>NC_091092.1:57727016-62727016 GCF_032405125.1 Capricornis sumatraensis | reverse complement strand
GCGGCCTAGGCGTTCGCCCCTCCTTCTCAGCGGCGGCGGCGGCGGCGGCGGCGGCGGCTTTAGCCGCTCTCCGGGCCGCAGCGAGCTCAGCGACCCACCACCGCGTTCTGATCTCGCCTCTCCTCTTTGGCCGGACTACTGGCAGCTTATGAACCATCTCCAGGGTGACGTCACTCTCGCCCCGCCCCCCGCGGACGGGCCTCGCCCCTCCCCCTCCGGGTGCCCGCCCCTCGCCCTGGTCACCCCGCCCACCTCCTGCCGCCCTTCTCCAGAGCCAGAGACTCCGCTCCCGCTGGAGGCCGCCCGCTACCTGGGGCGCCCGCCAGCGCCTCCTTCCCGGGGCCCAGCCGCCCCTGATCCCGGGTTCCTCCGGGCCCGGAGCACCGTCCAGCCACCTCACTTGCCTTTCCCGCTTCGAGGCCAGCCGCTGGCCTGGCTACCTTATTGGACATCCTGGGGCGCTCCCCGCCCCAACCTCCTTCTTGCACCCTGGCCCATCTCTGAGTCCCAGCCGAGGTTGGGTACCAAGGCCTCCAGCTTCCGGGCCCCGTGACACCACCTCAGGGGTGCAGGCTGCTTCTACCTGCTGAAGCACTGGGCCCAGCGAGCCCCCTCAGAAAGGCTGCGGTGGCGGTGTGGGGGTCTGTCTCCAGGTGTGCTGAGGGGCTTTGCCGAGACCCTGTCTCCTGCCCTTGGGTCCCCCACACCCCCCAGGGAGACAGCCTTGGTCTGTCAGTGTCCCGGTTGTCGGAGTGACAGCGCTCGGAGTGACAGCGCTCGCTGACTCTCCTGAACAGGCCGAGGGAAGCCTGACTGGCCGATGGACAAGGCCGCACTTTTTCACCCAAGTGGACGGTGGGAGGGATTCCTGCGGCCCCTCCACGTGCCCGACCTGCAGGAGACTGTGGCACTATAGAGTAAGGGTGCCCTCTGGTGCTTGGCAGGTGCACAGACCCTCCCCCAAAGGCTTCCGCTCGACACTTTTCTCTCCCCAGGGATCAGCAGGACCCAGGTTGTTCAGCTGCTTCCCCAGCAGCCCTTGAGCCGCCTGTTTGGAATTTTCCAGGACTGAGAGCAGCCCCAGGAGGGGGCAGGGAGGGGTCACCATCATGGCTGCAGATGCGCGCTGTGCCCACCCCCAACCCCCTGCCCCCAGTCCCAGGCTCCCCTGAGCGCGCCACCCTGCAGTCCCCAGATGGCTCATCCCGTTAAGCTAAACCCTCAGCCTTCCGGGCGGCTTTGGGAAGAAAAGCAGTTCCGGTCCGAGCCAGCTTGAGCTTGTTAGGTGAGGGAGGGGCAGCATCTCCAGCCGAGCTCGCTCCGGGAGCCTTGACTGGCCGCTGGGGGAGACGGGCAGGGTCTCAGGGCTCAGGCTGGGGGCGGGGCCTGGAGCTCAGGGAACCCCCCTTCCCAAGGTGACAGGGTTCGCTGACTCCTCAGAAGCCCCGATCTGGAGCTCTGGCCCAGCCTCAGAGTGAAGCAGCTTGGGAGACAGGCAACTGAGGAGTATGGGACCCAAAGATGGCCTGAGGAAGCCAGGGGCCAATCAAGCGCAGGCACCCCCAGACACGTTGGAGAGAGCAAAAGAGTATATAAGCAAAGCAGGCAGAGGCGAAGGGGCAGAACGCCATTTGCAGGCCGGGTGGGGTGATGCCTCTGAGGGGAGGCTGTGGCGGGGACCTGGGTGACGTGACTGCTGGGACAAGTTCAGGAATGGTGAGGTCCTGGCTGGGGCAAGGAGCCTCCAGAATGTAAAACTTGCTTGTTCTGAGGAGGTTGGTGGGGAGAGGGATCGCAGGGCTGGAGGAGGATACGGTGAACTGCTGGCACTTTCTGAGAAGGACACGGTGTGAAAAGGTGAAAAGAGCAGAGCCAAGAGTGGGGACCCCCTGTGACCTTGCCAGGAGGGCAGGGGACACGTGTCAAGGCTAATGGCAGGACGGGAGGGAGCTGTCACCTGCCGCGATCATGGTGGGGTCAGAGGCTTCTCAGGGAGAGGTGACTCGGTCCCAGAGAACTCTCAAGGGTGAGCTGGCTGCGGAAAATGGCTCCAGCTCCTTCAGAGACCACCTCCAGCCACTCGGAGCTGGGGTGTCCGCATTCAGGGGCTGCAACAGGCTGGTTCCAGTGGTTCCTGACACCACCTCCCGCCTCCCGGGACCCCACGTGGCCCCCTCCTATGGCCCACACTTCTCTCAGTGGCACAAATCTGACTAGGCCCTCCCCACGTGTCCTCTCCTGTGGTTTCCTCACACCAAAGATCCACGTAACATTCATGGAGCTGGCCCACAGGCCATGACCCGGGGTGCTTCTTCCTTGCCTACCACCTTCTGGTCCTGCACGGTTCAGGTCAGCTGCTATCTGGCCCAGGAAGCTGTAGAGGAGGCTGAGGGGGGCCTTGACCCACATCCACACCCACACCCACACAGCCTTCCACGTCCAGCTGAGGTGAGCTGGCCTTTGGAGACACATGGAGTTCATGGACTGGTCCTCTGGTGTGTGGACCCCAGCAGCCCATGGGAGTGCCCCAGCGGACAGGGAGGTCTCCAGTGTTTGAACACAGGCAGAGGGGTTTCCAACCCTCAGTGGGGTCTCAGGGCTTTGCCAGCACATCCCTCTGCTGCAGCAGAACCTCAGCTGAAAGCCAGGAGGCTGTCCTCCACTGGCAGGGCCCAGGTATTGATGGCCCTTCCAGTCAGTTCAGTCACTCAGTCATGTCCAACCTTTTGCAACCCCATGGACTGCAGCACACCAGGCCTCCCTGTCCATCACCAGTTCCCGGAGCCTGCTCAAACTCTTGCCCATCAAGTCAGTGATGCCATCCAACCATCTCATCCTCTATCACCCCCTTCTCCACCTGCCTTCAATCTTTCCCAGCATCAAGGTCTTTTCCAGTGAGTCAGTTCGCCACATCAGGTGGCCAAAGTATTGGAGCTTCAGCTTCAGCATCAGTCTTTCCAATGAATATTCAGGACTGCTTTCCTTTAAGATTGACTGGTTGGATCTCCTTTCAGTCCAAGGGGCTCTCAAAAGCCTTCTCCAACATCACAGTTTAAAAAGATCAGTTTTTCAGTGCTCAGTCTTCTTTATGGTCCAACTCTCACATCTGTACGTGACTACTGGAAAAACCATAGCTTTGGCTAGACAAACCTTTGTTGGCAAAGTTATGTCTCTGCTTTTTAATATGCTGTCTAGGTTGGTCATAGCTTTTCTTCCAAGGAGCAAGCGTCTTTTCATTTCATGGCTGCAGTTACCATCTGCAGTGATTTTGGAGCTCCCAGAAATAAAGTCTCTCACTATTTCCATTTTTTCCCCATCTATTTCTCATGAAGTGATGGGACCGGATGCCATGATCTTTGTTTTTTGAATGTTGAGTTTTAAGCCAGCTTTTTCACTCTCCTCTTTCACCTTCATCAAGAGGCTCTTTAGTTCTTCATCGCTTTCTGCCATAAGGTTGGCCCTTCCAGGTGGGTTCCCAATCACTCCTCCCCTGTGAGATGCAAAGCATTCCCCAGGCAGAAGCCACAATTAGACTGTGGGTGAGAGGGAGGAGGTGAAAAGGAAGGGGAGGGGAGGAGGGGAGAACTGGAAAGAGGGAAGGCCAGCCCAGAGGGCTCCTATTGTCCAGGGAGGCCGTGGAATTCGGGCTGGGGATTGGACCCAGTGCTGGTTGAAACTGGGGTCTTCGGAGTAGTGAGTTGAGTGGGAGGGCACCCTGCCCTGGGGTGACTGGTTATGCCAAGAGGGTCTCGCAGCTGGAGACAGGGTGGGGGCAGGTTGGGGGCTCCCCCTCTTGGGAGGCTGGCAGGCACAGGAAGCTTTGGAGTTAGAATTAGCTGGGAACAAAGGAAAAACTGGAGTCTACCTTGAAGGGCTTTGTGCTTTCAGCCACTGGAAAGGGGAAGAAAGGTGCAGGCTGCCTGGTGGGCTGGGGGAGGGCCGCCCAAAAGGCTGGAAGCCTGCAGAGGCAGATGGTGGACAACCTACCCCTCCCCAGCCCGCACAGCACACTGGTCCAACAGCTGTGCTCGTCCACACAGACCTCCCCCAACAGGATTTTTAAAATTGGTTTCTGTGTTGTAAATGAACTGTCTTTTTATCAGAAGAGCTTTAGAGGCACAGACCAACAGCGGAGCTAATATTGAGAATTCCCGCCCCCACTCCCAGCTTCCCCTGTTACTAACACTCTCCGTTGTGTGCTCCCGTTGTTACAATAATCAACCAATGCTCTACATTGTCACCCACTGAGGTCCAGTTTTCTGCCTTTGTCCTGGTGCCTGAAGCTGCCAGTACTGAAGACATGATGCCAAGCAACCCAGGGCCCTTTCCCTCTGCCTCTGTACGTTATGCAACCCGGGACCACACACCCGATCCCTGCCAAGAAAGGGAAGGTTCCAGTCCACGGTCATATTCATATTTCCTCTTGTCTTTTTTCTGCCCCAGGATCCCATACTGCATTGGCGTCCCGTCTTCTTTGGTTCCTCTGGGCTGTGACAGTCCTCATTTTTGGTGTCCTGGAGGAGGTCCTGGAGTACTCCTTGGAGTTTTTCTGGTTTTCATGTCTTGAGATGACAGGGGGATGGTTATTGAGAGGAGGCCCGTGGAAGTAAAGTGCCGTTCTCATCACACCCCAGCAGGACACCATGCTTTCCACATGACTCCCACTGTTAGTGTTGACCTTGGTTACCTGGCTGAGGTCATGGTAGTTCAACAGATGTCCCTGTTTTCATCCTGTCCTCTTGGGAATGAAGTCACTGGGCATGGCCCACCCTTGATGAGTGGTGGTTATGCTACCGGGATAGGAAGAAAGGGGCCAAGGCACAATCCTTAAAGAATGACACACCCATTGAGAAAAGCAGGATATGACAGAAACTGGTTAAAACTGATTATGTCCAAGATGGCAGAAGATTCTACTTTCCGTAGACCTTGAGCCCCAATGTAATGCATTAACATACTAAATGACACACCCACAGGTGACAAGACAGTTCACAGGCTGACCATAAAAGGCCAAAAAGAGGGCGATGGCCTAGTTCTTGTCAGTCTCCACCCCTTCTCCAAAATAGTTGGGGTAATCCTCCCCCTAGGTAGCCTATGAAGCTACCCAGCCCCTAAAAACTAAGCACCTATATTTCAGGCCCACTGTCGCCTCTGAGACACACTGCAGTCTGCCTTTCGAGTGCGTTGTTTGCTGCTTAGTCGCCAAGTTGTGCCCCAGGCTCTGCAACCCCAAGGACTGTAGCCCACCAGGCTCCTCTGTCCATGAGATTGTCCAGACAAGACTAGTGGAGTGGTTTGCCATTCCCTCCTCCAAGGGATCTTCCCAATCCAAGGATCGAACATGAGTTTCCTGCATTGGCAGGTGGATTCTTTACCACTGAGCCACCAGGAAAGCTAAGGAGTATGTTTCTCTCTGTAAACCTGCTTTCACTTTACTCTGGCTCACTCTTGGATTCTTTCCTACACAGAGCCAAGGACCCTCACCTGAGAGCTGGGCATGGTATGCTCTTATGGCCCGTTTTCCTGCACCATCTTTCCTGATGATGGGACCTCAAAGGGCATAATCTCAGTCCATCTGTTGGGCTGTGGCTCTCCTCTGTGGAGGGTGGCTGGGACTCATCCCAAGCCAGGTAGATTCAAGTAGCCTCTCAGGTGGTGGCTGACACCGCCTGTGGAATCTAGCAGAGACTGGTTCTCTGGCCATGAAGGAACCTGAGGCTTTTGTCCTTTCATCTTTATCATTCTCCCCTATTGCTCTGTCTCTTAGGACTTGAAAAGATTCACCAAGAGAACCATACAGACATCCTAATTACAGGGGCAAATAGGGGTAAGCTAAAAAGCTCGTTCGTTTTTTTCCCTAAGCTAGTTCTAGTAACATATAGTTGTCTTTAACTTCATTCAAAACGATGCTCTTAGATTCTTTGGTGACGCTGTCATACCAGTGAGCATTTTTAAAAAAGCATCAAAATCGGTAAACGTTTGTGTAACCATTTTAATATTGAAGATGGAAGAAAAACACCAGAATTTTCAACATATTATGCTGTATTATTTCAACAAAGGTAAAAAGGCAACTGAAATGCAAAAAAAAAAAAAACAGAAAGATTTGTGCTGTGACTGATTGAATGTGTGGAAAGTGGTTTGTGAAGTTTCATGCTGGAAATTTGTCACTGGACAATGCTCCTTGGTTGGGGAGACCAGTTGAAGTTGATAGTGATCAAACTGAGACCTTAACTGAGAACAATTAACTTTACATCATACATGAGATAGATGACATATTCAAAATATCCAAATCAAGCATCGAAAATCATCTGCACCAACTTGATTATGTTAGTCACTTTGATGCTTGGGTTTCACATAAATTAAGGGGGCAGGGGGTTGAGGGGGGACCAAATTGTGACAGGGAATGGAAAGTGGATACTATACAATATTGTGGAATGGAAGAGATTGTGGGCCCCATGAAATGAACCACCACCAACCACACCAAAAGCTGGTATTTATCCAAAGAAGATGATGTTGCATATATGGTGGGATTGGAAGGGAGTCCTCTGTTATGACCTCCTCCGGAAAACCAAACAATTAATTCCAAGTACTGCTCCCAATTAGACCAACTGAAGTCAACAGCAAACACAGTTGTCCATCAGGAGACTACAAGATCACATGTTTCTTTGATGACCAGGCAAAAACTGTTACAGCCTGGCTGGGAAGTTCTGATTCATCCACTATATTCACCAGACAGCCCACCTTTGGATTTCCATTTATTTCGGTGTTTACAATATTCTCTTCGTGGAAAATATTTCAATTCCCTGGAAGACTGTAAAAGGAACCAGAAATAGTTCTTTGCTCAAAAAGCCAAACTGTTTTGGCAAGATGGAATTATGAAAGTGCCTGAAAAATGGTGGCTCAGACGGTGAAGCGTCTGTTTACAATGTGGGAGACCCGGGTTCAATCCCTGGGTCAGGAAGATCCACTGGAGAAGGAAATGGTCACCCACTCCAGTATTCTTGGCTGGAAAATCCCATAGACAGAGGAGCCTGGTAGGCTACAGTCCACAGGGTTGCAAAGAGTCAGACACAACTGATTGACTTCACTTTTTCTTTCTTTAGTGGGAAAAAATGGTGACTATGTTGTTCAATAAAGTTCATGGTGAAAATGAAAAATATTTTTATTTTGACTTTAAAGCCCAAGGAATTTTTTTGGCCAACCCACTCACTGGTGACTCAGTTCCCCTCTATGGCTCCTTGGGCCTGACTCCAGCTCCATACTGGATAACTGTCAGTCTGGTTCTGAGGCACCAGAACTGTGGTAAAGAACAATTTGGGGGACTCTCTGAAGCTTCCTCAAGGTTTGCAGCTCGGCTCCCCATGAGGGCTGTTGGGACTAAGGCCCTCGTAGCACCCCCAAGCAGAAGTTGCAGGCGAGCACCTCCTTCTTGAGGGTCATAGTCCCTTCCCATGCTAGGAAGTGCACCTTCCTAGTCCCACCCAATCTTCCTCTTGATATCAACCCCCTCATTGATGGTGTCACCAAAATGAGGGCTGTGTTCCCCACTCGCATCTCTTAAGGGAGCCCGGATACCCCTCAGTGGAAGCTGTGAGTGAGCGCCTTCTCAGGGGGCTTAGGAATCTCTCCTGGGAATGGTCGTGGTTGGACACCTTCTCTCCTATCTTGGATATTGCTTATGTCCTCCTTGTCTCCTGACTTCTTGGCCTTTCTCCTGATCCTTGAACCTCTTAGCCAGCTTTCCCAGCAGATGGGTGTTGCCTCTTTTACTTCTGAAGAGAGGGAGGCTCTTCTCCATCTCAAGGTCCATATCCTGAGGGGAACTTCAGCCTTGAGTTGTTATCACTGCCTGGTGGGTACGAACCAGCCCTACCCTTCAACTCTATTTATTTCTCTTTTGTGGCAGTGATAAAGATAATCTCTAGTTGACTCAGAGCCTAGGTCTCCTTCCTTCTTCTCTGAAGGATTTAGGCCCTGGGACTCTGGTGGGTTTTTTCCCCCCACTAATCCAAGAGGCCTACTCAGGCTAACCAACCTAGAACATTTGGGGTGCTCAACAGGGAACCCATGGTTGCCTTTGCCAAACAGACCCTTTCTCTCATGGCTGGACAGCCACAATCCCAGTTTTCCATGCTTAATTAAACACCTTTTCTGCCAAATCCCCAGAGTCAGGGACTGTCAGGGATCAGGCCAATTATACTGTCTCCTAAATTGCCATCAATGAATAGCAAGGAGACATAAGAAGACCTTCTTAAATGAACAGTGCAAAGAAATAGAGGAAAACAACAGGATGGAAAAGACTAGAGATCTCTTCAAGAAAGTTCGAGATATCAGGGGAGTATTTCCTGCAAGAGAGGACACGATAAGGACAGAAATGGCAAGGACCTAACAGAAACAGAAGAGATTAAGACCAAAAAAAAAAAAAAAAGATTAAGAAGAAGTGGCAAGAATACACAGAAAAGTGAAAGCGAAGTCGCTCAGTTGTGTCCAACTCCTTGAGACCCCACAGACTGTAGCCCACCAGGCTCCTCTGTCCATGGGATTCTGCAGGCAAGAACACTGGAGTGGGTTGCCATTTCCTTCTCCAGGGGATCTTCCCAACCTAGGGATCGAACCCTGATCTCCAGCATTGCAGGTAGATTCTTTACCATTTGAGCCACCAGGGAAGTCCACAGAAGAGCTATATAAAAAAGATCTTAATGACCTAGATAACCACAATGGTGTGGTCACTTAACTAGAGCCAGACATCTTGGAGTGAGAAGTCAAGTGGGCCTTAGGAAACATTACTACCAACAAAGTTAGTGGAGGTGATGGAATTCCAGCTGAGCTATTTCAAATCTTAAAAGATGATGCTGTTAAAGTGCTGCACTCAATATGCCAGCCAATTTGGAAAACTCAGCAGTGACTACAGGACTGGAAAAGGTCAGCTTTCATTCCAAGCCCAAGGAAGGCAATGTCAAAGACTGTTCAAACTACAGAACAGTTGTGCTCATTTCACATGCTAGAAAGGTAATGCTCAAAATCCTTCAAGCTAGGCTTCAACAACACATGAACCAAGAACTTTCAGATGTACAAGCTGGATTTAGAAAAGGCAGAGAAACCACAGATTAAATTGGCAACATCCGTTGGATCATAGAGAAAGCAAAGCAATTCCAGAAAAACATCTTCTGCTTCATTGACCATGCTAAAGCTTTTGACTGTGTGAGTCACAACAAATTGTGGAAAATTCTTCAAGAGATGGGAATACCAGACCACTTTACCTGTCTCTTGAGAAATCTGTATGCAGGTCAAGAAGCAACAGTTAGAATTGGACATGGAACAATGGACTTTAGTTCAAAATTGGGAAAGGAGTACATCAAGGCTGTATATTGTCAC
This sequence comes from Capricornis sumatraensis, assembly GCF_032405125.1. Classification (NCBI taxonomy): domain Eukaryota; kingdom Metazoa; phylum Chordata; class Mammalia; order Artiodactyla; family Bovidae; genus Capricornis; species Capricornis sumatraensis. The sequence goes on along the minus strand of NC_091092.1, from coordinate 62,717,644 downwards.
CTTGCTTATTTAACTTATATGCAGAGTACACCACGTGAAATGCTGTGGTGGCTGAAGCACAAGCTGGAATCAAGATTGCCTGGAGAAATATCAATAACTTCAGATATGCAGATGACACCACCCTAATGGCAAAAGGCAAAGAGGAACTAAAGAGCTTCTTGATGAAGGTGAAAAGCAGAGACATTACTTTGCCAACAAAGGTCCGTCTAGTCAAGGCTATGGTTTTTCCTGTGGTCTTGTACGGATGTGAGAGTTGGACTGTGAAGAAAGCTGAGCACCGAAGAATTGATGCTTTTAACTGTGGTGTTGGAGAAGACTCTTGAGAGTCCCTTGGACTGCAAGGAGATCCAACCAGTCCATTCTGAAGGAGATCAGCTGTGGGATTTCTTTGGAAGGAATGATGCTAAACCTGAAGCTCCAGTACTTTGGCAACCTCATGCGAAGAGTTGACTCATTGGAAAAGACTCTGATGCTGGGAGGGATTGGGGGCAGGAGGAGAAGGGGACGACAGAGGATGAGATGGCTGGATGGCATCACCGACTTGATGGACGTGAGTCTGAGTGAACTCCAAGAGTTGGTAATGGACAGGGAGGCCTGGTGTGCTGCAATTCATGGGGTCGCAAAGAGTTGGACACGACTGAGCAACTGAACTGAACTGAACTGATAAAGGTGAAAGAGGAGAGTGAAAAAGCTGGCTTAAAACCCAATATTCCAGAAACTAAGATCATGGCAGCCAGTCCCATCACCTCAGGGCAAATAGAAGGGAAGAAAGTGGAAGCAATGACAGATTTTATTTTCTCAGTTCAGTTCAGTTCAGTCGCTCAGTCCTGTCCGACTCTTTGCGACCCCATGAACTGCAGCATGCCAGGCTTCTCTGTCTACCACCAACTCTCAGAGCTTGCTCAAAATCATGACCATCAAGTCGGTGATGCCATCCAACCATCTCATCTTCTTTTTTTATTTTTTATTTTTCCATCTCATCTTCTGTCATCCCATTCTTGGGCTCCAAAAATCACTGCAGATGGTGATTGCAGCCATGAAATTAAAAGACCTTTGCTCCTTGGAAGGAAGCTATGACACACCTAAACAGTGTATTAAAAAGCAGAGATATCACTTTGCTGACAAAGGTCTGTCTAGTTAAAGCTATGGTTTTTCCAGTAGTCATGAGATCTGAGAATTGGACCGTAAAGAATGCTGAGCTCCGAAGAATTGATGCTTTCGAACTGTGGTGCTGGAGAAGAGTCTTTAGAGTCCCTTGAACAGCAACGAGATCAAACCGGTCCATCCTAAAGGAAATCAACCCTGAATATTCATTGGAACGATTGATGCCAAAGCTGAAGCTCTAATACTTGGGCCACCTGATGTGAATAACTGACTCCTTGGAAAGGACCCTGGTGCTGGGAAAAAATTTAAGGCAGGAGGAGAAGGATTCAACAGAAGATGATATGGTTGGATGGCATCAACGACTCGATGGACATGAGTTTGAGCAAATTCTGGGTGGTGGTGAAGGACAGGGAAGCCTGGTGTGCTACATTCCACAGGGTCACAAAGAGTTGGACATGACTTAGTGACTGAACAACAACAACAAAATTGCCATCAAGACTTATCTCTGAAACACTCTCTCGAGTGTTTAACGGGGTCCACCCATTTCACCCATTCAAATCCCTGGCAGCACACTCCCAGGCTTGTGGGATATCTATCAGGGACACTGGCAAAGTGCCAGGATATCTATCAGGGACACTGGCAAAGTGCAGGATGAATAACCAGGATCTGGTCAGAATCCATCAGACCCCTGTGTCATTGTGACACCCTAAACAAAATGGGAGCAACTGTAGACCCTCTGAAAGAGTTTAGTTAGGATGCATATTAGCTAATTGGGGAAAATTTAGACAGTGTGGTTTAAGACAAAAATTAATTTTCTTTTGTAATCCTGTATGGCTCCAATACAAACTAGAGGACCAAGAGATCTGGCCAGAAAATTGAGTCATTGAGTTACAACCCTATCTTGCAGCTGGACTTATTTTGTCAAAGGAAAGGGAAATGGAAGGGAGTCCCATATGTTCAAAGGTTCCTGTCCTTAATCTAAGATCCAGGTCTAAAGAACTCCTATCAGATGTGGCTGGCTCATAACCCTTCAAAGGGGCTTCTTCCCTGACCGGAGACTGATGTTTTGGAGAGTCCCCTTATGAGTCCAGCTCTGGGAATTCCCACCTCCCCTGATTCTGAGAGATCATTCCCCCTAACTCCTCATCTGGGCATCTGGAGACCTCAGGTCCCCATGAATCAGCTCATGGACTTGGCCTTTGGAGTATTCAGTGATAGCGATAAGGTTGAAGAAGCAAACCAGATTCAGGGACAATAAGGATGAAAAGCACAATTACTGGGGGCAGCCCTGACCCCTGCACCACCTCAGAGTTACCCTCCCTTACAAAAGCCCATGGCATGGGCAGAGTTCAAAAAGCCAGGATCAGAGCCACTGTCTTGCCAAGAAAGTATCGAAGTATGGCCAAGAGGAACATTGCAAGGATGAATGCCTTCTGTATGGGAAAAGCCCACTGGGTCCCTGCCTGATATGAAAACGAGGGCCACTGGAAGTGGGATTGGCCAGGAACCTGGTCATTTGTCTGGAGGAGCCTCAGGTAACACTTGACATGGCAGGTAGGACAGTTATTTTCTTATCAGATATGAGGGCCACCTACTCTGTGCTAACTGATTTCCCTGGACCCTGGTCCTTCTGATCGTGTGTGATAATGGGGCTCAATGGATGGCCAAAGCTAAGCAATAAGCCCTCTACCACCCTCAGCTGCTTACTAAGGAAGTCGTACCTTCACATGTCAGTTTCTGCTCAGGCCTGAGCATGCCTTCCCCTTGCTGGGAAGGGACTTGCTCACTCAATTTGAGACAAGAGTCCAATTTGGAGAACCTTACGAGGAAGCCACCCTCCAAGAAAAACGAGCGCTCTTGCACGTGTGAGCCTGCTTCAGTCTTAAGCCAGAGGGGGTCTCCCCTCCACCCCAGGTTGATTCTCAAGGGAACCCCACTGTGTGTGATGCTGAGATTTTTGGTGGAGCTACTGCTGTTAGGCTACTTTTAGAAACAGGACCATGTGAGGCTGCTGTTGGCCAGTCTCTTCAGATATGAGGCTGAACTGGGGGCCATCATCAGAGAATTTTTTTTAAACCCACGGAAGATCTTCAAATAGTTTATAGACAAGTTACCAAAATGGGAGGCCACCTGTCTGATTAAACTAACCATGTGTTAGTCGCTCTGTTGTGTCAGACTCTTTGCAACCCCATGGGCTGTAGCCCACTAGGCTCCTCTGTCCATGGGATTTTCCAGGCAAGAATACTAGAGTGAGTTGCCATTCCCTTCCAGGGGATCTTCCTGACCCAGAGATCGAATGCAGGTTTCCTGCACTGTGGGCAGACTCTTTACCATCTGAACCACCAGGGAAGCCCTGTAACCATAGCTAACCATAGCTGGTAGGAATCTGCGGGGAGGCTTTCCCCCCTAAGCTAAATGAGGGAAACTGAAACAGGCCAACATATAGGTGAATGGGTGTGTCACTCCTTTAATGTCATTGAGGTGGCCAGCCAATTGTTTGATGTAAAAAAAAAAAACGATGATCTTCTTGTTTTGTAAATCTAGTCTTTACAGGACCAGAGGTGTGGCTCCAGAAATAATCAAATGCAGGGAACGTGAGTTGGCTCTCTCGTCTGGGAAGATCCCACGTGCTGTGGAGCAACTAAGCCCATGTGCCACAACCACTGAGCCTGTGATCACAGAACCCGTGAGCTGCAATTACCGAGCCTACGCCCCCTAGAGCCCATGCTCAGCAAGAGAAGCCACCGCAATGAGAAGCCTGCACACCGCAACTAGAGAGTAGCCTCCGTTTACTGCAACTACAGAAAAGCCCACACAGTAACAAAGACCCCCGCACAGCCAAAAAAATATAATAATAATAACAATAACATAAAACTGAAACAAAAATGCACATCTTGCAAAAGAGGGTAGGTAACTTGGACCTTAACTGGTCAAGGACAAATAGAAATTCTAAGTGGATCCTTCTAGCACCTGCCCCTGCTTGTGTGTGTCTTCCCACTGGCTCCCAGCATTTGTCTTCCATGTATTTAATTGACTGATTCCAGCAGGCAGGTAGAGAGTGCTCAGAATTATTAACGTTTACCTTCAGGAGGAGCAATGTTGGCAACTACAGCCAAAGGCTTACATGTCGCTCCTTCTGCTTTTGCTTTTGACAGATGCCACTCATTTCCAAAGTGACGTAGATCAGCTCCTTTCCACCCCACCCCCTATTCAGGGATGTGGTTTTGTACATTTCTAATACGTGTCGATTCTTTTTGTCACAGTCTGCATTCCTTCTGAGGCTGAAAGCTCAGCCTTTCTGTACACTGGAGCTGAATCGAGTCTCAGAGAGAGAATTTCATGTAAAGTAGAAAGAAAGAAAGAAAAGTGAAGTCACTCAGTCGTGTCTGACTCTTTGTGACCCCATGGATTGTAGCCCACCAGGCTCCTCTATCCATGGAATTTTCTAGGCAAGAGTACTGGAGTGGGTTGCCATTTCTTTCTCCAGGGGATCTTCCCGACCCAGGGATCGAATCCGGCATTGCGGGCAGATGCTTTACCCTCTGAGCCACCAGGGAATCCCAAAGTATAAAAGTAGAAAAGGATAGCTTTATTGCTTTGCCAGGCAAAGGGGGACACAGCAGGCTACTGCCCTCAAAACTGTGTGTCCCAGCTTGGAAAAGACAGTGAGGAATTTTATAGGAATTGTTCAAAGAGAGCAGGATTGGCTTGTGGACCTTCTGATGGTAGTGAGGTAAGTAAGCATCAAGATTATCAACCTTCAGGTCCAATTGATCTGGGGTCTACATTTTTTGTGGGCAGTATACCAGGGGGCATTTCCAGAATCTGCAGGACAGCTCAAAGATGTTGTTCTGTGTAGGCAGGGAAACAGGACCTTGCCCCAACCTGCTCTGCACAGTTTATTTCTCCCTGGTGTGTCATCCCCTCCCTCTCCTAAAGAACAACTGCTTGAAACTGGGCATTGGAACTCAGGGAAGGTCACAGTGGCTGAATGAATGCTGTTTCCTGTAATCAAAGACACAGGCGCACAGAAAGGGTTTGGGCCTTGGAGGATCACTTTCTCGGATCTCCCAACCTCCTCCCTCTTTCTGCTGGATGGTTCTCTACAGGGTGTCATGTATCCACTGTGACAGCATCATCACGCAGAGTATTTTCATGGCCCTAAACACACCCTGGGCTTCCCCTAGTCAAACCCTACTCCCCTTCTCAAACCCCTGGCAATTCCTGATCTATTATTGCCTGTAGCTTTGCTTTTTCTGAAATATCATATAAAAGTAATCATACAGTATGCAGCCTTTCCCAGACTGGCTTGTTTTGCTTATCAATGTGCATTTAAGATCTGGACTTTTTTTTTTTTCATGGCTGCATAGCTCTTTCCTCTTTATCACTGAATCATATTTCATTGACTGGATGGGCCACAGTGCGTTGATCCATTCACCTAAGAAAGTACATCTTGGCTGCTTCCAGTTTTTGCTGATTGTGAATACACCTGATGCAAACATTTGTGTGCTGGTTTTTCTGTGCCTGGTTTGTCTCTACTCCTTTGCGTAAAATACAAAGGGGTGTGGTTGCAGGATTGTATGGTACATTTAGTTTGGTAAGACACCACCAAGCTGTCCTCCAAAGTGGCTGCATCATTTTGCAATCCCTCCAGATTGCAAACTCCAGGAATCAGAGTTCCTATTGCTCTACAGCCTCTACATGCCACTGTGGGTGTTGTCCATGGTCCAGATTTTGGCCATTATCATAGGTATGTAGTGGTGTCTTATCGTTTGAATTTGCAATGCATGAATGACCTATGTTAAACATCTTTTCATATGCTTATTTGCCCTCTGTATTTTTTTCCTTAGTTAGGTATCTTTGGCCTATCTTTAAATTGGGTTGCTTGTGTTCTGTTCAATTCTCAGAATTCCTTATCTATTTTGGTCCTTTCATGGATCACAACCTTGAGATGGTGAAGGGGCTTGCATAACTCAGTGAGAAAGCAAAGGAATTCCACAAAAACATCTACTTCTGCTTCATTGACTACAGGGAAGCCTTTGACTGTGTGGATCACAACAAACTGTGGAAACTTTTTCCAGGGATGGGAAAACCAGACCACCTAATCTGTCTCCTGAGAAACCTGTATGCAAGTCAAGAAGCAATAGTTAGAACCTTACATGGAACAATAGACTGGTTCCAAATCGAGAAAGGAATATGTCAAGCCTGTATATTGTCACCCTGCTTATTTAACTTATATACAGAGTTCATCATGTGAAATGCCTGACTGGATGAAGCACAAGCTGGAATCAAGATTGCTGGGAGAAATATCAACAGCCTCGGATATGCAGATGATACCACCCTTATGGCAGAAAGTGAAGAGGAACTGAAGAGCCTCTTGATGAAAGTGAAAGAGGACAGTGAAAAAGCTGGCTTAAAGCTCAACATTCAAAAACGAAGATCAGGGCATCTGGTCCCATCACTTCCTGGCAAATAGATGGGGAAACAATGGAAACAGTGACAGACTTTATTTTTATTTTCTTAGGCTCCAAAATAACTGCAAATGGTGACGGCAGCCATGAAATTAAAGGATGCTTGCTCCTTGAAGAAAAGCTATGACAAACCTAGACAGTGTATTAAAAAGCAGAGACATTACTTTGCCAACAAAGGTCCATCTAGTCAAAGCTATAGTTTTTACACTAGTCATGTATGGATGTGAGAGTTGGACTATAAAGAAAGCTGAGCGCTGAAGAATCGATGGTTTAGAACTGTGGTGTTGGAGAAGACTCTTGAGAGTCCCTTGGACTGACTGCAAGGAGATCAAACTAGTCAATCTTAAAGGAAATCAGTCCTGAATATTCATTGGAAAGACTGATGCTGAAGCTGAAACTCCAATACTTTGGCCACCTGATGTGAAGAACTGACTCATTGGAAAAGACCCTGATGCTGGGAAAGTTTGAAGGCAGGAGGAGAAGGGGATGACAGAGGATGAGATGATTGGATGGCATCACTGACTCAATGGACATGAGTTTGAACAAACTCCAGGAGATAGAGAAGGGCAAGGAAGCCTGATGTGCTGCAACCCACGGGGACCCAAAGAGTTGGACATGACTTAATGACTGAACAGGAACATCTATTCTGGATAGCAGTCCTATATCAGATATACCTTTTGCAAAGATTTTCCCCCAGGCTGTGGCTTGTTTTCTCCCTCTCTCTCTCTTTTTTTTTTTTCATTGTCTTAACAGTGTTGTCTACAGAGCAAACATGTCACATTTTGATACAGTGCAATGTATCATTTTCTCTTTCATGGACCATGCTTTCCATATTGTATCCCCAAACTCATCATCAAACCCAACGTAAGACAGATTTTTCTCCTATGTTTTCTTCTAGATATTTGCCATTTTACATTTAGGTCTGTAATCCACTTTGGGTTCATTTTTCTGTAAGGGGTCCCCTGAAAAGATTTTGAAAAGCTCTTTACCCACCACCATATAACACACACACGTGTATTGTGAAGTTGACATCTACAGTATTTCAACGGATGTTTCAACAGTCATGAAGGGTATAATTTCCAGTGTATTGTAAATAGTAGATTTCAAACAAAAACTGTGAGATCACTTTTTCCACTTCCACAGGTGATGTTCATGCCACAGGCTCTTTGGAGGTGGTTCTTTTTCTTCCTGCCTCCCCTTTCCATCCGCTGCCCCTCCTTTGCCGTCCTTCTTCTCGAGGGCCGCCTTTTATTATTCACACACCCTCGTACTTCTCCAAAACACCAATTACACTTCTTGTTAGGACCTGTGACCACTGGGGCAGTGGATTAGACATGTGGATGTATAATTATGTAACAAGCAAGTAAGACGTGGTTTCTGTGTCAATTAGTCCAAGTGTTCAAGAACAAATAGTACTTCCTGCCAGTATGAGATGGGGTTCACTGTTGGCTCCATTCCTCATTTTTTGCTCTTTTAGGTGGAGACTCTAGGAAACCCTGTGCACAGATCAGAGCAGTTGGGAGGGGAACCCAGGCTGCCAAGTGCTGAGGCCCCTGGAGCCTTCCCAAGGGAATTGAGAGAGGCGGTTGAGAAAGTGAAACTGAGGGGGCATTCCCCGACCCCCAGTTTTTAAAATGTAGTTTGAATTGGAGGATAATTACTTTACCATATTGTGTGGGTTTCTGCCATATATCAACATGAATCAGCCATAGGTATACATATGTCCCCCTCCCTCTTGAACCTCCCTCCCACCTCCCATCCCAGCTTACCCCCTCTGTTGTCACAGAGCACCGAGACCCCTCTATTTCGAACAAAGGATGTGCAGGCGTTGAGGTATGGAGAGACGATTTTGATTTTTTAATTTTATCTTTTGGCCTGCATGGCGTGTGGGATCTTTGTCCCCTGACCAGGGATCGAACCCATGCCCCTGCACTGGAAGAATGGAGTCTTAACCACTGGACCACCAGGGGTCTTGAGAGAGAGTTTTAAAAACCTTTGCCTGCCCCATGGACCCTCTTGAACACTTTGTGTCAGACTGAGGGCCTACAGACCCCCTAGAGGACAGATTCAGTGGGATACTCACAGACCCTGAGATTCCTTGAAGACCCCACAACACTGGCCTTTGTGGGTGCCCTCCTGTCAACAGCCAGGATACCTGTCGTCCCGATCCTTGGCGGGACCTGGACCCCCTGGGAGGAGTGCCAGAACTGAGATGAGACTGGATGGGCTGAATCCACTTATTGTCAGATGAAGGATTGAATTCAGTCACCCAGCACTTAACTTCCTAAGCGATTCTCCTGGGCCAGTTCGGCAGAGACACTCTCTGGGAATGGATGCTTTGCTGAGATGTATGTTCTTCAGACAAGGCAGGCAAGGTGACGTTCTATAGAACGTGTTGGAGGGGGACAGCTGAGGCCAGTCAGAGGAGGCAACATTCTAGTTGAGACCTGATGGAATGAGGTAGCCAGCCAAGCAGATACCTGAGTGAAGAGTATTCCAGGTGTGAGGCTGGCAAGGGCCAGTGCAGAAGCCCTAGGGCACGTGCCTGAGTGGCATGTTTGAGAACCAGTTAAGAAGCTGGTGTGGCTGAAGCTGGCCGCAGCTGCTAGAGCAAGGGGCAGAGTGTGTAGAGAGCAGCCAGAGCATTGATGGGGAAGAGGGACCCATCCTGCAGAACCCTGGGTCTCCCTAAGGATTTCTGCTTTGGTTTGCAGTGACAGAGTGCCACGGCAGGGTTTGGAACTCAGGGTTGGCCAGATCTCAAGGAAAGGCTTGCTCCAGAGGCTTGAGGCGGGGGGTAGGGGGGAAAAAGAGGCCAGTCGGAGAGGGTAAGGGTGTAATCAGAGGGCAGGGGAGCCCAGTGAGGAGGCTGGTGCTGTCCCCACCTGAGTGCCCAGGTGGGCTCAGGCCAGGGCTGCCAGAAGCAGCAGTAGCAAGGCTGGGGCGAAGGCGGGAGGCTGTTTTTGGCCAAGCGGCCTGACGGTCTGTCGGCGCAGAGGACAGTACAGCGGGAGACCTGAAGGCAGGCGGAGAGCCAAGGGCAACATGTGGGTGAAGAAACTTCTGCATGGCTGCCGCTGGTGGTGGTGCAAAGGCCCTGGGGTCGACCCCGTCAGGTTGCCAGCGAGGCCGGGGGAGGTGGTGGTTGCTGGAGCCTGCGGGAACCCACACAAATGACCAAGGAAGGAGGCGGGGGCGGCCGGCGCGGGCCGATTGCCTTACAAGGCGCCCTGCAGGGCCGCGGCCGCATGCTCGGCCGCCAGCGGGCAGCGGGGCCAGGCGCGGAGGGGGCGGGACTGCCGGGGCGCGGGCGGGGGGCTCGGCGCGGCGGCCACTGCCTAGGGGCGACGCTGCGGCTTCGCCGGGGCTCCAGGTCTGCAATGGGCGCGCGCGCTGGCGGGGTCGCGCGCAGGCGAGGGGGCGCGCGCAGGGGATCGGGCCGTGTCCGGCGCCGCGCACACCTGTCACTCCCAGCGCGCCCCCGGCCGGCACGCGCGCGGCCCACGCAGCTCCGGACTCGGGAGGCCCTGGCTGCGGAGTCCCTCCCGCCGCGAGGCGCCACGGGGCTGGGCTGCGCTGGGCGGCCGCGTGGGTGGCCGTGGCGGGCCGCTGTGCTCGGGGGTCGCAGGTGCATCTCGGGCGGGTCGGAGCCCTCGGGGGAGGAGGGCCGTGGGTGGCAGGTCTAGGCCTGGGGATGAGCGGGAGCGGTGGTGAAGCGGGAGGCCCGGGGCAGGGGAAGGGGCACGGAGCCTTCTAGAAGGCGGCCGATCGCGGCTGACTAGGGCGTGCGGGGGCGGAGAGGGGGCGTCTGGGGGCTAATCGCGTCGGGGGCTGGTCGTGCGCGGGAGCGGGGAGGAGGATGGGCGTCCAACTGGGAGTGCGGACCCGGACGGTGGGGGAGGGGCAGGGCGGGCCGGGCCGGGCCGGGCTGGCGGAGGGTGTGCGGGACCAGGGTTCCGGACTGAGGCTGTCTCTGAGGGCGCCCTAGGGGCACCGCTGAGTCTGGGATTGGGGCCCGGGGCTGCCCCTCGCCCCAGGGAGCTTCTCCCCACCTCGCCCTGCACCCCCAGACATGTTGCTGCTCAAGAAACAGACGGAGGATATCAGCAGCGTCTATGAGATCCGCGAGAAGCTTGGCTCGTGAGTGTGTGTGTGTGTCTAAGGGAATTTGTGTGCCTGCGTGGGAGGGGAGGGGTGCTATGGGACCGAGAGGGCATCCCCATCTCCTTCAGCTCAGGGGGTCCTTTCCTGTCCTCTCCCTCCCTGCCTGCCTGCCTCTCTGCCTCAGGGGCGCTTTCTCCGAGGTGGTCCTGGCCCAGGAGCGTGGCTCCTCACACCTTGTCGCTCTCAAGTGCATCCCCAAGAAGGCTCTTCGAGGCAAGGAGGCCTTGGTGGAAAATGAGATCGCGGTGCTCCGTAGGTGTGTGCCCCGCCAGGGCCGGGGAGTATTCTGGGCTGGAGCGCCCCTCCCCCCACCCAAGAAAGGCCTGGCCTGGGGCTCTGCCCGGCTGGACTGGGCTGGGCTGGGAGGAAGTAAAGAGACTGTTGGGCTTCCCAGTGGTGGCCCACAGGGGGCTTCTTTGTGCCGTTGCAGGGTCAGCCACCCCAACATCGTGGCTCTGGAAGATGTCCACGAGAGCCCTTCCCACCTCTATCTGGCCATGGAGCTGTGAGGATGGCAGAGTCAGGCGGGGTGGGGTGGGGGGCACTGGGTTTGGGTGGTAAGCTGGGGCCAGGGGTGGGGGGCTGGGTCCGCTGAGTCGCTGCTCTCCTCAGGGTGACAGGGGGTGAGCTGTTTGATCGAATCATGGAGCGTGGCTCCTACACGGAGAAGGATGCTAGCCACCTGGTGGCCCAGGTCCTTGGCGCTGTCTCCTACCTGCACAGCCTGGGCATCGTGCACCGAGACCTCAAGGTGCCTGCCCACCTGGGGCTTGCCCGGTGTCCCTGTGCCAGGGATCTGGGGAACCTGAGGGCACCTAGCTCCCAGAGGGGCGCTGGGGCTGACCTGCCGTTCTTTCTGCTATCTGTGCGTCACAGCCTGAAAACCTCCTCTACGCCACCCCCTTCGAGGACTCCAAGATCATGGTCTCTGACTTCGGCCTCTCCAAAATCCAGGCTGGCAACATGCTAGGCACCGCCTGTGGGACCCCAGGCTATGTCGGTGAGTGAGGGGGTGCCCCCAGGCTCCACGGGGAGCCGGGGGAGGGGGCAGGAGAACCTGTGGGCACTGTGGTGCCAGGGGCAGGGCAGGCGGTGGGTCCACTAAGCCGCACTGAAGGTGCGGTGTGCGTGTGCACGGGTGTGCGTCTGTCTGTCTCTGGCCTCCAGCCCCGGAGCTCTTGGAGCAGAAACCCTACGGGAAGGCCGTAGATGTGTGGGCCCTGGGTGTCATCTCCTACATCCTGTGAGTGACCACTGGGAAGGTTCTTCTTCTGCCTGCCTGCCCCCGGCTGGGTTGGGGAGGTTCGGACAGCTGGCTGATTCATCTGTGGGTGCCAGGCTGTGTGGGTACCCCCCCTTCTACGACGAGAGCGACCCTGAACTCTTCAGCCAGATCCTGAGGGCCAGCTACGAGTTTGACTCTCCCTTTTGGGATGACATCTCAGAATCAGGTGAACTTGAGGCTGATCCAGAGCTCAGGGAGGTGGGTAGGGACGAGGGCCCATGGGGACGTGGGGGGCTGACCCCGGCCTGACCTGGCTTCCCGGCTTCAGCCAAAGACTTCATCCGGCACCTTCTGGAGCGAGACCCTCAGAAGAGATTCACCTGCCAGCAGGCCTTACAGCATCTTTGGTGAGTGGGACCTCTGCTGAACTGTCCAGGGGGAACCTTCAGAACCCCCACTGCCACTGACCTCCGGCCACCCCCTAGGATCTCTGGGGATACAGCCTTTGACAAGGACATCCTGGGCTCCGTCAGTGAGCAGATCCAGAAGAATTTTGCTCGAAATCACTGGAAGGTTAGTGTGGACATGGACCTGGGGGAATCAGCTCAAGGCTGGCTGCTCCTTCCGTCAGCCTCAGGAGGATGGTCTGGGTGGCCAGTGACCTTTGTGGGCCTCCAGGTCTTGGGCCTGCAAGTCTTGGAGGACCTCTTTATGGGCCTCCAAGTCTTGGGCCTGAGATGTGGTGGCCTGACGCCCCTCTCTCCTGGCAGCGTGCATTCAATGCTACCTCCTTCCTCCGCCACATCCGCAAGCTGGGGCAGAGCCTGGAGGGTGAGGAGGCCTCTGGACGGAGGGTGATGAGCCGCAGCCACCCGGGCCTCCCGACCGGCCAGCCCCCCGAGTGGTGACAGCCAGGTGCATGCTGGGAGATGGCTCCTTGGCGAACTCCAGAAGTGGCAGGCCCTGGGTGGCCTAGAGCTCAGTGAGCTGACAGCAGAGAGTGCAGACAGGGGCGGCAGGGGAGCCGGGGTCCGCTGAGAAGGGGATGAGAGAGAGGTTGGGGGGCAGGCCATGCTGCTGGCCTGGATTCTTGAGAGGCCCAGTGCCAGGCCCCAGTGGGCACCTCTGCTGAGAGCCTGGGCTGGGGGCCGGGGGCACAGGGCATGCCATGGGGTGGGGGCTCCTGGGTGTCCGCTTTCCTGTACTTCTCTCTTTCCCTCTCCTCCAGGCAGATGCCCAGGCTGAGCACATGGACCCTCAGATCCCCCAGCCCCACACACCCCACCCCGCCAGCCCAGGGTGGGTTGCCATGGGGAGAGTTTGAGTCCTGTTGGGTGGGGTGCATGATGCTGGGGTGGGGCATTTGCAGACTTCCCTTCCCCTGTTGCCACCACACCCCGGCTATGAGCCAAGAGGCCCCAGGGATGTCTGGCCCGTGCGTGTTCTGTGCTTCGCTGTGGGTGGTCCTGCTTGTGTCGTGGCCCTCCGGATCCCCCACCCACCCCAGTCTCCCTCAAATCAATAAAGACAGACAGAGCAGTGGGCAGTGGTGAGCTGGAAGGAGGGATGAGGGGTGGCAGGGCAAGGGTGGAAGGGGCTGGGTGTCTTCCATGGGAAGGAAATCAAAGAGGCAGGTCCACGGCTGCGAGACTTGGCCCATCACCGCCCAAACTTCTGCACACAAGCACCCGGCAGGGCAAGGACTTCCTGTCCCCACTCTCCAAAATGCCAGCAAGAGTCAGCCCAGCAGGCCAGCAGGGCCACCACTCGGGGTCGGCCTGCATGTGGCTCTGGGGCCCTGGGAGAGAGAGAATGGGCGCATCTCCTGCTGGCAGCGGGGGTGGGAGGCGGGGAGGGCTGTCTCCAGGCCTCCAGGGATGGGCTGGGCCGTGCTCAGGGGCAACTAGAGTCCTGGGCGGTTTTCTGCCCTCTCTCCGTTCGTTTCCCTGCTTCCTGGGGCCCTGGATGGACAGTACACGCCCTGTGTTTGCAGGCAAAGGCTCTCCAGCCTCGGTATCCAAGGCTGAGGGAGGAGCCCCTGGCCAGTAGAGGGCGCCACTGGGGCCCCCACCGTGTGCTGGGTCGTGGCTTTGGCGCACCTGGGATCCAGGCTCCACAGGGCCTTTGCCCTGTTTGTGCTCCTCACGGGAAGACTGTGAGGACCTTGGCCCCATCCGGGCCAGAGGGAGCACCCTGAGCTCTGGATGGGCCACCCCTTAGCCCCACCGGCCCGTGCCAGCCTGAGTTGCCCTGAGCAGCACTAGGAAAGGCTCTGGACCCATCAAGGCCAGGCTCTGGAGCTCCGCCCCGTCCAGCCACCGCAGAACCTGATGAAGACGCTTCTCCGTGTTGACATTTGGGCCCTGAACGGAGGCAGCGAGAAAGCCCAGAGCAGGGCTGGCCTGGGGCTCAGGGGTGGGGCTGGAACAGGGCATGCCTGCCTGCTGCTTCCCAAACCCCAAGTGCTTTCTCTGGCTTTCTCCTCTCCCCACTCACTACCTTCCATATACATCTGCCTACGGGCCCCTGAGCCCCAGGGCAAGTCCTGTGGGGGGAGGCAGCTTCGTCCTCTGTCACCACGGGCACTTTTAGGCTGTCGTTTGCTCCAGGCTTCAGGGTCAAACAGAGTCAAACAGTGAGGTCCCACCACACCAGCTGCCAACAATCCAAGGGACCGTCGCCAGGTCTCCAGAGCTTGGCCTCTTAACCTCCAACAACCTGGCCTGCCTGTCACTTGGGGCCTTGTCAAGAACTGTCCTGCCCCCTCGGACGTTCACTTCACTGGCTCTCCTTCCCTCACTTCAGTTGTTCACACTGTCTCCCCAGCACACCCACGCTGTCTCATTTTGCCGTCCAAATTGATGGGGCCTTTAGTGTGTGCTAAGCACTGGGCCCACGGGTCAAGGGTGCCATACCCTTATGCAGAAGGCCCTGCAGTGGAGGAGTTGGGCTTCCTCAGACACAGGAAAGAGTAGCCGCTGGCTGCTCCTGGAGGCTTGAGCCGGCACACCAGAGCCACCCTTCCAGAAGGAATGGCGCTCCTTCAGAGACACCCAGCCCAGGTTGCCCCCTGGTCCTCACCGAGGAGTCAGAGCCCTGGCTCTGGCCGCAGGGAAGTGAAGTGAAGTCACTCAGTCATGTCTGACTCTTTGTGACCTCATGGACTGTAGCTTACCAGGCTCCTCTGTCCATGGGATTTTTGAGGCAAGAATACTGGAATGGGTTGCCATTTCCTTCTCCAGGAGATCTTCCCGACCCAGGGATTGAAACCGGGTCTCCCGCTTTGTAGGCAGATGCTTTACTGTCTGAGTCACCAGGGAAGTCATGCCTCAGGGAGATACAGTGCAATTTGACCTCCAGCCAGCAGGTGGCAGCAAGGTCACGTGTTTCCCCCCCACCTCCCTGTTGATCCTTCAGCACCTGGGGCAGCTGCTCAGAACCACGTCTCCCCCAAATCCTGCCTTCTTCCGAGTCAGGCAGAGGTGGCATCTTTCCCTTCATCCCTCCAAGCCCTTTCCATTTGAGGGGCAGTTTGTGAAAAGAAAGCTTTGGGTCATCCAGGCCGTGGGAGCATTTCTGGGCTCAGGCACTGGGCTGCTACTGGAGGGATCTGTCAGACTGGAGCCTGGCTGGGGGAGTCTCTGGCCAGTGATGAGCCAGCGTTGGGGTGGGAGCCAGACAGCACCATTGTCCACGCTGGGCAGGTGCTGAGCTTCTCTGAGTTGGGAGTCGGGATCAAAGGACTGGCCAGTCCATCCTAAAGGAAATCAGTCCTGAATATTCATTGGAAGGACTGATGCTGAAGCTGAAACTCCAATACTTTGGCACCTGATGTGAATAACTGACTCATTGGAAAAGACCCTGATGCTGGGAAAGATTGAAGGCAGGAGGAGAAGGGGACGACAGAGGATGCATGCTTGGATGGCATCACTGATTTGATGGACATGAGTTTGAACAAGCCCTTGGAGTTGGTGATGGACAAGGGAGCCCCTGTGGGTGAGATGAGATGAAGCTGTCTCCCTTGTTCTGGGCCACCCAGGGTGGGTCTCATGCTCTGTCTTGGAGCAAACCCCTGGGTGTCAGAAGTTTCAGGGACGCTCAACCTGGGGGTCCTCCTTGGGGATCTGGAGACTAGGGCGCTGGTCCTGGGAGCTCTTTAGAAGTCAGTGATGAGTTGAGGGTGGGGAATGAAGGAGAGGAGGTCTGGGGTGGCCCATGGAACCATTCACCAAGAAGGGTTCAGCTGGGGTGGGTTTGGGGGAGAGACAGCGAGATTGGCTTTGAACATGGTAGTTTGGCACTACCTGAAGGGACATAGAATTAGAACATCGGAGACATGTTCCTCACCCTTCTCTAATCAGAAGAGTTAGCTCAGTGATGAGTCTTTATTGAGCACTTACTGTGTGCCAGGCACCTGGATTAACTCCAGCCTCGACTATAAGGTAGTCATTCTCATGAGCGTCACCCCTACTTTGAATACAGGTGGACAAACACATCAGTTCAGTTCAGTCGCTCAGTCATGTCCGACTCTTTTTGATCCCATGGACTGCAGCACGCCAGGCCTCCCTGTCCATCAACAACTCCTGGAGCTTCCTCAAACTCATGTCCATCGAGTCAGTGATGCCATCCAACCAACTCATCCTCTGTCGTTCCCTTCTCCTCCTGCCTTCAATTTTTCCCAGCATCAGGGTCTTTTCCAATGAGTTAGTTCTTCACATCAGGTGGCCAAAGTATTGGAGTTTCAGCTTCAGCATCAGTCCTTCCAATGAATATTCAGGGTTGATTTCCTCTAGGATGGACTGGTTTGATCTCCTTTCAGTCCAAGGGGCTTTCAAAAGCCTTCTCCAACATCACAGTTTAAAAAGATCAGTTTTTCGGTGCTCAGTCTTCTTTATGGTCCAACTCTCACATCCGTACGTGACTACTGGAAAAACCATAGCTTTGACTAGATGGACCTTTGTTGGTGAAGTTATGTCTCTGCTTTTTAATATGCTGTCTAGGTTGGTCATAGCTTTTCTTCCAAGGAGTAAGCGCCTTTTCATTTCATGGCTGCAGTCACCATCTGCAGTGATTTTGGAGCCCCAAAATAAAGTCTCTCACTATTTCCATTGTTTCCCCATCTATTTTCCATGAAGTGATGGGACTGGATGCCATGATTATCATTCTTTGAATGTTGAATTTTAAGCCAGATTTTTCACTCTCTTCTTTAGAAGGCTCTTAGAAGGCTTTAGAAGGCTTTTAAAGAGCCTCTTTAGCTCTTTTTTGCTTTTTGCCATAAGGGTGGTGTCATCTGCTTCTCTGAGGTTATTGATATTTCTACCGGCAATCTTGATTCCAGCTTGTGCTTCATCCAGCCTGGCATTTCACATGATATACTCTGTATATAGGTTAAATAAGCAGGGTGACAATATACAGCCTTGACGTACTCCTTTCCCAGTTTGGACCCAGTCTGTTGTTCCATGTCCATTTCTTTTTTTTTTTTTATAAGTTTCTTTTTTTTTTTTTTTAGTTTTTTATTTTTTTAATTTTAAAATCTTTAATTCTTACGTGTGTTCCCAATCATGAACCCCCCTCCCACCTCCCTCCCCATAACATCTCTGTGGGTCATCCCCATGCACCAGCCCCAAGCATGCTGCATCCTGCGTCAGACATAGACTGGCGATTCAATTCCTACAATCCATGTCCATTTCTAACTGTTGCTTCTCGACTGAGGCATAGAGGCCGTAAAACTGAGCTAAGATCACACAACCTTGTGCTCAACCTCCTCCTGGCCTCTGGGCAAGGAGGATGGCTCCCTGGGAATAGGAAGGCCACATGGGGACTGAGAAGAAGACAGTGGAGCTCTTCTCTACCTTTCCTTTGGTGAGCGCAAGTTGTTGGTGTGAGGACAGAGGAAGAACACTGGGCTAGGGGGGCATCCTGGATTGGAGTCTCAGCCTTGCAAGTGGTTCTCTTGCCTTTAACATCCTCTGGGCCTCTATTTCACTGAGTTAATTCCTTGTGAAATAGGAACCTGGGTAGTGGGGTCAACCCCTGGGGTTCACTGTGAGGGGCTACTGGGAAGTGGGGCAGGGCTGACACTTCTGGGGGACCGTATCAGGGGGGAAGGCAAGAAATGGAGGGAGCCTGTGTCAAGGCAACTGAAGAAGGACAGGAAAGATGGAGGTTGGCAGTGGTGGACGGAACAGGGCTCTGAGAGGGAGACTAGGAGAGAAGCAGACCAGTTGAGGAGATGAAGGGGGCAAGCCAGGCCCTCTGTCAGGACTCGAAGCCTAGCTCTTTCCTGTCAGCCACTGGGTGGGCCCATGGCAGCCATGTTCTCTACCCAACTCCAGCTCTGCCCAGGTGTCCTTGTCTCCATCCCTGTCTCTTCAGGTGGGCAAGACATGGAGTATGGAGTGTTTCAGGAAGAAGCAAATAACCCGATTTGATTTCTTGAAGGTGGTTGTGAAAAGTGGTTCAGAGATTGGCCAGAAAAAGTGAACTTGCTCAAGAGGGCACTGTGGAGCCACTGGAGGGCTGTAGGTAGGATAGTGACAAGATTAGATTTTTGCTTGAAGAGAGATTTCCAGTATTTTTCGACCCTATCTGGACCCTCTTGATAAATATAAAAATCTCCTCTCTAGATTCCACCCCCCCACCCAGGCCCCATTGAGAGTTCTATAGTTCCCCTCATGCCAGGGAGCCAAGCTTGCCTCACGTGATGTTCCGAGTAGAGGCCCAGTTGCTTTTTTCTCAGTTGAGGCTTGTTGTTCAGTCGCTCAGTCGTGCCCAACTCTGTGACCCCATGGACTGCAGTACTCCTGGTTTCCCTATCCTTCACCATCTCCTGGAACTTGCTCGAACTCATATCCATTGAGTCAGTGATGCCATCCAACCATCTCATCCTCTGTTGTCCCGGTCTCCTCCTGCCTTCAATCTTTCCCAGCATCAGGGTCTTTTCAAATAAGTCAGTTCTTCGCATCAGGTGGCCAAAGTATTGGAGTTTCAGCTTCAGCATTAGTTCTTCCAATGAATATTCAGGGTTGATTTCCTTTAAGATTGACTGGTTGGATCTCCTTTCAGTCCAAGGGACTCTCAAGAGTCTTCTCCAACACCACAGTTCAAAAGCATCAATTGTTCAGCATTCAGCCTTCTTTATGGTCCAGCTCTCACATCCGTACACAACTACTGGAAAAACCATAGCTTTGACTAAACAGGCCTTTTCTCGACAAAGTAACATCTCTGCTTTTTAATACGCTGTCTAGGGTGGTCATAGCTTTTCTCCCAAAGAGCAAGCGTCTTTTAATTTCGTGGATGCAGTCACCATCTGCAGTGATTTTGGAGCCCAGGCAAATAAAGTCTGTCACTGTTTCCATTGTTTCCCCATCTATTTGCCATGAAGTGATGGGACCGGATGCCATGATCTTTGTTTTTTTGAATGTTGAGTTTTAAGCCAGCTTTTTCACTCTCCTCTTTCACTTTTATCAAGAGGTTCTTTAGTTCTTCTTCGCTTTTAGACATAAGGGTTGTGTTATATGCATATCTGAGGTTATTGATATTTCTCCCAGCAATCTTGATTCCAGCTTGTGCTTCATCCAGTCAGGCATTTTGCATGATGTACTCTGCATATAAGTTAAATAAGCAGGGTGACAATATGTAGCCTTGACATACTCCTTTCCCAATTTGGAACCAGTCCATTGTTCCATGTCTGATTCTAACTGTTGCTTCTTGACCTGCATACAGTTTTCTCAAGAGGCAGATAAGGTGGTCTGGTATTCCCATCTCTTGAAGAATTTTCCACAGTTTATTGTGATCCACACAGTCAAAGGCTTTAATGTAGTCAATGAAGCAGAAGTTGATATTTTTCTGGAATTCTCTTGCTTTTCCTATGATCCAATGGATGTTGGCAATTTAACCTCTGGTTCTTCTGCCTTTTCTAAATCCAGCTTGAACATCTGGAAGTTCTCATTTCATGTACTGTTGAAGCCTGGCTTGGAGAATTTTGAGCATTACTTTGCTAACGTGTGAGATGAGTTCAACTGTGCAGTAGTTTGGGCATTCTTTGGCATTGCCCTTCTTTGGGATTGGACTGAAAATTGACCTTTTCCAGTCCTGTGGCTGCTGATGAAAGTGAAAGAGTGAAAGTGAAGTCGCTCAGTCGTGTCCGACTCTTTGCGACCCATGGACTGTAGCCCGCCAGGCTCCTCCATCCATGGGATTCTCCAGGCAAGAATACTGGAGTGGGTTGCCATTTCCTTCTCCAGGGGATCTTCCCGACCCAGGGATCGAACCCAGATCTCCCACATTGCAGGCAGACGCTTTAACCTCTGCAACACATATTTGCTGGCATATTGAGTGCAGCACTTTAGCAGCAGCATCTTTTAGGATTTGAAATAGCTCAGCTGGAGGTCTATCACCTCCACTAGCTGTGTTAGTAGTGATGCTTCCTAAGGCCCACTTGACTTCACACTCCAGGATGTCTGGTTCTAGGTGAGTGATCACACCATCATGGTTATCTGGGTCATTAAGACCTTTTTTGTACAGTTCTGTGTGTTTTTGCCACCTCTTCTTAATATCGTCTGCTTCTGTTGTTAGGCCCATACTCTTTCTGTCCCTTTTTGTGCCCATCTTTACATGAAATGTTTCCTTGGTATCTCTAATTTTCTTGGAGCGATCTCTACTAGTCTTTCCCATTCTATTGTTTTCCTCTATTTATTTTCATTATTCACTTATACATGAACAGGTATACGTGTACATATAGCCACTCATTTTTAGATTTCCCTCCTATTTAGATCACCACAGAGCACTGAGTAGAATTCCCCATGCTATACAGTAGGTTCTCATTAGTCACCTATTTTATACATGGTGGTGTCTCTATGTCAACCCCAGCCTCCCAATTTGTCCCACCTACGCCTTCCCCCCTTGGTGTCCATATGTTTGTTCTCTCCATCTGTGTGCTTGTGCTTTATAGTCGACTTATACAGTGATAGTAACATAGCAACTGTATCTTTCTTTTGGTGAATACTTGTCTGGCATATCTTGTTCAGTTCTTTTTCTTTCAAACTTAATTTTTTTTTTTACTGAGATATAATTCACATACCATAAAATCCACCCTTTAAAATGTACAATTTATTGTTTTTTTAGTATACAGATGGTCCCTGACTTAAAATGGTTTGACTTAACGATTTTTTGACTTTTACACTGGTGCGAAAGCAATACACATTTAGTAGAAACCATGCTTTGAATTTTCAATTTTGATGTTTTTCCAGGCTAGCAATATGTGGTGCAATCCCCTCTCATGATGCTGGGCCATGGCAGTAATCTGAAGCTCCCACTCAGCTGCTTGATCATGAGGGTAAACAACCAATAACGCTCATCAAAATTCTGTACCCAGATAGCCATTCTGTTTTTCACTTTCAGTTCAGTATTCACTTATATGAGATATTCAACACTTTATTATAAAATGAGCTTTGTGTTAGATGATTTTGTCAAATTGTAGGCTAATATTAGTGTTCTGAGCACGTCGAAGCTAAGCTATGATGTTTGGTAGGTTAGGTGTATTAAATGCATTTTTGACTTAGGATATTTTCAGCTTGTGATGAGTTTATTGGGATGTAACCCCATCGGAAATTGAGGAAGATCTGTATTTACAGTTTACATCATCTCAATCTAATTCCAGAACATTTTCATCATCCCAGAGGAAAATGCTGTACCCGTTAGTGGTAACTCTCCACTTCCCCTTCCCCAGCCCCTGGCAACAACTGATTTACTTTCTGTCCTTTCTGTCTCTGTGGATTTGCCTGCTCAGATATTTTACATAAATGGAATCCTAACATGTGGCTCTTTGTGTCTGGCTTATTTCACTAAGCATAACGATTTCAAAGTTCATCCACGTTGCAACATGTATCAGTACTTCATTTATTTTTATAAATGAACAATGTTCCATTGTATGGATAGATCATGTTCTATTTATCCATGGATCCACTGATGGACATTTGAGTTGTTTACACCTTTTAGCTATTGTGAATAATGCTGCTATGATCATTTCTGTGCAAGCTTTTGTGTGGACATACATTTTCAGGTGCCTTATTTGATAGAATTCACCAGTGAAGACTTCTGGAGTTGGATTTTCTTTGTGGGAAGTTTCAATATTTCAACTTATTTGCTTGTCATAAGCTTATTGAGATTTTCCATTTCATTTAAAGTCAGTTTTGGTCATTTGTGTCTTTGTCCATTTCATCTGAATTGTCTTAATTTGTTGGCATAACGTTTGCCTTATAATTGTTAACATTTTTTAGTTCAGTAGTAATGTTCCTCTTTTCATTCTAGACCTTAGTAACCTATTTTTTTTTTTTTTTTTGCTCACTGCGTGGTCTAGGTTCCCCAACCAGGGATTGAACCTGAGCCTATGGCAGTGAAAGCACCGAGTTCTAACCACTGGACTACCAGGGAATTCCAAGGTAATCTTTTTTTCTTGATCAGTCTAGGTAAGATCAACTGTGTTGGTCTTTCCAAAAAACGAATTTTTGTTTTCACTGATTTTCTGTAGTTATCCTATTTTCTAATTCATTTCTGCACTTATCTTAACTCTGCTTGTTTCAGATTTAGTTTGCTTTTTTTTTCTAGTTTATTAAGATTTATCATTTGGCCATTGATTTGAGACTTTTTGTTGTTGTTGGTATAGGCATTTAAAGCTCTAAATTTCTCTTGTAAACAATATATATTCAATAGTTGAATCTTGTTTTTTTGAATCTCTGATTTTTGATTGGGGTGTTTAGACCATGAATATTTAATGTAGTGACTGATATGGCTGAATTTACATTTGCCATTTTCCTATTGGTTTCTCTGTATCTTCTGTCTTTGTTGCTCTCTTCCTCCTAGACTGCCTTCGTTTGTGTTAAATGTTTTTTAGTGTACCTTTTTTTCTTCTGTTGATTTTTAACTATATGCTTTTGAATTGCAGTTGCAGTACAATATATATCTTAAGTAATTGCAATCTACTTCATATTAATACTCATTTAGTTTTGGTGAAATGTAGAGACTTTTCTCTAACATAGCTCCATTCCTGCCTTCCTCTTTTGTGTTATTAATGTCATATATATATTACATCTATATAGATTATCATAGAAACTCAACATGACAGTGTTATAGTTATTGCTTTATATCAGTACAATCTTACTTTTTTTGAAGAAGTTAGGAGAAGAAATGAGGAATAATAAGAGAGACATTTGTATTAACCCAGATATTAATCATTTTGGCTCCTCTTCATTTCTTCTTGTGAATTCAACTTACTAACTGGTGTCAGCCTGAAGGACTTTTTAAAGTATTTCTTGTAAAGAAGTATAGTAGCAATGAATTCTCCCAGTCTTTGTTTATCAGGAAATGTCTTTTTTTAACCTTCATTTTTTTAAGGAATAGTTTTTCTAGATACAGAATTTTTGATGGATAATCTTTTCTTTCAACTCTTTGATTATGTCAGTTCACTGTCTTTTGGCCTCCATTATTTTTGATGAGTAGTTAACTGTTAATTTTATTATGGTTTTCTTCTACATGGGTCATTTTTCTTCTATTCCTTTCAAAATTGTCTTGGCTTTCAACAGTTTGACTGTAAAGTGTCTATGACTATCTTTTTATCTTTTTTGGGGTCCATTGAACTTCTTGGACCTGATTAACGTTTCTCAAAATTTTGGAAGTTTTGGTCTTGTTTCTTCAAATACTTTTTCTGATCCTGTTCTTCAAAACCCCCCAATACACATATTTTAGAATGTTTGATATTGTTCCAGAGGTGTCTGAAGTGCTATCATTTTTCTCTCCATTCTCCAGATTGTATAGTGTATATTAATATTGTTGATCTATTTTCAAGGTCAGTAGTAATTTCTTATGACATCTTGAACCTAGTCTTGAATACTTCTAAAGAAGTTGTCATTTCAGTTATTGCACTCTTTGAAGCTATTTTCATTTAGTTATCATTTCTTAATTTGTGTATCCATATTGAGAATCTCTATTTGTTGATTTGTTGTTGTCGTCATACTTTTCTTTAACTCTTTAAACGTGGCTTCTTTTGGTACTTTGAACCTATGTGTAATATGTGCTTTGAAGTTTTCATCTGCTAATTCTAACATTTGGAAACACTCAGAGACAGTTTCTGTTGACTTCTTTCCCTAATGTGGATCATACTTTATTGTTTCTTTGCATGTTATACAATTCTTTTGTTGAAAATTGAACTTTTTAACAAATATTTATTTCTTTGGCTGTGCTGGGTCTTAATTGTGGCATGGGGGATCTTTAGTTGTGTGATCTAGTTCTCTGACTAGGGATGGAGCCTGGGACCCCAGCATTGGGAGTGTGGACTTAGCTACTAGACAACAAGGGAAGTCCCCCCAAATTGAATATTTTAGACAATAGTTTCCATCAACTCTGGATTATGATATTCCCTTTACCCCTAGAAGTAGTTTTCAGTGTGTGTGTGTGAACTTGTTTCTTTGTTGTGTAACTTTTTTGCACTAAGTCTGTGAAACTGTACTGTCTCCCACCCCCACCTGCAGTGTGCAGTCAGTGGTGTCTCTGTTGAGTTAAAAAAAAAAAACAGTTTAAAATGTAAGCCTGGTTTTCTAGGGGCTGCCGCATATCTGTCCAGCTTAGTGGCAAGTCAATGATTAGTCAGAAACTATGTTGAAAGATCTCAGGCCACTAAGGCTTGTGTGCTCTGCTGAATCTGTGTGTGGGAAGGGGAGTTCTTTCAACGTTCAGGTTATTTTCAGGCCTTCCCAGGGTTTTCTTTCCCCTGACGCCTTTAAATCTCCTACATACATGTGTGTAGCCTCAGTGTAGTCAGGAAAGCATGATTAGATTGGGACCTCTCCATTCTCCAACTAGTCAGGAACACACTTGCCCCAACCACATTCACAACCATCTAGTAGAGCTTTGTTAGCCCTTCCCTGTTGGTCTGCCCCTGAGAAGTTTATTTCCATTAACAGTGTCCCTGGGTGTGGATATTCCCCACCAAATTGACTTAGCCCCCTTCAAACCTAGGCAGAGAAGCTGCTGGTTTTCATGAGCTGCCTTGTACTGGTAGAACCTCCATGACAAACTGAGCTGGGAAGGATAGGACCAGCTCTA
Organism: Capricornis sumatraensis; assembly: GCF_032405125.1. Classification (NCBI taxonomy): domain Eukaryota; kingdom Metazoa; phylum Chordata; class Mammalia; order Artiodactyla; family Bovidae; genus Capricornis; species Capricornis sumatraensis. Next base: position 62,692,579 of record NC_091092.1, on the reverse strand, counting down.
GGCCAGAATGCCACAGATTCCCAAAGTTCAACTTCTCATTTTATTATATACCTTTGGTTGAGTTCTAGATCATAAAGGTATTTGTCAGCTTTGTCCAGCTTTATTTATTTATTTATTTATTTTTTGAGGTTATTTGTTGATATCCTCCTTTGGCCATAGCTAGAAGTCCTGACTTTTCAATCTTTTCCTTTTCTGTCCTATCATTTAGATGTACCAGTTTTTTAATTTTTATTTTTGTGTATTCTTTTTTTTTTGGCTGGGCTGCGTGGCATGGGGGATCTTAGTTCCCCATCCAGGAATTGAGCCTATGCCCCCTGCAGTGGAAGTATGGAGTCTCCACCACTGCACCACCATGGAAATCTCTAGATGTCCCTCCTACAAACTGCTTATGGGTGGATTTTTAAAAATCTTGTCTTCAATTGAAGAATTTAGTCGATTTTGTTTAGTGATGTTTGGCCTAATTTCTAAAATCTTATTTTATGCTTTCTACTTATTCCAATGTTTCTATTTCTTTATTTTCCTCTTTTGACTTTTGAATTGAGATTTTTCTCCTTGTGATTATATGTTATTTTCCTCTACTAGTTTGAAAGTAGTATACTCTATTTATATTCTTTTAGTAATTACTCTAGAAAACCTAGCACGCATATTTGTCTTAACAAAGCTTAAAGTTAATACTGATATGGCCATGAAGGAATAACATGGTCCAGAATTTCCATCCCTCCATATATGACTGGAAAACTTGGCAGACATTTGAATCAACCGTTTTAAGGTGGTGAAGACCTGGTGGTACCAGAGAGAAGGGAAACGAATGAGGTGAACTCTACCACCAAGACTTTCTGACTGAGAGAGAAGAAGCATAAAAATGTAATCTGTAATGATAAAGAATCAGCCAATCAAAACAGACCCAGGGAATTTCCAGTCTCTTATCTGGCATGTGAGGAGCCTGGGAGTCATCACTTGATGCCAACAACAAGAAAATGTTGAACAAACTGAAAAACCAACAACTGTTTTTACATCCATTAGAGAACAGAGGTCAAATGGCAAAGTATTGCTCACAAAACTGAAGAAACAGACAGGTGGATACAGAAAATCACAATTTACCAGAGCAGAAACTTGTGAGTGGGTACAGTGTTGGGGTAGGAAAACCTGAGCTTTAACTAATGATTTGCTGGAGGCTAGTGTGGAGAAATCCCATGGAAAATCCCATGGATGCAGGAGCCTGGTGGGCTGCAGTCCATGGGGTTGCTAAGAGTCGGACACGACTGAGCAACTTCACTTTCACTTTTCACTTTCATACATTGGAGAAGGAAATAGCAACCCACTCCAGTGTTCTTGCCTGGAGAATCCCAGGGACAGGGGAGCCTGGTGGGCTGCCGTCTATGGGGTCGCACAGAGTCGGATACGACTGAAGCGACTTAGCAGCAGCAGCAGCAGCAGCAGTGTGGAGAAGTATGAGAGTTAAAAATTGCAGGGAGCCTATTCTTAGGGAGGCTCTCACCTCCTACACTTCTGTGAGTTTTACCTCTAGGAGCCCCATCAGATTCTCACAGTGAATACTGGAGAACAATCTCCTCATGTTTCCGGTTGGGGGAGGGGGGAAAGTTGACACTTTGAAATACACCATAACATTTTGTTCTTAACAAAGCCTGCTCTGAAGACAAACCATTATACCAGAGTCTGGCCTATTGGGGTTTTATTAGAGTCTAAGGGACTTGGGGGAAGGGAAATATCCAACTTCAGCCCCATCTAGCCATCCTAGCCCACCTTGGAGAGGGGGGAACTGATAAGCACTTGTGAAGGTCACAACCCAGAAGCACAGGCTCACCAAAAGACTGAGAGCTAACCATTGGACTACAGAACGCTTCCCCTCCCACCATACTTTAGCACTAGTAAGTATAGACCTCCTTACTGCAGCTCCTTTACCCAGTACATCGTGCCTGACTTTCAACCAAAAAATTGCAAGGCACACTAATGGGCAAAACCCTCCACAGTTTGAAGAGATAGAGCAAGCATCAGAACCAGACTCAGATATGGCAGGTATGTTGGAATCACCAGACCAGTCATTTCAAATACTATGATAAATATGCTAAGGGCTCTGATGGAGAAGCAGAGATCATGGAAGAACTTGGGCATAATTAGCTACAAGGGAGGATGGGAATTCAAGTTTCCGGTTGGGAACCAAGATTCCCCATGAACCTTTGGAGATTTACTTCTAAAAGGGGGAAGGTCAGAAATCCAACATAGATTTCACTGAGCTAAAATTGAGGTGTGGGCAGGGCTGCATTCCTTGAAGAGTCTCAAGGAAAGAATCAGTTGTCTTGCCTTTTCCACCTTCTAGAGACCACCCACATTCCTTGGCTGGGGGCCCCTTCATCTTTCTTCAAAGCCAGCAGTGTCGTATCTTGGAATCTCTCTGACTCTGACCTCTTTTCTATCGTCGCATCTCATCTCACTCTCCTGTGGCCCTCTTTCCCTTATAAAGATGCATTTAGGGCCCACCTGCATAACCCAGGACAATCTCCCCATCTCAAGATCTGTGACTTAATTACATCTGCAGAGTCCCTTTTTGCCATATGCACAGGATTCCAGGATTCTTATGAGGCCATCTTGGGTGGGGGGCAGGATACTGTGCTGAAGACACCTGTTGAGAGCACAGCACCACCCTTCAAAGGTACTGGCTTTATGTGTGGGCCCAGGAGGTATCTCCCATCTCATGACTGGTGTCTGGAAGGCCATGGAAAGGTGTCCCAGGAGAAAGGATGGGCTCTGGCTCTTGGGTGTAGATGCCCCTGGGTCAGGTGCTGGCCCCAGAGCTGACTCACTTCTCTGGACTCAAGTATCATTCCTGATCTTGGAGGCTTTCTCTTATTTCCCTACCGGCTCAGCCATTCACGCCAACAGGTTTTTAGGTTCATTCTTCATTTTAGAGGTTCTGGACCAGGAGGGTGGCTCTGGACATGTAGGCCACATTGCCCATAAAGTCCAGTGCCTTCTCACACTGTGCTTGTTTCTGCCCACCCTCCAGCTCCCTTCCACTTCCTGCCGTGTCTCTGTCACCGGGAATCATGACTTTAGAATGGGTGCTCCAGCTCCAGTGTGCAGAAGGCCCTGGAGGAGGCCAGAGAGGAGCAAGGCCTTGCTGTTGTTTCAGGTGACCCAGTGGCCTCCGCATGCTCCCCTGGCCCCCAGCCCTGGCCTCTGGAGTCCCAACTCCACCCTGTGTCAGCCAGAGGGCCGCACGCTGGGATGGGCAGTCTTCTCACATCCCTCACCAGCTTGGGTCTTCCTGTGGCTCCATCTCCTTGTCCTGGGGCTTGGGTTTGACTCTGCACTGAGTCTCGGGGCTCAAGTGCCCATCCCTCACGGTCACACCTGGGTCCTTGCTCCCCCCGTCTGTTTGCCACCCTGGGGACCTGATGTCATTTGCTGCATCACCAGATCTCAGTGCCTCCCTCCCACTCTGGGAAGCTGACTGTGAGCAGGATGCCTCTGACTTGCAGCTGCATGCTAGTCTGCAGCCTGCATCCTAGTCCCGAGCCACGGGGCACGGAGTTGGAGTTCAGTGACTTGTGAGTACAGGAGGTGTTCAGCCAGAGGCTGGGCAGCGTGGATGCTGGATGGCACATGACAGTGGTGATGGGGTGTGGTGTGCGAGTCCCCCGTGCACCCCCTTCCCCAGGCCTCCCTCCCCACCTTCCCCCCCAGACTCTCCAAGGTGCTCAGGATCTCAACAGAAACCATTTATTGAGGACCAATTAAAGAAAGCAACCGCGCTGTGGATTCCCCAGGGTGAGATGGCCTTGCCACGGGGACTGCTGGTCCTGGGCTGGGTCTGTAGGTCAGGAGAGTGTGTGCGTGCAAGTTTTGATACATGGACACACAGACATACATGCACACAGGCTGCTCATCAGGGAGTTGTACTGCAATGAATGACCGTGTGTGTGTGTGTGTGTGTGTGTGTGTGTGTGTGTGAAGCTTGGCCCTTTCCCCACCCCCCAATCCAACCAGGGCCGCGTGGGACCCACAGCAGCAAATTCCAGGCTGTCTTCTCCCCTTCCCCCACCCAGCTCTTGCTTAAACCCCATCTCCTCCGGTGGCAGTCTGACCACCCTCAGTCACAAAGAGCCCCAGTGATCCTGTCAAGACATCTGGGGGAAGAGGGAAAAAAAAAAGCATCTTTTCAAATGTCAAGTGGATAAACAGTCAGGGCGCCAGATGTGAGGCTGGGAACCCGCCCAATGGCTCCTGGCAAGGAGCGCACCCAGACGCGGATGGTCCCCGTGGCTGTGGGGTGGCTGCTGAGTCTCCAAGGTCATGTCCCCTGGGAGTCCCCTCACCCGACGCCCCCATCCCAAGAGGCCTCAGGCCCCTGTGGAGGAGCGGCAGGTGACTATGCTGGTGGTGGTGGTGGTCCAGCTGCGTGGCAACAGGGATGGGGCTGGGAGCAGGTCCCTGTGGCCATAAGAGGCCCATGCCCTTCCTGAACGGGAGACCCCAGGGAGGCTCAGGAGTTGGCCGGGCACACATCTCCTGGGCCCTGGGAACTGGCAGCTATCTGGAATCGTCCCTCGGAATGGGAATCCACCCCCCACCTCCAACCACCCCCCCCCCCCCAGAGAAAAGTAACAGTCGTAGAACAGGCAGGTTCTGGAGCGGGCTTCCGCCCCAAAGCGGCACGGGTCAGGCCGGTGGCCCTAGGCCTGGCCCGTAGGCACGTTTAATAGGATTCCTCGCAGATGTTTCCAGTGGGTAGGACAGGGCTGTCCCCACCGCCACCCTGGAGGGGGTCCCCAGCCTCTGCCTCGTCCCACAGCCCCGAATGAGGTATTGTGCTCTCCCCCCACCTCCCCCCCCCCGCCCCCGCTTAGGCCAAGCCCCCTCTGGCCTCATCCCCAGCATGTGGGTGGCTGGGCTGGGCACACCCGCTGGAGGGTGCCCTGGGGCCCTATGTGGCGTCCAGCTCGAAGACGCCATCGCTGGTCGGGGTGGTGAAGAAAGAGGGGGGATCAGAGGCGGTCGACTCCTGCCCCCCGCTGCCCCTCTCTCGGGCACGGCGCTCTTCCAGCTGCAGGGTGCGCTCGAAGTCCAGCAGCTGCCCCATGAAGCTGAAGTTGGGCGAGATGTTGGACTTCTTCCTCTTGACCAGATCATAGGCATCGTTGAGTGAGAGGTGCAGCTTCTGCATGAGGTAGGCCACGGTGACAGTGACGGACCGGCTGACACCCGCCAGACAGTGAACGAGCACCCCGCAGTTCTGCGACAAGGCCTCGTCTAGTGGGGGCAGATGGGGGCCCCGTGTGAGATGGCGCATCACGGGGATCACATCCTCAGAGCCGCCCGGCCCCAGCAGGGCCATCCTGGGCTGGGCCTAGGGGGAAGCCAGGCCTGGAGTGGGGCTGGGGAAGGAGTGGGGAGGGTGGAGTGGACTCACCAATGAACGCGATGGCCTCCGGAAAGAACTGGGACAAATTCTGGCTCCAGTGGTCCGAGATGGGGATCTGCTTGTAGTGAAATTCGCCATTCTTCTCAAAGAGGTTGGGGAGGTTGGGGGTGACATTGAGGATGTAGCGGATGCCCAGCTTGGCCAAGCTCTCCACGTTCGCTGAATCGCGGGCGCTGCCCAGGTAGAGGTTGGGCAAGATCTGGACGGGGAAGGATGACAGCAGCCCCGCTGGGGGGGGCGTGGTGCCCTCCAAATCCAGGCCGCAGCTCATGGCATCACGGTCAGGCTCGGAATCCGCATCAGAGCAGTCAGAGCCCAGGCACAGGCCCCCCAGCCCCACCACAGGGCTGGGCAGTGGGGCCATGCTCAGGCCCCCTCGGCGGTCAAGGCTGGTCTCACAGAGGTGAGGGCACTCGGCCTGGAATCTGCTGAAGCCACCTGGGAGAGGGGATGAGACGAGGGGCCCATTAAGGTGGCCTCTTGGGCAGCTAAGTGCCCTGGCTGGGGTTAGGAATGCAATCCTAGATCCTTTTGATGCCGGAAGAGGTGGGTGGGCAGATGTACCCAAGAGGAACTCAGGAGTGAGCAGCCTTGACCTACATGGTGTCCCAAGTGGTGTGCTTAGTCCTGTAGCCGGTCCTTTGGACGGCAAGCCAAAGAGGATCTCACATCCCTGGGGCCAAGCCAAGGCAGGCGTGAGGGCTCAGCACGTAGTGCCAGCCTTGGGAAGGACAGCAGGCATCAGTTAAAGACGAGGAAAAGTTCAGATGTGAGTTGTCTGCCTGGGTGATTCCCAAGATCAGGGGCCAGGGCACAGCCACATCTGTGCGCTCTTCAGAGAGTCCGGGAGAGAGTGTAGCATGCCACCTGGATGGTCCCAAGGTGCTCAAAAGGGAACATCTCCATCTCCAAATAACTACTATTTTCCCCCGGCTGGGGGGCTAGGAGGCAGCGCTAGAAATCCAACATGTTCTATATTTCTATATCCCTGTGCATTCAGAATTGAGCAAGGGACGACAGTCCAATGACCCTCCTCAATGGGGAGAGGGGTCTAGGTTCCTGGAAATCCTGTCTCTATCCTGGATCTCTGAGGTGGAGGGTGTGTTTGGCTTGGCAAGGAGCCAACACGCCTGTGTCTGTCCATGCCTCCCCAAGCCCTGCGCTGACCATGGCGGGGGGAGGGGAATCGGGGGAGGTCTCTGCCATTGCAATTTCTCTCCCTGTCCCCCCCCCCCCGTCTTCCCCTCCCCCTTCCAGACCCTTCGGTGAGCTGGGGGATTTGTCCTGGGGCTCCAGCCTCCTTTATCCATGGCTGAGCAGCTGGGGGAGGGGGCGATAGGGACCTGCTGGGATTCCCGGAGCGTTCTCGGAGCCAGGTCAGATCGGATTCTCCCATTTTCCAGGCTCAAAAACTGGGGCTCCCAAGAGTGAAGGGCTTCCCCAAGGTCATGCTCAGAGGAGGACAGACTCTCATCTCCACTTTGGACCACAGGAGGTCGGGCTCGCCCATGATCAGATGGATTAGGCTGGCCCTCCGAAGGTGCGGTCCTGCACTCCCCGGGCAGGGGTCCTCCCTAGACAGGTGCCCGCCCGCCGCCCACCACCAGTACCTACCCTGTAGGTAGTAGGCCAGGTAGCCTTCCTCCCGAAGCTTCTGCAGCAGAGTGCCCAGCACCGAGTCGGCTTCCCACTCCTCGGCCTCGGCCTCGGCGCGCCAGTGCCGGCCCCCGCCCTGGTCGTACAGGAGCACCGGGGCGGGGGGCGGTGGCTGCAGTGGTGGCCCCGGTAATAGCGCTCGTACCGACAGGCTCCCCCGCCGCAGGCGGCGCAGCAGCAGCGCGGGCAGGGCCACGCTCAGCGCCCCGCCGATGCGCGCCGACTCGTAAAGCTCGCGGCTGCGGCAGTCGAGCAGCAGCAGCCGCGGGCGCGGGGGCGACAGCTCCCGGCGCAGCCACAGGCACGAGCGGCCCAGACCCTCCATGGCTTCGCGGCTCCCAGCACGTCGGGCTTCCGGAGCTGGGGAGAGAAGGAAGGCACAAGACGTGAGCCCGCGATCTGCGCGCCCAGAAACGGCGCCTGGGGTCTCGCGGGGGAGTCGCTCTATCGCCGGATCTTCTCCTGCCTCTCCCACGGCATGCCCAAAGGCACCCCCGTGCGCACCAAGAAAAACGCCCCAGGCAGCCACTCGAGTGCCCCACTGGAGAAGGGAAATGCGAGAGGTGCCCCAGCCAAGGAAGGCTGAGCGTCCGACGGCCCCCTTTGAGAGCCGCTACAGTCCCTCCTGGCCCCTCGGAGGGGCTCAGGCCCCTTCCTGCGTCTCTCACGCCCGCGATCACTCCCCGCTTTCCAGCTTCCAACTGGGGGGGGACCGCGTGCGCCGGGGTGGGGGCGCGGCGGGGAGAGGGGCTCTAGGCTGAGATCATCCCCAAGGCCCGCCGGGGCGAGGAGATAAAGGCGGTGCCCAGGCGCTGGCCCTCGGCAGGCGGGACCTCTCGGGGCTGCCCGACTCCACCCGGAGAAAACAAAAGGAGAGACCTGGAGCGTGATCCCGCGGCGAGCAATCGCTCGCGGATGTCCTGGACACAGCCACCGCGGCTCGAGGGGCGTCGCTCCTGGGCTGGGTTGCCCCGGCCCCGGCCACTGGGAAGAGGGAAGGGTGGCAGAAAGAGCGCGCCGCACGTGGAGACAAGTCCACCACCGCCTGCGCGCACCGGCAGCTTCCTGGCACTGTAACTCAGCTTCCCACCTTGGAAGCAAGTTGCCTTTGGACGTGGAGTTGCCTTTGGAGGGGCGGGGCGGTGGGGGCGGGCTCAGGGGGGCCAGCGAGCCAACGGGTGCCCTCGAAAGCCGGTGAGTGGGCCCCCGCAAGTGGCCCGCTGGGCCGGGGCTTCCACCCAAGCGGGACAGGGCCAGGGGCAGAGGCCAAGGGCAGGTCAGGGGCCCAGCAGGGGACCAGCTGCAGCTCCCCTGGCCGGCGCCAGCCAGGCCCCTGGAGGCAGGGGGAGGGGTGTGTACAAGAGCCCTGTGTCCCCGCCCCAGAGGCTACCTCCAGCCAGGCTCATTTGGGGTGCCCTTGGACCATCTCGTCCTGGGACTGGACTTTAAGTGGCTTCATCCATATAACAGGCTCATCACCATGGCTGCCAGGGAAATGGTGGAGGGGAAAAAGAAGCAGAACCACAAATCCACTGCTGCCTTCTGGCCAGAACTCGGCCCAGGGCTAGCTGGAAGGCTGGGCAGGCAAAGGGCAGCTTTGGGGCACCCCAGTAGCTTCACTGGCATGAGCCAAGCCAAAGACTCCAAGAGCCCTGCCCTACTGATCGTGGGAGTCAGCCTGGCTTCTCGGGCTGCCTCCTTCCTAGTCAAGAGTCAAGGGGTTTCTACCTAAACAAACGTCTTTCACTTCTGTACTGTCCCCTCCGCCCCCTGTGCTGGCCCAGGTCGCCATCAGAGCTTTCAAAGCCCTCTCCCCATCTCCAGGCCTGTTTGCCTCAACTCCCCTCAGCCCTGCCCTACAGCAAAGGCCCCACGGTGGCCTCCAGAACCTTCTGTGGACACAGGACAATGAACCGTCAGGACACACTTGGGCCCTTGTTTGCAAGGCACTCCCAGGCCAGCAGGACAGGTCAGTAATAAACCGAGGGATGAAATGAGAGAATACCAGGTGTGATAAATGCTAAGACAATGAAATGAGGTGGTGGAGCTTCTGAAAAGTCTGGTCTATGTCCCCCCTACTTTTTTTTTTTCTTAAAGCCCTAAAGCAAATAGGCCAGTTGAAGGAAGGTGTGCAGCAGAGAAAAGAAAGCTCATACAAATTAATCAAAAAGTTGAGACTCCTATAGGCACATGGGCAAGGAACCAGAAAAGACTGCATGAAGGAGCACATGCAACTGGTGCAAGGCATTTGGAAAAGGTACAACTTCACGCATGGGAAGGAAAAAAAAATTTAAAAGCCCAGCTAACAATGACAGAAAACAAGGTAACACTTCCTGCTTGTTACATTAGTAAAATGTTCTCAGACTGAGAATACCCAGTGCTGGCATGGCTGCTGTGAGATGGGCATGTTGCTCTGTTACTGATTGCTAGAGGTATGCTGGTGTGACTCTTTTGGAAATTAACTTGGTAATATATATCCAGAGCTGGGAAGAACCCCACACTGGGAATCTACCCCAAGGAACTAAGTAAACAGAGGTAAAGCTATGCACACAGGATGGGTACCATAAGAGGGGTAACTAAGGAGTGAAAGGTGCAAAACTGCTGGAAGGTCACTGATCAGAACATAAAATAGGATGGGAAAAAGCAGAAGGTATTGCTGGGGAGATGGCAGGTCACAGATAGCCAGGTTGCCTCATAGGGACCTCCGGTTGCCCCTTCCTACCCTGCCTCCCTTCCCAGCCCAGTGGGCTACCAGGCTGAGACTTGTCTCCAGCCACACTCCACCATGTCTTGGTCTCTGGGATGAGTCCCATCACCTGGCTCCAGGGGCCGTGGGCAGCTGGGCTGGGTCCCCTCACCCTCAGCCTGGGCTGCCTCCTCTGCAGCCTGTCCTGATTCTATTCCTTCTTCACTCCCCTTCCCCCAGGTTTCTGTCTCCCTCCTCTGTGCTCCAGACCTCAGTTCCCTGAGGTTACCAGCTAGGCTGGAGCCGAGTGGAGGGGGCGGGGGTTTGTGTGTGCATTTCGTTTCTCTCACATCCCAGTTCCCACAGGCAGAGGTGGGAAGCCACCAACCCTGGGGGGCTCCCTCCAGGCCTGCTGCAGCTGTGGGCAGGACCCCGGAGTGGGCTGGGGTTGAAGGCAACCAGGGGTTCTGGGATGTGCCAGCCTGGTGTGTCTGGCTTGGCCAAGTCGCCAGAGTGGAGGTGGCTGCCCTGCGCGGGGAGGAAGAGAGAGAGAGACACACCCTGCTCCTGTCCGGTGCTGCGGTCTCCGGGGTTGGAGAGAGGGTCGCCCTGCGGTGCCAAGGCCTGCTTTCTGGAGAGGGCTCCCTGAGGGAGGGAACCAGCGTCAGGCCAGGGAGGCAAATTCTGCCCCTGGGCGGGGGTCGTGCGGGTCTGCCCCTTGCCCAGATCTCTGCTGGTCAGCTGAGAGTGAGCTTTGGTGGGGGGGTGGGGGGCGTTCAATCACCAAAGTGCTCACTGCCCAGCGCCAGCAGCTCCCGCTGCGCCAGAAGCAGGAAGATATCCTGAAACCTGTTGCCACCTCTGCAGTGCAGGGCTGAGTGCCACCAAGCCCCCCTTCCCCGACCCTCGCCAGGCCCCCCGCAGCGCCGGCTGGGGTGGGGGCTCCGACACTGGGCCCCGCACCCACTCCCCAGGCGCGCGCGCTCCAGGCGCGCAGTGGCCTCCCCAGGCCCTCTCAAGCGGGCAGAGCTTGGCCGCGCACTTCGCGTAGGGTGGGCGCTGCGCCCGCCGCCCGCCCCCTTCTCCTGCCGGGCGCCCCTGGCCTCCGCCCAGCCCAAGCAGTGCCCCTCGGAGGCCGCGGAAACGCCGCTGCCCATAGGCCTCTAGCGCGCTGCCCATGCGCCCCTGGGGCCCGGGAGCCTCCCGAGAGCGGCGCCCCGCCTGCTCGCCACAAGCCCGCCTCCATCCCCAAACACTCGGGTCCCCGCCGGCCTGGTGGCGGCAATTGGGCCGTCCGGCCCGGTTAGAACTCCCAGACACAGCGCTCCGGCCAAATCCGGTGTCTTTTCCTCCACATCCACTTTCCGCTGGGGATGGCTTTCTGCTTTGCCGGGTCGGCCTCCTGGCGGGACTGGGAGTTCCTCCATGGCAGAAGCGGTTGTGTACCCGGCCCCGAGCTGGCCCCAGCCCCCCAGGGAAGGGCCTGGCACGCGGCGCTCATGGAAGAAATGCTCGTGAACAAAGAAGGCATGAATGAATGAAACCAATTGTTGCACCAGTGAGCCCAGGGGGGGTGGCTTTCTCCCTCAGCAGGTCACTCACCCAGACACACAGAGGCACACGTGTGCACGTGGTTCCTACCCTCCCCCCACCCGCCCCCCACTGCACTGGCAGGCGGACACACACACACACACACACACACACACAGAGGCACTCCGATTCCTGCCTCCAGGAAAGCCACCTACTATGTGCGTGCCAACACCTGGGGCCCCTTTGGCCGCAGCTGGGTGGCTTCCATCTCAATTGCCTGCCTCTCCCTTGCCGTCCCCCATCTAAGTACGGTACCTTGCACCCCCAGTGCCTTCCTTATCTCTTAGGGACCAGGCCAAGTCAGTCTCTGGGGAGACCCGGGGCCTGTTTAGGGAGCCACCTGGGGGACCTCAGGGTGGTGAACCACTGCTGCAAAGGCGAGCCAGTGGCGCCTGGCAGAGATGCCACCAAATGCTGCAGCCTCCAGAACCCGTGTGCCAGGTGTTGGAGGGAGGGACTGAAATGTGTTAGAAGACGTGCAGGGCTATGTGCCATGGGTGCAGGCCAGGGTGTCCAAGAGCCAGAATCCTGCAGGTGTGCACACATATTGGGGGTGTACGAGGTGCAGGCCTGGGGAGCCAGCTGGGCTTCAGAAGTGCAGCGTCGGCCTCTGGGTGAGGGTTCCTGTTGGGGCTTCGTCCAGGGATGGGTGGATGTCAGCGTCTCTGGGCTGGGAACGTGGGTGGGGTGTCTGTGATGAGCATATGGGGAGTTGGAGATGGTGCAGGCCGGCGAGGGGAGCTGTGTTAGTGCAGATATCCCAAGGATGTGTTGGGTATCTATGTGTGTGTGTGCGTCTGTGTGTGTGTGTGTGTGTGTGTGTGTGTGTGGTGTGTGTGAACGCGCGCGCGCACGCTCTCGCGCGCCTGGGTGTGTACTGAGGCGTGGCAGCGTCTGGGATGGGTGCTGGCCTGAGTTGGGGACAGTAGTCGATGGTGACTTAGCGGCTGCCGGGGCGTGCACTGCAGGGCCCTGGGTCCGCGGTGCACGGTTTGTGCACGCGCGTGTAAGTGTCAGGGGGTGTGCGTGGCCATGGACACGGGAGGTGCACGGGCGGGCGCACTGAGTGGGTCTCCCAGGGGCGCGTGCGTCGGCCTGGCGGGGTGCGCGCTGGCGAGACTTTGGGGGCGCAGGGCGGAGGCGCACACACGTCGGGGGGGCGGCCAGGCGGGGTGGGGGTGGGGTGGGTGCCCGGGCGCCGCGTGCCCCGCTCACCTCCGTTCCGCTCGGCTTCCTGCGCCGGCTCCGCGCGTCGCGGCCGGGAAGTTTCCGAAAGCCCGGCCGGCGGGAAGCGCTACCGCCGCGGCCGCCGCGCGCCACCGGAGCCTCGGGCGGCGGCCTCGCCTGGAGCCGAGGGGCCGCTGCCGCCGCCGCCGCCGCCGCTGCGGAGGGAAACTCCAAATCCCGCCTCCGCCGCCGCCGCCTCCTCCCCTCCCGCCGCCGTCTTCTCCGCCCCCTGCCCAGGAGGGGCAATGTCGCCGGCGGAGGCGCGCGAGGAGGGAGCGGGGAGGGGCCGCGGCCTGCTTGGCGTCTGCTCCCACCTCCCCTGCCCGCCTGCCTCCCACCTGCCGCCCGCAGCCCGCTCTGCCCTCGGCGGCCCCTCTCGGCGGGGGCGGGGGGATGCCCCTGCAGCCCCGGCTCCCAGCCGCCTCGCCGCGGGGTCTCCGAGCCTGGGCCGCCGGAGTTGGGTGGGAGGTCCTGACCTCGGTCGGGCCTGGGCTGGGCTGCCTGGAACAGTCCACCCTGGCACTCCTGCGGCCATCGAGGACCAGGCACAGCTTGGACCCCGGGGCCACCTCCTGATGTCCCAGGGGCTAAGGTGTAAGGTCCGGGTGAGAGCATCCGAAGCGCCCAACCCGCGGTCCTCCGACCCCTGTCTTCTGCCATCCTCCCGTATCAGATTCTGGCTCCTGGAGCTTTGGGGCTTGAGTGCCTGGAAGGGGTGCGGCCAGGACGGTGGGGGTGGGTCAGGGAGGAGGTGCTGTCTGCAGGCCTGGGGTGCTTTCCTCCTGCCCTCGGGCCAGGGTCCGCCCCCCATAACGGGCCTCCTTTGGTTTTTACACCCATCTGGGAGTTGGAGGAGACGGTTCCCCTGCTATAGGTAGGGAAACTGAGGCAGTGGTTTCCCGGGGGTCACGCCGCTGTGTGGTGACAGGGCCAGAGTGGAGGGGGACGCAGGGAGGGCTGGGATGCCAGCTGTAGCCTGAATTCCCCTGAGTCATCACCTTTGGGAAAGAGAGGACAGAGGCTGCATGTTTGGGGATGGAGCAGACCTCACCATCTCCAAGGGCCCTCACCAGCTTTGCAGCAGTCTCTCTCCAGGGTGTGGGAGCTGGGGCAGGGTCCAGATGCCACCAGCCTGGCAGGCCCAGCCCGCCCTTTGGCCTCCTTCGGCCCTCAGCACGTGCTTGCCCTTACCACCCTTCCCTCTTGAGCGCCTGGGCCTTTCAGGGCTACCCTCGCTGGGAGGTGCATCTGTGGGCCGGGCTGATCGTTCACCTCCCATTCAGCAGCAAGGCCCCAGGGGCCAGTGTGGAATCAAACTGCCAAGACGATAGCACGCAGGTGGGCAAACGAAACCAGTGGTGGTTTGGGTGGGTCCTGCCACTCTACCCCGTGCTTCTGTGCCATCCATGCTGCCAGCTGTCCTGGAGTCAGAGGGCCCTTTGCTAAGATAGCAGCCTGTGCTAAAAGGCATGCCGTTCAGCAATAGGACCATTTTGGTCTGTCAAGGGGCAAAATACACAGAAACCAGAAAAGATGGGGGCCAGCTCCCCTGGGGACCCTCCCATTTGGGGAAGACACACGGCAGCCGTGCCCCTGGCCCTGGGCACTCGGCCCCCTGCAAAGGCTTGGTGAGCTGACTCACAGAGGAGTTTCTGGAAAGGTTGGAGAACTACCTGCCCCCCCACCCCCCCGCCCGAATTCTGTGCTTTAGTGACTCAGGGCTGAACGGCTGGAGGAGGAACATTTGGACTGGATGATGCCACCCTCACCCCTGCAGAGCTGCTATCCCAGCCCTCCCACAGGGCCTTTGCACTTCAGGCAACAAGACCCACCCAGCGCTAGAAGCGAAGAAAGCTAACCTGAACTGCTAGGCCAGTCCTGGGAGCTCTGAGGACACAGACCTGGTCTGCCTGGGAAAACGGGGGCCACCTGCCTCATTCTCAGGGGCTTGGCTAGCCAGGCCTAGCCTGTGATCCTGTTGAGGGATGAGCTGGAGAACCTTCTCGAAGAGGACTTGAGTGAGAGGCCAGCCATGTCAGAATTGAGGCTGTTTTGAAGGCACAGCTGGGCCTGCCTCTGAGGCAGCCAAGCCTGCATGCTCAGGTCCTAACAGAAACCTCAGGGTGGGCTCTCCTCTGTGGCCTCCCTGCTTTTCCCACTGGGAACCACCCCCCCAAGCCCCCCACCCGCCCCAGACACGCAGCAGAAATCGCCTGTGCCGGGTGGAGGAGCAGAAAACTGAGCAGTGGCCGGGATGCACCCCCGTGCATTTGTGGCTGAAGGTGGCCCTACCTGTGAATATGCAGCTTTTCCAGGTCCTGATTCTGGGTCACTTTTCAGACAATTGAAGCTTTGAAGAAAGGTCTGTCTCACTGGGTCCTTGTATGGAGGCCCTGGCGTCCCCAGAGCACTGGCGTTTGGGTGCACGTACACGTGAGCCTTTATTTCTGGGCAACCATTGGGTCCCACCGAGCGCAATATCCTCCGCTGAAGCCATTTGCTCACATGACAACCGCCCCCCAGGCCGCCGCCGCCCCTCCACCGCTGGGGAACTGGCTTCACTGCCCCTCCCCCCTCAGAGGCGCGTTAGCCAGCATCTTCTGGACGCATCTCGCGCTACCAGTTGCCATGCCTCCAGGAGCACATCTTAGGCCCTGTTCCAGGGCACCCCACTTGCCCGCCATAGCCCCCCTGGCAGGACCACCTGCGGGCATTGGAAACCAAATGACCCAGTGATGGCTCTCAGATTGGCGCTTGAAGCCCAGGTGAAAGGGACAGAGAAGACAGGAGGGAGGCAGTGTGTGCAGCGCAGCA
Organism: Capricornis sumatraensis; assembly: GCF_032405125.1. Lineage (NCBI taxonomy): Eukaryota > Metazoa > Chordata > Mammalia > Artiodactyla > Bovidae > Capricornis > Capricornis sumatraensis. The sequence goes on along the minus strand of NC_091092.1, from coordinate 62,677,163 downwards.
GCGATTGATTTCTGAGGGGCCGGGACCTCGGGAGCCATTAACATCCCCATTCCGGGAGGGCTCTGGTTCAGGTTCGATAACCTGGTTATCAACCCCCTCTGGCCAGCCACGCGGGCTCCCGGTACTTGTCTTCCCAAGAAGCCGTGCAACGCGCCTGTCGGGATGTACGTTTCAGATGATATAATTCTTTTACTGGGAGAGAGCCAGACTCCCATGCCCATTGGCTGGACCGGCAAAGGGAGGCGGGAGGGAACCAGGGGCCAGTGGTGGGAGGGGATGAGACAGAGGGCTGAATGGGGCCAGGAGAGGGGAACCAGAAAGGTGGAAGGGACAGGCCAGGAGATCTGGCCCCTTTCAGCCCTGTCTCTCATCCCCTGCTGCAGGACCTGTCACCAACCGCTCTGACGATGGCCTCTGTGAGTGAGGCCATCACCGGGTTCTCTGGTCACATCTCCCTGTCCTCCCTCCAGGAACATGGCTCTTGACTCAGGCCATCACCTCACAGCAAGGAATGTGTGAAACAGAACAGTGGGTTCAGGCCCCTGGCTCTGGCTCAGTTGTCTTTGGGGGGCCAGGAGGGGCTCCTGGGGACGCTGTGGGTTTTTCTCATGTCCTCATCCTCAGGGGTCTGCCTCCCTGTATCACAGATCGACCACCTCGCTTCCCAATAGGACAAGGCCAGCCTGGGTCCCAGGAGCTCCTTGCACCCAGACCAAGGCCTGCTAGCAGGTTGGCTGGGTCACTGCTGTCCTGGGGTCAGGGGTGCTGAGCACAGCTCTGCACACGTCTCCTCCCATTGTGGGAGCTTTCCACCCCAGTCTGGTCTGGGAACACCTCAGCAGTGACTGGAATCAATTAAGTCAGGAGGGGGCCAAGGCCCAGGTCAGGGACCTGCCCCTTGGCTATGGTGTCAGTGCTTAAGCTGCCAGAGTCAAGGGGAGGGCATTGCACAGGGCGAGCCTAGAGCCATTTGGCCCCTGGAAGGGAGACTCGGGTGGGCTTTTGCCACGTCAACTCACACTTGCTGCCCTTTGAAGCCTTGCTGTCACCAAGTTTGGAGCCAGCCTCCTTGCTGGCCCAGAAGGCCCCGTCGTGGGACCCTTAAATAATGAGAACAGTGACTTTTTCTGGTCACTGTGCCAGGAACAAGGGCCACGAAGCTTCCATATGAGGAAACCGAGGCCCTGAGAGATGAGGCTGAGGATCCCAGCCTCTGGTGTCCGGGCTTGCGTCCAAGCCCATCTTTCTCACAGATTTCAAGGTTTCATGGTGTCAGGAGGGGACCCAGTGACACAGCCCCAGCGAGGAAGGACGGAGCTCCAGGTCACAGAGAAACCATGGAGAGTAGTCCACACGGTCCAAAATGGTGGCAAACAGCCTATGGAGAGGCCCTGGTCTGCCTGTGAGTTCAGGCCCACCCTGGCCCGGATGAGGACTTCTGTCATTGTCCCTCAGCCTCGTCCCTGTCCCCAAGCACCCCTCCCCACCAACCCCGCTACAGCCCCATTGCTACTTTCGTACTTGAGAGGCTTGCCACAAGGAAGGCCCGGGATATCTCTACCGACTCCGTGGGGATTTTTCCCATCTAAATTCAGAGAGTACCTATTACTCTGCTGTACCCGCTTCTCACAAAAAGGAGAGCCAGAAGAAGAGCAAGGGGAAGGCCAAGGCCTGATGGCGGCAGGGCCAGGGGACGGTCACTCTCTCCCCACAGACGCTGCCTCAGGCCCTTGAGGCTGGTCCTCTTGGCAGGAGGCTGTAAGGAGTCGGGGGTTCCTCACAGGGGTCCTCAGAGCTGTCTCCCTCCAACACGGTGTGTTCACCCCTCCTCATTACCTGCCACCTGCCCCTGCCGCCCCCACCCCCAGCACCATTTCACTATCACAGAGAGAAAAGCCAAGGCCTGAAGTTGGTTTCCTAGCCGTGGTGGCCTCTCTTCACCGCACCTCCATTTTAGGGACCCATGTTGGGGCTGGCGTGGGCAGGGACGAGTGTAACCTAGAGCCCAGCGTGTCAACCTGCAGGACTTGGCTCTTGGGACCTGTCTGGAGCCACAGGGTCTGTGACTGGGACTTTGACCTCCCTATGGCATCCCTGGCCTGAGCTGCCTGTTCTCTGCGGCCCCAGAGGAGAAGAGGGAATCAAAGATGGAGTCCCCATGTCTATAAGCCTGAGAGGACTCTTCCTAGTCAACAGAACGAAGTCCCCAAGGTCTTGTGCTCTGGCTCTCAGTGACAGCTTGGGATGCTTTCTCTGTCTTAGCCAAACCTTCCCTCCCCATCTCTGTGTCCTCTCTCCTCACCGCTGACCCTGTCCTTCCAGCACCAGCCCTGCCTCCACCCAAGTCTCTAAATTGCTCTCAAAGTTCTTTCCATGATACTTAGTAATAAACTATCAGGGAAAACAATCTGAAAAAGAGTATATGTATATATATATATATATATATATATATATATATGCGTATATATGTATATATATGTATCTGAATCACTGGGTTATATACACTGAAGCTAACATAATATTGTAAATCAACTATACTTCAATAAAATAAGGAAATGCCTCATGAAATTTTTAAAAAAGCTATGGCAAATAACATAAAATGTCTAAAGAAAAGCACTCCTGCATGTTCTTGCTCACTGCACCTCCCAGAGCCCAAGGCCGGTTGGCATCACCTTGTCTCTCAAGGTGATGACTTCTAGATGTGACTTGTCCATCTTCCCGCCGAATGCCAGGACCTCTGAAGCTCTTCTTCTCAATCAACCCACCTCTCACTCCCTGGTTTTGGATTCACCGCTGGGGCCTTGGGTCTGGGCTCCCACCTCTGTCCTGTCCTGTCCATTCGAACCCCTGCATCTCCGGGCTTCTCCCATAACCGTGGTCCCCTCTCCACTTGGTACCCTGTGGATCCCTTACTTGCCCCTGGCCATTTTCCTTTCCCACCATCATCAGTGGCCAATCCAAAGCTCCATCAGTCTTCTGGAGCCCAGCTGAGGCCTGACCCTTTCAGTGGGTAACTTTGCCACCCATATGACCTGGCATCTTCAGGCCAATTGGGTGAGAGCTCCCTGGACTTCCTGCCCTTCCTGACTCAAAGCCAGCAGCAGTTGTAGTCCCAGTCCCCTGGCATCCAGGCTCAGAAGAGCTGGGGTCCGCTGTCCCATTCCCTTAGCTACTGTCCCAGATGTCACCTTCAGAGGTGCCTTCCTATGTCCCTCCCACCCCTCTCTGCCCTCCAGGTTTGCTTCCCACCACTCTGGCCATTTCTGTCAAGTTTGTCTCAGGCTCTGAGTCCTCTTCTCCCCCTGCGTGTTCCCCTGGGGTGGCCTCCGCTACTGTTCTGGGTGGGCTTCCCTGGTGGCTCAGATAGTAACGAATCTGCCTGCAATGCAGGAGACCCAGGTTTGATCCTTGGGTCGGGAAGATCCCCTGGAGGAGGACATGGCAACCCATTCCAGTTTCCTGCCTGGAGGATCCCATGGACAGAGGAGCCTGGTGGGCTATAGTCCATGGAGTTGCAAACAGTTGGACATGACTGAGCGACTGACACTTTCACTTCAACATGTTCACCTTTCCTGGGTGATGACTGTGTCATCATAGTCTCCACGGCTCCCTGGATGACCCATGGCCCTTCAGATGTGTTCTTTGCCACAGGGAACTCACTGTCTCCCCTCAGTTGCCCAGTTCCCGGCCTCAGGGCCATCATTCAGTTCCCTTCTCGCCACCCCTCCCACCTCAAGTTGCCACCTCCTGCTGGGTTCCCACCTAAAGAGTGGGCACGTGCTGCCCTCCTGTCCCTGTCCCTTCCTCAGTCCTGCCCTCATCCCCTCAGGGTTGACATGGTGACTCTCCTAAAGCAGAGGCTCTTGCCACCTAACCCCCCAGCATTGTTCAATGGCCCTAAGTGGCCTTGTGGCCTTGGGGACAAAGTCCAAGCACTTCAGCCGGCTAACATGGTCCTGTGTGACCTCTTGCCTTCCAGCCCCTCTCTCTCTGGAATCTTCTGCAACCCCACTGCAGTTCCAGTGCTTGCCAGAATGTACCAGCTGTCTCGTGTCCGCTGGCCTTATTCAAGATAAGCTGACGCTCTGAGGCTCCAGGCACACACGTATTCTGTAAGGCCACTCTTCAGCCCACTACAGCCAGCCCGCTGGCCCCAGTGCATGTTAGCCCATGTGCAAAATTCCCCCCACCCTGTCATCTCCCAAAGACTTCACCTGCCATACCACCACCACTTAGTGTTGCAGCTCCTCATCAGCCCGGTAAGGGCACATTGTCTTTTTTCCCTTCGCTGGTACAGAACAGTTGGGGACAGAGGCCACATCGTGGTGGTGTCCCTCTCCAGCGTGGAGCGCCCAGCCTGGCTCTGGGGTGGGGCTCCTGTAGTGTGTGTGGACCCCAGGAGCGAATGGATCCAAGAACCTGACTACGATTGCTAGACAACTGAACTGGGTCACCAGACTGCTGATTAAGAAGCAGGAAGACAAAGCCGGCCACCAAGGAAGGGGCTGGGAGACACGGGCGTCACTGCCGGCCACCTCCATCCTGGCCACAGGGGACCTCAGAGCGTGGGGCTCTGGTCCTCCTGGTTCCCTTTGGAGTCACAGGTCTGAATCCAGGCCAGCTCTGAATGCAGGTGACACCACCCAGCCGCCGCAGGCCCTTCTTCCTGATGGGCCTGGGCATGTCCTCTGGCCCAGGATCACGGGGCACTGGGCATCCCGGCACAGCTGCATGCTGACACCCACCCTGAACCTACCGGGGTTGAGGCCAGTGGTGGTGGGCTTTGGGCCAAGCCTCTGTGAGATGACCATTGGGCAGCTCGTGGTGGTGGGACCAGCCTGACCGTGAACGCTCGGTGCCCTCTGCAAGGACTGGCTGGGGGCTGCTGCCTGGGACCCCAGCCCTGGAGGCCCCCAGTCATGGCTGCGACTCTGGGTGGGAAGGGGGCGGCTTGGCCAGGGGCCCTGGCCTCCCTCTTCCGAGCAGGAGGCAGCACTGTCATCTCACTGCAGGGGGTGCCAGGCCTGTCCTCCCAACTCATTCCCCACCATCCACCAGCCCCTTCCTGGCTCTTGGCCTTAGTGGGCTTCTGGCCAGGAGCAGGCCAGGAGGGAGCTCGGGGCACCAGGAAGGAGGAGATTTGGAACCCAGGGGAAAGGCTGGCCTGCGTCCCTGATGGACTGTGTTGCAAGGCTTCCCTGTCTGTTGTCTGCTCCTCTGTCCAGGCAGCTGGTGAGCCCAGAGCCCCCACTGCAGGCACCTCTGGGCTCCACCTCACCTGGCATTGGGCCTGGGCACCACAGGCCCTCCACAGATGTCTCCTGAGTGAATGATGTGTAACCCCATATGGACCTTCCCAGCACCCCCGCCCTGGCCCACAGCTGTCTGACCATGGGGCTGGCTCCTGCAGCTGTGGTCACTTGCCAGGGCCCCTCTCTGCCCCAGGTTGTCCTCCTCCTCCAGGTGAGGACTGTGAATTCCTGGGGTTGAGCTCCAATAACTGTCTTGGCTCCCTCCTCTGTGCCCGGCTGTACCCACAGCCCGCAGGCACGGTCACGGAGTCTGGACGCTCCCGCCGACCCAGGTGCCCTCACACCACCAGACATCTCTCCCAGAACCCTCCAACTGCCCACGCATCCCTCTTCCACTCCAGGCAGCTGGCCGGGGCCCCAGGGTGGCTCCTACCCACACCTGAGGGCCAAGCGTGTGATTGCTGAGGATGGGGTCAGTCACCCCTGCCCTGCCCAAAGGCGCTTGCTGGGCATGTAATGCAGAGGAAAGGTGGGCAGGGGCCGGAGGGGGGATGAGTTACCATGCCATCCTGTCTGTACCCCTGGGACACCTCTGCTGCAGGTTCTGTGACCAGTCACCAGCCTTGGTTACTGCGGAAACTGGAGCCTCATGTGAGTGCTTGTCAGCTGTGTGGAAGAGGACAGGTAAAGAGCGCATCTTTCCAAGGGATGAGGGCCAGGGTGCCCACAAGACTGCATGGAACCCCACCAGGTGTCCACCAAGACCCTGGCTGGCTTCCAGGCTGAGAGGGGCCCCAGAGTCGGCTAAGGGAAAAGGTTAGGGGCACCCGAGGCTCCCAGTGTCGGCGCTAAAACTTGCTCCATCAGTGGTGCTATGGTAGCACAAACCTGGAACAAGGACAGTCACGTGGTGTCCACACGTGAGTGTGCACAAGCCTTTACAGGGCATAAATTCACCTCCCCTGGGAGCCTGCCAAGGTTGAGACACATGCGCACATGCACACACTCGTATATATCCAATTAAGATTTAATTGGACCACATAAGGTGTAGCCAACAAAAGGGACAGTGACACAAAAGACCAAAATGTTCTAATAGGACATTAGTGTAAGGCTTGTTACGGGTTGAATGGCCCCCCTCCCACCACTCATATGTTGAGTCCTAACCTCCCTGTGCCTGTGAATATGACCGTCTTTGGAAACAGGGCCATCATCGATGTAATTAACATGAGGTCATACCAGAGTGGGGTGAGCCTCTAGTTAAATATCAGGGGACCCCAGCCCCTAGGCCATAAACTGGACCACACAGGAAGGAGTGATTGTCTTCCACAAAACCGGTCCTTGGTGCCAAAAAGGTTGGGGACAGCTGCACTATGACTGATATCCTTATGAAAGGGGGATATTGATTTATCTGTTGCTGCAGCATGTGGGATCTTAGTTCCTCAACCAGGGATGGAACCCATTCTCCTTGCACTGGAAGCATGGAGTCTTAACCACTGGACAGCTAGGGAAGTCTCAATAGGGGACATTTAGACACAGACACTCCCAGGGAAAATGCTGTGTGGAGCTGTAAAACCAAGGGGCATCAAAGGCTGCCAGCACACCAGCAGGAGCCAGGGGCGGCCCCTGGGGCAGACCCTTCCCTGCTGCCTTCAGAAGGAGCAGAACGCTACACACAACTCGATCTGAGACCTTCAGCCTCCAGAGCTGCGACACAATAAATGTCTTGTTATTTTAAGCCGCCTAGTTTGTGGTGCTTTGTTATGACAGGTGTAGCAGACAAGTGGAGAGCCTTAGAGCTCTTGAAAGGCTTTCTCATCTATTGCATCATTTAAAGCTAAAAGATACCCTGTGAGGACTGCAGCGCACCATGCTTCTCTGTCCTTCACCATCTCCTGGAGTTTGCTCAAATTCATGTCCATTGAGTCGGTGATGCTAGACAGTCTGAATACATGCTAGTTGGTGTTGAGGCAAATAGCCTTAGCATTTCTCAGGTGAAGAGTTCAAGATTCAGCACACTTGAGTGACTTTCCCAGAGTAATTCAGTTGGAAGCAGACCTGGGGCTCAGTGCAACTCTTCTGGTTTAAAATCTAGATCCAGTGATATGTAAAAGCGTTAAAGTCACCAAGCTTCCTGATAGAGTCAGATTTTAATTCTGTTGTAAACGATAAATTTGTGATGTTTTCGGCCTGACAGATACTGTTGATTGAATGAATCAAGGCAAATTGTCTATCCTTACTCTATGCACTGTCCTACCTCTGATAAATTGATTCCTTTTAAGGGAGAGAAAGAATCTTTCTTCTTCTTCTTTTTGCTATAAATATCCCTCCTCAGCACTGCTTTAGCTGCCTCTCACAAAATTTGCTACATTGGAATTTTATCTTCTTTCATTTCGGTGTATTTAAATTTTTTTCTTTAGACTTCATCTTTGCCCCATGGATTATTTAGATGTGTGTTTAGTTTCTTAGTGTCTGGAGATCCTTTTTTGCTATCTTTCTGTTACTGAATTCTAGTTTGATTCTATCGTGATTGGGGAATAAACTCTGCATGATCCAGTTCTTTTCAATTTGTTGGGTTGTTCTATGGCCTGGGATATGGTCTGTCTTGGTACATATTTCATGGTGTTTGTAAGGAATGGGGATCTGCTATTATGGGGTAGTGGTGGTGTGGTGGTTGTTTAGTCTCTAAGTTGTGTCTGACTCTTGCAACCCCATGGACAGAGGAGCCTGGTGGGCTATAGTCCATGGGATTTTCTAGGCAAGAATACTGAACTGAATTGCCATTTTCTTCTTCAGGGCATCTTCCTGACCCAGGAATCGAACCCAGGTCTCCCGCATTGCAGGCAGATTCTTTACCAACTGAGCTAGATCTATAAGTGTCTATTACATAGGGCTTATTGGTGGTGGTGTTGAGTTCTTCTACATCCTTGTTGATTTTATCTCGTTCTTTTGCCAGTTTTTGAGAGACGAATGTTGACCTCTCCAACTGTAATGTGGACTTCTCTGTTCCTCCTTTTGCTTCTAACAACTTTTGCCTCACGTATTTTGCAACTCTGTGGTTTGGTGTACGCACATTTAGAAATGCTATGTCTTCTTGGTGGATTGGCCTTTTATCATGATAAGTTTTTATTGTTGTTGAGATGAATTTGTTTATTTTTATGCAGATTATTATTATTATTATTATTTTACCAGTTACAGTTTTCATGATTTAGGGGATGCAGCAGAATTAGAGGGTCTTGGAAACCAAGGGAACTCATCTCAGAGGAGGTAGTTTTACTTTGTTTGGCTATTCTAGACTGAAATTACAGAAAAAAAAGAAAGTCTGCACTCTTTCTTGCCCCTTCCCATGGAAAAGGGAGGTAGCCATGAGTGGACATTGTCACCTGCTTGGGAATTCCAGCATAGCAGAGGTATGGATGGGGCTGGGCATTTTGATCAGAAATCACAAAGAGGTGTTTCCTTATTTTACCTCTGAGACAGGCCCAGCTTTAACAAGCAGCAGCAATCATAGTTGACATTGAAACAAGGTTCTTAATTTATTCTTTTTTTTAAACTGTGTCCTGTTAGCATGCAGGATCTTAGTTCCCCAACCAAGGATCGAACTTCTGCCCTCTGCCGTGGAAGTACAGAGTCTTAATCACTGGCAGGGATGTCTTTTTAGCTTATTCTTAATTAATTGTATTCCTTTAAACCCTGCTCTAAATTATAGCTTTTCCCAAATATGTATCCCAAACTAGTGATTGATAATTAGTTATGTTAGTTAAGAGCTTATCTTTAGGGAGAAAGCATAATTTAGTTGGCATCTAATAAATGCCTGTGGAATAAATGAATGAGCTGATTCGATTGGTTTCCAGGGATAATCTAGGTCTGGGCATAGTTACTGACACGGCAGCAGAGAAACCAGGAGGAAGTGGACTGCCTTCAACAAGTGTTCAACAAAATACACAGGCTGGGAAAGAACAGGGAAAGCTCTGTAGAAGGGGGGCCCTGGACCCTAGTCTTGCAGTAGGAGTCCACTGGGTGGAGCAGGGAAGAAAGTGGTACCAGGCTGGAACAGCATGGGCAAGACAGGGAGGGAGGAAAATGCTGCACCTCTTCAAGGACTCAGAAAGACTCCCTGTGGCACGTATGCGTGTGTCTACTTGGGGTAAAGATGAAGCTGGAGGCATAGAAGAACCAAATGTGCAGAGCCGCACAGCTGCCACATCAGAGAAGGGGACTATGCGGAAGGCAATGCCCAAGGCTGCCCCCTCTCTTTTGTTCAAGAGCCCAAGGCTGCTTCCCAGATGCCAGCTTGTCTCCCAGAGCCTCTGGGACACACACACACATTTTTGGGCCTTGATCACTCCCATCCCTTCCACACACTTTTGCCTGAAGTCACAGTACATGCACCCACACGTTCACAGTGTGAGTGCGAGCTCCTGGATACTGCCTCACCTGCCCTGTACAGCTGCCTGCATGCACACATGCATGTGTGTACACACACACACACACACACACACACACACACACACACACACACCCCTCTTGCCTCTGCTGGGCGAAAAGCCGACAGACATACCTGTCCTTGGGGCTGGACCCTTTAGCTAGTGGCCTCTCGCCGAACCTTCCTCTTCCCCCCTCTTATGCCAGCTTCTGGTTCTCTATACTCTTCCAGAGGTGGGCAAGGGGAGCCGGGCACCATGCAGCCTGACAGATCCCTACAAGGGAGGCAAGATGTCTTTGCATCCCCTTGAGATGGTGGGCGGGTGGTTTGGTCCACGGATCAGTGGGTTGGCTGCCAGATTGGGCCAGGGACATCAGGGTCTTTTCCAGTGACTCAGTTCTTTGCATCAGATGGCCAAAGTATTGGAGCTTAAGCTTCAGCATCAGTCCTTCCAATGAACATTCAGGATTGATTTCCTTTAGGAGGGACTGGTTGGATCTCCTTGCAGTCCAAAGAACTCTCAAGAGTCTTGTCCAACACCACAGTTCAAAAGTATCAATTTTTTGGTGCTCACCCGGGTTCGATCCCTGGGTCGGGAAGATCCCCTGGAGAAGGAAATGGCAATCCACTCCAGTATTCTTGCCTGGAGAATCCCATGGATGGAGAAACCTAGTAGGTTACAGTCCATGGCGTTGCAAAGAGTCGGACACGACTGAGTGAATTCACCTCACCCAGCTGTCTTTTGGGTCCAACTCTCACATCCATACATGACTACTGGAGAAACCATAGGCTTGAATAGCCAGGCCTCCATGTCTGGTGAGCATTAACTCAGAGGCCAGTGGCCCCAGGCAGGTGGTTCGAGATTTGACTGTGGGGAGGATACCTGGATCCACGGACAGCAAGGACCTGGAAGAGGGCTTTGGTGATGTGTACCCAGGGGCCAGGCTTCATGGTTTTGAACACCCTCTCCTCCCTGCTCTTGTAGGGTGTGATGGGCTTCTTCATTCATTCATTCGTTCAAAAAATAGTGAAGTACCTCTGGCATGTCACATACTGTGCTAGGAGCTGATAGAACAGGCAACAAAGCCAAGCAACTGTTGTCGAGGTGCTGATATTCAAGCAGGGCAGGCAGATGGTGACTCAGATGAAAGGCAAGTTTCCCAAAGCTCAGGGGAAACCTGAGCCCAGGCACCCTCCCAGAGCCCCTTGGAGCCAGCATGGCTGTGCCAGGTCCCTTCTAGTGACGGCTGGGCCCTGGGTGGCAGTGGCCTAGCAGCTGTGAGGCTGGGTTCAGGCTAGCACACTGTCCCTTGCAGCCCCCAGCCCCATGGGGGAGCCCCTGGGGCCATCCTCTCCTTGTGTGTCCGGTGTCTCTCTTGACTACATCCTTCACTCCTGCCCACAGTACCGTTTTTGCACTGTTCTCATCTTGGCATGTAAACCCAAGGAGGCCTCAGAGAACCGGCTTGCCTGGCTGCCCTGGGTCTCCACCACTCCCCTGCCCCTCATCAAGGCCAGGGAACACGGAGCTGAGGCTGCAGACAGACAAGCAGACAGGTCGATGGGCCATCAGGCCTGTAGGGAGGAGGGTCATTGTGGAAAGAAAGGAAAGGGTCAAAGTCACCGGCTTTTGTGACATGGAGGGCCTTGGCCAGAGCAGTGTCAGTAGGCACTGGGTAGGTGGCCATCAAATGGGCAGAAGGCTTGGGGCTGGGGGGTGATGGCTGGGGGGGTGATGGCTGGCAGGGTTCCCATGTGCTGAGTCCCAGTTGCTCAACCTTCACGGTCGGGGGAACGACCTGGGCACCTTGCTGGGTCCAGCATGCTCACCGAGTGATGGCCGCCAGCCCTTGCCCGTGGTCGGGAGCATCAGCTATCACCCTCCTGGTGCTTAGAAGGGCTCTTTCCCACACCCCCGTCTCCCCAGGAGGAGTGTCCTGGGGCTGCCCTCAGGGTCCCACGAAGGGGTAACGAATGTTACCAGAATGTTCTCATCTCCAGAGCCTAACCTCATCACATCTTTGTCGAATCGGGCCACATTCACAGGGCCAGGATGTGGACCTGTGTCTCAGGGTTGTTGGGGGGGGTGCTCACCATTCACCCCATCAGACCCCCAGTGTGTTGCCCTCTCTGCTTCCGAGGGCAGTGATTTGCGGGAGGGTTCCTGGGTCCTCCCAGCCAGGGTGGAGGACGAGGGCTCCTGGCAGCTCTGCGGGGGTGGGGGTGGCCACCCTAGCCGCTGTCCAGCACGTAGCCAGATGGGAGTTTCATCCCCAGAGGGGCTGGTGTGTTTGCAGCTGGGCACGTGCTCAGTGCATGACAGAGAGCAGGCCAGTGGGGAGGGGCCCAGGGCCCCTGTGGAGGGGCTGGCCTCACAGGGGAGCAAGGACAGGCCATCTGGACGGCTTGGGGGTGGGGAGCGAGGGCCATGTGGGTCACGGGGATGGCCAGGGTGGGGGGAAGGAAGAAGCATTTGGGAAGTGGGCCCAACTGCACCTTGAGAACCTTCTTGAAGGCCTCCCTCCATCCTGCCCCCAAACCTTGGCTCACGAGGATCCCCTGACCTCTGCCCTTGCAGCCCCTCACCCCCCTACCCCATGCTTCCAGGTTTCTCTGTAGGACAAGGGTTCAGCTCTCCACCCCCACTCCTATCCCCCCAGCCTTGAAAATTATGCAGCCACGTAAATGCCATTCACCGTTAAGCCAAGCAAGCCATGGTTACTTTTCTCCTCTGTACAGCATTTTGTTTTCCCAGGAGTTAATAATTGTCCTCCGGCTGACTGTTTGCTTAGCTTCCCATGCACTTATCACTAATTCAACCCGAGACTCGTCCCGGTGTGTAAATGTTCTCTCAAGACGTTCAAACACACCAGGCATTCAAGTGATTTCATCTTGAAGAAAACCTCTCATGGCAGAGCCCTCTGACTGGCCATCTGGCTGCCTGTGGCCCTGTCCCTGGGCACAGTGGGCACCCTGGGTCTCTCTTTGCCATCTCCCAGGGAAGCCCCCCATGCTGCAGCCCTCAGTTTATGGTCAATTTCCCCCTCTTAAAAAAAAAAAAAAAGCATGTGCTTACATACTGCTTATGTAAAGTTTAAAAAAAATATATTTTAAGAGAATGTGATTGGAGATCAGAAGGACTGTGATTCTATGTGGCCTTGAGAAGGCCTCCCTGGGTCTTGCTTCCATGATCTATAGAACCGCAGGTTTTGACTATGGTTATTCATTAATCCTTCAAGTATTCATTCAACAGACATTGGTTTAGCAGTGACTCTTAAGAAAACTGTTTATTGCGGAAAATATCAGCCATTAAGCAAAGGTGGAGAGAATTGTTAATGAGGCCCTGGGGACTGACCAGCCAGTGTCAACAGTTATCAACAACTGGCTTGGATTTTTCCTTTTGACCCTTATTTTTCTTTTCCTGGAGTGTTTTTTGGAGTTTATTATTTCAAAATAATTAGATTCATAGGAAGTTGCAAAAAAAACAGGCAGGAGGCCAAGGCCCCCCTCCCCAGTTCTGTGTTAATTTCTGCTGTAGAGCAAACTGACTCAGTTATAAACAAACACACACATATTCTTTTTCATGCTCTTTTCCATTCTGGTTTATCACAGGATGCTGAATATAGTTCCTTGGGCTGTACAGTGGAAACTTGTTTATCCATCCTAGGTGTACTAGTTTGCATCTGGTAATCCCATACCCCATTCCATTCCTTCCCCATCGCTCTCCCCCTCGGCAACCAACAGTCTGTTCTCTATGTCTGTGACTCTGTTTCTGTTTCATAGATAAGGTCATTTCTGTTTCATAGATAAGTTCATTTCTGTCATATTGTAGATTCCACACATAAGTGATATCATATGGGATTTGTCTTTGTCTTTCTGACTTACTTTACTTGGTATGATCATCTCTAGTTGCATCTGTCTTACTGCAAATGGCAGTATTTCTTTCTTTTTTATGGCTCAGTAATGTTGCATTGGATACATGTGCCACGTCTTCCTTATGCCTTCATCTGTTGATGGACATTTAGCTTGCTTTCATGTCTTGGGTATTGTGAATAGTGGTGCTATGAACATAGGGGTACATATATATATTTTTGAATTATAATTTTCTCTGGATATATGTGCAGGGGTGAGATTGCTGGATCATACGGCAGCTCTATTTTTAGTTTTCCAAGGAATCTCCCTACTGTTTTACATAGGGACTGAACCAACTTACATTTCTACCTACAGTGTAGGAGGGTCCTCACAAAGTGAGCTTTTGACTGTGAAATAATTTTGTTGTTGTTTAGTTGCCAAGTTGAGTCCAACTCTCTTGCAACTCCATGGACTGTAGCTCACCAATCTCCTCTGTCCATGGAATTTTCCAGGCAAGAATACTGGAGTGGGTTGCCATTTCCTTCTCCAGGGGGATCTTCCAGACTCAGGGATCAAATTTGCATCTCCTGCTTGGCAGGTGGATTCTATACCACTGAACCACTTGGGAAGCCCTGGGATAATTTTACACGAAGTTGCAAAGATAGAACAGAAGCTTCTGGGTTCCCCTCACCTACCTAGCTTCCCCTAATGTTAATACCTGGCCTTCCCAAGATACGTTTGTCAAAACCAAGAAATGAACATTATTACAATACCAGTAACTAAGCTCCAGACTTAATGTAGATTTCACCAGTTTTTCTACTCATGTTCTTTTCTGTTCCAAGATCTCACATCGTTTCTAGTTTGGATCATTTGAAAATAAATGGTAGACTTCACATCATTTCACACATAAAGACATACCTATGGATTTCTAACAGATCCTGGCTTCTAAAAACAGATACTGGCTTCTAAAAACCACCCCACATATCATGATCACACCTAATGATCGATATTAGAAATAGTCCTTAATGTCACTTAATATACACTTTCTTTGTCTGAAAGATGGCTTCTTATAACTAGTTTGTTTAGATATGAGCACCAGCAAGGTGATTACCTAACAGACAGTTGATTCACCTCTCATGTCTTATAAGATCTTGTAAAAAACAAGTCCATCCTGAAGCATTCCTCACAGCCTAGATGTGGCTGATGATGGCATCCTTGTGTCTACTGTGTTGTTTGTTTCCTGTATTTCCTATAAACTGGTAGGTAGAGCAAGACGTGTGATCAGATTCAGGTTAAATTTTGTTGGTGAGATGACACATCCAGTTGGGCTGAGCACTTCACATCCTACGCCAGGAGACACATCTTGTCTAGTTGACCACTTTCAAAGTCAAGATGGACTGGTAGGTGCAGGTGGGGTCAACCTGATACAGCAAATGTCCACCCAGCAGTTTCAGCAGGCATTGATGATCTCCATCTAGGGCCATTATTTTAAGTTATGAATGGTGATTTCCTGATTCTATAATTCTTCTTGCACCTCCTAGTTGGCTTTTTGGATGTAGCAATTATGGTAGAGACTGCTGGTTGCTTCTGTGGTGACCGATCTTTAGCTGGGCCCATGACTGTCTGAGGATAAGACTACACTTCTGAGCCTCTTTTACAATTGAGTGTTCTGAGCCTCTTTTACAATGAGATTAATTAATTAATTAGCTTTCCTTCTGGGAAATTCTTTTCAGAGGTGCTGGTGTTCTCCTTGCTCACCCTTTTCTCTATTTTCTTCCTTATCTCTGTCTGGTGCTATGGCTGGTGCTCTGGATGCCATCTTGGATAAAGTCAATGAAGGCCACACTTTAGGGGGTTGGAATGATCTGGAAGGATTCTTGATTGTTAGTGATTTTGTGAAATATCCATTCTAGTCATGAGTGTTTTACCTCTGGACTTCATTAATGCACAAGACAAATAAATGTCTCCCTTGGTTAAGCCACAATTAAGTTTTTTTCTTGTATGTGTAACTGAACCTAAATGCTAACTGATGTGGTCTCTGTTATTACCTAGTGTGGAGACAGCCATTTGATGACATTGTTATTATCATCATTATTATTACTGCAAAACTATCTATTAAAGAAAAACACAAGGGTATTCCTCAAGTATTCTTGCCTGGAGAATCCCAAGGACAGAGGAGCCTGGCGGGCTACTGTTCATGGCAATCTCAAGAGCTGGACACAACTTAGTGACTAAACTACTACTGCTACCCCTTAACAAAAAATCAAGAATGAGAAAAAGAGAAATTCATCTTAGATGAATTTATCCAGATTTTTGCAATCAGAATACCAAGAAGGAAGCCATTTTTATGACAGAGTACATGCAAGGTTTGTGATCGTTAAAATTTTTTTTAGCATTATAAACTAGATGGTCTGTGTGACCTTTCTGACGAAAATAACTAAAGTCACTGAATAAAAGATCTAAAAAATCATCCTTTTAAATGAACCAATTAGGTGGTAAAAGAGTAAGGAATCCCAGAGTCCAAAAATTCAATTAAGACAGAAATTCAGAGACGGAAACAGAATGCTGAGGCCAGTCTTGAGAACATTTGTGGATCCTGGTGACCTTGAGCTTCAGTTTTCATGGCGTCATGGATTGTGACTCCAGATATTCAAACGATCAAATATAAACTTGAAAATAGCTAAGCATACACTGTTCAAAGATATAATTAACAATATTGATAATTATGGCACGGAACTGCAGCTATAAAAAGAGCTACTTAAAAATTCTAGAACTAAAAATGACAGTAACCAAAAGTAATAAACAAATGGCTGGGCATAAGAGCAGACTATGTATAGCTAAAGAGAGTATCAGTGGACTGGAAGGTAAGTCAGAAGGAACTATGCAGAATGAACTGGGGAGAGAAACAGAGATGGAAACTAAAAAAAGAGGGAAAGAGAGACAGGATACAGAGCTAAACAAGTGGATAATTAGAAGAGGAGAGAAGGCAAGGGACATGATCAGCATTAAAAGACCTAGTGGCTGAGAACTTTCCACAAACTGGTGGGGGGTGCCTCAAACTACAAATTAAAGAGGGCTTAGAAACTACTTGCAGAATAAATGAAGAGAAATGTGCACCTAGAGATATATGGGTAAAAGAGCTAAAAACCAAATTACTGAATTGTGAAATGTTGAAAGCATTACGTTTGAAGTCAGATACAAGATAAATGCTACTGGCTAATTCCATTTGACATTGTACTTGAGTTCCTGGCCAGTGCCTTAGGGCAATCCAAATTGAAAAAGAAGATTTAGAAATTCTTTGCAGATGCTATGATAGTTTATGTAAAAAGCTTGAAGATTCTGCAGATAAATTATTCAAATTAATAAGAAAATTTGGCACAGTTTCTGGATATAAATAAATAAAAATAAGCAGGGACAGAATTTATAAATAAAAGAAAGATAATGTTTACAATAGCATAAAATATCTATGTAGCAGTAAATACAAAAAATGACATGTAAGACCATTATTTAGAAATTTGCAATCACTTGAGAAGACATTGAAGGAAAGATAAAAATAACAATAGAAATATATGCTATGTTCATGGATTGGAACACATACATATTTTTTCGCTTTAACTTTTTAAAACATAATTTCAAATATGTGAAAGATTACAAGAATAGTAGAAATAAATGGTGGAGGGGGGAACATCTTCAATGTGAAACAGGGCATGTAGGAAAAAACACAGATAACATCATACTTTGGCATAGTCAATAAAGCAGAAATAGATGTTTTTCAGGAACTATCTTGCTTTTTTCCATGATTCAATGGATGTTGGCATTTGATCTCTGGTTCCTCTGCCTTTTCTAAAGCCAGCTTGAACATCTGGAAGTTCACAGTTCACGTAATGCTGAAGCCTGGCTTAGAGAATTTTGAGCGTTACTTTACTAGCATGTGAGATGGGTGCAACTGTGCGGTAGTTTGAGCATTCTTTGGCATTGCCTTTCTTTGGGATTGGAATGAAAACTGACCTTTTCCAGTCCTGTGGTCACTGCTGAGTTTTCCAAATTTGCTGGCATATTGAGTGCAGCACTTTCACAGCATCATCTTCCAGGATTTGAAATAGCTCAACTGGAATTCCATCACCTCCACTAGCTTTGTTCGTAGTGATGCTTTCTAAGGCCCACTTGACTTCACATTCCAGGATGTCTGGCTCTAGGTGAGTGATCACACCATCGTGATTATCTTGGTCATGAAGATCTTTTTTGTACAGCCTTTGACTGTGTGGATCACAATAAACTGTGGAAAATTCTGAAAGAGATGGGAATATCAGACCACCTGACCTGCCTCTTGAGAAACCTATATGCAGGTCAGGAAGCAACAGTTAGAACTGGACTTGGAACAACAGACTGGTTCCAAATAGGAAAAGGAGTATGTCAAGGCTGTATATTGTCACCCTGCTTATTTAACTTATATGCAGAGTACATCATGAGAAACGCTGGGCTGGAAGAAGCACAAGCTGGAGTCAAGATTGCCGGGAGAAATATCAATAACTTCAGATATGCAGATGACACCACCCTTATGGCAGAAAGTGAAGAGGAACTCAAAAGCCTCTTGATGAAAGTGAAAGAGGAGAGTGAAAAAGTTGGCTTAAAGCTCAACATTCAGAAAACGAAGACTATGGCATCTGGTCCCATCACTTCATGGCAAATAGATGGAGAAACAGTGCAAACAGTGTCAGACTTTATTTTTTTGGGCTCCAAAATCACTGCAGATGGTGATTGCAGCCATGAAATTAAAAGACGCTTACTCCTTGGAAGGAAAGTTATGACCAACCTAGATAGCATATTCAAAAGCAGAAATATTACTTTGCCAGCAAAGGTCCATCTAGTCAAGGCTATGGTTTTTCCAGTGGTCATGTATGGATGTGAGAGTTGGACTGTGAAGAAAGCTGAGTGCCAAAGAATTGATGCTTTTGAACTGTGGTGTTGGAGAAGACTCATGAGAGTCCCTTGGACTGCAAGGAGATCCAACCAGTCCATTCTAAAGGAGATCAGTCCTGGGTGTTCTTTGGAAGGACTGATGCTAAAGCTGAAACTCCAGTACTTTGGCCACCTCATGTGAAGAGTTGACTCACTGGAAAAGACTTTGATACTGGGAGGGATTGGGGGCAGGAGGAGAAGGGGACAACAGAGGATGAGATGGCTGGATGGCATCACCGACTCGATGGATAAGAGTTTGGGTGAACTCCGGGAGTTGGTGATGGACAGGGAGGCCTGGCGTGCTGCGATTCATGGGGTCGCAAAGAGTTGGACACGACTGAGCGATTGAACTGAACTGAACTGAACATTATACTTTATGGTGAGAGACTGAAAACTTTCCCCCTAAGATAAGGAAAAAGACAAAGCTGTCTGCTCTTGTCACTTTCAGGTAACATTGTGCTGGAGCTTCCAGCCAGGGCAATTAGGCAAGAAAAAGAAATGCAAGGCATCCAGATTAGAAAGGAAGAAGTATAACTATCTCTAGTCACAGATGACATGATTTTGTATCCTAAGGAATCCACTAAAAAGCTATTAGAATGAATAAATGAGCTCAGCGAGTTGTAGGATACAAGATCAAGGTACTGAAATCAATTGTGTTTCAATACACAGCAATAAACAATCCAAATGAAATTTTAAAAAGTTTATTTATAAATCACAAAAAGAATAAAATGCTTAGGAATAAATTTAATGAAAGAAGGGCAAGTCTTGTACAACAGTATGCTGTTAAAGGACAATAAAGAAGATCTAAATAAGTAGAAAGACATTCTATGTTCACAGATCAAAGAACTGATATTAAAGTGGTAGTACTGTGGGCTTCCCTGGTGGCTTAGAGGTTAAAGCATCTGCCTGCAATGTGGGGGACCTGGGTTCGATCCCTGGGTCAGGAAGATCCCCTGGAGAAGGAAATGGCAACTCACTCCAGTATTCTTGCCTAGAGAATCCCATGGATGGAGGAGCCTGGTGGGCTACAGTCCACGGGGTCGCAAAGAGTTGGACACAACTGAGCAACTTCACTTTCACTGTCCAAACTGATCTATGGATTCAGTACAATACTTATCAAAATTCTAGCTGGTGTTTTTGCAGAAATTGACAAGCCAATTCTAAAATTCACATGGAAATGGAAGGGATCCAGAACAGGCAAAATAATCTTAAACAAGAAGAAAGTTAGAAGACTCACACTTCCTTATTTCAAAATTTCTAACAAAGCTTCAGGAATCAAGACTATATGGTATTGGCATAAGGATAGACTTATAAATTAATGTAATAGAATTTAGATCTAGAAATAAGCCCTTGCACTTATGGTGAATTAAATTTTTTTGAAAAGGAAGCCAAGACAATTCAATGGAAGAAAAAATGGTGTTACAACAAATGGTGCTGGGACAACTGGATATGCACCTGCCAAAAAATAGTTGTATTCCTACCTCACAGCATACACAAAAAGTAACTCAAAATGGATCAGAGACCTGATTATGAGAGCCAAGACTATAAAGCTCCTAGAAGAAAACATAGGTGTAAATCTTCATGACCTTGGATCAGGCTATATCTTATCTTATCATATCTTAGATATGATACCAAAAGCAGGAGTGACCAAAGATAAAAATAGATAAATACACATCATGTAAATAGTTTTATGCCACAAATGATACTACCGAGAAAGTGAAAGCACAACCCACAGAATGAGGGGAAATGTTTACAAATCATATATTGGATTAAAGGGGGTATAGCTCAGGGGCATATATTGGACAGAGGGCTTGTATCTACAATATAAAAAGAAACCTTACAACTTCATGATAAAAAGACAAAAGATTCAAATCTAATAATGGCAAAGCATTTGAATAGATATTTCTCCAGAGATGATGTACAAGTGGCCAATGAGCACATGAAAGATGCCCAACACCATTAATTGTCAGGAAGATGCAATTTCAAAACATCATGAGATACTACTCCATACCCACTGGCATGCTTGGAATCAGAAAGATGAAGGGGGACTTCCTTGGAGGTTCAGTGGTTAAGACTCCATGCTTCCACTGCAGGAGACATGGGTGTAATTGCTGGTTGGGAAACTAAGATCCTGAATGCCATTCAGTGTGGCAAAAAAAAAAGAACAAAACATGTTGATGAGAAAGTGGAGAAATTGAAACCCTCATACATCATTGATAAAAAGGTAAAGTGGTACAGCTTGTTTAGAAGTTTGATAGTTTCTCAAAATGTTGAACATAGAGTTGCCATATGATCCAGAAATTCCACTCCTAAGCATAGTCCCAATAGGTAAACTGCATGGCATATGATTTATATCTCACTATAGTTGTTAAAAAGAAGAATAGATAGATTTTTTTCTATACCTTTCATAAAGATTTCCCAAATGTTGACATTTTACTCTGTTTGCTTTATTCTTGTCACTTTTATCTACACACACACACACACACACACACACACACACACACACTCATAACACATTTTCTGAATCTTTTAAATCAATTAAGACATGATGCTACTTTATCTGTAAATACTTCAGAGCGTATTTCCTAAAAACAAGGAACATTCTCCAATCTCAACACAGTTCAGTTCAGTTCAGTCACTCAGTCGTGTCCAACTCTTTGTGACCCCACAGACTGCAGCACGCAAGGCCTCCCTGTCCATCACCAACTCCCAGAGTTTGCTCAAACTCATGTCCATCGAGTCTGTGAGGATATCCAACCATCTCATCCTCTGTCATCCCCTTCTCCACCTGCCTTCAATCTTTCCCAGCATCAGGGTCTTTTCCCAGGAGTCAGTTCTTCATATCAGATGGCCAAAGTATTGGAGCTTCAGCTTCAGCTTCAGCATCAGTCCTTCCAACAATTATTCAGGACTGATTTCCTTTAAGATTGACTGGTTTGATCTTGCTGTTCAAGGGACTCCCAACAAGTCTTCTCCAGCACCACAGTTCAAAATTATTAAGTCTTTGGCGCTCAGCTCTCATTATGGTCCAACTCTTGCATCTGTACATGATGACTGGAAAAACCATAGCTTTGAGTATACAGACCTTTGTCAGTAAAGTAATGTTTCTACTTTTTAATATGCAATCTAGGTTGATCATAGCTTTTCTTCCAAGGAGCAAGTGTCTTTTACTTTCATGGCTGCAGTCACCATCTGCAGTGATTTTGGAGTCCAAGTAAATAAAGTCTGTCACTGTTTCCATTGTTTCCCCATCTATTTGGATGACGTGATGGGATCGGATGCTATGATCTTTGTTTTTTGAATGCTGAGTTTTAAGCCAATTTTTTCACTCTCCTCTTTCACTTTCATCAAGAGGCTCTTTAGTTCCTCTTCGCTTTCAGACATAAGGGTGGTGTCATCTGCATATCTGAGGCTGTTGATATTCTCCCGGCAGTCTTGATTCCAGCTTGTGCTTCATCCAGTCTGGCATTTCGTGTGATGTACTCTGCATATAAGTTAATTAAGCGGGGTGACAATACACAGCCTTAATGTACTCCTTTCCCAATTTTGAACAAGTCCATTGTTCCATGTATGGCTCTGTTTATTCTTGACTTGCATACAGATTTCTAAGGAGGCAGGTAAGGTGATCTGGTTTTCCGATCGCTTTAAGAATTTTCCACAGTTTGTTGTGATTCACACAGTCAAAGGCTTTAACATAGCCAATGAAACAGAAGTAGATGCTTTTCTGGAATTCTATTGCTTTTTATATTACCCAAAAGATGTTGGCAATTTGATCTCTGGTTCATCTGCCTTTTCTAAATCCAGCTTGAACATTTGGAAGTTCTTGGTTCATGAACTGTTGAAGCCTGGCTTGGAGAATTTTGAGCATTACTTTGCTAGTGTGTGAGATGAGTGCAATTGTGTGGTAGTCTGAACTTTCTTTGGCATTGCTTTTCTGTGGGATTGGAATGAAAACTAACCTTTTCCAGTCCTGTGGCCACGGCTGAGGGTTCCAAATTTGCTGGCATATTGAGTGCAGCACTTTAACAGCATCATCTTTTAGGATTGGAAATAACTCAGCTGGAATCCCATCACCTCCACTAGCTTTGTTGGTAGTAATGCTTCCTAAGGCCCACTTGACCTCGCACTCTAGGATGTCTGGCTCTAGGTGAGTGATCACACTTTCGTGGTTATCCGGGTCTTTAAGATCTTTTTTGTATAGTTCTTCTGTGTGCTTTTGCCACCTCTTCTTAATATCTTCTGCTTCTGTTAGGTCCATAACATTTCTGTCTTTTATTGTGCCCATCTTAGCATGAAATGTTCCCTTGGTCTCTCCAATGCTAGGTCCGCGAATCAAGGTAAATTGGAAGTTGTCAAACAGGAGATGGCAAGAGTGAATATTGATATTTTAGGAATGAGTGAACTAAAATGGACCAGAACAGGTGAATTTAATTCAGATGACTACTCTATCTACTACTGTGGACAAGAATCTCTCAGAAGAAATGGAATAGCCCTCATAGTCAACAAAAGCATCTGAAATGCAGTACTTAGGTGTAATCTCAAAAATGACAGAATGATCTCTGTTCATTTCCAAGGCAAACCACTCAATATCACAGTAATCCAAGTCTATTCCCCAACCGCTAATGCCAAAGAAGCTGAAGTTGAACAGTTCTATGAAGACCTACAAGACCTTCTAGAACTAACACCAAAAAAAGATGTCCTTTTCATCATATGGTATTGGAATGCAAAAGTAGGAAGTCAAGAGGTACCTGGAGTAACAGGCAAGTTTGGCGTTGGAGTACAAATGAAGCAGGGCAAAGGCGAACAGAGTTTTGCCAAGAGAATGTAGTGGTCATAGCAAACACCCTCTTCCAACAACACAAGAGACGACTCTACACATGAACATCACCAGATGGTCAATACTGAAGTCAGACTGATTATATTTTTTGAAGCCAAAGATGGAGAAGCTCTATACAGTCAGCAAAAACAAGACTGGGAGCTGACTGTGGCTCAGACCATGAACGCCTTATTGCCAAATTCAGGCTTAAGTTGAAGAAGGTAGGGAAAACCACTAGACTGCTCAGGTTAGACTTAAATCAAATCCCTTACGATTATACAGTGGAAGTGACAGATAGATGGAAGGGATCATATCTGATAGACAGAGTGCCTGAAGAACTATGGACAGAGGTTCATGACATTGTACAGGAGTCAGTGATCCAAACCATCCCCAAGAAGAAATGCAGAAAGGCAAAATGGTTGTCTGAGGAAGCCTTACAAATAGCTGAGAAAAGAAGAGAAGCAAAAGGCAAAGGAGAAAAGGAAAGATATACCATCTAAATGCAGAGTTCCAAAGAACAGCAAGGAGAGATAAGAAAGCCTTCCTCAGTGATGAGTACAGAACAGTTATCAAAATCACGAAAATAACACTGAAACAATACTGTGATCTTACCCTTGTCCAGAGTTTGCCAGTTGTCCCAATAATGCCTTTTCTAGAAAAGGAGCACATTTTATCATGAATTACATTTGGTTGCCATGTCTCTTTAGTCTCGTTTAATCTGGAGCAGTTCTTGGGTCTTTGTGGTTTACGGCATTGACATTTTTCAAAGGTGTAGGCTGATTATTTGAGAGTATCCTCTGTTTTGGTTGGTCTGACATTTCCTCACCATTAGATTCAGTTTTACACTTTTGGTAGACGTGTCAGAGAAGCAACGTAGTGGCGCATGACACATGGAGGCACACAACAGCGGTTTGTCCCATTACTGGTGAAGATGTAACTTTGATGGCTTAGTTGATGGGATGTCTGCCAGGTTTCTCACCTGTTGAGTTGCTATTATTTTCCATTTGTGTGTGTGGGCCACATTTTGAGACTATTTAAACATCCAGTTCTTTGTCAAACCTTCACCCAGCAGTTTTTCAGTCACTGATAATTTTTACTTGAGTCAGTCATTCCTATGATGGTTGCCAAATGGTGCCTTTACAGTTCTATCATTCCTTCCACACTTATTCTTTGGCTTTACTGTGAAGAAGAACTTCCCTTCACCTCTCCCCATTTACCTGTTTATTTATACCAAAACAGAGTCATGGATTCCTTACTTTCTGGAGGAACAGGATGTTCTAAGATTCCTCCAGACCTTCCCTGGCCCCCACTCCTAGGATCTGCCATTTATCCTAGGATCCCTAGTTCATTTTGAGTGGATAATTGTTGTAATTGGAAACCTATTAGGAAATTACACACACACACCACACATATTTATGTATAACACATTCATGCATACATGTAGATGTATGTGCTTAGTGTCTCAGTCATGTCCAACTCTGTGCGACCCCATGGACTGTAGCCCACCAGGCTCTTCTGTCCATGGAATTCTCCAGGCAAGAACACTGGAGTGGGTTGCCACACCCGCCTCCAGGGGATCTTCCCAACCCAGGGACTGAACCCAGGGCTCCCACATAGCAGGCAGATTCTTTACTTTCTGAGCCACCAGGGAAGCACATGTAGATGTATATCTTTGGATATATATGTACACTTTCACACATCTGTATTATTAATCAGTATTCAATGTCTATCTATCTCTCTATCAATGATCTATCTCTCTGTCTCTCTCTCCATGAGTTCATACTGACATCTCTGATTCCAGGTTCACTCTAGCATTCTTCCCCTTTGCTTACTTGTAATTTCCTTCTCTCATTGAGAAAGCTGGCTCACTCACCCTCAATTCATGTGTGTATTTGCTCAACCCTAGAACACTCTGAAAGCAGTTTCAGAGTTGTCAACTCATATCTCTGCAAATAAGAAAGCTACTCTCTGGAGTTCAATATTTGTTGGTAGTTCTTTGTCTTTAACTTAAGGGCAGCGAGGCCAAGGACTGTGTTCAAAGGTTACCTGGCTTGGTTCTTTTCTTCCCCTTTGGGGTGGTTATACATTGATATATGTGTTGCTTCATTTGTTTTTGTTTGTATTTTATTTTTTAAGAGATTTTCCCACGTCCTTGTGATTTTATTTATTTTACATAATTCGAAATTTGGATGCTGTCTGTCTTCTGGTTATGCTGAGGGCATGGGTTTTGTGTGGTCGTATTTGTTCTTGTTTTTCTTAGTTGATTGATTTGGAAGCTGTGTTGAGAGTTTCAGATAAATGGACCTTGCCACCATTATCTTGGCTACCCAGAAGTCTCAAAAAAATCAAAGTTTTGAGCATGTTTTGAACATTTCCATTTGATTTATTGATTGACTACAGTAGCAACCTAAATGCCATTTTAAAAATGGAGCTTGACAAAGTAGTTCTTAAATGTATATGGAAGAGCAAGCAAACGGTCAGGGGGATGGAGCTGCCTTAGCAGATTCTGAGATGGATTCTGCCACCAAAGTGGCAGAATAGAGACAGTGGAAGCAGATGAGCTGCGTGGAGAAGTTCAATGCATGACGAAGTTGGCACTGCGGGTCAGTGGAGACAGAGGTTTTTCAATGAAAAATCCTGGGACAGTTGGTAATCTGCATGGAGGATAAAGTCTGACAATATCAGGCTCTCTGGGCAAACCACAAGAAAACTCAGAGGCTGCAGGCCCACAAGCCGTGGGAAAGTGATTCATCCATCCTTAGCAGAGTGGAGGGTTCGTGTGACATGCGGCCCACGGGCCTCCCCCTGCCTGTGATCATTACAGAAACTCACCCTGAACATCAGGACACCTGTCCACGAGTGTGTCAAGCCACCCTGTTTGTAACAGTACAAAAGATGGACTTGGGCCCACTGTCCATTAAGATGACCATGGGACTCAGTGTCAGCTCTTAAGGGGGAGCATGAGTGAGTCTCAAGATTCCCATGTTCAATGACAATGCAGGTTCGAGAAGAATACACACAGCATGATTCCATTTATGTACACTTGGAATCTGGCGAAAGGAAACGTGTTGTTGGGGGATGGACACATACAAAGGTGGCGAGACTGTAAGGAAAAGTCCAGGAGTGATCAATGCAAAATTCAAGAAAGAGGTCCCATCTGAAGCAGGGGGAGAAGTGGGGTGGGATGGACAAGAAGGGACACCCAAGGTCCTTAAAGGCAACATCACCTTTCTTTTTTCCAAGCTGAGCAGTGAGTAAGCAGGGCCTGCTGGCGTTGATCTTCCTACCCACATACGTTTTGTTGGTACTCTTTTTTTTTTCAGTTTTTACTGTGAAGTCTTCATTGTTTCCTAAAGTGTTGAACGTTTTAAAAGGAAAAGCAAGCTTTCAAAATTTCAGGCCCTTCATTTAAGCACCTCCGCCAGTTCCAAAAATCTTCTTCACCACCCTAGAAGCAAGACATTCTCAAAGAACCATGTTGGTACTCTTTTGTGTCTTCTCTTTATTTAGTGGGCTTTCCTGGTGGCTTAGAGGGTAAAGCGCCTGCCTGCAATGTGGGAGACCCGAGTTCGATCCCTGGGTGGGGAAGATCCCCTGGAGAAGAAAATGGCAACCCACTCCAGTATTCTTGCCTGGAGAATCCCATGGTAGGAGGAGCCTGGTAGGCTACAGTCCACAGGGTTGCAAAAAGTCGACTGAGCAACTTCACTTCCTTTCTTTTTTCTTTATCTAGTACAAACAATTTTAGAGACTAAGACTTCTGCGGAATTATCTCTGGTGAGGCGCTGGGATCCTGTCCTGGCTGGAAACTTCATAAGCCGGGCTCTGGCGCCTTCCCAGGGAGGAGGGCCCAGTTTTCTGGGCCCACGGTCTTGATCACAGCAGCTGGAACCCCGGGCAGGGCGGTACCCACAGTTAAAATGCTGCAGGATTTCTGGACACATCAGTAAATTGCAGCTCAGATGCTCCTGGTCTGCTGTTCCCCTGCCCCCTCCCGATCCTCTAACGAGGGTTGTGTGGGGCCCACGAGAGGCCCCCTGAGACCTTCTCTTTTGCCCCCTCCAGGCCTGGGCCCCCGGGGTTGGCAGCATGGAACATTGGAGCTGCACCTCCTGGGGCCTCTGGTCTGGGAGGAGGGAAGAGTCAAGGTTATGTTCGCTCACTGGGTCCCTTTGCCTCCCCGTCCTCAACCAGTTTGCCTAACCACCAGGTCACCTCCAAGCCTGCATTTGGAATTCAAATGAAGGAGTTTATTTCCACCTTTTATTCCAACACCAGCTCCAGCTTAATCAGTTTTCTAATGATCAATTTGCCTAATTTTAAAAAATGAAGCATTTGGAAACCAATTCACTGATGGCCCTTCTGTCTCTGCGGTGTGTTTCCAAGCCTTGCTTTGCGTTGGGTTAGGGATGACGGCTCTCCTGGGGGATCTTTTGCTTCTTCTTGCAAAAGTAGCCATGTCTAGCCATGTCTTTCTGCCCCCCTTCCCTCACTCAGAAGCTGTTAATGGTTTAAAGGTGGTAGGGGGTCACCCCCTACCATCGGGTTAGTCACCCCTAGCCCGATGGAGGGGTGACTCAGAGACTGTCACTCCCCACTCTCCCAGCTGCCTTCTGAGCCTGGAGTGAGGTGTGGGGAGAGCTGGCTCTGTGGCCTTGGGAATGGGGGTACCCACGTCTCCCCACTGGGGTCTCAGGAGGCTTGCTGGAGTGCCCCCCTCGATTGGCCAGGGGGTACTGAGACAGCATGTTGAGAAGGAAAGCTTGGGACCCCTGCTCGCCTCTGCCTCGGGGGGCAGGAATCGTGGGTGGCCAGAGAGCCAGTGTCGGAAAGGGGGCACCCACCTGGAGAGGAGGCTGGGCTGTGGACATGGCAGGGGGCAAGAAGACAAGGCTGGCCGGCTACCTGAGTCCTTGGTGAGGAGGGGCTGAGCCCACCCTGGGAAAGGAGTGACCCTTCAGCAGGAGTCACAGTCAGGGATGGAACAGCACCCCCCTCCCCCGCCACCTTGACCTTGGGCCGGTGGCACCAGACAAGGCTGGCTGGCCCTAGCCTTAGGAGCAGGGCAGGGGGGTATTGGGAGGGGAAAGGAGGTCAGAGCTACTTGTCTCCATTCCGGTTCATTCCAGTCCTGGGGAGGCGGATGGGGTGCTTCAAATGAGATGTGAGTCTGGGCTGAATTTTAATCGCCCCCAAGGACTAGAAAAATGAATGAGTCAGGGGTGAGGGGGTAGGGACAGGAGGAGCTGGTGAGTGGGATAAACAAAGCCTTTTGAGTGAGTTCCACCAGTGGGGAAAGTTCGGGAATGACCAGTAGAGACCCAGGAAGTGCCAGAGGGGCTTCAGGTCCGGGTGTGATTCCTATTCTAGGCTCTGGGTGCTCAGTCCCCCTGCCAGGCCTTGGGGCAGCCTCCTCACTCCCGCACCCCGTGGTGCCCTCCCTATTCCAGGAGACCTTTCCCAGAACTAAGGCTGTGGGGACAAGGTAAGGCCCCTGAGTCATCTTAGAAAACTGAATATAGAGAGGGTCCCTGAGCTGGCACAGTGGCTGCCTGCAGGTTTGGAGACTGGAGGGACTCTGATTCTTGCCTACTCTCCTGGGAGGGTGGCAGGCCACCTACAGGGCATCCTTGGGCCCGTGGAGAACAGACCGGGTCCCAAAGGGAAGCTGCAGCCCCAGGGGCCCCCAGCTCAGAGCTACCAGCAATTTCTAGGTTTCAAATGGCAGAATGCAGAAGGCTAAGACCCCAGAGTCTGTTGCGCTTGCAGGCTGTGGACACCCAAGACATCCCTCCCACTCACCATGTTCTGGCCAAAAGAGAAATGGGCTCCTCTGTGCCAAGAACCCATGCCCAGGGCCGAAACCAGCAATGCCTTCTGCCCAAGCACGTGTTGGCTTTAGCATTTGGATTTATTTTTTTCTGTGTAGTCTTTTTTGCAAGGCCTCTTGATCTGTGTGCTCAAGGAGTGTATAATGCCCTGATGTTTACGCTCTGGCCGTGGGGAGAGATCTCTGGGACTAGCTTTTTTTTTTTTTCCACCATCTCGCTTGCTTTTGGCCACTGCAGCTGCACACCCAGCCAGCACCAGCATCCCGTTGCGGGAAATGGCTTCCACCGCGCCCGCTGCTTGGTAGCAGAGTGGAAACCATGGCAACAGGAAGCAGGGAGGATCTTCCCGTCACCCTGTAGAAAGGGCAGCCTATTTCTGGGACCTGAGCCCAGTTATTCACTAGTTCTGCATTTTGATGTGAATTTCAGTTGTTGAGATCCAGCTTGGAGGGTGGTGGGCCTGAGTTTGTGGGGGCTGGTTAAGTGGCCTGCTCCCTTCTCTCTCTGAAGGAGACCCAACTCCTGGCCCCAAAGAGGGCTGTTTGTGCTGCCACAAGACTCAGTCTGTAGCACCCAGTCAGATCCCTTCTTTTGCCTGAACAGGGGAGATGGGTGCTTTGGGTGTTGACTAGGGTAACAACCGGATTGTATGAGCTCTTCCTGTTCTGAGAGCCTGTGTCCAGCAGAGAGGAGCCTTTCAGCCACCGTGGCAGCACAGAGGAGGCTCTGACATGGTTGGTGAAGAGACAACCCAGCAACGAGCATGCCCCCAACACGTCTGTACACACACTTAGACACACACACACCCGCACTCTCCAGCTGTGTGGACTTTGATGTAGTCGACTCTGCCCCCTGGTGGTAGGCTGTGGCCAGTACAATGGGCTCAGGGCAGCAGGCTAGCCCCCAACTCACTGGGATTCCTTCTAGCCTTGACTTAGGAAGACCGTCTTTGGAGATCAAGGAGATAGGAGACTGGTCCTTGGATGCTATATCCAAGGAGAAAACTGCAGGCTAAGGTTGGGGTGGAAGAACTTCTGAAAGCTTCTGCAGCTGGCCTCCCCCAGGCCATTCTTTCCATCCACCACCTGCCCCCCACTCCTTGGGTGACCTGCACCCTCTCCTTGGGTGACCACAGCCCCCCTCATGGTTGTCGAGGCTTTTCCAAACTGGGGACAGCTCTTTTATGGCTTCCCTTCTCCTCCCTAACACCTAATGCCTAACCCTCACCCTCCTGGGGGTTTACATCCCAGACAGATTTAAAATAACCCACTGTGACAGGCAGAATTTTGACTCTCACATCCTTGGTCCTCTGATGTCGTACTCATGAATATGTTATGCTGCACAGCTGAGGCGACTTTGCAGATGTAATTAATGCTATTAACCAATTGACCTGAACATGGGGAAATTAGCCTTGATTATTGGCTGGGCAGTGTCATCACAGGAGCCCTTAACAAGCAGAGATTTGCTGGCTGAGGCCACAGGGGAGTCAAAGATGAAAAGGTATGGAGAAGGACTCCACTCACCAGCTTGAAGATGAAGGGACCACAAGTCAAGGAAGCAGGGAGCTTGGTCCTTCAGCCTCAAGGAAATGGATTCTGCCAACAACCTGAATGAAGTTGGACACAGAGCCTTGAGTTAACAGCCCAGCCCCAACAGACATCTTTTGTTTTTATTTTGAAATTGTTATAGATTCACAGGAAGTTCCAAAGACAGTGCAAGGGAGTCTTGCGTGCCTTTCTCCCAGCTTCCTCCATGGTGACATCTTACGTAACCACAGTGCAGGAGTCAGTTGTTTCTGAGATGAGGGTTTGGGGTCTTTACTTTCCCTTTGAGCTTTACTGAAATATCACTTACACACTAATTCACTCATTTAAAGTGTACAGTTCAATGCTTTTAGAATCTTCACCACCATCACCACGTGGTTGTGCAAACATCACCACTCTCTTAGGCCAGAACATTTTCATCACTCACAAAAGGAAGCCCATACTCACTGAGTGGTCATTCCCCAGTCTCCCTCCCTCCAGCCCCTGGCAGCCATGAATCTTTTTTTTTCCTCAGCGCTGGGTGGCCAGTCGGAGCTCGGAAAGCCCTGCCATGCTGCCCTGCTCGGAATTGTTTACTTTTGATGAATTACAATGTATCTGTGATTTTGGAGCTCCAAATCTGCAGATGGTGACTACAGTCATGAAATTAAAAGATGCTTGATCCTTGGAAGAAAAGCTATGACCGACCTAGACAGCATATTAAAAGCAGAGACATTACTTTACCAACAAAGTTCTGTCTAGATCCGTCTAGTCAAAGCTATGGTTTTTCCAGCAGTCATGTATGGATGTGAGAGTTGGACCATAAAGAAAGCTGAGTGCTGACGAATTGATGCTTTTGAACTGTGGTGTTGGAGAAGACTCTTGAGAGTCCCTTGGACTGCAAGGAGATCCAACCAGTCCATCCTAAAGGAAATCAGTCCTGAATATTCACTGGAAAGACTGATGCTGAAGCTGAAACTCCAATATTTTGGCCACCTGATGTGAAGAACTGACTCACTGGAAAAGACTCTGATGCTGGGAAAGATTGAAGGCAGGCGGAGAAGGGGACAACAGAGTATGAGGTGGTTGGATGGCATCTCTGACTCGATGGACATGAGTTTGAGGAAGCTCCAGGAGTTGGTGATGGACAGGGAAGCCTGGAGTACTGCAGTGCATGAGGTTGCAGTCAGACGCGACTGAGAGACTGAACTGAACTGATGATGTATTTACTTATGTTATTTATTGGTATCATATCTAGGAAACCATGAACTTATCCAAGTTCACGAATATTTATGTCTATTTTTTATAAAAGAGTTTTACAGTTTCAGCTGTTATGGTACATTTAGGTTTATGATCCATTTTGAGTTGATTTTTCTATATGGTGTGGGGAAGGGGTCCAACTTCATTCTTTTGCATGTGGCTACTATCCTGTTGTCCCAGCGCCATTTGTTGAAGACACTATTCTTTCCTTATTGAATGTCTTGTCACCCTTGTTGACAATCAGCTAACCAAAGCAGTATAGGTTTCTATTTTGTGGGTCTGTATCTCCACCTTTGTGTCAGTACTACATAGTCTTGATTCCTGTAGCTTTGTGGTAAGTTTTAAAATCAGGAAGTGTGAGTTCTTCAACTTTGTTCTTTGTCAAGATTATGTTGGCTAATCTGGGTCTTTTGCATTTCGGTATGAATTTTAAGATGGGCTTGTCAATTTCTGCCAAAAAGCCAACTGGAATTTAGATAGCGATTGCATTGAATTTGTAGACCAATTTGAAGAATATTACTATTTAAACAATTAAAACCTTTTAATATATGAACAGAAGATGTCTTTCTACTTAGATCTTCTTTAATATCTTTCAGTAGTATGTTGTTGCACAAGTTTTGCCCTCCTTTTGTTATATTTATTGCTGGGTATTTTATTCAATCGATGCTCTTATGAACAGAACTCTTAATTTCATTTTCGATTCTTCATAGGTATTGTGTAGAAATACAATAGATTTTTGTATACTGCTCTTGTATTCTACAACTTGGATGGACTATTTATTAACTCTACGTAGTCTGTGTGTGTGTGCGTTCCTTAGGATTTTCTTTATATAAGGTTGTGTTATCTGTGCATAGAGGTAGTTTTATTTTTCCCTTTCCAGTCTAGATGCACTTTGTCACTATTTCAATGGCCTGCCTTCAACGTAATACTGTAACTCTTCGGATACTTGCCTGGGTATCACCAGACAACTGGCTTTTTCCCACTTATTTCTTCATCTAGCAATTTAGACCATCTCTATTGACTGCCTGCCAAGAGAGTTGAAGGCTTTATTTCCCTGTTCAGTGAATAAATAGCAAAGACAATATCTCTGGCTGACCACTGGAAAGGGTGGGTGATGACGCCCTTTTCTCTGAGTCCCTTTCTGGGTGTATGGGGGTGGTGCACAAAGTGTAACACCTGAGGTCGTGGGCTCAGATGCGCTGAGACTGACCCTGCCAAATGGGTGTCCTTGGGCTCCTGGGTTGGCATGCTGGTCACTGCCGACCTCCCACACAGCTTCCCTAGGAATGTGTATAGACACTGAGCCCCCTCAACCCTGCCACTGATTTGACCAAAGGTGGCTTCCTGTTTCAGAGGGCTGTGTGTTCATAATGAAGATTCATCCCATCAGATTCTCCCTGGGGATTTACACCTTTAGACACAGACTTGGTCAAGTGATAGCGGGCACACACATGAGAAAAATCTGGGATGCGTTACTGCCCTGTCCTGGTGGAGGGCAGAGAGAGCAATAGGTGTGTCCATGAGCCTTGGCGATCGCAAACACAGAAAGCGCTCTGCTGGCATTGACATTGACAGGGTCTGGTAGAAAGATTGAGATGGCTGGGGCTAGAGAGGCATACAGGAAAGTGGCGCCTGGCAAGGATGACCAAACTGTTGAGAAGTTCCCTTTCTAAGCTCCTGGAGCTAACAGCCCTGACCCATTTGGGCTGGCATCCACATCCTGGGAGGCTTTGAGAAGCCGCCTGACCTTCTTGGATCTGACTGCTTCATCTGCAGTCTTTTTATCTCTTTTGTTTCCCAGTGCTCTGGGGTAAAGATTTTGCCCCCCTCAGGCCTTCTTCCTTCCAC
The DNA here is from genome assembly GCF_032405125.1 of Capricornis sumatraensis. Classification (NCBI taxonomy): domain Eukaryota; kingdom Metazoa; phylum Chordata; class Mammalia; order Artiodactyla; family Bovidae; genus Capricornis; species Capricornis sumatraensis. Next base: position 62,643,399 of record NC_091092.1, on the reverse strand, counting down.
TGGCAGAACTTGTGAGGGGCCCACACAACCATCAGAAGCCACATCTATCTTCTCTACTGTCTCTGTAGCAGATGGCGAGGTGGGGCTTAATCACTCCCTCCCACACCCCTTTGTGTCAATTTCCTTGGGCTGTGGCAACAGAGGACTGCAAACCGGGTCAACAGAAATGGATTCCTTCCCATCTGGAGGCTTTAGGGAAGGACCCTTCCACATCTCTCCTTCTGCATCTCTTCCAGCTTCCAGTGGTTGCAGGCATTCCTTGGCTTGTGGCCACATCACTCTTAAGCCCTGCCTCTATTGTCATACGGCCTGTGGGTTAAAGTCACTGGTGAGAGGCACTCAGGTCAAGATGTCTCCGTCAGCCCCCACTCAGACTGGCGGATCCCAGATGCGTGGAAGTGTCAGGCCTGGGTGTTCCCCCCATCTCCAACAATCCAGTCAACTCCCCTCCCCAAGGGGGAGCAAAGTACCCTGTGCCATTATCTGCCCTATTTCAGGACTTTGAGGGTGGGTCCGTCAGTTCACCAAAGAAGAAAATGGCAACCCACTCCAGTATTTTTGCCTTGAGAATCCCATGGTCAGAGGAACCTGGTGGGCTGCTGTCCATGGGGTCACACAGAGTGGGTCATAACTGAGGTGACTTAGCATGCATGCATGCATTGGAAAAGGAAATGGCAACCCACTCCAGTATTCTTGCCCGGAGAATCCCAGGGACAGAGAAGCCTGGTGGGCTGCCGTCTATGGGGTCACACAGAGTCGGATACGACTGAAGCGACTTAGCAGCAGTAGCAGCAGCTGTCAGTTCACTTGTCTCTGAAGAGCACAGGAACTTTAAAAATTAACAGCTATGGAGCTATGTCAGATACCATAATAGTCACTCATCTAAGCTACACAGTTCAACATGTTATTTTTTTTAAACATATTTACCTTTTCTCCACACCCTCTCCAGCATTTATTGCTTGCAGATTTTTGGATCACAGACATTCTGACTGGTGTGAAGCAGTACCTTATTGTGGTTTTGATTTGCATTTCTCTAATAATGAGTGATGTTGAGCATCTTTTCATGTGTTTGTTAGCCATCCGTATGTCTTCTTTGGAGAAATGTCTATTTAGTTCTTTGGCCCATTTTTTGATTGGGTCATCTATTTTTCTGGAATTGAGTTGCATAAGTTGCTTGTATATTTTTGAGATTAGTTGTTTGTCAGTTATTTCATCTGCTATTATTTTCTCCCATTTAGAAGGCTGTCTTTTCACCTTGCTTATATTTTCCTTTGTTGTGCAGAAGCTTTTAATTTTAATTAGATCCCATTTGTTTATTTTTGCTTTTATTTCCAGAATTCTGGGAGGTGGATCATAGAGGATCCTGCTGTGATTTATGTCAGAGAGTGTTTTGCCTATGTTCTCCTCTAGGAGTTTATAGTTTCTGGTCTTACATGTTGGTGGGAATGCAAACTAGTACAACCACTATGGAGAACAGTGTGGAGATTCCTTAAAAAATTGCAAATAGAACTGCCATATGACCCAGCAATCCCACTGCTGGGCATACACACCGAGGAAACCAGAATTGAAAGAGACACATGTACCCCAATGTTCATCGCAGCACTGTTTATAATAGCCAGGACATGGAAACAACCTAGATGTCCATCAGCAGATGAATGGATAAGAAAGCTGTGGTACATATACACAATGGAGTATTACTCAGCCGTTAAAAAGAATACATTTGAATCAGTTCTGATGAGATGGATGAAACTGGAGCTGATTAGACAGAGTGAAGTAAGCCAGAAAGAAAAACACCAATACAGTATACTAACAAACCAATACAGTATTATAAAGTAAAATAAAGTAAAAATTAAAAGTTAAAAAAAAAGAGACATATTTACCGAGTTATGCACTCATCACCATAATCTAATTCCAGAACATTTCTATCATGCCTTCAAAAAACCCCTGTGCCAGTTATCAGTCCCTCCTGTGGCTTGTTGGTGGCAGCTGTTTGTGCACATCTGTGGCTGGATTGCATCTTCTGACCCTCATGCTGACTCTCAGCCCTTCTCCTGAGGCCCAACTTGGCCTCATAGGAGATCTCATAGGTGCTCAGAGCTCACTCCACTGTTCTCCGTATTGAGTCTGTCTTCACTCGAAACTCATGTAGTCCAAAGGAAATAATCCAAGGCAGTAGATAAACCAAGAACTATAATCTCACCAGTGTTTGTGCCTGGGAGGACACTTGCTGGGTAAATACAGCTGCCTTCTGGCAGCCGGTATGGCTCTTGTGGGGGCTTGGAGAGGGAAGGGCACTGATTGGACTTCGTTTTTACAAAGGTGGTTGTGTCTGGAGCCAGAGCAAGGCTACCGAAGGCAGACACTGTCTGCTTTGTCCCAGCACCAGGCGTGAGCCCGACTCACTGGGCACTCAGCTGACCTGGGAGGGAGGAGACGAGCCAGGAGAACAGGCCCGGAACCTAGGAATCCCCGAAGGGAAAGCATTTAGGGCAGGAGGGCGTGTGTTGTGGTCACTGTGTGCAAGTGAGACGGACACCCCCACCCCGAATGTGGTTTGGATGTGGAGACTGATGGCCCCACACCCACTAAGAGGTTATGAAAAAAATCCCTGGCTCTGAGTCTGAGGCCCCCCCAAGGTGCTGGGAAAACAGCTCAAGTGCATGGTAGACTCTTTGCTCTGGCTGGGGCTGGGGGGAGGGTATCCTGATCAGCTTGCCCAGACGTGGGGGGACAGGGAGCATGAGGCTTCAAAGCTTGCCCCGATGTGGGGGGTGGTGCCTGAGGAGACACGGAGCACAAATCTTCAAAGCCGTCCAGGTACAGAGCCAGACCATGTACCAAGCAGTCAACTGCAACGAGTGGCCGCAGGTGGGAGACAGCTCAGACGTGACCCTTGACCTTGGCGAGGGCTATGGTCTGAATAGGCCCTCTCCCAGACTGATCTGGTGAAGTCAGAAGGCCCAAGGTGATGGTGGTACCCGGAGGTGGACTTTTGGGAAGTGATGAAGCAGAGCCCTTGTGGAATTAGTCCCCTTCCAAAAGCATCTCAGGAGCTCCCTTGCCTTGTCTCTCCTGTGAGGCCAGAGTGAGAAGCTGGCTGGCTTGTAATCCAGAAGGGGGGTCCTCTCTAGAACCCAACCCTGCTGGCATCCTGGACTTCCAGCCTCCCAGAACTGCGAGAAATCCGTGTCTCTGGTGGTTTTGTTGATGGAATGGGGGCAGGGTGGGGGACCAAAGGCACAGCGTGGAATCCAGGGACACAAGTAGCTTCAAGGATGCAACGTTGAGAAGGGTGGGTGGGCGGAAGGCAGTGGGGGGTGGGCAGGTAAAGGGATCCACAGGGAAGCTTGAGCAGCTGCCTTCACTGGTCCAGAAGGTGCCAGTGAGGCGGGGGGCAGGGGAGGCAGGGAAGAAATGGTGATAGTGTGATAGTGGAGTGAGAAGTTTCCAAGGAAAAGGGGCAGGGCTTCCACTGACTGGTTCTTGGGTGGAGGCCCCTGGGAAGCAGGTGTGCAGGGCAGGCACTTTGGAGGTGAGCCCTGCCTTTGAAGAGCATGTGGGCTTTCCTGAGGTCCTGCCCAGGCACAGCTTTCCTCTGTGCCCCAAACGCCTCTGCCCTCCTCTGCCTCATCTTTTGAGCTTCAGTGTGACCCCCTCACTCGCTTATTCATCCTTGTGAGGAGGCTGCAGCTCCCTCGGGGTTACGGAGCATGGTCAGGGGTAGATAAGGAGTCTTGGCAAATATCACAGAGTCCTCTTCCGAGATGATGTCCACCCTGCCTTTCTTGACCATCTTCTCTCTGCGGGGCCTGGAGGTGATCCCCAGGTGAGGTCAGGGGGGCAGAATGAGGGGGGACAAGGCAGGGAGTGCCTCGATAGTGGGTGTGGCTTGCCTGTGAGAGAAGAAACGCTACCCCGAGGTTGGCTGGCTCCAATTGGTGGCTAGTAAATGATTCATTTATCAACCACTGCACCCAGGCGGCCTGCCAGGAGGGTGCCCTGTGACCCAGCGCTTTCAAAATGAATGTGTTCGTTGAGTCATTCCCTTGAGTCACATTTGCAGGCACCTATTACTCGCTGAGCCTAGACTCCTCAGACCACAAAAGGCCCGGGGGAGAAGGAGGAATCCTAGGGGCACTGTTTAACCAGCAAGCCCAGTGGGCAAGGAGGTGACAGGCAGGCTGCTGGGCCACGGGCCAGAGGGAAGAGTGGTACAGTTTGGGTGTGAGCACGTGCACACCCCAGTGGACAAGGAGGGAGTGTCTGACTCTTGCATGCGTCTGTGTGCGCACGTGTTTCAGGGAGGGGGGGCATGTGCATCCTACACAGATGTGGGGAGCTGGGAGGGGTCAGGAGAGTACTGCTCTGGTCCCAGGGACAAACAGCAGTGATGGAGTGATCACGGCATGACTTGATCACCTAGATTGCCGGTCATTTGTTATACCAGCCCAGGAGGCTGGGGGTCCCAAGCTCCTTCACAAGCATGCAAACACATGCACACTCAGAGGTAATCAGCCCAGAGGGCCTGCCCCTTGCCTTGGACAGAAGGAGCCAGGGATAAAATGTGAGGAGCAGTTCTTTCACTGGGCAGAGAGACCATAACCTTCGGGGAGCTGCCGAAGGCCTTTGCCACGAGTGACCAGTTAGCAGGGTGACTTCTCCAGGACTAGAAGGTCAGGCAAGGCCTTGGGCTTTCTCCTGAGGTAAAGGGGCCCTGGAGGCTGTTAAGCCAGGCAGGGTCACCTTAGTCTTGACCTGCAAAAAACTCACTCTGGTGGCTGCTGTCGTGGGCAATGGTAGCCACCCCACTCCCACCAGAGATGTGTCCATGTTCTCATCCCGGGAACCGTGTGCATATGGTCTTATTTGGCAAAAGGATCTATGCCGATGTGCATAGGTGATTAAGGTGATTAAGGACTGCAAGTTGCTACCATCCTGGATTAGTCCATAAATGCAATGACAAATAGGGCAGAAAAAAGAGACAGACACAAGGGAAGAGGCCATGTGACAACGGAGGCAGACACCGGAATGATGCGGCTACAAGCCAAGGGACATCTGGGGGCACCGGAAGCTGGGAGACAAGGAAGGATGCTGCTACAGAGCCTCTGGAGGGAGTATGGCCCTGTTGACACCTTGATTTAAAGTTCTAATGTTTTAAGTCACCTACTTTGCTGGTCATTTATTATAGCAGTGCCAGGAAACCAAGCCAGCTGGTGTAGAGAGAACCAGGTGGGGGAAACTGACTAGGGAGGGGCTAAAGAAGATAAAGGTTGGCCTTAAGGTGACTTTTTCCTCTCAACCTTCCAAACTCTCTCAAATGGTAGGAACTGTCTGGCTGTATCAGAATGACCAGAGTGCACTGTCTATCAGTAGCTTGGGGGTCCCTTTGGGGTTGTACATCCCTAATGCCTGATGCAGAATTTCCTACTTGTGGAACACACGAAGTGTGGGATTGCACTGGGAGCTGGATATTCAATTAACACTCATTGAGCAAACATTTCTTAAGCTCCTCCCTTGCTGCCAGTCTGGAAAGGAAAGCCGCAAGCAGGTCCCCCAGGGATGCTGGGCCCCTGGAAAAGCCTGACACAAACAGCCCTACTAACTGTCCTCATTTTGTGCACACCGCTTCCTTCAGGGTTCACCTGTAGGTCTGGGAAACTCTGGCAAAGCCGGACTTGGGTTTTAGGAACACTTAGATTGAACCCCATGTCTTGTCCGGTTGGAAGACACTGTTGTGAGTTCTGGTAAGCGCCGCCTCGGCCCCACGCTGGGCCACCAGCCCGGAGCGACACCGTAGGGACTTGTCGCTCAGGCGTTAGGGGGGTTGTTTTTGCGCCCTGGCCCTAGGACTGTAGTAACCTCCCTGCGCGTTGGAGGAGTAGCCTCCCGGGTTCCCCGAGGCCGCCTGTGGGCTCCCAGGGGCGGAGTGTGAGTCTCCGAGGGCGGGACCTACGTCTCCTGAGGCGGCGCGGGATGACTTCCGGAGTCCAGGCTGAGGGGCGGGGAGCGCGGCAGTCGCCTGACAGACCCTGACAGGGCGGGCCTGTGCGCTTGCGCTTGATCTGGCGCCTGCGCAGTCCGCCGGGCTCGCCTTCAGCACCCTCACCCGGGGGGGTAGGGAGGGCCGACCCAGGCAGGGCGGGGCGGCACCTCGGCTCCCGCGGCGAGGACACCCCGGGAGCAAGGCGCCACGCGTCTGGGCGCCTCTCCTTCCGGTGAGGGGCTCTGGGTCTGTGGGGCGGGGCCTCATGGAGGCCAGTGGCCCCGGGACCTGCGGAGGAGGGGCTGAGACCCGGGGCTCGGAGGGGCGGCTGGCACCTGAGTCGAGGGTACACTTCCGAGTGACAAGGTTCATCATGGAGGCAGGTAACCGCGCCAGGAAGAGGGCGGGACGTGGTGGCCGGAGCCGTAGTGCTGCACTTGCGTCCAGCCGGCCCCCAGTCTGCCACGGGAGCCGCGAGCAGGCGGGCAGGGGCTACTGGAGTAGGGGACCCGCTTCCCGGAGGAGGGGGACCTGCCAGACGCGGAGCTGGCGTGGCTGAATGGAAGGCAGAGACCGGGCCCTAGCTGAGGCTCGGCCTGTGGGTTCTGGCCTCAGCCTTGACGCCACGCCCTGCCTCCTGGGCTTTTGGCCATTTCACGACTGGCGTCTAGGCCTCAGGAGAAGATGTGGCAAGGGACTGGCCATAGCTTAGAAGGTGCCTTCCGACACACCTGTCTCCCAGCATAAGGGGACGCCCGCACTTGGTCATATGGAACCTTCTGGAACATGCCATTGGTGGCGCTCCTGACAGGTCCCGTCATAGCGAGGACCCAAGGCGCACCCTCTGTTCTGAACCTTGACATGGCGCCCCCTGTGCTGTTGGGCGCCCCTGCTCCCAAGGCTGAGACTAGGAAGCCAGTTGTATTTCCGTGCAAACATTATTTCTCTGTCAAAAATGCTAGGTTGCTTCCAATCTTGGTTACTTTGTGTACACCCTGCAGAAGAGGGGTTTGAGTGTTTCCAACCCTGTCGCGGCGTCCATGTTGAGCGCCCCTATCCCCAACAGGCGAGGGAGCCAGTTGTATTTCCATAGAAATGTTGTTTATCTGTCTAAAATGCTACATTGTTTCCAATCTTTGTTACTTTATGTACACTCCGGGGAAGAGTGGTTTGAGTGAGTCTGCTTTCAAGTCAACATAAGCAGACTCTGGAGAAATAGTTTAGGACCATTAATCCCAGTGGTGTGTACATTTAATTTTCAAAACGTTTTGAAAAGTGTATAAAGAAGGATGGCAGTGGCCCCTCATATATGCCACACACATGCTTGGAAGGTCCGTGTAAACCAGGAAAACATGCTACCCTTTGAGGCTCACATGTAGCAATACCACCTCATCTGACATCTCTGAGAATGATGGGTCCCATGTAGGAACTGCCTACATAGAACTTCACTGTCTAAAGTCAAGTTTAAACCTTGACATGCTTAGGTTTTACTAAGTGCTGAATGTTGAAAGCTAATGCTAAAATGTTTGCATATGTCCTTCCTCTCATGTTTTGCATATGCCCTTGCTCTCTCTGTGAGGCTGAATACTGGTCCAGAGATTGCCCCATCCTAATCCCCAGAACCTGGGGCTGTTAACCTCATCTAGTGAAAGAGATTTTGCAGGTGGGATTAAGCATCTTGATGTCAGGGAACTGTCTTAGATGATCTGCTGCACCTGATATAATCACACCCATCCTTAGATATAGAGGCAGGAGAAGTAGACGGCAGAGGAAAAGGCCATGTGATGATGGAAGCACAGTTAGAAGATGCTGCACTGCTGGCTTTGAAGCTGGAGGAAGAGGCCACGAGCCAAAGATTGCAGGCACCTCTAGAAACTGGAAAGGGCAAGGAAATGGATTCTCTCCTGGAACCTCCAGAAGGAACCGGCCCTGTAAGAGAAAAAACGTGTTGTTTTTAGCCAATTTGTTTATGGTATTTTGTTCCAGCAGCTCAAGGGAACTAATACATCTTTTAAGGTAGAGAATGTTGAGCACAATTTTAATGATTATTGGTTGTTCTCCATCTTCCTTCAGTCTGTGGGGTGTCAAGTTAACCTTCCCTTGTTAACCCTGGTCATTGTGAATTTGTTTTAGTTCTGTGACCCAGTGCAGTGATTTCATTAGTAGCTTTCTGAGGGATTTAGGGCTTTTAAGGCCTAAATCAAACTATCATGCTCCAGTTTTTGAGTTCTTTCTGTTCCCTTTTCAGTATCTTGCTCTTCTTTCCTCAAGCCTGGCTGTGGTCATTGATGTTGCTTTTCTCCTGCTCGGCCTGTGGTTGCCTTTAGCAGTCACCCTGCTTCCTTTGCTTGCCTTTTCTGACCCTGTGGACTAGTACCCTAGTGCATCAGGACCTGTGGCATCTGTGTGGCACTCAGAGGCCTTTTTTCCTCTTGTCACCTTGGCAGGGTTTTGGTTACAAGCTGCAAAGGTGGGAGTGACCTCTTGTTAAATACTTCCTCACGTGGAAACAGACACACAGCTGATGCTTTTGAGATGTGCAGAAAGGGATATGCCAGGCACAGATCGGGGAGAAGTTTGAAGCCTTGGGGGCTTGGGAGACATGAGGAACCTGCAGAGCTATGAAGGGAAGGCCGCACTTGAGTGTGACCTCCAGGGGCTCATTAGCCTGTCAGAGTCTGACAGGCTGCCTCTAAATTCCTCAGGTCAAGGACCCCGTGGAAGGGTCGGCAGCCCCTGTCAGCTGGGCCCTGGGCTCTCGGTGCTGTCTGAGCAGGCGTGTGCACCCTCAGTGCCCAACTCATTGGCGCACCTCACACTTCACAGGGGGTGAGCTCTGGATGAAGCTCTCCCATGTGTGTTTTCTCTTGGTAGGTGTCAAGCTAGGGATGCGGTCCATCCCCATCGCCACCGCCTGTACCATTTACCATAAATTCTTCTGCGAGATCAACCTGGATGCCTACGACCCCTACTTGGTGGCCATGTCTTCCCTTTACTTGGCCGGCAAAGTGGAGGAACAGCATCTGCGCACGCGTGACATCATCAATGTTTCCAACAGGTAGCAGCTTCCAGTGTCTCCCAGATGCCAACAGTCAAACTCAGAAGGAGGCACCTGGGTGGCCTTGAACTGGGGCCAGGAGCTCCAGCAGCAGAGGCAGAAGTGAGCGCAGTGTCAGAAGTCTAGGGACACCTGTGCAACAGCAACTGGGGCCAGATTTGGGGGAAACCTCAGAGGCCTGATGGCATGCAGAGAAGGGTGGAAAGAGGCTGTTACAGGCTAGAGCAGAGGGAGCTTGCAGAGGGGCACCAAAGAAGATTCTCAAGGTGTCTTGGACAGGACAGATCAAAGCAGTTGGGTTCTGGGGCCGTTGTCCTATTTAGATGGTGTGGAAACTGAGTCAGAGTAGCTCAGGAGTGTCTCTCGCAGCCCTGGGCCTGAGTAGCCATGTTTCTGTTGGGGAAGAACGTGGGGTCCAGCCAGCTGGATGGGCTGTGCCAAGGCCCAGCGGGTTTGGGAGAAAGCAGTTTCTGGAAAGTTACTGACTAGCAGTGCATCATAGCCCTTCTAGGAACTCTGTAATCATTAAGGAAGAAAGCTATTTTGTGCTGCTTCTCTTTTAATAAACAGTTAATGGAAAAGCACTCCCCACACCATAAACATGACAGGTTCGCGATGTACTGAGAAGGACTAGGAGATAAAACCAGAGAGGGCACTGCAGGGGGCCAGCCGGAGTCCACTTGTAATTGCCAGGGCCCAGCAGGGAGTACGGGTGGGCACGAGGGGAAGTTGTAGGGCTCACTAATTGAATGTGGGCACCCAGGTGGGTTCTGTGGGGAGCTCAGAAGACGAGAGGGGAGCTGAGAATGATGACTCAGTGGCTGAGAGTTCTGATCACTCGAGTGTAAATCCTGTTCCCGTATATCTTAGTGATCTTGCATAGGTGGGAATCTTGTAGACAAATAAGGTGTACACAAGGACAGAAAGATCTGGAGTGAAAGAAAGACAATCTGGGAAATAGCTGAATACTTTTATGTTTCTGAGTGTGTATCATCCCTGTGTTTAAATACCTTCCCTGGGCCCAGACTGAATGCCATGGGCATTGCCACCCCCGGGTGCAAAGAGCCCATGTCTTGCTGAGTGCCATGGCACAGCCACTGGGGCTAACACCGGAGGCAGCTTCTTTCCTCCCTGGTTCCTGTTTTTATCCCCTATGTAGACATGTAGGTGGACCCTATGCTGGTCGATGACAGAGGAGCTCTGGTATGTGTATCTGGACACCCCATGACAGGGCTCCTGGGGGCACCCCCTTCTATTGCCAGCCATGTTGTTTCTCTGTTCAGGTACTTCCACCCGGGCAGTGACCCCTTGGAGCTGGACTCGCGCTTCTGGGAGATCCGGGACAGCATCGTACAGTGCGAACTGCTCGTGCTGCGGGTCCTGCGTTTTCAGGTCTCCTTCCAGCACCCGCACAAGGTACATGTGGTGGGGGTTGGTAGAAGGGCAGCAGTCACTTATGGTTCCCAGCAGCATGAAAGTCTTTGCTCTTTATCTGGAAAGTGCAGTCACCTGAGCCTGGAGCCACACAGGGCCCCGAGGAGGCACAGTGACGCTCGGGTGGCCTGTCTCATCCCCACTCCCAGGGTTCTCAGGCAGCTCCGATTTCAGCTTCTCCTTTCTGCCCACTCGGCTGTGGCTGAAAGCTGGGATCCATGTGCCCTCTGAAGCCTGTACCTGTCCCTAGACCCATATAAGTTGTGTGTTCACTGACCCACAAAAGCAGAGGCAAGGCTGGTTTCATGACCTGCTGGAGTCTCTGTTCCTGGGAGTTGCTACTCCACCTCACAGCTCACACGCAGCTCATCTGTGCAGAAAAACCCTGAGAAAAGCTGGGTCACTGACTTCACTGCTAGGAACACATTCCTCCCAACAGCAGAGCTATCACAGAAAGTAGCCCTGCAGCAGGCTCATTTGGGGCCCTGAGGCCTCATGTGGGCAATTGGTGGGTGGACTGCAGAGAGAAGGGGGAGGTGCTGTGATGTGGGCCTCTGCACTGTGATTTTGTCTCTTTCCCATTGGAATTTTTGTCGAGTGAGTTGTAGATTTAGAAGGAGTCAGAAGAAATAGCCCAGCCTCCCCAAATGGCATTTTGCAAAACTCGAATAAATAGAAGATAACAGTCAGGGTGTGGGCACTGATACAACACCCCTGCCCAAGTTCTGGGTGTTGCTTGTTTGTCACATGTACTGGTGGCCACTGCCTTGGTTAACGTATGAAAGAACAACTTGGTCACCATGGAGGCCTTCCTATTTCCCCTGTTACCATCTCTTCCCCCCACCACCTCCCTAATCCCAGAACCCATGGTGGAGATGCTCAGCAGTCGTGGTTTGTGTTGGTGCACAGTGCAGGGCTCCCCTCCCCATGGGCTCAAGGAGAGCATGTGTTCAGGTAGAACAGGAGCTGACAGTCAAGCTGGAGGGTGTTCAGAGACTTGAGCTCCCCTGATGTCCTGTCTCTGGCTGGCCCGTGGGGGCTGTGGTCTGTTCTGCAGATCAGGCTGCTGTTTCTGGAGCTTTATGTTTGAGCTGGGCCAAGGGGAGGAGCAGAATAATTGCTGATGGTGTCCGGAGCAGGGCCATGTTGACAGAGAGGCCCAGGCAGGTTTCAGGAGCTGGGTTCAGAGGACAAGAGTGGGCAAACCGGTGGGGACCTGGGGCAAGGGTCGCTGGAGGTGGACACAGGGAGACGGCATCTGATCTGTGATGTATACACACCATGGCAGTTTAGGAGAGAGGCTGGCAGGGGGAGGGCCTGCAGACTCGCAGTTAAGGAGGCAGGTGATGGTGGGGGGCGGCTGACTGGTGTGTCTTTACAGTACCTGCTCCACTACCTGGTCTCGCTCAAGAACTGGCTGAACCGTTACAGCTGGCAGCGGACCCCTGTCTCCGTTACCGCCTGGGCTTTGCTACAGGACAGCTACCACGGGGGGCTATGCCTCCGCTTCCGGGCTCAGCACATAGCCGTGGCAGTAATCCACCTGGCCCTACAAGCCTATGGGGTTGAAGTGCCTGCTGAGGCCGAGGCCGAGAAGCCATGGTGGCAGGTGAGGTGACTGCACCAGTGTGTGTCTCCCCCCCCACCCCCCGCCTTTTCCCTCCCTGAGGACCTTCAGCAGTCCCCACACCAGGTGTCAAATGTCTTTGTAGTGATTACCTGCAAAGAAAGATGCAGGCTACTGGGGAACCCTGAAGCTTGAAAATAATCCTGTCACCATAGCCTAAGCTGGGCTCTTCCCCCTTGATATTGTGGATGTTTGGGGGGTCACGCTGGGCACTGTTGGGTGCAGGGCGGCATCACCAGCCTCCATTCACTGGATGCCGTGACAACCCAAGCGGTGTCCAGACATTGCCAAGTGTCTCGGGGTGGGGAGGGGGTCATCCCTGGTTGAGAACTACTGAGCTCAATCAAGCACTTTTATTGCATTGAGTGGGAGCTTGCTGTAGGTGAGACATCAGTAAGTCTGGCATCACATTCGAAGTATCAGGGGTGCCCTAAAACGACAGTGGCTGGTAGGTAGGTAGATAGGCGATAGATACAGAGATGGATCAGTGATGAGTGGATGGCTGGATGGATAGATGTTAGAATAGGAATGTCGACGGATGATGGATGGGTGGGTGGATGAATGGATAAACAGAGGAGATAGATGACAGCCCTCCTCCTCAAGACCAGCTGGACCCAGGGAGCAGTTTATTGAGAGCTGGGTCAACTGTGTCCACCAGAAAGGCTGCATGCAGTCCTAGCAGGTTTCCCTCAGTAGTCCCACCATTGCTTAAAATGGGATTTTGAGATCATTCTTTGTTTTTCCTTTCCCATGCTTGAAATCTGCTGTTCCTTTCTTCATGAAACGAAGCTCATTGTCCCTCCTCGTCCTGGAATGAGATTCCATGTGAGCAGACTTTGAATTGCTGGAAGACTCCCCCTCTTTGTGCACTACCCCTCCTCTGTGAACCTACAGTGGCTGCCTCCCTCTTCCTGAGCACCTCCCCGCCCCCACCAGGCTGCCCTTCCTCGGAGATAGCAGCTTCTCTCTGTGCTTCACTGTCCTTTCCTGCCTGTCTGTCCTTCCCCCTCTCCTGAAGCCAGGGATCTTGTTTGCTTCATCAGCGGCCCCAAGCCCAGCGCCTGGGCCTGGCGGGTAGTAGGTGTGCAAGTATCGTCGAACAAAGGTGTCTGGCCCCAACCTCAGGCTGGATGTAGCCTGATGGCAGCTTGGAGCGGGGAGTGGGAAGGGTGGCTGTATGGACAAAAGCATTGCTCTGTGCTGGACTTCTTGGGGACTTCCAGATTGTGTGACCCCCTGCGTCCCCCTTCTGTTAAATCAGGTAGTGGGCCTCTTTTCTGGGTGACACACTTCCCCTGTGTGAGCCTACTTCTCTGGGCAGCATAGCTGCGCTTCCCTTGTTCTTTGCTCTCTTTGGGTGGCTCTGGGCTCCATGTGCTGGAGCTCTTGGGCCTCCTCTGGGCGTGTGAAGGCCACTTGCTTGCTGATGAGAGATACTTCCTGCTCACATGCACCGAGCTGCCACCTCTGTGATGCCACTTGTCTGCTCTGGGTGGGCTTCCCACACTGCTCAAGAGACTTGACATCCCCCGTGAAGCCTGTCTGCCCTTGGGTGTGGTGGTGGCAGTGGGGCAGCCCTTGGCACCCAACTGCATTTGTCCTCTGGGTGGATGACACTCCAGCTCTAAAGCAGTAGTGAGTTGTAGCAGGACTCAGAATTTCCATCCTTTTTTAAGGCTGAGTGCCGTTCCTTGGTACAGCTGGTCTGCGTCATGTTAGTCCATCCTCTGTGGATGGACTCTTGGGTTGCTTCCAGATTTTGGCCCTGGGCTACTTTTTAATGGTCATTTGTTGGCTTGGGGTCTCCAGAAGCATTCAGGTAGTGGATCCTGACAAGCAAGCCTGTGTTTCTGAGATATTTATTTTCCACCCAGAGTGTGGGGGCAGGGGGAGGGAGGGGAATGGCTGGATCTTCCTGAGCTGGATGGGGAGGGCAGGGGTTTTTCCAGGTCACTGTCTCCCACCTGAGATGACAGCCCCGATGGATTCAAGCTTCCTTGGGTGTCCATGCAGCAGGGGGAACTCAAGTCCAGCTTTTGCCCTGGCTCAGCCCCAGACCTGGAGCCCAGGCAGCAACCCCCAGGCCTGGGGGCCACAGCATCCAACCAGGGACTCCTTGTTTTGCCTTTTACTTCAGGTGTCATCAGGGGTCCTCAGGAGCACCTTTAAGCTCCATGTGTCACTGGGAGTATTCCCAGAGTTCAGAAAAGCCATTATACTCATGGTTATGGGTGTCAGGGTTAGTTCCTGGGGAAGGATGCAGGTTGAAATCAGCCAAGATAAGAGGAATGGAGGTATGGTCCAGGAGAGAGCAGGTCCAAGCTCCCAGGCAGGGCCCCTCTCATCAGGCAGGGCCTAGCAGTCCCTTCCCAGGAGCAGGGCCAGGGCCAGACCTTACTTGGAAACAGGCAGGGTAACCCCTTTCATTTGGGCCCCTGGGGACTCATCTTGCAATTTTACAAGCTCTGTGGCACAGTCAAGGGGCAGTCAGCAATTTCCTGGTGGTACAGTGGTTAGGACTCTGCACTCTCACTGCTGGGACCTGAGTTCGGTCTCTAGTCAGGAATTAAGATCCCTCAAGCCGAGTGTTGCCACCAAGAAAAAAAAAGATGGTCTGGTCCAGGGTAGAGAGCAAGTCCATGTGTTCCTCAGGGGCTGGCCTAAGGTGGGGTGTGTCCAGTCTACTTCTGGAAATGGACCCCCCCCAGAAACCATGGAGCTGAGAGCTCATGGGTAGGAGCCTGTGCTCTGGGCCCAGCTCTGTCACCAGCTCCCCACATACCCAGGACAAGTCCCCTCTTCTATGTGAGCTGGATGATCACCAAAGCCTCTTCTGTCTGGAATGGTCTCCAATAGCAGAGTCCCCATGCGATCTCCACTCCCATGTACTGTGGTTCTGTGCTTAGTGGCAGGTGCCTTGTTTAACTCAGAGGGAGTCTAACCAGAGCCTGTTTTCCTTCTCCTCCTTTTTAGGTGTTTAGTGAAGACCTTACCAAGCCAACCATTGATAACATTGTGTCTGATCTCATTCAGATTTATACCATGGACACAGAGATCCCCTAAAGCCCTGGTCCAGGCCTCCCCAAAGAGAAGCCCGGGACGCTTGGCAGCCTGGGGACAGCACCGCCAAAGGGCCGTGAAGGCCAGCCCCCAGAGGACCAGCTGGGAGGGCTGGTGAAGGCGATGACTGTCCCCAGCAGCTGTGGTCGGGACAATGACAAGAGTCACGCCTTCAGCGGGCAGGCTGAGAGTATACCGTGTGAGGTGGCTCAAGGCCAGTTGCCGCGTCAACATTTGTGCTTTGAGAGGACCTGACTGCCATTGAAGAGTGATGTCATCAGCAGGAAAATCTAAGAAGCTATGGGACTGCACCCCTGGGGATTTTTTAAAAGCCAGATTTATAGAAAGTATGAACGAATGTTCAACATAGATGGAATTTTATTTTGTGTAATAAAAGATGATAGAAATCAGCTGAGACGCCCAGTGTTTGCTCTGTAGCCCGTGCTGCCCTAGAGGTCTGTGGGTACCATCCAGACTTGATTTCTCCTCAGAGGCTCTCCAGGTGGAATTGCCCTTCCTACAACCTGAGGTGCCAAGGGCAGACCCTCCACCACTTCTGGAAGGGCAGGATGACACAACTTGTGCCCATGTCACAATGGCACCCCCTAGAGGAGCCCACGTGACCTTCTTCCTCTGCTGGGATACTTGCAGGGCTTGGCAGTAATTCTGCTTGGTGAATGAACTTACATTTTGGAAGGAGGGGTTAAGGACTATCATTTGAGATCAAGAAATCTAGATCTGACCAAAATGTATCTAGAAAGTTACAGATTTTTTTTAAAAGTGCTGAGATGGTGAGTCTAGATGCAGAGTCTAGTTAATCTCCGGCCCAAATGTCCTTCTCCCTGGGAGAAAGGGTCCGGGCTCCACGCGTGCTGGTGGGACCGCCCTTCACCATGATAGTGTGGGGCCTGGGGGACTGTCCCAGGCACTTCACTGCATTTCTGAGCTTGTCACCAGGGAATGTGGGCTCTGGACACTGGCCACTGTGCCCTCTGGCACACACAGGTGTGGGAGCTGGTTGGCATGCCTGGGGCCCACTGGGTCAGGGACATGAGGAGTCATACCTCGGTGTTAAGTCAGGCAGCAAGGCTCCTTTGAGTTATGAAGTGACTGTGTTATTTGGCTTCAAGGTGAAGGATATGAGCCAAGGTCCCCTTTTCCACTTTGTCCTTCCCTTTGAGGACAGAATTGGTGCCCAAGCCCAGGGCCTGGGCTCGGAGTGTGGATGGTGGAGGGTGAGGGCCTGGCTGGGCTCTGAAGGCGGCTTTGGGTTTCTTGCCAGTCCTTTCCACCTTGTGCTTTCTAAAAGGCACCTTGCCTCTATCACCCCCTTTCTCCCCACAGGAGGGGTGTAGCCCCTCACCCTGGGACTTGCCTGGCCTGTGTTGACTAGGTCTGTCCTTGGTGTCCCAACCCCAGCTGTGAGCCACAGAGCTGAACTGGGTGAGCTCTGGGCTGCGGGGCTAATAGCAGCCTCTCTGGAGGTTTTGTGGCCCTAAGTTTCCTCTCAACGATAATCAGGTATCAGGCAAGTTCCTTTGTCTCAGTGGGACTCAGTTTCCCGCTGTGTAAATCAAGCAGGTTAGACCAAAACATTTCAGAATGTGATAGCTATTTTAACTCCCTCATCCCACATGTGTTATCTGTCACACTGCCCTGGGGACTTAGGGCGTCACTGAGGGGTTGTATGTGTGTGTTGTCTTTGGAACAGAGGTAAGGAATGGTATTGGGACATATGTGATGCTTTTGGGGAATATGTGACATGGCCAGCTTTGCTTTGTAAGGACAGTTCAGTCACACAATATGAATTAAAATCTGGTCCAGAGTGGTTTTCTTTTGTTTGCTTTGGCTTCCTATTACTGAGGCTTTGTAAAAGATAATAAGGATTAAAGAGATACGGTCTTCTGTCTATTTTATTTTAGATTCAAAAAGGTCAATAATGAGAGATGAAGATTTTCTAGAACCCCAGGCCTCTGGGAACTTTTTAGTCCAGAGCACATCTTGAAGTGATAAATCCTTCCTTGGCCTGTCAAGCCAGAGAAAGGGGGGGAGCAAACCAGGTCCTTATAGGGGCTCGGTCCATCTCTCCATCTCTTCTTTTGTAGCTGGGATGGAGTGTCTGGTGTCCCCCAAAGACATGGTCACGTCCTAAGCCCCAGAACCTGTGGAGATGGGACCTTATTTGCAAATAGAGCCTTTGCAGTGTCATCAAGGTAAGATGCGATCTTACAGGAGTAGGGTGGCCCTCGTGCAATATGCCTGGTGTCCTTTATAAGAAGAGAGACAGACACATACCAGGTGGAGACACAAGCTCATAAGGACAAGGCCCCATGATGATGCAGGCAGAAACTAGACTTATTTGTCTATAAGCCAAGGACTGCCAGTGATGCCAGAAACGGGGGAAAACTAGAATCTGCCTTCTGGCCTCCAGAACCAGGAGAGAAGAAAGGCCTGCTGCTTAGGTCCCCCGAGTTCATGGCAGCCACCTGTGTTCCCAGGCTGCCGACTGATAAGAATGGCTCCCAGCTTTGTGAAGGGATGGGTGTCGTAGTATTTTCCCTGCCTCAAGGCGTTGGTGAGTGACCAGTTGTTGTTGTTGTTGTTTTTTTTTTTCCCTTGGCAACCTGAGTCCTATTTGCTCATGGAAGTCTACGAAAAAGAGAACTCAGATATAGATGAGTAATATCTCCCCAGAAGGCATAGCTATCTTGATATGGTGTTTGGCCCAACCTCCACTGACTTCACCTTCTTATTTGAGAGGACCTCGTGTATCAATGAAGCCAGAACTTCTTGCTATTCGTTTCTCTGCTGTTTGCTGCCATTTGCCTTTGGCCTTTTCTGCAAGTATGGTCTCAGGTGGTTGGGAGGGAGCTTAGGAGCCATTTTGCTCGTTTCTTGGCAGTTTCCCTGGAAAATGCTCCCTCTGGCGCTGCCATGTCTACCAGGGTGACATGCACAGTGGAGGAATAGAAATACGAGGAAACAGGATGCAGGGACTTTGGGCCCTGTTTCCACACAAGTCATCTGCAAATCATGAGCCAGGGTTGCCCTTGTGGCTCTGCTGGTGGGGCAGACTGGCTGGGCCATGCAGCTTGGCTGTCCCCAGGACAGATGTTCGCACAGCTGGCCCCAGCACAGATGTTCAAAGACACTTGATGTGTGAAGGCATGAATGGTGCAGTGACCCTTGGAGCCAGGGAATGAGGGCAGTAACGGGCTTTCTTTCCATGGCTTTGGTTTAAAGAGGAAATCTGTGATGGTAACCCTTGTACACTGCTGGGGGGAATGGAAAAGGGTGCCATGGAAAATGGTCTGGCTGTTCCTCCAAAAAGTAAATAGAAGATTACCATAGGTGGAGAACAGTGTGGATATTCCTTAAAAAACTGGAAATAGAACTGCCATATGACCCGGCAATCCCTCTGCTGGGCATACACACTGAGGAAACCAGAACTGAAAGAGACATGTGTACCCCAATGTTCACTGCAGCACTGTTTACAATAGCCAGGACATGGAAGCAACCAAATGTCCATTGGCAGATGAATGGGTAAGAAAGCTGTGGTACATATACACAATGGAGTATTACTCAGCTATTAAAAAGAATGAATTTGAATCAGTTTTAATGAGGTGGATGAAACTGAAGCCTATTATACAGAGTGAAGTAAGTCAGAAAGAAAAACACCAATACAGCATATTAATGCATATATACGGAAGTTAGAAAGATGGTAACAATGACCCTATATGTGAGACAGCAAAAGAGACACAGATGTAAAGAACAGACTTTTGGACTCTGTGGGAGAAGGCGAGGGTGGGATGATTTGAGAGAATAGCATTGAAACACGTATATTACCATATGTGAAACAGATCATCAGTCCAGGTTCAATGCATGAGGCAGGGCACTCAGGGCTGGTGCATTGGGATGACCCTGAGAGATGGGGTGGAGAGGGAGGTGGGAGGAGGGTTTAGGATGGGGGATACATGTACACCCATGGCTGATTCATGTCAATGTATGGCAAAAACCACTACAGTATTGTAATTAGCCTCCAATTAAAATAAATTAATTAATTAAGAAAAAGATTATCATAGGATCCAGCAATTCCACTTTTGGGTATCTACTGAAAAGCAGTGAACACAGAGGCTCAAACACATATGGGTACGCCCATGTTCACAGGTGTGCAGTTCACAGAAGTCAAAAGGTAGAAGGAACCCGCATCCATCGATGCATGCCTGGTTGAAGAGAACATGGTCCAGCCCCACAATGGAGTGTGATTCAGCCTTCAAACGACAGCCACTACAACATGGCTGGACCTACAAGGCATGATGATCAGTGAGAGAAGCCAGACTCAAGGATAGACCCCATATGACTCCACTGGTATGAGGTGTCTAGAGTTTTCAGACCCTAGAGAGAGTAGGATTGGGGGGCATGGGCTGGGGGAGGAGATGATGTTTAATGGGGCAGAGTTTCCATTGGGGAAGATGGACAGTTCTGGGGATGGCTGCACAACCACGTGAACATACTTAATGCCGCCAACCTGAACACTTAAAAATAGTCAAGATGCTAAATGTGATGTTATTTGTACTTTGCAGCAGTGAAAATAAAAAGACACCATCTGCATGTGTGCCAGGGTTCTGGCATTTGGGTGGTATTCCCCACCCCACCCACCTCTGAGGATGCTAGTCTAGACATTCAGGTGAGGCCCTTCCAGGTCAAGACCATTCAAACCTGACCACACAGAGCAGGTGAGCTGAGCACTCTCCTCCTTCCATTAGGATCAGCAAGGTGGCTGCACCCCTGGGAACCCCGCTGTCCCTGGGGCTCACCCCAGCTTGATGAAGGGGAGAACACCACCTCTCTAGCTTCAGAGAATTCACCAAATAAATCACACACATTACCCAGAGTGAGATTGTAGCAGCCTTGCATTTTTTTTTTAATATACAGAAATTTTGGTCTAGTCTTAAAATTAGGAAATTCAACTACAGACTTTAAATTATGATGCATCTGTGGTCTTCTTCATTAAGTTATATTTGTTCATCTTTTTTAACAGGCAGATAAAAATGTAAAACAGATTTAATAACTGAACACAGTTGACCAAGCCATTCCATATAAGATAATGCTTTAGAGAGAGGGGCTTCCCAGTGAGACAGGGCCCCCTAGTCTGAAGACACACAGAAACGAGAGCAGCAGTCTGCACCTCACACCCCGTGGAAAGGCACCCGGGGACTAAACGGTCGCCGAGCACAGGAGGCGACTGGATAGCAGCAGTGAGGCTTGCGCTATATGTCAACCATGTGTCCTACCAGTGTGTCTACAACAGAGGATGAAAAGAAGCCCGTGAGCGTAGTGTTCCGCGTGCATCTTCTTCCATTTCAACATTTCCAATTTGAATTCTTGTTTAAGAACACACAGACCTGTGACAAATTGAGTTGCCCTGTTTGTTGTTGTTTAAACAAGGACATTGGAGAACAATTTACAAATGGGTAACATTCTCAATGTGCCCTTTGGAAAAAAGGGATGGCTTTAAGTTATCTGTAGCTGGCATTGTTAGTGGGATTTGCCTTTCTAACCGAAATACCCTGGCCCGAGATATGACTACTCCTGCTCAGGGGTGACATGGTGTTATGTTAACAGTGGGGACTTGAGCGCGCTTGCGACGCCACCCATCCAGACGTGCACAGACACAGGTTGAGGTCAGACCAGCCCTGGCCAGGGGCTGTGGGATGGGCCCAGGATGGGCGAACCAGCCTTGCCAGTGGTCTAGTTAATGCCTCTCCGCCCCTCAGCTCCCAACTGTCCCCCAGTGGCTCAGCTCCCAGGCCCCAGCCACAGGCTGTGGTTGGACCCCAACCTCCTCTGTGCAAAATGGGAGACAAGAATTCTGAAGGTAAAAGAACCACTGCTTTTTTCTGCATTTCCCTCCTGGGATATCATAAATTTGAGGAAAACTGAGGGCATGCTAGGGGCCCACACTGCCAGGAGAGGCCCCCAAGGGAACTGTCTGGGGAACCCAGATCCAGCCCTCCACGTGGGCTCAACCAACCACATGGCAGAGCTGACCTCCTCAGCTTCCCACTTTCGCAATTACAGCCACAGACACGAGGTACCATCGCCCCCAGGGGCTTGGCATCCCCGAGGTCACCGTAGGTGGCTGCAGACCCAAATCCATGCCCTCATGCATCATAGTTATCTTTGAGTGAGAAGACCAGGGTCAGGAGAGCGCTTTGGCGAGGGGTGACTGAGAACTGATCCAAGTCTCTTTAGGGGCAGCTCAGAGACTTCTTGGCATTCTCTAAACCAGAGTGGGAGTCCAGCTGGAGGTGCTGATGGGGGCTGAGGTCTGCGTTGTGGCCAAGTCAGCTCCTCCTGGGTTTGGTCCCTCTCTGCTTTCTTTCTGACTCTGCATTCTTCCCTACCTGCACCTGCGGACCAGCTCTCCTGGATTGTCCCCAGGAGGTCAGGAACGTCTAGGGCCGGGCTTCGTGCTCTTGAAGTGGAGATGCAGACAAAGAAAACCCACCCACTGGCCAGAATTCAGGACTTAGAGAATCGGAGTTGGAGCCAAAGGAAACCGAAAGCAAAATTCCCCCTTCTACCTACTGGAGGGGATCATTCTCAATAATACTTTGGTATTTTCCTTTGAAAGAACAATTTTGACTTTTTTTTTTTTTCCTCTATAGGCAGGGGTCTCAAAGTGTAAATGTTTCCAGTGTTCTGATTTGCACCTGCATTCCTTGACCTTCCTGCTCCCAGGAACTGTGCTGGGAGGATAGGGGATGGAGGGGACTTTTGGGGGAGGAGCAGTGAAGTGGGCCCCAAGCAACCAAAAGGAGATTCTTGCAGTCTAGTTCCCTGAAAAAAAAAAAAAAAAAAAAAAAACCGACCCTGGCACAATAAATAATGAAATTTCAAAATGAAAATACTGGATAAGAGGAATGGAAATATCATGCCGATAAGTAGTTCCTTATTCTTGAGATATGCATCTGGTCCTCTGTGTGCACACACATGTATATACGTGCACACGGGGCTATGCACACACGCACACACAGACCAACTGCACCCATCCCGGCGAGGGGGTGCTGGGCTGGTGGGCCACCTGGGTGAGAGCATCCTTCCTGCAGGGTGACACTCCCCTGCTGAAACTGTTGACCCAATTGCTCTGCAGTGAGCGCTCCCCCCAAAAAACAACAAGGAGACTTCTGTTCCACTGCATGGCCTGAACGGTGAACATCTGGTGGAATGACAGTGTTCATTTAAAAAAGCTTCCATAGAAAAAGAGGGGGGACACACAACTCTTCTCATTCTCTGATCTCTCCTTCATCCTCCTCCCCCTCCTAGAATGGATTGGCTTCAGGCAAGGGTGGTCGGGCATCTTCAACAGTCCTCACTGCCCATGACCCCACCCGTCCAAGTGCGTGTGTGTGCATGGTGCGCGTGCCCAGAGCAGTCCTGCTTAGAGGGACGTCTCCACACTGTGGAGCGGGCTCCCGGGTCTGGAAGAAAACAGTGACGAGGTAGCTGACTTGGTGCCGTGCGTGGTCAGGTAGACGCCGCTGTCTATGGCATTGTTATTCTGGTTGGGGGAGGGTGGAGGGGGTGCTCGCAGGCGTTCCTCATTTTCATCCACGTCCGTGTCGTCAATCAGCGGGATGTTGTGGGTGTAGTCATTGATCAGAAACTCGGGCGTCGCCATGAAGTTATGGATGGAGGTCTTGGATTCTGGTTTCTCCAGGCCTTCGTAGAGGGAGCTACGGAACGCTTTCACCACCCGAATCTGGAGGGAGATGGGGGAGGGAAGGGAAGGGAATAGAGGGGGAGGAAGGAAGAAGGAAGGAGACCATGAGTGGTGGCTGGCGCTGCCAGTTGTGCCCACATCCATGGCAGGGGTCACTGCATGACAAACATTGGTCTTTTGGAAGAGAACGGTCGGAGCCCTCTGCCTGGGTGTGGTTACCTCCCATCATCTGACATGCATGCAGGACAAATGGTAGATATTCTGGAACTCACGAGCAGCAGATGCAGTGGACTGCTGACTACACTGGGGTGGGGGAAGGCGGGGCGATTCCAACATGGGAGCCGAGAAAGTTGACTGGGAAAAGGGAATGTGATGGGCCCAGGGCTCTCTACTTTCTCTTTCCAAAGAATCTGGAACTTTCTGGCATGAGAAAAGTCCCCAGCCTCTGGGCACACGGCAGGCCTTTCTTGAGTGGGTCCCCCTCTGGCTTCTCTAGGTCCTCTCCTCTGTCCCCCAGCTCCCATGCCTCAGCAACTGCCCCTCTTTATGGAAACTTCCATGACACTGCCCCTTTCTGGCCCTCCTACCTCACCAGTTTCTCTCTCTCCCTCTCCTCCACTCTTCCTTACTCTGTCCCAGGGTGCCTAGAGCACTGGCCTGTCCCTGTCCCTCCTCTTCGCTGTCCATGCTGCCAGGCCAACCTCTTGTCCCTGGCCACAGCCCAGGGCTCATCTGGCTGAAACCGGGAACTGTGGCTCAGGCCCCTGCCAGTCCCCCATCTGAAGGCACCCAAGATGGAAAATGGCTCCACTTTTGATTTCTACTCACCAAGCCTGTCCTGCTCGGATGCCCAGCATTTGACCAGGTCATCACTTCCTTTCACAGACCCTTTGCAGGGTGCGCCTAACCCACCCCTCTAGCCTTTCTCACCCTCCTCCTTTTCAGTCTCCAAGACAGACAACTTCTTTCAGTCTCTGGAATCTGACATATTTGCCCTATTCTCAGGTTCTCTGGCCACCCCACTGGCATCTGCAGGCCTCAGATCAGCACAAGGGTCCCAGGAAAGAGCTTCCCACAATGCCTTGCTCCCCTGCTACTACAGCTCTAGCTGCACTCAGGCAGCCCTGAGCCCCACACCTCCTGCAGGCCTAGCCCCTCGGCTTCTTCTGATGGCCCTGCCTTCACTTCCATGCATGCTCAAGTCTCATTGGGTCTACAAGCTGCAGAGCTGCTGCCTCTCTCTGCTCCATTCTTGGGCCCCCAGCCTGGCCGCTCTCATACTTCTAGAAGGCAGAATGGATGGGAAACCCTAAGCTGGCCCCCATGCTAACCAGCTGGCCCTGTGCTGAGATTCAGAGGCCAGACTCCCTATGTGAGTGAATGGACACATGTCAGTTCTAAAGCTACTTCCAAGTCCAAGGTGCTAGGGTTGGATTTTCTTGGTTTAGAGAAGGTATTGGCAACTGTGGCCCAAGAGCTAACTCTGGCCCTCAACATGGTTTTGTGAATGAAGTCTTAGTGGGGCTGCGGCCACACCCATCCCTGTGAGCATTTTGTCTGGCTGTGTTGGAGGGTGGAGCCATATAGCTTCCACAGTGACTTGGACCAGAAGCTAAAAGTACTTGCTCCCTGGCCCTTCATAGGACAACTTCACTGCCCCCTGGTTTTGACCATGAATCCTACTGTTAACAATGAGTCCTTTGCTACCCTCTAGTGTCAACCAGGCTCAGTGCTCCGTGATCAGTTTAAACCAGGAGAACCTTGCAGTCAAGTGCCAAAAAATGAACCACACTGCACCATCAAATTGGAATTTTCTAATTGCATATCTTAAATCCTGTGAGGATTTGCTTGGAATTTGGTGAAGACCCATCTTCTGGCTGCTAGATGGCCATCATTTGTTGTCGGCCCCTCCATTCCCCAGACTGGTTTCTGAGATGGGGCTGACACCAAAATGAGTGTCATTTTGACTTTTTTTAATGAAAGGGAACAGTTCACTTTTTGTAGCCACGGCAGATGTGGCCTCATCATTTGGGGCTTTTCTGGCACCAGGACTGTGGGAGAACCACGGGCAGCTTCTTGGCTGCATGGTCATGCTGGAGGACTTGGTTTGGCTCTCAGCCACACCCCCTAAGCCACAGAAGCGGGAGCCAGTGGCATCCTGCCACCCTCAACCCTGGTGGCCCTCGTGGTAAGTTTACCAGCAGTCATCCAGTGCCCTGGCCACCTCCTTTGCCCGATCAAGCCAGGCCTCTGCTCACTCACCCTCAGCTCTCCCAGTCCACCCTCGCCAGGGCCGTCCTCCGGGCTGTACTCAAAGACTCACTTGAATGTCTGTCATTAGCCTTCTTTGCTGCCTGGTGCCAAAGCCTGGCACAGAGCAGCTGCTCAGTCACCAACACGAGGTGCCAGGGCTGCCTGCTCAAACATGCACCTCTGGCTCAAGTCAACCTGAGTGTGTTTACAGCTGACCATGAGTCAGCTTCCCTCCAGCTTCCGTTTCCCTGTATCCTAATCTTGGGCTCTTAACAAATGGCTTGGGATGGGTCTTACAATGGGGTGTTTTCAGGCCACCTCCCACCAAAGGGCACAGCCAACCTCTGGGACATGGGCATGGGTTTGGTTGGAACTGGGAAGACAGAACCACCCTGGAGGCCTGGGCTCACATCCGGGGCCCTGAGGATGTCCCCATGGTGAAGTTGGTGCCTCCCTGTGAAAGCCTGGTCATAGCCAAGTGGATCCAGCACCCTGCCCTAGCTCCTCTCCTGGCCTGGGGCTGTCCCAGAGGCCGGGGCAAGGCCCTCAGGTCACCTCTCCATCTCGAGAACCCCAAAGGGATGTCACTGTACTCAAGGCTGCCAGTGTTGCCCACAGCTTACAGCCCAAGTCGATGCCATCAACACCCCCTGCACCACGACCACCTGCAGCCAGGACCCACCCTTCCTGGCATCTGCTGCCCCTGCACCTCCTGTGGATGGCTAATAGGCCTCTCAAACTGAAGGAGGTCCTGGAGGGACCCCCAGCCTTGCCTCTGCCAACCCTGCCCCTTGCCTTGTGTTCCCTTCCAGGGGGCAGGGCTCTGGCTGAACCTTGGAGGCACCCAGTACTGCAACCCCAGGGCCGAACATCAGCATATCTTGTGGCCCCTAGTTCTCAAACCTCAAACCATGGAGCCCTTCCCACCTCCATGGCTGCAGTTGTGTTTCCCGGGGACCACAACCCCCAAGCACAGAGACACTGGGGCCTGGGCCCCTGGATCTTCCCTGGGTCCCGGGGGGTCTTCCCTGTCTCCATCCCTTTTGTCTGACACTGAGTCGGGCCCTGCCCTTGCAGGTGAGGACTCCAAACATCCCAGCAGCTGGTGAGGCAGCTCTGGGTCCTACCGTGGTGGCACTCACACCAGTCTGTGCAGTGTGGGACACCCCCACCCCAAGTCCAGGTGACTGTAAGATAATTTAAAGGTGAAAGAAAGACATGAAAAGCACCAGCCAGCGAAGAGGACTCCTAGGTTAGGGCAGGTCTGGCTGGGGCTGGATGCTGTCCTATAGTTTCTCGCCCCATCTTTCCTGAGACCTGTTGCAACCCCCACTTCCTGGCATATGAGAACTGCCGTTTTTTCTCCTTCACTGCTTGGGCGTGCCGCCTGGCCATTTCCCTGTACCTCATCTAGGTTACTCTTTGCCCCTCTCTTGGTCCTGCTGTCCTTCCAGCTGTGGCTACGGAGGACCCCAGCTTCATTTGGCTCTGTTCTCTTCCGCCCCTTGCTCTCCGTGCCAACCCATTTCCAGGCTGGACACCGGGTCATCTGGGCCTTTTCTCCACCCACGTCCATGCATCTCCTGGGTGCTTCTAACCATCTGTCTGGTAAGGAGGCCTCATCTCTATGTCCATACTCAGGGCTCTGCCTGCTTCCTCAACTTTACCTCCCATTCCCAGGTCTCCTCCCTTGTCTGGCTGCTGCCTCTCTTGACCTCCGCTCTCTCTTGGCATGGAAGCCCGAGCCATGTTTTCAAACAAACACAAGTCAGACTGAGTCACACCCTCCAGTGCTCCAAACCCTTCAGTAGCCCTGTCTCTCTCAAAGGAAAAGTACTGCCAAGGCCTGCCTTGGACCATTATCTTCCTCTTCCTCCTTTACTTTCTGCAGCCCCCTGGCTCTTCCTCAAGTGGGACACTCCTGCCTCAGGGCCTTTGCACTGGCTGTTCCCTGTGTCAGGAAGGCTCTTCCCCAGGGAGCCTCATGGCTCCCTTTCACTTCTTTCCATGTGTAGCTGCAATCCACCCATCTCCCTCAGCAGCCCGGCACCTCTCTGCCTCCTTTTCTCCCCAGCACGGTTCACCTTCAAACACCTCACACATCCTATTTATTCTCTGTTTCCTGTCACTGGAACATAAGACCCCTGAGAGCAGGGGGCCCACATGGACTGGCACATGTCCCCCATCATAGCTCCCCCAACCAGCACTCTCCACCCGTGTTGCTCAGAACAGTTAGCCTGAGTGTCCCACAGGGCCATCACACCTGCCCCCTTCCCCCGCCTAGACTTTTCTTCCACCAGATCATCCCATCAGCCTTGTCTCCTCATTTGGAACTCAGCTGACAATCCACCCTCTAAGAGGCTGTCTCAGAAAACCTTTATCCCAAACAGCGCCCCTAACGTTTCTCTTGTTCTCCTTCCTTTTGTTCTGAGGCTGGTGAGCATCTGCACTGAGCACAAGCTTACTTCTTTATTGTCTGCCGCCCAGGGCCTGCCTTCTTCTCACCCTGCACTCCTGACCTGCAGGACAACTGGGGCCACATGGAGGAGGGGTGCTTGTGTCAGACTCTGCCGTGGGGCCATGCTACTGATGAATAGTTGGGGCCTGAGGAGGCAGGATTGTGAAGGTCACGGCTGAAATTGGATGGGCGGTGCTTTGGTTTTGAATTTTAATCGCTGGAGTTTGCAATGGAGGTGCTGGTGGAGGCGGGGAAGGGCCATGAAAGCAGGCAGGATGGTGAAGGACTGAGGGAACACCTACCCTATTAAAGGAAAAGAAAAGGAGAGAAGAGAAAACTAAAAGCAATAACAACAGTCACAATAGAAACTGGGCCTGACGCCTTCTGTCCTGTGGGATGAACAGGCCCTGGGGGGGTTGACATCCTCTCTACCCTCTGCTCCTGTCTCAGCATGAGGCTCACAGAACTCAGAATTCTTCCGGCCAACTCCTGCCCTGTCTTGCTCTACTCCCTGAAAGCCTGTACATGATTGATGGATATGCCTGGCTCTGGACCAACTACTAATCCAGAACTTTCTGTAGGAAGAAGGAAGCTGGCAGCTTCCCTGGCATTGGGGCTTTGGATTTAGAGCAAATTCTGAACACAGCAGCCGGGGAGAGCCATGAGGCCTCCATGAATTTCAGGTTCTCAATTCCCAAACCCCGCCCATAGACATGAAGGTGATTCATGACTTGAAAGCAACACAAAGACATGTAAGGTGATGGAACCACAGTTGAGGGGACAGCAAGGGGAAGGTTCCCTTTCCTCAACCATGGAATTAGGAGGTGTGGCCCTTTCACTGAGGTACCGAATCCCAAACAAAAGACATGGATTTGTGGGTGTTGGCCAACCGAAAATGCTGGTGGCTGGTGAAGTTGTGAAGATTACCCCCCATTCTGTGGGCATGTGTGCGTGCCCAGGACTGAGATAGTCCAGCCTCAGTGGCTGGCATCAGCACAACATTGCACTCAATTGACCAAGGCATGGAGAGTCCTGGGCTTTTTGGGAGCTTGGCCTTGCCTCTCACCCCAGCCATCTCTAGCTTCAGGATCTCAACTAAGTCTCTTGAGCTGTCTCAGCCCTGGCTCCCAGCCCCTGGAGTTGGCCTGGAAGTGCCTACTGGGAAGGGCTCCAGAGCAGGGCTTCCAGGGTCGGCCTTAGGCTTTCAGCTGGTGTGTGCTTTTGGAATTGCCTGCAAGGTCCTTCCACGTGGTAGGGCCCCTACCTGCATGAAGGCTTGGGCAGGGTTGATACTGTTCCTAGTGTGGAGACAGTGTGCACACTGTCAAAGAGCCAACTGCAACTGCCAATACACTATTCCCAGAAACCCACACGTGCAGAGTTGGCTCGAAACCAATGGATTTCCTGAGAAGGAAGCAAACTCCAGCAAATGAGACAGCTTTCACTTGCAGACTCTTTCCTCCATCCTCCATGAGGCTGCCTTAACTACTGCTCTGTGAGCATGTGAGGAGCACTCTCCCTGCTCTCCAGAAGGGCATGTCCATGGAAGACCCAAGGCCCCACCTAGCTGGGCTTTGCCAAGTTGGATGGAATGTTTTCATGTTGCAAAAGCCAATTAAAATAAAACAACTGCCATGATATGTTTCTGGCACGGTTGATCAGAACAAAACCGCCCTGAGGGAGTTCTTTTGGCCACATCTGACCAAAATCACAAGCTGCCCCTGCGACAGTAAACGTTGGAGTATAGACGGCTGGGCTGATGTGGAATGGGCTTTGGATGTGTGGCTGCGGAGGGCCTGGGGTGTGTCTGTGTGTCCCCCCTCATACCTGGGGGCAACCACCTGGCACCCTGGGCTTGCTGCTTATAAGTAAACCTGAGTGACTAGACATTCCCTGTCTGGCTCTACCATTGGCATCCTGACAGCCAGCATTATTGTGTGAGAGTGTAATCAGGGCAGGAATGGGGGTGACTGACACACTAACAGAGGATAGGATTTCACACCCCTTTCATTTCCAAAAGACTGAAGGTGGTTAGTAAAGGATGAATTTCCCTAAGCCACTCATATGGGTGGCCTCAAGGCCAAGCATGGCTGAGGTCCTGTGAAATGAGGTGGCAGGCCAAGAATGAAATGGCTGTGGTGGGGCAGCCACTGAGCCAGGTGGGAGAAATGGCTGAGTGAGCAAGGAGGAGGCAGCTAAGGCCATTGTGGAGCTGGGAGGTCATTGCCTGTTGACCAGGGGTGTGGGGACCGAGTAGGACTCCTGAATCCAGGAGCAGCAAAGACCCGCAAGCACATATAGACATGGGAAGCCGAGCTTGGGGGGATGTCAGAGGTTGACTAGGAAGCGTGGGTGGCTGTGAATGTGGGCACGTTGAGCCCCAAGGATCACTGCATCTCTAGCCTCCCCGCAAACATCCTTTGGAAGGATTCTCCTCCCCTTCAGATTCTGAGGACATTCTCTGGCCACTTCTTCCACTGATGTTACATGCTGGGACCTGCATTGGGTGATCTGTGTCATGTTTCATTCTGGCCTTCAGACTCCTCGTCCACACCCTGAACCGGGCCTTCCACCTAGAGAGCCCGAGGTTCTCCGTAGAAGTGACACTGGGCTGAGGCTGGCTGTGGTGCTCAGGACGAGGCGTGGCCTGGCCAAGTGGTGGGCAAGGAGGACAGGAGCCTTCCTGAAAGAGCCAGGTTTTCCCGAGGAAACCTTGTGCCCCGTGACCACTGGTAAGTTCTGAGGGAGAGAGTTAAGGCCTGGGGCTGTCCTCTGCTCCACCAGGCCTTCCCCTGATTTGCATGATGCGGGTGCCAGGCTTGGTGATTTCTCAGGGTCTTTGAAGCTCAGACTGGGAACTAGTTTAGAGTTCCAAGCCAACCTGCCACGCAGTGATGGTGGGAGGAAGCAGTTTTGGTGGGCAGTATCTGGAATCTGGAATGTCCCCTGGTGTCACCTGGTCCTCCATCCAGCATCTTCCTCTGCAGAGGGGTCCTTTCCGAGGTGCTGTGCCTTTGAGGCCGCCCCTTGTGAATCAGAACATCAGAACCCTCCGCAGGTTGAAGGCACTCATCTCCCAGTGGCACAAGGTGTGGAAGGGACAGCCAACCTTCTTCTGGCCAGGAGCTACTTGGGTCCCTGTAGAGTGGCTCCTACTCTGCACTGCTGGGCTCCCGGCAGTGGGAAGCGGGGTGCGGCACATGGCCACAGAAAGAAGGAAGGCACTCGCAGCCAAGGAAGATACAGAAGAGACACTGCCCCAAGGGAGGAAGCTGGAGGCACCCAGACAGACAGGCAGATGGACAGACAGACAGACAGAAAGCACAGAGAGAGATGGCAAAGGAATACGTGGAGGAAGTGGGGCAGGGGGAGGGCAGCCCCTGCCCAGTGGGCCCTGGCCAAGCCTCCTGTAAGTCTCTCTGGGTGGAGTGGTGGCAACTCCCCTGTGTGATGAGGCTGGAGCTTTCCAGCTCACCCATGAGGGCCATCAGCCAGTATTTGTGGCTCAGGTGGGTGTCTCAGTGAGCATTCAAGGTAGCCGGACGTATGTGTGGCCTGTGGGATGGAGAATGCATTTGTGTGTGTGTGCGTTCACATGCGTGACATTTCCAAAGGGGACAAGGTGACCCCAGTGGGGACCAGTGCAGCCCACATCCCTTCTGTAAAGGGCAGAGTGGCCTGAAACAATGGCTTATGCAAGAGGAGGGACACCCTCCACTGGGGACCTCTCACCAGTTCCTAAAAAAAAAAGAGAAGAAAACAAACAAACAAACCAAAAACCATAAAGAAACTACAAGACAAAAGAAAAAAAGGAAAAGAGAAGAAATCAAGGTAAAAGAAAATCCCAGAGTCTGGTGGGAAAAGCATAGTTAATGACTCCTGTCTGTGGGGAGTGGTGTGTTCTTGGAGTGAGAGCTGCCAGGTCCCACTGGAAGGAAAGGAAAGAGGCTCATATCTGAAGGTTCACTGTTTTGTTTTTGAAAATGTCAAGTTTGTTACGAGAAGTAGGTGACCCTAGGTGGGTGGGGCACACATTGCATTGTCATTCGGGGGACCATGGGGTAGTGGATTCAATGATCTGATGGCTTTCCTTTTGTCTTTGTAAAGAAATGTGAGCAAATGTGGAAGTTTCTACCTCTTCAGGACTGCCCCCTGGGTTCCTTTCTAAATGTGATGACATGGCGGGAAGTTTTCAGTGGAACGTATAGCAAGGAATCAATATCTCCCAACTTCTCGAAGGAAGGAGGATAGAGAGTATGGACCAGATCAGGTTAAGAGCTTCCAATCCTCAAGCCTGCTTGGAAAGAGCAAAGATGCATTGAGGACAAATGGCAATGTGGCCGAGGGTGGATTTGGGGCATGAGGAGGGCTCCTGGGGACACCTCTAATGCCTGGTGGTTCAGGTCTACTGCCTTTGGAAACCACCTCAAGGAGAGTTCTGGAAGCTGTTTCTTTAGTCCCCAGTTGGTGGGCTGGGTTCTTCCACTGCGAAAGATGCTGCAAAGGCTTCTCCTTCAAGTCCCGGAGACGGCCCTGAGCCCGCACGCCAACCTCATGCTGCCCCGCAGAACACTGACCAAGTGCCCACCAAGTCCCCAACGCCACTAGAATACGGCCCAAGTTTGTGAAGAACCATCAGCAAAGGCAGACCAGTTCAAGAAAAGAAAACCAATGACAGAAGGAGTACTAAACGAAAATAAAATAAACTACAATAAACCAAACAGAGAAAAGAACGAAGGTCCAGCAGTGCCATGGATTCAATACATTTCATAAGAGGCTATGGCTTTGGAGTGACACACCATCTGGTGGGAAGGACTGAACAGGGCAATAAAGAAAGAACGGAAAAGCCACGGTGCGCGGAGGATGCAAGACTGGAAAAAAAAGAGAAGGAAGAGTTGGAGGCTTTTTCCTCCCCAGAGATGCCATTTATGAGAGAAAAGGGGACTCAAGACTCACTCCCAGCGGCACTGGTGGGATTGGCAGCAGAGAGAATTACGTGAGTAGGGGTAGAAAGATTGGTTACGTCATGGAGCTGGCTGAGGACCGAGGACCGCCGGCGCACAGCACCCTGAAATGAACCGCTTCTCTTGAAGGTACTCACTACCTCCATCTGTGGGAGAGAAAATGAGATAAAGGTTGGCTTGCACTGTGGTCCTGGGGACTGCATGGGGGTGGGGCTAGGTGGGGACAGGGACCATGCTGGGCGCATATCGTGACAGCAAAGCCTCATAGGGGTCGCCGCGGTGCTTCCGGTGGGACCGTGGCCAAGGCCCTTGGCCTCTGTGTCATCCATCAAGAGACGGTTTGCTGAGCGAATGATTTGGGCTCAGAAGACTTGGGGCGCTCGGGGATTAGTGATGGATCAGGTGCACCACAAACGATTTTAGGGAGAGCCATTTGCATTCACGATATGCTCATTGCAAGCCACTTGTCAATAAATACCTGTGTCTGGCAATACTTTGTTATCCTAGGTCAGTAGTGCTCAACTTTTTTGCTGCCCCAACACGCCTGAGGGATGTGACATGCTCCCATTAGGAACAAGGTCATGGATGGTGGGGACAGCTGCCCTTTCCCGCCCGTCCTTGCTTACATGGCTCTAACCTGGCATCACTCTGCTTCTGTGGCTCATCCAAGTGACTGAGGGGTACTCAGAGGGAAATCTCAATGGAAGAATGGATTTTACAAGAGGGGGAGGGGTTTTCTCAAAGCCCCCACTTTGTCTTATCAGAATGCCTACCCACAGAGCCACAGGCAGGATGGGAGGAAAATGGAGAGATAGGTCTGGGGAGCAAAGACGGCTTTGGCTTTGGCCCTCACCCTTTAAGCTTCCAGGGAGCCTTTGGGAAAGAAGTGCCATGGGGGTGAACTTGCCAGAGACACAGTGTCTTCGGATTTCCCGACCCTGCCTTTGGCTGGTGGAGGGGGGTGCTGGGGGTGGAGCAAAGCCAGACATGGGTTTTCAGGTGACTGTGGGTGGGTGGGCACTATGAATGTCCTGCCATCAGAAATCTGTGTGTCTAGGTTCTGGGATAGCAGCCTGCTGTGACGCACTTGGGGTGCTTCTTAGGGGATAACCTCTTGGGCAGGCTATGTGTGTGTGTGTTTATGGAATTTTTTGGAGTTAGAAGGTGGATCCAATTTCTAGAAAGTGCCTATCTAGAACTATTTCTAGAGAGTTCACTGGATGATGTGAGCAGTATGCATTTTTGGAGCCCAGAGCACACTGGCTGCCTGCTCTGGGCCCAAGGCCATGACCCCTGCTCCCAAGCCCCCAGGTGGCTATGTGGTAGCCACCAGGGTCCGTGGTGTGTCTGACATAGGGCCAGCCTCTAGGAAGAAAGCAACTTGAGTGCTTGGATTCCCTCCATCCCAACCACAATGAAGACGTCCATCATTTCAACCCTTGGATGCACTGTGAGACAGACTTATTGTTGTGTGCCCACTGCTGAGCGCCCATGGGGCTGGCACAGTGCTGAGTGCCCCAACACACTGAAGAAAGATGACCCATGCCATGATGTTGCTGTCTCTTTCTATTTCTTCCCTAGGTTGAGATGTTTCTAAGGCTACAAAGATAAGTCTGTCTCAAGAGGGGACTCTTACTGTGGAAAAGGCAACAAAGGAAGGAAAAAATGCCTTTCCTGTCTCTGATTGGGCCTCTCCAGGTGGTGTCCTGATGGGATGATGGTATCAGTCAAAATACCACATCATTTTCCCCTCGCCCCCACCCCATCCCAGAAGCCCCCACACTGGGCCAGGAACAAGGCACAGTCACTGCTGAAGCTTCTCTTTGCTTTATAATGGAATGCAAAATAGACCATGTCATGAGTGCTTTGAAAAACTCTAAGTCCTTAGATTTGAGGACTCATTCTGGAATGAGGGCTTCTCTGGTAGCTCAGCTGGTAAAGAATCCACCAGCAATGTAGGAGACCCCAGTTCAATTCCTGGGTCAGGAAGATGCCCTGGAGAAGGGGTAGGCTACCCACTCCAGTATTCTTGGGCTTCTCTGGTGGCTCAGACAGTAAAGAATCCGCCTGCGATATGGGAAACCTGGGTTTGATCCCTGGATCAGGAAGATCCCCTGGAGAAGGGAATGGCTACCCACTCCAGTATTCTTGCCTAGAGGATTCCATGGTCAGAGGAGCCTGGCGGGCTACAGTCCATAGGGTCACAAAGAGTCAGACACAACTGAGTGACTAAGCACAGCACTGCACATTCTCAAATGATGTCCTGCCTGGCTGGTGCACTGCCATGATGGGTGGGCAGCAGGTTAGGAAAGGCCTCCATTTAGCAACATAAAAAGTTGTGGTGGCCTCTGAAATCTTGGGAGCAATTCTGTATTTTGCAAAAGTCAGAAATCTAAGGCTAGCTATCTAGACAATGGTTCTCTTGGCTTGGGGTATATACAACCTGAGGGACTTTAATTTTCCTGGGCTTTATTTTCTCGGTTCAAGTAGGTATTTTGAATAAAAAAGAACTTTAAAAAGTGAGCTACAGTAACGTTGGTTCATCATTCTTGAGAAGCATGGCAGATTCGATGTGACCAAGTCAAGGGGAGGGAGACTTGAGTGACCTTAGGTAGGTCCCTTCTCTCTGGGCCCCATTTCCCTGTGTGGAAAGCAGGGGTCAGAAGTGTCAGACTCTATCTGAGGGGACACAACTAGCTGGGGCACCAAGGACCTCCACCCAGACACCTCGGATGGGGGCAGGGCTGCTGTCTTCAGCTCACTAATGGGATTGAATAGGCTCTGCCACACAACCTGCCTGGCATGACACCCCAGAGCTGATCGAGGCCGGGACAGGGTGGGTAGAGGCTCACAGATGAGCAGCAGGAGGCCACAGGGGAGAGCTAGACAGCTGGCATCAGAGGCTCCTCCCATTCTAGTGGGCACTCGCTGTTCTGGCTGGGCTGAAGACATCCTTCTCTGGCCATGCTGGTGCTTGGGATGCCAGGAGGCATGAGCCAGAGGCTGGGAGAAGCCCCTTGGGACCCCAGGGAGCTCTTTCACATGGTGCTCTTTGGTGCCCCCTCACCCAGCCCTATAGGATCCCAGGCTCTGGGTGACCCGGGACCCTGCAGTTTTGGAAAGTCCCCTGGGGCATCCTGCCCACCTCTGATGCCAAGTGGAGGCTCAGCTGAGTGTGTGTGCCCTGGTGGCAGCAGGGAGTGGACTCTGAGAAGGCTACATGGGATGAGGAGCTAAGGAGGCCTGGGGCCCAGACAGCAGCCAGCATGGAGGCACAGCAGCATGGGGGAGCAGAGGGAAGTCTGGAAAGGCAGCAGGGGTTCTCGGGGTGCAGGGTGCATGGGTCAGGAGAGAGCCTGAGAGCTGGCCAGGGCTCGGGGAGGAGAGAGGGGTGCCTGGAGGCTAGGACCCCAAGGTCTGTGCGGGAGCAGCTGGTGAGCCAGGGACACCAGGAGGGCACTTTGGGATGAACCCATGGTGATGGGTGAGATGCTGCAGGCAGATGCCGGTGAGAGCCATGGGCTGAGGTCCCCACCCAGGCCAAGGGGCCCATGGCAGGAAGTTGCCTAAACAGGGGCTGGGCAGTGTTCGTCCCTCCCGTGGGTCTCCAGGGGAAGAAGCAGTTGGAGCTGGCTCAGGGCAGTGGGGCTGGGGGTCCAGTACAGAGTGTGGAGAAATGCATGGGAGAAGCAGGGAGTGGTAAGTGTCACAGACTGGCTAGGTTGACAAAGAGCTGCAGGGGTCCAGGGTGGACACAGGAAACAATCCAGGCAGAGACACGGGTGATTAGGCCCAGAGGAGGCTGGCGGTGGCTGGATTACGGATGCAATGGGCATGCACCCAAGTGTTCAGGGACACAGGAAGAGGGCTGGGGGCAGCTCCAGGTTCTTGGCTTGTGCAGAAGTGATGGAGCCATCCATCAGTGGCTGGGGGGCTGGGAGGAGGTGGGCTCGGGGTGGTGGGGCCTGTGGTCTGGGCTGAGCAGAGCCCCAGCCCAGGGCTGCTGGTTATCTGGCCAGAAAGAGGAGGAGGTGGTCGCCATCTGGAGGTTATGCAAGGAGGGCCAGGCTACGGGGAATGGGCGCCTTCCCCCTCCACCCTGCCCCGGGGCCTGTGGGATTTCCAGAAGCTGGGGTCACAGCCAAGAGGCGGGGGCAGACCAAGATCTCAACAGAGGGTGGGAGTGACAGGCAAGGAAGAGGGAGAGGGGACAGGAAGTTGCCAGGAGAGCAGGGTGGACTGCACTTCTGGAAAGGCGCTGGGAGGCAGCAGGAGGAATGGAGGGAAGGCCCAGCTCAGGAGCCAGGAGGACGTCTCGCAGACTTTGGTGAGGACTGATATCAGGCCATGATGAAATCACCAGGGAGTGCCAGGGAAGGACCCGGAGAAACAGCAAGTATGGAACATTCTGGCAAGAAGGCTGGCCGGGAAGAGGTGGGGGCAGGAAGTGAGGGTGGCTCTGTCAGGCAGGCTCTCATGAAGCCTTTGCAAGTGCCCCCAGCGGGGTGCCCATCACAACTGTCTGACTTTCTAGAGGACAGCTGCTGATGGCCCAGACCTTGACCAGCACTGACATTTGGAGATTGGGATGAACAGAATGGACCACCTTGGTGGCCAGAGTGTGCTTCCCAATGAAGTCTTTCCCTAGAATTCTCAATATAACCCAATAAATGCTGAGTTCATCAAAGGCTATTTGAAGTGGGCGTCTGCCTCAGCCTGAGAAGGTCCCTTTCCCGTGACCTGGGACCACCCCCAGGAAATAAAACAAGTCCCAGTAGCTATTCGAATTGCAGGTGGCCTGTGCCCTCACCTCTCCAAGACACAGCTCTTGGTCACAGCAAACACTCTTAGCTGCCACCTGCACCCACTCTGGGGAGGGCCACCTGGGCTCTGAGGGGGTGTCAAGGAGAGGCCTTCTCAGTGACATTCTGTCCCTGGGCACTCCAAGAAACTGCCCTTGTGCTCATGGCGACCAGACCCCAGGGTCGCCCTATTGGTCTCAGGCTCACCTCACCCATTCTCTACCTCTGGCTTGCTGGCCCCTGTCTTGAGGTGGGAGAGCTGGAGTGGCCAAGCCTCCCAGTGGCTTACCTGTGTCTGGATCCGGTTGAGGCCCCGGAACCAGAGGATCTGGCCTCTGCGGAGCTCCCGCTCGGCATGGTCAATCTCTTCTTCTCCTTCAGCCAGCTCCTCGTCAGTCATCTCATCCTTCCCGGGCCCATGTCCTGCTTCCTTCAGGCACTTGAGCTGGCTGGTGGGGATGGTGGCTATGACCTGGATTGCCGGAGGTGAGGGACAGCAGGCAGAAGTGACTGTCAGAAGTGGGAGGGCTGCTGGGTCCAGGAAGGGACCCACACTGCCCACCTCCCTCAGACCCAGGACAAGGCTGCTCCCTCCGCCTGCCCTGCACCATGCTTGGCTACTTTCTCAAGGCTTCCTCCCAGTGAGGGGCAGTGTGTGTGCCCAGAGGAGCAATGCATGTCACCTTCCCACACAGTATGTGACATAAGGGACTCGCCTTACCAGACCAAGGCCTGGCTCTGGCCTGGCTCCTGGGAGGAGACCTTTAGGGCCCTGCCTGATGAGTGGATCTTGGTTTGTCAGGGGCTGAGGGCCGGTAGTCTATGCCACTGGAAATCACGGAAATGCTGGAAATCATGGCAGCGTGATTTCCGGCAGGGCCTTGGACCTCATACCAGCTTGACCTCCGGGGCCCAGAGATCAAGAAAATGAGGTGAGCCACATGGGTGCTCCAGGCCTCCAGGAGTGACTCCCCCTCAAGCACTGCTCAGGGGAACTTTCCTGGTGATGGTACCCGTGCATGTTGTCACATGTGGCTCTTGGGAGAAATTGTGCTGCTGGTGGCTCCTGTGGTGGGGACCTGGAAGCCTATTCCCGTTCCCTCCTGGATTTGCCCTATGTAAGCTTGATCTTGGATGTCCAACCTCCAGACAGTAACATCTGACGTTGAAGCTGCTTGGTCTATGATACTTTGTGGTAGCCTGAGGTGGCCTGAGACACAGGGTAAAGTACATACTGGACTCAGCCTCCTACACCAATGTTCTAGAACTCTGGAGAAATATCCTTAGGGGCCTCTTGTGTTCCCAGGGCCTGATCTGGCCCCTCCTGGCCTCTGCCCAGCCCCAGTACCCAAGCCCTTTCTTCCTAATGTAACCTTTGGCACTAGGAACTAGCTTTAGCGGCAGCCACAGAGTCAGAAGTGTGAGACTTGCCCTCTGTCAGCTCAGAGGATTTCCTCATTTCCCTTGAGACGTTCTCTTGTCCTCTTGAAGGTTCAGAGAGGTGTTGTGTAGCTTCAAATGTGTTAACATCTTCCAAGTTACCCAATTCTAAAGCACAATTTTCAACTCCTACTGTGGAAAAGGGAGTGGCAGGCGGTTTTACCAGGGCCTGTCACATCCTGGCCATGGTCGTCTGCATGCTCTCCACTGATGCTGTCACTTGTAGCTTTGCACCTAGGTCATGGCCTGTCCCAGAGGCAAGACAGGAGCCCCTGGGTTGTCTTCACTTACTCAGACAATTGGGAAGGGAGCACAGGGCTGGAAAAGTGGCCGAGGCAGATGCTTACCTGTCCCCAGACTAGTTCCCCAACACCGACAAACAGGCACCAGAGCCACTGCTCCGTGGACAGCGGGGAACAGCTGAAGGGCTTTCCACCGAACTGGACGATGACAATCTGTGGGAGAGGGGTGGGCAGGAGGTGGGTCCAGCCAGCACCTCTAGGCCTCAGGGCACCCGCCTGTGGGCCCAGCTCAGGGAGTCAGAGGGCCTCCTGATTCACCCAGATAGACAGGCCATTCATGGGAGAATTCCTTTCTCCAGGCTCCTTCCCTTCATCTCCCCCTCAGCCAGTGCTGAAAAAAGCTTCCCAGACCGGCTGACCATAGGCTGTGGGTGTCATGCCAGATGGGCTCAGGGCCTTGCTAGTTGCCAGGAGCCCACTGACCCTGGTGCCCCACACCATCCTCTTTCCAGCATGCAGGTGTGGCTTGGCAGTGCTAGCCAAGTCCCCAGCTTCTATGGACATGGTGTTTGAATGTGCTAGGTGCTGGACACTCCAATGGGCCTCCTGCAGCCCCATCACTGCTCCATGGGAGGTGGCCTCTTCCCAAGGGCGAGCTTTCTAACTCCAGACCAATTGGTCCTGAGCTTGCACTCCAACTCCCTCTGTTCCTGGACTCCCACCCTCCATGCCAGTGTCTTCCTGCCTTAACCACTCAGGGCCAGGTCTTAGACCATGAGGTAGACAGCCATACACTCCAGAGCCAAGAGATTATTCATACCACCAGACCCTCAGCCTGCTCCCTCAATCTCACAGGTCCTGCCTTCGTTCCCCACTCTCCCTCTGCCTCCCAAGAAGCCTGGGTGCTTCCCCAGGTGTTCCCATGGTGTGGCAGGCCTTCCTCTGAAAACTGCAAGAAAAACACTGGCCTATTGTCCTAGCCTATTGGCCTCACTCTGGCTCACATTTTCTATCAGTATGCCCTGGTTTTGAATGCTCAGCACCTCTTGGAGAGCTGAGTGACCAGCCTGGCACAGGGAGAATTGTCACAGGAAACTTCTGGAGCTAGAGTGGTCTCTTGCCAAGGAATCGAGTGCTAGACATGGGGATGGCAAACCTGTGAGAAAACCTGGGAGAAGGTCAGCTCTGGGGAAGATCCACTGAAACCCTCTGGAACTGAACAGGTGAGCCTGGGGCCAGGCCAGGGCTTTTGAAGACGAAGATGCTCAGAGGGCTGGGCATCGGGGAATGTGGGCAGAAGGGGAACAGAAGCCAAGGCTGGTGTGGAGAGTGGGGTGATGGTCCCCTCTCCCCCACCTTTTCCAACAGTGGAGCCGCCCATCCTACCTGGATGGCAAAGGTGCCTAGCACAATGGTGCAGAAGATGGGGTTGCTGAAGATGCCATGGAACACATTGCGCTCGCCATGGATCTTGCGGGCATTGATCTCGTTGAAGAGCTGCATCATGACGAAGGTGTTGAAGATGATAGTGTAGTGCTCGGAGGGTGGCGAGTGCAGGGGAGCGTTCCGTCCACTGTCAATGTCAAAGAAGAGCTCCCCTGCAAGCCCAGGGCCACATGAGGAGAGCTGGACCCAGGTGGGTGATACCTCCCACTGGGTGATACAGGGGGAAGTCATGAGTCCCCCAGCACCCCCGGGGCTAACCCACATTAGGTCACAGCAAAGGCTGGATCCTGACCATGGGAGCTGTCACCCAGGATAGGAGCTGTCCCCAGGACATGAGTGAAGACATTGAAACCCATTTGCGCACTGGCTTGAGCTAGGGAAGGAATGGGAACTGAAGTCTCAGGGCAGGCCTGACCCTCCTCTGCCCTGCCTGTCCTGTTACAAGGACCAACCTTGGCTTAGCCATGAACAGCTTCTGCTCCCAAGATTGCACAGAAAGGTCCCATGATAGTATCCCCAGAGGCTATCTTTTGGTGCCCCCAAAAGACGTTTTGCGTCAGTATTACCCTTGGCCAGCACCATCCCTGCACTGAGCTTCAAGTCTGCTCCCAGGAATGTGTGCTGAAAGCCAAGCCACCAAGGGTTACCTGACCCATGGAGAGCCCCCTGATGTCAGGCAGAGAGGCCACAAACAGAAGAAGTGACAATCCCACTCGGTGTAAATAAAAGAATCACATAAAAGTTGCTGATGCCAGACACAGAAGAAAACTCCCAGGATAGCAGTGAAGTGAGGGCTGAGGGGTCCTCACTGGAAATCAGATTCCCAAGTACCTGTCCCTTCCACTGCTACACAGGGCCAGAGGCTATGTGGCTCTGGATCAACCTACCGACGAAGAGCAGGGTGAAGATGATGGTGAGCTGGTAGACAGCATGGCCCAGGATGTTCTTCATCATGGTCCGAGAGATCAGGGGCTTGTCCCGGCCGTATGGCTTACGCAGCAGCAGCGACTCAGTGGGTGGCTCTGTTGCCAGAGCCAGAGAGGCGAATGTGTCCATGATCAAGTTCACCCACAACATCTGCACGGCTTTGAGAGGAGAGTCCTGTGGAGAGCAGCCAGTCACCCCAACATGGGCCTGGAACCCTCACTGACCCCCAACCCCCACCCCCTGGGAAGAAACTCAACTAGGGGTCAATGTTACTGGAATTTAATTCAAGTGAAATTGCAACAAATCCAGCCTTCCCGTAACATTCTGACATTTCTATCCCTATGTTGCCTTAAGGTGAGCAGAGAGTTTTCACTGGCTCTCAGATTGCTGCTCTTAAAATGTTGTTAGTCTCCCTTCTTCTCTGACCTGCTGGCATTGATGTAGAAGATGTGGTCCCAATTGTTAGCAGGAGGTTGCCACCTCCTTGTCAGTTGCCCCAGACCATAAAAGAGCATGATGAATGGGTGATCTCCTGTGCTCCCATGCCCACGGGCCAGGAAGAGGTAGAAACTGTGATGAGGGCCTTCCTCCTCATCACTTCTGACTTGTTGGTTAAAAATGAGCCTCACAGAAGATAGACACCAAGGACATCCTGTAGGAGTCCATTCCTATGAAACTTCCAGAACTGACAGATCCATGGAAACAGAAAGCAAATGGGTGGGTGCCAGGGATGGAGGGAGAGGAGAGTGGAGTGTGGCTGCTTAGTGGGTACAAGTATAGGTAACAGTTGCACAAGATGGAGACAGCATCAAAAACCACTGAGTTGTACACTCTGGTTCAAATGGCTATTATGGTACAGAGGATGTTATGAGATTTTATCTCAATTAAAAAATACCTTTGAAAGAGAGACAAATTCTGAATACTCACTAATGGGGAGAATTGGATGACAGAAAAAGAGGAAGAGGCTCCTGCAGAGGTTAACCACAGAGTTCCCAGCAGACCCAGGACAGGACTTGCACACACAAGTCCATAGTGGTCACAGGTGGAAACAACCCAAATGCCCACTGATGAAAGGATGCAGAAAAGCTAGGTGCTCCATCCATACAATGGAACATCAGTCCTCCATCCATAGGAATAAAGTACCTGCTACAACATGAATGTACCTTAAGAACATTGTGCTAAGTGAAGGAGCCAGACACAAATGACCACCTATGATTTGCTTCCATGGAGTTGAAATGTCCAGAAGTGGTGGAAGGTGAGTGGGGAGTGACTGCTGATGAGGATGGCACTTCCTTTGGGGTGATGAAAACATGATGGAACTAGACAGAGGTGATGATGGCACAGTGCTGTGAATGTACTTAAAAGTCATTGAATGGTGAATTTTTTGTTAGGTGAATTCTATCTAAATGGAAAAAAAGTCAGCAGCAAAGAAAAACCTGGCTTCTGCCACTGGGCCCTGAGGCCCAGGCATACCAGGTGGGAGAGCTGTGGTCATGGAAGGGAGAGCCCCAGCACCCACCTGAGTGATGCAGGCGCCCGTGAAGGCCACGATCACAGCCACCACGTTGACCGTCAGCTGGAACTGCAGGAACTTGGAGATGCTGTCGTAGACGTTGCGGCCCCACATGACAGCCTTGACGATGCTGGTGAAGTTGTCGTCCGTCAGGATGATGTCTGAGGCCTCCTTGGCCACATCTGTCCCTGCAATGCCCTGGAGGGCACACACATTCCATGTCCACAGGCCCCTTCCCCAGCCCTCCTTGCTCACTCCAAACGTATCCTTGTACTACAGAAGTTTTGCTCACAAATGAAGAAGACACCATGCCTGCAGTGGCCTCCCCCTGGTCTTCTGTCGGGTCCCTGCATAAGGGGCCCCTGGGAGTCCCAGAGAGAGAACACGGCTTCCCAGCCCACACAGGTCACCATGGTGCTGCCCAGCTGGGTTCCTTCAGTGCCCGGAGCTGGGGCTGGGCCCCCTCTGGATATGGCCCTGGGAAGGACTGCTCTGTGCCCCCGGTGCCTGCACTCTGAGGGCCGTGCCCCTCCTTTGAGGTGGGCTGGGAGAGGCCTCACTTGCTTTCTGCCTTTGGCAGCTGAGCACAGCCTGTTTTGTGCCAAGGCCACCCTGCTCAGCTGTTTTTACAGAAAGAACCAGCTTTATTTCAGCCATGAGAGAGATGCACAGAGGAAAAGCT
The DNA here is from genome assembly GCF_032405125.1 of Capricornis sumatraensis. Classification (NCBI taxonomy): domain Eukaryota; kingdom Metazoa; phylum Chordata; class Mammalia; order Artiodactyla; family Bovidae; genus Capricornis; species Capricornis sumatraensis. Next base: position 62,599,784 of record NC_091092.1, on the reverse strand, counting down.
CATGTGGGGACTAGGCTCATCACACGTGGGGCTGAGGTTCACTCAGACTGGACCTGGAGATGGTGAGGCAAGTTTTCAGCAGACAAGTCCCAATGACCCCCTAGCAATGCAGCCAGTCCCTCATCACCTTGGGTACCATCACACCAAATACCTTGGCACAAATCACTGGCAGAGGAGGTCAGGACGTGAGAGAAAGAAATGTCTGGCACTTGTAAACTTGCCTCAATGCTAGCTCCCACATTCTTGCCCAAAGCTTACGCATCCTCTGTCACAGGGCCCCATCTGCCATGGTGACCCAGACTGGCATAGCAGGCAGCTTACCATGGCGAAGCCCACATCCGCCTTCTTGAGGGCTGGCCCATCATTGGTTCCGTCTCCTGTCACGGCCACCACCTGCCGTTGCTCACCCGTGTGGCTGTCGATGATCCCTGGAACATAGATCAGTGCAGGGCACGGCTCCTGCCATCTGCGGCCCCAGGTGACCAGCCCAGGGGCTGTGGGAGGCCAGATGGCTCTGGAAAGCCTTTGAGATTGCCACCAAGCCTACTGCCTCCAACTCTCCATACACTCCATCACCTTTGGGACCAAGTCTTGCGTCTTGATTGGCAGCCGCATCCTGCTTCTCCCACCCTGGTCCTCACCCAGTGAGACAATACAGGGCGGTGGGATTTGGTACAAGGCAGGGGCCTGGCACTGGGTGACTTGGAAAAATGTCTCCTTCTCCCAGGCCCCAGTTTGCCCATCTGCTCTGATGAGAGGCTGGCCCCTGCTGGCATCTTCCATTGATACTGTGAGTGCAGGGGGGTGGAGGGGCAAGCTCAGCCCTTGGAGGGAGTCTCCATTATTATCCCCATTTTCCCAATGAGGAAACTGAGGTTTGGGAAGGACAAGTGACTTCCTCTGGGACAAAATCTCCAGGAGCCATGTATCCAGAGCTGAGTAGCCTGCTTCTTAGGCAGGGCCAGACACCCAATTGGAAGCTCAGCATTGGGCATCTGGGAGCAGACGACCCACAATCGAGGTGACAGCCACACCGCCCCCTCCCCCCTGCGTCATGCCACCTGGGCCGGAGGAAGGTGGGGCCATGAGCGAGGCCACTCCATTACCTTTAACCAGAGTATGTTTGTCGGTGGGAGATGATCGCGCCAGGACCCTCAGCTTAGGCCACACCTTGTCCAGACGCTCCTGCTCTATCTGGGAGGGGAAAGCACATAGATGCTGCAGAGTCTTGGAGGGGCTGAACCAAGGGGCAGGGTGTAGAAAGTGCCAGAACCCTGGACCCGCTGGGCCACTGATGGGCAGAGAACTACCTCGCCTTTCTCATTTCGGATCCGCCGGTTGAACTCTTTCCCCTCCAGGCACAGGAAGTCCTCCCCAGGCTGGATGATGCCGCACTTGGCTGCAATGGCGCGGGCTGTGTTGATGTTGTCCCCCGTTACCATGCGGACTGTGATGCCGGCCCGCTGACATTTGCGGATAGCTTCAGGGACCTGCAAGGGATAAGATGGGTGGGTGCAGCTGTCCAGGCCAGACGCACCAGTGTCTGAGCTCTACCCTTTCCTCCGTCCAGATCTGAGGTGCCCCTTGTCTCACCATGGGGCCTGGAGGTGGTGGGGGAAGTGGCCTGACCCACAGGGAGCAGTGTCCCCCCCCCATCCCCTACCAGGTGCCTCCTTCCCTGTGCCAGTCCCAGGGAGCAGCAACAACTCAGACCTAGGCCCTGACCCCAGGAGCAAGGCTGAGAGAAGCCACGGGAACGCTGTTGAGCGGCACTACTGGGGCCGTGTCCAGCAAGGTGACTGTAGAAATCACCCAGTTTCCACCAGGGAAATGGAGACCCACAGTAGCTGAGCTAGGTCCAGCCCCATTAGCAGGCTAGCTGGTGGGATACCATGTCTGTGAGGTCCGGAAGGATGAGAAAAGAACTTCTGGTCCCAGTTGCCCCATCGGTCAGATGGCAGGAGCCATCATGGGCCTCCCCTCCCAGGCCTTGATTCACTTGTCTCTGCATCTCTTATTTTATTTTTAAAATAATATAAAACCTAAGACTTTAACAGTTTCCCTGGTGGCTCAGATGGTAAAGAATCTGCCTGCAATGTAGGAGACCTGGGTTTGATCCCTGGGTTGGGAAGGTCCCCTGGAGAAGGGAAAGGCTACCCACTCCAGTATTCTGGCCTGGAGAATTCCATGGACTGTATAGTCCATGGGGTCATAAAGAGTTGGACATGACTGAGTGACTGTCACTTTCACACATATATATTCACACACAAACATACACACACATACACACACAGATGGGCTTCCAGGTGGCTCAGTGGTAAAGAATCTGCCTGTCAGTGCAGGAGATGTAAGAGACACAGGTTTGATCCCTGAGTCAGGAAGATCCCCTGGAGGAGGAAATGGCAACCCACTCCAGTATTCTTGCCTGGAGAATCCTATGGGCAGAGGAGCCTGGGGGGCTACAGCTAATGAGGGTCACAGAGTCAGTCACTCCTGAGTGACTAACACAAGACTAACTTTGGTAAAGAATCTTTCTGCAAGGCAGGAGATGCGGCTTTGATCCCTGGGTGGGGAAGATCCCCTGGAGAAGGAAATGGTCACCCACTCCAGTATGCTTGCCTGGAGAATCCCATCGACAGAGGACCCTGGTGGGTTAGTCTAGAGGGTCTCAAAGAGTCAGAGACAGCTGAGTAATGAACACTTTCACTTTCAAGACTTTTAGAGCCATAGGGTTGACATGATTAGGTGTTCTCAGGGGGAAATGGGCCATCGCTGTGGTTCCTCACATCTCCATTTTCTTAACGTAAGAGTAGATTCCAGAAAAGACAGAACAAGAGATCCCTCTGGTGCTGAGGGGGAAATGGGCTGTAGGGAGTGGAGACTAACTGAGAGGTGGTGCTCTTGTCCCAGAGAGTGGAGACACTCCTGTTTTTTCGATGAGGATGGGCTGGTGAGCCCTGAGATGGCAGTGTGGAGGGGAGCCAGGGTGACAGTGCCTGAGGGCTGGGAGGGGACAGGAGGCTCAGAGCTCAGGGAACTGGATTAGGAGGTGAGACCTAGGCCTGTGACATGTCCAGATGGGGCCCTGGCGCGGGGTGCAGCCTGAGGAGACCCAGCTGCCTGCTGTGTCTGCTGGCCCCAGCGCAACCTTCTGTGAGCTCCTAGTGGGCACCACTGGAAGCCCGGGGGACAACGTGAACCTAGGGACGATGTGAGCCTGGGGACAGAGAGTTAGAGAGCCCACCATGTCCTGGGTGTGGCCTGGCAACCAGGCCTGGGCACCGGGGACAGAGGGGTGATGGGGACACACATGTGTAGTGGCCAGGGGAGCATGGGCCAAGGGTGGGGGGCAGGGCATCCATTGAGACCCCAGGGCAGGTGGCCAGTAGGCTGGGCCAGGCGGGCTGTGGGGGAGCCCTGGCCTGGGACGTTGGGGCCCACTGGGGGCCCCCAAAGCCAGGGGGTAGTGGCTGTGATTTCTGCTGTGGAGAAAGTAGGGAGAGGATGGGTACCCAGGGCTGGGACAGAGTGACCTTACACATTCTGCCAAGTTACCTAGAAGCCCCAGCCCCGGGACGGGGCATTGCATCCCGCCCCTTCCGTAATGTGTGTGTCTCCTCACTTAGCCTCAATCGAGGACCCTTTCTGCTTTTTGGGGATCCTTGGGAGTTGCCTGGAGACATCCTCCCTTCCAGCAGGTTCCCTCCTGGCTCTGAAGCGTCTGGTTGCTGGCTCTTTGCTGTCACCCAGTGGTCATGACGCGCCTGAGCACGCTGATCTTTGATCTAGCCTCTGCTTGTCTCCGAGTGGCTGCGGCCCCGCTGGCTCCCTCTCTGGTCTGAAAGGCCCTTGGCCTCCCAGGCAGGTAGCAGGAAGCTCCCCTCCATCTGTACATGCCCTCTCCCTCATCGGGTGACTGTCCTTCCTCACCTGCATCCCTGCTGTCCCAATGGACACAGCCCTGGTCCACTGATGCCTGGTGGCTCCATGTTTGCATGAGCCCCTGCACCCCTCTGGCATAAATACAGCATGCCTACAGGGGCCAAGTGATCCCCCAGGGGCAGAGACATGCCACTGACAGGCCATCTTTGGGTTGCAGCTGTCCCAGGCCCACAGACATCCTGGCAAGTCTAACAGTGCCATCGGTCTTCCTGCCTGCCATTGGGACCCAGGGTGTCCTCCTTGGCCACTGTCTGCTGGCTGGTCCCCATGGTAGGGGGGGCGTCCTGCCTGGCTTCCCTGTCCTGGCTGTGTTGGTGCCACCTGCTGCCCAGTCTCTCATGCAGCCATTCTCCAGCCAGAGGCAAGACATCTTGCCCCTAGAGCCCCTTTACCAAGGCAATTTCTGGTTCTAAAACAAACACCCCATTACTTTGCCTTGAGGGTGCTCTCCCTCTCTGATTCAGCCCACTGGGGCAGCCACTGAGGCTGAGCCTTCGTGGTGACCTTTTTGGAAATTTTATCCAGGTTTTTTCTAAGATGAAGGCTTTTTTTTTTTTTTTTAATGTATCTCTGAGAAGAGCACTAACAGGGAAAGGTTTAGGCCTTGCCCCACCCACATGCTTGCCTTCTGGACTGTTCCATCTAGCCCTCACCCTGGTCCCCAGTCTCAAGCCACTGTGGACCTGCCTCTGCAATTCTGTCTTAGGATGTATGCATACATCTCAGGCCTCCAACCTTGTATCGATGACCAGAGCTTCAGTTTGCAATGAATATTTATGGGGGAAATGAGGGGAAACTGGAAGGGCTCCTTGGCCCAGGGGGCTGAGGTGGAAGGGCCAGACGGCCTGGTTATGATGCTGTGGACATGGCCTTGGCCATGGCCCTGGGAATCTGGGAACCTCATCTTCCTCTGTCTGTGATAGCTGGGTGGAAAAGTGTAGAGCTGTTGTCGTCAACACTGGGGACAGCAGTGGCAAATGGCTCTGTTCAGAGGGGGAGGCCGTCGGTCTAGGCAAGGGCCACATGGCCTTAGGACTTGGCTCGCCGTGTGGACACAGCCCTCCTCTTTGCCTCAAAGTTTCTCCTTGGTCTGGTGAGGGGAAAGGCTTGCTCCCTGGGTCCCCCAGGGTGGCCCTGCAACCCTCAATGGCACCCTTTCATCCTGCTCTCCTGGGCAGCTCCTCCCACTGCCCACCTTCTCTGGGCCCACTCCAAGGCCAGCCTAGTAGGCTCTCTTCCTCCAAGATGGGGTTTCCCATCTTGAAGGACACACACCTCTCCCCATTGCTCTTCCTCTCTAGGCCCTGATTAGCTTCTGCCCTGTTGGTGTGTTTCAAGAAAGCTCCGAGTGAAGTCATCTCCAAGCACTGGCTCCCTGTGCCATCCCACGGGACCTGCTTAGCTCAGGGTGGGGCGGGCCACCTGCCCTCTCGCTCCAGCCAACACGTTTCCCATTGTTTCACCTCCCTGCCTGGCCCTTTCCTTTGCAGGCTCCTCCCACCGTCTGCTTGGCTACCCTCATGACCCTAAGTCATGCAAAGTCATTTCCGGACAATGTCCCTCTGGCCAGGACCTTTGCTCTGAGCTTTCCATTGGGATGTCCGGAACCCCACTCAGCCCCAATCAAAGCCTCAGCTGAGAACTGTCCTCCTATCTACCAGCACTCCTCAAGTACCATGTACCCAGTTCTCTGAACCAGAGCCCAGTCAGCTGTCCCTGGCTCGTCCCTCCCCTCCTCATCATCCTTTCTGGTCCATCACTTCTGCTAGCCTTGGCTGCCATCAGGGTTCTACCTGCTGCCCTCTCTCCCGTGGCAGAGGCAGAACCTGAGCCAGGCGTGGATGCCAAGCCAGAGGGGACCTTCCAGAGGGCAGCACAGAGCCTCCCGAAGGGCGCCAGGGCCAGAGAACAAGGGGGCTCCAGTGTGCCTGGGAGGTCTGACCTGGGCCATGGCAGCCACGCCCCCGATGCTCTGCCATCGTCCACCCTTCTCACCTGGTCCAACTCTGGCCGGCTGCCGTGTGTTCTATCTAGAAAGCCTGGCAGGGAGGTCGTGATGGCCAGGAGGGCAGGAGGAAGGGGCAGTCCCCTCCTTGCATTTGTGTCCCAAGGCCGAGGCCCCGTGCAGACAAGAACGGTTGCCTTAGCCATCCTGACAAGCTACCTCGGGCCGCACAGGGTCCTCGATGCCCACGACAGCTATGCAGGTGAGGTCGCCCACCACCTCGTTCTCATTGTCCCAGTCAGGCTCCTGGGCGGCGGTGAAGTCCCGGTAGGCGATGCAAATGGTGCGGAGCCCATCGCAGGCCATCGGCTCAATGATCTTCTTCACCATGTCGTCCCGGTCCCGAGGGCGAAAGCTGCGGAGTTCCCCATTGCTGTTCAAGATGTTGGTGCACCTGGGGCGGATGGAGCAGGAGGAGCTGGTGTAAGGCAGGGTAGAGGGTTTCTCTGAGGGAGGTGGTGCTCCGCTGCTGCTGCGGCTTAGAAGAACCCCCACCTTGTTCTCACCAGAACCTTAGAATGTGACCTTATTTGGAAAGAGGCTTGTTGCCAAGTTAAGATGAGGTCATCCTGGATGAGTGTGGGCCTTCAGTCCAATGCCTGCTGTCCTTATAAAGAGGAGCAAACACATAGAGACACAGACACAGGGACAAGGCTGTGTGATGACGGAGGCAGAGACCGGAGAGATGCAACTACAAGCCAAGGAAGACCAAGGAGACACGCCAGGGAGCATCCCATCCTGGAGGTCTTCTGGGGAGGGTGACCCCGCCCACACCTTGACTGAGGACTTCCGGTTCTGGCACCAGGTTGATGGTACTCTGTTTTCCCGGGAGCCAGGAGCTCAGACACTTGTGCAGCACATCTTTGCACACTCGATGGGACCTGGTGGGGGTGTGTGTGTGTTGCGTTTGCCCTGTTGAGCTTTGGGGCAAGAGGGGGGATGTTAGCAAAAACCCAAGGCCCCAGAAGGGCTGGGATGGGGAGGGCTGACGGGATTTGGGCACAGAAAAGGAAGGAGCAAAGGAAACCTGCCCGGGGGCCGGCATGGCCATTGGACAAGTGGAGGCCCTGAGAAGACTGGTGAGGAAGGAAAAAATGTTGATTGTGGAGGTTCTGTTCAGGTCTTTGCCTGTCCTGAAGGCTCCGGAAGGAGGCGGGGCGGGGGGAGGGGTGAGCAGTGAGGTACAATTAGGTCAAGTCTTAGAAGGCGGCTCCTCTGGAGAAGGCAGCTGAGGAGCCAGGTGGGCGGGGGAGGGTGCTTCAGGGCTGCAGAGGTCAAGGCCAAGGGAAGGTGTGAATGCTGAGGGGTGGGGGGGGGCAGGGCACTGGGCAGGGCACCACCTCAGTCTTCCTAACAGCTCTGTTGAGATCTAATTCACACAGCACATGATTCACCCGTGCAATGGGTCCTAGTATGTTCATAGCTGTGCTGCTATTACCACTATCACCTTGAGAACATCACTAACCTCTGAAAGGAACCCGGCAGAAGCAACAAAAAAGGAGAGATAGATTAGACTTCCCAATTGAAAGACATTTGTGCATCCAAGGACAAATCAAGATAAGGAACAAGAAATCTATCAAGGGAGTGAAAAGACAGCAGCCCACAGAATGGGAGGAAATGCTTTGAAATCAGATATATGTTAAGAATCTAATATTCAGAGCATACAGAGAACTCTCACCGCTCAACAATAAAATGACAAAGAATTCAGATCCAAGATGGGTAAGGGCTAGAGTAGACATTCCTCCAAAGGAGCTAAACAAATGACCAACAAGCTCATGAAAAGGCACCAAATATCCCTAGTCATCAGCAAAACGCAGGTCAAAACTGCTGTGTGATCCCGATGGCTATAGCAACAGCAGCAACAATAATCAGGTAATAACTCGGTGAGGATGAGAAGCTAGAACCCTTAGGCACTGCTAATGGGAAGCTAAAGTGGGACAGCTGCTGAGGAAAACCGTTTGGCATTCATCAAAAGATGAAACACAGAGTTACCAGTTTTGCTCCCAGGAATATACCCAAGAGAGCTGAAAATACGTGTTCAAGCAGAAACTCTACGCAAGCCTTCAAAGTGGCATGACTCACAGTAGCGAAAAGGTGGAAACAACTCAACGGTCTGCCAATGGGACAACTGGATAAGTAGAAGGTGGTCTGTCCATGCAATGGAATGTTATTCCGTTGCAGAAAGGGATGAAGCACTGATAAGGGCTGCAATTCAGATGAACCTTGCAAACCACGCTCCGTGAAAGAAGCCAGATGCAAAATGACACATCCTGTATGATCCCTTCATATGAAATGTCCATAATAGGTAAATTCACAAACAGAGAAACAGCTGTTGTTGGTTATTTGTTTGGTTGTTTAGTCACCAAGTCGTATCCGACTCTTGTGACCCCATGGACTGTAGCCCACCAGGCTCCTCTGTCCATGGGATTTTCCAGGCAAGAATACTGGAGTAGATTGCCATTTCCTTCTCCAAGGGATCTTCCTGACCCAGGAATTAAACCTGAGTCTCCTCCAAGAACTGGGGGGATGGGGATAGGCATGGGGTTTCCTTTGGGGTTATCAACTTGTCTGGGACTGAATTCACTTTAAAGTGATTAAAAGGGCCAGTTTCAGGCTACTGTCTATTGCAATAGGAAAACCAGAAACGCCATAGCCTTTGGCTAGCCCCAGTTCCATCCACTCACTTTTTCAGCAGGATCTCTGAGGCGCCCTTGCTGAAGAGGCGGAAGCCGCCGTCAGGTGTGCGGATGACCGTGCTCATGGACTTGCGGACCGAGTTGAAGGTGTACACTTTATAAAGCTTATCTTCAGGAATCTGTTCCCGCACCGGCTGGAAGTCCTGCTTGAGGTCCAGGACGAAGCCAAGCAGAGCGCACTCTGTCTTGTTGCCCACTTGGCGTGGGAGGGCGCCTTCCTTCTCTGGAGGCTGTGAGGTGAGGAGAACCAACATGGCCCTGGGGGCCCCAAGTCCACCCACCTTACTGTCCTTGGACCCCAGGCCAGCCTTGGCCTCCAGCATGGACTAGATGGGCAGCTTTCCCGCCATTCACTGGGCTGTGAAGGGCTTCCAGAACCTGCAGGCCCTGCCCAGGGTCCACAGATGAGGAGGGAGCCCAGCACCCCAGAAATGATTGTGGCCCTGCTCAAAAAAGTCCTTAAGGGAGCCTAGCCAGCCCCTGGTGACAGCCCACCCTGCAGCCACACCTTGCCGCCCCTGCCTGGGCCCGCCCACCACTGGCTCCCAGCTCACTAGTATTTTGGTGGTGTAGGCACTGTTGATGGAGATGGCGTGGACCAGGAGGTCGAGGATCTTGGGGGTCAGGGCACTGGGGGCCGGAACCTCTTTGTAGTGGGTGTCCCCAAGGTAGGACTGCACCACGGTCATGCGGTTGGTGGTGAGCGTGCCCGTCTTGTCAGAGCAGATGGCCGTAGCATTGCCCATGGTCTCGCAGGCATCCAGGTGGCGGACCAGGTTGTTGTCCCTCATCATTTTCTGTAAAGGGCACAGATGGAGGCTTGGGTAGCCAGCTGTCCTGGGGGAGGGGATTGGCCCAGGGGGTGAGGGAGTAAGAAACACAGCTCAGATGGGCCAGGATGATGCCCCTGCCCGGTGCCCCTCTCAGGCAGGCCCTTTGGGTTCCCCACCCACCACAATCTTTGCCTTCCCCCACTGTGTCCTAGGGGTCGTCCTTCATCTTCTCCCCCATCTCAACTCCCTGCCGCCCTGGGACCTTGCCCTCATCTGGCAGATGCTGGCTCGTCGTGCCCCCATGTCCAGGAGGCCAGGTTGGAGAAGGATGTCCAAACCCAGCTCTGCATCCCTGCTCGCCAACCACCCCCCACCCCGCCATTCTGCCCCTGAGCAATCCCAAACTTTATCTGGTCCTCGCTTGTTCAAGCTGCTTAAGGGCTTTGTGCCTCGAGTCCTGGTTCTGTATCCTGGTACCACGGGATTCGAATCCATGGTATGTTGATTTTATTACCTTGACGGAGTAAGCTAAGGAGATGGTGACAGCGAGAGGCAGGCCCTCTGGGACAGCTACAACCAGTACGGTGACACCAATGATGAAGAACTTGACGAAGTACTGCACGTAGACAGGCGTGCACTCTGCCAGCCACACCCGGCCGTCTATGACGAAGGTCTCGATCACAAAGTAGAGGACCAGGATGATAACAGTGATGGCGGACATCACCAGCCCTGCCACAGGCAGTAGAGGCAGGAAGGGAGAGCAAGGGATGAGAGAGGCAGGAAGGGAGAGAAGAGATAAGGGATGCTGCAGCCTGTCCCTGGACTCTTGGAGGGTCACAGTCCATCCTCACCAGAAGAGGCAGAAGTGGGCCCTGAAGGCCGTCATGTGTCCCTGGCCGGTCCCCTGGCTGATTGGCCCATGGTCCCCATCACTTTTCCTTTGCTCACTTGTTCTCCTTGGCCCAACCTCAAGCCCAGGAGCCCAGCGCCCTCCCTGCCCACCAGGTGGCCCCCTGGGCTACCCCGTCGACGGCCCCCACCTGCTTTCCCAATCTGCACGGCCAGTTTGGTGAGCTTTCCCTGAAGGACTGACTTCTCCTTCTTGGGCACGTTGGCTTTCTTCTTCTCCCGCTCCTCCATCTCCCCGCCCTCTGCGCTCTTCAGGGGCTGCATTTCCATGGCAACAGCCCCATCCTGCTTCTTGGCTGTACAAAGGAGAAGCCCGAAGCCAAGGTTAGGACCTGCCTGCTGGGGTGATGGCTACAGGGGGGCTTTCACATGGCAAGCAATGGCACACCAGCCCTCCTCTCTCCTCAGCCCAGGCCCTCCTGAAGTAGGCGCTGTCCAGGGCAGGACCGAGATGCTCCTCTCGGGGCCTCGCAGGGGAAGAGAAGACAGACAGAAGCACTGCTAACTGGGGAATGCACACAGCGTGGTCAGTCCTGTGACACCCCAAACCTCAATACCTGAGAGTGGAGACCTGGGGTCCATAGAATGTTCCAGAACCCAGAGCTGACTCTGGCACACTGGCATCTAAGCCATGTCCCCACTGCCCTCAGGGAGGCCCAAGAATCCCCGCACTGTCCTCCCCTGCTCTTGGCTCAGGCCTTTCTTTGCTCCTCTCTACTAGCTGTCTGTCTCCCTCCTCTCTGGAACTAGCAGTCCCATCACAGCACCCCTGCTGCCCTAACTTAGTGGTGCTGTGTTCCTCACCACCCTTTATGGTCCCTCCACCACCCGGAGGGTGCACCCAATGCTACCACTCATCCTCATCTCCACTGAACGAGCTCTCAGTGACTCTGCACATCAGCCAATCCCTGTGGCCCCATCTCCTAGCCCTTTAGCTGCAGCCTCAGTGACACTCAACATCCCACCTAGCTGGACCACTCTAGTCTCTGCCCCCAATGCAGTCTGCCACTCTCTGTCCCAGCCTGGGCCCTGGCCATCAGACTAACCTCCAGTCCCAAGTGCCCGCCCAACCACCAGCAGCCTCTGAACTCTTTGTCTTCCTCATCCAAGAGGGCAGCAGGCCTCAAAGCCTCAGCAGAAAGGCCACTGAGCCGGGAACCCATTGACCCCACAAGGTCTTGGGTGAGTCCCCCTTCCAGAGCATCAGATCCCTCACCAGGATGTGGGCTCATGGGCCATCTTTGTGCACTCCTGGCGGGGTCTGCTGACTGGCTGCCCGCCCCACTCACCTGGCCTCCAGGTCCTGCCCCTGCAGCAGAGGCAGGCAGCCCCCCCACCCCACTTGGCACCCTCTGCCACCCATCCTGAGTGCAGAGCGCCCATTACCTTTGGTCTGGCTACTCTCCATCGCCCCATCCTGCTGCTTGCCTACAACGGAGAGGAACGACAGACACGGAGACTTGAGAACACCACGTGGCCCTGGTAACACACACGCACATGGGACAGCGGGGCACAGGACACTGCAGCCAGTGTGTGCGGGAGGAGGGGCGGGCGGTGAACCCACGGGCCAGAACCAGCACAAGGGGCTTGCCTAGATCGGCGGTCCCCAACCTTCCTAGCCCCAGAGACTGCTTTCATGGAAGACAACGGCTCATGTCCTGCTCTGCAGCCCAGGTCCTACATGGAGCGGTATCTATCCAGGGCTTGGAGGGTTGCAGTTCCCTGGCCTAGATGGTTCCTAAGCCCAGTGGCCTAGAGATCAGCTTTCTACACAGCATGGTCATGGAGGGAGAGGAGTTGGCCAGGGTCAGGACACCCACAGCACTGGAGGGAGCATCAGGGCTGGACTCCAGGTGGATCTGTGTGGGGATCCTTTGCTGATGTGCTTTGCCACCATAAAGCCTGAAGCTGGCTGCTAGGAATGGTGGCAGTGACTGGCTTCCCCGTGTCAACGTAAATGGTGCCAGCCGTGCCTCTGGTTTGCAAGGTTGGCAAGGACTGTCCCACTGGGAGGGCTCAGAAGAGCCAGCAGGTGAGGGGCTTCAGGCTTGGGGGTTCGGGTTCTGTACCCCAGCTTCTCTTGCTTCACCTACACCCAAGAGAGCTCTCCAGAAACCACACATGGACAGCCCTATGTCCAAACACCACTGATCCCAGGCAGGAAGGGCTCTCGTGGGCTGGCTCATCAGACCCCACAGAATAGCTCATAGGTCACTGGAGATCCTGGGATGCAGACTGGAGGAAACGTAGCTCCCAGGTGGTGGGGTGTGGTCTGGGGGGGTTCCAGGCAATCAGGAGAGGCTCCTTCCCCACCCTCATGGGGGGTTGGTTGGGCCCCATGGGTGCATTCAGAGGCAAAGGGGTGGGTGACAATCCGGCACAAGGAAAGGGTATTGCCCTGTGATTGGGGGAGCCTTTTGGAGGGGGGAGGGAGGTTTGAGATGAGCACAGCCAGAAGATGATGGCTGGACCTGGCCTGCAGAGGGGGCAGGAGCCAAGGTAGGGGAGGAAGAGGAAAGACAAGTCAGCCCAAAGAGGACCACGAGAAGTCAGGCCAGAAGGCAAGAAACAGCCTTTGGTGGTCAGGGAGTGCTCAGCCTGCAGGCAGGATGGATCGCAGCGGAGGTGGGGAGAGAGTGAGACCCCACCTTCCAGTCTCCAGTGTGCAGTAGTGGGTGCAACGCCCTTCCCAGAGCCTGGCCAGGTCGGCTTCCCCTCGGGGCTCCCTTCCTCTAGGAAGCCAGGTGCTAGAGATACCTCCTACCTGACATAGCAAGTGGGGGACAGGACCCGGGGCTGCGGGGACCCAGGGGGCTGGAGGTCAGAGATAAGGGGCCTAGGACCGAGGCCTTCAGGCCTCTGACATTGAAGGGACCTAGCAGGAGGGGAGGAGCCCGGGAAGGAACATGGAGGGGGGCGACCTGCCAAGCAGCCATCAGGATGTCACTGGAGGGTCACCGGGGACTCCAGTCCAGCCTAGGGGAGGTCCGGGGCCTGCCTACCCACCCACTGGCCGTCCTGGGGGCACCAGGGTACTGACTGTTCAGAGACACTGGGCTGAGCCCTACAGGGAGGGGAGTCCACAAAGGGAACCCAGGCCCAGGATGCCAGGACCTGGGGCCCTGAGAAGCCTCTAGGCAACAGCAGCTCACCCATCTCCAAGGAACACAGTGGCCCAGGAAGGGGGACATGAGGAAGTCTTTCCTTATGTTGACCCATCCCCATGTTCCTGGGCTGGCAGACTGATCCCACCTGCGCTCAAGGCCCAGTGGCCTTGATTGACTGGGGTGGAGCTGGTGACTGGTGACTCGCTGCCTATGTCCACAGGACCCTGGCTGCAGGCATCTGGCACATGGTCCCTTCGTACTAGTGTGTGTCTTTGTACTTCTAGTGGATGCAGGGGGCTTCACTCAGAGGTGGGGTGCACATGGAGCAAACGCCATTCCTCACCTGCTTTGTCACAGGAGTGGCCTAAGGGGAGATCCAGGTCAGTGCAAGGTGAATTGTGAGCAGATGTTGTGAGGACTGCAGGGGGCACCTGCCATGTCTGGGACTCAGGTGAAGTAGCTGGGTAGCCATGTGCCAGTTTGGATACAGAGCTGGGATCTCTGAAGACATCTGTCCCTTGACAGTGCTTTCCCTTGGGGTGAGGGCCCCAGCCCCCTCTCAGCTTCCTCTGCCATGATGGCCTTTAGGGTGCCCAGGCCCTCCTACTTGGGAGCCCTCCACCTTGGAGGGCCTAGCTGTCATGGTGGCCTGGGGCCCTCAGCACTTCACCATGCAGGCTGAACACCTCCCCCTGCGGGCTGAACACCTCCCCCAAGGATGGCCCCGAAGTGCTCTCCCAAGCCAGGGTGGCTGGTCTCTGCCCTCCAACTCCCTTCCTACTCAAGCAGGGCCCTCCCCACACCTTGGCACACCTGTGCCTGGGCACATATGCCCCAAAGCCTTCAGGGCACAGCCTTCCAAAGGAAATTATCTTGCACAAGACTGGGGGTCCCAGCCTGCTGGCTCTGGGGCAAAGACCTCAGAAGAGGGGCCTCCAAAAGGAATTCCAGGAGAGAGGGTATGGGCTCCCACCCGCCGAGGGCTGGTTCTCATCAGTGCCAGAGCAGGGACGGGTTGAGCGAGGGACCACCAGAAGGCAGGCTCAGAAGAGAAAGCAGGCTTCATACAACGGTTAGTGCTGCCTTACCTTTCTTATCCTTCTTCTCTTCCTCCTCTCCACCAGCTCCAAGCAAGGTAAAGATGATGCCCGTCTGGGAGTTCACACCCACGGCCGTCACCACCATTCTTCCAGAACCTTCCATGACATGAGTGCCTGGCACAGCAACACAAAGGCTGAGACAGACATCTGTACCGCGGGCTGGGAGGCACGCTCAGCACCTCCAGGTCTTGTCCCCCTAGGCCTCCCAGGACCAGGAGCCCTGCTTCCCCCGGGGCTCACCTGACAGCAGCATGGGGTCCTTGTCTGTCGACTTGCGCACATGGTCCGACTCGCCTGTCAGGGAGCTCTCATCGATCTTGAGGTCGTTGCCCTGGATGAGCACGCCATCAGCAGGCAGCAGGTCTCCTAAGGCCGGCCAGGCAGACAGAACCACAGACTGTCCGAGCGTCTGAGCAGCCTTCCTCCCCACTGCCTCCCACCACTCCCAGAGGATGTCCCCTTGGGCCTGGGTAGCCACCCATCCCCAGTCCGGTCATCTAGCTGCCAGGGAACCGGGCTCACAGAAGCACCCAGCTGGGTGTGCTGGAGGTGCTGCCCTGGGCGCACTCACCATACTTGACCTGGGCGATGTCCCCTACCACGAGCGTGGCCACGGGCACCTGGAGGAGCTGCCCATTCCGGATGACGGTGAACTTCTGCTCCTGCTCAATGCGACTCTGCAGGCCTCGGAACTGCTTCTCTTTGCTCCAGTCGTTGAAGGCCGTGACCAGGACCACGCAGATGACAGACAGCAGGATGGCGGCCCCCTCGATCCAGCCCGCCTCGGCTTCCCCTTCGTCTTCGGCCCCAGCCGACACGTTCCCACAGGCTGTGCCCGCCCGAGGACAGAAGGGAAGGATGGAGGCGGCAGATGAATTCCTTCACTGGCTCCTTCCTGCTGCCGGTACCTCCTAGGACCCTCCCCTCCTCCCGCCCCTCGGTGGTGCAGCCCTCGGCCCGCAGTGCGCCTCCACGCCCCGCCCCTCCGAGTCCGCCCCTCACCTTCGCTCTCCTCCCCGGGCGGTGCATAGAATGAAAGGCCCAGGGACACGATGGCGGCCACCTCCAGGATGATGAGGGTCACATCCTGCAGGGCCTCCCACACCAGCTGTAGGAAGGTCTTGGGCTGCTTGGGGGGGATGAAGTTCTGCCCGTAGATCTGCCTGCGCTTCTCCAGGTCGTTGGCGTTGTCAGCCAGGCCTGCGCAGTGCGGGGATGCAGAGCAGAGGCACAGAAGGAGATGATGGCAAAGGCCAGCCCCGCACCTCCCGCTCCCTTTTCCACATCCGCCCGTTTCCCCCTCTAGACTGAAAGCTCCCAGGAAGCGGAACCGCGCTGGCCCAGCGCCTGGAGCCCTTCTGCAAAGCCTGGGGGGCACATAGGGGGCGCAGGCAGCGTCTCCAGCCGCCTGGATGGCCAGGTGTGCGAGCACGTGACAGTGCAGAGATCCCAGCATGAGGAAGGGCTGGACCACCCTCCCATACGCCTGGGTGGGGCCAGGAGCTAACAACCCCCTCTGCATCCTCGCAAGCTGCTGTGTGTGGGGTGGCAGGGAGGGAATGCAGGGTGCAAAATCCACACCCACAAAGGGGCTGGCCCCAGGCACTCATTTCAGAATCTGTGGCCTGACTTCTCATTCTTGGGACAACCCACTTCCTACCCAGGTCAGCACCAGGGCCTCTGGGTCTCTGCTTTCACAGGGTGAGTCTCCTCAGGCTCATTCCTGAAGGCAGCGAAAGCTTCCACATGGGACTGGCATCCAGGCCACCGCCTCCCAAGGCCAGACATCCGCTTGGCCATCTTCCCCAGGGGCAGACACAGTGCCCTGGTCCCACCTCGGCCCTTGGGCTTTGGCTTCCTTCTAGGCCCTTCCACAGGACCCCTCCACCCCAAAGCTTTCTGGCTTTTTGGTGCCCCCAATTGCCTGACCCCACACTGACACCTCATGGACTCCGTGGCTTGCAGTTGCCAGCCCTGAGGAGCTACAATTACCAAGGCCTCCAGTGAGGACGGGCGGTGGTCGGGGTGGAGCAACCGGAAGGGCTGGGGTCCCAGCCCGTGGGGTGCTCCTTGTCGGCTTGGAAACGCACGCAAGACATGGTCCCAGATGACTTGAGAAGATGAACGTGCTGAGGGTGGTATAGAGGATCCGAAAGAAGGAGGGTGGGCATGTGCTGGGTAGGGAAAGTTTGTTTCTGGGGAGGGGACGATGGCGCCTCGGGGTGGAAGGACCAACAAGAATGCGCCCTCCGAGCTAGGCTGCGGCCACACACTGTCTCCCTCACCAGCAGCAGCCACAGCTATCTCTGTCCCTCTCGGCTGGCCTCACTGTGCTGGGCCTGGCCACGGGTCAAGGTTTCGGAGGCTGTGGTCTTCCACTGGGAGAAACTGAGAACCTCAGCTCCAAAGGGCCCAGCGACCCAGCTGAGGGCTTGTGTCCCACTCCCCTGACCTACAGAAGATATGAAAAGGGGGCTTACTACTCAGAAGGTTCTTGAACTCTGAATCTCCCAGACACCCAGGGTCTCCACTACCCCCACTCTGGGAAAGGGTGCTGACTTGGAGCCACCAAGAACCACAGAGGCCCAACCCACTGTCTAGAGAGCCCCTGGGCCCCTGTCATGCCTCAAGAATCTGCATGCTGCCTGCCCAACCCCATTTGCCCAGCCAAGCCCTCAGGGCCCCTTTCCCAGGAGTTTCCTCTCTCCCTCCCTTGGCCTGTCCGTTGGCCTTGGTTTGCCCTTGATGCTGCCGCAATGCCTCTCTCTCCCTTGCCCTAGAGCAGCCCAAGGCCTTGGCCTTCCTGTTGGCACCAGGGGTCTGGAGAAGTGCTCGCGAGGGCAACCCAAGACAGCCAGCAGCAGCCGCTCTGGTTCCGAGCACACACTGGTCCAGCCCCAGTCTAGGCTGCAGGGGCAGCGGCCGGCGGTTGGCATGGACACAGATGGGCACCCTGCCCAGACCAGAGGCCAGATGCCATCAGAATTGGATTAGGACCACATCGTGCAGCTCTCCACTCATCTGCCCCTCCTTCCCATGAGTGTCAGTGGAGGCCAGGAAGGGGAAGGGCCGCTCACCCTAGCCTGGCATAGGCTCGCAGCTTCTGGAATTTTTTTGGATGCACTTACTGCCGAGAGGAAACCCAAAGTCCCCTCCTCCAATATAGCATGCACCTGCTTGGCCTGCTGCCTTCCCCCCACCTTGCCAGGGGGTGTGTGGGGGCCCTGAGGCTCAGCTATGCTGCACCCCACCTCCCCGCCCATCCTGGAGCTCAGGTCACTGTGTCTGAATGACAGTGGGAGCATCTAGGTGGGCCAGGAACAGAGCCTTATTCTGGATGCAGAGCGGGCCGGCTGGCTCCCTCTGCCATGGCCGGGCCACCCACCTGGGCACCTGCTCTTCTCTAGGCCTGCCCCTCCACCGGGTGAGTGCCAGAGCCACTGTGGCAGAATCGGGCATGTTCCCAGGGGCCTTGACATTTTAAATATTTAACAAGGCCTGACAGGCAGAGGAAGGAGCTGCCAGCTGAAGCCCATCTGCTTCCTTTTATCTGGGAGAGGCCAGAGCCCTGGTGGCTAAATGGCCCTCTACCTCGGGCCTCCCTCCACCCAGCCCCAAGTTGGGGGTGGGGGGACGGGCCAGGAGGAGGGGAGGATAGAGATCCTCTGGCCCCGAGCCAAGCCATCTGCCCCTGATCGATCACACACCTGCACCAGGCTGGGGCCCTTGAGAGCACAAAGCAGGAGGGACCCAGGAGGGCCCTCGGTGCTCCTGATCTGGCCAGGTGGGTGTGCTCTCACCCAGCCTCAGGTCCACCTTCTCTGCGGGGAGCAGGGGCGCATTTCTACCCCCTGTTGCAGCCCTGGTGTCACCTGCACACAGATGGAGCCAGGGAGCAGGAGACAAGGGTGGAAGCCAGGGCACTGGTGGACAAAGGTGTGCCAGCTGAGACAGGGCCGATAGGATCCATCTGTGCTGGTCAGGGACCATCCTGGCACCGGCCTGGGGTAGCCCCAGTAGCCCTGCCAGGGAGGTGGCAGCTAGGCCAGAAATGCTCCAGTTGGTGAAATCCGGGGCCAAGCCTGGGTCCCCCCCAGGGGGTCCTGGCCTCCCAACAGACCCATAAGGCCTCCACGCCCAGAACCTTCTGGAGGACACAGAAGGGGGACAGCATGTGGGGAACACTTGGTCAAGGGCCGCCCTGCTCATCTCTTGCTGAGGTTTCAGTTTAGGGCCCATACCACCAGCATGTGCCATTCGGTGCCAGCTTCCTCCCTTACTTGGCTTGGGTACTTCAGTGCTATTTCATCTAGAGAAGAGATGCAAGTGGGAACCACTGGTGATGGAGGCAGGGAGCAGGGGGGCAGGATGCCCCATGCAGAGCATCTCCCACTCTAGGGGAAAATGGATGCCCAGGGAGGGCATAAGGGCACAATCGTGGTCATGGTTTAGTGAAGAGTGCCTCTGGGAAGCGGCTGCAAGCCCTGTCTGCCCTGGGGCTACAGAGCCTCTTCAGGGAGGAGTGTGGGGAGGTAATGGCTCTGCACCGCTGGCATACCCGCCCTGCTGGCAGACTTACCCTCGGTGGGTGAGGTCTTCAGCCTCCTGCAAAGCCCGCCCACGTCCCCGTAGGCCTCCTGGACTTTCTGCAGTGCCTCGGCCCCCCGGAGCTCCATGAGGGAGCGCAGCTCGGCCAGCGTGCACCCGAAGCCGCCTGCATGTGGGGCCTCCCGCTGCTGCTGGGGTTTGGGGTGGAACTCGATGGAACTGTTGGCCACGTCGCCCATCCTGCCTGTGGCACGGGGGCGGGGGTGTTCTCGCAGGTGCAGCCTCCGCCGGGGGCAGGCGGCCCCCCGAGGTCCCAGCACTGGGGTGAGGTGTAGCCGGGGGGGGGGGGGGTCAAGTGCAGACACCTGGGGAGGAGGTGAGAAGCATAATTGAGATGAAACCAAGGTTCCCTCTCTGGAATGTTCTCTGCAAATGTGCACTCAGGTTGAGCCACGACTCACTGGGTGCAAAATTCCGCCCACCCCCACCCCCCCCACCCCCCCCCACCCCCCCCAGGCCGGGCCAGGCCCTCATGCCTACCAGGCCTGCCTGCCAGGTTACCCCTCAGTCCTGCCCACCACAAGAACACAAGCTGGCAGGGCTTGCCACTGGGGGCAGGAGGCAGAATGAGAGCCTCCCAGTGGGGACCTACAACTGCTAGCACTAGGCAACCTGGGACATGGGGGCTCTTGCTGCCCCCCAAGTTCACCTGGGCCCCCACACTGGAGCAGGCATGACATGTTGGGATGGAACGAACAGTGGGTGGTCCTGCCCCGGCATAGACGCTCCATCACACTCCCTCGCTTGCCTGATTTAAGACTTGTCCCTGGAGGCAGTGGTCTTCGGGCGGGGCCCCTGCAGCTCAAGGTTTCAGGCCCGTGGGGGTCCAGGGAACAGGGCAAGCCATGGACAGAGGCAGCTGGGCACTAGGTCAGGGCTTAGTGCACAGGGTGTTTCTGCTACCCTGGGGGCACCTGGGATCCAGGGCTAGGAAGGGAGAGGGTGGGGTGGGCAGGGGAAAAGGAGGGGAGAGGGCCAGAGGGAAGGGGAAAGAGGCAGGGAGGGAGGGAGTGGAAGGGGAGGGTG
This sequence comes from Capricornis sumatraensis, assembly GCF_032405125.1. NCBI lineage: Eukaryota > Metazoa > Chordata > Mammalia > Artiodactyla > Bovidae > Capricornis > Capricornis sumatraensis. Next base: position 62,579,618 of record NC_091092.1, on the reverse strand, counting down.
GAGGAGAAAGCAGAAAACAGCCACAGGTCACGGGTGACTTCTCTGTCACCCTGCCCCACAACACAGTGCCACCCTGTCCCCCTCACCCTCCGGCCCTCCAGATGGCAAAGTGAGGAGCTGGGGTCTCCCCGAAATTAACAACAGCTGGCTAAGTCCCAGGCCACCCACCTTCCTCCTCCACGGAGCATCCTGAAACTTGCCCGAGGAACTCTGGTACCCCTGGCTGCCCCGTCCGGAGCCCTCACTGGGTCTGCTGGTGCGGGCCACAGGGGCTGCTGGGCTGCCTTGTCCCGGGTCCCGAGCTTCTCTAGCTAGTCTCTCCCTTCCTCTCATCCTAGCTTGTGGCCTGCGCGGAGTGGCGGCATCGCCAAGGCCACGCACTAAGCTACCGGGACTGAACGAGTCTCAGCACATGTGGCCTTGGCCTTCACACCGGCGCAGACGGCTCCTGGCAACGTGGCTCAGTTGGGCTGGATCCCTCACCTTTGGGGAAGCTCCCGGCTCACAAGGATCCTCTTGGAAGCAGCTCTTGGCTACCCATCCAGGTTTCTGATCTAGAACTGCCCATGGAAACACAACGGCCCAGAGGTGTGTGGCCTCTGATCTCAGGAGAGCTGTGGCTACTCTCAGAGGCTGGCCAATGCCAGGAGCAGGGACGTGCCCCAGTCCTCAGGGGCTGAGACCAAGGTCTCTGGGAAACAAGGTTCATTTCTTTCATTGCCCACCAGCCCAAGGGGGCTCGGAACACAGAGGGGCTCTCGGTTCCTCTGGACACTGAGGCGGTTCCTGCCACAGAGGTGTAGCCTGAAAGGCATCTCAGCCAATGGCCATGTAAAGTGAGCCAGGTTGTCAAAGTTTGGGCACTTAAGTGTTAACACTCTAGACAGTTTCTGCACGAAGCAGCATTCCCTGCCGGAAGACGTGGGAACAAGATGGCAGACTCGCGAATGCACGGTCCTCTCCGGCTCCCACGCATCTCCCCACCGCCTGTCCCTCCTGTTCGCCATCTGACCAATCTTTCCTGAGCACCTACTCTGTGTCCGGGCTGGCCATCCCTGCTGGCTACGGAGGGGTGGGCAGGACTGAACAGGTCCTTGCACTCTCTGGCCAGGAGATGGGTACCTAGCAGGTCCTGCTGCTAAGACACATGGCCATAACAGCTTCGGAGTGTTGGGGGGGGGGGCGGCCACAGTTTCAGCTGGGGGCCGGGATGGAGGAGTGAGCCATTCTTTCTGGTTGGAAGAGTGTTCTGAGACCAGGAAGGAGGCAGGTAACGGGACAGGGTCCCAGACAGGAAACTGGGCTGCCGATCCCATGCCACCAAGAGTGGCAGAGGCCACCACCAAGCAGAGGGCTGCTGGCTGATGATGGACGATAGGGGAGGGAGGCAGGAGATGAGGGTTGGGACTGCAGGAGAAGGGGGAGTGGGGACCCCAGGGTGTGCCTGGAGCTCAGGGGACTTGAAGGAAGTGAGGATTCCAGGCGTTAGTCTGAGGCCGGGTGGGCTCCTTCTGGGGTGCTCTGTGAAGGTGTCACACACCTAGGCAGGCATGGCAGGAATCCCCCTCCCATTTGTCACTTGGCCAGGTGAAGGGGCAGAGACACAGGGACATCCGAGTCTCCTGCTTCTGACTTCAGGCTCTTTCTGGAAGCGCTGGAGGCCGAAATGGCAGCTTCTGACTGTCAGTCACACTCCTGAGTTCTCTGTAGATGCCCCGAACTGTCACCAACCCCCCCGCCCCCGCAGCTTCCTTCTCCACCTTTGGTTAGGTGCTGCGTGTGCTGGGATACCTGTCTGCCCTGCTTTCTCTGCCTTGAGCTCTGTGCCTCTGCCTCGACACTCCCAGTAGGGAGCACCCTGGATGAAACTGGCCATGTTGGGCTCAGTCGCCCCAGCCCCTTTGCCTGTTAGTTGCTGGAGGGGAGGGGGGGGTCTCGTCCGTCCGTGGAGGCCCTGGCTTTGGCTTTGATCAGCCCTGGGCCCATGGACAGGGCACCGACGGCCTCAGGAGTCCGATCCTGGGGCTCAGATAGGCAGCTTGATCAACCTGGGGGTACTATGAATTCGGGAGGCTGGGGAGCATCTGGCAAATATGTGAGTCACTTGTCCCTAAGCAGAGTCCCTAGCTCTGGCCGGCACTCACCCCGGGCTGTGATGCCCTTGGCAGGCAGGCCACTGGCCTGCATTCCAAGATCTTGTGGGTTCGACCCCAGGGTCCCAAGGACAAGCTGGGTGCCTTCGTGGCCCCCCACTGAGCCACCTCCCCAATGCTTTGTTCTAAAAGGGAAGCCAGGTGAACAATCTGTTCCTTTTATCCTTTTGGCCTCTACACTCACTCAGACAAGACTCGGTTGGAAGGCACTCAGTCCCGCCCACATGAGTCAGGTGGGCTCATCCAGGTGAAGGTTGCACCCTTCTAGGGCACAGCACCCTCCCTCCTGGCCCTGACAACCAGGGCTCACCCAAGGGTGCCTTCATCCTCCTCCAGCGGTTGCCCAGACCCAGCCACACCAGGGCTCCCTACTGTCATTGCTGTGGCCTTACTGGCTCCAGAGTGACTCCTGGTAAGGGGACCAGGTGGAGAGTTGAGGCCTGGCCTTCTTCGAGGGCACAGAGCTCTCCTAGCCTCTCGTTGCAGTCCCTTGGCTGGATTTGCCATTGCTCCACCTTGTAGCCTGGCCTCCTGCCTGCAGCTGTGGCCCACTCCTTGGCCCTCAGCGCCTGCCAGGCAGGCCCCAGGGATCTCCCCATCTACCACCCGACAGGTCTCCCTCCAGCTGGGTGACTGGTCACTATGTGGCCTGGTTCAGGAGTTGTCAGTCTGTGCCTCCAAGCTGCACTGCCCAGAAAGCATGCCCCAGCATCAGTCCTCCTAGCCTTCCCTTTTGCACATTTCTTTAAAGGCCCCCTCAGCTCCTGTCCTGTGCTGGTTGGTCAGCTCCATCCCATAGCCCGGTCAGCACATGGTCCTGTCCCCTTCTCCCCCGACAGCCTCTGATGAACCTGAGTGGCAATTCACATGGACGGTTCTCCACACAGTCCCGCCCAAACCAACTGCCACTGAGTCTAGAATCCCATGGCCAAATCCTTATTTCACTCTGTTTGCCAGGGGGCCAACCCTAGAGTGGGTCTGTCCTGTGCTTGGGTCATCATCTCTTTGAGACACATGGTTATTGAGTGGCTGGGGAGCCCACTTCGTGGTGGGCTGTGGCTGGGGACAGGGAGGTAGACGAGTGAGTGAGTGGAGGCCTGGGTGGTCTGAGAGAAGCCAGGGTCCTTGGGAGGTGGGATGCAGGGATGATAAGTTGACCCCCCAAGTTGAAGAGTGTGCTCTTAAGAACGTTCTTCTTCATCAACTCCACAGGGTACCGGGTACAGGAGTCATCAGTAAGATTAAGACCAAACAGCATATCCTTTGGTTTCCCTGTAAGCCTGGGGGATGGCCTCCCTCCGCCTGAAAAAAAGGACAGCAGTCATCCCGAAATGGCCAAGAGCAGAAGTGATCAGGCCTATCAGGGCTGCAGGCCTGACAGAGACTTCCTGGCCTGGGCTGGCTGCCTAGAACGGTTTGTAGGCACTGAAAGGGCAGGGAACATACCATTTCTGTACACTTCCATCTCTCAAACCTTAACTGGCTTAACTGAATTGTAAACTTCCATGGAGAGGGGACTCGGACCTTCTGGCTTTTGCTCCATCCTGGCCCAAACTGGCTGGCACTGGTGGGGTGGCAGGAGCCGACCTGCTGGGGGCTTCCTGACCTACCTCCCCCGGTTGTGTGACTTTCAACAGGCAGCTACCTGGGGGGGTGGGGGTGGGGTCGCATGGGGCACAGCTGGAGACTGCTCAAGTTCGCGCTTGGATTTTCCGATGTCTCTTGCCCCTGGGCCCTGTGACTCATGTCCACTCAACCAGAAACCCAGGAGTCTTCTCTGCCTTGCGCTGGCCCTCCCTGGCCACCGCTGACTGGCTTTGGGAGTTGGCCCAGTACCTCTGACTTAATCTGCCTGGGTCCCCAACTTCGCCTCCTGTGAACCCCCTCCCCCTGGGGCCCTGGGCAGCTAGGAGCTTTCTGAATGAGATGGGGGCGCTTCCGTTCCCAAGCCCCAGCTCCAGAGGCTTCCCTCACTGCCTCCTCACAGACACCCCATGAGGGCAAAGAGACGCCTTCACTCCATTTCAGAGAAGGCAAAACAGGTTCAGACCTCCAGGCCTTGCCTTCCATGTCCCCAAAGGGAGGGTCAGACCACCCTGGGCTGCCAGGAGAGATAGCCCTTCCGAGGAGACGAGGAGCAGAGAACATCTGTACCCACAGGGCTGACCGGGCATCTGTGACTGGCACTGCCACCTCCCTGGGGTGGACGGATTGTGGCTGGTGGTATTAGCCAGAAGTCCCTGGGCCCTCCTGGCAGTAAGCTGGGGCCGAGAACACCCCTGCCAGGGAGCAGAACACCCATGGTAGAGTCCCCAGTCCCATCTGAGTCCCATCCGAGGCAGAGTCCCAGGGCACCAGATGCCACCTGACACCCGCCCCGTGCGTGCCCTTCTGGCTGACCCAGCTGCGTGGGGACCAGGGGGCTAAGCATTCAGACTCGCTGTGGGGATTTCTTGAAATAACAGTCCCCTCCTCTCGCTACGTCTAGGCACCTGGAAACTGCAGATGAGCTTGGAGCCAGGAGCCCTTGGAGACTAAGGGGAGTGGGCGTCCTACCCTCGTTCTGCCCAGGAGATCCCCGTGATCCCAGGCAGGTGGGCCGGGGATCCCAGCACCCCCTCCCCCTTGACTTCACCCATGCCACCCCTTCCCTGCCAGGCCCTCGCCCTCTGCTGGCCCCACCCCCTCCCTTCTGCCCAACGCACCTTGGTGACCACAACCATAGGGGCAAGGGAAAGGAGGGATCCAAGGACCAGGCCTGCTTTCAGCCAGGGAGGGAGGGAGGGAGGCTGGGGGGGGAAGGCGCTGAGGCAGAGAACAGCCTCATTAATATTTCAGAGGCGCCATCACTGCAGCTCCTGGGCCCTCACAGCACCGACACTTGTGCTAGTGGAGGGAGGAGGATGGGATAAAAGAAGGAACTAAAACAGAGAAAACAGATTTAAAGGGACAGCCCAGCTCCCCTCCCCCACCTCCATGCCTTCCCTCCCCCTTGTTCCTGGTACAATCTGTGCACCCACCAAGTGGCTCTCCCAGGGAACAGCTTTGGGCAAAAACAATAACAGCAGAAAAGGGCCAATACTCGTGTGCAGCACCCACTCCCGTCTCCGCCCATGTGGGGCTGTCCCTTTCGTGCTGTGACCAGGACACCCAAGCTGCCCCAGGGACAGACTCAAAGGACCATGTGAGGTCAACTGAACCACAGATGCACGGACTCTGGACACTGGAGTTCCCCACTGAGCACAGTCCACTCCAGAAGGATTCTAGAACCTGGAGAAACACAAGTCTGGATTCCTAGAGGTGGCAGGGACCGGGGTCTCCCTGATTCAGCTCTTGCCTTCGGGTGGGTCTCAAAAATGTAGATGTACAATTACCATAGGATCCAGCAATCCTACTTGAAGGCAATCTCCCCAACAGAAGGGAAAGCAAGGCCTTGAAGTGATACTCGTTGCCCGTGTTCACAGCAGCCTTATTTGCAACAACTAAAACATTTAAAACCACCCAAGACTCCATCAATGCATGCCTGGATGTAGAGAATGTGGTCCAGCCCCACAATGGAGTGATTCAGCCTTCAAAAGACACCCGCTACAACACTGCTGGACCAACAAGGCGTGATGGTCAGTGAGAGAAGCCAGACACAAGGACAGACCTCATATCACTCCGCTGGTACGAGATGCCTAGAGTCGTCAGACCCTAAACTGAGAGGAAGATGTGGAGGGGGCATGGGCTGGGGGAGGGGGAGTTAGAGTCTAATGGGGCAGAGTTTCCACTGGGGAATATGGACCGTTCTGGGGATGGCTGCACACCCACGTGAATGTATTTAATGCCACCAACCTGGACACTTAAAAATGGTCAAGATGCTAAATTGGAAGTTCTGTGTGCTTTCCCACAGTTAAGAAACCTAAGAGGCCACGTGGCCCCTTTGCTCTGTATCCAGATTAGCTTCCTGTGGTGCCCCAGGTCATACAGTCATCACAGAATTTCCATTGCCTTGACCGGCAGATCAGCTGACCATTTGGCCCATGTAAATGTTAACTTCCTGGAGCAGCACCTGCCTGCATAGAAACCTAAGCAGACCTTCCCGCACCCCAACTCTGCAGCCTCAAGGGCTTTCAGCACCACCCACAGCCTGCCTCAGCTGGGTGGCTGCCTCAATACATGGCAGAGAAACAGATGAGCTGAGAGGCCAGACTTGCTGGCAGCCACTGCCACCACTCTTGTCCCCTTCTCGAAAGCCGTGTGGCCCCCAGGGCCTCCGTGGGTGCCCCCTCTCTCCTTGCTGTGCATGTGCACTTCCTCAGAGGTGCTGACCCCATCCTGTCCTCCGAAGGAACCAGAAGGTGGTGTGGCCAGAGCAGACAATCCAGCCTTAGGAGCTGCTCACCGATCCCCAGGAGCTCATGGCAGAGACTTGCTAGACTTTTCCTGATTTCTATTCCCGTCTTCCCATGTCGTATTTTAATCTTTAGCTAGTCTAGTCATCCAGCTAACGACTATCCTCCCCCAACTCCAGTGTGGCTACGGAGGACCATGTGACTAGATCCTGGCCAATGCGAGCAAAAGGGACATGGAACTGCATTACTCTCAGGCAGCACTAAGGGTTCTCAGCAGAAGTTGGGGACAGAGCCAACTTCAGGGTTGTGTCCTTAAAGAGAAGGATGTGTTCTCCCCTGCCCCTCTCCTTCCTGCCGACTGGAATGCTGATGTGAAGACTGGAGCAGAGGCAGTTATCTTGCTCCATCTGGCATGTGGAATCCATATGTCACAGATGGCAATGCCACGCAAGGAAGCCAGATCCCTGATGGCCAAGTAGCCCAAGGTTGCCTCCCTAGACTTTTACGCACAGAAGAAATCCTCTCTCCCATTCACTTTTATGTCCATTAAGCTAGGTCTCTGTTACAGAGCTTAAGCCTCTCTCCTGGGTAATTCAGGTATATAGAGAGGAACTCAGCCAGCAGGTAAGATGCCTGCCTTCCCTCCCTGACCAAAGTCAGCCCTGGTTCTCGGAGAGCCAGGAGGCCTCCCTGAAGTTTCCATGACCTGCTAACCAGTGACATTTCCATGGATTCCCTGGAACATGGGGTGGTTCCGAACTGGGCTCCCTCTCATCTGTGTCATTTGATATTGTCCTAGGAGAGAGAGACACAGACAAGCCATCAGGTCACAGGCAATACTGAGCACCTTTCTGTATCATGGTGTAATTCCACATTCCCTCTGTGCCCCAAGCCTCGAAGGCTGGAGGAGTCATTATCCCCACATTAGGACTAAGCTGCTGAGGCACAGAGAGGTTAAAGAACTCATTCAAGATCACACAGCCAGGGATTTCCCCTGATGCTCCAGTGACTGGGACTCTGGACTCTCAAGGCAGGGGGCGCTGGTTCGGTCCCTTGTTGGGGAACTTGGACGTCACATGCCGAAACTGTAGCTCCTACATGTCTCGGCGAGGATCAAGGACCCTGCAGGCTGCAACAGAAGTCTTCTATAGTCAATAAATCATTCTTAAAACAGAAAAGGATCACACAGCCAGCAATGAGCAGAGGCCAATGTGGACTCAAGTACTCTGATTCCAGAGAACTCTACATTGCTCATCTGCCAAGTGACGGCCCAGAAAAGTGACGAACACGTGGTTCAAACCAATTCAAAGAGCTCACCAAAGTGACCAGACAGGAAATCTGTTTCCATATACCTCAGAGATTGGGGGTGCTGGGGTTAGAGTGAGGCCCGGCACAAATCTCTCAACCTCTCTTGGTCTCCACTTCGGAATCAGGGAAAGGTGCCCTTGTTCCTCCTCGTGGCATTGCTGTGAACTTTCCACCACCACGCACTGCCCCCCTAGGAAGGGCCCCAAGGGCCCATTTCCCTGGAGGGTTTTCTCAAGCCCAGCAGCCACACCTGTAGACCAGAATTCACGGGTAGGGACCAGGCTCCACCAGGGAGGCCAGACCATTCTGCTTGGCCAGGGGCTGACCCATGGGGGTGGCTTTCACATGCTCCCCCATTTCTGGGGCCATCCTCAAGCTGATCCAGCCCCAAATCCCTCCTGGGGACCACGAGGCCCGGGTGGGGGGCCTGGAGAGGAACTGAGTCCCTAGGATGCTTCTGGGGGGAAGTCCATACTCCTACATGGGTGGCCTCACATTCCCAGGTACCTCTCCATCCTTGAGGGAAGTGGGAAGCCCTTTTACTTACTGGGGCCTTGCAGCGTTATGGGGGTCATGACTCTACCCTGGAGGTGTGGGGGGGTAGCAATCATTTGTTTCCTGCCAGGGAAGGCGACAGCGTGAGCGAGCAGGAGCAGAGAAGCCCACGGGCAGGAAGCGTAGTGACACTAATTATCCAATTACGGCCGCCGTGCCAGGAGAGCGCTGCATTGCAGCAGGGAGCCCAGGCCAGCTGCCCCGCCCCCGCATGCCAGGCTGCCACACTCTGCCCTCCTGCTTTACCCTGAAAGCAGGTGGTAGCCGCTTAGGTCCTGGGCCTGTTCCGCAGAGCGGGGCCTGGCTGGTGGGCTCAGAAACGGTGAGCTTGTGGGGGAGACCCAGAAGCACTTGGGCCTGGCCCCTGGGGCATGCCTCTGGTCCCCTAAGGAGCAGAGAACACACACATGGGGCTTGCGGAGCCCTGACCCCCAGGCTTTCATCGCCAAGAACATGTAGATAGAATGAGGGGCCCTCAATCCTGATCTGCCCCCCCCCCACACACACACAAAAATCCTCCCTGGCTCTGTCCATGGTACCACAGTGCCCACCCTGCCAGCTTCCACTCCCTGGAGCCAGCTCCAAGCCACCGGAAGCAGCCAAGTCCTAAGCAGGTAATTAAGGAAATTACAGACAGCTGGAGGCCATGGGACACTGCAGGCCCAGGGGGACTAGATAAGGAGACTGTCAGGACACACACTTCCTCCTAGGGACGGAGGGGGCCCCATTATGGGTCCTTGTAGGGAAGGGTCTGCTTTCTGTCTCCCCTTGGGAAGGCAGATTGGAAGGACTCTTCAAGTCAAGGTCAGGGGCTGGAGGACCATCAGGGAAGAACCTCCACTTCCCCTCGGCCAACAGAAGAGTCCAGAAGGCCGGGCTGCAGATAGGGGACCAGAGATGTGTGGGCTAACTTGGGCCCCACCTAGAGGGTCTCTGAGTGATGGCAAAGCAGGTCTCTTTGGGTCCCTCATAGGACCCAGCTTGCCCGGAGGTTGGAGGTAGGTTTAATGGCCAGGAGAAAGAAGTGATGAGGATCATTACCATACAGGGACCCTGGGCGTGGGCCACACCAAGTATGTAGCAAAGACTTTGGTCGTGGGCACCCCACTGGGACGAATGAATGGCAAGGATGCTGGGTGGAGCAGAGGAGACACGCTCAGACTGAATGTGGGAGTCCAGTCCAGCTGACCTTCTGTGACCCACACATGAAAGGCTAGCACACCGGAGTGTTCGGGCCACGTTTCCAGGCTGACCTGCTGCCAAGAGCATGGACAGAGGAGGAGAGAGTGGCCAGTAGTGCCACCCTGGAGAACAGCTCAGAAGCTGTGGCCCAGGGAGGGGCATCTGCATGACTCCCAGGCTCTGCTCCAGCATCCTTACCAACCCCAGCTGGCAGCCATGGCAGAATGTGAAGGTCACCAGGGCACCAGACAACAGGGGCCTGGCTGCCATCTGAATCATGGACCCTGTGCACTCCTGGGTCCTGAAAGCTATCTCTGATGGAGGACCCCACACACAAATGCAGAAGCCTCTCCAGCAAAGCCCTGCAGCCCCAGGGGGGTGCCCGGGAGGGAGTAGGGGGTCTTGCAGAGCCAGAAGGGCCCCCATCACAACAATACAGGGTCCGAGTGCCCCCCACTGGGCTGATCATGGCCCACTAAGGCCGAGAGCCAGGAAGGGGCTGGTGGATGGTGGGGTATGAATTGGGGGGACAGGTCTGGCACCCCCTGCAATCAGATGACAGTACTGCCTCCTCCTCAGAAGAGGGAGGCCGGGGGCCCTGACCAAACCGCTCCCTTCCTACCCAGAGCTGCAGCCATGTGGGCCTCTCCGGGGGCTGCCAGGGCTGGGGTCCCAGGCAGCAGCCCCTAGCCAGTCCTTGCCCTCTGGCCCTGTGGGTGGATGGGGGTGCTGGGGGCACCTTCACTCTGCTGTGCTCCCCAGGACAGAGGAGGGGAGCACACCCAGGCACCTCCCACCGGGCCCTGGGAGGAAGGGCATGGTCAGCGGCCCAGGAGGGAGCGATCAGGTAGGGTGGGGGTCCCCAGGACAGCCAGAACCCCAGCACCAAGGAGCCTGGACCCCCGGCCCTGGCTCACAAGCCTCCCTCCCAGGCCCCTGGCTCCAAACTAACACAGGACACTTCGCCCAGACTATTCCAGCAGGAACGGAGCTGAGGCCCAGGGCTGGGGAGCAGGCATCAGAGAAGGTCCCTCTGGGCCCGCCTGGCAGCCGGACACCAGGACGAGGCAGGGAAGCAGGTGCCCCGACTGAGGGCACCGAGTGTTCACGGTCGGGCTGGTCCCACCACCACGAGCTGCCCAGCGGTTGTCTCACAGAGGCTTGGCCCCGAGCCCACTGCCACCGTCCTCACCCCCGGTGGGTCCAGGGTGGGTGTCAGCATGCGGCTGTGCCAAGATGCCCAGCACACCGTGGTCCAGGGCCGGAGGATGTGCCCAGGCCCGTCGGGAAGAAGGGTCCACCGTGGCTGGGTGGCATCCACCTGTGTTCAGGTCCAGCCTGGATTCAGACCTGTGACGCCAAAGGGCTCCAGGAGGACCAGAGCCCCATGCTTTGAGGTCCCCTGTGGCCAGGATAGAGGTGGCTGGCAGTGACGCCCGTGTTTCCCGGCCCCTTGCTTGGTGGCCGGCTTTGTCTTCCTACTTCTTCATCAGCAGGGTCTGGTGACCCTGGGCCGTCTGGCCATCCTTACTGTAGGCCTTTGCTTCTGATCACGCTCTCCCACCCACCCCTGCTTCCCCTGTGTCCCTCTGTGAGGAAAACCCAGTGTCTGTGGAGAGCCAGATTCCAGCCAAGTCTGCGGGGAAGCATCCTTGCTCCAGAGGCTGAAGAGACCCAGACAACAAGAGCTTGATTTGAGGGACTGGACAAGCAGCTCTAAAGGCCAAGGGACGAAGAGGCAAGCAAGAAGAGCAAAGGAGTTTTGCTTTCAGATAATTCATGTGGGACGTGCAGGTGAGGCATCAAAGGACACAGGGTGTGGGCAGATGACCCAGGCACAGGCCCGACCAGACATCAAGATCACACATTAGCCAGGGAACAACGGTTTAATAAAAGAAATGGAGATGATGGCTCACCACTCGGGAGCCTCACCTTGTATTATTTCCCAACATGCTTTTTTTTTTTTTCATTAAACTGGATTTGGCAAATTCCAGCCTCAAAGCCAAATCTGGCTGTGAAGTGGTTTTGTGAATAAAGTTTTATTGGTACACAGCCACAGTCAGGACAGAGACATTGTGACTTGCCAGGTGGAAAATATTTACTCTCTGACTCTTCAAAGAAAAAGTTTGCCCACCCCTGGATGAAAGAGTTAGACATCTTAAAAATGCAGCTACACATATGCTCACTCACACACATGCAATGTGTGTGTGTGTGTTAGTCACTCAGTTGTGTCCAACTCTTTGCGACCCCATGGACTATAGCCCAACAGGCTCCTCTGTCCATGGAATTCTCCAGGCAAGGATACTGGAGTGGTTTGACATTTCCTCTTCCACACGCACACACAGACATAGGGCCAACCCAGATAGCTCTGGACAGTTCTCAGTTTTCTGTAAGGGATTCTGTAAGCCTAGAAGCAATAGAAGGAATCACACACACAAAATTGTGAGACAGAAATCGTTAACCTTTTGCATGAAAACATGAAAAGGCAAAGAACAAAGGGGATTTAAAACTATTTGCAACCAGAATGCTAAACTGTCAGTATCTTTCACAGATCAAGTTTACCCAGGACAGCCAGAGGAAACACTTGGCCCTTCATAAATAAAGGTGAGGAAGAAACAAATCACTCAACAAGAAGAGAGACAATCAATAAACGTGGAAAAATGCTCATCCTCGGGAATAATTCAAGACATAGAAACTGAAGTAGCTATTTTGGACCTAGATATTTATGCCAGGTTGTTTGATTATAAAGCTTAACACTGGCAAGGCTGCAGTGAGCCAGCCCTTCAGACACCCAGAAAAGCCCTTTGGAGCAGAATTTGGCAGAACGAACTTCCGTCTGGGCACTCTGTCCTTGGGACAGAGGGAGTCACCCGCCGAGATGCTCAATAGAGCCTCACGGAGGAGAGTGAAATGAATCCGACCGCCTGAATCTCCACAAATAGCCAAATAATTAAGCGAATTACAATCTCCTGAGAGAATATTATTCAGCCATTAAAAATTGTAATTACAGCCCTGAGGAGTGCCCCGATACATCCTGGGTGCTTGAGAAATTGCTGTCGACTGAGCGAACCATCATGTGTCATTCCTTCTTTGCCTTGTTCAAGTACTTTACTTGTGCGATAAGTACTGACTGCTTTCATAATCTTAAAAAAATTAAACCATATCCATTTTGAAAAAAAATCATTTAGAAAGGAATTACAATAAAGAAAATGCTCGTGTGAAGTTAAAAAAAATACATTCCACAATGGTGCCCACGGTATAATTACAATAATGTGAAATTAAATAGCCCATGCAAAGAAAACGGAGCAGAAATGTGTCCAATGAAATGGGAAACACTGGCTGGCATTTTGGTGATAGGATGGGGAGGGCTGTTTCTACATCTTCTACTTCTCAGCATTGCATGAATTTTCTGTTAAAAGCATGCATGTTAAGAGCATTATTTTAAAATGAAAGACATAAGCATTATTAAAAGAAAAACCCACCCAAGAGCTTCCCCCATCTGCAGAGCTGCCCAGGTGCCTTCAGCATGCCCAGTGAGAGATCCCAAGCCCAAGGCAGGAGACAGATTCAGTTTGCCCAGTTCTGTGGGCACATCTGGGCTGGCCCTTGGTAAGTGTGGGAGTAGACTCAGGGTCCCCATGAGGATCGGTCTGCATTGGCTTTAAAGTGGCATGGGGTGACACAACGTCCTGGACTGATGGAAATGTTCTCTGTGTGTGACTTCTGAGCACTTGAAACATGGTGTGTGGCCAAAGCCTGGAATTTTCAACTGCAATTTTCATCCACTCACACTTGTGGCCGGTGGCTACCACACTGAACCTTGGCCGCTATAGGAAGTGCATTTCTCATCTGAAGACAATGGTTCCCCTTTACTGAGGAGCCACCTACAGAACACTGAGTCAGGCTCAGGACAGCATTATGTAAGGCGATCCCCAAGGACACTGACCACAGCACCCACTTCACAAGACTCTGATGTGGACCCGAGTTGCCTTGGACTTGGTCCTCCTCGCCCTGTGGTTCTGGGTGTTGGTTCTGCCACCTCCTAGCCACGTGACCTTGGCCTCATCCCCTTCCCAAGCTTGGGCAGTCTGATGACACCCAGCCCCGACTCCTCTGGCAGGGAGCCTCTTTCCTCTGTCCTGGGGATGGTTGGGCTCAGATCCTGCTCTCCAAGCAGCACTCCCAGGCCTACTTCCAGCACCTCCCACCCAACAGAAGGTGCACAGGCAGGGCTTTGCAACCAGGCACTGCTTGGCCTGTCTTCTGCCAGCTTAACCAGGGCAGAGCAGGGAGAAACAGCCAGCAGTTGGGGTACCAGCTAAAGAACTGGCCTTCTGGGGAAGCATAGGGGGTGTGGCAGCATCTGTGCAGTGCAAGGGTCTGCCTGCTGTTCCCAGTAAAGTCATCTCCGAGCCCGGCCCCCTGAGCCCATCTGACAGGCAGCACGCCCTAGGTCAGACCGAACCGTCTGCCTTCACTGCTACAGCCCAGGTCTCCATGTATCAGCAGACACCTACCCACTTTTGTAGAGGTGCCCTAGAGGGGTCCCAGGGAAGGATACTGAAGGGCAGACAGTGCCCCCAACTTGTTCTGGACTCGTAAAACCCCACAGTTGATCCGTTTCCCTCAGGGGGTATCTGGGGGCCCAGCTACTGGGTCATTCTGAAGACTCAGTGAGGTGTGAGGTGTAGGGTCTTTCCAGGACTGGAAGCGCCCTTGACCCGAATAGGCTCATGCATCCAACGCTTCATTCTGCTGAGTTCCACCCAGACTCCCAGAGGCGACGGAACCAGTGGCGACACTCACAAACCAGACTCGGGAGTCTAACTGGCCTGCCTTCCAATTTGGCTTTGAGCACCTCCTCCTGGCTGTGTGACCTTGGGCAACTTGCTTAACCACCCTGGGCCTCAGTGGCCTCATCTGCAAAACGGGGACAGCAACAGTTGCTGCTTCATTCGGTTGTTTCACTGAAGTGAGAGAATGTCTGGGAAGCCCTGACCACCATGTCTGGCACAAGTTATCACTATCAGGGCTGACAGTAGTTGACGTGTTGGTGACCTCTGACAGAGACAGCAGCCATCAGTTAAATACACACAGCCTCAGTTTACAAACCGAAGGGAGTGCAGCATGCAAAGTCCACATGTATGCTGACAACTCTGTAAGGTGGTAGGAGGAAGCCGGGCCTGGCTTTGCCCAGCTGGGAGAGCCCCAGCTGGAATTGAGCTCTCAGAGTCCCCAGGGGCCCAGGATCCTCTGATCTTGCCCACCAAGGAGACGAGGGTCTCTCTTTAAAAGCCAGGCTGGAGGAGGGGCAGAGAGGCTGTTGCTGACCCCAGCACCCTTCACTGCCTCTTTGCGCGCTGGGAGAGGCTGCTCTGGACCGGACAGAGCGTCCACACTGAGTCACGGCTGGCCTCCCTGTGCTCCCAAATGATTCAGCCTCTGAAGCTCCAGCTCTGAAGCCTCAAATGTCAGCGGAGTTCACCAAGGCCCACCCCTGGGCTCCCTGGGCCTGCAGCGGGAAGAGACTTAGCCAAGGTCACAAAGACCAGCAGGCCCAGAGCTGGCACCAAAGTGGGGCACTTCTGGCCACCTTCTTTGTCCCCTTGGGGCCTGCTGCAAAGTCCCTGCCTGCCAGCCGCCAGCGCTCTTAACCTTTGGGGCTTCCTTCCCGGGAGGACTGGTTTCCCTTCTGGCTCTGCACAAAGCCCCCTCCCACGCCACCCCGGTTCCATCTGCCTGCGTTACTCCCCCAGCCCCCAACTTCTGTGCCAGAGACGCCTGCCCCTTCGCTCAGACCACCTGGTGGCGCTAGGCATGGACCATGTTGGTCTGATCCAGACTGCCTGTGTCCTTGGCCCTCCTCCTTGAGGCTAGCAGCGGGGACAATCCATGCCCTCAGATCACAGCTGCCCAGCCCCCTCCTAACGACTTGCTCTCCAGGGACTGGCTCCACCCTCAGACCCTCTGCTGAGCCTCAACTGAGACCCTCAGAGGCCTGGGCAGTAACCCCCAACCCTTCTCTCCGTGGGCCAGAGAAGGCCGGGTGTTCCCATCACTCAGGTCTGCACCCCAGTTCCCCTCTCAGGAGCCACGTGGCCTTGGCCTCCTCATCTGGGAAAAGGGGTGATGGCAACAGTGGTGATGCTTGTTGAGACTCAGCCGGAGAGTAGATGCCCTATGAGAACCATGCCAGGGCCTCTGGAGCCGCTCCCCCAGCAGCCACCTGCCCATTCAGGCAAATGCAAGCCTAAGTTCCTTCCCCTCTTGGGGCCTCGATTATCCCCTCGGGAAAATGGGGACAAGAATGCGGGCCTGGCCTCCCTCCCTGGGTGATTCTGCAGATTCCGTGAGGTCAAGGTCGCAAACATGCCATGCAGAAACCCATGCCCACTCTGAGTCAGGCCTCCTCTGCTGGGCACCTGAGCACCCCGTGTAGATGACTACCCAGTCCCTGCCTGAAGATGCTCACCGATAGGTGAGGGGTGACGCCAGTGGGTTGGGAAGGGACAGAGCTGGGGGGCAAAGGAGGGGGCTGCCTCCCAGGCTGGCACTCAATTCCTTGGGGCAGCCAAGGGAAATTGGAATGGTTGGGGTCAGGCTAGACCTGACCCCGTGGCTGGCAGAGATGCGCCTGAGGTTGGGGGCCCAATAGGCTCAGCTTTGATCCACCAAGTGGCCCCACTCCCTCGCCCCAGACCCGAGGAGTGTCAAGTGCCGGGTTCCGGGGCCCCAGGCCTGCCCTGTACTTTCACCGAGCATCGCCACTGCCTCTCCCAGCCCCTCACCAGACCCCCGCCCTGGGCTCCCCAAGGCTGACTCTGGTCCTCCCAGCCCCATGCCTGGCCCCCACCCATCCGCAGCTGATCAGGCCGCTAAGCCCTAAAGGGGCCAGGGGCAGGAAGGAGACCAAGTTTGCCAGAAAAGAGGAGACCCAGGGCTCCCAGCCTCGGGAGGGGGGGGGGGGGAAGTGCCACACCAGTGCTCCAAATGCCAGAATCCGAAACCTCAGAGAACGCGGCAGGACCGGTGGGGAGAAGCCCATCCGGCCAAGGTCACCCAGGTGAGGAGGGGGAGGATGGTGGCGCACGGAGTGATGGAGGAGTTAGCCAAGTGTGGCCGGGGCTGCTTGCCCGTCGCATTGCCCGGGCCGGTGGCGGGGTCAGCCCAGCAGCTGTGTGGGTGTGCGGGGGAGGGGGGACAGTGTGGGAGCGTGTGAGGGTTTCTCAGACTGTGGGTCTGGGAAGGATGATACAGTGTGAGGGCGTGGGGTGCGGGGGTGTGGGGGAGGGGTGCCTAGAGGCTCCGAGAAGGTGCGTGTGCATGCTGCAGGCTCCAGCCCAGGCCCGGCAACCACCCTCGGGCTGTGCGACCCTCCCCTCCTTTTCCTGGACCCGCCCGCAGCCCCCGGCGGTCTTTCTCCCCAGACGCAGATGCGCGTGCGCGCAGGATGCGGGGCGCCGGGCGCAGGTTGCGGGGCGCTGCCGGCCCGGCCACCCAGGGCCCCCGAGAGTGACGCGCGGCAGCGGTGCCACAAGGACACGCAGGCCAGACGCGGGGCGCAGGTGGCTCCGAGCGGGAATCTGGGTCCCCCCACCTGCGGGTCGGGCCACCTGCCCGGCCGGCCGCTCCGCCCGCGCCCGCGCCCACCCCGGCGGCGGCCGCGTGTCTAGGGCACCACTTACCCGGTCATGGGCACGGCCGCTCCCGCGGCCTCGGTTCAGGCGGGCGCTGTCTCTGGTCTCTGCGGGCGGGCGGCCCGGCGGGCCACGATCGGCTCCGAGGACCGCAAGGCCCGGGCACGGGGCGGCCTGGCCGGGGGCGCGGGCACGACCCTCCGCGGCGGCCGAAGGCTGCGGCTGAGTGCTCCCCACGCTCTGCACCGGCAGTGGCAGCGGCAGGCGACGCGGCGCGCTTGGCTCCAGCCGCAGCTCTGAGCCCGGAGGGAGGGAGGAGGGAGGGAGCGGGAGGGGGGAGGAGAACGGAGGGAGGAGGGAGCCGGCGCGGGGGGCGGTGCGCGGCTCGGGGGCCGCGGGGCGCAAGCCACGGGACTCCGGAGCTCCGCGCCCAGTGTGCGCCCAGGACGAGCGGGGGTGCCTGCCCTTCTTGGTTTGGCAGTGACCCCCGGAGGGCGGCTGCCAAGGATGGGGGTGGGCGCAGGCTGGGTACTGGGGGACCCTGGCACCCGGGAGCTCATAGAAAGGGCGCAGAGAGTGGCGGGCTGCCTCTCCCTCTCCAGGGCACCGCCCGGATTCTGTCTCCTTGACAGTCAAATGGGGCGTGAAGCTGCGTTGCTGACTTGTAATGTGGGGGTCTTTGCTCTTCTCTGGCCCCTGACCCCCACCCCGCAGCTTCAGAGGTGTTGGTTATTCTCAGGAAACTACCTGCTAATGGTTGGAAGTTAAGACATCTAAACAGTATTCCGGGAGGGTGGCCAGAGCTTGGGACAGGGTCTCAAAGTCGATGACCCCAAAGGTTATCACACAAACACCATCATACAGGACCCAGGGCGATCCTGCACACAGGTGAACACCCAGAGGCAGACACACAAGAGCACACCTTCATGGACACATGGAAACAGACACACAGACCAAACTCTAGTGAGGAGAAGACCCCCCCTCCCATCACCACCGTGTGGCCAAATGCACGTAGTGACATTCACAGACAGACTCAAGTGTGTGCCCATGGCCACCCAGTGGCCAGGTAGGAGCTGGCCAGCCCTGCCCCCGGTCCTTAAAGCCCCAAGCTGCCCAACCCCAGGGGCAGTCAGTGCCTCCACACCCCGACTGGGAGCAGTGGGCAGAGTGCCACAGGGTGGGGTGGCACAGGACGGGGGCTGAGTGTACGGAAGACAAGTGCCAGGCCCCAGGGAGCATCACCACCCCCGGGCAGGCAGGGACACAAGGTCCAGACACAGCCACTAATTCTTTCTTGCCTCGGACAAACAGGGCCCCAGGGTATCCTGAGTGCCAGGCCCGGGCTGGGCGCTGGGGGTGTGGCTGGGACCCTGACACAGGGAGCTGGTGGGCAGAGCTTGAAGTCAAGACATGGCATTTGGGGTAAAGGCCGCAGGAGACATAAGATGGTGCTGGGAGCTCGGGGAGGAGGTGCCAGGATGGCAGGACCTAAAGGCCACAAAAGCACTGCAGGAGGTCTTCCCCAGGTCAGGGGACAGTCCCACCTTGTCACAGTCTGTCCCTCCTGCAAGAAGTAACTGTTCCGGACAGCTCTTGAGATCTGGTACATTTCAGACATTCCACATGGGTGCATGCGCGCACACACACACACACACACCCACTCTGACACATGCTGACATACATCCTCCTGCATGTGGACACACTCTTACATGATGACATTGTCACACACGCTGACACACACGTGGTGACACACACGCTCACACACCCTGCCACTCACGTATGCTGACACACACACAGTGACACACATGCTCCCGCATGCTGACGTTCCTACTTGCTCACTCAGAACACATGCACACTTATGCATGCACATTCACACCAAAGCTCACCCATGGTCACAGCCTGACATGTGCACACTTACAATTGCTCAGCCACAATTCCTCATAGCCACACTCACTACCTCACAGGGCTCACTCATACTCACTCACCCCCACACACATATGCTGTTATTCTCACACCTTTACCCTCTCATCTCCAGTTATTCATGCATAGTCACATACTCGTGCACAATTGTGTGCACTCAGTTATTCATACACACACACACACACACACACTCAGAGCACTCGGGGCTCTTCTTCCCTGGTGTGGATGCCTGGGTCAGGCTTGCATCCCATCACCCATCTCAGTGAAAACCCAGCTTGACCACCAGCTCCAGATATGAGCGGGTGCCCCCCAGGGCCCAGATGCAAGGATGGCCAGGACAACCAGGCAGAGAAGACCCCAGGCTGCAGGGGCCATACCATCTCAAGCTGTGGGCCCTACCTGTTGTGATACATGTCCTTTTAAGAGGGAGGCAGGAGTGAGTTTTTGCAGCCCTCCTGATACCCTGATTTTGGACTCCTGCGTTCAGGAACACGAGAGACTTAATCTGTGTTTGAAGCCCCTGTGTGGTCTTTTGTCAAAGTGGTGGCCCTGGGCAGCTCATACCAGCCCTGACCTGGCAGTCCGCACTGGGTCCCTTCAGTGCTGGAGCTGCCTGGGCCCTCTGGGGTGGCAGGGGTCCTGTGTCACCCCTGGCAACAATGCTCTGCCCCAGGAGTCTGGCGTGGAACTGCCTTCGCCTCTTCCTGAAAACCCTGCCCTCCTGAGACAGGAGCCCATGGAGGTGGGGCCAGCAATGGATGAACACTCCCCCCCAGTTCTCAGATTGGGGCCCCTCCAGCCCTTGGGCCCTTCAGGAGGGGCTGTCACTTTCAGTGCCCCGGCCCCTGCCCTCAGACACCTGGCTGACTGCCCCTCGGACAAGCCCCAACTTGTCTAAACCCCAGCGGTGGATTGAGCTTAGGCTCCAGCTGGGCCCGGCCACATCCAGAAGGCACCTGACCTGCCAGGAGGACTGGGAAATGTCCCCCGCCCCAGCCCTGGGTCACTCAGGCAGCCCCTTGGTGGCCTCTCTGTTCACGGGACTGCTGGCCCCCAGCAAGCTGCTGCCATGACTTTCATTGCCCTGTGTGTGCGTGTGTGTGTGTGTGTGTGTGTGTGTGTGCCGGCCCCAGCTCACTCTCAGGGTCAGACCCCTCCTGCAAGTCACACCTGCGTGCCCAGAGCTCCCCAGGGGGCCCCACGCCACCCCCTGCCCCCTCTCCAGCTCTTCCCCCGTGTCCAGACTGTACCCAAGGACAGGCTGGACCCAGTCCAACTCAAGGTCGGCTGGACCCAGTCCCTCCCCCCTCTTTCCCTGGGGGTTACTGTGGCTTTGGAACTGGACTCCCCTCCACCCATCTATCGCTCCCCACCCCAGCTCACAGCTCAGTATCACAGCTCTCTGTACTCGGCAGGCTGTGGGCTGCCAGAGATGTGGCCTTAGGCTTTTTTCAAAGTCCGGTCACTCTCCACTTTCGCATTCTTCTTGCTGTCATCTCAGACCTTGCCATTCACCCCGTAGCCGACTGACGCTAAGAGGACTGTTGGTCTTGGACCTGGGGCTCTGGCTATGGAGACCTCCCTTCCAACCAGTCTCCGAACCTGCAGTGGGGAGGTGGGATAGTGGGGTGGCCTGGGTGGTCCCTTGGGTCCCTGAGAGCCACACTCTGGTCATGCTTGTGGGGTGTTGGCACCTCTCATGCAGGGTGACCCACTAGGTCCATGGGCCACATTCCCAGGGGCCCTACCCCAGGGGTCGGCTCTGTGTCTCCCAGCATTATGACACAGGTCCCACTGGCTTGTCAAGGCACCCATGTCCCCGAGAGAGACAGAGGCGGGGAGGGAAGGAAGGGCAAGGCCGCCGGGAGAGAAGACAGGCATCCATGATTCCCAGCGGGGGCGGGGGGAGGGGAGGCGGTGCTGAGTTGAAGCCGTGCCCCAGGATCTGGTGCCCCGAGCTCCCGCCAGTGAGGGGACTTGATCGAGGCCCTGACTCTTGGCCCCACACCAGTGCCCTTGCCCCAAGCCTGCCCAGCTCAGCAGAGATTGCGGGGGCCATGGGACACATGGCCCAGAATAGTGCTATGATGCCGACGAGTGGCATTCTATCGTGGGGCCAACCACACTGAACAGCACCTCCCGTCCCCCAAAGGAAAAACCTGCTTCCTGAAGGGCCCAAGGGGTGGAAGGGCCCTACACTGAGAACCTGGGAAGGGTGGTGTTCATCCATTGCTGGCCCCCACCTCCGTGGGCTCCAGTCTCAGGAGGGCAGGGCTTTCAGCAAGAGGCAAAGGCAGTTCCACGCCAGACCCCTGGGGCAGAGCGTTGTTGCCGGGGGTGACACAGGGCCCCTGCCACCCCAGAGGGCCCGGGCAGCTCCAGCACTGAAGGGACCCAGTGCGGACTGCCAGGTCAGGGCTGGTACGAGCTGCCCGGGGCCACCAGCATGACAAAAGACCACACAGGGGCTTCAAACAGATCCAGGCTCTCATGTTCCGTCGGTGGCCCATGGCTGCTCAGGGAAGCCCTGGCTCCCATCGCCCAGTGCCCAGGACCCTGGTGCAGGACGAGGGCAGAGACATCAGGCTGGAGGTAGCCTGCCTCCTGCTTAGCCCGATGGGCTTGCCACCCAAGGGGCATTTCTCTGAGGACTGTTCTCCCTTCGTCCTCTCTAAGGCAGATCTATGTCCCCCGGCTTCACCGGCTGTGTCCCCGGTCCTTCCTAGCGAGCCTGAGCCTGCATACTACGACCTGGGCATGGCTCTGCTGGCATATAGGGAGACCTACTGAGTGGACATGCCGCTGGGAGCCTAGGCCAAGTCAGAACAGGTGGGTGTACATGGCACTGGATCCTGTCCATGTGAGGCCTGAACCTCCTAGGAGTGCGCCCTCTGGTGCTCACATGGGTGTGGCACACGGCTCTGCCCACAGCTGACATCCCATACCGTTCTGAGCCCCCAGACTCCAAGACCAGCTCCCTCTGGTGGTCTGTAGCCAGCTCTGCTTCAGGGATAGACCGGGCAACAGAGGGGACTAGAAGCGAGGGAAAGGGGGCAGCCTGGGGCCTTCTGCCTGGTTTCTCAGGTCCTCTAGGTCTAGCCTCCAACCTGAGGGTGCTCAGGACCCTTCCTCGAAGGCAGGGAAAGCAGTGAGTAGGCAACCCAAGGCTGGGCATGGGCCCAGAGAGGCAGAACCTGGAAGCCAGCTGCGGTAGCCCATTGTGGCTCCCCCTTCTGCTGGGTCCCCAGACGCCCTGAGAGGTGGCACACACACAGCCGTATTGCACAGTGTTTCTTTAATTGAAAGACAACAACCAACCTCAGAAGCAGCCCCTCCTCAAGCTGGGTGTGATGGTTTGAAACCTCCACCAGACCAGAGGCCGGAAGGCAAGGGGACGGGAGACTGAGCCATCATGGGGGGAAAGGGGACAGTGAGAAGCGTGATGGGAACTCCAGTGGGACAGACCTTCAGGGTCTGGCTGAGCCCAGGGCTCCTCTCTTGGCTGTGGAGGAGGGGGTGCAGCACCTCCCTATCTGCTGGCCTCTGGAAGGATCACCCAGGCTTCAGGTGAGCCTGGGCAGAGAAGGAGAGCAGCTGTCCCCCACTTCCACCTGCCTGGGTAATGGCTGGGCAGAGAAACAGAAAGCAGACTTAGCCCAAGGATGTCAGAAACGAGAGGGAGGGACAGACAGAGAGAGCTGAACAAGACTGATCCAGGGGCCAGGAGACCCAGGAGGCTGTCCTGGGGGGCCATGAACTCGCAGAAGGATGGTGGGGGGCTGAGAAGGAAAAAAGGCTGAGGAGGGATGTGTGTCTGGCAGGTGGGGTGGGCTTAGTGGGGTCTCCATCCTTGAGCCCCCCAGGGACCATTTACCTTGGACTGGAGCCTCAGATTATTTCCTTTTGGGGTGAATGGGAAGAAAGCTTGGTTGAGTGGGGGGGTGCCTCTGAATGGGTATGATGCAGGTGGGCAGGGGCAGCTCTGAAGTCAAGGGGCATGTGATGGGGGCCAGGCATCACACCCCACCTGCACACTTGGGAGTCAGGGTGGGGGTGTCAAGGGGCTGTGAGTGGAGGGTGGGGGTCGAAGGCAGGGCTTGGCTCCCTTGCTTTGCCGCCCCTTCAGGACACGCACCGTGCACCCCAAGAGACCCTTCCCAGGCTGCCACTGCAGCAGCTGCCACAGCCTCTACTTTTTATAGTTGCCAAACTGGATGGCCAGGCGGTCAGTGACGCAACGAAAGGTGGCCGGCTGCACCTCCCAGTAGGGAACGGGGTTGTTGAAGAGGCTGATGCCGTTGTAGTAGGCCCGCTTGACCCCGAAGCCCACTGGGCAGAAGTCGTTGACGCCCACTTTGGTGATGTTGTTGGTGTGCAGATAGACCACCTGGGGACAGAGAGGCGTGGCTCAAGGCAGCAGGCCCCTTAGCCCCCCCCCCCAACCCCATCCCTGAGTTGGCCCCACTTGGGGAGCCCAAGCAGCGGGCAGAACCCGCAAGGCTGGTGCCCTCCGTGCCAGCCGAGTCCTGCCTGGCTGCCTCAGGGGTTCATGTGCTGCATCCATACAACCCTTTGAGGGCCTGGAGGTGATTCTTCCATTGTCTGGAGGAGTACAACTGGCTTACGTATGGTTGTCAGGCTGCTGTTGAGCAGTGTTCAGGCACTGGTGTGTGACCGGGTGCTGGGATTGGGGGTTAATGGGGTGGGTATGAATGGTGCTGTTGATGTGGGAAGGATGCCACCCTGGGTTCACACAGTCCTTGGCCCTTCCTCTGGGTTCCCTGGACTGAGGGTCTCCTCCTCCTCCTAGTCCTCAGGAGCACTTGCCCCCACTCCCCAACTCCTCGAAGCTTCTCTCTATGGGACTGTAGTGTGGGGAGCGTGAGGACTGTCTGATGGGGTGGGCAGAGGGATGCGGCCTGGAGGGCTGCAACAGTGCTTTCTAGCGGTGGCAGGATATGGCCACTAGAGGGCACTGCCGCTGTAGGTTGGCAATCCCCTTGCAGGGCTGGGTGATGGATTCATCCCAACTGGACAGCTTGCAAGAATGGCCAATCTTCTGGCATGTAGGTAGAGACTGAGGTCCAGAGCAAGGCCAAAGAAGACCTTGAGAGGACTTTTTGACCCCCTCATCAAGCCACTTCCTGCCCAGATTGTTCCCAAGCCCCTGGGCCTGTGGCACCTTTGTGGGGGTCCCACCCACCTAAGAAACTCCAATATGTTGGCCACCTGATGCAAAGAGCTGACTCATTTGAAAAGACCCTGATGCTGGAAAAGATTGAAGGCAGGAGGAGAAAGGAACGACAGAGGATGAGACGGTTGAATGGCATCACCCACTCAATGGACATGAGTTTGAGTAAACTCTGGGAGTTGATGAAGGACAGGGAAGCCTGGTGTGTTCTGGACCATGGGGTCGCAAAGAGTCAGACACTACTGAGCGACTGAACTGAACCAAACTGAACTGAACCCACCCGAGAGACCTTGAGCTCAAATATCTATCAGGCTGGCTCTGGCGCATCCTGCCACTTTGCCACCCCTGTACCCAGCCTCCTCTCTGTCCACAGTGGGGTCCCTACTCTCCCCTTTCGCTTTCTCAGTGTCTTTCCAGATGAGGAGCTGGAGTCATCGGCCAGAGGACACATCTGACCAGCTGCACAGCGAACTCCCGTTCTTCTCCGTGGTGGGTCCAAGCACTGACAGCTAGGGTCTCAGCAGCTGCCCCAGGGACATCGACTGCCCCCTCCCTTTGCTGCGTGTTAGAAAAACCTGGCTCTCACCTGGAGGAGCTTGAGGTCTGGAAGACCAGCTGGCACCCTAGACAGCTTGTTGTTGTCCAAGTGCAGCTCCCGCAGCGTGGGCAGAAAACTCAGGCTCCCGTTCTCAATCATGCGGATCTGGTTGTGGCCCAGGCCCAGCCTGGGAAGGGATAGATGAATAAATGACGATGTGATGGGGTCCGTGGGCCACAGTGCACTGGGCAGACTCAGGACCCCCTGAGACCCCACCTCCGCAGTCTACCTGTACAACTTGGAGTAGCGGAGCAGATCCTCTAGCTCGATTGCCTGGATTTTGTTGTGGTCCAGGTGGAGTTCATTGAGGGTCTCAGGGAGGTCTGCCAGGAAAAAAGGATGCTCTGAGCTGAATCCAGGAGGGGAGACTGTGGGGTGGGGGAGGCCTGGTCCTGTGTGTGTGTATGTGTGTCTGCACGATTTCACTCTTGGTGGAGCAGAGAGCCGAGCTCTGCCCCAGGTGGGGAGAGGGGCGACCAAAGCCCTCCCTGAGTACACTGGGTGGCTCCAGATGGCTCTGGGCTCGCTACCTGTGCTGCCCCCCAAAACATGGGAAAGAAAGAATGCCTCCCTACCTTTGGGGATGCCAGTGAGCTTGGCCTCGGAGATGCGAAGGTAGTTGAGCTTCAGGCCATCAAATGCTCCCGGTTCAAAGCCGCTGTTCTCCAGGGGGTTCCCACCCATCTCTAGGAGAGAGGCTCTCTCAGCCCTGAAGCCAAGGCTAAGCATCTGTCCCCACACGCTCAGGGCCTGTCGCTTCCTAAGGGGCTCCCACTAAGCACCCACTCCCTCATCTCCCCCGAAAGCAGTGCCACTAATTTACTGGACAAGCTGCAAACTCCTTGCTGTTGAACACCACAAACTACCAAGGGCCTTGGGCCTGGCATGGACCCTTGGGGACAAGGGGAGCCCTCCCAGCTTCTCCCACCTGGCCCCTGGCTGGCAGGCTGTGCCAGCTCTATACTTGCCCTTTCATTATGGGCCTGGGTTTCTCTTCACCTTGCCTTGGCAGCTATGGGGTGTGACCCTAGGCAAGCCTCCAGAATGTTCTGTGAGGCCAGCTGGCTTGTCCATGGCACCCGGCTGCTCTGGCGAGCAGAGCCCCCCTCCTTGACCCTCCCCCTTCCCTGTCCACCCTCACCACCGTGGGGGAGGGGTGAGGACACCACAGGGTGGGCCTGGCTCACCAATGCAGTTCATGTTGCGAAGCCCACTGAACACTCCCTTGGGCACCTTGCGGATGCGGTTGTCATGGATGCGGAGCTCCACCAGGGAGCTGGGCAGGTTGGGAGGGATCTCCACCAGGTGGTTCTTGGAGATGTAGAGCTTCTGCAGCTTCCGAAGGGGGCTGAAGGCCTTCTCGTGGATCTTGGAGATCTTGTTGTTCACGAGGACCAAGGCCTGAGGTGGCACAGAAAGCCTCAGTTCCCCACCTGCCTGCCTTCTCTTCTCTCCTCTTCCCTGCCCCTGAGCTAGTGATTCACGTTGTCGGGGCTTCACAGATGCTGGAGCCCCAGCTCAGCCTTCAGGAGATCTGCCTCTGCTCATGGGCAAAGTGCAGAGTGGGAGCTGGCACTCAGGTCCAGCAAGGCTGTTGCAGCTCATGCCCTGGTTACCCTACTTGCACCCTGGTTGCGATGCAACCTTTCCTTACTGTGTTGCTGGGAGGAGCCAATAAGATGCAAAGGTAACAGTCAACAGAGAGAATTGGGCTGGGTGATCCTGTCCTTTCCTGGTAGCTCTGAGAGGAAAGTGTCTGCTTGCAATATGGGGAGACCTGGGTTCGATCCATGGGTGTGGAAGATCCGCTGGAGAAGGAAATGGCCACCCACTCCAGTGCCCTTGCCTGGAAAATCCCATGGATGGAGGAGCCTGGTAGGCTACAGGCCATGGGGTCGCAGAGTCAGGACAGGATAAAAGGAAAGTGAAATAGCAACTTCACTTTCCTTTTATCTTGTCCTGACATTGCACATGTGCCCATGACCCTGAGTGCTCTTGCCACAGCTGCCTCCTAACCTCTCTCAGGACTCCCTGGGTCCCCGGTCCCCTCTCACATTGCACAAGTGCATGCCCACACCCATCGGGACCCCACCCCTCCACACACCCACTGGGCTGCAGGCCTGCTGCCTCTTCCCAGCCCCTTGGAAGAGTCAGGGGTGGGCTTACGTAGAGGTGCTGGAGGCCTTTGAAGTCATCTTTTCGGAGCTCAGAGATGTCATTATTCTGCAGGTCCAGCAGGGTGGTGTCGGGCGAGATCTCCTTGGGCACAGCCTTCAGACCTGGGGGCCAGCACCACAGTCAGCAGTGTGAGCCACGGCCATGGCCACGGCCACAGCCCCAGAGGGGTGCACATGCAGACCCACACATGGGGACTCCGTGGCTCCAAGTGGGTGCAGCTCCAAGGCCAGGGCTGGACACTCTTCTCCCTCCCCATGTGCTTTCAAGCAGACCCAGGGACACCCTCCCACAGTGAAATCAGGATCCCTGAGCCAGCTCCAGGTCACTCCCTGCCCACCCTCAGCCTTCCACGTCCATCCCCCCCAGACTGACCCAGGTCGGAGCACTGAACGACCCTCAGATGGCAGTGGCAGCCAAAAGGGCACATGGCGCTGTAGGTGGGTGGGAGGGAGTCCAGGTCTGGGATGCCCGAGGTTGTTTCTGCACCCGAAGCTTCCTCATCGTTCAGCATGGGCAGCCCATCGTCCAGGGTGAAGTCCCAGAAGGCTTTTTGCTCAAAGGGCAGGGCCTGGCTCAGGGCCAGCAGGGCTGCAAGAGGCCACAGGGGCCACATGGTGGGCGTGCCTGCAAAGCCAAGGTGAGGAGGGGCCATCAGGGGAGGCCAGCCGATGCCTACACCCGGGGGGCTGGGGTTCTGTGTGTGTGCTGGCCTCATGTCTGTCACACCTCCCCAGAGCAGCCAGACCCTAAGCTGGAGTGGCCAGGAGGGAGGTGTGGGTGGGTAGAAGGTCCTGGGCAGGGTAGGGGCATGGCTGGCTTCCTTCTGCCCTGCTCCGTTTTCAGGCAGGACTTGGCCGCCGTGGGCTATGCTGTGTCTTTCCAGTTAGTGAGTCTGCACTCCTCCAATGCATGAGCATACACACACATGCATCACCCCCCTCCCTGCACAGGACACTGAGTCAGCCTCAGCCTGTGCGTGGGGAGATCGGGGAAGCTAGTGGAGGTGGTGGAGAGGGAAACCCAGCCCTCTGCCCCCACAGACCTTGAAGAATCAAGATTGAAAGATAACCACCGGGGCTGGGGTCAATCCTTTCCTGCCTGAGCCCCCTTTGCAGTGCACCCACGTTTTTCTAAGAAAGTCAAGAGGCCAAGGCACTAGGGTGGGCATGCTTGGCAGAGCTGGGCTAGCCCTGGAGCAAAGCAGAGGAGGGGGCATCCTCCTAGCCCATGTGTGGAATCCCAGAGATGGAGGGAGAACCCTGGCGTCCCCCTCCATCCTTGCTGCTCCCGGGGCGCCTTGGCTTCCTCCTCTGGCCCACGAAGCCTTCCCCTGACCTCTGTCCATGGCCCAGCCCCCTAGAAAGGCCACTGGAAGGGAATAGGCTACTGCCAGGGTGGCGGGCAGGGTCAGGCTTGTCTGGAGGCCCTCAGGCTGGGAAGCAGGCTAGGGGTGGGAGTTGGGGGAAAGCCACTCTGTCCGAGGCTGCCCCTGGTGCCTACATCTGCCTGCCTTCTTCTCCTCCAGCAGAGGCTGCTCCCATCCAGATGGGCTCCTCTAGCAGAAAACCTTGTCCACGAAGGGGCTGCCCCCTCACCTAGATTTCCTGGGCAAGCCCCAGCCTCATTTCCCCAAGTATGACACAGGGATACACATGCCTGCCTTGCTTATTACCCAAGCACAGGGTGTCTGGGGTTGCCCCACGTGCGGACCTCAACCCTACCCCACAGAGGCCCTCACTTGGGGCCCGTCTTGGACAGGGGAGGGGCTCTTTGGGGCTTCAGCAGGATTGGGGTGAGCCCCCCGAGCCTGATGGCTGGCTGCAAAGTGAGGAGAGGCCCCAGGCAGGCCCAGTGGATGTGGGGCTGGGCTGGTGGCCTGGGTGGCTGCTGCCTTGGAGCCCTGCCACCCTCAGGCAGTGGGAGGGCCTGTGGCCACTTGCAGACCTGTGGGCACAACAGCTCTGCCCCTGGGGTTCCCACTGATCGCTATCTGGCCGCCCTCTCTCGTACCCCTCCCGCCCGTCAGAGCTGGTCACGTGACCTATCCTGGCTCCCACCTTTGCAGCAGCTGGGGTGGGCAGTGCGCTTGGTGGGCAGATGCTGGAGGTGGGGGGTGGGGTGCCCAGGCCGGGGGTTCAGCGGCCTCAGCCTCAGCGCCAGCCCCAGAGCGCCCCCAGCAGGCCGGCAATCCTCTTGAGCGTGCAGCCCCCACTGATAGACTCAGAAAAGCAGCCTTGCCTCTCAGGTCACACAGCAAAGTGAGGGTCCCTCCTGGCTGGGGGAGCCCCTGGCCTTCCTGGCTCCTTTGGGCCTTGAGCGCCCGTGGTCACATTCAAGGTCCCACCAGCCCTATGCTGGTCCCATAGGACTGGAGGAGTCCCCACCCCACCCCACCCCCAGCCCCAAGGGTCTCGGCACAGAGTGGGGAGAAGACCCTGGGTTTGCCTACCTGGACCACAAGTCCCTTTTCCTTCCCACAGATTCTCAAAGCACAAGGCAAGGTAGGGTGGGCCCAGACTTCCCAGGCACGGCTGGACACCCAGGGCTGAGACGAGGAAGTGAAGGGGAGGGTGAAGGCAGAAGGGCGAGACAGAGCAGGAGGCAGAGGAGGCTGCTCCCCCCTTGCCTGGCACCCCTGCCAAAGCCGCTACCTCACAGGGGGAATGAGTCAGGGCTAGAACACCCCGCTGAAGCCTTGGGAGGCTCTGAGATCCACCGTCCACTTGGATGGCTGGGGTGGGGCTGTCCGGCCAGACCTGGGGAACCGGGAAGGCCTGGGGGCCTCCACAGGGAGCCTCGGCCTGCGTCTGGGCCTTCCACATGGAGCGCCCTGGCAGGACTAGCCACTGAGGCCCTGCGTGGGCTCATGGGACCCTCCCTGGGGATGACAGGAGGCTGCAGAGGAGTCGAACCAGGTTCCAAGGTGCATCTGGGGTCCCCGCAAAGAGGCTGAGGTGGGGTGTGGGGTGGGGAAAGGCGGGCTCTTTTGGAAACTCACTCTGAGGGAGAGGGAGGCTGAGGTCTTGAAGGCCCCCAGAGCCCTCAGGGCAGAGGACAAGGTTTGGCTGGTTCTCCCCCGCTCCTGGCAGGGCCCAGGCAGTGGGCAGGCTGGCGGGCTTTCTGCCACAGCCCTCCTTTCCCCACAGAGAATTGGCAAGAGACTCAACAGCCAGAACTGTGCAGAGAGGAGGGGGGCTGGCTGGACACCAAGCCTGCCAGAGACCGCGAAAGACACCCCCAGCCCTCAGGGCCAGAAGGAGCCAGGGAGGGGCCTGGAGGAGGCGCCCAGGACCAAAGTTCCATTTGATGAAAGAAAATGGAGACCTAGAGAAAAGAGCCCACCTCAGGCGACGCCAGGCCTCCAGGTTTTCACTATGGACACAGAGGGTGAGAACCATAGTCGGTCCCCCCAGCCTAGCCAGGCCTCCAGGCCTCAGTTTCCCTTCATCAGCCTCCCCGGGCATGTCCCCGAGGACTTCAGGCAGCCTTGGGCCCTATCAGGGGGTTCTCTGAGCTCAACGAGCTCCACCTCCTCAGAGTAACGTAAAGAAGTGGTGATGGCGGTGAGGCCTCAGGCTGGGCGCCCATGGGTGGGAGTGAGGACTGCCCCCCCCCAATAGGGCTCTCTTTGTCTGGCCCTCTGAAAGGTTGCGCAGTCCTCTGACTGGGATATCTCCAGGTCCCAGCCAAACAAGACACACTGGCAACCACTGAGAACACGGAGGGGCCATGCCAGGCATTCACGCCAGGCCAAGGGTGGCAGAAGCGGGCCCTGAGGTCTGGCAGGCCCTGGGAACTCACTTACAGATGTGTGGCCCACAGCTGCCAAGTCACAGATGCTGGACTTCTAAGCCCAGTGTCTGGCCCCACCAAGCAACCCGACCTGAACTCAGACACACATGCCATCTTCCACTCAGCCCTGCTGGTGCCCACTTTTCTGCCCGCTTCCCTCTTAGACTCCAACCCATCGTCCCCCACACCCTCCAGCTCTAGTCTGCCCTTAGGTGGCACCCAGAGAGAGGGCATGGGTGCCATCCCTGGGTCTTCCTGAAGCTGACGTGTGTGCATGCATGTGAGAATGAATGTGTGAGGGGCTGGTGGCTGCAGTGGGGATTAGGGTGAGCTCTGCCCTGCTTGTGTCTACACCCCAGCCACCCCTGAACCCATCATCGTGGCCTCAGCATGCCTTCCAGCTATGACGGGAGCAGGCATCCAAGCATGGCTGGCCAGGACGGCTCCTTCCTGCTGGGTCCTGTGCCCCTGCAGCCTTCAGGCATAGACTAGACCTGGATGTGGGCGTCAGAGACCCACAGGGAGCCAGCCCATCTGCTGCAAGGAGCTGGCCCCAGGCCAGTGGCTGGTGCTACCCAGGCCAGACCTTTCTCCCCACAGCCTTGAAGACACCCATCACACCCCCATCCTGCTGGGAAACCTTTGGAAGGCTGGAAGGTCTAAGGGCTGGCCTTCCGCCATGCCAGGAATCAGGCAGGAGATGAGCCAGGTCACCTGGTCTTTCCGCCCCAGAGCTTTCCTTCTCCTGCTCGCTGAAGAAAGCCCGAGGGAGAGCGAGGGTGCTGTTGCTTCCCAGGGGTGCTACAGGAGGCCCAGGTGATTTCCTAACAGCCTTCCCCAGGGCTAGCAGGAAGTGCTGTCTCTCCCATCGCCTCTCCCCGACTCAGGCTGGAGGTGACGCTGATGGAAAACAAGGCTCTGTCCTGTGGGTCTGGAGCCCCCAGGCTTGAATCATGCAGTTTCTGGAAACATGGCATCTCTCAGCCCGCCACCATCAATAGCTCCCCTCTGCCCGTGGGGACAGATGGCCCTGCCCCTCCTGCAGCTGCAGGGAAGTGGCTTGGGAAAGCCATCAGGCCACCCTGGCCTGGAGGGTCCCCCAAGCCTTTAGCTCACAGCAGGCGCCAGACCCCACAGGGAGATGTTCTCAGCCTGGCTCCCAGAACCTGAGGCCCTTGGCTGCCTTGCTCCCTCATGGGGCTGGGGGCTCAGCTTGGGGTGGAGCTTGCCCTCTGCAGCCAGCCTAGGAGGTCTTGCTGGACCTGTGACCTTCAGCCCCTCCCAGGGCTCCCCCTCTGTGTGGTGAGGTGGCCTGTAAATCCCTAGGACCACCATCGAGGCCAAGCTGGAACTGAGACTGTGAGAGGATGGAGGTGGCACCCAGCTCCCCAGCTGCCCCTGTCTCTGGAGACAGGGCTCCCAGAGCCAGTCTCCCTCTGCCCTCTGTCCGGCTCCTTCAGGTCCCAGTTTTGTTGCCCAAATCCGTGATCCCTTGGACATTCGGGCTTCTGACTGCTGTGTCCCTTTTGGGCCATCTGATTCTTCTAGAGGCTGCTGGTAGGCGAGATGCGGGGGCAGGTTTGCTGTTGCGTAGAGCCTGGGACCTCTCCCAGCCCGCTGCCCTGTGTCCTGCAGCTCTGCCCTGTGCTGCAGTTTCTGCTGACTTGGGACTTTACACCATGGACCGGGAGAGCTGGGTGTGAGCTGGCTGGGTGGAGCCCCAGGACCCTGGATGTGTTACCCAGGGAGAGACAGGGGGGAGTCATCAGAGTCCCTGGCACCTTTGGTGGGCTTGGGATGTCAGAGATCCCAGCCCACCGAGGAGCACAAACTGGGCTGCTGAGAGGGTGGGGGACAAGCCAAAGAGGGCCGAACTGTGGCTGGCGCTCCAAGAGCCTAGGGGAGGGTCCCAGAGGGGGTGAAGGAAGTCCTGGGGGACCCTGGGGCTGACGGCTCCAGGTACGGGAAGGCTTTCACCCCAGGACCTCTTATCTAGAAGGTTCATCTTTAGATGACCCACAGCCCCAGTGAGCAAGACTAAGCAGACCCCTTCCCCATTTCCCCCCAGGCTGTCTCCCACTGGCTTCCTTGAAGATGGGATTCACCAAAAAGGTTTTGTGCGTAATCAAAGTGTGGGTGGGCCCAATACATGAGCAGAGAGGACAGAGGGGATGGGCGGGCACTGTTTGGCCCGGGAACCAGCCAACAGGAGGAGGGTGGAACTGGCAGGATCCTGTGTGCCCGCCTTCAGGAGCCCATGCCATCCCCCTTCTCCCCACTGCGGCTCATAGCAGGGGGCCCCAGGAAGGTCACTGTCACCCTCCAGCCCCTCGAGTAGAGCTAAACCCTTGGGCTGGTGTGTCCCATCCCACCAGCACGGCGGAGAGGCTCAGGGAGGGGTGCCCAGCTCAAGGCAGGGACCGAGATCTCCCACCCTGGGGTAACTGATGAGGACGATTGGGAGGCTGTCATGGTGGGTGTGGGAAGACCTTTTCTAACAATCCAGGATGTTGGCACATGGGCAAGGAAGGGGGATGCCCAGACATGCCAGCCAAAGGACCAACGGCTCAGTGGCCTAGCAGGTGGAGCTTTGGAGACCTTGGAGCTGGGGCTGGGGTCCTGCCTGAGGGCAGGGGGCACGTGCCAGACAGTGCCTGGCCCTATGGGCACTTTGGGCGTTGGGCTGTGCCTGCTGTTCATGTGCTCCTGGGTGGCCCTGGGGGCCGGCCACTGTCCCAGGCTATGTCCCAGGCGACCAAGGACAAGTGACCGCTGGGACGGGACTGTCTCCTTGGGGCTTCTCCAGGGAGTGGGGGAGGGCTGGCGGTGGGTGGCTCTGGGAAGAAGGCTCATGACTGATTCCTCCTCTGGGACTTAACGCTGATGCTGGAAGGGACCCTCTGCGGTCCTGAGTGTCTACAGAATATCGCTAAAGAGAGGAGATGCTTTCCTGTCTTTTGAATACCCCCTCTGCTCCAGTCCTTCCCCATTCACCTTTCTGTGATGAGCCAGGGCCACTGATGGGATTGGGGAGAAATTCAGGCCAAGGCTTGTATGTCATCTTGTGCAATGGTGAGAGGGCTAGTACCCTACGTTTCTGGGCCCCTAAAATCAACTGGCAAAGAACTGTCGCCAGACCTGTAGTTGAAGGGACTGGGCCTCGGAGTCCTCATCAACACAGTGAGGCCCTTGCTCCAGGGCAAGACGTTAAAAGCAATAGGCTGGTTAATGCCTTCTGTGACCTGGGTCTTTGCGACCTGAAGGTGGGCCAGTGGGTGAGCCAGCCAGGGTTGTGGGGCGGCCATTCAGCTGCTGGCTACATGGTGACGGGAGCCCTCCCTGATGCCAGCCTCTTCCCACGGCCTGGCCCCTGTGGTTGCGAGACAGCCGTGTGCCTTCCTTTCGATGTGCCTATGGCAGCTGGTCATAGGGCATTCTGCACAAAAGCGCCTCTGCCCAACCACCATGGTGTGGATTGTATAGGTGGTTGCAGGCGGCACAGGTGCTCACCTGTGCGCACACAGGGGCGGCCATGTGTTATCCCTCCTCGTGAACCTGAGAGTCTGGATGCACATTCCAGAGCATCTCCAGCTTCTCTCAATTCCAACAAGTCCCCACAGGGTGGCTGGCCAGGGAGGGGAGTGGGCACAGAAGCAGGAGACCCCAGTGCACGGGACTGGCCACATCGGCGACCTGAGTGGCCCTTAAGAAGACTTCAACTGTGAGAGCAATCTCCCAGGCTTGAGCAAGGTCTGCTCTGTGCCCCACACCAGCACTCTGCCTCAGGGGACCCTGGGCCTTCTGCTCCACTGAGCAGAGCCAACTCAGGAAGCTCTTGCCAACCCGTGCCTAGGCCCCAGACCCATCCACAGAGTGGTGAGGTGGGGCTCCCACCCCTGAGTCTTCCAGGGCACTCTGCTATGTTCCTTGGCAGGTCCCTTGGCATGCCAGCCATCTTGGGAGCTTGCTAGGACAGAGGCCTGGGGCCCGGCCGCCTCCTACACTAATCTGCACACCCTGCAGTTGACCATAAGCTATCATGATCAACACTCGAGTGCCTCTAACAGCTCCCTGGATGCTATGGGGTCAATAGTCCGGGTTTGTTAGTCAGGAGCCCTGACCCCTGGCCCCAGCTCTGCCCCTGACTGGCTGGGCCACTGTTGGCAGTTTCCTGCCCCTCTCTGGGCCTCTGTTGCCCCCTCTTCAATGGATGGAGTAGGGGGTCCCATGGGACCAGTTCTGGAGGGCAACCTTGTTAGCACTGTTTGGTTTCAGATCTGGGATGCTCTCTCCATTCTAGAGGTGCCCCCAGGTACCCATGGGGTTCGGCCTTTGGGGAACAGAGCACCTAGCCTGGGATCTCTTGAACTCCACCCCTCCTTAAAGGTGCCCATCCTGGAATGATGATGTCCTCAAATTGACCCACAGAGCCCTCTGGGGCCCCAGGCCAAGCTGGCCTGGCTAACACGGCACAGTGGCTTGGGTTTCCTTCTGCACCCCTCTTTGGAGCCTCAATTCAAGGAGGTTCTGGGGACAGAGAGGCCTGAGCCACTCAGGCAGCCCCACTCAGATCCCCCACCCCCCACCCCATCCCCAATCACGGCTCTGTGGACCCACGCCTCACCCAGGAGGAGGTGAACGCAGAACACTCGCCTGCGAGTAAGCAAGGAATATCTGGGCAGGGTGCCTGGGGCGTGTCTGGGAAACGAAGTCGCGGAGCCCACACCGTGGTCTAGCCCCAGGCCCTGGGGATCGCTCCCCAGCACTGAGTTCAGGCCGGAGCCTGAAGGTCTGTCCTAACCAGGGGCCGGAGTCAGGCCAGCGAGGGGGTGCAGGGTGCACCTGGGACTTGATGATGTTCTGGGATGGCTGCCAAGGGGCAGAAGCCCAGGGGGATGTGGAGTGTGAAGCAGGGCTGAGCAAGGGGAGAGGGAAGGGGATGGAGAAGGTGCCTGGAGGACCCAGGGAGGAAAAGAGGCCGAGATGGGACTGGGACCAAGGAGGGACCGCAGGGTGGCCATGAAGGGGCACGCTGGGATCCTGCAGCGGGGGCAGGGGTGGGGGGTGGGGGGTGGGGTGGGGTGGGAATCTGCAAGCAGCCTTGGGGGCGGCTGGGTGGGGGCGGGAGATGGCGGTGAGGGGGCCCGCAGGGGCAGGGGTAGGGATGAGGAGGGTGAGTTTGGGGGGCGCAGGGTCGGGGCATCTGGAGGATGAGACAGCGAGGGCGAGGGTGGTTCCAGGCCAGCTGTAGGAACGGTGGGGGACAGGATGGGGCTTGTGGGGGTGGGGGGCTTACCTGAGGAGGGCAAGCGGTGGGCACGCGTTGGCTGGTGGGCAGCCTGAGGCGTCAGCCAGTCCCTGCGTCCGTCTGTGTGTTGTGTCGTCTGAGAGCAGCTGCTCACTCCTGGGCAGTTCGGGGAGAGAGGGAGAGGGAGGCGGCAGGAGGGAGGGTAAAGGCTGGGCGGGCGGGTAGGCCAACGGGGAGGGGACAGCGGGGAGGGGGCGGGGAGGGAGGGAGAGAGGGAGGGAGGAAGGGAAGGAGGGGGCAGGCTTCGCGGCCCCCCTGGCAGCTTCAAAGGGAGTAATTTTCTTGTAGACGGCTGGGCTAGCTGTGCCCCTCCCCCTTATGCCCCCCACCCCAAGGACGACCCCTCCCACTCCAAGGCCACGACCCCCTGCCCCCAACCCCGGGGAGGCACACTCTCTCACTCAGACAAGGCCCCTTGGCGTCTCCAGGCCAACGACAACGCAGCCTCAGAGATTCAAACTTTCCACCATCCGGATGGGGACACTGAGGCCCAACCAGGGGGGCGGGAGCCGGCTGGCGGGCCGGCGCTTGGCCTGGAAGAGGAAGGCAAGAGGGCAGAAATGGAAGGGGGACAAGGAGGTGGTGGCCTCCAAGTGCTAGTCCAGCGAGGGGCCCCTGGTGTCCTGTCCTGAGCCTTCCCAGAACGAACGTGTGGCAGCTGCAGTCTGGGGAGGAGGTGGTTGTCTGGGATCAGGAAGGGAGCCGTGGTGGATTGCTGGAAGGGCTGGATCCACTTCCTGGCCCACTCCAGACTTTTTGTCCCCGTGACCTCAGAATGGGGTTCAGCTGGGAACTGGTAGGGGGCAGCACAGATTCTGGGGGGTCCTCCTCCCCGGCTTTCCTGCCCTGAGCTGAGGCTCACAGAAGCTGATTCAGAGAGGCGGACCCGGCCAGTCATCCTTCTTGCTCCATCCGAGCAGGTCCCCCAGGGTGCAGGAACCGCGGTGAGGGTGGCCACTTCCTCAGCACTGAGGGTGGTGCTGGCCACTTCTTGGAGTAACCGGGTCAGCCCACCAAGTGTCCCATAAAGTGGCTGTCAGCAGCCATGACACCCACGCCATCCCTGGTAGCTCAGCCACTTCCTGAGAGACAAGCCCACCCCTCCTCCCTGTCCCGTGGGGTCCCAATTCTGCTCCCCCACCCTTTTTTGCCCAGTCTTGGCCCAGGGAGCCTCCTGCAAGAGCAGCTTTGGGGAGGCAGAGGTGAGGGTTTAGATGGGATGAGAAACTGAGGCAAGGAGTGCCCCTGAGATCTGCAAAGGAGAATCTGGAAAGAAATGAAGGCCAGACAGAACTCCACTGAGCCCAAAGGAGGAAAAAAAAGAAAAAACTCAACCTAGCAGGGGCTGAGGGCAGGTCAGGGAGAGGCGGAGCCAATGAAAGTAGAACATGGGTGAGGCCTCAGGGTCCCGCCCACCTAGCCGGCAGGTAGGTTCTAGAAAGTTCTACCAGGGCAGTGGTTGGGCCCAGATCTCTTTTCCGTCTGGAAGCATCCATTCAGGCATGGCCAGCTGGACCTGGGACACAGCCTTGACAAAGCTGTGGTGGCTCCCTTTTGTTCCCATGGATGAGGTCGTGACACTTGGTTGGAAGCATGTGCCCTTCCAGACACGGGGGTTTATTTCGCTTATTTGTTCGTGTGCTTTTTTTTTTTTTTCTGTTTATTGGTGACATATTGAAATATCTCTGGCAGTAGAAGGACTCATACCATGAAGCCCAGGTCACCCCACAGAGCAGCAACTCTCGTTCACAGCTGGGAAGGAGGAGAAAGAGGGTCCAAAACACATATAAGACCTTGTGCTCACATTGCGTGAGCCTGCAGGAAATGTCTAGAATCGGCACATGGACAGGGACAAAAAGTAAATTCGTGGTTTCCTAGAGGGGCGTGGTGGATAGAGTGGTGACAGCCAAAGGTATGAATTTTCTTTAGGACTTGACGAAAATGTTCTAAAATTGACTATGATGATGTTGGACCCTCTGTGAAGATACTAAACAAAAACCATTGTACACATTAAATAGGTGAATTAATTGTATGCTATAGAATCTTTCCAAAACATATTATGAAAAACTCTGGACAAGCTTTTTGGTCAATGCAATATAGCTCCATAAAGTTATTGAAATCTTTTTTTAAATGAAAAAAAAAAAAAAACAACCAAGCAAACAAAAAGGGCACAAGGCATGCCTACTGCCCAAGGAGCCAAGTTGCTTACTGAGTAAGGTCCCACCTGGCCTGGTGCCCCCAGCCACCCTCTGTGGAGCCTTGCATTGCTCTGGGGACTCTTCGGCTGGGCTCTGAGCTCTGCGGGGAGGCAACTGGGGCAGGCCATGGCCATACACAGCGCCAGAGGCACTCAGGAAGGCTTCCTGGAGGAGAGGATTTAGAGCAGACAAGTAGAGAAGAGGGACATTGTTGGCAGAAGGAAGACCATAGGGGAGCAGGAAGGCAGTTAGGTGGGAAAGCTTAGTGGTGGGCCAGGCAGGCTCCTGGAGGGAACTTGGGACAGCAGTGAGGTGACACCCTGCACCTTGGAGCTCTTCCCCACAGCTGGAGGTGCGTCTGGGGCAATATGTCCATAAATACGGTTCTTGCGCCTGGAAGGCTTTTCTGTCTGTGGTTTGCAGTCTGCAATAAGCCATAACTGCACGCCCGGCCCAAGGCCCACTGAGTCACTGGGCCTGGCCCTCTAATTTGGGGGCCACTCCCAGACCAGCCAGGCTGCACCTCAGTCCTGGGGCTCCCCCGCCCCCTCCCTCTTCTCTGCAGCCGAGGAACAACTGGGACCCCCAGTTGAAGCAGCCGCTGAGCACAGCACGTTCTGCTGGCCAGCAGAGCCACAGCCTCCTGGCCTCTGGCCTCCTGGGGCTGGGAGGAGGCAGCAGGAGGCAGGGGAGGGCAGGCATGGGGTCAAGGCAGGAAGGAAGAGCAGGCATTTCCTGAGGCCCCCGGGCCCTCAGAGGAGGCTGATGCACAGCTGTCTTAGCTCCACAAGAACCAGCGCAGACAGGGCTGGCTGAGGAACTGGAGGTGGGGGCGGGTGGGCCAGAAGGCAGAGGCCAGCCTCTGCCAGCAGGAGCCCAGGGGTGACTAAGGCCGTTTCCCAGCATGCTCTGTACCTCTGGGACATCACTGCACAGGCCCCCAAAGCCCCAATCTGGACACTAGTCCCAAGGGACTAAAGAGGACTGGGTGATCCTGCCAGCAGCCCCCTGCCCCTCAGCCAGGATACCCTAGCAGCCTCCACTTGTTCAAAGGC
Organism: Capricornis sumatraensis; assembly: GCF_032405125.1. Taxonomy (NCBI): domain Eukaryota; kingdom Metazoa; phylum Chordata; class Mammalia; order Artiodactyla; family Bovidae; genus Capricornis; species Capricornis sumatraensis. Next base: position 62,540,209 of record NC_091092.1, on the reverse strand, counting down.
CCTTGTGCCAGGAGTCAAGAATACAGCCTGCTCAAGCTGCCTTTGCTGTACATCCCTAAAGGGCGGAGCCTGGTAGCCTGGGAGGTGGCCCAGTGGGCCAGGCTCCCAGAGGCTCAGAGAGCGCCTGCCCCAGCCTGAGCGCCAGCCCACCCAGATTCTTGCCCCCATCCTGTGTGCTTCTAGGGTCTGGAGAGATTAGCCTGGCCCTGACCTTCAGGGGCCCTCAGCCAGCCCCCTTTCAGGGCCTTCCTGGCCTCCCTGCCCTGCTGTGTCTGGCTGGTGCTCCCCTCTGACACTGCTAATCACTCCCCTTCTTTGTTTTTCTGGGTTTCCCAGTCCTTTTTCAGGTATCTCTTCTGCATCTCTGTCACTTCCCTGGACACTGAGTTAGTCAGCCTCAACTTCCACTGGTCCCCCTCACCAGCCTGGAGCTCACTGGATGGGGCATAGGGAGGACTTCTGGGAGGAGGGGCGCAGGGAGGACTTCTGGGAGGAGGTGGCTCCCAGCGGTGTCCCAGGGTTGCTTTCCAGCCCCTCCTTGAAGTGCTCCCAAAGGTTCTTGCACAGCCAGCCCAGTAGGGGGCATCACCCATAGAAGCCCCATTGCCAGGCAGGGACCTGACACACATACATTAGGGTTAATTCTTGAACGCGCCACCTTGCCTAGAACTCAGCCAAGATCTTGGAGAGGGCCATCGAGGCTCCTAGGCACTGCAGCCCCTGCACCCAAGCCGACACCCCCAAGTTCACAGCCTTGCCTGCCATCACTCTCAGCCTGCTGGTTTTATCCACTGCCCTCATCCACACTGCCCAAATCTCTGCACCCTCATGGGCTGGGCAGGGCCAGGGCAGGGGCCAGGCCCACAGTAACTAGGAGCAGTCCCTCCTACCTCATTGGTTCCTTGGCATTCTGGAGCCCCCAAGGCCAGCAGGTGTAATGTGCCCAGGGGACCCTCTGGATGCCGGGGGCCAGTCCCACTCCTTAGAGTGGGCCGAACCTCCACGTTCTGGAAGGTTCCCAGCACTGATGGCTGAGGCGTAGTCGGTGAAAGTTGGCACTCTCTATGCCAGAGCTTTTTTTGACCTTCCCTTGAAGACATAATCACACAGCGGCTCTGTGTCCCAGGCCGCTAGGGCTGTAATTTCAGGGCTTGAAGGGGGCTTCGTGGGGGCCTGGCCCACATCTAGCTATCTTTAGAGAGGCACACTCTGGGTGTGGCTAGAGGAGGCAGCTGGACAGGGGACTGTGCCACAGGGCTGCATCTGTGGCTGCTTGCAAAGCCAGGGAGACCCCAGAAGGCCATGAAACAGGGCGGGGTCCTCCCTTGGCAGACGCCAGCCCCCAGGAGTGGGCCCTGGATCTGCCTGCTGCCCTGGGGCCAGCAGGCTCTGGTAGGTGCTGTAGCTGAGAGCAGGTGCAGGGCCGGGGGCAAGGCAGCCAGCTTTGCTGGACTGGCCCTGCGTGCCCCCCATGATGCCACTGCTCACAGGTTGGGGTCAGGGGAGGCACAGGCCTGGCGGGGGCAGCATGCCTGTCACATCCTTTATCCTCCTCACTCTCTAACGCCCTTTCCTCAGCCTGTCTTTCTTAAAGACCATGAGGCAGGAGGAAGGCTTGGAACCCGCTGGGGGAAGCCCCTTGAAGGATTGGGCGACAGGCCCTTGGGTTGGAGCCCTGGGGAGGAGGAAGAGGTGGCCGGAAGAACGTCAGTGGGCAGGACTCTGGGATTGTACGTGGGGTGGGGCCCTTGAGGTTCCTGGAAGGAGTGCCCCCTGGTTCCCTGTCCCCCTTCTCTGCTCCTAGCAGCCATTAGCCTCTGTGTTTGCTCCTGGTTCCCACTGTCCCCACTGGTCTCATCCTCAGTCGTACCCCTGCCATCGGAAGACCTCTGCCGCCTTGGTCCAGGGACTGATGAATGCCTTGCTTTTCACCACCTGAATATAGTCACCCCTACCCTGTCATCACCACCATCACCGTGATGACCATGAGGAACCCTCTGATGCCCAGTGTTTCTGGGTTACTCACTGGGCCATGCCCACCACTGGGCACCACTGCCAGCAGGCACCAGTGAACAGAGGGTACAGGGTGGGCTTGGTCCTGCCGCCAGGTCTTGGCTGCACTGTGCTTGCTCCCCTGGCTTGGGGTCTGTCTGGGGTTGTCACCCTCCTTGGGGTCATGCCGCCACGGACACCACCTGGATAGGACTGAAGGCCCTGACATCCCGGCCCTCTAGGGGAGTTGCCTGAGCTGAACAGAGGGTCTTTGCCCCAGTCACCCCCTCCTTTGCTGGGAAGGCCTACCTAATGATGACAGGGGGTATAAAAGTCCTGTGCCCTGTTCCAGCTCCTGATCAGCTTGGGTCCAGGGCACCTGTGGGCCTTGGCTTGTCTTGCATTGTTGGTCACATACCAGCTTCTCCCTGGGCCTACTCTTATTCTCCTCTCCCCTCAAGAGCCTCCGAGGAGACTTCCTCACACCTCTCCTCGCCTCTGAGTCAGCTTCTGGGGAGCTCAATGATGAATACCCACTCGGGGCTGAGGAGGGTCATGGAAGGATTGCCCAGTCCCTGCTTGGTTCAGTCCACCTGACAAAAGCCCCAAGGGCCAAGCACTCTCTGTGTGAAGTGGAATTAGCCCAGTGGGTCTGCTCAGTAGGGAGGTAAGAGCAGTTGGAGGTGGGGGTTGCCCAGCCTGAACTTCCTGTGCCTGCGGGGGGCCAGAACTCTGAGTCTGGGGAGGGGACTAGGGGCTGACTGAACTGGAGCTGGAGGGGCTGGGGGGGCAGGCAGCCAGACTGGGGAGGAGGGGTTGTGAGAGCTGGGAAAGCAACGGGGGCCTCCCCACGGGGCCAGTGCCTCAAGGGCTGCTGACCTCTGACCCAGTCCAAACAGGAAGTGCCATATCTGTGGGCCCAGGCCCAAGAGGAAAAGGAATGCAAGGATGAGTCCAAAGCAAACACTCAGCCAGCTTCCCAGGCCTTTCCCCGCCCCCTGCCAGAGTCTGGCCTTTTCTCTGCTCAGAACTCAGGGCTGAGGCATGTGGGGGCTGACTACAGAATGGGACTGATGCAGGACTTCCAGCTCCCAGGCCCAGACCCCAGGCCAAGGCACTGGCAGGGCAAGATCTTGACAGTGGGCACTTCTTCCTTCACATCCAGCAGCTGCGCTGCATCCTCAGTGCCTGTCATATGCTCTCTCTCTGGCCGCCATATTGCCATGAGCTCCCCATGCCCCAGGGCAGGGGCTGTGAACTGTTCCAATGACCTCCAACGGGCTCAGTTGGAGGGCCCAGCGGGGCTGAGCACTCATAGGTAGCTGCTGTCTCCCCTACCAGGCGGACAGTCAGCACCTCTTGTGTGTGTCCACTCCTGGGACAGAGACGCTTCCTGGACAAGAGGGTAGTGATGCTTCCCTGAACAGTGGAGGTGAGCTGGGCCTCTAGATGGCTTTGGGCCAAGCTGCAAGGGGACTTCAGGACCCTGGCCAGGGTGGGTGGGGGTGGGGAGGCTCTTGGAGAAGAATCTAGAATCAGGCCCTCTTAACCTCCTGCTGATGAAGCCATGTCCAGGATGTGGGCTCTGAGGGCTCCATGCACCCTGGAGTGCCAGCGTGTACAGGCAGCTGAGATCCAGGAGAGAGGGAGGGAGGGAGGGCGGTGGAGGCGAGTGGGCTTGAATGAGATTCATTTATTATGTTCAGGTCCAAACCAGCACTGTACCAGGCTGGGCCATCTACTGAGTGAAGGGGCCTCGGCAGTCAATGGGACGTGGGCACATCTGAAGCAGCAGGGTCTTCTAGAACTTTCTTTCAGTGGCACATCAATCCATCAGAGCTGGGCCTAGGCTCCTGCCACCTCCAGTCCCCCAAGAGAAGGGGGCGGGGAAGGCTGGCAGTGGGGCTAGGCAGACTCCCTCTCCCCCTGCTGGGGCTCGAGGACCACGCTATGGTAGGCCCGGATGCAGGAGAAGGCAGTGGGTGGGATGCGGCGCCGGTCAATAAGATTGTTCTCCAGGTGCGTGGAGATGAGGTTGGAGTCCTGGGCCACACGTGTGTCACAGATGGAATTCAGGGGCACGTGTCTGTGGAGGAGGGGTTGCAGGAGGAGCCGAGACCCAAGAAAGGAGAGTCAGGCATCAGGTAGAGGAAAGAAAGCATGGCCCCACAGTGGATGGTGGGGACACCAAGGCACAGACACCAGGCCCAGGGTGAAGGGTCACCTGGCCTCTCGGGGCTCCTAACTTCTCCCGCCCTCCCCTGGCCCAGATTCTTCTACTAGCCTCTGGGCGTGGCCTCCAATCACAGCAATCAAGATGGGCCCATGGAAGCAGGGAAGGATGACCCCACAGTCCTGCCGCTGGCCTCTGGGGCCCCTGGGTGATGAGTCCACAGGCCAGAACATCTGGCCAGCCTGCCAGGCGGGGTCTCTGGGTCTCAGCGGAGCTGCCTCCCTCCGGACTGGAGGTGGGGACAGGCCAGGGCGGGGTGGGGTGAGGGAACATCGGGATGCGGCCCTACCTGATCTTGTTGTGGCTCAGACGCAGCACCTGCAGCGCCCGGAGGCCCAAGAGACCTCTTGGGACGGCCTGCAGCTGGTTGTGGTCTAGGATCAGCTCAGCCAGGGAGGCCTGCAGGCCCAGGAAGGACACGCTGTGGATGCCATCCTCGCGCAGGCTGTTATGGGCCAGGTGCAGGGTCTCCAGGCCGGGCTTCATGTGCGCGAACACGTAGCCGGGGATGCGCTCAATGCGGTTGTGGTGCAGTGTCAGGTGGCGAAGGCCCCGGGGCAGGAAGGAGGGCACGTGCACCAGCTGGTTGTAGGACAGGTCGAGGGCCTCCAGCTTCCTGGGGTGCAGTAGGGGAGCTATAGTCGGTGGCCCCTGGTCCACGCCCCAGAGGAGGGTGGGGACTTGCTTCAAGATGGCAGCCACCACCAAGTCTCCCAACAGCTGGGGAGGGCCAGGCCCTGTCTGGCTTGTGTGCCCTCTGTCCACGGAGGCTGGGAAAAGGTCTATGGGGTCCTCCCTTGCTCACTGCAGAGCTAGTGAGGCTGGCCCTTGGGGCGGAGATGGAAGACCCTTTCCTTTCCCTTTCCTTTCCCTCCCTCCTAAGCCCGAGAGGAGGGGCTAGTGGTCTGGGCCAAGAGCTATCTCCCTGGTAGTCCCCATGCTGCACTTTCTCGACCTCTTGGCCCTACCCAGGCTGAAGGCAAGCTGAAGACTGATGGGGAGGGAAAACAGGAGCACAGGGTGGTGATGCTTCTGGAACAGATCGGGGCAAGGCAAGTGGCTTCTCTCACTGATATCCCCCCTCACCCAGCCCCTGTGGGTGGGGTCAGCTCTTTGGCCTTGGGGTGGATGCCATCCTCCGTCCAAAGCAGGTGGGTCTCTGGTGCCTCCTAAGCCTGCCGAGCCAGCAGCCCCCTCTCTGTCTACCAGCCGGAGAAAAACTGGCCAGCGCCGGCCTAGGCTTGACTGGCCGCCAGCCCCCTGCCCAGGCCCCGTGGCAGGAGTAGAACACGGCTGGGCGGCCCCTCCCTAGGCTGCTGTCTGCTTTCCTTTGCCCCCTTGGCAAGAGGGGGAGAGGAAAAAGGAATAATTAAACCCAAACATCCTAGTAACTTTTTCCTGGAACACGAGGGCGCAGGGCGGGAGGCTCTGGTCCCTGAAATGGCGGTCCGGACTCTCAACCCCTCCCTCACCCCACCCCTGCCCTGCCTCTGTTGTCTTCAGACCCCAAGGATTGTCCCTCCCCAGCCCTTTGGCCAGTCCTGGGGTCACATCCTGACTCTTTAGGCAGTGCCTGTAAAGGCCCTGTCTGTTCCCCAGCCCCTCCTGCTGGTGACCTGACTCAGCCATCCAAATGAGATCATAGGGACTCATCCTGGACCCTTCTTCCTATAGGGGGGTGACTAGTGTCCCCCAAAGATATGGCTTCCCAGAACCCGTGTATGTGACCTGATTTGGCAAAAAGGTCTTTGTAGATGTGAGTGAGTGAAGGATCTTGGGATGATATCATCCTGCTTTACGATGGGCAGGAAATACAATGGGAGGTGGTCTTATAAGACAGAAGAGGAGAGATACAGACACAGAGGGGAAGCCAGGTGAAAAATGCAGAGACTGCAGTGATGCGGCCACAAGCCAAGTGGCACCTGGAGCCCCCTGAAACTGGAAGAGGCAGAAGAGATCCTACCCCGGAGGGAACACGGCCCTGCCACACCTTGATTTTGGATCTCTGACCTCCAGAACTACAAGAACAGAGCTCTTTGTTGTTTTAAGCTACCCTCCTGGTGGTACTTACTTATGGCTGCCCCAGGAAGGTCACAGGCCTTTTTCCTGTGGCTGCCATCTCTTCCATGCCCCTTCCTGCCCCCATTGCTTCCTAGCTAAACCCAGCATGGGGACAGCTTGCAGCACCTAGACTGCCCTCCCTCTGGGCACGGGCAGAGGAGGGATTTTGTGGCCTTGGGAGTTCTGTCGGGTGGGAAGGCCAGACGGAAATCTTGGAGGAGCAGGTGGTGACTGAGGGCCCAGGCCACCCTGAACCCTGGGCAAGGACCCAGGTGACCCAGGTGACCCACCAGGCCCCGTGAAGTCTCTCTGCCTTCCCTCATAACTCTCTGCTTCCTTTGTGAGCATCCTCTATCTCTGTGCTCATGGGGGCAGAACTTGGCCAGTGCCAGGGCTACCACAGTACTCACGGAAGATTGATCCAAGCACGGGGTGCCAGTCGGTCCTCCTGGAGCCGGTTGTTGCTGAGAACCAGCACGCTGAGGCTGTGGCTGTGGTTCAATGTGCCCTCTCTAACCTCCTCGATGACATTTGTGCCCAAGTGCAGCTCCTAGGGCCAGGGTTCAGGGTAAGCAGTCCATCCACCACTCGGTGGTGGCCTAGCCCAGCTCCTTGCCCCCTTCCATTAGATCCCACTGTCTCTGCCCCTCTCAGGGATGTGGCCAGCTGTACAAAAGATCCCAGTTGACACCTGCAAGCTGTACCATGACTCTTCAGAGTCCCGCAAGACACAGACACAGAGAGCATTCCAAGCACCAGGGATCATGAGGCCCAGAGAGGGCATGAGCCTTGTTCAGGGACACCTGGCAGGTCCACAATGGTCCTCAAGGCTCAATTTTGGGCTCCAGGAAGGTTTCATCAGGCGGAGGAAAGGCCCTTTGGTGCCGAGGCCTTGTGGGTTTAGCATCAAAATTGCCCCCACAGGCAGCTGGCTCAGCTGTTGTGGGCAGACACTCCAGTCTTTTGGCCACAGCTTTACCCTTGTGGCTCAGTTGGTAAAGAATCAACTTGCAATGTGGGAGACCTGGGTTCGATCCCTGGGTTGGGAAGATCCCCTGGAGAAGAAAAAGGCTACTCAGTCCAGTATTCTGGCCTGGAGAAGTCCATGGACTGTACAGTCCATGGGGTCGCAAAGATTTGGACACGACTGAGTGACTCTCACTTCCAGGGATTCCCTGGTGGCTCAGACAGTAAAGCGTCTTCCTGTAAGGCAGGAGACCCAGGTTCAATCCCTGGGTTGGGAAGATTCCCTGGAGAAGAAAATGGCAACCCACTCCAGTACTCTTTGCCTAGAAAATTCCATGGATGGAGGAGCCTGGTGGGCCACAGTCTCTGGGGTTGCAGAGTCGGACACAACTGAGTGATTTCACTTCCCTTTGCCTCTCGTGGCCTCAGGGCTCGTAGTTACCTGCAGGGAGGCCGGCAGGCCAGGCGGGATGGTCCGAAGCTGGTTCCGGTCCAGCCTCAGGTACAGCAGGCTGCGCAGGGGCTGGAAGGCTAGGGGGGAGATGTTTCCATCATGTAGCTGGTTCCCTTCTACCTCCAGTGTCAGCAGCTGGCTGAGACCTGTGGCAGCAGGCCGAGGGGGCAGGTGAACTGACTGCCGAGCTCAGAAGGCTGGCTGGGAGCTGCCCACCTTAGCTCCAGAGAGACCCCCCTGGCCCTGGAGGCCAGGGCCACCTTTCTGGGTTGGTGCTCCCTGTCTGTCCCCCGGGAGGCTGCCTTGGGTGGAGCCTCTGCTTGGCCCCTCCCCCGGCCCCTCCCCCTGGGGGCCTGTTCACACCCCGGAAGCTGCTGTACTCCAGGCCCTGAAGAAGGTTGTCATTGAGTTTGAGCTCCTGCAGGGAAGTGGGCAAGGCTGGCACCGTGGACAGCAAGTTCCCATCCAAGTTCAGCCGCTTCAGCCGCGTCAGATTCTAGGAGGTTAGAGGAGAAGACCAAGCTAAAGACTGGGGTGCCGCTGGCTGGGGCTGGGTCTTCCAGGTGTGGCCTTGGGCTCGTCCTTCCCACAGACACCCTGGTTGGGTTGCATCATGGCTTCCTGGTTCCCTCTTGGACCAGGCTTGTCTGGAGATTTCTAGAACTCTACTCAGGTTCTACCAAGAGTCCTGGTCCCTTGGGGGACCTCAGGATCTGTGTTGGCCTCCATGCTCCCGGCTATGGACCATGTCACCCTAAATCACTGATGCCCCTGGCACTGGTCCCCCTAGGAGACCAAGATGAGGGGCTGCTGTACCTTGAAGGCGTGGGGGTGCAGGCCAAGGGCATCCAGCTTATTCTTGCTCAAGTCGAGCCACTCCAGGTTGGGTAGTCCCAGGAACGTGTGGGCTGGGATCTTGGCAATTTCGTTCTCTGCACACACACAAGGCAGCCATTTTCCCGGCTCCTCCATCCCTCTCCACTCTGCAACTCCGTACCTCCTCCACACAGGCCAGAGGCCGCAGTGACAGACTCCTTGAAGGAGCTGGCTCTTCTGATTGACACAGTCAGAGCCTCTCAGGTCAGAGGGGTGGTGAGTCGTCCCCAGGCATGGCGGGGCGGCAGCCATGGGGACCAAAGACCAACTGCGGCGGACATCTAGGTGTATGTCCTTCTATCCCTGCCATGGGAGTAGGTGTGGGAAAGCGGGCCCACCCACCTGCCAAGTAAAGCGTGGTCAGGGCAGGGTCGGACAGGGCAGGGACACGTTTCATCTTGACATTGCTGCAGGCGATGGCCGCCTGGGCCAGGAGGCAGGAAGCTGGCAGGGAGGGCATGATCCACTTCACAGTGCCTGGGCTTATAGGCCCAGGGCTCTGCCCTCGCCTGCTTCCAGCTCTTTTCCACCCATGACCTGTGGTCTCCGAGGTGTTGCTGCCCCCTTCGCCTTGGCTATGATCCTTCTCACACCAGCCTGCTGGCCTGGGTTGCTGGGGGGCCCCTGGAGGATAAGAGACGAGGCCTCAGCCTGCTCATATGGCAACAAGGCCCCGCTGAGGAGCAAGGTCTTTCCCGGGGCTCCCCAGACCTGCTAGTGACTCAGCCAGCTGTACCAGAAAAACAGGCCATTGGGCCTCCTGCCCTCGGCACCAAGGGCAAAGGCCCAAATTGGGGCCCTAAGGCTGGGGTAGAAGATATGCCTGGGGAGGGTTACCCTCCTGCCTTGCAGATGGGGGCACCCAGCTTGGGCACTCTGAGAGCAGGTGGGGGGGGGTCTCAGTGGGTGGGGGTGTCAGTGTGATTGGGCTATGTGTCCGAACCTAGTCCTCACCTTTGGGGGACCTCTGGGGTTTTGGGCCCCTTTTCTTGGTTTCCCGGCCTCCGACCTGCCTACCCTGGCCCTTCTTGGCAACCATGGCACCCTCTTGGGCTTGGGGGGTTCTTGCCACCCCAGGCCTGGCTGTATCTGTGGCCTGGGGGTGGACCTGCATGGTGCTGGCCCCATGGTTGTGGCCCTGTTTGTGCTCCCAGGTTGCTTGCTGTGTCGACCTCCTCTGGGTCAGCCTGGGTCTGGCGAGGACCTTCCAGCGAGGGACTGTGGGCTGGGTGGAGGCTCTGGGGGCTCTCTCCTTGGAGGTGGGCCACAGCGGTGGCCTGTCCAGCTGCCCGTTGTCAGGCCTGTCCAGGCTCCCGTTCGTGAGCATGGGTCGCACTCGACCTGCAGAAGGAGCCAGTGTGGGGTGGGGTGGCTGGGACACCTGTGTGCCTGGGAGGCAGCACCTCCTTCCCGAGGAGGGAGATAAGCCGTTGGCCTGCCTGTCTCTCTCCTGTATTTCCCCAGGCCTCACTTCTGCCTTTTTGTTTCTCTCCTCAGGAGCTCTTGGCCTTCTGTCACCAACCCAAAGCCACCAAGTGTCAGAGATTCCCTGATCTCCAACCTGCATTTTCACGGTGCCAGAGTGGGGGACTCCGATTAGGAGAGAGGTTCTCAATGTGATAAGCAGGCTGCGTCACCCTGCCTGCTTCTCAGAACTCCCAGGGATCCTTCAGGGACAAGGCACCAGCAGGTCCTTGGCTTATGACTGTGGGCCCAGGAGACCTTCAGTTGCCCTATGCAGAGAGGTGGGGCCTGCTCCTGTGTCTCCAGTTCCCTGTGGCTTCTTCCTGGGCAGGGAAGGGTAGGGATCCCGTCTGGGAAGATGAAGGGTAGCTGCCACATGGCACAGTTTGCTCCTGGAGGTGGAGGCCCCAGTGCCTACTGGGAGAGGAGGTGTTGAGGGTGAGGAGAGCCTACAGGCCACTCTGAGGGGCTGTCAGCCATTGCAAAATAGGGATAATAGTCTCCCAACCCAGGCCTCCCCTCCACTACATGGTGCATGCTTAGTCCCTCAGTCTTGTCCAACTCTGTGTGACCCCATGCACTCTAGCCCGCCAGGCTCCTCTGTCCATAGAATTCTCCAGGCCAGAATACTGGTGTTGGTTGCCATGCCCTTCTCCAGGGGGATCTTCCCCACCCAGGGATCGAACCCAGGTCTCCTGCATTACAGGTGAATTCTTTACTGCTGAGCAACCCGGAGAAGCCCCTCACGGCATGGTAGCCCCTCCTCAACCAGCACTGACCATGGGCCTGTCCTGCAAGTCCTGCTGTCTGCAGTGGGTAGGGGACTGGGTCCCCTCACGGGCCCCTCCCATCCCACCCCTGGGCCTGGGCGGGGCCTCCGCTTCTGGCCTCCCACGCTTCTCCTGGTCCCCTTGGTAGGCATTAGGGCAGCCAACTGTACTCTCCAACCAGCAAACCTGGGTCCGTTCTTCCAGATCCAGCTGCAGCAGCCTCTCTTGGCAAGGGGGTGTCTTCTCTCCCTTGTCCCCACCATGGGCAATCAGCACAAGGGCCTCTCAGAGTCCACCATGCCCCCTTGCCCTCCAGGAATGGATTCCCTGAGGCTCATGGGTCCCTTGTGGCCCTGCATGGAACACTCATGGGGGTCATGAGGTGGGCAGCCTCAGGGTGAATCTGCTTGCTCTCCCTCTGCACCCGCCCTGGAGGTGGGGGTCCCGGTAGTGGGGGGAGTGCCATCACGCCAGCCTCCCTGCTAGTGCCACTTACTCACCGTCTGGGGGCCCAGATGCGCTGGGTGGCGGCGGCTGCAGGGTGGGCAGCCCTGTGGGGGTTGGCCGAACCCCGGGCCCTCTCGGGCCAAGGACTTGCTTGGCCAAGGCCCCTCCAGGGCAGCACCCCACCCAGAGAGCCAGGACGGGGAGTAGCACCCTCTTCATGGTCGCTGGAGCTGGCAAAAGAGATGAAAGGCTGGGAAGGATGGAACACCAGTGGGGCAGTAGGCGACAGTCTGGCTCCCAGAGCTACAGTGCTTCGAGCCTCCCCTACCTGGCCCAGCCCTCCTCCAGGAAGGCTGTCCCCCAGTAAACGCCTCCCCAGGCCTGGCCCCCCGCTTCTCGCAAAATCCACTGCTCTCATCTGAGGAGAAAGAGAGATTGATTTTTTTTTTTCTTGGACCTGAGCACTCTCGCTCCTTTTCTGAGAAGCCTGCATTCATTCTCCACTGGCCCTGACCCAGTGGCCCCCGTGAATAGGGCTTCTGTCTCTGTACACAGGGGGACTTGTGAGGCCCACCACAGACGGGGCTGCCCACCTCGGGCTTCCAGGTCCTACCTCAGTGGCTGGGAAAAGAGAGGGTCCGGGCCTTGAGAGCCAACAACACACCCCAGGGCCTCCAACGTCCTTGGGAGCCAGGGCAGAGTCTCAGGCCACCCAAACCATGGTGGCTCCAGCCACTCTAATGCAGTTGCCAATGCTGAGGCCTCCCAATTCCAGGGGAGACAGAACCCGTGGGCAGAGCTGGGATGGGGCCCCAGTGCCCCCCACCTCTGGGCAGTTCCCTTTCCTCCAGGCTTCCACCTCTTCCTCTGTAAAATGGAGGGTGGGTATACATATACCCTGCAGGCCCCCTCCATGCCCTCACCCCAACATGGGAGTGTGTGTGGACCAGGGCAGCCGGGTTCTTCGGTAACCCTTGGCCTGGGGCAACCTGGCAGCCGCCTGGGTGAGGCCATCTCACAGGTCCTCACAGACTTCTTGGCTAACAGTTTCCAGGTCCCACTGGGACTGCTGACATCAGGCAGATGGGTCCCTCTGGGTCGGGATGGGGTTTGAGAGCAGGGGCAAAGAAGGGGTGTCTTGACCACAGGCTCCCTGGCCCGCCCTCAGAGGGCCCCAGCTCTAGGCCCAGCTGTGGCAGCAGGCGGGGGCTGGCAAAGCGGCTGGGTCTCACCACATGGCTCTTTGGGGCCAGCCTTGAGGAAGCTTTTCCTACAGCTCTGTCCAGCATTGACTTATGTTTGGAAGCGATCTTAAAAAATGAGTTAATTGTGGGCAAGCCTTGGGTGGAGGGGAGAGGGGGAGGAGTGAGGAACAGGGCCAGGAAGGCTTGTGGAGGAGTGGCCTGTAGCCATCTGGGGTTCAAGGTATCTGTCCGGGGCCAGGGAGGAATGTGTGAGACCTAGGATGGGGCAGAAGGCACAGATTTCCCCCTACAAGTGAGTCTTCCTTTGTGCCTGGGGAACAGCCTGAGTCCCGAGTGCCAGATGTGGTGAGGACACAGCAGTCACTGCCTTCCCAGAGCCCTTGGGCCACCTAACAGTCCTACGTGAGCCACACAGGGTCTGCCATCCTATCTGGGGCTCTGGGTTAAGAACTGAATTTGGGACCATGAGACAGAGACAGTCTGGGGATTGTGATCAAGTGCCCTGGGAGCCAAAGATGAAGCCATCATCTGCTTGTGTGCTCATAGGTGACACAGGATATCCTGGGCTAATGTTTTGCTGAAGCTGGGGGATGGGGAGAATGTAGGCACAGGAGACCAGGGTTTGCCCAGGGATCCTGGACCACTGAGCCCAATCCCTCCCCGCTCAGTACAGAGAAGGAACCGAGAGGGGGTAGGGTTGGCCCAAGGCTGATGCCGGAGACCGGGTCTCCTGCCTTCCAATCTGGGCATTGCTTGAGGACGTGGTAGGACCCAGATGGGCCCCTGGAGATGGATGGACTGGTGGGAGCCCCGGCTCTGACCCTCCCCCTGCCTGGGGATGGATTCTGGAATCCTGGCCCCCAACCCATTTCCCCTGTTCGCGCCGCTCCCCAGGCGCTGACTAAACATCCTGCCATCTGGTTCCCATTAGCTGGGCTGGAGGTGGGGGAAGCCTGTTCCCAGGTTTCTTTGGCACAGTGGCCTGGAGGAGGGAGGCCTAAGCTCCTACCCACCTAGGCAGGAAGGGGCGAGGCCTGGAGCACTCTCAGCCCCCCAGTCCCATGGAGTCCTGTCCTCGCTGCCCTTCTCCCACTGGGGGCTCATCAGCCACCTGGCCATCTACTCTGTCCAGTATCTAGGGGCCTGGCCATCGTGGGGACCTTGCAGCCGCTCTCACAGAGCACAGCCGGCACACAGAGCTTGTTCGTGGACTGGGCTGAGACAGGCAGGGCCCCAGGCCAACACTAACCCTGAGCCTGGTGTCTGGATTTTCCAGGAACCAGAGATGTAGCCTGAGGGTTGTTGGAAGGGTTTTGGTCTCCCAGCTCTGCCCGGACGGCTCAGCCATGTGATGTCAGGAGGAAGCCTCCCTGCTCAGGGCCTTGGCCTCCCCATTTTGTTGTGGTGGATATGGTCTCTTTAGAAAGTTCTAGAATCTGAGAACTGGAAGGGACGTATAGAAACTGGATGAGATGATCACAATTGCTTCTGGCTGCACAGTCTCAAGGTTCTGAGGGCTAGGAAGGGAGTCTTGCTTCTTCTCCTCCGGTTCTTCCCTTCCACGTGGCCCACTGTCTACATGCAATTGCCCCCCAAGAACACACATACCCTCATGAGTCAGGACTCACTCAAATTGGCAGCCTAGAGGATGACAAAGCAATGCCCTTTCGTCCCTCAAGCCTCCTTAGAACTGCACAGCGGAAAGCTCCTCTCCTGTCAAGGGAGGATTGGAGAATAGATCTTTGCTCACAGAACATTCCTGAGCCCCTGCAGTGGGCCAGACACCATGCCTGGCACAGTGTGCGGTACAGTGGTGAACCACATGGCCAGCTTCCCTGTGCTCACAGAGTGTGCTGTCTACTGAGGTGCATGAGGACCCCATCAGAAGGAAAGGGGCTGGCCACGGTGACTGGTAGGAAGAAACACTTTCGGCAGGATGAGGACTGTGAGAAACTGACGTTTGGGCTGAGATGTGAGTAAAAAGGAGATATCCATGCAAAAAGGGCTCCAGTAAGGAACCCCCCGAGGAGGATGGACAGCAGTGTGAAGGCCCTGAGGCAGGAAAGGCTTTGGCCCACTTTGAGAACCAGCAAGGAGACCAGTGTGGTGGAGCAGGCTGAGTGAGGGGTGAGGCTGGGGAAGGGTTGCAGGGCTAGCTTGATAGTGCATCAAAGTGTGGCCAGTGGACTTTGCCTTTGACCTTGAAGGAAGCAGGGAACTGCTGTGGATTTCTAAGCAGAGGAGCTACACGTGATCTGACTTAAAAAAAATTTTTTTATTGAAGTATAGTTGATTTACAATGTTGTGTTAATGTCTGCTGTACAGAAAAATGTATAGTTATAAACACACACACACACATATAGTTTTTCTTTTTCATATTCTTTTCCATTATGGTCTATCACAGGATATCGAATATAGTTCCCTGTGCTACAGAGTACAGAGAAGGAAATGGCAACCCACTCCAGTATTCTTGCCTAGAGAATCCCAGGGACAGAGGAGCCTGGTGGGCTGCCGTCTATGGGGTCACATAGAGTTGGACATGACTGAGCGACTTAGTAGCAGCAGCAGCTATACAGTACAATCTTGTTGTTTATCCATCCTATATATAATAGTTTGCAGCTACTAATCCCAAACTCCCAATCCTTCCCTCTCCCTCCCTCTTCCTCCTTGGGCAACCACAAGTCTGTTCTCTATGTCCGTGAGTCTGTTTATGTTTCAGAGATAGGTTCATTTGTTTCGTATTTTAGATTCCGCATATAAGTGATATCATATGGTATTTGTCTTTCTCTTTCTGACTTAGTATGAAAATCTCTAGGGCCATGCATGTTTGCAAATCCATGTTGCTGCAAAGAATTTCATTCTTTTTAATGGCTGAATTATATATATATGTATATATATATATATATGCTGCATCTCCTTTATTCATTCATCTGTTGATGGACATTTAGGTTGTTTCCATGTCTTGGCTATTGTGAATAGTGCTGCTATGAATATAGGGGTATGTATATCTTTTTGAATTAAGAGTTTTATCTGGGTATATGCCCAGGAGTGGGATTTCTGGGTCATATGGCAACTCTGTTTTTAGTTTTTTTGAGGAACTTCCATACTGTTTTCCATAGTGGTTGTACCAATTTACCTTCCCACCAACAGTTGGGGGGGGGTCCCTTTTCTCCACACTCTCTCCAGCATTTATTATTTGTAGACATCTTAATGATGGCCATTCTGACTGGTGTGAGTTGGTACCTCATTGTAGTTTGAATTTGCATTTGTCTAATAATTGTCTAATGGAGCATCTTTCCATGTGCCTATTGCCCATCTGTATGTCTTCTTTGGAGATTTCTCGATTTAAGGCTTCTGCCAAGTTTCTGATTGTGCTGTTTATATTTTTGTTATTGAATTATATGAGCTTCTGTACATTTTGGAAAGTAAGCCCTTGGGCACATCATTTGCAAGTATTTTCTCCCATTTCATAGGTTGTGATCTGACTTATATTGTAAAAGGATCCTTTGGACTGCAGGGTGGAGCACAGACTTGTTGAGGGCACAAGGGCAGAAGGAGGGAGCCAGTGTGGAGGCAGCTGCACCCTTCTCTGGAGAGGTCTTTGAGTCTGGCCCAGGGTGTGAGGGGGCTAGTGGGAGAAGTCGGTGGAGCCAGAACAATGAAGGCTGAGTGAGCCCGGGGCAGAAACTTGGGAGGCCAGCTCTTGACCTGTCGAGTGTAAAGCGGGTGATCAGACAGCCAAGTGGTCAAATCTGTAAGGCAGTTCTATGTGTGCATCTGGAGCTCAGGGTCAAGGTCTGGGCTACCAGTCCTGCCCTCCCCCTGCCTGTCATTAGATGAGTTCATTGAGCCCCTACTATGTACCAGGCCTTCTGCCAGGACCCAGGGAAGAATAGTGGCTCTGCAGCTGAAGACAGACTCCTGGGGTAACACCCAGAGCAAGCAGACAGGCCTGTTCTTGTGCCTTCCACAATGTGTCCCAGTAACATCAAAGCTTGTCTGCGCACGTGCCCGTGTGTGCGTGTGTGGGCGTCTATCACATATAAACAAAGGTACAGTGGCCTTTTCCCTTTTCAAATTTTGAGAAGAAAAAAGGCAAACTTTCCATGCCCTCTTCCTGTTGCCAGCCGTTTCTTCCCTAGAGAAAACCCATCTTGTTTTAATGCCATGAAAACCCCAGAGGATCTGGTCCCAATTAAACAACTCTTCTTGCAGATGCTTTTGTGAGATCCAAATACATCAGGTGGTCCAGATTCCTGTGTTGTGCTTCCTTCCTTGAGACCTGGTGTTCCTGAGCGAGCAAGCCACAGAGGGAGAGCGAGAGAGAGAGAAGAGAGGCACATAGACAGATAGACTAAAGGAAAGTCAGAAGAGAGGGAAAGGGAACACAGAATCCAGATGATGGCTGGGCATGCACTGATGGGTAGTAAGAAGCATTGGCGGTCAGGGGAGAGGACCGTGGGCATCCTCTGGACTGTGGGCATCCCTGAGGAAGGTGCCAGTGGAAGGTGGGCTGAAGGAGGGTGGAAAGCAGCAAGCGTGGCTTGGGAACAAAAAGGTCCCAGGTGGCTGATGTGGCTGAGTCGAGGGAGCAAGGTTAGGGGAAGGTGGGGGCCACTCTCCCAGCCTCTTTCCCTTTTGAAATTCCAGACGGTTCTTGCCAATAATGTGGGCCCTGCTTGACTCCCCGTGGAAGCTGCCCCTGCCCCTCCAGGTGGGCATCGAGGGGCCCCACACGTGGGGCAGAGGCTAGTGTGGGCCTGGGGGCCAGCGAGCGGGAACGCGAGGTCGAGCCTCCCCCCAGCCCCCACCTTCCCGGCCCTCCGGAGTGGGCACGTTCACGTTCCAGTCCTGGCGCCCGCGTCTCCAGCTCCAGACGCATGTGACTCAGCCCCGCCGGCCTTGCCAAGCTGTCTAGACCCAAGTGTCTCCCCGTGGAGGGGGCCGTCCCGCCGGCCACTTCCTCTGACGCCGCCCCGGGGTGGGGGTGGGGGGGCGCTGTGGCGCCCCAGCGCACGTGCAAGTGCGCGTCCCCGCCTCGCCCAAGCCATGTGCGCGCGCTCCTGCCCCATCAGCCTTCGGGGGGCGCCAGGCGCGTGCGCGGAACCCCCAGAGACTCGCCCCCACCCCCGAGCGAGAGGGCGGGAGCACAGGGCGCCCCAACGCCCACGGAGGCCCGGTTCACCCCCTCGGAGCCCACCCCCCTCCCCGCGTGGCTCCCCCAGGCTCCCCCAGAGGAGGGCCTGGGAGCGCACTTGTGGGGACAGCCCCACCCATGCACCCTGGTTTCCTCCCGCACCCCCACAAGCCTCTTGGGCCTCCAAGCGGACCCGCAGGCCCTCGCAGGCCCTGGGGGTGGGGCCCTAAAGCAGGAGGTATGTGGCCTTGCTTGGGTGTCCCAGGCGCAGAGAGCTAAGGGCTGTCTCAAGCCCCTCTCAAGGGCTGGTTCTCCAGCTGCCCGCCCCCCCCCCCTCCCTGTCCCAGCGTAGGGATCAGAAGGGACAGAAAGAGGAGGCCAAGGTCCCAGGGAAACTGCTTCATCCTCTTGTGCCAGCAGACACGCTCAATGTGGACACAGGCTGAGAATGAGAACGTTCCTGATGGTTTTCATCAGGCAGCTCCTAGGCTGACATTCTTAGCCAGCCAGGGCTAGGACCAAAGACCCTAAGACTCCCCCAAGCCTCCTCTCCAGGCAGGTCCATGTCTGTCAGGCCCATAGACACACCTCTGGGGTCCTCCAGACTTACGCCACCCCAGTGCATGGCCAGAGCCTCTGGGTGAGTGAGTGGCAGACCCCGAAGGAAAGCTAGTGTCACTCTTGTTCCCAGAACCCTTCTGGTCTGTTGCACATGACAAAGTTTGGGGTCCCTGCAGCCTTGAGGCTCTTCCCAATCTCATTGGTAAGGGTTCCCTGTGTTCATGTCCTATACCCCTCCTCCCATCCATGTGAAGATGGTTTATTTTGGAGTGGGCTTTTGGCTGGCACAGATGGCGAGGGCTGGCTGCAAGCCCTGGGCACCTGGGTGGATGGGTGACCAACAGTCCAGCCTGCTGGCTCAGTCTGGAGCAGATGAGAGAGGTCCAGGAAGGCAGGGTAGGCAGGGAAGATAGGGGGCAGGGGTGGCGGAGACAGCCCTCTCACTTTGCCTCTCCTGGAGAACCTTGAACTCAGACCTTCCTCAGCCTGGCCTCATCACCCCGTGTCATTTCTCCCCCAGATCCAATGCCAGGCCCAGCCACTTACTTCTACAGAGTGCCTCAACCCATAACTAATGGAATTATTCCCCTGAAATCTCTCTCTCTCTCTCTCTCTCACACACACAGACATGTGCCCTTTTCTCAGGAGCCTGCATTTGGTGCTCACCAGAGGATGTGGTGAGGAGTCCTTTGATCTCATTTTCTTACTGGGGAATCTCAGGGGTATGGGGAGTGGGCACTGGAGGGATCCTCCATCCCTCCAAAGCTCCCCTTTCTTGGAACAAGGCCTTCAGTCTGTCTCAGAGGCAGCCGAAGCAAATCTGCCTTCTCTTCCTTGTCTGTGTGTGTTAGTCTGTGTCCAAGTCTTTGCAACAACTCTTTGTGACCCCATGGACTGTAGCCTGCCAGGCTTCTCAGTCCATGGAATTCTCCAGGCAAGGATACTGGAGTGGATTGCCATCACCTTCTCCAGAGGAGATTTCCCTGGTGGCCCAGTTGGTAAAGTGTCTGTCTACAATGTGGGAGACCTGGGTTGGATCCCTGGGTTGGGAAGATCCCCTGGAGAAGGAAATGGCAACCCACTCCAGTTCTCTTGCCTGGAAAATCCCATGGACGGAGGAGCCTGGTAGGCTACAGTCCATGGGGTCGCAAAGAGTCAGGGACGACTGCGTGACTTCACTCACTCACTCTCCAGAGGAACTTCCCAACCCAGGGATTGAACCGTCACAGGCAGATTCTTTACCATTTGAGCTACAGGGACGTCTCTTCCTTACTGGAGAGGTAAACCTTGAACTTTCACTTTCTTTGATTGGCTGTTGAGGGAGGGGACCTGGTTCAGATTCCCCCAGCACCCTGGGGTCTGCTGCTAATGGCAGCTGCAACTTTGGGGCCGAGATGCCCTTGAGGCCCTTCCTCTCACCTGCTGCCCTGTACAGCTCCTACTAGCAGCCCACTGCTCCAGGGCAGGGAGGCCATGGGGCGAAGCCACCTGGTTGACTATACATTTCGGTGCACAAGGCAAGGTGTGTCACGTGGCTGGCTGCCTCAGCCACCACCACTCACTGCCAGCCCATCTCTGACACAGTGAGGCCAGTACCTGTCAGCTGGTCTCATTTTCCAGCCTCTTTTCCAAGCACTGACACATGGCCAAGTTTCCCCCATGATCAGGAGTTTGGTTCAGTTCTCAGGTCTGCGCAGGGCCCTGCGGTCTCTGCTGACATCCGTGCCCCCCACACCCAGCCCCGTCCCCTCTCAGGCGGACATTATCCTTCAGCTCTTGACCTGCCCAGGCCTCCTGCACAGAAGCCAGGAGCTCTGGGCAGGCATGCCCCCTAACAGAGTTGTCCACATCCCTCCCTGCCTCCCTGAGCTTGCATATGTCTCAAGACAGAGAGCTCCCTCACTTTTCCCAGGCAGCCAAGCTAGTGTTTTTGACAGTGCCCTCTGAGAGCAGTGCTTCCTTGTATTGAGTTTGAGTCCACATTTCCAGAGGCGTCTACCACTCTGCAGTCCTTTCTAACCCACCCAGAGAGGCCCAGTAGTCTCTGTTCCCACCCCAGTCCCCAGTCTTTCCAGTGGATGAGGCTTGGGAGGCACCATGATCTGGGGGTGGTGTGGGAGGGGAAGCTGAGACCTGCTGCTGCCATTTCTATGAGCTAAGGGCTGGCCAGTGGGCTCTCCATGCAGGGGACGGACCTGAGTGACCCTTTGAGATGGTCTTCTCCCATCAAGGCCCTGAAATCCCACCACGTCCTATCCTGTGCCATAGACAGAGCTGCTGAGTCGGGAAAGGGCTGTTTAGACTACTGGCTCCATAGAGCTGGGTGGAGAAGGGGAATTTTCTTCCAGAATACACAGGGGCTGGTTTCTTCCTGATCCTCAGGAGCAGAGGATATGGGTAGGGTGGGGAGGCCACCACACTGCCATAGTTTCTCCCGCCAAATTCCCTAGTCCTAGGAAAGATCCACAGAAAAACCCACAAGAATTTGAATGTCTGAGCTGGGGCTGTGATGGAAATGAAATTTTTTAAAAAGAAAGAAAAACAAAAACAGAAAAAGAGAGGAAAAAAGATTGGAAAAAAAAAAAAAACCCCGAAAGCCCCCTACAGCCTTCAGTGGTGAGAAGAGCCCAAGTCAGCAGCCACATTGGAGGGGGACGGGACCTTACAGTGCTTTTGCAAATCTCTGAGTCCCTGGGTCCCTAGGCTGGGGCATCCTTCAGCTCAAGTGTAGAGGCTCTGTGTTCTCAGAATAGCTTGGAATTCCAAACCATTCACTAGAGAATCAGGCCCTGCTCCACAAGGCCAGGCTGGGGTCCCTTCTTCTTAGCCCAGACTCCTGCCCATCCCTTCCTTCCAGAACATGGCTGAGCCCTCTCCTGTCATTCAGAGGACTGAAGTCGCCTCCTGCCAGGTCCCTAGGTCTGCTGGCCTAGTCTAGCCCTGCCCCCTGATGCCACCCTCCAGGAGATGGCAGGATGGGGCACTGAGCAGGGATAAACTCTGGAGAGAATCAAGGAGGGCTGGCTCCTTGTTGCTGGTTTCCCACTCCCTGAGCATCAGCCACCCTCCATCTCCTTCCTACCTCATCTGATCAGCAGGTCCCTGGGATGTGGGCATTCTATGAGCTGGGGGTTTTGGAGGTGTGGCAGAGGACAGGCTAACAAATGTCATTTCAGACTCTTGAGTTTGAGGGGCCTGAGAGGTGCAAAGACATTTGTAAGTGGCCAGGGCACGAGGGAGACACAGAACCTTCCAGAAGGTCAAAGACAGACTGGAGGAGGGGCAGGTGAAAGGAGCATAATAATAGTAAACATGTACATAGTGCTTTTCACATGCCAGGTATTGCCTTGGGTATTTTATAGAAATTATTACCTCATTCCACCCTCATAGCAACCCAATGAGGTAAATGCTCTCAGTATCCACATTAGGTGCGTGCAAGGAAGCACAAAGAGGTTAGGTAACCTGCCCAAAGACACACAGCTTGGGCCAGATTCGAATCCACGAAACCTCTAACTACAGCTGTGAGTGTGGGCAAACGGAAACAGAGACCCGCGCTGGAACGTGGGACGCTGAAGTCCCAGTTCTGTCCCATCACCCAGGTTCCCCCTTCATCTTTCCGCGGAGAAACCGCGGGAAGAGGGCAGGAGCGCCCTCTCCTGGAGAATGCGCTTCCTGCCGCGTCCTCCGCCCCGGGCCGGCTGGCTGGAGCCTAGCGCGAGAGCCTGGGACCGAGCGCTAGCCCCGGCTCCTCCCGCTTTCCTCGAGGTCAGCCTCCTGGGCGCAGACGCTGCCCATTGGGAAGGCACGGTGGAGGAGGGGGCGGGATGCGTCTCTGCGCAATGCCCCGGCTACTGCGCAGGCGGGTAGGCAGGAGGGACACTAGACTCGTGATTGATTGGTAGCTGGGCCGGCCAGTCAGCCGGGGGCGTGGGCAGGGCGCGGTCTCGAGCGGGAAACATGGCTGAGTTGGGTCTTGGCGGTGGCTGCGCTGGCGGCGGCGGCTACGAGGGTGAGAGTGACGACAGCTCGTTCCAGGCGGCCCTAGAGGTCTTCGCGAAGCTGAAGGTGCTGCGAGGCCCCGGGAGCTGCCCCGGGGCGGCGGGGTCTGGGCGGCGGGGCTGCAGCAGTCGGTGGCGCCTCTGCCGGGGGGAGGCTCGTAGGCCGTCCGTCTCCGCTCCCTGGGCGGCCCCAGGCTTTCACTTTGCTGTCTCCGTGGCCCGTGCCTAGGAGTTCAGGCGCCTGAACTTTAGTCCCGCGGATGCTTGAAGGCTTGGCGTGCAGCAGGAGTGCAGGGGCGGGCGGCGGGGGTATGGGGCTACAAAACCTGGCTTCTAGGAGGAGGTCGCAGGTCTGGGGGAGACAGATGGGCGGAGTGCATGCCTCCGGCTTTGAGTTTTCTGAAGTAAACGCCGGTGACAGCGGTGGTGAAGACACCCTCCCCGCGAGGTCAGGCGGCAGCCCCGGGGCTGTGACCCGCTCTCCCCTCATCCCCTCTCCTTTCTCCTCCGCGACACCTCTCCCCTCGCCCGCCCCTCCCCCACCGTCCGCCTCCTCCCCCCCGTCCGTGATCGGGCCCGTGGGCCCTCTCCCGGTTCCCTTTGCTCCACGGCAGATGTCGGAATCTCGCCATAACCCCTAGTTGCTACCAAGTCAAACTACCGCTTCTGCCTCGAGGGGGCCTCGGAAAAGGACGCGAAGTGGTGGGCACCTGGAGCTGCAGATGACGGGGACTGAACTCTGGGCGTGATCAAGACCGCTACCCGTGGTCCGTGGCCGGGAGTCTGTGTCACCTGCCTGGTGGCTGCTTGGCGGCTGGGAACGTGTGTGAATGGAGGTGCACTGAGAGCGTGATTACTGCTCTGCGTTTCAACCTTTCCCTGATGTTGCCTTTCTAAAATTTCCTGGCTTTCCCTTTCCTTGTTTAGGACCTCAACTGCCCCTTTCTTGACGGTCTTTATATCACAGAACCAAAGACCATTCAGGAACTGCTGTGTAGCCCCTCGAAGTACCGCTTGGAAATCTTGGAGTGGATGTGCACACGGTAACAACCTGCTTTCTTCCTCCCCCACTCTTGGAGTACACAGACACCACTCAACCTACAGGGGAAGATGGGGTGGTTTCTTTATATGAGAAGGTGCCCACCGTCTTTAGTCACCTGCTTAGATAAGAAGTGAAGCCGTGCTCGGCTCTGGGAAGAAAGTGCCCTGGAGAGCACTTCAGCTTGTCTCTTCACAGCCGTGCTGTAGCTGAGCTTGGCTTCTGAGCATTTTTCTGGCTGTAACTACTACTTTCAGAGCTGGCAGGGATCTGGGAAATGATGTACTTCAGACCTTTCATTTTCAGACTGAGAAGCTAATGTTCAGAGTGGAGTCAAGAACCATCTGGGGTCTTACTACTGAGGAGTGGCAAGCCAGGGCCAAGACCCCATTTCCCAGTCCTTTGGGTCATGGTACCATTCCTCAGACACGGATGGGTGTCTGCAAGGAACTGGGGGTGCAGAAGGCTGAGGCATCAATCCCAGTGCCTTTCCACCAGCAGCTCCCAGTACTCTGGAGAGCCAGACAGGACAGCAGGCCAAGACAAAGCCAACAGGCTGAGGGCTCTGGCAGGGGTGTGCTCAAGAGGCTATGAGTATCCAGGGTAAAGATGGACACGTTTTGCCCTGGGACCTGGAGATTTTCTTTAAAAGGAGACAGGATGTGTGAGCCAGGTCTTTGAAGGCTGTATGGGATCCTGTATGTGTGCCACACAGGGACCTGGGCAGACTTGGCTTCCCTTGCATGGTGCCAGGCACACACAAACACACACACAGCTGCACCATGTGTCCAGCCACTAGCCTCAGGTCACAGTATGGTGTTGCACATACTTGAGATGTGCTCTAGGGTCTGAGGTGACAAGCGGGCACACAGACACATGCTCACCTGAGGTACCATTCCGCAGACACTGATGGGGGTCTCAAAGGAACTGGGGGTGCAGAAGGCTCAGGCACCAGTCCCAGTGTTGGGCACACCTCTGTTGTCTGAGTACTGGGATGTTGGCATGGAGGAGGTCGCGTTTGATCTGGGGACAGGTCATGGTGGACACTGGTTTCCATAGGAGCGAGGAGTCAAGGTGTGGGAGAGAGAACCAGGCAGCAGTGGCTTGAATGGCAGAAAGAATCTGGGACCAGGGGAGTGACATGTGAAATTGGCATTTTTGGCAGGGTGACTTGGGAGTTCTGTGGCAGATGGGTTTGGAGGGGAGAGGCTAGAGGCAGGTAAAAGACTGGAGCCTGGTTTGGAATGGCAGTGGCTCATGTGACAAGCACTGTTGGTCCTGGAAGGGCTAGTGCCTGGTCCAGGAACCTGGGATAGAACTGAGGATGGCCTGGGCTAGTTTGGAGATCTTGAACACAGGAAGGGGGCCAAAGTCAGGCCTTAGAGAGGCTCTTGTGGGAAGGAGCCCAAAGTTGCATGGCCCAGGTGGAAACTGGGGACCAGGTCCCTCAGCTGGCCAGAGAGGCGATGGATGAGAGTCTGGCTGAGGCCCTCAGATGCTTTTAGTGCTTTTTTAAATACAAGAAACAATCCTTTTAAGAAGCAACCAAAGAATGTCCAGTTGATTTTTATGATCCCAAGCTGGCAGAAGTGCTGTAGGCCTCTTGATGGCCAAAGAGTATTTCAGAGTCCAGTTTCTCCCAATTTCGTCTTGGCTTGTTTGCACACGGCTTCACCATTTCAGCCTCGTTTAGGTCCACCTATTCACCTTCCTCTGGGTAGAACCTGGGAACTGCATGCAGCATTGACTGGGGGTGGGGTTGGGCATGGTGGTCTTGGTGGCTCGTATGCCAAGCTGGCCCTCAGCATGGGCAAGGCAGAGCCACAGGGTCCCTGGATCACTGAGTTCAACTCTTGTGGGTTTCCTTGGTGCCTGAGGAGCTTTACTTGCTTTCGAGGCCTTGAGCACCGTTAGTTTCTGCCCTGCTCCCTGCTGCTTCAGGAAAAGCAATGTTAATGAAAGTCCTTTCCGAGTGAGGTCACTTAGGCTTTTGGGAATTTATTCTTGAGTGTGTTGAAGTGGTTTGCTGTGGTCCAGCCTAATGGATCAGTGAGGGCTCCCTGCTCTCTGGCGCTTTGTGAGTGGGAATGTTGCCTGGCAACCAGGCCCAGGGCCAGCCTCCCAGCTTTATGCATGGTGGCACTTCCCTCTCCTGCCCCTTCTGGCCCAGCCCTCTTTGACCGAAGGAATGGGTGCCTTAATGAGTAATTTAAGACAGGTGGCACAGCTGAGGCTGTTTTCCTGCTCCCTCTTCCCTGCAGTCCTGTGGTGGGGGGTGGGGTGTCAGGGTGGCCCCACTAGCTCCCAGGGCCCCCCCAGCCTGGTTGGGGCAGGTATGGCCACAGGGAAAGAACAGTGAGCCTTTTCCACTGAACACCTGCGCCGTCCTTTCCCACCATGATGATGAGAAAGTCAGCAGGTCCCGAGGGTGAGGCCTGGGCCCTGACCCTGCTAGAGCTGGGCGGCTCCCTGGCCAGCAGCTGGAGTGCCCTTCACATGGCCTGACTGCTGCGCCATGCCTGGACCTTGGGGCTGGGGTTGCCATGCTCAGACTGTGCCCCCTCATGGAGAAGACCCAGTGGGAGACTTGGGCTGTGTGTCACTTGTGACGCCTGCCGTTGTATTGCATGTGGTCTGTGTCTGGAAATGGTTCTGCCCATCAGCTTGGTATCTTCTTTTTAAAAATTACTATTTTAATTGGACGTTAATTGCTTTACAATGTTGGAGTGGTTTTTGCCATACATTGACATGAATCAGCCACGGGTGTACATCCTGAACCCCTCCTCCCACCTCCCTCCCCATCCCATTCCTCAGGGTCATTGCACTACACCAGCTTTGAGTGCCCTGTCTCATGCATTGAACTTGGACTGGTGATCTATTTCACATATAGTAATAGACATGTTTCAGTGGTATTCTCTCAAATTATCCCACCCTTCACCTTGGCATCTTAAGGCAAGATGCTTACCAGTGGCCACTCTCCTGTTATCTGTGTGGTATTGTCAAGGCTGGGGCTTCACCAGGCCAAGGGGACAAGTGGAATGGCTGTCTCCCCACCTGGGAGGCTGGGACTGTGATCCCACAGCCCACCATGCTAGGAGCCCTCAAATGGCTCAGAGCTGTGACCTTGGGTAGCATCATTGCCTGTTGACTTATGTTAGTTTAAGAACAGAAAACGCCCCTCTGTTGAAAGAGATAGGCATGGGCCTTTACTCATGGATTAGTCTGTGACAAGAGGCTGTGGTCATTCATTCGTAATGTTTACCAGCCACCTCTTCAGTGCTGGCTGCTGTGTTTGTTAGGGCCAAGAAGTACACAGCAGAAAGTTGGCTCCTGGTCTCGGTGAGCCCAAAGTCTAGGAGGTGAGAGCCCAGTGGAAGGACTGTGTCCAGGACCTGCAGTAATGGAGGAATGCCATCGTGGCTGCAGGAGGGTCCAGCCTTCCCGCGGCTTCCCTGGGGCGGCAAATGTCAGCCAGTGGTGGGCTTCGCCGGATCAGCTGGAGCCAACTCGGTGTGCTTGGCTTGGGTGGGAAGAAAGCCCTGCAGGTGGAGAAGGGCAGTCAGCCACATGCAAGGAGAGGGGCCCAGGCCCGGCCTGCAAGGATGCCAGACCAGGGAGGTCCTTTTGCATATTCTCCAAACAGACCTGCACCGTGATTGCAAGCAAAGCCAGCCCCTGGGTTCCTCTTGGAAAGGTGTCAGAGCTCTGAGGAATTCAGTTTTCTTTCCTCTTGGGCAGTCCTTTCATGTTTTTATTGTGAAAATTTTAATGTCAGTACTCAAATTCACGTTTCCAAGGTGAACTTTCAGAAATAGTTTGGTTTTGTGTTTTGCTGATAATTTATGGAGTTGAAATCACATAAGATTATCCATTTTCAAGTGAGTTTTCCAGTGCCATTTAGCACCTGGATATGAAGATTCCCTTTTGAGAGCATCTGTAAGGAGAGGTGTGAGGGCCTCCTGCAGCCCACTCAGGCCTGACTGCTTTTGCTCTTTGCCTGCAGGGTCTGTCCCTCCTGGCTCGAGAGGTTCAGCTCGCT
This sequence comes from Capricornis sumatraensis, assembly GCF_032405125.1. Taxonomy (NCBI): domain Eukaryota; kingdom Metazoa; phylum Chordata; class Mammalia; order Artiodactyla; family Bovidae; genus Capricornis; species Capricornis sumatraensis. Next base: position 62,512,967 of record NC_091092.1, on the reverse strand, counting down.
GAACGGGGTGTCAGCCGAAGTGAAGATCCAAGGTGGGTCTCCTCCGTTACAGGAATTTTGTGTTGAATGGTGGATTCTGGCCATTCTAACCTGGTGCATGGCCTCCTTAGCAGATTGGTAGATTGCACAGTGGACTGGTGTTTTCAGTGGTTGTCCCCAGAGCCTTCTGGGATCCGCCCTCCCTTGTGTCTGTGAAGGAGACCCCGCCAGCCCATCCACTAGGGTGCTGGGGGGCAGAGACAACCGTTCTTGCTTATGCCACCAGTGATCAGGCTGCGTTGTGCTTGGGTGTGTGTGCGTGCCTATGACATGAGGCATTCCTGGGCAGGTCTCTATGGGGGCTTATCTCGGAACTGCTTCTTTTCAATCCATTTTTGACAGAAACTGCCCTTAAGCCAGCAACAAGCACTAGGTAAAGGGGAGCAAATTGCAGTCCTGAAGGCGCTGGCTTGCTCTTCACCCACACAGCAGTGTTTCTGAAGGTCCATCCTTCTGTGAGTCTGTGTTTGCCTCACCCCTGGCCCAGGGTGGGTGAGCCGGACCCCAGATTTCTAATCCGTGCCCCTGCTGGCCCTGCCACATTAGTTATCTGGGGCCAGTCCCAAGGCTGACACAGGTTGTGTCTCGGAGCCCATGGAGGCTGGGCCAGCCTGGTCAGCGGGTCACAAGTGAATCCTTGAACATGCATGCACAGGTACCTACCGTGGTGTTACCATTCCTAGCCTCAGTTTCCTCTTCGATAACGTGGGTGAGCAGCTCAGCCTGGCCCACCCTGTGGGGGTGGGGCCTGGGTGGCAGAGCAGGTGGTAGATGTGAGTGCTTGAGGAAGAGTGTAATTGGGAGAAACTGTGACACGCGGAAGAGGGATTAGAAGTCACCCGTTCACATTTAAGGAGCACCCGCTCTGCACCCAGCACTGCTCTTGCGGAGCTTACTTGCTAGCTAGGAGACAGGTGATAACACAGTAGGTGGTGACGTTTCTCAGTGTATCAAATGCTGAGAAGCACCATAAACAAAGATAGGTGAAGGCAGGGTGGTGCTCGGGTGGGCTGGGAGAAGGGTGGCACTATTGACATAAGATGGCTGGGGAAGGTCTCCCTTTTAAATAACAAGAGTCACATGGGAAGGAAGGAAGTGAGGCAGGCAGATCTCAGGAAGAATAGTGTTTGGGGTGAGAGAAGAACAAGCACCCAGGCAGGAGGTAGGAACAGCCAGGAGGCCAGGGTGGCTGCGGTAGAGGGCAGAGCAAAGGGCCAGGGCTGGGGCGAGGTCCGAGGGGCGACAGCGCCAGACCAGGCCAGGGCTGATGGACTGCAGAAGGACGTGGGCCTGTATTCCAAGAAGGGCCGTATAATCCTGACTGTGGGCTTAACAGGGAGGGTCCCTGGCCCGCTGTGCTGAGATGGATGTGGGATGCTGGAAGAGGGGAATGCTGCCCAGATCCTGGATTTCTAGTGAAGGGACCATTTGCTGGACTTGATGAGACTCAGATGTAGGCATTTGCAGGGATTTGGGGTCAGGGGCTGCAGGGCTGGTTGGGATGTAGAGCTTGCACTGGCCCCTGGCTTTGTGGCTCCAAGTCATAGCCTACCAGCTGGTTCCTCAGAAAATGCCCAGGGTTCCCCGGAAGACATAGCCGAGGATTCCTTACACCCCACAGGGCCTCAGTTTCCTAATCTGTGAAATGGAAGAGTAGCCACCTGCTAGGGTTGCCTGCAAGAGGAAGGGGTGTGATGGCGTGAAGGGCCTGTATGAAACTGACAAATGTGAGATGGTTCCTTGTGCTGTGGCTTGCTGAGGTGTCTGAAAGGGTGGCATGTGGCATCTTTGGAAGGTGCCCTGGCCTCTGTGGGCTCCTCAGGCAGCTGGCGGGCTTCTGCTGGAAGCCATCATTCCCTGTATGGAAGAGCATTGAATGCAACCTCTCATCGTAGGTGAGGAACCTAGCCCCCAGAGAAGGGCAGTGACCAGGTGTAGGTCACATAGCAGGAGGCCATGCTGGCACCCCAGGGTGTCCGCCACCTGCCTCCTTGTTGACCTCCTTTAGCAGGGAAGCACTTGGCTAGGGTGCCTGGCCTCCCCCTCTTTGGGTGGCTGTCTGTGGTAACTGGACCCTTGTGTTCCAGCAGAGATGGTGAAACTGGGCCATGAACTGATGTTGTGTGGGCTGGATGACCAGGAGCTCCTGAAGGTAAGAGAGAGCCCCCCGTCCCTGTGGGCAGGGGCCCTCCATGATGCTGGGGTGATTCTGGGAAGGCTCCTTCCCTAGGAGCCAGCATCCTTAGCCCCTGGGGCAGGAACCCATAGGATTCCTTTGGGTGGACCCCTGCCATTCCTAGGACAAGGTGAGGGGCTGGTTGAGGAGGTCGAGGAGGCTTTCTGGCTTACATGCCAGTAACTGTCATGCCCTTCCTCCCCCAGACAGCAGGTCCTTGTCATATGCCATCTCCCTGGGAAGGTGACAAGCAGCTCTCTCAAGGTTACTCTGTAACAGAGCCTGGCCTCTTGAACCCAACACTCTGGCTTCTGAGCCCATGTACTTTCCTCCATGTGTTGCCTTTCCATACAAAGGCAGCCACCCTTAAACCTACTCTGAAACCCTGCCACCTCCTCTTAAAATTTAAGAAGCATACTTGAAATAATTATTTCCATGTTTTGGCTCTTAAAAATAACAATGCTCCAACTGTGCCTTATACATTTTTGACAGAAGACATGTTTCCAGTTCTCTTCAGTATATATGAATAGCTAGGAGTGGAATTACCTAACTTTCAGAATTCTTTGAATATGTTAAACTTTTCAAGGAACCCCAAAGTGTTTTCCAAAGTGGCTGTACCATTTCACATTCTCACCAGCATTGTGTGAGGGTTCCAGTTTCTCACATCATCACCAACACTTGTTATTTTTCATCTTTTTGATACGAGCCATCCTGGTGGGTGTGAAGAGCTCACCGTGGTTTTGATTTGCATTTCCCTGATGACTAATGGTGTTGAACATCTTTTCATGTGCCTATTAGTCATTTGTGTGTCTTCTTTGGAGTAATGTCTCTATTTCAGTTCTTTTGCCCACTTTTTAATTGGGTTGTCTTTTTATTTTTGAGATGCAAGAATTCTTTATATATTCTGGATACAAGGCACATCAGATATTTGATTTATAAATATGTTCTCCCATTCTGTGGATTGTCTTTTCACTTTCTAGATGTGTCCTTTGGAGTTCAAAAGTTTTGAGCTTTGTTGAGAAAGAGTTTTGTATTTTTAGCTCTTATATTTAGATCTTTGACCCATTTTGAGTTAGTTTTATGTATGGGTGTAACGTGTATATCCAACTTCCTTCTTTTGTATGTGGCTGTCCAGTTTTTCCAGTTAATCGACCACTTATTGAAAATACCATTCTTTATTGAAAAGACCATTCTTTCCTCATTGGACTGTTTGGGCATCTTTGTTGAAAATCGATGAATGTAAAAGTGAGGCTTTATTTCTGGATTCTCCATTCTATTCCACTGATCTGTATGCCTGTCCTTAGGCCAGTACCAGAACGCCTTGATGACTATAGCTTTGCAGTAAATTGTGAACATGACAGTCCTCCAACTTTGCTCTTTTTCAGAGGGGTACCTTGAATTTCCATATGAATTTTAGAATCAGTTTGTCAGTTTGTGCAAAACTGAGCTTTTAATGGAGATTGTGTTGAATCTGTAGATCACTTTGGCGAGTATTACCATCACCCCTAATAAGTCTTTCTATCCTTGAACATGGGCTGTTGTTCCATGTAGTTCGGTTTTCTTCAGTTTCTCTTGGAGACGTTTTGTAGCTTTCAGCGTATAGGCTGTGAGGGGCAGCTTACCCTTTCCTGGGCTGGTGGGGCTCCTGGAGCCCGTCTGCTGTGGAGGGGCTGGCGTGCAGCCTGGGCCACCGGTCAAGGCTTTGTGAGATCTTGAGTGACACTTGGTCTCATGTTTCTGCCCAGGCTTTCCTCCATCTAGACAGTGTCCCACACCTCATCTCCTTCTCGCAGGGTGCCCTTTGGGTGTATCATTCTGGTTCGGTGTTGTTTGGGGCTGGTTGGGAGAAGGAGGCAACACGAGGTAGTGATGCCCCCAGTGGCAGGCCAGGGGGGCATGGAGGTGGAGATCCCAGGAGCTTGCAGAGGCACCGGCCCTGTCCCTGTGGCTACGTAGGTGGGAGCCAGGCTCGCAGGGAGTGCTAGGCATCTGCAACCATGATGCTTGTGGACAGGAACTGAGCTGCAAACAAAAGAGCAGAATGTGACCCTGTCCCCCAGTCTGCTGCCTCCCCAGGGCTGCCTGGGCCCCCTCGGCCCTCCCCTTCTCAGCCCACCCTAAAAGCCGCTGCTCTCAGGGCTCTTGGAGCAGGCTGTGTTTACAGCCTGTATTCACACAGGCTCTCCCAGATTAAATTTGCATCATGGGGCTTGGTCTCGGGCCTCTCCCCCTTTCTGGAAGGAGTTGAGCTCTAAATTGGACTGCTCCTGGCCAGGCATCCCAGCTGCTTTTGGGGTGGGGGGCTGACTCAGCTGCTGCTCAGGGACTCTGGCTGTAAGGCTTGGCTGCTTGTCGCCTATGGGGGAATGAGTCCCTGTTGGCCACGAATTAGCAGATGCGACGTGGCCATATCCACTGCCTGTCTTGTTGTGCCAGGGGCCCTGAGCCTGTCCACAAGCCTGCCATGTGGAAGCCTGGGGGGCTGCTGGCCCGTTGGGGCAGCAGGGGGCCCCTGGCACATTGGGCTAGTGAGTACCTGTGCCCTTCCCTGCCCAGGGCCGGGCCTGTGCCCAGAAGCAGCTACACTTCATGGACCAGCTGCTGGATGTGGTCCGCAGCCTGAGTGTCGGCGGCTCCAGCTGCCCCAGGTAAAGGTTGGCACAGGCCCTGCCCGAATTGGCCGCCAGGCGCCCTTGCTCCTCCAAGCCCTCTGGGCACATCTTCCCAGGAGGAACCCCCCATGCTCCATCCCAGGGGAATGCAGGCTCACCCCACCAAGGATGGATACCTGGGCTGTCCCTGCAGGTGGGCAGGCTCTCAGAGACTGGAGGAGATGCCTTCTCCTGGCCCCTTAGCTAGTCTTGGCTGGTCTCTGGCATTGACAGCGTGGCCCTGGGGCTGCCTTTGCAGTGCAGAGGAGCGCTTCGAGGACACCAGGGAGAAGACCGAGGGGTTGCTGGGGGAGCTCTTCTCCAGCTCTTGCCTGCAGATGCTCCTGAGACCCAAGTGTGAACCATGGTCTGTGGACGTGCAGCCCCTTCTTGACAAGCAGAGCGATGACAGGCAGGGGTAGGTTGCCTGTTGGCTGGGACGGAGCCTCCTGTGCATGGTCCACAGGTGCCCCGATGCCCATGATGGCACCAGGCAGAAGTGACCCCTTGTCTCCCTGCAGGGCCAGCCCCTTGGTCAAGTCGGAGGAGAAGAAGATGGCAGAACTGGCCCGGCAGCTGCAGGAGAGTGCCTCAAAGCTTCAGGCACTCCGGGTGAAGGTGAGGCGCTGGCTGCGGGGGTGCTGCATGGGGCCCCCGCCCATGTCCCAAAGCCTCAGACAGCCCTGTCTCTCCGACGACCATGTCAGGAGGCCTGAGTGAGGTGGCACACATGCCGAACGGCCCAGCTTCTCGAATGTGATGGCCGGAGAGGGGAGGCTTTTCCAGGAGTGGAAAGGACTGGCTTTGGTGGGGAGCCCTATGCCAGGCCTGGCACCCTGGGCTTTTCCTGGGCTTTCTCCTGCTACCTTCCCTGCAGCCCTGGACCTTTCCTCATTGCCGCTAAGGTCCTCAGGAGGACGTTGAGGTCCCTGCAGGCCTCCGGTCTTCCATTCATCTCCCGGTTTGTGGAAGCATGGAGTGGCCAGCAGACCCCCACTTCTCCAAGGGGGCTTAGGGCCCTGCCTGGTGCCCCATGGCAGGCGGGACAGCCTCCACCCCTGACTTTGCAGTGCTTTGCACAGCAACGAGCCGCTCTGGTCAGCGCCCATGCCAGCACCCTGGACCAGAAGCTGCGCCTGGTCATCTCTGACTTCCATCAGCTCGTCATTGCTTTCCTGCAAGTCTGTGATGGTGAGCTGGGCGAGTACTGCCAGCGCCCAGGCCCCTACCTCCACCCATGCGGCCCCATCGTCCAGGCCGTGTATCAGACCCTGACATCGTGCCTCCAAGTAAGCATCGCCCTTCCCCTGGCCCCTCCCAGGGGCTACTGTACCCCCAGCGAGGCACCTGAGGGTGGGGACTGGCTGATCTCCGGGCTCCAGGCTTAAGGCTGAAACTTAAAGGCAGGTTGGGGCTATAGAGGGGAGGAGGGGTGCTGGGGATGTCCCACTGTGGGTCCCCCTGCCCTTCAGGAGGGTGCCCACCAAGCCACAACCGCAGGCACAGAAGAGGTGTGTGTGCTGTTTGCACTGGGCCCCAGCTGACCGTAGGAGACTCTCATCCCAGCCTACAGCTTCTGTCCCGGTGTTGGCCTCAGCCTGTCTGCACAAAAGGCTCAAGCATTTCACGGTTTGTTTTTCCTTGTGTGGCCCAGAGTGGTGCCAGACAGACAGACGGATGCTTGCCCGTCTTGGCCCTTGACCCAGTTTGGACAGACAGGAAAAGGCAGCCTCACACGGCTGAGCTGATGGCCTCAGCATTGACTCCGCTCTCCGGAGCCCAGACTGCTAGCTTTGGTTATGATTATGTGCACAGTTGCCACACATGACACTCTGCCATCAACTCAGGGCTCTCATGGTGCTGGCCTTGGCGTTCTCACAAGAAAGCTCCCAGACTTCCCAACCTCTGACCAGCTTGTTCTTTGCTATTCTACAGCAGGCTGAGTTAGGGCACAGTCCTCGCCCATCAGAAAGGCCCTTTGACCCTGGGACATTGACTTTTGCACTGTCCATCTGTCCCCTCTACCCTGGCTTTGTGTGGCCTCAGTGTGGGGTGGGATCCAAGATAGTGTGGCGTCCCTGCAGGGCCAGGAGGAAGGGAATTACACTGGGGAGCTCTGGTGGGTGACTGTCCTTGCAGCTGGAGGCAGGTGTTCAGTGTCCACCAGGGCGGGGAGCAGGAGACGCCTCCTGTGGGTCAGACCGCTGGCATTCAAGCCTACACGTCCCCACCCTCTGTTCCTCCATTGAAGCTGTTGAAGGCAGCCGTGGAAGTCACTAGCACCTCGGTGAAAGCCGTGCAGATGGTGAACCAGCAGCATGACGAGCAGATATGCTGGGGCAACAACAGCTCTGTCATGAGTCTAGGTATGTGGTCACCCCTTGCTGTGTCTGTGGCCACCCGATTGGTGGTCAGGGCCATCTTAGGGCACCTCGGCCTGCATTTGGGGACTGGTCCATTCCTGTTCTCTTCTTTTTGTGATGCTTAAGGTTTTCCTTCCCTTAAAAAAGGCTTTTGACAGAAAAGAAAACCATGAATGGTAGAAAATGGGGATTCTCTAAAGCTGTGCAGAAGGAAACTGAAAGCACTGCATAACGCAGTGGCCCAGAGGCAGTCTGTTCATGTTTTGGTCTGTTTCCCTCTATTCTGTTTCCTCTCATCATTTTTAAAAATTAATTAATTTATTTTAATTGGAGGCTAATTACTTTACAGTATTGTAGTGGTTTTTGCCATACATTGACATGAATCAGCCATGGGTGTACAGCTCTCATCATTTTTTATTTCTTTGTATAAGTTGAATCTAATCACATCATGCTACACTATTATATTCTTTCCCTTGGACCTCATTTTAAGCATTGACCCAGGTTCTCAAAGTCATATTTCCAATCGTCAGACACTTCCTTTCAGACATGAGCTAAAATTTGCTCAACGTTTTCTACTACTGAGCCTGTAGGTCACTTTCGATTATTTATTGTTATACTGTTCCAGCATTTACAATACTGACAAATGGGAATAATTCAAGGTTTTGTTCTTGGATAATGCTTGGGTACATACTGGTTATATGTATATTGTGGGACAGTATTTGTTGTTTCAAAACTTGGTTACAATGACATGAGGAAATGCATACTGTATAGTGTTAAAAGGAAAATGCAGGTTGAAAATGAAATATACAGTATGATCTTACTTCTCTAAAGGGAAAAAGTGCAGAGGAATCCATTGTGGGAGTTGAGTTACCACATGGATGTTGATTTTCTCTCTGTGAGTCAGAGGTGGATTCAGATTGTTTGTTATTCAGTCGCTAAGTTGTGTCAACCCCATGGACTGCAGTATGCTAGGTTTCTGTATCTTTCACCATCTCCCAGAGCTTGCTCAAACTCTTATCCATTGAGTCGATGATGCCATCCAAGCATCTGATCGTCTGTAACCCCCTTCTCCTCCTGCCTTCAATCTTTCCCAGGATCAGGGTCTTCTCTAATGAGTTGGCTCTTTGCAACAGGTAGCAAAAGTATGGGAGCTTCAGCGTCAGTCATTCCAATGAGTATTTCCTTTAGGATGGACTGGTTGGATCTCCTTGCAGTCCAAGGGACTCTCAAGAGTCTTCTTCAACATCATGGTTCAAAACCATCAATTCTTTGGCGCTCAGCTTTCTTTATAGTCCAACTCTCACATCCATATGTGACTACTGGAAAAACCATAGCTTTGACTAGACAGACCTTTGTTGGCAAAGTAATGTCTCTGCTTTTTAATATGCTGTCTAGGTTGGTCATAGGTTTTCTTCCAAGGAGCAAGCATTTTTAATTTCATGGCTGCAGTCACCATCTGCAGTGATTTTGGAGCCCAAGTATAAACTTGTCAAGAAGGTAAATTGTGTCAGTTTCCATTGTTTCCCCATCTATTTGCCATGAAGTGATGGGACCAGATGCCATGATCTTAGTTTTTTGAATGTTGAGCTCTAAGCCAACTTTTTCACTCTCTTCTTTTACTTTCATCAAGAGGCTCTTTAGTTCTTCTTCACTTTCTGCCATAAAGGTGGTATCATCTGCATATCTGAGGTTATTGGTATTTCTCCCGGCAATCTTGATTCTAGCTTGTGCTTCATGCAGCTCTGCATTTTGCATGATGTTCTCTGCATATATAGTTAAAGCAGGGTGACAATATACAATCTTGACCTACTCCTTTCCCTATTTGGAACCAGTCTGTTGTTCCATGTTGGGTTCTAACTGTTGCTTCTTGACCTGCATGCAGATTTCTCAGGAGGCAGGTATGGTGGTCTAGTATTCTCGTCTCTTGGAGAATTTTACAGTTTGTTGTGATCGTTTACTTTGTTTCCTGTTTCTTTATCCTGTTCTGCAGCCTTCACATATTCTGCAGTGAGCATGTATCACTCAGGGAATTTCCCTGTGATTGTCAACCTTTAAGAAAGGTCACAGTGAACTCGTTTCAACAGTTGAGGTTCCACGTGAGGTTCTGCCATCGTGGCAATGAGGCCAGCTCCTCCCATTTGTGGGGCTAGCTTTGCTGTTTCTCACCTTCCTGCTATTGGGTAAGGTCAAAATTGTGTCTGCATTTAATTTTAAACTTTGTTTCTGAGTAAGTTTCTTCTTCTTATGGAAAATACACTCAGAGAAGGTTTTTCGTTGTTGTTGTTTTTTGTTATAAGAAAAAAGCAGCTTTAGGGAGGAGTCTTAACTCAGGGTTAGACAAGTGAAAAGTTGCCTCTGTCCCCTGGGCTGTGGCAAACTCCCTTCAGTCCATTGCTACTGATTTTAAAGCAGATAGTTGTGTGACCACAGACCAGGCTAAGAGATGGAACATGCCTCGCACACTAGCGACTCCATCAGCCACTTCCTGCCTGCAGCTGAGTGCTGGCCCGGCTTGGTGAGGATTCTCTCCCGGTGCCTGCACCTCCCAAGTGAGGGTCTGTGATCGCTCATGTTCATTGACATATAATGGAGGCCTTGGGGTAGTCTCTTCAGTCTTCCGTTCTCAGATCTGTCTTGCCCTTTGGCTCTTTTGATAGTCTTGGTGTGGGGTCACTTTTGCGTTTCTCCCATTTGGAGTTGTATGAGCTATTTGGGTGTATAGCTTCATGGTTTTCCTCCACACTCAGCCAGATGGCTGACAACGTTTCCTTCCTCCGCACCTCTGTTGGTCTTGCCTTAAGGTCAAGTAGAGTCATGGGCTCAGGGACTTTGCAGGTCTCTTCCAGACACCCTCTCGGCCCCAGACACTCGTGTGGTCTTCCATATTCCCAGGACCTTTGCAGCTCTTCAGAGCCCTCGTGGGCCTCTCCTGCCCTGTTGTCTCCTTCTGCACTTGCTGCTTTGTCTGTGTTTGCTCCAGCCCTTTTCCATCGCCAGAGGCAATGGTCATTCAGAGAAGAGAACTTTCCAGCCAACTTGAATGAACATACTCAGCATCTTGTCCACACATACTGAGGAAACTGGAAAGAACCAGCAAGGAGAAATGCAAGCAGACACTCTTAGGCGTTAAACATGGTTGTCAAAGTCTTCAGAACAATCCATGGAGAGAGTTAGGCAGATCTTGAGTAGAAAACATCTTGAGACTCAAGAGACAAGGGGCAGATAAACAAGGGCAAAGAAAAACAGCGCAGAGATGGGCTGAGATCTCTGACGCTGAGAAAAGAAGGAAGGAGGAGGGAGGCGGTTGCAGAGTTGAGGGCTGAGTCCAGACCAGAGGGAGCCCCAGGACTCACTCCAGACCTAGCCTCCCATAATCCACGGTAGCAGGGATGCAGCATTGGGGGCCCAGGCTTCCAGAGACAGCACAGCTTGGCCTAGCCCTGAGTCAAGAGAAGGCCACGTAGCACTGAGGGCCTGGGACAGAGGGGCGACATGTGAGCTAAGGTATACGCCCAGATCTGGGGGAGCCTCGGAGCAGGACTGGGGCATCTGGAGATTGGGAGAATCTGAGGACTTAGTAAAGGGAAATGACACCCCTGAATCCTATCTATATGTAAGAGAAATGTGAGCGCCCTCAGAGGGAGTGGTGATGGTGAGTGGGAAGGCTCGTTGGGGCCAGGCCTCTCTCTTCTCTGTGAGATGCCCACCCAGCCATCACCCCAAGGCTCACCCTGTGGTGCCCAAGCTTCGCACTCACTCTTGGGATTGGCAGGACCGAACACCACTTGCCAACCTTATGGGAGGGCAGAGGACAGGCCAGGGAGGCGAGCTCCTGGAGGATGGACTCGGACAAGCTGAAGGAAGGGCTGATCAAAATCCATACAGCATTCGAATCATGAACCTCCCTGACTCCTGGGTTCTGCGGAGAGAGCCAGTCAAGCTGGTGAATCCCAGCCTGGGAACTCTGCCTGGGGCCCCCAGGGGATTCCATCAGAGCTCACCAGGCCCTGGCCTCCTTGGGGGCTCCTGGCTCAGCCCATCGCGGGGTGCCCTGGGCCCAAGGACAGCTGGAATGACTGACCTTACTATTTTCCATTCTCTTTCATTGGCAGCGACCAAAATGGAAGAGCTAACCCAGCAATATAAGACCTTCAGCACCTGTCTGCACAAAGGCCTGCAGTAGCCCGTGAGCAGTGAGCTCCACCCCGAAGAGCCGGGCAGCAGCAGTCAGTTCCCTTGCCATGTAGACATGGCCTCTAGCTGCTCAGCACCTTCAGCTCTTTGGCGAGGGGTGGGGGTGTGGGGGCTGTGAGGGGAGGGTAACGTGGGGATGGTGGAGGGTGGAGGTAGGGTGGGGTGGGGCGGGTTTGGGCATTGTGAGCTGGGGAAAAAAGAAAGCCCAGGTTTTAAGAAGTTGCCTCCAGCCTGCTTTTTTGCTTCTGTGGCTCTGCCTGACTGCCTCCCTGCCCGTCCTGCCTGCCCCACGTTCCAGTGCCCGTTAAGCCTTTTGGTGTCTTGTCACCACTCCTGGCTGAATGTGACCACGGCCTCCCCCAGGCCCTGATCCGCTGCTTCTTCCCCCTGACCCTGGGCTGGCCTTGAGGGTGCTGGCACCCACTGCATCTGGGATGTGGCCGGTGGGGGCGTGTGCTTCCTTCTCCTGCCTCCCCAGGCCACCCAGAACCAACCTGGGGAATTCTTGCTGGTGGCCTGACTGGTTGGCCAGGAAGCAGCTGTTGGGGCTTTCCAGGGCCACCCAATATCTGCCTGAGCTGTGTCATAGCCATCTCCCTCTTTGCAAGCCCAGGGACAGACACACCCGGTGGGGTCCCCTGCCCCCCTCAGCTCAGCATCAGGCTGAAGCGCACTGGGGGAGGCCCCCCTCCCCTTCTAAGCATTTGGTTGCCAGTCTCACTTGCACCTTCATTTCCCTGATTCCCCTGTGGCTGTTCCAGACCAGGAGGCTCCAGGGAGCTGGTCCCCTGCCATCAGCGGAGTTGGGAGCACAGGCAGACCCCTGGGCACTGTGGTCCAGGTTTCCTGACAGCTTTACAGCCCAGGAGAATGGAGGGCCCACTGTGGGCAGGCTGCCCCTGGCAACTCGGCTGCCTCCCTTCGCCCCAGTGGGAGACCGGGCTTGTGAGCACCCGCTGCCAGAGGCTGGCACGGCTTGCCCGGGGATGAGGTCCTAGGGATGGTGCCATCCGCTCTCCTGGAGCAGGGAGGGCCTTTTCTCTTACCTCCTACGTTGACTGTGCCCTTCACCCTGGCCTGAGCCACTTGGGCCGGGCAGGACCTGGAGCCTCTGGCTCTCATGGCACTCGGTGGAGGGCTGCTCCCACCTGCCACACCTCCCTTGCTCCTTCCCTGGCCGCCTCTGCTCCAGGCTTCTGAGATAATCTAGAGGAAGAGGAGCCCCCCCCAAAGTGGGGGGGGGGGCAGCTGCCCTGATGCACCCCAGCTGCTGTCAGTGGGGCCCCACTCTGGCCTGTTCTCCTAGCTCACTTTGGTTGACCGTGATGATGGAGCTGTGCCTTGGAGATGCCCCTGTGGGAGGGCACCAGCCCGGGGCTGGGTGTTGAACCCAATGCAGCAGGCCTGGCTGCTGCCGTCAGACCTGATCAGTCGTGGAGGCAGGGCAGAGGTCTTGGGTTTCCTCTTAATACCTGTGAGACACCTGTGACGACACGTTCTTCCAGCCCAGGCTGTGCTCTGCCTGTGGGAAGCCTGCCTGCGGCCCAGGAGCCAGCTTTTCAGCCTGTAAAAACATGGGGTGTGTGTCCCAGCAGCTGTGAGCAAGCGAGGGGATGGCAAGCTGGCCGCACAGGTCCTGTGGCCTCGGATCTCCTCCCTACCCAATAGGCGGCTGGGGGCAGGCCACAGCCACAGATTAAAGGCCTCCTGGAGCAGCCTGTGTGAGACAGGTGTCCAGTAGCCCAAGAACCTGGCCAGCAGCTGCTGCAGGTAAGCCAGTGTGGCCAGCTGCCAGGGCCCAGAGGCAGAAGGGGGGCTGGATCAGGTAAGATTGGAATTGGATCCACCTGTGTGGCGAGAGAAGGCCAAGCCAGGGAGGCTGGGAATTCCCAGGAGAGTTGTCTTGGGTGCCTGCTTGTCTGCTTCCCAGCAGCTGATCCCAGGGGCACGTTTGTCAGGTGCTGGGCCTGAGGCTGCTGGCCACAGTGTGTTGGTGATGGTGCCATCCTGGACTGCAGTCCCTGGTGACATGGGCCTGGTACACTGCCTGTCCATGTCCTTGGGGTCCAGAAGCAGAGGCCCCAGGCCAGGGTCTGGGCATATCAGGCCTGCCTTTTGCTGTTTACTAGACGGTAGCAGTGGGGATGGTCAGGGAGGGACTGAGGGACACCGTGGAGGCGGGTGACAGGAGGCCTCATCCTGGACAGAAGTAACAGATCCCTGTCACTGGATCCCAGTTCAGAAGGCCCCATTGCAGTCTCTCTAGATCTGGGTCTTAGAAATGGCTCCTAGAGCCTAAAGGCCCATGAGGTAGCTAGAAGGGAAGCCAGAAGGGTCAGGACCTTGGCCACGGGCAAAGCTGTGGCTGGCCGAGGTCAGGCACCCCCATCTCTTTGGCTCCTGTGTCTTCTGCCTCTTGTTTTGGCAGCTGTAGGCTTCCCTGTCTCTGTGAAAACCATCACCATGTCCAAGGGACCTCGGGCCAAGACCTTTGTCTTTCTGGACCTGGAAGCCACTGGGCTCCCCAGCGTGGACCCTGAGATCGCCGAGCTCTCCCTGTTTGCAGTCCATCGGTCCTCCCTGGAGGACCCCGAGTGCGATGAGTCTGGGTCCCCCCTGCCACCCCGGGTCATGGACAAGCTCACACTGTGCATGAGCCCAAAGTGCCCCTTCACTGCCAAGGCCAGTGAGATTACTGGCCTGAGCCGTGAGGGCCTGGGCAGGTGCGGGAAGGCTGGCTTTGATGGCACTGTGGTACGGACGCTGCAGGCCTTCCTGAGCCGCCAGGAGGGCCCTGTGTGCCTGGTGGCCCACAACGGCTTCAATTACGACTTCCCCCTGCTCTGCACGGAGCTGTGGCGCCTGGGCGCCCACCTGCCCCAGGACACCATCTGCCTGGACACGCTTGTGGCACTGCAGGACCTGGACCGTGCCCACAGCCATGGCACTCGGGCCCAGGGCGGTAAGAGCTACAGCCTGGGCAGCCTCTTCTGCCGCTACTTCCAGGCGGAGCCGAGCGCAGCCCACTCTGCTGAGGGTGATGTGCACACCCTGCTCATGGTCTTCCTGCACCGTGCTGCTGAGCTGCTTGCCTGGGCCGACGAGCAGGCCCTCAGCTGGGCCCACGTGGAGCCCATGTACGTGCCACCCGATGACCCGAGGCTCGAGGCCTGAGCCAGGGCGATGAGGTCCCAGTCCCTGCAGCAGGGCAGCACCAGCGTCTGTGCTGTTCAGACGGGCCCAGACACCTGCCAGGCTTTACCACATTCTGGCCCAACCCTAAAACCTTCTCCTGGCCTCTTCCCTGGCCCGGGCGCCAGGGGAGTTGGTTGCTGCTGGCACCCACCTGTCACTCTGTCTTTCAATAAACACTGACCACTGCTCACCAGCTGGCTTTTGGTTCCCCTCCTCCCCACACCCTGCCCAGAGTGGGCAGGCAGGGAGCAAGGCCCAGGGCAGGAGCCGAGCCCCACCCCCACCCCACCCGACCTCGCACCTGCCCCCCAGGGCAGCCCCCTGTGGCCTCTCTGTGGTGAGTCTGCTGGGTGAGACTTCCGTGCTCAGGGCCTGGTCCAAAGGGTTGACAGGCTGGGGCTGTGGACCTCAAGCCATGGGCTTCTGCCCTGGCTGGTCTCTTCACACGGCTTTGATTATCACCCCCCAGAGATCCCCCCAAATCAGTGAGTAGAACCTAAGGAACCTCTGTGGGGCCTGAATGTGTATCGGCAAAGCCACACTGCCTCCTTCCCAGAGCTCTGTCCCTGCTCTTGAGTGGGCAGCAGGCTGAAAGGATAGAGTCAGGAGGTGGGTATGCAGAGCGCCAAGCGGAGTGGGGTGGGGGCTGCTGGTGTGGGAGGAGGGTCGGAGGTACGCACATCGAGCATGCAGGGAGGGTATCATTGGGGCTTCAGCTGTGCTGCATAGGTACTCAGTGAGGGAGACAGCTTGGAAGGAGTCTGTCCTGGGCCCCGTGAGACCGAGAAGGGCTGGGAGTCATCTCAGGGCAGAGGGCACCTTCCCAGCCGTTGGCTTGGCGGGGGCGTCAGCTGGCCCACCTGCTGCTGGGGCCCCGCTGGTGGCACCAAAGGATGAGGCAGGGTAGGGGCAGGATATCCAGGAGACAGAGCAGGTGAGAAGGGGCGGGAAGGTGGGGCGACCATGCCCAGGAGTGACTCACACGAGCCACGCTTCGAGCCTTTAGCCAGCTGGGCCATCCTGAAACATGAAAGTAGGTCAGAGTGGCTGGGGCCACGGCAGTGGGCAGAATGGCAAACAGAAGAGGCCAGGACCCAGGCAGTGGCTGCCGCAGGCCAGCCTCATTCCCCAGCTAGGGTCCGGACAGACCCTGACAGCACCGGGGAGCCACACAGTGCTGTAAGCAGAGGAGAGGAAAAGTCGACTTCTGTTTTTACAACATCTCTCAGTCTGCACTGTGGGAAAGACCTGAGGGGAACAGTCTGGGAGGGTGGTCCACGCCCTGCCACCTTCCCTGGGGACAACACCCACCCGAGAGAGGGCCAGGGTGGGGCCTTGGTCCAGGAGCCGGTGGCAGGCAGAGCTGAGAGTCGGGGGTGCCCAGGGCCCCCCTTATCCCTGGTGTCTGGGCACAGCTGGGTCCCTTTATCTCATTAGCCAGGCTCTGGGCCACTGACTCACCAACTCACTGAGTAGGTGAGGCCAACAGGGCCCCCTCCAGGCCACAGTGGGTGGATCAATGGCCTTTTGTGAGCCCGAGTGCTTCTCCCTACCCAGTGCCAGCTTGCTCGGCCTTACAGCAGCCGGGGCACAGGCACCCTCCCTGAGCCCATGCTCAAACTGGCCAGGTGATGTTGTGTACCTGCTGCATGGAGCAGACAGGCTGGGGTGTGTCCCCTTGTGTCTGCAAGTTGTGATGTGCTGATCCACGGTGACAAGTAAATGTAAGCCTATTTGTGTGTGTGTGTGCACCTCTGTGTTGGGGGAGCATATATATTTCTCTATGTCTGTCTATATATGCATACAGACACAGACATGTAAGTTTATTATAAATTTTACTGTTATAAAAGATGTAAACACAATGTACAAATAAATCTACAATATATATATACAATAAAACACATGATACACTATTTTTCAATTCCATATGACCCATTGATTCTCACCAAAACCTCTTCAGTTGACTTGCCAAACTTTTGGATTGGTACCTGACCCATGGTTGCAACTGAGGGCTGACTGTGGTTCCCATATAAACGTTGGTTGATATTTCCACTGATCTTACCAAGACAAAAGCGAAACAGCAAAGGTATGTGTTGGAACCTCATATGTTCATTGGTGACATGAACAAAATCTCTGCTGAATTGGATAGTAGTTTTTGATACTGGAAGTTTTTTCTTTTTGTTATTCACAATGTAATTACTACAGACTCAAGTCTATGCACAGAGAAGGCACTGGCAACCCACTCCAGTACTCTTCCCTGGAAAATCCCATGGACGGAGGAGCCTGGTAGGCTGCAGTCCATGGGGTCGCTAAGAGTCAGACACGACTGAGCGACTTCACTTTTAGTTTTCAGTTTCATGCATTGGAGAAGGAAATGGCAACCCACTCCAGTGTTCTTGCCTGGAGAATCCCAGGGACGGGGAAGCCTGGTGGGCTGCTGTCTATGGGGTTGCACAGAGTCGGACACGACTGACGTGACTTAGCAGCAGCAAGTCTACACAATCAACCAAACAATAATCAGTCTAGCCCGGGTTTGCAGGCAATGCTGATTCCTGTGGGGTAAATACTCCCACCAGGCCAAACTTGTAAAAACATGGCTACCCACATGACATCATTGAACGTGTGGTTCAGAAGAGATACTGGGTGGTGCACTGTGCTGAGGTACCGGGGTGAAATAAGACATGATGCGTTTTGAGTATCTCCTTTGTTTCTTTCATACAATTTAAGTGGAAGTTTATACAGTTGAATTTTTAAAATAATGGCGTTTGACAGACAACTCTCAAAATTCCTGAACTTTACAAAATGTGTTTATGTCTGGCTGTGCCGGGTCTTTGTTGTGGCATGTGGGATTTGTAGTTGCAGCATGTGAGATCTAGTTTCCTAGCCAGGGATTGAACCTGGGCCTCCTGCATTGGGAGCAAGCAGTCCTTAGCCACTGGACCACCATGGATTACCCTGAACTTTTAACATCCACTAGAATGGCTACGACACAAAAGACCAACAATCCTGAGTGTTGACAAGGATGGGGAAGAACTGGGAGGCTCAGGCACCACTGGTGGGGGTGGGAGATGGGACAGAAACTTTGGAAAGCAGTTTGGCCGCATGTTAAGATATTAAACACTCACCTGCCATAATGACCTGATGATTCCACTCCTGAGTATCTATTTATCCAAGAGAAATGAATGCATGTGCATACACAAAGACTGGCACACCTCTGCTCATTACTGCCCCAGGTTCCTGGGCTGGTGAGTGGTTTCAGACTGTGTGCATCCACAGGGCTGAACTCGGGACTCACAGCAACCATGCTGAGCAGCAGGGCCAGACCTGAAGAACCAACTCCACTGTTCCAACTCACCCTAGCCAGCCATTTGCCCCTCGTCAAAAAGTGTCGGTCGCTCCCAAGCCACGTCCGTGTCTGCCAGTGCGGATGCAGCTGTGATCAGGAGCGTAATTGATTGAAAACAGAACTATCCATGCAGCGGGACGAGGAGATGAGGACAGAAGACGAGCAGCGGGCTGGAGATGTCTTTCCGTGGAGAGTCCACAGGCTATGGGGCACCATGTGCACAGGACTTCAGCTTATATCTTTACGAATCCCATCTATCTTCTTTTGGCTCAGTTTTTGTTCTCCCCCCACCCCCACCCAATTTCTTAAGAGGAGTACTAATCTCCTTTGTCAGCTTCCATCTTGAATCAGTAAGGCACTCAAAGTCTGCAATTGTGCCCTGAACGAGGTTTTCCTGTGTCTTGGACATTTGTCACTAAACATTCCTCTTTGCTTTGCATTGGGAGATGCTTTCAAATTTCACTTTTCATTTCCTCACCTGTCTCCTGCTTGCATAGTAGAGTTTGTCTTGGTTTCCAAGTTGTTGAGACTGTGGTCATCTTTTATATGTGTATTTCAAATTGTACTGGATAGTGGTCTGAAGATATATTGCTTAAGATTTTGGGGTGGGGGCTTTATTAGCTTTCTAGGGCAGTTTTAACAAAGTACCGCAAATTGAAATGTCCCCGTTTTATAAAGGCCCAGTCCTGTTGGAGTAGGACACACCTTACTGACCTCATCTGTACTTGAACATCTCTGTGAATCCTGGTCTCCAAAGGTCATGTGCTAAGGTTCTGGGGGTTAGGACTCTTAACAGAATTCAACCAATAACAGAGGTCAAATGCATGAAACATTTAAAATGCCCAACAGACTGAAAAAAATTAATGTCCTCAGAGATGTGTGCTTTTCACTATTTCTCTAGACTCTAGTTTGATAATTGCACTATTGAATTTCTCTTTTTTTTTGTCCACTAGATCAGCCCAACCCTGTGATACTGTATTAAAATACTCCATTATCATTGTATTTTACTGACATCATCCCACCTGTCTAGTAGTTTTTTTCCGAGCACTTAGTTGCCATGTATTCGTATGGCTTTATGACTGTAGCAGTCAGGGTGCTTCTGAGAAACAGGACAAGTTGGAGAGCTCTAGATATATGTACATATGGAATCGGCTTATATATTTCTGGGGGCTGGCAACTCTGAAGTCTGCAGAATGAGCCATCGGGCCAGAGACTCAGGGAGGAGTAGCAGCTTGGTCCAAAGGCCATTTGGAGGCAGAATCCCTTCCTCTTCGGATGACCTCGGTGTTTTTGTCATCAGGCTTTCAGCTGATTTCATGCAGCCCACTCACATTATGTAGACTGACCTGCTTTGCTCAGTTGCTAACTATATTTCCCTGTTAATCTCATCTCAAAAATCCCTTCACAGTGACATCCAGATGGATACCTTGACTGAACACTGGGAACCCTAGCCTAGCCAACTTGGCACAGAAACCTGCTGGCACAATAACTGCTCCACAGCCTTGTTTTATGTGCTTTACCTTGTCTGTGGAGATGGACCCACATGGTTTGCAAAGTGACCACCCACCACTGATTCCTTCGTCTCCTCTTCTTTCCTGAGGCTTTTGTCCTGTGTGCTGTGTAGATAGTTTCTGGGTCCTCATTCTTCCCTTGCTGGGTGACTGGCTGTGGCTGGGACAGGAACCCGTGGCCTGCATGTGGCCCCAGATTCCAGCTTCCAGAGTTGCCTGCCATCTCAGTAAACAAGCAATTATGCCAGCGATCAAGCCATCAGCCAATGCAGCTGCCCAGTACTGTGTATCCTGAGAGGAGTTCAGGATGGAGAGAAATAGGATACTGATCCTAGATAGTTAATGTGTGTATCAAAGGAATGATATCAATGAGCCCAGACCCTTGAATCTCTCCTCCACATAGAAAAGCATGAAATTCATTAACTTGCAATGTCTGTTTTTTGTGACTAGCAGCAATTTTTTGGTGTCTGACTACCATTTTGTTGTTTTGAAGCAAAATCTGGCTCCTCCTTAACCTCTCTGGAACAGTTTCTCAGAGCTCTCTGAAAGGTAATGGCCCCAAATACAACATAATTCTCAACTTTTAGGTTTTGCTTTTTTTTAGTCAACAATTCATTTCTATTGTCGCTGGTTCCTTATATTCTGAAGCTTCTAAGAGGTTTTTCTGGGATTTCAGGAATGTTCAATAGGCAATGCCCTGGTTTGTGGTAATCAATCTGGTTTCAAACTTGGGGAGCCCACCCACTCTGTAGATGAATCATCACAGTCCCAGGCAGTCCAGGAGGGGAGGGTGGGCCCCAGACCTCAGATCCACGTCCTCCCACTTTAGGCTTCCTACCCCTGGACCCTGCCCACCCAGAGTCCTCTCCACAAAAGTGGAAATGAAAGCAAACAACTTCACTCCTCAGTTCAGTTCAGTTGCTCAGTCATGTCCAACTGTTTGTGACTCTATGGACTGCAGCATGTCAGGCTTCCCTGTCTATCACCAACTCCTGGAGCTTCCTCAAACTCATGTCCATCGAGTCAGTGATGGCATCCAACTATCTCATCCTCTGTTGTCCCCTTTTCCTCCTGCCTTCAATCTTTCCCAGCATCAGGGTCTTTTCCAACGAATCAATTCTTCACATCAGGTGGCCAAAGTATTGGAGTTTTAGCTTCACCATCAGTCCTTCCAATGTATATTCAGGACTGCTTTCCTTTAGGATGGACTGGTTGGATCTCCTTGCAGTCCAAGGGACTCTCAAGAATCTTCTCCAACACCCAGTTCAAAAGCATCCATTCTTTGGCGCTCAACTTTCTTTATAGTCCAACTCTCACATCCATACATGACTGCTGGAAAAACCATAGCTTTGACTAGATGGACCTTTGTCGACAAAATAATGTCTGCTTTTCAATATGCTGTCTAGGTTGGTCATAGGTTTTCTTCCAAGGAGCAAGCATCTTTTCATTTCATGGCTGAAATCACCATCTGCAGTGATTTTGGAGCCCCCCAAAATAAACCCCGTCACTGTTTTCATTGTTTCCCCATCACAAAACCAGAAGGAATCCTCAGTCTTTTAAGTCAGGCAGTCCTTTCCAAGACTCCTGGTGATCTGGCTGGCCCTCTGTGCTGGGAACTGCCTTTATCCTCAGGACCAGAAAGCTTTCCCTCAGCCTGAAGATTTGCATTTCAAAGAGGTGACTCCAAGGCCCTGAAGAAGAGCCTTCCGGAGCTGTAAGGCTGGCAGGAGGCGGGCCAGCTCCAGGGTTCACAAAGGGGAGGTGGATCTCTGTAGTGGTCTAAAGAAAGGGAGGGCAGAAAGGTTTCCTTCCAGCAGCTTGGCTGAGGCTTTCCCACAGTCTTTCCACTGCAAATCTCAGCTTGCAGCCCTGCCCGCCGCCCTCGGGCTGCCTTGTGGCTTCCCAGCTACTGCCCCACATGACTCGCCTCTCTGGGGATACTCGGGTGTCTGATGAGTTGTGTGGACTCTGCTCATGGGGCTGCTCTCTGCTGAATGAAGGGCTCAGCACATGACCTCCCAAAGGCCCACCCATGGGGGATTTTCCCTTCTCCGGCTGGCTTCCCTGCCATTTCTCTGCCTCGGCTACCAATCTGGGCATAACCAGGGCTCGAGGGGAAAGGGAGTGCTGTGGACAATGTCAGCTGGTAGGCCTTCCCAAGGCAAGATGGTGCATCTTTAGAAAGGCCTAGCTTGGGCTGTCACCCACAGTGGTCAGTGGACCCCATCAGTGTTGGCAGAAGCCTGGGGTGGGGTTGGGGGCCTGGCCCATAACCAGGTGAGAAAAAGCCTGTGGGGAGGACGGGCACGAGGAGTGGGCAGCCCCGCAGAAGGCTGGCCAGTGACCGTGGCAGGTGAGAGGCTACACGGGGTCAGGGAAGCTGTATAACCTTCCATTTAACTGGGATTAAAAAAAAAAAAAGTGAAACTGAAGTCGCTCAGTTGTGTCTGACTCTTTGCGACACCATGGACTGTAGCACACAAGGCTTCTCCATCCATGGAATTTTCCAGGCAGGAGTACTGGACTGGGTTGCCATTTCCTTCTCCAAAAAACAAAGGAGACACTGAAAACGCATCCGCTGACCCCATGGAGCCTCTTACCTGCCTGCCAGGGGACATCAGGTTGAGAAGCTAGAAATCCTGCTCGTGGAGAAAGAGCGAGCAATGAATTGTTGACCTTTCCCCTACATGTGCTTACCCTGGAGGTGGTGAGAGGTACCCAGCAGTCAGGAGAGAGCCTTGATTCTTGGTGATGTGCGAGGACTTTGCCCAGGGGAAGAGCCTGGGTGCTGGGCCCTGCCCCTACCCACCCTGTTCCCCAATTCTGTGACCAGCAGACAGGACCTCACAGGGTGGCCTCAGTTTCCTCCTCTGTAAAATGGACACAGTACAGTTGTGCCAGGAGGATGGATTGAACCCAGGCAGGGCACACATCAGCTGAGTGGTGAGTGTCAGTGACAATCCAGCTCCTGCTCCTTGGAACCCTGGCCTAGAGGCTTGGCATGTTTGAGATTCTCATTATGACCTCTGAGCCCTACCTGCTGCCCCTGCCCACTGCCCTCATCCCTCCACCAGCTCCCTGGGTTCCACAATGTTCCTGTCTGGGCTCTACGGGGACCTCGATATGCCAATTCTTAGACTCGGTGGATATGACCTTATTTGGAGAAAGGGTCTCTGCAGATATAATTATATGACAAATCTTGAGATGAGGCCATCCTGGATTAGCCAGGTGGGTCTCAAATCCAATGACAGGTGTCTAGCAGTTGGATCTGAAAAAAACTAGATATCTATATAGAAAAAATGAATTGTGAATTGACCTCACACCATACACAAAGTTAATGAAACGGATCATAGACCTAAACGTAAAAACTAAGACTATGCAACTTCTATAACAAAAGTGCATCAAAGCTGTATATTGTCACCCTGCTTATTTAACTTATATGCAGAGTACATCATGTGAAATGCTAGGCTGGATGAAGCACAAGCTGGTATCAAGATTGCCAGGAGAAATATCAATAACCTCAGATATGCATATGTTACCACCCTAACAGCAGAAAGTGAAAAGAAACTAAAGAAAGAGCCTCTTGAAGAAAGTGAAAGAAGAGAGTGAAAAAGCTGACTTAAAACTCAATATTCAAAAACTAAGATCATGGCATCTGGTCCCAACACTTCATGGCAAATAGATGGGGAAACAACGGAAATAGTGACAGACTTTATTTTCTTGGGCTCCAAGATCACTTCAGAGGGTGACTGCAGCCATGAAATTAAAAGACACTCCTTGGAAGAAAAGCTATAATGAACTTCGGCAGTGTATTAAAAAGCAGAGACATTACTTTGCTGACAAAGGTCCGTCTAATCAAAGCTATGGTTTTTCCAGTAGTCATGTATGTATGGATGTCAGAGTTGGACCATAAAGAAGGCTGAGAGCTGAAGAATTGATGCTTTTAAACTGTGGTGTTGGAGAAGACTCTTGAGAGTCTCTTGTACAGCAAGGAGATCAAACCAGTCAATCCTAAAGGAAATCAACACTGAATATTCATAGAAAGGACTGATGCTGAAGCTCCAATACTTTGGCCACCCGATGCGAAGAGCTGACTCATTTGAAAAGACCCTGATGCTGGGAAAGACTGTGGGCAGGAGGAGAAGGGGACAACAGAGGACGAAATGGTTAGACGGCATCACTGACTCAATGGACATAAGTTTGAGCAAGCTCTGGGAGATGGTGAAGGACAGGGAGGTGTGACGTGCTGCAGTCCATGGGGTTGCAGAGTCGGACATGACTGAGTGACTGAACAACAAAACTATGCAACTTGTTTAAGAAAATTGAAAAAAAAAGAAAAAGAAAATTGAGGATCAAATCTTAGTGGCTCAAGTTTTGAAAAGATTTAACTGTGATATGAAGAGTACAAGCTATAAAATTTAAAAATTCATAAATTTGACTTCATCAAGATAAAATTACTCCTTCTCATCAAGAAACAGCTATGAAAATGAAAAGGGAAGCCACAGTCTGGGAGAAATAGCTTCAGTACACATATCTGACAAAGGACTTGTATCTAGAACTCTTACATTAAATAACAGACAGCCCAAGTTAAAAAAAAAACATGAGGAATTCCCTGGCGGTCCAGCAGTTAGGACTCAGCGCTTTCACTGTGGAAGGCCTGGGTTCAATCTCTGATCAGGGATCTGAGATTCTGTAAGCCTCACAGTGCAGCCAAAAAAAAAAAAAAGTAAAAAGATTTAAACACACACATCACCCAGTTAAGATATATGACTGGCTGATGAGGTTGTAAAAAGGTGCTCAACATCATTAATTATCAGGAAAATGCAAACCAGAACTACAACATGATCCCACTTCAACCCACCAGGATGTCTGGAATCACAAAGATGGACAAAAAACAAGTGTTGGGATGATGTGCAAAGCTGGACCCCTCATACACTTCTGGTGGGAAGGTAGCATGGTGCAACTGCTTTGGAAAACACTTTGGCAGTTCCTCACACAGTTAAACACAGACTTACTATGTGAGCCAGCAATTCCACTCCTAGCTATATATGCAGGAGAAAGGAAAACATCTGTCCACACAAAAAACTGCACACAAAACTTCACAGCAGGTTTATTTGTCAAGGCCAAAGCTTGGAAAACCCAAGAATGTACCAAAATCATTTTGATCCATTCAGACAGTAAGACTAGTACTTAGTGATTAACAAATGAAGAACTTACAAACACACAACAACCTGGCCTGAGAGGCCAGGCAAGAAGAGTGCATGCTGCATCATTTCAATTACACAGAATTCTAGAAAAGGCAAACCAATGTGGAGTGACAGGAAGAACAATTGCTGTGAGAAGGGGGGGCAAGAAGGGGTAGGAAGGAGTGAGCACTGGGGAAGACAAGGTAACTTTTTGGGGTGATGGGCATACATTCACCATCTGCACTGCTGTGGTTTTACAGGTGAATACATATCAAAACTCACCCAAATGTACAGTCTGAATATGTGCAGGTTTTGAAAGATGAACCAGCAACCTTTAAATCCTAGAGGATCCTTGTGTTGTGATGTCATGGACACACTGTGGCTAGCACAAGAGGAAACCATCTAAGTACAGGTACAAGTGGGAAGTGACCTGAGGGAATAAATGGCAGCAAGCCACGACCCGGGATGCTTTGCAATTTTGGGCACTCCTGTTTGCCCATGCCCCCCATCCCCCGCTGAGTACTCTGTCCTTTTCTCCCCTTCCTGCATGGAAAATTCTTCAGAACTGTCTAGATGACTCCAGTGTACAGTTAGTGGTCTTCAATGTGTAAATTCACAAACTCTAGCAGTTATCATCTGCAACTTTTTTCTTCCTTGATCTTAGAATAATTCTCTCATGTTACAAAAAATTGCTCTTCTTCAGGAGCCAGCTATAGACCAAACTTCTTCGTCTGACACTCCCAGCTGTTCGTGCTCTGGTTCTAATGACCCTTTACTCTATGTCTGCCCTACAGAAAGCCCTCCATCCTCCCAGAAATCCCATGATCTCTACTTCTCGTCTTCAGAGTTTACCTGGTACTAAGTTCTACCCTGACCTCCACACAGCACTTTGCTACCTAACCAGGCAAAGACTCGACATCCTGAGCTGAAAGCTGCCGTGTCCCCCTACCGAGGCAGGGATGGCAAAAGCGGGGTCCTGGCCCCTCTGCAACTGTTCACAGGGAGTTGCCTCCAGCCTGGGCATCCTGCTTCCCCTAGGTTGCCACAGCATAGGCCAGAACCAGCCCCAGGAGTGAGGGGGAAGCCATCCAGTAAAGAGTTAGAAACTAAGGACATTCAACAACAATGGCAACAAGCCTTGCAGGCAATGTAAACAAAAGGTCTAAGACACCAGGTCAGTGATGGGGTGCTCTGCCTTCCTGCTCTAGGAGTGCCAGTGGCCTTGGGCGGCTGCCCTTGGTCTCTGTGCAGCTCCGCTTGGAGGGGTCCTGGCTTCCCTTCAAGCCCAGACACACTGTCTTGGCTCCCCCTCCCCCAGTCTAGGTCAGCACCCTTTCCTGAGACCTTTCACCAAACTGCTGTTACTTCAAACCAACACCCAGACCTTCCTTGTTTGTTTACACCCAAAGTCAAAGAATTCAGTTGGGGACAGTTTACCAGTTATGAGAAGATACTGCCGCAGCACTTAAACAGCTCTTGAAAAGTGTCCCAAATTTGCAACAGCAAATCATGTGCTACAGGCTGATCCAGTGTCCGACAAGGTCATCTCCGGAGCTGAAGCCCAGTCCAGAAGTGTGGAGTGCGAATTTTGTTGGGGGGCAGGTGGTGAAAAGCAGGCAAGACATTCCCCAACAGTCTCAGCTTTTATATACCAGTCGTCATCAGAAAGCAAGTGCAGGCCACAATCGCAGTTCCCCACCTAGCCAGAGGGGAGCCCGATTTCAAAGCACGATAGAAGGCAAATAGCAAGCATCCTTTCCGGACACTCTCTGGATGATTCCATGCGATACCCATTTAGTTCCTGATGCATACCCGATTGATTACCACCACATGTGCTAATGAAGAGGCGTGAAAATCTAATGAAGAGGAGTGAGATGAGATGAAGAAATGCCAAACAAAGGTGCATCACTTATACATGTCACATACCTCGGTAAGCACTTAGAAACCCTGGAGCCTTTCAGGGCACCGAGACCAGAGCACATGTGCCTGGCATCTCTGCTTGCATCTCTCCAGGCAAGTCCACTTTCTATTGAAAAATCGGACATCACCACCTGTACCCCAGTATCTAGTCATCTCTAGGTGGGTCCCAAGGTAAAAAAAGGTGCTCATGTTCAAAATTTAGTCAGCTTATCCAGTGGAACCAATGGGATGATGCTGTACTGGGGAGATACACCTTTTCTTTATTAAAAGTTGGTTACTGACCCATAGGAGTGAAGCCATTCACTTTCTAGAGCGATGGAAATGGATAGCATTGTGCATGGATTTACACTCCTTCTGGGCCCGTCATGCAGCAATTGTTGCCCCAACCTTGGGTCACCTCAGCTGAACAAAAAGGGGACCAGAGCCCGAGCACATGGCCTCAGGCCCCTGTCCCCTGCCCTTTGTGGGGATGCGCTTCCTGAGGCCCTGCTGCCTTAAGACAGACTGTCTGGCACCTCAGATGAACAACACGCTTCCCAGTGACCTCACCAGAGAGTCCAAAGACAACACTCCTTTAAAATGTCTTTTTCTGGTGGAAAATCCAAAGCTGCAAATACTTTCCACTGCCAAAAGGCAAGGTTGGAGCCAACTGTAGTCTAAAACCTGAGGTCAATGCGATAAGGGGACAAGATTCATTTCACAAATATTTACTAAACGCTGGGCTCAAAGACAACGTGACACACAGAGCAAAAAGAGGCTGAAATAAAAGCAAGTTACAACAACTAAAGAACTTTACCTAAGTCACAAATGTGCACAAGTGATGGTCATATAACTGTATGAAATGACTCGATCTCTATCTCCTTCTCTCCCTCTCACTTCCAGAGTCGTCCAAGCAGTGGATGCTCCAAGCAGCATGTGCAGAAGGAGCCCTGCAATTCCAAGCCCAGTTTCTGGCAGGGGAAGTGCGTGCTTCTCAGAGGCCCAGTGGGGGAAATCTCCAGCACACCCACCACCTGCCTGCCCTCTGGCAGCCCGTGTGACTGAGCCAAAAACCCTGGCGGGTGGTGAAGGAGGCTGGCAGGTGGTGATCCAACCAGGATGCAGGGCATCCTGAGAAAGGCAAAGGGCAGAATTCCTGGTCCCATCTCTGGGGACAGTGTGGGCAGAACAATCCAGACCTGCCAGCAGCTTCCCCCCAGGCAGCACAAACTCCCTTGCAGAGTCTCTGTGGGTAGGGTGGGCAGAGGGTGGCCTGCAGTAAAGTGCCATTTGAAGGCTTCACCCTGTCTCTGCAGGGATAGGGGAGGGAGTGAGAAGACGGGCCAGGCTTGCCAGCAAGCTAACTGACCGTCAGGCCTGAGGTAGGCCCCTTTCTCCTTCCTGAGGTCTTCTGAGAGGGTTGGAAGGATTATTATTTAAGGGGCGATTCCCTGACACTCCCCTATAGCAAAAATTTCTACTATGACTTACATTACACCTGAATACAGAAACATTAAAAGCAACTGAACCTCTAATACTGTAACAAACATCATGTGAAAGCGAGAGCCATTACTGGGCTTGCTCTGTGCAAATTCCTAACCCAGCCTGCTTTCCTCCTGATCAGCACCAGGCATGAGGGGCTGCTGTTTCAGGGGGAGAAGCAACTTAAGTTGGGCGCTTTAGGCACTGACGGTGGGGAGGAGGAGCAGACAGACCAGCCCGGCCCTTGCAGGCCGAATCTGGAGGCAGTGGGTGGGTTGAGCTGGGGTGCGGGTAGGAGATGAAAGGCAGCAAGGCAGCTGGTGGCAGCTGGGAGGGACCCGGGCCCAAGGGCTCCTCTCTCTGGGAGGGGAAGCCGAGAGTCCCCAGGCCTCATCCTCTTTGAAGGGCCCAGGAAAGCCATCCCCCCAAATCCCCTGAGCTCTGAAAAGATGGGTCCTGGGTGCTGCTTCTCCTGGAAACAGCTGGCGGTGCCTGTGGGAGGCTGCGGCTTTCAGGCACAAAGTCAAATGGCCTGGAAAAAGTATGGGCCACTGCTCAGCACAAAAGCAGGGTGTCCTGTGACTTACCCCTTGGGGAGACGCCACTCTCCGTGGGCTGACGTGTGGGCACACAAAGTGGGCATGAGCACTTTACTGTCGCAGTCTCTGAGTCCTTTCTCAGACCATTTCTGATGAATTTTAGGTGATGTCACAGTCCAGCCACAGCCTTGATATGGAGCCCACAATTTTGAGTGCTGTCAAGTCCCTCCCACTACTAAGCTTTTAAAGGATTAAAGTGCTCTTCGTGTCTTCTACCTGAAAACACTAACAAGTCTTGGGATGAAGTTAAGGCCCCCATGAGATGATATGGGTCACTACTTAACTCAAAGCACTTGCTCCCTCCCACCCACAGCATGCAGGCCCCAGGCACGAGGGGCAAGAGCACTTTCAGCTGCTCCAGTGAAGAATACAAATGTGATAAGGGGCCAGTCTGCGGTGCAGTCTCTGGGCTACAATTGCATCATCAACGAGGGAAGGGAGGGGGACTAGGAGGGCCCATCTTAAAGCCAGCCCTCTTGCAGAGCACCCAGTCAGATGGTGGTGCTGGGGGCAGTGGCACAGCTGGAGTCTTGAAGGTGATTCTCATTCTCTGGGTGGGACTCTGCAGTGGCTCTTTGGAGGCCCAGGCAGGCCAGTTCCATCTCTGAGTTGTTCCCCTCCAAGCGGTTCTGGTGAATTCTCGGCTGCTGGTCAGGCTGTGGTTTCTCCTTGGAGGCCTGATTGCAGTCATCACAGTGGCTGCAGGCACAGGGCTGTGGGCGGCTGTGGGTGCGCCAGTGCTGCAGGAAGGCACAGCAGTGGCGGAACGCCATCCCACACTCTTGACACGCGTAGATTCTCTTTTCAGTGTGCACTATCTGGTGCTTGAAGAGGTTGAATCGCCGGCTGAAGGTCTTCCCACACTCACTGCACTCATAGGGCTTCTCACCAGTGTGCACCCGGTGGTGCTGGCTGAGGCCTGAGTGCCCCCGGAAGGCCTTTCCGCACTCCTTGCACACGAATGGCTTCTCTTCCCTGTGGACACGCTGGTGGTGAATGAGCTGGGAGATGCCCTTGAAGGCTTTTTGGCACTGGCTGCACGTGTAGGGCTTCTCACTGCTGTGTGTGCGTTGGTGCTCAATGAGGTTGGAGCTCCTGCTGAAGGCCTTGCCGCACACATCACAGGAGTAGGGCCGCTCACCGCTGTGGATGCGCTGGTGCTCCATGAGTGTGAAGTTGCGCCCAAAGCGTTTCCCACATTCATCACACCCATAGGGCTTCTCGCCAGTGTGGATGATCTGGTGCTTGGTGAGGTTGGAGCCACGTGTGAAAGTCTTTCCACACTCGCCACATGCATAGGGCTT
Source organism: Capricornis sumatraensis (assembly GCF_032405125.1). Classification (NCBI taxonomy): domain Eukaryota; kingdom Metazoa; phylum Chordata; class Mammalia; order Artiodactyla; family Bovidae; genus Capricornis; species Capricornis sumatraensis. Next base: position 62,483,022 of record NC_091092.1, on the reverse strand, counting down.
CTCACCGCTGTGGATGCGCTGGTGCTCTAGGAGTGAGAAGTTGCGCCGAAAGAGTTTTCCACACTCACCACACTTAAAGGGCTTCTCGCCACTATGGATGACTCGGTGCTTGACGAGGTTGGAGTTCCGGGTAAAGGATTTCCCACACTGCTGACACACAAACCGCCTCTCTGTGTCTTTGGAACTCGGATGTCTTACAACCAAATCCTGCTTACCTCCGCAGCTGCTTCCCTGCATCTCTCTTCCCTCACCTGGGGAGCTGCCTTGGCCTTTCTCCCCAGGAGGGTCACACCTGCTGGAACTTGTCTGTGGACAACAGGCACGTTTCTGTCTGTGCTCAAGTGTTTCCTCTGACTGTCCGGCTACCTGGCTTATGTTGCCAACCTGAAGATTGGCCCCTGGGAGTTCTTTTGGACAATTTTTTTCCTTTGAAATTGTCAGCTTGCTATTCATCCTGTCACCTGGAAAGACATAGAGAGCACTAACAAGTGTCATCACCTTCCTGGGTCTCAATTTAGGTTTGTTCTTTAACCTCACCCTCACTCCAAGGCTGAGAAGAGTTGAATCAGGAGTTGAGGACATGGGAGAGAAAGCAAGATGACCATCAGCAGACAGGAAGGCAAGAGGGGAGGAGGCAGCAGTGAGCTAGAGATAGAAGAGCTGTTGTGAGACAGAGGATTCCATGGCAAATTTAAAACTGCCACGAAAGAGAATGCCTAACCCAAAGTGACCATGCCACCCTCCATCAACTGCTGCTCTTTGCCAATGGCTCAGGCAAGCCAGTAGAGTTCCCCTCACTCACCTGCCTGCATCCCTGTGGTGGTCCTCATCCTGTGGGCATCTGCTACCCACGGTTCCTCTCCTTGCTCTAGTTGGATGATCAGCTGAGGCTTGGTGAAAGAAAATCCTGTCCATGGAGAGGAAGCAGGTTAATCACTCCTGGACTCAGTCCAGCATTAGTATCTTCAGGACCAGAGAATAAAGAACTTTCTAGAAAGTGTCACTGGGAAGGTCCTAAGAAAAGGCACAGTCCCTCTAGGGGCAAAGAGCTCTGAGTGTACGAAGAAGCTTGGCGTGTATGAAGAGTCTTAAGTAGGTGGTGATTTGGGCCAAGAGGGTAACCATGTTATTATTTGGCCTGCAAGATGGGCAGCCTTGTGGGAAGTGGGGAGTTAGTGGAGAGACACTGAAGGGCAGACAGAGGGCTGGAGCAAAGCTGCAGGGAGTATCAAGAAGTGAACAGAGCTGAAAGGCTGCCTGTTTCACCATGTAAGAGAGGAGATGTCTCTGTTCCTTACACCAAACCTCACTGCCTGGTGAGGGGCAGAAACAACCAAGGGGGGCACAGTGGAGAAGCCTGTGCCAGCTCTTTCCAGATTTTTCCAGACTGGAAAACCAAGTCCTGGGCCTCTATGCCCTGGGCTCTATATGGCTTGATGCAAGGAACAGATGCTTCTAAACTCTGTTATATGAAATGTACATAACAGGCAACCTTGGTAAAAATAAGTATAAATTAATGCATATAAATATTCAAGCATAACTTGCACCTATCTTTTGGGTAGATGAGGTCTAGTTAACCCCCGATTTTATATCAAAATACCTATAGGCCTAAAACCATTTAGATAAAACTGTCTTTGAGGTAAAAGCTGGACATCAGTGGATTACTGACCTGATGGGGAAATGCATTTATTCTTGGAATCATAGTAACCAGCAAGAAAAGGAACTCAGAAATAAACTGAATTCTGAGACAGGATGGGGGCCTGACTGTGTAAAGGATCCTTACCCAGTGACACCAAATGGTGGTAATTCTCTAGCATCACTTGCTTGTACAGCTCCCTTTGTCTGTGATCCAGAAGCTTCCATTCTGCCTTGGTGAAGTATATGGCAACATCCTCAAAAGATACTGGCACCTAAAACAAGCCATCGCTGTGGTTTCAGGGGAATTCACCCTCATGAGCCCCAGGATGAGCTGGCAGCAACAAAAAACATGTGTCGTGGTGGGGCCGAGAGAGCTCATTAAGAGCTGTTACAATGGGACAGGAAAGTGCAACAAACGGAGGCTGATGAGGGGGATGCCAGGCCAAGGGGCTGCCCACAGTCAGGGAGCCCCACTCACCTTGGGTCTGGCTGTCAGGAGCATGGCTGCCATCGTGGGGGCACGGGGATGCTAAGAGGGTGGAGAGAGACTGATGTGAGCTGAGCCTATGCACTGTGTGACCTTGTCCAGATAAGGCCCCAATCAGAGCTGCTAACAAAATTCAACGCATAACACTTTTCAAAGCTGAGCTTCTGTCCCCTTCTCCTCAGGAGACAAGGATTCCATCTCTCCTCATGCTGGACCCGCCTAGCCAGGCTGCCAGACTGTTAAGGGAGTGTATTTCTTCTTTCTTTTTCTCACTTCCTTCCTCTCTCAGCCCTCCTACCACATGACTAGCCCCTCAGTCCTGACTTTCAAGCTATCCCTGGAAGCCCCACTGCCACTCTCTTGCCCCTGAGGTCAGGGTTCTTTATATATACATATATATGTATATATACACAATTTTATTTATTTATTTTTGGCTCCTCTGAGTCTTTGCTGCTGCATGGGCTTTTCTCTAGTTGCAACCCCATGGACTGTAGCCCACCAGGCTCCTCTGTCTATAGAATCCTCTAGGCAATAATACTGGAGTGGGTTGCCATTCCTTTCTCCAGTGGATCTTCCTGACCCAGGGATTGAACCCAGGTCTCCTGCATTGCAAGCAGATTCTTTACTGTCTGAGCCACTAGGAAGCCTATCTATATCTATCTATCTATATATATATATAAAATTTTATTTATTTTTGGCTGTGCTGGGTCTCTGTTGCTGCATGGGCTTTTCTCTAGTTGCAGAGAGCAGGGACTACTCTCCAGTTGCAGTGCATGGGCTTCTCACTGAAGTGGCTTCTCTTCGGTAGTTGCAGCATGTGGCCTCAGCAGTTGCAGCTCCTGGTCTCTAGGGCACAGGCTCAGTAGTTGTGGTGCATGGACTCAGTTGCTCTGCAGTATGTAGGTTCTTCCCAACCCAGGGATCGAACCCGTGTCTCCTGCATTGGCAGGCACATTCTTTACCACTGAGCCACCAGGGAAGCCCCGCAGAAGGAGATCGAGCTCAGGGTTCTTAAAAAAAAAACTCCAAATACACGTCACTTTCACTTGTAAACAGACTTGCTCTCAGAGAAAGAGAAAGACCAAGCTGGTGGAATGCATGATGGAGGCCACCCCCTCCAATGCTGGGAGAGAGGGTGCTTTCTGAGAGCACAGGCTGAGAGCTCTGGACTGGGGGTGAGCAAAGAGAGTAGCAGGCAAAGGGCATGGCCCATACCCAGCCCGAAGATGGGCCCCAGCTGGGCGGTGGGGGGAGGAGTGGGTGTCATAGCCTGTTTGTCCTCCAAGAGAGGGCAAGGGGAAAGGGTCCCTGGAACAATTTAAATCGCCCCAAATTTCCTTATCAGCCACAATGAGCTGTCAGTTAACAATGTGCTGTGCTTAGTTGCTTAGTTGTGTCCCACTCTCTGCGACCCCCATGTACTGTAGCCTGCCAGGCTCCTCCATCCATGGGGACTCTCCACACAAGAATACTGGAGGGGGTTGCCATGCCCTCCTCCAGGGGATCTTCCCAACCTAGGGATCGAACCCGGGTCTCCCACATTGCTGGCAGATTCTTTACTGTCTGAGCCACCAGAGAAGCAGAAATAGTAGAATGATGGGGGAAAAATAGCTTGACAAATGACAAAAACAGTCAACTTGAAATGTCCTTGTGCCAATTAAAGGAGTACATTTTTATTTTAAAGAAACACCATCAACTGTCAGTGATTAGAGCAAAATTAATACTAAATCACTTGCAAGTAGCTATGTAACTAACCTCCAAGTTGGGATAAAAAGCTTATAACAAACCAATAATTCCTCCCCAAATTGGAAAAGCCAGATGAATACAAAATCATTTCTTAGAAAGCACCTAAGAGTTGCCCAAGCAGTGAGAACAAGAGGGACTAAAGTTCAGGAGATAACCATGGATAATTAATTTAATGTTCTTTTTTTGGACAACTCAAGGCACAGGGAACAGGCTGAGAATTACAGTTTGTCCTGAGCAGAAGTTTAAAGCAGTCTGAGAAGGCTGTAGTAACAAGATCAGAGACATGAGACATCTCAAGCATATGGTTGTCTTTTCCTCTCATGGTATGTATGAACTTCTGAAGCTAAAAAGGCCCAAAAATTAAACTGAAAGTATGAAAAGCAGAGCTCAGGGAACTCATGTGATGATACAAAACTTAAGAGTTAAGGAACCTTTAAGGGAAGAAGTCTGGTGAACAAACTAGGTTTTCAGATGAAAGCCAAGAAATAATCAAAGGCAGCTGATGCCTTACTAAAACAAAACCCAACCTGCACTCCATTCAGTACTTGCCTGAATTAAGGGGGCCAACTTCCATTTTATCAACCTAGCGAAAAAAGGGTGAAACTTTTCCAGGGGAACATATAATCTTCAGGAGTATCTGTAATTTTAAAGATTCTAAAATATGAATTAAATTAACATTTAACTGTAGATATTGCAGGATTATTTATATTTCTAGCATTTAACTAAAAATAAATATATTGCCAAGAAATAGGACCATAAGAACAAATCTCAAAAAGAAGAAAAACAACACAAAACAGAACCAAATAAGCAATTTACATATTTAACAAACTAAGACATTAAAATATAATTAATATGTTAAAGAAAATAGTGAAAGAGATGGAAAAAATACATGAAAAGATGACATATTTCTCTAGGCAATTAATATCTGTATCAGAATAGAATCAAAAGGATATTCTTTAACTGAAATGTCTAAAGTGAGCTCAATAAATGGTGTTAACAGGAGATAGGGATTCCCTCATAGCACAGTTGATAAAGAATGTGCCTGCAATGCAGGAGACCAGGGTTTGATTTCTGGGTCTGGAAGATCCCCTGGAGAAGGGAATGGCAACCCACTCCAGTATTCTTGCCCGGAGAATCCCACGGACAGAGGAGCATGGCGGGCTACAGACCATGGGGTCATAAAGAGTCGGACACGACTTAGCAACTAAACCACCACCAACAGGAGAGTAACACAAAAGTCAGAATTTTGAATTGGATGACATGTCGATACAAAATACCATAAATAAAAGCCCAGACATTAAAAAACAAAAAAGTGGAAAAACAGAAAAGACCAATAAGAGACATACGAAACACTCTAACTGAAGATCTGTGCAGAGAACAGATCTGAACAAACGTTTACAAGATTTTCTAAATATAAGAGGAAGGTATTAACCAACAGATTTAAGAAGCTCTAAGAATATCAAGCAAGAGAAATACATGAAAGAAAGAAAGAATTATATGAAGAAAATTCGTATAATAAAAAAGAAAAATTATATGAAGGCACAACATAGTTTACTGATGAAAACCAAAGAAAAAGAGAAAACTTTACAACCGGCATGGGGGAGAAAGAGTTTGAGGAGATATAGTACCTTCAAAGGAGCAGTAAGAAGAGTTAGAACTAGAGCTAACTTCAAGGGGAAAAATGGCAGAAACTGGAAAAATAGGATAAAAATCTTAGGCACCACAATAACCATTTGCATGAGTTATTTTACGACAGGAGGTCCTGGTAAGAACACATAACCAACAAGCCACCACCAACCAGAAGAGTTCGGAAAAGGCCAAAAGGGGATGTCACATGTGTCAGGATCCTCTTTGCAGGAACCCATTTTGGCTAAGCAATGCATGTGCCACCAGGAAGGGCCCTGAGTCAGAATGGCTGGCCAAAGACAACCCGGAAGCTAATCCCACCCATAAAACCCGAGACTGCAGGCCATGTGGCCAAGCATTTCTCCTGGGTTCCCTTACCCTACTGCTCTCTGCCTGGGTTCCCCTTCTCAGTAAAATCTCTTGTAAAGTCTCAGTAAAGTCTCAGGATGTGTGTCTCCTTGGACAATTCATTTCTGAGTGTCAGACAAGAGCCCACTCTCGGCCTCTGGAAGGGGTCCCCTTTCCTGCAACAAAACCATGAGGTGAAATGCTGAGGGCTGCTGGCCACATGATGTCAGAATGTCTTCCCTATTTACTGCTGGTCACAAGAGATGAAGTGAACCTAATGGTGGGACAGAGCTGGGATGTCCCCCAGAGATGGGATGTACATTCCCTTGGCGGAAGTGCTCAGTAGGGCTCCTGCCAAAGCTTGACCTGATTCTATGCTGCCCTAGGGCTCAGCCTCTGGTTTACAGAGGACCTTGGGATGGAGGGACCGGTTAAAGGCACCACAATGGAGCAGCCAGCACTGATCCAGAAGGTGGGCTGTTTCCTGGTTTTCTCTGCAAATTAGTGTCACACGGGAAAGAGGAGGCTGGGAAAGGAGATTGTTCTGGATGAAAAAAGAGTTAAGTGGTCAATAGCCAAGTGCAGTGGGAGTCCCTGATGACATGCTAGCATGAACAAAAGAGGAATCAAAGGGGGAGTTGGGGGGTGAGAGTGGGGCGACTGCTGCCCACATGGTGAGTGAATCGTGGCCCCTGGGTCAGGGAAGAAAATGTCTTTCTCAAGAGATGCACAGTGAACCATTTGGGGAGAACAGGGCTTGTGAAGTGACTTTCTAGTATTTTAATGAAAACAAAAGAGTGAAGGAAAGAGGGGGAGGGAGGAAGAGAGAGTGAGGGAGGGAAACAAGCACATAAGGCAAGCTGGAGGCCACTGTTATCCCTGGGAGGTGGGTACTGGGCTTGGTTAGACTATTCTACTTGTCCATTTGCTTGACAGTGGTCAAAGTTAAAAGGGAAAACAGTTTGGTAGTTCCTTAGTAAGTAAACATAGTTATCATCAGGCCCAGTAGTTCCACTCCTGAGTATATGCTCAGAAGAATTGAAAACATGTTTTCACAAAAACTTGTCCACCAAAAAAAAGAAAGAAACCTGTCCACCAAAAGAAAAAAAAAAAAACTTGTCCACCCAGGTGAATTAAGTGCAGAACAATTTATAATCTCCGAAAGGTGGAAACAACCCAAGTAAGTGTCTATCAACAGAAGAGTGGAAAGTCAAAGTCTAGACAAAGATGGAACATTATTTGACCACAAAGGGGAATGAAATACTGATCCACTCTACCATGTGGGTGAACCTGGTGTCATGATGCCAAGTGAAAAAAACCAGACACAGACACAGTAGGCCACATACTGCATGATCAACCCTTAATATTCACTGGAAGGACTGATGCTGAAGCTGAAGCTCCAATATTTTGGCCACCTGATGCAAAGAGCTGACTCACTGGGAAAGACTCTGATGCTGGGAACGATTGAGGGCAAGAGGAGAAGGGGGCGACAGATGGTTGGATGGCATCATCGACTCAATGGACACAAGTTTGAGCACACTCCAGGAGATGGTAAAAGGCAGGGAAGCCTGGTGTGCTGCAGTTGATGGAGTCGCAAAGAGTCAGACATGACTGAGCAACTGAACAACAACAGCAACTACTGCATGATTCTATTTATATGATGCAAGATAAGATTTCACAAGAGCTTTCTCGATCGAGCTTTGAGATTATGACTAAAAACTCTTTTCCTCCAATTAAAATAAATAAATTAAATTTAAAAATATTTAAAGTATTGTGAAAAAAAGAGAAAATCTCTTTTCCTTTCACCTTCTCAGGCAGTTTGCTAAGCTCCCACCCCACTGACCTCCCATATCAGGGCCCCTCTCTCCTGGGCCACTAAACCCATGGCCCAAGTCCCACTTATTGAAGTCTCACATTCTGGGGCCAGGTACCAGACAGCTAGGACAGTCCCTGTGTCCTGCAGCCTGAGAAACCATTCAAACTAGCCACCACCAAGGGACCTTGTGGACACTAGCTACCCCTATCAGGTGCGCCTTCCCACGGCACTCACCCCTTCTTCTGCCTGTCATCTCTCCAGAGTGCCACTGTTCTGTAGCTCACTATAAAAAAAATCTTTAAATCTTATAAAACATATGACATATCCAGAGAGTCATAGGTAGATCCAGGGAGTCAGAGAGCCAGGGGCTGGGATTGGGTGGGGTGGGGTGACTGCTTCATGAGGACAGTTTCTTTTCGGGGTGATCAAAGTGTTTGGAAGTCACTACTGGTGACGGTTGCAGTGTTGCAACTTAATGTCACTGTCAAGGGATCCTCTTTTACCATGTTCACTGGGAAACCACCATCATTCACTGAGAGGCCTGCACAAGCTGAAGGTGTGTGTGTGTGTCTGTGTGTGCGTGTGTGTGTGTATGTAATACTGATATTAGCAAGGGTTTTCAGACTAGTGCCAAATTGTTTTCAAACACATCACAAGCTTATTTTTTTTCTCTATCATGACCGTACTGCCAGGTCACCATCCATTTTGAAAAACACAGAAAAACTGTAAGGAAGAGGTGTTTTCTCTAATCCCATATCCCAACAAGAGAGAAGACACTTGAACTGTGACTGCCCAAGAGAAACACGTCATGGACAGTTCACTGGTGGACGGAGACCGATGCTTAAGTTCTGTACCACAAGGCGCATCAGAGGTGCCAGCCATCAAGCTGGTTACACACAGCAGCGTCTATCCTTGGGACCTAGCACCCCACTGGCAGCATAGTTTCAAATCCTGGAAAGAAATATGACAAGCCCTGTGCTCACAGATCCTGTGTGTGTGTGTGTGTGTGTGTTAGTTGCTCAGTCGTGTCCGACTCTGCCACCCCATGAACTATAGCCCACCAGGCTCCTCTATCCATGGAATTCTCCAGGTAAGAACACTGGAGTGGATTGCCATTCCCTTCTCCAGAGGATCTTCCCGACCCAAGGATTGAACCAGGGTCTCCTGCATCACAGGCAGATTCTTTACCGTTTGAGCTACAGGAAAGTCCTTTTCACAGACCCTAACGCCCTAAAAGCCCCGGGTAGCAACAGAGTGACCTTCTCAAGTAGGAATGGAAGAAAAGATATGGAAGGAGCTTGCAGAACTGGAGGGGGGCTTCTCCTGAGACACTTTGGCCTCTCCAGAGTAGGGGAGAAGCTGAAGGATGATTCTAGGCCCTGGGGCTCAGGTTTCCCTGAGATAGGACACCAGGTATGCAGGTGAGGGCCTCTCAGATAGCAGCACTTGGGGCAAGGAGCTGGGAAGGTCCTAGGAGTCTGGGGAACCCGCTAGCCCCTTCCAGGCTGCTCCACCCCACAGAGGGGAGGCAGACTCTCCGTCACTAGCTGAGCCTGGCTGGGGGCCACGGGATGGAGAGAGGTGGAAACGTGGGTCCCAGACGGAGAAGCAGAGGGCTTCAGTGCTGATATCTTCTGAAGACCACGAGATGGGGCTATTTCCCCAGAAAAAGAAAACAGAAACAAACACCAGGGAAGGCATGCAGCAGTCCCACTGAGGATGGGTCAGGGAATTGGGCTTTGTCGTCCACCGAGAGGAACGCACGGGGCCACTAGGGTTGGCCCCCTTCTGCCCTGCTGTAACTTCCTCTGGGCTTTGGTAGTTCAAGACCCCAAGTGCCTCCACTCAGTGCCAGGCAGCCTTCCCGGAGATCCGTGTCACCTGCCAGCCACCCAGGGAAAAGGCCTGAGGACCAGTCTGAGAGCTGCTCGGGGCCAGCAAAGGCCTCTAGGAGCAACCTCGCAACCCGGGTCTCCAGGCTCTGCTCTTTGCGGGGGTGGGAGTGGGGAACAGAGAGATGCCACCTGCTCCCAGCCCTTCATGGAGTGCCTGTCTCACTCATGTGGAGGAGCTTCCGGACCTTGCCCTCTTCTGCTCCACGCTAGCCCAGAGTGGCTCTTGCCTTTGCACTGGCTGTTGCCTCTGGCCCCAACGATCTTCCACCTCCGTTCAGTTTTTCTGAAAGGTTGCCTTCTAACCACACTGCTTAAACCCGCACCCGACCTCTCTTCTCTATTTATGCCCCGCAGCACTTAGCACTGGTTAACATACTCTGTGATTCTTTTCTGTTTGCTTATTTTTAAAATTAACTTATTTATTTTAATTGGAGGCTAATTATTTTGCAATACTGTAGTGGTTTTGGCCATACATTGACTCTGTGATTCTTAATCACAAACGTTGACTGTTTCTTGCCCATTTCTTGCCACTAGAATCGGACCCCTCCCCCCCCCACCCCGCCCCCAGCAGGACTTTGCGGGTTTTGTTCCCCAAGGTTGGATTTGCAGTGCCCGCTGCAGCCTGGTCCCCGGGAGTGCCTGGCCGCTGTCTGGGGGCGGGAGGGCTGGCACTGCTACCTCTGTCCAGAGCCCAGCACGCTTTGCCGCTCGGCCCCTGGCTTCCTCTTCTCGCACCTTCTCCGCGCGTGCTCGGCCCCGCTAACATCCCTCACCACTCAGGGACACAACTCCCCACCCCCCGAGAACCGCAGGGGCCCCGTCCGGGGACCCTCAGGGGCTCACGCTCGCAGACGGTTGGCTGGGTGTCCCTGGGCGGGAGTGCCGCGACCTGACGCAGAGGCGCAAAATCCAAACTTACCCGCGTCGCGACGCTCTCCGAGCAGCCCTAGAGTTAGCGGCGAACCGCAGTCAGAAGAGAGAAACCGAGAGGAAGGGGGAGGGAAGCCCCGAGGGCTTGTTCGTCAGCTCTCCGCGCTCGCCAGCTCCCAGGGCGTCCCTAACCACCTGCTGAGACCTGGCTCGCGGGCTTCTGAGCCGTCCTTCCATTCCCCCCCGCCCACCGCGCCCCCGTCCCTGACTTGGAGAAAGCCCGAGGCCAAGGCCCACCACCTCCTAGCAGCCCTCCAGGGCACCACCCTCAGGGGGCGACGGGGCTTGACTTTACCTCTGGCTGCGGTGCGGGAGGCGCGTCCTGCACAGCAGTCCGTCTGTTCAACTTGCCGGGGCAGCGCGGAGTGGGATGGGGCGTGGTGGGGGGGCACGGAGCATGCGCGGCACAGCAGGAGGGAAGCCCGGCCCCGCATCCACCCTCGGCGTGCTCCGTGGGGGGTCTGGCTTGGCTTCTTGTGTCCCCCGGGGCACTTCCGCTTTCAGTCTGGGCTGCTTAGAGCCCTTGGGGGTTGCAGCCAGTCTAAGACCATCCCCCAGGGGGCAGGGGAGGGGCAGTGTTAGCCACGCACCTCCCATGTCTCAAGACTGCAGGGATTTACTTTTTGTCCGTCTGTCCATCCGTCCATCAGTCCATCCATCTGGGGCTCACAGAATCCCTGGGGGCTGCAGTCAGCACCAAGTGGCTCAGCCACAGCATTCCAGTAAGGGACCAGCCCATTTGAGGCAGAAGGGTGAAGCTAAGAAAGTGGGGGGCAGTGAGAGGGGATTTGGGGAGACCAGTGGGCAGAGACGGAGGAGTAGGGAAGAGCTACTGCATGCTTTAGTCTTTCCCTGGGTCCCCCAGGGCCTTGGAATCTGCATTTTCCCACAGGACTAGGGTTGGAATCCACGGCTGAATGCACATGCCTGCACTTGGTCATGATGAGTTCCTCCCAAAGTTGAGAATAGGAGAAAGGCTGTGGAAGAAAATCCACAGCAAAAAACACCAGGACTGCCTGTTCTGTCTCTCCTGGCCCTGGTCATTGGGAATTAAGCATGAAGTGGGGACCCTTCCTTCCACAAGCAGAGCACAGGACTGCAGCAAGAAGCCCTCCCCATGCTGATGCTCCTAAGACAGCTGCTGCCTGACCCTGCTTTAGGAGGAAAGCTGGGATCCCCCGACTCAGGTGCTTCTGGCCTCAGGGGGCAGGGTTCTCAGGAGGTCAAATGCAGCATAGCTTCAGGGCCCCGTCCCTGGATCAGAGGCAGGGAGGTCCCCTGTGGCCCCTGGTTGCAGGTTCTGATGCCCACTCTTGTCTTCTCACCAGGAGTCTGGCTAGATAAGCCTGGACCTGGTCTTTAGAGGTATAATGGGGTGAAGGGTAGCCCCTTAAAAGATATGTGCACGCCCTAACTTCCAGAACCTGTGAATGTTGAGTTTTCCGGGAAATGGGTCTTGTGCAGATGTGATGAAATTAAGAATCTCAACATGAGATCATTCTGGATGATTCAGTTCAGTTCAGTTCAGTTCAGTCGCTCAGTCGTGTCCGACTCTTGGCGACCCCATGATTTGCAGCACTCCAGGCCTCCCTGTCCATCACCAACTCCCAGAGTTCACTCAAACTCACATCCACCGAGTTGGTGATGCCATCCAGCCATCTCATCCTCTGTTGTCCCCTTCTCCTCCTGCCCCCAATCCCTCCCAGTATCAAAGTCTTTTCCAATTAGTCAACTCTTCGCATGAGGTTGCCAAAGTACTGGAGTTTCAGCTTTATCATCAGTCCTTCCAAAGAATACGCAGGACTGAACTCCTTTAGAATGGACTGGTTGGATCTCCTTGCAGTCCAAGGGACTCTCAACAGTCTTCTCCAACACCACAGTTCAAAAGCATCAATTCTTCGGCACTCAGCTTTCTTCACAGTCCAACTCTCACATCCATACATGACTACTGGAAAAACCATAGCCTTGACTAGACGGACCTTTGTTGGCAAAGTAATGTTTCTGCTTTTGAATATGCTATCTAGGTTGGTCATAACTTTTCTTCCAAGGAGTAAGCGTCTTTTAATTTCATGGCTGCAATCACCATCTGCAGTGATCTTGGAGCCCAGAAAAATCAAAGTCTGACACTGTTTCCACTGTTTCCCCATCTATTTGCCATGAAGTGATGGGACCAGATGCCATGATCTTTGTTTTCTGAATGTTGAGCGTTAAGCCAACTTTTTCACTCTCCTCTTTCACTTTCATCAAGAGGCTTTTTAGTTCCTCTTCACTTTCTGCCATAAGGGTGGTGTCATCTGCATGTCTGAGGTTATTGATATTTCTGCTGGGAATCTTGATTCCAGCTTGTGCTTCTTCCAGCCCAGCATTTCTCATGATGTATTCCACATATAAGTTCAATAAGCAGGGTGACAATATACAGCCTTGACGTACTCCTTTTCCTATTTGGAACCAGTCTGTTGGTCCATGTCCAGTTCTAACTGTTGCTTCCTGACTTGCATATAGGTTTCTCAAGAGGCAGGTCACCAGTTCCCATCTCTTTCAGAATTTTCCACAGTTTATTGTGATCCACACAGTCAAAGCCTTTGGCATAGTCAATAAAGCAGAAATAGATGTTTTTCTGGAACTCTCTTGCTTTTTCCATGATCCAGCGGATGTTGGCAATTTGATCTCTGGTTCCTCTGCCTTTTCTAAAGCCAGCTTGAACATCTGGAAGTTCACAGTTCACGTATTGCTGAAGCCTGGCTTGGAGAATTTTGAGCATTACTTTACTAGCGTGTGAGATGAGTGTAATTGTGCGGTAGTTTGAGCAGTTTTTGGCATTGCCTTTCTTTGGGATTGGAATGAAAACTGACCATTTCCAGTCCTGTGGCCACTGCTGAGTTTTCCAAATTTGCTGGCATACTGAGTGCAGCACTTTCACAGCATCATCTTTCAGGATTTGAAATAGCTCAACTGGAATTCCATCACCTCCACTAGCTTTGTTCGTAGTGATGCTTTCTAAGGCCCATTTGACTTCACATTCCAGGATGTCTGGCTCTAGGTGAGTGATCACACCATCGTGATTATCTTGGTCGTGAAGATCTTTTTTGTACAGTTCTTCTGTGTATTCTTGCCACCTCTTCTTAATATCTTCTGCTTCTGTTAGGTCCATACCATTTCTGTCCTTTATCGAGTCCATCTTTGCATGAAATCAGGTGAGCCCTAAATCCAATGACAAGTGTCCTTATAAGAGACAGAAGAGGAGAGAGAGACACACACAGAAGAGAAGCCACATGAAGACAAACACAGAGACTGGAGGGATGCAACCACAAGCCAAGGGATGCCTGGAGCCCCACAAAATGAAAGAGACAAGGAACCTGGAGCCTTTGGAGGGAGCACGGCCCTGCTGGCACCTTGATTTGGGGCTTCTGGCCTCAAGAGCCAGGAGAATAAATTCCTCTTGTTTTAAGCCACCTGATTTGTGGTTATTTATTTTTGGATCCATAGGAAACTCATCCACTAGGGAATGGATTGAGCCAGTTGATGCAAGGGGCTGGACGTTTGTATCCCACATTAGCAACTAGTAATGGGATGTGTGCTAAGCTCAACCTTGGGGAAGGCAGCTTTTGTGGTTTTGGGCAATTCTTAGAGAGCCTTGGCATCCAACATTCACAGAAGGACGGAGTGAAAGCCTGAGGTGGGGCGGGAGCCTCTTGGAGTGCACCCCACATCCGCCACACTGTGTAATTGCTGAGTGTCCTCAGCATGTATCAGGAGATTCATTTCCCTCTAGAATTTTTCCAGTTTTTGGTTTTTTGAGGCTTTTTTATTTTTTTCTTACTCAAAAATGCTTCATTTTTTATTTAGATTTTTTTGAAATAGAAAATTTTATATTACAGTAATTATCTTTGTATTAAAAAAATCTTTCTGCAAAGAAAACTCAGGCCCACAAAGAGGATGCTACAAGGAAGGAAAATTATGAGCCAATCTCTCTTATAAACACAAAAGCAAAAATTCTAAATAAAATATTAGCAAATTGAATCCATAAACTATTTGAGATCATTTAAGTTTAGAAAAAGTAGGAAAGCAATCAATAAAATAAAGGAGAAAAACCATGTGATCATTATTTTGCCAAATAAAAAAAAAACAAAAAAAGAGATTTTGATAGAATTTAATGACCATTCATTAAAAAAAAAAACTTTTCAGGGTGAGGAGCAATCCAGCAATAGAAGAGACTTCCTTAATGTCCTGTTTAGCTTTCTGACTCTGTTCTTGTGCTTTCAACACTTTCACAACAATCTTCTACTCAATAAGGAAAGGGCGCTTGATTCTGTCATGGACACATTTAGCACCCATGGACCCACCATAGGCTCAGCTAACATGTTTCTTCATTTTAGACAACTTCATGAGAACTTTAGGTCTCACAGCACGAACGCCCCTAAGTCTGCCTGGGCACACACCACACATGGATTTTGGTGCTTTCCCAACCTTCTTGGTATAAACAATTCTATTACCAGGGGTTTGAGACAGCCTGGTTTTGTTAGAGGCTGTATTGTAGGCACCATCATGAATGCCTCTAGATGCCATCCCTAGAAGGTTTCTCAGTTTTTTTTAATCAAGAATTTCAAACACATGCCCAGCCTAGAGAAAGTCATGTAACAGAAATCTGTGGATGCACCCGGCAGCTCCAGAAGCAATCCACCCAGGCCCATCCTACTCCATCTCTCCTCCATCCACCTCTCCTTATTGTGGCAGGAGTGAGTGGGGCGGGTGCAGGCAGAGACAGGGCCCTGAAGGCAGCAAGCCCTGATTCAGCCACTCTGCAGTGAGTCCCAGGGATCCTAGCAGGGAAGGGGCCTGGAAAAGTGGTCCAGGGTGAAGCCAAGCCTCAGGAAGGAGGGAGGGCCCAAGCCAGTGGTGGGAGGTGGCCTGGGGGGTATGTGGAGCCTTGAGTGGTGTCCTCCAAACTCCAGACACTAAGGGAGTGACAGACAAAGGCCAAACCTGATGGCAAGCAATTACATTTAGAATGCATAAACAACAAGAAGAAAAGGGAACCCTTACACTGTTGGTGGGAACGCAATCTAGCAGAGCCACTATGGAGAACAGTGTGGAGATTCCTTAAAAAACTGGAAATAGACCTGCAATACAACCCTGGATTCCCACTGCTGGGCATACACACTGAGGAAACCAGAATTGAAAGAGACATGTGTACCCCAATGTTCATCGCAGCACTGTTTACAATAGCCAGGACATGGAAGCAACCTAGATGTCCGTCGGCAGATGAATGGATAAGAAAGCTGTGGTACATATACACAATGGAATATTACTCAGCTATTAAAAAGAGTGCATTTGAATCAGTTCTAATGAGGTGGATGGAACTGGAGCCTATTATACAGAGTGAAGTAAGTCAGAAAGAAAAATACCAATGCAGTATATTAATGCATATATATGGAGTTTAGAAAGATGGTACTGATAACCCTGTATGCGAGACAGCAAAAGAGACACAGATGTAAAGAACAGACTTTTGGACTCTGTGGGAGAAGCAGAGGGTGGGATGATTTGAGAGAATAGCACTGAAACACGTACATTACCATATGTGAAATAGATCACCAGTCCAGGCTTGACGCATGAGACAGGGCGCTCAGGGCTGGTACACTGGGATGACCCTGAGAGATGGGATGGGGTGGGAGGTGGGAGAGGGAGTTCAGAATGGGGGACGCATGTACACCCATGGCTGATTCATGTGAATATATGGCAAAATCCACCACAATATTGTAAAGTAATTAGCTTCCAATTAAAATAAATAAATTAACTTACAAAAACAAACAAACAAACTGGAAATAGAACTGCCATATGACCCAGCAATCCTACTGCTGGGCATACACACTGAGGAAACCAGAATTGAAAGGGACACGTATACCCCAATGTTCATCGCAGCACTGTTTACAATAGCCAGGACATGGAAGCAACCTAGATGTCCGTCAGCAGATGAATGGATAAGAAAGCTGTGTACACAATGAAATTTTACTCAGCTATTAAAAAGAACACATTTGAATCAGTTCTGATGAGGTGGACGAAACTGGAGCCTATTATACAGAGTGAAGTAAGTCAGAAAGAAAAACACCAATACAGTATATTAACGCATATTTATGGAATTTATGCAGTCCATGGGGTTGCAGAGTTGGACATGACTGAGCAACTGAACTGAACTGATGGAATTTAGAAAGACGGTAAAGATGAACCTTTACACAAGACAGCGAGAGACACAGATATAAAGAACAGACTCTGTGGGAGAAAGCAGGGGTGG
Source organism: Capricornis sumatraensis (assembly GCF_032405125.1). Lineage (NCBI taxonomy): Eukaryota > Metazoa > Chordata > Mammalia > Artiodactyla > Bovidae > Capricornis > Capricornis sumatraensis. The sequence continues at coordinate 62,466,247 of NC_091092.1, read as the reverse complement.
GATGATTTGAGAGGATAGCATTGAAACATGTATATTACCATATGTGATAATTTATGATATTACCGTATGTGATAATTTATGTGATATTACATGTGATATTACCATATGTGATAAAGGAAATGGCAACCCATTCCAGTTTTCTTGCCTAGGAAATCCCATGGACAAAGTCTGAGCCTGGTGGGCGACAGTCCACAGGGTAGCAGAGTTGGACACAACTTAACAACTGAGCACATACCATATGTGAAATAGATGACCAGTCCAAGTTTGATGTATAAAACAGGGCACTCAAAGCCAGTGCACTGGGACAACCCAGAGGGATGGGAGGGGGAGGGAGGTAGGAGTGGGGTTTGGGATGGGGACACATGTACATCCATGGCTGATTCACGTCAATGTACGGCAAAACCCACCAGAATATTGTAATTAGCCTCCAATTAAAATACATAATTAAAAAAACAAGGTCCTACTGCAGAGCACAGAGAACTATACTCAATATCCTGTGATAGATCATAATGGAAAAGAATATAAAAAAGAATGTATATATGTGTATAACTGAGTCACTTTGGTGGACAGCAGAGATTGGCACAACATTGCAAATCAGCTATACTTCAATAAAAAACTTAAAAATAAAGTGGAAAAAAAAAGAATGAAGGTGAAATAAGTACCTTTTGAGACAGATGAAAGCTAAGAAAATTCACCAATAGATCTGCACTAAAAGAATGCTAAAGAATATCTTTCCACATGAAGAAATATGATAGTAGAGGGAAATCTTGGTCTTTGGGTAGAGATGAGGAACATCAGAAATGGTAAATATGGGTGTAAACATTTAAACATGGACATGAATTTGAGCAAACTCCAAGAGATAGTGGAGGACAGAGGAGCCTGGCATGCTGCAAGCCATGGGGTCGCCAAGAGTTGAAACGACTTAGTGACTGAACAGCAACAAAAGACATTTAAACATTAAAAAAAAAAAACTTGTTTGCTCTTAATTTCTTTATTATACATATGACTATTAAAAGTTGTAATATGGGGTGGGAGGTGGGAGGGGGGTTCAGGATTGGGAACTCATGTACACCCGTGGCAGATTCATGTAAATGTATGGCAAAACCAATACAGTTAGCAAGTATATTGTAAGGTTTATAATCCATGTGGATATAATATACATGGTAACTACAGCATAAAAGATGGGGTAGAGCGGGAATGAGGGCTCAGGATGGAGGGGACACCTATGGCCGATTCATATTTATGCATGGCAGAAAACATCACAATATTGTAAATTATATTGTAGAAATGTCCGTACATTTATGTGAAGTGGTACAATGTTAACCACAATCAGGCAGTGAAAAATTAAAGATATCCAATAAGTTCCCTACAGAAGAGCATTCAAGTGGGGAACTTCCAAAGATGTGAATGTCTATTCACATGTCCAATCATGTAAGTTAGCTCACGTTTCTGGTGTACATTGTCATGTGTGACCACCCTCTACAAGTGGATGTACTTTGGTGTACTTTACTGTACAGTACTGTATGGAGTACAGTATCTGTATTTCAAGCCCAGGATGCCCAGACTCAATCATAAAAGCAGTGGTGATGTAGCCGGTACTGAGAAGTGCCAAGTGATAACAATGGAAACAAAAGTGAAAATAATGGAGAGAGGGAGCAAGGTGAGAGGTGGTAGACATCACTTGTTCTAATAACATGACTCATTCACCCATTGGCATGATTCTAAAGCATTATGACAAAATCATGGAACATGTGAAGTCAGTTGTGTCGATGATGTGAACAATAATATGGCAGAAGTGTGAAAAAGTGATGGAGGAGCTAGAGAAAGAGAAATATCTCAGTGTGTGAATGCAAGATCAGCATTAGTGTTAAGTCCACTCAGCTTAATGCTGATTCAAGAGAAAGGTGACAGCCTGGAGGGATAGAGTGGGGAGGGAGGCGGGAGGAGATTTCAGAATGGAGGGGACACATGTATACCTATGGCCAATTCATATTTATGCATGGCAAAAACCATGATAACACTTCAAAGTAATTATCTTCCAATTAAAATAAATAAATAAAAAGAGAGAAAGCTAAAAGCCTTTATGAAATTATTACCTCAGGCAGGAAAAAAGGGAACATAAGGACAAAAATTGATGAACAGACAGTGCTATGTATTGAATGTTTGTAAACGCCCCACCAATTCACCTATTAAATTCTAACCCCCAAAGCAATGAGATTTGGAGGTGGGGCTTTTGGGAAGTGATTAGCCCACGAGGGTGGAACCCTAACTAAAGAGATTAGTGACTTTATAAAAGGGACACCAGAGAGTTCCCTCATCCTCTTTCTACCATGAGAGAAGATGGCTAGTTGATAAAACTAGACAAAAATCAGTAATATACAGAACAGCATTATGAAATTATCAGTCACATTATAAGATGAACTATAACAGGCTTCCTAGGGGGCACTAGTGGTAAAGAACCTGCCTGCCAATGCAGGAGACTAAGAGGTGCAGGCTCGATCCCTGGGTCGGGAAGATTCCCTGGAGAAGGGCATGGGAGCCCACTGCAGTATTCTTGCCTGGAGGATCCCACGGACACTGGAGCCTGGCGGGTTATAGTCCATAGGGTTGCAAAGAGCCAGACACGACTGAAGCAACTTAACACGCACATAAAGAGAAATTAACCAATTTGCCAGCGATGGGTTTTCCATCTGCAAGTTTACTTTTGCAACTCAGCTGCCTTGCAGGGAGACCTTTTGATTGGTGGAAAGCAAATGAAGTGACGTGAAAGTCGCTCAGTCGTGTCCTTCTCCAGAGGATCTTCCCAGCCCAGGGATCGAACCCAGGTCTCCCGCATTGCAGGCAGATTTTTTTTTTTTTTTTTTTTTTTTACCATCTGCGCCATCAGGGAAGCCATCTTTGCTTCCCGGTGCGCCAGGCCTTGGAACATCAAGTCCTTAGGCTCACCGCTTATTGATACAGTAGCAAAGAGCCTCCTCTCGTGCGTTTCTCATCCAATCATTTTCCTTGTAAACAGCTGCCTAGAACTTTCCCCCTCATCTTCCTGGGGCTTCCGGGAGCACGGAGGAAACCCAGGTGGCATTCGCACGGAGGGCTCGGGATAGTGCGCTGCACGGTTTCTGGCTGCGCTGCTGAGCCGAGTTCTTCAGACCCTTCTGAGCAGGATTCGAGAGTCGTTTACAGAGTCGGAGAAAGTAAGTAGACAGGCGGAGACTTTGCTGGGGTCTGGACTCCACAGTTACCAGGGGTCCCGGGTGGGGGTCCCTTAGCTGGCCCAGCAAGGAGTGGAGGTGTGGGGGAGGGCCAACACATACTAGATTGGGAATCCGGGTGAGGCCGCAGACAGCGGCAGGCTTCAGAGGGGCTGAGGGAAGGGTTTCCTCAGTGTAGGGGTTCTGAGGGTGGCTGGTGGGGGGGCCTTTTGGTTTGGGGGTGCAGAGGGGGGTGGCTAATGGTTAAACTTGTGGGGGTCTCAGAAGGAAGGGCTCCCTGCTGAGTGGGTGAGGCCTACTTTGGAGGCCAGAAGAGAGTACTACTGGCTGAGGGAGTGGGGAGGACGTGAGAGGGGGTCCCCCATGCTGAAACATGAGGGGAACATGAGCGAAGGGCTAATGTCCGCCCCCTGTGGTGAAGGAAGGGGCCGAGGGGAGGGGTGGATCGGGTGGACTCGTGGATGTGGTTTGGAAACCGTTAGGGGAGGTACCAGCTCTGCAGGGGGCGGGGCGGGGGGAGAGGACGTTGGTGGCCGGAAGGGAGCTCTGGCTCCTTTCTGCGGGGGAGGCAAGAGGGGCAGTCTCTACATGGATGAGATAGTGTGAGATAGTGCTTGTGGGAGGACTCCCCGGTGTGGGGAGGTGAGAGGGGAAGTCTGATTTCTAAACATGTGGGGGCGCCCTGCTTCCAGGGCCTAGAGGAGAGCGCCGCCAAGTGGCAGGGTAGGGGAGTGGAGTTGAAGGGGGCGAGGAAGAGCCGCCTGGCCAAGTCGGGTGAGTGAGCGGCGCTGGAGCTGCTGTGATCTGGTGGAGGCTGTTTGCCGTGGCAAATGGATTTGTGGGGGTTCTGGGTGGGGGGGCCTCTGGCGCACTGTATTAGGAACGGAGAGGTTCCAGGTCGCCAGAATTGCAGTGATGGGAGGGGCGGGGCCCTGGTCTCCACACAAAATACAGGTTCTTCATGAGGGTGCTTTGTACATTCACCGGGATACACCACACCTAAATTTAAACGTATTGTAATTTTACATGATAAGTTCTCTTACCACAGGGGAATTTTATTTGATGTAAATAATGATAATATATCTTTAAATACTGGGAAATCCGTGGATTGAAGAAAAAAAAATCACAAAGGGACTTAGAAAATATTTCAAACTGAATAATGAAAAAACACAACTTACCCAAATTAGTGGGAGGCAGCTAAAGAAGCAATAGGAGGAAAATGTATTACTCTAAATTCTTATGTTAGAAAAGAGTGAGGACATAAAATCAGTGACCTAACAGTCCCTATAGAGATGCTAGAAGAAGAAGAGCGAAAGAAGCATAAAATGAGTTGACTGAAGTAATAATTGGGCTAAGAGAGGAAGTTGCTGGTAGAAAGCAAATTATGGACACGATAAACCAAGCCATATGTTTGAAACTGAGAAAGCCCTAGAAAGACGAATCAAGGAAAAATACAAAGAATGCTAAATACCAATATTAGGAATGAAAGAGGGCTAACACTACAGGTCAGATGTACATTAAAAAGAGAATATAGGGCTATGATAGAAAAAATTATGCTAAAAAACTTGAAAAATTCCTTGGGAAAAAGGCAACTTCCTAAAACTGATGCCAGAAATGTAGAAAATGTTTTGTTTTGTAAATATATATATATATTGTTTTACAGAATTTTGTGGCTTGTTTTGTAAATACATTTATCAGAAAAGTTTCCTAAAACCAACCAAACAAAACAGGTTGGGGCAGTGCTCCAAGCTGCTGCTGTGAGGGGCAGTGGGGTGGGCTGTGTGGCCCAAACATTATTCGCTCCCCTTTGCATGCACAAGCCTGTTCCCACACTTCAAAAGTCTGTGCACACCCCTTTATCACTTACTTTCCCCACCCTTAGGTCCTCAAAAATGGTGATGCCACTGGCGCTGCTGCGAGACTGGTGCAGGTGGATGGGCGTGAATGAGGAGCGCTCTCTGCTCCTCCTGGGCATCCCAGATGACTGCGAAGACCAAGAATTCAAGGATGCTGTGCAGGCTGCCCTGGGCCCCCTGGGCAGATACCGAGTGCTGGGCAAGGTCTTCAGAAAGGATCTGGGGTCGAAGATTGCTTTGGTCGAGTTTGCCGAGTATTTAAGCCGCAGCTTGATCCCCCGGCAAATACCAGGCAAAGGGGGCCCCTGGGATGTTGTCTGCCTGCCCCAGGCCCCTGATGCTGAGTCACAGGATAGACCCAATTTCCCTGCACAGCCCCAGAGACGAGCAGTGGTTGGTAGGGTAGGTGAGGCAAGAGCCTCAGGTGATGTTGGAGGAATAGGTGAGGTGGGAGTCTCAGGTGAGGAGGGAGCCACAGATGTTGGAGGAACAGGTGAGGTAGGAGCCGCAGGTGAGGAGGGAGCCGCAGATGTTGGAGGAACAGGTGAGGTGAGAGCAGCAGGTGAGGAGGAAGCCACAGGTGACGTTGGAGGAACAGGTGAGGTAGGAGCCGCAGGTGAGGAGGGAGCCGCAGATGTTGGAGGAACAGGTGAGGTGGGAGTCTCAGGTGAGGAGGGAGCCACAGATGTTGGAGGAACAGGTGAGGTGAGAGCAGCAGGTGAGGAGGGAACCTCAAGCGAGGAGGGAACCTCAAGCGAGAATGGACCCACAGGTGAGGAGGGAGCTGCAGGTGAGATAGGAGATGCAGGTGAGGAGGGAGCTGCAGGTATGGAGGGAGCCGCAGGTGAGAATGGACCCACAGGTGAGGCGGGAGCCTCAAGTGAGAATGAGCCCTCCTGTGAGGAGGGAGCCATAGATGAGGAGGGAGCCGCAGGGGAGGCAGGAGCTGCAGGGCAAGCAGGAGCTGGCTTCGAGGGACGAGCTACCTGTGAGGCAGAAGCTACCAGTGAGGCAGGTGGTACAGGTGAGGCAGGCACTGCAGATGAGGAAGGGGCTGAAGATGAGGCAGGTGGTAGAGGTGAAGCAGACACTGCAGATGAGGCTGGGGTGGCCGGTGAGGCAGGAGCTGAGGGTGAGGCCAGAGCTGAAGATGAAGCAGGAACATCCGATGAGGAGGGAGCGGCAGGTGATATGGGAGTTGCAGGTGTGGCTGGGTCTCTGAGTGTGGCAGGAGCGGCCGGGGAGGCAGGAGTTCCCGGGGAGGCAGGAGTTCCCATGGAGGCTGCAGCTGCAGGCATCGCCGGAGCCATAGATGAGCCACGGGCCCGGTCCCCTCAGTGGCAGCTGGCCTTGGAGCCCATGCTAGAGAATATGGGCTACCTGGAGCTGAGAACCTTCTCCGGGATGGAAGAGCCGGGTGAAGGGGAAGAGTCCTTTGAGAGCTGGCTGAATCATGCCAACGACATGCTGTACCTGTGGCGCCATGTGACCGAGATGGAGCGGAGGAGGAGGCTGGTGGAGAGCTTGGGGGGTCCGGCGCTGGATCTCCTGTGCAGCCTTCTGGCAGAAGATCCCAACCTGGCAGCCCAGGATTGCCTGATGGCTCTGGTGGAGGCGTTCGGGAGCAAAGATCCCCAGGTGACCGCTCGGCTGAAGTTCATGACGTGCGCCCAGCGGCCCCAGGAGAGCCTCTTTGCCTTTGTGATGCGCCTGGAAGGCCTGCTGCAGTCGGCCCTGGGCAAGGGGGCCATGCACCCAGCCATCGCAGATCAGCTGCGTGCCCGACAGGTGCTCATGCGGGCCTGGCCCAACAACCTGATGCAGAACAAGCTGAAGAGGATGCGGATGGAGAGAAGACCCCCCAGCTTCGTGGCGATGCTGCAGCTCATTCGGGAGACGGAGACCTGGGAGACTGACCCAGCGATGGGTGAGCAGTTCCCAGTGGAGGAGGAGGCCCATGGGGTCCTCGGAGACCTGGCTGGTGCCCTAGGCCATATGATCATCACTGAGGGCGCAGCTGCAGGTGGAAGTGAGGCCTCCCCAGCCAGTGGAGATACCTCTGCCCAGGTTGCCTTTTCCAAGGAAGGTGGTGTTGAGGCCCTCCCAACGGGTGAAGAGGCCAGTAAGGCAGTTGGCAGCAGTGCCGAGGTTGCCCAGGCTGCTCCTGAAGCCTGTGGTGCTGCCAGGGCAGCCTCTGCCCCTGGGGAGACCACTCAGGAAGATGGAAGGGCTCCCAGCCCCCTGGGCCTAGGTCAAGCAGCACCCTCAGAGGCCCCTTGGGGCTCCGCCACTGCCTGGATGGGCGGGGCTACCCCGGTGGCCCCAGGAAGTCCTGGCTGGGAGCCAGAGGGTCTCCCCAAGGCAGGAGACCAGGAGGCTGAGGAGCCCCCCAAGAAGGGGCTCACGCCCATCCCAGAGGAGTCTGGAGATGAGGAAGGGGCTGTAGAGATGAGCCCCCTAGGATTCTCCTCTGGTCAATAGGCTCAGCAGGTCCCAGGCCCCCCGGCCTGGAAGCAGGGAGAGGCCAGGTCAGGCAGCCGCCTGGCCCCACGTTAGGGGCCATGTCATGGTGCCTTGGCCTCCCCACCCCCCCCAAGAGGGGTCCCCTATTCAGCATCCCCTGGGACAGGCTGCTCCCTGTCCTGGGAAGTCCAGATGTGTCCCTGTAGGTCTCCTAGTGACCCAGATCTCAAGGAACGCCTCCCTGGCCCAGCCCCTCTCCCCTCCCTGTCAAAACACATCCCTGAGCTGTCATCAACTCCCCCCCCAACCCCTGTAGAGCCCTGAGGTGCCCGTGAACCCAGGCCGGGTGTCCCCACCTACCCGGTCAGCCACTCTGAGCCAGCCTTGCCACGTGCTCTGAGCTTCAGCACCAGCCAAGGCCCGGTCCTCAGCTCAGCGTGTGCTTCCCCAGTGTGGATTCAGGCCCAGTTCTGCTTGGTCTCCTGGAGATGTGCATGTGTTATTCTCTGAGCAGTTCCCCCCACCGTGGTGCAGAGACACCCCAGCCCACTCCCAGGAGCTGGTGAGAAGGAGGAGATGGACGAGGGCTTGACTGGTGACCACTCCGGGACCTCAGGAAGGAATATCTGCATTGGGGCTTCGCAGCGGGGCTTCAGGAGGCCCACGGACCTGTGCCCTGCTGGGCCATGCCATGCTTCCTTGGGACTTGGTGTTCCCGGTTTGGTGCAGTATCCTGCTGTGTGACTGTCCTGTGCCTGCCATAGGGCATGTGGTGCCGAGTGGGAGGGGCTGCCCTGGGGGGATCGGGCATTGCCAGTGCCCACCGTCCTGGCAAGACACTGCCCGTGAGGCCCTCGGAAAGGGAGAGGGTGTGAGGAGGGAGGGCCACTGTGTGGCGGGAGAGAGGGCACCTCGTTAGGGACTCTGGGAGGACGGGAGGCGGGACTGTGATCTCTAGCGGCCATCAGAAGTTCCCTGTGTTGTCATTCCCTGTCTTCAGTGGTTTCAGTCTGTGTTGTGCTTCAATAAACTTTACTGAATGTTTCAGCTGAGTCTTGTCTCTGCTCTGGACAGTGGAGGGGAGGGGCTGCTGGGGGTGGGGCTGGGGGTTGGGGGAGTGACAGTGGCCTGGTATCCTGAGTCAGCACTGCGTTGCGGTCCCAGCAGGGTTGCGGGGGGGGGGGTGCAAAATAGGTTCCTGCTCAGCACCCTGAGGTACTTTGAAGACCCAGACATGGTGAGGGTTTTTCTTCCATTTGATAGGTGAACCATAACATTTTGAGGTTATATTTGTTCTCATTTTGGGATAGTTGTGTCTTTTGAACACAACTATAGTTGACAGAGACAGAATAGTCCTCTGTCTTTTGAAAATGGATGGCGACGATCCTGGTTTTCTTTTTTACTAGGGGCAGGTGCCCCTGGCATCCAAGTGCCTGGGACCCAGGGCTGCTCAAGAGGTGGGATGCAGAGTGGGGCTCCAAAACAAGGAACTGGCAAGTCTGGAGGTCTCTAGCCTCCTTGGTGAGAAAGCTAGTATTAGTCTGATAGAATTTTGAAAAAACCCAAATGTATTTTAAGCTGAGGGATTGTAAAATGGGAAAACCTCACTGTGCAACAACAGTGACAGCGCTTAAAGCAGTGGAAAATCAGGCCTGGACACTGGTAGGGTTTCTGGGAGAGCAGGTGCAAACACACCCACACCACCTCCACCTGAAAACAAATTTACTCTTGAAGAGAAGACAGGACCAGCGTACTGAGCCCTGCAAGGGTGAAGGCCCAGTCATGTGAGGGGGAGGGCCAGGGGTGCTCTCTGAAGGGGGGAAACTGACCTGACACTAAGGGCACTGGGAAGCTGTCGGACCCAGGGGCCGAACTTGCATCTCTCATGCCTCCTGCCTTGGCAGGCAGATTCTTTACCACTAGCGCCACTTGGGAAGTGGTGGGAGGGAGGGGGCCAGAGAGGTGTCCTCGCCTGTCCATCACTGTGGCATGATTCAGAGCCTTGTTCCTTTCTGCAAAGCCTTTGGGCCTGGCTCTCCAGCCCTCCCCGAATGCTGATGGGACCCTGGGCATCCTTTGGCTAATTCCCTTTGTGCTCCCACTGGCCACAATGAGATGTGATGGCTAAAGTCTGTCAGTGATACGAAGGCTGCCCAGTGACACTCGCTGAAAGGATCCCAGACCTTAGCAGGCACCTGCCGGGTGGCCAGGAGTTGGAAAGCTGGGGCTGATGCCCCAAGGGCAGATCTAGGGCAAAGCAGGCAGAGGTACAAAGGGTGGGTCTTCACCTCTTGTCTCTTGGAACTGAAGTCTGAGGGCACACACGCATGCATGTCCAGCTGGTGCCTCCTGCTGCCTGGGAGGGCTGATTGCCAGTGGCGAGGAGTCTGTGAGCCCCTAGGGGAGGCCCTGGGATTGGGAATCTCCAGGCAAAGCTTCAGTATGTGTATGCATTTGTGTGTGGTGCATATGCGGGTGTATGTGACTGTGTGTGCGTGATTGTGTGGTGTGAGTGTGTAGGGTTGATGTGAACATGTTTGAGCGTGTGTGAGTGTGTGTGTGGCTACATATATGTGTGAACGAGTGTGGGCATGGAAGGGCTTATCTCTCAGGCCACATCACCTTTGCTGACTGGAGCCTGAGACTTCCACCGGCTTCCATCTTCCCCGTGAGCTGGAGGAAGAAGATGTCAGCTGACTCCAGCCAACTGAGGGTGCCAAGCAGACTGGCTGCAGGGGGAGCCCCTGTCCCCAGTGTGCCCCCCTGTTCCCATTCCCCAAAGCTTCGGGTACTTTACTCAAGTCTCAAATGGGGTGGCTGGAGACATCTCTACAGACCTTGACATTGCCTTTCACGTTTCCCTCTCTGTCTCCCTCCGCCCTCCATTTGCCCTGCAGTCCAAGCCCACGTTGGCGTAGCCCCTTCTGGCCCTGCTGGGACCTGGGGCAGCTGGTGGAGGCCTGCGGGGTGGCATGCCCTCCACTCCCTGACACACCCTTTCTAGTGGGCAGGGCCATGTCCACGGCTCTGCTGCCAAGGGGTGGCAGCTCACCATGTGGACACCCTCCCTAAGCCCCAGGGAGATCCTGCTGGTGCCTCCTGCAGTCCGCTGGCCCATCTCGGTCCCCGCCCAGTTCCTGTGTGCAGAGGGGGAGACTGTATTCAGCCAATAGCCCCTGAGACTCAGCTATAAGAGTGGATGCTTGGGGGGAGTGAAACTTTGTACCTGACCCTTGGAGGCACTGAGGAACTGGCCTTGAGCAGTTCCTCCACAGGGGCCTTGGTGTGGGGGCCTGAGTCTTGCTCTGTGGACACATCCCAGTAGCCATGCTGGGCTTTAGGGACAAGTTCACCAGAGCAGGGCTCCAGGGACTCTGCCAACAGCTAGGTCCTCCAGGGGGCCAACGACTTCCGAGTGAGCAGGAATCTGGGCTCAGGGTGGCGTGGGAGCTTGTGAGCCTGTGTCCCGGTGGCTGTCTGGCAGGCCCCAAAGCCCTGGCTTTCAGAAGGCTTCAGGCTGGAGACCGTGTCCATCATCTTCACGTAAGCTGCCAATCTTAGCATCTGGAGCATTCCACCATCTTGGGCTGCCCGAGAATCTTGCCACAGCTGCAGGGCAACGCTTCTCTGCTGGGTCCCCAAGAGGCTGGGCCCCAGCAGTTTCCCTGCAGTGATCCCCCAACTCAGTCCTGCCCTCTGGTGCCCATGGAGACAGGTGCCCTCAGGGCTGGGGAGGGGGGCGCGCATTGGGGACCCGAGTGCACACGTGTGCTTCTGAGGTAGAAGGCCGATGTTTGCAGGTGTGTATAGAGGGGCAGTGGGGAGGGGTGGAGTAAACAGTGAAAGTGAAAGGAAAGTGAAAGTTGCTCAGTCGTGTCTGACTCTTTGTGACCCCATGGACTGTATAGTCCATGGAATTCTCCAGGCCAGAATACTGGAGTGGGTAGCCGTTCCCTTCTCCAGGGGATCGTCCCAACCCAGGGATTGAACCCAGGTCTCCCACATTGCAGGCAGATTCTTTACCAGCTGAGCCACAAGGGAAGCCCAAGAATACTGGAGTGGGTAGCCTGTCCCTTCTCCAGTTGATCTTCCCAACCCAGGAATTGAAGCAGGGTCTCCTGCATTGCAGGCAGATTCTTTACCAACTGAGCTATGAGGGAAGCCTGGAGGAAACAGTGAGGCATCTACAATGGGGAGACAGCACTTGTTAAGTGTACCATGTCCCCTGGGCTGAACTGCAACTAGTTTTCCCAGAATTCCCTGCTCTTTAGGGTCCCAGGTTCGGGTTGACCACAGGCTTGCTGGCTCTTTGTTGCATCTTGCTCTGCTCTGTCTTCCTGGGCAACTTGCAGTCTGTCTTTGCCTTTCAGCAGTTACTTCGGGCTACTTTTTCTTTAACTTCTTTCTGGGTGGCTGAGAAAGTCTGCCACCTAATGCCCTGGGTCCACGTTTAAAGAACTGCTTGGACTTGGGACTTTCCAGGAGTCTCAACTTGCTCATCAAAGGGCTAGAGCCCATTCTCCACATCCAGCCGTGTTTAGAGAGCTGACATCTCCTTCTGTGCTTGTCTTCAGCTCCCTCCTGGGGCCCCTGAGAGGCAGCCAGCTGAGGGCTGCCTCCTGGCCATGACACATCTCCCAGTGACCCAGTGTGATGTTAACAGACACATTGCATGTGATCTCACAAGTATGATGGCTGGCAGAGGGCAGGGCAGAGGACAGTCATCTCTAGCCATATTCTTCCCCACAGAGAAGCTCTCAGCTTGGATAAGCTAGGCCTTTCCAGCCTGGGTTCCTTCCCAGTCCAGAGTCAGGGAGCTGGTGGAGCCAGGTGCTTTGTGCTCCTGCCTGAGTCTAGCTGCCTGTGGTAGATACTGACCTAAGAAAGGAAATTCTTCCAAACATTGGGTTCCCACCCCTCCACCTAGTTTCACAGAAAAATGATAGGCTAGCCTGGCTTCAAAGAGAAAAACAACTACATCCCCAGGCCATAAATTAGGAAGCTCTCCAGCCAAACACTGCTATGTCTGCACAGGGGTAGGGAGCAAATGCCTTCTCAGAAGTGGAGGAGGAATAAGACTGCCCCAAAGTCCTGGGTCAGTCTGGAAGGTCTTGTTAGATCAAGGAAAATTAAGGACACAGAGCACTGGAGCCATGGAATGTCACTATGGAGACCCAGGGAGATGATGTGGACCTGTTGGCAAAAGCCAGGGCATTCACAGCCCAACATGAGTCCTATTTGTAGCATGGAAACGGCACCAATTACAGAAATAATAAGAGGAGGAAATGAATGCGAGCAAACAGAAGAAAAGCACATCATAAAGGGAATCATTAATACCTGAAAAATATAGGAAGACTCTAGACAAAAACAAAAAAGCAACCCCCCCCAAATAAAACTCAAAGAAGTTTCAGAAAACATGATTTCTCAAAATAAAATTTGAAGAAGAGATATAGAGTTCAAAGAAGGGATGATTAGAAAGCAGAAGGAACTGAAAGAAAGGTAGCAGAGTTCAGAAAAGAATGGAAATAAAAAATAAAAATATTGCTGAGATGAAAGCCACAGTGAGAGCAATTCAGGTCAGTGTGACCAAGGTGACCACACACATAGTGACGATGTGGGGACATAGCATTACGGCTTGAAGAAGTCACACAATATAAAATGGGAGAGAGAAGATTGGAGAGCAGACGACAGTCTGGGAGGCAGCAAAGGAGGTGAAGCACATATATAATGGGTTTTCTAGAGAAGAGAACAATCAAGAGAAGAATATCTTCCTGGGACAAGTCACGCTGGCCTTAGACATCTCGTAATCAGTTCTCAATGCCGGATGCCAGTGGGGAAAGTTTTCTAAACTTTTGAGGAAAAGGTAGTTTGCTCTGAGAATGTTCCATTTGTCCAACTTGTCCTTCAAGTCTAAAAGCAGAAAGTTGAAATTACCACTGAACAATCAAGGATAGCCAACTAAAAGATAAACTGAAAGTAAGACCTTGGAGATGGAAGGAACTATCCCGATCACTGAACCCATTTATATGCAGAACTAATATTCCATAATTGTGGAATTATGCATTAATCATTGTCCTACTATAGGACAGAATGCAAATTTTTGAAACCTTGACAATGTAAAAGCAATAATCTAACCAAAACCAGAAGTGGAGAACCGAGAGGGCAGGAGGAAGATGGTGAAATGATTTCTTCATCTGTTAGAGCCAAGAGTCATTGGATACTGTGTTGGAAGATATCGTTAAACATAATCCTTCAAATATCTCAGAAAACTTAGCATTCTTCAGAATTTTACTCTTTAACTTTTGTGAGATCTTTTAGGAACTAATACTCCTTGGAAAGAAGCATTTAGTACAAGTTCAAGGGTCTTGCCATTTCTTTTTCTTTGCCCCCAGTCAAATTAGTGTGGTACAGGCACACCTCAGAGATGTCTCAGGTTTGGTTCTGGACTACAGCAATGAAGTGGATATCTCAGTAAAGCGAGGCCTCCTCAGTTATGTATTTGAGAAGTATTGATGGTACCTATCCTGTGTGCAGTTGTCAGGTGATGGAGGATGGGACCTGGGCCGGGAGTCATTGTCAGGGAGAGTAGAGAGGGAGGGATGGCTGGACCGGGGGATCCAAGGAGGGGCTGAGAGAACAGGAATTCCTGACTGCCTGGAGAGGGGCGTGGGCTCCTCGTTGAGGAAGAAGAGGAGTCAAGGATGATGGGGAGGTTTTCAGCCTGGGCAACTGATGGGGGTTCGTGATCAGCACGTGTGTGTACCTAGGTGTGGGGGATGTGCTCCTAACCTGGGCTGCTCCTAACCTGGGCTGCTCCTTAGTTGGGTTGGGAGAAGGGAGGGTGCTGGGGTAGAGGAGGCCATGCCCCCCACGGGCAGCCTCTGCTGGGTTCTCACTCAGTGTGCCCTGCTGGAAACTGCCTCCCCTGCCACACTGGCATCTGTTCCCACAAGCGGGTAGCAGCCCTCCTCCAAGGCTTCTTTCTAGGTCAAGGCAGCTTTCACAGCTGCCCTGGGAAGCCATCTCTGAGACCATGTGCAGTTCAGCTACATCCATCTGCCCTGGGTGTGCTGGGTGCGCTGTGTGTGTGTGTGTGAGCTTCTCACAGGTGGAACCAGACACCCTCCATGGGAAGCAGTAATGTTCCAGAGCCTGGGGTGACCTCCCCAGCTCTGGAGCTCTGTCGAGTGAGAGCAAATGGGCAGGAGGCCAAAAGCATTGAGGAACGTCACTCCCCTCCCCAGCAGCATCCCAGTCAGAGATGGGAGAGGGCGCTGCAAGCCCCTTCACTTGTAACCACAGCTGGAGAGGCTTCTAGTGGCTTGAAACTTCCTGGGGGGCAGATGCAGGCTAGCTCTCCCCCTTTTCTGTCTGCCTCTGTGTTGCTCCCCGCCCCCTCCCTCTCTCTGTGTCACATACAGAAACACTAAGACGAGAGGCCCCCCAAGGAAAGGTGAGATGCCCCTGGGTACAAGGTAACCCTGTGTGGCTTCCAGTCAAAGTCCCAAATGATCTAGCCCTTCCTGTTCTCGGAACTGTGCTGTTTCCTAGACAACCAGTTTTGTGTAAATCACGGTCAAGGCAACGTACATTTTTGCTCAGAATCAAGGTCACAGTATAATACCAATTCACCACGGCAACAGCAGACTACTCATCTGACACGGGAGATGGGATTTACGAGGAAAACCACACGCAGCCTGCTAGGGCTCTGCCTGCCGAGCTAAGCTTCCTTGTCGCTGGGGCATGGTGATTCTGCATCATGAAATGGGCTTTAATCCTGGTGGAGTCTGGAACCCATGTCCTTAAGAGGCACAGAGTCCATCATAAGTTTGACATAAGTAATTTGCCACACAGAGCCAGCCAGGCACATGGTGGTGGTGATTTAGTTGCTAAGTGGGGTCTGACTCTTGCACCTCCATGGTCTGGAGCCCTCCAGGCTCCTCTGTCTGTGGGATTTTTCAGGCCAGAATATGGAGCGGGTTGCCATTTTCTTCTCTGGGGGATCTTCCTGACCCAGGCA
Organism: Capricornis sumatraensis; assembly: GCF_032405125.1. Lineage (NCBI taxonomy): Eukaryota > Metazoa > Chordata > Mammalia > Artiodactyla > Bovidae > Capricornis > Capricornis sumatraensis. Next base: position 62,450,696 of record NC_091092.1, on the reverse strand, counting down.
TCAAACCTGGGTCTCCTACATTGCAGATGGATTCTTTACTGACTGAGCATTCAGGGAAGCCCCCAGGCACACGGTGCCACTGGTAAAGCCACGTGTCACAAGAGGACCATCCTACCTGACCTTCCTGCGGGAGTTTATCAGTCTGCAAATATGCATAAGCCATCCTGCTCTTTGTAAACAAGCTTTGTGTGCTCCAAGTCAGGCTCACTGTGGGAGCCAGGTGGCCACCTGCCACGGGTGGGTCTCAGACAGAACAGCTCTGATGAAAGGAGGTTGTGGAACAAAACCTTATAGCTTGAGATTTGATCATGTTTCTAATTTCTAGGCCCAAGGCCAAATGTCAGTTGCCTCCTACCTCATGGGTGTCATCTCTGGCCCCCTGAAATCTGAGTGGGGTAGCACGGCCCTCTCTGATTTGGTAAGCATGGGCCTGGAACTACCACGCAGTCAGTGGGTCTCAGCTCAGCTCCAGAGCCATAGGGCCCCACAAGCCCATGGGCTGTGGTCTTCAAGAAGGCGAGTGTCACCTTGCACTGTCTGGGTATGCCCCCTGCGCCACCCCTGGCCCCATGGAGGGGACTGGCTATTGGCCTCTGGGAGAAAATGGTGGAAAGAGAATACAAGCAGCAAGGAGGGCCAGAAGACTGCCTGGTCACAGTCAGGGAGGGCTTGGGGACTGGGGTGGGTGTGTGCATGTGTGGTCCACATTGGGAGGGCTGGTAGGGGGGAGGGGGTGGACTTCACACCCTCTTACTGTTGCTCTTGATGTCAGAACTTGGGATGGCAGCTTCACATCCCTCCTGGTGTCTATCCCAAGGCAGTGCCATGTGTTTGAACTTGGGTAATGGGGTCCCACAGCAGCGACATTTTAAAAAATTAATTAATTAATTTTAATTGGAGGCTAATTACTTTACAATATTGTAGTGGTTTTTGCCATATATTCACATGAATCAGCCATGAGTGTACATGTGTTCCCCATCCTGCACTCCCCTCCCACCTCCTTCCCCATCCCATGCCTCAGGGTCATCCCAGTGCCCCGGCCCTGAGCGCCCTGTCTCATGCATCGAGGCTGGACTGGCGATCTATTTCACATATGGTAATATACATGTTTCAATGCTATTCTCTCAAATCATCCCACCTTTGCCTTCTCCCACAGAGTCCAAAAGTCTGTTATTTATATCTGCATTTCTTTTGCTGTCTCGCATATAGGGTCATCATTACCATCTTTCTAAATTCCATATATATGCGTTCATATTGTATTGGTGTTTTTCTTTCTGACTTACTTCACTCTGTTTAATAGGCTCCAGTTTCATCCACCTCATTGGAACTGATTCAAATGCATTTTTAAAAATAGCTGAGATATGTACCACAGCTTTCTTATCCATTCGTCTGCTGATGGACATTTTGGTTGCTTCCATGTCCTAGCTATTGTAAACAGTGTGAAGTGACATTTTTTAAAAAAGGCCACCAGGACAAAAGGAAACACAAAGTGTAACGCCAGGTCCTGGGTGGCTTCCCATCCATCATGATCAGTAAGAACACACAAGTAACCACGCTGGGTTAGTGAGTCCTCAAAAACATATGTTCCCTACAGCCCTCAAATGTCATGGGGCCTCCCCTGGCCCTGATTCAAGTTAGGATACATGAGTTGGAGGAGGGGTGGCCATTTCTCTGGTACCTAATGCAGGACGTGTTTGTGAAGACGATGTGAAATGTAGAGGGTGGCGGGCCCCAAGCTGTAGCTCCAGGAAAGAGAGACTGTGAGAGGGGCCTCCTCTGGGCTTCTGGAGCCAAGGGCCTGATGCCTTGAACTGGTGCTCAGTCAGTAAGCAGAGCTCCAGGGGCAGAGCCTGGGAGGGTGGCCAGGGGCGACAAGATCTGTCCTTGATCAGCAGCTCTGCTGATTGAAACATGTTTTCTAACTTAGGGATTCCCGTTACTCAGGCCAGTGGTGCCCAGGAAGGGCTGGGGGCAACCTCTGGAGCCACATGGTCAAGTGATCAAAGCCTGCCTGATGAGGAACACTCTCAACTCCACTGCTGTGGTTACCAACTTTCTGAAACTGACATTCCGCTCAGATCTCACAGTTCAAGGAAATGCCAAAAGCACTTTCTAGCAGATGCGGCGCTGGACATTTTTACACCCTTCACTTCATTTCATCTTTACAACCCCTCCCTTCACTTAGTCTGCCAGCACTCACCAAGGCTTGGCCCGCACCAGCCTGGGTTGTGGGGTACCTGAGAGCCCAGAGAATGGGCTCAGGGACCTGGACGTTCATGGAAGGTCCCATTCACATGCTGGAAAAGAATGGACAGGGCAGAGTGCTCCAAAGTGAACAGACAAGATAGAGATGAACAGGGTGGGGGCAGGGGGATTCAAGGAAGGTGCTCTGAGCAGGTGACCTTGAATCTGTCACCTGAAGGACTGGCAGCAAGGGGCAGGAAGGGGGGTTCCGTGGAAGTGGGACTCATGTGCCAAGGCCTTGTGTGGTACTTGTGACCCAAACTGAGGCTCCCTTCACCAGAACTGTTACATCATGACCCCACTTCCTTCCTGGAGAGATGCCCATTGCCCTTTCATGACAATGAGCTCCGTGAGACCAGGGAATACGTTGCCACCACCAAACACCCCAGCTCCTAGCCCTTGGCCTACACACAGCAGGTGCTGTTTTAGGTCACCCACATCCATGGAGCACCCACTCTGGCCCACCTGGGAACCCAGAGTTTTGTGGGGGACAGTGAGAGCTCCCTTTGGGCCCTACCATCTCCACCTGGACCCCCGAGGTCCATTTGAAAAAATCTTGGCTACAGCTGAACCCACCAGCCTCACCTGCCACTCTTGCTGGTTGGTACTATAATGCCAGCTCCCTGGGTCTCGCACCCCTACCCTGCACTGCCCTCCACATTCTCCTTTGGGCTCCTCCCCAGCCCTTCTGCCATGGCCTCCTCTGGCCCTCACCCTCCTCTCCTTCACCTCCTGCTTCAGCTGAGGTGTGCCTCCAGGGGCTGCCATCTTACACTCCTGTCCCCCCATCTTTTTTGCCCTTCAGAGTCACTCCATGTACCTGCATGCCTCCACCTGTGTATACAGTCTGACCCTTCCAGTCAGACGTGTCTCAACTATCCCTGCTGTCTGTGCCCCTTGCCCCCTTGGTTCTCTGCTCTTGTGGGCACACCCTGGGTCTGCCCACCCCTCCCCTCAACAGCCAAGCGCTCTCACTGGGCCCATACCTCCTGATTTTGTCCTCCCCACCACCTCGTCTTGTGACATTGATGGGAGAGAACACAAGCCCAGCCCCTTCTGGGCTCCTATTCTTCACTGCCTGGAGTACAGGGGCTGCCCCGACTACCTCCTCGACACCCCTGCCTCCCATGTGGCTGCTGATCCATCCCATTTGTTGAGCACTAACTGTGGGCCTGCTAGCTGCTGAGACTCATCTCCCTGCCCTCATGGATGTCACAACCCAGACATGGGAAAGTCACCTCACAGTAAAAAGGCCACTTACAAATGGAGACAAAGAGCTGTGTAGGAAAGTGCCAGGCTCCCTGAGTGCAGAACAGAATCCAAATATAGTCTAGGAGGAGAAAGGCAGAAAACTTGCCCCGAGAAAGTGACTATTGTGCTACAATCTACAGGAAGAAAAGGAGCAGCGTCCCTTCTCTTGAATGTTAGCCTGCCGCAGGCATGTGTTTCAGCTAGGTGCCACATCATGAGTGACAAGTGTATTAGTTAGCTATGGCTGTGTAACAAATTACCACAAACTCAGTGGCCACCAATACCACCTACTTTTCAGCTCACAGCCCTATCGGTCAGAAGTTCTCGGAATGATGTAGCTGGGTTCTCAGGTTGCACTGGAGGTACATAAAGAACATAAAATTACAACTACCAGGCCGCCTTCTACTCTGCAGTCTCATCAAAGCCACTGGCATGTTCAGCTCCTTGTGGCTATAGGAATGAGGTCCCTGTTCCCTCACTGGCTATCAGCTGGGAACTGCTCTCAGCTCGCCAAGGCCTCCTCTATCTCCAAAGCCAGCAGGAGAATTTCCTTCTTATTGAATCCCTTTTGTGCTTTGAATCTTTAACTTCCTGGTCTCTGGCTGCTGGGCCCAGATTTAAGGGGTTCATGGGATTAAGTCAGGTCCACTGGGGATAATTTCTCTCTTTTGAAGTCACCTGTGACCTAGAACATAACCCAGTAATGGGCATGGTGGCCCATCAACTTTGTAGGCTGGAGCATCACACAGGGAGGATACCCCAGGGGCTGGGACTTGGGGTTGGTCAGAGAAAATCAAAGCCTAACCCTAGTCGAAGCAGCAAAAGAACAGATGCTAATTAGTCATCTACTACTGCAGTGGGGAAAAGAGCCTAGCATGAACTCAGTGCAACTCCAATCCATACAGAGTGGACTGGGCATTTTAAGGAGAGGCTGGTCCACATGAAACCTGCATGGGTTCTCTAACTGGTGCTTCTCAAAGTTAGGCTCCTGCCCTCCCACACAGGCTGGGAAATAAGGATCCATCTTTAGGTGCAGGCTGGAGCAAACTGCAAGTTCTTTGGCCAGCCTTGAGTTTTCTCAGGCAGGCACTTTAAGGAGGATAGAGTCATCCCAGGGAGGCAGATTCAAGCTGTTCAAAACTACGTCAGTGTTTTGTTCAAGTCTTCCTCAGACAAGATTGAGGCCTCATGCAGAAGGGGGCTCAGAGGAGGAATTCTGCCAACCACAGTGAGCCATTTATGAGGGTTTCATTCCAAGTCCCAGTGGGTGCTTGGCCACAAGTGGATCCAATGTTTGCAGAGCTTAAAGCTGATGCAATTTGGAGGGCTGTTGTCTTTAAGAAACGTGAAACATGAAAGTTGCTCAGTTGTGTCCGACTCTTTGTGACCCCATGGACTATACAGTCTATGGAATTCTCCAGGCCAGAATACTGGATTGGGTAGCCTTTCCCTTGTCGAGGGGATCTTCCCAACCCAGGGATCGAATGCAGGTCTCCTGCATTGCAGGCAGATTCTTTACCAGCTGAGCTACAAGGGAAAGAACATAAAATTACAGCTACGATATAGCTAGTGCCCCTCTCAGGACTTGAGGAGGAGCCTGTGCCCAAGGAGTTTATACAGTCGGCTGGGGGGTGGGGGTGGGCATCAGAAAAACAAACTCAGTTTCATTGGGTCAAAATCAAGGTGTCAGCAAGGCTGTGCTCCCTCTGGAGTCTCTAGGGGAGAATCCACTTCTGATCTTTTCCAGCCTCTAGAGAAACACCTGGACTCCTCGGCTTGTGGCTCCTACCATCATCAATGCCAGCAGGAGAACAGTTTCAACTCTCTCTCTGCTGCCATCACATTGCCTTCTCACTTCTGTTGTTCACATCCTTTTTATAAGGATACAGAAGATTGCAGTTAAGGTGCACCCAGATCACCCAGAGTCTTCTCCCCATCTCAAGGTCCTGAGCTCAAGCATGTCTGTAAAGTTCTCCATCCACAGGCTCCAGGGGTTAGAATGCGGACATCTCCCAGGGGCCACCACAGGTTCACTGGCCTTGGCTACAGGGGCCTGAGCAGTTATAAGAGGTGCAGAAGCCTTGGGAACGCACCGGGGCAGAGCCTGCCCTCTCTGGAAAATTTTACAGTCTGTTGGGGATTTTCAGTACAATCCAAAAGGAATGTAAGACATGGGAAGCTGGCCTAGAAGACTCAACGCCTGTAACAGCTGATTCCCTCGTACCTAGAATTCCAATATGCTTACTCAGAAAGTGAGAAGGACTGAAAAGGCCCTGGCCTAGCTAGGGGTCTAATGAGCTCAGAATCAGCCTACAGAGGGAAGGGCCACTGCAGTCACCTAAGAGGGACAAGTTGATGGATTGATCGGTCCATTGAGGACCGCCCGATGATTCAAACAGTTGGGGGACCGGGGGCACTTCCATAACCACCTGGTTTTCTGCTGTGGCTGCACTTCCTACTTTCTTTGGGTTATTGAGCATGGAGCAAAGTCTACCTCACTGTGAAACTGAGACCCTTCTTTGGTCTCAAAGAGGCTCTGTGTTCACTCCTATTTTGTCTCTCCTGCCAGCTTTACCTTCTCTCGGTCTCACTGGCTCCATCCTCGAGGGTCCTCTTTCCCATCTCCTTCCTTCTTGCTCTGTCCTCTGAACAATGGGGACTGTCCCCTCTGGCTTTCCTGGCCTCCAGGTTGGTTTCCTCCAAACCCTCCTCTACCCAGCAGCAGAGGGATCCTTGGCACATGCCACTTGCAGCTTGCCCTCAGCTGCTTAAAGCCACTGGGCGGCCTCCCTGCAGCCTTCATCAGAGAGGCCCACACCAGCAGCAGAATCAGTCTCAGCTCTTCAATGTCCCCTCAGCCTTTTGCACACAAAAGTCACCAGAGCCAACACTGCCCCTCAGATGGAAACAGCCCATCTTCTGTATTCTCTCACTCATCTCCTGTGTTCAAAGCCTTCCTTTTCCTTAGGATCAAGCCTGATTCCACTCCCATCCCTACTGGACTCTGGAACTCCATCACTTTCTTCCCTGGGCACTGCTGCTTGGCATACTTACAAGGGTATGGTTTTCATGGGGCTGCCATAACAAAGGGCCATGAACCGGGGCGGGGGGGTGGGCTTACAGCAATGGAAATGCATTCTCTCCCTGTTCTGGAGGGAGAAGTTTGAGATTGGGTGTGGGCAGACTTGGTTCCCTCCAGAGGCCTTGAGGGAGAATCTGTCTCATGCCAATATGCCAGCTTGTGGCCGTGTCACTTCAATCCATCCATGTGGCTTCTCGTTTGTGTCTGTCTTCTCTTCTGTGAACTCAGTCATTGGACTTAGGGTCTGCCTTCATCTGGAATGATCATTCGTGTCATCTCCCTTGTAAAGGCTCTTTCATCCAAATAAGCTCATGTTCCCAGGTTCCATGTGCATATGTCCTTTTTTGGGGGGAGGGCCACCAATCAGCTCTCTACAACAGGTGTGTGTTTTTGTTCTCAAAAAATTTATGTTTTTACATTTATTTTTGGCTGTGCTGGGTCTTTGTTGCTGTGAAGGCTATGGGCTACTGTCCAGTTGGGCTGATGCAGGCTTCTCATTGTGATGGCTTCTCTTGTTGCAGAGTGCAGGCTCTAGGGCACAGGGGCTTCAGTCACTATGTCATGTGGCCTCAGTAGTTGTGGCTCCTGGGCTCTAGAGCACAGACTCAGCATGGCTTATTATTGTGGTGCATGGGCTTAGCTGCTCTGCGGTATGCGGGATCTTCCCAGATCAAGGATGGAACCCCTGTCGCCTGCATTGGCTGGCAGATTCTTTACCACTGAGCCACTAAGGAAGCCCTCTTTTCCTTTTTTTAAAGTCTTTATTGAATTGGTTATAATCTTGTTTCTGTTTTATGCTTTTTTGGCCCCAAGGCATGTGGGATGTTAGTTCCTCAACCAGGGATCCAATCCACACCCCTTGCATTGGAAATGTGAAGTCTTAACAACTGGATGGCCAGGGAAGTCCCCAGGTATCTGTTTTCCATTGCCCCATAACAGATGACTAAAAACTTCACAGCTTTAAACAGCATATGTTTGTTATCTCCCAGTCACTGGGTTCCCCTGGTGGCTCAGATGGTAAAGAGTCTGCCTGCAGTGCAGGAGACCTGGGTTCAATCCCTGGGTCAGGAAGATCCCCTGGAAGGGAATGGCAACCCAATCCAGTATTCTCGCCTGGAAAATCCCATGGAAAGAGGAGCCTGGCATGTTGCAGTCTATGGGATTGCAAAGAGTCAGACACGACTGAGCAACTTTACTCAGTCCCTAGTTTAGGTATTTGGACTTGGCTGGTCCTCTGCTCAGGATCCTGCCGGGCTGTGATCAAGGGGCTGGCTGGAGGTGCGAGGGTCAATGGTCCTGAAAGCAGCCCTCAGGCAATGACAGATGGGAGCTGGAGGATAAATACCTCAGCTGTCTTGCATCTCAGGCTTGCGATCCCCTTGCCCACAGTGCTGACATCCTTCCTTCCTTCCTTGCCTCATTTCCCCATTCTCCCAGTGGCCTTCCTGGGATGACTTCCCAAATAAACCACTTTCACTTAAATCCTCATTTTAGGGTCTGCTCTGGGAAATCCAGTCTAAGATATGAGCTATGTGGCTGTGTGGGAGAAGAGTGTTCCAGGCAAAGGAAACAGTGCAAAGGCCATGTGGCGAGAATAGAAAGGAGTCTGGTAAGGCCAGAATGGAGTGGACATGGGGGAGAATGGTAGGAAGATAAAGCTGAAAGTACAACTGGGAGTGTGTGGTGTCACAGAAGCCAAGAGAATAGTGCTTCCAGGAGGGAAAGTTTCCACCGGTGTTGAACTCTGCTGAGAGACTGACTGAAATGAGGACATAAATGTGCCTATTGGATTTAATACCTTGGAGGCCATTGATGACCTGGACAAGAGTTGGGGGTGGAAGCCAAAAGAGAATAGTTTAGAAAGGGAGTACTGAATGCCCAGCCAGCATCATCTGTGACGGACAGCCGGGATAAGCATCACCTGCAAGCGGGGAGGTATCCTCCTGAGCCAAGAGACTAACAAAGCAACTGCCAGACCAGGCAAGCATCAGCCATGCTCAGAACTCCCTCTAAGGATGAAGTCCCAGACTGAAACCATAAACCACACCAAGAAGTTCAAAGCCCTGCCAGAGAGTCCTCCATCATGTCAAAGAGATAAAGGAAGAAATAGCACCCTTAGGACAAGATCAGGATGTCATAAAACAAAGGTAGGAAGACATAGAAGAAAGACTAAGGTAAGAGCTTAGAAATTTAAAATGGCTACTGAAAGAAAATCTCATTTGTCAAGTCAAGTAGTAGAACAGACAGAGTTGAAGAGAACTGTTGTTTTGGGGGTAGGTTTGCAGGGGCTGCTGGAACAGAGTACCACAAACTGGGTAGTTTTAAGCCACAGAAACATATTGTATCCCAGTCGTGGAGGCCGAAAGTCCATGATCCAGGTGTGAGCAGGGTCGGTTCCTCCTTGATGGCCATGAGGGAAGGTTTGTTACAGGCCTCTCTTCTGGGATTGGAGAGGCTCTCTGTGCCCTGTGTCTTTGTGTTGTCTTTCCTCCGTATGTGTTTGCATCTCCAAGTGTCCCCTTTTATAAATGTGCCTGTCACATTAGAGCTATCCCAAGGACCTTATTTTAACTGGATTACCTCTGTAAAGACCCTGTCTCCAAATAGGGTTACCTTCTGAGATATTGAGCACTAGGACTTCAACATAGGAATTTTGAGGCAGGGGCCACTTCAGTCCCTAACAGAGAAATATTAATATAAAAAGAAACTTCTTGCCCTAAAGCATAGCACAGAGAGACAATGAGGCATGGATGATAATCAGTCAAGGCCCTCCAAAATTAAATAGGATATCCAATTAGAAAGACCAGTGAATATGAGAGATCAAATGTTCTAGGAGTCAATGGTTAAAATTTTTCCAGATTTGAATCAAGATACAAGTCCTCAAATTTCAACAGCTTACCAAGCAAGGTTTAAGAAAAAAGAAAACACATCCTAAACCACTCTACACTGTGGTGACAGTGTAGACCATCAAAGGTAAAGATAAAATCCTAAAATTCACTCAAGAGAAAAGACAAGAGTTGTGCTTAAGTGGAAAAAAGAAAGTGCAAAGAGAATATAGAGTATGGTGCCTTTTGTATAATAAGGAAGGGGAAATAAGGAAATATATATACATCTGCTAATCATTACAAAAAGAAACAAGGAAAGGATAATACAGAAAACAAAGAAGTTGGTTATCTGTAAGGAGTGGGGTAATGGGGCAGAAGAGGTGTGTGAGGAAGGTGTAGATATATTTTTCTAAATATGCCTTTTTGATCACTTTTCACTTTTATGATCATGCAGATCAGGAAGCAACAGTTAGAACTGGACATGGAACAACAGACTGGTTTCAAATAGGAAAAGGAGTACGTCAGGGCTGTATATTGTCACCCTGCTTATTTAACTTATATGCAGAGTACATCATGAGAAACGCTGGACTGGAAGAAACACAAGCTGGAATCAAGATTGCAGGGAGAAATATCAATAACTTCAGATATGCAGATGCCACCACCCTTATGGCAGAAAGTGAAGAGGAACTAAAAAACCTCTTGAGGAAAGTGAAAGAGGAGAGTGAAAAAGTTGGCTTAAAGCTCAACATTCAGAAAACGAAGATCATGGCATCCGGTCCCATCACTTCATGGCAAATAGATGGGGAAACAGTGGAAACAGTGGCTGACTATTTTTTTGGGCTCCAAAATCACTGCAGATGGTGATTGCAGCCATGAAATTAAAAGACACTTACTCCTTGGAAGAAAAGTTATGACCAACCTAGATAGCATATTCAAAAGCAGAGATGTTACTTTGCCAACTAAGGTCCGTCTAGTCAAGGCTATGGTTTTTCCTGTGGTCATGTATGGATGTGAGAGTTGGACTGTGAAGAAGGCTGAGAGCCAAAGAATTGATGCTTTTGAAGTGTAGTGTTGGAGAAGACTCTTGGGAGTCCCTTGGACTGCAAGGAGATCCAACCAGTCCATTCTGAAGGAGATCAGCCCTGGGATTTCTTTGGAAGGAATGATGCTAAAGTTGAAACTCCAGTACTTTGGCAACCTCATGCGAAGAGTTGACTCATTGGAAAAGACTCTGATGCTGGGAGGGATTGGGGGCAGGAGGAGAAGGGGACGACTGAGGATGAGCTGGCTGGATGGCATCACCGACTCGATGGACATGAATTTGAGTGAACTCTGGGAGTTGGTGATGGACAGGGAGGCCTGGCGTGCTGCAGTTCATGGGGTCGCCAAGAGTTGGACACGACTGAGTGACTGAACTGAACTGAACTGAATGTTCTTCATATTCAGAAAACAAAATCAATAAGGATAAGAAAGGGGGAAAAACCCTAGAACTGAAAACAAATGAACCTGATTGGATGTCAGCTGAATACCATAACCACAATGAGGAGGAAATAAAACACTAAGTAACTCATAAACACTATTTTTAAAAATTATTTTAAGCTTGTTTGACTATTTACCTTCACTCTTGGGAAAGGTTGGAGAACCAAAGGGGCTGCCTAGAGGCCCATGCTCCTACAGGTTTGTTTATGGTGCTGGGAAGTATGAAGGAAGTATGCTATATTATAGGCTGGGGCAAATGACTGAATGTGTCATTGCTGGGAGTCATGGTTCTCACTGTGAAAGAAGAGAGGTACATCCCAGTGCACCAGCCCCGAGCATCTTGTATCATGCATTGAACCTGGACTGGCAATTCGTTTCACATATGATAATATACATGGATGGGGAGGGAGGTGGGAGGGGGGTTCATGATGGGGAACACATGTACACCCATGGCAGATTCATGTCAATGTATGGCAAAACCAATACAATATTGTAAACTAATTAGCCTCCAATTAAAATAAATAAATTTATATTAAAAAAAGAAGAGAGGTACAGATAAGGAATAGAGGAAGAAAAATAAGAAGCCGGGGAGGGAGATGCATGTAGAATGAAGGTATAGATGTGCACGCATGCACATGTGCACATGTATCTGTATGTTGTTGTTGTTCAGTAGCTCAGTTGTGTCCGACTCTTTGTGACCTCATGGACTTCAGGAAGCCAGGCTTCCCTGTCCTTCACTGTCTCCCAGAGTTTTGCTCAAACTCATGTCTATTGAGTCGATGATGCCAGTCAACCATCTCATCCTCTGTTGTCCCCTTCTCCTCTTGCCCTCAATCTTTCGAGCATCACGGTCTTTTCCAGTGAGTCAGCTCTTTGCATCAGGTGGCCGAAGTATTGGAGCTTCAGCTTTGGCATCAGTCCTTCCAATGGATATTCAGGACTTATTTTCTTTAGGATTGACTAGTTTGATCTCCTTGCTGTCCAAGGGACTCTCAAAAGTCTTCTCCACCTACCTCTTAAGAGTAATGGAAATAAAAACAAAAGTAAACAAGTGGGACCTAATTAAACTTAAAAGCTTTTACATAGCCAAAGAAACTATAAACAAGGTGAAAAGACAACCCTCAGAATGGGAGAGAATAATACTAAATGAAACAACTGACAAAGGATTAGTTTCCAAAATATACAAGCAGCTCATACAAATTAATACCAGAAAAACAAACAACCCAGTCAAAAAGTGGATAAAAGACAAAAACAGACATTTCTCCAAAGAAGACATACAGATGACTAATAAACACATGAGAAAATGCTCAACATAGCTCATTATTGGAGAAATGCAAATCAAAACTACAATGAGATATCACCTCACACCAGTCAGAATGGCCATCATCAATATGTCTACAACAATAAATGCGGATGATGGTGTGGAGAAAAAGGAACCCTCTTGCACTTTTGGTGGGAATGTAAATTGATACGGCCACTATGGAAGACGGCATGGAGATTCCTTAAAAGACTAGGAATAGAAGCATCATATGACCCACCAATCCCACTTCCAGGCATTTATCCTAAGGAAACCGAAATTGCAAAAGACACATGTACCCCATTGTTCATTGCAGCACTAGTTACAATACCTAGAACATGAAAGCAACCTAGGTGTCCATCAACAGATGAATGGATAAAGAAGATGTGGTACATATATACAATGGAATATTATTTGGCCACGAAAAGGAATGCATCTGAGTCAGTTTTAATGAAGAGGATGAACCTAGAGCCTCTTATACAGAGTGAAGTAAGAAAGAAAGAGAAAAACAAATATCATATACTAATGCATATACATGGAATCTAGAAAGATGGTACTGATGAAATTATTTGCAGGGCAGCAATGGAGACACAAACATAGAGAACAGACTTATGGACATAGGGGTGTGGGGAGGGGGGAGGGGGAGGAAAGAGAGGGTGGGATGCATGGAGGGAGTAACATGGAAACTTACATTATCATATGTAAAATAGATAGCCAATGGGAATTTTCTGTATGACTCAGGGAACTCAAACTGGGGCTCTGTAACAACCTAGAGGGGTGGGATGGGGAGGGAGGTGGGAGGGAAGTTCAAGAGGGAGGGGGCATATGTATATCTATGGCTGATTCATGTTGATGTTTGGCAGAAACCAACCTGACATTGTAAAGCAATTATCCTTCAATCAAAAATAAATAAATTTTTTTTTAAATTTTGATGATCTTTATTTTTTTCTGTGTCTTTATTTATTTATTTTTTTTAAATTTTAAAATCTTTAATTCTTACATGTGTTCCCAAACATGAACCCCCCTCCCACCTCCCTCCCCATAACATCTCAGTGGGTCATCCCCATGCACCAGCCCCAAGCATGCTGTATCCTGCGTCAGACATAGACTGGCGATTCAATTCTTACATGATAGTATACATGATAGAATGCCATTCTCCCAAATCATCCCACCCTCTCCCTCTCCCTCTGAGTCCAAAAGTCCGTTATACACAGCTGTGTCTTTTTTCCTGTCTTGCATACAGGGTCGTCATTGCCATCTTTCTAAATTCCATATATATGTGTTAGTATACTGTATTGGTGTTTTTCAAAAATAAATAAATTTTTTAAAAAAGAGTCTTCTCTAGCACAATTCAAATGCATCAATTCTTTGGCACTCAGCCTTCTTTATAGTCCAACAACTCTCACATTCATATATGACTAGTGGAAAAATCATAGCTTTGACTATACAGACTTTTGTTGGCAAAGTGACATCTCTGTTTTTTAATACGCTTTCTAGGTGTGTCATAGCTTTTCTTCCAAGGAGCCAGTGTCTTTAAATTTTGTGGCTGCAGTCACAAAATTTGTTTTCTTGGAGCCCAAGAAAATAAAATCTGTCACTGGAACCACTTTCTCCCCTTCTATTTGCCATGAAGTGATGAGACTGGTTGCCATGATCTGTTTTTTGAACGTTGAGTTTTAGGCCAGCTTTTTCACTTGTAAATGTGTATGTGTATTAAATATGTGTGTATACTAATAGGTACACACATATATTTCTTAGCTCCTTTCAGTGAAAAAAGCCCAGTAGAAACTAACATACTCAACACTCAGATCTTGGTCCCTAATACCATTCCTCACTAAAAGAAACTAGGGCTCCTTGAAGAAATAGTTGATATCAGAATTGGGGTAGGAAGTAAAGAAGTGCTCAAACAAGTAAGGAGGGTAACAAATCATAAGCCACTGCAAGATGGAAACCTGTGAGTCCAAACCCATAATACAGAGATAAATAAATGAATAAACAAATGGGGGAGAAGATACAACTCTTGATTTTAGTAGAAAAAATAGAGAGGATGACAATGATAAAGTATATGGGGCAAAATATTAAGAGTAGGTGAATCTGGTTAAAATGTGTATGGGTTGTTTTTATTCTAATCTGGGTATTTTTCAGTAAGTTGGAAATGATTTCCAAATAAAAATAGAAAACATTTAATTTATAATAGCATCAAGATTATAAAATATTTTGATGTAGTAAAGGTGATGGATTGTCACATGCAATTTTAACTATGTACTTTTAAAAGATGGACTCTTTAACAACTACAATACCATTATCACACTACAAATCAACAGCAATTGTTTACTACTATCAAATATCCAGGTCTGTGTTCAAATTCTCCATTTTCACATTTTTTTCTTTATAGATAGTTTGTTTAAATTAGGAACCAATTGAGGTCCATAGTGGAATGATATATTTTCAAGTGTCTTTAAATCTATAGGTTCTTCCTTTATCTTTTTTTAATCTTGCAATTTATTTGCTGAGAAAATTGTCTTGTTTGTACTGTAGAGTTCCCACAGTCTGTATGTTGATGATTGCATCCCTGTGGGGCAGTTTAACAAGTTCCTCTGAGCTTATTACTTCCTGTTAATTATGAGTTGAATCTAGAGGGCTGACCAAATTTGGATTCAAATTTTTTTTTAGCAAGAGCAATTCATACGTGGAGCTGGGAGACTTTAACAGCCCTCTCCCAGTAATTGACAGATCAAGCAGACAAAATTATCAGTAAGGATATGGATTTGAAACCATGACAGCTTTGTCTAGTGAACATGTATAGAACACTGCACCCAACATCATACTGCACATTCTTTTGCACACATAAGGGAACTTTACAAAAACTGACCACATACTGGAACTAAAGCAAGTCTTAACATGTTTCAGAAGATCAAAATTATTCATAGCATGATCTATGAAAACTAAGCTAGAAGCCCATGAGCAAAAAAGAACAGAACTCCTGACATTTGCAAGCAACTCCTGACATTTGCAAGCTGGCCTGGCTCTCCTTTTACTGGATGTAAACTCTCTCACAGAATACCAATCTCAGACAAGGTTAATCTGAGACCATGATAAAATGAGATGAAGCAAAGCCATTTCATGATTTTTTCCTAAGCCCAGATAAAATTGAGGTCAAGATGCAACCTGCAGATACCAAACATCCCCTCTTACTTGACTTTCCCAATCAAAACTTTCACCTTGCTATATTGATCTTCCTATAGAGAAGATTTATTGACATCTTCAGTCATAGAATTGTCCTTGCTTTCTGATTGCATCTAAAGCAAACCTTCGATTCCTTGGATTCTCCACAAAATCCCAAATGTTACAATAGGTTCTTTCTTTCTTTTAAATTTTATTTATTTATTTTTGTTTGTGCTGGGTATTTGTTACCACGGGAAGGCTTCTGCTGGTTGTGGTGAGTGGGGGCTACTCCCTAGTTGCAGTGCACAGGCTTGTCATTGCAGTGGCTACTCTTGTGGAGCACAGGTTCTCAGCACACCAGATTTGGAAGTTGTGGTTTATGGGCTTAGGTGCCCGTGGCACGTGGAATCTTCCTGGACCAGGGATCAAACCCATGTCATCTGCATTGGTGGGCGAATTCTTAACCACTGGACTATGAGGGAAGTCCTAAGTTCTTTCTAACACTCTTATTTTCAGACCCCACACAGTTCCCCATGGCATGCACTTTCCTCACTGCCAAGAGTAATAGGCTCATCTTGCTCACCTACAGATGTGTTCTTGGGTGTGTTGACACTCATAACAAAAAGATCACTAGGAAAACCCCCATGTGTTTAGAAATGAAGAAACACACATTCAAATACCCAGGGTTCCATGACAAAAACATGATGGACATTACATAATGTTTCATTGAATGGTTAAAAAATACTACACATTTGAATCAAGTCAGTGGCTCAACAGGAAACAGATGGCACATGCAAGCTAAGTAATTTGTGGAGAGTTAAGTAAAAAGTTTGTTGGCTCAGATGGTAAAGTGTCTGCCTGCCATGTGGGAGACCCTGGTTTGATCCCTGGATTGGGAAGATACCCTGGAGAAGGAAATGGCAACCCACTCCAGTACCCTTGCCTGGAAAATCCCATGGACAGAGGAGCCTGGCAGGCTACAGTCCATGGTGTTGCAAAGAGTCAGACACGACTGAGAGACTTCACTTTCTTTCTTTTCGCTTTAAATAAAAAGTATGTTCACTTTTTTTTTCTCAGTATGCCACACAGCATGTGGATCTTAGTTCTGCAACCACTGCCCCCTGCAGTGGAAGCATGGAGTTTTAACCCCTGGACCACCAAGGAAGTCCCTGAAAGTATGTCCACTTCATTTAAAGGGCAGGAAAGGCATGTAAAACATATGATTTACACCCTTCTCTGCCATTGATGTTGTACATCACAGTTTGAAAGGGTAAGACATTACAAAGCAGAATTGGAATGATGACTATTTGCAGAGGATGCACGTGCGTGCGTGCATGCTAAACTGCTCAGTCGTGTCGACTCTTTGAGACCCAGTGGAGCATAGCCAGCTAGACTCCTCTGTCCGTGGGATTCTCCAGGCGAGAATACTGGAGTGAGTTGCCATTTCCTTCTCCAGGGGATCTTCCCAACCCAGGGATTGAACCTACGTCTCTTAGGTCTCCCGCATTAGCAGATGGGTTTTTTACCATTAGCGCCACACGGGAAGACCATTTGCAGAGGACATGAATGTGAGAGTTGGACTGTGAAGAAAGCTGAGCTCCGAAGAATTGATGCTTTTGAAGTGTGGTGTTGGAGAAGACTCTTGAGAGTCCCTTGGACTGCAAGGAGATCCAACCAGTCTATGCTAAATGAGATCAGCCCTGGGTGTTCTTTGGAAGGAATGATGCTAAAGCTGAAACTCCAGTACTTTGGCCACCTCATGTGAAGAGTTGACTCATTGGAAAAGACTCTGATGCTGGGAGGGATTAGGGGCAGGAGGAGAAGGGGACGACAGAGGATGAGATGGCTGGATGGCATCACTGACTCGATGGACGTGAGTCTGAGTGAACTCCGGGAGTTGGTGATGGACAGGGAGGCCTGGTGTGCTGCAGTTCATGGAGTTGCAAAGAGTTGGACATGACTGAGTGACTGAACTGAACTGATGCCTCGATATATGGAAAATCCAAGAGAATCTACTTTAAAAATGTTACAGAGAGTTAAGGAGAATGCAGCAAGTTGGCTGGGTACAAAATTATTTAGACAAGTGACAAACTAGAAGACGTAATGAAAGAAAAAAATTCCATTCAACCAAAAAGATAAAATATCTAGAAATAAACTAAGCAAGAAATATGCAAGACCTCTGTAAAGAAACTTAAAAATGTTGCTTTGGGACACAAAACAATCTGAATAAATGTAAAGGTCTACCATGTTCTCAGACAAGAAAATTTAACTTCATAAAGATACAAAATCTCCCTACATCAATCTATAAGTTAAATATCATCTGAAAATACAATGATAGAAATGATAGAATTTGTTGGAACTTGACAAGGTGATTTTCATATATTATTATGGAAAACTAAAAAAGTGAAAATAGTCATAAATATTCTTAAAGGAAGACTAATGAGAGGAAGGCTTCCCAAGTGGCACTAGTGGTAAAGAATCCACCTGCCAATGCAGGAGATGTAAGAGACGCGAGTCTGATTCCTGGGTCGGGAAGATCCCCTGGAGGATGACATGGCAACCCACTCCAGTATTCTTGTCCAGAATCCCATGGACAGAGGAGCCTGGCGAGCTACAGTCCATGGGGTCGCAAAGAGTGGACACAACTGAGCATCTGAGCACACACAAATGAGAGGAGTACTAGTTCCATCAGATTTTAAAACATAATAAATGTACAGTAATTTTTAGAAGTATGGTAATGGTGTATGATAGAGTGACAGAATAGAAATAAGAGAAAGTCTAAAATATACCAAAATAGAAACAAGAATTTAGTATATGCTAAAAATAGTTCAGGGGAAAATGAGTTACTCAATAAATGGTGTTGGGACACCTAGGTGGCCATCTGGGAAAAAATATAAAGGTGAATCCCTACTTCACAATATTTGTTGTTGCTGTTCAGTTGCTAAGTCATGTGCAGCTCTTTGTGACCCCATGGACTGCAGGAAGCCAGGTTCCTCTGTCCTTCACTATCTCTGGGAGTTTGCTCAAACTCATCTCCATTGAGTTAGTGATGCCATGCAATTATCTCATCCTCTGTTGTCCCCCTCTCCTCCTGCCTTCAGTATTTCCCAGCATCACAGTCTTTTCCAATACGTCAGCTCTTTGCATCAGGTGGCCAAAGTATTGGAGCTTCAGCTTCAGCATCAGTTTTTCCAATGAATATTCAGAGTTGGTTTCTTTTAGGATTGACTGGTTTAATCTCCTTTCTGTCTAAGGGACTCTCAAGAGTCTTCTCCAGTGCCACAGTTTGAAAGCATCAATTCTTTAGCACTCAGCCTTCTTTATAGTCCAACTCTCACATCTGTACATGAATACTGGAAAAACCATAACTTTGACTATAAGGACCTTTGTCGGTAAAGCAATGTCTCTGTTATTTAATATGCTGTTTAGGTTTGTCATAGCTTTCCTTCCAAGGAGCAAGCGTCTTTTAATTTCATGACTGCAGTCACCGTCCACAGTGATTTTGGAACCCAAAATAAGAAAATCTGTTACTGCATTCACTTTCTCCCCTTCTATTTGCCCTGATGTTATGGGACCGTATGCCATGATCTTCGTTTTTTGAATGCTGAGTTTTAAGCCAGCTTTTTCACTCTCCTCAAGAGGCTCTCTAGTTCCTCTTCACTTTCTGCCATAAGGGTGGTGGTATCTGCATAACTGAAGTTATTGGTATTTCTCCTGGCAATCTTGATTCCAGCTTGTGCTTCATCCATTCCAGTGTTTCTCATGATGTACTCTGCATAGAAGTTAAATAATCAGGGTGACAATACACAGCCTTGATGTACTCCTTTCCCAGTTTTGAACCAATCTGTTGTTCCATGCTTCTTGTCCTGCATACAGGCATATACAATATACAGCAAACTAAATTTCAGATGGATCAGATTTAAAGATTAAAAAAGCAAAACCATGAAACTACTAGAAGAAACCATGGTAGACTTAAAACATAATGTTAGAGGAGGAAAGAACTGTTAAGGTATGACTTAGACCTGAGAAGCCAGAAAAGAAAAGAAGATAAGAGATAAGAGACTAGCTTTTGCACTAAACAATGCATACAAAATAGAGAGAAAAATGGCAATAACTCAATAGAAAAATGGGCAAAAACTATGAATACAGCTTATATGAAAGAAATGCAAATGACTTCTAAATAAGAAAAATTAAAATGACAGTGAGCTACCTTTCTCCACTTACCAGTTTGGCAGCGGTAGAAAATTGCCAGCATACCGCGTTGGCTTTCTCTTGCATGGCCGATTGGAGTTGGGGCTGGCACAACTTCTATGCAGGTACCCTGGTGACATTTCTCAAAATTGCCAATTCATATACCTTTTGCCCAAGCAATTCCACATCTAGGCATTCATTTTACACATACATTTGCATATGTGTGAAATGAGAAAGGAATACTAGACATTAAAAAGACATGAAGAAAATGAAGACACTAGGTACTCATATGGAACCATCTCCAGCATATATGGTTAACTTTAAAAAGGAAGGCAAAGGAGAGTGTGGCTAGTGTGCTGCATTGGTGTAAAACAAGAATATGTACGTATGTGTGCACATGTACATTCATAGAATATTGATGGATAACTGTTGAAGCTGGATGATGGGTACATGCCATACTATTTGCTGTTTTGTGTATGTCTGAAAATTTCTATAATAAAAGTAAAAAATATATACCTAGAATAATGGAATAAAATGAATATCTCTAGAAGGATACACAAGAAACTAATAACACTGGTTAACTCCATAGGCACTGGAACATAGGAACTGTGTTTGATGGAGTAACAGATACAAAAAACAGGTGGTTAAACACACCGAGTTTATTTTTCTCATGTATTAAGATGTTTGGAAGTGGGAAGTTGCTAGCTTTTGTTAGTTGCTGACGGATACCAAGAGAGGTTTTTATTAATTTCTTGGCATTTTTGTTACTGTGCCAAGATTGCAGCTGAAGCTCCGGCCATCAAATATGTGTTCCAGGTTGGGAGAAAGAGACGAGTATGTCTTATGAACACAAACAGAGAGATACTAAGCCATATCCTTTATCATGCCCAAATAGGGTTTTCCCCAAGAAATGCAAAGATAAATGAATATTGACAGGGTTATGGATTGCAGTGGGGATGTAACCTGGTCTGCAGGAAAGAGAATAAACAAGATTCAAGGACCTAAGATCCCTGAGCAGAGAAGGCGATGGCACCCCACTCCAGTACTCTTGCCTGGAAAATCCCATGGATGGAGGAGCCTGGTGGGCTGCAGTCCATGGGGTCACTAAGAGTCAGACACGACTGAGCGACTTCACTTTCACTTTTCACTTTCATGCATTGGAGAAGGAAATGGCAACCCACTCCAGTATTCTTGCCTGGAGAATCCCAGGGACGGGGGAGCCTGGCGGGCTGCCGTCTTTGGGGTCACACAGAGTCGGACACAAATGAAGCAACTTAGGAGCAGCAAGGTCCCTGAGAGACTGTGTGGGGCAGAGCTGCCCCATCAGTCTGGACCCCTCAGCTCAGACTTCGGTGAACAAAGAAAAATCTTCGCTCTTCTGTAAACCACCACATTATTGCTGGTCTCTTTGTTGAAGGTGTCTAGAGCTGCCCTACATGACAGCATCCGTCCTGGGTGATGGGGCAAGTCTGCCCATGCAGCATTAGTTTCCAAACCCCTGCAAGGCACCTGAATGTGCACTAAGGACCAGGAAAAAAAAGTGGTAGTCGCTCAGTCGTGTCCGATTCTTTGAGACCCCACGGACTGTAGCCCACCAGGCTCCTCTGTTCATGGAATTTTCCAGGCAAGAATTTTGGAGTGGGTTGCCATTTCCCTCTGCAGGGGATCTTCCAGACCCAGGGACTGAACCCAGGTCTCCCACGTTGCAGGCAGATTCTTTACCATTTAACTGTGCTATATCCATGCTGTGCAATGCTCAGCTGTTGTTAAAACCTTTCCCAGAGATGCTTAGTTATATGAAGAGAGCAAGTTGCAGAATAATCATATAGTATGAGAAACTCTCCCATACATATATATGTACCTTTATGCATGCAGATGTGCAGAAAATGTCAGGAAGAATACTTTGGGGCCTAGAGAGGGGCTAAAAGTATGTCTGTTTTATCCCTACTTAATATTTTAAAAGGAGATTATATCCATCTTTTGATTGTGTCATTAAAAATAAATTTAACAGAATGTTAAGCAGAGAATGCTTGTACATTAAAAAATTATGGTAAAACAGAATAATAATGTCATCCAGTGGTTTGGTATACCAGTACAGCATTCATTGCATTGAGTAAAAAAACTTTAAGAATGAAATTTAGTATTCAGTTGTTTGATTCCGTTTAGGTCATAAATGTTTTCAGAAAAAGTCCTATGGGGAATTTTCATTTTGTAAACTTTTCCAGAAGGAAAATCTCCAAAGTTGTGTACAACTGGGTTTGATAAATCATCTCTGACTCTGAAATAATAAAGAATGTGAATGTATGAAATAAAGAATCAAGTTTTAGAGAAAAACAATACTCTCAAGACAAACCAGACTAAAAAAATGCTTAAACTGCTAAAGAAAATTTAAAGGAAATCTTGTCACATGAAGTGCTATAGAGGCCGAAGTTTCTCGTGACTAAAGACGATGGGTTTTTGAGATTTGACCAAACTGTTAATCCTAAATACAAATTTCCTTTTGGAGAACATGCTACTGAAATCTTTCTTCTCAAATTCTTGCAAAGCATTAGAGGTCATGCTGAGGCCAGTGTAAACCAGGCAAATGTGCAGCACAGGAACCAAATGGATCAGTCACAGGCAACTGAGAAGCATGGTTCCTGAAAGTCGGAGGATGAAAGTGGATCACAAAATTGTAATAATAGTTACACTTGGAGAAAATTTCAGAATGACTGAATCTCAGAAGTTCATTCCCTGACAGTGAGATATGGGGTTTGGCCTTGGCCATCTTCTGTGCTCTTCTGTCAGGCTTGGTGTTGTGAGACTTTTTGAGGTTCAAGGTCGAGAGTCTCCACCCCACACAATTCAGCGTATCCCATTCAGCTTTCCTGAGTGCAGGTGGCTCCTGGTCTGCGTTGGGAGGGTGGAGGCTTCTGAGTCAAGGCCAAGGCTGCCTACGTTCCCATCCCCCAGGCCCTGCCACTTTCCCACTGGACTTTGAAGTGGCTATTCTGGAACATTCAGAGGCCTGGGATAAAGCCGAGCCTGAGCAGGTTTTGTGGCCCCTGACGTGGCTGGGGTCTGGACCCCACCCTCCTGGCCTCACCCCTACCTGGCTTGCTGGGGTCCTCCCCGCCACCCCCACCCCTTTTGGAGAGTTCTGGGCTACACCTCCCTGTGTCTCCCAGTCTGTAAAATCAGCCCCCAGCTCGGAAGGTGGGTGTGGGCCCAGGGATGGGGAATGAGGGTTGCCCTGTGCCCCAGCCCCACAGGACTGGTCTGGCAGCCAGCGTCAGCCTCCTGCCCCCACCTGCACGTGCCACAGAATCCTCTGAGCACACCAGTCCCCCAGCTCCACAGAGATACCCACCAGCTCCTTGTCCACTTCCTGGAGCTGCTCCACCAGGTTGAGCAGCGTCATGGGCACCACCATTGACTCCCAGGCTAGGCTGAGCCAGGGTGGTCTTTGGGATGTAAAATCAACAGGACCAGAGGATGGAGGGAGGGCGATTCGTTTGCTAATCTTATACACAGAGTCTGGCTCTGGAGTTTTTTTTTTTTTTTTTTTTTAAGTGAAGTGTAACCAGATTCCATTTAACTGCCCAAATCCCAGGAGCCCAGCTTGGTGAACACAGGTCCCACTTGTGGTGACATTTTGGTTATATGTCTGGCTTTCTCTGGTGCTCTGCCCCTGGGGGCAGGAATTGCATCATCTCTTTTGGAGCTTGGCAAACAGGTGCTCAATAAGTGCTTGTTGAATGAAGCTCAGAAAAGGGGTGAGGGGTGAGGGAGTATACAGGGTTTTTCTCCACTGTCCTGTCTGAAAACTTTGGGGGCCATTTTTTATTACATATTTTAAAATATCTGAATTAAAGCAATAATATGTTCTCAGTGGTTACAAGGTCAAACAGCTCACCAATGGGTAAATCAAACTCACAAATGTACAAACCCAAGCAAAGCCCAAGTCCCTTCACATCCATTAATGGTGGGCAGGGCACTCTTCCCCATGTGCATCTCTCCTTTCTCCCATCACCAGTGTGATGGCTTCTGTCCAGTCCTGCTAGGCCACTTCAGACTCATATCAATGATGCCCTTCAGTGTGAGGCTAGTGGCAGCCCAGCTGTCTCTTTTGAATGAAATGCATTTTTAGCACAGAGCTCTGATCACGACCTGGGCCAGCAGGGCTGGTACCCAGCAGATGCTCAGCCTCTCTTGGAAGAACTGGGGAGGGTGGATCTTGAAACAGCTCTGGAAGCATCAGGCTAGTGGGCTAGGAGACTCTTGGGACTAGTCTGCATTTTAGCAGAAGCACTCCCTTTCTACTTACACACTTGCTATGGACTGAAGGTCTGTGTCTCCTCCAAATTCATACACTGAAATCCTAACCCTCAATGAGATGGGTTCCATAGGTGGGAACTTTAAAGGGCTTCTAGGCCAGGAAGGTGGAGTCCCCATGAATGGAATCAGTGACCTTATAAAAGAGACCCCAGAAAGCTCCCCCACTGTTTCCAACACAGGAGGACACAGCCACATATGCATGAGGAAGCAGGTCCTCACTGGATACTAGCTCTGCCAGCCATGATTTGGACTTCCCATGCTCCGGAACTGTGAGCAATCAACGTCTGTTGAGAAGCCACCTAGTTCATGGTATTTTTATTACAGCAGCCTGAATGGACTAAGACAATGCCAGTGGCCCCTCTCAGCTGGTATGTGAGCTGGGCGGAAGTGAACTGAGACAGAGGGCCGTGGGTGGGAGCCTCCTTAGCAATGAGGGAGGCTCGGATGCTGGCCCATGAGGTGGGGGTCTGGGGTCAGTGAACTCTCAGGTAAGACTTCTGGGAGGACTGAGGAGGGTGGTGTTGAGAGAAGCTCCAGGGCTCGGGAAGGCAGAGGCACTAAGAGAGGAGCAGAGATGAACACTCTCCATCTCCTACTGGAGGCCCACAAGACACCAAGATAAAAGCCCCAGCCTGTCCCCTCTCCCTGGACCCATTTATAACAAGTGGACCTGTGGCCTTGACTTTTGCACAAGGCAGCTTGCCCGAACAGAGCTTGCACATGTTTGAAGGAAAAAGAGGTAAAATTCTTGGTGGCAAGCACATCATACCAGCAAAGCAAATGAGTGGTTCAAGCAGAGATGGCTGGGCTCTCGGTTGGGTGAGGCAGTATCACACCACCTGCCTGGAAGTTGCATTTGGGTAGAGTAATTGAGAGGACCTGGGGGAAAGAAGACATAGGCCTTGCCTGTGCACCTCCAGGGAGACCAGGTTGGTAGGTGGAGTCATGCCCCTTTCCAAAATGCAGCTCTCTCCTATTGGGGCACATTGTGGCCCAGAAGGGGCCAACCCACGCACTTCCTGGAGCCCATTTTTCACTTGGCCTTCCAGAATGGGGCAGCTGACTTCAAGGCCGAGCTCTGTTTGCATTTCAGACGGTCAGGGAACCAGCAGCCTGTCCTTGTCGCCTGCCTTTTCTGAGGCAACGGACACTATAGAGGGGGCCAGTCACTGAGCACCAAGAAGACTGACCTCCCCCCTCCTGTTCCTATGCAGGTCACAGAGGCTGGACAATTCTTAAGTCTCAAAAGCCCCTTCTGTCACCTCACTTCTGATTCCTAGGGGGAGAAGCTAAGGGGAAAGCTGGTCTTCTGCTTCCACCTGGAATTTAGACCTAGGGGAGAGCCTCAGCTGTGGTGAATGGAGGCACCTGGCTAAATGACAGGCCCCTTCTGCCAAGGGACAGCTCGAACTTCCAGGAAGACCAACTCTCTGTCTCCAGGGATCCCCCCTTCTCCTATAGGCACCCAGCAGGCAGTTGCAGGGCATGGGGGGAGGCAAGACAGGGGCTGGAAGTCCAGAATGTGGAGAAAAAAAGGAAGAACTGATAAACCAAGCTTTGACAAAATAAGTCAAGGACAACCAATGCCATTTAACATATATTTATTGAAATCTACTTGATGCAAGGCACTGTGCTAGATCTGGAAGGGGAATCAGACAAGAAGGGCCACCCCTGTCTTCTAAGAGCTCACAATCTAACAGGTTGGGGAGGGTGGGGAGAGCAAAGCGCTAGTGCAAGGCTGATTATAGTAACTGCCGTAAAACAGACAAGTTAAGGAGACTGGGGAGGAATGAGAAAAGAGAGCCAACAACCAAAACATGAACTGGGGCAGGGCATAACTGTTCTCAGATCTGCAAGTAACACTGAAGGCCATGTTTGTTTAAAGAGACCATTTCTACTTTAGAAAATAACCATCTGAATAGATGCAATGAGAACTATACATTGTAAGTATACTAGTTACCCAGAAGTTATCAGTTTCCCAATATGACAGTTGGGAAGTAGCTGGAAGTAACTAGACACTTCCAAAATCAAGAATAGGGTGAGCAGTGACTTAACTCATTTCCTGGGGCAAACATGGGGTCAGGAAAGGAACAATGCCCAGACAGAAAAATCATTGGTCAAACTCACTGAGACTGGGAGGCATAGATTTGTATCCATGTTAGCAAACAGAATACCACATTGAAAAGAGGTGTTTAGAACAGTCAGGTGGGGCTTGGTCTGGGGACAAGGGCTGGGTAGGACATGAGGAAAGCCAACCATGTGATTCTTCTCAGGAAGTGGACAAATAGGGAAATGCAATTGCTCTTGACAGACTGTAAAAGCAGAGGCCTACTCAAGCTGCTCAGGTCAAGCGGGTCTACGGCAGGGACACAAGTGGACCAGGGCAGTCGCCAGAGATCCCAGAAGGGAACTGCCAGTCTCCCTTGCAGTGCTGGGGTCAAGGCCTCTCTGAGGGTGCCCAGCAGGAGTCCATAGATCTTCAAGCTGGTGCTGCCCACCAGGGCAACTCCACTAAATCCCAGGTGGCTCCCTCTTCCTTCCAGCACAAACTAGAAACTTCTCTGTTTTCTTATTTACACTTCACAGAGAACCCTAAAGATCTGGTCCATGTCTCCAGCTCTGTTGACCAGTTACTGCCCGTGAGTCAAGTGTTCAGTTCTGGTTGAATGAACATGATCTTGATGAGGTGGGGGTCACATAGCAGACAACAGGGCACAGCCCCGGGCATGCGCAATGCAACCCCAGGCAACAGAGATGCCCACCAGGACAGGGTGGGGCTCATTTTGGAAACTGGAGAGTGGGTATGACACAACTAATCCACACAGTTCATCTTATTAAGCAACAGAAGTGGTAAACAGTTACTTTCTTCTGAAAATTTCAGCAAGTATTCAAAACTTTAATAAAAATGATGGAAGGTTTTTTTTCAGAATATAAGAAAAGGACCCATTTTGAAGGACAGCTGGCATTCTACATAACCAACCTGCTCTCCATTTGCCTTGCAAAAGGAATACGTGTGATTAGAAAGAAAAATGAAATGAGGTAGATACATAAATGCATAGACAAGCACACACGACAGCAAGTCTGATCACATTTTGCATCTGATGTAGCAGTAGACCTAGAGAGCCCAAGGAAATCCACCCCCTCCCCCAGGGACCCGAGGCAAACACTGAACTCGGTGCAACTACAGGACACACGTTAAAGCCACAGATAAGAGCATGGACTTCACCTGCAAACACAGTGACAGAAAAGATGTGTTCACTCTGGCGGATGGTCTGTTCGAGAGAAAAATCATAGAACTGAGAATGGAACAAAGGAAAGGAGGGCATGACAAGATGCCAAGGTGCTGGGTCCTGGCTGGGGACAAGTGGAGTGGTGTCGACGATGCTAAGTTCTGAGTTAATACTGCATCTAGATCCTTCCTAAAACCTAGGCAACACATGGCAGGCTACTTCCAGGTTGCGATGCCAGACTTGCCCCCATGGACACCAACATTCGTTACCAAATGACAGTTGCAGCAAATACGTCATAAACAGCTTGAAAAGAGAAAACTGATGAGACAGGAAGTAGTGATTTCAGACAGATTTACACCTACTGCAAGAACTGAGGCCCCCTAGCAGAAAGAATTGCTATGTAACAAGAGCTGTCAGCTTCTCTCCAGCCTGGGGGTCAGGATGGAGATGTCACAGAGAGCCACTGGTGTGACCTGGGGGGGCCATTCCAGAGTACCTCTGGCTAAGGTCACAAGGTCACTGTGGGACCCTGCTTCCCAAGCCCCAGTGGGCCTGTCAGAAGGGTGTCCTTCCTTGGCAGGCTCTCAAGCTCCCCCTCTATCTCAGGCACAGCTGCTGAGAAGTCACGCTACAGGGGCCAGGTTCTTGGCTAGCCCTTGCTGCTGTTTCTCCTGGGGGAGGCTGCTGAAAGTGAGAGCTCAGTTCCAGGATGACCAATTTCTATTTCTATGCCACATGGGCTGTTGTCAGAAGGGCATCATTGCCCTCTGAACCCTTGTTTTAACTGCCCTTCTTGGGCAAGGCTGTGGCAAGTCACAGCCCAGGCCTGGTGCGGCCATCAGAGGGGCAGGGTTGTCTCCAAGCCTTTGTTCTGTCACCCCTTCACAGATGTGGATGCAGGAGGTGACAGCAGAACACACAGGTGAATTTCCTCCTAGTCACCAAAAGTGGAAGCCACCAAACTGCTGACCTCTTTCTAGTTCCAGAATCACTCTCTAGGAAGAAGATACCATCCACGTGACAGCCATCAGTCAGTTGAGTCTTCGTGTTTGAGATGTGTTGGGTGGATCTGCTGCTCAGGCACTGAATCCATGCTGAGCCATGGCCAAGGCTCCCAGGAGTTGGAAGGTTGGCCAGCTGCTGCCAAGACCAAGTTTGGACCGTCCCATTGATCCTGACCCATAAGTGAGGTCCCGCCCCACTGCTGAAGGCCAGGGCTATGCTGAGCAACAGTCAAGAGTGTTCTGGCCAATCCAAGATGGAAATTCCTCTTGAGTGCCTGGGTGGCCAGGTTGGATAGTCAAGTACTGCCCACAGCTGTGCAGAGTCTTCATCTTGGATGAGGAGTGAGCCTGCATCTCCGGCCCATTTCCATCCAGCCTGCCCACCTGGACATCCACCTTCTGGTGGGGCAGGACTTTCAACTTTTCATTTGTAATTCAATATCTAGAAGAAAATGTCATCATCTCTACTACTGAAGTAATGGAAGTCATGATTTAACTGACAACAATGAACGCTTGGATATGTAAAAATCAAAAGCTTGCACAACAAAAATGTAATAAAACTGCTACAAAGAGCAAAGCAATAAAACTGGCAAAGAGAGCATGACAATTGATATAGAAAAAACTGCTGTATAAAGTCAATATATTCAAAGGTAACTTGATAACTGGTCAAAGGAGATGCACGTACGATCTGCATGCGAGCAAACAGAAACAGTATTTTAAGCCATCATGTGAGAGAAAGAAGATGAGACTAGGAGTCAGGAGCCCTGGGTCCATTCCCAGTTCAGATACCAGTGAGTCACAGAACAACAGCAATAACCATGGAGGTGATGGCAGATGACTTCACTGAGTGTGTACCTCTGTGCAAGGTGAGGCATCACGGTCCTTGCTATAACCTTAGGAGGTAGTCCTGTGATCATCCTCGTTTTACAGAGGTGGAAATGGAGGATTGGAGAAGTACCATCTAGGCCCCATATCAAGAGAGGCTATTGTTCCCCAAAAGGAGGCATTACCTTATGCTTAAGTCCTTGGGATGTCATTGTTACCATGTTGATCTTCTCTCAAATACTTGATTTTGAATAGTCCTGCTTGAGGATGAGACCCATTAGCCTGAAATAAATTCCAGTCGATGCTAGTTTTGGATATGCATGGAAGTCACCAGGTTGAATTGGTTTAAGAAAAAAGGACACAAAAGAAATGTAACTCAGATTCAGTGCTTCTTCTTAAGAGTATGCGCTCATGATGACAAGCTTTTAATGCTTTTAAAAAAGCCTTTTAGAGGTCATTTAAAAAAGGAACACCTTAAGTGGATGCATTGTAGAGCTATAGGACAAATTAAAAAAGGACAACCATCATTCTAATGTTACATGAACAGGTACTTATGGCTTGTGGGAGGTGATTTCTAGTGAGAGCCTTGTGCAGGGATTGTCACAGTGCTACGTGGCACACAGCTCATATAGATGGAAGCCACTGGATGGGTTTTGAAAATGATGACTCCAAAGGGGCTCTGAGGTTGGTGAAGACAGTGTGGTTAGAAATGCATAGGAAGAATTAGAATAAAATGATCTCATGGAGCAGAGTCAGGCAAAAAAGGAATACTTTCTAAATTAATATATTATTATATATAACATGTGATTTATAATAGGTATGCATAACTAAATTAATAAATTAAATATTATAAGACATTTGATTATTCTATTTACAACCCTAAAAATTTATAAATTCAAGTAGGCCAAAAACTTTGGGGTGATCGCTCTGTTAGGGCAAGTCGGGATTCACAATCTACAGATGCTGTCGTTGAATAGCTCTGGGTCTCCCTTTCCCTGAAGGGGGAGCTTGGAGGAAAACAAGCATCTCCATCCAGCTCCACCTCCCACATCCAGATTTCTCTTCTCTCATTCTCCGATTCAAGGCCTGTGGGTTTAAATACCTTGAAGGTACTCGAGGCCAAACCAGCCAAAATCAATCAAAATGGTAAAAGCTACTCTCGATAGGCAAAATGGGAAACACAGATACTTTATAAATTGCTGGTGGTAGTATAAATTGATTTCAACCTTTCTGAAGAGAAAATATATAAGCATTACAAAACTGTTCATTTCCTTTGACTCTGCCCTCCCCCTCTAGGGACCTGGCCCTGGCGGGAATCCGCTGCCAGCCATGGGGCTGCGAGCCTCGCCTACTCGTGGTGGGTTGGCTGATGCTTCTGCAGCGCCGACCGCCTCTTGAACACGCGGCCACACTCGCTGCACTCGCAGCGTCTTGCTCCACTGTGGGTCCTCCGATGGCGACTCAAGCCGGAGCTCCGGCGGAAGGCCTTCCCGCATTTCTCGCATTCATAGGGTTTCAGTCCGCTGTGGATGCGCCGGTGTTTGATCAGGTCGGAAGGCCCCCGGAAGGCCTTGCCGCAGTCGCCGCAGGCATAGGGCCGCTCCCCGGTGTGGATGCGCTGGTGCTCTAGGAGGCTGGAGCTCTGCCTGAAGGCCTTGCCGCACTGGCTGCACTCATATGGCTTCTCGCCAGTGTGGATCCGCCGATGCTTGGTCAGCTCTGAGCTCCTCCGGAAGAGCTTGCCACAGTGGGGGCAGACGTAGGGCTTTGCTCCACTGTGGATGCGCTGGTGCTCGGCCAGGCCATTGACTCCTCGGAAGGACTTGCCGCAGTCGTCGCAGTCGAAGGGCAGGTGGCCGGTGTGTATCCGCTGGTGCTTAAGAAGTTCCTGGCGATCCAGGAAATCCCTACTACACGTCTTACAGGCGAAGGGCTTCTCCGAAGTGTGCAGCTTCTGATGGCGGAAGAGGTGGGTATTGACCTTGAAGGAGCGGCCGCATTCCTCACAGTCAAAGGGCTTCTCTCGGCTGTGGACGCGCAGATGCTGACTGAGGCCCGCGTTCTTCTTGAACCTTTTCCCGCATTCTTCACACTCGAAGGGTTTCGCCTCCTTTTCTATTTGCTCCCTCTTCTCCATGGCCCCGTTGAGGACCCAGCTGGGGCCTGGCTGGGGCTCTGCAGCCACATGGCTCTTCCTGTGCTCATTTAACTCAGCCACCCCACGAAAGACCTGCCCGCAATCGCCGCACTCCCAGCCCTTCTTCTCACTGTGAATTCGCTGATGCTGCACCAGGAGGACCTTAAGCCGAAAGGTATCCCCACACTCTTTACATGCAAAGTGATGCTCTACAGGCAAATTCTGGGGGCTTCCTCCCTTCCCCCCTGAGTCCCTGTTCTGTTTGACCTCAGGGCTGGGCTCACTGGCCCTTGGGGAGCTTGTGGAAGCCATCTCCTGTGACTGTGCATTTTCATCCATCATTGGCTGTTGGGTTGCCCAGATGCTTTCTGAAATGAAAACCACAAGACACTGCAGTCTCAAGAGGAGGAAGGAACAATCACAGCAAAATGAGTGAGTGTCAACAATCACTTTGCTCCTAAGACAGCTGCTGACCACTTGGCAAGAGGTTACCAACCAGAAATAAGGATAGTAGACATAAAGGGCATAAGGGCCTGGTTGCTGGAAGCTCCCTCTCAAGGTGACTGAGGATCAACCAACACCCCAAACATGTGGCTTCCTCTCCAAAGGTTCAGCTGGGCCTACCTCATGATGCCCTGACATTTCTTCAAATGTATTTTTTACTCACCTGAATGTTTAGCTCAATCCACGTTAGGGGATGGCTCTGACTTGCTCCAGGTGAGAGACCAAGGTGAGGGTCAAAACAGGAACTCCTTCTCGTGGAAAAAGAAACAGGCAGGAGCAGCAGCCAGAGATGACATCAGGTTGGGGCTTTTGAAGGGGAAGCTTTCAATCCTCAAAGGCTGGAGTGGCTGTTCCCTTAGGCAAGTCATCCATTAATATCAAATGCCTTTCCCAATGGTCAGCTCCTTCCAGGGGCTGGATGAAGCAAGCTCTGGGTCTATCCACATAGAGCACCAGGTCGTCTTCCTGAGGAGTGGATCCTCCCTTTCCCCTGTCCACTCTCCTTAAGGTCTGCACACTGAACTTGGGGTCCTTCCATAACTATCAAAGCTGACCCCTGGCAGTCTCTCCTCTTAAGGAGCCTCCCCACCTCACACATGCAGCCCCTCGTGGTGCAAAGGAGCTTGCCATGTCAGCCTCTCTAAACAGTAAACTACAATAAAGTTCCTATACAACTTACATAATTTGTGGGTTAAAAAAGTATTTCATTATGGTGGCCAGTTTGTTCTAACTTATTTCTAAGCCATTATGAGTTGGGAGGGACACCTGCTACTTTGACAGGTCATGTGTAGCAGACCCTCTGTATTTCCTTACAGCCCATTCCCAGGGAGCATAAGCTGGAAGTTGGGCTTGTGTGGGACTATGTTAGGTGCCTCCTTACCCCACTCCCAGCTCCATAGGACCATGAATCTGGTGGCAAATCTTGTGGAAGGGCTGGGGTCATACTCACCCACAGATACCACGTTTCTTCAATATGCTGAGGTCCTCTGCTCAGGGTCCAGCCTCAATCACTCCCTTTGATGAGGTATTGTGCCATGTTACCAAACGTCACCGAATCCTGAAAGAATTCCCAGGGATGAGAGGTGAGAGTCTAAAGTGAGTATGCATGTGAACATGGAAATCTAAGTATAAGCCTCAAGAAGTCCTAGAAAGAGGACCTGACCATGTGCCAGGAGACCTGGGCTGTGGCCCTGGCTCTCACTGTCTTCCCAAGGGACGTTAGCTCAATCACTTTCCTGTACTGAAACTCAGCTCCCCAATTGGGATGATGGAAATTATAAACCCAGCAGGTATCAATTCCTTGGCAGACTCTGGGGAGAGAAGCAGAAAGAGGGAGGAAAGATAGCAGCTGGGGTTCAGGCCCTGTTGTGTGTTATGCTGGGGCAAGAGGCAGAGACCAATACTAGAATCAGGAAGCAGTGACAGATTCCCAAGCTAGGCTGAGGGAGGCACAGCTCATCTGAGCCTCAAGCACTCCAAGGGGGCACTGCCAGGACTTGGTTTCCCAGGAATGGTAAGGACTTGGACAGGACTTGACTTCTTGGGTAAGGGCCAGACCCTGGAGATCAGGGGGAGCTAATGAAAGTGGAAAGAGCCGCGAGCGACAGCAGCCCTGCCTCTGGGTCCCATGGGATGAGACTGGTGATTTCCTTTTCACTTGTTTTAAATCTTCTTGAGTCTTCTCTTGCACAGAGGTTGACTGACAAACTAGAACATGGACATACCTAAGAAAACATATCCCAAACAGTGGGGAAACTGGGCTGGCAGAGAACTGATACAGGCAGCCCAGAGAGAATCCAGACAAGACAAATGAATGTTAGCCCAGGCACAGAGAGAAGACAAACTCAGACTGAAAGCCAGTGGCAGGAATACTGGCTCTCAGAGACAGGTAGGCCATAGGCCTCCTAGCAGTAGGCCTCAGAGAGTTTCATGCTCACACTGCACAGGAAGGCAGTGTTCCCCAAAACAACATCAGAAAAAATAACTGGGAAGTGAGAGATCTTTTTCAACTTTGTAGGGGCAACAAAAAAACAGACTGGGCTACTAAAGGGAAGGGAACAGGAGCAAGGGCTTCCTGACTAGCAGTAAGGCCCTCAAACGTCCATACTCTACCACACCGAAACAATTCATCAGCTGACAGCTTGCAGAGAAGAACGTTTCTGTGATATATTTGACAAAATGAAAAGTTGAACAATAGCTGGAAAAAGACACCTCAAAAAAAAAAAAAAGATCTTCAAAGACTAAGTTGCTAAATAAAAGATCTGAACCACATGTGCAAGTTGCCTTTTTCTTTCAGATCCCACCACAGGTATGTCTGCATCACAGACCGCCCACTTCAGTGAGTTCACAGAAACAGGAACCCAGTTTCTGTTCTGCTATCAAGTCAATTTGGTTCATAGGTAAATGAAAAGAAAGCATTTTTACACTAGCTCAAGGACTACAGAACCCAGGTACTCCAGAAATAGTTTTTCATAAAATTAGATGTTATATTAAAAGGGATGGACAGAGACTTCCACTTTTGGCCATGATGGAATAACAAAGAACAGATTTAATGTCTTATCATAAATAAATACAAAACTGGACAAAATAGATGTGAATCAACAGTTTTAAGTATTGGACAGCAGGCAGCACAGGATGATGATCCTTGAGAGAAGAGAAACAAATAATATAAGCTTTATCAGTGTCCCAGATATCTTCTGGAGGCAATTTCCAGATTTAGATTACAGGGAAAGGGGGACCAAAGAGAGCTTGGTGGCTTTATTATCAACACAGACCAGCATTCAGGGAAGCTGAGGCAAAGCATAGTTCCAGAAAGGAGGGAGCTATGCAGAAAAAAAGAGCTCAAAAAAATCTGCACAAGATTCCCCTTGAGTCTTTCTTGACCACTAAGCCATGCATGCATACAATTAAACTCACAAAGACTAGGAAAACAATGACCAGGAAGTTGTAAGTTGAATAATTCCTAAGACACACAAAGGTAGGGAGATATTCAGGGTCCAGCCAACCAGAGTATAGAGTTCTCAGTGATCATCTGGGGTATTCAGTAGAGAATCAGAGAGGCCATACTTTAGTAGTAGGACTGATTTATCCCTGGAGCCAGAGTGACCTTGGATCTGCTCTAGAAAAACATAAAAACAGGGCTTGAAGGGATGAAACTATTCCACAAGCAACTGCCTCCAAAAACAAAGTCTAACTTTTCACAGTGAAACAACAAAATTCAGACATTCAACAACATAATCTCTACAATGTTCAACATCCAATAAATAATTAAGTAAATGCCAAGAAGCAGGGAAAAAATGTGACTCATGGAAAGGAAAATAGAAACAGCCAGAAATGATTGCTGACAGACAAGGAAAACAGCTAGTTTAACAATGTATAACTATATAAAGAAAAACAGGAACATAATGAAAGAAATGGATGATAAAAACAAAACCTGAATGGGACTTACTGAGGTGAAAATTGTAACATTTAAAATGAAAATTTCACTGGATGTGCTTAACAGCAGATTAGATACAGCCTTCTCCCCCCTGCCCCAAAAGATTAGAAAATCTGAAGACCTAGCAATAAAAATTATCCCAAATGAAGATCAGAAAGAAAAATATTCAACAGTGTTTCACTGACTTGGGGATAGCAAAAAGTGGTCTAACACACATATAATTGGAATCTGACAAGATGAGGAAAAGCAGGGGGTGATAAAAGTAAAATTGAAGAAATAATGGTTAAAATTTATTATTTTCTAAATTGGATAAAACCTAGATCCAAGAAGCCTAATCATCCCCTAGCAAGACTAAACAAACACCCAAAAAACAAAACCAGAAAAAACCCCACACATGTACACTAAGACACATCATAATCATATTGCTGAAAACTAGTGATAAAGAAAAAATCTTAAAGAAGCCAGAGAATAAAAGATGTTGTATACAAAGGAGCAAAGATAATAACTGCTGACGTCTTATCAGAAAATGTGCAAGTCAGAAAACAACTTCATGACATTTTTAAAGTGCTAAAGGGGAAAAAAAAGCAGATGTCAACCAAGAATTTGATATTTAGGGAAAGTATCCTTCAAAAGTGAAGGCAAAAAACAAACTTTTTAGACAAAGAAAAGTTGAAAGAATCTGTCACCAGCAGATCCACACAGTAAGACATATTTAAGAAAATTCTTCAGGTGAAGGGAAATGGTACCAGATGGAAACTTGGATCACAAAGGAATGAAGAACACCAGGAATGTAAATATGTGCTGAAATATAGAACACTTTTACATCTTTAAGAGAAAGCTGAACATTTAGAGAAAAAAATAGGAGGGTAGTATGGGGTTTATAGGGCTTCCCTGGTGGCTGAGTTGTAAACAATCCACCTGCTAAAGCAGGAGACGCAGGTTCGATCCTTGGGTTGGGAGGATCCCTGGGTTGGGAGGATTCCCCTGGGGAAGGAAATGGTAATCCACCCTAGTATTCTTGCCTGGGAAATCCCATGGACAGAGGAGCCTGGCGGGCTACAATCTATGGGGTTGCAAAAGAGTTGGACACAACTTAGCAACTAAACAAAACCAACAAATGGGGTTTATAACATATATAGAAATAAAATGTAAGACTGTGCTTTAGGAAGCCCTCCAAGCCTCTGATGCATGGCAGTAGTGGAGATAAAATACAATTTTAAAAAAATAATTCAAGTAGGTTAAAAAAACAAATGAAAAAGAACAGTTAAGACAAGCAGAAACAAATAGCAAGAGGCAAATGTAAACACAACCATATGGATAGTTAAGTTAAATATAAATGGACTAAACACACCAATTTGCAGAGATTATCAGATTGTATTTTTTTTAAAAAAAGAAACTCAAGTATATGCTAGACGTCTACAAGAAATTTTAAAGTTAAAGACTTTAAATGTAAAGAGAGAGATAGGTTAAAAGTAACCTGTTCTTCAATTTTTTAAAAAAATTTCACTAAAATTAAATAAAAATACAAACTCCTTTATTAGGTATCAGTATAATAATCAAGTAAAATATATGTCAAATAAAAGTTGAAGCTCATATGTAAGACTAAGAAAAGGGAAGTCTAGAAGATATTTTGGAATTTTTACAGTATCTATAAAGATAAATTTCAGCTCTGAGGTTTTATAAAAAATCATCCTGTAATGGTGCACAGGGATGACCCAGAGAGATGTTATGGGGAGGGAGGTGGGAGGGGGGTTCACGTTTGGGAACACATGTACACCTGTGGTGGATTCATGTCAATGTATGGCAAAACCAATACAGTATTGTAAAGTAAAATAAAGTAAAAATAAAAATTAAAAAAAAAGCAAAAGGATGGAAAACAATACAGTATAACCAACATGAAGAGTGTCAGTAATCCCAATGTCATAAAAACAAGAGGGAGACCTTCCTGAAGAATCCTAGAACTCAGAGCAGGAAGAAAACTGGAGAGCTCAAGCACAAAATCAATAGGTTATAAGGGACAAGAAAAAAAAAAAAACATAGGACAAAAGATATATAAGTAAATGAAAAGGAAAAAAAAATCAACAGGTGGCCAATACAGCATGATACACAGATTACAAAACTTTGAATCCTCCGTCAAACAAGATTATAGACAGACAGTAACTTTATTAAAAAATCACAGATTGTAGAGGAAGGGGAAAGAACAGTATATATTTGAGTTTTAAAGAAAAAAAGGAATAAACAGAGTGACTCACAGCTAATGAGCACATCGAGACTGCAATGTGCACCACCCTGGGGTAGAGTCCAGGTCTAGAAAGGTCTTCAGCTTTCTGTTTCTGTCATGAATGTTTAGTAACCAAGCTGCATTTCTTTAGTAACTGGAAAGGAATAACAATTTTAAAAGATTTCAGTAGACTTTGGATAAGAAAGATGCTCAGCATGCGAGAAGACAGGGCCGAAACCAAGAAGACAAGAGGGAATAGTCCTTGAAGCTGGGCAATGTCCTGAGGTGCCCACACAGGCAAGCCACAACAGAGCAGGGCTGGCAGGAATGCGTGGGCAGTCCCAGAAAGCTTAGAGGCAGGTCCATGGGATTGTGAATTCCTGGGATCATCCCCCCAAGATATAAGCAATATGACAGCTGTGAGGGAAGGCTTAGTTTGGCCCCAAAGTCCACAGAAACTTTACTTCCATCTTTAAGTGACTCCCCAGTGTGTGAGGGAAGCCCTAGGTGCCCAGCAGCCAAGCCTTCTGTAACCCACTGTTCCCTGGGCAGGGCTTCCTTCTTCCTGGCATACATTTGATATTTGGTTTGACCTTGGCTTCCAATACAAAATGAACTGGTCATCGATTATTTACATAGTTCATTCTAAAAAATTCACTTCTGATTGACATTGAGGTTTCGTTGCCAAATGGAATGAAGAGGAGAACATCTCACCTTCACCTTCTGAGCAAGATGGTCTGTTACAAGCCTCACCTCACTACCCTCAGGCCAGAGACCTAAGGCTTTAACCCACTCCAAGGCCCTGGCTGAGCCCACCAGACCCATATGTCTCAGTCAGTCCTTCCAGACACTCATCTTTCATCCTGTCCTAAATATACCAAGGGAATAATCCCGAGAGCCTCTGAACCTGCCTCAGGTGGCTCCTTCGAAGAATTTGGGCCTCACTCAAGTGCCACCTCCTCCAAATGTCTTCACTCTCCAGCTCCATCACATACGTATAACACTTTTCACTACCTAAAACTTACCCTCTGAAATTGCTTGTTTTTACCTGATTCTCCCTGGGGAAAATGTCACCTCTCACAGGATAGGGCCCTTCTCTTTCTTGGCCACCCCTGAATCCCCAGCATTCAGGGGGCAGTAGCTCTTAGCACTCAGTGGACATGTGACACCCTGTGAGGGAGGGGTGACTTACATAACTTTCATTAACAGAGCACCTACTATGCATTTGGCACTGTGCTTCTCCCTTCACAGGCTTCCCTAGTGGTGCACTGGTAAAGAATGTGCCTGTCAATGCATGAGACGCAGGTTCAATCCCTGGGTTGGGAAGATTCCCCTGGAGGAGGAAAGGGCAACCCACTCCAGTATTCTTGCCTGGAGAATCCCATGGACAGAGGAGCCTGGTGGGCTACAGTCCGTGGGGTCACAAAGAATCGGACATGACTGAAGTGACTGAGCATGTAGATACTTTTCCTTTAAATGTGCAAAGAGTCGGACACAACTGAGTGACTGCCCCCATTTTACCGAGAAGGAAGAAACATCTGAGGGGTGAACGAAATTGCCTAAGGTCTATCTCCCAAGATTTGAGGCATTTTGAGCCACACCAGAGAAGAGAGAGAAGTAATATGCCACAAAGTAATACCCAACACTGGGCCTTACTGAAAGGCCAGGCTACTGTGTCATCGAAGCCTAATGGTATGTATGGGTTTAGGGGACTTGCTTTCAGTCCCATGCACAACAGATACACACGTCATTCTTTCATTCATGATTTTTCCAAGCCACCAATGCTTAATTGAACAGGTCCTCCTGAAAAGTTCCCATTTAATTGAGCAGATCCTACCAAAGTGTATTCACTTAATTGGCATGAAGTCTTGGAGACACAACCCCCAAGTGAATTGTTAATTATCTTCTCCAGTGTAGCAACAGGACTGGCCCTTCCTGTGCCAGGTTTGCCCAGGGGACTTAACCCAACTGCACTTCAGATCACCACCCACAGTGACAAGAGACTATGGACACATGGAGACCGTGATAGACAGAGGCCATTTCAAGGTGTCCATAAAAATGGGAGGGGGAAAAGTGAGCCCTGAATCCACAAAAGGAAGCTAAACTCTGCATAATGAATCAGGTATATTGGGGAAAACCTTTATGAGACACAAAGGAAGATCATTTAAAAATGATCCATAGCAGTTAAAAATAAAATCATCATCAATCCTGAAAACAATCTGGTAATTCAGAAGCTATGTCACCCAACCACTCCACTTTAAAATGGTGGAACTAATCTGGAAAAGAAGCTGGACTCCATGACAAAAGTGACACATACAGATGTCTGTCTACTGCCTTCCAAAGGTGAACCTTATGAAATCAAGATCAAATCGATTCTAGGTACAATATGAAAACCATTGTCGTGTACTTGATGGATACACAGGGAGATCCTGACCTTGAACATGAGGCACTTTCACTCACCATGGACAAGCATACCCAAATCTTGTAAGTGCACTCCTTTGCCCAACTGGGAAAGAGAAGTCGGCAGAAAGACTGTGGGAAAACAAATCTTGGCCTCTTAATATAAACAATATTATTTTTCTTCTTTAAGCAGGATCTTTCATGTAGTCTAACAACTCTATGCTCCCAGAGAATAAGGACTCTATCAGGTTGACTGTGGATTCCACTCTGGAGCTAGCCAAGTGCCACAGACTCTGCAGCTGCTTCACAAACATTTCTGAAACATCATGCTTCCTAAAACCTGAGAGTTCATTTCAGCGAATAAAGGTTCCTGATATGTGCTTTAGACAGCAATGTAAATTT
This sequence comes from Capricornis sumatraensis, assembly GCF_032405125.1. NCBI lineage: Eukaryota > Metazoa > Chordata > Mammalia > Artiodactyla > Bovidae > Capricornis > Capricornis sumatraensis. Next base: position 62,410,686 of record NC_091092.1, on the reverse strand, counting down.
TAACCAACTTATTTAAATCCAATTTTCTGTATCCAATCAGAAACACTGAAAACTAAAACAATCATTTCACCCTGATTTGAAAGAACAGAAATTAACAGCTGAATTTAATGGAGCCAAAAGCCAACATTTGTCACAAAAGCAGGGGATACTTCAGTGTCTTCTGGTCACTTTGGAGCTCGGGACCCCTACTGAGGGTGTCTCGTTACTAGGAAAGGTCACTTCTGAGCCTAAGAGATCAGCAGTAGACTGATTTCATGGCACAAGTGGCCAGGCTACCTCCTCAGCAGGTGCCAGCCTTCCCTGGGCAATGGGCACAGGGGAGAGGGAGCAAAGCCACGCAAACTAGAACTGGCAGCTTCCAGAAACTTCGAAGGGGTGCCAGAAGCACCTGGTCTCCTTGGGACATCTAGATAAGGACTGAAGCCGAATGTCCCCAGACCCTAGAAGATAACAGGTGGCTCACGGTATTCAATTCAGTTCTGGGCCACAGCAAAAATGCCCTGGAGGGAATCTTTATAGATCACACGAGAGACTGCACTTTCTATCATCTAATTCAGATAGGTGCCTTCAGCTCCCTCTCCCATCACTAACCCTAACCCTAAATCATCCTATTAATCACTTGGATTCCCAATTCTTCTTATTGGATGTCTGTTCTCCCTTGAGTTGTGCTCTCAGATCAATAGAACTATATCTGGACAAAGATGGTCCAACAGCACTGGCATATATAAAAATATGCTTCCAGAACCAAAATAATACTTCTCACCACCTTGCATCCCCATGGGGTCTTCTAACAGCATGGCCAGCTTTAAGGCCAGCAGACCTGGTCTATAAACATCCAGACTTACCCAAAAGAGACATACAGAGATGGCATCATATCTCAGAACAATTTTGAGCGATTGCTCAGGCAGGTAAAGTCCTACCTGTTGGACTAAAATAATTTGGGAAGACAGAACTTGGGCACACCTTCCGGGAACATGTCTTTTTGGGTCACAAGTGTTCAAAGGACAGGCTGTGAGACTGAATACACTGTTGAGACACCAATCTACCCAAGTCAGGCAATTCTGGGATGCCAAGGGCCTGAGCTCTTAACCCGTCTGGCCAGGATGTGGCCACAACACCCATTTGGGCTCACCCTGTAATGTGCACATGCACTGCTACTAGAAATGAATCCTAAAGGGCCAACAGAGAGGGTGTCTCACCAGGAAAGTCTGTTTCTCTTGGGATGTTTGTGTCTGTGTGTGCCTTTTTCTGTGTGCGTGGGTGGGAGGCATCTGTCTCTGTCTTCCCTAGTTTTCCTCTCTTACTCTGCCTGGGCACCTGCCCCTCTCTGTTTACGTTTCCATTTTCTTTGCCTTCTATAAAAAGCCAGAAGGTAGACCAGAAGGGGATTTTGTAGTGTTTGTTGTACTTAATTGAGGGAAGGTTTATGTTCCCATTTCCCAAAGAAGATGCATGCTATCTTACTGAAAATGAAAATAAATTGTATGTATAGCTTCATTTAAGTTACACTGTCCTGGATATGAATGACTCTAAATGGGAATGGGGGATGCTGTGCAAATACCAAGGGGCCCTGGGCCAGTTGCGGAGCCCAGGCAAATTAGGGCCAGAGCTAGACGGGTGCATTAGACCCCTGGCTTGGGGTGTGCTAACGACTTAAGGGGTAGAGTAGCAGGTGTAGGCGGGGATGAGAAATCTGCATTTTCAACCAGCACTCAGGAGACTTGGATGCAGAGTTGTGCCTTGTTAACACTGGGCCCATCTAGAATCTGGAGGCTTCCTCACCTCCAGCGCTCAGCAGACAGGTTTCTGGCCCATGAGCCTCTTGAATGGGATGCCACTCTCTGCTGACTGTTAGATTTCTGGGCGGGAATTCACACTTTCTAGTGATTTTCTAGGAGAAGGCAATGGCACTCCACTCCAGTACTCTTTCCTGGAAAATTCCATGGACGCAGGAGCCTGGAAGGCTGCAGACCATGGGGTCGCTAAGAGTCAGAAACAACTGAGCAACTTCACTTTCACTTTTCACTTTCATGCATTGGAGAAGGAAATGGCAACCCACTCCAGTGTTCTTGCGTGGAGAATCCCAGGGATGGGGGAGCCTGGTGGGCTGCCGTCTATGGGGTCGCAGAGTCAGACACGACTGAAGCGACTTAGCAGCAGCAGCAATGATTTGCTAAGGGGTCTCTGACCCAAAGAAGGCTGAAAATCAGTGTTCAATAGAATTCTAAATGCAGATCCTAAGACATTTTGAGAGAATGGATTGGACTGTGCCAGGTACTGTGCAAGCTGCTTCGACTTAAAGGCCCAGAGGGGGAGGGAGGATGGGGGATGGAGTGAGGCAGCATTAGTACCTAGAGGGGGTGCTATTCTAGCAAGCCCATCTGAAATCCTTTGGTAAAAGAAAAATGTCAAGTCTGAGGTTGAAGAGGAAATATTTCACTGACCAAGGAGTCTAGAGGGGGCTGATGGCCCCCAGCTGGGCCAACGCTGGTTGGAGGGTGTCAATTGGAACAGAGTGGGACCTCTGGGAAGAGGGCCAGTGGGGGGGGGGCGCGGGGGGGGCGGGGTGTGGTGGTGGTGAAAGGTACCACGGGCTTTCTGCCGCAGGCGACTGTGTTGCGGGGGAGGATGAAAAAGACATGTAATTAATCAACAAAATATAGACTAGTTCAGTTCAGTTCAGTTCAGTCGCTCAGTCGTGCCCGACTCTTTGCAACCCCATGAATCACAGCACGCCAGGCCTCCCTGTCCATCACCAACTCCCGGAGTTCACTCAAACTCACGTCCATCGAGTCGGTGATGCCATCCAGCCATCTCATCCTCTGTCGTCCCCTTCTCCTCCTGCCCCCAATCCCTCCCAGCATCAGGCAGCAAAGGAGTTTGGTGGAGGGCACTGGAGAGGGAGATGTAGCCCGAGAAGGGCGACAGAAAAACCTCTGTTCAGATCCCGGGCCTTGGGCTCGTTTTTTCACCCAGCAAGGGCTGCCCCTCCCCCTCTCTCACAGCCCTTGGGCTCTAGGCTACCCCCTCATTCTCCCTGCCAAGCCGAGGCTCGACCCCTTCCTAAAAGGAAAAGAGGGACTCCGCCTGCAAGAACCATCCCCAGTACAGCAGCAACTGTCCCCAGTACAGCGTCTCAGACCCTCCCCCAGATGGGGGGTAAAGCCCTTTAACACACACTCCCCCACACAACGCCCTCTTCCAGTAGGCCTTCTCCGCGCTTGGGGCGGGAGATCTCCCTCTTTTCATAGTGGCCGGTTCCCATCCCTTAGTGTCACCCCCAAAGCAGCGTAGGCCTCGGCACGTCCAGCGATTCCCACCCCTAACCATCGCCCCCTGCCCGCCGCGGGAAGGCCTTCGGCCTCCCCATACCCGCCATCTCGGACCCGTGCCCCTCTCCAGCTGGCCCCAGGGCAGAGCAGCTTCCCGCTGGAACACAAACGCTCCTCCCCAACAAAGCTTGGCCGCCTTCTGCCCTCCCTCCCCCGCACACTTTCTGGAACACTCACCCCAGTTCTGCACACTCTCCTGGGCCGCCCCCTGCACATCCTCCCGCGGCCCAAACGATCACCCGGGCCCCGCACATTCATCCGCGGTCCCCAGCACATCCTCTTGCGGCCCGCAAGCTCATCTTGACCTCGCGCACCCTCCCGGGCCCCGCGCACATCCTCTTATGGCCCGCACGCTCACCCTAGCCTGGCGGCGGCCGACGCACGGCCCTTGATGGAGCAGCGCTGGCGAGGCCCAGGCCTCGCGTGGCAGGAAGCGCCACGGAGCAGCTAGCGTACTGCTGAGCCCAGCAGCCCAGCGGCGCGTTTCCGGAGCCGCGGGCGCCGCCGTGGGTAGTGGGAGGGCTAGGCCCCGCCCCGACTCCGGCCCTGCCCGGCCCGCCGGTCCCGATTGGCCCAGAGAGGGGGCGGGACGGGAAGGGGGCGTGGCTAAGCCCGAGTTTGGGGAGGGTCAGGTCAGACCCTGGGGGAGCAGCGAGCGCAGGCCAGAAGCTTCGGTGGAGGCAGGAGGCGTGGAATGAGAGTACTAATGAGTGAATGAATGAGTGAACTAGCGAATGAACTGACAAGCCTACGAAGGAGGGAACGAAGAAATGGACAGGGCCCCTCCCTCTTGGGCGCCTTTAGAACGGGAATATGGGTGGGGGGGGATGAGAAGGGAGGGCGAGGCAGAGCAAAGCCAGCCTTCACTGGAGGGATCAAAGTGCCTCACTCATTCATGCAAGGTTTTGTGAGCCCTAGCAGTGCCAGATACTGAGAATGCAACTGTGAGCAAAACCAGGCTACATCCTTGCTATCAGGGGGGCGTGCATTCGGCTCCCAAGGGCTCCTGTGAATGTGTGTGTGTGTTTGTGTGTGTGTGTATACGTGCATGCTCACGTGCTTGAGTAAAGATGGAAGGGAAACACATTTGAGTAAATTTCAAAATAGCAGGTCATACTATGAAAAGAACAGGATTCTTGGATCAGGGGTGCTGCAAGTATTGACAGCTGCTTCCAGATGAATATCTGCCAGTCAACAAAGATCTAAGAAGCTGCAGTGCTCTGCAGTGTTCTAAGCCCATCCATGCTTTCTTGAAGATTCCTGTTTCATAAAGGTCATAAAACAATAATAAACAAGGGTCAACAAACAATGCATAAGAATAAGAACTGTGAAGAACATCATTTAGGGTGGTGTTTGGGAGTGGTGGGAGGGAAACTTCAGTGAGGCTATGGTTGATATGAGACTTGAATTACAAGAAGAACTCAGAGTGAAGGTTGTTGATAGGAAGAGCGTCAAAAGGAACAGCAAGTGCAAATTCCCTGTGATAGGAACCAATTAGGCATATTCTAGTATCAAAAGAAAAATGTTGGAGTAAGCCAACGGAAAAAGAGCCACACTGAAAGGATGAAGCTGGGCACTGAAACTGAGTTTGAAGGACACAGTCTAACTTTTCATTTTTTATTAATATACATTTATTTTATTAGTGATAATGATTATAAACAACTTCTTAAATATTCTTGTAGCAATTTTATTAACTACATGCTGCCTTTCTTATTTACCTACCACATTTTATTATTAAAGCTTTGCAACATACAGATCAACTGAAAGATGTGTACCCATGTACCAACCACCAATATTGTACAATTAGCATTATGCCATAATTGCTGGCATAATTGCATGGTCATCCTTATATTACCAATCCATTTCAAAGTAAGTTGCAGACATACAAGCACATTTCACACCTTAACACTCCAGCCTGCATAGCATTACCTAGAGCTGCATAGCATTACCTAGCATACCTGTTTACTGCATAGCATTACCTCAGTTCAGTCACTCAGTCATGTCCGGCTCGTTTCGACCCCACGAACTGCAGCATACCAGGCCTCCCTGTCCATCACCAACTGCCGGAACCTACCCAAACCCATGTCCATTGAGTCAGTGATGCCATCCAACCATCTCATCCTCTGTTGTCCCCTTCTCCTCCTAACGTCAAACTTTCCCAGCATCAAGGTCTTTTCAAATGAGTCAGCTTTACGCATCAGGTGGCCAAAGTACTGGAGTTTCAGCTCCAACATCAGTCCTTCCAATGAACACCCAGGACTGATCTCCCATAGGATGGACTGGTTGGATCTCCTTGCAGTCCAAGGGACTCCCAAGAGTCTTCTCCAACATCACAGTTCAAAAGCATCAATTCTGTGCTCAGCTTTCTTTATAGTCCAACTCTCACATCCATACATGACTACTGGAAAAACCATAGCCTTGACTAGACTGACTTTTGTTGACAAAGTGATGTCTCTGCTTTTTAATATGCTGTCTAAGTTGGTCATAACTTTCCTTCTAAGGAGTGTCTTTTAATTTCATGGCTGCAATCACCATCTGCAGTGATCTTGGAGCCTCTAAAAATAAATTCAGCCACTGTTTCCACTGTTTCTCCATCTATTTCCCATGAAGTGATGGGACCGGATGCCATGATCTTAGTTTTCTGCATATTGAGCTTTAAGCCAACTTTTTCACTCTCCTCTTTTACTTTCATCAAGAGGCTCTACCTAGCATTACCTAGCATACCTGTTTACTGTTATTTTCTGGTTTTTGGAGGTAAAATTTACATACAGTGAAATGCCCAAATTTTAAGTGCCCCATGCAGTGAGTTTTGATAAACATACTCTAAACTCTTGTCAGGATAATGAACATTATCAACATCCTAGAAATTTCCCTTGTGCCCATTCCCAGTCAGCGTGTGTGTGTCATCAGTTGCTAAGTCATGTCTGACTCTGTGGGATGCCATGGACTGTAACCCACCAGGTTGCTTTGCCCATTGGATTTTCCAGGCAAGAATACTGGAGTGGATTGCCATTTCTTCCTCCAGGGGATCTTCCCGACCCACGGATCAAATCCACATCTGTGTCTTCTGCATTGGCAGGCCGATTCTTTACCACTGAGCCACCTGGGAAGCACTTCATTCACCGTCAGTTCCCACCACAATTCAACATAGGGGCAACTGGTGTTCTAAAGTTTTTCCATCTTAGATTACTTTCACCAATTTGAGAACTTCATATAAATGGAATCACATGGTATGTACTATTTTGTGTCTGTCATGTTTGCCTCTTTGTGACCCCATGGACTGTAGCCCACGAAGCCCCTCTGTTCATGGAATTTTCCAGGCAAGAATACTGGAGTGGTAGCCATTCCCTCCTCCAGGGGATCTTCCCAACCCAGGAATTGAACTCAGTTCTCTTGCATTGCAGGCAGATTCTTTACCATCTGAGCCAAAAGTGTCTGGTTTCCTTCATTCAGTATGATGATTTATTTATGTTGTTTAAAGTGTTGCTTCTTTCCTTTAATTACTGAGTAGTATTCCATCTTGTGAAATGCCAGGCTGGATGAATCACAAGCTGGAATCAAGACTGAGAAATATCAACAACCTCAGGTATGCAGATGATGCCACTCTAATGGCAGAGAGTGGAGAGGAACTAAAGAGCCTCTTGATGATGGTGAAAGAGGAGAGTGAAAAAGCTGACTTGAAACTCATCATTCAAAAACCTAAGATCATGGCATCCAGTCCCATCACTTCATGGCAAATAAAAGGGGGAAAAGTGGCAACAGGGGCATATTTTATTTTCTTAGGCTCCAAAATCATTGTGGGCTTTGACTGAAGCCATGAAATGAAAAGATGCTTGCTCCTTGGAAGGAAAGCTATGATAAACCTAGATGGCTTATTAAAAAGCAGAGATATCACTTTGCAGACAAAGGTCCACATAGTCAAAGCTATGGTTTTTCCAGTAGTCATGTACAGATATGAGAGTTGGACCATAAAGAATGCTGAACACTGATGAATTGATGTCTTTGAATTGTGGTGCCAGAGAAGACTCTTGAGAGTCCCTTGGCAGCAAGGAACACAAGCCAGTCAATCTTAAAGGAAATCAACCTTGAATATTTATTGGAAGGGCTGATGCTGAAGCTCCAATCCTTCGGCCACCTGATGAGAAGAGCCGATTCATTGGAAAAGACATTGATCCTGGGAATGATTGAGGGCAGAGGAGAAGGGGATGACAGGATGAGATGGTTGGATTGCATCACTGACTCAGTGAACATGAATCTGAGCAAATTCCAGGAGATAGTGAAGTTCAGGGGAGCCTGGTGTGCTGCAGTCCATGGCGTCACTAAGAGTCAGACATGACTTAGTGACTGAACAACAGCAGTATCCCATTGTTTGAATATATTTGAGTTGATTTTTATTCATTCACCAGTTTATGATCTGAGCTGTTTCCATTTTGGAGTGTTATAAATAAAACTACCATGAACACTTGTGTACAACCTTGTGTAGACATATGCTTTCATTTAGTTGGATAACTACCTAGAAAGGGAACTGCCACAAAGGAGAATTGTTTTATAAGAAACTGCCAGAATATTCTCTGAAGCGGTTGTACAGTTTATGTTCCCACCAGATGTGTATGAGAATTCCTTTTCAATCCTCCTCTGCATTTGGGGTTGTCAGCCTTTATTTTTAGCCATTTAAGTGGGTATGAAGTGGTAATTCATTGTGATTTTAATTGTGATCTCCTTGATGACTAATTATGTTGCGTGTGATGTCTTTATGTGCTTACTGGCCACTTCTGTATCTTACTTTGTAAAGTGTTGGTTCAATAACTTGCTCACATTTATGGGTAGTTTGTCTCTTTATTACTTACTTGTAGGTTTTTTTTAAAGCCCCTTTGAGGTATATTTGGCAAACAATAACCTGAAAATGTTCAAACTGCACTATCTGATAAGGTTTGACATATATATATATATATATATATATATATATTCATGAAACCATCACTACAATCAAGGTAATAAAGATATCTATTACTCTCAAAGGTTCCTCATGTCCCTTTGTAGTCCTTTTTGTCTTTCTCTTCTTGCTTCACTTGTCCTAAGCAACCACTGATCTGCTTTCTGTCACTGTAAGGTAGTTTGCATTTTCTAGAGTTTTATGTAAATGGAATTGTATAATAAATGGTACCCATGTCCAAGGTAAGGAGCAGCAGCTGTGCTTTGCTGGAGCAGCCGTGAAGAGATACCCTGCATCCAAGGTAAGAGAAACCCAAGTAAGACGGTAGGCACTGAGAGAGGGCATCAGAGGACAGACAGACTGAAACCACAATCAGACAGCTAGCCAATCTGATCACATGGACCACAGCCTTGTCTAACTCAATGAAACTAAGCCATGCCGTGTGGGGCCACCCAAGATGGGTGGGTCATGGTGGAGAGGTCTGATAGAATGTGGTCCAATGGAGAAGGGAATGGCAAACCACTTCAGTGTTCTTGCCTTGAGAACCCCATGAACAGTATGAAAAGGCAAAAAGATAGGACACTGAAAGATGAACTCCCCAGGTCGGTAAGTGCCCAATATGCTACTGGAGATCAGTGGAGAAATAACTCCAAAAAGAATGAAGGGATGGAGCCAAAGTAAAAACAACACCCAGTTGTGGATGGGACTGGTGATAGAAACAAGGTTTGATGTGGTAAAGAGCAATATTGCATAGGAACCTGGAATGTTAGGTCCATGAATCAAGGCAAATTGGAAGTGGTCAAACAGGAGATGGCAAGAGTGAACATCGACATTCTAGGAATCAGCAAACTAAAATGGACTGGAATGGGTGAATTTAACTCAGATGAGCATTATATCTACTACTGCGGGCAGGAATCCCTTGGAAGAAATGGAGTAGCCATCAGTCAACAAAAGAGTCCGAAATGCAGTACTTGGATGCAATCTCAAAAACGACAGAATGATCTCTGTTCCTTTCCAAGGCAAACCATTCAGTATCACGGTAATCCAAGTCTATGCTCCAACCAGTAATGCTGAAGAAGCTGAAGTTGAATAGTTCTATGAAGACCTACAAGACCTTCCAGAACTAACACCCAAAAAAGATGTCCTTTTCATTATAGGGGACTGGAATGCAAAAGTAGGAAGCCAAGAACCACCTGGAGTAACAGGAAAATTTGGCCTTGGAATGCAGAATGAAGCAGGGTAAAGGCTAATAGAGTTCTGTCAAGAGAACACACTGGTCATAGCAAACACCGTTTTCCAGCAACACAAGAGAAGACTCTATACATGGACATCACCAGATGGTCAACACCGAAATCAGATTGATGATATTCTTTGCAGCCAAAGATGGAGAAGCTCTATACAGTCAGCAAAAACAAGACTGGGAGCTGACTGTGGCTCAGATCATGAACTCCTTATTGCCAAATTCAGATTGAAATTGAAGAAAGTGGAGAAATCCACTAGACTATGCAGGTATGACCTAAATCAAATCACTTATGACTATACAGTGGAAATGAGAAATAGATTTACGGGACTAGATCTGATAAACAGAGTGCCTGATGAACTATGGATGGAGGTTCATGACATTGTACAGGAGACAGGGATCAAGACCATACCCATGGAAAAGAAATGCAAAAAAGCAAAACAGCTGTTTGGGGAGGCCTTACAAACAGCTGTGAAAAGAAGAGAAGCAAAAAGCAAAGGAGAAAAAGAAAGATATACCCATTTGAATGCAGAGTTCCAAAGAATAGCAAGGAGAATAAGAAAGCCTTCCTCAGTGATCAATGCAATGAAATACAGGAAAACAATAGAAAGAGAAAGACTAAAGATCTCTTCAGGAAAATTAGAGATACCAAGGGAATGTTTCATGCAAAGATGGGCTCAATAAGGAGAGAAATGGTAGGGACATAAAAGAAGCAGAAGATATTAAGAAGAGGAGGCAAGAATACACAGAGTTCAGTTCAGTTCAGTCGTTCAGTCGTGTCCGACTCTTGGCGACCCCATGAATCGCGGCACGCCAAGCCTCCCTGTCCATCACCAACTCCCGGAGTTCATTCAGACTCACGTCCATCGAGTCAGTGATGCCATCCAGCCATCTCATCCTCTGTCGTCCCCTTCTCCTCCTGCCCCCAATCCCTTCCAGCATCAGAGTCTTTTCCAATGAGTCAACTCTTCGCATGAGGTGGCCAAAGTACTGGAGTTTCAGCTTTAGCATCATTCCTTCCAAAGAAATCCCAGGGCTGATCTCCTCCAGAATGGACTGGTTGGATCTCCTTGCAGTCCAAGGGACTCTCAAGAGTCTTCTCCAATCCCACAGTTCAAAAGCATCAGTTCTTTGGTGCTCAGCCTTCTTCACAGTCCAACTCTCACATCCATACATGACTACTGGAAAAACCATAGCCTTGACTAGACGGACCTTAGTCGGCAAAGTAATGTCTCTGCTTTTGAATATGCTATCTAGGTTGGTCATAACTTTTCTTCCAAGGAGTAAGCGTCTTTTAATTTCGTGGCTGCAATCACCATCTGCAGTGATTTTGGAGCCCAGAAAAATAAAGCCTGACACTGTTTCCACTGTTTCCCCATCTATTTACCATGAAGTGATGGGACCAGATACCATGATCTTTGTTTTCTGAATGTTGAGCTTTAAGCCAACTTTTTTGCTCTCCTCTTTCACTTTCATCAAGAGGCTTTTTAGTTTCTCTTCACTTTCTGCCATAAGAGTGGTGTCATCTGCATATCTGAGGTTATTGATATTTCTCCCGGCAATCTTGATTCCAGCTTGTGTTTCTGTGTTTCTTCCAGTCCAGCGTTTCTCATGATGTACTCTGCATATAAGTTAATTAAGCAGGGTGACAATATACAGCCTTGACGTACTCCTTTTCCTATTTGGAACCAGTCTGTTGTTCCATGTCCAGTTCTAACTGTTGCTTCCTGGCCTGCATACAGATTTCTCAGGAGGCAGGTCAGGTGGTCTGATATTCCCATCTCTTTCAGATTTTTCCACAGTTTATTGTGATCCAGAAGATAAAAATTAAAAGCACAGTGAGATAGCCCTCCAGGATGTCTGGAACCAAATAGGTGGACAATAAATGTACTGGTGAGGATGTGATGAAGTTGGACCCCTCATGCATAAAATGGTGCATCCATTTTGGAAAACAGTCTGGTAGTTCTTCAAAAAGTTAAACATAGAGTTTAATAGGACCCAGCAATTCCACTTTTAGGTACTTACACAAGGGTACTTATGAAAATATATGTTGACACAAATATATATGTTGACATATATACATGTTGATATATACATGAAATATATATATGACATATACATGAAAATATATGTCGACACAAGACTTGCAGAAAGGCATTCATAGCAACATTATGCATACGAGATGAAACCTGAAAACAATCCAAATGTTCAGTAACTGATGAAGGGATGAATAAAATATAGTTTATCCACACAACAGAATTTTATTCAACCAGAAAGAATTTTAAAAGTACCAATATGGCAGGGCAGTCCTAAGATAGTGGAGAATAGGATGGAGAGACCACTTTCTCCCCCACAAATTCATCAAAAGAACATTTGAATGCTGAGCAAATTCCACAAAACAACTTCTGAATGCTGGCAGAGGACATCAGGCACCCAGAAAGGCAGCCCATTGTCTTTGTTTTTTTTTTTTTAATTTAATTTAATTTAATTTTTTTTCTTAAAATCTTTAATTCTTACATGTGTTCCCAAACATGAAACCCCTCCCACCTCCCTCCCCATAACATCTCTGTGGGTCACCCCCATGCACCAGCCCCAAGCATGCTGTATCCTGCGTCAGACATAGACTGGCGATTCAATTCTTACATGATAGTATACATGATAGAATGCCATTCTCCCAAATCATCCCACCCTCTCCCTCTCCCTCTGGGTCCAAAAGTCCGTTATACACAGCTGTGTCTTTTTTCCTGTCTTGCATACAGGGTCGTCATTGCCATCTTTCTAAATTCCATATATATGTGTTAGTATACTGTATTGGTGTTTTTCTTTCTGGCTTACTTCACTCTGTATAATCGGCTCCAGTTTCATCCATCTCATCAGAACTGATTCAAATGAATTCTTTTTAACAGCTGAGTAATACTCCATTGTGTATATGTACCACAGCTTTCTTATCCATTCATCTGCTGATGGACATCTAGGTTGTTTCCATGTCCTGGCTATTATAAACAGTGCTGCGATGAACATTGGGGTACATGTGTCTCTTTCAATTCTGGTTTCCTCGGTGTGTATGCCCAGCAGTGGGATTGCTGGGTCATAAGGTAGTTCTATTTGCAATTTTAAAGGAATCTCCACACTGTTCTCCATAGTGGCTGTACTAGTTTGCATTCCCACCAACAGTGTAGGAGGGTTCCCTTTTCTCCACACCCTCTCCAGCATTTATTGCTTGCAGATTTTTGGATCGCAGCCATTCTGACTGGTGTGAAATGGTACCTCATTGTGGTTTTGATTTGCATTTCTCTAATAATGAGTGATGTTGAGCATCTTTTCATGTGTTTGTTAGCCATCTGTATGTCTTCTTTGGAGAAATGTCTATTTAGTTCTTTGGCCCATTTTTTGATTGGGTCATTTATTTTTCTGGAATTGAGCTGCATAAGTTGCTTGTATATTTTTGAGATTAGTTGTCAGTTGCTTCATTTGCTATTATTTTCTCCCATTCAGAAGGCTGTCTTTTCACCTTGCTTATAGTTTCCTTTGTTGTGCAGAAGCTTTTAATTTTAATTAGATCCCATTTGTTTATTTTTGCTTTTATTTCCAGTATTCTGGGAGGTGGATCATAGAGGATCCTGCTGTGATTTATGTCTGAGAGTGTTTTGCCTATGTTCTCCTCTAGGAGTTTTATAGTTTCTGGTCTTACATTTAGAAAGGCAGCCCATTGTCTTTGAAAGGAGGTAGGACAAAATATAAAAGATAAAAAGAATGACAAAAGAGGTAGGGCTGGAAATCTGTCCGGGGAAGGGAGTCTTAAAAGAGAAGTTTCCAAACACCAGGAAACACTCCCACCAGGGGGTCTGTGGGGAATTTTGGAATCTCAGAGGGCATCATAACCAGGAGGAAAAACAAATAAATAAAACCCACATATTATGTGCCTAAAGGCAACTCCCAGTGGTCACAGCCACCACCAGCAAGCAGGGGCTGAACAGGGAGACATGGGCTGCATTGCTTAGGGTAAGGACTGGACCTCAATGCCCTGAGGGCAATCTGAGGGAACTAACATGAAATAGCATCCCAAACTGTGGGATAGCCAGAGAAAGAGAGAGGGAAAAAAAGACAGAGAGAGAGAGAACTGCCCCATGAAAAGCCCTAACCTAAGACACTGCCAGGCCTGCTACCAGAACAAAAGACTGAGAGAATGCCAGAGGAGAGCTAGCAGGCTATGGACCAGCCTATCCCCCACTGGAGACAGGCAGGCAGGGGGCAGTCAGAGCTGGAAAGGGGCAATCTCAGCCCCAGAGAGGCATCCTCTACCAAACTGCAAGCAAGCTCCATTGCTAACCAAGACTTCTTGGGATCCTGGACAGTTGACACCAGCTGGGAGGGTCACAGCCAGAGATCAGCTCCCCAGAAGAGACACATGGCAGACCTCAGAAGGCGCACCTGCTGCACACCCAGAAAACTGAGCAGCTGGGATGGGGAGGCAATAAGACGAATCCCCCAACTGGGGGAGATTGCATTCACCAAGCACCTGGTCGCCTGAGCTGCTCAGACCTGGAAAGAGCAGAAAAGGCAGGCCCAACCGAGTCTGCACCTTTGGGGAGTACCTGAGAACCTAAACCTGAGCGGCTTAGACCTGGGAAGTGCATGCAACCCAGGGCCCGCCTCAGACAGTTCCCCAGCAGAACAACCTAGAGCCTGAGAAGTGTAGACTGGAAAAGCCCACACACTGTGAGCAGGGGAAAACCCAGTGCAGCCGAGACACTGCGAAAACTCCCCACACAGCCAGTGATATTTGTTAGCAGTGTTCCTCCCTCCCCACAGCACGAATGAACAAGTGAGCCTAAATAAGTGACCACCTTCACCCCCTTGTGTCAGGGCAGAAATGAGACACTGAAGCGACCAGGAAACCGAAGCTAAAATAAACAGAGGGAACCACTTGGAAGCGACAGGTGGAACACATTAAAACCCTGTAGTTAGCACCAACTAAATTGGAAGGGGCCTATAGATCTTGAGAAGTCTAAGCAGGATCAAGGAACTATCTGAAACTGAACTGACCACAACAGCTCCAGAGAAATTCCTAGATATATTTTTACAATTATCATTTTTTAAATTAAACTTTTTAATTTTAAGTCCTCTATTACTCCTTTAATTTTCATTTTTATAACCTACTATTACCTTGCAACAAAAAAGACCCTATTTTTAAAGCAAACTTCATATGTATATTTTATCATTTTTGTGGCTTTTTTTTTTAATATTGTATTTTTGAGAGTCTAACCTCTACTCAGTGAAACAAAGCCATGCCCGTGGGGCAACCCAAGACGGGTGGGTCATGGTGGAGAGGTCTGACAGAATGTGGTCCACTGGAGAAGGGAATGGCAAACCACTTCAGTATTCTTGCCTTGAGAACCCCATGAACAGTATGAAAAAGCAAAATGATAGGATACTGAAAGAGGAACTCCCCAGGTCAGTAGGTGCCCAACATGCTACTGGAGATCAGTGGATAAATAACTCCAGAAAGAATGAAGGGATGGAGCCAAAGCAAAAACAATACCCAGCTATAGATGTGACTGGTGATAGAAGCAAGGTCCGATGCTGTAAAGAGCAATATTGCATAGGAACCTGGAACGTCAGGTCCATGAATCAAGGCAAATTGGAAGTGGTCAAACAGGAGATGGCAAAAGTGAACGTCGACATTCTAGGAATCAGTGAACTTAAATGGACTGAAATGGGTGAATTTAACTTGGATGACCATTATATCTACTACTGTGGGCAGGAATCCCTCAGAAGAAATGGAGTAGCCATCATGGTCAACAAGAGAGTCAGAAATGCAGTATTTGGATGCAATCTCAAAAATGACAGAATGATCTCTGTTCGTTTCCAAGGCAAACCATTCAATATCACAGTAATCCAAGTCTATGCCTCAACAAGTAACGCCAGAGAAACTGAAGTTGAATGGTTCTATGAAGACCTACAAGACCTTTTAGAACTAACATCCAAAAAAGATGTCCTTTTCATTATAGGAATACAAAAGTAGGAAGTCAAGAAACACCTGGAGTAACAGGAAAATTTGGCCTTGGAATGTGGAATGAAGCAGGGCAAAGACTAATAGAGTTTTGCCAAGAAAATGCACTGGGTCATAGCAAACACCCTCTTCCAACAACACAAGAGAAGACTCTACACATGGACATCACGAGATGGTCAACACCGAAATCAGATTGATTATATTTTTTGCAGCCAAAGATGGAGAAGCTCTATACAGTCAACAAAATCAAGACCAGGAGCTGACTGTGGTTCAGATCATGAACTCCTTATTACCAAATTCAGACTCAAATTGAAGAAAGTATGGAAAACCGCTAGACCATTCAAGTATGACCTAAATCAAATCCCTTATGATTATACAGTGAAAGTGAGAAATAGATTTAAGGGCCTAGATCTGGTAGATAGAGTGCCTGATGAACTATGGGATGAGGTTCATGACACTGTACAAGATACAGGGATCAAGACCATCCCCATGGAAAAGAAATGCAAAAAAGCAAAATGGCTGTCTGGGGAGGCCTTACAAATAGCTGTGAAAAGAAGAGAGGTGAAAAACAAAGGATAAAAAGAAAGATATAACCATCTGAATGCAGAGTTCCAAAGAATAGCAAGGAGAGATAAGAAAGCCTTCCTCCACGATCAATGCAAAGAAACAGAGGAAAACAACAGAATGGGAAAGACTAGAGATCTCTTCAAGAAAATTAGAGATACCAAGGGAACATTTTATGCAAAGATGGGCTCGATAAAGGACAGAAATGGTCTGGACCTAACAGAAGCAGAAGATATTAAGAAGAGGTGGCAAGAATACACAGAAGAACTGTACAAAAAAAGATCTTCACAACCCAGAAAATCATGATGGTGTGATCACTCATAGAGCCAGACATCCTGGAATGTGAAGTCAAGTGGGCCTTAGAAAGCATCACTGTGAACAAAGCTAGTGGAGGTGATGGAATTCCAGTTGAGCTATTTCAAATCCTGAAAGATGATGCTGTGAAAGTGCCGCACTCAATATGCCAGCAAATTTGGAAAACTCAGCAGTGGCCACAGGACTGGAAAAGGTCAGTTTTCATTCCAATCACAAAGAAAAGCAATGCCAAAGCATGCTCAAACTACCACAGAATAGCACTCATGTCACATGCTAGTAAAGTAATGCTCAAAATTCTCCAAGCCAGGCTTCAGCAATACGTGAACCGTGAACTTCCTGACGTTCAAGCTGGTTTTAGAAAAGGCAGAGGAATCAGAGATCAAATTGCCAACATCCACTGGATCATGGAAAAAGCAATAGAGTTCCAGAAAAACATCTATTTCTGCTTTATTGACTATGCCAAAGGCTTTGACTGTGTGGATCACAATAAACTGTGGAAAATTCTGAAAGAAATGGGAATACCAGACCACCTGATCTGCCTCTTGAGAAATGTGTATGCAAGTCAGGAAGCAACAGTTAGAACTGGACATGGAACAACAGACTGGTTCCAAGTAGGAAAAGGAGTATGTCAAGGCTGTATATTGTCACCCTGCTTATTTAACTTATATGCAGAGTACATCATGTGAAACGCTGGACTGGAGGAAACACAGGCTGGAATCAAGATTGCTGGGAGAAATATCAACAACCTCAGATATGCAGATAACATCACCCTTATGACAGAAAGTGAAGAGGAACTAAAAAGCCTCTTGATGAAAGTAAAAGAGGAGAGTGAAAAAGTTGGCCTAAAGCTCAACATTCAGAAAACGAAGATCATAGCATCTGGTCCCATCACTTCATGGTAAATAGATTGGGAAACAGTGTCAGACTTTATTTTTTTGAGCTCCAAAATCACTGCAGATGGTGATTGCAGCCATGAAATTAAAAGACGCTTACTCCTTGGAAGAAAAGTTATGACCAACCTAGATAGTGTATTCAAAAGCAGAGACATTACTTTGCCGACTAAGGTCCGTCTAGTCAAGGCTATGGTTTCTCCAGTAGTCATGTATGGATGTGAGAGTTGGACTGTGAAGAAGGGCGAGTGCCGAAGAATTGATGCTTTTGAACTGTGGTGTTGGAGAAGACTCTTGAGAGTCCCTTGGACTGCAAGGAGATCCAACCAGTCCATTCTGGAGGAGATCAGCCCTGAGATTTCTTTGGAAGGAATGATGCTAAAGCTGAAACTCCAGTACTTTGGCCACCTGATGTGAAGAGTTGACTCATTGGAAAAGACTCTGATGCTGGGAGAGATTAGGGACAGGAGAAGAAGGGGACGACAGAGAATGAGATGGCTGGATGGCATCACTGACTCGATGGACATGAGTCTGGGTGAACTCCGGGAGTTGGTGATGGACAGGGAGGCCTGCAGTGCTGCAAATCATGGGGTCTCAAAGAGTTGGACACGACTGAGCAGCTGAACCAAACTGAACCTCTACTCTAGATTTTAAATTTTTGCTTTTTGGTATTTGTTATCAAATTGTACATTTAAGAACCCAATCTTCAGTACCCATTTTTTACTTGGGAGTGTCATTACTGGCTTGATTGCTCTCTCCTCCTTTTGACTCTCCTTTTTCTCCACCAGGTTGCCTCTAACACCTCCATTCCCCTTCTCTTCTCTACCCAATTTTGTGACTCTCTTTGTGTGTTCCAGAGGGTGGAGAACACTTAGGGAACTGATTACTGGCTAGATCTGTCTCTCTCCTTTTGATTCCCCCTTTTCTCCTCCTGGTCACCTCTGTCTCCTTCCTCCATCATCTCTTCTCTGAGTAACTCCATGAACACCTCTGAGGGATCCAGACTGTGTAGAGCACATAAGAAAGTGATTCCTGGCTAGCTTGCTCTCTCCCCTTTTGATTCCCCCTCATCTCCTCCTGGTCACCTCTATCTCCCTCCTCCCTCTTCTCTTCTCCATGTAACTCTGTGAACCTCTCCAGGTGTCCCTCACTGTGGAGAAACTTTTCATCATAAACCTAGATGTTTTATCATTGGTGCTGTATAGATGGAGAAGTCTTGAGGCTACTGTAAGAGTAAAACTGAAAACCAGAGAAAGGAGGCTTAAATCCAAAACCTGAGAAGACTAGAGAACTCCTGACTCCAGGGGATATTAATTTATAAGAGCTCACCCAAAAGCCTCCATCCCTACACTGAAACCAAGCACCACACAGGAGCCAACAAGTTCCACAACAAGACATACCGCTCAAAATCTCCAGCAACAAAGGAACATAGACCTGAGTTTCAATATACAGGCTGCCCAAAGACACACCAAACCCACTGACATCTCAAAACTCACTACTGGACACTTCATTGCACTCCAGAGAGAAGAAATCCAATTCCACCCACCAGAACACCAACACAAGCTTCCCTAACCAGGAAAACTTGACAAGCCACCTGTTCACACCACTCACAGTGAGGAAGCTAAACAATAAAAAGAAACCACAAACTGTCAGAATATGGAAAGGCCACTCCAAACACAGCAATCTAAACAAGATGAAAAGGCAGAGAAATAATCAGCAGGTAAAGGAACAGGATAAAGGCCCACCAAACTAAACAAAATAGGATGAGATAGGAAATCTACCTGAAAAAGAATTCAGAATAATGATAGTAAGAATGATCCAAAATCTTGAAAACAAAAGGCAGTTACAGATAAATAGCCCGGAGACAAGGATTGAGCAGATGCAAGAAAGGTTTAACAAGGACGTAGAAGAAATAAAAAGTGTCAATATGTAATGAATAATGCAATTAATGAGATAAAAAACGCTCTGGAGGGAACCAACAGTAGAATAACAGAGGTAGAAGATAGGATTAGTGAGGTAGAAGATTAAATGGTAGAAATAAATGAATCAGAGAGGAAAAAAAAGAAAAAAAAAGAATTAAAAGAAATGACAACCTCAAGACCCCTGGGACAATGTTAAACACCACAAAATTTGAATCATATGAGTCCCAGAAGAAGAAAACAAAAAGGAAGACCATGAGAAACACTCGAGGAGCTAATAGTTGAAAACTTCCCTAAGAAAGGGAAAGGAAATTGTCACCCAAGTCCAAGAAACCCAGAGAGTCCCAAATAGGATAAACCTTCAAGAGGAAACACCCAAAGACACATATTAATCAAATTAACAAAGATCAAACACAAGGAACAAATATTAAAAGCAGCAAGGGAAAAACAACAAATAACACCCAAGGGGATTCCCATAAGCATAACAGATGATCTTTCAATAGAAACTCTTCAGGAAAGAAGGGAATGGCAGGACATACTTAAAGTGATGAAAGAGAAAAACCTACAACAGAGATTACTGTACCCAGAAAGGATTTCATTCAAATATGAAGGAGAAATCAAAAGCTTTAAAGACAAGCAAAAGCTGAGAGAATTCAGCATGAGCTCTCCAATAAATGCTAAAGGATTTTCTCTAGACAGGAAACACAGAAAGGATGTATAAACTCGAACACAAAACATCAAAGTAAATGGCAACAGGATCATACATATCAATAATTACCTTAAATGTAAATGAGTTCAATGTCCCAACCAAAAGAATAAACTTGGCTAAATGGATACAAAACCAAGACCCCTATATTTGTTGTCTACAAGAGACCCACCTCAAAACAAGGGACACATACAGATTGAAAGTGAAGGGCTCGAAAAAGATATCCCATGCAAATAGAGACCAAAAGAAAGCAGGAGTACTCATATCAGAAAAAAATAGACTTTAAAACAAAGGCTGTGAAAAGAGACAAAGAAGGACACTACATAATGATCAAAGGATCAATCAAAGAATAAGATATAACAATTATAAATATATATGCACCCAACATACGAGCACCACAATATGTGAGGCAAATACTAACAAGAATGAAAGGGGAAATTAACAATAACACAATAATAGTGGGAGACTTAATACCCCACTCACACCTATGGATAGATCAACTAAACAGAAAATTGACAAGCAAACACAAACTTTAAATCATACAATGGACCAGTTAGACCTAATAGATATCTATAGGACATTTCACCCCAGAACAATGAATTTCATCTTTTCTCCAGTGTATATGGAACCTTCTCCAGGATAGATCGCATACTGGGCCATAAATCTAGCCTTGGTGACTTCAAATATTTGAAATCATTCGAAGCATCTTTTCTGACCAGAAGGCAGTAAGATTAGATGTCAATTACAGGAGAAAAACTATTAAAAATTCCAACATATAGAGGCTGAAAAACACGCTGCTGAATAACCAACAAAAAAGAGAAGAAATCAAAAAAGAAATCAAAATATGCATAGAAACGAGTTAAAATGAAAACAGAACAACCCCAAACCTATCAGTTAGTTCAGCTCAGTTTAGTCACCAGTTGTGTCCAACTCTTTGCCACCCCATGAATTGCAGCATGCCAGGCCTCCATTCCATCACCAACTCCTGGAGTTCATTCAGACTCACGTTTATTGAGTCAGTGATGCCATCCAGCCAGCTCATCCTCTGTCGTTCCCTTCTCCTCTGGCCCCCAATCCCTCCCAACATTAGAGTCTTTTCCAATGAGTCAACTCTTCGCACAAGGGGGCCAAAGTACTGAAGTTTCAGCTTTAGCATCATTCCTTCCAAAGAAATCCCAGGGCTAATCTCCTTTAGAATGGACTGGTTGGATCTCCTTGCAGTCCAAGGGACTAGCAAGAGTCTTTTCCAACACCACAGTTCAAAAGCATCAATTCTTCGGCGCTCAGCCTTCTTCACAGTCCAACTCTCACATCCATACATGACCACAGAATAAACCATAGCCTTGACTAGACGGACCTTAGTCAGCAAAGTAATGTCTCTGCTTTTGAATATACTATCTAGGTTGGTCATAACTTTTCTTCCAAGGAGTAAGTGTCTTTTAATTTCATGGCTGCAATCACCATCTGCGGTGATTTTGGAGCCCAAAAAAATAAAGTCTGACACTGTTTCCCCATCTATTTCCCATGAATTGATGGGACTGGATGCATGATCTTCATTTTCTGAATGTTGAGCTTTAAGCCAACTTTTTCAAACTCCTTTTTCACTTTCATCAAGAGGCTTTTTAGTTCCTCTTCACTTTCTTCCATAAGGGTGATGTCATCTGCATATCTGAAGTTATTGATATATCTCCCAGCAATCTTGATTCCAGCCTGTGCTTCTTCCAGCCCAGCATTTCTCATGATGTACTCTGAATATAAGTTAAATAAGCAGGGTGACAATATACAGCCTTGACGTACTCCTTTTCCTACTTGGAACCAGTCTGTTGGTCCATGTCCAGTTCTAACTGTTGCTTCCTGACTTTCATACACATTTCTCAAGTGGCAGGTCAGGTGGTCTGGTATTCCCATTTCTTTCAGAATTTTCCACAGTTTATTGTGATCCACACAGTCAAAGGCTTTGGCATAGTCAATAAAGCAGAAATAGATGTTTTTTTCTGGAACTCTCTTGCTTTTTCAATGATCCAGCGGATGTTGGCAATTTGATCTCTGATTCCTCTGCCTTTTCTAAAACTAGCTTGAACATATAGAAGTTTATAGTTCAGTTATTGATGAAGCCTGGCTTGGAGAATTTTCAAAATTACTTTACTAGCATGTGAGATGAGCGCAATTGTGCAGTAGTTTGAGTATTCTTTGACATTGCTTTTCTTTGGGATTGGAATGAAAACTGACCTTTTCCAGTCCTGTGGCCACTGCTGAGTTTTCCAAATTTGCTGGCATATTGAGTGCAGCACTTTCACAGCATTATCTTTCAGAATTTGACATAGCTCAACTGGAATTCCATCACCTCCACTAGCTTTGTTTACAGTGATGCTTTCTAAGGCCCACTTGACTTCACATTCCAGGATGTCTAGGCCAAAACCTATGGGACACTGTAAAAGCAGTGCTAAGGGGGAAGGTTCATAGCAATACAGGTTTACCTCAAAAAACAAGAAAAAAGTCAAATAAATAACCTAACTCTATACCTAAAGCCACTAGAAAAGGAAGAAATGAAGAACCCCAGGGTTAGTAAAAGGAAAGAAATCGTAAAAATTAGGGCAGAAGTACACGCAAAAGAAACAAAGGAGACCATAGCAAAAATCAACAAAGCTAAAAGCTGGTTCTTTGAGAAGATAAGTAGAATTGACAAACCATTAGCCAGATGCATCAAGAAACAAAGAGAGAAAAATCAAATGAATAAAATTAGAAATGAAAATGGAGAAATCACAACAGACAATACAGAAATACAAAGCATCATATGAGACTACTATCAGCAACTATATGCCGATAAAATGGACAACGTGGAAGAAATGGACAAATTCTTAGAAAAGTACAACTTTCCAAAACTGAACCAGGAAGAAATAGAAAATCTTAACAGACCCATCACAAGCACGGAAATTGAAACTGTAATCAGAAATCTTCCAGCAAACAAAAACCCAGGCCCAGACGGCTTCACAACTGAATTCTACCAAAATTTAGAGAAGATCTAACATCTATTCTACTCAAACTCTTCCAGAAAATTGCAGAGGAATGTAAATGGCCAAACTCATTATATGAGGCCACCATCACCCTAATACCAAAACCAGATAAAGATGCCACAACAAAGAAAACTACAGGCCAATAGATGAACATAGATGCTAAAATCCTTAACAAAATTCTAGCAAACAGAATGTAACAACATATTTAAAAATCATACATCATGACCAAGTGGGCTTTATCCCAGGGATGCAAGGATTCTTCAATATCCACAAATCAATCAAGGTAATACACCACAAGAACAAATTGAAAGATAAAAGCCTATGATTATCTCAATAGATGCAGAGAAAGCCTTTGACAAAATTCAACATCCATTCATGATTAAAAAAAAAACCTCCAGTTCAGTTCAGTCACTCAGTCGTGTCCAACTCTTTGCGACCCCTTGAATTGCAGCACGCCAGGCCTCCCTGTCCATCACCAACTCCCAGAGTTCACTCAGACTCACAACCATCGAGTCGGTGAGGCCATCCAGCCGTCTCTTCCTCTGTCGTCCCCTTCTCCTCCTGCCCCCAATCACTCCAAGCATCAGAGTCTTTTCCAATGAGTCAACTCTTTGCATGAGGTGGCCAAAATACTGGAGTTTCAGCTTTAGCATCATTCCTTCCAAAGAACACCCAGGGCTGATCTCCTTTAGAATGGACTGGTTGGATCTCCTTGCAGTCCAAGGGACTCTCAAGAGTCTTCTCCAACACCACAGTTCAAAAGCATCAATTCTTCCAGAAAGCTGGACTAGAAGGAACATACCTCAACATAATAAAAGCTATATATGACAAACCCACAGCAAACATTATCCTCAATGGTGAAAAACTGAAAGCATTTCCCCTAAAGTCAAGAACAAGACAAGGGTGCCCACTCTCATCACTACTACTCTACACAGTTTTGGAAGTTTTGGCCACAGCAATCAGAGCAGGAAAACAAATAAAATGAATTCATATTGGAAAAGAAGTATAACTCTCACTGTTTACAGATGGCATGATCGTCTACATAGAAAACCCTAAAGACTCCACCAGAAAATTACTAGAGCTAATCAATGAATATAATAAATTTGCAGGATATAAAATTAACACACAGAAATCCCATGCATTCCTATACATAACAATGAGAAAGAGAAATTAAGGAAACTAATCCATTCACCATTGCAACGAAAAGAATAAAATACTTAATAATATATATACCTAAAGAAACAAAAGACCCATATAGAAAACTATAAAAAACTGATGAAAGAAATCAAAGAGGACACAAATAGATGGAGAAATATAACATGTTCATGGATCGGAAGAATCAATAGGATGAAAATGAGTATCTAACCAAAGCAATTTATAGATTCAATGCAATCCCTATCAAGCTACCAACGGTATTTTTCACAGAGCTAGAACAAATAACTCATAATTCATATGGAAATACAGAAAACCTTGTATAGCCAAAGCAATCTTGAGAAAGAAGAATGAAACTGGAGGAATCAACTTGCTTGACTTCAGGCTCTACTACAAAGCCACAGTCATCAAGACAATATAGTACCAGCACAAAGACAGAAATATAGATCAACGGAACAAAATAGAAAGCCCAGAGATAAATCCATGCACCTATGGACACCTTATCTTTGACAAAGGAGGCAAGAATATACAATAGAGAAAAGGCAATCTCTTTAACAAATGGCGTTGGAAAAACTGGACAAACACTTGTAAAAGAATGAAACTAGAACATTTTCTAACACCATACACAAAAATAAACTCAAAATGGATTAAAGATCTAAACATAAGACCAGAAACTATAAAACTCCTAGAGGAAATCATAGGCAAAACACTCTCTGACATAAATCACAGCAGGATCCTCTATGACCCACCTCCCAGAGTAATGGAAATAAAAGAAAAAATAAACAATTGGTACCTAATTAAACTTAAAAGCTTCTGCACAACAAAGGAAACTATAAGCAAGGTGAAAAGACAGCCTTCAGAATGGGAGAAAATAATAGCAAACGAACCAACTGACAAAGAATTAATCTCAAAAAAATACAAGCCACTCCTGCAGGTCAATTCCAGAAAAATAAACGACCCAGTCAAAAAAATGGGCCAAAGAACTAAATAGACATTTCTCCAAAGAAGACATACAGATGGCTAACAAACACATGAAAAGATGCTCAACATCACTCATTATCAGAGAAATGCAAATCAAAACCACATTGAGGTACCATTTCACGCCAGTCAGAATGGCTGCAATCCAAAAGTCTACAAGGAATATATGCTGGAGAGGGTGTGGAGAAAAGGGAACCCTCTTACACTGATGGTGGGAATGCAAACTAGTACAGCCACTATGGAAAATAGTGTGGAGATTCCTTAGAAAACTGGAAATAGAACTGCCATATGACCCAGTAATCCCACTGCTGGTAATACACACCGAGGAAACCAGAATGGAAAGAGACACGTGTACCCAAATGTTCATCACAGCACTGTTTACAATAGCCGGTACATGGAAGCAACCTAGATGTCCATCAGCAGACAAATGGATAAGAAAGTGGTGGTACATATACACAATGGAGTATTACGCAGCCATGAAAAAGAATGTATTTGAATCAGTTTTAATGAGTTGGATGAAACTGGAGCCTATTATGCACAGTGAAATTACCCAGAAAGAAAAACTTCAATACAGTATACTAATGCATATATATGGAATTTAGAAGATGATAATGATAACACTATATGCAAGACAGCAAAACAGACACAGATATATAGAACAGTCTTTTGGACTCTGTGGGAGAAGACAACGGTGGGATGATTTGAGAGAATTGCACTGAAACATGTATATTATCATATGTGAAACATATTGCCAGTCCAGTTTTGATGCATGACACAGGGTGCTCAGGGCTTGTGCACTGGGATGACCCAGAGGGATGGGATGGGGAGGGGGGAGAGGGGGGATCAGGGTGGGAAACACATGTACACCCGTGGCTGATTCATGTCAATGTATGGCAAAACCACTACAATATTGTAAAGTAATTAGCCTCCAATTAAAATAAATTAAAAAATAATATTAAAATAAAATGTGAAGAGATACATATAAAAAAATCAATAAAAAGTACCAATACATGCTACAATATGGATGAACCTTGAAAACATTGTGAAAGATGCCAGGTGAAAAATGCAGCATATTGTTTGATTCCATTAATGTGAAATGTCCAGAATTTGAAAGATTAATGGTTAGAAGGGCCTGGCCAGAATTGTAGGGGAACTGCCTAATGCCGATTAGGTCTTGTTTGAGGGGGAGGAAAATATCTTGTACTTGGACAGAAGGGAGGCTACACAACACTGGGAATGTGCTAAATGCCCCTGAGTTGTCCACTTCAAAAGAGTGACATGTATGGAATGACAATTCCATCTCAATTTAAAAACAAGTGATTTCTTTATGCTGGAGGCCACCACAGCTCCTGAGTCAGCATGCAGCATTGTACACAGAAGCAGATGTGAGCTGTAGTGGTGGTCACCGCTTCTCCCTACTCACCCTACACATGTGCCAAAGAGCCCTTCCTCGTGTGCATCCTCTCGTCACATCTGTGCAGCAATTGGGAGCACCACCCAGGGCCAGTACTCTAGGTCACAGGGGAAAGGCTGCATGGCACATCCCTTGTCCCCTCCACTAAAAAAGACAACAGCACAGTAAGGTCACTCTCGACCACTTTCCCACCTAACCATTGCACGTTACCATATGACAACAGCAGCTGGAGCAAACTCCCAGAAGTCCCCTGTTGCCTGGGCTGATTCAGCCCTCCTGCTTTTGCCCTCCACCACCCCACTCTGAGGACCATTGTGCAAATGTTCTGGGCAATTCGGTTGGCATGTTCCCATTGGAGAGTTGCCCTGGGGTTAAGATGGCACTGGTCTCTCACCAGACCCCTGCCCTGATTGCCATGGGCTGGGACACGTGTGTATCCATTTGTGTTTCTGTACTCCTGCGGTCTGATTGACAAGGAGTTGCCCCAGGGTTGGGTCCTGACTCCTCCCAGAGGAGTTGCTCTGGGAATGGATGAAGAAGTAGCCTGGCCACGTGAGAAAGGACCCTGAGAGGGGTGGGAGGTGTGCATTACTCTCCCCACCCCCCTACTTTGGTTGTCTCTCTGCAAACCATGACAGGTCAATCTGCTGATTTAGAGGGACCAGAGGGTGATTGATGGCTGACAGGTAGAGTGGCCCAAGTGGATTCCGGGAGGTCTTGGAAGAGGCATGCCTGGGAGCATGTTGGGGAACAACTGAGCCACACCAGGGAAGGGGCAAAGATCGCTGGTACCTGGGGATGCAGGGCAGGCCTGTAGGACCTCAGGGCCATGGGCTTTGTCTGTGAGCAAGTTCCTGCTGACGCCGGTCTCCAGGCATCCCTCAATCCTACCAGGAGGAATTTTTGGAGGGGCAGAATAGCCTGGATAGAGAGAGGGTGGCATTATCCTGCCTGCCCTGCAGGTGGTCCCCAGTAGATCTAGTGATGGAAGCCATAGGGCACGCCTGCTCAGAGGAGAGGTCAAGGATACATCCTGGGGGTCCCTTTCTTTCCTTGTTTACCAGCAAGGGGATCCACACTCAGTGCATTTCTTCTAAGAGATGGGGGCTGTTTGTTGCTGGCCGGTTTACTCACAGCTTGGGGTAGCTACTCTGGCAGGATCAGCACCAGAGCTACCATCTGGGCACACAGAGAGAAAGGGTCAGTGCTGGAGGAGAGGCACCCTGATATACGTGGTGGTGGCAGGGACACAACTGCCCTTGTTGAGGATTAAGGGCTGGCCACCTCTTTAGGACTCTGTAGCCTTTGGTGTCCTATGTTCGAGCAGCACACTGCACCTGGGCCTGAGGGTGCTTGCCATGGAGTGTGTGCGTAGGCCCGAGGAAGATCAACTTTGATGACATGGGACTCAGTCTGGGGAGAATCCACGGGGACTCTCTGGACAAGAAGTGTTCTGAGCTTGGTCTTCAAGGCCCAGCCAGGGTTAAAGGGTGGGACACCAGGGGAGAAAGTGTTGCCAGTCTGTCAGAGAGGAGATCTATGTGTGCCCTGCTGCACGTGTGCTGGGAGTTCCTGGCACACCAAAAGAGGCTGGAGAGGCAAACAGGGACTGGCAATGAAGTCTTACTTAATTGGAAGACAGCTCTTTTGATATCTGCTATGGAGGTGTGTTCCGTGAAAAATGCATAAGGTGATCTGCACCAAGAGGGAGGCCACTAACTGCACTGTTTGCAAAGGGAGCTGCTGAGATTACATGTCAAGACTGGCAACAAAGCAATTTGGAAGACCCCAGCCAGTCGACACTCTCCGTGCAGCCTTGGAAGCTAGGCCAGGTCTGGACAGCTGTGCATAATAAAAGGGCACTATTTTAAGCTTCTAAATGTGTATCTATGGGGTGAAAGTGAAAGTCACTCTGCTGTGTCTGACTCTTTGCGACCCCATGGACTATACAGTCCATGGAATTCTCCAGGCCAGAATAGTGGAGTGGGTAGCTGTTCCCTTCTCTAGGGGATCTTCCCAACACAAGAATCGAACCCAGGCTTCCCCCCTTGTAGGCGGATTCTTTACCAGCTGAGCCACAGTGAAAGTTCTATGTACCTATAGGGTACATGAGGCTGGATGAAGAAAGTGCAGCTCTGGCCCATGGGTGTGGTTTTCTTATCAGTGAAGCCGCTTGCAGTGGTGGATGCTGGGCTCAGCCGTCCTCAGTCTTTGGGCTCTCTTTGGTCAACTTCCAACAGTTTTCCTGGCTCAACTCACCACAACAATTTGGCAGTGGTTTTGCCCTTGTTTGTCTTTCTTTACAAGATCTCCTTCCTTAAATTCACTGACCAAACTCATTTCATTCTTAGCAACGCTTGTCATCACTGCAAGCTGCATCATTAAATGGCCTCGACGTCCCAAGGTTAGAAGGGTTTAGAATTTCAGAAGACTCCACTTTTCTTCTTTCTTTCCCTCTGTATCCCTCCTCCTGTCCAAGAGTTTTGGCACAACAGTATTAGGATTGGTTCGAAAACTTGTAGGCCCAGATCATGTTCCCCACCTGCATCATCTAAGCAAGAATGGGCTGACTTAAAGAATGTGAACTGGCTCCCCCAGCCCAGCGGGCACTCCTGGCCTCTGTGAGGTCCAACAAGAAACTTAAGAGCAGAAGACCCAGTTTCTTAAGTCACATTTCCAAGTACATGGTGACAAAGAGCAACAATACAATAAAGGAAGTTAAGGTTTTGGGCTGATAACCTCCTCAGCTCTTTCTTATCATAGACTGAAATACGGAATTAGCTTCTTTGATTTGAGCTTCATGATTTTAAGTCATACTTCTTTTCTGTATAATTTCTCTAACATGTGCCATTGTCTATTGTGCTAGGTTGAATTGAGCTCCCCTGAAGGATATGTTGGTATCATCCCTGGTGGCTCAGTGGTAAAGAACCAGCTTGCCAATACGGGAGATCTGGGTTTGACCTCTGGGTGGGGAAGATCCCCTGGAGGAGGCAATGGCAACTCACTCCAGTATTCTTGCCTGGGAAATCCCATAGACAGAGGAGCCTGGTGGGCTACAGTCCATGGGGTTGCAAAGAGTTGGACATGTCTGAGGGACTGACACACACACACATATTTTATTTATTAATGTATACCTTTCCCACATAAAAACAAAAAAAAAGAAAAATTTAAAAGTTACATCATAGAAACAGTGCAAACATCTGATGTTTTGCATGGATTACAAAAATCTTCTGTGCTTGCCTGCCTAAATTTGAATTCTGTGGTACCTGTCCTATCATTAAGAGGAAAAAAACATAAAATCATTGTTAAAAGAGTGAAGACTGCCACCCCAATAACCTAAGACACATTGAGAAATGTTTTACTCCATTCCATTGTGGAGCATCAGATTAAATCAGTCTTTAAACCTTTTGTTCTCAGGACTCCTTTGCATTCCTAAAATTTATCAAGAACCTCAAAGAGTTATTGTTCATGTGGGTTATAAATATCAATATTTATTGTATTAAAATTGAAAATAAGAAATTAAAAATATTATCTACTCATTTAAAGATGACAGTAATAAAACCACTGCATGTTAACATGAATAACATATTTTATGAAAAAAATCTATACAAAACAGATGAAAGTTAGTGGAAAGAATGGCATTGCTTTACATTTTTGTAACCCTCTTTGATGTATGGCTTAATGTGAGAGAGCTGGGAAATCACGTCTGTTTCTGACTTTAGCCTGCCACAATATCACACTTTGGTTGCCTCTGGAAAATTCCACCTTACCCTTGGGAAAAAGTGCAAAAAGCAAAAACATCTTAGCAGCATTATGAAGAGAGATTTGATCCTGTAGATTCCAGCTGAAAGGGTCTCAAGGACTCCCAGGGTTCCCTGGACTCTGCTTTGAGAACTCCAGTGTTACTTCGTACTTCTTGGGTCCTGAAAACGTATTTATTAATTACACTGAAGCTGGTCATTGTTATAATTAATCATACTTTACATTTGTGGATGCAGTCATTCCCCCTGTCCTATCTGATGCTGTTACTGGGTGGAAAGCAATCTGGAGCAGCACTGGGGAGTCAAAGGAACGGCAAAAGATCAGAATGAAACAATGGTTAGGCCAGGGCTATGGAGGGACCTGAAAGTTAGCAGTGTGGAGGCATGGGTTTGTGAACAAGCATTTCTGTAAGCTTCTACTTGCAGCTGGGCATAAAAAGATAAACAGGCCAAGGCCATTCCCTTGGAAAATTAAGAACTCAGCGTGGGGGACAGATAAAGACAAACTTACGTATAACACACAAAACCATGAGGTCATTGTTACAAGGAGTAGCAACAGAACGTGGGAGTGGAGTGGATTGTTGCAGATAGAGAACAGATCAGAGAAAGCAGTCTTCTATGGGTGGACCTGGAGAATTTTTCTAAGGTGACCCTGGAAGGAAACATTCTAGATGGGGTGAAGGGAGTGTCTGAAAGCATGGAGGCAGGACTAGATCTCCAGTATTGAGAGCACTGCTGCTCCAGTGCTGAGGGGGCGCTGTGAGAGGCGGTAGAGGGCTAGGAACCAAAACATCAGCATCCTTGGAAAGTTTCAGAAATGCAAATCCTCAGGCCCCATACTGTTGAAGAAGTCTGATGGTCGAGAAACCAAGCACCACACTCAAGAGAGTTGGAGAACTAACGTTTATTACACCGATGGGTCCAGAGGAGTTAACACTTACAGCTCTGAGCACTGAACAAAAACATTACAAAGGTCTTATAGACAGTGCATGACATCAGACTGTAGTGGCAGTGCTGACTGTTAATAGGCTAGTTTAAACCAGGGGTTTCGTGCAAGTGGGAACAGCTGTTAGGACACGGTGGGGGAGGGGGGTGCCTGACTTTTACACAAACAAACATGGTTAAGGAGGCAGCTCCTGGCATTGTCTTAAGTTTCCATTTTCCCAAACAGTCGTAACTTACATGACTTTGCAAGGAGCAAGCTGAGTTGCAAAGAGCAAGCTGAGTTACAGGAGCAGAAGGAGTATTTAGTTATTTCTAGCTGGGTGTAAGTTTTAAATTTTCCTCTTCAATACTTCTGGAGTGGAGCCCAGCACTCTGAACTTTAACAAGCTCTCCAAGTGGTTCTGACAGGGGAGAAACTTCGAGAAACACAGCAGCCCAGCGTTGGTTTAAGTGTACAGGGTTTGATGTGACTGCATTCTAAGCCCAGTCCCAACACTTATCAGCTTTGTCACCCCCAGCAATACTCTCCACCTTTTGGAATCCCATTTCCTGCAACTCTGAGGTGGCCACAGTAAAGATATCTCCCTGATAGGTGTGCAGGCAGGCTTGGATAGGACAGTGTGTGTATAACATTCAGGCGGGGTCTCACACAGCCCTCAGCAGAGGGGAAGGGACACCCACTCTTGCCCACCCTTCTCCATGTG
The DNA here is from genome assembly GCF_032405125.1 of Capricornis sumatraensis. NCBI lineage: Eukaryota > Metazoa > Chordata > Mammalia > Artiodactyla > Bovidae > Capricornis > Capricornis sumatraensis. Next base: position 62,378,806 of record NC_091092.1, on the reverse strand, counting down.
AGTGCCCTCAATATGGAACTGCGCTCACTCAAACAAGTTCTCTTGCTCAGTTGACTTGTTTTGTGATTACCCGTTTCACCCCAATAAACACCATTCCCTTCCCTTTTTGGTTCCTCATCAGTAGAATGGAGATCATGAGATGTGCTCTTGGGCTAGAGCTAGGATGTGAGGTTACAGGGAAACAATCCCTCCCATATCCTGGTGGGTATGCTTCTCTCGCTCCTTTCCCTCATTGCTGTGATTGTCCTTCCACGGGTGCCCAACATCGCCTCCTAGAGGGAGCGCTCTTGCAGCATCCTTGTGGGAAGAAGCCTTACGGTTTTCTCAGAAGAGCTACGGAAAGCCCTGCTCTGCTTCCACCCCATCTCCATCTTGCCTCAGTCTCGGGGTGCCTGTGCTCGCCTCATTTTGTGCATGGGGGCGGGGCCAGGAGCTGGGAGGCTTGGGGGCATGATGAGAAGGGCTGTCAGTCACCACTCGGTCAGAAAGGCTAGTCTGGAGACTCTGAGCAGTGCGAGCCTGGAAGTTGGAGGCTCAGTGAGCTCCGTGCACCTTGGAGTCTACACACTGATCCCAGGGCTGATCTGAGATGAAACAGGGCAGCCGGCACCTCCAGCATCCAGATCTTCATGTGGCATATGAAAATGCAGGTGCCAGTGTTTCAGCCCAGATCCCCAAATCAGACTCACAAGGGTGGGACCCTGAAAGCTGCATTTGAGTCTCAGTGGCAGAGTGATACTGAGGAATACGTTTGAAACTCTGGCAGGTCAATGATGGCAGCAATTCCCAGCGAACCTGCCATACCAAGGTCATGGAGGGGCATGTGCAGGGTTAAGGTCTTGAAAGATGGCTTTTGAAATCTCCAGGTAGCTTTGGAATTGACGAAGACTCCAAGCTTCCAAATATAATTTTAGTGTTTCATCATATTCAAATTCCTTGGACTTAGAAATTCCCAGGTGGCTCAGACAGTAAAAAATGCGTGTGCAATTTGGGAGACCTGGGTTCCATCCCTGGGTTGGGAAAATGCCCTGGAGGAGGGCATGGTAACCCACTCCAGTATTCTTGCCTGGAGAATCCCCATGGACAAAGGAGTCTGGTGGGCTTGAGTCCATGGGATCGCAAAGAGTAGGACACGACTGTGTGACTAAGCACACACAAGTGATATGGTCAGTAGCAGCTAACCACAAGCCACAAGTCATAGGTAACCAGGTGTGTAGGACCCGGGGTGTGGACTGTGTGTGGTTTAGCACTGAATTAAATGACCTGGGCTGAGAATGAGTAAGTAAATATGTATTTGTTTGTGCTAAGGAGAAACATAGGTGAAAGAGTCATTGGATAATAGACTCATTGCTGCTAACGGATGCAAGCGATGTGGGCCAGGAGGAGGCTGAACTCCTCCTAGAGGAGGAGGAGTATTATTTATGTACAATAAATGTCCAAATATGTTCCATCTGAAATGTGACAAAGCAGAAGTTTGAGGTGAAAGACACAATGGTTTTATTGTGAATCAAAACAGCTCCCCTTTGCAAATAAAAAAAAAAATCACATGGGCACGTAATGTTATCCCCATAACCTGGGGCTAAAATTTTTCCTGACTCATTGGAAAAGACCCTGATGCTGGGAAAGATTGAAGGCAGGAGGAGAAGGGGACGACAGAGGATGGGATGGTTGGATGACATCACCGACTCAATGGACATGAGTTTGAGCAAGCTCCGGGAGTTGGTGATGGATAGGAAAACCTGGTGAACTGCAGTCTATGGGGTTGCAAAGAGTCAGATACGATTGAGCGACTGACCTGAACAGAGTTGAACCTGGGGCAGTTGACAGTTGATTCTTTCTAAGAACAAGAACACACTCAGGTTCACGTTAAATCTTTAATGTTTATTTTCCTATTGGGTTTTACAAAGTAAACTGGCTTTTCTTCCTCTCAAAACAAAAAAATAGTAATAATGAAATCTTGTTTCAAGGTAGGATAACAATCCATGAGCTTCAGAATTTACCTGTTAAACTGCCTTTCACTGTATTCTGACAGCAGCCATGTTTAGCTGAATGGAGACTTTTCTGTAACCCATTTCCCAGACCCTCCTGGTCCACCTACTGCTCAGGCAGCCTGGAATGACTTACTCGTCTGCACTTACACTGCTGGAACCTGTCGGAGCTAGTTGATGAATAAGTCAAAGGATCAAGCTTGCTAGGTTTGGGACAAATGACTGCAATTTTTGGGAGGACATGGGTCGATGAGGGCAAAGCGCCTGCTTTGCTACAATCTATGCCAACTGGATGGGTTCCAAGCAGTCAGCCTGGACTCCAGGTCTAGACAAGTCAACCTGAGTCTACGATGGCTGTAGTCATCTTCCACAAGGGGACAGATGATGGCATGTAGGGGATCCAGTCACTGTCATATAGGAAGACAGCCAGGAGTCTGTCTATTTGGGGAAACCATTCAGCCGTTGGAGAAGAGCACCTCCCACAAATGGAATCTCAGGGGAGCCAAGGGTGAACATTTTTGCAGGGGTTGACAGAACATTTACTGCACGCCGAGGTTTCATTCAGCCTCACACGGACCACATGCAGATCACCCGTTAACTTTGTTTGGATTTCAGACTGCTTTTCCAAGAACCATTGGAAGGTAGTGGTAGTACACAGGAAACATCTCTGACACTGGTTTCATCTCTCAGGGCTTTTTATTTTCCCAAATGGATAAGCATGGCAGGGAAAAGTCAGGGCTTATCTTAAGGAGGAATCCAATCAATTGTGGATACCGATGTGCCACAGGAGGAATGGCAAACCCATGTGGCTTTTCTGTAAGAAACATGCCTTAGATCTTAAACACGATTGCTGCTTTGTATCCAATACAGGGCTTTTTCATGTAATAAAGGAATGCATGTCCACCTTTAAAATATGACGTAGAGTCAAAAGCCATGTCGTAAAAATATCTGGAAAACTACACATCTGGGCAAGTAGAGGGAAGTACAGCTGTTTACAATATTTTAACAAGTTAGTGGTGTGAGGGTTTGGGGAAGAAGAAACTGACGATGACCATGCCACTCACAGGTGCTGGAGATGGATCCAGAGTGAATTCAAGTGTGTTCCTGAGGCCTCGGATTTCCAGAAGGTGTTTACATGCCGTGTGGAGTGGGAGGCTCATGCAGTTCATACAGACGGGGATTGTTGCTAATGGTGTGACTGAGAAGTCTGCCCGATGCCCTGTTGGGCACAGGGGTAGAGTTTAGCCTTGTGCCTCTCGGCTGATCTCTTTCTTATTTTCTTCAAGATTTTCTTATCAAATAGTTCTTTTTCCCGGTAATACACAGGTGGCCCTTGCCGGTACTTTGCTTCTGCCTCCTTGTAGTCCAATCCATCCACTGTAGCAATTGAACAAATGATTGCTTCTGGCAGAAGAACTTCCAGAAGGAAGCTCACTGGGTCATCTCTCGTCAGAGCCAGCGCTCTCTTGTCTATGTGTTTGTAGATTTCTCGTAAATGTCTTACCACTACATCTAGCTGATCGTCATCCTCCAGGTATGTTTCAACGCAGATCACGTACCTCTCTGAATTCAGAAATGATTCAAGCCACTTGGATTCTTTCCTGCCTTTGACGATGTCCAGAAGATGCGGGTCGGCGCCCTTTCTTTTCACGATGAAGTCCACCAGCTTCTGGTTGGCTCGGTCCCGAGCAGCCCTCATCCGGTCAGGGAGGATTCTCTTGCAGTGCCCCTTTGCAGCCACAGGGGTCTCCTCCTCAGAATCTTCCGGGTCGGAATAATTCACCTTGGGGAAATCCATCTGCAGATCACCTTCTTGGATGGCTTTCCTCATGGGGTAACTGAGGTCAGCAGCATAATAGTCCAGGAAAGAGCCCACAAAAGACCCGCGAACAAGCCCTTCTCTGTAGCTGGAAATCAGGGAGAAACACCAGTTCACACTTTCCCCGTATACTTTGCTGGCTCTCTTCATTAGCTTTTCTTTGCCGTTATAATCCAGATGCTTCAACCTTCGAAGAGGAACTTGAATGCCGCTCTTCTCACAGTGCATGTTGGCCTCAATCAAAAGCACCCTTGCGGTCTGCTCGGTTGGGCTGACACTCGTGACCACGGCTGGCCAAAATGGGTGATTCTGAAACTTAAACCAGACCAGCATTCCTCTCTCAATGGGACCCAGCTCCTCTGGGAATGGCATGCTTGTCAGCTGTCCTGCTTCCTTGCCCCCGCCCTCCTTGATGGCATTGGTGGGCTTAATAGCCTTTGAGCCAGCTGAGGGCTGAGATTCTTGCCGCTCTTCCTCACACCCTGGGGCCTGCAGCTTCCTTTTTCTGTTTGCCAGGCGGAATGCATTACACAGGCTCAGGTTAGGGGCACTGGAGGATGCTGCTGCACCTTCCGAGCCTGAGTTGCACGTGCCCTCTCCAGGGTCAACATTCACCGAGGAGGTAGCACGTTCAGGGGACACAGCCAGGGACTTTGGGCAGGTGTTGTGCGCCCCCTCTTCCAGAGCCTTGGGCACAGTGAGGATGAAACCCGGTGTAAATGACGGAAGCACACATCCACCTCTAACATCTACACTCACCTCCTCCACTGTACAGGGCAAGGACATAACTTTTGAGGCGTCCCCCTTTTCCTTGCCCTCTTTCTCATGGTCATCTTCTGAAAGGGATGGGAGGTTTGGGTGCACCCCGGAGCTCTGAGATGACTCTGTTTGCATTTCGCTTGGGATCGGGGCGATGGGTGTGCACACCTGTGGCTTGTCTCCATATGGGCCATCCTCCCTCTCTGAAGTTACCACGGGTGATTTGGAGCTTTTCCTTTTCCTCACACTCCTCCGTAGGCCCCGACTGGGCTCCTGACACCTTCTACGATGTTGCTTTTGCAGTCTCCTTGGAGACTGCGTCTTGGACTCTGGATCACCCGTGACTCTTGCTGGAGTGAAATTTCCGTTCTTATGCAGAAGGTCCCAGGCCATTGTAATAGCACATATGTAGGCCATTTCCTCTTCTTCTGGGGGCACTGGGCTCCGGCTGGGCCGCTAGTGAGGTAGAGATGGATTCGATCATGGCCTCCTTTAGGGTCTTTATCTTTGTTTTTTTCACTCTGATTTTTTCATCGACTGAGAGTATCTGAACTTCCAGAGAAAGGGCCCTTTTTCTCTTCTGTTGCGGTGAGACGCTGGGTCTGGACAAGACCTTGGCTGGCCAAAAGCGGCCTTTCCAAACGCATAGGACATACCTGGTGTCCATCGTGATTCAACTTGGGCACCAAGGATTAGTTAGCTGAGGCTGACGGGTCTGGCCGTCATACCCACAGCTACGGCAGGTCTCCCTTAAACAGTGTGCTTGCCCACAATCTTTGCCTATGACTACAAAGCGTTTACAGCTTGTGCAGCCTGTGCTTTTCTGCCCGAATCTTTGAAAGATGCCCGAGGTTGTGTTTTTGATGGCCTAGAATGGAGAATACTAGAATATGGAAAAGAAGAAAAGAGTCAGGACGGGTTGGGGGGAGGGACATATGCCTTTTGTGAAAGTGGAAGGCTTGGTCAAAGAGCATCAATGAGAGGTAAAGCAAGGAAGTATTAAGGCTATTTATCCATGTGCCTAGGGGTTAGAGACATGGCAGATACGTGGGGAGAAAATACCAAGGGTACCGGAGGAGTTTTATAAGCCCTCCAAACCCAACACCTTGCCTTGTTTTTTACTGTGTGTGTGTTAGTCACTCAGTCCTGTCCTACTCTTTGTGATCCCAAAGACTTAGCCCACCAGACTCTTCTGTCTACGGAATTCTCCAGGCAAGAATACTGGAGTGGGTTGCCATTCCCATCTTCAGGGGATCTTCCTGACCTAGGGATAAAACCCTGATCTTCTGCACTGCAGGCAGATTCTTTGCCATCTGAGCGACCAGGAAAGCCCTATTTGTTACTACTGTGCATAAAAGGGCAATCATGTGGGGAGGTGGGGATATCATGACTGGGACCTTGTTTGTGTCACTGGACATCCTGTGCCTTGTGTACTCCTTGGGGCCTATCCCAGGAGAACGCTTCACTTTTCCTTTCCTAGGGAGCCAGTGCCCCACTGCCTGTGCACCCAGGGGAGCCAGAGGTGATCACCAGCATACAGATATATTGGGTGTCAGCACACTGCTATATTAAATAGCACGAGCTTGGAATCCAGAGGTGCATAGAGAACTGATTCCAGATGAAATGTTTAGGAAAAGGGGAAGAGCTTACCCTTGGCATGCAGATCTTGGCAGGTGTGGTTCTGGAACTGGATCTGTTGATTCTCAGACTCAGACTGCACATCTGTCAGACCTTTCGCCCTGCTTGGTGCTTCTGAAGGTGCAGCAGCTAGGAGCTGGAGTTTAGGGATTGTGGAGCAATCTCAGGGCGAGGTCTGATGTTTACTGTGGAAAGACGGACTGAGGGGATGTGAGGGAAGAGATGGTGTTGGGATATGCTGGTAGAGGAAAGCCAGGCAGCCATGGAGACAAGGTGATACTGCTGAGTCACCGGTAGGGGGCGGGGCCATCACCACAGCTGCTCTCTCCCCACACACCAGCATCAGCAGCTGAACGAAAGAGAGGCTGACCCACCAAACACCTAACGCACTGGACTGCAGTGAAGGACCACACCCAGGGTGCTCCTTTAAGTGACTGACACTCTGATCTACAGAGTAGGACCCCACCCAGGGGGGCCCCTCTATGTGCCTGATCCACAGAGTAGGACCCCAGCCAGGGGAGCCCTGCCCCATGTGCCTGATGCACCGAACAACAGAGTAGGACCCCAGAAAAGGGAGCCCTCTAAGTGCCTGAATGGGTGGAGCTTTGGAGAAAGACTGGCTAGAGAGGCCTTCTGATCGCCAGCTACAAGAGGCTCGAGAAAGGAGTCTGGTTAGGGCCATAACTTCTGCGCTGGAAGCAGTCCCGTGTCTCTGCACACTTGGTGCTGCCAGGGTCCCCTCAAGCCAGGCAGCTACATTACTGTCACGCTCAACTCTCACTGGGGCAGAGTTGCCACAGGCAAAGAAATCTAGCACCTATGCAGGCAGGGTCATTTCAGTCATGTCTGATTCTTTGCAACCCTGTAGACTGTGGCCTGCCAGGCTTCTCTGTCAGGGAGGGGGGGCGGGGTTCACCAGGCAAGAATACTAGAGGGTATTGGACAATACTGGTTGTCATACTCTTCTAGAGCACTATATTTCCTGCTGTCCTAGCCACCAACTCCCCTGAGTACCTGGTGCTATCAGAACTGCTGCGAACCAAACAGCTGCACCACCTCTACACCTGGCTCTCACAGGGGCAAACACAAGTCCTCCAGGGCAGCCTCAGGCGCAAACCCAGTGGATGACCCACATGTAGAGGTGGAAATTAAAAAAAAAATAACTGAAACCCAGGGGCAGAGGTGGTCCTAAGATGGTGGAGGAATAGGACGGGGAGACCACTTTTTTCCTCACAAATTCATCAAAAGAACGTTTAAACGCTGAGTAGATTCCACAAAACAACTTCTGAATGCCGGCAGATGACATCAGGCACCCAAAAAAAGCAACCCATTGTCTTTGAAAGGAGGTAGGAAAAAATATAAAACACAAAAAGAGAGACACAAGAGGTAGGGACGGAGCTCCATCCCGGGAAGGGAGTCTTAAAAAGAGAGAAGTTTCCAAACACCAGGAAACACTCTCACTGCCGAGTTTGTGGCGAGCCTTGGAACCTCAGAGGGCAACATAACTGGGAGGAAAAATAAATAAATAAATAAAACCCACGGATTACGTGCCCAACGGTAACTCCCCAGTGGAGAAACGGCACAGACCCCTGCACCCGCCACTAGCAAGCGGGGGCTGGACAGGGAGGCACGGGCTGAATTGCTTAGAGTAGGACCAGGCCTCAATGCCCCGAGGGCAATCTGAGGGAACTAACTTGGGCTAGCAAACAAGACTGTGGGATAGCTACCACGCGAAAAGCCCTAACATAAGACACCGCCAGGCCCGCTCACAGAACAAAGGACCGAAGAGAGCTAGCCGGCTGCAGACCATCCCCCCTCCGATGACAGGCAGCCAGAGCCAGAAGGGGGCAATCACGGCCGCAGAGAGGCATTATCTGCCAAACTGCAAGCAGGCTTCTTTGCTAACTAAGACTTCTTGGGATTCTGGACGGTCAACATCTGCCTGAGAAGGTGCGCCGGTTGTACACCCAGAAAACCCAGCGGCAGGGATGGGGGAGGCGATAAGCCGCAGCAACCGTGCTCGCCAAACACCTCATCACCTGAGCTGTTTGGACCTGAGAAAGGCACAAAATGCAGGCCCAACCGAGTCTGCGCCTCTGAGGACTACCCGAGTGCCTGAACCTGAGTGGCTTAGACCTGGGAGGTGCATGCAGCCCAGGGCTGGCCTCGGAAGGTTCCCGGCAGAGCAACCTAGAGCCCGAGCAGTGTGGGCAGGGAGGGCACATGCGCTGTGAGCGGGGGCAGGCCCAGTGTGGCTGAGACACTGTGAGCACATACCAGTGTTATTTGTTTGCAGCGTCCCTCCCTCCCCACAGTGCGACTGAATGAGTGAGCCTAAAAAAGTGTCCATCATCGCCCCCTTTGTGTCAGGGTGGAAATTAGACATCTTTTACCTTTTCTCTGAGGCTGGAACTTGGTCCCCTGCAGAGGTACTAGGGATAACTAGTAGTTGCACAGTAGTAACAAATAGGGCTTTCCTGGTCGCTCAGATGGCAAAGAATCTGCCTGCAGTGCAGAAGATCAGGGTTTTATCCCTAGGTCAGGAAGATCCCCTGAAGATGGGAATGGCAACCCACTCCAGTATTCTTGCCTGGAGAATCCAATGGACAGAGAAGCCTGGAGGGCTACAGTCCACAGGGTCCCAAAGAGTCGGACAAGACTGAGCGACTTCACTTTCACTTTCACTTTCACTTTGGTCCGGCTTATATTTCTCAAGATCTATAGGCCCCTTCCTATGCAGTTGGTACTAACTACAGGGTTTTAATCTATTGCACCTGTCACTTCCAAGGCGGTTCCCTCTGTTTTTGCTTCTGTTTGCTGGTCTCTTCAGTGTCTAATTTCCACCCTGACACAAAGGGGGCGATGGTGGACACTTTTTTAGGCTCACTCATTCAGTCGCACTGTGGGGAGGGAGGGACGCTGCAAACAAATAACACTGGTATGTGCTCACAGTGTCTCAGCCACACTGGGCCTGCCCCCGCTCACAGCGCATGTGCCCTCCCTGCCCACACTGCTCGGGCTCTAGGTTGCTCTGCCGGGAACCTTCCGAGGCCAGCCCTGGGCTGCATGCACCTCCCAGGTCTAAGCCACTCAGGTTCAGGCACTCGGGTAGTCCTCAGAGGCGCAGACTCGGTTGGGCCTGCATTTTGTGCCTTTCTCAGGTCCAAACAGCTCAGGTGATGAGGTGTTTGGCGAGCACGGTTGCTGCGGCTTATCGCCTCCCCCATCCCTGCCGCTGGGTTTTCTGGGTGTACAACCGGCGCACCTTCTCAGGCAGATGTTGACCGTCCAGAATCCCAAGAAGTCTTAGTTAGCAAAGAAGCCTGCTTGCAGTTTGGCAGATAATGCCTCTCTGCGGCCGTGATTGCCCCCTTCTGGCTCTGGCTGCCTGTCATCGGAGGGGGGATGGTCTGCAGCCGGCTAGCTCTCTTCGGTCCTTTGTTCTGTGAGCGGGCCTGGCGGTGTCTTATGTTAGGGCTTTTCGCGTGGTAGCTATCCCACAGTCTTGTTTGCTAGCCCAAGTTAGTTCCCTCAGATTGCCCTCGGGGCATTGAGGCCTGGTCCTACTCTAAGCAATTCAGCCCGTGCCTCCCTGTCCAGCCCCCGCTTGCTAGTGGCGGGTGCAGGGGTCTGTGCCGTTTCTCCACTGGGGAGTTACCGTTGGGCACGTAATCCGTGGGTTTTATTTATTTATTTATTTTTCCTCCCAGTTATGTTGCCCTCTGAGGTTCCAAGGCTCGCCACAAACTCGGCAGTGAGAGTGTTTCCTGGTGTTTGGAAACTTCTCTCTTTTTAAGACTCCCTTCCCGGGATGGAGCTCCGTCCCTACCTCTTGTGTCTCTCTTTTTGTGTTTTATATTTTTTCCTACCTCCTTTCAAAGACAATGGGTTGCTTTTTTTGGGTGCCTGATGTCATCTGCCGGCATTCAGAAGTTGTTTTGTGGAATCTACTCAGCGTTTAAACGTTCTTTTGATGAATTTGTGAGGAAAAAAGTGGTCTCCCCGTCCTATTCCTCCACCATCTTAGGACCACCTCTGCCCCTGGGTTTCAGTTATTTTTTTTTTAATTTCCACCTCTACATGTGGGTCATCCACTGGGTTTGCGCCTGAGGCTGCCCTGGAGGACTTGTGTTTGCCCCTGTGAGAGCCAGGTGTAGAGGTGGTGCAGCTGTTTGGTTCGCAGCAGTTCTGATAGCACCAGGTACTCAGGGGAGTTGGTGGCTAGGACAGCAGGAAATATAGTGCTCTAGAAGAGTATGACAACCAGTATTGTCCAATACCCTCTAGTATTCTTGCCTGGTGAACCCCGCCCCCCCTCCCTGACAGAGAAGCCTGGCAGGCCACAGTCTACAGGGTTGCAAAGAATCAGACATGACTGAAATGACCCTGCCTGCATAGGTGCTAGATTTCTTTGCCTGTGGCAACTCTGCCCCAGTGAGAGTTGAGCGTGACAGTAATGTAGCTGCCTGGCTTGAGGGGACCCTGGCAGCACCAAGTGTGCAGAGACACGGGACTGCTTCCAGCGCAGAAGTTATGGCCCTAACCAGACTCCTTTCTCGAGCCTCTTGTAGCTGGCGATCAGAAGGCCTCTCTAGCCAGTCTTTCTCCAAAGCTCCACCCATTCAGGCACTTAGAGGGCTCCCTTTTCTGGGGTCCTACTCTGTTGTTCGGTGCATCAGGCACATGGGGCAGGGCTCCCCTGGCTGGGGTCCTACTCTGTGGATCAGGCACATAGAGGGGCCCCCCTGGGTGGGGTCCTACTCTGTAGATCAGAGTGTCAGTCACTTAAAGGAGCACCCTGGGTGTGGTCCTTCACTGCAGTCCAGTGCGTTAGGTGTTTGGTGGGTCAGCCTCTCTTTCGTTCAGCTGCTGATGCTGGTGTGTGGGGAGAGAGCAGCTGTGGTGATGGCCCCGCCCCCTACCGGTGACTCAGCAGTATCACCTTGTCTCCATGGCTGCCTGGCTTTCCTCTACCAGCATATCCCAACACCATCTCTTCCCTCACATCCCCTCAGTCCGTCTTTCCACAGTAAACATCAGACCTCGCCCTGAGATTGCTCCACAATCCCTAAACTCCAGCTCCTAGCTGCTGCACCTTCAGAAGCACCAAGCAGGGCGAAAGGTCTGACAGATGTGCAGTCTGAGTCTGAGAATCAACAGATCCAGTTCCAGAACCACACCTGCCAAGATCTGCATGCCAAGGGTAAGCTCTTCCCCTTTTCCTAAACATTTCATCTGGAATCAGTTCTCTATGCACCTCTGGATTCCAAGCTCGTGCTATTTAATATAGCAGTGTGCTGACACCCAATATATCTGTATGCTGGTGATCACCTCTGGCTCCCCTGGGTGCACAGGCAGTGGGGCACTGGCTCCCTAGGAAAGGAAAAGTGAAGCGTTCTCCTGGGATAGGCCCCAAGGAGTACACAAGGCACAGGATGTCCAGTGACACAAACAAGGTCCCAGTCATGATATCCCCACCTCCCCACATGATTGCCCTTTTATGCACAGTAGTAACAAATAGGGCTTTCCTGGTCGCTCAGATGGCAAAGAATCTGCCTGCAGTGCAGAAGATCAGGGTTTTATCCCTAGGTCAGGAAGATCCCCTGAAGATGGGAATGGCAACCCACTCCAGTATTCTTGCCTGGAGAATTCCGTAGACAGAAGAGTCTGGTGGGCTAAGTCTTTGGGATCACAAAGAGTAGGACAGGACTGAGTGACTAACACACACACAGTAAAAAACAAGGCAAGGTGTTGGGTTTGGAGGGCTTATAAAACTCCTCCGGTACCCTTGGTATTTTCTCCCCACGTATCTGCCATGTCTCTAACCCCTAGGCACATGGATAAATAGCCTTAATACTTCCTTGCTTTACCTCTCATTGATGCTCTTTGACCAAGCCTTCCACTTTCACAAAAGGCATATGTCCCTCCCCCCAACCCGTCCTGACTCTTTTCTTCTTTTCCATATTCTAGTATTCTCCATTCTAGGCCATCAAAAACACAACCTCGGGCATCTTTCAAAGATTCGGGCAGAAAAGCACAGGCTGCACAAGCTGTAAACGCTTTGTAGTCATAGGCAAAGATTGTGGGCAAGCACACTGTTTAAGGGAGACCTGCCGTAGCTGTGGGTATGACGGCCAGACCCGTCAGCCTCAGCTAACTAATCCTTGGTGCCCAAGTTGAATCACGATGGACACCAGGTATGTCCTATGCGTTTGGAAAGGCCGCTTTTGGCCAGCCAAGGTCTTGTCCAGACCCAGCGTCTCACCGCAACAGAAGAGAAAAAGGGCCCTTTCTCTGGAAGTTCAGATACTCTCAGTCGATGAAAAAATCAGAGTGAAAAAAACAAAGATAAAGACCCTAAAGGAGGCCATGATCGAATCCATCTCTACCTCACTAGCGGCCCAGCCGGAGCCCAGTGCCCCCAGAAGAAGAGGAAATGGCCTACATATGTGCTATTACAATGGCCTGGGACCTTCTGCATAAGAACGGAAATTTCACTCCAGCAAGAGTCACGGGTGATCCAGAGTCCAAGACGCAGTCTCCAAGGAGACTGCAAAAGCAACATCGTAGAAGGTGTCAGGAGCCCAGTCGGGGCCTACGGAGGAGTGTGAGGAAAAGGAAAAGCTCCAAATCACCCGTGGTAACTTCAGAGAGGGAGGATGGCCCATATGGAGACAAGCCACAGGTGTGCACACCCATCGCCCCGATCCCAAGCGAAATGCAAACAGAGTCATCTCAGAGCTCCGGGGTGCACCCAAACCTCCCATCCCTTTCAGAAGATGACCATGAGAAAGAGGGCAAGGAAAAGGGGGACGCCTCAAAAGTTATGTCCTTGCCCTGTACAGTGGAGGAGGTGAGTGTAGATGTTAGAGGTGGATGTGTGCTTCCGTCATTTACACCGGGTTTCATCCTCACTGTGCCCAAGGCTCTGGAAGAGGGGGCGCACAACACCTGCCCAAAGTCCCTGGCTGTGTCCCCTGAACGTGCTACCTCCTCGGTGAATGTTGACCCTGGAGAGGGCACGTGCAACTCAGGCTCGGAAGGTGCAGCAGCATCCTCCAGTGCCCCTAACCTGAGCCTGTGTAATGCATTCCGCCTGGCAAACAGAAAAAGGAAGCTGCAGGCCCCAGGGTGTGAGGAAGAGCGGCAAGAATCTCAGCCCTCAGCTGGCTCAAAGGCTATTAAGCCCACCAATGCCATCAAGGAGGGCGGGGGCAAGGAAGCAGGACAGCTGACAAGCATGCCATTCCCAGAGGAGCTGGGTCCCATTGAGAGAGGAATGCTGGTCTGGTTTAAGTTTCAGAATCACCCATTTTGGCCAGCCGTGGTCACGAGTGTCAGCCCAACCGAGCAGACCGCAAGGGTGCTTTTGATTGAGGCCAACATGCACTGTGAGAAGAGCGGCATTCAAGTTCCTCTTCGAAGGTTGAAGCATCTGGATTATAACGGCAAAGAAAAGCTAATGAAGAGAGCCAGCAAAGTATACGGGGAAAGTGTGAACTGGTGTTTCTCCCTGATTTCCAGCTACAGAGAAGGGCTTGTTCGCGGGTCTTTTGTGGGCTCTTTCCTGGACTATTATGCTGCTGACCTCAGTTACCCCATGAGGAAAGCCATCCAAGAAGGTGATCTGCAGATGGATTTCCCCAAGGTGAATTATTCCGACCCGGAAGATTCTGAGGAGGAGACCCCTGTGGCTGCAAAGGGGCACTGCAAGAGAATCCTCCCTGACCGGATGAGGGCTGCTCGGGACCGAGCCAACCAGAAGCTGGTGGACTTCATCGTGAAAAGAAAGGGCGCCGACCCGCATCTTCTGGACATCGTCAAAGGCAGGAAAGAATCCAAGTGGCTTGAATCATTTCTGAATTCAGAGAGGTACGTGATCTGCGTTGAAACATACCTGGAGGATGACGATCAGCTAGATGTAGTGGTAAGACATTTACGAGAAATCTACAAACACATAGACAAGAGAGCGCTGGCTCTGACGAGAGATGACCCAGTGAGCTTCCTTCTGGAAGTTCTTCTGCCAGAAGCAATCATTTGTTCAATTGCTACAGTGGATGGATTGGACTACAAGGAGGCAGAAGCAAAGTACCGGCAAGGGCCACCTGTGTATTACCGGGAAAAAGAACTATTTGATAAGAAAATCTTGAAGAAAATAAGAAAGAGATCAGCCGAGAGGCACAAGGCTAAACTCTACCCCTGTGCCCAACAGGGCATCGGGCAGACTTCTCAGTCACACCATTAGCAACAATCCCCGTCTGTATGAACTGCATGAGCCTCCCACTCCACACGGCATGTAAACACCTTCTGGAAATCCGAGGCCTCAGGAACACACTTGAATTCACTCTGGATCCATCTCCAGCACCTGTGAGTGGCATGGTCATCGTCAGTTTCTTCTTCCCCAAACCCTCACACCACTAACTTGTTAAAATATTGTAAACAGCTGTACTTCCCTCTACTTGCCCAGATGTGTAGTTTTCCAGATATTTTTACGACATGGCTTTTGACTCTACGTCATATTTTAAAGGTGGACATGCATTCCTTTATTACATGAAAAAGCCCTGTATTGGATACAAAGCAGCAATCGTGTTTAAGATCTAAGGCATGTTTCTTACAGAAAAGCCACATGGGTTTGCCATTCCTCCTGTGGCACATCGGTATCCACAATTGATTGGATTCCTCCTTAAGATAAGCCCTGACTTTTCCCTGCCATGCTTATCCATTTGGGAAAATAAAAAGCCCTGAGAGATGAAACCAGTGTCAGAGATGTTTCCTGTGTACTACCACTACCTTCCAATGGTTCTTGGAAAAGCAGTCTGAAATCCAAACAAAGTTAACGGGTGATCTGCATGTGGTCCGTGTGAGGCTGAATGAAACCTCGGCGTGCAGTAAATGTTCTGTCAACCCCTGCAAAAATGTTCACCCTTGGCTCCCCTGAGATTCCATTTGTGGGAGGTGCTCTTCTCCAACGGCTGAATGGTTTCCCCAAATAGACAGACTCCTGGCTGTCTTCCTATATGACAGTGACTGGATCCCCTACATGCCATCATCTGTCCCCTTGTGGAAGATGACTACAGCCATCGTAGACTCAGGTTGACTTGTCTAGACCTGGAGTCCAGGCTGACTGCTTGGAACCCATCCAGTTGGCATAGATTGTAGCAAAGCAGGCGCTTTGCCCTCATCGACCCATGTCCTCCCAAAAATTGCAGTCATTTGTCCCAAACCTAGCAAGCTTGATCCTTTGACTTATTCATCAACTAGCTCCGACAGGTTCCAGCAGTGTAAGTGCAGACGAGTAAGTCATTCCAGGCTGCCTGAGCAGTAGGTGGACCAGGAGGGTCTGGGAAATGGGTTACAGAAAAGTCTCCATTCAGCTAAACATGGCTGCTGTCAGAATACAGTGAAAGGCAGTTTAACAGGTAAATTCTGAAGCTCATGGATTGTTATCCTACCTTGAAACAAGATTTCATTATTACTATTTTTTTGTTTTGAGAGGAAGAAAAGCCAGTTTACTTTGTAAAACCCAATAGGAAAA
Source organism: Capricornis sumatraensis (assembly GCF_032405125.1). Lineage (NCBI taxonomy): Eukaryota > Metazoa > Chordata > Mammalia > Artiodactyla > Bovidae > Capricornis > Capricornis sumatraensis. The sequence continues at coordinate 62,363,067 of NC_091092.1, read as the reverse complement.
TAAACATTAAAGATTTAACGTGAACCTGAGTGTGTTCTTGTTCTTAGAAAGAATCAACTGTCAACTGCCCCAGGTTCAACTCTGTTCAGGTCAGTCGCTCAATCGTATCTGACTCTTTGCAACCCCATAGACTGCAGTTCACCAGGTTTTCCTATCCATCACCAACTCCCGGAGCTTGCTCAAACTCATGTCCATTGAGTCGGTGATGTCATCCAACCATCCCATCCTCTGTCGTCCCCTTCTCCTCCTGCCTTCAATCTTTCCCAGCATCAGGGTCTTTTCCAATGAGTCAGGAAAAATTTTAGCCCCAGGTTATGGGGATAACATTACGTGCCCATGTGATTTTTTTTTTTATTTGCAAAGGGGAGCTGTTTTGATTCACAATAAAACCATTGTGTCTTTCACCTCAAACTTCTGCTTTGTCACATTTCAGATGGAACATATTTGGACATTTATTGTACATAAATAATACTCCTCCTCCTCTAGGAGGAGTTCAGCCTCCTCCTGGCCCACATCGCTTGCATCCGTTAGCAGCAATGAGTCTATTATCCAATGACTCTTTCACCTATGTTTCTCCTTAGCACAAACAAATACATATTTACTTACTCATTCTCAGCCCAGGTCATTTAATTCAGTGCTAAACCACACACAGTCCACACCCCGGGTCCTACACACCTGGTTACCTATGACTTGTGGCTTGTGGTTAGCTGCTACTGACCATATCACTTGTGTGTGCTTAGTCACACAGTCGTGTCCTACTCTTTGCGATCCCATGGACTCAAGCCCACCAGACTCCTTTGTCCATGGGGATTCTCCAGGCAAGAATACTGGAGTGGGTTACCATGCCCTCCTCCAGGGCATTTTCCCAACCCAGAGATGGAACCCAGGTCTCCCAAATTGCACACGCATTTTTTACTGTCTGAGCCACCTGGGAATTTCTAAGTCCAAGGAATTTGAATATGATGAAACACTAAAATTATATTTGGAAGCTTGGAGTCTTCGTCAATTCCAAAGCTACCTGGAGATTTCAAAAGCCATCTTTCAAGACCTTAACCCTGCACATGCCCCTCCATGACCTTGGTATGGCAGGTTCGCTGGGAATTGCTGCCATCATTGACCTGCCAGAGTTTCAAACGTATTCCTCAGTATCACTCTGCCACTGAGACTCAAATGCAGCTTTCAGGGTCCCACCCTTGTGAGTCTGATTTGGGGATCTGGGCTGAAACACTGGCACCTGCATTTTCATATGCCACATGAAGATCTGGATGCTGGAGGTGCCGGCTGCCCTGTTTCATCTCAGATCAGCCCTGGGATCAGTGTGTAGACTCCAAGGTGCACGGAGCTCACTGAGCCTCCAACTTCCAGGCTCGCACTGCTCAGAGTCTCCAGACTAGCCTTTCTGACCGAGTGGTGACTGACAGCCCTTCTCATCATGCCCCCAAGCCTCCCAGCTCCTGGCCCCGCCCCCATGCACAAAATGAGGCGAGCACAGGCACCCCGAGACTGAGGCAAGATGGAGATGGGGTGGAAGCAGAGCAGGGCTTTCCGTAGCTCTTCTGAGAAAACCGTAAGGCTTCTTCCCACAAGGATGCTGCAAGAGCGCTCCCTCTAGGAGGCGATGTTGGGCACCCGTGGAAGGACAATCACAGCAATGAGGGAAAGGAGCGAGAGAAGCATACCCACCAGGATATGGGAGGGATTGTTTCCCTGTAACCTCACATCCTAGCTCTAGCCCAAGAGCACATCTCATGATCTCCATTCTACTGATGAGGAACCAAAAAGGGAAGGGAATGGTGTTTATTGGGGTGAAACGGGTAATCACAAAACAAGTCAACTGAGCAAGAGAACTTGTTTGAGTGAGCGCAGTTCCATATTGAGGGCACTCACATGGAGAAGGGTGGGCAAGAGTGGGTGTCCCTTCCCCTCTGCTGAGGGCTGTGTGAGACCCCGCCTGAATGTTATACACACACTGTCCTATCCAAGCCTGCCTGCACACCTATCAGGGAGATATCTTTACTGTGGCCACCTCAGAGTTGCAGGAAATGGGATTCCAAAAGGTGGAGAGTATTGCTGGGGGTGACAAAGCTGATAAGTGTTGGGACTGGGCTTAGAATGCAGTCACATCAAACCCTGTACACTTAAACCAACGCTGGGCTGCTGTGTTTCTCGAAGTTTCTCCCCTGTCAGAACCACTTGGAGAGCTTGTTAAAGTTCAGAGTGCTGGGCTCCACTCCAGAAGTATTGAAGAGGAAAATTTAAAACTTACACCCAGCTAGAAATAACTAAATACTCCTTCTGCTCCTGTAACTCAGCTTGCTCTTTGCAACTCAGCTTGCTCCTTGCAAAGTCATGTAAGTTACGACTGTTTGGGAAAATGGAAACTTAAGACAATGCCAGGAGCTGCCTCCTTAACCATGTTTGTTTGTGTAAAAGTCAGGCACCCCCCTCCCCCACCGTGTCCTAACAGCTGTTCCCACTTGCACGAAACCCCTGGTTTAAACTAGCCTATTAACAGTCAGCACTGCCACTACAGTCTGATGTCATGCACTGTCTATAAGACCTTTGTAATGTTTTTGTTCAGTGCTCAGAGCTGTAAGTGTTAACTCCTCTGGACCCATCGGTGTAATAAACGTTAGTTCTCCAACTCTCTTGAGTGTGGTGCTTGGTTTCTCGACCATCAGACTTCTTCAACAGTATGGGGCCTGAGGATTTGCATTTCTGAAACTTTCCAAGGATGCTGATGTTTTGGTTCCTAGCCCTCTACCGCCTCTCACAGCGCCCCCTCAGCACTGGAGCAGCAGTGCTCTCAATACTGGAGATCTAGTCCTGCCTCCATGCTTTCAGACACTCCCTTCACCCCATCTAGAATGTTTCCTTCCAGGGTCACCTTAGAAAAATTCTCCAGGTCCACCCATAGAAGACTGCTTTCTCTGATCTGTTCTCTATCTGCAACAATCCACTCCACTCCCACGTTCTGTTGCTACTCCTTGTAACAATGACCTCATGGTTTTGTGTGTTATACGTAAGTTTGTCTTTATCTGTCCCCCACGCTGAGTTCTTAATTTTCCAAGGGAATGGCCTTGGCCTGTTTATCTTTTTATGCCCAGCTGCAAGTAGAAGCTTACAGAAATGCTTGTTCACAAACCCATGCCTCCACACTGCTAACTTTCAGGTCCCTCCATAGCCCTGGCCTAACCATTGTTTCATTCTGATCTTTTGCCGTTCCTTTGACTCCCCAGTGCTGCTCCAGATTGCTTTCCACCCAGTAACAGCATCAGATAGGACAGGGGGAATGACTGCATCCACAAATGTAAAGTATGATTAATTATAACAATGACCAGCTTCAGTGTAATTAATAAATACGTTTTCAGGACCCAAGAAGTACGAAGTAACACTGGAGTTCTCAAAGCAGAGTCCAGGGAACCCTGGGAGTCCTTGAGACCCTTTCAGCTGGAATCTACAGGATCAAATCTCTCTTCATAATGCTGCTAAGATGTTTTTGCTTTTTGCACTTTTTCCCAAGGGTAAGGTGGAATTTTCCAGAGGCAACCAAAGTGTGATATTGTGGCAGGCTAAAGTCAGAAACAGACGTGATTTCCCAGCTCTCTCACATTAAGCCATACATCAAAGAGGGTTACAAAAATGTAAAGCAATGCCATTCTTTCCACTAACTTTCATCTGTTTTGTATAGATTTTTTTCATAAAATATGTTATTCATGTTAACATGCAGTGGTTTTATTACTGTCATCTTTAAATGAGTAGATAATATTTTTAATTTCTTATTTTCAATTTTAATACAATAAATATTGATATTTATAACCCACATGAACAATAACTCTTTGAGGTTCTTGATAAATTTTAGGAATGCAAAGGAGTCCTGAGAACAAAAGGTTTAAAGACTGATTTAATCTGATGCTCCACAATGGAATGGAGTAAAACATTTCTCAATGTGTCTTAGGTTATTGGGGTGGCAGTCTTCACTCTTTTAACAATGATTTTATGTTTTTTTCCTCTTAATGATAGGACAGGTACCACAGAATTCAAATTTAGGCAGGCAAGCACAGAAGATTTTTGTAATCCATGCAAAACATCAGATGTTTGCACTGTTTCTATGATGTAACTTTTAAATTTTTCTTTTTTTTTGTTTTTATGTGGGAAAGGTATACATTAATAAATAAAATATGTGTGTGTGTGTCAGTCCCTCAGACATGTCCAACTCTTTGCAACCCCATGGACTGTAGCCCACCAGGCTCCTCTGTCTATGGGATTTCCCAGGCAAGAATACTGGAGTGAGTTGCCATTGCCTCCTCCAGGGGATCTTCCCCACCCAGAGGTCAAACCCAGATCTCCCGTATTGGCAAGCTGGTTCTTTACCACTGAGCCACCAGGGATGATACCAACATATCCTTCAGGGGAGCTCAATTCAACCTAGCACAATAGACAATGGCACATGTTAGAGAAATTATACAGAAAAGAAGTATGACTTAAAATCATGAAGCTCAAATCAAAGAAGCTAATTCCGTATTTCAGTCTATGATAAGAAAGAGCTGAGGAGGTTATCAGCCCAAAACCTTAACTTCCTTTATTGTATTGTTGCTCTTTGTCACCATGTACTTGGAAATGTGACTTAAGAAACTGGGTCTTCTGCTCTTAAGTTTCTTGTTGGACCTCACAGAGGCCAGGAGTGCCCGCTGGGCTGGGGGAGCCAGTTCACATTCTTTAAGTCAGCCCATTCTTGCTTAGATGATGCAGGTGGGGAACATGATCTGGGCCTACAAGTTTTCGAACCAATCCTAATACTGTTGTGCCAAAACTCTTGGACAGGAGGAGGGATACAGAGGGAAAGAAAGAAGAAAAGTGGAGTCTTCTGAAATTCTAAACCCTTCTAACCTTGGGACGTCGAGGCCATTTAATGATGCAGCTTGCAGTGATGACAAGCGTTGCTAAGAATGAAATGAGTTTGGTCAGTGAATTTAAGGAAGGAGATCTTGTAAAGAAAGACAAACAAGGGCAAAACCACTGCCAAATTGTTGTGGTGAGTTGAGCCAGGAAAACTGTTGGAAGTTGACCAAAGAGAGCCCAAAGACTGAGGACGGCTGAGCCCAGCATCCACCACTGCAAGCGGCTTCACTGATAAGAAAACCACACCCATGGGCCAGAGCTGCACTTTCTTCATCCAGCCTCATGTACCCTATAGGTACATAGAACTTTCACTGTGGCTCAGCTGGTAAAGAATCCGCCTACAAGGGGGGAAGCCTGGGTTCGATTCTTGTGTTGGGAAGATCCCCTAGAGAAGGGAACAGCTACCCACTCCACTATTCTGGCCTGGAGAATTCCATGGACTGTATAGTCCATGGGGTCGCAAAGAGTCAGACACAGCAGAGTGACTTTCACTTTCACCCCATAGATACACATTTAGAAGCTTAAAATAGTGCCCTTTTATTATGCACAGCTGTCCAGACCTGGCCTAGCTTCCAAGGCTGCACGGAGAGTGTCGACTGGCTGGGGTCTTCCAAATTGCTTTGTTGCCAGTCTTGACATGTAATCTCAGCAGCTCCCTTTGCAAACAGTGCAGTTAGTGGCCTCCCTCTTGGTGCAGATCACCTTATGCATTTTTCACGGAACACACCTCCATAGCAGATATCAAAAGAGCTGTCTTCCAATTAAGTAAGACTTCATTGCCAGTCCCTGTTTGCCTCTCCAGCCTCTTTTGGTGTGCCAGGAACTCCCAGCACACGTGCAGCAGGGCACACATAGATCTCCTCTCTGACAGACTGGCAACACTTTCTCCCCTGGTGTCCCACCCTTTAACCCTGGCTGGGCCTTGAAGACCAAGCTCAGAACACTTCTTGTCCAGAGAGTCCCCGTGGATTCTCCCCAGACTGAGTCCCATGTCATCAAAGTTGATCTTCCTCGGGCCTACGCACACACTCCATGGCAAGCACCCTCAGGCCCAGGTGCAGTGTGCTGCTCGAACATAGGACACCAAAGGCTACAGAGTCCTAAAGAGGTGGCCAGCCCTTAATCCTCAACAAGGGCAGTTGTGTCCCTGCCACCACCACGTATATCAGGGTGCCTCTCCTCCAGCACTGACCCTTTCTCTCTGTGTGCCCAGATGGTAGCTCTGGTGCTGATCCTGCCAGAGTAGCTACCCCAAGCTGTGAGTAAACCGGCCAGCAACAAACAGCCCCCATCTCTTAGAAGAAATGCACTGAGTGTGGATCCCCTTGCTGGTAAACAAGGAAAGAAAGGGACCCCCAGGATGTATCCTTGACCTCTCCTCTGAGCAGGCGTGCCCTATGGCTTCCATCACTAGATCTACTGGGGACCACCTGCAGGGCAGGCAGGATAATGCCACCCTCTCTCTATCCAGGCTATTCTGCCCCTCCAAAAATTCCTCCTGGTAGGATTGAGGGATGCCTGGAGACCGGCGTCAGCAGGAACTTGCTCACAGACAAAGCCCATGGCCCTGAGGTCCTACAGGCCTGCCCTGCATCCCCAGGTACCAGCGATCTTTGCCCCTTCCCTGGTGTGGCTCAGTTGTTCCCCAACATGCTCCCAGGCATGCCTCTTCCAAGACCTCCCGGAATCCACTTGGGCCACTCTACCTGTCAGCCATCAATCACCCTCTGGTCCCTCTAAATCAGCAGATTGACCTGTCATGGTTTGCAGAGAGACAACCAAAGTAGGGGGGTGGGGAGAGTAATGCACACCTCCCACCCCTCTCAGGGTCCTTTCTCACGTGGCCAGGCTACTTCTTCATCCATTCCCAGAGCAACTCCTCTGGGAGGAGTCAGGACCCAACCCTGGGGCAACTCCTTGTCAATCAGACCGCAGGAGTACAGAAACACAAATGGATACACACGTGTCCCAGCCCATGGCAATCAGGGCAGGGGTCTGGTGAGAGACCAGTGCCATCTTAACCCCAGGGCAACTCTCCAATGGGAACATGCCAACCGAATTGCCCAGAACATTTGCACAATGGTCCTCAGAGTGGGGTGGTGGAGGGCAAAAGCAGGAGGGCTGAATCAGCCCAGGCAACAGGGGACTTCTGGGAGTTTGCTCCAGCTGCTGTTGTCATATGGTAACGTGCAATGGTTAGGTGGGAAAGTGGTCGAGAGTGACCTTACTGTGCTGTTGTCTTTTTTAGTGGAGGGGACAAGGGATGTGCCATGCAGCCTTTCCCCTGTGACCTAGAGTACTGGCCCTGGGTGGTGCTCCCAATTGCTGCACAGATGTGACGAGAGGATGCACACGAGGAAGGGCTCTTTGGCACATGTGTAGGGTGAGTAGGGAGAAGCGGTGACCACCACTACAGCTCACATCTGCTTCTGTGTACAATGCTGCATGCTGACTCAGGAGCTGTGGTGGCCTCCAGCATAAAGAAATCACTTGTTTTTAAATTGAGATGGAATTGTCATTCCATACATGTCACTCTTTTGAAGTGGACAACTCAGGGGCATTTAGCACATTCCCAGTGTTGTGTAGCCTCCCTTCTGTCCAAGTACAAGATATTTTCCTCCCCCTCAAACAAGACCTAATCGGCATTAGGCAGTTCCCCTACAATTCTGGCCAGGCCCTTCTAACCATTAATCTTTCAAATTCTGGACATTTCACATTAATGGAATCAAACAATATGCTGCATTTTTCACCTGGCATCTTTCACAATGTTTTCAAGGTTCATCCATATTGTAGCATGTATTGGTACTTTTTATTGATTTTTTTATATGTATCTCTTCACATTTTATTTTAATATTATTTTTTAATTTATTTTAATTGGAGGCTAATTACTTTACAATATTGTAGTGGTTTTGCCATACATTGACATGAATCAGCCACGGGTGTACATGTGTTTCCCACCCTGATCCCCCCTCTCCCCCCTCCCCATCCCATCCCTCTGGGTCATCCCAGTGCACAAGCCCTGAGCACCCTGTGTCATGCATCAAAACTGGACTGGCAATATGTTTCACATATGATAATATACATGTTTCAGTGCAATTCTCTCAAATCATCCCACCGTTGTCTTCTCCCACAGAGTCCAAAAGACTGTTCTATATATCTGTGTCTGTTTTGCTGTCTTGCATATAGTGTTATCATTATCATCTTCTAAATTCCATATATATGCATTAGTATACTGTATTGAAGTTTTTCTTTCTGGGTAATTTCACTGTGCATAATAGGCTCCAGTTTCATCCAACTCATTAAAACTGATTCAAATACATTCTTTTTCATGGCTGCGTAATACTCCATTGTGTATATGTACCACCACTTTCTTATCCATTTGTCTGCTGATGGACATCTAGGTTGCTTCCATGTACCGGCTATTGTAAACAGTGCTGTGATGAACATTTGGGTACACGTGTCTCTTTCCATTCTGGTTTCCTCGGTGTGTATTACCAGCAGTGGGATTACTGGGTCATATGGCAGTTCTATTTCCAGTTTTCTAAGGAATCTCCACACTATTTTCCATAGTGGCTGTACTAGTTTGCATTCCCACCAACAGTGTAAGAGGGTTCCCTTTTCTCCACACCCTCTCCAGCATATATTCCTTGTAGACTTTTGGATTGCAGCCATTCTGACTGGCGTGAAATGGTACCTCAATGTGGTTTTGATTTGCATTTCTCTGATAATGAGTGATGTTGAGCATCTTTTCATGTGTTTGTTAGCCATCTGTATGTCTTCTTTGGAGAAATGTCTATTTAGTTCTTTGGCCCATTTTTTTGACTGGGTCGTTTATTTTTCTGGAATTGACCTGCAGGAGTGGCTTGTATTTTTTTGAGATTAATTCTTTGTCAGTTGGTTCGTTTGCTATTATTTTCTCCCATTCTGAAGGCTGTCTTTTCACCTTGCTTATAGTTTCCTTTGTTGTGCAGAAGCTTTTAAGTTTAATTAGGTACCAATTGTTTATTTTTTCTTTTATTTCCATTACTCTGGGAGGTGGGTCATAGAGGATCCTGCTGTGATTTATGTCAGAGAGTGTTTTGCCTATGATTTCCTCTAGGAGTTTTATAGTTTCTGGTCTTATGTTTAGATCTTTAATCCATTTTGAGTTTATTTTTGTGTATGGTGTTAGAAAATGTTCTAGTTTCATTCTTTTACAAGTGTTTGTCCAGTTTTTCCAACGCCACTTGTTAAAGAGATTGCCTTTTCTCTATTGTATATTCTTGCCTCCTTTGTCAAAGATAAGGTGTCCATAGGTGCATGGATTTATCTCTGGGCTTTCTATTTTGTTCCGTTGATCTATATTTCTGTCTTTGTGCTGGTACTATATTGTCTTGATGACTGTGGCTTTGTAGTAGAGCCTGAAGTCAAGCAAGTTGATTCCTCCAGTTTCATTCTTCTTTCTCAAGATTGCTTTGGCTATACAAGGTTTTCTGTATTTCCATATGAATTATGAGTTATTTGTTCTAGCTCTGTGAAAAATACCGTTGGTAGCTTGATAGGGATTGCATTGAATCTATAAATTGCTTTGGTTAGATACTCATTTTCATCCTATTGATTCTTCCGATCCATGAACATGTTATATTTCTCCATCTATTTGTGTCCTCTTTGATTTCTTTCATCTGTTTTTTATAGTTTTCTATATGGGTCTTTTGTTTCTTTAGGTATATATATTATTAAGTATTTTATTCTTTTCGTTGCAATGGTGAATGGATTAGTTTCCTTAATTTCTCTTTCTCATTGTTATGTATAGGAATGCATGGGATTTCTGTGTGTTAATTTTATATCCTGCAAATTTATTATATTCATTGATTAGCTCTAGTAATTTTCTGGTGGAGTCTTTAGGGTTTTCTATGTAGACGATCATGCCATCTGTAAACAGTGAGAGTTATACTTCTTTTCCAACATGAATTCATTTTATTTGTTTTCCTGCTCTGATTGCTGTGGCCAAAACTTCCAAAACTGTGTAGAGTAGTAGTGATGAGAGTGGGCACCCTTGTCTTGTTCTTGACTTTAGGGGAAATGCTTTCAGTTTTTCACCATTGAGGATAATGTTTGCTGTGGGTTTGTCATATATAGCTTTTATTATGTTGAGGTATGTTCCTTCTAGTCCAGCTTTCTGGAAGAATTGATGCTTTTGAACTGTGGTGTTGGAGAAGACTCTTGAGAGTCCCTTGGACTGCAAGGAGATCCAACCAGTCCATTCTAAAGGAGATCAGCCCTGGGTGTTCTTTGGAAGGAATGATGCTAAAGCTGAAACTCCAGTATTTTGGCCACCTCATGCAAAGAGTTGACTCATTGGAAAAGACTCTGATGCTTGGAGTGATTGGGGGCAGGAGGAGAAGGGGACGACAGAGGAAGAGACGGCTGGATGGCCTCACCGACTCGATGGTTGTGAGTCTGAGTGAACTCTGGGAGTTGGTGATGGACAGGGAGGCCTGGCGTGCTGCAATTCAAGGGGTCTCAAAGAGTCGGACACGACTGAGTGACTGAACTGAACTGGAGGTTTTTTTTTTTAATCATGAATGGATGTTGAATTTTGTCAAAGGCTTTCTCTGCATCTATTGAGATAATCATAGGCTTTTATCTTTCAATTTGTTCTTGTGGTGTATTACCTTGATTGATTTGTGGATATTGAAGAATCCTTGCATCCCTGGGATAAAGCCCACTTGATCATGATGTATGATTTTTAAATATGTTGTTAGATTCTGTTTGCTAGAATTTTGTTAAGGATTTTAGCATCTATGTTCATCTATTGGCCTGTAGTTTTCTTTGTTGGGGCATCTTTATCTGGTTTTGGTATTAGGGTGATGGTGGCCTCATATAATGAGTTTGGCCATTTACATTCCTCTGCAATTTTCTGGAAGAGTTTGAGTAGGATAGATGTTAGATCTTCTCTAAATTTTGGTAGAATTCAGTTGTGAAGCCGTCTGGGCCTGGGTTTTTGTTTGCTGGAAGATTTCTGATTACAGTTTCAATTTCCGTGCTTGTGATGGGTCTGTTAAGATTTTCTATTTCTTCCTGGTTCAGTTTTGGAAAGTTGTACTTTTCTAAGAATTTGTCCATTTCTTCCACGTTGTCCATTTTATCGGCATATAGTTGCTGATAGTAGTCTCATATGATGCTTTGTATTTCTGTATTGTCTGTTGTGATTTCTCCATTTTCATTTCTAATTTTATTCATTTGATTTTTCTCTCTTTGTTTCTTGATGCATCTGGCTAATGGTTTGTCAATTCTACTTATCTTCTCAAAGAACCAGCTTTTAGCTTTGTTGATTTTTGCTATGGTCTCCTTTGTTTCTTTTGCGTGTACTTCTGCCCTAATTTTTACGATTTCTTTCCTTTTACTAACCCTGGGGTTCTTCATTTCTTCCTTTTCTAGTGGCTTTAGGTATAGAGTTAGGTTATTTATTTGACTTTTTTCTTGTTTTTTGAGGTAAACCTGTATTGCTATGAACCTTCCCCCTTAGCACTGCTTTTACAGTGTCCCATAGGTTTTGGCCTAGACATCCTGGAATGTGAAGTCAAGTGGGCCTTAGAAAGCATCACTGTAAACAAAGCTAGTGGAGGTGATGGAATTCCAGTTGAGCTATGTCAAATTCTGAAAGATAATGCTGTGAAAGTGCTGCACTCAATATGCCAGCAAATTTGGAAAACTCAGCAGTGGCCACAGGACTGGAAAAGGTCAGTTTTCATTCCAATCCCAAAGAAAAGCAATGTCAAAGAATACTCAAACTACTGCACAATTGCGCTCATCTCACATGCTAGTAAAGTAATTTTGAAAATTCTCCAAGCCAGGCTTCATCAATAACTGAACTATAAACTTCTATATGTTCAAGCTAGTTTTAGAAAAGGCAGAGGAATCAGAGATCAAATTGCCAACATCCGCTGGATCATTGAAAAAGCAAGAGAGTTCCAGAAAAAACATCTATTTCTGCTTTATTGACTATGCCAAAGCCTTTGACTGTGTGGATCACAATAAACTGTGGAAAATTCTGAAAGAAATGGGAATACCAGACCACCTGACCTGCCACTTGAGAAATGTGTATGAAAGTCAGGAAGCAACAGTTAGAACTGGACATGGACCAACAGACTGGTTCCAAGTAGGAAAAGGAGTACGTCAAGGCTGTATATTGTCACCCTGCTTATTTAACTTATATTCAGAGTACATCATGAGAAATGCTGGGCTGGAAGAAGCACAGGCTGGAATCAAGATTGCTGGGAGATATATCAATAACTTCAGATATGCAGATGACATCACCCTTATGGAAGAAAGTGAAGAGGAACTAAAAAGCCTCTTGATGAAAGTGAAAAAGGAGTTTGAAAAAGTTGGCTTAAAGCTCAACATTCAGAAAATGAAGATCATGCATCCAGTCCCATCAATTCATGGGAAATAGATGGGGAAACAGTGTCAGACTTTATTTTTTTGGGCTCCAAAATCACTGCAGAAGGTGATTGCAGCCATGAAATTAAAAGACACTTACTCCTTGGAAGAAAAGTTATGACCAACCTAGATAGTATATTCAAAAGCAAAGACATTACTTTGCTGACTAAGGTCCATCTAGTCAAGGCTATGGTTTATTCTGTGGTCATGTATGGATGTGAGAGTTGGACTGTGAAGAAGGCTGAGCGCCGAAGAATTGATGCTTTTGAACTGTGGTGTTGGAAAAGACTCTTGCTAGTCCCTTGGACTGCAAGGAGATCCAACCAGTCCATTCTAAAGGAGATTAGCCCTGGGATTTCTTTGGAAGGAATGATGCTAAAGCTGAAACTTCAGTACTTTGGCCCCCTTGTGTGAAGAGTTGACTCATTGGAAAAGACTCTAATGTTGGGAGGGATTGGGGGCCAGAGGAGAAGGGAACGACAGAGGATGAGCTGGCTGGATGGCATCACTGACTCAATAAACGTGAGTCTGAATGAACTCCAGGAGTTGGTGATGGAATGGAGGCCTGGCATGCTGCAATTCATGGGGTGGCAGAGTTGGACACGACTGGTGACTAAACTGAGCTGAACTAACTGATAGGTTTGGGGTTGTTCTGTTTTCATTTTAACTCGTTTCTATGCATATTTTGATTTCTTTTTTGATTTCTTCTCTTTTTTGTTGGTTATTCAGCAGCGTGTTTTTCAGCCTCCATATGTTGGAATTTTTAATAGTTTTTCTCCTGTAATTGACATCTAATCTTACTGCCTTCTGGTCAGAAAAGATGCTTCGAATGATTTCAAATATTTGAAGTCACCAAGGCTAGATTTATGGCCCAGTATGTGATCTATCCTGGAGAAGGTTCCATGTACACTGGAGAAAAGATGAAATTCATTGTTCTGGGGTGAAATGTCCTATAGATATCTATTAGGTCTAACTGGTCCATTGTATGATTTAAAGTTTGTGTTTGCTTGTCAATTTTCTGTTTAGTTGATCTATCCATAGGTGTGAGTGGGGTATTAAGTCTCCCACTATTATTGTGTTATTGTTAATTTCCCCTTTCATTCTTGTTAGTATTTGCCTCACATATTGTGGTGCTCGTATGTTGGGTGCATATATATTTATAATTGTTATATCTTATTCTTTGATTGATCCTTTGATCATTATGTAGTGTCCTTCTTTGTCTCTTTTCACAGCCTTTGTTTTAAAGTCTATTTTTTTCTGATATGAGTACTCCTGCTTTCTTTTGGTCTCTATTTGCATGGGATATCTTTTTCGAGCCCTTCACTTTCAATCTGTATGTGTCCCTTGTTTTGAGGTGGGTCTCTTGTAGACAACAAATATAGGGGTCTTGGTTTTGTATCCATTTAGCCAAGTTTATTCTTTTGGTTGGGACATTGAACTCATTTACATTTAAGGTAATTATTGATATGTATGATCCTGTTGCCATTTACTTTGATGTTTTGTGTTCGAGTTTATACATCCTTTCTGTGTTTCCTGTCTAGAGAAAATCCTTTAGCATTTATTGGAGAGCTCATGCTGAATTCTCTCAGCTTTTGCTTGTCTTTAAAGCTTTTGATTTCTCCTTCATATTTGAATGAAATCCTTTCTGGGTACAGTAATCTCTGTTGTAGGTTTTTCTCTTTCATCACTTTAAGTATGTCCTGCCATTCCCTTCTTTCCTGAAGAGTTTCTATTGAAAGATCATCTGTTATGCTTATGGGAATCCCCTTGGGTGTTATTTGTTGTTTTTCCCTTGCTGCTTTTAATATTTGTTCCTTGTGTTTGATCTTTGTTAATTTGATTAATATGTGTCTTTGGGTGTTTCCTCTTGAAGGTTTATCCTATTTGGGACTCTCTGGGTTTCTTGGACTTGGGTGACAATTTCCTTTCCCTTTCTTAGGGAAGTTTTCAACTATTAGCTCCTCGAGTGTTTCTCATGGTCTTCCTTTTTGTTTTCTTCTTCTGGGACTCATATGATTCAAATTTTGTGGTGTTTAACATTGTCCCAGGGGTCTTGAGGTTGTCATTTCTTTTAATTCTTTTTTTTTCTTTTTTTTCCTCTCTGATTCATTTATTTCTACCATTTAATCTTCTACCTCACTAATCCTATCTTCTACCTCTGTTATTCTACTGTTGGTTCCCTCCAGAGCGTTTTTTATCTCATTAATTGCATTATTCATTACATATTGACACTTTTTATTTCTTCTACGTCCTTGTTAAACCTTTCTTGCATCTGCTCAATCCTTGTCTCCGGGCTATTTATCTGTAACTGCCTTTTGTTTTCAAGATTTTGGATCATTCTTACTATCATTATTCTGAATTCTTTTTCAGGTAGATTTCCTATCTCATCCTATTTTGTTTAGTTTGGTGGGCCTTTATCCTGTTCCTTTACCTGCTGATTATTTCTCTGCCTTTTCATCTTGTTTAGATTGCTGTGTTTGGAGTGGCCTTTCCATATTCTGACAGTTTGTGGTTTCTTTTTATTGTTTAGCTTCCTCACTGTGAGTGGTGTGAACAGGTGGCTTGTCAAGTTTTCCTGGTTAGGGAAGCTTGTGTTGGTGTTCTGGTGGGTGGAATTGGATTTCTTCTCTCTGGAGTGCAATGAAGTGTCCAGTAGTGAGTTTTGAGATGTCAGTGGGTTTGGTGTGTCTTTGGGCAGCCTGTATATTGAAACTCAGGTCTATGTTCCTTTGTTGCTGGAGATTTTGAGCGGTATGTCTTGTTGTGGAACTTGTTGGCTCCTGTGTGGTGCTTGGTTTCAGTGTAGGGATGGAGGCTTTTGGGTGAGCTCTTATAAATTAATATCCCCTGGAGTCAGGAGTTCTCTAGTCTTCTCAGGTTTTGGATTTAAGCCTCCTTTCTCTGGTTTTCAGTTTTACTCTTACAGTAGCCTCAAGACTTCTCCATCTATACAGCACCAATGATAAAACATCTAGGTTTATGATGAAAAGTTTCTCCACAGTGAGGGACACCTGGAGAGGTTCACAGAGTTACATGGAGAAGAGAAGAGGGAGGAGGGAGATAGAGGTGACCAGGAGGAGATGAGGGGGAATCAAAAGGGGAGAGAGCAAGCTAGCCAGGAATCACTTTCTTATGTGCTCTACACAGTCTGGATCCCTCAGAGGTGTTCATGGAGTTACTCAGAGAAGAGATGATGGAGGAAGGAGACAGAGGTGACCAGGAGGAGAAAAGGGGGAATCAAAAGGAGAGAGACAGATCTAGCCAGTAATCAGTTCCCTAAGTGTTCTCCACCCTCTGGAACACACAAAGAGAGTCACAAAATTGGGTAGAGAAGAGAAGGGGAATGGAGGTGTTAGAGGCAACCTGGTGGAGAAAAAGGAGAGTCAAAAGGAGGAGAGAGCAATCAAGCCAGTAATGACACTCCCAAGTAAAAAATGGGTACTGAAGATTGGGTTCTTAAATGTACAATTTGATAACAAATACCAAAAAGCAAAAATTTAAAATCTAGAGTAGAGGTTCAGTTTGGTTCAGCTGCTCAGTCGTGTCCAACTCTTTGAGACCCCATGATTTGCAGCACTGCAGGCCTCCCTGTCCATCACCAACTCCCGGAGTTCACCCAGACTCATGTCCATCGAGTCAGTGATGCCATCCAGCCATCTCATTCTCTGTCGTCCCCTTCTTCTCCTGTCCCTAATCTCTCCCAGCATCAGAGTCTTTTCCAATGAGTCAACTCTTCACATCAGGTGGCCAAAGTACTGGAGTTTCAGCTTTAGCATCATTCCTTCCAAAGAAATCTCAGGGCTGATCTCCTCCAGAATGGACTGGTTGGATCTCCTTGCAGTCCAAGGGACTCTCAAGAGTCTTCTCCAACACCACAGTTCAAAAGCATCAATTCTTCGGCACTCGCCCTTCTTCACAGTCCAACTCTCACATCCATACATGACTACTGGAGAAACCATAGCCTTGACTAGACGGACCTTAGTCGGCAAAGTAATGTCTCTGCTTTTGAATACACTATCTAGGTTGGTCATAACTTTTCTTCCAAGGAGTAAGCGTCTTTTAATTTCATGGCTGCAATCACCATCTGCAGTGATTTTGGAGCTCAAAAAAATAAAGTCTGACACTGTTTCCCAATCTATTTACCATGAAGTGATGGGACCAGATGCTATGATCTTCGTTTTCTGAATGTTGAGCTTTAGGCCAACTTTTTCACTCTCCTCTTTTACTTTCATCAAGAGGCTTTTTAGTTCCTCTTCACTTTCTGTCATAAGGGTGATGTTATCTGCATATCTGAGGTTGTTGATATTTCTCCCAGCAATCTTGATTCCAGCCTGTGTTTCCTCCAGTCCAGCGTTTCACATGATGTACTCTGCATATAAGTTAAATAAGCAGGGTGACAATATACAGCCTTGACATACTCCTTTTCCTACTTGGAACCAGTCTGTTGTTCCATGTCCAGTTCTAACTGTTGCTTCCTGACTTGCATACACATTTCTCAAGAGGCAGATCAGGTGGTCTGGTATTCCCATTTCTTTCAGAATTTTCCACAGTTTATTGTGATCCACACAGTCAAAGCCTTTGGCATAGTCAATAAAGCAGAAATAGATGTTTTTCTGGAACTCTATTGCTTTTTCCATGATCCAGTGGATGTTGGCAATTTGATCTCTGATTCCTCTGCCTTTTCTAAAACCAGCTTGAACGTCAGGAAGTTCACGGTTCACGTATTGCTGAAGCCTGGCTTGGAGAATTTTGAGCATTACTTTACTAGCATGTGACATGAGTGCTATTCTGTGGTAGTTTGAGCATGCTTTGGCATTGCTTTTCTTTGTGATTGGAATGAAGACTGACCTTTTCCAGTCCTGTGGCCACTGCTGAGTTTTCCAAATTTGCTGGCATATTGAGTGCGGCACTTTCACAGCATCATCTTTCAGGATTTGAAATAGCTCAACTGGAATTCCATCACCTCCACTAGCTTTGTTCGTAGTGATGCTTTCTAAGGCCCACTTGACTTCACATTCCAGGATGTCTGGCTCTATGAGTGATCACACCATCATGATTTTCTGGGTCGTGAAGATCTTTTTTGTACAGTTCTTCTGTGTATTCTTGCCACCTCTTCTTAATATCTTCTGCTTCTGTTAGGTCCAGACCATTTCTGTCCTTTATCGAGCCCATCGTTGCATAAAATGTTCCCTTGGTATCTCTAATTTTCTTGAAGAGATCTCTAGTCTTTCCCATTCTGTTGTTTTCCTCTATTTCTTTGCACTGATCGTGGAGGAAGGCTTTCTTATCTCTCCTTGCTATTCTTTGGAACTCTGCATTCAGATGGTTATATCTTTCTTTTTATCCTTTGTTTTTCACCTCTCTTCTTTTCACAGCTACTTGTAAGGCCTCCCCAGACAGCCATTTTGCTTTTTTGCATTTCTTTTCCATGGGGATGGTCTTGATCCCTGTATCTTGTACAGTGTCATGAACCTCATCCCATAGTTCATCAGGCACTCTATCTATCAGATCTAGGCCCTTAAATCTATTTCTCACTTTCACTGTATAATCATAAGGGATTTGATTTAGGTCATACCTGAATGGTCTAGCGGTTTTCCATACTTTCTTCAATTTGAGTCTGAATTTGGTAATAAGGAGTTCATGATCTGAACCACAGTCAGCTCCTGGTCTTGATTTTGTTGACTGTATAGAGCTTCTCCATCTTTGGCTGCAAAAAATATAATCAATCTGATTTCGGTGTTGACCATCTCGTGATGTCCATGTGTAGAGTCTTCTCTTGTGTTGTTGGAAGAGGGTGTTTGCTATGACCCAGTGCATTTTCTTGGCAAAACTCTATTAGTCTTTGCCCTGCTTCATTCCACATTCCAAGGCCAAATTTTCCTGTTACTCCAGGTGTTTCTTGACTTCCTACTTTTGTATTCCTATAATGAAAAGGACATCTTTTTTGGATGTTAGTTCTAAAAGGTCTTGTAGGTCTTCATAGAACCATTCAACTTCAGTTTCTCTGGTGTTACTTGTTGAGGCATAGACTTGGATTACTGTGATATTGAATGGTTTGCCTTGGAAACGAACAGAGATCATTCTGTCATTTTTGAGATTGCATCCAAATACTGCATTTCTGACTCTCTTGTTGACCATGATGGCTACTCCATTTCTTCTGAGGGATTCCTGCCCGCAGTAGTAGATATAATGGTCATCCAAGTTAAATTCACCCATTTCAGTCCATTTAAGTTCACTGATTCCTAGAATGTCGACGTTCACTTTTGCCATCTCCTGTTTGACCACTTCCAATTTGCCTTGATTCATGGACCTGACGTTCCAGGTTCCTATGCAATATTGCTCTTTACAGCATCGGACCTTGCTTCTATCACCAGTCACATCTATAGCTGGGTATTGTTTTTGCTTTGGCTCCATCCCTTCATTCTTTCTGGAGTTATTTATCCACTGATCTCCAGTAGCATGTTGGGCACCTACTGACCTGGGGAGTTCCTCTTTCAGTATCCTATCATTTTGCTTTTTCATACTGTTCATGGGGTTCTCAAGGCAAGAATACTGAAGTGGCTTGCCATTCCCTTCTCCAGTGGACCACATTCTGTCAGACCTCTCCACCATGACCCACCCGTCTTGGGTTGCCCCACGGGCATGGCTTTGTTTCACTGAGTAGAGGTTAGACTCTCAAAAATACAATATTAAAAAAAAAGCCACAAAAATGATAAAATATACATATGAAGTTTGCTTTAAAAATAGGGTCTTTTTTGTTGCAAGGTAATAGTAGGTTATAAAAATGAAAATTAAAGGAGTAATAGAGGACTTAAAATTAAAAAGTTTAATTTAAAAAATGATAATTGTAAAAATATATCTAGGAATTTCTCTGGAGCTGTTGTGGTCAGTTCAGTTTCAGATAGTTCCTTGATCATGCTTAGACTTCTCAAGATCTATAGGCCCCTTCCAATTTAGTTGGTGCTAACTACAGGGTTTTAATGTGTTCCACCTGTCACTTCCAAGTGGTTCCCTCTGTTTATTTTAGCTTCGGTTTCCTGGTCGCTTCAGTGTCTCATTTCTGCCCTGACACAAGGGAGTGAAGGTGGTCACTTATTTAGGCTCACTTGTTCATTCGTGCTGTGGGGAGGGAGGAACACTGCTAACAAATATCACTGGCTGTGTGGGGAGTTTTCACAGTGTCTCGGCTGCACTGGGTTTTCCCCTGCTCACGGTGTGTGGGCTTTTCCAGTCTACACTTCTCAGGCTCTAGGTTGTTCTGCTGGGGAACTGTCTGAGGCGGGCCCTGGGTTGCATGCACTTCCCAGGTCTAAGCCGCTCAGGTTTAGGTTCTCAGGTACTCCCCAAAGGTGCAGACTCGGTTGGGCCTGCCTTTTCTGCTCTTTCCAGGTCTGAGCAGCTCAGGCGACCAGGTGCTTGGTGAATGCAATCTCCCCCAGTTGGGGGATTCGTCTTATTGCCTCCCCATCCCAGCTCCTCAGTTTTCTGGGTGTGCAGCAGGTGCGCCTTCTGAGGTCTGCCATGTGTCTCTTCTGGGGAGCTGATCTCTGGCTGTGACCCTCCCAGCTGGTGTCAACTGTCCAGGATCCCAAGAAGTCTTGGTTAGCAATGGAGCTTGCTTGCAGTTTGGTAGAGGATGCCTCTCTGGGGCTGAGATTGCCCCTTTCCAGCTCTGACTGCCCCCTGCCTGCCTGTCTCCAGTGAGGGATAGGCTGGTCCATAGCCTGCTAGCTCTCCTCTGGCATTCTCTCAGTCTTTTGTTCTGGTAGCAGGCCTGGCAGTGTCTTAGGTTAGGGCTTTTCATGGGGCAGTTCTCTCTCTCTGTGTCTTTTTTTTCCTCTCTCTTTCTCTGGCTATCCCACAGTTTGGGATGCTATTTCATGTTAGTTCCCTCAGATTGCCCTCAGGGCATTGAGGTCCAGTCCTTACCCTAAGCAATGCAGCCCATGTCTCCCTGTTCAGCCCCTGCTTGCTGGTGGTGGCTGTGACCACTGGGAGTTGCCTTTAGGCACATAATATGTGGGTTTTATTTATTTGTTTTTCCTCCTGGTTATGATGCCCTCTGAGATTCCAAAATTCCCCACAGACCCCCTGGTGGGAGTGTTTCCTGGTGTTTGGAAACTTCTCTTTTAAGACTCCCTTCCCCGGACAGATTTCCAGCCCTACCTCTTTTGTCATTCTTTTTATCTTTTATATTTTGTCCTACCTCCTTTCAAAGACAATGGGCTGCCTTTCTAAATGTAAGACCAGAAACTATAAAACTCCTAGAGGAGAACATAGGCAAAACACTCTCAGACATAAATCACAGCAGGATCCTCTATGATCCACCTCCCAGAATACTGGAAATAAAAGCAAAAATAAACAAATGGGATCTAATTAAAATTAAAAGCTTCTGCACAACAAAGGAAACTATAAGCAAGGTGAAAAGACAGCCTTCTGAATGGGAGAAAATAATTGCAAATGAAGCAACTGACAACTAATCTCAAAAATATACAAGCAACCTATGCAGCTCAATTCTAGAAAAATAAACGACCCAATCAAAAAATGGGCCAAAGAACTAAATAGACATTTCTCCAAAGAAGACATACAGATGGCTAACAAACACATGAAAAGATGCTCAACATCACTCATTATTAGAGAAATGCAAATCAAAACCACAATGAGGTACCATTTCACACCAGTCAGAATGGCCGCAATCCAAAAATCTGCAAGCAATAAATGCTGGAGAGGGTGTGGAGAAAAGGGAACCCTCCTACACTGTTGGTGGGAATGCAAACTAGTACAGCCACTATGGAGAACAGTGTGGAGATTCCTTAAAAAATTGCAAATAGAACTACCTTATGACCCAGCAATCCCACTGCTGGGCATACACACCGAGGAAACCAGAATTGAAAGAGACACATGTACCCCAATGTTCATCGCAGCACTGTGTATAATAGCCAGGACATGGAAACAACCTAGATGTCCATCAGCAGATGAATGGATAAGAAAGCTGTGGTACATATACACAATGGAGTATTACTCAGCCGTTAAAAAGAATTCATTTGAATCAGTTCTGATGAGATGGATGAAACTGGAGCCGATTATACAGAGTGAAGTAAGCCAGAAAGAAAAACACCAATACAGTATACTAACACATATATATGGAATTTAGAAAGATGGCAATGACGACCCTGTATGCAAGACAGGAAAAAAGACACAGCTGTGTATAATGGACTTTTGGACTCAGAGGGAGAGGGAGAGGGTGGGATGATTTGGGAGAATGGCATTCTATCATGTATACTATCATGTAAGAATTGAATCGCCAGTCTATGTCTGACGCAGGATACAGCATGCTTGGGGCTGGTGCATGGGGGTGACCCACAGAGATGTTATGGGGAGGGAGGTGGGAGGGGGGTTCATGTTTGGGAACACATGTAAGAATTAAAGATTTTAAGAAAAAAAAATTAAATTAAATTAAATTAAAAAAAAAAAAACAAAGACAATGGGCTGCCTTTCTGGGTGCCTGATGTCCTCTGCCAGCATTCAGAAGTTGTTTTGTGGAATTTGCTCAGCATTCAAATGTTCTTTTGATGAATTTGTGGGGGAGAAAGTGGTCTCTCCATCCTATTCTCCACTATCTTAGGACTGCCCTGCCATATTGGTACTTTTAAAATTCTTTCTGGTTGAATAAAATTCTGTTGTGTGGATAAACTATATTTTATTCATCCCTTCATCAGTTACTGAACATTTGGATTGTTTTCAGGTTTCATCTCGTATGCATAATGTTGCTATGAATGCCTTTCTGCAAGTCTTGTGTCGACATATATTTTCATGTATATGTCATATATATATTTCATGTATATATCAACATGTATATATGTCAACATATATATTTGTGTCAACATATATTTTCATAAGTACCCTTGTGTAAGTACCTAAAAGTGGAATTGCTGGGTCCTATTAAACTCTATGTTTAACTTTTTGAAGAACTACCAGACTGTTTTCCAAAATGGATGCACCATTTTATGCATGAGGGGTCCAACTTCATCACATCCTCACCAGTACATTTATTGTCCACCTATTTGGTTCCAGACATCCTGGAGGGCTATCTCACTGTGCTTTTAATTTTTATCTTCTGGATCACAATAAACTGTGGAAAAATCTGAAAGAGATGGGAATATCAGACCACCTGACCTGCCTCCTGAGAAATCTGTATGCAGGCCAGGAAGCAACAGTTAGAACTGGACATGGAACAACAGACTGGTTCCAAATAGGAAAAGGAGTACGTCAAGGCTGTATATTGTCACCCTGCTTAATTAACTTATATGCAGAGTACATCATGAGAAACGCTGGACTGGAAGAAACACAGAAACACAAGCTGGAATCAAGATTGCCGGGAGAAATATCAATAACCTCAGATATGCAGATGACACCACTCTTATGGCAGAAAGTGAAGAGGAACTAAAAAGCCTCTTGATGAAAGTGAAAGAGGAGAGCAAAAAAGTTGGCTTAAAGCTCAACATTCAGAAAACAAAGATCATGGTATCTGGTCCCATCACTTCATGGTAAATAGATGGGGAAACAGTGGAAACAGTGTCAGGCTTTATTTTTCTGGGCTCCAAAATCACTGCAGATGGTGATTGCAGCCACGAAATTAAAAGACGCTTACTCCTTGGAAGAAAAGTTATGACCAACCTAGATAGCATATTCAAAAGCAGAGACATTACTTTGCCGACTAAGGTCCGTCTAGTCAAGGCTATGGTTTTTCCAGTAGTCATGTATGGATGTGAGAGTTGGACTGTGAAGAAGGCTGAGCACCAAAGAACTGATGCTTTTGAACTGTGGGATTGGAGAAGACTCTTGAGAGTCCCTTGGACTGCAAGGAGATCCAACCAGTCCATTCTGGAGGAGATCAGCCCTGGGATTTCTTTGGAAGGAATGATGCTAAAGCTGAAACTCCAGTACTTTGGCCACCTCATGCGAAGAGTTGACTCATTGGAAAAGACTCTGATGCTGGAAGGGATTGGGGGCAGGAGGAGAAGGGGACAACAGAGGATGAGATGGCTGGATGGCATCACTGACTCGATGGACGTGAGTCTGAGTGAACTCCGGGAGTTGGTGATGGACAGGGAGGCCTGGCATGCTGCGATTCATGGGGTCTCAAAGAGTCGGACACGACTGAGAGACTGAACTGAACTGAACTGAAAAACAAATGATATTGAGCATCTTTAATCAACTGAGTTGGACACAACATAGCAACTGAACAGCAACATTTAATGTAATTCCTGATAACACAGGATTATATCAGCCTTTCTTCTCTATATGTCATAGTGAGAGTTGCTCAGTCGTGTCTGATTCTTTGTGACTCCATGGATTATACAGTCCATGGAATTCTCTCAGCCAGAATACTGGAGTGGCTAGCTGTTCCCTTCTCTAGGGGATCTTCTCAACCCAGAGATCGATCTCAGGTCTCCCACATTGCATGTGGATATTTTACCAGCTGAGCTACAAGGGGAGTCATGCTATATCTCTTATGTCATTTTTATTCCATTGTTCCTCCATTATGCCTTCTTTTGTCTTAAATCAGTTCTAATGTACTATGTTAAACTGTCTCATTTCTTTTACTATATTTTGGAGTTATTTTCTTAGTGGCTGTGCTGCGAAATACAATTCAAGTCCTCTGTCTTCCCACTGAAGTGTCTCCCTTCCCTTGCCCTACCCGAATCCCAGGTTATGAGTCATGGGTGGGAGTCACTGGGTCTGAGGCTACAGCAAAGGCAGAGAGTGTGGGTGAAGGGACAGGATTGGGTCCTGCTTGCAGAGCAAGGATCCTGGAGGAAGGGGTGGGTCCCACAGGGTGGAGAGAAAGAAGTGGAGAAAGAGGAATGTGGTCTATATGGGGAAGGACAGAGAGCCCTTCCAAGGAGTGACAGGGGCTGCCTGAAGGATGCCCCTGGGGCTAGCTCTCTTCTCTGTGACCTTAGGGATAGACCCTGCCCTCCTGCACCCCTGAGCCCTGTGCCCAGCTTAGAGGTGCACCCCTTGGAGACCTAGGAGATGGAAGAATTGTCCTGAGCCGTTAGAGATGCACATGAGAATCTTGGGTGGCAGGGGCGGGGAAGTGCCCTGGAGCCTGTGCCCAACAATGCTGAGGGCCTCCAGGGACAGGGTATGTGCTTGGCTCTGGGTCAAGGAGGCACGGTTCTAGGAACATCAAGTACAGCTGAGGGGGATGGGAGCAACTTGTTTCAAACCACACGGGTGCTGCAGCTGAGGGCAGCCGTCCATAGCCTGGCAGGTGCACGGGGTCTGGAGGGCACATGTGAGCAGTGGTTTGGCCCTGTTCAACCTGAGGCCCTGTTGCCAATCGGATCCTTCCCCAGGCCTCCCCTCGGGACCAGTCCTGAACCAGGAAGGGCCCCACAGGCCCCAGGATGCTGTGATCAGAAGCATCCCCTCAGTCAAGCTCAGCCCAGCAGGGGGAACTCCCCCCTCAACTGCCGCCTTCTTGCAGAGCCTTACCTTACCCCATCCCCACTGGTCCCAGGCCCCTCCAACTACAAGACTATGCCAGGCCCCTTCTTCACCCCTTCCTTGGCCTCTACTGTGGAGCCTGACTCCCGAGATGGGTGGGGTGCAGGTGGGGGCCTGAGTCTTCTCTGCCTGCTCTGCAGGACACACCCGCACCACCTCACCCTTGGCCCCCACAGAGCCCAGGCACTGGTCACTACATCCTGTGGCCTGAGGGCAGATTCAGCCTGAGATAGCAGGCCAGGGAGGGCATGGGACCCTCAAGGTCAGGATCAGGGGTCACAACCCATATCTAGAGGCCCCCAGCTGACAGCCACTGTGCTGTCCGGAGCAGGGGCTCAGGTCGGTGAACTGAATGCCTGTCTCGGTTCCAGCTGAGCCCTCTGCTGCTCTCTTCCTTCCCATTTTCCATTTTCTGCAGGACCTGGCCTTCCTTGCTTGTCTTCACGCTTGCATGGGGCAGTCTTGTGTGAAACAGCTCACCCTGCCTGAGAGCCATCTAGGTAATGTGCACAGAGTACAGAGCACAAGGAGACACACAAAAGCGTTCTGAGGATGGGAGGGCTGAGAGCCCAGAGGATTCTGGAGAAACACCCCAGCACCTGCCCCAGAAGAGGACTGGCTGGAGGCATGTGGTTGGCCACAACAAGGCCTTGCCTGGGAGCAGACAGGAGCAGAAGGCCAGGGGCCCCCACCCCTTTATCACCACTAACAATGTGCCCCGCAGCCCTCAACTGCATTTCTGGATTGTCACTACTAGCCACATGCCTCCAGCCAGTCCTGTGGCTGTGTTTCCAGGGCCTGAACCATGTGATATGTGGCCCTGGCCTGGAATCCTTGTGCCTCCGAGGAGGAGCTGGGGCACTTTGGACAAGTCTCTAAACCCTCCTGTCCTCAACAGGAGCAGAATGGTCCTAACAGTGCCCACCTCCCCCCAGGGCTCCTCTGAGGACTCAAACAGTTACTGTGGGCCCAAGGGGTCAGCCCATGTCCTGGTGCAGAGTCAGTGCTCAGAGATGCAAGCTCTTGGGTGTGGGGCTGACTCTTCTCCCAGGCTCTAAATCCTTCAGCACCTAAGTAGTGGTGCAGGGCCATTTGTACCAGGTTTCTGCTGTCCCTTATTTGACCAGATGGCATTGTGGGTCTCAGGCTGCGTTGTGGGAATGCCAAGGATGGCACTGTGATGAGCAGCACACAGAAGCACAGTGTGGTGGGCATACAGAGAGGGGATCACCCTATTACAAGGCCCAGGTGGGCTTGCAGTAGGACACCTGGATCTGGCCTCAGGGACAGGGTCAGTATCCAGTCCTCAGCAGCACAATGTGTCCTGGGACAGAGCCCCGGGTCACAGGGTTCTCAGTGGTACTCTGGGCTGGCTGGCAGCTCTGATGCAGAGAAATTGGCCCCAGTCACACATACTCTCGGAGAAGGCAATGACACCCCACTCCAGTACTCTTGCCTGGAAAATCCCATGGATGGAGGAGCCTGGTAGGCTGCAGTCCATGGGCTCGCTGAGGGTCAGACACGACTGAGCGACTTCACTTTCACTTTTCACTTTCATGCATTGGAGAAGGAAATGGCAACCCACTCCAGTGTTCTTGCCTGGAGAATCCCAGGGACGGGGGAGCCTGGTGGGCTGCCGTCTA
The DNA here is from genome assembly GCF_032405125.1 of Capricornis sumatraensis. Taxonomy (NCBI): domain Eukaryota; kingdom Metazoa; phylum Chordata; class Mammalia; order Artiodactyla; family Bovidae; genus Capricornis; species Capricornis sumatraensis. The sequence goes on along the minus strand of NC_091092.1, from coordinate 62,336,584 downwards.
TGGGGTCGCACAGAGTCGGACACGACTGAAGCAACTTAGCAGCAGCAGCAGCAGCAGCAGCATACATACTCTGGCATAGGGAAGCAATCTGCTTAGGTGCTAACCTTCCATCTTTGTGATAGGGACCAGGTGTTGGAGGATAGGGAGATATGGCTTTCTACTGTGAGAATGGGAGCCATGAGTTTGAGCCCAGGTGGGTAGCTGGGGAAGAAGCAGGGCACCCGAGGTGCTATCGGGCCAAGAATTCATGGTAAGGACTCTCGACCAAGCCCAGAGACAGCTGGCTCAGAATCTGGAGGCAGGGCCTGCTCCAGCTCAAGGAGAAGGATGGGCTCTGGAGCAGGATGGTGGCCTTGAGAAGGGCTACACCCCAAACGGGGAAAATCTGACAGCAGAGCCAGCTCCTGGTGCAGGACTGCAGCCTGACCAGGGAGGAATGTCAGATGCACAACTCTGGGGGCCCCCAGCAGCCAGGAGGTGTGGGTCCCTCTGCCAGGTCTTGGGAAGTGTCTCCAGAATGTCTGCTTTTGAACCTTGCCTACTGGCCCTAGGTGAAGGAACCAGTGGGTATGGGGGTGCAGGGGAAGTTGGGCCATCGGGTAAGGAGGGCATGCTCCCACTGAACAGGCAAAGGAAGAAGAAGAGCCAGTGAGGGAAAGTGCACATTTCTCTTTTCAAATTCTCCCCCAACCAGGGAAAAGCTGGGAGGGAGTGGACCCCACAGATCTGCCAGGGATACTAGAGCATGGCATCCTACCTGCTGACCCTGCCCTCCCCCACATCTAATCCACTTATTCCTGGGGGCTCCCTGAGATTCCTGGGGACCCAATCAGCCACAGTCCCTGCCCACAAGTCCCTGTTGCCCAGCTCCATCCAGTCCAGGGAGCCACAAAGACCGTCTTGGATCCTGCTGGGACTGCACCACAGTGCTGACTCGGAGTACCAGGCCACTGCACCACCACCCCTGGCAGCCCCTCCCCTCAAGTGTCCAGAGCAGAGATGAGACTCTGCTAAAACTTTCAGGAAATTTTATTGAAGAGCAGCATTGACTGAAACCATTGAAGACAGAATGACAACACAGAGAAGAACTTCTAATGGCCATTGGAGATCATGGTCCCAGCCCCTCTCCTCCCAGGTTTCCTAACGAGGTGCCCTCACTCCCCCCACACTCTCATTTCCTGAGGGCCTCATGGGCAGTGTCTCGCCAGGATGGTGGGAGCTGGCAATGCCCAATCACCCCAGGGCAGCCCCTCCCACTTGGGCCCACATGGCCTATGGTGGGCACAGGACAGTCATACAGCAGGGCATGCTGCACCAAGTCGAGGACGTGGAGTCCTGAGGAAGCACAGGGTGGCCCAGCAGAGCACAGGTCCTGGGGGCCTCCCAAAACCCCACTGGGAAGCCCCGATGCAGATCTTCCTTCCTGAGGTTCCAGGGTGGGCACTGGCCAAGCCCTCGTCCGTCCCCTCATTCCCACTGGTTCCTGGGAGTGGGCTGGGGTGTCTCTGCACCATGGTGGGGAGAACTGCTCAGAGAAGAACACACGCACATCTCCAGGAGACCAAGCAGAACTGGGCCTGAATCTGTAATGGGGCAGCACACGCTGAGCTGAGGTCACGGGACCACAGTGGGCAGGGCCTTGGCTATTGCTGAAGCTCAGGGCACGTGGCAGGGCCCAGGCGTGGCTGACTGGGTAGGTGGGGACAGTTGGCCTGGGTTCACAGGCACCTTAGGGCTCTCTGGGGGGTTGGGGGAGAGTGGATGACTGCTCAGGGGTGTGTGTTGATTGGGGGGGGGAGAGGGGACTGGGGCAGGGAGGTGTTCCTTGAGACCTGGGTCATTAGGGGGCTTATAGGGACACATCTGGACTTCCCAGGACAGGAAGCAGCCTGTCCTAGGGGATTCTGAATAGAGGTCCCCTCTTGGGGGTTGGTGGGGAGGCTCAGGCTCCATGACATGGCCCCTAATGTGGGGCCAGGAGGCTGCCTGACCTGGCCTTTCCCTGCTTCTAGGCCAGGAGCCTGGGACCTGCTGAGCCTATTGACTGGAGGATAACCCTTGGGGGCTCATCTCCACAGCTCCTTCCTCATTTCCTGGCTCCTCTGGGATGGGCTTGAGGGGGGGCTCCTCAGACTCCTGGTCTCCTGCCTGGGTGAGACCCTCTGGCTCCCAGCCAGGACTTCCTGGGACCACCAGGGAAGCCTCGCCCATCCAGGCAGTGGTGGGGCCCCCAGGGGCTCTGTACCTCCTGCCTCACCTGCAGTCCCTTCCTCTTCAGCTTCTACTTCATGTGCACCTTCTTCCTCACCTGGAGCTCCTGTCTCACCTGAACCCTCAGCCACTGCTCAGCTCTGGGGATGTGCAGGGAAATTGGGCTTATCCTATGACTCAGCATCAGGGTCCTGGGGCAGGCAGACAACATCCCAAGGGCCCCTCTTGCCTGGTATTTGTTGGGGGTCTCAAGCTTCAGCTTAAAAACTCAGCAAACTCGACCAAAGCAATCTTTCACCCCAGCTCCTTTTTGAAGACCTTGCCCAGCACCCAGTACCTGCACAGGGGCCCCAGGGCAGACTGCATGGCCTCCTTGAATTCCTGGTCCTCTCAGTTGTCTGGGATGCCCAGGAGGAGCATAGAGTGCTCAGCATTCACTCCCATCCACCTGCACCAGTTTCCCCAGTGCCATGGCCTGGACCTGGGGGGAGGGTACACAATGCGACAGAGGAGCAAAGACTCACAGTTTGTACACTATGGTCTGTGAATGCAGACGGCAAGGGGGGCATTGGCATCAGACAACCCACCCCACCACCCTGAAAGAAAGTGGCAGCCTGGAGCTCCTCTTTAGCCAGCTCATGCTCCCCACCTCCCACTCCCCACCACAGAGGCTTAGAGTGCTCCCCTTGCATCCCTTACCTCTGCAACGAGGGGGCCCCTTTCACCTAGGCTGACACACCTGACCCCACCGTAGCACCGGAACCCCTGTCACCATCATCTGCAACCCGACAGCCGAGAGCCCTCTCCTCCAGGATGCCCCAGCCAGGAGCCCTCCTAGCCTTCCTTTCCCAGTGCTGAATGTTGTGTGCCCCTGATCCTATGTTGACCCCAGAAAACTGGAGACACCTCTCGCACCCATCAGCCTAGTTGGGAACCCATTGCCCTCCCACCAGCACCTGACCTTCTGGGGCTGGAGCTGCCCTCTCCTCCCCCCTGCCACGCACAGGCAGGTGCCCTACCCCCACAGCACACCCCCACCCCATACCCAGAAGCCCCAAGCCCATTCTCACCAGCATCCTGCCAGGACCTGTGACTCCCCTTCATGTTCAGCCCCCAATGCCTGTTGAGGAAGAGATCCAGCCCCTGCCCAGGCTGCCTGTGGTAATTCTGGGGTCGGGTTGCTCGCCCACTTTCTCAAACTCTGGGGGTGCTGCCTGTGTGCTGTGGAGCACACTCCAGTGGCCACCTTGGAGCCCTGGACAGAACTTCAGGGCTGCACAGTCCCTGGGTGTCCCAGGCCCTCTCTGCTAAGGCCACTGTGGGCTTTCCAGTGCCCCAGGAGAGCTCAGGCAGATGAGGGACAAAAGCCTTGGGGTCTCTGTGCAGGGCCAATGGCTGGATTGGGAGAGCACTTGAGGTGTCAGTCAGTGTTGCCGCCAGGGGACCTGCTTAGGAAGGGCTTGAGGTGGAAGGGCTTGGAGCCTCCAAAAGCAATAGGCACACCCATTGCCCTCCAGCAACAAAGTGGCTTCCATCAACAACTGTCCCAAATGTGAGGGAAGGAATGCTGGAAAGAGGAACCTAATAACAGGCACCACCCTGCATTCATATCCTGCCCTCAAGAAGCCTGGAGTCTCTTAAACAGACAGAAGTTGGCTGTTTCCAAGCTGGGAGCCTGACTACACCTCTCTGCATTTGAAAGCCTTCCCTCAGTCAACCAGGAAGCCACTGCATTAGAAATGTGCGGGCTTTGATTTACCTGAATATAAAGTCTCCTGAAACCTGGGTGGCCTGAAAAAGTCACTGAAAATCTGGGCCTTACATGTGTATGACATCATATGCAGTATATATGACATCACATCCACTCTTTATGACATCACAGAACTGTATATATAACATCACAACACTGTATTCCTTTTTTTTACATTTTATTTATTTATTTACTTATTTTACCTCTCCCCTCAATTTTTATTTTTTAAATATAAACTTATTTATTGTAATTGGAGGCTAATTACTTTACAATATTGTGTTGGTTTTGCTATACATCAACATGAATCCGCCACGGATGTACACTTGTTCCCCATCCTGAACCACCATCCCACCTCCATCCCCATACCATCGCTCTGGGTTATCCAAGTGCAACAGCCCCTAGCATCCTGTATCATGCATCAAACCTGGACTGGCGATTTGTATCACATATGATATTATACATGTTTGAATGCCATTCTCCCAAATCATCACACCCTCTCCCTCTCCCACAGAGTCCAAAAGACTGTTCTATACATCTGTGTCTCTTTTGCTGTCTGGCATACAGGGTTATCGTTACCATCTTTCTAAATTACATATATATGCGTTAGTATACTGTATTGGTGTAAATGTATTCTTTTTCATGGCTGAGTAATACTCCATTGTGTATATGTACCGCCGCTTTCCTATCTATTTGTCTGCTGATGGACATCTAGGTTGCTTCCATGTCTTGGCTATTGTAAACAGTGCTGCGATGAACATTTGGGTACACGTGCCTCTTTCTATTCTGGTTTCCTTGGTGTGTATTACCAGCAGTGGGATTACTGGGTCGTATGGCACTTCTATTTCCAGTTTTTTAAGAGTTTTCCACATTGTTCTCCATAGTGGCTATACTAGTTTGCATTTCCACCAACGGTGTAAGAGGGTTCCCTTTTCTCCACACCCTCTCCAGCATTTCTTGCTTGTAGACTTTTGGATCATAGCCATTCTGACTGGCGTGAAATGGTACCTCATTGTGGTTTTGATTTGCAATTCTCAGATAATGAGTGATGTTGAGCATCTTTTCATGCGTTTGTTAGCCATCTGTATGTCTTCTTAAGAGAAATGTCTGTTTAGTTCTTTGGTCCATTTTTTGATTGGGCTGTTTAATTTTTTGTTTTTTTGTAATTGACCTGCAGGAGTTGCTTGTATATTTTTGAGATTAGTTGTTTGTCAGTTGCTTCATTTGCTATTATTTTCTCCCATTCTAAAGGCTGTCTTTTCACTTTCCTTATAGTTTCCTGTGTTGCGCAGAAGCTTTTAATTTTAATTAGGTCCCATTTGTTTATTTTTGCTTTTATTTCCAATATTCTGAGAGGTGCGTCATAGAGGATCCTGCTGTGATTTATGTAGGAGAATGTTTTTCCTATGTTCTCCTCTAGGAGTTTTATGGTTACTGGTCTTACATTGAGATCTTTAATCCATTTTGAGTTTATTACTTTATTTATTTACTTATTATATATTTATATTTAAATTTATTTATTTTAATTGGAGGCTAATTACTTTACAATATTGTATTGGTTTTGCCATACATCAATATGAATCCGCCATGGGTGTACACGTGTTCCCCAACCTGAACCCCCTCCCACCTCCCTCCCCGTACCATCCCTCTGGGTGCTCCCACTGCTTTCTTATCCATTCATCCGCTGATGGACATCTAGGTTGCTTCCATGTCTTGGCTATTGTCAACAGTGCTGTGATGAACATTGGGGTCTCTTTCAATTCTGGTTTCCACGGTGTATGCCCAGCAGTGGGATTGCTGGGTCATAAGGCAGTTCTATTTCCAGATTTTTAAGGAATTTCCACACTGCTCTCCATAGTGGCTCTACTAGTTTGCATTCCCACCAACAGTGGAAGAGGGTTCCCTTTTCTCCACACCCTCTCCAGCATTTCTTGCTTGTAGACTTTTGGATCACAGCCATTCTGATTAGCGTGAAATGGTACCTCATTGTGGTTTTGATTTGCATTTCTCTGATAATGAGTGATGTTGAGCATCTTTTCATGTGTTTGTTAGCCATTGTAAGTCTTCTTTGGAGAAATGTCTATTTAGTTCTTTGGCCTATTTTTTGACTGGGTCATTTATTTTTCTGGAATTGACCTGCAGGAGTTGCTTGTATATTTTTGAAATTAGTTGTTTGTCAGTTGCTTCATTTGCTATTATTTTCTCCCATTCAGAAGGCTGTCTTTTTACCTTGTTTATAGTTTCCTTTGTTGTGCAGAAGCTTTTAATTTTAATTAGGTCCCATTTGTTTATTTTTGCTTTTATTTCCAATATTCTGGGAGGTGTGTCATAGAGGATCCTGCTGTGATTTATGTTGAAGAGTGTTTTGCCTATGTTCCCCTCTAGGAGTTTTATAGTTTCTGTTCTTATGTTTAGATCTTTAATCCATTTTGAGTTTATTTTTGTGTATGGTGTTAGAAAGTGTTCTAGTTTCATTCTTTTACAAGTGGTTGACCAGTTTTCCCAGCACCACTTGTTAAAGAGATTGTCTTTTCTCCATTGTACATTTTTGCCTCTTTTGTCAAGGATAGGTGTTCATAGGTGTGTGGATTTATCTCTGGGCTTTCTATTTTGTTCCATGGATCTATATGTCTGTCTTTGTACCAATACCATACTGTCTTGATGACTGTGGCTTTGCAGTAGAGCCTGAAGTCAGGCAGGTTGATTCCTCCAGTTCCATTGTTCTTTCTCAAGATTGCTTTGGATACTCGAGGTTTTTTGTATTTCCATAGAAATTGTGAAATTATTTGTTCTAGCTCTGTGAAAAATAACCGTTGGTAGTTTGATAGGGATTGCACTGAATCTCGGAGAAGGCAATGGCATCCCACTCCAGTACTCTTGCCTGGAAAATCCCATGGATGGAGGAGCCTTGTGGGCTGGAGTCCATGGGGTCGCTACAAGTCAGACACGACTGAGCAACTTCACTTTGACTTTTCACTTTCATGCATTGGAGAAGGAAATGGCAACCCACTCCAGTGTTCTTGCCAGGAGAATACCAGGGACGGGGGAGCCTGGTGGGCTGCCGTCTATGGGGTCGCACAGAGTCGGACACGACTGAAGTGACTTAGCAGCAGCAGCAGCAGCAGCAGCACTGAATCTATAGTTTGCTTTGGGTAGTAGGCTAATTTTCACTATACTGATTCTTCCGACCCATGAACATGGTATATTTCTCCATCTATTAGTGTCCTCTTTGATTTCTTTCCCCACTGTTTATAGTTTTCTATATATAGGTCTTTAGTTTCTTTTGGTAGATATATTCCTAAGTATTTTATCATTTTCATTGCAATGGTGAATGGAATTGTTTCCTTAATTTCTTTATTTTCTCATAATTAGTGTATAGGAATGCAAGGGATTTCTGTGTGTTGATTTTATATCCTGAAACTTTACTATATTCATTGATTAGCTCTAGTAATTTTCTGATGGAGTCTTTAGGGTTTTGTATGTAGACGATAATGTCATCTGCAAACAGTGAGAGTTTTACTTCTTCTTTTCCAATTTGGATTCCTTTTCTTTCTTTTTCTGCTCTGATTGCTGTGGCCAAAACTTCCAAAACTATGTTGAATAGTAGCGGTGAAAGTGGGCATCCTTGCCTTGTTCCTGACTTCAGGGGAAATGCTTTCAATTTTTCACCATTGAGGATAATGTTTGCTGTGGGTTTGTCATATATAGCTTTTATTATGTTGAGGTATGTTCCTTCTGTTCCTGCTATTTGGAGGGTTTTTATCATAAGTGGATATTGAATTTTGTCAAAGGCTTTCTCTGCATCTATTGAGATAATCACATGGCTTTTATTTTTCAATTTGTTAATGGGGTGTATTACATTGCTTGATTTGCGGATATTGAAGAATCCTTGCATCCCTGGGATAAACCCCACTTGGTCATGATGTATGATCTTTTTAATGTGTTGTTGGTTTCTGATTGCTAGAATTTTGTTAAGGATTTTTGCATCTATGTTCATCAGTGATATTGGCCTGTAGTTTTCTTGTTTTGTGGCATCTTTGTCAGGTTTTGGTATTAGGGTGATGGTGGCCTCATAGAATGAGTCTGGAAGTTTACCTTCCTCTGCAATTTTCTGGAAGAGTTTGAGTATGATAGGTGTTAGCGCTTCTCTAAATTTCTGGTAGAATTCAGCTCTGAAGCTGTTTGGACCTGGGCTTTTGTTTGCTGGAAAATTTCTGATTACAGTTTCAATTCTGTGCCAGTGATGAGTCTGTTAAGATTTTCTATTTCTTCCTAGTTCAGGTTTGAAAAGCTGTACTTTTCAAAGAATTTGTCCATTTCTTCCACGTTGTCCATTTTATTGGCATATAATTGCTGACAGTAGTCTCATGATCCTTTGTATTTCTGAGTTGTCTGTTGTGATCTCTCCATTTTCATTTCTAATTTTATTTATTTGATTTTTCTCCCTTTGTTTCTTGATGAGTCTGGCTAATGGTTTGTCAATTTTATTTATCCTCTCAAAGAACCAGCTTTTGGCTTTGTTGATTTTTGCTATGGTTTCCTTTGTTTCTTTTGCATTTATTTCTGCCCTAATTTTTAAGATTTCTTTCCTTCTACTAACCCTGGGGTTCTTCATTTCTTCCTTTTCTAGTTGCTTTATGTGTAGAGTTAGGTTATTTATTTGACTTTTTTTCTTGTTTCCTGAGGTATGCCTGTATTGCTATGAACCTTCCCCTTAGGACTGCTTTTACAGTGTCCCACAGGTTTTGGGTTGTTGTGTTTTCATTTTCATTCGTTTCTATGCATACTTTGATTTATTCTGTGATGGTTATTCAGCAGCCTGTTGTTCAGCCTCCATATGTTGGAATTTTTAATAGTTTTTCTCCTGTAATTGAGATCTAATCTTCCTGCATTGTGGCCAGAGAATATGCTTGGAATGATTTCAATTTTTTTGAATTTACCAAGGCTAGATTGATGGCCCAGGATGTGATCTATACTGGAGAAGGTTCCGTGTGAGTTTGAGAAAAAGGTGAAATTCATTGTTTTGGGGTGAAATGTCCTATAGATATCAATTACATCTAAGTGGTCTATTGTATCATTTAGAGTTTGTTTTTCCTTGTTAATTTACTGTTTAGTTGATCTATCCATAGGTGTGAGTGGGGTATTAAAGTCTCCCACTATTATTGTATTATTGTTAATTTCCCCTTTCATACTTGTTAGCATTTGTCTGACATATTGTGGTGTTCCTATGTTGGGTGCGTATATATTTATAATTGTTATATCTTCTTTTTGGATTGATCCCTTGATGATTATGTAGTGTGCTTCTTCATCTCTTTTCACAGCCTTTTATTAAAGTCTATTTTATCTGATATGAGTATTGCTACTCCTGCTTTCTTTTGGTCTCTATTTGCATGGAATATCTTTTTCCAGTCCCTCACTTTCAGTCTGTATGTGTCCCTTGTTTCGAGGTGGGTCTCTTGTAGACAACATATATAGGGGTCTTGTTTTTGTATTCATTCAGCCAATCTTTGCCTTTTGGTTGGGGCATTGAACCCATTTCCATTTAAGGTAATTATTGATAAGTATGATCCCATTGCCATTTACTTTATTGTTTTGGGTTCGAGTTTGTGCACCCTTTTTGTGTTTTGTGTCTAGAGAAGATCCTTTAACATGTGTTGCAGAGCTGGTTAGGTGGTGCTGAATTCTTTCAGCTTTTGCTTGTCTGTAAAGCTTTTGATTTCTCCTTCTTATTTGAATGAGATCCTTTCTGGGTACAGTAATCTGGGCTGTAGGTTATTTTCTTTCATCACTTTAAGTATGTCCTGCCATTCCCGCCTGGCCTGAAGAGTTTTTATTGAAAGATCAGCTGTTATCCTTATGGGAATCCCCTTGTATGTTATTTGTTTTTCCCTTGCTGCTTTTAATATTTGTTGCTTGTGTTTGGTCTTTGTTAATTTGATTAACATGTGTTTTGGGGTGTTTCGCCTTGGGTTTATCCTGTTTGGGACTTTCTGGGTTTCTTGGACTTGGGTGATTATTTCCTTCCCCATTTTAGGGAACTTTTCAACTATTATCTTCTCAAGTATTTTCTCATGGTCTTTCTTTTTGTCTTCTTCTGGGACTCCTATGATTCAAATGTTGGGGCATTTAATATTGTCCTAGAGGTCTCTGAGATTGTCCTTATTTCTTTTAATTAGTTTTTCCTTTTTCCTCTCTGATTCATGTATTTCTAACATTCTATCTTCTACCTCACTAATTCTACTTCCGTTATTCTACTATTTGTTCCCTCCGGGGTGTTTCTGATCTCATATATTGCATTATTCATTATATATTGACTTTTAATTTCTTCTAGGTCCTTGTTAAACCTTTCTTGCATCTTCTCAATCCTTGTCTCCAGGCTATTTATCTGTGATTCCATATTATTTTCAAGATTTTGGATCATTTTCTTTATCATTATTTGGAATTCTTTATCAAGTAGATTCCCTATCTCTTCCTCTTTTGTTTGGTTTGGTGGGCATTTATCCTGTTCCTTTACCTGTTGGGTATTCCTCCGTCTCTTCATCCTGGTTATATTGCTGTGTTTGGGTGGCCTTTCTGTATTCTTGAAGTTTGTGGAGTTCTCTTTATAGTGGAGTTTCCTCACTGTGGGTGGGGTTGTATGGGTGACTTGTCAAGGTTTCCTGCGTAGGGAAGCTTGTGTCAGTGTTCTAGTGGGTGGAGCAGGATTTCTTCTCTCTGGAGTGCAATGAGGTGCACAGTAATGAGTTATGAGATGTCAATAGGTTTGGAGTGACTTTGGGCAGCCTGTATATTGAAGCTGTGTGGTATATCTTTCTCTGGAACTTGTTAGCCCTTGGGAGGTGCTTGGTTTCAGTGTACGTATGGAGGCATTTGATGAGCTCCTATCAATTAATGTTCGCTGGTGTCAGGAGTTCTCTGGTGTTCTCAGAATTTGGACTTCAGCCTCCTACTTCTCGTTTTGAGTCTTATTTTTACAGTAGCCTCAAGACTTCTCCATCTGTACAGTACCATTGATAAAACACCTCCTTTTGAAGACAATAGGCTGCTTTTCTGGGTGTCTGATGTCCTCTGCTGCCATTCAGAAATTTTTTTTGGAATTTACTCAGTGTTCATATGTTCTTTTGATGAATTTGTTGGGGAGAAGGTGGTCTCCCCATCCTATTTCTCCACCATCTTAGGACCACCTCCCATTGTATTCCTGACATCACACCCACTGTATATGATATCACATCCACTATACATGTGATATCTCAGCCACTGTATCTATGATATCACACCCACTGTTTTAATGACATCATATCCACTATATATGACATCACACACACTGTTTATGACAACACAGGTGTATATCTGACATCACACCCACTATATCTGACATCACATCCACTGTATCTGTGTCATCAAACCCACTTGTATCAACGATATCATACCCACTGTATGTATGACATCACACCCACTATATGGATGGCATCATATGCACTACATATGACATCACATCCACTCTTTATGACATAACACAACTGAGTATATGACATCACATCCAGTGTATATGACACCACATCCACTATGCATGTGACATCACAGGCACTGTATCTATGACCTCACACCCACTATGTTTATGGCATCATATCCACTGTATATGACATCACATACACCGTGTTTATGACAACACAACCACTATATCTGACATCAAATACATTACATCTGACATTGCATCCACTGTATCTGTGTCATCAAACCCACTGTATTGATGATATCAAATTCACTGTATGTATGACATTGCAGGCACTGTGTGTGACTGCCAGGAGCCACCACGGGAGATCCCACCCATGACAAGGTCATGTGGAAGAAAACTGTTAAACAAGGCTTCAGGACTCAATGGGCTCCCTAGGCTTTCTCGAGCATCTATCCCAAAACCAGAATCTGTCTGTTTTACTATTTAATGACTTTCACCAACTCCTCTGACATTAACAGGGGCTATCCCCGACCACCTTTCTCTGGAGAAAATCAACTTAGGGCTATAGCTAATAAGTCTCCTGGACATGAGAGGAATATTTCCAATCAAAACCCCTCTGTTAGCATTCTAGCTTGCTTAGCAGGTATATCCAGACTCTTGCAGCTATGCATATGATTATTTACAGTCTTCCAACTGTGAGAGGCACGAGAAGGTTAAACCATACAGCTTTTCAAAGAGTTAAAAGTTATTAGAGTAATGCTGGTGTAGGATTTCATTATTGGGTCAATGCTTGTTGCTAAGTTCCCATATCTCTTATCCACTGTGCACCTGGGAATGCATTAGTTAACATAGTTGGAAAGTAAGAAAAACAAGTGTAGCCTTGAAATTAACCACATCAGACTTTTGAGCTAATTGGTTCTTTCTTGTAACTCACTGCACCTTTGCTCCATGAGAAACGTAACTTGTTTAATACTTTCTGAGGCTGACATAGATTAGAAATATAAAGAAAAAACACTTTGAGGGAAAATAAGTTTTCTGGTTGAGCAGCCTTTATCAAAAGAGGGTCATAAAATGTCCACAGGCCTCCAAGGCCAGAAGATAATGTACACAACATTGTCTATGGGAAAGGTTTGCAGAAAAAATCCTGGTTTCGATAAAGACAAAACAGATGTAACATTTGGGCTGACTCTATGACTTTGCATCTTTCATTTCCCTCTATGTACAAGTAAAGGTATAAAAGACCCCTTTGAAAATAAAAAAAAAAATGGGCCTCGCTCACCAAAGCAGCTTGGTCTCCCCATGTCAATCATTCTCTCTCTCTCTCTCTCTCTCTCTCTCTCTCTCTCTCTCTCTCCCCCTCTCTTTTTCAGCTGATCCCTTGGAGCATAGAAGCTCCCTGCGTTCACTTTCCTGTCTGAGCTTCTAAGACTTTATTAGCTTTCTGTGTAAATCAAGGAATATCAGCCTCTTTCTCGCCTCTATTTTCTTATCTTTAACATTCTTTCCTTATGTCTCTCTAAATCATCTGCCAACGCCATTTTTCCTTCAGGTTCCCCTGGATCCTGCGGGGGCTGGACCTTGGCATGTGACATTATATGCGCTATACATAAGATCACATCCATTCTTTATGACATCACATCCAATATATATGACATCATATACAATGCATATGACATCATATCCACTATACATGTGACATCACAGCACCTGTATCTATGATATCATGTCCACTATGTTTATGGCATCATATCCTCTATAAATGACATCACACAATGTGTTTATGACAACACAACCACTATATCTGACATCACACCACTATATCTGACATTACATCCACAGTATCTGTGTCATCACACTCTCTGTATGTATGACATCACATCCATTATATGTATGATATCATATGCAGTATATGTGACAACACATCCACTCTTTATGATATACCACGGTTTTTATGACACACACACAGAGAGGGATGTACTCACTGAGAGAGACCCACACACACAGAGATAAAAATGCACATTGAGAGACACACACATAATGAGAGACGTACACAGACAATGAGAGACACACACACACACAATGAGAGACACACACAGAGACACACACAGTGAGAGTGTGACACCCACACACTGTGAGAGAGACACACACACTGAGAGACACACAGAGTGAGAGATACAAACACACATGAGATTCACTCGCACAAACACTGAGAGATATAACATATTGAGAGAGACACATGCTGAGACAGACAAACACACACACTGAGAGAGATGCACATGCACAAACACTGAGAGAGAGACACAAACAGGCTGAGAGAGACACACACACTGGAGAAACACACACACAGTGAGAGACACACACATACAGAGAGGGGAAAAAAACACACCAAGAGGCACACACACACACTGAATGGGATGGAAACACTGAGAGAGACACACACACACTGAGAGAGAATCCCACAAAATGAAAGACAGAAACACACACTGAGAGAGTCACACACACTGAGAGAGATGCACACACACATCCTGAGAGAGAGAAACACACACGGAGAGAGACATACACATATTGAAAGATGGACACATAAAGAGAGAGACACATACACAGTGAGAGAGACACACGCTGAGACAGAGACACATGCACATACCGCAAGAAAGACAAATACACTAAGAGAGGGAGACACACACACTGACAGACTGAGACACGCACACTTAGAGAGAGAGACACACACATTGAGAGACACCCACCCACACACAGAGACAGATACATCTAGAGAAAGTCATACACACACTGAGAGAAACACACATTCTGAGATACAAACAGGCACAAACACTGAGAGATACATAGAGACACACACAAAGAGACACACAGACTGAGAGAAAGACGCACACACACGAAGAGAGGGAAACACACATTCAGAGACAGGCACACACAATGAGAGACACACATACAGAGAGATTCACACACACTGAGAAAGAGACACACACACTGAGAAAGACACATACAAACTGAAAGAGACAAACACACACACTGAGAGAAATTCACACACTGAGAGAGACACCAACACTGTGACAGAGACACACACACTGTGACAGAGACACATACACTGTGAGAGAGACACACACACTGAGAGACACACACACTGAGAGAGACACACACACACTGAGAGAGAGACACACACACTGAGAGAGAGACACACACACTGAGAGAGAGACACACACACTAAGAGACATCTCCCCACATGGAGAGACACACAAAGACCCACACATTGAGAGAGAGAGACATACACAGACTGAGAGATAAATATACACACTTAGAGAAGCACACACAGACTGAGAGACACACACATACAAAGAGAAACACACACACACACTGAGAGAGACACACACATAGTGTGAGAATGACACACACTGAGAGACACACACACACTGAGAGATAAACATACACACTGACAGAAACACACACAATGAGAGACACACACAGACAATGAGAGACACACACAGACAATGAGACGCACACACACACTGAGAGAGACACACACACTGAGATACACACAGACACAAACACTGAGAAAGAGACATAGAGACACACACACAGACACACACACTAAGAGGTAGACTCACACACGCAAAGAGAGAGAAACACACATTGTGAGACACATACAGAGAGAAACACACACAACTGAGAGACACACACATACTGACAGAGAGAGACCCACACACAATGAGAGACACACACACTGAGAGAGAGACACACACACAGACACTGAGAGACACACACACATTTAGAAAGAGACACATACACACTCCAACTGAGAGAGAGACCCCCACAACCTAAGAGAGACACATCCATTGAGAGAGAGAGACATCGACACTGATAAAGAGACACATACTAACTGAGAGACACCAACACACACAGACAGAGACACACACACACTGAAAGAGAATCATACAAACTGAGAGATAGAAAGACACACACACTGAGAGACAAACACACTGTGAGAGAGACAAACACACATGAGCACTGAGAGAGAGGCACACAACAAGAGAGGGACACTCACACACTGACAGACAAACACACATACACAGACACACAGAGACACACACTGAGAGAGAAACACACATGCGCACACACTGAGAGAAACACACACACACTAAGAGACACATATATACACACAGTGAGAGAGACAGGCATACACATTCAGAGACAGACCACACACACACAGAGATGCACAGAGACAAAGACACTGAGAGAGAGACACACACAAACACTGAGACACACACTGGGAGAGAGAAATACACACTGAGAGATACATAATGACACAAACTGAGAGAGACTCACACACTGAGAATGAGACACACACACTGAGACACACACATACTGAGAGGGTCACACACACAGAGATATACACACACAATGAAAGACACACACATTCAGAGAGAGACACAGACACAGTGAGAGACAAACATACACAAACACTAAATGGGATGGAAACACTGAGAGAGTTACACACACCTTGAGAGATAGACCTACACAGTGAGAGAGACAAACACACACAATGAGAGAGACACACACACACTGAGAGTCACACACACACATACAGACACACATTGAGAGAGACACACACACACACTGAGAGAGAGACACACACACACACCAAGAACACACACAGACACTATGAGAGAGACACACACACTGAGAGAAACACACACTGAGCAAGACACACAAACACTGAGAGAAATTCACACAATGACAGAGACACACATACTGATAGATACACACACTGAGAGACAGACACTCACACACTGAGAAAGAGACCCCCACACCCACAGACACACAGAGACCCAAACACTTGGAGAGAGCTGCTGCTGCTGCTGCTGCTAAGTCGCTTCATTCATGTCCAACTCTGTGTGACCCCATAACAGGCAGACCACCAGGCTCCCCCGTCCCTGGGATTCTCCAGGCAGGAACACTGGAGTGGGTTGCCATTTCCTTCTCCAATACAAGAAAGTGAAAAGTGAAAGGGAAGTCACTCAGTTGTGTCCAACTCTTAGGGACCCAATGGACTGTCGCCTACTAGGCTCCTCCATTGATGGGATTTCACAGGCAAGAATACTGGAGTAGGGTGCCATTGCCTTCTCCACTTAGAGAGAGACACACACATACAAACACTGAGAGAAACAGACATACACCCTGAGAGAGAGACCACAAACACACACAGACACACAGACACTGAGAGAGACACACACACACAGAAACACTGAGAGACACACACACAGAGGTAAACAGAGACACACACAATGAAAGAGAGAAACATGGTATGAGACAGGGACACAAAATCACACTGAGAGAGCCACACACACTGAGAGAGAGACACAAACAAATTGATAGTGAGACACATACACTGAGAGAGAAACACACAGGGTGAGACACACACAGACTGAAAAAGAGACACACACAGTGAGAGACACACACACATGGACACTGAGAGAGAGGAACACACAGAAATTCACACATGCAGACAGAGAGACAAACACACTGAGAAACACACATAGATACACAGACACACAAGACACACACTGAGAGAGACACACACAGAAACACTGAGAGACACACACACACAGAGACAAACAAATACACACACAATGAGAGAGAGAAACACACAATCAGGCAGAGACACAAAAAATCACTGAGAAAGACACACATGCACTGAGAGATAAACATACACACTGAAAGAGAGACACACAGAGAGACACACATAGTGAGAGAGAGAAACACAAAATGAGACAGGGACACAAAATCACACTAAGAGAGAGACACAAACAAACTGATAGTGAGACACATACACTGAGAGAGACACACACACAGAGTGAGACACACACACACTGAAAAAGAGACACACACAGTGAGAGACACACAAACACAGGCACTGAGAGAGAGAAACACACAGAAATTCACACACACAGACAGAGAGAAACAAACACTGAGAGACACACACACTGTGAGAGAGACACACACACATGTACACTTAGAGGCACGCAACGAGAGAGGGACACTCACACACTGACACACACAGATACACAGACACACACAGACACACACACAGAAGCACACACACTGAGCTAGAAACACACACACACACTGAGAGACCACACACACACACAGAGACACAGACACTGACAGAAAGACACACACAAACACTGAGACACACACAGAGAGACGCACACAATGAGAGAGAGAAACACAAAATGAGACAGGGACACACAATCACACTGAGAGAGCCACAAACACTGAGAGACAGACTCAAACATACTGATAGTGAAACACATACACACACTGAGAGAGAGAGACTCACACACACAGAGGGAGAAACACACTGAGATAGAGACATACACATTGAGAGAGACACACACACAATGAGAGAGAAACGCACACACTGGGAGAGGGAGACACACACACTGGGAGAGGGAGACACATGCTGACACAGAGAGACACACATACAATGAGAGACACACACATACAGAGAGACACAAACACACACAGCGAGAGACCCAAACACACACTGAATGGGATGGAATCACTGAGAGAGTGAAACACTCTGAGAGAGACACCAACACACTGAGGACAAACACACACATACTGAAAGAGACACACAAACACACTGAGAGACACAAACATACACAGAGATACACAACACACACTGAGAGAGAGACACACACACTGATACACAAATACACACTGTGACAGAGACAGACACTGAGAGACACACACTGAGAGAGAGAAATACACACTGAGTGATACATAATGACACAAACAGAGAGACACACACACTGAGACAAACACACACATACTAAGAGGGTCACACACACACAGATACACACACTATGAAAGACACTCACATACAGAGAGAGACACAGACACACTGAGAGACACACACACACTCACACTAAATGGAAAGGAAACACTGAGAGAGTGAACACACCCTGAGACAGAGAGCCACACAGTGAGAGAGACACAGACACACAGTGAGAGAGAAACATACACACACACTGGGAGACACACACACACATACAGACACACATTGAGAGAGACACAGACACACTGAGAGAGAGACCCACACACACACAGAGACACAAAGAGACCCAGACACTTAGAGAGAGCTGCTGCTGCTAAGTCGCTTCATTCATGTCCAACTCTGTGTGACCCCAAACAGGCAGACCACCAGGCTCCCCCATCCCTGGGATTCTCCAGGCAAGAACACTGGAGTGGGTTGCCATTTCCTTCTCCAATGCATGAAAGAGAAAAGTGAAAGGGAAGTCACTCAGTTGTGTCCGACTCTTAGGGACCCAATGGACTGTAGCCTACTAGGCTCCTCCGTTGATGGGATTTTACAGGCAAGAGTACTGGAGTGTGATGCCATTGCCTTCTCTGCTTAGAGAGAGACACACACACAAACACTGAGAGACAAACACACACAGAGACACACACACTGAGAGAGAAGTACACACACTGAGAGAGACACACACACATGCACACTGAGAGAAACAGACATACACAGACAGAGAGACCACATGCGCAAGACACACAGACACTGAGAGAGACACACACATACAGAAACACTGAGAGACACACACAGAGACAAACAGAGACACACACAATGAGAGATAGAAACACACAATGAGACAGAGACACACAAAAACACTGAGAGAGACACACACGCACCGAGAGACACACACATATAGAGAGAGACACAACACACACAGAGACACACAGACTGAGAGAAATACACACTGAGTGATACATAAGGACACAAACTGAGTGAGAATCACATGCTGAGACAAAAACACATAACGAGAGGGTCACACACACACAGAGGTACACACACAATGAAAGACATACCCATACAGAGAGAGACAGAGACATATACTGAGAGACACACACACTGAAAGAGACACATACACAGAAACTGAGAGAAAGAGAGACCCACATATACAGACTGAAATACAGACACACAGTTAGAGACACATACACAGACACTGAGAGAGAGAAACACACAGAAATTCACACACACAGAGACACACACTGTGAGAGAGACACACACATGCACACTGAGAGAGAGGCACACAACAAGAGAGGGACACACACACACTGACAGACACATACAGATACACAGACAGACAGACAGAACTGAGACACACACACAATGGCACACACACTGAGTTAGAAACACACACACACACAGACACACAGAGACAGACACTGAGTGAGAGACACACACAAACATTGAGACACACACACAGAGACTCACACACAATGAGAGAGAGAAACACACAATGAGACAGAGAAACGAACAATGAGACAGAGACACACAAACACACTGAGAGAGCCACATGACACAACTGAGAAAAATAGAGACCCACACATACAGAGTGAGACAAACACACACTGAAATACAGACACACACAGTGAGAGACACACACACAGACACTGAGAGAAACACACAGAAATTCACACACACAGACTGAGAGACACACACACTGAGAGACACACACTGTGAGAGAGACACCCACACATGCACACTGAGAGAGAGGCACACAATGAGAGAGGGATACACACACATGGACAGGCACAGAGATACACAGACACACACAGACACACACTGAGAGAGACAAACACACACAGAGGCACACACCCTGAGGTAGAAACACACACACACTGAGAGAGAGACCACACACACACAGACACACAGAGACACAGACACTGAGAGAGAAACACACACAAACACTGAGACACACATACAGAGACACACACAATGAGAGAGAAAAACACACAATGAGACAGGGACACACAATCACACTGAGAGAGCCACACACACTGAGAGACAAACTCAAACAAACTGATAGTGAGACACATACACACACTGAGAGAGAGAGACTCACACACACAGAGGGAGAAACACAACCACTGAGATAGGGACATTCACATTGAGAGAGACACACACACACACTGGGAGAGGGAGACACACACACACTGGGAAAGGGAGATATATGCTGACACAGAGAGACACACACAATGAGAGACACACACTGAGCGAGACACACAAACACTGAGAGAAATTCACACAATGACAGAGACACACACACTGATAGATAAACACACTGAGAGACACTCACCCACTGAGAGAGAGACCCACACACACACAGACACACAGAGACCCAGACACTTAGAAAGAGCTGCTGCTGCTGCTGCTAAGTCACTTCATTCATGCTCAACTCTGTGTGACCCAGTAAAAGGCAGACCACCAGGCTCCCCTGTCCCTGGGATTCTCCAGGCAAGAACACTGGAGTGGGTTGCCATTTCCTTCTCCAATGCATGAAAGTGAAAAGTGAAAGGGAAGTCACTCAGTTGTGTCCTACTCTTAGCGACCCAATGGACTGTAGCCTACTAGGCTCCTCCGTCGATGGGATTTTACAGGCGAGAGTACTGGAGTGGGGTGCCATTGCCTTCTCTGCTTAGAGAGAGACACACACAAACACTGAGAGACAAACACACAGAGACACACACACTGAGAGAGAAATACACACACACTGAGAGAAACAGACATACACACTGACAGAGAGACCACATGCACAAGACACACAGACACTGAAAGAGACACACACACACAGAAACACTGAGAGACACACACACAGAGACAAACAGAGACATACACAATGAGAGAGAGAAACACGCAATGGGACAGAGACACACAATCACACTGAGAGAGCCACACACACTGAGAGACAGACTCAAACAAACTGATAGTGAGACACATACACACACTGAGAGAGAGAGAGACCCAAACAAACACTGAGATAGGGACATTCACATTGAGAGAGAGACACGCACATACTGAGAGAGATACACACACACTGGGAAAGGGAGATACGTGCTGACACAGAGAGAAACACACATACAGAGAGAGAAACACACACACTGAGAGACCCCAAAAAAACACTGAATGGGATGGAATCACTGAGAGACTGACACACTCTGCGAAAGAGACTCACACATTGAGAAACACACACACACACACACTGAGAGACACACACATACAGAGAGAGACACATCACAGAGAGAGAGACACACAATCACACTGAGAGGTACACACATACAGAGGGAGACACAACACACACTGAGAGAGACACTCACACACTGAGATACAAAAATACACACTGTGTGAGAGACACACACATTGAAACACACACACTGAGAGAGAGAAATACACACTGAGAGATACATAATGACACAAACTGAGAGAGACTCACACACTGAGAGTGAGACACACATACTGAGACAAACACACACATACTGAGAGGGTCACACACACACAGATACACACACCATGAAAGACACACACAGAGAAAGACACAGACACACTGAGAGACACAAACACACTCACATTAAATGGGAAGGAAACACTGAGAGAGTGAATGCACCCTGAGACAGAGACCCACACAGTGAGAGAGACACACACACACTGAGAGACACACACACAGACACACATTGAGAGAGACACACAGACACACTGAGAGAGACACACACAGACACACTGAGAGAGACACACATATATAGAGAGATTCATGCACACACTGAGAGAGACACACACACTGAGAACACACACAGACACTGTGAGAGAGACACACTGAGAGAAACACACACTGAGCAAGACACACAAACACTGAGAGAAATTCACACAATGACAGAGACACACACACTGATAGATAAACACACTGAGAGACAGACACTCATACACTGAGAGAGAGACCCACACACACACACACAGACACACAGAGACCCAGACACTTAGAGAGCTGCTGTTGCTGCTGCTGCTAAGTCACTTCATTCATGTTCAACTCTGTGTGATCCAGTAAAAGGCAGACCACCAGATTCCCCTGTCCCTGGGATTCTCCTGGCAAGAACACTGGAGTGGGTTGCCATTTCCTTCTCCGATGCATGAAAGTGAAAAGTGAAAGGGAAGTCACTTAGTTGTGTCCGACCTTAGTGACCCAATGGACTGTAGCCTACTAGGCTCCTCTGTCGATGGGATTTTACAGGCAAGAGTACTGGAGTGGGGTGCCGTTGCCTTCTCCGCTTAGAGAGACACATACACACAAACACTGAGAGACAAACACGCACAGAGACACACTTACTGAGAGAGAGATACACACACACTAAGAGACACACACACACACACACACTGAGAGAAACAGACATACACACTGACAGAGAGACCACACACACACAGACACACAGACACTGAGAGAGAAACACATACACAGGAACACTGAGAGACACACACACAGAGACAGAGACACACACAATGAGAGAAACACACAATGGGATGGAGACACACAAAAACACTGAGAGACACACACACACACTGAGACACACACACATATAGAGAGAGACACAACACACACTGAGAGACACATACACACACTGAGATACACAAATACACATTGTGAGAGAGACACACACATTGAGAGACACACACAGTGAGAGAGAGAAATACACACAGAGATACATAAGGACACAAACTGAGAGAGAATCACATGCTGAGACAAACACACACATAATGAGAGGGTCACACACACAGAGATACACACACAGTTAAAGACACACCCATACAGAGAGAGACACAAACACCCTGAGAGACACACACACTGAGAGAGACAGACATACACACTGAGAGAGAGGCCACAAACACAGACACACAGAGACACAGACACTGGGAGAGAGACATGCACACACAAAACCTGAGAGACAAACACACACACATAGACACACACAATGAGACAGAGAAACACACGAGACAGAGAAACACACAATGAGAAAGAGACACACAAACACACTGAGAGAGCCACACACATGAGAGAGAGACACACAAACACACTGAAAAAGCCACATACACACAAACTGAGAGAAAGAGAGACGCACACATACAGAGAGACACACACTGAAATACAGACACACACAGTGAGAGACACACACAGACACTGAGAGAGAGAAATACACAGAAATTCACACACACAGACAGAGAGACACACACACTGTGAGAGAGACACACACACATATGCACCCTGAGAGAGAGGGACACACACACACTGACAGACACACACAGATACACAGACACACACAGAAAGACCTGAGACACACACAGAGGCATACACACTGAGGTAGAAACACACACACACTGAAAGAGAGACCACACACACACAGAGACACAGAGACACAGACAGTGAGAGAGAGATACACACAAACATTGAGACACACACAGAGACACACACAATGAGAGAGAGAAACACACAATGAGACAAAGAAAGACACAATGAGGCAGAGACACACAAACACACTGAGAGAGCCACATACATGAGAGACACACAAACAAACTCAAAGAGCCACATACACACAAACTGAGAAAAAGAGAGACCCACACATACAGAGTGAGACACACACACACTGAAATACAGACACACACAGTGAGAGACACACACACAGACACTGAGAGAGAGAAACACACAGAAATTCACACACACAGATTGAGAGACACACACTGTGAGAGAGACAGCCACATATGCACACTGAGAGAGAGAAATACACACTGGGAGATACATAATGACACAGACTGAGAGAGACTCACATGCTGAGACAAACACACACATACTGTGAGGTTCACACACACACAGAGATACACACACCATGAAAGACACACACATACAGAGAGAGACACAGACACACTGAGAGACACACACACACACTCACTAAATGGGAAGGAAACACTGAGAGAGTGAACACACCCTGAGACAGAGACCCACACAGTGAGAGAGACACAGAAACACAGTGAGAGAGACACACACACACTGAGAGACACACACACATACAGACACACATTGAGAGAGACACATAGACACATTGAGAGAGACACACAGACACACTGAGAGAGACACACACACACACACTGAGAGATACACACATATAGAGAGATATTCATGCACACACTGAGAGAGACACACACACACACACCGAGAACACACACAGCCACTATGAGAGAGAGACACACACTGAGAGAAACACACACTGAGCGAGACACACAAACACTGAGAGAAATTCACACAATGACAGAGACACACATACTGATAGATAAACACACTGCGAGACAGACACTCACACACTGAGAGAGAGACATACACACACAGATAATACAGAGACCCAGACACTTAAGAGAGCTGCTGCTGCTGTTGCTGCTGCTAAGTCGCTTCATTCATGTTCAGCTCTGTGTGATCCCATAACAGGCAGACCACCAGGCTTCCCCGTCCCTGGGATTCTCCAGGCAAGAACACTGGAGTGGGTTGCCATTTCCTTCTCCAATACAAGAAAGTAAAAAGTGAAAGGAAAGTCACTCAGTTGTGTCCGACTCTTAGGGACCCAATGGACTGTAGCCTACTAGGCTCCTCTGTTGATGGGATTTTACAGGCAAGAGTACTGGAGTGGGGTGCCATTGTCTTTTCTACTTAGAGAGAGACACACATACACAAACACTGAGAGACAAACACACACAGAGACACACAAACTGAGAGAGAAATACACACACACTAAGAGACACACACATGCACACACTGAGAGAAACAGACATACACACTGAGAGAGAGACCACATACACACAGAAACACTGAGAGATACACACACAGAGACAAACAGAGACACACACAATGAGAGAGAGAAACACACAATGGGACAGAGACACACAAAAACACTGAGAGAGACACCCATGCACTGAGAGACACATACATATATAGAGAGACACACACACACTGAGATACACAAATACACACTGTGAGAGAGTCACACACATTGACAGACACACACTGAGAGAGAGAAATACACACTGAGAGATACATAATGACACAAACTGAGAGAGACTCACACGCTGAGACAAACACACACATACTGTTAGGTTCACACACACACACACAGATACACATACAATGAAAGACACGCACATACAGAGAGAGACACAGACACACTGAGAGACACACATACTGAGAGAGACAGATATACACACCAAGAGAGAGGCCACACACACAGAAACACAGAGACACAGACACTGGGAGAGTGGCACACACTCACAAAACCTGAGACAGACACACACATATAGACACACACAATGAGACAGAGAAACACACAATGAGACAGAGAAACACACAATGAGACAGAGACACACAAACACACTGAGAGAGCCACATACATGAGGGACGCACAAACACACTCAAAGAGCGACATATACACAAACTGAGAGAAAGAGACCCACACATACAGAGTGAGTCACACAACACTGAAATACAGACACACACAGTGAGAGACACACACACACAGACACTGAGAGAGAGAAACACACAGAAATTCACACACAGAGACAGAGAGACACACACACTGTGAGAGAGATACACACACATGCACACTGAGAGAGAGGCACACAATGAGAGAGGGACACACACACTGACAGATACACAGAGATTCACAGACACACACAGACACACACTGAGAGAGAGACACACACACAGAGGCACACACACTGAGCTAGAAACACACATACACTAAGAGAGACCACACACACCCACAGACATACAGAGACACACACACTGAGAGAGAGGCACATACAAACACTGAGACACACACACAGAGACATACACAATGAGAAGAGAAACACAGACAAACACTGATAGAGAGAGACACACATAGTGAGAGAGACAGACACAGTGACAGAGACACACACACACTGGAATGGAATCACTGACATACCATGAAAGAGGGACACACACTGAGAGAGACACAAACACACACTGAGAGACACCCACATACAGACTCATAGAGACACACAGAAATACCCACATTGAGAGAGACACACACGCTGCGAAAGACACACACACACTGAGAGTGAGAGAATCACACACTGAGAGAGACACACTACCTGAGAGAGAGACACACATACACTGAGAGAGACCCACACACACTGAGAGAGAGACACAAGCACACTGAGCAAGAGACACAGAGAGAGAGAGACACATAAACACATTGAGAGTCACACACACAGAGAAACACAGAGACACACACAGTGAGGGAGAGACAACCACAAATACTGGGACACACACACACACACACACTGACAGACACATACAGGGAGAAACCGACAGGTAGTGTGAGAGAGAGAGAAACACACAATGAGAGAGAGAAACACACAAACTGAGTGACACACACTGAAAGAGAGACTCCCAGACACACACTGAAAGAGAGACACACAGACACTGATACACACACATACTGAGTTAGAAATATACACACTGAGAGAAAGAAGCACACACACAGTCAGTGAGACACACACATGATTGACAGAAACACACTGAGAGAGACTTACCCAGTCTCTGTATTTATAAGACATAAATAGACCCAGTGAGAAAGAGAAACACACAAACTGAGAGACACATGCACACACTGACAAGGACAGACACACTGACAGAGAGACACAAACTGAGAAAGGGAAAACACACACACACACACACTGAGAGAGATGCACACACACACACTGAGAGATAGACACACATACTGAGAGAGACATACATACTGAGAGAGGGAGAAACAGAGAGAGACACAGACACCCCAAGAGAGAGACACACGCACTGAGACACATACACACAGACACTGAGAGAGAGAGGCACACACACTGAGAGAGACACACATAGACACACACACTGAGAGAGAGACACACACACACAAAGAGTCACACACACAAATTGAGACACACACATACACTGAGAGAGACACACACACAGAGATGCACACATACTGAGAGAGAGACACACACTGACATAGAGAGACACACACAGTCACTGCGGGAGACACACACACACTGACAGACACATACACACCCTTAGTGAGAGACACACACACACTGAGATAGACCCACATACGCTGAGAGACAAACACACTGAGAGAGAGACAAACACACTGAAAGAGAGACAAACACACTGAAAGACACACACACAGACACTGGGAGAGATACACATAGAGACACACACACACTGAGAGAGAAACCCACACATACTGAGAGAGACACACATACGGAGACACACACAAACACTGAGAGACACACACTGACAAACATACAGACAGTGACAGAGTTATACACATACAGAGAAACACACACACTGAGTCACCTACACAAACAAACTTAGTGAGCTGCACACACACACTGAGACGGACACAAACACACACTGTGAGACACAAACATACAGAGAGAGAGACACTCAAACACTGAGAGAGACACTTAATGAGAGAAACATACACACAGAGAGAAAGACACATGCACACACTGAGAGTTACAAGCACACTGAGAGAGAAACACACTCACACTGAGAGACACACATACAGTGACAGGGATGCACTCACTGAGAGAGACACACACACTGAGAGATGCATGCACACACACACACTGAGAGACAAATGCAAACAGAGAGAGACACACACTGAGAAAGAGACCCACACAAACTGAGAGAGACACACACACACACTGAGAAACACACACACTTACACACAGAGACACACAGACACTCACACACAAAGAGAGACCCACACAGACACACACTGAGTGACAGATACACACACACTGAGACACACAGCCACTGAGAATGAGACACACAAACTTAGAAATATACACATTGAGAGAAGGAAACACACACACACACTGGAAGAGACACACACACACACACTGAGAGAAACATAGACACAGACCTATAGACACACTCACACAGAGAGAACCTTACACACTGAGAGAAAGAAAAACACACACACTGTGAGATGAAAAGACATACACACTGAAAGTGTTGCACAAACTGAGAGATAGACACAAACACAGAGCAGTATTCGCACACACAGAAACACACACAGACACACTGAGACAGACACACACAACACTGAGAGACACATACACACAAACTGATAGAGAGACCCACACACACTGAGAGAAACACAGACACTGAAACAGAGACACACATACTGAGAAACAGACACACACACACTGAAAGAGACACAAACACACACTGAGAGACACCCACAGAAAGAGACACACAGAGACACACACACTTAGAGAGAAAAAGACACACACTGACACACACATACAAACAGAGAGAGAGAGAGACACACACATTGAGAGAGAGACAAACACACAGTGAGAGACAGACATATGCAGAGAGAAAGACACACACAATGAGAGAGAGAGAGAGAAACATACACATTGAGAGAGAGAAACACACACACACTGAAAGACACACACACAGGGAGAAACATGCACACAGAGAGACACACACACACACTGAGAGCGAGACACACACACTGAGAGACACCCACACTCAGCAAGAGACACACAGATACACACATTTAGAGAGAGAAACACATACTGAGAGAGAGACACACACATACAAAGTAAGAGAGAGACACACACACAATAAGAGAGAGACAAATATGCAGTATACAGAGAGAAACATACACACTGAGAGAGAGAAACACATACTGAGACAGAGACACACACATATACTGAGAGTGAGACACAAACACACTGTGAGACACCTACACACACACACAGAGACACACACATTGAGAGAGAGACACACCCACACTGAGAGAGAGATATGAACACACTGAGAAAGAGACCAAAATACACTGAGAGACACACACACAAACTCACAGAGAGACAGACACATTGAGAGAGAGATACACACACTGAGAGAGACACACACACAAATTGAGAGAGATACACATATTGAGAGAGAGACAAACACACTGATAGAGAAAGATACACAATCAGAGAAACACACGTACACCGAGAGAGAGACACACACACACAGATGCACAGATTGAGAGAGACACACACACACACACACTGAGAGAGAGACACACAATCTGATAGAGAAACCTACACACTGAGAGAAACATACACATAATGAGAGGGATGCACACACTGAGGGAGAGACACACATACTGAGAGTCACAGACACAGAAATGCACACACACACACTTAGAAAGTGACACATACACACTGAGAGAGACACACACAGACTGAGAGTGAGAAAAACACACTGAGAGACACACACACCTAGACGCTGAGAGACACACACACCAAAACACACACACACTGAGAGTGAGACACACACTGAGAGACACACACAGAGATACACACAAACTGAGAGAGAGACCCACAGGCACTGAGAGAGTTATACACACACTGAGAGAGACACACACACACTGAGAGAGACATATAGACAAACACAGAAACTGAGAGAGAGCCACGCACACTGACAGGTATACACAAACACTGAAAGAGAGACACACACAAACTCAGAGGGAGACACACATACAGAGACACACACACTTAGAGAGAGAAACAAGAACACGTAGAGAGACACACACCCTGAGAGAGACACACACCCTGAGAGAGAGAAACACACAAAGAGATACACACACACTGAAAGTGGGACACACACACACCGAGACAGACATATACAGACAGAGACGCACACACAATGAGAGGGAGAGAAACATACACACTGAGAGAGAGAAACACACACACTGACACACACAGAGAGAGGGAGAAACACATACACAGAGAGCCAAACACACACTAAGAGAGACATACACACTCTGAGAGAAAAACACACATACTGAGAAATAAACACACACTGATAGAGACACACACACACACAGAGGGAGAAACACAAGCACAGAGATAAACACACTGAAACACACACACACTGACATACATAAAGAGAGAGAGACAAACAATGTGAGAGACACACACACTTGACAAATACACACACACACTTAGAGACACAAACACTGAGAGGGGAAAAATGCACAGAGAGACACACACACATTGAGAGAGAGACACACACGCTGAGAGAAAGACACACACACAAACTGAGAGTGTGTGTGTGTATGTCTCTCTCTGTCTTTTTGCCTCTCATTGTGTGTGTCTCTCACTGTATGTGTGTGTCTCTCAGTGTGTGGTCATGGGTAGGTCTGTGTGTGTATCTCAGTGTGTTTATCTCTCTCCCAGTGTTTCCATCCAATTCAGTGTCTGTGTGTGTGTGTCTCTCAGTGTGTGTGATTTTCTCTCATTGTGTATGTTTCTCTCTCAGTGTGTGTGTCTCTCTCTATGTTTGTGTCTCTCTCTGTATCTGTGTGTCTCTCAGTGCATGCGTGTGTCTCTTTCAATGTGTGTATCTCTCTCAGTGACTCCAAGTGTGTCTCTTAGTGTGTGTGTGTCTCTTTCTTAATGCTTGTGTGTGTGTCTCTCAGTGTGTGTATCTGTGTGTGTCTCTGTCTCAGTATGTGCATCTCTCTCACTGTATGTGTGTCTCTCTCTCAGTTTGTGTCTCTATATCAGTATGTGTCTCTATCTCAGTGTGTGTCTCTCAGTGTGTGTGTCTCTGTCTCACTGTGTATGTGTGTCTGTGTATATGTGTATGTGTCTCTCAGTGTGTGTATGTGTGTGTCTCTCTCTCAGTGTGTATGTATCAATTTCAGTGTGTGTCTCTCTCATTGTGTTTGTATCTCTCACAGTGTGTGTCTTTGTGTGTCTCTGTATGCGTCTGTGTGTGTCTCTCAGTTCACGTGTATCTCTCTCAGGGTGTGTGTGTGTCTCTTTCAGTGTCTGTATGTATGTTTCAGTGTGTTTGTGTGTCTACCTCAGTGTTTCCAACCCATTCAGTGTGTGTGTGTGTGTGTGTCTCTCAGTGGGTTTGTGTCTATCTCAGTGTGTGTGCATCTCTATTGGTTTGTGTGTGTGTCTCTCAGTGTATTTGTGTCTCACTCTCAATGAGTGTTTGCATATCTTAGTGTGTGTGTCTCTCTCAGTTTGTGTGGGTCTCTCTCTCAGTGTGTGCGTGTGTATGTATCTCTCAGTGTGTGTGTGTCTCTCTCAGTGAGTGCATCCCTGTCACTGTCTGCATGTGTGCCTCTCAATATGTGTGTTTCTCTCACTCAGTGTGTATGTTTCTCTCTATCAGTGTGTGTTTGTCTCTGTCTCAGTGCGTGTCTCTCAGTGTGTGTTTGTCTCTGTGTGTGTCTCTCAATGTGTGTGTATCTCTCTCAGTGATTTTTTGTCTCTCAGTATGTGTGTGTGTCAATATCAGTGTGTGTGTCTCTCTGTGTGTTTGTATCTCTCACAGTGTGGGTGTCTGTGTGTGTCTCTGTATGTGTGTGTATGTCTCAGTGTTTGTGTCTCTACCTCAATCTGTGTGTTTCTATGTGTGTGTACCTCTCTCTCAGTGCCCGCGTCTGTCTCTGTGTATGTGTACCCCTCTCTTTGTGAATGTCTCTCTCTTTCAGTGTGTACGTATGTGTGTGTGCATCTCTCTCAGTGTGTGTCTCTCTCTTGGGGTTTCCATCCCATTCACTGTGTGTGTGTGTGTCTCAGTGTGTATGTCTTTCTGTCAGTGTTGGTGTGTCTCACTAAGTGTGTGTGTTTCTCAGTATGTGTTTTTCTATGTGTGTGTGTTTTTCTGTGTGTGTGTGTCTCTCAGTGTGTATGTGTCTCTCTCTATCTGCGTGTCTCTATGTGTATCTGTGTTCTCTTTCAGTATGTGTGTGTGTGTCTCTCTCAGTGTGTGTGTGTCTGTGTGTCTTTCTCTCACAGTATAAGCGTGTGTGTCTTTCAGTATGTGTGTCTTTCTCAGTCTGTGTGTATCTCTCAGTGTTTTTGTTTCTCTCTCTCTCAGTGTGTGTGTGTGTGTGTGTGTGTGTGTGTGTGTGTCTCTGTGGGTGTGTGAGTATTTCTCAGTGTGTCTCTCTTGGTGTGTGTATCACTCTCAGTCTGTGTGTGTTTCTGTCTCTCAGTGTGTGTTTCTGTCTCTCAGTGTGTGTGTTTTTGACTCTCTGTTTGTAAGATTCTCTCTCTCCGTGTGTGTGTCTCTCTCTCAGTGTTTTTGTCTCTCTTACTCTATGTGTGTGTTTCTCTCAGTGTGTGTGTCTCAGTGTGTTTGTCTCTCTCCCTCAGTTTGGGTGTGTGTGTTTCTCACTCAGTGTGTTTGTGTTTCTCTCTCAATTTGTATGTTTCTCTCTCAGTGTGTGGGTCTCTCTCTCATCGTGTGTGTCTCTCGTAAGATGTGAGTGTCTGTGTGTGTGTGTGTGTGTCTCTCTCTGTATGTGTGTATCTCTCAGTGTGTGTTTGTCTCCTTCTCTGTGTCTGTGTGTGCATGTCCCTAAGTGAGTTTGTGTGTGTGACTCAGTCTGTGTGATTTTATCGCTCACTGTGTGCAACACTGCCAGTGTGTGTGTTTCTCTCAGGGTGTGTGTCTCTCTGAGTGAGTGTGGGTCTCTCTCTCAGTGTGTGTCTCTAAGTGTGTCTCTGTGTCTCAGTTTATGTCTCTCTCTCAGTGTGTCTGTTTCTCCCTCAGTGTGTGTGTCTCTTTCAGTGTGTGTAAGTGTGTGTGTGTCTCTCAGTGTGTGTCTCTCTCACTGTGTGTGTCTCTCTCACTATGTGTGTGTCCTTCTCAGGGTGTGTATGTGTCTCTCTCATTCTGTGTGTGTTACTTTGAGTCTGTGTGTGCATCTCTGTGTATTGTGTATGTGTCTCTCAGTGTGTGTGTGTGTCTCAGTGTTTGTGTATTTCTCAGTGTGGGTGTGTGTTTCTTTCAGTGTATCTGTGTCTCTGTGTGTGTTTGTGTCTCCGTGTGTCCCTCTCAGTGTGTTTGTGTCTCTCAGTGCCTGTGTGTGTGTGTGTCATTGTGTCTCTAAGTGTGTCTCTGTCTGTGTTTCTCCTTCTGTGTATGTGTGTCTCTCTCAGTGTGTGTGTGTCTCTCAGTGCTTTTGTGTGTCTCTCTCAGGGTGTGTGTGCCTCTCTCAGTGTGTGTGTGTCTCTCAATGCTTTTGTGTCTCTCTCAGTGTGTGTGTGTCCCTGTCTTTCAGTGAGTGTTTGTCACTCTCAGTGTGTGTGTTTCTGTCTCTCACTGTGTGTGTCTCTTTCCATGTGTCTGTCTCATTCTCAGAGGGAGTCTGTCTCCCTCAGTGTGTGTGTTTGTGTGTCTCTCAGTGTGTGTGTTTGTGTTTCTCTCAGTGTGTGTGGGTCTCTAAATGTGTGTGTGCTATCTCTCAGTGTGTGTGTCTCTCTCATTGTGGGTGTGTTTTTCTCTCTCAGTATGTGTGTCTCTCTCTCAGTGTGTGTGTGTGTGTGTGTCAATCTTTCAGTGTGTGTATCTCTATCTTGTGTGTCTCTCTCTGTGTTTGTGTATTTCACAATGTGTGTGTCTCCCTCTGTATCTGTGTGTCTCTCAGTTTGTCTGTGTCTCTCTCACTGTGTATCTTCATCTTTCTCAGTGTGTGTGTGTGTCTCTCTCGTTGTGTATGTGTGTGTCTCTCAGTGTGTGTGTATGCCTCTCTCTCAGTGTGGGTGTCACCCTCAGTGTGTCTGTTTCTGTCTTTCACTATGTGTGTCTCTCTTAGTGTGTGTGTTTCTACCTCAGTGTGAGTCTCTGTGTGTGTGTGTCTCTCAATGTGTGTGTGTCTCTATCTCAGTATGTGTGCCTCTATCTATATGTGTGTCTGTGTGTGTGTGTCCCTCTCTCAGTGTGTGTGTGTCTCTATTAGTGTGTGTGATTCTCTCTCTGTGTGTTTCTCACAGTATCTGTGTGTGTCTCTCTCTCAGTATGTGTGTCTCTCTCTCAGTGTGTGTGTCTCTCAATGTGTATGTTTTCTTTGTGTCTGTGTGTGTGTATGTGGGTGTCTCACAGTGTGTGTGTCTCTCTCAGTGTATGTGTGTTTGTCACCCCCTCAGTATGTGTATCTCTCTGTACCTTGTGGGTCTCTCCCTCAGTGTGTTTGTGTCTCTCTCTGTATCTGTGTGTCTCTCAATGTGTGTATCTCTCACTGTGTGTCTTCATTTTTCTCAGTATGTGTGTGTGCCTTTCTTTCATTGTGTGTGTGTTTTTCAGTGTGTGTTTATCTCAGTGTTTTGTGTCTCTCTTTGTGTGTGTGTGCCTCTCTCTCAGTGTGTGTGTGTCACCTTCCGTGTTTCAGTTTCAGTCTCCCTCTGTGTGTGTCTCTATCAGTTTGTGTGTATCTAATTCAGTGTGTCTGTCTCTCTCTCATTGTGTGTGTGTGTGTCTCTCTCAGTATGTGTGTCTCTCAGTCTCTGTGTGTGTCTCTATCATTGCATGTGGGACTCTCTCTGTATGTATGTGTCTCTCAGTGTGTAATTCTCTCTCAGTGTGGTGTGTCTCTCTCAGTGTGTATGTGTCTCTCTCACTGTGTGTGTCTCTGTGTGTGTGTGTGTCTCTGTTTCACTGTGTGTGTCTCTGTATGTGTGTGTGAGTCATTCTTTGTGTGTCTCTTTTAGTGCATGTGTGTCTTTCAGTTTGTGTGTCTCTCTTGGCATCTGTGAGTGCATGTCTCTCAGTATGTGTGTCTCTCTCAATTTGTGGGTCTCTCTCTCAGCATGTGCGTTTTCATCTCTCTCAGTGTGTGTGTGTCTTTCAGTTTGTGTGTCTCTCTTGGCATGTGTGAGTGCATCTCTCTCACTGTGTGTGTGGTTCAATTTGTGTGTGTGTCTCTCAGTGTGTGTATGTCTCTCTTTGTATGTGTGTGTCTTTCAGTGTGTGTGAGAGTCTCTGTCACTGTGTGTGTGAGTCTCTGTCACTGTGTGTTTTTCCTCTCACAATGTGTTTGTCTGTCTCTCAGTGTGTGTGTTTGTGTCTCTCACAGTGTGTGTTGCATTCTCAGTGTGTGTCTCTGTGTGTGTCTTTCAGTGTGTGTGTGATTCTCTCAGTGTGTATCTTTTTCTCTCACTGTGTGTGTCTCTCTCTGTGTGTGTCTCTCAGTGTTTGTGTCACTCTCTGTATGTTGTTTCTCTCAGTGTGTGTGTCTATTTCAGTGTATCTGTTTCTCAGTGTGGGTGTGTCTCTCAGTGTCTCTCTCAGTGTGTATCTGTCTATCAGTGTGTGTGTGTCTCTGGGTGTATCTCTCTCTTCATGTCTGTGTGTGTGTCTCTCAATCTGTGTATCTCTGTGTGTGCACCCCTCTCAGTGTGTGTCTCTCAGTGTGTGTGTCTCTGTCAGCATATGTATGTGTGTCTCAGTGTTTGTGTTTCCCTTACAGTGTGTGTGTGTCTCTCAATGTTTGTGTGTCCCTCTGTGTATGTCTCTCAGTTTGTGTGTTTCTCAGTTTGTGTGTCTCTCAGTGTGTGAGTACATCTCTCTCAGTGTGTGTGTGTGTCAGTGTGTGTCTCTCTCAGTGTGTGTCTGTCTCTCTCACAGTGTGTGTGTCGCTCTCTCAGTGTGTGTTTCTGTGTGACTCTCAGTGTGTTTGTGTGCATCCATCTCTCTCATTGTGTCTCTCTCAGTGTTTCTGTGTGTGTCTCTCTCAGTGTCTGTGTGTCTTTCTCTGTATGTGTGTGTCTCTCAGTGTGGTGTCTCTGTCTCAATGTCTGTGTGTGTGTCTCTCAATGTGTGTGACTCTGTGTCTCTGTGCGTGTATGTGGTTGTCTTGCAGTGTGTCTGTGTTTCTCTCTGAGTGTGTATGTGTGTGTGTGTCACTCTCTCAGGGTGTATCTCTGTATCTTGTGGGTCTCTCTCTCAGTGTGTTTGTGTGTCTCTCATTGTGTGTGTCTCTCTATATATCTGTGTGTCTCTCAAAGTGTGTGTCTCTCTCTCAGTATGTGTGTTTGTGTGTGTGTGTCTGTGTGTGTCTCTCTATATGTGTATGTGTCTCTCAGTGTGTGTCTCTCTCTCAGTGTGTGTCTGTGCATCTCGCTCAGTGTGTATGTGTGTCTTTCAGTGTGTGTGTCTCTCTCAGTGTTTTTGTCTCCCTCTCTAAGTTGTGTGTGTTTCTCTCTCAGTATGTGTGTGTCTCAGTTTGTGTTTCTATCTCTTATTGTGTGTGTGTCTCTCTGTTGTGTGTGTCTCTCAGTGTGTGTGTTTCTCAGTGTTTGCATCTTCCTCAGTGTGTGTGTGTCTCTTAGAGTGTGTATGTCTCTATCTCAGTGTGCGTGTCTCTCTCTCTCAGTGTGAGTGCCTCTCTCTCTCACAGTGTGTGTTGCATTCTCAGTGTGTGTGTCTTTAGTGTGTGTGTGTGATTCTCAGTTGTATATTTTTCTCTCACTCTGTGTGTCTCTCTCTGTTTGTCTCTCAATCTCTGACTGTCTCTCAGTGTGTCTGTGTGACTCTCAGTGTGTGTGTGTATCTCTCACTGTGTCACTTTCTCAGTGTGTGTGTGCGTCTCTTTCATTTTATGTGTGTGTTTCTCAGTGTGTGTCTCTCTCACTGTTTTGTGTCTCTCTCTGTGTGGGTGCCTCTCTCTCAGCGTGTCTCTTTCAGTCTCCCACTGTGTGTCTCTCTCTCAGTGTGTGTGTTTCTAATTCACTGTGTGTCTCACCGTGTGTGTGAGCATCTCTCTCAGTATGTGTGTGTCTCTCAGTGTGTGTCTCTCTCTGTATGTGTGTGTCTCTCAGTGTTTGTGTGTTTCTCTCTTAGTGTGTGTTTCTCTCTCAGCATGGTGTCTCTCTCAGTGTTTGTGTGTGTCTCTCTCAACGAGTCTGTCTCTGTGTTTGTGGTCTCACAGTGTGTGTGTGTCACTGTATTTGTGTGTGTGTATCACTCTCTCAAGATGTATCTCTCTGTATCTTGTGGGTCTCTCTCTGTGTGTTTGTGTGTCTCTCAGTGTGTGTGTGTCTCTATCTGTATCTGTGTGTCTCTCAGTCTGTGTGTGTATCTTTCACTGTGTGTTTGTATCTTTCTCAATGTGCGTGTGTGCCTCTCTCATTGTGTGTGTGTTTCTCAGTGTGTGTGTCTCTCTCAGTATTTTATGTCTCTCACTGACTATGTGTGTGCCTCTCAGTGTGTGTGTGTTACCCTCACTGTGTCTGTTTCAGTTTTTCACATTGTGTCTCTCTCAGTGTGTGTGTGTCTCTATCTGTATCTGTGTGTCTCTCAGTCTGTGTGTGTATCTTTCACTGTGTGTTTGTATCTTTCTCAATGTGCGTGTGTGCCTCTCTCATTGTGTGTGTGTTTCTCAGTGTGTGTGTCTCTCTCAGTATTTTATGTCTCTCACTGACTATGTGTGTGCCTCTCAGTGTGTGTGTGTTACCCTCACTGTGTCTGTTTCAGTTTTTCACATTGTGTCTCTCTCAGTGTGTGTGTTTCTAATTCAGTGTGTGAGGGTCTCTCTCAGTGTGTGTATGTGTCTCTCTCTCTCAGTATGTGTGTGTCTCTGTGTGTGTGTCTCTCTTTGTGTGCATGTCTCTCTGCATGTGTGTATCTCTCATTGTGAGTTTGTTTCTCTCTCAGTGTGTGTTTCTATTTCAGTGTGGTGTTTCTCTCTCAGTGTCTTTGTGTATCTTGCTCAATATGTATGTCTCTGTGTGTGTCTGTGTGTGTGTATGTGGGTGTCTCACAGTGTGTGTGTGTCTCTCTCTCACTGTGTGTCTCTGTCTCATAATGTGTCTCTCTCTGTGTCTCTCTCTCGGTGTGGTTCTGTCTCTCTCTCAGTGTGTGTGTCTCTCACTCAGTGTGTGTCTCTGTGTGTGTTTCTGTGTGTGTCTCTGTATGTGTTTGTGTCTCTCAGTGCCTGTGTGTCTCTCTAAGTATGTGTGTGTCTCTCTCAGTGTGTGTGTGTAAATCTCTCTCAGTGTGTGTGTCTCAGTGTGTATGTTTCTCTATCAGTGTGTGTGATTCTCTTTCTCAGTTTGTGTGTGTCTCTCACTCAGTGTCTTTGTGTCTGTGTCTCTCTCTCAGTGTGTGTGTGTCTCTCTCAATATGTGTGTCTGTGTGTGTGTCTCAGTATATCTGTGTCTCTTTCAGTGGTTGTGTGTCTTTGTGTGTCTCTCAGTGTGTGTGTGTGTATCTCTCAGTCTGTGTGTGTAAGGGCTCTCTCTCAGTGTGTGTGCACATTTCTCTCAGTGTGTATGTTTCTCTCTCAGTTTTTGTGTGTCTCAGTGTGTGTGTGTCAATCTCTCTCTCTGTATGTGTGTGTGTCTCAGTATGTGTGTGTGGGTCCCTCTCTCAGTTTGTGTTTTTCTCAGTGTAATTGTGTCTATGTATGTCTCTCTCAGTGTGTTTGTGTCTCTCTCATTGTGTGTTTGTCTCCTCAGTGTGTGTGGGTCTCTCTTAGTGTGATGGTATGCATCTCTCTAAATGTGTGTGTGTGTCTCTCTCAGTGTGTGTAGGTCTCTCTCTTAATGTGTGGATCCCTCTCAGCATGTGTGTTTGTCTCAATGTATGTGTGTCTCTCTCAGTGTGTGTGAGTCTCTCTCTGTATCTTTGTGTCTCTGAGTGTGTGTTTGTGCCTCTCAGTGTGTGTGTGTCTCTCTCTCAGTGTGTGCATCACTCTCAATGTGTGTCACACTCTCAGTGTATGTGTCTATGTGTTTGTGTGTCTCTCATTGTGTGTGTCTCTCACTGTGTGCGTGTCTCTCTCAGTGTTTTTTTCCCCTCTCTAAGTGTGAGTGTCTCTCTCTCAGTGTCTATATGTAGTGGATATAATGACATACATATAGCAGCTATGATGTCATAAATATAGTGGCTATTATATCACATGTGTAGTGGATGTGATCTCATATACAATGAATGTGATGTCATATCTAGTGGATGTTTTGTCATTAAGACAATGGGTTTGATGTTATAGATACAATGGGTGCGAAGACATAGATACAGTGGTTGTGATGGCACAGTTACAGTGGCTGTGATGTCACATGTATAGAGAATGTGATGTCATATACCATGGATGTGATGTCATATATAGTGGTTGTGATGTCATGAATACAGTGG
Source organism: Capricornis sumatraensis (assembly GCF_032405125.1). Classification (NCBI taxonomy): domain Eukaryota; kingdom Metazoa; phylum Chordata; class Mammalia; order Artiodactyla; family Bovidae; genus Capricornis; species Capricornis sumatraensis. The sequence continues at coordinate 62,297,325 of NC_091092.1, read as the reverse complement.
ATGTGATCTCATAAATACAGTGGTGTGATGTCATAAAGTGTGGATGTGATGTCTTATATAATCCATATGATGTCATACATATAGTGGCTTTGATGTCATACATACATTAGTTTTTATATCATTGATACAGTGGGTGTGATGACACAGATAATTTGGATGTGATGTCATATATAGTGGATGTGATGTCATAAACATAGTGGGTGTGATGTCATAGATATAGTGGCTTGATTTCACATGTATAGTGGATGTGATGTCACATACAATGGATGTGATATCAGATATAGTGGTTTTGTTGTCAAAACAGAGTAGGTGTGATGTCATACGTAGTGGCTATGATGTCATAAACATAGTGAGTGTGAGGTCATAGATACAGTGGCTATGATGTCACATGTATAGTGGATGTTTTGTCATTCATACAGTGGGTGTGATTTCATAGATAGAGTGGGTAAAATGATACAGATACAGTGGCTGTGATGTCACAACTATAGTGGATGTGATGTAATATACAGTGAATGGGATATCAGATATAGTGGGTGTGATGTCAGATAGTGGTTATGTTGTCATAAACACAGTGCCTGTGATGTCATATATAGTGGATACAATGTCATAAACATAGTGGGTGTGATGTCATAGATACAGTGGCTGTGATGTCACATGTACAGTGGATGTGATATCATATATAGTCGACGTGCTGTCAGATATAGTGGTTGTGTTGTCATAAACACAGTATGTGTGATGTCATATATAGTGGGCGTTTTGTCATAAACATAGTGGGTGTGATGTCATACATACAGTGGCTATGATGTCACATGTATAGTGGATTTGATGTCATATACAGTGGATGTGAAGTCTAAATAGAAGATTTGGTGCACTCGCATAAGCATCTGGGAGGCAGGATGGTAGATAACAAATAGGACAGTTATAGAGGTATCCCTCCCTCATGGCTGAACTGACTGCCTGAGTGCCATGTCCACCAGGCTCACCATGGCCTTAGCAGTTGTAACTACCCACAAACTGGAAGCAGTATATATTGTGATGAAAGTAACACAGGTCGCAGGCTTAAAAGCCTAGCTCTACAACTCATTAACCAAGGCAAGCCTCTCAGTTCTCTTCCACTCATTTTCTACCACTGAAAAAGGAAAGGCTCCACCGCTCTGCAGATTGGACCACCCAACCGGTCCATCTCCCTCCTCCACCTCTTGATAACGACACCCCCTCCCAACGGAGCCCCAGGGCCAGGAGCAGGCAGGTCCGTCCAGGGACCCTAGGGGTTGAAGATTCGAGCCGCCCACCCCTCGTGTCCATGGGTCCCGGCCGCGGCCAGCTCTGAAGACTGGCGTCCAGCATCCAGAGACCACCAGGGCAGCTCACCAAACAGTCCCTTGAATCTTTGTGGGCACCCAGCTCCCTTCCTCTGTCCCGCCTCCGCCTGCACTGCAGTGACGGTGCACTTGGGTTCAGGGGACCTGCGTCAGCTCCAGGCTGGTGGGACTACCCAGATCCTCCAGGCCATTGGGCGATGGGCAGCGAGAGACCAGGGCGCCCAAGATGGGCGGCCAAGATTAGTTGTGATCCTCGCGCGCCATCTGGCGGCCATCTCGGGAACCGCCGCCGAGGCGTCTCGTGCCCAGGTTAGCCATCTCCAAGCGTGGATGGTCGCATTTCCTGATAAGCGCGACGAGGCAATCTCGCGGCTGCCGGAAATTGCGGCGTGCGCGGGCACACAGGCGCCGGACGTGAACGCGCAACCTCAAGGGGCATGCACCTGCAAGCGCACGCAGGACGGCTTCACGTTTGAGAATGTGTCTCCCGGATCAGTAGAGCCTTCCACCCTGGCGAATGCACTGCTCACCAAGGTCTCTGGGGGAGCCGCAAACCAAGAGTCAGCCTCTGGACAGGAAGGGGCCATCGGCGGGCCCTTGTCTGCAGCCTCCTACTCACAGCCCCGCACCCTGCCTCCTGCCTGCTCCCAGAACACAGGACTAGTGTGGGGGAGTGGGACAGGGAGAGGGGTGCCTGTGCTTCTCAGCAGCCCGCCATGCCCTGGACTCAAGGTGGAAGACAGTGGGGCCAGCCTTTCCCCGCCTCTGAGGAAAGGGGGCTGTGGAACTCTTGCTGGCCCACCCTCCTTTCCTCAGACATCACACCACCGCCCCTGCATGCCTAGACCCGGGCTGGCCGCTGTTGGCCAGCAGGGGTAGACTGATCTCAGGAAGGTGGGCAAACACCCGAGCCCTGAAATCCTGCACCACAATCCTGACAGATGCCTTTGACCTCAGACCAGCACGTTTCTGTGGCTGGCTGGTCCTTGGGATGGCACACGTGATCTCTGGACCATCTGGGTGCCTGGAGCCCGCACGGAGCTGCCAGGGATCCTGCAGCCTGGCGTCCTACCTGCTGACCCTGCCCTCCCCCCACATCCAATCCACTTATTCCTGGGGGCTCCCTGAGGTTCCTGGGGAGCCAACCAGCCACAGTTCCTTCCCACAAGTCCCTGTCCCCCAGCTCCTCCAGCCCAGGGTGCCACACAGACCGTCTTGGACACTGCCTGGACTGCACTGCAGCACCAACTCAGGGTACAAGGCCACTGTCACTCCCCCCACCCCTGGAACCCATCCTCTCCACTGTCGAGAGCAGAGACGAGACTCAGCTCAAACTTTCAGGAAACCTTATTGAAAAAGCAATTATATACACTATATATGACATCACACCCACTGTGTTACTGACAACACAACCACTATAGCTGACATCACATCCACTGAATCTGTGTCATCACACCCACCGTATTGATGATATCACACCCATTATATGTACGGCACCACACCCACTATATGTATGACATCATATGCACTATATGTGACATCACCACCACTCTATGACATTCAGTTCAGTTCAGTTCAGTCACTCAGTCGTGTCCGACTCTTTGCAACTCCATGAATCGCAGCACACCAGGCCTCCCTGTCCATCACTAACTCCGGGAGTTCATTCAGACTCACATCCATTGAGTCAGTGATGCCATCCAGCCATCTCATGCTCTGTCGTCCCCTTCTCCTCCAGCCCCCAATCCCTCCAAGCATCAGAGTCTTTTCCAATGAGTCACCTCTTCACATGAGGTGGCCAAAGTACTGGAGTTTCAATATTAGCATCATTCCTTCCAAAGAACACCCAGGACTGATCTCCTTTAGGATGGACTGGTTGATCTCCTTGAAGTCCAAGGGACTCTCAAGAGTCTTCTCCAAGACCACAGTTCAAAAGCATCAATTCTTCGGTGCTCAGCCTTCTTCACAGTTCAACTCTCACATCCATACATGACTACTGGAAAAACCATAGCCTTGACTAGACGGACCTTTGTTGGCAAAGTAATGTCTGCTTTTCAATATGCTATCTAGGTTGGTCATAACTTTTCTTCTAAGGAGTAAGCGTCTTTTAATTTCATGGCTGCAGTCACCATCTGCAGTGATTTTGGAGCCCCCCAAAATAAAGTCTGACACTGTTTTTCCACTGTTTCCCCATCTATTTCCCATGAAGTGACAGGACCAGATGCCATGATCTTCGTTTTCTGAATGTTGAGCTTTAAGCCAACATTTTCACTCTCCTCTTTCACTTTCATCAAGAGGCTTTTTAGTTCCTCTTCACTTTCTGCCATAAGTGTGGTGTCATCTGCATATCTGAGGTTATTGATATTTCTCCTGGCAATCTTGATTCCAGCTTGTGATTCTTCCAGCCCAGCATTTCTCATGATGTACTCTTCATATAAGTTAAATAAGCAGGGTGACAATATACATCCTTGGTGTACTCCTTTTCCTATTTGGAACCAGTCTGTTGTTTCATGTCCTGTTCTAACTGTTGCTTCCTGGTCTGCATACAGGTTTCTCAAGAGGCAGGTCAGGTGGTCTGGTGTTCCCATCTCTTGAAGAATTTTCCACAGTTTGTTGTGATCCACACAGTCAAAGGCTTTGGTATAGTCAATAAAGCAGAAATAGATGTTTTTCTGGAACTCTCTTGCTTTTTTAATGATCCAGCGGATGTTGGCATTTATGACATTCAGTTCAGTTCAGTTCAGTTCAGTCACTCAGTCGTGTCCGACTCTTTGCAACCCCATGAATCGCAGCACGCCAGGCCTCCATCCATCACCAACTCCCGGAGTTCACTCAGACTCACGTCCATCGAGTCACTGATGCCATTCAGCCATCTCATCCTCTGTCGTCCCCTTCTCCTCCTGCCCCCAATCCCTCCCAGCATGAGTCTTTTCCAATGAGTCAACTCTTCACATGAGGTGGCCAAAGTACTGGAGTTTCAGCTTTAGCATCATTCCTTCCAAAGAAATCCCAGGGCTGATCTCCTTCAGAATGGACTGGTTGGATCTCCTTGCAGTCCAAGGGACTTTCAAGAGTCTTCTCCAACACCCACAGTTCAAACGCATCAATTCTTCGGCACTCGCCCTTCTTCACAGTCCAACTCTCACATCCATACATGACTACTGGAAAAACCATAGCCTTGACTAGACGGACCTTAGTTGGCAAAGTAATGTCTCTGCTCTTCAATATCCTATCTAGGTTGGTCATAACTTTTCTTCCAAGGAGTAAGTGTCTTTTAATTTCATGGCTGCAATCACCATCTGCAGTGGTTTTGGAGCCCAGAAAAATAAAGTCTGACACTGTTTTTCCACTGTTTCCCCATTTATTTCCCATAAAGTGATGGGACCAGATGCCATGATCTTCGTTTTCTGAATGTTGAGTTTTAAGCCAACTTTTTCACTCTCCTATTTCACTTTCATCAAGAGGCTTTTTAGCTCCTCTTCACTTTCCGCCATAAGGGTGGTGTCATCTGCGTATCTGAGGTTATTGATATTTCTCCTGGCAATCTTGACTCCAGCTTGTGTTTCTTCCAGCCCAGCGTTTCTCATGATGTACTCTGCATATAAGTTAAATAAGCAGGGTGACAATATACATCCTTGACGTACTCCTTTTCCTATTTGGAGCGAGTCTGTTGTTCCATGTCCAGTTCTAACTGTTGCTTCCTGACCTGCATACAGATTTCTCGAGAGGCAGGTCAGGTGGTCTGGCATTCCCATCTCTCTCAGAATTTTCCACAGGTTATTGTGATCCACATTATTATTATTATTATTATTATGACATTACACCAGTGTATTTATGACATCATATCCACTGTGTTTATGACAACACAACCACTATATCTGACATCACATCCACTGTATCTGTGTCATCACACCCACTGCATGTATGGCATTACACCCACTATATGTATGACATCATATGTTCTATATATGACATCATACTGACTGTGTTTATGACATCATATCCACTGTGTTTATGACAACACAACTACTATATCTGATATCACATCCACTCTGTGACTTCACATCCACCAACACTGACTGAAACCATTGAAGACAGGGAATGACAACACAGAGAAGAACTTCTAACGTCCACTGGAGATCACAGTCCTGGCCCTACTCCTCCTAACGAGGTGCCCTCCCTCCCCCCACACTCTTCCTTCCCAAGGGCCTTGCACGTGGTGTCTTGCCTGGATGGTGGGAGCTGGCAATGCCCGATCCCCCGAGGGCAGCCCCTCCCACTCGGGCCCACATGCCCTATCATGGGCGCAGGACTGTCACACAGAAGGGCACGCTGTACCAAGCACAGGACATGGAGTCTCGAGGAAGCACAGGGTGGTCCAGCAGAGCACAGATCCTGGGGGGCCTCCCAAAGCCCCGCTGGGAAGCCCTGGTGCAGATCTTCCTTCCTGAGGTCCTTGGGTGGGCGCTGGCCAAGCCCTCATCCATCCCCTCCTTCCCACCAGCTCCTGGAAGTGGGTTGGGGTGTCTCTGCACCACGGTTAGTGGCACTGCTCAGAGAAGAACACACACACATCTCCAGGAGAGCAAGCAGAACTGGGCCTGAATCTGCACCAGGAAAGCACACACAGCTGAGGACCCGGGACCACAGCAGGTAGGGCCTTGGCTGGCGCTGAAGCTCAGGATACGGGGCAGGACCAAGCATTGGCTGACCAGGTAGGTGGAGACACCCAGCCTGGGTTCATGGGTGCCTAAGGGCTCTGCGAGGGGTGGGAGGGAAATGGATGATGGCTTGGGGGTGTGTGTTGATGGGGAGGGGAGAAGAGCTGGGGCAGGGAGGGGTTCCTTGAGACTTGGGTTACTAGGGGGCCTACAGGGGCAAATCTGGACTTCCCAGGACAGGGAGAAGCCTGCCCCAGGGGATGCTGAATAGGCATCCCCTCTGGAGGAGTGGAGGAGGCCCAGACACCATGACATGGCCCTTAACATCTCTCAGGCCAGTGTGGGCAACAGCTGTTTGCAGGCACCCCTCACCTAGGCTGGGGCTGGCCACTCAGGGCTGTTCCCAGTTGCAGGCTTTGGGGCTGACCTTGGCATTGGCAGCTGGTGAGTGCTACTTCTCCAGGTGAGTCTCAGGTCTCCAGTGACCAAGCTCAAACCTAAGCAGAACAAAACAACCCTCCTTCCCGCCAATGAATTCTCCTCCTCCTCCTCTTCCTCCCTCTCCTCCATGCCCCTTCTCCTCTTCCTGCATCTCCCTCCTCCTCCTTCTACTTTTCCTCCTCCTCCTCCTTTTCCTCCTTTGGAACAAACGTTTATACCATGCACACCCACTCACAGCAAAGCCAGTTGTGGGGTACTTGCCCACCATGTACCCAGGGCCCTATCATCTCTTCACAGTCTTTGCTGCCCTTGTCCCTACAGTCCTTCCAGGCTGCGGAGGCCCGGGTAGGGGAAGATTGCTTGTAGACTGGTGCTGGGTGCCATGGGCCTCGGGGTCCTCTGCCCTCAATTGCGGAAAGGCTCCAGGGTGCTGCCTCCCTGGGGGCTCCCTAGGGCAGTGTATATGATCCTGAAGACAGGCTGGATCCTGCGATCTCCCCACCGGAGCATCTCCTGTGTGCCCCACAGCTCTTCCTTGCCAGCGCTGGCTCCTTGTGGCAGAGATGGCCTCCAGAGAGGCTCCTCTAGGCCCCACTTGGCCTGGGGGCCCATCAGCATTGGTAGCTCAGAGCCCACAGGGTGGGTGTTTGCAGGTGGCCAGGAGCCAGGGCCAATGCCAGAGCCCCCAACTACACCTTCTTCAGCCTCTGCTATGTAAGGGTCTCTGTCTGAGGTGCAGGCACCCATTTTGCTGCACATGACGGTACCCTGCTTGGGCCTCCAGCACCTCCCTGAACTAATTTTGGCTTGGTTGGTGGAGCACCTTCCAGCTGGTAGAAGCTGAGGGGGCTGGGCCTGGCTTCCCTGCCCCTCTGCCCCACTCAAGGCCCCTGCTGTTTGTGTGGACTGCCTCTTCCCCCGTTACACTTTTTCTGTTGCCTGCTAGCAGAGGGTGTGCCTGGATATGTTGAGCCTATGCTTCCTAGGCCTTGGGGTGGTTCAACGGCTCCAGCCCCTCTCTCGTTCCCTGACTCTTCTGCTGCCAGCTGAGGCCTGGGCTTTGCCGGAGGCTGGTTCTCGGCCCTAGGAAATAATGCCTGGCTGTGGCCTTCCTCCCCAGTGTCACAGCTGGAGGACAGCCACCTGCACTTCAGAAACAGAACGATTCCTTCCTGGATGGTCTGAGTGCTGTTCTCAGCAAATGACCCTGCCTGCACCATGACCTGAGGGATCAGGACACTGTCCTCTGATGCCCTGCAGACACTTTCTGCTTGACTCTGGTTCTCTTCGGTCACTGCCATGGTGGCCTCACACTCCTCTTCATCTTGAATGAGCTTCATTAACTGCAGGAAAGTGAGTGCACACTCTCACTGATCCAGTAGCTCGAGCTTGCCCTGGAGGGCAGTGGTCAGGGAGGCTCGAGCTAGGATGTGTCTCAGGCAAGTGGTGTCTGCGCTTCTCACTGACAAGGGGCTGTGCTGCATGGCTTTCTGAATCAGGGGCACTAATTGTACCAAAAAACCAGAGATAGTCTCTCCAGACTTCTGGAAGGTCTGGACTAACTTAAACTGTGAAGGTCTATGGTCCACTTTATCCTCAAAGATCTGCTTCAGGGCCTCCAGGCACTCCTTCACTGTCATGAAGTCATTGCTGGCCCTCAGCACCTGCGTGATGGACTGGACAGGGCCACATAAGCTCTCCAGCAAATGCCACCTCTTCTCTATCTCATGCACCTGCGATAGCTGCATCTTCTCAGTCACCTGCTCTAGCCAGGTTTCAAAGCTCTCTTCACCTGGGCCTGGGAGAGTGTTTCCCAAAAATGTCTTGAGTTTTCAGTACCACAGACTTTCTTTCAGAAGCTGCAAGACTGGTTGCCTGACTTGAGCAATGCCCTCTGGATCTGCGCCCTCAGAGTGAGTGCTGTACTGCAGGGTTTTGGCAACATCTACCATTCTTCAGCCCTCATCTTTTAGGAAGTCCTTCAGTCTGTTGATAAATTCCTCATCTGGGCTACAGGGTTTCACCACCACTTCCCAGGTACCTCCCTTTCTTAGGATCCAGCTGGGCACTGTAGCATAGTTGATGGTGTCAGTCAATTCAAGGAAAACTGCATTAGTGTGGTCTTCCCTTCTCAACACTGTGCCCAGCACCCTGTAGGTGCAGAGGGACTCAGCCTCTCCTCAGGGTCTCTTTAATTTCTGCCTCACTACACTCCACAGGGATCCCCACGAATAGCAAGGCCTTCCTAGAGTCCAGGTCCATTCCTCTGCACCAATCCTCCAACTGAGTCACAGCCATTGCTCCCACTTTCTATGGACTGGTCTAATACTAAGGGCAGTAATCAGCTCACAAAGTGTGAGCTCACAAGGAGGTTTGGGTCAATGCCAAGTACAAAGGCAGAATCATCTCTGTTTTCTACAGCCTATAAACGGAAATGGAGTGGGAACATCATTAACGCCCACCCTCCCAACTCCCACCAAAACCCCTCCACTACCCCCCTTCCCTTTCTTGTCACAGGGATTTAGCCCCTGCTTCCTGGGGCTTCATTAGTCATTTGATGGAGGGGTTTCTTTAGGCCCAGCTTCCCCGACCTTACCCCCTCCCTGCTGACTCCCGCTTGCTGTGGGCTCCTCCTCAAAGTTCCAGGACTCTGCTGTGTGTCCTGGAGGTGCCTGTGGTGAAAAGGCCAGAGGTGGGAGGCAGGGGCCGCCAAACCCTCCAAGCAGGAGGGGTGGTGTGTGTGTGTGTGTGTGTGTGTGTGTGTGTGTGCACGTGCACACATGCCCATGCTATGGCTTTGGGCTGTGCCATCCCAGGGCACCTGGCACCCACTTCTCTGGGTCAGAGGTTAGAGGATGAAGAGGTCCAGTTCCCTCCTTTCTCAGAAAATGCCTGACAGATGAGAAAGATGACTGGAGCTCTGCACAAGGCAATGAAACTGGTGGGTGAAAAGAATGTGTGACAAGCTGTGGCGTTGCCATGGATATTGAGAACAGCATGGGCCGTGAGTTTCCATCACAGAAGGGTGTCATGTAGTAGGTAAGGTTAAGGAGCAACAGCTGATGTCACTGGCCTCTAACCAAAGAAGTATCCTTTGTTGCAGGGGAGGGAAGATGGGGGGTGGGGAGCAAGGACCAAGAGCTGAAAACATGAGCCTGTTTTCCAGCTGTCTGGAAGCTAGAATCAGAGGCAGAAAAGGGACCCAAAAAGGGTCTCCAGGGCCACAATGCAGGAACAGACGACTCTGACCCTAAGTGTGGCCTTACCCTGTAGACCCTGTAAACCTTGGCAGGCAACCCCGGCCCTCCTGCTTTTTGCCAGGGCGTCTCCCACCTCACAGCTGTTCAGCACACTGGTTAGGGATCCAGTGGCAGTGCAGATGCTAGAATTCCACCCACAGGCAGCACCAGACCTGCCCTCCTGCGCTGCACACAGAAAGTTCCTGGTGCTGGGGCGGTGGACACTGCTTCATCGGATCTGTTCCGGGCAAGGCCGAAGTTCTGCCTCACAAGCCCCTGCTCAGGCTGTGCCAATTCTGATTCTACAGAAGTGCTCACAAGCACTCTGCTACAGAGGTATGAGAAACTGCTCAACTGGGATTCAATGCTAGTGCAGTTACGGTTATTGCTGCAGTGTGCACGCTTAGTCGTGTCTGACTCTTACCGACCCCATGCATCACAGCCCACCAGGCTCCTCTGCCTATGGGATTTTTCAGGTAAAGATACTGGAGTGGATTTTTCAGGTAAAGATACCCCCTTTCCTCTTTCAGGCGGTCTTCCCGACCCAGGGATTGAACCCACGTCTGCCTGCATCTCTGGCAGATTCTTTACCGGCCAAGTCATGAGGAAGCCCTCAATTATTATTACTCTGCCCTCAATTCCACCCCCCTCTCTTAAATCTTAAAGTGAAAGAAAGTGAAGTCGCTCAGTTGTATCTGACTCTTTGCGACCCCATGGACTGTAACCCACCAGGCTCCTGCATCCATGGAAATTTCTAGGCATGAGTACTGGAGTGGGTTGCCAGTTCCTTCTCCAGGGGGTCTTCCTGACCCAGGGATCGAACCCAGGTCTCCCACATTGTGCACAGACACTTTACTGTCTCAGCCACCAGGGAATCCCAACCATAAACCTTAATCTGCCTGCAATGCAGAAGACCTAGGTTCCATCCCTGGGTTGGGAAGATCCCCTGGAAAAGGGAACGGCTACCCACTCCAGTATTCAGGCCTGGAGAATTCCATGGACTGTATAGTCCGTGGGGTCGCAAAGAGTCCGACGCGACTGAGCGACTTGCGCTCCCTCACTCGCTCTTAAACCTTGCCCTAGCTGCCAAGTCCCACCTCCACTGAAGCGCAACCGATGCCTTAAGCCCCTTCCCTGACGCCTAGCCTCCTGGCATGTTTGACCCAGATGCCACCAAGCTCCACCCCATCCAAGTCCGGCCTCCACGAGGCCCCACCCCCAACTGAGCTCAGTCCCTGACCCCAAGCCCCACCCTGATGGACGTTCAATCCCTGCACCCACGAAGCCCCACCCCTTCTCGTGACCCAACCCCCTACTCAAGTCCCATTCTTAACAAAGCCTTGCCACTACCTAAGCCCGATCCCCGCCCCCACTCAAACCACATCCAACCTCGTCCCACGCACAATGCATGTCCTAAGCCCTGACCTCACTCAAATCCAACTACTGTCCCCAAGCCTCTGCCTTCATTTCCCTGTAGTCCCTGCCCTCACCCAGGGCCACCTTCCTAAATCCCTCCACCCCTCCACACACTCTACCTCAAACACCCCTCATTCCAGAGCAGGGATATGTCTGGTCAGTGGAAGTTGGTAGAGGCCAAGAGAGAAAGGGCTGAAGCCACTTTCCCTCCACGGTAAGGCCCAGAGCTACCAATCCTGACCACCATGGCTGTGAGCGGGGTTAGATGTGAAAGAGGTCCCCCTGCAATTCCGAGGCTGGTCACAATGTCTGGAAATGGCACGGTACTGGTGCACGCCAGGCCTAATAAACGGCACGGTCCTGGTGCACCCCCAGGCCTGATATAGTGGGATCCCACTTCCAGGGGAAACATGTAGCCACCAGCCCTTGGGACGCCAAGAAAGATGGCAAGGGTCATTGTAGGGAATCCCATGCGGTTTGGGTTGTGCTCTGTGTCCCAGGCCCCGACCAGTACCCATTGGAGATGCCTACAGATCAGAGTGCCTAATCAACACAACCACCATGCATCTGTCGCTGCTGCTGCTGTTGCAGTACACACAGTCCGGGAGCTGGTGGTGGGAAGAGGTTGTGGAGTGATAGACCCTCCCACCTCCCCTGTACACCTGTTCTACTCCCCACCCCCCCCACACACAGCTGCACATGACCCACTCGCAGCTGTGCCATAGCAGCATGGCACCCGGCCCTGCCTTGACAGGGGAAGCCCTCACCCCGCCCCACCCCAAGGACACCCCTGGGCCTGCTGCACCTGGGAGGACAGAGTTGGAGTTCAACTAGGGGCACCTTGCACTGCAGAGCTGGACAGAGTCCAGCCTCGGATTTGCTGGAAGGTTACCCACCCCTGGCACACCAGACCCAGCCATAAGCCCAGCAGTCACCGTGGCTCTCTTTGGCAGGGCTCTTACACATTGGAAAGGAGCTGTGGTGTGACAGTTGCCAGTCATGCTCTCCATTTGCATATTCCAAGGGCTCAGCTCAGTGCTGGGTGCAAAAGCAAAGCCTCAGGGGTGCTTGCTAAAGGAAATCCTGATCCTTTCCTTTTAATTGCTCTGTTCTCTAGGGGAGGATGGCAAAACTACTACTGTTTCCTGTAAAAACCGCACATGCATAAAAATGTCTACAGTTCATCCATTCTCCTATTCTCTACTACCCACCTAGTGGCCAAACTGCTTTCCACCCTTTTCCAATGATTTCTTCCACTGAAGGAAAACTTGGCTGGGGTGTGTGGGACCCCCACCTGCCAGTCCGGAAAAGGGCATGGGTGGAGCTCAGGGTTGCTGCTGCGACGAGAGAGCGACTTCTCATGTCAGACCCTTGTGACCCCATGGACCTTAACCCACCAGGCTCCTGTCCTTGGGATTCTCCAGGCAAGAACACTGGAGTGGGTTGCCACTTCCTCCTTCAGGGGATCTTCCCCAACCAGGGCTCCAACTCACAGCTGACTGCATCTCCAGCAGATTTTTTACCTGCTAAGCCATTAAGGCAGTCTGCAGCTCAGGGTTACTGCCATGAAATGTATGCACAAATCCGGTGCATGCTAAGTCCCTTCAGTCATCTCTGACCTTTTGTGACCCCATGGACTGTAGCCCGCCAGACTCCTCTCTCCATGGGATTCTCCAGGCAAGAATACTGGAGTGGGTTGCCATGCTCTCCTCCAGGGGATCTTCTTGACACAAGAATTGAACCCACAACTGCCTGCATCTCCTGCTTTGCAGGCCGATTCTTTTTTTTTTTTTAATTGAAGGATAATTGTTTTACAGAGTTGTTTTGGTGTCTGCCAAACATCAATGCAATATGTGAACTGTCAACTTCCAGATGTTCAAGCTGGCTTTAGAAAAGGCAGAGGAACCAGAGATCAAATTGCCAACATCCACTGGATCATCAAAAAGCAAGAGAGTTCCAGAAAAACATCTATTTCTGCTTTATTGACTATGCCAAAGCCTTTGACTGTGTGGATCACAATAAACTGTGGAAAATTCTGAAAGAGATGGGAATACCAGACCACCTGACCTGCCTCTTGAGAAACCTATATGCAGATCAGGAAGCAACAGTTAGAACTGGACATGGAACAACAGACTGGTTCCAAATAGGAAAAGGAGTACATCAAGGATGTATATTGTCACCCTGCTTATTTAATTTATATGCAGAGTACATCATGAGAAATGCTGGGCTGGAAGAAACACAAGCTGGAATCAAGATTGCCAGGAGAAATATCAAGAACCTCAGATATGCAGATGACACCACCCTTATGGCAGAAAGTGAAGAGGAACTAAAAAGCCCCTTGATGAAAGTGAAAAAGGAGAGTGAAAATGTTGGCTTAAAGCTCAACATTCAGAAAACGAATATCATGGCATCCAGTCCATCACTTCATGGTAAATAGATGGGGAAACAGTGGAAAAACAGTGTCAGACTTTATTTTTTGGGGCTCCAAAATCACTGCAGATGGTGATTGCAGCCATGAAATTAAAAGACGCTTACTCCTTGGAAGAAAAGTTATGACCAACCTAGATAGCATATTGAAGAGCAGAGACATTACTTTGCCAACTAAGGTCCGTCTAGTCAAGGCTATGGTTTTTCCAGTAGTCATGTATGGATGTGAGAGTTGGACTGTGAAGAAGGCTGAGCACTGAAGAATTGATGTTTTTGAACTGTGGTGTTGGAGAAGACTCTTGAGAGTCCCTTGGACTGCAAGGAGATGCAGCCAGTCCATCCTAAAGGAGATCAGCCCTGGGATTTCTTTGGAAGGAATGATGCTAAAGCTGAAACTCCAGTACTTTGGCCACCTCATGCGAAGAGTTGGCTCATTGGAAAAGACTCTGATGCTGGGAGGGATTGGGGGCAGGAGGAGAAGGGGATGACAGGATGAGATGGCTGGATGGCATCACTGACTCGATGGACGTGAGTCTGAGTGAACTCTGGGAGTTGGTGATGGACAGGGAGGCCTGGCTTGCTGCAGTTCATGGGGTCGCAAAGAGTCGGACATGACTGAATGACTGAACTGAACTGAACTGAACTGAAGGTAGTTTCTGACCCCAAAAAAGACGTGGTTTGGCTGATCAGATGCAGTGCTTGTTCCAGCCACCTGCTGAATGGCTTGCAGCAAATTAACATGGATGTGGGGCATTCCGTGTGAGTCAGGTTAGGCCTGTTGTACTTGAAAACAGCAGAGAAGTCTATTTTCAACACTCAGCCTTCAAAACATGTTCTGAGTTTTTATCAGAGGTGATTACTTAAAACAAATAAGAGGACACTTAGGTCATGATTCTTCCCTATAATGTTTATTAATGCCAGAAATGAAATAGTAAAAATACAGTGAAATTTTCAAAATGGCATGATTTTGTCACATTCATAAGCTCCAGGGCTTGGGACTTCAACATCTTTTTTGGGGAGACACAATCCAACCCACAGCCACCCTCCACCACCTCCCACTTCACTCTGAGCACAAGGCCACAGCATGTGCTCTGAGGCCTCCACATCCAGTCCCTGTCAGCTCTCGGACCCCTGTCCTGCTGCTCTCTTTACCCATTCTGCTCCAGCCACACTTGTCTCCTCATGCTCCCAAACCTCCCTAAAGTCTTCACTCAGTCTCTGCTTCACAAAGAAGCTGACCCCGACCACATGACTGAAAATAGAAAACAGCTCCTCCAAGCGCTCCCTCTCTTTTCTCCTGCTGCTTGTCCGGCCAGAGATCTCACCACCTTCACATAGTTTACATAGTGTAGTTGTTTTCTCATTTCTTGACAGTTTCTCCCAGCTGCACTGGAACCTCCACGGAGGCCTGGAACAGTGTCCAGCAAAAATTTTTCCTTGAGTTATCGAATAAATAAAGCTTCTATAGAAAATGTAAGAAAATATCCTTGTGAGCTAGGAGTGGAGAAGTACTTCCTAAACATTGTTTTAAGCCCATATCAGATTAAGTCAAGAATATACAAATATTTTTAATATTCTATGATCATCAAGTAGGTTAAGTATAATTGCAATTTGTGGAAATGGGCAAAGGAGGCAAATAGGCTAGTTACAGAAGAGGAAACCCTCAAAGGTCGCAGGATGCAGTAGGAGTGGAGATGGTTGCTGCATGCCAGGTAGCAGCCTGGCACGACTGAATCCAGTGAAGACTGCACATCCCTGAACTCCAGCATTTCTGTTCCTGGGAAACTGTGATCAGTACACTCAGTGGGGGTGTATGAGGAGATCCACACAGTGTCATGTGTGGAGGCAGGAGTCAGAGCCACTTAGATGTCCCACTGTCTCTCCTTCTGCCCTGATGTCAGACCCTCAGGTGGGTCTGGTTAATTCATGAGTTTCCACTTGTGGGATGGATGACAGCAGAAGTCAACATGCTAGACTCAGTATATTCTTTGGGCTTTCCTCACACATGTCTAACCAGAGTGACCACACCTACTCTAGGTACCCATGTGACTCTGGTTCTGCCCTGACATGCTTTTTCTCCAGGGATGATGTTAATATGTGCTAAACCTACAACTAAAACTGTAACAATATCTGCTCACAGCTCCCTCTTTATAGCACCCACAGGGAGTCTGAGACAGGGAACTCATTTAGTTGTCTGTAAGTGACTGTGATGCTTTACTTCCCACTTGGCTTTCAAACAGGATCCCTAGCCCAGCTCCACACTGCCCTTTACTCAGAGAAGCTGGCCTGCTTTCCTCTCATCATGGTGACTTTATTTATGTATTTTTGCTTGTTCTCATTGTTCATTGATGCACACGGGCTTTCTTTAGTTATGGCCAGTGGCGTCTACAGTTTACTTGCTGAGCACAGGCTTCTCATTGTAGTGCCTTCTCTTACTGCAGAATATGGGCTCTCGACCACAGGCTCAGTAGTTGTGGGGCATGGGCTCAGTTACTCCACTGCAGGTTGGATCTTCCTGGACCAGGCATCAAACCATGTCCCTTGCATTGACAGGTGGATTCCCGTCCACTGAACCCCCAGGAAAGTCCTCCATATGTTTTATCTTGCTCTCTCCTGAACTGTAACCACTTTTCTAACCTCTGCTTTCTCCTGGATTAAAAGTATATTGCTATATGTGTGTGTGTGCTAAATCATGTCTGACACTTTGCTATCCAGGAACTGGACCCCGCCTGGCACCTCCGTCCACGGGATTATCCAGGCAAGAATACTGGAGTGGGTTCAAATTTCCTTTTCCAGGGGATATTGCCCACCCAGGGATTGAACCTGTGTCAGTTCCATCTCTTGTGTTGGCAGGCAGATTCTTTACCTCACTCGCGACGTGACTATCAAAAGCCTGAAAGAAAGTGTGTGGCTTTACAAATTGGACCACCTCAATCAATTCCTTTACAAGGAGTTCACTGACACCATCCACTAATGCCTGCTGCTAGTCCTTTCCCACTCCTTTCAAACAGGTCCAGCTTACCATCTGCAGCCTTTGACACATTCCCTTTGCATGTGTTTTAACCTAATATCAGCTTTATTACTGATGAAACTGATTGGGAAGAACGTGGCTTGGGCATCTGAGGCAAGTCAAACTGCTGACTTCCTCCAGACTGGCTGAGAACTAGGGATGGCCACCCTCAGGGAAACATGGACCCTGAGGATTGCTCCACCTTCCCAGGCTGCTGCCTCCCATGGTCAGCTTCATTTCCTGTCACACTCTGAAATGTGTGACAGGCCCATTTTCTTCCATACATATTATCTCTCAGATTTGCTTTCTCATACTGAATCAGATTATCTGTCTAACACACTATTTCTTTAATATTCCTGTGTCACTCTATAATGCTTTTTCCATCACACTTATTCTCTCTCACACCTGATCTCTCCTAGACTCTATCTCTGACACTCTGTGTACCACACATTCACTCTGTCATGGTATCTGTGAGAGAGTTAACTTAGTCAGGTTGCTAGGGATATCAAGGCTCTTTAGGGAGGAGGTGAACATTCTTTCTCTTTCACATTATTTTTCCTTAGACACAGAGGCCTGGTAGGCATCAGAATCTCTTGCTCAAGGACATGCTTTTTTTGAGCTCAGAACCTATGTTTTGGGAGATCTGTGTAAAACTTCCATGGCCTTGAGCTCTGTGTTAACCCATTTCTTCTGGTTAATATCCTGCTGATGTCATCCTCAGATGTATGTTATGGGAAAGGGACTGGGCAAAATTTTCATAGCCTTGAGGCATCCTTTTAATCTATTCTCAGCAGCTAGCAGAAAAGTATACAATGCTCTGCTTAAACTAGCAAACCAGGTACTCTTTCTACCCCGTTCTGATATCCATGTCAGAAGCTTTTCCTATCACTTTCACTTCAATAAAATTTCTCCTACACAAAGCACTGAGTGACTGAAACTGCATCTCTTGGTTCTGGAATTAATGTTCTCCTTCAGAGACCAGGAATCCGGCGGCACTGTTCACCATTTACTGCACACGTTAAGTTATCATCTATCATCTTGCGAGCTCACTACCACTAACACAGTCATCTGCATCTTATTTCTTCCCTTCACATTCTGTCCTTTTAAATTCCTGTCCCAATCACACATTCCCTCTGTCTCACTCACTCAACACCATGCACCTGTCACAGTAGTAAACTCTCTGAGAAACTCATTGTATCATACAGTGTCTTTCCTTCATACTTCTGTCACTCTCTCCTCACACACATTATTTATCATTGGCATTATCATTTTCCTTTGCAGATCTCACCATTCAGATCCAAGTTTTAAGTCCAGTGCCTGATGGAGCACTGCAGTCATCATAGTTTTGAGAAATGTGGAAACCAAAATGCACAAGACTTTGAGCCACTGGTGTTGAGGAGTGGATGTGTTTGATTTTTGTGGAGGAGACCTGCATCATGGGAGACAGGATATCAACATGGCAATACTGCCTGATAACTGACTTGATGGATGAACATATGGAAAGCACATGAAAGAGAACATGGACCGTAGCAAGTGTTAGCTATCACTATGGATGAAGAGCACAGGTACTGCTGTAGAGTGGGCAGAGGATGGACACTCATGGGTCATTTGTCTTGGCCCCTGCCCTCTAGTCCATTGTAGTTGAGTGAGCCCCCTTCTACAGCAGGACTATTCTTACAAATGTTCCGCCAACCTGACAGTGGGCCCCTGAGGGAGAGATGTGTCCAGGCTCCCTGCTGGGGTCCTCTAGGCTTCATAGCAGGGGACAGACACAGGCATTAGACAGGGTCTACCCACACCCTAAAACTGACTCAAAGCCAGATTGGAGAGAAAGTGGGTGGGTGGGAAGGTGGGACAGGAATGCCCCACCCACATGGAAGTGTTAGCCACAGTTGGTGCCTCTCCCCATCCAGTGGAGGTGGGGGAAGGCTGCTAGCCCTGGACTTGAGGGCTGGGAGGACTCTCCAGGGAGTGGGGATCAGGGGCCAGGGAGTGGGGATCAGGGGCCAGAGAGGCCAAGAGTGTCCAGGGGAACATTGCCCTTCCCCCAGTCCTTGAGTCTAGTCAGTTCCTCCGGTGCTTCTGAGGGGCCCAGGGCAAGCCGACAACCTGGAGTCCCTGCAGTCTGTGTGCCTGGAGCCCCAGGCAGCCCAGCCCCATGCCATCCCCAGTGAATCTAACAGCAGTCCCCCCTTCCCTCCCCAGGTGGGCAGGCACAGCAGGCTCTGCATCCCTGGTATCATGCCTCCAGGGCCAGGCCACCCCACTCCCATGTGAAGGCACCTGTGCAAGCGTGCACACACACACTTATGCCCATGTAAATGCATCTCAGTCCTACTCTCTTTGATGCACACACACATGCACATGGGGACACACCCATGTGCATGCACCTGACCACACACTCTCTCACACCGACACATACATGCCCAGGTGCAAGCAACTCCACACACAGACACATGCACACACCTATGTGCATGAATCTGTGCACGTGCTCTCTCTCTCTGAAACACACTCATGCACACGCCAATGGGCAGGCACCTGTGTACCAGAACTCTCTCGGGCACATACAGAGATATGCATCCTCACACGGCCATGTGCATGAGAGCTGTGCATGCAGCTCTCACTTATACCCACACACACTCCAAAAGGCAGGTCCGTGTGCATGGGCACTCTTTCTCTCTCAGGCACACACACAGACATGCACACTCACACACCCATGTACATGTACCTGCCCATGCATTCAGGCGCACAAATGCACATATACGCATGTGAACTACATGTGGGACACCAGAGGGACAGACTGGCCCTGACCCTGGGGTGCCCAATCCCCTTCCAGAAGTTGATGAAAAGACCTGTGCTCAGCAGAATGGTCACCTGTGAGAGTGGGGTGCACAGGGACCAGGGCTCACCTGGGGTTTGCATGCTTGGAGTGGAAACAGTCACTTACCCTGAGGAGTGGCACAAGATCTGTTTGAGCATGCACACTGAGGAGCTGCCACCACACTAAGGAGTGGATCGCCATACAGAGCCCTCACGTAAAAGATGTTTACCAGGTTTCCAGACCCAAGGCAGGGCTGACTTAGACGGCCCAGACAAGTGGGTGTTTGTCTGCGCACCCGCATTGGGGCAACATGGCATGCGAAAACGTAAAGCTTCAGGGGGGTGGCACCCATTGTTGGTGGGAATCAATCCAGAGGCAGGACCAGGGTTTGTTTGCACAGGCACTCTGCTGAGTTGCAGGTTGCACTACAGATTGGGTTCTGTAGGGAAGGCTCATTCTTTCCTGAAGTGGAGAGGGGGGAGAGGGGTTCAAGATGGAGTCCGAGGCACATGGTTGGGGAGCCACGAGGGCAGCTGATAAAGATGCAGATGCTGTGGCCTTTGCAGCAAGCACAGCAAGTGGTGGCCACAATGGCCCTGGCGACCCAGCTCGCTCTGGTGATGCTGTCAGTCCTGCAGTTCCTGGCAGCATCAGCGATGGCTGATCCCGGAGGCCCCAGCACTGCAGGAGAGTCAGGTGGTGCAACTGGTGCCATTCTGTAGATCCTGGGGGAACCCAATGCACCAGGGAATGGTGGAGACACTGCACCTGGAGTGGGAGTTCTGAGTAACCAAACCCTCGAGTTGTATCCTATTCCAGGAGCCCTGGTGGGCCAGGGGGCTGTGGGGGTCGGGGGTTGGGCTAGGAGTGGTTGGGGGTTGCAGGCAGCGAGGCCTAAAGTGTAGGAGGAGGGTACACTTGGGGGGCTGCAGGGTATGAGTCAGGGGTGGTCTGGCTTCCAGGGGGTGGTGGTGAAGAAAAGCAACCTGAAGTGATCCAGAGGGTCAGGTGGTGATACCCAGGGTGTCTGGCGGTGGCCTTGTGGGAGAAGGCGAGTCTCCATGAGCAGGGAGCCAGAGGTACAGGCAAATAATTAATGTGGATGGTGCCTTACCATATCTCCACCAGCAGCCTCACTGTGCCTTTCTCAACACACAAGGAGGCTGACAACGCCCTCCACTTCCTGACTGGACGTACTCAACTTCAAGGTCCAGTTCGGAAGGAGCTCTGCATTAATGGCCGCATGTTGGTTATGTCAATTCTAAAGGGTCCCAGCACAAGGGCGGGAGTGGTGGGTGGTGACCTGCCTCGGCTCAGGAGGAGCCATAATGGAGGGTTAACCCTAGAGGAGCGTGATGCTCTGGGCTTGTTGGTGTGCAGGGACAGAGGGAGGACATGCTCCTCTTCCTCCTTCTCCTCGGGAACTGGAATTTCATTTTCCCTCACTTTTACCCGATTGAGTGCTGAAGACCATGCGCTGCTCCAGATGTACATTGCCTTCTGTCTGGTGCAGATTTCCCTGGTGATGCGGTCCTTACTTCTGTTTGTGCCCCTCGTTTTTGCTAAGCTTCAGCATGGAAGAAGGGGTTAAACCTAGCCTATGTGCCCTAGCTTCAAGTGTCTTTCCCGAGGGCATTGCTTGCTACAGTAGTTTGATCGGGCTTCATCTTGTGCCTCTGCTGCTGCTTGGAGGCTCACCACATAGTTTGGTGATTGTTAACTGCAGAAAATAAAAGTGAGCTACTATGGTGTCTCCCACTAGTTTTAGCTTATTCACTTCCTAATACTGCATTCATCTTCCGGTTGGAGGGGCCGCTCTGAGATCCAGATATTCAAGGAGTACAACATAAGTGAAGACAGTGTAAGAAGTGGGAGAATAAGAAAGTGGTGTACTGCCATTCAGTATTGATTTAGGAATATTTTTTTCCGTTTTATAGTTACATTTATAGATTAAGATATAATACCAGAATGTTGTTGTTGTTGTTCAGTCTCTAACCAGTGTCCAACTCTTTGCAACCCTGTGGACTGTACCAAACCAGGCTCTGTGTCCCCACTGTCTCCTGGACTTAGCTCAAGTTCATGTCCATTGAGTGGGTTATGCTGTCAAACCATCTCATCCTCTGTTCTCCCAGTCTCCTTTGGCCAGCCATCTCTCCCAACATCAGGGTCTTTTCCAGTGATTCAGCTTATTGCATCTGCTGGCCAAAGTGTTGAAGCTTCAGCTTCAGCATAGTCTTACCAATGCAAATTCAGGACTGATTTCCTTTAGGATTGACTGGTTTGATCTTGCAGTCCAAGGCACTCTCAAGAGTATCCTTGTATCCTGAAACCATGCTAAACTCATTAATTACTTGCAATAGCTGTTTTGTAGGTCCCATTGAACTTTCTACA
The DNA here is from genome assembly GCF_032405125.1 of Capricornis sumatraensis. Classification (NCBI taxonomy): domain Eukaryota; kingdom Metazoa; phylum Chordata; class Mammalia; order Artiodactyla; family Bovidae; genus Capricornis; species Capricornis sumatraensis. The sequence continues at coordinate 62,275,600 of NC_091092.1, read as the reverse complement.
TAGACATTTTGTCTGTAAATAAATGCACATTTATTTCTTCCTTTCCAACTGATGCATGTTAACTGGTTTCTGTTAAAATGAAATCTCCAACATTTTGGTCACCTAATGGGAAGAGAAGACTCATTGCCAAAGACAAATTGAAGGCACAAGAAGGAATGACAGAACTTGAGCTGGTTGGATAGCATCATGTCTCAAGGGACATGAGTTTGAGCAAGTTCTGGGAGATGGTGAAGGACAGGGAAACCTGGCGAGAAGCAATCTGAGGGGTCACGAAGTGTTAGACTAGACTGAGCGACTGAAGACCAACATGCTGATTTCTGTTATAATGGATTGGAGTTTCCTGCTTCTTTGCCTCACTGTAAGTTTACATTAGATGCTAAGCATTATCAAATTTCCCTTGTATGCTTGATATTTTTCTATTCCTACACGTATTCTTGAGCTTTATTCTGGAATCCTGTTAAGATGGTTGGGAACAGTTTGATCCTTTGGGGGTCTTACCTTTAACGATTGGCTCTGTAGGACCAGAGCAGATCGTAGTGTACAATGAAGTTAATTAACTGAATTCTTCAATATCTGAGAAGGCTATATGTGGAAACATGGACTCTTTTTAAAATCTTTATTTATGAAAATTATTTGTTTAGTTTTGCCTGTGCCAGGACTTGTTAACTGTGTGCAGATTTTCTTGCTTGCAATCAGTGGGGGCTACACTCTAATTGCTGTGCTCAGGCTTCTCATGGTGGAGTTTTCTCCTGTTGAGGAGCACAGACTCCTGATCAGGGTGAGCTCAGTAGATGTGGCACACTGGCTTACTTGCACTGGGCATGTAAGGTCTTTCTGGCCTAGGGATTGAAACCATGTGCCCTGCATTGGCAGGCAGATTCTTAATCACTGGACCACCAGGGAAGCCCAAACAAAGAGTTTTATACAGTATCAGAGTGATTGTAAAATATATCTGGACATTTGATTGGCTCTTTCTATTACGTTTTAAAATGTTCATATCCAATAACCCAGTTTGGGGAATCTATCATAGGAAAATCCTTGTATATGTGTGCAAGGCAGAATCAACCACAGTATTAATTACTGCATTGTTCGTCATTGTGAAAAAGTGGTAGAATGTAAATCAGGGGGGAACATTGAGTAAATCATGGTAATTCCATCCTGCTGGAATAACATATGGCAATCAGAGAGCAAACCAGATAGCTGGAAACTAATGTGGAAAGAGATGAACGCAAATTTCAGATTTCTGTCTGGCATATTCCTATCTTTCAGGACTTTCCAACCCTATGAACATGTGGGGCAATGCTGAGTAGAACTACCCAGAATAAGTGCCACCCCTTTCAACTGTCAATGTTATCACTGGACATTAGGGAAAATCATTTCAATATTTAGATTTCCATGTTGTTTAACTAACTTCATAAAGAATCATGACTTGAAATGATGTTGGTTTGGAACGTAGTGGTCTGCTCCATTTCCTCATTGGAAAAATGCACTTACTTAGAAACTTTAATTCAGCGAAGGTGTGTGAGGGATGATTGGGAAGAGGACACCCCCAAGAAGTGGATGTGGACCCCCAGAGTCAGAGAATGGAAGATGAAGGGAGGGTCAGTAGCAGGGCTGATGCTCACATTATAAAGAATCTTTCCTATCTCACTTAAAAAATAAAAAAAAACACACACACATTAGAAATTGATTTGTATTTGAGGAAAAATCTATACCAAGGTCTAGGACATCTATGGGTTTTGACACTTGGCATCCATTTTCCTTCTCTTGGTTGTGGAATCCTCCTGTCACCCTGGGAAATCACCCCTTTCCTTGTCTCTCACTCATTATGATTATGATAGTGTTGACTTCACCTCTGATCCCAGGAGTCAGAATGTGGCTGAACCTGGCCAAATGGAGCACTGCTTTTCTCCAGCTCTGTTGATATCATCCAACCAATGACACTTTGGGAGCTGTAGGGGAAGCACGGTGGCAAGGGACAGAGGGGGAGCTGGAGCGAGAAAGCAGATCTTAGGGAAACAAATGTTGGGTCCAGGCTTGCCTGAAGACAGAAACTACTTCTGTACCTTGTAGTTACACAGACCCAGACATTCTCCCTTTGGCTTAAACCAATGTAATTATTTTGTATTGATTTGTTTCTTTTTTCACTTGCAATAGCAAAGCCTTCACTATTATTGAATTGAGGTACCACAGTTTTATGTATTATTTGATTTTGTTGCTAAGGGGTTGGGTCTTAGCTAAGAAACCACCAAGCCATATGGTAAAAAGAAGACAAATGAGAGTTTTTGTGGGTAAATCACCAAAGAGGAGGGGAGGGTTTACAATGGACAGATGGAGGAAAGAGCAAAAGCTGGAAAAGGGGCAACGGGAACAGCCCTAACTAAACAGTGCTCCCCAACCTGGCTCCGAAAGGTGAAGTCAGTTCACCAGGGGGATGGGAGTCTCGTCTGATTCTCCCTTCCACAGCCAGCAAATGTGGAATCATTCAGCTACTTTGACCCCATCCATGGACTGCTGAAGCTGCTTGGTTGCTTTAAAATCGCTCAGGTCCCGTAATTATTCTGTTCCAAACTTTCCAATGGGCTCCCTCTCATTCAGAATTGCAGCCACAGCCTTTCAGTGGCCTGAAAATCCTACATGGTCCAGCCTGCATCTTCTCTGTCTTCATAACTTCCCTTTGGTGTACCCCTTTGTCTAGTTGGATCCAGACACACAGGGATCCTTGCCCTTTATGAAACATCAGGGTACATTTAAGAAAATTTGTCACACACAAATTTGTATGTGAAAACCTTGGGAGAAATTGAAAAAACCTTAAAGTGCAGAGATATAACACTTGCATGCTCTTCAATCATGTCTGATGAGAAGAACTGATATTGTTCAGGGCTCAGTTTCCCCCAAACTCATCTATAATGCCCACCAAAATGCCAGCAAATATTTTTTGTAGATATTGATTAGCTGATTTCTTACTTTCATTCTTTCTGTCGCCCCATCAGGTCTTATTTGGGGAATGAGGAAACTTCACTGTGTCACACAGGATCTTTTCTTTCAATGTGCAGACACTCCAGTCATGATGCCCAGGCTCAGTAGTTGCTCCACTGCCTGTAGGATCTTAGTTCTCCAACCAGAGATCGAAGCAGTATCCCCCTCATTGTGAAGCAGGTTCTTTGGGGAAAGATTTGTTGGGTTGTTTATGTAATTTTGGCTGTGCTGGGTTTTTACAGCTGCACACATGGGGTTTTTCTATTTGTGGTGAGTGGGGGCTATGCTCTAGTTGCAGCAGATAAGCTTCTCATTATGGCGACTTATCTCATTGCAGAGCGCAGGCTCTAGGCATTCCAGCTTCAGTATCTGCAGCTGTTGGGCCCTAGAGCACAGGCTCAGCGGTTGTGGTGCTCTGGCTTAGTGGCCTTTCAGCATGTGGGATCTTCCCGGAGCAGGGATTGAACCCATGTTCCCTGCATTGGCAGGCAGAGTGTCAACCACTGGACAACCAGAGAAGTCCCTGATGAGCTGATATTGAAATTTATGTGGGAACAGAAACCCGATGATAGCCTGAAGAATTGTGACTATGAACAAATAGAAAGACTAACCCAGCCTAATTTCATGGCTTTCTCTACATGTCCGGTAGTGTAGCTGTGGATCCATGGGACAGAAATGACAATCCAGAAGCATTTCCAGACATATGTGTGTGGTCAATGGATATTCGGTAGAGGAGTTTAGATAATTCAATGGAGGGAAGATAGTCTTTTGTTGAACAAATGGTTGTGGAATATCCATATGGGGAGAAACAAAGCTGCATTTCCTTGTGTGCTTACCTTCCGTCATTCACAAAGACAGTTATGTTCAAATGCTCAGAGCTCTACAGGCAAAAGCTAAAGGGACAAAAAGTTAAGGACTCAGATGAGAACTTTGTGACCATTCAGTAGGCAAGTCTTTCATGTATGAAGTCAATATCGATAAGTATGAGGAACAAAAAGAACAATACGAACCCAGACTTCACCAATCAAAACTATCAGTCAGATTATCACTACTCTGTTGAAAATTGTGTGAGTTTCCTAGGTCTACCATCATAAAGTACCACAAAGGAGATACCTTCAGACCATAAAAATTTATTCTGTGGCAGTTCAGGAGGCTGGAGTCTGAGACTGTGATGTTGACAGGGCTGATTCCCTCTGATGACGCCGAGGGAAGAGTCAGCTCCAGGCCTCTCCTGTAGGTTCTGGTGGTGGCCTGCAGCACCTGGCCTTCTCTGCCTTGTAGACACTTCACTCCAACTTTTCCTCTGTCTTCACATGGCCTCTCTCTGTGTGTGTTCACTTGGTTTTCTTATAAAGATACCAGTCATTGGATTCGGGCCACCTTAGATTGAAGGCAGGAGGAGAAGGGGATGACAGAGGACAAGATGGTTGGATGGCATCACTGACACAACGACATGGGTTTGGGTGAACTCTGGGAGTTGGTGATGGACAGGGAGGCCTGGCATGCTGCAGTTCATGGGGTCGCAAAGAGTCAGACACGACTGAGTGAATGGACTGAACTGAATTGAACACAGTGTGACCTCATCTTAACTAATTATATCTGCAAAACCCTAATTCCAAATCAAGTCACATCAACAGGTTCCAGGGGTTGGGACTTCAACATCTTTATTGGGGGGACACAATCCAATCCACAGCCACCCTCCACCACCTCCCACTTCACTCTGAGCACAAGCCTTCAGCGTGTCCCCTGAGGCCTCCATATCCAGTCCCTGTCAGCTCTCAGCCCCCTATCCTGCTGCTCTCCACTTCACCCATTCTACTCCAACCACACTGATCTCTTCACACTCCAAAACCTCCCTCAAGTTCTCTCTGACCCTGACCACCCGGTTGAAAATGGAAAACCACTCCTCCAAGCGCTCTCCTTCCTCCTGCTGCACTTCAGGCCAGAGTTCTCATCACCTTCCCATAGGCTACCTAGTATCATTGTTTTTTTCATTTCTTGACTGTATCTCCTGGCTGGACTGGAATGTCCACGTAGGCCTGGAATGATGTCCAGCAAAAATTGTTCCTTGAGTTACCAAATAAATAAAGCTACTATAGAAAAATGAAAGAAAATATCCTAGTGAGCTAGGAGTGGGAAAATTCTTCCTAAACATTTGTTTAAGCCCATAGCAGATTAAATCAAGAATATACCTACCTTTTCGATATCCTGCTGATCATCAAGAAGACAACTACAATTCTGATTTGTGGAAATGGGCAAAGGATACAAACAGGCTAGTTACAGAAGAGGAAACCCTCTAAGGTCGCTGGATACGGTAGGAGTGCAGATGGGTGCAGCATGCCAGGGAGCAGCCTGGCAACTCTGTCCTGCACTGTAACCACTTCTTTAACCTCTGCTTTCTCCCTGATTAAAAGTATATGTATATATGTGTGTGTGGGCTCAATCGTGTATGACTCTTTATGACCCATGGACTGAAGCCCGCCAGGCTGCCTGTCCATGGGATTTTCCAGGCAAAAATACTGGAATGGGTTCCCATTTCCTCCTCCAGGGGATCTTCCCCACATAGGGATTGAACCTATGTCTGTTGCATCTCTTGTTTTGGCAGGCAGATTCTTTACCACTAGCGCCACCTGTCTTTCGAATACCTGAAAGAAAGTGTGTGGCTTTACAAATCATGAACTCCTTATTGCCAAATTCAGACTTAAATTGAAGAAAGTGGGGAAAAACACTAGGGCATTCAGGTATGACCCAAATCAAATCCCTTATGATTATACAGTGGAAGTGAGAAATAGATTTAAGGGACTAGATCTGATAGACAGAGTGCCTAATGAACTATGGATGGAGGTTCACGACATTGTACAGGAGACAGGGATCAAGGCCATCCCCAAGAAAAAGAAATGCAAAAAAGCAAAATGGCTGTCTGAGGAGGTCATACAAATAGCTGTGAAAAGAAGAGGAGCAAAAAGCAAAGGAGAAAAGTAAAGATATACCCATTTGAATACAGCTGTTCTTTGGAACAGCAAGGAGAGATAAGAAAGACTTCCTCAGCAATCAATGCAAAGAAATAGAGGGAAACAATAGAATGTGAAAGACTAGAGATCTCTTCAAGAAAATTAGAGATACCAAGGGAACATTTCATGCAAAGATGGGCTCGATAAAGGACAAAAATGGTATGGACCTAACAGAAGCAGAAGATATTAAGAAGAGGTGGCAAGAATACACAGAACTGTAGAAAAAATATCTTCACGAGCCAGAAAATCACGATGGTGTGATCACTCACCTAGAGCCAGACATCCTGGAATGTGAAGTTAAGTGGGCCTTAGGAAGCATCACTACGAACAAAGCTAATGGAAGTGATGGAATTCCAGTTGAGCTATTTCAAATCCTAAAAGATGATGCTATGAAAGTGCTGCACTCCATATGTCAGGAAATTTGGAAAACTCAGCAGTGGTCACAGGACTGGAAAAGGTCAGTTTTCATTGCATTCCCAAAGGAAAAAAAATGCCAAAGAATGCTCAAACTACCACACAATTTCAGTCATCTACACCCTAGTAAAGTAATGCTCAAAATTCTCCAAGCCAGGCTTCAACAATACATGCATGCTGAACTTCCAGATGTTCTAGCTGGTTTCAGAAAAGGCAGAGAAACCAGAGATCAAATTGTGAACGTTTGCTGGATCGTCAAAAAAGCAAGAGAGTTCCAGAAAAAACATCTACTTCTGCTTTATTGACTATGCCAAAGCCTTTGACTGTGTGGATCACAATAAACTGTGGAAAATTCGGAAAGAGATGTGAATATCAGACCATCTGACCTGCATCTGGAGAAACCTGTATGCATATTAGGAAGCAACAGTTAGAACTAGACATGGAACAACATGACTTATTTTGATTTAGTTGAAATCTTTCTCATTGACTAATTCATTCAGTATGTACTGAGTACCTTTCTATACAGCAGGCACTGTGTCAGGTCCTGGAATTACAGAGCTGGCAGTACCATAGCCACTGACTTTAGAGAGTTCTCAGACTAGTGAGGGGAGATAAATATTAATAAACAAATAGAGTGATCAGTGCTATAGTAAAGGGGAACATGGGTTGCTGTGATGATGGAGAGAAGGTTATCTCAAATGAGGAAAGACTCTGCTGAGGGAGGTGACCCCTGAGCTATCTCCAAGGATCTCCAGACAAGTGGCAGGGTAGAACCTCAGGAAACAGCATGAGCAAAGGCACAGTTACACGAGGGAGTAAGGTTTGTACTTAGGGGCTTGGATGAGATCTGTGATCTCAGAACTAGATAGAAGCCAGGGCACATAGAGTCTTGCAAGGTGTGAGTATTTGGACTTTATCCTGAGAGCAGAGAGAAGGCATTGGGACATTTTAAGCAGGGGAGTGCTTTGATTTTAACTGAGTCACTTTTGCTGCTGTGTGGATAAGGGACTGGAGAGAAGTAAGAACACACAACAGAGAGCTCAGTTGGACGGTTGTGGAGTTGTGCTGGGAAGAGGGCTTGGTAGCTTGGCTTGGAAGAGTGGCTGTGGGTGTGTAGTGAAGTCAGTCAAAGGCGCTCAGTCGTGTCCGACTCTTTGCAACCTGATAGACTATATAGTCCATAGAATTCTCCAGGCCAGAATACTGGAGTGGGTAGCCTATTCCTCCTCTGGTGATCTTCCCGACCCAGGAATTGAACCAAGGTCTCCTGTTTTGCAAGCAGATTCTTTACCAACTGAGCTATTGTGGGCAGTGTAGAGGTGAGAAAATTCAGGAGATATTTAAGAGGAAGACTGGAAAGAATGTGGTGACTGAAGGCTATGGATAGTGGGGATGAGAGCTGGGGCAAGGAATTTCCTCCAGGGTTTCTGGCTTGGACAGACTGGAGGAGAAGCTGTGATGGGCAAGGGGATGGGAGATGAGGCTAGTTTTATACACATGGAATTTGAGGAGACTATGGAATCACAATGTTGGATGCCCAGAGGCAGTAGATTTGTGGCTTGAGAGCTCATGGCTGCAGATACAGGCTCAGAGTCATAAGGTGCTTGTTTCATTAGCCCATTTAAGTAATTTCTAAAAATGTAAAAAATAAATTTTATTTGCAATATATAGACAAATTGTTCTTACTAGTTGCTGAGGGTAAAATCAGGGAAACTGGACCTAAATTATAGTAGAAAGAATGAGACAAGACTGTTGGGAACAGATTGACAAGAGAAATCCATGCAGAATGGTGTGAAGGCCTTGTTGGCCTCTGCCCAGCAGCAGGACTGTGAGTGAGGGAGAGCCAACCTTGCCATTTGGATGCCCATTGTTTCCCATGGCATGTACCAAACAAATTTTTGCCATGAAGTACATGCACTGAAGAATAAATACCTGTCGTTATTTTTTCTTCCCTTTCTCTAAGCCACTGCAAAACCTTAGATTTCTCTAGATCACAGTTGTTCAAGGAGAAGTAAGAGTGAAAATTTTAGAGTAAGATAAATAACATTATGGACATTGTCTATAAGTGGTCAAATTATTAATGGAGACGTTTATTCTCAGGAATCTAGAGTCAGCTATTCCATCTTTTTGAAAAAGGGGCTTTATTGAGGTATAATTGATATACAAGAAACCACACACATTTAATGGATACAATTTGATGATGAGTTTGCACATAGGATTAGGGTTCTCATTTCTGTGACATCAGTGCCACAGTCAAGTTAATAGTCAAATTCATCAACTCCGAAACTTTCTTGGGTCCTTCTTCTTATGTGTGTGGTGTGGTAAGGACATTTACCACGAGCTCAGCTATGTCATCTTTACCCTAGGATTTGGAGTCATACAGACTTGAGCTAGGTGATAGCTGTTTCACTTACTACTTGTGAGACTTTGGGCAAATCACTAAATCTAATTCTGATCTTTGATTCCCTCATTTGTAAAAATTTTTAGAACTTCATGGGATTGTTCTGAGGCACAAATGGTATAAGGTAAGTGAAAGGGCTTTATAAAGTATAAATTGCTCTTTTGGTATCATTTATCATTTAGGTTTCTGATTTCATTGTAAAATGTCAAAATTTTAGAAAAACTGAGTGTTGTTAATATCACAATGTATTGCTTTATTTAAAAACTACTCATTTAATCCATTTTTCTCTGATAACAAAGAATATCATTCAGTGGTTATCGGTTTTCTATGTCTATGTTCCAAATCTCAGACTAACCAAGGATTGATTGTATCTAGTTTTTCTCCAGTCTCAGAGGAACATATATGAGGGTATCTATTTATGACTCATTTGCCATTTCAAATATTCTTATATAAAAACCTAAAATGTTTCAACTTCCATGACTTTGTAGCTATCATTACTCTTCCCTTTAGCTTGAGATGCTTTAATGGTCCCCAAACATTTAGATTATCTGATTTTTGCATATATTAGATGAAGCCTGGAATCATTAGTGTTTTCAATGTGCTCTAAAATATTCCTTATTTTCAGCCTGAGCTAGAAATATTAAGAAGAGATGCAATTCAGCTCAAGTGCATATCCAAAGGATTTTGAGATATTTTAGTTTACCTTTGATGATGTGGGACAGGTGAAGAACAAGACTACTGAATGATAAATTTTTTTAAACTGAGGAATAGTTACTATAAGGATTCATGTCATCTTTGCAAGCTACTCAATCCAGTGTTGGATTCTAGAGGGGAAAATAACATTTTTGCAGAAATCGGGACACTGCAGAAATTTTATGGAGCTCTGTAGACATTTTCTGATGCCTTGATATCTGTTTATTTATTGTGCATCTGCTGCTGCTGCTGCTGCTAAGTCGCTTCAGTCATGTGCGACCCCATAGACAGCAGCCCACCAAGCTCTTCCGTCCCTGGGAGTGGGTTGCCATTTCCTTCTCCAATGCATGAAAGTGAAAAGTGAAAGTGAAGATGCTCAGTCGTGTCTGACTCTTAGCGACCCCATGGACCACAGCCTACCAGGCTCTTCCATCCATGGGATTCTCCTGGCAAGAGAACTGCAGTGGGTTGCCATTGCCTTCTCCATGTACATCTGAGTAATCTATTTACAAATGCTGTTACATATGGGGAGAGGCTGTGGTAGATGGTCCTATCCCTTGGAATATGGGCTTCTATGTTCCATTCCCAGCTCAGCACAGTAACTCTGGACAAAACCCCTAAAGTGTTCTCTGCTTCTGTCTCTTTAATGGCAAAGTAGAAATGAATGCTTACTATCACTGAACTCGTGAAGATGCTGAATTGATAATCAGATCATGCCTTAAAACCACTTTGAGTTCTACTGAGAAATATTTTGTTCTCAAAATAAGTTGAGTCTTTGGTTTTGTAAGTTTAAATATATTGTCAAGAAATGAGTCCCTGGGGGAGCAAAACATATAGACCATAGTGACATTAGCAAACAGAGATGGAAAAGATGGCATTGAAGAAAGCAAAGAGGACTTTATAATCAGGCGGGAACCATTGAAATGCTGCTCAGATTTAGATAAGGACCATGGCCTCATGGCTTGATGGCTTTTGCTCTCTTGTTGGTAATGAATTTGAAGGGATGGGATAAACAAAAGCAACCACTGGTTGAGCCAAGGTAATACGCTCTCTATCCACCTAGTAAGTTTTTGAAAAAGTATTTAATTGTTCACATGCTATTGCTGCTTTTATGTCTAACTTTTTGCCTTTCAAAGATGCGACCTGTAGGGCAGCAGATAGAAATGATAGCTCATCAGCATCTAATGACCCAGTGATGTACCCTGTCAGATATTCTCCTACTTCTTCCTTCCAACTACACAATTTGAAAGAAAGAAGCCCCGGGTTCTTGACTAAGTCATCAGTGTGTCTACTTGAAGGATGATGTGGGTTTCTCATTGGCTGAGCAGTTTGAAGAAAGGCCTTCTGCATTCAGCCTGAGCCTGTTCAAGCAAGATCCTGGCTGGCTCTTGACTCTAGTGTAAAAGTAGGAAGATGAACTTGTAGCATGTGAATATATCAGACCTGACATTCACCACACCATTGCCTTTAAAAACCTTTTTTTTTTGTAATACCAGATGTGAGCTCTCTAAGGCCAGGGACTGTCTTTCTTGTCTGTCTTCCAGAGCTTTTGTCCATAGCAGTCAATTAATGTTTGTTGAATAAATAGAATAACTTTCAAACACCATAACTCCAACCTGTCAAAAGCCAAACCCAGTTTTGTCTTTCAGTGTATGGCCAGCTTTCATATGAACCCGAGTGCTCTCTGAACAACACTTCCCAACTTAATTCTGTGGACGTGAATCAACTGGGATCTGGTTAAAAATGCAGATTCTGAATCAGTAAGTCTGAGGTGGAGCCTGAGATTCTGCATTTTTAGCAAGCCTCCCAGGTGATGCAGATGCTGTTGGTCTGTATACTGCACTTCAAGTATCAAATGTCTAGACCTGGTCTCTGCCTCATCTGCAAAACTTAATCTATCATCAAGCCTTGTGGAGACTATCTCTTCTGTCCCAATTCTGACCATTAATCTCTGTTTCTGTTGCCACCAATTTATCTGAAGCCTGCATATTATTTTGCAGGGATTTGTGTCATAGCTTTCATCTAATCTCCCTGGCTTTTTCCCCTCCACAGCATTCTCTGCACTGCAACCAAGGTGATATTTCTCAAATACATTTCTGATCATGCTTACCTTTGTGACCTTCTGTGCAGGGTAAAACAGCAACCCCTCTGTTGCTACACTGTCTTTGTATTAGGTGGGAGAAGAGGCAGGGGCAAAAAAATATGAGGTTTGAGGAGCCAAGGGCTTATAATGATGGACCAGTATTAGGGACCAATTCATGCATACAGGGCTGCCTGCAGGTACTCTTCCATCCATCCATTTATCCATCTATCCCATTGTGCTGTATGTATGCTTAGTCACTCAGTCGTGCATGACTCTTTGTGACCCCATGGACTGTAGTCCATCCATTTATCCAGCCAATCAGTTATGCAGCCAACCAGTTGACCATCCATCCATCCATCCGTCTGTCCATCCATCTGTCCATTCAATCATTTAGGCAGCTGGGCAGGAACCCAACATGTTAGGACTATTGGCTTTTGGACCAAAACAGTCAAATAAGTGTTTGCATGTCATTTATGGTAAAACTACAATAACCTGACACCCATTGTTTCAGAGTCTTTGGCAGATGAAAGTTTTTTTGAGATGAAAGGCACCTCAAAGTTTTCCAGCCTAAATATCTGTTACTCTGGGCATGTCAATCAAAAATCCCTTGCTCCCATTCTTTTTTCGGTTGAATTACTGAGAATTTTAGTGTACACTGAATAGTAATTTGTTACAAATCCCATACTGTAAATATTATTTGCCACTTCCTTTTTCTTTCAGATTTCTTTTGCTGTGCTTTGATCCAGGGTTTGGTAGATGGTAAGTGTGTGCAGATTCTCAGTGAGGTGTGAGCTTTGCTGACACTGAACCCATCCCAGCCATGGGATGGATGTGATCGGTCCTGTCACAGTGCCAGGGTGGCTGTGGCTACAGTAGAATGTAAAATTTCCAGGATTAGGGCTTTTTGTTTTGGCCTTAACAAAGGAGCCCACATGTGTTTGCTGATGGGGAGATGGGGAGAGGAGGGAGGAATCCTCTTTCTTTGGTGGGTGGATGGGCAGGAGGAATCTATCACAGGAATTCTTAAGTCACAGCTGCTTTTCCAGTCTTCAGCCAGCACCCTCTCTGTCCTCACTCTGGTTCCCATTTCAGGAGAGAATGCTGAGCTCTGTTGACATTGAGTAGCATTTGTTTTCTTCCCACTTTAATTTAGCAACTCATCACAGGGATTGTCCTTTGTTCATCTTTCCTGGGTTTTTTGGTACACTGACTAATGCTTACAGCTTGCCTACTCGAGAGAGAGAAGTGTAGGGAAGATCAATCAAATGAGATCTTAAAGGGTAAATCAGTTTTTCAAATATGTTCAGGCAGCTTCTGTTCACTTCCGTGAGAAGAAGTGCTTCCAAGGACAGAAATTTACCCAGTGAAGTGCCTTCCAAATGCAGCAGAGCAATCATGCTTCAGATGGCTATTTTTCAGCCTCAGCGTCCACCTCTGCTTAGATTTCAAATGACCATTTAAAACTCAAGCGTGAGGGGGGAAATGAAGTGCATTTGACTTGAAGGAATTTGCTAATGGAAGATCAAAGTTTTAAAAAGTGTACCTTCACATGCATTATTGGAGGGTTGTGAGGGAAAGGTGGCAAAGGGAAACATTACAGAATCTTTTTTCAATCATTTCACATTTTCTTTAGTTTTTCAAGAAGACTCAGGAAATATCTCATATAAAATCTACAGTGTATTTCAGGGGGAAAAAAAGGAGAACTTGTTGCTTGGGCTTTAGAACTCAGTGCTGCAGTCCCGTGTGTTCATAGAGGTCCCAAGTGAAAATTTTTATCATCAAAATTGACTGATTCAGCAGAAATCTTTAAAAAAAAAAAAGCATCAAAAAAAGAAAAGAAAGAAAGAAATTGACTGATTCAGAACAGAGTGTTTGTGGCTACCTGGTAGCAAATTTGAAAACCACATCTCATCTTTTATCCTTTAAATGGCATCAAAGTATGGTTGTGCCTACAGAATAAAATGAATATTCTGGCCACTTGCGTTAAGAGATCAACCTGTTTTTACGTAGTGACCTTTGGTGACAGATCCTGGCAGAAGTCTAATCTGCTAGCTGTTAACTTCGGGGCTTGATCTGAGGATTCCCCACCACCACCCATTACACACATCTGAAAGAGTCCCTGTCACTGCCAAACCAGGAAAAGCAAGCTATTCCCATGAGCCCTTATGTTCTAGGTCACTTCAGTCATGTCCGACTCTTTGTGACCCTATGGACCACAGCCTACCAGGCTCCTCTGTCCTTGGGATTCTCCAGGCAACAGTACTGGAGTGGATTGCCATTCCCTTCTCCAGGGGAATCTTCCTGACCCAGGGATTGAACCCACATCTACTTGCATCTCTTGCATTAACAGGCAGGTTCTTTACCACTAGCGCCACCTGGGAAGTCTATATAAGCCCTTAAAGAAAACATAACTAGGCAGATGACTTTGTGAAACATCAACCGACTTAGTCCACCAGCCAGTAGGAATTATTCCTTCATCATAAGCTTTTCTAGACAGGTCTTGTTCCCTTCAGTAGGCAGGGAAATTCAGTACTGACTCCCTAAAGAAGCAGCATGGGTTTGTGGTCAGCCCAAAGGTGTGATCAGAAGAGTTAACAAGACTTTCTTGCCTTCTGTAGGTCATTTGTTCTGAGCTCTAGTCATCATTTGCTTCCAGCACAGGAGTGTTAAGCTGAGGGGGACTGTTTGGCTGGCTGTCAACAGGAGGTAGGGCTTTATTATTATTATTATTATTATTATTATTATTATTATTATTATTTTCAGAGTAAACAGAGCAGTGCAGGGCTTCACTGAAGACCACTCAGTAAAGGAGACCATGCCTTATCTGAGCACATTCCCAGGAAGCAGCAGATGTACTTCAGTGGAAATTTACTTCTGAAGGCTTTCTTGAGGGGAAGAGGAGAGAGAAATGCCTCCTGTCTTGAAAATGTTGGCTGTCCCTGAGTTTTATGTGTTGGGTCACACCTACAGTTTCATGGGACAGAAGATTTCTGCTTCTATGAAGCTGAAAAATTGACCTAATCCAGCCTGTTTCTTCCACCAGGTCCCAGAGAGAACAGGACATGGGACCACAGACTGGTTGCAAATAGAAAAAGGAGTACTTCAAGGCTGTATATTGTCACCCTGCTTGTTTAACTTATATGCAGTGTACATCATGACAAATGGAGGGCTGGAAGAAGTACAAGCTGGAATCAAGATTGCCATGAGAAATATCAGTAACCTCAGATATGCAGATTACACAACACTTATGGCAGAAAGTGAGGAAGAACTAAAGAGCCTCTTGATGAAGTGAAAGAGGAGAGTGAAAAAGTTGGCTTAAAGCTCAACATTCAGCAATCAGTACCATCACTTCATGGCAAATATATGAGGAAATAGTGGAAACAGTGGCTGACTTTATTTTGAGGGGCTCCAAAATCACTGCTGATGGTGATTGCAGCCATGAAATTAAAAGAAGCTTACTGCTTGGAAGAAAAGTTATGACTAACATAGACAGCATATTAAAAAGTAGAGGCATTACTTTGTCAACAAAGCTCCATCCAGTCAAGGCTATGGTTTTTCCAGTAGTCAGGGATGGATGTGAGTTGGACTATAAAGAAAGCTGAGAGCAGGAGAATTGATGGTTTTGAACTGAGGTGTTGGAGAAGGCTCTTGAGAGTCCCTTGGACTGCAAGGAGATCTGACCAGTCCATCCTAAAGGAGCTCAGTCCTGGGTGTTCATTGGAAGGACTGATGTTGAAGCAGAAACTCCAGTACTTTGGCCATCTGATGTGAAGAGCTGACTCATTTGAAAAGACCTTAATGTTGGGAAAGATTGAAGGTGGGAGGAGAAGGGGACGACAGAGGATGAGATGGTTGGATGGCATCACCGACTCAATGGACATGAGTTTGGGTAAACTCCGGGAGTTGGTGATGGACAGGGAGGTCTGACTTGCTGCGGTTCATGGGGTCGCAAAGAGTCAGACACGACTGAGAGACTGAACTGAACTGACTTACAAATTGGGCCACCTGAATCATTTCCTCTACAAGGAGTTCACTGACAACACCCACTCACACCTGCTGGGAGTCCATTCCCGCTCCTTTCGAACAGGTCCAGCTTACCATCTGCAACTTTTGACACATTCCCCTTGCATGTGTTTCAACCTAAATATCAGCTTTATTACTGACGAAACTGATTGGGAAGAACATGGCTTGGGCATCTGAGGCAAGTCAAACTGCTGACTTCCTCCAGACTGGCTGAGACCTGGGGATGGCCACCCTCAGGGAAACATGGGCCCTGAGGATTGATCCACCTTCCCAGGCTTCTGCCTCCCATGGTCAGTTTCATTCCCTGTCACACTCTGACATGTGTGACAGACCCATTTTCTTCCATACATATTATCTCTCAGATTTGCTTTCTCATACTGAATCAGATTATCTGTCCAACACACTATTTCTTTAATATTCCTGTGTCACTCTATAATGCTTTTTCCATCACACTTATTCTCTCCCACACCTGATCTCTCCTAGACTCTATCTCTGACACTTTCTGTGCCACACACTCACTCTGTCATGGTATCTGTGAGAGAGTTAACTCAGTCAGGTTGCTAGGGATATCAAGGCTCTTTAGGGAGGAGGTGAACATTCTTTCTCTTTCACATTATTTTTCCTTAGACATGGAGGCCTAGTAGGCAGCAGAATCTCTTGCTCAAGGACATGCTTTTTTTTTTTTTTTTTTTTTTGAGTTCAGAACCTATTTTATGGGAGAATGTCTGGGTAAAACTTCCATAGCCATGAGCTCTGCGATAACCCATTTCTTCTGGTTAATATCCTGCTGATGTCATCCTCAGATGTATGTTATGGGAAAGGGTCTGGGCAAAATTTTCATAGCCTTGAGTCTTGCCTTTATCTAGACTCGTCCTTTTTCTGTATTCCCAATCCACATTTTCCCCAATGAGTTTCATCAGTAATAAAGCTGTATTTTAGGTTGAAGCTGTATTTTAGGCTTCCCTGGTGGTTCAGATGGTAAAGTGTCTGCCTGCAATGCGGGAGACCCAGGTCTGATTCCTGGGTCATGAAGATTCCCTGGAGAAGGAAATGGCAATCCACTCCAGCACTCTTGCCTGGAAAATCCCATGGACAGAGGAGCCTGATAGGCTACAGTCCATGGGGTCGCAAAGAGTTGGACACGACTGAGCGACTTCACTTAGGTTGAAACACATGCAAGAGGGATGAGTCAAAGACTGCAGATGGTAAGCTGGACGTGTTTGAAAGGAGTGGGAAAGGACTCCGAGTAGGCATGAGTGGATGGTGTCAGAAAATTATATAATGCTCTGCTTAAACCAGCAAACCAGGTACTCTTTCTACCCTGTTCTGATATCAATTTTAGAAGCTTTTTCTATAACATTCACTTTAATTAAATTTCTACTACACAAAGCTCTGAGTGACTGAACCTCGTCTCTTGGTTCTGGAATTAAATGTTCTCCTTTGTCTACCACAGATCTGGCGGCACCGTTCACCATTCACTGTACACGTTAAGTTATCATCTATCATATTGGGGGCTCACTACTGCTATCACTATCACCTGAATCTTAGTCTCTTCCCGTCATATTTTGTCATTTTAAATTCCTGTCCCAAGAGGGCAGTGATAAGATGGAGGAGGAATAGGACGGGGAGACCACTTTCTCCCCCACAAATTCATGGAAAGAACATTTGAACGCTGAGCAAGAGAGAGTTCTCTTGCTGGCAAGTTCTGAATGCTGGCAGAGGGCACCAGGCAACCAGAAAGGCAGCCCATTGTCTTTGAAAAGAGGTAGGACAAAATATAAAAGATAAAAAGAGAAACAAAAGAGGTAGGGATGGAGATCCGTCCCAGGAAGGGAGTCTATAAAAAGAGAGAAGTTTCCAAACACCAGGAAACAATCTCACTGGCAGGTCTGTGGCGAGTCTTGGAATTTCAGAGGGCAAAATAACGAGGAGGAAAAATAAATAAATAAAACCCACAGATTACGTGGCTAATGGCAACTCCAAGCAGAACAGCAGCCCAGATGCTAGCATCCACCACGAGCAAGCAGGGGCTGGACAGGGAGGCATGGGCTCCATTGCTTAGGGTAAGGACCAAGCAATCTGAGGGAACTAACATGAGATAGCAACCCAGACTGTGGGAGAGCAGGAGAGAGAAAAGAGAGAGAGAGAGAGAGAGAGAAGTATCCTGTGAAAAGCCCTAGCCTAAGACACTGCCAGGCCCACTCACAGAACAAAGGACTGAGCAGAGCTAGCCGGCTGCAGAGGAGCCCATCCCCTGCCGGAGACAGGCAGGCAAGGACAGCCAGAGCTGGAAGGTGGGCAATCTTGGCCCCAGAGAGGCATCCTCTACCAAACTGCAAGCAGGCTTCATTGCTAAACAAGACTTCTTGGGATTCTGGACTGTCAACATGCACCGGGAGTGTCACAGCCAGAGATCAGTTCCCCAGAAGAGACACATGGCACACCTGAGAAGGCACACCCATTGTATACCCAGAAAACCAAGCAGCTGGGATGGGGGAGGCAATAAGATGCACCTCCCATCTGGGGGGTGACTGTGCTCGCCATGCACCTGGTCACCTGAGCTGCTCAGATCTGGGAAGAGCACAAAATGCAGACCCAACTGAGTCTATGCCTTTGTGGAGTACCCGAGGACCGGAACCTGAGCGGCTTAGACTTGGGAAGTGCACGCAATCCAGGGCCTGCCTCAGACAGTTCCTGGCGGGGCAACCTAGAGCCTGAGAAATGTAGACTGGGAAAACACACACACCGTGAGTAGGGGAAAACCCAGTGCAGCGGAGACACTGCAAGCACTCCCCACACACGACAGTAATGTTTGTTTGTAGTGTTCCTTCCTCCCTACAGCACTAACGAACAAGTCAGCCTAAAAAAGTGACCACCATCGCCCTCTTGTGTCAGGACAGAAATTACACACTGAAGAGACCAGCCAACAGAAGAAGCTAAAATAGAGGGAACTGCTTTGGAAGTGACAGGTGCAACAGATTAAAATCCTGTAGTTAGCACCGACTGCATAGGAAGAGGCCTATAGATATTGAGAAGTAAATGCCGGATCAAGGAACTATCCGAAAATGAACTGATTCCACACTGTCTGCAACAGCTTCAGAGAAATTCTTAGATATATTTTTACTATTATCATTTTCTTAATTTTCTATTTATTTTTAAGTCCTCTATTACTCCTTTGATGTTCATTTTTATAACCTACTATTATCTTGCCAAAAAAAGATCCTATTTTTAAAGCAAACTTTATATATATATTTTATGATTTTTGTGACTTTGTTTTATTTTTTCATGTTGTATTTTTGAGAATCTAACCTCGACTCCAGATTTTTAATCTTTGCTTTTTGGTATTTGTTATCAATTTTGTACCTTTAAGAACCCAATCTTCAGTACCCATTTTTACTTGGGATCGAGATTACTGGCTTGAATTTTCTCTCCCCTTTTGGACTTTCCTTTTTCTCCACCAGGTCATCTCTATCTCCTCCCTCCCCCTTCTCTTTTCTACCCAACTTTGTGAATCTCTTTGTGTGTTCCAGGCTGTGGAGAACACTTAGGGAACTGATTACTGGCTGGATCTGTGTCTCTCCTTTTGATTCCCTCTTTTCTCCTCCTGGCCACCTCTGTCTCCTTCCTCTCTCCTCTCTACTCTGTGAATATCTCTGAGGGGACCAGACTGTGGAGCACACATAGGGAAGTGACTACTGGATAGCTTGCTCTCTTCCCCTGTGATTCCCCTTTTTCTCCTCCTGGTCACCTCTATCTCCCTCCTCCCTCTTCTTTTCTCCATGTAACTCTGTGAACCTCTCTGGGTGTCATTCACTGTGGAGAAACTTTTAATCATTAACACAGATGTTTTATTAATGGTGCTGTATAGATGGAGAAGACTCGAAGCTACTGTAAGAATAAGACTGAAAACCAGAGGCAGGAGGCTTAAGTCCAAAACCTGAGGACACCAGAGAACTCCTGACTCCAGGGAACATTAATCTATAACAGATCATCAAATGCCTCCATACCAACACTGAAACCAAGCACCATCCAAGAGCCAACAAGTTCCAGAGCAAGACATACCACACAAATTTTCCAGCAACAGAGTAACATAGCCCTGAGCTTCAACATACAGGTTGCCCAAAGGCACATCAAAGCCACTGACATCTCAAAACTCACTACTGGACACTTCATTGCACTCCAGAGAGAAGAAATCCAGCTCCACCCACCAGAACAATGACACAAACTTCCCTAACCAGGAAACCTTGACAAGCCACCCGTCCAACCCCACCCACAGCGAGGAAACTCCACAATAAAGAAGAATCACAAACTGCCGACACGACTGAGCGACTTCACTTTCACTTACCCCAAACACAGCAATATAAACAAGATGAAAAGTCAGAGCAATACTAAGCAGGTAAAGGAACAGGATAAATGCGCACCAAACTAAACAAAAGAGGAAGAGATAGGGAATCTACCTGATAAAGTATTAAGAATAATGATAGTGAAAATGATCCAAAATCTTGAAAACAAAATGGAGCTACAGATAAATAGCCTAGAGACGAGGACTGAGAAGATGTGAGAAAGGTATAACAAAGACCTAGAAGAAATAAAAAAGAGTGAATATATAATGAATAATGCAACAAATGAGATCAAAAACACTCTGGAGGGAACCAAGAGTAGAATAATGGAGGCAGAAAATAGGATAAGCTAGGTAGAAGATAAAATGGTAGAAATAAATGAAACAGGAGGAAAGAAGAAAAAAGAATTAAAAGAAATGAGGACAACCTCAGAGACCTCTGGAACAATGTTAAACCCCCCAACATTCAAATCATAAAACTCCCAGAAGAAGAAGACGAAAAGAAAGACCATGAGAAAATACTTGAGGAAATAATAGTTGAAAACTCCCCTAGAATGGGGAAGGAAATAGTCACACAAGTCCGAGAAACTCAGAGAGTCCCAAACACGGATAAACCCAAGGCAAAACACCCCAAGACACAGATCAATCAAATTAACGATGATCAAACACAAAGAACAAATATTAAAAGCAGCAAGGGAAAAACAACAAGTGACACACAAGGGGATTCCCATAAGCCTAACAGCTGATCTTTCAATAGAGACTCTTCAGGCCAGAAGGGAATGGCAGGACATACTTAAAGTGATAAAAGAGAAAAACCTACAGCCCAGATTACTGTGCCCAGGAAGGATGTCATTCAAATATGAAGGAGAAATCAAAAGCTTTATAGACAAGGAAAAGCTGAGAGAATTCAGCACCAAATGAGCTCTATAACAAATGCTAAAGGACCTTCTCTAGACAGGAAACACTGAAAAGGAGTATAAATTCAAACCCAAAACAACAAAGTAAATGGCAACTGGATCATACTTATGAATAATTACCTTAAATGTAAATGGGTTGAATGCCCCAACCAAAAGAAAAAGACTGGCTGAATGGATACAAAAACAAGACCCCTGTATAGGTTGTCTACAAGAGACCCACATCAAACCTAGGGACACATACAGACTGAAAGTGGAGTGCTGGAAAAAGATATTCCACACAAATAGAGACCAAAAGAAAGCAGAAGTAGCAATACTCATATCACATAAAATAGACTTTAAAATAAAAGCTATGAAAAGAGACAAAGAAGGACACTACATAATGATCAAAGGATCAATCCAAGAAGAAGATATAACAACTATAAATATATATGCACCCAACAGAGGAGCACCACAATATATAAGGCAAATGGTAATAAGTATGAAAGGGGAAAATAACAATAACACAATAATAGTAGGAGATTTTAATACCCCACTAACACCTAAGGATAGATCAACTAAACAGAAAATTAACAAGGAAACACAATCTTCAAATGATACAATGGACTCAGTCAGTTCAGTTCAGTCGCTCAGTCATGTTTGACTCTTTGCGACCCCATGAATTACAGCACACCAGGCCTCCCTGTCCATCACCATCTCCTGGAGTTCACTCAAACTCACGTTCATCGAGTCGGTGATGCCATCCAACCATCTCATCCTCTGCCGTCTCCTTTTCATCCTGCTCCCAATCCCTCCTAGCATCAGAGTCTTTTCCAATGAGACAACTCTTCACATGAGGTGGCCAAAGTACTGGAGTTTCAGCTTTAGCATCATTCCTTCCAAAGAACACCCAGGACTGATCTCCTTTAGAATGGATTGATTGGATCTCCTTGCAGTCCAAGGGACTCTCAAGAGTCTTCTCCAACACCACAGTTCAAAAGCATCACTTCTTCTGCACTCAGGGTTTTTGGGTTGTTGTGTTTTCATTTTCATTCGTTTCTATGCATATTTTGATTTCTTTTTTTTATTTCTTCTGTGATTTGTTGGTTACTCAGCAGCATGTTGTACAGCCTCCATATGTTGGAATTTTAAATAGCTTTTCTCCCGTAATTGACATCTAATCTTACTGCACTGTGGTAAGAAAAGATGCTTGGGATGATTTCAATTTTTTTGAATTTGCCAGTGCTAGATTTATGGCCCAGGATGTGATCTATCCTGGAGAAGGTTCCGTGTGCACTTGAGAAAAAGGTGCAATTCATTGTTTTGGGATGAAATGTCCTATAGATATCAATTAGGTCTACCTGGTCTATTGTATCATTTAAAGTTTGTGTTTCCTTCTAATTTTCTGTTTAGTTGATCTATCCATAGGTGTGAGTGGGATATTTAAGCTTCCCACTATTATTGTGTTATTGTTAATTTCCCCTTTCATACTTGTTAGCATTTGTCTTACATATTGCGATGCTCCTATGTTGGATGCATATATATTTATAATTGTTATATCTTCGAAATACAAAAAACCTTGAATAGCCAAAGCAATCTTGAGAAAGAAGAATGGAATAGGAGGAATCAACCTGCCTGATTTCAGGCTCTACTACAAAGCCACAGCCATCAAGACAATATGGTACTGGCACAAAGACAGAAATATAGATCAATGGGACAAAATAGAAAGCCCAGAGATAAATCCGTGCACCTATGGACACCTTATCTTTAACAAAGAGGCAAGAATATACAATGGATGAAACACAATCTCTTTAACAAGTGGTGCTGGGAAAACTGGTCAACCACTTGTAAAAGAATGAAACTAGAACACTTTCTAACACCATACACAAAAATAAACTCAAAATGGATTAAAGATCTAAACATAAGACCAGAGACTATAAAACTCCTAGAGGGGAACATAGGCAAAACACTCTTTGACATAAATCACAGCAGGATCTTCTATGACCCACCTCCCAGAATATTGGAAATAAAAGCAAAAATAAACAAATGGGGCCTAATTGAACTTAAAAGCTTCTGCACAACAAAGGAAACTATAAGCAAGGTGAAAAGACAGCCTTCAGAATGGGAGAAAATAATTGCAAATGAAGCAACTGACAAAGGATTAATCTCAAAAATATACAAGCATCTCCTGCAACTTAATTCCAGAAAAATAAACGGCCCAATCAAAAAATGGGCCAAAGAACTAAATAGACATTTCTCCAAAGAAGACATACAGATGGCTAACAAACACATGAAAAGATGCTCAACATCACTCATTATCAGAGAAATGTAAATCAAAACCACAATGAGGTACCATTTCATGCCAGTCAGAATGGCTGTGATCCAAATGTCTACAAGCAATAAATGCTGGAGAGGGTGTGGAGAAAAGGGAACCCTCTTACACTCTTGGTGGGAATGCAAACTAGTACAGCCACTTTGGAGAACAGTGTGGAGATTCCTTAAAAAACTGGAAATAGAACTGCCTTATGACCCAGCTATCCCCCTGCTGGGCATACACACCAAGGAAACCAGAATTGAAAGAGACATGTGTACCCCAATGTTCATCATAGCACTGTTTATAATAGCCAGGACATGGAAGCAACCTAGATGTCCATCAGCAGACGAATGGATAAAAAGCTGTGGTACATATATACAATGGAGTATTACTCAGCCATTAGAAAGAATACATTTGAATCAGTTCTCTTGATGTGGATGAATCTGGAGCCTATTATACAGAGTGAAGTAAGCCAAAAAGAGAAACACCAATACAGTATACTAACACATATATATGGAATTTAGAAAGATGGTAATGATAACCCTGTATGCGAGGCAGCAAAAGAGACACAGATGTATAGAACAGCCTTTTGGACTCTGTGGGAAAAGCAAGGGTGGGATGGTATGGGAGAGTGGCATTGAAACATGTGTAATATCATATGTGAAATTAATCGCCAGTCTAGTTTCGATGCATGATACAGTATGCTCGGGGCTGGTGCACTGGGATGACCAAGAGGATGGAATGGGGAGGGAGTTGGGAGGGGGGCTCAGGATGGAGAACATGTGTACACCTGTGGCAGATTCATGTTGATGTATGGCAAAATCAATATAATATTGTAAAGTAATTAGCCTCCAATTAAAATAAATAAATTAATATTTAAAAAAAAAGAACTGCCATATCACCAAGCAATCTCACTGCTGGGCATACACACTGAGGAAACCAGAATGGAAAGAGACATGTGTGGTACTGTGTATAATAGGCAGGACATGGAAGCAACCTAGGTGTCCATCAGCGGATGAATGGATAAAAATGTTGTGGTACATATACAAAACGGAATATTACTCAGCCATTAAAAAGAATGCATTTGAATCAGTTCTAATAAAGTGGATGAAACTGAAGCCTATTATACAGATTGAAGTAAGCCAGAACAAAAAAACACCAATACAGTATACTAACGCATATATATGGAATTTAGAAAGATGGGAATGATGACCCTATATGCAAGACAGCAAAAGAGATACTGATGTATAGAACAGTCTTTTGGACTCTGTGGGAAAAGCGAGGGTGCAATTGTTTGGGAGAATGGCATTGAAACATGTATAGTATCATATGTGAAATGGATTGCCAGTCCAGATTCGATGCATGAGATAGGGTTCTTGGAGCTGGTGCACTGGGATGACCCAGAGGGATGGGATGTGGAGGGAGTTGGGAGGGGGTGATCAGGATGGGGAACACATGTACACCCATGGCAGATTCCTGTCAATGTATGGAAAAACCACTACAGTATTGTAATTAGCCTCCAATTAAAATAAATAAATTTATATTTTTAAAAATAAAAATAAATAAAATTTCCATATGCAAAAAAAATTCCTGTCCCAATCACACTTTCCCTCTATCACACTCACTCAAACCCATGCACCTGTCAAAGTGGTAAACTCTCTGACAAATTCATTCTATCATACATTGTCTTTCCTTCATACTTCTGTCACTTCTTGTCACACACATTATTTGTCATTGCTATTATCATTTTCCTTTGCAGATCTCACCATTCAGACCCAACTTAAGTCCAGTTCCTGATGGAGCACTACATTCATCATAATTTTGAGAAATGCAGAAACCAGAATGCACAAGACTTTGAGCCTCTGGTATTTGGGAGAGAGCAGGTGTTTGTGATTTGTGTAAAGGAGACCTGCATCATGGGAGACAGGATACTGACATGGCAATACTCTCTGAAAAGTGACTTGCTGGACAAATAAATGGAAAGCCCATGAAAGAGTGCATGGACCACAGCAAGTGTTAGCTATCACTATGGATGAAAAGCACAGGTACTGATGTAGAGTGTGCAGAGGAAGGATGCTGATGGGTCGTTTGTCTTGGCCCCTCGCCCTCTAGCCCATCGTAGTCTAGTGGGCCCCCTTCTACAGCACGACGATTCTTACAAATGTCCCCACAACGTGACAGTGGGCCCCTGAGGGAGAGATGTGTCCAGGCTCCCTGCTGGGGTCCTCTAGGCCATGGAGCAGGGGACAGACACAGGCAGTAGACAGGGTCTACCCACACCCTAAAACTGACTTGGAACCACAATGCAGAGAAACTGGGAGGGTGGGAAGGCGGGACAGGGATGCCCCACCCACAGGGAAGGGTCAGCCACAGCTGGTGCCTCTCCCCCTTCAGCGGGGGTGGGGGAAGGCTGTTGGCTTTGGATTTGAGAGGTGAGAAAACTCTCCAGCCAGGGGGTGGGGATCAGGGACAGGAGAGGGCAAGAGACTGAGCAGTGTCCAGGGAAACATTGCCCATCCCCAAGTCCTTGAGTTTAGCCGGTTCCTCCAGTGCTTCTGAGGGGCCCCGGGGAAGCCCACAGCCTGGAGTCCCTGCAGTCTGTGTGCCTGGAGCCCCAGGCAGCCCAGCCGCATGCCATCCCCAGTGAGTCTACCAGCAGTCCCCGCTTCCCTCCCCAGGCGGACAGGTACAGCAGGCTCTGCATTCTTGCTATCATGCCACCAGGGCCAGGCCACCCCACTCCCATGTGAAAGCACCTGTGCAAGCACACATACACACACTTATGCCCATGTAAATGCATCTCAGCCATGCTCTCTTTGACATACACACACACGTGCACACAGGGACACACCCTTGTGCATGCACCTGACCAGACGCTCTCTCGTGACCACATATACATGTCCATGTGCAAGCACCTCCATACACAGTCACAGGCACATGCCTATGTGCATGAATCTGTGCATGGGCTCTCTCTCAGAAACACATCAATACATACGCCCATTTACATGAACCTGCCCATCCTCTCACACACACAGATGCACATACACACACGTGAGCTATGTGTGAGACACCAGAGGGACAGACCCGCCCTGACCCAGGGGTTCCCGACTCCCTTCTGGGAGTTGATGACAAGGACCTGTGCTCAGCAGGATGGACACCTGTGAGCGATGCCAGGCTGGCAGCAGCGCAGACTTGGAGGTGCACAGGGACCGGGGCTCACTTGGGGTTTGCAAGCTTGGAGTGGAAACAGTCAAGTACCCTGAGGGATGGAGCATGCGCACTGAGGAGCTGCTCCCACAGTAAAGGGTGGAGTGCCACCCAGAGGCCTCACGGCTGAGCAGTTGACCAGGTTTCCAGGCCCGAGACAGGGCTGACATAGAGGGCCCAGACCACGTGGTTGTGTGTCTGCACACGTGCATCGGGGCAACATGGTGGGCAAATGCGTGAAGTTTCAGCAGGGTGCATCCATTGCCTGAGAGCCTGCAGTCATCACAGGAACCAATGGTTGGTGGGAACCAATTGTGAGGCAGGACTAGGTGTGTGTACGCAGGCAGTTTGCAGAGGCTGAGTTTAAGGTTTCACTATAGGGCTGGGATCTGTAGACACGGTTCACTCTTTCCCAGCACAGAGGGAAGGGGAGAGGGGATCAAGATGGAGTCTGAGGCACATGGTGGAGGAGCCAAGAGGGCAGTCAATGAAGACACAGGTGCTGTGGCCTTTGCAGCAGGCACAGCACATGGCGGGCAAGGTGGGTTGGGTGGTGCTGGTGGCCGCAATGGCCCTGGTGACCCAGCTGGCCCTGGTAACATGGTCAATCGAGGAGTTCCCTGGTGGCTCTGGTGAACTGACTGATCCCAGAGGCCCCAGAGGCCCCAGAGCTTCAGGAGAGTCAGGTGGCACAGCGACTGCCATTCCGCAGATCCCAGGGGTACCCGAAGCACCAGGGCCTGGTGGAGACACAGCACCCAGAGCCGGAGTTCTGAGTAACCGAGTCTTCCAGTTGTATCCTATTCCAGGATCCCCGGTGGGCTGAGTGGCAGAGAGGGTCGGGGGTGGGCTAGGGGTGGTTTTGGGGTTGCAGGTGGTGGGGCCTAAAGTGTAGGAGGAGCGTACACTAGGGGGCTGGAGAGTATAGGTCAGGGGTGATCTGGCTCCAGGGCATGGTGGTGAAGTTAAGCAACCTGAAGGATCCAGAGGGTCCAGCAGTGATATTCAGGGTGTCTGGAGGTGGCCTTGTGGGAAAGGCGGGTCTCTGTGAGCAGGGAGCCTGACATACAGGCAAAATGACTATTGTGGATGGTGCCTTAATCATATCTCCACCAACAGCCTCATGGTTTCTTTCTCATTGCACGCACAGGCGTGCAGCACCCGC
Source organism: Capricornis sumatraensis (assembly GCF_032405125.1). Taxonomy (NCBI): domain Eukaryota; kingdom Metazoa; phylum Chordata; class Mammalia; order Artiodactyla; family Bovidae; genus Capricornis; species Capricornis sumatraensis. The sequence continues at coordinate 62,248,078 of NC_091092.1, read as the reverse complement.
CACCTCCTGACTCGATGTATTCAGCTGCAATGGTCGGTTCAGAGGGAGCTCTATGTTAATGGCCGCATGTTGGTTCTGTCAGTTCTAAAGGGGACAGGGGCGAGGGAGGGAGTGGTGGATCATGAGCAGTAGTGGGCCATGGGGAGCCATAACGTAGGGTTAAGCCTAGAGGAAAAGTGTCACGCTCTGGGCTTGGTGAGTGGGGACGGAGGGAGGGCATGGTCTTCTTCCTCCTTCTCGGCGGGAACTTGAGTTTCATTTTCCCTCCCTTTTAGCCGGTTGGCTGCTGAAGACCATGCCTTATTCCAGACAGCTGTCACCTTCTATCTGGAGCAGCTTTACCTGGTGATGTGGACCTTGCAGCACTTTGTGCACCCCCTTTTTGCTTAGTCTCAGCACAGAAGAGGAGCTTAAACCTTGCCTATCTGCCCTAGCCTCAAGTGTCCTTCTCGACAGCATTGCTTTCTGAAGTAGTTTGTGCAGACTTCAAATTGTGCCTGTGGTGCTGTTTGGGGACTCAGGGTCCAAATAGTTTGTTTGCTGATTGTTAACTGCAGAAAATAAAACTGATCTACTGTGCTGTCTCTGACTTTACTTTTGGCTTGTTCACTTCCTAATACTGCATTCATCTTCCAGTTGGAAGGAAGGTTCTGAGATCCAGATATTTGAGGAGTACAACATAAGTAAAGACAATGAAAGAAGTGGGAGAATAAGAAAGTTGGGTACTGCCCTTCAGGATTGATTTTAGAATATTTTTTCAGTTTTATAGTTACATTTATATATTAAGATATAATACCAGAACATTTTTGTTATTGTTCAGTCTCTAACTAGTGTCCAACTCTTTGCAACCCCATGGAATGTAGCAAACAAGGCTCTGTGTACCTACTGTCTCCTGGAGTTTGCTCAAGTTCATGTCCATGGTGTGAGTTATGCTGCCAAACCATCTTGTCCTCTGTCCTTCCATTCTCCTTTTGCCTTAAATCTCTCCCAACATTAGGATCTTTTCCAGTGAGTCAGCTTTTCGCATCTGCTGGCCAAAGTGTTGAAGCTTCAGCTTCAGCATCAGTCCTTCCAATGAAAATTCAGGACTAATTTCCTTTAGAATTGACTGGTTTGATCTTGCAGTCCAAGGCACTCTCAAGGAGTATCCTTGTATCCTGAAACCATGCTAAATTCATTCATTAATTATAATAGCTTTTTTGTAGATCCCATTGACCTTCCCACATAGACAGTTGTTTTGTCTGTAAATAAATACACATTTATTTATTTATTTCCAATTGATGCATTTTAACTGATTCCTGTTAAAATGAATTCACCAACACTTTGGCCACCCGACAGGAAGAGCCAACTCATTACCAAAAACACTGATGCTGGGAGAGATTGAAGGGAAGAGGAGAAGGGAATGACAGAAGATGAGATGGTTGGATGGCATCATGACTCCACGGACATGAGTTTGAGCAACTTTTGGGAGATGATGAAGGACAGGGAAGCCTAGCAAGAAGCAGTCCATGCAGTTGCAAAGAGTTAGACTGGGCTGAGCGACTGAACAACAACACACTGATTTCTTTTATAATGGATTGGAGTACTGCTTCTTTGCCTCCTGGTAATTTCACATTGGATGCCAAGCATTATCAAATTTCCCTTGCCTGCTTCATTTTTTTTTTATTCCTAAACTTATTCTTGAGCTTTATTCTGAAATCCTGTTAATATGCTTGGAAACAGTTTCATCCTTTGGGTCTTACTTTTTAAGATTGGCTCTATAGGACCAGAGCAGATCTTAGTGTAGCATGAACTTAATTAAATGAAATTGTCAATGTCCAAGAAGGCTATAGCTGGAAACAAGGACTCTTTTTAAACATTTTATTTATGAGAAGTATTTGTTTATTTTTGGCTGTGCTGGCTCTTGTTAACTGTGTGCAGGTTTTCTGTGCTTGCACCCAGCAGGGGCTACTCTCTAATTGCTGTGCTTAGGCTTCTCATTGCATAGGCTTCTCTTGTCGAGGAACACAGACTCTAGATCTGGGTGAGCTCAGTAGACTTGGCACACAGGCTTAGTTGCACTGGGCATGTGGGAACTTCCTAACCCAGGGATCAAACCCATGTGCCCTGCATTGGCAGGCAGATTAACCACTGGACCTCCAGGGAAGCCAAAACAAGGATTCCTATACAGTATCAGAGTGATAGTAAAATCTATCTCTACATTTGATTGGCACTTTCTATTACATTTTAAGATGCTCATATCCTTTGACCCAGTTTTTGGAATCTATCATAGAAAAATTATTGTATATGTGTGCAAGGCAGAATTGACCACAGTATTAATTACTGCATTGGTTTTCATTGTGAAAAACTGGTAGTATATAAACCCAGGGGGAATCGTTGAGTAAATCATGGTAATTCCATCCCCCTGGAATAACATATGGCAATCAGAGAGCAAACCAGATAGCTGGGAACTAATATGGAAAGAGATGAAAGCAAATTGCAGAATTCTGGGTCTGGCATATTCCTGTCTTTCAGGACTTTCCAACCCTATGAACATGCAGGACAATGCTGAGTAGAACCACCCAGAATAAGCACCACCCCCTCAACTGTCAATGTTATCACTGGACAAGAGGGAAAATCATTTCAGTATTTAGATTTCCATGTTGTTTAACTTTCTTCATAAAGAATCGTGACTTTGAAATGATGTTGCTTTGGAACACAAAGGTCTGCTCCATTTCCCCATTGGAAAAAAGCACTTACTTAGAAACTTTAATTCAACAAGGTCTGTGAGGGAGCATTGGGAAGAGGACACCCCCAAGAAGCGGATGTGGACCCCCAGAGTCAGGGGCGGAAGCTGATGGGAGGGTCAGTAGCAGGGCCCATGCTCGCATTAATGAAGAATCTTTCCTATCTCTCTCTAACAGGAAAAAAAATTAGAAATTGATTTTGAATTTGAGGAAAATGTATACCACCATTAAGCACATCTATGAGTTTTATCACCCAGGGTCCATTTCCTTCTCTTGGTTCTGGTATCTTCCTATCATCCTGGAAAATCACCCCTTTCATGTTCTCTCACCCATTATGATTATGATAGTGTTGACTTCACCTCTGATTCCAGGAGCGGGCATGTGGCTCAACCTGGCCAATTGGAGCACTACTTTCCTTCAGCTGTATTGATATCATCCAACCAATGACACTTTGGGAGCTGTAGGGGAAGCACGGTGGCAAGGGACAGAGGGGGAGCTGGAGCGAGAAAGCAGATCTCAGGGAACCAAATGCTGGATCCAGGCTTGCTTAAAGACAGAAACTACCTCTGTACCTTGTAGTTACACAGACCCAGACATTCTCCCTTTGGATTAAACCATGGTGGCTATTTTGTATTGATTTGTTCCTTTTTTCACTTGCAATAGCAAAGTCTTCACTATTGTTGAATTGAGGTACCACAGTTTTATTGATTACTTAATTTTCTTGCTAAGAGATTGGCTCTTAGGTAAGAAACCATCAAGCCATACAGTAGAAAAGGAGAAAAATGAGAGTTTTTGTCGGTAAACTGCCAAAGAGGGAGGGGAGGATTTACAATGGGCAGATGAAGAAAAGGGCAAAAGCTGGAGAAGGGGCACTGGGGACAGCTCTTTCTAGACAATGCTCCCCAAACTGGCCCAAAATGGTGAAGTCAGTCCACTAGGGGGTCAGTCTTTGACCAGGGTGAGGAAGTTCACGTGGCTTCCCCTCCTTTCTCTCAGCACCAGAATTCCCCTTGGCTGTAGGGTCTGTGCCTTTGGCCTGGTTCCCCCAAACCCAAGCCCCAGCTACTCTGGTTTCTTTGCCTTAAATCATGGCCTAGAGACACTGCTGACCCAGCACCCAGGGCAGCTGGGAGCATCAGCCATGGGGAAAAGAGAGGTGAGGGCACAAGAGACCCCTGCTGTGGGGAGGCAGGCTGGGTGTTGTTGCCTTCTAATGTCAGTATTGAAGGTCACCTTATCTGTGGTATCTGGCAGGGCCATTGATTTTACTGTCAACTACTGAAGCTAGTTTCTGACCCAGAAAAAAGACGTGGTTTGGCTGATCAGATGCAGTGCTTTTTCCAGCCACCTGCTGAATGGCTCATAGCAAAGTAACATGGATGTAGGGCATTGAATGTGAGTCAGGTTAGCCCTGTTGTACTTGAAAACATCAGCGAAGTCTGTTTTCAACATTCAGCCTTCAAAACTGGAGCCGATTATACAGAGTGAAGTTAGCCAGAAAGAAAAACACCAATACAGTATACTAACCCATATATATGGAATTTAGAAAGATGGTAATGATAACCCTGTATGCGAGACAGCAGAAGAGACACAGATGTATAGAAGAGATTTTTGGACTCTGTGGGAGAGGGAGAGGGTGGGATGATTTGGGAGAATGGCATTGAAACATTTATACTATCATGTAAGAAACATATCGCCAGTCTAGGTTCAATACAGGATACAGGATGCCTTGGGCTGGTGCACTGGGATAACCCAGAGAGATGATATGGGGAGAGAGGTGGGGGGGTGGGGTTCAGGATTGGGAACTCATGTACACCTGTGGCGAATTCATGTCAATGTATGGCAAAACCAACACAGTATTGTAAAGTAAAATAAAAGAATAAATAAATTAAAAAGAGAGAGAGAAAGAAAAAAAGAAAAACCATAGCCTTGACTAGATGGACCTTTGTTGGCAAAATAGTGTCTCTGCTTTTTAATATGCTATCTAGGTTGGTCATAACCCTCCTTCCAAGGAATAAGCGTCTTTTAATTTCATGGCTGCAATCACCATCTGCAGTGATCTTGGAGCCCAGATATGATGATATGGGGAGAGAGGTGGGAGAGGGGTTCAGGATTGGGAACTCATGTACACCCATGGCGGATTCATGTCAATGTATGGCAAATCCAATACAGTATTGTAAAGTAAAATTAAAATACATAAATTAAAAAAAAATGTTCTGAGTTTTTATCAGAGGTCATTACATAAAACAAATAAGAGGACACTTAGGTTATGATTCTTCCTCATAACTTTTATTAAAGCCAGAAATGAAATAGTAAAAACACAGTGAATTTTTCAAAATGGCATGATTTGTCACATTCTCTGGCTCCAGGGCTTGAGACTTCAACATCTGTTCCTGGGGACACAATCCAACCCATAGCCACCCTCCACCACCTCCCATTTCACTCTGAGCACAAGCCCTCAGCATGTCCCCTGAGGCCTCCACATCCAGTCCCTGTCAGCTCTCAGGCCCCAGTCCTGCTGCTCTCCTCTTCACCTACTCTGCTCTGGCCACACTGGTCTCCTCACACTCCCAAACCTCTCTCAAGTTTTCATTCAGTCTCTGTTTCAAACTGAAGCCAACCCTGACCACCTGGTTGAAAATGGAAAACCACTCCTCCAAGTGGTCCCTATCTTTTTTCCTGTTGCACTTCAGGCCAGAATTCTCACCACCTTCCCATAGGCTACATAGTGTAGTTCTTTTCTCGTTTCTTAACAGTCTCTCCCAGCGGGACTGGAACCTCTATGGAGGCCTGGAAAGGTGTCCAGCCAAAATTGTTCCTTGACTTACCAAATAAATAAAGCTACTATAGAAAATGTAAGTAAATATCCTTGTGAGCTAGGAGTAGGGAAGTACTTCCTAAACATTGTTTTAAGCCCATAACAGATCAAATCAAGAATATACTGATATTTTTGATATCCTGCCGATCATCAAGAATATAACTACAATTCTGATTTGTGCAAATGGGCAAAGGATACAAATAGGCTAGTTACAGAACAGGAAACCCACAAAGTTTGCAAGATATGGTACGAGTGCAAATGAGTACAATCATAGCAGGAAGCAGCCTGGCAGGACTGAATCCAGTGAAACCTGCACATCCCTGAACTCCAGCATTTCTGCTCCTGTGACCAGTCCCCTCAGTGGGGTGTATGAGGGCGTCCACACGGTGTCATCTGTGGAGGTGGAAATCAGAGCCACCTAGACGTTTCACTGACTCTCCTTCTGCCCTAATGTCTGACCTTCAGGTGGGTCTGGTTAATTCATGAGTTTCCACTTGTGGGATGGATGACAACAGAAGTCAAAATGCTAGACCCTTCCTACAAATGTTCTTTGGACTTTCCTCCCCCATGTCTCACCAAAGTGTCCACACCTACTTTACCTACCCATGTGAATCTGGTTCTGCCCTGACCTGGTTTTTCTCCATGGATTATGGCGAAAACATATTAATATCTGCTAAGCCTACAACTAAAACTGTAACAACGTCTGCTCATGGCTCCCTCTTTGTAGCACCCACAGGGGAGCCTGGGACAGAGAGCTCATTTTGTCATCTATAGGCAACTTGGAGGCTTTATTTCCCACTTGGCTTTTCATACAGGATCCCTAGCCCAGCTCCACATTGCCCTTTACGTGGAGAAGCTGGCCTGCTCTCCTCTTGCCACATTGACTTTATTTATATATTTTTGTCTGTGCCCAGTGTTTGTTGATGCACACGGGCTTTCTCTAGTTGTGGCCAGTGGCGTCTATACTCTAGTTGCTGAGCACAGGCTTCTCAAAGCAGTGCCTTCTCTTATTGCAGAACATGGGCTCTAGAGCCCAGGCTCAGTAGCTGTGGGGCATGGGCTCAGTTGCTCCGTGGCTTGGTGAATCTTCCCTGTCCAGGCATCGAGGAAGTGTCCCTTGCACTGACAGGTGGATTCCTGTCCACTGAACCCCCAGGGAAGTCCTCCTCATGTTTTATCTTGCTCTGTCCTGAACTGTAACCACTTCTCTAACCTCTGCTTTCTCCTGGATTAAAAGTATATGTGTATATGTGTGGGGGGGCTCAATCGTGTCTGACATGTTGTAACCCATGAACTAGTCCCTTCCGTCCATGGGATTTCAAGGCAAGAATACTGGAGTGGGTTCCCATTTCCTTCTCCAGGGGATTTGCCCACCCAGGGATGGAACCTGTATCTGTTGCATGTCTTGTGTTGGCAGGCAGATTCTTTACCACTAGCATCACCTGTCTTTCAAAAGCCTGAAAGAAAGTGTGTGGCTTTACAAATTGGACCACCTGAATCATTTCCTCTAGAAGGAGTTCACTTACACCATCCACTCACGCCTGCTGCGAGTCCTCTTCCACTGCTTTCAAACCAGTCCAGCTTAGCATCTGCAGCCTTTGACACATCCCCCTTGCATGTGTTTCAACCTAAATATCAGCTTGATTACTGATGAAACTGATTGGGAAGAACGTGGCTTGGGCATCTGAGCCAAGTCAAGTTGCTGACTTCCCCCAGACTGGCTGAGACATGGGGATGGCCACCCTCAGGGAACCATGGGCCCCAAGGATTGCTCCACCTTCCCAGGCTGCTGCATCCCATGGTCAGCTTCATTTCCTGTCACACTCTAACATGTGTGACAGACCCATTTTCTTCCATACATATTATCTCTCAGATTTGCTTTCTCATACTGAATCAGATTATCTGTCACACACACTCTTTCTATAATATTCCTGTGTCACTCTATAATGCTTTTTCCATCACACTTATTCTCTCTCACACCTGATCTCTCCTAGACTCTATCTCTGACACTTTGTGTGCCACACACTCTCTCATGGTATCTATGAGAGAGTTAACTCAGTCAGGTTGCTAGGGAGACCAAGGCTCTTTAAGGAGGAGGTAAACACTCTCTTTCACATTCTTTTTCCTGAGACATGGAGGCTTAGTAGGCAGCAGAATCTCTTGCTCAAGGAAATGCTTTGTTTGAGCTCAGAACCTGTGTTATGGGAGAAGGTCTGGGCAAAACTTCCATGGCCTTGAGCTCTAGGTTAACCCATTTCTTCCAGTTAATATCCTGCTGATGTCATCCTCGGATATATGTTATGGGAAAGAGTCTGGGCAAAATTTTCATAGCCTTGAGTCATCCTTTTACCTATACTCATCCTTTTTCTCTATTCCCAAGCCACATTTTTACCAGTCGGTTTCATCAGTAATAGAGCTGATACACAGGTTGAAACACAAGCAAGGAGGATGTGTCAAAGGCTGCAAATGGTAAGCTGGACCTGTTTGAAAGGAGTGGGAAAGGATTCCCGGCAGGCGTGAGTGAGTGGTGTCAGAAAAGTATATAATGCTCTGCTTAAACCAGCAAACCAGGTACTCTTTCTACCCTATTCTGATATCGATCTTAGAAGCTTTTTCTATAACATTCACTTTAATTAAATTTCTACTACACAAAGCTCTGAGTGACTGAACCTGCGTCTCTTGGTTCTGGAATTAAATGTTCTCCTTTGGAGACCATTGATCTGGTGACACCATTCACCATTCACGGTACACGTTAAGTTATCATCTATCAATTTGGGGGCTTTGCTACCTCTATACTATCATCTGCATCTTAGTCTCTTCCTGTCACATTCTGTTCTTTTAAATTCCTGTCCCAATGACACATTGCCTCTGTCACACTCACTCAAAACCATGCACCTGTCACAGTGGTAAACTCTGTGAAACTCATTCTATCATACACTCTCTTTCCTTCATACTTCTGTCACTCTTTTGTCATACATATTATTTGTCATTGTCATTATCATTTTCCTTTGCGGATCTCACAATTCCGACCCAACTTAAGTCCCATGCCTGATGGAGCACTGCAGTAATCAGTTTTGAGAAATGGAGAAATCAAAATGCACAAGACTTTGAGCCGCTGGTTTTGGTGAATGAGTGGGTGTGTGTGATTTGTGTGGAGGAGACCTGCATCATGGGAGACAGGATACTGACATAGCAATACTGTCTGAAAACTGACTTGATGGATGAATACAAGGAAAGCACGTGAAACAGTGCATGGACTGTAGCAAGTGTTAGCTGTCACTGTGGATGAAGAGCACAGGTACAGAGGCGGAGTGGGCAGAGGGAGGACACTGGTGGGGCATGTGGCTTAGTCCCTCGCCCTCTAGTCCATCATAGTCTAGTGAGTCCCCTTCTACAGCACGACTATCCTTACAAATGTCCCCCCAACCTGACAGTGGGCCCCTGAGGGAGAGATGTGTCCAGGTTCCCCGCTGGGATCCTCTAGGCCACAGAGCAGGGAACAGACACAGGCATTAGACAGGATCTACCCATACCCTAAAACTGACTTGGAGCCAGATTAGAGAGAAACTGGGTAGGTAGGAAGGTGGGACAGGGATGCCCCACCCCTGGGCAACCACTGCTGGGCCCTCTCTCCCTGCACTGGGGATGGGGGAAGGCTGCTGGCCTTGGATTTGAGGGCTGAGTGGACTCTCCAGCCAGGGGGTGGGGCTCGGGGATGGGAGAGGGCAAGAGACTGGGCAGTGTCCAGGGGAACATTGCTCTTCCCCCAGTCCTTGAGTGTATCGGGTTCCTCTGGTGCTTCTACGGGGTCCCTGCAGTCTGTGTGCCTGGAGCCCCAGGCAGCCCAGTCCCAAGCCATCCCCGGTGAGTCCAACAGCAGTCCCCGCTTCCCTCCCTAGGCAGGCAGCCACAGCACGCTCCGCATCCCTGGTATCATGCCACCAGGGCCAGGCCACCCCACTCCCATGTGAAGGCACCTGTGCAAGCACACAAGCAGACACATATGCCCATGTGAATGCATCTCAACCATGCTCTCTTTGACACACACATTTACACAGAGACACACCCATGTGCATGCACCTGACCACATGCTCTCTCGTGACCAAACATACATGCCCATGTACAAGCACCTCCACACAGAGACACATGCACACACCTATGTGCTGGAATCTGTGTATGTGCTCTCTCTCTGAAACATACCCATGCACACGCTGATGGGCAGGCACCCATGTAAGGGCACTCTCTCGGGCACACACACAGATAAGCACATTCACATGCCTACGTGCATGAATCTGTGCATGTGCTCTCTCTCACAAACACACCCATACAGACTCCCATCTGCATGCACTTGCCCCTGCGCTCACGCACACAGACGCACATACACGCATGTGAGCTACGTGTGAGACACCAGAGGGACAGACCGGCCCTGACTCAGGGGTGCCTGACTCACTTCTGGGAGTCGATGACAGGGGCAGGATGGTCACCTGTGAGTGACGCCAGGCTTGCAGCAGCACAAACATGGAGGTGCACAGGGACCAGGGCTTACTTGGGGTTTGCCGGCTTGGAGTGGAAACAGTCAGGTTCCCTGAGGAGTGGGGCGGGGTCTGTTTGAGCATGCGCACTGAGGAGCTGTCCCCACACTAAAGGGTGGAGCACCACCCAGAGGCCTCACGGCTGAACCGTTTACCAGGTTTCCAGGCCCGAGGCAGGGCTGACGCAGAGAGCCCAGATCACGTGGGTGGGTGTGTCTGCGCACGCGCATTGGGGCAACATGGTGCACTAACACGTGAAGTTTCAGCAGGGGGCAGCAGTCATCACGGGAACCAATGGTTGGTGAGAACCAATCGTGAGGCAGGACCAGAGTGTGTGTGCGCAGGCCCTCTGCCGGTGCTGAGTTTCAGGTCACAGTACAGAGCTGGGATCCGTAGGGACGGTTCAGTATTTCCTGACGCGGAGGGAGGGGGAGAGGGCTTCAAGATGGAGTCTGAGGCACATGGTGGAGGAGCCCCGAGGGCAGCTGATGAAGACGCAGGTGCTGTGGCCTTCGTAGGGAGTAGAGCACATGGCAGCCAAGGTGTGCCGGGGGGTGCTGCTGGCCGCGATGGCCCTGGTGTCCCAGCTGGCCCTGGAGATGCCGTCAGTCAAGAAGTCCCTGCCGGTTCCGGTGACATGGCTGATCCGAGAGGCCCCAGCGCTTCAGGAGAGTCAGGTGGCGCAGCCGCTGCCATTCTGCAGATCCCGGGGCCACCCAACGCACCAGGGCCTGGTGGAGACCCTGCACGCAGAGCCGGAGTTCGGAGTAACCGAGTCTTCCAGTTGTATCCTATTCCAGGAGCCCCGGTGGGCCAGGCGGCTGTGGGGCTTGGGGTGTGGGCTAGGGGTGGTTTGGAGGATTGCAGGCTGCAGAGCCTAAAGTGTAGGAGGAGGGTACCCTGGGAGGCTGGAGGGTATGGGTCACGGGTGGTCTGGCTCTCAGTGCATGGTGGCGAGGAAAAGCACCGTGAAGTGATCCAGAGGGTTGGGCGGTGATATGCAGGGGTTCCTGCGGTGGCCTTGTGGGAGAAGGTGGGTCTCCGTGAGCAGGGAGTCTGACCTACAGGCAAAATGACGTGTGGATAGTGGTGAGGAAAAGCAATCTGAAGGGAACTAGAGGGTCGGGCCGTGATATACAGGGTGTTCGGCGGCAGCTGTGAGAGAGAAGGCGGGTCTCCGTGAGCAGGGAGCCTGAAATAACAGCCAAAATGACTAGTGTGGATGGTGCCTTAACCGTATCTCCACCAGCAGCTTTGGCATGCCTTTCTCATCACACGTGGAGGCGGACAACGTGCGCTACATCCTGACTCGACGTACTCAACTGCGATGGCCGGTTCAGAGGGAGCTCTACGTTAATGGCCGCATATTGGTTCTGTCAGTTCTAAAGGGGGCTGGGGCGAGGGAGGGAGTGGTGGGTGGTGACCAGTCTCGGCCCAGGAGGAGCCATAATGGAGGGTTAAGCCTAGAGGAGCAGTGTGGTGCTCTGGGCTCGTCGGTGAGCGGGGACAGAGGGAGGACATGCTCCTCTTCCTCCTTCTCAGCCGGAACATGAATTTCATTTTCCCTCCCTTTTAGCCGATTGACTGCTGAAGACCGTGCCCTGCTCCAGACGGCCGTCGACTTCTGTGTGGAGCAGCTTTCTCTGGTGATGTGGACCTTGCAGAACTTCGTGCCCCACCTTTTTCCTCAGTCTCCGCACAGAAGAGGGCCTTAAAACTAGCCTATGTGCCCTAGTCTCAAGTATCATTCCCGAGGGCATTGCTTTCTGCAGTAGTTTGATCGGGCTTCATCTTGTGTGCTTGTGCTGCTGCTTGTGGGCTTAGGGTCCACATAGTTTGTTTGGAGATTGTTAATTGCAGAAAATAAAAGTGAGCTGCTATGCTGTCTCTGACTTTAGTTGGAGCTTGTTCACTTCCTGATGTTGCATTCATCTTCCGGTTGGAGGGAAGCTTCTCAGATCCAGATATCCAAGGAGTACAACACACGTGAAGACGATGTATGTAAGAAGTGGGAGAATAAGAAAGTTGTGTATTGCCATTCAGTATTGATTTTGAAATATTTTGTCAGTTTTATAGTTACATGTATATATTAAGATATAATACCAGAACATTGTTGTTCAGTCTCTAACTAGTGTCCAACTCTTTGCAACCCCATAGACTGTAGCACACCAGGCTCTGTGTCCCTGCTTTCTCCTGGAGTTTGTTCAAGTTCGTGTCCATTGAGTGGGTTATGCTGTCAAACCATCTCATCCTCTGTCCTCCCATTCTCCTTTTGCCTTCAATCTCTTCCAACACCAGGGTCTTTTCCAGTGAGGCACCTTTTCACATCTGCCGGCCAAAGTGTTGAAGCTTCAGTTTCAGCATCAGTCCTTCCAATGAAAATTCAGGACTGATTTCCTTTAGGATTGACTGGTTTGATCTTGTAGTCCAAGGCACTTTCAGGAGTATCCTGGTATCCTGAAACCATGCTAAACTCATTAATTAATTGCAATAGCTATTTTGTAGATCCCATTGACTTTCCTACATAGACAATCATTTTGTTTGTAAATAAATACACATTTATTTCTTCCTTTCCAATTAATGCATTTTAACTGGTTTCTGTTAAAATAAAATTGCCAACACTTTGGCACCTGATGCGAAGAGCCAATGACCCTGAATACGGGAGAGATTGAAGGCAGGAGGAGAAGGGAATGACAGAAGATGAGATGGTTGGATGGCATCACGTCTCAGTGGACGTGAGTTTAAGCAAGTTCTGGGATATGGTGAAGGACAGGGAAGCTTGGCGAGAAGCACTCCGTGGGGTCGTAAACACGTTAAGTTATCATCTATCAGTTTGGGGGCTTTGCTACCTCTATACTATCATCTGCATCTTAGTCTCTTCCTGTCACATTCTGTTCTTTTAAATTCCTGTCCCAGTGACACATTGCCTCTGTCACACTCACTCAAAACCATGCACCTGTCACAGTGGTAAACTCTGTGAAACTCATTCTATCATACACTCTCTTTCCTTCATACTTCTGTCACTCTTTTGTCATACATATTATTTGTCATTGTCATTATCATTTTCCTTTGCGGATCTCACAATTCCGACCCAACTTAAGTCCCATGCCTGATGGAGCACTGCAGTAATCAGTTTTGAGAAATGGAGAAATCAAAATGCACAAGACTTTGAGCCGCTGGTTTTGGTGAATGAGTGGGTGTGTGTGATTTGTGTGGAGGAGACCTGCGTCATGGGAGACAGGATACTGACATAGCAATACTGTCTGAAAACTGACTTGATGGATGAATACATGGAAAGCACGTGAAACAGTGCATGGACTGTAGCAAGTGTTAGCTGTCACTGTGGATGAAGAGCACAGGTACAGAGGCGGAGTGGGCAGAGGGAGGACACTGGTGGGGCATGTGGCTTAGTCCCTCGCCCTCTAGTCCATCATAGTCTAGTGAGTCCCCTTCTACAGCACGACTATCCTTACAAATGTCCCCCCAACCTGACAGTGGGCCCCTGAGGGAGAGATGTGTCCAGGTTCCCCGCTGGGATCCTCTAGGCCACAGAGCAGGGAACAGACACAGGCATTAGACAGGATCTACCCATACCCTAAAACTGACTTGGAGCCAGATTAGAGAGAAACTGGGTAGGTAGGAAGGTGGGACAGGGATGCCCCACCCCTGGGCAACCACTGCTGGGCCCTCTCTCCCTGCACTGGGGATGGGGGAAGGCTGCTGGCCTTGGATTTGAGGGCTGAGTGGACTCTCCAGCCAGGGGGTGGGGCTCGGGGATGGGAGAGGGCAAGAGACTGGGCAGTGTCCAGGGGAACATTGCTCTTCCCCCAGTCCTTGAGTGTATCGGGTTCCTCTGGTGCTTCTACGGGGTCCCTGCAGTCCGTGTGCCTGGAGCCCCAGGCAGCCCAGTCCCATGCCATCCCCAGTGAGTCCAACAGCAGTCCCCGCTTCCCTCCCTAGGCAGGCAGCCACAGCACGCTCCGCATCCCTGGTATCATGCCACCAGGGCCAGGCCACCCCACTCCCATGTGAAGGCACCTGTGCAAGCACACAAGCAGACACATATGCCCATGTGAATGCATCTCAACCATGCTCTCTTTGACACACACATTTACACAGAGACACACCCATGTGCATGCACCTGACCACATGCTCTCTCGTGACCAAACATACATGCCCATGTACAAGCACCTCCACACAGAGACACATGCACACACCTATGTGCTGGAATCTGTGTATGTGCTCTCTCTCTGAAACATACCCATGCACACGCTGATGGGCAGGCACCCATGTAAGGGCACTCTCTCGGGCACACACACAGATAAGCACATTCACATGCCTACGTGCATGAATCTGTGCATGTGCTCTCTCTCACAAACACACCCATACAGACTCCCATCTGCATGCACTTGCCCCTGCGTTCACTCACACAGACGCACATACACGCATGTGAGCTACGTGTGAGACACCAGAGGGACAGACCGGCCCTGACTCAGGGGTGCCTGACTCACTTCTGGGAGTCGATGACAGGGGCAGGATGGTCACCTGTGAGTGACGCCAGGCTTGCAGCAGCACAAACATGGAGGTGCACAGGGACCAGGGCTTACTTGGGGTTTGCCGGCTTGGAGTGGAAACAGTCAGGTTCCCTGAGGAGTGGGGCGGGGTCTGTTTGAGCATGCGCACTGAGGAGCTGTCCCCACACTAAAGGGTGGAGCACCACCCAGAGGCCTCACGGCTGAACCGTTTACCAGGTTTCCAGGCCCGAGGCAGGGCTGACGCAGAGAGCCCAGATCACGTGGGTGGGTGTGTCTGCGCACGCGCATTGGGGCAACATGGTGCACTAACACGTGAAGTTTCAGCAGGGGGCAGCAGTCATCACGGGAACCAATGGTTGGTGAGAACCAATCGTGAGGCAGGACCAGAGTGTGTGTGCGCAGGCCCTCTGCCGGTGCTGAGTTTCAGGTCACAGTACAGAGCTGGGATCCGTAGGGACGGTTCAGTATTTCCTGACGCGGAGGGAGGGGGAGAGGGCTTCAAGATGGAGTCTGAGGCACATGGTGGAGGAGCCCCGAGGGCAGCTGATGAAGACGCAGGTGCTGTGGCCTTCGTAGGGAGTAGAGCACATGGCAGCCAAGGTGTGCCGGGGGGTGCTGCTGGCCGCGATGGCCCTGGTGTCCCAGCTGGCCCTGGAGATGCCGTCAGTCAAGAAGTCCCTGCCGGTTCCGGTGACATGGCTGATCCGAGAGGCCCCAGCGCTTCAGGAGAGTCAGGTGGCGCAGCCGCTGCCATTCTGCAGATCCCGGGGCCACCCAACGCACCAGGGCCTGGTGGAGACCCTGCACGCAGAGCCGGAGTTCAGAGTAACCGAGTCTTCCAGTTGTATCCTATTCCAGGAGCCCCGGTGGGCCAGGCGGCTGTGGGGCTTGGGGTGTGGGCTAGGGGTGGTTTGGAGGATTGCAGGCTGCAGAGCCTAAAGTGTAGGAGGAGGGTACCCTGGGAGGCTGGAGGGTATGGGTCACGGGTGGTCTGGCTCTCAGTGCATGGTGGCGAGGAAAAGCACCGTGAAGTGATCCAGAGGGTTGGGCGGTGATATGCAGGGGTTCCTGCGGTGGCCTTGTGGGAGAAGGTGGGTCTCCGTGAGCAGGGAGTCTGACCTACAGGCAAAATGACGTGTGGATAGTGGTGAGGAAAAGCAATCTGAAGGGAACTAGAGGGTCGGGCCGTGATATACAGGGTGTTCGGCGGCAGCTGTGAGAGAGAAGGCGGGTCTCCGTGAGCAGGGAGCCTGAAATAACAGCCAAAATGACTAGTGTGGATGGTGCCTTAACCGTATCTCCACCAGCAGCTTTGGCATGCCTTTCTCATCACACGTGGAGGCGGACAACGTGCGCTACATCCTGACTCGACGTACTCAACTGCGATGGCCGGTTCAGAGGGAGCTCTACGTTAATGGCCGCATATTGGTTCTGTCAGTTCTAAAGGGGGCTGGGGCGAGGGAGGGAGTGGTGGGTGGTGACCAGTCTCGGCCCAGGAGGAGCCATAATGGAGGGTTAAGCCTAGAGGAGCAGTGTGGTGCTCTGGGCTCGTCGGTGAGCGGGGACAGAGGGAGGACATGCTCCTCTTCCTCCTTCTCAGCCGGAACATGAATTTCATTTTCCCTCCCTTTTAGCCGATTGACTGCTGAAGACCGTGCCCTGCTCCAGACGGCCGTCGACTTCTGTGTGGAGCAGCTTTCTCTGGTGATGTGGACCTTGCAGAACTTCGTGCCCCACCTTTTTCCTCAGTCTCCGCACAGAAGAGGGCCTTAAAACTAGCCTATGTGCCCTAGTCTCAAGTATCATTCCCGAGGGCATTGCTTTCTGCAGTAGTTTGATCGGGCTTCATCTTGTGTGCTTGTGCTGCTGCTTGTGGGCTTAGGGTCCACATAGTTTGTTTGGAGATTGTTAATTGCAGAAAATAAAAGTGAGCTGCTATGCTGTCTCTGACTTTAGTTGGAGCTTGTTCACTTCCTGATGTTGCATTCATCTTCCGGTTGGAGGGAAGCTTCTCAGATCCAGATATCCAAGGAGTACAACACACGTGAAGACGATGTATGTAAGAAGTGGGAGAATAAGAAAGTTGTGTATTGCCATTCAGTATTGATTTTGAAATATTTTGTCAGTTTTATAGTTACATGTATATATTAAGATATAATACCAGAACATTGTTGTTCAGTCTCTAACTAGTGTCCAACTCTTTGCAACCCCATAGACTGTAGCACACCAGGCTCTGTGTCCCTGCTTTCTCCTGGAGTTTGTTCAAGTTCGTGTCCATTGAGTGGGTTATGCTGTCAAACCATCTCATCCTCTGTCCTCCCATTCTCCTTTTGCCTTCAATCTCTTCCAACACCAGGGTCTTTTCCAGTGAGGCACCTTTTCACATCTGCCGGCCAAAGTGTTGAAGCTTCAGTTTCAGCATCAGTCCTTCCAATGAAAATTCAGGACTGATTTCCTTTAGGATTGACTGGTTTGATCTTGTAGTCCAAGGCACTTTCAGGAGTATCCTGGTATCCTGAAACCATGCTAAACTCATTAATTAATTGCAATAGCTATTTTGTAGATCCCATTGACTTTCCTACATAGACAATCATTTTGTTTGTAAATAAATACACATTTATTTCTTCCTTTCCAATTAATGCATTTTAACTGGTTTCTGTTAAAATAAAATTGCCAACACTTTGGCACCTGATGCGAAGAGCCAATGACCCTGAATACGGGAGAGATTGAAGGCAGGAGGAGAAGGGAATGACAGAAGATGAGATGGTTGGATGGCATCACGTCTCAGTGGACGTGAGTTTAAGCAAGTTCTGGGATATGGTGAAGGACAGGGAAGCTTGGCGAGAAGCACTCCGTGGGGTCGTAAACACGTTAAGTTATCATCTATCAGTTTGGGGGCTTTGCTACCTCTATACTATCATCTGCATCTTAGTCTCTTCCTGTCACATTCTGTTCTTTTAAATTCCTGTCCCAGTGACACATTGCCTCTGTCACACTCACTCAAAACCATGCACCTGTCACAGTGGTAAACTCTGTGAAACTCATTCTATCATACACTCTCTTTCCTTCATACTTCTGTCACTCTTTTGTCATACATATTATTTGTCATTGTCATTATCATTTTCCTTTGCGGATCTCACAATTCCGACCCAACTTAAGTCCCATGCCTGATGGAGCACTGCAGTAATCAGTTTTGAGAAATGGAGAAATCAAAATGCACAAGACTTTGAGCCGCTGGTTTTGGTGAATGAGTGGGTGTGTGTGATTTGTGTGGAGGAGACCTGCGTCATGGGAGACAGGATACTGACATAGCAATACTGTCTGAAAACTGACTTGATGGATGAATACATGGAAAGCACGTGAAACAGTGCATGGACTGTAGCAAGTGTTAGCTGTCACTGTGGATGAAGAGCACAGGTACAGAGGCGGAGTGGGCAGAGGGAGGACACTGGTGGGGCATGTGGCTTAGTCCCTCGCCCTCTAGTCCATCATAGTCTAGTGAGTCCCCTTCTACAGCACGACTATCCTTACAAATGTCCCCCCAACCTGACAGTGGGCCCCTGAGGGAGAGATGTGTCCAGGTTCCCCGCTGGGATCCTCTAGGCCACAGAGCAGGGAACAGACACAGGCATTAGACAGGATCTACCCATACCCTAAAACTGACTTGGAGCCAGATTAGAGAGAAACTGGGTAGGTAGGAAGGTGGGACAGGGATGCCCCACCCCTGGGCAACCACTGCTGGGCCCTCTCTCCCTGCACTGGGGATGGGGGAAGGCTGCTGGCCTTGGATTTGAGGGCTGAGTGGACTCTCCAGCCAGGGGGTGGGGCTCGGGGATGGGAGAGGGCAAGAGACTGGGCAGTGTCCAGGGGAACATTGCTCTTCCCCCAGTCCTTGAGTGTATCGGGTTCCTCTGGTGCTTCTACGGGGTCCCTGCAGTCCGTGTGCCTGGAGCCCCAGGCAGCCCAGTCCCATGCCATCCCCAGTGAGTCCAACAGCAGTCCCCGCTTCCCTCCCTAGGCAGGCAGCCACAGCACGCTCCGCATCCCTGGTATCATGCCACCAGGGCCAGGCCACCCCACTCCCATGTGAAGGCACCTGTGCAAGCACACAAGCAGACACATATGCCCATGTGAATGCATCTCAACCATGCTCTCTTTGACACACACATTTACACAGAGACACACCCATGTGCATGCACCTGACCACATGCTCTCTCGTGACCAAACATACATGCCCATGTACAAGCACCTCCACACAGAGACACATGCACACACCTATGTGCTGGAATCTGTGTATGTGCTCTCTCTCTGAAACATACCCATGCACACGCTGATGGGCAGGCACCCATGTAAGGGCACTCTCTCGGGCACACACACAGATAAGCACATTCACATGCCTACGTGCTTGAATCTGTGCATGTGCTCTCTCTCACAAACACACCCATACAGACTCCCATCTGCATGCACTTGCCCCTGCGCTCACGCACACAGACGCACATACACGCATGTGAGCTACGTGTGAGACACCAGAGGGACAGACCGGCCCTGACTCAGGGGTGCCTGACTCACTTCTGGGAGTCGATGACAGGGGCAGGATGGTCACTTGTGAGTGACGCCAGGCTTGCAGCAGCACAAACATGGAGGTGCACAGGGACCAGGGCTTACTTGGGGTTTGCCGGCTTGGAGTGGAAACAGTCAGGTTCCCTGAGGAGTGGGGCGGGGTCTGTTTGAGCATGCGCACTGAGGAGCTGTCCCCACACTAAAGGGTGGAGCACCACCCAGAGGCCTCACGGCTGAACCGTTTACCAGGTTTCCAGGCCCGAGGCAGGGCTGACGCAGAGAGCCCAGATCACGTGGGTGGGTGTGTCTGCGCACGCGCATTGGGGCAACATGGTGCACTAACACGTGAAGTTTCAGCAGGGGGCAGCAGTCATCACGGGAACCAATGGTTGGTGAGAACCAATCGTGAGGCAGGACCAGAGTGTGTGTGCGCAGGCCCTCTGCCGGTGCTGAGTTTCAGGTCACAGTACAGAGCTGGGATCCGTAGGGACGGTTCAGTATTTCCTGACGCGGAGGGAGGGGGAGAGGGCTTCAAGATGGAGTCTGAGGCACATGGTGGAGGAGCCCCGAGGGCAGCTGATGAAGACGCAGGTGCTGTGGCCTTCGTAGGGAGTAGAGCACATGGCAGCCAAGGTGTGCCGGGGGGTGCTGCTGGCCGCGATGGCCCTGGTGTCCCAGCTGGCCCTGGAGATGCCGTCAGTCAAGAAGTCCCTGCCAGTTCCGGTGACATGGCTGATCCGAGAGGCCCCAGCGCTTCAGGAGAGTCAGGTGGCGCAGCCGCTGCCATTCTGCAGATCCCGGGGCCACCCAACGCACCAGGGCCTGGTGGAGACCCTGCACGCAGAGCCGGAGTTCGGAGTAACCGAGTCTTCCAGTTGTATCCTATTCCAGGAGCCCCGGTGGGCCAGGCGGCTGTGGGGCTTGGGGTGTGGGCTAGGGGTGGTTTGGAGGATTGCAGGCTGCAGAGCCTAAAGTGTAGGAGGAGGGTACCCTGGGAGGCTGGAGGGTATGGGTCACGGGTGGTCTGGCTCTCAGTGCATGGTGGCGAGGAAAAGCACCGTGAAGTGATCCAGAGGGTTGGGCGGTGATATGCAGGGGTTCCTGCGGTGGCCTTGTGGGAGAAGGTGGGTCTCTGTGAGCAGGGAGTCTGACCTACAGGCAAAATGACGTGTGGATAGTGGTGAGGAAAAGCAATCTGAAGGGAACTAGAGGGTCGGGCCGTGATATACAGGGTGTTCGGCGGCAGCTGTGAGAGAGAAGGCGGGTCTCCGTGAGCAGGGAGCCTGAAATAACAGCCAAAATGACTAGTGTGGATGGTGCCTTAACCGTATCTCCACCAGCAGCTTTGGCATGCCTTTCTCATCACACGTGGAGGCGGACAACGTGCGCTACATCCTGACTCGACGTACTCAACTGCGATGGCCGGTTCAGAGGGAGCTCTACGTTAATGGCCGCATATTGGTTCTGTCAGTTCTAAAGGGGGCTGGGGCGAGGGAGGGAGTGGTGGGTGGTGACCAGTCTCGGCCCAGGAGGAGCCATAATGGAGGGTTAAGCCTAGAGGAGCAGTGTGGTGCTCTGGGCTCGTCGGTGAGCGGGGACAGAGGGAGGACATGCTCCTCTTCCTCCTTCTCAGCCGGAACATGAATTTCATTTTCCCTCCCTTTTAGCCGATTGACTGCTGAAGACCGTGCCCTGCTCCAGACGGCCGTCGACTTCTGTGTGGAGCAGCTTTCTCTGGTGATGTGGACCTTGCAGAACTTCGTGCCCCACCTTTTTCCTCAGTCTCCGCACAGAAGAGGGCCTTAAAACTAGCCTATGTGCCCTAGTCTCAAGTATCATTCCCGAGGGCATTGCTTTCTGCAGTAGTTTGATCGGGCTTCATCTTGTGTGCTTGTGCTGCTGCTTGTGGGCTTAGGGTCCACATAGTTTGTTTGGAGATTGTTAATTGCAGAAAATAAAAGTGAGCTGCTATGCTGTCTCTGACTTTAGTTGGAGCTTGTTCACTTCCTGATGTTGCATTCATCTTCCGGTTGGAGGGAAGCTTCTCAGATCCAGATATCCAAGGAGTACAACACACGTGAAGACGATGTATGTAAGAAGTGGGAGAATAAGAAAGTTGTGTATTGCCATTCAGTATTGATTTTGAAATATTTTGTCAGTTTTATAGTTACATGTATATATTAAGATATAATACCAGAACATTGTTGTTCAGTCTCTAACTAGTGTCCAACTCTTTGCAACCCCATAGACTGTAGCACACCAGGCTCTGTGTCCCTGCTTTCTCCTGGAGTTTGTTCAAGTTCGTGTCCATTGAGTGGGTTATGCTGTCAAACCATCTCATCCTCTGTCCTCCCATTCTCCTTTTGCCTTCAATCTCTTCCAACACCAGGGTCTTTTCCAGTGAGGCACCTTTTCACATCTGCCGGCCAAAGTGTTGAAGCTTCAGTTTCAGCATCAGTCCTTCCAATGAAAATTCAGGACTGATTTCCTTTAGGATTGACTGGTTTGATCTTGTAGTCCAAGGCACTTTCAGGAGTATCCTGGTATCCTGAAACCATGCTAAACTCATTAATTAATTGCAATAGCTATTTTGTAGATCCCATTGACTTTCCTACATAGACAATCATTTTGTTTGTAAATAAATACACATTTATTTCTTCCTTTCCAATTAATGCATTTTAACTGGTTTCTGTTAAAATAAAATTGCCAACACTTTTGGCACCTGATGCGAAGAGCCAATGACCCTGAATACGGGAGAGATTGAAGGCAGGAGGAGAAGGGAATGACAGAAGATGAGATGGTTGGATGGCATCACGTCTCAGTGGACGTGAGTTTAAGCAAGTTCTGGGATATGGTGAAGGACAGGGAAGCTTGGCGAGAAGCCCTCCGTGGGGTCATAAAGAGTTAGACTCGACTGAGCAACTGAACAGCAACACACTGATTTCTGTTATAATGGATTGGAGTTTCCTGCTTCTTTGCCTCCTGGTAATTTTACATTGGATGTCAAACATTATCAAATTTCCCTTGCATGCTTGATATTTTTCTATTCCTAAACTTATTCTTGAGCTTTATTCTGAAATCCTGTTAAGATGCTTGGAAACAACATGCTTTGGGTCTTACTTTTTAAGATTGGCTCTGTAGGACCAGAGCAGATCTTAGTGTAGGATGAACTTAATTAACTCAAATCATCAATGTCTGAGAATGCTATAGCTCAAAACAAGGACTCTTTTTTTATTTCAGATAATATGATTTATTTTTTTTCTTCTTTTTTAATTTTAAAATCTTTTTTTAACTGTGTGCATAAAATTTATTTTTTTTCATGTTGTTCATCTTTTTTTAATTTTGTTTATTTATTTATTTATTTTTTAATTTTAAAATCTTTAATTCTTACATGTGTTCCCAAACATGAACCCCCCCTCCCACCTGCCTCCCCATAACATCTCTGTGGGTCATCCCCATGCACCAGCCCCAAGCATGCTGTATCCTGCGTCAGACATAGACTGGCGATTCAATTCTTACATGATAGTATACATGATAGTATGCCATTCTCCCAAATCATCCCACCCTCTCCCTCTCCCTCTGAGTCCAAAAGTCCGTTATACACAGCTGTGTCTTTTTTCCTGTCTTGCATACAGGGTCGTCATTGCCATCTTTCTAAATTCCATATATATGTGTTAGCATACTGTATTGGTGTTTTTCTTTCTGGCTTACTTCACTCTGTATAATCGGCTCCAGTTTCATCCATCTCATCAGAACTGATTCAAATGAATTCTTTTTAACGGCTGAGTAATACTCCATTGTGTATATGTACCACAGCTTTCTTATCCATTCATCTGCTGATGGACATCTAGGTTGTTTCCATGTCCTGGCTATTATAAACAGTGCTGCGATGAACATTGGGGTACATATGTCTCTTTCAATTCTGGTTTCCTCGGTGTGTATGCCCAGCAGTGGGATTGCTGGGTCATAAGGTAGTTCTATTTGCAATTTTTTAAGGAATCTCCACACTGTTCTCCATAGTGGCTGTACTAGTTTGCATTCCCACCAACAGTTTAGGAGGGTTCCCTTTTCTCCACACCCTCTCCTGCATTTATTGCTTGCAGATTTTTGGATCGCAGCCATCCTGACTGGTGTGAAGTGGTACCTCATTGTGGTTTTGATTTGCATTTCTCTAATAATGAGTGATGTTGAGCATCTTTTCATGTGTTTGTTAGCCATCCGTATGTCTTCTTTGGAGAAATGTTTATTTAGTTCTTTGGCCCATTTTTTGATTGGGTCGTTTATTTTTCTGGAATTGAGCTTTTTTAAAAAATTTTAATTATGAAAATTATTTTTTTATTTTTGGGTGTGCCACCTCTTTTTAAGTGCTTACAGCCTTTCTGTGCTTGCAGCCATCGGGGGGCTACTCTAATTGCTCTGCTCAGGCTTCTCATTCCGGAGGCTTCTCTTGTTGAGGAGCAGGGACTCTAGATCGGGGTGAGCTCAGTAGATGTGGCACACTGGCTTAGTTGCATTGGGCATATGGGATCTTCTTGGCCCAGGGATTGAACTCACGTGCCCTGCATTGGTTGGCAGATTCTTAACCACTGGACCTCCAGGGAAGCCAAAACAAGGAGTATCAGAGGGATAGTAAAATCTATCTGGACATTTGATTGGCACTTTCTATTACATTTTAAGATGCTCATATCCTTTGACCCAGTTTTTAGAATCTATCATAGGAAAATTTTTGTATATGTGAGCAAGGCAGAATCGACCACAGTATTCATTATTGCATTGTTTGTCACTGTGAAAAACTGGTAGAATGTAAACCCAGGGGGAAACATTGAGTAAATGATGGTAATCCCATCCTGCCGGAATGACATATGGCAGTCAGAGAGCAAACCAGATAGCTGAGACCTAATATGGAAAGAGATGAAAGCAAATTGAGGAATTCTGGTTCTGGCATATTCCTGTCTTTTCAGGACTTTCTGACCCTATGAACATGCAGGGAAATGCAGAGTAGAACCACCCAGAATAAGCACCACCTGCTCAACTGTCAATGTTATCCCTGGACATTAGGGAAAATCATTTCTGTATTTAGATTTCCATGTTGTTTAACTATCTTCATAAAGAATCATGACTTTTGAAATGATGTTGCTTTGGAACCTAAAGATTTGCTCCATTTCCCCATTGGAAAAAAGCGCTTTCTTAGAAACAGTAATTCACACTATGGAGAACAGTGTGGAGATTCCTTAAAAAACTGCAAATAGAACTACCTTATGACCCAGCAATCCCACTGCTGGGCATACACACCGAGGAAACCAGAATTGAAAGAGACACGTGTACCCCAATGTTCATCGCAGCACTGTTTATAATAGCCAGGACATGGAAACAACCTAGATGTCCATCAGCAGATGAATGGATAAGAAAGCTGTGGTACATATACACAATGAAGTATTACTCAGCCATTAAAAAGAATTCATTTGAATCAGTTCTGATGAGATGGATGAAACTGGAGCCGATTATACAGAGTGAAGTAAGCCAGAAAGAAAAACACCAATACAGTATACTAACACATATATATGGAATTTAGAAAGATGGCAATGACGACCCTGTATGCAAGACAGGAAAAAAGACACAGCTGTGTATAACGGACTTTTGGACTCAGAGGGAGAGGGAGAGGGTGGGATGATTTGGGAGAATGGCATTCTATCATGTATACTATCATGTAAGAATTGAATCGCCAGTCTATGTCTGACGGAGGATACAGCATGCTTGGGGTTGGTGCATGGGGATGACCCACTGAGATGTTATGGGGAGGGAGGTGGGAGGGGGGTTCATGTTTGGGAACACATGTAAGAATTAAAGATTTTAAAATTAAAAAAAAAAAAAAGGAACAGTAATTCAGCAAAGGTCTGTGAGGGAGGATGGGGAAGAGAATACCCCCAGGAAGTGGATGTGGACCCCCAGAGTCAGGAGATGGAAGCTGATGGGAGGTTCAGTAGCAGGGCCCATGCTCACATTAATGACAAATCTTTCCTATCTCACTTGAAAAAAAAAAAAAGAAAACATTAGAAATTGATTTTGAATTTGATGAAAAGTGTATACCACCATCAAGGACATCTATGGGTTTTGTCACCTGGCTCCCATTTTCCTTCTCTTGGCTCTGGTATCCTCCTGTCACCCTGGGAAATTACCCCTTTCATTTTCTCTCATCAATATGATTATGATAGAGTTGATTTCACCTTCAATTCCAGGAGTGGGCATGTAGCTCAGGCCTGGCTAATCAGAGCACTGTTATCCTCCAGCTGTGTTGATATCATCCAACCAATGACACTTTGGGAGCTGTAGGGGAGGCAGGCTGGCAAGGGACAGAGGGGGAGCTGGAGCGAGAAGGCAGATCTCAGGGAACCAAATGCTGGATCCAGCCTTTCCTGAAGACAGAAACTACCTCTGTACTTTGTAGTTAGACCCATCAAGTCTTCCTTTGGCTTAAAGGGAGACTTTAAGCCAAAGGTGGTTATTTTGTATTGATTTGTTCCTTTTTTCACTTGCAATAGCAAAGTCTTCACTATTATTGGATTGAGGTACCACAGTTTTATTGATTACTTAATTTTCTTGCTTAGGAATTGGCTCTTAGGTAAGAAACAGCCAAGCTGTATTATAGAAAAGGAGACAAGTGAGAGTATTTGTGGGTAAATTGCCAAAGAGGGAGGGGAGGATTTATAATGGGCAGATGAAGGAAAGGGCAAAAGCTGGAGAAGGGGCACTGGGGGACAGCCCTTTCTAGACAATGCTCCCCAAACTGGCCCAAAATGGTGAAGTCAGTCCACTAGGGGGATGGGACTCTCGTCTGATTCTTCCTTCTTCAGCTAGCAAACTTGGAATCATTCAGCTACTTTGACCCCATACATGGACTGCTGAAGCTGCTAGGTTCCTTTAAAACATGTCAGGTCCTGAAGTTATTCAGTTCCAACCCTCCAACAGGCTCCCTCTAAGTCAGAGTTGCAGCCACAGCCTTCCAGTGGACTGCAAAGTCCTACATGGTCCAGCCTGCATCTTCTCTGGCTTCATATATTCCATTTCCAGTACCCCTTTGCCTAGTTGGATCCAGACACATAGAGCTCCTTGCCCTTTATGAAACATTGCTGCTGCTGCTAAGTCGCCTCAGTCGTGTCTGACTCTGTGCGACCCCATAGATGGCAGCCCAACAGGCTCCCCCATCCCTGGGATTCTCCAGGCAAGAACACTGGAGTGGTTGCCATTTCCTTCTCCAAAGCATGAAAGTGAAAAGTGAAAGTGAAGTTGCTCAGTCATGTCCGACTCTTAGCGACCCAATGGACTACAGCCTACCAGGTTCCTCCGCCCATGGGATTTTCCAGGCAAGCGTACTGGAGTGGGTTGCCATTGCCTTCTCCCTATGAAAAACATCAGGGTGCATTTAAGAAAATTTGTCACATACCACCATGGGGGAAATTGAAGAAGACCTAAAAATGCAGAGATGTATCACATGCATGTTTTTCAATCATATTTGATTAGAAGAAGTGATATTGTTTAAGGTTCAATTTCCCCCAAACTCATCTATCAGTTCAGTTCAGTTCAGTTCCGTTCAGTCACTCAGTCGTGTCCGACTCTTTGCGACCCCATGAACTGCAGCACGCTAGGCCTCCCTGTCCATCACCAACTCCCAGAGTTCACCCAAACTCATGTCCATCGAGTCAGTGATGCCATCCAGCCATCGCATCCCCTGTCGTCCCCTTCTCCTCCTGCCCCCAATCCCTCCCAGCATCAGAGTCTTTTTCCAATGAGTCAACTCTTCACATGAGGTGGCCAAAGTATTGGAGTTTCAGCTTTAGCATCATTCCTTCCAAAGAACACCCAGGACTGATCTCCTTTAGAATGGACTGGTTGGTTCTCCTTGCAGTCCAAGAGTCTCAAGAGTCTCAAGAGTCTTCTCCAACACCACAGTTCAAAAGCATCAATTCTTCGGAGCTCAGCTTTCTTCACAGTTCAACTCTCACATCCATACATGACTACTGGAAAAACCATATCCTTGACTAGACAGACCTATGTTGGCAAAGTAATGTCTCTGCTTTTCAATATGTTATCTATGTTGGTCATAACTTTACTTCCAAGGGGTAAGCATCTTTTAATTTCATGGCTGAAATCACCATCTTCAGTGATTTTGGAGCCCCCCCAAAATAAAGTCTGACACTGTTTCCACTCTTTCCCCATCTATTTCCCATGAAGTGATGGGACCAGATGCCATGATCTTCGTTTTCTGAATGTTGAGATGTAAGCCAACGTTTTCACTCTCCTCATTCACTTTCATCAAGAGGCTCTTTAGTTCCTCTTCACTTTCTGCCATAAGGGTGGTGTCATCTGCATATCTCAGTTTATTGATATTTCTCCCAGCAATCTTGATTCCAGCTTGTGCTTCATACAGCCCAGCGTTTCTCATGATGTACTCTGCATATAACCTAAACAAGTAGGGTGACAATATACATCCTTGACGTACTCCTTTTCCTATTTGGAACCAGTCTGTTGGTCCATGTCCAGTTCTAACTGTTGCTTCCTGACCTTCATATAGGTTTCTCAAGAGGCAGGTCAGGTGGTCTGGTATTCCCATCTCTTTCAGAATTTTCCACAGTTTATTGTGATCCACACAGTCAAAACTCATCTATAGAGTCCATTAAAATGACAGCAAAGATTTTTGTAAAAATTGATGAGCTGATTTCTTAAACAAATACTTTTTTTATTTTGCCCAATCAGGTCTTATTTGGAGAATGTGGAAACTTTATTGTGTCATGCAGGATCTTTTGTTGCAGTGCACAGAGAATCCAGTTGCAATGCCCAGGCTGAGTACTTGCTCCATTGCATGTAGGATCTTAGTTCCCTGACCAGCTATCCAAGTGATGTCCCCCACATTGTGAAGGAGGTTGTTTTTTAAAAGATTAATTTATTAGTTTGTTTATGTAATTTTGGCTTGGCTGGGTCTTTGATGCTGCACATGGGTTTTTCTAGTTGTGGTGAGTGGGGGCTATGCTTTAGTTGCAGCAGATAAGCTTCTCATTGCAGTGACTTCTCTTGTTGTGGAGCACAGGCTCTAGGCACTTCAGCTTCAGTAGTTGCAGCTGGCGGGCTCTAGAGCACAGGCTCAGCCATTGCGGTGCTTGGGCTTAGTGGCCTTGCACCTTATGGGATCTTCCCAGAGCAGAGATCTAACCCATGTTCCCTGCATTGGCAGGTAGAGTCTCAATCAGTGGACACCCAGAGAAGTCCGTGATGAGCTGATATTGAAATTTATGTGAGAGGAGAAACCTGATGATAGCCTGAAGAATTGTGACTATACACAGATAAAAAGACTAAAACAGCCTAATTTCATAGCTTATCCTACATGTCCAGTACTGGAGCTGTGGATCCATGGGACAGGACTGACAATCCAGAAGCATTTCCAACCTTTAAGTTTAATCAGGTCCCAGTTATTTACTTTCGTTTTAATTTTGTTACTCTAGGAAATGGGTCATAATGGATCTTGCTTTGATTTATGTCATAGAGTGTTCTGCCTGTGTTTTCGTCTAAGAGTTTTATAATAGTTTCTAGTCTTCCATTTAGGTCTGTAATCCATTTTGAGTTTATGTATGGTGTTTGGAAGTGTTCTAATTTGATTCTTTTACATGTAGCTGACCAGTTTTCCCAGCACCATTTATTCCATTTATTGAACCGGCTGTCTTTCTTCCATTGTACATTCTTGTGTCCTATGTTAAAAATAAGGTACTGGGTTGGTCCCAAAATGGTGGAGGAATAAGACTGGGAGACCACTTTCTCCCCCACAAATATATCAAAAGATCATTTGAATGCTGAAGAACTTACACGAAACAACTTCTGAAAGGTGGCAGAGGACACCAGGCACCCAGAAAGGCAGCCAGTTCTCTTCAAAAAGAGGTAGGACAAAATATAACAGACAAAAAGAGAGGCAAAAGAGTTAGGAACAGAGACCCATCCTGAGGAAGGATTCGTGAAGGAGGAGAAGTTTCCAAACAGCTGAAAACCCTCTCACCAGTGGGTCAGTGGGGAGTTTAGAACGTCAGAGGGCAACATAACTGGGAGGCAAACACACACACACACACACACACACACACACACACACACACACACACACACAGAATAGGTGACTAACTGCAACTCTCATTGGAGAAGTAGCCCAGACACTCGCAGCCACTACCCGTGAGCAGAGGCTGGATAGGGAGGTGCGGGTTGCATGCTTAGGGTAAGGACTGGGTTTGAATGCCCTGAGGACAATCTCAAGGAGCTAACACGAGACAGCAACCCAAACTGTGGGATCGCCAAAGAGAAAAAAAAAAAGAAAGAGAGAGAGAGAGACCTTTCCTGTGAAAGGCTCTAACCTAAGGTACAGCCTGGCCTGCTCACAGAACAAAGCACTGAACAATCACCAAAGGAAAGTTGGCTGGCTGTGGACCGGCCTCTCACCCGCTGAAGGCAGAGAGGCAGGCATGCGACAGCCAGAGCCAGAAGGCGAGGGGCCATCTCAGCCCCAGAGTCAGCATCCTCCAAAAACTGTGAGCAGGCTCCCAGTTGCTAACCATGACTTCCTAGGATCCTGGATGGTTGAATTCTGCCAAGAGGATCACAGCCTGAGATCAGATCCTCAGAGGAGACACATGGCACACCTGAGATGGTGCTCTCATGGTGCACCTAGGAAACCAAGGTGCCAGGACCAGGTAGGTGATTAAGATGAACAGTCCACCTGGGATTGTGCACTCGCCAAGCACCTGGTGGCCTGAGGTGTTCAGACCTGGGAAGGGCACAAAACGCACACCCAGCCAAGTCTGTGCCCTTGTGGAGTACCCTAAACCTGAACCTGAGCAGCTCAGACCTGGGAAGTGCATGAAACACAGAGTCTGCTTTGGACAGTTCCCCTGCAGAGCAACTTGCAGCCTGAGCAGTGTAGACCTGGCAAGCACATGCCGTGGTGAATGGGGGCTAACCCAGTCTGGTCCATACACTGTGAGCACTCCCCACACACGCCAGTGATGTTTGTTTGCCGTGTTCCTCCCTCCCCACAACACAACTGAACAAGTGAGCCTAAATAAGTGACCATCGTTGCCCCTTTGTGTCAGGGTGGAAATTAGACACTGAAGAGACTTGCAAAACAGAGGAAGCCAAAATAAAGAAGAGGGAACTACTCTGGAAGTGACAAGGAGCAACAGATTAAAACCCGGTAGTTAGCATTGACTAAGCATTGGAAGGGGCCTATAGATCTTGATAACAAGTATAAGCTGGAAGAAGGAACTATCTGAAACTGAAATGACCCCACACTATCTGCAACAGCTCCAGAGAAATTACTAGATATATTTTTACTATTATCATTTTTAAATTATTTTTATTTTGAAGATCTTTATTACTCCTTTAATTTTCATTTTATAACCTACTATTGGCTTGCAAAAAAAGACCCTATTTTTAAAGCAAATTTAATATATGTATTTTTTCTAATTTTTGTAATTGGTTTTGTTTCATATTTTTAATATTGTATTTTTGAGAGTCTAATCTCTACTCTAGATTTTTCTTCTTTGCTTTTTGTTATTTGTATTCAATGTTGTACCTTTAAGAATCTAATCTTCAGTATCCATTTTCACTTAGGGGTGTGATTACTGGCTTGATTGCTCTCTCCTCTTTTGACTCTCCCCTTTCTCGTCCAGGTCACCTCTATCTCCTCCCTCCCCCTTCTCTTCTCTACTTAACTCTTTGAATCTCTCTGGGTGTTCCAGGCTGTAGAGAACACTTAGGGAACTGATTGCTAGCTAGATTGGTCTCTCCCTTTGACTCCCTTTCTTCTCCTCCTGGTCACCTCTATCATCCTCCTCCCTCTTCTCTTCCTTATGTAACTCTGTGAACCTCTCTGGGTGTTCCAGACAGTGGAGAGCACATGGGCAAAGAATGTTAGGAAAAGCAAAGAAAGGAATAAATGTAGAAAAAATAATAATAAGCTTAAAAATGAAAATTTTAAAAAGAGAAAAGAAAAAAAAGGAAATTGCATAGAACTGCCAAAGCACAATGTAGAGCCAGAAGTTTATAACAACAATTAAAAAATGTGACTGAGGAAAACAAAAAAAGAGCTCAAAAGCTTTAATTAGATTTCAAAGTGCCAATAAAATAGACAACTACAACAGAGGGTGAAAACAAAAGGGAAAAAAATCCAAAAGAGTCTACAGAGCAAGTGAAAACATAAGAAAAATATATGTTTTTCTTCAATCAAATCTCAGAGTCCCTTCCCTTGTCCCAGAATGCCCTCCAAAACTGTGCTGATCTCTGGACCTGTTGTGGGGCGAGCTCAGATTCTAATCTGGCCCTACTGTTTGTTCTTGTGTGTTCTTGTGTGAATCTGTGTGTTCTTGCCTCCAATGTCCACAGCTATCAGAACCAATGAGTTTTGTTTTGTGGGAGCTCTCAATGTCCTTTTATATATTCCATAGACATAGAGTCTGCCTAGTTGATTGTGTGGATTTAATCTGCAGCTTGTACAGCTTACTGGAAGGTTTTAGGTCTTCTTGCTTAGACACGCTACCCCCGGCTTTCCATTATGTTTTTATTGTCACCTCTGCATGTGGAAACCAGTATTGCCCAATACGCCCCAGTATTCTTGCCTGGAGAAAACCCCTGACAGAAAAGCCTGACAGGCCACAGCCTACAGGGTCTCAAAGAGTTGGGCACGGCCAAAGTGACCCTGTGCACATAGATGCAAGATTTTTTTGCCTGGGGCACCTCTCCCCCAGGGACAGTTAAGTGTGAAGGTGGCACAGCTGCTTGGCTTGCGGGGACCCTGTCAGCACAGTGTGCAGGTACACAAACTGCATCCACCCCAAGAGTTATGGACCTCAATTCATTTCAGTCGCTCAGTCATGTCTGACTATTTGTGAACCCATGGACAGCAGCATGCCAGGCTTCCCTGTCTATCACCAACTCCTGGAGCTTACTCAACCTCATGTCCATCGAGTCAATGATGCCATCCAACCATTTCATCCTCTTTCATTGCCTTCTCCTCCCGCCTTCAATCTTTTCCAGCATCAGGGACTTTTCCAATGAATTAGTTCTTCGTATACAGCTGGCAGGAAGGTTTTGGGTCTTCTTGCTTAGCCACACTGCCCCTGGGTTTCAATTATGCTTCTTTTTCCACCTCTGCATGTGGCTTGTCCACAGGGGTTTTCTCCTGAGGCTGCCTTGGAGGACTTGGGTTTGCCCCCCTGAGGGCCAGGTGTGGAGGTGGTGCAGCTGCCTGGGTTGCATGGATTCTGGCAGCACCAGGTACTCAGGGGAGTTGGGGGCTAGGGAAGCAGGATATATACTGATCTAGAAGCATATGGAAACCAGTATTGGCCAATATGCTCCAGTATTTTTGCCTGGAGAACCCCCCAAAGAAGAAGTCTGACAGGCCACAGTCTACAGAGTCTCAAAGAGTTGGGCGTGACCGAAGCGACCCTGCACACATAGATGCAAGATTTTTTTTGCCTGTTGCAGCTCTACCCCAGTGAGATTTGAGCATGAAGGGGGCACAGCTGCTTGGCTTGTGGGCACCCTGGCAGCACAAAGTGTGCAGGAGCATGGACTGCCTCCACCCCAGGAGTTATGGCCCTCATTGCAGTTCAGTCACTCAGTCATGCCCAACTATTTGTGACGCCATGGGCTGCTGCACGCCATGCTTCCCTGTCTGTCACCAGATCCTGGAGCTTACTCAATCTCATGTCCATTGAATCGGTGATGCCATCCAACCATCTCATCCTCTGTCATCCCCTTATCCTCCCGCCTTCAATCTTTCCCAGCATCAGGGTCTTTTTCAATGCATTAGTTCTTCACATCAGGTGGCCAAAGTACTGGAGATTCAGCTTCAGCATCAGTCCTTCCAATAAATATTCAGGACTGATTTCCTTGAGGATTGACTGGTTTGATCTCCGTGCAGTCCAAGGGACTCTCAAGAGTCTTCTCCAATTCCAAAGTTCAAAAGCGTCAATTCTTCAGCACTCAGCTTTCTTTATGGTCCAACTCTCACATCCGTACATGACTACTGGAAAAAACACAGCTTTGACTAGATGGACATTTGTTGGCAAAGTAATATCTCTGCTTTTTAATATGCTGTCTAGGTTGGTCATCGTTTTTCTTCCAGGGAGCAAGCATCTTTTATTTATTTACTTATTTTGCTTCAAATACTTTATTTACAGTTAATTTTAAAGCAGTGCTTAGGAATTCAACTATATCAGTCAATTTCATATTAAAGGACTATAGGTTGTCTGTGGGAAGAGGTCACTTACAAAATGGAGATGTAAGAAACTGCTAAGCTTCCCAGAGTTGATTTTTTTTTTTTGAAAATCCTTGCCAATAAGAACAAAACAACCGTTTAGGTTGGAATTTGCCAAGAGTATGGGAAAGGACGGACTTCCCACGTGGCTTAGTGGTGAAGAATCCACCTGCCAATGCCGGAGCTGCAGGAGCCCCAAGAGATTGATTGGGTTCAATCCCTGGGTCAGTAATATCCTCTGGAGAAGGTAATGCAACCCACTCCATATTCTAGCTGGGATAATCCCATG
The DNA here is from genome assembly GCF_032405125.1 of Capricornis sumatraensis. Classification (NCBI taxonomy): domain Eukaryota; kingdom Metazoa; phylum Chordata; class Mammalia; order Artiodactyla; family Bovidae; genus Capricornis; species Capricornis sumatraensis. The sequence continues at coordinate 62,214,328 of NC_091092.1, read as the reverse complement.
GACAGAGGAGCCTGGTGGGCTACAGTCCATGGAATTGAAAAGAGTTGGTCACGACTGAGCACACATCCATTGGTTAATCTAAGATGGCCTCTCAGTACTTTGGCTGCATGCTGTACTTTCTCACTATCCAGGATTATTCTTTCTATGAAATATGATTTCAGATCTCTCCTTCTAAGAACATCTTCTATGAGAACTTTCTATGCCTTTAGCCCTCTCATTCAGCTACTCCTATCACATTTTGTCTTTGAACTTGTCAAGACCTCCATCCTGTGATGCTGCTACTACCTATCAACCCCCTCCTGTTTTAATTTCCTTCCCATCAGCAGACTCTCATTTCACCCCTCCCCAAAAGCAGAGACATTACTTTGCCAACAAAGGTCCATCTAGTCAAGGATACAGTTTTTCCACTAGTCATGTATGGATGTGAGAGTTGGACTGTGAAGAAAGCTGAGCGCCGAAAAATTGATGCTTTTGAACTGTGGTGTTGGAGAAGACTCTTGAGGGTCCCTTGGACTGCAAGGAGATCCAACCAGTCCATTCTGAAGATCAGTCCTGGGTGTTCTTTGGAAGGAATGATACTAAAGCTGAAACTCCAATACTTTGGCCACCTCATGTGAAGAGTTGACTCATTGGAAAAGACTCTGATGCTGGGAGGGATTGGGGGCAGGAGGAGAAGGGGACGACAGAGGATGAGATGGCTGGATGGCATCACCGACTCGATGGACATGAGTTTGGGTGAACTCTGGGAGTTGGTGATGGACAGGGAGGCCTGGCATGCTGCAATTCATGGGGTCGCAAAGAGTTGGACATGACTGAGTGACTGAACTGAACTGAACTGAATCACTCTCATGCTCATATTCTCAATTCTCTTTTTCAATTTTCCTTCACTCTAGGATGTCCTTTACCTCCTGATGAAACTCCACATCAGATAAATATTTTTATCTAGTTAAATTATTCAATAAAAATTATCTTTTCTCTTACACCTGGGATGTTGCACTCTATAAAATAAAGCTTAGAAAATAATCAGTACTATCACCACTAAGGTTATCACAGTCAAAAGTAATTGGGCTTTCAAGATCAAGAAATCTTTTTTTATATATTTTCCAAAGTAGCATTCTCTTTTACTGTTGATAACAACTACTTCAAACCTACTTATCTTGCTTTAAAATTCTTACCCTACTACTTACATACCCTTTTTTAGCAGATGAACTTGCTTAATATCTTAAAGAGAAAACAGAATCCATCAGATGAAAATCATCTTAATTTCCTGTCCCCAAACCGATACTCTTGATAGCATATGGACTTGTAAATTTCCTTTGCTAAGTTCCCATCCACTTAAGCCCAACTCCTTCTTATTTGCTGAATCCTGTCTTTGACAACCTTCTAGGGGCTTAACACTGATAATATCCTTTCTTGTATTTTTTTAATTTTCTCCCTCTTTACTCAGTACTGCAAATCAGCATTTTAAAAACATTTCTCTAGGCTTAAAAAACCCTCTTGAGTCTAAATTCCCCTCCAGATACAAATCTACTTTTTTCTTTTGCAGCTAAACTTCTCAAAAGGATTTGAATTTTTGCTTTCTTATCCTTCTCGCTTTTAAAAAAAATTTTAATTAGAGGCTAATTACTTTAAAATATTGTGGTGGTTTTTGCCATGTATTCACTTGAATCAGCCATGGGTGTACATGTGTTCCCCATCCTGACCCTCCCTCCCACCTCCCTCCCCATCCCATCAATTAGGGTCATCCCAGTGAACCAGCCCTGACCACCGTGCTTCATGCATTGAACCAGGACTGGTGATCTATTTCACATATGATAATATACATGTTTCAATGCAATTCTCTCAAATCATCCCACCCTTGCCTTCTCCCAAAGAGTCCAATAGTCTGTTCTTTACATCTGTGTCTCTTTTGCTGTCTCACATATAGGGTCATCGTTACCACCTTTCTAAATTCCATATATATGCATTAATATACTGTACTGGTGGGTTTTTTTTTTCTGACTTACTTCGCTCTGCATAATAGGCTTCAGTTTCAACCACCTCATTAGAACTGACTCAAATGCATTCTTTTTAATAGCTGAGTAATATTCCATTGTGTATATGTACCACAACTTTCTTAACCATTCGTCTGCCGATGGACATCTAGGTTGCTTCCATGTCCTGGCTATTGTAAACAGTGCTGTGATGAACACTGGGGTACATGTGTCTCTTTCATTTCTGGTTTCCTCAGTGTGTATGCCCAGCAGTGGGATTGCTGGGTCATATGGCAGTTGTATTTCCAGTTTTTTAAGAAACCTCCACACTGTTCTTAGTGGCTGTACTAGTTTGCACTTCCACCAAAAGTGTAAGAGGGTTCCTTTTTCTCCACACCCTCTCCAGCATTTATTGTTTGTAGGCTTTTTGATAGCAGCCATTCTGACCAGCTGTGAGATGGTACCTCATTGTGGTTTTGATTTGCATTTCTCTGATAATGAGTGATGTTGAGCATCTTTTAATGTGTTTGTTAGCCATTTGTATGTCTTCTTTGGAGAAATGTCTGTCTAGTTCTTTGGCCCATTTTTTGATTGGGTCACTTATTTATCTCGAATTGAGCTTCAGGAGTTGCTTGTATATTTTTGAGATTAATTCTTTGTCAGTTGCTTCATTTGCTATTATTTTCTCCCATTCTGAAGGCTGTCTATTCACCCTGCTTATAGTTTCATTCGTTGTGCAAAAGCTTTTAAGTTTAATTAGGTCCCATTTGTTTATTTTTTGTTTTATTTCCATTACTCTGGGAGGTGGGTCATAGAGGATCCTGCTATGATTAATGTGAGAGTTTTGCCTATGTTTTCCTCTAAGAGTTTTATAGTTTCTCATCCTACATTTAGATCTTCAATCCATTTTGAGTTTATTTTTGTGTTTGGTGTTAGAAAGTGTTCTAGTTTCATTCTTTTACAAGTGGTTGACCAGTTTTCCCAGCACCACTTGGTTAAGAGACTGTCTTTTCTCCATTGTATATTCTTGCCTCCTTTGTCAAAGATAAGGTGTCCATAAGTGCATAGATTTATCTCTGAGCTTTCTATTTTGTTCCATTGATCTATGTTTCTGTCTTTGTGCAAATACCACATTGTCTTGATTACGGTTTCTTTGTAATAGACCCTGAAGTCAGGCAGGTTGATTCCTCCAGCTCCAGTCTTCTTTCTCAAGATTGTTTGTTTATTCGAGGTTTTCTTGTAATTCCATACGAATTGTGAAATTATTTGTTCTAGTTCTGTGAAAACTACCGTTGGTAGTTTGATAGGGGTTGCATTGAATCTATAGATTGTTTTGGGTAGAATGCTCATTTTCACTATTTGATTCTTCCGATCCATGTACAAAGTATATTTCTCCATCTATTAGTGTCATCTTTTATTTCTTTCATCAGCTTTTTATAATTTTCTATATAAAATTCTTTTGTTTCTTTAGGTAGATTTATTCCTAAGTATTTTATTCTTTTCGTTGCAATGTTGAATGGAATTGTTTCCTTAATTTCTCTTTCTATTTTCTCATTGTTAGTGTATAGGAATGCAAGGGATTTCTGAGTGTTCATTTTATATCCTGCAACTTTACTATATTCATTGATTAGCTCTAGTAATTTTCTGGTGGAGTCTTTAGGGTTTTCTATGTAGAGGATCATGTCATCTGCAAACAGTGAGAGTTTTACTTCTTCTTTTCCAATTTGGATTCATTTTCTTTCTTTTTCTGCCCTGAATGCTGTGGCCAAAACTTCCAAAATGATGTTGAATAGCAGTGGTGAGAGTGAGCATCCTTATCTTGTTCCTGACTTCAGGGGAAATGCTTTCAATTTTTCTCCATTGAGGATAATGTTTGCTGTGGGTTTATCATATATGGCCTTTATTATGTTGAGGTATGTTCCTTCTATTCCTGCTTTCCAGCGAATTTTTATCATAAATGGATGTTGAATTTTGTCAAAGGCTTTCTCTGCATCTATTGAGATAATCATGTGGTTTTTATCTTTTAATTTGTCAATGTGGTGTATCACATTAATTGATTTCCAAATATTGAAGAATCATTGCATTCCTGGGATAAAGCCCACTTAGTCATGATGTCTGATCTTTTTAATATGTTGTTGGATTCTGTTTGCTAAAATTTTGTTAAAGACTTTTGCATCTATGTTCATCAGTGATATTGGTCTGTAGTTTTCTTTATTGTGGCAACCTTTCCTGGTTTTGATGTTAGGGTAATTGTGGCCTCATAGACTGAGTTTCGAAGTTTACCTTCCTCTGCAAATTTCTGGGAGAGTTTGAGTAGGAGAGGTGTTAGCTCTTCTCTAAGTTTTTGGTAGAATTCAGCTGTGAAGCCGTCTGGTCGTGGGCTTTTGTTTGTTGGAAGATTTCTGATTACAGTTTCAATTTCTGTGCTTGTGATGGGTCTGTTAAGATTTTCTATTTCTTCCTGGTTCAGTTTTGGAATGTTATACTTTTCTAAGAATTTGTCCATTTCTTCCAAGTTTTCCATTCTGTTGGCATATAGATGCTGATAGTAGTCTCTTATGATCCTTTGTATTTCTGTATTGTTTGTTGTGATTTCTCCATTTTCATTTCTCATTTTGTTGATTTGATTTTTTCTCCCTTTGTTTCTTGAAGAGTCTGAGTGATGGTTTGTCAATTTTATTTATCTTCTTGAAGAGCCAGCTTTTAGCTTTGTTGATTTTTGCTATGGTCTCTTTTGTTTCTTTTGCATTTATTTCTGCCTTACATATATATAAATATATATATATATATATATATATAAATTTATTTATTTTAATTGGAGGCTAATTACTTTACAATATTATATTGGTTTTGCCATATATTGACATGAATCCGCCATGGGTGTAAATGTGTTCCCCATCCTGAACCCCCTTCCCACCTCTCTCTCCATACCATCGCTCTGGGTCATCCCAGTGCACCAGCCCCGAGCATCCTGTATCATGAATCGAACCTGGACTGGTGATTCGTTTCACATATGATATTATACATGTTTCAATGCCATGCTCCCAAATCATCCCACCTTCGCTCTCTCCCACAGAGTCCAAAAGACTGTTCTATACATCTGTGTCTCTTTTGCTGTCTCGCATACAGGGTTATCATTACCATCTTTCTAAATTACATATATATACGTTAGTATACTGTATTGGTGCTTTTCTTTCTGGTTTATTTCACTCTGTATAATAGGCTCCAGTTTCATCCAACTCATTAGCACTGATTCAAATGTATTCTTTTTAATGGCTGAGTGATACTCCATTGTGTATAGGTACCACAGCTTTCTTATCCATTCATCTGCTGATGGACATCTAGGTTGCTTCCATGTCCTGGCTATTATAAACAGTGCTGGGTGAACATTGGGGTACACGTGTCTCTCAATTCTGGTTTCCTTGGTGTTTACGCCCAGCAGTGGGATTGCTGGGTCATATGGCACTTCTATTCCCAGTTTTTTAAGGAATCTCCACACTGTTCTCCAAAGTGGCTCTACTAGTTTGCATTCCCACAAACAGTGTAAGTGGGTTCCCTTTTCTCTACACCCTCGCCAGCATTTATTGCTTGTAGACTTTGGATAGCAGCCATTCTGACTGGCGTGAAATGGGACCTCATTGTGATTTTCATTTGCATTTCACTGATGATGAGTGATGTTGAGCATCTTTTCATGTGTTTGTTAGCCATCTGTATGTCTTCTTTGGAGAAATGTCTCTTTAGTTCTTTGGCCCATTTTTTGATTGGGTCGTTTATTTTTCTGGAATTGAGCTGCAAGTGTTGCTTGTATATTTTTGAGATTCTTTGTCAGTTGCTTCGTTTGCAATTATTTTCTCCTACTCTGAAGTCTGTCTTTTCACCTTGCTTATAGTTTCCTTTGTGTGCAGAAGCTTTTAATTTTAATCATGTCCCATTTGTTTATTTTTGTTTTTATTTCCAATATTCTGGGAGGTGGGTCATAGAGGACGCTGCTGTGATTTATGTCGGAGAGAGTTTTGCCTATGTTCTCTTCTAGGAGTTTTATAGTTTCTAGTCTTACGTTTAGATCTTTAATCCATTTTGAGTTTATTTTTGTGTATGATGTTAGAAAGTGTTCTAGTTTCATTCTTTTACAAGTGGTTGACCAGTTTTCCCAGCACCACTTGTTAAAGAGATTGTCTTTTCTCCATTGTATATTCTTGCCTACTTTCTCAAAGATAAGGTGTCCATAGGTGCGTGGATTTATCTCTGGGTTTTCTACTTTTTTCCATTGATCTATACTTCTGTCTTTGTGCCAGTACTATACTCTCTTCACTGTGGCTTTGTAGTAGAGCCTGAAGTCAGGCAGGTTGATTCCTCCAGTTCCAGTCTTCTTTCTCAAGATTGCTTTGGCTATTGGAGGTGTTTTGTATTTCCATACAAATTTTGAAATTATTTGTTCTAGCTCTGTGAAAAATACCATTGGCAGCTCGATAGGGGTTTCATTGAATCTATAGATTGCTTTGTATAATATACTCATTTTCACTACATTGATTCTTCCAATCCATGAACACGGTATATTTCTCCATCTGTTAGTGTTCTCTTTGATTTCTTTCACCAGTGTTTTATAGTTTTCTATATATAGGTCTTTAGTATTTTATTAGTTTCGTTGCAATGGTGAATGGAATTGTTTCCTTAATTTCTCTTTCTATTTTCTCATTATTAGTGTATAGGAATGCAAAGGATTTGTGTATGTTGATTTTATATCCTGCAACTTTACTATATTCATTGATTAGCTCTAGTAATTTTCTGGTGGAGTCTTTAGGGTTTTCTATGTAGAGGAGCATGTCATCTGCAAACAGTGAGAGTTTTACTTCTTCTTTTCCAATTTGGATTTCTTTCATTTCTTTTTCTGCTCTGACTGCTATGGTCAAAACTTTCATAGCTATGTTAAATAATAGCGATGAGAGTTGGCACCCTTGTCTTGTTCCTGACTTTAGGGGAAATGCTTTCAAATTTTCACCACTGAGGATAATATTTGCTGAGGGTTTGTCATATATAGCTTTTATTATGTAGAGATATGTTCCTTCTATTTCTGCTTTCTGGAGGTTTTTATCATAAATGGATGTTGAATTTTGTCAAAGGCTTTCTCTGCCTCTACTGAGATAATTATATGGCTTTTATTTTTCAATTTGTTAATGTGGTGTATTACATTGATTGATTTGTGGATATTGAAGAATTCTTGCACCCCTGGGGTAAAGCCCACTTGGTCATGATGTATGATCTTTTTAATGTGTTGTTGGATTCTGATTGCTAGAATTTTGTTAAGGATTTTTGCATCTATGTTCATCAGTGATATTGACCTGTAGTTTTCTTTTTTTGTGGCATCTTTGTCAGGTTTTGGTATTAGGGTGATGGTGGCCTCATAGAATGAGTTTGGGAGTTTACCTTCCTCTGCAAATTTCTGGAAGAGTTTGAGTAGGATAGGTGTTAGCTCTTGTCTAAATTTTTGGTAGAATTCAGCTGAGAAGCCATCTCATCCTGGGCTTTTGTTTACTGGAAGATTTCTGACTACACTTTCAATTTCCATGCTTATGATAAGTCTGTTAAGATTTTCTATTTCTTCCTGGTTCAGTTTTGGAAAGTTGTACTTTTCTACTAATTTGTCCATTTCTTCCAAGTTGTCCATTCTATTGGCATATAGGTGCTGATAGTAGTCTTTAACGATGCTTTGTATCTGTGTGTTGTCTTTTGTGATCTCTCCATTTTCATTTCTAATTTTATTGATTTGATTTCTCTCCCTTTGTTTCTGGATGAGTCTGTCTAATGTTTTCTCAATTTTATTTATTTTCACAACTAACCAGCCTTTGGCTTTATTGATTATTGCTATCATCTCTTTTGTTTCTTTTGCATTTATTTCTGCCCTAATTTTTAAGATTTCTTTCCTTCTACTAACCCTGGGGTTCTTCATTTCTTCCTTTTCTAGTTGCTTTAGGTGTACAGTTAGGTTATTTATTTGACATTTTTCTTGTTTCTCGAGGTATGCCTGTATTGCTATGAACCTTCCCCTTAGCACTGCTTTTACCCATAGGTTTTGGGTTGTGTTTTCATTTTCATGTGTTTCTATGCATATTTTGATTTCTTTTTAGATTTCTTCTGTGATTTGTTGGTTATTCAGCAGCATGTTGTTCAGCCTCCATAAGTTTGAATTTTTAATAGTTTTTCTCCTGTAATTGAGATATAGTCTTACTGCCTTGTAGTCAGAAAAGATGCTTGGAATGATTTCAGTTTTTTTGAATTTACCAAAGCTAAATTTATGGCCCAGGATGTGATCTATCCTGGAGAAGGTTCTCTGTGCACTTGAGAAAAAGTTGAAATTCATTGTTTTGGGGTGAAATGTCCTATAGATATCAATTAGGTCTAACTGGTCTATTGTATCATTTAAAGTTTGTGCTTCCTTGATAATATTCTGTGTAGTTGATCTGTCCGTAGGTGTGAGTGGGCTGTTGAAGTCTCCCACTATTATTGTGTTATTGCTAATTTCCCCTTCCATACTTGTTAGCATTTGTCTTACATATTGCGGTGCTCCTATGTTGGGTGCATATATATTTATAATTGTTATATATTCTTCTTGGATTGATCCTTTGATCATGATGTAGTGTCCTTCTTTGTCTCTTTTCACAATCTTTGTTTTAAAGTCTATTTTATCTGATAGGAGTATTGCTACTCCTGCTTTCTTTTGGTCTCTATTTGCGTGGAATATCTATTTCCAGCCCTTCACTTTTAGTCTGTATGTGTCCCTTGTTTTGAGGTGGGTCTCTTGTAGACAATATATATAGGAGTCTTCTTTTTGTATCCGTTCAGCCAGTTTTTGTCTTTTCATTGGGGCATTCAACCCATTTAAGTTTAAGGGAATTATTGATAAGTATGATCCCGTTGCCATTTACTTTGTTGTTTTGGGTTCGAGTTTATAAACCCTTTCTGTGTTTTCTGTCTAGAGAAGATCCTTTAGAGTTTGTTGGAGAGCTGGTTTGGTGGTGCTGAATTCTCTCAGCTTTTACTTGTCTGTAAAGCTTTTGATTTCTCCTTCTTATTTGAATGATATCCTTGCTGGGTACAGTAATCTCAGCTGTATGTTATTTTCTTTCATCACTTTAAGTATGTCCTGCCATTCCTTCCTGGCCTGCAGAGTTTTTATTGAAAGATCAGCTGTTATCCTTATGGGAATCCCCTTGTGTGTTATTTGTTGTTTTTCCCTTGCTGCTTTTAATATTTGTTCTTTCTGTTTGATCTTTGTTAATTTGATTAATATGTGTCTTGGGGTTTTTTGCCTTGGCTTTATCCTGTTTGGGACTCTTTGGATTTCTTGGACTTGGGTGATTATTTCCTTCCCCATTTTAGGGAAGTTTTCAACTATTATCTCCTCAAGTATTTTCTCATGGCCTTTCTTTTTGTCTTCTTCTGGGAGTCCTATGATTCGAATGTTTGGGCCTTTAACATTGTCCCAGATGTCTCTGAGTTTGTCCTAATTTCTTTTAATTCGTTTTTCTTTTTCCTCCTGTTTCATTTATTTCTACCATTCTATATTCTACCTCGCTTATCCTATTTTCTTCCTCCATTATTCTACTGTTGGTTCCCTCCAGAATGTTTTTTATCTCATTTGTTGCAGTATTCATTATATATTCACTCTTTTTTATTTCTTCTAGATCCTTGTTAAACCTTTCTTGCATTTTCTTGATCCTTGTCTCCAGACTATTTATCTGTAACTCCATTTTGTTTTCAAAATTTTGGATCATTTTTACTATCATTATTCGGAATTCTTTATCAGGTAGATTCCCTATCTCTTCCTCTTTGGTTTGGTTTGTTGGGCATTTATCCTGTTCCTTTACCTGCTGGGTATTTCTCTGCCTTTTCATCTTGTTTAGATTGCTGTCTTTGGGTTGGCCTTTCCGTATTCTGGCACTTTGTGGTTCCTCTTTATTGTGGAGTTTCCTCACTCTGGTTGGATGGCTGGTTTGTCAAGGTTTCCTGGTTAGGGAAGCTTGTGTCGGTGTTCTGGTGGGTGGAGGTGGGTTTCTTCTTTTCGTAGTGCAATGAAGTGTCCAGTAATGAGTTATGAGATGTCAGTGGGTTTGGAGTGACTTTGGGCAGCCTGTATATTGAAGCTCATGCCTATGTTCCTGTGGTGCTGGAGAATTTGCATGGAAATTGTTAGCCCTTGTGTGGTACTTGGTTTCAGTGTAGGTATGATGAGCTCCTATCGATTAATGTTCCCTGGAGTCAGGAGTTCTCTGGTGTTTTCAGAATTTGGACTTAAGCCTCCTACCTTTGGTTTTCAGTCTTAATTTTACAGTAGCCTCAGGACTTCTCCATCTATACAGCACTGATGATAAAATATCTAGGTTAAACTTGAAAAGTTTCTCCACTGTGAGGGACACCCAGAAAGGTTCACAGAGTTACACGGAGATGAGAAGAGGGAGGAGGTAGATAGAGGTGACCAGGAGAAGAAGAGGAAGAATCAAAAGAGGAGAGAGAAAGCTAGCCACTTCCTTATGTGCTCTCCACAGTCTGGACTGCTCAGTGATGTTCATGGAGTTATACAGAGAAGAAAAGAGAAAGGAAGGAGACAGAGGTGGCCAGGAGGATAAAGGGGGGCGGGTATCAAAAGGAGAGACACAGATCCAGCCAGTAATCAGTTCCCTAAGTGTTCCCCACAGTCCGGAACACACAAAGAGATTTACAGAGTTGGGTAGAGAAGAGAAGGGGGAGGGAGGAGATAGAGGCCACCTGGTGGAGAAAAAGGAGAGTCCAAAGAGGGAGAAAAAAAGTCAAGCCAGTAATCTCTCTCCCAAGTAACAATGGGTACTGAAGATTGAGTTCTTAAAGGTACAAAATTGGTCACAAATACAAAAAGCAAATGTTAATAATCTAGAGTAGAGGTTGGATTCTCAAAAATACAATATTAAAGAAGTCAAAAAAGTATAATATATATATATATATATGAAGTTTGCTTTTAAAAATAGGGTCTTTTGTTTTGCAAAGTAATAGTAGGTTATAAAAATGAAAATTAAGAGTAATAGAGGACTTAAAAATATTTTTTAATTTAAAAAATGAAAATAGTAAAAATATATCAGAAGTTGTTTTGTGGAATTTACTCAGCATTCAAATGTTCTTTCAGTGAATTTGTGGGGGAGAAAATGGTCTCTCCGACCTATTCCTCTGCCATCTTAGGACTGCCTCCTCTGCCCTACATTTTGTGATTTGCTTCCTTCTGCTAATCCAGGGTTTCTTCATTTTTTTTTTCTTTTTCTAGTTGCTTTAGGTGTAGAGTTAGGTTATTTACTTGATTTCTCTTCTGTTTCTTGAGGTAGGCTTGTATTGCTATGAACCTTCCCGTTAGCACTGCTTTTACTGAATCCCATAGGTTTTGGGTTGTTTTGTTTTCATTTTCGTCCATTTCTAGGCATTATTAAATTTCTTTTCTGATTTCCTCTGTGATTTTTTGGTTATTCAAAAGTGTGTTGTTTATCCTCCATATGTTTGCATTTTTAATAGTTTTTTCCCCTGAAGTTGACATCTAACCTTACCTCATTGTGATCAGAAAAGATTCTTGAGATGATTTCAATCTTTTTGAATTTACAAAGGTTAGATTTATGGCCCAGGATGTGATCTATCCTGGAGAAGGTTCTGTGTGCACTTGAGAAAAAGGTGAAATTCCTTGTTTTAGGGTGAAATGACCTATAGATAATAATTAAGTCTACCTGGTCCATTATATCATTTCAAGTTTGTGTTTCCTTGCTAATTTTCTGTTTAGTTGATCTATCCATAGGTGTGAGTGGGGTATTAAAGTCCCCACTATTATTGTGTTAATTTCCCCTTTCATACTTGTTAGCATTTGCCTTACATATTGCGGTGCTCCTATGTTGGGTGCATATATATTTATATATATGTTATATCTTCTTCTTGGATTGATCCTTTGATCATTATGCAGTGTCCTTCTTTGTCTCTTTTCACAGCCTTTATTCAAAGTCTATTTTATCTGATAGGAGTATTGCTACTCCTACTTTCTTTTGGTCTCCATTTGCATGAAATATCTTTTTCGAGCCCTTCACTTTCAGTCTGTATGTGTTCCTAAGTTTGAGGTGGGTCTCTTGTAGACAACATATATAGAGGTCTTTTTTTTGGTATCCATTCAGCCAGTCTTTGTCTTTTGGTTGGGGCATTCAACCCATTTAAGTTTAAGGGAATTATTGATAAGTATGATTCCGTTGCCATTTACTTTGTTGTTTTGGGTTTGAATTTATACACCTTTTCTGTGTTCCCTGTCTAGAGAAGATCCTTTAGAGTTTGTTGGAGAGCTGGTTTGGTGGTGCTGAATTCTCTCAGCTTTTGCTTGTCTGTAAAGCTTTTGATTTCTCCTTCTTATTTGAATGAGATCCTTGTTGGGTACAGTAATCTGGGCTGTAGCTTATTTTCTTTCATCACTTTAAGTATGTCCTGCCATTCCCTCCTGGCCTGAAGAGTTTCTATTGAAAGATCAGCTGTTATCCTTACGTGAATCCCCTTGTGTGTTATTTGTTGTTTTTCCCTTGCTGCTTTTAATATTTGTTCTTTCTGTTTGATCTTTGTTTATTTGATTAATGTGTTTTTTTTGGGTGTTTCCCCTTGGCTTTATCCTGTTTGGGACTCTCTGGATTTCTTGGACTTGGGTGATTATTTCCTTCCCCATTTTAGGGAAGTTTTCAACTATTATCTCCTCAACTATCTTCTCATGGTCTCTCTTTTTGTCTTCTTCTGGGATTCCTATGATTCGAATGGTGGGACATTTAACATTGTCCCAGAGGTCTCTGAGGTTTTCTTCATTTCTTTTAATTCTTTTTTCATTTTTCCTCTCTGCTTTGTTTATTTCCACCATTCTATCTTCCACCTCACTTATCCTATCTTGCATCAGTTATTCTACCATTGGTTCCCTTCAGAGTGCTTTTGATCTCAGTTATTGCATTATTCATTATATACTGACTCTTTTTTATTTCTTCTAGGTCCTTGTTAAACTTTTCTTGCATCTTCTCAATCCTTGTCTCCAGACTATCTGTAACTCCATTTTGTTTTCAAATTTTTGGATCATTTTTACTATCATTGTTATCAATTCTTTTTCAGTTAGACTCCCTATGTCTTCCTCTTTTGTTTGGATTGGTGGGCATTTATCATGTTCCTTTCCCTGCTGAATATTTCTCTGCCTTTTCATCTTGTTTAGGTTGCTGTGTTTTGCGTGGCCTTTCTGTATGCTGGAAGCTTGTGGTTCCTCTTTACTGTGGAGGATCCTCCCTGTGGATGGGATTGGAACAGTGCTTGTCAAGGTTTCCTGGTTAGGGAAACTTGCGTCGGTGTTCTGGTGGGTGGAGCTGGATCGCTTCTCTCTGGAGTGCAATGAAGTGTCCAGTAGTGAGTTTTGAGGTGTCTATGGGTTTGGTGTGACTTTTGGCCACCTGTATTTTTGTGCTCGGGTTATGTTCCTGCTTTGTTGGAGAATTAGCTTGAAATGTCTTGCTCTGAAACTTGTTGGCTCTTGGGTGGAGCTTGATTTCAGTGTAGGTATAGAGGCTTTTGTATGAGCTTTGGTTGATTAATGGTCCCTGGAGTCAGGAGTTTTCTGGTGTTCTCAAGATTTGGATTTAGGACGCCTGCCCCTGGATTTCAGTCTTATTCTTAGAGTAGACTCAAGACTTCTTCATCCATACAACTCTGGTGATAAAACATCTAGGTTAATGGCAAGATTCTCCACAGTGAGGACACCCAGGAGGTTCACAGAGTTACATGAAGAAGAGAAGAGCGAGGAGGGGGATAGAGGTGATCAGTAGGAGAAGAGAGGGAATCAAAAGGGGAGAGAGCAGTCTAGTCAGTAATCAATTCCCTACTGAGCAGTCGTCTTTTAATTTCATGGTTGCAGTCACCATCTGCAGTGATTTTGGAGCCCCCAAAAAACTAAAGTCTCTCACTGTTTCCATTGTTTCCCCATTTATTTGCCATGAAGTGATGGGAACAGATGCCACAATCTTAGTTTTCTGAATGCTGATTTTTAAGCAAAGTTTTTCACCCTCCTCGTTCACTTTCATCAAGAGGCTCTTTATTTCCACTTCACTTTCAGCCATAAGAGTGGTGTTATTTATATATCTGAGGTTATTGATACTTCTCATGGCAATCTTGATTCCAGCTTGTGTTTCACCCAGCCCAGCATTTCACATGATGTACTCTGCATATAAGTTAAACAAGCAGGGTGACAATATACAGCCTTGATGCATTCCTTTCCCCATTTGGAACCAGTCTGTTGTTCCATGTGCACTTCTAACTGTTGCTTCTTGACCGGGATACAGATTTCTCAGGAAGCAGGTCAGGTGGTCTGGTATTCCCATCTCTTGAAGAATTTTCCACAGTTTGTTGTGATCCACAGAGTCAAAAGGCTTTAGTGTGGTTAATAAAGCAGAAGTAGATATTTTTCTGGAACTCTCTTGCTTTTTGGATGATCCAATGGATGTTAGCAATTTGATCTCTGGTTCCTCTGCCTTTTCTAAATGTAGCTTGAACATCTGGAAGTTCACATTTCACGTACTGTTGAAGCCTCGGTTGGAGAATTTGGAGCATTACTTTGCTAGCATGTGAGACAAGTGCAATTGTGGAGTAGTTTGAACATTCTTTGGCATTGCCTTTCTTTGAGATTGGAATGAAAACTGATCTTTTCCAGTCCAGTGCTCATGGCACAGTTTTCCACATTTTTGGAAAACATTTTTTTCCAAAATTTTTTGGAGATTTCCAAATTTGCTGCCATTTTGAGTGCAGCACTTTTACAGCATCACCTCTTAGGATTAGAAATAGCTCAACAGGAATTCCATCACTTCCACTAACTTTGTTCTTCGTGATGCTTCCTAAGGCCCATTTGATTTCACATTCCAGGATATCTGGCTCTAGGTGAGTGATCACACCCTCATGTTTATCTGGGTCATGACGATCTTCTCTGAATATTGCTTCTCTATATTCTTGCCACCTCTTCTTAATATCTTTTCCTTCTCTTAGAACCATACCACTTCTGTGTTTTATTGTGCCCATCTTTGCATGAAATATTGCCTTGGCATCTCTAATTTTCTTGAATAGATCTCTAGTCTTTCCCATTCTATTGTTTCCTTCTATTTCTTAGCATTGATCAGAGAGGACGGGTTTCCTTATCTCTCTTATTCTTTGGAACTCTGCATTCAAATAGGTTTATCTTTCCTTCTCACCTTTGTCTTTAGCTTCTCTTCTTTTCTCAATTATTTATAAGGCCTCCTCAGACAACCATTTTGCCTTTTAGCATTTCTTTTTCTTAGGGATGGCCTTGATCACTGCATCCTGTACAATGTCACAGTGTCTTCTGTGGAGGCAGGAGTCAGAGCCACCGGGATGTTCCACTGACTCTCCTGCTGCCCTAATGTTAGACCCTCAGGTGGGTCTGGTTAATTCATGAGTTTCCACTTGTGGGATGGACGACAGCAGAAGTCAAAATGCTAGACCCTTGCACAGCACGTTCTTTGGGCTTTCCTCCCACATGTCTGACCAGAGTGTCCACACCAACTCTACACACCCATGTGAATCTGGATCTGCCCTGACGCAGTTTCTCTCCAGGAATGATGGTGAAAACATATCAATATCTGCTAAACTTACAAATGAAACTGTAGCAACGTCTGCTTACAGCTCCTCCTTTGTAGCACCTGCAGAAAGACTGGGACAGAGAGCTCATTTAGTCATCTGTAAGCAACTGCAAGGCTTTATTTCCCACTTGATTTTCTTACAGGACCCCTGGCCCAGCTCCATACTGCCCATTACTGAGAGAAGCTGGCCTACTCTCCTCCCATCCTGTTGATTTTATTGATTTATTTTTGCATGTGTTGGGTCTTCCTTTCTGTGCCCAGGCTTTCTCTAGTTGTAGGGAGTGGGGGCTAAATTCTCGTTGCTGTGCACAGGCTTCTCATCATGGTCACTTCCCTTATTGCAGAACATGGGATCTAGAGCACAGGCTCAGTAGGTGTGGGGCATGGGATCATTTGCTCTGTGGCATGTTGGATCTTCCTGGACCAGGCATCAAAGCATCGTCCCTTGCATTGGCAGGTGATTTCTCATCCACTGAACCCCCAGGGAAGTCCTACGCATGTTTTATCTTGCTTTGTCCTGAACTGTAACCACTACTCCAACCTCTGCTTTCTTCTGGATTAAAAATATATGTACATCTGTGTGTCTGGGCTCAATCGTGTCCGACTGTTTGTGACCTATGTACGGGAACTCTCCAGGCTCCCTGTCCATTGGATTTTCCAGGCAAGAATACTGGAGTGAGTTCCCATTTCCATCTCCAGGGGATCTTTCCCACCAAGGGATTGAACCTGTGTCTGTTGTGTCTCCTGCCTTGGCAGTCTGATCCTTTACCACTAGCAGCACCTTTCTTTTGAAAGTCTGAAAGAAAGTGTGTGGCTTTATAAGCTGGACCACTTGAATCATTTCCCCTACAAGGAGTTCACTGACACCACCCACTCACGCCTGCAGTGTGTCCCTTACAACTCCTTTCACATAGGTCCAGCTTAGCATCTGCAGCCTTTGACACATCCCCCTTGCATGTATTTCAACCTGAATACCAGCTTTATTACTGATGAAACTGATTGGGAAGAACGTGGCTTGGTGTTCAGTCGCCCAGACATGTCTGACTCTTTGCAACCCCATGGACTGCAGTTTGCCAGGCCTCTCTTTCCCTCACCATCCCCCAGAGTTTGCCCAAGTTCATGTTCATTGCATCTCTGATGCCATCCAGCCATCTCTTCCTCTGACATACTCTTCTCCTTCTGCCCTCAGTCTTTCCCAGCACCAGGGACTCTGTCAATTGTTAATAATTTTTCATTACTTTGGTTAATGATTCAGTGGAATTCATGTATATAATTCTTTCATTAATGGTTATTTCCTTAAAGTATTAATATGTTCCAAAAGTTAGAAAGATTTACCTAAATATTTATTTCTCTATTTCTTTTTAAAGACTCTGGAACACAGGGAATTCCCTGATGGTCCAGTGGTCAGGACTCCAGGCTTTCACTGCAGGAGGCATGGCTTTGGTCCCATGTTGGGGAACTAAGATCCTACAAGCCATGAGATGCAGCAAAACAAAACAAAAGACAGAAAGGAAACAGATTCTCTAAAAACAACAACAAAAAAAGACTCTTGATCACAATTTCTCTCAGAAAATATGCCTGCTACCCAATTTCTGGTTTCCCAACATCATTGCCACAATTGGCTTGGTTTCCTACTAAAATTAAAACCTTAGTTTGCATGAGGAGAGAAAAAAAACCAAGGCACACTAAAATAAGAATTTTGTGGCTGACAACATGTATCAAGTCAGTAAAGAAAAGTGCTGGGACAATTAGTTGAGTGATTTGGGCATGGCTAGTTATTTCTCTCTTAATATATCTTTTATCCTACAATCTTGCTAATTCAATGATTAGTTCTTGTCAATATTTTGTAGATTCCATTTGATTTTCTGCATAGGGAATCATGTCTGCAGATAGTTTTACCTTTTCCTTTCCATTCGAGATGCCTTTTATCAATTGATTTCTCTCCTCGTAATGGTTTGGATGTTTCTCATTCTTGGCATACTTTTTTCCTTGGGTGGTGGGTGTATTTTTCCCTAGATATATTCCATAACTTTTTAAAACATAATGTTGTTTACTTAAGTTAGAAACACTTTTATCCTGTTGAGTCTTGCCTTAAGGGTTGATCAGTGGGAGTTTGAGACAAGATCCCTCTAAGTACTGTATATGATGTCACCTGAATGAAGAGTTTCTGCTATAGATCCAGCGGACTCTCTGCCCACATGCAGGGTTCTGTCCTCCCTCTGCTGCCCTCTCCTCTCTGGTGCACTGCCTGCCAGCTCCAACAGCCTCTGCTCTGCAATTCCCCCTGAACACCCAGGGAGCCAGCTGGGCATGGCCTGGGCAGTCTGTATAGACAGAAAGCTTGGGCAGCTGCACAGCTCATCTCTTCTGTGTCTCAGCTCCCAGAGATCACTGCTGATCCTCTCTGGCCTGATGCCCAGTTTTTTCACAGCCTGAGCTTCATATATTTTGACCACTTTTCAGAGGATCTTTGAAGTCAGTGGCAGGGAAGAGCTTTTCCTGTTCCTCCCGATGCATTAACAGTCTGCCGTGATAGAACCTGGAGAGCTCTGCCCCCGTGGGCTGGAGGGAGGCAGGTGCTGCTCCTGGGGATAGTGGCAATGGTTCTGGGGGTGACGGTATTGGAGTCTTTCACCCGCTAGCACCCAGCAGCTCTAGTGGCTACAGTGATCCTTCTTTTCAAAATATAAGCCAGAGGCGGTCCTAAGATGGCAGAGGAATAGGATGGGGAGACCACTTTCTACCCCAATGTTCATCGCAGCACTGTTTGTAATAGCCAGGACATGGAAGCAACCTAGATGTCCATCAGCAGATGAATGGATAAGAAAGCTGTGGTACATATACACAATGGAGTATCACTCAGCCATTAAAAAGAATACATTTGAATCAGTCCTAATGAGGTGGATGAAACTGGAGCCTATTATAGAGAATGAAGTAAGCCAGAAAGAAAAACACCAGTACAGTATACTAACACATATATATGTAATTTAGAAAGATGGTAATGATAACCCTGTATGCGAGACAGCAAAAGAGACACAGATATATAGACCAGTCTTTTGGACTCTGTGGGAGAGGGAGAGGGTGGGATGATTTGGGAGAATGGCATTGAAACATGTATAATATCATATAAGAAAGGAATGGCCTGTCTAAGTTCAATGCATGATACAGGATGCTTGGGGCTGGTGCACTGGAATGACCCAGAGGGATGGTATGGGTAGGGAGGTGGGAGGGGAGTTCAGGATTGGGAACACGTGTACACCCATGGCAGATTCATGTTGATGTATGGCAAAACTAATACAATATTGTAAAGTAAAAAAAATAATAATAATAAATAATAATAAAAATTCTAAAAAAAGAACATTTAAATGCTGAGTAAATTCCACAAAACAATTTCTGATGCCAGCAGAGGACATCAGGCACCCAGAAAAGCAGCCCATTGTCTTTGAAAGGAGGTAGGAAAAAATATAAAAGACAAAAAGAGAGACAAAAGAAGTAGGGACAGAGCTCCATCCCGGGAAGGGAGTCTTAAAAAGAGAGGTTTCCAAACACCAGGAAACACTCTCACTGCCGAGTCTGTGGCGGAGCCTTGGAACCACAGAGGGCCACATAACTGGGAGGAAAAATAAATAAATAATTAAATCCCACAGATTATGTGCCCAACGGTAACGTCCCCAGTGGAGAAGCAGCGCAGACACCTGCAACCGCCACTAGCAAGCGGGGCCTGGGCAGGGAAGCGAGGGCTGCTTTGCTTAGAGCAAAGACCAGGCCTGAATGCCCTGAGGGAAATCTGAGGGAACTAACTTGGGCTAGCAAACCAGACTGTGGGATAGCTACCATGAGAAAAGCCCTAACCTAAGACACTGCCAGGCCTGCTCACAGAACAAAGGACTGACTAGAGCTACGTGAAAAGCCCTAACCTAAGACATCATCAGGCCCACTCACAGAACAAAGGACTGAACAGAGCTAGAAGGCTGCAGACCATCCCCCTCCGGTGACAAGCAGCCAGAGCCAGAAGGGGGCAATCACGGCCCCAGAGAGGCATTATCTACCAAACTGCAAGCAGGCTTTTTTGCTAACTAAGACTTCTTGGGATTCTGGATGGTCAACATCTGCCTGAGAAGGTGCACCAGTTGTACACCCAGAAAACCAAGGGGCAGGGGCAAGGGAGGCGATAAGTTGCAGCGACCGCACTCACCAAACACCACATCACCTGAGCTGCTTGGACCTGGGAAGGGCACAAAACGCAGACCCAACTGAGTCTGTGCCTCTGAGGACTACCCGAGTACCTGAACCTGAGCGGCTTAGACCTGGGAAGTTCATGCAGCCCAGGGCCGGCCTCAGACAGTTCCTGGTGGAGCAACCTAGAGCCTGAGCAGTGTGGGCAGGGAAGGCACATGTGCCGTGAGCAGGGGCAGGCCCAGTGTGGCTGAGACACTGCGAGCACACGCCATTGTTATTTGTTTGCAGTGTCCCTCACTCCCCACAGCACGACTGAACAAGTGAGCCTAAAAATGTGTCCACCACCTCACCCTTGTGTCAGGGCGGAAATTAGACACTGAAGAGACCAGCAAACAGAAGAAGCTAAAACAGGGAACCTCCTTGGAAGTGACAGGTGCAATAGATTAAGACCCTGTAGTTAGTACCGACTACATAGGAAGGGGACTACAGATCTTGAGAAATAAAAGCCGGAACAAGGAACTATCCGAAAGTGAACTGACCCCACACTGCCCACAACAACACCAGAGAAAGTCCTAGATATATTTTACTATCATTCTTTATTTTTAAAAATTTCTAAGTCTTCTATTAGTCCTTTAATTTTCATTTCTATAACCTACTATTACTTTGCAAAAAAAAGGAGAGACCCTAAAGCAAAATTCATATATAAATATTTTTTATAATTTTTGCGACTTTTTTTTTTTTTCCTTCTTTCCTTTAATTTTGTATTTTTGAAAATCCAATCTCTACTCTAGATTTTTAATCTTTGCTTTTTGGTATTTGTTGTCAATTTTGTACCTTTAAGAACCCAATCTTCAGTACTCGTTGTTACTTGTGAGTGAGGTTACTGGCTTGACTGCTCTCTCCCCCTTTGGACTCTCCTTTTTCTCCAGCAGGTCGCCTCTATCTCCTCCCTCCCCCTTCTCTTCTCTACCCAACTCTGTGAATCTCTTTGTGTGTTCCAGATGGTGGAGAACACTTAGGAACTGATTACTGGCTGGATCTGTGTCTCTCCTTTTGATTTCCGCCCCTTTATCCTCCTGGCCACCTCTGTCTCCTTCCTCCCTCTTCTGTTCTTAGTGTAACTCCGTGAACATCTCTGAGCAGTCCAGACTGTGGAGCACACATAAGGAAGTGATTACTGGCTAGCTTGCTCTCTCCACTTTTGATTCCACCTCATCTCATTCGAGTCACTTCTAACTCCCTTCTCCCTCTTCTCTTCTCCATGTAACTCTGTGAACCTCTCTGGGTGTCCCTCACTGTGGAGAAACTTTTCATCTTTAACCTAGATGTTTTATCAATGTTACTGTTTAGATAGAGAAGTCTTGAGGCTACTGTAAAAATAAGACTGAAAACCAGGGCAGGAAGCCTAAGTCCAAATCCTGAGGACAGCAGAGAACACTGACTCCAGGGAACATTAATCGACAGGAGCTCATTAAATGCCTCCATACCTACACTGAAAACAAGCACCATCTAAGGGCCAAAAAGTTCCAGAGCAAGACATACCACACAAATTCTCCAGCAACACAGGAACACAGCCCTGAGCTTCAATATAGAGGCTGCCCAAAGTCACTCCAAACCCACTGACATCTCATAACCCATTACTGGACACTTTATTGCACTCCAGAGAGAAGAAATCCAGCTCCACCCACCAGAACACCGACACAAACTTCCCTAACCAGGAAACCTTGACAAGCCACCCGTACAACCCCACCCACAGCGAGGAAACTCCACTATAAAGAGAACTCCACAAACTGTCAGAATACAGAAAGGCCACCCCAAACACAGCAATATAAACAAGATGGAGAGAGGAATACCGAGCAGGTGAAGGAACAGGATAAATACCCACCAAACCAAATAAAAGAGGAAGAGATAGAGAATCTATCCAAATAATGATAGTGAAAATTATCAAAAATCTTGAAATCAAATGGAATCACAAATAGCCTGGAGAAAAGGATTTAGGAGAGGCAAGAAAGGACCTAGAAGAAATGAAAAAGAGTCAATATATAATGAATAATGCAATAAATGAGATCAAAAACACTCTGAAGGGAACAAACAGTAGAATAATGGAGGCAGAAGATAGGATTAGTGAAGTAGAAGATAGAATTCTAAAAATAAATGAATCAGTGAGGAAAAAAGAATGAATTAAAAGAAATGAGGACAATCTCAGAGACATCTGGGGCAATATTCACTGCTGCATCACTCGAATCATAGGAGTCCCAGAAGAAGACAAAAAGAAAGACATGAGACAATACTTGAGGAGATAATAGTTGAAAACTTCCCTAAAATGAGGAAGGAAATAATCACCCAAGTCCAAGAAATCCAGAGAGTCCCAAACAGGATAAAGCCAAGGGGAAACACCCAAAAAAAACACATTAATCAAATAAACAAAGATCAAACAGAAAGAACAAATATTAAAAGCAGCAAGGGAAAAACAACAAATAACACACAAGGGGATTCACGTAAGGATAACAGCTGATCTTTCAATAGAAACTCTTCAGGCCAGGAGGGAATGGCAGGACATACTTAAAGTGATGAAAGAAAATAACCTACAGCCCAAATTACTGTACCCAACAAGGATATCATTCAAATATGAAGGAGATATCAAAAGCTTTACAGACAAGCAAAAGCTGAGAGAATTCAGCACCACCAAACCAGCTCTCCAACAAATGCTAAAGGATCTTCTCTAGACAGGGAACACAGAAAGGGTGTATAAACTTGAACCCAAATCAATAAAGTAAATGGCAACGGAATCATACTTATCAATAATTCCCTTCAACTTAAATGGGTTGAATGCCCCAACCAAAAGACAAAGACTGGCTGAATGGATACAAAAACAAGACCCCTTTACATTTTGTCTACAAGAGACCCACCTCAAAACAAGGGACACATACAGACTAAAAGTGAAGGGCTGGAAATAGATACTCCACGCAAATAGAGACCAAAAGAAAGCAGGAGTCGCAATACTCCTATCAGATAAAATAGACTTTAAAACAAAGGCTGTGAAAAGAGACAAAGAAGGACACTACATCATGATCAAAGGATCAATCCAAGAAGAAGATATAACATATATATAAATATATATGCACCCAACATAGGAGCACCACAATATGTAAGACAAATGCTAACAAGTATGAAAGGGGAAATTAACAATAACACAATAATAGTGGGAAGCTTAAATATCCCCCTCACACCTATGGATAGATCAACTAAACAGAAAATTAACAAGGAAACACAAACTTTAAATGATACAATAGACCAGTTAGACCTAATTGATATCTATAGGACATTTCACCCCAAAACAATGAATTGCACCTTTTTCTCAAGTGCACACAGAACCTTCAGCAGGATAGATTACATCCTGGGCCATAAATTTAGCTTTGGTAAATTCAAAAAAATTGAAATAATTCCAAGCATCTTTTCTGACCACAATGCAGTAAGATTAGATCTGAATTACAGGAGAAAAACTATTAAAACTTCAAACATATGGAGGCTGAACAACACTCTGATGAATAACCAATAAATCAGAGAAGAAATCAAAATATGCATAGAAATGAATGAAAATGAAAACACAACCACCCTAAACCTATATGACACTGTAAAAGCGGTGCTAAGGGGAAGGTTCATAGCAATTCAGGCATACCTCAAGAAACAAGAAAAAAGTCAAATAAATAACTTAACTCTACACCTAAAGCAACTAGAAAAGGAAGAAATGAAGAACCCCTGGGTTAGTAGAAGGAAAGAAATCTTAAAAATTAGAGCAGAAATAAATGCAAAAGAAACAAAAGAGACCATTGGAAAAATAAACAAAGCCAAAAGTTGGTTCTTTGAGAAGATAAATAAAATTGACAAATGGACAAAACATTAGCCAGGCGCATCAAGAAACAAAGGAGGAAAAATCAAATCAATAAAATTAGAAATGAAAACGGAGAGATCACAACAGACAACACAGAACTACAAAGGATCATAAGAGACTACTAGTAGCAGTTCAGTTCAGTTCAGTTCAGTCGCTTAGTAGTGTCCGACTCTTTGCGACCCAATGAATCACAGCACGCCAGGCCTCCCTGTACATCACCAACTCCCGGAGTTCACTCAGACTCATGTCCATTGAGTCAGTGATGCCATCCAGCCATCTCATCCTCTGTCGTCCCCTCCTCCTCCTGTCCCCAATCCCTCCCAGCATCAAAGTATTTTCCAATGAGTCAACACTTCGCATGAGGTGGCCAAAGTACTGGAGTTTCAGCTTTAGCATCATTCCTTCCAAAGAAATCCCAGGGGTGATCTCCTTCAGAATGGACAGGTTGGATCACCTTGCAGTCCAAGGGACTCTCAAGAGTCTTCTCCAACACCACAGTTCAAACACATCAATTCTTTAGTGCTCAGCCTTCTTCACAGTCCAACTCTCACATCCATACATGACTACTGGAAAAAGCATAGCCTTGACTAGACAGACCTTAGTCAGCAAAGTAATGTCTCTGCTTTTGACTATGCTATCTAGGTTGGTCATAACTTTTCTTCCAAGGAGAAAGCATCTTTTAATTTCATGGCTGCAATCACCATCTGCAGTGATTTTGGAGCCCCCAAAAATAAAGTCTGACACTGTTTCCACTGTTTCCCCATCTATTTCCCATGAAGTGATGGGACCAGATGCCATGATCTTCGTTTTCTGAATGTTGAGCTTTAGGCCAACTTTTTCACTCTCCTCTTTCACTTTCATCAAGAGGCTTTTGAGTTCCTCCTCACTTTCTGCCATAAGGGTGGTGTCATTGCATATTTGAGGTTATTGATATTTCTCCCGGCAGTCTTGATTCCAGCTTGTGTTTCTCCCAGTCTAGCGTTTCTCATGATGTACTCTGCATATAAGTTAAATAAGCAGGGTGACAATATACAGCCTTGACGTACTGCTTTTCCTATTTGGAGCCAGTCTGTTGTTCCATGTCCAGTTCTAACTGTTGCTTCCTGACCTGCATACAGACTTCTCAGGAGGCAGGTCAGGTGGCCTGGTATTCCCATCTCTCTCAGAATTTTCCACAGTTTATTGTGATCCACACAGTCAAAGGCTTTGGCATAGTCAATAAAGCAGAAATAGATGTTTTTCTGGAACTCTCTTGCTTTCTCCGTGATTCAGCAGGATGTTGGCAATTTGATCTCTGGTTCCTCTGCCTTTTCTAAAACCAGCTTGAACATCAGGGAGTTCATGGTTCATGTATTGCTGGAGCCTGGCTTGGAGAATTTTGAGCATGACTTTACTAGCATGTGAGATGAGTGCAATTGTGCAGTAGTTTGAGCATTCTTTGGCACTGCCTTTCTTTGGAATTGGAATGAAAACTGACCTTTTCTGGTCCTGTGGCTACGGCTGAGTTTTCCAAATTTGCTGGCATATTGAGTGCAGCACTCCCACGGCATCATCTTTCAGGATTTGAAATAGCTCAACTGGAATTCCATCACCTCCACTAGCTTTGTTCGTAGTGATGGTTTCTAAGGCCCACTTGACTTCACATTCCAGGATGTCTGGCTCTAGATGAGTGATCACACCATCGTAATTATCCAGGTCGTGAAGATCTTTTATGTGCACTTCTTCTGTGTATTCTTGCCACCTCTTCTTAATATTTTCTGCTTCTGTTAGGTCAATACCATTTCTGTCCTTTATCGAGCCCATCTTTGCATGAAATGTTCCCTTGGTATCTCTAATTTTCTTGAAGAGATCTCTAGTCTTTCCCATTCTGTTGTTTTCCTCTATTTCTTTACATTGATTGCTGAAGAAGGGTTTCTTATCTCTTCCTGCTATTCTTTGGAACTCTGCATTCAGATGCTTATATCTTTCCTTTTCTCCTTTGCTTTTCACCTCTCTTCTTTTTACAGCTATTTCTAAGGCCTCCCCAGGCAGCCATTTTGCTTTTTGCCATTTCTTTTCCATGGGGATGGTCTTAATCCCTGTCTCCTGTACAATGTCACGAACCTCATTCCGTAGTTCATCAGGCACTCTATCTATCAGATCTAGACCCTTAAATCTATTTCTCACTTCCACTGTAGAATCATAAGGGATATGATTTAGGTCATACCTGAATGGTCTAGCGGTTTTCCCTACTTTCTTCAATTTAAATCTGAATTTGGTAATAAGGAGTTCATGATCTGAGCCACAGTCAGCTCCTGGTCTTGTTTTTGTTGACTGTATAGAGCTTCTCCATCTTTGGCTGCAAAGAATATAATCAATCTGATTTCAGTGTTGACCATCTGGTGATGTCCATGTGTAGAGTCTTCTCTTGTGTTGTTGGAAGACGGTGTTTGCTATGACCAGTGCATTTTCTAATATAACTATTAGCAGTTATATGCCAATAAAATGGACAACTTGGAAGAAATGGACAAATCCTAGAAAATTACAACTTTCCAAAACTGAACCAGGAAGAAATAGAAAATCTTAACAGATCCATCACAAGCACAGAAATTGAAACTGTAATCAGAAATCTTCCAGCAAACAAAAGCCCAGGTCTATACGGCTTCACAGCTGAATTCTACCAGAAATTTAGAGAAGAGCTAACATCTATCCTATTCAAACTCTTCCAGGAAATTGCAGAGGAAGGTAAACTCCCAAACTCATTCTATGAGGCCACCATCACCCTAATACCAAAATCTGACAAAGATGCCACAAAAAAAGAAAACTACAGGTCAATATCACTGATGAACATAGATGCAAAAATCCTTAACAAAATTCTAGCAATTGGAATCCAGCAACACATTAAAAAGATCATACACCAAGTGGGCTTTATCCCAGGGATGCAAGCATTCTTCAATATCCACAAATCAATCAATGTTATACACCACATCAACAAACTGAAAAATAAAAGCCATATGATTATTTCAATAGATGCAGAGTAATCTTTTGATAAAATTCAACATCTATTTATGATAAAACCTCTTCAGAAAGCAGGAATAGAAGGAACATTCCTCAACATAATAAAAGCTATATATGTCAAACCCACAGCAAACATTATCCTCAATGGTGAAAAGTGAAAGCATTTCCCCTAAAGTCAGGAACAAGAAAAGGGTGCCCACTTTCACCACTACTATTCAATATAGTTTTGGAAGTTTTGGCCACAGCAATCAGAGCAGAAAAAGAAAGAAAAGGAATCCAAATTGGAAAAGAAGAAGTAAAACTCTCACTGTTTGCAGATGACATGATCCTCTACATAGAAAACCCTAAAGACTCCACCAGAAAATTACTAGAGCTAATCAATGAATATAGTAAAGTTGCAGGATATAAAATCAACACCCAGAAATCCCTTGCATTCCTATACACTAATAATGAAAAAATAGAAAGAGAAACTAAGGAAACAATTCCATTCAACATTGCAACGAAAAGAATAAAATACTTAGGAATATATCAACCTAAAGAAACTAAATATTTATATATAGAAAACTATAAAACACTGGTGAAAGAAATCAGAGGACACTAATAGATGGAGAAATATACCATGTTCATGGATCGGAAGAATCAATATAGTGATAATGAGTATACTGCCCAAAGCAACCTATAGATTCAATGCAATCCCTATCAAACTACCAACGGTATTTTTCACAGAGCTAGAACAAATAATTTCACAATTTGTATGGAAATACAAAAAAACTCAAATAGCCAAAGCAATCTTGTGAAAGAAGGATGGAACTGGAGGAATCAACCTGCCTGACTTCAGGCTCTACTACAAAGCCACAGTCGTCAAGACCATATGGTACTTGCACAAAGACAGAAATATATATCAATGGAACAAAACAGAAAGCGCAGAGATAAATCCATGCACCCATGGACACCTTATCTTTGACAAATGAGGCAAGAATATACAATGGAGAAAAGACAATCTCTTTAACAAGTGGTGCTGGGAAAACTGGTCAACCACTTGTAAAAGAATAAAACTAGAATACTTTCTAACACCATACACAAAAATAAACTCAAAATGGATTAAAGTTCTAAAGGTACGACCAGAAACTATAAAACTCCTAGAGGAGAACATAGGCAAAACACTCTCCGACATAAATCACAGCAGTATCCTCTATGACCCACCTCCCAGGATATTGGAAATAAAAGCAAAAATAAACAAGTGGGGCCTAATTAAAATTAAAAGCTTCTGCATAACAAAGGAAACTATAATCAAGGTGAAAAGACAGCCTTCAGAATGGGAGAAAATAATAGCAAATGAAGCAACTGACAAAGAATTAATCTCAAAAATATACAAGCAACTCCTGCAGGTCAATTCCAGAAAAATAAACGACCCAATAAGAAAATGGGCCAAAGAACTAAACAGACATTTCTCCAAAGAAGACATACAGATGGCTAACAAACCCATGAAAAGAGGCTCAACATCACTCATCATCAGAGAAATGCAAATCAAAGCCACAATGAGGTACCATTTCACACCAGTCAGAATGGCTGCTATCCAAAAGTCTACAAGCAATAAATGCTGGAGAGGGTGTGGAGAAAAAAGAACCCTCTTACACTGTTGGTGGGAATGAAAACTAGTATAGCCACTATGGAGAACAATGAGAAGATTCCTTAAAAAACTGGGCTTCCTTTGTAGCTCAGTTGGTAAAGAATCTGCCTGCAGTGCAGGAGACCCAGGTTCGATTTCTGGGTTGGGAAGATCCCCTGGAGAAGGAAATGGCAATCCACTCCAGTATCCTTGCCTGGAAAATCTCATGGACAGAGGGCTGCAGTCCATGGGGTTGCAAAGAGTCGGGCATGACTGAGCGACTAACACTTAACACTTATGACCCAGCAATCCCACTGCTGAGCATACACACAAAGGAAATCAGAATTGAAAGAGACACGTGTACCCCAATGTTCACTTCAGCACTGTTTATAATAGCCAGGGCATGGAAGCAACCTAGATGTCCATCAGCAGACGAATGCATAAGAAGGCAGTGGAACATACACACAATGGAGTATTACTCAGCCATTAAAAAGAATACATTTGAATCAGTCCTAATGAGGTGGATGAAACTGGAGCCTATTATACAGAGTGAAGTAAGCCAGAAAGAAAAACACCAATACAGTATACTAATGCATATATATGGAATTTAGAAAGATGGTAATGATAACCCTGTATGTGAGGCAGCAAAAGAGACACAGATGTATAGAACAGTCTTTGGACTCTGTGGGAGAGGGAGAGGGTGGGATGATATGGGAGAATGGCATTGAAACATGTATAATATCATATATGAAACGAATCACCAATCCAGGTTTGATGCAAGATACAGGATGTTTGGGGCTGGTGCACTGGGATGACCCAGAGGGATGGTATGGGTAGGGAGGTGGGT
Organism: Capricornis sumatraensis; assembly: GCF_032405125.1. Lineage (NCBI taxonomy): Eukaryota > Metazoa > Chordata > Mammalia > Artiodactyla > Bovidae > Capricornis > Capricornis sumatraensis. The sequence continues at coordinate 62,185,176 of NC_091092.1, read as the reverse complement.
GACGTGTGCAGGATGAGGAACATGTGTACACCCATGGCGGATTCATGTTGATGTATGTCAAAACCAATACAATATTGTAAAGTAATTAGCCTCCAATTAAAATAAATTTATATTTAAAAAATTAAAATTAAATATATATATATATATGTAAGCCAGATATGTCTCCCCTGTTCAGTTCCCTTCACTGGATTTATTCTCACTCAGAGTATAAGCCAGACATCCTTATAATGCCCAGAAAGGCCCCACATGCTCATCTGTGAACCCCCATTACCTCTGTGCCTCCTCTGCTGTGCTCACTCTTGCTCACTCCATGCCGACCACACTGGCCTCTTGGCTGCACCCTCAACATTCCAGGTTTTCTGAGGAATTAGTGCTTTTACATAGTCCGTTCTCCCTGCCTTGACTACGTTCTCAAACATAGCTCCTGGCCACCTCCATCATCTCCGAGTCTGCCCAGGTCTCATCTTCTCACCTGAAATCCTCCTGCGTCCACCCTCCCCACAGTCCGGTGGGCAGTCAATCCTCTTCACCTTGTTTTTTCTGACACTGCTCATCACCTTCTATAATACACTACAATTTACAAACGGCTTCGATCAAGCAGAAGGGATATATCCCATGGATTGGCCTGCCTTCCCCATGGAGGTCTCTCAGGAAGTGATGTCTGAGTGTGGTGCCAGAGTGGGGTCAGGTTCACAATCACAATTGTGGGGTTCCAGTGACTGGCAGCCTTGGAAAGCCCACCCTGTCCCTTAGGCCCTCCAGCGCCCCATCTGTCGTCAGTGAGGTGCCCATGCAGGAGGGGTCTGTGTCCCAGCTCTGCTCTCTTCCATCAGACCCCCTGCTCCAGCCTGCACAGTGCCACTCTGTCTCAGAAAATAAAACTAAATTTATAAAACAATGGCACAATTAAAATAAAGAAATAATAATTAATGCAATTTCAGATCAAAGAAAGTAAAGTAGAAAGTGGAAACTTAGGGAGGTGCCTGGAGGAGTAAAGGGGCCAGAGCTCAATGGGCCTGGGGCTCAGAGACCTTCAGGTTTGGTTTCCTGGCCCTTTCATCTCAGGTTAGCTGTTCACAGAATCCACCTGGTCCTTGACCAGGGTGGGTGAGGAAGTTCACATGGCTTCTCCTTTCTCTCACCACCAGGATTCCCCTTGGCTGTAGGGTCTGTGCCTTTGGCCTGGTTTCCCAAACCCAAGCCCTGGCTACTCTGGTTGTCTCTGCCTTACATCATGGCCTAGAGACTCTGCTGACCCAGCACGCAGGGCACTGGGAGCATCAGCCATGGGGAAAGAGAGGTGAGGACACAAGAGACCCCTGCTGTGGGGAAGCAGGCTGGGTGCTCTTGCCTTTTAATGTCAGTACCAAAGGTCACCTTATTTGTGGTGTCTGGCAGGGCCATTGATTTTACTGTCAACTACGGAAGCTAGTTTCTGACCCAGAAAAAAGACGTGGTTTGGCTGATCAGATGCAGTGGTTGTTCCAGCCACCTGCTGAACGGCTTGTAGTGAAGTAACATGGATGTGGGGCATTCCATGTGAGTCAAGTTAGGCCTGTTGTACTTGAAAACAGCAGGGAAGTCTGTTTTCAACACTCAGCCTTCAAAATGTGTTCCGAGATTTTATCAGAGGTCACTACTTAAAACAAATAAGAGGACGCTTAGGTCATGATTCTTCCTTATAACTTTTATTAATGCCAGAAATGAAATAGTAAAAATTCAGTGAATTTTTAAAAATCAGCATGACTGCAGATACAAACATGGTTTGAGGTCTTGAGAGGGAAAAGCCAGGCCTGAAGGGTACCTTCAGTCTCCCGTGGCACCTAAAGGCCATAATTCAGCTGCTGTTTACTTCATGAAGTGGCCTGGACAGTCAGTCCCCTGGATTACATGATGCCCTTGGAGTGGGCTCTGTGCTGGGCATCAAGTTCCTCCTCCCCACAGAAAGCTTAACTCCCAACATCCTGGGATTGTGGTCTTAGGGAGTTGCAGGCATGAAAACCTTTAGTCCCCCTTTTGGCATGCCACAACCCCTGACCTGGAGGTATTTCCTAATAAAATGAGACAGAAGGAAATGAAGCAAAAGGGAACTACAGAAAACAATGGAGAATTAATTGATGCCTTTTCCCCTTTATGTTGATGCCTAAATTTTCTAGAAAGGTGTACTATGCACAGTGCATAGACATGCCATGTGCACTTGAGTTGGTGTTGGAGATTATCTCTTAAAAAAAATCCCTCAGAGCCCATCAGAATCATAGTTCTTTATTACATGTGGATTATCTCTGCCAGAAAACAAGATCTGGCTAGCATCCATCATTGTGATTTACAGTGTCTTTCTCAGGAGCATATGCTGCAGTCAGCTCAAAAACTACCTGTATTTTGGGTCCGTGAATCATTATGTTTTTGTGTATGTTAGCATCCATTAGCAGTTTTATCAAAGCAAGACATAAACGCATACACTCTGAAAATGAGGGTGAAGTGATATTTGAAAAACCCCAAATCACTTCCAAAAGAGTCACACCACTCAAGTGTCTATTGCTTAGTGCAGTAAACATGTCCCTGGAAATGTTCTGTAGAAAAATATTTTTTGGTCAATTGGATGACATTTCACTGCTGACATCATTTCAGCTGCATTTACTTTTCCAATCTATCTTCAATGTGGTAAGGTTCTTGACTCTTGGACGTACAATTTTTTCTGCACTGGCCTTTGTCAGACAGTGATATAAACACAGGTGGCCCACATATGAGGAAGTCACCATCTATGGGAACTGGCTGTCTGTACCCCTGAATTCTTGCCTGAGGCCCTGTGACTGTTTGCAAGTCACACACGAAGAAGGCAGCTCCTTAACAGGCTCTGGCCGAGGAGCAGGCCATGGGGTCCAGGAGCCCTCTTGTGGCTCCATCCAGACTCACTAAGGACTCAACTTAGTTAAAGAACTTGGCAATTTCCCCCATCTTGCTCTGGGAAGAAAATGATGTCACAAGATCCTGTCATTTTGAACATCTAAATTACTTCTTTTATGGTCTGAAAAAACAAGATTTTCACACTTACCTTTGGAGCAGTTTGAAACCCTGTAGCAAAGCCTACAATTGCCCTGACTAATGCTGATTGTCATAGACCTGCCTGCCTACTTCCTCTGCCCCCATGTGTAAGACACAGTGGCAGGGCAGCACACCAATCTCTATTTATTACCCAGTTGTTCAGATTTGTCTTCCAGCTTCAGGTGCTCAGAACGATCAGGAATGGCATTAAGTAAAACCCTGTGCTCAATTGAGCCTTTTTCTGGACCTCTCCCTGGAACCCCAGTGTCTCATAAAGGAAGGGGTGACAAGGTGCCCTCGTTGCACAGTGGGAATGTTTGCCCTCTCAGGACCTAGTCACCACTAAAGCAGAAGGGGAAAGTTAGGCAAGACCCCTGATACTGGAGCTGGCTGGGTTTGGTTTTTTCAGATCACTTGAAAGCTTGAGTCCAGGACAGGATGGCCAGAGATAGCCTTCCCCAGGGTGGTTCATGGGAAATGCACTGCCAAGGGGACCACGTGAACCAAGAACGGACTTCATACTGATTTTCAGGAGGTATCTCTGATGGTAACTGCTGATTATGTTCTAGTGTCCTGTTTGAACACCACATGAAGAAACCCTGGTTTGACATGCATACCTTTCCATTATAAAAAGCACCTGCTCAAAATCCTATGAAAAGGAGAGGGGATGATGAGCCATCCCGTGTTTGCATGTATTTCCCACTGGTCACCAAAATTACCCTAACTGATTGAGGCAGTGAGAGACAGCAGAAGCCTGATTGACTCTCTCAGCATGACTCATCTTGGGCAAAGTGTTCCCTCCTCCAGCTCTTAGCATCTTTTCCCTCAAAGCTGGCGCAATGATCTCTGCCAAGCCTAACTTCTGAGATCTTTTAGGGGAAGAGATGAGATGATGAATGTGAAAGAACACTGGGAAAAGGCCAACATCAATGGGACAACCAGCCATGGGTGGCTGCTTAAGCACAATGTTCTTAGAGCCACCAGTGTCATGTGATCTGCTCATTGTGGAGCCCAGGACTCGATGCCCCTGTCACTTGTGTTGTCTTTCTTTGGGGGACAGAAATACTTGTCTGCCGGATTCTTTGGAGTACGGAGTACAGATTCTATCACCATCCCTAGGCTTGGTCTCTTACACTGTGTTTTCCAGTGGGGCAAGGTGTCCAGGTGCGTGTCTCCTAGGATAATTTATGATTCCAGTGGAAGCACAGGAGAGAGATCAAAAGTTCAAGCGTTGAAAGCAAATGATGTCATCTTGTGGGCAGTGATACCGGCTCTAACGTGCACTTCAAATGCTCCACTGGAGATGTTTAACCTAACTTCCATTTTGATTGTTCCCACCCTGTCCAAATGGAGTTTTCTACATCCCAGTCCATGGGTGTGAAATCCTCTCTCTCTGCTTCTCATGACTGTGGAGCCAACACAACACTGGTCTGAGGCTCAGCAGAGGCACATGTGGGTGTGACCAGAAATGCTTTGATCAGTGGGGGTCGGGGCAGGGGCTGGCCCCTCTGAGAGCCCCTCTGGGAGGAGACCACTTCCTGCTCCTCCTTGGTAAGTCTGTACAAATGTCCTCTCTCCCAAAAGGTCTCATCAAGACTCTCTGTGTCTTGACCTGTGTTGAGCATCAGTGGGCTTCTAGCAGAAAAACTCAAAGTGAGCCTGGCCTCCCACCTGCAGCCCGACCCTGTCACACTTTGGACTGCCTCTCATCCGTCCACTCCTGCTTTGTGCTTTGAAGAGCTTGTGTCTTCTGCTCATCCACTTGGACATAGTCCACTCTTTGTTCCTCTGACAGGAGAATTTTCTGAAGGGGGAGAACAAAAAGGTTTTCATTACACTTAATCAAAAAAATTCAGCACATCCCTGGTGGATTACAGGTTCATGTGTTTGCTGCCCCTTCCTCCTGGGCCATTACCTGCAGAAGTGTTACACTCTGTGTGTGTGTGTGTGTGTGTGTGTGTGTGTGTGTGTGTGTGTGTGAATCTCTCCTCAACTCTACTCCCTTCAACTTGGCTCTCGCCATCTAACTCGCCTTGACCAGTATACTGTGAGCAGAGGTGACACTCTGCAATTCTGCTGTCTCTCTTTTTCCTCTGCCAGGTCAGTGGACCCTGAATTGATAATGACCTGAGACACCAAGGCCCTGGCTGTGATGGACTGTCCTGGAGGCAACAACTGAGAAGCCTTCATGGTCAAAAGCCATGGAGGTCTGGGGACTCTCTTCACAGTTTGAATTTACCGATCTCATCCTGCTCACCAGCTTTTCTGAAGTGTCATTGTAGGTTTGGGGAATGAAATGAAAGGTAAAGAAGAAAGGTAAAGCAAAAGGGAAGGGAAGTCTCCCAAACATCTTTCTCCACAAACACAAAATGAAATCATATTGTATATCCTGTTCAGTAAGTTGATTTTCTCATCAAATAATACATTGTTAGTACAGTTTAGACTATGACCATCCTTTGCTCAAAAATATTTAGCTCTTGTCCACTGTTTGCCAGTCATTCTTGCCACATGCAGTGACAGACAACAGTCAATGGCTAGGATCTGTTACATGTATTAACTCATTTAATCCTCACAACAGGCTTCAACATAGTTGCTATTTCTGATCCCCACTTTACAGATGAGAATACTATGCAAAGGCATCAAAACTGCCCAACCTGCCACTTGAGGCCCTTTATGGAGGGGTTCCAATTGCAACTGAGAGTTTCTGTCCCCAGTGCCTAGAGTTGAGCCAAACAAAGCTATCCCTTCTTCCTTCAGCAGACCCTTCCTGTGCCTAGTCTACCATTTACCCCACCCTCATCTCTGCCAGACATTTCCCAACAAACTCTATGGTCCAAGTTTTGAAGAGCATGAACACTACATACATTTATACATAGACATTCAAGAACACACCCCAGAGGGAAATACATCAGGATTTCTGGGAGACAGAATTAGAGCTGATTTTAAGATTCTTCACAGTATGTCTGTATGTTTAAGACTCTACAAAGAGAACACGCATGGTGGAATCATCAAAACAAAACCAAACAGAAATGAAATCTCCTGGAAATTGTGATACAGACTACTTCCTACCTGCTGTACAGGGGCTGGTGATGCTGAGTTGAAGTCCAGGGCTAAATAATCCAGGCTGAATTTCCTCGTCCATGTCACAGCTCCACTGCTCAAGGAGTTGGTAGCTCTGCGCTTCTCCTAGAAACCAATGTCCCAGGATTTGGGTTAACAGTTTCTGGCTGGGCTGCCCAAGGGAAGGCGGCTGAGTGTGTCTCCACTTGAGCAGCTGCCTGCAGAAAGTGTATGAGTCCTGTGCAGCTCAGCCTGCACATCACAAGGAGGTCTTTCAAATGTGATATGGCCAATCTGGCCTTCACACGAAGCCCTGCCTTTATTCACCATGAAAACGGTTGGCCAAAATCTCCCCCAAGAAGAACTTATTTGATGTATCTGACAGGCTCATGATACCTGAGAGATTAAATCTTAAAAAGATCAGCCATACTTATGAAAGCTCTAGTAAAGGCATCCCAAGTGCTTTTGAAGATACTTTACACAATACAGTGATAACATGTTTGCAACACACACCTATGCCAGCTTCAAAGGTAGAATATACCACTGTTACAAGACACACGACACACATGAAGGAGGACCTGCCCCATTCTACTACAGCCTTCTTGTCCACAAGGGGATGAGCACAATCTTGAATTTAGTGTTCATCACTTCTTTTCTTTTTTAATATGATTTTATGAGTGTGTGAGTGTCCTTAAGTGACATACTATTTTGTTCTGCATGTTTTGAACTGTCATCAACAGAACCATATTGAGTGTATTTTTGGTGAGTTCTATTTTCACTCCATTTATACATACTTCACATCCATCTGTGTCAATGCACTAGCCCTATTTCATTTGTTTTCATTACCATAGATGATTCCATTGCATGATTTATTTAACTGTGCCACCAACAATGGTCATTTGAATTGCTTCCAGTTTGGAGGTTCTTACTAGCATGTACCCAGGGATGTGGGAACCTTCAACTTGACTATCACTCACCTGATCTGGGGGAAAACATATCCTCTTTTGGTTTGATTATCCATGCCCCTGATAATGTAATCATCTGACCATCTTTTCATCTACTTAAAACTCTTTTATTTTTCTCTTCTATGAATTATCTGTTTAGATTTGGTTTGGTTTTGCTAATCTTTATACTGAATCTTTATACTTTGTATTTCTGACTTTTCTCAGTACTTCCTCACATACCTAGGAGAGTGATAATTTGTTGGTAATGTGTGCTGTTAATAGTTCATCACAGTTTATAGCTGGTTTTTCTTTCTTTTTATGGCATTTTTTAAATGAAGAATTGTTCTTACTTTTAATGTAATATATCAATATTTTTCTGAGTAGCTTGCTCTTGTATTTTATTTAAAGAATTTTTCCCATGCTGAGGTCATAGTTTGTTTTCCCACACTTTCTCCTAAGTTACTAAGTTTTGTCCTGGGCTCCCCTGGTGGCTCCTTTACATTTAAGTAATAACCTAGCCTGAACTAATTGTAACATATGCTGGTGAAATAAGGATACAATTAATTCTCTTCTCTTTTGTGTGTACACCATCTGGGAACCAGCCTTTCTCAGTAGTGCAGCCTCTATTCATATACCACTTCCATCTGGATGCTTATCTGTATCCTTTATTGTCTCTTTTTATAATAAACTAGTAAATGTCCATGCTTTCCTGAGTTCTGTGAGCTGCCCTAGCAAAGTAGTTAAACTGACAGAGGGGGATGTGGGAACCTCCAATTTGTATCCTGTAGGGCAGAAGCACAGATAACAACCTGGGCTTGTGACTGGCATCTGAAGTTGAAGGGGGTGGGCAGTCTTGTTAAGACTGAACCAATAACTTGTGGAATCTGATGCTGTCTCTGGGTAGAAAGGGTCAGAATTGAGTTGAATTCTCAGACACCCTGCGGGTGTCTGAGAAATGCTTGGTGTTAGTGTGAAACCACTCCAATCAACACCCACATGTTGGAATTGGCTCCAGAAACCCAAAAGAGTGGTCTTCGTGGCTGGTTTCTTTCATTTAGCATATTGTTTTCAAGGTTCATCCTTGTCATTTCATGGATCTGATTTCATTGTATGGCTGCTTATATAACATTACACCTTGTATCCATGCTACATTTTATTTACCCATTCATCATTTGGTGAATATCTGGGTTGCTTTCATTTCTTGGCTGTTATGAAAAATGCTGCTATGAACATTCATGTACAAGATGTGGTTGGACTTACTCTTGATTAGGATTTTTTAACCTGCATGAATGAGTGAGGTCGGTATATAATTTCCTATTCATGTCAGTGCTATTTGTTTTGGTATCAAGTTATTTTAGATTTATAAATAAACTTCTACTTATTTTAGACAGTTTAATTTACACAGGATAATATGTCTTCTTTTTGCCATTCCTGAAGCAGTTTATATAGTTCAGTTCAGTTCAGTTCAGTCGCTCAGTTGTGTCCGACTCTTTGCAACCCCATGAATCACAGCATGCCAGGCCTCCCTGTCCATCACCATCTTCCAGAGTTCACTCAGACTCACGTCCATTGAATCCGTGATGCCATCCAGCCATCTCATCCTGGGTCATCCCCTTCTCCTGCTCCCAATCGCTCCCAGCATCAGAGTCTTTTCCAATGAGTCAACTCTTCGCATGAGGTGGCCAAAGTACTGGAGCTTCAGCTTTAGCATTATTCCTTCCAAAGAAATCCCAGGAGTGATCTCCTCCAGAATGGACAGGTTGGATCTCCTTGCAGTCCAAGGGACTCTCAAGAGTCTTCTCCAACACCACAGTTCAAAGGCATCTATTCTTCAGTGCTCAGCCTTCTTCACAGTCCAACTCTCACATCCATACATGACCACAGGAAAAACCATAGCCTTGACTAGACGGACCTTAGTCGGCAAAGTAATGTCTCTGCTTTTGAATATACTATCTAGGTTGGTCATAACTTTTCTTCCAAGGAGTAAGCGTCTTTTAATTTCATGGCTGCAGTCACCATCTGCAGTGATTTTGGAGCCCCCAAAAAATTAAGTCTGACACTGTTTCCACTGTTTCCCCATCTATCTGCCATGAAGTGATGGGACCGGATGCCATGATCTTTGTTTTCTGAATGTTGAGCTTTAGGCCAACTTTTTCACTCTCCTCTTTCACTTTCATCAAGAGGCTTTTGAGTTCCTCTTCACTTTCTGCTATAAGGGTGGTGTCATCTGCATATCTGAGGTTATTGATATTTCTCCTGGCAATCTTGATTCCAGCTTGTGTTTCTTCCAGTCCAGCGTTTCTCATGATGTACTCTGCATATAAGTTAAATAAGCAGGGTGACAATATACAGCCTTGACGTACTCCTTTTCCTATTTGGAACCAGTCTGTTGTTCCATGTCCAGTTCTAACTGTTGATTCCTGACCTGCATATAGGTTTCTCAGAAGGCAGGTCAGGTGGTCTGGTATTCCCATCTCTTTCAGAATTTTCCACAGTTGATTGTGATCCACACAGTCAAAGGCTGGGCGGCAGCTGGGAGGAGCCACCCACACCCAAGGCCAGGGCCGGTGGCCGGGAGGAGCAACCCGAGGAGTGGTTGCTGCATAGCACAGAAGGGCCTAGAGGAGCTATCCCACGTTGAAGGTCAGGAACAGTGGCAGTAAGGACATACCCCTCATCCAAGGTAAGGAGCAGTGGCTGTGCTTTGCTGGAGCAGCCATGAAGAGATACCCCACGCCAAGGTAAGAGAAACCCAAGTAAGATGGTAAGTGTTGCAAAAGGGCATCAGAGGGCAGACACACTGAAACCATACTCACAGAAAACTAGTCAATCTTATCACACTAGGACCACAGCCTTATTTAACTCAATGAAACCAAGTCACGCCTACAGGGCAACCCAAGACGGGCGGGTCATAGTGGAGAGGCCTGACAGAATGTGGTCCACTGGAGAAGGGAATGGCAAACCACTTCAGTATCCTTGCCTTGAGAACCCCATGAACAGTATGAAAAGGCAAAATGATAGGATACCAAAAGAGGAACTCCCCAGGTCAGTAGGTGCTCAATTAGCTACTGGAGATCAGTGGAGAAATAACTCCAGAAAGAATGAAGGGATGGAGCCAAAGCAAAAACAATACCCAGCTGTGGATGTGACTAGTGATAGAAGCAAGGTCCGATGCTGTAAAGAGCAATATTGCATAGGAACCTGGAATGTTAGGTCCATGAATCAAAGCAAGTTGGAAGTGGTCAAACAAGAGATAGCAAGGGTGAACGTCGACATTCTAGGAATCATCGAACTAAAATGGACTGGAATGGGTGAATTTAACTCAGATGACAATTACATCTACTACTGCAGGCAGGAATCTCTCAGAAGAAATGGAGTAGCCATCATGGTCAACAAAAGAGTCTGAAATGCAATACTTGGATGCAATCTCAAAAATGACAGAATGATCTGTTCGTCTCCAAGGCAAACCATTCAATATCACAGTTATCTAAGTCTATGCCCCAACCAATAACGCTAAAGAAACTGAAGTTGAACGGTTTTATGAAGACCTACAGATCTTTTAGAACTAACACCCAAAAAAGATGTCCTTTTCATTATAGGGAACTGGAATGCAAAAGTAGGAAGTCAAGAAACACCTGGAGTAACAGGCAAATTTGGCCTTGGAATGTGGAATGAAGCAGGGCAAAGACTAATAGAGTTTTGCCAAGAAAATGCACTGATCATAGCAAACACCCTCTTCCAACAACACAAGAGAAGACTCTACACATGGACATCACCAGATGGTCAACACAAAAATCAGATTGATTATATTCTTTGCAGCCTAAGATGGAGAAGCTCTATACAGTCAACAAAAACAAGACCAGGAGCTGACTGTGGCTCAGATCATGAACTCCTTATTGCCAAATTCAGAGTTAAATTGAAGAAAGTAGGGAAAACCGCTAGACCATTCAGGTATGACCTAAATCAAATCCCTTATGATTCTACAGTGGAAGTGAGAAATAGATTTAAGGGCCTAGATCTGATAGATAGAGTGCCTGATGAACTATGGAATGAGGTTCATGACATTGTATAGGAGACAGGGATCAAGACCATCCCCATGGAAAAGAAATGGAAAAAAGCAAAATGGCTGTCTGGGGAGGCCTTAGAAATAACTGTGAAAAGAAGAGAGGCAAAAAGCAAAGGAGAAAAGGAAAGATATAAGCATCTGAATGCAGAGTTCCAAATAGCAAGAAGAGATAAGAAAGCCTTCTTCAGCAATCAATGTAAAGAAATAGAGGAAAACAACAGAATGGGAAAGACTAGAGATCTCTTCAAGAAAATCAGAGATACCAAGGGAACATTTCATGCAAAGATGGGCTCGATAAAGGACAGAAATGGTCTGGACTTAACAGAAGCAGAAAATATTAAGAAGAGGTGGCAAGAATACACAAAAGAAGTATACAAAAAAGATCTTCACGACCCAGATAATCATGATGATGTGATCACTAATCTAGAGCCAGACATCTTGGAATGTGAAGTCAAGTGGGCCTTAGAAAGCATCACTACGAACTAAGCTAGCAGAGGTGATGGAATTCCAGTTGAGCTATTTCAAATCCTGGAAGATGATGCTGTGAAAGTCCTGCAGTCAATATGCCAGCAAATTTGGAAAACTCAGCCATAGCCACAGGACTGGAAAAGGTCAGTTTTCATTCCAATTCCAAAGAAAGGCAATGCCAAAGAATGCTCAAACTACCGAACAATTGCACTCATCTCACATGCTAGTAAAGTCATGCTCAAAATTCTCCAAGCCAGGCTTCAGCAATACGTGAACCGTGAACTCCCTGATGTTCAAGCTGGTTTTAAAAAAGGCAGAGGAACCAGAGATCAAATTGCCAACATCCGCTGGATCATGGAAAAAGCAAGAGAGTTCTAGAAAAACATCTATTTCTGCTTTATTGACTATGCCAAAGCCTTTGACTATGTGGATCACAGTTTATATAAGTCTGCAATGATCTCTTCCTTTTGATAGAAAGTGTAAAGTTTTGAGGGCCTTGTGACCTTTTGTAGTAAAAATCTCCCTACATATTCAGTTTCTCTAATGGTTATATAACCATTTATGTTTTCTATTTCTACTTGAGTCAGTTTGTACTAATATTTTTCTGAGACCTTGCCTATTTTCACTTAAGTTTACATATTCACTACTTTGACATTGTTCCTAATATTCTCACATCTTTATCTCTGATGTATTTGCAGCTATTGCATCCTTTGCATTCTTAATATGTTTATATCCACTGCTTTTTCTTGATTGATTATGTTCAAGTTTAATCTTTCAAAAGAACAAATCAGGTTTGTGCTGATTCTCTCTAATTTTGTTCATTTTATTAATTTCTGTTCTGACTTTTACTCATTTTCCTTTAATGGGTTTTATTTATTTATTATTATGAAAATTTTCTAATAATCAGTCAAACTGAAGAAAATATGCTATGAACGCCAATATACCTGCCATCACAATTACCACTAACATTTGATGCAATAAACTGCCTGTGAGATTTTGGACTGATGACTGTGAGAAACTGCAATTATGCCTTTCCATATTGATTCTCTGTTTTTTCCCTATCATCTCCTTCTGCAACTCTGGCTGTTTTGGTCTCTTTAACCTGACTTATTAGTGAATTCACAACTATATTCCAGTTCACTAAACTACTCTTTGGGTTCAGCCTGTTTACCTTCACCCACTGAACTTATAATTTCATCCTTATTTTTATGTCTAGCAGTTCTAAATGGTCTTTTTTAATCCAACTGGTCATTTTAAAACAGTATCTTGTAACTCAGTCTAACTTTCAACCCTTCATCTTATTTTTTAAGTATGTAAAACTTATTTTATACTTAGGATCTAATATTTTCAATAATGACTTACTTCTAGACTTGATTTTATTGTTTGTAGTTCCTATTGATTCTCGGGGTTTGCAATTTCTCAGTATTTTTAGCTTAAGAGATACCCTTTCTTTTCTTGGCAGTTGAGTTTTGGATTTAAAGAATACATTTAGCGGGACTTCCCTGGTGGTCCAGTGGCTAAGACTCTGTGCTCCCAATGCAGGAAAGGCCTGGGTTCAATCCGTGGTCAAGGAACGCAATCCCACATGTCGCATCTAGGAGTTTACATGTAGCAACTAAAGATCATGTATGTTGCAACTAAGACCCAGTGCAGCCAAATAAATAGAAATAAATATTTAAAAATATATTCTCTACTATTTTAAGATTATCTTATATGGTGGTGATGTGTACCTTGGTATTTTCATGGTCATCAAATTTTTAAAAAGTAAAAAAAAAAAGTTCCACTTCTAGCAATGTTAGATTAAATAATTTTGACTACCTTCCTGAAGAGAACAGCATTTCTTTTTTTTTTTTCATTTTTGGTAGACTTTGACTAATTTTTCTAAAATTTTTATAGGAATAGAAAGGACCATAAAATAGCCAAAGAAGTCTTGAGGAGGATAAACAAAGCAGGAGGACTTCCTTTCCTAGATATTGAGATCTGTCAAGCTACCATAACTAGCAAAGTGTGGTACTGCCCAATGATAGACATGTAGACCAACAAAACAGAATCAGAAGTCCATAAAAATAAACATACACATATGGATAATTGACTTATGGCAAAGAAGGCACTGCAGAATGGTTGTAAATGATAGTAACTTTAAATAATCAAACTTATTAGATTAGAGAAACATGGAGGAGAAATAAATCTTGACTTTTACCTCAAATCACACACAAAAGTTAATTCCAGGTAAATGTGACCTAAATGTGAAAGGTAAAACTATAAAACTTCTAGCAAATAACCAAAATTCACCCAAGATTACATAACTCATGTCAATGGTCCTCCAAGTATTACAGAAATTGAATTCACCCAGATGGTTTCACTGGTGAATTATACCAAAAAAGTTAAAGAATAAATAACGCTAATTCTATTCAATCTGTTCCAGAAAGTAGAACACTTCCAGAGGAGCCCAGCATTACTTTGATTACAAAATCACAGATCAACATCTAACATCAACATAGACACAAAATCCTCAACAAAATGTTAGTGAATCAAATCCAGCAATACATAAAAATAACAATGTACCATGACCAAATGATGTTTCTTCAGTGAATAAGAGGATGGTTCAATAAAGATAAATCAGTCTAATCTATACTATAACAGTCTGAAGAAGAAAACTAAGTGATCAGATAAATGAATGTGGAAAAGTATAAAATTCAACATCCATTCATGGTTTTTTAAAAAAAACTATCAGCAAACTAGGAATTTTTTTGTTGTTTAGTTGCTAAGTCATGTCCAACTCTTTGCAACCCAATATGCTATAGCCTGCCAGGCTTCTCTGTCCATAGTATTTCCCAGGCAAGAATACTGGAGTGGGTTGCCATTTCCTTCTCCAGGAGATCTTCCAGACGCAGGGATACAACCCACAGTTCCTGCATTCCATGCAGATTCTTTGCCATCAGAGCCACTAGGGAAGGCCTTAAAACTAGGAATAGAAGAGAGCTTACTTAATGTGATAAAGAATGTCTGTAAAATACCTTCAGCTAACATCAGACTTAATAGTGAAAGACTGAATGCTTTCCCCCTAAGATGGAAACAGAGAGATTCATCTCATCACATATGTTCAATATTGCACTGAAGTGTTAGCCTGGCGGTAAGGCAAGCAAAAGAATATAAGAACACACAGATGGGAAAGAAAGAAATAGAGCACTGTATTCATAGATGAGATGATCATGTACATTGAAAGCCCCAAGGAATCTTAAGAAAATTCAAAATGCCTATAATTAATAAGTGAATTTAGCAAGGTTGCAGGATATAACACTAATATATACACAAAAAATCAATCATATTTCTATATAACACCAATGGAAGCTGAAATTACAAAAATGCCATCTAGGACTTTCCTGGTAGTACAGTGGATAACAATCCACCTGCCAATGCAGGAGACACTGTCAAGCTACCAAGACACAAGTTACTATTTAATCCCTGAGCCGGGAAGATTCCACATGTCACAGGGCAACTAAAGCCCATGTGCCAAAACTATTGAAAACCTGTGCTCTAGAGACCATAAGCCACAACTACTGAGCCCACGTACTGCAACTACTGAAGCCCATGCACCTAGAGTCTGTGCTCCACAACAAGAGAAGCCACTGGAACAAGCAGCCCACACATTGCAACTAGAGAAAGTCCACATGCAGCAACAAAGACCCAGCACAGCCAAAATATAAATTAATTAATTAATTTAAAAAACACACAAAAAAGCCGTTTACAATAGTTCCAAAAATAAAACACTTAGGTAAAGGTATAATAAAATACACATAAGATCTATATGTTATAAATCATAAAATTCTGAGGAAAAAAAAATAAGACATCTAAATAAACAGAGTGATGTATTACATTCAAACTGAAAGATTCAGCATAATAAAGATGTTGATTCTCCTCAAATTTATTCATAGATTTAGCACAATTTCAATCAAAAATTTCATCTGGATATTTTTGTAGGTAAAGAAAAGCTCATTCAAATTTTTATGTATGGATAGATGAAGTTAAATAACAAAATTTAAAAAAACAAGAATGAGGTTGGAGGAAATATACTTCCCATTAGCAAACTGAATTCAACAATACATTACAAAGACCATACATCATGATCAAGTGGGATTTATCCCAGGAATGTAAGGATGGCTCGATATCTGATATACCACATTAACTAACTGAGGAATAAAAACTATATGATCATCTTAATAGATGAAGAAAAAGCATTTGAAAAAATTCAACACTAATTTATGATACAAACTCTTATCAAAGTGAGTACAGAATGAATATATCTTAACATAATAGAAGCCATGTATAACAAGCCTGTAGCTAACATCATACTCAACACTGAAAATCTGAAAACTTTTCCACTAAGATCAGGAACAAGGCAAGGATGTCTACTCTTGTCACTTTTACTCAAGGTAGTTGAGGTCCTAGTCTTAGCAATCAGATAAAAATATATATAAACAAAAGAAATTAAAACTGGAAAGGAAAAACCATCACTGTTTGCAGATGACATATTACTATATATAGAAAATCTTAAACACACTACCAAAAAAACCATTAGAACTCATCAATGAATGCAGTCAAGCTGTAAGATACAAAATTAACATGCAGATGTGTTGCAGTTTTATACACTAACAAGAAACTGTCTTAGAAGAAATTAAGAAAGCAATGCCATTTACAATTTCATCAAAAATAATAAGATATCTAGGAATAAAACTAATTAAAGAGGTTAAAAAAACTGTACTCAGAAAACTATAAGACTCTGATGAAAGAAATTGAAGATGAAACAAACCGATGGAAAGATATCCTATGCTCATGGATTGGAAGAATTAATATTGCAAAAATGTCCACACTCCTCAAGGCATTCTCTATATTCAATGCTGCTGCTGCTACTGCTCCTAAGTCACCTTAGTCATGTCCAATTCTGTGCGACCCCATAGACGGCAGCCCACCAGGCTCCCCCGTCCTGGGATTCTCCAGGCAAGAACACTGGAGTGGGTTGCCATTTCCTTCTCCAATGCATGAAAGTAAAAAGTGAAAGTGGAGTGGCTCAGTCGTGTCCGACTCTTAGCAACCCCATGGACTATAGCCTACCAGGCTCCTCCATCCATGGGATTTCCCAGGCAAGAGTACTGGAGTGGGGTGCCATTGCCTTCTCCAATATATTCAATGCAATTCCTATCAAAATACCAACAGCATTTTTCACAGAACTGAAACAAAAACACTAAAATTTGTATGGAACCCATAAAGGACCCAGAATACACAAAAACATCTTGTGAAAGAGAAACAAAAACAAAGCTGGAAGAATCACACTCTCTGATTTCAAACTATAATACAGTTATAATAATCAAAGTAGCATGGTATTGGCACAAAAACAGACACATAGATAAATGAAACAGAATAAAGCAAAATAAACCCATACTTATATGGTCAATTAATCTATGTAAAAGGAGGCAAGAATATACTACAGGGGGGAAACAGCTTCTTCAATAAATGATGTTGTGAACACAGGACAGTTCCATTCAGTTCAGTTGCTCTGCTGTGTTCGACTCTTTGCGACCCCATGGACTGAAGCATGCCAGGCTTCCCTGTCCATCACCAACTCCCAGAGCTTGCTCAAACACATGTCCATCGAGTCAGTGATGCCATCCAACCATCTGGGCAGCTACATGCAAAAGAATCAAACTGGAATATTTTCTCACACCATATATAAAAATGAAACCAAAATGGTTGAAAGACAAATGTAAGATCTGAAACCATAAAACTCCCAGAAGAAAACACACAGACTTAACTCTTTGACATGGGTCTTAAAAATATTTTTTGGTTATGCTTCCTCAGGCAAGGGAAACAAATATATACACACAAAAAGGAACCACATCGAACTAAAAAGCTTTTGTATAGCAAAGGAAACTATGAATAAAACAAAAAGGCAGCCCACTGAATGGGAGAAGATATTTTCAAGTCATACATCTAATAAGAGGTTCATATCCAAAATATACAAATAACACATACAACTCAGCAACAACAACAACAACAACAAATAAGCTGATTAAAAAATAGAGGACATGAATAGACATTTTTCCAAAGACATACAGGTTTCTAACAGACAGATGAAATGATGCTCAACCTCACTAATCATCAAGAAAATGTAAATCAAAACCAAAATAAAACATCACCTCACACATGTTAGAATAAAAGTGAAAGTCACTCAGTCATGTCTCTTTGCAACCCCATGGAATTCTCTAGGCCAGAATACTGGAGTGGGCAGCCTTTCCTTCTCCAGTGGATCTTCCCAACCCAAGGACTGAACCCAGGTCTCCTGCATTGCAGGCAGATTCTTTACCAGCTGAGCCAGCAGGGAAGCCCAAAAACACTGGAGTGGGTAGCCTATCCCTTCTCCGGTGGATCTTCCTGACCCAGGAATTGAACCAGAGTCTCCTGCATTGCAGGTGGTTTCTTTACCAACTGAGCTATCAGCGAAGCTCTGATAGAATGGCTATGTTAGAATGTCAGAATGACTAACATGATAGAATAGCTATCATCAAAAAGAACACAAATAACAAATATTGGTGAGGGTGTGGAGAAAAGACAACCCTTGTACACTGTTAGTGGGAATGTAAATTGGTACATCCACCGTGGAAAACAATATGAAAGTTCCTCAAAAATTAAAAATATGATTCACCAATTTTACTTCTGAGTATTTGCCCCCAATACAAAAACACTAATTCAAAAAGATATATACAGTCCCATTATCATTGAAGTACTATTTACAATAGCCCAGATATGGAAGCAACTTCAGTGTTCATCAATAGATGAATGGATAAAGATTTTATATATATATATATATATATATATATATATATAAGAAGGAAATGGCAACCCATTCCATTACTCTTGCCTGGACAATTCCATGGATGGAGGAGCCTGGTAGGCTACAGTCCATGGGGTCACAAAGAGTTGGACACGACTGAGCGACTTCATTTCACAGCTGATAAAAAGTTTGGGTTGTCTCAGTGGGGTGGATTTGCTCCTGGATGGATGGATGGATGGATGGATGGATATATATATATATATATATATAACATATACACATGCACAATGGAATATTACCGAGCAAAAGGAAGAAATGTTGCCATTATGACACCATGGGTGGATCTAGAGGGCATTATGCTAAATGCAATAAGTCAGACAGAGAAAGACAAATACCATATGATCTTACTTAGATGTGAAATCAAAAAATAAATGCAAACAGACTCATAGACCTGGAGGACAAATGGGTGGTTGCCAGAAGGGAGGCAGATGAGGGGTAGGTGGAATAAGTGAAGGAGATTTAAAGGTATACACCTCAATTATATAGTAAGTAATCCATGGGAATGTAATCTACAGCACAAGGAACAGGATCAACAATATTGTAGTAACTTGTAGAGGTCCATATGGTTACTAGACTTTTCATGGGGGTCACTTCATTCATGTATGCAAATGTCAGTCATTATGTAGTACATCCGAGACTAATATAATGCTGTGCATCAACCATATTTCATTAAAAAATAAAGTCACTAAAGAAGAATACAGGACTTTTATGAAACAAAACTTCTTTTTCAGACTCTAGCCTAAATTTTTAGTCAGGTAAGAACTTGTCCTTAAAGGGAAGAAATTATGCATATGATTATATACAAAATTAAAACTGAATTATATTAGTTCAGTCTACCAAATGGGTTGTTTTGTTGAACAAGTGAAATATTGTAAATAAATGACATTTGAAAATATTGTATTACTGCAGTTAAAACACACAGGTAAAAAAGATGGGATAGTCTTTAAACACATTTCTGTGATGAGTTCCTCAGAGCTACCTTCCTTCAGCCAGCTTTCTGGGCTCTTAAGCTACTGAGTCATATTGCTTAATAATGTACAGAGACAGTCATCTACCAATGATTATAAATAGGCAAGAAACCAGTCCTGAATGATGTTGTTAATGAGACACTGGGCTTTCTCACAACCTGAAAGATCAGAAATAACCGCTAGCATCTGGAATGACTCGGCATTTGCTTCTGTGAGGTTATAGATTCACTTCCTTTTTCTGTTCTCTGGAGACAAAGCACAGCTGGTCAGTATCTTTTATAAGAGTGTTTTCTTCTAGAAATTTCCCAAGGGCCATTACTAAGTGTGAAAAATATTGGGAATACCACAGCAGACTGGATATGAGTCACTTTCCACCTGCATATGATTAAGGGGACTCACAGCACAGTCCATTAAATAGAGGCAAAATGCAGCACTTAATTGCTGCTTCACTGGACATGACTGTTTTGAGAACTTTAAATGCCTGTTACTGTCATGCATATGAAGGCAGAGTTGTTTCTGCTCAAAAGCATATAGTAACAGTGCCTTGAACATTGTCTAAATTTCACAGTTCAAAAAGAAATTCTCTCAATAGTTCCCTAGATTTTAAATTCACAGAATGTGGAGAGTTCTGGCTAAAGGGCCTGATACTTGCCAGAGGTACTAAAAGGCCCTCTTTGTCCTCAGTAACTCACTGGCAATAGAATCCAAGGAAAGAGAATGGAAGAGAAACAGAGGGCAAGAAGGAGACACCAGGACCCTAGAACCATAGATGGTTAATCAGAAGATAGACATGCTGGGTCTTTGTGAACTCAGGTTTACAGAAAGGCTCCACAAGAAATCTCCAGAAACTAATACCCACCCATGAATTGGGACACAAGGCCACCCTCCCAACAGGACTCTAAGTGATGCATCTTTGGTAAAGCTGCAGAGGAAGTCAGAGCAGGGCTACCAGGGGGTTTGGTGGAAGGGAGCATCCAGTGTCAGAGTTTTCCCAGCTAAATGGTACAAGGAGCTGAATGCTGCAGGAAAGAAAACCAACTTCATGTCAATCTGTTCCCAGTATGGAAAACACGGTAACCTGGCATTACAATTAAGTAATAGTTTTAAGATTTCATGGCACGTTCTGAGCAATATGTTTCCTTTACAGTGAACCCATAAGAATATAGACTGGGGTGAATACGAAAAATGAAAAAAAGAGGATTACCATTTGGATGTAGCTTGTTCCCTCTTCTCTGGAAACAGAATTGGCAAAAAATCTTGAAGAATTAATACCATTTATTTCTGGAGATAGAAAGCTGGTTCGATTGCTAGGAACAAAAATATAGATGAGGTCAAAGCAATGTCTTACAGCTGGTCTGAAAGCCAGCCAAGAACTGACATGGCCCTTGTGGGGTTTCACCCTCCCCTTCCAGATGCAACTTCCTTCCGGCCAAAGCAATTCCTGAAGTGACAGAGACTACCCCACAACTCCTGTCCCACTATGGGCAAATGGCTTCCACTTCTCAAAGGTTATTCTTTTTCCAGGCCCCCCATATGCCACAGCTCATGAGCTTTCTAGAAAGAGACCAAGGCATCATATCACTGAGAGAAAACAAAACAGAAATGCTCCTTTGAGGCTCCATTTCATTCCTCTGAGAAGATGAAACCAAGACCACGAATTCACTTTCATCCTACTCCCATGTCAGAAGTGCAAGCTGAGGCTCTGCATTCCTGTCTGGAATGTGGCCCATTACAGATTCATCGTGTGCTGTGGTATTTAGGGTGAACCAGCAGTAATCTGCCTATAGTGCGGGAGGCCTGGGTTCAATCCTTGAGTCAGGAAGATCCCCTGGAGGAGGGCACAGAACCCACTTCTGTATTCTTGCCTAGAGAATCCCATGGACAGAGGAACCTGGTGGGCCACCATTGCAAACAGTTGGACATGACTGAGTGATTAAAACAGCAGTAAAGAACCCGCAGGAGCTGCAAGAGACATGGGTTCCATCCCTGGGTCGGGAAGATCCTCTAGAGAAGGAAATGGCAATGCAATCCAGTATTCTTGCCTGGAGAATCCCATAGACAGAGGAACCGGGTGGGCTACAGTCCCACGGGGTCACAAAGAGTTGGACACGAATGAGTGACTAAACCAGCAAGAAACTACCAGGACAAGCTCAGGACTCTGAAACTCAAGCTTTTACAAGGTGAGATGAGAGAGTGCAGACACATTTGAGGGTTTGTTTACCAAGAGAACTCCGTTCACAAGGTTGAGCTTCTAGAAGCCATGCCAGAAGTGCCAGCCCTGCTCAGCAGGCCAGAGCTGCATCCACTGTAGCTGGGGCAAAACAATTCCCTCTCCCAACAAATGTGAATTGGAGGTTGAAAAAGAACCCCTCTCTGTTGGTACTAGAATTGTAGCAGGTAAATACAGATCTACAGGATGGCTAATATAGGCTGTGAGGATTGTGCAACAGAAAAACAGAGTTCTTGAAAGAGAGGAATGAGTAAATGTGAAGAGAGAAGCACACATTAGAGACAGTTCCTAGCAGCACTCTCGTTCTTGATTCCATTGTGCTGGGAGATTCAGTTACCGTTATACCTTGGTGACCTAAAAAACACTTCTTGTTCAAGATAATCTTATTCCTCCCTTGTGTTAAGCTCTCTTTCACCACAGAGGTCTAACTAAGGCTGAAAGGGCCCCAGATGAGGCCCCTGGGAGCAGTCAAAGACTCACCAAGGCGCAGTGTGGGTCCTGGTTAGACATGTGTGTTCCCGGATTGTGGAGAGGTTTTTCAGGTCCAGGGTGGGTGGCCGTGCTACAAGATAACACAGAACATCCAACATAAGTTCTCAGGGGTTCAAGGCCAGAATCTGCAGACTATAAAACTATGACAATTCCACTTACTAAGCACATCAAGCCCACATTTACTCACAAGCACTGCTAATGATGAGTGCCCATTTTGCTATCCTACTGTTTCCTGCCTCAGCAGAAGCAGAGGGCACAAGCACTGAGCCAGTGGTCACATCCCGTCACTACACATTTATTGAGAACTTATCGTGTCAGGCCTGGTGCTGGGTGTCAGATGAAGGTCTCTGATCTCATGCCATTCTGTTGCCTGTCTCACCCTTGACCCCTCTCATCACAGACAGAGGTAGTCACCCGAGTCCTAATCATCCCCCCCTCCAGGCCACTGTCTACTTGGTCCTTCTGTGTAGAACAATCTTCCCCATCTCTCTGCCTGGTTATAGTCATCTTCAGATCTCAGCTCAACACCCCCTGCTCAGGAAGGCCTTCATGGGCTCTCACGAGTTCATGTGCTTACTGTTCATGGCACCCACTTGTCTGTGATGATCCAACATTCCTGAGTTGGGTCTAGACTGACTGCACTCTGGGAAGACAGGGTTTTTTTTCCTGGTTTGTTCACTGCAGTAGCCTTTGCTAAAGAAGCACCTGGTGCCTGACCCTCACTCCACCTCAGCAACCCACCTTGCTGAGTTGGTCATGCATATATTCCCCTATCACTGCCTTGACCAGCTTGTTTTTCTAGCTCTTTCCTCCACACCGGTAGATAGTGTTTAACTCCTTCCATATCACCAGTGGCGTTCCTGTTGTTCAGTCAGCTGGGCAGCCACGTGTGTCAGAATCACCCCCTTCCGGCCCAGGAGTTCACCTTCCCAGCCACCCAGTGAATCCCCAACCCTGTGTCCATCCAAAATCTCTGCACCTTTCTCCATCACCAGGTCTTTCAGACTGGTGATGTCCAAAACGGTAGCCACTAGCTACATGTGACTCTTGATATTTAAGTGCATTGAAATTAAATCAAATCTTAAAATTCAGTTCTTCAGTTGCACTAGCCACATTTCACACGTTTAACAGCCCCATTTTCTTCATTGCAGAAACTTCTGTTGCACAGGATTGCTACAGAAAAGTAATCAAGCAAAACAATAATATATACCTCAAAGTTACAGGTGCCTGTGAAATGGTTTCTCACCAGAATGAATGGTTATTTCCTCCAAACCTGAGACAGGGCTTGTTCTCCTATTTAGTACCTATTGCATAATTATTCTTCCAGGTGGTTTTGACATATCTTTTCTCCCCCTCAACCTGGGGAACCCTGCTTGTTTCATCATCTCTGTCTCCCCCTAGTGTTAGGCAAACACAGGGGAAATGGGATTTGACTCAAAGCGAAGAGGGTGGGGCTGGAGCAGAGCAGGCATAAGCAAGCTGCTTAGTTATAGCTCTGAGAGTGGCTAAGTGAAGTAGTAGTTTTTCCAAAGAGCAAAGATGGGTGGCGGTGGAGCTGATGGAGTGTCAGGAGTCATGGTCGTGGTACCAAGTATTTCCTCAGAATCACCCAGCCCTACTGGGCAGGCGACGGCAAGCAAGAATGAAGTTAGCAAGTTACTCTGACCTACTTTTGCTCGAACCTTCTTTGCCTTCCTCCCTGCCTGTTCCTGCCACTCAGCAGATGGGGAGAACTTCCTGGAGCCCTGTGCCCACAGGAGCCACACTTCTCACCTCCACATCCTCCATGTTCCCCCTCCCTCCAAAGACACGTCTTCGGGCTGGGTACACACAGGGCACTGAACCATGGGGCCTGTGACTGGGTCTGCATTCAGGAATCAGTGTCAAGGGCATTCTTGGCTGCCTTACATAACGGGGATGGTATGACTACATTTAAGTGCTGTTTAAACAGAGAGAGACCAAGGGGCTTCCATTTACACCCAACTCACTCGTTTCTGGGACTTTGTTAGGGAAGCAGCCAAAGATGAGCCTGCTGGAGTGGATTTGGCTTTGGAGACCACGTTTGCCATGACTGCAAGTCTCCAGGTTCCTGTTACCCTGATGATCTGGAGCAACAGTGCTCCTCAGCCCTCCCCACTGGATCCCAGCCACTTCTTTCTCCCAGGCCCCTAGGGTGGAGGGTTTCTGTAGTGCTTCCTTCGCAGAAAGGCTTAGGAGGGAAGCTTTTCCACATGGTTATCACACCTTGTCCCTCCCCCATCCCACACAGGAGTGGCTTACTCTTCCTCTGAGGCTTGAGATCTCTATTCACCGGGGGAGGCTCCAGGTCTACGGGGAGCTCGGGCAAGGGGCTGGAGATGCTCCCTGAGTTCATTGGAATGTAATCATCAGAGCTGTCATGGGGTCCAAGAGCAAAGGCGGCAGTCTGGGGACTCATGGGCACATAGCCGTCCTCAGTGCTGGTGGAACTTGGCGGGGACATTGGGAAGAACCTGCATGGCTGCAAGGGAATGAAAACCAGTTGGAAAGCACAGAATAGCATGGAAACTGCTTCCGGTGGGCAAACTTGGCTGCATGTGGGATTTCAGTTGCAAATTATCTAGGAATAACTCTGAACTTCCTTAGTAAAGTTAAACAAGCCTCTAACTCAAGCTCTGCCTCTGGACTTATCATGGGAGGTAGGTGATGACTCGCCTAGGACTCATGCTGGAAGACAGAAGTCAATGAAATTTATGCAAATACTTTAAGAATAATGGGATGACCTCAATAGCTACCTCAGGTCTGAGATGTGTCCAGACCATTAGAACCAGTAAGGTCCTTACAGAGCACGAAGTCCAATAGTTCCCAGACAATTTCAAGCTTTAATGGGAGACTGGAAGGGTCCTTGGAGATTCAGAGTGGTGAATCTCAAAAGATATCAAGGGAACATATATAGGGTAGACTATATTTTTTAAAAATTAAGGCTTAAAGAAACTCAAGTACCAAACTTACCAAATTTAAACTTAGCCGCTTGTCTCGGTGTCTTAAAGATTGGCCCTCGACATCTGCTGCAAGAAACAAGCCAGGGTGGTGAAAAATGCAGGACACCAGTTGAAACTAAGCTCAGGGCCCTGTGCTCAGCTCCAGAGGGAGAGAGGCTTGCTACTCAGCCTAGCTGGACAGCCAGAACATTCCCCCACAGGTGGAAAGCAGACCAGATTTTGAAGAGGTTTCTGTATGATGCTTCAGTTCTGTGAATTGGGGGGAGTCATGGGAAGCAATTAAGAAATGCTTGCTGCATTTGTCACATGAATTTTCTGCACTTAGAAATGGCAGAAACAGAGCTGGAGGTTTGAGAAGAGGAGAGGAGGCATGAAATAGCCCCTGCAAAGAACAGAGGAATGGGGTGAACAAAGGAGCAATAGCCTTGCAGAGCGTCAACACGAATTGGTGACCATGAATTTCTGCAGCCAGAGTCAGCGCTTCAGTACAGATCCAGAGAGAGAGAAGAGCTGGATGAATCTAAGATTAGACATTTCTGAGATGGATGTGACCCATATAGAGTGTGATGTAAAAATTCAGAATAACTGTTGAACTAAAATAGATATCTAGAAGGTAGCAAGATATATGTGTGCAGAGTCAAATGAGACTTACTTAGAGATGGAGTCAAAACCTAAGAGTAGAGGAGATAATCTAGAGGTTTTAAATATTGAGAAAAGTTTAAGTATAAAATCCTGGAAACTTTGGGCTTCCCTGGTGGCTCAGAGGTAAAGAATCCAACTGCCAATGCAGGAAATATGGGTTCAATCCCTGATCCGGGAAGATCCCACATGCTGTGGGCAGCTAGAGTCTGTGTGCCAGTACTAGTGAGCCTGTGCTTTAGATCCTGGGAGCCACAACTGCCAAAGTTCAAGCATCTTAGAACCTGTGCTTTGCAACAGTAGAAGCCACTACAATGATAAGCCAGCACACCCCAACTACAGAGTAGCCCCTGCTCAGTTCAACTAGAGAAGGTGCACAAAGCAATGAAGACTCAGCACAGCCATAAATAAATAAATTAATAAAAGTATGTTTAAAAAATCCTAGAGATTCTCACTATTCAAAGAGCAGGAAGATGAGGACTGGCTCATGTTGAGAGAGAGAGCAGTTGAAGAGTAAGGAGGAAAGCCAGGGGCTAGAACCACGAGAGCCCACAGGAGGAGATGGAGGCTGGTGGCAGTGAGCATCGCTGGGAAGGGCCCTCAGCATGTGAGACTGGAGCAAACTGTCTCCCTAGAACCTGGAGATGTGAAAAGCCAAGCTTCCTCTAGAGATTAACTGTAGTTAACATCATCTTCAAGCAAGAGAATAACTCCCAACTTAGAAAGATGTGATGGAGACTGGAAATTGATTAAGAATGTCTTTTACATATACACAGATATGTGTGTATATCTATGTTTATATTTCTTGAAGGGGGAAGTTAAAAGATGCTCTGGAGTCACACTGGTTTTAAATCCCTAATCTGCCACATATTAGCTCTGTGACACTAGACAAGTTACTTTCTCTGTGTCTCAGTTTCCTAATCTGTAAAGTGAGACCAATAATAGAACCTATTTCACAGGACTTCTGGAAAGATTAGATGTGTTAGGGCATCCAGGGGACTTAGAACAGTGCTTGGAACATGAAGTATTTAATAAATCCTACCAATTATTATGGACATTGTTAATAAAGAATGTGGTGATCCAGTGGTTAAGATTCTGTGCTCCTGCTACAGGAGGTACAGGTTCTATCCCTGATCAGGGAACTAGATCCCACATGCCACAAAGAGTGGCCAAAAAAAAAAAAATTAAGAATGTGGGACTTGCATATGTGTACACAGTCCCTAACTTCCTCTCTATTACAAAATTCCTATTGAAATCATCAAATAACACAATTACAGAGAAACCTCTGCATCAACATCAGCTAGTTTAAGGAATTTGTGATAGAGGAAAGATAAGATTCGAGAGTGGATGCACATTCCTATGAAACAGATATCTGTCACATTCACCCTTTTTCTTATTATTCCATTGCCCCCACCTGCTCTACTAATCTCCTTGACCCTGTTCTACTTTTTCTCTTTCCAAAGTACTATCACCTTCTAATGAATCAAATAGTTTTTGTTTTACCCAGCCTTACTGAGAATGTGACTACATGTGTGTAAAAACACTGTGTCAATTAAAGGTGTACAATATGCTGATTTTTCATACATATATTGCAAAATGATTACCACCACAGCATTAGCTAACACCTCCATACCATTACAAAACTACCATTTCTTTTTTTCTGCCAGTTTCATTGAGATGTAATTGACACATTGCACTGTGTAAGTTTTGGGCTTCCCTGCTGGCTCAGTGGTAAAGAACCCACCTGCCAATGTAGAGGATGTGTGTTCAATCCCTAGGTCAGGAAGATCCCCTGGAAAAGGAAATGGCAACTCACTCCAGTATTCTTCCTTGGAAATCCCATGGACAGAGGAGCCTGGCAGTCTACAGTCCATGGGGTTGCAAAGTGTCAGCCACGACTGAAGTGACAAGGCATAGCATTAATATTAGATATCAAAAGTTTATTTCCAACATTTTGCTTTAAAGTAAAGGGGAGAAATGGGTGGAAATGGGGGGAAATGAAATAACAATTGATTAATAATACTCAAGAAAGAAATTAAAGAAAAAGAGAAAACCATCTCAGAAATGAAGTCTAAGTTACAAAATTCCAAGGGAAGAAGATATTCAACTGAAAATGCAATAAATGGAATTGAAGAAAGGCCACAAAACAACTAAGAGAATAAAAAATAAAGTAAAAAAGAATCACAGAAAAAGAGATTGAAATAGAAGGTAGCCAATGAAGATACAGTATATGTATTGTTAGATTTCCCCCAAAGAAAAACAAAAGAATAGTATATTACTAATATTGAAATCATAATCCAAGAAAAGTTTCACAAATAAAGTAACACTTGAATCTACATATTGAAAGACCCATCAAGTAATTGGAATCAATAGTCAATTCTACCCAGAATGTAAAATTTATTAAAACAGCTGTATCAATCACAATGACAAAATGAAAACAAGTGAATTAAATACCCAGTTCAAAGCTAGAAAAGGAACAATAGAGAAAACCAAAAGAAATCATAAAGTAAAGATAAAAGCAAAAACTAATAAAGTCCAGAGGAAGTGGATTTACTTTTTTAAAAAATCAAAATCTTGGTTTCCTGGGGAAAAAATTTAACCTGAGGGAAACCCACTAGCCAATCTAATCAATAGAGGTGGCACAAATATACAAAATAAGAACTGATAAGGAGAAAGCAATCAGTCAAACAGAGGAGTTTTTTTAAAGAAATACTTCTGCATGCTTCTACACAAATAAACTTTAAAATCTAGATGAAATGGATGATTTCTAGAGAAATACACTACACCAAAACTGACACAAAAAGGAATAGAAATCTTACATATTTAAATTTCCATAGAATAAAATAGACAAAGTTACCTCCCAAAAATACCTCCCAAAGCTACCTCCCAAGACCACCCCCCAAAAGTGAAGTCATTCAGTCATGTCCAACTCTTTGTGACCCCATGAACTGTAGCCTGCCAGGCTCCTCTATCCATGGGATTCTCCAGGCAAGAATACTGGAGTGGATTGCCATTTCCTTCTCCAGGGGATCTTCCCAACCCAGAGACTGAACCTGGGTCTCCTGCATTGCAGGCAGACTTTTTACCATATGAGCCAGGGAACCTTCCCAAAATCACCTCCCAAAGCTACCACCCAAAGTCACCTCCCAAAACTACCTCTCAAAACCACTGAGATCAGATGGTTCCAACAGACAATTTTACCAAACCTTCAAACACCAGGCAGTCTCAATGCTTCAAAAATTTGTTAGAGAGTTTAGAAAACTAAGGACTATTTCTAATTCTTTTTATGAAGCAAGCATAACTTTGGAAGCTAAACCTGATAAAGGTAAAATATATCAGAAAAGTATAAACTAATATCATTTATTATTATTAACACAAAAATTCTAACTAAAATATTAGCAAGCATCATGCCCTCTTTGAACCATTACTATAAAACTTCTCACTATCCTCGCCAAGTTGGGACACATTGTTTTGAGGGCATTAGCCCGCTCTGGACTCAGCCTAGCAAAGCAATAAAGCTACTTTTTTTTACTTCACCACTACCCCCAAATATTAGAAAACAGAAGAAAGTGGTATTACTAGAATGGCTGAATGAGGAGCTCAGAGAAGCTATTCCCCCAAAAGCAATGATAAAACTGTACAAAATTATTTTTGTATGCAACTATTAGGGGACTTTGAAAATTTACCAAAAGCATACAACAAAACTATTGCATATTGTATTTGAAAGCTTTTATTGAAGAGAAAAAAAAAACTACTGAACATCACATAAGAACAGTGAGAATTTGTGACATTTTAGCTTGGGGTGCTCCCATACCCCTCAGCAGCTCACTCAGCAGTAGTTCTACCAGGGCAAGGCAAGTCATAAAAACTGGCAGCTTTTTTGCCAAAGGGGTCTCATTTGATTAGGATCAAAGCATATAAAAAACTCCATTCCTCTATGTACTATCAAAAGCATACCAACATTCACTTTATAGGGGTTCCAGAAGAAGAAAAGAGAGAGAAAAGAATAAAAAATTGTATTTACAGAACTTATGGTTGAAAACTTTCTACATGGAAACAGACATCCAAGGACAGGAAGCACAGAGGGTCCCTAAAAAAAAAAAAAAACCCAAACAGACTTACAAGACATGCCATAATTAAAATGGCAAAAATTAAAGATAAAGAGAGAATTCTGAAGAGTCACTTACAAGGAAATCCCCATAAGGCTATCAGCTGATTTCTCTGAAGAAACTTTTCAGGCCAGAAGAGAGTGGTATGATAGATTTAAAGGCTCAAAAGGGAAAAACCTGTGACCTAGGATAACCTACACAGCAAGATTACCATTTAGAATCAAAAGAGATATAAAGAGATTCTCAGACAAGCAAAAATGAAAAGAGTTCATCAATACTAAACCTACCCTAAAAGAAATGTTAGAAGATCTTCTCTATGCAGAAAAGAAGGAAAAAGTATTTAAGAAAAGGAAAATCCCACTAGGAAAGCCAAATATATAGCAATAACTGAGGAAAACCACCTAAATAGCCAATACAAAAATTAAAATACAATAAATTATAAAACCAACTATAACTACAATAAAGAATTAAGGGACAGACATGAAGATGTAAAATATGACATCAAAAACAAAAAAATGTGAGGGAGGAGTGTAAAAAATATAGATTTTTTAAGAGTTTGTTTGAACTTAAATGACTATCAGTTTCAAACAAGTAGATATAAGTAGATATAGGTCAACATATATGAAAACAATGGTAACCACAAATGAAAAAGCTACAATAGATACACAAAGACTAAAAAGAAAGGAACACAAACATGATACTAAAGAAAATAATCAAACCACAGGGGAAAACACAGAAAGAAGAAATGAACAGAGAATAATAATAACTATTATTAAAATAAAAATAAGGACATATCTATCAATAATTACTTTAAATGTCAATGGGCTAAATGCTAAAATCAAAAGACGTAGTCTGGCTGATCAGATCAAAACCAAGATTCTTCAATATGTTGCCTACAAGAGACTCACAGCAGGGCTAATGACAAATAGAAGCTGAATGTGAAGGTATCGAAAAAATATTTCATGCAAACAGAAATGACAAAAAACTGGAAGTAGCAATACTCACATCAGACAAAATAGACCTTAAAACCAAAGCTATAACAAAAGACAAAGGATACTATATAATGATAAAGAGATCAATAATAAGAAGAGGATATTATACTTATTAACAAATATGCACTCAATACAGGAGCATCTAAATACATAAAGCAAATACTAACAAACTTAAAGGAAGAAATTGACAATAACAAAATAATATTAGGGGACTTATACACCCCACTGACATCAATGGACAGACCATCCAGACAGAAAATCAGTAAGGCAACAGTAGTCTTAAACGACACAATAGACTGGTTGAACTTAATAGATATCTACAGGACATTCAATCAAAAAACAGAATACATATTCTGTTCAAGTTCACAAGGCAAGAATATACAATGCAGAAAAGACAGTCCCTTCAAAGGTGATGCTCAGAAACCTGGACAGCTACATGTAAAATAATGAAACTAGAACACTTCCTAACACCATATACAAAAATAAACTCAAAATGGATTAAAGATCTAACTATAAGACCTGAAATCATAAAAGTCCTAGAAGAGAACATAGGCAGAACACTCTTTGACATGATTGTAGCAATATTTTTTGAATCTATCTCCACTTTATGGAAAATAGAAGGGGAAAAAAGTGGAAACAGTGACAGATTTTATTTTCTTGGGCTCCAAAATCACCATGGATGATGACTGCAGCCATGATGTTAAAAGACACTTGCTCCTTGGAAGGAAAGTTATGACAAACCTAGACAGTGTGTTAAAAAGCAGACACATCACTTAGCTAAAAATGATCTGTATAGTCAAATCTATGGTTTTTCCAGTAGTCATGTATGGATGTGAGAGTTGGACCTTAAATAAGGCTGAGTGCTGAAGGATTGATGCTTTCAAGTTGTGGTGCTGCAGAAGACTCTTGAGAGTCCTTTGGATAGCAAGGAGATCAAACCAGTCAATCCTAAAGAAAATCAATCCTGAATATTCATTGGAAGGACTGAGGCTGAAGATGAAGCTCCAATACTCTGGCCACCTGATGTGAAGAACTGACTCACTGGAAGAGACCCTGATGCTGGGAAAGATTGAAGACAAAAGGAGAAGCAGTGGCAGAGGACGATATGGTTATATAGTGTCACTGACTCAATGAACATGACTTTGAACAAACCCCAGGAGATAGTGGAGGGCAGGGGAGCCTGGCATGCTTCAGTCCATAGGGTCACATAGTCAAACACGATTTAGCAACTGAACAGCAACAATAAGCAAACAAAAGAAATAAAGCAAAACAAACAACTGGGATCTGATTACACTTAAAAGCTTTTGGACAGCAAAGGACACCACCAACAAAACAAAAAACCAACCTATGTAATGAGAGAAAATATTTGCAAATGATATGACCAACAAGATTTTAATATTCAAAATACATAAACAGCTCATAAAACTCAATATCAAAACAAACAAACAAACAAAGTACATGATTTGAAAATGGGCAAGAGAGAGGAACTGTGGCTCCTGAGGCATGCCGGATGCAGAGAAACTGAAGATGTAGTCGACCAGATTTTGGAAATAACTACAACAGGAGGTCTGAAAAACAAAGAGGTCATTTTCATCTCATCAGGCCTAGATGAAGAGATCAAGCCCTGAGCCTTTGGAGTGGGAGTAATGACTCCAAGACCCTAGACTACCAGAGAATTAACCCAAGGAAGTATCAAATAATGAGAACTCACACAAAGGAAACCACTTCAATACAAGACCTGGCATCACCCAACCACCAGTAGCACCCTGTGCAGGACGCCTCATCTAAACAATAAACGAAACAAACACAAACTCAATCATCAGCAGACAAGATTACCACCTCACTCAGCCTTGCCCATCAGAGGGGAAAAAAAAAGACTCAGCACAAATCTCACCCTATATGAAGCTTACACAAACCACTGGACCAACCTTAGGAGGGCAGAAACCAAAAGGAAGAAAGAATTCAACCTTGAAGCCTGGGAAAAGGAGACCTCAAACATAATAAGTTAAAAAAAATAATGAATAAGGCAGAGAAATACTACATAAATGAAGAAACAAACTAGAAATAGAGAAGTCCAAATAAATGAAGAGGAAATAGGCAAACTACCTGAAAAAAAATTCAGAATAATGATAGTAAAGATGATCAAAAACCTTGAAAACAAAATGGAGAGAATGCAAGAATCAACTAACAAAGACCTAGAAGAATTAAAGAATAAACATACAAAAACAACACAATTACTGAAATTAAAAATACTCTAGAAGGAATCAATAGCAGAATATCTGAAACAGAAGTGAGTTGGAAGTTAAAATGGTGGAAATAATTTCTGAAGAGTAGAATAAAGTAAAAAGAATGAAAAGAACTGAGGCTACTCTCAGAGACCTCTGGGACAGTATCAAATGCACGAACATTTGAATTAGAGGGATTCCAGAAGAACAAGAGACAAAGAAAGGATATGAGAAAATTTTTGAAGAGATTATAGTTGAAAATTTCCCCAACATGGAAAAGGAAATAGCCAACCAAATCTAAGAGGTGCAAAGAGTCCCATACAGGATAAACCCAAGGAGAAACACACCAAGACACATACTAATAAAATTAACAAAGACTACACACAAAGAAAGAATATTAAAAGCAGCAAGGGAAAAGCAACAAGTAACATACAAGGGAACCCCATACATTTAACAGCTTATCTTTCAGCAGAAACTCTGCAGGTCAGAAGGGAATGGCAGGATATATTTAAAGTACTGAAAGGGAAAAATCTACAACCAAGATTACTGTACCCAGCAAGGATCTCATTCAAAATTGATGGAGAAATAAAAAGCTTTTCAGACAAGCAAAAGTTAAGAGAATTCAGTACCACCAAATCAGCTTTACAACAAATGCTAAGAAATACAAGAAAAAGATCTAAAAAATCCACCCCAAACAGTTAAAAAAAATAGCAATAGGAACATATATATCAACAATTACTTTAAATGTAAATGGATTAAATGCTCCAACCAGAAAGACACAGACTGGCTGAACAGATACAAAAACAAGACCCATATATATGCTGTCTACAAGAAACCCACTTCAGACCTAAAGGCACATATAGACTGAAAGTGAGAGGATGGAAAGATATATTCCATGCAAATGGGAACCAAAAGAAAGCAGGAGTAGCAATCCCCATATCAGACAAAATAGACCTTAAAATAAAGAAGATTACAAAAAATAAGGAAGAACACTACATAATGATGAAGGGTTCAATCCAAGAGGAAGACGTAACAATTGTAAATATCTATGCACCCAACATAGGAGCACCTCAATGCATAAGACAAACACTAACAGACATAAAATGAGAAATTGACAGTAACACAATAATAGGAGACCTTAACACCCCACTCACACCAATGGACAGTTCATCAAAACAAAAAATTAAGAAGGAAACACGTCTTAAATCATACATTAGATGAGATGAACCTCATTGATATCTTCAGGACATTCCATCCAAATGCAGAATACACTTTCTTCTCAAATGCACATGGAACACTCTCCAGGATAGATCACATCTTCGGTCACAAATAAAACTTCAGTAAATTTAAGAAAATTGAAATCATATCAAGCCTCTTCTCAGACCACAATGCTATGGAACTACATATCAATTACAAGAAGAAAAAAAAAACTGTACGAAATGTAAGCATATGGAGGTTAAACAGTATGTTTCTAAATAACAAACAGGTTACAGACGAAATCAAAAGGGAAATCAAAGAATTTCTAGAAACAAATGACAATGAAAACATGAAAACTCAAAACCTATGGGATGCAGCAAAAGCAGTTCTGAGAGGGACAGACTTGTTCCAAATAGGAAAAGGAGTCCGTCAAGGCTGTATGCTGTCACCTTGCTTATTTAACTTATATGCAGACTACATCATGAGAAACGCTGGGCTGGAAGAAGCACAAGCTGGAAACAAGATTGCCAGGAGAAATATCAATAACCTGAGATATGCAGATGACATCACCCTTATGGCAGAAAGTGAAGAGGAACTAAAAAGCCTCTTGATGAAAGTGAAAGAGGAGAATGGAAACGTTGGCCTAAAGCTCAACATTCAGAAAACGAAGATCATGGCATCTGGTCCCATCACTTCATGGGAAATTCATGGGGAAACAGTAGAAACAGTGTCAGACTTTATTTTTTTGGGCTCCAAAATCACTGCAGATGGTGAGTGCAGCCATGAAATTAAAAGATGCTTACTCCTTGGAAGAAAAGTTATGACCAACCTAGATAGTATATTCAAAAGCAGAGACATTACTTTGCCAAAAAATGTCCGTCTAGTGAAGGCTATGGTTTTTCCAGTGGTCATGTATGGATGTGAGAGTTGGACTGTGAAGAAAGCTGAGCTCCGAAGAATTGATGCTTTTGAACTGTGGTGTTGGAGAAGACTCTTGAGAGTCCCTTGGACTGCAAGGAGATCCAACCAGTCTACTCTAAAGGAGATCAGCCCTGGGTGTTCTTTGGAAGGACTGATACTAAAGCTGAAACTCCAGTACTTTGGCCACCTCATGTGAAGAGTTGACACATTGGAAAAGACTCTGATGCTGGGAGGGATTGGGGGCAGGAGGAGAAGGGGACAACAGAGGATGAGATGGCTGGATGGCATCACTGACTTGATGGACATGAGTTTGGGTGAATTCCGGGAGTTGGTAGAGGGAGGCCTGGCATGCTGCGATTCATGGGGTCGCACAGAGTCAGACACGACTGAGCGATTGAACTGAACTGAACTGAACTGAACTGAACTGAATCATAAATGTGTGCTGAATTTTTTCAAAGGCTTTTTGTGCATCTAATGAGATTATCGTATGGTTTTTATCTTTCAATTCATTAATATGGTATATCACATTGTTTGATTTGCATATATTGAAGAATCCTTGCATCCCTGGAATAAATCCAACTTGATCATGGTGTATGACCTTTTCAATGTGTTGCTGAATTCTGTTTGCTGAAATTTTGTTGAGGATTTTTGCATTTATGTTCATCAGTGATTTTGGCCTGTAGCTTTCTATTTTTTTGTTATCTTTGTCTAGTTTTGGTATCAGGGTGATGGTGGCCTTATAGAATGAGTTTGGAAGTGTTCCTTCCTCTGGAAGTTTTTGAAAGATTTTGAGAAGGATAGGTATTAGCTCTTCTTTAAATGTTTGATAGAATTCTCCTATGAAACCATCTGATCCTGGGATTTTGTTATTTGTAGATTTTGATCACAGCTTCACTTTCAGTGCTTGTATTTGGGTTGTTCATAATTTCTATATCTTCCTGGTTCAGTCTTGTGAGATTGAACTTTTCTAAGAATCTGTCCATTTCTTCCAGGTTATTCATTTTGTTGCCATAGTATTGCATTTTATTGTTCATAATAGTCTCTTATAATCCCGTGTATTTCTGCATTGTCTGTTGTAACCTCTCCTTTTGCATTTCTAATTTTGTTGATTTGATTCTTCTCTCCTTTTTTCTTGATGAGTATGGCTAAAGGTTTGTCAGTTTAAACAAAGATAAACATCTTCTTGAAGACAGCTTTTAGTTGTATTAATTGTTACTATTGTTTGTTTCATTTCTTTTTCATTTATTTCTGCTTGGATCTTTATGATTTCTTTCCTACTACTGATTTTGAGGCTTTTTTTTCCTTTTTTCCAGTTGTTTTAGGTCCCATGTCCAGTTCTAACTGTTGCTTCCTGATGTGCATATAGGTGTTTCAAGAGGCAGGTCAGGTGGTCTGGTATTCACATCTCTTCCAGAATCTTCCATAGTTTATTGTGATCCACACAGTCAAAGGCTTTGGCATAGTCAATAAAGCAGAAATAGATGTTTTCCTAGAACTCTCTTGATTTTTCGATGATCCAGCAGGTGTTGGCAATTTGATCTCTGGTTCCTCTGCCTTTTCTAAAACCAGCTTGAACATCTGGATGTTCACGGTTCATGTGTTGCTGAAGCCTGGCTTGGAGAATTTTGAGCACTACTTTACTAGTGTGTGAGATGAGTGCAATTGTGCAGTAGTTTGAGCATTCTTTTTTAGGACTTCCCTGGTGGCTCAGACGGTAAAGCGTCTGCCTACAATGTGGGAGACCCAGGTTCAATTCCTGGGTTGGGAAGATGTACTGGAGAAGGAAATGGGAACCTACTCCAGTATTCTTGCCTAGAAAATCCCATGGATGGTGGAACCTGGTAGGCTATAGTCCATGGGTCGCAAAGAGTCAGACATGACTGAGCAACTTCACTTGAGAATTCTTTGGCATTGCCTTTCTTTGAGATTGGAACGAAAACTGACATTTTCTGGTCCTGTGGCCACTGCTGAGTCTTCCAAATTTGCTGGCATATTGAGTGCAGCACTTTCACAGCATCATCTTTCAGGACTTGAAATAGCTCAACTGGAATGCCATCACCTCCATTAGCTTTGTTTGTAGTGATGCTTTCTATGGCCCACTTGACTTCATATTCCAGGATGTCTGGCTCTAGGTGAGTGATCACACCATCGTGATTATCTGGGTCGTGAAGATCTTTTTTGTACAGTTCTCCTGTGTATTCTTGCCACCTCTTCTTAATATCTTCTATTTCTGTTAGGTCCATATCATTTCTGTCCTTTATCGATCCCATCTTTGCATGAAATGTTCCCTTGGTATCTCTAATTTTCTTGAAGAGATCTCTAGTCTTTCCCATTCTGGTTTTTTTTTTTTTTTCCTCTATTTCTTTGCATTGATCGCTGAGGAAGGCTTTCTTATCTCTTCTTGCTATTCTCTGGAACTCTGCATTCAGATGCTTATATCTTTCCTTTTCTCCTTTGCTTTTTGCTTCTGTTCTTTTCATAGCTATTTGTAAGGCCTCCCCAGACAGCCATTTTGCTTTTTGCATTTCTTTTCCATGGGGATGCTCTTGATTCCTGTCTCCTATACAATGTCACGAACCTCTGTCCATAGTTCATCAGACACTCTGTCTATCAGATCTAGGCCCTTAAATCTATTTCTCACTTCCACTGTAGAATCATAAGGGATTTGATTTAGGTCGTACCTGAATGGTCTAGTGGTTTTCCTTACTTTCAATTTAACTCTGAATTTGGCAATAAGGAGTTCATGATCTGAGCCACAGTCAGCTTCTGGTCTTGTTTTTGATGACTGTATAGCGCTTCTCCATCTTTGGCTGCAAAGAATATAATCAATCTGATTTCAGTGTTGACCATCTGGTGATGTCCATGTGTAGAGTCTTCTCTTGTGTTGTTGGAAGAGGGTGTTTGCTATGACCAGTGTGTTCTCTTGGCAAAACTCTAGTAGCCTTTGCCCTGCTTCATTCTGTACTCCAAGGCCAAATTTGCCTGTTACTCCAGGTGTTTCTTGACTTCCTACTTTTGCATTCCAGTCCCCTATAATGAAAAGGACATCTTTTTTGGTGTTAGTTCTAAAAGGTCTTGTAGTCTTCATAGAACCGTTCAACGTCAGCTTCTTCAGCATTACTGGTTGGGGCATAGGCTTAGATTACTGAATTGTTTGCCTTGGAAACGAACAGAGATCATTCTGTCGTTTTTGAGACTGCATCCAAGTACTGCATTTTGGACTCTTTTGTTGACCATGATGGTTACTCCATTTCTTCTGAGGGATTCCTGCCCACAGTAGTAGATATAATGGTCATCTGAGTTAAATTCACTCATTCCAGTCCATTTTAGTTCGCTGATTCCTAGAATATTATCGTTTACTCATGCCATCTCCTGTTTGACCACTTCCAATTTGTCTTGACTCATGGACCTAACACTCCAGGTTCCTATGCAATATTGCTCTTTACAGCATCAGACATTGCTTCTATCACCAGTCACATCCACAACTGGGTTTTGTTTTTAGTTTGGCTCCATCCCTTCATTCTTTCTGGAGTTATTTCTCCACTGATCTCCAGTAGCATATTGGGCACCTACCGACCTGGGGAGTTCCTCTTTCAGTATCCTATCATTTTGCCTTTTCCTACTGTTCATGAGGTTCTCAAGGCAAGAATACTGAAGTGGTTTGCCATTCCCTTCTCCAGTGGGCCACATTCTGTCAGACCTCTCCACCATAACCCACCCATTCTGGGTGGCTCCACACAGCATGACTTAGTTTCATTGAGTTAGACAAGGCTGTGGTCCGTGTGATCAGATTGGCTAGTTTTCTGTGATTATGGTTTCAGTGTGTCTGCCCTCTGATGCCCTCTTGCAATACCTACCATCTTATTTACAGCCCATGGGGTTGCAAAGAGTCAGACATGACTGAGCGACTTCACTTTCAATTCCATTTCTTCTAGGTTGTCCATTTATGATTAAAACTCTTCAAAAAATGGGCATAGAAGTAACCTACCTCAACACAGTAAAGGCCATATATGATAAGCGTACAGCAAACATTATTCTCAATGGTGAAAAACTGAAAGCATTCCCCCTAAGATCATGAACAAGACAAGGGTGTCCATTTTCACCACTATTATTCAACATAGTTCTGGAAGTGTTAGATACAGCAATCAGAGAAGAAAAAGAAATAAAAGGAATCCAGATTTGAAAAGAAGACGTAAAGCTCTCACTGTTTGCTCATGACATGATACTGTACATAGAAAACCCTAAAGATAGTATCAGAAAATTACTAGAGCTAATCAGTGAATTTAGCAAAGTAGCAGGATACAAAATCAATACACAGAAATCACTTGCATTTTATATACTAACAATTAAAAATCAGAAAGAGAAATTAAGGGTTCAATCCCATTCCCCATTGCAACAAAAAGAATTAAATATCTAGGAATAAACCTACCTCATGAGACAAAAGAAATGCACACAGAAAATTACAAGACACTAATGAAAGAAACCAAAGACAACATAAACAGATGGAGAGATATTCCATGATTTGGGTAGGAAGAATCAATATCATGAAAATGGCTATACTACCAAACACAGTCTACAGATTCAACTCGGTCCCTATCAAATTACGAAT
The DNA here is from genome assembly GCF_032405125.1 of Capricornis sumatraensis. NCBI lineage: Eukaryota > Metazoa > Chordata > Mammalia > Artiodactyla > Bovidae > Capricornis > Capricornis sumatraensis. Next base: position 62,145,344 of record NC_091092.1, on the reverse strand, counting down.
GACATTTTCACAGAACTAGAACAAAAAATTTCACAATTCATATGGAAACACAAAAGACCCCAAATAGCCAGAGCAGTCTTGAGAAAGAAGAATGGAGCTGGAGGAATCAACCTTCCTGACTTCAGATTATACTACAAAGGTACAGTCATCAAGACAGTATGGTACTGGCACAAAAACAGAAATATAGACCAATGGAACAAGACAGAAAGCCCATAAATAAACCCATGCACCTATAGGTACCTTATTTTTTACAAAGGAGGCAAGAATATACAATGGGACAAAGACAGCCTCTTCAAAAAATGGTCCTGGGAAAACTGGACAGCTACATGTAAAAGAATGAAATTAGAACGCTTCCTAACACCATACACAAAGATAAACTCAAAATGGATTAAAGACCTAAATGGAAGACCAGAAACTATAAAATTCTTAGAGGACAACATGGGCAGAACACTCGATGACATAAATCAGAGCAATATTCTCAATGATCCACCTCCTAGAGTCACGGAAATAAAAACAAAAGTGAACAAGTGGGACCTGATTAATCTTAAAAGCTTTTTCAAAGCAGAGGAAACACTAAGCAAAGTAAAAAGACAACTCTCAGAATAGGAGAAAGTAATAGCAAGCAAACTGACAAAGGATTAATTTCCAAAATATACAAGCAGCTCATACAACTCAATACCAGAAAAACAAACAACCTAGTCAAAAAATGAGAAAAAGACCTAAACAGACATTTCTCCAAAGAAGACATACAGATGGCTAACAAACACATGAAAAGATGTTCAACATTGCTCATTAATAGAGAAATGCAAATCAAAACTACAACTACCTCACACCAGTCAGCATGGCCATCATGAAAAAGTCTGCAAACAATAAATGTTGGAGAGGGTGTGGGGAAAAGGAAACGCTCTTGCAATGTTAGTGGGAATGTAAACCGATACAGCTACTATGGAAGACGGTATGGAGATTCCTTTAAAAACTAGGAATAAAACCACCATATGACCCAGCAATCCCACTCTTAGGCATATACCCTGAGGAAACCAAAACTGAAAAAGATACATGTATCCCATTGTTCATTGCAGCACTATTTACAATAGCTAGAGCATGGAAGGAACTGAGATGTCCATCAACAGATGAATGGATAAAGAATGGAATATTACACAACCATAAAAAGGAACACAATTGAGTCAGTTCTTATGAGGTGTATGAACCTAGAGCCTATTATACAGAGTGAAGTAAGTCAGAAAGAGAAAGATAAATATCATATTCTAACACATATATACGGAATCTAGAAAAATGGTACTGAAGAATTCATTTACAGGGCAGCAATGGGGAAACAGACACAGACAATAGACTTATGGACATGGGGAGAGGGGAGGAGAGGATGAGATTATGGAAAAAGTAACATGGAAACTTACATTACCATATGCAAAATAGATAGCCAATGGGAATTTGCTGTATGGCTCAGGAAACTCAAAGGCTCTGTATAAATCTAGAGGGGTGGGATGGGGAGGGAGATGGGAGGGAGGTTCAAATAGGAGGGGATATATGTATACCTATGGCTTATGCATGTTGAGGTTTGACAGAAAACATCAAAATTCTGTAAAGCAATTATCCTTCAATTAAAAAATAAATTGATTTTTTAAAATTGGGAGGAAAATGAATGGACATTTTTACAAAAAAAAAATCATAAGATAGCCAACAGGAACAAGAAAAGATGTTCAACATCAGTAATTATTAGAGAAATCCAAATCAAAACTACAAGGAGATATCACCTCACACGTGTGAGAATGGCTATCATCAAAAAGACAACAAATAACAAGTGTTGGTGAGGATGTGGAAAAAAGGGAACCCTTTTACAACTGCTGGTGGGAACGTAAGCTGGTGTAGTCACCATGGAAATATATGAAGGTTCCTCAAAAAACTTAAAATAGAGCTACCATGTGATCCAGAAATCCCATTCCTGAGCATTTATCAGGAAAAAAAAAAAAGAAAACTCTAATTCAAAAAGACACATGCACTCCAATGTTCATAGTAGCACTATTCACAATAGCCAAGACAGGGAAGCAACTTAAGTGTCCATCAACAGATGAATGGATAAAGAAGATGTGACACATATATACAGTGAAACATTGTTGTTTTTCAGTCACTAAGTTGTCTTCAACTCTTTTTACCCAGTTCCTAACTCAAAACATAAAAGACAGTGCATCACTCAAGGAGAAAAAAAATGTGTACAGAAACTATGGTGTAATATACAAAAGATACTATGATAAAGGGTCAGACACAACTGAGCGACTAAACAACAAAAACAATGTGAAAATACTGAATTACTGTGTTATACACTTGAAAGGGAAACTAATATAATATTTTAAATAATCAACTATACTTCAAAAAGAAATTGGCCAGTGAAGTTCTTCATGTTAACAGAATAAAGGAGAAAAATCACATGGTCATAAAATGTTTCAACAATTTCAATACTCCTTGATGATTTTAAAAAAATAACATTTAGCAAGGTAGGAATATCAGAGAATGTACTTAATCTAACTAACAGTATCTACAAAAGTTTCCTGCAAACCACATTACAACAGTGAAACACAGAAGTTTTCCAGGTGAAACCAGGAATATGACAAGGATCCCAGTTATTAACAGTACTATTCAAAGATATCCTGGCCTTCCTAGGCCAAGCAGTGACATGAAAAAAGAAAATGAAAGATACAGATATTAGAAAAAAGTTTTTAGTATTTGTATGTTATATGATTGTATACAAAGAAAATGTAAATAAATATACATTTAGAAAAGATAGGGGACTGCCCTGGTGGCCCAGTGGCTAAGACTCCCAATGCAGGGTGCCTGGGTTTAGATCCCAGTAGGGGAACCAGATACCACATGCCACAACTAAGATCTAGCACTTCCAAATAAATAAATAGTAAAAAAGAAAGAAAGAAAGAAAAGGCAGATATAAAAATCAAAATGAAAAGCTAATTTACTTTTATGCAATAGCAAAAAATTTTTAAAGTAAAATACCATTGACAATAACATAAATAAATAACAAATACATGGGAATATATTAATGAGATATGCAAGACTTCACCAAAAGACATAAAAAATTATAGACACAAAATAATAAGGAGAATTCCCTGGTGGCTCAGTGGTTAGGACTCTGTGATTTCACTGCTCAGGATGCAAGTTCAACCCCTGATCAGGGAACTAAGATCTGGGGAACAAGCCTGTGAGAAGAGGCCAAAAATAGGTAGTAGTGGGAAATGTGGAATGGGGAGAAAAAGAACTGAATGAAGGCAGTCAAAAAGTACAGAATTCCAGTTGTAAGATAAATACATATTTGGGAGGTAATGCATGACAAGATAAATAGAAATAACAGTGCTGCATGTTATATATGACAGTTGTTACAAGAGTAAATCCTAAGAGTTCTCATCAGAAGGAAGATTTACTTCTTTTTTGTAATGTTATATCTATATGAGATGATAGATGCTCACAAAACTTGTGGTCATCATTTCATGATGTATATAAGTCAAATCACGCTGTGTTCCTTAAACTTACACAGTGCTGTATGTCAATTACATCTCAATAAAAGCAGAAGAAAAATAAAAGAAAGATAAAGGATATAGGCAAAGCAGATCACCGTGGGCCTTGCACGCTATGGTAAGAAATTTAGGTTTTATTCCTAGTGCACAAAGAAGTCATTAGATTGGTTTTTTAGCAAGGAACTGACTATCTGATTTACATTTTTTAAGAGATCACTTGACTGCAGTGTGGAAAACAGATTAGAGGCAGACAAGCATAGTTGTGGCATGATATCAGGATAATGAGTTGCATTACAGTAAATTTTTTCAGATTTCATTTATGCTTTAAAAAGAAGATGTAGTATGTACTTCTGTATTGTTTAACTTTTTCAGAGTACAGTAAGAATTCAAGCACTTTGACAATAAAAAAAATTAATAGAAATTTAAACTGAGGAATGTGTTTTGCTTAAGAGGTTGCTGATTAATCACTTGAAATTGAAAACTTTAAGGAACAGAAACACTATAGACATGTCATATTTTATAATTAAGCAGAAAAGTAAGTCAGGAAGCAAAACTTAATAACTGTTAAACCTGGCGCATGAGATAAGAAAGCCTTAAGTGATCAAGGCAAAGAAATAGAGGAAAAAACAGAATGGAAAGGCTAGCGATCTCAAGAAAATTAGAGATACCAAGAGAACATTTCATGCAAAGATGAGCACAATAAAGAACAGAAATGGTATGGACCTAACAGAAGCAGAAGATATTAAGAAGAGGTGGCAAGAATACACACAAGAACTACACCGAAAAGATCTTCATGACCCAGATAACCATGATGATGTGATCACAAACCTAGAACCAGACATCCTGGAGAGCAAAGTCAAGTGGGCCTTAGGAAGCATCACTACGAACAAAGCTAGTGGAGGTGATGGGATTCCAGGTGAGCTATTTCCAATCCTAAAATATGATGCTGTGAAAGTGCTGCACTCAATATGCCAGCAAATTTAGAAAACTCAGCAGTGGCCACAGGCCTGGAAAAGCTCAGTTTTCATTCCAATCACAAAGAAAGGCAATGCAAAAGAATGTTCAAACTAAGGCACAATTGCACTCATTTCGCACACTAGTAAAGTAATGCTAAAAATTCTCCAAGCTAGCCTTCAACAGTATGTGAACTGAGAACTTCCAGATGAACAAGCTGGATTTAGAAAAGGCAGAGGAACCAATTTTGCAACCAAATTGCCAACAGCCATTGGATCATAGAAAAAGCAAGAGAATTCCAGAAAAACATCTACTTCTGCTTCACTGACTATGCTAAAGCCTTTGAGTGTGTAGATCACAAAAAACTGTGGAAAATTCTTCAAGAAATGAGAATACCAGATCACCTGACCTGCCTCTTGAGAAATCTGTATGTAGGTCAAGAAGCAAGAGTTAGGGACTTCCAAGGTGGTCCAGTGGCTAAGACTCCATGCTCCAAAGGCAGTGGGGCATGGGTTCAATTCCTGGTCAGGAAACTAGACCCCACATGCCACAAGTAAGAGTTTGTATGCCACAACTAAGACCTGGCACAACCAAATAAATAAATATTTAAAAAAAAATTTTTTTAAGACAGGTGGCAGAGGAATACGACAGGGAGACCAATTTCTCCCCCATAAATTCATCAGAAGAACATTTGAACGCTGAGTAAATTTCACAAAACAACTTCTGAATGCTGGCAGAGGACATCAGGCACCCAGAAAAGCAGCCCATTGTCTTCAAAAGGAGGTAGGAAAAAAATATAAAAGATACAAAGAGAGACAAAAGAGGTAGGGATGGAGATCCGTCCTGGGAAGGGAGTCTTAAAAAAGAGAGAAGTTTTCAAACACCAGGAAACACTCTCACTGGCGAGTCTGTGGTGAGCCTTGGAAACATAGAGGGCAACATAACCAGGAGGAAAAATAAATAAATAATTAAAAGCCACAGATTTACATGCCCAACGGTAACTCCCTGTGGTGAAGCAGCGCAGAGGCCTGCATCCACCACTAGCAAGCAGGGGCTGGGCAGGGAGGCATGGGCTGCATTGCTTAGGCTAAGGACCAGCCCTGAATGCCCCAAGGGCAATCTGAGGGAACTAACTTGAGATAGAAAACCAGATTGTGGGATAGCTACCCTGCAAAAAGCCCTAACCTAAGACACCACCAGGCCCTCTCACAGAACAAAGGACTGAGCAGAGCTAGCCAGCTGCAGACTGGCCCATCCCCCTCCAGAGACAGGCAGGCGAGGGCAGCTAGAGCTCGAAGGGGGCAATTGTGGCCCCAGAGAGGCATTATCTACCAAACTGCAAGCAGGCTTGTTGCTAACCAAGACTTCTTGGGATTCTGGACAGTCAACATCCGCCTGAGAAGGTGCACCAGTTGTACACCCAGAAAACTGAGCGGCAGGGACGGGGGAGGTGATGAGTCACAGAGACCGCGCTCACCAAACACCTGGTCACCTGAGCTGCTCGGACCTGGGAAGGGCACAAAACGCAGGCACAAAATGCAGGCCCAACCGAGTCTGCACCTCTGAGGAGTACCCAAGTACCTGAACCTGAGTGGCTTAGACCTGGGAAGTGCATATAACCCAGGGCCAGCCTCAGACAGTTCCTGGCAGAGCAACCTAGAGCCTAAGCAGTGTAGACAGGGAAAGCATACACACCATGAGTGGGGGCAAACCCAGTGTGGCTGAGACACTGTGAGCACATGCCAGTGTTATTTGTTTGAAGTGTTCCTCCCTCCCCACAGCATGACTGAACAAGTGAGCCTAAAGAAGTGTCCACCACCACCACCTTGTGTCAGGGAGGAAATTAGACACTGAAGAGGCTGGCAAACAGAAGAAGCTAAAAAGAGGGAACTGCCTTGGAAGTGACAGATGCAATAGATTAAAACCCTGTAGTTAGTATCGACTACATAGGAAGGGGCCTATAGATCTTGAGAAGTATAAGCCAGATCAAGGAAATACCTGAAAATGAACTGACACCACACTATCCACAACAACACCAAAGAAAGTCCTAGATATATCTTGACTATTATCATTCTTTAATTTTTATTTAATTTTTGAGTCCTCTATTACTCCTTTAATTTTCATTTTTATAACCTACTTTTACTTTGCAAAAAAAAAAGACCTTACTTTTTAAAGCAAACTTTATATATATATATATATATATATGTATATATGTATATATAATTATAATTTTTGTGACTTTTTTTTTCTTTAATATTGTATTTTTGAAAATCCAACCTCTAGATTTTTAATGTTTCTTTTTGGTATTTTTTATCTATTTTGTACCTTTAAGAACCCAATCTTTAGTACCCATTTTTACTTGGGAGCGAGATTACTGGCTTGACTGCTCTCTCCCTCTTTGGGCTCTCCTTTTTCTCCAGCAGGTCGCTTCTATCTCCTCCCTCTCCCTTCTCTTCTCTATCCAACTCTGTGAATCTCTTTGTGTGTTCCGGATGGTGGAGACCACTTAGGGAACTGATAACTGACTGGATCTGTCTCTCTCCTTTTGATTCCCCTATTTATACTCCTGGCCACCTCTGTCCCCTTCCTCCCTCCCTCTTCTCTTCTCAGTATAATTCTGTGAACATTTCTGAGAGGTCCAGACTGTGGAGCACACATAAGGAAGTGATTACTGGCTAGCTTGCTCTCTTCTCTCTTGATTCCACCTCATCTCATCCTGGTCACCTCTATCTCCCTCCTCCCTCTTCTCTTCTCCATGTAACTCTGTGAACCTCTCTGGGTGTCCCTCACTGTGGAGAAACTTTTCCTCTTTAACCTAGATGTTTTATCAATGGTGCTGTGTAGATGGACGAGTCTTGAGGCTACAGTAAAAATAATACTGAAAACCAGAAGCACGAGGTTTAAGTCCAAATCTTGAGAACACAAGAGAACTCCTGACTCCAGGGAATATTAATTGATAGGAGCTCATCAAATGCATCCATACCTATACTGAAACCAAGCACCACCCAAAGGCCAACAAGTTCCAGAGCAAGACATACCATGCAAATTCTCCATCAATACAGGAAAATAGCCCTGAGCTTCAATATACAGTCTGCCCAAAGTCATTCCAAACCCATTGACATCTCATAACTCATTACTAGCAACTTCATTGCACTCCAGAGAGAAGAAATCCAGCTCCACCCACCAGAACACTGACACAAGCTTCCCTGACCAGGAAACCTTGACAAGGCACCTGTCCAAACCCACCCACAGAGAGGAAACTCCACAATAAAGATAACTCCACAAAATGCCAGAATACGGAAAGGCCACTCCAAACACAGCAATATAAACAAGATGAAAAGGCAGAGGAACACCCAGCAGGTAAAGGAACAGGATAAATGCCCATCAAACCAAACAAAAGAGGAAGAGATAGGTAATCAACCTGATAAAGAATTCCAAATAATGACAGTGAAAATGATCCAAAATCTTGAAAACAAAATGGAGTTACAGATAACTAGCCTGGAGACAAGGACTGAGAAGATGCAAGAAAGGTTTAACAAAACCTAGAAGAAATAAAAAGAGTCAATATATAATGAATAATGCAATAAATGAGATCAAAAACACATGGGGGGAGCCAACAGTAGAATAACGGAGTCAGAAGATAGGATAAGCGAGGTAGAATATAGAATGGTAGAAATAAATGAAAGAGACAGGAAAAAGGAAAAACAAATTAAAAGAAATGAGAACAGTCTAAGAGACCTCTGGGACAAAGTTAAACACACCAACATTTGAATCATAGGAATCCCCAAAGAAGAAGACAAAAAGAAAGACCATGAGAAAATACTTGAGGAGATAATAGTTGAAAACTTCCCTAAAATGGGGAAGGAAATAATCACCCAAGTCCAAGAAACCCAGAGAGTCCCAAACAGGATAAACCCAAGGGGAAACACTCCAAGATACATATTAATCAAATTCACAATGATCAAACAGAAAGAACAAATATTAAAAACAGCAAGGGAAAAACAACAAATAACACACTTTAAATGATACAATAGATCAGTTAGACCTAACTGATATCTATAGGACATTTCACGACAAAACAATGAATTTCACCTTTTTATCAAGCACAAACGGAACCTTCTCCAGGATAGACCACATCCTGGGCCATAAATCTAGCTTTGGTAAATTCAAAAAAATTTAAATCATTTCAAGCATCTTTTCTGACCACAATGCAGTGAGATTAGATCGCAATTAAAGGAGAAAAACTATTAAAAATTCCAACATGTGGAGGGTGAACAACACGCTGCTAAATAACCAAAAAATCACAGAAGAAATCAAAAGAGAAATCAAAATATGCATAGAAATGAATGAGAATGAAAAAACAACAACCCAAAACCTGTGGGACACTGTAAAAGCAGTGCTAAGGGGAAGGTTCATACCAATACAGGCATACCTCAAGAAACAAGAAAAAAGTCAAATAAATAACCTAACTCTACACCTAAAGCAACTAGAAAAGGAAGAAATGAAGAACCCCTCGGTTAGTAGAAGAAAAGAAATCTTAAAAATTAGAGCAGAAACAAATGCAAAAGAAACAAAAGAGACCATAGCAAAAATCAATAAAGCCAAAAGCTGGTTCTTTAAAAGGATAAATGAAACTGACAAATGATTAACCAAACTCATCAAGAAACAAAGGGAGAAAAATCAAATCAATAAAATTAGAAATGAAAATGGAGAGATCACAACAGACAACACAGAAATGAAAAGGATCATAAGAGACTACTATCAGAGACTAACGAACAATACAGATGGCTAAAGGTGATCCCAAGAAACCAAAGGGCAAGATGTCTGCTTATGCCTTCTTTGTGCAGACGTGCAGAGAGGAACATAAGAAGAAAAACCCAGAGGTCCCTGTCAATTGAGAGGTGGAAGACCATGTCCGGGAAAGAGAAGTCGAAGTTTGATGAAATGGCAAAGGTGGATAAAGTGCGCTATGATCGGGAAATGAAGGATTACGGACCAGCTAAGGGAGGCAAGAAGAAGGACCCTAATGCCCCCAAGAGACCACCGTCTGGATTTTTCCTATTCTGCACTGAATTCCGCCCCAAGATCAAGTCTGCAAACCCTGGCATCTCTATTGGAGATGTGGCGAAGAAGCTGGGTGAGATGTAGAGTAACTTAAGTGACAGTGAGAAGCAGCCATACATCAACAAGGCAGCGAAGCTGAAGGAGAAGTATGAGAAGGGTGTCACAGACTATAAGTCTAAAGGGAAGTTTGATGGCATCAAGGGTGCTGCTAAAGTTGCCCGGAAAAAGGTGGAAGAGGAAGACGAAGAGGAAGAGGAGGAGGAGGAGGAGGAAGAGGATGAATAAAAAAAAAAAAAAAACTGTTGATCTGTCTCCTTCTGAATATATTAGAGTAGGGAGCACCTTGATTGACACACCTCTCACCCAAGATGTGTCTGTTGCCCTCATTAGGTTTAATTACCCAATTGGATCATGATCATATCTTAGTGCTCTAGCAATTGTCAGTGGTTTACATTAATTGGCTATGGGTGTCTGGAGCACCTGGAAACTGTATCAAAGTTGTACATATTTCCAAACGTTTTTAAAATGAAAGGCTCTCGTGTTCTCCTCACTCTGTGCACTTTGCTGTTGGTGTGACAAGGCATTTAAAGATGTTTCTGGCATTTTTTTTTAAATTTGTAAGGTGGTGTGTTAATTCTATGGTCATGGGCTAGAAATCCCGAGTTCTCAACTGTACATATCTATAGTTTGTAAAAAGAACAAAGCAACCGAGACACACTCTTGATGCTCCTTGCTTGGTGTGGAGGCTGTGGGGGCAATGCCTTTCGGAGGGGCTGTAGCTCAGGGCGTGCACTGTGGGGCTGGACCTGTGGACACTGCAGTGGGCATCCATTTCGCTTCAGGTTGTCTTGTTTTTGTATATAGCGACATAGCATCCCACTGCCATTCTTAGCTGTGGAAGAGTGGGAGGGGGGTGGTCAGCAGGCATGAGAAGTGTTTTGGATCCTTTTTAGTTGAAGTGCGGTAGTTTTAAACTGTTTTTTTTTTTTAAACAAACTGTAGAACTGTTCATTGTCAGCAAAGCCAAGAGCCACTGCACCAGTGAAAGTTCAAGAACCTTCTGTACTAAACACGATCTGCAATGTTCTGTGATTTTTTTTGTATGTTTAGAATGTTGAAATGTTTTTGAAGTTAAATAAACAGTATTACATTTAAAAAAAAACAAGAGACTACTATCAGCAACTATAGGCAAATAAAATGGACAACTTGGAAGAAATGGACAAATTCTTAGAAAAGTACAACTTTCCAAAACTGAACCAGGAAGAAATAGAAAAACTTAACAGACCCATCACAAGCACAGAAATTGAAACTGTAATCAGAAATCTTCCAGCAAACAAAAGCCCAGGTCCAGACAGCTTCAAAGCTGAATTCTACCAAAAACTTAAAGAAGAGCTAACACCTATTCTATTTAAACTCTTGCAGAAACTTGCAGAGGAAGATAAACTTCCAAACTCATTCTATGAGGCCACCATCACCCTAATATCAAAACCTAACAAAAATGCCACAAAAAAAGAAAACTACAGGCCAATATCACTGATGAACATAGATATAAAAACCCTTAACAAAATTCTAGCAATTAGAATCCAACAACACATTTAAAAGATCATACATCATGACCAAGTGGGCTTTATCCCAGGGATGCAAGGATTCTTCAATATCCACAAATCAATCAATGTAATTCACCACATTAACAAATTGAAAAATAAAAGTCATGTGATTATCTCAATAGATGCAGAGAACGCCTTTGACAAAATTCAACATCCATTTATGATAAAAACCTTCCAGAATGCAGGAAGAGAAGGAACGTATCTCAACATAATAAAAGCTATATATGACAAACCCACAGCAAACATTATCCTCAATGGTGAAAAAATGAAAGCATTTCCCCTAAAGTCAGGAACAAGACAAGGGTGCCCACTCTCACCACTACTATTCAACATAGTTTTGGAAGTTGTGGCCACAGCAATCAGAGCAGAAAAAGAAAGAAAAGGAATCCAAATTGGAAAAGAAGAAGTAAAACTCTCACTGTTTGCAGATGACATGATCGTCTACATAGAAAACCCTAAAGACTCCACCAGAAAATTACTAGAGCTAATCAATGAATATAGTCAAGTTGCAGGATATAAAATCAACACACAGAAATTCCTTGCATTCCTATACACTAATAATAAGAAAATAGAAAGAGAAATTAATGAAACAATTCCATTCACCATTGCAATGAAAAGAATAAAATACTTAGGAATATATTTACCTAAAGAAACTAAAGACCTATATATAGAAAACTATAAAACACTGGTGAAAGAAATCAGAGAGGACAGTAATAGATGGAGAAATATACCTTGTTCATGGATCGGAAAAATCAATATAGTGAAAATCAGTACACTGCCCAAAGCAATCTATAGATTCAATGCAATCCCTATCAAGCTACCAATGGTATTTTTCACAGAGCTAGAACAAATAATTTCTAATTTCTATGAAAATACAAAACACTTCGAATAGCCATAGCAATCTTGAGAAAGAAGAATGGAATAGGAGGAATCAACCTGCCTGACTTCAGGCTCTACTACAAAGCCACAGTCATCATCAAGACACTATGGTACTGGCACAAAGACAGAATTATAGATCAACAGAATGAAATACAAGCCGAGATAAATCCACACACCTATGGACACCTTATCTTTGACAAAGGAGGCAAGAATATGCAATGGAGAAAACACAATCTCTTTAACAAGTGGTGCTGGGAAAACTGGTCAACCACTTGTAAAAGAATGAAACTAGAACACTTTCTAACACCATACACAAAAATAAACTCAAAATGGATTAAAGACCTAAACTAAGACCAGAATCTATAAAACTCCTAGAGGGGAACATAGGCAAAACACTCTCCGACATAAACCACAGCAGGATTCTCTATGACCCACCTCCCAGAATATTGGAAATAAAAGCAAAAATAAACAAATGGGACCTAATTAAAGTTAAAAGCTTCTGCACAATAAAGGAAACTATAAGCAAGGTGAAAAGACAGCTTTTGGAATGGGAGAAAATAATGGCAAATGAAGCAACTGACAAAGAATTAATCTCAAAAATATACAAGCAACTCCTACAGCTCAATTCCAGAAAAATAAACCACCCAGTCAAAAAATGGGCCAAAGAACGAAACAGACGTTTCTCCAAAGAAGACATACAGATGGCTAACAAACACATGAAAAGAGGCTCAATATCACTCATTATCAGAGAAGTGTGAATCAAAACCACAATGAGGTACCATTTCACGCCAGTCAGAATGGCTGCTATCCAAAAGTCTACAAGCAATAAATGCTGGAGAGGGTGTGGAGAAAAGGGAACCCGCTTACACTGTTGGTGGGAATGCAAACTAGTACAGCCACTTTGGAGAACAGTGTGGAGATTCCTTAAAAAACTGGAAATAGAACTGCCATACGATGCAGCAATCCCACTGCTGGGCATACACAGTGAGGAAACCAGAATGGAAAGAGTCACGTGTACCCCAATGTTCATCGCAGCACTGTTTATAACAGCCAGGCCATGGAAGCAACCTAGATGTCCATCAGCAGATGAATGGATAAGAAAGCCATGGTATATATACACAATGGAGTATTACTCAGCCATTAAAAAGAATACATTTGAATCCGTTCTAATGAGGTGGATGAAATTGGAGCATATTATACAGAGTGAAGTAAGCCAGAAAGAAAAACACCTATACAGTATACTAAAGCATATATATGGAATTTAGAAAGATGGTAACCATAACCCTATATGCTAGACAGCAAAAGAGATACAGATGTATAGAACAGTCTTTTGGACTCTGTGAAGAGGGAGAGGGTGGGATGATTTGGGCAAATGGCTTTGAAACATGTATAATATCATATGTGGAACGAATCACCAGTCCAGGTTCGATGCATGATACAGGATGCTTGGGGCTGGTGCACTTGGATGACCCAGAGGGATGGGATGGGGAAGGAGGTGGAAGGGGGGTTCAGGATGGGGAACAAGTGTACACCCATGGTGGATTCATGTCGATGTACAGCAAAACCAATACAATAGTGTAAAGTAATTAGCCTCCAATTTAAATAAATTAAATAAATAAATAATAAAAAAGAAGCAACAGTTAGAAAAGGACATGGAACAATGGATCGGTTCCAAATTGAGAAAGGAGTATGTCAAGGCTGTATATTGTCACCCTGCTTATTTAACTTATATGCAGAGTATATCATGAGAAATGCCAAGCTGGATGAAGCACAAGCTGGAATCAAGATTGCTAGAGGAAATATCAATAATCTCAGATACGCAGATGACACCACCTTTATGGTGGAAAGTGAAGAAGAACTAAAGAGCCTCTTGATGAAAGTGAAAAGAAGAGAGTGAAAAAGTTGGCTTAAAACTCAATATTCAAAAAACTAAGATCATGGCATCTGGTCCCATCACTTCATGGCAAATAGATGGGGAAACAACGGAAATAGTGAGACTTTATTTTCTTGGGTTCCAAAATCACTGAAACCACGAAATTAAAAGACACTTGCTCATTGGAAGAAAAGCTATGACAAACCTAGGTAGCATATTAAAAAGCAGAGACATTACTTTGCTAACAAAGGTCTGTATAGTCAAAACTATGTTTTTTCTAGTAGCCATGTGTGGATGTGAGACTTGGGCCATAAAGAAAGCTTATTCCTCAATAATTGATGCTTTTGAACTGTGGTATTGGAGAAGACTCCTGAGAGTACCTTGGACTAGAAGGAGATCAAACCAATCAATCCTAAAGGAAATCAACCCTGAATATTCCTTGGAAGGACTGATGCTGAAGCTGACGCTGAAGCTCCAATACTTTGGCCACCTGATGTGAAGAACTGACTCATCAGAAAATACCCTGATACTGGGAAAGATTGAAGGCAGGAGAAGGGGATGAGAGAGGATGAGATAGTTGGATGGCATCACCAACTCGATCGACATGAGTTTGAGCAAACTCTGGGAGATAGTGGGGGACAGGGAAGCCTGGCATGCTGCAGTCAATGGAGTCACAAAGAGTCTGACATGACTGAGTGACTGAACTGAACTGGGGGATGGATACATGGGAGTTCATCATACCGTCTCCTACTTTTGTAAATGTGTGAAATTTTCAATAATACAGTTGTATTTTAAATCTTTTTATGGGATTTGGAGTGGGGAAATTAAGAGAGTTAAAGATAGTTTATTTAGATTTTTTAAAGATAATTACTTTAAAAAAATTTATTTTAATTGGAGGCTAATTACTTTACAATATTGTATTGGTTTCTAATATAACCTTTAAAGCCATAAACACAGTTCCTCGTGTGAAATATAAAAGATAGTGCATCATTCAAGTAAGAAAAATATGTAAAGAAACTATAGTAAAATACTAGATAATGAAGTAGGGATCAAATAAACATGGAGATAAAGTGCTAGGTAGAGGCTCTGAGAACCAGTCGGCCTAGTGCAGGAGGTATAATTCATTACAGGTGTGTGTTGACAGGTATGTATGTGTTTTCTACATTTGGGGGAGAGAAGGAGTCATTTTCAAAATCGCATGAAGATTTCACACATTTACATATTCAGTCAGTTCAGTTCAGTTCAGTCGCTCGGTCATGTCCGACTCTGCAACCCCATGAACTGCAGCACGCCAGGCCTCCCTGTTCATCACCAACTCCCAGAGTTCACTCAAACTCATGTCCATAGAGTCGGTGATGCCATCCAGCCATCTCATCCTCTGTCATCCCCTTCTCCTCCTGCCCCCAACCCCTCCCAGCATCAGAGTCTTATCCAATGAGTCAAGTCTTCACATCAGGTGGCCAAAGTACTGGAGTTTCAGCTTTAGCATCATTCCTTCCAAAGAACACCCAGGACTGATCTCCTTTAGAATGGACTGGTTGGATCTTGCAGTCCAAGGGACTCTCAAGAGTCTTCTCCAACACCACAGTTCAAAAGCATCAATTCTTCAGCACTCAGCTTTCTTCACAGTTCAACTTTCACATCCATACATGACCACTGGAAAAACCATAGCCTTCACTAGATGGACCTTTGTTGGCAAAGTAATATCTCTGCTTTTGAATATGCTATTTAGGTTGGTCATAACTTTCCTTCCAAGGAGTAAGCGTCTTTTAATTTCATGGCTGCACTCACCATCTGCAGTGATTTTGGAGCCCCAAAAAACAAAGTATGACACTGTTTCCACTGTTTCCACATCTATTTCCCATGAAGTGATGGGACCAGATGCCATGATCTTTGTTTTCTGAATGTTGAGCTTTAAGCCAACTTTTTCACTCTCCTCTTTCACTTTCATCAAGAGGCTTTTTAGTTCCTCTTCACTTTCTGCCATAAGGGTGGTGTCATCTGCATATCTCAGGTTATTGATATTTCTCCTGACAATCTTGATTCCAGCTTGTGTTTCTTCCAGCCCAGTGTTTCTCATGATGTACTCTGCGTATAAGTTAAATAAGCAAGGTGACAATATACAGCCTTGTATATTGTGGTCCACTGGAGAAGGGAATGGCAAACCACTTCAGTATTCTTGCCTTGAGAACCTCATGAACAGTAGGAAAAGGCAAAATGATAGGATACTGAAAGAGGAACTCCCCAGGTCGGTAGGTGCCCAATATGCTACTGGAGATCAGTGGAGAAATAACCCCAGAAAGAATGAAAGGATGGAGCCAAACCAAAAACAATATCCAGTTGTGGATGTGACTGATGATAGAAGCAAGGTCCGATGCTGTAAAGAGCAATAGGAACCTCGAATGTTAGGTCTATGAATCAAGGCAAATTGGAAGTGGTCAAACAGGAGATGGCAAGAGTGAACATCGACATTCTAGGAATCAGCGAACTAAAATGGACTGGAATAAGTGAATTTAACTCAGATGACCATTATATCTACTACTGTGGGCAGGAATCCCTCAGAAGAAATGGAGTAGCCATCATGGTCAACAAAAGAGTCCAAAATGCAGTACTTGGATGCAGTCTCAAAAACGACAGAATGATCTCTGTTCATTTCCAAGGCAAACCATTCAATATCACAGCAATCCAAGTCTATGCTCCAATCAGTAATGCTGAAGAAGCTGACGTTGAACGGTTCTATGAAACCTACAAGACCTTCTAGAACTAATACCCAAAAAAGATGTCCTTTTCATTATAGGGGACTGGAATGCAAAAGTAGGAAGTCAAGAAACACATGGGATAACAGGCAAATTTGGCCTTGGAATACAGAATGAAGCAGGGCAAAGGCTACTAGAGTTTTGCCAAGAGAACACACTGGTCATAGCAAACACCCTCCTCCAACAACACAAGAGAAGACTCTACACATGGACATCACCAGATGGTCAACACCAAAATCAGATTGATTATATTCTTTGCAGCCAGAGATGGAGAAGCTCTATACATTCAGCAAAAACAAGACTGGGAGCTGACTGTGGCTCAGATTTACATATTACATTTCCTCAAAGTAAAGATCAGATCAATGTACTGAATACAAGATTCCACATTACTTGAGGAAGACATTTGGGTTGAGATAAACCATTAGTCATAATGATTTCCTTATCCAGTCATGAAAATATTTAACAGGAAAAATGTGACACAGAAAAAATATTAAACACCTATTATATGCTGGAACCAACAATGTGGTGGATACTCATTCCAACTGATTTTCAAAACAAACCTCCCAGTTAGCCAGACACCCTTCACCGAGAGCCGTGGTGGCTTTCTGTTCAACACTGTTTAGGAAGAACCAACAAGGTGGCTGAATCCCAAAATCCTCATGACATCAAGAAATTAAACCATAATGACTCAGAGAGCAAGAGGCAAAATGCAACAGAATCTGTGCTGCACCTTTGAAAAAAAGGGTGCATCAGTCCCTACTGGAACCATGCCAACTGACCACTGACAACATACTTCTGCTTGCATCATTTCACCAAGACTCATAACCTGAATAAGAGGGGAGATCCATCAGCAAACTTGGTGACCATGACACCAATCTGCCCAAGATGGGGTCTCTCAGTCTGGCATTTCAGTCTCTCTTTGACGAGCACACCTTGGAACACAGTGACAATGAGAGCCAGCCTCAGGAAGGGTGACTTCCCTGGCCACCAAGGCGAGACGTGAATGTCTTTACCTTTATCTTTACCTTTTCTATAACGTAATGATCTTTACCTTTCCAATAAGTTGCAGCAAAAGATCCACTTAAGTGCTTTCGTTTCCACTCTTCCTTCCAATAAAATAAGTTGGCTTAAGCTCCACATTCAGAAAACTAACATCATGGCATCTGGTCCCATAACTTCATGGCAAAGAGTTTTAGCCTCTGTTTACTTTCATGCAAAAGAACACATTTGGATGGAGATGCAGCAGGAGAGAAGGAGAGAGAAAGTGTGCACAGAACCCCCTGGGAATCAACAGATTTCCAGAAAAAGGCCAAAGGGGGCTCCAGGAGGGCATGCCAATGGACCAAGCTGAGATGGCTAGGTTTGCATCACCTCGATGGTGATAGCTTGGCCAAAAGCACTTCAGCTTAGCCGGGGAGAAGTTGGAAAGAACACATTAGGTGGCATGAAGGATGAGGCTGATGCAATTGTTGACAACTAGAAATGGAGTAGCCATCATGGTCAACAAAAGAGTCTGAAATGCAATACTTGGATGCAATCTCAAAAATGACAGAATGATCTCTGTTCATCTCCAAGGCAAACCATTCAATATCACAGTTATCCAAGTCTATGCCCCAACCAGTAATGCCGAAGAAGCTGACGTTGAACGGTTTTATGAAGACCTACAAGATCTTTTAGAACTAACACCCAAAAAAGATGTCCTTTTCATTATAGGGGACTAGAATGCAAAAGTAGGAAGTCAAGAAACACCTGGAGTAACAGGCAAATTTGGCCTTGGAATGTGGAATGAAGCAGGGCAAAGACTAATAGAGTTTTGCCAAGAGAACACACTGGTCATAGCAAACACCCTCTTCCAACAACACAAGAGAAGACTCTACACATGGACATCACCAGATGGTCAACACAAAAATCAGATTGATTATATTCTTTGCAGCCAAAGATGGAGAAGCTCTATACAGTCAAGAAAAACAAGACCAGGAGCTGACTGTGGCTCAGATCATAAACTCCTTATTGCCAAATTCAGACTCAAATTGAAGAAAGTAGGGAAAACCACTAGATCATTCTGGTATGACCTAAATCAAATACCTTATGATTCTACAGTGGAAGTGAGAAATAGATTTAAGGGCCTAGATCTGATAGATAGAGTGCCTGATGAACTATGGAATGAAGTTTGTGACACTGTACAGGAGACAGGGATCAAGACCATCCCCATGGAAAAGAAATGCAAAAAGCAAAATGGCTGTCTGGGGAGGCCTTACAAATAGCTGTGAAAAGAAGAGAGGCAAAAAGCAAAGGAGAAAAGGAAAGATATAAGCATCTGAATGCAGAGTTCCAGAGAATAGCAAGAAGAGATAAGAAAGCCTTGTTCAGAGATCAATGCAAAGAAATAGAGGAAAACAACAGAATGGGAAAGACTAGAGACCTCTTCAAGAAAATTGGAGATACCAAGGGAACATTTCATGCAAAGATGGGCTCAATAAAGGACAGAAATGGTCTGGACCTAACAGAAGCAGAAGATATTAAGAAGAGGTGGCAAGAATACACAACAGAAGTGTACAAAAAAGATCTTCACAACCCAGATAATCATGATGGTGTGATCACTAATCTAGAGCCAGACATCTTGGAATGTGAAGTCAAGTGGGCCTTGGAAAGCATCGCTATGAACAAAGCTAGTGGAGGTGATGGAATTCCAGTTGAGCTATTTCAAATCCTGAAAGATGATGCTGTGAGAGTGCTGCACTCAATATGCCAGCAAATTTGGAAAACTCAGCAGTGGCCACAGGACCAGAAAAGGTCAGTTTTCATTCCAATCCCAAAGAAAGGCAATGCCAAAGAATGCTCAAACTATCACACAATTGCACTCATCTCACACGCTAGTAAAGTAATGCTCAAAATTCTCCAAGCCAGGCTTCAGCAATATGTGAACCATGAACTCCCTGATGTTCAAGCTGGTTTTAGAAAAGGCAGAGGAACCAGAGATCAAATTGCCAACATCCACTGGATCATGGAGAAAGCAAGAGAGTCCCAGAAAAACATCTATTTCTGCTTTATTGACTATGCCAAATCCTTTCACTGTGTGGATCACAATAAACTGGAAAATTCTGAAAGAGATGGGAATACCAGACCACCTGACCTGCCTCTTGAGAAATCTGTATGCAGGTCAGGAAGCAACAGTTAGAACTGGACATGGAACAACAGACTGGTTCCAAATAGGAAAAGGAGTACGTCAAGGCTGTATATTGTCACCCTGCTTATTTAACTTATATGCAGAGTACATCATGAGAAATGCTGGACTGGAAGAAACACAAGCTGGAATCAAGACTGCTGGGAGAAATATAAATAACCTCAGATATGCAGATGACACCACCCTTATGGCAGAAAGTGAAGAGGAACTAAAGAGCCTCTTGATGAAAGTGAAATTGGAAAGTGGAAAAAGTTGGCCTAAAGCTCAACATTCAGAAAACGAAGATCATGGCATCCAGTCCCATCACTTCATGGGAAATGGATGGGGAAACAATGGAAATAGTGTCAGGCTTTATTTTTTTGGGCTCCAAAATCACTGCAGATGGTGAGTGCAGCCATGAAATTAAAAGATGCTTACTCCTTGGAAGAAAAGTTATGACCAACCTAGATAGTATATTCAAAAGCAGAGACATTACTTTGCCAACTAAGACCCGTCTAGTCAAGGCTATGGTTTTTCCTGTGGTCATGTATGGTTGTGAGAGTTGGACTGTGAAGAAGGCTGAGCACCGAAGAATTGATGCTTTTGAACTGTGGTGTTGGAGAAGACTCTTGAGAGTCCTTTGGACTGCAAGGAGATCCAATCAGTCCATTCTGAAGGAGATCAGCCCTGGGATTTCTTTGGAAGGAATGATGCTAAAGCTGAAACTCCAGTACTTTGGCCACCTCATGTGAAGAGTTGACTCATTGGAAAAGACTCTGATGCTGGGAGGGATTGGGGGCAGGAGGAGAAGGGGATGACAGATGATGAGATGGCTGGATGGCATCACTGACTCGATGGACGTGAGTCTGAGTGAACTCTGGGAGTTGGTGATGGACAGGGAGGCCTGGCGTGCTGCGATTCATGGGGTCGCAAAGAGTCGGACACGACTGAGCGACTGAACTGAACTGAGAAGACAAGAGCTCCACTCTACCCCCTCGGCAGAAGCCAAAGACACCACCTTCTGTACCAAGTGGGTCCCTGAGTGGCTCCAAATGAACACCAGGAGCCTGGTCTCACGAGGGGATGCCATCATGTGGGCAGGGGCACGGCTAGGGCACCAGGAGTCTGAGTTCTTTCAGCATCTACAGGGACCAAGGATATCTCCCAGTCTGCAGACGGGGATGAGCAGGGGGACGCTGGTATCGGAGTGGGGGGTTTCCAGATGTGCACTTTCACCCAGGGCCTGACCCCGCTAGGACACTGGAATGGCCTGAGGAAATTGGCTGAACAATGCCCTGACATGGAAACACAGAGGAAAGAGGAGCCGGCTGCTGTCAGTACCTGAAGTTTAGCATCATTCAGTACTTACCTTTCCAGGTCCTCATGTTGTCTAAACCGGAAAGGGAAATTCTTCTAGGCACCACAGTGCCTTCCGGCTTCTTGAGGCTACTGGGCCCTCTGCACAGGAACTGCTCCTTGTGCCACCATTCAGAGAGATGGCTTGGCTTAGGGGGGCGAGGAGGGGGTCTGTTAGACATCACGTCTAGTTCTTTTACCCCATAGGGCAAGGAAGCTTGGTTTTGATCTACCTGGATGGCAGAATTTAAGGAAGTTTCCCCCAGTGGTAAAGAAAAGTGGTCCCTGGATGGGCCATTGACATCTTTCATCCAGATCAGGGTGGCCTGGGGCCTCATGGAGGGGGCCTCCTGAGACCCGTTCCTGGAGTGCGAAGGGCAGGCCAGGCTCCCAGAGGGTGGCAGCTGTGGGCAGTCCACAAAGACGTCATCAAAGGAAGCCTGCTCCAGTGAGCGCTCTGAGTTTGACCAACTATCACATCTGGTGGGGAGACTGAGGGAAGAAAAGCACAGACATTTGACTGAAAGGTCACAAGTCCCCACAGCGGCTGTTGGTACTGCTACACCTTTGGCAGAAGTTTGAAGGAGAAAGCCACCCACCCACTGCAAAGCCATGCTGTGGGGGAAAAGAGGCCATGCTGCCATCACTCCCCCTACTCTAATGTCGCTTTTTTTTTTTTTTTAAACTTTTATAGCGACATTCCCTCCACACCCCTCAGTGACAGCAACCCCTTGATGCAGGGGGAAAAAAAAAAGTTTGTTGATTTTTTTCATCATCTAAGTGGAAGATACAAATGAAAATGCAAGGTTAGAAATGAAAGCCACAACACCAAAATGCCTGAGTCATTCTGTTTGGTGTACCACATGCTTCAGCCTTGATAGTGGTTGATAGGGATCTGGCCCCGCCCTGGCGGCAGCAGGAAGTGAGGGGAGCAGAGATACAGCCACTAGAAGATGCTACAGCTAAACAGCCTGATTCGCAGCGAGGGCATGACAGTCACAGAGGCTGCAAGAGGAAGCAATGTGGGTTCTGCCAATGGAGAGGCGTGCGCTAGGAGGCCGAGCGCAGAGGCGTACCTGGTGTGGTGCAGTCTTCCCGTCTCACAGTTGGATAGAATCAGATAATCAGGAAGGAAGGGCAACTCTGACTCACTTCTGGTTTCCTCAGTGGCTACAGTACTAGTGCTCGGGTCATCTCTTGGCAGGGAGCAGACAGCAGGGTTGGTGAGAAGGGAGCTGGAGGGTGAGGGCTGTGCGGAGGAGGGGGCGCGACAGCCACTCTCCATGGAATCTGCAGGACAAATCGTTTCCCAGCAGAATGTTTAGGAATGGCTAGAACACAGTTTCTCAGATGGCATCTAAGAGGCCAAACAGAAGATGAAAATCACAGCTGGTGTTTGTACTGATGGAGAAGACCATTTCCCCAAGCTATAAACAACGTCTGGGGAACAAGGCCAATGTTCCAAGAGTGAAGTGTTGAATCAATTAAGGGCAAAATAAAGCAATCATTCTTGGCCTAAAAATCTGCAGATAGTCTACACACAGCTTCTTCATGGCTCTTAGCCACAACTCTGCATTCATCACTGTTTATTCACTCAACATATATATTCATAACATATTCACATATATATGCATAACAAATATATATACATATACTTACATATGCATTTGGGCACATGTGCAGGCATGCAGATATAGACATATATGTCTACTTATGTCTATATAGATACCTTCTCTTGCACTTACTATGTGCACGAGACTGTTCTAACTTTGCCAGCCAAGACAAAGACTCTGCCCCCATTGGCATTTACAGCCCACCAGAGGAGAGACAAGTAACACATAAAGAGCAGTGTGAATGATTAACCGCTAGTGATGTCTAAGGAAAAGGAATGGAAGAAATAAAGTGTGATGGCTGGTAAAGCCCACATTCAGAAACTCCCAATGAAAAGCCTGCTTTGATTTCCCTTTTGAACCAAGTTGGCAGGAATTTAGGATTCTTGAGTCAGAGTGGCCCAGAACTGCCTGGATTCAAGTGCAGACTCTAGTATCTAGCTGTCATGACCTTGGCCAAGTTACCTGCTTGGTCCAAGTTTTCTTCTCTATAAAGTGGTTATGCTCAGAATACCTCTGCCACACAGTTGGTCTGGGGAGGAGAAGAGCTAATACACAAAAGCATTTAATGGAGTTACTGGCCAGGGTACACATGATGTGCTGCCTACCTGTGGTTACCAGAGACAGAACCAAACACTCTATGTGAAAAGCCACAATACAGCCCCTTCAGGCTTGGTTGTCAGACGAAGAGGAATCAACCCCTACAGTTCAGTTCAGTTCAGTTCAGTCGCTCAGTCATGTCTGACTCTTTGCAACCCCATGAATCGCAGCACGCCAGGCCTCCCTGTCCATCACCATCTCCCAGAGTTCACTCAAACTCATGTCCATCGAGTCGGTGATGCCATCCAGCCATCTCATCCTCTGTCATCCCCTTCTCCTCCTGTCCCCAATCCCTCCCAGCATCAGAGTCTTTTCCAATGAGTCAACTCTTCACATGAGGTGGCCAAAGTACTGGAGTTTCAGCTTTAGCATCATTTCTTCCAAAGAACACCCAGGGCTGATCTCCTTTAGAATGGACTGGTTGGATCTCCTTGCAGTCCAAGGGACTCTCAAGAGTCTTCTCCAACACCACAGTTCAAAAGCATCAATTCTTCGGCGCTCAGCCTTCTTCACAGTCCAATTTTCACATCCATACATAACTACTGGAAAAACCATTGCCTTGACTAGATGGACCTTTGTTGGCAAAGTAATGTCTCTGCTTTTGAATATGCTATTTAGGTTGGTCATAACTTTCCTTCCAAGGAGTAAGCATCTTTTAATTTCATGGCTGCAATCATTATCTAGAGTGATTTTGGAGCCCCCCAAAAATAAAGTCTGACGCTGTCTCCACTGTTTCCCCATCTATTCCTCCTCCAAACGAAGGTAGGGGGAGGCTACAGGGAACAAACGAGGTGATGGGGGATTTGCCCACCCTTCAACTTCAGGCCAGAGCTTTCTGTTTTGTGCCTT
This sequence comes from Capricornis sumatraensis, assembly GCF_032405125.1. Classification (NCBI taxonomy): domain Eukaryota; kingdom Metazoa; phylum Chordata; class Mammalia; order Artiodactyla; family Bovidae; genus Capricornis; species Capricornis sumatraensis. Next base: position 62,121,094 of record NC_091092.1, on the reverse strand, counting down.
GCCTTACTCATTTCTGCTCCCCTTGGCATATTGGGAAACATGTTACGTATCTACGTTTTAGCATCACTGCCAAATGAGGAAACAGAAGTCACATACGACATGAAACACAAATATGCATCTAATTACACTGAAGGTAGGGACTAGGCGTGAAGAACGACCAGCAAGGCTCTGCTGGGTTGCACAGTGTCTTGACAAATTCAGTGCAACTTTGCAAAGAAACTTGCAGCAAGGGCAACAGACTGCCATTATTTCATTTCCTCTTACTCGAGTGCTCTCAAAGTTCAACGGTGTAACTGAGTAGCTTCACCTAGTAAGCTTGCCTGCGTCGTGAAAAGAAAAGGACTTCATTGGCAGGAAGCACACACAGCCTCACGTCTGTCTAGAGAGGGATGCAACTCTGACTCTTCCCCGCCACCTAGTGTTAGAATGTGGTTATTTCCATGGAAGACGATAAAGCACCCAGTTAAGGAGGGAAAGGGTGAAGCAACTGTAGGCCGCAGGATTTAAGGGTAAGGTTGGCCTGCTAGGCTAAGAGGCTAAAAGAAAACAACATTCGAAGTCTGTAGTTTGAGGATCAAGGCATGGTGCCAGGGACTCAACAGCAACATCCACGAAGGGGAGGGCTCAACAGCAACATCCACGAAGGGGAATTAATTGTAACCTAAAGTGCATTATAGCCAGTATATCACATAGAAACGGCAGTGTGTGTGTGTGTCTGTGTGTGTCTGTGTGTGTCTGTGTGTGTGTATGTGTGTCCGTGTGTGTGTGTGTAAAAGAGAGAGCAAGAGTGGCAGACAAAGAGCCACATGGGTCATTTGCTCCCAGTGCCCCAAAATGGTTCAGAGCAAACTTAGAACTCATTTCCATTGCAGAGACCTTGAGCCACTTGGACATAAGTGGAAACCTTCCCTGCGTATGACAGGCAGCCTACTTCTGCCTTCTAAAATTTAGCACAGAAAACCTGGAGTTCCTAGAATTTTTTTTAAGACAGCAATATTTTATATTTCTAGAAAAACCAGCAGCAGCAGTGTGGGGAAAATCAGAGCTATACAGAACGTCCCCACCCACATTGTGCTTTCAATGCCTGCATGTTCTGATGATGGCAAAGCCACCGGGCGGCTTTGAAGGGACCAAAGTGGCTCGTCACGCTCTGCGGGCAGTGCCCGGGCTTGGCCACCCAGTTCCCCCACCCCCCTGGCACACTTGGGGCCAACACCTTTGCCTCAGCCCCCCCACCCCCCACCCCGAGTTGGCTCTTACCTGTGCTGTCCTCCAGGTGGCTGAGGTTGCAGACCTGACTGATGCTGTGCACCCACACCTGCATCTCTTCCTCCGTCTTGGCCACCAGATAGAATGTGCGAGACGTGGTCTTGACAATAAACACGAAGTGGTTCTGGAATTCCTTGCGAACGAAGCCTGGGCCCGTATGCTTCCAGACGGCGCACTCGCTGAGGTCGATGGCACGGATGGGCTTGCTGGCACGCTGGCTGCGGTAGTACTCCAGCACGTCGCGGTCGCCACTCAGCCGGCCCCGCCGCAGCACGAACCAGCGCCGGCGCCAGGCCTGCGGGAGAGGCAAGCGGACGTCGGCCTCCATGACAGGAAGCCCCAGAGCCCACTCAGCCTCTTCCACTTTTCCCGTTGGCCATCGTGACGCGGGGTAGCCATGGGAGTCACGCCCCCAGGTCGAGTAGAAATATGCACTCATCACAAAGGCATGCAACACAAATTTACGGGCACCCATGCTTAAAAAAAAAATTAGAGACTTCCTTGGTGGTCCAGTGGACAAGACTCTGAGTTCCCAATGTAGGGGACCCAAGTTTGATCCTTACTCTGGGAACTAGATCCCACAAGCCACAACCAAGTGTTCTCACCCCACAACTAAGACTCAGCACAGCTAAATAAGAAAAAAGAAAACTTTAATAGTGAAGGGCAGGAAGGAAGCTTTCTTACCCCTATATACCTCAATCCAGTGTGACCTAACCTAGTCGTTGAACTTATAGAGGATTGCTCAACAAGAAAGGGAAAATCATACTCATTGGTGAGGAGAGCAGGTTATCATTATCTTAAGCTAATGATTGTCTAAATTGTAGCAATGGATGTGAACTCGAGGGAGGGTGGAAGGATCAGAAAATGTGAAGTAAAAGAAAATCAGTACTGTGAAGTAGAGAGAGAGGTATTGCCAGCAATTCTTTACAGATGTTTTATCATAAAGCGGGAGACACTTCTTCAACCACTTCCTAGGTCAGTATTCCTCCATCAAGGAACTGAGATGCCCTCGGGGACATCTGAAGATAGCCCTGTGCTGCCAGTCAAGAAGGCTGGGGGCATGGAGGGTACACACTGTCTGGCCTAAAGCGATCCTCTGTGCCCTCTTGAGAAACACCATAATAGGAAGGAACTTCCCTTAGTGCTATAGGAATCTGGGAAACAGCCAAATCTTGAGGTCAGATGATTAGGCAAAGTTAAGTCCAGGCTCAAAAAAGGAAAGAAACCAGAGCTAAAATAGGACAGGCTGCTCCGCAGGCTGCTGCAGTGTCATCTGGGCCTGACACATTGAGAAGGCCACCAGCTTTGGCTTTGACTAGGGTGGCGGGGCAGGGGGGAGAGAAGCCCCGTGTGGGGTGTTCTCAGCTCCCTCCCTGCCCAGGGGCTGCAAGATCTGAGGCAACAGAGGCGCTGAATGGTGGATATGACCTGCAATCAGGGCTCAGAATGGAAAGCCCCTTTGACGCTGGGCAAGAGGCAGAATCAGAAGGGCGGGGGGCAGAGGCGAGCGGTTACCCCATGTGAGGTTGGGACAGGAAAAAGGAAACAGAACCTGGCAGGTGAGGCCTGGCTAGGGTCTGCCTTTAGGAATGGTGTAAAGAGCTCAGGAGGAAAAGGGGATGACAGAGGATGAGATGGCTGGATGGCATCACCAACTCGATGGATGTGAGTTTGAGTGAACTCTGGGAGTTGGTGATGGACAGGGAGGCCTGGCATGCTGTGATTCATGGGGTTGCAAAGAGTCAGACACAACTGAGTGACTGAACTGAACTTAACTGAACTGAAAGGGCTCAGGAGACATCTGGCCCCTTGGAAGAAGGACGAAGCAGTGTAATTAAGTGCTTGTTTTTAAGATGACAGAAATAACAGCATTTGTGTAGGCTTATGGGAGTGATGGAAGAAGAAGCATTAATGATTAGAGAACTTTCTGTCACAAAAACCTGGGACTGGATAGCGTGGAGCCCCTGACCATGAGAGGAAACTCCAGTGTCACTGTCAGGATGAGAGAATGCCCTGGGGCACCAGGGGTACCCCAAACTTTCCAAAGGCCACTTTGGTAGGGAAATGTGAAGAGGAACTTTGTCGTACTTCCCAAAAAATGTTTCTAAAAGAGGAAGTCAAAGTGGAGGCTGAAACAAGTTTCAAGTTAATTGCTCTTTGTTTTGTAGAAACCCATTTCTTAGCCTTGAATAACAGTGTTGGTGGGCTGGGGCTGGAGAACACGATTAGGGCTCACCAAGTAGCTGGGGTGCTGAGAGAGGGGGAAGAGATGAAACAGGAAGATTTCAATCCCACGAAGGAGCACTCTGCTAGGAGAAGGATACAGACATTCGTTCAGCAATTATCTGTTGACATCCTAACAGGCTGGCCAGTGGGCAGACACGGGGGGAATGGAGGTGAACCAGCCATTGAACAGGCCCTGCCACTCAGTCTCATGGGCAACAGAGGAAATGGGCACATGGATAAACAGACAATTGCTGTCAGCAAGATCAGCGCTATGATAAGGGAGAGCTAAGATGCTATGGGCATACCCAAGAGACCTCCTTCAGGAAGATGTGGTGGCCAAGCTGAAAGTAAAGAAGGGCCAAGGATGCAGCCGCATCCAGCACAGTCTGTGTGCGAAACTTACCAGCACACATTCCCTCGAGTTGTTAAATCTCTGCCCAAGACCTGTGATAATACAAAAGCTGAAATGACGCTTTCTTGGAGCATTTTACTAAGTAGGTGGGACCAGGCTTCTAGAAGTGAAAGACGCATGACAAAGACCTTTAAAAAGCAGTCAGCCAGCACTGAAGTGAAGCTCTTCACAGGGACACTGTTCTGCAAGGAACTTATCGAAAGAACTCAGGGGTCAAGGTGAAGACACTCCCACTGGACAAAGATGGAGCAATTCAAGCTTTAATAAATTGTAATAATCACAATGGCTTGAAATCCATCACATATATTTAAACCTGAAAGTTCATCGTGATATTAAAAAAGAAAAAGAATGTGTCATCCTCAGAGCAGGTGAGGGAACCACTTCATGATCTTTTTCACAAATGTATGCTGACTAATAAAGGAAAACCAACGATACAATTAGAATCTCACCATATTGCTTGCCGCAGTGCATTCACAAGCAGCGGTGTTCACCCTCAACAGTTGCTAACTTACAAAGAGGAATAAGCAAATGTGAAAGTTCCACCCACGAAGCTAGACTGTGGGAAATTCTGTGGTCAAAGGCCCAGGTTCTTCATCAGATAAATGACAAGAAAAAGAAGGGCCGAGAGGATCTATGGAGTAAATGAATCTTAAAAGATAAATCAAAAATTTTCTGTGGGCTTATTTTTTATTGAAGTGTAGTTTATTTCTGGTTTTCTGTTAATTTCAGGTGTATGCCACACAGATTCAGTTACACATCTATATATATATATATATTCTTTTTCAGATTTGTTTACATTATAGGTTATTATTAATATAAGATATTGAATATAGTTCCCTATACTATACAGTAGATCTTTGTTTCTTTTATGTATAGTAGTCCGGATCTGCTAATCTCAAACTCCTAATTTATCCCTCTCCTGCCCTATCCCCTTTGGTAACCATAAGTTTGTTTTTTATGTCTCTGAGCCTGTTTCTGTTTTGTAAATAAGTTCATTTGTATCATTTGTTTAGATTCCACATATAAGTGAGGTCATATTATGTTTGTCTGTCTTTTTCTGACTTCCTTCACTTACTATGATAATCACTAGGTCCATTCATGTTGCCACAAATTGCATTGTGGCACTCTGTTTTATGCCTGAGTAGTATTCCTTTGCATTATTGTGTCTAGGGGATGCCCTTTTGAGTAATAAAAAAATTAAAGAATGCAAAGAGATGTGTCTACATGTCAGGATAGTAGTCACATATGGGGAACAGGAGAAGGTTGTGGTTCAGATGGGGTATATGATGAGGCTCCAGCAGTGGGTGGCAAAGTTATTTTTCAAGCAGTTGGTGGTTACAAGGGGAGGGTGCGGTCATCTAAGAAAAATTCATAAAGCTATACATTTGCCCTATGTGGTTTGCTATATTTGTGTTTTCTTTGACAATAAAAAGGATTTTAAAACAATTCCTCTGGACAAGGCATGTTCATGGATGTGTTCACTGTGTGCCAGGCATGGGAGCAGCTGCTAGCTTTTCCCGTGGGGAGAGGTTCACATTCACAAGGGCAGGATTGCAAACTCCACAGCAAAACTTTGTCACCTTGAAAGTAACTTGTAAAATGACATGGGATTGTTGGCCCCCGGGGCACCAGGCATCACATCCCCCCACTGTACCCCACTGGGCCCTGAGGGCTCCTCTAGCTCTGGCCACGAAGGATCTATTTCCCATCAGCCTTTCCTGCCACAGCCACTAAGGTGACTCATTACCACCCTACCAGCATTATCTCCACAACAAAAGCCTGAAACATCCTGTAACATTGTGGAAAAGTGTTTGTGCTCATTTCTCAGATGTGAAGGAGGTGAAACTAAACTCCTCTAGAAAGCTGTGATGGAGATCACAGACCTGTTGATTTGCCTGGAATTGGTTGGGGAATAACCAGATCTAATCCCTCTGATAATGAAAGCTATGTACTGTCTTCAACCATCTTCAATACAACTTGCTGATTCTGTTTACAAACACCTCCTGGTTGGTTTCCTGATAGAAAGGGACCCCCAGGTTAAACAAAGGTGCAAGTGATTGCAAGGCTGAGGCAGGCATTGTGCAGTGGCAGCCTTGGTTATCCAGGGAAGAAGGACTGAGACTTGAATCTGAATTTCCCTGTTATGGACTGAAGTGTCCCCTGCCTCAAAATTCTAGTGTTGAAGTCCTAGTGCTCAGCACCTCAGAAGGTAACCTTATTTGGAGACAGGGTCTTTACAGAGGTAATCCAGTTAAAATAAGGTATTTGGTGTATCCCTAATGTAATATGACAGGCACATTTATAACAGGGGACACTTGAAGACACAGACATGCATGGAGGAAAGATGATGTGAAGACTCAGGGCACTGACAGCCTCTCCAATCAGAGGAGAAAGGCCAGAAACGCACCCTCCCTCATGGCCATCAGGAGGAACCAACTCTCCCCATGCCTGGATCATGGACTTCTGGCCTCCATGACTGGGAGATGATACATTTCTGTGGCTTAAAACTACCCAGTCTGTGGTACTCTTACAGCAGCCCCTGGAACCTAAGACATTCCCCTACTTTTATTCTACATCTGAACCATGTGGGAGAACTTCCACTTCCAGCCACACTGGTGTACTTAGCCCTGAACTTGCCCCCACCCACAAAACCAACTAGAAAACTAGCCCAAATATATGAATCCAATGACTTCTGACATTGAGCAACAGTCCGCTGTGGTGTGTAGGAGAAGAGAACAATGTGACTGAGTCTCAGACTCTAGCTTTCTAGCTCACAGCCTGTAAGCCTGTTTCTAACTGATGGTATAGGGAAGGGGCTCCCAACAGACTACGGCAATCTGGCCAAGTTTAGAAAGACAGTTCAGCATTCTGGAGGGTTGAGGTAGCTGGGAATCAGTAGGGAAAGGCACCAAAGACAAGGGTATTGGATAAAGAGCTCCTGAAATCCACATGGGAATTCCTTTATGGGACTGTGGCTGAATACTAACACCCCATGTTAAGTTCAGTCATTCAGTTGTGTCCGACTCTTTGTGACCCCATGGACTGCAGCACAGCAGGCCTCCCTGTCCTTCACTATCTCCTAGAGCTTGCTCAAACTCATGTCCATCGAATCAGTGATGCCATCCAACTATCTCATCCTCAGTCATCCCCTACTCCTCCCACCTTCAATCTTTCCCAGCATCAGGGACTTTTCCAATGAGTGAGCTCTTCACAACAGGTAGCCAAAGTATTGGAGTTTCAGCTTCAGCATCAGTCCTTCCAATGAATATTCAGGACTGATTTCCTTAAGGATATACTGGTTTGATCTCCTTAAAGTCCAAGGGACTCTCAAGAGTTCTCCAACACCACAGCTCAAAAGCATCAATTCTTTGGTGCTCAGCTTTCTTTATGGTCCACCTCTCGCATCCATATGTGACTACTAGGAAAACCATAGCTTTGACCAGACGGACCTTTGTAGGCAAAGTAATGTCTCTGCCTTTTAATATGCTGTCTAGATTGGTCATAGCTTTTCTTCCAAGGAGCATGGGTCTTTTAATTTCATGGCTGTAGTCACCATCTGCAGTGATTTTGGAGCATAAAAAAATAAAGTCTCTCACTGTTTCCATTGTTTCTCCATCTATTTGTCATGAAATGATGGGCCCTGATGCCATGATCTTTGTTTTTTGAGTGTTGAGTTTTAAGCCAGCTTTTTCACTCTCCTCTTTCACTTCCATCAAGAGGCTCTTTAGTTCCTCTTCGCTTTCTGCCATAAGGGTGGTGTCATCTGTGTTTCTGAGGTTATTGATATTTCTCCTGACAATTTTGATTCCAGCTTGTGCTTCATCCAGCCCTGGCATTTCGCATGATGTACTCTGCATATAAGTTAAATAAACAGGGTGACAGTATCAGCCTCCTTTCCCAATTTGGAACCAGTCCATTGTTCCATGTCTGGTTCTAACTGTTGCTTCTTAACCTGCATATAGATTTCTCAGGAGGCAGGTAAGGTAGTCTGGTATTCCCATCTCCTGAGGAATTTTCCACAGTTTGTTGTGATTCACACAGTCAAAGGCTTTGGCGTAGTCAATAAAGCAGAAATAGATGTTTTTCTGGAATTCTCTTACTTTTTCAATGATCCCACGGCTGTAGGCAATTTGATCTCTGGTTCCTCTGCCTTTTCTAAATCCAGCTTTAATATCTGGAAGTTCTCAGTTCATGACCTGTTGAAACCTGGCTTGGAGAACTTTGAGCATTACTTTGCTAGCGTGTGAGATGAGTGCAACTTGTACATTCTTTGGCATTGCCTTTCTTTGCGATTGGAATGAAAACTGAGCTTTTCCAATCCTGTGGCCACTGCTGAGTTTTCTAAATTTGCTGGCATACTGAGTGCAGCACTTTCACAGCATCATCTTTTAGGATTTGAAACAACTCAGCTAGAATTCCATCACCTCCACTAGCTTTGTTCATAGTGATGCTTCCTATGGCCCAGATGACTTCTCACTCCAGGATGTCTTGCTCTAGGTGAGTGTGAGTGATCACACCATCATGATTATCTGGGTCGTGAAGATTTTTTTGTACAGTTCTTCTGTGTATTTTTGCCACCTCTTCTTAATATCTTCTGCTTCTGTTCGGTCCATACTGTTCCTGTCCTTTATTGTGCCAATCTTTGCATGAAATGTTCCCTTGGTATCTCTGATTTTCTTGAAGAGATCTCTAGATTTTCCAGTTCTATTGTTTTCCTCTATTTCTTTGCATTGATCACTGAGGAAGGCTTTTTTTTAATCTCTCCATGCTATGTTTTGGAACTCTGCATTCAGATGGGTATATCTTTCCTTTTCTCCTTTGCCTTTAGCTTCTCTTCTTTTCTCAGCTATTTGTAAGGCCTCCTCAGACAACCATTTTGCCTTTTTGCATTTCTTTTTCTTGAGATGGTCTTGATCACTGCCTCCTGTATAATATCATGAACCTCCATCCACAGTTCTTCAAATACTCTGTCTATCAAATCTAATCTCTTGAATCTCATTGTCACTTCCACTGAAGGGATTTCATTTAGGTTGGATTTCATTTAGGTCATACCTGAATGGACTAGTGATTTTCCCTACTTTCTTCAATTTAAGCCTGAATTTTGCTCTAAGGTGTTGATGATCTGAATCACAGCTTCCAGTCTTATTTTTACTGACTCTATAGAGCTTCATCTTTGGCTGCAAAGAATATAATCAGTCTGATTTCGGTATTGACCATCTGGTCATGTTCATGTGTAGAGTCTTCTCTTGTGTTGTTGAAAGAGAGTGTTTGCTATGACTAGTGGATTCTCTTGGCAAACTCTGTTAGCTTTTGCTCTGCTTCATTTTATACTCCAAGGCCAAACTTGCCTGTTACTCCAGATATCGCTTGAATTCCTATTTTTGCATTCAAATCCCTAATGATGAAAAGGACATCTTTTTTGGTGTTAGTTCTAGAAGGTCTTGTAGGTCTTCATAGAACCATTCAATTTCAGCTTTTTCAGCATTAGTGGTTGGGGCATAGACTAGGATTACTGGGATATTGAAAGATTTGCCTTGGAAATGAAGAGAGATCATTCTGTCATTTTTGAGATTGTATCCAAGTACTACATTTCAGACTCTTTTGTTGACTATGAGGGCTACTCCATTTCTTCTAAGGGATTCCTGCCTACAGTAGTAGATATAATGGTCATCTGAGTTAAATTCACCCATCCCAGTCCATTTTAGTTCATTGATTCTTAAAATGTCGGTTCACTCTTGCCATCTCCTGTTTGACCACTTCCAATTTACCTTGATTCATGGACCTAACATTCCAGGTTGCTATGCAATATTGTTCTTTATAGCATCAGACTTTACTTCCATCACCAGTGACATCCATAACTGGGCATTGTTTTCACTTTGGCCCCATCTCTTCATTCTTTCTGGAGTTATTTCTCCACTCTTCTCCAGTTGCATATTGGGCACCTACCAACCTGGGGATTTCATCTTTCAGTGTCCTATCTTTTTGCCTTTTCATACTCTTCATGGGGTTCTCAAGGCAGGAATACTGAAGTGGTTTGCCTTTCCCTTCTCCAGTGGACCACATTTTGTCAGAACTCTCCACCATGACCCATCTCTCTTGTATTGCCCTACATGTTATGGCTCATAGTTTCATTGAGTTAGATGAGGTTGTTGGACTGCAAGGAGATCCAACCAGTCCATTCTGAAGGAGATCAACCCTGGGATTTCTTTGGAAGGAATGATGCTAAAGCTGAAACTCCAGTACTTTGGCCACCTCATGTGAAGAGTTGACTCATTGGAAAAGACTCTGATGCTGGGAGGGATTGGGAACAGGAGGAGAAGGGGATGACAGAGGATGAGACGGCTGGATGACATCACGGACTTGATGGACGTGAGTCTGAGTGAACTCTGGGAGATGGTGATGGACAGGGAGGCTTGGCGTGCTGTGATTCATGGGGTCACAAAGAGTTGGACACGACTGAGTGACTGAACTGAACTGAACTGTGGTCCCTGTGATCAGTATGGTTGGTTTTCTGTGATTATGATTTTCATTCTATTTGCCCTCTGATGGATAAGGATAAGAGGCTTATGGAAGCTTCCTGATGGGAGAGACTAACTGTGGGGGAAACTGGGTCTTATTCTCATAGGTGGAGCCATGCTCAGTAAATCTTTAATCCAATTTTCTGTTGATAGGCAGGGCTGTGTTCCCTCCCTGTTGTTTGGCCTGAGGTCAAACTATGATGGGGTAATGAAGGTAATTTTGACTTCCTTAAAAAGGACTTGTGCGTGCATTGTTGTATTCAGTGCTGCTGACCCTGCAGCAGGCCACTGTCGACCCATGCCTCCACCAGAGACTCCTGGACACTCACAGGCAAGTCTGGTTCAGTGTTTTGTGGGGACACTGCTCCTTTCTCCTGGCTCCTGGTGAACACAAGGTTTTATTTGTGCCCTCCAAGGGTCTCTCAGTCCTACAGAAGTTCTGTGATCAAACCCCACTGGCTTCCAAAGTCAAATTCCCTGCAGGTTCTCAGTCCCTTTGCTGGATACCCAGGTTGGGAAATCTGTTGTAGATCCTAGAACTTTCTTAACAGTGCAGAATTTCATTGTTATAATTATTCAATCCATGAGGTGAATCCAAAAACAGTTACTGGACACCCAGAAACTGATCAACTACCAGAGCTCACACAGGGCTGGGACAGATTCAGACCAGCTAGGATGGAGAAAGCTGAAACATTCAGGAGAGACTTAGAGTCAGGCCTCAGTATAGGTTCATCTCAACCTGCCCTGAGAAAGTTTAAGAAGAAGACTTGGAGTGACCAAACCAATGTTTATGTTACTGAATTGACTGCCAAACAAAACTCAACACTTTTTAAAGGAAGACAAGAAAACCCAGACACTCAACAATATAATATGATGTAAAGCCTCCTCCAAATTACTAGAGCTGCAAAAAAACCTGGAAACTGTGTCTCATATTAGGTGAAAATCAGTCAATAGAGAACTAAAAATGACAGGGATGATGGAATAAGCAGACAATATTTTTAAAACAGCTCTTACAGTGTTTGACATTTAAAGGAAAACATGTACATATGAGAAGAGAGATAGAAGATACAGACAAGAACAAAATGGAACTTGTAAAGGTACAAATACAATATCTGAAATGAAAAATACACTGGATGTGCAGAACAATATCTTAGACCTAAGAGAAGTGCTCAGTGAACGGGAAGCACATTTTTAGCACTTTCCTGGGAAGAAGTGAATAGACTCCCAAGTTCAGTTCAGTTCAGTTCAGTCGCTCAGTCATGTCCAACTCTTTGTGACCCCATGAATAGCAGCACGTCAGGCCTCCCTGTCCATCACCAACTCCCGCAGTTCACCCAGACTCACGTCCATCAAGTCCGTGATGCCATCCAGCCATCTCATCCTCTGTCATCCCCTTCTCCTCCTGTCCCCAATCCCTCCCAGCATCAGAGTCTTTTCCAATGAGTCAACTCTTCACATGAGGTGGCCAAAGTACTGGAGTTTCAGCTTTAGCATCATTTCTTCCAAAGAACACCCAGGGCTGATCTCCTTTAGAATGGACTGGTTGGATCTCCTTGCAGTCCAAGGGACTCTCAAAAGTCTTCTCCAACACCACAGTTCAAAAGCATCAATTCTTTGGCGCTCAGCTTTCTTCACAGTCCAACTTTCACATCCATACATGACCACAGGAAAAACCATAGCCTTGACTAGATGGACCTTTGTTGACAAAGTAATGCCTCTGCTTTTGAATATGCTACCTAGGTTGGTCATAGCTTTTCTTCCAAGGAGTAGGCGTCTTTTAATTTCATGGCTGCAGTCACCATCTGCAGTGATTTTGGAGCCCCCCCAAATTAAGTCTGATACTGTTTCCACTGTTTCCCCATCTATTTGCCATGAAGTGATGGGACCAGATGCCATGATCTTTGTTTTCTGAATGTTGAGCTTTAAACCAACTTTTTCACTCTCCTCTTTCACTTTCATCAAGAGGCTTTTTAGTTCCTCTTCACTTTCTGCCATAAGGGTGTTATCATCTGCATATCTGAGGTTATTGATATTTCTCCTGGCAATCTTGATTCCAGCTTGTGCTTCTTCCAGCCCAGCATTTCTCATGATGTACTCTGCATATAAGTTAAATAAGCAGGGTGACAATACACAGCCTTGACATACTCCTTTTCCTATTTGGAACCAGTCTGTTGTTCCATGTCTAGGATCTGCTAAAAACACACATTCCCGGATCTCACATCCGGGGTGGTTAGGAGTCCAAGGCCATCTCATGAAACTCCTCAAAGTCACCTGCTTCTAGCTCAGAGAACGTGTATTACCAACCAGACAGAATAAATCGATCTCTGAACCACAGTCTCAAGATGCACTGTTTCAACACTGAATGTCTATCCTTTTATCAGTTGTGAACCCTTTAGAGAACATGATGAAATTCATGCACCTTCTCTCATCAGAAACATGCATGTATGCATACGTGCAAATGCACACACACACACACACACACACATTCACGCACTGTTCTGGATGGCCTTCCTTCATTTAATTGCCATGCTTTCCCTCACTGACCTCACCTAGTAGCATTTCTCAGAGTGACCCTTGCTTCACTCTTCACATCCAAACTGTGTGCATGGCCTGCTGACTGTACTTTCACCTCTCCATGTTACCCTGCTACAGCTGCCCTGGTCCTAGGCCCCCCAGAAATTCATTCTCGACACAGAACTCAACGGTCTTTAAAAAACATCAATCCACTCATGTGGCTCCCTCGATTTGCCCTTTCCAAAGGCCCTGTAAACCTTATAATAATATCCACCCCCTTGAACCTGGCCCGGAGCCTCCCCCTGGACCTAGCCCTACCCTCTTCTTCCTCTTTAGCTCCACCACTCTCAGGTTCTTTCACACTGTTCTTTCTGCTGTTTCTGAACAGGTCAAATCTCATTCCCACCTTGGGGCCTTTGCCCTCCCTGGTCCTTCTTCTCAATATAGTCTTTCACCAGATTATCTGCATGCCTGTCATTCAGATCTCAGTTTCCCATTGCTGAAACCATAACTTAATTGTCATCATCTCAGAGCAACCTTCTCTGATCATTCAAGGCCAAGTGGCTGCACATCACTTTACACCTTAGTTCCAAACACACTACTTTCAATACCTACGATTTCTCTTTCCTATCTGTTTGAGGATGGGTGTCTGGCTCCCATGTCAATCCCCAGTCCCCTACAGAGGCCTTGTTGTCTTGATTACTGCATTAACCTCTGCTACGTGTCACAGAAGAGTTGCTCATACTTGCTGAGTTAATGAATTTCATACATGATTTCAGGGTGCCCTGGACCTAGGTTTAAAACACTAGTCTTGAGAAACATGACTAGCTTTGTGGTTTCATAACAAACCTCATCGCCAGGATTCATTCATCACATATTTATGTGCAAGGAACTGGAGTTGTGATGGGGAATCATACAGACAAGGTCTCAGCAGTCAGGCAAGGTGTGGTCAGAGCCTTTTAACTCAAATACAGCAAATGCTCCACATTTGGAGCATTTGCAAATGCAACACACAGATATGGCAGTGTGTTGTTCAAGAGTAAATTGGGGTGTCAGCTATACATGCCTAACATGAGCTTTTCTGAGCTAATAAAAGAAGCTCTGGAGGCTGAGATTACCATAGACAAAAGTTCAAAGTCTGAGCACTTTATTCCTGCACTCGATTCTATTTGCACAATGAAATAAACCTGGCTGAGTTAGAGCAAGCTTCACTTCTGAAACTCCAGAATTCACTCCAATAAAATTGAAGTGGCCTGTCTGGATTGTATCCATTGTTGAAAGACACTGAAATGAACGGAGAAACATCCTGCTAGTCTCTGAGGCTGTAAAGAGACACCTTTGATTTAAACTGCTTTTCTGGCCAAAGTGATTACTGTCCCTTTGTTTCAGCGGAATTGGCCCCCTGCCCCCTCTGCAGCGGTGAAATCCCAAAGCTATGAAATCATTTCCTCTGCATGTGCACAGGACCGGTCAGCAAGCTGCCTGCATCGCCTGGCTTTCCAACCCAGGCTAAAGGAATGAAACCTCCATCGACCTGCACTTTGAGCTGTGGGTTTGTATCCTCCACTATCCCTGCCATCTGAGCCAGAGCAGTTTTCAACTCCAGCTGCTCAAGGAACTGCTTGGGCTTCCCCCGACCTTGGACCCCTGGATGGGCTCCATGCTGCCTGCCCTGACCTGAAGTGTCCAGAGCTCCGGGATCTGGGACTCAGACTCCAAAATCTGAATCTGTTTTGATTACTTATACGTGTTGGGCTTCTGAGCTGCTCTCACATGGGCCTTATCTGTCATGCTGCAGGAGGTACCTCGATTAGAGGGGGACACACAGAAAGATGCTGCCAAGGATCTGTGGGTGGCAAGGCCCTGTTCTAGTGGGTAGAGTTCAACATTTCTCACCACTACACGTAAAGAGAGGTACACAGTTGGAAGGGGAACTCATTTGAGGTGCACGAGAAGTTATGTGCAAAAGAAAGTAACTCTAGGAACCAAGACCTGGCCAATGACCATCAACTGGTCTCCAACTCGCCCTGGGACTCTGGCTTATGCCCATTCTAGCCCATGTGCTCTGTGATGGCAGGACCCTCCTCTGTCTCAGTCCCTGAAGTACTTCCAGCATCTTTAATAGTCTTAGTCTACAACACACAATCAGTGCATCATGCTGGACCAGGTGATGACTCAGGAGATGGCTGGCTGGAAAAGCTTAACAGGAGGAATCCTTGTGTTGGAAGAGATATTTCTGTTTCTTGCAGTTGTGGTCACTGGAATCTATGTGTTATGATGAAACCACAGTGAAACACACAGACATGTATACACACAGAGATGCACCCAGGTCTGTGAAGTGAAACCTACAGCAGCTCCTGTTTCTTTACAGTCTCCTGGGGATGGAGGTTTCTAAATCAGTTGACAAAAAGATGTTCAATGCAAAAGAAGTCAAGAATATACAGAAAAGGAAACCTACAAGAAATGGGGCATATCAAAAGCACAAAATAAGATGCTTGATTTCAATCATTGCATCCAGGGGAACCATACTCAATGGGCTGGTGAAAACACATTTATGCAATGGGCTGGGTACAGGGGAGGCAGAGAAGAGCAGGTGCTCAAAGTCCCCTGAGTGGAACAAGGGCCAACAAGCTTTCAGTGATGGCATTTCCCTCTAAGTTTGTCAGCTTGTATGTATAATTCTGTGAAGTGGTCAAGGCAGCTAATTTTCCAGAAAAAAGAAGCTGGTCCTCAGAGAGATGGAGGGTCTTGTTCATAGCCCTCCCTTTCAAGGACACAGCTCTATGTAATCGAAGAGACTGAATTCCAGTTAGTTGAAATTAAAGAAGGGAGAAAATAGAGCCACAATTGGAGGAGGGTACATGCGTACTTTCATTGGTTGGTGACCCAGGAATGCATCTATTCCAACATGAAGATTCCTCCTGCTAACCCTTCACTAGCTGCTCCTGGTCCCCTGGCACTTCAGTGGGAGGGATTTGGGTGAAACCAGGGTGATGGAGCACATTACCCTCAAGGTCACATGTTAGACTGCTTTCCACAGACTGTCCTGTCACGTGGAACTGTCAAAGCCATTTCCCTTGATCTAGCTCTGGAGTGGACTCTTCTCTGGAGTCCAGAAGAGGAAATAGGACTAAGACATGCTCTTGACTGCCTTTTCATTTCTTTCTTCTCCATTTTCATTTCCTTCATTTCCATCTTTCCTCATCCCCATTTTTCTGACTGGAACAAGTTTCTCTTTGCATTGTGTGACTATTTACAGAGACTTAGTAAATGTTAGTGAGTGTTTTCCAAACCTAACAACTGTATCCCTGACTGCTCTGTGTAAGGCCCTGGGAATCTTGGAAATGCTCCCAGACCCCGAAATGAAAGAAAGCTTTTGGTAACAGCTTGGAGGCTTTCAGTAGCTTCCCAAGCCCGGCTCCTTTAAGCCCAGCTCCCAGTTTCTTCCCAGTGGTTTCACCTTGAAAACATTCAGGAAGTTTGGGGTGTGGTTATGTGTTGCAGAAGGTGAACATCATTGAAGAAACAAAGTCCTGGTTAATGTTCTATTTTCTGCCGTGCTTTACTCAAGGGGGCCCCAGTCTCCGCCTTCTACTTCCTCGCCAAGGGGGCCCACAAAAGCCAGGGAACCCGAGGGCGGGGGGTCGGGAATTTCCAGGAGCAGGTTAAGGCTCCTCTCAGCCCTGGCTCAGTACCACCAGCCCAGGGATTACTGTGACCCTTCAGCCTGATGGGCCTGTAACCTTCTGCCTGCCACTACACAGAGCCGGGACTTGTCGCAGGCGTGGAATAACTTCCTGCGATTGTCCTGGAGACGGTCTGGCCCACGAGATCCGCTTCCAGGGCTTGTCAACAGAGGCAGAGGAGTCCTGGATCTCTGCCGTGTGGACGGAGACACCCCTGCATTTAAGGAGGAAGACAGGGCAGGGCTCTTGCTAGGCTGTGAGCTCCTGAAATACATGGGATTGTGGAAAGCATTTGGAAATTTTGGTGTCTTGTGTTATTAGCTGTAAGACAGTTGAGGTCTAATGTGCAGGAAAATCTCTCTAAAATGTTCCCCCCAGCTCCCGGTGCCGAGAGTGAGCTCAGTCCATCTTGTTGAGTCAGTTGATGAATCTCTAGCTCATTCCACCTGTAATCAAAATAAATTCTGCCTGAATTAACTATTTAAATAAGGACATATTTAAATTTAACTGTTTAAATAAGGACATATTTAAATTTAACTGTTTAAATGAGGACATATTTAAATTTAAATAATTGAATAAGGACACACTTAAATTTAAATATTTAAATATTTTGAATAAAATATATTTAAATTTAAATATGTAAATTAGGCTATGTTTAAATTTGAGTGTATGAATAAGGGTTTGTTTAAATTTACATGTTTAAATAAGGAACTGTTTGGATTTGAATATTGAAATAAGGAAATAACAGGACTGAAAAAATAGAGGTGGACATTGACCTAACACCAGCCTCTGAGAATGCTTTCTAAAAACAGGACATGACAGCCTGAGGCTGCAGAGAAAAACCACGCCGCACATTCATTCCTCAAAAGTTAAGATGTTGATGCTGTGAACAGGCACGCCACTCACGACTCAGTTGCCAGAGCACAGGGGGGCAACAGAAAGAGGGTGGTAGGCAGGAGACGGGTCCTAGCTGGTAGGCTGCTAACAGCCCCAGAGGGATAGTTACAGGGCAACTCATCCACTCAAAACACTGTTCTTGCTGCAGGAAGTTGCCAAATCCACCTCCCAGCCTCTGGTCAGCACAAAACTGTGACTCAAGTTGCTCCACACAGGAACCCAGAGGATGCCACTGTTGACTGAAGGTCTTGTCTAGGCCTGGGAGGAGCTGGGCTCGCAGAGGGCACCTGCCTGCAGACTTATCCCAGGTACCTAGAGAGGAAAGGAATAACCTGGCTTTCAACTGGGTTAAAGACTTGCTGGGTTAAAGACTTGCTGGCATATACATCAATAACAGGAAGAACCCTTCACTGTTCACAGTTCAAGGCCAATCCTCTGGGCCTCCTCCTTGCTGGAACCCAGGGTATTTCTGGATCCTGGGCACACATGTGCCAATCAAGATGTGGTCACATTTTGGGGGTGAAGTGATAAGCAGCGGTCTCAAGCGAGCACCTCAAGCCACTGCCCACTGCCTCTGGCTTCAGTTCTGTTCCCCACAGGGTCCCTCTCGGCTCCTGACATCTGAGAGTCCAGGTGGAGCTCATGCCACTGTGAAGGATTTTTCACGGGCATCCTTCAGAAATCTTTCTCCTATTTTGTGAAAACTGTACCTTTCCAGGGGTAGATAAGAGGTCTAACTGATCTAAGGTCTATTCCATGAGTTGGTTAGATTTTCCTGCTCTATTTTAGACTCAAAAAAAAAAAAAAACACTTTTTCTTTCATATTGGGTTTTAGCTGATTAACAATGTTGTAATAGATACCGGTGAACAGTTCAAGGACTCAGCCATCCATATACATGTATCCATTCTCCCCCAAACTCCCCTCCCATCCAGGCTGCCATAGAACATTGAGCAGATTTCCCTGTGCTGTCCACCAGGTCTTTGTTGGTTCTCCATTTTAAAAATAGCTGTGTGTACATGGATTTTTGGACTCTGATGAGTTTCACAGAGGGGAATTATATAAACATGTGTTCAGAAATGTCACTTTCTTCCTCAGAAATCTCTTTGAACACTCTGGCAGTCACACCAGTCCAAGGCAAAAGAGCACCTTGTTGTTTAAAAGTGTATTTGGCTGGTGTCTCACGAGGCTTTATTTCTTATGTGTCATAACCCTTTGTAGACCTTTTTTATTTGCCCATTTTCCCACTGCCATGCTGATCTTTCCCTAATGACTGACAAAGATTATTCACAGAAGTCATGGGTATAAACTCATCTGCCTTATACATTTGTATTGTTTTTGAAGCAGCAGTGCCTAAAATCATGCTTGGCATACAGGAGATGCTCAGTAAATATTTGTTGAAGGGCTGAAGAAATGAATGAAGAGAAATGTTTTATTCTCAAATAGCAAAAAATCTGTCTTTTCCTTCATCATTTTTCTAACATATTTAGACAGGTTTTCCCTACCTCCAGATCAGATTGAGATCTGACAACATTCTTTTGTAGAAACTGTATTTCATTGTCTTCCACTTAAATGCAACACATCTGGAATTTGTTTGCCATGTCTCTATGAAGTGAGATTGATCTATATTTTTATGAATTTGTTATCAAGGTTATGAAGAAGTTTGCATCTTTTCTGTGCCTGAATAGTTTAAAGAGTATGAGAGTGAGCTGTTCTTTAAAGCTCAAAAGCTCTCCAATATTAAAACATTTGAAGTCAAGCATCTGTCTCAGAAGTAATTATCTGTTTCTTTCATATTTACTTTATACTATTGACCAGAACAACATTTTAGGGTGTAACACTGTGAAGAGTGGTGCTCCTTTCCGGCAAGGCCATGTGAGAGTTCTCCTCTGCTATGAAAATTTGGGTGGAGTTAAATTACAGTTTAAACTTCAGTTTAATTTCTAAGTTACACCACGCACAGGGCCTAAGACCCCAAACCACGGATTTCTTGTCAGCCCTGAAAGCCACAATGTAACAGACTTGCTTCTTGTGAAATAGGAACTAGTGGTGATGAACTGAAACAGCCACCGAAAAGGAGGCCTGAGACGGGACAACCAAGCAGCCCACAAGAAAACCTAGCTGGGGTGTAGCTCTAAGGTAGGCATGGTTCTGACGTGGAAAGAAGGCAGAGGAAACTGAGTTACCAGTGCTGTGGGATGCATCGTGAGACTCTTGACTGGAGGGAGACAGACAAGAACAGAGGGAGCTCCATGCCAGAAGGAACCGGACTTTGATCCCTGACAGGAAACAGCGGATTATAAAAAAAAGTATTTTTTGCCATTTTCTTTCCACCTTTTATGTTGAACTAGTACAAGAATATCATTGCCAGATGTCAAGCAACCCAGCATCATCTGCTTCGGCTCTGTCCCTACAGTCAACAGTGAACTGGCTGCCAGACTGACCGTTACAACGCACATCCAGTCACATGGTTTCTATGCTCAGAACCCACATAAGGTCTTCCTTCCTCACTGAGAGGAAAAGTCCCAGGCCTCTTCTTAGACCCTCTAAGACCTGACACCAGCCCCCTCACCCTCTCCCATCACTTCTCTAACCCCAGCTGCTCTTTGCTCACTCCCTGGGTTCCAGCCCAGCTCATTGCTCCTGGAACATTCCAGGTGTGTTCCTGTCAGAGGGTCTCTGTGTTGAGCCCTTCATCTCCTGTGTAAGCAGTGGGGCATTTGAATTCCCCGACCCTTGCGGATGCCTAAAGTCGAAGCCAAAAGGTGTCTAGCGGCCAAGAGCAATCCCTCAAACAGGACCTGCAGGCATTAAGTCACGAAAAGACAAGCAGATATGATTCCCTTCCATGTGGAAGTAGATGAATACTGCCTCCGAAGGCCAGGAACTCTGTTGAGATTTGGGATGGATTCATGATATGAGGCTCTCAGAAAATAAAGACGTATGTGAGTATTGACCTGTTACAATCGAGAGCTAGGTGGTCCATAATCAGGGATGTGAATCAGAAACCAGCTTCGAATGAAAAAAAAAAAAGGTGGGGGTGACAATGGCCTGATTCCTCCACTGTCACTCCAGGTTCTGAGCACAGGGGAACTTCTAATTGGAGAAGGACCTGTGCAGAGACAGTTAGCTGGGCTTTTCCTTTGAAGACATCATCCAAGCAGCTCATCAACAGCAACAAGCCAAACTCCTCGAAAGGCCCCTCTGGGCCTTATTCTGATACCATTTTGCCACTAGGCCATATCTCCTTCTCTGTTAGGCCCAGGTCTGGAGGTGGGTGTCACTTGATTCTTGCAAATCACTGAAATGCTTCCCTCTTTGTTGCCTTCAGCAACCAGGTCCTCCATCTCCCCATCCTCTTCCCTCTCAGTGGTCCTGACACATTCCCTGTGACTCTGTGACTCCAAGTGGTTGTGCTCAGTTGTGTCCAACTCTTTGTGACACCCTGGACTATAGCCTACCCAGCTCCTTGGTCCATGGGATTCTTCAGGCAAGAATCCTGGCATGGGTTTCCATTTCCTCCTTCAGGGGGATTTTCCCCACCCAGGGACCAAACCCACATACCCTACACTGGCGTGTGGATTTTTTACCACTGAGCCCACCTGGGACGCTCTCAAACTCAAAGATCTGCCCCCAAACAAAGGTCTGTGGTCCCATACTCCCTCCTGCATGGCCTCTATGATTGATATAATCAGGACTCCAAAGATCTGGACAGATTGGCCTTAAGGCTCCACAGTGATCAGAAAGGGAAATTTACCAGGATGAAAGGAAAGGTCCAGTCCCTAGGCCTTGACAAAGCAAAACATCAACAGCACATGTAGAGGCTAGAAGAGAGAGAGAGAGCTCAGCAAAAGCACAGAGGAAAATGTGGTTCCCTCGACAGGAAGCCAGCATGAGTCAGCAGTGTGGTGGCTGCCAGCCCTGAGCCAGGGGGACCTGCAGCCTCCAGCAGGGGAAGGGGCGCCTGGCTCCTCTCGGCCTGAGGCTTTGATCCCAGGAGTGCACTCTGTCCTGGGAACAGCTCAGAAGAGGCAGGTCTGTGGCCCGAGAATATGGAAGGATCAGCGGCATCCACCGGCCATACTCAGATGCCTGAGAGGAACCCAAGTCAGTGAGAGCAAGTGTGTGTTCCACGTAATCTCACCAGGTAACAACAATGGGCAGACTGTCCAGTCGGAGCTGTCACACACCTCTTTGGGAAGAGTGTTATATAACCAGTTTCCTGTTGGTAAAGTGTCCAAACAACACGTGATCGCTCAAAAAACGTGGCCAGTGTGTCATGAGATCACCGCTGATACACTTGCCAGTCACTGAAGTTTACAGAACTGCACTGTGGCCCAGCTTGCCAACCGCCCTGCTCAACAACCTGTCTCTCCTGAATGTTTTCATTAAGCAGACGACACCTGACATTGGTTATTTCTCTAGAATTATTCACATATTCTTACTTTCTGTGCACTCCTACAAATAGCCTTTCTGTTCCAGTTTCCCTTCCAGCTGGTCTCCCCTGCCAGTTCAACCTCAAGATCGCTGCTGCAGACCCCAACACAGTCTGCGAGCCCTCTAATTAAATCCTCATCGAGTAATAGTTCCCTGATCCCAATGTGCCCAGTACTCCAATGAGGTGTCTGCTTCTCAATGTGCAAAAGGCTGACCAAATCCAAGACTTAAATTGTTGGGCGAAGCAGGTCTGGGAAACTCGACTCTCTTCTAGCTTACATGCGTGGGTTGAGATCCTCCAGAACCAACCTGAGTCTAATGCTGCAAGGTGTCCAGTGATTCCACCAGGTCTTCTATGTGAAACCACGACCACATTTAGGAGAGACTGGACCCAGAGCATTGGAATGGGACACTTGACGGCATTGAGCTGCTTCTAAGCACTCTAATCTCCCCAGTGCCACTGGAAGGGCCACCAAGGAGTCGAGTCCTCAAGAAAGAAGGTTCCAGTCACCTCACCAGGCAAAAACAACTTTATCAGCTAAAGAAAGAAAGTGAAGTCACTCAGTCATGTCCAACTCTTAGTGACCCCATGGACTGTAGCCCACCAGGCTCCTCCATCCATGGAATTTTCTAGGCAAGAGTACTGGAGTGGGTGCCCATTTCCTTCTCCAGGGGATCTTCCCAACCCAGGGATCTAACCCAGGTCTCCCACATTGCAGGCAGACATTTTACCATCTGAGCCACCATCAAAGCCCAGCTAAGGCATGGTCTTTCTCCTTTCTCCTCCCTACTATTTTCTGTAGGGTTTGCTGGTAGTGGTGAACTCCAGCTCAGTGGCCTCACTCAGCCTGTCAGATACCCGCTCTCTTTGACACGAGAGGGAAGGAGCAGGTAGGCAGTAGTGACAGCGGGTTTCTCACTAGAACTAGCTCTGAGTTGTGGTTTGGGGTGTTTTTTCCTGGCTGTTTAACCTCAAAACTGGTTCTCCAGCCCTCTCAGCATGTCTGTCAGAGACCCAATATCATTCTGATAAGCTCTTTTTCTGCTGAAATCAGTCAGGATCAGCTTCTGGTGCTTGCAAAGTAAAACCTTGACTGGTACCACATCTACAAGAAGTATGTGGTCTGTCCAAGTTTCCTCATTTCTAAAATGCACTGAAATTAAATGAAGGAATAATAAATAGAAAAGGAGAAATTACAGAGCTATAAAAATTATAAAGTAGAACTAATAGTAAGCAAGACACTGATTCAGTGCCAAAACAAAACTCAGTAAGACAGAACACATCAAGTAACCTAACCAACAGGGGAAAAAGGAACAGAGCCCAAACTCACAATGACAAGAAAGCAATACCTCTGGGAAGAGGAAAAACAAATTGTAAAAATCATAAGAATATTTTATAAAATTATATGTAATGAATTTGATGGCCAGAATGAAACAGATACTTTTCCAGGAAGAGTATAATTTACATAACTGACTCAGGGAAAGATAGACTAAACAAATCAATTTCCATAAAAGAAACAGAGTTGACAAAGATCTAAACACACCAAAAAAGCACCAGATATAGCTTAGAGGGGGATTCTGCCAAAATTGTACAGGGCTGTTAATTCCAACTCTACTTAAACTATTCTAGAATATGGCAAACTTCCAAATTTTTGTATGAGCCAAGTATAACATTTATGCCAAAATCTGCTAAAGATTGTACAGAAATAAATAAAGCCAAATTTAAAGCCAAAGACCAGTGTCTCTCTCATGAATATTGGTACAAATATACAATATAAAATATTTGGTTGGCCAAAAAGTTTGCTCAGGGTTTCCGGCCAAACCAATATTAGTATGAATAATCCAACAACACAATAAAATTATACCTTGTCCAGCTGGTACTTTTTCCAGAAATGTAAAAGTGGTTTAATATTAGATGATCTATTAATAGAATTCATTGCTTTGCCAGATTTAATGAAAAAGTCATGTGACCATCACTAGAAAAACTGAAAAACTTTTAAATAAAATCCAAAAATGACTTTTGATGAAAAAAAAACTGATTAATACAGGAATTGTGGAATATTTCACTAACATGAAAAAAATATATTCTCCTAGCCCAAAAGTCAATATATTCCCTTTTTAACAAACAGCTTTATTGAAGTATAATTGACACACAAAGAACTGTACATAACTAACATGTACAATTTGATGAGTTTGGCATATGTAGACACCTGTGAAACCATCACCACAAGGTAATCGATCCATTACCTCCCAAAGTTTCCCTGTGTTCCTTTGTGTGTGTGAATGTGTGTGCACTAAGAACACGTACATGAGACCTAACCTTCTCACAACTTTTAAGTGCATAATACAGTATTGTTGGCTATAACCATTATGCTGTACAGTCAATCTCTAGAAACAACTTATCTTGTATAATTGAGACTTTATACTCTGGTGATTCAGATGGTAAAGAATCTGCCTGCAGTGCAGGAGACCTGGGCTTGATCCCTGGGTCAGGAAGATCCCCTGGAGAAGGGCATGGCAACCCACTCCAGTATTTTTGCCTGGAGAATTCCATGGACAGAGGAGCCTGGCAGGCTACAGTATGTGGGGTCATAAAGAGTCAGACACAGCTAACACTTTATACCAAGAGGGGCCAGCAATCCCACTTCTGGATACATGTTCAAAAGAATTCAAATCAGGGTCTCAAACAGATATCTATGCTTACATGTTCATCAGAACATTGTTTACAATAGCCAAGGCACAGAAACAATCTAAGTATATTCACTGATGGATGCATGGCTAAAGAAAATGTGTTATTTCCATAAAATGGAATATTACTCAGCCTTGAAAAAGTAGGGAATCTTGCCATCTGTGACAACATGGATAAACCTGGAGGACATTATGCTAAGTGAGATAAGTCAAGCACAGAAGAACAAATACTGCATGATTCCACTTTTAAGAAAATGTCCCTAAAATAGTCAAACTCTTAGATGCAGAGAGTATGATGGTGGCTCCCAGGGAACAGGGGTAAAAGGAAATGAGGATTTGTTGTTCAATTGGTATAAAGTTCCAGTATCTTTCTTAATAGAAAAACACTGATCTTGACTTGCTTATTTTATTTTTTTGGCTGCACTGTAGATCAAAATAGGCTTGCCCATTGTCAATACTACTTTTTCACATTGGGGTGTTACCCAACACATTTGGACAAAATGGAAAAAAATGAGATACATAAGAATTGAAAACAGAAGTGGTAAAATTCTATTTTGGATGACATGACTGTCTACATAGGACATCCTCAAAGAAAAATCAACTGAAAAACTACTACAAAAAAATAAGATAAATCAAAGGTAAGAGGATAGAATATTAATATGTTGAAATTATATTGGACCAAATTTTGTGCATTTCCAGCTGAACCTGGCCCCACCTGCTTTCCAGGCCTGGCTACTCGCTTTGTGCGGAGCTCTGGCCTGTGCTGAGAGTCCTTCCCCACCATGCCCAGGTCTGATCCAATGGACCTTCAAATAGTCCAGAGCCTTCCACCACTCCGGATTCAGATTAGACACCGGGCCACAAAACATTCGCTTTCCTAGTGGTTGCCCAGAAAGACACTGAGAGACAGGCACCATAACCAAACTGGGAGATACATTCATCTCCCTTCTTCGTTGCAAAAGACCGTCTCAAAGACAAACTGATTCTATAGAGCCTGTCCAAGTCCATCCAACTGACCCAACTAGTGGGTGTGTTTTCTTATGAAACTGCAACCAATTCAGTAACACACTATTTTGTATTTTATTTACTTCCTTTCCTTTTTCCATCACTCTCACCACACTGAGATTACAACCCCAACAGAGCCTTGGCAAATAAGCTTTGGCTCAAGTTGTGTTTTCTAAGGAATGGAGGTGAAGATAGAATCTAATAGCCCTACAGATACAAACAACAGTTAGTAGACATAATGGAGAAAGCCCCATCTACAGTAACAACAAAAGTGAAAAAAACAACAAACACACACACACACACACACACACACACACACAGAAACCCCAAATAGACATAAGACTAACAAGAAGTGTGCAAAGACCTGTGTGAGAAAAACCTGGAAATACTCTTCTAAGACATAAAAGCTGACTTGAACAACTGGAAAGACATATTTTGTTCTTGGATAGAAAGGCTCAACACCATAATATCAGTTCTCTCTAAGTTAATTTAAAAATCTAAAATAACCCTCCTTTCCAATAATAACAGATTTTCTTTTGAAAGTAAGCAAGCCAATTCTCAAGTTCATGTGGCAAAATAAAATCAAAACTAGCCAAACTAAACTCTAAAAATTCCAACAAAAAACCACCAACAATAAAGCCATATCAGTGGAGGCTTTTCTGGTGGCTCAGCGGTAAAGAATCTGCCTGCAATGCAGGAGACCAGGGTTCTATCCCTGGGTCTGCCTGGAGGAGGGCAAGGCAACTCACTCTAGTCCTCTTGCTTAGAGTCCCATGGACAGAGAAGCCTGGCAGGCTGCAATCCATGGGGTTACAAAGAGTCAGATTTGACTAAGCAGCAGCAGCCATATCAGTATTCAAGTCAATCGTAAAACCTCTCTAATGAAAAGAGCATAATAATGGCACATGAGTTGACAGAGATACAATAGAAGATAACAGAAAATCCAGAAATTGAACCAGAATGAAATATAGGAATTTCATCTATGATAAGGAAGGGCAGTATTTGACACCAGTAGGGATACAGACCAATTTTTTAAATAATTTTGTGTTGGCAAAATTGTACAGCAACTTGGAAAATAATAACATCAGATCCGTTCTTTACATCTGCACCAATGTAAACTCCAAAAGGATCCTGAATCGAAATATAAAAAATAAAACACAAACCAGGGCTCCTGTTTGCTTCTGCTCAGCAGCTCAAACCCAGCATCCCAGTGTCCCAAACACTGAGCTGATGACATTCCTGGGGAAGAAGGGCTGTGGGCCTTGCCTGAAGGAGGAGAAATGTACGAACTCACTGCCCCAGCACAAGGCCATGCCCAGTACAGGGGCAATCACCCCTGCTGGGCAAGCAAGTTGGAGCCCCAGGCTTTGGCAGGAGGGAGCTGAGAGTCACACTTTCAAGTCAATCCAGGTGGTGCAGATCCCACCCCTGGCCACCTGCCAGCATCATCATCCCCCCAGGCTGATGCCTGACCCGGCCTGCAAGTACCTGCATCTCCCCCATAGACCCCAATGCCTCAATAAACCCAAACACTCAGGGGAAAAATGATCAAATACAACAAAATACAAACAAAAACAAAACCATACAAGCACCAGAAGCAGAGTCAAAATACAAGTGACAAACAAGGGAAAAGTATACACATCTCTTCTCCCAAAGGACTAATCATCTCCCAAAAATTGCAGCTAAAAAGACCAACAGGGAGAAGGCACACACATGTCAAGACATGTTCAACTTCCCTCCATGTAAAAGAACTGCCAATTCAAATGACACTGAAACACCATTTGTCACCTATTGTATGGCAAAAAATGTCCAAGTTTAACATCACGTGCTGTTGGCCAAGCAGTATTGACACTGCTGGAAGGAATGCAAAATGGAACATTTGTTAATATCTATGGATTCTAGATTCACAGGCCCAGCAATCCCAGCTCTGGTAATCATCCAGGTGTACCTGCATAAAAAGGAAAGCATCACCTGGGCAATGTTACTAGTTGTGGCCATGGTTGTATACATCAAGAGGGGAAACAACTCAGGGGTCCAAAACAGGGAAGTGGCTGAATAAACGTGGTATGGCCACACATCAAGATGGTACACAGCTGTCAAAAATAATGAAGATCTCTGGTCACTGACATGGACAGAATCCTAGAGTAACATTTTTTTTTTGAGAATTTTCAAGATCGACTCTCTTACCAACTTTCAAATCCACATTTCAGTATTACTAGCTACAGTCGCCATGCTGTATATTAATATACTCAGAACTATTTATTTTATAACTGCAAGTCTGTACCTTTGGAGTACCTTCACCCATGTCACCCACCCACCCCTCTTCCCCTGCCTCTGGCAACCACCAGGCTGTTCTCTGTATCTCTGAGTTCAATTTTGAAGAGTTTACATAAAATTGAGATCACCTGGTATTTGCCTTTCTCTGTCAGACTTAATTCACTTCGTATAATGCCCTCAAGTTCCATCCATGTTGTTGCCAGTGGCAAGATGTCCTTATTTTGGATGGCTGAATAATATCCCACTGTATATATATATGTAGGTAAAGAAGGGTCTTTATCTCCCTGGAGAAGGAAATGACAATCCACTCCAGTGTTCTTGCCTGGAGAATCCCACGGACAGAGGAGCCTGGCTGGCTACAGTCCATGGGGTCGCAGAGTTGGACACGACTGAGCAACCAACACATCTTTATCTATTCATATGCTGATGGGTACTTAGGTGGCTTACCTTACCTATTAGAAATAATGCCTCAGTGGATATGGGGGTGCAGATACCTTTGTGGATCAGTGATTTTGTTTCCTTTGGATAAATACCCAGAAATGGATTTGGTAGATCATATGGTAGCTCTGTTTTTATTTTTTGAGGAACCTCCGTACTGTTTTTCATTGTGTGCCGGTTTACAGTCCCACCAACAGTGTAGGAGGGTTCCCTTTTCTCCAACATCTTTGCCAGCATTTGTTAACTCTTATCTTTCTAACAGCCATTCTGATAGGTGTGAGGGGCTAGCTCACCTGTGCTTTTGGTTTGCACTTCCCTGACAATCAGTGGTTGAGCCTATTTTCATGTGCCTGTTAGCCATCTATTTGTCTTCTTAAATGAATAGACAATGTAGAATGGAATATAGACTCAGCTACCTTTGTGAAAGAAAGGGGGAAATAAGGAGCTATGTACATATGTCCTTGTATTTATATAAAGAAATATTGGACAGGTGAAGGTACAAACTAAGAAAAAAAATGGTTGAGGGCTAAGGGCAATTAAGATGGATGATGACAGAGGGGAGAGTGAGATTTCTCCATGTATGTCTTAAATATATATATATTTTAAATTTTTGAAACATGTAGACATAATATCTATTCACAGACACAGAAAACAAACATGGTTATCAAAGGGGAAAGTGGGGGATAAATTAAGAGTTGGGAATTAGACACACACTAATATGAATAAAAGAGATAAACAGCAAGGTCCTACTGTGTAGCATCGGGAACTATATTCCATATCTTGCAATAACCTATCATGGAAAAATTCTATAGCTGTATAGCTGAAAGTAACACAATACTGTAAATCAACTACAGTTAAAATTTAAATTTAAAAGAGGAGTCACAAAACTAACTTGGCTCATGGATTCAAGAGGATGAAACACCAGCTTAGCTTGCACTGAAAGACTTACCTAAAAACAGACTCAGCTTCTGTTAGTCATTTAAGAAACATGAACAGAGTACCACTTGCTCTGGCCATGTAAGAACTGAATTATTGCCTTGTTTGTGCTAGTAGCCTGCTTTGTTATGTCGCTGTGTTACAAATGTTACGGTGTGGACTTCCGGAGGACAGGGAGCAAGTTATTTTTTCTCGATGACACAGGGCCTAGTTCAGAGTTGGTGCTCAATTAAAAAGAAAGAAGGAATGAATACCCCCTATAAGATCTGAACCAACAGCGGCTGAGTGATAGCGTCGCGTTGCCTCGCGGCCCTGACGCATGATCGCCACCTAGTGGCCACAGGAGATTCCTGCAGAGCTTAGAGAGAGAAACGACTTCGGCGTGTGTTCCCGAGATGGCTTTCAACCAAAAAGCATCAAAGCCTGTCTAAACGACTATGTCCCTCATTAGAAAAAATTACCCTTTCTGGTCTTGAAGTGTTGGGAGGATGCCACTGAGGCAGTCTCGCGTCCTAAGTCTCCTCCATCACCACCCGATCACACGACTCACACACTAACCGGTGCAAAGTCCACACCTGCCACACCTCCATCGGACCTCCCAAGAAGGAAACACATGTGATAACAGGTGTAGACACTCATGGCTTTCCCCAAGTGGATGAGCGGCTAATCAACTTTCCTAAGCCAGTCTCGTCAGGACAAGATATACACCAGTCCTAGCCAACAACCTTCCACGAACTTTGGTCTGCAGGTTCGCCAGCTTCCTGCAGCGTCGGACACTTGCTCGAATGTCGAAGGGCAGAGAGTAAACCTGCCTCGAGCTGGTTTTGCAAGGCCGGCTCTGTCGCAGACCGTCACCGCCCCCCCCACACACACACACACCTTTGAACGTCAGTGAGTTTTCCAAGCAGCTGCACCCTTAGCAAAGCTGTTGAGTGCTTCAGAGCCCGAGAAATATTGGACCTCGTGTTTAGGGACTGGTGGACCCCAAAAGAATGATGAAGGTAAACAGTGGTCGTAAATCAGGGGGAAAAAAAAATCTATGTATGGCTGTAATGAGAAAATGCCTCTAAGAGACGGACACGAGTCTGCTCCTGGCTCAGCGGAGAAAGGGGTCTGAGCAAGTGTACGTTGCAAAGACCTCGTCCTGCTGACGCGGCTGGAAAGAAGAAATTTCGAGCCGGGGTCGTCCATTTAAGATGGTGATGGGGATGCGTAGGAAGGGGAGGTCTCCTGAGCGCCCCGTGTCTCCTCCTACTGAAAACCCGCGGTGCCCATAAGTACCAGCAAAGAGGGGCGTCCAAAGAAAGAAAGAACGAAGAAGGAACAGCCTGGGGAAGACCGCAAGGGCGGCGGTGTCCGATGACAGTTACGCGGAAGGATGGGGCTCGCGGCCCATCGCCGCCACGGCCCCGGGGACCGGGACGCTCCTTCGGGAGGTCCCGCTCCGAGACCGGGGTCGGCGCTCGGCTCCTCGACGTACGATCTCGCTTTGCCGGCCGCCTGCCTCGCCCGCCGCCGGAGCGTCGGGGGTGGGGAGGATCCCGGGGATCCCCCGCGGGCGGAAGGGCCCCGGGACCCCCCGAGGGCGCGGGGCGACTCCCCCTACTCACGTAGCGCTGCAGCTTCCTCTCAGGGGGCGACTTGACCAGCCAACCCGTGCAGACGGTGTCTCCCGTGCTCATGGTGCCTGCCTTCCCTCTGGCTCGGCCAGCGCCCGCGGCGGAGGAAGTCGGTGGGGTTGCCGGCGGGGCGGGCCCAGCGCCTCCCGCCCGATCGCCGGCCCAGCGCCGCCACCCCCCCGGCGGCCCCGCGACCCTCGGCCCGGGGTGGGGGGCAGGCGCCACCCCCCGGCTCCGGGCAGCCCAGCCCGGCGGGCCGGAGCGGGTCCCCCCGCCGCCAATCTCGCCCCCCGTCCTCCCCTCCCACACCGATCGGCCGCGTCAGAAGGTCTGGTCTCCGGGCCTCGGGCCTCGGAGTCGCGAGAGGCGAAATCTACACCCGCACCTGCGGAGTCAAAGCTCACGGACGCAGCCTAAGCGCCCCGTGACTTCCCGCTTCCCCTGGTTCACCAAGTACTGCTTCTGCTGGAGCCCTCCCCCAAAGACTGCAGACTCCAGCGGCAGGACAGAACCCAAGTCCTCCCCGATCAAAAGGTTCACACAGGCAAGGGCTGTTTGCAGACTTGAAAAGATGGATCCCAGAAAGACAATGCAGCCGGGGACTGAGGCTGGTAAACAACAGCCACCCACACGACACTTGCTGAGTCCTGCAGGGCCCCGTAACTATGCCAAACGCTGGACAGGCGGCTAGCTCCCTAGATCCACACCCCCTATTATCACGGTCTCAATCGTGCAGGTGAGTAAGCTCAGCCACAGCGAGACATCCCCTGCCAAAGTCATCCAACGGAAGAACTGAAACGCAGCCAGGCCTGGTTGTATGCTCTTCAACGGACACTCTGCCCTTGGTGAACACACTTGGTAAACATAAAAGCACGAATAGCAAAGTTCGGATCAGCACCCAGAGTTCTAACCTGTGTGATGCCTCTCCCTCGGAAGAGTCACTTGGAAGCAACAAAGGTCACATCATTTCGTTGATTGACAAAAAGACTTCTCAGCCTCCTACCATGTCCTTCCAGAGAGCAATGATTCTTGTACATTGATGTCCATGTGTTGTTCTATAATCAGTCAGGATTCACTGTGGGGAGCAGAGTTTGCTCTAGGGGTTTCAAGCAGAAAGGGATTTAATTCAAGGAGCAAAAGAAAGTGAAGTCCCTCAGTCTTGTCCGACTCTTTGCGACCCCGTGGACTGTAGCCCACCAGGCTCCTCCATCCGTGTAATTTTCTAAGTAAGAGTACTGGAGTGGGTGGCCATTGTCTTCTCCAGGGGATCTTCCCAACCCAGGGATCTAACCCAGGTCTCCCGAATTTACCATCTGAGCCACCAGGGAAGCCCTTAGGGAGAAAGTGCTTACAAAACCATTGGAAGTGCTGTAGCATCAGGAGTCAGTGGCAGCTAAGAGAAAACCAACTATCCACTTTACTAAACCCCCTTGCTAGCCAATATCAGTATACACCCCCTAGCAACCACCACTGGTTCTTGGCAAATTTAAAGCTGCTATACTATTCCTCCTACAAACGAAACAGCACTCCCTAAAACAGGAGACCACAATGCCCATAAGTCACTATATCCATCTCTAGGGGATATTGATTTGTCTTCTGGTTCATATATCATCTCACCTCAACAGTCTCAAACCTAAAGGAAAACTTAAAGCTAACCTCGATCAACCTTTCTTTGACATCCATGAAATCAGTAGAGAAAGAAAATTGGAAAGTTGACATGTCCCTCCCCTTGAGAGGGTAACAGGCAGGAAGGCCAGGGGTCTCCAAACGGAGGAAATAGGCTGCAAGTGTCAGATATTTTTATCTCTCTTAAGTGGCAGGAGGAAGCAAACTAGTGATATTTTTTTCCTTCTCTATACAAATTTAAAAGGTTTCTCTTAAAATACTGTATTGCCATAATGACACCTGGTTCCACCTGAATTTAACTATTCTCAAACCTTGAGTTAACCAATGCATTTTTCTTATGGAAATGTTTGTCTTAAGCTATGTTAATGTACTATGCATTTACCCCAGGCTCTGTCTTCAAGTCGGTTCTGCCTAATGGCTCAGAAACTACTTGACAAACCAGTATGTTATACTCAGGCATTATTCCCCTAATCTATGTAAACGAAACTATTTGTATGGTAATCTGCCATTCTACAAGATTCAAGTCAATCATTTTATGGCCTGGGATGAATCATCTGGTGCCAAGATTATCCCAAAATGCATCTTATGGATGAGGGGCCTGGTGCCATTCTGAGTTTTAAGACATGTCTTTCTTTCATTAACACACTGCTGCTGCTGCTGCTAAGTCACTTCAGTCGTGTCCGACTCTGTGCGACCCCATAGGCGGCAGCCCACCAGGCTCTTCTGTCCCTGGGATTCTCCAGGCAAGAATACTGGAGTGGGTTGCCGTTTCCTTCTCCAATGCATGAAAGTGAAGTCGCTCAGTCGTGCCCGACTCTTAGCGACCGCATGGACTGCAGTCTACCAGGCTCCTCCGTCCATGGGATTTTCCAGGCAAGAGTACTGGAGTGGGGTCCCATTGCCTTCTCCAACAGACTGCTAGAGACTATATAACATCCAGCTGAAGACTAGCAGGGGGGTACTCTTTCTGCCCCCTTCTGATGCCTATGTCAGAAGCGTTCTGTATCTCCTTTATGCTTTAATAAAACTTTATTACACAAAGCTCTCAGTGATCAAGCCTCATCTCTGGCCCCGGATTGAATTCTCCTCCGGAGGCCAAGAATCCCAGCGTCTTTTCGTTCAGCAACAACCTTTCACCCTTCAACAGCTACTACCATTCTCCTTTCTGTAACTGATCTTGAGACCATCGTTGGTCTTTTTAAGTTCCTTCTTCACTACCCTCCCTGTCTTCCTTTTGCTCTCCAACTTCAGCTGGTCAGAATCCATTACCTGGTAAGTGACTCAAACCTTTCTTCCTGCTGAGCCTGAAGCCTTCATGGTCTGCCTGGATGCGGCAGGAGTCAGAGGTACCCCAGAGGATCCCTTGGATTCAAGTTATAATCCTTCTCAATCCCATGGGTGAACAGTGACACTATTTCCAGGTGATAACATCCTAAGAAACCTGTATGCATGACAAGAAGCAACAGTTAGAACCTTACATGGAACAACAGACTGGTTCCAAATTGGAAATGGAGTACTTTAAGGCTGTATATTGTCACCCTGCTTATTTAACTTGTATACAAAGTACATTATGCAAAATGCTAGACTGGATGAAGCACAAGCTGGAATCAAGATTGCCTGGAGAAATATCAGTAACCTCAGATATGCAGAGGACGCCACCCTTATGGCAGAAAGTGAAGAGGAACTGAAAAGCCTCTTGATGAAAGTGAAAGAGAAGAGTGAAAAAGCTGGCTTAAAACTCAACATTCAAAAAGTGAAGGTCATGACATCCGGTCCCATCACTTCATGGCAAATAGATGGGGGGAAAAATGGAAACAGTGACAGACTTTATTTTCCTGAGCTCCAAAATCACTGGGGATGGTGATTGCAGCCATGACACTTGCTCCTTGGAAGAAAAGCTATGACAAACCTAGACAGTGTATTAAAAAGCAGAGATATCACTTTGCCAACAAAGGTCCGTATCATCAAAGCTATAGTTTTTCCAGTAGTCATGAGGGGATGTGAGAGTTGGACCATAAAGAAGGCTAAGCACCAATGAATTGATGCTTTTGGATTATTGTGCTAGAGAAGACTCTTGGGAGTCCTTTGGACTTCAAGGAGATCAAACCAGTTAATCCTAAAGGAAATTAACCCTGAATATTCATTGGAACAACTGATGCTGAAGCTGAAGCTCTCATACTTTGGCCACTCAATCAATGCAGAGTCAACTCATTGGAAAAGACCCTGATGCTGGGAAAGATTGAAGGCAGAAGAAGGGGGCGACAGAGGAGGAGATGGTTGGATGGCATCACCAACTCAATAGACACGAATTTGAGCAAACTCCAGGAGATAGTGAAGGATAGGGAAGCTTGGCATGGTGCAGTTCCTGGGGTTGCAAAGAGTCGGACACGACTGAGCAACTAAAAAACATCAACCATCCAAGCCTACTCAGTAGACTGTTAGTTTGCCTGTTGTATCAGTGGCATAAAAAACCCTATGTCACCAGATGGCAATCTCAACTTGCAATATGATGGAACCAACACTTGGGTTCTGGTAGAAGCATCCCTTTCTTGGGAACCAACAGAGCTCCAAGCTGCAGGCAGGGGATGAAATGTCCTGAGAGTAGACGATTAGGAATGATGACTCCTGATTGTGAAGAATCCTTCCCCCTTCTTGATTCGCAGGCTGTGGATTCCAGCAAAGGAGAAACAGCACCATACAATGGCCACCACCTCAGTCTTGACTCCTGTAAGACAGCAGTTCCCCTTCAGTGTCTTTTCACCAACTAGGGTAGGAACTGACCTCTACTAGACTGACCAATCCCCACTGTCTACAGCCTGGGTCTTCAGGGCAGTCCCTCTTGCATAGGGCACAAGTCTCGTGTCTTACAGGGATTACCTTGGTCAGAAGCACTGTTATATGAAAGATTGCTAAAGTGAATGCAAGACAGTAAGTCTATGAGGGGGGCCAAGTCATCCGAAAAGTCGCTTAAGATAAGTACCTATTCAAGACAGGACAAATTGTGGCCCCTCCCACTGCGGGATATGGGCTGATTTCATCAATGGCCACCAGGTGGCGGACTCCTCCCCCTGGAAGGCCACCATGTTGTGCTGTGCTTAGTTGCTCAAGTCGCGTCTGACTCTTTGTGACCCCCATGGACCCCCACCAGACTCCTCTGTCCATGGGAACTCTCCATGCAAGAATACTGGAGTGGGTTGCCATGCCCTCCTCCAGGGGATCTTCCCAATCCAGGGATCAAACCCAGGTCTCCCGCACTGCAGGTGGATTCTTTACCATCTGAGCCTCCAGGGAAGCTCAAGAACACTGGGATGAGTAGCCTATCCCTTATCCAGGGGATCTTCCTGACCCAGGACTCGAAAAGGGGTCTCCGGCATTACAGGCAGATTCTTCACCAGTTGAGCTACCTGGGAAGTCCAAAGGCTCCTTTACTGGGGGAATGAATGTAGGTCTCTGCTGTGGACAGGCTGAGTACATAGCAGTGCCAGTGGCTGCGACCTGAGGGTAGTTCCTGGGAGGGGAGACTCACTCCTCTCTGCTGATTCCTTTACTCTGTAAACTTCCCTGGTGGCTCAGATGTTAAAGCGTCTGTCTACAATGTGGGAGACCTGGGTTTGATCCCTGGGTTGGGAAGATCCCCTGGAGAAGAAAATGGCTACCCACTCCAGTATTCTTGCCTGGAAAATCCCATGGACGGAGGCGCTGGTAGGCTACAGTCCATGGGGTTGCAAAAAGTTGGCCATGACTGAGTGACTTCACTTTCCTCTGTAGAAACAATTCTCCCCATTAGACTCTCAGTCCAACCCATGGAGCCTGCCACTTGCTTCCTTTGGAGACCTTGAACAAGACACCTAGGAGGGGACACGTGGCAGTCAAGGGAAAGGGTTGTCCACAGCAGGGGCCGCAGAGCTGGGAACCACCTGCTTGAGCGACTGTCCTATACTGTCCAGATCTGCATAAGTCTGGTCTAAAATCTTCCCATTCCCATGGAGGATTAGATGGCCAGACATTCAGACTTTCCCACAGACCAGGAATAAGCCAGAAGCTGTTGATCAAAAGGAAAATATGTTTGTAGTAGAGGGCATGATGTCCTTCGGGAATCCACAGGATGTTTCTCTTTTCAGGACTTGTCATAAGCTCCATGCAGCCCTGCAGTGTGTCAAGTGACTGGTACCTGCCATAGAGACTTTCCTTGTCCTGGGTCCCACCAAAACCGTGTCACCTCATAGGTAACTTGCTGAAGAACTGGTGGGCACAATTTCAGGTAGTATATGCTGCCTATGAAATCTGAAGAACCCCACCAAATGTGGTGCCCGAGTGGGAGGTGGTATGAGGTGCAGCAACTTACTGAATACCTAGCATGGTCTAGACCATATCAAAACATCACTAAGGGTCATTCTCTTGGGTTTTCATTGGCTTGATCTCCCACACTCCACACTCTGGCATACATGTGTCTTTTTTTCTTTTTTCTTCTGAATATTTTTGGGAATCAGGGGTTGTCCTTGTTACCCTGTTGCAATAGCCCATGAGGCTCCTCTGTCTATGGGATTTCCCAGGCAAGAATACCAGAGTGGGTTGCCATTTCCTTCCCCAGACATGTGACTTGATGAAGCATCTCTGGTACCTCTTGGCCACCAACTGCAGTAAGCATGATGTCTTCAGTGTAATGGCCCAGCATAATGTTCACCATGATTGTCGAAACAATCAAGTTCCGTTCATCTGAGATGATGACAGATAGTCAGAGGGCAGCTGGTTTGTACTCCAGCCTGGGGAGAGTAGATAATTTGAAGAGCAAGTGTTTTTCTACAAGCTGGATTCCCTTTGTGACTTCTTAGGCTTAGTTTGAAATAGATAACCAACATGGACCTACTGGATAGCAGGGAACTATATTCAATACCTATTTAGTTATATGAATAACTATATTCAATATTGGGCTTCCCTGGTGGCTCAACTGGTAAAGAATCTGCCTGCAATGCAGGAGACTTGGGTTCCATCCCTGGGTTGGGAAGATCCCCTGGAGAAGGGAAAGGCTACTCACTCCAGTATTCTGGCCTGGAGAATTCCGTGGACTGTACAGTTCATAGGGTCACAAAGAGTCAGACACGATTGAGCAACTTTCACTTCATATAGGGCTTCCCTGGTGGCTCAGAGGTTAAAGCGTCTGCCTGCAATGCAGGAGACCTGGGTTTGATCCCTGGGTTGGGAAGATCCCCTGGAGACGGAAATGGCAACCCACTCCAGTACCCTTGCCTGGAAAATCCCACAGACAGAGAAGCCTGGTAGACTGCAGTCCATGGGATTGCAAAGAGTCGGACACGACTGAATGACTTCACTTTCACTTTCACTTCATATTCAATATCTTATAATAATGGAAAAGCATCTGAAAAAGAATATATATATATATATATATACATATAACTGATTCACTGTGCTGAACACCTGAAACTAACATGATATTGTAAATCCACTACACTTCAATAAAATAAGTAAACAACATTTAAAAACAAAACAAGAGAAGAGGAAGTTTCCCCCACCAAAAAATTAGGTTTAGTTTGGCAGTTCTTTAAGTACTGTACATCTTGTAAATAGAGGGATTTATGAAAACAAGCATCCACTATTAAGGAAGAGTTTCTATTTTAATGATGTTATATGGGGCAAAGTGGCCATACATCTAACTTATTCTCTGTGAAAAGAGAGGAAATTTAAAAAGAAAATTCTTCTCCAATTTCTAGATGAGGGACAGACATGGGGAGATAGCTATACATGTGTGTGAAAGGCCAATAATGTAAAATTCACAAATCACATCCACAGACACATAAAAAGAATTATACACCATGAGCAGATGGGGTTTTCTCTAGAGATAAAAGGCTCACTCAATATATGAAAAATTAATCAATGATATCTACTATATTGACAAGCAAAAGAAGTCACATGGTTGTATTGATGCAGAACATACATTTGACAAACCCAATGTCGATTCAAGACCACAATGCTCATGATGTGTAAGTCACTCAGTACTAAGGCTAGAGGAGGAAATTCTTCAACTTGTTAAATAGCATCTATGGAGGACATGACTAACATCATGGTTAAATTGTGAAAAATGGGGCATTTTCTCTTATGGTTGGGAAGAAGGCAAGGCTATCTGCCCTCACTACTCTTATTCAACACAATGTTGGAAGTTATAGGCAGTGCAAAAGGGGAAAAAAACAAAAAGTGCACAGATTGAGAAGAAGAAATAACAGCGTCTCAGTTTGCAGATGATATCATTGTCTTCATAGAAAATCCAAAGGAATCTACTGGAAAAACTCCCATAACCAATAAGTGAGTTTTACAGAGTTGCAGGATACAAGATCAACACATTTCAAAGCTCATTATTTAACTGCAGTGATCAAGATTGTGTGGGATCCACAATATCGTAAAGTAATTAGCCTCCGATTAAAAAAAATTTTTAAGTAAAAAAAAAAAAAGGTTGTGTGGTATCAGTAGAAAAAAGTGAAAGTGAAGTCGCTCAGTCGTGTCTGACTCTTTGTGACCGTGTGGACTGTAACCTACCAGGCTCCTCTGTCCATGGGATTTTCCAAGCAAGAGTACTGGAGTGGGTGCCACTTCCTAGTATCAGTAGAGGGAGAAGCATATAGATAAATGGAATGGAATAGAGAACCCAGAAAGAGACCCACATCAATTTCCCCAGCTGGTTTTTGGCCAAGATGTAAAACCATCCTAGTGGGGTGTGCCACTCCCAGCCAGGGCCCAGCAATAGTCAGGATTCTTTCTTTATGACAGTGAGTTCCAGGTTTAGCAACTTCTGTTTCTCTTTGCAGGGACTGTCTCTGTCAACCTGTCTCAGAGTTTTGGGCCCCTGGATTTTCATGGGGCTTATCTTTCACTCGGTGGTGAAATACTTGCTAGTTCCTGGGCATCTGGTCCATTTGGCATGATTTCTTTAATGGAGCAGGCCAGCATGATGGTTTGGGGCAGAATGAGATGATCCACTCAGTCAGGGACTTCTTTATGATAACTTGCCAGATAATTGATGGGACAGTGCCTGGGGCTTCCTTTGGATGATTTTTCCATCATTGGAATTCTTCTAGCTGCCAATTGTGTTGGTTTCCAATTATGCAGTCAGGAACTGGGTGTCCACAGGTAGAGAGATCCAGACTAAGATTCCATCTCTGACTAGTGGACCACAGTGGCCTCTATGGTCCCAAGGGTAAGTCAGAGGCAGGTTAAGAGTACATACTTGCAGTATTCCGTGTACCTGGCCTCACCCTTGCTTGAGAGCTGAGCCTGTGAATTGACTGGGTCTGGAAATTCGATGAGAGGCCATGATTTTCCATGGTGGTGATTAAAGGCAGGCTGCTGTTCACCAGACTGAGCGTTTTGGTCAGTGGTGATCTACTACAGATATGTGCTGCAGTCCATGGGGTTGAAAAGAGTTGGACATGACTGAGCTGCTGAACAACAACTATATATATATGGGCTTCCCTGGTGGCTCAGATGGTAAGGAATCTGCCTGCACTGTGGGAGACCTGGGTTCAATCCATTGGTCAGGAAGATCCCCTGGAGAAGGAAATGGCAACCCATTCCAGTATTCTTGCCTGGAGAAGTCCAAGGACAGAGGGGCCTGACGGGCTACAGTCCATAGGGTTGCAAAGAGTTGGCCACGACTGAGTGACTAACACTTTCATTTTTCATCAGTTCAGTTCAGTCACCCAGTCATGTCTGACTCTTTTTGACCCCATGAACTGCAGTACGCCAGGCCTCCCTGTCTATCACCAACTCCCAGGGCTTACTCATGACAGCATGATCAATCACCCCAAAGATCCTTGGGGGTGAACCATCTTAGTTCCAGCTTCCAGCCCTGCTGTGTGTTGTGTTACCTATCCTGTTTCTATGGGATTTAGTGCCACCACTTACACTCTGCTTCTCTGGGATTCGATCCTTCCCACTGAGAGCACAAGCCTGTTTCGATGGCAAAACCTCCCACCTCCTTCCCGAGACTAGTTCTCCAGAATGTTCACCAAAGTATGTCTCAGTGTTTTGCTGAAAGGAATGTCACCCAAAGGGATGACATTAGTTAAGGGGTGAGGCAGTGGGTTGCACATGACAACTCATTCCAACATCATCCTCCTCAAATCTTGGGATTGGAGACAACAAGGGATGGGAGGAGTAGGTTATAAGAATGGGCATCCCCTTGCTTGGTAACTGACTAGGTGATATCATTATCATTATAAGGTCTCCAAAGAAGGTCGAAGCAGCCTCATCAGACAGGGGAGGAAGAACCACTTCTGCTGGTAAGGGGGGATCTGGAAAGGTTTAGGGTTTGGCCACCTGATGCAAAGAGCTGACTCATTTGAAAAGATGCTGGAAAAGACTTAAGGTGGGAGGAGAAGGGGATGACAGAGGATGAGATGGTTGGATGGCATCACCGACTCAATGGACATGAGTTTCAGCAAGCTCTGGGAGTTGGTGATGGACAGGGAGGCCTGGTGTGCTGCGGTCTATAGGGTTGCAAAGAGTCGGACATGACTGAACAACTGAACTGAACTGAAGGGTTCAGAAGTCACAGATTCATTCAACACATACTTCCAGAGCATCTTCTAGGAGCTGTGCAGAGAGCCGTGGACAAAATAGACCAGACTTTCTTGGCTTCATAAGGCGAACATTCTGGTGAAGAGACAGACCATAAAAAAAGGTCCATTGAAGGCAGAGGGAACAGCAGATGGCAGAGCCCCAAGAAGAGCGTGTGTGCCTGGGGAGTAGTCTTAACAGTTAGAGGCACCGCGGCCAGAGGGGTGAGAGTCTGGTCATGAGCAGAAGCAAGTGGGCTCAGAAGAGGAACTGATGGCAGACACTGACAGCTGTCATCAGCATTTTGACTCTTACTCTTAGAGAGATGGGTTATCCATTGGTTTGGGCTGCTGTAACAAATTACTCCCAACTGGGTGCCTTTATTCTTTAATAAATTAATCTTTAATTTTCAAAAAAAATTCACTGTGATTGGATTGGAAAAGGAAACAGCCACCCACTCCAGTAGTCTTGCCCGAAGAATCCCAATGGACAGAGGAGCCTGGCGGGCAACAGTCTATGGGGTCGCAAAGAGTCAGACACGACTGAGTGACTAAGACTTTATTGGAGTAGAGTTGCTTTACAATGGTGTGTTGGTTTCTGCTGTACAGTGAAGTAATTCAGTTATACATATACATATCTCCACTCTTTTTTAGATTCTTTTCCTATGTAGGCCATTACAGACTATTGAATTCCCTGTACTATAGAACAGGTACTTGTTAGTTATCTAATTTATATATTATATATCTATTTTTATTTATCTATTTAGTTAACTATTATTAGTTATCTATTTTATATTTTATATATAGTAGTGTGTATATGTCAGTCCCAAACTCCCAATACATTCCTCCCCCTCCTTATTCCCTGGTTTATGTTTGAAATCTGCGACTATTTCTGTTTTGAAAATGGGTTCATTTGTACTGGGTGGCTTTAAAGAACATTTATTTTCTTATCGATTTAGAGGCTGAAGTCTCAAATCACTCCAATCTCAGCCTCTATGTTTACACGGTCTTCTCTTCTGTCTGCATCCTTTCTTCTCTTTGAAGGACACTTGTCATTGGATTTGGGGCCCACCTGAGTCATCCAGGATGACCTCATCTGCAGATGCTTCACTGCAGGACCTCTGCAAACACCCTTTTTTCAAATAAGTTCATATTCATAGGGTTCAGGGGTTAGGATGTATCTTATGGGGGCAATCTTCATCCCATTAGAGATGGGACGCCATTGACGGGATTGGAGCAGAGGAGGGACATGGCCTGACTTATAGTTTCATGGTGTCTCCAGAGGCTGTGTTGAGAAGACAATAGAGTTGGAACAAGCAGAAGGAGGGAGGAACTGCAGAGGAAGAAATCTAGGAGAGAGATAAGGATGGCATGCACTCCAATGACAGCATCGAGTGTGGGGAAAAACCATCAGGTTCTGGATCTGTTGAAAGCAAAGGTGCCAAGCTTTGCTAACAGTTCAGATGAGGAGTGTTGGAGAACCATTAGTGAGTTCCTGAAATTTAGCTAAATATGTATCAATAAAGCATTATAAAATAATGGGGGGTGTAATGAATGGAATGCTGGTGGATTGGTTGACACTGTGGACTTTGTATTTAAACCAAGTATGTATGAAACATTAAGAAAATGTAAAGAATATTTATTCTCTTACAGAGAATAAAACATTCTTATGTATTTCATTAAGGCTTATGTATAAAACATTAAGTTAGAGTATTATTATGATTACCTTGGTATACAACAAAATAAACTGTAGATAGAATAAAAGTTAAATGAGGAAAAACCAATTATATATGTGTGTATATATGCACACACACACACACACATACACACACATATATATATGTGTATATATATATATATATATATATACACGAAAAATCCAACCAATCCATTCTGGAGGAGATCAATCCTAAGTGTTCATTGGAAGGACTAATGTTGAAGCTGAAACTCCAATACTTTGGCCACCTGATGTGAAGAGCTGATTCATTCTAAAAGACTCTGATGCTGGGAAAGATTGAAGGCAGGAGGAGAAGGAATCAACAGAGGATGAGATCGTTGGATGGCATCACCAACTCAATTGACATGAGTTTGGGTAAACTCCGAGAGTTGGTGATGGACAGGGAGGCCTGGCATGCTGCAGTTCATGGGGTAGCAAAGAGTCAGACATGACTGAGCAACTGAACTGAACTGATGAAAAATGAAAGTGTTAGTCACTCAGTCATGTCCAACTCTTTGCAACCCTATGGACTGTAGCCCTCCTCTGTCCTTGGAATTCTCCAGGCCAGAATACTGGAGTGGGTTGCCATTTCCTCCTCCAGGGGATCTTCCTGAACAACGGATTGAACCCAGGTCTCCCACAGTGCAGGCAGATTCCTTACCATCTGACCAATAGGGAAGTTGTTCAGTAGCCCAGTTGTGTCCGACTCAGCAACCCCATGGACTGCAGCACACCAGGCCTCTCTGTCCCTCACCATCTTCCAAAGTTTGCCCAAGTTTATGTCCATTGCATTGGTTATGCCATCCAGCCATCTCATTCTCTGACACCCTCTTCTCCTTCTGCCCTCAATCTTTCCTAGCATCAGGAACTTTTCCAATGAGTCAGCTGACCAAAATCAGATGACCAAAATACTGGAGTTTCAGCTTCAGTATCAGTCCTTCCAAAGATATTCAGGGTTGATTTCCCTTTAGACTGACTGGATTTATCTCCTTGCTGTCCAAGGGACCCTCAGAAGCCTTCTCCAGCACCACAGTTTGAAGGCATCAATTCTTCTGCACTCCACTTCCCACAACCATATGTGACCACTGGGAAGACCATAGCCTTGACTATATGGACCTTTGCCAACAGAATAATGTCTCTGCTTTTCAACACTGTCTAGGTTTGTCATGGTTTTCCTGCCAAGGAGCAAACATCTGATTTCATGGCTGCAGTCACCATCCACAGTGATTTTAGATCCCAAAAAGAGGAAACCTGTCACTGCATATATTTTAAGCCACAAATAAAATGGAAAAAATCCTAATCTTTGGATGGCACAGGATGAAATGGAAGAAGAGCCATAGTTGTCCTCTTCTGTCAGTAGCAGCTTGTTAGAAAAGATGATGCTAAAAATTCCATTGACAACAGCAATAAAGAAATAACCCCAGATCAATCAAGTCTATGGGGGCTAGGTGTAAGAATCTCCACTTGAGAGTGAGAAGAGAAGTGAACGAAAGGAAGAAGGAAAAGAGCTGGAACCTGGAGCCGCTAGTTGCTTGGCAGTCCAGT
Organism: Capricornis sumatraensis; assembly: GCF_032405125.1. Classification (NCBI taxonomy): domain Eukaryota; kingdom Metazoa; phylum Chordata; class Mammalia; order Artiodactyla; family Bovidae; genus Capricornis; species Capricornis sumatraensis. Next base: position 62,076,719 of record NC_091092.1, on the reverse strand, counting down.
ACTGCTGCGGTGAGCGACCTGTGAGTGTTGATCACTCTACCTGGAGCCCCATTCAGTTCAGTCGCTCAGTCGTGTCTGACTCTTTGTGACCCCATGGAATTCTCCAGGCCAGAATACTGGAGTGGGTAGCTTTTCCCTTCTCCAGGGGATCTTCCCCACCCAGTGATCGAACTAATGTATCCTGCATTGGAGGCGGATTCTTTACCAGCTGAGCCACAAGGGAACCCCAAGGAGACCCGTAGTGGAGCTGCAATCCAGCTGTGCTGTGACCAGAAAGCATCACCAGAAGACCTGGTACAGAAAAAAAAAAAAAAAAAAAAACAACCAAACAAAAAAATGGTAAAATATGTCATTCATAATGTTGTGCATTGCTTATATGCTGAAACGATAATATTGCCGATCGTTGTGTTAAATACAGTCTGTTACTGAAACCGATGTAACCTTCTACTTTGCTTTTTTTTTTTTTTTTTCAAGTGGATGTTGGAAAATTTAGAAGTCCACAAGGGACTCGCACTCTGTTTCTATTGGGCAGTGCCTCTCTAGCAGGATGGAAATTAGAAGCTGCAAAGCTCTATGTGCCTCGACGTCTGTCTTCATTTCGGCATCAGGACTGATCCGACAGCCACCTTGAAGGGTCAGGGGTGGGGAAGCAAGGAAAGCTGAGACACGTGCCCAGGTGCCCAGTTCAGCTCAGTTCAGTCACTCAGTCGTGTCCGACTCTTTGCGACCCCATGAATCACAGCACGCCAGGCCTCCCTGTCCATCACCAACTCCTGGAGTTCAGTCAGACTACCGTCCATCGAGTCAGTGATGCCATCCAGCCATGTCATCCTCTGTCGCCCCCTTCTCCTCCTGCCCCAAATCCCTCCCAGCATCAGAGTCTTTTCCAATCAGTCAACTCTTCGCATGAGGTGGCCAAAGTACTGGAGTTTCAGTTTTAGCATCATTCCTTCCAAAGAACACCCAGGGCTGATCTCCTTTAGAATGAACTGGTGGGCCCAAGTTTCACGTAAAAAAAAAAAAAAAAAACCGGTGAGAAAGACTAGACATTCGCCCGGCCACGCCCACAGCTAAGCCCCGCCCAGGTGGGCTGCGCAGGCGTTCCCCGGCTGGCCCGCTGAAGGCGGGGCGAAGCCCAAGGCGCCCGCGCGGCGGTGCGAGCGCGGGCCGCCGCGGCCGCCAATGAGATGGTGCGGCCGGCCGGCGCGCGCTGGGGACTCCGCGCCGCCTCGCCCCGCCCCTCTGCACGACACGCACGGGGCGGCGCACAGGTGGGCGGGGCCTAGCGGCGCAGCCTGACGGCGGCGGGAGCCTGCAGGCGCTTCCTTGGCGGCGGTGGCCCACGCGGCTCGCGAGCTCAGCGGGGCAACATGGCGGACGCGGAAGGTGAGGGCGGTTCTCCGGTGGCTAGCAGGCCGGGCCCGGGTCGCGACCTCCGACGGGGGGAGCCGGGGGTGGGGGGTGGCAGACATCGAGGCTAGAACTGTCCGCTGGCTCCAGCCGACGCGCCTCCTGCCGACCTTGTCGCTTGGCCTTGGCTCCACGGGGTGAGGGCGAGAGATTGAGAGGCCCCCGCGGTGACGTGACGCCATGAGGCCCAGGCCTCCCGCCGACAGGGCCTGGGTCGCGCTCCCCCGTTCTGCCGCCGTGGTCAGCGCCGCGCAAGGAAGGGAAGAGAAGGGGCCAAGGGGCTCGGGCGGGCGCGGAGCTCCCAGGCGAAAAAGAAGTTCTAGGGGCCCCAAGCCCTTGAGGACCGTCGGACGGTCCCTGACGGAACTTGCGGGCTGAGGGCCTTTCAGCCCCGCGCGGCCACGTGGTGAACCCGGCTGTAGGGGGACACGTGCGGCTGCTGTCGCTAGCCCGCCCGGCCGCTTCGGGCACTGGCCTGACCCCCCTCGCTTTCCCTACGAGCCTATACCAGACGGCCGTTTTTCAGCTGCCCTGATGCGTCCTCTATTTTCAACTCGATCGCCTTGATTTTCGGGGAAAACTCCCAATTCTTGTGTGTGTTTTTTAAGTCCTTATTTTGCCGAAGAAACACAAGAAGAAAAAGGAGCGAAAATCATTACCAGAGGAGGCTGTGGCGGTGAGTAGGAATATTTTTACTCTGCTCCGACTCGAAAGAAAGGTTTCTTAGAGGCCAGATTGCAGAAAAGAAGTGTTTCTAAAGATTTTGAAGGAACGGGGTTTCATCATGAGATAGAAACTACAAAGCTCCATCCAGCCTAGGTCTCTGCTGTCAGGCACACTTTGCTAAATGGTGTTGCCCACAGTGACCGCTTTCCCTGAAATTGTCTTTCTTATCAGACCCACTGTCCCTCTTTTCTCTTAAATTGGCTATTCCCGTCTTGATGCCGCTTCACTTATTTTTCTCAATTCTTCATTCATTTCTTCTCTTTTCCTATGGAGATCTCAGTGAACAGGCATAGACACCTTGTTTTTTATTGCACAGGCATAGACTTTGGTGGTTGTAATGGAAGGGTTCAGATTCAAGTGGGGAGTCTTAACAAGTTGTGTTTCTGTCCTCTGGAAGGAAATACAACATGCTGAAGAATTTCTCATCAAACCTGAATCCAAAGTGGCTCAGTTGGACACGTCTCAGTGGCCCCTGTTGCTAAAGGTATGTGTTTTGCATCAGCTCAGTGTCTGGCTTTTATACTGTTTCTGAGTATTAAACAGTTGATTAAGAATGGATTCTGGACTTAGGCAAGGCTAGATGAGGCTGCCTAAATCAGTGTTCCTCAAGGTAGTTGAGATGAAGACCCGAGGTTTTTTGTTTTTTGTGTGTGTTTTTTTTTTAATTTCCAGTGTACCCAACACTTGTGGAATACAGGTAAATTTTGCAACAATGTGAGACTGCTATCAAACTTTATAAACAATTCTCAATTTCTCTACTTCAGTTCAGTCGCTTAGTTGTGTCCGACTCTGTGACCCCATGAATCGCAGCACGCCAGGCCTCCCTGTCCATCACCAACTCCCGGAGTTCAGTCAGACTACCGTCCATCGAGTCAGTGATGCCATCCAGCCATCTCATCCTCTGTCATCCCTTTCTCCTCCTGCTCCCAATCCCTCCCAGCATCAGAGTCTTTTCCAGTGAGTCAACTCTTCGTATCAGGTGGCCAAAGTACTGGATTTTCAGCTTTAGCATCATACTTCCAAAGAAATCCCAGGGCTGATCTCCTTCAGAATGGACTGGTTGGTTCTCCTTGCAGTCCAAGGGACTCTCAAAAGTCTTCTCCAACACCACAGTTCAAAAGCATCAATTCTTTGGTGCTCAGCTTTCTTCACAGTCCAACTGTCACATGCATACATGACTACTTAAAAAACCATAGCCTTGACTAGACAGACCTATGTTGGCAAAGTAATGTCTCTGCTTTTGAATATGCTATCTAGGTTGGTCATAACTTTTCTTCCAAGGAGTAAGCGTCTTTTAATTTCATGGCTGCAGTCACCATCTGCAGTGATTTTGGAGCCCCCAAAAATAAAGTCCGACACGGTTTCCACTGTTTCCCCATCTATTTCCCATGAAGTGATGGGACCAGATGCCATGATCTTCATTTTCTGAATGTTGACCTTTAAACTACCGTTTCGCTCTCCTCTTTCACTTTCATCAAGAGGCTTTTAAGTTCCTCCTCACTTTCTGCCATAAGGGTGGTGTCATTGCATATCTGAGGTTATTGATATTTCTCCCGGCAGTCTTGATTCCAGCTTGTGTTTCTTCCAGTCCAGCGTTTTTCATGATGTACTCTGCATATAAGTTAAATAAGCAGGGTGACAATATACAGCCTTGACGTACTCCTTTCCCTATTTGAAGCCAGTCTGTTGTTCCATGTCCAGTTCTAACTGTTGCTTCCTGACCTGCATATAGGTTTCTCAAGAGGCAGGTCAGGTGGTCTGGTATTCCCATCTCTCTCAGAATTTTCCACAGTTTATTGTGATCCACACAGTCAAAGGCTTTGGCATAGTCAATAAAGCAGAAATAGATGTTTTTCTGGAACTCTCTTGCATTTTCCATGATCCATCAAATGTTGGCAGCTTGATCTCTGGTTCCTCTGCCTTTTCTAAAACCAGCTTGAACATCTGGAAGTTCACGGTTCACGTATTGCTGAAGCCTGGCTTGGAGAATTTTGAGCATGACTTTACTAGCATGTGAGATGAGTGCAATTTTGCGGTAGTTTGAGCATTCTTTGGCATTGCCTTTCTTTGGGCTTGGAGTGAAAAGTGACCTTTTCCAGTCCTGTGGCCACTGCTGAGTTTTCCAAATTTGCTGGCATATTGAGTGTAGCACTTTCACAGCATCATCTTTCAGGATTTGAAATAGCTCATCTGGAATTCCATCACCTCCACTAGCTTTGTTCGTAGTGATGCTTTCTAAGGCCCACTTGACTTCACATTCCAGGATGTCTGGCTCTAGATGAGTGATCACACCATCATGATTATCTTGGTCGTGAAGATCTTTTTTGTACAGTTCTTCTGTGTATTCTTGCCCCCTCTTCTTAATATCTTCTGCTTCTGTTAGGTCCATACCATTTCTGTCCTTCATTGAGCCCATCTTTGCATGAAATGTTCCCTTGGTATCTCTAATTTTCTTGAAGAGATCTCTAGTCTTTCCCATTCTCTTGTTTTCCTCTATTTCTTTGCATTGATTGCTGAAGAAGGCTTTCTTATCTCTTCTTGCTATTCTTTGGAACTCTGCATTCAGATGCTTATATCTTTCCTTTTCTCCTTTCTTTTCACAGCTATTTGCTCCCCAGACAGCCATTTTGCTTTTTTGCATTTCTTTTCCATGTGGATGGTCTTGATCCCTGTCTCCTGTACAATGTCACGAACCTCATTCCATAGTTCATCAGGCACTCTGTCTATCAGATCTAGTCCCTTAAATCTAGTTCTCACTTCCGCTGTGTAATCATAAGGGATTTGATTTAGGTCATACCTGAATGGTCTAGTGGTTTTCCCTACTTTCTTCAATTTAAGTCTGCATTTGGTAATAAGTAGCTCATGAACTGAGCCACAGGCAGCTCCCAGTCTAGTTTTTGTTGACTGTATAGAGCTTCTTTATCTTTGGCTGCAAAGAATATAATCAATCTGATTTCGGTGTTGACCATCTGGTGATGTCCATGTGTAGAGTCTTCTTTTGTGTTGTTGGAAGAGGGTGTTTGCTATGACCAGTGCGTTTTCTTGGCAAAACTCTATTGTCCTGCTTCATTCCGCATCCAAGGCCAAATTTGCCTGTTACTCCAGGTGTTCCTTGACTTCCTACTTTTGCATTCCAGTCCCCTATAATGAAAAGGACATCTTTTTTGGTGTTAGTTCTAAAAGGTCTTGTAGGTCTTCATAGAACCATTCACCTTCAGCTTCTTCAGTGTTTCTGGTTGGGGCATAGGCTTGGATTACCATGTTATTGAATGGTTTGCCTTGGAAACGAACAGAGATGATTCTTTTTTGAGATTGCATCCAAGTACTGCATTTCAGACTCTTGTTGATCATGATGGCTACTCCATTTCTGCTGAGGGATTCCTGCCCGCAGTAGTAGATATAATGGTCATCTGAGTTAAATTCACCCATTCCAGTCCATTTTAGTTCACCGATTCCTAGAATGTCGACGTTCACTCTTGCCATCTCTTGTTTGACCACTTCCAATTTGCCTTGATTCATGGACCTTACATTCCAGGTTCCTGTGCAATATTGCTCTTTATAGCATCAGATCCTGCTTCTCTCACCAGTCACATCCACAGCTGGGTATTGTTTTTGCTTTGGCTCCATCCCTTCATTCTTTCTGGAGTTATTTCTCCACTGATCTCCAGTAGCATATTGGGCACCTACCAACCTGGGGAGTTCCTCTTTCAGTATCCTGTCATTTTGCCTTTTCCTACTGTTCATGGGGTTCTCAAGGCAAGAATACTGAAGCTTCACTTTACAGACATTTACTGGTTTGTGGAGTAGTACATGCTTTACAGCATAGATTTTGATGCTAGACCCCTGTGGGTCAGGTACTGTGTGACCTTAGGCTAATCTTCACCTCTCTGAGGCTATTGGCAAATAATACCTCCTCTTTCAGAAGGCCTATTGAGGGTTGCAGGAGGTGATCCATGAAACGTGCCTAAGTGCCCAGCATGTATCACATACTCTAGAAGTTACTGACTATTTTGTTGGGTTTTTCATAAAGTAGTTCAGTAATGAATAGAGTTAAAATTTCGTTACTGACATAATGGGTGCCAGCTATGAGATTAGGAGGCAAGTTTACTGAAAGACAGGATTCCCTGGTGGCATAGATGGTAAAGTGTCTGCCCACTATGCGGGAGACCCGGGTTTGATCCCTGGGTTGAGAAGATCCCCTGAAGAAGGAAATGGCCACGTTCCAGTATTCTTGCCTAGAAAATTTGAATCAACCACTAAATAAGAGGTTAAATATGAGATTTGTTTATATAATTCAATGCAGTTGAATTTCTGCTTGGCCAGATGTGTCTGCTATTTAGATAGCATCTGGTTCTCTTATTTTTACATGTTGGCAATAGTCCTACCATCATGGAATGTTCATCCTCCAGCTGGCTACCTTTGGTGCCTGAGAAAATAAAAGCTAGTCCATATTTTACGCATAAGCCTGTGCAGTGAAGCCACATTTGTTTGTAGGACCCCAGGAGGTCTTTCTGGAGGAGGGAGAAAATTTGTCTTCTTCATACTTGGGTAATTTCTCCAGCATGTGGTGGGGCTTAGCAGTCTGCCACAGCAGATAATGGAAATACAGGAGCAAGATCCAAAACAGGAACCCAAAGGGTCGCCTTATCATGGTTCGTAGTGGTCCTGACTTAATTTTCCACATGTTAATGGTTTATTGCTTATTTTGTGTTGTATCGTTGCTTTCTAGAATTTTGATAAGCTAAATGTAAGGACAACACATTACACACCTCTTCCTTGTGGTTCAAATCCTCTGAAGAGGGAGATTGGGGACTACATCAGGTAAGCGTGTTGGGAGCAAGCACACACTTCTTTGCACAATGACCCTTTCACATCAGTTATTCAAGGAGGTGGTGACATGCCCTCAACATATATGATAACCTGTGCCCATGGTCAACACTTGGTTTTTACTCTGCAAATTTAGTTTTCATCCGAGGCCCAGAGTTGATGACACAGTAATTTCTTTCCCAATCTAGGACAGGTTTCATTAACCTTGATAAGCCCTCCAACCCCTCTTCCCATGAGGTGGTAGCCTGGATCCGGCGAATACTTCGGGTCGAGAAGACAGGTCACAGTGGAACCCTGGATCCCAAGGTGACTGGTTGTTTAATAGTGTGCATCGAACGAGCCACTCGCTTGGTGAAATCACAGCAGAGCGCAGGTAAATCAGAGTGGGAGAAAGGACGGGGCATCTTGAAGATGGGAAGTCTTTCTGTGTTTCCTTGCCCTTCTGCATGTGGCTTTCAGAAGTGATTTCTTACATTGGTCAAATCTTACAAACCCAATTTAAAAAAAAAAAAACAGAAGCAAGGGATACTCTGGCTTGGTATGTGCCTTCTGTTTTCTGCCAGATCCTGATGAGGCTGCCTTGTTGGGAGTTCTGGGTGCTTTTGACAAACATGTGGAGCCAAGTGGATCTGCTTCTAGCCCTGAGGCAGAGCTGAGTCCAAGTCTGGCTGCAGGCCTGTCACTTCAGGCTCCTTGAAATACCCTGCAGCTTCTGCCTAAAATAATGCTTCCTCGTTGTCATCAGGGAAAATTCTTCTTGGCCTTGCAAGGTGCCCTCCAGACAGGCTGTCCACAGGTGTTCTTGTCCTTCTCAGCATGTTGAGAGTTGAACCTACGACATTAGGGTCTTCGTTCCTTTCCTACATCTACACCCTGAAATCTGTCTTCCTGCAAATTTGATAGAAATTTTCCTGCTTTCCGTGGCTGCACAAGATTACGAGTGATACAAGCATATAGGAAATAACAGCAAACTCAGTGGCCACACCTGACTACTCTTGTCATTTTACAGGCAAAGAGTATGTGGGGATTGTCCGGCTGCACAATGCTATCGAAGGGGGGACTCAGCTTTCCAGGGTAAGTCTGTCATTGAAGGGAAGCCACCAGAGCCACTGGGCCAACCTGGGCAGGTGACTGCAGACGGCAGAGACACTTCTGCTCATGTGCCTTCTGAGGAGAGGCTTCTGATCAGTCCTGAGCCACCCATGTGGAGTTGCAGAAGGAATCAGAAATTGAAAGGCCCTTTTTAGTGATTACAAGAGAACTTCTGTGTGTCACTTGTGCCCTTAAACTCCTCAAATCTGCCCTTTGATCATCTTTGAGAGTCCATGCAGTAAGAGCAGTTTCATTTGTGTTTCTTGCCAGGCCCTAGAAACCCTGACAGGTGCCTTATTCCAGCGACCCCCACTCATTGCTGCAGTAAAAAGGCAACTCCGAGTCAGAACCATCTACGAGAGCAAAATGATTGAGTATGACCCTGAAAGACGATTAGGTGGGTCCTCAGGCCTGTGGGGCACTGAGCTGACACAGAGCACTCTGGTGTTGAATGAATTTTCCAGAATCAGAATCTGGTAAAAGTAGCTGCCTTGAGCGTATGGGGTAGTTGTGGCTTGTGTCATCTCCAGTTTCACTGCTGCAGGTAGAGAATAACTGAGTTTCTCACCTGGTCATGTGTTTACTTAAAGAAAGTGAAGTCACTCAGTTCTGTCCAACTCTTTGCGACCCCATGGACTGTAGCCCACCAGGCTCCTCCATCCATGGAATTTTCTAGGCAAGAGTACTGGAGTGGGTGGCCATTGCCTACTCCAGGGGATCTTGCTGAGGCAGGGATCGAACCCAGGTCTCTCCCACATTGCAGGCAGACACTTTACCGTCTGAGCCCCCAGGGAAGCCCACCCTTTTATAATAAAAGCTATTCAGTGAGTTAAGCATAGAAGAATAATTCCTCAACCTGATACGGGTATCCATAAAGAAAGACTTAAGTAAACATCATACTCAATACCTTTCTCCCTAAGGGATTCCCTGGTGGCTCAGACGGTAAAGTGTTCTGTCTGCAACACGGGAGACCCAGGTTCAATCCCTGGGTTGGGAAGATCCTCTGGAGAAGGAAATGGCAACCCACTCCAGTACTCTTGCCTAGAAAATTCTATGGATGGAGGAGCCTGGTGGGCTACAGTCCATGGGGTTGCAAAGAGTCGGACACAACTGAGTGACTTCACTTTCTTTCTTTCATGTGTTTACTTAGGAAAATATGTTCTACTTTTGTGTGTGCGTGTGTTTAGGAATCTTCTGGGTGAGTTGTGAGGCTGGCACTTATATTCGGACGCTGTGTGTTCACCTTGGTTTGTTGTTGGGAGTTGGTGGTCAGATGCAGGAGCTCCGGAGGGTTCGTTCTGGAGTCATGAGTGAAAAGGTATGTCATTGGTGGGAGTTGGTTTTTTTTATTCTTAAGGAATTTTTTTTTTTTTCTTAAAGCCGGCTGATACTTAGATCTTCCAGCCCTTGGTAGAACTCTACCTACTTCCCATCCCAGAAAAGGCAGTTTCCAAAGTGTTGAGTTCAGTGCGGGGCAGCTTCCCTGTTCTGTTAATTAAACTTTGGGACATTAAAGCACAGACTGGGGTGTGTGTGGATGGAGACTGTTACTCTCTATTCGTTTACTCCCTAGCCTACAGATATGCCTGCTTAGGTTTACTAGACCACCAGTTACAGAGGTGACTGAAAACAGACCAAAGACTAATGAGCTTGGACTAGCAGGCGAGACAAAACTGATGCAGTGTCTGGAAGTGTGAGGTCCATTTGCCTATTGGGGGTACAATGGGACTTGATTAATTTTCATGCGCGGCTACTTCCCAGGACCACATGGTGACGATGCATGACGTGCTTGATGCCCAGTGGCTGTATGACAACCATAAGGATGAGAGTTACCTGCGGCGAGTCGTTTACCCTTTGGAAAAGCTGTTGACGTCTCATAAACGGCTAGTCATGAAAGATAGTGCAGTAAGTTCTGTTTGTACAAAATGGGAGCTCAGGAGAGGAGATGTGGTCCGTGGCCTGAAAATTTCATTCTATTTAAAGAGATAAAATAGGATTTTGTGATCTTACAACCACTATTTTTCTTGGGGTTTCTCTTCTTTTTTTCTGATTTTGTATATTGGGCACTGGATTAATTTATTTTTGTTAATGGAAGTATTTATGATTAACTTTATTAAGTGAAAACCAAATATAAAGTAAATTTTAATATTGGGCCTAATTCCAAGAAACATTTAGAGTAAGTAACTTGGTTCAAGAAATAGACTGTTAGTGGTACATAAAATTTGCTCTTCCATAAACTGGTAGTTTTGCATGTGCCTAAGACACCTTGGTTTTTTTTTTTTTTAACTATTGCTAGAAAAAGTTGTTTTGATGGGGATAAAAGATTGAGATTAGACAGTTGGCTAGTTCTTCTTTCGGAATCTCCATTAAAAGCTTTGTTGAAATAAATCCCAATTTGAGGCCATAAAACCTAAACATCGTGGAGATTATCAAGCCTTTTTTCTTAGTATGCATACTAAATAATCTCATAGAAAGAAATCGTTTATATATTTAATAATTTGAGCTTGTTCATTCATACTCAGATCTTAAACTGTATACGTTTGACTGTATAGATGTTAGAGTTTATAATAAAAGACAAAAAACTGAAGAGGCATACCACAGTTGCCCCTATAGTGATAGAGAAAACAATACACAAGACAAACAATGTGAATGTGATTCCCTTTTGCTATGGTCAAATTAGTGGCTTCTGGGGGAATTTCAAGGGAGGGGAGAAATATGGCGAGTGAAGACAAGACCCTCAGGTGGATTGGACACCTCGAGTGTGGGCAGACTCAGGAAGAGTTGGCCTTGATATTTATCTCTGGGTCCGTAAAGGACATGTCAGAATGTGTAGGATTGGTTCAGCAGGCCTTGGCAGTGTTGCTTGTTCATTCCTTTGGGGATGTAATTATTACCTAGGAATATGACCTGGGAAGGTAGTTATAACCTAGCTCTGTTAGGGTGTTTTCCCTTCATGTTGAGAAATAGAGAATAGGTAAACTCTGAACAGGAGTAGTGACTTCCAGCCCTGGTTACATTTCTGAATCAACCTGTGGTGGGTGGCGGCTGTGATCCAAGCTGCATGGCAGCCTGTGGATGCCGTCGTGCCTCTGGCATGGGTAGGGGGTGCTGCTCTGGCCCAGTGCAGGGTGGGGTGGAGGGCAGGGGCCACCCTGTGATGGGGGCACTCATGGGGCCATCATCCCGCCAGGTGAACGCCATCTGCTACGGGGCAAAGATCATGCTCCCAGGTGTCCTGCGCTACGAGGACGGCATTGAGGTCAATCAAGAGATCGTGGTCATTACCACCAAAGGGGAGGCCATCTGCATGGGTAAGAGGCAAGCGGCCCTTGTCCGCTCTGCACCATCACAGCCAGGCTCCCTTGGAGGGCATGCCCGAGGACTGGCCTCGTGGGGTGACCGAATGAATCCCTGTGTTCCTTGGGGTCTGTGGGGTGGTCATAGCCCCAGTTCGGACAGGCATGTGTGAGAAGGGGTCAGCGGGGTTTCCTCTTGTCTCGCCAGCTGCTGTTAGGAGCCTTGTCTCAGTGGTTTAGCTCTCCAGTAAGAGAAGAAATCATCAACAGGTGGGGAATAAAGGTGGTAACTGCGGACCCTTCAGTCCGGTCCCTCTCTGTGCAGTGCTAACTTGCGCAACTTTAGCTACTGTTAGATTGTCCCCGTCTGAGCTCCAAGCATGACATGTATGTCTTTGGGGTTCGTTATCGAGGTGGCCCTTCCCCTCTGGCTGCTGGCCACTCTGTGGCCACCTTGATTGTGCATGGCTGGAAAGGGATCCTGATGACACACTTTATTCCTGGTGTAAATAATGCACATTAAAGAGCTTTGGATGTATCGGCCTGGCCAAAAAATGGATTTGGATTTTTCTGAGACGTGTAACTGAAAAACGCAAACGTTTTGGCCAGTTGAATACCTCTTAAGAAGTCTCCTCTGAGGATGTCCAACGCATAGGTTTTGATGAGTGTGATTAGTATCAGTATTTTTTTGCACTTGATAAGTGGAACATGATTTCACAGGCTGTCTTCCCCTGATGGTGGATTTTCTCCATATGCAACTCTCCGCAATAGAAACCTCAAGGCAGTAGAGCCTAAGAGTTTTATTTCAACAATGAGATTATTTTCTAAAAAAATCATCTATCTGTTTGGCTGTGTTGGGTGTTAGTGGCGGCACACAGGATCTTTCGTTGGGCTATGCGGGCTTCTCTCTGGTTGTGCGTGGTCTCACTGCTTGTGGCACCCTGGCGTAGGTGCCCTGTGGCATGTGGGATCTGAGTTCCCCAACTTGAAATTGAACCCGCGTCCCGTGTATTGGAAGGTGAATTCTTCACCACTGGACCACCAGGAAAGTCCAAGCTTACAAGTTTTCACGAAGTTTGTAAAACTTGTATAAAATGGCAGCATTTGGCCTCATTGGTTATCAACTCTTCCCTTTTATCTCTCTCCAATGCCTGCAGCAATTGCACTGATGACCACAGCAGTGATCTCCACCTGCGACCACGGCATTGTAGCCAAGATCAAGAGAGTTATCATGGAGAGAGACACTTACCCTCGGAAGTGGGGTTTAGGGCCAAAAGTAAGTGGGACTGGGCCTGTGCCCTGCGCAGCATTGTATTTTGCTTTGTTGAATACTTGAGCAGCTCTTGGTGTGTCTCCACTGCCATGTCCTGGCATCGTGCCAGGCTCTGGGAAGTTGGTGCTGGTTAGAAATGTGCCTCACTTGGACCTGAGGATCTTTAGGCTAAGGGGATCGTAAATGGACCTCAGTCTACTTGCACCACAGGGTGGTGACTTTTGGCATAGTTGAGGGCCCTGTGAAGGGGTGTGGCAAGGTCCCTGGCACCTTGAGTCCACCATGAGGGCTTTGGCCTGGTCAGGGAATCGGGGCAAGGGATCTCTGCTAGAGCCACTCCAGTAGAAATACACGATGTGAGATGTTGAGGTGAAGCGGGGAGGGAAGCATCTGGGGCCGCTGGAATGGCAGGTGGTACAAATGAGACCACAGAGGCTCCCAGGAATACAGCAAGCCCTTTGAAAGTCCCATGTCTGCACCCGTGGAAGAGAAGGTGAATTCCGAGTGCTCTGCTGTGTGTGTGTATGGTTATGAAACCTGCTTTGCGTCAACACTATTGTAACCTGGACACCCTGCCGGTCCTCCAGGCAAGTCAGAAGAAGCTGATGATCAAGCAGGGCCTTTTGGACAAGCACGGCAAGCCCACCGACAGCACACCTACCACCTGGACGCAAGAGTACGTCGACTACAGGTGAGGGTGGCTGTTGGCCAGCCCCGCAGTGGATGGGACCTGCCTGGATGCCGGGGTCCCTTGATGGCAGGGGAGGAGGAAAGGGCGTGGAGCTCCGAGTGCTGGATGCCGCCTCCCGGCCACTCTGGTGAAGACCTCAACTTAATTCAGTTCAGTGGCTCAGTTGTGTCTGACTCTTTGCAGCCCCATGGACTGCAGCACGCCAGGCCTCCCTGTCCATCACCAACTCCCGGAGCTTGCTGAAACTCATGTCCATTGAGTCAGTGATGCCATCCAACCATCTCATCCTCTGTTGTCCCCTTCTCCTCCCGCCTTTAATCTTTCCCAGCATCAGGGTCTTTTCAAGTGAGTCAGCTCTTCACATCAGGTGGCCAGAGTGTCGGGAGTTTCAGCTTCAACATCAGTTCTTCCAATGAGTACGGAACCAGATACGGAGGAAACGTGCTCAGGGAAGGGCTGTTGGGACTCGCCTTGGGGGCTGGCGCTGAACCCCAGCTGCCCTGGGCAGGTCAGGGCATTGGACCCCGCGCAGCCAATGGTTATCCCTTGCCAGCCTGGCTTGTGGGACTCTAGATGGAGTCAGGCTGCGAGTGGCAGTGGTGAGCTCTTCTGTCTAGCATCAGTATTCTGATGGTGGCTTTCGACTGGCCAGATATGCCTTTGTGCAGCTGGGCCTCTGAGGACAGCAGGTCTGCGACACTTACCCTTTGTTTCTGCTCCTCTCGTAGCAATTCTGCCAAGAAAGACGTGCCACCCAAAGCAGTCAAAGCCACGCCAGTAGTTGCTGAGGTAGTGAAAACCCCAAAGGTGAGTGGTGTGCCGTGCTGGCTTTCGAACACTCCACCCAGCCCCACCAGCTGCTGGTCTGTTGTGTCTGTTGGGGGGTTCTGTTAGCCTGGGGGTTAGACCGGCCTGGGCTGCTGGCTGAGCTCAGGCCACAGCTGTGGAACAGAGTGGGGTTGACGGGTGGCAGGAGGATGTTGGAATCGAGATGGGGACACTCGGGGCCAGGCGGAACTCAGCAAAAGGCCAGTGAACACCTGTGCACGTGGTGGCTTCAGGGCTGGGGGCCACTGGCATCAGATGGCACGGTGGCTTGTCTGTTACTGTGGGTGGCACCGAATGTCCTGGAAAGGGCTTGCCATGGAACCTGGCAGGTGGGGTTCCTAACCCACCTGCCCCCTCTGAGGGCTCCCGGGAGCACCCCAGGGAGGAGGCGGCCTTTCTGTGTTGCCCTGGCACTCCGGTTGTGCCCTCGGCTTCCTGGCCTTCAGGCATAACAGTCTCTGAATGCCTGTTAAACCAGGCCCCTTCAGGGGTTTTTGCAAACTTCCTGTTGGATCCCATCAGGATCCTCTTGGACTGGCTCCCCACTTTTTGTGACTCACTGAAAACGTTCTCGTCCACATTGGTCTCGGATCTAATGTGCATCCGTGGTCTCCACCTTAGCGGAAGCGAGAGAGCGAGAGTGAGGACGCGTCCCTGGCAGCTCCGCAGGCAGTCAAGAAGGAAAAGAAGAAGAAAAAGAAGGAGAAGGCCAAAGCTGCTGTGGAGAAACCAGGAGCTGGGGTGTGTGCAGGCAGGCCCAGGACCCGGGTGCCCCTGGGTCCCTGAGAGGGGAAGGCATTGCCCACTGCCCAGGAGGGAGGATGGGATGGACCCAGGTTTCCTAGCATCAGCTCAGTTAGGATTGTGTGTGTGGTGGGTTGGGAGGCTGCGGAGCTGGGGAGTGTGAAGGTGAAGGCATCAGTGAAAAACTCAGGACAATGATCCACAAGATTGATGTCACCCAGGACATCCAAGTCATGAGCATCACCTGGTTACCCCAACGGGGTGGGACTGGGAAAGTGGCGGTGCTTATGAAATGCTTGCTTGCTTTTCCTCCTAGGACAGTGACAGCACCAAGAAGAAGAAGAAGAAGAAAATCAAAGTGGAAATGGTCTCCGAGTAGGGGCGGCCACGTGTGGCACAGCGTCCAGGTGGGAGGAGCCATCAAAGCCTTATTGTGAACCTGGAGCTCCATTGGTCCTCGAGGGAGGGGACCCGAGGTCCCCAGAAGGGTGGAGAGGCTGTCATGTGGGAGCAGCTCACAGAGCCCTTGCTGACGCCCCCTGGGATGGCCGCCTCATCTTGTCCTGTTGTAAGGACCCTGGTGAAGGGGGTGGACTGGGCGTCATCTACTGCTCCGCCCAGGAGACTCACAGCACCTCCCCTGCAGACCCAGCACTGCCCAGTGCCCACCCACGGCTGTTTCCCGGGGCTGGCTGACCATCCTGGGCCTCTCCCAGTTGGCTTCTCCACTTCCCTCGTCTTAAAAAGTTTCTAAACAAAAAAAAGGCGGTTCCACAAAATGGTCTAGAGCAAGTGAAAAAAAAAAAACAACTGAACCATGTTATTGAGGGGATAATCTTTTTTTTTTGCCAGCGTGCTGAGGACAGCGGTCTCGTGTCAAGAGTTCCCTCGGTCACCTGGATTTCCTTTCCAGGTGGAGGCCTAGCTGAGGGCTCTGGCACGCTTGTCTTGTACACTCTTTCCATGCCCTCCCGTGTACACTTCACAGCTTGTACATATACACACCACCTCAGGCGCCTGACTCCACCTGGCTAGTTATGTTTGTGAGCTCAGTCCCCCCCCCCCCCAAAAAAAAAACCATTCCTCTAGGCTTTGTTTTACTCCTCCGTTCCTTTCCCTGCTGGGAGAAGGTTGTAATTTTTACTAATTAAATTTCCTTCTGAAGTTTTTTAAGTATTCCTGTTGGATTTTTCTAATTGTTGATCTACAAGTTAGCAGAACAACAACAAAAAAAGACATGGCAATTAAAAATGTAGAGATCTTTATGTCCTAGTGGAAATGTGGTGCTTTTCCTTTTTTCTGTGTCTGGTAACATTTCCCTTAGGGCCTGGCGGCATCTTCAAGACAGGATAACCGCCAATTTGGTGATCTCCACAATCACAGAGAGGAGGAAGGTTCTCCGTGTTTGTGGCAGGCGGGAGGTGGGGGACAAGGGGTTGTTGAGGGACCTGCAGACACATCTGGGCTCAGACACCCACGCCAGGAGCCGCCAAAGCTTGTGCTGATGGCCAGGGAGGTGATTTGGAAACAAAAACAGTATGTGGAGTGGTGGGGAGGGGCGTGCCAATGCAGCAAGGGTCAGGGCCTGATGGCCTCCACTGCCCGGGACCCTTGTGAGCCACCTGGACATGCCAGCCCAAGGCTGGCTTTCCCCTGCCCTAGGCATGCCAGGACATAATGCCTCCAGGAAGTGCTCATGGTGGGTTTCCATCCAGGGTAAGACACTCTCAGGTTCCTGTACATGGACACCAGCCTCATGTAAGTCTTAAGGGTACAGCTGCACCTGGGTTCCTGAGAGCCAATGGAGGAGTTTATTCTGGGGATGTTACCTTCACCCGGGCAGTTGGTCTGGGTGTCCAGAATGCAAGAGAAAGCTAAAAGGGAGTAGCTTTCAGGAGGAAAAAAAAAAACATCTGGTAGGTGTATCAAAATCAAGTCCAAAGCAAGTGGAAGCAAAGCAGTTCAGAGCACGCTCCCCCTGCCAACCCCCCTAGAGTCAGTCCCTTTACACTTTGGCTCCCAGTGTGTCTTTCTACACCACACACGTGTTCATGTGCACGTAGACACCGCCACCTGCGCCCAGAAATCCAGTTGAGCCTGACCTCTAGG
Organism: Capricornis sumatraensis; assembly: GCF_032405125.1. NCBI lineage: Eukaryota > Metazoa > Chordata > Mammalia > Artiodactyla > Bovidae > Capricornis > Capricornis sumatraensis. The sequence goes on along the minus strand of NC_091092.1, from coordinate 62,059,723 downwards.
CTTAAGGTCGCAAGCTTGAGAGAGACTTCAGAACACGGGAGCGGCATCTCCACACCCCATGGGCTTGGGGCGCAGCTGGGAACCAGAAAGTTAAAAGGCACAAGCTCACTGGCATTTTAACACAGCAATACTTTTATTGCTTTTGAGGGTTTCACTAGAGCAGACCCATCCTATTGCACAGCTGTTTGATTTGGCAGGGTAGAAAGTCGCAGTGACAAATGCTGTCTTTAAAGACACATGAAATGCCTAGTGTGACCAAAGGTAAACGGGGTGCAGGCTTCAGGGGGCCAGGGGGTCCATTGCTTTTCTTCCCTGTGGGCACTAGCTGTGATCAGCAGCTGCCTTGGCTGACTGCTTCTGGCCCTCAGTGTGCAGGGATACTTTGAAAATCCTGCTCCGTCAGGAAATCAGCCCAGCCCTTCAGAAATGTGAAGAAGACAAGACACCCACCGGCCTCATGAGGAGGAGAGTTGTAGAGTGCTAGAAGCTGACACAAAGCTAGCTAGCCTGTGGTCTTAAAACAGCAAGGCGGGGTGGACTTCCAAAGGCTGAACAGGGGCCCCCAGTCACTCCCCACTATGGTGCAAAGCTTAGTAAACCCAGGAGACAGGCACCCACTGTGGGGAACGGCACGCCTGGTCAAATGCTTCTTGCAATGTCTTCAGGGTTTCCTCAACGCTGTTATTGACCAGCGAGAGGTCAAAGTAGTGCGCATAATGGATGCGGATGGCCTCCGAGTCCTTCTGCAGCTGCTGCAGGGCGTCCGTCTGTGGAGGAGAGAAGGTAGAGGCCCATGGATGGAGCAGGCTGCGTGTGCCCTGCCTGGGAGCTTCAGAGCGGTTCAAGTGGAGGCCTTGATCGCCGTGCCCGCCACCCAACTTTGAATCACGTGATCACGTGGTAAAGAATCTGCCTGCAATGCAGGAGACCCTGGTTCAATCCTTGGATCAGGAAGATACCCTGGAGAAGGAAATGACAACCCACTCCAGTATTCTTGCCTGGGAAATCCCATGGACGGAGGAGCCTGGTGAGCTACAGTCCCCGGGACTGCAAAGAGCTGGACACGACTGAGTGACTTTCATTCACTGAAAAAAAAAAAAACAAACCTAAAACCCTGAAGCCCTTGCCTGAGAATGTTAATGGGCTGGGGTATGCAGAAGTGCTCCCTGAAGACGTCTCAGTAGCAATAAACATGAAAGTGAAAGGCAAAGTGCAAGTCGCTCAGTCATGTCCAACTCTTGGCGACCCCATGGACTATACAGTCCATGGAATTCTCCAGGCCAGAATACTGGAGTGGGTAGCCTTTCCCTTCTCCAGGGGATCTTCCCAACCCAGGGATCGAACCCAGGTTTCCTGCATTGTGGGCAGATTCTTTCCCAGCTGAGCCACCAGGGAAGCCCAATAAACACTAAAAGGCCAAATTGAGGGGGGGGGTGCAACTGATACTATTAAGGGCTAATGACCCTCACACAGAGTTCTCAGAAATTAATAAGGCCAGTGACTGAACAAAAATAAGCTCAGGAGCTGACCAGGTAGTTCAGAGAAAAACAGACAGACCTGGCCCTTGGGAGTCTAGACAAGATGCTTTACCACTTCCAGTGAAACACCCAAGTTCAATGAGATTCCACTTTCCCATTCAGGAGACTCCAAAGATGAAAGTGCAGGACATGCTCCTGAAACAGGGGGGCAACTCCCCTGCCACATCCAAAATTCCCAACACGACGCCGCCTGCAATCTCCCACAGACAGATTTGTACATGGGAGGCACACGCACAGAATCATGGATTGTCATATTGATGCTATTAAAAGTTTTAAACCTAAACAGCCGTCAAGAAGGCAGTGAGGGAACTACAGTGAAGTCACTCACTCGTATCTGACTCTTTGTGACCCCGTGGACTGTAGCCCACCAGGCTCCTCCATCCATGGAAGTTTCTAGGCAAGAGTACTGGAGTGGGTGGCCATTGCCTTCACCAGGGGATCTTCCTGACCCAGCAATCGAACCCGGGTCTCCCTCATTGTGGGCAGACGCTTTACCATCTGAACCGCTAGGGAATACCTAGGGAACTAAATAATTCAGCTAAATCCACATGATGGGAGACCACAGCTCCTGAGAAAGGCCCAGGAAGGTCTCCACAGATGCATTCAGTGAAAAGCAAAGTGTCTGCAGCGGGGTTTGGAGCTCGTTGGCTCTAGGGACCCAGGAGGCTTCCCTACATGGTCCCCCCTCCCCACAGCACAACCCCTGTGGGCCTAGGGCCACATATGTCCAGGGTCCCTGCCCCCCACATTTGCCCCTCTTAAGCCCACCATCCATCTCTGTGCTTCTGGAACAACGGCCTGGCTAATGGGTTAACAACTCCCCATTGAACAGAAACTCCAAAACTTTGGCCACCTGATGCGAAGAGCTGACTCACTAGAAAAGACCCTGATGCTGGGAAAGATGGGAGGAGAAGGGGACAACAGAGGATGAGATGGTTAGATGGCATCACCAACTCGATGGACAGGAGTTTGGGTAGACTCTGGGAGTTGGTGATGGACAGGGAGGCTTGGCGTGCTGTGGTCCATGGGGTCGCAAAGGGTCAGACACGAGTGAGCAACTGAACTGAACAGACTGGATGCATGTGCTCTGTCTTCTTGGCCTCAAGGGCAGGAAGTCAACAGCAGCTAAGACGTTGAGCTCTGCTAGCACCCTGCCAACCATATGTCGGGTCTCCCGCCCCCCTGCACAGACCCTACATTCCCACCTGAATGCCTTGGTCAGTGGGTGCAATGAACACAATGAAAGGTGAAAGTTCTGCTGTCCGAACGATCTTCAGGGTCTGGGGAAAAAAAACGGAGTGGAGGGAGGGAGAAGAGAGGGGAAAAAGAGTCAGCGGTCACAGCAGACCCCTGGCAATCAGCATCTTAGGGCCTCGCCAAGGCCAAGACTGTCTCCGGCATGGCTGGTCCAGCTCTTCCTCCTGGTGACCCCAGTGACAGCCTGTGAAGCCGGGGTGCACATCCTGCAGGTCCCCCTGAGCTGTGCTCTTCAGCACCATGCTCTCATCTGCTCCGGCCTCCCCCACCGACCCACCTGAGGCTCGATGTCCAGGATGGCAACCTTGCCCTGCTTGTGAATCTGGTGCACAGTCTCGAACTTGGTGCCAAACATGTTGCCCTGGTAGCTGCCAAACTCCAAGAACTCATTGGCGGAGATGCTCCGTGTCATCTCCTCCGTGGAGATGAAGTGATATTCCTTGCCATCTTCTTCGCTCTTCCTGGCTGGCCGTGTCGTATCTGCACCCAGAGAACCCTGATCAATCCCTGAGCCACTCGGGGGCCCCCCTCCGTGGCTCCCGGGGGCACAGACCCTGGTGTCGCCACTGCCACCCCAGCTGCCTTTAGTGCAGGGGCTTCTGATTCAGGGAATCTTCTAAGGGCTTCCCTGGTGTCTCAGACGGTACAGCATCTGCCCGCAAAATGGGAGACCTGGGTTTGATCCCTGGGTCTGGAAGATCCCCTGGAGAAGGCAAGGGCCACCCACTCTAGTACTCTTGCTTAGAAAATTCCATGGCTGGAGAAGCCGGGTGGGCTACAGTCCATGGGGGTCGCCAAGTCAGATATGACTGAGCGACTTCACTTTCTTATTAGGATCCTCAGGGCCTGACTCAAGAAAATGAAGTGGGCCAGGAACACGTTTAAATGCTCCAGAGTGAGCGCCCATCCTCCTGCAGTCATAAAGTTGCCTCTCTCCCCAACACCAACCCCAGGGACACAGAAGCTGGAAATCTTTGCAGAGCAGATCTGCAGAGACTTCACAGGCAGTCCAGTGGTTAAGACTCCACCCTCCAATGCAGGCTGGGGCACAAGCTTGAACCCTAGTCAGGGAACTAAGATCCCACGTTCCATGCAGTGTTGTGAAAAAATTAAAAAAATAAAACCGATCTGCAGGCTATATATAGTCTGGATTTCTGGGAAGCACACTGAAAGTCTCCCTTCTTTGACCCAACTTCTTCTTACTTTCACCCACTCTTGTGAACTCAGTTTGCATTTTAAGTTATTGAATGACCCTAAGTGCTACTATGTCCCTTATGCAGACCAACAGCATGACTACTTTGTTAGTTGCAGCAACTCTAGGGGCAAATTTGTACCTTTCCAAATGATCTTTTCTTTTGATCATCAAATGTTTGGGGGAAAAAATCACAAAGAAGGGACTTTCCTGGCCGTTTAGTGGTTAGGGCTCTATGTCTTTGCTGCCAAAGCATGGGTTCAGTCCCTGGCCAGGGAGATTGGGATATCCCCAGCTACGTGGCATGGCCAAGAAGGAAAAAAAAAAAAACACAAAATGACAGACCACTCTGGAACCATGGCCCTCAGGCCCCTGAGCTACTCACACGGGGCAGGGTATGCAAACTTGTCCGGGTTCTGGCTGAGCAGGGCACTCTTGATGTGGCTGCGGCCCACCCCGCTGGCTCCTGCATGGACAGAGACAGGCATGCAGATCAATGCTTCCATTTCTTTCCCCAGAGACAAAGACAGGGCTAGAAAGAGGACTAACACGTGGGTTTTCAACTCTCGGAGCCCACGATCAGTGACAGGTCAAAGCAAAGTGCATGGGCTTCTGAAGGGCTGGGGTCAGGAGGATCAAGGGTTTCAGGGCCTGGTGTCCTGATGACAATTCAGAACACAGCTGTCGTTTGTATATAGGAGCTGGCTACCACAGGGCATTTTCAGTTTCTTTCTGAAGGCTATTTGCCTTCCTAGACTCCCCCCAAATGAATGGAACAGACTTTTCCTGCAAGTTTAAACAGATCCTCTAACCAACTAACCTTTTCCTTCTAGAGACAGGGAGGACTTGCTCCACTTCAAAGAGCCCTGAATCCTTTTCTGGAGAATGCAAGCATAGGCCTAGAGCATTCCTACTGCTGGCCAGACAGATAAATCACCTAAAAGAATTAGTTGCTGAAAACTGTATCAGGTTTACCTTCTCTAGCAACATGAACCAAGGTGAGTCCTGGTAAGGACACAGTAAACTCTTAAATCTGCTCCATATGGAGGCCCAAGACACCCAACTTCTTGCTTCCTTTTCTTCCTCACTGCCCCCTACTTTTTTTGGAGGAAGAGAGTAGGGAGAAGGCATGGAGGTAGGTTACATGCTCCAGGCAGGGAGGCAATGGAGGTAGGGTACATCCTGAAGGCAGGGGAACACAAACAGAAATGTCGTGTCCAGTAGCAAAGCAACAAGAAGATACCAATGAGAACCAGGGTCTTCCTCTTGAACGCGGGCAGCCGAACCACTTCCTCGTAGGAAACAACATCCAACTGGTCAAAAACTAGGGACAAAGAAAAGCAAACCAAGGTCATCCCAGAGCTGGGCAAACAGGGCAGACTGAGATCAGCCAGACAGGCTCAAACACTGGTGGGGACAACTGCGGGTGGGACTGACCCTTGATGGTGGGTGCCCCTCCTTGGGGTCTATGTCTTGGTTTTCCCAACCCCTTGCCACTGAAACTCAACACAGCTGTCGGTCAGTTCTTTGCACTCAGATTTTCTGTAAGCTTTTGGCCCCAGCTATCTGCCCTACCACCGTCATGTCCCCAGTACCGCCTGTACTGGCCTTTGTCTCAGGGTACGCGAGTGTCATCCTGACTCTGATCCTGCTGCCTCCCATGTCACACAACTGCCCTCTGTGGCTCCATGGAGACTCCTGACTTGGTAGGTGCTTTCAGGTCCTGCTATTTGCTCCTGTATTTCTCGAACATGCTCCCCGCAGGAAGGAGGCATTTAACAGACAGTAGCTCAGTCATGGATGATTCTTCCTTTCTTATCTACAATCTGCTTGTGCCCACAGCAGGTAAAGAACACAGTCAGAGTTAGTTCAGGAAAACAGGCCGCTGTCTGAGGTGGCTCGAACCCTGCACTGGGTCATACTGATGTCGGCTGATATATTGAGAAAGGTCTGGAAGGCGGTCAGGGTGGATCCCTAGGGGGAAAGTGTGATGAGCAGCCTTCCTCCCACATGCCCTGACTGTGTGGAGCCAGGCAGAGGGATGTGGTCATAGGAGACCAGGAGCAGCGGCGAGTCGGGGAGCGTACTTGCGCTGTGCTTCGCCAGGTACTTGTCTTTGTACTTCTTCTTTTTCCCAAAGGGGCTGCAGCTAGGGGCCTCACTTGGAGCAGAGTGGGCCCCACTCGCCACTCGCCTGGAGGGAAGATACAACAGAGGACATCGGTGGCTTCTTGGTGCAAAAGCCCTGGGTCACTTGCCTGTGCGGTCCCTCTACATGAAACCCCTAGAACCATCTGCCTCCGGCCCTTTCTCTCAAGGCATTATTTACAATAGCCAAGACGTGGAAACAACCTATATGTCCGCCAACAGATGAACGGATGAAGATGTAACATGCGCATATGCACATGTGAGCATACACACACAGAGGAATATTACTCAGCCATTAATAAAAAGAATGAAACTCTGCCAATTACAATAACATGGATGGGCCTAGAGAGTATTAGGCTTAGTGAAAACTCAGAGAAAAACAAAACTTTAAGTTATCACTTGTACGTGAAATCTAAAATATAAAACCAATGAATGAATAAGACAAAACAAACAGACTCACAGATATGGAGGAAAAACTCATGGTTACCACTGAGGAAAAAGAAGAGGGGGGGGGCAATATAGGCGTAGAGGATTAAGAGGTATCAATACAAAAACTGCTATGCATAAAATAAATAAGCTACAAGGATGTATTATATAGTATAGGGACATACGGCTGTTATTTTATAACTTTAAATGGAATATAGCGAATCCCCTGGCAGTGCAGTGCTTAGAGGTCTGCATTTTCACTGTCAAGAGTGTGGGTTCAATGCATGGTTGAGCAACTAAGATCCTGCAAGCCACATGGTGCAGCCAGTTTTTCTTGGGGTTTTATACTTTCTAGTCTAACACTTCAGTCTTTAATCCCTTTTCTTTTTGTAAATGGTGTGAAAAAATATTCTAATTTTATTTTGTAAAGTAAATGTAGTTGTCCAGTTTTCCTAGCACCACTTATTGAAGATACTGTCTTTCCTCCTTTGCATATTCTTACCTCCTCTGTCATAAGTTAATTGATGTTAAGTACATGTGTTTATTTCTGGACTCTCTGTTCCATTCCATTGGTCTGTGTGTCTGTTCTTGTGCCACTACTATGCTATTTTTTAAACTTTTTATTTTGTATCGGGGTATGGCCAATTAACAATATTGTGATAGTTTCAGGTGAACAGCAAAGGGACTCAGCCATCCGTATACGTGTATCCATTCTCCCCCAAACTCCCCTCCCATCCAGGCTGCCACATGACATTGAGCAGAGTTCAATGTGCTATACAGTAGGCCCTTGTTGGTTATCCATTTTAAATATAGTGGTGTAGGACTATGCTCTTTTGACAACTGTAGCTTTGTAGTATATTCTGAAGTCAAGAAATGTGCTAACTCCAGCTTTGTTCTTTTTTCTTAAGATTGCATTGGAAACTCAGGGTTTGTTTGTGTGTGTGTGTGTGTGTGTGTGGTTCCAAATAAGTTTCAGGATTGTTCTACATTGGTGAAAAATGTTACGGGTGTTTTGATAGGGATGGCAATCCAACTTGGGCACAGGGATAACCTTTCCTATGTACCACAAATGTGCATAATGGACACATCCTTAAAATTTGACTGTTCTCAGCAGCGCTCAGAGTCTGCCTACAATGTGGGAGACCCAGGTTCGATCCCTGGGTCAGAAAGATCCTCTGGAGAAGACAATGGCCACCCACTCCAGTCCTCTTGCCTGGAGAATCCCCTGGACAGAGGAACCTGGTGGGCTACAGTCCATGGGGTCACAAAGAGTCAGACACGACTGAGTGACTTCACTTTCATTTTTTCTGCAGGACTCAGAAGATCATGGCTCAGAAGGGCGCTGGGGGAGGCGGGATTGAGTCCCAGTGCCACGGCCTGCTTTGTAAGCTGAGGGAAAGCATTTGTGGCCACAGAGATCCGTGGATGCAGGGAGAACTAATCAGGCTCCTTTAGCCATAAAACAGCCAGTCAAGCTCATAAGGGCATCATTGCCCCTGCCCCCCGCCCATTGTACTAGGAAAACTGGGAGGCTGGCCCCACTGAGCAACAGAAAGGATACACGGCATGACAGATTGTGGAAGCTGGGCAGTTCTCTGTGGTGGGCGTGGGTCCTCGTCCATCAGTGGCTCACCATTCCTGCAGCTCAGGGGAGGGGATCAGGCCCGCTGACTCCTGGGATGAGCCTTCCACCCGGCCCTGCCACCAGTTGCTGTCATCCTTATTGATGATCTGGATGATGTCCCCCGTGATGAACTTCAGTCCTGCCTCCTTGCAAGGGATTAGGTTGTCCTTTCTGGGATCATAGTCGAACTGTGCGCGCATGAACATCTGAAAAAGCAGGTGAGGGATGCTGCATTAGTGGAAAGTTTGGCTGTAAATAAGCAGGGCCTGCACTGCGTAGACAGCAGGGAGGCAAAGATGGCGTGTGGTTACTGGGACTCAGCTGTCTGTCCTGGAGTACAAAGCAGCTACTTTATGAACATGCCCCAAGTCTTGCTGCTGATATCACATAAAATGAGACGATCATTTCAAATCAAAGCAAATCAAAACAAATCAAGCAAATAAAATGTGTTTGATTATCAAATTATCAAATAAAAACAACACCTACTATGCTTGAAATTTAGTATTTCTTTATACATGGAAGCAAAAAAAGACTGGAAGAAGCTATTAGGTCAGAACTTAATACCAGCTATCTCGGATAGGAAGATCGGGATGTAAATCCAACCCAAAGAAATAAAGAAAGCAGGAAGGAGCAGAAAGCAATGAAACAGAAAAATAGAGTTGAAAGGATCAAGAGAGGCGACACTGTTCTCTGAAGATTTATGAAATTCAGGCCGACTAAAAAACGAGAGAAGACGCCACTTCCAAGCAGAGAGCAAATTTTAACACCACCAACACAATGGCCAAAAGGAAGGGGGAAAATGCCAGAGAATTCTCAGCGAGGATGCGGTGGAGCTGGAACTGGAAGCTGGGAACGGAAAATGGTACAGCTACCTTGGAAAACAGTTGGGCAACATCACTACAGCTGAACATGCTCCACAACTTGTCAGAAATGCACTGAAACTCAGATACAATGAGGTTCATGGCAGCACTGTTTTTTGTTTTTTTGTAAGAACCAAAAAGCTGGAATTGCAGAAGGCCCTCAAGAGCATGTTCATGAGAAGTGAATAAGAAGGAATCGCATGTACACCCATGGCTGATGCATGTGAATGTATGGCAAAAATCACCACAATATTGTAAAGTAATTAGTCTCCAATTAAAATTTTTAAAAAATAAAAATAATTCAGACAAAAAAAAGAAGGAATCATCAGTTGCTACAGCACAGACTTCACACCCAGTGAACAAAACGAGACACTAAAGAATTCGTACTGTGTGAGTCAATTTACACAAATTCCCAAAAGGGGCAAAACTCATCTCTGGAGTCAGAAGTCAGGGTTGGCGTACTGAAAATGGGGATGGGGACTCTCAGGGTGCTGGTCACATGGGTATGTTAAGTTTGTGAAAATTCATCTGGTTTTATACTTAGGATTTGTGTACTTTGTTGTCTATGTGCTCATGTATACCAAAACTTCAATCTTAAAAAGTTTACTTGACAAGAAAATTATACCATCACACATTAAGTAACCTGGAACAGAAACTTCAGTGATTTTTGTCAAAGTTTATCTGCCAGGGCCCTGCCCAAGCGATTTCCCTCCTAAGCCATGATGCGCTGTGTGTGAAGGGGGGTTGCAGAATCAGGAGATGGGCCTTTGCTCTCACATGCAGGATACGCAGCAAAGGCCTGCCAGTTAATTTGTGTCAATTTGGCTCAGAGAGTACTAGGCAGCTCCACTGATTAGAATCACATCATTCAATCAAATTCTGAGAACACTGTGGGTCTGAATCCTGCAGTCATCGCAACAGAGAAAATGCTGCCACCTACTTGCAGTGCTGGAAGCCGATTTTGCTGGTTGGGAATTACTTTCAATGAGATCATTCCTTTGGTTTCTTTCTATTAAAAAAAGAAACATGAAATAACTGTTAAGTAAAATGAACTTGGCTGACTGGGGGTCTCATGAAGTCATGGGCCCCTCCCAAAGGCCCATGAGGTTTCTTTTTTTTCCCCCAGTAGCCATCATTGCACTTTGAAACGTAGCAGAACACTTTCTTCGTCCCATAAACCAGCATAACAACATGAACCAAAGGCTAATGATTGTCCCTCCTCTTCACTGGTGACCCCAAAAGATCCCCAGAAGTACTTAAAATGAACCCCTACAATGAACACATATGTCCACACTTTTCTATACAATACAAACATGTACAGATATTTATACACGTATTCATATTTATGCATTTTTGTTGTTTTTAACAAAATGGGATTATACTATAAGCATGACTCAACAACTTGCTTCCAGGTCAATATATGAAGACTTTATTCACTCTCTCTGATGGCTCAGTTACATCCCTTGTGTGATGGTGGCCTCAGCCACCATCCCCATTAGTAGGCGTGTCCATTGTCACCAGTTTTTGTTTTTTCTTCTACAACCTGCACTTCCCTGGTGGCTCAGACAGTAAAGCGCCTGCCCGCAATGTGGGAGACCCAGGTTCGATCCCTGGGTCAGGAAGATCCCCTGGAGAAGGCAATGGCCACCCATTCCAGTACTCTTACCTAGAAAATTCCATGGATGGAGGAGCCAGGTGGGCTACAGTCCAGGGGCTCGCAAAGAGTCGGCACAACTGAGCAACTTCACTTTCTTTCTTTCTTACAACCTGCTGCCAGAGACCCCCTTCAACATATGTCCTTATATATTTGCATTTGATTTCTACAGACTAGAACCCCATGAGAGAAATGTGGAATCAAATGGTAAGAACACTTTCAGAGCTATCCTCAACTTACTTTTCTATAGACATTCCACTCTCACTAGGAGAAACTCTATAGGACCAACAACCAAGTTTCTTCCACAAAGATCAGATCAGAAAACAGAAGGATTCAAAGAGTCTTAAAAGATGTATCCGTCAACTGCAGTGTGTGGACGTGACCTGGATCCTGATGCAAATACCCAAAGCATGTGCCCCAGACCCGTGCAGTAGTAATTGTTGTTGTTATTGAGTTGCCCAGTCGTGTGTGACTCTTTGTGACCCCACGGACTGCACCACGCCAGGCTTCCCTGTCCATAACCCTGTCCTGAGTTTACTCAAACTCAGGTCCATTGAGTCGGGGATGCCATCCAATCATCTCATCCTCTGTTGTCCCCTTCTCCCCATGCCTTCAATCTTTCCCAGCCATCAGGGACTTTTGTTCCCCTCTATCTTTAGGCCTTCCCCTCTGTAAACAACCCCTTCATTCAGCATCTTATCCACCTTTTGGAGTGGGTCACCTATCCCCTGCCAGGACCCTGGCTGGAGTGTTTCATGCTCACCAGCACGAGTAGCTGACTCATATCCTCAGTGTACCCTGCACAGAACACGATCCTCTGCACTTGGCCTTAATCATTTCTTCTCAACAGAATGTGATGCACAGGTTTTTTTCTGAGCCCACAGCAAGGCTGTATCCCTTAGTCTTGGAACAACTGTTTCAAATATATGAATATTCAAAATTTACACTTCTTTTTGATTTGTATAAATATAATCAACTATGTAAAAGTTAATTTGTGTCATGTGGCAAAAGATACCATATACAATACACTTGGAAACACAATGGGCTTCCCTCGCAGCTCAGTCGATAAAGAATCTGCCTGCAGTGCAGGAGACCTGGGCTCCATCCCTGGGTTGGGAAGATCCCCTGGAGAAGGACATGGCAACCCATTCCAGTATCCTTGCCTGGAAAATCTCACGGACAGAGGAGCCTGGTGGGCTGCAGTCCATGGGGTCACAAAGAATCAGGCACGACTGAGTGACTAACACTGACTTACTTACTGGAAACATATTATTGTGCATATAATAGGCAGACAGTTAATAACCAATATTTCAAGTGCTTCTAAACTTTGTTATATGGGCTTCCCTGGTGGCTCAGATGGTAAAGAGTCTGCCTGCAATGCTGGAGACCCGGGTTCGGTCCTTGGGTTAGGAAGATCCCCTGGAGAAGGAAATGGCAACCCACTCCAGTGTTCTTGCCTGGAGAAGTCCATGGACGGAGGAGCCTGGTGGGTTACATTGCATGGGATCACAAAGAGTTGGACACGACTGAGCAACTAACAATCAGGCTCACTGAAACTCTGTTATAAATAGATAACCAACCCGATAGACAACAGGGCAAAAAGATACAAGAAGGAAAAGCATATAGCCAATGAGCTCTTAAAAAGTGCTCAACTTTGGCTCTGGGAATAAAATTAGAAAAATAAAGCAACCATGAAGTACTTTGCAACTGTCAGATTGGCAGAAATTTAAAAGGAATGTTAACATGTAATTCTGGCAATGTTCAGTTTTTTCATTTCTGGTTCAAACCACAATTGTTTTCCAGTTTCTATTCTCTGCTTCATTCCCATGCTAAGTGCCTGAGGGGTGCTTCCTACTAGCCATGGCCAATGACACCCAACTACTCCATGTGATTTTCCCTGCTTTGCTTACAGGAACAGTCTCCATTGTGTGCAAGGCTGAAGAACGATGGTAAAGAATCTGGAGGGGCAAACACCCAGCACAACTGAATCTAGAGGGCACGTTCAGTGTCTCATTTCAGTTCAGTTCAGTCGCTCAGTCATGTCTGAATCTTTGCGACCCCATGGAGTTCAGCAGGACAGGCTTCTCTGTCCATCGCCAACTCCCAGAGCATGCTCAAACTCATGTCCATCAAGTCGATGATGCTATCCAACCATCCCTTCCTCTGTAGTCCCGTTCTCCTCCTGCCTTCAATCTTTCCCAGAATCAGGGTTTTTCAAATGAGTCAGTTCTTCACATCAGATGGCCCAAGTCGAGTTTCAGCATCAGTCCTTTCAATGAATATTCAGAACTGATTTCGTATAGGTCCAAGGGACTCTCAAGAGTCTTCTCCAACACCACACTTCAAAAGCATAAATTCTTTGGTGCTCAGGTTTCTTTATGGTCCAACTCTCACATCCATACATGACTACTGGAAAAACCACAGCCTTGACTAGATGGACCTTTGGTGGCAAAGTGATGTCTCTGTTTTTAATATGCTGTCTAGGTTGGTGATAGCTTTTCTTCCAAGGAGCAAATGTCTTTGAATTTCATGGCTGCAGTCACCATCTGCAGTGATTTTGGAGCCCCCCAAAACAAAGTCTGTCACTGTTTCCATTGTTTCCCCATGTATTTGGCATGAAGTTATGGGACTGGATGCCTTGATCTTAGTTTTTTGAACGTTGAGTTTTAAGCCAGGTTTTTCACTCTCCTGTTTCACTTTCATCAAGACGCTCTTTACTTCCTCTTCATTTTCTGCTGTAAGGGTGGTGTCATCTGCATGTCTGAAGTTATTGATATTTCTCCTGGCAATCTTGATTCCAGCTTGTGTTTATCCAGCCTGGCATTTCTCATGATGCACTATGCATGTAAATTAAATAAGCAGGGTGACAATATACAGCCTTGACGAAATTCTTCCCCAATTTGGAACCACTCTGTTGTTCCATGTCCAGTTCTAACTGTTGCTTCTTGACCTGCATTCAGATTTCTCAGGAGGCGTGGTCAGGTGGTCTGATATTCCCATCTCTTGAAGAATTTTCCAGTTTGTGGTGATCAGTCAAAGGCTTTGACAGCAGTAGATGTTTTTCTAGAACCCTCTTGCTTTTTCTATGATCCAACAGATGTTGGCAATGTGATCTCTGGCTCCTCTGCCTCTTCTAAAACCAGCTTGAACATTTGGAAGTTCACGGATCAGGTACTGCTGAAGCCTGGCTTGGAGAATTTTGAGCATTACTTTGCTAGTGTGTGAGATGAGTGCAATTGTGCAGTAGTTTCAACATTCTTTGGCATTGCCCTTTGGGATTGGAATGAAAACTGACCTTTTCCAGTCCTGTGGCCACTGTTGAATTTGCCAAATTTGCTGGCATATTGGGTGCAGCACTTTCACAGCATCATCTTTTAGGATTTGAAATAGCTCAACTGGAATTCCATCACCTCCAGTAGCTTTGTTCGTAGTGATGCTTCCTAAGGCCCTCTTGGCTTTGCATTCCAGGATGTCTGCCTTTAGGTGAGTGATCACACCATCATGATTATCTGTGTCAGAAGATCTTTTTGGTATAGCTCTTCTGTGTATTCTTGCCAGCTCTTCTTAACATCTTCTGCTTCTGTTAGGTCCACACCATTCCTGTCCTTTATTGTGCCCATCTTTGCATGAAATGTTCCCTTGGTATCTCTAAGTTTCTTGAACAGATCTCTAGTCTTTCCCATTCTATTATTTTCCTCTATTTCTTTGCATTGATCACTGAGGATGGCTTTCTTATCTCTTCTTTCTATTCTTTGAAACTCTGCATTTAGATGGTATATCTTTCCTTTTCACCTTTGCTTTTTGCCTCTCTTCTTTTCTCAGCTATTTGTAAGGCCTCCTCAGACAACATTTTGCTTTTTTGCATTTCTTTTTCTTGGGGATGGTCTTGATCACTGCCTCCTGTACAATGTCATGAACCTCTGTCCATAGTTCTTCAGGCACTCTGTCTATCAGATCTAATCCCTTGAATCAATTTGTCACTTCCACTATATAATTGTAAGGGATTTGATTTAGGTCATACCTGAATGGTCTAGTGTTTTCCCCTACTTTCTCCAATTTAAGTTTGAATTTGGTAATAAGGAGTTCATGATCTGAGCCACAGTCAGCTCCCAGTCTAGCTTTTGCTGACTGTATAGAGCTTCTCCATCTCTGGCTACAAAGAATATAATCAATCTGATTTTGGTATTGACCATCTGGTGATGTCCATATGTAGAGTCTTCTCCTGTGTTGGAGGGTGTTTGCTATGACCAGTGCATTCTCTTGGCAAAGTTCTGTTAGCCTTTGCCCTGCTTCATTCTGTAGTCCAAGGCCAAATTTGCCTGTTACTCTAGGTATCTCCTGACTTCCTACTTTTGCATTCCAGTCCCCTATAATGAAAAGGACATCTTTTGGGGTTTTAGTTCTAGAATGTCTTTTAGGTTTTCAGAGAACCATTCAACTTCAGCTTCTTAAGCTTTAGTGGTTGGGTCATAGACTTGGATTACTGTGATATTGACTGGTTTGTGTTGGAAATGAACAGAGATCATTCTGTCTTTTTGACGTTTCATCTATTAGTCCAATTGCTCTCTGTAAGAAATCTATAACAGAAGAATAGTGATTACTAGCATCTTCGTGTTACAGATGACTTAGAGAAGTGAATTTTGCTCCAAATCACAGGGCTGGAGTAAAGAATGGGATTCAGGGCTGCCATTAAAGACTGAGGACTTCTGGCACTCAGTACAGAGCTCTTTCTAGACACTCTGGGTCATCTGCCTTGTTTTAGAAGTTTACTAAATGAAAACAGAGTTGTCATTTCTTGAGTGATAAGAGGCCCTTCAATGAGGTATAAACACTTCCACAGAAAAATGTGGTAGGTGGACAGCAATTCCGATCCACAGTTCACCAAGACAAGGGCAGAGTGAATACCCACCATTGCCTTCTGCAGCTGATCTACCGAGTGATTAGTCACGTTTGTGCCGTTGATTTCTAGGATCTCGTCCCCAACGTGAAGTGAGCCTACCATCAAAAGAACACAGGTTCAGACAAGAGCTGTCAATAGGAGTCAAAACACTGCAGGAAAGAAACTGTGATTTGTAGCACGTGATACAATAGATTGTGTAAAAAAAAAACACAGGGTTGGAAGTATTCAACCACAAGAGACTGGAATATTCTATTGATGGCCCTCTGGGTCCTCTGAGGACCAGCACTGGGAAGCTGACTATGTCTTCTGCCTTGACTTCAGGACTCCAAGTGAAGAATAAAAGTACCTGATCCTCAAAATGTCCTGGAACTAGAGTGCCCCTGATCTCTGGGGCTTCTGATAACAGCTACACACACTCAAAGAAACCAGAAAGTGAAGAACTTGGCACTCTGAAGTCACCAGCAAGCTTGATGTTTTTCTGCTGTTAAGCTAAAACCTCCAAACACTACCAAGTGGTCAAGTTAATCACTGTTTAGAATCTATGTGATTCTCTGTGAAGAGTGGTTATCTTACCTGCACTCCCCTAGATACAAAGAAAAGTGTTTTTACTAATGGATGCATCTGCAAATTGATGGCTGCTTCCCATGAAGGAGATACAGCAGTTACTGAAATACGTATTAATGTCTATTTGCTTAGTTCTGGCCATGCTGTTTAGCTAACGGAATCTTAGTGCCCCAACCAGGGATTGAACTAGGGCCCACGGCTGTGAGAATACTGTGTCCTAAATACTGATGTGCCAGGGAATTCCCTATTTTCTCAGTTTAACTGGTAGCCCCAGAAGGCAGAGATGGTCTCTTTGCTTCACTGCTATGTATTCAGAGGCGAATGAAAGGGGTTGCATATAGTAATTGCTCAAATGTTACCTAACAGGAAATACAGTTGTGTCACAAAGTATAGAAGAAGGCTGGACCTGTACCTTGTCTGTGGACCATGCCCCCATGGAGAATTCTGGCCACCGTACATGACTGCTTCTCGTTCAGCTTTAGCGTGATTCCCTGGAAGACAGACAAAGCCATATCATGCTTGACTGTGAGCTATTTCTGAGCTGATCTTTATTTTGTTTGTTTTAGTTCTATCAGTTTATTGCTACCAACCCTCCACCCTCATGTGTGCATGCTCAGTCCTGTAACCCAATGGACTGTACCCCGCCAGGCTCCTCTTTGTCCATGGACATTTTCAGGCAGGAATACTGGAGTTGGTTGCTGTTTCCATCTCCAGGCTGAGCTGATCTTTAAGACATCTGAAAGTGATTTCTTGGGAGAAAGGCTTTCTGTCTCCACCACCTGGGGCGTCAACCACTGGAAGGGGCCAGGAAGCCCGCTCTGAGGCGGAGGCGGGCGGTGGGGGTTGGGGGGTGATGGTGGCAAAAAACAAGGGTTACCATGGGCTCCTCGGTGACCTTCTCGAACTGGATGAGCCGCACCTTCCGGGCCTCCTGGCCCTGAGTCTGGGCCGGGCTCCCCAGGGCAGCGGGCCCATTGGTGTACATGTCCTCCATCACAGCACTCAGCTGGGGTGACAGAGGCTGGCGGGGCAAAAGAGCAGAGCACTGGATGAAGCAAGTGGCTGAGGTGACCCCTAGGATATCACTACAGGTCTACAACCCCCAAAGCTACAGAAAGTGAAAGTGAAGTCACTCAGTCATGTCTGACTCTTTGCGACCCCATGGACTATAGCCCACAAGGCTCCTGCATCCAGGGAATTTTCTAAGCAAGAGTACTGGAGTGGGTGGCCATTTCCTTCTCCAGGGGATCTTCCTGACCCAGGGATCGAACCCGGGTCTCCTGCATTGCAGGCAGGCGCTTTACCACCTGAGCCACCAGGGAATCCCAAGCTACATAAACCAATGCTTATCTCCTTAGGCTGGTAGCCGACTGCATTCGATTTGATGGGTCATGTTATTTATCCTATCATTTTGCCTTTTCATACTGGATACTGAAAGAGGAATGCCCCAGGTCAGTAGGTGTCCAATATGCTACTGGAGATCAGTGGAGAAATAACTCCAGAAAGAATGAAGGGATGGAGCCAAACCAAAAACAATACCCAGTTGTGGATGTGACTGGTGATAGAAGCAAGGTCTGATGCTTATAAAGAGCAATATGGCATAGGAACCTGGAATGTTAGGTCCATGAATCAAGGCAAATTGGAAGTGGTCAAACAGGAGATGGCAAGAGTGAACGTCAACATTCTAAGAATCAACGAACTAAAATGGGCTGGAATGGGTGAATTTAACTCAGATGACAATTATATCTACTACTGGGGGCAGGGATCCCTTAGAAGAAATGGAGTAGCCATCATGGTCAACAAGAGAGTCTGAAATGCAGTACTTGGATGCAATCTCAAAAAAGACAGAATGATCTTTGTTCATTTCCAAGGCAAACCATTCAATATCACAGTAATCCAAGTCTATGCCTCAACCAGTAATGCTGAAGAAGCTGAAGTTGAACGGTTCTATGAAGACCTACAAGACCTTTTAGAACTAACACCCAAAAAAAAGATGTCCTTTTCATTATAGGGGACTGGAATGCAAAAGTAGGAAGTCAAGGAACACCTGGAGTAACAGGCAAATTTGGCCTTGGAATATGGAATGAAGCAGGGCAAAGGCTACTAGAGTTTTGCCAAGAGAACGCACTGGTCATAGCAAACACCCTCTTCCAACAACACAAGAGGAGACTCTACACATGGACATCACCAGATGGTCAACACAAAAATCAGATTGATTATATTCTTTGCAGCCAAAGATGGAGAAGCTCTATACAGTCAACAAAAACTAGACCGGGAGCTGACTGTGGTTCAGATCATGAGCTCCTTATTGCCAAATTCAGACTTAAATTGAAGGAATTAGGGAAAACCACTAGACCATTCAGGTATGACCTAAATCAAATCCCTTATGATTATGCAGTGGAAGTGAGAAATAGATTTAAGGGACTAGATCTGATAGATAGAGTGCCTGATGAACTATGGACAGAGGTTCATGACACTGTACAGGAGACAGGAATCAAGAGCATCCCCATGGAAAAGAAATGCAAAAAAGCAAAATGGCTGTCTGAGGAGGCCTTACAAATAGCTGTGAAAAGAAGAGAAGTGAAAAGCAAAGGAGAAAAGGAAATATATAAGCATCTGAATGCAGAATTCCAAAGAATAGCAAGAAGAGATAAGAAAGCCTTGTTCAGTGATCAATGCAAAGAAACAGAGGAAAACAACAGAATGAGAAAGACTAGAGATCTCTTCAAGGAAATTAGAGATACCAAGGGAACATTTCATGCAAAAATGGGCTCGATAAAGGACAGAAATGGTATGGACCTAACAGAAATAGAAGATATTAAGAAGAGGTGGCAAGAATACACAGGAGAACTGTACAAAAAAGAGCTTCACAACCCAGATAATCACGATGGTGTGATCACTCACCTAGAGCCAGACATCCGGGAATGTGAAGTCAAGTGGGCCTTAGAAAGCATCACTACGGACAAAGCTAGGGAAGGTGATGGAATTCCAGATGAGCTATTTCAAATCCTGAAAGATGATGCTGTGAAAGTGCTGCACTCAATATGCCAGCAAATTTGGCAAATTCAACAGTGGCCACAGGACTGGAAAAGGTCAGTTTTCATTCCAATCCCAAAGAAAGGCAATGCCAAAGAATGCACAAACTACCGCACAATTGCACTTATCTCACATGCTAGTAAAGTAATGCTCAAAATTCTCCAAGCCAGGTTTCAGCAATACGTGAACCGTGAACTTCCAGATGTTCAAGCTGGTTTTAGAAAAGGCAGAGGAACCAGAGACCAAACTGCCAACATCTGCTGGATCATCGAAAAAGCAAGAGAGTTCCAGAAAAACATCTATTTCTGCTTTATTGACTATGCCAAAGCCTTTGACTGTGTGGATCACAATAAACTGTGGAAAATTCTGAAAGAGATGGAAATACCAGACCACCTAACCTGCCTCTTGAGAAACCTATATGCAGGTCAGGAAGCAACAGTCAGAACTGGACATGGAACAACAGACTGGTTCCAAATAGGAAAAGGAGTATGTCAAGGCTGTATATTGTCACCCTGCTTATTTAACTTATATGCAGAGTACATCATGAGAAACGCTGGACTGGAAAAAACACAAGCTGGAATCAAGGTTGCTGGGAGAAATATCAATAACCTGAGATATGCAGATGACACCACCCTTATGGCAGAAAGTGAAGAGGAACTAAAAAGCCTCTTGATGAAAGTGAAACAGGAGAGTGAAAAAGTTGGCTTAAAGCTCAACATTCAGAAAACGAAGATCATGGCATTGGTCCCATCACTTCATGGGAAATAGATGGGGAAACAGTGGAAACAGTGTCAGACTTTATTTCTGGGGGCTCCAAAATCACTGCAGATGGTGACTGCAGCCATGAAATTAAAAGATACTTACTCCTTGGAAAGAAAGCTATGACCAACCTAGATAGCATATTGAAAAGCAGAGACATTACTTTGCAACAAAGGTCCGTATAGTCAAGGCTTTGGTTTTTCCAGTGGTCATGTATGGATGTGAGAGTTGGACTGTGAAGAAGGCTGAGCACCGAAGAATTGATGCTTTTGAACTGTAGTGTTGGAGAAGACTCTTGAGAGTCCCTTGGACTGCAAGGAGATCCAACCAGTCCATTCTAAAGGACATCTGCCCTGGGTTTCTTTGGAAGGAATAATGCTAAAGCTGAAACTCCAATACTTTGGCCACCTCATGTGAAGAGTTGACTCATTGGAAAAGACTCTGATGCTGAGAGGGATTGGGGGCAGGAGGAGAAGGGGACGACAGAGGATGAGATGGCTGGATGGCATCACCGACTGGACCGATGTGAGTTTGAGTGAACTCCAGGAGTTGGTGATGGACAGGGAGGCCTGGCGTGCTGCGATTCATGGGGTCGCAAAAAGTCGTACACGTCTGAGTGACTGAACTGAACTGAATTGAACTGTTTTTTATCCAACGGGCCACCCCTCCCATTGGCCTGAGGTGCCACGTGAACTGTGATCCATTGACCCCAACCATGCAGACACCACAGCCGGATGAATTACACTCTGGAAAGACTCTGCATGATACATCTGAAGTTAATTTAAGGCCTCTGGCCTGGGCAGGAGGACAGACAGAAGGCTGGTCTTGGTAATCCATGGTGCCAGGTCAACCGTACATGGGCAGCAGGAATGTTCATCCCCACCTGACTTTAGACAAAACCAGACAGTTGGCAACGCCAAACAGAAAAGGTGAGACAGCCAAGCTTTGAGAAAAGCAGCACAGCGCATTGTCAAAACCGGGGAGGAAGCAGAAGTGCCTTCTATCTGACACAAAAGAGCCAAACGACAACTAAAAAATATAAATAGCTTGAAGTGAAGTAACTCCCCTGAGACAGGCAAAGGTTTAGTAGGCACAGAGAGCGATAATCATAGATGCAGACAGTTGTCTCATCAAAACTAACACCTTCTCACCAAAAGACGATCAGGAGGTATGAAGGCATGGCATAGCCTGACTGTAAAAGCTGCAATACATACGTCTGACAGAGACTTATTTATACCCAGAACATGTGAAGAATTCTTATGACTCAATAACAGGATGACAAGCGAGGAAAAGACAGAATGTTTGAATGGACGCTTCATTTCAGAAGGCCACATGCACTACAAGACCCTACAAGCACTGTAATCAGGGAAATATTGGGTGGGCCAAAAAGTTCTTTTGCACTTTTTCATAAGATGTACTAGGGAGCTGATGGCGAAAAAGACAAGTTTAGCACACACTGACCCTAGGCCCTGTCAACCACACTTCGAAGTGTTCACCCAAAAGAAAAGACACAGGGTTGCACATGGATGTTCACAGCAGCTTTATTCACCCACAGGAGGTGGCAGAGACAAGAAAAGGACCAAAATGTTGACAAAGGGGTCAACATGCATCAGTCTGAAAAGTGTGATGCTGAGTGAAAGAAGCTTTAGGCAAAAGAGTACACATTAGATGAGCCCATTCGTGAGGTTTCAGAACATGCCTAAACAACAACAACAACATTGAAGATGGTGGTTGCCTCTGATGGGATGGGAAGGGGTAGGCTGGGTAGAATATGAGAGATACTTCTGGAGTGTTGATGCTCCAAACTGTGATCAGGGTTGGGTTAGCACAGGTGTATGTATTTGTTCAAACTCATCCAGTACATTTCACTGGATGGACCTTGGACCACAAAGTTAAAAAAAAAAATCATATAGAAATACTGAATACTAGTCCATGATATGCACGCTGAAACCTTTAGGGGTGAACTGTTCTGATGCTTGCAACTTTAAAAAAAAAGAAAAAAACAAGATTCATTTATTTCTTTTATGGCTGTGCCAGGTATTAGTTGCTGCTGTTGGGCTTTTTTCTAGATGTGGTGAGTGGCCTTCTCATCCCAGTGGTTTGTCCTGTTGCAGGGCACAGGCTGTAGGCACAGGTGAAAAAAAAGGTGAATGAATGGTTTGTGGATAGACACATGACAAAGCACACATGGCCACGTGTTAATGGTATAATCTAGGAGGTATGTCAAATGGAAGCTACTATCAAATTGTTTGTTCTTTGCAGGGGGTTTGAAAATTTGCAGATAAAACACTGGAAGGAATGGCATCAGGAGAGTGAAAAAAGGCCACAGAGCATGGAACTGGGACCCTCGGGTGCCGTCCTACTGTGGATGGACTTTGGAATTTTAAGAACAGTGTGGCTCTGACAACACACGCCAATGAGAATAAATGGATGGATCTCCTTAAAACACTCCTCAGTCTCCTTTGCTGGTTCTTCCTCCTCTCTAACTTAACTGTTCTTGAAGTAGCCCAGGGCTTGGAGAAGGGCAAGGAGCACTCTGAAAATGCTCCCACCCACTCTGGGTCAAATATTCAATCAGGACAATAGGGAAGGATTCTGCTGCACATGGATGGCGGCTGTGATCCAGCCACAGCAGGAGTGGCGGTGCCCCTCAGAGGCCATGGGGAGGGAAGATGTTCCCAATGGGTGGGACCAGGAGAAGGACACCTCATCAGCCAGTTGGTGGCAAAGGAGAAATGGGAAGATTCCCCAGGGAGGAACAGCTAGCTCCATCTATGATCTGTCTCTCCAGATCTATTGCAATCAGCAAAGTCCCAAGAAAGAGAAACTGCCCTGGGCAGCAGCTAGCACTTCTCCAAACTCACGTGACATGGCTTTCCACAGCGCTATGAAAGCAGAAGTATCTAACAAAGGATTGTATTTAGCAAAGTAACTGATGAGATGTAACTGATGTAACTCATGTAACTGATGTAACTCATGACACCAGAGCTACAGGGCACTTCAAGACCATCTACAGTAGATGAGTTACCTCTACCTCTGTGCAAAGTGTCCTAGCACACACACACAGATACCATGGAGCCATGAAAAGGAAGTTCAGGGGTTGATCTCAAAGAAATGTTGTTAAGTGAAAAAAAAAAAAGGTGGGGGAAGGAAAGGTATGCTGTGAAACAGAAGAAAATCTTCATATCTGCTTGTAAATATGCCATCTCTCTCTGGAAGGACATGTGAACAACATGGAGGAACTGGGAGACAAGAGAAGGGGCTCAGAAGAAAACTGGATTCATTTCAGATTAATCTCTAAACAGGCAGATGAAAGCCTTCTCTTGTGGCAAGACAGAATTTTCCTAAGTGAGTGTCATTTAGATTCAAGTTGGGAGCTTAAGGACTTGTGTGTAGTGTGGACCCTATTTTTTTTTTTAGATATTCATTTATTTGACTGTGCTGGGTCTTAGTTGCAGTCTGCAGGATCTAGTTCTCAGAGCAGGGATTGAACCCACGGAAAAGTCTGAGCCTTGGAAAAGTCCCTGGGCCCTACTGAAAGGAGATCCCAAGGAAGGAAGGTAAATAGAAACCCACACACACACAAAAGGAAGTCATGAGGATGAGACATTTCAAGAATGTTCCAGCAGACGGCAGAGCCAAGAATGTGCACCCAAGAGAAACTAGCTGGGGAGGATTGCAGGAAGGAGGAAGCCGGAGTCTCATCAACCAGAACTGGAGATCAGGCTGTCCCAGGCTGCACAAGGGGCTGAAAAAAGAACTGAGCTAGGCGTCTGGTCATCCCTAACAAGATCAGGGAGAAGCTGGATCAGTGAGAAACAGAATAAAGCTGTTGGGTTGGCCACCAGTCAGAATAATACAAAAGCCTCTACCGACGTTCCCTTTTTAGCATCGACCTACAGCAAGTTGCAAAACAATTGTAGGTAAAGAACAGACTGTAAATGTCAGAACCCTTACAACATCAAGGTCCTCACACACACGACAGAAAAGAATGAAGGGAAGGGTCTTCCAATCCTGGGAGACCAGCGAGAAGGAAAGCTGTCAAAGGAATGAATGGAGAATTTTTAGTTCTGCTGGATTTTGGCCACACGCTTGGGTTACATTTAGTGACAGTCAGAAGGCTTGTCCTTGTGGAACCAAGAGGAGTCCCTTCTTGCTGCAACTAGAGAATGCCTGAGCTCAGCCATGAAGACCCAGCAGAGACAAAAACAGAAAAACAAACCAGTACTATTAAAAAAAAGAAAGAAAACCACAAGGAAATATCACCACGCAGCCATCAGAGCAGCTATGATCAAAACCAGTGATAAGACTAGTCGTAAGGATGGAAAGAAACTGAATCTCTCATCCATGGCTGATGGCAGTGTAAAATGGGACAGCCATTCAGGAAAAGAATTGGGTGATTTCTTAGAAAACAAAATGAGTACTTTACAAGTGAGCAATGCTGGTAAAGAATCACAGGGAGACCTGGGTTCGATCCCTTGTTTGGGAAGATCCCCTGGAGAAGGGAAAGGCTACCCACTCCAGTATTCTGGCCTGGAGAATTCCACGGACTGTATAGTCCATGGGGTGGTGAAGAATAGGACGCGACTGAGAGACTTTCACTGTATTCACTGTAATGGAACAATACAAATGTAAATGTAAAACCTGCTACATGAAGGTTCGTACCTGGGCTGGATGAAGCACAAGCTGTAATCAAGATTGCCGGGAGAAATATCAATAACCTCAGATATGCAGATGATACTACCCTTATGGCAAAAAGTGAAGAGGAATTAAAAAGCCTCTTGATGAAAGTGAAAGAGGAGAGTGAAAAAGTTGGCTTAAAGCACAACATTCAGAAAACTAAGATCATGGCATCTGGTCCCATCACTTCAAGGCAAATAGACGGGGAAACAGTGGAAACAGTGAGAGACTTTATTGGGGGGGGGGGGCTCCAAAATCACTGCAGATGGTGACTTCAGCCATGAGATTAAAAGACACTTACTGCTTCCCTGGTGGCTCAGACGGCAAAGTGTCTGCCTACAATGCAGGAGACCTGGGTTCAATCCCTGGGTCGGGAAGATGTCCTGGAGAAGGAAATGGTAACCCACTCCAGTATTCTTGCCTGGAAAATCCCATGGACAGAGAAGCCTGGTAGGCTACAGGCCATGGGGTCACAAAGAGTCGGACATTACTGAGTGACTTCACTTTCACTTTATTCCTTGGAAGGAAAGTTATCACCAACCTAGACAGCATATTAAAAAGCAGAGACATTACTTTGTCAACAAAGGTCCGTCTAGTCAAGGCTATGGTTTTTCCAGTGGTCATGTATGGATGTGAGAGTTGGACTATAAAGAAAGCTGAGCACCGAAGAATTGATGCTTTTGAACTGTGGTGTTGGAGAAGACACTTGAGAGTCCCTTGAACTGCAAGGAGATCCACATAGTTCATCCTAAAGGAGATCAGTCCTGGGTGTTCATTGGAAGGTCTGATGTTGAAGCTGAAACTCCAATACTTTGGCCACCTGATGCAAAGAGCTGACTCATTTGAAAAGACCCTGATGCTGGGAAAGATTGAAGGCAGGAAGAGAAGGGGACGACAGAGGATGAGATGGTTGGATGGCACCACTGGCTCAATGGAGATGAGTTTGGGTAGACTCCGGGAGTTGGTATTGGACAGGGAGGCCTGGTGTGCTGCAATTCATGGGGTTGCAAAGAGTTGGACACGACTGAGTGACTGAACTGAACTGAAGGTTCATACAGATTTACTCACAGTAACTCAAACCTGGAAATAACCAGGAGTATCTATCACAAGTGAGCAGCTCAACAGACTATGATCCATCCAGACTTTGGGATGATTCCCAGCAATAAAAATATTGCCAATGATTTGATTCCAGGTATATAACATTATTGGGATGACAAAATTACAGAGCTGGAAAACAGACTAGTGGTGGTGGTTACGTATCTTCACACACGTGACAAAATGGCCCAGAGCTACACTTACACGTCACAGCAATGTCAAGTCCATGGTTTCGACAATGTACTATTTTTGATCTCGTAGGAGACAGAGTTGAAGTTATTGCAAAAAAGTTGCAAAACAGCTGGCAGGTAGCACTTGTTTGCACCCAAAGAGCTGTAACTAAGAGAGCACAGTAACCAATGGGGAGAGGCAACAACAAATCGTGGAGAAAGTTGCAGGAATCTGGGGTTGGAATGAACAGGCTACAGCACATGGTGACCCCAGAGCTTCTCAAAGCATTACACACAGCGACGTGGAAGCATGTGACATCAAGTTGGAAGAATTCTCTCTGTTAAATTAAGCACCTTATTTGTTTTTTACCATGTTGCAGGTATTAAGAGATTTGAACAGATAGACTGAGGAGTTCAAGGATCACTGACTGCATGCCTGACTTGCCCTGATTCTGACTTACAAATCTTTGTTCACTAGTAATCGTGGGGTGAGAAAGCTCAAAATCAAACCCGCAGATTCATTCCATGGATCTGCCAGCAACTACCACTTGCTGCTGCTGCTGCTAAGTCACTTCAGCCATGTCCAACTCTGCGACCCCAGAGACGGCAGCCCACCAGGCTCCCCCACCCTTGGGATTCTCCAGGCAAGAACACTGGAGTGGGTTGCCATTGCCTTCTCCGAACATGTACCACTTACATGTCTTACAACCCAGCAATGCTGGTAAAGAATCTGCCTGCAATGCAGGAGATTTGGGTTCGATCCATATAACCAGGGATTCATCAGTAACCATAGCGGGTAAAGGTGGCCATAAAGTCTGGAAACACAGATCAGATTCTCTTATCATGTGCTGTAAAGTACCATCAAGAAAGCATTTCTTATGATTCATCTGGGTTTGCAGACATGGTGGAGCCCTACGTAACATTCTCAACAAGGACAGAGTCAAAAGTCAGTCCACAGAAGACCGAGTGAACTTGGCAAGGGGGTGGATGCCTGCGTGATTGGGGGCCTCATCTCTTCATTCAGCTCCAGGACACGTCAGCCTTTAAATTAAGGACTCCACAAAGCCTGCCAGAGGTAGAACACATCAAACCCAGAAAAGATCAACACTTGCTATGCCAAACGCTGGACTTTTCAATGTGCTTATCCGTCAAGACAGTCCCCATTCCTAATGACTCAGAGCCACTATCACACTCCCTCAGAAGCTGCCAGTGATGAGAGAGATACCCGGAATGCTCTGACCTGGCACCCGAAGAACCAACTCGCACCCATGGGGCGCACCCCAAGCACCACCTGATGCCCCTGCTCTGACCGCTCTTTGATGGCACCTGGCATGCCAGCCCCTGGCACCCCCAGCCCACAGACAATTGCGAGGAAGGGCAAGACAGACAGACAGATGTGTGCGGAGCAGGGGCCGCAGGCTGCAATTGGTTCCCTGTCTCTCCTGTCCTGCCCCTCAACTGCTGGAACTTGGCGTGTTTCCACAGCTGGTAAGACACGTGCCTTCCAACGGGTGGCAGAGACTTTCCATGGTTTGTTCTGGGACTTACTGGCCCCACACTGGACCACAATGTTGAGTCCTTCCCAGTGCCATGAGCACCCGTGCCGGGTGATTACAAAGTGATACAAGCAATGCTGAGCAAACAACATCGGGCAAAGGTGTTCGATTGCTTTCTGTGACACCAGTACCCCCCTTGGCCAGGGAGGCCCCCAGCCACACCCAGGCAAGATGGGGGATGGCTGTCCCGCATGAGGAGGGTGCAGGGCTGCCCTTTGCTCCGCAGCCTCTCAGGGGCTCATAATCACACAAACTGCTGGGGTGGCAAGACCTGGCCTCTGAAACCCTCTTCAGAGGAAACATCTGCAGTGGGTTCAAAGGGCAGAGGCAGCAGCTCAGAGGAAGCTGGGATTAAAAAAGAGAGAGAGATGAAAAAACAAACTTAGCGGCAGGTGGCGGAGGTGGATGACTTGAGCAGGGGCCACCAAGTCACATTAAGAGCTGGTGCCAGTGACGGGAGGGAAAGAATCAACATGTTAGGCTGATGGGTAAGCCCTCTGCCCACTGTTTCCAGGTACCGTGGGGCTTCCCTGAGAGCTCGGTTGGGAAAGAAGCTGCCTGCAATGCAGGAGACCCAGGTTTGATTCCTGGGCCAGTAAGTTTCCTTGGAGAAGGGCTAGGCTACCCACTCCAGCATTCTTGGGCTTCCCTGGGGGCTCAGCTGGGAAAGAATCTACCTGTAGTGTGGGAGACCTGGGCTCAGTCCCTGGGTTGGGAAGATTCCCTGGAGAAGGGAAAGGCTGCTACCCACTCCAAGATCCTGTCCTGGAGAATTCCACAGACTGTACTGTCAGTGGGGTCGCCCAGAGTTGGACATGACTGAGCGACTTGAACAGACTCGGAAGAAGGCCCAGGCCAAGTAGGCAAGTGATGGCCCACACCAGACACCAGCTGCTCAGTCCTCCTGGGCCAGGGCAGGCTCCACTTTGGGAAAGAACACAAGGAGAAAAAAAAAAAAATGAGAAAACCCAAGAGGGCTCAAGGTACCAGAAAAAAGGGGACACTGTTTCCCCACAAATACGAGAGCTGCACAAAAGGGCTGGGAGGAGAGCCTCAGAGGCAGGATTTTATGCAAGTCCTGGCTTCAGTCCTGATGAACCAGGTACCTGGGATGCAGGCAAACAAAGCACCTGCAGCAGGACTGGCAGGCTGGTGACTTCAGAGCACAAACGTGTACAATCGGCCCTGGGACATGATGGTTGTGAGCTGCCAAAGGTCCGCTGGCATGAGCATTTCTTGCACAGTCAACCCCGCAGCACCATACAATTCAGTCCAGGGTCGGTGGCCTCTGCTGGTGGCTGGAGGCTTGTAGTCGTGGATGAACCATAGGGACGGAGGAATGAATGCGTATGGATACGGCTCAACTCTATGCCGCCATGTGAAGGAAAAAGGCAAAGTGAAGCCTCAGAAAATTCTATGTTACACCAAGCTGTACTCTGGTTCCCTAATTTGGAGCATGTCTTCCCATTTCCCAGCTGTGGAGTCAGTTCTCCTTTGAGCAACAGTTAAAAACTTGAGCAACTGGTGCTTAAGGGAAAAAAAAAAAAATCCCTGCCATCCATGAAATGCACCTGATTTCATCTCCCCCACCCCAGGGGACCTCTGGCAAAATCTCCAGACCTCTGTGAGCCCTGAATGTCCCCTCCCTGGAGCACTGTTGGCCGATGGCACCCTGGATATCTCCAGCCTCAAACCTGTGCAACAGCAGATGAGGCCGAATCTGCTGGCCAGGAGCTCTGCTGAGTGGATACTCAGCTGGAGCCAGACTTCATTCCTGGGCCATTAGGCCCAAGTGAACTTTCAGGGACTTGCAACCTATTTCTTCAGCTCATGGGAAAGGGGCAACTTCAAACAGGCCAGCAGAGACAAGTAGGAATTTTACAACACATTTTATGTGCACTAAGGGACTGCCATAAAGAACAAGGTCACAGAGAGCTCATAAAATGTTTCTTCAAGGAAGGACACCTATAGTTAAATAGAGGAGGCAGCCTCCACTTCAAATGTATTGCAACATTGTGTTCTGATAAGACTTTTTCAGTTATCAAATACAGACTACAATCAGAAGGGAAACTTTGGTTTTTGAGTCTTTAGAACTTTTACCGAAAGCAATCCTCCTCAATGAAATGTTTGGCAACAGGAATTTCTGAATTGCTTTAAAGCCAACAGCTTCCTCGGAGGGAAGGTGAACCTCAGGAAATAAGAAATCAGCCAGTTTGTGGGGTCAGGCCACCCCTCATGGTGTGGAGATTCTCCCTCGAGGTCCACAGTTGGGCAGTTCTGGAAGCTTTTCATTCTGTGCTTTACCAATTTTTCTTATCCCATCCTCAAATCCTTTCATGCAAACAAACTACATAGGCAGGAGACTGTATCTGGTATTGCAGGATAAACTCATGGCTCCACAAAAACTGCTGCTTACTCAGAGAGTAGTGACAGAGCTTCTGTTCAAAACTGCACACAACGAATCTCCCCAGCCTTTCCACCAGGGTCAGAAAGATCTCCAAGGGGTCGGGACACTGAGTTACAGGTGGCACTCAGGTTGTGCAAAGTGAAAGCAGGCACACAGAAAGGCCTACGTAAGCTGGAGTCCATTTGTAGGACAGCCTCAAAAAGGCAAAGTGATAGTGTTTTCCAAATGCTGCCGGCGGTGGGCTGGGGGGGGGGTGTTCCATGCTTCTAGGGATGGCAGGGGGTTGGGGGGCAACCCTCAAGTACTGTGGTCACAGCTACAGGGTGGGATGTATGTGTCCAATGTCAATGAACTGCACAAATCAGTGAATTCTATTAATGCCAAGTAAATCTCAATAAAGTTGCCAAAAGAAAATTCAATAAAGCGAGTTTGGCAGGGGGTGGGGACGGAGTTAAGGCTCAGCCAAGTGAGTTGACTGATGGGAAGAAAAGCAAAAAAATCACATTTCCAAGCTTATGGGGAATCAAGGAGTTTCAGAGCTTGATCCCCTCCTAGCGCACTTGCCGCTGCCTAACTTGCAACTTTGTCTTCCCCACATGATCATCCTGCTGCTCCTGGAAGCCTAGACTACCGCAATCCTGATTTGCAAAGACGGAAAAGTGTGAATATGGCACCCTGAGGGAAACAGCAAGCTCAATGCAGATACAGAATGCAGCCTCCCTCTGATGCCTCCCAGTCCACAGTCCGCAGCCTGCACACCAGTCTGCTGGGACCTGGGGGATCTGCAGTTTCATCATATGCCCAAGTGGATGGGTGCGCTGCATAACACGTCCACCTCTTCAGGCACTTAGTAATTTGGGAACCATTTCCAAGGCCTCACCTGGAAAAAGTGAGTGTGCAAACAGCCCTGCCCTGGAAGATCTTGGAGGTCTAGAAAAAGATTCACACTCGTGAGTTCCCAGGCCAGCTAGTGTCTGATGAGCCCTCTGTCTCTGGGTGTCTCTGTGGACATCCTCTCTTGGAACCTGGCCAGCAGGCTGTGAGGAGGCCAGGGAACATGGAAGGGCTGCCAGTGGGTGCTGGCTGATGGCTGACCACTGAGACCCAGCTTCAGTCTTCAGTTGAGTGAGTGGGCCTGGCATGCAGCCTTACCTTGAAGTCGCTCAGTCATATCAGACTCTTTGAGATCCATGGACTGTAGCCTACCAGGATTCTCCGTCCAGGGTATTTTCCAGGCAAGGGTACTGGAGTGGGTGGCCATTTCCTTCTCCAGGAGATCTTCCTGACCCAGGAACCGAACCAGACGCTTTACCCTCTGAGCCACCAGGGAAGCCCCAAGATAACAAGAGAATCAACTCTCCCTTATGGGCCATCTTTGAGGATAGAGGTGAGTTGCTATTTATGGGCCATCGCAGGAATCTTGGTGGGGGGGCGCAGAATTACTCCTGAGATGATGCCTGCCCACAGACACAGGCCACCCGGGTGCCCCCCAGCGCCAGAGGCCCCCGCAGAAATGCCACGGCATGGTGACTGAGCACTTTGAGGCCAGCGTTGGCTCTTACCACCAACCCTTTCTGCTGACACAAGCACTTAAGCAGACCTCCTCTGGGCTCTGTTCCTGAAAGTCTTCTCCGTGACCCCGACTCCGTCCACGCAGAAGTTTCCCCCGACCTTTCATCAGCTCTCGGGGCCAGGGGCCGCGGCCTCTGCCGATTCCCGCCTAGAGGCGCCGCGGAGTCCCGAGCCAAGGCGCCCAGAAGTCCCGCACGAGCCCCGGGGGTCAGGACCCCTCCCCGAGGGCAGGAGGGCAGACGGCGAGGCCTAGAGTCGGGGACCGGCCCTCACCGCATGCCGTTGGGGGGACCCCGGGAGCCGCTCACCTCGGGCCGGTTGTGCTTCTGCAGCAAGTGCTCCAAGTAGAGATCGGAGAGCGCCGTGCGCATGCCGCCCCCGCCCTCGCCCTCGCTCGCCTTCAGCGTCATCTTGCGGGAGAGCCGGGCCGCCTGGGACGCGGGGGCCGCGGGGCCGCGGGACCGGGCAGAAGCTGGAGCGCGAGGGCCCGGTAGCCTGCGGCGCGCGGAGGCGGCGAAGGCTGCTGGGACTCGGCGCGCCTGGGCCGTCACCACCCTGCAGGAAGCGCGCCGGGCGCGCGGGGGCGTAGCCCCGCCCACTCCCCGCCCCTGAACACGCCCCCCGCCTGGTCTCCGCCCCCGAGGCCCCCAGGGGCCCGGCTCTGCGCACCTGGGCGCCGGGAAAGGGCGCACAAGTACATCTCCGAGAATTAAAGCCACGAAAACAAACAAACAAACAAAAAATGGAAGGCTCAGTGGCAGCCAGGAGACCAACATTCCTTAAGAAGGCCAGAGCGGGATTCCTTAGCACCCTCACACCTTCCTGGCGTTCACCCCAGCAGCGAAGGCACGAAAAACTTGCTGAACAAAACAAACATTTCCTGTGCTTACAGAGTTCAGGGCTGTGCGCCATCTGTACACACATTTGCCTGATAAACACCTGGCTCCTTGACCCAAAAGGAATAACCTCGCAGTATTACAAGCAGTACATTACTCTGCGTAATCTTGTTCCGACCTTCCAGGACCTCTTGGCCAAGAAGAGAAAAACCCAAGGGCCAAGAGTTTGCAGCCAAATCACCCAGTTTTCTCTGCTGAGAGACTGAGCTCATGTGATTGATGGATGGCTCCCTTCTCCAAGATTACCCTCAAGGAACTATAGAAGTCTGAGACACACACAGAGGGAGAGACAGACAGACAGACACACACACACAGGGAGAGAGACACAGAGACACACACACACACAGAGGAAAGGGAACTATTGAAATTAAGACAGTGGGATACCGTGCACAGATAGATTAAATGAGCAATGAAATAGATTAGAAAATGCAGAGATGCACACTGGCCGGTGTGTAATTGTGGTATCTGATACAAGTGCCATGTTAGGTGAGTAAAGAGACACTTTTTATTAAACCACAGTTAGGAAATGTTTGGAGAAGGCAATGGCACCCCACTCCAGTACTCTTGCCTGGAAAATCCCATGGACGGAGGAGCCTGGTAGGCTGCAGTCCATGCGGTCGCTAGGAGTCGGACACGACTGAGCAACTTCACTTTCACTTTTCACTTTCATGCATTGGAGAAGGAAATGGCAACCCACTCCAGTGTTCTTGCCTGGAGAATCCCAGGGGTGGGGGAGCCTGGTGGGCTGCCGTCAATGGGGTCGCACAGAGTCAGACACGACTGAAGTGACTTAGCAGCAGCAGCAGCAGCAGGAAATGTTTATTTATATTGAAAGAGAGGAACCTGGAACCATTCTGCATGCCATATGCAGAAATAAATGTATTCCAGATGGATTGAGGACTTCTCTGTCAAAAACACACTTCAAAGCTTTTGACTAAAAACATCAGCAAAGAACTTTTAGACTTTGGGATAGAGAAAGATTTCTTAAACAATGCAGACAAATCATCGACTGTAAAAAAATATTGATCAGCTTGACTTTAACATTAAGAGATTTCACTCATCAAAAGGCAAACTAAAAAAGCAAAAAAGACCAGATGTGACTTGTGGAAAATATTTTCAATACAACTGATGAAGAATTCCTATTATGAATATATAAAGGTCTACAAATTAATAAGAAAAACACAAACAACTCAGCAGATCAATGGGTTAAAAAAAAGAACACGAATAAGCATTTCACAGATGGAGAAACACACATGAACAATAAACATATGAACAGATGTTCAACCTCATTAGTGATCAAACCACAAGGAAATACCACTGTGCCTCCATTAAACTGTCACAAATTTAAAAGTCTAACAATATCAAGTGTTAGAGGAGATGAGAACCCATGTGAATTCTTGAACGTTGCTGCTGAGAGTCTACATTTGGCAGTACTATTAGGAGAACAGCTTTGTGTTTCTTCAAATTGAACATGCATCTCCCCTCTGAGCCAGCAACCTCACTCCTAGATGTATATATTGATGCAATTCCAATGAAGGTCTCAACAGATAGGTTTTGTGAAACTGGAAAATCTCATTTTAAAATGTGTATGAATTTGTAAAGAACAATGTGGAGGGACTTGGCTTCCAGATCGTGCAACCTATAACAAAGTTATGTAACTAGGAGAGTGTAGGACAGGCGCAGAAAGAGACAAATAGACCAATGGAACAGAAAAGAGACAAGAAATGGTGACATGACAAGAGGTGTCACAGACCAGTAGGGAAAGGACACACTTGCACTTAGGGCAACTGGGCATACGGGGGATCAAAACAGAAACCAAGACTGGTCACAGGTGAAGGCACACAGGCTATAGAAACTATGGCAGCCAGAGAACTTCAGAGGCAGGGAGTCCTCGAGCAAAATGTAGCTGAAGCTTTTCCTGAGGCCAAGCTCAGAGTGGAAAAGTACTGGGAAGGCAAGTGGGCTGACTCCAAGGAGGGCTGGTCATACAGCTGGTCTTCTTTTCAACATGCACTCGCCTGTTTCTGGTCAGCTGGTTCCAGTTCAGTGTGCTCAGTGCTCAGAATGAGGCCTTGCTCTTGAGAATTTATTGCTTCTTGGAATTTATTGCAGCTATCTGCTTTTCTAAATTCCTAGAACTGCTTTGAGGCACAGAAATTTAGTTCAGAGTTCACGACTGGAAAAACATCGTTTCTCACAATTTTCTTCAAAAACTAAAATTAGGCTTGATCTCATCTCAAAGAAAACTTTATCCCGAGGAGCTGAAGGACGTAAAGGTGAAAGGCAAAACTGTAAAACTTTTAGAAGACAACATGGGAGACGTCCTTTATGACTTTTGGGTGGAAAGGGGTCCTTAAACAGACGCAAGGAAAATTATCACCAAATCACAAATACCACCACAATATTGAAAAGTCACTAGCCTCCAATTAAAATTAAAAAATTATCGCCAAATCAGACAACATTAAAATCAAAATACAACCCTCAGAATAAGGGACGGTATGTTCCACATTTCTAGCCTACAACATATTAGTATAGTGAGTATACAAAGAAGTCCTACTGATCAATAAGGAATAAATGAAGCTAAAATTAGAAAAATGGGCACAATTCATTAACAGGCATTTCATAGGAGAGAGATAAATGTCCTATCAACACAAGAAAAGATCTTCAATGTCATCAGGTGTCAGGGAAATGCCAAGTAAGAAAACAATAAGATACTATGTTCTATCCACCAGATTGGTTAAAAAAAAAATATGAAGACTATGATGTTATATCTTCTCAAGGGTGTGGGGTGATGGGGGCACTTGGCCTTTGACTCAGAAAGGCAGTCACAGATGACACTCTTCAGAGAGACTTTTGCACATGTACCCTACTAGACATGTGCAGTAATACTTCTGGAGGCTTTATTCAGAATAGAAAAGACGGAAACAACACACATGTCTGTCCACCGTCAATGGGCTAAATGAGTAGAGGTCTTTTCATACAGTTGGGTTACAAAGGGGTCACTGCAGCTCCAGGCATCCACGTGGCAGAAACTCAAAACCAAAAAGAAGAAAAGCACAGAAGAGAGTGCACGCCTGTGGTTTCATTTTCAGAAAACTTAAAAACAGGCAAGGCTCTGGCATGAGGAGACCAGATGAGGATTACGGGGGGTGGGGAGAGGGGGGCCAGTGAGGAGGAGCTGCTGATCCTAAAGGGGAGAAGGACAGTGAATGTGTCCGCTTTGTGGGAAGTCTCCAAACTATACACCTTTGACTTGTGCTCTTTGCTGTAGGTAGGTTATATTGCAAAAGAGAAGCTTGAGAAGTCTGGGGCAGCAAGTTTAGGGAGACTTCAGGAATTTGTAAAATCCCAGCAAAATTAAATAGTGGATTGCCTAACATAACTGGCATGGACTGCAGCCTACCAGGCTTCTCTGTCCATGGGATTTGCCAGGCAAGAGTACTGGAGTGGGTTGCCATTGCCTTCTCCAAACTGGCAAAAATATAAAGCAAATCAAGGACACAACAGAATATTCAAGAGAACAGGAGGGGGAGGTCTGTGAGCCTTGCACAAGTGCTGCATGGTAGCACGCCTGCAGCCTCTGACCCAGCCATTCCCCGTTCAGCAGTTTGCCTTAAGGAACAGTGTGGGCAAGATAAAAAGGACTGTGAAGGTGTGTGTAAGGAGGCAGCTTAGATTCCCCTCCCCAGCCCCCATGTGCTGCTTAGTGGGGGAAAATGTAAGTCCACATCCTGGCTGATTGAAAGCTCAATACTACCTGGTCAGTTCAACTTCCTCTTCAAGTCTGATCAGAGGATGGTCTCCTCTCACCAAGTGGAGTCTGAGATGGAGGGTGTGTGCCAGGATCTTACCCCTGTATCAGTCAGAACATCCTTTTGATACATGAGGCAGGGTGCTCAGGGCTGGTACACTGGGATGACCCTCAGGGATGGGATGGGGAGGGAGGTGGGAGGGAGGGTCAGGATGGGGAACACATGTACACCTATGGCTGATTCATGTCAATGTAGGGCAAAAACCACCACAGTATTGTAAAGTAATTAGCCTCCAATTAAAATTTAAAAAAAAGAAAAAAGTGTACAACTCACTAGTTTTTAATAAATTAACAGATTTGTGTCAGCTTTCCAGTTTTTATATACCTATGCTGTTCAAGTTGCATGTAATTTAAATTATTCTTAAGTGTTTATTTACCTCAAGAATAAATGATAAGTATATTAAAAAAAAAAAAAGAACACCTGTTTGGTATTTCTCTTTGCATTTTTTGAGGCAATAAATTCCTAACCTCCTGTGGTTTGCCCGGAACCCAGCCCCTGGCTTGCTCAGGCCCAAAGTCCAGGAGGCATTCTCGAAGCTTCAGTTCTTTCCCACTCCTCGTCCAGTCACTGTTCAAATCCTGATGGCTCTCACTTCTCCCTCCGTCCAGATTCTGACACTGAGTACAACTCTGCCAATCCCCACCCTGGTGCCAACAAGGCTATGTCTTGCCTGGATTTTGGGAAACCTCCTGGCTGGTCTCCCTGCTTTGGACCCTCTCAACATGGCGACTGAGATGACCCTTTAAAAACACCCATCAAATGACTTTCCCCATTTTCCATGGGCTCCCAGGAGAACCCAGATCTTTTCCGAGGCCCACCAGGTCTTAACTCTGCCCCAGGCAGACTCTCACCCTAGTCCCCTGGCGCTGCTGTGTCTTTCACTCTAGCCAAGCTCGCTGTTTTCCTTGTTACTTGCTCAGAACAGGAGGTGTGCCATAGTGTTTGCGGAGTGAGTGATTTCCAACTCGGAACAGCAAGTTCAGTGCAGTTCAGTTCAGTCGCCCAGTCGTGTCTGACTCTTTGCGACCCCATATACTGCAGCCCACCAGGCCTCCCTGTCCATCACCAACTCCTAGAGTTTACCCAAACCCATGTCCATTGAGTTGGTGATGCCATCCAACCATCTCATCCTCTGTCGTCCCCTTCTCCTTCTGCCTTCAACCTTTCCCAGCATCAGGGTCTTTTCCAATGAGTCAGTTCTTTTCATCAGGTGGCCCCAGCAAAGTGAAAAGCAAATGAATAATGTGTAAAACTATCACCTGCATTACATGTATAATAGTGAACAAGTAGGAACACCCTAGGGCTTCCCTGGTGGCTCAGCTGGTAAAGAATCTGCCTGCAGTGTGAGAGACCTGGGTTCGATCCCTGGGTTGGGAAGATCCCCTGGAGAAGGGAAAGGCTACCCACTCCAGTATTCTGGCCTGGAGAATTCCATGGACTGTATAGTGCATGGGGTAAGTTATTATGGAGTGGTGATTAAATGACTTCAGTTGAATCCACTGTAAGAAATACTACGCAACATTTACTGACACAGAAAGATAGCCACCATGTGTCATAGAGTGAAGGAAAAAGTAGGCTACAAAATATGATAGGTTGGTGAAAGAAAGGATCTCAGTGAGCGACTTTCTGCGATTGTGTATACATCAGCATTCACTCCATAAAAAAAGCCCATGTTTACATTTGTTTCGGAAATGCTTGTGCTACTCTTTTGTGGAGATCCATGTTAGCCTGTGAAAGGCTGTTAGAAGTGCTGGAGCAAAGAAATACGTTTACACTTATTTAATTCAACATCTCTCCAGCCTAATTGGCCACATAACATTTATTAAAATGGAGCTATTGCTTTGAAGAACAGATTTTGGGAAACTGATAGTATAAGACTAGAAAAAAGTTTGAAAGAAGATACACCAAGATGTAAAGAATGTTTGTTTCTGGGTGCTAGAATTATGGGTATTTTCTCCTCTTTCTATATTTTATGGGTTTTTTTTTTTTTTTTGCGATAAATATGTATTATTTGGGGCTTCTCAGATGGCTCAGTGGGAAAGAATTTGCCTTCCAATGCAGGAGACAAAGTTTCCGTCCCTGGATTGGGAAGATCCCCTGGAGGAGGAAATGGCAACCCAGTCTAGCATTCTTGTCTGGAAAATCCCACAGACAGAGGAGCCTGGAGGGCTATGGTCCATGAGGTCACAGACAGTCAGACACAACTGAGCACGAGCATGATGTATGATTTTATAATCAAAACAGTAATGAGTCTATTATCATTTTGTTTCAATTGCGTGTTTTAAAGGAGAAAATAAAGGCAAAGATCGTTTAAGATATAAGATGATTTAATTTTACCCGGTAGCTACTTCCTTATTGTATACAAATAGCACACTCTCCACTCTCTTTGAATCCAGCAAGCTAAGCATTACACTTGTCCATTGAATCTTCTCATACTTCATTGGACAGGTTCACCTATTAGAACACTGGGAAAGGAAGAGACAATGATGACTGCTGAAGTTCATTTAAATTCCAACACACTGTCTTGGTCTGCAGAGTTACTTTGTCATTATATCACCTTTTCCAAGATAGGATTTTGGACGGCTTTTTGTGTTAGTATGAACCAAGTGATTTCATATTGTGAAAAGGCTTTCATGACTTGAGAAAGTAAGAGTGTGGGATTGGATGTAGAGGTAGAGTAGAAGTAAGTTCAGATAGTTTTTCTTGTTTTTAAGTTTCTTTTTAAAAACTTCCTAACTAAACAATATGTTTTGTTGTGGAAACATTGAAAAGGGCAGACAAAAATAAACCTGAAACTAAGTAACAACAACAATCGTGATTATTAAAATCACCTATTCACTATCTGAAGGAGATAACCAATGTCCAAATCTTTGGTTAGATCCTTCAAGGATTTTTCTTTCCCTGGAAGTAGCTTTTTCACAATAAAGTGGGTGGGATTATATATCCTCCATTACAATTGGCATTTTTTTCACTCAGCAGTATTTCATGACTCTGGTTCCATGTGATTAGTCTTCTACAACAATGTATGAATGTTCACGGCTTTCTTTAACCAGCCAAGAATCATTTCAGTTGGTTCTATTTCTTTGCTAGTGAAAACCATAATAAAAATTCTTTATACAAGTATTTCTGCATCTCATGATTACTGCCAGAGAGCTGAGAATTCTCCAGGCTTCAGTGGAGATTTGCTTAGCTACCCAGTGGCTATCCTAAGCCTTCATTGTAGACACCACTAATGCTTATAGAGGGTGAATAAAGAGGCAGAGAGAAACTGTTTGCAGTCCTTATTGCAAAATGTAATCATAGAAAATCAAGTATTAGTGCCAGTCCACTGTGGGCTCAGTCCCAAGTGCCCATCTGTCTGTATGACTTGAGACTCAAGCTTTCCTTTGTTTCCACCACACGTGACAAAATTATGCCTTGAAGTATTTGTTTCTGCGGTATTATTTTGGTCCTTTTTCTACCAAAAAATTCATGATATGTCTCCTGCATCTATCATTTTTTTCTCTAATCTTACTTTCACTGAAGTCTTTGTTTATTTGATAGAGCCAGCTTTTGGGGTCCTGCTTTCCTTATCTCCTTTTATATTTTGTCATCCACGTCTTCCCCCCCCCCCCCTTAACATCCTCGCTTGTTCCCAGCAAAGGTTTTTTGGTTTTTCTCCCCAGGCTGAGCCATTTACTTCAAAGAAGGAAGTCTTTCTCTTGGCATGTTGCCTAACTATCTTCGCAGAAATCCTTCAGATGTTTCTGAGGCAGCTGGCCTGCCAGCTGGAGTTGGAGCCACAAGGACTTAAAAGATACAGAATTGCATGCATCTTGGTTTGACTCCCGGCTCTTGCAGTTGCGACATGCAGTCTTCCTCTGGGCTTAGCAAGGAGGGACAGGATTGATGAATACAGAGCCTGTACTTCCTGGAGTGGCCTAAATCCTGCAGCTGCCACTCAAGGTGTACTGATAAAGGGAAGACCACTCCGAAGGGGTCACTCAAGGCCTTGCTGTGCTTGCAAGGCAGTTCAGCTTCTCCCTTCCTCCCTGCCCTGCACGGGCGTGGATCCCTGATAAGGGATCCTGATAAAATGCTGCACACTCCCACTGCCCAGCCTGTTTCCAGAGTGTCTGCTGATCTCAAGTCCTGGTGTGGCTGGTCTCAGGCAAAGAACTTTGAACCGAAATCAACCCGTGTGACCCTGATCGCCACCTCCGCCATCTTCCATACAGTGAAGGAACAGGAAGCAGACAATCGCCATCAACCCTCCCTTTGGAAAAGAGGAAGACCGGGCGGCATGTAACAGTCCCTGCTCTGTAGTCATTCTGGAATCCTGCTGATCAGACACTTAGCAGGCAAACTCTTCCATCAAATTGAGCTCCCAGGCCCACCACGGCCCATCCTCTGGGAGGCTCCTCTGGTCTACTGTTCCCTGCGGCTGTATCTGAAGTGTCAGGGAGCAAGCCTCCTAGGGACCTTCAGAGCCTCTGTCCTTCTCAGGTCCAAATACTGCTTTACAGCTCAAACAACAAATAGGCTCACTGAGTTCTGTGTGGCTCCAATCAGTCTAGTGTGCTGGGAACCGTATCCAACTTTGCTTCCCAGACATGGTTCTTCATCCATGGGCATTTTGAGGTTGTCAGGAACCACACCCTTCACCTGATCTTTGACCAAGCCACTTGATTAGATTCTTCAGTTTGAAAACAGCCCTCCCCTACACAAAGCCTTTTCAATCCAGGTTTCTTCACGTGGACTCTGTCTCACCTCAGAGCCCTGATACAGCAGGCTGTAATTATTCAATCGTGTTATTTCTCTCTCTCTAGTAACCAGGACAGAGACAGGCAAGTGGTCATCTCTTAGCTAAACACTGGTTAAATTAATGAAATTGAGGCTTGTCTGGGCTTCCCTGGTGGCTCAGCTGGTAAAGAATCTGCCTGCATTGCAGGAGACCTGGGTTCAATTCCTGGCTTGGGAAGATTCCCCTGGAAGAGTCCCTTCCCATGGGAGAAGGGAAAAGCTACCCACTCCAGTATTCTGGCCTGGAGAATTCCATGGACTGCATAGTCCAT
The DNA here is from genome assembly GCF_032405125.1 of Capricornis sumatraensis. Lineage (NCBI taxonomy): Eukaryota > Metazoa > Chordata > Mammalia > Artiodactyla > Bovidae > Capricornis > Capricornis sumatraensis. Next base: position 62,018,523 of record NC_091092.1, on the reverse strand, counting down.
GGGGTTACAAAAAGTCGGACACGACTTACTTTCACTAACTAGCTAAGCTTATTTAGTTAGAGATTTCAAGAATCTCTTTGGCTTCACACGACTGAGCAACTTCACTCACTCACTCACATGATTTAATAGTAAATATTTTGGTCCGTTTTTGAGGTAATGAAGTGAAGTTGCTCAGTCGTGTCCAACTCTTCGCAACCCCATGGACTGTAGCCTACCAGGCTCCTCTGTCCATGGGATTTTCCTGGCAAGAATACTGGAGTGGGTTGCCATTTCTTTCTCCAGGAGATCTTTCCGACCCAGGGATTGAACCCAGGTCTCCTGCATTATAGGCAGACGCTTTACCGTCTGAGCCACCAAGGAAGTCCAGGCAATAGAGAAGAGTTAATCATTTGTTTGCCATGTATGATTCCTATACCCAAGGGAAGGATAATTAGAAATTAATGAAGTTACTTAAAAAAAAAAAAGATCAGTTGCAAATACTGGTCTTTAAATGTCGCCTGTCAATGGTTGGAAAAGGATGGAGCAGGATGGAGAAAAAAAGAGAACGTGGAGGAGACTTTTTCAAAGAGGGGGTCACATGGCCATTCCTGTCTCTCCCTAGGTACCTGTTCCCTCCTCTCCCTCCTCTTCCAGAAGCTTACGTGAGGCAGCAGAGGGTCCCCAGTACTGCTGACATGATAAGAAAAATAAAAATGGCTGCTGGAGGGATGTGGCTCCTGATGAGATCACAGAGATAATCCTTGAAGTTGCTCAGCCAGGACCTGGAATTTTCTGCAGGAAGAGCACAGATGTTCACTGAGTCAATGATGAAGTTGGGATACAAACTCTGGTTCGAGTTCAGAGTTGTCCCAGATCTGACGTTCTTATAGTGGCCCAGGGCCCATATTTTTAATGACTCTGCTAAGCTAAGCAGTTAAAGGAATACACATTTGGAGAAAAAAAAAGTGTATCCTCAGATGGTTTCATCTTTGCCTCTGGTATGTCAAACAGGAGCAATTATCTCCATGAATCAGTGTGGAACTTTGTGAGAGAGCAGCTTGATTTCATAATTACCTGCCTAGAGGGTGTTTTGGAGGCAAAGGCCCCTGTGTGTCTGGTGAAGAGAAGAGACAGACACCAGCCCCAGGAACACCCAGAGGGGACGAACAGGCCTTGGAAGCTGGCAGAAGGAACTTCACAGAGTCTGGTGATCAAGAGGAGAGGTAGGGTAAACACAAGTGTCTGTGACCTGAGTCACGAGGAGTCACCGGTCACCACAATTCACTTTCCAGTGCCGGGAAGGACTCAAGCAACACACTGGGCTCTGGGAACACCTAAGTTGCGGGTCAGTGACCTATTAGCTTTGGCTTACATTTTGCTTCCTTCCTGAAGTCCTTCCTGACCCCTCCCAGCAAACAACTGTAATTCTCCCTTTGTCCTCAGGGTGCATTTGTCATATTTCATGGAAGGTTGACACCTATGGGTGGGACTGCCCACCTGTGAAAGCCTAATCCATGTCATTTAGCAAACGGATTGGTGCACAGTAGGTGGGCTCGTGCTGGTTGAACTAAATTGAACCCAACCAGAAATAATGGACATGAAGATTAAAATAAAAGAAAAAAATAAAAGAAAAATAATGAAGATTATTTTTAAATACAAAATCAGTTTTTCCTGACCTTTGATGGGAATCTTAGGTCCTATGGAGGCTGGAACTTTCATAACAGCAAACACACCCACTGAGTGTTGTGGCAGGGCATCCTGGTCTTGTACTCTGAAGGCAGATAAAGGTGACACAGAGGAAGCAACAGTCTCCAGCAAGAGGCAAGTCAGAGAGCACAGCAGAAATGTGATGCTCAGCAGCTTCAGGGCTTCTACGGATTCCCCTGTGCCACGGCCAGATGGTTTTTCCCTTGGCTCTTTGCAAGGCTGCTTTGTCTGAAAAGTTAAAAACTATGGTTTAGTTTTTTATCCCAAAACTACAGCTGTTAACGAACATAAAAATTCACTGACTGACACTGCTGAATCCTGAACACAGTCAGTTTCCCAAGCAAAAGACATTCCGCATCCAAGAAAGAACACAGGACAGAAATTTACTGAGCTTCAGCAGATGAGACACCTGCCGTTCCCTCCTAACCAGGTCCCCCTTCAGCCTTCTCCAGCTCAATGAGTGGGAAATGCTGTAAGTCGTTCAGGCCAAAATCGGTGTTGTTGTTTTTGACTTCATTTTTTTAGTCCCACATTTTTTGTGTGTGTGTTTTGTTTTGTTGTTGAGTTTATTACTGCATGCATGCTAAGTCGCTTCAGTTGTGTCCAACTCTCTGCAACCCTGTGGATAGCAGCCCATCAGGCTCCTCTGTCCATGGGATTCTCCAGGCAAGAATCCTGGAGTGGGTTGCCATTCCTTCTCCCGATAGGTACCTAGCCCCTGAAATTCTACTTGTGGTATTAGCGCCCAGGGTTTATTTCTAAATCAGCAAATAAGCAGTGTAAACGGTTAACCTGGTATAGATTTCACGGGATCAGGGGGCACAGTCCGTCATGGGGGTGGCCCAGGAATTCTGCAGTCAGTGCACCTGATGTGAAGGGAGTCACAGGTCACAAGAGTTTATAGCTTCCTGCTTGCTGCCATTTTAATGATGAGGTTAGGGACCAAGTTCACTGACTACCACATAAGCAAATTCCTTGCTGTGCAGTGGTAATTTCCCATCACACATGTGCCTGTTTGAGTCAACTTTGCTGACGCAACTTGGGAGAAAATAGAAGTATATTTTGCAGAAACTGTGTGGTTTAGGGTCTAACAGCTGATCTATCAGAAGAATCGGGTCGGCTTGGTCTCTAAAGTGTATCCATATCTTGCCACTTCTCACCACCTCCACTGATACCCATCATCTGTCTCTCTGCTACCATCCTTGCCTCCTTTCAGCTTCTTCTCCACTGAACAGCCAAGGAGATGTCACTTTGTTGTAAGTCAGATTGGGCCCTACAAACTGCCCTGAACTCATGTCTTATCATCTCCTTTTGATCACTCCACCTCAGTCTCATGTCCTCAAGAACAAGCCATGCACGATCCTCTCTCTTTGGTTCACATAGGCTGCTCAGGTGCTCAATAATATTTTTTTGAATGAATAAATGGATGGGCAGACTATTTTTCATTGCTGGTCATCTCCACCCCCTTTTAACTTATTACATACAACCCGACAGTCTAGAAAAGTTTAGTTATGAAAAGATACCATTTTCTCAGCCATCCTTGCTGTTAGCAATGGCTACAGGCCCCACTTTTGGACACTGAAGCATAATGGAGATTTGATGGGTGGCTTCCGGGGAAACTTTCTGCTGTCTTGGGAAAAGATATGGTGCTACTGTTTACCATTTATGCTGCCTTGAACATTCTCTAAGCGTTACCTGAACTGGAGGAGTCATCTTGTGATCAGCAGGAAAAGCATGAGAAAATGACCTGGATTCGGCTCTGACAATTTTAGGCCATGAAACCAACACCTTTATCTGCCCACTTCTCAATTGCTAGCTCTGTGAAAAATAAACTCGTATCCGAGCTTTCTATTACTTAAGACATTTACAATTGATACACTCATCCACTGCTGAGACCTGTGTCAGGTAGGGAGGTGAAGAAGCCAGTGAATCTGGCCTCAGTCTTCAGAAGAAGCTGGCCAGAGCCTTCCTTTAAGGCTTCTGAAATTCCAAATAGAATTCTCTTCCCTTTTATGATATCATTGACTGCACTTGACCTTCCCCCAGTCTCTATCTGACAGCTAAGCATACAGATGTTTTCTTTGGTCTATGTGGAAACATCTGTGCTGATACTAAAACCCATCCTTATAGTAGCCATATCCTCTTGGGCTTGAAGAATTCTAAGATATTTTGTTTGCCACATGGTATCAACTACGCCTTAAAATAGTATATATATGGCAGTTTAATAGATGGCATTTCATTTCAGTGGGGAAAAATGGATGGTTTAATATGAGGATTGGCTATTCATTTGAATGCACTGACTGAAGTTAGAGTCCTACACACACAAAAAAATTCTAGATGGATCAAAGACTGAACAAAAATAGAACCATACACATGTTGGAATAAAACATGAGTTTTTTGTAATCTTGGTATGAAAAAATTTACTCTGAACATGTCATAAAACCCCAAAGCCATAGGTGTAACTACTGATAAATTTATTGCATAAAAATGTAAAGCTTTCATACAGGAAAACATTGTAAAGAAAGATCAAACATTAATGACAAATTAAGTGAAAAATGACATAACATATAAGACAGATAATAGGTTAATGTTAACGTACAAAGAACTGTTGTTACAAATCAAATTTTTAAAAAGGATGGTCAGATCCATAGAACTGGCATAAATGATGTATCAGTCAGAAAAGCAATGGATAAATAAATTGTCCTGAATATTCATTGGAGAACTGATACTGAAGCTGAAACTCCAATACTTTGGCCACCTGATGCAAAGAACTGACTCATTTGAAAAGACCCTGATGCTGGGAAGATTGAAGGTGGGAGGAGAATGGGAAAACAGAGGATGAGATGGTTGGATGGCATCACCGACTCAATGGACACAAACTCCGGGAGTTGGTGATGGACAGGGAGGCCTGGCGTGCTGCAGTCCATAGGGTCACAATAAGTCAGACACGACTGAGCAACTGAACTGAACTGAAATAAATTGTGATGTATATTACATAATGGATTGAAAGTGAATGTGAAAGTCACTCAGTCGTGTCCGACTCTTTGCAACTCCATGGAATTCTCTAGGCCAGAATACTGGAGTGGGTAGCCTTTTCCTTCTCCAGGGGATCTTTACAACCCAGGGATCAAAACCAGGTCCCCCACACTGTTGGCTGATTGCACTCAGATTGCCAGCTGAGCCACAAGAGAAGCCATAATGGATTACTATACAGCAAGTATAATAAGCCACTAGGAAATATATACAAAGGTTGTTTCCTGTTTGGAGCTGTTTTGAATAGTGCTGCCCCATCTCTTGTTCCACATGACAGTTCTGGGTCTAGGTCATTACCCAATAGAATTGTCATAGGGTATCTGTATGCTCAACTTTTGTAGATAATGTCAGGTTGTTTTCCAAAATAACGATACCAGCTTGAGTTTATTTTTGTATTGATATGAAGAAATGTTCTAATTTCATTCTTTTACATGTAGCTGTCCAGTTTTGCCACACCACTTATTGAAGAGACTGTGTTTTGCCCATTGTATATTCTTGCCTCTTTTGTCAAAGATAAGGTGCCCATAGGCATATGACTTTATTTCTAGGCTATCTATCCTGTTGCATTAGTCTATATTTCTCTTTTTGTGCCAGTACCATACTGTTTTGATGACTGTAACTTTGTAATACAGTCTGAAGTCAGGGAGCCTGATTCCTCCAGTTTTGCTCTTTTTTTCTCAAGATTGTTTTGGCTGTTCATGGTATTTTGTGTTTTCACATAAATTTTTGAGTTGTCTGTTCTAGTTCTGGAAAAATGCCATGGGTGAACTAATTTTTGATAAAGATCACCTTAAATTTGTAGATTGCCTTGGGTAGCATGGTCATTTTAACAATATTAATGTTTCTAATCCATGAACACAGTGTCTTTTGTCCATCTGTCTGTGTCATCTTCAATTTCTTTCATCAGGGTCTTTTAGGTTTCTGAGTACAGGTCCTCCATTAGCCAAAGCATTTGGGGGACGAATGAAACCACTGGACTCCTGAAAGGGGTCCCAGGACATCTTGGTGATACAAGTGCAGCATCTACCTCTCAAATCCACTCATTTCTCATATTAGGCTCACCACATTCTTCCACACCTTCTCCAGGATTCTGGTTGGTCACAACTTCTAGAAAACTTATAAAACGGGGATTAGTGGGATGTGCCAGAGCCCAGACTGCTGCCTTAATCCTAAGAGATGCCTGAATGAATCACTTGAGTGCCAAGCATATTTGTCTTTGCTCTTCCTGTGTAGCAGCCACCCTGAATACTCAGAAACATCAGGGTTTATTACCCCTTCTAAAGTGGAAACTCCCATTGTGAGATAAAAAAGAGACCAGTGCTAATGGATGTCAAGATTAAACATGTCTGTCTCTCTCTCTGCTACTGGATCAAGGTTCCACTTCTAATTTTTTAAAATGTTAACTTCACCTCATAAAATATATCACTTTTTACTGCAATTTATATGAAATCTGCTATTCTAACTTAGTTGTTTTTCTAAGCTGTCTATCTTGCCATTCAGTGGCTCAACTTGTTTTTGTAAAATTCCATCAGTTCAGTTCAGTCGCTCAGTCATGTCCGACTCTTTGCAACCGCATGAATTGCAGCACACCAGGCCTCCCTGTCCAGCACCAGCTCCCAGAGTTCAACAAACTCATGTCCATCGAGTCGGTGATGCCATCCAACCATCTCTTCCTCTGTCGTCCCCTTCTCTTCCTGCCCCCAATCCCTCCCAGCATCAGAGTCTTTTCAAATGAGTCAACTCTTCACATGAGGTGGCCAAAGTATTGGAGTTTCAGCTTTAGTATCATTCCTTCCAAAGAACACCCAGGACTGATCTCTTTTAGAATGGACTGGTTGGATCTCCTTGCAGTACAAGGGACTCTCAAGAGTCTTCTTCAACACCACAGTTCAAAAGCATCAATTCTTCGGCGCTCAGCTTTCTTCACAGTTCAACTTTCACATCCATACAGGACCACTGGAAAAACAGCCTTGACTAGACAGACCTATGTTGGCAAAGTAATGTCTCTGCTTTTGAATATGCTGTCTAGGTTGGTCATAACCTTCCTTCCAAGGGGTAAGCATCATTTAATTTCATGGCTGCAATCACCATCTGCAGAGATTTTGGAGCCCCCAAAAACAAAGTCTGACACTGTTTCCACTGTTTCTCCATCTATTTCCCATGAAGTGATGGGACCAGATGTCATGATCTTAGTTTTCTGAATGTTGAGCTTTAAGCCAACTTTTTCACTCTCCTGTTTCACTTTCATCAAGAGGCTTTTTAGTTCCTCTTCACTTTCTGTCATAAGGGTGGTGTCATCTGCATATCTGAGGTTATTGATATTTCTCCCGACAATCTTGATTCCAGCTTGTGCTTCTTCCAGTCCAGCGTTTCTCATGATGTACTCTGCATATAAGTTAATAAGCAGGGTGACAGTACACAGCCTTGACACTCCTTTTCCTATTTGGAACCAGTCTGTTGATCCATGTCCAGTTCTAACTGTTGCTTCCTGACCTGCATATAGGTTTCTCAAGAGGCAGGTCAGGTAGTCTGGTATTCCCATCTCTTTCAGAATTTCCTACAGTTTTTTGTGATCCACACAGTCAAAGGCTTTGGCATAGTCAATAAAGCAGAAATAGATGTTTTTCTGGAACTCTCTTGCTTTCTCGATGATCCAGCAGGTGTTGGCAATTTGATCTCTGGTTCCTCTGCCTTTTCTAAAACCAGCTTGAACATCTGGAAGTTCATGGTTCACGTAATGCTGAAGCCTGGCTTGGAGAATTTGGAGCATTACTTTACTAGCGTGTGAGATGAGTGCAATTGTGCAGTAGTTTGAGCATTCTTTGGAATTACCTTTCTTTGGGATTGGAATGAAAACTGACCTTTTCCAGTCCTGTGGCTCTGCTGAGTTTTCCAAATGTGCTGGCATATTGAGTGCAGCACTTTCACAGCATCATCTTCCAGGATTTGAAATAGCTCAACTGGAATGCCATCACCTCCATTAGCTTTGTTCGCAGTGATGCTTTCTAAGGCCCACTTGACTTCACATTCCAGGATGTCTGGCTCTAGGTGTGTGATCACACCATCGTGATTATCTTGGTCGTGAAGATATCTTTTTTGTACCGTTCTTCTGAGTATTCTTGCCACCTCTTCTTAATATCTTCTGCTTCTGTTAGGTCCATACTATTTATGTCCTTTATCGAGCCCATCTTTGCATGAAATGTTCCCTTGGTATCTCTAATTTTCTTGAAGAGATCTCTAGTCTTTCCCATTCTGTTGTTTTCCTCTGTTTCTTTGCATTGATTGCTGAAGAAGGCTTTCTCATCTCTCCTTGCTATTCTTTGGAACTCTGCATTCAGATGCTTATATATTTCCTTTTCTCCTTTGCTTTTCGCTTTTCTTCTTTTCACAGCTATTTGTAAGGCTGCCTCAGACAGCCATTTTGCTTTTTTTGCATTTCTATTCCATGGGGATGCTCTTGATTCCTGTCTCCTGTACAGTGTCACGAACCTCCATCTATAGTTCACCAGGCACTCTATCTATCAGATCTAGTCCCTTAAATCTATTTCTCACTTCCACTGTATAATCATAAGGGATTTGATTTAGGTCATACCTGAATGGTCTAGCTGTTTTCCCTAATTCCTTCAATTTAAGTCTGAATTTGGCAATAAGGAGTTCATGATATGAGCCACAGTCAGCTCCCAGTCTTGTTTTTGCTGACTGTATAGAGCTTCTCCATCTTTGGCTGCAAAGAATATAATCAATCTGATTTTGCTGTTGACTATCTTATGATGCCCATGTGTATAGTCTTCTCTTGTGTTGTTGGAAGAGGGTATTTGCTATGACAAGTGCGTTCTCTTGGCAAAACTCTATTAGCCTTTGCCCTGCTTCATTCCATATTCCAAGGCCAAATTTGCCTGTTATCCCATGTGTTTCTTGACTTCCTACTTTTGCATTCCAGTCCCCTATAATGAAAAGGACATCTTTTTTGGGGTGTTAGTTCTAGAAGGTCTTGGAGGTCTTCATAGAACTGTTCAACTTCAGCTTCTTCAGCATTACTGGTTGGGGCATAGGCTTGAATTACTGTGATATTGAATGGTTTGCCTTGGAAATGAACAGAGATCATTCTGTCTTTTTTGAGATTGCATCCAAGTACTTTCATTTTGGACTCTTTTGTTGACCATGATGGCTACTGCATTTCCTCTAAGGGATTCCTGCCCGCAGTGGTAGATATAATGGTCATCCGAGTTAAATTCACCCATTCCAGTCCATTTTAGTTGGCTGATTCCTAGAATGTTGATGTTCACTCGTGCCATCTCCTGTTTGACCACTTCCAATTTGCCTTGATTCATGGACCTGACATTCCAAGTTCCTATGCAATATTGCTCTTTACAGCATTGGACCTTGCTCCTATCACCAGTCACATCCACAACTGGGTATTGTTTTTGCTTTGACTCCATCCCTTCATTCTTTCTGGAGTTCTTTCTCCACTGATCTCCAGTAGCATATTGGGCACCTACCGACCTGGGGAGTTCCTCTCTTAGTGTCCTATCATTTTGCCTTTTCATACTGTTCATGGGGTTCTCAAGGCAAGAATACTGAAGTGGTTTGCCATTCCCTTCTCCAGTGGACCACATTCTGTCAGACCTCTCCACCATGACCCGCCCATCTTGGGTGGCCCCACATGACATGGCTTAGTTTCATTGAGTTAGACAAGGCCGTGTGATTAGACTGATTAGTTTTCTGTGATTATGGTTTGTGTGTCTGCCCTCTGATGCCTCTCGCAACACCTACCATCTTACTTGGGTTTCTCTTACCTTGGACTTGGGGTATCTCTTCACGGCTGCTCCAGCAAAGCACAGCTGCTGTTCCTTACCTTGGACGAGGGTTATCTCCTAACAGCCGCCTTGTTATGTCCAGTGTCCGAGTCCCCAAAACTGAGAGAATAAGACGTCCACAGCAATGCAAAAGCATAAAGGGGTTTATTGCTAGCTCGAGCTAGGGCCCAAGTCTCATCCAGCACAGTGGAATCTTGATGACAGCCCCAAGCTCTGAATCACAACTGCTTATATACAGGCGGTCTTTTGTCTCAGCAATAGTGTAGTTGGCGTGTGGTGATTGACTCAACCTTGGGTCATCGTGGTGATTGATTTAACCTTGGCATAATCAGGGAGGACCTTGGTGTCATTGGGGACCTTGGTGTTATCGGGGACCTTGGTGTCATCGGGGACCTTGGTGGGGCTTCCCAGAATTATGACTCATGCTTACAAGAACCTGAGGCTTAGGCCTAGTGTGCCCTGTTGAGCCTGTCATGGCTCAGGTCAGGTCCCAACATGGCCCTCCTGACCTCGGGCGTGGGATAGCTCCTCTCGGCGAGGTCCGGTGCAGCCGGCAGGCTTCCATCATTCACATTTAAATTGCCAATAGAAAAACAGAACTCTCAAAGGCATTTGGTTTTACATGTCAACATTTTATTCAGCTGATTATTGACTATTCCAACAGGGAGACAAAAGAGCTGGTTCCAAGAACATTTGAAAAATAGAGATGTATGCAGTCAATGGGAAAAGAATGCTACAAGAAGATGATTAAGGTCAACAGTAAAGTGGTTAACTTTTGCAGGCAGTCAAACCACATCATTTGGGGGATTAACATCTCTACCAGGCTATACAGCAAAGCAGCTTACTGATTTCTATACATTAATCTCTAATTTTCACTTTTCCAGGACAGTAAACCATTTCATTTCGAACCTTATCTAGTAGGGGCGGGGCAAGGCAGGGGTTCCTCCTGGAAAGGGCATGTGGCTGACTGGAGGAATTTTCTCTCTGCTTCCTCCAGCTCAGTTTCCTTCTGACTCCCCAATATTTAACTCTGTAAAGAGGGCCTCTAGTTTTCTGTCACCGTACAGAATTTCCTGGTACATCGTGTTGGGTCTCCTATCCGAGAGAGCCACGGAGTTTCCTCATTTTTCTAGGGAAATGTTAAAAACATGTCCTTTAGTAGCCTAGTATGGTCGTGACCCTTCTTCATCACCACAGAGGAGGAAGTGACTGCCACTTCCGTAGAAGAATGCTTCCACATGACTCCAGAGAACGCAGTCCCCATGGCAAATGATTTGGGTGGTTTCAGGGCACAGCTGCTGGCACAGAGGCATTGAAATACAGCGAAAACTGATGGCACTGTGGGGCAGGAAGTCACCCGGCAGAAGGGCTCACAAGGATGCTGCATTTCAGTTAGGAAAGGCTCAGGGACAGAAGGAAGGCACCGGGCCTCAGTACTGCTGCTGCGCCTCACAACCCCAAAACTCCAGCCTCAGGGCGATATGGTGCACCCAGCTCCGCGGGTGAATCCGAAGGAAGCGGGTAAACAGCGGGGGGTCTAGAGCATTCACCACGGGGGTGAAGGAGTCTTGATTTCCCTGAAAAACCTAAAAGAGGAGGGACAGCATGTGTTAGTTGACAAGAAAAGAATTACAATGCTTATACACCTTCACTGGCCTCCTGCATGGTCTGGAACTCACCAATAGCTCTTCACGGGCACCCACCCCAAAGCTCAGGATCGAAGCTTTTTTCATTTTGGGTTGAGGGATCCAAGCTTCCCTAGTTTGGTAGTTCAGAACTGAACCCTGGGAGGTGACTGAATGACTTAGTCCATGCCTGGGAAAGGGCGTATGACATTCAGAATTAAGAGCCTCCTTGCTAACCTGCAGGACTTCCCTGGTGGCTTAGATGGTAAAGCATCTGCCTACAATGCAGGAGGACCCAGGTTCGATCCCTGGGTCGGGAAGAACCTCTGGAGAAGGAAATGGCAACCCCTTCCAGTACTCTTGCCTGGAAAATCCCATGGACAGAGGAGCATGATAGGCTACAGTCCATGGGGTAGCAAAGAGTCAGACAAGACTGAGCAGCTTCACTCACTCACCTGCTCACTTGCTAACCTGCTGTGGAGCCCTTGCTTCCAGCTATGGCTTACCTCTGAGAACGTTCTCACCCACTTTCTCAACTAATTCAAGGAAGTTGTAAACATCATGGCATTTTACTCTCAACTGCTTCAACCTGCCAAGACTTTGGGTTTAAACGTTATCTCTTTAGAGAGCTCTTCATCCTCTGAAACAGGACTCTTGTTGACTCAGTCTCATCTAGATCACTTTTCTTTACAACATTTTTTATCTTCTCATTTATCTGTTTACCTGCTTATTGACCATTACCTCTGTTTTCATCACCAAATGTCACTTCCATGACAGCAGAGGCCTTGGTCACTGATCTTCCATACATGCAAGAAATGCAGTATATACACAGCAAATATACTATAAACATTTGCTAGAGTTTGTGTGTTTGATAAAACTTTTGGGAAACAAAGAGATTCTTGGATAAATATTTTTGGTAAACTTTTGAAACCTGTACATCTTCTGTTAGGCTTATTCCTTGTTGTTTCCCCTCAAGAAACTGAAAGAATAACAGAAGGAACACTCACATCTTTAATGTACAACACACTCCAAGTCTCTGGTCTGTTTTTGTCCTTCATGATGCTGACATTTAAAAAGGCCTAGGACCATTGTGTCGATAATGTCCCACATTTTAAATTTCTGTGACTATTTTCTTAATTATTAAATCTTAGTTCAACATCTTTAGTGAAAATATTAACTAGGCGATGTGTCTTTCCCACTGTATCATATCAAAGGACACATGATACTGATTCCTTCAGAGTTTGAGCCTTACTTAAGGTGGTGTCCACCACATCTCACTTAAATAAAGGTAATTACTTTCCTTTCCTTACAATCTGTGGGGTGAGGCTTTAATGCTGTATAAATATTCTCACAAGTACGTGTTGGATCATAAAGAAAACTGAGTGCCAAAGAACTGATGCTTTTGAACTGTGGTGTTGGAGAAGACTCTTGAGAGTCCTTTGGACTGCAAGGAGATCAACCCAGTCAATCCTAAAGGAAATCAACACTGAATATTCACTGGAAAGATTGATGCTGAGCCTGAACCTCCAATACTTTGGCCACCTGATACGAACAGCCAGCTCATAAGAAAAGACCCTGATGCTGGGAAAGATTGAGGGCAAAAGGAGAAGGGGGCGACAGAGGATGAAATGTTTGAATGGCATCACCAACTCAATGGACATGCATTTGAGCAAACTCCAGGAGATAGTGGAGGATAGAGGAGCCTGACATGCTACAGTCCACAGGGTCGCAAAGAGTTGGACATGACTTAGCTACTGAACAATAACAACAAAATATTCTGTTCCACATTAAGGTTTCATCCAATGGTTTCAATATCCACTGAAGTTCCTTACAAGTATTATATACTATATTGATGGTTACCAATTGGTTTCTTAATTTTGTCATGTCTTCTGCATTTATTATTAATAGCTGGAATTTGTCTATGGAGAAAAGCCTCTCTTCTCCCTTTGTTTCTGACCATGATTATGGACTCCTGGATTCTTTTTTCATTGTGTATATGGATGCTTAAATTGTTTCAAATTTGCCCAGTACGAACCCCTTCAAGCCAGCTCTTGTGTTCCTTTCCTATGGGCTCATTAGTCTTTGTGGCATGCCAAAATGTTCCACAACATCTAGTTTGATCTCAGGTCAAACCACAGGGAGGAAACACTGCCCCACCCATCAACAGAAAATTGGATTAAAGATTTCCTGAATATGGCTGCTGAACAACTCTCAAGTTGTACATCTTTTTTTTTTTTTTTTTAGTTCACAGTTATGGTGACCGATGAAGCGACCCAGAGTGGACTTCCTTCCTTCAACTGTACTTCATGAGGAAATGGAGCTTTGGTACCAGCAGCGGCCCCTTGCACCCATCTGCCTCCTAGGGGAGTGCAGACGAAATTGGGTAAGTCTCTCCTGGTTCTTAAATTTCCCATATTGGTTGAGATTCTGAGTTTTATTTGGTGGTGGAGCAGGTTACCTGCCCCCTCCTAGTAGGAAAGATACTGGGGGGGGGAGGTGAAATATCCGGGGCATACCCACTCATGGTCTAGACACTGAGTGGGGCTTGGTTGAAAGATACCGAAGAATTCCCAGCCAGTCAAAAGATGTTGGGTGGGGGGCTGGCTGAAAAATGCCAGGAGAATTGCCCACCCAGGGGAAAGGTACTGGGTAGGGGGGTTCGACTGGGAAAAAATCGAGGAATACCTGGGGCTCAGCTGAAACATACTGAGGTCACTCCATTGTAGGGGACTGAATGGTCTTGGCTGAGTGGTTAAGTAAGAAGCTCATCTGACACTTTTCCTCAATTTTACTACCATTATAGAATTTGTCAATGGAGAAGGAAATGGAAACCCACTCCAGTATTCTTGCCTGGAGAATCCTGTGAATAGAGGAGCCTGGTGGGCTGCTGTCCATAGGGTTGCACAGAGTTGGACATGGCTGAAGTGACTTAGCATGCATGCATACATTGGGGAAGGAAATGGCAAGCCACTCCAGTATTCTTGCCTAGAGAATCCTGTGGACAGAGGTGCCTGGTGGGCTGCCGTCTGTGGGTTCACACAGAGTTGGATACGACTGAAGTGACTTAGCAGTAGCAGAACATGGCCCCGCCCATCAGAACAGGACCCAGTTTCCCCCAGTCAGTCTATCCCTTCAGGAAGCTTCCATAAGCCTCTTATCCTTATCCATCAGAGGGCAGACAGAATAAAAACCACAATCACAGAAAATTAGTCAAACTGATCACATGGACCACAACCTTGTCTAACTCAAAGCAACTATGAGCCATGCCATGAAGGGCCACCCAAGACGGATGGGTCATGGTGGAGAGCTCTGACAAAACATTGTCCACTGGAGAAGGGAATGACAAACCACTTCAGTATTCTTGCCTTGAGAACCCCATGAACAGTATGAAAAGGCAAAAAGATAGGACACCGCAAGATGAACTCCACAGGTCGGTAGGTGCCCAACATGCTACTGGAGATCAGTGGAGAAATAACTCTAGAAACAATAAAGGGATGGGTCCAAAACAAAAACCGTGCCCAGTTGTGGATGTGACTGGTGATGGAAGTAAAGTCCAAAGCTGTAAAGAACAATATTGCAAAGGAACCTGTAATGTTAGGTCCGTGAATCAAGGCAAATTGGAAGTGGTCAAACAGGAGATGGCAAGAGTGAACATCAACATTTTGGGAATCAGCGAACTAAATGGACTGGAATGGGTGAATTTAACTCGGATGACCATTATATCTACTACTGTGGGCAGGAATCCCTTAGAAGAAATGGAGTAGCCATCATGGTCAACAAAAGAGTCCAAAATGCAGCACTTGGATGCAATCTCAAAAACGACAGAATGATCTCTGTTCCTTTCCAAGTCAAATCATTTGCTATCACAGTAATTCAAGTCTATTCCCCAATCAGCAATGCTGAAGAAGCTGAAGTTGAATGGTTCTATGAAGACCTACAAGATCTTATAGAACTAACACCCAAAAAAGATGTCCTCTTATAGGGGACTGAAATGCAAAAGTAGGAAGTAAAGAGTAACAAGCAAACTTGGCCTTGGACTATAAGATGAAGCAGGGCAAAGGCTAACAGAGTTTTGCCAAGAGAATGCACTGGTCATAGCAAACACCCTCTTCCAACAACACAAGAGAAGACTACACATGGACATCACCAGATGGTCAACAGTGAAATCAGATTGATTATATTCTTTCCAGCCAGAGATGGAGAAGCTCTATACAGTCAGCAAAAACAAGACTGGGAGCTGACTGTGGCTCAGATCATGAACTCCTTGTTGCCAAATTCAGACTTAGATTGAAGAAAGGAGGGAAAACCACTGGAGTTTTCAGGTCTGACCTAAATCAAATCCCTTATGATTATACAGTGGAAGTGACTAATAGATTCAAGGGATTAGATCTGATAGACAGAGTACCTGAAGAACTATGGATGGAGGTTCATGACATTGTACAGGAGGCAGAGGTCAAGACCATCCCCATAGAAAAGAAATAAAAAAAGCAAAATAGCTGTCTAGGGAGGCCTTACAAATAGCTGTGAAAAGAAGAAAAGCAAAAAGCAAAGGAGAAAAGGAAAGATATAAGCATCTGAATGCAGAGTTCCAAAGAATAGCAAGGAGAGATAAGAAAGCCTTCCTCAGTGATCAATGCAAACAAATAGAGGAAAAAAAATAGAATAGGAAAGACTAGAGATCTCTTCAAGAAAATTAGAGATACCAAGGGAACATTTCATGCAAAGATAGGCTCGATAAAGGACAGGAATTGTATGAACCTAACAGAAGCAGAGGATATTAAGAAGAGGTGGCAAGAATACACAGAATAAGTATACAAAAAGATCTTCATGACCCAGATAATTACTATGGTGTGATCACACACCTAGAGCCAGACATCCTGGAATGTGAAGTCAAGTGGACCTTAGAAAGCATCACTGTGAACAAAGCTAGTGGAGGTGATGGAATTCCAGTTGAGCTATTTCAAATCCTGGAAGATGATGCTGTGAAAGTGCTGCACTCAATATGCCAGCAAATTTGGAAAACCCAGCAGTGGCCACAGGACTGGAAAAGGTCAGTTTTCATTCCAATCCCAAAGAAAGGCAATGCCAAAGAATGCACAAACTACCGCACAATTGCACTCATCTCACATGCTAGTAAAGTAATGCTCAAAATTCTCCAAGCCAGGCTTCAACTGTGAACTTCCAAATGTTCAAGCTGGATTTAGAAAAGGCAGAATAACTAGAGATCAAATTGCCAACATATGTTGGATCATTGAAAAAGCAAGAGAGTTCCAGAAAAACATCTATTTCTGCTTTATTGACTATGTCAAATCCTTTGATTCTGTGGATCACAACAAACTGTGAACAATTCTTCAAGGGATGGGAATACCAGACCACCTTACTTGCCTCCTGAGAAATCTGTATGCAGGTCAAGAAGCAACAGAGCTGGACATGAAACAACAGACTGGTTCCAAATTGGGAAAGGAGTACGTCAAGGCTGTATATTGTCACCCTGCTTATTTATCTTCTATGCAGAGCACATTGTGAGAAATGCTGGGCTGGATGAAGCACAAGCTGGAATCAAGATTGTCAGGAGAAATATCAATAACCTGAGATATGCAGATGACACCACCATTATGGCAGAAAGTGAAGAACTAAAGAGCTTCTTGACAAAATGAAAGAGGAGAGTGAAAAAGTTGGCTTAAAACTCAACATTCAGAAACAAAAATCATGGCATCCAGTCCCATCACTTTATGGCAAATAGATGGGGAAAGAATGGAAACAGTGACAGACTTTATTTTCTTGGGCTTCAAGATCACTGCAGATGGTGATTGCAGCCATGAAATTAAAAGACGCTTGCTCCTTGGAAGAAAAACTATGACCAACCTAGACAGCATAAAAAAGCAGAGACATTACTTTGCCGACAAATATCAGTCTAGCCAAAGCTATGGTTTTTCCAGTCGTCATGTATGGCTGTGTGAGTTGGACTATAAAGAAAACTGAGCGCCAAAGAATTGATGCTTTTGAACTGTGGTGTTACAGAAGACTCTTGAGAGTCCCTTGGACTGCAAGGAGATCCAACCAGCCCATCCTAAAGGAAATCAGTCCTGAATATCCACTGGAAGGACTTATGCTGAAGTTGAAACTACAAAACTTTGGCCACCTGATGGGAAGAACTGACTTACTGGAAAAGACCCTGATGCTGGGAAAGATTGAAGGCAGGAGGAGAAGGGGACGACCGAGGATGAGATGGTTGGATGGCATCACCGACTCAATGGACATGAGTTTGAGCAAGTTCCAGGAGTTGGTGATGGACAGGGAGGCCTGGCATGCTGCAGTCCATGGGGTTGCAAAGAGTCGGACATGAGTGAGTGACTGAACTGACTGACTGAAGATGTTCCAGCATCACCTAGCATCTTCCTAGCTCCAGTCTTGGCATCTCTGAGAGGCAAACTTCCTTTTACTAGGACATGCTATTTGTAAACCAAGACTCTTCTGGGTTAGCTGAGGCTCTGCTCCAGGCCAAGGCTCACATACACTGTGTCTTCTCAGGTTGGACATTTTAATCTCATGGCAGAGAGCAGAGTCAGAAGAGAGTGAGCCAAATACATGATCACACTGAAAGTTTCTGTCCAAAATTGGTGTATATCATGTGAATTTACATTACATTGGTCAAAATGAGTCCTATTCTCAAACCCAAAGTCAGTGAAGTTGTCAAAGAAGGAGGAAGTGAAAAATCAAGGATAATGCCTTTTACCTCATCTGCTATTTCTGTTAACTTGTCACCAGCAATACAGTGATTTTATGCGGCAGATATATAAGAGGCTTGGGTGGCTGGGTAGGTTTCTTAGTCCGTGAGCAGCCTCTCTTGTTGATAGAGAAAAGTGTAATTTTTTTAATAGATGGGGCAAGAAGATATGTCTTGTGATGGTTTTTGCTTTTCCAGAAAACTTTATTTCCACCACTTGACTTCTTCTTTTTTTTTTAATCACCAAGCCTCCAAGAGATCTATCCTCTTTCACCAGAAACAGTGCCACCTCTAGTCCCACATATTTTCCATCCTTGTCCTTTCAGATCTCCAGAAGCCAAAGCTATGACACAGGAGAGCTCAACTATTAGTATTTTGTCACTGAGGGTCAGACTTTGTCTTTTTAGAAGTGATTTTCTCTGTGTTCTATCACAGTCTCTCCTGGACTCTCCTCTGCAGAGCTAGCTTTGCATGTTTATTTTCCACTTACTTTTTGTAAATTGAAACTTACAGCATTCTTTGTCTTCTAGTTATTCTGTGAGTTATGAGTGGTTTTATTTGCAATACTTAAATATATATTTATAATATGTATATATATTTTTAAATATAGCTACAGACAGATATATCTGGTAAAGATTGAAGGCAGGGGGAGAAGGGGATGACAGAGGATGAGATGGTTGGATGGCATCACCGACTCAATGGACATGAGTTTGAGTAAACTCCAGGAGTTGGTGATGGACAGGGAGGCCTGGCGTGCTGCGGTTCATGGGGTTGCAAAGAGTCGGACATGACTGAATGGCAGCCATTCTGTCTGGTGTGAGATGTTACATCATTGTGGTTTTGATTTGCATTTCTCTGATAATGAGTGATGTTGAGCATCTTTTCATGTGTTTGTTAGCCATCTGTATGTCTTCTTTGGAGAGACATCTGTTTAGTTCTTTGGCCCACTTGTTTTTTTTTTTTTTTAATCACTTCACTGCTTTATTTTGTTATTATTATTTTACTTTACAATATTGTATTGGTTCTGCCACACATCAACATGAATCCACCATGGGTGTATGCGTGTTCCCCATCCTGAACCCCCCTCGCACCTCCCTCCCCGTACCATCCCTCCGGGTCATCCCAGTGCACCAGCCCCAGGCATTTGGCCCACTTTTTGTTTCGGTTGTTTATTTTTCTGGTATTGAGCTGCATGAGCTGCTTATATATTTTTGAGATTAATTCTTTGTCAGTTGTTTCCTTTGCTATTATTTTCTCCCATTCTGAAGGCTGTCTTTTCACCTTATAGCTTCCTTCATTGTGCAAAAGCTTTTAAGTTTAACTAGGTCCCATTTGTTTATTTTTGCTTTTATTTCCATCACTCTGGGAGGTGGGTCATAGAGGATCTTGCTGTGATTTATGTCAGAGAGTGTTCTGCCTATGTTTTCCTCTAAGAGTTTTATAGTTTCTGGTCTTACATTTAGATCTTTAATCCATTTTTAGTTTATTTTGTGTATGATATTAGAAAGTGTTCTAGTTTCATTCCTTTACAGGTGGTTGACCAGTAAATGGATTGTCTTTTCTCCATTGTATATTCTTGCCTCCTTTGTCAAAGATAAGGTGTGTGGATTTATCTCTGGGCTTTCTATTTTGTTCCATTGATCTATATTTCTGTCTTTGTGCCAGTACCATGCTGTCTTGATGACTGTAGCTTTGTAGTATAGTCTGAAGTCAGGCAGGTTGATTCCTCCAGTTCCATTCTTCCTTCTCAAGATTGTTTTGCCTATTTGAGGTTTCTGTGTTTCCATACAAATTGTAAAATTGTTTGTTCTAGTTCTGTGAAAAATACCATTGGTAGCTTGATAAGGATTTTGTTGTATCTATAGATTGCTTTGGGTAGTATACTCATTTTCACCATATTGAGTCTTCCATTCCACGAACATGGTATATTTCTCCATCTATTTGTGTTATCTTTGATTTCTTTCATCAGTGTTTTATAGTTTTCTATATATAGGTCTTTAGTTTCTTTGGTAAATTTATTCCTAAATATTTTATTTTTCGTTGCAATGGTGAATAGAATTGGTCCTTAATTTCTCTTTCTGTTTTCTCATTGTTAGTGTATAGGAATGCAACAGATTTCTGCGTATTAATTTTATTTCCTGCAACTTTACTATATTCATTGATTAGCTCTAGAATTTTCTGGTGGTGTCTTTAGGGTTTTCTATGTAGAGGATCATGTCATCTGCAGACAGTTAGAGTTTTACTTCTTCTTTTCCAATCTGGATTCCTTTTATTTCTCTTTCTTCTCTGATTGCTGTGGCTAGGACTTCCCAAACTATGTTGAATAGTAGTGGTGAGAGTGGTCATCCTTGTCTTGTTCCTGATTTTAGAGAAAATGCTTTCCGTTTTTTGCCATTGAGGATAATGTTTGCTGTGGGTTTGTCATATATGGCTTTTATTATGTTGAGGTATGTTCCTTTTATGCCTGCTTTCTGGAGAGTTTTTATCCTAAATGGGTGTTGAATTTTGTCAAAGGCTTTCTCTGCATCTATTGAGATAATCATATTTTTACCTTTCAATTTGTTAATATGGTGTATTACATTGATTGATTTGCAAATATTGAAGAATCCTTGCATGCCTGGGTTAAAGCCCACTTGGTCACATTGTGTGATCTTTTTAATATGTTGTTGGATTGTTTGCTAGAATTTTGCTGAGAATTTTTCCATCTATGTTTATCCGTTATATTGGCCTGTAGTTTTCTTTTTTTGTGGCATCTTTGTCTGGTTTTGGTATTAGGGTGATGGTGGCCTCATAGAAGGAGTTTAGGAGTTTACCTTCCTCTGCAAATTTCTGGAAGAGTTTGAGTAGGTGTTAGCTCTTCTCCAAATATGTGGTAGAATTCACCTGTGAAGCCATCTGGTCCTGGGCTTTTGTTTCTTAGAAGATTTTTGAGTGCAGTTTCGATTTCTGTGCTTGTACTTGGTGTGTTCAGATTTTCTGTTTCTTCCTGGTTCAGTTTTCAAAGGTTATACTTTTCTAATAATTTTTCCATTTCTTCCAAGTTGTCCATTTAATTGGCATATAATTGCTCATAGTAGTCTCTTGTGATTTTTCATATTTCTGTGTTGTCTGTTGTGATTTCTTCATTTTCATTTCCAATTTTATTGATTTGATTCTTCTCCCATTGTTTCTTGATGAGGTTGGCTAATGGTTTGTCTATTTATCTTCTCAAAGAATCAGATTTTCATTTTGTTGATTTTTGCTATAGTCACCTTCATTTCTGCTCTGATTTTTATGATTTCTTTCCTTCTACTAACTTTGCAGTTCTTCTATTCTTCTTTTTCCAGTTGATTTAGGTGTAAAGTTAGGTTGTTTATTTGATGTTTCTCTTGTTTCTTGAGGTAGGCTTGTATTACTATGAACTTCCATCTTTGCACTGCTTGTATTGAATCCCATAGGTTTTGGGCTGTCTTGCTTTCATTTTCATTTGTTTCTATGCATATTTTGATTTCCTTTTTTATTTCTTCCATGATCTGTTGGTTATTCAGAAATGTGTTGTTTATCCTCCCTATGTTTGTATTTTAATAGTTTTTTCCCCCTCTAGTTGACATCTAATCTTACCACATTGTGATGATTTGTTTTGAATTAAATTTTGTATATAATGTATGTGTGGTATCTTCATTCTTTTGCATGTGACTATCCAGTTTTACTGGGGCTTCCTAGGTGACTTAGTGGTAAGGAACCCACCCACCAATGCAGGAGATGCAAGACACATGGGTTTGATTCCTGGGTCAGCAGGATCCCCTGGAGAAGGAAATGGCAACCCACTCCAGTATTCTTGCCTGGAGAATCCCATGGACAGAGGAGCCTGGTGGGCTACAGTCCATAGGTTGCAAAGATATTTGATCAGTCAGCTCTTCTGGGTCTCCAGCTTGCTGACACAACCTGCAGATCTTGTCAGCCTCCATAATCATGTGAGTCAACTGGTTTTGTTTCTCTGGAGAATCCTTACTAACATACTCATATAAGAGGAACTATACAACATTTGTAGTTTTATATATGCTGTATTTCATTTAGCATGTTTTCAAGGTTCATCCATATTTTAACATGTATCAAAGATACACCCTTTTTAACATAGGAATCCCCTCTAAAACATATATTATCAATACTCTAGACCACTAAACTGCCAGAAGCATAAGTGTTTAATTCAGCCTTGAGGGAACAAGAAATTCTTCTTGGAGGAGATCATGTCTATCTCAGGCTTGAAAAAATGAGCCAGGTGAAAGGGTCAATAGGAAGCACCTAAAAAAATGTCCTAGGTAGAAGAAATAGTATGTATACAAATGTAGTGTGAGAAAGAACATGGTGTTTTTAGAGACCTGAGGGTTTCTTAGTATGAGTGGGACTTAGAGAGTAAAGGAGCAAGTGGCAAGAGACTGCACTAGGAGATTGGTAAGGTTCATGCCATGGTTAATTCTTGCTGGATCTAAGTTGAGTTGTTGCTGCTGATACAGATCATTAAGCATTCTGTGAATAAACTCATTTTTCTTCACCCTCTGATGCTTGCCACCATCTTGAATGACATCAACATCCCTGAGGATAATCAACTTTTGGCTCTACTCTGCCTTTCATAGTGTCCTAAATGTCAAGTGCTAAGAGAGGTTTTGTGCCTATGAGATCAGCATACCTTCACTTTGCCATTCTGAAGAAATGGAGTCCAGTTATGGCCCTCTTGACTACTGGATATAAGGAACTCCTTCACATACATGCTGGTAAGCAGAGATTTCACCCCTTGGGTGGTTATTCCTGTAACTCTCATTGTCTTCTGGAAGTCCACTTGTAGCCACTCTTTTGGATTATTCACCTGGGGAAGTTACAGTAGTGTCTTGTTGATCATGATTTGCTCCCAAAAATCACCAAATGCCTTCTTAATCATAACTCAGCACTTATCACTCTGCATATTAATTATCTTTTTGCCAGTCCCCCATATTAGACTCAAAGCAAGCAACTGGGGTTACCCACTTATAGCTGCCCAGTAAATGTTCACTGAATGAATGTATGAGCAATATACAGACTGACAAATATTAGCCCAGTACTGCATACAGATATGAATGTGTGAATGCATATGGCACATCCACTAAATATCTGTGGGGTTTTCCATGCATAGTCACCTTTCCTTGACACTCCTGGTGGGAACAACCAGGTGACGGAAGTAGCTGAAGAAACAGTTCAGAGCTTTCCCTATTCTTTCCCAACCACTGCTCCTTATTCTGAATCAGTTAAATAGTAAATTTGTTCCCTCTTACCTGGGGTCTCCAGGCATTTGTCCTCCCTTGAAGGTTAAGTCGGGCTTGTGAAGGAGACCAGGTGGCAAACATGTTGCTTAAGTGGGATGAGGCAGTAATCTGTGTATCTGATATAGCTTTATTCTCCATTCCCAGTGGCATGTTGCAACCTTGAAGAAATGGAACAACAGTGTCATCACAAGAACAGGTTGCAGCCAAAGTTCTGCCTCCACTGACATTCTAGTTGTCATCATGACATCATTTTCCAGGCATTAACTTTTGGATGTTATTGTTAACATGCTCTGGATTTTCTGGTCAGCTCTTCTAAGCTTTGTTGGGCTTTGATTTGCCTTGTTAATAGTAGTGTAGGATATGGCTGACCCTGGGGAATTCCATGGTTAGGATGAGCAAATGATGGGTTTGCCCAGGACTGTACTGGTTTTAGCATTGAGACTTCTGTGTCCTGGGAAACATCTCCCTCCCCATCTCAGAAAAACTAGTATGGCTAGTCATACTACCCATGGTTGGGAGTGGGAAGTACATGGGATGACTTGAAACTTACTATTTAAGTCACAGCCCATCAACTCCATGCGAAGAGTGCTGCGGATGCTGTAATGCGTTGGGTGCAAACGGATATATCTAGCAATAATTGGAGGGTTAAAAATATTGTGTTTTACTCCAGATGAATCCACATTGCCAAAGAACACCTGTAAAATGAAGACAGAATAAGAAGCAATTCCTCCCAATCAAGTTTTTTTCTTCTAGATTTGTTTGTGCATTTCTCAACAGCTCCCTGGTGGTTCAAATGGTATAGAATCTGCCTGTGATCCAGGAGATTTGCTTTGATCCCAGGGTCAGGAAGATCCACTGGAGAAGAATGGCAACCCTCTCCAGTATTCTTGCCTGGAGAATTCCATGGACAGAGGAGCCTGGTTGGTCCCAGGCCATGGGGTCACAAAGAGTCAGACATGGCTGAGTGACTAACACATTCACTTTTCAACAGCACCCAACACTCAAAACCATCCTGGCTAGACAGGTGTTAGAATACAAAAGATGAAGGAGAAAAATTATAGGAAGAAGAGTGGATCAAGGGAAATTAGGTCTGTGCAGGTGAAGTAGTCTACACTGGGGTCCTGTAAAATGTTCATCAAACTCCTAATTTATCCACCCCCTCCTTTCCAACTTCATAACCAAAAATTTGTTTTCTACACTTGTGACTATTTCTGTTTTTAAATAAGTTCATGTGCATCTTTTCTTTAGATTTCACATATAAGCAATATCATGTGATATTTGTCTTTCTCTGTCTGACTTACTTTACTCATTATGTCAATCTCTGGGCACAGCATTATTTTTGATAAGTAGATCGGCTTCATTTTAACTTCAATTCTTATGTCTTGATTAAGAAGACATAGGAAGACAAAGTATCTAGATATTTAATGTAATCCCTATGGAACTCACAATGCTCCATTTTACAGGAATGTAAAAGCCAACCCTAAATAGATATGGAATTTCAAGGGACCCTGAATAGCCAAAATAATCCTGGAAAGAAGAAAAAAGTTGGAGGACTCAATTCTGGATTTCAAAACTTATTCCAAAGCTACAGTTATTAAAACAGTGTGGTATTAGCATAAGGATAGACACACAGCTCAGTGGAATAAAGAATCTGGAAATAAACTCATCAGTTTATTCATGTATATAAATCCCAAAGAGTTGAAAACAGGCATTCAAAAAGAACCCATACAGGAATGTCTACCACAGTAGGCACAAGAGAGAAGTAACCCAAATGTCCATCCACTGCTGAGTGGATACAAACCATGTGTGGTCTAGCCATCCAGTGGAATACTATTCATCCAGGAAAAGGAAAGAAGTGCTGATTTGTGCTACCACATGCATGGGCCCTATGCTCAGTGACAGCAGCCAGACACAGAAGGCCACCTATTTATTGTATGCCTCCATCTCTGGGAAGTCTCCAGAACAGGCAAAGGGCTGTGGATAGGAACCTGATGAGTGCTTGCCTAAGGACTACGGGAGTAGGGTGGGGGAAACTGCAGGAGTGGGCAGTGGGGAGTGACTGCCTGGCCGGGACAGGGGTTTCTCTTTGCGGTGGTGCCAATGTTTTGGAACTAGATACAGTGGTGATGGTGGTCCAGCACCACCAGTGTATACTTGGTGCTACTGGGTAGTCTGCTGCCTTCTCTGTACAAAAGTCTCCTCCCGTGGAAAGGGAGAGTTTCGACAAAGAGAGGGTCCAGTGGGCAGGGTGAGCAGGATTCTGCCAGTGTCATGTCTTTGCAGGCTCAGGCCTGCGGGGGTGGGGGTGGGATGGGGGGCATGGGAAATCGGTGATCTTAGGGAGTCTGCCTGTCACAGACTGTGTGCCGCGACCAATGAGGGGCCAGTCCATGGTTTCTAGGAAATGGAGTAGAGGTCTGAGAGTACCGGTTGTCTTGAGAGGATGGGACCAGCTGACTCATCCCGTGGCACCTCATCCCACCGCACCGCAAAGCGAGGCCTCGGAGGAATCGGGATCAATGGTCAGCATGCCCAGGGAAAGGGGCCATTGAAGGTCGTCTCATCGCCGCTCCCGCACTCCACGTGGAGCGCCTCCTGCGGGAAGGCCACTATGCCCAGTGCCTGAGCTCATCTGCACCCATCTTCCTAGCAGCCATCATGTAGCACCTAACTACCAAGGTCCTGGAGCTGGCAGGCAACGAGGCCCAGAACAGCAGTCAGAGGTGCATCACCCCAGAGCTGGTGGACATAGCAGTCCACCACAACGTTCTGCTCAGCGGCTCTTTCGGGATGACAACCATCTCCCTGGTGGCCCCAGCCCGGCACTAGCTGCTCAACCACACCTGGGTCCGGGGTCCCGGGCCCCCAGATGGGCCTCCCCCCGGCTGTTGGGCACCAGGCCTGCTCACTGACTGACTGCACAGCCCGGTGCCTCGGGCCCAGTCATGTTGAATCAATAAGTGTTTCAAGACATCCCTGTGTGTGCTTCAGTCATTTGGCCTGGGAGGTGGAGGTGGGACACCCCTCCTTCGAGAGGTGGGGGTCGGGGGTCTGACTGGAGCGGAGGGGGAGTGTTGTGGGTATGGGTGGAGTCGGGGATGGCAGGCAGAGAGGAGCGGTCGCCCACGGTGACAGTGCATGTGGTGGCCCTGGTGAGAGAAGCTGGCTGTGGCAGGGGTGCGATGGAGTGGGGTCTGGTGGGGGGGAGGCCGGGAAAAGGAAGGCTCCCCTGTTGGCTTTGAGCAAGTAGGAGCCAGGCCAAGTCCCCAGAGGGACCGGGGTCTTGGCGGTGACGTTCAAGACCGAGAGGACGGCGTCGTGGTAGGGTGAAAGTGTCAAGGTTACCGACCGCCCCGCAGCGTGGGATGCAGGGATGGTGGACAGCGTGCTTGACAGGGAGGGGTTCCCATGGGCGTAGGGCCTAGATGCCCATGGAGGCAGGGGCCTAGACCACAAGACTGCGGCAGAATGAGGACTGGAGTGGGCGGGACACAACCCGCACGTATGCAAAGTCGGCATCAGGGTCACGCGGGGTCACCAGTTGACTTTTTGGTCGTGTGCCTTTAGAGATGCCTGGAGATGCCCTGCTTGGCAACCTGCGGGAGCAAGCTGTCACCTAGCAACGGCCGGCTCCCCACCAGGACCCGCTATTTGCATACGGCGCCGGCAGCCAATCACGGCCCCACTTCCGTGCCCGCTCTTTTGCATATCACCCCGGCGACGGGAGCGTCTGGGCTGCCAGGCCGGCGCCGTCGCGCTATGGGCCCGAGCCGGACGCACGGTCGCCTCCCGATTGCTTCAGCGCGCCTGGAAGCGCCGGGGTGGAGAAGATGGCGGCTTCCGCGGCCAGCCTGGGCGGCGGCGGCGCGGGCCCGGGGCCCGAGCCAGGGGACTTCTTGGCCCGCTACCGCCAGGTGTCCAACAAGCTCAAAAAGCGGTTCCTGCGGAAGCCGAACGTGGCGGAGGCCGGCGAGCAGTTCGCCCAGCTCGGCCACGAGCTGCGCGCCCAGGAGTGCCTGCAGTACGCGGCCTGGTGCCAGCTGGCGGTGGCGCGCTGCCAGCAGGCGCTCTTCCACGGGCCCGGCAAGGCGCTGGCGTTGACCGAGGCCGCGCGCCTCTTTCTGCAGCAGGAGCGCGACGCGCGCCAGCGCCTGGACTGCCCCGCCGCCGCCGGGGAGGCCCTGCAGGCCGCTGCCGCCGCGCTGGGCGCCGCCGTGCGCCTGCACCTGGAGCTCGGGCAGCCGGCCGCGGCCGCCGCGCTCTGCCTCGAGCTGGCGGCCGCCCTGCACGACCTAGGTCAGCCGGCCGCCGCCGGCGGCCACTTCCAGCGCGCCGCGCAGCTGCAGCTGCCCCAGGGGCCCCTGGCCGCCTTGCAGGCCCTCGGCCACGCCGCGTCCTGCCAGCTGCTGGCACGGGACTACAGCGGCGCGCTGGCACTCTTCACGCACATGCAACGCCTGGCACGGGAGCTCTGCGGTCTCCCGCCG
Source organism: Capricornis sumatraensis (assembly GCF_032405125.1). NCBI lineage: Eukaryota > Metazoa > Chordata > Mammalia > Artiodactyla > Bovidae > Capricornis > Capricornis sumatraensis. The sequence goes on along the minus strand of NC_091092.1, from coordinate 61,990,872 downwards.
CAGCCCCCGCTCCCGCAGCCCGCCGCCTCCGGCCCTCCGCTCCCGCTGCTCCTGCCCGGCGCGGGGCCGCCTGCTGCCGCCGCCCCGGCCACGCTGGGCGCCTTCGCCGACGTGCTGGTCCGTTGCGAGGTGTCCCGCGTGCTGCTGCTGCTGCTTCTGCAGCCGCCGCCCGCCAAGCTCCTGCCGGAGCACGCGCACACCCTGGAGAAGTACGCCTAGGAGGCCTTCGACGGCCACGGGCAGTACAGCAGCGGCCCGCTGCCCGAGGAGCTATTCCTGCTGCTACAGTCCTTGGTCATGGCCACGCACGAGAGGGACACGGAGGCCGTCAAGTCGCTGCAGGTGGAGATGTGGCCCCTGCTGAGCGCCGAGCAGAACCACCTCCTGCACCTCGTTCTGCAGGAAACCGTCTCCCCGTCGGGCCAGGGGATCTGACGAATCCCTGAGAGGAACCCAGCCACGCTGTGCCTGTTCCTGAAACTCAGGCACCGGCCTGCGCGTTTGCGGGAGCATGAAAGATCTTGATCCTGGCGCTTCTGCTTCTGCAGTGTATCTTACTTGTCTTGCCACCGGAAGAATGCAGTTGACTAAAGTCACCTTGTTTCCATAACAGTGGCAGAAAAAAAAAAAACCATATAATAGAATCGGAGGACACAGCTCACCTCACCAGAAATTTCAACATAAACTGGAGAATGCCTTGGGTTCCTTTCACCCAATCGTCCCCCGAACCCGCTCCGCGCCCCCCCGCCCCCCGCCACCGCCCAGAAGGCTCCACTTTCCCCACATCCTTGTTTCACACAGGATTTATTTGCATAGCTCTGGCTTGGAACTCTAGCTGCATGATTTTTTTCATGGTGACTTTGATTCCTTAGCGTATTGTGATGTCTGCCTGCGTGATCGCCCAGTTCCTCCTTTGTTCCATGCGCCTCATACGTTGGAATCGTTGTATTCAGTACTCCGCGGTTGTCACTACAGCCCTCAATCCATGATAAAGCCTTTCTGACACTCCTGACTTGTGGTTTAGATTGATCTCTGTAAAATGGGAATAGCTTATCTACCTGTCAGAAGGCAGAAGCACAAACAGATAGTTCCCGTTTAGATCCGAGGTGGATTCATTCACTCGAAATGGACACTGTGCCTTTGAATCTACAGAGATCATTTGCGATGTGGTCTTTAGCTGCAATGCATATGTTTTCGGTACAAACGAGGTGGGCCTGGGAGTAGGGGTGAGGGCGGGGTGAGCTCCAGCACAATGGTGTCAGATGTGCAATGGAGTTGTTAGTTGCGGTTGTTCCGAGAGGTCCAGGTAATCCACATGGGCAGGTTTTACTTGTAGTATGGTCCCTTCTACAAATCTTCAACTCAAATATATAAAATCAGCATGCTTCTTTGGTCTAGTGTGATCACGTATATGCCAGACTGTGCCCTTGGTCCCCAGAAGCAGGGTGGCGTTCCATTTTTAGACACTAGATTTCTGGTCCAAATGATACGTGCAAACTGACTTTCTCAGGTTTTCTTTAGCGCTGAGTGTGATGACAAGAACTCTTTAGAATATATTCTCATTCTCTTCCATTCAGTTTGGGAAAATGCATCCTTTAGGCTGAAGTTGTAGACAGCACTAATCTTTTGGGGGTGAGTTTTAAGCACTCAGTTTAGGAATCTATCTTGCTTTTGCATATTTGGTGGGGAGGGGGAATATGTGGAGTGTTGTATGAGATAAGTGCCCCCAAATGGGTGGGACTTTTAGGGTATGCTTTTGGACCTCTATTTCAGCAGTGGCTAAGCAAGTATAGGGGAGCCCACTGGAGACAGATGCAGGCACCCCTCCTGTGCCCTCACGTGGCTGCCAGGCAGGGTCCTTCCAAGCCCTAAAAGCCCAGTCCAACTTATTGCCAAGGCAGTGAGGGTGCACGCTCCCTTGTGTGTTTGCTTTTTCTGGGACACTCAGCCCTGGCTGCCTCCCTTACCATCCTTAGGACAAGAATGCTCAGGAATGAATTATGGAGTGTGCCTGGTGAGAGCATTTGGGTTTAGGGGCAAAGTAAAGCCTCCTTTGTTGTTGTTTAGTCACTAAGTCATGTCTGACTCTTTGTGACCCCATGGACTGTAAGCCCACCAGGCTCCTCTGTCCATAGGATTTCCCAGGCAAGAATACTGGAGAGGGTAGCCATTGCCTTCTCCAGGGAATTTTCTCAAGCCAGGGATGAAACCTGCATCTCCTGCATTGGCAGATAGATTTTTATTACTGAGCCACCAGCAAAGCCCTTAAAAGCTTGCTTTGAGGGAGTGAGGTGAGGAGTTACCACAGAGCCTGGTATTGCATATTCAAGCCTAACTTTAGAAAACACTAAAGGCTGTTTCCTGTTTGCCATTGGCTCATTTATGTATCTTCTTCAGACACTTTGTAGCACAGAGAGCTGGGCTAAGGCCACATCAGTGGTTTTGACAGAATTCTCTTGCTGTATATCATCACCTGGTGTCAACATTAACACTGATTTCTAACACAACCAAAGATAAATATTTTAAAAGGACAGGATTAGTGTTCTTTTAAACTTGAAAACCAAAGGGAAAGATCTGCATCACTGACAGTTCAAAATTCACATTCAAAATACTATGAAATACTGAAAATAGTAGCTAGTGAAGCAATGATCTTTAAAAGGTGTTGGGTTCTTTTACTCCCTTTATGAGGGACTTCTGTGATGAGACGTTGCTTATGAAAAAATATTTTGCATGTGAATGGTTGCCCAAGTGGTGTACACCTGGTTTCCTGGGGTTTCCAGGTGGCACAGTGGTAAAGAATCTGCCTGCTGATGCAGGAGACTCGGATTTGATCCCTGGGTGGGGAAGATCCCCTGGAGAAGGAAATGGCTACCCACTCCAGTATTCTTGCCTGGAAAATAAAATGGACAGAGGAGCCTGGCAGGCTACAGTCCATGGGGCTGCAAATGACTGAGGGACTGAGCATGTGGATGGTACAAAGATTTTTAAACATTTGAGAACCATTATACTGGAGGAAGATGACTAAGACTGAAATGTGTAAATTAATCAGGCATGCTCTGGGATGACAGAGTTCTGGTTAGTGTGAACTGTAGAGACATCTCTACTGCCATTAGACTAGACCACCAGTTCAGAAACTTTTTCAGTAGAGGAGATGTAGATATTTCAGTTTTTTCGATCCAACTAAACATTCAGTGACTAATATACTATGACTAAGAGAGGTTTTCCTTGGAATGCAGCACTGAGTTGTGCTGGAGCCAGCTAGGACTAGCTTGTGAGAAGCAATTGTGGCTGGCTGCTCCCAAGTCTGCATTCAGTGACCTTGCATCAGCAGCTTGAAATCAGGTGTGATGGGAAATATTTACATCATGGAAATCCGCAAATGTTACAAATAAAGGCCCTTCCCCTGACTGTCCTCCACTTTGCCCCAGAGCTGGTTGTTAAACATTCGCCAGCCCGCCATTGAATGAGAGTATAATTTACAGCAAAGAGAATAAACGTGATCATATCCGAGATGCTGAAAAAGCACTTGATGAGATTCTACAGCCTTTCCAAATAAAGTAGGAGCAAGAAACTTTTTAAATGTTATAAAAAATATTTGAAACTAACTGAACATTATATTAAACAGTGAAATATGGGATCCATTCCCATTAAAGTCAGAAGCAAGAAATACTCATTTATAATAAAGATAATATATCTGTATCTATACATACTATCAAACTTCAGACAAAAGAACAAAGAGCATTTTGTTTACCACCCAAGTCTACAAAGACTGATCTGCTGCAGCTGGTGATAGACAGGGTACTGGGTGTTCAGAGGAAGAGATTAACAGGATAACAGGATGAGGCACTGTGTGTTTCAGGAAATTCAAGATGATAACAGGATACTCTGTGCTTTGGACAGATAGGTCCTTAAGTAGTTAATATGCATTTCAAGAAGAATTGTAATGAACCCTGCTTTTTGCATCTTTCCATACATAGAAAAACAGTATAACCATGGACTTGAAACCTCTGTTCTTTGTGAGTACCTGTAATATTTCACCAAGATGTATGTCTGACTACATGTATGCCTTAACAGCAAAACATGTAAACTAGCTTCCCCTCACCTCTTTGGAGCAGCTCCCAGAGCTATGTGAGAGACTTGTCTCCCAGACTAGTCCTCAGTAAGACCCCGAATAAAATTTAACTCACAACTTTAACATTGTGCATTTTTCTTTTAGTTGACAACACAATATATACATATTTATGTGTCTGTGTATATATCTCTGATTATACATATATTAATCACAAAAGCATTTTAGAGTGATTATTATTTTCCATTTACCAGGGTCTGTTAGCAAAATCCCCTGGAGAAGGAAATGGCAACCCACTCCAATATTCTTATCTGGAGAATTCCATGGACAGGGGAACCTGGTGGGCTACAGTCCATGGGGTCACAAGAGTCTGACATGGAAGTCAGCATGTCTTCCATGTAATGGAGCAGTATGGTGTTCTGTGGGATGTCAATATATTTGGGGTCCCTAGGGTCTATATTAGGAGAAGGCAATGGCACCCCACTCCAGTATTCTTGCCTGGAAAATCCCATGGACGGAGGAGCCTGGTGGGCTGCAGTCCATGGGGTCGCTAAGAGTCAGACACGACTGAGTGACTTCACTTTCACTTTTCACCTTCATGCATTGGAGAAGGAAATGGCAGCCCACTCCAGTGTTCTTGCCTGGAGAATCCCAGGGATGGGGGAGCCTGGTGGGCTGCCATCTGTGGGGTCGCACAGAGTTGGACACGACCAAAGCGACTTAGCAGCAGCAACAGCAGGGTCTATATAGGGCTTCCCTTGTGGCTCAGTTGGTAAAGAATCTGCCTGCAATGCAGGAGACCTGGGTTCAGTCCCTGGGTTGAGAAGATCCCCTGGAGAAGGGAAAGGCTACCCACTCCAGTATTCTGGGCTAGAGAATTTCATGCGACCATGGGGTTGCAAAGAGTCAGACAGGACTGAGCGACTTTCACTTCACTTTCAGGGTCTATATTACGATAAGGAACAAAGGAACTGGCATCACTTTGAGGCATCAACCATGAAGTTCATACTCTTGTTCCCACTTTGTAAATGCAAATCTATTCTGACTTTGGTTGTCAGTGTGAATGAAGAAGAAAGCATCCTCCAGGTCTGTGGCTCCATATCAGGTGCCTGGTGCTGTGTTAATTTGCTCCAGAGGAGATACCACACTTAAGAGTTGTGATTTTCTTTTTTATCACCACCTGACTAAATTTGTGATGATCTGTCACTTTTCCATAACTCATCTGGCTTTTGTTAGTAGCCAAACACTTAGTGGTCTAAGGAGACTAGCCACTGGGTTGGAAGGCAACTATTCCAGGTGGAGCAACTGAAAGACTTGTGTGCACAGCAGGGATGACTGCTTCAGAGACTGGGGAAAGGTCACCTCCTTCAGCAGAGAAGGTTTAGGGCAATTTAGAGGTTTGTGGTTCACAGCCTCATGCATGTCTGCCTAAATGTACCCACCCCAGGTCTCAGAATTCCACCCGTTTCCATCAGTGCCATTACCTTAGCGTAACAACCATATCAGGGCTGACCATTTAATTGTGACTGCAACTCTGCAATTCACATGCTCTGCTCCTAGGTTTGGTATAAAGTCCAAGTATCTGCCTATAACCCCAGGACATGGAAGACTCCTCCAGAACGCCATGATTCTGTCAAGAATATATATATATATATGAATATATATATATATATATGTTCATGGATGTTCTTTGTATATATTCATAACATTTAATTTCTTTTTCCCCCTATGTATGCTGAAAAAGAAGATGCATACTCAGTTGTATCCAACTCTGCAACCCTGTGAACTGGAGCCCGCCAGGCTCCTCTGTCCATGGGATTTCCCAGGCAAGAATACTGGAGTGGGTTGCCATTTTCTTCTCCAGGGGATCTTCCCACCCAGGGATTGAACCCGAGTTTCCCATGTCTCCTGCTTTGTAGGTGAGTTCTTTACCACTGAGCCACCTGGATAGCCTGGACATGAAAAGAAAACAGGTCACTCTACTGTCAGATGATGCTAAATTGGTTGCCATAGCAACCAAATGCTACTAACTTCCCAATGTCTTCCTTCCTTATCTGAAACTCATCCTATTGTATCACTGATGATAATCTGAGAAATTGTGATGCCACCACATGTCATGGGTTATTCAACATCCAGTCTTCTCCCCAAGTAAGGAATTATACCTGTCTTCCTTGAATATATTAGCAACATAGTCCTGGAATTCTACTTGGAGTGTCTGTTTCCTGCGGCTACATAAGAGATCCTTCAGGCTACCTTTTTTGTCCATAGGTCCATCATCACTCTATTGCCCATGAGTGAAAAATGCTTTTTTGGGGGGCTAAGATGTTGAAGCTGAAACTCCAATACTTTGGCCACCTGATGTGAAGAGCTGGCTCATTTGAAAAGACCCTGATGCTGAGAAAGATTGAAGGTGGGAGGAGAAAGGGACAACAGAGGATGAGATGGTTGGATGACATCACTGACTCAATGGACACGAGTTTGGGTAAACTCTGGGAGTTGGTGATGGACAGGGAGGTCTGGCATGCTGTGGTTCATGGGGTCACAAAGAATCAGACACAACTGAGTGACTGAACTGAACTGAAGTTTCTAGAAACTGTGAGTGTTTGTTCCGTATCTGAAATCTGTCAAAAGCTCCTCAAAAGATTCAAGCATTCTCTTGAAAAGGACTAATTACATACCATTAAGGTCCCAGTGGAGTTCCCCCGATAACCCTGCCACCGCTGTCCATCGAGGCTGTACATGATGATAAACTGAGAGATGTACAGGCTGGAGAACTTCTGCCGGGCACCCTGAGTCAGGATGCTGTGAATAATCATCGGTGCCAACAGATCCACCTACCAATGAAAGCAACACTTGATTTTACATGGTGGTATGTGCCATATTCTGAAAAGATTTCTCTGCTTAAGAAGAATCTACCTCGATAGAGAGAAGCCCAATATTCCCTTGGAGGTGCAAGTGCAACAGAGATCAGTGTGGAAATGTAGATGTGTGGGAAGCTGTGGAATCAATGACGGGAAGTGTGTTCACTGAGTTCCCAGGCCATGTCCTGACAAAGCAAATCACTTTGGAATCACTGAGCCCCACTTTTCTCTACACACATCCTTAGTGCTGCACACCTGGACCCCATAGCAGGTGCCTCCCTGACACACCAGCCTCTGACTGGACAAAGCCATTTGCCTTCTCTGTCCCCAGACTACCCGCCTCCCACCATCACTATCAGTGCCAAATTACTGTCCCTCCTGCAAGTGTTACTGCAGAAACTCTTTCTCCTGCTTAACCTTTCCCAACTCATCCAGAGAACTTTCAGGTGGCTTCTTTTCTGCTTCCAGTCCACTTTGTATATAATTTCATTATAGTAAATTATTGCACCCCATTGTAAACTTTTCTTTGCTTTTTGCCTTCCTTGTTAGACTGAGATCCTGAAGGCAATAAGCCTGTCTCAGTCACCTAACCTTTTCGTGTCTCAATTTCTTGCTCCGTACAGTGGAGTTAATAATGGTATTTATCTCAAAATGTTACCAGAAGGATTACAGAGTTAATACATGCAATGTGCTGAGTTCACTGCTGGCACATACTAAACATGTAATATGTTAGGTTTTACATTCTCTCTAGCCCTGGCACCTAACATGGGATCGGATGAAATATTGATCCTTAGTAGTAAGGAATGGTTGGATCTGAAAGAAGAGGGCATGGGTCACACAAGCATTACAGGAATTTTGACATCAGTTGGTACCCTAATTTCTCCCAGATGCCTGGCACACTCAGCTAGGACTGGTCTGGACTCTTGTACTTAATGGTGATTTTTCTCAGTTGACTCTAAGCTCTATCTATTCATCATTCATTCATTCATTCATCAAAGAATATATTTTTAGCATTTGTTATGTGCCAAGCACTCTTCTTGGAGAAGGAAATGGCAACCTACTTCAGTATTCTTGCCTGGATAATTCCGTGGACAGAGGAGTCTGTCAGGCTACAGTCCACAGGGTCACAAAAGGTCGGATACGAATGAGTGACTGAGCACATGCACTTTTCTGGGTACTAGCAACAGAGTTGTGAACAATAAAAAAAGCCCTGCCTTCATGGAACTTACATGGAGAAGAAGGAGAAGGGTGTGCAAGGAAGGAGGCATGTTTGAACATTAGTCCTGACTGCTCACATGTTGACATGATAATATTTTTGGATATGTTGGATTAAAGATAATGTATTATGAATTTTTTTGGCAGAGCCACACGGCCTGCAGGATTCTAATTCACTGAACAGGGATTAAACTCAGGCCCTTACACATGTGCTTTGCATTTGTGGTTCACATGATATTTCTGTTGGCCAGCGCTGCTCCAGAGGACATGGGGAAGGGAAAAAAGATGAAAGACTGAGTCATTGAAAAAAAAATTCAGTTAACCTAGGGACACTTTCAGTAATGACTCCAAGTTGGTTGACCAGATTTGGCCTAACTTTAGCAGGCGTTTCTTACTACTCTGTGGTGTAGAATTTGTGAAGAAGATGCCTTTGGTTTTAGAAAAAGAAGCAGCCACATTTTCTTGCCTTGTGGGACCAGGGATCAAGCCATTTGTTTTTGTGTTAACGTGAAGGAATTGGAGGACTCAAGGATACCTAGGCAATTGAAGACATCTAAAAAAAGAATATGCAGTCTTTGGAGGTGGTAAATTTGATGTTATAGAAAGATATTCAGAGATTCTAATCCCAGTAGAAAGATCAAACACACAGTGTAGGACTTCCCTGCTAGCACAGTGGTAGAGTCTGCCTGCCAGTGCAGGGGACATGTGTTCGATCCTTGGTCCTGGAAGATCCCACGTGCCTCAGGACAGCTAAGCCCATGAGCCACAACTACTGAGCTTGTGTTTTAGAGCCTGGTAACCAAAACTACTGAAGCTGGTGCTCTGCCACAAGAGCAGCCACCACAGTGAGAAGCCTGCACATAACTAGAGAGCAGCTCCCACTTGCCACAATTAGAGAAAAAACTGCATAATGAAGACCCAGGGCGGCAAAAATAATTAAAAAACAAAATACAGAGCACTCAATTCTATTCCTGAGTCTTTCAGTCCTGACTCTTTTGGTACAAATCATAAGCCACTCTGTTCTTCAGTTCTTTCCTCATCTATTACTTGGGGTTTGATGAAAATGACTTAGGTAGGAAGGAGGTATACAAGGCATTGAGCTTGCCAAAGGAATGTGTGATGTGATGGAATGCAATGCATTTTCTAACCTTGATCCAAGGAGAGGGATCCTTGGTGCTCCAGGCATTGATTGATCCAGAATAATGAAGTCTGGCCAGCTTTGGGGCCCACTGTCCTTTGCTCGAGAAAGGGAAGAGAGATTAGATTCAGCTGGGTTGGTTCTGGACACGTAGGAATAAAATTACTCTCTTGAGAAAGGTTAATCCTAGCTGTGAAGACAAAGGTATAAAGCAGAGTAATATCAATGACTACTGAAGTGTTTGGCTTGTCCTTCTTGTATATTTTATTTTCTAAAATTTAGTAAGTTTGTTGATTGTCTGTACCTCTACTTAGCTAATACTAATGTGTCACCAGCACCATCAATTAATATTATTTCTCTATTATATAATCTATGTTCACTGGAGAGAAATAAGAAATAAAAAGAAAACATAAGTTAAAAAAATAAAAGAAGTATAAAACATCATCCACCCAAAGAAAAATAGTACTATTTTGGTATATATTTCTCAAACATCTTTTTCAAATGTTTTTTTCCCCTCTAAAATGGAGTTTGGCAAACTTTTTTCCTGTAAATAATTTAGCCTTTATCATCTGGTGTTGTGACATTTAAATGCTGTTGTAGAGTGAAAGCTACAGAGACTTCCCTGTAGCTCAAATGGTAAAGAATCTGCCTGCAATGTAGGAGACCAGGGTTCAATCCCTGGGTGGGGAAGATTCTCTGGAGAAGGGAATGGCAATCCACTCCAGTACTCTTGCCTGAAGAATCCCATAGACAGAGGAGCCTGGCAGGCTACAGTCCATGGGGTTGCAGAAAGTCGGACATAACTGAGCAACTAACACACACAGACACACACACACAGTGAGAGTGCCCACAGATAATTGTAAATGAACAAGTGTGGCTTCTTTATGAACACTGGAATTAGAATTTCACATAATTTTCACATGTCATGAAATAGTCTTCTTCTTTTGTTTTCCCCCAATCATTTAAGAACAGAAAAATAATTCTTAGCTTGAAGGCCATACAAAATCAAGTGATGGACTGGATGTGACCTGTGGGCTACAGTTTGAGAAAAATGCAGCTTCATGCTACAGCGAAGAGAATGGATTGAAGGGAAGCCACGTGGAAGGCAGGCAGGACATTTAAAGAGGCAGATGCATTACTTGGGTGAGAAAAGAAAATAGATTGAGAAGCACCTATGGAGTAGAATTTATAGAAGCATGAAGATGGATTGTTTATCTGAATCTTTCCAACAGAAATAAAAAACCATATAATCAGCTCAGTGCTTTGAGAGAAAGGAATACTGTTTACCATATTGTCCTGAAGCTGTAATCTGAAAATCTCTAATGCGTCCAGAAGCCATTCCCAGTGGAATTTGACACTCTGAAATCAAACCAGGGGAGCACAATCGTTAGAAGTGCAGAAACAGAGCTTCACAAATGCAGGTCAATGAGAACACCAAGAAATGCTCATATTTTTTAGTGTATACTACATGGCAAGAATTGGATGCAAGATTTTTATTGTACTATCTCATTTAACTAGTTCCAACAGGAAGGCACTAGAACTACTCAGATTTTGCAACTGAGTAAAGCAAAAACATTACTTTGCCAACAAAGATCTATCTAGTCAAGGCTATGGTTTTTCCAGTAGTCGTGTATGGATGTGAATTGGACTATAAAGAAAGCTGAGCACCAAAGAACTGATGCTTTTGAACTGTGATGTTAGAGAAAACACTTGAGAGTCCCTTGGACTGCAAGGAGATCCACCTAGTCCATCCTAAAGGAGATCAGTCCTGGGTGTTCACTGGAAGGACTGATGTTGAAGCTGAAACTCCAATACTTTGGCCACCTGATGGGAAGAACTGACTCATTGGAAAAGACCCTGATGCTGGGAAAAATTGAAGGCAGGAGAAGGGGATGACAGAGGATTAGATGGGTAGATGGTATCACCAACTCAATGGACATGAGTTTGAGTAAATTCCGGGAGTTGGTGATGGACAGGGAGGCCTGGCATACTTTGGTACATGGGGTTGCAAAGAGTCGGACGTGACTGAGCAACTAAACTGAACTGAAAACTAGGGTCCATCCATAAGTATACCAGTGGTTCTCTTCTTGTTGAGGATTAAAACTCAACTTCTTCCAGATGATATATGAGAGTTACACTTCGTAACAGGACCAAAATTAAGCTTCAAAATTTGCTCCTGGAGCGCTTGGGACTTCAGTGTTAAAGTGTTCAAAGCTTCAGGCAGATCCGCCCTCCTCTGAGGATTCTGATTTCTGCCCGCAATATTCATTTTAGATTTGGTAATGACTGTGAGCTTGAATGAAGTTCTTGGCAAAGGCCACCCTTCGAGGAGGTGGAAAGCAGTCAAGTGCCCAGTGCCACTCACCCTTGCTGTACACCAGGAAGAGAGTGCTCATTCCAGCTTGTAGGTGCTCGCCAATAAGACATTCTATCCGCCAAGTCCCAACCTTGGATGGTAGCATTTCCACGGTCTCAAAGACACCTTAGCAAAACCAGAAGGCAGAAGAGTGACTTCCTCTCACCAAAATGGGCATAAGATACATCAGATTATGCAGAACATCAGAGGAGATCTAGCCAAGTCAGTTGCACCACTCTTTGACCCAAAGTGCCTGTGATGTAGCCCCTGCAGCTGGAGACTGGAGGTGAAGTTCTGACCCTGGGGAAAGGGTGAGAAAGAGTACCTGGACGCTTCAGGGGTGGAGACGGGAGAAAGCTACTGCATTAGGACTGGCCTGCACTCTCAAGGCTTGGCAGAGCCAGAGGTGGATTTCTCATTGACAAGATGTGGGCTCCCTGCCTCAATGAGTAAAGTAACCCTAGGAGCAAGAAGCTAGAGGTGAATGCTGAGGGGCTGAAAGCTGAGTGATAAGTGACCATCCAGAATAAAGGTAAAATCAACCAAGTCAAGAGGATTTCATGTAAGAGGGTCCCCCAAAGGAGTTTCTGCAGAGCCCCTGAAAGTACCCCACCAGAGAAAGAGTCCTCTTTAAATATCTGCCGTGCTTCCCTGAGAGCTCAGTAAAGAATCTGCCTGCAATGCAGGAGGCCCCAGTTCAATTCCTGGGTCAGGAAGATCAGCTGGAGAAGGGTTAGGCTACCCACTCCAGTCTTCTTGGGCTTCCCTGGTGGCTCAGCTGGCAAAGAATCCGCCTGCAATGCAGGAGACCTGGGTTTGATCCCTGGGTTGGGAAGATCCCCTGGAGAATGGAAAGGCTACCCACTCCAGTATTCTGGCCTGGAGAATCCCATGGACTATAGTCCATGGGGTCGCAAAGAGTCAGACACAACTGAGCGACTTGCACTTTGACTTTTCACTTTCACTTTAAATATCTGCCAGGTGCAGACAGTGGTGATATCCCTTATCTCTCCCCCCTCCAAGCTACGGTTCAAAGCAGCAACCAGCCAGGAGTGCAGGGGGAAGCATAGGAAGGAGATATTGAGGTTAAAATCAAGTTCCGAAGCTAAAGGCCAAATTAGTGATCTGGAAGAGAAACCTAAGGACATAATGCAAAAAGGCAAGCAAACAGAAGGAAATGAGGGAAACTGAGTCATAGAAGATGAAGAAGTCCATGACTTTTCTAATGAAAGTTCTGCAAGGAAAGAAAACAAAAGGAGGGGGCGGGAATCAGAGAAATGATAAGGAGAAAAATCCTCTAAAGCTTAAGAATGAAATGCATGATTTCAGAGCGAAAGGGCCCACTGAATGCCACAGCAGAGCACTTGTCATGAAACCCAGAAGGAGGTGCCTCTTGCTGAAAATCTAGAATAAAACCTTATAAAAGGAAATTCAGAATTTTAATGAAGAATGGAATTTCCCCGGCAGTCCACTGGTTACAACTCCATGTTTCCATTTCATGGGGCGGAGGTTCTATCCCTGGTCAGGGAACTAAGATCCCGCATGCCGTGTGGCACAGCCAAGAAAAAAGGGGGAAATTTTTCTTTGATTAATGTGTTGAAGTGGACATTATGATGTCTGACTTGAATTTTCTTTGTGACGTGAAGTGACTGCAGGCCTGTCAGCAAGAAAAGTCACTGGGCTTATCAGAATTTTACACAGAAACAGAAGTTTAGTTCCACTATTAAACCTATTTTTTTTCTTCCTTCTGTTTTGCCTGCACTGTGAGGTATATGGGATCTTAGTTCCCCGATCAGTGATCAAAACTGTGTGCCCTGTGGTAGAAGCACTGAGACCTAGCACTGGATCACCAGGGAAGTTCAGAACCTGTTTTAAAGGAACATTTGAGAATTAAGATGATATTCTGTTTTGATCAACAGTGGAAGCAGTGTTTGATCAAAATTTGTTCTTCATACATAAACCAATCACTCTTTGGGAATCACTAATTGGTGATTGGAACCAATCACTATTGGTGCCCTGTGGGATTCGAGTTGGGAGAAAAATCCTCTTTTTCTAGGAAAGTGCTGGGACATCCATTGTCCATTGATTCTGCTCTGTTTCCTTTACAGCACATTATCTGTATCTTAAATGATCATGTTCGTTTGCTAAGTTCTTTATGATCTCTCTTCTTTGTTCAAGGGACATATCCCCAGGGCCTAGACCTTGAAAGGAGCTCCTCAGCAAGCACAGGAAGTTGAAGACAGAGCGCAAACTGGTTTGTACCTGGGTAGAGATTGTAGACCGCCATTTTATACTCCTCCGTTTTTCGCACAGTGAACACATGGCCACTGAAATGAATGGAATGGATATTTTCATTGCTGCCCATGCTGAGCAGATACCACCTAATCCTTTGATGCTGAGCCATGACTAAGCCAGGGAGTGTATCCATCACGTAGCCATTGATTGCTAGACAAAGAACACAGAGAAACCTGTTAATGTCTATTGTGCCTGGGTCTTTCCCTCCATTCCAGCCAAAAGGATGGATTCCTAGGAAGATTGCACTCTCATCCATATACTCTCAAATCGTGCAACATCCCAGCCTCAGGCTCCAGGCTCACTTCATGGCAAATGAGATTTGGGTGTGGACTGCATTACCATGGAAGCGATACTTTTCTTGAAAAGTAGGGTCCTCTGGCTGGACATGGCAGGGCGCCACACAGTTCCTTGCCATGTTTTCGGCAAAGTACCAGCTCTTGGTCTCATCAAAAATGGTGAAAAACAGAGCGAATTCCTGTACTGTCACTTGTCTCCCATGAGCAGCACTCAGCGTGTCCACGCGGCAGATCAGAATGGGGCCAATCAAGCCTGAGTGCACGTCTTTTTCCTGAAAGGAAAGACATTAGTTCTAGGAGCGAATGTTCTCTCACTCAGGAACCAGAGGGGATTTCTCATCAGCTTTTATGACCCTCCACCCCATTCTGCAGCTTCCCATGGGACAATTCTTCCTCTTTAGTAGATTCCTGAGTGATATGTCTAAAACATAAATATGCTGATATCTCCCCTATTGAAAACTTCCCATTATGCTGGTGATAAATCCCACACTTCTTAGCAGCTGACACAAAGAAGACCTTTTCTTTTTTTTTAACACTTTACTTTTTGGCTGCACCTCAGGGCATGTGGGATCTCAGCTCCTGACCAGGGATTGAATCTGTGTCCCCTGCAGTGAAGGCACAGAGTCTTAACCATGAGACTGCCAGGGAAGTTCTGAGACCCTTTCTTTCAAAGCAGGAAAGGGCCAGCACAAAGGAGCCCTGCTTACCAGATCAACATCAGAAAAGTAAGCCCAGGCTTTGCAGTCAAATTCATCTTTGGTGGGTGCCATATGGTGCTGCACTTTCCAAAAGTAGCTTTGGGTTTCATTAGGCTTGACAAACTTTTTTCGAGGTTCTGCTCCTTGTCTCTGATCTCCGTTATAAGAAATAAGGCTAGAATAGAAGGAGTAGGGACGAGAGGCCTGGTTTTTGAAAGTTACCTGCAGAGGAAGAGAGAAAAAGGCAAGTATTATGTTTTAGGATCTTGTAAAGTTCTTACATCCCTAATAGCAATGCCTATTTAGGGGGTGTTATCCAGGTTTTCAATACCTGGAGGAATCGGTATGTTATTAGAACCCAAACCTAAAGATCTGTGAAAGAAACAGACATTTTTCATTTCCACAGTCTTTAAGACATGAACTCACAGTTACAAAGGAGAAAATTGCTAAATCCTTAAAAGAAATTCTAAAGTAAAAGAGAAAATATGACCACAGGAGTTTTAAGGGACCATAACCCCAGGAACTGATCCTCTTAAAGTTCTTCATGACAAATGTCAGGATGATTACATATGCTCCTTGTACAAGACTTTTTTTTTTAATTAAAAAGTTATACATTTTCATGGGACATATGGAAAGTAAAATTCAAGTCAGAATAAATTCACTCACAATCCTATAATTTTAGAACCTTCTATATCCTTCCTGTAAACAATCAGTTGGGACAATGGATGACTGTTTCTAGAAAAAAATAAAACTATCTTGATCTTTGGCTCATACAGCACCAAAGCAAATTCTAGTCTACAGGAATTATTATTGGATTAAAAAGTTAGATGTTAAGAAATTAAACTGTAAAAGAAAGTTGAAGAAAATATAGGTGATTTTAAGAAAATAAATCTCTGTATAGGAAGGATTTTTATAAACATAAAAGCTATCAAAGTGTCATAAAGGAAAGATTTATGGGTTACTACCTAAAACTTCAAACATATTTTATTTTAAAAATCACTATATATAAAATTGGGCTTTCCTGGTAGCTCAGACAGTAAAGAATCTGCCTGCAATGTGGGAGACGTGGGTTTAATCCTTGGGTTAGGAAGATCCCCTAGAGGAAGGCATGGCAACCCACTCCAGTTTTCTTGTCTGGAGAATCCCATGGACAGAGGAGCCTGGCAGGCTGCAGTCCACAGGGTCATAAAGAGTCAGACACAACATATATAAAATTAAAAGAAAATAAACTTAGAAAAATAGTATTCACTAAAATGACCAATGATCATTAATATATCAATGATCTATAATATATATGGTAATACAAATTAATAAGAAAAGCATTTGCTCCAAAAATTCAACTATGCAAAGAACATTAACAGATAATTTGTTAGAGAAAGACTTAAAATGTTCCTGTACATTGCACTTCTGGAATTTTATCCTGGGAAAAGAGTTGTGATGACATCATTACTTAAACAGTGGAAAAAAAAGAAACTATCTAAAAGGTTGTTCAAAGAAAAACAGTTAAATAAACCATAAAATCATATAATGAACTGATATTTTTTCAGTTGAAAAACATATGTAGTGTTTTTAATAACATAAAGAATGTTTATAACATTTATTTTAAAAATAAGTAGAATGATGAGTTGTATAATTTTGAATACATAAAGAAAATACATAGGAAAAACATAAGAACATACAGAAAAATGATAATTATGGGGTTATTTTTCAATTTTCTTATTTTCTATACTTTAAACTTTTTGAAAGTGTGAAAACAGTATTTTTATAATCAGAAATTAAAAAAAAACATATATGGATCAATTTTCTTGAAATCCCATTGTCCTCAACTTACCATGATATTGTCTTCCACTTCTGCTCTTATATATGGTCCCAAGAGTCCCAGGTGTTCATTTAATTGTCCACGGTATACGGCCTGAGTAAAGGAGCCATCAGTAAATTCCTCGAATACCACCTTTTTGAACTGAGGGACTCCTCCATTCTGAGACCTGGTGAAAAAAAAGCAGAGGAAAAGCAATATCTTCATGGCCTAGGTGAGTAGAAAAGAGATGCATTTGATAGAACTGATAATGAATTCCTACTTTTGCATTCCAGTCCCGTATAATGAAAAGGACATCATTTTGGGGTGTTAGTTCTAAAAGGTCTTGTAGGTCTTCATAGAACCGTTCAACTTCAGCTTCTTCAGCGTTACTGGTAGGGGCATAGGCTTGGATTACCATGATATTGAATGGTTTGCCTTGGAAATGAACAGAGATCATTCTATCGTTTTTGAGATTGCATCCAAGTACTGCATTTCGGACTCTTCTGTTGACCATGATGGCTACTCCATTTCTTCTAAGGGATTCCTGCCCACAGTAGTAGATATAATGGTCATCTGAGTTAAATTCACCCATTCCAGTCCATTTTAGTTTGCTGGTTCCTAGAATGTCGATGTTCACTCTTGCCATCTCCTGTTTGACCACTTCCAATTTGCCTTGATTCATGGACCTGACATTCCCAGGTTCCTACGCAATATTGCTCTTTACAGCATCGGACCTGGCTTCTATTTCCAGTCGCATCCACAACTGGGTATTGTTTTTGCTTTGGCTCCATCCCTTCATTCTTTCTGGAGTTATTTCTCCACTGATCTCCAGTACATATTGGGCACCTATCGACCCTGGGAGTTCCCCTTTCAGTATCCTATCATTTTGCCTTTTCATACTGTTCATCAGGTTCTCAAGGCAAGAATACTGAAGTGGCTTGCTATTCCCTTCTCCAGTGGACCATATTCTGGAGTAACGGGCAAATTTGGCCTTGGAGTATGGAATGAAGCAGGGCAAAGGCTAATAGAGTTTTGCCAAGAGAACGCACTGGTCATAGCAAACACCCTCTTCCAACAACACAAGAGAAGACTCTACACATGGACATCACCAAATGGTCAACACCAAAATCAGATTGATTATATTTGCAGCCAAAGATGGAGAAGGTCTATACAGTCAGCAAAAACAAGACCGGGAGCCGACTGTGGCTCAGATCATGAACTCCTTATTGCCAAATTCCGACTTAAATTGAAGAAAGTGGGGAAAACCACTAGACCATTCAGGTATGACCTAAATCAAATCCCTTATGATTATACAGCGGAAGTGAGAAATAGATTTAAGGGACTAGATCTGATAGACAGAGTGCCTGATGAACTATGGATGGAGATTTGTGACACTGTACAGGAGACAGGAATCAAGACCATCCCCATGGAAAAGAAATGCAAAAAAGCAAAATGGCTGTCTGAGGAGGCCTTACAAATAGCTGTGAAAAGAAGAGAAGCAAGAAGCAAAGGAGAAAAGGAAAGATATAAGCATCTGAATGCAGAGTTCCAAAGAATAGCAAGGAGAGATGAGAAAGCCTTCTTCAGTGATCAATGCAAAGAAGTAGAGGAAAACAACAGAATGGGAAAGACTAGAGATCTCTTCAAGAAAATTAGAGATACCACAGGAACATTTCATGCAAAGATGGGCTCAATAAAGGACAGAAATGGTATGGACCTAACAGAAGCAGAAGATATTAAGAAGAGGTGGCAAGAATACACAGAAGAACTGTACAAAAAATATCTTCACAACCAGGATAATCACGACGGTGTGATCACATACCTAGAGCCAGACATCCTGGAATGTGAAGTCAAGTGGGCCTTAGGAAGCATCACTACGAACAAAGCTAGTGGAGGTGATGGAATTCCAGTTGAGCTATTTCAAATCCTGAAAGATCATGCTGTGAAAGTGCTGCACTCAATATGCCAGCACATTTGGAAAACTCAGCAGTGGCCACAGGACTGGAAAAGGTCAGTTTTCATTCCAATCACAAAGAAAGGCAATGCCAAAGAATGCTCAAACTACCACACAATTGCACTCATCTCACACGCTAGTAAAGTAATGCTTAAAATTCTCCAAGCCAGGCTTCAGCAATACGTGAACCATGAACTTCCGGATGTTCAAGCTGGTTTTAGAAAAGGCAGAGGAACCATAGATCAAATTGTCAACATTTGATGGATCATGGAAAAAGCAAAGAGTTCTAGAAAAACATCTATTTCTGCTTTATTGATTATGCCAAAGCCTTTGACTGTGTGGATCACAATAAACTGTGGAAAATTCTGAAAGAGATGGGAATACCAGACCACCTGACCTGCCTCTTGAGAAACCTACATGCAGGTCAAGAAGCAACAGTTAGAATTGGACATGGACCAACAGACTGGTTCCAAATAGGAAAAGGAGTATGTCAAGGCTGTATATTGTCACCCTGCTTATTGAACTTATATGCAGAGTACATCATGAGAAACACTGGGCTGGAAGAAGCACAAGCTGGAATCAAGATTGCCAGGAGAAGTATCAATAACCTGAGATATGGAGATGACACCACCCTTATGGCAGAAAGTGAAGAGGAACTCAAAAGTCTCTTGATGAAAGTGAAAGAGAAGAGTGAAAAAGTTGGCTTAAAGCTCAACATTCAGAAAACGAAGATCATGGCATCTGGTCCCATCACTTCATGGCAAATAGATGGGGGAACAGTAGAAACAGTGTCAGAATTTTTTCCGGGCTCCAAAATCACTGCAGATGGTGACCGCAGCCATGAAATTAAAAGATGCTTATGCCTTGGAAGGAAAGTTATGACCAACCTAAATAGCATATTAAAAAGCAGAATATTACTTTGCCAACAAAAGTCCGTCTAGTGAAGGCTATGGTTTTTCTAGTGGTCATGTATGGATGTGACAGTTGGACTGTGAAGAAGGCTGAGCGCTGAAGAATTGATGCTTTTGAACTGTGGTGTTGGAGAAGACTCTTGAGAGTCTCTTGGACTGCAAGGAGATCCAACCAGTCCATCCTAAAGGAGATCAGTCCTGGATGTTCTTTGGAAGGACTGATGCTGAAGCTGAAACTCCAAGTTTGGCCACCTCACGCGAAGAGTTGACTCATTGGAAAAGACCCTGATGCTGGGAGGGATTGAGGGCAGGAGGAGAAGGGGACGACAGAGGATGAGATGGCTGGATGGCATCACCGGCTTGATGGACATGAGTTTGAGTGAACTCCAGGAGTTGGTGATGGACATGGAGGCCTGGTGTGCTGTGATTCATGGGGTCGCAAAGATTCAGACCTGACTGAGCGACTTAACTGAACTGAACTGATGATGAATTGGAAGTGTCATGGGGAGGGGAAGGGATAAAGAGGGATTAAAGATAACTTCTAGGTTTCTAATTTGGGCAAATGAATGGATGGTGATGCAATTCATTTAGCTGGAGAACCCTAGCGGAGTAGGTTGGGGTATACAGTTTGGATACATATGATTTATACTGGCAAATTCACAGAGATCAGGAGTCCAAAAGAGGGGTCTGGATGAAGATCATCCATATTTAGGTAATATCCAAATCATGCAATATGTGTTAGTCACTCAGTCATCTCTGGTCTGACACTTTGCAATTCAGTGGACTGTAGCATGCCCAGTCTCCTCTGTCCATGGAATTCTCCAGGCAAGAATACTGGAGTGGGTTGCCATTTTCTTCTCCAGGGTATCTTCCTGACCCAGGGATCAAACCTAGGTCACCTGCATTTCAAGTGGGTTCTTTACTGTCTGAGCCACCATGGAAGCCCTTACACATGCAAGTGGCTTATCAAAGTGGTCAGTTTTGTTATGTCCTCGTCTTACTCGACATCTAAGTAACATGTTTTGTAGTTGATCACTCTGTCCTCCTTGACATACTCTTCAGGCTTCTCTAGTATGTGAGATCCATGAAAGCAGGGGGGTTTGTCTGTTTTGTCCACTGCTGTACTCTCAGCTGCTGGAACACGTGCCTGGCACATAGTAGGTGCTCAGAAAATATATGTTGAATGTTGAATGGATGTAGGGTTTATAAACATATTCTAAATATGAGAGCCTCAGTGTTCAGTCCTTGGGCCACTTTTTTTTTACTTTTTAAAAATTCTGCTAAAATTGTGAACTTAAAATGCATGAAACATAAATGCTTTTGGTTCAAAAATGCAACCACTACCAAGATCAAGAACTTTGCCAGAAGCCCAGAAGTCTCACTGTTATCTGCCTTTCCAATCACATCCTTTCTGTTTCCACTAAAGGTAAACCCCATTCTGATGTTTATAAATATTTATTTCATTTTGTTCATAATTGTACCAATTATGTCTACATATCTAAAGCATATAGTTTATTTTTGCCTGTTTTTGAAGTATGCAAATGGAATCATATTGCATAGATTCTTTAGTTTCTAGCTTCTTTTACTGAGCATTATAGTTGTGATTCATCTTCATTGTGTGTAGCTACAGTTTGTTCATGTGTATTGTTGTATAGTATTCCATTCTGCAAATATAACACAATCATGGGCACTGGAGTCGTTTGTAATTTTTGGTGCTTATACATAGTCCTGCTATGAATTCTTCAAATACACGTCTTTTGATAAACATATATATGCATTTCTGTTGGGCACATATCTAGGAGTGGAATTGCTGAGTATGCATATGTTCAGCTTTGGTATATACTGTTGTTGTTTAGTCTCCAAATCGTATCTGACTCTTTTTGCAATCCCCTGGACTGTAGCCTGCCACACTCCTCTGTCCATGGGATTTCCCAGGCAAGAATACTGGAGTGGGTTGCCATTTCCTCCTCCAGGAGATCTTCCCAAACCAGGGATCGAACCTGTGTCTCTTATGTCTCCTGCATTGGCAGGTGAGTTCTTTACCATTAGCACCACCTGGGGAGCCCAGGCAGATAATACCACACTGTTTTCCCAAGTGGTTGTATCATTTTCCATATTCATCAGCAATGTATGAGACTTCCATTTGCTCCAAATCTTCATAGACACTTGATATTGACTGTATTTTTGCATTTTGGGCCATTCTAATGGTTAGATAGCAGTGTGTATGAGGTTTTGTTTTGCATTTCCTGGTTAATAATGAGGTTAATTAAGCATCTTTTATTATGGGTAGTAGTCATTTGGATTTCCTCTTTTGTGGTATGCCTACACAAGCTTTTTTTATTTCCCTGTATTTTGCCAATTTTTCTATTGAGAAATCTGATTTTTTTCTTATTGATTCAAAGGAGTACTCTATATATTCTTGATGTAAGTCTTTGATGGTCTTTTGTGCTGCAAACATCTTTCCTTCTGTGGTTAATTTTCCATTCCCTTTTTGTTATCTCATGATGAGCATAAGTTGGTAATTTTAATGTAGTGAAATTTATTTAAAATTTTCATAGTTAATTATTTTTGTATCTTAATATCAATTATTTCTTTTCTTACCCTGACATTGTTGAGATATTCTCTTATTTTTTCTTTCTAAGAGGTTTATGGTTTTACATTTATATTTAGGCTTGGAACCCACAGTGAGTGGATTTTTGAGCCTGGTATGAATTAGAGATCCAATTTAATGTTTTTCCATATGTATATCAAATATTTCCAGCATATTTATTGAAAACTGTTCTTCTGTGACACCTTTTTCATAAGTCAAATGCCTATATATGTGTGAATCTAGTTTTGCATTTCCTATTCTGTTTCACTGACTTATTTGTTTACTCCTATGCCAATTATTACTCTCAGTTCAGTTCAGTTGCTCAGTTGTGTCTGACTCTTCATGACCCCATGGACTGCAGCACACCAGGCTTCCCTGTCCGTTGGCAACTCCTGGAGCTTGCTCAAACTCATGTCTATCCAGCCAGTGATGCCATTCAACCATCTCATCCTCTGTCATCCCCTTCTCCTCCTGCCTTCAGTCTTTCCCAGCATCAGGGTCTTTTCCAATGAGTCAGTTCTTCACATCAGGTGGCCAGAGTATTGGAGCTTCAGCTTCAGCATCAGTCCTTCCAATGAATATTCAGGAGTGATTTCCATTAGGATTGACTGATTTGATCTCCATGCATTCCAAGGGATTCTCAAGAGTTTTCTCCAACACCATAGTTCAAAAGCATCAATTCTTCGGTTCTCAGTTTTCTTTATAGTCCAGCTATTACATTACCATAGCTTTAAAATAAGTCTCAATGTGTTATATAGCAATTCTTCCTATCTTGTTCCTTTTCTTCAAGAGGGTCTTGGCTAGGGACTTCCCCAGTACTCCAATGTTTTAACTGCTTGAGTGTTCAGTACAGTATTGAATAGAAGTGATGATAATGAAAAGTGGTGATTTGTTCCTGATATCTAAAGGAAAGCTTTCAATGGATCAGCATTAAATATGATGCTTGGTGTACATTTTTGTAGATACTCTTTCTCAAGATAAAGTAATTTATTTCTATTTTACATATATGACACCTTACATATATTTGTAATGAATTAAAATTTCTTGTTTTGTGGCACAGCATCAGTTCAGTTCAGTTCAGTTCAGTCACTCAGTCATGTCTTACTCTTTGAGACCCCATGAATCGCAGCACGCCAGGCCTCCCTGTCCATCACCAACTCCCGGAGTTCACTCAGACTCACGTCCATCGAGTCAGTGATGCCATCCAGCCATCTCATACTCTGTCGCCCCCTTCTCCTCCTGCCCCCAATCCCTCCCAGCATCAGAGTCTTTTCCAATGAGTCAACTCTTTGCATGAGGTGGCCAAAGTACTGGAGTTTCAGCTTTAGCATCATTCCTTCCAAAGAAATCCCAGGGTTGATCTCCTTCAGAATGGACTGGTTTGATATGATCTACTTTATTAAATACTCCATGTGAACTTGAAAAAATGTTAAAGCTGCACTTGCTGGGTGTGATTTTTTTTTACTTTATTTATTTTTGGCTGCTCTGGGTCTTCACTTCTGCTTATGTGCTTCCTTTAGTTTTGGAGAATGTAGGCTACTCTCTAGTTGCAGTGTATGGGCTTCTCATTGTAGTGGCTTCTCTTGTTGCAGAGCATGGGTTCTAGAGCATGGGCTCAGTAGTTGTTATGCATGGGCTTAGTTGCCCCAAGGCATGTGGAATTGTCCCAGACTGGGGTAGAACCCATATCCCCGGCATTGACAGGTGGACTGTCAACCACTGGACCACCAGGGAAGTCCCTGGGTGTGCTTTGTTAATTGTGTTCAAATCTTCTACAGTTGACCCTTGACCCACAAGGGATTAGTCTGAGTATAATTTATAGTTAGCCCTCCCTATCTTTGGTTCCTTGGTATCTAAGGATGCAAGCAACTTCAGACTGTATAGTACTGTAGTATTTACTACCGAAAAATAGATTCGTTTAAGTTGACCCTCTTCGTTCAAACTGGTGTTGTTTAAGAGTCAACTTCTTTATTGATGTTTTGGACATCAGTTAAGTTCAGTCGCTCAGTCGTGTTCGGCTCTTTGTGACCCCATGGGCTGCAGCACACCAGGCCTCCCTGTTCATCACCAACTCCTGGAGTTTACTCAAACTCATGTCCATTGAATCAGTGATGCCATCCAACCATCTCATCCTCTGTCAACCCCTTCTCCTCCTGCCCTTAATTCTTCCTAGCATCAGGGTCTTTCCCAATGAGTCAGTTCTTCACATCAGGTGGCCAAAGTATTGGAGTTTCAGCTTCAGCATCAGTCCTTCCAATGAATATTCAGGACTGATTTCCTTTAGGATGGACTGGTTGGATCTCCTTGTAGTCCAGGGACTCTCAGGTGTCTTCTCCAACACCACAGTTCAAAAGTATCAATTCTTTGGTGCTCAGGTTTAGTTTTTTTTTCTTTTTTTGACGTTTATAAAATGATTTATTTTGCATATTTATTATTATACTTGTTAAGAGATTTATATCTGTTTTGCTTCATTTCTTTTATTTTGTTTTTTCTCCTGTCTTTTTAACATAAATTTCTTTATTTTAATTGGAGGCTAATTACTTTACAATATTGCATTGGCTTTGCCATACATCAACATGAATCCGCCATGGGTGTACTCATGTTCCCAATCCTGAACCCCCCTCCCACCTGCCTCCCTATACCATCCCTCTGGGTCATCCCAGTCCACCAGCCCCGGGCATCCTGTATCATGCATCAAGCCTGGTCTGGCGATTTGTTTCACATATGATATTATACATGTTTCAATGCCATTCTCCCAAATCATCCAACCCTCACCCTCTCCCACAGAGTCCAAAAGACTCTTCTATACACCTGTGTCTCTTTTGCTGTCTCACATACAGGGTTATCGTTACCATCTTTCTAAATTCCATATATATGCGTTGGTATACTCTATCGGTATTTTTCTTTCTGGCTTACTTCACTCTGTATAATAGGCTCCAGTTTCATCCACCTCATTAGAACTGATTCAAATGTATTTTTTTAATGGCTGAGTAATACTCCATTGTGTATGTGTACCACAGCTTTCTTATCCATTCATCTGCTGATGAACATCTAGGTTGCTTCCATGTTCTGGCTATTATAAACAGTGCTGCGATGAACATTGGGGTACACGTGTCTGTTACAATTCTGGTTTCCTCACTGTGTATGCCCAGCAGTGGGATTGCTGGGTCATATGGCACTTCTATGTCCAGTTTTTAAAGGAATCTCCACACTGTTCTCCATAGTGGCTGTACTAGTTTGCATTCCCACCAACAGTGGAAGAGGGTTCCCTTTTCTCCACACCCTCTCCAGCATTTTTTGCTTGTAGACTTTTGGATAGCAGCCATTCTGACTGGTGTGAAATGGTACCTCATTGTGGTTTTTATTTGCATTTCTCTGATAATGAGTGATGTTGAGCATCTTTTCATGTGTTTGTTAGCCATCTGTATGTCTTCTTTGGAGAAATGTCTGGTTAATACTTTGGCCCATTTTTTGATTGGGCCGTTTATTTTTCTGGAATTGAGCTGCAGGAGTTGCTTGTATATTTTTGAGATTAGTTCTTTGTCAGTTGCTTCATTTGCTATTATTTTCTCCCATTCTGAAGGCTGTCTTTTCACCTTGCTTATAGTTTCCTTTGTTGTGCAGAAGCTTTTAATTTTAATTAGGTCCCATTTGTTTATTTTTGCTTTTATTTCCAATATTCTGGGAGGTGGGTCATAGAGGATCCTGCTGTGATTTATGTTGAAGAGTGTTTTGCCTATGTTCTCCTCTAGGAGTTTTATAGTTTCTGGTCTTGCATTTAGATCTTTGATCCATTTTGAGTTTATTTCTGTGTATGGTGTTAGAAAGTGTTCTAGTTTCATTCTTTTACAAGTGGTTGACCAGTTTTCCCAGAACGATTTGTTAAAGAGATTGTCTTTAATACATTGTATATTCTTGCCTCCTCTGTCAAAGATAAGGTGTCCATAGGTGCATGGACTTATCTCTGGGCTTTCTATTTTGTTCCATTGATCTATATTTCTGTCTTTGTGCCAGTACCATACTGTCTTGATGACTGTGGCTTTGTAGTAGAGCCTGAAGTCAGGCAGGTTGCTTCCTCCAGTTCCATTCTTCTTTTTCAAGATTGCTTTGGCTATTCAAAGTTTTTTGTATTTCCATACAAATTGTGAAATTATTTGTTCTAGCTCTGTGAAAAATACCATTGGTAGCTCGATAAGGATTGCATTGAACCTATAGATTGCTTTGGGTAGTATACTCATTTTCACTATATTGATTCTTCTGATCCATGAATACGGTATATTTCTCCATCTATTCGGAGAAGGCAATGGCACCCTACTCCAGTACTCTTGCCTGGAAAATCCCATGGACAGAGGAGCCTGGAAGGCTGCAGTCCATGGGGTCGCTGAGGGTCGGACATGACTGAGCAACTTCACTTTTACTTTTCACTTTCATGCATTGGAGAAGGAAATGGCAACCCACTCCAGTGTTCTTGCCTGGAGAATCCCAGGGACGGGGGAGCCTGGTGGGCTGCCATCTATGTGGTTGCACAGAGTCAGACACGACTGAAGCAACTCAGCAGCAGCAGCTCCATCCATTAGTGTCCTCTTTGATTTCTTTCACCAGTGTTTTATAGTTTTCTATACTTAGTTTCTTTAGGTAGATATACTCCTAAGTATTTTATTTCTTTCGTTGCAATGATGAATGGAATTGTTTCCTTAATTTCTCTTTCCATTTTCTCATTATTAGTATATAGGAATGCATGGGATTTCTGTGTTGATTTTATATCTGGCACCTTTACTGTATTCATTGATTAGCTCTAGTAATTTTCTGGTGGAGTCTTCAGGGTTTTCTATGTAGAGGATCATGTCATCTACAAACAGTGAGAGTATTACTTCTTTTCCAATCTGGATTCCTTTTATTTCTTTTTTCTGCTCTGATTGCTGTGGCCAAAACTTCCAAAACTATGTTGAACAGTAGTGGTGAGAGTGGGTACCCTTGTCCTGTTCCTGACTTTAGGGGAAATGCTTTCAATTTTTCACCATTGAGGATAATGTTTGCTGTGGGTTTGTCATATATAGCTTTTATTATGTTGAGGAATGTTCCTTCTATTCCTGCTTTCTGGAGGGTTTTTATCATAAATGGATGTTGAATTTTGTCAAAGGCTTTCTCTGCATCTATTGAGATAATCATATGGTTTTAATCTTTCAATTTGTTAATGTGGTGTATTACATTGATTGATTTGTGGATATTGAAGAATGCTTGCATCCCTGGGATAAAGCCCACTTGGTCTTTTTAATATGTTGTTGCATTCTGTCTGCTAGAATTTTGTTAAGGAATTTTGCATCTATGTTCATCAGTGATATTGGCCTGTAGTTTTCTTGTTTTGTGGCATCTTTGTCAGGTTTTGGTATTAGGGTGATGGTGGCCTCATAGAATGACTTTGGAAGTTTACCTTCCTCTGCAATTTTCTAGAAGAGCTTGAGTAGGATAGGTGTTAGCTCTTCTCTCAGTTTCTGGTAGAATTCAGCTGTGAAGCCGTCTGGACCTGGGGTTTTGTTTGTTGGAAGATTTCTGATTACAGTTTTAATTTCTGTGCTTGTGATGGGTCTGTTAAGATTTTCTATTTCTTCCTGGTTCAGTTTTGGAAAGTTGTTACTTTTCTAAGAATTTGTCCATTTCTTCCAAGTTGTCCATTTTATTGGCATATAATTGCTGATAGTAGTCTCTTAAGATCCTTTGTATTTCTGTGTTCTGTTGTGATCTTTCCATTTTCATTTCTAATTTTATTGCTTTGATTTTTCTCCCTTTATTTCTTGATGAGTCTGGCTAATGGTTTGTCAATTTTATTTATGCTCTCAAAGAACCAGCTTTTGGCTTTGTTGATTTTTGCTATGGTCTCTTTTGTTTCTTTTGCATTTATTTCTGCCCTAATTTTAAAGATTTCTTTCCTTCTACTAACCCTGGGGTTCTTCATTTCTTCCATATAGTCCAACTCTCACATCCATACATGACTATTGGAAAAACCATAGTCTTTACTAGATGGACCTTTGTTGGCAAAGTAATGTCTTTGCTTTTTAATATGCCATCTAAGTTGGTCATAACTTTCCTTCCAAGGAGCAAGCATCTTTTAATTTCAAGGCTGCAGTTGCCATCTGTGGTGATTTTGGAACCCCCCAAAATAAAGTCTGACACTGTCTCCCCATCTATTTGCCATGAAGTGATGGGACCAGATGCCATGATCTTTGTTTTCTGAATGTTGAGCTTTAAGCCAACTTTTCCATTCTCCTCTTTCACTTTCATCAAGAGGCTCTTTAGTTCTTCCTCGCTTTCTGCCATAAGGGTGGTGTCATCTGCATATCTGGACATCAATGCTTTTTAAATCAGCTGTCTCCAAAAACAATTGGAAATTTATCTATTCTCTAATTCTGTCAAGTTTTACTTGGTGTATTTTAAAGCTATATTATAAGTGAAGTGAAGTCGCTCAGTTGTGTCTGGCTCTTTGCGACCCCGTGGACTGTAGCCCACTAGGCTACCCTCCTCCATGGGATTCTCCAGGCAAGAACACTGGAGTGGGGTGCCATTTCCTTCTCCATATTATAAGGTTCATAGTAACTTAATAATGTATGGCTGCCTATTGAACTGGCTCTATTATTATTATAACATTTCCTCTTTATCTCTACAGAACTCTTGCTTTAAAGTTTACATTCCGAAATGGAGCAGGACTCTATGATCCTTACCCCTCCCCACCATGTCTTCTGCCTGCCTTTTGCCTGTGGAAAACTTTAGTCAAAGAATAAATTTAATCAGAGAAGTGAGAAATGCTGAAACAAAGGGAAATAGTCTAAGGAGACTAAATAATAAACATGTAGTTATTAAGCATAGTCAAGGACCTTTATTTCCTTTGGACAAGTTGTCAAGTGCTATAGATACCATTCTGAGCCATATCCTGTGAGCTGTCTTATAGATACCAAAATACCAGGTGGAGAAGTTAACTACATGATCACCGACTGTACCCAAGACTTGAGCTGCTGCAATTCTGAGAACTGACCACAAGGAAGTGGGAACAAGTGCATCCCAGAACTGCATATTAACTGTACCTAAAACAGTGAAGATGATGCTAGTCAGACCACTAATGACTAACTGAAGATGACTGTTAGAGATGAGTATGCTGTTTCTGCATGTAGACTCCCCCACTCCAACTCTGTCTATAAAGCTCTCACCTCTGCTTGTTGGGGGGGTGGGGAGTCAGCCTTTGGACAAATGTCTTCCATCTTCCCCCACCCAGTTGCCGGCATCTGAAATAAAGCACCTTTCCACCAGCCTGGCCTGTTTACTGGCTTTTGAGCAGTGAGCAGCTGGACCCCACCCACATACCTTTCGGTAACAGATCTGGTGCCAAAAGTGGGGCTGGCTACTGCTGGCTATAGCTGGTTATAGCTGGCCACTGCTGGCTATGGCTGGCCACTGCTGGCTAGGGCTGGTTATGGCTGGCTCCTGCACTTTTATGGCACCTGGCGTTCCTGGGTCTTCCAGGGGAGAGCTATAGCTATGACAATGTATGAGCCTGCTACTCATGGCTAGCTAGCCTCAGGTAGGGGATTTGGGGGACATTCCTAGCAGTTGCCAAAGCCATTTGATTTGAGGATCCTCCCTGTTTCTACCCTGCTCAGCACTGATTGCCAACTTACGCTTTTCTTGGCGGAATGGAAACTTGCACTTGGGATAAAATGATGAGCTCCAAGACCAGGTAAGTCCACCAGTGTGCACACGGGCAACCTTCCCATTTGTGAGTGCTAGTGCTATTTGGGCATTCTTGCCAATTGATTCTGACTGCTATGAAGACTGTTTGTGAGCAATAGTGCTGTTTGGGCATTCTTGCCAGTTGGTTCTGATGTGTGTCTGATGTTGAGAACTGTTTGGGACACGAGGTACTGTTTGGGCATTCTTGCCAGTTGGTTCTGACATGTGTCTGATGTTGAGGATTGTTTATGAACTCTGACTGCTATTTGGGCATTTTTGCCAATTGGTTCTGATGTCTGTCTGCCAGTGAGGACTGTTTGTGGGCCTGAAGTGCTTTGGGGCATTCTTGCTAATTGGTTTTGATATCTAACTGCTGCTGAGGACTGTTTATGACCACCAAGTGTCATTTTGGTACTTTGCCAATTGGTTCTGACATTTGACTACCATTGAGGACCATTTGTGTTGGGTTTGGGACTTTATACCGGACACCCTCAGAAAGGGTTTATGACAGATCTGTCATTTGGTGTGTGGGTGTGTATTCCATCTGTATGACTGGTATTCTTGCTGTCTTATTTAGAATGGGAAATTCGGGTTCAATTCAATAAGAAAAATTTTAGTAGTGAATTTAAGACTAAAAAAAGAAAGATGATTTTTTTGGGGGACAATGTATGGCTATAGTATTCTTTAGACTCTGGAGAAAACTGATTAGGATGAAACTCTTGAAATTCAAAAAACCCTTTCTTTTTGCATATGCAGTTAGGGAAAGCTAACTTGATAAAACACCTTTTTCAGACCCTGAGAAAACAAAAATATGCCTGGGAGAAAGTTTTAGGTTGATGCTTATGATGTCCTTAAAAGACAAACGCAGTCCACTTTGCCTGGATCTTCAGCCTTGGGTTAATTGTGTAAAGAAAACAAGGAAAAAAAGCTTTAAAATTGAATGTATAATTTCGCTATTCTGGCTATAATCTATAAACTGATTACCGACTTTTGTATTCTCCTAAGACCAAGAGGGAAACTTAAGATGTTTTGGTTTATTAAACATGCATGTTGTACCATTGAAGAAAAATTATGCTAAGAAAAAAAAAGTGTTTTCTGAGGTTATGAAATATGTTCTTAAGTTCGTGTTTGGGAATGCATGTACACCCGTGGTGGATTCATATCAATGTATGGCAAAACCAATACAGTATTGTAGAGTAAAATAAAGTAAAAATAAAAATTAAAAAAAAAACTTCAAAAAAATTAAAATTAAAATTAAAATTAAAAAAAAAAGAAAATGCTGGAGTAACATTTCAATCACTTGTTTCTTGGTTTTGTTAAAATTTTCAAGGGTTAAAATTGTGATGTGTAAAAATGATGAGCAAAACATTTTGGTATGTAAAGCAAGTAGGGTATGCACTCTCAACAAAGAAGATATAAAGAATGGAGGCATTTTTGTTGAGGAAAAATGATGACAATAATTTTGTCCTATAGTTGTTTGTTTCTGGATAAGGAAATACAGGAAAAATTTGTTTGGATCTAGAAAGTGACCAAAGGTTTGTTAAAAAGGAATTTTGAAAAAAAAAAAAAAAGAATTGTGTACATTATCAGGATTAAGATTAGAATAAATTTAATTAGGTATATGGATTTTATTAACAGTAACCTGATACAAGACTGAAGTTGGTTTTTCTCTCTTAAGAAAGCAAAGTTCTCCTGAAATATTGATCTGATTTTGGTAACAGAGACTTTTAATGGAAAGTCATTTTTTTGTTTCTAATCATACTTTTGACCCCAGTGTTCAGGATGGAAAAACTGTCCGGTAAAGTTGTCACAGAGTATAGTTGCTCATGATGTGTAGCACTGCTGGCTTTATGTGTACTACTTAAAGCACATGTACAATGTTTGTGTGACAGCTGGATATGAATGCTAAAATGTATGGCCTATAAAGCATTTCCCTATTAACCTCTGAGCCTGTTCATGATACCTGATTAGTTTTCCCCTAACGAGGACAACTAGGCAAATATATACATAAAAAGGAGCACCAAGGGACATGGATAGACCCAGAGCAGACAAATGAACCACTCTGGCAATGTTGGAAAAATATATTGATTATCAATACTCTCTATGGAAAGAATTACAACTTAAAAGGGAAAAATGATGGAAAAAATATTCACATATTGAGGTATGGAAAAGTCATTCTGGCCAATACAGGATTTAATTTGAACTTTAGGCTAACCAAAACAGCCTGTTTGTAGCCTATTAAACATACATTGTACATCTGCTTTAATCATAAAG
The DNA here is from genome assembly GCF_032405125.1 of Capricornis sumatraensis. Lineage (NCBI taxonomy): Eukaryota > Metazoa > Chordata > Mammalia > Artiodactyla > Bovidae > Capricornis > Capricornis sumatraensis. The sequence continues at coordinate 61,958,698 of NC_091092.1, read as the reverse complement.
ACAAAAAACAAAAAACAGTACGAAGGTGGATTTTGATTATTATACTCATTGTAATATGTCTAGTAATTTTCAAATGTTTGTCCAGGTATAATGAAAGTTTATTGCCTTTCTTGTTCAGTATCTGTTCCTCCTCAAGATTGAGGAGTGTCAAAGAAAAAGGACTCTATGATCCTTGCCTCCCCCCATGTCTTCTGCCTGCCTTTTGCCTGTGGAAAACTTTAGTCAAAGAATAAATTTAATCAGAGAAGTGAGAAATGCTGAAACAAAGGAAAACAATCTAAAGAGACTAAATAATATAATATAGCTATTAAGCATAGTCAATGACCTTTAGTTCTTTCTCAAGGGCTAGAGATGATATTCTGAGCCATATCCTGTGAGTTCTCTTATAGATACCAAAACACCAGGTGGAGAAGTTAACTACACAATCACCAGACTGTACCCAGGACTTGAGTTCCCACAATTCCAAGAATTGACTGCAAATAAATGGGAACAAGTGCAGCCCAGAACTGCAGATTAACTGTACCTAAAACACTGAAGATGATACTAGTCAGACCACTGATGAAAAATTGAAGATGACTGTTAGAGATGACTGTGCCGTTTCTGCATGTAACCTCCCCCCTCCCAACTCTGTCTATAAATAGTCTCACCCCCTGCTTGTCATGGGGGGCGGGTTGTGGGATTGGCCTTTGAACAGATGTTTGCCACCCTCCCCATCACCAGTTGCCAGCATCTGAAATAAAGCAAACTTTCCTTTCCACCAGCCTGGCCTGTTTACTGGCTTTTGAGTGGCAAGCAGCTGGACCCTACCCATATACTCTTTTGGCAACAATTCTACTTAACTTAGATCCTTAGATTTTAAGTGTGTCTCTAATAAACAATATATAGTTTGCACAAATTTTTAAGGAAGTCTGACAATTTTCTGTTTTGTTTTGAAAATTGTTTTTAACCAATTAAATTTAGGCTGGGCTGGGTCTTCGTTGAGGTGTGTGGGCTTCTTGTTTCAGTGCCTTCTCTTGTTGTGGAGCATGGACTCTAGGTGTGTGGGCTTCAGTAGTTGCAGCATGCAAGCTCAGAAGTTGCGGCTGGTGGGCTCGAGAGCCCGGGCTTAGTTGTCTCATGCTTGTGGGATCATCCCAGACCACGGATCAAACCCAGGTCCCTTGCATTGGCAGGCAGATTCTTAACCACTGGACCACCAGGGAAGCCACATTTTTATGTTTTAACTGATACATTTAATTTATCTACATTTACTTAAAAAAATAGTTGGAGTTAAGTCTATCTGATTTTTTTAAACATTGAAGTATAGTTGATTTAGAACATCATATTGGTTTCAGGTGTATAATATGGTAACTCAACAGTTTTTTTTTTTAATAGATTATACTCCATTTAAAGTTACCACAAGATAATGGCTGTATTTCTCTGTGCTGTACAACACACTCTTGCAATCTATCCTTTTTATATATAGTAGATTGTAACTTTCAGTCCCCTAGCCACATCCCTCTTCTCCTCTCACCCTCTTCTCACTGGTAACCACAAGTCTGTTCTCTATATCTATGAATCTGTTTTTGTTTTGTATATTCATTTGTTTATTTGTCAGCTTCCACATGTATGTGATAACATATGATAACATAAGCATAATACCCTCTAGATTCATCCATGTTGTTGGAAATGGCAAAGTTTCGTTATTTTTCATGACTGAGTAATATTCCAGTGTGTATGTATACCACACCTTCTTAATCAATCATCTGTTGATGGATACTTAGGTTGCTTCCATATCTTGGCAATTCTAAATAATGCTTCTATCAGCATTGGGGTGCATGTATCTTTTTGAGTTTGTGTTTTCATTTCCTTTGGATATATACTCAGGAGTGGAATTTCTGAATAATTTGGTAGTTGTTTCTTTTCTAATCACTCTTTCCTTTGGGGATTTCAATTAAAAATATGTTAGTCCTTCACATTCTATCCTCTTTCTTCTGATTATATGTTTTTGTATCACAGACTACCTCAAAAATTTAGTGGCTTAAAACAACTGTTTTTTATTGTACTTGTCAATTCTGTTAAGTCTGGAGTTCCAGCAGGGCGTGGCAAAGTAATAGTTTCTCTCTTCGTGGTGTCTAATGTCACTCAGTGGTATTCAACTGGCATCTGGGTTAGTCTGGAGGGTCCAAAATGGCTTCATTCACATGTCTATTGCCTTGGTGGAGAATGCTGGAAAGTTGGACTCAGTCAGGACTCTTGGTCAGAGAGAGCATCTGAAGGGATAGACGTGAGCTGCATGATACTTTCTGAGATTGTTGTTGTTGTTCAGTCACTAAGTTTTGTCCAATTCTTGTGACCCATGGACTACAGCACACCAGGCTTTTCCATCCTTCACTCTCTCCCAGAGTGTGCTCAAACTCAGGTCCACTGACTCAGTGATGCCATCCACCCATCTTATTCTCTGTCACCCCCTTCTCCTGCCCTCAATCTTTCCCATCAGGGTCTTTTCCAATGAGTCGGCTCTTCACATCAGGTGGTCAAAGTATTGGAGCTTCACCTTCAGCATAAGTTCTTACAGTGAATATTTAGGGTTGATATCCTTTAGCATGGACTGGTTTGATCTCCTTGCAGTCCAAGGGACTCTTGAAAGTCTTTTCCACCACTGCAATTTGAAAGCAATTCTTTGGTGCTCAGCCTTCTTTATGGTCCAACTCTCACATTGGTACATCTGTACTTTCTGAGAAAGCCTTGGAAATCACATAGCATCACTTCCACTATATCTACAGATCACACGTTTCTGTTACATTCTATTTGTTGCCAGCACAGATCAAAAGGAGGGGAATTAGACTACCTTTTGAAAGGGAGAATGGCAAGGTCACATTGTACAAGAAGCATGTAGGACAGGATATCTTGGCACATCTATCTTTGGAAAATAGAGTTGGCTATAATCTTTGGGCTTCCCAGGTGGCACTAGTGATAAAGAACCTGCCTGCCAATTCAGTTCAGTTCAGTCACTCAGTCATGTCTGACTCTTTGCAACACCATGAACGGCAGCATGCCAGGCCTCCCTGTCCATCACCAGCTCCCGGAGTTTATTTAAACTCATGTCTGTTGAGTCGGTGATGCCATCCAGCCATCTCATACACTGTCGTCCCCTCCTCCTCAAGCCCTCAATCTTTCCCAGCATCAGGGTCTTTTCAGATGAGTCAGTTCTTCACCTCAGGTGGCCAAAGGATTGGAGTTTCAGCTTCAACATCAGTCTTTCTAATGAACATTCAGGACTGATTTCCTTTAGGATGGACTGGTTGGATCTCCTTGCAGTCCAAGAGACTCTCAGGTGTCTTCTCCAACACCACAGTTCTAAAGAATCAATTCTTCAGTGCTCAGCTTTCTTAATAGTCCAAATGTCACATACCTACATGACTACTGGAAAAACCATAGCCTTGACTAAATGGACTGTTGTTGGCAAAGTAATGTCTCTGCTTTTTAATATGCTGTCTAGGTTGGTCATAAATTTTCTTCCAATGAGCAAACGTGTTTTAATTGCATGGCTACAGTCACCAACTGCAGTGATTTTGGAGCCCAGAAAAAATTCTGACAGTTTCCACTGTTTCCCCATCTATTTCCCATGAAGTGATGGGACCAGATGCCATGATCTTCGTTTTCTGAATGTTGAGCTTTAAGCCAACTTTTTCACTCTCCTCTTTCACTTTCATCAAGAAGCTCTTTAGTTCTTCTTCGCTTCTGCCATAGGGTGGTGTCATCTGCATATCAGAGGTTATTGATATTTCTCCTGGCAATCTTGATTCCAGCTTGTGCTTCTTCCAGCCCAGTGTTTCTCATGATGTACTCTGCATATAAGTTAAATAAGCAGGGTGACAATATACGGCCTTGCTGTACTCCTTTCCCTATTTGGAACCAGTCTGTTGTTCCATGTCCAGTTCTATTTTGCCTCCTGACATGCATATAGGTTTCTCAAGAGGCAGGTCAGGTGGTCTGGTATTCCCACATCTTTAAGATTTTTCCACAGTTTGTGGTGATCCTCACAGTCAAAGGCTTTGGCATAGTCAATAAAGCAGAAGCAGATATTTTTTCTGGAACTCTCTTGCTTTTTTGATGATCCAATGGATGTTGCCTATTTGATCTCTGGTTCCTTTGCCTTTTCTAAATACAGCTTGCACATCTGGAAGTTCACAGTTCACATACTGTTGAAGCCTGTCTTGGAGAATTTTGAGCATTACTTTGCTAGTGTGTGAGATGAGTGCAACTGTGTGATATTTTGAGCATTCTTTGGCATTGCATTTCTTTGGGATTGGAATGAAAACTGACCTTTTCCAGTTGTGCGGCCACTGCTGGATAATGCAGGTTTGATTCCTGGATTGGGACAATCCCCTGGAAGAGGTCATGGCAACCCATTCCAGTATTCTTGCCTGGAGAATGCCAAGGACAGAGGAGCTTGGCCGGTTATAGTCCATGGGGTCGCAAAGAGCCAGACATGACTAAAGTGACTTAGAACACATAGTCTTTATTATCTCTTTTCTATATTACATTTTAAAATCTCTGCATTCTGTATTTCATATTATTTCTTTTTATTTACCTACTACTTCACCAATTCTTTCTACATGATGCATTAGTGTTTTAATTGTATCTGGTGATTCTGAGATCTTCAGTCTGTGAGTTTGTATTTGGCTCTCTATTGTTTCTGTGGCCTCTTGCTTACTTTTCTTGTTTTGTACCTAGCATTTTTGTGTTCTGGAAATTGTATCTCGAATATTTGTGAAAATAACCTGAGGCCTAGAATTTTGGTTTCTTCTATGAGAGGTTTTATGTATTCTACCAGATGTCTGCAGGATAGGGATTTCATGGACAATACACATGACCAAAAACCAGGCTATAAGTCAATGAAGTACAAGTTTAACTAGTTTACCATTACTTTGATGATACAGCCCTTAAAGCAGGCATGGTTTACAGCTACTTTTACTCCATTATCATCCCATTAAATCTTATTTGAATGTTAGTAATATGATTATAATGGTCAAATTGGTATCTTTTAGCACAAACCACTTCTTTGGTTTTAAGACTCATATATCAAACTGCCTATTCAACATCTGAACTTGGATATCTAGTAGGCATGTCAAATTAAATATGTACAAAACAGACCCTTGAGTGTCTCCTCAAATAAATCTGTTCTGCATCATGGCTTCCACATCTCATTAAATGTCACCAGCTTCCACCTAGTTGCTCAGGAGAAAAATGAAACATTTTTCAGTTTTTTCTCACCATTCCTCCCCATCCTCAATCTAACAGCAAGCCTTCTCTGCTTATCTTTAAATTATACTCAACATCCTTACATTTCTTTTTACTTTCATCCTCACCACCCTGTTCAATAGAATGGGAAAGACTAGTGATTTCATCAAGAAAACTGGAGATACCAAGAGAAAATTTCATGCAAAGATGGGCACAATAAAGGACAGAAATGGTATGGACCTAACAGAAGCAGATGAGATTAAGAAGAAGTGGCAAGAATACACAGAAGAACTGTACAAAAAAGGCAGTAATGTCCTGGATAACCACGATGGTGTGGTCACTCACCTCTGCCCTACCCCTGCATACACTTCTTTACTGTACTCCACTCATGCTGGTCCTTTTTTGTTCCTCAAGCATGCTAAACTTGTTTCATTTGCAGGGTCTTTGCATTTCCTGTTCCCTCTGCTGAAAATGTCTTCTCTCAAACTTTGGTTAGCAGACCTCGTTTTTGTTTGTTTGTTTGTTTTTTAATTTATGTGGCTGCACTGGGTCCTAGTTGCAGCATGTGGGATCTTTATTTGTGGCATGTGGGGTCTAGTTCCCTGACCAGGGATTGAACCTTGATACCCTGCATTGGGACTGTGGAGTCTTAGTCACTGGACTACCAGGGAAGTCCCTAGCTGACCTCTTATCATCATTTAGGCATCAGCTCCACAAAGAGAATGTTTCTGACCACGACAGTGAAAGTAACAACCCCTGTCACTCTCTACCATATCATTCAATTCTACCTTTTGAACAGCACCAAGATTCCCTTATTTAGTTTTTTACTACTTTATTGCCTTTTGATTTTCCCAGCAGAATATAAGCTCCTGCTTTGCCATTCTCCAGTGTCAGCGCAAGTGCCTGGCATGTAGCAGGTGCTCAATAAATATTTGTTGCCTGATTCACTCTCCTTATGTTTATCTTCCAAATTTCTCTGTGTGTTCTCTCCCCTGCCCAACCTCCTTCTGCTCCCTTAACACTGAAATTCTCCCATTTTGCCCTCTGGATCCCCAGTACTTTGGAAAACGACCTCCCCTGCCACCTCAATCTCATTACCACACACTTCACTGCTTCCTGCTGTGTCTATCAGGGCACACTCAGGAGATTAAGCCTTACCCAGCAGCTCGTAAGCTGTTAGGTGAGGCTGACTTCCTTCCTGTTCCACATGGCTGCTTCTTGACTCTGACGTCTCTACCCTTTGTAGATCCCTCTTCTTCTCCATCCCACCAGAGTAAGATTTTCATGCTACCTGAATTTACCATCCTGTAACCCTCATTGTTGGTGTCACCACCTAACCTCCCATTTGGTCCTCAGCTTCATCTAGACTTTGCCACTTGCTTCTCAGCTTCCTCTATAAAACAGTCTTTGGAGTCTCATTGCTGCAGATTGATTGTGCCTTCCCTATTGTTTCAGAGCACCTGGTCAAGTCAAAGGTCACAACAGTAGCACAAAGGAATAATCAATGGATCCATACCTGTTTCTTAGTGCGTGGGGGGATCTACTCATCCCATAATCCCAGAGCCGCTCCACTGCAGCAATAAAATAGTGGCGTGTTCTCTTTTGAAAGCTGCGGGGGTCCTGATTTTCATCTTCACCATAAATGTCAAAATCTTCTCTCTTTGTTTCAATCGACAAAGTATCATCATAGTCAGTTTTGTCTGGCTCTGGCTGAAAAGTAGTAAGGGTTGTCTCCCTTTGATGGCGTTTCAAGATTGGTGGATTTTGACAGCACACCCTTCCAGTCCCTCCTTGCTTTGGCCAGGGAGCTTCTCTTTGGGCCTTATCTTCTCCTTCATTTGTTACTGCTATTGAATAATAGTTTTCACTAGGGTCTAGGGGCAAAGTGATATCTTTTGTCTTCAAAGATGTGAGTTTGTGTGACCTCTCTAGGGATTTCCAGGATTCTCTTGGTATCAAGGTAGCTGATTGGTTATCCCAAGCAAGGGGACCCAGCAGCTTGGAGGGAATCTTTTCAGAGCTTTCTGTTGTCCATTTCAGAGATGGCACTTTTCCAGGCCTGTAGACTTTATTCAATTTAACAAGTCCCTGTGTTTTCTGAAGGAAGATCTCTTCCCTGAGATCCAGGTGGGCAGGAGAAACCTTGCTAGTTTTTGTAGGCAAGTCTTCCTGATGAACAACTTTCCCAGATGCTTCAGACAAGCCTGGTTTCAACAGAAACGTGTTCTCAAGTTTCTTGTACATGAGTGGATTTGTGGCCTGTTTCCCCAGGGTGCTGCTCTTTCTTTGACTTCCAATCACTTCCAATGTTAGCAAGGCTAAGGAAAGGTTATTTTTCTTGGCTCCGAGTAAGAAATGACTGGTTTCTTGGACCCCAGAATGACTTGTCCCCAAGTTATAAACATAGGTTGATGCTGGAGGATGAGAAGAGTTATCTTTGGGTGGGATCTTGGTCACATCTGTAGGTCTAATTGACCTAAGACTCCTCAGAGGAACTGCATCCTGCTGACTTGGGATAGGAGACAGTCTTGTAGTGCTTGGAGATTTCTCTACCATTTGCTTTGTTTGATTCCGTAAGCCTTTCACATTTGCTTCCACCCTTCCTTTTGAGAAATGGGCCACATGAATCCCAGCTCTTTTTGCCGAATCACTTAATGACCTGTTGTCTTGAGTATACGTCTCTTCATCTAAACCTCCGGCATTTTGCTTAGTGCTTAGTGAAAAGAGGTTCTTCAGGAAATTCTTAGTTCCAATCACTGTATACACCTGAGGCAAAACTGCATTCTCGGGGATTAATATCTCTTTCCTTTCTGTCTCTTCCTGGGATAATTTTTCTTGATTGTCTGTATCATTTTCTTGGACATTAGCCAAGTTAGTAAGAACTATGCTTTTGCTATTTGGAAAAATCATCTCTTCGAGGTTGGTGTCCTTGCTAAATGCATCCTCTCCTGCTACTACCTTATTCTTTTCTGATAAGACATTCTGATCTTTCACAGAGTTTTCTAATATTGATGATGTTAATTGCTTTGGACTGGGCCTTTGCCCAGAGCTTAGGGAGTTCTTGCCATGGGTCCTTTTTATCACATTTGTTGAATCTGGCAAAAACAGAGTCTTGAAGAATGGTGCATCTGGATATTTTGTATCTAGTGGCTCAGGGCCTTCTTTTTCTTGACGGATCATTTCCCTTTTTTTGGATGAAGTAGTTTTATTTGACATATGGCTTAGTCCAAAAGATGTAGTATTTTTGTGCATAAACAATTCATCATGGATCAAAGAAGTCACTTCTTGAAAGTTGGTATTACTGTCTATTACAATATCTTGCCAGACTGATGTACTATTCTCAATTAATACTGTTGGGTCATCAATGTGAGTCTTTCTATTAGTTGTTGAGTTAGCTGGTGCCTTGCCTGTCTTTACCAAAGAGATATTCACTTTAAATAAAGTATCATCTTTGTTCAATGACACAGGTCCATGAACTCTTTCCTCTTTAAATAACCTATCACTCTCCATTGATAATACGTTTTCTCCCAGTGAACTTTTTTGACTATTCATTAAAGCTGCTTCTAACAACTTGGAATTATTATCTTCTTTACTCAAGCGCAAAGGTACATGTGACTCAATAACATGAGATAAATTTTTGCCAAATACAATGGCACCTAATTGACTATTAAAATTAACTGGCATATTTGGGGGTCCAAAGGAACCTGTCTTTTCAGTACCTGCTGACAACGTGTCGGATGGAATTGTTGGTAAAGGCATTAGATTGTTTGATGAACTTGAAATTTTTAAATTAAGTTTGCTCAACTCTGCCATTATAGTTGTTCCCAAATTCTCATTTAATCTTAGTGGCAGTTCTGGCTCTTGAGTAAATACTCTTTCCCCACTGTGATGCAGCTCTGGTCCAAGATGTGCCACTTCAGATGGGGATGGGCCCTTGTTTCTTTCAGTTGGTCCAGGCAAATGATCAGTAGGCTCATTTCTGTCTTCTTGGAGATCAGATAAGGATAATCTGTGTGGAGTAGGATTCTGTCCCAAGAGCATCAACAAATCACTAGTGGAGACACTTTGTTCTTTAAGCAGCTGCACTTTCTCTCCAGACTGAGGGTCAATCTTCTCCATGTCATTTTCCGGAGTCATGGTGGGTTTGAATTGCTTTTGCCTAGTGTTAGGGTACCTTGAATTCTGGGAGAAGCTTCTGGGTTCAATGACATTGTTTTCACTCAGCAGGAAGGTTGGAATAGCTTCATATGTGTCATAATAATCGCCAACGTTCCTGTCACAACTATCAACCTTCAGTAAGGCTGTCATGCCTCTGTTTCGAAAGTCTGAGTTGTGGCACCCCAGAACCCACAGACCTGGAGATGAGGAAGAATAAGACTCTGATTACTCATAACTCAAGTCACAAGCAAGATCTGTGCTAGAGGTTCTCTTCCATTCCCAGAAAAATGAAAAAAAACAACAACTACTTAGTACCATTATATTGCCAGTTGTTATGTTAAATGCCAGATACACGTAACAGTAGTCCAACAATGATAGTAAAAGTGGTTTTTGCATTGCTGCTATTGTGGCATATCTCTTTGTGACCACAAGAAAGGGCTGTGATTATAAATGAATATATATTGGCATAAAAATGGAGAAATGTAATTAACATATACAAGAGTAGCGAGTCTTACTAGTGACATAGAACTCGGGTGATGACAGTGACTTAATTCTGGAAATTTTACCTAGGGCAGCTGTTTTCACTATACAGCACAGTGCTATAGGTTCTACAGTAACATTATGTGCTCAGCGCTCAGTCGCTCAATTGTGTCCAACTCTGTGCGACCCCATGGATGGTAGCCTGCCAGGCTCCTCTCTCCATGGGATTTTCCCAGCAAGATTACTGGAGTGGGTTGCCATTTCCTCCTCACTGCCTGGGGTCAAGTCCCAGCACTACAATTTATCAGCTGTGTGACTTTAAGCAAGTCAATTGAGTTCTCTGAGCTCCAGTTTTCGAATTTATAAATGACTCGTTCAGTTCAGTCGCTCAGTCGTGTTTGACTCTTTGCGACCCCATGAATCACAGCACGCCAGGCCTCCCTGTCCATCACCAACTCCCAGAGTTCACTCAGATTCACGTCCATCGAGTCAGTGATGCCATCCAGCCATCTCATCCTCTGTCGTCCCCTTCTCCTCCTGCCCCCAATCACTCAAATCACACAACACAATGCCAAGCATCCACTATGACAAATGTGTAGGATAAGTAACCATGAGGGAGCAGGACTTAGGTTTAGGATACAAATAACATAATAACTCATCACAGTGCTAACAATATTAATTTCTACTATGAACAGGATTATCTGAGTGAAAGAATTTTATGGTGGTGAAGTATATGCATAAGCATAAATGGAAACAAATACACCTTTACTAAGCTACCCATCAAGTAAATGAATGGTCTTATCAAGTTACAGAAGCAAAATCTTAACCGAAAAATTTTCTCAAAGTATATTTCACAGAGCCCTATTAGACAATAGGATGCCCACGAAAAATCTTCCGGTTTTCAGACATTTTGGAATTAATTCACATTGCATTCTATGTGCAGCCTGATAATCACTCAAACAGGAAATGAGAATAAAGAGATTTTCTAATATACAAGGATTCAAAGTATCTACCTCTAATTCAGCCATTCTCAAGAATTGATTAGAGAATGTTTATAACTGAAATAAAGGAGTATCTTAAAAAATATGAAGACATGGGATATAAGAACCCGATTTCATGATATGTAAAGAGTATTTTTTATTTTATAAAACCATGTTGGGCTAGAGTAGACCAGAACTGGAGTTGGAATGAATAATTTAAATCAGGTTATTGACTAAAAATTCCACTTTTATAACTTCAGTCAGTTCAGTCACTCAGTTGTGTCAGACTCTTTGCAACCATGGACCGCAGCACACCAGGCCTCCCTGTCCATCACCACTCCCAAAGCTTGCTCAAACTCATGTCCATTGAGTCAGTGATGCCATTCAACCATCTCATCCTCTGTCATCCCCTTCTCCTCCCACCTTCAATCTTTCCCAGCATCAGGGTCTTTTCAAATGAGTCAGTTCTTCACATCAGATGGCCAAAGTATTGGAGATTCAGCTTCAGCATCAGTCCTTCCAATGAACATTCAGGATTGATTTCCTTAAGGGCTGACTGGTTTGATATCCTTGCTGTCCAAGAGACTCTCAAGAGTTTTCTCCAACACCACAGTTCAAAAGCATCAATTCTAAAGCACTCAGCTTTCTTTATGGTCCAACTCTCACAGCCATACATGACTACTGGAAAAACCATAGCTTTCTCTGATTATATGGACATTTATCAGTAAAGTATTATCTCTGCTTTTTAATATACTGTCAAGGTTTGTTATAGCATTTCTTCCAACCTAGACAGCATATTAAAAAGCAGAGACATTACTTTGTCAACAAAGGTCTGTCTAGTCAAGGCTATGGTTTTTCCAGTGGTCATGTATAGATGTTAGAGTTGGAGTATAAAGAAAGCTGAGCACTGAAGAATTGATGCTTTGGAACTGCAGTGTTGGAGAAGACTCTTGAGACTCACTTGGACTGCAAGGAGATCCAACCAGTCTATCCTAAAGGAGATCGGTCCTGGGTGTTCATTGGAAGGACTGATATTGAAGCTGAAACTCCAATGCTTTGGCCACCTGATGTGAAGAGCTGACTCATTTGAAAAGACCCTGATGCTGTGAAAGATTGAGGGCAGGAGGAGAAGGGGACGACAGAGGATGAGATGGTTGGATGGCATCACCGACTCAATGGACATGGGTTTGGGTGGACTCTGGGAGTTGGTGATGGACAGGGAGGCCTGGCGTGCTTCAGTCCATGGGATGGCAAAGAGTTGGACATGACTGAGCGACTGAACTGAACTTCTTCCCAGGAGCAAGTGTCTTTTAATTTTGTGGCTGTAGTCACCATCTGAAGTGATCTTGGAGCCCAAGAAAATAAAGTGTCGCTGTTTCCATTGTTTCCCATCTATTTGCCATGAAGCGATGGGACCAGATGCCATGATCTTAGTTTTCTGAATGTTGAGTTTTAAGTCAGTTTTTTCACTCTCTTTCATTTTCATCAAGAGGCTCTTTAGTTCCTTTCTGTTTTCTGCCATTAGGGTTGTGTCATCTGCATATCTGAGGTTATTGATATTTCTCCCGGCAATCTTGATTCCAGCTTGTGATTCATCCAGCCTAGCATTTCACATGATGTACTCTATATATAAGTTAAATAAGCAAGGTGATAATATACAGCCTTACTCCTTTCCCAATTTGGAACCAGTCTGTTGTTCCATGTTCAGTTCTAATTGTTGCTCCTTGACCTGCATACAGATTTCTCAGAAGGCAGGTAAGATGGTCTGGTATTCCCATCTCTTTAAGAATTTTCCAGTTTGTTGTGATCCACACAGTTAAAAGGCTTTAGCATAGTCAATGAAGCAGAAGTAAATGTTTTTCTGGGATTCTCCTGCTTTTTCTATGATCCAACGGCTGTTGGCAATTTGATCTCTGGTTCCTCTGCCTTTTCTAAATCCAGCTTGAACATCTGGAAGTTCTCAGGTTCTTGGTTCACGTACTGTTGAAGCCTAGCTTGGAGAGTTTTGAGCATTACTTTGCTATTGTGTGAGATAAATACAACTGTGAGGTAGTTTGAACATTCTTTTGCATTGCCTTTCTTTGGGACTGGAATGAAAATTGACCTTTCCCAGTCCTGAAGCCACTGCTGAGGGTTCCAAATTGCTGGTATATTGAGTGCAGCACTTTCACAGCATCATCATTTAGGATTTGAAATAGCTCAGCTGGAATTCCATCACCTCCACTAGCTTTGTTCTTAGTGATACTTCCTAAGGCCCACTTGACTTCGCTCTCCAGGATGTCTGGCTCTAGGTGAGTGACCACACCATCATGGTTATCTGGGTCATGAAAATCTTTTTTGTACAGTTCTGTGTATTCTTGCTACCTCTTCTTAATATTTTCTGCTTCTGTTAGATCCATACCATTTCTGTCCCTTATTGTGCCCATCTTTGCATGAAATGTTCCCTTCGTATCTCTAATTTTCTTGAAGAGATCTCTAGTCTTTCCCATTTTATTGTTTTCCTCTATTTCTTTGCACTGATCACTGAGGAAGGCTTTCTTATCTCTCTTTGCTATTCTTTGGAACTCTGTATTCAGATGGGTATATCTTTCCTTTCCCCCTTTGCCTTTTGCTTCTTTTCTTTTCTCAGCTATTTGTAAGGCCTCCTCAGACATCCATTTTGTTATAACTTAGCTAAATCTAATACTTCCTCTCCCTGGGCTTCCCTGGTGGCTCAGAGGTTAAAGCATCTGCCTGGAATGAGGGAGACCCAGGTTCGATCCCTGGGTTTGGAAGACCCCCTGGAGAAGGAAATGGCAACCCACTCCAGTACTCTTGCCTGGAGAATCCCATGGAGGGAGGAGCCTGGTAGGCTACCGTTCATGGGGTCGCAAAGAATCGGACACGACTGAGCAACTTCACTTCACAAATCTAATACTTCCTCTCACCGACAAAGACAGTAATAGGTGAGAAAAGGGGAAGTGAAACTCCATAAACAGGTTTGGAATGACATCCACCATACTCTGAGAAAGACCTGGGATTGAGAATAGTGTCAAGAACTTTAATTATATCTGTACTGGTTGAAATTTTGTAATGATAACATCTTTTTGTATTACATGTGTGAATAAAAATAAATTAGATCATTATAGTAATTAATAAATTTCAATCCAAGAGCTTAAATGAGTTCAAAAAAACCTCAATTAAATAACCAAATAAAAATAAATTCTATCTAATATATATATATATATAATTTGAAATAAGAAAGGAGATATAACCAGAGATGCAAAGAAAATTAAATTATAATTCCCTTGGAGACACAGCTGCCAATCTCCTAGTCTGGCTTGTGACACAAGCATAACATGCCTGGTCAAGTTTGAAAATGGTCAGTACACAAATATACAGACCTGTCTATAACCTCAGTGATATACCCAGGGATTTCAGAGAACTTATTAAATTTTTAGGCTGATCTTCAATCCCGGAGCTAGTCCCCATCAGAGTAACCCAGAGAGACACAGCCCAGCTGATCACAAGTGGGTGAGAAGCACACCTCAGGCTTCAATAGGCAAAATATCTTTAACAATCCAAGGGTACTGCAGTATCCCTAGCATGGAATACTAACCAGTCTTTTAAAATGATGATGTTCATCTATGTTTATTAACATAGAAAAATATCAAATACATCATTAAGTGAGCAAAAGTGAAGTGAAAGTTGCTCAGTCGTGTCTGACTCTTTGTGACCCCCAGGGAATTCTCCAGGCCAGAATACTGGAGTGGGTAGCCTTTCCCTTCTCCAGGGGATCTTCCCAACCCACGAATCGAACTGGGGTCTCCTGCATTGCAGGCGGATTCTTTACCATCTGAGCCACCAGGGAAGCCCAAGAATACTGGAGTGGGTAGCCTATCTCTTCTCCAGGGGATCTTCTCAACCCAGGAATTGAATTGGGGTCTCCTGCATTGCAGGTGGATTCTTTACCACCTGAGCTATGAGGGAAGCCCAAAGCAGATTACAAAACATGATATAACCGTCATTCTACTATGTGTTTCGGAGTTCAAATTTTTCTTTTCTTTAAAAAAAGAGATTTTGCATATTAGTGATTCCACATAACATTTGTCCTTATCTGGCTTATTCACTTAGCATAATGCCCTCAGGTTCCCCCATATTGTCACAAATGCTAGTTTTTCCTTCTTTTTTAATGGATGAATAATAGTTCATCATATATATATATGATGATACATATATCGCTTTTTTCGTTTTCAGTTTGTTTAATTAAAATTTTTAATTACAAATTTTTCTTGTTTTTTTTTAATTGAGTTATGGTGGATGTACCATACAAATTTCAGGCGTACAACTTAGCGACTCACAAATTTTAAAGATTATACTCCATTTATTGTTATTACAAAATATTGGCTATATTCCCTGTGTGGTTCTATATATCCTTGTAGCTTATTTATTCTACTAGTTTGTATTTCTTATTCTTCTGCCCCTATATTGCCCCTGCTCACTTCTTTCCACTGGTAAGCACTAGTTTCTTCCTTACATCTGGGAGTCTATTTCTTTTCTGTTATATTCACTAGTTTGTTGTAGTTTTTAGATTCCACCTTTAAGTGATATCATACAGTATTTGTCTTTCTCTAACTTATTTCACTGAGCCTAATGTCTTCTAAGCCCATCCATGTTGCTGCAAATGGCAGTATTTTATTCTTTCTTATGGCTGAGTAGTAGTCCACTGTGTGTGTATACTGTGCTGGGCTGTGCTGTGCTTAGTTGTTCAGTCATGCCCAACTCTTTCCAGCAGCTTGGACTATAGCCTGCCAGGCTCCTCTGTCCATGAGGATTCTCCAGGCAAAAATACTGGAGTGGGTTGCCGTCACTTCCTCCAGGGGATCTTCTGAACCCAGGGATTGAACCCAGGTCTCCCACATTGCAGGCAGATTCTTTACCATCTGAGGTACCAGGGAAGCCCAAGAATACTGGAGTGGGTAGCCTACCCCTTCTCCAGGGGATCTTCCCAACCCAGGAATCGAACCAGGGTCTCCTGCATTGCAGGCAGATTTTTTACCAGCTGAGTGGTATACCAGGGAAGCCTGTGTGTGTGTATACATCTTTATTCATTCATCTATTGATGAATACCTAGCTTGGCAATTGTAAATAGTGCTGCTATGAACTTTGGGATGCATAGCTTAGAGTTTTCATTTTTTTGGATAAATACCCAGGAGTGGAGTTTCTGGGTCATATAGTAGTTCTATTTGTATGTTTTTGAGAAACCTCCATACTGTTTTTCATAGCGGCTGCATCAATTTACATTCCCAGCAACAGTGTAGGAGGGTGTCCTTCTCTCCACACCCTCACCAGCATTTATTGTTTGTGGATTAAAAATAAAAAAAGATTTATTTATTTATAGCTGCGCTGGATCTTCATTGCTATACGTGGGTTTTCTCTAGTTGTGGGGAACAGGGGCTATTTTCTAGTTGTGCTGTGTGGGCTTCTTATTGCAGCAGTTTCTATTCTTAGGGAGCACGGGCTTTAGAGCATGGGCTCAGTCGTTCTGGTACATAGGCTTAGCTGTCCTACAGCATGTGTGATCTTCCTCAAATAGGGATCAAACCCGTGTCCCCTGCATTGGTAGGCAGATTCTTAATCATTGGACCACCAGGGTAGCCCTGTTAGTGGATTTTTTGATGATACCTTCTGACTGGTATGAGGTCATACCTCATTGTAGTTTTGATTTGCATTTCTCTAATAATTAACTATGCTGAACATCTTTTCATTGGAAAAGACTTTGATGCTGGGAGGGATTGGGGGCAGGAGGAGAAGGGAACGACAGAGGATGAGATGGCTGGATGGCATCACTGACTCGATGGATGTGAATCTGAGTGAACTCCGGGAGTTGGTGATGGACAGGGAGGCCTGGCATGGGGTCACAAAGAGTCGGACATGACTGAGAGACTGAACTGAACTGAACATCTTTTCATGTGCTTGTTGGCCATTACTATGTCTTTTCTGTAAAAACATCTAGTTGGGCCTTCTGTCTATTTTTGATTGAATTTTTTTGATGTTGAGCTGTGTGAGCTGTTTATATAGTTTGGATATTAACCCATTGGTCATATATATTCTCCCATTCAATAGGTTGTTTTTCTGTTTTTGTTTTGTCAATGGTTTCTTTTGCTGTGCAAATCTTTAAGTTTAATGAGGTCCCTTTTATATATCTTTGCTTTTATCTCCTTTGCTTCAAGAGATAGAACCAAAAAATATTGCCACAGTTTATGTCAGAGTGTTTCACCTATGTCTTTTTCTAGGAGTTTTATAGTATTCAGTTTAGGTCTTTATTTTGAGCTTATTTTGTATAATATACAAATTCTCTTATGTTAGAGAATTTCTAATATCATTCTCTTACATGCATCTGTCCAGTTTTTCTTCAGTATCTGGAGACTGTCTTTTATCCATTGTATATTCTTGCTTCCTTTGTGATAGATTGACCATAGTGTGTGAGTTTACTTTTGGGCTGTCTACCCTATTCCATTGATCTATGTCTCTTTTTTTGTACTAGTACCATACTGTTTTGATAACTGTTGCTTTGTAGTCTGAAGTCAGGGAGGATGATTCATCTAATTCTGTTTTTCTTTCTCAAGATTATTTTGGCTAATCAGTGTCATTTGTTCTGTGAAAAATGGCATTGGTAATATGAAAGAGATTGCATTGAATCTGTAGATTTCCTTGGGTAACAGTAGTTTTTACAGTACTGATTCTTCCCATCCAAGTACATGATCTATCTTCCTAATTTTGATTTCTATCATCAGTGTCTTATAGTTTTGTGAGTACAGATCTTTCATCTAACTCTTTGTGGCCCCATGACTGTAGCCTGCCAGCCTCCTTTGTCCATGGGATTTTCCAGGCAAGAATACTGGAGTGGGTTACCATTCCCTTCTCTAGGGGATCTTCCCATCCCAGGGATTGAACCTATGTCTCTGTATCTCCTGCATTGGCAGGGGGGTTCTTTATCACTGAGCCACCTGGGACCCCTTTGCCTCCTTAGGTAGGTTTATTCCTAGATATCTTATTTTTTTATGATGCAATTGTAAATGGGACTGTTTCCTTAATTTCTCTTTCTGATAGTTTATTGCTAGTGTATAGCAATGCAACAGATTTTCTGTACATTAATTTTATATCCTGTGAAAAGTGAAAGTGAAGTCGCTCAGTTGTGTCTGACTCTTTTTGACCCCACGGACTATATATAGTCCATGGAATTCTCCAGGCCAGAATATTGGAGTGGGTTGCTTTTCTGTTCTCCAGGGGATCTTCCCAACCCAGGGATCGAACCCAGGTCTCTTGCATTGCAGGCAGATTCTTTACCAGATGAGCCACAAGGGAAGCCCTAGTGGTGTTATATCCTGTAACTGTACCAAATTCCCTGATGAGCTCTAGTAGTTTTTTGGTGCTCTCTTTAGGATTTTCTATGTACAGCATCATGTCATATGCAGATAATGACGGCAAATAGTGACAAAGAATGACATCCATTGGTGGGTGAAGCTGGTTCTGAGGCTAGAGCAGGCTCACCAAAGGGCAGGACCAGGGTCCAGGGGATTCTAGGGCTGGTGCCTGCCCACTGGTGGGTAGAGCTTGGTCCCAGGTTCTCTGGCTGGAAGTCTTGGATCTGGTACCTCCACAATGGTGTGCAGGGACAGACCCTGTGCCCTCTGGTGGGCAGGGCCATGTCCAGGGGTTGCTGTGGTCTCAGGGGGTTCTAAAGGCAACCTGTCTATTGGTAGGTGGGCTGTGTTCATGCCCAGTTATTTGCTTGCCATCATGTGTCCTAGAACTGGCACCTATAGATGTTGAGCCAGTTCTAGGGACTGCATTTTCTTGCTGATAAGCCAGACAGAGGATTCCTCAATGGCATTTGCAAGCACCAGTGTCCATGTGGTAGAAAGAGCTCCCCAGAATGGCTACCACCAGTTTCTATGTCCCCAGGAGGAGCTGCAGTTGCCCCCTGCTTCTCCAGGAGACTCTCCAAAATCAGTAGGTGAGTCTGACCCAGCTTCCTATTCCTGCTTTTGCCCTGGACCATGTGAGAGTGAAGTTGCTATTTCCCCCAGCTCTATGGGACTCTCAATTGTATGCATTACTGGCCTTCAAAGCCAAATGCTCTGGGGGCTTGTCTTTCTGGTCCAGGATCCCTGGACTGGGGAGTCTGATGTGGGGCTAGACGTCCTACTTCTTTTGAGAGAGCCTCTGCACCTGTAATTCTCCTATTTGTGAAATGCCCACCCAGGGATATAAGACTGGACAATATCATGATGTCTGTCCTACCATCTTATTGTGGTTCCTTCTTTATAGCTTTAGTTGTAGGAGATCTGCTCTGGTAAGTGTAAGTCTTTTCCATTGATGGCCGTTCTGAAAATAGTTGTGATTGTGGTGTGCCTGTGAGAAGAGGTGAGCTCAGGGTCTTTCTACTCTGCCATTTATTCATAAATGGACACTTAGGTTCTTTCCATGTCTTGGTTATTATGAAGAGTGCAGTGATAAACATGGGAGTGCAGGTATCTCTTCAGGATCCTGATTTCATTTCCCTTTGTACATATACCCAGAAGTGTGATCGCTGGATCAGATGGTAGTTCTCTTTTTAACTTTTGGAGGAATCTCCACACAGTTCTTCATAACGGCTACACCAATGTACATTCCCACCAACAGTGCACGAGGATGCTTTCTCTACATCCTTGCCAACATCCTTATCATCCTCTGACTTTTTGATAACAGTCATTTTGACAAGTATGAACTGATATTTTACTGTGGTTTTGATTTGCATTGCCTGATGATTAGTGATGTTGAGAACATATTCATATACCTGTTCATCACTTCTTTGTCTCTTTTGGAAAAACGTAATGGTATTCCATAAGTCCTGCAGGCTTTCTTCATTCCTTTTTTTCTCCTCTTGACTCAATAATGTCAAAAGATTCATCTTGGAGTTTGCAGATTCTTTCTTCAGCTTAATCAAGTATGTTTTTAAAGCTCTCTGTTGCATTTTTTTCATTCACTGTATTCTTTAGCTCCAGGATTTCTGGGTTCTTTCTTTCTTTATCAATGTGTGATTCAGCAGCTCCAGTTCCAATGAGGGTACAACAGCATAGACCACATGCAGCTTGGTCAGCTGAGGTCAGTGTCAGCAAAGCTTATGGAGGGTCCTTGGTTGTCAAAGCTGTGAGTGTCCATGATGGTGATGAGGGTTGTTGATCTCCTAGGTGGTGAAGGTTTCTGGGGTTCTTTTGTTTTTCTTTACACCCACAGACTGAGGCCCTGGCTGAGGGGATTCTTGGTGCTGGGTCTGGCATGTGAGCACACAGGCCTGGGTAATAGTGCTGGTTTCTGGGGCAGAGACATGCATGCATTTGTGATAATTCCACTGTTTGGAGTGTGGGTGCCTAGTGTGACAATGGAATTCACTGTGCCTGTGTTTGGAGCCTGAACACACCTGCTGTGGTGGTGCCAGTGTCAAAGGTGCAAATGGGCCGTTAGCCAAAAGTAAACCATATGCTGGGTGCATGGCAAGTCTCACCACATTTAAAAGAACTGTAATCATACAGAGTCTGTTACATGACCACAGTGAAGTTAAAATAAGAAATCAGTAACATAGAACAGGGGCTTTATTTAGCTTGAGCTTTATAATTGAGATAGAAAATTTCCCCTCAAGACACATAAAGCAGAGTTTTAATTTGTCTTTAGAATTTAACTGATCACCAAAGTAGTTTACAAGCTTCTGAAAATATTGATATTTTAAATAGCATTCTCTGCCTACACACACACACACACACACACACTCTTTCTTTGGTTTAGACAATTACAATCATATTATGTATACTGTTTTATAACATTTTTGCACATTTTAAATTTATTCATTCATTGAAAAAATGTTTATTAAGCATCTACTATAGGCCAGGCACTATAAACATTGGGGATTCAATGACAAAGAAGATGACAAGGTCTCTGAGACCTTACAACTTAGCTGTAAAGCAGATAATGAAGATATAAACATGAAGAAACAAGATACTTTCAGAGGTGTTATTGGAGTTCTGTCAGGGTCTTCTTCACTCACTTCCCACAAAAATACATTACTGAAGTATAAGATGAGTTTCTGGGTATGAAGGTGAATCTATGGTTTTATATGGTAAGATTGGTTTTGATTCCCTAGAAATTTCCCCATGAGAATTTATCTCCAGAAAAGTCATAAGTGTAAGAGAATAACTACAATCTGTTAGGTTTAGACAGGGTCAGTGTTCCTCCTGATCACCAGACTGCTGCTGCTGCTGCTGCTGCTGCTGCTAAGTCACTTCAGTCTTGTCCGACTCTATGTGACCCCATAGACGGCAGCCCACCAGGCTCCCCCGTCCCTGGGATTCTCCAGGCAAGAACACTGGAGTGGGTTGCCATTTCCTTCTCCAGTGCATGAAAGTGAAAAGTGAAAGTGAAGTCGCTCAGTTGTGTCTGACTCTTCGCGACCCCATGGACTGCAGCCACCAGGCTCCTCCATCCATGGGGTTTTCCAGGCAAGAGTACTGGAGTAGGGTGCCATCGCCTTCTCCAGATCACCAGACTGGGTGTGCTCAAAAGCTTTGCTTTTGAGTCATTCTGGAGGGAGGCAGATGATGAGAAGTTGACAGCCACATTTGTCCTGAAGGCGTCACAGTGGTTTGATGCTATGTGTGCATGCAAGAGGAGATTATTATGCACTTCCCAACAAAACCAACGTTCCAAGGCACACAGAAACATTTAGCCAGACCCTGTGTGTTAACTGCAGGTATAAATGTATATTCACCACTACAGTCTAATAAACACACTTAAAACGTTGGCCCACAGCAAGTAAAGGCACTTTTTAAAGCAAAGACTTTTAACTTAAACATTTGCTGTGGTGCATATGTGCATGTTCAGTCATGGCCAGCTCTTTGCAACCCTATAGACTGTAGTCTGCCAGGCTCCTCTGTCCATGGGATTCTCCAGGCAAGGATACTGGAGTGGGTTGCCATGCCTTCCTCCAGGGGAATCTTCCCAACCCTGGGATCAAACCTGCATCTCTTGCATCTCCTGCACTGTGGGCAGATTCTGTCCCCACTGAGCCACCTGCGAAGCTCATTTGATATGGTTCTGTCATTAAAATGCCTTGCAATTACCAAAATCACCTGAACCATTTAGCATGTGATGAGCTAGTGGGCAGATGTGAGCTAGTGGGCAAAAAACCATGTGAATGGCCAGTGAAGCAAACACTGCTGTTAGTAAAAGAATAATATAAATAACTAACCTGGATTTTCCATTGACATGAAGACAGTTTCTCCCGAGAAGGGGAATAGGGTGAGTGTGTCTTCATAGACCATTTTGTGTTTGAAGGTATATCCAGAGAAGAAGACAGAGAGGAAGTCAATTTGGGCTCCAACACTTAGAATGTACCAGTACGCCACCTCATGCAAACAAACCGACAGCTGCAAGCTATCAAAAACATAGCCATTGATGCCTGCAAAAGAAATGGAGAGTAGATTTTAGCAGTATCTGGATTTATTATTTTTTGTCATGATATGATTATAAATGATTATAAGTTATGCTCCATATCTTATTCTCAAGAAGAGATAACATTATACCTTCCAAAAAAGCAAACTGTAATGCTTGATCAGCTAGGTTTCAGTCTGAAAGTGAGGAGAGTTGTAGACCATGGTAATGATGCATTTAGGTGCTATATGGTGGGTGGCAGGTTAATGAGGAGGAGGGCATTTGAATGGTCTCAGTGTATCTCCCTACACACTGCATATTAGTTGCAAAGAGAAAAATAATATCTATACAGAGGGAAAAAAAAAAACAAGAAAATCTTTGATCTGGTGATTAAAATTATTATCTGCTAATGTTCCAAATTCAAGGAAGCACATTTCAAAAATCAGGACAACTAGATCCAGGACTACAGCCTGAACCGGGAAGAGGAAATGCTACAAAGAACAGCATTAATTGATACAACTGGAATATTGGCTGTCAATTAGATAAATGTATTATATTATGTATTAGATAATATATCAATGCTACATTTTCTGAATTTCATAACTCCACTTTGATTATGTAAGAGAATATATTCATTCATAGGAAATACACAATGGAGTATTAAAAGATAAAGGGATATGATGTCTACAGTCTATTCTCATGTTGAAAGTAAGTTATAAAATATGTATATAGAAGAAAGAAAGAATGATAAAGAAAACAGCAAAATCTTAAAAATGAGTGAATCTAGATAAAGTGTATATGGGAGTTCTCTATTATTCTTGCAGTATTTCTGTAAGTTTGAAATTATTTCTGAATGAAAAATAAATAAAAGTAAAATATATTTCAACTTATTAAGAGAATTGTTTCTGAAAGCCTCTTCCATATATCTATCTGTCTATCCAATCAATAGATGTTTGTCTACTCTGCAAAGTGGTTGCCCACAAATCCAGTAAGCTATGCTCAGACACTAGCTTAATGCAACTGAGAATCAAAGTTTCTTCTCTTCAAAGTGATAAAAGGTATTTTAAAGCTATTGTAATTATAAGCATGGTCTTAATGCATGTATGGTCCCTGGTGGCTGCAATGGTAAAGAATCTGCCTGTGATGCAGGAGATCTGGGTTCCATCCCTGGGTTGGGAAGATCCCCTGGAGAAGGGAAAAGCAACCCACTCCAGTCAAGAGTCAGCCTGCAATGCTGGAGACCCAGATTCCATCCCTGGGTTGGGAAGATCCCCTGGAGAAGGAAATGGCAACCCATTCCAGTATTCTTGCCTGGAGAATCCCATGGACAGAGGAACCTGGCAGGCTACAGTCCATGGAGTCACACAGAGTTGCAGGTATAGATGATTATATCAATCAGAACAGAGTCCAGAAACAGATACAGATATAAATGGAAATTTAATATATGATAAAGGGAGCATCCCAAAACAGTAGCAGAAAGAATGAACTGCCGGGAGCCAGTGTGAGGAATCCTGCCAGTGACAAGGTCATGAGGAAGGAAGCTGACATACGCAAGGTGTGCTCAGACTTCAGGGGCCTCTCTGGAAATTCCTAAGCATGTACCCCAACAAAAATCTGCCGGGTTTTGTGCTCTGCTTTTCCACTCTTCTGACATTCTCTGGAAAAAGTCAATTCAGGGCTTTAGTCTTCTGCATTTGAAAGAGTGTTTCAATCCAAAAACCCCTCTGATGGCTTTCTAGCCTGGCTGCAGGACTCGTACAGCTGCGCATGTGATTGTTTGAGGCCTCCTGACCGCAGGAGGCACAGGAAGCTTAAAACATCCTAGGAATGTAGGGGCTTCCGAAGAGTCAAAATCTTTAGAATAGGACTGATTAAAAGTTTCATTTGTTGAGTCAATGCTTGCTGCTAAATTTTCATATCCTTTATTTTTAGATACAGTTGGTATATAGAAAAACAAGTAGTAGACCTAGTATTAGCAACATTAGATCTTTGAGTTAAGTACCTTCTTTGTTATAACCCACTGCACCTTTGTTCTATAGAGATGTAACTTTAGCGCTTTAAGGAGATGTAGATTAAAGAAAAACACTTCAGGGGAAACAAAATTAACATTCATTAAGGAAGAGAGACAAAAAGTTAACAAGCCTCTTGGCCAGAAGATAATGTAAATCACCTGAGACCTTTTGTATACAAAATGACATACAGAAAGAGTCTGGGTTGTGAACGCTACATAATTTTGTGTTACCCGTTGATCTCCATGTTTTATCAAAAGTATAAAAGGCCTTCTGAACAATAAAGGATTGGACCAGTTTCTCGGACTAGTCTCTCGGCCTGGTTTCTTGGGAATCTGGCTCCCCCCGTGTCTCTCTCTCTTCTTCTCTCCCTTTCCCTTCCTCCGCTCTTTACTTTAATTTCAGGCTGAATTTCCACCTGGGGCGCGGAGGCCCGCCAAGTCTACTTACTTGCCCTGGCTGTTAAGACCCGCGTGAAAGGGAGCCTAAGGCGAGGCACCCTTAGATATTCAAGCGGGCGCCGGTGGCCCAATGTAGATGGTGCAAATTCCTTGTCTGGAATTTTATTGGTCTTCCACGTAAACCAAGCTATTCAGCCCTCTTCCTTCACTTAATCTTCCTACTACACTATTTCTTCCTAATCTAATCTTATATTAATAAACAAATAAATTTTTCTCACGCCAACGCCGTCCACCCTTCGAAGTCCCTGGATCCACCAGGGCTGGCCCCCGGCAATGAACTATTTGGTAAATGCTAATGGAAAAGATGGCCATTCATATGGAACCACAAAAGACCCTGAATAGCCAAAGCAATCCTAAGAAAGAAGAACAAAACTAGAGGTATCACATTTCCTGATTTTAAACTATACTCCAAGATATAATGATTAAAATGGTATTGCAAAAAAGAAATAAACAGTATGGCACTGGAATAAAGAGAGACACATAAATCAGTGAAAAATAATCAAGAGTCCAGAAATAAATTCTCACATATATGGCCAACTAATGAATGACAAGTGAGCCAAGAATATTCAATGGGGGGAAAGATAGTCGCTTCAATAAATGGTGTTGGGAAAACTGAATAGCCACACACAGAATGAGTTTGGACCCTTACATTATATGATACAAAAAAATTAACTTGAAATGGATTAAAGACTGAAGCATGAGACCTGAAACTGTAAAACTAGAAAACATAGGGAAACTCATTTTTGCAATGATTTTTTGGATATGACACCAAAAGCACAAGCAACAAAAGCAAAAATTAATAAGTGGGACTATTTCCAACTAAAAACCTTCACAAAAAAAGAACAGCCAACACAATAAAAAGGCAACCTATGGAATGGGAGAAAATATTTGTAAATCATATATCTGATAAGGGATTAATATGCAAAATATATAAAGAACTCATATAATTCAGTAGGAAAAGAAACACAGATAATCGATTAGATTTTAAAAATGGGCAGGGGAACTGAATAGACTTTATTTTCCCAAAGAAGACATACCGATGATCAACAGGTACAGGAAAAGATGCTCAACATTACAAATCAAATGTGATCCTCCATGAAATGTCAGAGAAAGAGAATTACTTTATGATTCCACTTACATGTAGAATGTAAAAAAAGATGAGCTCATAGAAATAGAGAAGAGAATTGTGGTTATGAGGGGCTGGGGTATGTGTTGGGGAAATGGGTTGGTGTTGGTCAAAGGGTACAAACTTCCAGCTATATAAGAGGAAAAATTTCCAAGGATCTAATGTACAGCATGGTGATTTGGTATTTTATATACTTGAAAGTTGCTAAGAGATTAGATCTGAACTGTTCTCATCACAAAAAAAAAAAAAAATGGAGATCTGCTGGAGGTGTTAGCTAAAATCATTGTGGAAATCAAATCATTTTGCTGTATATAAGTGTATGAAGAAGACACAGTGTACACCTTAACATTTAATACAATGTTGTATGACCAATTTATATTAATAATGCTGGAAACAAAACAAAACAACAACATTCTGTGTATAATGGGTAAAATTTCAAAGGCAAGTCCCCTCCAACAATGAAAACAGAAGTGTGTAGAACTTCCAAAATAGTAAAGAAAAATTAGAATTTAAAAGCACTTAATGGATCAAAAAATTAAAAAGAAGAAACTTAAAATTTAGAAAAAAGGAAATACAAAATTAGACAACACATATAAATCCCATGCAGATAGAAGAAACTCCCCATATATGCAGAGTACATCATGAGAAACGCTGGGCTGGATGAAGCACAAGCTAGAATCAAGCTTGCCGGGAGAAATATCAATAACCTCAGATATGCAGATGACACCACCCTAGTGGCAGAAAGCAAAGAGGAAGTAAAGAGCCTCTTGATGAAGGTGAAAGAGGAGAGTGAAAAAGTTGGCTTAAAGCTCAATATTCAAAAAAATAAGATCATGGCATCTGGTCTCATCACTTCATGGCAAATAGGGAAAAAGTGGAAACAGTGACAGACTTTATATTTTGGGGGCTCCAAAATCACTGCAGATGGTGACTGCAGCCATGAAATTAAAAGATGTTTACTCCTTGGAAGGAAAATTATGACCAAAGTAGACAGCATATTAAAAAGCAGAGACATTACTTTGCCAACAAATCCATCTAGTCAAGGCTATGGTTTTTCCAGTAGTCATGTATAGATGTGAGAGTTGGATTATAAAGAAAGCTGAGTGCCCAAGAACTGATGCTTTTGAACTGTGGTATTAGATCCAACCAGTCCATCCTAAAGGAAATCAACCCTGAATATTCACTGGAAGGACTGAGGCTGAAGCTGAAGCTCCAATACTTTGGCCACTTGATATGAAGAGTTGACTTATTAGAAAAGACCCTGATGCTGGGAAAGATTGAAGACGGGGAGGAGAAGGGGACAACAGAGGATGAGATGGTTGGATGGCATCACTGATTCAATGGATATGAGTTTGAGCAAACCCTGGAAGATTGTGAAGGACAGGGAAGCCTGGCATGCTGTAGTTTGTGGGGTCGCAAAGAGTTGGACATGACTGAATGACTAAACAACAGCAATGATAGTTCTATCTTTACATTTGAGAGGAATCTCCAGACTGCTTTCCATAATGGTGGTACCAACTTCCATTCCCACCAACAGTGTACAAGTGTTTCCATTTCTGCACATCCTTGCCAACACTTGTTATCTTTTCAAATAGGCATTCTAATGGATGTGAGGTGATATTTCATTGTGATTTTGATTTGCATTTCCAAACTGTCTTCCAGAATGACTACCTGATTGTACATGCATGAGGATTCCTTTTGCTCTGCACTCTTGCCAGTATATTTAATGTTATCCATTTTGGTTTATTTTAGCTGTTAAAATAGCCCTGGAGTGGTATCTCACTGTAGTTTTAATATGCATTTCCTTAATGGTCAATGATGTTGAGTAACTTTTTCATGTGCCTTCCATATATCTTTTATCCATTTTTAGGGGTTTGTTTTCTTACTGCTGAGTCTGAGAATTTAGATATGTATATGGTATTAGAAAATATTTTCTATCAATCTGTGGCTTGTCATTTCATTGTCTTTAACAGTATCTTATGTAGAACAGTTTATCCTTTGGGATGAAATTCAATTTATCAGGTTTTTCCTTCTATGAATTTTTATTTTGGTGTTATTTATCAGAACCCTTTGCCTAACTTCAGGTCATAAAAATTTCCTTCTATTTTTTAATTTTTATTTTTACTTTATTTTGCTTTACAATTTGTGGTTTTACATTATGCATTTAGATCTATGATCCATTTTGAGTTAATCTTTACGTGTGAGATTTAGGTTGAGCTTCATCTTTTTTTATATGGGTGACTAACTGTTCCAACACTATTTGTTGAAAAGACTATCCTTTTTCCATTGAATTCCATTTCCATCTTCATCAAAAATCAGTTAGCTGCATGTGTGTGGGTCTATTTCTGCACTATACATTCTATATCATCCAACTTTGTGAATACAATGCTATCTTGGATACTGTAGCTTAATGTGCTATGCTGCGCTTAGTCACTCAGTTGTGTCTGACTCTTTGCAACCCCATGGACTGTAGCCCGCCAAGCTCCTCTGTCCACTGGGATTCTCCAGGCAATAATACTGGAGTGGGTTGCCATGCCCTACTCCAGGGGATATTCCCAACCCAGGGATTGAACCTAGGTCTCCTGCATTGCAGGCAGATTCTTTGCGATCTGAGCCACAAGGGAAGCCCAAGAATACTGAGGTGGGTAGCTTATCTATTCTCCAGGGGAAATTCCTGACCCAGGAATTGAACCTGGGTCTCCTGCATTGCAGGTGGATTCTTTACCAGCTGAGCTACCAGGGAAGTGTAAGTCTTAAAACCAGATAACATAATATGAGTCTTCCAACTTGATTTTTCTTTTCCAAAATTGTTTTGGCTATTCCTGTGCCTTTGCATTTCCATATGAATTTTATAATATACTTTTCCCTACCAACAAAAAATATCATCACGGGATTTTATTGGAATTGCATTAAATCTATAAATCAGTTTGGGAACAGCTGACATCTTCACTTCATTGAGTCTTCCAATCCGTGAATGTTGTATGTCACTCCACTTATTTAGGTTTTTAAAAATTTCTTTCATCAGTGTTTTGTAATTTTCAGTGTACAGATCCTGCACATTTTGTTAGATTTTGGCCCAAGTATTTCATTTTTTGAGGCATTATAAATGGTATTATTATTTTTAAATATAAATTTATTTACTTTAATTGGAGGATAATTACTTTACAATATTGTATTGGTTTTGACATACATTGACATGAATCTGCCATGGGTGTACATGTGTTCCCTATTCTGAACCCCCTTCCCACCTCCCTCCCATACCATCCCTCTGGGTCATCCCAGTGCACCAGCCCCGAGCACCCTGTATCATGCATCAAACTTGGACTGGCAATTCGTTTCATATATGATAATATACATGTTTCAATGCCATTCTCCCAAATCATCCCACCCTCGCCCTCTCCCACAGAGTCCAAAAGACTGTTCTATACATCTGTGTCTCTTTTGCTGTCTCGCATACAGGGTTATCATTACCATCTTTCTAAATTCCATATATATGGGTTAGCATACTGTATTCGTGTTTTTCTTTCTGGCTTACTTCACTCTGTATAATTGGCTCTGGTTTCACCCACCTCATTAGAACTGATTCAAATATATTCTTTTTAATGGCTGAGTAATACTCCATTGTGTATATGTGCCACAGCTTTCTTATCCATTTGTCTGCTGATGGACATCTAGGTTGCTTCCATGGCCTGGCTATTATAAACAGTGCTGTGATGAACATTGGGGTACATGTGTCTCTTTCAATTCTGGGTTCCTCAGTATGTATCCTCAGCAGTGGGATTTCTGGGTCATATGGCACTTTCTATGTCCAGTTTTTTAAGGAATCTCCACACTGTTCTCCATAGTGGCTGCACTAGTTTGCATTCCCACCAACAGTGTAAGAGGATTCCCTTTTCTCCACACTCTCTCCAGCATTTATTGCTTGTAGACTTTTGGATAGCAGCCATTCTGACTGGCATGAAATGGTACCTCATTGTGCTTTTTATTTGCATTTCTCTGATAATGAGTGATGTCGAGCATCTTTTCATGTGTTTGTTAGCCATCTGTATGTCTTCTTTGGAGAAATGTCTGGTTAGTACTTTTGCCCATTTTTTGATTGGGCCGTTTATTTTTCTGGAATTGAGCTGCAGGAGTTGCTTGTATATTTTTGAGATTAGTTCTTTGTCAGTTGCTTCATTTGCTATTATTTTCTCCCATTCTGAAGGCTGTCTTTTCACCTTGCTTATAGTTTCCTTTGTTGTGCAGAAGCTTTTAACTTTAATTAGGTCCCATTTGTTTACTTTTGCTTTTATTTCCAATATTCTGGGAGGCGGGTCATAGAGGATCCTGCTGTGATTTATGTCGAAGAGTGTTTTGCCTATGTTCTCCTCTAGGAGTTTTATGGTTTCTGGTCTTGTGTTTAGATCTTTGATCCTTTTTGAGTTTATTTCTGTGTATAGTGTTAGAAAGTGTTCCAGTTTCATTCTTTTACAAGTGGTTGACCAGTTTTCCCAGCACCACTTGTTAAAGAGATTGTCTTTAATACATTGTATATTCTTGCCTCCTCGGTCAAAGATAAGGTGTCCATAGGTGCATGGATTTATCTCTGGGCTTTCTATTTTGTTCCATTGATCTATATTTCTGTCTTTGTGCCAGCACCATAATATCTTGATGACTGTGGCTTTGTAGTAGAGCCTGAAGTCAGGCAGGTTGATTCCTCCAGTACCATTCTTCTTTCTCAAGATTGCTTTGGCTATTCGAAGTTTTTTGTATTTCCATACAAATTGTGTAATTATTTGTTCTAGCTCTGTGAAAAATATCATTGGTAGCTTGATAGAGATTGCATTGAATCTATAGATTGCACTATATTGATTCTTCTGATCCATTAACAAGGTATATTTCTCCATCTATTAGTGTCTTCTTTGATTTCTTTCACCAGTGTTTTATAGTTTTCTATATATAGGTCTTTAGTTTCTTTAGGTAAATATATTCCTAAGTATTTTATTCTTTTCGTTGCAATGATGAATGGAATTGTTTCCTTAATTTCTCTATTTTCTCATTATTAGTGTATGGGAATGCAAGGGATTTCTGTGTGTTGATTTTATATCCTGAAACTTTACTATATTCATTGATTAGCTCTAGTAATTTTCTGGTGGAGTCTTTAGTGTTTTTTATGTAGAGGATCATGTCATCTGCAAACAGTGAGAGTATTACTTCTTCTTTTCCAATCTGGATTCCTTTTATTTCTTTCTTCTGCTCTGATTGCTGTGGCCAAAACTTCCAAAACTATGTTGAACAGTAGTGGTGAGAGTGGGCACCCTTGTCTTGTTCCTGACTTTAGGGGAAATGCTTTCAATTTTTCACCATTGAGGATAATGTTTGCTGTGGGTTTGTCATATATAGCTTTTATTATGTTGAGGAATGTTCCTTCTATTCCTGCTTTCTGGAGGGTTTTTATCATAAATGGATGTTGAATTTTGTCAAAGGCTTTCTCTGCATCTATTGAGATAATCATATGGTTTTAATCTTTCAATTTGTTAATGTGGTGTATTACATTGATTGATTTGTGGATAGTGAAGAATGCTTGCATCCCTGGGATAAAGCCCACTTGGTCTTTTTAATATGTTGTTGCATTCTGTTTGCTAGAATTTTGTTAAGGATTTTTGCATCTATGTTCATCAGTGATATTGGCCTATAGTTTTCTTGTTTTGTGACATCTTTGTCCAGTTTTGGCATTAGGGTGATGGTGGCCTGATAGAATGAGTTTGGAAGTTTACCTTCCTCTGCAGTTTTCTGGAAGAGTTTGAGTAGGATAGGTGTTAGCTCTTCTCTCAGTTTCTGGTAGAATTCAGCTGTGAAGCCATCTGATCCTGGGCTTTTGTTTGTTGGAAGATTTCTGATTACAGTTTCAATTTCTGTGCTTGTGATGGGTCTGTTATGATTTTCTATTTCTTCCTGGTTCAGTTTTGGAAAGTTGTACTTTTCTAAGAATTTGTCCATTTCTTCCAAGTTGTCCATTTTATTGGCATATCGTTGCTGATTGTATTTTTGTAATTTAAGTTTTCACTACTAGGCTATTGTTATATAGAAATTTATGTGCCAGCTTTGTATTCTGCAATTAGACTAAACTCAGTTCTAGGGGCTTTTTATGTGGATATCTGGAGATTTTCAATGTAGATAATCATGTCATATTCAGTTTTATTCCTTTACTTCCAATCTGCATGCTTTTAAATCTTTCTAATTTCCTTCCCCAATTTACCTGCTGCCGACTACTTTTCAGGGTTTTCAGACAGCTGCTCAATGCATGCTATTAAGGAAAAATCGAGCAGGATAGACAGGGTGATTCCATTTTAATCAGAACCAGAACTTCAGAAGGCACATATTTTCAGTTTAAATGGCTTCAATCAGATCGGTTTCAAAAAGACTGTGGTAGTTATGCACTAGCATTGTATGATAGTATTCTTTTACTCACAAGCCCACTAGTAATAGGGCTTCCCTGGTGGCTCAAATGGTAAAGAATCTGCCAGCAATGTAGGAGACCCAGGTTCAATCCCTGGGTCAGGAAGATCCCCTGGAGAAGGGAATGGCAACCCACTCCAGTTTTCTTGCCTGGAGAACCCCATGGACAGAGGAGCCTGGCAGGCTACTGTCCATAGGGTCGCAAAGAGTCAGACATGACTGAGTGACTAACAACAACCACTAGTAATAATTGTATTATAATTTTGCCAGTCTGATAGGTATAAAGTGTTATCACGATGGTATTCTATTTTGCATTTCTCTATAGTGAGATTGGAATTTTTTCATATTTTTGACCATTCTGACTTATGTGAATGTATAAACACATATACATATGTGCTCCCACCCAAATTCTTATTGTGAAGTTCTAATTCCTAGTACATCTGAATGGGTCTGCATTGAGAGATAGCATCTTTAGACAGGTAATTCTTTAAAATGAGATCATTAAGTTTCTTCTGAGTCCCCCTCCTTGGCTGGTAGATGGTTTTTCCTCTGTATGCGCACATGTCTGTCTACAACTTTCCTTATAAGAAGAAACCAATCTTGTTGACTCCTTGATCTTAGACTTTGAGTCTCTAGAATTCTGAGGAAATAAATATCTCCTGTTGAAGACACCCAGTTTGTGAGATTTTGTTATGGCAAGCCTAGCAGACTAATACAATATATATGTGTTTATATATGATTATACAATCATGGAAAAATATGTTTAAACATGGGGCTATGGTTTTTCCAGTGGTCATGTATGGATGTGAGAGTTGGACTGTGAAGAAAGCTGAGCACTGAAGAATTGATGCTTTTGAACTGTGGTGTTGGAGAAGACTCCTGAGAGTCCCTTGGCCTGCAAGGAGATCCAACCAGTCCATTCTAAAGGAGTTCAGCCCTGGGTATTCTTTGGAGGGAATGATGCTGAGGCTGAAACTCCAGTACTTTGGCCACCTCATGTGAAGAGTTGACTTATTGGAAAAGACTCTGATGCTGGGAAGGATTGGGGGCAGGAGGGGAAGGGGACGACAGAGGATGAGATGACTGGATGCCATCACCGACTCGATGGACGTGAGTATGAGTGAACTCTGGGAGTTGGTGATGGACAGGGAGGCCTGGCGTGCTGCAATTCATGGGGTTGCAAAGAGTTGGACACGACTGAGCGACTGAACTGAACTGAACTGAACTGGGCTACCTGAACACAAAATGGTTAGTGTAAAGGTATATGATGGAAGGAGTTGAGCAGATAAAAGGGAAGAAGAAGCCAAAAATATATATAAAAGATCATGTTTTACACTTAAAATGTATACAATAAAGCTGGAAAAAAGATGTTGCATTTTTTTCATGTACAATGTCTTGATTAATTTGACTGTTAAACTGTTACAGCTGGCAACTGTTTTACCAGCTATATGTATACATAAAATTGCATATTCCCTTTGTATTTCATGTGTAATTTACTGATTGAGTACATTTCATATTAAGGTGTAAGTATGTTTGGGCAAATGAAAATTGTGTGTCTTATTTAATTTATCCTTTAAAATAAACTTCTCTAGATATTTGATGCCTGCTAAAAGAAAATATATATGCATTATGTGATCATATTTATGCATTTATATAAAATTGCACATGCTCATATATAATAATTTTAAGGAAATATGACTCTTGTGGGGCATGTAAAGTAATGCATTAACTGCACATCTATTTGGCAGTTTCAACTTCCCTTTATCCATTACACTTTGGACTCAAATGCTGGATCACTTACTGTGCATGACATTGGAGACTTGGAACTCTGGATCCTGGGGCTGTACTCCACTGGGGAGGAAGCGCTGAATATTCTCTGTGAGGTACCAACTTTTATTTTCATCAAATACAGAAAACAGGATGACATTTCTCTTGTCTGACATCATCTGTTAATTACATGCATTGAAAGAAAGAAAGAAATGTTACTAGTACTATCAGGTAGAAATTAGCAGCCTGTGATAGAAGTGATGGCATGTATGATACATCCATAATCCTCTGGATCAATGCCATTTTTCCCCAAGGGTCACTATTATGGCATGTCCCAGGGCCTAGGAGTGGGAGTGGATGCTATGAGCAGTGAATGTATGTTTAAAGCAAATGTGTCCTCAGGGCAAGAGGTGACTGGACCCATTAAACTTAGTTTCTTCTGGACCCAAGGTCATATGCTGGCTGATACTTTTCATGGAGTCTGTAGCCTCTTTCTCTTCATGTTCAGATTAGAGGATTTTCACTCTTTAAAGACCCATGTGATTATTCAAGGTCTTTCTTAAACAATTTAGTCAAATCAAGTAAGATGAATGTCTTCCTAAACTTTTATCTAGCAACTATCCTTCCACAAAGCTAACTATAAAAAATTAAAAATAGAAAACATAAATTTAAATAACAAAGTTAAGATGAATCATAAATGTTTACTAACACAAATACTTTTAAGTTTTATGTTTACAAATTTTAAAGTTTTTTTTTTTTCGAGAGGAGCTGTTTGTATCTGAACCAAAGTTACAAGCTGTCGCTTGCTAATTAAATCTGTTAAGATTTAATGTATAAACTTCACTAACACATATAAATTTCATTTTGTATACTCCTTACTACAGAAATGAAAATCCTGAGGGGAAAAGATAGGAAAATATAGGCATGTTTCCATCCTCTTCCAAAAACTGATGGGAAAACTATAATTAGCAAAAATTAGTTAGGAAAGGTACTTGTCCAAATGTATGCCGCTCTGGGTTTGTGGGCCAAATGTTTTATCTGTATTAAAGTTCATGAAATGTTTTCAGACTAGTCAGTCAGTTCAGTTGCTCAGTTGTGTCCGACTCTTTGCAACCCCATGGACTGCAGCACATCAGGCTTCCCGGTCCATCACCAACTCCCGGAGTTTACTCAAACTCATGTCCATCGAGTTGGTGATGCCATCCAACCATCTCATCCTCTGTCATCCCCTTCTCCTCCTGCCTTCAATCTTTCCCAGCATCTGGGTCTTTTCAAATGAGTCAGTTCTTTGCATCAAGTCGCCAGAGTATTTGAGTTTCAGTTTCAGCCTCAGTCTTTCCAATGAATACTCAGGACTAATTTCTGTTAAGATGAACTGATTGGATCTCCTTGCAGTCCAAGGGACTCTCAAGAGTCTTATTCTTTGAACCACAGTTCAAAAGCATCAATTCTCTGGCACTCAGCTTTCTTTATGGTTCAACTCTCACATCCATGCATTACTACTGGAAAAACCATAGCTTTGACTAGACAGGCCTTTGTTGGCAAAGTAATATCTCTGCTTTTTAATATGCTGTCTAGGTTGGTCATAGCCTTTCTTCCAAGGAGCAAGCGTCTTCTAATTTCATGGCTGCAGTCACCATCTGCTGTGATTTTGGAGCATAAGAAAATAGAGTCTGCCACTGTTTCTACTTTTTTCCCATCTATTTGCCATGAAGTGATAGGACTCGATGCCAAGATCTTAGTTTTTTGAATTTTGAGTTTTCAGCCAGCTTTTTCACTCTCCTCTTTCACCTTCATCAAGAGGCTCTTTAGTTCTTCTTCCCTTTCTGCCATTAGGGTGGTATCATTTGCATATCTGACATTATTGATATTTCTCCTGGTAATCTTGATTCCATCTTGTGCTTCATCCACCCCAGCGTTTCCCATGATGTACTCTGCATATAAGTTAAATGAGCAGGGTGACAACATACAGCCTTGACAAATTTGGAGCCAGTCTGTTGTTCCATGTCCAGTTCTAACTGTTGCTTCTTGACCTGCATACAGATTTCTCAGGATGCAGGTAAGATGATCTGGTATTCCCATCTCTCAAAGAGTTTGCCACAGTTTGTTGTGATCCACACAGTTAAAAGCTTTGGCATAGTCAATAAAAACGAAGTAGATGTTTTTCCAGGATTCTCTTGCTTTTTCTATGATCCAACGGCTGTTGGCAATTTGATCTCTGTTTCCTCTGCCCTTTCTAAATCCAGCTTGAACATCTGGAAGTTCTCAGTTCACATACTTTTGAAGCCCTGCTTGGAGAATTTTGAGCATTACTTTGCTAGCGTGTGAGATGAGTGCAATTGTGCGGTAGTTCGAACATTCTTTGGCATTGCCTTTCTTTGGATTGGAATGAAGACTGACCTTTTCAGACTAGAAGGAATCCTATATATCATAAATAACCAAACGGACACACAGTCAAGCCTCAGCAATACGGCAATGAATTATTTTGAAGAATTAAGCTTATTAAAAGATACATGCTACTTGGAAGAAAAGGTATGACTAACCTAGACAGCATATTAAAAAGCAGAGACATTACTTTGCCAACAAAAGTCCATCTAGTCAAGGCTATGGTTTTTCCAGTGGTCATGTATGGATGTGAGAGTTGGACTATAAAGAAAGCTGAGTGCCAGAGAATTGATGCTTTTGAATTGTGGTGTTGGAGAAGACTCTTGAGAGTCCCTTGGACTGCAAGGAGAGCCAACCAGTCCATCCTAAAGGAAATCAGTCCTGAATATTCATTGGAGGGACTGATGCTGAAGCTGAAACTCCAAAACTTTGGCCACTTGATGTGAAGAACTGACTCATTTGAAAAGACCCTGATGCTGGGAAAGATTGAAGGTGAGAAGAGAAGGGGACGACAGAGGATGAGATGGTTGGATGGCATCACCAACTCGATGGACATGAGTTTGAGTAAGCTCTGGGAGTTAGTGATGGACAGGAGGCCTGGCATGCCATAGTCCATGGGTCACAAACAGTCAGATGTGATTGAGTGACTGAACTGAACTGAAGCTTATTAAATTCAGAGTATTTAAGTTTATTTTTCTAAAACAGCAGAAGTGGTCGAAATTCTAAGCATATTCTGAAGTATTTTATATGTTTCCTCAATTTTACTCAGGCTTCCCTAATAGCCCAGTTGGTAAAGAATCTGCCTGCAATGTAGGAGACCTGGGTTCAATCCCTGGGTTGGGAAGATCCCCTGGAGAAGGGAAAGGCTACTTACTTCAGTATTCTGGCCTGGAGAATTACATGAAATCCATGTTGTCACAAAGAGTTGGACACGACTGAGTGACTTCCACTTCACTTCATTTTTGCTCAACAAATATTTGTTTTACTACTAAATGCCATGCACTATGCTAGATATGTTCATTTAGAGGTGTTTTGAGTCAATCACAATGAGATATCCAGGGGAGACGTCTAGGCAGTCATACAGATTTGCAGGTAATCTAAAAGTAATCTAAAAGTAGGTGGTAACTGATCATGTAAAAATGGGCAAGATCACTTTGAGAGAGAAATTTTAGGCTAAGAATGAGTGTTATAGAAATAACCTAGGGCCCAGGCTGTCCTGTCCATCCAGCAGGCAAGTTTATTACACCGAAGTCAATAAAAGCTATCATAAATCCAGCTCACTTCTTTTACTGCTCAATATTGCAGACTCCTATATTTTCTGCAGGCTTTAGGCTAACATCCACTGACAGCAGAATATAGGAGATATTACTTGGAAATGCATATGCCTCTTCATTCTATTTCAGCTTCAGACTCAGCACTTGGAAAAAAGATAAACTCACCTGGTTTCCTCTTTGATCTACAGATTCTTTGTAACAGATGAGGAGGGGGCCAATGAGTCCTGAAGCTAGATCTTTCTCTAAGTTAATGAAACTCGAGTAATATCGGGTCAGACACCGAGGATCTGATTTAGTTGGCCCATCTTCTACAGTCACTGTCCATTTATACTTGAACACTTCTCCTGGCAGAATTGGCATGTCTTTCAAATGTTTCACACCTACCCACACCCAACCCCAAAATAGCTTGATTAGAAGTATAACGAGACATATATTGGTAATTATGTCATTATTGCAATGGTTCTACCAATTTATATGTACATATGAAGTTTCCCAGTAAGTGAAAACTAAATTTGCCACCTTTTATAAGTTTAAGATTCATGCAACTTTTTATAATAAAAATAGATACAGGAAATTTCTGCTAGCATGTTAGTTTGAGTTGAAATGGGCAGGTCTCCCCACTCTGACAAATACAAAGAAATAATAGATGATATTTTGAAAGATTTTAAATGTATAACTGAAAATGCATCAAGAACAAAAAAAAACTCAAGTGCCATAAATAGAAAGACACATCAAAGCCAGATTGGCCTGAATTGATGCCACAGGACTGGGCAATGAAGTTTTAACTCACATGTGGTATCAAGACTTGTGGCATCTGATGTCTGTGAGGAATGGAAGCAGTAATTGATATATGCTGTTGGGCTACTGTCAACAAAGGTCTGTCTAGTCAAGGCTATGGTTTTGCCAATGGTCATGTATGTATGTGAGAGTTGGACTATAAAGAAGGCTGAGCACAAAAGAATTGATGCTTTTGAACTGTGGTGTTGGAGAAGACTCTTACGAGTCCCTTGGACTGCAAGGAGATCCAACCAGTCCATCCTAAAGGACATCAGTCCTGAATGTTCATTGGAAGGACTGACACTGAAGCTGAAACTCCAATACTTTGGCCACCTGATGCGAAGAGCTGACTCATTGGAAAAAGACCCTGATGCTGGGAAAGATTGAGGGCAGGAGGCGAAGGGGATGACAGAGGATGAGATGGTTGGATGGGATCACCAACTCAATGGACATGAGTTTGGGTAAACTGTGGGAGTTGGTGATGAACCGGGAGGCCTGGTGTGCTGTGGTTCATGGGGTTGCAAAGAGTCAGATACGACTGAGTGACTGACCTGAACTGTTGGGCTAATGGGTCCTCAGAACAAGGACTGTCTGATTTTCATAATCAAAACTCACTTTTGAATATGTTTAATACCTGAGTATCTAGTCTATAACCATTCCCTAAACATATATAATAGGGAGTGAGGGTAGGTGTGTATTAGAGCAAAGGGAAAATAGATTGTTTCTTAATATATCCTGCTGTGTGAGTACTTTCTCTACAGTTTGGTCACCAATGCTTTTTGTGTGCCAGGTGCCTGAATGATGGTGTTCTCTTATGGGAGGCATATCCTTTCCTTGGAGTGACCATCAGGAACCCCAGCACTGGGCACTTCCATGCCATGAGAGAGGCTTATTTCACCTATTCTTTTGTAGCCCTCCTCTCCTCAACCAGCTCTGGTTACACCCAGTGATATATCCAAAAGCCTATTATTTCTGGCTTCACCCACACTGCCTTCTCAGACAGGGTATCTTCAAAAAGAGACCAAGTCAGCTACTTGCAGCCATATCTACTTCTTACAGAAAAAAAAATGCATCCTTGGGAGATCAAACAGGAAGAGCAAGCTGCCTCACTCTTACCCTCTCTTCTGCAGAGTTCTCCACATAAAAAGCAAGTTACTAGGCACTAGATTTGTGGATGCCCCCAAATTTCAGGGTACACATTCAATATCTACCCAGAATTCTGTTTCTGTGCCCTTCTCCCTTAAAGGAATGCAAATCAATTTTGCATTTGAATTTTGACCAGCAACCATGAGGATTAGAAAACAGAGGATTGAAAGTTATTTACAACCAGACTAGCTATCCATCATATCATACTGAAGGACTCATAGAGTTTATCCCCTGTATACTAAATGCACTCAGAAGTATATTGAAGATCTACTTCCAGAAAAACAAAAGAAATAACAATAACAATCCAGAAATGTAAAAGCTAAGAGAGGCACTAGCCTATAAGTCCAAATAAAGAAATCCAGAGATGGCAGCTTTGTAGCAGGCCTAGCAAGCATATCATCCATATTAGAACAGTAAGCTGGTGAACAACAAGAACATCTTTAGAAGAAAAAATGATCAGATACTAATAAATAGCATGATTAAGAAGCTGGAAGACCTAAGGGATATGGTGAAAAGTCATATATTTCTTCTCTTGATAAAGGAAAGTCTTTCTTCAGGAATACAAACGCAAAATGTATAAGATTAACATGGTCTTAATATACTGCATATATTGAGACTTCCCTGGTGACTCGGTCAGTAAAGCGTTTGCCTACAATGTAGGAGACCTCGGTTATACCTGGGTCAGAAAGATCCTCTGGAGAAAGAAATGGCAACCCACCCCAATACTCTTGCTTGGAAAATCCCATAGATGGAGGAGCCTGGTAGGCTACAGTCCATGGGGTTGTAGAGCGTCAGACACGACTCAGCAACTTCACTTCAATATACTGCAAGCTAAAATTCACCATGATTTTGAACTACTGGTAGAGAATAAAGCAGGATAATCCATTTGACTGTAACAGTAAAATCATTGGAACTGTAGACAAAAGAATAACCATAGCATACCACCTAGTTCTGCAGTAAACTCATATTCTTATAATAAGAAACACATACTACAATAATATAAATGCTGGTTTTTGACTTTTAAAGTTTAAAATAAATATATAGAAAAAGCAAGGAGTTATTTAAAATTAAAGAACAAAATGTAAATGTTATCAGTTTTAGTTTTATAAAAGTAAAGGTATGGCTGGTAGCAGTTGAGAAATGGAAGAACAGATGAGAGGAAATAACAAAGGGAACAGTTGTTAGTACTCTTAGTGTAATATCATAAAGATATAAAAAGTAGGTATTTAGCATATTATTAACGTTCTGCCAATTGAGGAACTAAAACAGTGATAAAAGTCTAAAACAACCGGAATAGGAAGAGGTATAATGCTAAATCCTTATTTAACACAAAATTAAATATATAATGTTGTAACTATAAATATATATTTACATAAATAACTTTATATAAATATATAAAGTTGTTAAACAAAGGAGTAGCAAATAAATGATTTTTTTTGAGATACAGAGGTAACTGCCAAAAATCTAAAGCAGAAATGCTTAAAAATGAAGGCTTTCCAACCCAGAATTCTATGTCCAGCAAAAGTATCCTTCCAAAGTGAAGGCAAGGACTTCCCTGGTGGTCCAGTGGTTAAGAATCCAATGCAGGGGACACAGATTCGATCCCTGGTCCCTGGAAGATTCCACATGCCATGGAGCAACTAAGCCCCTGCATCCCAACTACTGAGCCCATGTGCCCTAGAGCCCATGCTCTGCAACAAGAGAAGCCACTGCAGTGAGAAGCCCACACACCACAACTAGAATAGCTCGCTCTCTGCAACTAGAGAAAGCCTGCAGGGAGCAATGAAGACCCAGCACAGCCAAGCAAATAAATAATTTATAAAATAATTAAATAATTATTTTACAAATACATAATTTGTAATAAAGAATTAATAATTATTTTACAAATAAAAGAGTGAAGGTAAAATGAGGGCATATTTTTAAATAAAATAAAACTTAAGAGAATTAAGGATGGGGTGATACATGTGCATGACTGTAGTTGTTGTTGAGGCTCTGTCCTCATCTGTATCTACAGGTAAGTAAGACCTAGAAAGTTGAGGTAAAGCTTACCTTTTGGAAATCTCCCTGAGTGCAAAGGACTGACATCAGTGATTCCATGAGGGTAGATGTTATATGGCCGGCTTGCTTGATTCTTAAATATAATCTGAAAGTATAAATGAGATATAAGGTTGAGCACTAAGACAATTAGGATCAAGAAGCAAAATGTGGCCTGTCTCCAGAAAATAAAAGCTGCCTTGTATCTACAGTATAGGGGTTTGAGTCTAGATAAAGCTCAAAATATGTGTTCTTTTGGTAAAATTGCTCAGATAGCTACTTAGGTTTTTCACTAAAGGCTCATTTATTTTAAATGATTTAAAATTCATTTATTTAAAATTATTTTAGTTGCTTCAGGAAGAATTCCTTGTACCTTCTGACACTAGTACTTGAAATCTGGATGTCTGCTGAGGGCACTGCTTCCCTTCAGTCTTTTGCACAATTTGGGCAATGAGTTTCCTATAGTGGAGAGGAAAATAGTGGTTCAAGTGTTAAAATCTTCACTGGATGAGCAGGCAGGACCAGGGACACAGTTGATTAGAGCATTAAGCAAAGATGGCGGCTGGCATCATATGACTGCCTGAGCTTTCCAAAAGAGACGAAGAATAGAAGAGTGATAACATGGGAGCATCATTAAGCACCCTGAACTTATCAACCAGGCTCTATACTGAGGTTGTGTGAGATGATTAGAAAAAAAAAAAAAAAACACTTCTATTTGCAGGCTTATCTTACACTCACTCATTTAGGAAAAGCCCACTGACAACCTGTTCCTTGCCTGCCCCTAAGCGGCAGAATGATGTAGGAGAAAAATCACACAGCTCTGTGTGATTTAATTAATTAATTAACTTATATAATTAAATTAATCAATTATATATATTCAGTTCAGTTCAGTCACTCAGTTGTGTCTGACTCTTTGTGGCACCATGGACTGAAGCATGCCAGGACTCCCTATCCATCACCAACTCCCAGAGTTTACTCAAACTCATGTCCATTGTGTCAGTGATGCCATCCAACTAGCTCATCCTCTGTCATCCCCT
The DNA here is from genome assembly GCF_032405125.1 of Capricornis sumatraensis. Taxonomy (NCBI): domain Eukaryota; kingdom Metazoa; phylum Chordata; class Mammalia; order Artiodactyla; family Bovidae; genus Capricornis; species Capricornis sumatraensis. The sequence continues at coordinate 61,915,952 of NC_091092.1, read as the reverse complement.
TCTCCTCCCGCCTTCAATCTTTCCCAGCATCAGGGTTTTTTCTAATGAGTCAGCTCTTCACATCAGGTGGCCAAAGGATTGGAGTTTCAGCTTCAGTGTCAGTCCTTCCAATGAACATTCAGGACTGATTTCCTTTAGGATGGACTGGCTGGATCTCCTTGCAGCCCAAGGGACTCTCAAGAGTCTTCTCCAACACCATAGTTCAAGAGCACTAAACATAATTATATATTAATTAATGTAATATCATTATTAATGATAAATTAATGATCAAAAATCTCAAACAGATGCTCAAACTACCTAGCTATTCTATTATGTTTTCTTAGAAATTAATCTTCCCACTTACTAAGCTACTTTTTGCTTCCCGATCCTCATGCTCAGGTACTTCTTTTTTTCACTGAGAAGAGAGACGCATTCAGAAAAGAAATTCCTCATCCTCCCACCCTCAAGTCTACCAACCTAGATGCATATATGACCATATTTTCTCCTGTTAAAATCAAGTCTTATCTAATGATGACAACATCTCCTCCTGTGTATTAGTACATAATGAAGTGCCATTTTATTTTATTTTATTTTATTTATTTATTTTTTTTGAAGTGCCATTTTAAAACCTCCCTTTTGGAATAGAAAAGAGAACCCAGAATTAGATCCACACAAGTACAGTCCATTGATCTTTGACAAAGAAGCAAAGACAATCAAATGGAGCAAAGACGGTTTTTTCAACAAATGGGGCTGGAACAAGTAGGCATCCACATGCAGGAAGAAGAGGAGGAGAAAGGAGGGGAGGAAAAAGAATCTAGATGTAGACCTAACCTTGCACAAAAATTCAGAAAAATAGATCACAGAACTACATAATTGATTTGGAATTCTTATGTGAGATTTGCCCCTACTCTTCCATTTATTTATTTTTCAATCATTTATTATCATCAATATAGACTCATGCATATTTATTTTATAATTTAAGGTATACTCCACCACTACTTTACTTATTTGATTGGTTATATTCTTCCAGTTTGGCCATTAGAAGCTCCTGTATTCATTTGACATTATTCTCATTCTTTCATTTTTTGAGCACTTTCTTCCTTTCTGAAACCACAAGATGCTCCAGGCTCATCTTGTATCTTCCCTGGCCCAGCCCTAGAATCATCCCTTCTCCAAAGGGCTTTGGTTCCTTTCACTAGAGAATGGTAATTAGAAACCAAGATCTGGGTGTGCTCATTGCTACTGGGGTGTCACTGTTCCCAGGACCTCTTAGGAGGAAATATACTAATTCAAATATACATGCACATATGTAATTATTTCTGTATGTATCCATCTGTCTCTATAGGCAAACATGAACCTATAGTAATGTCTCCAACTCTAATCCAGTATCACATGATTTATTCTAGCCTTTTCTTTTTATTTATAATTACCCTCTCCCTGGTGGCTTCCCTGGTGGCACAGGTGGTAAAGCGTCTGCCTGCAATGCGGGAGACTCGGGTTTGATTCCTGAGTCGGGAAGATCCCCTGGAGAAGGAAATGGCCACCCACTCCAGTACTCTTGCCTGTAAAATCCCATGGACAGAGGAGCCTGGTTGGTTACAGTCCATGGTGTTGCAGAGTCAGACACGACTGAGGGACTTCACATGGTCATAGTCATACCCTCTCCAACAGTGACAAATACAGCTCCCACTATCATTAGTAAAGTCATTCATTTACTTAATCTTCAAATAATAACCTGGGGCTTCCAAGATGGCTCTGGTGGTAAAGAATCCGCCTGCCAATGCAGAAGACAGACGTAAGAGACATGGGTTTGATCCCTCAGTCGCAAAGATCCCCTAGAGGAGGAAATGGCAACCCACTCCAGCATTCTTGCCTGGAGAATCCCATGGACAGAGGAGCCTGGTGGGATATGGTCTATGGGGTCACAAAGAGTCAGAAATGACTGAGTGACTTAGCACACACACAAATAATAACAGTTTTGTTTATTCCTTTCCAACCTTAAAACTTTATCTTTTTCTCCTAAGGATATTGGCCAGGATCTCTAGTAGAATATTAAATAAAGGTGGTGATACCTGTTAACTGTTTCTTATCTTGATATTAAACAAGGATTTCTGAGTTTCACCACCAAGTATGATGGTGACTATAGATTTTCTGTAGAGCTTTATCAGGATTAGGATGTCCCTTGCAATCCCAATTTCCTATGACTTTTTATTAGGAACAGATTTTGAATTTTCACAAATATTTGTATGAAACTAATGAGATTATTAAATGATATTTTACCTTTTTATGTGTTACTGTAGTAGATTACCATATTTGATTTTCTAAAGTTAAATTCATCTTGTTCAGTCGCTCAGTTGCGTCCAACTCTTTGCGACCACATGGACTGCAGCACGCCAGGCTTCCCTGTTCCTTCACTATATCCAAAGCTTGCTCAAACTCATATCCATCAAGTTGATGATGCCATCCAACCACCTCATCCTCTGTCGTCCCCTTCTCCTCTTGCCCTCAATCTTTCCCAGCATAAGGGTCTTTTCCAATGAGTCAGTTCTTCACATTAAGTGGCCAAAGTATTGGAGTTTCAGCTTTAGCATCAGTCCTTCCCATGAATATTCAGGACTGATCTCTTTTAGGATGGACTGGTTGGATCTCCTTGCAGTCCAAGGGGCTCTCAAGAGCCTTCCCCAACACCAAGTTCAAAAGCACTAAATTCATCTAGTACTCCTCAGATAAATCAATTAGATCACAATATATTTGCAATTGTTTTTATATATTGCACCACTGGGTTTATTAACTTTTGTTTAGGATTTTTTGAATCCATGTTTGTAATACAATTGGTCTGTAACTTTAATTTTCCTTTCTTATACTGTCCTGGTCAGGTTGACAACTAAGGTTGTGCTAGCCTATAAGTACTGGTGGGTCTTTACTTTTCTCTGATACTCGACATTTAAAATTTTAACGTAGGACTTCCCTGGTGGTCCAATGGTTAAGAATCCGCCTGCCAATGCAGGGGACATGGGTTCTCTCCCTGGTCTGGCAAGATTCCACATGCTGCAGGGCAACACATGTACCACACATGTCCACAACATGTGTACCACAACTACTAAAGCCTGCACTCTGCAAGAAGAGAAGCCACCAAAATGAAAAGCCCATGTACAACAACAAAGAGTAGCCCCTGCTTGCTGCAATTAGAGAAAGCCAGAGCAAAGCACCAGAAAGCCAGAGCAAAACGCAATGAAGACATAAATAAATAAACTTAAAAATTTGAATATAAATTATATATCCCTTGAATATGGGGATAAATCACCAATAAAATGGTGATCCTTGCTAGGTTAATAGAGATTTTCTTGCAACACATTCAAGACGTGACTTCCAGTGTCTTCTGGCTTCCTTTGTTGCTTTTGAGAAATAGGCTGTGAGTTTATGTGGCAGTTTTAGAATATGGTTCTGAAATTCTTTGACATTCCTCCCATCAGAGGTAGGCCAAATTTTCCCTCTCCTTGATTCCTGGAGGGCTTTGACTCTGATTATGCCATAAAATGCTGTGTGACTTCTGATGCTGGGTCTTCAAAGGTGAGGCACTTTCTGACTTGTTTAGCGGAACACCCAAAGTTGGAGTCCAGAGTTGCTAATGTGCTTTCTGCCCTACAAATAGGCCTTTCCTAGATATTTCAGATAAATTAAATCATGTAAGTCTTTTTTTGCTTGGCTTCTTTAATTTATCATAATACTTTGAGTTTTATCCATGTTGTATCATGTATGAGTACTTCTTTTAATTGCTGACTAGCATTCCAATTATATGGGTATACTACATTTTGTTTATTCATTCACCAATTGGTGAACATTTGAATGGCTTCCAATTGGGGGCTATTAGGAATAGTGCTGCTGTGAACATTCACATACTAGTCTTTGTGTGGACTTATATTTTCATCTTTCTTGAGTATATGCCTAGAAGGAATTGCTGAGTCACAGGGTAACTCCATTTTTAATGTTCTGAGGAATGGCCAAACTGTTTTTCAAAGTGGCTGTAAATCTCAGACTGGATATAAGTCTTTCCCATCAGAGTTTATGAGACTTCCAATTTCTCTATGTCCTTGCCAATGTTTGTTATTATCTGCCTTGCTGATTATAGCTATTCTGAAAAAGTGCAAGTGTTAGTCACTCAGTCGTGTCTGACTCTTTGCGACTCCATGGACTGTAGCCCACCAGGCTCCTCTGTCCATGGAATTCCCCAGGCAAGAATACTGGAGTAGGTAGCCATTCCCTTCTCCAAGGGATCTTCCCCACCCAGGGATTGAACCCAAGTCTCCTGCATTACAGGCAGATTCTTTACCATCTAAGTCACCAGCGATTTTGATTTGCATTCCCCCAGTAGCTAATGGGCTTCCCTGGTGGCTCAGATAGTAAGGAATCTGCCTGCAATGTGGGAGAGCCAGGTTTGATCCCTGGGTGGGGAAGATCCCCTGGAGGAGGAAATGGTAACCCACTCCAGTATTCTTGCCTGGAGAATCCCATGGACAGGGGAGTCTGGTGGGCTACAGTCCATGGGGCCTCAAAGAGTTGGACATGACTGAGCAACTAATCTTTTCCTTTCCAAAGCTAATAATGTTCAGCATCTTTTCATGTGCTTTTTGGTCACTTCTTTATACATCATCTTTGGAGAAATGTCTATACAAATCCTAAAGGACTCAGGATTATTATTTTTTAGTTGGATTATTTGCCTTTTTATTATTGAGCTATAAAAGTCCTTTATATGTTCTGGATACTATTCTTTTAATCAGATATATGATTTGTAATTATTTTCTCCTATTCCATCAGTTGTCTTTTCACTCTCGGGTTGGTGTCTTTGAGGCACAGAAGTTTTAAATTGTGATGAATTCCAATCTTCTATCTTTTTTTTTGCTTGTTGCTTTTGATGTCATACCTAAGAAACCATTGTGTAATCCAAGGTTACAAACATTTACTCCTGTATTTTCTTCTAAGGGTTTCATAGTTTTAGCTCTTATATTTATATCTTTGATCTACTTTAAATTTGCATATGGTATGAAGAAGGGGTCAAATCTCTTTCTTCTGCATGTGGGTATCCAGTTGTCCCAGTATTCTTTCCCCATTAATTGGTCTTGGGACATTTGTAAAAAGTCAAATGGTCACTTCTTACACTGTTGGTGGGAATGTACATTGGTGCAGCCACTATAGAAAACAGTTTGGAAGTTCCTTTAAAAAACTAAAAGTAGAGCTACCATATGATATAGCAACCCCATTCTTGGGCATATATTGAGAAAAGACGAAAACTTTAATTTTAAAAGATACATGCACCGCAATGTTCTTTGCAGCACTATTTACAAAACCCAAGGCATGGAAACAACCCAAATGTCCATCGACAGATGAATGGATAAAAAAGATGTAGTACATATATACCATGCAATATTGTTGCTGTTCAGTCACTAAATCATGTCCGACTCTTTGGGACCCATGGACTGTAGCACACCAGGCTCCTTTGTCCTCCACTACCTCCTAGAATTGGTTCAAACTCATATCCATTGAGTCAGTGATGTCATCTAACCATCTGATCCTCTGTCGCCCCTTTCTCCTTTTGCCTTCAATTTTTCTCAGAACCAGGCTCATGTAATATTTCTCAGCTGTAAAAAAGAATGAAATAATGCCATTTGCAGCAACAGGGATGAACCCAGAGATTATTGTACTAAATGAAGTAAATCAGACAAAGACAAATACCATTTATCACTTAAATGTGGAATATAAAATATGACACAAATGAATGTATTTACAAAACAGAAACAGACTCACTCATAGAAAACTAGCTTAAAGTTATCAAAAGGGAAGGAGAGAGGAGGGGGATTAAACGGGATTAACAGATAAAAAGTATGATACATAACACAGATAAGCAACAAAGATTTACTGTATATCACTCTAAAGGCAGAAAGTAAGGAGGAACTAAAGAAACTCTTGATGAGGGTGAAGAAGGAGAGTGAAAAAGCCAGTTTAAAACTAAATATTACAAAAACTAAGATCATGGCATCCAGTACCATCACTTCATGGCAAATAGATGGGGAAACAATGGAAACAGTGACAGACTTTTATTTTCCTGGGCTCCAAAATCACTGCAGATGGTGAATGCAGCCCCAAAATTAAAAGATGCTTGCCCCTTGGAAGAAAAGTTATGACCAACCCAGACAGCATATTAAAAAGCAGAGATATTACTTTTCTGACAAAGGCCTGTATAGCCAAAGCTATGGTTTTTCCAGTAGTTATGTATGGATGTGAGAGTTGGACCATAATGAAAGCTGAGTGCCGAAGAATTGATGCTTTTGAACTGTGGTGTTGGAGAAGACACTTGAGAGTCCCTTGGACTGCAAGAAAATCAAACCAGTCAATCTTAAAGGAAATCAGTCCTGAATATTCATTGGAAGGACTGATGCTGAAGCTGAAGCTCCAATAGTTTGGCCACCTGATGAGAAGAGCCAATTGATTAGAAAAGACCCTGATGCTGGGAAGGATTGAAGGCAGGAGAAGAAGAGGATGACACAGGATGAGATGGTTGGATGGCATCACTGACTCAATGGACATAAGCTAAGGCAAACCTCAGGAGATTTTGAAGGACAGAGAAGCCTGGTGTGCTACAGTCCCTGGGGTCACGAAACATTGGATACAACTTGGTGACTTAACACAACAATAACAGGAAATTATGCCCAATATTTGTGATAACCTATAATGGAGTATAATATGCAAAAACACTGAATCACTATACTGAAATTTACATATCTTAACATTGTAAATCAACTATACTTCAATAAAACGTCGAGTCTCCATAGATACGTAGGTTTATTTCTGGACTCTCAATTGTTTTCCATTGATCTACATATCTAACCTTATGCCAGTACCACTCTTTCATGATTACTATAACTTTGTGGTAAGTTTTGAAATTGAAGTGTGAGTCCTCAAACTTTGTTTTTTCTTTTTCCCCAAGATTCATTTGTCTATTAGGGGAGCTATGCAATTTCATCTGTATTTTAGGATCAGCTTGTCAATTTCTGCAAAAACAGACAGTTGGGATTTTGATAGGGATTTAATTAGATCTATAGATAAATTTGGAAGAGCCTTAAAAGTGACTCTTTCAATCTATAAATATTATATGTTTATCCATTTATTTAGATATTTAAAAATTATCTCAGTAACAATTTTTGCATTTTTCACTTTATAATTTTTTACAATATATTTTTCACATTTTTACAGCTTTTTTACAATACATTTTTCAGTTTTCAGTGTCCAAGTCTTATACCATTTTTGTTAAATTTATCCCAAGTTATTTCATTCTTTTTATGTTATCATGAATGAAAGCTTTCCTAATTTTCTTTGCAGATTTTTCACTGAAGTATAAAGAAATACAACTTATTTTTTAATATTGATCTTGTATCTCATAACCTTGCTGTGCTTGTTTATTAGTTTCCTCCTTGGAAGACGCTTCCTCCTTGGAAGAAAAGTTATGACCAACCTAGACAGCATATTAAAAAGCAGAGACATTACTTTGCCAACAAATGTCCATCTAGTCAAAGCTATGGTTTTTTCAGTACTCATGTACGGATGTGAGAGTTGGACCATAACGAAAGCTGAGCATCGAAGAATTGATGCTTTTGAACCATGGTGTTGGAGAAAACTCTTGATAGTCTCTTGGACTGCAAGGAGATCCAACCAGTCCATCCTCAAGGAAATCAGTCCTGAATATTCACTGGAAGGACTGATGCTGAAGCTGAAACTCCAATACTTTGGCCACCTGATGCGAAGAGCTGACATTTGAAAAGACACTGAAGAGCTGACTCATTGGAAAAGACACTGATGCTGGGAAGATTGAAGGCAGGAGGAGAAGGGGACGACAGACGATGAGACAGTTGGATGGCATCACTGACTCAATGAACATGAGTTTGAGTGAACTCCGGGAGTTGTTGATGGATAGGGAGGCCTAGCGTGCTACAGTCCATGGGGTTGCAAAGAGTCAGACACAACTGAGTAACTGAACTAAACTGAACCTTTTTAGTAGATTCCTTAGGATTTTCTACATAAAAGATTGTATCATTAGCAAATAAAGACATTATTACTTCTTTCTTTCCAATCTAAATGCCTCTAATTCCTTTTTTTTTTTTTTTTTTTTTGCTTTACTGCATTGGCTGCCAGTACAGTGTTAAATGGGCTTCCCCCCATGACTCAGCAGTAAAGAATCTGCATGCCAATGCGAAAACACAGGAGACATGGGTTTAATCCCTGGGTCAGGAAGATCTCCTGGAAAAGGAAATGGCAACCCACTCCAGTATTCTTGCCTGGGAAATTCCATGGACAGAGGAGCCTCTGGCTATAGTCCATGGGGTCACAAAGAGTCAGACATGACTGAGCAACTGAACAATGACAACAGTGTTAAATAAATATAGCAAGAGTGGACATCTTAACTTGTTCCTAATTTCAAAGGGAAAACATTTAGTCTTTTACCACATTATACATTTTTCTTAAATGTTATTCATTAAGTTAAGGATCTTGCATTGTGTTGCTAGTTTACTGACAGTTTTGTCTATCATGAATGGGTAATGGATTTTGCCAAGCCCTTTTTCTTCACCTATTACATGATCACATGATTTTTGTCCTTTGTTCATTAATATGTTAATCTGTACTAATTTTCATATTTTAATCATCCCTACATTACTGAGATAAATCTCACTTGATTATGGTGTATGATATTTTTAAAGTATTGGTAGATTTGGTTTAATAATGTGTTGTGGAGGATTTTTGCACTTATATTCACAAGGAATTTTGGACTTTAGTTTTCTTTAAAATTTTGGGACTTGTTTCATGGTCTAATGTATATACGGTCTATCCTGGAAATGTTTTGTGTGCATTTGAGAAGAATATGTATTCTATTGGAGTTGGGTGGCCTAATCCATAGATGTCTGTTAGACCTAGTTGGTTTATAGACAAAATGAAATTAGCTATTTGTTGATAAATGGTGAAGCTGAGTGATGGATTCAAGGAAGTTCATTTTACTATTCTAGCTACTTCTGAATAAATTTGATAATTTCTGTATACAATGTAAAAAATAATCCTCCAATTTTCACATTAACAGAAAAGCCTCATAGGATTTAGCATATGTAAGTTCACAACACAGAGAAATGAAGGAATAAGGTTCACCAATGTGAAATGCTGGGTTGGATGAAACACAAGCTGGAATCAAGATTGCCAGGAGAAATATCAATAACCTCAGATATGCAGATGAAACCACCCTTACAGCAGAAAGTGAAGAGGAACTAAAAAGACTCTTGATGAGAGTGAAAGAAGAGAGTGAAAAAAGCTGGCTTAAAACTCAACATTCAAAAAACTAAGATCATGCATCTGGTCCCATCACTTCATGACAAATAGATGGGAAACAATGGAAACAGTGACAGATTTTATTTTCTTGGGCTCCAGAATCACTGCAGATGGTGACTGTAGCCATGAAATTAAAAGATGCTTGCTTCTTGGAAGAAAAGCTATGACAAATCTAGACAGCATATTAAAAAGCAGAGACATTACTTTGCCAACAAAGGTCTGTCTAGACAAAGCTATGGTTTTTCCAGTAGTCATGTATGCATGTGAGAGTTGGACCATAAAGAAAGCTGAATGCCAAAGAATTGATGCTTTTGAACTATAGTATTGGAGAAGACTCTTGAGAGTTCCTCCAAGGAGATCAAACCAGTCAATCCTAAAGGAAATCAATCCTGAATATCTACTGGAAGGACTGATGCTAAAGCTGAAGCTCCAATACTCTGGTCACCTGAGGCAAATAATTGACTCATTGGAAAAGACTCTGATGTTGAGAAAGATTGAAGGCAGGAGGAGAAGGGGACAACAGAATGAGATGGTTGGATGGCATCACTGACTCAATGGACATGAGTTTAAGCAAGCTCTGGGAGTTGGTGATGGACAGGGAAGCCTGACATGCTGCAGTCCACGGGGTTGCAGTCTGACACAACTAAGCAAGTGAACTGAACTGAGGTAGACCTATATATCTTGATATGAAATGATACCCAAGATATATTGTTAAAAATTTTAAATCAAGGTACAGAACAATTTTCAGGGAATTCCCAGGTGGCTCAGTATTAAAGAATCCACCTGCCAATTCAGGAGCCACCGGAGACATGGGTTCAATCCCTTGGTTGGAAGCATCCCCTGGAGGAGGAAATGGCAATCCACTCCAGCGTTCTTGCCTGGAAAATTCCACGGACAGAGGAGCCTAGTGGGCTACAGTCCATGTAGTCAAAAAGAGTCAAACAGAAATAAGGGACTGAACACACTCGCACAGAACAATCTATATCATGTTAGTTTTTGTGTGAAATATATGCACATGTATTGGTATAGTGTTAGTTGCTCAGTTGTTTCAGATTCTTTGCAACCCCATGGAATGTAGTATATATAGTTTATGCATGTCTTTGTATAACTTATATTATTCCTGAAAGGGAATATGAAAAACTGACAGCAATAATTGCAGCTCAGACTAGGGTACTAGAAGTCTGGGAGGAAAGAAAGTTTCCTTTTGTTTTGCATACACTTCTTTGCCTTTTGAGTTACTTCTACTAATTAAAAACAGGTAAATAAAACTCAAAAACAAAAATGTACAATAATAGCTAACTAAAAATTTAAAGAAGGGCAATTAAGAAAGACATGCCCTACAAATATCAAAACATATTACAAGACTGTAGTCATTAAAACAGTCATTTAGTAACAGATCAGTTAAAGAGAATAGATTTCAGCATTTTAGTAAATAATAAAAAGATCTTACCAGGTGGCTCAGTGGTAAAGAATCTGCCTGCAATGCAGGAGACCTGGGTTTGATCCCTGGGTGAGGAAGATCCCCTAGAGAAGGGAATGGCTACCCACTCCAGTATTCTTGCCTGGGAAATCCCATGGACTGAAGAGCCTGGTGGGCTACAGTGCATGGGCTCGCAAAGAATCAGACACCACTAAGCGTGCATGCATATAATTTAAAAAAGGCATTTTTCCATTATAGAAAGGTTGATTGGGCCTAATGGCTGTCACTTGTGGAAATCCCTGTTTGACACTATGCTCCATACCCAAAAGTAACTTCCAGAGCAATTAGAATGCTTATTATAAAAATAAAACTGTAAACACAAAAAGAATAAAATATAGTAGACTATTTTTATCATCTCTTAGGGGTGATAAAGATGCTCCTAGGAAGAAAACATAAATGAAAAATATTCAGAAACATATAAATGTAAAGACTGATACAAAGATCTTGACTATATTAAAACTGAAAATCTTTATAGGGAAAAAGGCATCATAAAGGAGTTAAAGTATAAGTGACAGACTGGGAAAAATACATGAAAGAAAAATAATAATGTGCTAATATCTGTAATACATAAAGCCTTTTACAAATATATAAGCAAATTTGGAAAACTCAGCAGTGGCCACAGGACTGGAAAAGGTCAGTTTTCAATCCAATCACAAAGAGAGGCAATGCCAAAGAATGCTCAAACTACCACACAATTGCACTCATCTCACACGCTAGTAAAGTAATGCTCAAAATTCTCCAAGCCAGGCTTCAGCAATACATGAATCGTGAACTTCCAGATATTCAAGCTGGCTTTAGAAAAGGCAGAGGAACCAGAGATCAAATTGCCAACATCCACTGGATCATGGAGAAAGCAAGAGAGTTCCAGAAAAACATCTATTTTTGCTTTATTGACTATGCCAAAGCCTTTGACTGTGTGGATCACAATAAACTGTGGAAAATTCTGAAAGAGATGGGAATACCAGACCACCTGACCTGTCTCTTGAGAAATCTGTATGCAGGTCAGGAAGCAACAATTAGAACTGGACATGGAACAACAGACTGGTTCCAAATAGGAAAAGGAGTACATCAAGGCTGTATATTGTCACCCTGCTTATTTAACATCATGATAAATGCTGGGCTGGAAGAAGCACAAGCTGGAATCAAGATTGCCGGGAGAAATATCAATAACCTCAGATATGCAGATGACACCACCCTTATGGCAGAAAGTGAAGAGGAACTAAAAAGCCTCTTGATGAAAGTGAAAGAGGAGAGTGAAACGGTAGTTTAAAGCTCAACATTCAGAAAATGAAGATCATGGCATCTGGTCCCATCACTTCATGGGAAATAGATGGGGAAACAGTGGAAACAGTGTCAGACTTTATTTCTGGGGGCTCCAAAATCACTGCAGATTATGACTGTAGCCATGAAATTAAAAGACACTCCTTGGAAGAAAAGTTATGACCAACCTAGATAGCATATTGAAAAGCAGAGACATTACTTTGCCAACAAAGGTCTGTCTAGTCAAGGCTATGGTTTTTCCTGTGGTCATGTACGAAAGTGAGAGTTGGACTGTGTAGAAAGCTGAGCACCGAAGAATTGATGCTTTTGAAGTGTGGTGTTGAAGACTCTTGAGCGTCCCTTGGACTGCAAGGAGATCCAACCGGTCCATTCTAAAGGAGATCAGCCCTGGGATTTCTTTGGAAGGAATGATGCTGAAGCTGAAACTCTAGTACTTTGGCCACCTATGTGAAGAGTTAACTCATTGGAAAATACTCTGATGCTGGGAGGGGTTGGGGGCAGGAGGAGAAGGGGATGACAGAGGATGAGATGGCTGGATGGCATCACTGACTCGATGGACGTGAGTCTGAGTGAACTCCGGGAGTTGGTGATGGACAGGGAGGCTTGGTGTGCTGCGATTCATGGGGTCGCAAAGAGTCGGACACGACTGAGCAACTGAACTGAACTGAACTGAAGCAAAAGATGGCCATTTCTAACACAATTTCACAGTGATAAGAGAACAGACTCTGTATGATTTCAATACCTTTAGACCATGAAATTTTTACACCTTGCTTTATGTCCCTAGATATCTTCCAGGATCTCCTAGTTTATAGTCTATAGGGACTTGAATAGAATTTTTAGGCTACTGTTGTGTGAAAAATTGTATAAACTTCAATTATGTTGAATTGGTTCACAGTGCCTTTCAGGTCTACTATATGCTTCTCCTTCTCTGTATATTCATTCTATTAATTTTTGAGAGTTTGGTATTGAAACTCCAACTAAAATCTTCATTTACCTACTTAAAAAATAATTGCAATATATAGAAGAAGTATGTGTATTTCCCATGTCTCCTGTAAATGCGTTATCATACTTTCATAATTTAAAAAAAGAAAAATAAAAAAAAGGAATGCTGCCTGCCATATCAATAATCAACGGATGTTGCAGTCACCCTCGACAGTGAGCCCTTGGGGTACTTAGGCCAGAAACAAGGAATGCCTGCCATCTAGTGGTCAGCAAACTGAAGCCACCCCCAATGGTGCAGCTTGAGGAAACTCAGGATGTGAAAACACAGGATCCTGGCCCCAGATACCTGCGGTGCAGATCAAAGGAATGATTTCACTGAGCACACTCTGGGATCGTCACATGCACAGAAAAGCCCTAAATTCCTCGACTTGACATATCTAGTTTTCTTTAATTAGCAATAAATCTTTTGACAGTCTGACTACCTGCCTCTTGCTGCAAAGAAAGAAAGACAGAAAGAAAGAAAGAAAGAAAGAAAGGGAAGTTGCTCAGTCATGTCCGACTCTTTACAACCCCATGGACTGTAGCCCACCAGGCTCCTCCGTCCATGGGATTTTCCAGGCGAGAGTACTGGGGTGGGTTGCCATTTCCTTCTCCAAGGGATCTTCCCCTCCCAGGAATTGAACACAGGTCTCCTGCATCGTAGACAGACGCTTTACCGTCTGAGCCACCAGGGAAGTCTTTGTTGCAGAGATTCCTATATATCATGGCTCCCCTCCTCAGAAGAATTCTCTGAAAGTTATTTGAGATGCTGTCTCCTCAGCCCAAATTCTAAGAATGGTGACTTAATTTTAGGTTGTGCGTTTTTTTCCCCTCATTGACATGACCATCTATCTGTAAACTGATTGTGAAAAAATATACCTGCTTTTTTTAAACCATTGCTCTCTGCAGCATAAGTGGTACTAATATCTTCCATCAAGGGTCATGAAATATTTTCTGGAAAGGGATGGGTAGATATTAAGTGCTCTAGGCTTTGTGGGCTATATCTACTCTCTCTTACATATCCTTGGTATTTTTTTCCTTGCTGAGTTACTTTAGTCATGTCTGACTCTGTGTAACCCCACGGACTGGAGCCCACCAGGCTCCTCTGTCCATGGGGATTCTCCAGGCAAGAATACTAGAGTGGGTTTCCATTTCCTTCTCCAGGGGATCTTCCCACCAGGGATCAAACCCACATCTCTTATGTCTCCTGCATTGGCAGGCAGATTCTTTACCACTAGCACCACCTGGAAAGCCCCATTCTTTTCCTTACAGCTCTCAAAAATGTAAAATCCTTCTACGTTCACAGGTTCTCCAAAAGTAGACTATGAGACAAATTTGGCTTACAGCTCTTAATCTGCTGATTCCTGTACTATATAACTAGTGGAAAAAGTTGTAGGAGGATATGTATGAAAATTTAAGCAATGAGTATTTCAACAGAGTAGCAGGTTTAATGGGTGGCGTTAATTTTGTTTCCTATGTATGAATATTTTAAAACAAATTTATAATTTACATTTATTTGTGTAATATTTATACATTTTAAAAGATGATGCCCTTTGGACATGAGGCTGAAACAGGAAGTTGCAAAAAACTCACAACTTTCCAGCCTTTGTCTTCTTACCCAAGCTTATATCTTTTCTTCAACTTACCAAAAGTGTGTCTCCAACTTCTCCATAAAGTAAAGGCCCCAGGATCCCTGATTCATGCTGAATAGCTTCACGAGTCTTAAATGTTCCATCTGTGTAAGCTATAAATCGTACTTTTCTGTACTTCCTACCAATCCGCTGAGGACCGTGGTTCAGATACAGACTTTTATAACTTCTGTATGAGACACAAAAAGATAAGACATTGGAATGAAGCATGCCAGGTAAAGGACAAGTTGCTAAAATCCAACTTTAAAACAGCTGATATGATTTCATCAAGGAAGGGTGAGAAAAATCTAGGTATCCCTGGTGGGAATTTCTGAAATATGTTAATGCTCTTGGTCCGCTGAGCCAGAGAGAGGACTTTCCCTGTGGCTCAGAAGGTAAAACATCTGCCTACAATGCGGGAGACCTGGGTTTCATCCCCTGGAGAAGGAAATGGCAACCCACTACAGTACTCTTGCCTGAAAAATCCCACGAACAGAGGAGCCTGGTAGGCTACAGTCCATAGGTTCTCAAAGAGTCAGACACAACTGAGCGACTTCACACTTGCCTGTACCTAACCCTACACATGGCTTAAGGGTTTGCTGTTTTGAGAAACTGAGAAGAACTTTTGGATTATGGGGAAGAGATAACACCAAGAGTCAAAAGGTCCTTACCTGTCATTGGAGGTGAGGACTGAGGGGGCATAGTCCCAGTCATCCTCTTCAGCAGCAATGTAATGGACCCAGGTTTTAGGATGCTTCTTTGCAACTGAGCGCATTTGGATAAAGGGAGGCACACTGTCACCATCAAACCTGACCACATCCATGTCAGAGTCATCCAAACCATCATCATAATCTTCTTCTTGGTTATTTTTCATCCATAGTCGGGGTTCCTCTGGGCAACTATCTACTTTGACATAAGCTTCCATACCATCTGAAGTCAGACAAAACCAATGTGAGGTTCAATGAGGTTTTCTGGCCTCAACTCTTCTGACTTTGTTTTCTCTTATGCCTTCTCCTAAGGGTTCTAACTTCCTATATGTATCACCTTCCCTATAGCTGGTACTTTCAGGTTTCTTCCTGTGGTCTTTGTACTCACCATTTACCTTCTGCCTGACTCTCCTCCAATCTTTGACTCCTGTTTCAAGATTTCCTCATTTGTTTTTCTTTCCCTTCCGGAACTGGCTCTGAGCCTATCACTTCCCAACTCTCAAACTGTAAATGAGAAGGCCCGAGGAATTGCATATTTTCAGCTTTTGGAAACTTAGGTCAGACTAACTCCTCACCCTTACAGTTACCTAATAATTTTTATACATAGTCCACTGAATTATGATACAAACTATAGATTTAGTAGCTTGTCAAGAAAAATCATAGTATAGATATAAATTTTAAGACATATCCAAAGTTAATAAAAACATGAAAAGGTTCAGCTTAGAATTAAGGAAATACATTATATATTTTAAGAGCACGTCTGACTGTGGCTAATTGAAAGCCTTAGAGCAAGTCTATTCAGCAATCTTAATCTCATTTGCATGCTTTATAAAATATAAATAATAATAATCCCTCCCCTATCTAATGCCACAGGGCAACTTTGAAGAAAAATTCTAAGAAAGGAGACCTATTTACTGGGTGATGTGGAACAAGGCAGATTTCAGGAGCAGCAAGCACCTAGTGTGGGTTCATGTGGCCTTAAACACAATTCAGTCTAGATCTAAAAATGAAGGATTTTGTATGAGTTCCAAAAAGACAAAACATTTTTCTGTAAAACAAGGATTAAAATCAGCATAAAGAAGGGTCAAAAGAATAAGAAAAAGAAACAGAACATAAAACAAACTCTTCTTAAACAGAATCAGGCTTCAAACTAGGTCATGAGCAGCCTGTATACAAGTAAATGACCTTTTCCTGTGTGCCTATGGGATTGACTTCTGTTACTTGTCCGGTATGACACATTTTGTCTTGTCAAACATCCCATAATTATTATGTAACATATCAGGAAAAGAGGTTCCTATGTTTCATCACTACAGAGGACTAGAAACAAAGTCACTCACAGAAAATAAGTGGAAAAAAGTACAAGATCAAATCTCTTTTTCAGGGCAACCAAGGAACCTGAAGGGAGGGTTAATACTAGATTGACAGGAATAACAAGTGCTGTTCATCATGAAAGATCAGGCCTCCCCAACATTTCTTTCCAACAGCTCTCAATGACCACAACAGAGGAGGAGACAAAGAGAGTTGTTAGACTGATTCAAGATTAAGAGTTAGCAGAGTAAATGTACAAGAAGAAAAATGGGGATGAGCTGATCATGTAACATGAGTTTTCATAAGCTATAGCTACAAATAAGCTCACTCACATTAACAATAATTTGCAACCGTAGGTACCATCGTCCCAACTTCCTTAGATAGGATCTTTGACCCTTTGCAAAGTCAAGTCATCCTTGAAAGCTTCACACGGTGCTTCACATGTGTTTACCAACTTCCACTCCCATGTTATTTCTCCTGATGTCTCTCATCTCTGACCGAGTGTCTACAGTGTGCCTCCTTCTATACCAGTTGTCTGGTGTCTCATACGGAGCACCACAATATCCTTTGGTATTTGCTATATATTGGGGCATCATTATTGACATCCTGGAGCCCTTAGGATTATATCCTAGATGCCATGACCCCAAATCGCTCTCTCCATAGTACTAAAGCCTACTTAATGTTGGGAAAACAATGATATACTCTCCTCCTCACATTCTCCACCTCATTCTTCACTAAACCATTTCCCTTCCCTTGATCACAGGTAAACTCCCTTGTCCTATTTACTAATAATCAACCCCTCTTATATTCAAGGTGAAATATTTAAAAGAAGAGCTGGATATTTCTAATACTCGTTTTTCAGATCCACAGACATTACCATGTTGGTGGGAAGAGATACGACAAAACAGTAGAAACTGGCCACAGTCCATCAGGACTGTCTGAGCGGTAAGGAAAGTTATTGGTGAGATCTCCAAGGAAGCCTGGCGATGGTTCCTCACGAGAAATGTGTGGCCTTCGAGGAAAATTGAGTGCACTTCCGGGGTGGTGCCCATTCCAATCACATGCCAATAGACTGATTTCTTATGACATCCAATCAGACCTGGAAAGTAGGAAAAACATAACTAGAGCCAAGAAGCAGAGAATCTGAAATGGAAAACACTTTCTAGGAAAGGATGAACAAACTCTGTGTACAAATTTTTATTATCTTGACTTGAAACCCAACTTTCCAAGGACACGGGGGTAGTCTCAAACTAACAGCTCTTGCTGAAGTCATCAATGACTGTTGTGCTTCTGAATCCAATGGATCGATTTCAGTCTTCATCTGCATCTGTTAACCATTCATTCCTTCTTGAAATTCTGTTTTCCCCTGGCCTCTGTGCCAACAGACTTTTGTTTCCCTAAGGCTTCAGTTCAGTTCAGTCGCTCAGTTGTGCCCTATTCTTTGCAACCCTATGAATCACAGCATGCCAAACCTCCCTGTCCATCACCAACTCCTGGAGTTTACCCAAACTTATGTCCATTGAGTTGGTGATGCCATCCAACCAACTCATCTTCTGTCGTCCCCTTCTCCTCCCGCCTTCAATCTTTCCCAGCATCAGGGTCTTTTCAAATGAGTCAGCTCTTCGCATTAGGTGGCCAAAGTATTGGAGTTTCAGCTTCAACATCAGTCCTTCCAACGAACACCCAGGACTGATCTCCTTTAGGATGGACTGATTGGATCTCCTTGCAGTCCAAGGGAGTCTCAAGAGTCTTCTCCAACACCACAGTTCAAAACCATCCCTAAGGCTTAGACTGCTCCTTCTTCTGTTTCACTTTGTGACTGCTCCTCTTTACCCATCCATTAAATGGTAGATGACCTTAGGGCTCATCCCTAGCCTAATTATTCTTTTGTTAAACAAATTTTCTCCCTGAATAATATCATTCATTCCCACAGGATTAATGATCATTCATATGCTGATAACTCCCCTGTTCTCCCAGAACTCCTGACTTGCACAATCACCTTTTAACATCTTCACCTGGATACTTCAGGAAACACACAGGTACAAAAACAGATTTTTTGTCTTTACCACCTCATCTTCTTCCAGAGTTCCTTATTTCAGTGAATGGTATTAATATAAGCCTGGATTCAATTCTGCAAGTGACAGTTATTCTTGTCCCTACTCTCACTTCTCACATCCAATCTAACACCAATTATGGCAATATCATTAATAACTGTAATATTTACTGAGCACTTGTATAACATCAAGCACTGTTCAGGATATTTTACAAGTTTGAACTCCCAATATTTCCCTGGTAGCTCAGACAGTAAAGCATCTGCCTACAATGTGGGAGACCCAGGTTCTATCCCTGGTTCGGGAAGATCCTCTGGAGAAGGAAATGGCAACCCACTCCAGTACTCTTGCCTGGAACATCCCATGGATGGAGGAGCGTGGTAGGCTACAGCCCACGGGGCCGCAAAGAGTCAGACACAATTGAGCGACTTCACTTTCAACCCTATATTATGAATGAAGAAACTATAATTGTCATCCCTTCCTTAAAGGACAGGAAACTTATGCACAGAGAGGCAATTAATGTGATATATGAGAGAAGGGACTTATATGTTTTGAAAGTTAATTTCTTTTCTAAACCTGAAGTCTTGCATATTAATTACAGAATTGTTGAATATCATTAATAACTGCAATATTTACTGAGCACTTGCATAACATCTGGAGAAGGAAATGGCAACCCACTCCAGTATTCTTGCCTGGAGAATCCCATGGACAGAGGAGCCTGGCGGGCTAAAGTCCACAGGGTCACAAAGAGTTGGACACGAATGAGCGAGTTCACTGCATAGCATCAAGCACCGTCCAGAGTATTTTACAAAAACTAAGATCATGGAATCCAGTCCCATCACTTCATGGCAAATAGATGGGAAGAAAATGGAAACAGGGAAAGATTTTATTTTCTTGGGCTCCAAAATCACTGCAGATGGTGACTGCAGCCATGAAATTAACAGATGCTTGCTCTTTGGAAAAAGAGCTATGAAAAACCTAGACAGTGTATTAGGATGCAGAGACATCACTTTGCCAACAAAGGTCTATTTAGTCAAAGCTATGGTTTTTCCAGAAGACGTGTATGGATGTGAGAGTTGGACCATAAAGAAGGCTGAGCCATGAAGAATTCATGCTTTCAAATTGCAGTGCTGGAAAAGACTCTTGAAAGTCCCTTGGACAGCAAGATCAAACCAGTCCATCCTAAAGGAAATCAACCTTGAATATTCTTTGGAAGGACTGATGCTGAAGTTCCAATACTTTGGCCAACTGATAGGAAGAGCTGACTCATTGGAAAAGACCCTAATACTGGGAAAGACTGAGGGCAGGAGAAGAAGGGGGTCACAGGATGAGATGGTTAGATACCATCACTGATTTGATGGACATGAGTTTGAGTAAACTCCAGGAGACACTGAAGGACAGGGAAGTCTGGTATGCTGCAGTTCATGGGGTCACAAGGAGTCTGACATGACTTAGTGACTGAACAACAACAAAACCCTTCTTTCAATTAAGTTTGTATTTTAAGAATTATATTCCTAATTTTATAAGCATGTTGGAAAAGGAAATGGCAACCCACTCCAGTATTCTTGCCTGGAAAATCCCATGGACGGAGGAGCCTGGTAGGCTACAGTCCATGGGGTCACAAAGAGTCAGACACGACTGAGTGACTTCACTTTCTTATTATTTATTGTTTCTTTTTCATATAATCCTATTATTACTTTTGTAAACTTACTAGAGGATCTGTTTATTATACCAGGATGTAACTCAGGAACATCCAGAGGGAAGTGACATACAGGGCAAGGCTTGGGGAAGGGCTCAGAGCTTCCACGCTCTCTCCAAGCACCTCTCTCCCAGCATCTCCATAGGTTCATGTGTTATCTAATTTACTTTGCTTATCTTGCATATTGTCTTTGTGTTTCAGGCTTTCCTTCAAGTATCTGTTCATCATTGGATGCCCACTTAGAAAGGAAAAGAGAAATCAGTAAGCTCTGTATACACTAAGAAAAGAAAAGAGAGAAAGTGAAGTCACTCAGCCATGTCTGAGTCTTTGTGACCCCGTGGACTGTAGCTCACCAGGCTCCTCCCCATCCATGGGGTTTTCTAGGCAAGAGTACTGGAGTGGGTGGCCATTGCTTTCTTCAAGTGATCTTCCCAACCCAGGGATCGAACCTGGGTCTCCTGAATTGGGGGTAGGCACTTTATCGTCTGAGCCACTGTATACACTTCAGTTCAGTTCAGTCACTCAGTCATGGCCGACTCTTTGCGAATCCATGAACCACAGCACGCCAGGCCTCCCTGTCCATCCCCAACTCCCAAGTTTACCCAAACTCATGTTTGTATACACTGTATACACTGGCAGTCCTTAATTTTTTGATGACTGCAAGAAGGACTGGTCACCGTACCATAAGATCCCCCAGAGGCCAGAATTCAGATATCTGAGGACAACTGGAGAAGAGAGCTCTGGTGGTGAATGCAGAAGATCCTGAGGATTCTTGAGCAGGTTGTACATACCTGGCAGAGACCTGTTTATATAGCCATTGATGGTGTGCAGTACAGAGGCAGAATCCATAACATGTGTCAAGGACTCATTTTTTCCCGAGTGCCAACTTTTCCCTGTTGAGAGAGGACACAAACAGAGGGCCAGCTAAGTGTCTGTCTCATGACTGACCCTCCCTTTCCCTGACCCTCCCTTTCCCTTTCTCTCTCTCCCATCAGGCAAATAAGGCACACATCTTTTTTGTCAGCAGAGATGACTTGCCCTCAAAGTCGGTAGGCAAAAGGGAGAAGACAATTACCAAAAGGCAGACCCTTATTGCTCAGACTGATGCTGTCTCTTTATATTTATCCATGACAGTAGGTAGAAGGGAATAATGACAAATGATCACTAGGAGAAGGAAGAATACTGGTTAGTTTGTATCATGATGACCTCTATTCACTGGTTGACTTATGTTAGAGGGAAAACATAAAAATCCTCCTAAGAAAAGGCTGCCAGTACCTGTCCCTGTCCTACTTGCTTCATCCAGTCTGTAATAATGAAAGCCCATGGACAAGAAACCTTCCCAACCTTGTCACTGAAATTGATAAAAGTGAAAGAAGCAGAAATATTATTATTAGCACTCCCTTGAGGTTACCCTCAAGAACTGATTCATTAGAAAAGACCCTGATACTGGGAAAGATTGAAGGGAGGAGGAGAAGGGGACAACAGAGGATGAGATGATTGGATGGCATCACCGACTCAATGGACATGAATTTGAGTAAATTCAGGAGGTTGGTGATAGACAGGGAGCCCTGGCATGCTGCAGTCCATGGGATCACAGAGTTGCACAGATTGAGTGACTAAACTGAACTGAGGTTGCCCTTCTGTACAAAAGACTGAAACTTTCTGAAGCACCGAACCTTTGGTGAACTCTCATAAG
Organism: Capricornis sumatraensis; assembly: GCF_032405125.1. Lineage (NCBI taxonomy): Eukaryota > Metazoa > Chordata > Mammalia > Artiodactyla > Bovidae > Capricornis > Capricornis sumatraensis. The sequence continues at coordinate 61,893,779 of NC_091092.1, read as the reverse complement.
TTCATTTATCCAGTCATCCACTCATATGTTCATTCAGTCAAACATGTTTACTGAGCACTACTGAGCATTAGGGCTTCCCAGGTGGCTCAGTGGTAAAGAATCCCCTTGACAATGCAGGAGATGCAAGAGACGTGGGTTCAATCCCTGAGTTGGGAAGATCCCCTGGAGGAGGAAATGCAACCCACTCCAGTACTCTTGCCTGGAGAATCCCATGGACTGAGACTAGTGGGCAACAGTCCATGGGGTCACACAGAATCAGACATGACTGAGCGACTGAGCTTAGCACAGCACACTGAGCACTAGCACTGATGACAAAGAAGTAGACACAGCCTCTGCCTTCAAGGTGCTTACAATGTAGCTCAAATAGAGATGTGGACCATTATTACAAAGAATGAAGAGTGAAGTAAAAGAGATAAGAACAGAGTATTATGGGACCAGAGAGGAGAAGGCACTTCACTCTGCTTGAAGAGAAAGGAACAGGAGGGTAAAGAAGATCAGTATGGTTTAGTGTGATAAGGAGGAAGCTCAAGTGCTGTGGAAATACATAAAGAAGCATCTAACGGAGACTAGAAGGAGTGGAAACTTACTTGACATGAAGCTGGAGACACGTTTTCCAGGCCAAGGAAATGGCATGAGTAAAGGCCTGGATGCTAGAAAAAGCATAGCATGTGTGGGTGTAACACAAAATGTCTTCAGTGTGGTTGCAATGTGAATGGTGAGACAGCAAGAGGAGCAAAACAAAGCTAGACAGGTTGTCGGGGACGAGGTCACGTATTATTGTGTAAAGAAGTTTCCATTTTGCCTTGTGAAACTGAAGGATTTTAAAGACTGGCATGACATGATCAGATTAACATTTCAGTAAGCTCCCTTTGGCTGCTACGAAGTGTTGGGGGCACAAAAAGACAAGGAGACTAGTTGGGGGAGAGGTGATAGGGGTCTCAGTTCGGAAGATGGCAGTGTAGGAAAATCCGGAGGAGAGAGAAGGTGATGATAGAACGATTCTATCAGGAGGAGAAGAAAGCAGAAGTACTAACACCACCTTATGTCCTGAAAAGTGAAAGTGAAGTGAGAGTGTGTCCTCAGAAAAGTGTCACTCAGTCGTGTCCAACTCTTTGTGACCCCATGGACTCGTCCATGGAATTCTCCAGGCCAGAATACTGGAGTGGGTAGCCTTTCCCTTCTCCAGGGGATCTTCCCAACCCAGGAATCAAACCTGGGTTGCCCACATTGCAGGCAGATTCTTTATCAACTGATGAGCTATCAGGGAAGCAAGGTCCTACATTACTGAATTGAAATCAGTCAATCCTCACAACCATCCTATGAAAAAGTAGATATTATTTCAACTTTAAAATGGAGGAAACTGAGACACAGAGGGGTTAAGTAACTTGCTAAAGTTACTTAAATAGTAAGAGATGAAGATAAGAAAAAGCATACTCACAGAAACGCAGAAGAGAAGGGTGACTGCAAGGGTCTCAGGAAATGGGGAGATGTTGGTCCAATGGGACAACCTTTCACTTTTAAGACAAACAAGTTCTGGGGATCTAATATACAGCACGATGAGCAAACTACATTGAACACCAGAAATAAGCTCAGGGAATAGATTTCACACAAAAATGATAACTATGAGGGCAGACAGGTTAATTTGACTGTAGTAATAATTTCTCTATGTTTATCTAGAATCATTTAATACACCTGAAATATATATGACTTGCAGTAAAAAATTTCTTTTAAAGAGGAGGCATTGAGAAAATAAAGCAATAGGTCACTTCCAAAAGGGCTTGTTAGACCAAAACCAGGAGCTCTTAAATACTGTGACCAAAGACTGAAATTCTCCATAAGATGTGATAGCCACTCAATTGTGCTATTTTCCTGAGTAGAGACAGATGCCTCAGCCACTCATGTCCATGATTGGTGATATGTGTGAAAGTAAATAAATGCACCCCAAGTTTCACCAAGGGCTTCCCTGGTGGCTCTGCAGGAAAGAACCTGCCTGCCAAAGCAGGAGATGGATTTGATCCCTGGGTTGGGAAGATCCCCTGGAGGAGGAAAAGGCAACCTACTCCAGTATTCTTGCCTGGAGAATCCCACGGACAGAGGAGCCTGGTGGGCTACAATCCATGGGGTTGCCAAGAGTCAGACATGACTGAAGCGACTTAGCACACATGAAGTTTAACTAAAGCTAACAAGAAAACAAACAAAAAAATTACATACAAGAGATATTGTGGGGGATAGAGGCCTTGCCCCTTTCCTGTCCTTCAGACCAGAGTTCCTCATGCAAAACTGCTGCATCTCAACTCAGCTGGGAGGAGAAGGTGCGCAGGTCACTCACAGCAAGAAGGCACTGGGCGCCCAGAGCAGAGATGTGGCTCACCCACTGGATCAGCAAGTGCTCCTGTGTGGAGAACTCCACCCACTTCCACCCACCTGCTTCCACACCGGCTTCCGCATAAAGTAGCCTTGCCCTGGGACTGTGGGAAGAGCATGTGCTCTAGAACCCAAGCTTGTACCTCTCTCGCCTTGATCAAATCATTAAGCTTTCCTTTGCTTCTAAGCGAGCAAAAAAGGAAAGTGAAAAGTCTTTGTTGACAGATTTAATGAGAGACAAGGCCATCTGTTACCCAGCTCCTCTCTCTTCTTACTTCATAGCTGCCCATGGAAGTCCACGGGCATTTTGTTCTTGGCTTTCATTTTCATCCCTATCTACATCATTCCATTCACAGCCCTCATGCTCAAGTACCACGTTACATTAGTCTATTTCATTTCTTTCAGCAGACCAAAATTCAGATTGCAGGTCACTAACCTTCATCAAATACAGCAAACAGTAGTACGAATTTGTGCAAGGTCTGTGTCCTTTCTTTGATCAGAGTCCCTGAAAAAGAAATGAAAGCACTTATCTTCTATAGAAAATCCTATTACAGGAAAATGACACTAGGAGGACACATGACTTCATCAACTGCTTTGTCTCTTGATCTCTTATTAACTTCAGTTCAGTTCAGTTCAGTCACTCAGTTGTGTCGGACTCTTTGCAACCCCATGGACTGCAGCCCGCCAGGCCTCCCTGTCCATCACCAACTCCTGGAGTTTACTCAAACTCATGTTCATTGAGTCAGTGATGCCATCTCATCTTTTGTCATTCCCTTAACTTAACCATAGCATAATTTCCTTGGTGTCACATCTATACCAGTGCTCCTAAAATTATCTGCAGTAAAGGACTTGATAAAAAGTTTCAAATTTGTTGCACACCATTACTTTTATAAAAGATGACAAAAATTAATTACTAAAAAAAGAAATTAAAAATAATCAAATGACAAGTCCATACAATCATATTTCATGTACATGTATATATTCACAACAAACATACAAAATAAAAAGAAAAACTGCAAAATTCATACACATTGCTCATGGAAATGTACATAATGTAAATAATAAATTAAAATATATTTTCTATTAAAATATGAAAAAATGCCAACAAAGGTCCATCTAGTCAAAGCTATGGTTTTTCCAGTACTCGTGTAGGGATGTGAGAGTTGGACTAGAAAGAAAACTGAGTGCCAAAGAATTGATGCTTTTGAACTGTGGTGTTGGAGAAAACTCTTGAGAGTCCCTTGGACTGCAAGGATATGAAACCAGACAATCCTGAACAAAGAATATCCATTGGAAGGACTGATGCTGAAACTCCAATACTTTGGCCACCTGATGCAAAACACTGACTCATTGAAAAAGACCCTGATGCTGGGAAAGACTGAAAGCAGGAGGAGGGGGCAACAGAGGATGAGATGGTTTATGGCATCACCGACTCAATGGACATGAGTTTGAGCAAGCATCGGGAGTTGGTGATGGACAGAGAGGCCTGGCATGCTGCAGTCCATGGGGTCGCAAAGAGTCGACATGACTGAGTGACTGAACTGAATTGATAGAAGATTTCTATTATGCTTTTAACTCTTTTTTTAACTTCTGCAATTGTAAATTAAAAGTTGTGAGCAAAGTAACAATTATCCATGTTAAACACCTATCCTCAAACTTAAAGTGAACACCATGTATATCAATATTTAAAGTTATCAATGTTACAAATGACTTTGCTTCATGGTTTAACTGTTGAATTTGTTAGTTGTCTTTCTTAGTCTTAGTTGTCTTTCTTTTTTCATTTGATTGGGAAGTGCAGGTTTATTTTGAGTAGGAAGAGTTTTGTTTATAATGTTCTTTTCTCTCTTTTACTCTTGATGCTTAGAAAGTAAAAGTTAAACTGGATGAAGAAAGTAACTCACCCATACAAATTTAAAATATAGATAAAGCTGTCTGAAAAGACTGAAAAAATTTTTTTATTTTTACTTTATTTTACTTTACAATACTGTATTGGTTTTGCCATACATTGACATGAATCCGCCACAAGTGTACATGAGTTCCCAAACATGAACCCCCCTCCCACCTCCCACCCCATATCATCTCTCTGGATTATCCCCGTGCACCAGCCCCAAGCATCCTGTATCCTGCATCGAACATAGACTGGCGATTCGTTTCTTACATGATAGTATTCATGTTTCAATGCCATTCTCCCAAATCATTCCACCCTCTGAAAAGACTTTAAATCTTTTTATAATATTTTTAGAATTATCAAGCAGTGAAATTGATGTCTTTCAGTAGGTGAATGGATAAATAAACTTTGGTCCATCTAGACAACAAACTATTATTCAGTCCTAAAAAAAAAAATAGGCTATCAAGCCATCAAAAACATGGAGGAAGCTTAAATACACAGTACTAAGTGAAAGAAGCCAATATGAAAAGGCTACATACTATTTGACATTCTGGAAAAGCCAAAACTATGGAGACAGTTTAAAGGACAGTGCTTGCCAGAGGGTAGAAGAGGGAAGGATATACTATGACATATATATCATGCTATATGATACTATATGATATATGATACTACTATAATGGACACATGTCATTACATATACAATCCAAGTGCACAACATAATGATTCTGTATTTCTTTACATTCCAAAATGATCACAGCAAGTCTAATTGCCATCTATCACAATACAGATTATTACACTGTTATTGACTCTATTCCCCATGCTGTACATTTCATCCCTGTGACTCATTTATTTTGTAACTGGAGGTCTGTACCTTTCAGTCTCCCTCAACTATTTAACTCATCCCTTGACCTCGCTCCCCTCTGGCAACCACCTGTTTGTTCTCTTTTTCTACAGCTTTGTTTCTGTGTTATTGTATTTGTTTTGTTTTTTTAGATTCCATATATAAATGAAATGATACAGTACCTATCTTTCTCTGTCTGATTTATCTTACCTAAGTTAATGCCCTTTGGTCCATCCATGTAGTCACAAATGGCAAGATTTCATTCTTTTTGATTGCTGAGTAATCTTCCCCAAGGGCTTCCCTGGTGGCTCAGATAGTAAAGAATCTGCCTGCCAATGCATGAGACCTGGGTTTGATCCCTGGGTCAGGATGATCCCCTGGAGAAGGAAATGGCAACCCACTCTAGTATTCTTGCCTGGAGAATTCCATGGACAGAAGAGCCTGGGGGGCTACAGTCCATGGGATCACGAAGAGTTGGACATGACTGAAGTGACTTAGCACACACAGAACAAGCAGGAGATTCTCTATTTCTCCACATCCTCACCAACACTTGTTATTTATGGCCTTTTTGATAATAGCCATTCTGATAGGTGTGAGGTAATATCTCAAAGTTTTGATTTGCATTTCCTTAATGATTAGAGATGTTAAGTATCTTTTCATTTGTTCATTTATTTGGCACTAGGTTGTACAATGGAGAGGGAAATGGCAACCCACTCTAATACTCTTGCCTGTAAAATCCCATGGACAGAGGAGCCTGGTAGGCTACAGTCCACGGGGTCGCAAAGAATGAGACACGACTGAGTGACTTCACTCACTCTGTGCACTTGTAACTATAATAGTGTTGTTGTTTAATTATAATTCAATAATTTTTAAAATTATATTTCAATAAATTTTAAAATGTTTTTTTCACAAACATTTCAATAAAGTTTTTTTAACTATTTTTTTTTGTCCATACTGTGCAGCTTGTAGGATCTTACTTCTCCATCCAGGGATTGAGCCCAGGCCCTTGGCAGTAAGAGCACAGAGTCCACTAGATGGCTAGAGAATTCCCAATAAAAATTTTTTTATAAAGGGTTTAATTGATTCCTCCAGTTCCATTCTTCTTTCTCAAGATTGCTTTGGCTATTAGAGGTTTTTTTTGTATTTCCATACAAATTCTGAAATTATTTGTTCTAGCTCTGTGAAAAATACCGTTGGTAGCTTGATAGGGATTGCATTGAATCTGTAGATTGGTTTGGGTAGTATACTCATTTTCACTATATTGATTCTTCTGATCCATGAACAGGTATATTTCTCCATCTATTAGTGTCCTCTTTGATTTCTTTCACCAGTGTTTTATAGTTTTCTATATATAGGTCTTTAGTTTCTTTAGGTAGATATATTCCTAAGTATTTTATTCTTTTCATTGCAAAGGTGAATGGAATTGTTTCCTTAATTTCTCTTTCTATTTTCTCATTGATAGTGTATAGGAATGCAAGGGATTTTTGTGCGTTGATTTTATATCTGGCAACTTTACTATAATCTTTGATTAGCTCTAGTAATTTTCTGGTGGAGCCTTTAGTGTTTTCTATGTAGAGGATCATGTAATCTGCAAACAGTGAGAGTTTTACTTCTTCTTTTCCAATTTGGATTCTTTTTATTTCTTTTTCTGCTCTGATTGTTGTGGCCAAAACTTCCAAAACTATGTTGTATAGTAGTGGTGAAAGTGGGCACCCTTCTCTTGTTCCTGACTTTAGGGGACATGCTTTCAATTTTTCACCATTGAGGATAATGTTTGCTGTGGGTTTGTCATATATAGTTTTTATTTTGTTAAGGTATATTCCTTCTATTCCTGCTTTCTGGAGGGTTTTTATCATAAATGGATGTTGAATTTTGTCAAAGGCTTTCTCTGCATCTGTTGAGATAATCATATGGCTTTTATTTTTCAATTTGTTAATGTGGTGTATTACATTTCTACTACAAAGCCACAGTCATCAAGACAGTATGGTACTGGCAAAAAGACAGAACTATAGGTTAATGGAACAAAATAGAAAGCCCAGGAATAAATCCATGCACCTATGGCACCTTATCTTTGACAGAGGAGGCAAGAATATACAACGGAGAAAAGACAATCTCTTTAACAAGTGGTGTTGGGAAAACTGGTCAACCACTTGTAAAATAATAAAACTAGAACACTTTCTAACACCATATACAAAAACAAACTCAAAATGGATTAAAGATCTAAACCTAAGACCAGAAAATAGAAAACTCCTAGATGAGAACATAGGCAAAACACCCTCCCACATAAATCACAGCAGGATCCTCTATGACCCACCTCCCAGGATATTGGAAATAAAAGCAAAAATAAACAAATGGGACCTAATTAAAATTAAAAGCTTCTGCACAACAAAGGAAACTATAAGCAAGGTGAAAAGACAGCCTTCAGAATGGGAGAAAATAATAGCAAATGAAGCAACTGACAAAGAACTAATCTCAAAAATATACAAGCAACTCCTGCAGCTCAATTCCAGAAAAATAAATGGCCCAATCAAAAAATGAGCCAAAGAACTAAACAGACATTTCTCCAAAGAAGACATACAAATGGCTAACAAACACACGAAAAGATGCTCAACATCACTCATTATCAGAGAAATGCAAATAAAAACCACAATGAGGTACCATTTCATGCCAGTCAGAATGGCTGTGATCCAAAAGTCTACAAGCAATAAATGCTGGAGAGGGTGTGGAGAAAAGGGAACTCTCTTACACTGTTGGTGGGAATGCAAACTAGTGCAGCCACTATGGAGAACAGTGTGGAGATTCCTTAAGAAACTGGAAATAGAACTGCTTTATGACCCAGCAATCCTACTGCTGGGCATACACACCGAGGAGACCAGAATTGATACAGGATGCTTGGGGCTGGTGCACTGGGATGACCCAGAGGGATGCTATGGGGAGGGAGGTGGGAGGAGGGGTTCAGGATGGGGAACACGTGTATACCCATGGCAGATTCATATTGATGTATGGCAAAACCAATACAATATTGTAAAGTAATTAGCCTACAATTAAAATAAATAAATTTATATTTAAAAAATAAAAATAAAAGCAGGGGCCATGCTCCTAGGAGGAAAAAAATGAATAAACTCCAAATGACTATAAAAATATAAATAAAAGGTTTAATTTAAATGACTATGATTTTTAACATAAGAACTTATAAACATGTATAAACTCTTGCTTTTCAGAGATTTCTATGTTTTGGGGTTATAGATGACAAACTAAACTCCCCAAATGGTCTATACACTATTCAGTTCAGTTCAGCCACTCAGTCGTGTCCAACTCTTTGCGACCTCATGAATTGCAGCATGCCAGGCCTCCCTGTCCATCACCAACTCCCAGAGTTCACTCAAACTCATGTCCATCGAGTCAGTGATGCCATCCAGCCATCTCATCCTCTGTCACCCCCTTCTCCTCCTGCCCCCAATCCCTCCCAGCATCAGAGTCTTTTCCAATGAGTCAACTCTTCGCATGAGGTGGCCAAAGTACTGGAGTTTCAGCTTCAGCATCAGTCCTTCCAAAGAACACCCAGGGCTGATCTCCTTTAGAATGGACTGGTTGGGTCTCCTTGCAAACCAAGGGACTCTCAAGAGTCTTCTCCAACACCAAACTTCTAAAGCATCAATGCTTTGGTGCTCAGCTTTTTTCACAGTCCAACTCTCACATCCATACATGACTACTGAAAAAAACCATAGCCTTGACTAGACTGAACTTTGTTGGCAAAGTAATGTCTCTGCTTTTCAATATGCTCTCTAGGTTGGTCATAACTTTCCTTCCAAGGAGTGTCTTAATTTCATGGCTGCAGTCATCATCTTCAGTGATTTTGGAGCCCCCCAAAATAAAGTCTGACACTGTTTCCACTGTTTCCCCATCTATTTCCCATGAAGTGATGGGACCAGATACCGTGATCTTCTTTTCCTGAATGTTGAGCTTTAAACCAACTTTTTCACTCTCCTCATTCACTTTCATCAAGAGGCTTTTTAGTTCCTCTTCACTTTCTGCCATAAGGGTGGTGTCATTTGCATTTCTGAGGTTATTGATATTTCTCCCGGCAATCTTGATTCCAGCTTGTGCTTCTTCCAGCCCAGCGTTTCTCATGATTTACTCTGCATAGAAGTTAAATAAGCAGGGTGACAATATACAGCCTTGATGTACTCCTTTTCCTATTTGGAACCAGTCTGTTGTTCCATGTCCAGTTCTAACTGTTGCTTCCTGACCTGCATATAGGTTTCTCAAGAGGCAGGTCAGGTGGTCTGGTGTTGCCATCTCTTTCAGAATTTTCCACAGTTTATTGTAATCCACACAGTCAAAGGCTTTGGCAGAAATAGATGTTTTTCTGGAACTCTCTTGCTTTCTCGATGATCCAGCAGATGTTGGCAATTTGATCTCTGGTTCCTCTGCCTTTTCTAAAACCAGCTTGAACATCTTGAAGTTCATGGTTCATGTATTACTGAAGCTTGGCCTGGAGAATTTTGAGCATTAGTTACACACTTAGATGTACTATTTTACCTTCATGGAGGTTTCAAGGAACCTAATGCAAAATTTGTATAAAGGACTACTGAGACAGCCCATAGGGTATGTGAAGCATAAAGCAGAAGAAGAGAAAGTGAAATTGAAGTCACTCAATTGTGTCTAACTCTTTGCGACCCCACGGACTGTAGCCTGCCAGGCTCCTCTGTCCATGGAATTCTCCAGGCAAGAATACTGGAGTGGGTTGCCATTTCCTTCTCTGGGGGATCTTCCCGACTCAGGGATCGAATCCGGGTCTCCAGCATTGCAGCCTGACTCTTGACTGTCTAAGCCACCAGGGAAGAGAAGAGATACCTAATTCCAGAATTTGGCTTTTGTTGGCCATTAGAGTGCTTTGTGGCTACATGGGATGCATAGATCCTACCATGTGGTTCTATTTATCTCAGAGACTATTCTCCTTTCCATGGCCATGATTCGAAGCAAAAGAAACCTCTTTCAGATTAAAGAGTGCAGCACCATTTTTTATGAATCGACACAGATGTTTGTACTTCCTACTTTTTCTTATACTTACCTTCCCTACAAATTAGCAGGGCTCCGATGAGACCTGAGTTCACGTCTTTCACCAGGTCCACATGAGAAAGATATGAGTAGGTGAGACATGGTGGGTCAGAGGCTGTTGGACCATTTTCTTTCAGGATATGCCAGACGTAGGTATGACTTTTACCAGGAATGACTTTGTCATCTTCCTTCTCCCTTTGGCTGGTTTCATCCTTATATGCAGCACCTAAATCAAGGAGGGATAAAGTTGTCCTTTTATGCCCATTGCCCACTCGAGGAGGCATCAGGTTTATTGTCACCAGTAGACTCTATGCAAGAAGCAACTTTTCTGAAACAATATGGAATACTAAACAGCAGCAGCTATAAATGAAGAGAAGCCGCCTTATATATTTCAGAGGAGTTCTTGACCACTAAGGCAAATATGAGTGGTTAAGTGGTTCTGTAAGAACTTCAGATTGTAACAATAATATTGCTTCCATTATTCCATCTTTTTACCTAATTCAAGTCAGTTCAATTCAGTAGACATGCATTGGGTATGTGCTTTGTTTCAGACTTTAGTAAGCACTGGTGAGGGTCAGGGAAGGGTGAGATGCAGAGATTTTTTAACAGATATTCTCTTGCTCTCCCATCCTTAGTGATGTTAAAATTGACCTCTGAATTATCTGATACCTTTATTCTACAATAAGCACTATATGTATTCATTCTTAAAGAAGTGTTATTGCTTTTAGGTCATTTCATAAGACAGAAGTAGAAAATATTCAAAGGCACTGACCATAACACTTACACTGTTATTGAACTATTTTTCTAACAACTCGCCTTGGTTTCTTGAATTCATAATGGTCTCTAGGACTCCAGAGCATTCAAGGTATTCAGGGTGTTCTTCATTTATACTCCATCTTACCCCACAATAGCTATACATCTAATAGAGGGACCTCTCTGACAGAGAACAGGAGACCCCTGCATTGACTCACTACAAAAGCAGCCTCTCTTATAAATGGGTATCCCTCCACTGGGCATTAGGGACAATTGGCTTCATCCAGAAGCAACAGCAGACCAATATTGGTGCTTAGCAGACCCTGGTGGACATTTAGAAAAACATGAGCTGCACTTCGGGATGGAGAGTGTCATCATGTCTCTGTGTGATTGTGGGTTGGTAGCAAATTCTGAATAGTGAAAACATTTGGATAGGAAGAGAGGGGATCATGGAGGGGTTAAAAAAGGGGCTTCAACTGTGTCTTCTGTTTAATTTCTTAAAATAAAGTAGGCAAAGACAGCAAAATGTTAAGATTTGCCAAAGTGCAGTCTGGATGGGAGGGCAGTTTGGAGGAGCATGGATACATGTATCTGTATGGCTGAGTTCCTTCTCTGTCCACCTGAAACTATTGCAGCATTGTTTGTTAATCGGTTATACTGCCAAACAAAAGAAAAAGTTTTCAAAAAAGATTTGCCAAAGTGAGCTAGGACTTCCCTCAGAGCTCAGTGGGTAAAGAATCTGCCTGCAACGCAGGAAACCCTGGTTTGATTCCTGAGTCAGGAAGATCGCTGGAGAAGGGGTAGGCTGTCCACTCCAGTATTCTCAGGCTTCCCTGGTAGCTCAGCTGGTAAAGGATCCACCTGCAATGTGGGAGACCTGGGTTCGATCCCTGGGTTGGGAAGATTCCCCTGGAGAAGGGAAAGGCTACCCACTCCAGTATTCTGGTCTGGAGAATCCCATGGACTTTATAGTCCAAGGGGTTGCAAAGAGTTGGACATGACTGAGCGACTGTCACTTTCAAAGTGAGCTAATGGGTACATGTTTGTTGGCTCTATTATTTCTTGTACCTTTTTTTGTTTGTTTGTTTGAAATATTTGATTAGGAAAAGAATCCCCTTTTACCTAATAGTAAAGTTGGGAGAGGGATGAGGGGTTAATGAGAGGTCAAGAGTGTGTGAAAACTGCATCTGTCTTGATGAGGACAGTGAGTGGATTGGGAGGATAGCCGGGCAGTGGTAAGGCACCACTTAAGGCGAGGTGCAAGGTTTATTTCAACTATAACCATTTGCTTGGTTGCTAGTAGAAGAGATGGAGAACAGATTTCACCAGGGTAGCAGTTTAGCCAAGAGAGTAGAATAGAAACAAGGAGGCCAGGAATCTGTGGATCCCAAGGAGAATGAAGAATTCTTGGAGTGGGGAGGGAAAGAATGAAGGCTGGCAAAGTAGGAGAATGTTGACAGCTGGAACCTGAGATCTTGGATTAGATCCAGGTTGCTCACAACAAGGTCTGTCCTTTGGTGAAGACAAAGGTGATTTTTCCAGACCAAGTGAAGCGGTGCCTGGGCAAAAGCATTGTGCATAGCCTTGAAAGTTGCCATGTCTACTCAGGTATGTTTTCTTTGGGAAACCTCTGTCTTCAGAGTCTTACTTGAGCTTCTATACCAGCCACCTGCAAATACTCTGAGCAGAATGCATTTTGTGCAATTGCCATCTTCTGTTATATTCCAAACAACACTGTTGGGAACACTCGAGAATGTTCTGGAAAGACCTCTATTCACCCCCCTGCAGCTGTATCAGCCTTGCCCCAGGCATGGTCAAGGGCCCCAGAGCCTGACCTGCTCAGACACCCCAACTCAGCGACCCCTGGGCATGAGTACTCAACCACAGGCCAAATGCTGTGCTTCAGAGGCTACTGTACTACACTCTCTGGTGCCTTCGGTTGCTTTTTCCTTCACCTGATCTCTGTTCAGCAGCTTTGGGTCAGCAGCTGTTAACGTGTCTGCCCCCATGCTGTCTTTCATAGCCTCATTGTGTGGCCTTACTTACAGCCTAGGATGGTGTTAGAACCCCACTTGTCCAGAAAATAATTTAAAAGAATTTCTCTAGCACCGGGTTTCCCTTTTCAGCTCAAGACCAAACTTGAAATTTCCCTGGATCTGCTTTTAACTCTCCTTCTGGCTCTTTTGACAGACATTCCATGGGAATTAGCTGTCCTGACATACATCTTATGCTTTTAGATTCTATTAGCCAGAAGAAGTCACATGGTCATATCCAATACCAATATGGTAGGGAAATGTACTCCTCCTGCTCTGGAGGAGGGGATGGCTGTTTGCTGAACTGAAATACAATTTCCCAGAGTTTTGGTTTGGGAGATTAACATGACAGGCTTACAAAGCAGCTCAGTGGTTGCCTGGGGCTGGGGGTAGGAATGGGGCTTGAACAGCAAGACCAGAACTTCTTGACATGGATGGTGTTGGTGGCCCCATGACTGTCTGAATTGAGTCAGTCATCAAACTACTTTAAATGACTGAATTTCGTGGCATGTAATTTAAACCTCAATAAAACTGTTTTAAAATGCTATCGGGAAACCATACACAAAAATTCATTTGTGATGGATTATAGACTTCAGCATGAAAGGCAAAATAATAGAACTTCTAAAGGAAAGCATGGAAGAAATCCTTCATGACTTGGGGGTAGGCAAATGTCTTAAATAGGACCCAAAGTCTAACATACAAGGAAAACATGTGATACCTTTTTTGTGTGTTTCATTAATGTTTGAATTTTTATGCTTCACCAACTTTAAGAACTTTACCAAAAAAATTATCAAAAGAGTGAAAATTCAAGCTACAGGCTGGAAGAAGATATGTAAATATTTCTATCTGTCAGAGGATTTGTATTCAGAATATATAAACTAACTCTACAAATCAATCAGAAAAAGATAAACAAATCATTGTCTTTGTATCAGGAAAAGTACTTAAACAGTTGATCAGATAGTTTATTAAAGGATATCAGAAAGGTCAATAAGCATGTGAAGTTATACTTATCATCATCATGGATTTACCTTACATGTTGGGGCCCCTAGGCTAACCTAAAGAGGCCAAGAATTTGTGGATGATAACATATAAACACACAGGCTTGTGATAGGACTATAAATTACATGGGCATTAGGCCCCTGACTCACTGTGTTGTTCCTGGACTGTTATATGTATGAGAGATTAGATAGACTATTTTCCTGGAACTCAAAAGGCTTAGGGTACAAAACAGTCGTCTCTATGCTGAGCTCCTAGGTGCAGAATTAGGGGAACCCTGGTCTCTCTAAAAATGTGCCTAGATTCATTCTGGAAGCTTTCAAGTGGATAAGCCTCATGGATAGCCTGCTAGGCACCAGGCAGAACCTGGGATGTCTTTTCCTCTATATCCCTGCCGGCTCCTATCTTTCACCTTCCCTCAGTCCACGTCTGCCCTGACCTCAGGAGTGCAACCAAAAAAGGTAGTACTCTTCCATTTTTGCATGAGAACTTAGTCAACATCGAAGCATAGTCAGACCATACAGTACAGGACATGTGCTCCAATAATGTACTGATGATTTGCTTGAATCTTCTTGATCTGTATATGTAATAGTCCATCTGGGCAATATCAGGGTCCACTGTGACATTCCCTTTCATTCCTTCTTGCACCGTGGGAATTGTGGCCAAACAGATTTTTTATTCTTTGTTGTAATGAGGTCAGCTTGTTCTTCAGCTAGTTGGCCCTAACCACATGGTGACATCCATATTTTAGCAACTGGGAGAAAGGGAGGGAAAGGAAATGTCTGAAAAATCTGAATCTAAGGAAAGAGAAGGAGAATTCCGTTTCATTGCTACACCAATGGCCTTGATCTTCCCTAGGAAGTTTTTTTGGCATAAGAAGGCAGATAAAGTGGGATTTTAGGATTTGTGGCCTGGTTCCCCAAGGGATAACAGAGGACAGAGACAAGCTTTGGGATAAGACCAAAATAACAATGTTCTTGACTTCATGCAATGGGCCTAGGTTTGAATCCTGACTCCACCATTCATTAGCTGCATGACCTTATACTCACTACTCTTCTATCCGTAGTATGATCGAACCATAGGAGGGCATTTGACTCACCTTCAGAAGATTTCCAGTAGGATACGCCAATAGCATGAAGACTAACAGGATGAGAAGCCATATTCTTAAATGTAATGACCACGGTGTCATAAACCTCAGCCTGGATAGTTGGACCCAGCAGACCTGCAAGAAGGACATGTTCCCCCAAATGTCATTTGGAAGGATGTTTAGCTGGTAAGTCACGTCTGACTCTTTTGAAACCCCATGGACTATAGCCCGCCAGGCTCCTCTGTCCATAGGATTTCCCAGGCAAGAATACTGGAGTGGGTTGCCATTTCCTTCTCCAGGGGATCTTCCCAAACCAGGGATGGAACCCACATCTGCTACATTGGCAGGCTGATTATTTACCATTGAGCCATCAGGGAAGCCCCATTTGGAAGGTAGCACTCCAAAAAGTTTATCACAAAAATGATGGTCAAAGTTACAGGAGAGAAGCAAGTCCTTCAGATTACTGATAAAAACTAGTAGCCAAATGAATACATTAACTTCTATAACCAGCCCAGTCTTATGGTTGTTCTGAGGACAGATTTCTGGCAATGCATTCAATGCATTGATTCATTCAACTAATAATTGGGTTCCTACTATATTCTATAAACCATCTTAGGCACTAGACATGAAGTAATTAAGAAGATAGGCCATAGAGATCAAATTATAGAGACATTAGTAAAAGTGAGAGTAGCTCAGTCATGTCTGACTCTTTGTGACCCCATGGACTATATCCATGGAATTCTCTAGGCCAGAATACTGGAGTAGGTAGCCTTTCCCTTCTCCAGGGGATAGTCCCAATCCAGGGATCAAACCCAGTTCTCCTGCATTGCCAGTGGATTCTTTCCCAGCTGAGCCAACAAGGAAGCCCAAGAACACTGGAGTGGGTAGCCTTTGGAATTCTCCAGGCCAGAATACTGGAGTAGGTAGCCTTTCCCTCCTCCATGGGATCTTCCCAACCCAGGAATTGAACCAGGGTCTCCTGCATTGCAGGTGGATTCTTTACCAACTGAGCCATGAGGGAAGCTATTAAATATGTAAATAAACAAGAAAACTTTAGGTTGTTATAAATGCTGTAAACGATGGTGGCATACTAGAAAATGATGAGGCAGGAAGCAGAGGATACTTTAAAGATAGCAAAGTAACCTGTGGCTGAAGCAAAGTGAATGAGATAGAATATAGCAGAAAAGAAGGTTATAGAGGAAGGCAGGGAATATAACATGTAAGACTTTGGAGGTTACAGGAATTTAGAAGAAGAAATGGATTGGAGACTTGTTTTGGAGGAAGACATTCAAAATAATAAGATTTTGAATGAATATTTATAATATTAATAAAAATATTCATAAACAGAAACATCAGTTAAATAGAGTTTGAGACCAGAAGGGGAACTCTCATGCCCTGTAACAATAGCAGAGCCCAAGGAGGAAAAAAATCCTCATCATTGTTGGCAAGGACTCAATCAATGAGCAGCCATGGACTCTGTTTTCCCGAGCCCTTCCAAATTCCTTTACCCTTCTGCGAACTGTGCTCTTCTCTTCTTGTTATTTGGGGACTTGTTTGCAACTTGCTGTGGTTTCAGACACCAAA
The DNA here is from genome assembly GCF_032405125.1 of Capricornis sumatraensis. Lineage (NCBI taxonomy): Eukaryota > Metazoa > Chordata > Mammalia > Artiodactyla > Bovidae > Capricornis > Capricornis sumatraensis. Next base: position 61,877,172 of record NC_091092.1, on the reverse strand, counting down.
CTGCCATCCTCTGCTGATCCTCAAGAAACTCATCTTTTCTGGAGAGACATCTGGTAGTCTATTTTAGGTCAGCAAATCAACAAGACTTGCTCATGAGTTGCATGTTGAAGATGGGGTGGGAGAGAAGCATGAAAGACATGGGAACCAGGCATGACTCCTGTGATTTTGATTTGTGCAACTGAGTGGTCATCAGGCCATGGCACAGAAAATTTGGAGGAAATTGGTGATTTACAGACAGTCATACTAGGTATAAGTGAAAGTGAAAGTGAAGTCACTCAGTCGTGTCCGACTCTTTGTGACCCCATGAACCGCAGCACGAGGCTTACAAATGGCTTTACTGAATGCACTGGATTTAGTGGGATGAAAATATGAAACAGGTTTCTTTTTCATGGTTTTTAATTGTATGTAGAATTTCCCTTTCTTGCATTTTGAGCAATCCCAAATTTTCCCCAAGTAACCTTCACATATTAACAGTATTATCATATGTACTAAGAAGTCCAGTCTGGCCTCATAGCAAACTTTTGATGTTCCCTGCAATTCAGGGATTCCCCCCTCCTCCAGTTCAGCTCTGAAATAGACTCAGAAATCAGTAATAGGGAGAAAAAGATATTTGGTTAGCAGGTTCACTGCTTTCTCACCTTCCTTCCCCAATCACCTTACTGCCTCTGGACCTTCTAAGGTTGGAGCTTAGGACAGGAGTGGAAAAAAGGCATAATTATAAGATTTTTCTTGGTCGTTCAGTGGTAATGTGGCTTTGGTACCCCCTGCATGTGGCACAGGCCAAATTTCTACATCTTTCTTTCTTAGAGAACTTACATGAGTTCTTTGAGAACTCTCTCCCTCTCAGTATGGTGACATCCTATTCCATTTCCCCCTGGCCTGTGATATGCCCTGTCCAGTTTTCACTTTATCTCTCCTCTCATTTTGTGCTTCTGAGAGTGCAATCACACAGATCTTCTCTGCTGGGATCACCTAGCCCTGGCAAAAAGTCCTCTCAGGCAGGGTTTTCTTGAGGCAAGTTTTGTCCAATAATCTTCCTGGTCTCACACCTAACAATGGCGGTGCAGTTAGCTTCTGCCATATCCCACTCTCCTTCTGACACCATTAGGGGAAACTCTGTAAGACTCTGGCCTTGAAAGTTTTCTTCCAGATAAAAATCAGGCACGAATCAGTATCTTCCAAGCGCCAAAAATTCTCTCAAGCTTTCTAAACAGTTCTCCTGAAGCCTCCCTCGCTGCAGCTTGACATGGTGGGGAGGGGAGATACTTCCTCTCCATGGGGATATATACAAAATACCAAAAATGTTTTCACAGGAAATCCTCAAATCTAAAGTTTTTCATAAGTTCCTAGCCTTCTTTTATAAAACTTGAAGGTACATGATGGGCTAAAGGTTGCTGAATCAATTTGGAGCACTATCTGAACAAGTCTTGAATAGGTGGGCCGTTATCTTTCTTTAGAATTTGGGACTACTTGTCAGCTATAATTCTCAGAAATAATTCTAAGACAGGAAATCTTAACACCTTGTTACATGCTTATTTGGGCTTCCCTGACGGCTCAGCTGGTAAAGAATCTGCCTGCAATGTGGGAGACCTGGGTTTGATCCGTGGGTTGGGAAGATTCCCCTGGAGAAGGGAAAGGCTACCCACTCCAGTATTCTGGCCTGGAGAATCCCATGGACTGTATAGTCCATGGGGTCGTCAAGAGTCGAACACGACTGAGCAACTTTCACTTTCACATGCTTATTTGACATTTAAGTGGAAGTATCAAACAAGCAGTCTGAACTGAAGATATAAACTCAGGGGTTACTGGCATATATGATCTTTTAAAGCCATGAGCATGGATAAGACCAACTAGGAATTGAAAGCAGGGAGAAAAAAGAAAATGAACCCAGGTCCAAGATAAAGGGCACTTGAACATCTAGAGAATAAACACAGGAGGAGATCCAGGCAAGAAGACTGAGACCATTTGGTCAGTGTATTTCCCCAAGAGGTGGTAATAAGGGAAGACTGACCAAGAAAATATTTTCTTTGGCAGCTGCCCTCTTAAAAAACTGCAGTCCAAGGCTGGGTAATCCTTTCAAGGAAACAAGACACCCAGTTTCACAGGAAAGAGTCAATCTTGTTTACATTACCCATCCATGGTGGCCTGGGCTTGGCGATGTTGAAAAGTTGATCCGTGAACTCTACAAACACAGTCTTTCTGTACATGACTGATGTGTTGAATGGAAAAGGTTTGGGCACTCTGGGAGGAAACCTGTGTGAAGAAGAGAAAAAGTCATTCATTTTGGTTGACCCTTCTCTGACCGTGCTTGGAAAAATAGCTGGAGGTCATGCTTCCATCCCACTCTCCTCGACCATGAACAAGGCAGACTGGAAATGGTATCTGGATCCCTGCTACAGACTGAATGTTTCTGTGCAGAACTCTCACAAATGGGATTAGTGCCCTTATAAAGGACCCCCGAGAGAGATATCTCACCTCTTGTAACCATGTAAGTTACAACAAAAAATGGCATCTCTGAACCAGCAAGAGGGTCATCACCAGACACCAAATCAGTTGGCACTCTGATCTTGGATGTCTGGCTTCCAGAACTGCGAGAAATAAATGTCTATTGTTTATAAGCCACCCAGTCTATGATATTTTGTTACAGAAGCCTGGACAGACCAGGACACGCTGTCCCTGGAATTCTCCAGGCCAGAATACTGGAGTGGGTAGCTGTTCCCTTCTCCAGGGGATCTTCCCAACCCAGGGATCAAACCGAGGTCTCCCACATTACAGGCAGATTCTTTACCAGCTAAGCCACCAGGGAAGCCCAAGAATACTAGAGAAAGTAGCCTATCCCTTCTCCAGTGGATCTTCCTGACTCAGGAATCGAACTGGGTCTCCTGCACTGCTGGCAGATTCTTTACCAGCTGTGCTACCAGGGAAGCCCAGACAATTCATAACATCTATCAAATCAAAGAGCAAATATTTCCTCATAACTTAGTTGGTAAAGAATCTGCCTGCAATGCAGGAGACCCGGGTTTAATTCCTGGGTCGGGAAGATCCCCTGGAATAGGAAATGGCAATCCACTTGAGTAATCTTGCCTGGAAAATCCCACGGACAGAGGAGCCTGGTGGGCTACAGTGCATGGGGTCACAAGAGTCGGACATGACTTAGCAACTAAATCACCACCACCATCAAATCAAAACACTGTTTTCAAAAGTCATCTGACACATTAAGTACCATACAATAAGAAAAAGCATAAAATCAATACTCATACACTACCAGCCAAAAAAACCTTTGCCGAAACAATAACTATAACATCCTTCAATTTTATCTCTAAAAAAGACTATAACTTTCATCTAAGTACCTTGAACTCCAATTTTGTCAGTATGTACCTAAAATTACCAGATACTGCCAATTATCCAAGGTGGTGCAGTGGTAAAGAAATCACCTACCAATGCAGGAGACACAAAAGACACGAGTTTGATTTCTGGGTTGGAAAGAAGGAAATGGCAACCCTCTCCAGTATTCTTGTCTGGAAAATTCCATGGACAGAGGAGCCTGGTGAGCTACAGTACACAGGTTCACAGAGTTGGACACTACTGAGCATGCGTGCGCGCACACACACACACACCCCACATCCACTTACCCATGGATCAGCTAATAATCAGACATTCCATAATTATGTTCAGTTCAGTCGCTCGGTCGTGTCCAACTCTTTGCCACCCCATGAACTGCAGCATGCCAGGCCTCCCTGTGCATCACCAACTCCCAGAGTTTACTCAAACTCTGTCCATCAAGTCGGTGATGCCATCCAGCCATCTCATCCTCTGTTGTCCCCTTCTCCTCCGGCCCTCAATCCCTCCCAGCATCAGAGTCTTTTCCAATGAGTCAACTCTTCGCATGAGGTGGCCAAAGTACTGGAGATTCAGCTTTAGCAACATTCCTTCCAAAAACACCAGGACTGATCTCCTTTAGAATGGACTGGTTGGATCTCCTTGAAGTCCAAGGGACTCTCAACAGTCTTTTCCAACACCACACTTCAAAAGCATCAATTCTTCGGAGCTCAGCTTTCTTCACAGTCCAACTCTCACATCCATACATAACTACTGGAAAAACCATAGCCTTGATTAGATGGACCTTTGTTGGCAAAGTAATGTCTCTGCTTTCGAATATGCTATCTAGGTTGGTCATAACCTTCCTTCCAAGGAGTGAGTGCCTTTTAAGTTCAGGCTGCAGTCACCATCTGCAGTGATTCTGGAGCCCCAGAAAATAAAGTCTGACACTGTTTCCACTGTTTCCCCATCTATTTGCCATGAAGTGATGGGATGCCATGATCTTAGTTTTCTGAATGTTGAGCTTTAAGCTAATTTTTTCACTCTCCTCTTTCACTTTCATCAAGAGGCTTTTTAGTTCCTCTTCACTTTCTGCCATAAGGGTGGTGTCATCTACATATCTGAGGTTATTGATATTTCTCCCGGCAATCTTGATTCTAGCTTGTGCTTCTTACAGTCCAGTGTTTCTCATGATGTACTCTGCATATAAGTTAAATAAGCAGGGTGACAATATACAGCCTTGATGTACTCCTTTTCCTATTTGGAACCAGTCTGTTGGTCCATGTCCAGTTCTAACTGTGGCTTTCTGACCTGCATATAGGTTTCTCAAGAGGCAGATCAGGTGGTCTGGTATTCCCATCTCTTTCAGAATTTCCTACAGTTTTTTGTGATCCACACAGTCAAAGGCTTTGGCATAATCAATAAAGCAGAAATAGATGTTTTTCTGGAACTCCCTTGCTTTTTCCATGATCCAGCGGATATTGGCAATTTGATCTCTGGTGCTTCTGCCTTTTCTAAAACCAGCTTGAACATCAGGAAGTTCACGGTTCACGTATTGCTGAAGCCTGGCTTGGAGAATTTTGAGCATTACTTTACCAGTGTGTGAGATGACGGCAGTTGTGTGGTAGTTAGAGCATTCTTTGGCACTGCCTTTCTTTGGAATTGGAATGAAAACTGACCTTTTCCAGTCCTGTGGCCACTGCTGAGTTTTCCAAATGTGCTGACATATTGAGTGCAGCACTTTCTCAGCATCATCTTTCAGGATTTGAAATAGCTCAACTGGAATTCCATCACCTCCACTAGCTTTGTTCATAGTGATGCTTTCTAATGCCCACTTAACTTCACATTCTAGGATGTCTGGCTCTATGTGAGTGACCACACCATCGTGATTATCTTGGTCGTGAAGATATTTTTTGTACAGTTCTTCTGTGTATTCTTGCCACCTCTTCTTAGTATCTTCTGCTTCTGTTAGGTCCATAATATTTCCATCCTTTATCGAGCCCATCTTTGCATGAAATATTCCCTTGGTATTTCTAATTTTCTTGAAGAGATCTCTAGTCTTTCCCATTCTGTTGTCTTCCTCTAACTCTTTGCATTGATTGCTGAGGAAGGCCTTCTTATCTCTTCTTGCTATTCTTTGGAACTCTGCATTCAGATGCTTATATCTTTCCTTTTCTCCTTTGCTTTTTGCTTCTCTTTTTTTCACAGCTATTTGTAAGGCCTCCTCAGACAGCCATTTTGCTTTTTTGCATTTCTTTTCCATGGGGATGGTCTTGATCCCCGTCTTCTGCACAATGTCACGAACCTCCATCCATAGTTCATCAGGCACTCTGTCTATCAGATCTAGTTCCTTAAATCTATTTCTCACTTCCACTGTATAATCAAAAGGGATTTGATTTAGATCATACCTGAATGGTCTAGTGATTTTCCCTATTTTCTTCAATTTAAGTCTGAATTTGGCAATAAGGAGTTCATGATCTGAGCCACAGTCAGCTCCCGGTCTTGTTTTTGCTGACTGTATAGAGCTTCTCCATTTTTGGCTGCAAAGAATATAATCAATATGATTTCAGTGTTGCCCATCTGGTGAGGTCCATGTCTAGAGTCTTCAACTCAATGAAATTAAGCCATACACTGCAGGGCCACCCAAGACGGGCGGGTCATGGTGGAGAGGTCTGACAGAATGTGGTCCACTGGAGAAGGGAATGGCAAACTACTTCAGTATTCTTGCCTTGAGAACTCCATGAACAGTATGAAAAAGCAAAATGATAGGATACTGAAAGAGGAACTCCCCAGGTCAGTAGGTGCCGAATATGCTACTGGAGATCACTGGAGAAATAACTCCAGAAAGAATGAAGGGATGGAGTCAAAGCAAAAACAATACCCAGTTGTGGATGTGACTGGTGACAGAAGCAAGGTCCGATGCTGTAAAGAGCAATATTGCATAGGAACCTGGAATGTCAGCTCCATGAATCAAGGCAAATTGGAAGTGGTCACACAGGAGATGGCAAGAGTGAACGTCAACATTCTAGGAATCAGCGAACTAAAATGGGCTGGAATGGGTGAATTTAACTCAGATGACCATTATATCTACTACTGAGGGCAGGAATCCCTTAGGAGAAATGGAGTAGCCACCATGGTCAACAAGAGTCTGAAATGCAGTACTTGAATGCAATCTCAAAAACGACAGAATGATCTCTGTTCGTTTCCAAGGCAAACCATTCAGTATCACAGTAATTCAAGTCTATGCCCCAACCAGTAATGCTGAAGAAGCTGAAGTTGAACGGTTCTATGAAGACCTACAATACCTTTTAGAATTAACATCCCCCCAAAAGTTAATTATGTTCAGTTAAATTCAGTTCAGTCACTCAGTCGTGTCCGACTCTTTGCGACCCCGTGAATCGCAGCACGCCAGGCCCCCCTGTCCATCACCAACTCCCAGAGTTCACTCATACTCACGTCCATTGAGTCAGTGATGCCATCCAGCCATCTCATCCTCTGTCGTCCCCTTCTCCTCCTGCCCCCAATCCCTCCCAGCATCAGAGTCTTTTCCAATAAGTCAACTCTTCGCATGAGGTGGCCAAAGTACTGGAGTTTCAGCTTCAGCATCATTCCCTCCAAAGAAATCCCAGGGCTGATCTCCTTGCAGTCCAAGGGACTCTCAAGAGTCTTCTCCAACACCACAGTTCAAAAGCACAGTTCAAAAGCATCAATCTCTCTTGAGAGTCCCTTGGACAGCAAGGAGATCCAACCAGTCCATCCTAAAGGAGATCAGTCCTGGGTGTTCATTGGAAGGACTGATGTTGAAGCTGAAACTCCAATACTTTGGCCACCTGAAGCGAAGAGCTGACTCATTTGAAAAGGCCCTGATGCTGGGAAAGATTGAGGGCAGGAGGAGAATGGGACGACAGAGGATGAGATGGTTGGATGGCATCACCGACTCAATGGACATGAGTTTGGGTAAACTCTGGGAGTTGGTGATGGGCAGGGAGGCCTGGTGTGCCGTGTTTCATGGGGTTGCAAAGAGTTGGACATGACTGAGCGACTGAACTGAATGGCTGATCATTACGTAGACACAGGGGCCTGGTGGCCTTGGCCCAACCGGGACAACTCAGAAGGGTCATCTGAGCTCCAGAGTTCCGTGGAGGGTTGGCCTGCATGGCGGCCCAGTTTCTCCCTCTGCCCACTCCCACTTCCTCAGGTATTGATCCCAAGACAACTCTAAATAACATTCCTACAGGACAATCTCTATCTCACAGTCCGCTTCTAGGGAACCCAATCTGTGACACTAATTCATATTTCATTGTGCTCTAATTTCATCCATCTCTGGAAATTTCCATAGCACTAGCTTTGGCATAGACCTACAGGGCTTTTAGTCATTGAACTTTGAGTTGATTTGTCCCATCTCCTGGTAACCTTGAGGCACAGTCCCTAGAGTTTGTTCCCTTTTCCTCTGCCTAGTCCATCTCCTTGGTTCTGCTGAGTCTGCCTTACCCAGTTTCTCCAAAGTTGCCAGTGGTTTCTAATAAGACTCAGATCTATGTCCAGAGATAGGTATTTTGCTACACACTAGCACAGTGCTTTCATTTTAATATTTCTGACTAAAATGAAAATCTAGGACATAAAAAGTGTTTACTAGATCAAGAGCTTGGAAGACCAGAGAAGGAACAGGATCACCAGTACACAAAAACAATTTTTTCTCTCTCTGAGGGAAAAGGAAAAAATCAAAAGCTAGATAAAAGAACAAGGTTATGCAACAGAGAAAACAGAAGGCCTAGGCCCTAGTCAGCTGGGACGTGATTTATGACTCTGATTTAGCATAATCTGCACAGTAAGTGACAAAATGTTCCCAGGTTCACAGGTTTTACTCTTTCCTAACTTATGTGGGGTTTTGTTTGTGTATTTCCCTTGGGCTTTGATATATAAATCTTGCCAAATATATTTCGCAACAATGTCCTTGACCTGAACTGTTCTTTCACATTTTATCTAAAATCCATCGGAAAACCTATTATATTCCCTGACCTTTGCTTAGAAGAAGTTGAGCAGCTGCAGGAATAGATAATATAAAACTGAATTTCCCAGATGTTTGTTTCAAGTCTTGGCAGAGGTTGTCAGGATATGTTCAGAGTCAGCTTATCCTGTTAATCAGTACCAAAATAATCTGGACTATAAAATGGTATCATCAAAATAAAATTCTATCAACTTTTTCCTGGTAAATACATGTGACTGCCTATAAAGCAAAAGAAATCTATATACTAAATAAATCATTTTCTCCATTCAATTTTATACACAGACTGTGATTCACTATACTTCATCCTGCATGCTATAATACAAGCACAACGTATTAAGTACAATTATCTCAACACTAGTTTTCAAATAGTCCAGTATTAACAGATGGTTCATTTAGATACGAGGCTACTGATCATCTGGGCCTCTACTTCAGGATCAGTCACACGGCACAACCACAGGCTTGGATCCCTTCCTTAAACTATACACAAAAATTAACTCAAATAACTCAATATAAGAGCTAAAACTATAAAACTCTTAGAAGAAAGCACTGGTATAAATCTCTGTGACTTTGGATTTGGTAATAGCTTTTTAGATATGATACCAAAAACACAAGCAACTAGCAGAAAAAAATAGATAAATTGGAATTCATCAAAATGAAAATCTTTGTGCTGTGAGAAAATTTTGAAAACAAGTGTACTTGTATCCAGAATATATAAAGAATTCTCAAAACTCAACAATAATAAGACAACCCAATGTAAAAATGGGCTAAATATTTGCATCATCAGGTTATTAAATAACATACAGGAATGGTCAGTCACAAATGTAAAGATGCTCAGTATCTTTAGTATCAGAGAAATGTAAAATTAAACATACAGTACAATATCAGCACATAGTCATTAAATAACTAAAATACTTCAGTTCAGTTCAGTCGTTCGGTCGTGTTCAACTCTTTGTGATCCCATGAACTGCAGCATGCCAGGCCTCCTTGTCCATCACCACCTCCTGGCGTTTACCCAAACTCATGTCCATTGAGTCAGTGATGCCATCCAACCATCTCATTTTCTGTCTAGCAACACCACATACCCAGTATGTGTTGCAACTGGCACTTTCATGCATTGTTGATGAGAGTACAAAATGGTATAATCATTCCAGAAATCTGTTCATAGTATCTTATAAAGTTAAATGTGCATTTTCACATGATCCAGCAATTTCACTCATCGAATATGCAGCTAAGATAAGTAAAAGCAGATGGCCACACAAACACTTGTACAGGAATGTTCACAGCAGGTTTATTTATATTAACCCCTGGAAACAAGTCAAAGGTTAACGTGGAAGTGAAAGGTATACATTGTGATATATTCCCTCAAAAGAGCAGTAATCAGCAATAAAAAGGACAGAACAACTTCATGTGACAGCCTGAGCAAATTTCCAAATCACGACGCTTAAGATAAAAATCGAGACACTGAAGAGTGCATACTGTATGAATTTACTGATATAAAAGTCTCATAAAGTCAAAAGCAAATTTGTAATTCCGGAAAGGAGCTTGTTGCCTGGTGCCAGGTCAAGGTAGAGATACTTACTAAAAGGTTGCAGGATGATTGACTGGGGTGGTATTTATGTAACTGGTATGATTTGTCAAAACTTCTCAAACTGCACATTTAAAAATCTGTGTGTTTCACCATATGTAAATTATACCAGTGGTAGGGAAAATGTCCCTCATGACCTCTGCCCCTTGGCATTATGCTCAGGACTATGTTCTGTTATGTGGTAGAAGAAACTTGAAACATGGAATTAAGGTTGTTAATCAGCTGCTCTTGAGATGGGGAGAGGATCTTGAAATGTCTGGGTGGGTCTAATGTAACCATGAGAAATCTTAAAAGTGGAAGAGGGAGACAGAGAAGAAGTTTTAACAGATGTCATGGAAATTGAAGTTAGATCTGAAGCACAAAAGAGACTTGATATACACTTGTTAGCATGAAGATAGAGGGCACTGCATGGAAACTGAAAGAAGGAACTAAATTCCAATTGAGCCTGGAAGTGGGTTCCCCCCCACTCCCCCAAGCCGGAGCCTCCAGTAAGGAACATAGCCCTGTAGACACCTTGATTTTGGCCTTGTATGATCCCAAGTCGAGTTCCTAGTTGAGCCGACCTGGATTTCTGACCCACTGAAACTGTGAGATAATAAGTAGATGTTATTGCAAACTGCTATGAACAAAGCTAGTGGAGGTGATGGAATTCCAGTTGAGCTGTTTCAAATCCTAAAAGATGATGCTGTGAAAGTGCTGCACTCAATATGCAAGCAAATATAAAAATTCAGCAGTGGTCACAGGACTGGGAAAGGTCAGTTTTCATTCCAATCTCAAAGAAGGGCAGTGCCAAAGAATGTTCAAACTACCGCACAATTGCACTCATTTCACATGCTAGCATGCTGCTAAGCTAAGTCACTTCAGTCATGTCCGACTCTGTGTGACCCCATAGATGGCAGCCCACCAGGCTCCCCCGTCTCTGGGATTCTCCAGGCAAGAACACTGGAGTGGGTTGCCATTTCTCTCTCCAACGCATGAAAGTGAAAAGTGAAAGGGAAGTAGCTCAGTCATGTCCGACTCTTAGTGACCCCATGGACTGCAGCCTACCAGGCTCCTCCATCCATGGGATTTTCCAGGCAAGAGTACTGGAGTGGGTTGCCATTGTCTTCTCATGCTAGCATAGTAGTGCTCAAAATTCTCAAAATGCTCAAGCCAGGCTTTAACAGTACGTGAACCAAGAATGTTCAGATGTTCAAGCTGGATTTAGAAAAGGCAGAGGAACCCGAAATCAAATAGCCAACATCTGTTGGATCATAGAAAAAGCAAGAGAATTCAAGAAAAACATCTACTTCTGCTTCATTGATGATGCTAAAGCCTTTGACTGTGTGGATCACAACAAACAGTGGAGAATTCTTAAAGAGATGGAAATACCAAACCACCTTACCTACTTCCTGAAAAACCTGTATGCAGGTCAAGAAGCAACAGTTAGAACCAGACATGGAACAACGGACTGGTTCCAAATTGGGAAAGGAGTACATCAAGGCTGTATACTGTCACCCTGCTTTAACTTATATGAAGAGTACATCATAAGAAACGCTGGGCTGGATGAAGCACAAGCTGGAATCAAGACTGCCAGGAGAAATATCAATAACCTCAGATATGCAGATGACACCACCCTTATGGCAGAAAGCAAACAGGAACAAAAGAGGCTCTTGATGAAACTGAAAGAGGAGTTAAAAAGAGCTGTCTTAAAACTCAACATTCAAAAAACGGAGGTCACGGCATCCTGTCCCAACGTTCATGGCAAATAGATGGGGAAACAATGGAAACAGTGATGAACTTTTTTTTCTTGGCTTCCAAAATCACTGCAGATGGTGACTGCAGCCACAAAATTAAAAGACACTTGCTCCCTGGAAGAAAAGCTATGACAAAACTAGACAGCATATGAAAAAGCAGATACATTTCTTTGCCAACAAAGGTCTGAATAGTCAAAGCTATGGTTTTTCCAGTAGTTATGTATGGATGTGAGAGTTGGACTATAAAGAAGGCTGAGCACCAAAGAATTGATGCTTTTGAAGTGTGGTGTTGGAGAAGACTCTTGAGAGTCCCTTGGACTGCAAGGAGATCCAACCAGTTCATCCTAAAGGAAATTAGTCCTGAATATTCATTGGAAGGACTGATGCTGAAGCTGAAACTCCAATACTTTAGCCATTGATGCGAAAAACTGACTCATTGGAAAAGATCCTGATGCTGGAAAAGATTGAAGGCAGGAGAAGAAAGGGAGAGAAATTTTACATAGTCATTAAATTGACTTGCACAGGATTCCATTAGGTGTTAATGAGTGAGAAAAATGTATAGTATCCTATTTTTTGTAAAACAAACAATGACAAAGAAAACCTTTATTTGCATATATGTGCAAACATGTGTGTTCATGAATCTATATTACCATACTAGGGCTACCAGGTTGGGGATAATCAAGAAGCAGATTCAGGTAGAAGAAATGTAGGGAGCAAAGCAAACAGAACAAAAAAGATTGTAACATTTGCATGACATGACCATATTTAATATTTACATTACCATCAAGTATGTACTGGGCTTAAAACTTTATAATACACATTTAAAGAAAATACAACAAAATTGTAAATAAATGCTTTCAGCATTCAACTCAATAAGCAAACAATTAGATCAACAAAACGAACCAAAGGAAGTAAGGAAGAAGAAATGAACCAATGAAAGTAAAAATGGAAATTGATAGACCCAAAAGATGCAGGTTCCTGACAAAAGCAATAAAATCCAGAAACGTCCTGAAAATATTACTTGTAAGAGAGGTAACGAGAACATATACAAGCTAAGAACAGAGATATAACTACAGACACAAAAGAGGTTAACAATATCACATGACTACTATGTGACTTGATTCCAATACACTATAAACTCTAGGCATGACGATTGCTTTCTAGGAAAATATATACAAATAAACCTTGACCGAAGAATAGGTAGAAAATCTGACTAAATCAATGACCACAGATAATATTGGAAAGATTATTTAATCATACTCTCCCCAAATGTGCCAGAACCCAGAAAAGATGAAAAGCTTCTGAATTCATGGTTAATACTATCTTTACACCAAAACGGGGTAATACTGATGGGTCTTGTTGCTCTTCTCCCTGATAGAAGTTTTGTTCCATCTCTTATGCTCCTTGCCTCTCTGCCCTCACTCTATCCCACTCTCTAGTTTCCAGAGTGGCAGCATGTGACAAAGAGAAGCAATGGACAAGATAGGGAAAAAAGTCAACAAATAGGTTAGATCTATGAAAAGGATTGACAGTGACTTGGAAATGCTCTTTAGGGCTTCAGTAGTATCACAGCCACTGTAACCTATGTCTGTATCTTCCGCCAGCCAGAGTCCCACACCCACCATTCTGCCCAGTGCCTCTAGAACCTAGGTTTACCTCGTGTTCACATGCAGCTCACTGAGCAGTTCACTTCGCGTATAGTCCCAGGACAGTTCCACTGCACCCAGGTAGTATCTTCTGATGGCACTGAAGCTGCATGGCCAGAGGCACAGAAAGAGGCAGGTAGAGAACTTGATGTGCATGGCTCTGATGGCTGGAAAATATTCGACTGGAGAAGCGAAAAATCAGTTCTCTAAAAACATCTTAGGCTTCCAGGAGGCAAAAAAGAAAAAGAGGTAAATTTTCTATGATTTTGTGAAATGTCCCAAAGTTTTTGGAAAGGACTTTAGGGGACTTAAGAACGGCATGAGAGCTCAGCAGTGGCAGATAGGATTGCTTCCTTTTGGGCGATGGGAAGCCGCCACAGGAAGAAGTGAGTAGGAAGAGGAAGGCTGAGCTCAAGCTTAACCCGTTCACCTCTGAAAGCAGCAGGGGCCCAAGACTGTTGCTTTGCTCAGAACCTTGGAGAAAAGGAAGAATTGGGTTCAGGTGAAGAGGAGCACCAAACTGTCTTCATATTCCCGGTGGCCTCCAACCCTCTTTCTTAGCAGCAGGAAGAAGAGACACTCAGGATGTCGAAGATTCTGGAATCCGTGCATGAGCAAGAGCAACCCTCATGCTAAGAGTTGCCCCTGCTTCTCCCTTTGCCCCTCATGCAGACACCACTGAATGACCTTTAAAACCGTAAAGCAGATCCAGTCACTTCTTTGCCCAGAACCCTCCACTGGCTTCTGACCTCATTCAGAGCAATAGCTTACATTTGGACCATGTGCTAGAGTCTTCCCTAAGGGATTCCCTGGTGGCTCAGACGGTAAAGCATCTGCCCACAATGTGGGAGACCCAGGTTCGATCCCTAGGTAGGGAAGATCCCCTGGAGAAGGCAATGGCCACCCACTCTGGTACTCTTGCTTAGAAAATTACATGGATGGAGGAGTCTGGTGGCCTACAGTCAATGGGGTCACAAAGAGTCAGATACGACTGAGCGACTGAACTGAACTATGTCAGATGCTTTACACATTATGTGATTTAATCCTCACAGTGAGGCTGCAAAGTAAGTACAGGTGCACCATCTAAGGGGCAGAGTGGTTAAGTGGTTCGCCAAAGAGCACACAATGGTTCATTTGTCCTAATCAGACATGGTCCTACGCAAACACCGTCCCAGGCACCGGGTGCACAGCAGGGAAAACCATCAACTGAGAGACGCTAAGCAATACCTGTGAGACAGGGGTCCCTTATGTATGTCAGGTGAACTAAGAACTGCGCCCCAAAAGAAAGTAAAGTATGAGAAGGGGAAGGAGGGATGAACCAGGTCACAATTTTAAATGCCAATGGTCATGGGATGCGTACCTTACGCGCAAATGTAAGAAGCTTACATTTCAGTAAGAGGCCTGTGACTTGTACACTGAAGGCTCTAGGGAGCCATGGTAGGGTTCTGAGCAAGGGAGGATCGTGATCTCTGGCCACAGCCGTGAGGATCGGGTTTAACGGTACGAAAGCAGGTGGCCTGTTTGCTGAGGGCCATTTGGGCTGAGATGGAAGCATTGGAATAACAGCAAGGTTTCTGGCAGGGAGGTGTTGCCTTGAACTAGGACGGAGTCACAGCGACAGCTGTCGCTTGGGGCTGGGGCAGTGATAAGTACGTGCTCAGTGTTGACATGAACAACCACCACGAGCCCGGCTTTGAACTTTTTCGGAAAGGAAAGAGCGAAACAGCGTTCGTGAGGGAAAGGAAAGGAACCCTCTTCCCAGCAACCGGCGAGCGGGACCGGAAGCGGGGAGCCAATGCGGCAGCCAAAAACCTTCTGCTTGCGCGCGGCCCGGGCCGCCGGGGCGCGGGGCCACTGCACTTGTAGCCCCGCCCCCGGAGCTTTGTGATGCGCCAGCGCGCCGAGAAGGGGAGGGGACAGCCCGCAGCCCGCCCGGCCTCTTCCGCCGCTGCCGTGGGAATGGAAACATCTACCCCACGTACCGGAAGCCAGCTCGCGCAGACGGCGGCGCGCCACTCCGCGTCCTCCCGCGGCGAAGCTCCGCGGGTGTCATCGCGAGACGAGCTCGCCGAAATGGCCGCCGCCAGTCAAGGTAAGGGCGGGCGCGGGCCCCCGTGGCGCCGAGAGGAGCCGCCTTCCCGGGCTCCGGAAAGAGGCTCCGCTCCTCCCAGGCCAGGCCGCGCCCTCCGCCCCGAGAAGCGCGCGCGGCGAAGGGTTGGGGGAGGGCGCTGGAGCTCGGGCCGGGCCCAGCCAAGGTCAGCGGCCGCGCTGGAGCCGACCTTTTCCGGGGGGTCGGCGCGGGGCAGGCTCCTCTGCCTTCCGGCCCCGCCCCGGCAACCTGGGCTTGGCAACTTTTGGTTTTTGTTCTCGGAAGCGGTCGGGAACCCAGAGACTTCAGGCGGGTTATTCTGTGTGCGAGCTGCCCCTCCTGGCGCTTTGATGGGTTTGAATGCGGACACAGGATACGGTTCTTTGAAATCGTCTCTGTAGTCTGCATAGTCAGGAGTCCCAGAATAAGACAAAAAACAGAGTCCCTGTAATCAAATACACAGTGGACCAAGTCTTCCTGCTTCTTGTCCCACTGTGAATGCTGCAGACTATATTCAGTTCAGTACTGTCTCATAGGGCTTCCCTGGTGGCTTAGATGGTAAAGCCATCTGGAGACCCGGGTTTGATCCCTGGGTCGGGAAGATCCTCTGGAGAAGGAAATGGCCACCCGCTCCAGTACTCTTTCCTGGAAAATTCCATGGACGGAGGAGCCTGGTGGGCTACAGTCCATGGGGTCGCAAGGAGTCGAACACGACTGAGCGACTTCACTTTCACTGTCTTACAGAGCCATCACCGAAAACTCATATATGCTTGTATGAGTTTTATAAACTTACATAAACAAGGTAACAGAAATTCTGTTTAAAACACAAGAGTGGAAGGACTCAGAATTCATTCTTATTTGCCATGTTTCACTGTTACTTGTACTCTTCGGTTATGGACAGCTGTCATGTCCATGTGGTGGAGATAGCCCCGCGCCTCTTCCAGCTCCGCATTCAGTGCCGTCACAATTTCGTGATGTCACACTCTGGCTGTGCGTGTCCAAGACAGACAGACAGACAGACACACACCAGTCTGCCCCCGCCCCAGCTCTGCGTTCAGCACCGTCACAATTCCATGATGTCAGGCCCTGGCTGTGGGTGTGCAACACACAGTCTGCCCCCCCCCACACACACACAGCAGTCTACCACTCTACACCAGTCTGCACACACACACACAGACACATGCTCACACCAGTCTGTTCACAGACACACTGACACACACACACCAGTCTGCCCCCCACACACACACACTAGTCTGCCCCTGTCCCAGCTCTGCGTTCAGTTCTGTCGCAATTCAGTGATGTCACGCCCTTACTGTTCCTGTGCAACACACTCACACACACCAGTCTGTACACACACTGATACACATACACACCAGTCTGCCCCCCACACACCAGTCTACCTCCCCCACCAGTCTGCACACACACACACAACACACACATACACGGCTGCCCTCACCCCAGCTTCTCATTCAGCGCCATCACAATTCAGTGATGTCATGCCCTGGCTGTGCGTGTGCAACACACACACCAGTTTGCCCCCCACACACACCAGTTTGCCCCCCACACACACCAGTCTGCCCCCCTCCCCCACAGACACCAATCTGCACATGTGCACACACACACCAGTCTGCCCCCACCCCAGCTCCGTGTTCAGTGCCATCACAATTCAGCAGTGTCAGGTCCTGGCTATGCATGTGCAACACACACACCCACACACACCAGTGTGCCCCCCCACACCAGTCTGCCCCCTGCCACCACCACACACACACCAGTCTGCCCACACACACACATACCCCAATCTGCACACGTGCACACACACACACACCAGTCTGCCTCCACCCCAGCTCTGTGTTCAGCACCGTCACAATTCAGTGATGTCATGCCCTGGCTGTGGGTGTGCACGACACACCAGCCTGTCCCCATCCCATCGCGATCCTTCCACGTTTCCCAGCACACCACGGAATTGCAGTGACTCTAAGGTGTTGTTAAAGAGTCAACCTGCAATGTGGGAGACTTGGGTTCAATATCTGGGTCAGGAAGATCCCCTGGGGAAGGAAATGGCAACCCACTCCAGTGTTCTTGCCTGGAAAATCCCATAGAGAGAGAAGCCTGGTGGGCTACAGACCACGGGGTCACAAAGACTCAGACACGACAGAGTGATGAACACTTACAAGGTGTTGGTATCCATAAGGGAGTTTCTGCAGAGCAGACTGCCCTCAATTTACTAAAAATGTGTAGCGAATAAGATATTTGCACTTAGGAAATTGTGGTGAGAAACCTTGATGTTGACAGTAGGGATTTGTCTTTATCATACTGATGATCACTAATCCTGTAATCCTTTCTGCCCCCACTGGCAATCAAGGCTGCTAACTTCTCCACATAGTGCTTGGCAGCATTTGTTGAATGACTGAGTCACTTTGGGTGAACTCAGTGTCTCTGATTTGACCCGTTTGGGCTGGAGCTCTCTCTTAAGCTAAGGGTCTTGACGTTAAAACAAAACTCAAAACTCTTGCTTGTTTTCAGTGATGTTCTTTAACCCAGGGAGAGATTTTCTTGTTCAACACAGCATTAATGTATTGTGGTTACATTGGAAGAAAAATTGTCATTTAACTACTGCTTAGGCCATACAGGGCTTCCCAGGGGCTCAGTGGTAAAGAATCTGCTTGCCAATGCAGGAGATGCAGGTTCGATCCCTGGGTGGAAGGAAATGGCAACCCATTCCAGTATTCTGGCCTGTTAAATCCCATGGGACAGAAGAGCTTGGCGTGCTACAGTCCATGGGGGTCACAAAGAGTCAGACAGGACTGAGCAACTGAACAACAGTAGGCCCTAGAAAATCCAGTTCCTTAAACACCTGTAGTTTGGTTTTGCTAAATTGGGATCTGTGGTCCGCCTTGAATTAATTCTTCAATTATATTTTGGGCATTGTGTCAAGTAAGGATTGACCTTTTGTCTTCATTAGTACAGATACCTAGTAGTTCTCACACAATGTGTTGAAAACTTTCTTTCCCTAGTAAATCACTTCTGTGCCGTGTTACTGACAATCAAATGACTATGTGTGTAGATCTACTTCTAGACTCTGGGTTCTGTTCCATTGGTAGATTTCTCTATACTTATGTCAGTTCTGCACTGGCAAATAGAGTAGTTGTATAACTCTTGAAATTAGTTACCTCTGTGTTACTGTAATTTTGTAAGAAGTCTTGAAATGCTTTGAACTTTATCTTTTTTTCTCCCACAGTTGTTTTGGTCGTTGGTGGCACATTGTGTTTTCCTAAGTGATTTCAGCAATATTTCCACATTCCCCCATACTTTTCTTTTTCCCAGTGTGACTTTGATACTCAGCAGTACTGGGGTCTATCTATATTGCCCCTTGAATCTTGAGTGGAAGTTTGTGACTGCTCCAACAGAATACAGTGGAAATAACACTGCATGGCTTTGGAGGCTGGGTGTGAAATGATAATGAAGCTTCTGCCTAGTGCTTGAGTTTCCTCACTGTCTTATTCACTTTCTTGAGACAGGCATCCCTGACCCTAGCCACCAGGTGGTAAGGAAGCCCAAACTAACCCTGAGCAATGCAGCCTGTATGTGTGGATGGAATAGATGATCCCAGACCCCTGCCTGAGATTGCCACTCTGCAGTGTTTTGTCATTTACAGTATAGAGTTCTTGTACCTCCTTCATGAAATTTATTTTCCTACAGAGAGAGGGATTAAACTTTTAACTTTTTCCCCCTTTGAGGGTACATAGATCACTTAACTTCTGAGCCGTCACTTCTTAACTATAAAATGGGGTTAACAAATTGTACCTTGTTCTGTACCTGCTTTGTTCTGTGGGTTTAGTTATACCTGTTTATTCCTGAGCACATTGCCTGGTCAATAGTAACAGTTCTCTTCAGTGGCCAGCCACTTAGTACCTAGAGTTTGTGAATTTGTTGAGCTACGAAATAGTATCGAGTTACTCCTGAAAAAGAGAGACGAGTGAAGAAAATCCATTTCATTTAGTAGGCATGATTAAGTTCTCCTACCAGTTTTTCCTGGGTCCTTTTGGGGGTTTTTCAGCTTGAGAGGAGAAACTGGAGTACTCATTCTAAATTGTGGAGATTTTTTTCCTCTCCAAGATATTTGTTGATTTTTGTCTGATTTTCAAAAGTTGCTGGTCCGAATTTCCAAGTGAATTTGCTATTTAAAACAGATAAGTATTTAGAGGTTCTTATTACAGCTGTCTCTCTTTCCTTAAATGTCTCTTAATCTAGGCTAGGAATGTTAGTGATTTATTGTGACAGTAACTGTTTTCTTATGCAGTATCTTAATTCTTGTAGGAAACTTTGAGGGAAAGTTTGAGTCACTGGACCTTGCAGAACTTGCTAAAAAGCAGCCATGGTGGCGCACGCTGTTTGGGCAGGAATCTGGGCCTTCAGCTGAAAAGTATAGTGTGGCAACCCAGCTGTTAATTGGAGGTGTCACTGGATGGTAAGTGATGGAAACGATGTCCAGTGTCTGTTTTTGGCACAATGCAGTGTTTTGGTCATAGAAACCATCTCCTGAAACCAATGAAAACACGTTAACTTTTGTGAAATTGATCAGTGTTTTGCTCATAGAAACCATTTCCTTTAACCAGTGAAAACACTGACTTTTGTCCAGTTGATCAGTGTTTTGGTCATAGAAACCATTTCCTGTAACCAATGAAAACACGTTAACTTTTGTAAAATTGACCAGTGTTTTGGTCATAGAAACCATCTCCTTTAACCACTGAAAACACATTGACTTTGGTGCAGTTGATCAGTGTTTTGGTCATAGAAACCATCTCCTTTAACCATTGAAAACACGGTAACTTTTGTGCAGTTGGTCAGTGTTTTGCTCATAGAAACCATCTCCTTTAACCATTGAAAACACGGTAACTTTTGTGCAGTTGGTCAGTGTTTTGCTCATAGAAACCATCTCCTGTAACCAATGCAAACCCATTGACTTTTGTGAAATTGATCAGTGTTTTGGTCATAGAAACCATCTCCTGTAACCAATGAAAACACATTGACTTTTGTGCAACTGATCACCTCACGTGTCGTATACATCTACACATAATGGTCAAGTGCTATTTAATGGTTACACATGGTATTCACTACTTGCCAGGTGCAATTTTAAGGATATAGATCCTGCATTTCCTGCTCACAACAACTCTGAAATGGGTATTGCTATGATCTATTGTCATTTCATAGAAACTAAGGCTTAGAAAGTGGGCTTCCGTGAGAGCTCAGTTGGTAAAGAAGCTGCCTGCAATGCAGGAGACCCCAGTTCGATTCCTGGGTTGGGAAGATCCCCTGGAGAAGGGATAAGCTACCCACTCCAGTGTGCTTGGGCTTCCCTGGTGGCTCAGCTGGGAAAGAATCTGCCTGCAATGTAGGAGACCTGGGTTTGATCCCTGGGTTGGGAAGATCCCCTGGAGAAGGGAAAGGCTACCCACTCCAGTTTTCTGGCCTGGAGAATTCCATGGACTGTATAAGTCCATGGGGGTCGCAAAGAGTCAGACACAACTGAGTGACTTTCATTTCACAAGACCTGAAAAGGTGTACTTGTCCAGGACAACATAGTTAGTGCTTTGAATCACTATAGATCACTTGGCATCTTCTAGAATCATATGTGAATGGAATTATGCAGTGTGTATTCTTTTTTTTTTAATCTGGCTTCCTTCACTGAGCATACTAATTTCGAGGTTCAGCTGTGCTGTTGTGTGTATCACTAGTTCATTTCCTTTTATTGCTGAGTATTAGTCTACTGTATGGATAAAATAGTTCGTCCGTTCCCCTTGATGATATTGGTTTGTTTGCACTTTGGGGCTAAAACTGCTGTTCACGTTTGTGTACCCATCTTTGTATGACTATATGCTGTCCATTTCTTGTGGGTAAATACCTCGAGAAAGTATGGTTGAGTCATAGGTGAATGTCTTAACTTTTTAAGACTTTTTCAAGCAGTTTTCTAAAGTACCATCTTACATCTCCTCCAGCAGTGTATTAGAGTTCCAGTTTCTCTACATCCTAACACTTGGTATAATATCTTTTTTGTTAAGTGTAGTTGATTTACAGTATTGTATTACTTTCAGATACACAAGTGTAGTGATTCAGTATTTCTGCTGGTTAAACTCCATTCTTATAAGATAATGTAAGAATTCTGACAAGATAACGGCTCTATTTTCCCTGTGCTATACAATATATCCTGGTTGCTTATCTAGTTGATATATGGTAGTTCTGATCCCCTAGCCCTATCTTGCCCCTTCCTACTTTCTTCTGCCACTGGTAAACACTGGTATACTGTTCTCTATGTCTTTCAGTCTATTTCTGGTATAATGTGTTTTTGACTACAACCATCCTAGTAGCTGTGAAGTGATAGCTCATTGTAGTTTTAATTTACATTTTTCTGATGAATAATGATATTGAATATTTTTTTCATGGGCTTGTTTTTACTATCCATCTGTTTTTGGTGAGGTATGTTTAGATATTTTCTACATATTTTTATTGGGGAGTTGGTTTTTTCTCACTACTGGGTGGTGAGATTTCTTTATATTCTGGATACATGTATTTGCAAATACATGATTTGCAAATATATTCTTCTACTTTATAGCTTTTTATTATTTTGACAGTGTCTTTCAAAAAACAGAAGATCTTAATCTTGAAATACCACTTATCAACTCTTTCTTTTATAGCTGTGGCTTTTGGTGTCATGTCTGAGAATATTTACCTAATCCAGGGTCGCCAAAAGTTTCTTCTGTGTTTTCTTCTATATGATATATAGGTTTAGATTTTTCATTTAGTTCCGTGATCTGTTTTGATTAACTTTTGTATATGTTGCTGTGAATCATTGTTCATCGCTTACATTATAGAAATGCAATTGCATATTGATCGTGCACACTGCAGCTTTGACAGAGTCACTAGTTTGAAGAGCTGGGGGTCCCCAAGACTACTCTCATGTGTGACAATTGCCTTGGAGGATCTACAGAACTTACTGAGAGCTGGTATATTCGTGGTTATGACTTTTTACCACAAAAGGATACAGATTAAAATCAACCAAGGGAAGAGCCACATGGGGCAAGGTTCAGGAAAGTGGAGTCTGTATGTTTAAAACAGGTTTCTTGTAGACAGCATGTAGGTGGGTTTTTCTGTTTTCATTCCACTTTGACAATCTGTTCATTTTAATTAGAGTGCTTAGACGGTTTCTGGAGAAGGAAATGGCAACCCACTCCAGTATTCTTGCCTGAAGAATCCCATGGACAGAGGAATCCCATGGGCTACAGTCCACGGGGAGTGACTAACACACAGGCTGTTTACATTTAAGTTTATTTTCCTTATTATCAGGTTTAAATTTATTATCATGGTATTCTTTTCTTTTGGATCAGGTGTGTGTGTGTAATAAACATAGGTATACTGTGTATACACATATATATATATTTTTTAATTAAGGTGAAATTCACCCAAAAGAAAACTGACCTTTTAGAGTGTACAGTTCAGTGGCATTTAGTCCATTCACAGCTTTGTGTAACCATGGCCTCTCTCTAGGTTCAAAATAAATCAAATCATACACTCTGTGACCTTCTGTGTCTGGCTTTCCCTGAGAGCATGTTTTTGATGTTCATTCACGTTGTGGTGTGCATTGGGACTGCTTTCCTTGTTACAGCTACATCTCACCAACACTATTTTCTCAAGTAAAAAAAATTATTATAGCCATTTTAGTGGGCGTGATCTGGGCCTGACATGGTGACTACTGATGTTGAGCATCTTTCCATGTGTGTGTTGGCCATCTCTGCCTCTGATCTGGAGAAATGGAGTTGTTTTGTCTTTCTATTCTTCAGTTGTAAGAATTCTTTGCTTGGGATATTTGAGACTTGCCAGGGCTGCAGTCCATGGGGTTACTAAGGGTTGGACACGACTGAGCGACTTCACTTTCATGCATTGGAGAAGGAAATGGCAACCCACTCCAGTGTTCTTGCTTGGAGAATCCCAGGGACAGGGGAGCCTGGTGGTCTGCCATCTATGGGGTTGCACAGAGTCAGACACAACTGAAGCGACTTAGCAGCAGCAGCAGACCTGAATGAAAACATTTTGTTCTATTAAGTTGTCTTTCTAGTTTCTGGATAAAGTCCTTTCTAGAAAATTTGATTTATTGAATTGGCTGTACTGGATCTCTGTTGCTGTGTGTGGGCTTTGTCTAGTTGCGGTTCCCAGGCTCTGGGCGTAGAGGCTTGGTTGCCTCATGGCATCTGGAATCTTCCTGGATCAGGAATTGAACCCGTGTCGCCTGCATTGGACATTCACAACGGGACCTCCAAGGAAGTGCAATAATGTCCTTTAATGGACAGAATTTTTAGTTTTGATGAAGTCCAGTTTTCTTTGTGCTTAGTTGTTCTGCTGCTGCTGAGTCACATGAAAAGTTAAACTGAAAGTGGCTCAGTTGTGTGCGACTCTTTGCGACCCCAGGGACTTATAGTCCTTGGAATTCTCCAGGCCAGAATACTGGAGTGGGTA
This sequence comes from Capricornis sumatraensis, assembly GCF_032405125.1. Classification (NCBI taxonomy): domain Eukaryota; kingdom Metazoa; phylum Chordata; class Mammalia; order Artiodactyla; family Bovidae; genus Capricornis; species Capricornis sumatraensis. The sequence goes on along the minus strand of NC_091092.1, from coordinate 61,853,282 downwards.
ACCTTTCTCTTCTCTAGGGGATCTTCCCAACCCAGGAATTGAACCCAGGTGTCCCACATCGCAGGCGGATTCATTATCAGATGAGCCACCAGGGAAGCCTGTAATTCTGTTTATGTCCTTTCTTGGTTTATTAGCTATGTCTTTTCATTGTGTGATTTTTGTGGTTGCTTTAGGATTTATAGGATGTATCTTCTTTTTATCAGAGTCTGTCATCAAGAGAAATACCAGTTCACATAGACTGTGGTGCTCTTATAACAGTATACTTCCATTTAACTTCTTTACCCTTGATTTTCATTGTCATACATTTAACATGTATATGTTATTAATCCATAATACATTCTTATTATTTTTCATTGAATATTTAATTCTTATATTTTTAAACAGGAGCCTGGCAGGGTCTCTGGGGTTGCAGGAGTCGGACACAACTTGCGACTAAACCACCACATATTTTTAAATAATGAAAATGAAACCTTTCAATTTACTCTCACAGTTTCTTTTGCTCATCATGCTTTTGTGTGTATCTGCATTTCTAGCTGATATCATTTTCCTCTGCCTGAAAGATTTCTTTTTAGTATTCTTTGTTCTTTTGGTCTGCTAGTGATGATTTCTTTTTCAGATTTTGTATATCTGAGAAAGGTCTTCATCTTTGTTTTTTGCAAGATATTTTTACTGGATACAGACTAGAACATTTTCCTCATTATTTATTCAAATATTTTTCTATCCTTCAACAATTCCCAATAAGACAGGTATTACACTGCTTGAAATTTTCCTGAGGTTCACTGACACTTAAGTTTTTAAAAAGTTTTTATTTTGAGATAACTATAGCTTCACAGGTGCTTGTTAAAAATAACCCAGAGAGAGCCCATCCTCCAGCTTTCCCCAATGTATAACTGTAATTCAGTATTACAGGCATGTTCATGTATTTTTCTGTTTCATTTTGATAGTGTTTATTGCTATGTCACATTTACTGATCTTTTTTCTACTTTGATCTAAACAGCAATTTGATCAAGCATAGTGTTCATCTCAGACACTATAGTTTTCACCTCTAGAAGTTTGATTTTCATCTTGGCAAAATATGTTCCTTGTCCCTACCTATTATAAACAGCCTTTCCTCTAGCTTCTTGAACACGTGAAATATAGTCAGAGTAACTGCTGTTTTTGTCCATGTTGTATCTTTGGTGCCACTTCTAGGTTGCTTTCAGCTGATTTATTTTTTTCCTCATTATGGGCCTTTTTTTCGGCTCTGCACGCCTGATAATTTTAATTGGATAGCAGTATGGTGCATTTTACCTTACTGGATGCTGGATATCTTTTTTATTCCTCATATAATTGATTCTGGCTCTGGGGTACATTGATAGACCGCTTTACCAAATTCCGCATGTGTCCTATACTTTATTCTCTAGAACTAATTTTAAAGATGAAAAGGGCCTCCCTTGGTGGGCCAGTGGCTGAGACTCTGTGATCCCTGGTCAGGCAAGTAAATCCCACGTGGAGCAACTGAGTTCACATGCCATGACTCACATGTTGCAGCGAAGGCCAAATGCAGAAATGAATACACGCCACCGCTGTCTGCTTCATCATTCGGGGAAGAATACTGTCCCATTTCTGATACAAGTCCTCTAGGCTCAAACACAGTCATGTTTTTTTCCCTCCATCACATGGCCTTAGTACAGACACCTGGCATGTCTCCTCCGTTTTTCTGATCCATTCTCCACCACGTTGCCAGAGTTCTCTGAGAAATGCACGTTGGGCGTTTCAAGGGATAATAGCCAGGACATAGAAGCAACCTAGATGTCCATCGACAGACGAATGGATTAGAAAGCTGTGGTACATATACACAATGGAATATTCAGTTCAATTCAGTCACTCAGTCGTGTCCGAATCTTTCGACCCAATGATTCCCTGCACGCCAGGCTTCCCTGTCCATCACCAACTCCCGGAGTTTACTCAAACTCATGGCCATGGAGTCGGTGATGCAATCCAGCCATCTCATCCTCTGTCGTCCCCTTCTCCTCCTGCCACCAATCCCTCCGAGCATCAGGGTCTTTTCCAATGAGTCAACTCTTCACATCAGGTGGCCAAAGTATTGGAGTTTCAGATTCAGCATCAGTCCTTCCAATGAACACCCAGGACTGAACTCCTTTAGAATGGACTGGTTGGATCTCCTTGCAGTCCAAGGGACTCTGAGGAGTCTTCTCCAACACCACAGTTCAAAAGCATTGATTCTTCGGCGCTCAGCTTTCTTCACAGTCCAACTGTCACATCCATACATGACTACAGGAAAAACCATATCCTTGACTACACAGACCTTTGTTGGCCAAGTAATGTTTCTGCTTTTCAATATGCTATCTAGGTTGGTCATAACTTTCCTTTCAAGGAGTAAGCATCTTTTAATTTCATGGCTGTAATCACCATCTGCAGTGATTTTGGAGCCCAAAAAAATAAAGTCTGACACTGTTTCCACTGTTTCCCCATCTAGTTCCCATGAAGTGATGGGGCCAGATGCCATGATCTTAAGTTTTCTGAATGTTGAGCTTTAAACCACCTTTTCACTCTCCTCTTTCACTTTCATTAAGAGGCTTTTTAGTTCCTCTTCACTTTCTGCCATAAGAGTGGTGTCATCTGCATATCTGAGGTTATTGATATTTCTCCCGGCAATCTTGATTCCAGCTTGTGCTTCTTCCAGCCCAGCATTTATCATGATGTACTCTGCATAGAAGTTAAATAAGCAGGGTGTCAATATCCGGCCTTGACGTACTCCTTCTCCTATTTGGAACCAGTCTGTTGTTCCATGTCCAGTTCTAACTGTTGCTTTCTGACCTGCATACAGATTTCTCAACAGGCAGGTCAGGTGGTCTGGTATTCCCATCTCTTTCAGAATTTTCCACAGTTTATTGTGATCCACACAGTCAAAGGCTTTGGCATAGTCAATAAAGCAGAAGTAGATGTTTTTCTGGAACTCTCCTGCTTTTTCCGTGATCCAGCAGATGTTGGCAATTTGGTCTCTGGTTCCTCTGCCTTTTCTAAAACCAGCTTGAACATCAGGAAGTTCACGGTTCACATATTGCTGAAGCCTGGCTTGGAGAATTTTGAGCATTACTTTACTAGCGTGTGAGGTGAGTGCAATTGTGCAGTAGTTTGAGCATTCTCTGGCATTGCGTTTCTTTGGGATTGGAATGAAAACTGACCTTGTCCAGTCCTGTGGCCACTGCTGAGGTTTCCAAATTTGCTGTCATATTGAGTGCAGCACTTCCACAGCATCATCTTTCAGGATTTGAAATAGCTCAGCTGGGATTCCATCACCTCCACTAGCTTTGTTCATAGTGATGCTTTCTAAGGTCCACTTGACTTCATATTCCAGGATGTCTGGCTCTAGGTGACTGATCACACCATCGTGATTATCTGGGTCATGAATATCTTTTTTCTACAGTTCTTCTGTATATTTTTGCCACCTCTTCTTAATATCTTCTGCTTCTGTTAGGTCCATACCATTTCTGTCCTTTATCGAGCCCATCTTTGCATGAAATGTTCCCTTGGTATCTCTAAATTTCTTGAAGAGATCTCTAGTCTTTCCCATTCTGTTGTTTTCCTCTATTTCTTTGAATTGATCGCTGAGGGAGGCTTCTTATCTCTCCTTGCTATTCTTTGGAACTCTGCATTCAGATGCTTATATCTTTCCTTTTCTCCTTGCTTTTTGCTTCTCTTCTTTTCACAGCTATTTGTAAGGCTTCCTTAGACAGCCATTTTGCTTTTTGGCATTACTTTCTCTTGGGGATGGTCTTGATCCCTGTCTCCTGTACAATGTCATGAACCTCTGTCCATAGTTATCAGGCATGCTGTCTATCAGATCTAGTCCCTTAAATCTATTTCTCACTTTCATTGTATAATCATAAGGGATTTGATTTAGGTCATACCTGAATGGTCTAGTGGTTTTCCCTACTTTCTTCAATTTAAGTCTGAATTTGGCAATAAGGAGTTCATGATCTGAGCCACAGTCGGCTCCCGGTCTTGTTTTTGCTGACTGTATAGAGCTGCTCCATTTTTGGCTGCAAAGAATATAATCAGTCTTATTTTGGTTTTGACCATCTGGTGATGTCCATGTGTAGAGTCTTCTCTTGTGTTGTTGGAAGAGGGTGTTTGCTATGACCAGTGCGTTCTCTTGGCAAAACTGTTAGCCTTTGCCCTGCTTCATTCTGTATTCCAAGGCCAAATTTGCCTGTTACTCCAGGTGTTTCTTGACTTCCTACTTTTGCATTCCAGTCCCTTATAGTGAAAAGGACATCTTTTTTGGGTGTTAGTTCTAAAAGGTCTTGGAGGTCTTCATAGAACTGTTCAACTTCAGTTTCTTCAGTGTTACTGGTTGGGGCATAGGGTTGGATCACTATGATATTGAATGGTTTGCCTTGGAAATGAACAGAGATCATTCTGTCCTTTTGGGGATTGCATCCAAGTACTACATTTTGGAATCTTGTTGACCATGATGGCTACTCCATTTCTTCTGAGGGATTCCTGCCTGCAGTAGTAGATATAACGGTCATCTGAGTTAAATTCACCCATTTCAGTCCATTTTAGTTCGCTGATTCCTAGAATGTCGACGTTCATGCTTGCCATCTCCTGTTTGACCACTTCCAGTTTGCCTTGATTCATGGATCTAACATTCCAGGTTCCTATGCAATATTGCTCTTTACAGCATCAGACCTTGCTTCTATCAACAGTCACATCCACAACTGGGTATTGTTTTTTTTTTTTTTTTTTAAATTTATTTATTTATTTATTTTTTAAATTTAAAAATCTTTAATTCTTACATGTGTTCCCAAACATGAACCCCCCTGCCACCTCCCTCTCCATAACATCTCAGTGGGTCATCCCCATGCACCAGCCCTAAGTATGCTGTGTCCTGCGTCAGACATGGACTGGCGATTCAATTCTTACATGATAGTATACATGATAGAATGCCATTCTCCAAAATCATCCCACCCTCTCCCTCTCCCTCTGAGTCCAAAAGTCCGTTATACACAGCTGTGTCTTTTTGCCTGTCTTGCATACAGGGTCGTCATTGCCATCTTTCTAAATTCCATATATATGTGTTAGTATACTGTATTGGTGTTTTTCTTTCTGGCTTACTTCACTCTGTATAATCGGCTCCAGTTTCATCCATCTCATCAGAACTGATTCAAATGAATTCTTTTTAACGGCTGAGTAATACTCCATTGTGTATATGTACCACAGCTCTCTTATCCATTCCTCTGCTGATGGACATCTAGGTTGTTTCCATGTCCTGGCTATTATAAACAGTGCTGCGATGAACATTGGGGTACATGTGTCTCTTTCAATTCTGGTTTCCTCGGTGTGTATGCCCAGCAGTGGGATTGCTGGGTCGGCTTTGACTCCATCCCTTCATTCTTTCTGGAGTTATTTCTCCACTGATCTCCAGTAGCATATTGGGCACCTACCAACCTAGGGAGTTCCTTTTTCAGTATCCTATGATTTTGCCTTTTCATACTGTTCATGGGGTTCTCAAGGCAAGAATACTGAAGTGGTTTGCCATTCCCTTCTCCAGTGGACCACATTCTGTCAGACCTCTCCACCATGACCCATGTGTCTTGGGTGGCCCCAGCACAGCATGGCTTAGTCTCATTGAGTTAGACAAGGCTGTGGTCCATGTGATCAGATTGGCTAGTTTTCTGTGATTATGGTTTCAGTGTGTCTGCCCTCTGATGTCCTCTCGCAACACCTACTGTCTTACTTGGTTTTCTCTTACCTTGGACATGGGATATCTCTTCATGGCTGACCGTCTTACTTGGTTTTCTCTTACCTTGGACATGGGATATCTCTTCATGGCTGATCCGCTGCTCCTTACCTTGGACGAGGGGTATCTCCTCAAGGCCACCCCTCTTGACCTTGAACGTGGAATAGCTCTTCTCGGCCCTACTGTGCCTCAGCCATTAAAAAGAATACATTTGAGTCAGTTCTAATAGGTGGATGAAACTGGAGCCTATTATACAGAATGAAGTAAGTCAGAAAGAAAAACACCAGTACAGTATATTAACACATATATATATAGAATTTAGAAAGATGGTAAGGATCACTCTATATGCGAGACAGCAAAAGAGACAGATGTAAAGAACAGTCTTTTGGACTCTGTGTGAGAAGGCAAGGGTGGGAGGATTTGAGAGAATAGCATTGAAACATGAATATTATATGCGAAATAGATCACCAGTCCAGGTTCGATGCATGAGACAGGGTGCTCAGGGCTGGTGCACTGGAATGACCCAAAAAGATGGGATGAGGAGGGAGGTTCAGAATGGGCAACAGATGTATACCCATGGCTGATTCATGTAAATGTATGGCAGAAAACACTACAATATTGTTAAGTAATTAGCCTCCAATTAAAATTAAAAAAATTTTTTTTAAGAAATAAAGTAAAGGTATTTGCTCAAGACCGCAGAATGAAGTAGGTAGAGCCAATATCTCAGTCTGGGTCTTTCTGAGTTCCAAATCTCTGCCGTTTCCTCACTCTGGAGGGGACTGGCTGTATGTCCTACGCAGCAGGAAGTTGGCTGGATCGTCCCAAGGTAAGACGTGAATGTTGTCAGAAGTCCACATGTGTGCTTCTCTGACAGCTGGTCCCTTTGTTTTTTGTAGGTGCACAGGTTTCATATTCCAGAAGGTTGGAAAACTGGCTGCAACGGCTGTGGGAGGTGGATTTTTTCTGCTTCAGGTCTGTACAGAAAACGTTCCTGGATGCTTGGCTGTAGCTGGGGGAGGTGCAATCTAGCCCTGGCTCTGTGACACTGAATGGTTTCATGTAATTTTTGAAAGGATGATGACCTTTTGAGTCCAACTTATCAAGTATCATGAGATGGATTCTTTTGTCATTTATAACATGGGAACATGAGTATGTATTTCTTACCATCTCTCCCTTCCAGGGTTTTTAAGACTGCTTGAAAGATGAAGCAGGTGTGGTTTCAAAAATCCCCAGTGTGATGCAAGCGCCCTGTGATCTGACTTATTCTTAGACACTAAGCTGGTGAGACATGAGGGCTAAATGACCCTATGGTCAGATGGTCTGTGCTGTCCCTTGGCCTGGAGTTTGTATTTGAATAATTGCCTGCTGGTTCCCTGAGGCCACCCCTGTTTACTTGGTTTGCAAACCTGACTCCACATTGGAATAACCTGGGCGTTTGACACAACACCGAGGCTTGGGGCCTGGCCTACCCACCTCCATCTGATTTCAGAGCTTGTGGGCTTCCCTGGTGGCTCAGCTGGTAAAGAATCTGCCTGCAGTGCAGGAGCCTGGGTTCAGTTCTTGAGTTGAGAAGATCTGGGGGAGGGCAGGGCAACCTGCTCTGGTGTTCTGGCTTGGAGAATCCCCATGGACAGAGGAGCCTGGTGGGCCACAGTCCGCGGGGTTGCAAAGAGTCGGACGGGACTGCGCAACTCAGCCCAGCACCAGCATGCTGGTCTATTGGAATATTTTCCAGCTTCTGAGGTGCAGCTGAGCTGGCGAATGCCTGCTCTGTAGGAGCCATAGTTCGTAGACTTGTGCTGGGATCCCATTTTAGCAGGTAGTCCCATGTGAGATTCGCAATTTGAGTGACTTCTCCCAGTGGGTCAGGGTTCACCAGGGATTCAGCTGTCATTGTCCTGGTGTCGAAAGGGGTGAGAGTAAGGAAGGATGATGACAACCCGGAAGGAAACAAGAAGGAGTGAGGAGGTGCTCGTCATTATCTTTCCTGGGTGATCACAGACCATGTGGCAGGTGGGACACAAGGGTCTGTCAACAGGGTAGTCACAGTGTTGGGAGAACAGGGCTTGTCATTTGACATAAGGATCCAGTTTCCTCTCGTCTCTGGATGACTGTCCTAGCTGCCTTTCGCGAATGTCTTCCTTTATTTGTACCACTGCCTCTATCATACGTGCAGATTCATCTTTGGGTGGATTGGACTCTGTCTGCTTTGCTGGTCCTTGATAGTTAGCAAGACAGGTTCCTGCACGTGTTCTTCAGGGTCATTGTGGTGGCCTCTGTACCTTCACTTCTCCCATTTAAACGTTAGGACAGTTTTCTTGGTGTGTATGCCCAGAAGTGTGATTGCTGGGTCATATGGCAGTTCTCGTGTACCCCAATGTACATTGCAGCACTGTTTATAATAGCCAGGATATGGAAGCAACCTAGATGCCCATCAGCAAACGAATGGATAAGAAAGCTGTGGTACATACACTCAGTGGAGTATTACTCAGCCATTAAAAAGAATCCATTTGAATCAGTTCTAATGAGGTGGATGAAACTGGAGCCTATTATACAGAGTGAAGTAAGCCAGAAAGAAAAACACCAATACAGTATACTAATGCATATATATGGAATTTAGAAAGATGGTAACGATAACCCTGTATGCGAGACAGCAAAAGAGACACAGGTGTATAGAAGAGTCTTTTGGACTCTGTGGGAGAGGGCGAGGGTGGGATGATTTGGGAGAATGACATTGAAACATGTATATTATCATATGTGAAACAAATCACCAGTCCAGTTCTGATGCATGATACAGGGTGCTCGGGGCTGGTGCACTAGGATGACCCAGAGGGATGAGATGGGGTGGGAGGTGGGAGGGGGGTTCAGGATGGGGAACACATGTACACCCATGGTGGATTCTTGTCAATGTATGGCAAAACCAATACAATATTGTAAAGTAAAATAAATAAATAAAATTTTTTAAAAAAATATATTAAAATTAAGTCACAGGCTTGTGAATTCCTTTCAGAGATTTTGTTTCCATTTTGATTGGAATTGCATGGGAACCATGTAGATAATTTGGGGAAGAATTAAAATCCTTTATGAGACTGCATCATCTAGGTGTGAACACAGACTGTCTCTCCATTTTTTTCACTTTTGTAGCGTCTTTGCCTAGAATTTTATTTTTTCCGTATAAATCTTGTCCATCTGTGGCTCAGTTTTATTCCTTATAAGAGCTTGCCTTGCTCTTATGCCTTTCCTCAAGCCACTCACCCTTAGTCCTAAAGCTCTCTCGGTTGGACTCAGAATGATACAACTCCTGATGTTGGACATCATCTTATGTGTTTATCTGCTGTCCAGAGCTCCTTTTTGGTGAAGTATCTATTCAGGTCTTTTGCCTGTTTTTTGATTATGTTTTCTGTTTCTGTTCTTCTTATTCTGGCCTGTTACTCTCTGTGTCCATCTCTTCTGTGTGTCTTCTCCAATATCCCACTGTCTTGATTGCTGTGAAATCAGGTAGGGTGATTTGGCTGTTCTAATTTCTTTGTCTTCTCATACAGATTGAGAAGCAGCTTGTTTAGATAGCTCTAAAACAGCTTGCTGGGGTTGGGTTTGCAGTAACTCTGGCCTAATCTGGGGCTTCCCTGGTAGCTCAGTTGGCAGAGAATCCACCTGCAATGTGGGAGACCTGGGTTTGACCCCTGGGTCGGGAAGATCCCCTGGAGAAGGGAATGGCTACCCACTCCAGTATTCTGGCCTGGAGAATTCCATGGACTTTATAGTCCATGGGGTCGCAAAAGTAGGACACGACTGAGCGACTTTTACTTTCTTTCACTGGCCTGAGCACTTCTATTTTGAGTCTTCCATTCTGTGTACGTGGCCTGCCCCTCCATTTATCTTGGTCATCTTTGAGTTCTTTCATCAACATTTTGTCGTTTTTAGCATAGATATATCCTCTATGATTTTTGTGTAGATTTGCACCTAGCATTCAGTTATTTTGCAACTCTCGTAAAATCTTAACTTTTATTTTCCATTTCTAGTTCACATTGCTAACATTAACATTGCTAATACAGTTGATTTTGTGTATTCATCTTAATAGTGTAGATCCTGGCTACATTCACTTTTGGAGGTGTAGGAATTTGGGGGTTTTGTTGGACTCTTTGAAATTGTATAGAGAAACATGTCAACAGATAGTGACAGTTTTTTTTTTTCCTTTCTCACCTGGATGCCTCTCATCTCTGGATATAACCAAACCACTCTCTTACAAAGCTGCCGGTTAACCCTCTCAGGAAGAGTGTGGTAGGAGTGTCCATTGCCCTATCTCTTTCCCAGCACTGCATTTTCAGTAGTTTATCTATCTCCAATCTGATAAAAAGTTATGGTACCTTGTTAACTGTAATGTTAATTTCCTTGATTACTTACGAAGTTGAACTTCTCCCTTATGTTGGCCACTGTCTTCTGTGAGTTGCCTTTTATCTGTTTTTCAAGTGGGTTTCTTTCTTACTGATCTCTAAAAGAATCTTACTTTTTATCAGTATTAATGTTTTTTTTTTTTTAATTGACATGTACTGCAAATACTTTCTCTAGCCTGGTTTGGGTGATGGATTAGTTGGTGGTGCCATTAACTAGAAGACTTGAGGGTGAGCAGCAGTGCAGGAGAAGACTAAGACAGTGGAGAAGAATTTCAGTATCAGATATTTTGAGCTATCCAGAGAGGTACAATCATATCCAAAATTGGAAGGAGAGAAGTGTTATGTTTGGAGGGTTGGCTGTTTCTTTGTTCTCTGGGTAACACTAGTCCATCAGGAAAAGTCACGCCTGAATCAGTTTTATCCTTTTCTCACATTCGTGATGAAATGCTTCTCACTGAGTCTGTGTGTGTGCCTGTCTTGAGTAAGGGAAGTAGTCATATGCTGTAGGTATATTTGGATGGCTTCTCTCTGTGCCGCTTAAAAGAAATCACTCATGAGGAGTCTCTTTGGGGCCAGGTTCTAGAAGATTTCTGAGCAGAAGTGATTACTACCTGACAGCCTTGCTCTGTTCACATGGTCAAGAAAATCTAGCTTATGTTGGCTTTAAGGTTTCTTTACCTTACCTCTCTACTTACAGTTCTGATTTTCATTTACCATTGTATTTTTTAAGCTAACTTAAAACTTGATCGAGGTGGGTAAAAGTTAAGGTAAAAGAATTGCCAGTAGTCATTGAAAGCCTGTCAATTTCAGGTGCCAGGGATTGGGCCTTGCACATTGGACAGATGATAAGGAGCTGTGGAGCGAATATCATGGTTGTACCAAAACCTGGATGGCATATGTCTCCAAAAAATAGAAACTCAGAAGGGTTTTTGATAAAGGAGTTTAGTAATTTATCCTGAACAAGAGAAATAACCAGCCTGTGTTTCTCCTCTCTTGCGGTCACTTTTGACACTAAAGCTTGCAAACCATACTGGCTACATCAAAGTGGACTGGCAGCGTGTAGAGAAGGACATGAAGAAGGCCAAGGAACAGCTGAAGATCCGCAAGAGCAGCCAGATACCTACAGAGGTCAAGAGCAAAGCAGAGGAGGTGAGGCTTCATTTTGTTTCTGTGCAGCCTAAGGGTGTAGACAACTTTGTCTGTACAAAAATGGAGAAGACATACCCGTATGTCAGCCTGGGATGGAATATCTTTACCTCAGAGGCATTTTCAAAGGGACCAGTAGAAGGTTTGGTGACTTTTATTGGGGATGCAGGCACACATATGGGTTGATCATCCCTTGAACTAGTTCTTGTCAGGAAGTGAGGAGGATGAGGATGTATGTTTTACTGTATGTTTTACTCTGATCATTTTGTTGGGTTTCCCTGGTGGTTCAGATGGTATAGCATCTGCCTGCAATGCAGGAGACCCAGGTTCGATCCCTGGGTTGGGAAGAACCCCTGGAGAAGGAAATGGCAACCCACTTCAGTACTTTTGCCTGGAAAATTCCATGGACAGGAGCCTGGTAGGCTACAGTCCATGGGGTCGCAAAAAGTCGGACATAACTGAGCAACTTGACCTTTCTGATCATTTTGAGTCATATTTTTGGGTCCATACCCATCTCTGAAGTGTCCAGAATACGTAGCCCAGGGGTCGGTAAGCTTTTTTGTAAAGAGTCAGATGATACATATTGTCAGCTCTGTACGCTGGGTGGTCTCTGTCACAACTATTGAATTCCAGGGTATAGGTGAAAATAGCCAGGGATGATGGGTAGGCAGGTGGGTGTGGCTGTGTTGCACCGAAATTATATTAATAAAATTTGGCCCTTGGGCTGTAGTTTGCTAATCCCTGATCTGGTGTACAAAATCAGGTCAGATTATATTGGCTGGTACTGGAGGGACAGGAGAAGACTGTCTCTTTTGAAAGATGTATTATATTTTGTTAGGTCTTTATGATCTTTAGAAAATTCTCAAATACTGCAAATAAGTAAAGGCACTTAACTGGAGGAAGTAGACCAGGATCAAGATGTTAAGAAGGTGCTTGATTAATTCTGCAAGGACCCAAGAGACCAGGAATACATCAGCAAATGTTTGCAAGTTGGAAAGCAGTTAGACGAGGCATAGATGACTTAGCAGAATATGAAAATACTGAACAGACAGCTCTGTGTGGTGGTTAAGTGCTTGGCCAAAGCTGTCCATTGCTGCCATGCTACTCAGATATAAAAGATAACGACATTTGGCCATTTGCAGCTACACGGATGGACCTGGAGATGATCATACTGAGGGAAGTAAGTCAGAAAGAGAAAAATCCCCTATGATAGCACTTATCAGTGGAATCTGAGATATGACACAAAGGAATATCTCTATGAATAGAGAACAGACTGGTAGGGGAGGGAAGGGGAGTGTGGGATTAGCAGCTACAGATTATTAAAAACTGTATGAGTTTCTTTGGATGGGTACCAGCCCGGGCCTATTGTATAGTACAGGGAACTGCATCCAGTCTTCTGGGATAAACCGTAATGGAAAAGAATATTTTAGAAAAGAATATATGTGCACAACTGAGTAACTTTGCTGTGTCTAACTTTGCCCAACATTGTAGAAAACCTATACTTTGGTAAAATGAAAAACCAAAACAACGAAGCTATCCATTGCCCAGAGTGGCAGGTGGCCTTTGTAGGGGGCTCACATACTTAGATAGTCCTTCCCCCTTCCATCCCCCTCAAAGTCAAGGTTACAAAAGTTGCACTTTTTTCACCTCTAAATTATTTTTTATTCGGACATGTACAAAAATAATGCATGGTTATCAAAAGCTTCTTTAATGATACAGGAATGTAAACAATAAAAAATAATATTGTTCATGTTTGATTAGAACCTTCTGGTGACTTAACAGTGAACACTTGTAAACTAACGAGAAGGTTTGGAATCGGTTCATTCATTCTCCGAGTTTTTGCTTTCCTCTTCTGAGGGAGGGTGGCTGTTCTTGCAGCAAGTCTATTGTCATATTTGGGGTCAGTGTGTAGCAACCAGGAGGCCATCAGGGATTTCAGCGTGAACAGTTGCAGTCAGATGGTGGGATTCAGAGCCAAGGTGTAACAAGTTGAGGCTCATTAGTAAAAAGCATGAATGCAAGCAGGTATTTCAGAAAATGGTATGATTGTTTTCATCCCCGCCCCCCAGGGCAGATGGCAAGAGACAGTGCCTCTAATAAGGAGGCCAGGGAGGGGGTACTTAGGTTCAGGAAATAAGTAAGCTAGGCTGCAGGGTGTGTTCCTGGTGAACACTTTTCTAAGGTGGTGTTTGCATGTGGGAGAAGAGGGTGTCCGTCTGCCCTGCCCAGCCAAGTGCAGTTTCGGATGGAGGTTGATTGTGGGCATGTGCGGGAGCAGTAGGGCTCTGAGTCTCAAACAGGTGGGACCTTTCACTGGAGGCAGGAAGCTGTGGGAATCAGAGAAAAAATCTGATTTCAGAGGAGGGTGTCTGGCTAGACCCGGCAGATCGTGGGTGGGAGGAATGCGTGGACGGGTTCGGAGGAGAGATCTCTGCCAGCAGCTTAGCCTAAGACCCGTCAGCTCACCTTCAGATCCCCATCCTCCCCAATAACAGCGTCCTCAGCTGAGTAATCCACTGTGCTGTCTTCTGTTCCTAGGTGGTGTCGTTTGTGAAGAAGAACGTTCTAGTGACTGGTGGCTTTTTCGGAGGCTTTCTGCTGGGCATGGCATCCTAGAGGGGATGACTTCACCACCAAGAGTCCTACGTTTGCCAACCAGCACCCTCTCCCCTCCACCCTAGGACAGAAAACTCCTCCTCTTCCTCCTCCCTGTCATGGCGTATCTGAGTGGCTTTGTAGGCATCTGGTGGTTCAAGTTCAGAACGGCCCCACTGTGAGCTTGACGGCAATGGAAGAGACCATAGATGTTAGCGCTTATCCAGCACACTCCCCTGGGACTAATCTGTAGGTCAGCAAGTATATTCCTTTCTCGCGTAAGATACTTACCAGAACATAGGACAAGATGACACACCGAGTGGATCTTCAAAGGTTGCCCCACACTTGATTTGGAAAAGACATTGCAAGCATATAAGATACCTCGTTAAGTTTTGCATGGAAAGGAACTGAATACACTGGCCTTTAAGCTTGAAAGATTTGCAATTGTGGTGTCTACTTTCTCTTTTAGTAGATTTGAGATTACAGAAAGAGAACTACTCTTAGTGTGTGACAGTTGAAAAATCCGAATATGGAATGAACTTGTCCTAAAGTGACATACGATGAGCTGAAGCTGTTTGGTGGGAAGGCCTTTGGCGAAACCAAGCAGTCGATAACATTTAGGATGGTCAGACTTAGTGAATCATTTAAAGGCATTCAGATATTATCTAGGGATGTTTTCCACCACACAGGGTAATGCATCTCATGGCTGTTTCCAAAGGGTTTATTGATGGTAAAATAAGTGACTTTAGGTGTAAGAGGGAAGAAGCGCTTGGGTTTTTATTTAATAGAAAGGGTTTGAAGCTTTGAAATGTCAACTTTTCTTTACTTCCAGTCAAAACGTCAGGGGTAACCCATAGCTCCTCTGTGTCAATTCTGTTTCTTTATTCAGAGTTTTAAAATGGTGGCATTTCCAAGCATTAAAAATTTAGAACAGTAGCATCAAAGGTATCTACTGTCTCATGATGACCCCAACTCTTCAAATTTATCTTTAGAATTCAAGTTTATACACACACCCATCCTTAGAAACAAGACATTTTTCTGTAATGACCGTTTACCATCTGGAATATGCAGTGCAAAAAGGCAAGGCTGTGTCTTCACTTGTATACATGGATTCAAGCACTTAGTAGATACTCAGTCTGTTGAATATATGAGTAATGAGGTCATAGAAAAGTAGGTGGAAAATGGGGTGATCAGCAGGATTTTTGAGACTTGATGAGTTCTGAGAATGCTGAAAACTCGGAATTACTTCTTAAACTTGCAGGTGATCCCTTGCAAAATGTATGTTTTCAATGCCTTCCTTTTAAAATGTTTGCCTTGTAACTTGAATTTGGAAATTGTAGCTACTAGCGGATGTGTGGAATTTTTTAGAATTCATCCGTTTGCATTTTTCTCCTTATTGTAATATTTTAAGGCAACATTAAGTAGTTTTGCTTATAACATATGTGGATTATATACAAATCATAATGGTATGAGCCACAGTGTCCTATATTTTTGTATAAGAACTCAAAAATTTTTCACTTTTTCTTATGCTCAGACATATGTAAACATATAAATGTTCAAATATATATGAAAGTACAGTGACCCCCATGGACCCACCTATAATGATCATCAAAATACAGTTTTATCAGTGGCTTTGAAACAAATAGCAGATGTGTCCCTTTATTATATTTTGGTATGTGTCTTAAACGGTAAGAACTCTTCTTAAAAATCATAAATACATGGATCCACTATTAGATTCATGTGACCCCACCCACACCAATGGAATACTGGGGCTGCAAAAACTGAAGTGCCCTGTGCCCCTTTGGGTTGCAGGTGGGGGTGGGTGGCCTGTCTCTGGTTTCCCCTGTCATCCCTGGTATGGTTGAGGTCAATATTACAAGTTGCTCTCATCATAGTACAGTGAGAATGGCCTGGCCTTCTGCCTACTGTGTGGGGCTACCACTGGTAGCTGTGCCAAGTGGGTGCTGACATTGGAGAGTGGTAGGGCTCTGGTGCACAGCACTGGTGGCACTTAGTGGAATCCCCGCAGGCCTTTAGGGGTGCCTCTAAATGGATGCTTTTGAACTGTGGTGTTGGAGAAGACTTGAGAGTCCCTTGGACTGTAAGGAGATCCAACCAGTCCATCCTAAAGGACATCAGTCCTGAATATTCATTGGAAGGACTGAGGCCGAAGGTGAAACTCCAATACTTTGGCCACCTGATGGGAAGAGCTGACTAATTGGCAAAGACCTTGATGCTGAGAAAGATGGAAGGTGGGAGGAGAAGGGGACGACAGAGGATGAGATGGTGGGATGGCATCACCAACTTGATGGACATGAGCTTGAGCAAGCTCTGGGAGTTGGTGATGGACAGGGAGGCCTGGCGTGCTGCGGTCCATGGGGTCGCAAAGAGTCGGACACGACTGAGTGACTGAACTGAGCTGAACTAAATGGAGGCCTTGTTGCCAGCAGCTTGGTTTCAGACGGTGAAGTGAGGGTGGTTTCCCCCCAGAGCAGCTTGCCGCCCCTTCCTGCGAAACATGCCAGGACTAGGCAGCTGCACCCATTGATGCTGTGTTTGCCTGTGACTGGCAAGGCCTGTTTAACAAGGCATGTCTTTTCCTCCAGGGCCCAGAATCCAGTACTGTGCTGGGCCTCCTTTTTAGTGATGGGGGCTGAAGAGACGGCAACTTCTCTTGAAGCCTTTCCAGTTGTCCCTTTGACCAGGTTTGGGCGTCTGTTCCCCATTGCTCAGAGCTTCCTTCCCTCTGTCCTGGCCTGGCCACCTCTGACAGCTGCCGGCTTTTTTCCCTTTTCACTCCTCACCCCTGAGCCCCCTTGTGCGCCTGCTGTTCCTGCCACTCTTGGGGTACCCTGGGACCACCTCGGATGAGGAGCTGTTCGCAGAGGAGGGGAAGAGGGGTCCAGGGTTCACTTTCTGGCTACTGCCTGCTCAGGGCTGACAGATAAGACTCCTCCTGTGTCTTCATTCTTGCTAAGGCTCTGTATCATGGCTGGCATGGCTGAAATTGGAGCAACCTGACTGTGATGCACATCACTGTGATTATTATAACATGCAGATAAAGATCCCTCCCACCTCCCGTCTGAGTCATGTGTCTGCTCCCACATCCCGACACTTGGCCTCAGGGACATTGATCAGTAGGACGGGGTGGGAGATTCACTCTCATGTGTGGCCTGTCACCTGGGTAAGAGCCCCGCCTAATGGACCTGCCAGGACCCAGAACATGATGAATGACTTCCATAATTCTAGCTTACATGGTTTTGAAAACACTTGACTATTGTCAAAGTGTCCCCTCCATCCTTCTGGTTTTAAGACTGGGCTCTTACTTTGAACATCTACTTTTTTGTAGTTCGGGAAATGCCATCCATTGGATTTTAAAAATTGTCTTAGGGATAGATTGGCAAGATCTGAGTATCATTGGTATTCCATGATCTCAGTTTCTTCTCTGATGGAAACTTTCTTAAGGCCAGTTTTGGACCCTGCAGACAAAATTTGAGTCCTCCCCTTTCTGGGGAGGTCTCCACCAAGTACCAGCTTCATTTCTTTGTCATGGTTCCAAGTCTGGGGCTTGCTTGATCACGTATGCAATAGTGGTGTGATCTCTTGGAGAGATGGGCAGAAAACCAAATCATACAGTGTGGCGTATGTCTGTGATGTTTGATACTTCTTAAGCATCTTACTGTGAAAGTGCTGTACTCAATATGCCAGCAAATTTGGAAAGCTCAGCAGTGGCCACAGGACTGGAAAAGTTCAGTTCTCATTCCAATCCCAAAGAAAGGCAATGCCAAAGAATGCTCAAACTACTGCACAGTTGCACTCATCTCACACTCATCTCACATACTAGTAAAGTATTGCTCAAAATTCTCCAAGCCAGGCTTCAGCAATACATGAACTATGAACTTCCAGTTATTCAAACTGGTTTTAGAAAAGGCAAAGGAACCAGAGACCAAATTGCCAACATCTGCTGGATCATTGAAAAAGCAAGAGAGTTCCAGAAAAACATCTATTTCTGCTTTATTGACTATGCCAAAGCCTTTGACTGGATCATAATAAACTGGAAAATTCTGAAAGAGATGGGAATACCAGACCACCTGACCTGCCTCTTGAGTAACATATATGCAGGTCAGGAAGCAACAGTTAGAACTGGACATGAAACAGATTGGTTCCAAATAGGAAAAGGAGTACATCAAGGCTGTATATTGTCACCCTGCTTATTACATGCAGAGTATATCATGAGAAACACGGCTGGAGGAAGCACAAGCTAGAATCAAGATTTCTGGGAGAAATATCAATAACCTCAGATATGCAAATGACAACACCCTTATGGCAGAAAGTGAAGAAGAACTAAAGAGCCTCTTGATGAAAATGAAAGAGGAGAGTGAAAAAGTTAGCTTAAAGCTTAACATTCAGAAAACCAAGATCATGGCATCCAGTTCCATCTCTTCGTGGCAAATAGATGGGGAAACAGTGGCTGACTTTATTTTTCTGGGCTCCAAAATCACTGCAGATGGTGATTGCAGCCATGAAATTAAAAGATGCTTACTCCTTGGAAGGAAAGTTATGACCAACCTAGATAGCATATTAAAAAGCAGAGACATTACTTTGCCAACAAAGGTCCGTCTTGTCAAGGCTATGGGTTTTCCAGTGGTCATGTATGGATGTGAGAATTGGACTGTAAAGAAAGCTGAGCACCAAAGAATTGATGCTTTTGAACTGTGGTGTTGGAGAAGACTCTTGAGTCCCTTGGACTGCAAGGAGATCCAACCAGTCCACACTAAAGAAGATCAATCCTGGATGTTCATTGGTAGGACTGATTCTGAAGCTGAAACTCTAATACTTTGGCCACCTGATGCGAAGAGCTGACTCATTTGAGAAGACACTGATGCTGGGAAAGATTGAGGGCAGGAGGAGAAGGGGATGACCGAGGATGAGATGGCTGGATGGCATCACCAACTCGGTGGACATGAGTTTGGGTAAACTTTGGGAGTTGGTGATGGACAGGGAGACCTGGTATGCTGCGATTCATGGGGTCACAAAGAGTCAGACACGACTGAGCAACTGAACTGAACTGAAATGTAGTAAAATGTTTCATTAAATTGTTTTATTATTAACACAAGACATTGAAATGATTTTATGAGAATGTAGCCCTATTTTCCAGGTCTCTTAAGGCATCCTTTCTCCAAAGGAGAATGTTCGCCTCCTTAAGAGATACTATCTGCAAAATGGGGTTTGCTGGTAGAGTTGGCAAGTATTACATATAATTGTCCTTTCCAGGGAATCATACTTCACATGAGCATATGAGAAGCTTTAGCCTTGCAGGAGAGAATCCTGTTGATTTTTGTGGAACCTGGTATTCCCCAAATTTAGCTTACCAGGCAAGCATTTTTTATCCATTACAGCAATTCTTAGAAATGCTGATTTAAAGAACACTTGGTCTCAAACAATAGTGGTATTTCAATATTAGGGACTATCTGTTCACAGCAGTGTAGACTCTAGCATACTAAAAAAGGAGAGGAAGGATCCTCCCTGTTTTGGCTTGAAATCCTAATCCCTTAATACCCAAGGTGATGGCATTTGGAGGTGGGGCCTTTGGAGGTGATTAAGTCATGAGCAGAAGGTCCTCATGAGTGGAATTAGTGCTCTTATAAAATAGACTCCAGAGAGCTCCCTTGTCCCTTCACGTGAGGATATGGTGAGAAGGCTGCCATCTATGAATCAGGCAGAGGGCCATCACCAGACACTGAATCTCAGCACCTTTATCTTGTATTTTCTGCCTCCAGAACTTTGAGAAATAAATGTAAATAAATGTTGTTTAAGCCACCCAGTTTATGGTCTTTTGTTACAGTAGCCTGAATGGACTAATCTTTTGCTTAAAAAGTCATTGTTTTCCTTTTGGGGGTGGTGGTAGAGGGATGATGTTTCTAGCACCTGAGGAAAGCAAATGGCCTGTTCAATACTGCTCCCCCTTCAACCACTGCATGAAGTCAGACAATTGTCAACAGGCTTCCTTCAATAGCCTTATGTTAACACCATCAGTATCCACTGGAATATGTTTTGATTATAAGGCCATAGAGTGTAGGTAAACCACTTAAGACTTCTAGTTTGGTCTGCCCAGTTTCCAATGCACTGTTCCCTCCAGTTCTCTCAGAAGACTCACTGAACAAATTTGAAGTGGCTTTTTCTGACTAGGCACTTAAAATGGGGGAACACAGAAGTGGAAAGAGGTGTTCTGACTGGCATCTGGAAGGACACAGGGCTCAATTATTGGCCATGGAGTCACACAGGTGATGGGCTCAATCCCACAAAACTGCACCCACTTGTTCAGATGCCTATTCCAAACCCCGGTTGTCACCCTCTGCTTCTGATCAACTAGCTGCACATCTGAGGTTCCCAACAATGGCTCCTTGGGTTCAACAGATTTATAGAGCAGCTCACAGAGCTTGGAGGATATTTCACTTCAGTGTTTACCAGTTTATTATAAAGGATATAGATGGACAAGCAGCCAGGTGAAGAGGTACCAGGGTGAGGTCCAGCCGGCTCTGACACACAAGAGCTTCTGTCCCCACAGAACTGCAGTGTGTTCCCTCCCAGCATGTGGATGCATTCTGGTTCAACAAGGAAGCTCTCAACCCCATCCTTTTGAGTTTTTAAGGAGGCTTCATTACACAGTGTTAAAAAACACATGGACTTCCCTGGTGGTCCAGGGGATAGGAATCTACCGGCCAATGCGGAGGGCACAGGTTTGATCCCTGGTCCAAGAAGGTTCGACATGCTGCTGAGCAACAAAGCCTATGGGCCTTAACTACTGAGCCTGCACTCTGGAGCCCAAGAGCTGCAACTATGGAGCCTGCATACTACAACTGCTGAAACCCATGCGACTAGAGCCGGTGCTCTGCAGTAAGAGAAGCCATAGCAATGAGAATCCCATGTACCACAATGAAAAGCAGCCCCTGCTCACAGCAACTAGAAAAAGCCTATGTGCAGTAATGAAGACTCAGCACAATTAAAAATTAATACATAAATTATTTACAAACTTATATATACCCAATATCAGTCAGTTTAGTCCCTCAGTTGTGTCTGACTCTTTGTGACCCCATGGACTGCAGCACGCCAGGCTTCCCTGTCCATCACCAGCTCCCAGAGCTTGCTCAACTTCATGTCCATGGAGTTGGTG
Source organism: Capricornis sumatraensis (assembly GCF_032405125.1). Lineage (NCBI taxonomy): Eukaryota > Metazoa > Chordata > Mammalia > Artiodactyla > Bovidae > Capricornis > Capricornis sumatraensis. The sequence goes on along the minus strand of NC_091092.1, from coordinate 61,832,224 downwards.
ATCCATCCAACCATCTTATCCTTTGTCGTCCCCTTCTCTTCCTGCCTTCAATCTTTTCCAGCATCAGGGTCTTTTCTAATGAGTCAGTTCTTTGCATCAGGTGGTCAAAGTATTGAAACTTCAGTTTCAGCATCAGTCTTTCCAATGAATATTCAGGACTGATTTCCTTTAGGAAAAGAAAAGCTATGGCCAACCTAAATAGCATATTAAAAAGCAGATACATTACTTTGCCAACAAAGGTCAGTCTAGTCACAGTGACTAAACTGACTGATATTGGGTATATATAGGAGTTTTAAAATAATTTATGTATTTATTTTTAGTTGTGCTGAGTCTTCATTATTGCACATGGGCTTTCTCTAATTGCTGTGAGCAGGGGCTACTCTTCATTGTGGTGCACGGACTTCTCATTGCTATGATAGTAGGAGACTTTAACACCCCACTCACATCAATGGGCATATCTTTGAGACAGAAAATCAATAAGGCAACAGAGATTCCTAAATGATAACAACAGAACAGTCACAGTCAATTTATATTTTCAGGACATTACATCCAAAAAAAAACCCAGAATACACATTCTTTTCAAGTGCACATGGAACATTCTCTAGGACTGACAAAAAACTAGGGCACAAAACAAGCCTCAATAAATTTAAGAGTATAGAAATTATCTTTTCTAACCACAGTGACATGAAACTAGAAATCAACCACAGAAAAGGAAATGAGTAAAAAATGATTACATGGAGGCTAAACATGATAACTAAAAAACCAATGGGTCAACAATGAAATCAAAGAAGAAATTAAAATTCCTTGAGGCAAATAACCATGAAAACATAGCCATACAAAATCTATGGGATATAGCCAAAGCATTCCTACAGGGAAGTTCATAGCAGTACAGGCCTTCTTTAAAAACAAGTAAAATCTCAAACAACCAAACTCACCACCTAAAAGATTTAGAAAAAGAAAAAGCCTAAAAGCATAAGGAAGGAGATAATAAAGATCAGAGAGGAAATAAAGATTTCAAAATTTAAAAAGTCAATAAAACCAAGAATTGGTTCTTTGAAAGGGTATAGAAAATTGACAAACCTCTGACCAAGCTCATCAAGAAGAAAAGAGAGAAAATAAATAGACAAAATAAGAAATGAAAGAGGAAAAACTATATAACTTATACTGCAGAAATACAAAAAATCCATAGAAGACTATGAGCAATTATATGCCAATGAATTTGACAACCTAGATGAAATGGACAATTTTTTAGAAACATACAGCCCACCAAAACTGAATCAAGAAGAAATAGAAAAAGAAAAAGACAACTTGAAAAGACCAAGCATCAGAAATGAAATAGAATCTATAATAAAAACAAATCTAAAACACTCCCTACAAACAAAAGTCCAGGACCAGATGGCTTCATAGGTGAGTTCTACCAAATATCCAAAGAAGCTCTTATACTGATCCTTCTCAAAGTTTTCCAAAAGACAAGAGGATGGAACACTTCCAAAATCATTTTATGAAGCCACCATCACCTGATGCTGAAACTAGGCAAAGACACTACCAAAAAAGAAACAGTCCAATATCTTTGCTGAATGTATATGCAAAAATTCTCAACGAAGTATTAGCTAACTGAATCCAGCAACACAAAAAGAAAAATCATACACCATGACCAAGGTGGATTCATCCCAGGGTCACAAAGATGGTTCAGTATGCACAAATCAATCAATGTGACACACTGCATCAACAAAGAGCAAAAACCATATGATCATCTCAATACATGCAGAAGAAAATGAAATAAAATTCAGCATCCATTTATGATTAAAACTCTTACCAATGTGGGTATAGAGGGAACATACCTCAACATAATAAAAGCTATTTGTGACAAACCCACAGTTAATCTAATACTCAATGGTAGAAAGCTGAAAGCCTTCCCACTAAAATATGAAACAAGACAAGGAAACCCTCTTCTCTTAACATTATATTTGAATTCCTAGCCATAGCAATCAGATAAGAGAAAAAAAAGTATTCAGATTGGTAGGGAAATGGGTAAAACTGCCACTGTATACAGGTGACATGATATATACACGCAGAAAACCCTAAAGACCCCACACAAAAACTACTAGAACTGATCAACAAATTCAGTAAGGTAGCAGGATATGGAGAAGGAAATGGCAACCCACTCCAGTGTTCTTGCCTGGAGAATCCCAGGGATGGTGGAGCCTGGTGGGCTGCTGTCTATGGGGTTGCACAGAGTCAGACACGACTGAAGCGACTTAGCAGCAGCAGCAGGATTTAAGATTAACATACAGAAATCAGTTGCAGGGAGTGGGGCGGGGTGGGGTGGGGGGGAGAAATTGTTTGTATTTCTTTACACTAACAATGAAATATCAGAAAAGGAAGGTAAACAATCTGTTTTAAAATTACATTAAAAAAATACTTAGGAATAAACCTGACCAAGGAGGTGAAAGACATATGCTGAGAACTAAAAGAACATTCTTTTAGTTCCATTTCCCTGGTGGCTCAGTGATAAAGAATTCCCCTGCAATGCAAGAGCCATAGGAGACGTGGGTTCGATCCCTGGGTCCAGAAGGTCCCCTGGAGGAGGGTGTGGCAACCAACTCGAGTACTCTTGCCTGGAGAATCCCATGGACAGAAGAGTCTGGCGGGCTACAGTTCATAGGGTCACAAAGAGTTGGACACGACTGAAGTAACTTAGCACAAAAAAATTTTAATAGAGGAAATTGAAGATGAAAGATATCCCATGCTCTTGGATTGAAAGAATTAATATTGTTAAAATGGCCATACTACCCAAAGGAATCTACAGATTTAATGTGATCACTATCAAACAAATTACCCATTATATTCTTCACAGAACTAGAACAAATAATCTTAAATTCATTTGGAACCATAAAAGACCCAGAATTGCCAAAGCAATCCTAAAGAAAAAAAAAAAAAACAAGTAGGAGGCATAGCCCTCCCAAACTTGAGAAGTATTACAAAGCTACAGTAGTCAAAACAGCATGATATTGACATAAAAACAGACATATAGATCAATGGAACAGAATAGAGAGCCCATAAATAAACCCACACACCTATGGTCAATTGTGTAAAATGTGTACTCAGTCACTCAGTCGTGTCTGACTCTTTGGGACCCCATGGGCTACACAGCCTGCCAGGCTCCTCTGTCCGTGGGATTCTTCAGGCAAGCATACTGGAGTAGGTTGCCATTTCCTTCTCCAAGGGATCTTCCCAACCCAGGGGTCGAACCCAGATCTCCTGTGTCTCCTGCATTGGCAGGTGGATTCTTTACCACTCAGCCACCTGAGAAGCCCTAATGGTCAGTTCATCTTCAACAAAGGAGGTAAGAATACACAATGTGGAAAAGACAGTTTCTTCAGGAAGTGGTGCTGGGAAAGCTGAACAGCCACATGTAAATCAATGAAGTTGGAACACACCCTCTCACCATATATAAAAATAAACTCAATGGCTTAAGGACTTAAACATAAAACATGACACCATAGAACTCCTCGAAGAGATCATAGGCAAAGCATTCTCTGACATTAATTATTTCAGTGTTTTCTTAGGTCAGTCTCCCAAGGCAATAGAAATAAAAGCAAAAATAAACAATGGGACCTAATGAAACTTATAAGGTTTTGCACAGCGAAGGAAACCACAAACAAAATGAAAACACAAGCTACAGACTGGGAGAAAATATGCGAAAATGGTGCAACCAACAAGGGCTTAATTTCCAGAATAAACAAACAGTTCATACAACTCAATAAGAGAAAACAAATGTCCCAATTGAAAAATGGGGAGAAGATCTAAATAGACATTTCTCCAAAGAAGACATACAGATGGGCAATAGGCACATGAAAACATGATAAAAAAGATGATCAACATTGCTAATTATTAGAGAAATGCCAATCAAAACTACCATAAGGTACCACCTCCCATCAGTCAGAGTGCCCATCATTAAAAAGCCTACAAATAACAGGGAATTCCCTGGCATCCCAGTGGTTAGGACTCCACACTTAAGGGAATGGGTTCAACCCCTGGTTGGGGAACTAAGATCCTGTAAGTCATACAGTGTGGCCAAAAAAAAAAAAAAAGTCACAAATAACAAATGCTGGAGAGCGTGTGTAGAAAAGGGAGCGAGAGCCCTCCTATACTGTTGGTGGAATGAAAGTTGGTACAGCTGCTATGGAAAACAGTATGGAAGTTCCTCAAAAAACTAACAATAGAGCTACCATATGATCCAGCAACACTCTTGGGCATATATCCAAGAAATATGACAACTCTAATTTGAAAATATACATGTACCCCTATGTTCATAGCAGCGCTATTCATAATAGCCAAGATGTGGAAACAGTCTAAACATCCACTGAATTGATAAAGATGTGATACTTATGCAGTGGACTACTACTCAGCAATAAAAAGAAATGGAATTTTGCCATTTGTAGCAACATGGATGAACCTAGAGATTGTCCTACTAAGTGAAGAAAGTCAGGAAAAGACAACCACCATATGATATCACTTATATGTAGAATCTAAAATATGGCACAGAGGAACCTATCTGCAAAGCAAGAGACTCATGGACACAAAGAACAGACCTGAGGTTGCCAAGGCTGGGGGATGAGACTGGGAGTTTGGTAGATGCAAAACTATTATATTTATGATGGATAAACAACAAGGTCCTAATGTATAGCACAGGGAACTATATTCAGTATCCTGTGATAAACCATAGAGGAAAAGAATATGAAAAAGAATGTATATACGTGTATATCTTAATCAGTTTGCTGTACCACAGAAATTAACACATTGTAAATCAACCATACTTCAATAAAAATTAAAGAAATAAGGAAAAACTGAGACTAGCCTTGAAAACTCCTTGAGCAGATAAAACCTGTTTAGTCACACAAGCAAGGCTTAATTTAACTTTGGGAGACTAACCTGACCTAGGTCATTTCTTGATTATGCTTCTGAAAATCGTAAGACAGAGTTGAACTGTTTTTCAAGGCTGATATGAGGTAACCACTGACCAATTCCCTACCGTTTAGGAAAATTCTAATAACATAAGCAATCACTGTGAAGCAAAAACAGTCACTGCTCTCATGCTATGTAAACTACTTTATAACAGTACACCCCTGGGCCTCATTCCATGTTTTGGTTTAAGTGCTCTGTGTTTACAAACTGTCTTTTTGGTGTGTGTGCAATAAACATTCATTAATTACTATAGTGATAGTGAAGTTGCTCAGTCATGTCCGACTCTTTGCGACCCCATGGACTGTAGCCTGCCAGGCTCCTCTGTCCATAGGATTTTCCAGGCAATAGTCCTGGAGTGGATTGCCATTTCCTTCTCCAGGGGATCTTTCCAACCCAGGGATTGAACCCGGGTCTCCCGCATTATAGACAGACGCTTTATCCTCTGAGCCACCAGGGGTCATTAATTACTGCTTTGATGATTAATTGACTTTATTTTTCTGTGATTTTTTGGGTAAATTATTTATTCATTTATTTAAGTTGTGCTGGGTCTTCACTGTTGTGTGGGCTTTTCTCTAGCTGCAGCAAGCAGGGGCTACTCTCTAGCTGCAGTGCACGAGTTTCTCATTGTGTTGGCTTCTCTCATGGAACACAGGCTCTAGGGCACTCAGGCTTCAGCAGCTGTGGTACATGGACTTAGTTGCTCCTCAGCAAGTGGGATCTTCCTGAATCAGGGCTTGAATCTGCGTCTCTTGCATTGGCAGGTGGATTCTTATCCACTTCGCCACCAGGGAAGTCTTTCTGTGATCTTTCAATAAGTCACAAAGATCACCATTGATTGTGACATGTCACAATTGATTAAATCATTGGTCATTGGTGATTGAACTTAGTCTTATTCAGCCTCTCACCCATCTTCCCTCCTCAGAGGTAAGGGTGGGGGTGGAAACTGAAAGTTCCAACCCTCTAACATTGCAGTTTTGTTCCCCTGGCAACCAGCCCCTATCCGAAAGTTATCTAGGGGATTTCAAAAGTATCCTCATTAACATAACCAAAGACACTTTGATTGCACTTGTTCTGTCGCTAAGTCCTGTCTGATTCTCTGTGACCCCATGAACTGCAGCACACCAAGATTCCCTGGTGTGTGTCTTCCAGAGTTTGCTGAAACTCATGTTCATTGAGTCGGTGATGGCATCCAACTATCTCATCCTCTGTTGCCCTCATCTCCTCCTGCCCTCAGTCTTTCCAATGAGTCAGCTCTTTGCATCAGATGGCCACAGTATTGGAGCTTCAGCTGGCCACAGTATTGGAGCTTCAGCATCAGTCCTTCCAATGCATATTCAGGGTTGATTTCCTTTAGGATGGACTGATTTGATCTCTTTGCAGTCCAAGGGACTTTCAGGAGTCTTCTCCAGCACCACAGTATGAAAGCATCAATTCTTCAGTGCTCAGCCTTCTCTATGGTCCAACTCTCACATCTGTACATGATTACTGGAAAAACCATAGCTTTGACTATACGCAGCTTTGTCGGCAAAGTGACGTCCCTGCTTTTTGATACACTGTCTAGGTTTGTCATAGCTTTTCTTGCAAAGAGCAAGTGTCCTTTAATTTCATGGCCGCAGTACTGTCCTCAGTGACTTTGGAGCCCAAGAAAAGAAAATCTGTAATTGTTTCCACTTTTTCCCCATCTCTTTGCCATGAAATGTTGGGTCTGGATACCATGATTTTAGTTTTTTGAATGTTGAGTTTTAAGCCAGCCTTTTCATTCTCCTCTTTCACTCTCATCAAGAGGCTCCTTAGTTCCTCTTTGCTTTCCCTGATTGCACTTATCACTTAGGAAATTCTAAGAGTTTTAGGAGCACAGTACCAGGAATGGAGATAAAGACCAAATATATATTTTGTTATAAAGAAAGAAGCTCTTTTGCCCTTTCCTATTTTCCCATTTCTGGTTCCCTTGTAACTTTAAAAGAACCTGATCATAGGAATGAGATCACCAGGCAATTTAAGCAAACTCCTGACTTACGTTCTCCTGAATGGACACCATGCCTCGCCTAACTTGTTGATTCTTTTCCTAGACAGAAGTAGGTAGGCCTCCGCCCCCAGTAGCCCCCATAAGTAATCCTGCCAGCAAGATAACATCTGGAGAGTCACCTAGTCTGCACACAAATGAGAAGGATGCAGAAGCCAACCTCCTGCTTCAGTGATTCCCTGAGATACTTCCCCCTTTTCCCTTTAAAAACTGTCATGGCTGATCATAATCTTCAGAATTGGAGTGAGGACAAGAGTCCACCTCCTCCCCAGCTTGCCTGCTTTTCTACTGACACTTGACCCTCCATTATCACCTTTCAAACAAGCAGTCAAGTCTGCCTTTAGTAACAAGAAAGCAAAATATCACATATATCAAACCAAAAATGTTCACTGAAAAGATTTATTTTAGCAGCTCAATTTTATCCCATTCTACACGTTTGTTCAATATATTTATATTTGTTCTGCATAGATGGCATATTAACTTTTATAGTTGACTTTTTCATTGGATATTTGCTGCTACCTGGCCTGAAGAAAGAGTCAGGCGGATAAATAAAACCCGCACGGTGGAAACGTAGAGCAGTGTTTCGGTTCTCGGTAGAACTTTACTGTGGTGTGCACTTCAGTGTCTGCTTTTCTTCCTCTTCTTTCTCAAATCCTGAGCAGATGAGAGATCTTCCCTTGGGATATCGAGCACAACACTTACGCAGTTCTTCGATGACAGCCTGACACTTAGATTCCATGTAGTTGTTGGCTGAAAAACAGACAGGCAGACCCTAGTCATGATCTCATAGGACTCAGGCACAGGGACATTGAGACCTGAACTTCCCAGTCCTTTTCACCTTAATGTACCTAACAGACATGGAAGAAAGAGGATGTAATCATATCCACTGAATTCTTTCTGATTTAGAGACCCATTGACAGCTTAATAAGGAAGAAAAGTATGCTTTACAAAGTGCTCAGAAGATATTTTCACATCTAATTTCTTTTTCTTTAAGGCTGATTACTTATGTGTCTTTTTCTAGGGCAGTGGTTTCTAACCTCCTCTTTTTTTTAGGGTGGAGTCACTAATCCCTTGCACATTAGTTTGCACTCAGTTTAAGGTGGCTGCTGGATGTTCCCAAACAACCTTTGCATTAGGGGTTGAGAAACTGCAGACTCAGCCTTTTTAACAGCTGAGCTAAGAATAAGTTTATTTGGGGGCTTCCCAGGTGGCACTAGTGGTAAAGAACCCACCAGCCAATGCAGGAGACATAAGAGATGCAGGTTCAATCCCTGGGTTGGGAAGATCCCCTGGGGAAGGGCATGGCAACCCACTCCAGTATTCTTGCCTGGAGAACCCCATGGACAGAGGATCCTGGTGGGCTATAGTCCATTGGGTCGCACAGAGTCAGACATGACTGAAGCAACTTCCCATGCATGAGCTAAGAATGGTTTTTATAGAAGGTTGTAAACACACACCCATGCTTACCCACACCCACAGCCACATACACCCACCCAAAGACCTCCTGACCTCCAAAGCCTAAAATGTTTCCTGTTAGGTCCTTTATATAAAATATTTGCATATCCCTGCCAAAGATAGACCCTAAGTCTAGGAGGACTTGATCTAAAGGTTCTAGGTAAGCTGTAGTTGATTTGAGTCCCCTAGTACTAAAATGGGGTGCATGGGAGTTAGTCTGGGATAGGAAAGACAGTTCTGATTAGCAAGAGTATGGTTGGGCTGCTAAGTCCAGGTTTGGACCCAGACCAAAGGAGTTCCAATCATCACTGTGCCCCTTTTAGTTCTGTGACCCTGGACAAGTTACAAAGCTTATATCCATCTCGGGTGAAAGGATTAAGTCAATGTTATTTAAAGCCCTTTCAATTGCAATTGTCATACACTATTTAATGGTCTCTATTTCAGTCCTTCCAGCTCTCACTGTAGCAAGCGGGTGTTGCTGCTGCTGCTAAGTTGCTTCAGTCATGTCCGACTCTGTGCGACCCCATAGATGGCAGCCCACCAGGCTCCCCCATCCCTGGGATTCTCCAGGCAAGAACACTGGAGTGTGTTGCCATTCCCTTCTCCAATGCATGAAAGTGAAAAGTGAAAGTGAAGTCACTCAGTCGTGCCTGACTCCTAGAGACCCCATGGACTGCAGCCCACCAGGCTCCTCCATCCATGGGATTTTCCAGGCAAGAGTACTGGAGTGGGTGTAAGCACCTCTAATTTGATGTGTGTTCTCCTTTAGCCATATGATGCTAATTCAAATCAGGAAAGAATCAGAATCACCTAAGAATTTATCTGGGAGAAGAAATTGTGACGAGCATTCTTCGCGGGCAGGCGGTGGATGACCTGGGCCCGTGGTAGTGAAAGCATGGAGTTCTAACCACTGGACTGCCGGGGAATTCCCCTTCCTTTTACGTCAATTTGGAGAAAGGAAAGAAAAGGATGAATAATATGGCATTCTTATTTTCCATTAACATTTCAGATTAAAAGATTTAAAAAATATTGCTTGCATCATAAATGGAAAAGTCCAAGAATCAAAGTTAAAGGTCAATGGAAATACACAAACAAGGGTTTTCTTTGGTGGTGAGTCTTTGGATGAATTCTGAACATTTTCTGTTCTTTCATTTTTATGTTTTCATGGGCATCCATGTCTATTACTTTAATAATGGGAAAAAAATGATCAAAAAAATCAGTTTTCAAATTCAGATAGCCTTGTAGCTTTCTGCTAGTAATCATTGGCTGATTTAAAAAACTAAAATCCTCTAGCATTTGGTCCAACAAAATGTACAAATTGTATCAAATATGCTTTAGCTGGTGGCTCAGAGGTTAAAGCGTCTGCCTCCAATGCGGGAGACCGGGGTTCGATCCCTGGGTCGGGAAGATCCCCTGGAGAAGGAAATGGCAATCCACTCCAGTATTCTTGCCTGGAGAAGCCCATGGACGGAGAAGCCTAGTAGGTTACAGTCCACGGGGTCGCAAAGAGTCAGACACGACTGAGTGACTTCACCTCACCTTACCTCATGCTTTAGCTGAAATTAACTTTTGCCTTTAAGAGTTAGTTGCTGAATCCCAATTGTATTTTCACCTTACACCTTCTAACCTGATTGCTCTTAAAAAGTGAGTTGTCGGCCACCAAAGTGAGTTGGTAAAGTATGACTAACCCATTTAGAACTGCTGCTGCTGCAAAGTTGCTTCAGTCATGTCCGACTCTGTGCGACCCCATAGACGGCAGCCCATCAGGCTCCCCCATCCCTGGGATTCTCCAGGCAAGAACACTGGAGTGGGTTGCCATTTCCTTCTCCAATGCATGAAAGTGAAAATGAAAGTGAAGTCGCTCAGTCGTGTCCGACTCTGTGCAACCCCATGGACTGCAGCCTACCAGGCTCCTCCACCCATGGGATTTTCCAGGCAAGAGTACTGGAGTGGGGTGCCATTGCCTTCTTCACATTTAAAACTAGTCTTTTTTAAAAAGGACTTTGCTCATCTTAGTGATTCTCAACTCTGGCTGTGTATTAAAATCACCTGGTTAACTATTTCGATTGAGTCCTACCCAGACCCCAGTTGCAGAGAGTGTGATTTAATTGTTCTAGGCAAGTTTTTGAAGTTCTCCAGGTGATTCTAAATGTACAACCAGGATTTGTTAACCCTAAGCTTAGGTCACATTGCTTTATTTTCTGCCATCTTTGCTTTATTTTCTGCCATCTTTGGTGATATAATGAGGAAAATCTTGAGGATAAATTACAGAAATATTATATTCTGAGTGGAGTTAGTATTGTCTGATGATAAAAAGAACACTTGGTCTCTTGTTAGTTCACAGATAAAGTGGAAACATAGAAAAAGCATTTAACGTACTACCTTGTAAACATTTCTGTATTTCACAGGCTTGTTTCTGGCACGGATCCTTCTGCGGCATATCCAGAAAACTAAAATAAGAAAAATGATTTTTATTTTGTTTTTTATACATAAAGACTTTAAAGCCCCTCTAGATGGAATTTTCTTCTGAGACAAGCAGTATGCTCTTACAATTGCTGGAAAACAATTACACTAAAACGTTCTTCTCGTTCAGAGGATGAATATGCTGTATTTGTATAATATTCCATTTGGTTTGGAAGATTATAAATAGCTTGGGAAAAAACCCCTGAATACAACTCATTTTGACCACTGTAAACCAACATTGGGCTAGAGAAGCCAGAGCTGCAACCTGACGGCTCTATGACTTACAGAACCACCTTTATAAACGATTTAACTCCTTGAGCCTTTTCCCTTATTATTGATGTGTAAAATAGGGATCATACCTACCTGAAAGCACTGATGGAAGGATTAAATGTCATAAAGGCAATAAACTGCATAGAAGGCAGTAAGGACTGAACACATGATAGCTATTATTCCTGAGATTTTTTTAACAAGTAAAACCTTACTTTTAATGTACATAAAGTGCTATGAGTATTTTAACTCAGGAAATGTCTTTATCGGGTAGTGAATCAGCAATATTTGGTGCTATTACTACTTCCTGAGAAAGGTGCTAGGTAAGCAGTTAAAATTTTTCATGGAGTTCTTACAGAAACCAACTTCAGATATTTGAAACCAGAGAATAAACTTAAGTGCCCCTGATTCTGATCAGCAATTTCTAATAATGTGAAGACACCATTTCAGAAAGGAAAAAGGCCCAGGAGCCTTGGTAGCTATTTCATGAATGCAAATAATCTCCTTTTTCTCTTTTTTTCCCCTCAGAGCCCCCTAAGTTCTCAGTAGATCTGAGTTAGGTCAGTACTGGGATGGGAAACACTGGCGCAAAACCTAGGATATTTACAGGATGGGAGAAGGAAAGGCAGGTGAATTGCTGCAGGGCAAATTAGCGACAAAGAGATGCTGATGCTGCTAGCAGTTGCTCTCTTCTCTCTAAATCAGTACCAAGTCCTTGGTGATCGGGGCATCTGTTCTGTAGCAGGTGCTGACTTTTGTGGGATTCATCAGATCCCAGGTCCAGCAGATGATGTCCATTAACAGGTCTATGGCAATTTCCAAAGGAGTCAATGGCAAGTTACGTATCCTAACTACATGCTTGTGTTGGCTTGCTTTCTACCTGCATAACCCTTCCTCTGCAGTTCCACTTTCCGTGTTCTTCATGGCCCTTTCTAAACTTCTGTGTTCTTGAGCAGTTTTTCACCCCACACCCCCCCACCCCAGGCCCACAGGTGGGTGCACTGCAGTGGTGAATGTCGTGATTGTCATTTACTGAACAGAACAGTGGAGCATCTCTTCCTAGAATCCCAGCACCTGGGGGGGGGGGTGGAAAAGAAAAGATCATTAACATCACCACAATCAGAGCGAAAAAGAAGCAGCAGGGTAGGGACGGGGGAGAGAGAGAAAATACGTACCCGGTTAATCATCAGGCAAAAGCTTAAGCAACAGTTCCTGTACGCCCCTGACCTGCCAGAAAAAGAAAAGTTTATAGAGTACTCTGTAATAAGAGGCCCAGGACAATGAAAAAAAAAACAAACATGATTAAGCAACAGGCCTACCATTAAATGATGCTGGATTTGCCACAAGCGAGAGTTGTTGTCCATGTAGCGCTCCTCGGGGTAGAGTTGCCACATGAGAGGTAGCTGGGAGGTGAGAAGGTGGCTTGGCCTGGCTGCGTCACCTAAAGGAACCTGAACTTGCTGAACTCGGGCCCTTAGGAAGCTCGTCTCCTGGTGGAGAGAAGCGATCACACAGAAAACCAGAGACTTCAGGATGGTGCGACGGATGTACTTGAAAGCAAAAAATCGATCAAGAAATCCGCAAAGGAGAAACAATTACCTCTTCCAGGACGGCCACCCATGTGCGCTGGTACTCGTCGCGGTAGACACCCTCTTGGTGAACCCAGAGGCGATCGGGTGGGGCCCCCACATCCTGTCCTGCCATCCTGGGCTTTGGGGTCCAATGCTAGCCCTGCTTTTCTCCACCTAAGCCTGCAGCACCCGTGCACAGGACACAGGTGTGACTTTGGGCCTTGGATTGAACACACCCATGAGCCAGGGGACCTGGTACTAGCAACCACCAACTAGAAGCCAACCTCTTTGACACCTACTTGTGCCATCTACACTGAACCCGGGGCATCTGAAGCTCGTGGCTGGTTTGGAACTCGGGGCGGAACCTTGGGTGAGGCTGCTGATGGCGAAGCACTCAAGAACTCGGGGAGGGAAGGGGTTCTGGGGGCATGTAGGAACAGTGCTACAGGAAGCCAGGGGTGTGGGGGGGTGGTCTCACAGTCTTTGCATTCCACAAACAGCATCGGGCAAAATGTAGTGAGCCATGGAGTATGCACAGCAGTGCACAGAAGGACACACTTATTGGGGCAGGAAAGCAGTAGAACAGACGCATGCATGCCATCCGTCCCCAAGTAAAAGCCCTTTCCAAGCAGTTTCCATCTTAAAAGGTAAGACTGTGCAGGTCAAATCATGTAATCATGTGTGTGGCTTTCTAAATGGCAATCAGAATTTTGTTTTAGAAGGCAAATGACCTATTAAGCAGTTTTCTTAGAAAGCTTACTTATAGGGGCTAGGCATTTCCAAAAGGCAGTTTTCTTTTTAGGGAAAATACATAACGTCATATCATGGAATGTTTCAGTTCCAAGAGACTCTGGGATCATGATGGTTAAGAGTTGAGAGACAGCAAACGAGAGTTACCCATCTCATTTCATTTTAATGCTTCGGGGTGTCACAGGAGCCCATTTTCCCACAGACGGGTGGCTTTACATTCTGTTTTCCCAAGTTAGAAAAGCAGAAAAGCTCACCTGCTCTTTGAGAGGTGTAAGCGAAGCACACCTTTGGGGCCAAATCTTCCATAACACAAACTCAGCTCTACTGTAAGGATCCTCTGCCCACTTCTGGATCGGATTTCAGGGTCTCACAATAACTCGACCTGCACTTTGCAGGAATGAACCTTTGGGGGCCAGATTACAGCATCATGGGGTGGCTTCCCTGGATGTCTACATTGGGCAGGGTGCAGATATGCCATTGGGGGATCCACTACAAAAAAAACAGAGGCCTTCTATTCCCTCTGGGTGACCATTAGGTAGGAGAGGGACTGCAATATGGCTTGGGAGGTTGCTAAACCCTCAAAATGAGACTGTCAAGAGCAAACAAGAAGCCAGAACACAGGGTGAAGTCTGAGAGGAGAACTAACTGAGCTGAACCCAGCCTTTGCCAGAACAAGCTGAGTCTGATTTGTTGTTTTTCCTTAACATTGTTGGTTTACGTTCACTGAAAGGTAGGTGGAAATATGTTTGAGAGAGGGAGGAAATGGTTTGAGTGGCGTGAATGATTTAAGAGCATCACAGTTGCTTTGCCCATTGTACCCTGAGTGGGCCTGACTCTGAGCCTATCATATCTTTTGTCTTATAAGTAAGTGTTAGTTGCTCAGTCGTGCCTGATTCTTTGCGACCCCACGGATTGCAGCCCATCAGGCTCCTCTGTCCATGAGATTTTCCAGAGAATCTTTCCAACCCAGGGATCGAACCCGGGTCTCCTGCATTGCAGGCAGATTCTTTACCGACTGAGCTACAAGGAAAGCCCTTTGTCTTATATGGCTCTCTTATTTCAAACTCATTAAAGGCAGAATGCCTTCTCCTTAACCAAATCCCGATTTCTCTCGGTGGCAACACAGCCTCTCCGGATCCTGCAGACTCAAAACTTATGACTTATCCTGGACTTCCTCCTCTTCTTCAGTGGGTACATCCCACCTGTCACCAATGCCAACCAGCGCCACTACCACTATTATTTGAGACCAACTTCACCCCGATACCAGACTCATTGTGTCTAGTGCTGTATCCATGTTCTCCCTGTCCAGTTCAGTTCAGTGGCTCAGTCGTGTCCGACTCTTTGTGACCCCATGGACGGCAGCACACCAGGCCTGCCTGTCCATCACCAACTCCTGGAGTTTACCCAAACTCATGTCCATTGAGTTGGTGATGCCATCCAACCATCTCATCCTCTGTTGTCCCCTTCTCCTCCTGCCCTCAATCTTTCCCAGCATCAGGGTCTTTTCCAACGAGTCAGCTCTTCGCTTCAGGTGGCCAAAGTATTGGAGTTTCAGTTTCAACATCAGTCCTTCCAGTGAACACCCAGGACTGATCTCTGTTAGGATGGACTGGTTGGATCTCCTTGCAGTCTCCCTGTCCACTCACCTATAATATGCCTTCCCAGGCCTCTCTGCCTATCTCAGTGCTATGACCTCAGAGGGTACATGTCTGCCTCCTTGATGAAAACATCTTGCCTCTGATGACTACTGAACATTTATGTCTAAAATTCACATTTTGGCCACTAATTATAAATCGCTTTGCATTTCGCTCTGCTTATTTCACAAGTCCTGTCCCCGCCCCACCCTGATATAGTATTATAAACACCTAGAGAGAAGGAATAACACAGTACTGGGCAGTACTGGGGCACTGTGAGCCTCAAATACTAGTCAGTGTTCCTGGGAGTGGATGGACATGGTTTGCTGAGTAGACAGACAAAAGGCCATATAAACATGGGTAGAGCGTGTTCATTCTCTGGGTTGATTAGATAGCTGTTTGTTATTTTGTTCAAAGCCTTTTTTTCCATTTCGCAGACACAACTATTCTGCCTCTCTTCCCCATCCCCCACCCCACAGCTTTGGAAAGGAGTGATCCAAGAAAAGAAAAACAGTAAACAGGAATGTCAAAAAGAGAGTCAAGTCAGCATTTTGATACAGAAGAAATCGGTGTGTTCCCCTGCCCCCCCTTTAAAGTAGAAACCCAGTGTTGAGGGTTTTAGGGCCATCTCAACTTCACAGGTAGGTCCTGGCAACAACTAACAGATTGCCACACTGACATTTACATGTTTTGAAGGAAAAGCAAACATTTACTAGTTACCTTGACTTTGAAAGGCGATACTTCCAGCAGAATAGAGGGCCAACCAATTGGATGGGCTAAGTTAGGAAGAATCACTACCAAGAGGCCTGTGAACCTCTGCAAAATATTCTGAGAGGAAAGGCACCACATATACTGCTGTGACCCACAGGACAACATGCTTGGCATCGGTGGGGTGAGCCTGGGGACAAGCCCCAGCACACAGCCCTGGACTCCCACTCGGAGACATGTGACGGCCCAGTGGAAGGCAACTGCAGGGATCAAGGGACTGAGAAGCTGCCCTGTGAATGCAAATCAACAAGAACCTCAGCTGGGAAACACAAAGTCTCAGTGAGAGGGATTAAGAGCAAAGCCCCCAGAATCACCAGAGAAGCCAATGGCACCCCACTCCAGTACTCTTGCCTAGAAAATCCCATGGACAGAGGAGCCTGGTAGGCTGCAGTCTATGGGGTTGCACAGAGTCAGACATGACTGAGCGACTTTCCTTTCATTTTCACTTTCATGCATTAGAGAACAAATGGCAACCCACTCCAGTGTT
This sequence comes from Capricornis sumatraensis, assembly GCF_032405125.1. Classification (NCBI taxonomy): domain Eukaryota; kingdom Metazoa; phylum Chordata; class Mammalia; order Artiodactyla; family Bovidae; genus Capricornis; species Capricornis sumatraensis. The sequence goes on along the minus strand of NC_091092.1, from coordinate 61,815,838 downwards.
CTTGCCTGGAGAATCCCAGGGATGGGGGAGCCTGGTGGGCTGCCGTCTATGGGGTCGCACAGAGTTGGACACGACTGAAGCAATTTAGTAGCCCCAGAATCACAGGTTGTATGAATGGAACACAGTCTCCCTAGAGGTGATCCTTGGAATGCTGGCCCCTAATTTTTTCTTGGTCAAGTAAGTTTGGGAATCTTAGGGAAGCATAAAGCACCTAAGGATAATAAAAGCTCTGGCAAGTTATGCAGTCACGAAACTTTAACATTCCCCCCAATTTATCTGACTAGAGAACATTCTTCTCTGTATGACACTGTGCATAAACTTCAGGGCCCTGTGAACTAAGATGAATCTCTGAAAACCTCAAGATAAACTTAGGTACAAAGTGCAGTACAATACATGGAACATAACCCTGTTCCATTCAACTCAAGGAATGCTACCAGATACAAATTCAAGTGGACTCAAACAAGTGTTTACAGGGACTTCCCTGGCAGTCCAGTGGTTAAGAGTCTGTGCTCCCAATTCAGGGCTCACGGGTTCCATCCCTGGTTGGGGAACAAAGGTTCCTGCATGCCTCACAGTGTGGCCAAAAAAAAGTGTTTATATTCCTTTATTACCCATGAATGTAGGGCTTCCCTGGTGGCACTTGTGGTAAAGAATTCACCTGCCAATGCAGGAAATGCAAGAGACATGGGTTCGATCCCTGGGTGGGGAAGATCTCCTGGAGGAGGAAATGGCAACCCACTCTGGAATTCTTGCCTTGAAAACTCCATGGGCTGAGGAGCCTGCCAGGCTACAGTCCATGGGGTCGCAAAGAGTCAGACATGACTGAATGACTGAGCATACCCATGAATACACTAAAAAAGATTGCCCCCATGGGGGTTACCTTGATGGTAACCTGAATATGACCAGGGACCACACTGGCCTAGATAGAATATTTCTTAGTAAGGCGGTTTGTAAACTAAATAGATGATAGATCACAAAGAAGGACTTCCTTAGGTATGTAAGTAAAACCATTATTTTTCATGTATAGAATGAATTATTGTGTCTTTTTAAAAATTTACAATTTGGTTTAACTTCCAGGTGTTTGAACAGCTTTCAAACATGAATCAGTCGAATACACTTATTTTATTTGAAGTGAATTAATAAACTCATCTAATTACAATGAGTGAAGTTATTAATATCAAGAATGCCAGCCCTGGAGTCAGCCTGGTCTGTATATGAATGCTGGTTTTGCAACTTACTAGCTCTGTGACCTCGGATAAGTTAAGCTCTCTACACTCCAGCTTTCTAAAATGTTAAATGATAAAAGAACATATTGATCATGATTGTCAGCACTTACTTAGCAGTTTCTACATGTCTTATATATATTGACCCTTGCCATCTTCACAATCACTCATTAGATACTACGATTACCTTCACTTAAAGATGACGGAAGTAAGGCACAGGGAAGTTAGCTAACTTGTATGAGGTAACACAGCTAGGAAGTTGCAGACGCCGGTTCCAACTGGGGCAGTTTACACATATGAGACAGAGATGCTTTGTAGTTTAGCACATAATAAACTTTGATATAAATATCGGTAGTTTTTTTTTTCTACTCCAATTAAACTTTAGAGCTGTCTAATGCACCCATGAGCATTATAAAAGAGAATGTCAATGTTGAATGTGAGATTGAGGAACACCAACCATAGACAAAAGGTGTTTTTCTTCTCTTTTAGTGCTGCCTAAAAGTGGTTATAAACGGAAGAAGTCCCATCAGAAAACAATAATAACAGCCATTCGTGCACCATCAGCGCAGGGCACACTAGCCGCGAAGAGCAATTGAAAAGAATATATGCTGTAAAATCGAAGCTTAAGAGCAAAATCGGATAGGTCGAATGTAATTGCACACTTGAAATGTCGCCCCTGCTTCACCATGAGCAAAATGAATAGTGGAAGGATCTGCAATATGATTCTTAAACTTTAGGTAAACAACAGAGGTTGCTGGCATAGATGTTCCTGATAGTTCCACGGGACGTTGGCCCTATTTGTGGGGAGATTGGGGTTGGAACTGACTTGGGAGAAGAGCAAAGCATCAACACGTCCTCCAGCAGCACCCTGGGCGTGTTCCCTTTCCAGTACTGGCCTGTTCGCCTGGCTCCCACACTACACACGAAACCGGTCAAACCAACAGGCACTGACCGGCCGTAGCGGCAGCACAGCATAGATTGTCTTTGATTTAGACTCGTTCAAGAACCCGCGTGTAATTTCTAGCCTTGGCAGGTGGGAGATGCATACTTTCCCTTATGGCGTGTTTATCACACCTCCAAAGAAAATGACTTTTACGTATAATTTCACCGGGTCTGATATCACCGAGACAAGGCGAGCTGAGGAAACTCGTGCGTATCTGTGGCGATCTGAGACACATCTGACCTCGAATCGAAACTTGAAATCCCCTTTCCCTTTCCCTGTATCGAACACAGAGATACCTAAAAGCCTTCGGAGAAAGTAGCAGCCACCAAGCTTAGGAGTGATACTTTTCAGATACAGTGTAGCACTGTTTCTGCCAAGAGGTTACTCACATGAATATAGTGTTTCTTGGGCTAATTAATCCGCCTCAAGAGCAGCGAGGCTACAACTTCAGGTCACCCACCCCGGGCCACTCAAGCCGAGATCGGGACGTGAGCCCGGGGCGAGCCGAGGCGCATTCCGAGCCGAGGTCACCGAACCGAAGTTACCGGCCGGTTACCGGAAGTGGTCCAGTGAAAGAGTGGTCCCAAATTCAAGGCCCCTAACTTGGAAACAAAATAAAAGAAAACCTTAACTCGGGACCCAATTTCCAAAGAGCGTCCCCTGGGCGCGAGAAGGCCGGCGGGGGCAGCGATGCCGCTGGCGGGAGGTCCCCGGAGCGTGTAGGCCGCGCACGGCTCTTCTCGGCGGGAGGGCAAAATGGGCGCCGGCGAGCAGGAGGCGCTGGCCCGGTCGTCCGCCCGTTCCTCACACACCACGTCCGCCCGCGGCCCGACAGCGCCGCCTCCCTGCCGCCCCCCGAGCCCGGCCCCACGTCCTGCCGGCGGCCGGCCACCGCCCTCCGCCCCAACGGCCACGCCTGCCTCAACCGGCGCGGGCGTTTCCCAGGTGCCGCTGGGCCGGCCCCGCCCCCGCGTCCCAAGCTCCGCCCCCGCGCGCCCGCCCGCCCCGCGCCCCAGGCCCCGCCCCAGGCCCCGCCCCAAGCCCTGCCCCCACTCGCCCGCCCGCCCACCCACCCCGCACCCCAGGCCCCGCTCCCACGTCCCAAGCTCCGCCCCCGCGCGCCCTCCCGCCCCGCCCCGCCCCGCGCTCCAGGCCCAGCCCTCCACTGAACCCGCCCGGCCCGGCTGAGCGGCGGGTTGGCCAGGGCCGAGCTGGCCGGAGGCGGACGTGAGCGGGCCGGGCCAAGATGGCGGTGCAGGTGGTGCAGGCGGTGCAAGCGGTCCATCTGGAGTCAGACGCCTTCCTCGTGTGCCTCAACCACGCTCTGAGCACGGAGAAGGAAGAGGTGATGGGGCTGTGCATTGGGGAGGTAAGTCAGCCGACCAGCCCGGCCAGGACCCTGCCGAGCGGTCCTCCCACGTCCCCGGGCGGCTGCTGGCCGCGCCCAGGGCTCTGGAGGCCACAGGGCCCCTCGGCTCATCCTTGGATAGGTCCTCCCCCTTGCCTCTGCTCGCTGAAAGCTTCTGGAGCCTTCCACAAGCCCCCAGCGGTCCCCATCCAGCCTTTGGGAGCGGCGGGGGCGGGGGAGGGAAGATTTGCATTTTCTCCTGGGTGTGCTCAGTCCTGGCCGACTCTTTGCGACCCGGTTGTAGCCCGCCAGGCTCCTCCGTCCGTGGCATTCTCCAGGCAAGAATACTGGAGTGGCTTGCCATTTCCTTCTCCAGGGGATCTTCCCCACCCAGGGCTCGAACCTGGCTCTCCTGCATCTCCTACATTGGTAGGCGGGTTGTACTGTGTGGCTTTTCTTTAGATCTGGAGTTACCACCCCAGTGACCAAACCCGCGAGTCAGATCAGAAAGAATCTATTATAATGAGATGTATTAGGAAGCAGGCGTCCACGATTAGGGCCTTCACTGTTCCCTCTAGGAGTCATTTTGAGGGCATCAAATAACCTAAGACAGGTGAGGCTTTCCAAGACTCCCAGATTTCCGCTGTGTTAAATATTGCAGAGGGCGAAAGAGACCAAGCTTACATTTTGATAATCCAAAGAGTTGTCCAGGCTTTCATGCTGGTGTACAGGAACCTATCACCCGATTTTCATTTTATCTGCATCGTGTACCTCTAATACAGTTAATGTGATCAATAATCTTTTCTGCTCTTTCCCACTCTAGTTAAATGATGACTTAAGGTAAGACTCTATTTGTTTATTCCTATCTTTTGATCTCTCTGTTACTGTTAATGCCAAATTATTACAGCTTTCCCAGTATTTTGGACTGGTTGTATTCTAACTTACCGTGATGACTCTGGAGCTCCCTCAATAACCCAGTTTCAATTCCACCCCACCTCTGAAAGTTGTTTTCCACCTGACTTTCTAGTTAGGAGGATTGGCAGTTGAGATATGGATGTGAAAAATATGGTTGCGGGAACCAAGATCCTAAGTGAAAGTTCTTTGGGGCAGATGGCTTGCATGGGAAGGGGCTGTGTCCCTCTATTAATCCATTTCTCTGTCTACATTGTCAGTGGCTTTCTGCCTCCCCCTGGTGGACCCTACAGTGATCTTCAAGATCTCCAGCAGCTTGAATGCTTTTGTCGGTGAAAGCTTTGGGTCAAAGCATAGCAGAATTTCTCCTTGGCAAACTCAAGTGCTTAATATCCAACATTATAGGACTTTAGCTTTGATCATGAAAACTATGTGCTTGCCACTTAAGCATGTGTCTCAGACTCCTCCTAACAGTCATGAGCACAGCTCTATTCTCAGTTTATTTCCCTCCTCTTCCACTGTCTTTACTGTTTCATTGCAAATAATCCTGTTACTTTGCTTTGAGACCTTTTTTTTTAATATTCCCAAGCTCAGTTCCTTTTTTTCTAATTTATCCCCAAAAGGAATGACCCCAAATTTACATATACTGGAACTGAAATGCGCACAGTTGCTGAAAAGGTACGTGTGCTCTCATTTTGCATGATGCAAACTTGCACTCGGGGATGGATTTCTGTCTGTTTGATGGTCTCAGCCAGGGATGAACCTGCTTCCTGCAGACCTTCATTTGTGGCTGGCAGTGGGGGGTGGGTGGGTGTTCTCTCTAGTAAAATCAGATGAAGAATCTCCTCACTAGGAATGGGACCTATTCTTCACAGGAAATTTTTCCTACTCCATCGAAATGAGTAACTGCCGTCAGCTCTCCCTCTTGCTGGCCTCTGCTGGGTTTGTGGCCCTTCTCCCATCTTCCTTGAGACTTTGGCTGGTTCGCATCCCTGTTATCTTTTTATCCCAAGTCCCAACAGTCACTCAGGCAACCCCTCTCTGCTTACAGGCAACCTGTCTGTACTTCTGCCCCACCTTTTCTGTTATTCTCCATTTTTTGAGGTCGAGTATCATGCTTCTCAACCTAATTGTGCTCTTCAGTTCAGTTCAGTTCAGTTCTCAGTCGTGTCTTGACTCTTTGCGACCCCATGAACTGCAGCACGCCAGGCCTCCCTGTCCATCACCAACTCCCGGAGTTTACCCAAACTCATGTCCATTGAGTTGGTGATGCCATCCAACCGTCTCATCCTCTGTTGTCCCCTTCTCCTCCTGCCCTCAATCTTTCCCAGCATCAGGGTCTTTTTCCAGTGAGTCAGCTCTTCACATCAGGTGGCCAAAGTATTGGAGTTTCAGCTTTAGCATCAGTCCTTCCAGTGAACACCCAGGACTGATCTCCTTTAGCTCTAGGACCGGTTAATTTCCCCCCCAGTGTGTTGCAAACCACCACTTCTGTAAAATACAATAAAAGTGAATTCTGTCCTCCCATGAAGCAGATGATGAAGGTGATAAAAGCTATCAGGCAACAACTCCATCTAATTATTATCTGCACATACAGTCCTCTCCATGTTAAACCACTTTGCCTTGCTTCTTCTCATAATTAGGAAAGAAATCTACACCTGTCTAAAGCTGTAGCTTCTTTACAGACCTTGCTTCTCAAATATCCTTTCTCTCTTTTGAGTCTTCAGCCTATTCCTGTGATCTGGCTTGTTTCCCTTAGAATACAGCTGTGCTTCAATTACTGTCTTTTTCAGAAAGGATGGAAAAATAACATCTCAGTTCTGTCTGTTCCTGTAGTTAACTGCTTTTGTGTCCTTCCTTTAATAGCTGTGTCCACCTATTCCTTCCTTCTCTCCCTCTCATCATTTATGGAGTTTTCCTCCTCTGCCTCAAATATGGTATTCTCCGAGTATCTGCCTTTACCTCCTCTTCCCAGAATGTCTTCTTGGCCAACATGAACTTCCCTATGGCTTTACCTTAGCAGACATTGAGGTTAGACAGATCTGTCTGCAAACACTTTCTCTGATACTTATGGTGTGACTTTGGGCATGTGACTTCACATCTGTGAGCTTTGCTTTCCTTATCTCTAAAACAGGGATAATAATAGCTGCCAGCTTCCTAGAATTGAGAGAGTTGGATCTACGTAATAATGTGTATAAAACATCATCTGCAGAATGGGTATTCCAGTAGTACCAACCTCCCTGGGTTATGGGGAGAGTTCAATTAAGTTAATCCATGAAAAGCACTTTCCCAAATGCCTGACACGTGGTGGGTAGCCAGTAAATGTTGGCCATTCTGACTGGTTGCTAATGCTTGGTAGATGCTAGTTAGTATAAATTACCCCATGCTCCAGAACTTCATAGTCCACTGCCTTCTGGACATCCATGTTTAGTGTTCAAAACTTTCCTCTTCCCCAAACCCTCTCCTCCAACATTCCTCCTACCATAGTAGTTCCCATACCTAGCCGCATCTTGGAATTATGCAATAGTCGCTACAGAATCCCAATTCCGACTTGGTTTTTGGTGAGACCTGTGTTGTGGCTGTCTGCAAAGCTCCCCAGGTGATTCTCACGTGCAGCCACGTTTGGGAACCACAGCGTCTCCACGGTCTCCTTGCCGGGAGTCTGTCCTCCCTGTAGGCTTTTCTTGTGACTGCTTAGGATGTGATCTTTTGAGAACAGCACTCTGCTACAAGTCTGCTGAAAAGGCAGTGGGTTTTCTATTTTTTTTTTTTTTTAGGATGAAGTCTTCTTAGTGAATCAGTCAGGATCTTTCCTGACCTCATATCTGTTTCTCTCCTTACGTGTCTCTAGGTGGGTTCAAGTTCTAACCATGGCAAGTGATGTCAGTTTCCAGATGATGCTGTGCTGTTTCACTTCTTCTGTCTGCCGGGTATTATGTCTGGACTGCTTGCTTATCCTTCTCTGGCTGACTCCCTTTCCCTTGTGGTTCAGTGCAGATGCCTTAAAGGAACCTGCCCTGACTTGTAGCATATCGATTAGGGTACATCAGGGATGTTGTCTTCGAGTTGTTGCCCTGCCTGTCTCTCTTCCTGGATGTGACTACTGTATCCTGTTTATCTTTGTATACTTTAGCCCTCATGCAGTGCCTCACATGTCGTACAGACTTGATAAACACATTTTGTTTGAATTAGCATACCTCCCCTGCAGTAGGAAATTAGGGTTACCTGCCCAGGATCCCTGGAGTGCCATGCAGGGGTGCAGACTTGCTGGAAAGGGCCAGATAGTAAATATGTTTAGCGTTGGGGGCCATACAGTTTCTGCTGTAGTTCCTCAGCTCTGCCAGTGTGGTGCAGAAGCAGCTACTGGAAGATAAATGAATGAACATGGCCAGATTTGGCCCGAGGGAGACCAGGCCAGCCATTGTTTGCTGACCTTTGATCTGTACGAAGGCAGAAGTGTAGAAGGAACTGGAAAAGGGTAGGGGCTGATCTAGTCCAGCTGGAATATCTTCTTTCCTGTGTGACTATGACCATAACAGTCTGTTCCTCAATCCCTTCAGCTCCTTGTGACTTTCGGAGACATCTGTCAGTCCTCTGTGACCTCTGTGCTTATTTTGTTTTCTTTTTGAGACCTGGGCTGGTCTCACCACCCTGTGCTAAACTTCTTTTTTTCATTCCTCTTGGGCACTAAACCTTTCTCTTAGTAGAGAAAGAGAGAAAATTCACCCTGGGCAGCAACTCCTGTTAAAATAGTTTAATGATGTAATTTGATTTTTTCAGAGTCCATGTCCTCATCTTGAATTCTCTGTCAGTTTGTACCATGCACATTCGATATGAAACTTCATGAGTTGAGCAACCTTATCTGTCTAGTTATGTTGGCATGGAATATCTTTTTCCATCCATTTATTTTTAGCCTTTCTGTGTACTAATATTTGAAAGTGTGTCTCTTACTGGCAGCCTGTAGTTTTTTTTTTTTTTTTAAATCTAATCTGATAGTCATTTGAACTATACTGTTTAGTCCAAATCCATTTAATGTAATTATATATATATAACATGCACACCAGACAGATCTATAGATATATATGTTATAACTGTCATATTTTTGCTTTCTATTTGACCTTTTTTTTTCTTTTTCTCGCCTTCCTTGCCTTCTTTTGGATTCATCAGTATATTATTTCCCTGGGATCCTCCATTAATTAGATATAACATTTTTTACTCTTTTCGTTGTTATTATCCTACATATTGCAATAGGCATTCTTGATTTGTTAATCTAATACAAATTACTGTTCTTAATATTTCCCTGATAACAGTATAACTTTGAACATTGAAATTTCATTTACATCCTCCCACCTTTTGGATTACTATTTGTGTGGATTTTATTGATATGCTATTTAAGCCCCACATGACATTGTTATGCTGTTCTGTACAGTTAGCTGTATTTGTATTTACTCATATTTTACCCTTTACACTGTTCTTTACTTTGTCATACCTGAGATTTTCCTTTCTCTTTTTAGCGTTTCTGTGCTGATAATGATCTCTCAGTTTTTTTGCACATGAAAATGTCACCCATTCTCTTTATACTTGGTTGTTTCTGTTCCAAAGTCAGCTCTTGCCTTGTTGCTCCTTGGAAGGTTGAATTTATTTCTGTCTCTAGTTTGATTTTCTTTTCTTTTTTGTGTTAAAGGTAACATTGGTTTATTTGGCCGCACTGGGTCTTAGTTGTGGCATGTGGGATCTTTAGTTGTGGCCCACTGGATGTTTTTCATTGTGGCATGTGGAATCTTTAGTTGCACCATGTGAACTCTTAAGTTGCAGCATGTGGTATCTAGTTCCGCAACCTGGGATTGAACCCAGGCCCCCTGCATTGGGAGTGCAGAGTCCTAGCCCCTGAACCATCAGGGAAATTCCCTGATTTTCTTTATTGTATACTTTGTGCCTGCCAGATACTGTACGGTGGCTGGGGTTAGAAATAACTAAAACATGTTGCTTGCCCTTAAGGAGCTTGTGTTCTAGTAGTTGTTGTTGTTCATTTGCTAAGTTGTGTCCAACTCTTTGTGATCCTATGGACTGCAGAATGCCAGGCTCCTCTGTCCTCCACTGCCTCCTAGCGTTTGCTCAAATTTCATGTCTCTTGAAACTCCAATACTTTGGCCACCTGATGCAAAAAGCTGACTCATTGGAAAAGACCCTGATGCTGGGAAAGACGGAAGGTGGGAGAAGGCAACAACAGAGGATGTGATGTTCTGGTAGTTCAGCTCAGTCACTCAGTCATGTCCAACTCTTTGTGATCCCATGGACCGTAGCACGCCAGGCTTCCTTGTCCATCTCCCAGAGTTTACTCAAACTCATGTCCACTGAGTCAGTGATGCCATCCAGCCATCTCATCCTCTGTCATCGCCTTCTCCTGCCTTCCATCTGTCCCAGCATCAGGGTCTTTTCCAATGAGTCAGCTCTTCGCATCAGGTGGCCACTGTATTGGAGTTTCAGCTTCAGCATCAGTTCCTCCAATGAATATTCAGGACTGATTTCCTTTAGGATAGCTTGGTTGAATCTCCTTGCAGTCCAAGGGACTCTCAAGATTCTTCTCCAACACCACAGTTCAAATGCATCCATTCTTCACTGGTCAGCCTTCTTTATGGTCCAACTCTAGTAGAAGAGGAGATTGTCAACAAATAGAACACATGTAAGCTCCAGTAGATATGTGTGTGCAATAAGCAAAGTTGTGTGGGAGCGGAGAGGGACTCATTCTTTATAGGATGAGCAGAGAATTTAAAGTCTATGAAAGAGTTCATGAGGTGAAAAAAAAGGCATGAAAAGGAACCACAGGTGAAGCACAGTAGCCGCACATGCCTTAAGGCTGCTTTGCTGCACAGTATAGGGTCTATCACTTACTTCAAATGGCTCAGATTTCACCCTCGTCCTTGCAGTGTCTGGCAATTCCATACCCATCTGTTCTCCTGAAACTCTTCAACCATTTCATCGTTCTGCCTTTGACCCCTCTGTCTTCCTTCCTCATTCCTTTTACTGTACCCCATCCTAAACCATGGGTACACCCCGGAATTCACCCTGGACCTCTGTTCCCTGTCCTCAAATAATTCCTTGCCTTGATTTCCAGACTCTCATCTGAGTTCAGCTCATCTGAAAACGCTCTCATCTTCCCTCTCCTAGATCCTTTTTAAGCTTAGATGTGCTTCCTCTGTTCTGAGTTTCAACCTTGACAGTTTCCTGGCCTGCATCACTTAGGCTGCATAAGCTCCAAAATCTTGCAGATTCTTCTTAATGATTCTCCAGTCTGTTTCTTCCATCTTGGACATACACACAGGCTGGTACTTTACGGTCAAGCGATCTGAAATAGTCTCCTTCCTTGGATGTCATCCTGCAGACCACGGCTTGCTACCTGAGACCTTGTATATTTCCATCTAACATTTCTCAGCCTGTCTGCCATTCCACCTCAAGTTCTTGATTTCAATCAGTTGGCCAGTTTGTCTCCCAAACATCTTACTGACATTGATTTGGCATCTATGGAAATTCTGTCTATTTGTGTGCATACACACAACAATTAGGAGATAAGATACACTCGGCTGCCTTTTCTGGAAAGCTTTCTTTTCTTTTTTTTTTTCAATATAAATGACTCGTTTTCTCTGCACTTCTGTAGCATTTATTTACTGCATTATTTTAATGTAGTTTCATGTATGATTCTTGCTGTGAAACCACATGTTAGGTGGTCGGCGCTCAGCCTTGTATTTTTGCACATAGTTGGAAATCAAATGATTATTACTTGATTGTTGCGAAAGTCCTCCCTTGATGTAAATCTCACATTTTGTTTGGAAATGTATATATTGAGTTTGGATATATTTGAAACATTCCATCATGCATGAGAAAAATCCCAGTTTTCTAAGATGGCAACTTTTTAACCTTATAGTGTAATACAATGTGTCCTCTAATTGCAGGAGGAGATAATTATTGGAGAGAGACAGAAGTAAACATTTCTGTGGATTTTCCTGTAGGTTGACACCGTCAGAATTGTTCATATTCATTCTGTCATCATCCTACGACGTTCCGATAAGAGGAAGGATCGCGTAGAAATTTCTCCAGAGCAGCTGTCTGCAGCCTCAACAGAGGCAGAGATATCCTTATTGGTCAGTAAGAAGCGTTTATGTGCTCTGAGGCTTCCAGGTTCCTCTGTTTGCTCCTTTTCTGCCTGATGACTTTTTCCTAGTTCTCATATTTACCCCTTAGATCCAGTTGCTTGGTTAAGTGATCAGATGGGGCATTTGCTTCCCACAATTCTGGATTCCACAGGTCAACCATAACAAGTCAAATTTGCATTGGTGGTTTTAGTAATTTATCATTCCTTTGGAATAAGTTAATCTTCTAGTCAATTGAAAAGTAATTTTGAAAACTAGAAAACATGCATGGTAGAAACTTTTAAAAGGTATAATAGTGTATACAAAATAAGTATTTCACTCCAGCTTCCATGCCCCATTTCCCCAAGCATTCCTCCCTGGACATAACCAGGACTATCACGTCTTCATGTGTCTTTATGGTTGAATTCTTTGCATACAGAAACATATAAGAATGTTTTCTTTTTTACAAAGTTTTGAATACATATGGTAGCTGTAATGATACATAACAGTGTACCTAGAGAATTGTCCACCGATATAGAGATACCTCACTCTTAAGCCTGCATAACACAGCCCTGGATGGTTGGGGTGACCTCATGAAGATGTTGAGGTTATTTTCAGTCTTTTACTGATGGTGCTGCAGTAGAAGCATGGATCCCTAACCACCAGACCACCAGGGAATTCGCTAAAAAGTCATCTTAGACTTAGTTATGTAGAAAGGCCTGTTGGGTTTCAGTGTAAGACATTTGCAGGAAAATGAACCACCAACAGAAGGGGACAGCTTTTTCTTTTCAGCTGAGTTCTTATCTCAAGTTAGAGCCTCAGATAGTTACAGCACGTGGGCTTAGTTGCTCAATGGCATGTGTGATCTTCCCGGATCAGGGATCGACTCTGTGTCTCCTGCACTGGCAGCCAGATTCTTCACCACTGAGCCACCAGGGAAGCCCCCACATGACTTTTTCAAAATTTTGCACTTCTTAAGAGAATGAGGATAGGTTGGAACAGAGAGAGAATAGAGGATTACTTAAGTTAATCATGTGACATCCAAATACGTAGCTAAACTGGATTAAGAGGCTATAACCGTATCCAAGAATGGAAACCAAACGATTTCTGCTTTTTTTTAAAAAAAGGAAACACCTTCATCTTTAGATGAAAAGTGGGAAATTTTGGTATTGACCTTTAACCTTTTTAGACTTGTTGACATTAAATTGTAATGGGTTTATTTGAAACTTTAAGATGCTCTCTGAGCCCTTATTAGCAGCATGGATTTTGTTTCCACAAGTTGAAAATACCTTGACAGACACACAGGTTGGCTGAACTGACGGGTCGCCCCATGAGAGTTGTGGGTTGGTATCACTCCCATCCCCATATAACTGTTTGGCCTTCACATGTTGGTAAGTATTCTGGGGTTGCAGTGTTTATTGTTTTTAGAAATGAATATCATTTTTCCTTCTCCGCTACATGGCTTATGGTTTCTCCAAGGGATCTTCCCGATGCAGGGATCAAACCCTGGTCTCTAGCATTGCAGGCAGACTCTTTACCATCTGAACTACCAGGGAAGTCCTCTCTTTAAGCAGATGTCCTTATTTTCATTTTGCAATTTTAAAAGTACTGATTTATGTCATATCAATTTGTTGTTCACAGAGATAAAATTTCAGCGCTCCATTTTGATACTGTTCAGGAAATCAGGACTAAAACCTGATAACTGGCTGATATCCAAATATAATCTTATCACTAATAATAAATAAACTGTAACTGAAAATTGCTGATTGTGCCTGTCCAGTACATTCCCATTTGGAAGAATCAAAGATGTGAAGGGGGACATTTACAAACTTGATGTTTACCTTTTCTCTTCAACGTATATATCATCCTAGCTCTTGGTGCTCTGAACCTACCTTCTCACCCCTATGATTAGTATAATTTAACAAAATTGTTTTCTCTCCTTTGATTTTTATCCCTTGTCTCTAATCGTGGTCATCTTTTGTCTGTACCTGACTCTTTGGAAAGATGTAGAATAACTTAACTTGCAGAAATGAATGTTTTCTCCTCTACCCCGTGAGTTAGAGGTCTCCCCCCTCACGTCAGTGAGGAGTAAGCAGAGCTGAGGTTTGAACCAGATCTGTCTCCTAGGTCTGTGGTCTCTCCACTGTGAGGTTCTCGTCCTAGCCGTAGTCATCAGTGGATTAGAACACTTCTGTGTTCATCTACCCCGTGACATGAATTCCCCCAAATTAGGAGTCGTGGTTCTTCATGTCATGAAGGCTACCTCTCAGTCACCTGGAAGAGCTTTTCTAAAATGTACCTGCTCTGAATTTATCTTTCCTCACCCTGTTTGTTATTGCCACAATACCAGAGAGTGGATCAAAACAGTTTGTTCGATGGAAGAGAAAAAGTTGGAAGCTGGAACCTGTGTCAATAAGAATAGTGCTATTTTTAACTTTGATTTTGACATAATTTCAGACTTGAAGTTGATAAAATAGTACACAAAATTCCTGAATACTCTTCCTCTAGATTTGCCAAATGTTAACATTTTGAAACGTTTGCCATATCACTGTCTACATACATGTATGTATATGCATGTGTGTGTGAGAGTAAGTTGCAGACCCTAATCCCCCTTTACCCCTAAGAACTCTTTTGGTGTGACTCTCTTAAATACAAAGAATTCTCTTACATAGTCACAGTGTGCATTTATCAAAATTGATAAATTAATATTGATATCCTACAATTATTGAAATTACTGACATCGTTCAAATTTTTTCATTGGCTTATCGAACTGAGCACCTGGAATTTGCTGCATGCTGGCAACTGTTACAGTATTTGCAACTATTTACGTTGTATTAGGTATTATATTAGAAGAAAACTGCAACCCACTCCAGTATTCTTGCCTAGAGAATCCCAGGGAGAAAGAGGCCTGGTGAGCTGCCATCTGTGCAGTCGCACAGAGTCAGACACGAGTGAAGCAACTTAGCAACAGCAGCAGAAACAGGTATTATATTAATAATAGATAATTTAAAGTATATGGGAGGATGTGCCTAGGTTATATGCAAATATTGCACCATTTTATTGAAGAGACTTGAGCCTCTGCAGATTTTGGTATCTGCCCTGGGAGTTGAGTGTCCTGAAACAAATCCCCTGCAAATACTGAGGGATGACTCTATATGGCATTTTTGTCGCATGCTTATTATAATACCGAAAAAAGATGCCACAGTATTCATCAGTAAATCTCTTTTAAGGACAAAGAGAGAGTACAATTGAATATCTAAAGTTGCAGGGCGGACACCATTTGAATGATTAACAAGAAGAATCCATTAGGTCTCTCAACTGCCATCTCAAATGGGTTTGTGTGGTCGAACTGTGAGTAGAAGTAAAGAAAAAATCATCTCCCAGCTAAACTGCTGTATACAGCTTATCTGCAAAAAGCCATTTCAGAATTGAGTCAAACAGTGGCCCTGTATTAGCAGGCCTTGGGAAAAAAATGAGTGATGAATTTTAAAAAAAGGTTGATTTAAAGTATATACAGTACATACATTTCATAGGGAAAGAATCCTTAGCTATGTTAACAAATGAAAAGAGTAAATGACATTTTTTTTTCCATTCAAGAAAAGGAAGAGAGAGAGAAGGCTGTGAGAATGGGGTGTGTTTGTGTGTAACAAGAATTGTAATGCTGTCACGCCTACTCCTTACCCCATTGTAGTCTGGCTCCTAGCCTATTACTGTTGAAGTGGATCGTACCAAAGTCACCAGAGACATCCAAGTTGGAAATCTAGGAAACATTCTAAGTCTCCATATTATGTAACAACCACTCTCTACTTCTTGAAACACTTTTCCTGGGCCATAAAACAATTGCCAAGAATCTTGAAGATGGGCCAGTGTCCAAGCAGATACATAGTTCCTTATGATAGCTTCATAAAGACACTTCCATGAGAAAAATGCATTGCTGAGCTCAAGGTTTGAGATGGAGTTAAGTTCACGCAGAACCAGGTGTTGCCATGACAACACAGGATGAGAAGTTTGTTTCCTCCTGCCATTTGGGGACCTCTGGCCTCCCTACTGAGGCCATGAACACTCTCCCCTGGAAGGATGGAGTTGCTGCTGATTGAGAAGGGGATGCATCTGGGATAGCAGATCCTGTGGAGGAAATCCAATCTGTGCTTTCAGACATGTTGAGTTGCAAATATGTGGTAGGCAAGTGACGCTCACCTAGTCTGGCTTTTGGCCCATAAATCATCTATGTCAGGAGTTCCCTTTTCACTTAGGAAGATGGTAGGTAGAAGTCCCAATCCAGATAAAAAGGTATAAATGAAAGTATCTTTAAGAACATCTGAGCCTCAGTGGTGGCTCAGAGGTTAAAGCGTCTGCCTGCAATGTGGGAGACCTGGGTTCGATCCCTGGGTCAGGAAGATCCCCTGGAGAAGGAAATGGCAACCCACTCCAGTATTCTTGCCTGGGGAATCTCATGGACGGAGGAGCCTGGTGGGCTACAGTCCACGGAGTCACAAAGAGTCAGACACGACTGATCGACTTCACTTTCACTTTCTTTAAGAACATCTAAAACAAGGTAAGTGGGCATAAGGCACCAGATGAAACCATGCTCTGTGCACCATTTTGCTGGATCTTTTGTATCCATAAATAGTGGTCTGAAGGCTTCAGACCTTTCATCTTGGCCTCTGTTCAGTGTTTGGTAATTTTTAATCCTTTCAAACGTTATTTGGTGTTTATGATTTCCTTTTCAAAAATTACATAACCATTTAGTGAGATTTTGTTTCTATTCCCTGGAATGCAGTGTTTAATTCTACTGTAGTCACTTTTTAGAAAAAAAAAAAACTTTTTTATTTTGTATTGACGTATAGGCGATTAACATACAATGGTGTGATAGTTTCAGGTGGACTGCAAAGGGACTCAGCCATACATATACATGTATCCATTCTTCCTCAAAGCCCCCTCCCATCCAGGCTGCCACATGACATGGAGCAGATCCATGTGCTATACAGTAAGTCCTTGTTGGTTATCCATTTTAAATACAGCAGTGTGGACATGGCCATCCCAAAGTCCTTAACTATCCCTCCCCCTGTCCTTTGCCCTGGCAGCCATAAGTTTGTTCTCTAAGTCTGTGAGTCTGTTTCTTTTTTTATTTTAAGTTTTTATTTTGTATTGGGGTATAGCTGATTATACCATCAGTTCATTTCAGTCGCTCAGTCATGTCCGACTCTTTGCGACCCCATGGACCGCAGCACACCAGGCCTCCCTGTCCTTCACCAACTCCTGGAGGTTACTCAAACTTGTGTCCATTGAGTCGGTGATGTCATCCAACCATCTCATCCTCTGTCATCCCCTTCTCTTCCCACCTTCAATCTTTCCCAGCATCAGTGTCTTTTCAAATGAGTCAGCTCTTCGCATCAGGTGGCCAAAGTATTGGAATTTCAGCTTCAGCATCAGTCCTTCCAGTGAATATTCAGGACTGATTTCCTTGAGGATGGACTAGTTGAATCTCCTTGCAGTCCAAGGGACTCTCAAGAGTCTTCTCCAACACCGCACTTCAAAAGCATCAATTCTTTGGTGCTCAGCTTTCTTTATGGTACAACTCTCGCATCTACACATGACTGTTGGAAAAACCATAGCCTTGACTAGATGGACCTTTGTTGGCAAAGTAATGTCTCTGCTTTTTAATATGCTATCTAGGTTGGTCATAGCTTTCCTTCCAAGGAGTAAGTGTCTTTTAATTTCATGGGTGCAGTCACCATCTGCAGTGATTTTGGAGCCCCCAAAAATAAAGTCTGTCACTGTTTCCACTGTTTTTCCATGTATTTGCCATGAAGTGATGGGACCAGATGCCATGATCTTAGTTTTCTGAATGTTGAGCTTTAAGCCAACTTTTTCACTCTCCTCTTTCACTTTCATCAAGAGGCTCTTTAGTTCTTCACTTTCTGCCATAAGGGTGGTGTCATTTGCATATCTGAGGTTATCGGTATTTCTCCCGGCAATCTTGATTCCAGCTTGTGCTTTCTCTATCCCAGGGTTTCTCATGGTGTACTCTGCATATAAGTTAAATAAACAGGGTGACAATATACAGCCTTGGCATACTCCTTTCCTGATTTGGAACCATTACACCATAAGCTGATAATATAGCTGATCATACCATATGGGAAGACTATAGCCTTGACTATATGGACCTTTGTCAGCAGAATAATGTCTCTGCTTTTCAACACACTGTCTAGGTTTGTCATAGCGTTTCTGCCAAGAAACAGGTGTCTTTGATTTCATGGCTGCAGTCATCGTCCCCTTATGTTTGGCATGCAGTAATGGGGCTGGAGAAGGCAATGGCAACCCACTCCAGTACTCTTTCCTGCAAAATCCCATGGATGGAGGAGCCTGGTAGGCTGCAGTCCATGGGGTCGCTAAGAGTCAGACATGATAAGTGATTTAGCAGCAGCAGCAGCATTGGGGCTGGATGCCATGATCTTAGTTTAATATTTAGTTTTAAGTCAACTCTTTCACTCTCCTTTCACCCTCATCAAGGAGCCCTTTAGTTCCTCTTCGGTTTCTTCCATTAGAGTGGTATCATCCACATATCTGAGGTTGTTGATATTTCTCCCGCCTGTCTTGATTCCAGCTTGTAACTCATCCAGCCTGGCATTTCTCATGATATGCTCAGCATATAGGTTAAACAAACAGGGTGACAGCAGACAGCCCTGTCGTACTTCCTTCTCAATCTTGAACCAGTCAGTTGTCCCATAGAGGGTTCTAAACGTTGCTTCTTGACCCTCATACAGGTTTCTCAAGAGACAGGTTAGATGGTCTAGTATTCCCATCTCTCTAAGAGCTTTCCACAGTTTATTATGATCCACACAGTCAAAGGCTTTGGTGTAGTTAATGAAACAGAGGTTGATGTTTTTTTGGAATTCCCTTGCTTTATGATCCAGCGAATGCTGGCAATTTGATCTCTGGTTTCTAAATCCAGCTTGAATACCTGGAAGTTCGTGGTTCACATACTGTTGAAGCCTAGCATGCAAGATTTTAAGCATGACCTTACTAGCATTGGAGACGAGTGTAGTTGTCTGATGGTTAACATATTCTTTAGTACTGCCCTTCTTGGGAATTGGGATGGCGACTGATGCTGAAGTTGAAACTCCAGTATTTTGGTCACCTGATGCGAACAGCTGACTCATTGGAAAAGTCCCTGAGGCTGGGAAAGATTAAGATGAGATGGCTGGATGGCATAGCCGACGGAATGAACATGAACTTGGGCAAACTTCGGGAGGTGGTGAGGGACAGAGAGCTTGGCATGCTTCAGTCAGTGGGGTCGCAAAGAGTCAGACATGACTGGGTGACTGAACAACAGCAACAGTAGCTGATTCACAATGTTGTGACAACTTCAGCTGGACAGCAGAGGGACTCAGCCATATACATGTATCCATTCTCCCCCAAACTCTCCTCCCATTCAGGCTGCCACAGAACATTGAACAGAGTTCCCTGTGCTATAGACTAGGTCTTTGTTGGTTATCTATTTAAAATACAGCAGTCACTTCTATACAATAGTTTCCTAGGTAATAGTTCAACACTGCCATTCTTTATTTTATTTAAAAAAAAATTTTTTTTTTACTGCCATTCTTTAATATCAGGTCTAATATATTCACTTCTTTAGAAGCTGTCCATGAAAAGTTTATTGTCAGAAATCTTTTTTGTCTCCTTTCCATGCCTTTTTATTTTCTTTTGGAGTCTTTCTACAAGAAATTATCAAGTGTTTTGGGGCTAACAGAAGTTTTCCATCTTCTTTCTACACTCCGTTTCATAGCAGGGCTAGTCATGGGCTAGGCAGCCTAGAATCATTAGTACATTTTATTATTTAATTGCCGACTCCCATAGTATTTCCCTAACAAATGAAAAAGCTTTTACTTTGACAAGACTATTGTCATTCCAATATATCCCCATTGTCCTTTTAGAATCTGAATCTTGGGTATCTTTATATTTTCACGTCTGGGAGATAGAGTTCACTGACAGTGGATTTTTATCTTTGTTTCTTTGCAGATGTCCGCACACAAGCCATGTACCAGATGATGGATCAAGGCTTTGTAGGACTTATATTTTCCTGCTTCATAGAAGATAAAAATACAAAGGTATTGTGTGTGCCTGTCTCTCTGTGGATGTAGGCATGTAGGCATGTGCAGGTATAAATACACACACAGAATAGAGAAAGATCTTTGGGAATTTGCATAGTATGTCCAGGGAAGGTTTTAATGAGGAAGGTCATTGAGTCAGGAGCTGAAGACTGAGGGAGCAAGTCTTGCTTATTTCTTGGGGGAAGAGCATTCCAGGCAGGGGAAAAAGCCAGTGAAAAGACCCTGCGGTGAGCATGGAACGTTTGGGGGGATATCGAGGAAGTCAGCGTGGCTGCAACACGACCCTCTGTCCCAGCTTGCCTCCGTCAATCCCAGTTTCACCCATTGCCCCGAGTCTCCTATTCAGGCCACACCTTTCCTTCTTGGAAGTATCCTGGTTTGGATAACTCGTGTGCTCATCCTCCAGTGAGGTCTGGGGTGGGGGGTGCTGGTGGGGACATAGGGAAGGAGGGGGTGCAGAATCCATGACATCCATGAAACCAGTTAGGGAGAAACTGCAGTAACGGGCGAAGAGATAATGGACATTTGACTACAGCAGTAGGAGTGGAGTCAATGAGAAGTGGCCAGATTCTGTATATTTTTTGGTGGCTAATCATAGTAACAAGTGCCACCATTCATCATGTATTGTATGGCACTTAGTCATTATGTGTTTGACATAAATATGCTCAGACCCTGACAACAGCCTCTGAGGGTTATTATCCATATTTTCTGGATAAATAAACAAGCTCAGAGTAGTTAAGCAGCTCAATCAATGGCTAGTCTTGCCATTCTCGGGGAAGATCCCCTGGAGAAGGAAATGGCAACCCACTCCAGTATTCTTACCTGGAGAATCCCATGGACAGAGGAGTCTGGCGGGCTATAGTCCATAGGGTTGCAAAAAGTCAGACACGACTGAAGCAACTTAGCACACATGCCATTCTCTATTTACAGTGCCTCTGTTTGAGTTTTATGTTCCGATCAAGAGCTTTTACTATGTGTCACTGCAAATGAAAACAAAATTTCACGCTGCAAGTGTGAATTTTGCCAGCTCACCAAGTATGTTCTGTTGTTTAGTACATTAGTTATAGTCTCAGGATCTATGTTCATAGTGAATACTCTTCATTATATTACTCTTGTGAAAACATTAAAGTTCAGTATCTTGAACTTCATAGTTCATTTGAAATGCTTCTGGCTTTGGCATTATAAATTTATTTACTGTCATTATAGATAGTTACAGAATCAGTTTGTCAGTTTCCAACAGGGGAGTCTGAATGGTCTCCTCAGTTTCTTGGGTCTCGCATTTGTGACCATTTCTCTGCTGTCATATGAGCAGATGTTTCATTGTAGCCATTTCATGTTGACTGAGTATTTTATCCTTCTTACAGAAGCTGATTTATGCATATTCCATCTTTAGAAATCTCTTCTAACTTTCCAGTCCCAGAGGGGCATTTGAGTTTTAGCTTACAGTCTATTAGGTTGCTGTACTTTTTTCGATACTAATCCTCTGTGTGACTTTTATTTCTTTTTTCTTTCTGTTTTTTTTTTTTTTTTTTTTTTTTTAAGACTGGACGGGTACTCTATACTTGCTTTCAATCCATACAGGCCCAAAAGAGCTCAGAGTAAGTATGACAGAGATATATGTATGTATTGGTGGGTTAATCTCCAGTCCAGGGAATTGATTGTTTTGTTTTATTTTATTAATATTTCTCTCATTAGTAAGACGCGAAGAATTCTGTAGTCTACTTATACTTACTAACATCTCTGTGAGGAGTTAGCATCTCTTTAGTATCTTGGATACTGTGGATCTACAAAGCTAGACTAACATAAGCAGTCTGGACATTGCAATTACATCATTACAGCCCTGTCCCAGATTTCCTTTCCAGTATTATTCTAAACTGAGTTGCACTGTCAACTTTTCCTTTCTCTGATGAATTATGAAACAAAGACTGAGTATGCAGTCTTACAGATTTGTATAAGCTCTTGTGTTTCCTGTGCCATAAACTTGATTTTAGACTTACAGCATCTCATTGAAATGTTTACCTAGCTTACTTCCTTCATTGAAATTTAGTTCAAGCTAAATTAGCAAATACAGTATCTACTGTATCCCATACACTGTGGCATGCACCAAGCAGGCAGAGATGAAAGCCATGTTCAATATCTCATTGGGAGACAGAAGCAAAGAATGCTTCAGATTTTTTTCTTATAGTATTGGTCAATTTCTTATAATATCATTGTTTGAAAGAGCAAAGACCTGGGGAAAAGAACAGATGTCTCTCAGTACAGTATAATAGAATAATATTCGGCTATTAAAAATAGGAGGAAGCTCAGGAGTGATACATAAACATCTCCAAGATACATTGTTAAATAGTAAAAGGCAAGATACAAGAATAGTATTTATAGAATGCTATACCATTCATGAATATCTGGACCAAATCACATCAGTCACCGCATCAGAGAGGAAGTGGGAAGACTTCATTGTATTTTTACATGGGTTTGGAATGTTGAATCATACACAAGGGTTACAGTTTTCATCACAGTAATAGATGTATGTGTATAAAAATACAGAATGGTACACATTTTATGATCAATAGTCTTACTCCTCAGGAGGAATGACTTCTTTCTCCAAATCTTGTTTTTAGTTCTTCTGATATTTCCTTTGATATCTCTAAATAACATACTTTTGATACTCTTTCTTGATTTACTAATTTTAGATATTAACTCTTCTTCTCACAAAGGAGGATTTAGCCCAGTGATACCGCCCCATCTCCATTCTGCCCAGTGTAGTTATATTCTTCCTTTCTGTTCTTCTGTTATTACTTTTCTAACCTTAAGTAGTTTGCTGCTTTACTTATCCTATCAACAGCAGATAGCAGACACTATCTTTTGACTCCCTACTGTTACTGACAGATTGAATTAGTATTCAGAAACATCTCAACAAAGACAATTCCAAGACCAGAGGACTTCACTGGTTAATTCTGCCACCCAGTTAAAGAAAGATTAACACTAATCCTTCTCAAACTCTTTCCAGAGGCCAAAGATGATATTGGATTCAGTGTGGTAGTATTTTGTTGAGGATTTTTGCATTTGTATTCATAATAACATTTTATAATTTTTTGTGATATCTTTGTCTAACTAGTTCTTATGTTGAACATCACTTGTATGCCAGGGTAAATCCCACTTGATCATCATGTATTATCTTTTTAATATGCAAAATCCTCAACAAAAGACTACCATACTGAATTCAACAGCACATAAGAAAATCAGTTGATTAATACTCCACATTAATAGAATAAAGAGGGGCAAAAAAGCACATGATGCACAAAAAGCATTTGACAAATTTAAAAGTCATAATAAAAACACTCAAAAAACTAGGGATCTAGGGAACATGTCTCAGTATTTATGGACTTTTATGAATCCCACAGTTAACATTTTACTCAATGTTGAAAGGTTGAAAGGTTTTTCCCAAAAGATCAGGAACAAGACGAGGTTGCCCACTTTTATCACTTTTACTCAACATTTTACTAGTAGTTCCAGCCAAAACAATTAGGCAGAAACAGAAAAGGCATCCAAATTGGAAAGTAAAAAGTAAAACTATTTGCTGGTGATGTGATCCTATATATAGAAAATGTTAAAGAAACACCCCAGAGCAACTAGAGTTGATAAACAAATTCAGCAAAGGTGCAGTGTTCAAAATCAGTTGTATTTCTATATACCAGCAATGAACCATCAAAAAAAGGACACTTTAAAAATCTATTATGGTGGCATCCAAAATAATAAAATACCTTGGAAAAAAATTAACCAAGAATGGAAAGACTTATAAAGTTAAAACTAGGATACATTGCTGAAAGAAAGAATACCTAAATAAATTAAAGACATCCCTTGTTCATGAATCAGAAGACATAATATTGTGAAGATGACAGTACTTACCAAAGATTCAGTAAAATCCGTACAAAACTCCAATGACCCTTTTTCCAGATATGAAAAAGATAATCCTCAAACTCATGAAATTCCAAAGTGTTCTGAAGAGTCAAAATATCAAAAAAGAAGAATCAAATTTGAGGAATCATACTTCCAGATTTCAGAACTTATTACAAAGTTTCACTAACTAAAGTTTGTGGATCTGGCAAAAGTAGAGACATAGAGACTAATGAAGTAAATAAAGCTGCTTATCTATGGCCAGTTGGTTTTCACCAAAGATGCTGATGTCATTCAATGAGGAAAGAAGAGTTTGTTCAAAAAGTGGTGCCAGAACAACTGGTTATCCACATACACTAGGTATAAAAATTAAATCAAATCAATGACCTAAACAGAAGAGCTAAAACTATAAAATGCTTAGAAGAAAACATAGTGCTAACTTTTCATGAGAGAAATTTTCTATAAAGAAAGCTGAGCGCCGAAGAATGGATACTGTTGAACTGTGGTGTTGGAGAAGAGTCTTGAGAGTCCCTTGGACTGCAAGGAGATCCAACCAGTCCATCCTAAAGGAGGTCAGTCCTGGGTGTTCATTGGAAGGACTGATGTTGAAGCTGAAACTCCAATCCTTTGGCCACCTCATGCGAAGAGCTGACTCATTTGAAAAGACACTGATGCTGGGAAAGATTGACGGCAGGAGGAGAAGGGGACAACAGAGGATGAGATGGTTGGAGGGTATCACTGACTCAATGGACACAAGTTTGGGTAAACTCTGGGAGTTAGTGATGAATAGGGAGGCCTGGCGTGCTGAGGTTTGTAGGGTCGCAAAGAGTTGGACATGACTGAGTGACTGAACTGAACTGAAATTTTCATGACATTGGATTTGTTAATGGAATCTTGACTTCCCTGGTGGCTCAGAGGTTAAAGCGTCTGCCTGCAATGCGGGAGACCTGGGTTTGATCCCTGGGTTGGGAAGATCCCCTGGAGAAGGAAATGGCAACCCACTCCAGTACTCTTGCCTGGAGAATCCCATGGACAGAGGAGCCTGGTAGGCTACAGTCCACAGGGTTGCAAAGAGTCGGACACGACTGAATCGTATGGAATGGAATCTTATATATGACACCAAAAGCATGGATAATGAAAACAGGTAAATTGGATTTCATAACTTTTTTGCATCAAATGACTTTATCAAGGAAGTCAAATGACAATAGAATGGGAGAAAATATTGTAAATCTGATATCTGAATGACTCTAGTATCCAGAGTGTATAAAATGACATCTTAAAAATTGGCACAGGACTTGAATAGATATTTCTCCAAAGTAAATGTGCAAAAGGTCCACAGGCACATGTCAAGATGCTCAGCATCATTAATCACTTGGAAAATGCAAAGCAAAACTATAATGAGATCCCACCTTAATCCACTGAGTTGACCATAATATTAAAAATGGAGAATAACAAGTGTTGATAGAGATGTGGAGAAATTGCAACCTTCAGGCATTGCTGGTGGGGAATGTAAAATGTTGCGGCTGCTGTGAAAAAGTATCGGGGATGTTTTCCAAAAAGTTAAACACAGAATTCTCATATGACCTAGCAACTCTATTCCTAGGTATATACCAAGAAGAATTAAAAACAGGTACTCAAACACTTGGACATGAATATTCATAGCAGCACTGTTTACAATAGCCAAAAGTTGGAAACAACCCAAATGTCCATCAATTGATGAATGGATAAACAAAATTTAGTATTGATATATGCATTCAGGGGACTGTTATTCATCATAAAAATATGAATGAGGTACTGAAACATAGTGCAATGTGGAACGATCTTGAAAACATTAATGCTAAGTGAAGGAAGCCAAACAAAACAGGTCACATATTGTAGGATTTCATTTATATGAAGTATCCAGAATAGAGACAGAAAAACTGGTGTTTTTCATGGGTTGGTCAGAGGGAAGGATGGGGAGCAGTTGCTTTAATTGATATGGGATTTTATTCTGGGGTAATGAAAATTTTTTAGAACTACATAGAGGTTGTGGTTTTACAACACTGTAAATGTACTAAATTCTATTGAATTGTTGCCTTTAAAATGGATAATTTTATGTTATGTAAATTTCACCTTGATTTTTAAAAATCAGCAAAGGACTGAATTGCCACTTCTCCAAGGAGGATATACAGTGACCACAGAGACAGCTGCCCAACATCATTAGTCTTTAAGACCCGTAATGAGATACTAGGATGGCTGTGGGCTTTCCTTGTGGCTCAGATGGTAAAGAATCCACCTGCAGTGCGGGAGACCTGGGTTCGATCCTTGGGTCGGGAAGATCCCTTGGAGAAGGGAAAGGCTACCCCCTCCAGTACTCTGGCATGGAGAATTCCATGGACTGTATAGTCCATGGGGTTGTAAAGGGTCGGACATGACTGAGCGACCTTCACTTTCTTTCACTTTCACTTTCCTGGCTTGCAGATGGTTGCCTTCTCATTGTGTCCTCACGTAGCCTTTCCTCCATACGTGTGCATGCCTGTTGTTACTTTGCATGTCCAAGTTTCCTATTCTTATAAGGGCAGCAGTCAGACTGGACTTGGACCCAAACTTAACTGTCATTTTATTTTAATTACCTCTTCAAAGGCCCTTTCTCCAAATGCAGTCACCTTCTGAGGTACTGGGGCTTAAGGTTTCAACATTTGAATTTGGGTGGAGGGGGGATACAATTCAGACCATAACAGGGAGTGACTGCTTAACAGGTATGGGCTTTCATTTGGAGGTGATGAAACTATTATAGAATTAGGTAACAGTAATGGTTGCACAATATTGTGACTGTACAAGTACCTGAATCACAGACTTTAAAATGGTTATAGTGGTGAATTTTATGTTCTCTGAATTTTACCTCCAAAAAACAGAGCTGGAGAGACCTGTAGATTAAAAGGTCTATCAATCATAATAGTCCTAGAAGTAGAGTTAGGTGCTGAAAATGCCTCTCTGCCCACTTCTATTTAACTTTGTGCCTGAAGTCTCAGTGTAATAAAGCAAGAAATTAAAAGCATATGGATTGGAAAAAATAAATCGATCCCCATTTGCATAAGACATGGTTGTCTGCATAGAAAATCCCAAGGAATTTATAAAGAAATTCTTAGAACTAATAAGTGATTTAAGTGATGTCAACAGGATGCAGCGTCAACACACAAAGGGAATATTTCTATATGCTAGCAATAGAAAATTGGAAACAAATTTTTAGCACAGTAATACAAAAAATGAAACAGGTGTAATATGTATCAAAATCTATCAAATCTACATGCTGAAGACCATAGAATATTGATGAAAGATATCAAAGAAAACCTAGTTAAATGGAAAGACATACCATGTTTATGGACTGGAAGACTCAGCAGATTAATAGTCAAGATTTCAGTTCTCAAAATAATCTATAGATTTAGAGCAATAGTCAAAAGTTCAGCAAGAGTATTTGTAGATACAAACTGATTCTAGTGTTTATATGGAAAGGCAAAGGAAGTTGAAAACCTTCATTTTGAAAAAGAAGAATAAAGTTGGTGGAATCACACTACCCAGCTTTAGGACTTATTATGAAATGATAAGACAGTGTGGTATCGGTTAACAGATAAACACCTAGATTAGTGGAACAGAATTGTGTTAAGAAATAGACCCCTACAAAGATTTTTGACAAAACTGAAGAGCTATTTAGTAGAGAAAGGAGGACAGTTCGACTACCATATACAAAATAAATGTCAATCTAAATCTCATACCAAACAAAAATTTAAAGGAATCATAGGTCCAAACTGAAAACAGTATGGAAGTTTTAGGGGAAAAGATAGAAAATCTATAGAATATTGGGTTCTATTGGGCTTGCCAACAATTTCTTATTCTTGGAACTGAAAGCATTTTCCATGAACTCATTTGCAAGAGAAAAGCAAAGTCACAGATGTAGAAAACAAACTTCTGGTTACCAGGGGGAAAAAGGAGGGTGTAGATAAATTGGGAGATTGGGATTGACATATACATACTACTATATATAAAATAGATAACTAATAAGGATCTACTATACAAAAACTAAGATCATGGCATCTGGTCCCATCACTTCATGGCAAATAGATGGGCAAACAATGAAAACAGTGAGAGACTTTATTTTCTTGGGCTCCAAAATCACTGCAGATGGTGACTGCAGCCATGAAACTAAAAGATGCTTGCTCCTTGGAAGAAAAGTTATGACCAACCTAGAGAGCGTATTAAAAAGCAGAGACATCACTTTGCCAACAAATGTCTGTTTAGTCAAAGCTATGGTTTTTCCAGTAGTCATGTATGAATGTGAGAGAGTTGGACCATAAAGAAAGGTGAGTGCTGAATAATTGATGCTTTTGAACTGTGGTGTTGGAGAAGACTCTTGAGAGTCCCTTGGACTGCAAGGAGATCCAACCCGTCCATCCTAAAGGAAATCAGTCCTGAATATACATGGAAGGACTGATGCTGAAGCTGAAACTCCAATACTTTGGCCCCTGATGCGAAGAACTGACTCATTGGAAAAGACCCTGATGCTGGGAAAGATTGAAGGCAGGAGGAGAAGGGGATGACAGAGGATGAGATGGTTGGATGGTATCATTCAACTGGATGGACATGAGTTTGAGCAAGCTCTGGGAGTTTGTGATGGACAGGGAAGCCTGGCATGCTGCTGTCAGTGGGGTTGCAAAGAGTTGGACATGACTGAGTGACTGAACTGGAAAACTGAAATTGGATACAGCACAGGGAACTCTTCTCAATCAATAGTCTGTAATGACCTATATGGGAAATGAATCTTAAAAAGAGTGGATATCTATATATATTTAACTGATTCAGTTTGCTGTACACCTGAAACTAACACAACATTGTAAATCAACTACAATAATTTTTTTAAAAAACATTTTCCATAAAAGAAATATGTGAACACCTCATCAAAATTAAAAACTCTACAGAATGAAAGAAACTTAATGAAAACAGTAGCTACAGTAGGAAAATATTTCAAATCATTTATATGATGAAAGACTTGTATCTAGAATATACAAAGAACTCCCAAAACTCAACAATAAAAAAGGAAACAACCCAATAAAAAATGGGCAGTAGATATGAGCAGGTACTTCACCAAGAAGTATGTAAGAATGGCAAGTAAGCACATAAAGAGATGAACTGAACATCATTGTTCAGGAAAAGATACTGAACTCTTTAAGTACTGGGGAAGTGAAAATTGAAACTGCAATGAGATACCCCTACATACCTGTTGAGGTCCTTTAATGGACCAGAACCTGGTGATCTGGAGTCAACGATAAGAAAGTAAAAGAGAGAAGGAAGCTGATATTCCTTGATTTATGCAGAAAACCAATAAAGCTCTTGACACAGAGCTTGCACTGCTTCACGTAGGCACCAGGCGCCCCCTCAAGGGGGTGAAGGCACAGTGCACCTTCTCAAGAGTGTCTTAGAAGCCCAGGCAAGAAAGTGAGCTCAGCGGGCTTCTGCACTCCAAAGAATTAGCCTGAGAGAAAGAAAGACAGACGCGGGGACCCAAGCTCTGATGGAGCAAAGGTGTTTTATTCAACATAGTGTGGGTATATATATTGTCTTACAAGGTAGCTATTTTCAGCAAAAATAAAAATCAAAAGTCCAGACTTAGTTATCATAAGGCAATCCATATCAAAGAGAGAGGGTTGTACATAATCACTTTTACCATATGGTTTATAAAAAGAGAGTCATAAATAGTTACTTATCACCGAATGGAAAAACTAACGAAGGAAATGCATGCATTCTCAGCCATGGGAGCAGCTTGCCAACTCCTCTTAATTCCTGAATATTTAGGAATTAATAAGGAACAGAGGATTCATGACAGATCCAAAACAGCACACAGGAAGCCTCCTCTTAAATGCTTCCTGACAGTTCCCCCTATTTTATTATATTTGTAAAAAAGGTCCTGACCAATTGAGTTTGTTTAGTATTAACCACCCTTACAGAAAGGCAATGATAAACAACAAATATAATTACCAAAACAATCACCAAAGTTACAGTTCTAGACCCGATGCTGTGTGTAATACTTTGAAACCATCCTCGTGGGTCTAGCCCAGATAATTGATCAGCTAGTTGTTCAGCTAAAGTTTCCAAGTTAGTGGAAGAGGGCAGACGTTTAGAAAAAGTTTCAAAGATTTCCTTTTGCAGTAATTGTACATTCAGAGAGGCATTATCATGTATATTCTGTAAATGAAATGTGATTTGTTCCCAGTTGTAGGCACTATGATTAAAATGAACAGGAGTAACACAAAAATTGAGTAGCATTCCAATCACATTTTAGCATCACTTGTTTTTCCAAATTTATTAATTGATATCTGACCCATTTGATGGCTGTTTTTAGTTCCTGTATTTCCACTTGAATATCCTCATCCACCTGGGCCTGAGTAGCCCACATATTATGAGCATCTTCAGTCCAATTTTGGATAAAATTATGTGTTTGAATCGAGGTATGTAAAGCAGCACTGGCTATGGCAGCAGTGGTGCAAATAGCTATTAACCCCAAAATGCCAAGAATCAGCCATTCAATGAATTGTTTAGATCATTGGAGCAGTTTAGTAAGTAATCTGGAAGCAAGGCCAGCCATAGGACTTTCTTCCCAGGGTTGTTGAAGATTTATTGGTAACCACAAATTACATTGAGATTGAAGAATCAAAAGGGAATCATTTCTTAAAGAGAGGAGTTAAGACAAGTATATAGTTTGCAATTAATACAAGTTACAGAACATAAAGTCTTATTAAATTATCAATTTCCTATGGCTATAGCAAAAGGAAGTGGGACACAGGCCTGTATAAAATATGATTGATTATAGTGAAAGAAATAGTTACTATGACCATGACTGGTCCCTGTGAAATGTCTGGTCCAAGTTCTAAGTTCTTCAGTGCTCACAGCAAGTTTCCAAATGTCCCATTGTTCAGGCCCACTCTGTTTATTGCGGATGATCCTAGGACGTGGTGGGGCTAATCCACAGGCAAACCACCCAAGAAGTCCTTTGTCATGGTAATGCTCCGTCGTAGTGTCATTAATTTTCCATGCCACTTGAGTAGCATAGTCACACACAGAGCAGTTAACATCTTCTGAGCAGTTAGATAACCACATACCATGGGGTCCCCAATCAACAGTTATATGATTAGCTACAAACATTAATTTTCCTGATTTGGCTTGACATTTGTCCCAACAAACAGGAGTATATGTAAAGTTTTTATAAGTAAACCCTTTGGATAATGTTCTATGTTCTTTCCCTAACTCTTTCCCTAAAGTCTCAGTACCATAAACATGGTTCACAGACAAAGAAAGGGCAGTAAATAATCCAAGCAACATCTGAAAATCCTTTCTGGGAGGCAGGGCGAAAGCCCAAGTTTGTCGGCTGATGTTTATGCATAATTCTGCTGGGCCTATGCACAAAGGAAGGACTTCATAACCTAGAGAAATATTAATTAGTTTTCCTTCTTCTTCAGAGTGTGAGGGCCCTTTAATGTTCCAGGGAGAAGGCATGTGTATAGAGTCATTAGTTGAAACGATTGGTCCTCTCTCTGTCCATTCGACCACCTGTAGTAGAGGGGGGTTGGGTATATAAGCCCAGGAAGTATGATTAATTAGAGCTCGAGCGGGTGAGGCACAGGTCAAGAGACTGAGCATTTCCGGGAGAATGTATTCAGGACTCCGAGGCATTCATTGTTGAGAGACCAAATTTTCAGCTCGATTAGTAAGGGTTTTTATTTGTCCCCAAGTGGAGAGATCATAAGGGTGATGCCACCAAGGGCAGTGCTTCCTGGAGATCTTTAGAGCCACCATGGCCCGTATTGGAATTTCTTCCTCCTGGGGTCCTTGTTGTCCCGTCTCCATTTTGAAGGCCAGGGGCCTCCTTGGGTCAAATCTTCCGAAGAGGAAGCCATGTGAGTTCGTTGGATCCATCTGAGGAAATACAAGCATACCCCTTTCCCTGTAAGATTAGTTTCCCAGATTTCCATTGTTTTGTTGACCCATTGTCTTGGTACCAAATGGGCAGAGGAAGAGAAGTGTCCTTCAATTCCTCGAAATACTTTTCTGCTCTTGTTAAGATATCTCCCTGTGGTAAATTTAAAAAATTTAAAACAAATAAAGCTGTATTAACAATAGTTATAGGTTTAGAAAATATCTTATGTTGGAATCTAGTAAAGTCTGCTTTAGATAAGGAAGACAGTAGTGTTCCTTTGTATTCCCCGTTTTTTAATTGCCATAAAATCTGAGATGACATCATAATTTGAATTTCTCCTTTATAATCTGAATCAATTACTCCAGGGTGAACAGTAATTCCTTTAGAAGTCAAACTAGATTGGCCAAGTAAAAGACTGAAGGTTTGTGGGGACAGGGGTCCAAAAAAGTCCGGTAGGCATTCTAGAGGTGACTGCTTGAGGGTAAAGGAGAAAGTTATTTAGGGCTGGTATATCCACGGCAGCACTGCCAGATGTTGAGGGTTTGAGGGAAAATATGGAATTTGCCCCTGGTTTTTGTTGAAGGTGACCTGGGGGGTCCCTTGCTTGGAGTTTCGCAGAATAGGTTTCCCTTCAGTGTCAAATTTAGACTTAGAATCTGACCCAATGTGTTCCTCTGTGGCAGCGAGGGCAAATTTTTGGAGGTTTTTTATCAGCTTTCTTAGGGAAGTCCCTTTTTAAATGGTTCTTATCTCCACATGTAAAGCATCTTTCATTTCCCTTTCTTAAGGCAGCAACCATTGTTTCAGCTAGCATTTGACTCTTTTGAGTTTCTGATCCTAGATTGCGGCAAGCCTTCAAATAATCAATAATAGTCCCTGTCTCATGAATTGGAGCTATAGCCTTTTGACATTCCTGATTTGCATTTTCATAAGCTAGTAATTTCTCTATTTGCCTTTTGGCTTCTTCTCCAATTAGAGCACGGGAAATAGCAGTTTCTAATCTAGCTAAAAAATCAGCATACGTTTCATTCAGTCAGTCAGTTCAGTCGCTCAGTCGTGCAAGTCTTTGCGACCCCATGAATTGCAGCATGCCAGGCCTCCCTGTCCATCACCAACTCCCAGAGTTTACTCAAACTCACGTCCATCGAGTCAGTGATGCCGTCCAGCCATCTCATCCTCTGTCATCCCCTTCTCCTCCTGCCCCCAATCCCTCCCAGCATCAGGGTCTTTTCTAATGAGTCAACTCTTCGCATGAGGTGGCCAGAGTACTGGAGCTTTAGCATCAGTCCTTCCAGTCAACACCCAGGACTGATCTCCTTCAGAATGGACAGGTTGGATCTCCTTGCAGTCCAAGGGACTCTCAAGAGTCTTCTCTAACACCACAGTTCAAAAGCATCAATTCTTCGGCGCTCAGCTTTCTTCACAGTCCAACTCTCACATCCATGCATGACCACTGGAAAAACCATAGCCTTGACTAGACGGACCTTAGTTGGCAAAGTAACGTCTCTGCTTTTGAATATGCTATCTAGGTTGGTCATAACTTTCCTTAGGCCCCTGCAATATTTTAGCGTAGCTACCTGTAGGTTCCTCTTGAGGAGTAATTTGGTCCCAAGCTTCAAGGGCCACTGTTTTTAATTGTTCATGTAGCAAAGGAGGGTGCTGTATTAGAGCTTCTATAACGTCAAATTGTCCTGTACCAGTTAGCATTTCAAAAGTAATTTGAGTTTGGGGAGCACCAGCTCGAGCATTTCTGTTAGCATGATCTCTGGCTATATCATGATACCACATTATCCACTGAAGATATTCTCCTGGTTTAAGGAAAGCTTTTATTAAAGTTCGCCAATCATGGGGAATAAAATCTCCAGTAGAGGATGTTATAGAATTTAGAAGTGCTTTAGTAAAAGGTGAATGTGGGCCATACATAGTTATAGCTTTTTTAATTTGTTGCATGTGAAAAAGGTTAATACCCTCATAATGAGGTATTATGTGCCTTTGAGCATCAGGATTTCTAAAACCTGCAAAGGTAGGAAACCATCGGTTTCAGAGACTTGTGATTGCAAAGCTAGCAATTCAGAGAGCCTCTGTCATGAAGGAGAGTGAGTAGGTAGCAGATTCTTACAATTAAGAGTATGTGGTAAAAATTTATTATTGTTATTCAGAAAGGTGTTGTCGGTTTTAATGTCAAAAGGTGTCTTAGGGGAGTCGTTACCAGAATCATTAGGTTCTAGCAAGGGAGAGACTTTGGGATTTGTGCCTGCTAGCAGGGGAGGAGTGCTTGGAGTAACCGGGGCAGGGCTTGTAGGAAAATTCTGAAATATTTTATGTTGTTCTAATTGGGCCTTTTGTAAGGTTTCATCATCTAATTCATATTCATGTAATAAGTGTTCTGCCTGTTGCCGAATATTAGGAGGGCTAGGATTACCTTGAAATAGAAAAATCACAGCTTTAATGAGGGCCCATAGGGGCCAAAAATCTATGAGGATATTTTTTCCCTGTCTGGCAGCACATTCAACATTCTCTTTGACCTGGTGCCAAATTTCTAAATCAAAACTACCTTCATCAGGGAACCAAGGGTTACATTCAACCACCGTCTGAAGGCAAGCTTCTGTTTGCTGGCGTGAAACTGAAAGTCCCTGAACTTTAAATAAGTGATGAAGTAAAGTAGCAGAGTGATGGGGCTTTCCAGCCATTTAACCCATGTCTTAGTACTTACCGACCTGAATAGGTCTTCGAGTCACTCTGCCCGAATCTGCCACATGTACCAGGCTCCTGTTCTGGGCGCCACTTGGTGAGGTCCTTTAATGGACCAGAACCTAGTGTTCTGGAGTCAATGATAAGAAAGTAAAAGAGAGAGAAAGAGGCTGATATTCCTTGGTTTATGCAGAAAGCCAATAAAGCTCTTGACACAGAGCTTGCACTGCTTCACATAGGCACCAGGCGCCCTCTCGAGGGGGTGAAGGCACAGTGCACCTTCTCGAGAGGGTCTTAGAAGCCCGGGCAAGAAAGTGAGCTCAGTGGACTTCTGCACTCCAAAGAGTTAGCCTGAGAAAGAGAGAGAGAAAGACAGACGCGGGGACCCAAGCTCTGACGGAGCAAAGGTGTTTTATTCAACATAGTGTGGGTATATATACTGTCTTACAAGGTAGCTATTTTCAGCAAAGATAAAAATCAGAAGTCCAGACTTACAAGTTATCATAAGGCCATCCATATCAAAGAGAGAGGGTTGTAAATAATCACTTTTACCATATGGTTCATAAAAAGGAAGAGGGTCATAAATAGTTACTTATCACCGTATGGAAAAACTAACGAAGTAAATGCATGCATTCTCAGCCGTGGGAGCGGCTTGCCAACTCCTCAATTAATAAAGAACAGAGGATTCATGACAGATCGAAAACAGCACACAGGAAGCCTCCTGTTAAATGCTTCCTGACACATACCCATTAGAGTCACTAAAATAAAACTAACAGTGCCAAATGCTGGCAGGGATGCAGACTAGAATTCTCATGATGCTGGTAGAAGTGCACTATGGTATTGTCACTTTAGAAAACTCTTTGACAGTTTTGTATAAAGTTTAATGTACACTTAATGTGTGACCCAGGAGTCTTACTCCATAGAGAACTGAACACAATTTCACACAAACCCTGTTTGCACATGTGTATGTATGTATGTGTATATATTTAATTTATTCATAATTGCCACAAAGTGGAAGCAACTGAAATTCCTTCAATAGGTGAATTGATTATGAAAGTCTAAGACTTCTGTTGAAGAACTAATCAGCAGTAAAAAGGAATGAACTTAAAAGAAATTTACATTTAATTGCCTGCCCAGGGTCTTAGTTGTAGAATGCAGGATCTTTAGTTACCACATGTGAGATTTAGTTCCCTGACCAGGGATTGAATCCAGGCCCCCTGCATTGTGAGCTCGGAGTCTCAGCCACTGGACCACCAGGGAAGAGTCCCAGGAATGAACTTTTGGTAACAAGCAACAACTTGGAAGAATTTCAGAGTCTGAGTAAAAGAAGTGAGTCTCCAAAGGCTACCTACATTGTGATTGCACTCATATGATAGTCCCATATCAAAATTAAGAAATAGAAAACTTATTCAGTCTAATTATCAAAGTAGAGACTGAAAATTGTGATTAAGGATCTATGATTTTAAAAGACAGTCAGTTTACATGGCTTTACAGCTCAGTTCTAACCTTTGAAGGATGGATGGGTCTAATTCAATTTCTGCATTATCACAGACAATATGAAAAGCTTAAAAGTTCCTCCATTTTTAAAACAGCTAGAATAATTTTAACACCAAAACCTGGTTCGAGATAACATAGAAGAAAACTATTGACCCATCTCATATATAGATGTCAAACTTTAGGAAAAAAAATCAATAAATATAACTGTATTAGGGAACAATCCACAATGACCAAGTTCAGTTTAATCCACATATATAAAGTCCATTCAGCTTCAGGAAATTTCAAGGTAATTCAAGATGTTATATAATTCTTTACATCAACAAACTAAAGGAGAAAAAGCACATGGTTAGATCAATAGATACTGTGGAGACATCTGCTAAAAGTCATCCAACCAGTCCATTCTAAAGGAGATCAGCCCTGGGTGTTCTATGAAAGGAATGATGCTAAAGCTGAAACTCCAGTACTTTGGCCACCTCATGCGAAGAGTTGACTCATTGGAAAAGACTCTGATGCTGGGAGGGATTGGGGACAGGAGGAAAAGAGGACGACAGAGATGAGATGGCTGGATGGCATCACTGACTCAATGGACATAGGTTTGAGTGAACTCCGGGAGTTGGTGATGGACAGGGAGGCCTGGCGTGCTGCAATTCATGGGGTTGCAAAGAGTCGGACACAACTGAGCGACTGAACTGAACTGAATGGAAACTTACCAGATACTTGTAACAACTCTGTTTCCCCTTTTACTAATGAAGAAATGAGCTCCAAGGTTAAAAAACTTGCTTAGAGTCACAGGGCTGGTGTACAGGGTCATTTCAATGTCAAACGTTAATTTTCTCGAGCTTTTTAAAAAATGATCATTTGGCTGCATGTGTCATAGTTGTGGCATATCTTAGTTGAGGCTTTCAGGCTTGGTTGCTTGGTGGCATGTGTGATCTTAGGTGCCCCATTAGTGCAGTAGGGAAGAAAACCTATGACCAGCCTAGACATCAAATTAAAAAGCAAAGACATCACTTTGTCGACAAAGGTCCATCTAGTCAAAGCTATAGTTTTTGCAGTAGTCATGTATGGATGTGAGAGTTGGACCTTAAAGCTGAGCACCAAAGAATTAATGCTTTTGAACTGTGGTGTTAGAGAAGACTCTTGAGAGTTCCTTGGACTGCAAGGAGATCCAACCAGTCCATCTAAAGGAAGTCAATCCTGAATGTTCATTGGAAAGACTGCTGCTGAAGCTGAAGCTCCAGTACTTTGGCCACCTGATGCAAAGAGTTGAGTTATTAGAAAATATCCTGATGCTGGGAAAGATTGAAGGCAGGAGGAGAAGGAGAAGACAAAGGATAAGATGGTTGGATGGCATCACCGACTTGATGGATTTGAGTTTGTGCAAACTCTGGGAGATGGTAAAGGACAGGGAAGCCTGGTGTGTTGCAGTCCCTGGGGTCACAAAGAGTTGGACATGACTGAACAATAACTATGTGTGATCTTAGTTCCCTGACCAGGGATGGAACCTATGCCCCCTGCAGTGGAAGGTGGATTCTTAACTACTAGACTGCCACGGAAATCCCTCAAACATTAATTTTTACCAGTCTGACAGATGAGTTAACAGTATGCCACCAGTAAAGTGGTTTTAGTGAGAGTGCCCATCTCCTGTTTGGCAGTTCTGACTTGCCCATTCATATTCTTTACTTTTCTATATATAGTTATGTGTTCTTTCTTCCTGCTGATTTGCATAATTTCTTTATATGTTCTAGAAATTTCATCTTTTTGTCTGTCACATATGTTGCAAATATTTACTCCCAGGCTGAATTCGTTTATTGTGTCATGTATCAGGCAAAAGCTTTAAAACAATGAATCACTGTTATCCTTCATTTTATTTATGCTTTTTGCTTTTCTTTCAAAGACCTTTCTTTTCATGATGATAAATAATAGTTTTATGTATTTTCTTCCTATATTATGGACCTATAGTTTTGAATAGCCGATTGGATGGCAACATTCTTTCTGACTATAATGAGAATACTTCTGATGTTTCATCATTAAGTATGAGTTTGTTATGATTATGTGGTAAACACCCTCTATTCCTTTATTAAGTTTCTAATTCTAGTTTACTGAGAATTTTCAATAATTGTCTTGAGTTTTATCAAATGCATATTTGTCATTTCCTGAGATAATGAGGAGAGTGAAAAAGTGGGCTTAAAGCTGAACATTCAGAAAACTAAGATCATGGCATCTGGTCCTATCACTTCATGGAAAATAGATGGGGAAACAGTGGAAACAGTTGTCAGACTTTATTTTTCTGGGCTCCCAAATCACTGCAGATGGTGATTGCAGCCATGAAATTAAAAGACACTTACTCCTTGCAAGAAAAGTTATGAACAACCTAGATAGCATATTAAAAACAGAGACATTACTTTGCCAACAAAGGTCCGTCTAGTCAAGGGTATGGTTTTTCCAGTGGTCGTGTATGGATGTGAGAGTTGGACCATAAAGAAAGCTGAGCGCCAAAGAATTGATGCTTTTGAAGTGTGGTGTTGGAGAAGACTCTTGAGAGTCCCTTGGACTGCAAGGAGATCCAACCAGTCCACTTTAAAGGAGATCATTCCTGGGTGTTCTTTGGAAGGACTGATGTTGAAGCTGAAACTCCAGTACTTTGGCCACCTCATGTGAAGAGCTGACTCATTGGAAAAGACTCTGATGCTGGGAGGGATTGGGGGCAGGAGGAGAAGGGGACAACAGAGAATGAGATGGTTGGATGGCATCACTGACTCGATGGACATGAGTTTGAGTGAACTCCGGGAGTTGGTGATGGACAGGGAGGCCTGGCGTGCTACAGTTCATGGGGTCGCAGAGTCGGACACGACTGAGCGACTGAACTGAACTGAACTGAGATGATAATGTGGTTGTTTCCCTTTAAAGTTAGTAAAGGTAATGATTTACATTGAAAGCTTTTAAAACAGTGAACTGTTGTTACATTCCTGAGATAAACCCTACTTTGCCATGATATATTGTTCTTTTAACAAAAGTAGATTCTAGTTGCTAATATTTGGTTTAAGATTGTTATGTGAGGTTAGTCTGCAGTGTTCTTGTGTTGTACTTCTCTGGTTTTGGTATCAGGATTATTAGGTTATAAAATAAGTTGGATTTTTTTCTCTTTGGAAAGACTGCATAGCACAATAAGAACATGGCTGTACAGTCAGATGCTTTGGGTGGAATCTTGATTTTCTGCTATCTTGATGTCTAACATTATAGGTTACTTTCACCTATTTTTGAACCATATGTAAATAAAGCCATATAATATGTACTCTTTTGAGTCTAGTTTCTCTCAATCAGTATTATGTTTGTTAGGTTCATCCATGTGGTTACATGAAGCAACGATTTAGTAATTCTCATTGCTGTATAGTGTTCCACTGTGTGAATATACCATACTTTGTTTATTCATTCTTTTATTGAGAGATAATTTCAGGTTTTAAAAGGCTTTTACAAAAATAAAAGGCTTTTACAAATTATGCTGCTATGAATATTCTTGTGAACAGATATACATTTACTGTATATTTCTGTTGGGTACATATCTAGGAGTGGAATGCATATGTATATATTTATATATTCAGCTTTAGTAGATAATGCAACAGTTTTCCCAAAGTGTCTTTATTGCTTTTCACTCCTAACACCAATGTTGGAGAGTTGCTTCCTGCACATTCCTGCTAATACTCAGTAACATCTGTCTTGTTCGTTTTTGCCATTCTGGTAGAGTATTGCACTGTGGCTTTATTTTGCATTTTGTTGGTCACTTGTAAAGTTGAAAACTTTCTTTTTTTTTTAGTTCTAGCATTTTATTATTATATGAACAGCATCTGTCTTACACACATATGTGGGCTTCCCTGGTGGCTCAGCTGGTAAAGAATCTGCCTGCAATGCGGGAGACCTGAGTTCAATCCCTGGGTTAGGAAGATCCCCTGGAGAAGGGAACAGCTACCGACTCCAGTATTCCAGCCTGGAGGATTCCATGGAATATAGTCTACGGGGTCACAAAGGGTCGAATGTGACTGAGTGACTTTCACTATACACATATATAGCCCTTGAATTAAACTCTGTGTTCACATCCCCCAAATAGATTAAGCCCTATGTTCCTAACCCCAAAATTAAAGTCAAATAATTAGGATGTTTTTGTTCAGGTCCATAACATGTGATAACAATTTATTAGGTTGTGTTAGTTAAAATTACATTTGGTTGAGAACCAAGTAAATTTTTAAAAAAATAATGCCTTTACCAAAGTTAAAGTTTAAATCTCCATCATGGGAAAAAAAGTAAACAAGTTGACTGTTTTACCTAGGTAAATGTGTACTCAGTCACTCAGTCGTGTCTGACTCTTTGCGACCCCATGGACTACACAGCGTGCAAGGCTCCTCTGTCCATAGGCTTTCCCAGGCAAGAATACTGGAGTGGGTTGCCATTTCCTTCTCCAGGGGATCTTCCCGACCCAGGGATCGAACCCATGTCTCCTGTGTCTCCTGCACTGGCAGGCAGATTCTTTACCACTGAGCCACCTGGGAAGCCTGAAATATGAATTAACTATCAGCGCAGTCAAGGAATAGACATATCCAACACTTCTGAAGTTTCCTTCTGTTGTTTTTGTTTTGTTTCATTTAATTTTGTTTTCATGGTAAGAAGACAGCATGAGAGCTACTACCTTCAACAAAATTTGAAATTCACAATACTGTATGTCCACTGAATAACTACGCCTCTTTCCCCTACCCACATCCACTGGCAACCAGTATTGTATGCTCTGCTTAGACTATCTTAGATTCCTTATATAAGTGGAATCATGAAGTATCTGGCTTTCTGTGATGGCCTGTTCAATTGGGTACAATGTCCTCCATATTCATCCACGTTGTTGCAAATTGTAGGATTTCCTTGTTTTTTTAATATTGAATGATATTCCTACACACACACACACACACACATATATATATTACACTTTATAATATGTATGCATATGACAGTTTTATCATTCATCTAGATAAAACTTGGGTTGTCTCCATATCTTGTTTATTGTGAGTAATGCTGCAGTGATCATGAGAGTCCAGATATCTCTGAGATCCTGGTTTCATTTCCTTTGTATATATGCCCAAGAGTGTAATTGCTGGATTATATGGTAGCTCTTTCCTTTTCTCCTTTGCTTTTCGCTTCTCTTCTTTTCACAGCTATTTGTAAGGCCTCCCCAGACAGCCATTTTGCTTTTTTGCATTTCTTTTCCATGGGGATGGTCTTGATCCCTATCTCCTGTACAGTGTCACGAACCTCATTCCATAGTTCATCAGGCAGTCTATCTATCAGATCTAGGCCCTTAAATTTATTTCTCACTTCTACTGTATAATCATAAGGGATTTGATTTAGGTCATACCTGAATGGTCTAGCGGTTTTCCCTACTTTCTTCAATTTAAGTCTGAATTTGAAATAGATGGGGAAACAGTGGAAACAGTGTCAGACTTTATTTTTTTGGGCTCCAAAATCACTGCAGATGGTGATTGCAGCCATGAAATTAAAAGACGCTTACTCCTTGCAAGAAAAGTTATGAACAACCTAGATAGCATATTCAAAAGCAGAGATGTTACTTTCCCGACTAAGGCCCATCTAGTCAAGGCTATGGTTTTTCCAGTAGTCATGTATGGATGTGAGAGTTGGACTGTGAAGAAGGCTGAGTGCTGAAGAATTGATGCTTTTGAAGTGTGGTGTTGGAGAAGACTCTTGAGAGTCCCTTGGACTGCAAGGAGATCCAACCAGTCCATTCTAAAGGAGATCAGCCCTGGGATTTCTTTGGAAGGAATGATGCTAAAGCTGAAACTCCAATACTTTGGCCACGTCATGCGAAGAGTTGACTCATTGGAAAAGACTTTGATGCTGGGAGGGATTGGGGGCAGGAGGAGAAGGGGATGACAGAGGATGAGATGGCTGCATGGCATCACTGACTCGATGGACGTGAGTCTGAGTGAACTCCGGGAGTTGGTGATGGACAGGGAGGCTTGGCGTGCTGCGATTCATGGGGTCGCAAAGAGTTGGACATGACTGAGCGACTGAACTGAACTGATGGTATCTCTGTTTTCAGTTTTTTGAGAAACCGCCATACTGTTTTTCCCAACAATGGCACACAAGGGTTTATTCTAATTTCTCCAACTCACTGCCAGCACTTACCTTTTTTAATATTAGTCATCCTAACAGATGTGAGGCAATATCTTGTAGTTTTCATTTGCATTCCCTGATGAATAGATAAATTAATTACCTTACACCTGGTGGACTTTTGTATGTCTGGAGATTTCTGTCCAAGTCCTTTTTCAATTTTTAATTGGATGTGTGTGTATGCTCAGACGCCTACTCATGTCTCTTGGCGACCCCATGCACTATGGCCCTCCAGGCTACTCTGTCCGTGGGGTTTCCCAGGCAAGAATACTGGAGTGGGTTGCTATTTCCTTCTCCAGGGGATTTTCCCAACCCAGGGATCGAACCCACAGCTCCTCCATCGGCAGGTGGAATCTTTACCACTGAGTCACTTGGGAAGTTAATTGGATGACTTTTATTTTTGCTTTAAAGTTGTAGGAGTTCATTTTTTATTAGTTTTTATTAGAGTATAGTTGACTTACAATATTGTGTTAGTTTCTGCTGTATAGCAAAGTGAATCAGTTATACATATACATATATCCACTCCGTTTTAGATTCTTTTCCCATACTATATGGCTTATTACAGAGTATTCAGTAGAGTTCCCTGTGGTATGCAGTAGGTGCTTATTGATTATGTATTTTACACATAATAGTGTGTATATGTTAATTCCAGTCTCCCAACTTATTCCCCCCACCCCCAGCACCACCCACTTTCCCCCTGGTAATCGTTGTTTGTTTTCTACATCTGTGACTCTGTTTCTGTTTAGGAATTCCTTATATATTTTGGGTATTAACTCTTTAGGAGATATGTGGCTTGCAAATTTTTTTAAAATTTTTATTGCAGGGTGTTTGCTTTACATGTTGGGATGGTTTCACTTGCAAATATTTGATGCCAGTTCTTAATTTTAAATACATATCATTTCCCCCCACTTTGGAGCTCTTTGTATGCTGTTTAAGAAAATTTCTCCTACCTAAAGTTCATTTGGATGTTGTACTTTATACCTCGAAGTTTTATTTTTTCACCTTTCACATTTAGATCTATAACATCTGGATTTTATTTTTGTCTATGGTCTGAAGCTGGGGGAAAGATCAACTTTTTTCACATCATGTTCAGTCAGAATTGTTTATTGAAAAGACCATTTCTTTGTCATCAGTCATGCATTCATTTATGAGTTCATGTTACTGAATTCTTGGTTCTATTTGTCTCTCCTTGTGCCAGTACTACACTGTCTTGATTACTGTAGCTTTACAACATGTCTTGCATTTGATAATATATGAATCTTCCTACTGTGTACTTTTAAATGTTGCCTCAGCTATTCTTAGTCCTTTGCATTTCTACATAAATCGCAGAATTTAGCTTCTCAATATCCCCAGGAAAAAGACCTGCTGGGATGCTGATTAAAATTGCCTAAATATATATAGCTCAATTCAGGGAAACCTGACATTTTTGAAGTGAGGTCTTCCACTCCATGAGCGTGTTATATCCCTCCTTTTGTGTGGGTATTCAGTTCCTCTCAGTAATATAATTTTCAGTATAGAGGCCTTGCTTGGATGTATTATTGCACATCCTTTGTTGGGTGTATTCCTAGCTATTTGATGTTTGTTTTAAAACTACTGTAAAGCTATCATAAATGGCATCATTTTAAAAAGCTTATTTTCTACTTTTTGGCTAGTATATATGAATTCAGTGGATTTTTGTAAGTTGGTCTTGTGCCCAGTGACCAACTTAAATTTACTTGTTAATTCTAATTGTGTGTGTGTGTGTGTGTGTACAGCTCAGTCATGTCCAACTCTTTGCAACCCCATGGGCTGTAGCCCACTAGGCTCCCTCTGTCTATAGGATTTTCCAGGCAAGAATACCGAAGTGGTTTGCCATTTCCT
This sequence comes from Capricornis sumatraensis, assembly GCF_032405125.1. Lineage (NCBI taxonomy): Eukaryota > Metazoa > Chordata > Mammalia > Artiodactyla > Bovidae > Capricornis > Capricornis sumatraensis. The sequence goes on along the minus strand of NC_091092.1, from coordinate 61,772,116 downwards.
TCTCCATGGGATTTTCCCAACCCAGGGATTGAACCCAAGTCTCCTGCATCTTCTGCATTGGCAGGCAGCTTCTTTACCACTGGCACCACCTGGGAAGCCTTTTGTATACTTTTCTACACACACAATCAGATCATTTGTGAATAATCACATTTTCTTTCTTCCTTATCTATATGCCTTTTCTTTATTTTTTATTGCCTTACTAAATTTGCTAGAGCTTTCAGGGATAGTATTAGGCAGCCTTGTTTATTCTCACATTCAGGGAAATGGGTTTTAATAATTTACCAGTAAGTGTGATGCTTGCTGTAGATTTTCAACAGATACTCATTATCTGTTTAAGAGAATTCTTCTCTTAGCTATACCATGAAAGTTAAAGTCACTCAGTTGTGTCCGACTCTTTGTGACCCCATGAACTGTATAGTCTATGGAATTCTTCAGGCCAGAATACTGGAGTGGGTAGCTGTTCCCTTCTCCAGCAGATCTTCCCAACCCAGGGATCGAACCCAGGTCTCCTGCATTGCAGGTGGATTCTTTACCAGCTTGAGCCACAAGGGAATCCCCCACTATACCTTAGCTATATATATTTTTTATCATTGTAATAGTTGTATGTGCTGGCACAGGCTACATCAGACTGGAATTTCTCTTTATTAATCACCTCATCCCATCTGAGGGTGTAGATTTTTCCCTTACTATTTAAATTATATTTATTTATTTTTGGCTGCACTGGGGATTAGGCTTTCTCTCATTGCGGCAAGCAGGGGCTACTCTTTGAATGCAGTGTGCGTGGTTTCTCTCATTGCAGAGCAGGGGTTCTAGGCTCTCAGGCTTCAGTATTTGCAAGACATGGGCTCAGCAATTGTAGCTCACAGACTCTAGAGCACAAGGCTCCATAGTTATGGCACACAGGCTTATTTGCTCCACAGCACATGGCATCTTGAGGAGGGTGACTGTCAATCTCAGGGTCTTCCCTGTAGCTCAAATGGTAAATAATCTGCCTGTGATGCAGGAGACCCAGATTCAATCCCTGGGTCAGGAAGATCCCCTGGAGGAGAGAATGGCCACCCACTCCAGTATTCTGGCCTGGAGAATCCCATGGACAGAGGAGCCTGGCAGCCTATAGTCGGTGGGCTTGCAAAGAGCTGGACATGACCAAGTGACTAACCCTATGTGGGATCTTCCCGAATCAAGGATCGAACCTGTGTGTCCTACATTGGCAGGTGGATTCTTTACCGCTGAGTCACCAGCGAAGCCCTTCCTCACTATTTAAATCTCTTTGTTTTTTTTCCCCCGGGGTTTCTCTGAGTCAATTATGGTAATTTATATTTCCTAGAAAATTGTCCATTCCATCTAACTTTTCCATTTTCTTGGCTTGAGGAAATATACATATTTAAAAAATATTTTTATTTAAAATATTTTATTTATATTTATTTTATTAAATAAACATTTAATAAAAAAACGTTTATTTTTCAAACGTTTCATTTTCTTTGTAGCATTTATCACTGTGCTTTGCTGTGGCTTCAGTCATGTCTGACTCTGTGTGACCCCATGGACTGTAGCCTGCCAGGCGCCTCTGTCCATGGGACTCTGCAGGCAAGAATACTGGAGTAGGTTGCCATGCTGGCATTAGGTTCTCTTGATCAACTCAATTTCTTTCTTTTTTAAAAAATATTCTGTTTTTCTCTTCAGCAGTTTCTTCATTTTATTTTCTGGATGTTTTATTATTGCTGTGTTGTTCTTCTTATTTTTATCTTATTCTAAATTCTTGAGGTGAAAACTAAGTTTTTTTTCTGTCTCCCTTGTTTTCTGATAAATACATTTAAGGCCGTAAATTTTCCTCCTCACTTGTCTCCATTACAAAGGTTTTGTTGTATGGTAGTTCCAGTGAGGTTTTTTAACTTCTAACTCATTTTGTTTTCTGGTTTTATTACCTCTTCAACTTGAGAGTTATTTAGAAATACATTTAAAAATTTCCAGGTGTGTGGATCTGCACTGGAGTTTGAGGGGATATTTTTTCTTCTTATGTTAAGTTTTAACAGTATGTGATGGTAGCTGTCCCCTGTGTGATATGAGCATTATGGAAGTTTTTTGGTTATTTCCTTTGTTACCTAGAACAGGGATCTACAAAATATAGCTTGTAGGCCACACGGGCCTGGTGCCTATTTTGGAAATCAAGGTTTCTTGGAATACAAACATGCCCATTTGTTTACATACTACCCATGTTGCATGCTGTGGCCCATGGGGTTGTGAAGAGTCAGACACGACTGAGTGACTGAACTGATGACTAATTTCCAGTTAACAACTGGAAAGCTGAATGGTTGTAACAGAGACCTTGGGGTCCACACAGCTTAAAAAGTTTACTATTTGGCCCATGAAAAGGTTGTTGCCTGACTTAAAACATGGTCAACTTTTGTAACTTTCTCATATGAATTGAAAGATATGTGTATTGTCTTGAGTCTAAGTCCCTTATAGCCTTGTATGACTGTGTATGTGTGGGTTTATTCCTGTACTTGGGATTCCCTGGTAGGTCAGACAATAAAGCATCTGCCCACAATACAGGAGACCCAGATTCGATCCCTGTGTCAGGAAGATCCCCTGGAGAAGGAAATGGCAACCCACTTCAGTACCTTTGCCTAGAAAATTCCATGGATGGAGGAGCCTGGTGGGCTACCATGGGGTCGCAGAGTTGGACACGACTGAGCAACTTCACTTTATTCCTCTACTTTATTCTGTTCCATTGGTCTATTGTCTGTTTCTTATGCCAGTACCATAGTCTTCTGATTACTGTTACTATTATACAGATCCTCATTTCCTTCCTCATTGAGAGAGATGTATATAAACCTCCCATTGTAACTAAATTTGTTTACTTCCTATAGTTTAATCATGGTTAGCTTTATGTGGGCTTCCCTCATGGCTCAGCTGGTAAAGAATCTGCCTGCAATGCAGGAGACCTGGGTTCGATCCCTGGGTGGGGAAGATCACTTGGAGAAGGGAACGGCTACTCACTCCATTATTCTGGCCTGAAGAATCCCATGGACAAAGGAGCCTGGTGGGCTACAGTCCACGGGGTCGCAAAGAGTCAGATACTACTGAGCAACTAACATACTGACTTTGTGTATTCTGAAGCTGTATTGTTAGTGCATAAAGAATGGATAAAGGTTCATAACTTTTTATATTTTTTCCTCCTAAACTATGAAGTGTCTTTCTTTGTCCCATCTATTTATGTATATATTTAAGTATACCTTAAATGCTTTCTTTGTAAAGAATATTATTATTTGATTCCTGTAGCTGTTACACAGTAATAGTTGAACCTCTTAGGATGCAACTATATATATTAGGAAAAATAATAAATAAAATTAAAGGAGAAAGATTCTTACTTGGGTAGAAGAAGTCTGGAGATAGGTGTTCCAGGACTCTACAATATTATCAGACTCCTACCTTCTGCTTCACCATCTTGGTGTATGGTTTCCATCCTAAGGTCCCCTCGTGGTCCCCGAGACTTCTGGAGCTCCAGCCAGCACATCTCCATTGAGGGACAGAAGGAAGAGGAAAGGTAGGAGGACAAAAAGGATTTGGGCCCAGGTCTGCTGGTTTCTAATAAGTAACCCTCCCAGACAGTCCCAGAAAACAATTCCATTTTCATCTCCTTGGCAGAATTTGGTCAGGTCCCCACGCCTGATCTCCCAGGGAGGCCTGTCAAGATACCTCTGTCCTGGCTGAAACTTGGCCTTCTGTTACCAAGGAGATTTTAATTGGTGCAGCCAGCAATCTCTGTCACTCCTTGTTTGCATGTTGCAGTTCTTGTCAGTGTCCTTTCCTGTTATTACTTTTTTTTTTCCATCTCTTTATTCTCAGCCTTCCTCAGTTATTTTGCTTTGGGTATGTCTCTTGTAAATAGAATGTAGCAAGATCTTGAGTTATTTGCTTTTAAGCAATCAGAACATCTGTCTATTATTAGGTGAATGCAATGCATTCATTTATTATTATTGATACATGTGGCAATATGACTACCATTATTCTTTCTGCATTCTTTTTGTCATACATCCTGCTTGTTTTTACCTGTCCTCTTTGTTACTCTGATGGAGTTTTCCGTTACCTGTTTTTTTTTTTTTTCAGTTTTAGAAATTGTCCTTACTGTTTTCATTCTTTTAATCATTACTCTTCATGTTTTACAGCATTGTTTTGAAATAATTGCAGATTTACAGAAAGTTGCAAGACTAGTACGAAGGATTCCTGTGTACCTTTTACCCAGCTCCCTCAAATGTCAGAATTTTATCATATTTCCATTATCTTTTTTCTTTATACCAATGCATTATTTTTCCTGATCCATTTGAAAATAAGAACACAGGCGAGTTATTCTGGGAAAATGTCCTTTGTTTTGGATTTGTTTATGTTTTATCATAATTAGATGGAGATTATGCAATTTTGGCAATAACACCACTGAAGTGATATTGTGTTCTTAGTGATTTGTTTTAGGAGGCACATGATATCAATTTGTCCCATCATATGTGACTGGAGCTTTGCATGTGCTTAAAGTCTTTGAGGTTTTTCACTGTAAATTTTTACCATTGAAATTAGTAAGTATCTTGTGGGGAGTTTTAGCATTCATTAAATGAGTCTTTCCTAATTATTTATTACTAAAATGGTTATCAAATGCAATGGTCTAATTCCATCATTCCACCTACATTTACTAGTTAGCATTCCACCGCAGGGAAGGTCTTGTTCTTCTTGCTATTTGTTTATTTATTTACATTAATAAATCTAGTTGTAGACACTTGGATTCTTATTTTACTAATAGGTTTTAACCCATTATTGTCACCAGCTATTTTGAGACACTCATTGTTTCAGAATTGGCCATTGGAAGCCCCTCCTATGTTCTCTTGACACGTTCCCACCATTCTTTGAGTACTACCTGATATTCTAACACAAGAAGATGTTGCAGCTTCATCTCCTCCTTTTCCTGCATTCAGTCCTGGATTTAGCATTTCTCCAAGGAAGACTGGTTCTTTTCATTTTTTAAGCAGTTTTACTCAGGTATAATTTACATAAACTACACATGTTTACAATTTGATAAGTTTTGACATATACATACCTATACATAACATCACCACAGTCAAGATGATAAAGACATCCATCATCCTTCAGGCTTTCTTTATGCCCCTTTGTAATTCCTCCCTCTTGCCATTTCATGTCCCTCCTCAAACCCCAGGAAACCCTGGCTTGTTGTCACTAAAGATTACTCTGCATTTTCTAGAAATATGCATATATGTAGAGGCTCAACAGTAGAGAATCCACCTGCAATGCAGGAGATGCAGGAGACATGGGTTTGATCCCTGGGTCAAGAAGAGGAGGAAATGGCAACCCACTCTAGTATTCTTCCCTGGGAAATCCCATAAATATAGGAGTCTGGCAGGCTACAGTCCATGGGATCACAGAGTCGGACATGACTGAGTGACTGAGCATGCACACACACACATAGAATATGTACTGTTTGTTTCCTTTCAAACAGAATTATTTTGAAATTCATCCATGTTATAGGATATATCAATAGTTCATTATTTTCATTATAGAACAGTATTAAATCTTACAGCTAATACCACAGTTTCTTTATCCATTCACCTGTTGATAGACATTTGAGTTACTTGCAGTTTTTGTCTATTACAAATAAAGCTGCTTTGAACATTAGTGTGCAAATCTTTGTATGGACATATACTGTCTCTTCCCTTGTGAAATACCTAGGAGCAGACTGGCTGAAGCATATAGTAGGTGTATATTTAACTTTTTCAGAAATTACCAGGCTGTTTTCTAAAATAGCCTGCTGGGATTTTTTTTATTGGGATGATATTGACTCTGTTGATCCTTTTGAAGAGAATTGATCTTAAAGATACTGAGTTTTCCAGTCCATGAACATGGTATATGTCTCCATTTATTTAGGTCGTGAATTCTCTCAACAATTTATGGTCATTTTCAGTGTATAGGTCTTGCATATCTTTTGTCAGACTTATCCCCACATATTACATGTTTTTACCTACTGTTCTTTGCTGCTATACAAAATACATTTGATTTTTGTACACTGATTGTATCCTACAACTTGGATACATTCACTTGTTAATTTAGTAACTTTTTCTGAAGAGTCTGTTGGATTGCCTATTAATACATAGATCATCATCTGTGATTAAAGGAAGTTTTACTTCTTTCTTTCCAATCTGGATGTTTATTTTTCTCACTGCATTCAATGAGAGATTTAATAAACTGCTGAATACAGTTTAAAGACAGCGAGAGCAGTCATGGTAGCCTTCTTCTTGATCTTTGGAGAAATCAGCATTTCAGCATTAAGTATGATGTTATTCAGTTGCTAAGTCCTGTCCGACTCTTTGCGACCCCATGGACTGCAGCACACCAGATTTCCCTGTCCTTCACCAACTACTGGAGTTTGCTCAAACTCATGAACATTAAGTTGGTGATGCCACCCAACCATTTCATCCTCTGTTGCCCCCTTCTCCTCCTGCCTTCAGTGTTCACCAGCATCAGGGTCTTTTCCAATGAGTCTGCTCTTCGCATTAGGTGAACATGGTATTGAAGCATCAGCCTCAGCATCAGTCCTTCCAATGAATATTCAAGGTTCATTTCCTTTAGGATTGACTGGTTTCATCTCCTCACAGACCAAGGGACTCACAGAGTTTTCTCCAGCACCACAGTTGGAAAGCGTGAATTCTTTGGCACCCAGTCTTCCTTATGGTCCAACTCTCACATCCATACATGACTACTGAAAAACCATAGATCTGATAGTACAGACTGTTGTCAAAGTGATGTCTCTGCTTTTTAATATGCTATCTAGGTTTGCCATAGCTTTTCTTCCAAGAAGCCCAAGGAGTCTTTTAATTTTGTGGTTGCAGTCACCATCTGCAGTGATTTTGGAGCCCAAGAAAATAAGGTTTGTCACTGTTTCCATTCTTTCACCATCTATTTGCCATAAAGTGATGGGACTGGATGCCATGATCTTTGTTTTTTGAATGTTGAGTTTTAAGCCAGCATTTTCACTCTACTCTTTCACCCTCATCAAGAGGCTCTTTAGTTCTTTTTCACTTCCTACCATTAGAGTGGTATCTTCTGCATATCTGAGGTTGCTGATATTTCTCCAGGCAATCTTGACTATAGTTTGTGCTTTATCCAGCCCAGCGTTTTGCATGCTGTACTCTGCATAGCAGTTAAATAAGCAGGGTGACAATATACAGCCTTGACATACTCCTTTCCCAATTTTGAACCAGTTCATTGTTCCATGTCTGGTTCTAACTGTTGCTTCTTGGCCTGGATACAGGTTTCTCAGGAGGCAGGTAAGGTGATCTGGTATTCCTACCTCTTAAAAAATTTCCACAGTTTGTTGTGATCCACACAGGCTCAGATGATAAAGAATCTGCCTGAAATTCAGAAGACCTGGATTTGATCCCTGGGTTGGGAAGATCCCTTGGAGAAGGAAATGGCAACTCACTCCAGTCTTCTTGCCTGGAGAATCTCCATGGACAGAGGAACCTGGTGGGCTGCAGTAAATGGGGTTGCAAAGAGTCGGACACGACTGAGTGACTAAGCACACACACAAAGACTTTCACCAAGTCTATGAAGGAGAAATAGATATTTTTCTGGAACTCCCTTGCTTTTTCTATGAGCCAATGGATGTTGGGAACTTGATCTCTGGTTCCTCTGCCTTTTCTAAATCCAGCTTGTACATCTGGAATTTCTTGGGTCACATGCTGTTCAAGCCTAGCTTGAAGGATTTTTTTGAGCATGACCATGCTTGCATGTGAAATGAGTGCAATTGTGCAGTAGTTTGAACATTCTTTGGCATTGTCCTTCTTTGGGATTAGAATGAAAACTGATCTTTTCCAGTCCTGTGGCCACTGCTGAGTGCTCCAAATTTGCTGGCACATTGAGTGCAGCACTTTAACAGCATTATCTTTTAGGATGTGAAATAGCTCAGCTGGAATGGCATCACCTCCACTAGGTCTGTTCATAGTAATGCTTCCTAAGGCCCACTTGACTTTACACACCAGGATGTCTGGTTCAAAGTTAGTGACCACACCATCGTGGTTATGCAGGTCATTAAGACATTTTTGTTTAGTTCTTCTGTGTATTCTTGCCACCTCTTCTTAATCTTTTCTGCTTCTCTTAGGTCCATAACATTTCTGTTCTTTATTGTGCCCATCTTTGCATGAAATTTTCCCTTGGTACCTCTAATTTTGTTGAAGCTATCTCTAGTCTTTTCCTATTCTATTGTTTTTCTCTATTTCTTTGCATTGTTCACTTAAGAAGGCTTTCTTGTCTCTCCTTGCTATTGTTTGGAACTCTGCATTCAGATAGATATATATTTTCTTTTCTCCTTTTCTTCTCAGACAACCATTTTGTGTTCTTGCATTTCTTTTTCTTTGGGATGATTTTGGTCACTGCCTCCTGTACAGTGTTACAAACCTCCATTCATAGTTCAGGCACTCTACCAAATCGAATCCCTTGAATCTATTTGTCATCTCCACTGTATAATAGGGGTTTTATTTAGGTTATACCTGAATGGACCAGTGGTTTTCTCTGCTTTGTTCAGTTTAAGCCTGATTTTTGCAATAAAGAACTCATGATCTGAACCACAGTCAGCTTCCAGTCTTGTTTTGCTGACTTCTCCACATTCGACTGCAAAGAATATAATCAATCTGATTTTGCTGTTGACCATCTGGTGATGTCCATGTATACAGTCATCTTTTGTGTTTTTGGACAAGGGTGTTTGCTATGACCAGTGCATACTCTTGGCAAAACTCTGTTAGCCTTTGCCCTGCTTCATTCTGTACCCCAAGGCCACACTTAACCTGTTACTTCTGGTTATCTGTTGACTTCCTACTTTTGCATTACATTCTGTATGATGAAAAGGACATCTTTTCTGCTGTTAGTTATATAAGATCTTGTAGGTCTTCACAGAACCATTCAAATTCAGCTTATTCAGGATTAGTGGTCAGGGTGTAGACTTGGATTACTGTGGTACGCCTTAGAAACAAACAGAGATCACTCTGTTGTTATTGAGATTGCATCCAAGTACTGGATTTCAGACTCTTTTGTTGACTGTGAGGGCTACTGCATTTCTTCTAAGGGGTTCTTGCCCACAGAAGTAGATACAATGGACGTTTTATTTAAATTAGCCCATTCCCGTCCATTCTACTTCACTGATTCCTAAAATGTTGAAGTTCACTCTTGCCATCTCCTGTTTGACCACTTCCAAATTACTTTGATTCATGGACCTAAAGTTCCAGGTTCCTGTGCAGTATTATTCTTCACAGCATCAGCCTTCACTTTCACCACCAGACTCATCCAAACTGAGCATCATTTCTGATGGGCCCAGCCGCTGCATTCTTTCTTTCAGTTCAGTTAAGTTCAGTTGCTCAGTCGTGTCCGACTCTTTGTGACCCCATGGACTGCAGTATGCCAGGCTTCCCTATCCATAACCAACTCCCAGGTTTACTCAAACTCATGTCCATTGAGTTGGTGATGCCATCCAACCATCTCATCCTCAGTAGTCCCCTTCTTTTCCTGCCTTCAATCTTTCCCAGCACCAGGGGCTTTTCAAATGAGTCAGCTCTTTGCATCAGGTTGCCAAAATATTGGAGTTTCAACTTCAATATCAGTCCTTCCAATGAACACTCAGGACTGAACAACTTTAGGATGGACTGGTTTGATATTCTTAAAGTCCAAGGGACTCTCGAGAGTCTTCTCCAACACCACAGTTCAGAAGTATCAATTCTTCGGCGCTCAGCTTTCTTTATAGTCCCACTCTCACATCCATACTGGAAAAACCATAGCCTTGACTAGATGGACCTTTCTTGACAAAGTAATGTCTCTGCTTTTTAATATGCTGTCTAGGTTGGTCATAACTTTTTTTAAAATATAAATTTATTTATTTTAATTGGAGGCTAATTACTTTACAATATTGTATTGGTTTTGCCATACAACAACATGAATCCACCACAGGTATACACGTGTTCCCCATACTGAACCTCCCTCCCACCTCCCTCCCCGTACCATCCCTCCGGGTCATCCCAGTGCACCAGCCCCAAGCATCCTATATCATGCATTGAACCTGGACTGGCATTTGTTTCATATATGATATTATACATGTTTCAATGCCATTCTCCCAAGTCATCGTACCCTGTCCCTCTCCCACAGAGTCAAAAAGACTGTTCTATACATCTGTGTCTCTTTTGCTGTCTCGCATATAGGGTTATCGTTACCGTCTTTCTAAATTCCATATATATGCATTAGTATACTGTATTGGTGTTTTTCTTTCTGGCTTACTTCACTCTGTATAATAGGCTCCAGTTTCATCCACCTCATTAGAACTGATTCAAATGTATTCTTTTTAATGGCTGAGTAATACTCCATTGCGTATATGTACCACAGCTTTCTTATCCATTCATCTGCTGATGGACATCTAGGTTGCTTCCATGTCCTGGCTATTGTAAACAGTGCTGTGATGAACATTGGGGTACACATGTCTCTCATTTCTGGTTTCCTCGGTGTGTATGCCCAGCAGTGGGATTGCTGGGTCATATGGCAGTTCTGTTTCCAGTTTTCTAAGGAATCTACACACTGTTCTCCAGTGTCTGTACTAGTTTGCATTCCCACCAATAGTGTAAGAGGGTTCCCTTTTCTCCACACTCTCTCCAGCATTTATTGCTTGTAGACTTTTGGATAGTGGCTATTCTGACTGGCATGAAATGGTACCTCATTGTGGTTTTGAATTGCATTTCTTTGATAATGAGTGATGTTGAGCATCTTTTCATGTGTGTGTTAGCCATCTGTATGTCTTCTTTGGAGAACTGTCTGTTTAGTTCTTTGGCCCATTTTTTGATTGGGTCGTTTATTTTTCTGGAATTGAGCTGCGGGAGTTGCTTGTGTATTTTTGAGATTAATTCTTTGTCAGTTGCTTCATTTGCTATTATTTTCTCCCATTCTGAAGGCTGTTTTTTCACCTTGCTTATAGTTTCCTTTGTTGTGCAAAAGCTTTTAATTTTAACTAGGTCCCATTTGTTTATTTTTGCTTTTATTTCCAATATTCTGGGAGGTGGGTCATAGAGAATCCTGCTGTGATTTATGTGGGAGAGTGTTCTGCCTATGTTCTCCTCTAGGGGTTTTGTAGTTTCTGGTCTTACATTTAGATCTTTAATCCATTTTGAGTTATTTTTCTGTATGGTGTTTGAAAGTATTCTAGTTTCATTCTTTTACAAGTGGTTGACCAGTTTTCCCAGCACCACTTGTTAAAGAGATTGTCTTTTCTCCATTGTATATTCTTGCCTCCTTTGTCAAAGATAAGCTGTCCACAGGTGCATGGATTTATCTCTGGGCTTTCTATTTTGTTCCATTGATCTATATTTCTGTCTTTGTGCCAGTACCATACTGTCTTGATGACTGTGGCTTTGTAGTAGAGCCTGAAATCAGGCAGGTTGATTCCTCCAGTTCCATTCTTCTTTCTCAAGATTGCTTTGGCTATTCGAGGGTTTTTGTATTTCCATACAAATTGTGAAATTATTTATTCTAGCTCTGTGAAAAATACTATTGGTAGCTTGATAGGGATTGCATTGAATCTATGGGTTGCTTTGGGTAGTATACTCATTTTCTCTATATTGATTCTTCCAATACATGAACATGGTATATTTCTCCATCTATTAGTGTCCTCTTTGATTTCTTTCACCAGTGTTTTATAGTTTTCTATATATAAGTCTTTAGTTTCTTTAGGTAGATAAATTCCTAAGTATTTTATTCTTTTCGTTGCAATGGTGAATGGAATTGTTACCTTAATTTCTCTTTCTGTTTTCTCATTATTAGTGTATAGGAATGCAAGGGATTTCTGTGTGTTGGTTTGATATCCTGCAACTTTACTATATTCATTGATTAGCTCTAGTAATTATCTGGTGGAGTCTTTAGGGTTTTCTATGTAGAGGATCATGTCATCTGCAAACAGTGAGAGTTTTACTTCTTTTCCAATTTGGATTCCTTTTATTTCTTTTTCTGCTCTGATTGCTGTGGCCAGAACTTCCAAAACTATGTTGAATAGTAGTGGTGAGAGTGGACACCCTTGTCTTGTTCCTGACTTTAGGGGAAATGCTTTCATTTTTTCACCATTGAGGATAATGTTTGCTGTGGGTTTGACATATATAGCTTTTATTATGTTGAGGAATGTTCCTTCTGTTCCTGCTCTCTGGAGAGTTTTTATCATAAATGGATGTTGAATTTTGTCAAAGGCTTTCTCTGCATCTATTGAGATAATCTTATGGCTTTTATTTTTCAATTTGTTAATGTGGTGTATTACATTGATTGATTTGCAGATAATGAAGAATCCTTGCATCCCTGGAATAAAATGCACTTGGTCATGGTGTATGATCTTTTTAATGTGTTGTTGGATTCTGATTGCTAGAATTTTGTTAAGGATTTTTGCATCTATGTTCATCAGTGATATTGGCCTGTAGTTTTCTTTTTTTGTGGCATCTTTGTCAGGTTTTGGTATTAGGGTGATGGTGGCCTCATAGAATGAGTTTTGGAGATTACCTACCTCTGCAAGTTTTCTGGAAGAGTTTGAGTAGGATAGGTGTTAGCTCTTCTCTCAATTTCTGGTAGAATTCAGCTGTGAAGCCGTCTGGACCTGGGCTTTTTTTTGCTGGAAGATTTCTGATTACAGTTTCAATTTCTGTGCTTGTGATGGGTCTGTTAAGATTTTCTATTTCTTCCTGGTTCAGTTTTGGAAAGTTGTACTTTTCTAAGAATTTGTCAATTTCTGCCAAGTTGTCCATTTTATTGGCATATAATTGCTAATAGTAGTCTCTTAGGATCCTTTGTATTTCTGTGTTGTCTGTTGTGATCTCTCCATTTTCGTTTCTAATTTTATTGCTTTGATTTTTCTCCTTTTGTTTCTTGATGAGTCTGGCTAATGGTTTGTCAATTTTATTTATCCTCTCAAAGAACTAGGTTTTGGCTTTGTTGATTTTTGCTATGGTCTCTTTTGTTTTTTTTTGCATTTATTTCTGCCCTAATTTTTAAGATTTCTTTCCTTCTATTAACCCTGGGGTTCTCCATTTCTTCCTTTTCTAGTTGCTTTAGGTGTAGAGTTAGGTTCTTTATTTGACTTTTTCCTTGTTTCTTGAGTGCCTGTATTGCTATGATCATTCTCCTTAGCACTGCTTTTACATTGTCCCACAGGATTTGTGTTGTTGTGTTTTCATTTGTTTCTATGCATATTTTGATTTCTTTTTTGATTTCTTCTGTGATTTGTTGGTTATTCAGCAGCATGTTGTTCAGCCTCCATATGTTGGAATTTTTAATAGTTTTTCTCCTGTAATTGAGATCTAATCTCACTGCATTGTGGTCAGAAAAGATACTTGGAATGATTTCAATTTTTTTGAATTTACCAAGGCTAGATTGATGGCCCAGGATGTGATCTTCCTGGAGAAGGTTCCATCTGCGCTTGAGAAAAAGGTGAAATTCATGGTCATAACTTTTCTTCCAAGTAGTAAGTGTCTGTTTATTTTGTGGCTGCAGTCGCCATCTGCAGTGATTTTGGAGCCCCCCAAAATAAAGTCTGCCACTGTTTCCACTGTTTTTCCATCTATTTGCCATGAAGTGATGGGACCAGATGCCATGATCTTAGTTTTCTGAATGTTGAGCTTTAAGCCAACTTTCTCACTCTCCTCTTTCACTTTCATCAAGAGACTCTTTAGTTCTTCTTCACTTTCTACCATAAGGGTGGTGTCATCTGCATATCTGAGGTTATTTATATTTCTCCCGGCAATCTTGATTCTAGCTTGTGCTTCATCCAGCCCAGCATTTCTCCTGATGTACTCTGCATATAAGTTAAATAAGCAGGGTGACAGTATGCAGCTTGACTTATTCCTTTTCCTGTTTGGAACTAGTCCATTGTTTCATGTCCAGCATACTTCTTGACCTGCATACAGATTTCTCCAGAGGCAGGTCAGGTGGTCTGGTATTCACATCTCCTGAAAAATTTTCCAGTCTATTGTGATCCACACAGTCAAAGGCTTTGTCATAGTCAATAGAGCAGAAATAGATGTTTTTCTGGAACTCTCTTGCTTTTTTGACGATCCAATGGAGGTTGTCAATTTGAACTCTGGTTCCTCTGCCTTTTCTAAAAGCAGCTTGAACATCTGGAAGTTCACAGTTCACGTATTGCTGAAGCTTGGCTTACAGAATTTTGAACATTACTTTGCTAGCGTGTGAGATGAGTGCAATTGTGTGACACTTTGAGCATTCTTTGGCATTGCTTTTCTTAGTGATTGGAATGAAAACTGACCTTTTCCAGTCATGTGGCCACTGCTGAATTTCCACATTTGCTTGCATATTGAGTGCAGCACTTTCACGGCATCATCTTTTAGGATTTGAATTTGTTCAACTGGAATTCCATCACCTCCACTTGCTTTGCTCGTAGTGATGCTTCCTAAGGCCCACTTGACTTCACATTCCAGGATGTCTGGCTCTAGGTGAGTGATCACACTATTGTGATTATCTGGATTGTGAAGATCTTTTTTGTACAGTTCCTCTGTGTATTCTTGTCACCTCTTTTCAATATCTTCTGCTTCTGTTAGGTCCATACCATTTTTGTCCTTTATTGAGCCCATTTTTCATGAAATGTTCCCTTGCTATCTCTAATTTTCTTGAAGAGATCTCTAGTCTTTCCCATTCTATTGTTTTCCTCTATTTCTTTACAATGATCACTGAGGAAGTCTTTCTTAAGGTGTTTATTCTTTCTGTAGCTGTTAGTAATTGCCCTTTGCTCTTCCCCAGTTGCATATTGGACACCTTCTGACGTGGGGGGCTCGTCTTCTGGAGTCATATCTTTTTGCCTTATAGTACTCATGGTGTTCTCATGGCAAAATACTGGAGTGGTTTGCCATTCCCTTTTCCAGTGGACCACATTGTTTCAGAACTCTTCACTGTGATCTGTCCATCTTGGGTGGCCCTGTATGGCATGGCTCATAGGTTCATTGAGTTATGCGAGACCCTTCACTATGAGGGGGGCTGGGATCTATGAAGGTGGAGTAGAAATTAATCAAGTGAAAATAGGGGGGAAACTCCAGGTAGAAGAAACAGCCTGACAGCAAAGGATGCTGTGTATTCTAACACAGCAGACCTCAAATTTTGTTGCACATGTGATTCTTTTGTTTGCATTTTGAATGGGTTTGTTTTTCCCACCATGACTCTTTTAGTTGTATATTTGAAGGCTATTATTTCTGTATTAACATTTTTTATGATCCTTAATTATTTCATTCCTTGGGTTAATTTTACATTTGATTCTCTAGAGCTTTCCGGATAAATATTATGTCTCACCTGTAAATAGAAATTGTTTTACTTCTCCAGTTCTTGTGCATCTGATTGACTGTCTTAGGTGCTACTGCATTGCCTAGTATCTCCTTTATATTTATATAACACTGGAAAATAGTAGGCAGTCTTACTTTGTTTCTCATCCTGGTGTAAATTCCTGTAGTATTTCACTATTAAATAAGAAAGCTGAGTGCCAAAGAATTGATGTTTGAACTGTGGTGTTGGAGAACACTCTTGAGAGTCCCTTGGACTGCAAGGAGATCCAACCAGTCCACCCTAAGGGAGATCAGTCCTGGATATTCATTGGAAGGACTGATGTTGAAGCTGAAACTCCAATACTTTGGTCACCTGACACAAAGAGCTGCGTCATTGAAAAGACCCGGATGCTAGGAAAGATTGAGGGCAGGAGGAGAAGGGGATGACAGAGGATGAGATGGTTGGATGGCATCACCAACTCAATGGACATGAGTTTGGGTAAACTCTGGGAGTTGGTGATATACAGGGAGGCATGGCGTGCTGCAGTTCATGGGGTCGCAAAGAGTAGGACACGACTGGAGTGATACATATGGTTTCCTATTAAGAAAATTAAGCAACTGAAGGTGGTGGAGTAGATGGACGTGCGTTCATCTCCTGCGAGAACACCAAAATCACAACTAGCTGGTGAACAACCATTGACAGACAGGAGGATGTTGGAACCCGCCAAAAAATAAATACCTCATATCCAGAGACAAAGGAGAAACCACAATGAGATGTTAGGATGGGTCCAATCGTGTTACAGTCACACCCCATATATGCCAGAGAGTCTTGTGCTATGCTAAGTTGCTTCAGTCATGTCAGTCTCTTTGCGACCCCGTGGACTGTAGCCCACCAGGCTTTTCTGTCTATTGGATTCTCCAGACAAGAATACTGGAGTGGGTTGCGCTCTTCCTGAACCAAGGATCAAACCATAGAGCCTATAGCCCTACCATGAAGACTGCAGACTCCAGGACTGGGCCGCCTCATGCCAAACTATAGGGAGGGAACACAACCCCACACATCAGCAGAAAATTGTATTAAAGATTTACTAAATATGATCCTGCGCACCAGAGTAAGAACCACAGCCAGCCCCTCACGTCAGGAAGCTTGCACAAGTCTCTTATCCTCATCCATCAAAGAGCAGACAGATTGAAAACCACAGTCACAGGAAAGGTGCCAAAATGATCACATGGATCACACACTTATGTAACTCACTGAGACTATGAGCCATGCCATGCAGAAGAGCTGGCAAGAATACACAGAAGAACTACACAAAAAAGATCTTCATGACCCAGAGAATCACAATGGTGTGATCACTCACCTAGAGCCAGACATCCTGGAATGCAATGTCAAGTGGGCCTTAGGAAGCATTACTATGAACAGAGCTAGTGGAGATGATGCCATTCCAGCTGAGCTATTTCACATCCGAAAAGATAATGCTGTTAAAGTGCTGCACTCAATATGCCAGCAAATTTAGAGCACTCAGCAGTGGCCACAGGACTGGAAAAGATCAGTTTTCATTCCAATCCCAAAGAAAGAGAATGCCAGAGAATGTTCAAACTACTGCACAAATTGCACTCATTTCACTTGCTAGCAAGGTCATGCTCAAAATCCTTCAAGCTAGGCGTGAACAGCATGTGAACCAAGAACTTCCAGATATACAAGCTGGATTATGAAAGGGAGAAGAACCAGAGATCAAATTTCCCACATCCATTGGCTCATAGAGTTTCAGAAAAACATCTATTTCTCCTTCTTTGACTACATGAAAGCCTTTGACTGTCTGGATCACAACAAACTGTGGAAAATTTTTAAGGATCACCTTAGCTGCCTCCTGAGAAACCTGTATGCAGGTCAAGAAGGAACAGTTAGAACCTGACATTGAGCAATGAAGTCGTTCAAATTTGGGAAAAGAGTATGTCAAGGCTGTATATTGTCACCCTGCTTATTTCACTTCTTTGCAGAGTACATCATGAGCAGTGCTGTGCTGGATGAATCAGAAGCTGGAATCAGGATTGCCAAAAGAAATATCAGCAATCTCAGATATGCAGGTGACACCACCCTAATGGCAGTAAACAAAGACGAACTAAAGAGCCTCTTGGTAAAGGTGCGAGAATGAAAATGCTGGCTTAAAACTCAACATTCAAAAAACAAAGATTTGGTATCCAGTCCCATCACCTCATGGCAAAGAGATGGGGAAAAAATGGAAACAGTGACAGAGTTTATTTTCTTGGGCTCCAAACTCACTGCAGATGGTAACTGCAGCCATGAAATTAAAAGATGCTTGTTCCTTGGAAGTAAAGCTGTGACAAACCTACACCATGTATTAAAAACCAGAGACATCACTTTGCCAACAAAGGGGCAACTAATCAAAGCTCTGGTTTTTCCTGTAGTCATTTATGAATGTAAAAGTTGGACTATAAAGAAGGTTGTGTGCCGAAGAATTGATTTTTTTGAACTGTGATGTTGGAGAAGACTCCTGAAAGTACTTGGACAGCGCGGAGATCAAACCAATCATTCCTAAAGGAAATAGATTCTGATTATTCATTGGAAGAACTGATGCTGAAGCTGAAGCTCCAATACTTCAGCCATGTGATGTGAAGAACTGACTCACTGGAAAAGACCCAGATGCTGGGAAAGATTGAAGGCGAGAGGAGAAGGGGACGACAGAGGATGAGATGGTTGGATGGCATCACCAACTCAATTGTTTTGTGTTTGAGGAAACATTGGGGGATGGTGAAGGACAGGTAAGGCTTTTGTGCTTCATTCCACAGGGTCAGAAGGAGTCAGACACAACTTAGCGACTAAACAGCAAATTAAGAAAATATCCATAAATCCTTTATAATTACCTTTTTTTTTCTGTGTTTATTCAGGAATGACTGTTGAGTTCTGTTAAGCTTATTAGGACCTATGAAGGTAATGCAGGCTTTCTTTAGGTCTGTTAATATGGTATATTATATTGATAGATTTCCTACTATTGAACCAAGCTTGGCTTCCTGGGAAAATATCCTGTGAGGTTTTCCTAATGTGTTATTGGGATGTTTTTGCCAATATTTTTAGTTTTTGCTTTTGCATCAAGTCATAAGTGATAACTTTTTGAAATTTTTTTGTATTATTAGGTTTAGATTTCCATATCATGCTTTGTTGGGATAGTTCCTCTGTTTCTTTTATGGCAATATATCTATTTATGCCTTTTTTCCTAATGAGGTCAATTTTTATTGACCTGTATTTTCTTAATAACTTATTCATTTTGTCTCATTTTCAAATTTTTTTGCATAGAAATCTATCTA
Organism: Capricornis sumatraensis; assembly: GCF_032405125.1. Lineage (NCBI taxonomy): Eukaryota > Metazoa > Chordata > Mammalia > Artiodactyla > Bovidae > Capricornis > Capricornis sumatraensis. The sequence goes on along the minus strand of NC_091092.1, from coordinate 61,753,460 downwards.
CCAGAGAGTCTCTTATGGTATTTTAAATCTCTTCTATTTCAGTAGTTACCTCCCCCTAGTCATTGTTAATTTCCCCAAAAACAATCATTTTTATGTATTAGTTTGTTTGTTCCTACTCACATTCTCTTTTTTTTTCTTTTTTTTTAATTAATTTTTTAATTTAATTTTAAAATCTTTAATTCTTACATGTGTTCCCAAACATGAAACCCCCTCCCACCTCCCTCCCCATAACATCTCTGTGGGTCATCCCCATGCACCAGCCCCAAGCATGCTGTATCCTGCGTCAGACATAGACTGGCGATTCAATTCTTACATGATAGTATACATGATAGAATGCCATTCTCCCAAATCATCCCACCCTCTCCCTCTCCCTCTGAGTCCAAAAGTCCGTTATACACCGCTGTGTCTTTTTTCCTGTCTTGCATACAGGGTCGTCATTGCCATCTTTCTAAATTCCATATATATGTGTTAGTATACTGTATTGGTGTTTTTCTTTCTGGCTTACTTCACTCTGTATAATTGGCTCAGCCGTTAAAAAGAATTCATTTGAATCAGTTCTGATGAGATGGATGAAACTGGAGCCTACTCACATTCTCACAAATTTTTACTTTATCTTTCATTATTTCCTTTATGTTTTTTTTTTTTTTTTCAAATCTTCTGAATTTTATTTCCTTATGTTTTATTTTGGTTATTTTCTTGTACTTTATCTTAACCTTTAGGGTTTGGAATTTATTTAATGTATTTTTTGTCTTTCATTTTTATTGATGTAAGTGCTTAAGGCTGTGAATTTCCACTAGTCTCAGCTTTAAGTATATCCCATGCTAGGATAGTAGCAGTATTTTATTTTCATTATTTGTTAAAAAGTGGTTTAATTTTGGTTTTCATTTTACCCACCCATTGTATTCCTGTCTATTTGGTATTGTATTCCTTCTATTTGGTATCTATGCTATAGCTTTTCTGAAATGGTCCTCATCCATAATATCAAAAAAAAACAAAAAAACAAAAAACAAAAAAAACCCTCAAACCTGAAGCCCTTCATTGTTTGCCTGTTTCTCCAGCCATTTCCTGGCTAACACTCATCTTTGAGGACTAAGCTCAAATTTAAGAATTCTTCTCTGATACCTGTCAACCTTCAATATCAACCCAGTTATGTACTCCTTCTGAGAAGTAAATAGAATCCCTTCAGCTGTAGACTTCAAAACTCTATTCTGACTTATGAGTTCTAGCAAACTCTAGAGCTTCTTCATAACCTTAGTTTGGTTTGTTGATTTTAGCTTTTCAGTGCAAGTGTAACACAGAGACAGAAAAGCACACTAATTATGTGTCCAGCTCAATCAGTTTGCATAAAGATACCTAGACAACCTCAACACAGGTCACGAATGTGCCTATAAAGCTAAAATATATATCAGGAAATAGAAACTTACTAGCTCCCCAGAAGCCCCCTGTGTATTGCTAAGCCTTTGCTCCTTTCCAAAGGGAACCATTACGCTGATTTCTAAAAATACAGATTAGTGATTCTGTCTCATAATGGCTGCTTTAAAGTTTTGTCAGATATTTCCAGCATATGTTTCATTTTGCTTTTTTGTGTCTGTTCATTATCTTCTTCCATGCACGATGAGATTTCTGTGGTTCTTTATATGTTGAGTAATTTCAGTTCCTAGTTTGATTATTTTGGATATTACATTGTAAGTTCTTAAGTCTTGTTTATATCCATGGCTTGTATGGTATTTTGAATTTTGGTGTCCTTCCCTAATCCACCTGTTATTATTTGCTTTGCAGAGTTCACAAGTAGCTAGGCCTGGAATTCTGTCTGGGTTTTAGAGTTGAATTCAGTGGAAGATAAGGATAGTATGTGTTTATTTCATCTTGTGTGTGAAGTCATCCAATGTTTTGAGGTTTAATAATATACTTACAAATACCCTATGAATCAAAGAATAAATCAGAAGGGAAATCAGAAAATATTTTGAGCTGAACGATCATTTTTGTAAAAAAGGAAAATTTGGGATGCAACTAAATGGCTACTTAGAGGGACATTTATAGGTTTTTGGTTCTTTCAAAAAGAGCAATCAAATTAATAAGCCTCCAGGAAGACCAATCAAGGAAAAAATACAGAGCATAAACTTACAAATATAGAGAATGAAAAAGGGAAAATCACTTGTAATCTTACATATTTTGAAAGGATAAGAATATATTATGAAGAATGTAAGTTAAATGGATTCATTCCTAGAAAAGCACAACTTTCCAAATCTAACAAAATACAGAAAATCAGAGCATATGCAGAATACATCATGCAAAATGCCAGGCTGGATAAAGCTCAAGCTGGAATCAAGATTGCCAGGAGAAATATCAAGAACCTCAGCTATGCAGATGACACCACCCTTATGGCAGAAAGTGAAGAGGAACTAAAGAGCCTCTTGATGAAAGTAAAAGAGGAGAGTGAAGAAGCTGGCCTAACAGCTCAACATTCAAAAAACTAAGATCATGGCATCTGGTCCCATCACTTCATGGCAAATAGAAGAGGAAAAAGTGGAAGCAGGAACAGATTTTATTTTCTCGAGCTCCAGAAGCACTGCAGACGGTGACTGCAGCCATGAAATTAAAAGATGTTTGCTCCTTGGAAGGAAACCTGTGACAAAATGAGACAGCATATTAAAAATCTAAGATCACTTTGCTGACAAAGGTCTATATAGTCAAAGTTATGGTTTTTCCAGTAGTCATGTATGGATATGAGAGTTGGACCATAAACAAAGCTGAGTACTAAATAATTGATGCTTTTGAATTGTTGTGCTAAGATCACTAATGTGTTATAGTCTATCAAATGTTTAAAGAAAAAAACAATAACAATCTTATTCACACTGTTTCAGAAAATTGAGATATGGGAAGACTTTGTATGCAGTCAACATAACCCTTACCTCAAAATCTAGCAAGGGTAATTAAAGAAAAGAACATCTGGAACATACTTATTTACAACTAAGATGCCGACGTCCTGCCATACCCAGTATACAAAAGTTAACCTAAAATGTGTCAAAGACCCATATAGTGAAGCTAAAAGTATAAAACTCATAGATTTAAATCTTTGTGACTTTGGACATGGTAATGGTTACTTAAATATGTCACTAAATGTACAAGCAATACTTTTTTTTTAAAAGATAAACTTGGTAAAAAATTTAAAATTTGGTACACTGAAGGACATTATGAAGGAAGTGAAAAAGTCCACACAGAATAGGAGAGAATACATTTAAATCATATATATTGATCATGGTATAGCATCCAGAATATGTAAAGAACTCTTACTCTAAACAATTAAAAGACAAGCAACTCAATTTAAAAACAGGCATTTAACATGGAACTGGAAGTCCTAGTCAGAGCACTAGGCAAGAAAAGGAAATAAACAGCATCCAAATTGCAAAGGAGGAAGTAAAATTATCTCTGTTGACAGATGACATATTATATGTAGAAAGCCTCAAAGACGCCACTAAAAAACTATAAAAAGTAATAAATTCAACAAAGTTGCAAGATATTAAATCATACAAAAACATCTGTTTTGTTTGTATACACTAACAATGAACAATCCAAGAAGTAAATTAAAAAGACAGTCCATTTACAATAACATCAGAATGAATAAAATACTTAGGAATAAACCTAACCAAAAAGTGAAAGACTTATATAATGCAGACTACAAAGTGCTGCTGAAGAAAAGTAAAGAAGACACAAATAAATAGATATCCCATGTACATGGATTGAGTAAGCTGACACATTATTGACCAGAGATGTATCAGTACAACTTTTGTTACCCAAACATTATTGACTGGAGTGTTTTAATATTCATTTGCACAACAAATCACCAGCCACAGGCATTAGTTTCTGCAAAATTCCCCAGGTCAATAATGTGTTAATATTGTTAAGATGTAAATATTACTCAAAGTGATTCACAGAATTAGTGCAATCACTATCAAAATCCCAACAGCGCTGGTTTTTGTTTGTTTACAGAAATAGAAAAACCGATCCTAAAATTCATATGGAATCTCCAGGGACCCTGAGTGGCCAAAACAATTTTTAAAAAGAATGAAATTTGAAATCTCACACTTCGTCATTTCAAAACTTATTAAAAAGCCTCAGGAATCAGAACAGTGTTGTACCAGCATAAAAACGGACATAAAGATCAAAGGAGCAGAATAATAAGTCCCAAATTAAACTGTCATATATGTGGTCAAATGATCTTTGACCAAGGTTCCAAGAATACTTGATGTGGTGGACTTCCCTGGTGGTACCATGGATAAGAATCCACCTGCCAGTGCAGGCGACATGGGTTCGATCCTTGGTCTGGGAAGATTCCACATGGTTTGGAGCAGCTGAGCCCCTATGCCCCAACTGTTGAAGCCCTTGTACCTAGAGTCTGTGCTTTACAATAAGAGAAGCCACCCCATCGAGAAGCCTGCACACCACAAAAACAAAGAGTAGCCTTTGCTCAACACAGCTAGAGAAAAGCCTATGTGCAGCAACCAAAAACAAATAAATAAATTTACAAAGAGAACATTAATTAAAAAAAACATGATGGGAAAAGGACATTCTCTTCAATAAATGACGCTAGGGAAACTAGAAAGTTGCATACAAAAGAATCAAGGTGGGTCCCTACCTTATACAATATGCAAAAATTAACTCAAATGGAATAAAAACAGAAATGTAAGACCCAAAACTATAAAAGTCCCAGAAGAAAATGAGGAAAGCTCATGAAATCTAATTTGGCAATGACTTCTACTAGGGGACTTCCCTGGTGGCTCAGATGGTAAAGTATCTGCCTACAATGTGGGAGACCAGGGTTCAATCCCTGGGTCGAGAAGATCTCCTGGAGAAGGAAATGGCAACCCACTCCAGTATTCTTGCCTGAAAAATCCCATGGATGGAGGAGCCTGGTAGGCTACAGTCCATGGTGTTGCAAAGAGTTGGACATGACTGAGGGACTTCACTTTCACTTTCACTCTTAGATATTACACCAAAAGCACAGGTTACAAAAGGAAAAACAGACGAACATACTACATTAACCTTAAAAGCTTTGATCATCAAAGGAAATAATTGAAAAGGCAACCTACAGAATGGGAGAAAATATTTTCAAATCCTGTATCTGATAAGAGGTTAATATCCAGAATATATAGAGAATTCCTACACCTGAATGACAAAATAATTTAAACATGGACAAAGGACTTAAGTAGACATTTCTCCAAAGAAGATAAACAAATGACCAACAAACCTGAGAAGATGCTCAACATCACTAATCATTAAAAAATGCAAATCAAAACCACTGTGAGACATTACTTCACATGCATTAGGATGGCCGTTATCAAAAACACAGTAAAGAACAGATGTGTGGTGAGGATATGAAGAAGCTGAAACCCTTGTGCTCTGTTGGTGGGAATGTAAAATGGTGTAGTCAGTATGGAAAAGAATACAGAAGGTCCTCAAAAAAACAAAACAAAACAAGAACTGCCATATGACCAGCAATGTCTCTTGTGTATATCCAACAGCATTGAAAACAGAATCTCAAAGAGATATTTGCATACCCATGTTCATAACAGCATTATTCAAAATAGCCAAGATTATGGCTCAGATCATGAGTTCCTTATTGCAAAATTCAGACTTAAATTGAAAAAAGTAGGAAAAACCACTAAGCCATTCAGGTATAACCTAAATCAAATCCCTTATGATTATGCAGTGGAACTGAAAAATAGATTCAAAGGATTAGACGTAGTAGAGTGCCTGAAGAACTATGGACAGAGGTTTGTAACACTGTAGAGGAGGCAGTGATCAAAACCATCCCAAAGAAAAAGAAACGCAACAAGGCAAAATGGTTGTCTGAGGAGGCCTTACAAATAGCTGAGAAAAGAAGAGAGGCAAAAGGCAAAGGAGAAAAGGAAATATATACCATCTAAATGCAGAGTTCCAAAGAACAGCAAGGAGAGATAAGAATGCCCTCCTCAGTGATCACTGCAAAGAAATAGAGGAAAACAATAAAATGGGAAAGACTAGAGATCTCTTCAAGAAAATTAGAGATCCCATGGGAACATTTCATGCAAAGATGGGCACAATAAGGGACAGAAATGCCAAGGACCTAATAGAAGCAGAAGAGATTAAGAAGTGGTGGCAAGAATACACAGAAGAAATGTACAAAAAAGATCTTAATGACCCAGATAACCATGATGGTGTGATCACTCACCTAGAGCCAGACATGCTGGAATGTGAAGACAGTGGGCCTTAGGAAGGTGATGGAATTCCAGTTGAGCTATTTCAAATTCTAAAAGATGATGCTGTTAAAGTGCTGCACTCAATATGCCAGCAAATTTGGAACACTCAGTAGTGGCCAGAGGACTGGAAAAGGTTACTTTTCATTCCAATCCCAAAGAAGGACAATGCCAAAGAATGTTCAAACTACCACACAATTGCACTCATTTCAGATGCTAGCAAGGTCATGCTCAAAATCCTTCAAACTAGGCTTGAACAGCATGTGAACCAAGAACTTCCAGATGTTCAAGCTGGATTTAGAAAAGGCAGAGGAACCAGAGATCAAGTTTCCAATATGTTGGATCATAGAAAAAGCAAGGGAATTCCAGAAAACCATCTGCTCTGGTTCATTGACTACGTGAAAGCCTTTGACTGTCTGGATCACAACAAACTGTGGAAAATTCTTAGAGAGATGGGAATACCAGACCACCTTGCTCGTTTCCTGAGAAACCTGTATGCAGGTCAAGAAGCAACAGAACCAGACAGGGAACAAACTGGTTCCAAATTGGGAAAGGAGTACATCATGGCTGTATATTGTCACCCTGCTTTTTTAACTTATATGCAGAGTACATTATGTGAAATGCCAAGCTGGATGAAGCACAAGCTGGAATCAAGATTTCCAGGAGAAATATCAGTAACCTCAGATATGCAGATAACAACACTCTAATGGCAGAAAGTGAAGAGGAACTAAAGAGCCTTGAGATGAAGGTAAAAGAAAGTGAAAGTGAATTCGCTCAGTTGTGTCTGACTCTTTGCAACCCCATGGACTGTAGCCTATCAGGCTCCTCTGTCCATGGGATTTTCCAGGCAAGAGTGCTGGAGTGGATTGCCGTTTCCTTTTCCAGGGGATCTTCTCGACCCAGGGATCGAACCCAGGTCTCCCGCGTTGCAGGCAGACGCTTTACCATCTGAGCCACCAGGGAAGGTAAAAGAGGAGAGTGAAAAATCTAGCTTAAACTCAACATTTCAGAAAACTAAAATCATGGCATCCAGTGCCATAGTTCATGGCAAATTGTTGGAGAAAAAATGGAAACACTGAGACAGACTTTATTTTCTTGGGCTCCAAAATCACTGCAGATGGTGACTGCAGCCATTAAATTAAAAGATGCTTGTTCCATGAAAGAAAAGCAATGACAAACCTAGACAGCATATTAAAAAGCAGAGACACCAATATGCTGATAGAGGTCCATATAGTCAAAGGTATGTTTTTTCCAGTAGTCATGTATGGATGTGAGAGTTGAACCATAAAGAAGTCTGAGCGCAGACAAATTGCTGCTTTTGAACTGTGTTGTTGGAGAAGACTCTTGAGAGTCCCTTGAATAGCAAGGAGATCAAACCAATGAATCCTAAAGGAAATCAATCCTGAATATTCATTGGAAGGACTGAAGTTTAAGCTCTAATACTTTGGCCACCTGATGCGAAGAGCCAACTCATTTGAAAAGGCCCTGATGCTGGGAAGGATTGAGGGCAGGAGGAGATGACAGTGACAGAGGATGAGATGGTTGGATGGCATCATCGACTTGATGGACATGAGCTTGAGGAAACTCTGGGAGACAGTGAAGGACAGGCAAGCCTGGCATGCTGCAGTCCAGGGGGTTGCAAAGAATCGGGCATGACTGAGTGACTGAACAACAAAAAAGACATGGAAACAACCTATATATACTTCATTTTGTGGAGAGATATTTTGAATGACTTTTTTTTAAACTTCCATGTACAGATGTTTGTTGATAGCACATAGAAACTGATCTGTGTCTGTGTTTATCTTGTACTTTATGACCCTGCTAAACTCATATAGTCATGTTTTATGCAATAAAAGGAACACATACAGGATTTGTATGTTGAATAATTCAAAAACTCATGAATAAAATCAAAGATATAAATCAATAGATTTACTATGTTCATGGGTTAGAAGAGTCAGAGCAGCAAGCATATCAATTCTCTCCAAAGCTATAGATTTAATAGCAATCAAATTCCCAGCAGAAAAAAATATAATTGTGGTTTAATACTGCATAGTGTTTTGGGTATTTCTTTTATATGCATAGGTCTTATGAGCCAATAAAACTTTCAAAGTAAAAAAAATTTTTTTGAGATCAGACCTGCTATTCTAAAATTTTATGAAAGGGCAAAAGAACCTTAATAGCCAAAAAGATCTGGTGAAACATTATAAATTTGGAGGAATCACATTCCCAGATACTGAGCTGCTATTAAGCTATAATAATCAAGACAGGTGGCATTGGTGAAAGGATCAGAGATCCAAAGAGCAGAAGAGAGATTATTGAAAAATACCCTCTTTTACAAAGATGCTAATTGACCCCATTCATGAGGGCTCCAACCTCATGGCCTAATCACCTCCCGAATGCACAGATATTGGAGGCCACATGAAGACGGAGACAGAGACAGGAGTTAGGCTGCTAGAAGCCAAGAATCTCTTCAAGCCACAAGAATGTGCCTGTGGCCAGGAAGGGTTTCCCATCTAGAGCTTTCAGATGTGCAGCCATAATAGGTTTTGGGGGGCGAGGTGATGGGGGAATAGTAAGGGTTTTCTACATATAAGATTAATGCTTCTGCAGAGAGAGTTTGACTTCATTTTTTCCAGTTTGGATACCTTTATTTGTTCTACTTGCAGAATTGCTCTGGCTCAGAGATCTAATGTTATTTTGAAAAGAAGTGGTAAGGGGGCCAGATATATTCTGCTGGGTGGGAAAGAGAGAGAAGGGAGCTAGATTTTATGTTGAGGTACCACCCTGGGCCAATGAAGTCACATAGTGCCAGGGACCCTCAATTTTGGATGCTCCATTGAACCCACTGTTAGGTGGAGATTAGGTGTATTCAGGGTGAGAAGTATTTAGAGGTAGATTGGTTGGCTTTGGAGTAACAAGCCTACTCTAGCATGAAAATGGAAATATTTGTATATTATGTACCTATTTCCTTCCAGGGGAGAAAATGGGAAATCAGGTGAACACTGAATTAGAACAAGTGATTATTTATATAAGTAATCCCTTCCACGTAACAAAGCTGATGGAGCCATTGAAGAGTCTCTAGTTCCTCTTCCCCCAGGCTTTGTGATCAGTGTGTTCCACCTCATTGGCAACTTTCTGAAAACAATATTAATAAGCTGTTTCCCTTGTCTGGGGAATGAGTATAAGGACTTTATTTTCTATGAGAATACTGGCTCTGCAAATGTACTTCCAAATTGCTCCCCACATGAGCTCAGTTTGAACCATATCCCCTTTGGAGTTACTAAATGAGTCATAGGAATGTTTAATGTTTGAAGCATACTGTGTCCAAAAATTTCTATTAAAACTATAGAAAACTTCCGATTATGACAACTCAGCATTAAAAACTTACCAACTTCTTGGTATATATCCAAAGGAAGTGAAATCAGGGTCTCAGAATAATATCTGGGGTCCCATGTTCATCGCAGAATTACTCACAGTAGTCAAGGAATGAAAACAACCTAAATGTATGTCAGTGGATAAATGGATAAAGAAAATGTGGTATATGTCTGCATATGTGTATATATATACCATTTTCAACAACATGGATGAACCTCGACTACATTATGCTGAGTGAAATAAGTCTGAGAAAGACAAATACTGCAATGCATGTACTCACTTGCCAGGCTGGATGAAATACAAGATGAAATCAAGACTGCTGTGAGAAATATCAACAAGATGCCTGTGTGCTTAGTCGTGTTTGACTCTTTGCAACCCTTTGGACTGTAGCCAGTCAGGCTCCTCTGTCCATTGACTTTTCCAGGCAAGAATACTGGAGTGGGTTGCCATTTCCTTCTCCAGGGGATCTTCCTGACCCAGGGATCGAACCTGTGTCTCCTACATTGCAGACAGATTCTTAACTTGCTGAGCCATTGGGGAAGCCCATCAACAAGATGATACAACTCTAATGGCAGAAAATGAAGAGGAACTAAAGAGCCTCTTGGCAAGGGAGAAAGAGGATAGTGGAAAAGCTGGCTTAAAACTCAACTTTCCAAAAACGAAGATCATCCAGTCCCATCACTTCATGACAAATAGGATAAAAGTAGAAGCAGTGACAGATTTTGTTTTTTGGGCTCCAAAATTACTGCAGATGGTGACTGCACCCATGAAATTAAGAGACCTCTTGCTCCTTGGAAGGAAAGCTATGACAAACCTAGACAGCATATTAAAAAGCAGACATCACTTTGCTGACAAAGATCCATATAGTCAAAGCTATAGTTTTCCATTAGTCATGTACAGATGTGAGAGTTGGGCCATAAAGAAGGCTGAGCACCAGAGAATAGATGCTTTCAAATTGTGGTACTGGAAAAGCCTCTTGAGAGTCCCTTGGACAGCAAGGAGATGAAACCAGTCAATCCTAAAGACAGTGAACTCTGAATATTCCCTGGAAGGACTGATGCTGAAGCTGAAGCTCCAATACTTTGGCCACCTGATGTGAAGAGCCAACTCATTGGAAAAGACCCTGATGCTGGGAAAGATTGAAGGTGGGAGGAGAAGGGGACGACAGAGGATGAGATGGTTGGATGGCATCACCAACTCAATGGACATGAGTTTGAGCAAACTTGGGGAGATACTGAAGGACAGGGAAGCCTGTTGTGCTACAGTCCATGGGGTCACAAAGAGCTGGACACAACTGAGCAAAGAACAACAAAAACAGTGCTCTTACATGTGGAATCTAAACCCATCAAACTACTAGACACAGAGAGGAGAATGGTGATGGCAGGGGTGGTAGAGGGGAAAATGAGGAAGTGTTGCTATAAGGGTATGAGTTCGGGAGATCTAATGTCAACATGGTGAGTATCTACTTGAAATTTGTTAAGGGAGATCTTAAGTGTTAAATCAGCACAAAAATGGTAATTATGTGAGCTGATAAATATGTTAATGCACTTGAGTGTGTTGATCGTTTCACAATGTGTGTGTGTATATATATATCATAATGTCAATTTGTATACCTTAAGAAGTATAGGTATATAAGACAAGTAAGAATTATATATATATATAATTTGTCTGGTGGCTCAGACTGTAAAGTGCTGCCTGCAATGCGGGGGACCCAGGTTCGATCCCTGGGTTGGGAAGATCCCCTGGAGAAGGAAATGGCAACCCACCCCAGTACTCTTGCCTAGAAAATTCCATGGATGGAGGAGCCTGGTGGGCTACAGTCCATGGAGTCGCAAAGAGTCAGACACGACTGAGTGAATTCACGTTCTTTCTTTCTTTCTTATATAGTTTGTCAATTATTTGTCAACTATACCTCAATAAGGTCAGTTCTGTTCAGTCGCTCAGTCATGTCTGACTCTTTGCAACTGCATGAACTGTAGCTTGCCAGGCCTCCCTGTCCATCACCAACTCCCAGAGTTTACTTAAACTCATGTCCATCGAGTTGGTGATGCCATCCAACCATCTCAGCCTCTGTCATCCCCTTCCCCTCCTGTCTTCAATCTTTCCCAGCATCAGGGTCTTTTCCAGTGAATCAACTCTTTGCATCAGTTCAGTTCAGTCCCTCAGTTGCGTCTGTTTGCGACCCCATGGGCTGCAGCATGCCAGGCCCATCACCAATTCGTAGAATTTACTCAAACTCATGTCTATTGAGTTGGTGATGCCATCCAACCATCTCATCCTCTGTGGTCCCCTTCTCCTGCCTTCAAGATACCTCAATAAAGCTGGAAACAAAAACTGACATGACCCGACCTGGTTGTCTTCCAGATATGAGAGAATTGAAATCCCAATTCATATTGTACCTCACGTAACCATTGGGAAAGTATGTCTTGAGTCAGCAGTTGAGCTGCCCAAGATCTTGTGCCAAGAAGAACAAGATGCGTATAGGAGGATCCACAGGTAGAGACCCTCACTGCTCATCTTTCTACTTCTCAGGACCTGGTCCCCAATCCCTCCCCTCCTGTCATCTTTGGCAGCTCAACCTACGAGCCCCCTTTGCTTTTTTGCTCTCTTATGAAAAAGCTTTACAGTAGTTTGCAGTCATCAGGTTTCTCACTCTGTATGATAACAGTCTCTTTACCACTTGTTTCTCTCCTGGTGCACTTTGCATCCTCCTGGGGCAAAGATAATTTTTTAGTTGCTAAAAAAAATTAACATCTAAGTTAACCTCTATGTGACGCCTTCAGTGAGAGACAGTAATTTCCAGATTATTTCTTTGAATTACTTCAATGTTCAAAATGAAAGTACATACCCCCAATCATGAAAAATTTAACAAGAATGGAAAGTTAAATGATTCATATTTATCTGTTCTGGCAGCAGACTGGTGCCAGCCAGATTAGATGAACTGATGCTCTGCTACTAATCTATTTTATCCTATCCCTTTAGCCTTACACATCTGGACTCAGTAACCAAGATCCATAATGGCTCAGGTAAGATTTTTTTCCCCTAAAGTATAAGCAGTAAAATACTCACATGACCGAAGCAAATTTAGCTGAAGTAACTGAATTGGTGAGTACAAATTACCCTGGAGTTTTCTTTCTCAAGAGCTTTGCCACTTGCTAAGCCTGCCCCCAAAACTTTTCTGTTGAACCCTGCAGACAACTGAATACTATATATGCCACCCAAAGGAAGACTGGAATGTTTGCAGCAGCATTATTTGCAGTAGCCAAAAAGGGGAAACACCCAGCTGTCTGTCAGTGGGCAAATGGATCAACAAAGCGTGATCCATCCATACAACAAAGTATTGCTCAGAAATGAAAAGAACAAACTACCGATACATGATGGAGAAGGAAATGGCAACCCACTCCAGTATTCTTGCCTGGAGAATCGCATGGACAGAGGAGCCTGGCAGACTACAGTCCATGGGGTCGTAAGAGTTGGATGTGACTTAGCGACTAAATGATCAAATCATCACATGAACAACCTTGATGAATCTCAAACCATTATGCCAAGTGAAGTGTCATGTAAACTGTTACATACTTTATAGTTGCATTTATATGAAATTCAAGAATAGGCAAGAGTAATGGGGCTTCCCTGGTGGCTCAGAAGGTAAAGAATCCACCTGCAACATGGGAGATTGGGGTTTGATCTCCGGGTTGGGAAGATCCCCTGGAGAAGGGAACGGCTACCCACTTGTTATTCTGGCCTGGAGAAACCCTATGGACAGAGGAGCCTGGTGGGCTACAGTCCAAGAGGTTGCAAAGAGTCAGACATGACTGAGTGACTAAGCACAGCACAATCTATGGTGACAGCATAGATTATGGATTAGTGTGAAGAAGTTTTGAAAATTGGGGAAAGATACCCTTTTGGAGGTCTTAGCCCTTTTGCTATGAGAGTGAAAAGCTGGTTATCTTTCTGCTCTCGGCATAGGCAGGCTTCCCTCTGGATTATGGGTCCAGGGATGTTCAGGGTAGCCTCCGAATAGGTATCTTCCTTGCTCAGTTATCCTGCTTTCCCCTGGCTGCCCATCCAAAGCTGTCTGCCAGTTCTACTACTATACGTTTTCTATGTTCTCCTCCTTCCCCTTCCTGTACTCCCTGGTGTGGGGCTGCTGATGGTGGAATGTTGTCCTTGTGTTTTGTTTCTGTTGAAGTATTTACCAAGAATCTGTGCAGTCAGATGTCAGCGGTCAGCGGACCTCTACTACAGTGGTTGGAGGACAGACTGGAGCAAAACCAACAGCATGTGCAGGAGCTGCAACAAGAAAAGGAGGAGCTTCTGCAAGAACTTTCTTCTCTAGAATAAAGCAGGAGACAGAACAAGGTAAAATGCTTTTCTTCCAATTTGTGTTAAACACGGTCTGCAATTTCACATACAGGATGCATAGGAAAATGAGGGAGCAGCTCTTTTTATACCCTAATGGGTATGTCTTATGCCTGCAATAAACAAACACAAGACATCTTCCAGAAAGTTTCATTTAGGGCTTAATGAACCCTCCTACCTGGAATTGGCCTACCCAGAGCAAATGCAGGGTGATTTAAGAAGAATATGAAAGCTTTTTAAAGACTGTGGAAGGTACATTGGCAAGGACATTCTATAATAAAATGTCTGGGGAGTATATCTCAAATGTTCATTTCCCCCTGGAATGAGCTAAAGGAAGAAGAGTATTTCATGTTTGATTTTGTAGTTAGGATGCTTATCAGTTCAGTTCAGTTCAGTCGCTCAGTCATTTCTGACTCTTTGCGACCCCAAGGATGCTTATATTGGACAAGTAAATAAGTACATGAGGGTCAGTGGAAAGAAGTGATTCTACCTTTACTTTTTGCCCCCACTGACAGGCATATATCTCGTGTCTTCCTTCCTGATCTCTAAAATAGGTATTCTGAGGTACCTAGGAAAGGTTGAATCTATGTGGGTGCTCTTTATGAGCAAAAACATGAGTTCTGGCATATTTGACTTTGAAGCAAATTCCTATTGAGCAGATCCTAGACCCTAAGAACTTCTAATATAATATAAATGTGTTTTTCCAGAAACATTTAGGACTTAGGATGTAACAGAAACCACACTTTAAAAAGTTCTGTTGCATCCTGCTTACTATGTGTAACCACAAATGATAAGTGTGTCTTCAGAAAAGAGCCAAGCCTACCTCATACTAGAAATTACAGTGGGCATTGAAGGCGTTAGAAAGATGACAAAGAAAGTCCTAATCCCAACAGCAGTGACAAAGCGTTGGTTTTTGTTTTTTCTTCCTGTTTCTCCCTAAATATTGCTTTTCACATTTCAAAGTATAGTCCAGAACTACCTGTACCATAATCATTTGGATGTCAGACTTCATCTCTTAGGAGCAGAACCCAGAAAAGGTCATGAACTTTCCTAGGGCATATGTAGTCTAAATGTTGTGTTTTCCCTCATTTCCCACAGCCAGAGTGCTTCTCTATTCTTTTCTTTCCCTGTAGGAAGGATGAAAATATCCAGGAATAAAATTAATTAGGCTAAATCCATTTTGAAGAAGAAAAATCGGGGGGACTCATGTTACCTGACTTCAAGATTTACTATAAAGCTGTAGTGATCAAGACAGCACAACCAATTTTGACAAAGGTACAGAAGCAATTCAACGGAGGAAGGATAGTCTTTTCAACAAATCATGTTGGTGCAGTTGGCAAAGAAAAGGAACTTTGACCTAAACTGTATACAATATACAAATTTGAAAATGTATCATGATGTTAGGTGTAAGATGTAAAACTATAAAACCTTTAGGGAAAAAAAAATCATAGAAAAATTTTTAGGATCTTGGGCTAGGCAACAAGCTCTTGGCCTTCACCCCAAAAGCACAGTCCTAAAAGGAAAAAGTTGATACACTGGACTTTATCAAAAGGAAAAACTTCTGCTCTGCAAACAATTTAAGAGGAAGATGTTATTGACAGAAATCACTTGCAAACCATTTATGGTGATGAATCCAGAATATATTGTATAAAGTCAAGAGGAAAAAATAATACAATTAGAAAATGAGCAGAAGACATAAATAGACATAGCACTGAAGAGGGAATGTTGATGGCAAGCAAGCATAGGAGAAAATACTGAATCTTATTAGTAATCAGGGGATGCAAATTAAAACCACAAGGAATTATGACTATGTACTTATCAGAATGGCTAAAGAAAATAATAATGAAAATGGGGACTTCCTGGCAGTTCAGTGGTTGAGACTCTGCCTTTCAGTGCTGGGGGCATGGGTTTGATCCCTAGTTGGGGAACTAAGATCCCATATGCCTCAGGGTGTGGCCAGAATTTTTAAAAAATAGCGACAGTAGCAGATGCTGTTGAGCATACAAATTGGAGATCTCATACCTTGCTGAATGGAATGTAAAATGGTAAGCCACTCTGAAAAAAAGTTTGGAAACTTCTAATAAACTTAAACATGAAAGTGTTAGCTGCTCAGTCATGTCTGACTCTTTGGACCCCATGGACTGTAGCCTGCCAGGCTCCTCTGTCCATAGGGATTCTCCAGGCAGGAATACTGCAGTGGGTTGCCATTTTCTTCTCCAGAGGATTTTCCTGACCCAGGGATCGAAAGTTAAACATACATGTATTTTATTACCCAGCAACTGTTTATCTGGACATCTATCCCAAAGAAATGAAAGCCTATTTTGGCACAAAAACTTCTATACAGATGTTATTAGCACTTTCATTTGTAATAGCCCCAAATGAAACAACCCAGATGTCCTGCAGTTGAGTGTGCAGTTAAACCAACCATGCACACCATGGGATACTACTCTGCAATGTAAAGAAACAGAATATTGATATACACAACTTGGATGGACCTCAAGTGTATTACGATGAATGAAAAAAGTCTCAACAGGTCACCTACTGTATGACTGCATTTGTGTAACATTCTAAATTCTTGAAATGAAAAAATTATAGAAATTAAGAATAGATTAATGGTTTCCAGGGACAGGGACTGGAGGGGGTATGAGATGTGGGTGATTATAAAGGGTAACAACACAAGCGGTTCCTTTGTGCTGATGGAACAGTTCTATTTCTTGATTGTGGTGCTGATTACATGAATGTGTATCTGTGCTAAAACTATATAGAGCTACACAAAAAACCCCACAAATGAGTGCATGTAAAATCTGGTGCAACCAAATAAGGTCTATAGTCTAGTCAGCAGTATTGTACCATTGTCAATATGTTGGTTTTGAAGTTGGATTATAATGATGTGTAAGATCTTCCCCGGGGGAAACTGGGACTCCCTGTACTATTTTTGCACCTTCCTGTTAATCTGTAATTATTGCAAAATAAAGAGTTGTAACTTTTAAATAAGGAACTAGGAGGTATGGTATGTAATTTGTGAAACAAGAGTGATAAAAAGAAAATCTGAGGGGAATAGGATGATTTGAGTATTTTTACAGGCTAGCCTTCAGCATGTGTCCCTTCTAAGCTATTTACACTGATGCAGTTATGACCATTTGAAATTCTTTTTCTAACCTGATAATCTGAGTTGTAATTTGTAAAACAGGAATGTAGGGAGAGGAGGTGGGTACTCGGAAATGTCAAAGTACATGCCATGTCTGAGGAAGCAGGGCTGGGATGAGGGCCTTGTTTGGGGCCAAATGATGTAGCAAATAAGTAAATATATTGACGGAAATGGAAGCCAGGTTTGTCAAGTGTCAGAGAAATGACTTACAAACATGAATGGGGGAAGGATAAAATGAATCTTACGGTCTTGGATTGAAATTGGAAGTATTAATGTGAAATTTTTTTCCAAGGAAAAACTTATATATACACAGATATAGGGCTGTGTGCACATATAGATGCATGTATTTCCTAGCACTGTCCATTCAGATTAGAAGAAATGATACCCCGGAAGCTATGAGCACATCGAGCACCCAGATATTGGTTCTCACTAAATGTAACCAGGGCCCCCACTGAGAGAAATGGCTGATTCTGGAGCTGGAGCAGAGAAAGTATGAGATAAGCCCAGACCAAAGTTCCTTTGTTAATGCTGACAAAAGGCCACTTAAAACAACTTGTAAATTCAGAGCAGTGTTTATTGGTACCAGCAGGTTTGTAGCCTCCCCACAAATTTCTCTCTCCTGTACCTTAACTTCAGCTTCTTTCAGAGATGACACTTTGATCAACTTCCAGCCTGACAGTGTGAGGTGTTCTACAGACACTCCCTCCCCTGTGAAAATGATAAAAATTATCCTTGAATTATTAAAGTCCCTGGGAGTAGTCTGAGGAGCAAACAGAAACTCAAGAAAATCCACAAAAATTCCCTAAGAATTTCTAGTATTCAAATTGAGATCTCTTAGGGGTAACACACTGACTGGAACCACCGACCCTGGCCAGGCACCATAGTACCCATTTGCATGAATTATTTTAGGACAGGAGGTAGTGGTAAGGAACACAGAACTAACAAGCCACCACCAACCAGAAGAGTTCAGGAAAAGGTCAAAAGGAGATGCCACATGTCCCACCACCTCCCAGAACCCTTGCTGGAATCCATCTTGGCTGAGCAACGTGTGTGCCACCAGGAAGGACCCTGAGACAGAATAACTGGCCAAAGACAATCCAGAAATGAATCCCATCACCATAAAACCTGAGACTGCAAGCCAAGTGACAAAACAGTTGTTCTCCTGGGTTCTCTGCCCAGGTGCCCCTTCCTAATAAAGTATCTTGCTTTGTCAGCATGTGTGTCTCCTCAGACAGTTGATTTCCAGGCGTTAGATAAGAGCCCTCTCTTGGGCCCTGCAACAGATCTCCTCCCTCCTTTCCTTCTCCTAGCCCAGTAAAGAGGAGATTCCACTCCAGACTTGTGCAGCCAAGAACACAGGGTTCAACCTACCCCTAGCGTCCAGCTGGAGGGCTTTCTTCCCACGAGAAACAGGACTTAAGCATTTCTTATCCTGCCCCCAGCTCCCTGTTGCTTTGGCTAAGTCCTAGGAAAGTGATTGAGACATGGGAGGAGACTCTAACTTGGATGTGGAGCACTGAGATCAAGGTGGTGATTCTGTGCCTGAAAAAACCTGAGGCTACTGACCCTGGCCCTGACCATTTAGGTCCTAGAGCTGGGGTATCACTCAGAGAAGTTTGCCAGTGTCCCCATGTGCTGTCCCAGAATCTTGGTGCAGAGATTTTTGCATAGGGAGAGACACAGGCTATAAAACATGCTCCTAATCTCTTCCCAGAAAACTAACCAGTCTGATCACATGGACCACAGCCTTCTCTAACTCAGTGGAACTATGAGCCATGCCATGTAGGGCCACCCAAGACAGATGGGTCATGGTGGAGAGTTCTGACAAAACATGGTCCACTGGAGAGGGAATGGCAAGCCACTTGAGTATTCTTGCCTTGAGAGCCCATGAACAGTATGAAAAGGCAAAAAGATAAGACACTGAAAGATGAACTCCCCTGGTTGTTAGGTGCCCAGTATGCTACTGGAAATCAACTCCAGAAAGAACGAAGAGACGGAGCCAAAGCAAAAACGACAACCAGCTGTTGATGTGATTGGTGATGGAAGTAAAGTTCAATGCTGAAAAGAGCAATATTGCATAGGAACCTGGAATGTTAGGTCCATGAATCAAGGCAAATTGGAAGTGGTCAAACAGGAGACGGCAAGAGTGAACATTGACATTTAAGGAATCAGCAAACTAAAATGGATTGGAATGGGTGAATTTAACTCAGATGATCATTGTATCTACTACTGTGGGCAAGAATCCCTTGGAAGAAATGGAGTAGCCATCATAGTCAACAAAAGAAGGTGAAATGCAGTACTTGGAAGCAATCTCAAAAATAACAGAATGACCTCTGTTCGTTTCCAAGGCAGACCATTCAGTACCATGGTAATCCAAGTCTATGCCCCAACCAATAATGCTGAAGAAGCTGAAGTTGATCGGTTCTATGAAGACCTCCAAGAACTTCTAGAACTAACACCTCCCAAAAGATGCCCTTTTCATTATAGGGGACTGGAATGCAAAAGTAGGAAGTCAAGAGATACCTGGAGTAACAGGCAAGTTTGGCCTTGGCATACAGAATGAACCTGGGCAAAGGCTAACAGAGTTTTGCCAAAAGAATACACTGGTCATAGCAAACACCCTCTTCCAACAGCACAGGAGAAGACTCTGCACATGGACATCACCAGATGGTCAACACTGAAATCAGACTGATTATATTCTTTGTAGCCAAAGATGGAGAAGCTCTATACAGTCAGCAAAAACAAGACCGGGAGCCGACTGTGGCTCAGATCATGAACTCCTTATTGCCAAATTCAGACTTAAATTGAAGAAAGTAGGGAAAACCACTAGACCATTCAGTTCAGTCAGTCAGTCACGTCTGGCTCTTTGCAACCCCATGGACTGCAGCATGCCAGGCTTCCCTGTCTATCACCAATTCCTGGAGTTTGCTGGAACTCATGTCTATTGAGTGGGTGATGCCATCCAACCATGTCACACTCTCTCGGCTGCTTCTGCTTTTGCTTTCAATCTTTCCCAGTATCAGGGTCTTTTCTGATGAGTTGGCTCTTCCTATCAGGTGGCCAAAGCATTGGAGCTTCAGCATCAGTCCTTCCAATGAATATTCAAGGTTGATTTCTTTTAGGATTGACTGGTTTCATCTCCTTGCAGTCCAAGGGACTCTCAAGAGTCTTCTCCAACACCACAGTTTGAAAGCATCAATTCTTTGGCTCTCAGCCTTGTTTATGGTCCAACTCTCACATTCATGCATGACCACTGGAAAAACCATAGCTTTGACTATATGGACTTTTGTTAGGAAAGTGATGTCGCTGCTTTATAATATGCTGTCTAGGTTGGTCAAAGCTTTTCTTCCAAGGAGCAAGCTTCCAAGACGCATGGTGTCTCCTTTTAATTTCATGGCTGCAGTCACAATCTGTAGTGATTTTGGAGCCCAAGAAAATAAAATATTTCACTGTTTCCACTTTTCCCCCTTCTATTTGTCATGAAGTGATGGGGCCGGATGCCACGATCTCAGTTTTTGTCAGCTTTTCACTCTCCTCATTCACCTTCATCAAGAGGCTCTTTAGTTCTTCTTCACTTTCTGCCATAAGGGTGGTGTCATCTGCATTTCTGAAGTTACTGATATTTCTCCTGGCAATCTTGATTCCGGCTTGTGATTCATCCAGCCCAACACTTCTCATGATGTACTCTGCATATAAGTTAAATAAGTAGGGTGACAGTATATAGCCTTGACATACTCCTTTCCCGATTTGGAACCAGTCCATTGTTCCATGTTTGGTTCTACCTATAGCTTCTTGACCTGCATACAGGTTTCTCAGGAGGCAGGTCAGATGGTCTGGTATTCCCATCTCTTTAAGAATTTTCCACAGTTTGTGGTGATCCACAAAGTCAAATGCTTTGGTGTAGTCACTAAAGCAGAAGTAGATGTTTTTCTGGAATTCTCTTGCTTCCTCTGTGATCCAAAGAATGTTGGCAATTTGATCTCTGCTTCCCTCTGCATTTTCTAAACATAGCTTGTACATCTGGAAGTTCTTGGTTCATGTACTGCTGAAGCCTAGCTTGAAGGATTCTGAGCATGACCTCCTTGTTAACATGTGAAATGAGCACAATCATGTGGTAGTTTGAACATTCTTTGGCACTGCCCTTCTTTGGGACTGGAATGAAAAGTGACCTTTTCCAGTCTTGTGGCCACTGCTGAGTGTTCCAAATTTGCTGGCATATTGAGTTCAGCACTTTAACCTCATCATCTTTTAGGATTTGAAATAGCTCAGCTGGAATTCCATCAACTTCACTAGCTTTATTGGTAGTAATCCTTCTTAAGGCCCACTTGACTTCACACTCCAGGATGTCTGGCTCTAGATAAGGGACCACATCATCGTTATCCAGGTCATTAAGATCTTTTTTAGGTAATTCTTCTGTGTATTCTTGCCACCTTAATCTCTTCTGCTTGTGTTAGGTCCATACCATTTCTGTCCTTTATCATGCCCATCATTGCACAAAATGTTCCCTTGGTACCTCCAATTTTCTAGAAGAGATCTCTAGTCTTTCCCATTCTATTTATTGATTTCCTCTATTTCTTTGCATTGTTCACTTAAGAAGGCTTTCTTTTTTTTTTTCTTCAGTCTGTGAAATTAATTTTATTATACATGAGAAAGGTTCACAGGAAACTTAAAGTTTTTCAGGTTTACTGTGACATAGCTAACAATAATTTATAGGGGTTTGAAATAAATATTCTCTTTTATTTTCAGGATATTTTGGTTTTATTTCAGTTGTACTATGTGTTATCTATCCAACATGTTTACCAGAAAGAATGGTTTAGATGACATAACAGAGAAGGCAGTGGCACCCCACTCCAGTACTCTTGCCTGGAAAATCCATGGACAGAGGAGTCTGGTAGGCTGCAGTCCATGGGTCGCTAAGAGTCGGGAACGACTAAGCGACTTCACTTTCACTTTTCACTTTCATGCATTGGAGAAGGAAATGGCAACCCACTCCAGTGTTCTTGCCTGGAGAATCCCAGGGGCGGGGAAGTCTGGTGGGCTGCCGTCTATGGGGTCGCACAGTCGGAGACGACTGAAGCAACTTAGCAGCAGCAGCAGCAAAAGCAGATGACATAAGTCACTGGGAAGAGAGGAATGCATTTGCCAAAATGAATGTGAACACCTTAAGACAATAGGACATAGGTATATTGCAATCAAAGATTTAGAGACAAATGTGAATCTCCTAAAGTACCTACTTTTTTGGCCAAAGTAGAGCAGCAACTTGCCCTTAAATTCACCTACTCTGATGAGACAGTTAACGTTGACTATTGAAATTGTTTTTTCAAGATAAATGTCTCACATTATTTTTTCCTAGGGTAGGATGAGTTCACCCTATTTTAAAGAAAGGACAATCTGATACTTTCTCTGACACAGAGCAAGGAAAATATGATAGAACCAAATGAAAGTTTGCCACAAGATACCAGCCTAGTTATTCCATGCTTTGCTGTGGTGGACACTTTCGTTGGATCTAACGTATTTGTGGGTTTTTTTCTTTTCTTTTCTTTACAATAATGTACTGGTTTTGCCAATTCATTGACATGAATCTGCCATGGGTGTACATGTGTTCTCCGTCCTGAACCCCCTCCCACCTCCCTCCCCATACCATCCCTCTGGGTTATCCTAGTGCACCAGCCCCAAGCGTCCTGTATCATGAATCGGAACTGGACTGGTGATTCATTTCACATATGATAATATACATGTTTCAATGCCATTCTCCCAAATCATCTCACCTTCGCCCTCTTCCCACAGAGTCCAAAAGACTGTTCTATACATCTGTGTCTCTTGCTGTCTCACATACAGGGTTATCGTTACCATCTTTCTAAATTCCATATATATGCATTAGTATACTGAATTGGTGTTTTTCTTTCTGGATTACTTCATTCTGTGTAATAGGCTCCAGTTTCATCCACCTCATTAGAACTGATTCAAATGTATTCTTTTTAATGGCTGAGTAATACTCTGTTGTGTATATGTACCACAGCTTTCTTATCCATTCATCTGCTGATGGACATCTAGGTTGCTTCCACATCCTGGCTATTGTAAACAGTGCTGCGATGAACATTGGGGTACACGTGTCTCTTTCAATTCTGATTTCCTCAGTGTGTATGCCCAGCAGTGGAATTGGTGGGTCATAAGGCAGTTCTATTTCCAGTTTTTTAAGGAATCTCCACACTCATCTCCATAGTGGCTGTACTAGTTTGCATTCCCACCAACAGTGTAAGAAGGTTCCCTTTTGTCTGCACCCTCTCCAGCATTTATTGTTTCTAGACTTCTGGATTGCAGCCATTCTGACTGGCATGAAATGGTACCTCATTGTGGTTTTGATTTGCATTTCTCTGATAATGAGTGATGTTGAGCATCTTTTCATGTGTGTGTTAGCCATCTGTATGTCTTCTTTGGAGAAATGTCTGTTTAGTTCTTTGGCCCATTTTTTGATTGGGTCATTTATTTTTCTGGAATTGAGCTTCAGGAGTTGCGTGTATATTTTTGAGATTAGTTGCTTGTCAGTTGCTTCATTTGCTATTATTTTCTCCCATTCTGAAGGCTGTCTTTTCACCTTGCTTATAGTTTCCTTTGTTGTGCAAAAGCTTTTAATTTTAATTAGGTCCCATTTATTTATTTTCACTTTTATTTCCAGTATTCTGGGAGGTGGGTCATAGAGGATCCTGCTGTGATTTATGTCGGAGAGTGTTTTGCCTGTGTTCTCCTCTAGGAGTTTTATAGTTTCCGGTCCAACATTTAGATCTTTAATCCATTTTGAGTTTATTTTTTGTATGGTGTTACAAAGTGTTCTAGTTTCATTCTTTTACAAGTGGTTGACCAGTTTTCCCAGCACCACTTGTTAAAGAGATTGTCTTTTCTCCATTGTATATTTTTGCCTTTTTTGTCAAAGATAAGGTGTCCATAGGTGCGTGGGTTTATCTCTGGGCTTTCTATTTTGTTCCACTGATCTATATTTCTGTCTTTGTGCCAGTACCATACTGTCTTGATGACTGTGGCTTTGTAGTAGAGCCTGAAGTCAGGCAGGTTGATTCCTCCAGTTCCATTCTTCTTTCTCAAGATTGCTTTGGCTATTCGAGGTTTTTTGTATTTCCATACAAATTGTGAAATTATTTGTTCTAGTTCTGTGAAAAATACCGTTGGTAGCTTGATAGGGATTGCATTGAATCTATGGGTTGCTTTGGGTAGTATACTCATTTTCTCTATATTGATTCTTCCGATACATGAACATGGTATATTTCTCCATCTATTAGTGTCCTATTTGATTTCTTTCACCAGTGTTTTATAGTTTTCTATATATAGGTCTTTAGTTTCTTTAGGTAGATACATTCCTAAGTATTTTATTCTTTTCATTGCAATGGTGAATGGAATTGTTTCATTAATTTCTCTTTCTGTTTTCTCATTATTAGTGTATAGGAATGCAAGGGATTTCTGTGTGTTGATTTGATATCCTGCAACTTTACTATATTCATTGATTAGCTCTAGTAATTATCTGGTGGAGTCTTCAGGGTTTTCTATGTAGAGGATCATGTCATCTGCAAACAGTGAGAGTTTTACTTCTTTTCCAATTTGGATTCCTTTTATTTCTTTTTCTGCTCTGATTGCTGTGGCCAAAACTTCCAGAACTATGTTGAATAGTACTGGTGAAAGTGGGCAGGCACCCTTGTCTTGTTCTTGACTTTAGGGGAAATGCTTTCAATTTTTCACCATTGAGGATAATGTTTGCTGTGGGTTTGACATATATAGCTTTTATTATGTTGAGGAATGTTCCTTCTATTCCTGCTTTCTGGAGAGTTTTTATCATAAATGGATGTTGAATTTTGTCAAAGGCTTTCTCTGCATCTATTGAGATAATCTTATGGCTTTTATTTTTCAATTTGTTAATGTGGTATGTTACATTGATTGATTTGCGGATATTGAAGAATCCTTGCATCCCTGGGATAAAATGCACTTGGTCATGGTGTATGATCTTTTTAATGTGTTGTTGGATTCTGATTGCTAGAATTTTAAGGATTTTTGCATCTATGTTCATCAGTGATATTAGCCTGTAGTTTTCTTTTTTTGTGGCATCTATGTCAGGTTTTGGTATTAGGGTGATGGTGGCCTCATAGGATGAGTTTTGGAGATTACCTACCTCTGCAAGTTTTCTGGAAGAGTTTGAGTAGGATAGGTGTTAGCTCTTCTCTCAATTTCTGGTTGAATTCAGCTGTGAAACCATCTGGACCTGGGCTTTTGTTTGCTGGAAGATTTCTGATTACAGTTTCAATTTCTGTGCTTGTGATGGGTCTGTTAAGATTTTCTATTTCTTCCTGGTTCAGTTTTGGAAAGTTGTACTTTTCTAATAATTTGTCAATTTCTTCCTAGTTGTCCATTTTATTGGCATATAGTTGCTGATAGTAGTCTCTTAGGATCCTTTGTATTTCTGTGTTGTCTGTTGTGATCTCTCCATTTTCGTTTCTAATTTTATTGCTTTGATTTTTCTCCCTTTGTTTCTTGATGAGTCTAGCTAATGGTCTGTCAGTTTTATTTACCCTTTCAAAGAACCAGGTTTTGGCTTTGTTGATTTTTGCTATGGTTTCTTTTGTTTCTTTTGCATTTATTTCTGCCCTAATTTTTAAGATTTCTTTCCTTCTACTAACCCTGGGGTTCTTCATTTCTTCCTTTTCTAGTTGCTATAGGTGTAGAGTTAGGTTCTTTATTTGACTTTTTTCTTGTTTCTTGAGGTAAGTCTGTATTGCTATGAACCTTACCCTTAGCACTGCTTTTACAGTGTCCCACAGGTTTGGGGTTGTTTTGTTTTCATTTTCATTCATTTCTATGCATATTTTCATTTCTTCTGTGATTTGTTGGTTATTCAGCAGTGTGTTGTTCAGCCTCCATATGTTGGAATTTTTAATTGTTTTCCTACTGTAATTGAGATCTAATGTTACTGCATTGTGGTCAGAAAAGATACTTGGAATGATTTCAATTTTTTTGAATTTACCAAGGCTAGATTGATGGCCCAGGATGTGATCTATCCTGGAGAAGGTTCCATGTGCGCTTGAGAAAAAGGTGAAATTCATTGTTTGGGGTGAAATGTCCTATAGATATCAAGTAGGTCTAACTGGTCTATTGTATCATTTAAAGTTTGTGTTTCCTTGTTAATTTTCTGTTTAGTTGATCTATCCATAGGTGTGAGTGGGGTAATATGTCTCCCACTATTACTGTGTTACTGTTAATTTCCCCTTTCATACTTCTTAGCATTTGTCTTATATATTGCAGTGCTCCTATGTTATGTGCATATATATTTATAATTGTTATATCTTCTTCTTTGATTGCTCCTTTGGTCATAATGTAGTGTCCTTCTTTGTCTCTTTTCACAGCCTTTGTTTAAAAGTCTATTTTATCTGATATGAGTATTGCTACTCCTGCTTTCTTTTGGTCTCTATTTGCGTGGAATATCTTTTTCCAGCCCTTCACTTTCAGTCTATGTGTGTCCCTTGTTTCAAGGTGGATCTCTTGTAGACAACATATATAGGTATCTTGTTTTTGTATCCATTCAGCCAGTCTTTGTCTTTTGGTTGGGGCATCCAAGCCATTTACATTTAAGGTAATTATTGAATAGTGTGATCCCTTTGCCATTTACTTTATTGTTTTGGGTTCAAGTTTATACTCCCTTTCTGTGTTTCCTGTCTAGAGAAGATCCTATAGCATTTGTTGGAGAGCTGATTTTGTGGTGCTCAATTCTCTCAGCTTTTGCTTGTCTGTATAGCTTTTTTTTTCTTTTTTTTTCTGTATAGCTTTTGATTTCTCCTTCATATTTGAATGAGTTCTTTGCTGGGTACAGTAATCTATGCTGTAGATTATTTTCTTTCATCACTTTAAGTATGTCCTGCCATTCCCTCCTAGCCTGAAGAGTTTCTGTTGAAACATCAGGTGTTATCCTTATGGGGATCCCCTTGTGTGTTATTTGTTGTTTTTCTCTGGCTGCTTTTTTATGTTTTTCTTTGTGTTTGATCTTTGTTAATTTGATTAATGTGTGTCTTGGGGTGTTTTGCCTTGGGTTTATCCTGTTTGGGACTCTCTGGTTTTCTTAGACTTGGGTGATTATTTCCTTCCCCATTTTAGGGAAGTTTTCAACTATTATCTCCTCAAGTATTTTCTCATGGCCTTTCTTTTTGTATTCTTCTTCTGGGACTCCTATGATTCAAATGTTGGGGCTGTTAACATTGTCCCAGAGGTCTCTGAGATTGTCCCCATTTATTTTAATTTGTTTTTCTTTTTTCTCTCTGTTTCATTTATTCCTATCATTCTATCTTTTACTTCACTAATCCTATCTTCTGCCTCCGTTATTCTACTGTTGGTGCCCTCCATAGTGTTTTTGATCTCATTTATTGCATTATTCATTATATATTGACTTTTTTTAAATTTCTTCTAGGTCCTTTTTAAACCTTTCTTGCATCTTCTCAATCCTTGTCTCCAGGCTATTTATCTGTAACTCCATTTTGTTTTAAAGATTTTGGATCATTTTCACTATCATTCAAAATTCTTTATCAGGTAGATTCTCGTCCTCTTTGGTTTGGTGGGCATTTATCCTGTTCCTTTACCTGCTGGGTATTCCTCTGCCTCTTCGTCTTGTTTATATTGCTGTGTTTGGGGAGGCCTTTCCGTATTTTGGCAGTTTGTGCAGTTCTCTTTATTGTGGAGTTTCCTCACTGTGGGTGGTGTTGGATGGATGGCTTCTCAAAGTTTCCTGGTTAGGGAAGCTTGTGTTGGTTTCTGGTGGGTGGAGCTGAATTTCTCTCTGGAGTGCAATGAAAGAAAGTGAAAGTGAAGTCACTCAGTCATGTCCAACTCTTTGTGACCCCATGGACTTTAGCCTACCAGGTTCCCCTGTCCATGGGATTTTCCAGGGAATAGTACTGGAGTGGATTGCCATTTCCTTCTCCAGGGGATCTTCCTGACCCAGGGATCGGACCCGGGTCTCCCGCACTGTAGACAGTCGCTTTACTGTCTGAGCCTGAGTTATGAGATGTCAATGGGTTTGGAGTGACTTTGGGCAGCCTGTATATTGGCGCTCAGGTCTATGTTCCTGTGTTGCTGGAGAATTTGCGTGGTATGTCTTGCTCTGGAACTTGTTGGCCCTTGGGTGGTGCTTGGTTTCAGTGTAGGTATGGAGGCATTTGATGAGCTCCTATCAATTAATGTTCCCTGGAGTCAAGTTCTCTTGTTTTCTCAGGATTTGGACTTAAGCCTACTGCCTCTGGTTTTCACTCTTATTCTTACTGTAGGCTCAAGACTTCTCTATCTATTCTTTACTTTCAGACAGTTCTTTGATCCAGCTTATACTTCTCAAGATCTACAGGCCCCTTTCTATGTAGTCGTTGCTAAGAACAGAGTTTTAATCTATTGCACCTGTCACTTCCAAGGTGGTTCCCTCTGTTTTTGCTTCTTCTGTTTGCTGGTCTCTTCAGTGTCTAATTTCCGCCCTGACACACAGGGGCGGTGGTGGTCACTTTTTTAGGCTCACTTGTTCAGTTGTACTGTGGGGAGGGAAGAACACTGCAAACAAACATCACTGGCCTATGTGGGGAGTGCTCGCAGTGTCTCTGCCACACTGGGTTTGCCCCTGCTCACGGTGTGTGTGCTTTCCCTGTCTACACTGCTTAGGTTCTAGGTTGCTCTGCCAGGAACTGTCTGAGGCCGGCCCTGGGTTGTATGCACTTCCCAGGTCTAAGCTGCACAGGTTCAGGTACTCGGGTACTCCTCAAAGATGCAGACTCGGTTGGGCCTGCGTTTTGTGCCCTTCCGAGGTCCGAGCAGCTCAGGTGACCAGGTGTTTGGTGAGCGTGGTAGGTGCAACTTATCACCTCTCCTGTCCCTGCCGCTTGGTTTTCTGGGTGTACAACCAGCATACGTTCTTGATTAGCAATGAAGCCTGCTTCCAGTTTGGTACATAATGCCTCTCTGGGGCTGCGATTGCCCCCTTCCGGCTCTGGCTGCCTTCGCCTGCCTGTCTCCAGTGGAGGAATGGGCTGGTCCGCAGCCAGCTAGCTCTGTGCAGTCCTTTGTTCTGTGAGCAGGCCTGGCGGTATCTTAGGTTAGGGCTTTTCGCGTGGTAGCTATCCCATAGTCTGGTTTGCTATCCTGGTGGATGCAGGTGTCTGCACTGCTTCTCCACGGGGAGTTACCGTTGGGCACGTAATCTGTGGGTTTTAATTAATTATTTATTTTTCCTCCCGGTTATGTTGCCCTCTGACGTTCCAAGGCTCACCAAAGACTCGCCAGTGAGTGTTTTCTGGTGTTTGGAAACTTCTCTCTTTTTTAAGTCTCCCTTCCTGGGACGGATCTCCATCCCTACCTCTTTTGTCTCTCTTTTTATCTTTTATATTTTTTTCTACCTTCTTTCGAAGACAATGGGCTGCTTTTCTGGGTGTCTGATATCTTCTGCCAGCATTTAGAAGTTGTTTTGTGGAATTTACTCAGCGTTCAAATGTTCTTTTGATTAATTTGTGGGGGAGAAAGTGGTCTCTCTGTCCTATTCCTCCGCCATCTTAGGATCCCTCCTTTAAGAAGGCTTTCTTTTCTCTCCTTTGCCATTTCCTCCTCCACTGGACAAAATGTGGTTCACTGGAGGAGGAAATGGCAAACCACTCCAGTATTCTTGCCTCAAGAGCCCCATCAACAGTATGAAAAGACAAAAAGTAACCCATACACTCCAATTCATATTAAAGTATGTAAAATAAGAAGAAGAAACACTGAGTCTATTCCCCTCAGGCCTTGGTGACCTGGACTGGTGTCACATCCCGGGATTCTGAGGATGCCTGGGGTCAAAGGCTGGAGTGTCCTGGGGCTGAGGGAGCTGGGAGGACAATGGACCTGGACTGCCTGTTGCCCCTGCATAAGCCCACAATCTCCAGGTCCAGGCAGGCCCTCCTAGAGAAACTGAGCCTACTGCACCCAAAGGATGGCAGAGCCTCTGGGCTGGAAGAGCTGTGAAAATTTCCCTGGGCTGACTCCATGTCTCCTCATCATGGGATTCCCACCTCCAGCCTACTTCCTTAGGGTCACCCCAGCAACAGATGACAGCACCCTCTGCAGAGTGGTCTTATAGAAATTGGGGTGTGTCTGGCACATAAAGCATAAGAGGGAAGAAGTAATGGGACACAAGCCTCAAGTGTTTCTTCTGGCACATTCTACTCACTGACAATCCAGGAACAGGACTTTCCCTAAATGGCTTCCTTGGTGGCTCAGATGGTAAAAAATCTGCTTGCAAGACCCAGGTTTAATCCCTCGGTCAGGAAGATCCCCTGGAGAAGGAAAAGGCAACCCACTCCAGTATTCTTGCCTGGAGAATTCCATGGACAAAGGACTCTGGTGGGTTACAGTCCACGGGGGTCACAAAGAGTCGGACATGACTGAGCCACTGACACTTTCACTTTCTGCTTGCCCAAGTAACCAGATTTGGGCATGAAAAAATGCAGCCACCTTGTGGCTGTTTCCTGTAACAGCTTTAAAACCGATGCTTAAATGGTCTGAAACTTCACAAGGCCCGCGGGGCTGTAAATGACACTTGCCCTCAAGTAATGTCTTCAGGTAAATTATTGGGAAAGAATTTAAAGACGGGCCTACTTTCAAGAAGCCAGTTTCAAGAGGTCAGTTGTATTCACATTGTATAAGATCAAAAAGTATGTGGAAGATACTCCACCTCGCTATTAAATCAAGGCAAATCAAAACTACAATGAGAAATTACCTCACACTGGAGGTAATTTAGGCCAGCATCCAAAAGAACTACAGAGAATAAATGCTCCAGTGGAGGGCAAATGCAATCCTCCTATACTCTTGTGGGAATGTAAATGGCTGCAAGCCAGGATGGAAAACAGCATAGGCGTTCCTTAAAAAATGAAACATAGAGGAACCATGGGATCCTGCAATGCGACTCCTGGGCTTAGATCCTGAGAAAACCATAATTTGAAGTGACACGTTCATCCCTGTTTTCAGGGCAGCACTATGTATAATAGCCAAGAAATGGAATCAACCAACATGTTCATCAACAGAAAACTGAGGACTAACTGGTACAACCCTACATGGGAATACTACTCAGCCATAAAACACAACAAAATGATGGCACTGGCAGCAGTGTGGATGCACCAAGACATTATCATACTAAGTGAAGTAGGTCAGAATGAGAAAGACAAATATCATAAGATATCATGGATGGAATCTATAAATTCATACAAATGAACTAGTTTACAAAACAGAAACAGATTCACAAACATACAAAACCAATGATTATAAAAAAAATGTCAGGGGAGAGGGATTATTTAAGACTTTGGAATTAACATACACACTAATGAATATCAAGTAAGTAATCCAAAACGACCTCCTGAATAGCAAGGGAAATCTTCTGGACACATTGTAATAACCTATATGGGGAAAAGGACCCCCCCAATAATAGATATACGTCTTTGTATACCTGAACACCTAAAACAAAAGTTCCTGAACACCTAAAACAAACCCTATCATTCGATATCAACTCTACTCCAATATGAAATAAAAATGAAATTGTTGTTCAGTTGCTAAATTATGTCCGACTATCTGAGACCCCACATACTGCAGCACACCAGGCTTTCCTGTCCTTCAGTATCTTCCAGAATTTGCTCAAACTCATGTCCATTGAGTCAGTGATGCTATCTAACCATCTCATCCTCTGTCACCCCTTCTCTTTCTGCATTAAATCTTTCCCAGCATCAGGGTCTTTTTCAGTGAGTCAGTTCTTTGCATCAGGTGGCCAAAGTATCGGAGTTTCAGCATCAGTCCTTCCAATGAATGTTCAGGGTTGATTTCCTTCAGGGTTGACTGGTTCGATCTCCTTGCAGTCCAAGGGACTCATGTCCTACCAGGTCCCAGAATCCTTCTCACTGGCATCCATCTTGGCTGAGCAATGTGTGCCCCATCAGGAAGGACCCTGAGTCAGAATGATTGGACAAACACAATCTGGAAACTAACCCCATGACCATAAAACCCAAAACTGTGAGCCACTTGGCAGAGCAGTCCTCCTGGGTTCCCTTAGCCTCTTGCTCTCCACCCGGGCGCCCTTTCCCAAAAAAGTCTGTTGCTTTGTCAGCATATGTGTCTCCTCAGACAATTCACTTCTGATTGTTAGACAAAAGCCCACTCTCGACTCCTGGAAGGGTTCCCCCTTTCTGCAACAACACTTCACTGCCAAGGGCCCAACTGAAAACTGCATCAGTTCAGTTCAGTCGCTCAGTCATGTCCAACTCTTTGCAACCCCATGAATTACAGCATGCCAGGCCTCCCTGTCCATCACCAACTCCCAAAGTTCATTCAAACTCATGTCCATCGAGTCGGTGATGCCATCCAGCCATCTCATCCTCTGTCGTCCCCTTCTCCTCCTGCCCCCAATCCCTCCTAGCATCAGGGTCTTTTCCAATGAGTCAATTCTTTGCATGAGGTGGCCAAAGTACTGGAGTTTCAGCCTTAGCATCATTCCTTCCAAAGAAATCCCAGGGCTGATCTCCTTCAGAATGGACTGGTTGGATCTCCTTGCAGTCCAAGGGACTCTCAAGAGTCTTCTCCAACACCACACTTCAAAAGCATCAATTCTTCGGCACTCAGCTTTCTTCACAGTCCAACTCCCACATCCATGCCTGACCACTGGAAAAACCATAGCCTTGACTAGACAGACATTTGTTGGCAAAGTAATATCTCTGCTTTTCAATATGCTATCTAGGTTGGTTATAACTTTCCTTCCAAGGAGTAAGCATCTTTTAATTTCATGGCTGCAGTCACCATCTGCAGTGATTTTGGAGCCCCCCAAAATAAAGTCTGACACTGTTTCCACTGTTTCCCCATCTAGTTCCCATGAAGTGATGGGACCAGATGCCATGATCTTCGTTTTCTGAATGTTGAGCTTTAAGCCAACTTTTTCACTCTCCTCTTTCACTTTCATCAAGAGGCTTTTTAGTTCCCCCTCACTTTCTACCATAAGGGTGGTGTCATCTGCACATCTGAGGTTATTGATATTTCTCCCGGCAATCTTGATTCCAGCTTGTGTTTCTTCCAGTCCAGCGTTTCTCATGATGTACTCTGCAAAGAAGTTAAATAAGCAGGGTGACAATATACAGCCTTGACGTACTCCTTTTCCTATTTGGAACCAGTCTGTTAGAGGAGCTACCCCATGCTGGAGGTCAAGGGCGGTGGTCCAGAGGTCAGTGGGAGGGGTGTGGCCATGAGGAGATACCCCTCGTCCAAGGTAAGGAGCAGCAGCTGCGCTTTGCTGGAGCAGCCGTGAAGAGATACCCCATGTCCAAGGTAAGAGAAACCCAAGTAAGATGGTAGGTGTTGCGAGAGGGCATCAGAAGGCAGATACACTGAAACCATAATCACAGAAAACTAGCTACTCTGACCACATGGATCACAGCCTTGTCTAACTCAATGAAACTAAGCCATACCATGTGGGGCCACCTAGGACGGGAGGGTCATGGTGGAGAGGTCTGACAGAATGTGGTCCACTGGAGAAGGGAATGGAAAACCACTTCAGTATGCTTGCCTTGAGAACCCCATGAACAGTATGAAAACTGCATGGCATGGCCAAAAAAAAAATTTTGGACTCTGACCCCCAGCTCAACAAAATGCTGGTGCTGAGGTTGCTATAATTTCTTACATGAATTGCTGACTGAAAAAATATATACACAAAAGATATACACATAAAAGTTGAGAGTTATGTTTTATTTGACAGAAATTTTTAGGACTTAAGCTCAGGAGGTAGCATCTCAAGTAACCCTGAGAGAAGTGATCCAAGGAGGCAGGTGGTAGGAGACAAAAGCCAGGTTATTTAGAAGTTTTGCAACAAGGGACAGGTAGTAGGAACAAAAGATTACTGTTAACAATAAACAAAAAAAAAAACACCTAGCTATCTCAAGTTAAGGAATTTGGTGCTTTTCTATATATGGGAAGATGCAAGAGTCTGGGCTCACTGAGATCATTCCTTTGATGTGCACCTCAGCTATCTGAGGCCAGTACCCTGTGTTTTTTTTATGCTGAGTTTCCTCAGGGCTCACCATTGTGAGTGGCTGTAGTCTGCAGGCTGCTGGATGGCGGGTGTTCTTTCCTTCCTGAGTTCCCTCAGGGCTCATCAGCTCACCATGTGGTGGCTGCAATTGCTGATGACTGTGACAGCCTTCATTTACTGATAATGGCAGGAAATAATTCCATTTCTCAGAATGGCATGGCTATACCTGTCGTACACAAACCATTCTATATTCTTCAGTGTAAGTGGTAATGATGATGTCCTGGACTTCCTGCTGGTTTGTCAAGGCAGGGTATGTGCAGCCACAAAATCCATTACTGTGCCTGAATCAATGAGATATTTAACTGGCTTACTTCCCAGTGGGGAGCCTGGCTGAAGTCTGTCCTCCAAGTGGGCCTGATTATAATACTAGAGAATCAGTCATAGTCAGTCTGGTCCTGTGTGGATTGGGTATAAGCCTCTATCAGTACAATTAATTACAGTATACTTGATGGGGTGACCTACGCTCCTGAGAATTCTTATTTGGGTATGTGACAAGTCAGTGATGAAGATGTAGAGAATCGGCCTACCAAAGTGCCCTCATGACCTTCCATGTATCTGTTCAAGCAGAGCTCAAGTTATGACTTATCTGGGTCTTGGCAGGATGTCTTGTGATCCAGCTGAAACATGAGGATGGGCTGTTTGTGAGTCTGTCTCCCTCTCACCTTTTCTCCCCTGGGAGGCTGTCCTGGGACAGTTTTTCTTTGTCTTCTGGATTCTGCTGATGTATGAGTCTCTGAGCCCTGTGCCAGTCAGAGTATAACTACAGAATATAAACTCCTGAGACGCAGTCTAGAGGGGGGTCCTTGGCAGTGGAGTGTCCCGCAACTGGTGCTGCAGTCATCTTTATCTAAAAAGCGGGTGTTTGTATTTTACAAGCCCAATTAGGCACTCTGGTGCTTGGCCTTTTTTGGGCAGTGGGGAGGTAAAGTAAAAAGAAGTAGCTTTATTGCTTTGCCAGGAAAAGAGGGCCACAGTGGGCTCCTGCCCTCAGACTGTGTGTCCCATCCTGGAGGGGACAGTGAGGAGTCTTATAGTGTTCAAGAAACGGCATGATCAGCTCATGGATGGGTTGGTGGTGGGGTAATTGGATGTCAGCATCATCAAACTTCTGGTTCCAACCAGCCTAGAGGACTACATGCTTGTGAGTAGCATACTAGAGGGGATTTCAAAATCTGCAAAACAGCTCAAAGGACATGGTTCAGAATATTATCTATAGTCCTTGAAGAAGAACTAAAGATCCTTGACTTTGTTTAATGGCTGCTGCTGCTGCTGCTGCTAAGTCATTTCAGTCATGTCTGACCCTGTGCAACCCCATAGACAGCAGCCCACCAGGCTCCCCCGTCCCTGGGATTCTCCAGGCAAGAACACTGGAGTGGGTTACCATTTTCTTCTCCAATGCATGAAAGTGAAAAGTGAAAGTGAAGTCGCTCAGTCGTGTCCGATTCTTAGTGACCCCATGGACTGCAGCCTACCAGGCTCCTCTATCCATAGGATTTTCCAGGCAAGAGTACTGGTCAATGGCTAAAGTATTATTATTTGGTCTTGCCTGACTGTTTTCCTTTCTTTCTTCATTTTCTCACTTCTCTCATTAAATGTATTCTTTGACTAAAGGTTTTCTAAAAACAGGCAAAAGACAGGTGGAGGACATAGGTGGCGGGGGGGGGAGGAGGGTCTGTTCTATGAAGGCCTCATAGGGTCCTGATCAGTTACAACTGAATCACAGTACTCCACAGAGCTGTTTAAAAGTGCGTTTCCCCTCTCTCTTGTCCCAAGGATAGAATTCAGACTACTTTGATTAGTATGTCTCTCCAGTGCCACTGCTGCTCATTTTTCCAGCTTCCTCTTCTATTCCTTGCATTATGAACTTCTCCAAACTGAACTTTGGCACATTTGAATCCAACTCCCTCACAAATTCATTTGCTTGGAATGTTCTGCCTGCTCCTTCTTCACCTTTTTTTTTTTTTTTTTTAGTAAACATTTAGTTTGTATTGGAATATAGCTGATTAACAATGTTGTGATAGTTTCAGGTAGACAGCAAAGGGACTCAGCCATACATATATATGTATCCATTCTCCTCCAAACTCTCCTTCCCTCCAGGCTGCCACATAATATTGAGCAGAGTTCCCTGTATGTGCTTGGCCTTTTGCTTGACAATGTGGTAGTTATGTACAGGAGTGTCCTTGATTTTTGAGAAGCACACATTAGAGTGTTTAGGGGTGATGGAGCATGATGTCTGCAGCTTGTTCTAAAAATATGGTTCAGAAAAAGCCTAATGATAATGATGGTTCACACACACAAACACGTGCATGCACACTGCACAACTATGGCAGAATGTTAACAATGGAACAATATGGGTGAAGGGTACGTGGGAGTTCTTTGTACTGTTCTTCCAACTTTTCTGTAAGTTGAACATCATAAAGGATTATTATGATCCTATATACACATGTATGTACAATGTCTGAAATGCTACATGAAAGAATGATAATTGGCTAATTATCTTCAGAAAGTGAAAGTCGCTCAGTCATGTCCGACTCTATGTGACCCCATGGACTAAAGCCCCCAGGACCCGCTGTCCATGGAATTCTCTAGGCAAGAATACTGAAGTGGGTATCTGTTCCCTTCTCTAGTGGATCTTCCCAACCCAGGGAATGAACCCAAGTCTCTGGCATTGCAAGTGGATCTTTACCATCTGAGCCACCAGGAAAGCCCAAGAATACTGCAGTGGGTAGCCTTAATCCTTCTCTTCCTGACTCAGGAATCGAACCAGGGTCTCCTGCATTGCAGGTGGATTCTTTACCAGAGAAACAGAGTCTTATTCTTCACTTTGAAATCTTCTGTAAACTGTGTTTTGAATTTCAACAATGAACACGTACTACTTTCATAATAAAAACTAAAATAAAATGTCCAATGTTTAAAAGCACAAAAAGTAACATAAACAGACTCACAGACATAGAGAACAGACTTTTGGTTGTCAAGGTGGAAAGGGGGGCAGGGGATGGAAGGACTGGGATTTGGGGGTTAGTAGATACAAACTATTATATATATAGAATGGATAAACAACAAGGTCCTACTGTATAGCACATGGAACTATATTCAATATCCTGTGATAAACCATAATGGATAAGAAAAATAAAGCACAAAAAGTAATATAAAACTTGGAAAGTACAAAGGGAAACTCACCTATAATATCATCATAATACAATTACTATCACTTTTGCTATTCCTTTCTTTTCCTCTTTATTTCTGTTTTTACCCAGTTCTAGTATTAATGCAGAGAAGGCAATGGCACCCCACTCCAGTACTCTTGCCTGGAAAATCCCAAGGACCAAGGAGCCTTGTAGGCTGCAGTCCACGGGGTCACTAAGAGTCGGACATGACTGAGCGACTTCACTTTCACTTTCCACTTTCATGCATTGGAGAAGGAAATGGCAACCCACTCCAGTGTTCTTACCTGGAGAATCCCAGGGGCGGGGAAGTCTGGTGGGCTGCCGTCTATGGGGTCGCACAGAGTCAGACGTGACTTAGCAGCAGCAGCAGCAGTATTAATGCATCTTGTATTTTTACATGTAGACTTTATTCATTTGACATAATCTTTAAAATTTTACATAGTGTACTGACTTCATAATTATCATCTTAAATAGTCACTTACTATTCTATCTGGTGGCAGCACCATGATTTACTCAATTATTCACTAAATAAAGAACAACAACAGACCCTGGAGAAGGAGGCATCTAACTTTTAGAGTTACATACTACAGTACTACAAATGTCCAATTTTCAACAAAAAATATGTCAGCAAAAAAGCACAGTATGACCCACTGACAGCCAAAAAGATATTAATAGAAACTATCCTAGACAAAGCCCAGGCATTGGATTTACTAGACTAAGAATTTAAATCAACAGTTGTAAATATGTTCAATGAGCAAAAGGAAACCAATAGAATGATGTCTCAAAAAATGAAAGATAATAACTGGAGACAGAAAAAGTTTTAAAAGGAACAAAACAGAAATTCTGGAGCTGAAAAGTATAATATCTGAAATTAAAATGCCCTGCAGAGGCACGACAGCATACTTGAGCTGCCACCGCCAAGTCGCTTCAGTCGTGTCCAACTCTGTGTGACCCCATAGTCGGCAGCCCACCAGGCTCTCCTGTCCCTGGGATTCTCCACGCAAGAACACTGGAGTGGGTTGCCATTTCCTTCTCCAATGCATGAAAGTGAAACGTGAAAGTAAAGTCGCTCAGTTGTGTCTGACTCTTAGCGACTCCATGGACTGCAGCCTACCAGGCTTCTCCCTCCGTGGGATTTTTCAAGCAAGGGTACTGGAGTAGGGTGCCATTGCCTTCTCCCACATACTTGAGCAGGCAGAAAAAAATCATTGACTTTGAAGATAGGTCAGTTATCTGAGACTGCGAATCAGAAAGACAAATGAAAAGGAACAGGACCCAAAGACCCAAGAGACAACATTAAGCCTACCAACATACATAATTGGAGGTCCAGATAAAGAGAAGAGGGAGAAAGAATAAGAAGTAATGACAAAATTTGCCAAGTTTGGTGAACTGTTTGAATCTATACATTCAAGAAGCTCAGAGATTCCAAATATGATAAACTCAAGAGACCCATACCTAGAAAACATGGTCAAAATGTCTAAAGTAAAAGACAATGAATCTTGAAATCAGCAAAAGAAAAATAATTCATCACAAACAAGGATACTTCAATAATACTGACAACTGAATTCTCATTAGAAAGCAGAGACCAGAAGGCAGTGGGATGATATATTTGAAATGTTAAAAGAAAAAGCTGTATCTAAGAAAACTATGCAGAAGTAAAATTATAAAAAGACATTCCCAGAAGTGCATGAAACCCAGGGCCCACTTTGGACAGTTCCCCTGCAGAGCAACCTGGAGCCTGAGCAGTATAGACCGGGAAAGCACACACACCATGAGCAGCAAACCCAAGTGTGGTCCATACACTGCAAGCACACCCCACACATGCCAGTGATATTTGTAGTGTTCCTCCCTCCCCACAACACAACTGAATAAGTGAGCCTAAATAAGTGACCACCTTCGCCTCCTTGTGTCAGGGCAGAAATTAAACACTGAAGAGACTTGCAGACAGAGGAAGCCAAAATAAAGAAGAGGGAACCGCTCTAGAAGTGACTGGTGCAACAGATTAAAACCCTGTAGTTAGCACTGACTAAGCATTGGAAGGGGCCTATAGACCTTGAGAAGAAGTATAAGCTGGAACAAGGAACTATCTGAAACTGAACTGACCCCACACTGCCCCCAACAGCTCCAGACAAATTCCTAGATATATTTTTACTATTATCATTTGAAAAATTTTTTCCTTTTTAAGTTCTTTATTACTCCTTTAATTTTCATGTTTATAACCTACTATTACCTTGCAACAAAATACCCTATTTTTAAAGCAAATTTCATATATATATTTATAATTTTTGTGATTCATTTTTTTGTTTGTTTGTTTGTTTTTGTATTTTTGATATTGTATTTTTGAGGGTCTAACCTCTAGAGTTTTAATCTTTGCTTTTTGGTATTTGTTATCAATTTTGTACCTTTAAGAATCTATCTTAATCTTTAGTACTTTAATCTTCAGTGCCCATTTTTACTTAGGGGTGTGATTACTGGCTTGATTGCTCTCTCCCCTTTCTCCTCCAGGTCACCTCAATCTCCTCCCTACCCCTTCTCTTCTCTATGTAACTGTGAACCTCTCTGGGTGTTCCAGACTGTGGAGAGCACATAGGGAACTGATTCCTGGCTAGATTGCTCTCTCCCCTTTTGACTCCCCTTCTTCTGGTCACCTCTATCTTCCTCCACCCTCTTCTCTTTTCCATGTAACTCGATGAACCTCTCTGGGTGTCCCTCACTGTGGAGAATCTTTTCACCATTAACCTAGATTTTTTTTTATCATCTGTGCCGTATGGATGGAGAACTCTTGAGGCTACTGTAAGAATAAGACTGAAAGCCAGAGGCAGGAGGCTTAAATCCAAAATTGAGAACACCAGAAAACTCCTGACTCCAGGGAATATTAATTGACAAGAGCTTATCCAAAAGCCTCCATACCTACACTGAAACCAAGCTCCACCCAAGAGTCAAGAAGTTCCAGAGCAAGACATTCCATGCTAATTCTCCAGCAATGCAGGAACACAGCCCTGAGCATTAAAATACAGGCTGCCCAAAGACACACCAAACCCATAGATGCCAAAAAACTCATTACTGGACAGTTCATTGCACTCCAGAGAGAAGATATCCAGCTCCACCCACCAGAACACAGATGCAAGTTTTGCTAACCAGGAAACCTTGACAAGCCACTAGTCCAACCCCACCCACAGGGAGCAACCTCCACAAGAAAGAGGAACCACAAACTTCCAGCCTACAGAAAGGCCACACCAAATACAGCAATCTAAACAAAATGAAAAGGCAGAGAAATATTTAGCAGGTAAAAGAACATGATAGACACCCACCAAAACAAACAAAAGAGGAGGAGATAGGTAGTCTACCTAAAAAAGAATTCAGAATAATGACAGTAAAGATGATCCAAAATCTTGAAAACAAAATGGAGTTACAGGTAAATAGACTAGAGACAAGGATTGAGAAGGTGCAAGAAATGTTGAACAAGGACCTAGAAGAAATTAAAAAGAGTCAATCAATAATGAATAATGCAATAACTGAGATCAAAAGCACTCTGGAGGAAAACAACAGAATAACTGCGGCAGAAAATAGGATTAGTGAGGTGGAAGATAGAACGGTGGAAATAAATGAAGCAGAGAGGAAAAAAGAAAAACGAATTAAAAGAAATGAGGACAATCTCAGAGACCTCCGGGACACTGTTAAACACACCAACATTCGAATCATAGGAGTCTCAGAAGAAGAATACAAAAAGAAAGTGCATGAGAAAATACTTGAGGAGATAACAGTTGAAAACTTCCCGAAAATGGGGAAGGAAATAGCCACCCAAGTCCAAGAAACCCAGAGAGTCCCAAACAGGATAAACCCAAGGTGAAACACCTCAAGACACATATTAATCAAATCAATGAAGATCAAACACAAAGAGCAAATGTTAAAAGCAGCAAGAGAAAAACAACAAATAACACACAAGGGGATCCCCATAAGGATGACAGCTGATCTTTCAATAGAAACTTCAGGCCAGAAGGGAATGGCAGGACATACTTAAAGTGATAAAAGAGAAAAACTACAACCCAGATTATTATACCCAGCAAGAATCTCATTCAAATATGAAGGAGAAATCAAAAGCTTTACAGATGAGCAAAACCTGAGAGAATTCAGTACCATCAAAGCAGCTCTTCAACAAATGCTAAAGGATCTTCTCTAGACAGGAAACACAGAAAAGGCTTATAAACTTGAACCCAAAACAATAAAGTAAATGGCAAAGGGATCATACTTATCAATAATTACCTTAAATGTAAATGGGTTGAATGCCCAACCAAAAGACAAAGACTGGCTGAATAGATACAAAAACAAGACCCCTGTATATGCTATCTACAAGAGACCCACCTTAAACCAAGGGACACATACAGACTGAAAGTGAAGGGCTAGAAAAAGTCATTTCATGCAAATTGAGACAAAAAGAAAGCAGGAGTAGCAATATTCATATCAGATAAAATAGACTCTGAAATAAAGGCCATGAAAAGAGACAAAGGACACTACATAATGATCAAAGGATCAATCCAAGAAGAAAATATAACAATTATGAATATATATGTACACAACATAGGAGCACTACAATATGTAAGGCAAATGTTAACACATATGAAAGGGGAAATTAACAGTAACACAATAATAGTGGCAGACTTTAATACCCCACTCGCACCTATGGATAGATCAACCAAACAGAAAATTAGCAAGGAAATACAAACTTTAAATGATACAATGGATCAGTTAGTCCTAATTGATATCTATAAGACATTTCACCCCCAAACAATGAATTTCACCTTTTTCTCAAGCACACACGGAATATTCTCCAGAATAAATCACATCCTGGGCCATAAATCTAGCCTTGGTAAATTCAAAAAAGCTTAAATCATTCCAAGCATCTTTTCTGACCACAATGCAGTAAGATTAGATGTGAACTACAGGAAAAAAAAAAAAACTATTAAAAACACAAAC
This sequence comes from Capricornis sumatraensis, assembly GCF_032405125.1. Classification (NCBI taxonomy): domain Eukaryota; kingdom Metazoa; phylum Chordata; class Mammalia; order Artiodactyla; family Bovidae; genus Capricornis; species Capricornis sumatraensis. The sequence goes on along the minus strand of NC_091092.1, from coordinate 61,711,088 downwards.
ATTTTGAAGCTAAACAACACGCTTCTGAATAACCAACAAATCACAGGAGTAATAAAAAAAAATAAACCAAAATATGCATAGAAGTGAATGAAAATGAAAACACAACAACCCAAAACCTGTGGTGCTCCGTAAAAGCAGTACTAAGGGGAAGGATCAGAGCTATACAAGCTTACCTCAAGAAACAAGAAAAAAGTCAAATAAAGAACCTAACTCTACACCTAAAGCAACTAGAAAAGGAAGAAATGAAGAACCCCAGGGTTAGTAGAAGGAAATAATTCATAAAAATTAAGGCAGAAATCAATGAAAGAGACTATAGCAAAAATCAACAAAACTTAAAGCTAGTTCTTTGAGAAGATAAATAAAATAGACAAACCATTAGCCAGACTTATGAAGAAAAAAGTCAGAAGAATCAAATCAACAAAATTAGAAATGAAAATGGAGAAACCACAACAGGTAACACAGAAATACAAAGGATCATAAAAGTATATGACAATAAGATGGACAACTTGGAAGAAATGGACAAATTCTTAGAAATATAACCTTCCAAAACTGAAACAAGAAGAAACAGGAAATTTTAACAGACCCATCACAACCATGGAAATTGAAACTATAATAAAAAAAATATTCCAACAAACTAAAGCCCAGGACCAGATGGCTTCACAGGTGAATTTTACCACAAATTTAGAGAAGAGCTAACACCTATCCTACTCAAACTCTTCCAGAAAATTGCAGAGGTAGGTAAACTGCCAAACTCATTCTGTGAGTCCACCATCACCCTAATACCAAAACCAGATAAAGACGCCACAAAAAAAGAGAACTACAGGCCAATATCACTGATGAACATAGATGCAAAAATTCTCAAAAAAAATTCTAGCAAACAGAAGCTAATAACATATTAAAAAGATCATACATCATGACCAAGTGGGCTTTATCTCAGGGATGCAAGGATTCTTCAATATTTGCAAATCAATCAATGTGATACACCATATTAACATATTGAAAGAAAAAAACCATATGGTTAATCTCAATAGATGCAGACAAAGCCTTTGACAAAACTCAACACCAATTTATGATAAAAACTCTCCAGAAAGCAGGCATAGAAGGAACATACCTCAACATAATAAAAGCCATATATGATAAACCCACAGCAAACATTATCCTCAATGGTGAAAAACTGAAAGCATTTCCCCTAAAGTTAGGAACAAGACAAGGGTGCCCACTCTCACCACTACTATTCAACATAGTTTTGGAAGTTTTAGCCACAGCAATCAGAAAAGAAAAAGAAATAAAAGGAATCCAGGTTGGAAAAGAAGAAGTAAAACTCTCACTGTTTGCAGATGACATGATTGTCTACATAGAAGACCCTAAAGATACCACCAGAAAACTACAAAAGCTAATCAATGAATATAGTAAATTTGCAGGATATAAAATTAATACACAAAAATGTCTTGCATTCCTAAACACTAACAATGAGAAAACAGAAAAAGAAATTAAACAATTCCATTTGCCATTGCAACGAAAAGAAGAAAATACTTTGGAATAAATCTACCTAAAGAAGCAAAAGAACCTATATACAGAAAATTATAAAACACTAATGAAAGAAATCAAAGATGACACAAATAGATGGAGAAATATATCATGTTCATGGATCAGAAGAATCAATATAGAGAAAATGAGTATACTACTCAAAGTAATCTATAGATTCAATGGAATCCCTATCAAGCTACCAACGGTATTTTTCAGAGCTAGAACAAATAATTTCACAATTTGTATGGAAATACAAAAAACCTCGAATAGCCAAAGCAATCTTGAGAAAGAAGAATGGAACTGGAGGAATCAACCTGCCTGACTTCAGGCTCTACTACAAAGCCACAGTCATCAAGACAGTATGGTACTGGCACAAAGAAAGAAATATAGATCAATGGAACAAAATAGAAAGCCCAGAGATAAATCCACACACCTATGGACACCTTATCTTTGACAAAGGAGGCAAGAATATACAACGGAGAAAAGACAATCTCTTTAACACGTGGTGCTGGAAAAACTGGTCAACCACTTGTAAAAGAATGAAACTAGAACACTTTCTAACACCATGCACAAATTAAACTCCAAATGGATTAAAGATCTAAATGTAAGACCAGAGACTATAAAACTCCTAGAGGAGAACATAGGCAAAACACTCTCTGACATAAATCACAGCAGGATCCTCTGTGACCCACCTCCCAGATTAATGGAAATAAGGCAAAACAAACAAATGGGACCTAATTAAACTTAAAAGCTTTTGCACAATGAAGGAAACTATAAGCAAGGTGAAAAGACAGCCTTCAGAATGGGAGAAAATAATAGCAAACAAAGCAACTGACAAAGAATTAATCTCAAAAATATACAAGCAACTCCTGCAGCTCAATACCAGAAAAATAAATGACCCAATCAAAAAATGGGCCAAAGAACTAAACAGACATTTCTCCAAAGAAGACATAGAGATGGCTAACAAACACATGAATAGATCCTCAGCATCACTCATTATCAGAGAAATGCAATTCAAAACCACAATGAGATACCACCTCACGCCAGTCAGAATGGCTGCAATCCAGAAGTCTAGAAACAATAAATGCTGGAGAGGGTGCAGAGAAAAGGGAACCCTCTTACACTGTTGGTGGGAATGCAAACTATCACAGCCGCTATGGAGATGAGTGTGGAGATTCCTTAAAAAACTGGAAATAGAACTGCTATATGACCCAGCAATCCCACTGCTGGGCATACAGACTGAGGAAACCAGAATTGAAAGAGACACGTGTACCCCAATGTTCATCACAGCAGTGTTTATAATAGCCAGCACATGGAAGCCACCTAGATATCCATCAGCAGATGAATGGATAAGGAAGTTGTGGTACATATACACAATAGAATATTACTCAGCTATTAAAAAGAATGCATTTGAATCAGTTCTAAGGAAGTGGATGAACCTGGACCCTATTATACAGAGTGAAGTCAGTCAGAAAGAAAAGCACCAATACAGTATATTAATGCATATATATGGAACTTAGAAAGATGGTAATGATGACCCTATATGCAAGACAGCAAAAGAGACACAGATGTAAAAAACAGACTTTTGGACTCTGTGGGAGAAGGCGAGGGTGGGATGATTTGAGAGAATAGCATTGAAGCATGTATATTACCATATGTGAACTAGATCGCCAGTCCAGGTTTGATGCATGAGACAGGGTGCTCAGGGCTGGTGCACTGGGATGACTCTGAGGGATGGGATGGGATGGGAGGTGGGTTCAGGATGGGGGACATTTGTACACCTGTGGCTGATTCGTGTCGATGCATGGCAAAAGCCACTACAGTATTGTAAAGTAATTAGCCTCCAATTAAAATAAATTAATTTTAAAAAAGGCATTCCTAAATTTAAAAAAAGACAGATAATTCATTATTAACAGATCTGTCTTACAAGAAATACTAAAGAGAGTCCTTCAGGCTGAAATGAAAGAACATCAGAGAGTAACTCAAATTCACACAAAGAAATAAAGATCAGTGGTGAAGGCAACAACATAGATAAATATAAAAGACAGTATAATTTTATTTTTGTAATTTATAAACTTCACACCAAGAAAATCCCAGGACCAGATGGTTTCACAGGGGAGTTCTATGACACTTTCAAATTAATGCTAATTCTGAATTAACACCAATCCTTCACAAATTATTCAAAAACAGAAGAAGAGGGAATACTTCCTAACTCATTCTAAGAGGCCAACACTATCCTATGTCAAAACCAAACAAAGTGTTCATAAGAAAAGAAAACCAGAGACAAGTATGAAACTGGACCCCTGACTGACATCATATACAAACATTAAGTTAAGATGTATCACAGACCTCCCTGTTAAGAGCTAAAATCATAAAACTCTTAGAAGACATGGGGTAAATACTTGTAACATTGGATTAGGCAATTATTCTTTTTTAAATTATTTAATTGGAGGCTAATTACTTTATAATACTGTAATGGTTTTTCCATACATTGACATAAATTAGTCATGGGTGTACATGTGTCCCCCATCTTGAACCTCCCCTCCCACCTTCCTCCCCATCTTCCTCAGGGTTGTCCCAGTGCATCAGCTTTGAGTGCCCTGTTTCATGCATCAAACTTGGACTGGTCATCTGTTTCACATATGGTAATATACACGTTTCAATGCTGTTCTCTCAAAATAGCTCACCCTCACCTTCTCCCATAGAGTCCAAAAGTCTGTTCTTTAAATCTGTTTCTCTTTTGCTGTCTCACTATAGGGTCATCATTACCACAGGCAATGATTCTTTAGGTATGGCCCCGAAGCATAAACAGCAAAAGAAAAAATAGATAAATTTGACTGGAATACTGTCCAAGATAGATCATAATTGGAGAACAAAAGGCTTAAATTTATGACAAATGCAATTACATTAAGTATCTTTTATGAAAACAATGGTATGAAATCAGAAATCAGTAACAGGAGTAAAATGTACTCATGTGGAAATTAACACACTCCTGAATAATCACTGGGTCATAGAATAAATCAAAGGAAAATTTTTAAAATACCTTGAGACAAATTAAAAATGGAGACAACAAATCCTATGGGATGTGGTGAGAGCACATCCATGAAGGAATTTTAGAGTAAGAAATGCATGCATTAAGCAAAAAGATATCAACCAAACAACCTAATTTTACACTTCATGGAACTAGAAAAAGAACAAACTGAACACAAAGCAGAAGGAAAGAAAGAATAAAGATTAGAGCAGAAATAAATGGAATAGAGACCAGAAGGGCAACAAAAAGATCAACACAATTGAGTTGTTTTTTTAAGATAAAACTGACAAACCTTTAGCTACTTTAATGAAGAAAAAAAAGAGAGAAGACTTAAATAATAAAGTCAGAAATGAAAAGGAAAACATTACAACTGATACCACAGAAATACAAAGGATCATAAGAGAATACTATGGAAAATTATATGCCAATAAGTAAGATGACATAGAATGCATAATTCTTAGAAACTTACAACCTACCAAGACTGAATCATGAATAGAACATCTGAATAGACCAACAATAAATAAGATTGAAGCAGTAATCATAAAACTCCCAGTACAGAAAAGCTCATGACCAGATGGCTTCATGGGTGAATTATACAAAACATTTAAAGCATAATTAATGACAATCCTTCTTAAACTGTTCCAAAAATTTGAAGGGGAAGGAACATATTGATTTTCACTTAGTAAGGCCAGAATTATCCTTATACCAAAGTCAGATACAGACACTACAAGGAGGGAAAATTACAGGGCAAAATCCCTGATGAATAAAAATGGAAAAAATACTCAACAGAATGCTAGGAAACTGAATTCAACATCATGATGAAAGGATCATACAAAACGATCAATTGGAATTTGTTCCCAAGATGCAAGGATGGTTCAACATACACAAATCAATAAACATAATATACTACATTAACAGAATGAAGGATACAAATAATATAATCATCTCAACAAATACAGAAAAAGCATTTGAAGCATTTGACAAGACACAACATCTCTTCATGATAAAACTCTACAGATTTTTTTTTTTAGGAGAAATGTATCTCAACATAATAAGAGCCATATGACAAGCCCATAGCTAACATCATCCTCAGTGGTAAAAAGTGATCTTTTTCTCAAAGATCAGAAATAAGACAAGGGTGCCTACTTACCACTTCTTTTTAGCATAATACTGGTAGTCCTCTGTAGAGCAATTAGGCAAGAAAAAGAAATAAAAGGCATCCAAATTGGAAAGAAAGATGAAAAATTATTTCTGTCTGCAGATGACATGGTCTTATTTGTAGAAAAACCTAAAAACTCTACCAAAAATTTCTAGAATTAATAAACAAATTCAGTGAAGTTGCAGGATACAAAATCAACATACAAAAATCAGTTGTATTTCTGTACACTAATGAACTATCTGGTAAAGAATTTAAGAAAACATTCACATATATAATAGCATCAAAAAACACTTAGAGATAATTTTAGCCAAGCAAATGAAAGATCCATGAATCACCAGACCAGGCTCGATGCATACTAGATGCTTGGGGCTGGTGCACTGGAATGACCCAGAGGGATGGTATGCGGAGGGAGGTGGGAGGGGCGTTCAGGACAGGAACACATGTACACCTGTGGTGGATTCATGTTGATATATGGCAAAACCAATACAATATTGTAAAGTAATTAGCCTCCAATTAAAATAAATAAATTTATATTAAAAAGATCTTGTGCCTCAAAAAATATAAGATATTAATGGAAGAATTTGAAGATGACACAAATAAATGGAAACATATCCTGAGTTCATGGGGAATTCCCTGGCAGTCGAGTCACTAGCACTCTGCACTTACCAAGCGTCCAGGTTCAATCCCTGGAGGGAAACTAAGATCCCTCAAACTGCATGGCATGGCCAAACAAATAAAAATAAAAAAGAAATTCTAATATATCCTGTGTTCATGGACTGGAAGAAAGAATAGTGTTAAAATGATCATAATATCTAAAGTGATCTACAGATTATGCACTGGAGAAGGAAATGGCAACCCACTCCAGTATTCTTGCCTGGAGAATTCCAGGGACGGGAGCCTGGTGGGCTGCCGTCTATGAGGTCGCACAGAGTTGGACACGACTAACGTGACTTAGCAGCAGCAGATCTACAGATTTAATGCAATCCCTATCAAAATTCCAATGGTATTTTTCATAGAAATAGAAAAAAACAATACTAAAAATGAACACATGTAAGAATTAAAGATTTTAAAATTAAAAAAAAATTAAATAAATAAATAAATCTAAAAAAAATAAAAATAAAAAAATAAAAATCATATGGAACCACGAAAGACCCCAAACAGCCAAAATGATGGAGCAAAAAGAATAAAGTTGGGGGCTTCTGGATTTCAATTGATATTACAGAACTACAGTTATCAAACCACTATGGTACTGGCATAAAAACAGACTTTTATGGAACAGAATAAAGTACAAGAATAAACCCACACATACACAGTCAACTAAATATTGGACAAGGGAGCCAAGAATGCACAATGGGGAGAAGGTAGTCTTCTCCATAAGTGGTGTTGGGAAAACTAGATATCCATAAGGAAATGAATGAAACTGGACCACTATCTTACACCATACACAAAAATTAACTCAAATGGATTAAATACTTAAACGTAAAATCTGAAAGGATAAAACTCCTAGAATTAAATCTAGGTGGATGCTCCTTGACATCCATCTGGGCAAAGACGTTTTAAATTTGACACTGAAAGCAAAAGCAACAATAGCAAAAATAAACAAGTGGTGCTACAACAAACTAAAAAGCTATACAGCAATGGATGCCATCAACAAAATGAAAAGTTAACCCATGGAACATGAGAAGGTATTTGTATATCATATATCTGATAAGAGGTTAATACCTCAAATATGGTTTCACTGATAGCTCAGCTTGTAAAGAATCTGCCTACAATGTGGGAGACCTGGGTTCAATCCCTGGTTTGGGAGGATCCCCTGGAGAAGGGAAAGGCTACCCACTCCAGTATTCTGGCCTGGAAAATTCCATGAACTGTATAGTCCATGGGGTCACAAAGAGTTGGACACGACTGAGTGACTTTCACTCTCATCTCAAATATATAAGGAACTTTTATAACAATAGCAAAAAAAAATGCAAGCAATCTAATTTAAGAATAGACCTGAGACCTGAATAAACACTTTCCAGAGAAGACGTACAAATGGCCAACATGCACATGAAGAGATGCTCAACACTGAGAATCATCAAGGAAATGCAAATCAGAACCACAATGAGCTATCTTCTCACACGTGTCAGGATGGCTGTTATCAAAAAGACAACAAAAAACAAGTATCCGTGAGGATGTAGAGAAAAGGGAACCCTCATACAGTGTTGATGGGAATATAAACTGGTATAGCTTATGGACGGAGGTTCGTGACATTGTACAGGAGACAGGGATCAAGACTATCCCCATGGAAAAGAAATGCAAAAAAGCAAAATGGCTGTCTGCTGCTGCTGCTAAGTCACTTCAGTCATGTCCGACTCTGTGTGACCCCATAGACGGCAGCCCACCAGGCTCCCCCGTCCCTGGGATTCTCCAGGCAAGAACATTGGAGTGGGTTGCCATTTCCTTCTCCAATGCATAAAAGTGAAAAGTGAAAGGGAAGTCGCTCAATCGTGTCCGACTCTTCGTGACCCCATGGACCGCAGCCTACCAGGCTCCTCTGTCCATGGGATTTTCCAGGCAAGAGTGCTAGAGCAGGATGCCATCACCTTCTCTGAAATGGCTGTCTAGGGAGGCCTTACAAATAGCTGTGAAAAGAAGAGAAGTGAAAAGGAAAAGAGAAAAGGAAAGATATAAGCATCTGAATGCAGAGTTCCAGAGAATAGCAAGGAGAGATAAGAAAACCTTCCTCAGTGATCAATGCAAAGAAATAGAGGAAAGCAACAGAATGGGAAAGACTAGAGATCTCTTCAAGAAATTTAGAGATACCAAGGGAACATTTCATGCAAAGGTGGGCTCGAGAAAGGACAGAAATTGTATGGACCTAACAGAAGCAGAAGATATTAAGAAGAGGTGGCAAGAATACACAGAAGAACTGTACAAAAAAGATCTTCACGACCCAGATAACCACGATGATGTAATCACTCACCTAGAGCCAGATATCCTGGAATGTGAAGTCAAGTGGGCCTTAGAAAGCATCACTATGAACAAAGCTAGTGGAGGTGATGGAATTCCAGTTGAGCTATTTCAAATCCTGAAAGATGATGCTGTGAAAGTGCTGCACTCAATATGCCAGCAAATTTGGAAAACTCAGCAGTGGCCACAGGACTGGAAAAGGTGTTTTCATTCCAATCCCAAAGAAAGGCAATGCCAAAGAATGCTCAAACTACCACACAATTGCACTCATCTCACATGCTAGTAAAGTATTGCTCAAAATTTTCCTAGCCAGGTGTCAGCAATACATGAACTGTGAACTTCCACATGTTCAAGCTGGTTTTAGAAAAGGCAGAGGAACCAGAGATCAAATTGCCAACATCCACTGGATCATGGAAAATGCAAGAGAGTTCCAGAAAAACATTGATTTCTGCTTTATTGACTATGCCAAAGCCTTTGACTGTGTGGATCACAATAAACTGTGGAAAATTCTGAAAGAGATGGGAATACCAGACCACCTGACCTGCCTCTTGAGAAACTTATATGCAGGTCAGGAAGCAACAGTTAGAACTGGGCATGGAACAACAGACTGGTTCCAAATAGGAAAAGGAGTCCGTCAAGGCTGTACATTGTCACCCTGCTTATTTAACTTCTATGCAGAGTACATCATGAGAAATGCTGGGCTGGAAGAAGCACAAGCTAGAAGCAAGATTGTCGGGAGAAATATCAATAACCTCAGCTATGAAGATGACACCACCCTTATGGCAGAGAGTGATGAGGAACTAAAAAGCCTCTTGATGACAGTGAAAGAAGAGAGTGAAAAAGTTGGCTTAAAGCTCAACATTCAGAAAACTAAGATCATGGCATCTGGTCCCACCACTTCATAGGAAATAGATGGGGAAACAGTGTCAGACTTTATTTTTTTGGGCTCCAAAATCACTGCAGATGTTGATTGCAGCCATGGAATTAAAAGATGCTTACTCCTTGGAAGGAAAGTTATGACCAACCTAGATAGTATATTGAAAAGCAGAGATATTACTTTGCCAACAAAGGTCTGTCTAGTCAAGGCTATGTTTTTTCCAGTAGTCAGGTATGGATGTGAGAGTTGGACTGTGAAGAAAGCTGAGCACCAAAGAATTGATGCTTTTGAGGTGTGGTGTTGGAGAAGACTCTTGAGAGTCCCTTGGACTGCAAGGAGGTCCAACCAGTCCATCCTGAAGGAGATCAGTCCTGGGTGTTCATTGGAAGGACTGATGTTGAAGCTGAAACTCCAATACTTTGGCCACCTCATGTGAAGGGTTGACTCATTGGAAAAGACCTTGATGCTGGGAGGGATTGGGGGCAGAGGGAGAAGGGGACGACAGAGGATGAGATGGCTGGATGGCATCAGCGACTCGATGGATGTGAGTTTCAGTGAACTCTGGGAGTTGGTGATGGACAGGGAGGCCTGGCATGCTGCAATTCATGGAGTCTCAAAAAGTTGGACACAACTGAGCGACAGAACTGAACTGAACTGATATCCATTTCCAAAACAGTATGGAGATTCTTCAAAAAATTAGAAATAGAACTAGCATATGATCCAGTAATCCAAATTTTGGGCATATATCTGTAGGAAATGTGTGTGTGTGTGCATATATATATATATATATAGCCATTAAATAAAGAAGAAATTCTTCCATTTGTAACAAGATACATAAGCCTGGAGGACATTATGCTAAGTGAAATAAGCTGAGCACAGAATGACAAATATAATATAATAATATATAATATATTATATATTATATTATTTCATTTATATATGGAATCTGAAAATGTTGAACTTATATAACCAGAAAGTGGAATAATGTTTGCTGGGGGTTGGAATTGGGGGAAATGGGGAGAAGTTGATGAAAGGATACACATTTTCAGTTATAAGATGAATTCATTAAAAAAAGATGAATGAGTTCTAGGATTCTAACACACAGCATGGTGACCATAATTAATAATATTGCATACTTGAAATTTGCTAAAAGACTAGATCATAAGTGTTCTAACCACAGAAAATATTTCAAGTATGGAGGTGATGGATGTGTTAATTAACTAGATTATGGTGATCATTTCACAGTCCTTATCTTTCACACCTTAAAAGAAAACATCATGGTGTACAACCTAAATATTTACAATTTTTATTTGTTAATCATACCTCAATAAAGCTGGAAAAAGATAAATAACCCAATAAAAAAATTAGCAAAGGATAAAAAAAATAAAAATATTAGCAAAGGATCAGAATGGACATTACTCCAAAGTAGATACACAAATTGCAATAAGCTCATGAAAAAATTATACTGAATTATTATTCATCAGGAAAATGTATATGAAAATTACAAAGTGATACCACTTTCCACCCATTCAGATGGCTATAATTAAATAAATGGTAAAGAAATGTTGGCAAGGATGTTGAAAAATTGGTATCCTTATACATTGGTAGTGGAATTGTAATAAGGTTCAGTCCTATGGAAAATACTTTGGCACTTCCTTATAAAGTTCAACACAGAATAACCGTATGAACATGCAATTCCACTCCTAGATATGTATCTAAAAGAACTGAAAAAGGGTATTGAAAGAAATACTTGCATGTGAAGCAGTATTCACAATAGTTCAAAAAGGGAAACAACCCAAATGTTCATCAATGAATGGATAAATTGTAGTATATCCATACAATGGAATATTATTTGGTCATAAAAAGAAATGAAGTACTGATTAACGCCACAACATGAATTAAGCTGGAATATATGCTAAGTGAAAGGGCCCAGTTTCAAACGTCCACATATTGACTGAGTTCTTTCATATGAAATATTCAGAATAGGAAAATCTTCAGAGACATAAAGTAGAATAGTGATTGACTAGGGATGGGAGGTTTAGGTGGAAAAGAGAAATGATGGCTAATGAGTGTGGAGTTTCTTTGTAAACTGTTGTAAATTGATCCTGGTGCTGGTCATACAACTCTGAATATACTAAAAACTACCAATTTGTAGACTAAATGGGTGAATGGTATGATAGTGTGCATGCTCAGTCACTGAGTTGCGTCTGACTCTTTGCAACCCCATGGACTGCAACCCTCCAGGCTCCTCTGTCCGTGGAATTTTCCAGGCAGGAATACTGGACTGGGTTGCCATTTCCTCCACCAGGGGATCTTTCCAACCCAGGGATCAGACCTGGGTCTCCTGCACTGGTAAATAGATTCTTTACCACTGCACCATGATATATGATTTAAATATCATCTATGAATTAAATAACAATAAAGCTGTTTGAGAAAACATATGCTGAAAGGATAGAAGATATATTAAAGTGATGTATGTGCCTGTCTAAACAAACTTCAGCATTCTGCAAAGAAATATCTAAAAATATAGCACTCAGTGAAGCAAAATTGACAATATTTGACATCTACACAAAATTGCATAGGAAGAAGCAGAAAAAATGTTAGCTACGTCAAAGACAAAAATAAGTCAATAGAAACAGAGCCAGAAATGTCAAAGATGAAGGAATTGGTTGACAAGCATACAACCTTGATAGTTACTGTGCTATCCTCAAGGGTTTAACGGAAAATGTAAACATAATGAAGAGAGCATTGAAAGATAAGAATCAAATGGAAATTCTAGAGATGAAAAATACCTTATTGGACATGAAAACTGTCCAAAACGGGATTAAGAGAAGATTAGACTCTGCAAAGCTAAGATCGGTGAACTTGAAGACATAGCAAAATAAACTCTCCAACCTGAAGTTCAGGGTGGGGGGAGAAAGGCTATAAAAATGCAAATGAACAGAGCTTCAGTCACTCGTGATACAATACCAATAACTGTAAAACACATTTAATGGACCAACCACTGCATTGAACAGGAAAAAAAAAAATGCAGCTTTCAAAGACCTAAATGTAAGACCAGAAACTATAAAACTCTTAAAGGAAAACATAGGCAGAACACTTGATGACATAAGTGAAAGCAACATCCTTTATGACCTCCTAGAGGAATGGAAATAAAAACAAAAGTAAACAAGTGGGACCTGATTAAACTTAAAAGCTTTTGCACAGCAAAGGAAACTACAAGCAAGGTGAAAAAACAACCCTTAGAATGGGAGAAAATAGTAGCAAATGAAACAAGTGACAAAGGATTAATTTCCAAAATATACAAGCAACTCAATACCAGAAAACCAAACAACCCAATCAAAAAGTGGGAAAAATAATTAAACAGACATTTCTCCAAAGAAGACATACAGATGGCTAACAAACACATGAAAAGATTCTCATCATCGCTCATTATCAGAGAAATGGAAATCAAAACTACAATGAGATATCACCTCACACTGGTCAAAATGGCCATCATGAAAAAGTCTACAGACAATAAATGCTGGAGAGGGTGTGGAGAAAAGGGAATGCTCTTGCACTGTTGGTGGGAATGTAAATTGATACAGCCATTATGGAAGACGGTATGGAGATTCCTTAAAAAAACAACTAGAAATAAAACCACCATATGACCCAGCAATCCCAATCCTAGGCATATACCCTGAGGAAATCAGGGTTGAAAAAGACACATGTATCCCATTGTTCATTGCAGCACTATTTACAATAGCTAGAACATGGAAGCAACCTAGATGTCCACAGACAGATAAATGCTTAAAGAAGTTGTGGTACATATACACAATGGAATATTACTCAGCCATAAAAGGTATGCCTTCGAGTCAGTTCTAATGAGGTGGATGAATCCAGAACCTATTATACGAAGTGAAGTAAGTTGGAAAGAGAAAAATAAATATAATATTCTAATGCATATATACAGAATCTAGAAAAATGGTACTGAAGAATCTATTTTGCCAGGGTCCAGCCTCAGCAAAGTCCAGGGATACCCTCAGGATGGATGACGTTGGAGAATGAATGAATGACATGGGGTGACCAAGCTTCAGTGAGCAAGGCCCATAACTTTATTTTCAAAAGGGACTTTTATACCTTGACTTGTACATAGAGGGAAATGAAAGATGCAAAGTCATGCAGAATCAGCCCAAACACTCCAGCAGTTTTGCCCTTATCGAAACCAGGATTTTTCTGCATACCTTTCCCATAAACAATGTTGTATACATTATCTTCTGGCCTTGGAGGCCTGTGGACATTTTATGACCCTCTTTTGATAAAGGCTGCTCAACCAGAAAACTTACTTTCCCTCAAAGTGTTTTTTTCTTTATATTTCTAATCTATGTCAGCCTCAGAAAGTATTAGAGTTACATTTCTCACGGAGCAAAGGTGCAGTGAGTTACAACAAAGAAAGAACCAATTAGCTCAAAGGTCTGATGTGGTTAATTCCAAGGTTACTGCTTGTTTTTCTTAAATTCCAACTATGTTAACTAATGCATTCCCAGGTGCACAATGGATAAGGGATATGGGAACTTGGCAGCAAGCATTGGCTCAACAGTGAAATCCTACATTAGCACTACTCTAATAGTTTTTAACTCTTTGAAAGGCTCTATATTTTCAGAATGTTTTAGGCTTCGTGTGCCTCTCACAGTTGGGAGGCTGTGAACAATCACAAGCGTAGCTGCAAGAGTCTGGATAAACTTGTCAGGCAAGCTAGTAAGACAGACAGATTCTGGTTTTGGGGTAGATGCTCGAGCAGGTCCAGGGGGTCCCTCAAGATCCGCCTTGCTCGTCAGGTCTCTTCCAAATGACCTTGTCATGGGTGGGATGGCCCAGGGAGTCCCTCGAGTCCTGAAGCCTTGCTTATCAGGTCTCCTTCACATGACCTGGTCATGGATGGGATCTCCCGTGCTGGCTCCTGGCACTATTTACAGGGCAGCAGTGGAGAATCAGACATAGAGAATAGACTTATGGACATGGGGAGAGGGGAGGAGAGGGTAAAATGTATGGAAAGAGTAACATGGAAACTTACATTCAGTTCAGTTCAGTTAAGTCACTCAGTCACGTCCAACTCTTTGCGACCCCATGAATCGCAGCATGCCAGGCCTCTCTGTCCATCACCAACTCCTGGAGTCTACTCAAACTCATGTCCATTGAGTTGGTGATGCCATCCAGCCGTCTCATCCTCTGTCATCCCCTTCTCCTCCTGCCACCAATCCCTCCCAGCATCAAGGTCTTTTCCAATGAGTCAACTCTCTGCATAAGGTGGCCAAAATATTGGAGTTTCAGCTTTAGCATCAGTCCTTCCAATGAACACCCAGGACTGATCTCCTTTAGGATGGACTGGTTGGATCTCCTTGCAGTCCAAGGGACTCTCAAGAGTCTTCTCCAACACCATAGTTCAAAAGGATCAATTCTTCAGTGCTCAGCTTTCTTCACAGTCCAACTCTCACATCCATACATGACCACTGGAAAAAGCATAGCCTTGACTAGACAGACCTTTGTTGGCAAAGTAATGTCTCTGCTTTTTAATATGCTATCTAGGTTGGTCATAACTTTCCTTCTAAGGAGTAAGCGTCTTTTAATTTCATGGCTGCAATCACCATTTGTGAAATAGCCAACAGGAATTTGCTTATTGTTCAGAAAACTCAAACAGGGGCTCTGTATCAACCTAGAAAGGTGGGATGGGGAGGGAGATGGGAGGGACTGATTCATGTTGAAGTTTGCCAGAAAACAGCAATATTCTGTAAAGCAATTAATTATCCTTCAATAAAAAAATAAATTTAAAACATATGCAGCTTTCAAGGACACACTGAACATTTATCTTGGTAGTGCATATATTCTATTCTATAAAATAGATCTCAATCATATTTAAAAGACTGAAATAATATCTTTGACAGCAACAAAAGCTGTACTTAACCCTAATGTCCTATTATTATAGAAAAAGAATCTTAAGGAATCAAACCTCTCTTCAGAAACTAGAAAGTGAAGAGGAAAATAAACTGCAAGCAAGTAGAAGCAATGGATTAATACAGATAGAAGCAGAAATCAACGACATAGAAAAGAGAATACAGAGAAAATCAATGAAACCGAAACGTGGTCCTTTGAGAGAATCAATCAAATTGATAGTTGTCTAGCTAGATCGATTAAGGAAGAAAAAGAGAGAGAAAGCATACATTACTATCAGGAATGAGAGTAGTAAGGTCACTACAGGCTGCAGGGGTAAAGGAAATAGTATTAAGAAGTCTATGAACTTCCATATATGATGCTGGGTGAAGGGTTGAAGGCCAGGGATTCGGGCAGGATATAGATCCCATTACCCGTGACTGAAGCCTCCCTAAGAAGGCCAGGTCAAGGATTTCCAAAGCACTGTCACATGACCACTTAACTTCCTAAGACCAAAAGATCTCCAGATCTTTCATCTGTGGTCCCCAACATGTCCCTCTTTCTCATGATATTCACTCAATGGTGGTTGTTTATTCTCTTATTGAGAGTCTATCACGCCACGAGTCTGCCTGGCTCGCCTGAGATGCTCTGCCTCACGCAAGTCCTGCCCCGCCTGAACTCGCTATACCCAGACCCAGCGCCTCGCGACTTCATGCCTCACGTCATAATTCTGCAGGCCCGCGTCAGGGGGTGCAGGACAGTGGCGGTGAAGGCCTGCTGCCAGGCAATGCCTTTCTTCCGTCATCTCAGGTGCCCCTCCCATTGCCCGGGTCCTGGCTCAGTCCGCTGGCCGGAAGAGGAGGGACCAGCTTCCGCTGCCTACCCTCGTGGCTGGCAGCTAGCGACGCAGTTATGGGGTTGTCTGCGTCCAAGGCTGCCCTCGGGGCGACCACCAACGAGCCCACCGAACCCGAGCCGAAACACCTGGCAGGTGAGTACGCTCCATGGCCTTGCAGGCCCTGCCACAACCCCAGCCCCCTCCCACCCCAACTCCTCCCCCCGCCCCGCCGGGAGGCCATGGGCGTGGGGGAGGGTGCGTTCGCACTCCAGTGCCTTTGATTGAGCCTGGAACCCAACCTATGGTCTCTAACCCCAAACGTTGAACTCTTTACACTTTCTGCCTGAAGCTTGGGACATAATAGGCAGTGGAGTAACAACTTGGTTTTCTGAGAGGGGTCTCATTCTTGAAGTTATCTGTTGCCCAGAGACTCCCTGTGGAGAAAGTATGGGGGTCTGTGTGTGTGTGCATGCTCAGTCATGTCCGACTCTTTGTGCCAGAGCAGTGGCATATAAGGGTGTGTGTGTGTGTGTGTGTGTGTATGCACTCTGTAGTGTCTGCCTCTTTGTGGTGGAACAGTGGCATATGGGTGTGTATGTGTGTGTGTTTGGTCATGTCCAGCTGTGCCAGCGCAGGGGCATATGGGTGTGTGTGTGTGTGTGGGTGTGATCAGTAGTATCCAACTCTGTGCCTGAGCAGTGGTGTATGTGAGTGTGCGTGTGAGTGTGCCTCTGTGTTTATGCTCAGTACTGTCCAACTCTGCACTGGAGCAGTGGCATATGGGTGGGTGCATGTGTATGTGTGTGTGCTGTCATGTCTGACTCTCCACCAGAGCAGTGGCATTGGGTGTGTGTGTATGTGTGTGGTCAACCATGTCTGACACTTGGTGCCAGAGCAGTGGCATATGGGTGTGTGTGCGTGTATGTGTGTGTGCGCGCGCATGCTCAGTTATGTCTGACTCTTGTGCTAGAGCAGTGGAAGATGGGGGTGTGCGTGTGTGTGTGTGTCTGTGTGCGAACTCAGTCATGTCCTAATCTTTGCACTGGAGCAGTGGAATCTGGGTGTGTCTGTGTGTGTGTGTGTGCATGCGCACACTCAGCTGTGTCCAACTCTTTGTGGTGAAACAGTGGTGTATGTGTGTGTGCGTGTGCGTGTGTGTGTGTGTTCAGTCCTGTCCGACTCTTTGCATCAATCAGAGCAGTGGAGTATGGGTGTGTGTGTATGTGAGCTCAGTTGTGTCTGACTCTATGGACTGAGCAGTGGTGTTGGGTATGTGTGTGTGCATGCTCAGTCGTGTCTGACTCTTTCCACTGGAGCAGTGGCAGATGGCTGTGCGTCCGTGTGTGTGTGTGTGAGTGTGCTCAGTCGTGTCCGACTCTGCACCAAAGCAGTGGCGTATGGGCATGTGTGCACAATCGTGTCCAACACTTTGCATTGGAGCAGTGGCATATGGGGGGGTGTGTGTGTATGCGCATGCATGCTAAGTCATATCTGACTCTGTACCAGAGCAGTGGCATATGGGTGTGTGTGTGTATGTGAGCATGCTCAGTTCTGTCCGACTCTTTGCACTGAAGCAGTGGCATATGGGTGTGTGTGTGAGTGTGCTCAATCGTGTCCAACTCTTTGCATTGGAGCAATGGCATATGGGTGTGTGTGTGTGTGTATGCGCTAGCATGCTAAGTCATATCTGACTCTGAACCAGAGCAGTGGCATATGGGTGTGTGTGTGTGTATGTGTGCCTGCTCAGTCGTGTCTGATTCTTTGCACTGAAGCAGTGGCATATGGGTATGTGTGTGTGTGTGTGTACGTGTTCAGTCGTGTCTGACACTTTCAGCCAGAGCAGTAGCATATAGGTCTGTGCATGTGTGTGTGTGTGTTTGTGTGAGAGAGATAAGTCACGTCTGACTCTGCGCCGGACCAGTGGTGTATGGTTGTGTGTGTGTGTTCATGCTCAGTCTTGTCTGACTCTTTGAGCTGGAGCAGTCGCATATGGGTGTGTGCATTTGTGTGTTTGTGTGTGTGTGTGCTCAGTCGTGTCCAACTCTTTGCATTGGAGCAGTGGTTTATGGGTGTGTGTGTGTGTGTGTGTGTGTGTGGGCTCAGTTGTGTCCAACTCTTTGCACTGGAGCAGTGGCATATGGGTTTGTGCATGTGTGTGTGTGTACTCATTCATGTCCAACTCTTTGCACTGGAGCAGTGGCAGGTGTGTGTGTGTGTTTGTACGTGCTCAGTCATGTTCAACTCTGCACTGGAGCAGTGGCGGATGGGTGTGTGTGTGTGTGTACGTGCTCAGTCATGTCTGACTCTTTGCACTGAGCATTGGCATATGAGGGTGCGGGTGTGTGTGTATGTGCAGAGTCATCTCCGACTCTTTGTGCTGGAGCAGTGGCATATGGCTGTGTGTGTGTTTGTGTGTCTGAATGCAAACTCAGACATTTCTGACTATTTGCACCTGAGTAGTGGTGTATGGGTGTATGTGTGTGTGTGCTCAGTCATGTTTGACACTGCACTGGAACAGTGGTGGATGGCTGTATGGGTGTGTGTGTGTGTGTGTGGTCAATCATGTCTGACTGTGTACCAGAGCAGTGACATATGGGTGTGTGCATGTGTGTGTGTGGTCAGTCCTGTCCAACTCTTTGCACCAGAGCAGTGGCATATGGGTGTGTGAGTGTGTGTGCTCAGTGCTGTCCAACTCTTTGCACCAGAGCAGTGGCATATAAGGGTGTGTGTGTGTGTGTGTGTGTGTGTGTGTGTGTGTATGCGCTCTGTAGTGTCTGCCTCTTTGTGGTGGAACAGTGGCATATGCATGTGTATGTGTGTGTGTGTTTGGTCATGTCCAACTGTGCCAGTGCAGGGGCATATGGGTGTGTGTGTGTGTGTGTGTGTATGTATGCATGTTCAATCGTGATTGACCCTTTTCACCAGAGCAGTGGATAGGGGTGTGTAGGTGTGTGTGTGTGTATGTGTGTGACCAGTAGTGTCCGACTCTGTGCCTGAGCAGTGGTGTATGTGAGTGTGCGTGTGAGTGTGCCTCTGTGTTTATGCTCAGTACTGTCCAACTCTGCGCTCGAGCAGTGGCATATGGGTGGGTGCATGTGTATGTGTGTGTGCTGTCATGTCTGACTCTCCACCAGAGCAGTGGCATTGGGTGGGTGTGGGTGTGTGTGTGTGGTCAATCATGTCTGACACTTGGTGCCAGAGCAGTGGCATATGGGTGTGTGTGCGTGTGTGTGTGTGTGTGTGTGCGCGCATGCTCAGTTATGTCTGACTCTTGTGCCAGAGCAGTGGAAGATGGGGGTGTGCGTGTGTGTGTGTGTCTGTGTGTGAACTCAGTCCTGTCCTAATCTTTGCACTGGAGCAGTGGAATCTGGGTGTGTCTGTGTGTGTGTGTGCATGCGCACACTCAGCTGTGTCCAACTCTGTGGTGAAACAGTGGCGTATGGGTGTGTGCGTGTGCGTGTGCGTGTGTGTTCAGTCCTGTCTGACTCTTTGCATCAATCAGAGCAGTGGAGTATGGGTGTGTGTGTATGTGAGCTCAGTTGTGTCTGACTCTATGGACTGAGCAGTGGTGTTGGATATGTGTGTGTGCATGCTCAGTCGTGTCTGACTCTTTCCACTGGAGCAGTGGCAGATGGCTGTGCTCCGTGTGTGCATGTGTGTGAGTGTGCTCAGTTGTGTCCGACTCTGCACCAAAGCAGTGGCATATGGGTGTGTGTGCTCAATCGTGTCCAACACTTTGCATTGGAGCAGTGGCATATGGGGGTGTGTGTGTGTATGCACGTGCATGCTCAGTCATATCTGACTCTGTAGCAGAGCGGTGACATATGGGTGTGTGTGTGTACGTGTGCCTGCTCAGTCGTGTCTGATTCTTTGCACTGAAGCAGTGGCATATGGGTGTGTGTGTGTGTGTGTGTGCACTCAGGTGTGTCCAACTTTTAGCACCGGAGCAGTGGCATGTAGGTGTGTGCGTGTGTGTGCTCAGTCATGTCCGACTGCACCAGCCTGATGGCATATGGGTGGGTGTGTGTGTGTGTGCCTGTTCAGTTGTGTCTGAGTCTTTTTGCCAGAGCAGTGGCATATGAGTCTGTGCATGTGTGTTTTTGTGTGTGTGTGTGTGTGAGATACGTCACTTCTGACTCTGCACCAGAGCAGTGGTGTATGGTTGTGTGTTCATGCTCAGTCTTGTCTGACTCTTTGAGCTGGAGCAGTGGCATATGCGTGTGCATTTGTGTGTTTGTGTGTGTGTGTGCTCAGTCGTGTCCAAGTCTTTGCACTGGAGCAGTGGCATAGGGGTATGTGCGTGTGTGTGTATATACTCATTCATGTCTGACTCTTTGAACTGGAGCAGTGGCAGATGTGTGTGTGTGTGTGTGTGTATACGTGCTCAGTCGTGTCAGACATTTTGTGCCAGAGCAGTAGCGAATGGCTGTGTGTGTGTGTGTGTCTGTGTGCGAACACAGTCATTTCTGACTATTTGCACCTGAGCAATGGTGATCGGGTGTATGTGTGTGTGTGTGCTCAGTCATGTCTGAATCTGTACAGGAGCAGTGGTGGATGGCTGTGTGTGTGTGTGTGTGTGTGTGTGTGTGTGTGTGTATGTGTGCATGCTCAGTCGTGTCCAACTCTTTGCACTGGAGCAATGGCATATGGGTGTGTATGTGTGTGTGTGTGCATGTTCAGTCGTGTCTGACTCTTTTCGCTGGAGCAGTGGCATATGGGTCTGTGCGTGTGTGTGTGTGTGTGTGTGTGTGTGTGTGTGTGTGTGTTAGAAGAGGCACATCTGACTCTGCACCAGAGCAGTGGTGTATGGTCATGTGTGTGTGTTCATGCTCAGTCTTGTCTGACTCTTTGAGCTGGAGCAGTCGCATATGGGTGTGTGCATTTGTGTGTTTGTGTGTGTGTGTGTGTGCTCAGTTGTGTCCAACTCTTTGCACTGGAGCAGTGGTTTATGGTGGTGTGTGTGCGGGGTGGGGCTCAATCATGTCCAACTCTTTGCATTGGAGCTGTGGCATATGGGTATGTGCATGTGTGTGTATATACTCATTCATGTCTACTCTTTGCACTGGAGCAGTGGCAGATGTGTGTGTGTGTGTGTGTGTGTGTGTGTGTACATGCTCAGTTGTGTCAGACATTTTGTGCCAGAGCAGTAGTAGATGGCTGTGTGTGTATGTGTGTGTGCTCATTCATGTCTACTCTTTGCACTGGAGCAGTGGCAGATGTGTGTGTGTGTGTGTGTGTGTGTGTGTGTGTACATGCTCAGTCGTGTCAGACATTTTGTGCCAGAGCAGTAGTAGATGGCTGTGTGTGTATGTGTGTGTGCTCAGTCATGTCTGACTCCTTGCACTGAGCATTGACATATGGGGGTGTGGGTGTGTGTATACGTACAGAGTCGTCTCTGCCTCTTTGTGCTGGAGCAGTGGTGTATGGCTGTGTGTGTTTGTGTGTCTGTGTGCAAACTCCTTCATTTCTGACTATTTGCACCTGAGCAGTGGTGAATGGGTGTATGTGTGTGTGTGTGCTCATTCATGTCTGACTCTGCACTGAAGCAGTGGTCGATGGCTCTGTGTGTGTGTGTGTGTGTGTGTGTGTGTGAGGTAAGTCACGTCTGACTCTGCACCAGAGCAGTGGTGTATGGTTGTATGTGTGTGTTCATGCTCAGTCTTGTCTGACTCTTTTGAGCTGGAGCAGTCACATATGGGTGTGTGCATATGTGTGTTTGTGTGTGTGTGTGCTCAGTCGTGTCCAACTCTTTGCATTGAAGCAGTGGTTTATGGTTGTGTGCGTGTGTGTGTGTGTGTGGGCTCAGTTGTGTCCAACTCTTTGCACTGGAGCAGTGGCATATGGGTTTGTACGTGTGTATGTGTATGCTCATTCATGTCCGACTCTTTGCACTGGAGCAGTGGCAGATGTGTGTGTGTTTGTGTGTGTGTGTACGTGCTCAGTCGTGTCAGACATTTTGTGCCAGAGCAATAGCGGATGGCTCTGTGTGTGTGTGTGTGTGTGTGTTTGTGTGTGTACATGCTCAGCCGTGTCAGACATTTTGTGGCAGAGCAGTAGCAGATGGCTGTGTGTGTATGTGTGTGTGCTCAGTCATGTCCAACTCCTTGCACTGAGCATTGGCATATGGGGGTGTGGGTGTGTGTATACGTGCAGAGTCGTCTCCACCTCTTTGTGCCGGAGCAGTGGTGTATGGCTGTGTGTGTTTTTGTGTCTGTGTGCGAACTCCTTCATTTCTGACTATTTGCACCTGAGCAGTGGTGAATGGGTGTGTGTGTGTGTGTGTGCTCATTCATGTCTGACTCTGCACCGAAGCAGTGGTGGATGGCTGTGTGTGTGTGTGTGTGTGTGTGTGTGTGTGTGTGAGGTAAGTCACGTCTGACTCTGCATCAGAGCAGTGGTGTATGGTTGTATGTGTGTGTTCATGCTCAGTCTTGTCTGACTCTTTGAGCTGGAGCAGTCACATATGGGTGTGTGCATTTGTGTGTTTGTGTGTGTGTGTGCTCAGTCGTGTCCAACTCTTTGCATTGGAGCAGTGGTTTATGGTTGTGTGCGTGTGTGTGTGTGTGTGTGTGGGCTCAGTTGTGTCCAACTCTTTGCCCTGGAGCAGTGGCTTATGGGTTTGTGCGTGTGTATGTGTATGCTCATTCATGTCCAACTCTTTGCACTGGAGCAGTGGCAGATGTGTGTGTGTTTGTGTGTGTGTGTACGTGCTCAGTCGTGTCAGACATTTTGTGCCAGAGCAATAGCGGATGGCTCTGTGTGTGTGTGTGTGTGTGTGTGTGTGTGTGTGTGTGTGTGTGTGTGTATGCTCAGTCATGTTTGACTCTGCGCTGGAGCAGTGGCGGATGGGTGTGTGTGAGTGTGTACGTGCTCAGTCGTGTCAGACTTTTTATGCTGGAGCAGTGGCGGATGGCTGTGTGTGTGTGTGCTCCATCATGTCTGACTCTTTGCACCAAGCATTGGCATATGAGGGTGTGGGTGTGTGTGTACGTGCAGAGTTGTCTCCGACTCTTTGTGCTGGAGCAGTGGCGTATGGCTGTGTGTGTTTGTGTGTCTGAGTGCAAACTCAGTCGTTTCTGACTATTTGCACCTGAGTGCCAGGGTCCCGCCCTGGTGGATCCAGGGAATTCGAAGCGGGGACGGAGTCAGAGATCAGGAAGCAATAGCTTAATTAAGGAGATCTGCCCTGGGATTTCTTTGGAAGGAATGATGCTAAAGCTGAAACTGCAGTACTTTGGCCACCTCATGTGAAGTGTTGACTCATTGGAAAAGACTTTGATGCTGGGAGGGATTGAGGGCAGGAGGAGAAGGGGACGACAGAGGATGAGATGGCTGGATGGCATCACCGACTCGATGGACATGAACCTGAGTGAACTCCGGGAGTTGGTGATGGACAGGGAGGCCTGGCGTGCTGTGATTCATGGGGTCGCAAAGAGTCAGACACGACTGAGCGACTGAACCGAACTGAAAGACATAAAGAGAGACTTAATAAGGATAGCTCAGTGGGAAAAATCAGTGGAGAAAAGGGGCTAAATAACTTGGTCTATGTGGAATACCAGTAAAACCTCGAGACAAGAGGTTTGCACCACCTACGTAGGCCACAGGTGTCTTTCCGTTCTCCTAAAGGAGAGGAGACACTAAGACCTCCCCTGTCAGATCTTAGAAGCCCAGGCATAATTAGCAGGCTTGGTGGGCATCCACGCTCCAGATGGGAATTCAGCCAGAAAATGAGAGAAAGAATGACATAAGGAGACCAGTCTTTCCAGGAAATGATCCGTTTTCTTTATTTTCCAGGTTTGCTTATATACTTTTTGTTATACATAGACATAGAATACAAAGTCACGCAGGGTCAGCAGACCTGACCTTTATCAAAATCAGGTGCTGCATATAAATGTATACAAAGGTCTTAGGTGGCTTTACATCATCTTCTGGCCAGGGGGCCTGCTAACATTTTATGGCCCTTTCTTTCTGATAATGGTCAGTCAACCAGAAAACTTATTTTTTCCAGAGGTGATTGTTCTTAAACTAGACACCAGATAAAGTTGCATTCCTATAGGGTGAAGGTGCAGTGGGTTACAGTTAAGAAAGGAATTTAGTTAGCCTAAAGTTTAACATGATTAATATCAAAGGTTAATACCTATTTCTCCTATATGCTAGTTATATTCATTTATGTGTATAAGGGCAGGGAATATGGAGACTTGGCAGCAAATATTGGCCCAACAAATGAAAACCCTTCACCACTAATACTATACTAATAATTTTCTAACTTCTCAAAAAAGTCTGTATTTAGAAAGTTTAAAGCATCTTGTGCCTCTCATGGTTGGGAGGCTGTGAACAATCACATGTGGCCGGACAAACCTGTCAGGCAGGCTACAGAACTTTCAGAGGAGTTTGTAAGTTGAAACACTCTTGTCATGCCCAGGAATTTTTATTAACTGGAGCTGTAAGTTAACTCCTTCTCTGAGAGAGGTGGTGGGAGACAGCCCCCCATAAAGTCAGAGGTGTAGGTGAGAGCATAAAGCAGTAAAGTAGGCAGACTCTGGTTTTGGGGGTAGATACTCGAGAACAGGGGGTCTCCTGAGGCTCGATCCCGCCTTTGCATTTGCTGAGCCTCCTTCCTCATGACCTTTGCCTCGGGCAGAGTTCCTCACGCTGGCTCCCGGCACCTGAGCAGTGGTGTATGGGTGTATGTGTGTGTGTGTGCTGTGTGCTCAGTCATGTCTGACATTGCACCGGAACAGTGGTGGATGGTTGTGTGTGTGTGTGTGTGTGTGTGTGTGTGTGCATGCTCAATCGTGTCTGACTCTGTACCAGAGCAGTGGCATATGGGTGTGTGTGTGTATGTGTGCATGCTCAGTCGCATCTGATTTTTTGCAATGAAGCAGTGGCATATGGGTGTGTGTGTGTGTGCACTCAGTTGTGTCCAACTTCTTGCACCAGAGCAGTGGCATATAGGTGCGTGTGTGTGTGTGTGTTGGCGCGCACACACACTCATGCTCCGTAGTGTCCAACCCTTTGTGTTGGAACAGTGGCATATGGGCGTGTGCGTGTGTGTGCTCAGTCATGTCCAACTACACCAGCTTGGTGGCATATGGGGGTGTGTGTGTGTGTGTGCATGTTCAGCCGTGTCTGACTCTTTTAGCCAGAGCAGTGGCATATGGGTCTGTGCATGTGTGTGTGTGTGTGTGTGTGTGAGATAAGTCACGTCTGACTCTGCACCAGAGCAGTGGTGTATGGTTGTATGTGTGTGTTCATGCTCAGTCTTGTCTGACTCTTTGAGCTGGAGCAGTCGCATATGGGTGTGTGCATTTGTGTGTTTCTGTGTGTGTGTGCTCAGTCGTGTCCAACTCTTTGCGTTGGAGCAGTGGTTTATGGGTGTGTGTGCGTGCGTGTGTGTGTGTGGGCTCAGTTGTGTCCAACTCTTTGCACTGGAGCAGTGGCATATGGGTTTGTGCCTGTGTGTGTGTATACTCATTCATGTCCGACTCTTTGCACTGGAGCAGTGGTAGATTGTGTGTGTGTGTGTGTGTGTGTGGGTATGTGATGGTGATGAGTCGTGTCAGACATTTTGTGCCAGAGCAATAGCGGATGGCTGTGTGTGTGTGTGTGTTTAGTCATGTTCGACTCTGCACTGGAGCAGTGGCAGATGGGTGTGTGTGTGTGTGTGTGTTTAGTCATGTTCGACTCTGCGCTGGAACAGTGGCAGATGACTGTGTGTGTGTGTGTGTGTACGTGCTCAGTCGTGTCAGACTTTTTGCGCTGGAGCAGTGGTGGACAGCTGTGTGTGTGTGTGTGTGTGCACTCTCAATCGTGTCTGACTCTGTACCAAAGCAGTGGCCTATGGGTGTTTGTGTGTGTGTATGCCGGGGTCCAGCCCTGGTGGATCCAGGGTGATTCAAAGGTGGGGACGGAGTTGGCGTCCTTGGAAAAATACATATTTAATCACAGATATAGAAAGATTAGAAATGGATAGTGTAGTAGGAAGATTAGTGGAGAAAAAGAGGCTGAATAACTTGGATTACGTGGAATAGCATCCATGCTCCACATGGGAATTCAGCCAGAAAAACGGGAGCAAGAAAGAAGCAACATGGGGGAATCAGTCTTTCCAGAAACTGATGTGATTTCTTTATTTTGGGGTTTGCTTATATACCTTTTGTTACACATAGGGATGAATACAGAGTCACGTGGGAGTCAGCAGTCCTGACCTTTATCAAAATCAGGTGCTTCACATAAATGTATAAAAAAAGGTCTTAGGGATATTACATCATCTTCTGGCCATGAGTGAGACCTGCTGACATTTTATGATCCTTTCTTTCTGATAACCAAAAAACTTATTTCTTCCAAGGGGGTTTTTTCTTAAACCAGGCACCACCCTCCAAGTAAAGTTACATTCCTATAGGGTGAGGGTGTAGTGAGTTACAATCAAGAAAGGAATTTATTTAACCGAAGGTTAACATGATTAATCTTAAAGATTAATACTTATTTTTCCTATATGCTTAAAGGTTAATACTTATTTCTCCTATATGCTAGTTATATTCATTATAAGGGTAGGGAACATGGAGATTTAGCAGCAAACATCAGCCCAACAAGTGAAAATCCTTTCACCAATGCTCCCCTTAAGATCTATTTAGTCTTAAGATATGATAAAGTTACATTTTTACATAGCAAGGACACAGTGATTTATAACAAAGTACAGTGATCTATTACAAAAGAGAAAATCCATTAACTCAAAAAGTCTAGTATTGCTAACATCAAACTACTATATTTCCTTTGCTATATTCCAAATACATTGATTAATATATTCCCAGGTGCCTAAGGATATGGAGGCCTGGCGGCAATCATTGACTCAACAAGAAGAAAAAGCCCTATGCTAATTAAGACTCTCAAAATACTCCAAAACTCTCTGTGCTGTTTATGGTTAAGAGGTAGTAAACAATCATGTGCAGCAGTATGGATAATCCTGTCACACAAGCTAGTCTGTCAGCAGAGAGGTTTGACCTGAGACACCCTTGTCCCACCCAGAGTAGGGAATTAGCAGCAGTTGTTGACACAACAAATGAAGAACCCTTCACCAATATTATTCCTAACCAACCCACTATACTAATAATTTCTAACTCTCCAAAAGAATTTGCCTTTAGTAAGTCTAAAACATCTCGTGCCTCTCAGATTTGGAGGCTGTAAACAATCACATGTGGCCGGACGAACCTATACAGGCAGGCTAGATAACCTTCAGAGCAGTCCGTAAGCTGAAACACTCTTGTCATGCTCAGAAATTTTTATTGCCTTGGAGCTGCACATTTACTCCTTCTCCGAGAGAAACGGTTATGGGGGAGAGTCCCCCGTAAAGTCAGAGGTGTAGGTGAGAGCATAAAACAGACTCTGGTTTTGGGGTTAGATGCTCGGGAACAGGGGGTTTCCTGAGGCTTGATCACGCCTTTGCGTATGCCAAGGCTCCTTCCTCATGACCTTGCCATGGGCGGAGTTCCTCACGCTGGCTCCCGGCATGTGTGTATGTGTGCATGCTCAGTCGCGTTTGATTCTTTGCAATGAAGCAGTGGCATATGGGGGTGTGTGTGTGTGCACTCAGTTGTGTCCAACTTCTTGCACCAGAGCAGTGGCATATAGGTGCGTGCGTGTGTGTGTGTGTGTGTGTGCGCACACACACATGCATGCTCTGTAGTGTCCAACCCTTTGTGTTGGAACAGTGGCATATGGGTGTGTTTGTGTGAGTGTCTGTGTGTGTGTTGCACTCTGTCATGTCCAACTCTTTACACTGGAGCAGTGGCATATGGGTGTGTGTGTGTGTGTGTCTACACACTCAGTAGTGTCTGACTCTGTGGTGGAATAGTGGCGTGTGTGTGTGTGTGTGGACATGCTCAGTCATGTCCAATTATTTGTGCTGGAGCAGTGGCACATGGGGGTGTGTGTGTGTGATCAGTGATGTCTGACTCTTTGCACTGGAGCAGTGGCGGATGGCTGTTTGTGTGTTTGTTCATGCTCAGTCGTGTCCAACTCTGCGTTTGAGCAGTGGCTTAAGGGTATATGCATGTGTGTGTGTGTGTGTGTGTGTGCAAGTGCATGGTCAATCATGTCCAACTCTTTGTGCTGGAGCAGTGGCATATGGGTGTGTGGGTTAGGGTTAGGGTTAGGGTGCGTGTGCATGTGTGTGTGCGCTCAGTCATATCTGACTCTGTCAGTCATATCTTGACTCTGTGCCAGAGCAGTGGTAGATGAATGTATGTGTGTGTGTGTGCTCAGTGCTGTCCAACTCTGCACCAGAGTAGTGGCGGATGGCTGTGTGTGTGTGTTGTGTGTGTGTGCGCTCAGGCATGTCCCACTTTTTGTACCAGAGCAGTGGCGTATTGGTGTGGGTTTGTGCATTTGTGTGTGTGCATGCTCAGTCCTGTCTGACTTTTTGTCCTGGAGCAGCGGCATACGGGTGTGTGTGCGTGTGTGTGTGCGTGCGTGCTCAGTTGTGTCTGGCTCTTTGTGCTGGAGCAGTGGCATGTGTGTGTGTGTGTGTCCTCAGTAGTGTCCGACTCTTTGTGGTGGAGCAGTGGCATATGGCTGTGTGTGTGTGTGCTCGGTTGTGTCCGACTCTGCACCAGGCAGTGGCATATGGGTGTGTGCATGTGTGTGTGTGTGTGTGTGCTCAGTCATATCTGACACTTGGTGCCAGAGCAGTGGCATATGGGTGGGTGTGTGTTTGTGTGTGTGTGTGCATGCATGTGTGTGCGTGTGCTCAGTTATGTCCAATTCTTTGTGCAGGAGCAGTGGCAGATGGGGGTGTGCATGTGTGTGTGTGTGTCTGTGTGCAAACTCAGTCGTGTCCTAGTCTTTGCGCCTGAGCAGTGGTATATGGGGGTGAATGTGTGTGCTCAGTGGTGTCCGACTCTGCACCAGAGCAGTGGCATATGTGTGTGTCTGGGTGTGTCTGTGAGTGTGTGTGTGCACGTGCGCTCAGTTGTGTCCGACTCTTTGTGGTGGAAGAGTGGCATATGGGTGTATGTGCATGTGTGTGTGTGTGTGCTCAGTCCTGTCCGACTCTTTGGACCAGAGCAGTGGCGTATGGGGGTGTCTGTGTGTGAGCTCAGTTATGTCCGACTCTATGGCCTGTGCAGTAGTGTTGGGTATGTGTGTGTGTGTGCATGCTCAGTCGTGTCTGACTCTTTGCACTGGAACAGTGGTGGATGGCTCTGTGTGTGTGTGTGTGTGTGTGAGTGTGCTCAATCGTGTCCAACTCTGCACCAAAGCAGTGGCATATTGGTGTGTGTGTGTGTGTGCTCAATCGTGTCCAACTCATTGCATTGGAGCAGTGGCATATGGGGCTGTGTGTGTGTATGCACATGCATGCTAAGTCATATATAACTCTGTACCAGAGCAGTGGCATATGGATGTATGTGTGTGTATATATGTGTGCATTCTCAATCGTGTCTGACTCTTTGCACTGAAGCAGTGGTATATGGGTGTGTGTGTGTGCGCTCAGTTGTGTCCAACTTTTTGTACCAGAGCAGAGGCATATAGGTGTGTGTGTGTGTGTGTGTGTGCTCTGTCATGTCCGACTCTTTGCACTGAGCAGTGGCACATGGGGGTGTGGGTGTGTGTGAATGTGCAGAGTCATGTCGGACTCTTTGTGCCAGAGCAGTGGCATATGGCCATGTGTGTGTTTCTGTGTCTCTGTGCGAACTCAGTCTTGTCCTACTCTTTGTGCTGGAGCAGTGGCAGATGGCTGTGTGTGTGTGTGTGTTTTCAGTCATGTCTGACTCTTTGCACTGGAGCAGTGGTGTATGGGTGTGTGGGTGTGTGTACATGTGCAGAGTCGTGTCTGATTCTTTGTGCTGGAGCAGTCACGTATGGCTGTGTGTGTGTTTGTGTGTCTCTATGCGAACTCAGTTGTTTCTGACTATTTGCACCTGAGCAGTGCTGTATGGGTGTATGAGTGTGTGTGTGCTCAGTCATGTCTGACTCTGCACCAGAGCAGTGGTGGATGGCTCTGTGTGTGTGTGTGTGTGTGTGCGTGTATGTGTGTGCACTCAGTCCTGTCCAACTCTTTGTGCTGGAGCAGTGGCATATGAGTGTGTGTGTGTGTGTGTGTGTATGTGAATGCTCAGTTGTGTCCATATGTGTGAATGTTCAGTCGTGTCCAGCTCTTTGCACTGAAGCAGTGGCATATGGGTGTGTGTGTGTGTGTGTGCATGTGTGTGTGTGCACACACTCAGTTGTGTCCAACTTTTTGCACCAGAGCAGGGGCATATAAGTTTGTGTGTGTGTGTGCACATGTGCACACATGCTCTGTAGTGTCTGACTCTTTGTGGTGGAACAGTGGCATATTGGTGTGTGCGTGTGTGTTCTTGGTCATGTCCGACTGCACCAGCGCAGTGACATGGGTGGATGGGTGTGTGTGTGTGCGTGTTCAGTCGTGTCTGACTCTTTTAGCTGGAGAAGTGGCATATGGGTCTGTGCATGTGTGTGTGGACATGCTCAGTCATGTCCAATTATTTGTGCTGGAGCAGTGGCATATGGGTGTGTGCATTTTTGTGTTTGTGTGTGTGTGTGCTCAGTCATCTCCAACTCTTTGCACTGGAGCAGTGGCATATGGGTGTGTGCGTGTGTGTGCTCAGTCATCTCCAACTCTTTGCACTGGAGCAGTGGCATATGGGGGTGTGTGTGTGTGTGTATGTGTGGGTGCTCAGTCATGTCCAACTCTTTGCACTGGAGCTGGGGCGGATGGGTGTGTGTTTGTGTGTCTATGTGCTCAGTCATGTCAGACTTTTTCCGCCGGAGCAGTGGTGGATGGCTGCGTTTCTGTGTGTGTGTGCTCATTCATGTCCGACTCTTTCTGCACTGGAGCAGTGGCAGATGGCTGTGTGTATGTGTGTGTGCTCTGTCATTTCTGACTCTTTGCACTGAGCAGTGGCATATGGGGGTGTGGGTGTGTGTGAATGTGCAGAGTCATGTTGCACTCTTTGTGCTGGAGCAGTGGCATATGGCTGTGTGTGTGTTTCTGTGTCTCTGTGCGAACTCAGTCTTGTCCTACTCTTTGCACTGGAGCAGTGGCTTATGGGTGTGTGTGCACATGCAGAGTCGTGTCTGATTCTTTGTGCCAGAGCAATTGCATATGGCTGTGTGTGTTTGTGTGTCTCTATGCAAACTCAGTTGTTTCTGACTATTTGCACCTGAGCAGTGGTGTATGGGTGTATGAGTATGTGTGTGCTCGGTCATGTCTGATTCTACACTGGAGCAGTGGTGGATGGCTCTGTGTGTGTGTGTGAGAGAGTGTGTGCGCTCAATCGTGTCTGACTCTGTACCAGAGCAGTGTCATATGGGGGTATCTGTGTGTGTGTGTGTGTGTGTGTGTGCATGCTCAGTCGTGTCTGACTCTTTGCACTGGAGCAGTGACATATGGGTGTGTATGTGTGTGTGTGTGCATGCTCAGTTTTGTCCAACTCTTTGCACTGGAGCAGTGGCATATGAAGGTGTGCGTGTGTGTGTGTGCTCAGTCGTGTCCAACTCTTGGCACTGGAGCAGTGGCTTATGATGTATGTGTCTGTGTGCTCAATCTTGTCCAACTATTTGCATTGGAGCAGTGGCATATAGGGGTTTGTGTGTGTGTGCACACGCATGCTAAGTCATATCTGACTCTATACTGGAGCAGTGGCATTTGGTTGTGTGTGTGTGCATGTGTGCATGCTCAGTGATGTCTGACTCTTTGCACTGAAGCAGTGGCATATGGGTGTGTGTGTCTGTTTGTTTGCACTCAGTTGTATCCAACTTTTTGCACCAGAGCAGTGGCATATAGGGGTGTGTGGGTGTGGGTGTGGGTGTGTGTGTGTGTGTGTGTGTGGTCAATCGTGTCCCACTCTTTGCATTGGAGCAGTGGCATATGGGTGTGTGTGTGTGTATGCACATGCATGCATGTCATATCTGACTGTACTGGAGCAGTGGCATTTGGTTGTGTGTGTGTGCATGTGTGCATGCTCAGTCATGTCTGACTCTTTGCACTAAAGCAGTGGCATATGGGTGTGTGTGTCTGTGTGTTTTGTGCTCAGTTGTGTCCAACTTTTTGCACCGGAGCATTGGCATATAGGTGTGTGTGGGATGCGGGGGGGGTGGGGTTCAATCATGCCCCTCTCTTTGCATTGGAGCAGTGGCATATGGGTGTGTGTGTGTGTATGCGCATGCATGCTAAGTCATATCTGACTCTGTACCAGAGCAGTGGCATATGGGTGTGTGTGTGTGTATGTGTGCAAGCTCTTCGTGTCCGACTTTTCACTGAAGCAGTGGCATATGAGTGTGTGTGTGTGTGTGTGTGTGTGCATATGTGTGTGCATGCTCTGTAGTGTCCAACTCTTTGTGGTTGAACAGTGGTGTATGGGTGTGTGCGTGTGTGTACTCAGTCATGTCCGACTGTACCAGTGCAGTGGCATAAAGGTATGTGTGTGTGTGTGTGTGTGTGTGTGCATGTTCAGTCATATCTGAGTCTTTTTGCTGGAGCAGTGGCATATGGGTCTGTGCGTGTGTGCATGTGTGTGTGTGTGTATGTGTGTGTGTGTGTAAGATCAGTCACATCTGACTGCACCAGAGCAGTGGTGTATGGTTGTGTGTGTGTGTTCATGCTCAGTCCTGTCTGACTCTTTGAGCTGGAGCAGTGGCATATGGGCGTGCATTTGTGTGTTTGTGTGTGTGCTCAGTCATGTCCAACTCTTTGCACTGGAGCAGTGGCATATGGGTGTGTGTGTGCTCAATCTTTTCCAACTGTTTGCTTTGGAGCAGTGGCATATGGGGGTGTGTGTGTGTGTGTATGTGTGTGCATGCTCAGTCATATCTGACTCTGTGCCAGAGCAGTTGCGTATGGGTGTGTGTGTGTATGTGTGTGTGTGCTCAGTCATGTTTGATTCTGCACTGGAGCACTGGCGGATGGATGTGTGTGTTTGTGTGTGTGCATGCTCAATCGTGTCCAACTCTTTGCTCCAGAGCAGTAGCGTATGGGTTTGTGCCTGTGTGCAGCTCAGTCATGTCTGACTCTATGTACTGGAGCAGTGAAGTATGTGTGTGTGTGTGCTCAGTCATGTCCAACTCTGCACCAGAGCAGTGGCACATGGGTGTGTTTGTGTGTGCTCAGTCGTGTCTGACTTTGTGCCAGAGCAGTGGTGTATAGGTGTGTGTGTGTGTGTGTTCAGTCATTTCCAACTCTTTGTGCCAGAGCAGTGGTGTATGGGTTTGTGTGTGTGTGTTTGTGTGTGTGTGTGTGTTTGGATGCTCAGTCATGTCTGACTCTGCACCAGAGCAGTGGCTTCATAAACAGTCTATGCTGTTGGCAATAGATGTAAATCCCATTGCTATTGCAACCTTTGTAGCCAATTCAGCCTTTTGATCAACTCTTGATTTTGCTATTTGGCTTCAAAACTATTCATTGACCTAATGTGCATTGGTCTCCTGAGGTTTTTTCTTATCATCATGATAATGGGTGTTTATTGCAGAAACTACCAGTTCACCACAGTTAAGCAGATTAATTTCTTTTATACATATATATATATATAAAGTTTCCTGAAGATTATTCTCAACAGGTCCCATATTAGATTCTGGGACAGTATATATAATCCAGCCCTGCACTAGGATATAACATGTACCAAGATTAACTTTTCAAACCTGAAGGTTAAGCAATAATTACCAATGTGAAGGGTGCATGGAACCAAACAGGAGCACTTGAATCAGTACCAGCATAACTGAAAGATTCAGTCCAAAGACTGAAATCATGCCAAAGTAGAAATAAAAGGTTGTAGAGGACATTGCACAGAAAGAGGAATGAAGCAGACTTAAAGATAAAAAATATAGCAGAGAATCTCGTTCTTCATAACCTTAAACATGGCATGAACATGTGAGCTAAGTTGTTTCAGTCGTGTCCAAGTCTGTGCAACTCTGTGGACTGTACCTGCCAGGCTCCTCTGTCCATGAGATTCTCCAAACAGGAATACTGGAGTGGGCTCCTATGCCCTTTTCCAGGGGATCTTCCCCACCAAGAATCAAACCCATGACTCCTGTATTGCAGGGAGATTCTTTACTGCCTGAGCCACCAGGGAAGCCTGACAAACATAACACAGCAACTGGCACATATTAGGCATTCACGCTGAGTATATATGTTTGTTGAATAAGTAAATCTTACTTTACAGGGTCAGTCTGTCACTTTAATTCACTAGCATATTTGTTAAACCCCCTCCTCAGTACCTGTCCTACTGCTGTGCATATGAAGATGCTGTGTAATAGATAAGTGCTATGGATAAAGTTGTTTTAGAATGATAGTTTATAGATGGTTTGGAAAGCAAGGAGAATTTTTGAACTGATAAACAGCAAGGAATCATTGCATGTTCTTCAGTAGGAAAACTAAATAATGAAACTTATCTTTTGAGGGGCTGTAAAAGTCAATTAATTAATGGTTATAACCTTGAATCAGGAAAGCAGAAAGGTGTTGCAATAAACCAGGTATGAGGCTGTGGGGAAGTGGACTAAAGAAGAAAAAGCAGTAAGAAATTAAAAGGTGTAAACCAAAAAGTCAGACTTAGGGAGACAAAGCTCCTTACTGAACCTTCATGGAATGACACTTTTCTTGAGCGAGGCTCAATGACATAATGTTTAATACCTTGATCTTCAAAGTCAAACAAACCTTATTTCAAATCCCAGCCCTTCCACTGAACTACCTGTATGACCTTGAGCATGTTACTTACCTTCTTGAGTCTTTTCCATTTATTTAATAAGTATTTTCCTTACTTGTTCCAACTTGGTATGTGCTAGCTACTGTGCTGGGTCTTGGGGAGACACTGGTGAGCAGAGTCAATGCAATCACAATCCTTATTAACTCTATGGAACAAATAGGATAAACAGGCATTCAGTGTCACCTACCATGTTAGTACCAGGTGACTCAGTGGTAAAGAATCCACCTGCAATGCAGGAGAAATGGGTTTGACCCCTGGGTTGGGAAGACTCCCTGGAAGAGGAAATGGCAACCCACTCCAGGATTCTTGCCTGGAGAATCCCATGGACAGAGGAGCCTGTTGGGCTACAGTCTGTGGGGTTGCAAAGAGTCAGACACGGCTGAACAACTGAGCATGGGCATGCACAAATTTTACTACTGGAAATGAAGAAAATGTTTCAGATGATTCTCTTTGTCATGTCTCTCATATTTGATTGCATCTGTATTTCAGGTAAAGTTACCAATTTTGGTTTTGAAATTTTTTTTTCTCAGTCTGTGTTTTAATGCTTGTCACTGTCTCTAATTTAGATCTGATCCAGTACATAAATGGAACAAATATGAGTGTTGTCCATCTGGCTGACATTCTTTGTGAGAAAACTGGTAGCAGCAGCTGGGTGGTGGTGTTCAAAGCCCTGGTTACTGTCCATCACCTCATGGTGTATGGAAATGAGGTGAGCATGGCGTATATTCCTTCCTTTTAGTACAAAGGACTGTCGGGACACAACTGCTGAATATGCTCAGTGTGTTAGGGGCTTACTACATTTTGCTTCCATTCATGACAAGTGGGGAAAGTACATAGAAGTAGATAATAAAACACCAATTTTTCCATTTTTACTTACGAATTTCTCTTTACAATCAGTATTTAAGAAAGTATACCATTTTGCTAGTAGAGGAAGTATGCCAGGGAATGATAGTTAGAGTCCAATATTATTTCTATAAATGTTTAAAATTCACACAATATTTGTCCCTGTAACAGGTATATGTATGAAACTATAAATAAAATAGGATTCAAAGATAACACATGAAAATTTTGATAATGTTTCCTTCCAGGTAGGAGAAGTAAATTGAACTTGAGGATGGGACGAAGGCTACTATTAACTTGATTTGTAAGGCTTTATGCCTCTTATTTTTAAAATAGAGTTGAAGGGAATTCCCTGGTGGTCCAGTCGTTAAGAATCTGCCTTGCAGTGTAGGGGATGAAAGTTCGATCCCCGGCTGGGAAACTAAGATCCCACATGCCGCGGGCCAACTGAGCCTGCGCCACAGCTAGAGAGTCGGTGCGCCACAACAAAAGATCCTGCTTGACAAAATGAAGATCCATTGTTTTGCAACTAAAACCTAACTCAGCCAAATAAATAAATGATAAATTCCTGCCAAAAAATAGAACTGAAGGAGATATGTGCAAAAGTTACCAGTTGTCATTTCTGGGCATTGGGGTCTAGAGATGTACCACAGTATTCTTTTTATTTTTCTATTAATTGAATTGTTAAATAATTTAACATGGATGATGAAAATAATTAATCCTATAATTGCCACTGACCCTTGAATACCCCAGGTTTGAGCTGCACAGGTCCTCTTGTGTGTGGCTTTTTTCCATCGTAAATACTACAGCACTACAGTATCCATTCTTGGTTGACTTCACAGGCATGGATGGAATCACAGTTACAGTGGTATAGCATCTGCAGATAGCTGACTGTGGGTTTTATTCCCTGGTGGCTCATCTGGTAAAGAATCCGCCTGCAATGTGGGAGACCTGGGTTTGATCCCTGAATTGGGAAGATCCCCTGGAGAAGGGAGGGGCTTCCCTGGTGGCTCAGAGGTTAAAGCGTCTGCCTCCTATGCAGGAAACCCGGGTCGGGAAGATCCCCTGGAGAAGGAAATGGCAACCCACTCCAGCATTCTTGCCTGGAGAATCCCATGGACAGAGGAGCCTGGTAGGCTACAGTCCACGGGGTCACAAAGAGTCGGACACGACTGAGTGACTTCACTTTCACTTTTACTTTCCTGGAGAAGGGAAAGGCTACCCACTCCAGTATTCTAGCCTGGAGAATTCCATTCACTGTATATATAGTCGATGGGGTTACAAAGAGTTGGACATGACTGGGTGACTTTCACTTTATATACTATGAATTATATGGGAATTTTCGACTGCATGGTGGGTCAGTGTCCCTAATTCCTGAGATATTACTGATAGAAAGGCGTGGGTGAAAAGTGTGTATTTACATTAGCTTTAATGTTTAACCCCTTGTTTATTTGGGGGGTATGTCAACAGACTTGGCAGCACTACAGATCCTTATGTTGGCTATCCCAGGGTGTGATGGTGCTCACCTTAATCAATGCCCCCTGAAATAGATAGAAGATATGTATGATAGAATTATGTTAAGTATATATTCACAAAGACAAAATCACGAATGAACTCTATTTGTGAACCAAAACTAATTTTGAGAATTTGACACACTTGTTTGACAGCGTTTTATCCAACATCTTGCATCGAGAAGTTCTTTGTTCACTTTACACAACTTTCTGGATAAAAGTGTCGTAGAAGGTAAGATGATTTTTTGATGGAAATATTTCTTTGTGGCAAGGAGGGAAATATTCTGGAAACCATGCTTAGTTTTAAAAAATGGTTCTGAATGATGAAGGGTGTGATGTGGTGTACGTTTTATGATGGAAAGAAATTTCTAAATTCATTGACACAACACATATGCAGGTATTTACTCAGTGAGGCTTTCCTGCCTCAGTCTCCCCAAAATCATGGTCCTTTTATCCCTTCTCTGCCTAAGTTTTATTCTTTCCACTTCTCAGCAACTAAACATCTCTGTATTTTTCTTTTCTTTTGCTTTTCTATCAATCATCATTGGAGTATAAAATCCATGTAGGCAGGTTTTTTTTTTTTTTTTTTTTTTTTTTGCGGGGGGATCTCTATTGTTCACTATTGATCCTACAGCATCATAGTGAACACTGAATAATTGCTGAATGAATAAGTAAATTGAATAAATGAATCAAGGCCCATAGTGAGCAGCTGAGTTTCTGTCATGGCCTTTCTCTTTACATTTTGTCTATGAAGTAGGGGCAAGGTCATTTGTTGAGTGAAAGGAAGACCAGAGCAATGGTAACAAGGGGATGGGGGTGTCAGGAAAATGCTAAGGATTTATAATAGTGTCTGTGAAAATGTGAAAGGAACTAATAAAGTTCAGTTATTTCTCCGGTTCAGGAATGTCACCATCAACACCACATCCAAAGGTGATATCAACACTTTGAGGAAGGGCTGGTGCACTGGGATGACCCTGAGGGATGACATGGGGAGTGAGGTGGGAGGGAGGGTCAGGATGGGGAACACATGTACACCCATGGCTGATTCATGTAAATGTATGGCAAAACCCACCACAATATTGTAAAGTAATTAGCCTCCAATTAAAATTAAAAATAAATAAATAAACATAAATTCATTTAAAAAATAATCTTTAACAGAAAGTTTTAGGAATACTGTACTTGATGAGTAATAAAAGCCATTCTAGTGTTTTTTTTTTTTCCAAATGTTGAAACTTTACATGAAATTTTATTTATTTATTTTTTTGTTTTGTTTTAATTTGTATTTTTACTTTATTTTACTTTACAATACTGTATTGGTTTTGCCATACATTGACATGAATCCACCACGGGTGTACATGAGTTCCCACTCCTGAACCCCCCTCCCACCTCCCACCCCATATCATCTCTCTGGATCATCCCCGTGCACCAGCCCCAAGCATCCTGTATCCTGCATTGAACATAGACTGGCGATTTGTTTCTTACATGATAGTATACATGTTTCAGTGCCATTCTCCCAAATCATCCCACCCTCTCCCTCTCCCTCAGAGTCCAAAAGTTCATTCTATACATCTGTGTCTCTTTTGCTGTCTCACATACAGGGTTATCATTACCATCTTTCTAAATTCCATATATATATGTGTTAGTATACTGTATTGGTGTTTTTCTTTCTGGCTTACTTCACTCTGTATAATCAGCTCCAGTTTCATCCACCTAATTAGAATTGATTCAAATGTATTCTTTTTAATGGCTGAGTAATACTCCATTATGTATATATACCACAGCTTTCTTATCCATTCATCTGCTGATGGACATCTAGGTTGTTTCCATGTCCTGACTATTATAAACAGTGCTTTTATGCTTCAGAGATATTGTTGAGGGATATGTGTGAATGTGGAATGATAAATCTTTGCATTTGGTGACATATGTTGTAAATGGTTAACATTGGTTAAACTGGAAGTAATAAAAGGTATTTCATTTTTAGGCTATGCTATGTCAGCTTTCATTAGACGATATAGCAAGTACTTGAATGAAAAGTCACTCGCGTATAGACTGATGGAGTCAGACATCACCAAAACCAAGAGAGGGTAGGTAAATATTGTTAATTTTTAAGCAAGAAGTACTGCAGTACATATCTGTTCTGATATGTAGTTTGGCAAAAATGCAGCTATTTTTCAAAATGCTGATGTCACAGTGCTTCTCAAACTCTTAATTAGCATTGATGTTATGAACTTTTTTTTATCTTTTATAGGACAGATGGTGTGATGAGAACTATGAACACTAAGGAGCTGCTGAACACTCTTCCAGTTATTCAAATTCAGTTTGACGCTCTTCTGAATTTTAATGTAAGAGCTTTATAAATCCTTTTTTAAGAAAATACTGTTAAG
Source organism: Capricornis sumatraensis (assembly GCF_032405125.1). NCBI lineage: Eukaryota > Metazoa > Chordata > Mammalia > Artiodactyla > Bovidae > Capricornis > Capricornis sumatraensis. The sequence continues at coordinate 61,671,352 of NC_091092.1, read as the reverse complement.
CAGCATTGTTTGACTGTAGGTTGGAGAGGGAAAAAACCATGGTGGTAATTGATTCCTCTTTAATTTCCAGGCAAATGCTGATGAACTAACTAATGGTATAATACATGCTGCTTTCATGCTCCTCTTTAAGGATTCTCTTCGCCTCTTTGTAGCCTATAATGAGGGGATCCTTAATCTGCTAGGTAAGCTAAAGAATAGACATGACTTTTAAAAAACTAAACGAGCAAAAATTCTTTATTTGTAAAAACCTTTTATATCTAAATTTAGATTCATCTGTGTTTTAGGTTCAAAATAGAAAATCCTTACAAGGTCGTGTATATTTACATAACTAGACATCATATTGGGTTTTTTTGTTAAAAATAATTAATCAGCCACAAAACTTTTCAATTTGTATATAAGTGCTAACTGATACTTCTGGGAAATTTATTGGGAAATTAACATGGATTGCTGTATTTATTCATTACATAGTAAGTCCCACTCAACTAATGTCAAATAGTATAATTCTAACTTTCCTAAGATACAGCCTACAAATTATTGTTCTGATCATATACAATCAAATGTTTCTTAGACTTTTTGGGAAATTTCAGTCATCATTTAGCCCTAACCAGTTTCATTGTTGACAATTTGAGATATTTCTTACATTTAGGAAGTGCCTGGTACATTTGTTGAGTTATAAAGGGTAGGAAATACAGCCTGTCTGTCAGAGACCATCAGAACTTGATGTTAATCAAAAAGATTCCAGACTAGAATTTGTAGAAATTAAACTAAACTAAATTATATGTGTATACTATTAAATGCCATAGATATTACCAGCACCAGTGTTCAGCATGCAGTAGTTCCTGTATAAAAAATCTGTTGTTTATATTTAGATGTGCAGTGTTATTTGTTAAAACAAACCATTACTGGATTAAACCTGTAATTGTTTTCAAGAAGTTAAAATCATATCCAGAATTAACATAGAATCATCAGAAAGGAAAGAAACTTGGGATTGCTAAAATATTAGCTACTTTGTCTTTTTTTTTTCTTTTCTATTTTTAGATAAATATTTTGACATGGGGAAGAAGCAATGCAGGGAAAGTTTGGATATTTACATCAGGTTCCTCGAAAGAATGACCAAATTGGCACAGTTCTTTAAAGTTGCAGAGGTACAGAAATCTGTTTCTAGCCACAGCTTTTGTGCTATTTTCTGTATTAGTTTATTTATTTTTTTTTGACTTTTTTTTTTATTAAATTTTAAAATCTTTAATTCTTACATGTGTTCCCAAACATGAAACCCCCTCCCACCTCCCTCCCCATAACATCTCTGTGGGTGATCCCCATGCACCAGCCCCAAGCATGCTGTATCCTGCGTCAGACATAGACTGGCAATTCAATTCTTACATGATAGTATTCTGTATTAGTTTAGTATCCTGTACAACTATATCTCTACCCCACAATCACTGCCACATAAACAGAAATGGGTAGTTTTAACTATTTCGTAAACAGTACAACTAAAAACTAGGAATAGGTACTTCAAATGTACCCTCCAGTGCACTTGTGATCAAAAATGATCTTACAATGATTTATGTTTGTGACTTGAGGATAATTTATACCAAGCTTACTTTCCCACCAGAAACAGCTCTAAAGCCAGTGGGATAAGGAAACATATGAGGTGGGCCACAGGTTTGCCATAGTAGCTAATTCTGAGTATTTGAAAAGTTAGAACACACTTGTATGATATCCAAAATGAAGCCAAGCTCGTCACAAAACAACAAAGACTCAAAATCTGGCTGGTCTTTTTAAATTTTACCCTAAGAGCAAATATAAGTTTATGCTTAAGTGTGCAAGGCATTCTTTTGTGGTTTTTGCTAAGTCACTAAGTTGTGTCCAATTGTTTGCAACCCTGTGGACTGTAGCCCACCAGGCTCCTCTGTCCAGAGGATTTCTTAGGCAAGAATACTGGAGTGGGTTGCCATTTCCTCCTCCAGGGGATCTTCCTGACCCAAGTATCAAACCTGCGTCTCTAAGCCACCTGGGAAGCCCCACAAGACATACTTTAGCCTGCCATTTTTCTTGATCTGGGTGTGTACCAGCCCAGCAAGGTACTCTTGCTCTTGGAGTCCTTTCTCTTTAGTGTACAAATTGGTCTCACACTTACTTTAATTTGTTAACACTCGTTGCTGTAATGTTTTATTTTTGCCCCTTTTTTTCTGATTTCAGCAAGCTGGAATTGACCAGAATGACATTCCATATGTTTCTCAGGTCAGTACATCTCTTGTCTGTCTTTAAGTGGCTTTTTGTCTTTGTGCTGTGTTTATCATCTGAGATGCCATCATTTTCTGTATGGTTACATGTGTATTTTCATTTCCCTGAGAGTAACATTTATATTTCTACTTATATATACATAGACTTGTGTCTTTGGAACAGGTCTGTGAGCTGTAGGTCTTACAAAAGAGATCGTTCCTCTTTGAGTGCTAAATGGTGACTTATAGTGTAACAACTCCAACATGCTTTTTCAGTGGACAGAACTGATCGGTGAAAATAGCAAGGTATTCTTTACATCTGTGTCTCTTTTGCTGTCTCGCATATAGGGTCATCGTTACCATCTATCTAAATTCCATATATATGCATTAATATACTGTATTGGTATTTTTCTTTCTGACTTACTTTGCTCTGTATAATGTAAAGAACAGACTGTTCAACTCTGTGGGAGAAGGTGAGGGTGGGATGATTTGAGAGAATAGCATTGAAACATGTATATTATCATGTGTGAAATAGATCGCCAGTCCAGGTTCGATGCATGAGGCAGGGTGCTCAGGGCTGGTGCAGTGGGATGACCCTGAGGGATGGGATGGGGAGGGAGGTGGGAGGGAGGGTCAGGATGGGGAACATATGTACACCCATGGCTGATTCATGTGAATGTAGAGCAAAAACCACCACAATATTGTAAAGTAATTAGCCTCCAATTAAAATTAAAAAATAATAAAAAAAGAAAATATCAAGGTATTGCAAACAGTGAGTTTAAACTTGAAGCTGTGTTATCTGACTTTCAAGAGTGTCACCTCAAGCAACTCATTTGCGTTCTCCATTCCTCCTTTATGCAAATACAGAATGAGGGTGATGCTACTGTCTGCCTTACAGCAGAGTTGTGAGCATCAGATGAGCTCAGGATTTTTCCTTTCCCCAAAGTCTCTCATCAGTAATCCCTCAGATGGCAGGTGGTGCAGGTTAGGATTAAATGTGGGTCTGGCAGTCTGCTCATGCAGCCCGTGGGTGCCCTCTGGACCTGCCTCCTCTCCATCCCACGTGTATTATAGGGCTCGAGCAGCAGGGGTTGCAGACCCAGCCTGCTGACCTGCTCTGGGACCCAGACTAACACAGCAAGCTACTTTAGGTCACTTGGAATATGAGCCAAAGCAGTCTTTCCTGGTCTCCAGGTCTCCAAGAGACTTCCCAGTACTCATGTTTCCTTTTTCATGGTGAGACGTGTGAGATACAACACTTTATCTTCTATTTTGAATGGGATTTCCTGGTAGACCCCTGGCCACTGGTGCTCTAAAAATTTTACTGCTGTGTAAGGCTCCTGAATCTTTGTAGGGTTGACCTCCCATCCCCTGGAGTGCATATCACTTTCCAAGTTCCTCTTTCTGCTCATCTGGTCCATTTAGCATGACATCATGAATGGAAGTAGATCAGCGCAATATTCTGAGGGGTAACCAAAGGGTCTAAACTTCTTCTGACCATATTCTGACCAACATATGGGTTGAGAGAGTTAACACAGCCTGAACCAGATCATAAATGTATAGCATTCCATTTCATCTGCCCACAAACTCTTACTGATTCATACTTTAGATGGCAGTGGAAAGCACAGCACTCACCAAACTGTTACCAACATACCATGTTCCTGAGACTACATTAACCTACATCTACTGAAGAGCTATGACAAACCTAGATAGTGTATTAAAACGCAGAGACATCATTTTTCCGACAAAGGTCTGTAGAGTCAAAGGTTTGGTTTTTCCAGTAGCCATGTATGGCTGTTAGAGCTGGACTATAAAGAAGGCTAAGCACTGAAGAAGTGATACTTTTGAACTGTGGTGTTGGAGAAGACTCTTGAGAGTCCCTTGGACTGCAAGGAGATACAACCAGTCCATCCTAAAGGAGATCAGTCCTGAGTGTGCATTGGGGGGACTGATGTTGAAGCTGAAACTCCAATACTTTGGCCACCTGATGCAAAGAGCTGATTCATTAGAAAAGACCCTGATGCTGGGAAAGTTTGAAGGCAGGAGGAGAAGGGGACGACAGAGGATGATATGGTTGGATGGCATCACCGACTCAATGGATCTGAGTTTGGGTAAACTCTGGGAGTTGGTGATGGATAGGGAGGCCTGGCGTGCTGTGGTTCATGGGGTTGCAAAGAGTCGGACACGTCTGAGCGACTGAACAACAGCAACAAAAACCAAAGAAACTGTAGTGGCTGCAACTGGGTTACTACTTGATTGATTATGGTGCAGTTTGTCATTCTTCAGGGCCTGACTGGTTTGGGGGCCATACTGGTGAATTATATGGAGATACAGTAGGGACCATCACCCCTGCATCCTTTTTACTTTTAAGATTGGCATGGATTTCTGCAATCCTCCTAGGAGGTGATCTTGTTTATTTTTACTGTTTTGACTGGACTGTAGGTGGAGGCATGTCCCCAGCTATCAATGCTGTGACTTAACTGTAGTTAGAGGCCTAGAGGCCAGGAAGGGGTGAGGACATATCCTGATGAGGCATGTAACTTGGAGAGGGGTGGGTAGTGCTCTCCATATCATCTCCAGCAAGGGAGGAGGAGGAAGCTTCTTCAAGTTCAGAGCCTTCTGGGGAATCTGGGGACTCAGAACTTCCATGGCTGTCCCCCAGGTCTCCCCATCCCATAAGTCAGGTCCTTAACTCTAGCACAACCTGCTGCCTGACTCTGGTGTTGCAGAGCTGCCTTGGTTGAGACTGGAGGAATGGGAGGTAGTCAGGCATGTACGGGGGGAAGCTTGTGAAGAAAAAACCCAGTGGACCTTGGGAGGACAGGATCATTGCAGCTGCAAAATGTTGAGTTTGGCATCAGGAGAAGGAGGAAGTGTCTTATCTGATGACTTCTCAAAACCTTTGAGGGAAACATACGTGTCTTCACAAGCATTCATTCATGTGCGGAGAGGTACCAAAGTGACCAATTTCCTCACAGACATTGAACCCCATCAAATGGTCCACAATAGGAACCACTGTTGGATGCAATAAGGCACAGCTTCCTGAATGAGAATTCCACTAACCAGACAGAGAAACGATGAGAATGTCTGCTTTAGTAGAGGAGAAGATGGGATTTAATTGCCCAGAGTCACTATAATTAGTGATATCTCCCCAGATATCATCCTCTGACTTTCTCTGCCTTGACCTCCCTTCCTTGAGGGTAGTGGCAAAGGTGGGAACGGTTCCCATGCAGCCCAACATGGTGACACAGACCAGCTTCAGTTGAACCGGCCCATCATGGCAGCACAGACAAGCTTCAGTTGAACTGGGCTTTGGCGTCTTGGCCTTGGCCCCCTTCAGTGCTCAGTGCCTGCAGCCGGAGCTCTGGAGGAGGGACCCATCTGGACAAGACAGCCCCTGGTTAGAGGTCCTTCCTTCCCATGGGACCCTCCTCTGTCTTCCTTATTTCCACTCTGCCTGGTTCCTAGGATCCCCAGGACACCTGAATCAAAAACCAAAATCGATGGCTGGCAGAGAGACCGCAGAAGTCAGGCGAGGCTCTTTGTTGTTCAAGTGTCACGCAGGTCTCCACTCCTTGCTCCGTGAATCAGCTGCTTTTACTGCAAGGGATTCCTTATCAGCACACTGGCTTCGGGCCCTCAGCCAGCACAGAGAGTCATCTGTCCTGGCCTTGGTCTGGCTGAGCTGCTCGCTGGGCATGTGCTTTCTGGGGCGTTTTGGAAAGCCCAGGATGGACTGAGATGGAAGGCTCTCTGGGATGGGAGGGAGGCGGGGAGTCACTTGATCTTTTAATTCAATGGATCACATTTGAAAAGAGCCAGAAGAATGGTCCCCTGACTCCTCTGAAGATATCTTGATTCAAAGTTCAAGATGAGGTCTTCCTTCCTTCCTCCTCTTTGCCCCCTCGGTCAGCCCCCTTGAGAGAGTTCCATGCGCTCTTGGGAGAAGCGTTTGCAGTCAATCTTGATGCTCGACCCCTGCAAGGCTGCAGAGGTCTTCCTCTGCACCTCTGCATTGCTTAGCCAGTTTCTCTCATGCTTCTGACAATCTTGACTTTACGTGGAGGAAGGGGAATGTTAAGTGCACGCTTCCCACGTTCAGGCTCAACCAAACCCTTCCATTTTCTGAAGAGGTGTCTACCTCACTTCCTTGGCTGATCCTTCCTCCTCGGTCTCTACCCCATCTCTGGCTCATGGAGCATCCTTCCATGAGTGGCTGTCCATTGTGTCTGTCTGGGTCTACTCCTTTTCTTGCCACCCTGCCCCGCTCTTTCATTCGTGTTGGGTTCAACTCCCCCAAAACTCATGCATCGGCTGCTCTGCTTGTGATTCGTTTTTTACCCAAGCACTTCAAACCTGGGCTGCACTCCTCAGCAGAGTTCCAGGAGCCCAAACTCGGGGGGACGTACTGGATGGCATGGCCATGGTTTCAGTGGGCAAAGGGCTACTGGGTGCTTCCCAGAAGAGCTCTGACAGCCTCCCGCCTACCCGTCTGCTGGAATCGTTGGAAAGCAAATTGGATGAAAAAAGAATGTTTCCAACCCACATTGTGCAAGGAATGGCAACTTCTCTCTGTTAATAATTTTGTTATGTGTTTGTTGAATGACTGACTGACTGATCCAGAAATGCTTTGTGCCTTTGCCGTACATGTGTGTTTGCCCTGCTGATGTTGGCAGTCCCCTGATCATTTTGGGGTCCCTCTCCCTCTTTTTTCCCATCTTGTATGTTTGAACATTTGAAGCTCACCCTGGACTCCAGACCTCCTGGTCTCCCTGCTGCTCAGGGGCCTGTGGCCTCTGGCTAGGGACAGACTCTCCAATTCCTTTGTGCTGAGAGTGCCCGTGTGTTTAAGAGGCGTCTGTGGAGAAGTCTTCTCCTTGTCCCCGTATTTGGTGTGATGGGAAATTCCTCTGAACAGATTTCTGCTTTGCTGCATCATCCCAGCCTCCTCTGAGTCTTCTCAGACTCATGTGTTTGCTGCTTTTCTTTTCTTTTATAAAATTATTTTTTAAATTTAATTGGAGGATGAGTGTTGCCCTTCTTGATAACTTTTGTGCCATTATCGCTGTTGCTCTTAGAATGGCCCCTTAGCCCTGCCACACCTCTGTGAACACTTCCTTCATTAAACCCTTTTCCAGCTGCTAGTTCAGCCGCATTAGGGTCAGTCTCTGCCACCGTAAGCTCAAGAACATAGCTTCAACTCACTTCTCCGCTGCTCCACGTCCATGTACTTTGCCCCCTGCTGATTGCTTTATGCAATGCAACCAGGATGCTGGTCTGAGAACTTTCACAATACAGATCTGATCATTTCACTCCTCACTTCAAAGCCGTCCAGTAGTCATCCAGTATTCTCAAGGTGTCTAGGTTTGTCATAGCTTTCCTGCCAAGAACAATCGTCTTCTAATTTCATGACTGCAGTTGCCATCTGCAGTGATTTTCAGTTCAGTTGTTCAGAGAGGCATGTCTGACTCTTTGCAACCCCATAGACTGCAGCATGCCAGGCTTCCCAGTCCATCACCAACTCCCAGAGTTTACTCAAACTCATGTTCATCGAGTCAGTGATGCCATCCAACCATCTCATCCTCTGTCGTCCCCTTCTCCTCCCACCTTCAATCTTTCCCAGCATCAGGGTCTTTTCAAATGAGTCAGTTCTTCGCATCAGGTGGCCAAAGTATTAGAGCTTCAGCTTTAGCATCAGTCTTGCCAATATATATTCAGGACTGATTTCCTCTAAGATTGACTGGTTGTATCTCCTTGCAGTCCAAGGGACTCTCAAGTGTCTTCTCCAACACCACAGTTCAAAAGCATCAGTTCTTTGGTGCTCAGCTTTCTTTATAGTCCAACTCTCACATCCATACATGACTACTGGAAAAACCATAGCCTTGACTAGACGGACCTTTATTGGCAAAGTAATGTTTCTGCTTTTGAATATGCTGTCTAAGTTAGTCATAGCTTTTCTTCCAAGGAGCAAGGGTGTTTGAATCCATGGCTGCAGTCACCATCTGCAGTGATTTTGGAGCCCCCCAAAATAAAGTCTGACACTGTTTCCACTGTTTCCCCATCTATTTGCAATGAAGTGATGGGACCAGGTGCCATGATCTTTGTTTTCTGAATGTTGAGTGTAAAGACAGCTTTTTCACTCTCCTCTTTCACTTTCATCAAGAGGCTCTTTAGTTCTCTTCACTTTCTGCCATAAGGATGGTGTCATCTGCATATCTGAGGTTATTGATATTTCTCCTGGCAATCTTGATTCCAGCTTGTGCTTCATCCAGCCTAGCCTTTTGCATGATGTACTCTGAATATATTAAATAAGCAGGGTGACAATATACAGCTTTGATGTACTCCTTTCCCACTTTGGAACCAGTCCATTGTTCCATGTCCTGTTCTAACTGTTGCTTCTTGACCTGCATGCAGGTTTCTCAGGAGGCAAGTCAGGTGGTCTGGTATTCTCATCTCTTGAAGAATTTTTCACAGTTTGTTGAGATCCACACGGTCAGAGGCTTTGGCGTAGTCAATAAAGCAGATGTAGATGTTTCTCTGGAACTTTCTTGCTTTTTCGATGATCCAGCGGACGTTGGCAATTTGATCTCTGGTTCCTCTGGCTTTTCAAACTCCAGCTTGAACATCTGGAATTTGGGCAGTGATTTTAGAGCCAAAGCGTAGGAAATCTGTCACTGCTTCCACCTTTTCCCCTTCTATTTGCCATGAAGTGATGGGGCCAGATGCCATGATCTTAATTATTTTAATATTTAGTTTTAAACCTAAACACTGTGTTGAAAACCAAGGACATCACTTTACTGACAAAGGTCCAAATAGTCAAGGCCATGGTCTTTCCAGTAATCATGTACAGTTGTGAGAACTGGACCTTAAAGAAGGCAGAGTGCTGAAGAATTGATGCTTTTGAACTGTGATGCTGGAGAAGACTCTTGAGAGTTTCTTGGATTGCAAGGAGATCAAACCAGTCAATCTTAAAGGAAATCAACCCTGAATACTCATTGGAAGGACTGATACTGAAGCTGAAGCTCCAATACTTTGGCTCCCTGATGCAAATAGCTGGATCATTGGAAAAGACCCAGATGCTGGGAAAGATTGAGAACAGGCAGAGAAGAGGGCGACAGAGGATGAGATGGCTGGATGGCATCACTGATGCAATGGACATGAACTTGGGAAAACTCTGGGAGATGGTGAGTGACAAGGAAGCCTGGCATGCTGCAGTCCATGGGGTCTCCAAGAGTTGGACCTGACTTGGCGACTGAAAAACAACAACAATTTTCAAGTTAATGTCCAAACGCCACAACGTTGACATGAGTTTAAGGTCTTGCACCATCGAAAACCCTCCCAGTTTCATCTCCACGCTCGCCTTGGCTCTCTCTGCCCTGGCAACATAGTTCACCTTTGTTTGTGGTCTGTGCCATATGCCCCCCTGTCATCCTCATTCATTTCATACCATCCTACTTTTCTCCCTCAGCTCTCAGCTCAGCTGTTACGTTGTTAAGCTTGCTTGTCTGCCATCCCTCACTTGATCAGATTCACCTAAACATCAAGTATCATGTACCTCTCCTTCATAGTACTTTTCACAGCTTTCGTTTGACATTTATTCGTTTGGTTATTTGATATCTCTCCTCTCCCATACCCCAGGTCGTGAGACCTGCTGTATTCTTTGTGCCTGGTGGTTTCTAGTAGTTTATTAACAAACTCTTCTTGAGGAGTGAATGATTGGATCAGGGAGACATGCTGGGACACACAGAACCCTGGTTGGGAATTGACCTTATGTAAGAAGCACACTTCTCCCATCTTTAATTGAAGTGGAAAATGAAAGAGTGCATCCACATTCATTTGGCAAATACCAATTAAGCAGTTATTATATGCTAAACACCAAGATTCATCAATGAACAGACAAAGTCACTGTCTTTTTCAGTTCAGTTCAGTTCAATCGCTCAGTTGTGTCTGACTCTTTGCCACCCCGTGGACTGCAGCATGCCAGTCCATGCCTGTCCATCACCATCTCCCAGAGTTTACCCAAACTCATGGTACATTCATGATGGCTCAAGAGGGTAAAGCACCTGTCTACAATGCGGGAGACCTGGGTTCGATTCCTGGGTTGGGAAGATCCCCTGGAGAAGGGAATGGCAATCCACTCCAGTACTATTGCCTGGAGAATCCAATGGACAGAGGAGCCTGGTAGGCTACAGTCCATGGGGTTGCAAAGAGTTGGACACGACTGAGTGACTGCACTTTCACTTGCACTTTCATGTCCATTGAGCTGGTGATGCCATCCAACCATCTCATCCTCTATCGCCCCCTTTTCCTCTCACCTTCGATCTTTCCCAGCATGAGGGTCTTTTCCAATGAGTCATCTCTTTGCATCAGGTAGCCAAAGTATTAGAGTTTCAGCTTCAACATCAGTCCCTTAGTTTTATATTTTACTGCAAGGAGACAGGCAATAAACATACACAGAATGAAACCTATAATTTCAAGGATGATCATTGCCATGAAGGAAAAGAAAAGATGGTGATGGTAAAGAGATTTTTGGTAGGTACTGTTTTCTCTAGGACACCCAAGGAAATCCTGGTTGAGAAGATGACATTCCAGGGGAGACCAGAGACCATGAATGAGCTTCTCTGTTCCCTGCTGTGTTTCTTTCTCTGTCTCTCTGTTTTCTTCTCGCCTCCTCTCCCTCTTCCCCACTAGGCTTAATGTTTTACTGAAATTTATCTAATAATCTAGTGACTCATGAAAGAGCCATAAGTAATGAATAATTTCAAGCCCAGTGTCGTTTCCAAAGGAGACATATTTTAGCAGCCGTTTGATCATCTTAAGAGACTTTTTTGTTGTTTCTTTAAAAAGGTATGTAAAAGCATAGTCTGAAAATCTGATTTCATACCAAGATGCTACTTTTAAGAATGAATTTACTTGTAGCAATAATTTCACTTTAATCATTTGCTGGACAGGTGTCCTAATTGTTTTTCAGAACCTTTTCATGATATCTAAAAGTCTGAATTTGCTAATAACTATCAAAAAACAACTTTTTCCTAATTATCTTTAGGCACCCTACAGTTTACTCGAAGCACTAAAACAGCATTTGGCTTCTCTGGAGGACAAACATGACATTCTACCTCCTTATGGGTAAGTTGATAATTCTCATAATATAGATTGATTTTGTTTCATCTGAATAATTTGTCTCAGTTTAGCAACATCTGATTGACTAAAGAAATTTTGGGCTTTAAATATGGTGAAATAGTATACAGCCATTTTTTAATGATAATATGGAATAGAGGTTTTCAATCTTTTGTGGGATTCCATACTCTTCAGAGTTGTCTGCTTCCCAGAGGAACATCTTTTGTTATACTGAATGATTCTCAAAGTCATAAGTTGGCCCTAGAAGAACCTCTCTTTGAAGAATTTGATTTCTTCCTTTAGGGACTCTGCTAGGCAGAATTAACTGTTGTGGATGATTATTTAATGGTATGGCAAACTGTTTATCCACAAACATACATGTACTCCTCTACATACATACAAATTGAATAATATAAACTTTGAGGTGCATCACTTCAAAATATTCATGTTAGCTATTTCTGAGTAGAATAATCATGGTTGATTTCAGCTTCCTGTTTTGTCCTTTTCAGTATTGTTCAAAGATTTCTATCAGAGTCATGTATTATTCATTCAGTCCACTTTTTAAAGTTATGTTAATTATATTTGATTTATACTATCAACCTCTACTAGACAAGTTTTTGACTATTAATTATCTCTTTATCATAGGTAGGTATGTAGTTAGTATATAATAGGATGGATAGATAAATAAATGAAAAAAATGCAGGCTCAGCCAGGTAGGATATTTGTATCTCTCTTGATTGCCTAGTATGACTCATCTTTCCTGTGATCTCTTTAGCAGGCAGCATGCACTGATTCCCTCCATAACAAACAGTCCAGTTGTGAGAACCTCAGCAAGCAAAGTCTGGTTTTCAGGTGATATGACTCTGTTCTATGATTATGTCAGTGATAATTGGGGGCAGGATTAGAATCTTTAATTCTTTAATTTCCTAACCACTCACTATATCTGCCGCCTCTTCCTAAAGCAATCTTTGACCTAGCAACTTCATTTCTAGGAAGTTATCCCATATATATATTCATAGTTGTGAAATGTCATATAAACAAGGATATACCTTACAACATTGTAATAACAAAATGACCCTCTATAAGGGGCACTGGAATGGAATAACCTCCAACATGTATTGTAAAATACATGTATTTTCTATTGTTCAATAGAAAACGAGCAAGGTGGGAAACAGTGTATAGTATGCTACTGCTTATTCTTTTTAACACCAAAAAAGAAAGCATATATATTTCTTTAATTTCTTAAAGAATATTTCTGGAAGGATATCTGAGAAATGAATAAAATGGAAAGAGATGGGTGAGCGAGTCTTCACTGTATCCCTTTTTTAATTTCTGAATTTTGTACCTGCAAATACTACTTAAAAGATAAGTGTTAAAAAGTAAACACATAATACATACATAAATCAAGTGTGATGTCTGTACGTGGAGCAAGTCTTGCTTACCAGGGAATTCCAAAGGTTAGTTAGCCTTATACTCAGTGAGTATACAGGATACAACTCAGACCAGCTTGCAGGAGCCCAACTGCTATTGTCTTGTGAAATCTGGAAGCTAGTTGATGACACAGTGGTAACTTGTAATTGTCTGTGATGGAAGCATTATACCACAGAAATAAATGGACAGACGCTACAAAACAGGCCTTTTCCTAGATAGCTGGTTGTTGTACATTTACTGGTACATGACTGCACATAATCAGCCATATCCTGTTTTTTTTTTTAATGGTTGATTGTATTTCAGTGATATTACTTGGCCTTCTATGCTAGACAGAAATTCCTGTAGTAATGAGGTATACTCTCATGGGGTTTATATGTATTAAAATTTGCTTGCTCTTAATTTAACTTGAAGACTTAAACTGTGTCTATTTTAAATGATGGTTTTTTTTTTCTTTTGTATATATTTTCTCAATGGACACACTTTCTGCATTTTCAATGGGTGACTTTGACCAAAACTATGATGAACGTAAGTCCTTTGAGTAACACTATATGTATAGTAGACATTTGCTTCATTTCCAAAATAAGGACTTTTTCTGAGGCCCTATGGTTTGGGAATCATTAAACTGTTAGTCACTCAATCATGGCTGACTCTATGCGACCCCATGGACTGCAGCATGTCAGGCCTCCCTGTCCATCACCAACACCCAGAGCTTGCTCAAACTCATGTTTATTGAGTTGGTGATGCCATCCAACCATCTCATCCTCTATTATCTCCTTCTCCTGCCACCTTCAGTCTTTTCCAGCATCAGGGTCTTTTCAAATGAGTCAGTTCTTCACATCAGGTGGCCAAAGTATTGGAGCTTCAGCTTCAGCATCAGTGCTTCCAATGAATATTCAGGACTGATTTCCTTCAGGATGGACTGGTTTGGTCTCCTTGCAGTCCAAGGGACTCTCAAGAGTCTTCTCCAACACCACAGTTCAAAAGCATCAATTCTTCGGCGCTCAGCTTTCTTTATAGTCCAACTCTCACATCTATACATGACCACTGGAAAAACCATAGCTTTGACTAGATGGACCTTTGTCTGCAAAGTAATGTCTCTGCCTGAGTCCCAACAGCCCAAAACTGGCTTCTAGTGATCTCTGCCCATGCTGTCTTGAGCACTTAGCCTTGGTTGCCTGATGCTCATTTCTTGAGCCAGTTGTGTCAAAAACCCTGTGGCCAGCTGAAACTACTATTCCTCTTCAGTCACTGTGAAATAAAAATACTGGCCATGGAACCAGAGTACTTGAATTTAATTTTCACTCTGTCATTCATGGACTATGTGACTTAACCGCTTTGTGACTCAGCATCCCTATCCTCAGAAGGTTCCTGTCAAGATAAAAGAGTCAATATAAATGTAGAATGCTTAGAACAAGACCTGGCCCATGTGTTACTTAGAAGTATATATTTAAAAGTTCATGTATATGAGACCCTTCTAATTACCTTTTTTGTAGTTATTGAAGTATAGCTTACTTGCACTATGTCAGAGCACCTTCTCTATACTTTAGTACTTCGGAAATTTGTTGATACTTGCCTCATGGACCAGTATATAACCATGATTTTTGGTAGATGTTTCATGTGCACTTGAAAACTGTGTCCTGCTGAGGTTTTTAATTCTGTTGTTCAATCTTCTGTATTTTCACTGATTATTTTGTCTGCTTGTTCTTGTAGTTAAGAAAGGTGTGTTCACATTTTCCCTATTTTCTCTTAAACTATTTTAAGTATTGATACTTTAATAGTTGTGTAGTACTAATGAGGGTTTTGTTCCCACCATACCACTAAAATGGCTCTAGTCAAAGCTACCAGTGGCCTCTAGGTTGCAAATAAAGTGGTAATTTCTCAGCCTTCATCTTACTGGACATGATTCATGACTCCCTCTTCTTTGATACACTTTCTTCAGTTTCCCTGTTGGTTTTCTTCTTGTCTAACTCTTGCCTACCTTAGACTGTTTTCCACTGATTCCTGCTCATCTCTCTTCTTTATCCATATACACTCATTCCCTAGATGACCTCATCCAAGCCAATGGCCTTGAATACCATTTACATGATAAGAACTCCCAGCTTCAGCCACTGCTCCTGAACTCCAGGTTTGTATATCCAAGTGTCCATTCTGTGGTAGCACTTGAACATCTAGTAGGGTTCCCAAACTCCATGTGTCCAAAATTAAGCTTTTGACCCTTGACCCCAAGCCTCCTTTATCCATGGTTTTTCCTCATGTCAGTTAATGGCAAATAGCGACTCATTTCTTCTAGGAAGAATGTGACTAGAACCAATGCAACTCAGGCTTGGAGTCATCTTGATTCCTTTCTTTCTGTCACACACCCACATCCAATACATGAGGGAATGTTTTGACTTTACCTTCAAAACGTACGTAAAAGCTGACCATGTGTTACTATCTCTGGTGCTACCACTGTAGTCAGAGTTACCATCACCTACACTACTGCAAGGGCTTTCTGCTTCTACCCTTGCCCTCTGCGGTCCATTCTTTATATACCAATCAGAATGATCCCATTAAAATACAAGTCAGAGAGATTCAGTTCAGTTCAGTCACTCAGTCGTGTCTGACTCTTTGTGACCCCATGAACCACAGCATGCCAGACCTCCCTGTCCATCATCAACTCCTGGAGCTTACTCAAACTCATGCCCATTGAGTTGGTGATGCCATCCGACCATCTCATCCTCTGTCATCCCCTTCTCCTCCTGCCCTCAATCTTTCCCAGCATCAGGGTCTTTTCCAATGAGTCAGCTCTTCGCATCAGGTGGCCAAAGTATTGGAGTTTCAGCATCAACATCAGTCCTTCCAGTGAACACCCAGGACTGATCTCCTTTAGGAGGGACTGGTTGGATCTCCTTGTAGTCAGAGAGATTATGTCTGTTCAAATCCCTCCAGTGACTTTCCCATCTCAGAGACCTTGGGCTGAGATGGTAGCCTCAGAGTGAAAACCAATTCCTTACAAACCCCTTCATCACCTTCCGACTCTGACCACTCTGACTCCAGATACACTGGAGTCACTGTTCCTCAAATACACCAAGCAAAGTGTTTCTTCAGGGCTGTTCTTGCTGTTCCTTCTGGTGGATTTGCATGGGTCACTCTTTACAAGCTTCAGGTCTTTATGTAAAAGTCCCCTTCTCAGTGAGCCTTTCTTGTCTAAAATTTAAATGCCCACTCTCCCACTAACATATCATATTCCTTTCCCTTCTATTTTTTTCCTTAGCACTTATTACCATCTAACATGTTATGTGGGCTTCCCTGGTAGCTCAGCTGGTAAAGAAACTGCCTGCAATGCAGGAGACCCCAGTTCAATTCCTGGGTTGGGAAGATCCACTAGAGAAGGGATAGGCTACACACTCCAGTATTCTTGGGCTTCCCTGGTGGCTCAGCTGGTAATGAACCTGCCTGCAATCCGGGAGACCTGGGTTCATTCCCTGGATTGGGAAGATCCTCTAGAGAAAGGAGCAGCTACCCACTCCAGTATTCTAGTCTGGATAATTCCATGGACTGTATAGTCAGTCCATGGGGTCACTAAGAGTGGGACACGACTGAGTGACTTGCACTTTAACATGTTACGTACTTCATCTTGGTTATTGCTGGTCTCCAATGGAACGTAAGCTAAATGAAGGCAGAGATTTTTATCTTCTTTATTCACAGCTGTATCTTTAGCACCTAGTACAGTCTCTAGCACATAACAAGTGCTCAATTTAAATTTAACAAATAATTTTAAATGACCTTATTTATACTAATTAGCCTAGTAATTTAAAGTCCTGTTACTTTGTAATGGGAAGGTATAAATATAAATATATTATTACTGTATTAATGGAAATTTGGTTTAGGTTTTCGTCTGATTCTTATTTTCAGATTCTTTTCTCTGTGCTATATGACAACCAATATTGCCTTCACAAGCCCCCAAACGTGTTGAAGCCAGACGGCAAAATGAAAACGTCATAGCAAATGACCTGGACGGTTCAGTTGTTAGCCTTGTAGAAAGTAAGCATCTATTTTTAAACTAATATTTTACATATATATTTATATGCATTTTAATAGGAGTATTTACATAAAAATAATGTGAAATTTGTGTTTGTTTTATAAAACAGATCTTAACTTTGGAGAAAGTGCAGCTAACAGGTGAGTTATTTTTAAAAAAGACAGCCAATAAATACATGTTAGAGGAAGGGACTGATGAGCATGGCACCTAGAAAAAAAGGTTTTTTTTTACTTTGATTTAACCCTGCATGGTTTGTCTGAAGGCTCTTCTTTGGCTAAGCATGTCTTATATATTGGCATTCTTTGTAGTTCTTTGTATTCTTGGTTATTTTCTTACTTTATGGTAGAAACTGCAGTAAATGAATGATACTTATTTTATTACTTTATTAAACAAAGACAATAAAACTGCCAGTTGGAGCTCCTCAGCATTGTAAGGTAATCAGTGTTACTTCAGTGAGTGATTCCCTACATTTTTTTGCCAAAAAATTGCCACACACACACACACAAAAAAAAAACAAAAAAAACAAAATAGGCAAATGGAAATCAGAGGAAGGCTGAACTGATGATATTAACAAGAAATGGTGTAGAATGTAAGTTTAAAAGCACTCAACAGAATAAGACACTATTTTGGGAGATATAACAGTCTTAATAGTGTATACACAAAGCTTAATACTTAAAGCAAAAGCTATTAGAAATGCATGGGGAGCTTGAGAAAAGTACAGTTATAATGGGTAGTTTCAATGACTTCGTTCATTGTTGGACAAATCTCGTAGACAAAACATAAAGAAAGACATATCTGAATTTAAATTATACCTAATAAATAAATAAGAAACCTAAGTGCATATACACACATACACACACACACACACGATGTTCATTTTCTTCCAAGGAATCCCAAAGAAAATCTTAAAAACAAACAAATAATTTTATGGGCTACATTTTATCATAATCCAATAAAATTATATCTAATTAATGAAAAGTTGACCATGAAAATCTGAATGAATCAGTAATCCTTTTGCAAGAATTAATGCGAATTGCAGGACATGTTGGGCTTCCCTGGTGGCTCAGATGGTAAAGAATCCGCCTGCAGTGTGGGAGACCTGGTTTCAATCCCTGGGTTGGGAAGATCCCCTGGAGGAGGGTATGGCAATCCACTCCAGTATTCTGGCCTGAAGAATCCCAATTGACAGAGGAGCCTGGTGGGCTACAGTCCACAGGTTGAAAAGAGTCAGACTCAGCTGATCAACTAAGCATAGAACACAATCCTTTGGCCAAACAGGAAATCAAAAGGGAAGTTATCAAGTATGTTTGTCATTCAGTCGCTAAGTCGTGTCCAACTCTTTGCAACTCCATGGACTGCAGCACACCAGACTTCCCTGTCCTTCACTATCTCCTGGAATTTGTTCAAACTCATGTCATTGAGTTGGTGATACCATTCAACCGTCTCATCCTCTGAGCCCCATTTTCCTCCCACCTTCAATCTTTCCCAGCATCAGAATCTTTTCTGAGTCAGCTCTTCACATCAGGTAGCAAAAGTATTGGAGCTTCAGCTTCAGCATCAGTCCTTCCAGTGAGTATTCAGGGTTCATTTCCTTTAGGATGGACTGGTTTGATCTGTTTCCAGTCCGAGGGACTCTCAAGAGTCTTCTCTAGCACCATAGTTCGAAACCATCAGTTCTTCAGTGCTCAGCCTTTTTTATGGTCCAGCTCTCACATCCATACATGACTCCTGGAAAACCATTACTTTGACTATATGGACCTTTGTTGGCAAAGTGATGTCTCTGCCTTTTAATATGCTGTCTAGTTCTGGAGGTAATGAAAAAGAGAACTTAATATCAGAGTTAATGGGGCAATGTGAAAGCTGAATAGGAAAAAAATCATCATTGTTAAAAAAGATAAATTAATAAACTTAAATTTATCTTAAGAAAAAACATCTAAACTAATAAAAATATATTAGGGAGATAAAATTTATAAAGATAAAATCTTAAATTAATAAAATTGCAGGAATAATAAATCCAAAACATTGATTTAAAGTGCAATAAAATAAGCTCCTCTGATTAAACCGAAATGAGAATGTATGCAAGATGAGGAATAAGAGGGCTGACATAACCACAGATGTAGGAGAGATTAAAACAATTATACATCAATAGTTTGTTCAACTGTTTGGTAACAACATATTTGAAAATCTAAAGAAAATTGATGGTTTTCCAAATTAAATATAATGACAGAATTCATCCAAGAAGAAGCAGAAACATGCATAGGCCCATTGTCGCATGAAGTTGAGCTTTATCTATCCTTAAAAGAGTTCAGTTCAGTTCAGTTGCTCAGTCTTGTCCGACTCTTTGTGACCCCATAAATTGCAGCACGCCAGTCCTCTCTGTCCATCACCAACTCCCAGAGTTTCCCCAAACTCATGTGCATCGAGTCGGTGATGCCATCCAGCCATCTCATCTTCTTTCGTCCCCTTCTCCTCCTTCCCCCAATCCCACCCAGCATCAGGGTCTTTTCCAATGAGTCAACTCTTTGCATGAGGTGGCCAAAGTATTGGAGTTTCAGCTTTAGTATCAGTCCTTCCAGTGAACACCCAGGATTGATCTCTTTTAATCGACTGGTTTGGTCTCCTTGTAGTCCTAAGGACTCTCAAGAGTCTTCTTCAACACCACAGTTCAAAAGCATCAATTCTTCGGTGCTCAGCCTTCTTCACAGTCCAACTCTCACATCCATACATGACCACTGGAAAAACCATAGCCTTGACTAGACGTACCTTTGTTGGCAAAGTAATGTCTCTGCTTTTGAATATGCTATCTAGGTTGGTCATAACTTTCCTTCCAATTAGTAAGCGTCTTTTAATTTCATGGCTGCAATCACCATCTGCAGTGATTTTGGAGCCCCCCAAAATAAAGTCTGACACTGTTTCCACTGTTTCCCCATCTATTTGCCACAAAGTGATGGGACTGGATGCCATGATCTTAGTTTTCTGAATGTTGAGCTTTAAGCCAACTTTTTCACTCTCCTCTTTCACTTTCATCAAGAGGCTTTTGAGTTCCTCTTCACTTTCTGCCATAAGGGTGGTGTCATCTGCATATCTGAAGTTATTGATATTTCTCCCAGCCATCTTGATTCCAGCTTGTGTTTCTTCCAGTCCAGCGTTTCTCATGATATAAATAAAAACTAAGCTGAAATATGTAGCTTTGTAATGATACCTTAATTTCATGTAGAAAATAGCCACAGTCTTTTATTTTTTTAGCTTTTTTACTGGTTCCTTCCTATTATCTTTTACCTATTGATGAGCATAAGCGTTGTCTCAAAGGCTATGTCCTGACTAGATGTTTACACGGTAGACTTGTCATCTCCCAAAGTGAGCTGATTTATCAATTGCCCTTTAGATCTGACGAGAAGTGGTGTCAACCCTCAGAGATGGAAATGACCAGTGAAATGAACTGGCAGTTGAGTAACTGCACCTGCATATCAGCCATCTGGGACCCAGTTTCTATTCCTTCCATCTCCTACATGGTAACATTTGTGATGTATTATTACCTTCTTTCTTTTTTGATATATACATGTAGCATATACATTTGTATTAGGGAAGTAGGTCAAGCAAGAAATGTCTTCTCTCTCTCTCTTTTTTATTTGCCCACGCTGCATGGCTTTTGGGATCTTATTTCCCCACCCAGGGACTGAACCTGGGCCCTCAGCAGTGAAAGCACTGAGTCCTAACCACTGGACTGCCAGGCACTCCTAGAAATGTTTTCTTTTTCATCAGTTTTTTTAAAGACTTTATAAATGACATACAATGACATGAATCAGCCATGGGTGTACATGTGTTCCCCATCCTGAACCCTCCTCCCACCTCCCTCCCCATCCCATCTATGTATTCTGCTAACATTTGCTGTAGACAGGTTGAGCTCACTCTTCCTCTCTTTGTGGAAGAGTGGATTCCATGATAGGGAGAGAGCTACAGAGTTCCCCAGCTTTGCTCCACATTTCTTGAGCATCTATTAGGCATTTAGGCAGCAGGCTGGCAGGTCAAGATACAGGGGCTGCAAGGGTAGATAGACATGTCATCAATTAGAGGCACTGACTATTCCAAGTGGAATGAACACTTCACAGGGAGTGTGGGTTACTTTGATAAAGAAGCTGAACGTGAGGGAAAAGGAGATGAGGTGGATTGACAGTAACTGGTTGGCAAATGGAAGCTTGGTGGGTTATTCTGGGAACTCGGAGTAGTTTAGCATGGCCATACTGTCATGGATGATGGGTGCAACAAGAGATAAAGCTCGAGCTTAAAGAGTTACTGGAACTCGTAGGAACTTGTATAGAAATTTGGGCTTTGTTATATAAGCAGTAGGGAGTCAAAGCTACCACACAGTCCTTTTTACAGTTTTGAAAGATTAGTCTGGGAGGAGAGTGGAAGATGATTAGTAGGGAAATAAGATAGATCAGGGAAGTCAATTAGAAGTCTTTTCAAGTCATCCAGGCCAGAGATTTAGAATGATCTGGTCTAGAATGCTAGAATGTTGGCAGTAGATCTAAAGAAAAAATTTCGAGAAGCTCGATCTGCAGATATGATTGATAGGAGTTGCTGATAAGTTGAAGGTTGAAATATGGGTCCCCAATAAATTATCTGCAAATATAAAATTAAAAAAAACTCCGGGAAACAAGATTTGTTAAGTTTGCAGCAAATGCTTTTGGTCACAGAACTGTACTTGAACTATAATGAGGCTACAGTCATTGTTTATCTTACTAAGTGTAAATATTCATATGTGAATTTGGCATTTGCATTTTGGTACAAAAATAAATATTAGTGTGCTTCATTACAGGGTGCTATTTCAGTCCCTGTGGGGCATTACTAGCATGTTCTATGTGTTAAACATTCTAAATTCCAAAACACATCTGGCCCCAAGGACTTAAATGATGTGTACCTGCGATTTTTGCACAATTTTGCTTTAAAACTTAATTGCTCCAATGATATAACCAACTGCACATTCACTCTGAGTACATAGTAACTTTGTTCTCCTTATATGCAACTGAGCTGCATTTAAGAATGAGAATTTTGATAGGATTTTGGAAGAAGTAATTTTGAAATGTACTGAGCAAATATGTGGCTATGCACCTAGGAAGAGTTTAGCAAGAAAGTTTGGGGTTTCGAGGGAAAAAAAATCACAAAATAAAGAAGCAACATAATGTGGGCCAAATTTATATTCATTAAGCTATTAATAGCCCCTGTGATTCTGATAAAAAATACATAGTCATCAGAATCATAGATGTTGCATCATTTTTTCAAAATTTTTGCTGTTTCATTTTGAGAAGTTTGATTATGATTTTGCTTTGGCATGGATTTGCAGGGCAGGGTATTGTGTTCAAGTTCATACAACTTGAGTCTTTGGTTTTGTCTTTTCTCAAACTTGGAACATTTCCTGCCATTATTACTGCACTGATCCTCTTCCCTTTCTGTGACTCTAGTAACACAAATATTAGAGCTTTAGATGTTGTCCCAGCTGGTCCTTGAGGCTCTGTTTGGTTCTTTAAATCTCTCTCTTTCTATTTTGCAGAATGAGTGATTTGTGTTCGTCTATCTAAAGTTTTACTGAATCTTTCCTTTTTCATCTCCCTTCTGATAATTAGTCATTCCATTGGATATTTATTTATTCCAGTTAATTATATTTTTCAGTTCTGAAGGTTCTGTTTGGCTTTTCTCTGTATCTTCTATTTCTTGGCTGATGCTTTCTATTTTAACTTTTGTTTCAAGTGTTCGTGATTACTCATGCAAGCGTTTGTGTACTAGCCACTTTAAAAGTCTTTGTCAGATAATTCCATCATCTATGTCATGACCGTTAATGGTTTTTTCCCACGGAAGTTGAGATTCTCATGGTTCTTCATGTGCCAACTAATTTTGGATTTTATCCTGGATTTTTTAACCCTTTATCATTTATTTATTATTATTATTAACTTTACAATATTGTATTGGTTTTGCCATACATAAACGTGAATCTGCCAAGGGTGTACACGTGTTCCCCATCCTGAACCCCCCTCCCACCTCCCTCCCCATACCATCCCTCTGGGTCATCCCAGTGCACCAGCCCCAAGCATCCTATATCCTGCATCGAACCTGGACTGGCAATTCGTTTCTTATATGATATTATACATGTTTTAATGCCAGAGGGAGAGGCTGGATTTTTTTGAATTATTTTTAAAATTTATTTTAATTGGAGGCTCATTACTTTACAATATTGTAGTGGTTTTTGCCGTACATTGACATGAATCAGCCATGGGTGTACATGTATCCTGGATGGTTTGACTGTTAATTTAAAAGACCCTAGGTCTGGTCAAATTATGGAGGATGTTGGTATCTGTGCTTTAGCAGACACTTGACCTGGTTCAGTTTAAGCTACACCTTCTAGCCCGCTTCTTTGACCTGTGATCCCAGTGGCAGCTCAGTTTCTATAGCCTTTGATCTGCTGTTCCTGTCTGTCCTGCATGTACTCCATTCAGCAGTCAACCTGGGACCTGGGCTTTGGTCTCTCCAGGGGCTTAGTAATCAAAGTCTTTGGTGTGCTCATTAAGAGCCCATTCACTCACGTACAGGAGTGGGAAGGGGACTGATGAACCCAGGAGTTCATAACTAGCTTCACTGAGCTTCTCTATCTCTGTGATTGAAACAAGTTTCCAAGTAGTGGTAGGATAGAGAGAGAATTGAAAAATATTTTCTGTCAGCTGGTTCACGAAGCCACAGCTCCACCTAATGGATTTATTTCTGCCCTAATTTTTAAGATTTCTTTCCTTCTACTAACTCTGGGATTCTCCAATTCTTCCTTTTCTAGTTGCTTTAGGTGTAGAGTTAGGTTATTTATTTGACTTTTTTCTTGTTTCTTGAGGTATGCCTGTATTGCTATGAACTTTCCTCTTAGCACTGCTTTTATAGTGTCCCACAGGTTTTGGGTTGTTGTGTTTTCATTTTCATTAGTTTCTATGCGTATTTTGATTTCTTTTTTGCTTTCTTCTGTGATTTGTTGGTTATTCAGAAGTGTGTTGTTCAACCTCCATATGTTGGAATTTTTAATAGTTTTTCTCCTGTAATTGAGATCTAATCTTAATGCATTATGGTCAGAAAAGATGCTTGGAATGATTTTGATTTTTTTGAATTTATCAAGTTTAGATTTATGGCCCAGGATGTGATCTATCCTGGAGAATATTCCATGAGCACTTGAGAAAAAGGTGAAATTCATTGTTTTGGGGTGAAATGTCCTATAGATATCAATTAGGTCTAACTGGTCTAATGTATCATTTAAAGTTTGTGTTTCTTTGTTGATTTTCTGTTTAGTTGATCTGTCCATAGGTGTGAGTGGGGTATTAAAGTCTCCCACTATTATTGTGTTACTGTTAATTTCCCCTTTCATACTTGTTAGCATTTGTCTTACATATTGCGGTGCTCCTATATTGGGTGCATATATATTTATAATTGTTATATCTTCTTCTTGGATTGATCCTTTGATAATTATGTAGTGGCCTTCTTTGTCTCTTTTCACAGCCTTTGTTTTAAAGTCTATTTTATCGGAAATGAGTATTGCCACTCCTGCTTTCTTTTGGTCTCTATTTGCATGGTATATCTTTTTCCAGCCCTTCACTTTTCAGTCTGTATGTGTCCCTTGTTTTGAGGTGGGTCTCTTGTAAGCAGCATATAGAGGGGTCTTGTTTTTGTATCCATTCGGCCAGTCTTTGTCTTTTGGTTGGGGCATTCAACCCATTTACGTTTAAGGTAATTATTGATAAGTATGATCCTGTTACCATTTACTTTATTGTTTTGGGTTCGGGTTTATACACCCTTTTTGTGTTTCCTGTCTAGGGAACATCCTTTAGAATTTGTTGGAGAGCTGGTTTGGTGGTGCTGAATTCTCTCAGCTTTTGCTTGTCTGTAAAGCTTTTGATTTCTCCTTCGTATTTGAATGAGATCCTTGCTGGGTACAGTAATCTGGGCTGTATTGTCTTTCATCACTTTAAGTATGTCTTGCCATTCCCTCCTGGCCTGAAGAGTTTCTATTGAAAGATCAGCTGTTATCCTTATGGGAATCCCCTTGTGTGTTATTTGTTGTTTTTCCCTTGCTGCTTTTAATATTTGTTCTTTGTGTTTGATCTTTGTTAATTTGATTAATATGTGTCTTGGGGGTGTTTCGCCTTGGGTTTATCCTATTTGGAACTCTCTGTGTTTCTTGGACTTGGGTGATTATTTCCTTCCCCATTTTAGGGAAGTTTTCAACTATTATCTCCTCAAGGATTTTCTCATGGTCTTTCTTTCTGTCTTCTTCTTCTGGGACTCCTATAATTCAAATGTTGGAACATTTCATATCGTCCTGGAGGTTTCTGAGATTGTCCTCATTTCTTTTAATTCGTTTTTCTTGTTTCCTCTCTGATTCATTTATTTCTACCATTCTATCTTCTATTTCACTAATCCTATCTTCTGCCTCCGTTATTCTGCTTTTTGTTGCTTCCAGAGTGTTTCTGATCTCATTTATTGAGTTATTCATTATATATTGACTCTTTTTTATTTCTTCTAGGTCCTTGTTAAACCTTTTCTTGCATCTTCTCAATCCTTGTCTCTAGGCTATTTATCTGTGATTCCATTTTGATTTCAAGATTTTGGATCATTTTCACTATCAATATTCGGAATTTTTTCTCAGGTAGATTTCCTACCTCTTCCTCTTTTGTTTGGTTTGGTGGGCAACCCTCCTGTTCCTTTACCTGCTGAGTATTCCTCTGTCTCTTCATCTTGATTATATTGCTGCGTTTGGGGTGACCTTTTTATATTCTGGTAATTTGTGGAGTTCTCTTTATTATGGAGCTTCCTCACTGTGGGTGGGGTTGTATCAGTGGCTTGTCTAGGTTTCCTGGTTAGGGAGGCTTGTGTTGGAGTTCTGGTGGCTGGAGCTGGGTTTCTTCTCTCTGGAGTGCAGTGGAGTGATCAGTAATGGGTTATGAGACGTCAAAGGTTTTGGAGTAACTTTGAGCTGCCTGTATATTGAAGCTCAGGGGAGTGTTCCTGTGTTGCTGGAGAATTTGTGTGGTATGTCTTGTTCTGGAACTTGTTGGTCCTTGGGTGGAGCTTGGTTTCAGTGTAGGTATGGAGGCATTTGATGAGCTCCTATTGCTTAATGTTCCCTGAATTCAGGAGTTCTCTGATGTTTTCAGGCTTTGGACTTAAGCCTCCTGGTTCTGGTTTTCAGTTTTATTTTTACAGTAGCCTCTAGACTTCTCCATCTATATAGCACCGATGATAAAACATCTAGGTTAAAGATGAAAAGTTTCTCCACATTGAGGGACACCCAGAGAGGTTCACTGAGTTACAAGGAGAAGAGAAGAGGGATGGGGTAGTTAGAGGTGACTGGAATGAGTTGGGGTGAGATCAAAAGAGGAGAGAGCAAGCTAGCCAGTAGTCACTTCCTTATGTGCGCTCCATGGTCTGGACCGCTCAGAGGTATTTACAGAGTTAAACAGGGAAGAGGAGAGGGAGGAAGTAGACAGAGGTGGCCAGGAGGATAAGAGAGAGGAATGAGAAGGAGAGAGACAAATCCTGCCAGTAACCAGTTCCTTAGGTGTTCTCCACCGTCTGGAACACACAGAGATTCACAGAGTTGGATAGAGAAGAGATGGGGGAGAAAAGAGACAGAGGCCACCTGGTGGAGAAAAAGGAGAGTCCAAAGGAGGAGAGAGTGGTCAAGCCTGTAATCTCGCTCTCAGGTAAAATTGGGTAGTGAAGTTTGGGTTTTTAAATGTACAAAATTGACAACAAACACCGAAGAGCAAAGATTAAAAATCTAGAGAAGAGGTTGGATTTTCAAAAATACAATATTAAAGAAAAGAAGCAGAAGGAAAAAGGAAAAAAGAAAAAAAAAAGCCACGAGAATTATTAAAAAAAGAAACAAACAAACAAAAAAAACAAACACCAATAACCACCCAAAGACTATATATGGTGTTTGCCTTAAAAAAAAAAGTCTTTTTTTTGAATATTAATAATAGGTTATAGAAATAAAAATTAGAGGAGAAATAGAAGACTTAACTATTAAGAAAAAGTCAGAAAAAAGAAAAAAAAGAAAAAAAAAGGAATGATTTTAAAAATAGTAAAAATATATCTGGCCCTTCTCTGATGTTGTGGGCATTGTGGGAGCTCCACCTAATGGAGAAGAAAGTTCCTCTCACTCATATATTTGGCTCTTTTTTTAATTTTTTTTTTTGTTTTCTTTTTTTTTTTAAGTTTGGGCTTCCCTGGTGGCTCAGACCACACACGGGTTTGATCCCGGGGTCAGGAAGATCCCTTGGGGAAGGGAATGGCTACCCACTCCAATATTCTTGCCTGGAGAATCCCATAGACAGAGGAGCCTGGCGGGCTACAGTCCCTGGGGTCCCAAAAAGTGGGACATGACTGAGCAACACTTTCACTTTCATATTGTCACCGTCACCTTAGTTCTCTTTTGTGCTGTTGGTTTTCCAGTTTTGAACTTTATATAAATGGAATCATACTGTACATATTCTTTTGTGACCTCCTTTCAATCAGTAAGTATTATGTTCAATTCACAGTCACTCAGTTGTGTCCAACTCTTTGCAACCCCATGGACTGCAGCAGTCAGGCTTCCCTGTCCATCACGAACTCCCAGAGTTTACTCAAATTCATGTCCATTAAGTTGGTGATGCCATCCAGCCATCTTATCCTCTGTCGTCCCTTTCTCCCACCTTCAATCTTTCCCAGCATCAGAGTCTTTTCCAATGTGTCAGTTCTTCGCATCAGGTGGCCAAAGTATTGGAGTTTCAACTTCACCATCAGTGCTTCCAATGAATATTCAGGACTGATTTCCTTTAGGATGAACTGATTTGATCTCCTTGCAGTCCAAGGGACTCTGAAGAGTCTTCTCCAACACTACAGTTCAAAAGCATCAGTTCTTCAGTACTCAGCTTTCTTTATAGTCCAACTTTCACATCCATACATGAATGACTACTGGAAAAACCATAGCTTTGACTACATGTACTTTTGTCAGCAAAGTAATGTCTCTGCTTTTTAATATGCTGTCTAGGTTGGTCATAGCTTTTCTTCCAAGGATGGCGGATTCATGTTGATGTGTGGCAAAACCAATACAATATTGTAAAGTAATTAGCCTCCAATTAAAATAAATAAATTTATATTTAAAAAAAGGAAAAAAAGGAGCTAATGTCTTTTAATTTCATGGCTGCAGTCACCATCTGCAGTGATTTTGGATCCCAAGAAAATAAAATCTGCCACTGTTTACATTCTTTCACCATCTATTTGTCATGAAGTTATGGGACCAAATTTGGAAAACTCAGCAGTGGCCACAGGACTGGAAAAGGTCAGTTTTCATTCCCGTCCCAAAGAAGGGCAATGCCAAGGAATGTTCAAACTACCACACAATTGCACTCTTCTCGCATGCTAGCAAAGTAATGCTCAAAATTCTCCAAGCCAGGCTTCAACAGTACGTGAACCGTGAACTTCCAGATGTTCAAACTGGATTTAGAAAAGGCAAAGGAACAAGAGGCCAAATTGCCAACATCCATTGGATCATATAAAAAACAAGAGAATAGCAGAAAAAGAACATCTACTTCTGCTTTATTGATTATGCCAAAGCCTTTGTGTAGATCACAACAAACTGTGGAAAATTGTTAAAGAGATGGGAAAACCTGACCACCTTACCTGCCTCCTGAGAAATCTGTATGAGCTCAAGAAGCAACAGTTAAAACCAGACATGGAAGAACAGACTGGTTCCAAATTGGGAAAGGAGTACATCAAGGCTGTATATTGTCACCCTGCTTATTTAACATATATGCAGAGTACATCGTGCGAAATGCCACGCTGGATGAAGCACAGGCTGGAATCAAGATCACAGGGAGAAATATCAATAACCTCAGATATGCAGAAGTCACCACCCTTATGAAAGTGAAGAGGAACTAAAGAGCCTCTTGATGAAAGTAAAAGAGCAGAGTGAAAAAGTTGGTTTAAAACTTCAACCTTCAAAAAACTAAGATCATGGCATCCGATGCCATCACTTCATGGTAAATAGATGGGGAAACAATGGAAAGAGTGACAGTTTTTATTTTCTTGGGATCCAAAATCAATGCAGATGGTGACTGCAGCCTTGAAATTAAAAGACACATGCTCCTTGGAAGAAAAACTATGACCGACCTAGACAGCATATTAAAAAGCCGAGACATTAGTTTGCCTACAAAAGTCCATCTAGTCAAAGCTATGGTTTTTCCAGTGGTCATGTATGGATGTGAGATTTGGACTATAAAGAAAGCTGAGTGCCGAAGAATTAATGCTTTTGAACTGTGGCATTGGAGAAGACTCTTGAAAGTCCCTTAGTCCATCCTAAAGGAAATCAGTCCTGAATATTCACTGGAAGGACTGATGCTGAAGCTGAAACTCCAATACTTTGGCCACCTGATGCGAAGAACTGACTCATTTGAAAAGACCCTGATGCTGAGAAAGATCGAAGGCAGAGGAGAAGGGGACGACAGAGAATGAGATGGTTGGATGGCATCACCGACTCAATGGACATGAATTTGAGTAAACTCTGGGAGTTGGTGATGGATAGGGAAGCGTGGTGTGCTGCAGTCCATGGGGTCGCAGAGAGTTGAACACGACTGAGTGACTGAACTGAACTGAATGCAAGTAATGGAAACTCTGAAGTCCCTTAGCCCACACAACCTCACAACCAATTCACTCATGCTTTTACTATTGGTGTCAGTTTGGAAAAACGTTTAAAATGTAGGAAAGTATAGAGGATAACAAGCATCCATGCTTCAACATTCTAAATTACTAAATGTTAACATTTTGTCATAATTTTTCCAGATCATTTTTTAATGAAATTTTACAAATAAGACCAAACTCTCCTTGGCTCATCCCTTTTCCCAATCACTCTCTGCCACTCTAGAGACAATGACTATGGTGAATTTTCTGTATAGCCTTTCAGAACATTTTCATTCTTTTACTAAGGAAAAGTATGTAGTACTCTTCTATGTGATTTTAGAAAATTGATTATAATTTGTATTATTTTGTATTTATGTTTTTGAGATCTGTATTTATGTTTTGAGATATTATGTTTTATAGATTAGTATATATTAACTATATAGATAAAGGCTCAATGATATTTCACAT
The DNA here is from genome assembly GCF_032405125.1 of Capricornis sumatraensis. NCBI lineage: Eukaryota > Metazoa > Chordata > Mammalia > Artiodactyla > Bovidae > Capricornis > Capricornis sumatraensis. The sequence continues at coordinate 61,641,406 of NC_091092.1, read as the reverse complement.
AGGAATATACTACGATTTAGTGGTATATTTTATACCTTTACTGAAAAATTCCTTAAAAGAGTTCTCAAATATGCTATGTAAGTACTTCTTTTCTTTTGGTTCTTTTTTTGAAATTTAAATCAAAATTTTTATTGGAATATAGTTGATTTACAATGTTGTGATAGTTTCTGCTCTATGGCAAAGGGAATCTGTTACACATATACATATACCCATTCCTTTTTAGACTGTTTTCCCAGTTAGGTTGTTAAATAACACTAAGCACAGTTCCCTGTGCTATACAGTAGGTCCTTGTTGGTATCTATTTTAAATACAGCAGTGTGTACACGACCAAACTCCCTAAGTATCCTTCCCCTAATCCACCCACCCCCCAGCAACCATAAGTTCCTTATCTAAGTCTGTGAATCTGTTTCTGTTTTGTAAATAAGTCCATTTGTATCATATTTTTAGATCCCACACATAAGTGATCACATATGATATTTGTCTTTCTCTGTCCAACTTATTTTTGAAGTTTTTTTTTATTGAAATATAGTTGATGTACACTATTATATAAGTTCCAGGTGTACAATATAGTCATTCACCATTTTGAAAGGTGATGCTCTGCAATTATTATAAAATATTGGCTATATCCACTGTGGTTTACAATATATCCTTGTAGCTTATGTATATTATACATAGTAGTTTGTACCTCTTAATCCTCTACCCCTATCTTGCCCCTCCCCAGGTCCCTCTCCACACTGGTAGCCACTGGTTTGTTCTCTGTATCTGTGAGTCTGCTTCTGTTTTGTTATATTCACTAGTTTGTTGGGTTTTTGCTCTCCTCCTCTCTTGAACCTGTTCCAGTAAGGATTCTGCCTGCCCCCTCATTGTCCTTATCTCAGTCACAAGTAACCCCCATATTACCGCATTCCTTCTACTTCATGGCTGTGCATCATCTTTTCTTTTTTCTTCCTTGGAGATTTTTCAACAGCCTCTCCAGTGCCAGTATCTGTTGCTTCTTTAGAGACATCAGAGCACTTGGTTTGTAAACTAGTGATATTTTATTGTCCTTGAATGCACAAAATGCTGTCAGCATCTGAGCAAAATACTTGAAATTCTAGTTCCATGTTTATCTCCAGGGTCTGCCACGACTCAGCTGGCATCTTCTCATGTTTAAGGATGGAGGCATTTTCTCTTTTTTTTTTTTCATATCTGACATTTAGCATTTTCAATGGACATCCTTTAAATGTAATATTTGCTCTAGAGCAGTTATTTGTCCTCTTGGTACTATTGTTTTCAGTTTAGTTCAATCACTCAGTTGTGTCCAACTCTTTGTGACCCCATGGACTGAAGCACGCCAGGCCTCCCTGTCCATCACCAACTCCTGGAGTTTACTCAAACTTATGTCCATCAAGTTGGTGAAGCCATCCAACCATCTTATCCTCTGTCGTCCCCTTCTCCTCCTGCCTTCAATCTTTCCCAGCATCAGGGTCTTTTCAAAAGAGTCAGTTCTATGCATCAGGTGGCCAAAGTATTGGAGTTTCAGCTTCATCAGTCTTTCCAATGAACATTCAGGACTGATTTCCTTTAGGATGGGCTGGTTGAATCTCCTTGTAGTCCAAGGGATTCACAAGAGTCTTCTCCAACACCATGGAGTAATAAAATAGTAATTAAGTTTTTCCTTTGTTTTCTCTTCCATTTGAATTCATAGGTTCCAACTCCAATGAGACTCACTTCCGTGATGGCACCTCAATCCATGAGTTACACCCAACCAGGCTTAAGGACCAGCAAGGCTTGTGCTGCACCCACAAGAAATAACGTATGTTTGAACTGTTGTTGTTTTGGCCCTTGGTAGACATGTGCAGGGGCTTCCCAGGTGGTACCAGTGGTAAAGAATCCGCCTGCCAGTGCAGGAGACATAGGAAACATGGGTTTGATCCCTGGGTTGGGAAGATCCTTTGAAGGTGGGAATGGCTACCCACTCCAGTATTCTTGCCTGGAGAATTCCATGGACAGAGGAGCCTGGCAGGCTACAGTCCATAATAAAGTCGCAAAGAGTCAGACATGACTGAAGTGACTTAGCATGCATGCAGACATGCAGTCACTGGAGGCAAGACCAGTGTTAGAACAGAGTTTTGCAGTCTACTGTGCACTGTTGTTTCTTCATAGAAGGAAAAGGAATTGTCACATTTTCAGCCTTCAATTTCAGCATAACAGTTTCAGCATTCTAACATTTTAAAAAGACAAAACTGTAAAAACCCAATCCTCTACAAAGTTGGGTGGTGAAACCTCAACCAGGTTCTGATGTGTAGTAAGCAAACTTATTCATTCATTCAACAGACACAACTAAGAGCAGTGCTGAAGAGGTGGGTAGCTCAGTATGAAGGTTTTAGGCACACCTTTCCCAAGGAAGTGATACCTGAGTTGCATGCTCAGACTTAAAAATGGGTAGCCAGTCAAGGGAGTGGGGAAGCGATTGTCCAGACAAGCATATAAACAGATAGGAAAGCCAAAGCACCATAGGAGATCACAGGAGGGAACAATTAATTCAGGGATAAAAGGTTTCAGGGCCTGAATGTGTGGCATTGCTTATAAAATGTTAAGGAGAATTGCGACTAGTGGAGGTATGCATGATAGAAGTTTGACATTAGACATAGAGAAAACAGCCTGAGGACAGAAGTGGAAGCAGGCAGTGGTAACATGGATGAGGTATAGCTAACCTCAGAAGCAAAAGGGAGAGTGTCATGATCCAGGTGTATCTGAGTATCGTTCTCTAGAAATCTTTGCAAGGTTTCTACTTCAGTCTTCAGACCATGCCCTGGGGGTCCCCTGGTTCCTGAAGGTTTTAAGAGGCCTGATAATGCTTCAAGCATCAGATAGTGAGCAGACTGACCTGAGTTTTATGTAAAAAATATTTGTAGTTTATTTTATAACCACAAGGAAAAGTATGTGGGAACAATGAAAGATTTATATATCTATCTTTAACAGACAAAATCCATGTAGAAGTACCAAAGTGAAAATGATTCCGAATCAGAGGTCAAAACAAATGATGATCTCTCTGCAGCCTGAACTGAATCAGCCACATCTTCCAAGTCAATAAACATTCACTTGGACATTCAATACCCTTGGGATTCTTCAATTCAGTGTTTTTGAAGTGATGCGCTCTCTTGTTTTAATAGTTATCCTGGAAACTTTACCCGTAAAATTATATAAAAAAAAAAAACCTAAAGTTAATATCTTAATATCCTCTATTAAATAACACAAAGACCTTAGAATATTTTTAAACTACAAGGGCATTCCCTCCCAACTTATGGATGATGGTGGCCCAATATATTAGCCCTGTCCCAAATTGAAAGTATTAGAGAGAAACGTTTTTGTTTACATCTGGAAATGTGTTCACAAATTATTTGTTCACCATCCCTTCTTGCTTTGGAACCATTTCCCTCTTCTTGAAGTACATGTTTTAGAAGTTTATTTAGTGTAGTTATACTGATGATAAACTCAGTTGTTATTGGAAAATGTAGTGCTTCGTACTCATTATTTTAAACTAAATTTTAAATTGATACACACATACAAACTCATTCTTGTTTGAATCTTTTTGTGGACAAATGTGGATCTATCTCTTGGGTAAATACCTAGGAGTAGAATGACAGAGTCATTAGGTAGGTGTTTATCTAAAATTAAAACTGCCAGGACTTCACTGGTGGTCCAGTGGTTAAGAATCTGCCTGCCAATAACAGGGGACGTGGGTTCAATCCCTGGTCAGGGAGCTCAAATCCCACAAGACGCGAGGCAACTAATCCCATTCACCATAACTACAGACGCCCACATGCCACAACCAGAGAAGCCTGCGTACCACAATGAAGACCCTGCACGGCCAAAAAATTAAAACTGCCAAAAGTTGTTCAAAATTACTGTACCACTTTATTCCACCAGCAGTCTATGAGAATTATATTGCTTTGAATTCTGGCCAAAAATGACTGCTGTTAGTATTTTAAATTTTGGCCGTTCTGGTGGGTTTGTAAGTAATATTTCACAGTGGTTTAATTTACCCTTCCCTGATGACTAAGCAACTTTTCATATACTTATTGGCCATTACACCATCTCTTTTACTGTGTGAAGCATCCAACTGTCTTTCCCATTTTAATGTTTTCCTTTGATTCCCCCCCCACTTTTGTTGTACCACATGGTTTGCAGTATTCTAGTTTCCCAACCAGGGATCGAACCTGTGCTCCCTGCAGTGGAAGTGGAGAGTTCTAACCACTGGACAGCAAGGGAATTCGTAGCTTTTATGTTTAGATCTATGATCCACCTAAACTACATTTTTGAGCTTGGTGACAGATAGGGGTAGAGGTTAATTTTTTCTATATAATTATCCAGTTGTTCTTGAAACATTTGGGGAAAACAAATTCGTTTCACCTTGCATTGTCTTGGAACATTTCTCAAAAACCAACGGACAACATATTTATGGGTTTGTGTTACCTTTTGTTTTGTTCCATGGATCCAAAGATCTATCCTTAGTCCAATAACACACTGTCTTGATTATCACAGTTTCCTGTAGGTCTCAAAATCAGGCAGTACTAGTCTTCTAGGTTTATGCATATTTTTCAAGATTGGTTCAGGTATTCAGGTGTTCTTTGAATTACATAAAACATTCCAATCAACTGATTAATTTCTATGAAGAAGAAAAGGCCTCAGAGAACATGCTGCTTAGGACTACATTGACTCTCTAGTTCAATTTGGAGAAAACAGACATATAGACAGTCTAACAATATCTGTCCTTCCCAGTCACGAACATGCTGGAGCTCTCAGGCATTCTTTAACTTCTGTCTTCTGATTTGAGGTTTTGAACAGTTACTAGCACTTTTCATTATGTAAATAAAGACTACTACCAAGTATTTTATGTTTTTTAATTCTACCATAATGGTATTCTTTAATTTCATTTTTTAAGTTTTGTCACTACTATATAAAGGCTCTCACTCTGATCCACCACCACCCGTGTTCCAAGGCCTCAAGCCTTGCCACTGTCTCAAGTCCTCAGCCCCTTCACAGTTGTCTTACTGCCCTGCCCACTTTCTCCACTCCTGGGATACCAGCCATCCCCCCACCCCTCCAACCCCTCCCTTCTTCCCAGTCCTCTAGCCCTTACCCCACCTCTAGTAGCGCCCTCTTTCCCGTCCTCCAAACTCTCTGGGAAACTCTGTCCTTCACCACTCAGTCCAGCTCAAAGCTCTGCCTACTTAGCTTAGCAGCTGAACAACAATTGCCTCCCTCTTTCCACTTCTTCATCCTGGCCTAGTTCCCTCACTACTGTAGTCCTACTGTATGCCAAGTACTTATTAGGTATTCTGCGCGAAAAGTGAAAGTGTTGCCCGCTGGGCTCCTCTGTCCATGGGATTTTCCTGGCAAGAATACTGGAGGGGGTTGCCATTTCCTTCTCCAAGGGATGTTCCTGACCGAGGGATCGAATCTATGCATTGCAGGCAGACTCCTTAGGATCTGAACCAGCAGGAAAACCCAGGTAGTCTATATACATAATCTCATTTAATCTTTACGACAGCCTTGTTGGTACCCATTGCATTTTAATTTTTAAATAACTCAGGTAGTGTCTTCACCTGTGCTCCTTTCCTACCCCGTGCAGGCAAGATAGAGACTTCCGTGTTTCTTAGTTGTGGTTTGGTCACAAAGTCACGTCTGACTCTGTGACCCCATGGACTGTAGCCCACCAGGCTCCTCTGTCCATGGGATTTCCCAGGCAAGCATACTGGAGTGGGTTGCCCTTTCCTTCCCCAGGGATTGAACCTATGTTTCCTGCATCTCCTGCATTGGCGGGTGGATTCTTTACCCACTGAGCCACCAGGGAAGCCCGAGGCAGGAACCAACACGATGCTTCGATGTCAGAAAACAGGGGGGTAGTGGTGGATGAGCTTGGGGATTCCTTGGGTCTAGAAACATCGGGAAAGTTCTTAGGATTTTGTATTAATATGGACAGTGTGAAGTTTTGAAAACGTTTGAGCTGGTGGTGAGAGTCTGATCAAAGGTGCTTTCGGTAAATTGTGATGCAACGGGCGGGGTATTTATTGGAATCAAGCCACTAGGTCCCCTCGGAAGCAGGCTCAAAACAAGCACCCTTCAGGAGCCAAAAAGCTCGCGAGGATCGTGGGCCCAGAATGTCACCGAGGCCCAAGTCCCGTGGTGGCGTCTAGGTCTCGAGTCTGCTTGAATTCGAGAAGTGATCGGGTAGCTTCGATGGTTCTTCTGGAGAGGCCTCTTCCGGGCTGGCAGTGGAGTCTATTCCGGCTTCTTGCGGGATTGTCCGCATCCTCCAGCCCGCCGCCCCACCCACAAAACCCCCGGAATCCCTTTTCCCAGGACTCGGTATTGGTCCTTCCCGCAGAGCCAGCCTCGCCTCCGCGGCCCTTCCACGCCTGTCACTCACCCGCGCAGCCAATTAGAACCCACAGATCGAGCGACTCTGCCGAGCGGGGGACGGGGCGGGGGGTATTTCCTGTAAGCCAACGAACGCACAGACTCCCAGGCAGGGGGGCGGGCCCGCGACTGTGACCCGAGCCAATCACAGGTCCCCGGCTACAGGCCGCTCGCGAGGCACGTTAGTCGCGCGCTCGCTTCTCCAAAATGGCGGCCTCTAAGGACGGTTGTGGTGTAGAAGTGGCTGCGGGGAACGGGAGGCGACTCCACCTGGGGATTCCTGAAGCGGTTTTTGTGGTAAGTGGCCAGCGGGTGTTTGATGCTACGCTGTTGTACCCTTTCTTCCTGGCCCCTCACCGGGGACTTGGTTGTTGGGGGGAGAGGCGTTGGGCCCAATTACCTGGGTGGGGGCGCTCCGGCCTGGACGGACTAAACTGGGGCGGGACCTGCCTGGGAGGGGGCCTGCCGTCCGAGCAGGTCACAGGCGCTAAGCGGGCGCGGGGCCGGAGGACTCGGGGGCGGAGGCGGGCCGCTTTGAGGGACCGCCTTCCCCCGCCCTCCGCGGCCTGCGGTTCCAACCCCGCTTCCGAGAAGACGGGAGGCCGTGAGAAGCTGGACCCTCAGCCTGGATTCTGGGGAGACCGAGGGGGACGGGGTAACGGAGCTGGGGCTCAGGTGTGAAGCTCGGCAATGACATCTCGGAAGGGCTGCGGCGGCCTGTGGCTTCCGAAGAAGACCCCCATGATGGGGGCGTCGGCCGGGAAAGCTCTCGAAGGCCATGTGAAACCCGCTAGGCCATGGAGGCCTTAGCCCACTGGCTGCGGGCGCTCACTAGAAAGTGAAATTGCAGAGTCGTGTCCAACTCTGTGACCCCATGGACTGTAGCCTACCAGGCTCCTCAGTCCATGGGATTTTCCAGGCAGGAATACTGGAGTGGGTTGCCATTTCCTTCTAGTGAAGCCGCTTGTAATCACTTTGAGGTACACGGTTCTAACAACGTAGAGAGTCCATAGGGTGCAGTTCACAGAGAAAGCCGGCAATGCCGTGTTGGAGGGTTCATTGAACGGGGAGACTAAACCAAGGCCAAACAGGGAAGCACATAGAGGCTTTCAATCCTGTCTCTCCTTAAGGCTGTTCTCGAAATAGTGTTTGAGAACTAGTTGAGTGTTGAGAAAACCTGATGGGTGTTCCAGGCCAGTATCACCCATCTTTCTCCACTCAGTTCTGGCTGAACTACTATAAAACCTTAATGGAAATTTCTCCACCTTTTGCTTTGTCCCGATATTGTCTTAATCTCTGCCTTTAAAAAGAATTTATTTATTTTAATTGGAGGCTAATTACTTTACAAGATTGTACTGGTTTTTGCCATACATTGACTTGAATCAGCCATTGGTGTACATATGTTCCCCATCGTGAATCACCCTCCCACCTCCCTCCCCATCCCATCTCTCAGGGTCGTCCCAGTGCACCAGCCCTGAGCACCCTGTCTTATGCATCGAACCTGGATTGGCTTTTTGTTGATGAAATCGTCCACCGTTCAGAAGACCCTTGTCTTTTATTTAGACCACTTTTATATGCACTGTATGAATATTTGCATTGGCTGACTCAGTTTTGTCCTATTTTATTTTATTTTATTTTTGTCCCTGAAGTGTGCCATGTATTTCCTTCCACTCATCTCCCACTTAATCATCAACAAGAGACAAAATTTGTTGAGTACCAGGCACATTCTTAATGCTTTTACACAACTCAGTAAGAGGCAAATACTGTTATTCTCATTTTGTACATGTTCAGACTGAGCCCCAGAGCCCTTGAGTAATTTGCCCCAAGTCACACAATGTGTGAGTGAGTTATCCAAGCTTTAAACTTGGTCAGTCTGTGGGCTCCAGACCTCTACTTCCATGCCATGCTCTGCTGCTGGGAGGAAAGTGAGGTCATTATCTTGCCCCCTGATCCTAGCACAGTGCCTGACACACAGTATAAACTCATAACTAAATGTCAGATTGAATTTCCATAGTGCCTTAAAATCCTGCATTCATGGTGCTCAACAAATGATGGCTTCAGAAATCTAATTCAGGAAGATGAAGTTTATCAAGGGGCTATATAAAGTGTTATCTTAAAATGCATTTTCTCTAAAATGTTATGAGTTGCTTTTTCTAGATCTTTAAAATTTCCATCAATACATTATATAAACAATCCAAATTTATATAAATATTTTTATGTTCCCCAACTAATGGGAAATAGCATGGTATTTTAGAAAGAACATTGGTTTCGAGACTAGAGTTTGAATCCTGCCTCTGCTTCCCAGTTGCTACTTATCTTGAGCATATTGCTTTACAACTTTGAGCCCCTCTGTTTCTTTAACTGAAATAAGGATAACATTACTTACAGATTTCTTCTGAGAAATAGAGAATGTGCTTTCAGTATTGCAAGTAGATACTTAATACATATTCATTTCGATAATAAGGCAATGTACCATAGTGGTTAGAAGTCAGACTGCCTTTTCCCCATTCCAGTTGGTACAGTAATTTTTTTCTTTGCTTTAATTGATCTTTTCCCCCCTTGTCCATTGTTTGGCTGCACCATCTCTCAACATCTAGTTCAGATATGACCTCTGTAGTTTTTTCTGACCACCACCCCAGGGTAGAATTCTTGGTGCTTCCATCTGTTCCCTTAGCCATATCTAATGTTTGTTGAACACTTACTAGCTTCTGTGTCCTCTTCTGAGTCTTTGACATGTGGTAACTCATTTAATCCCCTGTGGGGAAGAGGCACTTTTTTCTTTTACAGATGAGGAAGTTGAGGCCAAGACAAGAGTTAAACAACTGCCTCACAGTCCACACAGCTAGTACGTGATGCAGCCAGCATTCAAGCCATGCAGCCCCTGGGTCTTAACCACAGACTTTTGCTGCTGTAGTTCCTTCTCCTTGCTCGTGTCTAAGCTTCTAATAACATGTGCCAGAAACATTTCTTTTCCTATAACAATCCTTCTAGGAAGATGCTATCTCCAAAATGCTATCTCCTTGCACTTGATCGCCATGCAGAACTCAGCTGTTGCCTCAGGCTCACTTTTTCAGTTTTCTTTTTTTACAGCGTCTAACTTGATGGCTTCATAGTTCACTCCTTTGCTGTGTTTCTCTTCCTTTTTCTTGTTGCTTTTTTTTGGCTAAAATACTCCTTTCAAGCTGGTAAGCACGTGCTCACCTGTTGTCACTTGTGGTGTCCAACTCTTTGCGATCCCATGGACTGTAGCCTGCCAGCCTCCTCTGTCCATGGGATTTTCCCGGCAAGAAGACTAGGGTGGGTTGCCGTGCCTTCCTCCAGGGAATCTTCCCCCACCCAGGGATTGAACCCTTATCTCCTGCATCTCCTGTGTTGCAGACCAATTCTTTTCCTGCTGAGGCATCAGGGAAACCCTAGCTAGTAAGCATGGATAAGAATAATGCTTATCCCAGATAAGCAGAGATCCCAGAAACTGTAAGATAATTTGGAAATAAAACGGAGATAGCATCTTCCTAGAAGGATTGTAACAGGAAAATAAGTTTCCAGCACATGTTATTAGAAGCTTAGACACAAGCAAGGAGAATGAACTACAGCAGCAGAAGTCTAAATTTAAGTTTCCTGTATTGAAGGACTAAAGTTGTTTAAACTACTGGAAGGTTCTTACAGAATCTCCTTTGTTTCCATAGAGTTTCACTTAGTTCCTGATCGTTATCTATGTAACTAGCTTTTCTTCAGGGACAAGCATGTGTAGTATACATTAAAAATGCTGTTCAGTTTTATTGCTTTTCTTTTGCTTATTTATTCCTGTTAGGAAAGATTGTTTTGTTTGCCTTTTAGGCTTGGGCTTTCCTGGTGGCTCAGATGGTAAAAGAGTCTGCTTGCAATGCGGGAGACCTGGGTTTGATCCCTGGGGCGGGAAGATTCCCTGGAGAAGGGAATGGCAACGCACTCCAGTATTCTGGCCTGGAGAATTCCATGGACAGAGGAGTCTGGCAGGCTACAGTCCATGGGATCACAAGGAGTCAGACCTGACTGAGCAACTAACACTTTAACACTTTGGCTTACTTTATTTCGATCAGTTGATAACTTAAGGAAGTATTTGTGGCTTCTCTTGGGAACCTAATGACCATATTCAGCATGATTTTTATGGCAGAACTTGTAGAATTAAAATTGTAAGTAATAAAATGGATAATTTTGAATTATTTTGTGGCTAAGGCACATGACTAAATGACATGTTTGTTGGTAATTTTTGTATTTACTGTGAGTGCTGCATGACATATATATAATGCAGCAAAGTCATCTTTCCCTATATGTAAATAGGAAGGTGGGAGAAGAATAAATTGACTATATAACATATGTATGTGCACTGTCTGAAATGGTCTCTAACTTTTTATAACTAAAAAAGTTAAAAACAAGTCTTCGAAGAAAAAGAAACACAAGCTCTCCCCGCCCTCTCTCCCCCAAGCTCCTTTTATGTTTTAAAAAAGCTAAAGCCGTCAAAAATCTGAGGTATGAATTGTCAAATTCTTAATGTATTCTTTTTGATATTAAAAGGAAGATGTAGATTCCTTCATGAAACAGCCTGGGAATGAGACTGCAGATATTGTACTGAAGAAGCTGGATGAACAGTACCAGAAGTATAAGTTTATGGAACTCAATCTTGCCCAAAAAAAAAGGAGGTAAGTGTAAAAATTTCTAAGTTTTTAAGGTTAATATTACATCGCTGAAACTTTTGAAAGATTGAGATAATTTGCCTACAGATAAAAAGTCTATGTGTTGAATATTTAGTTTTATGAATTTTGTTAAATGTATCCATTTCTGTAACCACTGCCCAGATAAACATATGGAACATTTCTGTTACCCAGGAAGTTTCCTCTCAGCCCTTTCCGGCCATCCATGCCTGCTCTTAGAGACAAACACTGTTCTGATTATTTTTACCATAAATTAGTATTGTCTGTTCTTGAGCATCATATGACTGGAACCATATCGTAACTACTCTTTTATGTCAGGCTTCTTACACTTAGTATAGTGGTTTTGAGAGTCATCATCCATGGTACTGTGGGTATCAATAAATTAGTTTCTTTTTAGTGCTGAGTCATTTTCTACTATATGTGGGTTTACTACAGTTTTTGTCTATTTTTATCTATTTGCTTATTAATGGACATTTGGGTTGTTTCCCCATTTGGTTTTAAATATTTGCATGGACATATCTTTTCATTTCTCCTGGATTATTATCCAAGAGGTAGAATCACTGACTTGTATGGTAACTATGTTTAATTTTATGAGAAACTGCCAAAAATTCTAGGTGGCTCTAGCATATTATACGGCCACATTTCATTATTACATTACAGCAGTATTACATTATTGCAGTTATTATATGCAATTATAATTGTATCATTTGCAAGTATTGTTGTATATTATATTACAGCAATGTATGGGAATTCCAGTTCTTCAATCTCGCCAGCACTTGCTATTGTCAGTCTAAGATGCTTTTGAAAACCTAAGAGAATGAGTATTGAAGTCGTTATTCCATAACATCTAGGATCATAACATCCTAAATGTCTACTTCATTTTTTCATTTTGCCGGTGAGATGGCAGACCCACAGAAGTTATGGCTTTCCCAAGATTTCATAACTAATAGGCTTGGGCCAAAAATATTCTCATTTTCAGTCCTTTATTCCCCTATATTTTTATAGTAGCTTATGCAGTCAATTCACTGTAATAAATACTTATGGAGACCTGCTATATACATGTGCCAGCATTCTGATATCAAATATTATGGAGTACCTAATAGGTGCCAGATACTGTTTTTGGGTAAAATACCAATATCTGCTTTCAGTAGGGGTGTAGTCTAGTGGCATGATAGGTATGTAAATAAAAGAAGTACACAAAATATAGCAGTTAAGGTGCTGTGGTACAGAGTGATGAGTTAGCAGAGGGGAAGGGGTGAACTGCACGGAAACACAGGGGTTCAGGGGAAACTTCCAAGAGGAGCAGATAGCTGTGTAGAATGTTGAAGGCTGGTTATGAGCTTAGAAGCAGACTAAAGGGAGGAAGGGTAGTCTGGGTGTGAGGGTATCTCTTAGGCAGAGATACAAAAGTTGGTGTTTAGATGGGAATTCCTCTTTTTTTTTTTTTTAAATGGATACGCTGTAGACATTCTGTTTGACTTACCATTTAATTTGAATGTACTTTGATTTAACAGGTTTTTTTTTTCCTTAATGGTTAGTGCTTTTTGTATCCTGTTTAAGAAATATCCCAAGTTCATGAGGGTATTCTCTTCATTCTTTTATTCTCAGAGCTTTATTGTTTATCTCACACTTAGATCTATAATCTATGGGTTATTCAGAAGGATGTTGCTAAATTTCACAGCAGTAGTGGGCTTTTCAAGTATTGCCCTTTCTGTGTATACATTGATAGTTGTCTCTAGTCTTGTTCATAATCAGGTTTTTCTTTTGTTTCTCTCTTTTTTTGTTTTGGTAACACTTTCATAGGTTTGTGTATGGTTTCTCCATTAAGAGGCAGATAGTATCTAGTTCTCTCCTACAATGATACTTAATTCCTCAATCCATTAATGATGAGTTGCAAAATGCTGATGTTCTAATTCAGTTATTTATTTTTTATTTCTTAATAAGCTGGCATGTTGCTATAAACAGAAACGTCCCTTTATGTTCTCTTTGGTAAAAGTGGCTGTAAGATATCAGCTCACCTCTCAGTTTGTCCCTGGCAAGATTAGTCCTGTAGTCCCTGTCACCTCAACAGCTCTCTGCTGCCTGGCTGCAAAGGAAGTGTGTATTTTCCCTGGCTACTTGAACAGTTAGAAGCATACATGTTGAGTCTGCCGCCATCTTAACCTGAAACAATTTCCATCCTTTTTTTTTTTTTCTTAAAGCTTTTTACTCTGTTTCTTTAGATACATGCAGTTTGAGAATTATGAAGTCTTCTTGCTGATTTTAAACCCATGTAAAATAATGCTTCTTGTTTTAGGCAGTTTTGTTGGAAACTTAGAGCTACTTCACCTTTGTTTTGGCTAACATTTAAAAATTTGTTGGTGTATGTTGATTTATAATAAATACTATGTTTCTGCCATATAGCAAAGGGAATCAGCTGTACATACACATATATCCACTCTTTTTTAGATTCTTTTCCCATATAGGTCATTACAAAGTTCCCTGTGCTATATAGTAGGTCCTCACTAGTTATGTGATTTCTGTAAAGTAGTGTGTATATGTCAATCCCAATTTCTGAATTTATCCCTCACCTTTTATTTCCTCGCTAGTAACCATAAGTTTGTTTTTTACATCTGTGAGTCTGTTTCTGTTTTGTAAATAAGTACATGTGTACCCTTTTTTTTAGATTCCCCATGTAAGCAGTGTCACGTGATATTTGTCTTTCTCTGACTTAATTCACTCCATATCACAATCTCTAGGTCTCTCCATGTTGCTGCAAATGGCATGATGTCATTCCTTTTTATGGCTGAGTAATATTTCATGGTACATATGTACTGCATCTTCTCTATCCATTCCTCTGTCCATAGACATTTAGGTTGTTTCCATGTCCTGGCTGTTGTAAACAGTGCTGCAATGAACATTGAGGTGCATGTGTCCTTTCGAATCATGGCTTTCTCCAGATATATGCCCGGGAGTGGTGGCTAACATTTTCTTGGTATATCTTCTCCAATGCCTTTTCTTTCAACTGTTTTTACTATTTATATTTAAGGGTGTTCCATGTAAACAACATGCTTTTTTTTTCCTTTTTTTTAAAAATCCAACCTATCTATTTAGATAAGCTCATTTTTCTTTTTGGATACTTTCAAGATTGTCAGCTCTTTTGTTTTCAGTTCAGTTCAGTTCCATCCTACTCTTTGTGACTGTATGCACTGCAACACACCTGTCCGTCACCAACTCCCGGAGCTTGCTCAAACTCATGTCCATTGAGTCAGTGATGCCATCCAACCATCTCATCCTCTGCCGTCCCCTTCTCCTCCTGCCTTCAATCTTTCCCAGCATCAGGATCTTTTCCAATGAGTCAGTTCTTCACATCACATGGCCAAAGTTTTGGAATTCAGCTTCAGCATCAGTCCTTCCAATGAATATTCAGGAGTTGTTTCCTTCAGGAGGGACTGGTTGGATCTTCTTGCAGTCGAAGGGACTCTCAAGAGTTCACCAACACCACAGTTCAAAAGCATCAATCCTTTGGCAGTCAGCTTTCTTTATGGTCCAACTCTCACATCTATACATGACTGCTGGAAAAACCATAGCTTTGACTATACGGACCTTTGTCGGTTAAGTAATGTCTCTGCTTTTAAATATGCTGTCTAGGTTGGTCATAGCTTTTCTTGTAAGGAACAAGTGTCTTTTGATTTCATGGCTGCAATCACCATCGCAATGATTTTGGAGCCCCCCCAAAATAAAGTCTGTCTCACTGTTTCCATTGTTTCCTCATCTATTTGCCATGAAGTGAGAAACTGGATGCCATGATCTTAGTTTTTTGAATGTTGGAGTTTTAAGCCAACTTTTTCACTCTCCTCTGTCACTTTCATCAAGAGGCTCTTTAGTTCTTCTTTGCTTTCTTCCATAAGGGTGGTGTCATCTGCATATTTGAGGTTATTGATATTTCTCCTGGCGATCTTGCTTCCAGCTAGTGCTTCATCCAGCCCGGCATTTTGCATGATGTACTCTGCATATAAGTTAAATAAGCAGGGTGACAATATACAGCATTGTATACTCCTTTCCCAATTTGGAACCAGTCCATTGTTCCATGTCTGGTTCTTTCTGTTGCTTCTTGACCTGCATACAGATTTGTCTTTTTTGAGGCTATCTTTCTTAAATTCTTTCTTAACTGACTTATATTCAGGTTCCTGTAGCCATGGATACCTGTGTGGATTGCTTTTATCCATAGAGGAGTTTGCTTTTTGGGAGCTGTGCATCTGTATCAGCCTTGGACCTCTTGAACTCTGTTCCTAGTTCTTGCACTTAATATATGAGCTCCCAACTGAAGTGCGAGTCAGGGGCCCAGGCTCAGGTCTCCAGCTGGTATTGGCACCTGCCTTGAGACACATGCTTTTCTGTAGTCCTTACTGCTCAACTCAAAGCCTTTTCCAGTTTTATTCTTATCTTATTTTTCCTCCTGAAAGTTCCCTAACCTCTGTGATATCAGCCATACAACAAAACTACTTCTGTGGTTGATTGTTTTACAGCAGATGGCTCTGTGTAGTGTGGATATTAACCTTTTCTTTACACATGTTGTTTATCTTTTCTTGCACCCTGTCATATAAATTTACCTTCAGCTTGAAAAGTTACTTGTTAATTCATAATTTTCATGTGGTGGTCTCTTTAACACATTAATTTTTATGTGCTTTTATAAATTTCTGTAACTGGAAATTTTGTGATTATCAGTTTTTTCGATCATCTGTTAATTTTTTTCCTTTTCTCATTCTGGAATTCATGTTAATGTGGATGTTAGTTAACTCTTCTAATTCTGCCTTCCCTTTCTGTTTATTGTTTCTTTTTTTCTGCTGACTTCAGTAATTTTGTCTTTTGGCGATTAAATGGATTGCTATCCATGAGTCCTTTATTTCAGCCATTACATTTTTTATACCTAGTATTTTTGGTTCTTACAGCTACTCATTTCTTTTTTATATTACCAGTATCCTGTCTTGTCTTTTTGAAGTATTTAAAAATATTCACTGTATAATCTTTTAGTATTTGGATGGCATCACCGACTCCATGGACATGAGTTTAGGTAAACTCCAGGAGTTGGTGATGGACAGGGAGTCTTGGGATGCTGCAGTCCATGGGGTCACAAAGAGTCGGACATGACTGAGCGACTGAACTGAACTAAACTGCACTTGTTTCATCCGGTAGAGGTCGTTGAGTTTATTTTTTTTAATTTATTTTGTAGTTTAGTTTATCAGATGACCATTTTTTCCCCCTGTCAGCTCATATTCCCTCAGGGATATCCGTTCCCTTTGGCCAGTAATATGTGTGGAAGTGGGAGTGAGTAATTCAAGTCCTTCCTGGTGGGCAGAGTTTACACTCTGTGGCATGGCCATCAGACAAACGCTCCTTCTCCTCAGCCAAGTGCTTCAGGCTCTGGGAGATTCTTTCCATTCCTTTCTCTTTGACTGGTTTCACTGGCATCTCCCCTGGGAGGACGATGGGGAGAACAGAACTACTAGGGGCCAGTACTTTCTTCTCAGCCCTCAGTCTGACCTCTCCCTGCCTCTGGCCAATAGTATTGTTTTTCTGCCCTGTTACAGTCATGGGGTAGGTAATGTGATTCATGCAGGGCAATTTAGAGGGAGGAAAAACAACTAGAAATTTGCCCTTTAGCCTTAAATGCTCCTCCCTTTGAAGACTTGATCTAGTTCCCTCTGTCTCTGCTCTCACCTAGAAATTTCCATTGTTCATAGAATAACAAAGACCTAGAACTGACCCAGATGTCCATTGGCAGGATAATGGATGAACAGGTTGTGTTATATTTGTAAATGTATATAACACAGCAGTAAAAATGGGTGAACAACTCTTAGGAATTTGATTGGGTTATAAAGCAAACACCAGAAAAATGCAACTAACATGAGCCCATTTGTATCAAGAAACTAGCAAAGAATATATTGTTTAGGAATACATGTAACTGTAATGAAACTATTTGAAGAAGTAAAAAAGGGACTATAAACCCACAGTTCAGGAGAGCTGCTATTTTTTGAGACAGAGCAGGGTAGGGAGGAACCAGAGATCAAATTGCCAACATCTGTTGGATCATAGAAAAAGCAAGGGAATTCAGAAAGACGTCTACTTCTGCGACATTGACTATGCTAAAGCTTGTGACTGTGTGGATCACAGCAGACTGGAAAATTCTTAAAGAGATGGGAATACCAGACCATCTTATCTGTCTCCTGAGAAACCTGTATACAGGTCAAGAAACAACAGTTAGAACTGGATGTGGAACAACAGACTTGTTCAAAATTGGGAAAGGAGTACATCAAGGCTGTATATTGTCACCCTGCTTATTTAACTTCTATGCAGAGTACATCCTGCGAAATGCCAGGCTGGATGAATCACAAGCTGGAATCAAAACTGCCTGGAGAAATAACAACCTCAGATATGCAGATGCCACACTCTAATGGCAGAAAGCAAAGAGGCACTAAAGAGCCTCTTGATGAGCGTGAAAGAGGAGAATGAAAATTACTTACAACTCAACATTCAGAAAGCTAAGATCATGGCATCTGGTCCTATAACTTCATGGCAAACAGATGGGGAAAAAGTGAAAACAGTGGTAGATTTTATCTTCTCAGGCTCTAAAATCACTGTGGATGGTGACTGCGGCCACAAAATTAAAAGACACTTGCTCCTTGGAAGAAAAACTGAGAAACCTAAACAGCATATTAAAAAGCAGAGACATCACTTTTCCAGTGATGTCAGTAGTTTTGCTAGTAGTCATATGGATGTGAGAGTTGGTCCATAAAGATGGCTGAGCAATGAAGAATCGATGCTTTCAAATTATGATGCTGTAGAAGACTCTTAAGAGTCCCTTGGACAGCAAGAAGATCAAACCAGTCCATCCTGAAGGAAATGAACCCTGAATATTCATGGGAAGGACTGATGCTGAAGCTGAAGCTCCAGTCCTTTGGCCACCTGATATGAAGAGCCGACTCATTGGAAAAGACACTGATGCTGGGAAAGATTGAGGGTAGAAGAAGGTGGCAGTAGAGGGTAAGATGGTTAGATGGCATCACTGACTTAGTGGACATGAGTTTGAGCAAACTCTGGGAGATAGTGAAGTACAGAGAAGCCTGGTGTGCTACAGTCCATGTGGTTGTGGGGAATCAGACACGACTTAGGGAATGAACAATAAGGGTGGGGAGGGTGTATTGCTCAGACATGCACAGTGGCCTTGGTGGTCTAGTTCCTGAGATGTCCAGAGTTGCAGCTGCTTGATTGATTGCTATGCTTCATAACCTATATATTACATGTAATATCTACATGTACAACAATATAACATAGAAATCATTTGTATGACCAAAACAATTTGATCTGAACGTACTAATGTTACATGTCTATCAGATACTATACGCATGAACACGTTTATATCTTTCTCGCATTTACGTTATCACCATAGACAAAGAGAAGCAAAATTGAGAGATCTATGACATCTGTATTGAATCGTAAAGAGTTCACAGAACAGTAGCCTTCAAGCTATGCTTAAAAAAAAATCAATGCTAAATGTTTGTTTCTCCACTCTTCACTGGGTTGTCTTGCCAGATAGTGATACTATTTTTCAAGCAGCAGGCCTCTGTGACACATTTCCCAGGTCAGTAGCACAGATTGTAAAGAAGTTTGCCGTGCTAACCTCGTTCACATGTACTGTGACTTCCTTTATATGATTCAGGAAGTACATGTTCATTATCATATTTAGAATTTATTTACATGCTGATCTCTAATAATATTTAGTTGCATGTCTTCTGAAAGAACCACAGCTTTATTTTTAGTCCGTTTTTAGTCCATTTGGTTATAGATTACACTGGGATTTGACAGGACTCCCAGAATAGTTTTGCACATTTTTCCATGTGAAACACTTGAAAGCCTTGGGCAGCTTCTAATCGTCAAAAACAAAAGAGCTAAAACGGTCTCATTCTGTATTCTCTGAGTTTGGCTTTGAGTGTTTTCAGCATATTGTTATCTCTTGTCAGTGAGAGTGACTTCATTTGGGAATCAGTTGCTAGTAGTTTTTAAAAATTATTTTGAATAAGCTTTATTTTTAAAGGCAGTTTTAGTTTTGTAGCAAAATGGAGCATAAAGTACAGAGGTTTTCTATTTAGCCCCTGCCCCTACACATGTATAACCTTCCCATTATCTATACCTTTCACCAGAGTGGAACGTTTGTTACACATGATGAACCAATATTGATATGTTCTTATTAACTAAGGTCCATAGTTTACATTAGTGTCCACTCTTATGTTGTACATTTGATGGGTTTGAACATATGCACAATGACATGTATCTGTCATTATTGTGTCATACAGAGTAGTTTCACTGCCGTAAGAATTCTCTGTGTGCAATGTATTCATCCCTCCCTCCCCTTCCTAAACTCCTGGCAACCAGTGATGCTTTCACTGTCTCCATAGTTTTGTCTTTTCCAGAATGTCTTACAGCCAGAATCCTACAGTATGTAGTACCCCTTTCAGGTTGGTTTCTTTCATTTAGTCATACGCATTTAGGCTTCTTGCATGTCTTTTCATAGCTTGATAGATCATTTCTTTTTAGCAGTGAATATTATTCCTTTGTCCAGATGGACCACAACTTATTTCTCTGTTTGCCTACCAAGGGCATCTGGGTTGCTTCCAAGTTTGGGCAATTATGAATAAAGTTGCTGTAAACATTTGTGTGTAGTTTTTGTGTGAACCTGAGTTTCCAGCTCCTTTGGATAAATACCAAGGAGCATGATTGCTGGGTCGTATGGTAAGTAAAGTTGCTCAATCGTGTCCGACTCTTTGCGACCGCATGGACTGTAGCCTACAACACTCCTCCGTCCATGGGATTTTCCAGGCAAGAGTACCAGAGTGGCTTGCCATTTCCTTCTCCAGAGGATCTTCCCAACCCAGGGATCGAACCTGGGTCTCCCACATTGTAGGCAGACGCTTTACCATCTGAGCCACCAGGGAAGATATGGTAAGAATGTGTTTAGTTTTGTAAGAAACTGACAAACTGTCTTCTAAAGTGACTGTTCAGTTCAGTTCAGTTCAGTCGCTCAGTCGTGTCCGACTCTTTGCGACCCCATGAATCGTAGCACGCCAGGCCTCCCTGTCCATCACCAACTCCCGGAGTTCACTCAGACTCACATCCATCGAGTCAGTGATGCCATCTAGCCATCTCATCCTCTGTCGTCCCCTTCTCTTCCTGCCCCCAATCCCTCCCAGCATCAGAGTCTTTTCCAGTGAGTCAGCTCTTCACATGAGGTGACCAAAGTACTGGAATTTCAGCTTTAGCGTCATTCCTTCCAAAGAAATCCCAGGGTTGATCTCCTTCAGAATGGACTATTTGGATCTCCTTGCAGTCCAAGGGACTCTCAAGAGTCTTCTCCAACACCACAGTTCAAAAGCAATCAATTCTTTGGCGCTCAGCTTTCTTCACAGTCCAACTCTTGCATCCGTACATGACCACTGGAAAAACCATAGCCTGTAAGTGACTGTACCATGTTGCATTCCCTCCAGCAATGAATGAAAATTAACGTTGCTCCGTATCCTCACCAGCATCCAGAGCTGTCAGTATTCTGGATTTTGGCCATTGTAATAGGTGTGTGCGTGCTCAGTGGCTCAGTCGTGTCCGACTCTTTGCGATCCCATGGAGTGTAGCCCACCAGGTTCCTCTGTCCATTGGATTCTCCAGGCAGGAGTATTGGAGTGGGTGGCCATGCCCGCCTCCAAGAGATTGTCCTGACCCAGGGATCAAACACACGTCTCCTGCATTGGCAGGCAGATTCTTTACCACTAGCGCCACCTGGGAAGCGCAGAATAGGTGTGCAGTGGTTATGTCATTGTTTAAATTTGCATTTCTCTGGTTATGGACAGGGAGGCCTGGCATGCTGCTGTTCATGGGGTCGCAGAGTCGGACACGACTGAGCGACTGAACTGATACTGATACTGATGATATATGATATGGAGCATCTTTTCATATGCTTATTTGCCATTTGTATATCTTCTTTGGTAGGGTATTAAGTCCTTTGGTCCATTTTTTAATACAATTTTTCCTTATTGTTGAGTTTTGAAAGTTCTTCATATATATTGGATTCCAGTCCTTTATCACATGTGTCTTTTACAGATATCTCATCCCAGTCTGTGGCTTGTCTTTTCATTAAAGTCTATCACATCAATTATTTCTTTTATGGATTATGTCTTTGATATTAATATCTGAAAAATCATTACCAGACTCAAGGTCATCTAGCTTTTTTCCTGTGTTATCTTCTAGGAGCATTATAGTTTGTATCATACTTTACATATGTGATTCATTTCAACTTAAGTTTTGTGAAATGTGTATGTATGTCTGTGTTTAGATTCATTTTTTTTATGTGTGGATGTCCAGTTGGTTCAGTCTGATCAGTCTCATCATGTCTATCATTGTTTTCATAAATTTTCTGGGTTCAAACCAATGATCCATTTATAATTTTAGTAACAATTATTACCTAACTTGAAAAGAAAATAGTATTTTTCAACATAAAAGTTAAATCACCCAAAGTTTAAAAGGGTTATGAAATTATACTGTATCTTACTGTGGTGTGTTTTGCATTCAGTTGATTTTGCATTGTGAGAAGTGCAGATGCTGAGAAGCTGTCCCTGCACTTGCTGCTGTTAAGTTGGTGGTTTCCAGTTGAGAATATAATACTTGAATGCATGTTATTTAAAAAATTAATCTATTTAAAATGCAATTCTAATTAAATGTAGAACCTCTGAATCACCTCTGGGGGATATGACTTTCTGGTGGCTCAGCTGGTAAAGAATCTGCCTGCAGTGCGGGAGACCTGGGTTTAATCCCTTATTCAGGAAGATCCCCTGGAGGAGGGCATGACAACCCACTCTGATATTGCCTGGAGAATCTCCATGGACAGAGGAGCCTGGCAGGTTACAGTCCATGAGGTCACAAAGAGTCGAACACGACTGAGTGACTATGCACACACAGCCCAGAAAAGTTAACTAATGGAGGATTTGACATATAGAACAGGACTCTGTTCACAATAGGTGTTCCATAAGTATTTGCTGTTATATTGAAGTAGTTTAATAAATATTTATGTCTGAATTATCTTAGATATTTTAGTAAACAGTTAATTTAATATCTTACATATAAAATAGATTGACTATTTCATATTTACATATTGTCCTCAAAACATATCAATAGAAAGTACAAAGCTAGTAAGACTGTTTCTTGGTGCCAGATACTAAAGTAACCTTTTTCTTATTCACAGGCTAAAGGGCCAGATTCCTGAAATTAAGCAGACTTTAGAAATTCTAAAATACATGCAGAAGAAAAAAGTAAGTGCCTTTTTTGTTTGTAAACATGAGTAAACCAGGATAGTTCAGCAGAGACACGTGTTCCTTGATTGCTTGGTCTCTGGTATTTGAACCCATGCTGGAAGGAATCAGGATGCATG
Source organism: Capricornis sumatraensis (assembly GCF_032405125.1). NCBI lineage: Eukaryota > Metazoa > Chordata > Mammalia > Artiodactyla > Bovidae > Capricornis > Capricornis sumatraensis. The sequence continues at coordinate 61,618,858 of NC_091092.1, read as the reverse complement.
CGCTCCCTGTGCAGTCCTGTGGCCCCAGTGGTCCTTTCTTTACCCTTCTCCTTTACCTCTCTGTCCCTCAGTTCCTCCACCTGATTTGTCTGTGGGGTGAGACTGTTTTAAATGGCTTAAGCTCAGCTCTGCAATCGCTTGTATGACCTTGGTATTAAGATGGACAGTTTACAGTACCGTCATGTATTTTTTTTTTTTTTTGAAGGAGTCCACCAGTTCACTGGAGACCAGGTTCTTATTGGCAGATAACCTGTATTGCAAAGCTTCAGTTCCTCCTACCGATAAAGTGTGTCTGTGGTTGGGGGTAAGTCAGTGTCATTGTCACAGCTTCCTTGGCTGACATTTGGTAAGGCAGTGTGTTTTCCCCAACATGGCAGTATTGGAGGGGAGCACTTGACCATGGACGGAATGAAGGGGTAGCATTGCGGGGGACTAGGAGTATGAGAAAGATTGCCTCAGAAACATGCTCGAGTCTCTTCCAGTCAAAACAAAATGGACCAAAACCTGGCTTTCCCTCCAGCTAGCACTTTATCTGTTAAATGTAACAGAAGGTATTGTCGAACCTCAGATGTTTGTTCATTATCAGAGTTTATGAGTTCTAGAAAGATCTCTCTGAACTTAAGGGGGAACAGATTATTATAAAAACCTTGGGGTTAGAACCCATTTGAAAAAGTCAAACATTTCAGTTGTGATGATTTCAGAGACCTTGTCTATGATTTTTCCTGTTACTACTCTTGAGTCCCATGATCAACCAAGTTATGCCTGACCACACAGGTAGGTCTTGCTACCTCAGGCAAGTTTCAAAGTAGCAAATTGGGAGGATTTCCACTCGCTGCTATCCTGTACAGTCATCCCCGAGAGGCACTCTAGGACCATGAAAGGTTGGCAGATCATACATGGAAACTCACTTCTCGTATCTGTTAGTTCCTCCTTCCTGATTTCTGTTAGCGGTAACATTTCAGAGTTCATGCATTTGTTTCTACAAACATAATTCCCATTCTTGATTAGTTTTAGTTTTATAAATGGAACGGCTAGCCACCCAGTAGCTCAGATCTAAGGGGTTATCCTCCTTGGTTTCTCTTCTCCTTGGCCCACACTTAATCAGCACGTGGGGATAAAATGATTCCATAAAGTAGACTGGGACAACAGGGAGCACTCTCCTGAGAATTATGGCTGGAGCCTACCTTACACGAGATGGATTCCAAATGGATCATGTACTCACATGAAATAGTGACACCATCAGAGTTGTAGACCAAGTCACAGACAATTGTAGCCCTGGAATAAGGATGGTTTTTCAGGCCTCAAAACTCGGAAACCATGAGCAAAGTAAAAAGACAACAAGAAAAAATATATGTGACTCATATTTCACACAAAGGACTAACAGGTTTGCAGAACGACTTGGAGTTGTCTTTTGGGTATGTTAGTCTTCAGATGCCTGTTAGACTGTCAAGTAGAGAGGAGTTTGAGGAGTGAATCAACTAAGGAGATACGCTTAAATGAATGAATGATGGTTTTTGACACGAATGACGTGTTTTAAAATGTATTCTATTTCCTCTTATTAAAAGTGAAGTGAAGTCGCTCAGTCCTGTCTGACTCTTTGCAGCCCCGTGGACTGTAGCCTATCAGGCTCCTCCGTCCATGGGATTTTCCAGGCAAGAGTGCTGGAGTGGATTGCCATTTCCTTCTCCAGGGGATCTTCCCGACCTAGGAATCGATCCCGGGTCTCCCTCATTGCAGGCAGATGCTTTACCGTCTGAGCCACCAGGGAAGCCCTGAAGTTGCTCAGTCGTGTCCAACTCTGCGACCCCATGGACTGTAGCCCACCAGGCTCCTCCATCCATGGAATTTTCTAGGCAAAGGTACTGGAGTGGGTTACCATTTCCTTCTCCAGGGGATCTTCCTGACCCAGGGATCGAACCCGAGTCTCCCGTATTGTGGGCAGATGCTTTATTGTCTGAGCCACCAGGGAATCCCTCTTGTTACAAGTAAGCAAAGTGTAGACATTTTCTGGGAAAAAATGTGCTAAGTATCAGTAATTGAGAAGTGAGATTGGGAATCTGGGTTTGGAGAAGCCTTTACTTTGCACTGAATATTTTAGTCCTGTCTAAATTTATGCAGCTTTCTAATTATCACAAGGGCTTCCCTTGTGGCTTAGCTGGTAAAGAATCCGCCTGCAATGCGGGAGACCTGGGTCGGGAAGATCCCCTGGAGAAGGGAAGGGCTACCCACTCCAGTATTCTGGCCTGGGGAAATCCTTGTCCATGGGGTTGCAAAGAGTCAGACACGACTGAGCGGCTTTCACTTACTCACTTGGAATTATAATGAACTGGCATATTCAGTTGATAAGTATGTAGCAGCTGCTTGGTGCTAAGTCCTTTCATGTTGTCTCATTAATTCTTACAACAGTCCTTTGAGTAATTTTTAAATTCCATTTGTCATGTGATGAAAGTGGTTCAGGAAATGCCTGGTGGTAAGTCAGGTGATAGTTCAGAGCTGTGAAAGGTACGGTTCCCTGTTACAAAAGTGCATGCCTTCCCAAGTGTCAGCAGTTACTCCAGATCTTAGATCCAGACTTGGTCACCTTGCCTTCGCCTCTGGCATCTGTTGAAGGTTGGAAGGGGGCAGTTAAAGCTAGCTGTTTCTCTTAATGGACCAAATGTAGATAATACGTATGTCTTTGAAAGCTTTAAAGTTCTACCTTAAGCTCAGAAACAACTACTTTAGTTGATTTAGTGTCCCGATAGAGATGGTAGAAAGATAGGGTTTGGTAACTAAAGATACTGGTTCCTATCCTAATTCTTCCATTTATTTAGTATTTCTGAAATCATAGGTAAGTTGACTTCTCAGAGCCTATTTTCTTCACTGTAGAGTTGAGGAAAAAATGATATAATGTATGTAAATATATTCTCTAACTCAGAGGGCAATAAATATTGTGTTAAAAGCCAGAGAGTAAATATTTTTGGTGTTGCAGACCACATGGTCTCTGCCACAACTAGTACTTGGCTCACCACTGCGGCATGAAAGTCTTAAGTGAATAAAGAGCGGCTGGGTTTCCAAAAAACTTAGGACAAGAGATGGCTGGCCAAATTTGACCCAAAGGCTTCAGTTTGCCAACCACTGCTCTAACCTATGAAGCACAAAGTCAGTGTTTGCTGATTGTCATGCTTTTCTCTGCAGGCAAACGTAATGCTTGAATATGATATTGATGAAGCTCAGGCGTTGTTGGAAAAGAATTTATTGACGGCCACAAAGAATCTTGATTCTCTTGAGGAAGACCTCGACTTTCTTCGAGATCAGTTTACTACCACGGAAGTCAGTATCCTTTCCTAAAGAAAGGCAAAGGGGGGAAAGGAGAAAAATGTTTTTTATGTTCTTATGTGCATTGCTTTAATGAGAAGAATGTCCTTATTCTTAGACTAATGTTAAGTTGCAGATTTTATAACAGTAGTAAATGACATATTTTAGAACTAATACTGAAATAAGTTTAGAGATAGACTTATCTGAATTTGAGGTGTGAAAGTGTGGAAATAGCAAATTCAATTTAGTACATGAGTATTTCTAGTTCAAATATTTTCTCAAAATAATCTTTATAGCTAGTTAAGTACTAGAGTTCCACAACTCTTTATTAAGGGTCTCCTGTGTTCCTACAGCTGTGCTAAGCTGTGTGGGGCATGCGCTGGTGAGGAGATCAGTGTAAAAAAAGAATGACAAAACACACGTGAGACAGCTAGTGATCATTTCATAGCAAAATAGAAGTCAGTCAGCTTCAGGTAGTCAGTACCAAGGCAGTTTAAAATTAGGGCAATAGATGTGAGCTTGAGTGATTTCAGAAGTCTTTGAGAAGATAGGGCTGAGACTGTATTTAAGGGTAATGTAGGATTTCTTTTAGCAGAGAGAAAGGGAAGGCTCTTGTGTTGAAACCCAGCTCTTGGCGTTTTCCCTCTGATCTGTGTCTCCTCATTGTCAGAATCTTTGGCCCCACACAGTCATTCAAGACAGAAACCTGGGAGTCAATCTTCTTACCTCTCTGTTATGCTTATTTTGGCCTTTTAGAACCGAGGGTCAGTAGTTTATTTATTTATTGTAATTGGAGGCTAATTACTTTGCAATATTGTGGTGGGTTTTGCCATACATTCACACGAATCAGCCGTGGGTTTACATGTGTTCCCAGCCTGACCCCCCCACCTCCCTCCCCATCCCATCCTGCAAGGTCATCCCAGTGCACCAGCCCTGAGCACCCTGCCTCATGCATAGAACCTGGACTGGCGATCTGTTTCAAATATGATAATATACATGTTACAATGCTGTTCTCTCAAATCATGCCACCCTTACCTTCTCCCACAGATTCCAAAAGTCTGTTCTTTACATCTCTGTTTCTTTTGCTAGGGTCGTCGTTACCATCTTTCTAAATTCCATATATATGTGTTAATATACTATATTGGTATTTTTTTTCTTTCTGACTTACTTTACTCTGTACAATAGGTTCCAGTTTCATCCGCCTAATTAGAACTGATTCAAATGAATTCTTTTTAATAGCTGAGTAATATTCCATTGTGTATATGTACCACAGCTTTCTTATTCATTCGTCTAAGGATGGACATCTAGGTTGCTTCCATGTCCTGGCTATTGTAAACGGTACCGTGATGAACATTGGGGTACATGTGTCTCTTTAATTCTGGTTTCCTCAGTGTGTATGCCCAGCAGTGGGATTGCTGGGTCGTATGGCAGTTTTCTACTCTGTTTTCCTCCTCCCAGTCCTTCACACTCTCTCTGCTGTGAATTCACTGAGTCACACTTCTTATTTTTATTCCTCTGGCTATAATGCTTCAGTGCTTCTTTGTTACATGTCAGCTATGCACATGGGCACTCTGGGCGGGGGTGGTCCCTGCCAGTCTCAATTCCATGTGCCACTGACTGATTTCCTGCCCGGGTCCTCCCCTGGTGCACCCAAGGTCCAAATCACCCCAGATGGTTTTCCTCACCCCCTAAATGAGGCGTGCCCTTTATATGTTCACATTTGGTTCCTCCTACCAAGATTGATATCCCCCTATTTGCTGGGTTCCTCCATCTTATCTTTTGTCTTTCAGCTCAAGCAGCAGAACATTTCTGAACATTTTCTAGTCCTCTCGGGGTGTTCTGTTGCTCCTCTGTGATTCCTGAGCACTTTGCATATAGTACTTAAAATTTGTTTTTCATGCCAGACTGGGAGCTCTTCAAGTGTAGGAGCTGCACGTTCTCTCTCCTCCATAGCATGTAGTGCATGACAGGTTTTAAGGGGTTGGGTGAAGGCCTGTCTGAGGCCTAGAGCAGGGGATAGCACATGACTGGTAATGTGGAGACTTCATTCAGAGGGAACAAAAATATAAAATACCTAGAAGATAATATTGTACCTTCAGGACACACCACCAAAGGCATTAGCCGGGAAAGAAAGCACTGATAGGTGAAGGCCTATGCAGGGTGGTGCTTGTGGAAAGGAAAAGATATAGATGCTGAATAGATTGCATAAATTAAGCCAAACAGAGGGTAAGAGATAAAATTAGTAATAATTAAATTGTAATAATTTAAATATTGCATGTCAGGGTATGCTTTGAACCACCTTTGAAATACTGTGGATGAGGGGCTCTCTTGAAAACTGTTGGGAGTGTCAAGCACACATGTGTCAACTATAATACTATAGTTGACCAGCTATGCTAAACAATCATTGATTTGAGATCTTGACTAGGTTTTGGTGGAATTTTGTTCCAGTCTTTGCTTGGCAGATGATACTACACCTTGCTGTAGACACTAGTATTTTGTGTGTGTGATTTCTGTCTTTCATTCAGTGTGTGACTGCACAATATCTTTCAAATTGCTTTGGCATTTTCTTTGACAATTCTTGCAGATATGGCCAGAGTTTATAATTGGGATGTTAAGAGAAGAAACAAAGATGATTCTACCAAGAACAAAGCATAAAGATGGCAGTTAAAAATGTGGTTCAGTTTTCCAAACATGTTTATGCTTAAAAGTTGACATAACTAAATGATTTTTAACAGCAAGAATAATTAAAACTTTAAAAACAGATAAGCACCACTTTATTTATTTATAAAAACAAAATTAGTTGCAAATATTTTATGAAACTTACAGTGTTGTTATTTTATTTTTTGCATTTCCAACAAAGTAAATGCTGCTTTCATCATTTTTGTTTGTTTGTCTGTTTTTTATAAGGAAAGTCTTAGCCAAAATGGCTAGAAACTGTGAGATATGTTATAGAAGCTGATTTCTGGACAGATTAGCACAGTTTACTTTTTCTGTATTGCCTGGTGTTACTTGTGTTATGGTTAAACCAGTTTAGAGGTAGAAAAAACAGTTGAAATATTTGAAAATTTGTTTTTCTTTAGTACACGTAGGGCTTTATGGTCCTCTGTTGTTGTTATTTGTCCTTTGTAAATGGAGTTTCATGAATTACTGCTTAGCTAATAACTATGTAATGTTCTATACTTTTCGGGAAATGGCAGTTTGCATTCCTAAATAGTAAGAGGGCTATTGAGACAACACCTTTTCTAACCCGATATAGGTACACAGAGCCTTTGCAATGCGAACATAAAGTACATCTTGGCCAACATGAAATAACAAAATTACCTACTGAAAATTCTTGCCTGAGGTGATTTTGTACTTCTTGACAGTTCTCCAAAGCAGCAAGACAGGAATATTAAGATAAATATAAATCTTCAGTGGTTTAAAAGAGTTGTGAGATTTTTTATTCATGGTAAAACTTCATAAGAGTGGTAGAAAATCCCTGTGGAAAGCCATTGGTACAGTGACTGGGTGATACAGAATTCTGGTAAAAACACAAATGTATTGTTCCATGTCCCTGTAGCAAAGAGTATACTTGTACAATGTTTTGTACTTGTATTTCATGATACTAAAGCAGTGAAGTTAACAATTGTAGCACAGCACCTTTATCATGTTATTCTTTCTAAAATCAACATGGGTCTTTTGTAAAGTTTATTTACTTGCATGTATAACTGGCCATGTCCAGAACCTTTTATGTTTGTAGAAACAACAGAAGATCCCTTTGGAAGGAATATAGATAAGCAAACAATTCAGAAGTTAAATCTGAGAGATACCAAAGTTTCCTCTCAGGGTTTCTTTCATGAGTTTAAATTCCCGTATTTTAGAATTTGAGCTTTGTAAACATCTTAATGTATTTTTAAGTGTTAAATTTCCCCCAAACTTTATTATGGTAAGTATATTGGTATGAAATGTTCCTGTTACAGGAATGACTTAGTCAGAAGATCTTCCTTTTGTCTTCCTTTAAGTCCATGAAAATCTAAATAGGAGTTTTAGGTTTTTTAAGCACAACAAATGTTACCTAAGTATGCAGTATGTGTCAGAGAGAGTATTAGGCTCTGTTAATTAAATAAAAGACATTTAAATCTTGCATCTGCCAGATTATTTCTCTTGTAACAGTTTACATTTTCAGAATAACATAACCATCCTGATTTGACATGATTTTTTCAAGCCTAATATTAGTATAGTATACCTGAAAGCATAATGAGCACAAGATTGACTATAAAATTGTGATATTGAGTAACAAATGCGTTGAAAATGCAACTGAAATCAACGTTTCCATTGTAAAACATGTTCACTTGAGAACGTTTAGAAAATAGGAAAAAAGACATTTCAGTTCCACTTGCAGCTGCCCCTTAATGATTCTATGGCTTCCATTTCTTTTCCTACGCATAGGTTTTTTAAAAAACATAATTTAAATAATTTTGTCTGCAAAATTTTTATCAATACTTTTTTAACATGGAATTTGCAATCTGCCTATTATATAATGCTTTTAAATTAACATTACTTTACTGGTTTAATAGTATTCTAAATAGCTGGACCTTAGTAAATTGTGACCTATAGTCATTTGATGTTTTGAAATTTTTTTGTGTGAAGTAAATAATTCAGCACTTCACATTTTTACAAAAGGATTTTTCCTGAGATTAGATTACCAAAAATAGAATTACAGAGTCAAAGATTATAACATTTTGTTTTCTGAGGTTAACTGAGAGGAGTTTGGTCAGGGGATGATGGGAAGCAACAAGGGATTCAGATGAACACAGGAACTTGAAACAAAAATAAATGTCCAAAAAAAAAAGTCTGACACACTACAGATACTGACGGCCACAACCACATAGCCAGAGTGAAACCAAGGTCTGTTTTGCAGGTGAATTTCCTTCCCTCTGTACCATGGCACATACCGAGTAATTCATTAAGTTCAACTCCTTAATGAACGAATACTCTGTGTTCTTTTATGTTTGCTATTCTCGGCCCTATACCTCACAATATCTTTAAGGGTCTCGAATCATTTCTTAAAGGTTCATCTTGGTTGGTCCTGATCACCTATGGAGCCATGTCTGTTGTCTGTTTGGTGCTAAATGTGGGGGTGTATTGTCTCTGAAGACTGCCAAGAGCACAGGCAATACTCATCATAGTTAGTGTTGGGTTTAACAACACATTTGAACTCCCAAGACCTGGATAGGGCATGCCTAAATACCAGTTTACTCTGAAGAATACGGGACAGGCAAGACCCCATGGACGCCATGCCAGGGGTCAGCTTGAAGCATCATTCTTAGGTGGAAATTCTTGCAGTGGTCCCCACAGATGACACAGATGGGTGCAGGAGCTGCCGGACTTAGAAGCCGTCTTGTAACAGCCCCCTGTGCACAGCCTGGGTCCCAGCTAGGGTCAAGGCCCGGGAACAAGAAGTCCATTGCACTCAGGGACCCTGAGCTGTGGCCCCCGGCAGATGTTTACATTCAATTGTAGCCCTCCCAGGCCAGGAGTGGGGTACCCATGACTTCCTACTGGAAGCAGGCACAGTGGTCCCACAGAGGACCATACACCTTCATCACATTTCCAGGACAACCAAACTAGAAAGCTAATCCAAGGTGAGTGTCTCGCCTCGAGGAAGAAAGGGTTTTTCAATACCTCTCACCTGGCCTGTTGGATCTTGCATGATCATGGTCAGTTTTTGTCAGTGGAATACTTCCTTTTCTAGTCCCCTTCATAAGGCTGCTTAGCTAGTATCTGCCTCCGCAAAAAAACAAAAGCAATAATCGTTAAGATATTTTAAAGAGCCAGATGGAATCATTTCTGTCTAGGTGAGGCAAAACTCAGGAATCAGCTGAGAGGTCAAGTTTAACAATGACATGATGGATTGGAGAGCTGTTCTCTCCTTAACCCAAAGCCAGCTATTGCCGTAAATTTACTGAACTTCAGGAGCTTGTAGCAGAGTGACTTTTTAGTCTTGTGGCCAAAACTAAGTCAATAAACTTTTGAATTTTTACATTTATTATTTTGAAATTTTATAACCACAACCAGTATCATAGACTAGATGGGCCTGCTAATTCACCACATCTCTATATTAATGCACTTTTGTATTAATATAAAATTATGTAGTTATATATATAATATATAAATTGTATATATGTATGTATATATATAAATTGTGTATAATAAGCTAACATGCTAAAATTATATATTAGTAGCTAATAGGCTAGTATAATGATAAGCTAATATTAAGCTAATATAATATGTAATATATTACTAAGTTGATATAATATTAAGCTAAATCTCCAATAGTTTGGCCACCTGATGTGAAGAGCTGACTCCTTTGAGGTGTGGATAGTGCTTCAAAGTTCATGTAAAGAATTGACTTTTATTTGTGTCTCTTTCTTGTCTTGTGTGCACAGTGTATTTGAGCAGTTTTTGTATAAAGGATCATGCCTCCTAGCCATGGCTTATGTTCAGTAGGTTGTGTAACAACTTGTCTTTGGGGCCATGATTTTTTTCCCGGTTCTATTAGCACCTCCAAGTAAACCCATCTTAGGCTGAATCAGCTTATTTTCTCCAGCTCAAAGCTGTGGATTCTAGAGAGTAAAATACACAAAAATTTTAAAAAGCTAAAGGTCAGGAGATAATGTTCTCTTCCTTTTCGTCAATACCTATATCTTTGGCTACTTAGGTCCATGTTTGGAGTGGCTTGGGCAATAGCTTATTCTCAGTTAGGTGGTCCAGAGGCAGCTTAAGAGTTACATTTTAACTGACCCAGGACATGTAATTTTCAACTCCAGGATCACTTGCTTGCAATACCACAGCTAAGTGACAATATTAGCTTTTCAGGATCGACTTGGTGTCACCCTGAAACATCGACTCCAGGGTTCAGTTACAAATGGGCTGTAGTTGCCCTTGTTTTCCATTGGTCCTCAGCTACGCAAGAGATGACCAGGGTCTAGGACTGACCTTGGCTTTAAGGATAGAATCTGCACAGTTCAGATGATACAAAGAAGGTCCCAGAAAAATAAGAATTGGTCCAAGATAATCCTGGAAGACCCCGTCCTTGACTCTCCTCCTATCCTATACGTATTCAGGTGGTCACACCACGAACTGCTGAAAGTTGATGGGTCCCAACATACTTCTGGGAGAAATCCAGATAACTAGTGACCGTAGGGAGAATTGTTCACCCGTAGGAATGACTAAGGGAAACGACATTTTAAAAGCAGATAATAACAAAGCTTGGAAGAGTTTTAAAAAGGGCAGGAATATGGTCAGAGTGCTTTTGTGTAGCTCAAATCTTTCATGTATGACTGCATATGTCATAAGGAAAAATGATTCAGGTAGCTGAATAATGTCAAATATATACCAATATTTAATATTAAGCTTAGAAGTCGTGGGGTATACTGAACACTGGTTATGGAAGTCAGTATTCATATTGTAAACATTATCTAGTATGACTTTTGTTAACCCATCTGTTTCTGCTTTTTTCCCACCCCCAAAAAATATTTGCATGGAGTTGTCATTAATACAAATGAAGTTTTTCAGAGTAACATTTTTTTTAATGTTTTGAACACTTCAAGTGAGATAGCAATGGGAGGTTTTGGAGAATCAATTTTGTGTCTTGCAGAATTTAATGGAATGCGAACATTAGGCAACTTGGGAACAGGCGATTTGGATGAAAATAGAAACTTGAAACAAAATTGTCAAAAAAAACTAACTTCTGTTGCTTTCCTCATTAGAGGTTGCAGCTAGTCTGTCCTTAAGGTAAGGACAGAGTTTGTCCGGTTTGATTTCCCTCCCTGGGGTGTCTTGTCATCTCTGCATCTCTCAGCCGCAGTCACAGCTGAGACCTTGTCAATCCCTGCAGTGCCTTCTTAATCTCCACCTCAAGCCATTCTGTTCCCTTCCAGGTTTTCACTGTCCCCCACATCTTGACTTGTTTCATGGTCTGTCTTGTTCAGGTCCTTGCACACACCACAAATGCTTTGGTTCCACTCCTGCTTTGCCGTCCTGACCTGACTAAGCCAGTGTCATGTTTAATCGGACAGCCAATTCCCAGCACTTTAAAGTCAGGGGTGCAGGGCTCCACCATCTGTAGGTAAGCCATTCAGAACTCCACGCCCCCATTCTTGCTCTGTCAATATCTATCAGCCTTGGCTGTCGCTTCCGTCACTCAAAAGCAAAAAAAGTTAGAATAGCATTGAAGCATGTATATTACCATATGTGAGATAGATTGCCCGTCCAGTTTCGATGTATGAAACAGGGCGCTCAAAACCGGTGCTCTGGGATGACCTGAGGGATGGGTTGGGATGGGAGGTGGGAGGGGAGTTCAGGATGGGGAACACATGTACACCTGTGGCTGATTCATGTCTATGTATGGCCAAAACCACTCCAATATTGTAAAGTAATTAGCCTCCAATTAAAGAAATTTACAAAAAAAAAAAAAGAAACCACCCCCCCCCCCCAAAAAAAAAGCTGCTGTTCTTTACATCTGTGTCTCTGGCTGTAAAGAACAGAAGCTTTTTTTGTGCTGTGGTTTCTCTTTAACTTTTTTTATTGTAAAGTAATTAGCCTCCAATGAAAATAAATAAATTTACAAAAAGAAAACTAAAAGAGAAACCACACCCACAAAAAGTGTCTGTTCTTTACATCTGTGTCTCTTTGGCTGTAAAGGACAGAGGCTTTTTTTGTGCGGTGGTTTCTCTGTAACTCTTTTTATTATAAGGTAATTAGCCTCCAATTAAAATAAATAATAAAAGGCTTTTGCAGGAGGCCCCTTGCTGAGTGCAGCCCCCAGCCTATGACTGCCTCCACCCACAGTTGTCTCACCCAACTCAGTTCTGCCTACTGTCAGTCTCTGGCCACCCCACTCTCGCTGAGACATGTGGACCATCATAGGCATTTTGGGCGGTATGTGAAGCATCTTGAATGTGTGCGGGGGTGGCATCTGCTCAGCCAGGTTCTGGCCTGGGTAGTGCACACATTCTGTCCCCAGTGCCAGTGACCAAACCTGTTTGTCCCCTCGTCCTTGTTACTCTTGGCCTCTGATGGCCTAGAAGTGAAGTGAAGATGCTCAGTCATGTCCAACTCTTTGCAACCCCGTGGACTATAGCCCCCCAGGCTCCTCCGTCCATGGGATTCTCCAGGCAAGAAGACTGGAATTGGTGGCCATTTCCTTCTCCAGGAGATCTTCCCAACTCAGGGATCGAACCCAGGTCTCCTGCATTGTAGGCAGACGCTTTACCTTCAGGGCCACCAGGGACGTCTTAAACAACAGAAATGTCTTCAAGCTTTTTCTGGAGGCCGAAGTCTGACATCAAAGGATCCGCAGGGCCACCCCTCTAATGACAGCTTCTGACCCTGTCTCCAAACGAGATCAGATTCACTGTGGTGACCTCAACATATCTTGCTGGGGGGACACAAATCAGCCCATGAGAGGCAGATTGTGGCCCTGCAGATTCTGGAAATGTCAGAGGAGCATGGGCATCATGTCGTGGTCCACAGCAGAGAAGCTGGCCTCTCTCCACTTCACCCACCTCCCCACAACCAGGGGCCCTCTCTCCTGCATCTTCTATCTTTGTCCACTGAATTTTTCTTATCTTAAAAACAATTCTCTCCTGGCCTCTCTTCCCCTCAAGCTGCTATTCTCATTTCTCTGCCCTTCGCAGAAAGCATTGTCCTGAAAGTGTTTGTACTCGTGGTCCCCGTTGTTTTTCCTGTTTCTCTCCTGTTCTCAGTCAGGTGCAGCTAACACGGAAGATTGCTCTCTCCTCCTGAGACTCCCTCTTGGCTTTTTAGGATCCTTGCCTGGTTTTCCTCCTGCCTCTCTGGCTGCTGCTTCTCACATTCACGTGCCAGCGCTTCTATCTCCTAGACCTCTGGTTTTTCATTCACCCTCATGTTGCAAGGGCTTCCCTGGTGGCTCAGCCGGGAAAGCATCTGCCTGCAATGCAGGAGACCTGGGTTCGATCCCTGGCTCAGGGAGATCCCCTGGAGAAGGAAATGGCAACGCACTCCAGTACTCTTGCCTAGAAAAGTCCGTGGATGTAGGAAATTGCTGGGCTACAGTCAATGGGGTTGAAAGAGTTGGACACAACTGAGCGACTTCACTTATTTCGTGTTGGAAAACACTCCTTCTGCCCAGGTGAGCCTCAGAATTTGGTCTCCAGCTTGGACCTTGAGAGCTCAGAATTTTGGACTCCTGTATCCAGCTGCTTACTTGACAGTTCCATCTGCCAAACTTCATGGGCATCTCAAGCTCAATGTGTCAAAAACTTAACTCCTTCCCTTGCCTCACCTCCAACTCAAGTCTACCCACACTCCAACATATTCTGATTTCCTATTTGTCCATCTGCAAATCCTGACTCTTAACATCGTGGTGTATCCAAAATGTGACTGACTCGTCACCTCCTCAGCTACAATCCTGGCCCAAGTCCCAACATTTGTTGCCTGGATCACCACCACAGCCTCCTGAGTGGGCTGTCTGCTTCCACGCTTGTCTCTCTGCAGTCCACCATGTGAAGAGGTCAGAGGTGAGGGCATAAGCCAGCATCCTGACAATGGTCTAAATTCACTGACATGAGCTGGCTTCCACTCCGGCCCTTCGCCTACCTCGTACCCTTCCCCTTGGGCCTTCTGCTCTAGCACACCTGGTTCTGCTCTTCCTGGAATGGACTCATTTTGCTCCTATTTCAGGACTTTTCTTGCTTGTTATTCTTTCTTCCTGGAAAATCCTTCCCCATTTTGTCCAGATATACAGATGTTATCTACATAGCTTCCCCCTGAACTCCTAAATTCAAGTCTCTGCTCAAAGATAACTGCCTAAATGAGTTTCTTAAGGCCACCATACACACTTAGGAAAGGACTGGCCCCACTGCACAACACACACAAATATGTGTCCTTACCCCTCTTCCTTGCTTTATTTTCCCATGAGTACTTAACTCTAGTATCAGTTCAGCAGTTGCTTAGTCATGTTCGACTCTTTGCGACCCCATGGACTGTACACCAGGCCTCCCTTTCCATCACCAACTCCCGGAGTTTACCCAAACTCATGTCCATTGAGTCGGTGATGCCATTCAACCCCCTCATCCTCTGTCATCCCCTTCTCCTCCCGCCTTCAATCCTTCCCAGCATCAGGGTCTTTTCTAATGAGTCAGCTCTTCCCATCAGGTGGCCAAAGTATTGGAGTTTCAGCTTCAGCATCAGTCCTTCCAATGAATATTCAGTCCTTTAGGATGGACTGGTTGTATCTCCTTGCAGTCCAAGGGACTCTCAAGAGTCTTCTCCAACACCACAGTTCAAAGCATCAATTCTTCAGCGCTCAGCTTTCTTTATGATCCAGCTCTCAAATCCATACATGACTACTGGAAAAACCATAGCTTTGACTATAGAGACCTCTGTCAGCAAAGTCATGTCTCTTCTTTTTAATGTACTGTCTAGATTTTATTCCAAGCTTTTCTTTTCTTCCAATAGCTTTTCCAAGGAGCAAGTGTCTTTTAATTTCATGGCTGCAGTCATTGTCTGCAGTGATTTTGGAGCCCAAGAAAATAAAATATGTCACTGTTTCCAATGTTTCTCCATCTATTTGCCATGAAGTCATAGGACTGGATGCCATGATCTTCGCTTTTTGAATGTTGAGTGTTAAGCCAGCTTTTTAACTCTCCTTTCACCTTCATCAAGATGCTCTTTAGTTCCTCTTTGCTTTCTGCCATAAGGGTGGTGTCATCTGCATATCTGAGGTTATTGATATTTCTCCCGGTAATCTGGATTTCAGCTTGCACTTCATCCAATTCAGCATTTCACATTATGTACTCTGCATATAAGTTAAATAAACAGAGTGACAGTATACAGCCTTGACGTACTCCTTTCCCAGTTTGGAACCAGTCTGTTGTTCCATGTCTGGTTCTAACTGTTGTTTCTTGGCCAGCATGCAGGTTTCTCAGGAGGCAGGTCAGGTGGTCTGGTATTCCTATCTCTTGAAGTATTTTCCACAGTTTATTGTGATCCACACAGTCAAAGGCTTTAGTGTAGTCAATGAAGCAGAAGTAGATGTTTTCTGGAATTTTCTTGCTTTTTATATGATCCAAGGGATGTTAGAAATTTGATTTCTGGTTCCTCTGCCTTTTCTAAATCAAGCTTGAACATCTGAAGGTCCTCAGTTCACGTACTGTTGAAGCCTGGCTTGGAGAATTTTGAGCATTACTTTGCTAGCTTGTGAAATGAGTGTAATTGTATGATAGTTTGACCATTCTTTGACACTGCCTTTCTTTGGGATTGGAATGAAAACTGACCTTTTCCAGTCCTGTAGCCACTGCTGAGTTTTCCAAATTTGCTGGCATATTGAGTGCAGCACTTTCACAGCATCATCTTTTAGGACTTGAAATAGCTCAGCTGGAATGCCATCACCTCCACTAGCTTTGTTCATAGTGAGGCTTCCTAAGGCCTACTTGACTTCACATTCCAGGATGTCTGGCTCTAGGTGAGTGATCTCACCATCATGGTTATCTGGGTCATGAAGATCTTTTTTTGTATAGTTATTGTGTGTATTCTTGCCACCTCTTGTTAATATCTTCTGCTTCTGTTAGGTTCATACCATTTCTGTCCTTTATTGAGCCCATCTTTGCATGAAATGTTCCCTTGGTATCTCTAATTTTCTTGAAGAGATCTCCAGTCTTTCCCATTCTATTCTTTTCCTCTATTTCTTTACACTGATCACTTAGGAAGGCTTTCCTTGCTATTCTTTGGAACTCTGCATTCAGGTGGGTGTATCTTTCTTACTGGATTGAAGTTGGGCAAGAAAAAATCATGATTCAAACCTATATCTATAGTACACATTGTAGAATAGAAATATCTGTGAACAAGATGAATAATGTCCTTACTTTCATGGACCTTACAACTGGGCCGGTAGCCAGAGGCCAGATCATGCATGGCCTTGTAGCCATGTTAAGAAATGTCAAGTTTGTCTGGACTGTGTTCTAAATGTGATGATAAACTGTTGGTGGGTTTCAAGCAGGTGAATGACTTGCTGTGATTTCCTTTTTGAAAAGATCATTCTGGCTGTTATATTGAGAATGTATCATGGGAATAAGAGCTGAAGTAGGGAGACCACTTAGAAAGATAGTAAGTAGTTCAGCAAAGAGTTGATAGTGGTTTGGACAAAGGTGATAGCAATAGGGGCAGAGAAAATGGCAGAGTTGGCTATATTTTGGAGAATGAATTGATAGGACTTGATGACCTATTTGATATGGGAAGTGAGAGGAGTGAGGAAATAGAATAACTTTTAAGTTTCTGTGTTGAACAAGGGGGTAGATGGTGGTGTCATTTATAGAAGCAAGTCTAGGGTTGAAGGAGCTTGTTTTGATTATCATTGATTTCATACTGGACATGTCAAGTTTGAGGAATTTGTGGATGTGTTTAGTAGGCAGGTTGGTTGTATTGGTATAATGCACACAAGAGTGGGCTGGAATTCTTCAGTTGGGAGTCATCAATAAATCATAAAAGATTGGGCCTCCAATAGAACTAAGAACATCAACTTACTAAGAGGCTTGGTGTCGGCAGAAATCACTCCACCAGCACTATACTGGCAAAGGTGCATGCCTTCCTGCTCCCTGAAATCCTAGGGATATGTTTTCAGACTTGTCTTTCTGAACCCACTGCTGCATGGGGATACTATTGTCTACTCCTTCCTGGGAAACTGTGCTCTCAAAGTTTCCCATTCTCTCCTTCTAAGTTCTATTACTTTGCCAACAAAGGTCCGTCTAGTCAAGGCTATGGTTTTTCCAATAGTCATGTATGAATGTGAGAGTTGGACTATAAAGAAAGCTGAGCACCGAAGAACTGATGCTTTTGAACTGTGGTGTTGGAGAAGACTCTTGAGTGTCCCTTGAACTGCAAGGAGATCCAGCCAGTCCATCCTAAAGGAGATCAGTCCCGGGTGTTCATTGAAAGGACTGATGTTGAAGCTGAAGCTCCAATACTTTGGCCACCTGATGGGAAGAGCTGACTCATTGGAAAAGACCCTGATGCTGGGAAAGATTGAAGATGGGAGGAGAAGGGGACAACAGAGGATGAGATAGTTGGATGGCATCATCAATTCAATGGACATGAGTTTGGGTGGACTCCGGGAGTTGGTGATGGACAGGGAGGCCTGTTGTGCTGCTGTCCATGGGGTCGCAAATAGTCAGACATGACTGAGTGACTGAACTGAACTGAACTGAACTGAACTGAAGTTCCCTTTCCCTAAACCTTGTTGTTTCCCAGAGCAGACTAAGGAGTTAGACTATAGGTTGCACTGTCAGAAACAACTTCTCAAGCCACATCTTCCCTAGGATCAGGAAGCTGCTTGCAGATTTCAGCAGCTGTTGGTTTCAGAACTTGATGGAGGTCAGGGAGAAATCCATGCAGACATCTCAAGGTAGAGAATCTAAGATTGAGTGAAGGGCAAGTACAAACACCCTGAGGTGTGAATGTGCCAAGGTTGTTTGATGAACAAGGCCACACAGGTGATGCAAAGGGATTGAACTTCATTTTGAAGGCCACTGGAAATACTTTGGGTTTTTAGCTGACTAAAATGGATAACCACTGGGGCATTACGAGCAGCTGATTGCCGATAATAAATGTTTTATCAGGCTCCTTCTGGCTGCTGTGTGGAGAATAGACTTTGGAAGCAGGGAGATCAGCGATCACAACAACTTTGGCAATGGATGACAGTGTGACACGTTACACTTCTGACCCTAATAGACATTCAAATGGAGACGTTGGCTACACAGTTGGTTCTAAATGTGTAAACTTCATGGGAGAAAGAGATGAGCTGGAGATAGAAAATCAGGACTCATTGGCTGACAGATGATATTTACAGTCATGTAACTGAATGATATTGCATTTTTGGTCCTTCCCTCCCTCCTTTCTCCCCGCCCTCCCTACCTCCTTCATTCACTCATGATTATAAAAGTGATAAAGCTTATTCCCAGACTCTGAATCAAACATTTCCCCCTTTTTTCATGTGTGTGTTCAGTCGCTCATTTGTGTCCTACTCTTTGTGACGCCATGGACTGTAGCCCACCAGGCTCCCGTGTCCATGGGATTCTCCAAGCAAGAATACTGGAGTGGGTTGCCATTCCCTTCTCCAGGGGATCTTCCCAACCCAGAGATAGAACCTGTGTCTCCTGCATTGCCGGTGGAGTCTTTACTGCTGAGCTATTGGGAAGGGCTTCCATTTTTTTTTTTTAACTCCCCCACCAAATATGTGCTATAAACCCTAGGCAGTGTATGGAACTCTTATTTGTGATCTGGGCTGCATACTGCAAATGACCCTGACACAAAGTGCACATCTTAGTAGTACTTGAAAAGATGGAAGCAGACTTTCTAGGAAAAACAGTTGTAATAAGCTGCATGGCATCTATCTAAAGCAAATAAAACCTCTAATTTCAAAAGATACACGCACCCCAGTGTTCACAGCAGCACTATGTACTATACCCAAGCCATGGAAGCAACCTAAGTGGCCATCTATGAATAGACAAACAAGATGTGATATATATATATATATATATATATATATATATATATATATATATAATATGATATGATATGTGATATATATATAGTAGAATATTACACAGCCATAAAAAGGAACAAAATTGTGCCATTTGCAGAAACATGGACGGACCTAGAGATTATTATACCAAAGTGAAGTAAGTCAGACAGAGAAAGACAAATATATCACCTGCATGTGAAATCTAAAAAATATAATAAACTGCTGAATATAACAAAACAGGAGCAGACTCATGGATATAGAAAACAAATCAGTAGTTCCTAGCAGGGAGAAAGAGAAGAGGCATAATACGGGTAGAGGATAAAGAGGGACAAACTACTATGTATGAAATAAATAAGCTACAGGGATATATTGTACAGCACAGGGAATATAATCAATATTCTGTAATAACTTTAAAAGTAATATAGTTTATAAAAATACTGAATCACTATTTTATAAATCTGAAATGAGTATAATATTGTAAATCAACTATACTTCAATTAAAAAACAACCCCCCCAATTTTTAGGATCTATTTAATAAAAATAGTTAAAATTTAAACAAAAAACCCTTGACTAAAAATTGCAATGATTCATATTTAGGCTTCACAGAACAAATGTTTGCAGAAGTCATATGGCATTTCCAGGCATTAGTGAGGTCTCTGTGACTTTCAACCTGATGATCCTGTAACTTTCTGGCTTTAAGATATTGGTGAATACTGTTGTGCGTATGTTCCACCTACCTGATGTTCTTGGTAGCAGTTGCTACACTGTAGGGACAGACTCCTCTGGAAATAGCTACAACACACACTTGGAATCTTACAGTCACATAATCAACCATTTTACTAAATACAAGCATATTTTCATTCACATACAGCTAAAGTTTTTCACATTTCATTACAGTGCACAACAAAGTGAGGAAAAGTACACAGTACATTTTATTCTGGAATATGAGGCAATCTAATCCAACATGCAGTTGTGGTCTTTGTTACAAGTTAGTTTATCTTATCTTCACCTATGTAGTAAAATAGCTTCTAGAGCTTTACCCTTAATATTGTACTAACACCCGACTTTTTCACACATTTTCCAAAACCCACTTATTGCAGTGACAACAGCACTGAATTCTACTAAAATGAGTTTTAAAGTTCTAGAACTTGTTTAAGCAGTTAAGCTCAGCCACTTCTGCTGAATCTATGATGAGTATTTTTAAACCTGTCTAAAAATGCAAAGAATGAGAAAAATATACATATGATGTATTTAAGTCAAGAAAATGGTAGAGAGTTTTGTTTCTATCCTTTTTTTCTTGAACTGACAGAATCCAGTCAACTCTCATCTATCCACTGGATAATCTTGCTTTCAGAATCTTCTAAACATAATTAAGTATAGCAGTTGATGAAACTTTGTGTTAGCCCAATTTACTATCTTTTATTTGTCTTTGACAACCACAAAGCTGGCAACTTAGTTACTCCACCCAAGCTAGGTCACGCTAAACCAAGGAAGAGATGATGATTGGGTCACTTGTAGTGGATGCTGCAGGTAGGTCCAAGGTGGTTTGTTTCCATAATTTTCATGATTTTAGTGCTTTATTTTGACTGAAGTAAATCCTCCAAATTTCAGATTCAGTTACATCCATTCTGAAATTCAATACCATATTTCAAAGCAATTTACCATCCTTAGGCATTCCTATCACAATGGAAATGAGAAACCTGACTCTAATCAGAATTGTTTTTTTCACTACAAAAAGTATGGCTTTTGCCTAGCTGAACTGGCTACAATCAAAAAATCATTTAAAGCATCATGTCTCTTCAAGAAGATAATGGAACTGCAAGGCAACCATTTCAAGTTTCTGATGCAACTAGTTAGCTGTCTGTTCACCTGAGAATTAAGAGTTAACTTTGTAGGGTAGATAGGAGCCCAGTGTAGGCATATGGCAAAAAAGGAGCCAAGGTCATTGTGAAGTGAGTATTTACCCCCACCCCACTCCCCATTGCTGTATTTAGTTCCTTTCAATAATATACCCACTGTATTTCAGGGATAAGAACACTTATAACCCAAACAGTTCTAATGTGTGTTCACTGTGCAATTATTCACTTGTGTAAAATCCTCTTTTCGATAATACCTGAATAGGCCTTACCTTTTGACTTATGCCCAGGTTTCCTCAGGGTTAGAGCTGAGTTATAATCAATAAGGAAACGTATCCTAACATGTAGAGAATATTTATTTGCAGTCATATCTCTTCCAAAGTAAACAATAACAGTTTATTCATTGGGCAGCAGGATGATGCAGTGAAATAAAAACTAGGAGTCAGAAGACCTTCACTTGGGCCTAGTGACTCTCCTCTGCCTCTCAGTTAATTTTTTTGTAAACTGGGGAAGAAAACCTCATGGCCCCTTATAATGATCAAACAGGTCATTCAGTGAACCATAATGTGTCTGTAAGGGTTACAGCCCCTCCTAAGCAGATGTTTATGTTGAGATCATAGTCACCAAAGCAGTGAAACCCCAGGTGTGGTCAGAGGCGAAAGGGGGATGACATCGGTGTTAATAGTATTTCTCTCTTCTAATTCCATGATAATTTGCATGGGAAGATTTCTTACACACTGCTGGTTATTCTTGGACAAGACTGTACATTTTTTTGAATGTGATAATAACAGTGTATAAATTGACTCCCTCTTGACATTCACACCATTTTTTTTACCAGAACACCAGGCCTTGAATGGGTCTTATGAAAAGACTGGCCCATACCCCTCATTTTACAGATGAGCTATGGAGAGCTAATTGGTACCTTTTAACCAAACCCCACACATACATTTAGTGCAGGATATTCTCATTGGTTGGGTTGATATCTCTCATTTTTGTAGGTTTGATCATTGTTCCCGATGTGATACTCTTCTTCCCTTCACATATTTTATTATGATCGTGACCTATGCAACACCAAGAAATAGTTGTCCTGACTGTGGGTGTACTTTCCTGGGGGGCCTGGTTCCCTGGACCTCAGCTTTTTGACATACAGTCTACAAAGGGCATACAGAGCAGCCAGTGTGCAGCTTGGGCCACAAAACAGGGCCAGTTCCAGTTCCAGGTTCCCCCACCTACCTACCCATCACCTGTCTGAGGGCCCCTTGGGGAAGAGGCTCACTTGGTATCCAATATAGAGGTTTAAGTTCTCTTGAGTCGCATGATGATTCTATCATTTTGATCAGCTGAAGTCCAGGTGGGACAGCAGGTTTTGGAGACACAAGGGCTGACTAGCACAAACATCTTCTCTCTGATTTGACTACCTCTTCTGAAGAGTGAACCACGTTGGGGACAAATCCACTCTTCACCCCTTCCCAGCCCTCCTGGATGGTAATATCCCCCCTTTTCACCAGCTCATATATGTCTCTCGTCAGGTCTGTGAAGGCCTTCTCTACATTAATGGCGTCTCGGGCTGACGTTTCAATATACTTCATGCCATACGCAGCAGCCAGTTTCTCAGCCTCGTGGCGAGTCACTTGCCTCTGTGTATCCAGGTCACACTTGTGACCCACGAGAACGAATACAATTTGGTAGGGCTGGACGTGTACTTTGGTCTCTTCTAACCACTCGTGGACATTCTGGAAAGACCTGCGGTTGGTAATGTCAAATAAGAGAAGACCACCTACTGAGTTCCTGTAGTAGGCACGAGTGATGGATCTAGAACACAAGAGAGAAGTCAAGATTGAATGCCAAGCCCAAACTCCTGTACTTCAGTGAACTCAAAGAGTGGTCTCTGGTTAGCGACAGAGTCCTTTGGCAAAAATGCTTTTCTCTTTGTAACAAAGGAATACAAACGTCATTCCATCATAATAACGATACATGAATTTGCAATTGAGCTAAACTTTTCAATTGAGCTAAACTTTGAGATGGTATCTTCTAGAAATGAATGCTCATGGGCATACAGGCATTTTCCCTCAGCTTAGGTCAAACCATAGTTAACCTGTCCATTCTCACCACTGAAGAGCTGAATGAGATTTCCTTTTCTGCTAAGTGGGATATCTAAGTAAAAGGTTATCATGAGGCAAATGAAATAATGGATTAAGTATTCTGTCACCTGGAGAGCTCATTACAAATAATCGTAGTTGGCATAGGATTTTCTAAAAAAGAAAAATGAGTTTATGACAGTTGACAGGAAATACAAGTATATATCACAGAAGTGCTCCATTTATCATTACCGTATTTCTCTGTTACCTTTTTATTTTCATCAGAGGTCTTCAATCTCTTCTGTGAGGAGGAACACGATTTTGTTTTTTTTATTTTGCAGGCCATGTGGGAATAGGAAAAAGAGGGATAGTCTGCAAAGATCTTGAGCCAAGTGTCTGTCTGCCCCACTTCAGAGAGGCTGACTCAGGAGCTACCAGGTGGGAAAAACTGCCTAAATAGACAAAGCTTCCCCTTAAAATCATATGATTTATTTAAAGCATTGTAATCAGAATGTTTCTAAAACCTATTATACATTTTCTCTACTTTTGAAATGGAAGAAACCATATATATTTTCACTTCTTGATTTGAGGAGCTTCATTTTCAATGTGCATTATGATACTTTTCTCAGGGTGTCTTAGACATTGTAGAACTATTTGCTTATCCAGTCACTTTCCTTAGACTACCATGCTTTTTGACCTACGTCTATTTTTAGTTTTTCTTTCTCCTTGGATGAAGAATATAAACAATGAGGGACTCGATAGCTTAAGCCTTAGGACAAATGGCCCAGTAATAACAGAACAAACATTGTCCAGGGAATTGGAGTCCTAGCTAGATGATGGTAAGAACAAAACAACAAAAAAATTTCATAATGTAAATAAAGTTAAAAGACAAATGAAAAACTGGAAAAACACTTTACAACATCCGTGACAGAAAAGGATTAATATTCTTAATATACAAAGAACCCTTAGAAGTCACTATCATCCAATAAATAATAATCTGTGGATATGAAAAGGCTGTTCATACAGAAAGAAATTGTGACAAACACAAAAGATGCCTTTCTTCGCTTATAGTATGAAACATGAAATCACAAGCTCAAAGTGAACCGGGACAAGGATATTTGTTTGCGGAAGTGGGGAAGTGGAGACAAGTCTAATTTTTCTCTTCTCCCCACCCCTCTTCAACCAGCTAACCAATATCTTCTATGCTTGATTTGTGTTCACTAGCTAAATGATGATTTATTGAGGCCTCTTGATCAAGTTTCGGCTCCTCTGCATGACTGTAGCTCAAAGTTTTCTGTGTACACTGCTCTGACTTTTGTCTTTATACATGCAGTTTCCTCACACTCATCAGGCGTCATTGTCTCCAGTAAGCCTTCCCTCATCTGTGTCCATACATATAATTACACGTGATACATGCTACAAGTGAAACAAAGTGTTGGAAGAGAAAATTCCACCTGTTTATTGATCATTCATTATGTGCTAAGTGTTATCGTAGGCTGTGAGCCTACAAATATGAACAAGGCACTCCTTTGTGTAATTACTGACCTAGTTCCCCCTCCACTATGCTAGCAGAGACATTCTAGGAGGGCAATGCCTGTGTCTATTTTGTTTACATGGCATCTCCTTGCAGGAGTTTCCTCAGGCTGTTTCCCCAGTGATAGGTGCAGTGTCTGGCAGAGAGTGAATGATCATTGCATGTGTGCTAGTTGCAAGAAAGAATCAATTATCACAGACATCTCTATTTCTATCTAGTATTTATATTTATATCTATATCTTTATCTCTACATCACCTATCTAGATCTGTCATCCTACATTAGGATGACTTGGGAACATTTTTTGAAATGTAGCATAGGGACTGAAATTGATGAATGACAGTGATCAACTCCAGCGAGTTGATTAACCACCAAGGGGGCAAGTTGGTGGAGTTGTGGCACGAGCAATATGTATTATTGATTGGCAGGATGTATCTTTCCCTGTACTGAATTACCAGCTAGCTGAAGGTGGGCTTGAGCAGAAACTCTCAGAGCCTCGCTACCTTGGCTAAGGGCGGCGACCAGGACCAGGAAGTCCTCTTCCCCCGGGGATCGGGAAAACCCAGAAGACCCTCCCACTGCTCACGGGCCGAGTCTGCGCTCCCACCTGAACCTCTCTTGACCCGCGGTATCCCAGATCTGGAGCTTGATGCGTTTTCCGGGTTCGATCTCCACCAGACGGGAGAAGAAATCCACCCCCACCGTCGGGTCCGAAACCTGGGCAAAGCGGCCCTCGGTGAAGCGGCGGATCAGACACGACTTGCCCACCGTGGAATCCCCGATGACAATCAGCCGGAACTGATACAGCCAGATGGCCTCCATGGCCGAGGCTCGGCAGGTCTCCTTGGCCCGGGCCGCGGGCGGCGAGATGGGGGCGCCAGGCCTGGGCCTCGGAGAGCGCGGCTCGGTCCTGATCTAGATCGGCCACGAGGGCATCGTTGGCCTGGGAGCCTCAGGCCAGGTAGGCCCAGGCGCGGGGAGGACCGAGGGATGGATGCTGCGCTCGCGGAGGTGATGAAATGGCAGCAGCATCAGCACCACGCACTCTGACTCATCACTGACAACAGGCTTACTGTAATCCTCCAGGTAGAGGCGACGCCCAGCACCGCATTGTCTGTAAGAGCAGCGCACACGGAAATGGCTGGGGGCGGGAGGGGGCGGGGTTGGGGGCTGCGGAAGCTAGTTCCCTGCCTTTCTGGCTTAAAAGTCAGCATTCAAAAATCTAAGAGCATGGCATCCGGTCTCATCACTTCCCCGGCAAACGGATGGGGGGAAAATGGAAACAGTGACAGACTTTATTTTCTTGGGCTCCAAAATCAAAGGCGATGGTGACTGCAGCCAGGAAATTAAAAGACGCTTGGTCCTTGGAAGAAGACAGTGTTACTCGCTCAGTCATGTCAGACTCTTTGCAACCCCATGGATGGTAATCCGCCAGGCTCCTCTGTCCATGGGATTTTCCAGGCAAGAATACTGGAGTGGATTGCCATTCCCTTCTCCAGGGGATCTTCCCGAATCAGAGATCAAACCTGGGTCGCCTGCATTGGCAGGCGGATTCTTTACTGTCTGAGCCACTAGGGAAGCCTTGGAAGAAAAGCCATGACAAATCTAGACAGCCTGTTAAAAAGCAGAGACATCACTTTGTGAACAAAGGTACCTATAGTAAATACTATGGTTTTTCCGGTAGTCACCTATGAATGTGAGAGTTGGACCCTAAAGAAGGCTGAGCACCAGAAATGACGCTTTTGAACGTCATTTGGTGTTGGAGAGGACTCTTGAGAGTCCCTTGGACTGGAAATAGATCAAGCCAGTCAATCCTAAAGGAAATCAACCCTGAATATACATTGGAAGGACTGATGCAGAGGCTGAAGCTCCAATACTTTGGCCACCTAACGGGAAGAGCTGACTCACTGGAAAAGACCCTGATGCTGGGAAAGATTGAAGGCAGGAGGAGAAGGGGATGGCAGAGGATGAGATGGTTGGATGGCATCACCGACTCAATGCTTTGAGCAAACTCTGGGAAATAGTGAAGGACAGTGAAGCCTGGTGTGCTGCAGTCCATGGGTTCACAAAGAGTTGGACACGATTTAGCCACTGAACAACAACTTCCTTTCTTCCACCCACCTCCTTTTTTTAATTAAATTTTTTTCTATCTTTCAAATAGCAAAAGTAACACCTCTTCATTAAAACTAGTGAAACAATACAAATATACTGAAAAGAAATATGAAGTTTGCTACATATTCTTCCACATGTATTTCTATAAAATATATACATATACACATTTATTGCTGTTTGATTTCACACAAATTTGATCAAACTGGACTGTTCTGACATTTGCTTTTTGCAATTAATAAAGAATCATAGACATCTCTTTATTTCCAACTCAGTTTCCTTTTGCCATAACAATTCTGCAAAACAACCCAAATGTCCATCAACAGATAAATGGATAAACAACACATATGTTATTTCTATGAAATAGGGTTTTAAAAAGAAGGACCAGAAAGTCAAAGAGTATGAATATTTTAAATGTTATAGATATGGGCATTATACTTTGCAAACATACTTAGCAATTTAAGTTCTAGTTGGCAAGTTTGAAAAGACCATTTCTTTTTTCTTTTCTTTTCTTTTTTTTTTAAGAAAACTATCAGAAGTTACTTTAATAAAATTAAATCCTGCCAAAGCGGGATGGGTACAATGGGGTGTCTGGCTCTCCCAAGATTACAAATTGCAGAGTGAACATCTTGTAGTCTTTGAATATGATGTACTAAAATCATTAACTTTATTCCTGACAAAACCAGTACAAAGTTTAAAACTGTGTTCAAGCCTCTATGGCCTTGTCTTTTGAAGTAAAATGCTGACTTGAGTCAATGATTGGAAAATGTAAAGATTCAGAAACAAAGAATAGCTGTTGGGCTAAGGAACTGGTAACAATTTAGACTATAATTCTGCCACATAACAGAATCACCTGAACTCCCAGTTCCTTGAAGGATTTAGATAAAGGCCTGATACATATTCCTAAATTGTTTTTACAGGAAGCAGACACCCCCCGGCCACCAGATGAAAACTGCTGAGCTCAAGAACACAGACCCTAGGCTGACTGAAACCAGAAGTTTGATAATGCTTGAAATGTCACCTTGATGCCAACCAATCCAAGAACTGTCCACAAGCTGATCACACTCTGCTCCTTGAACACTATAGAACTCCTTACTACCCCCTCCAGGCTGGGTCATAGGGTCTTCAGGGCATTAGCTCATTGTGGCCCCCTTTGCCTGGCAAAGCAATAAAAAAAACTATTCTACTTCATCCAAAACTCTGTCTCCCTGTTCCTATTTGGCACCATTGAACAGAGGCCAAGTTTCAACGACAAGTTTACAGCAGTTAAAAGCCCTAACAGTGAGGCTTGAAAAGACCATTTCTTTGGCATTACTTCAAGCATCATATGTGATATTCTTTATTAATTCTTTCCAATCTGATGTAATTACAAATAAATGGAATCACACAATATATGGACTTTTGTAACTGACTTCTTTCACTTATCATAATGTTTTTGAGTTCATCCACATTGTAACATGTATCAAGACTTTATTCCTTTTTATAACTGAATAATATTCCATTGTATGACATACCATATTTTGTTTATCCATTCATCTGTTGATGGACATTTGGGTTGTTTCTGCCTTGTGACTATTATGGATAATGCTGCTATGAACATTCATGTACAAGTTTTTGTTAAAACCCATGCTTTGAACTCTTTTGGATTTAAACCTAGGGGCAGAATTCCTGTGACCTATAGTTACTCTATGCTAAATCATCTGAAAAAATGCTAGAATGTTTTCCACAGCAGCTGCACCATTTTACATTCCTACCAGCAATGCATGAGGATTCTGGTTTCTCCATATCTTCCAACACTTTATTTTCCTACTTTTTGATTCTAGACATCCTAGTGAGTATGAAGTAGTATTTCACTGTGTCTTTGATTTACATTTCCCTGATGACTAATCACAATGTGCATATTTTCACATTCTTATTGGCCTTTGCATATCTGGCTTGGAGAAATGTAGACTCAGATCCTTTGCCTTTTCTTTCTTTTTCTTTTCTTTTCTTTGGCCACGGCAAGTGGTGAGCAAGTAGCTTGTGGGATCTTATTTCCCCACCAGGGATTGAACCTGGGACCATGGCAGTGAGAGTGTGTTGTCCTAACCACTGGACCACCAGGGAATTCCCCCTTTGCCCATTTAAAAACTGGATTATTTATCTTTTTATTATTGAGTTATAAGAGCTCTTTATATATTGTAGGTACAAGTCCCTTATCAGATATGTGATTTGTAAATATTTTCTCCCATTTTGTGTGTCCATTTTTGACTTTTGTTAAGGGTGCCCTTTGAAGTGCAGTTTTAAATTTTGATGAAGATTGTCTATTTTTGCTTTATCACTTGTGCTTCTGATGTCATGTCTAAGAATGCTTTGCCAAATTCAAGTACATGAAGATTTACTCCTAGGCATTCTTCTAGAGTTTTGTAGTTTTAGCTCATACATTCAGGTCTATATTTCATTTTATGCTAATTTTTATATATGCCATAAGGTAGGGGACCAGCTGCATTCTTTTGCATGTGGATATCTAGTTGTTCAAGCACCATTTGTTGGAGAGACTATTCTTTCCCCACTGAATGATTTTGACACCCTTGTTGAAAGTCAGTTGACTGTAGACTGGTTTATTTCTGGACTCTCAATTTTATTCCATTGCTCTATGTCTAGTGTCTAGTCTTCTGCCAGTACCACATTGTCTTGATTGTTGTAGCTTTGTAGTCAATTTAGAAATTGGGAAGCAAGAGCCTCCTACTGTGTTCCTTTTTTTCCAAGATTGTTTTTGGCTATTTTGGGGCCCCTTTCAATTCCATATGAATTTTAGCATCTGCTTGTCAGTTTCTGCATATAGGGAAGCTGTGATATTGATTGAGGTTTCATTCAATCTATAGATCAATTTGGGGAATACTGACTGCCATCATAATGAAATTAAGTCTTCCAATGCTTGAACATAGAATATCTTTCCATATATTTAGGTATTTTAAATTTTCCTTCAACAAAGATTTGTAGTTTTCTGTTTACAAGTCTTAAACTTCTTCAGCTAAGTTATCTGTTTTCTTAATTTTTCATTTTTGGATTCTTCATTGCATTTTTCAATCATTTTATTTTGACTGCACTGCATAGCTTGCAGGATCTTAGATCTCCAACCAGGCACAGAACCTGGGGCCTGGCAGTGAAAGCACTGAGTTCTAACCACTGGAGAACCAGGGAATTCCCAATTTTTTTAGTGCATTCCTTATGATTTGGTCAAATGCTTTTTCTGCATCTTTGAGGCAAACATGTGATTTTATTCTATTAATATAATGTATTACATTAATTGACTTTTGGATATTGAGTTAACCTTGCATTCCTGGTATAAATCCTACTTGATCATGGTATGTAATTTTTAAAATATGTTTTAAAATTTGATTTTCTAGTATTTTTGAGGATATTTGCATTCTTATGCATGATATTTATTGGTCTATAGTTTTCTTTTATTGTAATGTCCTCTTCTGGCTTTAGCATTAGGGTAATATGAAAACAGTGTCAGACTTTATTTTTTTGGGCTCCAAAATCACTGCAGATGGTGACTGCAGCCATGAAATTAAAAGACGCTTACTCCTTGGAAGAAAAGTTATGACCAACCTAGATAGTATATTCAAAAGCAGAGACATTACTTTGCCAACAAAGGTCCATCTAGTCAAGGCTATGGTTTTTCCAGTGGTCATGTATGGATGTGAGAGTTGGACTGTGAAGAAGGCTGAGCACCGAAGAATTGATGCTTTTGAAGTGTGGCGTTGCAGAAGACTCTTGAGAGTCCCTTGGCCTGCAAAGAGATCCAACCAATTCATTCTGAAGGAGATCAGCTCTGGGTGTTCTTTGGAAGGAATGATGCTAAAGCTGAAACTCCAGTACTTTGGCCACCTAATGTGAAGAGTTGACTCATTGGAAAAGACTCTGATGCTGGGAGGGGTTGGGGGCAGGAGGAAATGGGGGTGACAGAGGATGAGATGGCTGGATGGCATCACGGACTCGACGGACATGAGTTTGGGTGAACTCCGGGAGTTGGTGATGGACAGGGAGGCCTGGCGTGCTGCGATTCATGGGGTCACAAATAGTCGGACATGACTGAGCGACTGAACTGAACTGAATATTGGCCTCCCCAAATTCCTTCCTTTTCTGCTTTTTGGGAGAGTTTGTGAAGAACTAGTATTAATTCTTTTTTATATATCTGCTAGAATTTAGCAATGAAGCCATCTGGGTGTGAGCTTTTCTTTGTGGGTAGTGTTTTGTTTACTAATTCAATTTCTTCACTTCTTATAACTCTGTTCAGATTGTCTATGTCTTCTTGAGTAAATTTCAGTAGTTTGTGTATTGGTAGAAATAGCTCCATTTCATCTAAGTTATCCAATTTTTCAGCATCCAATTGTTCATTGTATTACTTTATGGAATTTTGTAAGATCAGTGGTAATGTCCCTTCTTTCATTTATGATTCTAGTGATTTTAGAATATTCTTTTTCTTCTTGGTCAATCTAGCTAAAGATGGTGTCAATTTGTTTTCAAAGAACCAGTTTCTGATTTTGTTGATTCTATTTTTTTTTTGCTCTCCATTTATCTCTGCTCTAATCTTATTTCATTCTTTCTGTGTGATTTACTTTTAGTTTATTCATCTTTTTCCAGTTCCTTAAGGTGTAGAGGTAGGTTATTGATTTGAGATCTTCTTTTTCTCTGTGCTGTGTGTGCTTAGTCACTCAGTTGTGTCCAACTCTTTGTGACTCCATGGACTGCAGCCCGCCAGACTCCTCTGTCCATGGGGATTCTCCAGGGAAGAATACTGGAGTGGTTTGGCATGCTCTTCTCCAGGGCATCTTCCCAACCCAGGAATCGAACAGGGGTCTCCTGCATTGCAGGCAGATTCTTTACCTCTAAGCTACCAGGAGGGCTTCCCTGGAATGTGGGGAAGCAGAAGAGATTAAGAAGAGGTGGCTAGAATACAGAGGAGAACTATACAAAAAAGGTCTTAATGACCTGGATAACCACAACGGTGTGGTCACTTACCTAGAGCCAGACATCCTGGAGTGGGAAGTCAGTGGGCCTTAGGAAGTATCACTGTGAACAAAGCTAGTGGAGGTGATGGAATGCCAGCTGAGCTATTTCAAATCCTAAAAGATGATGCTGTGAAAGTGCTGCACTCAATATGCCAGCAAATTTGGAAAACTCAGCAGTGACCACAGGACTGGAAAAGGTCAGTTTTCATTCCAATCCCAAAGAAGGGCAATGCCAAAGAATGTTCAAACTACCACACAATTGTGATCATTTCACATGCTAGCAAGTTAATGATCAAAATTCTTCAAGCTAGGCTTCAACAGAATGTGAACTGAAAGCTTCCAGATGTTCAAGCTGGCTTTAGAAAAGGCAGAGGAACCAGAGATCAAATTGCCAACATCTGTTGGATCATAGAAAAAGCAAGAGAATTCCAGAAAAACATTTTCTTCTGCTTCATTGACTAGGCTAAAGCCTTTGACTGTGTGGATCCCAACAAACTATGGAAAACTCTTCAAGAGATGGGAATACCAGACCACCTTACCTGCCTCCTGAGAAACCTGTATGCAGGTCAAGAGGCAACAGTTAGAACATTACGTAGAATGAAGGACTGGTTCCAAATTGGGAAAGGAGTACGACAAGGTTATATGTTGTCACCTTGATTATTTAATTATATGCAGAGTACATCATGCAAAATGCCAGGCTGGATGAATCACAAGCTGGAATCAAGATTGCTGGGAGAAATATCAACAACCTCAGATATGCAGATGATACCAGAAATTGAAGAGGAACTAAAGAGCTTCTTGATGAGGGTGAAAGAGGAGAGTGAAAAAACTGGCTTAAAATGCAACATTCAAAAAATGAAGATCATTGAGAAAGTCATTTCCTAGGCAGGTTGATAACAAGTCTAGGGGTTCCCAAGGAGAGAGGGGTCTGGAATTCTCAAGGAGGAAGAAAGGACAAACTTTTTTTGTCCCTCTACATTCCTTAGGATTATATAACAACAATGTATCCTGCTTGAAGACAGTCTCTCTGGAAAAAACCTTCTGGCTAATCCTGTTATCTTAAGCTGTAAATTATGGGAGTAGGTCTAGTGAGGTCTTTACAACCTCCAGACATTCTTTTGATTCACTGTAATAACTAATTAGAGAGTATATAACTCCATGGCTAACACTAGCAAGGGGGTACTCTTTCTGCCCCCTTCTGATGTCTATGTCAGAAGCTTTCTCTTTATTACACAAAATCTCTGAGCGATCAAGCCTCGTCTCTGGCCCCAGAATGAATTCTTCTCCGGAGGCCAAGAATCCCGGCGTCTTTGCGTGGTTCAGCAACAACCTTTCATCTTGGGGGCTCATCCGGGATTCTTCAGGGCAAGGTAAGGATGCTTGGAGCTCTAGTTCTTTGTTCTCCTAGCAAACACATTTTCTGCCGTGCTTTACTAACTCTATGGTGTGCTTGTGTGAATGAATGAAATGCCCTGCATGAAGCAAGTGAGGAGCCCTGCTCTGCGGTTCTGCGGTGACCTCATACAGCTTATGGCAGAAACCTGTCGGGGGTTTATACCAACCTGCCCATGCCAAGAGACACCCAATGTCTCCTTTGGGGACCGACCAGAAATGGATAAAGCATGTGGACCGAACTCTCCTTTCTCAGTCAAACTTTTCGGTCTCTTTGACCATTTCATAACTCCTTGGGATTTAGAAGTACGAACCTAATCTGTCAGATCATAGACTTTCAAGGGACTTGTGATCTATACGGTTACTGTGTACTATGACTTAGACCCCAAACTTGAATTGGTAGTCAGGAAGCACCTAGCCTCGCTAGGGATGGAAAGTTTGGAAGCTAGATGGAGCACTAGCTCCAAGAGCATCTCTGAGGTTAAAGGTTACTCAGACTGGAACTACAATGGATTTTTTTTTTCCCTTTGGTAATGCTGGCTCTTAGTGGACCAGAGTAGACTCTTATACTGGTGTGGTGACGCTTGGTAGGAACATTTCAGTTTTATGTTCATATCAGTCTTATTGTGGTCAGGAATATACTCAGGGTCGTGCACAGGCACTCAGGTGATGAAAGGTGCCCCCAGGGTCTTAGCCTTGGAGGTATTCCGGAAGTTTACTCTGATTGCACCCTGGGTGGCATCAGAGGCAAGCAAGGTTTTAATGGTGAGGATCTGGACGTCAGTCAGGGATTCCATCAGGTTTACCCCTGGTGCATCTCCACCCCATCTCGGTGGTAGAACCGGAAGGGACGAGTATGTCACCTGCATCGGTATGTCACCTGTGTCGGTAAAGTCCAACCAGGAAAGAAAAGCTTTGGTGTAGAGTCTGTCTACACCCCCATCTAGAGCAGGGAGGGACGCCTCTGGTAGGAAGATGGTGCTGGTCACTTTTTTTCTCTCATAGATGGGAGCTAACAATTCCAGCCTCACTCCTTTGAACTGTATCCTGAAAAACTGGGATAGATTTGATCCCCACGGCTTAAATAAGACACACCTGGTCTTCCTGTGTGATACTGCATCGCCGCGGTACCCACCGGAGGATGGCGAATGGTGGTTGGTTTGAGGGTCTCTTAAGTACAATACTGTTTTACAGTTAGAGCAGTTCTGTAGAAAACAAGGAAAATGGGGAGAAGTAGCATATGTGTTGCCCTTTTTCTCTTTGCAAAATACGCCACACTTATGTCCTAAGGGTACAGATTTGGGTGTGACTCCTTCAGCTCCCTCCTGTCCTCCTACTTTGCTAGATGAGATGGAGCACAGGAGACAAAGAGATAAATAAAAGCAGATTTCTCCAATCTATCCCTGGGATCATATATGTAGAGCAGCCAGAGAGACTGAGGAACAGCCACACAAGCTGTTGCCTCTTCATGAAGCACCCACCAGGAAAAATAATCAGTCTATGAGAGTTAATAAGCCTTTTTCTTATCAAGAAATACAAAGAATCGAGGATCTGGGAGACTATTTAGAGGACCCAGAAAAATATTTTAGAGCTTTTAAAGGTGTTACTCTGCTTTATGACCTTACTTGGAAGGATGTGATGTATATCTTGGGACAAACGCTGACTCCGGACTCAGACTAGAGTTTTGGGGAAAGCAGTTGCTTATGGAGATGAATGGCTTGGTAATGAATCAGTAGGGAAGAGGGAAGACGAGATAGCGGTCCTCCCCAATGGCAATCAGGCGGTCTCAACTACAGAACCAGACTGGGACTACAACACAGCTAAAGGAAGATGGGATCAGAGTCATTTTGTCAGATGTATTCTTGAAGGACTCAGGCAGGCGTGTGCTAAGCCTTTAAACTATGGCAAATTGGAAGAGGTAGAACAGGAGAAGGAAGCTCCTGGTAAATTCCTAGATAGACTGAGAGAAGCCCTTCGCAGATTCACTGAGATTGATCCCGAAAGTGAAGAGAGAAAAGTGATCTTAAAGGATAGATTTCTCACTCAGTCGGCTCTAGATATCCGCTGTAAACTATTAAAATGGGCGTATGGACCAAATCAGTCTTTATATAATCTGTTGCAACTGGCTCAGTCTATTACGGTAGGGAATATGAGGGAAAGAAAGAGAGGCAAAAAAAAAAAAAAAAAAGGACAAAGGAACAGGCAGAAGCCCTTGCAATGGCTATGAAAACCGTTTGTAAACAGCCTGATAAAAATGCCCAGAGGGACCCAGGTGAAAATGGATGAGCTTGCTATTACTGTGGAAAGGAGGGTCACCTCAAGCGGAATTGCCCTCAGGCATCTAAGCTGCCCCCGGCTCCATGTCCGGTCTGCAAAGGACCACACTGGAAGAGAGACTGCCCTCAGAGGCGTAGGTTTCAGGGGTCGGGCTCTCAAGACAAACAGGACTAAAGGTGTCCTGGGGTCCCCACACAAGCTCCCATCCTAATTACATCTGAAGAACCCCGGATATTAATAACTGTGGAGGTCCAATCCTTCGATTTCCTTTTAGATACTGGGGCAACTTACTCCGTGCTTACTGAAGCCCCTGGCCCACTTTCTTCCTGATCCGCTTCCGTAAGGGGACTGTCTGGATGAGCCAAAAGGTATTACTTCAGTTATTCTTTAAGCTATAACTGAGACTCTGTGCTATTTTCACATGAGTTTTTGATCGTGCCAGAGTCTCCCTCACCCCTTTTGGGGAGGAATATACTGAGCAAAGTCCATGCCTCTGTTTTCATGAATATGGAGCCTTCCCTTTCTCTCCCTTTAATTGAACAAAATGTAAATCCTAGAGTATAGGCTGAAGGAAAATCTGTGGGTTGAGCACAAAATGCTATTCCTGTAGTTGTCAAGCTCAAAGACCCACACTTATTTCCACATAAGAAGCAGTATCCACTGAAACCTGAGGTTAAGGAAGGGTTAAAACCCATCATCGAAAATTTAAAGGAACAAGGACTATTAATTCCTTGTAACAGTCCATGCAACACTCCTATTTTGGGTATAAAAAATCAAATGGTAAATGGAAACTAGTTCAAGATTTATGAATAATAAATGAGGTTGTAGTTCCTTTACATCCCGTGATGCCTAATCCTTACACTGTATTGTCTAAAATTCCTGAATGAGCCAAATATTTCTCAGTAATTGATTTGAAAGATGCCTTCTATTCAGTGCCTTTGGCAGAGGAAAGTCAATTTCTATTTGCCTTTGAGGACCCTACACAGCTAGTTTCTCAGTTAACCTGGAAAGTTTTGCCCCAGGGATTTTGTGACAGTTTTCACTTATTTGGATAAAGTTTGTCACGGGATCTACAAAACTTGAATAGCTCCGAAGCAGTGGTGTTACAACATGTAGATGATATTCTGCTCAGTGCTGAGACAGAGGAAGCTTGTTCACGAGCCTCAGAAGACTTCTTAAACTTTCTGGCAGGCTGCGGTTACAAGGCATCAAGAGAAAAGGCTCAGCTTTGTCAACAATCTGTTAGATATCTGGGCCTAATCATATCAGAAGGGACTAGAGCCATAGGCCCCGAGAGAATTAAGCCTATACTAAATCATCCCCTACCTATGACTTTAAGACAATTGAGAGGATTTTTGGGAATCACAGGTTACTGTCACATTTAGATTCTGGGTTATGGGGAATTTGCCCAGCCTTTATATAAACTTATAGCTGAAACTCAGCAGGCTCAAACCGACAAACTGGTTTGGTCTCCAGATACTCAAAAGGCTTTTAAGGTTTTTCAGACTGCTCTCCTGCAAGCTCCAGCTCTGAGCTTGCCCACAGGGTCAGAATTTAATTTGTTTGTCACTGAAAGAAAAGGTGTGGCCTTGGGAGTTTTGACACAATCTCGAGGGCCTCACCAGCAACCTATTGCTTATCTAAACACAGAATTAGATGTAATTTCACGTGGGTGGCCCCACTGCCTAAGAGTAATTGGGGCAGCGGCTTTATTAGCACCTGAAGCTTTAAAAATAATTAATGGACGAAACCTTACTGTACTGACTTCTCATGATGTGAGTGGGATCTTAAATTCTAAGGTTAATATGTGGATGGCAGACAGTAGGCTTATTAAATATCAGTCATTGTTGTTAGAAGGACCAGTAACTAAGCTTAAAGTTTGTGGAAATTTAAATCCTGCCACTTTCCTTCCTGAGAAGGAAAATGAAACACCTGATCACGATTGTTCCCAATTTCTAACTTTAAACTATGCAGCTCGGGAAGATCTAGTGGATACCCCATTAGACAGTCCTGACATGGAAATATTTACTCATGGCAGTTCTTTTGTTCGGGATGGAAAGCATAAAGCAGGTTACACTGTGGTGATGGCTGAACGGGTTTTAGAAGCAAAATCTCTCCCCCAGGGAACCAGTGCTCAGTTAGTGGAGCTTATGGCTCTGACCCAAGCTCTAGAGTTAAGCAAAGGGCAGCAGGTAAATATCTACACTGATTCTAAGTGTGCTTATTTGACTTTACATGCTCATGCTGCAGTATGGAAAGAAAGACAGTTTATTTATTTATTTAAATTGTATTATTCTTGTTGCTATTTTATTCTTTTTTTTTTTTTTTGCTGTGCCTTGCAGCATGTGGGATCTTTGTTCCCCCACCAGGAATTGAACACATGCCCCCTGCATTGGAAGCACAGAATCTTAACCACTGGACTGCCAGGGAAGTCCCAGAAAGACAGTTTAAAACAGCAACAGGAGAACCTATTAAACATTTCAGAGAGATCAAGAGACTTTTAACTGCTATATATTGTCCTAAAGAAGTAGCTGTTATGCATTGCAAAGGACACAACAGAGATGGGAGTAAAGCAGCTGAAGGCTAACAAACACATGAAAAGATGTTCAACATCACTCATTATTAGAGAAATGCAAATCAAGACCACAATGAGGTATCACTTCACACCAGTCAGAATGGCTGTGATCCAAAAGTCTGCAAGCAACAAATGCTGGAGAGGGTGTGGAGAAAAGGGAACCCTCTTGCACTGTTGGTGGGAATGCAAACTAGTACAGCCACTATAGAGAACAGTGTGGAGATTCCTTAAAAAATTGCAAATAGAACTGCCTTATGACCCAGCAATCCCACTGCTGGGCATTCACACTGAGGAAACCAGAATTGAAAGAGACACATGTACCCCAATGTTCACCGCAGCACTGTTTATAATAGCCAGGACATGGAAACAACCTAGATGTCCATCATCAGATGAATGGATAAGAAAGCTGTGGTACATATACACAATGGAGTATTACTCAGCTGTTAAAAAGAATTCATTTGAATCAGTTCTGATGAGATGGATGAAACTGGAGCCGATTATACAGAGTGAAGTAAGCCAGAAAGAAAAACACCAATACAGTATGCTAACACATATATATGGAATTTAGAAAGATGGTAATGATGACCCTGTATGCAAGACAGCAAAAGAGACACAGATGTGGAGAGCAGACTTTTGGACTCTGAGGGAGAGGGAGAGGGTGGGATGATTTGGGAGAATGGCATTGAAACATGTATACTAGCATGTAAGAAATGAATCGCCAGTTTATGTTTGATGCAGGATACAGGATGCTTGGGGCTGGTGCACGGGGATGATCCAGAGAGATGATATGGGGTGGGAGGTGGGAGGGGGGTTCATGTTTGGGAACTCATGTACACCCGTGGTGGATTCATGTCAATGTATGGCAAAACCAATACAGTATTGTAAAGTAAAATAAAGTAAAAATAAAAATTTAAAAAAAAAAGAAAAAAAAGAAAAAGAAAAGACCCTGATGCTGGGAAAGATTGAAGGCGGGAGAAGAAGGGGACAACAGAGGATGAGATCTTTGGATGGCATTACTGACTCAATGGACATGAGTTTGAGTAAACTCTGGGAGTTGGTGATGCACAGGGAAGCCTGGCGTGCTGTAGTCCATGGGTTCACAGTCGGACACGACTGAGTGACTGAACTGAACTGAACTTGAACAATACAGGTTTGAAACATGTGGGGCCAAGTGGCTTCTTTTTTTTTTTTTTCCAGTAAATATGTACCACACTGGTAAACCCAGCTTGGTTGGAGCTACAGAGGCAGAACTGAAGAGGAGACTCTAAAGTTAAATGTGGATTTTCAACTGTGCTTGGGTTAGCACCCCAATCCCTGCATTGTTGGAGGGTCAACTGTATATATGGAGTATTTATCTCCTATCTGATCAATGATAAAAGTCTCTAGTATATTCCAGTAAACTTTTTTTTTCTTTAAAAAAGAAAATAATAAAGCAGCTGAAGGTAATCAGCTGGCTGACTGTCAAGCCAGAAAAGCGGCACTGCATGAAACCCCTTCACTACAGACGCATTTGGTCTGGACAGGTCCTGTGGGACAGGAAAAACCACAATATACTGAGGAAGAATTAGAAAGATATGAGAAAAGAGGAGCAAAGATTACTGATAAAGGATGGTTACAGTCTGAGGATGGACGATTAATAATTCTTGAAAATGCTCAATGGAAAATTCTTAAGGGTTTTCATTTGGGTGAAGAGAGTGCTTACCAGATGGCTTCTCGTTTGTTTGAAGGTAAAAATGTAATGAAAACTTTAACAAACATTATCAAAAGGTGTGAGGTTTGTCAGAAAAATAACCCAAAGACTGAAAAGCTAGCAAAATCTGAATTACAACGAAGTGGGAAGTATCCTGGAGAGGACTGGGAAATTGATTTTACTCATATGCCAAAAGCTAATGGGTATTCTTGCTTACAAGTTTGGGTGGATACTTTTACTGGATGGATTGAGGCTTTTCCCTGTCATAGTGAACAGGCTAAGGAGGTTATAAAGATTTTAATCCATGAAATTATCCCCAGGTTTTGGCTGCCACAGAGCCTTCAGAGTGACAATGGCTCCGCCTTTAAAGCTGCTGTAACTCAGGTGGTGTCTAAGGCTCTAGAAATAGAATATCACTTACACTGTTCCTGGAGACCCCAATCCTCAGGAAAGGTTGAAAAAGCTAATGACATTATCAAAAGACATCTGTGCAAATTAACTCAAGAGACGCAGGACAATTAAAGTCCTACCCATAGCTTTAATGAGGGCTCGAACTGCCCCCCAAAAGGAGGGACTGTCCCCCTTTGAATGTATTTATGGAAGGTCTTTCTTATGCACAGACATTGTTATAGACCCAGAAGCCTTGAAATTAACTAGTTATGTAACTTAGCTCTCAGCTTTTCAACATGTATTAACTGAACTCTGGGAGACAACTCTTGACCCAGCCTCTGAGTCAAGCAAGCCTCTATTTGAGCCAGGAACTGAGGTCCTCATAAAAACACTGGGGTCTGGGGACCCATCCCTTGAACCCCTCTGGGAAGGCCCTTACCAGGTTATTCTTTCTTCTCCCACAGCTGTAAAAGTGCCAGAAATTGATTCGTGGGTACATCACACTCGAGTTAAGAGGTGGCACCCTGACCAGAACTAAGTGACTTCATTTTATGTCTTTACTTTCTATGCTCTGACTTTGTACTTTCCAGATGGGCCTGATAATCTATGTGAGCCTACTTCTGCTGACCCCAGAAGTCCTGAGTCTGCCGTTTGATCCTCAAGACAATGCCTTCCTGGCCTGGGCTCATTCCTATGCTGAGTTCCACATTCAAGCTAACTGCTGTGTCTTTGGAGTGCTCCCCTCTTCATCAGTGAAAGGCTTCCCGTAGTGGACATCTCCACAAGGAAAAGACTTTCTCAGAGTCTGCAAATACCTTCAACAACAATCGCATGTGATGCCTCTTAAACTGATGACATTTAACCACCTTAAGATAGACTGATGTAACTATGGACATAATATGACTTTTAATTTTAACTTGTTTTAATGACTATTTTGCCTTGCATTTGTAACTGTGTAATTGGATTTGTTTCTAGTTGCATGAAGGCTTTAAGGTACAAATGGTTGTCCAAGCTCCTACGAGTGCCACAGCCCCTTCCAAATATTACTTGGGGCCCCTGGATCAGAGACCCTCAATATGAGGGTTAGGAGAATATGTTGCCTCACCAGTTTAGGGACAATGCCCCTTATCAGCTCGGAAGCAGTTATGGAATGAAAACAATTCCCCTTTCCCCTGGCAACATAATTCTCCTAAAAGAAAAGGGGGGAATGAGAGTCATTTCCTAAGCAGGTTGATAATAAGTCTAGGGGTCCCCAAGGAGAGAGGGGTCTGGAATTCTCAAGGAGGAAGAAAGGACAAACTTTTTTTGTCCCTCTACATTCCTTAGGATTATATAACAATAATGTATCCTGCTTGAAGACAGTCTCTGGAAAAAACCTTCTGGCTAGTCCTGTTATCTTAAGCTGTAAATTATGGGAGTAGGTCTAGTGAGGTCTTTACAACCACCAGACATTCTTTTGATTCACTGTAATAACTAATTAGAGAGTATATAACTCCATGGCTAACACTAGCAAGGGGGTACTCTTTCGGCCCCCTTCTGATGCCTATGTCAGAAGCTTTCTCTATCTCCTTTATACTTTAATAAAACTTTATTACACAAAAACTCTGAGTGATCAAGCCTCATCTCTGGCCCCAGATTGAATTCTTCTCCTCCGGAGGCCAAGAATCCCAGCGTCTTTTCATGGTTCAGCAACAACCTTTCATCATGGTATCAAGTTCCATCACTTCATGGCAAATAGATGGGGAAAAAGTGGAAACAGTGGTAGATTTTATTTTCGTGGGCTCCAAAATCACTGCAGATGGCAACTGCAGCCACAAAATTAAGAGACACTTGCTCCTTGGAAGAAAAGCTATGACAAACCTAGACAGCTTATTAAAAAACAGAGACATCACTTTGCGAACAAAGGTCCCTAAGTAATCATGCATGGATGTGAAAGTTGGACCATAAAGAAGGTGGAGTGCTGAAAAATTGATGCTTTTGAACTGTGGTATTGGAGAAGACTCTTGAGAGTCCCTTGGACAGCAAGATCAAACCAATCAATCCTAAAGGAAATAAACCCTGGATATTCATTGGAAGGACTGATGCTGAAGCTGAAGCTCCAGTATTTTGGCCACCTTCTGTGAAGAGCTGACTCATTGGAAAAGACACTGATGCTGGGATAGATTGACGGCAGGAAGAGAAGGGGATGACAGAGGATGACATGGTTGGATGGCATCACTGACTCAGTAGACATGAGTTTGAGCAAGCTCCAGGAGTTGGTGATGGACAGGGAAACCTGGAGTGCTGCAGTCCATGGGATCACAAAGAGTCAGACTCGACTGAGTGAGTGAACAACAACATGTCTCCTATTTTCTTGTTCATTTCCTGTATAGCTGTCCTATCTATTAAAGAAAGTTTAGTATCAGTTCAGTTGCTAAGTCTTGTCCAACTCTTTGTGACCCTGTGGACTGCAGTGCACTTGGCCTCCCTGTCCATCACCAACTCCCGGAGTTTACCCAAACTCATGTCCATTGAGTCAGTGATGTCATCCAACAATCTCATCCTCTGTAATCCCCTTCTCCTCCTGCCCCCAATCCCTCCCAGCATCAGGGTCTTTTCAAATGAGTCAGTTCTTCACATCAGGTGGCCAAAGTATTGGAGTTTCAGCTTCAACATCAGTCCTTCCAATAGTCTTCAAATATTATTATACAACTATTTCTCACATCAATTCTATCAGTTTTTGCCTCATATATTTTGTATTTTTGTTTTGTGTTGCATACATATTTATAATAAGAATGACTGACTTTTTTGTCATTATGAAATGTTTCTCTTTATCTCTAGGAACTTTTGCTTTGAAGTCTGTTGTATCTGATATTAGTATAGCCACTTCAGCTTTCTTGTGGTTGCTGTTATCATGATATATCTATTTTCATATTTTTACTTTAAATCAATTTGTATTGTGGAACATTAAGTACATCTCCTGTAGACAGCATATAGCTGTATTATGTTATTTTAGCCAATCTCACAATCTTTGCTTTTTTTTTTTTTTTACTAGATTGCTATTATTCTAACCACTGCTATAGTTGATTTACATTTGCTCTTTTCTTCTTTTTTATATATCTTATGGGATTTTTTGCTCCTTTATTACCTTTTTTGCATTAAGTGAATATTTTATAATGTAGCATTATAAGTTTGAAAAATGATTTTTTAAAATATATTTTTGAGTTTTTTTTTTTTTTTAGTGGTTGCTCTAGGGTTTGCCAAATACATCTTGGTTTACCAGAATCACCTTCAGATCTATACTACCTTATTCCACATATATACATATATATTCTATGTAATATATAGAAACATTATTCCTATATAGCTCTATCCCATTTCTCCTCTTTAATGATACTGCTAATATACCTATTATGTCTATTAATATTACAAATCCAAAAATACATTGTAATAATTATTGCCTTGCCAACTGTAGTCATTTCTGTAACTCAGTATAGCTTGACTCCTACCCACTTCTTTTACATTGCTTTTGGGAAATATATTACCTTTTATATTACAAACCCAACAGTACACCATATACATGCTATTGTATGTATTTTACATATTATTATATGTATTATTTTATACATTTAAAAAATCAGTTCACAGAAAAGAACAAAAGTTTACAATTATGCTGTCTTTTATAATTATATAAACACCTTTCCTGGTGCTGTTTTGTGTGTGTATGTGTGTTTGAATTGCCATCTGCAGTCACTTGCTTTCAGCTTGAAGAACTTCCATCAGTATTTCTTGTAAGGCAGGTCTGCTAGCATCAAATTCACTCAGTGCTTGTTTGTTTACTTTGTAAATGTCTTTATTTGCTTTCCTTTTTTGAAAGATAGATTTGCTGAATATGGGGTTGCTGGTTTACATTTTTTACTTTATCACATTGAATATGTTATCCCAATGCATTGTTTCCTCCAGAAGCTGACTGTTAATCTTATTGGAGTTCCCTTTTAAGAGATAAATCTTTTTTTTTTTCTTGTTACATTCAAGATTTTCTCTATGACTT
This sequence comes from Capricornis sumatraensis, assembly GCF_032405125.1. Lineage (NCBI taxonomy): Eukaryota > Metazoa > Chordata > Mammalia > Artiodactyla > Bovidae > Capricornis > Capricornis sumatraensis. Next base: position 61,575,088 of record NC_091092.1, on the reverse strand, counting down.
TTATTATTTCTTTGACTTTCAGAACTTTTACTATGATGCATCTGTTTGGGAATCTCATTATCTTTATCCTACTAGAAGTTCATTGAGTTTCTTGGATGTGTAGGTTATTGGTTTTCAATAAATTTAGGGAGTGTTCTGATATTTCTTTGGATATTTTTTCTACTATTTTCTCTCTCTCTTCTCATTACTCCTATGTTGGTACACTTTATGGTGTCCTACATTTCTCAGAGACTGTTCAATTTTCTTCATTCTTTATCTGTCCTATTTTCCACTCGCATAATCTCTATCAATCTGTCTTCAAGTCTGCTAGTTCTTTCTTCTTCTAGTTGAAATTTGCTGAGCCCTTCTAGTGAATTACTTATTTCAGTTATTGTACTTTTCAACTCCAGAATTTCCTTTTGGTTCTTCCTATCTTGTATGGATATTCTATATTTGATATAACATTGCCTCCATATCTTTTATTTTTTAAACAATGCTTTCCTTTAGTTTTGTGAACATATTTGTAAGGATGACTTTGAAGTCTTTTTCTATTAAATCTGACATCTACTTGCTATTTCAGGCAGTTTGCATTGCCTACTTTTTCCTTCCAGTGTATGAACCATATTTTCTTCTTTGTATGTCTCATAATTTTTTTTGTTGGAGGCTAGCCATTTTAGATAATATATTGTAGTAACTCTTGAGTATTGGTCCATTACCCACCCCAGGGTTGGTTATTGTTTATTTAGTGACTAGGTGGATTATACCAGTAAAGTCTATACCTACGCTCCCCCACCCTTGCCCCACACATTGTTAAGACTCTGACCTATTACCCTGGAATGACAGTGATATTGACAGGATTCTCTTTGCTTGACCACATCCAGCTGTTAAAAGTCCATGAATTGCCAGCTGCTTACTTACTCTATTGTTTTCATCAAAGCCTTGGGAGCATAAATTGTTCTTCAAAGGAATTCAACCAAATTGTGGCTTCTTTGAATAGTTTCTGAGTTCATGCTTGATATTTGTTCTGATCCCAGGAAGGCTCATAACTGGCTAAGTCTGCAGTTTCATTAAATCCACAAGTTTCACTGTCTTTTCACTGCGACCTCCATTGTTCTTGAGACTGTCCTTAGGTTTGAATTTCTCCATGGTCTGTTGTAATAAAATCAGTTCCTCTGGGAAGAGATTAGGAGCTATCTGGTTTTTTTTGGTCTGTGCCTCCTTTTGGGTAAAATCTGTGAGCCATGGCTCTGGAACTGGGGTTGGGGACAATGGAAAACTTCTGAGTGACACTCGTGCTCTAGGACTTGAACATCTGGAAGGGAGCATCTGCCTGAAGTGGAACCACTGACTCATGAGCCAGAGAAAACATGATCAGGACCGCAGTGTTCTCAAACCATCACACCCAAGGTGCACCCTCTGTCTGGTAAGTGGGAACCGAGTGGAAGAAGGGAACTTTAACTTCTCCACCACACTTGCCTGGGACTCAGCCTCATCGGCACACAGCTGGGGGTCAGGATGAGATATAATGACATACTGCTCCTCCAAGGAAGAAAGCCCTCTGACTACAAGTCAAAGGAAGAGAAAGTGATTGCAATCTGAATCAGAGCACTGAGTCTGGGTAGGGGGCAGGTGGGAAGGGAGGGAGTGTCCTTGGTTCAAATATGACAGATTTTTGCTTTTTAAATAAAATTTTTATAGATTTTGATATATGTTTCTTCATTTGCTGTTTGCAGGAGACATTCATTTCACATATTCTAAAAGCTTAAAATCTCACTAAGAAATTGTAACATATTACTCTTTTGAAAAATATACTGTGACTTGTTTACAGACTTTCACTTCTTTCCGTTGGCAACTACTGGGCCCAGTCTCAAGTATGCTCATCAGTAGAGTCTTTTTTCTTCAGAGTTAAAAAAACACCCCACAAAAAGCAAGTCTGCTAAGAATAGTTCAAGATATTATTGATATATTCTGAATTCTTTCTAGGTTGAGAATATTTAGCCAAAGAACTGCATTAAAAAATATTGGCATTGTCTTTTCTTTTTCCTTGAATACGTTTGTTAATCATTTGAAGTATAGTCGAACTCAACTGTTCATTTTCATTTAGTTTTAGAATTATTGTTCTATCGTTGGTTTTATATTTTAATATGAAACCATTAACATGATTACAAAAGTCAATATTATTAAAAATAAACAAAAACTTTGCCCTTTCACCCCTTGTAGCCAACCAATTTTGTTTCTGGCTTACCTTTCTGTTTCTTCAATAGAAACAAGCATATATATATATATATATATATATATATATATAATTGAGGGACAAAGGATCAAAATCCCAATGAAAAAAATGTGTAAAATAATAAAGTGAATCTATTTTAGAAATATTAGCTATTATTCTGCATTATATGTAGTAAATATTTTCTCCCAGTTTGCTGTCTTTTTACTTTGTTTATGGTGTTTTTTTAACCATGTAAAAGTTTTTTATTTTAAAAAGTTTAATTAAGTCAAATTTACCAATTTTTAATTACATCTGGTTTTAAATTGTAGTTAGAAAGTATTTCTCTTCACTAAGGCAACAGAAGAATTTACTAATGTTTTCTCCTGATGCTTACATGGTTTTATTTTTTAATATTTAGACCCCTATACATTTGGAGTTTATTTTTGTGTATGGAGTGAGATATGAATCTACTTAATTTTTTAATAAATAGCTTTTCAGTTGTCTTAGAACCATTTATTAAAATGTCCATCATTTCTGTAGAGATTTGAGATGCTATCTTTGTCTTAAACTAAACTTTATGTATATCTGGGTCTACTTTTTGACATGCTATTCACTTCACAGGTGTGTTTGTCTATTGCTACACCACTACCCCACTGTTTTACCTAAAGATGCCTTATTGTATATTTTATTTTTTATAATTGAAGTTGGATTTGTGAAGCATTAAAAAAAATTACTGTCTTGGGTCTTAGTTGCAGCATGTTGAATCTTTCATTGCGGCAGGAGGGCTTAGTTGCCCCTTGGCATGTGGGATCTTAGTTTCCCAAGCAGGGTTTTTACCCACGTCCCCTGCATTTTGGGGCAGATTCTAAACCAATGGGCTACCAGGGAAGTCCTGATTGTATATTTTAATATCTTATCAGACTACTTTTCCCTTATAGTTTTTCCTCTTTAGTGATTTCCTGGCTATTCTTTTAAAAAATATTTATGTTTATTTGCTTGGCTATACCAAGTGTTAGTTGTAGCACATGGGATCTTAGATCTTCACTGAGGCATGGTGTGGTATGTGGGACTAATTCTCTGACCAAGGATCACATCTGGGTCCCCTAAACTGGGAGCTCAGAGTCTTAGCCACTGGACCACCAGGAAGTCCCTGGGTATGCTTTCTTGTTTTTTAACAGATTGATTCTGTTGTTTTCCTTTCTCTGGATAAGTCGAACACTGCTTGTATATCCAATACCAGCATCTTTGGGAATCCCTTCCCCCACCTACTCTAAGCAAGCCTCTAAGGAGGTTTTCCCTTCTGCCCAAACCCAAATGCTCTCATCAGGAACACTCCATAATCCATTCGTAAGCATTCTTGTCCCAAGGACTGTAAGGGAGGCAGCCAGGGCTGAGTGTCGCCAAAAAAGCAAACACACAAGGGAGCATGCACCCTCACTACCTTGGCAATAAGTGGGACTGGGCTTTCAGGGCTTGGGAGGACCCTGCCTGGTAGTCACGTGAGAGCACAGGAGGGGTGCCTGCATCTGTCTCCAATGGGCTCCCCTATACTTGCCTAGCCACTGCTTCCACACTGCTGAAATAGAGGTACAAAAAATACCCTAAAAGTCTGACCCATTTGGGGGCACTTATCTCATACATTCCACATATTCCCCCTCTCCACCAAATCTGCAAAAGCAAGATCGATTCCCAAACTGAGTGCTTAAATCTCACCCCAAAAGATTACTGCTGTCTACAACCTCAGCCTCAAGGATGCATTTTCCCAAACTGAATGGCTGAGAATGAGAATATATTCTAAAGAGTTCTTGTCATCACACTTAACACTCAAGAAAATTTGAGAAAACAGCTAAGTCAGTTTGCATGTATCATTTGGACCAGAAATATAGTGTTTAAAAACGGAACACCATCCTGCTTTTGGGGACCAACGGCACAGTCTGGCATATATGTGATCACGCTAGACCAAAGAAGCATGTTGATTTTATATATTTGAGTTAAAGGAAGATTTGTAGAAAGATCCATACTACAAGTAAAACCTGCCAGTGTCGATTACCCAGACCTCTTGGAACAACTGCAACTGAAAACTCCAATGAATATCTGACACCTTTGCGCCGGAGCTCACCCCACCCTCACCCCTACTCCCAGGCCCACCCCTTTGGCACCGAGAACACACACACTGCAGCTAAGGACCACATCGCAAATGATCTCTGTAGATTCATAGGCAGTGTCCATTTCGAGTAAACGAATCCACCTCGGATCTAAAAGGAAACTATCTGTTTGTGCTCCTATCTTCTGACAGCTAGATAGAATTCCCATTTTACAGAGCTCAATCTAAACCACAAGTCAGGAATGTCAGAAAGGCTTTATCATATATTGAGGGCTGTAGTGACAACCGCGGAGGACTGAATACAACGATTCCAACGAATACTACGTATGAGGCACATCAAAGAAAGGAGGAAATGGGCGATCATGCAAGCAGACATCGGAATATGATAAGAAATCAGTGTCACCATGAAAAGATCATGCAGCTAGAGTTCTGAGCCAGAGCTATTCAAATAAATCCTGTGTGAAACAAGGATGTGGGGAAAGGGAAGCCTTGGCAGGGTGGGGGGAGAGTTGGGTGAAAGGGACCCAAGGGATTCTCAAGTTTATATTGAAATTTCTGGTGAGGTGAGCTGTGTCCTCCGATTTGATTATATGTTGTTGTTGTTGTTTTTTCTGTCACTGTCATGGAAACAAGGTGACTTTAGTCAACTACATTCCTCCGGTGGCAAGACAAGTAAGATGCACTGCAGAGGCAGAAGCGCCAGGATCAAGATCTTTCATGCTCCCGCAAACGCGCAGGCCGGTGCCTGAGTTTCAGGAACAGGCACAGCGTGGCTGGGTTCCTCTCAGGGATTCATCAGATCCCCTGGCCCGACGGGGAGACAGTTTCCTGAAGAACGAGGTGCAGGAGGTGGTTTTGCTCGGCGCTCAGTAGGGGCCACATCTCTACCTGCAGCAACTTGACGGCCTCCGTGTCCTTCTCGTGTGTGGCCATGACCAAGGACTGAAGCAGCAGGAAAAGCTCCTCGGGCAGCGGGCCGCTGCTGTCCTGCCCGTGGCCGTCGAAAGCCTCCCAGGCATACTTCTCCAGGGTGTGCGCGTGCTCTGGCAGGAGCTTGGCGGGCGGCGGCTGCAGGAGCAGAAGCAGCAGCACGCGGGACACCTCGCAGCGGACCAGCACGTCGGCGAAGGCACCCAGCGTGGCCGGGGCGGCGGTGGCTGGCGGCCCAGCGCTGGACGGGAGCGGCGGGGCGAGGGCCGCGGGGGCGGCGGACTGCGGCCCGGGCGGTGGGGGCGGCGGCGGCAGGGGCTGTGGCGGGGGGCCGCCAAACTCCCGCGCCAGGCGCTGCATGTGCGTGAAGAGTGCCAGCGCGCTGCTGTAATCCCGCGCCAGCAGCTGGCAGGACGCGGCGTGGCCGAGCGCCTGCAGGGCGGCCAGGGGCAGCTGGGGCAGCTGCAGCTGCGCGGCGCGCTGGAAGTGGCCGGCGGCGGCGGCCGGCTGGCCCAGGTCGCGCAGGGCGGCCGCCAGCTCGAGGCAGAGCGCGGCGGCTGCGGCCGGCTGCCCGAGCTCCAGGTGCAGGCGCACGGCAGCGCCCAGCGCGGCTGCAGCGGCCTGTAGAGCCTCCCCGGCGGTGGCGGGGCAGGCCAGGCGCTGGCGCGCGTCGCGCTCCTGCCGCAGAAAGAGGCGCGCGGCCTCGGTCAGCGCCAGCGCCTCGCCGGGCCCGTGGAAGAGCGCCTGTTGGCAGCGCGCCACCGCCAGCTGGCACCAGGCCGCGTACGGCAGGCACTCCTGGGCGCGCAACTCACGGCCGAGTTGTGCGAACTGCTCGCCGGCCTCCGCCACGTTCGGCTTCCGCAGGAACCGCTTCTTGAGCTTGTTGGACACCTGGCGGTAGCGCGCCAGGAAATCTCCCGGTTCGGGGCCTGGGCCCGCGCCACCGCCCAGGCCGGCCGCGGAAGCCGCCATCTTCGCCTCCCCGGCTCTTCCAGGCGCGCTGACGCAACCGGGCGGCGACAAGGCGACGTGCTCTGCGTCCGGCTCGGGCCCACAGCGCGACCGCGCCGGCGCGGCCGCCCAGACGCTCCCGTCGCCGGGGTGATACGCAAAAGAGCGGGCGCGGAGGCGGAGCCATGATTGGCTGCCGGCGCCATATGCAAATCGGGGGTCCTGCGCCGGCCTTAGGTGGGAGCCCGCTGTTGCTAGGTGACAGCTTGCTTCCGCAGGTTGCCAATCAGGGCATCTCCTGGCATCTCTAAAGGCACACGACCAAAAAGTCAACTGGTGACCCCGCGTGACCCTGATTACGATTTTGCATAATTGCGGGTTGTGTCCCGCCCACCCCAGTCCCCATTCCGCCGCAGTCTTGCGGTGTAGGCCCCTGCCCCCATGGGTATCTAGGCCCCTGCCCCCATCCCTGCATTGCACGCTGTCCACCATCCCTGCATCGCACGCCGTGAGGCGGTTGGTCACTTTGGCACCTTCACTCTGCCACGATGCCGTCCCCTCGGTCTTGAACGTCACCACCAGGACCCCGGTCCCTCTGGGGACTTGGCCTGGCTCCTACTTGCTCAGAGCCAACGGGGGAGCCTTCTTTTCCCCGGCCTCCCCCCGAGACCCCTCTCCATCGCACCCTCGCCACAGCCAGCCTCTCACCGGGGTCACCACATGTGCTGTCACCGTGGGCGACCGCTCCTCTCTGCCTGCCATCCTCGACTCCACCCGTACCCACAACACTCCCCCTCCACTCTAGCCAGACGCCCGACCCCTACTTCTCCAAGGAGGGGTGTCCCACCACCACCTCCCAGGCCAAGTGACTGAAGCACACACAGGGATGTCTTGAAACACTTTGATTGATTCGACAAGACTGGGCCTGAGGCACCGGGCTGTGTGGTCGGTCAGTGAGCAGACCTGCCGCCCGACAGCTGGGGGGAGGGCCGGTCTGGGAGTTGGGCACACGGGACCTGGAACCCAGGACCCACGACCCAGGGTTGAGCAGCTAGTGCCGGGCTGGGGCCACCAAGGAGATGGGTGTCATCCCAAAAGAGCCGTTGAGCAGAGCTTTGTGGTGGACCACCATGCCCGCCAGCTCTGGGGGTGATGCGCCTCTGACCCGCTGTTCTGGGCCTCGTTGCCTGCCAGCTCCAGGACCTTGGCAGTCAGATGCTGCATAATGGCTGCTAGGAAGATGGGTGTGGACGAGCTCAGGCACTGGGTGTAGTGGCCTTCCAGCAGGAGGCGCTCCATGTGGCTCATGGAGGACAGCTCGGCACGGGCGGTGCGGGAGCGGCGACCAGACGACCTTCGACGGCCCCTTTCCCTGGGCATGCTGACCGTTGAGCCCGCTTTCTCCGAGGCCTTGCTTTGCAGTACAATGGGATGAGGTGTGATGGGATGAGATGCGGTGAGATGAGATGCGGTGGGATGAGATGCGGTGAGATGAGATGTGGTGGGATGAGTCAGATGGTCCCAACCTCTCAAGACAACTGGTACTCTCAGACCTCTACTCCGTATCCTAGCAACCACGAGCCGGCCCCTAATTGGTCGGGGCACACGCTGTGTGACAGGCAGACCCCCCTGAGATCACTGCTTTCCCATGCCTCCCCACCCCACCCCCACCTCCGCAGGCCTGAACCTGGAAAGAAATGGCGCTGGCAGGATCCTGCTCACCCTGCCTATTGGACCCTCTCTTCGTCAGAACTCTCCCTTTCCACGGGAGGAGACCTTTATACAGAGAAGGCAGCAGACCACCCAGTGGCACCAAGTATACACTGACAGTGCTGGGCCACCATCACCACTGTGTCTAGTTCCAGAACGTTGGCACCACTGCAAAGAGAAACCCCTGTACCGACCAGGCAGTCAATCCCCACTGCCCCCTTCTGCAGTTTTCCCCACCCCACCCTACCCTGCATAGTCCTCAGGCAAGCAACCACTCATCAGCTTCCTATCAACAGCCCTTTGTCTGTTCTGGAGACTTCCTAGAGATGGAGGCATACAATAAACAGGTGGCCTTCTGTGTCTGGCTGATGTCACTGAGCATAGGGCCCATGCATGTGGTAGCACGAATCAGCACTTCTTTCCTTTTCCTGGCTGAATAGTATTCCACTGTATGGCTAGACCACACATGTTTTCTATCTGCTCAGCAGTAGATGGACATTTGAGTGACTTCTCCCTTGTGCCTACTGTGGTGGACATTCCTCTATGGGGTTCTGTGTGAATACCTGTTTTCAACCCTTTGGGATGTATGTCCATTAATAGATTTATAGGTTTTTTTTTTTTTCCAGACTCTTAATTCTATTCCATTGATCTATGTGTCCATCCTTATGCTAGTACCATACAGTTTTGATAGCTGCAGCTTTGGGGTAAGTTTTGAAATCTGGAATTAGGTGTCCATTATGCCTCGGTACACTGTCCCAAAATATATATTGTTAGTCTGTTTACTGGCCTTCCTGAAGGGGACCTAGAGGTTTTTAGTCAATGTGATTTTGAATTAGGAGAATACCTTTTGGGGCCTCTTGGACACTGGTTCTGATCTCATACTAATTCCAAGATACCCCAAGTGTCACTATGGTCCATCAGTCATAGTAGGAGCTTATGGAGGTCAAGGGATCAATGAAATTTTAGCTTAGGCCCACCTCCATTGGGTCCAGTGTGAACCCAAACCAATCCTGTGCTTGTCTACACAGTTCTGGAATGCAAAATTAGGATAGACATATTCAGCAACTGGCAGAGTCCACAACTCATCCTTTCCCTGACCTGCAGAGTGAGGGCTATTTTGGCATGGATGGCGAAATGGAAGCAATTAGAATTGCCTCTATCTAGAAATATAGTAAACCAAATCATTGCACATACCTGAGTGGATTTCAGCGATTTGCAGTACCATCAAGGGCTACAAACATGCAGGAGTGATGATTTCCTCCATATCCCCATTAAAGTAGCCTATTTGGGCCGTGTAGAAAACAGACGGAGAAGGCAATGGCAACCCACTCCAGTACTCTTGCCTGGGAAATCCCATAGATGGAGGAGCCTGGTAGGCTGCAGTCCATGGGGTCGCGAAGAGTTGGACAGGACTGAGCAACTTCACTTTCACTTTTCACTTTCATGCACTGGAGAAGGAAATGGCAACCCACTCCAGTATGCTTGCCTGGAGAATCCCAGGGGCAGGAGCCTGGTGGGCCGCCGTCTATAGGGTCGCACACAGTTGGACATGACTGACGTGACTTAGCAGCAGAAAACAGATGGTCTTGGAGAATGAGAGTGGGTTTTCATTAGATTGACCAGGTGGTGATTTCAATTTCAGGTACTATACCAATGTAGTTTCATTGCTTGAGTAAATTGACATCTCCAGTGCCATGCTACCTGCCCCCTTCATGGATCACAGCCTTGTCATGGTGATGGCACTTGCATAACTCAATGAAGCTATGAGCCATGCCATGCAGGCCCACTGAAGACAGATAAGTCATATTGGAGAGTTCTGACATATTGTGGTCCACTGGAAGAGGAAATGACAACCCACTCCAGTATTCTTTTCTCGAGAACTCCATGGACTATAGGAAAAGGTAAAAAGATATGACACTAGAAGATGAGCTCCCAAGGTTGGAAGGTGTCCAATATGCTACTGGTGAAGAGTGGAGGGCAATTACTAATAGTTCCAGAAAGAATGAAGTGGCTGGGCCAAAGCGGAAACAACACTCAGTTGTGGATATGTCTGGTGCTGAAAGTTAAGTCTGGTGCTATAAAGAACAATATGACTAGAAACAATATTGCATAGGAAGGTTAGGTCCATGAATCAAGTTACATTGCATGTGGTCAAGCAGGAGATGGCAAGAGAAAACATCGACATCTTAGGAATCAGTGAACAAAATGAACAATGGGAATGGGTGAATTTAATTCAGATGACCATTATATTTACTACTGTGGGCAAGAATCCCTTAGAAGAAATGGAGTAGCCCTCATAGTCAACAAAAGAGTCTGAAATGCAGTCCTTGGATGCAACCTTAAAAATGACAGAATGACCTCAGTTCGTTTCCAAGTAAACCATTCAACATCACAGTAATCCAAGTCTATACCCCAACCACTGATGCCAAATAAGTTGAAGTTGACTAGTTCTATGAAGACCTACAACACCTTCTAGAACTAACACCAAAAAAAAAAATGTTCTTTTCATCACAGGGGATTGGAAAGCAAAAGTAGAAATTCAAAAGAAACCTGGAATAACAGACAAATTTGGCCTTAGTGTACAAGATGAAGCAGGGCAAAAGCAAAGAGAGTTTTGTCAAAGGAACACACTGGTCATAGCAAACACCCTCTTCCAACAACACATGAGATGACTCTACACATTGACATCATCAGATGGTCAATACTGAAATTAAATTGATTATACTTTTTGCAGCTAACGATGCAGAAACTCTGTATAGTCAGCAAAAACAAGACGTGGAGGTGACTGTGGCTCAGATCATGAGCTCCTTATTGCAAAGTTAGGCATGAATTGAACAATGTAGGGAAAACCAATGGTCCATTCAGATATGAAAAAAGTGAAAGTGAAGTCGCTAAGTCGTGTTCGACTCTTTGCGACTCCGTGGATTGTAGCCCAAGGAATTTTCCAGGCAAGAGTACTGCGGTGGGTTGCCATTTCCTTCTCCAGGGGATCTTCCTGACCTAGGGATCAAACCTGGATCTCCTGCATTGCAGGCAGAGGCTTTACCTCTGAACCACCAGGGAAGCCCCTAACCTAAATCAAGTCCCTTATGATTATACAGTGGAGGTGATGAATAAATTCAAGGGATTAGATGTGGTAGACAGAGTGCCTGAAGGACTATGGATGGAGGATCATAACATTGTACAGTAGGCAGTGACCAAAACTATCCCCCCAAAAGAGGAATGCAAAAAAGGTGAAGCAGTTGTCTGAGGAGGTTTTACAAACATCTGAGAAAAGAAGACAAACAAAAGGCAAAGGAAAAAGGGAAAGATATACCCAACTGAATGCATAGTTCCAGAGAATAGCAAGAAGAAATAAGGAAGACTTATTAAATGGACAGTGCAAATAGAGGAAAACCACAGACTGTGTGGATCACAGCAAACTGTGGAAAATTCTCAAAGTGATGGGAACACCAGACCACCTTACCTGTCTCCTGAGAAACCTGTATATAGGTCAAGAAGCAAGAGTTAGAACCAGACATGGAACAACAGACTGACTCAGAATTGGGAAAGGAGTGTGACAAGGATATGTATTGTCATTCTGCTTATTTAACTTATATGCAGAGTACATCATGTGAAATGCCAGGCTTGATGAATCACAAGCTGGAATCAAGATTGCTGAGAGACATGTCAACAACCTCAAATATGCAACTGATACCACTCTAATGGCAGAAAGCAAAGAGGAACTAGAGAGCCTCTTGATGACGGTGAAAGAAGAGAGTGAAAAAGCTGGCTTAAAAACTGAGTTTGTAGCATCCGCTCCCATAATTTCATGGCAAATAGAAGGTGAAAAATGTGTATGTAGTGACAGTTTTTCCTCTTGTTGGGCTCCAAAATCATGCGGATGGTGAGTGCAGCCATGAAATTAAGAGATGCTTGCTCCTTGAAAGAAGAGCCATGGTAAACTTAGTTCAGTTCAGTTCAGTTCAGTTGTTTAGTCATGTCCAACTCTTTGTGACCCCATGAACCGCAGCACTCCAGGCCTCCCTATCTATCACCAACTGATGGAGTCTACCCAAACCCATGTCCATTGAGTCAGTGATGCCATCCAACCATCTCATCCTCTGTCATCCTCTTCTCCTCCTGCCTTCAATCTTTCCCAGCATCAGGGTCTTTTCCAATGAGTCAGTTCTTCACATCAGGTGGCCAAAGTATTGGTGTTTCAGCGTCAACATCAGTCCTTCCAATGGACACCCAGGACTGATTTCTTTTAGGATGGACTGGTTGGATCTCCTTGCAGTTCAAGGGACTCTCAAGAGTCTTCTCCAATACCACACTTTGAAAGCATAAATTCTTCAGTGCTCAGCTTTATAGTCCAACTCTCACATCCATACACGACTACTGGAAATACCATAGGCTTTGACTAGACCAACCTTTTTTGACAAAGTAATGTCTCTGCTTTTTAATATGCTGTCTAGGTTGATCATAACTTTCCTTCCAAGGAGTAAGCATCTTTTAATTTCATGGCTGCAATCACCATCTGCAGTGATTTTGGAGCCCAGAAAAATAAAGTTTCCACTGTTTCTCCATCTATTTGCCATGAAGTGATGGGGCTGGTTGCTGAACGTTGAGCTTTATGCCAACTTTTTCACTCTCCTCTTTCACTTTAATCAAGAGGCTCTTTAATTCTTCTTCACTTTCTTCCATAACAGTGGTGTCATCTGCATATCTGAGGTTATTGATATTTCTCCCAGAAATCTTGATTCCACCTTGTTCTTCCTCCACCCAGTGTTTCTCATGATGTACTCTTCATGTAAGTTAAATAAGCAGGGTGATGATATACAGCCTCGCCATACTCCTTTTCCTATATGGAACCAGTCTGTTGTTCCATGTCCAGTTCTGTTGCTTCTTGTCCTGCATACAGGTTTCTCAAGAGACAGGTCAGGTGTCTGGTATTCCCATCTCCTTCAGAATTTTCCACAGTTTATTGTGATCCACACAGTCAAAGGCTTTGGCACAGTCAATAAAGCAGAAATAGATGTTTTTCTGAAACTTTCTTGCTTTTTTGATGATCCAGAGGATGTTGGCAATTTGATCTTTGGTTCCTCTGCCTTTTCTAAAACTAGTTTGAACATCTGAAAGTTCATGGTTCACGTATTGCTGAGACAGTGTATTAAAAAGCAGAGACATCGCTTTGCTGACTCAGGTGGGTATAGTCAAAGCTATGGTTTTTCCAGTGGTCATGTACAGATGTGAGAGTTGGACCCTAAAGAAGGCTGAGTGCCGAAGAATTGATGCTTTCAAAATTTTGTCGATGGAGAAGACTCTTGAGAATGTTTTGGACTGCACGGAGATCAAACAATTGAATTCTACAGGAAATAAACCATGAATATTTACTAGACTGCAGCCATGAAATTAAAAAAAAAAAAAACACTTGCTCCTTGGAAGAAAAGCTACGACCAACCTGGACAGCATATTAAAAAGCAGAGACATTACTTTGCCAACAAAAGTCCTTCTAGGCAAAGCTATGATTTTTCCAGTAGTCATATATGGACATGAGAGTTGGACTATAAAGAAAGCTGAGCTCCAAAGAATTGGTGCTTTTGAACTGTGGTGTTGGAGAAGACTCTTGAGAGTCCCTTGGACTGCAAGGAGATCCAACCAGTCCATCCTAAAAGAGATCAGTCCTGGGTGTTCATTGGAAGGATTGATGTTGAAGCTGAATTGATGTTGAAGCCCGATAGTTTAGCCACCTGATGTGAAGAACTGACTCATTGGAAAAGACCCTGATGCTGGGAAAGATTGAAGGCAGGAGGAGAAGGGGTCAACAGAGGATGAGATGGTTGGATGGCATCACCGACTCAATGGATATGAGCTTGCATAAACTCTGGTAGTTGGTGATGGACAGGGAGGCTTGGTGTGCTGCAGTCCATGGGGGTCACAAAAGTCAGACATGATTGAGTGACTGAACTGAACTGATTCATTAGAACGACTGATGCTGAAGCTGAAACTCCAATGTTTTGGCCACCTGATGGGAAGAGCAAACTCACTAGAAAAGACTCTGGTGCTGGGAAAGGCTGAGGGCAGGAGAAGAAGGTGGCAGAGGATGAGATGGTTAGGTAGTATCACTGACTCAATGCCCATGAGTTTGAACAAACTCCTGGAGATAGTGGAGGACAGGGAAGTCTGGCATGCTGCAGCCCATGGGGTCACAAACAGTCAGACTCAACTTAGTGACTAAACAACAGCAACAACTACAGTGCTACCTGTATGGAGCTACTTAGCTAACAAATGCCTTTTTCTCCATATCTGTCCCTAAGTCCCACCACATGCAGTTTGTTTCCAGCTTGCAAGAGCTGCAGTATACCTTCCTTAGGGATATATTATCTCTCCATCCCTACATCATCATTTAGTTAACAACAATGTTGATCACCTTGTCCTTCCATGGGATATCACACTGGTCCGTTATAATACACTGATGACATTATGCTAATTGGACCTAGTGAGCAAGAAGTAGCATCTTCTCTGAAAGTGAAAGTGTTAGTCGCTCAGTTGTGCCTAACTCTTTTCAACCCCATGGACTGCAGCCCACCAGGCTCCTCTGTCCATGGGATTTTCCAGGCAAGGAAACTGGAGTGGGTTGCCATTTCCTTCTCCAACTTTTCTTGACTTACTGATATGGGAATAAATCCAACTAAAATTCAGGGCTCTTCTATCTTGGTGGTATAGCTAGGTGTCCAGTGTGGGGCATGTGGAAATATCCCTTTTAAGATGAGGGATAAGTTGTTGCGTCTGGCCACTACTACAACCACAAGAGAGGCACAACACCTAGCGGGCCACTTTGGAGTTTGGAGGTAACGTTCCTCATTTGGTTGGTTATTCTAGACATTTCCGAGTGACTCAGAAACTGCTAATTTTGAGTAGCAGTCAGAACCAGAGAAGGCTTGACAAGAAGTCCTTGCACATATGATTCAGCAGACCTAGTACTGCTCGAAAGCGTCAGTGGCTGATGCTTGGGGCTGGTGTTTGGAGCCTTTGATAGGACAATACTGGGTTTTGGAATAAGGCCTTGCCATTTTTTCTAGATGACTACTCTTCTTTTGAGAAACAGCTTTTGGCCAGATACCAGAACTTAGTAGAGGCTTAATGCTTAGCAATGGGCCACCAGGTTACCATGTAACTTGAGCTGCCCATCATAAAATGGGTGACGTCTGACCCACCAAGCCAAAAATTTGCAGGTACACAGCAGCACTCCATCATCCAAAGGAAGTGGTCCAAATTCTCATGGTCCCTACTTTTGTTACACTACCTTCTCTACCCCCGGCTTGCACCTGTGGCCTTGTGCAGTGTTCTCTATGATCAGTTGTCAGAGCAAGAAAAGACTCGGGCCTGGTTTATAGATGGTTCTGCATAATATACAGGCACCACCTACATGTGGACAGCTGCAGCACAAGAGCCTCTCTCTGGAGCATCTCTGAAGGAGATGGTGAAAGAAAATCCTCCCAGAACTTAAATGAATGCACCTGGCTGTTTGCTTGGGAGGAGAACTGGCTAGATGTGTGCTTAAATAACAGTCCATGGGCCCTGGCCAATGGTTTAGCTGGACGATCAGGGACTTGGGAGGAATATGATTGGAAAATTGGCAACAAAGTAATTTGGGGAAGAGGTATGTGGATAGACCTCTCTGAATGGGCAAAAAATGTGCAGGTTTTTGTGTTCCATGTGACCATTCACCAAAGAGTAACTTCAGAGGAGGAGGACGTTAATAATCAAGTAGATAGGATGACCTGTTCTGTGGATTCCAGTTGGCCTCTTTCCCCAGGCACAAAGTGTCTTGTTTGCTGCAGGAAGTGTTCATGGTAGCAGGTTTGGAGGTGATATGTGCTTGGGTGCCCACTCATCAAGTCCAGCCCAGCTATGGTCACTGCTGAGTGCCCAGTCTGCCAGCAACAGAGACCAGTACTGACTCCCAACATGATACCAATCCCCTGACTGATCAGCCAGCTCCCTGGTGGCAGGTTAGTGTTAGGACCCCTTCCCTTGTGGAAAAAGCAGTGAAGAGTTTTGTCCTTACTGCTATGGACACTCAGTGTGACCACAGATTTTCCTCCTCTGCACACAAGGCTTCTGCCCAAACTGCCCTCTGTAGCCTCACAGAGCACCTCGTCTGGCTTCACGGCCTTCCAGGCAGCACTGTTCTGATGAAGGAAGTCGCTTCACAGCACAGGAAGTGCAGCAGTGGGTCCCTGCCCATGGAATTGACTGGTGTTACCCTCCAGTGTGAAGGAGCTGGCTTGATGGGTAGAAGGGTGGCAGGCCCTCTTTCAGGCTCAGTTGTTGTGTCAGCTGGGTGGTGGCACCTCTGAGGCAAGGCCAGGGTCTCTAGAAGGCTATGTACACAAGGCTATGCACACAAGGCTGTATACGCTCTGACTCAGCGTTCAGTGTACGGAGCTGTTTCTCTAGCAGCCGTGATTCTCGGGTGTGGGCATCAGGGGCTGGAAATGGGGGCGGCACCAGTCTCCATTACTGCCAGTGGCCCACGATAAAAAGCTCTGCTTCCTGTCTCTGCAGCATTCTGCTCCACTGGCCTCGAGGTCTTAGTTCCGAGGGGAGGGTGCTTCCATGAGGAAACACCACAATAATTCCATTGAACTGGAAGTAAAAATTGTCACTCAGCCTCTTTGGACTTCTCATGCCTCTGAATCAACAGGCAAGGAACAGAGTTCCTGTACTGGCTGGGGTGATAGCTCCTGACCACCAATGGGAAATTGAACTGCTGCTCCGCACTGAAGGTAAGGAAGATGATGTCTGGATTATGGGACATCCCCTAGGGTGTCTCTGAGTATCAGTTACCATGCCCTATGATTAAAGTCAAAGGAAAGCTATAATAACCCAATTCATGCAGGACTACCAATGGCCCATATGCACTAGTGTTAATAAATAAAATTAATGGTCTGCTATAGAGTGTGCCACACTCATGGCATGTGTGGCACTGGAAATGCTATAGAATTATAACTGTGTCACTGTGCTTTGTAGTGTGCTGTGCTGCAGTGCAAAGTAATAAGAGCATCAAATCTGGTCTCTGCTACATCTATTCAACTCTGCTATTGTAGCATGAAAGCACCTATAGGCAAAATGTAAACATATCAGTGTGGTTATGTTCTAATAAAACTTTATTTATGGGTATTGAAAATTTAATTTTGTATAGTTTTCACACTTCACAAAATATATTTTTTTATTTTTTCCAACTATTAAAAGATGCAAAAGTAGGCAGTGGGTGAATTTGGCTTGTGGGTCCAGTCTTCTGACCCCTGCTCTACAATTTTAAAGGTATACTCTCATATCATATGTAAACAGAGGTCATTTTACTTCTTTTCTAGTTCTTATGCCTCTTATTTCTCTTGAATAATTTCTACCATGAAGTTTAATAGTAGTAGTAGTAGTTAGAGAATATTGATGCCTGTTGCTCATCTTAGTGAAAAGATTTATAGTCATTCCCTGTTAAATAAGATGCTTGCTTTAGGACTGAAGTACAGTTGATCCTTGAACAACACAGGTTTCCACTGCATGGGTCCACTTTTTTGGAGATTTGCAACAACTTGTAAAATTTTATAGACAAACCACATAGCCTAGAAATATTAGAAAAATTAAGAAAAAGTTAGGTATATCCTGAATTCATAAAATATATGTGGAAACTAGTCTATTTTGTCATTTACTACCATGTAATCTACGTGGAAAAGAAAGTGTTAGTCGCTCAGTCATGTCCGACTCTTTGTGACAACATGGACTGTAGCCCACCAGGCTCCTCTGTCCATGAGATTCTCCAGGCAAGAATACTGGAGTGGGTTGCCATTCCCTTCTCCAGGGGATCTTCCTGACCTAAGGACTGAACCCGTGTCTCCTGAACTGCAGGTGGGTTCTTTACCACTGAGCCACCAGGGAATCCATAAAATGTATTCATAAAATATATGTAGATACTAGTCTATTTTGTCATTTACCACCATATAACATACATGAATCTACTACAAAATGTTAAAATTCATCAAAACTTGTACATACAGACACTAAGAGAACATATGTGATACCATTCACAGTCCTGAGAATTGTAAACAAGTGTATATATGCAATATTAAGTTCATAAATGCATAAATTAACTGTATTACATACGGTGATGCTCTAATAATTTCATAGCAACTGTTGCTGTTGCAGTGAGCTCTAGTGTTGTGAGTATCCACTTAAAACACTGTGCAATACTGATCATCTCCATGTTAACAGTTCATCTCTATGGTAACTTTTGTATCACAGTAAAAAGTGATAGCTCTGGTTTTCAGGTTTCTTCCATGTTTAGTGCAACATGATAAACCCTGAATAACACCACGAGGCTCGTACATACAGTGTGCCACTGGTGATGCTGGAAGTGCTCCCAAGAAGCAGAGAGAAGTCATACTGTTACAAGGAAAAGTTGAATCGCTTGATATGTACTGTAGATTGAGGTCTGCAGCTGTAGTAGTCTTCCATTTCAAGATAAATGAATTCAGCATAAGGACGGTTGTAAAAAAAAAACAGAAAAGGAAATTCGTGAAGCTATCACTGCAGCTATGCCAGCAGGCATGAAAACCTTGCATTTTTTGCAAAATACCCTGTCATATTTTTTTTGAAAATGCAGCTTTTTAAGTGGGTGTAGGATTACTATAAGAAAAGCATACCTATAGACTCTAATATGATTCAAGAAAAAGCAAAGTCATTATATGACAACTTAAAGCAAATGAAAGGTGCAGGCTTTAATGCCAGCAAAGAATGGTTTGATAATTTTAGAAAGATTTATTAATAAAAAGGTCATGGTAACAGGAGAAGCAACGTCTATTGAGATAGAATAACTCTACTGTTTGGAGCAAGTGCAGTTGGCTTTATGACCAGGAATGCCCTTATACATAAAGCTGGTAACTGCTGAGCCTAAAAAAAGATAAGCATCAGCTGCCAGTCTTTTGGTTGTACAGCAAGGAGGCCTGGACAATAACACTTTTTCTGGAAAAATTCCAATGGTGCTTTGTCCCTGAAGTCAGGAAGTACTTTACCAGTAGAGGACTGCCTTTTAAAGTTCTCTTGCTATTTGACAATGTCTCTGACCACCCAGAACCCCATGAGTTCAATACTGAAGGTGTCAAAGTGGTCTGCTTGGCCCCAGACACAATGTCTCTAATTCAGCCTTTAGATGAGGGAATTATAAGAACCCTTAAGGCCCGTTATACATAGTACTTTATGGACAGAATTGTTAATACTATGGAAAAGAACTCTGACAGAGAGACCATCATGAAAGTCTGGAAGGATTACACCATTGTAGATGCCACTGTCACTATAGAAAACAGCTGTGAAAGCCATCAAGCCTGGAACAGCAAATTCCTGTGGGAGAAAACTGTGGCCGGATGTTGTGCATGACATCACAGGATTTACAACAGAGCCAGTCAAGGAAATCATGATAGAGTTTGTTCAGTTCAGTTCAGTTTAGTCGCTCAGTTGTGTCCGACTCTTTCTGACCCCATGAATCGCAGCACTCCAGGCCTCCCTGTCCATCACCAACTCCCGGAGTTCACTCAGACTCATGTCCATCGAGTCCATGATGCCATCCAGCCATCTCATCCTCTGTCGTCCCCTTCTCCTCCTGACCCCAATCTCTCCCAGCATCAGAGTCTTTTCCAATGAGTCAGTTCTTTGCATGAGGTGTCCAAAGTACTGGAGTTTCAGCTTTAGCATCATTCCTTCCAAAGAAATCCCAGGGCTGATCTCCTTCAGAATGGACTGGTTGTATCTCCTTGCAGTCCGAGGGACCCTCAAGAGTCTTCTCCAACACCACAGTTCAAAAGCATCAATTCTTCGGCACTCAGCCTTCTTCACAGTCCAACTCTCACATCCATGCATGACCACCGTAAAAACCATAGCCTTGACTAGACGGACCTTAGTCAGTAATGTCTCTGCTTTTGAATACACTATCTAGGTTGGTCATAACTTTTCTTCCAAGGAGTAAGCGTCTTTTCATTTCATGGCTGCAGTCATGTGGATGTGGCAAAACAAAACAAAACAGAAGAATAGATAACACTGGGGAGTGAAGGGTTTTAAGATACAGATCTTGTAAAGATTAGAAAGCTAATTGATACCACCCCAGAGGAATTCACAAGAGGAATTCACAAGAGGAATTCATGGAGATGCATACCTCTGAACCAGTGACAGACAGTGAAGAAGAAGACGAAATAAAATTGGTGCCAGAAAACAAATTGACATCAGACAGTCTTGCAGAAGGGTTCCAATTATGCAGCATTGCTTTTGACTGTTTTTACAGTATGACTACTTCTATGATACGGGCCCTGAAACTAAAGTAATCAGTGAAACGATGATGGTATACAAACATTATTCGAGAAATGAGAAGACAAGAATATCAGGATCTATAATGTATTTCTATAAAGTTACACCAAGTATGCCTGCCTCTCACCAGTAATTCCTCAATGTGGTGTCAATTAGCTTTTGAATCTCTCCAAGATCCTTCCTTTCCATCTTCTGTGCCACCCAAGATGGCAAGAGCAAGGACCTCCTCCTCTGCCCCAGTGTGGAGATGTGATAATGAAGATCAACTTGCACTTAATGAATAATAATCATTATGCCATACACTTAATAAGCTTATCTGCTGGGGGCACGTGTCTTTATATGAAAATCGAATTACTGTATAACAAGAACTGTGTAGACTTTTTTCTATTATCATTACCCAGTGGTTCACTATGTAGAACATCATATGCAAGACTTGTACTCAAGTGGGCAGTGCATCCTGACATAAGTGTCAAGTGACTGATATTTAATATATATTTTTTTCATGTTTCTCATAGCCTCTTTGTTCAGGTCTTTATTCAAAATTAGCTGTTCAAAATGATTTGGCATTTATGGAATAAACAAATTTCAGTTTATGCAGCAGCCTTCTTTTCCTCTGAGGTGGTTTTTTTTTTCTGTGGGTTTCTTTTTGGCTGCTGGTTTCTTGGTCCCTGCAGCCTTTTTTCCCACCACAGGCTTCTTGCCCTGAACCCCCTTCTGATCTGATTTGGCTTCTAGTGCTGCTGCTGCCTTATCCATGTGGATTTTGTGGTTCTTGGCCTGTCAAAGAATGGTGTTCTGGCTCATGGTCTTTGCATATGGGTTAAGCTTCAGCATGATTCTCAGGTGTTTCAGTGGATTCTTCTTCAGGACTCTGCGATGAATCTTCTTATGTGATGCTCGGAGTGCTCTTTGAATTTCTGGGCTTTTCAGGATTCTGCTAAGGTCTGTATTGAGCATCTTGTGCATGGGGAGGTTGTAGTTACTATTGAGGGAGGCTGCTTTATGCCTCATCTAACTTTCAGAAAGCACTTTCAGTCCAAATGCAGAAACGTCCCACATGACCACCAGGAGCAAGTTTCAAAATGTTCAGCTTGCTTACATTAAGCAGAGTAATCCCAGGGATGTTTTTGAAGGCCTTGATGATACCATTGTCTTCATTATAGATGATACAGGGTCCCCTGTGCTGAATATGGTGACGGTTTCTCATTTTGCCTTTGCCAGGTCTCATTCACTGAGAGGCATAGACCTTTTTGATATCATTCCAGGCCTTAAGTTTCTTCAGAAGCAAAGCAGCCTCCTTAGTCTTCTTGTAGCCTTCAACTTTATCTTCCACCACCAAAGGAAGTTCAGGAGCTTCCTCTATACGATGACCTTTAGACATAACCAGCACTGGTAAGGCTGAGGCAGCCAGTGCAGAGCATATGGCATATCGCTTCTGTGTTGTATTCACTCTGCAGTGCCAAAGTCGCCAGGTCTTGGTTGGTGCAAACATGCAGCCCCCACGACACATATTTCCAAAAGCACCCTGACCAGAATGGTGAGTCCCGCCACCTCGAATCCTGGGAGTTCGAGCCACAGCTCTGCTGGTACCCCAAGACTGGTTTGATGACCTGCTAACTCACTACAGCATAGGGCTGTCTGTTGTTTTTGCGCAAGTTGATGTGAACAAAGTTAACCATATCGGGTCGAATGGGAGCCTGGAGCACAGCAGGCAAAGTGATATTTTTGCCAGAGGACTCCCCCTTTTCAGAGTACACTGATATCAGTGGACGAGCACACGCCATGGTAGGGAGAGGAGAAGGCCATGCTCCTCTCAATCCAGCGGCTCCCACAGGAAAAGCTTAATATAAAATTAATGTGCTAGTTGGCTTACTGTTTTATAACTTTACTTTCAAAGAATTACATTACTGTATAGCATAGCTTTCTTGCAATTGGAGAAAGTTGTGTATAAGCCTATGATCAAAGGGAAGTGATCTTTATTTATTTTTTTATTGAATGATTAAAAACAAATTTTTTTATTTTTTATTTATTATTATTATTTTTTTACTTTATTTTAATTTACAATACTGTATTGGTTTTGCCATATATTGACATGAATCCACTACGGGTGTACATGCGTTCCCAAACATGAACCCCCCTCCCACCTCCCTCCCCATAACATCTCTCTGGGTCATCACCATGCACCAGCCCCAAGCATGCTGTATCCTGCGTCGGACATAGACTGGCTATTCGATTCTTACATGATAGTATACATGTTACAATGCCATTCTCCCACATCATCCCACCCTCTCCCTCTCCCTCTGAGTCCAAAAGTCCGTTATACACATCTGTGTCTTTTTTCCTGTCTTGCATACAGGGTCGTCATTGCCATCTTTCTAAATTCCATATATATGTGTTAGTATACTGTATTGGTGTTTTTCTTTCTGGGTTACTTCACTCTGTATAATCGGCTCCAGTTTCATCCATCTCATCAGAACTGATTCAAATGTATTCTTTTTAACAGCTGAGTAATACTCCATTGTGTATATGTACCACAGCTTTCTTATCCATTCATCTGCTGATGGACATCTAGGTTGTTTCCATGTCTTGGCTATTATAAACAGTGCTGCGATGAACATTGGGGTACATGTGTCTCTTTCAATTCTGGTTTCCTCGGTGTGTATGCCCAGCAGTGGGATTGCTGGGTCATAAGGCAGTTCTATTTGCAGTTTTTTAAGGAATCTCCACACTGTTCTCCATAGTGGCTGTACTAGTTTGCATTCCCACCAACAGTGTAGGAGGGTTCCCTTTTCTTCACACCCTCTCCAGCATTTATTGCTTGCAGATTTTTGGATTGCAGACATTCTGACTGGTGTGAAGTGGTACCTCATTGTGGTTTTGATTTGCATTTCTCTAATAATGAGTGATGTTGAGCATCTTTTCATGTGTTTGTTAGCCATCCGTATGTCTTCTTTGGAGAAATGTCTGTTTAGTTCTTTGGCCCATTGTTTGATTGGGTCGTTTATTTTTCTGGAATTGAGCTGCATAAGTTGCTTGTATATTTTTGAGATTAGTTGTTTGTCAGTTGCTTCATTTGCTATTATTTTCTCCCATTCAGAAGGCTGTCTTTTCACTTTGCTTATATTTTCCTTTGTTGTGCAGAAGCTTTTAATTTTAATTAGATCCCATTTGTTTATTTTTGCTTTTATTTCCAGAATTCTAGGAGGTGGATCATAGAGGATCCTGCTGTGATTTATGTCGGAGAGTGTTTTGCCTATATAAAACAAATTTTTTTAAAATATAAATTTATTTATTTTAATTGGAGGCTATTACTTTATAATATTGTATTGGTTTTGCCATACATCAACATGAATCTGCCACGGGTGTACAGGTGTTCCCCATCCTGAACCCCCCTCCTACCTCCCTCCCCATACCATCCCTCTGGGTCATCCCAGTGCACCAGCCCCGAGCATCCTGTATCCTGCATCGAGCCTGGTCTGGCGATTTGTTTCACATATGATATTATACATGTTCCAATGCCATTCTCCCAAATCATCCCACCCTTGCCCTCTCCCACAGAGTCAAAAAGACTGTTCCATACATCTGTGTCTCTTTTGCTGTCTTGCATACAGGGTTATTATTACCATCTCTCTAAATTCCATATATATGTGTTAGTATACTGTATTGGTGTTTTTCTTTCTGGCTTACTTCACTCTGTATAATAGGCTCCAGTTTCATCCAACTCATTAGAACGGATTCAAATGCATTCTTTTTAATGGCTGAGTAATATTCCATTGTGTATATGTGCCACAGCTTTCTTATCCATTCGTCTGCTGATGGACATCTAGGTTGCTTCCATATCCTGGCTATTATAAACTGCTGTGATAAACATGATGAACATTGGGGTACATGTGTCTCTTTCAGTTCTGGATTCCTCCATGTGTATGCCCAGCAGTGGGATTGCTGGGTCACAGGGCAGTTCTATTTGCAGTTTTTTAAGGAATCTCCACACTGTTTTCTATAGTGGTTGTACTAGTTTGCATTCCCACCAACAGTGCAAGAGGGTTCCCTTTTCTCCAACCCTCTACAGCATTTGTTGCTTGCAGACTTTTGGATAGCAGCCATTCTGACTGGCATGAAATGGTACTGCATTGTGGTTTTGATTTCCATTTCTATGATAATGAGTGATGTTGAGCATCTTTTCATGTGCTTGTCAGCCATCTGTATGTCTTCTTTGAAGAAATGTCTATTTAGTTCTTTGGCCCATTTTTTGCTTGGGTCATTTATTTTTCTGAAATTGAGCTGCAGGAGTTGCTTATATATTTTTGAGATTAATTCTTTGTCAGTTGCTTCATTTACTATTATTTTCTCCCATTCTGAAGGCTGTCTTTTCACCTTGCTTATAGTTTCCTTTGTTGTGCAGAAACTTTTAAGTTTAATTAGGTCCTACTTGTTTATTTTTGTTTTTATTTCCAATATTCTGGGAGGTGGGTCATAGAGGATCCTGCTATGATTTATGTTGGAGAATGTTTTGCTGATGTGCTCCTCTAGGAGTTGTATATTTTCTGGTCTTGTGTTTAGATCTTTAATCCATTTTGAGTTTATTTTTGTGTATGATGTTAGAAAGTGTTCTAGTTTCATTCTTTTACAAGTGGTTGACCAGTTTTCCCAGCACCACTTGTTAAAGAGATTGTCTTTAATCCATTGTATATTCTTGCCTCCTCTGTCAAAGATAAGGTGTCCATAGGTGCATGGATTTATCTCTGGGCTTTCTATTTTGTTCCATTGATCTATATTTCTGTCTTTGTGCCAGTACCATACTGTCTTGATGACTGGCTTTGTAGTAGAGCCTGAAGTCAGGCAGGTTGATTCCTCCAGTTCCATTCTTCTTTCTCAAGATTGCTTTGGCTATTCGAGTTTTTTTGTATTTCCATACAAAGTGTGAAATTATTTGTTCTAGCTCTGTGAAAAATACTTTTGGTAGCTTCATAGGGAGTGCATTGAATCTATAGATTGCTTTGGGTAGTATACTAATTTTCACTATATTGATTCTTCCAATCCACGAACATGGTATATTTCTCCATCTATTAGTGTCCTCTTTGATTTCTTTCCCCCCGCTTCCCTGGTGGCTCAGAGGTTAAAGCGTCTACCTCCAATGTGGGAGACCCAGGTTTGATCCCTGGGTTGGGAAGATCTCCTGGAGAAGGAAATGGCAATCCACTCCAGTACTCTTGCCTGGAGAATCCCATGGACGGAGAAGCCTAGTAGGTTACAGTCCATGGGGTCGCAAAGAGTTGGACACGACTGAGCGACTTCACTTCACCTCACCTCACCTCACCTTGATTTCTTTCACCAGTGTTTTATAGTTTTCTATATATAGGTCTTTAGTTTCTTTAGGTAGATAAATTCCCAAGTATTTTATTCTTTTTGTTGCAATGGTGAATGGAATTGTTTCCTTAGTTTCTCTATTTTCTCATTATTAGTGTATAGGAATGCAAGGGATTTCTGCGTGTTGATTTTTTATCCTGCAACTTTACTATATTCACTGATTAGTTCTAGTAATTTTCTGCTGGAGTCTTTAGGGTTTTCTATGTAGAGGATCATGTCATCTGCAAACAGTGTGAGTTTTACTTCTTCTTTTCCAGTTTGGATTCCTTTTATTTCTTTTTCTGCTTTGATTGCTGTGGCCAAAACTTCCAAAATTATGTTGAATAGTAGTGATGAGAGTGGACACCCTTGTCTTGTTCCTGACTTTAGGGGAAATGCTTTCAATTTTTCACCATTGATGATAATGTTTGCTGTGGGTTTGTCATATATAGCTTTTATTATGTTGAGGTATGTTCCTTCTATTCCTGCTTTCTGGAGAGTTTGTATCATAAATGGATGTTGAATTTTGTCAAAGGCCTTCTCTGCATCTATTGAGATAATCATATGGCTTTTATTTTTCAGTTTGTTAATGTGGTGTATTACATTGATTGATTTGTGGATATTGAAGAATCCTTGCATCCCTGGGATAAAGCCCACTTGGTCATGATGTATGATCTTTTTAATGTGTTGTTGGATTCTGATTGTTAGAATTTTGTTTAGGATTTTTGCATGTATGTTCATCAGTGATATTGGCCTGTAGTTTGCTTTTTTTTTTTTTTTTGGAATCTTTGTCAGGTTTTGGTATTAGGGTGATGGTGGCCTCACAGAATGAGTTTGGAAGTTTACCATCCTCTGCAATTTTCTGGAAGAGTTTGAGTAGGATAGGCATTAGCTCTTCTCTAAATTTTTGGTAGAATTCAGCTGTGAAGCCATCTGGTCCTGGGCTTTTGTTTGCTGGAAGATTTCTGATTACAGTTTCAATTTCTGTGCTTGTGATGAATCTGTTAAGATTTTCCATTTCTTCCTGGTTAGTTTTGGAAAGTTGTACTTTTCTAAGAATTTGTCCATTTCTTCCAAGTTGTCCACTTTATTGGCATATAGTTGCTGATAGTAGTCTCTTAGGATCCTTTGTATTTTGGTATTTTCTGCTGTGATCTCTTTATTTTCATTTCTAATTTTATTGGTTTGATTTATCTCCCTTTGTTTCTTGATGGGTCTGGCTAATGGTTTGTCAATTTTATTTATCTTCTCAAAGAACCAGCTTTTGGCTTTGTTGATTTTTGCTATGTCTCTTTTGTTTCTTTTGCATTAATTTCTGCCCTAATTTTTAAGATTTCTTTCCTTCTACTAACCCTGGGCTTCTTCATTTCTTCCTTTTCTAGTTTCTTTAGGTGTAGAGTTAGGTTATTTATTTGACTTTTCTCTTATTTCTTGAGGCATGCCTGTATTGTACGAACCTTCCCTTTAGCATTGTTTTACAGTGTCCCACAGGTTTTGGGTTGTTGTGTTTCCATTTTCATTTGTTTTTATGCATATTTTGATTTCTTTTTTGATTTCTTCTGTGATTTGTTGGTTATTCAGCAGTGTGTTGTTCAGCTTCCATATGTTGGAATTTTTAATAGTTTTTGTCCTGTAATTGACATCTAATCTTACTGTATTGTGGTCAGAAAAGATGCTTGGAATGATTTCAATTTTCTTGAATTTAGCAAGGCTAGATTTATGGCCCAGGATGTGATCTATCCTGGAGAAGGTTCTGTGTGCCCTTGAGAAAAAGGTGAAATTCATTGTTTTGGGGTGAAAGGTCCTATAGGTATCAATTAGGTCTAGCTGGTCTATTGTATCATTTAAAGTTTGTGTTTCCTTGTTAATTTTCTGTTTAGTTGATCTATCCATAGGTGTGAATGGGGTATTAAAGTCTCCCACTATTATTGTGTTATTGTTAATTCCCCTTTTCATACTTCTTAGGATTTGTCTTACATATTGTGGTGCTCTTATGTTGGGTGCATATATAATTATAATTGTTATATCTTCTTCCTGGATTGATCCTTTGATCATTATGTAGTGTCCTTCTTTGTCTCTTTTCACAGCCTTTGTTTTAAAGTCTATTTTATCTGATATGAGTATTGCTACTCCTGCTTTCTTTTGGTCTCTATTTGTGTGGAATATCTTTTTCCAGCCCTTCACTTTCAGTCTGTATGTGTCCCTTGTTTTGAGGTGGGTCTCTTGTAGACAACATATATAGGGGTCTTGTTTTTGTATCCATTCATCCAGTCTTTGTCTTTTGGTTGGGGCATTCAACCCATTTGCTTTTAAGGTAATTACTGATAAGTATGATTCCATTGCCATTTACGTTGTTTTGGGTTCGAGTTTATACACCCTTTTTGTGTTTCCTGTCTATAGAAGATCCTTTAGCATTTGTTGGAGGATTTGATGGTGCTGAATTCTCTCAGCTTCTGCTTGTCTGTAAAGCTTTTGATTTCTCCTTCATATTTGAATGAGCTACTTGCTGGGCACAGTAATCTGTGCTGTAGATTATTTTTTTTTTTCATCACTTTAAGTATGTCCTGCCATTCCATCCTGGCCTGAAGAGTTTCTATTGAAAGATCAGCTGTTATCCTTATGGGAATCCCCTTGTGTATTATTTGTTGTTTTTCCCTTGCTGCTTTTAATATTTGTTCTTTGTGTTTGATCTTTGTTAATTTGATTAATATGTGTCTTGGGGTGTTTTGCCTTGGGTTTATCCTGTTTGGGACTCTCTGGGTGTCTTGGACTTGGGTGATTATTTCCTTCCCCATTTTATGGAAGTTTTCAACTATTATCTCCTCAAGTATTTTCTCATGGTCTGTCTTTTTGTCTTCTTCTTCTAGGACTCCTATGACTCAAATGTTGGGGCATTTAACATTGTCCAGAGGTCTCTGAGATGGTCCTCATTTCTTTTAATTCTTTTTTCCTTTTTTCCTCTCTGTTTCATTTATTTCTACCATTCTGTCTTCTGTCTCACTTATCCTATCTTCTGCCTCTATTATTCTACTGTTGTTTCCCTCCATAGTGTTTTTGATATTATTTATTGCATTATTCATTATATATTGTCTCTTTTTTATTTCTTCTAGGTCCTTGTTAAACCTTTCTTGCATCTTCTCAATCCTTGTCTCCAGGCTATTTATCTGTGATTCCATGTTGTTTTCAAGATTTTGGATCATTTTCCCTATCATTATTCAGAATTCTTTATCAGGTAGATGCCTTTTCTCTTCCTCTTTTGTTGGGTTTGATGGGCATTTATCCTGTCCCTTTACCTGCTGGGCATTCCTCTGTCTCTTCATCTTGTTTATATTGCAGAGTTTGGGGTGGCCTTTCTGTATTCTGGCAGTTTGTGGAGTTCTTTTATTGTAGAGTTTCCTTGCTGTGGGTGGGGTTGTACGGGTGGCTTGTCGAGGTTTCCTGGTTAGGGAAGCTTGTGTTGGTGTTCTGGTGGGTGGAGCTGGATTTCTTCCTCTGGAGTGCAATGAAGTGTCCAGTAATGAATTATGAGATGTCAGTGGGTTTGGAGTGACTTTGGGCAGCCTGTATATTGAAGCTCAGGACTATGTTGCTGTCTTGCTGGATAATTTGTATGGTAAGCCTTGCTCTGGAACTTGTTGGCCCTTGGGTGTTGCTTGGTTTCAGATGAGCTCCTGTCGATTAATGTTCCCTGGAGTCAGGAGTTCTCTGGTGTTTTCAGTATTTGGACTTAAGCCTCCTGCTTCTGGTTTTCAGTGTTATTTTTACAGTAGCCTCAAGACTTCTCCATCTCCTTTCAAAGACAGTGGGCTGTCTTTTCTGGGTGCCTGATGTCCTCTGCTGGCATTCAGAAGTTGTTTTGTGGAATTTACTCAGCGTTCAAATGTTCTTTTGATGAATTTGTGCGGGAGAAAGTCATCTCCCCGTCCTATTCCTCCACCATCTTAGGACCACCGGAACTGATCTTTAAAAAAATGTATCAGTGTTTCTAATACTGTACTATGAATATGGCTGTAATCTTTTACACCATATAATTTTTATAATGATTCATTCCTTAGTGTATAGATAGGCTAAGTTACCATAAAGCAATCATATTACTGCTTCTACATTATCAAAGCCTGAATTGTTATAGCTGTAAATAAATGTGTATTTCTCTTTAACATTGTCTTTCTTTTTAAATTACTTTTTATTGGAGTATAGTTGCTTTATGAGGTTGTGCTAGTACAACAAAGTGAATCAGTGATGCTGCTGTACAGCAAAGTGAATCAGTGATGCTGCTCCTGCTGCTTAATCACTTCAGTCATGTCCGACTCTGTGCGACCCTGTGGACTGCAGCCGACCAGACTCTTCTGTCCATTGGATTCTCCAGGCAAGAATACTGAAGTGGGTTGCCATGCTCTCCCCCAGGGGATCTTCCTGACCGAGGGATCGAACTGGGATCTCCTGCATTGCTGGCAGATTCTACACTGCTGAGACACCAGGGAAGCCTGAGTCAGTGAGATATATATATATATATCCACTCTTTTTTGGATTTCCTTCCCATTTAGATCACCACAGAGGATTCAGTAGAGTTCCCTGTGCTCTACAGTAGATTCTCATTAGTTATCCTATTTTATATATAGTATCAATAGTGTATATATGTCAATCCCAGCCTCCCAATTCATCCCACCTCTCCTTTTGTCTCCTTGGTAACTGTAAGCTTGTTTTCTACAGTCTATGTTTCTACTTCTGCTTTGCAAATAAGTTAATCTCTACCATTACATCATCTTTCATTTTTGATGTCTAGTGTTAGTAATACAAATAACATTTGTAGTGTTATATCAGATAATGCAATATTGATGTAGGTACTGACATACAGATGATTCATCTTGTAAACAGATTATGTACACTGATGGTATTGATAAAAGCAGTACAGTACTGTAAATGTATTTCTCCTTCATTATGGCTTTCTTAACAACAATTTATTTTCTCTAGCTCACTTTATTCTAAGAGCATTTTATGTATAAGTATGTAATACATATAACATACAAAATATGTGTTGATTAGCTGTTTATGTTACTGGTAAGGATTCCAGGCAAAAGTATTGCTATTTGGGGGGGTCAAAAGTTATACATGGATTGTGAATTCCATGGGAGGTTAGATGCCATAACCCCCATAATGCTATATGTTAATATATATTATATATATTATGTTAATATATATTATATATAATATATTATTATATAATTATTATACAATTATGTTTATATATATATATGTATATATAACATTAGAAAACAAACTAAAGAGCCTCTTGATAAAAGTGAAAGAGGAGAGTGAAAAAGTTGGGTTAAAACTCAACATTCAGAAAACTAAGATTATGGCATCTGGTTCCATCACTTCATGGTAAATAGATGGGGAAACAATGGAAACAGAGACTATTTTCTTGGGTTCCAAAATCACTGCAGATGATGACCACAGCAATGAAATTAAAAGACACTTTCTCCTTGGAAGAAAAGCTATGACCGACCTAGACAGCATATTAAAAAGCAGAGACATTACTTTACCAACAAAGGTCCATCTAGTCAAGGTTATGGTTTTTCCAGTAGTCATGTACAGATGTAAGAGTTGGACTATAAAGAAAGCTGAGGGCTGAAGAATTGATGCTTTTGAACTGTGGTGTTGGAGAAGACTCTTGAGAGTCCCTTGGACTGCAAGGAGACCCAACCAGTCCATCCTAAAGGAGAACAGTCCTGAATATTCATTGGAAAGACTGATGCAGAAGCTGAAGCTCCAATACTTTGGCCACCTGACCCGAAGAACTGACTCATTGGAAAAACCCTGATGCTGGGAAAGATTGAAGGCAGGAGGAGAAGGGGATGACAGAGGATGAGATGGTTGGATGGCATCACCGACTCAATGGATATGAGTTTGGATAAACTCCAGGAGTTGGTGTTGGACAGGGAAGCTTGGCATGCTGCAGTCCATGGGGCAGCAAAGAGTTGGGCACGATTCAGCGACTGAACTGATATATAATTTATTATGTTAAAAATATAACCATTGAGTTCTTCTTCCTTAACTGTTTGTATCAGGTATTGCATGTGTCTAAGGCTTTTTCAGGATTTGTGATGATAATCATATATGTGTTAATGTTATATACCATATTAATAAGTAATATATGCATATGTTTACTATTATTACTATTACTATTATTATCTGTTATGTATTGTTATCACTAATATTAAAACAACCTTTTATTCTTGGAATAAATTCTACTTGTGATTGGATGCTGATAATATTTTATTTAGTACTTTTATATCAACACTCAAAGGTAATATTGGTCTCTATTTCTTCTGTGAGATGGTCTTTAAATTTTTAAAATCTCAAATAGAGTTATTTTTGGTAATCTTTGCTTTCCTAGGAAATTATCCTTATCATCTAGGTTTTGAAATTTATTTGCATGAGGTCTGCAAAGTAGTCTGTTTTTTAATAATTAATTTGTATTGGAGTATTTTTAATATACAATGATTTGTTAGTTTCAGGTGTACAGCAAAGTGAATCAGTTATACATATATTCACTCTTTTTTTGGATTCTTTCTCCACATAGGTCTTTGCTGAGTATTAAGTTGAGTTTCTTGTACAGTAGGCCCTTATAGTTATTTTATATATAGTAGTGTGCATGTGTCAATCCCATCCCATGTGGCACTACTGGTAAAGAACCCACCTGCCAATGCAAGAAACATAAAAGAGTCATGTTCGATTCCTGGGTCGGGAAGACCCCCTGGAGGAGGGCATGACAACCCACTCCAGTATTCTTGCCTGGAGAATCCCATGGAGAGAGAAGCCTGGCAGGCTACAGTCCATAGGGTCTCAAAGGGTCAGACATGACTATAGCAACTTAGCATATCACGCGTGCGTGCGCGCGCGCGCGCACACACACACACACACACACACACACACACACACACACATCATATCTTCTTTATCCATTCATCTGTTGATGGACATTTAGGTTGTTCCAGTGTCTTGGCTATTGTAAATAATGCTGCTATGAACATATGGGTGCATGTATCTTTTCAAATTATAGTTCTATATATATGCCCAGGAATTGGATTGCAGGGTCATATGGTAGCTCCATTTTTAGTTTTTTGAGGAACCTCCATACTGTTCTCTGTAGTGACTACACAAGTTTATATTCCCACCAGCAGTGTAGGAGGGTTCCCTTTTCTCCACACCTTATCCAGCATTTGTTATTTGTAGACTTTTTAATGATGGTCATTCTGAACAGTGTGGGCTGGTACCTCATTGCAGTTTTGATTTGTA
This sequence comes from Capricornis sumatraensis, assembly GCF_032405125.1. Lineage (NCBI taxonomy): Eukaryota > Metazoa > Chordata > Mammalia > Artiodactyla > Bovidae > Capricornis > Capricornis sumatraensis. The sequence continues at coordinate 61,542,215 of NC_091092.1, read as the reverse complement.
TTTCTCTAATAATTGGCGATAGCATCTTTTCATGTGCCTATTTCATGTACCTGTTAACTCTTTACTCATTGCCTTACTTTTTTTGAACCTATTATAACACTGCTTCATTGAGATTTTTTTCTAACGCTTCCACTGTAAGGGGCATGATTTCCATCCCTGGTCGGGGAACTGAACTGAGATCCCACATGCCCTGGGGTTGGCCAAAAATAAATAAATTTTATCTAACTCCCACCAAGACATATAATAGCACCTGTATTCCTTTTTGAGGTTGAACTTTGTTTCTTCTCTGAAGGACCATGAGTAAAGTTCAGTTTTTGTTTTCAGATTTGAGTGATTTGATTGCATTTTAAGGTGGACATCTGAGTACATTTAATAATGGAACAGTTTAAAATTCTGTAGAAAGATGTATGATTATTCTCTAAGAATGGTTTACTTTACCCTTTAATAAATAGCAAGAAGACCTTTTGGTCAGTCAGATGTCTTAGTAAAATTGTTTTAATGATTTAGGTGGAAATGTCTCTAAGGGACAGTTTGAAACCATGACTATATGTCATTTGTAACTTTAGCCATCGGTTGAGCTTGCACACATGATACCTTCTAGAATTTCAATCAAGTGGTAAAAGATATTGACACTTTTCATATAATTTAAAATTGCAGTGGTCATGCCATGGCAATTAAAAAATGAAATTTGAAGACCTGTAAAATACACAGTAAGCAGATAGTTTGGATTAACTAGGTACAGAAAATACAGTATTCTGCTTCATAAGAAAGTTGAATGGAGGAAACAGCATTTTCCATATTCTTATTTCTAAAAGACTTTCTAATATGATAGCAAGTGAAAAGAGAGATTTTTCTACTGAAAGGGCTGTCCTAACTCTTCTGTTTAGCCACACTTGCATAGGTATTTTCAATTTCTTTGTCTTCTGGACATGTGTGGGTAAATTCTTCACGGGCATAGGCATTGTGGAGATAGCGCCAGACTCCTGAGAATTCTACTGGAATGTCAAAGTCACGGTATTTCTTTGCAGCAACCTAGGGTTTTGGGAAAAAAAAAAAAGAGGAAAAGCAGTTGGTAGTGAGGGGCATCAATAACATGCCAACTGTGTAAAAATATATCTCAAAGGTCCAGATCATTGAGGACATGTTTTCTACACAAAAAGTACAAAATAAACTTAAAGAATCTTGGATTTACTATTTTAATGTTTTTTTCTACGTATGTAAACAAAACTTCATGCTTGTAATTATTTTTATATTTATGCTATATTTAATTATAAATATATTTAGAAGAAGGAAGCATAGATAAAGAACTTGTATCTCTTCACTGGACTAAGAGTTTGTTTAGGGTTCCAACAGCGTCTTACTTCTCAACAATTCTGTGCAATGGGTACCTTTGTTTTATAGACAAGACAGTAGAAAACACCTGATTTAGGAAGAAAGAAGCAAGAAGTGTTTATGCTTCCCAGTGGAGATCATTATGGACTTTTCCTCTGAGGAGAAAAGGAGACATACACTACGCATAACAATGATGACAAATCAATAATATAAAAACCTCACACTGAATGGTCACTGTGCTTCCTGCTGGTGACTCCCCAGACCCTTCTCAATCATTCAGCCCACCCTGTAAAGACTTACTTTAATAATGTGCAGTTTGGGTAACAAACTACAGTCAGCCAGGGTCAGTTGATCGCCATCCAAGAACAATCTTCTGGAGACTGTGCATTCCTCAGCACTGTCTGGATCAATTTCATCCAGAAGTGGAGTGTTCAAGTAGTCATCCAGACGCTTAAATTCTTTAAGCAGAGATTTTTCAAAGGCTGAGGCAATGAAATCATATGGTTAGGTATACATTTGTTGTCTTCATGACTGAATACATTCTCAATATGCTTTTCACACATTTAGATATCTCTGTCTTTTCATATTGCTTACACTGACTCTTCAAAATCTATATATTTAACCAAAGTGCTCAACTACACACTGATAAGACAGAGGCAGATGTTTAATCAAATGGCAAATGGAAATATTTTTGGATTTTTCTTGAGGAAGTACATTGGGAGGAGAGTCAAAGAAAGAAAGGTGATGCATATTATCACTAAAGGAGAGTCAGAAAGTGGGAAAAGAGACTCATAGCTCTCCTGATTCAGAGAATGGTAAATCTGTTCTAGAGTGTTTGTGGGAAATGGTAGCTGCTATGGTTTAAGAAACCTTAAAGGTACACACAACTTGGAGAGTTGGAGGGTTAAGAAATACAATCCTGCAGTTAGTTCATATCTGGCATGCCAATGTTCTAGTTGAGCTAAGTTGGTGATTACTATATTGAATATTATGTTCTAAATCCAATAAAACTTCATTCAAGGGAATTTCAGAAGAGAGAAAAGAGAATGAGATGAAGGGTATTTCCCAATATATATTATATATTCAGGAAAATCCTATTTTAGTTGAGTCAGAATGTGATTGTGAGCATGTGAGAAAAACAAAAAGATTTAAATAAAGGTGTCTTACTCTTATTTGCCTCCTTTTGTGTATTCTTGATGTATGCAGAAAACTTGGCAAAGAGATTGCAGCCCACATCAAAGGACTCCTTGTTCCTGGGACTCAAGTGAGGATACCTTAAAAAGAAATATCACTGCATATAACATTCACATATAACAAGGCATGCACCAGGTCTCCTAGCTTGCACTCTACTGAGAATAGAAGTCTTGGAACATTGTGCTGGAAACTGAAGGTCCTGAGAAACCTTTCATTGAAAATGTGTTTTTTTCCCAGTCTAAGAATACTTTAGTGGTTAAAATTCACCCAGAAACCAGCTATTGGAATTTAAATTTCCTTTATCTGTGAAAACAATGTTTCAAATGACTGTTGGGTCCCCATGGTGGTGGTTTAGTCACTAAGTCATGTCCAACTCTTGTGACCCCATGGACTGTAGCCCACCAGGCTCCTCTGTCCATGGGATTTTTTCCAGGCAGGAATACTGGAGTGGATTTCCATTTCCTTCTCCAAGGGATCTTCCTGACCCAGGAATTGAACCCAGGTCTCCTGCATTTCAGGGAAATTCTTTATCACCTGAGCTATGAGGGAAACCTCCCATCAGTTCAGTTCAGTTCAGTCGCTCAGTCGTGGTCCAACTCTTTGCGACCCCATGAATCGCAGCACGCCAGGCCTCCCTGTCCATCACTCAGACTCACATTCATCGAGTCAGTGATGCCATCCAGCCATCTCATCCTCTGTCATCCCCTTCTCCTCCTGCCCCCAATCCCTCCCAGCATCAGAGTCTTTTCCAATGAGTCAACTCTTCGCATGAGGTGGCCAAAGTACTGGACTTTCAGCTTTAGCATCATTCCTTCCAAAGAAATCCTAGGGCTGATCTCCTTTAGAATGGACTGGTTGGATCTCCTTGCAGTCCAAGGGACTCTTAAGAGTCTTCTCCAACACCACAGTTCAAAAGCATCAATTCTTCAGCACTCAGCCTTCTTCACAGTCCAACTCTCACATCCATACATGACCACAGGAAAAACCATAGCCTTGACTAGACGGACCTTAGTCAGCAAAGTAATGTCTCTGCTTTTGAATATGCTATCTAGGTTGGTCATAACTTTTCTTCCAAGGAGTAAGCATCTTTTAATTTCATGGCTGCAGTCACCATCTGCAGTGATTTTGGAGCCCCCAAAAATAAAGTCTGAGACACTGTTTTCACTGTTTCCCCATCTATTTCCCATGAATTGATGGGACCGGATGCCATGATCTTCATTTTCTGAATGTTGGGCTTTAAGCCAACTTTTTCACTCTCCTCTTTCACTTTCATCAAGAGGCTTTTGAGTTCCTCTTCACTTTCTGCCATAAGGGTGGTGTCATCTGCATATCTGAGGTTATTGATATTTCTCCCGGCAATCTTGATTCCAGCTTGTGCTTCTTCCAGTCCAGCGTTTCTCATGATGTACTCTGCATATAAGTTAAACAAGCAGGGTGACAATATACAGCCTTGACGTACTCCTTTTCCTATTTGGAACCAGTCTTTTGTTCCATGTCCAGTTCTAACTGTTGCTTCCCGACCTGCATACAGATTTCTCAAGAGGCAGGTCAGGCGGTCTGGTATTCCCATCTCTTTCAGAATTTTCCACAGTTTATTGTGATCCACACAGTCAAAGGCTTTGGCATAGTCAATAAAGCCAAACCCCCCATACTTGATCCTAAAAACCTGTTTGGCAGAAGATAAGTAGTACAAAAAAACATGGCTTCAAGTAACAAAACACATAAAAGTGTAGAGGAGAGGGTGGGGAAAAGAAGCGAAGATGTCTTCCTCTTAGTAATACAAAGTTAACTTAGCATAATACAATAAAATAATGTAATTCACCACATTAACAAATGAACAAAAGCTGTATGATCATTAACAGATGCCTGGAAAGTGTCCAATCAATAAATCAATTCCTATTCAGAAAACCCTGCACTAGCAACTAGAAACGGTTGGGTCCAACGTTTAACCATCTTCCTTGATTCCTCTTTCTCTCCATCCCTGCATTTTATCCATTAGCAAGTCCAGCCAGCCTACCTTTCAAAATGTATCTATAATCTGTCCACAACTTGCCATGTCCACTGCTTCTTGCCTGGTCCCAAGCCTATATTACTGCAACCATTTTTGATTACAGTAATTCCCCAATATACGAACCTTCAAGTTTCCAAACTTTCAAAGATATGAGCTAGGTCTGCAGGAGGATGACTTCGTTGAACTCCTTGCTGTGCAACACAAGCTCACTAATGAAGACCTGATGGAATTGGAGGGCCAGAGAAAGGACAGAGAGGCCAGAGGAATAAGTAAGTGAAGAATGGGTGAGGTTTACAACACAGCAAATGGCAAGGGGATTTTCTTAATTTGAGGAGCAACTGTTAGCTTTTGAACCCCAGGACCTGAACCTAGAATGGTAAATGAATGTTTCAGCAGGTGTTCAGAATGCAATCCACTGCTACTGTGTCATCTATGGCAAGAAATAGAGTAACTACCCTGACATCACTGGACTGTTTCTTCAAGAGGGTGGATGGAATTGAGTCCAGCAAGGAGCCAGACACTGTGCCATCAATGCAGGCATGAGTGACATTGCAGCACACCCTCTGTCTCTTATTGCTCTTGAGACCTTTCAGCTCTACTCTCTCCCACCTTGTCTCCCTCCTCTAGTCAGTAACCCTTCTTGCCTGTTCACTGGATGCCAGCTCCTGGATGCCAGCTGTTGTACTGCACTACAGCACTTTTCAAGGTGCTGTGCTGTAGATTAAAAGTGTTTCCTTTGTTTTTTTTTTGTGTGTGCTTGTTTATGTTTTATATATTATTTATGTGATAAGTATTAAAAACCTATTACAATACAGTACTATATAGCTGATTGTGTCATTGCGGGGGTGGTGCGTGCTCAGTGGTGTCCGACTCTGTGACCTGTGGACTGTAGCCCGCCAGGCTCCTCTGACCATGGGATTTTCTAGGTTATTGGGTACATAGCTCAGTTGGTAAAGAATCTGCCTGCAATGCAGGAGACCTGGGTTGGATTCCTGGGTGGGGAAGATCCTCTGGAGAAGGAAATGGCAACCCACTGCAGTATTCTCACCTGGAGAATCCCATAGACAGAGGAGCCTGGTAGGCTACAGTCCTTGGGATCGCAAGAGTCGGACACGACTTAATGACTAAATCACCACCACCAGGAAAACTTCACTGGACTTACAAACAAATTGGACTTATGAACATGCTCTCAGAACAGAACTCATTTGTATGTAGGGAACTTCCTGTATCCTCCCTGTCCCATGCTTGTCCCTCACACTCTCAGAATATTTTGCACCTGCTACCAGAGCCCAAGTCTTCACAGTGGTGTGATCTAATCCCACCTTACCTCTCTGCTCTCGTCTCTTCCCACTCTCTGCCTTATTCCCATTGACCACCTTGCTTTTCTTCAAATAGGCCTGACAAGGTCCCACTGCAGGTCATGTTCACTTGATCTCCTTTTACATAAAGAGTTTTCCCTCGTATATGCACATGGCCTGCTTCCCTTTTCTTTCAGGTCTTTTAATCTGATATCTCCTCCTAAGTGAGGCCTTTCACTGGCCACCTTATCTGATGTTGCAACCTCTTCCTTGTCCCAAATACCCACTACTTCCCTCCCTTGCTTTACTTTTTCTTCATATTTATCATCATCTAAAATAGTTTATAGTTTGCTTTTTCTCTTGCTTATTTGCTGTCTTCCCTAACTAAAATGTAAGTTTTACTAGGGCAGAGAGATTTTGCCCATTTTATTCACTGATGTGTCCCAAGTGCCTAGAATAGTACCTGACACATAATAAGTATTCAGTAAATATTTGTTAAATGATTACATGAATCAATTAATTTCTTTAACTTGATCAAATGTATCCATCAACAACTTTCAGCAAGTATCATTTTAAATGGTGAAATGTTACAACTATTCCCTTTAAAATCAGTAAAGGATGAAGTTAATCATGATAACTATGGTTCTTCAATATTGTGCTGAATGTACTAACTTGTGAGACAAGGAAAAACACCATTCTGGAGGTGACTACATTTTGTACATAAAGTTTAGGCATCAGGACAGAAATGCCTATGATTGCTATTATAGTTGACATTTTCTGAGGTTTTAGCAAGTGGAGAAAAACAACAACATAAAGCAATCAGTATAATTATTGGAAGAGAAGTAACAATATAACTATATACCTATAAAAGGCAAGACAAGATTGCCTTTTCTAGCCAAAATAATTGCTAGAATTAATGAGATATTTTGATAAGGTGGCTAAATACAAATCAAACATTAAAGAAATAGCCATAACAAAATGGATATTAGTAACATATTCCACTTACAAAAGTGACAAATATATAAAATATTTAGAAATAATTTAATATGGAAGGTATAGAACCAAAATAAAAACAGAACTCTACAAAATTTCATCAAATAACACAAGACACTTAAGACAACCTGAGTGTCCATCAGTGGATGAATGAAGAAATGTGGTTCTATTCACACACACACACACACACACACACACAATGAATATTAGCCATGAAAAAGGAGGAAATCCTGCCATTTGTGCCCACATGAATGGATCTTGTGAACATTATGGTAAGTCGGACAGAGAAAGACAAATACTATATGATATCACTTACATATGGAACCTTAAAAAGCCAAATTCATAAAAATAGAGAGTAGAATGGTGGTCACAAGAGAGAGGATGGGGAATGGAAAAATCGGGAAGATGTTATTTAAAAGTAAAAACTTGCAACTAGTATATAAATAAGTTCAGGAAATCGAATCCACCGCCTACTGATTATAGTCAATAATACTGTATTATAAACTTCAAAGCTGCTAATACAGTAGATCTTAACCATTATTACCACTAAAAATAAATGATAATTATGTGATGGAATAGAGGTATTAGCTAATACTAGGTGGGCAAACATACTGTAATATGTAAATGTATCAAATCAACATGTTGTGTACCTTAAACTTACACAATGTTATATGACAACTATACTTCAATATTTTTAAGACACATTTTTCAATGACTGCATGGTATTCTATTGTATGGAGGCATGAAAATTCATTGCTAATTCTGAAGTTTTGAAGTTTAACAAAAGATACAGAGAATAGCATATAAAAAAGAAATGCCCATGTACCCACCATCCATATTCACTAAAAGCCAACATTTTGCCTTTAAAAAAGACTTGGAGGAGCCTTCCACTGGGCATGTGGGCAGTGGCTCCTGAAGGATCTCTCAGAGAGAGCTTAGATCTTCTGGAAAGACATCAGTGGGGACCCAAGCTATTATACATTGGGAACCAGAAGTTTACTCGAGATCACAAGTTAGAGGAAATGCAAACTGAAGTATCAGTGAGCTATCACTAAACCCATCTGGGTGCCACAGATGTTAAAAGAATGATAATGCATAGTATTAAAGATATGTAGAAAAAGTGTATCCTTATGGATAAAGCAGTACAAAATTTTTAAAAGATACATACCATTTGAATTTTGTTCCTGTGAATCTATTCCACAGGAATAAAAACACAAGTACGTAAGGACACATGAGCAAGGATGTTATTTATAGCAGTTTGTAGTGATAAAAAAAACTGGAAGGAAAGGGAAAGTCCATCTGTAGAGGAATCATTTGGCAACTTGCAGCACAATTATAGTAAGCATAAATCTACACTAGCGGAGTTGATGTATATTAAAAATGTTTTCTGAAGTCAGATAAGCAAGATGCATAAATTATGCTTACTATTATTGTGTTTATATGAGCATAAGAAGGGTATAGAAACATACATCATAGATTATTTTTCATTAGTTACCTTTGGGGTAAAGAAAAGGTTGGGGAGCAGGTGGTTTGAGGGGATTCAGTAGTAGAGGAAGATGGATGAGGAGAAAATAACAAAATAAGACTCAATACTTGTAGGACAAACTTGGAACAAGTGCTAAAATACAGGAAGCCATCACTAATGGATGAAAGAGACATAGTATAGGAACACAGAAAAGAATCTGAAATAGTATCCCTAGTTTCTTAGGTATGAAGAATTTTGTATTGATAGACCCTTTTATTTATAATGTATACATAAACATTGAGACTTTATTTTTTAGAGCAGTTTTAAGCTTACAGCCAGACTTTTGACTGATGAAAACTGTGAGATAATAAATGAGTGATATTTTAAGACACTGAGTTTGTTGAACAACAATAAAAAATGAATACAGCAGCCTTATTACAGACACTATACAGACACTATCCTGGGTGGGCAGAGATGTAGAGCTGTCATTCAAGTGTAGACAGTGCAGTTATGGCCTCTGGCTAATTGAGAGATACCTGTTTCCTGGTTTTCTTGTGTTAGGTATGCTCTCCCTTCATGCCATCAGTGATATAATGAGCTAGTCTTCATCAGTCCTCATGGACTTTACAGTGCTATTATCCCATACCCTCACTCCCACCCTCCAATGGTTTCTTCTCTATTTCTAGACTACAGAGAATTTACTTTTTTAATTTAAGTAAGTTATGCATTTTAGAAATAATTTGAAATATCATATTGACAGTCTTTGTGTCTTTGAAGTCAGAAGGGGAAGTTTATGCATGCTGCTGCTAAATCACTTCAGTTGTATCCGACTCTGTGTGACCCCATAGATGGCAGCCCACCAGGCTCCACCGTCCCTGGGATTCTCCAGGCAAGAACACTGGAGTGGGTTGCCATTGCCTTCTCCAATGCATGAAAGTGAAATGTGAAAGTGAAGTTACTCAGTTGTGTCCAACTCTTAGCGACCCCATGAACTGCAGCCCACCAGGCCCCTCCGTCCATGGGATTTTCCAGGCAGGAGTACTGGATTGGGGTGCCATTTCTCCCCTGCAGAACTAAGAGATCAGACTGAATTAAAGGCTATTTCAAAATTGTAGATCTTCTGAGGGCTCTACAATAAAATAAGTCTTATTTCTACCAGTATAAGTGTCCCCAAACCTCATTATGGATAAGACAATGTGGCTAAAATTAAATTTAATTTCTAACACTCTACTTGCATCTCATAGAGTTTTAATATATGTAAAAGTTTTCTAATCATATATGGAGTGATCAGGGTGAATCTTTGCAAACTTTTCTACAAAGAACAAAATAGAGGTCTGAAATAGGCCGTTCAGGTATGACCTAAGTCAGATCCGTTATGGTTATACAGTGGAGGTTATGAATAGATTCAAGGAATTAGATCTGATAGAGTGCCTATAGAACTATGGATGGAAGTTCATAACTTTGTACAGGAGGTGGTGACCGAAACCACTGCAAAGAAAAAGAAATGCAAGAAGGTAAAGTGGTTGGGTGAGGAACACTTACAAATAGCTGCGAAAAGAAGAGAGGCAAAAAGCAAGGGAGAAAGGGAAACATATACCCAACTGAATGCAGAGTTCCAGACAATGGCAAGGAAAGATAACAAGGCCTTGTTAAATGAACACTGCAAATAGAGGAAAACAACAGAAAGGGAAAGACTAGAGATCTCTTCAAGAAAGTTAGAGATACCAAGGGAACATTTCATGCAAAAATGGGCATAATAAAGGACAGAAACTGTATGGACCTAACAGAAGCAGAAGAGATTAAGAAAAGGTGGGAAGAATACACAGAGGAACTATACAAAAAAGGTCTTAATGACCCAGATAACCACGATGGTGTGGTCACTCATCTAGAACCAGACATCTTGGAATGTGAAGTCAAGTGGGCCTTAGGAAGCATTACTACAAACAAAGCTAGTGGAGGTGGTGGAATTCCAGTTGAGCTATTTCAAATCATAAAAGATGATGCTGTGAAAGTGCTGCACGCAATATGCCAGCAAATTTGGAAAACTCAGCAGTGGCCACAGGACTGGTAAAGGTCAGTTTTCATTCCAATCCCAAAGAAGGGCAATGCCAAAGAATGCTCAAACTACCTCATAATTGCACTCATCTCACAAGCTAGCAAAGTAAAGCTCAAAATTCTCCAAGCCAGGCTTCAACAGTACGTGAACCATGAACTTCCAGATGTTCAAGCTGGTTTTAGAAAAGGCAGAGAACCAGAGATCAAATTGCCAGCATCCCATATAGCACTGGAAAACCAGGGGAATTCCAGAAAAACATCTACTTCTGCTTCATTGACTACACTAAAGCCTTTGACTGTGTGAGTCACAACAAACTGTGGAAAATTCTTCAATAGGTGGGAATACCAGACCACCTTACCTGCCTCCTGAGAAACCTGTATGTGAGTCAAGAAGCAACAGTTAGAACTGAACATGGAACAACTGACTGGTTTAAAACTGGGCAAAATGTTTGACAAGTCTGTATATTTTCACCCTGCTTATTTAAATTATAGGCAGAGTACATCATGTGAAATGCTGGGCTGGGTGAATCATAAGCTGGAATCAAAATTGCCAGGAAAAATATAAACAACTCACTGGAAAAGACCCCGATTCTGGGAAAGACTTAAGGCAAAATTGGAGAAAAGGGTGGCAAAGGATGGGTTAAATAACATCACTGACTCGATGGACATAAATCTGAGCAAACTCTGGGAGACAGTGAAGGACAGGGGAGCCTGGTGTGCTGCAGTCCATCAGGTTGCAAAGTGTCAGACACGACTTAGCAACTGAATAACAACAACAAAACAAAAGTTTTCTAATCATATATGGAGTGATCAGGGGGATCTTTGCAAACTTTTCTAGAAAGAGCAAAACTTAAAAAGAAATGTCTAGAAAAATCCTCAATCTGCAATAAATAAGCCAATAAAATAGATCATCTTAAGAACAATAATATCCTGTAAAAATGCTGTACCTTGGAGGAGCCAGTGTCTGCTCTAGAAACTCCTCAATTTTAATGAAGTCTGTTTTCAACTCCTTGTTATATACCAGGAAGGGAGGATTGGTGCCTGGGGCTAAGTCCTTCAGCTCTTCGGGCTTTCTATGATTATTGAAAATAAGCAGAGTTAGGCTTCTAGATAAAGTACATATTATGCAAACACCAAGATTGTATCGGTGTCTACTGATTTTAACCCCCAGAATAAAACATGTCCTGATTTCTCTTACCTGGTCATGTCAACAGTAGTCACATTGAATTTAACTCCTTTAAGCCAGAGGATCATAAAAAGGCGTTGACTAAAGGGACAATTTCCAATACTCTCTCCATCACTTCCAGCCTATTAAGATAAAGAAAGGCTTCTTTCATTCATTTGCTCAACAAATATTTATCAAATGCTTACTGTGAAATGAGCAAGTTGTTAGAGACAGAGTTGGAAGTTCTTAATCTCAAGGATTCTACAATCTGTGGGTAGAGAGTGCTAATGAAGCAAATAATTTTATTGTATGTAAAAATTACAAGTGTGATGAGTATATAATAGTGATAAATTTTATATGTTACCAAAATTTATATAACCATTTCAGATATTCCAACATTTTGTTACTCTAAATACTTCAGTAACAAATGTTTCCAAGCATACAACTTGTTCCATTTCTAAGATTATATATTTAGAATTCATCTTTAAAATCAGAATGCTGACTAAACATTATTTGCATTTTCCATTTTGATAATCCTGCCAAATTTCTTTCTTGAAAGATGTGTTCCATATTTTCATTGGATGTTTGATTTCCTTATTCTGTTAACTGTTTGTTCATGACAATTTTATATTTTTTATTAAGATTATGACTTTTTCCTTATTAGTTTGGAAAAATTATTTGTCTACTAAAGAGACTAACTCTTTTTGATACACGTTACACATAATTTTTTGAAGTCTCATGTAAAATTAAAATTTTAAATAAAATCTTATACTGTTTTCCTTTGTAAAATCTGTTTTTTCTGATATGCTTATGCAGCTGTTATAGACATCAAAATTGCAAAGAAAAAATATTTTCTTATTTTGTTTTACTATAAAGATGTCCTCTCGTGTTTTTTCTAGTACCTTTATGGTTTCCTTTTAACATTTGTTTCATCTATTAATATTTAGAATTTATTTTCACATAAGGATTGTATTGGGATTCCAGCTTTATTATTTTTTATTATTTTACAAATAGATACATGCACCTGTATGTTCATTGCAGCTCTATTTATGATTGCCAAGATATGGAGTCAACTTAAATGTACATTGACAGATGAATGGATTAAGAAGATATAGTGTGTATATACAATGGAATACTACTCAACCACGAAAAAGAAGAAAACAACACCATTTGCAGCAAAAGAATGGACCTAGAGATTATCATCCTAAGTGAGGTAAGCCAGACAAAGACAAATATAGATATCACTCATATGTGGAAACTAAAATATGACACAAATGAACTTATCTGTAAAACAGAAACAGGCTTACAGAAGTAGAGAACAGACTGTGGTTGCCAAGGGAGGTGGCGAGGGAGGGATGGAGTGGGAGTTTGGGATTAGCAGATGCAAATTATTATTATATGAAGTCATTAAAGTCGAACCCTTATGATGGGATTAATGGCCATATAAGAAGGGATCAGAGAGCTCCTTCACCTGCATTGCTCTTTCTTCACTTTCCCCTACAACCATGCATACAAGTTTGAAGCAAAGAAGCCATTTATCTATCATAAACCAGGAAAAGCATTCTCACCAGAAACTGACCATTCTGCCACCTTGATCTTGGACATAATTCTTATATTTTGGTAAGTTTTCTTTTTCTTGGCAGTGACTGCAACAGAGGAAATAGCGTTCATTGTTGCTCTTTGTGGCGTCCGAGAGTGAAGAGATATGGGAAGAGATAACTAGTCTTGGCAGTCTGAACTTCTTTTGTAACAGAAGTTAGACTAAAGATCCAATCATAACTGAGGTTAGTGAATGGAATCTTGATTATGGGTGGGAGGCAGGAAGAACAATAAAGTCTGATAATAGTTACAGCAGGAAGGGCGGGTTGCTTTTGGTTAAAGGAAAGGCAGAACACTGAGGTGTGGGGGAAATGCAGTACGATTTTACAGGAAAACTGAAACTTTTTCTGTTGTTTATAATAATGCTGATTTAAAGTGCCATTACACAAAATGTATGAATATACAATAGAGAAGAAGACAGTCTGTTTTCAATAAGTGGTGCTGTGAAAACTGGACAGCTATGTGCAAAATAATGAAATTAAAATATTCTCTAAAACCATAAACAAAAATAAACTAGAAATGGATTAAAGACCTAAATGTAAGACCAGATACTATAAATCTCTCAGAGGAAAATTTAAGCAAAACACTTTATGACATAAATAGGAGCAAGATCTTTTTGGATCCACCTCCTAGAGTAATGAAAATAAAAGCAAAAATAAACAAATGGGACATAATTACATATAAAAACTTTTGCACAGCAGAAGAAACCATAAACCAGAGAAAAACACAACCCATAGAATGGGAGGAAATACTTGCAAATGAAGCAACTGACAAGGGATTAATCTCCAAAATATACAAATAGCCCAAACAGCTCAGTATGAAAAAACCAAACAGCCCAATCAAAAAGTGGGCATAATATCTAAATAGACATTTGTCTAAAGAAGACATACAGGTGGCTTATAATCACATGAAAAGATGTTCAACATCTCTCATTATTAGAGAAATGCAAATCAAAACTACAACAAGGTATTACCTCACACTGCCCAGAAAGGCCATCACCAAACAATCTACAAACAATAAATGCTGGAGAGGATATGAAGAAAAGGGAACCCTCCTATATTGTTGGTGGGAATGTAAGTTGGTGCATTCACTATGGAGAACAGTATGGAAGTTCCTGAAAAAACTAAAAATAGAACTACCATATGACCCAGCAATCCCAGACCTTAGCATATATTCAGAAAAGACTATAATCTGAAAAGGTACATGCACTTCAATGTTCATTGCAGCACTGTTTACAATAGCCAGTACATGGAACCAACCTAAATGTGCATTGACAGATGAATGGATAAAGAAGATGTGGTATATATACACAACAGAATATTACTCAGCCATAAAAAGGAATGAAATAATGCCATTTGCAGGAACACGTATGGACCTAGAGATTGTCATACTGAGTGAAGTAAGCCAAAAATCATATGATATTACTTATATGTGGAATCTAAATATGATGGAAATGAACTTACCAAACAGAAACAGACTCAGACTTAGAAAATAAACTTATGGTTACCAAGGGGGAAGGTGGGAGGAGGGATAAATTGGGAAATTGGGATGGACATTGACACACCGCTATATTTCAAATGGATAACCCAAACTTTAAATGATACAATCAAACAGTTAGACCTAATTGATATCTATAGGACATTTCACCCCAAACAATGAATTTCACCTTTTTCTCAAGTGCACATGGAACATTCTCCAGTATAGATCACATCCTGGGCCATAAATCTAGCCTTGGTAAATTCAAAAAAAATTGAAATAATTTCAAGAATCTTTTCTGATTGCAATGGTAAGATTAGATGTCAACTACAGGGAAAAAACTATTCAAAATACAAACATATGGAGGCTAAACAACACACTTCTGAATAACCAACAAATCACAGAAGAAATCAAAAAGGAAATCAAAATATGCATAGAGACAAATGAAAATGAAAACATGAGAACCCCAAACCTATGGGATTCAGTAAAAGGAGTGCTAAGGGGATGGTCAAACTTACCTCAAGAAAGAAGAGAAAAATCAAATAAATAACCTAACTTTACACCTAAAGCAACTAGGAAAAGAAGATATGAGAAGCCCAGGGTTAGTAGAAGGAAAGAAATCATAAAAATTAGGGGAAAAATAAGTAAAAAAGAAACAAAGAGACTATAACAAAAATCAACAAAACTAAAAGCTGGTTCTTCAAGAAGATAAATAACGTAGACAAATCATTAGCCAGACTCATCTAGAAAAAAAGGCATGAGAATCAAATCAACAAAATTAAAAATGAAAATACATAAATCACAACAGACAACACAGAAATACAAAGGATCATAAGAGACTACTATCAGCAACTATATGACAATAAGATGGACAACTTGGAAGAAATGGACAAATTCTTAGAAAAGTATAATCTTCCAAAACTGAACCAGGAAGAAATAGAAAATCTTAATAGACTTATCATAAGCAGAGAAATTGAAACTGTAATCAAAAATCTTCCAGCAAACAAAAGCCCAGGAGCAGATGGCTTCACAGGCGAATTCTA
Organism: Capricornis sumatraensis; assembly: GCF_032405125.1. Lineage (NCBI taxonomy): Eukaryota > Metazoa > Chordata > Mammalia > Artiodactyla > Bovidae > Capricornis > Capricornis sumatraensis. The sequence continues at coordinate 61,526,584 of NC_091092.1, read as the reverse complement.
CCAAAAATTTAGAGAAGAGCTAACACCTATTCTACTCAAACTCTTCCAGAAAATTCCAGAGGAAGATAAACTTTCAGACTCATTCTATGTAGCCACCTTCACCCTAATACCAAAACCAGACAAAGATGCCACAAAAAAGCAAACTACAAGCCAATATCACTGATGAACATAGATGCAAAAGTCCTCAACAAAATTCTAGCAAACAGAATCCAACAACATGTTAAAAAGATCATACAACATGACCAAGTGGGCTTTAACTCAGGGATGCAAGGATTCTTCAATATTCACAAATCAATTAATGTAATAAACCACATTAACAAATTGAAAAATAAAAACCATATGATTATCTCAATAGATGCAGAGAAAGCCTTTGACAAGATTCAACACCCATTTATGATAGAACCCCCTAGAAAACAGGCATAGAAGGAACATATCTCAACATAATAAAAACCATATAGGACAAACCCACAGCAAACATTATCCTCAATGGTGAAAATTTGAAAGCATTTCCCCTAAAGTCAGGAACAAGACAATGGTGCCCACTCTCACCACTACTATTCAACATAGTTTTGGAAGTTTTAGCAACAGCAATCAAAGAAGAAAAAAGAAATAAAAGGAATCCAGATTGGAAAAGAAGAAGTAAAACTCTCACTGTTTGCAAATGACATGATCCTCTACATAGGATGCTTGGGGCTGGTGCACTGGGATGACCCAGAGGGATGGTATGGGGAAGGAGGTGGGAGGGGGGTTCAGGATTGGGAACACATATACACCTGTGGCATATTCATGTTAAAGTATGGCAAAACCAATACAATATTGTAAAGTAATAAATAAATAAATAATTGTAAAAAAATTCCACTTCAGGTCAAGGTCCAGAATAGGCATACTGTCACTACTCTCTGCAAGCAATTGGACAATGCAAGTCATATGCCTAAGGTCAAAATCAAGGCATAGGAAAGAACACTATGCTCCAGATTAGGTCGTGACAAGGAAGTGGATGTGGAAAGGGATAAAAAATGGGATAAAAAATTTCAATCTACTGTAATCTACACTCTGGCCAAATTTAATTCATTTACAAACTACCCTCCCCTTCCCCCACCACCAATGCCAAAATAAAACAACAAAAACAAACAAAGAAAACCCTAAAGATAACCACCAGAACATTATTAGAGCTAATCAATGAATATAGTAAAGTTGAAGGATATAAAACTAATACGCAGAAATCCCTTGCATTCCTATACACTAACAATGAGAAAACAGAAATTAAAGAAATAATCCCACTTACCATTTTGACAAAAAGAATAAAATATTTAGGAATAAATCTACCTAAAGAAACAAAAGACCCATATATAGAACACTATAAAACGCTGATGAAAGAAATCAAAGAGAACACAAATAAATAGAGAAATATACAATGTTCATGGATTGGAAAAATCAATATAGTGAAAATGAATATGCTATCCAAAGCAATCTATAGATTCAATGCAATCCCTATCAAACTACCAACAGTATTTTTCACAGAACTAGAAGAAATAATTTCACAATTTGTATGGAAATACAAAAAAACCTCAAAAAGCCAAAGCAATTTTGAGAAAGAAGAATGGAACTGGCGGAATCAACCTGCCTGACTTCAGACTATACTACAAAGCTACAGTCATCAAGACAGTATGGTACTGGCACAAAGACAGAAATATAGATCAATGGAACAAAATAGAAAGCCCAGAGATAAATCCATGCACCTATGGACACCTTATCTTTGACAAAGGAGGCAAGAATATACAATGGAGAAAAGACAATCTCTTTAACAAGTGGTGCTGGGAAAACTGGTCAACCACTTGAAAAAAAATGAAGCTAGAACACTTTCTAACATCATACACAAAAATAAACTCAAAATGGATTAAAGATCTAAATGTCATACCAGAAACTATACAACTCCTAGAGGAGAACATAGGCAAAAGACTCTCCAACATAAATCACAGCAGGATCCTCTATGACCCACCTCCCAGAATATTGGAAATAAAAGCAAAATTAAACAAACCAGGCCTAATTAAACTTAAAAGCTTCTGCACAACAAAGGAAACTATAAGCAAGGTGAAAAAACAGCCCTCAGAATGGGAGAAAATAATAGCAAATGAAGCAACTGACAAAGAACTAATCTCAAAAATATGCAAACAGCCCCTGCAGCTCAATTCCAGAAAAATAAATGACCCAATCAGAAAATGGGCCAAAGAACTAAACAGACATTCTCCTAAGAAGAGATACAGATGGCTAACAAACACGTGAAAGATGCTCAGCATCACTCATTATCAGAGAAATGCAAATCAAAACCACAATGAGGTACCATCTCACACCGGTCAGAATGTCTGCTTTCAAAAAGTCTACAAACAATAAATGCTGGAGAGGGTGTGGAGAAAAGGGATCCCTCTTACACTGTTGGTGGGAATGTAAACTAGTACAGCCACTATGGAGAACAGTGTGGAGTTTCCTTAAAAAACTAGAAATAGAATTGCCTTATGACCCAGCAATCCCACTACTGGGCATACACACCGAGGAAACCAGAATTGAAAGAGACACGTGTACCTCGATGTTCATTGCAGGACTGTTTACAATAGCCAGGACATGGAAGCAACCTAGATGCCCATCATCAGATGAATGGATAAGAAAGCTGTGGTACATATACACAATGGAATATTACTCAGCTGTGAAAAAGCATTTGAATCAGTTCTAATGAGGTGGGATGAAACTGGAGCCTATTATACAGAGTAAGGTATGTCAGAAAGAAAAATACCAATACAGTATATTAATGCATATATACAGAATTTAGAAAGATGGCAATGATGACCCTATATGCTAGACAGCAAAAGAGACACAGATGTATAGAACAGACTTTTGGACTCTGAGGGAGATGGCGAGGGCTTCCCTTATAGGTCAGTTGGTAAAGAATCCACCTATAGTGCAGGAGACCCAGGTTTGATTCCTGGGTTGGAAAGATCCCCTGGAGAAGGAAATGGCTACTCCAGTATTCCTGCCTGGAGAATCCCATGGACTGTAGTCTGCCAGGCTCCTCTGTCCATGGGGTCACAAGAGTTGGACACAACTTAGTGACTAAATCACCACCAGAAGGCCAGGGTGGGATGATTTGAGAGAATAGCATTGAATCATGTATATACCATATGTAAAATAGATGACCAGTCCAAGTTTGATGAAACAGGGCACTCAAAACCAATGCACTGGGACAACCCTAAGGGATACAATGGGGAGGGAGGTGGGAGGGGAGTTTGGGAGGGGGAGACACATGTACACCTGTGGCTGATTCATGTCAATGTATGTCAAAAACCACCACAATATTGTTAAGTAATTCGCTTCCAATTATAATAAAAAAATTAAAATGGATAACCAGTAAGGACCTACTGTATAGCACAGGAAACTCTGGTCAAAATTATATAAACAACCTAAATGGGAAAAGAATCTGAAAAAATGAATATGTGTGTATGTATAACTGATTCACTTTGCTGTACACCTGAAATTAAATCAACTATATTCCAATATAAAATAAAAATTAAATAAAAAATAAAGTGCCATTACACAAAATGTTGGGCTTTCCAGGTGGCACTAGTGGTAAAGAACCCACTTGTCAATGCAAGAGACACAAGAGACCCAGGTTTTATCCCTGCATCCAGAAGATCCACTGGAGGAGGGCATGGCAACTCACTCGAGTATTCTTGCCTGGAGAATCCTATGGACAGAGGAACCTGGTGGGCTGCATTCCATGGGGTCACAAAGAGTTGGGCATAACTAAGTGAGTGAGCACATACACACACAAATTGCGAAGCCTGACTGATAAATTACCTACTTCCAGCTGGCAAAGACAGGATGTGGTCATTCACCAGAAGAATATTTTATCTTTGCGTTTGTCATCCAAGTTTCTAAGTGTAAAAAATAACAACAACTGCAACATCTGACATTTATTGAGTGTTTACTATGTTAAAAACTACTGTATCTTACATATTTATTTGATTTAATCCTTACAGTGAAGATGGTTCTGTGAGGGAGCTTCTATCATTACTCTTGTTTTACAGATACGGAAAGAGGCTCAGAGAAGCTGACTTGCTCAAGTACTCTCTCCTAGACAAGAGTTGAACACATATACTCTTCTCATGTAGCAAATCCATTACTATCTACTGCAGAACTCACACTCCTTAAATCCTGCTTTCTCCTAATTAATAGTTTTATTGGATTTGTTGTTAATCAGAAAAGGCAGAGGAACCAGAGATCAGCCAATATCCTTTGAATCATAGAAAAAGCAAGAAAATCCCCGAAAAAACATCTACTTCTGCTTCATTGACTATGCTAAAGCCTTTGACTGTGTGGATGACGAGAGACTGTGGAAAATTCTTAAAGAGATGGAAATACCAGACCACCTTACCTGCCTCCTAAGAAACCTGTATGCAGGTCAAGAAGAACTGGACATGGAACAATAGACTGGTTCAAAATTCGGAAAGGAGTATGCCAAGGTTGTATATTGTCACCCTGCTTATTTAACTTCTACACAGAGTTCAGTTCAGTTCAGTCGCTCAGTCGTGTCTGACTCTTTGCGACCCCATGAATTGCAGCACGCCAGGCCTCCCTGTCCATCACCAACTCCCGGAGTTCACTCAGACTCACATCCATCAAGTCAGTGATGCCATCCAGCCATCTCATCCTCTGTCGTCCCCTTCTCCTCCTGCCCCTAATCCCTCCCAGCATCAGAGTCTTTTCCAATGAGTCAACTCTTCTCATGAGGTGGCCAAAGTACTGGAGTTTCAGCTTTAACATCATTCCTTCCAAAGAAATCCCAGGGCTGATCTCCTTCAGAATGGACTGGTTGGATCTCTTTGCAGTCCAAGGGACTCTCAAGAGTCTTCTCCAACACCACAGTTCAAAGGCATCAATTCTTCGGCACTCAGCCTTCTTCACAGTCCAACTCTCACATCCATACATGACCACAGGAAAAACCATAGCCTTGACTAGACGGACCTTAGTTGGCAAAGTAATATCTCTGCTTTTGAATATGCTATCTAGGTTGGTCATAACTTTTCTTCCAAGGAGTAAGCGTCTTTTAACTTCATGGCTGCAGTCACCATCTGTAGTGATTTTGGAGCCCCCCAAAATAAAGTCTGACACTGTTTCCACTGTTTCCCCATCTATTTCCCATGAAGTGATGGGACTGGATGCCATGATCTTCGTTTTCTGAATGTTGAGCTTTAAGCCAACTTTTTCACTTTTTCTACACAGAGTACATCATGTGAAATGCCAGGCTGGATGAATCACAAGCTGGAATCAATGTTTTTGGGAGAATTATCAATAACCTCAGATAAGAAATGACACTACTCTTGGCAGAAAGTGAAGAGGAAGTAAAGAGCATCTTGATGAAGGTGAAAGAAGAGAGGGGAAAAGCTTGCTTAAAACTCAACAGTCCAAAAACTAAGATCATGGCATACAGTCCCATCATTTCATGGCAAATAGATGGGGAAACAATGGAAACAGTGAAAGATTTTATTTTCTTGGGCTCCAAAATCACTGCAGACAGTGACTGAAGCCATGAAATTAAAATGCTTGCTCCTTGAAGAAAAGCTATGACAAACCTAGGCAACATATTAAAAAGCAGAGACATTACTTTGCTGACAAATGTTTGTAGAGTCAAATATGTGGTTTTTCCTGTAGTCATGTATGGATGTGAGAGTTGGACCCTAAAGAAGGCTGAGTACCGAAGAATTGATGCTTTCAAGCTATGGTGTTGGAGAAGGCTCTTGAGAGTCACTTGGATAGTAAGGAGATTGAACCAGTCAAACCTGAATGAAATCAACCCTGAATTTTCATTGGAAGGACTAATGCTGAAACTGAAGCTCCAAAACTTTGGCCACCTGATGCCAAGAGCTGACTCATTAGAAAAGACTCTGGTGCTGGTAAAGGTTGAAGCATGAGGTAAAAGGGATGACAGAGGATGAGATGGTTGAATGGCATCACCGACTCAATGGACATGAGTTTGAGCAAACTCCAGGAGATGGTGAAGAACAGGGAAGCTTGGTGTGCTGCAGTCTATGGGGTTGCAAAGAGTCAGACATGACTGAGCAACTGAACAACAACAACAAAGTCTTTATGATCGTTTTTATGATAGTTCTAATTTGAAAGCAGTCTGGTTAGAGAACAGTATCGTTTTTGATCTCACATTTATCAATAAAGACAAAAATATTTTATTCAGGATTTTGGCCCAAATGTTAAAGTCTATAATGTTATGGGCTTTCCTCGTGGCTCAGATGGTAAAGAATCTGCCTGCAATGCAGGAGACCTTGGTTCAGTTCCTGGGTTGGAAAGATCCCCTGGAGAAGGGCTAGGCTACCCACTCCAGTAGTCTTGGGCTTTGCTGGTAGTTCAGATTGTAAAGAATCTGTCTGCAATGCGGGAGACCTGGGTTTGATCTCTGGCTTGGAAAGATCTCCTAAAGGAGGGCATGGTAACCCACTCCAGTATTCTTGCCTGGAGAATCCCTATGAACAGAAGAGCCTGGAGGGCTACAGTCCATGTGGTTGCAAAGAGTCAGAAATGACTGAATGACTAAGCACAGCACACATAATGTTATCTACAAATCTGTGAAAACTTAATTTTAGACTGGTAGATGCTGCTGCTGCTGCTACTAAGTCACTTCAGTCGTGTCCGACTCTGTGTGACCCCATGGACAGCAGCCCACCAGGCCCCTCTATTCATGGAATTCTCTAGGCAAGAATACTGTAATGGGTTGCCATTTCCTTCTCCATTAGACCAGTAGAGTAGAGAACACAAAAACTCCATTTATCAGTGAACAGCAAACAAATAAGACAACCTCTGCATCTAGAGAAAATAAAATGTGTTCTTTTAGAAAATCTTTTCTTAGTTCCCAGATATAAATATTGCCCAAGTCATTCAGAGCTGAAAGGCAATGTTTTCACTAGCTACATGGAACATAGGGGTGTGTGTGATATGAATTCTTAATTGTGATAGGAAAAAACTTACTTTCTTTTAGGGATCCCATCAGTGCTATTGGGAAATTGTGATAGGTTCTCTAGAGGTAGCTGGGGAAATTGCAGAGTTATTTAATCTTTGGAAAGACACCACAGTATAAATGAGATACAGTTGCTTTTTAAGCTTTGTCATTAACATTTTCACTTCTCTCAATCCCTATTCTCCCTCATAGTATCTTTTGCAGAACTTCTAGAGATCTTTGGAATCAGTCTTGCCTGTGTGCATGCTAAGTCACTCAGTCATGTCCAACTCTGCGACCCTATGGACTGTAGCCTGCTAGGCTCCTCTGTCCACGGGATTCTCCAGGCCAGAATACTGGAGTGGGTTGCCATTCCCTTCTCCAGGGGATCTTCCCAACCCAGGGACTGAACCCACCTCTCTAATGTCTCCTGCATTACAGGCAGATTCTTTACCACTGGTGCCACTCATAAAGCAAAGCAAAACAAAAACCCAGACCAGATGATAGTCAAGGTTCTTTCAGAAAATCTGTGACTTGTGTCAACATCATTAGATAAGCTTACATCTAGAGGATTTCATCTAATGAAATTCTGAGAAATTTTACTAAAAAGTGTGCCCAAGTGAAAATAATTACGATTATGCACAGCTATTTTAATTTCCCAGGTGGTGCAGTGGTAAAGAATCTGCCTGCAATTGCATGAGATGCAAGAGACATGTGTTTGATCTCTGGGTCTGGAAGATCCCCTACAGAAGGAAATGGCAACCCACTCCAGTAGGCTACAGTCCATGGGGTTGCAAAGAGTTGGACATGACTTAGCCACTGAATATGCACACACAAAACAGCTATTTAAAAGGACTGGAATTTTAACCCAGCCATTTATTAGCTATGTAACCTTAGGCAAAACCACCTAGCTATTCTTTTCTTTAGTTTCTGTACCCATAAAATAGGGTTAATAATAAACCACTTAGCACAGGCCCTGCCATATAGTAAGTACTCAGTAAATTATTAGTTTTTAACCTGAAAGTTATTGTTTAATTTAACATTTGCTCCTCCAATGTGTGATTTCCTAACTTCTACTGTCTAGATAACCACACAAATCATAGGAAGTCTATGAAGATAAACACACAGATCATTGCCAGCAATGGGTTAGAGGAATTTGGTTGGATTGAATAAACAAGTTTAGACAAAAGAAACTAGTTACCCTATGAAGAGACTTATTACCTCTGGTTTGAAATTGGTAGGTATAAAAAGCCAGTTAGGAAGTTAAGGCTTACTTAGATTTGCTGGAATCTAGAGGTAGGAGATGGAGAAAGAAACAGCAATCCATTCCAGTACTCTAGCCTCTAGTCTGGGAAATCCCATGGACAGAGGAGACTGGCAGGCTACATTCCATGGGGTTGAAAAGAGTTGGACACAACTGAGTGACTAAACAGCAATAACAAGAGGTAGAAGTGGCTCTTATGCCCCACAGTCCAGAAAACACTTACTTGGATTCTTTTTCTGTGTAGGAATTCAAGAGTCTCTCTCTCCCCCATAATTTTGAAAAGGCAGATTAACTACGTATTTGGTGTATATATGTTAAAAAAAAGTGAAAGTAGATGTGTTAGTCCCTCAAGTCATGTCTGACTTTGCGACCCCATGGACCTTAGCCCACCAGGCTCCTCTGTCCGTGGAATTCTCCAGGCAAGAAGACTGGAGTGGGTTGCCATTCCCTCCTCCAAGGTATCTTCCTGAACCAGGAATCTAATGTGAGTCTTATGTCTCCTGCATTGCAGACAGATTCTTTACTGTCTGAGTCACCAGGGTATAAAAGTATTACTTTGGCTAACAGGTGTTTAATATTTGGTAAGCACACCTCATTTATGTCTTTGTAGGCCATCAAGAGATGTAGTTTTAGAGGCAAATTACTTAACCTTTATTTCCTTAGCTTACTTATCTAGAAATCATGAGAACAATATTACTACCAATACTACATATAATACTACTTTACTTTTATTAAACTATCCTTCTAAACTAAAGGAGATAATATATGTAAAGTGTTTAGAAAAGGGTCAAGCATAATATGAATTTGTTATTATTATTATCACCATCCTGAATACTTCCAATAGTAAATGAAAATATACAGAAAATAGTTAATATAGGCAAGGATTTAGGAAACTATGTAGTTTCTACTTGGAATAACCCATACAAATTGTTTCTTTTTCTTGATGAGCTAATTTAGAAACACATGTTCCTTTCTTCTGCTTTAGGGGTTTTCCAAAGGGCTTTTCCTAAAAGTTAAGATGTTTAAAAAAAACCAAGGCAAAATGCCTGCTGCTCACATAACAGGCTCACAAACACTCCTGGCTTTCCCCTCCTATGGTGTTCATGTGACACTGCTGTGATGTTCATCCATTGTAGGAGAATTTTAGAAAGCTCTATTTGGATCATGGGTGGGAATGAGGCTATCGGGCCATTTTTGGCCCTCTCCTCACATTCAGGCCTTCCAAAATCTATCCAATAAAACATAGATTGTGAGACCTGGAAAGAATTAAGGATCATTTTGTCAGGCTCCTTCATTGTATAGATAGAGAAGCAAAGAGGTCCACAGTTACAAAGGAAGTCGCTGAGAATACAATTTAGTTGTTCTGACTACTAACCAGTCTAGTTGTCTTTCCACCATATCTTCTTGCTTTCTTCAGATGGGATGCTTTTCTATTGTTATCTAAGAGCAGCCAAACACCCAAGCATTCTTCAAGGACTTAGAGTAGGTACATAATTGCAAATTTATTTCCTATCTCTAGCTGAAATGTTGACTTTTTAAAAAGGAGCTGAGGTCCAGTGTCAAGAAAAAATACATTCTATACGCTGTCATTAGAGCTAGAAACTTACCTTCACAAAAAGCTCAATTTCAGGGTCTGCTTCACTGCTGGGCCTTGGGCCTGCCATCTGTCTGTTTTTAGTGGCAGTTGTCAGCCCTCTGCCTTCTGCACAGTCCACAGTACTCACAGATTGGTTTCTTCCAATTTTATCCAAAGGCTTAAATGCAGGTTGTGCTTTAAGAGGGAAATCCAGCTTCTAATAGTCAGAACTGGGCTAGTCTCTCTTCAAGAGGAGGGGTGCAGAAAATTCTAGATGCTTGAGAGCGGCTCTTGAATTTGTTTTCCTTCTTCCTCTTGACCTAACATTTGAATCAAGGAGGAGCCAACTGGGTGTGTATAAACTGGCTGGCTAGAAGGGTGGGGGTGTTTCCAGAGACGCTTCAATGCTATGAGTCAGCATAGAGAAACACATACACACAAATACACAAGCATTTTCAATATATCAAGCAGGCCAGATGTTCTCTAGAGCTTCCCTTTGAATCCTGGGCTTCATGCCCAGAAAATGGCCCCTTATGCTGTTCTGTAACCTGACAGCAGCAAAAAGCTCTTCCAGGAAAAGGTCCAGAAATCATTCAGGTTTTAACATTGAAAAGGATGTTTATCTAATGACACTGCCTTTGGTTTGAAAAGAAGTATACTTCATCAAAAGTCTCCAACCTCAATTCTACTGCTGACACAGCCAGATTTCCCCTCTGGGTTGCAAATTTCACTTCTCTTCTATAATCGGGGAATGTTCAATGGAAAGGTTGAGTCTGGGGGCGTCTTTTGCATGTTTCTCTGTTTCTGGGAATAGTGGACTCATTCTCTGTTTCTGGGAATGGTGGACTAGAAGGGATCACTTCCTGGTTTTATGAGGAACCACAAGCAGCTCTATATTTCTGCTTGTCAACCCTGGAAACAGCAGTAAAATATCCTAACTGATCACTCATTCTCTGCAGTGTTTCTGGCAGCTGTGTTTTCTGCCTGCCAGGATGAGGTGGGGTGGGGTGGACGCAGGCCCTGGGTGAATACATCCCTTCTGATGGGAAGAGTCTCTTTCTGCTTGGAGCCAAAGTGAACACGGATCCACAAGCTGGGCACCATTGCGACCCTCTCTCTACAACACCACATGTCCCCTGTGCTCATATGGGCTGTACATGCACCTGCCGTTGCCCACATGTAAATAATTTGCTGGACAATTTATGGCTTTGGGCAAAATCTAGTCTATGCCCACAGGGTTTAAACAAGGAGTGGCTGCTGGGTATGAATGCGAGTGTCCTTTAGGATGGGGGATGATGATTTCCTAAGTGATCAACAGGGTGAGAGGGAACTTCTGCTAGACATCTGCTGAGCTGACCTCGTGGGTGAGTGTAGGACTGGCTGTTTGGCAGGACCCCGTGGAGGCTTTGGCCATATTTTTCCTCTGTTCATTCACACTGCCACTCCGAAGACCATCAATGAATACTTCCTCTGGGCCAGGACGCTGATCCACTCTGAGATGAGCAGCACAGAAGGACAGTAAGTTTGAGAGGACGATAGGAATTCAACTTGAAGCATGCTAAGTCTGAGGCATCCTCACTCTTCCTCGTTCCTAATATCTGATCAGTGCAAAATCTTGCCACTTCTGCGTCCTGAATATTTTTTGTAAACCCACTCACTTCTCTTTCCTCCCCTGTTACTTAGAATTTCAACCCAGCAACACTCTTTCTTTTTCTGTTAATTACAAAACTGTATTAAAGGACCCAAGTCTTTGCTTGACCCTCAGTCCTCAGGGGAAAAAATCTCCGCTCCTACCATAACCACAGCAATAGCAGCAACATCAACAACATACAGCAGCTCAATGAGGCATGTATGACCCCTAATGAATAATCAAACACATGAACTTTCTGTTTTTCTCTCCTTCCCAAAGTGTTTTTAAAATTTTGTATTGAGATATAATTTACACACCATAAATTTGACTCCTTTTACTTGTACCTTCAAGGATTTTTAGTAAATTTATCAAGTGGTGCAACCATCACTGCATCCAACGTTAGCTATTTCTATCACCTCAATAGCATCTCTCTCTTGCCCATGTGCACTTAGTCCCCATTACCACCCCAACCCTCTTAGCAATCACTAGTCTACTTCTTGTCTCTATGGATTTACCTACCTTGGACATTTCATATAAATGGAATCACACATATGTGGTCTTTTCTGACTTGCTTCTTTTACTTAGCATGACATTTTTAAGGTTCATCCATATTGTAGTATGACCATACTTCATTACTTCTGATGGCCAAATAATGGTAGATAACATGTATATATCACCTTATGTTTATGAACATTTGGGTTATCTCCACCTTTTTGCTATTGTGAATAAGGCAGGTATGGACATTTATGCACACGATTTTGGGTGCACATATGTTTTCAATTCTCTTCGGTAGATACCTAGCAGTAGAATTGCTGGTCATGTGGTAACTATATGTTGAATTCTTTGAGTAACTGCAAAACTTTTTCACAGTGGCTGCACCATTTTACATTCCTGCCAGCAGCATATGACAATTTTAATTTTTCCAAAATACTTATTTTCTGTTTTTATTTTTATTTTTTAAATTTTTATTGGAGTACAATTGATTTACAATGTGTTAGTTTCAAATGTACAGCAAAGGGAAATGTTTATACATGTACATATATCCACTCTTTTTTAGATTATTTTACCATATTAGCCATTACAGAGTATTGAGTAGAGTTCCATGTGCTATGCAGTAGGTGCTTATTTGTTGTCTGTTTTATACATAGTAGTGTGTATATGTCAATCCCGATCTCCCAACTTATCCCTCTCCCTCCCTTATCCCCCAGTAACTGTTATCTTGTTTTCTATATCTGTGACTCTATTTCTGTTCTGCAAATAAGTTCATCTGTACCCATTATTTTTAGATTCCACAAGTAAGTGATACCATATGATATTTGTCTTTCTCTGTCTGACTTAGTATGATAATTTCTAGGTTCATCCATGTTGCTGCAAATGGCATTATTTTGTTTTCTTTTTTTATTGCTGCATAGTATTCCATTGTGCATATGTACCACATCTTTTTTTTAATCCATTCCACTGTCAATGGATGTTTAGGCTGCTTCCATGTCAAGGCTATTGTAAATTGCACTGTAGTGAGCATTGAAGTGCATGTCCCTTTTCAAATTATGGACTTCTCCAGATAGATATATGACCAGGGCTGAGATTGCTGGATCAAATGGCAGTTCTATTTTTAGTTTTTTCAAAAACTTCCATACTGTTCATAGTGAGCACACCAATTTACATTCACACCAACAGTGTAGCAGGGTTTCCTTTTCTCCACACTCTCTCTGGCCTTTATTGTTTGTAGATCTTTTGATGATGGCCATTCTGACTCATGTGAGGTGATATGACATTCTAGTTTTGACTTGCCTTTCTATAATAATGAGCAAGGTTGAGCATCTTTTCATGTGTTTATTAGGAATCTGTATGTCTTATTTGGAGAAATGTCTATTTAGGTCTTCTGCCCAGTTGTTGATTGGGTTGTTTGTTCTTCTGGTATTGAGCCATGTGAGCTGCTTGTATATTTTGGAGATTAATCCTTTGCCAGCTGCTTCATTTGCAATTATTTTCTCCCATTCTGAGGGTAGTCTTTTCATCTTGTTTATAATTTTCTTTGCTGTGAAAAAGCTTTTTATTAGGTCTCATTTTTTTATTTTGTTTTTTATTTCCATTATGCTAGGAGGTGGATCAAAAAGGGTCTTGCTGCAATTTGTATCAGAAAGTGTTCTGCTTATATTTCTTTTAAGAGTTTTATAGTTTCTGGACTTACATTTAGGTCTTTAATCCACTTTCAATTTATTTCTGTGTATGGTGTTAGGGAGTGTTCTAATTTATTTCTTTTGCATGTAGCATGTCCAGCTTTCCCAGCACCACTTACTGAAGAGGCTGTCTTTTGCCCATTGTATATTCTTGTCTCCTTTGTCATAAATTAGGTGACCATAGGGGTGTGGGTTTATCGCTGGGCTTTCTAACCTGTTCCAGATTGAAGGCAGGAGGAGAAGGGGACGACAGAGGATGAGATGGTTGGATGGCATCACTAACTTGATGGACACGAGCTTGAGCAAGCTTCTGGAGTTGGTGATGGACAGGGAAGCCTGATGTGCTGCAGTCCATGGGGTCGCAAAGAGCTGGACACGACTGAGCAATTGAACTGAGCTGATCCTGTTCTGATTATATTTTTGTTTTTGTGCCAGTACCATACTCTCTAGATTACTGTAGCTTTGTCATATAGTTTGGGGAGCCTGCTTCCTCTAGCTCTGTTTTTCTTTCCCAAGATTGCTTTGGCTATTTGGAGTATTTTGTGTTTCCATACAAACTGTAAAGTTTTCATTCTAATTCTGTGAAAAATGTACTTTGATAGGGATTGCATTGAATCTGTAGATTGCTTTGGATAGTACAGTCATTTTCAGAATATTGATTCTTCCAATCCAAGAAGATGGTATATTTCTTCATCTGTTTGTGTTGTCTTTGATTTCTTTCATCAGTATCTTATTGTTTTTTGAGTACAGGTCTTTTGTCTCCTTAGGTAGATTTATTTCTAGGTATCTTATTCTTTTTGTTGTGATGGTAAATGGGGTTGTTTATTTAGTTTCTCTTTCTGACATTTCATTGTTAGGATTCATTGTATAGGATTTCTGTGTATTAATTTTGCAACTTTACTAGATTCACTGATTAGCTTTAGTAGTTTTCTGGTAGCATCTTTAGTATTATCTATGAATGGTATCATATCATCTGCAACCACTGACAATTTTACTTCTTCTTTTGTAATTTGCATTCCTTTTATTTCTTTTTCTTCTCTGATTGCCCTGGCTAGAACTTCTAAAACTATGCTGAATAATAGTGGTGAGAATGGACATCCTTGTCTTGTTCCTAATCTTAAGGGGAATCCTTTGTTTTTCACCACTGAGAATGATATTTGCTATGGATTTTTCATATATGGCCTTTGTTATGTTGAGGTAGGTTTCCTCTATGCCCACTTTCTGGAGAGTTTTTCTTTTTTTAAATCATAAATGGGTTTTTAATTTTGTCAAAAACTTTCTCTGCATCTATTGAGGTGATCATATGGTTTTTATTCTTCTTTAATATGGTAAATCATATTGATTGATTTGCATATATTGAAGGATCCTTGCATCCCTGGGATAAATTCCACTTGATCAGAGTGTATGATCCTTTTAATGTGTTGTTGGATTCTGTTTGCTAGTATTTTGTTGAGGAATTTTGTGTGCATGTTCATCAGTGATATTGGCCTGTAATTTCCTTTTTTGTGATATCTTTGTCTGGTTTTGGTATCAGGTGATGGTGGCCTCATAGAGTGAGCTTAGGACTGTTTCTTATGCTGCAGTTTTTTGGAAGAGCTTGAGAAGGATAGGTGTTAGCTGTTCTCTAAATTTTTGACAGAATTTGCCTGTGAAGCCACCTGGTTCTGGACTTTTGTTTGTTGGAAGAGTTTTAATCACTGTTTCATTACTTGTGATTGGTCTGTTGCTATTTTCTATTTCATCCTGTTTCATTCTTAGAAGCTTGTACCTTTTAAAGAATCTATCCATTTCTTCCAAGTTGTCCATTTCATTGGCATATAGTTGCTTGGAGTGTTAGTTTGAAAAGGTCTTGTAGGTCTTAATAGAAGTGTTCAACTTCAGCTTCTTCAGCGTTACTGGTTGGGGCAGAGGCTTAGATTACTGTGATATTGAATGGTTTGCCTTGGAAACAAACAGAGATCATTCTGTCGTTTTGAGATTGCATCCAAGTACTGCATTTTGGACTCTTTTGTTGACCGTGATGGCTACTCCAT
Source organism: Capricornis sumatraensis (assembly GCF_032405125.1). Classification (NCBI taxonomy): domain Eukaryota; kingdom Metazoa; phylum Chordata; class Mammalia; order Artiodactyla; family Bovidae; genus Capricornis; species Capricornis sumatraensis. The sequence goes on along the minus strand of NC_091092.1, from coordinate 61,510,904 downwards.
TTCTTCTGAGGGATTCCTGCCCACAGTAGTAGATATAATGGTCATCTGAGTTAAATTCACCCATTCCAGTCCATTTTAGTTTGCTGATGCCTAGAACATCGACTTTCACTCTTGCTATCTCTTGTTTGACCACTTCCAATTTGCCTTGATTCATGGACCTGACATTCCAGGTTCCTATGCAATATTGCTCTTTGCAGCATCAGACCTTGCTTCTATCACCAGTCACATATACAACTGGGTATTGTTTTTGCTTTGGGTCCATTCCTTTATTCTTTCTGGAGTTATTTCTCCACTGATCTCCTGTAGCATATTGGGCACCTACTGACCTGGGGAGTTCCTCTTTCAGTATCTTATCATTTTGCCTTTTCATACTGTTCATGGGGTTCTCAAGGCAAGAGCCCCATGACATGGAACAACAGACTGGTTCCAAATAAGAAAAGGATGTACTCTGCATATAAGTTAAATATTCAGGGTGACAATATACAGCCTTTTCCTATTTGGAACCAGTCTGTTGTTCCATGTTGTTTCATTATAGGGGACTGGAATGCAAAAGTAGGAAGTCAAGAAACATCTGGAGTAACAGGCAAATTTGGCTTGTGTTTTCTGATTTTCTGTCTGGATGATCTACTGGTGTAAGTGGGGTGTTAAACTCTCCTACTGCTATTGTGTTAATGTTGCTTTTCCCCTTTATGGCTGATAGCAATTGCCTTATCATGGAGGTGCTCCTATGTTGGGTACATAAATAATTACAATTGTTATGTCTTCTTACTGGATTGAACTCTTGTTAGGAACACATGTATACCCGTGGCAGGTTCATGTTGATGTATGGCAAAATCAATACTGTAAAGTAATTAGCCTCCAATTAAAATAAATAAATTTAAATTAAAAAAATTATAGTCATTACAGTGGATGTGGCAGTGGTGTTATCTCATCGTGATTTTGACTTCCATTTTCCTAATGACTAATTAATTAATGACTAATATTAATTAATTGAGATTGGGTGCAATCTAAAAAATGACAGAATGATCTCTATTTGTTTCCAAGGCAAACTATTCAATATCACAGTAATCCAAATCTATGCCCTAACCACTAATGCCAAAGAAGCTGAAGTTGAGCTGTTCAATGATGACCTGGACTAACCTTTTAGAACTAACACCAAAAAAGATGTCCTTTTCATCATAGGTAACTGGAATGCAAAAGTGAGAAGTCAAGAGATACCTGGAGTAACAGGCAAGTTTGGCCTTGGAGTACAAGATGAAGCAGAGCAAAGGCTAACAGAGTTTTACCAAGAGAATGCATTGGTCATAGCAAACGCCCTCTTCCAACAACACAAGAGAAGACTCTACACATGGACATCACCAGATGGTCAATACCAAAATCAGATTGATTATAGTCTTTGCAGCCAAAGATGTAGAAGCTCTATACAGTCAGCAAAAACAAGACCAGGAGCTGACTCTGTCTCAGATCATGAACTCCTTATTGCCAAAACCAGACTTAAATTGAAGAAAGTAGGGGAAACCAGTAAACCATTCAGATATGACCTAAATCAAATCCCTCACGACTATACAGTGGAAGTGAGAAATAGATTCAAGGGACTAGATGTGATAGACAGAGTGCCTGATGAACTATGGATGGAGGTTCATGACATTGTACAGTAGACAGGGATCAAGAACCTCCCCAAGAAAAAGAAATGCAGAAAATAAAAATGGCTGTCTGAGGAGACCTTATAAATATCTGTGAAAAGAAGAGAAGTGAAAAGCAAAGGAGAAAAGGAAAGATACACCCATTTGAATGCAGAGTTCCAAAGAATAGCAAGGAGAGATAAGAAAACCTTCCTTAGTGATCAATGCAAAGAAATAGAGGAAAACAACAGAACGGGAAAGACTAGAGATCTTTTCAAGAAAATTAGAGATACAAAGGGAACAAATAAAGGACATAAATGGTGTGGACCTAACAGAAGCAGAAGATATTAAGAAGAGGTGGAAAGAATACACAGAAGAACTGTACAAAAAAAGAGCTTCAAGACCCAGATAATCACGATGGTGTGATCACTCATCTAGAGCCAGACATCCTGGAATGTAAAGTCAAGTGGGCCTTAGGAAGCATCACTACTAACAAAGCTAGTGGAGGTGATGGATTTCCAGTTGAACCATTTCAAATCCTGAAAGACGATGCTGTGAAAGTGCTGCACTCAATATGCCAACAAATTTGCAAAACTCAGCAGTGGCCACAGGACAGGAAAAGGTCAATTTTCATTCCAATCCCGAAGAAAGGCAATGCCAAAGAATGCTCAAACTACAGCACAATTGTACTCATCTCACACTCTAGTAAAGTAATACTCAAAATTCTCCAAGCCAGGCTTCATCAATACGTGAACTGTGAACTTCCAAATGTTCAAGCTGGTTTTAGAAAAGGCAGAGGAACCAGAGATCAAATTGCCAGCATCTGCTGGATTATTGAAAAAGCAAGAGAGTTCCAGAAAAACATCTATTTCTGCTTTATTGACTATGCCAAAGCCTTTGACTGTGTGGATCACCACAAACTGTGGAAAATTCTGAAAGAGATGGAAATACCAGACCACCTTAAGCTGCCTCTTAAGAGGTATAAATCTGTATGCAGGTCAAGAAGCAATATTTAGAACCGGACATGGAACAAAGGATTGGTTCAAAGTTGGGAAAAGAGTATGTCAAGGCTGTATATTTTCACCCTGCTTATTTAACTTATAGGCAGAGTACATCATGTGAAATGCCAGGCTGGATGAAGCACAAACTGGAATCAAGATTTCTGGGAGAAATATCAACAACCTCAGATATGCAGATAATACCACCTTTATGGCAGAAAGTGAAGAGAAACTAAAGAGCTTGTTGATGAGGGTGAAAGAGGAGAGTGAAAAAGCTGGCTTAAAACTCGACATTTAGAAAACTAAGATCAATACTAACACATATATATGGAATTTAGAAAGATAGCAATGACGACCCTGTATGCAAGACAGGAAAAAAGACACAGCGGTGTATAACGGACTTTTGGACTCAGAGGGAGAGGGAGAGGGTGGGATGATTTGGGAGAATGGCATTCTATCATGTATACTATCATGTAAGAATTGAATCGCCAGTCTATGTCTGACGCAGGATACAGCATGCTTGGGGCTGGTGCATGGGGATGACCCACAGAGATGTTATGGGGAGGGAGGTGGGAGGGGGTTTCATGTTTGGGAACACATGTAAGAATTAAAGATTTTAAAATTAAATAAAAAAATTAATTAAAAAAAAATAAAAACACTGAAAAAAAAAAGAAAAAAAAAAAACAACTCAGGTCCATAGAACAAGTCTTAACAGATTAAAGACTGCATCGAGTTCAAAAAAAAAAAAAAAAAAGAAAACTAAGATCATGGCAATCAGTCCCATCATTTCACGGCAAATAGATGGCAGAAAAATGGAAACAGTGACAGACTTTATTTTCTTGTGCTCCAAAATCACAGGATTTTTTTTTCCCATAGGGGAGTGGCCAAGATGGTGGAATGGGAAGGCTCTGAGCTCACCTCTCCCATTGACATACCAAAATTACTACTATTTACAGAGCAACTGTTGATAAGAATAACTTGAACACTAGCAGAAAGATCTGAAGGAAAGAACCACAGTGACACAGGTAGAAGGAAGTGAAGACGTGATATAGTCAAGACCCATATTCTTGTGGGAGGATAATTACTATTGCATAGGTTCTCCCCAAGGATAGAGTAGGAGTGAGTCCCACATCATGTTCCTCAGTCTAAGAGTCCTGTACCAGAAGGACAAGATCCTAAAGCATTTGGAGTCAGTGGGGCTTATTTTTAGAGAGCCAGAGATCTGTAGAAAAACTCCAGACTTAAAGGGTGAACACAAGATCTCATACACTCTGAGACCAAAGCCAGAGGCAATAATTTGAATGAGGCCTGGGAGAGAGCCACTTGCTGATCTTGGAGACACTTCCAAAGAGGTAGGAGGCAACGGGGACCTCTCCTAGGGACACAGGCACTGGCAACAACTATTTTTGGGAGCCCATTCTCAAAATGGATCACAGACATAACTGCAAAACTCTAAAACCCCTAGAAGATAACATAGAAGAAAACCCAGAGGACCATGGGTATGGTGATGACTTTTTAGATAAAGCGTGAAAGATGACCTGTGAAAGAAATAAGTGATATGCTTGATGCCATTAAAATTTAAAACTTCTTTGCAAAAGACCCTGTCAAGAGAATAATACAAGCCACAGACTGGGAGAAAAATATTTGAAAAGGACACATCTCATAAAAGATTGTTATCCAAAATATAAAAAGTATCTACACTTTGGTGTTCATCCTTTGGGTGTAACGTCTATGTCTGTCTTTATTTATTTATTTATTCTGCATGTAGATGTTCAGTTGTTTCAGTATCATTTGTTTAAAATAGTATTTATGTTCCACTGTTTTTTCTTTGCTCCTTATCCAAAGATTAGTCAATTATATTTATGTAGGTCCATTTTGGGGCACTCTGTTCTATTCCATTTATCTATTTGTTCATTTTTTCACAAATAGCACACTATTTTGATTACTGTAGCTTCATGTTATGTCTTCAATAGGATAATGTCAGTTCTCCAACTTTCTCCCTTTCCTTCAATATTTTGTTGGCTGCTGCTAAGGCACTTCAGTTGTGTCTGGGTCACAAAGAGTCACTGTAATCCAGAGAACTGTAATCCTGCCAGACTCCTCAGTTCATGGGATTCTCCAGGTAAGAATATTGGAGTGGGTTGCTGTGCCCTCCTCCAGGGGATCTGCTTGACCAATAGATTGAACCTGTGTCTCTTTACATCTTCTGCATTGTCAGGCAGCTTCTTTACCACTAGTGCCACCTGGGAATCCCATTGTGTTGGCTATTCTGGGTCCATATAAACTTCAGAACCATTTTGTTGCTATCTGCAAAGTAACCTGCTAGGACAATTGGACTTTTTAAATTGGGTTGTTTATTTATCATAAGTTTTAAGATATCTACATCCTAAGTGTACTTTATCAGTTACATTGACCTCATAATATGTTTTCTATCTGTTGCTTGTCTTTCCCAACTCTGAACAGTATTTCTCACAGAGCTAAATTTTAAATTTTGATAAAATTCAATTTAAAGTCTTTTTTTAAATTGGAACGTCATATCTAAGAAGTTTTTGTATAACTCAAGGTAATGAATATTTCTCATGTTTTCATTTATATCATTGGAATAGAATTAAGAGTCTAGAAGTAAACCTGTAAATCTACTCATGGATATAAATCCCAAAGAGTTGAAAACAGGCATTCACACAGAACCCCACAGAGGAATGTCCACCACAGTAGGCACAAGGGAGAAGTCACTCATCCACTGCTGAGCAGATAGAAAACATGTGTGATCTAGCCATACAGTGGGATACTATTCAGCCAGGAAAAGGAAAGAAGTGATGATTCATGCTATCACGGGCACAGACTCTATGCTAAGTGACAGCAGCAAGACACAGAAGGGCACCTATTAATTGTATGCTTCCCTCTCTAGGAAGTTTCCAGAACAGGCAAAGGCCTGTGGATAAGAAGCTGATGAGTGGTTGGTTGCCTAAGGACTATGGGGGTAGAGTGGGGTGGAGGAAACTGCAGGAGGGGGCAGTGGGGATTGACTGCCTGGTCGGGACAGGGGTTTCTCTTTGCGGTGGTGCCAACGTTCTGGAACTATACACAGTGGTGATGGTGGCCCAGCACCGCCAGTGTATACTTGGTGGCACTGGGTGGTCTGCTCCCTTCTCTGTACAAAGGTCTCCTCCCGTGGAAAGGGAGAGTTCCAACAAAGAGAGGGTCCAATAGGCAGGGTGAGCAGGATCCTGCCAGCGCCATTTCTTTGCAGGCCCAGGCCTGTGGGGGTGGGGGTGGGGTGGGGAGGCATGGGAAAGCAGTAATCTCAGGGGATCTGCCTGTCATAGAGTGTGCACCCCGACCAATGAGGGGCTGGCTCGTGGTTGCTAGGATACGGAGTAGAGGTCTGAGAGTACCAGTTGTCTTGAGAGGTTGGGACCAGCTGACTCATCTCACCGCCTCTCATCCCACCGCATCTCATCTCACTATGTATCATCCCACCACACCTCATCCCACTGCACCGCAAAGCATGGCCTCGGGGAAAGTGGGCTCAATGGTCAGCATGCCCAGGGAAAGGGGCCGTCGAAGGTCGTCTGGTCACTGCTCCCGAACTGCCCATGCCAAGCTGTCCTCCATGAGCCACATGGAGCGCCTCCTGCGGGAGGGCCACTACACCCAGCGCCTGAGCTCGTCCGCACCCATCTTCCTAGCAGCCATCATGTAGCACCTGACTACCAAGGTCCGGGAGCTGGCAAGCAACGAGGCCCAGAACAGTGGTCAGAGGCGCATCACCCTAGAGCTGGTGGGCATGGCGGTCCACCACAACGCTCTGCTCAGCGGCTCTTTTGGGATGACATCCATCTCCCTGGTGGCCCCAGCCCTGCACTAGCTGCTCAACCCTGTGTCGTGGGTCCCAGGTCCTGGGTCCCGTGTGCCTGACCCCCAGATGGGCCTCACCCCGGCTGTCAGGCAGCAGGTCTGCTCACTGACCGACCGCACAGCCCGGTGCCTCAGGCCCAGTCTTGTCGAATCAATCAAAGTGTTTCAAGACATCCCTGTGTGTGCTTCAGTCACTTGGCCTGGGAGGTGGTGGTGGGACACCACGCTTTGGAGAGGTGGGGGTCGGGGGTCTGACTGGAGCAGAGTGGGAGTGTTGTGGGTATGGGTGGAGTCGGGGATGGCAGGCAGAGAGGAGCGGTCACCCACAGTGACAGCACATGCAGTGGCCTTGGTGGGAGAGGCTAGCTGCAGTGGGGGGGTGCGGTGGAGTGGGGTCTGGGGTGAAGGCTGGGGAAAGGAAGGCTCCCCCATTGGCTCTGAGCAAGTAGGAGCCAGGCCAAGTCCCCAGAGGCACCGGGGTCCTGGAGGTGATGCTCAAGACCGAGAGGGTGGCGTCATGGTCGAGCGAAGGTGCCAAGGTGACTGACCGCCCAGTGGCATGGGATGCAAGGATGGTGGACAGCATGCTTGACAGGGGTCCCCATGGAAGTAGGGCCTAGATGCCCATGGGGGCAGGGGCCTAGACCACAAGACTGCGTGGGATGGAGACTGGGGTGGGACACAACCCGCCTGTATGCAAACTCGGAATCAGGGTCACTCGGGGTCACCAGTTGACTTTTTGGTCTTGTGCCTTTAGAGATGCCAGGAGATGCCCTGCTTGCAACCTGCGGGAGCAAGCTGTCACCTAGTAATGGCGGGCTGTGGCCAGGGCCTGTGCCACCACCCTAATTTTGCATATATGACTTTCGCGGGACCAGGCTCCACCTGCGGCCACTCAATTTGCATATCACCATGGAAATGGAGCTTTAGCCTAGAAAGCTGGAATAGTCATCACGTCTGAGACCCACGTTTTAAAATTAATGCTATTTCTTTATGCCTTAGGTAGTTTGGATTTGATTAGTAAGAAGCTTTATGCTGACTGCTGCTTCCCTGATAAGGAACTAGGCTTTTAGTGACCTTTAATTTCATTTTAAATAATGAGAACATAATACCTGCCCACCATTTCAGAAAAATGGTTAGAAGAATTAGAGGAAATTACATATATATGATATACATAATATAGAACAGAAAAGATCTTTTTAAAATATATAAAAACATGTTGCTTACTCACTCAGTCAGTCATGTCTGACTCTTTAGCGACCCCATGGACTATAGCCTGCCAGGCTCCTCTGTCCATGAAATTTCCCAGGCTGGTATACTGGAGTGGGTTGCCATTTCCTTCTCCAAGGGATCTTTCGGATCCAGGGATCGAATCTGCTTCTCTTGCATTGGTGGGCAGATTCTTTACCAGTGAGCCACCAGGGAAGCCCATATAAAAGTATACTTGTGCTAAAATAAAAACTTAGTAAGTAGTAAGGTTAGTTCTGTATGCAGTCCATGGTACCGTGATATTTCTTTTTTGTTTTTGGTTTTCTTATATTATGCAATAAAATCAACCTCTTTTGGAGCCCAGTTCTATGAATTTAGCACATTTATACATGTGTGCATTCACCACCACATTCAGGACATGGAACAGCTCTACCAATACAGCAAGTCCCTGGTCTGGTACAGCAGTCCCTGTTTAAGTGCTTGATTTTTGTAAAAAGAATGTTGGTTAAATAGACCCCTGGGTGGAGAGTTGGATGGGGAGCAAAAATTCAACAAATACCACAAGGGAAAGTGAAATGGAGAAGTTATGACTCATAAGTCCTGGAGGAGGTACAAAGCATGCCTGGAGGGCCACACAGGAGGTCAGGGCAGGGAACAGGCAGAGAAAGCAGCAGGGACTGGGACTTACAGCTTTTATTAGGGCCCATAGGTTAAGTGTTTCTGGGGTTCCCTAGATAAGGCCAAATTGGTCAATTCAAAACCAAATAAAATAAATAAATAAACCAGCAGAGTTTTAGTAAGCTCTGTGGGAGTTCTATCTAACGGACCCACAAGAGAAAGGAGCTGGGAGGCAGAAGAGACTGTTAAATTGCCAGGGCCTTTGGGGAAGTCATCTCAGTTGCAATTTCTTATGACCTTGCTGGCTGTCATCCAGGGCATGCCCTTGAGGATAAATTTGTGTCCACTCAAGGTCCCTGAAGGCCCCTTAGCCATACAAAAAGAATGCGATATTATAGAGTACTTTAAACTCTCAATAGCTGTCAAACTCTTTCTTCAAATCTAATCCTTGACAACTGCTCCTCTGGTCTCCATCCTTTAAAAAACTACCTTTCCCATATGTCTTGTAAGTAGATTCATTAAGTCTATCAGCTTTTGAGGCTGGCTGCTATCACTAAACATACTGCTTTTGAGGTTCATCAAGACTGTTGTGTGTTTCAATAGTTATGTTCTATTGTTGAGTAGCATTCCATTGTGTGGACGTACCACAGTTTGTTTAACCCTCGGCCTATTGGAGGACATTTTGGTTGTTTCTAGGTTTTTCGCAATTTTGAACAAAGCAGATATGAGCATTCATGGATAAGTTTTTATATGAACATATAAGTTTCATTTCTCTAAGGTATATACCCAGGAGTTGGACGACTGGATCATACAAAAAGGTTCTTTAGGTCTCTTCACAATTAGCCTCATTCTCATGCCCTAGGGGCAACCATTGTTTTTATGCTTTTCACCACATGTTGATTTTGCTTGTTTTGGAACTTAAATTATAGAATCATACATGTAAGCACTTTCAGTGAAGCCTCTTTTGAGAAGCACTCATATTTGATGTGTGTATCTATGTTCATTCCTTTTATCACCAAATGTTTTATAGCTATATTAATAAACTGCTGTTGATTTATACATTCAACTGTTGATGAACATCTGGCTTCTTTTCAGTTCTTTATTATTATGAAAGAAGCTGCTATAAACATTTGTGTTCAAGTTACCATGTACTCATATTTTTTTTTCATTTTCCTTGGGTAATTTCTAAAAGCAGAAGTGTTGGGTAGTAGGATAGGTATATATCTAGCTTTATGAAAAACTGAAAAACCACTTTTCAAAGTATTTGTACCATATTACACTCTTGCTATGTATAGGGGTTTTAGTGGTTCCATATCCTTGCCAAAATTTGATGTTGTCAGCTGGTTAGTTTCAGCCATTTTGGTGGATATATAGTGAAATCTCATTGTGATTTTTAATTTGCAATTACATAATGAATAAAGATGTTGAGGATATTTTCAATTTTCCAATAAAGTGATTTCAAAATATCCAACATAACTATTATTTTCTAATACCAAAATAACTACCTTAGCTTTCTTAGATCTTCTGTGTAGTACATATTTATATTTCATTTACTTTCAATCTTTCTTTGTCATCATGCTAAGATAGCATGTCTTTTTGAATTTTTATTTTATTTTGATAAACCTTAAAATAAGATCTATCCTCTTAAAATATTTGTCTGTGTGTTAGTCACTAAGTTGTGTTCAACTCTTAGCGACTGCTACGGACTGTAACCCGCAAGAATCCTCTGTCCAAGGGATTCTCCAGGCAAGAATACTGGAGTGGGTTGCCATTCCTTTTTCCAGGGGATCTTCCCGACCCAAGGATCAAACCCAGGTCTCCTGCATTGCAGGCAGATTCTTTACCAGCTGAGCCACCAGGGAAGCCCTATTACATTTTTTAGTGTACAATATATTATCATTGCCTGTAGATACAATGTTATACAGCAGATCTTGAATTAATTAATCTTGCTTATCTGAAACTGAATGGGCAATGACTAATAACTTTCAACGTCCCCCTCCCAGCCAGTATTCCAGAAAAACAGTGTTCAGTTGTTCAGTCACGTCCGACTCTTTGCGACCCCATGGATTGGAGCACACTAGGCTTCCCTGTCCATAACCAACTCTGGAGTTTACTCAAACTCATGCCCATTGAATTGGTGATGCCATCCAATCATGTCATCTTCTGTTGTCCCCTTCTCTTCCCGCCTTCAATCATTCCCAGCATCCGGGTCTTTTCCAATGAGTCAGTTCTTCCCATCAAGAGGCCAAAGTATTGGAGTTTCAACTTCAGCATCAGTTCTTTTAACGAATGTTCAGTAATGATTTCTTTAAGGATTGACTAGTTGGATTTCCTAGCTGTCCAGGAGACTCTCAAGAGTCTTCTCCAACACCATGGTTCAAAAGCATCAATTCTTTGGCACTCAGATTTCTTTTGTTTTTTTCCCATTTCAGCATTGTTTATAATACTGAAAAATTGCAAACAATATATAGGCCTATATATAAGAGATTGGTTCAAATAATTATGGATTACACGTTCTCAATTCATTTCAGTTCAGTCACTCAGTCGTGTCCGACTCTTTGTGACCACATGAACCACAGCACACCAGGCCTCCCTGTCCATCACCAACTCTCAGAGTCCACTCAAACGCATGTCCATTGAGTCGGTGATGCCATCCAGCCATCTCATCCTCTGTCATCGCCTTCTCCTCCTGTCCTCAATCTTTCCCAGAATCAGGGTCTTTTCAAATGAGTCAGCTCTTCGCATCAGGTGGCCAAAGAATTGGAGTTTCAGCTTCAAAATCAGTCCTTCCGATGAACACCCAGGACTGATCTCCTTTAGGATGGACTGGTTGGATCTCTGTGCAGTCCCAGGGACTTTCAAGAGTCTTCTCCAACACCACAGTTCAAAAGCATCGATTCTTTGGTGCTCAGCTTTCTTTATGGTCCAACTCTCACATCCATACATGACTATTGGAAAAAACATAGCTTTGACTAGATGGACCTTTGTTGGCAAAGTAATGTCTCTGTTTTTAATATGCTGTCTAGGTTTGTCATAGCTTTTCTTCCAAGGAGCAAGTGTCTTTGAATTTTATGGCTGCAGTCACCATCTGCAGTTGTTTTGGAGCCCCCCAAAATAAAGTCTGTCACTGTTTCCATTGTTTCCCCATCTATTTTCCATAAACTGATGGGACAGGATGCCATGATCTTAGTTTTCTGAATGTTGAATTTTAAGCCAACTTTTTCACTATCCTCGTTCACATTCATCAAGAGGCTCTTTAGTTCTTCTTTGCTTTATGCCATAAGGGTGGTGTCATCTGTATATCTGAGGTTATTGATATTTCTCCCTTCAATCTTGATTTCAGCTTGTGATTTATCCAGCCCCGCATATAGCATGATGTACTCTGCATAGAATTTAAATAAACAGGGTGATGATATACAGCCTTGACATACTCCTTTCCTGATTTGGAACCAGTCTGTTGTTCCATATCCAGTTCTAATGGTTGCTTCTTGACTTGCATACAGATTTCTCAAGAGGCAGGTGAAGTGGTCTGGTATTCCCTTCTCTTTAAGAATTTCCCAGTTTGTTGTGATCTACACAGTCAAAGTCTTTGGCATAGACAATAAAGCAGAAATAGATGATTTTCTGGAACTCTCTTGCTTTTCCAATGATCCAATGGATGTTGGCAATTAGATCTCTGGTTCCTCTGCCTTTTCTGAATCCAGTTTGAACATCTGGAAGTTCACGGTTGACATACTGTTGAAGTATGGCTTGGATAATTTTGAGCATTACTTTGCTAGCATGTGAGATGAGTGCAATTGTGTGATACTTTGAGCATTCTTTGGCATTACCTTTCTTTGGGATTGGAATGAAAACTGACTTTTGCAGTCTTTGGCCACTGCTGAGTTTTCCAAATTTGTCGGCATATTAAGTGCAGCACTTTCAGAGCATCATCTTTTAGGATTTGAAATAGCTCAACTGGAATTCCATCACCTCCACTAGCTTTGTTCCTAGTGATGCTTCCTATGGCCCACTTTACTTCACATTCCAGGATGTCTGGCTCTAGATGAGTGATCACACCATTGTGATTATCTGGGTCATGAAAATCTTTTTTGTATAGTTCCTCTGTGTATTCTTGCCACCTCTTCTTAATATCTTCTGCTTCTATTAGGTCCATACATTTCTGTCCATTATTGTGCCCATTTTTGCATGAAATGTTCCCTGGTATCTCTAATTTTCTTGAAGAGATCTCTAGTCTTTCCCATTTTATTGTTTTCCTCTATTTCTTTGCATTGATCACTGAGGAAGGGTGTCTTATCTCTCCTTGTTATTCTTTGGAAGTCTGCATTCAACTTGTGTGTTTTTCCTTTTCTCCTTTGCCTTTAGCTTCTCTTATTTTCTCAGCTATTTGTAAGGCCTCCTCAGGTAGCTATTTTCTTTTTTGCATTTCTTTTTCTTGGGGATAGTCTTGATCTCTGCCTCTTGTACAATGTCACAAATCTCTGTCCATAGTTCTTCAGGCACTCTGTCTATCAGATCTCATCCCTTGAATCTATTTGTCACTTCCACTGTATAATAATAAGGGATTTGATTTAGGTCACACCTGAATGTTCTAGTGGTTTTCTCTACTTTCTTCAATTTAAGTCTGAATTTGGCAATAAGGAGTTCATGATCTGAGACACAGTCAGCTCCTGGTCTTGTTTTCACTGACTGTATACAGCTTCTCCATCTTTGGCTGCAAAGAATATAATCAATCTGATTTTGGTATTGACCATCTGGTGATGTCCATGTGTAGAGTTGTCTCTTGTGTTGTTGGAAGAGGGTGTTTGCTATGACCAGTGCGTTCTGTTGACAAAACTCTGTCAGCCTTTGCCCTGCTTCGTTTTGTACTCCAAGGCCAAACTTGCCTGTTACTCCAGGTACCTCTTGACTTCCTACTTTTGCATTCCAGTCCCCTATAATGAAAAGGATATCTTTTTTGGGTGTTAGTTCTAGAAGGTCTTGTAGGTCTTCACAGAACTGTTCAACTTCAACTTCTTCAGAATTACTGGTCGGGGCATAGACTTGGATTACTGTGATATTGAATGGTTTGCCTTGGAAATGAACAGAGTTCATTATGTCATTTTTGAGATTGCTTCCAAGTACTGCATTCAGATTTTTTTGTTTACTATGATGGCTACTCCATTTCTTCTAAGAGATTCTTGCTCACAGTAATAGACATAATGGTCATCTGAGTTAAATTCACCCATTCCAGTCCATTTTAGTTCACTGATTCCTAAAATGTCGATGTTCACTCTTGCCATCTCCTGTTTAACCACTTCCAATTTGCCTTGATTCATGGACCTAACATTCCAGGTTCCTATGCAATATTGCTCTTTACAGCATCAGACTTTACTTCCATCACCAGTCACATCCATAACTGGGTGTTGTTTTTGATTGTGTGGATCACAGCAAACTATGGAATATTCTTAGCATGGGAATCCAAGACCAACTTACCTGTCTCCTGCATACAAGTCAAGAAGGAACAGTTTGCACCAGACATGGCACAATGGATTAGTTTAAAATTGGGAAAGGAATACGTCAAGGCTGTATATTGCCACCCTGATCATTTAACTTATATTTCACATCATGTGAAATTCCAGGCTGGATGAATCACAAGCCAGAGTCAAGATTTCCAGGAGAAATATCAATAACCTCAGATATATAGATGACACCACTCTTTGACAGAAAGCAAAGAGGTGCTGAAGAACCTTTTGATGAAGGTGAAAGAAGAGAGTAAAAAAATTGGCTTAAATCCCAACATTTAAAAAACAAAGAGCATGGCATCTGGTCCCGTCACTTCAAGGCAGATAGAAGGGGAAACAATGGAAATAGTGACAGACTTTATTTTCTTGGTCTCCAAAATCACTGTGGACAGTGACTGTAGCCATGAAATCAAAAGACACTTGCTCCTTGGAAGAAAATCTATGACAAACCTATATGGTGTATTAAAAAGCAGAGACATTTTTCCACTAGTCATGTATGGATGTGAGAGTTGGTCTATAAAGAAAGCTGAGCACCAAAGAATTGATGCTTTTGAACTGTGGTGTTGGAGAAGACTCTTGAGAGTCCCTTGGACTGCAAGAGACCAAACCAGTGAATCCTAAAAGAAATATTCAGTCCTGAATAATCATTGGAAGGACTGATGCTGAAGCTGAAACTCCAATACTTTGGCCACCTGATGCGAAGAGCTGACTCATTGGAAAAGACCCTGATGCTGGCAAAGATTGAAGACAGGAAGAGAAGGGGACAACAAAGGATGAGATGGTTGGATGGCATCACAGACTTGATGGACATGAGTTTGAGCAAGCTCTGGGAGATGGTGAAAGACAGGGAAGGCTATTTTGCTGCAGTTCATGGGGTCGCAAAGAGTCAGACATGACTGAGTGACTGAAGAGCGGCAATGGCCACTCTCCTGAATATCTGCCTAGTGCCATTGCTCTCTTTGATTCTACAAATTTTACTACTTTAGATACCTCATACAAATGAAATCATGCTATATTTGTCTTTCTGAATGGTTTATTTCATTTAGCATAATGTCCTCGTTTCACCTTTAGTGTTAAAGAGCATTTAGCCAGCATATAGTTGTCTTGATTTTATACACAGTATGATCATCATATTAGTCTGTTATGTTGCCAGAGCTGAAAGTAAGTCTTATCAATATTTTACAGATGGTAGAACCATGTTTTACTTTGAATTCAAATTCAAAATACTCTTTGCTCCTCTTTCCCCTATGGCCTTTGCCTAATAGGTTTCCAAATGCTCGTGTACTAGGACTGAGAACTCAGCATTTCATTCCCCTTCTTACCTCTTGCTGCAGATATTTTTATTTTGTATATACAATGATTTATGGAATTTAAAAATCTTGATTAAGCTCCCTAATGTTCAAAAAAATTAACAATGTTTCTCCAGGCCTTCCTAGGATTCAAGGGCCAAAGATTGAGATGAAGTTTCTTTTTAAAAGGCCAGGAATTTTCTTCCTTTCTTAGAAACTGTCTCAAAGTTTTCAGATCATCACACTGGTATTATTATATATAGAAGCTTTGACTATCTGTCTTTCTGCTGAATACCCACTGAAGGTAGATGGACACATCTTATTTTCACATCTCTATCTTCTCTGATCATGTTTTCTTAATATTACAAACACTTTTTCCTCGGAGATTTTCCTTAGCCCCTATCTTATGCTTAACATTTAGTTAATACTCTTCTTCATTATAATATATAATAAATATTCTTCTTTATTATACTTTATATTTATATTATATTCTGTGTTCTTTATTATAATAATATAATACTTTAGACATTTTATAGTGAGGAACTAATAATCTATACATATACAAACAACTTTATAAAAAAGATTTTCACACATAGCAATAAAACTCAAGTAATATTTGTATGAGACCCTTGAACTGGAGGTGAGCTCTTGGATATTCTTCATGTATATATTCCCTCTGTGATAATGCTTAGGCTTCATTGACTGCAGTGCTACAATGCTAGGCTATAGACAAGAATTTTGCATTACATATCAACCCTCATGGTATATAAATAGATGGGGTTAGGGCAAGCAGAGAAGTACATCTTTTCCTTCTTGTCATTACAATACTTTTTTTTTTGCAATATTATTTCTTAAGTGACCTCGTTTTTCTAGTGAAAGCTAAAATCATAAACTTGTTCAACGCACAATACCTCCTTAGGCTTGGTTGACCCTTCAGATGACCAATTAAAGTGATTCATTTTGTATAAGTGTGTGAAATAGTCTTTCTTTTTGCTTTTTTTCTTCTTTTCATTTTTCTCTGTAGTTATGGATCTCTTTCTTTCTCTCTGTCTCTCTCTCTTTCACACACAGATACACACACACACACACACACACACACACACACACGAGACAAAGAGTGGACTCTTTGTTTATAGACAATGAGGGTCTTTTAGAAGCTTGAGGCTAGTGACTCTGGATTCCAGCGCTATTCTGAGCTGGACACAGGCAAGTGAGGAAGCACGACCCCAAATGGCTATTCTGGGACAATTTCTGAGCTGCAAAGGTTTGCATTTTGGATCAGTGCTGAGTTGTCTTTGTTTGGCAGTTGTGCGGGAAGCAGTCCCAGAATTTCTAGGTGAGTTGATAATTTCTGACCCTCTCTTTTCTTTCCTTTTGATACTAGGACATGCTCCCTCCCTACCCTGCACATGTTTATTTATTTATTATTATTAGTTGTTGCATTTAGTTATTTAGATATTATTACTGTTGTAGAATGAGTATAGAAAACATCTGTGAGTTGATACTTCCTCATACCATCTCATCAGCACCAGTAAAGAGGAAGGGGCTGCACTGAGTCAAAGGCTTCTTAGAGCACACAGAATGAAGCTGAGTTTGGGAGGAAATGTAAAGGAGAATAAGAAAATTGAGGTGAGAAGAGAATAGAAGTTGAGAGTTTCCTCATTATATACCAAAGGGAGGCACTTGAAAAAGAAAAAAAAAAAACTTTCATCAAGCATTTCTTGCTGTTCTGTGGACATGAGAGCCTTGTGTTTATACATAGCAGGAAATTGTATATTGTCAGGGAACTGCTAAAGCAAGAAAAGGAAGTCAAGAATAAATGGCCTATGAAGTCTTCTGAAAAGGATACCGACTACCTCTTTTCTTCAGAGGTCAAAGTATTGTTTGGCTTTTGAGAATGTTTCAGAGGTAGGCCTCTTCCTGTTGATACTGCAAACATCCCCAGACACCAGGTTATAGAAAAGTATTTCAGAGAAAGAAATGGGTTCAAGAATAAATACTTTTCTGGAGAACAGAAAAATGGAGTCTTTGCCAGCAGAGCAAAGTAGATACTCTACACTATTAAAATAATGATTTAGACTAGCTGTCTTGTGAGTGGAGGACAGATTGTAATAGATTTGGAGGGTTTTACATCTATATTAAGGGCTTCCTAGGTGGTGCAGTCCTAAAGAATCCACCTGCCAGTGCAGGAGACATCAGATACGTGCGTTTATTCCCTGGGTTGGGAAGATCCCCTGGAGGAGGAAATGGCAACCGACTCCAATATTCTTGCCTGGAGACTCCCATGGACAGAGAAGCTTGGTGGACTACAGTCCATGGGGTTACAAAAGAGTCAGACATGATTGAGTTACTGAGCATGCACCCATACCTATATTAACAAAATTCAGTACAAATATTTCTTTCTATTTTGTTTACGTAGCCACAGCTCTTGACAGTCCTTCCCTCTGCTTCCCTCTAGAGGACTCTTGGGGACATTAGATAGAGTGACACTGATGAACATCAGCCCTGGCCTAGGTGTCAGGAAAATATATTCTTTCCTTACTATATAGACAGGGAAACTATGGTTGACCCTGAGAACAAGTAAGTGTAAAAGCCAAATCTACACTTTTAAACAATATGTTGATTTATATTATCCACAGCGTCGCTAGAGCTTATGAGATCCTAAGTAGTTAACTGTTCTTCAGTTTATCCTGAAGTAAGATGCTGGCTCATGACTTAATACTGGAAACATCATTACTGTTATTTAGGTGAGTTGACAGTTTGATGCCAATTTGATGCTGATACCTTTTTTTATTTGTTTCATTTTTGTAGACTGTATTTTTGTTGTTGTTGAAAGTATAATAAAGTTCTTGTTCCAACTCTAGAAAATATGATCATAACTCAAAGCCACTAGTGTCCAGAACCAAACTCATACTACTACTATTCCCTTTTGGTAGAGGAGTAACTTCAGACACAGCGATATTAAGTAATTGCAAGAGAAAGGAAAACACACACACACACACACACACAAACACAAAGAGAGAGAGGATCATACACCATGATCAAATTGAACTTCAGAAACACAAGGATGGTTCAATATTAGCAAATCAGTCAATATAATCCACATTAACAAAGGAAGAGTAAAAAAAAATCACATGATAATCTCAATAGACACAGAAAAGCATTTGACAAAATTCAACATCCATTCATGATAAAAAGTCTCTTCAAGCTGGGTATAGAGGGAAAATATCTCAATATAACAAAAAACATTTATGACAAATCCAAATAATACTCAACAATGAAAAGTTGAAAGCCTTTCCTGCTAAATTCAGGAAGAAGATAAGGATGTCCACTCTCACTACTGCTATTCAACATAGTATTGGAAGCCCTAGCCATAGAAATCAGACAAGAAAAAATATTAAAGGTATCCAAATTGGAAGGGAGGAAGTAAAACTGTCACTATTTGCAGATGACATGATATTCTATATAAAGAACCCTAAAGTCTCCATTTAAAAGCTGTTAGAACTAATAAATGAATTCACCAAGGTAGCAGGATACAAGATTAATGTACAGAAATCTCTTGCATTTCTTTACACTAAATAATGAAATATCAGAAATAAAAAGCAAAAAAACCCACTATTTTAAAAATCACATAAAAGAAAATAAAATACTTATGAATAAATCTAACCAAGAAGATGATTACCTTTACACTGAGAAGTATAAAACAATGATAAAGGAAGTTGAAGATTAAATAGATGTAAATATCTTACTTGAGACTGGGGAAATTACTGCCACTCACACACAAAAAAATAGGGCTTGTTAGTAAATGAAGGAGAAATAAATATTGTATATTTTCTTAAAAGTGTCTGATACAGTTTCATAAGACATGAGATCATGGAATAATATCCTGGGTTTCAAAATAGAAGAAAACAGTAGCTGCCAGAAACTACATTGTACTTTATTTATTCAGACTCATCACATATTTTTTCCAGAACCTTAAGAAGTTTATTGACAAACTACATAGGATTCATATGAGATTTCCAAATATGGTGAGAAATTTGAAGACCATTTAGGAGAAAGAAAAGTTGAGGAAATTTGGTTTGTGATTCAAGAAAGTCTAAGAAAGTCACTGTTCTTAAACATCTAATGAAGCATCATGGGAAAGAGACCTCAGACCAATTCTATATAACTTCATGTGATAGAAGTAGGATCATTAAATAAAAGTTACAGCAGGGTGGTCAGGGTTTCAGTTAACATGAAAAGAAATTTTATTTTATTTTTTTATTTTTTATTTTTCCTTTCTTACAAAGATTTATTACAGGCAGGTTTTAAGTGCAATGCTTAATTCTCAATATAAAACGCTAATATTGAGGATTCTCATTACTTTAGACTAGTTAATGGAGATTTTTCCTATGTAAAGTATTTCTAGTTTACCAGCTTAAGGTATAATCTTTTTTTTTTTTTAGTTCTTAATTTATTCTATTTTTTTTTAATTTTAAAATCTTTAATTCTTACATGTGTTCCCAAACATGAACCCCCCTCCCACCTCCCTCCCCATAACATCTCTGTGGGTCATCCCCATGCACCAGCCCCAAGCATGCTGTATCCTGCGTCAGACATAGACTGGCGATTCAATTCTTACATGATAGTATACATGATAGAATGCCATTCTCCCAAATCATCCCACCCTCTCCCTCTCCCTCTGAGTCCAAAAGTCCGTTATACACCGCTGTGTCTTTTTTCCTGTCTTGCATACAGGGTCGTCATTGCTATCTTTCTAAATTCCATATATATGTGTTAGTATACTGTATTGGTGTTTTTCTTTCTGGCTTACCTCACTCTGTATAATCGGCTCCAGTTTCATCCATCTCATCAGAACTGATTCAAATGAATTCTTTTTAACGGCTGAGTAATACTCCATTGTGAACATGTACCAAAGCTTTCTTATCCATTCATCTGCTGATGGACATCTAGGTTGTTTCCATGTCCTGGCTATTATAAACAGTGCTGCGATGAACATTGGGGTACATGTGTCTCTTTCAATTCTGGTTTCCTCGGTGTGTATGCCCAGCAGTGGGATTGCTGGGTCATAAGGTAGTTCTATTTGCAATTTTTAAGGAATCTCCACACTGTTCTCCATAGTGGCTGTACTAGTTTGCATTCCCACCAACAGTGTAGGAGGGTTCCCTTTTCTCCACACCCTCTCCAGCATTTAGAAAAGAAATTTTAATACAACTATCCAACAGCCATATTTCAAATCTTCTGTTACTAAAAGTGCTTAAGCAGATGCTAGATGACCAATTGCGGGGATTCTGTTAGAGACATGCAGTAACTGTGTGGAGGGCTAGCCAAGATGAAATTAGAGGCCCTTCACCCTACACAAAATCCTTTGGGAATAATATAATGTTTGCTCCATTGTTTGTCTCTTACATTCCTTCAGGCTACCTTAAGAAAGTCTTGAAGAACCATACAGCTCATGCATGTGAAGGAGAGAAATTGGGACTCATTTGCCCACAAAAGGCATCTATCAGCATCCTTTCTGCTCCAACTCTAATTGGTAAGACCAGTGAAAATGCCAACTGTGTGTCAGTCACAGGTAGACAGGTAAGACCCAACTTCTCAGAAAGCAAGGGTCCAGGTAAATCTGCATTCAAAAGCAAACATATCTAATTTTATTTGAGGAAAGAATAGATTGAATATGTAATTACCATGGAAACATGAGTAAAATGGAAAAGAAATTAATCATGCATAGCTTGATTACACCATTTAAATTAGAAGAGCTTTGATTTCAGTTACATATTCTTAATTTGGCCATTTCTCTTCCCTTCTTATATAGTAATAGCTAACATTCTTTAAGATGATATAAGCATCTGAATGTAGAGTTCCAGAGAATAGCAAGAAAAGATAAGAAAGCCTTCTTCAGCGATCAATGCAAAGAAATAAAGGAAAGACTAGAGATCTCTTCAAGAAAATTAGAGATACAAAGGGAACATTTCATGCAAAGATGGGCTTGATAAAGGACAGAAATGGTATGGACCTAGCAGAAGCAGAAGACATTAAGAAGAGATGGCAAGAATACACAGGAGAACTGTACAAAAAAGATCTTAACAACCCGGATAATCACGATGGTGTGATCACTTATTTAGAGCCAGACATCCTGGAATGTGAAGTCAAGTGGGCCTTAGAAAACATCACTACTAACAAAGCTAGTGGAGGTGATGGCATTCCAGTTGAGCTATTTCAAATCCTGAAAGATGAAGCTGTGGAAGTGCTGCACTCACTATGCCAACAAATTTGGAAAACTCAGCAGTGGCCACAGGACTGGAAAAGGTCAGTTTTCATTCCAATCCCAAAGAAAGGCAATGCCAAAGAATGCTCAAACTACTGCACAATTGCACTCATCTCACATGCTAGTAACGTAATGCTCAAAATTCTCCAAGCCAGGCTTCCCCAATACATGAACCGTGAACTTCCTGATGTTCAAGCTGGTTTTAGAAAAGGCAGAGGAACCAGAGATCAAATTGCTAACATCTGCTGGATCATGGAAAAAGCAAGAGAGTTCAAGAAAAACATCTATTTCTGCTTTATTGACTATGCCAAAGCCTTTGACTGTGTGGATCACAATGAACTGTGGAAAATTCTGAAAGAGATGGGAATACCAGACCACCTGACCTGCCTCTTGAGAAATCTGTATGCAGGTCGGGAAGCAACAGTTAGAACTGGACATGGAACAACAGACTGGTTCCAAATAGGAAAAGGAATACGTCAAGGCTGTATATTGTCACCCTGCTTACTTAACTTATATGCAGAGTACATCATGAGAAATGCTGGACTGGAAGAAACACAAGCTGGAATCAAGATTGCCGGGAGAAATATCAATAACCTCAGATATGCAGATGACACCACCCTTATGGCAGAAAGTGAAGAGGAACTCAAAAGCCTCTTGATGAAAGTGAAAGTGGAGAGTGAAAAAGTTGGCTTAAAGCTCAACATTCAGAAAACGAAGATCATGGTATCTGGTCTCATCACTTCATGGGAAATAGATGGGGAAACAGTGAAAACAGTGTCAGACTTTATTTTTGGGGGCTCCAAAATCACTGCAAATGGTGACTGCAGCCATGAAGTTAAAAGACGCTTACTCCTTGGAAGAAAAGTTATGACCAACCTAGATAGCATATTCAAAAGCAGAGACATAACTTTGCCGACTAAGTTCCGTCTAGTCAAGGCTATGGTTTTTCCCGTGGTTATGTATGGATGTGAGAGTTGGACTGTGAAGAAGGCTGAGCACTGAGGAATTGATGCTTTTAAACTGTGGTGTTGGAAAAGACTGTTGAGAGTTCCTTGGACTGCAAGGAGATGCAACCAGTCCATTCTGAAGGAGATCAGCCCTGGGATTTCTTTGGAAAGAATGATGCTAAAGCTGAAATTCCAGTACTTTGGCCACCTAATGCGAAGAGTTGACTCATTGGAAAAGATTCTGATGCTGGGAGGGATTGGGAGCAGGAGAAAGGGACGACAGAGGATGAGATGGCTGGATGATATCACTGACTCGATGGACGTGAATTTGAGTGAATTCCGGGAGTTGGTGATGGACAGGGAGGCCTGGTGTGCTGTGGTTCATGGGGTCGCAAAGAGTTGGACACGACTGAGTGACTGAACTGAACTGAACTGAACATTCTTTGAGTACTTACTATGTGCCAGGCATATTGCTTGGCACAATACATGAATTCTTTCCTTTAGTACACATAACCTCGTTAAGTAGGTACTACTTTTAAATATCATTTTATAGATGAGGAAACTGAGAATCAGATAAGCAAACGGATTCTCCCGAGGTTATACAGCTATTCAGTAACGGAGGTCAATGGTGACCTAGATGGGTGCTGGATTAAGTGCTCTATCATTTGAGAAGCTTCCTAGGAGCTTATGATCTAATACAAACTAAAATATACCTGGAATCAATTGAGAACATTCTAGTTTTCCCTAGAGGCTAATATGGGCTTCCCAGATGGCTTAGGGAAAAGAATCTGCCTGCCAAGGCAAGAGATTTGGTTTCGATCCCTGGGTTGGGGTGGATCCCCTGGAGGAGGAAATGGCAACTCACTCCAGTATTCTTGCCTGGAGAATTCTATGGACAGAGGAGCCTGGCAGGCTACATTCTGTGGGCTCATAAAGAGTTGGATATGACTTAGCAACTAAATACAACAGCAACAAGAGACTAATGTATGGACAGCTTCCTGACTGACCCATGATTCATCCTTATATGCTTGAAAGAATACACTTTCCATCTCTACTTTCTTGGTAGCAACTCAGTCTCATTCCTGCCACCACTAGCTCCACTGAGATCAGCACTGATCTTCACCAGTAGACCCTTTTATGTCTTTATCTAACGTGACTTATTGGAGTCATCTGACACAGTCTACCATTCTACCTTTCTTTAAACACGCAGTTCCTTCGGCTCTCATGATACTAGGCTCTCTCTCTTTTTTCCCCGTCACTTTTAAGAGCTTCTTCTCTCCTTCCCATTGTAACTAACCACATTAATTGTTTGGCCACCTGCTTTTTCTATTTCAGGGAACCAGAGAGTATTCAATTTGTCTTATATTAAAAGTTTTCATTTATGTAGAAATTAGATTTAAAAATAGCCCTTTGCTTAACTTGTGCCAGGAATTAGTATCTCCATTTAACATACAAGCAAATATAATTTTGCAGAGGCAATTTGCTGGTAGTCACATAGCAAGTAAGTAACAGAAGTGTAATTCAAGGCCTTACTTTTTATGTCTACTCCATCACTGTATATATATTCTCTTCTCAAAGTTCAATAAATAGAACATCTATGTGTCAGGGGAAAAAGAAACATTTTATTGGAAAGTTAAAGAATTCAACTTTTTAAAATTTTAAAATTTCATTAGTGGAAATGGTAACACATTTATGTGAACTTCTATTCAGTAATTTCTCTCTTTTCCTTCTTCACAAGAAACTGCTGGATGAGTGCAAGGACAAACGCTGGTGTCAGATATCTGTGAATAGTCAAATGTTTGGACAAGATCCATGTCCTGGCATATACAAGTATCTTATAGTATCTTATAAGTGTAGACCAGGCAACTTTTACAGTGGTGTTTAAAATCAAGAGGGAATTTACCAAAAAGGATGGGACCTATATAGTTTGTGGGCTCATTTTTAAGTGTTGTGTCTTTGTTTTCATGTTTAGCAATTTTAAAACACTGTATAATACCTTAAGCTGTATTAACCCAGAAACACAAATACTTCTTGGTGATAGAGGCCTAATTCTATTCTATAACTCAAGATTTGAAATTTACCCAAAAGTAAGAGCTACTTCCACTTTAACCCTCCTCTCATTTAAAAATTTTTCATGGAATCCCAAATTTGGATTGCAATTCTTCTGACAGCTGATTTCTACAAGTTCAGATGACTTTATTATATATTTCTCCTCATTTTAAGGAGGTTTAAACTATCAGTGCTTCAAAACAGTTTAAAAATATACATATTGGAATATAATATTGAAATTGAAAGGGAATCTAAAGTATCAATTTTGTTTCCTAGTGAACTACCGAATAAAGACAGTGTGTGAGAATGGTACACTGAGGCTTCGATGCAGAAATAAATCTGTCTTGACAATTTTCTCTGCAAGTTATGGGAAATTCATGGAAGGAAAACAAGAACGTGATGTAATGAATAAAAACGGACCTGTCACAGGTATGTTGGAAATAGAAGACAAACAAATCTACAGTCGAAATTTCCAAATTCTCTGAACTTTAAATGATTAATATATTCCAGATCACCATGGTATTAAAATATAAGCAATACCATGAGACTAGCACTGAGTATATAATATGAACATTCTCAACTGAGTGCAACTATTTTATGAACAAGAATATAATCATGATTAGCTAGTGCAGAGCCACAGAAATGATGCTTTTGAAAGCTATGCCTTATATGTTTTCCAGAGTCAGCATAGGTGTAAAACTAAACAATGCTTAGTTTTAAAATGTGCTAACTCAGTAGCCTTTACCTACTCCAGTTTATCCTGAAGTGTATGTCACAAAAATTAACATCCTTAAGAATTTGTTTGGAAAACTCTCTTACACTGACATATTCTCAGTTAATAATGCAACACTGTATCACATTATTGCTGAAGTAAGCTGTAACTTTGGTACCAATAAATAGGGTCTGTGTGCAATTTCCACTGCCATAATTTCTGTCTTTGGCCTAAACTGATCTCAGTTTCAGTGCTGTTGCTCTGTGATTATTGCTGCATTGTATTGCTTTCTGGTATATTCATGGTTCTGTAGAAGACATGCTTCTTGAATGCTTCAGATCAAAAAAGCTTTGAATAACCTTTGTTGATTCTCATAAACCTTGGCCATAGTTCAGGTACACCTTTTTCTTATTAAACATAATTATGCACAGGATTATTTAGCTTAACCTCTGTCCAGTGACTGTCAATCAGCAGTGATTTTAACCTCTTCCACAAAGACACTGTGTCTGGAAACATGTTTGGTTATCATAACTGGGGTCACTTGTTCCTGACGTCTAGGGGGTAGAGGTCAAGGATGCTGTTAAACATTAGACAATGTACAGGACAGCCCCCTGCAACTGAGAATTATCCAACTTTTAAAGTAAATACTTCCAAGGTTGAGAAACTCTGCTCTAGTGATAGTGCATGCTCGTGCTTAGTCACTCAGTCATGTCCGACTCTCTGCGATCCCATGGACTAGAGCCTGCCAGGCTCCTCTGTCCATGGGGATTCTCCAGGCAAGAATACTGGAGTGGGTTGCCATGCCCCAATCCAGGAGATCTTCCCAACCCAAGGATCGAACCCAAGTCTCCTGCATTGCAGGTGGATTCTTTGCCGTCTAAGCCACCAGGGGAGCCCAGTGATAGAGTATAAGATACCTCTAACTTGGCTCCCTCATCTACACTTCAATTACTTCTTCCATAAAAGACAGAAGAAATTTAGTATTTGTAAATTTGTATTTTTCAAAGTCACTAAGCTGTACTAATATCTTTAATTGCCAACTACTCATAGATACTGAAAATGTAAAATAATACATTGTAAACTACATATTTAGAGCAGTGAAAAGAATTTGAGCTGTTAGGAACTTGGAGAAAATTTTAAATCTTTATAACTCTTGGCAAACAAAAGTTGTATTGCATTTTTTTTCCAAGTACAAAAATGACAAATCTCTTTCATGCATTTCAGAGAAAGGAAGACCCAATACTTGGCAGTATTTGATATCTGCCAAGAACTTGGGAGACCTTATGGTATGGTTTTCTAGGGAAGATAAGACAAGACGTCAGCTTCTTTATAAGTTAAAGACAATTCTGGACCTGGTGTGCTGTTAAAGCCTGGCAGTATGATGCTCTTTCCATCCAAGAATAGTGTGCATTTGTAGTGTTTACCTAAGATCTATTTTCCCATCCTACTAACATCCTGAATTTCATGTTAGGAAATTATTAA
This sequence comes from Capricornis sumatraensis, assembly GCF_032405125.1. Lineage (NCBI taxonomy): Eukaryota > Metazoa > Chordata > Mammalia > Artiodactyla > Bovidae > Capricornis > Capricornis sumatraensis. The sequence continues at coordinate 61,484,348 of NC_091092.1, read as the reverse complement.
CATTGACTATAGTCTAAAGGGACAATGCTCTTCACTAGTCAAGGAATGGGCATGCTAGCAAAGTCAGGCCAAGATAATAGATGTTCCTTCCACGATTATTTGTATCTCAAATAAAATGACAAAGAGGATAACAGTATCCAGGTTCATTCACCCCAGTGAAGGCATCCTGAATAGATTATTTTGACTGCAAGACCACCCTTTTAGTTCTATTTCTTTGAGATCTTAAAGTATTTTGCATATTTAAAAAAACTCTCAAGCCTGCATTGTAGAAATACCTATTCTGGTTCTTCTATGCATTCTACCTCTTTTTTTCTTCCCCAACTCAAATTATTTGTTTGTTTTAATCATAACCAACAGAGTGCTTAGCTCCTGACACTCTACAAGTAGTCTTGAGACAGTGTCAAAAAAGAGAAAACTGTACGTTGTTTGCAGATACAGCTACTTTTGGTGAACTTTGTTTCCCAGGGGTGAAGAAACAGCCGCAAGTTTCCTATATATGTGGTCCCTACTGCTTAATAAATTACTGTGGAAAACTATAATATTATAACTCACATCCTACAATTACAATAATAGCTAAAATCTGTATAGCACTTTTCAGTTTCCAATTTTTTTATATCCATGTTTCTCATTTGGTCATTACAATAATTCTGTGAGGCGTTTTGTTCAGTTGCCCAGTCGTGTCTGCCTCTTTGCAACCCCCATGAACTGCAGCACAACAGGCCTCCCTGTCCCTCACCATCTCTCGAAGTTTGCCCAAGTTCATGTCCATTGCATTGGTGATGCCATCCAGCCATCTCATCCTCTGACATCCTCTTTTCCTTCTGTCCTCAATCTTTCCCAACATCAGGGACTTTCCCAATGAGTCGTCTGTTCACATCAGATGACCAAAATACTGGAGCATCAGCTTCAGCATCAGTCCTTCCCAATAATATTCAGGGTTGATTTCGTTTAGGATTGACTAGTTTGATCTCCTTGCTGTCCAAGGGACTCTCAGGAGTCTTCTCTACCACCACAGTTCGAAGGCATCAATTCTTTGGCACTCTGCCTTCTTTATGGTCCAGCTCTTGCAACCGTTATGTGACCACTGGGAAGACCATAGCCTTGACTTTACAGACCTTTGTCGGCAGAGTAATGTCTCTGCTTTTCAACATGCTGTCTAGGTTTGTCATAGCTTTCTTGTCAAGAAGCAAACATCTTCTGATTTCAGGGTTGCAGTCACCATTCACAGTGATTTTAGAGCCCAAGAAGAGGAAATCTGTTGTTACTTCCACCTTTTCCCCTTTCTATTTGCCATGAAGTAAGGGGGCCGGATGCCATGGTGTGCTCAGATACTCAGTCGTGTCTGACACTTGCAATCCCATGGACTGTAGCCTGCCAGGCTCCTCTGTCCATGGGATTTCCCAGGTGAGAATACTGGAGTGGGCTGCCATTTCCTTCTCCAAGAGATCGTCCCAACCCAGGGATTAAACCAGCATCTCTTAAGTTTTATGCATTGGCAGGTAGATTCTTTATCATTAGTGCCACCTGGGAAGCCCACCTTTTCCCTTTCTATTTGCCATGAAGTAATGGGGCTTGATGCCATGATCTTAGTTTTTTTTTAATATTTAGTTTTAAGCTGGCTCTTTCATTCTTCTCCTTCACCCTCATCAAGAGCCTCTTTAGTTCCTCTTTACTTTCTGCCATTAGAGTGGTATCATCCACATACCTGAGGTTATTGATGTTTCTCCTGCCTATCTTATAACTCATCCAGCCCAGCATTTCTCATGGTGTGCTCAGCATATAGGTTAAGTAAACAGAGTGACATCAGACAGCCCTGTCATACTCCTTTCTCAATCCTGAACCAGTCAGTTGTTCCATACAGGGTTCTAAATGTTGCTTCTTGACTCACATACAGGTTTCTCAGTAGACAAGTAAGATGGTCTGGTGTTCCCATCTCTTTAAGAGCTTTCCACAGTAAGTTATGATCCACACAGTCAAAGGCTTTAGCGTAGTCAATGAAACAGAGGTAGCTGTTTTTCTGGAATTCCCTAGCTCTCTATGATCCAATGAATGTTGGCAATTTCATCTCTCGTTCCTCTGCCTTTTCTAAACCCAGCTTGGACATCTGAAAGTTCTTAGTTCCCATAATGCTGAAACCTAGCATGCAAGATTTTAAGCCTGACCTTACTAGCATGGGGGGCTTCCCTGATAGCTCAATTGGTAAAGAATCCACCTGCAATGCAGGAGACCCCGGTTCAATTCCTGGGTCAGGAAGATCTTTTGGAGAAGGGATAGGCTACCCATTCCAGTATTCTGGCTTGGAGAATTTCACGGACTGTATAGTCCATGGGGTGGCAAAGAGTCAGACATGACTGAGCAACTTTCACTTTCACTTTACTAGCATGGGAGATGAGTGCAATTGTCTGATGGCTAGCACATTCTTTGGTACTACCCTTCTTGGGAATTGGGATGAGGGTTGACCTTTTCAGTCCTGTGGCCACTGCTGGGTCTTCCACATTTGCTGATATATTGAGTGCAACACATTGACAGCATCATCCTTTAGGGTTTTGAATAGCTCTACTGAAATTCTATCGCATCAGATAGCTTTATTGACAGCAGTGTTTCCGAAGGCTCACTTGACTTCATACTCCAGAATGTCTGGTTCTGGGTGACTGACCACACCATCATAGTTAGTCAGTTCATTAAAGTTTCTTTTGTACAGTTCTTCCATGTATTCTTTCCATCTCTTCTTGATCTCTTCTGCATGTACTAGGTTTCTACCATTTCTGTCCTTTATTGTGGCCATCTTTGGGCAAAATGTTCCCTTGATATTTCAAATTTTCCTAAAGAGATCTCTAGTCTTTCCCCTTCTGTTGTTTTCCTCTACTTTTATGCACCGTTCATTGAAGAAGGCCTTCTTGTTTCTCCCTGCTATTCTTTGGAACTCTGTGTTTAGTTGGATGTACCTTTCCCTTTCTCCCTTGCTTTTATTCCCATTCTATAGAAAAGAAAACAGAGATTCAGAAAGAAAAAGTAACACATTCAAGATTATACAGATATTAAGTGACTTTGATTCCATGCCTGTGAGATATTCAGGAGAAAATGATAAGTTGGCATATATATATGTGTGTGTTGATTTGAGTGTGGGGCCGGTACTGAAGGTATTAGGAGCTGTATCAGTCGGGATGGTTAGATACCTGTAGTAGAGGTCAACCTAAGCTGTTTTAGCATAAAAGGAGTTTATTAAGAGGGCAGTGGATATCTCATAGAGCTGCTGAGAGAGATGTATAACCTGGCTTAGCTATGTATCTAAGAAAAATGCCCCAAACTGTACTTTGGAACTTTATGGTAAGAAAAATGCTTATTCCATTAAACAGCTGCTGCCGCTAAAGAGAGAAGTTTTTAAGTCATTAGCTTCCAAGTCCAGGTGGCACAGACACATCTGACTGGGCGAGCTTAGATCATGTTCCAAATCCCTAGTTGTAAGGGAGATTGGGAAAGTCAGCACTTGAATTTCATCCCCTGTGATAGGAGGTAAAATTTTCTTCCCACAGAAACCTATAATGTGGATTAATACTGCAGTCATATTAACCCACTGCATAAAGAGGTTAAGGCTTTGAGTAGCCAAAACAGCATAGCTGTCATTTGTATTTAAAATATGCTTATATTCTTCCTAAAAAGTTAATGATACTTATCCTACTAATATTTGTAGAATGGAGAAATCTCCAAACAAAAAGTTGACATAGCAGGATAACTGCTGTGTATAGTTTGAAGAGGGATTAGAACAAAGTCCAAAGGAATGTTAGCACTGAAGAGATTTGCAGAGAAGAAGAAAATTTCAAAGGGAACTCAGTTCAGTTCAGTTCAGTTGCTCAGTCATGTCCAACTCTTTGCGACTCCATGGACTGCAGCACTCCAGGCTTCCCTGTCCATCACCAACTCCCGGAGTTGCTCAAACTCATGTCCATCGAGTCAGTGATGTCATCCAACCATCTCATCCTCTGTCCTCTCCTTCTCTTCCTGCCTTCAATCTTTCCCAGCATCAGGGTCTTTTCTAGTGAGTAAGTTCTTTGCATCAGGTGGCCAAAGTACTGAAGTTTCAGCTTCGGCATCAGACCTTCCAGTAAATGTTCAGGACTGATTTCTTTTAGAATTGACTGGATGGATCTCCTTGCAGTCCAAGGGACTCTCAAGGGTCTTCTCCAACACCACATTTCAAAAACATCGATTCTTTGGTGCTCAGCCTTTTTTATGGTCCAACTCTCATATCAGTACATGACTACTAAAAAAACCATAGCATTGATTAGACAGACCTTTGTCAGCAAAGTAATGTCTCTGCTTTTTAATATGCTGTCGAGGTTGGTCATAGCTTTTCTTCCAAGGAGCAAGCGTCTTTGAATTTCATGGCTGCAGTCACAATCTGCAGTAATTTTGGAGCCCCCCAAAATAAAGTCTGTCACTGTTTCCACTGTTTTCCCATCTATTTGCCATGAAGTGATGGGACTGGATGCCATGATCTTAGTTTTCTGAATGTTGAGTTTTAAGTCAGCTTTTAAACTCTCCTCTTTCACTTTCACCAAGAGGCTCTTTAGTTCTTTGCTTTATGTGGTGATGTCATCTGTATATCTGAGGTTATTGAAATTTCTCCTGGTAATCTTGGTTCCAGATTGCGCTTCATCAAGTCCAGCATTTCTCATGATGTACTCTGCATATAAGTTAAATAAGTAAGGTGACAATATATAGCCTTGATGTACTCCTTTCCCAATTTGGAACCAGTCTGTTGTTCCATGTCTGGTTCTAACTGTTGTTTCTTGACCTTCATACAAATTTCTTAGGAGGCAGATAAGGTAGCCTATTATTTCCATCTCTTGAAGAATTTTCCAGAGTTTGTTGTGATCCACACAGTCAAAGGCTTTGGCATAATCAATAAAGCAGAGTAGCTGTTTTTCTGGAATTCTCTTGCTTTTTTGATGATCCAAGGGATATTGGCAATTTGATCTCTGGTTCCTCTACATTTTCTAAATCCAGCTTGAACATCTGGAAGTTCACGGTTGACATACTGTTGAAGTCTGGCTTGGAGAATTTTGAGCATTACTTTGCTAGCATGAGAAATGAGTGCAACTGTGTGGTAGTTTGAATATTCTTTGCCATTGCTCTTCTTTGAGATTGGAATGAAAACTGACTTTTCCAGTCCTGTGGCCACTGCTGAGTTTACCAAATTTGCTGGCATTTTGAGTGCAGCACTTTAACAGCATCATCTTTTAGGAATTTAAATAGTTCAGCTGGAATTCCATCACCTCCACTAGCTTTGTTTGTAGTGATACTTCCTAAGGCCCACTTGATTTCACATTCCAGGATTAATTCAAAGGGAACTAAGAAGAGATAAAGTATGAAGAAGATGAGAAGAATGTGGTGTGAAAGCAAAAAGGGAGAAGACTGATGGAAAGGAAGAATTAATCAGCTGTGTCTATAAGTTATGAGGAACAGTAAGATGAAAACTCAGAGATAATTCTAGGGGGATGTGAGATTACAGATATCTTTTTATTTTTGATTTAAAATATGTCAACATTTTTCTAAACTGAGAGGAAGGAGTCATTCCATACATTAAAACAATGGTTTCATCTTCTTTGGTGTTTGGTAAATCCTTATTTTGAAATTGCTTTAATCCAAAGTCTTCACTACCTTTCATTTCAAGCACCATTAGTACTTTAGTGTACACTCCTTGCTTCTGTGCTTTGAAATCGCCTTAGTTCATTTATTCCTTCCTTTGTTCTGTGACAATGCCTAGACCATTACTTGATTCAATACTCAGGATTTATTCCATGGAAATAAATAGGTATGATAAGGCTGTCACTTTAAAACTTAGATTAACACTACTTTAATTTAGTCTCTCACAATATATTATTTTAAATGAAAGTATGCCAAATATCAACTTTTCAACCATTCCAGTTGTATGAACAGTAACTGCAATTCCCATGCCAATTTTCAACTCTTTGATGTTTTGCATTTCAGTGCCTATAAAGCTGCTGCAAAAAATTGACCATAGCTCACTGGACCCATTTACACTGTCTGATTACATATATATGGTAAGTATCAGAAGACACTGCATAGTATGCCTACAGGTGAATGATTAGAAACAGAATAGCTAAATAGTCTTATTTAATACTAAATATGCCTTTCTTCATCCTTTCCCCTCTTAAAAACTTGGGTCTAATCTGATCTCCTACATACTGCCTTCCTATAAAATATCTCTTTCATTCTGACACAATCATGGGAATTTAATCTAAACTAAGATTAGGCAGTTTTAGGTGGAAAAATAAAGTCTCATAAAAATGGAATTTAATATTTGAAATGGTGCTTTATTGTCTAAGTCTATTGGAAAGCTTGCTTAGAACATCTAATGGTGGAGAGCATCTTCCATACATACAGTCTCAGGGAGTCAGATTTTGTACCATAACTATATATATTTAAATTATAGAATTAATATATAATATCAGAGTCTAAGTCCAAACTTCATTAATCTTTGACTCATTCTCAAATGGCAAACTTCCTCCAACAAGTTTTATTTCTTTTTTTTTTGCAGACTTTTGAAGGTATAGTTTACATATCATAAAATTCATCCTATTAAGCATACAATTAATGGTTTTTAGTATATGCACAGAGTTCTGTAACCATTATCATGGTCACATTTTAGAACATTTTATCACCTCTCCCCAAAGAAATCTTGCGCTCATTAGCAACTTACATTGGATTCACCAGAGATCTGTTGATGCAAAAATAGTTAAGAATGTAGATATATTATCAGTCCAATGCAGTTTTCAAATTATGCTAAGTGCTGTAGTTCTTTTTGGTGAAAGTATGTGTAAAAGGATAACTTTTTGAGCAGATCTCTTATAGATGCTCCTAGATGACACTGCCTCTCCAATATGCCAAAGCAGGCCAACAAACTGGTAAGAAAGAATAGGTTGCCACTCTCTTGAGACCTATTTCACATAGGGTTGACATACTTTCTATATGGTCGTTAGGAAAAGAAGTATGACTGCTCCATCTTATATACATTACTCTCACAAACATACATTTAGCCTCATTTCTTGAGGTCTGTGGCACATGGGTGACTATTTTCCTTTCTATAGTAATAGGTGAAGTTTTCTGTTTGTGACTGTTAGATCAATATTATTAATTGTGTTAAACCAATATTTCATATCTTCATTGCATTTATGACTGTTTTCACTGGAAAAAATAAGTGAAATGTTAGTCCCGCAGTCATGACTGGCTCTTTGTGACTGCATGGACTGTAGCACAACAGGCCCCTCTGTCCATGGGATATTCCAGGCAAGAATACTGGAATGGGTTGACATTCTCTTTTCCAGGAGATCTTCCAGACACATGGATCTAACCCGGGTCTCCTGCATTGTAGGTGGATTCTTTACCATCGGAGCCACCTTGCTTTCTCCATTAGTTCCTAAAGGAGGTAATATAGTGCTGAATTTTCACATTTCTTCTTTACTCCTGTAAATTTTTGATTATGGGTGTTGAAGCTATGTTATAACTTGCCTATGATGTTATATCATCCTGGCATATTGACCTTTTCATTTGAATGTTGTGACCTTTTAAATCTTCAGTAAGTTTTATTACCTTAATATTTATTGTGTTGATGTTAATAGAGTTGTACCAACATTTTATGGTTTGCATTTTCCTGTTGTATCTTTAACCATCCTATTGATTTCTACTTTTGGGACTGGCATTTTTTCTTTATTCTCTTAACTGGAACATAATTGCTTTACAATGCTGTGTTAATTTTTGCAGTACAACAACATGAATCAACTATATGTATAATCAACTATGTAAATCTCCTCCCTCTTGGATCTCCCTCCCACTCCACCTCCATCCCATCCTTCTAGGTCATCACAGAGGACCAGGCTGGGTTCCCTGTGTTATATAACAGCTGCTCACTAGCTGTTTTACATATGGTCATATATATATATATATGTCAATGCTACTCTCTCAACTTGTCCCACCCTCTCCTCCTCCCCTCCCCATGTCCACAAGTCTGTTCTCTACATCTGCATCTCTATTCCTGCCCTGAAAATAAGTTTATTGGTACCATTTCTCTAGATTCCATGTATATGAGTTAAGATACAATATTTGTTTTTCTCTTTCTGTCTTACTTCACTCTGTATGACAGACTTTAGGTTCATCCACATCACTAAAAATGACCCAGTTTCATTCCTTTCTATGGCTGAGTAATATTCCACCATATATGTGTATCACATCTTCTTTACCCATTCATCTGTCTCACCAAATAGAGAATTTCAATAAAGAGAAGCTATAAAAATTAAGCTTGATATAAATTCTGGAGTTGAAAAATATAACTAAAATGAAAAGTTTACTAGAGAGCTCAAAATTATATTTGAGCTGGTAGAAGAAAGAATCAGTGAAATTAAAGATAGACCAATTGAAATAGAAGGGACAGGTTCTCTAAAGAAAGCAAGTTGAGAGAGGAATAATAAAATAGGTGTAGGTATAGATTAATTTAGATTAAGGAAGATGAGGGAGTTTCTGTCAGATGGATTCTGTTCTTTTTTGAGAGTGGAGATAAAGATGAATAGGTGGGGCACAGGGCAGTTTTAAAGTGAAACTATTTTATATATATATAATGGTGAACAGAGAACATTATGTGAAGTGAAGTGCAAGTTGCTCAGTTGTGTCTGACTCTTTGTGACCCCATGAACTATACAGTCCATGGAATTCTCCAGGCCAGAGTACTGAAGTGGGTAGCCTATCCCTTCTCCAGGGGATCTTCCCAACCCAGGAATCGAACCAGGGTCTCCTGCATTACAGGTGGACTCTTTACAAACTGAGCTATCTACATGTATCAAAATCCACAGAACTGTAAAACAGAAAGACTGAATCCTAATATAAACTATGGACTTTGGTTAATAATAATATATCAGCATTGACTCGTCAATTGTACCAAATGCATTGCACAAGTTACACAAATGCAAAATGTTAATAATATGAGAAATTGTGTGTGAATGAGGTGGAGGGAGGAGAGAAGGGAGGTATGTGGGAAGTCTCTGCTTTCTGACAATTACTCTGTAAACTAAAAACTTGTTTTAAAAAACTTTAAAAGACTTTAGTCTGTTAAAAATAATAAAAATATAAAGGAAAATATGGATGTTGATAATCTAAAATTTTTCCTTTAGAGGCATAATAGCAATAGAAATTTTCAAAAGGAAAAAGAACTTATCCATTTGGCTATTCACAATGGAAGTGAAATATATTGTGGTGGGAAATAAATCTCTAATTATTATTATTATGATTCAAAAACAGGAGCCACAAGGAAAAGAGTTCTAGATTTGAGTAAATTAATAAAATTAAGCCTATAGACATCAAAAATTGCTACAATTAATGTTGAGGCAAATTACAAAAACTGTAATTTATAACAAAATCACTTACTTCTTTCAATTAAGCAAAAGATAGTAATATAAAATTGACAGAAAGGAGAAACATAAATGTCTAATAAAATTGTCAAAATGTTTAACATTACTGGAAACCAGAGTCATACATAATTAAACATTGTGATAACGTTTCTTGTTAAAGTGGTAACATAGAAAGTGCAATACTCCATGTTGGTTAAAATGCCAGTAGTGTGTATTATTGGTATACCATTGAAAGGGAGTTTGATAGTATCTATTTAGAGTTTTAACAAGTTTAGGTCCTATAGACTATAATGCCATTAAAATAAATTTAGAAAAATATTTGAAAGATCTACATCAAACAGTTGATAACATTCTAAGTGATGATATTGTTGGTGTTTTTTTCCATTTTCTGTATTTTCTAAGGTTTTTTCATAATATATCTCACCTTTATAATAAAAACATACAAAGAAAAAATTTAATCCATCTCTCAGTGGGAAAGAAAGGCTATCTGGTCATTTCATGAAAAAATAATGATATTGTGCCATAACATTGCTCTAAAAAATAAAGTCATTTAAAAAACAACAAAAGAAAGATAATATTGTATATAATGTTAACTGCTTTTTTCCAAGTAAACTCTCATTAGTAGTTTCCCCTGTCATAATAAATAATTTTTAAATACCCAAAAAGACAGCTAGTGATAGGTAAAGGTCATAAAAAGATAAATTCTTCTTTCTGAATTGATAGTAAGGGAAGAAATAGTGATAGTTAAAGCAACATTGCTATTTTAAGAGAGTAAAAGTCATAACATTAAATACAAGGAGACGGAGATTGTTATATGATGATAACTAGCTTATCATCTCAACCAATACAGAGTTTCCAAGGGAACTTTTTTCATTGGATGTATTTCCTCTGGTGCAGTATGTTGCATTTAATACAGAACTGGTGTGAAATAAGCCCCTTGTTTGAAGGTAGGAATAGGAAGTGTAACATTTTATTCTCTGTATTTTCAAGTTTGACAATGGAAAATGCATATACAACTACTATCTTTTGCTTGAGACATTAGAAAAAAAAACCACTAAAACATGCTTGGGCTTCACATTTATAATGATTAAACGAACACAAAATTCCAGTCCAATTCTTATTCAATGTCTTAGTCTGCTCAGGCTTCAAAAACAAAACAACATAGACAAGTTGGCTTAAACAACAAAAATTTATTTTCTCACAGATCTGGGGACAAGAAGATTCAGATTAAGGTGCCAGCATAGGAGGTTTCTGGTGGAAACTCTCTTCCTATATTATAGACATCTGCTTTCTCACTGTATGTCCTTAAATGGGAGAGAGAGACAGAGACAGAGACAGAGACAGAGACAAGAAAGGGAGGGAGGGGGAAAGAGATATCCTTATGCTGTCTCTCCTCATAAGGGCACTAACCCCATCTTGAGAAATCTGTATGCAGGTCAGGAAGCAACAGTTAGAACTGGACATGGAACAACAGACTGGTTCCAAATAGGAAAAGGAATACGTCAAGGCTGTATATTGTCACCCTGATTATTTAACTTCTATGCAGAGTACATCATGAGAAATGCTGGACTGGAAGAAACACAAGCTGGAATCAAGATGCTGGGAGAAATATCAATAACCTCAGATATGTAGATGACACCACCCTTATGGCAGAAAGTGAAGAGGAACTCAAAAGCCTCTTGATGAAAGTGAAGGTGGAGAGTGAAAAAGTTGGCCTAAAGCTCAACATTCAGATAATGAAGATCATGGCATCTGGTCCCATCACTTCATGGGAAATAGATGGGGAAACAGTGGAAACAGTATCAGACTTTATTTTTTGGGCTCCAAAACCACTGCAGATGGTGACTGCAGCCATGAAGTTAAAAGACACTTACTCCTTGGAAGAAAAGTTATGACCAACCTAGATAGCATATTCAAAAGCAGAGACATTACTTTGCCGACTAAGGTTCATCTAGTCAAGGCTATGGTTTTTCCAGTAGTCATGTATGGATGTGAGAGTTGGACTGTGAAGAAGGCTGAGCGCTGAAAAATTGATGCTTTTGAAGTGTGGTGTTGGAGAAGACTCTTGAGAGTCCCTTGGACTGCAAGGAGATGCAACCAGTCCATTCTGAAGGAGATCAGCCCTGGGATTTCTTTGGAAGGAATGATGCTAAAGCTGAAATTCCAGTACTTTGGCCACCTAATGCGAAGAGTTGACTCATTGGAAAAGACTCTGATGCTGGGAGGGATTGGGGCCAGGAGGAGAAGGGGATGACAGAAGATGAGACGGCTGGATGGCATCACTGACTCGATGGACGTGAGTTTGAGTGAACTCTGGGAGATGGTGATGGACAGGGAGGCCTGGCGTGCTGCGATTCATGGGGTCACAAAGAGTTGGACACAACTGAGCGACTGAACTGAACTGAACGCCATCATGAAGGCCCCATCATCATGACCTTTAGTAAACTTCTTTTCCAAAGGCCTCATCTCCAAATACCATCATATTGAGGTTGTTGTTGGGAGAGGGGACACAATTCATTCCACAGCATTCAGGAATATAAAAATCACCAAGACACTAAAGAATTGGTTTTTCATTTGGCATTTATTCTTTGTTTGTTTTAGTATTTCTCATTTTGACCCCATTATAGAGTATGGGTTTATTGTTTATTGTTTTCCTCACAGGCATCCCTGAGAAAATGGGCCTGTATTTCCTGTGTGGTGTCTCTGGAGGCCTTGTCTTTCTATTATGCATCTTTACTTCCAAAATGACCTTTGTCCAAGAAATGAAAGAAGTTTCCGGGTGTATAAATTCCAAGTTGGGCAAGAAAAAGCTACAGGACCAGGAAGAAGAAGAAAACCACAATGATGACAGTTCTTCTGGTTCCTCTTTCCATCACTTTACACACACCTATCCATCCTTGAATAGCATATTTTGCCCTGATCTGACTGCAGCTTTAGAGCATGCAGCTAAGGGAAGAAACCAAGAAAGAGATGAAATCTAGATAGCCAAAGAACCTAGTCCTTATGCTATTTACAAAATCAAAACTGCCACAAAATAAAATGAAACACAATGTGCAATTTACCTAGTTTCCAGATATAAAGACATGATTCTATATGTTAAATACAGAAATGCCCCAAAGTACTGGGTAATATTGATGGAAATGTATTATTGTTAATATATTAGTTTTCAATTGTCTCATTTAGACCATGAGTTTTCAGTTTACAGTAAGGCCCCGGAAGCTATGTTGCTGTTCAGTCAGTCAGTCACATCTGACATTTTGCAACCACATGGACAGCAGCACGTGAGGTTTCCCTGTCCTTCAGTATCTCCCAGAATTTGCTCAAACTCATGTCCATTGAGTTGATGATACCATTCAACCATCTAATCCTCTTTTGTCCTCTTCTCCTCCTGCCCTCCATCTTTCCTAACATCAGGATCTTTTCCAATGAGTTGGCTCTTCACATCAGGTGGTCAAAGTATTGGATCTTCAGCTTCAGCATCAGTCCTTCCAATGAATATTCAGTATTGATTTCCTTTAGGATAGACTGGTTTGATCTCCTTGCAGTCCAAGGGATTCTCAAGAGTCTTCTGCAACACCACAGTTCGAAAGCATCAATTCTTCCACACTCTCCTTATTTAGGGTCCAACTCTCACATCTGTACATGACTACTGGAAAAACCCACAGCTTTAACTATACATAGGACCTTTGTCGGCAAAGTGATGTCTCTACTTTTTAATACACTGTCTAGGTGTGTCATAGCTTTTTGTCCAAGGAACAAGTGTCTTTTAATTTCATGGTTGTAGTCACCATCCACAGTGGAGCCCAAGAAAATAAAATCTGTCACTGTATCCATTGTTTTCCCATCTATTTGCATGAAATGACGGGACTAGGTGCCATGATCTTAGTTTTTTGAATGTTCAGTTTTAAGCCAGATTTTTCACTCTTCTCTTTCACTTTCATCAAGAGACTTTTTAATTTCTCTTCACTTTCTGCCATTAAAGTGGTATCATTTACATATCTGAAGTTGTTTATATTTCTCCCGGCAATCTTGATTCCAGCTTGTGACTTATCCAGCATGGCATTTTGCATGATGTACTCTGCATAAAAATTGAATAAGCAGGGTGAAAATATATAGCCTTGACGTACTCCTTTTCCAATTTAGAACTAGTCCATTGTTCCACATCCAGTACTAACTGCTGCTTCTTGTCCTGCATACAGGTTTCTCAGGAGGAAGGTCCGGTGGTCTGGTATTCCCATCTCTCTTAGAATTTTCCACAGTTTGTTGTGATCTATGCAGTCAAATGCTTTGGCATAGTCAATGAAGCAGAAGTAGATTTTTTCTTGGAATTCCCTCACTTTTTCTATGATCCAGTAGATGTTGGCAATTTGATCTCTTGTTCCTCTGCCTTTTCTAAATCCAGTTTGTACATCTGGAAACTCTCGGTTTGTGTACTGCTGAAGCCTAGCTTGAAGGATTTTGAGCATAATCTTGCTAGCATGTGAAATGAGTGCAATTGTATGGTAATTTGAACATTCTTTGCCATTGCCCTTCTTTGGGATTGGAATAAAAACTGACCTTTTCCAGTCCTGTGGCCACTGCTGAGTTTTCCAGATTTGCTGGCATAGTAAATGCAGCATGTTAACAGCATCATCCTTTAGGATTTGAAATAGTTCAACTGGAATTCCATCATCTCCACCAGCTTTGTTTGTAGTAATGCTCCCTAAGGCCTACTTGATTTCACAATCCGGGACACCTGGCTCTATCTGAGTGATCACACCATCGTGGTTATCCAGGTCATTAAGGCCTTTTTTGTTAAGTTCCTCTGTGTATTCTTGCCACCTCTTCTAAATCTCTTCTGCTTCTGTTAAGTCCATACAGTTTCTGTCCTTTATTGTGCCCATCTTTCAATGAAATATTCCTTTTGTATCTCTAATTTTATTGAAGAGATCTCTAGTCTTTCCCGTTGTATTGTTTCCCTCTATTTCTTTGCACTGTTCACTTAAAAAGGCTTTCTTATCTCTTCTTGCTGTTCTCTGGAACTCTGCATTCAGTTGGGTGTATCTTTCTCCTCCTTTTCCTTTTGCTTCTCTTCTTTTTCACACCTATTTGTAGGGCCTTCTCAGACAACCACTTTGCCTTCTTATGTTTCTTTTTTGGGGGGATGGTTTTGGTCACCACCTCCTGTACAATGTCATGAAGCTCTATGCATAGTTCTTCAGGCACTCTGTCTACCATCTCTAATCCCTCTCTATAATCATAAGGGATTTGATTTAGAGTTTTTTCCTACCCTCTTTATTATTGTTGTTATTATTATCTTGTGATGATGTTTAGCAGAAGATCTACCCTTTTAGTAAAATTTAAAGTACACAGTACAGTATTTTTAATTATAGGCTATATGCTCTATAGTAAATCTCAAGAACTAATGCATTTTGTATAGCTGAAACTCTGTATTTCTTGTCCTTTGAGACCCACATGATGTGAATGTTAGAATACTTGATGTTGTCCCAGGATTCTTTTAAACTATCTTCATTTTATCAAATTCCTTTTTTCTCTGCTTCTCTTTAGTTAGATGATTTCCACTGCTATGCCTTCCAGCTCATAGATCCACTCCTCTGTTTCATCTACTCTTCTGTTGATTCCTTCTAGCATATTTTAATTAGGTTTTCCTGGTGGCTCCGCTGGTAAAGAATCTGCCTGCAATCCAAGAGACTTGGGCTTGATTCCTGGGCTGGGAAGATCCCCTGGATAGGGATAGGCTACCCACTCCAGTATTCTTGGGCTTCCCTGGTGGCACAGCTGGTAAAGAATCTGCCTGCCATGTGGGAGATCTGAGACTCTGTATCATTTACTCTTCTACTGATTCCTTCTAGAGTATTTTAACATTTCAGTTATGGTATTTTTCATCTTTATTTGGTTCTGCTTTATAGTTTTTAACTCTGTTAAAATTCTCACTATGTTCATCAATTCTTCTCTCAAACTCGTTGAGCATCTTTATGATCATTACCTTGAAATATTTACTGGATAGATTGTTTATGTCCAGTTTGTTTAGTTCTTTTTCTGATATTTTGTCTTGCTCTTCATGTGGAACACATTTATCTTTCTCTTCACTTTGCCTGAATCTCAGTGTTTATTTCTATGTATTAAGTAGGTCAGTTACATTTCCTGATCTTGGAGAAGTGCTCTCATGTAGGAGACACCTTATGGGCCCCAGCAGTACACTACCTACTAGTTATCAGTGATAAGAGGTACGGAGTTGTCCCCTATGTGTACTTCATGGATGTTCCTGTTGTAGCAAGGTGGATTACTGTGGGTATAATTGTAGGTTGTGCTGTCCTGGGTTTAACTTCATAAAGGATGTGTTGTACAGAGTGACTGCTAGCCCACTGATCAGTGGACCACATCCAGGAAGCTGGGAACAGGGCACATAGGGTTCCAGTGTCTTTCAAAAGAGGCTTCACTGAAAGTACTTACACGTATGATTGCATTGCTTGAAGTTCTAAAACAGGCAAAACCAACATGTGGTGAAAAACATAAGAATAGTGGTTGCCTCTAGGGCATGAGAATGAGGTTAATTGTGAAGAGACCTGAAAAACCTTTTCGTATGATCCAGTCGTCCAACTCCTGGGTATATACCTTAGAGAAATGAAACTTTATGTTCATATAAAAACTTATCCATGAATGTTCATATCTGCTTTATTCAACATTGCCAAAAACCTGGAAACAACCAAAATGTCCTCCAATAGGCCGAGGTTTGAACAAACTGTGGTATGTCCACACAATGGAATACTACTCAACAATAGAACATAACTATTGAAACACACAACAATCTTGATGAACCTCAAAAGCAGTATGTTTAGTGACAGCAGCCAGCCTCAAAAGCTGACAGACTTAATGAATCTACTTACAAGACACATGGGAAATGTAGTTTTTTAAGAGATGGAGACCAGAGCAGTGGTTGTCAAGGATTAGGTCTGAAGAAAGAGTTTGACAACTATTGAGAGTTTCAAGTACTCTATAATATTGTGTTCTTTTTGCAACCACAGGCCAGCCCCTCATTGGTTGGGCGCACCTCTGTGACAGGTAGACCCCCTGAGGTCACTGTTTTCCCATGACCCCCACCTCACCCCACCCCTCGCAGGCCTGGCCTATGAAGAAATGGTGCTTGCAGAATCCTGCTCACCCTGCCCATTGGACCCTCTCTTTATTGGAACTCTCCCTTTCCACTGGATGGGACCTTTGTACAGAGAAGGCAGCAGACCACCCAGTGGCACCAAGTATACACTGGCGGTGCTGGGCCACCATCATCACTGTGTCTAGTTCCAAAACATTGGCACCACCACAAAGAGAAACCCCTGTACCAGCCAGGCAGTCACTACCCACTGCCCCTCCTGCAGTTTCTCCCACCCTACCCCCATAAACCTCAGGCAATCTCTCATCAGCTTCCAGTCCATAGCCCTTTGCCTATTCTGGAGGCTTCCCAGAGATGGAGGCATACAATAAATGGCCTTCTGTGTCTGACTGCTGTCACTGAGCATAGAGTCCATGCCCGTGGTAGCACAAATCAGTACTTCTTTCCTTTTCCTGGCTGAATAGTATTCCACTGTTTGGCTAGACCACACATGTTTTGTATCCACTCAGCAGTGGATGGACATTTGGGTGTCTTCTCCCTTGTGCCCACTGTGGTGGACATTCTTCTATGGGGTTCTGTGTGAATGCCTGTTTTCAACTCTTTGGGATGTATGTCCATGAATAGATTTATGGGTTTATTTCCAGACTCTTAATTCTATTCCACTGGTCTATGTGTCTATCCTTATGCTAGTCCACACAGCTTTGATAGCTGTAGTTTTGGAATAAGTTTTGAAATCTGGAAGTAGGTGTCCATCATGTCTCAGTACACTGTCCCAAAATATATATTGTTAGTCTGTTTCCTGGCCTTCCTGAAAGGGACCTAGAGGTTTTTAGTGAGTGTGATTTTAAATTATGAGAATACCTTTTGGGGCCTATTGGACACTGGCTCTAATCTCACACTAATTCCAAGATGTCCCAAGTGTCACTATGGTCCATCAGTCATAGTAGGAGCTTATGGAGGTCAAGGGATCAATGAAATTTTAGCTTAGGCCCACCTCCATTGGGTTCAGTGTGAACCCAAACCAGTCCTGTGCTTATCTACACAGTTCTGGAATGCAAAATTAGGATAGACATATTCAGCAGCTGGCAGAGTCCACAACTCGTTTGCTCCCTGACATGCAGAGTGAGGGCTATTTTGGCATGGATGGCAAAATGGAAGCAATTAGAATTGCCTCTATCTAGAAATATAGTAAACCAAATCGTTGCACATACCTGTGTGGATTTCAGCAATCTGCAGTACCATCAAGGGCTACAAACATGCAGGAGTGATGATTTCCTCCATATCCCCATTAAAGTGGCCTATTTGGCCCATGCAGAAAACATATGGTCTTGGAGAATGAGAGTGGATTTTCATTAGCTTGACCAGGTGGTGATTCAATTTTAGGTACTGTACCAATGTAGTTTCATTGCTTGAGCAAACTGACATCTCCAGTGCCATGCTACATGCCCCCTTCATGGATCACAGCCTTGTCATGGTGAAAGTGCTTGCATAACTCAATGAAGCTATGAGCCATGCCATGCAGGCCCACTGAAGATGGATCAGTCATATTGGAGAGTTCTGACATATCATGGTCCACTGAAAGAGGAAATGGCAACCCAGTTCAGTATTCTGCCTTGAGAACTCCATGGACAATAGGAAAAGATAAAAAGATGACACTGGAAGATGAGCTCCCCAGGTTGGAAGGTGTCCAATATGCAACTGGCAAAGAGTGAAGGTCAATTCAGATACCGTTATATCTACTATGCGGCCAAGAATCCCTTAGAAGAAATGGAATAGCCCTCATAGTCAACAAAAGAGACTAAAATGGAATTCTTGTGTCCGGTCTCAAAAATGACAGAATGATTTCAGTCTGTTTCCAAGCAAACCATTAAACATCATAGTAATCCAAGTCTATGTCCCAACCACTGATGCCTAAGAAGCTGAAGTCGAACGGTTCTATGAAGACCTAAAACACCTTCTAGAACTAACACCAAAAAAAAAAAAAAAAAAAAGATATCCTTTTCATCATAGGGGACTGGAATGCAAAAATAAGAAGTCAAGTGACACCCAAAATAACAGGCAAATTTGGCCTTGGGGTACAAGATGAAGCAGGGAAAAGGCTAACAGAGTTTTGCCAAGAGAATGCACTGGTCATAGCAAACACCCTCTTTCAACAACACAAGAGACAACTCTACATATGGACATCATCAGATGGTCAATGCCTAAATCAGATTGATTATATTTTCTGCAGCCAAAGATGCAGAAGTTCTATACAGTCAGCAGAAACAAGATGTGGAGCTGACTGTGGCTCAGATCATGAGCTCTTGATTGCAAAATTCAGGCATACAGGTAGAATGGAAGGGAATAATATAGGGAAATAATGGGAAAGAAGAATGTAGTGAATGAATGTACAGGAAGAATGTAGGGAAAACCAATAGGCCATTCAGCTATAACCTAAATCAAATCCCTTATGATTATACACGGAGGTGATGAATAGATTCAAGTGATTAGATGTGGTAGACAGAGTGCCTGAAGGACTATGGATGGGGGTTCATAACATTGTACAGTAGGTAGTGACCTAAACAATCCCCCCAAAAGAGGATTGCAAGAAGGCAAAGTGGTTGTCTGAGGAGGTTTTACAAACAACTGAGCAAAGAAGAGAATCAAAAGGCAAACAGGAAAGGGAAAGATATACCTAACTGAATGCAGAGTTCCAGAGAATAGCATGGAGAGATAAGGAAGGCTTATTAAAAGAACAATGCAAATAAACAGAGGAAAACTACAGTCTGTGTGGATCACAGCAAACTGGAAGATTCTTAAAGAGATGGGAAACCATATCAGACCACCTTACCTGTCTCCTGAGAAACCTGTATGCAGGTCAAGAAGCAACAGTTAGACTGGGACATGGAACAACATACTGGTTCCATATTCAGAAAGGAGTATGACAAGGCTATATATTGTCATCCTGCTTATTTATCTTGCAGAGTATCTTCATGCCAAGTGCTGTGCTGAATGAATCAAAAGCTGGAATCAAGATTGCTGATACCACTCTAATGTCAGAAAGTGAAGAGGAACTAAAGAGCCTCTTGAGGGTGAAAGAAGAGAGTGAAAGATCTGGCTTAAAACTCAACATTCAAAAACCTACATTAATGGCATCCGGTCCCATCACTTCATGGCAAATAGAAGGGGAAAATGTGGATGTAGTGATAGATTTTGTCTTCTGGGGCTCCAAAATCACTGTGTATGGTGACTGCGGCCATGAAATTAAAAGACGCTTGCTCCTTGGAAGAAAAGCTGATGACAAACCTAGACAGTGTGTTGAAAAGCAGAGAAATTGCTGACAAAGGTCTGTATAGTCAAGGCTATGGTCTTCCCAGTGCTCATGTACCGTGGTGAGATTTCTACTGTAAATTTGGCAGAACACCAAAGAATCGATGCCTTCAGACTGTGGTGGTGGAGAACTCCGGAAAGTCCCTTGGACAGCTAGATCAAACCAATAAGTCTTAAGGAAATCAATCCTGAATACTTGTTGGAAGAACTGATGCTGAAGCTCCAATATTTTGGTCATCTGATGGAACAGTCAACTCATTGGAAAGCCCCTGATGCTTGGAAAGATTGAGGGTAGAAGGAGAAGAAGGCGTCAGAGGATGAGATGTCTGGATGGCATCACCAGTGCAATGGACATGAACTTGGGAAAACTTCAGTAGATGGTCAGGGACAGGGAGGCCTGTTGTGCTGCAATCCATGGGGATCACAAAGAGTCAGACATGACTGGGTGACTGAAAAACAACACAATGGTAATTCTATGTTTCTTTTATTGAGGAACCACCCACCTCACTGATTTCCACAGTGGTCTGCCATTTTTGCATTCCCAACAAGCAGTGAATGAGGGTCCCAGTTTGTCCACATCTTCTCCAAACTTGCTATTTTTGTTTGTTTTGCTTGTAATAACCATTGTAGTGGGTGTGAAGTGTTACCTCATGGTGATTTTTATTTGCATTTCTTTAATGGCTAAATATCAATAACCTCAGATATGCAGATGACACCACCCTTATGGCAGAAAGTGAAGAACTAAAGAGCCTCTTGATGAAAGTGAAAGTGGAGAGTGAAAAAATTGGCTTAAAGCTCAATATTCAGAAAACTAAGATTATGGCATCTGGTCCCATCACTTCATGGCAAATATATGGGGAAACAGTGAAAACAATTGTTGACTCTTTTTTGGAGGGCTCCAAAATCACTGCAGATGGTGACTGCAGCCATGAAATTAAAAGACGCTTACTCCTTGGAAGAAAAGTTATGACCAACCTAGACAGCATATTAAAAAGAAGAGACATTACTTTGTCAACAAAGGTTCATCTAGTCAAGGCTATGGTTTTTCCAGTGGTCATGTATGGATGTGAGAGTTAGACTATAAAGAAAGCTGAGTGCTCAAGAGTTGATGCTTTTGAAGTGTGGTGTTGGAGAAGACTCTTCAGAGTCCCTTGGACTGCAAGGAGATCCAACCAGTCCATTCTGAAGGAGATCAGTCCTGGGTGTTCATTGGAAGGACTGATGTTGAGGCTGAAACTCCAATACTTTGGCCACCTCATGTGAAGAGCTAACTCATTTGAAAAGACCCTGATGCTGGGAGGGATTGGGGGTAGGAGGAGAAGGGGATGACAGAGGATGAGATGGCTGGATGGCATCACTGACTCAATGGGCATGGGTTTGGGTGGACTCTGGGAGTTGGTGATGGACAGGGAGGCCTGGTGTGCTGTGGTTCATGGGGTTGCAAAGAGTTGGACATGACTGAGTGACTGAGCTGAACTGAATGGCTAAAGAAGTTGAGCATCTTTTCTTGTCCTTCTTGGACATTTGCACATCTGCTTTGGAGGAATGCCTATTCAAGTCCTTTGCCTGTTGTTTAATTAGGTTGCTTATCTTTTTATTGTTAACTGGTAACGATTCTTTATGCATTCTGGAAAGTACACTCTTATCAGATTTGCAAATGTTTCTCCTATCGTGTGGATTGTCTTTTCAATTTCTTTTATTTTTAAGTCAGACAGAAGGGAGAAATATCGTATGACATCCCTTATAGGCGGGATCTAAAAAGAAATGACACAAATGAACTTACTTAAAAAACAGAGAGAGACTCACAGACTTAGAAAATTAACTTATGGTTGCCAAGGGGAAGGGATAGTCAGGAACTTTGGGAAGGTCATGTACACACCGCTATATTTAAAATGGATCAGCAACAAGGACCAATGGTATAGCACAGGAAACTCTGCTCAATGTCATGTGGCAGCCTGGATAAGAGGGGAGTTTGGGGGAGAATGGATACATGTATATGTATGGCTGAGTTCCTTTATTGTTCACCTGAAACTACCACACAATTGTTACTCAGTTATATCCCAATACAAAGAAAAAGTTTAAACTTTGGGTAAAAAAAAATGTTAAAAACAGATTTTTCTACTTTTCATACCCTCTCCTGATTTTCCCTCTTTTTTCCCCCAGTTTTTTCTATATCTACATTGTCAGTATATAGAGATATTACATACTACACACTATCTACTTTATAACCATAATTTAGCCTCAGTTCTTAATTGTAATTTTTTCTTTATTTTTAATTGGAGGAGAATTGCTTTACAATGTTGTGTTGGCTTCTGCCATACATCAACATGAATCAGCCATAAGTATACATATGTCCCCTCCCTCTTGATCCTCTGATCGTCCTTCCCACTTCCCACTCCATCTCACCCCTCTAGGTTGTACAGAACACCAGATTTGGGCTCCCTTTGATATACAGTAAATTTCCACTGGCTATCTGTTTTACATGTGGTAATGTATATATTTCTATGCTACTATCTCAGTTCATCCCACCCTCTCCTTCCCCCACTGTGTACACAAGTCTGTTCTCTATGTTCGCATCTCCATTTGTCATTGTTCAGTCGCTCAGTGGTGTCCCACTCTTTGCGACCCCATGAACTGCAGTACAACAGGCTTCCCTGTCCTTCACCATATCCTGGAGTTTGCTCCAACTCATGTCCATTGAGTCGGTGATGCCATCCAACCATCTCATCCTCTGTCATCCCCTTCTTCTCCTGCCTTCAATCTTTCCCAGCATCAGGGTATTTTTCCAATGAGTCAGCTCTTTGCATCTGGTGGCCAAAATACTAGAGCTTCAGCTTCAGCATCAGTGCTTCCACTGAATATTCAGGGTTCATTTCCTTTAGGATGGACTGGTTGGATCTCCTTGCAGTCCAAGTGACTCTCAAGAGTCTTCTCTAACACCACAGTTCAAAGGCATCAATTCTTCGGTGCTCAGCTTTCTTTATAGTCCAACTCTCACATCCATACACGACTAGTGGAAAAACCATAGATTGACTAGACAGAACTTTGTTGGCAAAGTAATGTCTCTGCTTTTTAATACATCATATAAGTGTCATAGATTTTCTTCCAAGGAGCAAGAGTCTTTTAATTTCATGGCTGCACCATGAAAATATAGCAGTCACCATCTGCAATGACTTTGGAGTCCAAGAAAATAAAGCCTGTCACTGTTTCCATTGTTTCCCCATCTATTTGCCATGAAGTGATGGGACTGGCTGCCATGATCTTAGTTTATTGAATGAAAAAAATGGAGATTCTCTGTCCCCACAGTAGGTCACTGCTGACTCATGCTTCTGGAGACCCTCAGACACTCAAAGGAAGGTCTGGCTCAGTCTCTTGTGAGGGTCACTGCTCCTTTCCCTTAGTCCTGGTGCATCTTTATTGCTGCCCTGCAAATAGGCTCATCAGTACCATCTTTCTAGATTCCATATGCATGCATTAATATATAATATTGATTTTTTTCTTTCTGATTTACTTCACTGTGTAATAGTCCCTAGGTTCATCCATCTCATTAGGACTGACTCAAATGTGTTCTTTTTAATGGCTGAGTAATATTCCATTGTATATATGTACCACAACTTCTTTATCCATTCATCTGTTAATAGACATCTAGGTTGCTTCCATGTCCTAGTTATTGTAAATAGTGCTGCAATTGACATTGGGTTACATGAATCTCTTTCAATTATGGTTCTCAATTTCTAGATAGAATTCTTTGATGCACAGAAGTTTTTGATTTGGATAGTGTCAAATTTTTCTTTTCTGCTTGTGTTTTTGCTGTCATATTTATGTAACCATTGCCTAATTCAAAGTCATGGAGATTTACATGTTTTATTACAAGCATTTTATAGTTTCAGCCCTTTACATTTCAGTCTGTGATCCATTTAGTGTTAATTTTCTTTTACATAATGTGAGATTAGGGGTCCAAATTAATTCTTTTGTTTATGGATATCCTCTCATCTCATCAGCATTTTTTGAGTTTAGTCATTCCTCCACTGAATGATCTTGGCACCCTTATTGAAAATCAACTATTTACAGACACATGGATTTATTTTTTATTTGAAATCCTGAAACATTGGCCTATATGACTGCCATTATGTCAGCACCACACTTTTTAGAATTGCTATAGTCTTGTTGGAAGTTCTTAAATTAGGAAGTGTGTGTTCTCCAACATTGTTCTTTCTCAAGATTGTTTTGGCTATCTGCCTTCCTTGCATTTCCATATGAATTTTAGGACCAGCTTTTCAGTTTTTACAAATAAGCCAGGTTAGATTCTAACAGGCAAAGCACTGAATCTGTGTATTGCCTGTGGGATTATGGCCATTTTAACAATATTATATGTTCAATCCACTTACATGGGATGGATTTACATTTCCTTGGGGCCTCTTTCATTTCTTTCAGCAACATTTTGCAGTTCTTAGAGTACAAGACTTGCACATTTTCTGTTAAATTTATTTCTCAGTATTTTATTACTTTTGACAATACTGTAAAATGAATTGCTTTCCTAAACTCATTTTTATTTGTTCACTGCTAGCATATAGAAAGAAGCATAATTGATTATTGCACATTGGTCTTGGATTCTGCAACTTTGCTGAGCTCATTGCATATTTGAATAGGTTGTTGTGGGTTTTTGGTGGTTTTTTTTTTTAATATACAAATAGAAATAATTTTCCTCATTCCTTTCTAGTCCGGATCCCTTTATTTTTCCTGCCTAATTGCCCTGACTAGAGCTTTGAATACAATATTGAATAGAAGTGACAATAACAGACATCCTTGTCTTGTTCCTGATGCTAGAGGGAAGCCGTCTACTCTTTTACCATTAAGTATGATGCTATTTGTGATTTTTCCATTAGGTGCTCTCTATCAGGTTGAGGAAATTCCCTTCTATTCCTATTTTGTTGAATTCATTTTTATGAAACGGGTGTTGGATTTTGTTGAATTCATTTTTATGCAACAGGTGTTGGATTTTGTCAAATGCCCTCCCTTCCCCCACATACATCTATGAGATGATCATGAGTACCTTCTTCACACTCTATAAATATGGTGTATTACATTAATTGATTTCCGTGTGTTGAACCAACATTATATTCAAGGAATAAATCTCACTTGATCATCATGTATGTGCTGTGCTGTGCTTAGTCACTCAGTTGTGCCCAACTTTGTGCAACCCCATGGACTGTAGCCTGTCCAGCTCATAGGTCCATGGGGTTTCTCCAGGCAAGAATACTGGAATGGGTTGCCATGCCCTCCTCCAGGGTATCTTCCCAACCCAAGGATCGAATCCAGGTCTCCTGCATTGCAAGTGGATTCTTTGCCGTCTGAGCCACAATTCTGATTCTTTTCTTTCACCACCTGAGAAGTGTCATGCCAGTTCCTTCTGGCCTCTGGTTTCTGATGTGAAATCCATGTAACTCTGTTTTCCTCACACGTGGAAGACATTGTTTCTCTCTTGCTGTTTTCAAGACTTTTTTCTAGGCCTTTAGTTTTCAGAAGTTTGATGGTAGTGTATCTTGATGTGGATTTCTTTGGGCTTATTCTATTTAGGATTCACTCAACTTCTTCAATCTGTAGGTTTATGTCTTTTGCCACACAGAAAATTTTCGGCCACTTTTTCTTTGAATACTTTCCAGTCCCACCTTCTTTCTCCTGTCCTATAGCACACCAATGAGAAAAATCTCAACCCTTTTGTTATATGCCCACAGGTCCCCAAGGATCTGTTTATTTTTTCCCCCACTCATTTGTGTCCCAGACACATGTTGTGACTAGCCCTGTATGGTTTGTGGCCTTAATGTAGTTCTATTTTCAAAGACTTTGCAATGCTATTCAGTTGGATTCTTTCCCATTATAGTTTATTGCAAGATATGGAATATAGTTCCCTGTGCAGTTAGTAAGCTCATATATGGTAGTATGTATCTTTATTCCTCCTCCCTTTCCCCTTTGGTAACCATAATTTTGTTTTCTATGTAAGTCTGTTTCTGTTTTGTAAATAAGTTCTTTCTTTTTTAAAGATTCCTCATATAAGTGATATCATATACTTGTTTTGGAGAACAGAAAAATGGAATCCTTGCCAGCAGAGCAAAGTAGATACTCTACACTATTACTATTATAAAGATTTAGACTAGATGTCTTGTGAGTGGGGGACAGATTGTAACAGATGTGGAGGATTTCATAATTATAGTAAAGGGCTTCACAGGTGGCACAGTGGTAAAGGATCCACCTGCCAGTGCAGGATATATAAGATACGTGAGTTTGCTCCCTGGGTCAGGAAGATTCCCTGGAGGAGAGCATGGCAACCCACTCCAGTATTCCTGGAGAACTCCATGGACAGAGGAGCCTGGTGAGCTACAGTCTGTGGGGTTTCAAAGAGTCAGACACCACTTAGTGACTAAACAACAACAAATACTCTTTAATACATGAACTTAATCATCAATCCTTTGACCTAAGAGGAAAACACTTCTTATGGAAGACCCCTAAGGATTCCTATGTAGTACAATTAAAATGCAGAAATATTTGAGAACATAGTTTTGTGCCTTGGATGGGTCAAAAAAATAATGTATAAATTGTTAAATGTGAACTAAGAACTTTCTGTAAGCATCAGATTGGCTCTATTCCCTGTCAGAGGATACTGACTTTGATTTGTAACTTATATCCTCACTAATAATGCTTTTTTCCTCTTACATACATCCTGGCTTGGATTGTCTTACATCATTCTATAGCAGTCAATGTGGTTATTGTACAACTTCATTTTCAATGAAAGCCAAGAGAAAATAAATCTCACACCTATCCTTCTGTCTCTTTTACCCTCCCTCTCTCCACATATAAAGGAAAATCATTAAAAATAAAAAACAAAGAATACTTAACCCAGTCAAATCTTGGCAGTTGACATGTATAATATTTTAAGACAGAAAAAGAGAGCAGCAGAAATGGAGGAAAATATTGCATCCTAAATTCCTTCAAAAATTAAAATGCAAGTTTGGATAGTAATCTCCACTTACTGTGCTTTGTGTGCATGTGTGCATGCACGTGTGTGTGTGTGTGTGTGTGTGTGTGTGTGTGTGTGTATGTGTGAATTATCATATGGAACCTCAGAAATCTCTAAAACCTTTGTGCAATTATCCCTCACAGAATTACAAAACGATGGGTTTGTTCCATAGGAACTATTGTGATTTCTTAGTTTTACTCCTTGAGAGATGATTTAGAAGAGATAATTCTTCTCACAAGATAAAATACTATGTATTCAGTTCCTACTTTATTACTGAGCTTGTGCTATGAAGCAATTCCTACAATATCTATAGTTCTAGGAGACCACAGAGAAAAATTTAAGGTTTCAGTTAAACCAAGGGGTCCCTAACCAGGTGAGGAACCAGGCCACATAACGGCAGGTGAGCAGTGGGTGAGTGAGCAAAACTTCCTAAGTATTTACAGCCTTTCCTCATTGCTGTACTTGAATTGTCTCAAAACCACACACCCCCACTCCCGCCACCCTGGCCCAGTTCTTGGAAAAATTGTTTTCCATGAAACCAGCCCCTGGTGCCAAAAAGCTTGGGGACTGCTGCTCTGGGCCACTGGTTCTCAAAAGTATAGTCTAAAGACACCTGGAGCAGTCCCTGAGATTCTTTTAGTGGGTCTATATATTATTAATAAAAATAGTTTTAATAATATTAAGATGATATTGCCTTTTCCATTTAATTATCACAGAAGACTTTTCCAGAGGCTATATGACATGTGATGAAGTCATCTCTCTGATGGATGTATGCTTTTTTATTCTTAAATTTTAAACATTTCTAAGTCTTCATATCTAATATAATTATTAGCAATAGATATAACCCACATCTAAGCACCTTTTGGTGTCCTCAATAATGTTTACATGTTTGGATGTCTTAACTCCAAAAAATGTTGCAAATTTCTGCTCTAGTTAGATTGTGTTATTCCTATAATGCTCTTCTTTCTGACAGATCCTGTTGAAACAAATTTTTACCTAGTGACTATTATTGATTCTCATCAATGTGATGATTATATTTCTGAAGAAGATTGACCAAAATTACATCAAAAGATCTAACAACCAAATGAGTCCATGTTGTAACCTGGGGAAGAGAGATTCCATACGAGATGGCCTATCTCTAAGGTTTTCCTTACTAGAAAAAGGGGAGGCTTTAGTTTCATGTGATGACATGAGGAGACAATTTGAAGTCGGTATTGACATAATATTATTCTGCTGATATGAAATGAAATTCTGATAGCCAGGGTGTCAGGTATGTTCATAATCTCAATGCCATCAATTTTAAGCCTGAAGGCCCAAGAGACGAGCAGTGTTTAGTACATCATCCCTTGTTAAATAGCAGCCACAGAGTTGGCGGTAGCCTGTGAAGGATTCCCTGCCATGTAGGACACGCCAGTTGTCTATAAATAGGACCTGTGAATGGGGAAAAAAAAAAGAGAGAGGAAAAATATTCAGAACAAGTGTGGACCACGGGAATCATAAATCAGAAGAGATCATTTAAAATAAAAACTTTAGGTTGTTCTCTGATTACATTAAATGAGACTTTTTTTCTTTTGAGATTAAGTAAAGATTTGACTCCAGTACTCTTGCCTAGAAAATTTCATGGATGGAGGAGCCTGGTGGGCTATAGTCCATGGAGTCACAAAGAGTCAGACACGACTGAGTGGCTTCATTTTCTTTCTTTCTTTAAACATTTGACAACTAGGAAGTACATAGCTCTGTACTAGGCTAAATGGAAATAACAAAGGCAACAGTAGGTAACAGGCCCTGTATCTGAAGAGGTTATATTTCTTGAGTAATTATTCTTTTATCAAAGCAAACCAGATCATTGGTTTCTTTTGTTCTTTTCTTTTCTTTCTCTCTCTCTCAAAGAGTTAAACTGTTTCACTGTCTTATGCTAAGCTAGAGATATTCTTTATCCAGAGGAAATATGAAGACCAAAACAAAACAAAACAAAAAAAGGAATCATGAAGACAGATGGACCCTTAGGGACTATCAAGTTCAACTCCTTCATCATACAAATAGAATCACTGATGGGTAGATACTCAGGGGAACCTGCTTCTGGGTCATTCGGTAAGTGAGTGGTAGGACCAGGGCCAATACCCAGGACTCTCTTCTTTTTTTTCCTTTGTAACATTTTGACTCACATATTCAATAAGTCCTCATTCTTCACTGCTTAAGTGACATCTATTGAGCTTGGCACCCACCTTGCCAGGCTTGAGTTTGACCCAAAACTCATTCTCAGGTCTCCTCAACTCTCTGGTTAAGGTCCGGTGTGCTGTATACCAATGATGGACAACGTCATAAGGTACAGTATTTATGACAGCCCGGTCATAGTTGTTGTACCTAAGGTGAAATTGTGAGAAAGAAAGATTTTCCCCAAAACATGTTAAAACATCTGTTGCTAATGGGGCAATTTTATATAAGGCTTTTCCTATATTCATTACTTGTCCCATGATGATGTGGCAATAATAAGCTAATGTTCTCTCAAGACTATAAGGTTTTAGAGAAGAGTTCCATTGCCTGTTGACCATATTTCTTTTTCCTTTGAAAAATCTGAGGGTAGGGGATAGAAGAAAGTTCTAGCTGGTTTCTACCATCTTAGAATATTATGTTTTGTTTGTTTTTATATATTTTTTGGCTATGCCACATGGCATGTCTCTCACCTCACCCAAGGATAACTGTTATACCATCATGACTTCTGTCACCACAGGTTAGTTTTGCTTATTTATAAAACTTTATATAAATGGAATACTATAGTATGTACTCTTTTGTGTCTGGCTTCTTTCATTTAATGTTATATTTAGAAGATTTATCATTATTGTACTGCATGTCAATAGTTCATTCATACTTCATGTTGAACAGAATTTTATTGTGGGACTAAACCACAATATATTCATCCATTCAAGGTTTCCCTTGTGGCTCAGCTAATAAAGAATCTGCCTGCAGTGTGAGAGACCTGGGTTCGATCCCTGGGTTGGGAAGATTCTCTGGAGAAGGGAACGGCTACCCACTCCAGTATTCTGGTCTGGAGAATTCCATGGGCTGTATAGTCCATGGGGTCACAAAGAGCTGGACACGACTGAGGGACTTTCGGACATAACTGAGGGGCTTTTACCCATTCATCCATTCTGTTGATAGATGTATAAGTAATTTCCAGTTTGTAACTATTACAAATAGTGCTGGAGGTTCTGGACCATGATAGAAACAAATCTACAGTTATACAGAGAACAATTTCCTATGAAAAAAAATCTGGAAACTGAGTGACTCCTACATATTGGTGAATGAGAAATAAAAAACATATCGAAATGGATAGGAAAGGCTGAGACAACTCAATAATGAAAAGACAATCCAGTGAAAAAGTGGGCAAAAGATCTAACTAGTTACTTAGCAAGAGAAGATATATGAATGGCCAATATGCACATGGAAATATGCTCAACATCATCAGTCACCAAAAAAAAAAAAAAAATGCATTAGAACACCAAGGAGATATCCAATATAATGGCTACAATTAATGACTGAAAACACCAAGTATTAGCAAAGATGTGGAGAAGCTACAACTTTCGTACATTGTTGATAACTGTAAAATGGAACACATTAGTAGTTAGTTGCTAATGAAACTAAAAAGTCACGTACTCTATGATCCAGCAGTTCCACTCTTAGGTATTTATATGTGTGAAATGAAAACACATATCTACAAAGATAGTTTTACATGAACATTGATGGCAGCTTTATTCGTAATAATCCCAAACAGGAAACAGCCCAGGTGTTTATTCATTAAAGAATAGATTTGTTCCAGGATGTGAATTTCTAGAACAGGCAAAACAAATCTATGGTGGTAAAAAATAAAAACAGATGTTTCCTCTGTGTGTGTGTGTAGGGTTGGGCTGACAAGGGGTATAAAGGTACTTTCTGTAGTGATGGTAATAGTCTATATCTTGACAGGCATTTGGGTTACATAGGTGTACGCAGTTTTAAAAACTCAGCAAGTGTATATTCAATATTTATACCAACATTGTATGTATATTTTATATCAAAATTAAACATCTGTAAACAAATAGTGAATTTTAGACTTAAAGTTATAAATGTTGAAGTATATTGGGAGACATATACCTTCAATGTTCTGTGCAATGTATCAAAAATAAGATTAATTTATAAATGTTAAAGTATATTGGGAGACATATACCTTCAATGTTCTGTGCAATGTATCAAAAATAAGATTAATTTATAAACAGAAGGATAGAAAGATAGATAGATAGGTAACAAAGCAAGTATGTGCTGCACTGTGCTTAGTCACTCAGTCATGTCTGACTCTTTGCAACCCCATGGACTGTAGCCTGCCAGGTTCCTCTGTCCATGGGGATTCTCCAGGCAAGAATACTGGAGTGGGTAGCCTATCCCTCCTCTAGGGGATCTTCCCCACCCAGGAATCGAGCCGGGGTCTCCTGCATTGCAGGTGGATTCTTTATCAGCTGAGCTACCAGGGAAGCCCAAAGCAAGTATAGTAATATCTTAATGGTAGAATCTCGGTGGTAGGTATACAAGTTTTCCTTGTAAATGCTTTCAACTTTTTGTATTTAAAAGTGGCCATAATAAAATGTTGGGGAAAATATTGAGCACCTACTCGTTCTAGGCAATTGAGATACAAGAGACGACAGAGGGAGAGTTTTCCAGTGGAGCTTATCCCAGGGAAGTGATTTAAGATTTATGTAATTCCTAATATAATACAGGAGCAACAATTTATTTTTATCTTCACAACTGTGGGTGAAGGAGCAGGCTTGAAATGAGTGGAGATGACAAGTTCAGTTTTGGATATGATGTGCTTTATGACTGTACAAGATACTAGGTGGCAATATACACAGGTCAGGAGAAATGCATAAATCTGGACAAGAGTCAAATTTTGTGGCTATCATGCCTTTAGGCACCCTAGCTGCTTGATCACTGAGCACAATTTAATAACTGTTTTTGTTTGTTTGTTTTAAAAGTGTTTTCATTTTTAAATGTCATGTGAAATACCTGCCCCTCTAATCTAGTGTTCCTTGGCTGTTGTCCTATTTATTATTCCATGGGAATTTTAATAAGAATAGAAATTGTACTAATAAAAAGCTATGGAATACCAATATTAAAATGTGACAGATATAGGATCTTAGGGATTTTCATTACATTAGAAAACTAATATCTGGCAAATAAATTACATTGAGGGATAGTTCTTTGGTACTCACCTGATCAAATAGAGCTCTTTATTCCATGGGTAGATATTTAAGACTGGTCCAACCCCAATCATGTGGTTTTGACATTCTCCAACATTTTCAATATATTCATGCTTCAATGGCACTTTACTGAGGAGTTCAAATTCCTCAGGTGCCTTTTGAAGTACCTGTTCTGCTGCATAGAATCCATCAACTAGCAGTGTCCTGCCACCTGTTCCTTCATGCTTAAGACAGTGAAACACCTGAATGCTAAAGAAGGGAAAAATTAAATTACTCTGTTCACTGGAGAAAAGAGAATACATCAAACTTTTAGAAAAAATATATAAAATGATTACTGATTCTACTTGTGTCATTTTCTTTTCATTAAGAAATAAATCGCATTTCCCAATTATCTTCCAGTTGTACTTTTTTGTGTACTTTGCCATATTAATGCCACTAAGGGTTCCTTCTAAACATATTTAATATGTACTGAAACCTATATGTGTCAGACATGGGCAATACAGGCATGAATAAGATATAGTCTCTCTTTTAAAGAAGAACATAGTCTATCTAGAAGAATGAACCAAGTAAGTACTGATAAAATATGATAGGCACTGTAATAAAGTTGTATACAAGACAGTGGAGCCATAAAGAGAGGAAATTATTGTAGTGGGATGTTGTATAGATAAATTTTTTGAGATGTGGATGAGAATGATTTTGCTTAGTTTTAAAGAATGAGCAAGACTTGGGCTGGAATGAGATTGAGGTGAGGAGAGGGCATTTCAGGCAGGAAAAAGGAATGGCCAAACATATCAATGTAGAACAGCAAGGTATATTCAAGGAAGAGAGTGATAAGTTCCTGTTGGCTTAGCACAGAGAATCACAGGATTTTAAACTAAGATGCAAGATTAACTGGTGAGAAGCAAGATGACAAAACCATGAAAAACAACGTGGATAACTGAAACTGGAGAGAAAACTACTGAGAACTTGAGCTTATAGAAAAGAGGACACATCTAAGAAATAAATGATTAGATGTGGAGGATGAAGAAGAGGCAAAAATCTAGAATGACTGTGGGTTTTTCCCCTGGGCAACTTGACAAGTAATAATGCCCATTTGCCAAGAGAATGAGGCAGATGCATAATTGGATCCTAATAAGGGGCTGTGAAGGGTTGAGGAAGACATTCAGTTTAGGGACATTTTGAAATAATTAAGTTACATATGACTGAAAAATTAATAGGAAAAGGCAAGTCAATTATTAATGGACTAGAAACCTAAAGTAATAATTTCAAATTAACAAGGGAAAAATAAAATCAATAGTAATTTAGGAAAAAAAGCAAAAATAAGGAAAAGTAAACAACGAAGTAAAATAAGTGATAAACATAAATAAAGGTAGAAGGAATAAAATCAAGGAGAATGTAGGGTAAATACAATTAAAATGAGTAAGGTCAGTCCTGGCTATGTTGAGCTTTCTGCAAAATTTCTAGGTTAGGATTATTTAGTAGCCAGTTGAAGATGTTTATCTTAGAAGAGAGGTAGATTTTGTAGCTGTCTGTGAAGTGAAGTGAAGTGGTCACTCAGTTGTGTCTGACTCTTTGCGACCCCATGGACTGTAGCCCACCAGGCTCCTCCGTCCATGGGATTTTCCAGGCAAGAGTAGTGGAGTGAGTTGCCGTTTCCTTCTCCAGGAGATCTTCCTGACCCAGGGATTGAACCCAGGTCTCCTGCATTATAGGCAAATGCTTTACTGTCTGAGCCACCAGGGAAGTCCTGTCTGTAGCTGTCTGTAGGTGATGGCTAAAGCCAAGAGCATAGCAGTCATTTGGAGTGATAATTTCAAGCAAGAAAAGGAGGAAAAAATTTTGAGGAACAACAATATTTATGACACAGACAAAAGAAAATAAGCCAGCATAGGAGACTGGGGAAAACTGACTATAGATGTAGAAGGAAAACTAGAAAAGAAAGGCTATTCAAGAAGAGGTAGAGGTAAATGGCCCCAGGATTCAAATAAGATAAAGACTGAAAGCTACATACTGGGGATGGCAATAAGTTACTTGCTGGTGACTTTGGAGAGAGTAATTTTAATTCAGAGGGGGTTGGATAAACTAGCTGACTACAGGTTTGAAGAGTGAATAAGAAGTGAGAATGAAAAGATACCAAATGTAGATAATTATTTTAATAAGTCTAGCTGTGAGGGTGAGGAATAAGGAATAAGTAGAGGAAGACAGAGTCAAAGGAAGTGTACAAAAGTAGAGGTTTAAGAACTGAGAAGTTGATAGGCAGGAGAAATCCCCAAGGAGGTTGGAAAGAATGAAATCCTGAGCAAAGGTAACTTTAGAAAGCATAAGGCATAAAACAATGATAATGATGATGACAATGACTAAAATGATAAGAACAATAACTAGCATTTATTGAACACCTCATATGTTCCAGGAAGTATCCAAGTGCTTTAAACACATCATGTAACTTAATCCCTGCATGTGTGCTAAGTCGCTTCAGTGGTGTCTGACTCTTTGTGACTCCATGGGCTGTAGCCTGCCAGGCTTCCCTATCTATGGGATTCTCCAGGCAAGAATACTGGAATGGGTTGCCATTCTTTCCTCCAGGGGATCTTCCTGACCCAGGGATCGAACCCATGGCTCTTATGTCTCCAGCATTGGCAGGTGAGTTCTTTACCACTAGGGCCACCTGGAAGCCCAACTTAATCCCTAAGCAATACTAATGGGCAGGTTTTATTACTAGTCCCATTCTACAGATGAAAAAACTGAGGTACTGAGAGGTTATTTTCCAAGATCACAAAGCTAATGTATGTTCCAGCTGGGATGCAAATCCAGGTCTGGGTGATGCCATAGCCTGAACTCAACCACTCTCACTGTACTGCTAATGTATTAGGCTCTCCCCATTGATTAGAAAGGGTTAAATTAAAGGCAAAGCCAACTGTGCATCTACAGTAGTGGTCAGAGAGAAAAGAGCTAGTCAATATTCGAACCTCAACCCCTGTCCAACTGTTTCTCATCCCATTTCCTCATATTCTTCCTTCTGTGTCCCAGAGAATGAGAATGCAGGGCTGTGGGTGGTTTTGTATATTGATAACATTGAGCCAGACATCTAAAAGATGTTTTATTCTTCCTTTTCCGAAGCAAACATTCTTAGGTTCCAATCCTCAAAGGAAATCGGAGTAACTACAATCAATTGGATATTATCATCCTCTCATATTGTCTTTATGAATTCATGCGTGCGTGTGTGCTAAGTCATTTCAGTCATGTCTGACTCGGTGCGACCCCATGGACTGTCGCCCACCAGGCTCCTCTGTCCATGGTATTTTCCAGGCAAGAATACTGGAGTGGGTTGCCATGCTCTACTCTGCCAGGAGCCAGCGTGAGGAACTCCACCCGTGGCAAGGGTCTTGAGGAAGGAGGCTCGGCATACGCAAAGGCGGGATTGAGCCTCAGGAGACCCCCTGTTCCTGAGCATCTACCCCCAAAACCAGAGTCTGCCTACTTTACTGCTTTATGCTCTCACCTACACCTCTGACTTTACAGGGGGCTATCCCCCACCACTTCTCTCTGTAAAGGAGTTAACTTAGGACTCCAGATAATAAATCTCCTGGGTATGACAAGGGTGTCTCAGATCAAACCTCTCTGCTGGCAGACTAGCTTGTGTGACAGGATTATCCACACTCTTGCTACTATGTACATGATTGTTTACAATCTCTCAATCATAAACAGCACAGAGAGTTTGGAGTATTTTGAAAGTCTTAGTTAGCATAGGGTTTTTCTAAAGATAAAAATCATGTTGGTGCAGGGTTTCATTGCTGAGTTAATGATTGCTGCCAGGCCTCCATATCCTTAGGCACCTGGGAGTATGTTAATCAATGTAATTGGAATGTAGAAAAAGAAATATAGTAGTTTTGATGTTAGCAATACTAGACTTTTTGAGTTAATGAATTTTCTCTTTTGTTATAGATCACTGTGCTCCACTTTCTTTGTTATAAATCCTTGTGTCCTTGCTATGTAAGAATGTAACTTTATCACTATCTTAAGACTAAGTAAATCTTAAGGGGAAACAAGTTTTCTGATTGACTAACCTTTATCAGTAGAAAGTAATGTGGGGCCATAAAATGTTGACCGGTCTCCAGACCAGAAGATATTGTGAACAAATGTAAGACCCTTGGAAGAACAAAGATATGCTGATAAGGGTCGGAGCAGCTGACCCTGTGTGACTCTGTTTCTTACATTTATCTCTATGTATAACTAAAAGTATAAAAGTGGACCTGGGAAATAAAGAAATGTGATCGGTTCCTGGAAAGACTGATTCCCCTGTGTCGTTTTTCCTTGTTCTCCGTTTTTCTGTCTGAATTCCCATCTGGAGCGTGGAGGCTCGCCATGTATACTTACTTGCCTGGCTTCTAAGACCCACACAAGAGGGAGCCCAAGGCGGGGCATGTAGGTGGTGCAAACTCCGCTATTCAAGCGGGTGCCGGGGGCCTACATAGGTGGTGCAAACTCCTTGTCTTGGAGTTTTATTGGCTTTCCACGTAAACCAAGTTATTCAGCCTCTTTTCTCGACTTATTTTCCTACTATACTATTCTTTCCTAATCTCTCTTCATATCTATAACTAAATAGTTCTTTTCAGGATGCCAACTCCATCCCCGCTTCAAATTCCCTGGATCCACCAGAGCTGAACCCAACACTACTCCAGGGCATCTTTCCAACCCAGGGATTGAACTCACATCTCTTATGTCTTCTACATTGGCAGGTGCCTTCTTTACCACTAGTGCCACCTGGAAAGCCCTTACGAATTCATACTTATGCACATTTTACTCATATATTTCTGCCTTGGGTTCATTATCTATATGGAGAAGATCAACAAACAACAGCAACAGCAGCTACAAAATAACCACAGAGGCACCTCTAATAAGTGGCAAATGGTAGCACAGTTAAGTATGGTATCTATCATATCAAGTAATTACCATTTCTTCTCTGTGATGAGAAAGATCTAGTCTTTCTTAGCTACTAGTGGTGATCATACTGCAGTACATAACTGTATCAAATCAACACAAGTACACCTCATATTTACAAAATGTTATATATCAAATATATCTTGTAAAGCTGGAAAAAAGTATAGTGTATATTATCTTTGGGTTAATAGCCACTGAGTCCACACAAGAAGTTTATTTTTCGACCTAGAGGAAATAAAAAAGAGTCAATATATAGTGAATAATGCAACAAATGAGATCAAAAACACTCTGGAGGGAACCAACAGTAGAATAATGGAGGCAGAAGATAGGATAAATGAGGTTAGAAAATAGAATGGTAGCAATAAATGAAACAGAGAGGAAAAAAGAAAAAAAAATAAAAGAAATGAGAACAACCTCAGAGACCTCTGGGTCAATGTTAAACGCACCAATGTTCAAATCATACTTATCTGGAGTCCCAGACGAAGAAGACAAAAAGAAAAACCATGAGAAAATACTTGAGGAGAGTAATAGTTGAAAACTTCCCTAACGTGGGGAAGGAAATAGTCACCCAAGTCCAAGAAACCCAGAGAGTCCCAAACAGGATAAACCCAAGGAAAAACACCCCAAGACACATATTAAACACATTAACAAACATCAAACACAAAGAACAGACATTAAAAACAGCAAGGGAAAAACAACAAATAACACACAAGGGGATTCCCATAAGGATAACAGCTGATCTTTCAATAGAAACTCTTCAGGCCAGAAGGAAATGGCAGGACATACTTAAAGTGATGAAAGAGAAAAACAACCCAGATTACTGTACCCAGCAAAGATCTCATTCAAATATGAAGGAAAAATCAAAAGCTTTACAGACAAGCCAAAGCTGAGAGAATTCAGCACCACCAAACCAGCTCTCCAACAAATGCTAAAGGATCTTCTCTAGACAGGAAGCACAGAAAGGGTTTATAAACTCACCCAAAACAACAAAGTAAGTGTCAACGGGATCATACTTATCGATAACTGCCTTAAATGTAAATGGGTTGAATGCTCCAACCAAAAGACAAAGACTGGATGAATGGACACAAAAACAAGACCCCTATATATGTTGTCTACAAGAGACCCACCTCAAAACAAGGGACACACACAGACTGAAAGTGAAGGACTGGAAAAAGATACTCCATGCAAATAGAGACCAAAAGAAAGCACGAGAAGCAATACTCATATCAGATAAAATAGACTTTGAAATAAAGACCATGAAAAGAGAAAAAGAAGGACACTACATAATGATCAAGGGATCAATCCAAGAAGAAGATATAACAATTAAAATATATATGCACCCAACATAGGAGCACCACAGTGTGTAAGGCAAATGCTAACAAGTGTGAAAGGGGAAATTAACAATAACACAATAATAGTGGGAGACTTTAATACCCCACTCACACCTATGGATAGATCAAATAAACAGAAAATTAACAAGGAAAAACAAACTTTAAATGATACAATAGACCAGTTAGACCTAATTGATACCTATAGGACGTTTCACCCCCAAACAATGAATTTCACCTTTTTCTCAACTGCACATGGAACCTTCTCCAGGATAGATCACATCCTGGGCCATCAATCTAGCCTTGGTAAATTCAAAGAAATTGAAATCATTCCAAGCATCTTTTCTGACCACAATGCAGTAAGATTAGATGTCAATTACAGGACAAAAACTATTAAAAATTCCAACACATAGAGGCTGAACAACATGCTGCTCAATAACCAACAAATCACAGAAGAAATCAAAAAAGAAATCAAAATATGCATAGAAATGAATGAAAATGAAAACACAACAACCTGAAACGTATGGGACACTGTAAAAGCAGTGCTAAGGGGAAGGTTCATAGCAATACAAGCTTACCTCAAGAAACAAGAAAAAAGTCAAATAAATAACTTAACTCTATACCTAAAGCAACTAGAAAAGGAAGAAATGAAGAACCCCAGGAATAGTAGACGGAAAGAAATCTTAATTAACCTCCAATTAAAAAAAATATTTAAAAATATTAGGGCATAAATAAATGCAAAAGAAACAAAAGAGACCATAGCAAAAATGAACAAAGCCAAAAGCTGGTTCTTTGAGAAGATAAATAAAATTAACAAACCATTAGCCAGACTCATCAAGAAACAAAGGGAGAAGAATCAAATCAACAAAATTAGAAATGGAAATGGAGAGATCACAACAGACAACACAGAAATATGAAGGATCATAAGAGACTACTATCAGCAACTATATGCCAATAAAATGGACACCGTGGAAGAAATGGACAAATTCTTAGAAAAGTACAACTTTCCAGAACTGAACCAAGGA
This sequence comes from Capricornis sumatraensis, assembly GCF_032405125.1. NCBI lineage: Eukaryota > Metazoa > Chordata > Mammalia > Artiodactyla > Bovidae > Capricornis > Capricornis sumatraensis. The sequence goes on along the minus strand of NC_091092.1, from coordinate 61,444,972 downwards.
GAAATGGAAAATCTTAACAGACCCATCACAAGCACGGAAATTGAAACTGTAATCAGAAATCTTCCAGCAAACAAAAGTCCAGGACCTGAGGCTTCACAGCTGAATTCTACCAAAAATTTAGAGAAGAGCTAACACCTATCCTACTCAAACTCTTCCAGAAAATTGCAGAGGAAGGTAAACTTCCAAACTCATTCTATGAGGCCACCATCACCCAGACACCAAAACCAGACAAAGATGCCACCAAAAAAGAAAACTACAGGCCAATATCACTGATGAACATAGATGCAAAAATCCTTAACAAAATTCTAGCAAACAGAATCCAACAACGTATTAAAAAGATCATACATCATGACCAAGTGGGCTTTACCCCAGGGATGCAAGGATTCTTCAATATCTGCCCGCAAATCAATCAACGTAATACACCATATTAACAAACTGAAAGACAAAAGCCATATGATTATCTCAATAGATGCAGAGAAATTTGACAAAATTCAACATCCATTTATGATAAAAACCCTCCAGAAAGCAGGATTAAAAGGAACACAGCTCAACATAATAAAAGCTATATATGACAAACCCACAGCAAACATTATCCTCAATGGTGAAAAATTGACAGCATTTCCCCTAAAGTCAGGAACAAGACAAGGGTGCCCACTGTCACCACTACTGTTCAACATAGTTTTGGAAGTTTTGGCCACAGCAATCAGAGCATAAAAAGAAATAAAAGGAATCCAGATGGAAAAGAAGTAGTAAAACTCTCACTGTTTGCAGATGACATGATCCTCTACATAGAAAACCCTGAAGACTCCACCAGAAAATTACTAGACCTAATCAATGAATATAGTAAAGTTGCAGGATATAAAATTAACACAGAGAAATCCCTTGCATTCCTATACACTAACAATGAGAAAACAGAAAGAGAAATTAATGAAACAATTCCATTCACCATTGCAAAAAAAAAAAAGAATTAAATACTTAGGAATATAATTACCTAAAGAAAAAAAAAAGCCCTATATATAGAAAACTATAAAACACTGATGAAAGAAAGCAAAGAGGACACAAATAGATGGAGAAATATACCATGTTCATGGATTGGAAGAATCAATATAGTGAAAATGAGTATACTACCCAAGGCAATCTATAGATTCAATGCAATCCCTATCAAGCTACCAACGGTATTTCTCACAGAACTAGAACAAATAACCTCACAATTTGTATGGAAATACAAAAAACCTCGAATAGCCAAAGCAATCTTGAGAAAGAAGAAAGGAACTGGAGAAATCAACCTGCCTGACTTCAGGCTGTACTACAAAGCTCCAGTCATCAAGACACTATCGTACTGGCACAAAGACAGAAATATAGATCAATGGAACAAAATACAAAGCCCAGAGATAAATCCACGCACCTATGGGCACCTTATCTTCGACAGAGGAGGCAAGAATATACAATGGAAAAAAGACAATCTCTTTAACAAGTGGTGCTGAGAAAACTGGTCAACCACTTGTAAAAGAATGAAACTAGAACACTTTCTAACACCATCAGTTCAGTTCAGTCAGTTCTGTCACTCAGTCACGTCCGACTCTTTGCGACCCCATGAATCGCAGCACGCCAGGCCTCCCTGTCCATCACCAACTCCTGGAGTTCACTCAGACTCACGTCCGTCAAGCCAGTGATGCCATCCAGCCATCTCATCCTCTGTTGTCCCCTTCTCCTCCTGCCCCCAATCCCTCCCAGCGTCAGAGTCTTTTTCCATTGAGTCAACTCTTCATATGAGGTGGCCAAAGTACTGGAGTTTCAGCTTTAGCATCATTCCTTCCAAGGAAATCCCAGGGTTGATCTCCTTCAGAATGGACTGGTTGGATCTCCTTGCAGTCCAACACCATACACAAAAATAAACTCAAAATGGGTTAAAGATCTAAACATAAGACCAGAAACTATAAAACTCCTAGAGGAAAACATAAGGAAAACACTCTCTGACATAAACCACAGCAGGATCCTCTATGACCCACCTCCCAGAGTAATGGAAATAAAGCAAAAATAAACAAATGGGACCTAAATAAACTTAAAGCCTTTTGCACAACAAAGGCAACTATAAGCAAGGTGAAAAGACAGCCTTCAGAATGGGAGAAAATAATAGCAAATGAAGCAACTGACAAAGAATTAATCTCAAAAATATACAAGGAACTCCTGCAGCTCAATTCCAGAAAAATAAGCAACCCAATCAAAAAATGGGCCAAAGAACTAAACAGACATTTCTCCAAAGAAGACATAGAGATGGCTAACACACACATGAAAAGATGCTCAACACCACTCATTATCAGAGAAATGCAAATCAAAACCACAACGAGGTGCCATTTCACGCAAGTCAGAATGGCTGCCATCCAAAAGTCTACAAACAATAAATGCTGGAGAGGGTGTGGAGAAAAGGGATCTCTCATACACTGTTGGTGGAAATGCAAACTAGTACAGCCACTTTGGAGAACAGTGTGGAGATTCCTATAAAAACTGGAAATAGAACTGCCATATGACCCAGCAATCCCATTGTTCGTCATACAAACTGAGGAAACCAGAATTGAAAGAGACACATGTACCCCAATGTTCATCGCAACACTGTTTATAATAGCCAGGATATGGAAGCAACCTAGATGTCCATCAGCAGATGAAAGGTTAATAAAGCTGTGGTACATATACACAATGGAATATTATTCATTAAAAAGAATACATCTGAATCAGTTCTAATGAGGTGGATGAAACTGGAGCCTATTATACAGAGTGAAGTAAGCCAGAAGGAAAAACACCAATACAGTATACTAACACATATATATGGAATTTAGAAAGATGGTAACAGTAACCCTATTTGCGAGACAGCAAAAGAGACACAGATGTATAGAACAGTCTTTTGGACTCTGTGGGAGAGGGCGAGGGTGGGATGATTTGGGAGAATGGGTCTGAAATGTATATATTATCATATGTGGCATGGATCACCAGTCCAGGTTCGATGCATGGGATAGGGTGCTGGGGCTGGTGCTCTGGGATGACCCAGAGGAATGGGATGTGGAGGGAGGTGTGAGGGCATTTCAGGATGGGGAATACATGTACACCCATGGCAAATTCATGTCAATGTATGGCAAAACCACTACAATGTTTTAACGTAGTTAGCCTCCAATTAAAATGAATAAATTTATTAAAAAAGGTTATTTTTAATTCACTTTTTCCCTCCAACTTCATGTAAACTGGATTCAAATTCCTCTTAATACCATACCCAAAGCAGCTGTGTTTAGACTATGGACCCCTTTGCAATATAATTGCAAGGAGATCCTGCAACTGCAAGAAGATCCAACCAGTCTATCGTAAAGGGAATCAGTCCTGAATATTCATTGGAAAGACTGAGGTTGAAGCTGAAACTCCAATACTTTGGCCACCTGATGCGAAGAGCTAACTCATTTGAAAAGACCCTGATGCTGGGGAAGATTGAAGGTGGGAGGAGAAGGGGACGACAGAGGATGAGATAGTTGGTTGGCATCACAGACTCAATAGACATGAGTTTGAGTAAACTCCGGGAGTTGGTGATGGACAGGGAGGCCTGGCATGCTGCACTCCATGGGTTCACAAGGAGTCAGACACGACTGAGCAACTGAACTGAACTGAACTTGCAATATCATAACTAAATATGAAAAACTGCAAAAATTCCCAAACCAATGGTTAATCAATACATTTCTGGTAAATTATTTGCAATCACTTTGATAAAAATGTAAATTAAACAAAATTAAGATCCATTAATGTAGTAAGGTAGATTTTCAATCATTTGAAAAATTTTTATTCCTATGAGTCTTTAAAAATGGTCATATTTCTAAGGAGAAGAGAGATAATTACATAAGTAAGTAGCAGCAGATACGATCTTGGTTCAAATAAAACAGAAAATGATTAAGAAATTATTCAAGACCATCACATGTAATGATCTCACTTTGGAAAATTCTAATCCACTTACCCACAGGGCTCTTGAAAATAGGTGGTGTCAGTGTGCCGATCCAGAGCTAGCTTGGTGTATGCAGTGTCACCTCTGGAGAAGTCTGAAGTGAAAAACCACATCCTTCCGTAGATGGTTTCTCTGTCAAATGTAGCAGAGGAAGACCTTTTAGTTATTTGAAATTTTCATCCTTGTCATTCAAGACTCTTTCCAATACTTTTTTTATTTACAGATAAAAACAATTTTTTTTGGTTCAGATATCAAACTATAAAGTAAAGAAATCAGTTGAACTTATCACCCGTCTTAATGATCCCACCACTGAGTAATATTCTAGGAAGCTGCGGGGAATTAGTGGAAGGATAATGTAGTCAGAAAATAGGGAACCATCTCACTCTGTTTATGTGTCTGCTTTGAACAGCTTTCAGGTTCACATTTCTGTCCTGCACTCACCTTCAACACATAAAAAAGATGGTTTTGGGTAGCTGCTTTTAGAACTGATTAATGTAGATCCTCAGCCACCTTTTAGACTTGGAAGAATAAAAAAGAGAGAAAAGAATAGTTTATATTAGCAAGTATTTAGTGAGACTTGCTGTATCACTGTATCTCTCCTTGAGATATATACATCATGGGCAAATGACCCAGCATACCATCTGTTACACAATGAGCTATATCTGTTTCTTATGAAGTAAAAGCAAAGTATTAACTATGAAAAAGTCAGTTTACATATCATGTAATACCACAGAAGATAAACCTAGAAATGCAATGGAAAGAACTTTGTACTTAAGATCAGAAAACCTGAGCTCTCTTGAATTCCAGTTCTACTGCTTACTAGCAGAGCAATTCTGGTCAAGGCACTTAACACATCTGATCCTCAAGCGCCTCATTAGTAGAACAGGAGATAAAATACACGCTTATTAGGACTACTATGCTAAACAATTGAAATCATTGATGTGAATATGCTGGTTAAATGCTGTACAGTATCAGTTCAGTTCAGTTCAGTTCAGTCACTCAGAAGTGTCCAACTCTTTGCAACGCCATGAATCTCAGCAAGCCAGGCCTCCCTGTTCACCAAAAACTCCCAGAGTTCACTCAAATTCATGTCAATCGAGTTGGTGATGCCATCCAGCCATTTCATGCTCTGTCGTCCCCTTCTCCTTCTGCCCCTAATCCCTCCCAGCATCAGAGTCTTTTCCAATGAGTCAACTCTTCGCATGAGGTAGCCAAAGTATTGGAGTTTCACCTTCAATGTCAGTCCTTCCAATGAGCACCCAGAACTGATCTCCTTTAGAATGGACTAGTTGGATCTCCTTGCAGTCCAAGGGACTCTCAAGAGTCTTCTCCAACACCACACTTCAAAAGCATCAATTCTTCAGCACTCAGCTTTCTTCACAGTCCAACTCTCACATTCATACATGACCATTGGAAAAACCATAGCCTTGACTAGACGGACCTTTGTTGACAAAGTAATGTCTCTGCTTTTGAATATGCTGTCTAGGTTGGTCATAACTTTCCTTCCCAGGAGTAAGCGTCTTTTAATTTCATGGCTGCAGTCACCATCTGCAGTGATTTTGGAGCCCAAAGAAATAAAGCCTGACACTGTTTCCACTGTTTCCCCATCTATTTCCCATGAAGTGATGGGACCAGATGCCATGATCTTCGTTTTCTGAATGTTGAACTTTAAGCCAACTTTTTCACTCTCCTCTTTCACTTTCATCAAGAGGATCTTTAGTTCCTCTTCACTTTCTTCCATAAGGGTGGTGTCATCTGCATATCTGAGGTTATTGATATTTCTCCTGGCAATCTTGATTCCAGCTTGTGCTTCTTCCAGCCCAGTGTTTCTCATGATGTACTCTGCATATAAGTTAAATAAGCAGGGTGACAATATACAGCCTTGACGTAGTCCTTTTCCTATTTGGAACCAGTCTGTTGTTCCATGTCCAGTTCTAACTGTTGCTTGCTGACCTGCATACAAGTTTCTCAAGAGGCAGGTCAGGTGGTCTGGTATTCCCATCTCTTTCAGAATTTTCCACAGTTTATTGTGATCTGCACAGTCAAAGGCTTTGGCATAGTCAATAAAGCAGAAATAGATGTTTTTCTGGAACTCTTTTGCTTTATCGATGATCCAGCAGATGTTGGCAATTTGATCTCTGGTTCCTCTGCCTTTTCTAAAACCAGCTTGAACATCAGGAATTTCATGGTTCACGTATTGCTGAAGTCTGGCTGGGAGAATTTTGAGCATTTCTTTACTAGCGTGTGAGATATGTGCAATTGTTAGCTCCATACCATTTCTGTCCTTTATCAAGCCCATCTTTGCATGAGATATTCCCTTGGTATCTCTAATTTTCTTGAAGAGATCTCTAGTCTTTCCCATTCTGTTCTTTTCCTGTTTCTTTGCATTGATTGCTGAGGAAGGCTTTCTTATCTCTTCTTGCTATTCTTTGGAACTCTGCATTCAGATGCTTATATCTTTCCTTTTCTCCTTTGCTTTTCACTTCTCTTCTTTTCACAGCTATTTGTAAGGCCTCCGCAGACAGCCATTTTGCTTTTTTTCCTTTTCCATGGGGATGGTCTTGATCCCTATCTCCAATACAATGTCACAAACCTCTGTCCATAGTTCATCAGGCACTCTATCAGATCTAGTCCCTTAAAACCACTTCTCACTTCCACTGTATAATCATAAGGGATTTGATTTAGGTCATACCTGAATGGTCTAGTGGTTTTCCCCACTTTCTTCAATTTAAGTTTGGATTTGGCAATAAGGAGTTCATGGTCTGAGCCACAGTCAGCTCCTGGTCTTGTTTTTGCTGACTGTATAGAGCTTCTCCATCTCTGGCTGCAAAGAATATAATCAATCTGATTTCAGTGTTGACCATCTGGTGATGTCCATGTGTAGAGTCTTCTCTTGTGCTGTTGGAAGAGGGTGTTTGCTATGACCAATGTGTTCTCTTCACAAAACTCTATTAGCCTTTGCCCTGCTTCATTCCATATTCCAAGGCCAAATTTGCCTGTTACCCCACGTGTTTCTTGACTTCTTACTTTTGCATTCCAATCCCCTATAATAAAAAGGACATATTTTTTGGTGTTAGTTCTAAAAGGTCTTGTAGGTCTTCATAGAACCGTTCAATTTCAGCTTGTTCAGCATTACCGGTTGGGGCATAGGCTTCGATTACTGTGATATTGAATCGAACAGTAATGATCTGTTGGAAACGAACAGAGATCATTCAGTTGTTTTTGAGACTGCATCCAAGTACTGCATTTTGGACTCAGTATTATTAACAACCAGTGTGTGAATTAAGCCTTAGGAATAATAGGTCAAAAGTAGATATCTTTAGATACCATCTTATTCAATCCTTTTACTGATCAGATGGGAAAATAGAGGTTACAGGGACAGCAATTGTGGGTAGGAATGTATGTTTATCCAACTGCTTGATGGGAGAACTGAGACTACAATCTGGCTCTCTTTACTCAAAGTTAGTGCTCTTTCTAGCATACAATGAATAACTCTTACTTTGAGTGTCACTGGGCTTGAGAAAAGACAACAACTTTGAAGTCATCATATTTAACATGTAAGTGTCTTTAGAGATTAGAAATCTGGGCTTCAAATAAAGCAGTATAAATGGTAATCTCCTTATTCGGGCTGCAGAATATTCTGGAAAAACAAGGGTGACTATACCTGTCATATTATTTTACTGATATTCATGCTCTGGAAATTAACTCGTGCACATATCAGGAAACTAATGACTCACCTGATCAAGCTGATCCTTTCTGCCACCTTCTCTGTGTGTTTCTGAGTAGGAGGGACATTTTCCACAAAAGCAATTCCATAGAGCAGAAAGTTCTGCAGAAAGTTCTTCAGTCCCTCCTTCGTTTCTAAGAACGTCTGGAAATCTACAGCTGGAACTTGGGCTTGCTGGTAGATTGCAGCATTCCATAAGATTCTAGGCTGGATGACCTTTTGTTTCTGCCCTTCATAGCTGTTTTTCACGAGCCAATCCAAATCATATCTAGTCACATGACCATCTGGCCCTTTTTAGGAAAAAATAAAAGCTATTAAAATAATAATTATATATACTGCCAATAATTTACTGGTTAAGAATATTATTTTCAGCAACCAGTTACCCAGTATGGTATTGTTTATGGGGTTTCCCAGGTAGCACTAGTGGTAAAGAAATTGCCTGCCAATACAGGAGACATAAGAGATGCAGGTTCGATTCCTGGGTCGGGAAGATCCCCTAGAGGAGTGCATGGCAACCCACTCCAGTATTCTTGCCTAGAGAATCCTATGGACAGAGGAGCCTGGTGGGCTACAGTCCATGGAGTCTCAAAGAGTTGGACATGACTGAAGTGACTTAGCACACACACACATATGTATTGTTTATGAGACCAAATTCAAATGAATGCCTAGAATGTTCCTGAGACAGAAATATTTGTCAGTTGAGTAGTATAAATTAATAAGTGAATAAAGGAACAAATAAATCTTCCCAGCAGGTAAATAAGTTTATGAAACTTAGCTACATAGTAAAGGGCCTCGATCTCCCTCTTGTAAATGAATTAGGTCAGTTTGGTCTAATGATATGATATCAATACAGCATGATGACTTCGCCTGCTGCTCTACAAAAAGTCAAAAAGCCAGCTCCTAAAATGTTTTAGAAAATATTCAGGATAAGCAAATGAGTAAGCAAAGGATACAGCAAGAGGAGTGAAAGGTTATCCTGACATTTTCTCTCTCCTTTTTTTTCTACCTCTCTGTCTCTGTTTCTCTCTTTCAAATTTCTACACTATTATAGTAAAAGTATCATAAAGAATTTGGAAAGCACAAAAAAGTATGAGGAAATGAAAAGGTCAGATATACTTATTCGATTATCTACATGAAACCACTATCCACAGCTTGCAATCAATCATTCCTTCTAGTTTTTTGTATGCATACTTTTACTTTACATATTGTGAAAATATATATCAGTTTGCACCCTGCCTTTGTCACTTAAAATTTAAGAATAATTTTATCATTAAAAAATTAAGGCTTCAAAAAATTAATTTCTATAATTTTCAGAATATGGACTACCAAGATTTACCCAGCCAGTTTGTTCTCCCAGGGCATGTAGTTGTATTTTTGGAAAGTTTCCCTATTATTTAATAGTGATCATCCTTGTCCATTTTTCTGATAATTTTCTTAAAATAGACACACAGAAGGTAGAATTGTTAAATCCAAAGACACAAACTTTTAAAAGTCTTGATACATATAACTAGATTACTTTCTAGAAAGTCTACCAATTTTCATCCCCTCCAACAATATATGCATATATGCATGCCCATCAAAATTGAGTATTACTTTTTAAACATGTTTTTGTTTCTAAGTTCGTAAATAAAACTCATCTTATCATAATAAAATTAAGTTATTTAAGATGAAGAAGAACATTTGTTAGACATCTATATTTTTTACATGCAAGGGTTACCAAACTGAGCTAGTAGCCAAACCTGCCCAGAATTGTTTTTCTAACATTTGCTGTGTAATACGTATTTTCTATAGCTGTTTCTACACTACTACCAAAGAACTGAATCGTTGTGCAGATACAGTGTACTCAAAAAAGATTAAAAATCTTTACTATCTGGCCTTTTACAGAGTGTTTCCTGACTTGTGGTTTAATTATCGTTCACTTCTTTCTCACATTTTTCTATTGGAACACTAATAGCACTATACACACGCATGCACACACACACACACACACACACACATATATAATCATATATTTTACAAATATTTTGCAAAGTCAGTTTGTTTTTAAAAAACCTTTCTATGGTATGCTTTCTTTCTTTTTTAAACAGCTGTTATAGTCCAGTTAAGGTTTATTAGAGTTAAAGGATACAGATTGAAATCAACAAAGGGAAAAGGTACATAGGGCTGAGTCCAGAAAAAACCAGGCACAAGTATCTAGGTGTCCACTTCTGGTATCAGTTCAGTTCAGTTGCTCAGTCGTGTCCGACTCTTTGCAACCCCATGGACTGCAGCATGCCAGGTTTCCCTGTCCATCATGAACTACCAGAGCTTACTCAAACTCATGTCCATTGAGTCAGTGATACCATCCAACCATCTCATCCTCTGTTGTCGCCTTCTCCTCCTGCCCTCAATCTTTCAAACATCAAGGTCTTATTCACTGAGTTCGTTCTTTGCATCAGGTGGCCAAAGTATTGAAGTTTCAGCTTCAGCATTGATCCTTCCAATGAATATTCAGGACTGATTTCCTTTAGGATTGACTGGTTGGATCTCCTTGAAGTCCAAGGGACTCTCAAGAGTCTCCTTCAACACCACAGTTAAAGCATCAATTCTTCAATGCTCAGCTTTATTTATAGTCCAACTCTCACATTCATATATGACTACTAGAAAACCATAGCATTGACTAGATAAACCATTTTTAAAACAAATATATAAATTTACTTATTTTAGTTGGAGGGTAATTACTTTAAAATATTGTAGCGTTTTTGCCATACATTGACATGAATTCGCCACGGGTGTACATATGTTCCTCATCCTGAACACCCCTCCCACCTCCCTCCCCATCCCATCCATTCATGTCACATATGATAATATGCAAGTTTCAATGCCATTCTCCCAAATCATCCCACCCTCGCCCTCTCCCACAGAGTCCAAAAGACTGTTCTATACATCTGTGTCTCTTTTGCTGTCTCGCAAATAGGGTTACTGTTACCATCTTTCTAAATTCCATATATATGCGTTAGTATACTGTATTGGTGTTTTTCCTTCTGGCTTACTTCACTCTGTATAATAGGCTCCAGTTTCATCCACCTCATTAGAACTGATTCAGATGTATTCTTTTTAATGAATAATATTCCATTGTGTATATGTACCACAGCTTTATTAACCTTTCATCTGCTGATGGACATCTAGGTTGCTTCCATATCCTGGCTATTATAAACAGTGTTGCGATGAACATTGGGGTACATGTGTCTCTTTCAATTCTGGTTTCCTCAGTTTGTATGACGAACAATGGGATTGCTGGGTCATATGGCAGTTCTATTTCCAGTTTTTATAGGAATCTCCACACTGTTCTCCAAAGTGGCTGTACTAGTTTGCATTTCCACCAACAGTGTATGAGAGATCCCTTTTCTCCACACCCTCTCCAGCATTTATTGTTTGTAGACTTTTGGATGGCAGCCATTCTGACTTGCGTGAAATGGCACCTCGTTGTGGTTTTGATTTGCATTTCTCTGATAATGAGTGGTGTTGAGCATCTTTTCATGTGTGTGTTAGCCATCTCTATGTCTTCTTTGGAGAAATGTCTGTTTAGTTCTTTGGCCCATTTTTTGATTGGGTTGCTTATTTTTCTGGAATTGAGCTGCAGGAGTTCCTTGTATATTTTTGAGATTAATTCTTTGTCAGTTGCTTCATTTGCTATTATTTTCTCCCATTCTGAAGGCTGTCTTTTCACCTTGCTTATAGTTGCCTTTGTTGTGCAAAAGGCTTTAAGTTTATTTAGGTCCCATTTGTTTATTTTTGCTTTATTTCCATTACTCTGGGAGGTGGGTCATAGAGGATCCTGCTGTGGTTTATGTCAGAGAGTGTTTTCCTTATGTTTTCCTCTAGGAGTTTTATAGTTTCTGGTCTTATGTTTAGATCTTTAACCCATTTTGAGTTTATTTTTGTGTATGGTGTTGGACTGCAAGGAGATCCAACCAGTCCATTCTGAAGGAGATCAACCCTGGGATTTCCTTGGAAGGAATGATGCTAAAGCTGAAACTCCAGTACTTTGGCCACCTCATATGAAGAGTTGACTCAATGGAAAAAGACTCTGACGCTGGGAGGGATTGGGGGCAGGAGGAGAAGGGGACAACAGAGGATGAGATGGCTGGATGGCATCACTGGCTTGACGGACGTGAGTCTGAGTGAACTCCAGGAGTTGGTGATGGACAGGGAGGCCTGGCGTGCTGCGATTCATGGGGTCGCAAAGAGTCGGACGTGACTGAGTGACAGAACTGACTGAACTGAACTGATGGTGTTAGAAAGTGTTCTAGTTTCATTCTTTTACAAGTGGTTGACCAGTTTTCTCAGCACCACTTGTTAAAGAGATTGTCTTTTTTCCATTGTATATTCTTGCCTCCTCTGTCGAAGATAAGGTGCCCATAGGTGCGTGGATTTATCTCTGGGCTTTGTATTTTGTTCCATTGATCTATATTTCTGTCTTTGTGCCAGTACGATAGTGTCTTGATGACTGGAGCTTTGTAGTACAGCCTGAAGTCAGGCAGGTTGATTTCTCCAGTTCCTTTCTTCTTTCTCAAGATTGCTTTGGCTATTCGAGGTTTTTTGTATTTCCATACAAATTGTGAGGTTATTTGTTCTAGTTCTGTGAGAAATACCGTTGGTAGCTTGATAGGGATTGCATTGAATCTATAGATTGCCTTGGGTAGTATACTCATTTTCACTATATTGATTCTTCCAATCCATGAACATGGTATATTTCTCCATCTATTTGTGTCCTCTTTGCTTTCTTTCATCAGTGTTTTATAGTTTTCTATATATAGGGCTTTTTTTTTTCTTTAGGTAATTATATTCCTAAGTATTTAATTCTTTTTTTTTTTTGCAATGGTGAATGGAATTGTTTCATTAATTTCTCTTTCTGTTTTCTCATTGTTAGTGTATAGGAATGCAAGGGATTTCTCTGTGTTAATTTTATATCCTGCAACTTTACTATATTCATTGATTAGGTCTAGTAATTTTCTGGTGGAGTCTTCAGGGTTTTCTATGTAGAGGATCATGTCATCTGCAAACAGTGAGAGTTTTACTACTTCTTTTCCATCTGGATTCCTTTTATTTCTTTTTATGCTCTGATTGCTGTGGCCAAAACTTCCAAAACTATGTTGAACAGTAGTGGTGACAGTGGGCACCCTTGTCTTGTTCCTGACTTTAGGGGAAATGCTGTCAATTTTTCACCATTGAGGATAATGTTTGCTGTGGGTTTGTCATATATAGCTTTTATTATGTTGAGCTGTGTTCCTTTTAATCCTGCTTTCTGGAGGGTTTTTATCATAAATGGATGTTGAATTTTGTCAAATTTCTCTGCATCTATTGAGATAATCATATGGCTTTTGTCTTTCAGTTTGTTAATATGGTGTATTACGTTGATTGATTTGCGGGCAGATATTGAAGAATCCTTGCATCCCTGGGGTAAAGCCCACTTGGTCATGATGTATGATCTTTTTAATACGTTGTTGGATTCTGTTTGCTAGAATTTTGTTAAGGATTTTTGCATCTATGTTCATCAGTGATATTGGCCTGTAGTTTTCTTTTTTGGTGGCATCTTTGTCTGGTTTTGGTGTCTGGGTGATGGTGGCCTCATAGAATGAGTTTGGAAGTTTACCTTCCTCTGCAATTTTCTGGAAGAGTTTGAGTAGGATAGGTGTTAGCTCTTCTCTAAATTTTTGGTAGAATTCAGCTGTGAAGCCTCAGGTCCTGGACTTTTGTTTGCTGGAAGATTTCTGATTACAGTTTCAATTTCCGTGCTTGTGATGGGTCTGTTAAGATTTTCCATTTCTCCTTGGTTCAGTTCTGGAAAGTTGTACTTTTCTAAGAATTTGTCCATTTCTTCCACGGTGTCCATTTTATTGGCATATAGTTGCTGATAGTAGTCTCTTATGATCCTTCATATTTCTGTGTTGTCTGTTGTGATCTCTCCATTTCCATTTCTAATTTTGTTGATTTGATTCTTCTCCCTTTGTTTCTTGATGAGTCTGGCTAATGGTTTGTTAATTTTATTTATCTTCTCAAAGAACCAGCTTTTGGCTTTGTTCATTTTTGCTATGGTCTCTTTTGTTTCTTTTGCATTTATTTATGCCCTAATATTTTTAAATATTTTTTTTAATTGGAGGTTAATTAAGATTTCTTTCCGTCTACTATTCCTGGGGTTCTTCATTTCTTCCTTTTCTAGTTGCTTTAGGTATAGAGTTAAGTTATTTATTTGACTTTTTTCTTGTTTCTTGAGGTAAGCTTGTATTGCTATGAACCTTCCCCTTAGCACTGCTTTTACAGTGTCCCATACGTTTCAGGTTGTTGTGTTTTCATTTTCATTCATTTCTATGCATATTTTGATTTCTTTTTTGATTTCTTCTGTGATTTGTTGGTTATTGAGCAGCATGTTGTTCAGCCTCTATGTGTTGGAATTTTTAATAGTTTTTGTCCTGTAATTGACATCTAATCTTACTGCATTGTGGTCAGAAAAGATGCTTGGAATGATTTCAATTTCTTTGAATTTACCAAGGCTAGATTGATGGCCCAGGATGTGATCTATCCTGGAGAAGGTTCCATGTGCAGTTGAGAAAAAGGTGAAATTCATTGTTTGGGGGTGAAACGTCCTATAGGTATCAATTAGGTCTAACTGGTCTATTGTATCATTTAAAGTTTGTTTTTCCTTGTTAATTTTCTGTTTATTTGATCTATCCATAGGTGTGAGTGGGGTATTAAAGTCTCCCACTATTATTGTGTTATTGTTAATTTCCCCTTTCACACTTGTTAGCATTTGCCTTACACACTGTGGTGCTCCTATGTTGGGTGCATATATATTTTAATTGTTATATCTTCTTCTTGGATTGATCCCTTGATCATTATGTAGTGTCCTTCTTTTTCTCTTTTCATGGTCTTTATTTCAAAGTCTATTTTATCTGATATGAGTATTGCTTCTCGTGCTTTCTTTTGGTCTCTATTTGCATGGAGTATCTTTTTCCAGTCCTTCACTTTCAGTCTGTGTGTGTCCCTTGTTTTGAGGTGGGTCTCTTGTAGACAACATATATAGGGGTCTTGTTTTTGTGTCCATTCATCCAGTCTTTGTCTTTTGGTTGGAGCATTCAACCCATTTACATTTAAGGCAGTTATCGATAAGTATGATCCCGTTGACACTTACTTTGTTGTTTTGGGTGAGTTTATAAACCCTTTCTGTGCTTCCTGTCTAGAGAAGATCCTTTAGCATTTGTTGGAGAGCTGGTTTGGTGGTGCTGAATTCTCTCAGCTCTGGCTTGTCTGTAAAGCTTTTGATTTCTCCTTCATATTTGAATGAGATCCTTGCTGGGTACAGTAATCTGGGTTGTAGGTTTTTTTCTTTCATCACTTTAAGTATGTCCTGCCATTCCCTTCTGGCCTGAAGAGTTTCTATTGAAAGATCAGCTGTTATCCTTATGGGAATCCCCTTGTGTGTTATATGTTGTTTTTCCCTTGCTGCTTTTAATGTCTGTTCTTTGTGTTTGATGTTTATTAATGTGTTTTATATGTGTCTTGTGGTGTTTTGCCTTGGGTTTATCCTGTTTGGGACTCTCTGGGTTTCTTGGACTTGGGTGACTATTTCCTTCCCCATGTTAGGGAAGTTTTAAACTATTATCTCTTGAAATATTTTCTCATGGTTTTTCTTTTTGTCTTCTTCGTCTGGGACTCCAGATAAGTATGATTTGAACATTGGTGTGTTTAACATTGACCCAGAGGTCTCTGAGGTTGTTCTCATTTCTTTTAATCTTTTTTCTTTTTTCCTCTCTGATTCATTTATTGCTACCATTCTATTTTCTACCTCATTTATCCTATCTTCTGCCTCCATTATTCTACTGTTGGTTCCCTCCAGAGTGTTTTTGATCTCATTTTTTGCATTATTCACCATATATTTACTCTTTTTTATTTCTTCTAGGTCCTTGTTAAACATTTCTTGCATCTTCGCAATCCTTGTCTCCAGGCTATTTATCTGTAACTCTATTTTGTTTTGAAGATTTTGGATCAGTTTTACTATCATTATTCAGAATTTTTTATCTGGTAGATTCCCTATCTCTTCCTCTTTTTTTTTTTGTTTGGAGGGCATTCATCTTGTTCCTCTACCTACTGAGTATTTCTCTGCCTTTTCATCTTGTTTATATTGCTGTGTTTGGGGTGGAGTTTCTGTATTTTGGCAGTCTGTGGTTCTTCTTTATTGTGGAGGTTCTTCGCTGTGGGTGGGGTTGGACGGGTGCCTTGTAGAGGTTTCTTGGTTAGGGACGCTTGTGTCAGTGTTCTGGTGGTTGGAGCTGGATTACTTTTCTCTGGAGTGCAAGGAAGTGTGCAGTAGTGAGTTTTGAGATGTCAGTGGGTTTGGTGTGACTTTGGGCAGTCTGTATATTGAAGCTCAGGGCTATGTTCTGTGTTGCTGGAGAATTTGCGTGGTATGTCTTGCTCTGGAACTTGTTGGCCCTTTGGTGGTGATTGGTTTCAGTGTTGGTATGGAGCCTTCTGATGAGCTCCTGTTGATTAATGCTCCTTGGAGTCAGGAGTTCTCTGTTGTTCTCAGGTTTTGGACTTAAGCCTCCTGCCTCTGGTTTTCAGTCTTATTCTTACAGTAGCATCAAGACTTCTCCATCTATACAGCACCAATGATAAAACTTCTAGGTTAATAATGAAAAGTTTCTCCACAGTGAGGGACACCCAGAGAGGTTCACAGAGTTACATGGAGAAGAGAAGAGGGAGGATGGAGATAGAGGTGAGCAGGAGGAGAAGAAGGGGAATCAAAATGGGAGAGAGTAAGCTAGCCAGTAATCACTTCCCAATGTGCTCTCCACAGTCTGGACCCCTCAGAGATTTTCACGGAGTTACACAGAGAAGAGAAGAGGAAGGAGACAGAGGTGGCCAGTAGGATAAAAGGGGGAATCAAAAGAAGAGAAACAGATCCAGCCAGTAGTCAGTTTCCTAAGTGTTCTCCACACCCCAGAACACACAAAGAGATTCACAGAGTTGGGTAGAGAGGAGAAGGGAAAGGAGGAGATGGAGGTGACCTGGTGAAGAAAAAGGAGAGTCAAAAGTGAGAGAGAGCAATCAAGCCAGTAATCTCACTCCCAAGAAAAAATGGGTACTGAAGATTGGGTTCTTAAAGGTACAAAATTGATAATAAATACCAAAAAAAAAGATTAAAAATCTAGCATAGAGGTTAGATTCTCAAAAGTACAACATTAAAAAAACAAAACAAAGTCACAAAAATTATAAAATATATATATGAAGTTTGCTTTAAAAATAGCGTCTTTTTTTTGCAAAGTAATGGTAGTTATAAAAATGAAAATTAAAGGAGTAATAGATGACTTAAAATAAAAAAATTAAAAATTAAAAAAATGATAATAGTAAAAATATATCTAGGACTTTCTCTGGAGTTGTTGTGGATAGTGTGGGGTCAGTTCATTTTCAGATAGTTTCTTGAGCTGGCTTATACTTCTCAAGATCTATAGGCCACTTTCTATGTAGTCAGTGCTAAGTACAGTGTCTTAATCTATTGCACCTGTCACTTCCAAAGCAGTTCCCTCTGTTTATGTTAGCTTCTTCTGTTTCCTGGTCTCTTCAGTGTTTGGTTTCTGCCCTGACGCAAGGGGGTGCTGGTGGTCACTTTTTTAGGCTCACTTGTTCAGTAGTGCTGTGGGGAGGGAGGAACACTGCAAACAAATATTACTGGCATGTGTGGGGAGTGCTCGCAATGTTTCAGCCACACTGGATTTGCCCCTGCTCACAGCGTGTGTGCTTTCCCAGTCTACACTGCTCAGACTCTAGGTTGCTCTGCTGGGAACTGTCTGATGCAGGCCCTGGTTTGCCTGCACTTCCCAGGTCTAAGCCCCTCAGGTTCAGATCCTCTGATACTCCACAAAGGCACAGACTTCATTGGGCCTGTGTTTTGCGCCATCCCAGGTCCGAGCAGCTCAGATGACCAGGTGCTTGGCGCACATAGTCACCCCCAGTTGAAGGCTGCAACTTATCCCTTCCCCTGTCCCAGCCACTGGGTTTTCTGGGTGTGTCTCTTCTGGGGAGGTGATCTCTGGCTGCGGCCCTCCTGGCAGATGTCAACCGTCCAGAAACCCAAAAAGTCTTGGTTAGCAATGAAGCCTGCTTGCAGTTTAGTAGAGGATGCCTCTCTGGGGCCGTGATTGCCCCCTTCCAGCTCTGGCTGCTCTTGCCTGCCTGTCTCCTGCAGGGAATGGGCCGGTCCACAGCCGGCTAGCTCTGCTCAGTCCTTTGCTCTGTGAGCGGGCCTGACAGTGTCTTACGTTAGGGCTTTCCATGGGATAGTGAAAAAGTCTGGGTTGCTATCTCAAGGCAGCTCCCTTAGATTGCCCTTGGGGGATTCAGGCTCGGTCCTTACCATAAGCAATGCAGCCTGTGCCTCCCTGTCCAGCCCCCTTTTGCTAGTGGCGGATGCAAGTGTCTCAGCTGCTTCTCCGCTGGGACTTGCCATTAGGCACGTAATCTGTGTGTTTTATTTATTTTTCCTCCCAGTTATGTTGCCCTCTGAGATGCCAAGACTCGCCACTGACCTGCCCATGAGAGTGTTTCCTGGTGTTTGGAAACTTCTCTCTTTTTTAAGACTCCCTTCCTAGGATGGATCTCCATCCCTACCTCTTTTATCTCTCATTTCATCTTTTATATTTTTTCCTACCTCCTTTCAAAGACAATGGGCTGCCTTTCTGGGTACCTAATGTCCTCTGCCAGCATTCAGAAGTTGTTTTGTGGAATTTGCTCAGTGTTCAAATGTTCTTTCAATGAATTTGTGGGGGAGAACGTGGTCTCCCCATCCTATTCCTCCACCATCTTAGGACTGCCCCCCTAAATGAACCTTTGTTGACAAAGTAATGTCTCTGCTTTTAAATATGATGTCTAGGTTAGTCATAGCTTTTCTTCCAAGGAGCAAGCGTTTTTTAATTTCATGGCTGCAATCACCATCTGCAGTGATTTTGGAGACCCCCAAAATAAAGTCTCTCACTGTTTCCATTGTTCCCCCATCTATTTGCCATGAAGTGATGGGACCAGATGCCATGATCTTGGTTTTCTGAATGTTGAGATTTAAGCCAACTTTTTCACTCTCCTCTTTCACTTTCATCAAGAGGCTCTTTAGTTCTTCCTTGCTTTGTTCTATAAGGGTAGTGTCATCTGCATATCTGAGGTTATTGATATTTCTCTCAGTGATCTTGATTCTAGCTTGTGCTTCCTCCAGCCCAGCGTTTCTCATGATGTACCCTGCATATAAGTTAAATAAGCAGGGTGAAAATATACAGCCTTGATGTACTCCCTTCCCTATTTGGAACCAGTCTGTTGTTCCATGTCCAGTTCTAAGTCTTGCTTTTTGACCTGCATACAGATTTCTCAGGAGGCAGGTCACCTGGTCTGGTATTCCCATCTCTTGAAGAATTTTCAACAGTTTGTGGTGATCACACAATCAAAGGCTTTGGCATAGTCAACGAAACAGAAGTAGATGATTGTCTGGAACTCTCTTGCTTTTTCGATGATCCAGTGGATGTTGGCAATTTGATCTCTCGTTCCCTGCCTTTTCTAAATCCAGCTTGAACATCTGGAAGTTCACAGCTGACATACTGTTGAAGCCTGGCTTGTATAATTTTGAGCATCACTTTGCTAGTGTGTGAGATGAGTGAAATCGTGCAGCAGTTTGAACATTCTTAAGCATTCCCTTTCTTCGGGATTGGAAAGAAAACTGACTTTTTCCAGTCCTGTGGCCACTGCTGAGTTTTCCAAATTTGCTGGCATATTGAGTGCAGCACTTTAACAGCATCATCTTCCAGTATACTTGCTGGAAAAGTTAAGTGTTATCTATGGTATTTTTTTTCATTGTAGGAAAATCAGTAGTAAAATGTACTCAAATAAATATTTCTTCTTCAAATACTGTTTTGTTATTTTGAAATACAGATTCACAGAAAGTCACAAAGAAATATATAAAAGAGGTCTCATGCACCCTTCCCTGAGCCTTCTCCAATGTTTAACATCTTGTACAACCACAGTACAATATCAAAACCTAGAAAGTGATATTGATACAATCCATAGAGTTCATTCAGATCTTGTGAGTTATATACATAATTATTTCTGTGTGTGTGCGTGTGTGTGCTCAATGCAGTGTTATTACATGTGCAGCTTTATGTAACCACTACTATAGTCAAAATACTCCAGTGTGCCATTACCACAAGACTCCTTCATGTTACCTCTTTAAAGCCACACCATTCCTCCTCTCTTCCTGGCAACTGCTAATCTGTTCACTATCTCTATAATTCTGTAATTTCATGAATGTTACATAAACGGAATCATGCAGTTACGTTTTTCCTTCACTGTTATTCCTTTGTGCTTTCCCCAAGTTATCATGCATATCAATCTTTCTTTCTTTTTTATTACTGAATAGTTTTTCATTATGTGGATGATTTGTTTAACATTTCACACATTGGAGGATATTAAAGTAGTTTCCAGTTCTTGGCTGTTACAAATAAGGCTGCTGTGAACATTAATGTACATGTTTTTGTGTGAACATAAGTTTTCATTTCTCTGGAATAAATGCCTATCAGTTCAATTGCTGGTTGTATAGTACGTGCTTCCCAGGAGGCTTCCCAGGTGGCTCAGTGATAAAGAATCTGCCTGCCAATGTAGGAGACCCAGGTTCAATCCCTGGGTCAAGAAGGTCCCCTGGAATAGGAAATGGCAACCCACTCCAGTATTCTTGCCTGAGAAATTCTATGGACAGAGGAGCCTGGCAGGCTACAGTCTAAAGGGTCACAAAGAGTCAGACACAAATTGAGTGACTGAGCACATACACATGGTTACTTGCATGTTTAGTCTTTTTTTTTTTTTTTAATAAACGGGCAAACTTTTCCAGAGTGTGTGTGTGTGTGTGTGTGTGTGTGTGTGAAAGTTGTTCAGTCGTGTCCAACTCCTTGTGACCCCATGGACTATACAGTCCATGAAATTCTCCAGGCCAGAATACTAGAGTGGGTAGCCGTGTCCTTCTCCAGGGGATCTTCCCATCCCAGAGATCGAACCCAGGTCTACTGCATTGAAGGCAGATTCCTTACCAACTGAGCCATCAGGGAAGCCTAAAGTAACCATACCATTTTATACTCTCAGCAGCAGTGTATAACTGATAGAATTTTTCCAAATCTTTTATAGCATTTTGTGTTATCACGATTTTTTAAAAACTTTAGTCATTCTGCTAGGTATATAGTGAAATTTTACTGTGCTAATAACTTTTGTTTCTCTAATGGCTTATAATGCTGAACATATTTGCGAATGTTTATCTGCCATTTGTACATCCCGTTCAGTGAAACGTCTGTGCATGCCTTTTATTCATTGTCTAATTGGATTGTTTTTCTTATATTGAGTTTTGAAAGTTATTTAGTTCTAGTGCCAGTCAGTACCTAGGTCAAGGTTTTGAAGATGTTCTCCTATATTCTTCTCTAGAAGTTTTGTAGCTTCATGTTTACGTTTAAGTTCATGATCTATTTTGAGTTAATTATTGTATAAAGTGTGAAATTTTGGTTGAAGTTTTTTTTTTTTTTTACTTTTGCCTATGAGTGTCCAATTATCTCAGCATCATTACTTAAAAAGATTATCCTTCTTCATTGACTGGCTCTTGCACCTTTGTCAAAGATCAGTTTACTATATTTGTGTGATTCTATTTCTCAGTTTCTTTTTCTGTTCTATTGGTCTACATATCTATCCCTCCATCAAAACCACAAATATATAGTTTTATTTCTTTCATTCTAATATATATGAATTTTATTTCTTTTCTTGCCTTATTGCAATGACTAGAAGTTCCAGAACTGTGTTAAATAAGAATGAAAGTGAAATGTTAAATGTGTTCAGCCTCACCATTATAGATGATGTTAGTTGAAAAGATGCTAAATATCTCTGATCGTCAGGGAAATGCAAATCAGAGATACCACCTCAAATCAGTCAGAGTGGCTATTATCAAAAATACAACATAGGCAGAAATTAACATATTTAATTATCTTCAAATTAAAAATAAAGAAAAAAATAAACTCAAATGTCACTACCCTCCTCAAAAAAAGAAAGACAACATACAGCAAATGTTGGTGAGGGTGTGGACAGAAGAGACTTCTCCTATACTGTCGATGGGAGTCTAAATTGGTGTAGCCACTTTGGAAAAAAATTAAAAATGAAAGAACCATATCATCCAACAATCCCTCTTCTGAGCATATATCCAAAGGAAATAAAATCATTGTTTCAAAAAGATAATGCACCCTAATGTTCATAGCTGCACAATTTATAATAGCCAAGACGTGGAAACAGCCTAAGTGTTCATTGATGCATAAATAGACAAATAAAATGTGGTATATAAATACAGTGGAATATTATTCAGCCATAAAATGAAGGCATTCCTGCAATCTGCAACAACATTGATAGATAGACCTTGAGTGTATTACATGAAGTAAGTCAGACAGAGAAAGATAAATACTGTCTACAGAGAGTAGAGTGATGGTTGCCTAAGGCTATGGGTTTGAAGAAATGGGAGATGTTCATCAATGCTATAATTTTCATGTTATAAGAGGAATAAGTTCTGGAGATCTAATGTATAGCACAGTGATATACTTAACAATACTGTATTGTATACTTGAAAGTTACTAAGATAGTAAATTGTTAATACTCTAGCCACACATGCAAATGTGCTAATTATGTGAGGTGATGAATGTGTAAACTAAGCTTATTGTGGTCATCATTTCACAATATATACAGATATGTCAAATATATCTCAATAAAGGTGGAAAAATATTTTTCAAAACTATGATGTTAGCTGTAGATTATAACAATTTAATTTAAGAAGAAAAATAAAAGGTACACAAAAGAAATGCTGCCAAAGAAAGGAAAAAGGAAGAGTAACTAAAAGAATATCCTACTATGTAAAGGGGCAAACCATTTTTTATAAAACAATTGTTCTTTAAAGAAGTACCCAAAGAAGACCATGTCTCCTGTCCACTCACAAGTGAAAAACAGTGTGGTCTCATCCAGATGAATGGTCTTTGGCTGGATACATAAATCCACGCTGGCAGTGTCTAGGCTACGCTGGTGAGTCTTAGAGTTGTAGCAAGACGCTGAGCGGCAGTGGTCTCGAAGCCAGACATAATCAAAGCGCATCACATTGTTAGCATATTGCAGTTCTAGGGAAAAGATCACATTCTTTTATTAGCATTTATTACGTTATTTATTCTATAAAAATGAATAAAATATTTAGGAAAACTAAAAAATCTGGATTCAGAAAACTCCATTCAAAAAGTCTTCTACCAACAAATGAGCGAGAGCAATGTGAGGGATACTGGCCCCCTACAATTAAAATATAGCACGGACTTCTTACATTTATCTCTATGTACAACTTAAAGTATAAAAGCTTTCCTGAAAAATAGAGACAGGCCAGTTTCTCGGAAAAAAAAAATAGCATGGAACTTCTACAATTAAAATAGTGTGATGTTGGTATAGGAATAGGCAGACAAAACAATAGAAGAGTATAAAAAGTCAAAAAATATACATGAATGCACATAGAAATTTGATTAGTAAAAACTGATACATATAATCACTGTGGAAAATATGACTTTTTAAGTAAATGGTGTTGGGACAACTGATAATCATTTGGAAAATTATAAAATCAAGTCCATACCTTATATTGTCACCAGGTTTCCAAGATAAACTCAAAACAGATTAGAGTTCTAAATTTGGAAAATGAACATGGCTAGAGGATATAAAGGAGGTCCTTGTACTATACTTACAACTTTCCTGTTAGCTTGAAGATGTATCGAAAGAAAAAGTTACCAAAAAATATCAAACACTTTATCAGATTATTCATTTAGACAGGGTAAATTGAGTTCAAATTTATAACAGGAATAAAAACTATAAAGTATCTGGGAATAAATGATAATGTAGAAGATAACTATGGAGAAATTCTGAAGGACTTGAAGGAAACTTGAATGGAAAAATATGCTCACAGTTGGGCAGATTCAAAAATGAAAAGACAGAAATTCTTCCATAAATTAATACACAAAACTCCATGTACTTCCAACCCAAATCCCCGTGAAAATTTTCATGTACTGGACAGACTAATTCCAAGAATTAACAAAGCAATAATTTTGACAAGAAAAAGAAAGGCTTGGAAGGGAAGTCTTACTAGGTATAAAAATATATTATAAAGCTATAGTCATTTAAAAAGTATGATATTCATGCAAAATGGACTAAGAAATCAAGGGAACTGAATAGTCCCAAAACAGACCTAAGTGTATATGGAAATATGGTATACGTTAAAGGTGGTATTTTGCAATAGTGGTAAAATGATAGATTTTTCAATCATTAGTTTTAGAAAAATGAATATTCGAAAAAATTGATTCTAGATTCACATCAGCTTCAACAGTAAATTACAGATACAGTAAAATATAAAACATAAAACTATTATATATTGACAAATTTGAAGAAGGAAAAGTATTTTAATATGACACATAAAGCATAAAAGATAATTTGTGTATGTGAAAATAAAAAAAAACTTCTGTTTTGCAAAGTGTAAACAAGTTAAAATACAACAGGAAAAATATTTTAACATAAAAGGATTAACACCCAGTATATTAAATAAATCCTTATATCATTAGGATAAAAACTCAGTAGAAAAACAACTGAAGGATATCAATAGGAAAAGTCACCAGCGGTGAACAGTAAATGCATGCACTCCTCTAACTTTAGGATTAATAAGAGAAATGGGTATTAAGATATCATTTTTTATTCATCAGAGTAACAAATTTTTTAAAGTTCGATTAAAACGTGTTTTCAAATGATGTGGGGAAATGCATGCTCTCAAACATTGGTAATGTGAATATAAATTGATGATGACTCACTGAATGGTAATCTGGAAGTTTCTATGAAAATAATTTAAAAAATATGTATATTACTTTCTTGACTCAGAAATTCACATCTCAGTACTTACCTTATGGAAACTGTCACATGCAAGGAGGTATGCACAAGGATATTCATAATTGTTTTGTTTATAATAGCAAAATAGAAAATAAGATTGTCTATCAGTGGGGCAGTGAAGGAACAGCTGAATAAACTGTGGTATATCCTTACTGAGAAACTAATCAACAGTTTAAAAATGCAGTATATCTATTCTCCTCAAATTGACTTTGTACAATGTTGCAATTCTCTTTTTAAGGAAGGGAAACTAAAGCTCAGAGATGTTAAATTAATTTGTAAGATCATATAATGATTAGGTGTGGAGGAAGGACAAGAATTCAAGTTGTCCAACCCCAAAGTCCTATGCTAGTGTTACTCAAAATGCAGTCTTAGGAATCTGAGGTTGAGACTTCAGAAAAGGCAGGGTAAGGAGCTTAGAAAACCTTCTGCCCCAATAACAATGATAAAACTGGACAAAATTATCAATAACAACCATTTTTGGACCCTGGAAACTGACCAAAGGCCTCCAGCAAATTAAAAAGCATTTAGTCAAGAAAGATGATTGAATCTTGGGTAAGAACAGTAGGGATCTGAGTGCTTTAGCTTGAGGTGCTTTAACCCCTACTTAACCCCCAGCAGCTCCATCAGCAGTAGGTGTAGCAGGACAGGAAAACCAGGAAAGCCAGCTGGCATACTGGTTAGGGCAAGGAATAGACCGGCAGAACAATCAAGAATCTATGAAGGGGATTAAGGGAAGGAGACAGCTATAGTGGTCCTGGGAAAGCCCCCTCACATGCCCAGTGTTCAGCAAGGCTGTATACACATGTAGCGCTGTGTGCATACTTAGGAGAGACTGGAACAGGCCTTAGTTATCTACATGTCCCTGGAGGAATGTAAGGCCCTCTGCCAGCACAATGGAAACGTAAAGTGTGGCAGAAACTGAAAGCCAAGGCAAACTTATGAAAAGCCTAAACTTTGTGTGCCCCAATCCACATACAGTTGCAATGGCAAAGGGTGGAAACCTTATTGACTAAAGGTTTTTAGCTTAACCTCTGTCCAATTGTTAGAAGTGAAGTCGCTCAGTCGTGTCCAACTCTTTGCGACCCCATGGACTATAGCATACCAGGCTCCTCCCTCCATGGGATTCTCCAGGCAAGAGTACTGGAGTGGGTTGCCATTTCCTTCTCCAGGGGATCTTCCCAACCCAGGGATCAAACCTGGGTCTCCTGGATTCCAGGCAGACACTTTAACCTCTGAGCCACCAGGGAAGTCACTAAACTGTACCACCCATTCATGGATCATAGCCTTGTTGAGGTGAAGGGGCTTGTCTAACTCAATCAGCTATGCTGTGCAGGGCCACCCAAGATGGACAGGTCATAGCGGAGAATTCTGACAAAATGTGGTCCACTGGAGGAGGACAGGGCAAACCACTCCAGTATTCTTGCCTCAAGAACTCCACGGACAATATGATAAGGCAAAAAGATATGACACTGAAAGATAAGCCCCCCAGGTCAGGAGCTGTCCAACAAGCTACTGGGGAAGAGTGGAGGGCAATTACTAATAGCTCCAGAAAGAATTAAGAGATTAGGCCAAACCAGAAATGATGCTCAGTTGTGGATGTGTCTGGTGGTGAAAGTAAAGTCCGATGCTGTAAATAACAATATTGCAAAGGAACCAGGAAGGTTAGGTCTATGAATCAAGGTAAATTGAATGTGGTCAAGCAGGAGATGGCAAGCACATCAAAATCTTATGAATCAGTGAACTAAAATGGACAGGAATGGGCAAATTTAACTCAGATGACCATTGTATCTTCTACTGTGGGCAAGAATCCCTTAGAAGAAATGGAGTAGCCATCATAGTCAACAAAAGAGTTTGAAATGCAGTACTTGGGTACAATCGCATAAACAACAGAATGATTTCAGTCTGTTTCCAAGACAAACCATTCAACATCACAGTGATCCAAGTCTATGCCTCAACCACTAATGCCAAAGAAGCTGAAGCTGACTGGTTCTATGAAGGCCTACAACACCTTCTAGAACTAACACCCCCATAAAATGTATTTTTCATCAAAGGGGATTGGAATGTAAAATTAGGAAGTGAAGAGATACTTGGAATCACAGGCAAGTTGGACCTTAGAGTTCAAAATGAAGCAGTGCAAAGGCTAAGAGAATTTTGCCAAGAGAATGCACTGCTCATAGCAAACACCCTCTGCCAACAACACAGGAGACCACTCCGTACATAGACATGTGGAGATCAATACCAAACTCAGATTGATTATGTTCTTTGCAGTCAAAGATAGAGAAACTCTATAGAGTCAGTAAAAACAAGACATGGAGCTGACTGTAGCTCAGATCATGAGATCCTTATTACAAAATTGAGGCTTAAACTGAAGAAAGTAAGGAAAACCACCAGACCGTGGTATGACCTTAATCAAACCCTTATGATTATACAATGGAGGTGAGGAATAGATTCAACAGATTAAATCTGATAGACAGAGTGCCTGAAGAACTATGGACAGGTTTGTAAATATGTATGAGAGTCAGTGACCGAAACCATCACAAAGAAAAAGTAATGCAACAAGTCAAAGTGGTTGTCTGAGGAGGCTTTACAAATAGCTGAGGAAAGAAGAAAAGCAAAAGGCAAAGGAGAAAGGGAAAAATGTACCCAACTGAATTTAGAGTTCCAGAGAGCAACAAGGAGAGATAAGAAAGCCTTCTTAAGTGAATAATGCAAAGAAATAGAAGAAAACAATAGAATGAGAAAGACTAGAGATCTCTTCATGAAAAATAGAGATACCAAGGGAATATTTAACATAAGGATAACATGATTAAAGGACAGAAAAAGGTAAGGACCTAACAGAAGCAGAAGATATTAAGAAGAGGTGCCAAGAATACACAGAAGAACTATACAAAAAAGGTCTTAATGACCCAGATAACCAGGGTGGTGTGGTCACTCACTTAGAGCCAGACATCCTGGAGTGTGAAGTCAAGTGGGCCTTAGGAAGCATTACTACAAACAAAGCTAGTGGAGGTGATGGAATGCCAGCTGAGCTATTTCAAATCCTTAAGACAATGCTGTTAAAGTGCTGCACTCAATATGCCAGCAAATTTGGAACACTCAGCAGTGGCCACAGGACTGGAAAAGGTCAGTTTTCATTCCAATCCCAAAGAAGGGGAATGCCAAAGAATGTTCAAACTACCACATAATTTCACTCATTTCACATGTTAGCAAGGTAATACTCAAAATTCTTCAACCTAGGCTTCAGCAGAACTCCCAGATGTACAAACTAGGTTTAGAAAAGGCAGGGGAACCAGAGGTCAAATTACCAACATGCTTTGGACCATGGAGAAAACAAGGGAGTTCCAGAAAAACATCTACTTCTGCTTCATTGACTATGCTAAAGCCTTTGACTGTATGAATCACAAAAAACTGTGGAAAATCCTTAAACAGATGAGAATACCAGATCACCTTACCTGCTTCCTGAGAAACCTGTATGCAGGTCAAAAAGCAACAGCTGGAACCTTAAGTGAAACAACGGATTGGTTCAAATTGGGAAAGGAGAGTGTCAAGGCTGTATACCGTCACCCTGTTTATTTAACTTATATACATATTACATTGTGTGAAATGCTGAGCTGGACGAATCACAAGCTGGAATCAAGATTTCTGGGAGAAACATCAACAACCTCAGATATGCAGATGATACCACTCTAATGGCAGAAAGGGAAGAGACTGTTGATGTGGGTGAAAGAGGAGAGTGAAAAAGCTGGCTTGAAACTCAACATTCAAAAACCTAAGATCATGGCATCTGGTCCCATCACTTCATAGCAAATGAAAGGGGAAAAAGAGGAAGCAGTGATAGATTTTATTTTCATGGGCTCCAAAATCACTGTGGACAGTGACTGCAGCCATGAAATTAAAAGACACTTCCTCCATGGAAGAAAAGCTATGACAAACATTCACATCACTTTGCCTACAAAGGTCCATATAGTCAAAACTATGATTTTTCCAGTAGTCATATACAGATGTGAGAGTTGGACCATAAAGAAGGCTAAGCACTGAAGAACTGATGCTTTCAAATTGTGGTATTGGGGAAGACCCTTGAGAGTCCCTCAGACTGCTAGGAGGTCAAACCAGTCAATCCTAAAGGAAATCAACCCTCAATATTGGTTGGAAGGACTGATGCTGTAGCTGAAGCTCCAATACTTTGACCACATGGTGCAAAGAGCTGACTCTTGGGAAAAAAACCCTGATGCTGGGAAAGACTGAAGTTGGGAGGAGAAGGGAGCAACAGAGGATGAGATTGTTGGATGGCATCACCGACTCAATGAAAATGAGTTTAAGCAAACTCTGGGAGATAGTGAAGGACAGGCAAGCCTGGTGTGCTGCAGTCCATGGGGTCACTAAGAGTCTGACATGACACAGCAAGTGAACAACAAATAAGAAATGATATAACAACTGCTGATACTTTGAAATGGGGCTATTGTTTGGTAGTAACCTGAAGTTGGAATACTTGACTTAGGATCCATGGAATGGTATGTAAAACTCTATGTGTGTATGTGTGTGTGTGTATAGTTCTGCATTTCTGGATGGAATCTATAGCTTGTAACAAAATTTCTATGGGATTCATAAATTAAAATACTGAGAACCATTTCCTTGGAGTGATAAAAGTGATTCAGTACCACCTGTAGCCAATATGACATCTCTGTATCCTTCAAGCTGTTGTACATGCAGTTCCATCTGAATGGAACATTCATCCGTACCTTCTCCCCATTTTCCCCTCGCCTAATTCATATTTAATATTCATGACTCTGCAAAGATTCTGTAAGCAGTCATTTGTAACTCTTTAGTTTGGGTTAGGTACCTTTCCTCTTTGTTCTTACAGCACCCTATATGTTGTCTAAAAGCATTTATCACATTGTCTTATAATTGTCCATGTGTTTTTGCTATAGACAGTACCTTGACGATAGGGAACATGTCTTTTTCATCACTGTGTGCTTGGCACTTATCACAATGCCTGGCTTCTGGTACATGCTCATTAAATGCTCGTTGAGTAAATCAATGAGCAGTGGTGAAGATATCCTATTGGTGAGCACAACATAGGTCACACATAAGAAATGAGAATGATTTTCTCATCAAAACTATAGATGATCTTCTCCTGTCCTATTAGATATCTGGGTTAGAAGTTTCTACTCTTGCCATTTTTCTGCCTGAAATTATAGTCTCCTGTAATTAAGTGACCATCTTTTCTTTCAAAATCTAGCTAAAAATTAAACTAATGCAAAGAAGTTTCCTTGACTCTTGACTAACTCTGCATTTTTCTTGAAATTAATTATTCGGTAATTTGCATATGGCATAAGCTATTTATACTTGTTATATTTACTCATTTTATATTTAATGGATACTACATCTTACATTAAGATATGGACTACCATCTCTGGCTCTCTAGAAGTTCTCAGTTCTGTGTAAAGTTGGCACCAAGCAAATGTTTATTAATTAGGCCTGGCCAAAATATGGAATGAAGCAGGGTAAAGACTAATAGTGTTTTGCCAAGAGAATGCACTGGCCATAGCAAATACCCTCTTCCAACAACATAAGAGAAGACTCTACACATGGACATCACCAGATGGTCAACGCCAAAATCAGATTGATTACATTCTTTGTAGCCAAAGATGGAGACGCTCTATGCAGTCAGCAAAAAAAAAAAAAAAAAGACCGGGAGCTGACTGTGGCTCAGATCATGAACTCCTTATTGCCAAATTCAGACTTAAATTGAAGAAAGTAGGGAAAACCACTAGACCATTCAGGTATGACCTAAATCAAATCCCTTATGATTATACAGTGGAAGTGAGAAATAGATTTAAGGGACTAGATCTGATAGAGTGCCTGATGAACTATGGATGGAGGTTTGTGACACTGTACAGGAGACAGGGATCAAGATCATCCCCATGGAAAACAAATGCAAAAAGGCAAAATGGCTGTCTGAGGAGACCTTACAAATAGCTGTAAAAAGAAGAGAAGTGAAGAGAAAAGGAGAAAAGGAAAGATATAAGTATCTGAATGCAGAGTTCCAAAGAATAGCAAGGAGAGATAAGAAAGCCTTCTTCAGCGATCAATGCAAAGAAATAGAGGAAAACAACAGAATGGAAAGACTAAAGATCTCTTCAAGAAAATTAGAGGTACCAAGGGAACATTTCATGCAAAGATGGGCTTGATAAAGGACAGAACAAGGGAACATTTCATGCAAAGATGGGCTCAATAAAGGACAGAAATGGTATGGACCTAACAGAAGCAGAAGATATTAAGAAGAGGTGGCAAGAATACACAGAAGAACTGTACAAAAAAGAACTTCATGACCTGGATAATCACGAAGGTGTGATCACTCACCTAGAGCCAGACATCCTGGAATGTGAAGTCAAGTGGGCCTTGGAAAGCATCACTATGAACAAAGCTAGTGGAGGTGATGGAATTACAGTGGAACTATTTCAAATCCTGAAAGATGATGCTGTGAAAGCGCTGCACTCAATATGCCAGCAAATTTGGAAAACTCAGCAGTGGCCACAGGACTGGAAAAGGTCAGTTTTCATTCCAATCACAAAGAAAGGCAATGCCAGAGAATGCTCATACTACCACACAATTGCACTCATCTCATACGCTAGTAAAGTAATGCTCAAAATTCTCCAAGCCAGGCTTCAGCAATACGTGAATCGTGAACTTCCAGATATTCAAGCTGGCTTTAGAAAAGGCAGAGGAACCAGAGATCAAATTGCCAACATCCGCTGGATCATGGAAAAAGCAAGAGAGTTCCAGAAAAACATCTATTTCTGCTTTATTGACTATGCCAAAGCCTTTGACTGTGTGGATCACAATAAACTGTGGAAAATTCTGAAAGAGATGGGAATACCAGACCACATGACCTGCCTCTTGAGAAACCTGTATGCAGGTCAGGAAGCAACAGTTAGAACTGGACATGGAACAACAGACTGGTTCCAAATAGGGAAAGGAATACGTCAAGGCTGTATCTTGTCACCCTGCTTATTTAACTTCTATGCAGAGTACATCATGAGAAATGCTGGGCTGGAAGAAGCACAAGCTGGAATCAAGATTGCCAGGAGAAATATCAATAACCTCAGATATGCAGATGACATCACCCTTATGGCAGAAAGTGAAGAGGAACTAAAAAGCCTCTTGATGAAAGTGAAAATGGAGAGTGAAAAAGTTGGCTTAAAGCTCAACATTCAGAAAACTAAGATTATGGCATCTGGTCCCATCACTTCATGGGAAATAGATGGGGAAACAGTGGAAACAGTGTCAGACTTTATTTTGGGGGGCTCCAAAATCACTGCAGATGGTGATCGCAGCCATGAAATTAAAAGATGCTTACTCCTTGCAAGGAAAGTTATGACCAACCGAGATAGCATATCCAAAAGCAGAGACATTACTTTGCCAACAAAGGTCCCTCTAATCAAGGCTATGGTTTTCCCAGTGGTCATGTATGGATGTGAGAGTTGGACAGTGAAGAAAGCTGAACGCCAAAGAATTGATGCTTTTGAACTGTGGTGTTGGAGAAGACTCCTGAGAGTCCCTTGGACTGCAAGGAGATCCAACCAGTCCATTCTAAAGGAGATCAGTCCTGGGTGTTCATTGGAAGGACTGATACTGAAGCTGAAACTCCAATACTTTGGCCACCTCATGTGAAGAGTTGACTCATTGGAAAAGACTCTGATGCTGGGAGGGATTGGGGGCAGGAGGAGAAGGGGACGACAGAGGATGAGATGGCTGGGTGGCATCACCGACTCAATGGACATGAGTTTGAGTGAACTCCGGGAATTGTTGATAGACAGGGATGCCTGGCGTGCTGCAATTTATGTGGTTGCAAAGAGCTGGGCATGACTGAGTGACTGAACTGAACTGAACTGAACCAGGTAAACATTGTTAGAGAAAAAAATTTAAACTCTGTTGGTTCCTTTCATTTCAAAATCACCAAAAATACCGAGTACTCAACACTGCCAGTCTTTGCATAACTTTTTAGTATAATCACTCACTCACTCTCTGAGAACACTATTATACATTGTCTCTTCTCTCCTCAAACTGTCAATACCACCTCTCCCTTCCCACTTTCAACTGATGATCTTGCTTTTGAATATGGAAGTAATTAGAAGACAATCTCCACAAATCCATGGTCCACATCCAGCCACTTACATATATTGGTACACATATATTCTGCCTTCCTTCTTGTTAGTATGGTTTAAATATCTGCGCACTTAAGGCCAACACTCTCATTTATGAATCAAATTTCCTCCTCGTACTGGATCATTCTCATCAGTGAAGTGTTGTAATATCTTACATCTTAAAATAATATTCCCCTGGTTTTCAGGTTTCCACTACCTTCTCCAATTCCCTCTCTTTTAATAAGCTTGTTTTTAACTTTATAATGGTATTAGGTCTATAGAAAAGATGCAAATACAAAGAATTCACATATAACACTTGGCCAGTTTCCCCTATTAGTATTATCATACAATAGTGTAATAAATTTTTGACAGTGAATGAATATTGATATATTATTCATTAAATTCCCAAATTTATTTGAATCATTTGTTGTTCAGTCATTCAGTCAAATCTGACCCTTTGCAACCACATGCACTGCAGCATGCCAGGATTCCCTGTCCTTCACTGTCTCCTGGAGTTTGCTCAAATTCATGTCCATTGAGTCGGTGATGCCATCCAGCCATCTCATGCTCTGTTGTCCCCTTCTACTCCTGGACTCAATCTTTCCCAACATCAGGGTCTTTTCCAATGAGTTCACTCGTTGCATGAGGTGATCAAAATAGTGAAGCTTCAGCTTCAGCATCAGTCCTTTCAATGATTATTCAGGGTTGATTTTCTTTAGGATTGACTGGTTAGATCTCCTTGCTGTCCAAGGGATTCTCAAGAGTCTTCTCTAGCAGCATAGTTCAACAGCATCAACTCTTCCATGCTCAGCTTTCTTTATAGTCCAACTCTCACATCCATACACGATTACTGGAAAAATCATAGCTTTGACTAGATGGACCTTTGTTGGCAAAGTGGTGTCTCTGCTTTTTAATTTGCTGTGAAGCTTTGTCATAGCTTTTTTTTCCAAGGAGCAAGCATCTTTTAATTTCATGGCTGCAGTCAATGTCCAGAGTGATTTTGGAGTCCAAGAAAATACAGTCTGTCACTGTTTCCATTTTGTCCCCTTCTATTTGCCATGAATGATGGGACTGGATGCTATGATCTTCATTTTTTGAATGCTGAGTTTTAAGCCAGCTATTTCACTCTCCTCTTTCATAAAGAGGCTCTTTAGATCCTCTTCCCTTTCTACCATTAAAGTGTTATCATCTGTGTATCTGAGGTTATTGATATTTCTCCCTGCAATCTTGATTCCAACTTGTGCTTCATCCAGCCCAGCATTTTGCATGATAAACTCTGCATATAAGTTAAATAAGCAGGGTGACAATATACAGCTTTGATGTACTGCTTTCCTAATTTTTGAATCTCATTAGTTTTCCCCTAATTTCATTTTTCTGTCACAGGGTCCCATTCAGGGCCCAGGTTACATTTAGTCATGTCTCTTTAGGCTACTCTGGACTGTGACTGTAACTTTCCTTGGTTGTGATGATCTTGAGAGTTTTGAGAGGTACTAGTGAGGCATTTTGTTAGAGTGCCCCACAATTTGGGTTTATCTGATACTTTTATTGTGTTTAAATAGGGATTTTAAGTTTTGGGGGAGATAGCCACAGAAGTGAGGGGCCCTTCTCACCGAACTCTATCACTGGTATATGCTATCAGAGGTAGTGTTTGCTAGGTTTTTCTTCTTAAGAGTTACTCTCCCCAGCTCCTTCTACACTCTATTCTTTGGCAGCAAATCACTAAGTACAGCCTGCCTTCCAGGACAGAGGAGTTAAGATCCACCTCCATTGCTGGGGGAGGAGGAATATCTATATAAGTTATTTGAAATTCTTTTGTATGGGAGATTTCTATCTACTCTCCAGATTATTCAATCATTTATTTATATCAGCATGGATTCATGGATATTTATATTTTGTGTTATAATCCAATATTACATCATTTATTTTCTTGCTCAAGCTGTTCCAAGTTTGGCCATTAGAAGTTCTTTCAGTTAGCTCCTGTGTCCCTTGAACATTGCCTCATCATTTTTTTTTTCTTGAGCTTTCTTACTTTCTGAAACTACAAGATGCTCCAGGCTCATCTTTTATCTTCTCTGGCCCAGCCCTAGAATCATCCAATCTCCAAAGGGTTGGTTCCTTTTGCTAGAGAATGGTATTAGAAACCAAGATCTGGGTGTGCTCATTGCTACTGGGGTGTCATTATTCCCAGGACCTCTTAATGGGTAGAGCTAGAAAATATACTAATCTATGTGTAAAAACATATACACTTGACCCTTTAACAACACAGAGTTGAACTACACAGGTCCACTGATACATAGAATTTTTCTCAATAGTTCAGTTCAGTTGCTCAGTCGTGTCCGACTCTTTGTGACCCCATGAATCGCAGCACGCTAGGCCTCCCTGTCCATCACCAACTCCCGGAGTTCACTCAGATTCACGTCCATTGAGGCAGTGATGCCATCCAGCCATCTCATCCTCTGTTGTCCCCTTCTCCTCCTGCCCCCAATCCCTCCCAGCATCAGAGTCTTTACCAATCAGTCAACTCTTCACATGAGGTGGCCAAAGTACTGGAATTTCAGCTTTAGCATCATTCCTTTCAAAGAAATCCCAGGGTTGATCTCCTTCAGAATGGACTGGTTGTACATACTACTTATTATACAATCTGTGGTTGGTTCAGTTCGAGAATGCAGAAATGTGGATAGAGGGGAACCACATATACAGAGGGCAATGTACAAGTTATATGCACATTTTTAACTGCACAGAGGATTGGCACACATAGCTCCTGCATTGTTCAAGGGCCAAATGGAATTATTTCTGTATCTTCACATCTCTCTATATGAGGCTAAACATGAGTTTACTGATGTCTCCAAATATAATGCATTACATTGATTCATTCTAGCAATCCCTCTATACTTATCTTTAACTGATTTCTTTTCTGTCCCTATAGTTTTGCCTTTAATAGATTTTATGTCATTCCTTTTTATTCCATTGCATGGATGTACTATAGTTTACTAATTGACCTGTTGAAGGGTATTTTGATAGCTTCCCACTTTTGACAATTATGAATAAAGTGGTTATTCACATGTGGGTTTTTGCTGTGGCCATACGTTTACAAATCAGTTGGGTAAATACCTAGAAATGCAACTGTTGGCAAGTCCACGTTTATAAGAAACTACCAAACTTTATTCTAGAATGGCTGTACCATTTTTCCATTATCACCAACTATGAACAGGAGTTCCTATTGCTCTGCATGCTTGTCACCACTTAGCATCGCCAGTTTTCTTGGATTGTAGTAATTCTAACAGGTGTTTAGTGGCATCTCATTGTGGGTTTATTTTGCATTTACTAATATGAAACGATGTTGAGCATGTTTCATATGTCTATTTGCCATGCTTTTCTCTTGTGGTGAGGTGTCTGTTCAGCCCTTTATACCCTTTTAAAAACTGGGTTGTTTTCAACTTTTAAGAGGTCTTTTCAAAATTTTTTCTCAGGTATGTTGTTTGCAAATATTTCTTCCAAGTCTGTGTGGCTTTTCTTTTCATTCTCTTAACGGTCTTTTTAACAGAATGTTTTGAATTTTGTGACTGTAGCCATAAAATTAAAAGATACTTACTCCTTGGAAGAAAACCTATGTCAAACCTAGACAGCTTATTAAAAAGCAGAGACATTACTTTGCCACCAAAGGTCCGTCTAGTCAAAGCTATGGTTTCTCTAGTAGTCATGTACGGGTGTGAGAGTTGGACCATAAAGAAAGATGAGCACCGAAGAATTGCTGCTTTTGAACTGTGCTGCTAGAGAAGACTCTTGAGAGTCCCTTGGACTGCAAAGAGATCCTTGAAAAACGTGGCTTTGAACGATGTGGGTCCACTTACATGCAAAATTTTTCAATAGTAAATACTACAGTACTACATGATTTGCAGTTGGTTTGATTTGTGGATGCATAACCACGTATATGAACAAACTGAATATATAAAGAGGACCAACTCTAAATTACAATCAGATTTCTGACTGCTCAAAATGTTGGTACCCCTAACCCCTGTATTGTTTAAGGGTCAACCTTATTATGGAAATTTAAGTATTTTTACTTATTTTTTTCCAGAAGTACATTGGCTATTCTGATATCTTTGTCTTTCCACATACATTTTAGAATCAGTTTGTCAATATGTATAAAAAATGTCTGCTGGGATTTTGAGTGGGATTGCACTGAACCTGTAGAACATACTGAGAATTCACATCTTAACAATATTGAGTCTTCTAATCTATGGTTATGGAATGTGTTTTCAGTTATTTATGTTCTTTCATTTTTAATCAGTGTTTTGTAGCTTTTTTGCACAGATTCTGTGTGTATTTATTGCCATACATCTCCCTCCAACTACTGCTTTAGTAGCTTACCACAGATTTTGATAAGTTGTATATTCATTTTCATTTAGACTGAGGGGCCTAGAGGAGCTATCCCACGTCGAAGGTCAGGAAGGGCGGCGGTAAGGAGATAACCCTCGTCCAAGGTAAGGAGCAGTGGCTGTGCTTTGCTGGAGCAGTCGTGAAGAGATACCCCATGCCCAAGGTAACAGAAACCCAAGTAAGGTGGTAGGTGTTGCAAGAGGGCATCAGAGGGCAGACACACTGAAACCATACTCACAGAAAAATAATCAATCTAATCACACTAGGGCCACAGCCTTGTCTAACTCAATGAAACCAAGCCATGCCTGCGGGGCAACCCAAGATGGGCGGGTCATGGTGGACAGGTCTGACAGAATGTGGTCCACTGGAGAAGGGAATGGCAAACCACTTCAGTATTCTTGCCTGGAGAACCCCATGAACAGTATGAAAAGGCAAAATGACAGGATACTGAAAGAGGAACTCCCCAGGTCTGTAGGTGCCCAATACGCTAATGGAGATCAGTGGAGAAATAACTCCAGAAAGAATGAAGAGATGAGGCTAAAGCAAAAGCAATACCCAGCTGTGGATGTGACTGGTAATAGAAGCAAGGTCTGATGCTGTAAAAAGCAATATTGCATAGGAACCTGGAATGTCAGGTCCATGAATCAAGGCAAATTGGAAGTGGTCAAACAAGAGATGGCAAGAGTGAACGTTGACATTCTAGAAATCAGCAAACTAAAATGGATTGGAATGGGTGAATTTAACTCAGATGACCATTATATCTACTACTGGGGGCAGGAATCCCTCAGCAGAAATGGAGTAGCCATCAGGGTCAACAAAAGAGTCTGAAATGCAGAACTTGGATGCAATCTCAAAAACGACAGAATGATCTCTGTTCGTCTCCAAGGCAAACCATTCAATATCACAGTTATCCAAGTCTATGCACCAACCAGTAATGCTGAAGAAGCTGAAGCTGAACGGTTTTATGAAGACCTACGAGACCTTTTAGAACTAACACCCAAAAAAGATGTCCTTTTCATTATAGGGGACTCAAATGCAAAAGTAGGAAGTCAAGAAACACCTGGAGTAACAGGCAAATTTGGCCTTGGAATGCGGAATGAAGCAGGGCAAAGACTAAGAGAGTTTTGCCAAGAAAATGCACTGGTCATAGCAAACACCCTCTTCCAACAACACAAGAGAAGACTCTACACATGGACATCACCAGATGATCAACACCGAAATCAGATTGATTATATTCTTTGCAGCCAAAGATGGAGAAGCTCTATACAGTCAACAAAATCAAGACCAGGAGCTGACTGTGGCTCAGATCATGAACTCCTTATTACCAAATTCAGACTCAAATTGAAGAAAGTAGGGAAAACTGCTAGACCATTCAGGAATGACCTAAATCAAATCCCTTATGATTATACAGTGGAAGTGAGAAATAGATTTAAGGGCCTAGATCTGATAGATAGAGTGCCTGGTGAACTATGGAATGAGGTTCGTGACATTGTACAGGAGACAGGGATCAAGACCATCCCCATGGAAAACAGATGCAAAAAAGCAAAATGGCTGTCTGGGGAGGCCTTACAAATAGCTGTGAAAAGAAGAGAGGCAAAAAGCAAAGGAGAAAAAGAAAGATATAAGCATCTGAATGCAGAGTTCCAAAGAATAGCAAGAAGAGATAAGAAAGCCTTCTTCAGTGATCAATGCAATGAAATAGATGAAAAGAACAGAATGGGAAAGACTAGAGATCTCTTCAAGAAAATTAGAGATACCAAGGGAACATCTCATGCAAAGATGGGCTCGATAAAGGACAGAAATGGTCTGGATCTAACAGAAGCAGAAGATATTAAGAAGAGGTGGCAAGAATACACAGAAGAACTGTACAAAAAAGAGCTTCACGACCCAGATAATCACGATGGTGTGATCACTCACCTAGAGCCAGACATCCTGGAGTGTGAAGTCAAGTGGGCCTTGGAAAGCATCATTATGAACAAAGCTAGTGGAGGTGATGGAATTACAGTTGAGCTATTTCAAATCCTGAAAGACGATGCAGTGAAAGTGCTGCACTCAATATGCCAGCAAATTTGGAAAACTCAGCAGTGGCCACAGGACTGGAAAAGGTCAGTTTTCATTCCAATCACAAAGAAAGGCAATGCGAAAGAATGCTCAAACCACCGCACAATTGCATTCATCTCACATGCTAGTAAAGTAATACATGAACCGTGAACTTCCTGATGTTTTCAAGCTGGTTTTAGCAAAGGCAGAGGAACCAGAGATCAAATTGCCAACATCCGCTGGATCATGGAAAAAGCAAGAGAGTTCCAGAAAAACATCTATTTCTGCCTTATTGACTATGCCAAAGCCTTTGACTGTGTGGATCAGAATAAACTGTGGAAAATTCTGAAAGAGATGGGAATACCAGACCACCTGACCTGCCTCTTGAGAAATCTGTATGCAAGTGAGGAAGCAGCAGTTAGAATTGGACATGGAACAACAGATTGGTTCCAAATAGGAAAAGGAGTACGTCAAGGCTGTATATTGTCACCCTGCTTGTTTAACTTATATGCAGAGTACATCATGAGAAACACTGGACTGGAAGAAGCACAAGCTGGAATCAAGATTGCCGGGAGAAATATCAATAACCTCAGATATGCAGATGACACTACCCTTATGGCAGAAAGTGAAGAGGAGCTAAAGAGCCTCTTGATGAAAGTGAAAGAGAAGAGTGAAAAAGTTGGCTTAAAACTCAACATTCAGAATACGAAGATCATGGCATCCGGTCCCATCACTTCACGGGAAATAGATGGGGAAACAGTGGAAAAAGTGTCTGACTTTATTTTTTTGGGCTCCAAAATCACTGCAGATGGTGACTGCAGCCATGAAATTAAAAGACGCTTACTCCTTGGAAGAAAAGTTATGACCAACCTAGATAGTATATTCAAAAGCAGAGACATTACTTTGTCGACTAAGGTCCGTCTAGTCAAGGCTATGGTTTTTCCAGTGGTCATGTATGGATGTGGGAGTTGGACTGTGAAGAAAGCTGAGCACCAAAGAATTGATGCTTTTGAAGTGTGGTGTTGGGGAAGACTCTTAAGAGTGCCTTGGACTGCAAGGAGATCCAACCAGTCCATTCTGAACGAGATCAGCCCTGGGATTTCTTTGGAAGAAATGATGCTAAAGCTGAAACTCCAGTACTTTGGCCATCTCATGTGAAGAGTTGACTGATTGGTAAAGACTCTGATGCTGGGAGGGATTGGGGGCAGGAGTAGAAGGGGACAACAGAGGATGAGATGGCTGGATGGCATCACTGCCTCAATGGACGTGAATCTGAGTGAACTCCGGGAGTTGGTGATGGACAGGGAGGCCTGGTGTGCTGCGATTCATGGGTTCGCAGAGTCAGACACGGCTGAGCGACTGAACTGAACTGAACTCAGACTTCTTATACATTTAAAGGTAGTGTATAACTTAAGTTCCA
Source organism: Capricornis sumatraensis (assembly GCF_032405125.1). Taxonomy (NCBI): domain Eukaryota; kingdom Metazoa; phylum Chordata; class Mammalia; order Artiodactyla; family Bovidae; genus Capricornis; species Capricornis sumatraensis. The sequence goes on along the minus strand of NC_091092.1, from coordinate 61,404,290 downwards.
AATATTTGTGACTTTTCTAACTTTCTGTTATTGATTTCTAGTTTTTTTTTTTTTCCATTATGGTCTCTATATGTTTTTTAGAGTCCTTTAAATTTTGAGCTTTTGCCTCAAAATGTGGTCTACCTTTATGAATGCTTCATCTACACTTCAGAACAACGTGAACTTTACTGTTGTTAGATGGATTGTTGTACAAATGCCAACTGGATGAAGTTGGTTCATGGTACTTAGTTAATATATCAGTTACTGTGTGTACGTATGCGTTTTAGTTGCTCAGTTGTGTCCGATCTTTGTGACTTGAGGGACTGTAGCTCACTAGGCTCCTCTGTCCATGGAATTCTCCAGGCAAGAATACTGTAGTGGGCTGCCATCCCCTTCTCCAGATGATCTTTCCAACCCAGGGATCGAACTGCACTGCAGGCAGATTCTTTACTGTCTGAGCCACCTGGGAAGCCCATCAGTTACTGAGAGATGTATTAAAACCTCCAAATGCAATTGTGGATTTATTTCTACTTTTATCTCTCTTTCAGAATTTTCCACAGTTTGTTGTGATCCACACAAAGGCTTTGGTGTAGTCAATAAAGCAGAAGTAGATGTTCTTCTGGAACTCTCTTGCTTTTCTATGATCCAGTAAATGTTGGCAATTTGATCGCTGGTTCCCCTGTCTTTTCTAAATCTAGCTTGAACATCTGAACATTCTTGGTTCATGTACTGTTGAAGCCTTGCTTTGACAATTTTGAGCTTTACTTTGCTAATGTGTGAGATGAATGCAATTGTGAAGTAGTTTGAACATTCTTTGGCATTGCCCTTCTTTGGGATTGGAATGAAAACTGACCTTTTCCAATCCTGTGGCCACTGCTGAGTTTTCCAAATTTGCTGGCATATTGAGTGCAGTACTTTGACAGAATTGTCTTTTAGGATCTGAAATAGCTCAGTGGGAATTCCATTACCTCAACTAATTTGTTTGTAATGATGCTTCCTAAGGCCCACTTGATTTTGGACTCCAGGATGTCTGGCTCTAGCCTTTGATTGTGTGGATCACAACACACTGTGGAAAATTCTGAAAGAGATGGGAATACCAGACCACCTTAACTGCTTCCTGCGAAATCTGTATGCAGGTCAAGAAGCAACAGTTAGAACAGGAAATGGAACAATGGACTGGTTCCAAATTGGGAAAGGAGTACACCAAGGCTACATATTGTCACCTTGCTTATTTAACTTATATGCAGATTACATCATGCAAAAGGCCAAGCTGGATGAAGCACAAGCTGGAATCAAGATTTCAGGGGAAAATATCAATAATCTCAGATATGTAGATGACACCACCCTTATGGCAGAAAACAAAGAGGAACTAAAAAGCCTCTTGCTGAAAGTGAAAGAGGAGTGAAAAAGCTGGCTTAAAACTCAACATTCAAAAAACAAAGATCATGTCATCCGGTCCCATCACTTCATGGCAAATAGACGGGTAAACAATGGAAACAGTGAAAGACTTTCTTGTCTTGGGTTCCAAAATCACTGTGGATGGTCACTGCAGCCATGAAATTAAAAGACACTTTCTCCTTAGAAGAAAAGCTCTGACCAACCTAGACAGCATATTAAAAAGCAGAGATATTACTTTGCTGACAAGGTCTGCCTAGTCAAAGCTATGGTTTTTCCAGTAGCCATGTGTGGATGTGAGAGTTGGACTATAAAGAAAGCTGAGCACTGAAGAAATGATGCTTTTGAACTGTGGTGTTGGAGAAGACTCTTGAGCGTCCCTTGGACTGCAAGGAGATCAAACCAGTCAATCCTAAATGAAGTCAACCCTGAATATTCACTGGATGGACTGATACTGAAGCTGAAGCTCTAATACTTTGGCCACCTGATGGGAAGAACTGACTCACTGGATAAGACCCTGATGCTGGGAAAGATTGAAGGCAGGAGGAGAAGACAATGACAGAGGACAAGACGGTTGGATGGCATCATCGACTCGACTCAGTGGACGGGAGTTGGAGCAAGCTCCAGGATATGGTGATGGTAAAGGACAGGGGAAACCTGGTGTGCTGTAGTTCATGGGGTTGCAAAGAGTCAGACATGATTGAGCAACTGAACAACAACAACTTAAGTTAAAGAAAAATATTTAAGTAGACTATAATTTTTTAGAGTAGTTTTAGGTTCACAGCAAAACTGAGACAAAAGTTCAGAGAGATCCATATATCCTCTGTCCCTACCTCATCCCTTAACTTTTATCCTGAGTCTTTACATTTAAAGCGTGTTTCTTGTAGACAACATATAGGTGAATATTTTTTGATTCATTTTGACAATTTATTTTTTGAAGAGATTACCAATGTAGTTGACTTTAAATCTGCCTTCTTGCTGCTTTCTATAGTTGTATTTATTCCTTACTTCCTTTCTTTTTTCTTCTCTGTCTTTCTGATTTTCATTGTATGATTCCATTGACTTATTATTCACACTATTTTAAAAAACATTTTAAAATTATTCTTCCAAATGTTTAGAATGTACATTTTAAATAATCTAAGCCCACTTTTAGATAAATCTAAAGTGTCACTCAAAGTTGTAGAGTATTTTGCATACCACTAGCTATGAAAAAGAGTTCTGATTCCTCATCATCCTAGTTAGAACTTGGTATTATAAATAGAATATTCCTAATTTCTCCCTCCTATCCTGTCATATTGTTTTCACTTATTTCACTTTTATATGTGCTATGAACACCAAACACATTGCTGCTACTGCTACTGCTAAGTGGCTTCAGTCGTGTCCAACTCTGTGCGACCCCATAGATGGCAGCCCATCAGGCTCCCCCGTCCCTGGGATTCTCCAGGCAAGCACACTGGAGTGGGTTGCCATTTCTTTCTCCAATGCATGAAAGTGAAAAGTGAAAGTGAAGTCATTCAGTCGTGTCCAACTCTTAGCGACCCCATGGACTGCAGCCTACCAGGCTCCTCTGCCCATGGGGTTTTCCAGGCAAGAGTACTGGAGTGGGGTGCCATTGCCTTCTCGAAACACATTACTATTACCATTTAAATAGTTAAAATTTCATGTAATTCAGAAGCAGAAAAGTTTGTTTTTTTATCTTCATTCCTTTCTAACACTCTTTATTTTTATGTAGATCCAAGTTTGTTACCTATATCATTTTTCTTTTGCCAGAAGAAATTCTTTTACAATATTTTGAGAAGCTAGCTGAGAAAGTCTATTTCTCTATCACTTTTGAAGGATTGCTGGATATAGAATCATAGGTGGTAGTTTTTTTCCTCCCTTTAATGTCTTAAAATTGTCATTCCATTGTGTTCCTGCTTGTATAGCTTCTCATGAGAACTTCACATAATTCTCATCTGTCTTTCTCTGTAGGTAAAGTGTTTTTCTCTCCTCTGACTGCCTTCAAGATTTGCTCTCTGTTTTTGCTCTTTTGCCTAAGTGTGGGGTTGTGTTTGTGTGTGCATGGGTTTTTAAAACGTATCCTAAGCTTCTCTAAGCTTCTTGGATATGTGGTTTGGTGTTTGTCATGCATTTTGGAAAGCTTTCAGAAATTATTTCGTCAAATATTTCTTCCGCTTAGTTCTTTCTTTCTTTTTTCAGTATTCCATTCATGTGTATTATATAACTTGATATCATTCCACATTTTCTGAATACTCTGTTATGTTTTGTTTGTTTGTTTCCACTCTCATTTTCTCTGTGCATTTCAGTTTAGGTAATTTCTAATGACCTATTTTTACATTCACTGATTCTATTCATGGGTGTGTCTAATAAGCCCCACAAAGTCATTCTTCATTCCTGTTACTATGCTTTTGATTTCCTTTTGATTCTTTCTTGTATTTTTCTATCCCTCTGCTGACAGTATCCATCTGGTCTTCCACTTTGTCTATCTCTTCCATTTAGAATCCTTAAAATATTAACCACAGTTATTTTAAATTTCCTGACTGAAAATTTCAATACATATGTCACATGTGAGTCTAGTTCTGATGGTGCCTTTTCTCTTCAACTTGTGTTATTTCTTGCCTTTTAGCATGTATGTTTTGTAATTTTGTGCTTGTTGTTGACAGCCAGACATACTGTATAGAGCAGTAGATACTGAAGTAAATAGGACTTTATGGTGACTATTTATATCAATCTGGCCAAGAGTTGCACTGTGTCTGATGTTCGCTCTGTCTATGGGTACCAGAGGCTTTAAATCCCTTTAGTGATCTTGTTTTTACCTCCCCTCTTGGCCTTGCCCCTTTTCTTGGTGCTTCATGTCCAAGACAGTGTTTGTAGCTGTCATCCACTGCTATTTTAACAAAGACTTATTAGCTTGCTGGAGTCGGGGGAGGAAAGGGAATTCTCTGATCTTGGGATTAAGTCTAAGTCTTTGGAGTGCATTGTGGGTCTGTGTCTTGGGAGTATGGTCCTCACAGTTGTTTTTGGCCCTTTCCAGAGTACTGTGAGTTGAACTGTATTCCCCCAAAAGATATGTTGAAGTTCTCACCTCTAATACCTGTGAATGAGACCTCATTTGGAAATAGCATCTTTGAAGATAATCAAGACAGGATGAGGTCATACTGGATTTGGGTGGGCCCTCAATCCACCAAAGGTGCCCTTGTAAGGAGAGAGAAATTGGAACACACAGAAGAGACCCAGTAAAGAAGGTTATGTAATGATGGAGGCAAACAGTGGAGTGATGTTGCCGAAAGCCAAAGGACACCAAGGAGAGAGAAGAAAGAATTCTCTCCTAGAGCCTTCAGAGAGGACACAGCCCTGCCAACAACTTCATTTCAGATTTTCTACCTCTAGAATTGTGAAAGAATAAATTTTTCTGCTGTTCTCTGCTGACTAGTTCATGGTAAATTTATCATAGCAGTGCCAGGAAACTAAAACACAGGAGTAAAGCTTTTGGCCCCTCTGCCACCTAATACCTTCCCTGGCTGTAGAATTTCCAGTCTATGTCTTTGAAATTTTCTCCCCTGTATAGTACACTCAAGATCAGTTGTTAAATCATGTCCACCTCTCTGTGACACCTGCCAGGCTCCTCTGTCCATGGGATTTCTCAGGCAAGAATCCTACAGTGGTTTGCCATTTCCTCCTTCAAGGCATCTTCTTGACCCAGGGATTGAACCCATGTCTCCTGCATTGTCAGGCGGATTCTTTACCACTGAGCCACCAGGGAAGCTCCCGCCCCTGTATACTGAGGCTTTGATTTTTTCTTTCCTTTTTCCTTAGATGACCTGGGGAGACAAAGTGGGGTGGACCATGGCAGAGCTCCCTTCCCCTAGCTGGGATGAGATTTTACTATTAGCCCATATTATTTCTGTCTTTCTCACAACCTGTAAAAGAATCCTGGAAATACATGGTTAGAAGTTGTCACAACTCCACAGAAAGTATTTTCAGTCCACATGAAGAGTATGTCACTGCACGACGATGTAAATATACTTTACATTTACTGAAGTTTACACTTAAAATGGTTAAGATGATATATTTTATGTTACTTTTTTATCACAATTAAAAATAAAGTATCTGTCTCTACACGTCTTACCAAAATGATCTTCATGTTGCTGCCAAACACAATTCAGAGACTTGGAGGCTGTATGGTGCCAATAGATGGCTAGTGGAAATAAGCTTTTGAAGTTGGACTGTTGAAGGGCCCAATGTGTGACCCGTCCCCTCAGCAGGTCCTGGAGACTGCTTTGTAGGTGGGACAACCTATGACACCACATCCTAGAAAATTCAACAACGAGAGTGTTAGTAACAATATAAAACAAGGTTTATACGGCTATAGGAATAACACTACATATGTAACTATGTAAAATAATTGATTTTCTTATCTCAACCACAGAGCATTAAAGGAGAAATTCTGAAAAGCTAACCATAAGTGGTCGATAACCATTACTTCTATTTTCTTACCAGCCACTCGTATTATGCACTGTAATCTTGCTTCCATCCCACTATCTAACTGAAGTGGTTCTTTAGAAAATCACTAATTCTAATCTTCCAACCACATATAAGGGTTGCCTTTTAGATCTTGTCCTTCTGGGACTCATCACTGTGACACTATTGATCATCCTCATCTTGATGCCTTGAAACTTTCTTTTCCACTGATTATGTGTAATTGTGGGGGTTTCTTAAACTTTCAGTGACTCTGTTTCCTGTTCTGTAAAATGAGTATAATAATAATACTTATCTCATGGGTTTAGTGTACTTAGAACTGTGTACATAGTAAGACCTATATATGTCAGCTACTATCATTCTAATCATCCTCATCATTATTGTTATTAGGGATAAACTATATCTATTGAGAAAAGTACCTTTCTCGGAGTTGATGACAACCTGAGTGTGATGCTTTCATAAATATTAAAAAAAAAAACACCATTTGCATATGATCTTAAAAGGAATTCATTCATCTTGTGGGAAAAAAAGAAGGTCATGCCAGAGAAGCTATATGGAGCTTGATGTGAACCTTCTCAATAACTCCTTGCAAAAATGCTTGCTTTGAGTGGATGTGTACATGTTACTATGTGGTAAAAGTTGATAAAGGAACTGAATTTCATGCTGATGGGGGATGAAACCAATCACATATACCAAGTCCATAGCTAGAGATATAAGATAATTTGCTGATGACTGAGGGAGGTTTCTGAAATAGGTTAGAGTCTTCACCCCTGGAGGAGGGCATGGCAACCCACACCAGTATTCTTGCCTAGAAAATCCCATGGACAGAGGAGCCTGACAGGCTGCAGTCCATGGGAGTCACAAAGAGTTGGACATGACTGAGCAACTAAGCACAAGGTCTTCAGGGAAAAGTCCAATTTAGTTATCATATTAGGTAATGCCTCCAATTACCTGATCCTAAGCCACCTCTCAGCCTGACATCCTATTATTTACTTCCTTGTACTTATTTGTTCATAGTTTCCCAGACTCACTATAAATTTTGAGAAACTCTTGTTCATGCTATTTGTTCCTCTAAAGTGAAGCCCTTCCTACTCTCTTCTATTCATCTTTTAAGAATCAGTGGAGATATCATGTCATCTAAGAATTATTCCCTAGATTCTCAGAATGAACTAGCAGCTTTCTTTAGTTCTCTCATAACAGTCTGTTTACGCCTCTGTCTTCCATTTCAATACATTTTGTTGAAATTGTATGCCTTTCTATTATGACATTGTTAATTGGCTACACTCCGATATAAACAAAAAGAAGTCAGACACAAAAGGCCATATGCTATATGATCCCATTTATATGAAATGTCCAGAAAAGGCAAATTCAAAGAGATAAAAGGTAGATTAGTGCTTGTCTCCAGCTGGAGCAGTGGGTAGGGAGGAATTGGGGAATGACAGCTAATATGTGTGCAGTTTCTTTTTGCAGGGATGTATATGCTCTAAAATTAAATGATGATTGCAAAAATTTAAAAAAAAATTATGTTTTTATGCTTTCCTACCAGTAAGACCTGGATACATCTCAACAGGAAACCTATGGGTCATTTATGTTTGTACCCTAATATCTAGCATGGTTCCTAGTACTTAGGAGAATTTCATAAACATTTGTGGACATTGGATTGAATTAATTTTCTTTGAGGTTCATAGCATCTTTAAATCTGCTAAGGTGTCTGCTATAAATCTTAACTTAAGTAATTAAAGTGTTGATGAAATCAAGCCAAAGGTAGGGTTTGCAATAGGCCATCTCAAACTCTTCCATTGCTTATGGTCTGCAATCAGCACTCTTTGAGTATGGTTATTAATATATAATTGTATTAATTATATAACCTACCAATATGGATTCATAATTCTTGTTCCCAAGGGTATCATAAAAGACTTGTTAAAATCTTGCTGAAATTGCATTCATTCAATATACATGTTATAGCTGTCATATTTTCATAAACACCTCTAATAAAATTAGATCTGTGTGGAATGTCTTGTTGATAACTTTGCAATTTTCTAGGTATTCGTTTACTTGAAAATCTGTTCTAGAAGCTAACCAAGGACATATTTAACTCATTGATTAGTAGATTGAAAACTTCCTTCTTCTTGTTAGAAGTGGTAGTATACTTATATAAATTAAGTGTTAAAGCATCTTCCCTTATTCTTATTAATTCTTTTGATCATTGGGAATTGTTAAACAATATCAAGTTATAACTTATCCAACCCAGGACACATGTACTTCTTCCTTCTGAGAACATAGTTAACATTGTTCTGCCTTTGCAAGCCCGAGGTAATTTTGGGCCTTAATCCTTCCAAATACTAATCCTTTAGGCACGTGCCATCTGCTATATTCATCCTTCTTTTCGCTGTTTATACATCATTCTTTAAAAAGAAAAACAGCACCTATGAGGTCATTGTAAAACTTCCCCTGCAACCCATGTATTCCCTCATTTCTCCTTTAATAGGATAATTTGCTGTTCCATGGTCAAAATGATATTTTTGAGAGCTTCCCAATCTTTAGAGTCTAACTTCATCTTAATGTAAATTAAGGTCCATCAAGTATCAATCATCCTAAGAGAAACTTTTGGAGAACAGCAATTGCTAGAAATTCTAGTCAGAGTAAGCGATTACATAATAGGTCAATCTGAACCTTTGCATGGTTATTGCTAAGGAAGAAGCATTCTCTCTTAAAAGGCTTAAAGCCGAGTCCATTTAGCCTCTGTCAATTTTTCCTTTCAAATGTCTCTCAGATTTGTTCTTCTCTTTCCATTCCTATAGATGCTTTCATCAGCTCATACCTGGACTACTGCCATAGACTAGATGGTTTCCTTGCCTCCATTCTATCCATATGCCAATCCACCTTCCATACTACTGCCAGATTAATTTTCTTAAAACAATTTCAGCATATCACTCTCCTGCCTGAGACCTAGCTCAAATGTCACCTTTGTAAAATCTTCCTAACCCCCCTAGGAAGAGTTAGGAGCTGCCTACTCAGTGTTCTCACAGCGCTTTGTGCATACCCTTATGAGCTTACAACATATCCAATAATTACCCATTTAATTACTTCTCTCTTCCATTCTCTGAGAGCTCCTTGAGGGCAGACAAAACTATTGACGCATCTCTTGGCCCGATCTATCTTGCCCCGTGCCTCAGTGCCTTCACATATGTGGTTTCCTCTGCCTACTGTATTTCTCCCTCTCATTATTCCTGCTCAATTCATTTAACACATATTTACTGGGGGTCAACTTTGTGCCAGAAACTATTTTAGGCACTTGGGATTTATCAGGGAACAAAACAAACAAAAATGCCTGCTTTCATGGAGCTTATCTTCTAGTGGAAGGACAAAGATAAATATAATCAATAAATATAAGAAGGCAGTCAGGGCGATGCAGCAGGATAAAGGGGTGTGCTGAAGGAAGTAGGACTTTTAAACATGGTGATCAGGGTAGACTTTATTGAGAAAAATGACATTTGAACAAAAAGGGAATTGTTCATGATGATATTTTTCTGGTTTAAAGGAGGTCAAAGTAAAAGCTCTAAGCTGAGATTGTATCTGTCATACATATCTTTGTCTGGGTTTAACTAGTGCAAGAATATATTGGACTGCATGAGTTAAGAGGATGCTCCTTAAAAAAAAAAAAAAAAAAGAGGATGCTCCTTTACATCGAGGTCTCAAAATTAAATGCCCACAGGGTCTAGGCAAGAAACATAAATAGGTGAAGCATAAGAGACAATAGGGGACTGTGGTGAGAGGGGTGAATCGAAGAATGCTTGATCTGTCCAAAAATACTAGCCACTACTCAGGTCTAGCTAATTATTGCCAGAGAGTATTAATGTTGCCATATTTGAGAGAAGCCAGAAATGTATATTCTATGAGAAATATCCCAATGTGTAACGTTGACAACTGCATTAGGCCAGGTCCTTTGAAAAGGAGGTGCCATGACAGGCACAGATTGTGCAAGTGGTTTATCTGGGGAAACGTTTGACAGAAAATAGAGACAGAGTCTGAGAAGTCCAGGAGAGTTGTTGTGTCATGATGTAGGTCTAATTTCTGTGGAAGAGGGTAAATGCAAATCAAAACCACAATGAGATACCACTGCCTATCTGTCATAATGGCCATTATCAAAAACCCAACAAGTAACAAGTATTGGCAAGGATGTAGAGAAAAGGGAACCCTCCAACACTGTTGATGGGAATATAAATCAGTACAGTCACTATGGAAAACAGTACGGGGGTTGCTTAAAAAATTAAAACCAGAGATACCATATGATCCAGCAATAACACTCCTGGGCATGTACCTTAAAAACCAAAAACACTGACTTGAAAACATATATGCACCTGTGTGTTTCAATGCAGCGTTAATTTTTTTTTAATGATTCTGATCATTAGTTGTGACCCTCAGAAAACATTTCCACATGAATTTAATTCATAAGCTAGAGCTATGCTTCCTAAAATCCTCCCTTCCGTCTTCTCTGGTTCTCACACATCCTGCCACTGCTGTAGGGATGCTCACACTCCATGCTAAGCTGCTTCAGTCCTGTCTGACTCTGTGTAACCCCATGGACTGTAGCCCACCAGGCTCCTCTGTCCATGGGATTCTCCAGGCAAGAATACTGTAGCGGGATGCCATGCCCTCCTCCAGGGGCATCTTCCCAGCTGAGAGATCGAACCCACGTCTCTCACATCACCTGTACTGGAGGCAGATTCTTTACCACTAGCACCACCTGTGCTGACCGTGGGAATGAGCCAACACATCCACAATTCTTGGGGGTGTCAGGCAGCTGGGGACCACCAGCGGCCCACCAGGGAGGCCTGGCATGGATATAGTAACACCTTAAATCTGTAGGGACTAGACGATGCGCTGGCCAACCCCAAAGTTCTCCAGGGAGCAGCCTTGGGAGATTCTGAACACCAATAACCTGATGCAGGTATCTGTCCCAGGGCCAGGTGGGCTCGGTGACAAAGGGAGTGGTTCTGAGCCACTTTTATTAAACCAACAGGTGGCACAGCTAAGTGCAAAACTTCACATTCCAAACTGTGGGGGACAGGAAGGGGAGTTGTTGGGTCCTTCCCCGCCCCCCCCCCCCACCCCACTCTCAAGCATGTTACAACACAGCTCTAAAGCCTGGAGGGCCTACCTGATGGGTGACAGCTTAGGAGTCAGGTGGGGGAGGACCCTAGCACCCTCTCATTCTCTGCAAAAGGTCTGGAGAAGGAGTGAAAGCTCCCCAAGCATGCCCCCAGCCTCAACTGCTCCTCTGTAACAATGGGCCCTCCTCCATCAGGAGAAACACATGTCCCTTCCCGAGCAACAGAGTATGATTATATCCAGCTGTTCCTGAGTCCAGGCTCAGGAGAGGAAGTCTCAGCGAGTGTCAGTTCAACCATGCGCTCAACAGGTTGGCCGCCCACCTTAGCAGCTGGGCCCCACGCTTCTGCAAAGGGAGGACCCCTGGGCCTTGGGGAAACAGGACCCCCAGACACTGATGCTGCTTATAGCTCCCTGGGTAACCCTGGGTGCTACCCCCAGCCTTCCCTTCCCACCTTTTCAGCATCTGCTGAGTCTGTAACCAAGCCCATTCCTTCCCCACCATCCTTGAGGATCACACGCCTGCCAGCCATGACCCCTAAGTGGGCAAAGACCTGCCCCCTAAAATATATCACCACGTCCCCTCTAGAAAACACAAATCCTGAGATCTCACCTGGTGGTCACTGCTTAAGACTCTGCACTCTCACTGCAGGAGTCAGGGGTCTGATCTGTGGTCAGGGAGAACTAAGGTAGATTTCCCAGGTGGTGAGGTGGTAAAGAATCCGCCTGCCAATGTAGGAGATGCAAGATAGGGTTTGATCTCTGGGTGGGGAAGATCTCCTGGAGAGGGAAATGGCCACCCACTCCAGGATTCTTACCTGGACAATCCCATGGACAGAGGAGCTTGGCGGGCTGCAGTCCATGGGGTCACAAAGAGATGGACACGACTTAGCAATTGAGTGCACAGGCACAGGCAACTGAGATCCCACCAGCTGCACAGTCCAAAAAGAAACCCACCATCAAATCCCAAAGACAATAGACCTGTGACTACAGGTTGGAGGGATCAGATGGGTGGGTGTGTGGTCAGGGCAAAGGGAACTGGAATGACTTTTCCCTGGGAGCCCAGGGCCAAATGCAGAACCCCCTGTTTGCTCAGCTGGGCCAGAATGTTCTAGAGAATGCAAGAGGAAGGTCAAAAGAACCAAAGTCTCCCAAAGCAAGCAGGCCTTGGGGGAAAGCTCCATGGTTTCCCAGCACACTGAGGCCTTCCCAAGTGTTGGGCATCCAGTGCGGGGGGGGGGGGTCAGAGATGGTCACTCTACTGGGTTCAAAGGGTTCCCCACTCCCACCCCGCTGCCAGCGCCCACACCAGAAGCCCTCCTGGATTACTCACAGCCAGCTCACCCACTTGGATGGGTAAGGGGCACCATTCTCTCCTGCCTGCCCTGGGGCTGCAAGGAGGTGACAGGGCTCAGAGCTTGGGCCTCTGGCACATTTGCATGAGAACACAGCCCGGCCTGGAGAACTGGACTGGGGTGGCACGGGCTTTCTTCTGGGGCTGGTTGTGCTTGCACATGTGTGTGCAAGGATCTGGAGCAGCGCTGTCCCATGGAACCTCCTGCCATGGAGGCAAGGTGGCCTCTCCGAGATGCCCAGTAAGGCGGCTGGCACCTCCACAGTGGTGGTTCCTAAGATGCAGCTGGTATGATGGGGGAACCGACTGTCTCCCTCGGGTTCAAGTCTGAATCACAATTGCCAGCAGCTGCCGCAGCAGATGGCATAAAATGGTGCTCTTGGATCCCGGGGACTCGCCATGCCCCCCTGAGCAGGACTGAAGTATCCATCCATCACCAGCCCAGAACGCTGCCCTGTCCACTCACGGAGATGACCACCGCCCACCAGGGCCCGCACGTCACAAGGTGAATGGGTACCCAAGGGCCTGGCACGTCTCCCCACGGGCCCAGTGGGGTAAGGCACGGGAGTCCTACTCTGCACCTGCACGGTGTCCAGCAAGACTTTCCCAGGGGCCAGCGACCTCAAGAGTGGACACTGAAGGTCCTCTCTCCAAATGCCCCCAAATTCAGCACTGCTTACAAAATCCAAAAGATGGAAACAACCTAAGTGTTCATTGATGGAGGAATGGACAAAGAAGATGTGATATGTACATATGGTGGCATATTACTCAGCCATAAAAAAGGATGAAATCTTGCCATCTTCAGTAACACTGATGGGCCTAGAGAGTACTGTGCTGAATGAGATAAGTCAAAGAGAGAAAGAAATACCGTATGATTTCAGGTATGTGTCAGATGTAAAAAACAATACAAATGAATAAATAAAATAGAAACAGGCTCATAGATACAAAAAACAAACTGGCCGTTGCCAGAGAAGAGGAAAGTAATGGGGGATGAAAGAAACAGATAAGGGATCGTAAGAGGTACAAACTTCTGGATACAAAATAAATTAGCTGTGTGGGCATAATGTATACATAGGGAATATAGCCAATAACATTATAATATCTTTGTATGGTGATAGGTGGTAACTGGACTTATCATGGTGATAATTTCATAATGTATAGAAATATCGAATCACTATATTGCACACCTGGAAGTAATACGGTATTGTAGGATATACTTCAGCTTAAAAAATAGGTGGCTTTAGACCGCCTACCTCACACCACACACACAAAAGAAGTCAAAATGGATTAGAAATAAATGTAAGATTAAACTATAAAACTTTCAGAAGAACATATAGGAGAAAATCTTCATGACCTTGGATTAAGCAAAGAGTTCTTAGATACAACACGAAAAAGCACAATTTGCAAAAGAAAAATGATAACTTGAGCTTAACCAGAATTCAAAACCTTTGCTTTTCAAAAGGCATCATTAAAAAATGAAAAAAACTAAAAATATTTAAACAATGAAAAGACAAGTCACAGATAGGAAAAAAAATTCAAATGATATACCTGATAAAGCACTTGTATCCTAAATATATTTTTAAAATCTTACATCTCAATAATAGGAAAGGAAATAACCTAACTGAAAAAATGGGCAAAATATTAGATAGGCATTTCTTCAAAGAACATTTACAAATGGACAAGACAGATGAAAGGATGTTCAATATTTTTACATTAAGGAAATGTACATCAAATCTAAAACGAGATATTACTTTACATCCACAAGGGCAGCTATACATCTTCTAAAAGGAAAAAGGACAAAATATTGGTGAGGATGTAGAGAAATTAGAACTTTTATATGGTGCTGGTGGTGCATGTGAATGTAAACAATGTAAAATGATGTGGGTTAGTGGTTGTTAAGGGGGTTGGGATGGTAATGGGGACTAAATGCACATGGGCAAGAGAGCGATGCTATTGAGGTGACAGAAATAGCTAACGTTGAATGCAGTAATGGTTGCACCACTTGATAAATTTACTAAAAATCCTTGAAAGTACATGTAAAAGGAGTCAAATTTATGGTGTGTAAATTATATCTCAATACAAAATTTTAAAAACACTTTGGGAAGGAGAGAAAAACAGAAAGTTCGTGTGTTTGATTATTCATTAGGGGTCATACACGCCTCATTGAGCTGCTGTATGTTGTTGATGTTGCTATTGTGGTTATGGTAGGAGTGGAGATTTTCCCATGAGGACTGAGGGTCAAGCAAAGACTTGGATCATTTAATATAGTTTTGTAATTAACAGAAAAGGAAAGAGTGTTGCTGGGTTGAAATTCTGAGTAACAGGAGGAAAGAGAAGTGAGTGGGTTTACAAAAAAAATGTTCAGCACGCAGAAGTGGCAAGATTTTGCACTGACCAGATATTAGGAACGAGGAAGAATGAGGATGCCTCAGACTTAGCATGCTTCAAGTTGAATTCCTGTTGTCTCAAACTTACTGTCCTCCTGTGCTGCTCATCTCAGAGTGGATCAGCGTCCTGGCACAGAGGAAGTATTCATTGATTGTCTTCAGAGTGACAGTGTGAATGAACAGAGGAAAAATATGGCCAAAGCCTCCACGGGGTCCTGCCAGTCAGTCAGTCCTACGCTCACCCACGAGGTCAGCTCAGCAGATGTCTAGCAGAAGTTCCCTCTCACCCAGTTGATCACTTGGGAAATCATCAGGTCCCCAATCCTAAAGGACACTCGCATTCATACCCAGCAGCCACTCCTTGTTTCAACCCTGTGGGCGTGGCAGAGACCAGATTTTGCCCAAAGCCTGTAAATTGTCCTGCAAATTCTTTACACGTGGGCAACGGCAGGTGCATTTATAGCCCATATGAGCACAGGGGACATGTGGTGTTGTACAGAGGGGGTCACAATGGTGCCCAGCTTGTGGATCCATGTTCACTTTGGCTCCAAGCAGAAAGAGACTCTTCCCATCAGAACGGGTGTATTCACCCAGGGCCTACGTCTGCCCCACCCCACCTCATCCTGGCAGGCAGAAAACACAGCTGCCAGAAACACTGCAGAGAGTGAGTGATCAGTTTGGATATTTTACTGCTGTCTCCAAAGTTGACAAGCAGAGATACAGAGCTGTTTGTGGTTCCTCATACAGATACTAAAACCAGAAAGTGATCCCTCACAGTCCACCATTCTTCTCAGAAATAGGGGGACATGCAAAAGACACCCCCAGACTCAACCCACCCTTTGAACATTCCCTTCATCATACTGGTTATGAGATAAAGTATAACATCTTTAAGTATCACGACAGATAAACACATTTACCTCTTGTGGTTGTGAAGATTACAGTGTTTTGCATAATATATGGTTGCCATTATCACTGTCACTAGTTCCTTAATGAGAAGGAATTAGAGGGACAGCATCATGTCCCTCCATAGGGTTTCTAATTCTTTGCCCTTATGCTGCTGCTGTTGCTTCAGTCGTGTCCGACTCTGTGCGACCCCACAGACGACAGCCCACCAGGCTCTGCCGTCTCTGGGATTCTCCAGGCAAGAACACTGGAGTGGGTTGCCATTTCCTTCTCCAATGCATGACAGTGAAGTCGCTCAGTCGTGTCCAACTCTTCGCAACCCCATGGACTGCAGCCTACCAGGCTCTTCCGTCCATGGGATTTTCCAGGCAAGAGTAGTGGAGTGAGTTGCCATTGCCTTCTCCTTTGCCCTTATAGTTAATGCAAAATCAAGTGGAATTTTTAATACAGTGTTTCCTGAAAATACCAAGCTAAGAGGCAACCCTAAAAGACAACTCTATGGGAATGGCATATGAAAGCATTCCTCCATATGAGAGCTCAGGTCTGTCTTGCAGTGTTTGATTACACAGCTAAGTCACCCAAATCTTTCTGATTAGACTTTGCCAGACCGTGTACAATGCTCATTCAACCCATAAGGTTTTGGACAATGATTTATCATCTGGTTAAACTCTTTAACGGTAAAGCATTCAGAAGGGCATTCTTTGGAGTTAACATTAAACCAAAGCATTGAATTAATGTTTCCAGTTTTCCCCGCAGGTGGTAAAGTAAGTAAGCCTCCTTGGGCTTTGCAGAATTGTTTGCATAACAGAGAGAGATCTCCTGGCCTAACTTCCCCAATGCCCTGCCCTGCCTCTTGCTAGGTTTCCTGCTCCCGAGGGGCCGAGAAAGGGTACCATCTGGGCAGAAAACATTAGCAAGAAAGAGTCGGTGCTGCAAGGTCCTGCAGACAACCGAATTCCAGCTTGCACTGCACTGCCCAGCCAGGCGAAGCATGGAGATGGGAGGGATTCGCTGAAAGCTGGACATAGTGAAGGACAGACCCAGGGCGGGGAAGTCTGCTCGAGTTTGAGGCTATGTCCTCTGGGCAGCAGTCCCAAAGCGAGTCTGCTGCAGCTCTGCAAGCTGTTCCCAAGCACTGGGTCCAGCAGATCACGCGCTGATCTACGGGCTCTGGGTCGCGCAAGTGCCACCCACCGTGTAACGGAAGCCCTGCAGCAAGGAACAAGTGGCCTTCTCCTGTGCCAGGGTGAAGGTAAGTACCACCGCCCCGGGGCCCAAGCAGCCAGGGTGGGGGCGGCCACTATCTCACCTCCCCGGGCCTGCAAGCCAGCGCCTCGGCCACGCCACTCATGAACCCACCCAGAACACCCCTTCCTCGCTCCATGGGGCGGGACCCACCTGTGCCAGAGGTCGCGACTCCCAATTCAGCCAAGCGGACGAATCGCAAGCGAGGAGAGCCTCGGAAGGCAGCCCTGCGCCCGCCCTTTTGCTTTTGGCCCCCAAACCGGCAGCCCCACACTCCCCCCTCCCCCGGCGCGAGGCCCCGTTCCCCGCCCGGAGGCCCCGCCCCGCTCCTTCCGGCCGGGGGGCGGGGCGTCGCGCCGGGCACGCAACTGATGGCCGCGCGCACTGGATCCTTGGAATCAGCAGGATGGAGACGGGTCGCTGAGGTCGATTCCTAGCAGATTGGGAACCATCAGTTGCAGACAGCAAAATAGATGGACCCATAAAACGATGCGTGTAAGACCCAGGTCGCCTTGCTTGCCTTTTCAGGACTCCGCCTCGGATGCTCCTATTTCCGGTAGTTTTATTGAGGTTCACTAAATTTACCTTCTTCCAGTAGACTCCGCCGCTCTCTTGAGCTTACGTGAACACAGCACTCACTGCTGGCCTCCCACCAACTCGTTGTTGTTCAGGCGCTCGGTCGTGTTCTGTCTCTTGCGACCCCGCGGACTGCGGCACGCCAGGCTTTCCCCCAATTTAGTTGAGCACTTTGAATCCAAGGTCCAGGTACAGTGTTAAGTACAGTAAGCGCTAGAATGGAACGAATCATTAGGAACACACAGCTTAGGCACGCAAACATGGAAGAACAGTATACATATGACAAAGAAGGACAAATTAAGCTCCCTGAAATACTATGTGTGATGGAAATTCAGGACAAAGGGAGAAACTGAGAGCAACACATAGCAAATGTCATGTATAGACATTGAAAATGGGAGACTGAGCAGTCTCGTAGTTATTGGACATGCAAATTGATATTCAAAATGGTAATAGAAAAGGAAAAGGTTTGCAGAAGTCAGGACCAACAAAGGAGAAAAAAACCTTCATACTTTTACCCTGGAATTCTTTCTGCTGAATGTTTTTTCCCTAATTGTCTATTTTCAAAATTGCTACTCATTATTTTTGACTCAATTGAGATATTACCTCCTCTATGAATCCTTCCTTTTCTTTCCTAAGTAAGTGTATATTCTGGTTTTTCATGAGTCCAATGTGACCAATGGTCTCAAGCACAGGCCTCAAGTATACCACTTAATCATTCTGGATTATAGTTTCTCTGTTTGCATGCCTGTGTCCCTCTGTGAGCAGGTGGCTTCTTGAAAGCTGGAAATTCATATTTTTCAAACTTATTTTCAGAGTCCCTAGCCCAGAACCTAACAAATCTTGTGTGTAATGTGAGCATTATCTAGAACCAGTGAGTAGGAAGAAAAAAGGCTATAGCTAGGATGTGAATTAATGTACAGAAGAATCACTGAATAAGGTGAGATGATAGACTCAGACTTGTGTTTACTCATGCAGCAAACATTAATGCGTGTCAACCAAACTCCAGGTGCAGTATTAACCACTGAGTGTAAGATAGTAAACAAAAACTGGAGAGAGTTCGTGCCCTATGGAGTTTAAAGAGCAAATAGGAATTAGCCAGGCAAACAGGAAAAGGAACATTCCAGATGGAAGGAACAGTATGACCAAAGGTCCTGTAATAGGAAAGAGCATGACGATAGCAACTAGAGTGACAAGATCGATAAGGGGGAGTCGAAATCAACAGGGAGAAAGTACCCAGAAAGAGGCCAGAGGTTAACAGATAAAGCCTGTTTAAAAGCTGGGGAAAAAAGCCATTTGCCTTAATAATACTAACCAACATTTATTAAATTTGCCACCATAGGCCAAAGGCTGAACTAAGTATTTATAACATTTAAGATAGATAATATTATTATCCTTGCTTTAAGGATAAGAATATCTTTGCTTTAAGGATAAGGACACTGGGGCTCAGAGAAATTAAGCAGTTTTACAAGGATCACACAGTAGTTAAGTGTCAGAGCTGACACTGAAACCTAGGTAATCAGGCTCCATGGAAACAGTGAGACTTTATTTTCTTGGGCTGCAAAATCAATGCAGATGGTGACTGCAGCCATGAAATTAAAAGATGCTTGCTCCTTGGAATAAAAGCTATGACCAATCTAGACAGCATATTAAAAAGCAGAGAAATTACTTTGCCAACAAAGGTCTGTCTAGTCAAAGCTATGGTTTTTCCAGTAGTCATGCATGGATGTGAGAGTTGGACCATAAAGAAAGCTGAGCGCTGAAGATTTGATGCTTTTGAACTGTGATGTTGGAGAAGACTCTTGAGAGTCCCTTGGACAGCAAGGAGATCCAACCACTCCATCCTAAAGGAAATAGGTCCTGAATAGTCATTGGAAGGACTGATGCTGAAGCTGAAGCTCCAATACTTTGGCCACCTGATGTGAAGAACTGACTCATTTGAAAAGACCCTGATGTTGGGCAAGATTGAAGGTGGGAGGAAAAGGGGACGACAGAGGATGAGATGGTTGGATGGCATCACCAACTCGATGGACATGAGTTTGAGCAAGCTCCGGGAGATAGTGAAGGACAGGGAAGCGTGGTGTGCTGCAGTCGATGGGGTCACAAAGAGTCAGACAAGACTGAGCACAGTGTTAGTTAGTTATGATTCTGTTATAATTGCTTAATTGTTGTTTTCCCTTATTATGATATGTGTGTCTTTATGTGAAGCAGCTAACATAGTGTCTAGGACAGAGTGGGAACTTAAAGAACATTTGTTGAATGAGTGAGTTAATGTCTGATTAGTAAGTAATGGTTGTAAATTGTTACAAAATAAGAAAAGGAAAAACCAATGGTAATATCTGGGTTATTTAATGTTTTAACCACCCTGGCCTGCCTTCCCTTATGCTGCTAGAACTCACCAGGCTTGTTCATTCTCTGACTCAAAAAATATAATCTGCTCATCTATTTATCTCCACTTATACTGCTAATATTTAAGGCCAAGTGTTGGCAATTTTTTTCAAAGGGTCAGATAGTAAATATTTTAGGCTTTGTGGGGCACATGCAGTCTCTGTCTGCCACCATTTAAATCCACATTCATTGACCAAAAGCAGCCATAGGTAATATTTAGATGATGAATGTGGATATATTCCCATTAACGTTTATTTATGAAAATAGACAGGAGGCAGAATTAGGCCTGTAGGCCCTAATTTGGCAGTTTAGCTTCCCACATGGCACAGTGGTAAAGAATCCACCTGCAATGCAGGAGACACAGGGGATGTAAGTTCAATCCCTGGGTCAGGAAGATCTCCTGGAGGAGGAAATGGCAACTCATTCTAGTATTCTTGTCTGGGATATCCCATGGACAGAGGAGCCTGGCAGGCTATAGTCCATGGGTTTCCACAGATTCAGACATGGCGTAGTGATTGAGCATGCATGCACACTCTAGCCTAAAATGGGCTGTTGTATAAGAATGATGTATGGGAGCCATCATCTTTGGTCAACATCTACATCTTGGTTTTATCAGCATTTTAGTGAAGCCTTCATGCTTTCTAATGCTGTTCATAACCTGGAGAATTGTTGAAAAGTGATTCAAAGTGTGTATTGCAATTTTGAATTTTTGTTCATCAAAATGATCTCTAAAAGAATCAACCAAATCTTTGAAATTTCTAATCTTTGAAAGGTTAGAAAAGAAAGAAAATGAAGATTCATAATAAAAGTAACTTTTATTATGTAACTTAAAGTGACTTTAGCCAGAAAATAAATATTCTGTACACAGTGCAATGTTGAATTTGGTTGAGACTTTGGTCTATAACATTAATTCTAGCCTATATACACAAACACATGAATCCTAAAGGTTTTCAGAAGAAATCATTTAGGCCATACAAAATTTCCCTCATCTACTGATGGATAAAAATTGGCTAGAAGCTGAAAATTATCTTAATTTTGTATATGAGAATATGAACAGGATATGGACATTTCTGACTCTCATCAGGAATATGGTTCAGCACAAACTTAGTAGCCTGTACAGTAAGTTTTGCACTGTAAAGACATTTTAGTAGTTTAAAGGCACACATGGGATTCTCCAATGAGAATGCTGCAGTAGGTTGTCATGCCCTCCTCCAGGGGATCTTCCTGACCCAGGGATCGAACTCTGGTCTCCTGCATCTCCTGCACTGCAGACAGATTCTTTATTGCTGAGCCTCCTATATATACATGTTTTTAAACTTTGATGTCCTCCTCTTAAATCTGCCTTATGTTGATTTAATTCTTTGTCCAGCCAGAAGAACCCAGAAGGGTAGAAGAAAATCTGTTCCTCCCTGATAAGGACACATAGTGATATTGTGCAGGGCCCTGTGGGGTTCTGGGGCACAAAGCCTGTGTCCTCCATTTCTTTGATGATAGGTAACAGCCTTCACTCACCCTCCTTGACCCACTGTGAGTTCCAATGGGCAGATTCAAGTAGTTCTTAATTAGGGAAGGGAGGGGATGCCAGACCAGGGAGAAACAAACAGTCAAGAGCAGCCTTGGGTTAGGGTCCTGGTTCACCCCAAATGGATACACACAATATCTTTGATTTGCTTTACAGATATTGAAACTCTCTCAATGTGGGAGCAGTTAGCAATTAACAATTGTATGCTGCCCACAAGCATGTAGACCCCAGGCCAGTTGGACCTGAAGGTTGATGATGCTGACTGCCACTTATTTCACCATCAACCCATCAGAAGAATGTCCACTAGCTGATCACAACCTGCTCTTTGAATAATTACTGTAAAACTTCTCACTGTCTCTCCGAAGTAAAGACACATGGTTTTGCGGGCAGCAGCCCACTATGTCTCTCTTTGCCTGGCAAAGCAATAAAATTATTCTTTTCTTAAAAAAAAAAAAGCACAAAAACCTATCTGCAACTAACTTAAGTGAAAGAGAAAAATTTATGAAAAGATAATGGGCTGTCTCACAAAAAGGTAGGAGTGGAACATTCAAAACTTGGAAAGGACAAGGTACAGTTAGGCCTCAAGAATGATCAAAACCAAGGGTGCAAATGTTATTAAGATTCTCTATCATTCTTTAATCTATTCTTCCTCATACATTTATTTGTACACTCTTTTCTCTCTCTCCCCCTCTCTTTTTCTCTCCCTTTCTCTACCCCTATGCCCCTTCTGCCAAAGTTCCTTTTGTTTCTCAAGTCCATGCAACAGGAAATATGATTACTGACACCTCCCTAAATTTTCAGCCTACGGCTTCAATCACTGGTTGGATCATCAGAGTGATGGTAGCCTCATAGAATGACCTTGGGAGTGTTCCTCCCTCTACAAATTTTCAAAAGAGTTTCAGAAGTCTTCTCTAAATGTCTGATCGAATTTGCCTGTCGAGCCATGTGGTCCTGAACTTTTGTTTGTTGGAAGATTTTTATTCACTGTTTTTCAATTTCATTACTTGTGGTTGGTCTGTTCCTACTTTATATTTCTTCCTGGTTCAGTCTTGGGAGATTATACCTTTCTAAGAATTTGTCCATTTCTTCCAGGTTGTCCATTTCACTGGCATATAGTTGCTTGAAATAGTCTCTTGTAATCCTTTGTATTTCTGCAGTATTAGTTGTAACTTCTCCTTTTTAATTTCTAATTTGATTGATTTGAACCATCTCCCTTTTTTTCTGGATGAGTCTGAAAATTTGTTGTAAATCCTACAAAGTTTGCCTAGGTATTCAACAAGCACAATTGGCTATATAGTACTGTACTATAACAGGTTTATAATACTTTTCACACAAATAATATATTATTTCATTCTTTTTTATGGCTAGGTAGTATTCCATTGTCTATATGAAATACATGCACATCTTCTTTATCCATTCATCTGTTGATGGTAGAATATCCCTGTTCTAAAGTAATACACATTGAAGTATTTAAGGGGAAAAGAGGCATGAGGTCAGTAACTTACTCTCAGATGGTTTAGAAAGTAATAATAATATCAAAGATTAAATATATACACACAAATATATCTTTGTAAATATAAATACATACAGAAACATGTATAGGTATTTACATAGAGGAAGAGAGAGGGATAAAGTAATAAAGCAAGTATTTGCAAAATGTTAACAATTAGTAAATCTGAGTGAAAGATGTACCCAAGACCCTCATACTGTTTAGTTTCCTAAATGAAACGTACCTTTAAATGTAAATTATTTCAAAGTAAAAAGTTAAAATTAAATATAATCAAGAAAAAGTATATGAAAATATTAGTATAAAATAATGTGGTACTGGACTTCTAGGTCCTTATCTATTAGAAAGTTGTTAGAAATGCAAAGTCTCCCATCCTACCCCAGACCTATTGAATAAGAACTCTGGTGTTGGAACTCAGCAACCTGTGTTGTAACCGCTCTCCAGGAATTCTGATATATGGTAAAGTTTGAAAACCACTGGAATAAAGATATCATTAGAATAAAAATGAAACCTTTCTAATTAGCAAAATATATATCAAAAAGTAAAGTGAAATATTTTATGTGCATAATACACACTCACATACACACATGTATTCATATGCCAAAATTGAGACCCTCCTCCCAAAGTTACTATTTATACTAGAAACAAAAGTTATAAGATATATTAAAATAAATCCTATAAAAGATATAATGTTTTTAGGAAAAGAATTATAAAACTTTAGAAAAATTTAAAAGACCTAGGTGAATATAAGTTATAATATGTTCATAAGGGAAGATTCATTGTCATAAACTTAGGTACTTTTTTCAAATTATTCTACACATTAAATGAAAATACAATCAAGATAGCAATAGAATTTTATTCTTATAGAACTTGACATGCTGATACTAAAATTCATATTATAATTCATGTAGAAGAGAAAATAGATAAAAGAGTCATGAAACTTTTGAAGAATAAGTATAAAGAACTTATATTAGTAGATAGCAAAATTTACTACAAATCCATAATAAAGAAACAGTATAGTATTAAGGCACACATGAATAGACAAATAACTGATGGAGAAAATAATGAACTTATAAGCAGAACTATGTATAAATGTAATATTATATGACACATAGAGAACAATAAGTCAGTGGGTGAAATGATTGACTCTTCAATAAACAGAATTAGGATAATTGGCTCTTAGGGAAACAGATAAATGTAGATCAATACCTCACACCACTCACAGACATTTAAGAATTTAATTTCTGAGTTAAATCTTAAGAAAAAGCATATATATATATATACACACACACACACACAAACACACACACACATATATATATAGTTAAAGTGAATGGACTATCTATTTTTAACAATATAGATACATCATAAAAACATAAAATTAAGTGAAAAAAGTAACTTTTAAAACGTGTGTCCAATATGAAACCATTTATATATACATGAAGTTGTATATATACATTATATATTACAGTAAGTCTCCTACATATGAATGAGTTCTGTTCCGAGAGCATGTTCATAAGTCCAATTTGTAAGTCCAATAAAGTTAACCTAGGTACCAAATTAACGCAATCAGCTATATAGTACTGTACTGTAATAGGTTTTTAATACTTTTCACACTAATAATATGTAAAATGTAAACAAGCAAAAAAAAATAAAGGGAACATTTTTAATCTATAGCACAGCACCTTGAAAAGTGCAGTAGTGCAATACAATAGCTGGCATCCAGGAGCTCGCTTCCAGTGAACAGGCAAGAAGGGTTACTGACTAGAGGAGGGAGATGAAGTGGGAGATAGTAGAGCTGGCAAGTCAAGAGCAGTTACAGACAGAGGGCAAGCTGCAATGTCACTCATGCCTGCATTGATGGTACAGTGTCTGGCTCCTTGCTGGACTCAATTCTATCCACCCTCTTGAAGAAACAATC
This sequence comes from Capricornis sumatraensis, assembly GCF_032405125.1. Classification (NCBI taxonomy): domain Eukaryota; kingdom Metazoa; phylum Chordata; class Mammalia; order Artiodactyla; family Bovidae; genus Capricornis; species Capricornis sumatraensis. The sequence continues at coordinate 61,379,525 of NC_091092.1, read as the reverse complement.
CAGTGATGTCTGGGTAGTTACTCTTTATTTCTTGCCATAGATGACACAGTAGCAGTGGATTGCATTCTGAACACCTGCTGCAACATTCATGTACCATTCTAGGTTCAGATCCTGGGCTTCAAAACTAACAATGCCTCCTCAGATAAAGAAAATCCCCTTGCCATTTGCTGTCTTGTAAACCTCACTGGTTCTTCACTTATGTTCTTCACTTACTTCTTCCTCTGGTCTTTCTGGTCTTTCTCTGGTCTCTCTGTGGCCTCCAATTCTAAAAAGTTGAAAGGAAGTGTAAATTCAGTTCAGTTCAGTTGCTCAGTCATGTCTGACTCTTTGTGACCCCAGGACTGTACCACACTAGGCTTCTCTGTTGATCACCAACTCCCAGAGCTTGCTCAAACTCATGTCCATCGAATTGGTGATGCCATCCAACCATCCTCAAGAGGCTTCTCCAACACCACAGTCCAAAAGCATCAATTATTTGGCCCTCAGCTTTCTTTATGGTCCAACTCTCACATCCATACATGACTACTGGAAAAACCATAGCTTTGACTAGACAGACCTTTGTTAGCAAAGTAATGTCTCTGTTTTTAATATGCTGTCTAGGTTGGTCATAATTTTTCTTCCAAGGAGCAAGCGTCTTTTAATTTCGTTGCTGCAGTGACCATCTGCAGTGATTTTTGGAGCCCAAAATAATAAAGTCTGTCACTGTTTCCATTGTTTCCCCATCTAATTGCCATGAAATAATGGAACTAGAAGCTATGACCTTAGTTTTTTGAACATTGAGTTTTAAGCCAACATTTTCACTCTCCCCTTTCACTTTCATCAAGAGGCTCTTTAGTTCTTCTTCTATTTCTGCCATAAGGGTGGTGTCATCTGCATATCTGAGGTTATTGATATGTCTCTTGGAAATCTTGATTTCAACTGGTGCTTCATCCAATCCAGCGTTTCGCATGATGTACTCTGAATATAAGTTAAATAAGCAGGGAGAGGATATACAGCCTTAATGTCAAGGATGTAAGGACGTGTAAGTTTAGTGGCAAGAAAATGAGGGAACTCCTATCTATCTGGTGGCTTTTGTTGCCCCAGTAAAAGAGGTAAATTTGTCTGCTGGGAGGATGGTGGTATGTGATATGTATGTGTTATTTCTGTTCATCAAGAGAGACTATTAATAGAAGGGAAAGGAAATCCACAGAGTACAAGATAATTGTAATACGTATAAACCATATGGCAATATGGCAAACCACCCCAGTATACTTGCCATGAGAACCTCATGAACTGTATAAAAAGACCAAAAGGTATGACATGGAAAGATGACTGCCCCAGTTAGTTCAGAAGGTGGCCCGTTTGCTACTGGGGAAGAGTGGAGGACAGTTACTAATAGCCCCAGACAGAATGAAGTAGCTGGGCCAAATAGAAAATGATGCTCAGTTGTGGATGTATCTGGTGGTGAAAGTAAAATTCAATGCTTCAAAGAACAGAATTGCATAGGAACCTAGAATGTTAGGTCCATGAATCAAGGTAAATTGGACTTGGTCAAGCAGAAGATAGCAAGAGTTAACACTGACATCTTAGGAATCAGTGAACTAAAATGTATGGGAGTGGGCAAATTTAATTCAGATAACCATTATATCTACTACTGTGGGCAAGAATCTCATGGAAGAAATGGAGTAGCCCTCATAGTCAACAAAAGAGTCTGAAATGCAGTACTTGGATGCAACCTCAAAAATGACAGAATGATCTCGGTTTGTTTCCAAGGCAAGCCATTCAACATCACAGTAATTCAAGTCTATGTGCCTACTACTGATGCTGAAGAAGCTGAAGTTGATTAGTTCTACTATGACATAGATCTCCTAGAACCAACACCAAAAAGCATGTTCTATCACTGGGGACCAGGATGCAAAAATATGAAGTCAAGAGATACATGGAGTAACAGGCAAATTTGGACTTGGAGAAAAAAATGAAGTAGGATAAAGGTTCACTGAATTCTGCCAACAGAATGCACAGTTCAGTTTAGCTCAGTCACTCAGTCATTTCCGACTATTTTGACTCTATGAATTGCAGCACGCCAAGTCGCCCTGTCCATCACCAACTCTCGGAGTTCACTCAAATTCATGTCCATCGAGTTGGTGATGCCATCCAGCCATCTCATCCTCGGTCGTCCCCTTTTCCTCCTGCCCCCAATCCCTCCCAGCATCAGAGTCTTTTCCAATGAGTCAACTCTGCATGACGTGGCTAAAGTACTGGAGTTTCAAGTTTAGCATCATTCCTTCAAAAGTACACCCAGGGCTGATCTCCTTTAGAATGGACTGAGTGGATCTCCTTGCAGTCCAAGGGACTCTCAAGAGTCTTCTCTAACACCACACTTCAAAAGCATCAATTCTTCGGTGCTCAGCTTTCTTCATAGTCCAACTCTCACATCCATACATGACCAGTGGAAAAACCACAGCCTTGACTAGACGGAACTTTGTTGGCAAAGTAATGTCTCTGCTTTTCAATACGTTATCCAGGTTGGTCATAACTTTCTTTCCAAGGAGTAAGTGTCTTTTAATTTCATGGCTACAGTCACCATCTGCAGTGATTTTGGAGCCCAAAAAAATAAAGTCAGACACTGTTTCCACTGTTTCCCCATCTATTTCCCATGAAGTGATGGGACCAGATGCCATGATCTTCGTTTTCTGAATGTTGAGCTTTAAGCCAACTTTTTCACTCTCTTCTTTCACTTTCATCAAGAGGCTTTTTAGTTATTCTTCACTTTCTGCCATAAGGGTGGTGTCATCTGCATATCTGAGGTTATTGATATTTCTCCCAGCAATCTTGATTCCAGCTTGTGCTTCTTCCAGCCCAGCATTTCTCATGATGTACTCTGCATATAAGTTAAATAAGCATGGTGACAATATACAGCCTCGACGTACTCCTTTTCCAATTTGGAACCAGTCTGTTGTTCCATGTCCAGTTCTAACTGTTGATTCCTGACCTGCATATAGGTTTCTCAAGAGGCAGGTCAGGTGGTCTGGTATTCCCATCTCTTTCAGCATTTTCCACAGTTTATTGTGATCCACACAAAGGTTTTTGGCATAGTCAATAAAGCAGAAATAAATATTTTTATGGAACTCTCTTGCTTTTTCCATGATCCAGTGGATGTTGGCAATTTGATCTCTGGTTCCTGTGCCTTTTCTAAATCCAACTTGAACATCAGGAAGTTCACGGTTCATGTATTGCTGAAGCCTGGCTTGGAGAATTTTGAGCATTACTTTACTAGCGTGTGAGATGAGTGCAATTGTGCGGTAGTTTGAGCATTCTTTGGCATTGCCTTTCTTTGGGATTGGAATTGAAACTGACCTTTTCCAGTCCTGTGGCCACTGCTGAGTTTTCCAAATTTGCTGGCATATTGAGTGCAGCACTTTCACAGCATCATCTTCCAGGGTTTGAAATAGCTCAACTGGAATTCCATCACCTCCACTAGCTTTGTTTGTCGTGATGCTTTCTAAGGCCCACTTGACTTCACATTCCAGGATGTCTGGCTCTAGGTGAGTGATCACACCATCATGATTATCTGGTTCGTGAAGCTCTTTTTTGTACAGTTCTTCTGTGTATTCTTGCCACCTCTTGTTAATATCTTCTGCTTCTGTTGGGTCTATACCATTTCTGTCCTTTATTGAGCCCATCTTTGCATGAAATGTTCCCTTGGTATCTCTAATTTTCTTGAAGAGGTCTCTAGTCTTTGCCATTCTGTTGTTTTCCTCTATTTCTTTGCATTGATCGCTGAGGAAGGCTTTCTTATCTCTTCTTGCTATTCTTTGGAACGCTGCATTCATATGCTTATATCTTTCCTTTTCCCCTTTGTTTTTCACTTGTCTTCTTTTCGCAGTTATTTGTAAGGCCTCCCCAGACAGGCATTTTGCTTTTTCCATTTCTTTTTTTTTTTTCAGGAAGAAGATGCTCTTTTATATACATATATATATATATATTGATAGCTTTATTTTCTTTTATTTAAATTTTTTTATTTTTATTTTTTTACTTTACAATACTGTATTGGTTTTGCCATACATTGACATGAATCCACCACAGGTGTACATGAGTTCCCAACCCTGAACCCCCCTCCCACCTCCCTCCCCATATTATCTCTCTGGGTTATTTCAGTTCACCAGCCCCAAGCATCCTGTATCATGCACCAAACCTAGACTAGTGATTCGTTTCTTACATGATAGCATACATGTTTCAATGCCGTTCTCCCAAGTCATCCCACCCTCTCCCTCTCTAACAGAGTCCAAAAGTCTGTTCTTTACATCTGTGTCTCTTTTGCTGTCTCGCATACAGGATTATCATTACCATCTTTCTAAATTCCATATATATATGTTAGTATACTCTATTGGTGTTTTTCTTTCTGGCTTACTTCACTCTGTATAATCGGCTCCAGTTTCATCCATCTCATCAGAACTGATTCAAATGTATTCTTTCTAATGGCTGAGTAATACTCCATGTGTATATGTACCACAGCTTTCTTATCCATTCATCTGCTGATGGACATCTAGGTTGCTTCCATGTCCTGGCTATTATAAACAGTGCTGCGATGAACATTGGGGTACATGTGTCTCTTTCAATTCTGGTTTCCTCGGTGTGTATGCCCAGCAGTGGGATTTCTGGGTCATAAGGCAGTTCTATTTGCAGTTTTTTAAGGAATCTCCACACTGTTCTCCATAGTGGTTGTACTGTTTGCATTTCCACCAACAGTGTAAGAGGGTTCCCCTTTCTCCAACCCTCTCCAGCATTTATTGCTTGTAGACTTTTGGATCGCAACCATTCTGACTGGTGTGAAATGGTACCTCATTGTGGTTTTGATTTGCATTTCTCTAATAATGAGTGATGTTGAGCATCTTTTCATGTGTTTGTTAGCCATCCGTATGTCTTCTTTGGAGAAATGTCTATTTAGTTCTTTGGCCCGCTTTTTGATTGAGTCATTTATTTTTCTGGAATTGAGCTGCATAAGTTGCTTGTATATTTTTGAGATTAGTTGTTTATCAGTTGCTTCATTTGCTATTATTTTCTCCCATTCTGAAGGCTGCCTTTTCACCTTGCTTATAGTTTCCTTTGTTGAGCAGAAGCTTTTCACTAGATGCCATTTGTTTAGTTTTGCTTTTATTTCCAGTATTCTGGGAGGTGGATCATAGAGGATCCTGCTGTGATTTATGTCAGAGAGTGTTTTGCCTATGTTCTCCTCTAGGAGTTTTATAGTTTCTGGTCTTACGTTTAGATCTTTAATCCATTTTGAGTTTATTTTTGTGAATGGTGTTAGAAAGTGTTCCAGTTTCATTCTTTTACAAGTGGTTGACCAGTTTCCCCAGCACCACTTGTTAAAGAGATTGTCTTTAATCCATTGTATATTCTTACCTCCTTTGTCGAAGATAAGGTGTCCATAGGTGTGTGGATTTATCTCTGGGCTTTCTATTTTGTTCCATTGATCTATATTTCTGTCTTTGTGCCAGTACCATACTGTCTTGATGACTGTGGCTTTGTAGTAGAGCCTGAAGTCAGGCAGGTTGATTCCTCCAGTTCCATTCTTCTTTCTCAAGATTGCTTTGGCTATTCGAGGTTTTTTGTATTTCTGTAAAAATTGTGAAATTATTTGTTCTAGCTCTGTGAAGAATACCGCGGGTAGCATGATAGGTATTGCATTGAATCTGTAGATTGCTTTGGGTAGTATACTCATTTTCACTATATTGATTCTTCTGATCCATGAACATGGTATATTTCTCCAACTATTTGTGTCCTCTTTGATTTCTTTTATCAGTGTTTTATAGTTTTCTATATATAGGTCTTTAGTTTCTTTAGGTAGATATATTCCTAAGTATTTTATTCTTTTCGTTGCAATGGTGAATGGAATTGTTTCCTTAATTTCTTTTTCTACTTTCTCATTATTAGTGTATAGGAATGCAAGGGATTTCTGTGTGTTGATTTTATATCCCACAACTTTTCTATATTCATTGATTAGCTCTAATAATTTTCTAGTGGAGTCTTTAGGGTTTTCTATGTAGAGGATCATGTCATCTGCAAACAGTGAGTGTTTTACTTCTTCTTTTCCAATTTGGATTCCTTTTATTTCTTTTTCTGCTCTGATTGCTGTGGCCAAAACTTCCAAAACTATGTTAAATAGTGGCAGTGAAAGTGGGCACCCTTGTCTTGTTTCTGACTTGAGGGGAAATGTTTTCAATTTTTCACCATTGAGGATAATGTTTGCTGTGGGTTTGTCATATATATCTTTTATTATGTTGAGGAATGTTCCTTCTATTCCTGCTTTCTGAAGAGTTTTTATCATAAATGGATGTTGAATTTTGTCAAAGGCCTTCTCTGCATCTGTTGAGATAATCATATGGCTTTTATTTTTCAATTTGTTAATGTGGTGAATTACATTGATTGATTTGTGGATATTGAAGAATCCTTTCATCCTTGGGATAAAGCCCACTTGGTCATGGTGTATGATCTTTTTAATGTGTTGTTGGATTCTGATTGCTAGAATTTTGTTAAGGATTTTTGCATATGTTCATCAGTGATATCGGCCTGTAGTTTTCTTTTCTTGTGGCATCTTTGTCAGGTTTTGGTATTAGGGTGATGGTGGCCTCATAGAATGAGTTTGGAAGTTTACATTTCTCTGCAATTTTCTGTAAGAGTTTGAGTAGGATAGGTGTTAGCTCTTCTCAAAATTTTTGGTAGAATTCAGCTGTGAAGCCATCTGGACCTGGGCTTTTGTTTGCTGGTAGATTTCTGATTACAGTTTCAATTTCTCTGCTTGTGGTGGGTCTCTTAAGATTTTCTATTTCTTCCTAATTCAGTTTTGGAAAGTTGTACTTTTCTAAGAATTTGTCCATTTCTTCCACGTTGTCCATTTTATTGGCATATAATTGCTGATAGTAGTCTCTTATGATCCTTTGTATTTCTGTGTTGTCTGTTGTGATCTCTCCAATTTCATTTCTAATTTTATTGATTTTATTTTTCTCTCTTCTTTTTCATGAGGATGGTCTTGATCCCTGTCTTCTGTACAATGTCACAAACCTCAGTCCATAGTTCATCAGGCACTCTATCTATCAGATCTAGTCCCTTAAATGTATTTCTCACTTCCACTGTGCATGGGTCGGAGCAAATACCCTTTTTCATCAACACAAGAGACGACTTTACACATAGACATCACCAAATGGTCAATACTGCAACCAAGTTGATCACATTCTTTGTAGCCAATGATGAAAGTGAAAAAGCTGGCTTAAAATTCAACATTTGAAAAATGAAAATCATGGCATCTGGTCCCATCACTTCATGGCAAGTAGACGGGGAAACAATGGAAACCATGATAGACTTTATTTTCTTGGGCTCCAAAATCACTGCAGATGATGACTGCAGCCATGAAATCAAAAGACTTTTGTTCCTTGTGAGAAAAGCTGTGACCAATCTAGACAGCAGATTAAAGAGCAGAAATATTGCCAACAAAGATCCATCTAGTGAAATCTATGTTTTTTCCAATAGTCATGTATGAATGTGAGAGTTGGACCATAAAGAAAGCTGAGTGCCAAAGAATTGATGGTTTTGAGCTGTGATGTTGGAGAAGACTCTTGAGAGTCCCTTGGACTGAAAGGGGATCAAACCAGTCAATCCTGAAAGAAATCAGTCCTGAGTCTTCATTGGAAGGACTGATGCTGAAGCTGAAACTCCAATACTTTGGCCACCTGATGCAAAGAGCTGACTCATTGGAAAAGACCCTGATGCTGGGAAAGATTGAAGGCAGGTGGAGAAAGGGATGACAGAGGATGAGATGGTTGGATGGCATCACTGACTTGATGGACATGAGTTTGAGCAAGCTCCAGGAGTTGGTGATGGACAGGGAAGCGTGATGTACTGAACTCCACGGGGTTGCAAAGAGTCAGACATGACTGAATGACTGAACTGATCTGAACTGAGCCAAAGATGGAAAAGCTCTAGTCAGCAAAAACAAAACTCGGGGCTGACTTTGGCTCAAATCATCAGCTTCTCATAGCAAAATTCAGGCTTAAGCTAAAGAAAGCAGGGTAAACCACTAGTCCAGCCAGGTATAACTTGAATCAAATCCCCTATGAATATGCAATGGAGGTGATGAATAGATTCAAAGGATTATATCTAGTTAAAAGTGTTCCTGAAGAACAGATGGAGGTCCATAATATTGTACAGGTGGCAGTGAAAAAACCATCCCAGAGGAAAAGAAAAGAAAGAAGGCAAAGTGTTTAATCTGAGGAGGCTTTACAAATAGCTGAATAAAGAAAAGTTGAAAAGCAAGGGAGAAAGGGAAAGGTACATCCAACTAAATGCAGAGTTCCAAAAAATAGCAGGAAGAGACAAGAAGGCCTTCTTCAAAGAACAGTGCATAAAAGTAGAGGAAAACAACAGAAGGGTAAAGGCTAGAAATCTCTTTAGGAAAATTGGAACTATCAAGGGAACATTTTTTCCCACAGATGGCCAAAATAAAAGACAGAAAGGGTAGAGATCTAGTAGATGCTGAAGAGATCAAGAAGAGATAGCAAGAATACACAGAAGAACTGTACAAAATAGATCTTAATGAACCAGATAACTACAATGGTGTGGTCAGTTAGCCAGAGCCAGACATTATGGAGTGTGAAGTCAAGTGGGCCTTAGGAAGCACTGCTGTTAATAGTGCTAGTGGATGTAATGTTAAAATATTAAAACTAAATATTCCAGTAGAGCTATTCAAAACCTAAAGGATGTTGCTATCAAAGTGTTGCACTCAATATGTCAGCAAATCTGGAAGATCTAGCAGTTACCACAGGATTATTCCTAATTCCCAAGAAGGGTAGTACTAAAGACTGTGCTAACCATCGGACAATTGCACTCATCTCCCATGCCAGTAAAGTCATGTTTAAAATCTTGCATGCTAGGGTTCAGCATTATGTGAACCAAGAACTTCCAGATGTCCATGCTAAGTTTAAAAAAGGCAGAGGAACCAGAGATCAAATTTCCAGCATTTGCTGGATCATAGAGAAAGCAAGGGAATTTCAGAAAAACTTCCACCTCTGTTTCATCAACTACACTAAAGCCTTTGACTGTGTGGATAATAACAAACTGTGGAAAGCTTTTAAAGAGATGGGAACACCAGATCATCTTACCAGTCTCCTGAGAAACCTGTATGCACGTCAAGAAGCAACATTTAGAATGCTGTATAGAACCACTTATTGGTTCAAGATTGAGAAAGGAGTATGTCAGGGCTGTCTGCTGTCACCCTGTTTATTTAACCTATATGCTGAGCACATCATGAGAAATGCCAGGCTGAATGAGTTACAAGCTGGAATCAAGATAGGCAGGAGAAACATCTCAGATATGTGGATGATACCACTCTAATGGTAGAAGGTGAAGAGGAACTAAAGAGGCTCTTGATGAGGGTGAAGCAGGAGAGTGAAAAAGCTGGCTTAAAACTAGATATTAAAAAAAGTAAGATCATGGCATCAGGTCCATTACTTCATGGCAAATAGGGAAAATGTGGACATAGTGGCAGATTTCCTCTTCTGGGGCTCTAAAAATCACTGTGGATGGTGACTGCAGCCATGAAATCAGAAGACGTTTGCTTCTTGGCAAGAAAGCTATGACAAACCTAGAGAGTGCATTGAAAAGCAGACACAGTACTCTGCCAACAAAGGTCCATGTAGTCACGGGTATGGTCTTCCCAGTGGTCATGTACAGTTGTAAGAGCTGGACTTTAAAGAAGGCAGAACGCCAAAGAATTGATGCCTTTGAACTGTGGTGCTGGAGAAGACTCCTGAGAGTCCCTTGGACAGCAAGGAGATCAGTCAATCTTAAGGGAAATCAACCTTGAATATTCACTGCAAGGACTGATGCTAAAGCTGAAGCTCCAGTATTTTGGTCACCTGATGTGATCAGCTGACTTGTTGGAAAGGTCTCTGATTTTGTGAAAGATTGTGGGCAGAAGGAGAAGAGGACATCAGAGGATGACATGGCTGGATGACATCACTGATGCAATGGACATGAACTTGGACAAACTTTGGGAGATGGTGAGGAACAGGGAGGTCTGGCATGTTGCAGTCCCTGGGGTCACAAAGAGTCTGACAAGACTGGGCGACTGAACAGCAACAACATCAACAAGAAGATAATTATAATACATATATACGACAAAGGGCTCCTGTTCAGAATATATGGACACTTAGAAATCAACTAAAAAAGATAATAGCCCAATTAAAATGTGGGAAAGCCCTGATCAGATACCTATCAAAAGAAGATACCCAAATAACCAATAAACATATTAAAAAGATGCTTAACATCAAGAAATGCATATTAAGCAACTAAATAACGTGTCTGCTGTTCATCCACCAAAATGGCTTAAACAGTAGATAATATCAAGTGTTAACAAGTTTGTTGAACAGCTGGACTCTTATACATTGCTGGTGAGGGTATAGAGTGAAATAACTTCTTTAAAAAGTATTTGACAATATCTACTAAAGCTGAGGTCTTCCCTGGTGGTACAGTTGTAAAGAATCTGCCTGCAATGCCAGAGACGCAAGAGATGCCAATTCGATCCCTGGGTCAGAAAGACCCCTGGAGGAGGGCATGGCAACCCACTCAGTATTATTGCTGGGAACATAGAGAGAGGAGCCTGATGGGCTACAGTCCATGGGGTCGCAGAGTCAGACATAACTGAAGCAACTGTGCACTAAAGCTGAAAGTATGACTAAATACTTAGTGATTTCACTCCTAAATATGTACCCAACAGAAAGGAACTGTGGGCTTCTCTGGTGGTCTAGTGTTTAAGAGTCTGTCTTGCAATTCATGGGACACCAGTTTGATCCCAGACCTGGGAGGTTCCCACCTGTGCTAAGCAGCTAAGCCTCTGCACCACAACTACTGAGCCAGTGCTCTAGAGCCCGTGAGCGGCATGTGCTACTACTGAGCCCATGTGCTACAACTGCCTGCCCTAGAGTCCATGCTCTGCAACGAGAGGCCACCGCAATGAGAAACCTGTGCACTGCAAATAGAGACTAGCCCCCAATCTCCACAACTAGAGAAAAGCACACATGCAGCAACCAAGACTCTGCACAATCAAAAATAAATAAATCTTAAAAAAAGAAATTATGTATGTTTACCCCAAAACATGTATATGACTGATGGGAAAAGCATCATTTTTAATAGCCCCAAAAGGGCTGGAAACCACCCAAAAGTCCATCAATGATACCATGAATAAAACTTACTTGAAAACCATTACCTGGCAGCTCAGCAGTAAGGAATCTGCCTGCAATGCAGGAGTCACAGGTTTGATCCCTGGGTTGGGAAGATCCTCTGGAGGAAGAAATGGCCACCCATTCCAGTATTCTTGCCTGGAAAATTCCATAAACAGAGGAGCCTGGCAGGCTACAGTCCATGGGGTCAAAAAGTCAGTCAGTCAGTTCAGTCGCTCAGTCGTGTCCGACTCTTTGTGACTCCATGAACTGCAGCACGCCAGGCTTCCCTATCAATCATCAACTCTTGGAGCTTGCTCAAACTCATGTCCATCGAGTTGGTGATGCCATTCAACCTTCTCATCCTCTGTTGTCCCCTTGGCAGATAATGTCTCTGCTTTTTAATATGCTGTCTAGTTTGGTCATAGCTTTTCTTCCAAGGAGCAAGCATCTTTTAATTTCATGGCAGTAGTCACCATATGCAGTGATTTTGGAGCCCAAGAAAATAAACTCTGTCATGGTTTCCATTGTTTCCCCATCTATCTCCCATGAAGTGATGGGACTGGATGCCATGATCTTCATTTTTTGAATGTTGAGTTTTAAGCCAGCTTTTTCACTCTCCTCTTTCACTTTCATCAAGAGACTCTTTATTTCCTCTTCACTTTCTGCCATGGGGTCGCAAAGTTCAGTTCAGTTCAGTTGCTCAGTCGTGTCTCACTCTTTGTGACCCGATGAACCACAGCACACCAGGCCTCCCTGTCCATCACCAACTCCCAGAGTTTACCCAAACTCATGTCCATTGAGTCGGTGATGCCATTTAACCATTCTCATCCTCTGTCATCCCCTTCTCTTCCTGCCTTCAATCTTTCCCAACATCAGGGTCTTTTCACTTTCATCAAGAGACTTTTTAGTTCCTCTTCACTTTCTGCAATGGGGTCACAAAGGGTCAGAGACAGTTGAAGTGACTGAGCACAGCACACAAGCTACTGACACATATGAATGAGTATGAAAAATAGTTTACCGAGAAAAAGAGCCAGATACAAAAGAGTACATACTGTTTTATTCCATGTATATCAATTTTTAGAAAAGGCAAATCTAATCTATAATGGGCTTCCCAGGTGGTTGGTTCATTGGTGAAGAATCTGCCTGCCAAGCAGGAGACATGGGTTTGATCCCTGGGTCAGTCAGAAAGATTCCCTGGAGAAGAAAATGGCAACCCACTCCAGTATTCTTACCTGGAGAATCCCAAGGACAGAAGAGCCTGGCAGGCTACAGTTCATGGGATTGCAAAAAGAGTTGGAAATGACTTAGTGACTAAACAACAACAAAATCTATAATAATAAAAAGTCTGAATAGGGGAATTCCTCCTGGAAGGAGAAATGGAATATAGAATCTGAAAGGACCAGAGGGAACTTTTTTGAGAGTTAGATGTGTTCTATATCTCTATAGGAGTTACACAGACATATATACATATGTGTAATTTTATTTAGTAACACACAAGATTATTGCTTTTTATATAGTTCATGAATGTTGTATCGATAAAAAATTTTAACCTCCTGTGGTAATTATATTAAACATCTCCCCTTTCTTTTGTTTTCAATCTCTTATTAAGAAAAATTCTACCCTCAGTTGATTTTTATTTATTTATTTATGTTTGGCTCTGCTGGGTCTTTGTTGCTGTGGGTGGGCTTTCTCTAGTTTGGTGAGTGGGGACTACTCTCTAGTTATGGAGTACAGGCTCGAAGGTACTTAAAGGCATAGGAGTTTCAGTAGTTGCAGCGTATGGGCACAGTAGTTCTGGTGTACAGGCTTCATTGCTACTCGGCATGTGGAATCTTCCTGGACTGGGAATCGAACCCATGTCCTCTGCCTTGGCAGGTGGGTTCTTATCCTCTGTGCCATCGGGGAAGTCCCCTTAAGTCTGTTTTTAAACCATGAGACTCAACATTATCCTGAGGCTTCCTGAGTAACTACTTCTCTTTGGGCCCCATATTGTCCCGGTGTCTTCTTTGTTTTATGGCTTAAACTGTTCTTTGTCTTTTGCTTCAGTTCAGTTCAGTTAAGTTCAGTCACTCAGTCGTGTCCAACTCTTTGCGACCCCATGAATCGCAGCATGCCAAGCCTCCCTGTCCATCACCAACCCCTGGAGTTTACCCAAACTCATGTCCATCAAGTCAGTGATGCCATCCAGCCATCTCATCCTCTGTTGTCCCCTTTTCCTCCTGCCCCCAATCCCTCCCAGCATCAGGGTCTTTTCCAATGAGTCAACTCTTCATATGAGGTGGCCAAAGTATTGGAGTTTCAGCTTCAACATCAGTCCGTCCAATGAACACCCAGGACTGATCTCCTTTAGGATGGACTGGTTGGATCTCCTTGCAGTCCAAGGGACTCTCAAGTGTCTTCTCCAACACCACAATTCAAAAGCATCAATTCTTCGGTGCTCAGCTTTCTTCACAGTCCAACTCTCGCATCCATACATGACCACTGGAAAAACCATGAGCTTGATTAGAGGGACCTTTGTTGGCAAAGTAATGTCTCTGCGTTTTAAGATTCTATCTAGGTTGTTCATAAATTTCCTTCCAAAGAGTAAGCATCTTTTGATTTCAGGCTGTAAACACCATCTGCAGTGATTTTGGAGCCCAAAAAAATAAAGTCAGACACTGTTTCCACTGTTTCCCCATCTATTTCCCATGAAGTGATGGGACCAGATGCCATGATCTTCGTTTTCTGAATGTTGAGCTTTAAGCCAACTTTTTCCCTCTCCACTTTCACTTTCATCAAGAGGCTTTTTAGTTCCTCTTCACTTTCTGCCATAAGGGTGGTGTCATCTGCATATCTGAGGTTACTGACATTTCTTCTGGCAATCTTGATTCCAGCTTGTGCTTCATCCAGCCCAGCGTTTCTCATGATGTGCTTACTCAGCATATGAGTTAAATAAGCAGGGTGACAATATACAGCCTTGATATACTCCTTTTCCTATTTGGAACCAGTTTGTTGTTCCATGTCCAGTTCTAACTGTTGCTTCCTGACCTGCGCACAGATTTCTCAAGAGGCAGATCAGGTGGTCTGGTATTCCCATCTCTTTCAGAATTTTCCACAGTTTATTGTGATCCACACAGTCAAAGGCTTTGGCATAGTCAATAAAGCAGAAATCTTTTGCTTAGGTCAATGTTTGCTCTAGGGTATTCTATTTTTACACTCTTCCATGTTCTATGATTTAGGATTGTCCATGTTATAAAGGTCCAGGAGCCCAGGCATACTTATGAAGAATTTGTTCTTTAACTGTCTTTCAAATACAAAAAGTAGGGGATTATAAACAGTGAGCTATTAGGAACCCTAATGCAATATTGGCTCCATTCCAATGATTTGCTTTTGGAGATAAACAACCTAGATCATACAAATAATAAAGCAATTCTTTTGGGGCTTTAAGTACCCACTGAATAATTTCTAATGTGTCTCTAAATAATCATCAATGGCTTTTATAGAATTGTTGTTGTTCAGTAGCCCAGTCGTGTCCAACTCTTTGTGACCACATGGACAGCAGCATGCCAGGCCTCTCTGTCCCTCACCATCTCCTGAAGTTTGGCCAAGTTCATGTCCATTGCATTATGGAGTTACCTCTAGCTAATTTGCTTTTGTCTTCTTTTCTCATCCTTTCTCTATTTTTATATTTCTATTCCTTCACATAATGCAGTCCATTTAAAATACTTATACTATTATATTCCTCAGTGATCATCCACAAAACCTTTAAAAATTTTCCCAAAACCCTCCCACTCCCGATATTCTAAACATTGAACTATTTAAGATGTGCAATTTTTGTAAATCAAATTATTCGTCTATATTTTTACCTGTATCTTAAGAAACTGACTTTAAACTCACACCTGCCAGAAAGATGAATCATAAGTGTATTTATAATCCCTATGCTGATACATAGGAAAAGAAATACAAAAAAGCAAAATGGCTGTCTGAGGAGGCCTTACAAATAGCTGTAAAAAGAAGAGAAGCAAAAAGCAAAGGAGAAAAGGAAATATATAAGCATCTGAATGCAGAGTTCCAAAGAATAGCAAGGAGAGATAAGAAAGCCTTCCTTGGCGATCAATGCAAGGAAATAGAGGAAAACAACAGAATGGGAAAGACTAGAGATCTCTTCAAGAAAATTAGTGATACCAAGGGAACATTTCATGCAAAGATGGGCTCAATAAAGGACAGAAATGGTATGGACCTAACAGAAGCAGAAGATATTGAGAAGAGGTGGCAAGAATACACAGAAGAACTGTACAAAAAAGAGCTCCACGACCCAGATAATCACAATGGTGTGATCACTCACCTAGAGCCAGACATCCTGGAATGTGAAGTCAAGTGGGCCTTAGAAAGCATCACTATGAACAAAGCTAGTGGAGGTGATGGAATTCCAGTTGAGCTATTTCAAATCCTGAAAGATGATGCTGTGAAAGTGCTGCACTCAATATGCCAGGCAGTTCAGTGGCAGTTCAGTGGTAAAGAATCTGCATGCCAATCTAGGAGACACAGGTTCAATCCCTGTGTCAGGAAGATCCCCTGGAGGAGGAGATGGCAACCCACTCCAGTATTCTTGCCTGAGAAATCCCATGGACAGAGAAGCCTGGTGGGATACAGTCCATGGTGTTGCAAAGAGTTGGATGCTACTGAGTGAGCATGCTGATGGGCGCCACATGCGCTGATCATCCTCAAATAAGAGTTCCCTGAGGCAAGCTGTACCAATTACTAGTCCATGATCTTCGCTTAAAACATCTTGAGGAAGCTTCCATAAGCCACTTATCCTTATCCATCAGAGGGCAGACTGAATGAAAACCACAATCACAAAAAACTAGTTGAACTGATCACATGGACCACAGCTCTGTCTCACTAAATGAAACTACGAGCCATGCCACATAGAGCCACCCAAGATGGACAGGTCATAGTGGAGATTTCTGACAAAACGTGGTCCATTGGAAAAGGAATGGCAAACCTGGTCAGTATTTTTGCCTTGAGAACCCCATAAACAGTATGAAAAGGCAAAAATATATGACACTGAAAGATGAACTCCCCAGGTTGGTCGGTGCCCAATATGCTACTGGAAAAGAGTGGAGAAATAACTCCAGAAAGAATGAAGAGATGGAGCCAAAGCGAAAACAATGCCCAATTGTGGATGTGACTGGTGATGGAAGTAAAGTTTGATCCTGTAAAGAACAATATTGCATAGGAACCTGGAGTGTTAGGTCCATGAATCAAGACAAATTGGAAGTGGTCAAACAGGAGATGGCAAGAGTGAACATCGACATTTTAGGAATCAGTGAACTAAAATGGACTGGAATGGATGAATTTAATTCAGATGAACATTATATCTACTGCTGTGGGCAAGACTCTCTTAGAAAAAATGGAGTAGGCCTCATAGTCAACAAAAGAGTCTGAAATGCAGTACTTGGGTGCAGTCTCAAAAATGACAGAATGATTTCTATTTGTTTCCAAGGCAAACCATTCAATATCATAGTAATCTATGTCTATGCCCCAACCACTAATGCCAAAGAAGCTAAAGTTGAACGGTTCTGTGAAGACCTACAAGACCTTCTAGAACTAATACCATAAAAAGGTGTTCTTTTCATCTTAGGGGACTGGAATGAAAAAGTAGGAAGTCAGAAGATACCTGGAGTAACAGGCAGGTTTGGCCTTGAAGTACAAAATGAATCAGGGCAAAGGCTAACAGTTTTGCCAAGATAATTCACTGTTCATAGCAAACACCCTCTTCCAACAACACAAGAGACAACTCTATACATGTACATCACCAGATGATCAATACCAAAGTAAGAATGATTATATTCTTTGTAGCCAAAGATGGAGAAGCTCCATACAGTCAGCAAAAACAAGACCAGGAGCTGACTGTGGCTCTGATCATAAACTGCTTATTGCCAAATTCAGACTTAATAGAAGAAAGTAGGGAAAACCACTAGACAATTCAGGTATGACCTAAATCAAATCCCTCATGATTATACAGTGGAAGTAACAAATAGATTCAGGGGATTAGATCTGACATACAGAATGCCTGAAGAACTATGGATGGAGGATCATGACATTGTACAGGAGGTAGAGATCACAACAAATTGTGGAAAATTCTTAAAGAGATAGGAATACCAAATCACCTTATCTGCCTTCTGAGAAATCTATGCAGCTCAAGAAGCAACAGTTAAAACCAGACATGGAACAACAGACTGGTTCTATATTAGGAAAGAAATACGTCAAGGCTGTATATTGTCACCTTGCTTGTTTAACTTATATGCAGAGTACATCATGCAAAATGCTGGGCTGGGTGAAGCACAAGCTAGAATCAAGATTGCTGGGAGAAAAGTTAATAACCTCTGATATACAGATGACACTACCCTTATGGCAGAAAACAAAGAGGAACTAAAGAGCCTCTTGATGAAAGTGAAAGAGATGAGTTTAAAAGCTGGCTTAAAACTCAACATTCAAAAAATGAAGATCATGGCATCTGGTCCCATCAGTTCAGTTCAGTTCAGTTCAGTCACTCAGTCGTGTCCAACTCTTTGCGACCCCATGAATCACAGCACGCCAAGCCTCCCTATCCATCACCAACTCCTGGAGTTCACTCAAACTCATGTCCATCAAGTCGGTGATGCCATCCAGCCATCTCATCCTCTGTTGTCCCCTTCTCCTCCTGCCCCCAATCCCTCCTAGCATCAGGGTCTTTTCCAGTGAGTCAACTCTTCACATGAGGTGGCCAAAGTATTGGAGTTTCAGCTTCAACATCAGTCCCTCCGATGAACACCCAGGACTGATCTCCTTTAGGATGGACTGGTTGGATCTCCTTGCAGTCCAAGGGACTCTCAAGTGTCTTCTCCAACACCACACTTCAAAAGCATCAATTCTTTGGCGTTCAGCTTTCTTCACTGTCCAACTCTCACATCCGTACATGACCACTGGAAATCACAGTTCATGGCAAATAGATGGGGAAATGATGGAAACAGTGACAGACTTTTCTTGGGCTCCAAAATCTATGCAGGTGGTGACTGTGGCCATGAAATTAAAAGACACATGCTCCTTGGAAGAAAAGGTATGACCAACCTAGACAGCATATTAAAAAGCAGAGGTATAACTTTGCCAACAAAGGTTCACCTAGTCAAAGCTATGGTTTTTCCAGTAGTCATGTATAGATGTGAGAATTAGACCAGAAAGAAAGCTAGCACCAAAGAATTGATGCTTTTGAATTGTGGTGTTGGAGAAGACTCTTGAGAGTCTCTCTTGGACTGCAAAGAGATCCAACCAGTCAATCCTAAAAGAGATCAGTCCTGAATGTTATTGGAAGGACTGATGCTGAAGCTAAAGCTCCAATACTTCAGCCAACTGATGCGAAGAACTCACTCACTGGAAAAGACCCTGATGCTGGGCAAGATTTAGGGCAGGAGGAGCAGGGGACGACAGAGGATGAGACGGTTGGATGGCATAACCGACTTGATGGACTTGAGTTTGAGAAAGCTCCAGGAGTTGGTGATGGACAGAGAAGCATGATGTACTACAGTCCATGGAGTTGCAAAGAGTCAGACATGACTGAGCGACTGAACTGAACTGAACTGATCTTTGCTTCCATAGCAACCTTTTCCTTTCATATAACACACACGACACACTCCATGCCATTTGACTCCATCTTGCTGAACCACCATGTTCCCACCTTCTGCGTCCTTGGAAGCTGCAGAGATAACCTGCTGAGTGTGATACTTTAAAGGTAATGAGGAAGCTGGGGGCTTTGGAATGTCGAATTAAGAGACATAGAGGAATGAGGGGCTGGGAAGAGGAAGACAGTTGCTTATTTCAAATGGTTTTCACTCCAGGCTGCTCATAATTTAAGCAGTAATATTATAGCCTGATAACGTTTTTATTAATCACTCTCTCCCCTGAGTCATTCTGATCCCTGAGGCAGGGAGCCAGTTTCTTCCGCAGAAAGGTTATTGCTTCTCTTAATATTCTGGGGGAATCGGGATATCTTGAGGGTTGGTGAGGGAGAAGGAAAAGCATGCCAAAGAAAGAAAGTGAAAGTGAAGTCGCTCAGTCGTGTCCGACTCTTTGCGACCCCATGGACTGTAGCCTACTAGGCTCCTCCCTCCATGGGATTCTCCAGCCAAGAGTACTGAAGTGGGTTGCCATTTCCTTCTCCAGGGGATCTTCCCAACCCAGGGATCGAACCCGGGTCTCCAACATTCCAGGCAGACGCTTTAACCTCTAAGCACCAGGAAAGCCCAGAGCATGCTGAAGGCTAGGACAAATAATTCTCTATCTTCTAATGGGTGTCATTTCCAAGTCTTAACAATTATCCAACAATTTAATTCAAACATTTGTTTTGAGCAGATATCCAGCATCGCTATCCATCTGCCTATCTATATCTATGTCTCTATCTATCTATTATCAGTCTACCTATCTGTGCTGTATTCTGTTAGACCATAGAATGCAAATACGAAACCTCAAGACAGTTTCTTTCCTTAAGGACCTCGTGTCATGAGCACAAAACATGACGATGAGCATGATGTGTTTTCAAACTACTGCCTGTATAAAACTCTGTTTTCTTCTTTGCTCATTACATATGAAGTCGATTTGAAAAGATATTGGTATTGCTTTTGTGAAAAGCATTTGTTGGTTTTAGTAAATTCTGCATCATATTTTCCAAAGGGAACATTGCAGTGGGAGAGGTTTCTGGCCGAAGTTTGTCAGAAGTGCTGCCAAAGTGTGAAATCAGCCAAGGTTTCTTTGGTGCCCTTCCAACCTCCCTTACTACTGGCTCTCAAATCTTCAGTGCCTTCAAATTGTCCCCCATCTTTCCAAGCCTTCTTCCAATTGCATCTCACCCAGATATGCCTTATTTAGGAGGTTCTTGGTTGGAGTTTTCCTATTTAGTCTTTTGCTGGTCAAAATGTATCTATACTCTTTTTCAGAAGACTTGGAGAGACTAACCCTCTGGAGATACACACTGATTCAAGATATATTTAAGTAGAGGGAAGCTCTATTTGCCTCTGTTTAATTCTACTATCCATGCATGAAGGATGGGGTTTCTTCTCCTTGCACCAGATCATTAGAAAAGTAGTCTATCCCACTGGTTTTCTTTACCATCTTTCTCTAAGTCCAATTCCATAGTAGTTATATTTATTAATGCTTTGCTTCAAGTTTCTATAGATGTTTTACTCTCTGTTATTTTAGGTGCTGTATTTTAGAAAGAACACTGGACTCATTTCTAGCAAAAACTCTAATAATGACCTACACAATTTGTTTATCATAGTTGAAAGGAAACCAGAGTTCATGTTGTACAGTGGTTCCTAATTTTGTTTTGCATCATGATACAAATAGAAGATAATATTTGTATATCTGACTGGGACATACAGGTAAATCTTCTTGCAGCTAGAAGCAACCAAAGCCATGTGTGATCACCTTGAGAGTTGAAGGACTTCATGTCTTATTACATGCCTATAGTCTATTTGTGAACAACCAGTGTTGCAAAAACAACACACCAATTGGGAGTTTCCAAGATTTCCAAGTAGATTTTATATTATCTTAATATGTCCACTGTTGGGCAACTCAGTGCCCCTCAAGGAAGGAAGTCTGTGTATGCAGTTCCACTTGTTATAAAGCTAAAATTTGCCTCTCAGAACACATTCCTTCAGGTGAGATTTGATCAGAGCAAATTTAACTAGAATTTTTACACCTCCCTATGTATTCCATCCTTTTATTAAAGAAGACTGAAATTTTGCCAGCTTTTAAAAATTAACTACAGACTACTGACTCATAGACTTAATTTCAACTGAATCCCCTAAGTCTTTTTTTTTCTTTCTTTCTTTTTTCTTAAGTCTGATCCATCCTGTGTATTTGAAGGATTTTTCCATTGATCATTATCACATTTCATTTTTTAAAAATATTGGGCCTATTTCAGCTCTCCTCATCCCTATAAAGGTCATCAGCAAAATTTTCTGAATAAGCCAAAAACTACATATCTCCCTATATTTGATACATTTTATCCCTTAATTATGAACACTTTCTTGAACACTTTTTATGTACTGAACAAACAAAACATCTACACTTTCCATCCTCATGGATCTCATGATAAACCCTTAAGCAGAACTATTTTGTTGTGATTGTTCAATTAGTCATGATCTCATCTAATTGTCAGAAAAGGCAATGGCACCCCACTCCAGTACTCTTGCCTGGAATATCCCATGGACAGAGGAGCCTGGTGGGCTGCAGTCCATGGGGGTTGCTAAGAGTCGGACACTACTGAGCAACTTCACTTTCACTTTTCACCTTCATGCTTTGGAGAAGGAAATGGCAACCCACTCCAGCAGTCTTGCCTGGAGAATCCCAGGGATGGGGGAGCCTGTGGGCTGCCGTCTATGGGGTCGCACAGAGTCACGACTGAAGCAACTTAGCAGCAGCAGTAGCAGCAGCAGCAGCATCTAATTGTGTTATTACCTTCCTGTTGTTTTCATAAGTATATCACATGAAACTTTGTCAAGGATGTATTGTTCAATACAGATATACTATTACTATGAATACAGCATTCATCTTATATACTAACCTAATAACCCTAGGAAAGAAGTACAACAAGCGTGTAAGTATGCATGGAACTGTAAGTTGGAAGCCTGTCACTTACCAGTAAGTACACAGGAAGATTTACTGAAGATGTGTCTCTGGCTTGCTTGAGGAGAAGGGCTTAAAGGGAAACCTGAAATATGTTTCTGCATGGGAATAGAAGAGGAAAATGAGGTGGGGTGTGTGTGTCCTAGAATGAGAAGGGAGATGTATCAGAGTAATTGAGAATGATTAACACATAGCTTAAAGATATGCCAGTAACTCCAGAAGTAACAAGTAAAGTAATCAATTGAGGCACACCAAGGTGGGAAGGGTAAGATTTTAAAAGGCATTAGGAGACAGAGCAAAGATCGTGGTTCCCAAACAGCAATATTTTCTACAGCTTTGGTCATTATGAGTGAGACAAGTGCTGTGGTAGTCGCTCAGTCGTGTCTGGCTTTTTGCAACTCCATTGACTGTAGCCCACCAGACTCCTCTGTCCAAGGGATTCTCCAGGCAAGAATACTGGAGTGGGTTGCCACGCACTTCTCCAGGGGATCAACAAATGATGTACAAAAACTATGAATTAGGCAATGTGGGAAAGTTGTGACTGGCCAGCTATATATGCCAGTTACTGACAATATTGTTATATATTGTTTTTTGTTAATTGAGCTTCTTAATGTAATGTTGTGGCCAAGGGGGCACACCATGCAAATTATGATGTTTTGGGAAAAGAAAGCTGCTTGTCATGGTGCATCAGATATTGCTAGCTGTACCATATGCTACCAAAATAGAGTATTCATAGTAACTTAGGCCTTTTGTTTGATCAAAAATCAGCATGGACTTTTCATTAGGAAATTTGAATATTCTATCTTCTGGTAATATATGTTGAGTTTCTAGTGATCACTTGTTTTCCCTTGTCATCAATATCTTTTTGATTCTTGTTGCTGTTCAGTTGCTCAGTCATGTCTGACTCTTTGCGACCCAATGGACTATAGCACACCAGGCTTCCCTGTCCTTCACCATCTCCCAGAGCTTTCTAAAACTCGTGTCCATTGAGTCTGTGATGCCATCCAACCACCTCATCCTCTGTCGTCCCCTTCTCCTCCCACCTTCAATCTTTCCCAGCATCAGGGTCTTTTCCAATGACTCAGCTCTTCTCATCAGGTGGCCAAAGTACTGGAGCTTCAGCTTCAGGATCAGTACTTCCAATGAATATTCAGGACTGATTTCCCTTAGGATTGATTGGTTTGATCTCCTTGAAGTCCAAGCAACTCTCAAGAATCTTCTCCTACACCACTGTTCAAAAGCACCAGTTCTTTGGTGCTCAGCCTTCATTATGGTCCAACTCTCACATCCATACATGACTGTTGGAAAAACCATAGCTTTGACTAGATGGACCTTTGCTGGCATCTTTTTGGTAATCAGTTCTAAAGCCCTGACTAAACTTTACATTGAGATCACATTTTATAAGTTCTGAAATTTCCCCTTATTCTGTTGAGACTAAGGAGTATATTTTCTAGCCTCTATTTTGAATAGGCTTTTTTTTTTCATTTTTTGAATATTGAGTTTTTTTGGTTTTTTTTTTGTTTTAAATTTTTATTTTTACTTTATTTTACTTTACAATACTGTATTGGTTTTGCCATACATTGACATGAATCCACCACGGGTGTACATGCGATCCCAAACATGAACCCCCCTCCCACCTCTCTCCCCACAACATCCCTCTGGGTCATCCCCATGCACCAGCCCCAAGCATGCTGTATCCTGCATCGGACATAGACTGGTGATTCGATTCTTACATGATAGTATACATGTTTCAATGTCATTCTCCCAAATCATCCCACCCTCTCCCTCTCCCTCTGAGTCCAAAAGTCTGCTATACACATCTGTGTCTTTTTTGCTGTCTTGCATACAGGGTCATTATTGCCATCTTTCTAAATTCCATATATATATGTTAGTATACTGTATTGGTGTTTTTCTTATTTTTAAAGGCAGTTTTAGTTTCATAGCAAAATTGAGTATTAAGTATAGAGATGTATTTTTCCTATATAGCCCCTGACCCTACACTTGCATAACCTCTCCATTATCAACACCCTTCACCAGAGTGGAACATTTGTTACAATTCATGAGACAGTATTGATATGTTCTTACTAAAGTCCATAGTTTACATTAGTGTCCAGTCTTGTGTTGTACGTTTGATGGGTTTGAACACAAGCCCTATGACATGTGTCTGTCCTTATAGTGTCATACAGTGTAGTCTTACTGCCCTAAGAATGCCCTTCAGTTCAGTTCAGTTCAGTCACTCAGTCATGTCCGACTCTTTGTGACCCCATGAATTGCAGGCCTCCCTGTCCATCACCATCTCCCGGAGTTCACTCAGACTCATGTCCGTTGAGTCCGTGATACCATCCAGCCATCTCATCCTCGGTCGTCCCCTTCTCCTGCCCCCAATCCCTCCCAGCATCAGAGTCTTTTCCAATGAGTCAACTCTTCGCATGAGGTGGTGGAAGTACTGGAGCTTCAGCTTTAGCATCATTCCTTCCAAAGAAATCCTAGGGTTGATCTCCTTCAGAATGGACTGGTTGGATCTCCTTGCAGTCCAAGGGACTCTCAAGAGTCTTCTCCAACACCACACTTCAAAAGCATCCATTCTTCGGTGCTCAGCCTTCTTCACAGTCCAACTCTCACATCCATACATGACCACTGGAAAAACCATAGCCTTGACTAGACGGACCTTAGTCAGCAAAGTAATGTCTCTGCTTTTGAATATGCTATCTAGGTTGGTCATAACTTTTCTTCCAAGGAGTAAGCGTCTTTTAATTTCATGGCTGCAGTCACCATCTGCAGTGATTTTGGAGCCCAAAAACATAAAGTCTGACACTCACTGTTTCCACTGTTTCCCCATCTATTTCCCATGAAGTGATGGGACAAGATGCCATGATCTTCGTTTTCTGAATGTTGAGCTTTAAGCCAACTTTTTCACTCTCCACTTTCACTTTCATCAAGAGGCTTTTTAGCTCCTCTTCACTTTTTGCCATAAGGGTGGTGTCACCTGCATATCTGAGGTTATTGATATTTCTCCCGGCAATCTTGATTCCAGCTTGTGTTTTGTCCAGTCCAGCGTTTCTCATGATGTACTCTGCATATAAGTTAAATAAGCAGGGGGACAATATACAGCCTTGACGTACTCCTTTTCCTATTTGTAACCAGTCTCTTGTTCCATATCCAGTTCTAACTGTTGCTTCCTGACCTGCATACAGATTTCTCAAGAGGCAGGTTAGGGTGCCACATATTCATCCCTCCCTCCCCTTCCTAACCCCCTGGCAACCACTGATGCCTTTACTGACTCCATAGTTTTGTCTTTTCCAGAATGCCTTAAAGCCAGAATCCTACAGTATATAGCAGCCCTTTCAGGTTGGTTTCTTTCACTTAGTCATATGCATTAGGCTTTAGGCTTCTTGCATATCTTTTTATAGCTTGATAGATCATTTCTTTTTAGCAGTGAATATTATTTCATTGTCCAGATGGACTACAGTTTATTTCTCCATTTGCTTACCAACAGCATCTTGGTCACTTCCAAGTTTGGGTAATTATGAATAAAACTGCTCTAAGCATTTGTGTGCAGTTTTTGTGTGGACCTGAGTTTTCACCTCCTTTGGGTAAATACCAAGGAGCATAATTACTGGATTGTATGGTAAGAATGTGTTTAGTTTTGTAAGAACCTGACAAAACTGTCTTCCAAAGTGACTGTACCATTTTGCATTCCCTCCAGCAATGAATGAGAGCTCCTGTTGTGCCTCATCTTCAATGAATTTTCATCATTCTCATAGGTGTGTAGTAGTAGCTCACTGCAGTTTTGACTTGCATTTTCCTGATGACACGTGAGGAGCATCTTTTCATATGCTCATTTGCCATCTGTATATCCTTGATTAGGAGTCTTTTCAGATCTTTTGCCCATTAAAAAAAAATCAAGATGAGAACACTTAACATGAGATCTACACTCAACAAAATTTTGAAGTGTGTAATACAGGACTGTTAACTCTAGGCACTATGTTGTACAGCAGATCTCTAGAACTTATCCATCTTGTAGCATTGAAACTTTACAGTCATTGAACACCATCTCCCCATTTTCCCCTCTCTTCAGCCCCTGGCAACCACCATTCCACTCTCTGATTCAGTGAAGTTGATTATTTTAAATACCTCATGTAAGTGGAATCATGCAGTATTTATCCTTCTGTGACTGGCTTATTTCACTTAGCACAACATCTTTCAGGTATATCCATGTTGTCACATATGGCAAGATTTCCTTTTATTTAAGGCAGAATAGTATTCCAGTGTGTGTATATATGACAGTTTCTTTGTCTATTCATCTGCTAATGGACATTTAGGTAGTTTCCATGTCTTGGATATTGCAAATAATACTGCAATGAAGATGTGAGTGCAGATACATCTTCATGATCCTGATTTCAATCCTTTTGTATATATACCCAAAGTGGTAATCATATGATGGCTTTATTTGTAAGTTTTGAGGACCCCCCCATATGTTTTCCATAGCGACTATATCATTTTACATTCCCATCAACAGTGTACAAGGATTCCAATTTTTCCACATTCTCTAAGCACTTGTTATCTTTTGATAATATCTATCCTATCAGGTATGAGGTGAGAGCTTATTATAGTTGAGATATGCATTTCTCTGACGATTAGTGATGTTGACCACCTTTTAGAATTCCTCTTCCATTTTCCATAAGTCTTTAAAGATCACTAAAAAAGGTCTCATCCATAACTTTTCTCAGTATAATTATGAATTATCTGGCCAGGAGACTTGACCTATTGCATGAACTACATACTTTCCTCTGTTTCATCACCTATATTAGGCTTGAAATGTTCCCTTTCAAACTTTTAACATGTCCAGTATAAAAATCATTGTCTTTGACAGAAAGGATGGGGGCAAAATGATAGCTTATAAATTGTGATCTTTTTTAAAATCACATGTTAATGTAACATATGGCCCAAGCATTTTCCCCATATTAATTAGCATATGTGAGGGATGGTCAAAGGATAAAGGTGGGATATCTTGCAATGAGATCAAAAGACTTGAATAAACCAATACAGTATTGTAAAGTAGTTAGCCTTCAATTAAAATAAATAAATTTATATTTAAAAAAAAAACAAAAGACTTGAATTTTAAACCCACTTCCGTCCCTCTGCTTACATTTGCTGTTGTGACTTTTGGCAAGTTGCTTCCCTTCTATGAACCCTAGTGTCAAATGATTTGAGACAACTGATGCCAATTATCTTCTACAGATTCTTTAATTCCAAGGGTCCATTAGATATGAAACTTCTGTAGTTTTGGATGCCCACTGCTTTTATGTTATCCATTGTCCCTACAGATATCTTGGACCCCTTTTGTGTTCTTCCCATGTTTTCCTTTTATTTTGTTCATTTCTAGATGGGTTTTAGCCAATTCAGATCAGTAATTACAGATGTTAATTGAATCATAGACTTGTATATTTGCATCTTCCACAGCATGTTCACAGTGAGAAACACCAACAAAATACAAAGACTCATTTGCAAAGGTACCATAAAGTTTCTAGTAGCATCACGTTAAAAATGAACACTCATCAATAAAATACTGATGCAAAGTTTGGAAATATCTAATTATCTGTAGACATAGATTTTTAGAACATTCAATTTTGCAGGTGAAAAACTGATGTTCTAAAAGGTGAAGACCAAATTTTCCACTCTCCTATGGTTTCCATGAGGAAAGATTTTTCCCTACACTCTCCAGGAATCTGTTTATTCCCTCATCTACTAATTCTGGTGACTCACTTCACTGAGAGCCTGAACTGATCATTTGTAACTGAGCTTCTTCTCCTGTTCCCTTGGTTGCCACTGCCTACAAGAAGCCTACTTTTTCCCCCACTTCTTTATTCTTTACATTTTATATGGACAGTCTTTCACATAAGGTTGTATAGTATTGCCTGTAAATGGATTATGCAATATTAAGGAAGCCACATTCTCCAACATTCGCTTTATCAGTAATAAAGATGACATTTTTATCTTCATGTGCATGACTTCGCCATCTTTCAATTGGTTTCAAACTTAGGAAAGAAAAGGGGAGCTATATTCCAGTCCCCTAAAGCCCTTATAATTAGAAAGAAGAACTCCTATAAACCTAGAAGTCACATGCAGCCTCTGGGAACTTCATCATGCTCCATTGTGTATCTGGGGAGTCATTCCAATAAATGTCTTATCAGAGCAAAAAGGTTGTTTGGTTTCCTGGCCAATAATTTGTGGATCTCTTAATGGTAGACTCCTGTATTATTCCCATTAACAGACTGAAATGCCTACTGAATGACTATTTTCTTCTGGCCAATCCAGTAGCTTTGGGAAACTCCCACCAGAAAGATAACGCACAAGATCTGGTTCTTTGAAAAAACCTTATACTTGTGGCTTGGCTATACTGGTACCTTTCATATAAGCCTGTAAGCTTTTTGAACAGGCAAAGGAAGATATCCCTGGGAATCAGGGATCTCTCAGCACTGCCACATTGAATGAAATGGCCTGGATTGATATGTGAGGATTCCTACAGACTCCAACGAACTTTACTTCTGGGCTGAATGAGCTTGTTATCATATGGGACTTCCCTTAGTGTAGCAGAATTTCTTCTCTCCTTACCTTTATTGGGGTTTCTCAGATGGTGCTAGTGATAAAAATCCACCTGCCAATGCAGGAGATGGAAGAGAAACAGGTTCAATCCCTGGTTCAGGAAGATCTCCTGGAAGAGGAAATGGCAACCCATTCTAGTATTCTTGCCAGGAAAATTCCATGGACAGAGAAGCCTGGTGGGCTTCAGTCCATGGGGTCGCAAAGAGTTGGACACAGCTGATCACAGTGTTTGTTAGTTACCTTTATTGTATGTGCTCTGAATTTAGGAGAAAATCATTCTACTTCCAACCTTCTAGAATGTAGAAGAAAATTCCTATAAATCTTATTTCAAGAGAGAGAGAGAGAGAGAGAGAAAAAACAACAACAACCTTTGACAACTGCAATAGAATGACTCTAGTATCCTTCAGCAGGGAGAGGAAAAACCATGCTGAGTAAGATACTGGCCTGTCTACTTGTGATTCTATTATGTTAATCTATAAAGTATCACTTCTAATGTCCTATTTTTCTGGCTGGAGAAATCCCTTAGCAAATACTTAGCAAATTAACAGTCTGTGTTTCTTTGCCAGAGCTTCCAAAACAGCCCTTTCCCTTAGAGCAAAAAAAGAGGACCAAAAGTGGAAGAGGAGAAAATTACACTATTAAATAATTGAAAAGAGTGGCTTTTGGATGATGTTTTTATTTCTTTATTTTTATTTTTTTGGATGATTTTCTAAGATACTTTGTTGAAGCAAGGGAAGGAAATAGGAAATTGTGATACCTTTCAAACTGGATGAACCAAGTCACTCTAAGCTAGATTTTATTTAAAGACTTTGAAATTTATAATCTATATATCACTTATTATTATGTGTTTTATTTTTCCTTATTTTCTCAGCAAAGTTTAATTTTGGAAATTCTTTTTTCAACTGAAATAATAGTGTAGTGAGTTTTTTCACGCTATAATCAATATTGAGATAGGATAGATTCAGTACACAAATGAATAAAATGAGTTCCTACTCTGTGTCAGGCACATATAAGGCAATAAAGTTTTCATTATGAGCAAACAACAGATATCGTCCCTATTTTAGCTGAGCTTTCAAATATGAAGGGGGGTATTTATGAAATAGTCACATAATAGTAGCCTGTATAGCATTTATAAAGAAAAATTACAAAGAACTGTAAGAGCATATACAGCTGATCTTGTGTGAGCTGAATAATTTGCAAAAATTTACCTACGAATGGGATGTTTACACTGAAAGCTAAAAGGTAGATAAAAATGAGGTAAGCATTTGTATGTGAAAGGAGCAGAGAGATATTTAGGGCAATGGGAACAGCATATGAGGAGGCCCAGAGTTATTAGTATCTAGAACTAATGAATAATTGAAAAGAAGACAGTGAGGTTAGAAGGTAAAAACCAAGCAAGAATACCAAAAAGTGAGACCAAAATGGTAAATATGGGACAGATCTTGCAGGGTTCATAAACTATGTTAAAGACTGGACTTTATTTTAAGGGCAGTGGGGAACCACTGAAAGGTCTTAAGTGATACCGGCATGTGTATGTATGTGGTAGGAGAGGGAGGGAAAGTCACATTTGTATTGTATAGAGTGACTATTCTGACTCTAGTATGGAGACTAGAATATAAGGGATTTATAAAGAGAACAAGGAGACCAGTCTAGAGACTACCAAAATCACCACGTGAGAAACGATGGTGACTGAGTTAAAGCGAGGTGAAAGTGAAAGTGCAAGTCTCTCAGTTGTGTCTGACTCTTTGCAACCTCATGGACTATACAGTCCATGGAGTTCTCCAGGCAAGAATACTGGAGTGGGTAAGTAGCCTATCCCTTCTCCAGGGGATCTTCCCAACCCAGGAATTGAACCCAGGTCTCCCACTTTGCAGGCAGATTCTTTACCAGCTGAGGCCACCAGGGAAGCCCAAGAATACTGGAGTGGGTAGCCTATCC
This sequence comes from Capricornis sumatraensis, assembly GCF_032405125.1. Classification (NCBI taxonomy): domain Eukaryota; kingdom Metazoa; phylum Chordata; class Mammalia; order Artiodactyla; family Bovidae; genus Capricornis; species Capricornis sumatraensis. The sequence continues at coordinate 61,349,139 of NC_091092.1, read as the reverse complement.
CTTATCCAACTGATCTTCCCGACCCAGGAAGCGAACTGGAGTCTCCTGCATTGCAGGCAGATTCTTTACCAACTGAGCTATCAGAGTTAGAGTAGAAATGGTAAATTGTGGAGATGGGGAAAACAGTCAAATTTCAGGTGTTTTGGTCACTCAGTGCTAGGTTGGACACAGGATTTGGGGATTCCCCAATATCATCCTGCAATGTTTTCACTTGCCAGACTGTATGAATGGAAGGATTGTTTACTGAAAGATAAAATACTGGAAGAATATAGTTTGCTTATTTGGGGTAGAAGAGAGAAGATATTTAGTTCGAGACACCTGTGAAATATCCAAATAGCAATAGTAAAGTAGCAGTTGGCTATATAGATATGGCTCAGAAGAGAGGACAGAACCAGAGCTATACGTTAAAGACAATGAGAATGGATGACATGATCCAGGAAGGATCCATGGAAGGAGGTGAGAAGGCCATGTGGGACAGGAACCAGGACAAGACCAGCTCTTCAGGGAAGGGTCTTGGAGGACAAGAAGGGTGAGGAGCGTCCTATGGGCTTCCAGGGTGCCAGCCCAGAAGGGTTTCTGCAGGAGGGCTTCAGCCTGGCATGGCCAGCTAAGTTGAGAGACAAGGAGGGCCCACAGGTAACCCTGGGGCGCTGACCTCAAGAAGGTCCCAGGCTGGGGACCTTGGCGACAGGTTGTCCTGCTGGGCTGATGGAGGCCCGGGCAGAGTGGAGGAGATCGGGAGACAGAGAGACCAGGAGGGAAGTCTATGCAAGAAGGAAAAAGTCAGCATATGCAACTCTGGAGGGCCCTGGGAGGAGAGGAAGGGAGCGGACAGAGGCCAGCAACCAGCTGGGGACGTGATTCCCAAAGAGGACCTTTCCTCCTGTGCCTTTGGAACAGAAAATGTTGACAATAGAGGACCAAGAGTGAGATAGAGTGAGCTATTCCAAGAACCCTGAGCGGATGGGAGCTGGGCGCCCAGCTCACAGCAGGAGAAGGGAGGGCTGCCTGGCCTTCTAAAGGGGTAAGAGCCTTCTCCTCCATCATTGCAGGAGAAAGGAGGGCAGGGTGGCAGGGACTCAAATGCATGGGGACCTCAGGGATTAAGAGGCTCCTCTGTCAGCACGGGAGGTGGGTGAAGCCCTCTCCAGCAGGGGCTCTGAAGGCCCCTCCACACCGCCAGGGAGAACAAAGCCAAGAGCTTCTTTCCTCCTTCACCTGCCAGGAGCTGATCCCCATCTCGTGCCAGGTGGGCGGCCGCAGGTCTTCACCTTTCTGTTCTCCCATCCCTTCCTCCCCAGCGGATGGGGAGATCAGGTCATGAGGAGGCCTGGGATCGTCCGGGAGCTCACTGCCCTCAAAGGTGGCCTTGTACACATCTGTCCTGCCTCCAGGCCTCCTTCACATTGTGGCCCTGGTCATCACTGTGGGTGTCACCTGGATCGTAGTCAGCATCCTCCTCGGTGGCCTTGGCAGTGGCTTTCCTTGGGTCCAGCAACTCTTGACAGTGAGTGTGGGACTTTCCCTCACCCTGCTACAAGGGTCGCCGGCGGCAGGCACCCGGACCTCCGGGCTGAGGCTCTCAGGACGGGTCTGGCAGTGGTCTGGTTTGTCTGTTTCCTCCTGGCAGGACACCAGGAGCTGTCCTCACTGGTCTGCCTCTTGGTGTCTGACACAGTCTGACCCTTACCACCCAGTTGCTTTGGCTGGACACACCAATCCCCACTCATTAGAATTCATTCAGTTCAGTTGGAGTCACTGGGACCTGAGTGGGGGTCAGGGGGGCTTCAGCTGAATCTTGGGGATGACGCCCTCGTTGGTCCCCGGAGGCTTTCCACTGGGTTCTGAGATGGGGAGGGAACTCGGCCCCTCCTTGCTGGGGACACCTCACCTACGTACTTTTATTTTTGAATGAAGTCGCTCAGTCGTGTCCAACTTTTTGAGACCCCATGGACTGTAGCCTACCAGGCTCCTCTGTCCCTGGAATTCTCCAGGCAAGAGTACTGGAGTGGGTTGCCATTTCCTTCTCCAGGGGATCTTCCTGACCCAGGCTTCAAACCTACATCTCCTGCATTGCAGGAACTGGTATGCAAACTGATACGTAAATCATTGACTTCTTTCACTTAGCATAATGCCTTTGAGAATCGGTCAAGCTTTTCTGTTGTATCAATAGTTATTTTATATTAAGTAATATTTCATTGTATGAATGTATTACCATTTATCCATTCACTCACTGAGGAACATTTGAATTGTTTAGCTCTTACGGACAGAATATACTTGAGTCATGTTTTCTTCTATCCAACTTGATAATCTCTCTCTTAATTGGTGTGTTTAGCTTATTTACATTTAGTGTGATTATTGAGATGTTTGGATTTAAGTCTACTATTTTATGTTTCTTTTATTTTGAACATGTTTCTTGTATTCCATTATAACTTATTTATAGTGTTTTTGAGTATTTCTCTTTATACATTATCTTTAGTGGTTGCTGTAGGGATTAACACACATATACTTTTCACAAACTATTTAGAATTAAAGTATCTATTTCAGATCAATATCTTACTATTCAACTGAAATGTAGACACCCTATTGCCATATAAATACCTTTACTTTCCACATAGTTATGCTATAGGTATCATATATTATATCTATGTACATTGAAAATTCTATCAAAGATCATTATATTTTTTGCTTTCAACCATCAAATATGTTATAAAGAACTCAAGAGGAGAGAAGGCTACTATATTTACCTAGATATTTACCATTTCTCTTGACTTTTTTTTTTTTATTCCCAATGATGTAACTTTTCTTCTGGTATCATTTACTTTCTATCTTAAGAAATTTTTTAGTAGTTCTCTTAGAGCAAGTTTCTGGTTTAAAATTCTTTTAGTTTTTCTTCATCTGAGAATGCATTTATTTCACCTTCATTATGAATGATATTTTTGCTGGATTTTTTTTCAGTACTTAGAAAATAGTATGTACTTCCTTCTTGATCCCGTGGCTTTTGACATGAAAGCTGTTTTCCCCTAATATATTATTTGTCCTTGGTTGATTTCAAGACCTTTTCTTTCTGTTTAGCTTTCAGCATTTGATTATGATATATCTAGGCATGGATTCCTTTGTGTATATCCTGTATGGGGTTTGTTCATCTTCTTGAATCTGTAGATTTATGGTTTTTCCCTAAAACTTGGGGTATTTTCAGTCATCAGTTTTTCAATACAACACTCTTCCTGCTCTCCTTCTTGGATTCCATTGATTTGATTTTTAGAATTTGTGTTATTGATCCACGGGTTTCCAAGGCTCTGTTCATGTTTTTTTCAATCTCTTTCCTCTCTGTTCAGGTTGAATAATTTCTAGCATCCTATCTTCAAGTTCACTTATTCTTTCCTACATCATCTCTATTTTACCATTGAGTCCATCTTAAGAGATTTTTTTCCTGACTGATTGTTTCAGTTCTAAAATATTTATTTGGTTCTTCTTTATATCTTTTCTTTGCTGATGCTTTCTATTTTAATATTTGTTTAAATAGTATTGACAATTGTCCAACAGAGACTTTTTATAATAGCTGCTTTAAAGTTCTCATCAAATTGCTGTCCTCTCATTGTTGCTACTATTGATTGTCATTTAGCAAGTTGAGATTTTCCTGTTTATTTTTATGCCAAGTATATTTTGGTTTGTATCCTGGACATACTGAATACTACGTCATGAGAGTCTCAGTTTTGTTTACATCCTAGGAAAACACTGATATTTTTGCTTTAGTCTTTGGTGAGCTGTGGGTTCGTATGTCAGTTCATTTTTCAGGTTTTGCAGTACTAATTGCAACTGTCCAGCATATACACCATCCTGTGGTCAGCCTGACACCTGAGTGAAGATCTACCTGTTAGCTCAATTCTTAAAATCTTTGGTATATAAATTACTGTCAAATACATGCATGAGTGTGTCACACTGGTTCAGGAGTTCATAAACAACTTTATGGGGGTCACTCTTCCAAAATCCCCCCTCTCTCTCTATTATCTCCAAAATGTTTTTTAGCTCCCAAGTCTCTTCTTTTTATTCTTCCACCCAGAACTGCCCACTTCTGTGGCCAAAGTCAAACAAAAAGAAGACAAAAACAAAGGCGGGGGAAGGGGGGGAAACAATGGGATATGTTCCTGATCTCTTGGAGTGATGACTTGATTCAATGGAGGGACATGTTACCCTCTCTGAGTTTTGGCTCCCTTTGACTGTGTGGATCACAACAAACTGGAAAATTCTTAGAGAGATGGGAATACAAGACCACTGGACCTGCCTCTTGAGAACTCTGTATGCAGGTCAAGAAGCAACAGCTAAAACCAGACATGGAACAGACTGCTTCAAAATTCAGAAAGGAGTATGTCAAGGCTGTATATTGTCACCCTGCTTATTTAACTTATATGTAGAAAATGTCATGGGAAATGCTGAGCTGGATGAAGCACAAGCTCAAATCAAGTTTGCCAGGAGAAATACCAATAACCTCAGATATGCAGATGACACCACCCTTATGGCAGAAAGCAAAGAGGAACAAAAGATCTGTTGATAAAATTGAAAGAGGAGAGTGAAAAAGCTGGCTTAAAAATCAACATTAAAAAAACTAAGATCATGGCATCTGGTCCCATCACTTCATGGCAAATAGATGGGGAAACAATGGAAACAGTGACAGACTTTCTTTTCTTGGGCTTCAAAATCACTGCAGATGGTGACTGAAGCCACAAAATTAAAAAGTGCTTGCTCTTTGGAAGAAAAGCTAAAACCAACATAGACAACATATTTAAAAGCAGAGACATTAATTTCCTGACAAAGGTCTGTCTAGTCAAGGCTATGGTTTTTCCAGTAGTCATGTATGGATGTCAGTAGAGTTGGACCATAAAGAAAGTTGAGTGCCAAATAATTGATGCTTTTGAACTGTGGTGTTGGAGAAGACTCCTAAGAGTCCCTTGGACTGCAAGGAAATCAAACCAGTCAATCTTAAAGGATATTGAATCCTGAATATTCATTGGAAGGACTGATGCTGAAGCTCCAATACTTTGTCCACCTGGTGCAAAGAACTAACTCATAGGAAAAGACCCTGATGCTGGGAAAGATTGAAAGTAGGAGGATAAGGGAATGACAGAGGATTAGATGGTTGAATGGCATCAGTGACTCGATGGACATGAGTTTGAGCAAGCTCTGGGAGATGGTGAATGACAGGGACGCCTGATGTTCTGCAGTTCATGGGGTTGCAAAGACTTGGGCATATCTGAGCAACTGAACAACAGATAACTCCATTGCCAGCCAGTATTGCTGCCACAGGATTGTTTGGAGGTTGGAGCACAAGAAAATAAAGATAATGGAGAAAAATGAGAGATTCCCCACACATGACCTTCAGGTTTTACCTTTTCTTTAGGTTCAAATCTAAAGAAAACTATGGACAGAGGTTTGTAGCATTGTACAGAAAGCTGTGATCAAAACCATCACCAAGAAAAAGAAATGCAAAAAGGCAAAATGGTTGTTTGAGGAGGCCTTACAAATAGCTGAGAAAAGATAAGCTAAAGGTAAAGGAGAAAAGGAGAGACATACCCATCTGAACGCAGAGTTCCAAAGAATAGCAAGGAGAGAGAAGAAAGCCTTCCTCAGTGATCACTGCAAAAAAAAAAAAAAAAAAAAAGAGGAAAACAGTAGAATGGGAAAGACTAGAGATCTCTTCAGAAAATCTCCTCAAGGAAAAATTTCATGCAAAGATGGGCACAATAAAAGAGTAATGGTATGGACCTAACAGAAGTAGAAGATATTAAGAAGAGGTGACAAGAATACACAGAAGAACTATATGAAAAAGATCTTCATGGCCCAGATAATCATGATGGTGTGATCACTCACCTCGAGCCAGACATCCTGAAATGCAGAGTCAAGTGGGCCTTAGGAAGCATCACTATGAACAAAGCTAGTGGAGGTGATGGAATTCCAGAAATCCTAAAAGGTGATGCTGTTAAGGTGCTATATTCAATATCCCAGCAAATTTGGAAAGCTCAGCAGTGGCCACAGCACTGGAAAAGGTTGGTTTTCATCCAAATCCCCAATAAAGGGGATGCCTAAGAATGTTTATACTACTGCACAGTTGCACTCATCTCACACACTAGCAAAGTAATGCTCAAATCTCCAAGCTAAATTTCAGCAACCAATAACTTTCAGATGTTCAAGCTGGATTTAGAAAAGGCACAGGAATCAGATTAAATTGCCAATATCTGTTGGATCATAGAAAAAGCAAGATAATTTCAGAAAAAACATCTACTTCTGCTTTATTGATTATGCCAAAGTCTTTGACTGTTTGGATCACAACAAGATCCAATCTTTTGAATCACAATCAAGAGATGGGAATAACAGACCACCTGATATGCCTCCTGAGAAATCTGTATTCAGGTCAAGAAGCAACAGTTAGAACTGGAGATGGAACAACAGACTGGTTCCAAATTGGAAAAGGAGTATGTCAAGGTTGTATATTGTCACCCTGCTGATTTAACTTATATGGTAAGTACTTCATGTGAAATGCTGGGCTGGATGAAGCACAAGCTGGAATCAAGGTTGCAGGGGAAAATATCAATAGCTTCAGATATGCAGATGACACCACCCTTATGGCAGAAAACAGAGAAGAACTAAAGAGCCTCTTGATGAAAGAGAAAGAGGAGAGTAAAACTGCTAGCTTAAAACTCAACATTCAGAAAGCAAATATCATGGCAAATATCCCCATCATTTCATGGCAAATAGTTGGGGAAACAGTGAGTCTTTCTTTTTTTTCTTGGCTCAAAATCACTGCAGATGCTGACTGCCACCATAAAATTAAAAGATGTTTACTCCTTGGAAGAAAAGCTATGACCAACCTAGACAGCATATGTACACCCATGGCTGATTCATGTCAATGTATGGCAAAAACCATGACAATATTGTAAAGTAACTAGCCTCCAATTAAAATAAATAAATTGATTTAAAAATAAGCAGAGACATTACTTTGCCATAAAAGGTCTGACTAGTCAAAGCTATGGTTTTTCCCATAGTCATGTGAGAGTTGGACTATAAAGAAAGCTGAACGCTGAAGAATTGATGCTTTTGAATTGTGGTGTTGGAGAAGACTCTTGAGAGTCCCTTGGACTGCAAGGAGATCTAACCAGTCCATCCTAAAGGAAATCAGTCCTGAATATTCATTGAAAGGACTGATGTTGAAGCTGAAACTCCAATACTTTGGCTATCTGATGCAAAGAGCTGACTCATTTGAAAAGACCCTATGCTGGGAAAGATTGAGGGCAGGAGGAGAAGGGGACGATAGAGGATGAGGTGGGTGGATGGCATCACCAACTCAGTGGACATAGGTTTGGGTAGACTCTGGGAGTTGGTGATGGACAGGGAGGCCTGGTGTGCTGTGGTTCATGGGGGTCACAAAGAGTCGGACACGACTGAGCAACTGAACAGAACTGAGTTGAAGCCAGGATATACCAAAATGAAAAACATGTTACTTCTTTGGGGTACTTGAAGTTATGGTGTTCTTCCATTATATATTTTCAATTCAACAGCATTTCTAAATTGATCAAGAAATGTTCCAAATTAAACCTGGCTTAGACTCTGAGTCTCTGACCCACTTGCCTTTCATTTATCAATGTAGGCCAGGCTGACTTGCAGTCAGTATACCTCCATACTAAAAGAAATAATTCTTGACTGATATTTCAGTTAAGACTTATATTTGCAATTGGTGAGAATTTCAATCTAAATCAGCTTTATAAAAAGGGTGGTTTTCTGGCTCACTAACAGAATAGTCCAGGGACAGATCTAATTTTAGATAATATGACCTAATCCAGGACTTCAGAATATCATCAAGACATGAACTCTCCATTTCTCAGTTGTGCTTTTCTCAGTATTATATGTATTTTCATATAGTTTCTTACCTTATTATGACAATATAGCTATCAATAACTCCTGATTTACAACTTCATGACAAGTCCAACAGAAAATAGAGAACACCTTTTTATTGCTCTTACAAGATTCCTGGTATTATCTCTGATTGGATCAAAATGTTTTACTTGAATCATCTGCCCATATCCTAGTCATATATTATGGCCTAGTAGTGACCAGACCTGTGTTACATGTATACTCTTGGAACCAGAGATAGAGTCAACTTTACTCAAAGCACATAAACAAAGCATGTTTCTGATCATCAGTGATGATCTTCCCAAAGTAAAATCACAGTGGTGCTACCAAATGAAGAGGCAATGGATGATGGGAGGAAGAATTAACAAATGTATAGTAAAGTAATGTTCAAAATTCTCCAAACAGGCTTCAGCAATATGTGAACCGTGAACTTCCTGATGTTCAAGCTGGTTTTTTAGAAAAGGCAGAGGAACCAGAGATCAAATTGCCAACATCTGCTGGATCATGGAAAAAGCAAGAGAGTTCCAGAAAAACATCTATTTCTGCTTTATTGACTATGCCAAGGCCTTTGACTGTGTGGATCACAATGAACTGTGGAAAATTCTGAAAGAGATGGGAATACCAGACCACCTGACCTGCCTCTTGAGAAATCTGTATGCAAGTGAGGAAGCAGCAGTTAGAATTGGACATGGAACAACAGACTGGTTCCAAATAGGAAAAGGAGTACATCAAGGCTGTATATTGTCACCCTGCTTATTTAACTTCTATGCAGAGTACATCATGAGAAACGCTGGACTGGAAGAAGCACAAGCTGGAATCAAGATTGCTGGGAGAAATATCAATAACCTCAGATATGCAGATGACACCACCCTTATGGCAGAAAGTGGAGAGGAACTAAAAAGCCTCTTGATGAAAGTGAAAGAGGAGAGTGAAAAAGTTGGCTTAAAGCTCAACATTCAGAAAACGAAGATCATGGCATCCGGTCCCATCACTTCATGAGAAATAGATGGGAAAACAGTGGAAACAGTGTCAGACTTTATTTTTGGGGGCTCCAAAATCACTGCAGATGGTGACTGCAGCCATGAAATTAAAAGACGCTTACTCCTTGGAAGAAAAGTTATGACCAACCTAGATAGCATATTCAAAAGCAGAGACACTTTGCCGACTAAGGTCCGTCTAGTTAAGGCTATGGTTTTTCCTGTGGTCATGTATGGATGTGAGAGTTGGACTGTGAAGAAGGCTGAGCACCGAATAATTGATGCTTTTGAATTGTGGTGTTGGAGAAGACTCTTGAGAGTCCCTTGGACTGCAAGGAGATCCAACCAGTCCATTCTGAAGGAGATCGGTCCTGGGATTTCTTTGGAATGAATGATGCTAAAGCTGAAACTCCAGTACTTTCGCCACCTCATGAGAAGAGTTAACTCATTGGAAAAGACCCTGATGCTGGGAGGGATTGGGGGCAGGAGAAGAAGGGGACGACAGAGGATGAGATGGCAGGATGGCATCAATGACTCGATGGACATAAGTCTGAGTGAACTTCGGGAGTTGGTGATGGACAGGGAGGCCTGGTGTGCTGCGATTCATGGGGTCACAAAGAGTCGGACACAACTGAGCAACTGAACTGAACTGAACTGAACTGATACTATACTGAGAGAACTCAATAACTTCCATTAGGGAAACACTTAAGTATAGATCTAATAAATTATGTCCAGTTTCACTATGCTGACAACTACAAAGCACTGTTAAGAGAAATCAAAGACCTAAATAAATGGACCTAAATACTATGTTCATAGACTGAAGATTCAATATTGTTAACATGTAAGTTCTCTTCAATTTGATCTTTAGATTCAGTGCAAAAGGCTTTATTTGAAGATATTAATATTAAATTTAATCTCTAAAATTTACAGGGAAAGCAAAGAAACCATGACCACCAAAACAATTTTGGAAAAAAGACAAAATTGGGAGACCCCCACTATCTGATTTCAAGACTTATTTTAATGCTACAGTAATTAAGATAGTGTGGTATTTATGAACAAATAGACCCATAGCTCAATGAAACAGAATAGAGAGCCCAGAAATAAATTCACATAAATATAGGAACATGATCTTTGAAAAAAATGAAAAGATATTTCAAAGGAGAAATTAGAGCCCGTTCCAGAAAATGGTGCTGAAACACCATGGTGCAAAAAAAAAAAATGTGTTCTATAACTCATGCTTTATAAAAATGCATTTGACAGATTAATCAATAGGTGAATGGATAAAGGAAATGTGATATATACCTACAATGGAATATTACTCTGCCTTAAAACGAAGGAAATCCTGTTACATGCTACAAATAGATGAATCTTGAGGATATTATGCTAAGTGAAATGAATCAAGTGCAGAAAAACAAATACTGCATGATTTCATTTATATGAAGTATCTAAAACAGTCAAGATGGATGGGCCATGCTGGAGAGTTCTGACAAAACATGGTCCACTGGAGAAGGGAATGGCAAACCACTTCAGTATTCTTGCCTTTAGAACCCCATGAATAGCATGAAAATGCAAAAAGATAGGACACTGAAAGATGAACTCCCCAGGTCTGTAGGTGCCCAATATACTACTGGAGATCAGTGGAGAAATAACTCCAGAAAGAATGATGAGATGGAGCCAAGGCAAAAACAGCACCCAGTTGTGGATGTGACTGGTGATAGAAATAATGCCCAATGCTGTAAAGAGCAATATTGCATAGGAACCTGGAATGTTAGGTCCATGAATCAAGGCAAATTGGAAGTGGTCAAACAGGAGATGGCAAGAGTGAACATCGACATTTTAGGAATCAGAGAACTAAAATGGACTGGAACAGGTGAATTTAACTCAGATGACTATTTTATCTACTACTGTGGGATAGAATTCCTTAGAAGAAATGGAGTAGCCATCATAGTCAACAAAAGAGTCCGAAATGCAGTAATTGAATGCAATCTCAAAACGACAGAAGGATCTCTGTTCGTTTCCAAGGCAAAGCATTCAATATCACAGTAATCCAAGTCTATTCCCTGACCAGGAATGAGAAGAAGCTGAAGTTAAACAGTTCTATGAAGAACTACAAGATCTTCTAGAATTAATACTTCCAAAAGATGTCCTTCTCATTATAGGGGACTGGAATGCAAAAGTAGGAAGTCAAGAAACACCTGGAGTAACAGGCAAATTTGGGCTTGTAGTACAGAATGAAGCAGGGCAAAGGCTAATAGAGTTTTCCCATAGCAAACACCCTAATCCAACAACACAAGAGAAAACTCTACACAGAGACATCAGCAGATGGTCAATATGAAATCAGATTGATTATATTCTTTGCAGCCAAAGATGGAGAAGCTCTATATAGTCAGCAAAAACAAGACCGGGGGCTGACTGTGGCTCAGATCATGAACTCCTTATTGCCAAATTCAAACTTAAATTTAAGAAAGTAGGGAAAACCACTAGACCATTCAGGTATGACCTTAATCAAATCCCTTAGAATTATACAGTGGAAGTGAAAAATAGATTCAAGTCATTAGATCTGATAGAGTGCTTGAAGAACTATGGACAGAGGTTCGTGACATTGTGCAAGAGGCAGTGATCAAACCATTCCCCCCAAAAAGAAATGCTAAAAGGCAAAATGGGTGTCTGAGGAGGCCTTACAAATAGCTGAGAAAAGAAGGTAAGCTAAAGGCAAAGGAGAAAAGGAAAGATATACCCATTTAAATGCAGAGTTCCAAAGAATAGCAAGGAGAGACAAGAAAGCCTGCCTCAGTGATCAATGCAAAGAAATAGAGGAAAATAATAGAATGGGAAAGACTAGGGATCTCTTCAAGAAAATTAGAGATACCAAGGGAACATTTCATGTAAGGATGGGCACAATAAAGGACAGAAATGTTATGAACCTAACAGAATCAGAAGGTATTAAGAAGAGGGGAAGAATACACAGAAGAACTGTACAAAAAAGATCTTCACTACCCAGATAATCATGATGGTGTGATCACTCACCTAGGGCCAGACATCCTGGAATGTGAAGTCAAGTGGGAAGCATCACTATGAACAAAGCTAGTGGAGGTGATGGAATTCTAGTTGAGTTATTTCAAATTGTAAAAGATGATTCTGTGAAAGTGCTACCTTCAATATGCCAGCAAATTTGGAAAACTCAGCAGTGGCCACAGGACTGGAAAAGGTCAGTTTTCATTCCAATCCTAAAGAAAGGAAATTCCAAAGAAAATTCAAACCACCGCACAATTGCACTCATCTCACATGCTAGCAAAGTAATGCTCAAAATTCCCCAAGCCACGATTCAACAGTATGTGAACTGTGAGACGTTCAAGCTGGATTTAGAAAAGGCAGAGGAACCAGAGATCAAATTGCCAACATCTGTTGGATCATGGAAAAGGCAAGAGAGTTCCAGAAAAACATCTACTTCTGCTTTATTGACTACACCAAAGTCTTTGACTGTGTGCATCTCAGCAAACTGTGGAAAAATCTTAAAGAGATGGGAATACCAGACCATCTTACCTGCCTCCTGAGAAATCTGTATGCAGGTCAAGAAGCAACAGTTAGAACTGGACATGGAACAACAGACTGGTTCCAAATCAGGAAAGGAGTACATCAAGGCTGTATATTGTCACCCTGCTGACTTAACTTATATGCTAAATACTTCATGGGAAATACCAGGCTGGATGAAGCACAACCTGGAATCCAGACGGCTGGGACAAATATCAATAACCTCAGATACACAAATGACACCACCCTTATAGCAGAAAGCGAAGAAGAACTAAAGAGCCTCTTGATGAAAGTGAAATAGGAGAGTGAAACTGCTGGCTTAAAATTCAATATCCAGAAACCTAAGATCATGGCATCTGATCCCATCACTTCATCACAAATACATGGGGAAACAATGGAAACAGTGACAGATTTTCTTTTCTTTGGCTCTAAAATCACTGCAGATGGTGACTGCAGTCATGAAATTAAAAGACGCTTGCTTCTTGGAAGAAAAGCTATGATCAATCTAGACAGCATATTAAAAAGCAGAGACTACATTGCCAACAAAAGTCCGTCTAGTCAAAGCTATGGTTTTTCTAGTAGTCATGTATGGATATGAGAGTTAGACCATAAAGAATGCTGAGCTCTGAAGAATTGATGCTTTTTAACTGTGGTGTTGGAGAAGACTCTTGAGAGTCTCTTGGACAGCAAGCAGATCAAACCAGTAAATCGGTAAAGCAAGTCAGTCCTGAATATTCATTGGAAGGACTGATCCTGAAGCTGAACTTCCAATACTTTGGCCACCTGATGTGAAGAACTGACTCATTGGAAAAGACCCTGATGCTGGGGAAGATTGAAAGCAGGAGGAGAAGGGGACGACAGAGGGTGATGGTTGGATGACATCACCCACTCAATGGCATAAGTTTGAGTAAGCTCCTGGAGTTGATGATGGACGAGGAATCCTGGCATGCTGCAGTACATTGGATTGCAAATAGTCGGACATGACTGAGCCACTGAACTGAACTAAAAACAATCAAACTCATAGAAGCAGAGGATAAAATAATGGCTGCCAGTGGCTGGGGTGTGAGGGAAACGGAGAGCTGTTTTTCGGTTTCAGTTATGCAAGATGTATAAATTCTAGAGATCTTCTGTACAACACAGTGCCTATAGGTAGCAATACATTATTGTGCACTTAGAAATTTTTTAAAAGGGTAGATGTCATTTTACAGATTCATAAAAAATTTTTTTGGATTATAATTGCTTTACAACGTTGTGTTATTTTTTGATGTATAGTAAAGTGAATCAACCACACATATACATATATCCCCTCTTTTTTTGATTTCCTTCTCATTTAGGTCACCACAGAACATTGAGTAGAGTTCCTTGAGCTATACTGTAAGTTCTCATTAGCTACCTATTTTATGCATAGTAGTGTATCTATATGACAATCCCAATCTCCAATTCATCTGATTCCTCCCATTCCTGCCTTGGTATAGAGAACATCTGTGTCTCTATTACTGGTTTGCAAATAAGATCACCTATACTATATTTTTAGATTCCACAAATATGCATTAACATACAATATTTTCCTCTTTCTGACTTACTTCACCCTCTATGACAGTCTCTAGGTCCAACCATGTCTCTGCAAATGACTCCAATTTCATTTTTATGGGTAAATAATATTTCATTGTATAGAGCATGTTTAGTTTTTAGGAAACCACCGAACTGTCTCCCGAAGTGGTGGTACCATTTGATTTCCCACCAGCAATTAATGAGAGCTCCTGTTGCTTTGGTGTTGTCAGAGTTTTGGATTTTAGTCATTATAATAGGCATATAATGATACCTCTTGACAGTTTAATTTGAAATTCCCTGTTAGAATTGGACATTGAACAACAGACTGGTTCCAAATAGGAAAAGGAGTACGTCAAGGCTGTATATTGTCACCTTGCTTGTTTAACTTCTATGCAGAGTACATCTTGAGAAACGCTGGGCTGGAAGAAGCACAAGCTGGAATCAAGATTGCTGGGAGAAATATCAATAACCTCAGATATGCAGATGACACCACCCTTATGGTAGAAAGTGAAGAGGAACTAAAAAGCCTCTTGATGAAAGTGAAAGAGGAGAGTGAAAAAGTTGGCTTAAAGCTCAACATTCAGAAAACAAAGATCATGGCATCTGGTCCCATCACTTCATGGGAAATAGATGAGGAAACAGTGTCAGACTTTATTTTTTTGGGCTCCAAAGTCACTGCAGATGGTGATTGCAGCCATGAAGGAAAGTGATGAACAACCTAGACAGCATATTCAAAAGCAGAGACATTACTGTGCCAACAAAGGTCTGTCTAGTCAAGGCTATGGTTTTTCCAGTGGTCATGTATGGATGTGTGAGTTGGACTGTGAAGAAAGCTAAGCACTGAAGAATTGATGCTTCTGAAGTGTGGTGTTGGAGAAGACTTTTGAGAATCCCTTGGACTGCAAGGAGATCCAACCAGTCCATTCTAAAGGAGATTAGTCCTGGGTGTTCTTTGGAAGGACTGATGTTGAAGCTGAAACTCCAACACTTTGGCCACCTCACGTGATGAGTTGACTCATTGGAAAAGACCCTGATGCTGGGAGGGATTGGGGGCAGGAGGAGAAGGGGACGACAGAGGATGAGATGGCTGGATGGCATCACCGACTCAATGGACATTAGTTTGAGTGAACTCTGGGAGTTGGTGATGGACAGGGAGGCCTGGCATGCTGCAATTCATGGGGTCGCAAAGAGTCAGACACGACTGAGCGACTGAACTGAACTGAACTGAATAACATATGATGTTGAGCATCTTTTTAATGCTTATTTGCCATCTGTAATTTTCTTTTGTGAGTGTCTGTTCATATCATTTGCTTATTTTATAAATGAGTTGTCTTCTTTATTGTTGAGTTTTAAGATTAGTTTATATGTTTTGAATAAAAGCCCTTTATAACATATGATGTCTTTTGCAGGCATCTTCTCCCAGTCTGTGGCTTGTCTTTTCATTCTCTTAACAGTATCTTTTGCAGAGCAGAAGTTTTTAATTTTAATGAAGTCCGGCATCATTTTTTTTTTTTCCTTTTCATGGCTTTTCCTCCCTTTCATGGATCATGCTTTTGGTATTGTATTTAAAAAGTTATCATCAACCCCAAGGTCACCAAGTTTTCTCCTATGTTATTTATCTAGAATTTATATAATTTTGCATTTTAAAATTTAGGACTATAATTCATTTGGTGTTAATTTTTGTGAAACGTATAAATTTTGTGTAAACTTTAGAAAAAGTTTGTCAGAATCTACAAAATAACTTGCTGAGATTTTTGACTGGAGTTGTAGTGAAGCCATAGATCAAAGTGGGAAGTATTGATATCCTTCTAATAGTAAGTCTTCTAATCAATAAACATAGAATATCTCTTCAATTACTTAGATCTTTTTAATTTCTTTCATCAGAATTTTGTAGTTTGCTTTCCCTTAGCTTTCAGTTTAGTTCAGTTGCTCAGTCATGTCCGACTCTTTGTGACCCCATGAAGCACAGCACTCCAGGCTTCCCTGTCCATCACCAGCTCCCGGAGTCCACCCAAACCCATGTCCATTGAGTCAGTGATGCTATCCAACCATCTCATTCTCTGTCGTCCCCTTCTCTTCCTGCCTTCAATCTTTTCCAGCATCAAGGTCTTTTCCTTCAGCTTTATTGAATTATAATTGACAAATGAAGTTGTACATATTTAAGATGTACAATGTGATGTTTTGATACATGTGAACATTGTGAAGTGATTACCATAATTAATCCAACTATCATATTCATTGCCTCACTCAGTTGACATTTTTGTGTATGTGATAAGAACACTTAAGATCTGCTGCTGCTGCTATGTTGCTTCCGTCGTGTCTGACCCTGTGCCACCCCATAGATGGAAGCCCACCAGGCTCCCCCGTCCCTGGGATTCTCCAGGCAAGAACACTGGAGTGGGTTGCCATGTCCTTCTCCAATGCATGAAAGTGAAAAGTGGAAGTGAAGTCGCTCAGTCGTGTCCGACTCTTAGCGACCCCATGGACTGCAGCCTATGGGCTCCTCCATCCATGGGATTTTCCAGGCAAGAGTACTGGAGTGAGGTGCCATTGCCTTCTCTGCACTTAAGATCTACTCTCAGCAAATTACAAGTATAAATACAGTATTATTAACTATAGCCATTAGAATCCCTATATCTTATTCTTCCTGCATAATTTAAACTTTGTATCCTTTGACCAACATCTGCCCATTTCTCCCACACCCAGCTTGTTACTACCACCATTCTACTCCTCCACCCCTCTGGGTCACCTCAGAGCCCGAAGCTGATCTCTTTGTGCTCTACAGCAGTTTCCTACTAGTTATCTATTTCACACACCATAGTGTGTGTATGTCAATGCCATTCTCTCAATTAGCAATTGAATTTTGTATATTATTAACCTTGTATCCTGAAACCATGGCATAATTACTTATGAATTTCAGGTGTTGTTTCCTTGCTTTTTTGGGGGGAGGGGATTTTTCCATGTAGAAAGGGATATCATCATGTAAAAACAAAGGCAGCTTTATTTCTTCCCAATATCATTTCAGTTCAGTCACTCAGTTGTGTTTGACTCTTTGCAGCCCCATGGACTGCAGCGTGCCAGGCCTCCCTGTCTATCACCAACTTCCGGACCTTACTCAAATTCATGTCCATCAAGTTGGTGATGCCATTGAGTTGGTGATGCCAACCAGCCATCTCATCCTTTGTCATCCCCTTCTCCTCCCACCTTCAATCTTTCCCAGCATCAGGGTCTTTTCCGATGAGTCAGCTCTTTGCATCAGGTGGCTAAAGTATAGGAGTTTCAGCTTCAGCATCAATCCTTCCAATGAATATTCAGGACTGATTTCCTTTAGGATGGACTGGTTTGAACTCCTTGCTGTCCAAGGGACTCTCAAGAGTCTTCTCCACAGTTCAAAAGCATCAATTTTTGGCACTCAGCTTTCCTTAAGTCCAACTCTCACATCCACACATGACTACTGGAAAACCGTAGTTTTGACTAGATGGACCTTTGTTGGCAAAATAATGTCTCTGATTTTTAATATGTTGTCTAGGTTCGTCATGGCTTTTCTTCCAAGGAGCAAGCATATTTTAATTTCATGGCTGCAGTCAGCATCTGCAGTGATCTTGGAGCCAAGGAAAAGAAAGTATGTCACTGTTTCTTTTGTTTCCCCATCTATTTGCCATGATGTGATAGGACTGAAGGCATTATCTTTGTTTTCTGAATTTTGAGTGTTAAGACAGCTTTTTCACTCTCCTCTTTCACTTCCATCAATAGGCTCTTTAGTTCCTCTTTGCTTTCTGCAAAGAGGTGGTGTCATCTGCATGTCTGAGGTTATTAATATTTCTCCCTGCAATTTTGATTCCAGGTTGTGCTTCATTCAGCCTGGCATTTTGCATGATGTACTCTGCATATAAGTTAAATAAGCAGGGTGACAATATACAGCCTTGATGTACTCCTTTCCCTATTTGGAACCAGTCTGTTATTCCATATCCGGTTGTAACTGTTGCTTCCTGACTTGCATACAGATTTCTCAAGAGGCATGTAAGGTGGTCTGGTATTCCCATCTCTTTAAAATTTTCCACAGTTTGTGGTGATCCACAGAATCAAACGCTTTAGCATAGTCAATGTAGAAGAAGTAGATGTTTTTCTGGGATTCTCTTGCTTTTTCAATGATCCAACAGACATTGGCAATTTGATCTCTGGTTCCTCTGTCTTTTCTGAATCCAGCTTGAACATCTGGAAATTCTCGGTTCATGTACTGTTGAAGCCTAGCTTGGAGAATTTTTGAGCATTTCTTTGCTAGTGTGTGAGATGAGTGAAACTGTGCAGTATTTTGAACATTTTTTGACATTACCTTTCTTTGGGATTGGAATGAAGACTGACATTTTCCATTGCTGTGGCCACTGCTGAGTGTTCCAAATTTGCTGACATATTGAGAACAGCATTTTCACAACACCATCTTTTAGGATTTGAAATAGCTCAACTGGAATTCCATCACCTCCACCAGCTTTGTTCGTAGTGATTCTTCCTAAGGCCCACTTTACTCGCATTCCAGGATGTCTGGCTCTAGGTGAGTGATCTCACCATCGTGGTTATCTGTGTCATGAAGATCTTTTTTGTATAGTTTTTCTGTGTATTCTTGCCACCTCTTCTTAATGTCTTCTGCTTCTGTTAGATCCATACCATTTCTGTCCCTTATTGAGCCCATCTTTGCATGAAATATTCCCTTGTTCTGTCCTTTATCAAGCCCATCTTTGCATGAAATGTTCCCTTTGCATCTCCAATTTTCTTGAAGAGATATCTAGTCTTTCTTTTTTAAATTTTTATTTTTACTTTATTTTACTTTACAATACTGTAATGGTTTTGCCATACATTGACATGAATCCACCACAGGTGTACATGCGTTCCCAAACATTAACCCCCCTCCCACCTCTCTCCCCATAACATCCCTCTGGGTCATCCCCATGCACCAGCCCCAAGCATGCTGTATCCTGCATCAGACATAGACTGGCGATTCGATTCTAACATGATAGTATACATGTTTCAATGTCATTCTCCCAAATCATCCCACCCTCTCCCTCTCCCTCTGAGTCCAAAAGTCCGCTATACACATCTGTGTCTTTTTTGCTGTCTTGCATACAGGGTCATCATTGCCATCTTTCTAAATTCCATATATATGTGTTAGTATACCGTATTGGTGTTTTTCTTTCTGGCTTACTTCACTCTGTATAGTTGGCTCCAGTTTCATCCATCTCATCAGAACTGATTCAAATGTATTCTTTTTAATGGCTGAGTAATACTCCATTGTGTATATGTACCACAGCTTTCTTACCCATTCATCTGCTGATGGACATCTAGGTTGTTTCCATGTCCTGGCTATTATAAACAGTGCTGTGATGAACATTGGGGTACATGTGTCTCTTTCTATTTTGGTTTCCTTGGTGTGTATACCCAGCAGTGGGATTGCTGGGTCATAAGGCAGTTCTATTTGCAATTTTTTAAGGAATCTCCACACTGTTCTCCATACTGGCTGTACTAGTTTGCATTCCCACCAACAGTGTAGGAGGGTTCCCTTTTCTCCACACCCTCTCCAGCATTTGTTGCTTGCAGATTTTTGGATCGCAGACATTCTGACTGGTGTGAAGTGGTACCTCATTGTGGTTTTGATTTGCATTTCTCTAATAATGAGTGATGTTGAGCATCTTTTCATGTGTTTGTTGGCCATCCGTATGTCTTCTTTGGAGAAATGTCTGTTTAGTTCTTTGGCCCATTTTTTGATTGGGTCGTTTATTTTTCTGGAATTGAGTTGCATAAGTTGCTTGTATATTTTTGAGATTAGTTGTTTGTCATTTGCTTCATTTGCTATTATTTTTTCCCATTCAGAAGGCTGTCTTTTCACCTTGCTTATATTTTCCTTTGTTGTGCAGAAGCTTTTAATTTTAATTAGATCCCATTTGTTTATTTTTGCTTTTATTTCCAGAATTCTAGGGGGTGGATCATAGAGGATCCTGCTGTGATTTATGTCAGAGAGTGTTTTGCCTATGTTCTCCTCTAGGAGTTTTATAGTTTCTGGTCTTATGTTTAGATCTTTAATCCATTTTGAGTTTATTTTTTTTTTGTGCAGTGTTAGAAAGTGATCTAGTTTCATTCTTTTACAAGTGGTTGACCAATTTTCCCAGCACCACTTGTTAAAGAGATTGTCTTTTCTCCATTGTATATTCTTGCCTCCTTTGTCAAAGATAAGGTGTCCATAGGTGTATGGATTTATCTCTGGGTTTTCTATTTTGTTCCATTGATCTATATTTCTGTCTTTGTGCCAGTACCATACTGTCTTGATGACTGTGGCTTTGTAGTAGAGCCTGAAGTCAGGCAAGTTGATTCCTCCAGTTCCATTCTTCTTTCTCAAGATTGCTTTGGCTATTCGAGGTTTTTTGTATTTCCATACAAATCTTGAAATTATTTGTTCTAGTTCTGTGAATACCGCGGGTAGCTTGATAGGGATTGCATTGAATCTTTAGATTGCTTTGGGTAGTATACTCATTTTCACTATATTGATTCTTCTGATCCATGAACATGGTATATTTCTCCATCTATTAGTGTCCTCTTTGATTTCTTTCATTAGTGTTTTTATAGTTTTTTATATATAGGTCTTTAGTTTCTTTAGGTAGATATATTCCTAAGTATTTTATTCTTTTTGTTGCAATGGTGAATGGAATTGTTTCCTTAGTTTCTTTTTCTACTTACTCATTATTAGTGTATAGGAATGCAAGGGATTTCTGAGTGTTGATTTTATATCCTGCAACTTTACTATATTCATTGATTAGCTCTAGTAATTTTCTGGTGGAGTCTTTAGGGTTTTCTATGTAAAGGATCATGTCATCTGCAAACAGTGAGAGTTTTACTTCTTCTTTTCCAATTTGGATTCCTTTTATTTCTTTTTCTGCTCTGATTGCTGTGGCCAAAACTTCCAGAACTATGTTGAATAGTAGCAGTGAAAGTGGGCACCCTTGTCTTGTTCCTGACTTTAGGGGAAATGCTTTCAATTTTTCACCATTGAGGATAATGTTTGCTGTGGGTTTGTCATATATAGCTTTTATTATGTTGAGGAATGTTCCTTCTATTCCTGCTTTCTGGAGAGTTTTTATCATAAATGGATGTTGAATTTTGTCAAAGGCCTTCTCTGCATCTGTTGAGATAATCATATGGCTTTTATTTTTCAATTTGTTAATGTGGTGAATTACATTGATTGATTTGCAGATATTGAAGAATCCTTTCATCCCTGGGATAAAGTCTTTCCCATTCTATTGTTTTCCTCTATTTCTTTGCAGTGATCACTAAGGAAAGCTGTCTTATCTCTCCTTGCTATTCTTTGGAACTCTGCATTCAGATGGATATAGCTTTATTTTTCTCCTTTGCCTTTTGCTTTTCTTTTATTCTCAGCTATTTGTAATGTCTCTTCAGACAGTTATTTTGCATTTTTGCATTTCTTCTTCTTGGTGATGGTCTTGATCCCTGCCTCCTGTACAATGTCACGAACCTCTGTCCATAGTTCTTCAGGCACTCTGTCTATCAGATCCAATCCCTTGAATCTATTTGTCATTTCTACTGTATAGTCATAAGGGATTTGCCTTAAGCCATACCTGAATGGTCTAGTAGTTTTCCCTACTTTCTTCAATTTAAGTCTGAATTTGGCAATAAGGAGGCCATTAATTTTTTTTTCTGACTCTATGGAGCTTCTCCATCTTTGGTTGCAAAGAATATAATCAATCTTATTTTGATATTTACCATCTGGTAATGTATATGTGTAGAGTCATCTCTCGTGTTGTTGGAAGAGGGTGTTTGCTATGACCAGTGTGTTCTCTTGACAGAACTGTGTTAGGCTTTGTCCTGCTTCATTTTGTCCTCCAAGGCCAAACTTGCCTGTTAGTCCAGGTATCTCTTGACTTCTTATTTTTGCATGCCATTCCCCTATGATGAAAAAGACATCATTTTTTCATGTTAGTTCTAGAAGGTCTTATAGGTCTTCATGGAACCGTTCAACTTCAGCTTCTTAGGCATTAGCGGTTGGGGCATAGACGTGGATTACTGTGATAGTGAATCGTTTGCCTTGGAAAAGAGCATGAACTTCTCAATATGTGTGTTTTTATCTTCCCTTCTTGTCTTATTGCATTAACTATTACTTCCAGTACAGTTTTGAATAAGGAGCAGTGAGAGAGACCATCTTTATTTTGTTACCAATCTTAGGAGTGGGCTTCCTAGATGTTGCTAGTGGTAAGAATCTGCCTGTCAATGCAGGAAAGAAGACACGGGTTCCATCCCTAGGTTGGGAAAATCCCCTGGAGGAGGACATGGCAACCCACTCCAGTATTCTTGCCTGGAGAAATCCACGGACAGAGGAGCCTGCTAGCCTGCAGTCCATGGGGTCAGAGTCAGACATGACTGAGCACACTCACACATCTTAGTAGTAGAGCATTTAGTTTCTCATCATTAAGTAGATTTTTGACGATGTTCTTTATAAAGTTGAGAAAGTTCTCCTTTAAACCTAGTTTGCTGAAAGTTCTTATAATGCATGGGTGCTGGACTTTGACATTTCTTTTTAATTTACTGAATTGTATGATTTTTATTCTTTAGCCAACTGATGATGAATTTCATTGATTTTTGAATGTCAAACCAGTCTTCCATACCTGGAATAAATATCATTTGCTTGTGGTGTCTAATTCTTTTTATACAGTCTTGGATTGAATTTGCTAATATTTTCAGAGGGTTTTTGCTAATATTCTGGGAGAATTTCTACATCAATGTTCATCTATGTTTTTACATCTATATTGGTTTGTGATTTTCCTTCCTAGGAAGGAAAACATATTTTTCTAGTTTTAGTGTTAGTACTGGAGAAGGCAATGGCACCCCTCTCCAGTACTCTTGCCTGGAAAATCCCATGGATGGAGGAGCCTGGTAGGCTGCAGTCCACAGGGTCGCCAAGAGTCAGACACGACTGAGTGACTTCACTTTCCACTTTCATGCATTGGAGAAGGAAATGGCAACCCGCTCCGGTGTTCTTGCCTGGAGAATCCCAGGGATGGGGGAGCCTGGTGGGCTGCTGTCTATGGGGTCGCACAGAGTCGGACACAACTGAAGTGATTTAGCAGCAGCAGTGTTAGTACTGGCCTTATAGAATGAATTAGGATGTGTTATGTTTATTCAATTTTGGGGGGAGAGATTGTAGAAAAAATGATATAATTTCTTTAAATGTTATGTAGAATTCACCAGTGAAATCATCTGGGTGCTTTCTGTTTTGGAACTTTATTAACTGCTGGTTCAACTTCTTTAATTAGATATAAACCAATTCAGATGGTTTATTTCTCTTTGTGAGTTTTGGTATATTGTGTCTTTCAAGGAATTAGTCTGTTTCGTTTAAGTTATCAAATTTGTGGGCTGGTGTTGCTCACAATATAACGTTATTATCCTTTTAATGTCCATGGGATCAATTGTGATGGCCTGTCTTCCACTTCTGATATTGGTAATTGCTATTTTCTCTCTGTTTTTCGTGGTTAGCCTGGCTGAAGTTTTATCTATTTTATTGATTTTTTTCAGAGAACTAGCTTTGGTTTCATTGATTTTCTCTATCAGTGTCCTGTTTTCCATGTCACTGATTTCTGCCCTATTTTTATTGTTTCATTACTTTTTTTCTCTCCCAAGTTAGAAGCTTAGATTATTGATTTTACATCTTCTCTTCTAGTGTATACATTCAGGGTTGTAAATTTCCCTCTAAGCACTACTTTTGTTGTATTCCACATAGTTTGATAAGTTGTACTTTCATTTTCATTTATTTCAAAATATTTTTAAAATTTCTTTTGAGACCACATTTTACACCCATGTGTTATTTAGAAGCGTGTTGTTTAATCTCCAAATACTTTGAGGTTTTTCTAGTTATCTTTCTGTTTAATTCCATTGTGGTTTAAGAGCATGCATTGTATGCTTTTTTAATTCTTTATAATTTATTAAGGTGTGTTTCATGGCCTCAAATATGGTCAGTCATGGTGAATATTCCATGTGAGATTGAGAGTGTGTATTGCTATTGCTAGATGAAGGATTCTATAAATGTCAATTATTAATAGATCCAGTTAGTTAATGGTGCTATAAGTTCAATTATTTCATCACTGATTTTTCTGTCTTCTGGATCTGCTTTCTGAGGGAGGAATGTTGAAGTCTCCAACTCTAATAATGAATTTGTCTATTTCTCCTTGCAGTTCTATCAGTTTTTGCCTTATGTATTTTGATTGTCTGTTTTTAGGCATATATATATATATATATATACACACAAAGGATTGTTGCATCTTAGAGTATTGACCCCTTGATCGTTATGTAATGCTCCTCTTTATCTCTGAAACTTTTTCTTGCTCTGAAATCTGCTTTGTCTGAAATTCACATAGGTACTTCAGCTTTCTTTTGATTGGTTTTAGCATGGCATATTATTATTCATCCTTTTACTTTTAATGAACAATGTCTATATTTAAAGTAGATTTCTTGTAGACAGCATGTTGTTGAGTTTTGGGTTTTATTCATTCTGATATTCTCTGCCTTTTAATTGGAATATTTGGATCATTTACATTTAAAGTCAGTATTAACATAGTTGATTAATTAATAAATATCTACCTTATTTGTGACAGTTCTCTAATCATTGTCTTTTTTCTTTGATTCTTTGTTTTCCACTCTTGTTTTACTTTCTTTGGTTTAGTTGTGCATTTTATCATTCCATTTTGTCTCCCTGCCTAGCATTATACTTTAAAAAAATGTTATGTGTTTACCTTGGAGTTTTCAATATACATTTATAACTAATCTAAATCAACCTTTAAATAATACTATACTGCTTCACTGGTAATGTGAGTACCTTACAATAACAAAATAGTTCTAATTTCTCTCTTACATGTCTTATAACATTGCTGTCATACATTTTGCTTATTTATAAGCAATAATCATCCAATATATTATTGAAATTATGATTTTGAATAAACTTTTAAGTCATTTGACTTCCTTGGTGGCTCAGATGGTAAAGCCTGCAATGCGGGAGACTTGGGTTCAATCCCTGGATTGGGAAGATCTGGAGAAGGAAATAGCAACCCACTTCAGTATTCTTGCCTGGAAAATCCCATGGACAGAGGAGCCTGGTAGGCTACAGTCCGTGGGGTTGCCAAGAGTCAGATATGACTTCACTTTCACTTTAGGTCATTTAAGAATAATAAATATGAAATACTTTATTTCACTTTCATTTATGCTTGTTGTTCAGTCACCATGTCATGTCCGAATCTTTGTGACCTCATGGACTGCAGCAGTCCAGTCTTCCCTGTTGCTCACCATTTCCCAGAGTTTGCCCAAGTTCATGTCCATTGAATCGGTGATCCTACTAACCAGTCTATTTTTCAATACAGGGTTCTAACTGTTGCTTCTTGACCCGCATACAGGTGTCTCAGGAGACAGGTAAGATAGTCTGGTATTCCTATCTCTTTAAGAGTTTTCCACAGTTTGTTATTATCCACAGAGTCAAAGGCTTTAGCATAGTTAATGAGGCAAAGGTAGATATGTTTCTGGAATTCCCTTGCTTTCTCTGTGATCTGCGAATGTTGGCAATTTGATCTCTGGTTCCTCTGCCCTTCCTAAACCCAGCTTGAACATCTGGAAGGTCTCTGTTCACGTAATGCTGAAGCCTAGGTTGAAGGATTTTGAGCATAACCTTACTAGCATGGAAGATGAGTGCAACTGTCCAGTAGTTTGAACATTCTTTAGTACTGCCTGCCTTGGGAATTAGGATGAGGATTGACCTTTTCCAGTCCTGTGGCCACTGCTGGGTTTCCCAAATTTGCTGACAAATTGAGTGCAGCACTTTAATAGTATCATAATTTAGGATTTTAAATAGCTCTGCTGGAATTCCATCACCTCCACTAGCTTTATTGACAGCAGTGCTTTCCAAGGCCCACTTGACTTCACACTCCAGAATGCCTGGCTCTGAGTGAGAGACTAAACCATCATGGTTATCCAAGTCATTAAGATCCTTTTTGTACAGTTCTTCTGTGTATTCTTTCCATCTCTTCTTGATCTTTTCCACTTCTATTAGGTCTTTACCATTTCATTTATGCATTCTTGAACAATTGTCCTTTCTTTGTAAAGCTCCAAGTTTTTGACATGTGTCTTTTCCCTTCTCTCTGAAGAACTTCTTTTACCATTTTTTGCAAAGTAGGTCTCCCAAGATGACATATTCCCTAAATTTGTGTGTGTGTGTGAAAAGTATTTCTTTTTCATTTTTAAAGGAGAATTTCACTTGATATAAAATTTTGAGTTGGTGGGTTCTTTTTTTTCTTTCAACATTTAAAACTTTCACTCCACTCTCCTCTTGTTTTCATAGTGTCTCATGAGAAATCTGTAATTCTTATCCTTGTTATTCTAAAACTAGGGTGTCCTTTCTTCTTGCTTCTTTCAATATTTTCTCTTTGCCTTTGATTTTATCCAGTTTGACTATGATATTTTCAGGTGTATTTTTTGGCATTTATCTTGCTTACTGTTTACTGTACTTCGGATCTGTGGTTTGGTGTTCCTTAATAATTTTGGAACAACAGACTGGTTCCAAATAGGAAAAGGAGTACGTCAAGGATGTATTTTGTCACCCTGCTTATTTAACTTATATGCAGAGTACATCATGAGAAACGCTGGGCTGGAAGAAGCACAAGCTGGAATCAAGTTGCCGGGAGAAATATCAATAACCTCAGATATGCAGATGACACCACCCTTATGGCAGAAAGTGAAAAGGAACTGAAAAGCCTCTTGATGAAAGTGAAAGAGGAGAGTGAAAAAGTTGTCTTAAAGCTCAACATTCAGAAAACAAAGATCATGGCATCTGGTCCCATAACTTCATGGGAAATAGATGGGGAAACTAGAAACAATGTCAGACTTTATTTTTTGGGGCTCCAAAATCACTGCAGATGGTGATTGCAGCCATGAACTTAAAAGACACTTACTCCTTGGAAGGAAAGTTATGACCAACCGAGATAGCATATTAAAAAGCAGAGACATTACTTTGCCAAAAAAGGTCCGTCTAGTCAAGGCTATGGTTTTTCCAGTGGTCATGTATGGATGTGAGAGTTGGACTGTGAAGAAAGCTGAGCACTTGAGAATTGATGCTTTTGAAGTGTGGTGTTCGAGGAGACTCTTGAGAGTCCCATGGACTGCAAGGAGATCCAACCAGTCCATTATAAAGGAGATCAGCCCTGGGTGTTCTTTGGAAGGAATGATGCTAAAGCTGAAACTCCAGTACTTTGGCCACCTCATGCGAAGAGTTGACTCATTGGAAAAGACTCTGATACTGGGAGGGATTGGGGGCAGGAGGAGAAGGGGATGACAGAGGATGAGATGGCTGGATGGCATCACCGACTCGATGGATATGAGTCTGAGTGAACTCCGGGAGTTGGTGATGGACAGGGAGGCCTGGCGTGCTGCAATTCATAGGGAGGCCTGGCGTGCTGCAATTCATAGGGCCGCCAAGAGTCGGACACGACTGACCGACTGAACTGAACTGAATAATTTTGGAATATTCTTAGCCATTATTACTTCAAATAATGCTTGGATGGTTGGATGGCATCACCAACTTAATGGACATAAGTTTGGGCATACTCCAGGAGATACTGAAGGAAGGGAAGCCTGGCATGCTGCAGTCCATGTTGTCACAAAGAGTCGGACACAACTTAGCAACTGAACACCAACAATTATCACTTCAAATATTTGTTATATTCCTTTCCCTCTTCTCCTTCTGGTGTTTCTGTTACACTTTTTGCAGTTGTCCCACATTTCTAGTATTCTGCTTTCTTTTTAGTTATTTTTCTCTTTACTTTTTAGATTGAGAAGTTTCAAGTTTCTGTTGCCATAACTTTCAGCTCACTGATTTTTTTTCTGTTTTGTCAGTCTACTGATGAGTCTATAAAAGGCATTCTTTATTTATATAATAGATTTTTAAAGTTACTAGCATTTTCTTTTAATTGTCTCTTAGAATTTCCACATCTCCACTTATATTACCCATCTGTTCTTGCATGTTGTCCAGTTTTTTTTTATTAAAGCTTTTAGCATATTAAACATGGTTATTTTAAACTCCTGGCCTTTTTATTCTAAAGTCTCTGCCATAACTGAGTCTAGTCCTGATGCTTGCCCTGACCTTTCAGACTGTGTTTTTGCCCTTTTAGAATGCTTAGTAATTGTTGAAAGATGAACATGATATAGTAGATAAAAGGAACTAAGGTAAATAGGCCTTTGATGTGAGATTTTAATCTTATCTGTCAAAGAGTCAGGCTATATTTACTGTTTAACGTAGCTGTAGGCATCAGAGGCCAAAGTTTCCCCTAGTGTCCTTGTTTTGTCTTTTTGTTGTTCAGAGTTTTACTAGGGATTTTTTTTTAAATAGTATCTGAGCTTTATAGTTCTTTTCAGCTGTTGTCCCCTGTTATTATACAGGAGACAAATTTGTGGGGTGGAAAGGTGCAGATAGGGGGAAGGGTTCTGTAGTCTTATGATTATTTCTCAGTCTTAATAAGTTCGTGCTTATTTGGTTGTGACTTTCACAAGTGCTATAGGCTAGAATTTGATATTTCTCTTCCGCCACCTGAAAAAAAAAAGGAGTCTAGATTTGGATATTTCCCTCCTCTGAATGATTTAGGTTCTGGTAGTTTCTCTTGAGGGTTGGGCTTTGTTAAGGAGAATAAAACATTCGGTGTCTGTTTCAAAATAGTTACTTTTGCTCTCATCCTGCTGGAACCATGAGAGAATTTTTCTCTGAGAACATGGTAGGGCTCAAAGAGCTAAAGCTCATGCAATGCTGGGGCTCTTCTAAGGCCGGATCTACAGAATTTTTTAAACTCTCAAGCTAATCCATGTTTAGTATGCTCAGTTCAGTTCAGTCGCTCAGTCATGTCCGACTCTTTGCGACCCCATGAATCACAGCACACCAGGCCTCCCTGTACATCACTAACGCCCGGAGTTCACTCAGACTCACGGCCATCAAGTCAGTGATGCCATCCTGCCATCTCATCCACTGTCGTCCCCTTCTCCTCCTGCCCACAATCCCTCCCAGCATTAGAGTCTTTTCCAATGAGTCATCTCTTCACATGAGGTGGCCAAAGTATTGGAATTTCAGCTTTAGCATCAGTCCTAGGACCTGGATCACACGCAGGACTGATCTCCTTTAGAATGGACTGGTTGGTATCCTTGCAGTCCAAGGGACTCTCAAAAGTCTTCTCCAACACCATAGTTCAAAAGCATCGATTCTTTGGTGTTCAGCTTTCTTCAGAGTCCAACTCTAACATCCATACATGACCACTGGGGAAACCATAGCCTTGACTATATGGACATTTGTTGGCAAAGTGTCTCTGCTTTTGAATATGCTATCTAGGTTGGTCATAACTTTTCTTCCAAGGAGTAAGCGTCATTTAATTTCATGGCTGCAATCACCATCTGCAGTGATTTTGGAGCCCCCCAAAATAAAGTCTGACACTGTTTCTACTGTTTCCCCATTTATTTCCCATGAAGTGATGGGACCAGATGCCATGATCTTAGTTTTCTGAATGTTGAGCTTTAAGCCAACATTTTCACTCTCCTCTTTCACTTTCATCAAGAGGCTTTTTAGTTCCTCTTCACTTTCTGCCATAAGGGTGGTGTCATCTGCATATCATCTGAGGTTATCGATATTTCTCCTGGCAATCTTGATTCAGCTTGTACTTCTTCCAGCCCAGCGTTTCTCATGATGTAATCTGCATATAAGTTAAATAATCAGGGTGACAATATACAGCCTTGACGTACTCCTTTTCTTATTTGGAACCAGTCTGTTGGTCCATATCCAGTTCTAACAGTTGCTTCCTGACCTGCATATAGGTTTCTCAAGAGGCAGGTCAGGTGGTCTGGTATTCCCATCTCTTTCAGAATTTTCTAGTTTATTGTGATCCACACAGTCAAAGGCTTTGGCATTGTCAATAAATCAGAAATAGATATTTTTCTGGAACTCTCTTGCTTTTTCCATGATCCAGCAGATGTTGGCAATTTGATCTCTGGTTCCTCTGCCTTTTCTAAAACCAGCTTGAACATCTGGAATTTCATGGTTCATGTATTGCTGAAGCCTGGCTTGGAGAATTTTCAGCATGACTTTACAAGCATGTGAGATGAGTGCAACTGTGCGGTAGTTTGAGCATTCTTTGGCATTGCCTTTCTTTGGCGCTGGAATGAAAACGGACCTTTTCCACTCCTGTGGCCACTGCTGAGTTTTTCAAATTTGCTGGCATATTGAGTGCAGCATTTTCACAGCGTCATCTTTTATGATTTGAAATAGCTCAGCTGAAATTCCATCACCTCCACTAGCTTTGTTCGTAGTGGTGCTTTCTATGGTCCACTTAACTTCACATTCCAGGATGTCTGGCTCTAGATGAGTGATCATACCATCGTGATTATCTGGGTTTTGAGGCTCTTTTTTGTACAGTTCTTCTGTGTATTCTTGCCACCTCTTCTTAATATCTTCAACTTCTGTTATATCCCTACTATTTCTGTCCATTATCAAGCCCATCTTTGCATGAAATGTTCCCTTGGTATCTCTAATTTTCTTGAAGAGATCTCTAGTCTTTCCCATTCTGTTGTTTTCCTCTATTTCTTTGCACTGATCACTGACGAAGGCTTTCTTATCTCTCCTTGCTATTCTTTAGAACTCTGCATTCAGATGCTTATATCTTTCCTTTTCTCCTTTGCTTTTTGCTTCTCTTCTTTTCACAGCTATTTGTAAGGCCTCCTCAGCAGCCATTTTTCTTTTTGGCATTTCTTTTTCTTGGGGATGGTCTTGATCCCTTTCTCCTGTACAATGTCACAAACCTCCGTCCATAGTTCATAAGGAACTCTGTCTATCAGTTCTAGTCCCTTAAATCTATTTCTCACTTCCACTGTATAATCATAAGGGATTTGATTTAGGTCATACCTGAATGGTCTAGTGGTTTTCCCTGCTTTCTTCAATTTAAGTCTGAATTTGGCAATAAGGAGTTCATGATCTGAGCCACAGTCAGCTTCTTGTTTTTGCTGACTGTATAGAGCTTCTCTATCTCTGGCTGCAAAGAATATAATCAATCTTATTTTGGTGTTGACCATCTGATGATGTCCATATGTTAAGTCTTCTCTTGTGTTGTTGGAAGAGGGTGTTTGCTATGACCAGTGCATTCTCTTGGTCAAACTCTATTAGCCTTTGCCCTACATCATTCTGTATTCCAAGGCCAAATTTGCCTGTTACTCCAGGTGTTTCTTGACTTCCTACTTTTGCATTCCAGTCCCCTATAATGAAAAGGACAAGTTTTTTGGGTGTTAGTTCTAAAATGTCTTGTAGGTCTTCATAGAACCATTCAACTTCAGCTTCTTCAGCGTTACTTAGTATGCTCAGTGTCCAGCAATTAGCCAATTCACCTTTAAGTGTTTCTAATCCATACTGGCTTCAGTGCAGTTTCTGCTCCCACTAAGCTATGATCCTCCTGTCTTGTCTGCCTCTCCAGTTTTTGTGGAAGTGGCTTGCCCTGTAACCTCAATTCTCTGAAGAATCTAAGACAAGTTGTTGATTTTCAGCTTTTCAGCTTTTTTATTGTTGTGGCACAGTTATGTTAACTTTAAAGCTCTTAACGTGTCAGATCAGAAAACAGAAGTGAATTTAGTTTAACTTTCATAATTTTTAAATAGTTGTTGCATTTTAAGAATTGCTTCAGTCCAATATATTTAAAGTGAGATTGAAAATTTTCCAAGTGTTTACATTTTAGTTTTTATTTAATTTTTACACTAATTAGTGGTCAGAGAATTTGTCCTCTAAGTTTGCTATTCTTAAACATTTTGTTTTCTTTTCAGCATATTACACAATGAATTTTATAGCATTTTATAGACATTTAAAAATAATTTCTAATAATATGCTAAATGTGATCCACATTGTTAATTATATTATTCATATATCCTATATTTCTTATTCAACAAATACTTGAACATGAATATAATTCAGACACTGTGTTAGTGACCTATGAAACGATGATCAACAAAATAGAAGCAATTCTTGTTCTTGTGAGACTCAAAGTTAGGAGGTAAGATATAGAGGAGTAAATAGACAACTACAATGCAAAGTGAAAAATGCCATTATGTGGATGATACAGAACTCTATGTAGGAACATTAGGAAGGGCACCTAATATAGATAGACTGGCAAGTCAGGTAAAGCTTTCTTGAAAGAAATTATGACCAATCTGAGACCTAAAGAATGAATAGGAGCTAACCAAGAAAAGGGGAATTTTTAAATGTTCCAAACATGTTTGAAGAACTGGAGGTGATAGTTAGCAATGGTTTGTAGGAACGTAAAGAGTGCACTGTAGCTGGATTGTGCAGTGTAACTGGGGAAAGGGAAGAGGGCAAAGTGTCAAAATGAGACTGGAGAATGCTCAAATTATGTGAAGCTTTTGCTCATATTAAGGAGTTTGGAATTTATCTTAAGATAAGCGAGGAGCCATTGAAGACACTTAAGCAGTTGAGCAACAGAATATGAATTATATTTTAGAAAGATTCTCTAACTTTAAAATGGAGAATGAATTGGAATAGTGAAATATAGGAGTGTGTTTTACCCTATATTATTACCACCTCTAATTTCTGGAAAAGGTCAGTTTTCATTCCAATCCAAAAGAAAGGCAATGCCTAAGAATTTTCAAACTACTGAACAATTGCACTCATCTCACACACTACTAGCAAAGTAATGCTGAAACTTCTCTAAGCCAGGCTTCAATAGTATGTGAACGATGAATTTCCAGATGTTCACGCTAGATTTAGAAAATGCAGAGGAAACAGAAATCAAATTGAAAACATCTGTTGGATCACAGAAAAATCAAGGAAATACCAGAAAAACATTTACTCCTGCTTTGTTGATTACGCCAAAGCCTTTGACTGTGTGGATCATAACAAACCATGGGAAGTTCTTAAAGAGATGGGAATACCAGACCACCTGACCTGCCTCCTGCGAAATCTGTATGCAGGTCAAGAAGCAACAGTTAGAACCGGACATGGAAAAACAGACTGATTCCAAATCGGAAAAGGAGTACGTCAAGGCTGTAAGGCTTCCCTGGTGGCTCAGAGGTTAAAGCGTCTGCCTCTAATATGGGAGACCTGGGTTCGATCCCTGGGTCAGGAAGATCCCCTGGAGAAGGAAATGGCAACCCACTCCAGTATTCTTGCCTGGAGAATCCCATGGACAGAGGAGCCTGGTGGGCTACAGTCCATGGGGTCACAAAGAGTCCGACACGACTGAGCGACTTAACTTATTTAACTTATATGCAGAGTACATCATGCAAAATGCCAAGCTGGATGAAGCTCAAGCTGGAATCAAGATTACCAGGAGAAATATCAATAACCTCAGATATGCAGATGACACCACCCTTATGATAGAAAGTGAAGAGGAACTACAAAGCCTCTTGGTGAAAGTGAAAGAGCAGAATGAAAACGTTAGATTAAAACTCAATATTCAAAATACTAAGATCATGGCATCCGGTCCCATCACTTCATGGCAAATAGATGGGGAAACAATGGAAACAGTAAGAGACTTTATTTGTGAGGGCTCCAAAATCACTGCAGATGGTGACTGCAGCCATGAAATTAAGAGACACTTGCTCCTTTGAAGAAAAGCTATGACCAACTTAGACAGCATATTAAAAACCAGAAACAATAATTACTGACAAACATCTGTTTAGTCAAAGCTATGATTTTTCCAGTAGTTATGTATGGATATGAGAGATGGACTATAATGAAACTGAGCACCAAAGAATTGATGCTTTTGAAGTGTGGTGTTGAGGAAGACTCTTGAGAGTTCCTTGGACTTCAAGGAGAGCAAACCCATCAATCCGAAAGGAAATCAGTCCTGAAACTGAAACTGCAATACTTTGGCCACCTGATGGGAAGAACTGACTCCTTGGAAAAGACCCTGATGCTGGGCAAGATTGAAGGCAGGAGGAGAAGGGGACAACAGAGGATGAGATGGTTGGATGGCATCACCAACTCAATGGACATGAGTTTGAGCACGCTCTAGGAGTTGGTGATGGACAGGGAATGATGGCATGCTGCAGTCCATGGGATCACAAAGATTCAAACATGACTGAGTGACTGAACTGAACTGATTGAAGACCTTTAAGAAGGTGACCAACACGATATGAATTGTGTTTTAGAAAGATTCTTTTACTTCAAAATGGAGAATTAATAGGAATAGTTAAATACAGGAGTGTGTTTAACCTTATATTATTACCACCTCTAATTTCAATTAAATTTGAATTATCCAAATAATATATGAATCCATTCACCTAAAAATGAATTAGCATCTAAACCTCACACGTTATACAAAAATTTATTTAAAATAGAACATAGATTTAAGTGTAAAGTGTAAAACTGTAAATATTTTTAGAAGTTAACATACGATAAATCTTTGAGACCTAGAGACAGACAATGTGTTCTAAGACATGACACCAAAAGTGCAATCCATAAAATTAAAAAAAAATGATATATTGGACTTTCATCAAACCTAAAAACTTTTGCACTGTGAAAATAGTACTAAATGCAAGATGCAGATTGAGAGAAAATATTTGCAAACCACATGTCTGATAAAGGATTTGTATGTGTAATATATAAAGTGGGCTCAAAACTCAGCAATAAAAGCAATAAAAAATCCAGTTAGAAAAAGGTCAAAAGACATGAACAGACATTTCACCAAAGAGGATGAATAGTTCACAGATGATAAATAAACACATGAAAAGCGGTGCAACATCATTAGCCATTCAGTTCAGTTCAGTTCAGTTCAGTCGCTCAGTCGTATCCGACTCTTTGTGACCTCATGAATCGCAGCACGCCAGGCCTCCCTGTCCATCACCAACTCCCGGAATTCACTCAGATTCACGTCCATCGTGTCAGTGATGCCACCCAGCCATCTCATCCTCTGTCGTCCCTTTCTCCTCCTGCCCCCAATCCCTCCCAGCATCAGAGTCTTTTCCAATGAGTCAACTCTTCACATGAGGTGGCTAAAGTACTGGAGTTTCAGCTTTAGCATCATTCCTTCCAAAGAACACCCAGGGCTGATCTCCTTTAGAATGGACTGGTTGGATCTCCTTGCAATCCATGGGACTCTCAAGAGTCTTCTCCAATACCACAGTTCAAAAGCATCAATTCTTCGGCGCTCAGGTTTCTTCACAGTCCAACTCTCACATCCATACATGACTACTGGAAAAACCATAGCCTTGACTAGACGGACCTTAGTTGGCATTAGAGTAATGCAAATTAAAAGCACAATGTGATATCATCACAGATGTATTAGAAAAGTTCAAATGAAAAATAGTGATGATACTAGATGCTGGTGAGGACACACAGAAACTGGATGTCTAATGCATTCCTGGTGGGAATTGTTGTTGTTTACTCACTCAATTGTGAGCAACTATTTGTGACCCCATGGACTGCAGCACACCAGGCTTCCCTGTCCTTCACCATCTCCCAGAGCTTGCTCAAATTCATGTCCATTGAGTCGCTGATGCCATCCAACCACCTCATCCTCTGTTGTCCCCTTCTCCTCCCACCTTCAATATTTCCCAGCATCAGGGTCTATTCCAATGAATCAGCTCTTCGCATCAGGTGGCCAAAGTATTGGAGCTTCAGTTTCAGCATCAGTCCTTCCAATGAATGTTCAGGGTTGACTTCCTTTAAGATTGACTGGTTTGATCTCCTTGAAGTCCAAGGGACTCACAAGAGTCTTCTCCAACACCACAGTTCAAAAGTGTCAATTGTTCAGCGCTCAGCCTTCTTTATGGCACAACTCTCACATTCATGTACGACTACTGGAAAAACCGTAGCTTTGACTATATGGACCTTTGTTGGCAAAGTAACGTCTCTCCTTCTTAATATGCTGTTTACGTTGATCATAGCTTTACTTTCAAGGAACAAGTGTCTTTTAATTTCATGGCCACAGTCACCATCTGCAGTGATGTTGGAGCCCAAGAAAATAAAATCTGTCACTGTTTCCATTGTTTCCCCATCTATTTGACATGAAGTGATGGGACTGGATGCCATGATCTTTGTTTTTGTAATGTTGAGTTTTAAGCCAACTTTTTCACTCTCCTCTTTCACCTTCATCAAGAGGCTTTGTAGTTCCTCTTCGTTTTCTGCCATAAGGGTGGTGTCATCTGCATATCTGAGGTTATTGATATTTCTCTCAGTAATCATGATTCTAGCTTGTGCTTCATCCAGCCTGATATTTCACATGATTTACTCTGAATATAACTTAGATAAGCAGGGTGACAATATACAGCCTTGACATAGTCTTTTCCCAATTTGGAACCAGTCTGTTGTTCCATGTCCGGTTCTACCTGTTCTTCTTAACCTGCATACAGGTTTCTCAGACGGAAGGTAAGGTGGTCTGGCATTCCCATCTCTTGAAGAATTTTCCACAGCTTCTTGTGATCCACAGTCAAAGGCTTTGGCATAGTCAATGTAGCAGAAGTAGATGTTTTTCTGGAATTCTCTTCCTGGCAGGAATGACAAATAGTAAAGCCACTTTGGAGACACTGTTTCAGTTTCTTATAAAACTAAGCATGCAATTACCATAAAACCAAGCATTTACCTTCCTGGACATTTATACAGAGAAATGAAGGCTTGTGTTCATATAAAAACCTGTGTATGAATGTTAATAGCAACTTTACAAATAATAGAAAAATACTGGCAACAATTCAAGTGCTATTCAACAGGGGAATGGTTGACCAAACTATTTTACATCCATGCCATGGAATACTACTCAGCACTGAAAAAGAATGGACTATTGATACATCCAATTAGCTCAACTAGCTTGATGGAGTTCAGGAGTACTATGCTTAATGAATAAGCCAATCCCCCAAAGTTACATATGGTATTATTCCATCTATATAACATTCTCAAAATGACAATATTACAGGAATGAAGAACAGATTAGTGGTTGCCAGGAGACAGAGGAAGGTGGGGCATCGTAGGAGGTGAATAATAATACACAGAGCTAGCGCAAGGGAGTTCTTTTATGATGCTGGAACAGCTCTGTATCTTAACTGTGGTGATGATTACACAAAATTATACATAGCATAAAATTACATAGAACCAACATACACACAGAGATGCAAACTTTAAAATGGTGAAAACAATATCATCTGTGGTCTGCTTAATGCACCAATGTCAAATTCCTTTTTTGATATTATACTACACTGTATAAGATATCATTATTGAAAGAAGCTGGAGGAATGATTCACAGGATTTTATAGACTGTTTTTGTGATTTTCTATCTCAAATTTAAAAGATTAAAAAAAAAATTAAGACATTACAGATAAGCCTAAATCCCTTTGGTCACTATCCCTGACTGCATTCACCTCTTCCCCACCCCAGAAGCCACTAATGCTATGAGTTTATTGTGTATCCTTCCATAATTACTTTTTTTATTCACACATATGTGTAGTCACAAAATGAATATATATATATATATATATATATATATATATATATATAATTTTGTGTGCTTCCTTTTATGTAAATATTATATGGTGTGTGTCATCCATTAACTTGTTTTTTTTTCACTCATTGTCACATTTTTAAGATATATCCCTTATTGATATATATATATATATATAGCTTTAATTCATTTATTGTGACTGCTTTATGGCAATCTATTGAACATATATTTTTAATTTAACTTTCTGTATTGTTAGACATTCAAGATGTTTTAAAACTTTTGCAGTGTTGTAGAGGGTTTTCTTGTACATGTCTCCTAATATGTCTTTCTCTAAGGAAGAAATGAAATTGGTGTATCCTAGGTTGCTAACATTTTCAGTTTTAATTAACTGCCAGTGTATACCTCAATTGACTGTACCAATTTACACTCCCACCATTTTCATATATCCTTGATAAAATTACATCTTATATTCAAAATATAGCATATAAAATCAATCCAATTATGGCAGTCCCAGCATGGTGTCATGTCCAAATAAACATTTGTCTAAAGTCCAAAAATAAAATAAAATAGTTACTTTTGTGTGTTGCCTTTCCTTTAAAATATAATTTTCACCCATTTACTTTCCCAAATTCCCACTCATTATGGCATAGCAGATGCTTCCCAGGTGGCACAGTGGTAAAGA
The DNA here is from genome assembly GCF_032405125.1 of Capricornis sumatraensis. Taxonomy (NCBI): domain Eukaryota; kingdom Metazoa; phylum Chordata; class Mammalia; order Artiodactyla; family Bovidae; genus Capricornis; species Capricornis sumatraensis. Next base: position 61,310,998 of record NC_091092.1, on the reverse strand, counting down.
ATCTGCCTGCAATGCAGGAGATGCAGGGTTGATCCTTGGGTCAGGAAGATCCTCTGGAGAAAGAAATGGCAACTCACTCCAGTAATCTTGCCTGGAAAATCTCATGGACAGAGGAGCCTGGGGCCAGTCCATGGGGTCACAGAGTCAGACACAGTTGAGTGACTGAGCACACACACATGACATAGCAGATACTCTAATCTCTTTCTGTCTCTCTGAGGACTACCTAAACATTCATATCTAATTATTCTCTTATTAATTGTCTATTTTTTTCTATTGTATATCAAACAAATCCTGGCTTGTTTCATTTCTCTTAACCATTATTCTGATCTTTGGAACAAAGTCCAGGAACAGAGTGTGCCAGGGAAAAATTCTCCTTGGTGGATGTGTGAGTAGAGGTTGTACATATTTTTAAGTCTTTTCTTATCATACATGCTTATGTAAAATACGAGATTAGTTTTACATTTGAACTTTAAGCAGGAAGAATGTCTTCCCATAAGTGGAGTTAAAAAATTCCTCCCCTATGTACACAGTGCACAGTGAAAAAGAAAACATAGCTTCCAGGGAGAAAACAGATAAGAAGTGCTCAGATAAGAACAGCTGCAGCAAGAAGTATTAATAAAATCCTTTCTAGTTATGATTACTTTACTCGTGCAGTTTCTGTTTCAATAATTCTAAGCCCTTCAGCAGGGCTTTAAATATTCCCATAGTTAGTTAACAGATATTTCTAGAGTTCCTGCTGTGTGCAAATTCAAATGTTATCTAGTTTGTGAGAAAAGTGGAGCATGTGAAGATTAGGAGATATGGTGTGTGCTCTTAGGGACCTTTTAGTTTAGTTTTGGAGTGTCCTTGTGGTTGAGACACAGAAACTGAGGTCAAACTGCATTGGGTAACATGAGTTCACCACCTATTTGTGTGATCTGCAGTAAGACATTTTAGCTCTCTGAGTCTCCAACTACTAATTTATAAAAGTAATGATAGTATCTATCTCATAGATCTGTTGTGAGGGAAACAGTTCTTTCTGTTCCTGGTGTATCTTATGTGAAGGGTAAATAAAAACATATCTATCTTTTCCTTGATCCTCACTAACTTCTCTATCAAGGAAATGCAAGTCAAAACCACAGTGTGATATCACTTCACACCCCCGTGAACGGCCATAATGAATTTTTTAATGGAAAATTATAAGTATTGGCAAGGCTATGGAAAAATTGGAATCATGATACATTGCTGGTGACAAAATAAAGTAGTTCAGCTGCGGTGGAAAAAAGTTCTAGAATTCCTCAAAAAGTTAAAGATAGAATTGCCATATGACCTCTTGATGAAAGTGAAAGAGTGATGACAATGAAAAAGTTGCTTAAAGCTCAATATTCAGAAAACTAAGATCATGGCATCTGGTTCCATCACTTCATGGAAAATAGATGGGGAAACAGTGGAAACAGTGGCTGGCTTAATTTTTCTGGGCTCAAAAATCATTGCAGATGGTGATTGCAGCCATGAAATTAAATGACACTTACTCCCTGTAAGGAAAGTTATGACCAACCTAGACAGCATATTAAGAAGCAGAGACATTACTTTGTCAACAAAGGTCCGTCTAATCGAGGCTGTGATTTTTCCAGTAGTCATGTATGAATGTGAGAGTTGGACTATAAAGAAAGCTGAGCGCCATAGAATTTATGCCTTTGAACTGTGGTGTTGGAGAACACTCTTGAAAGTCCCTTGGACTGCCAGGAGATCCAACCAGTCCATCCTAAAGGAGATCAGTCCTGGGTGTTCATTGGAAGGACTGATATTGAAGCTGAAATTCCAATACTTTGGCCACCTAATGTGAAGAGCTGACTCTCTTGAAAAGACCCTGATGTTGGGAAAGATTGAAGGCAGGAGGAGAAGAGGACGACACAGAATAAGATGGCTGGATGGCATCAGCGACTCAATGGACATGAGTTTGGGTAAACTCCAGGAGTTGGTGATGGACAGGGAGGCCTGGCATGCTGCGGTTCATGGGGTTGCAAAGAGTCAGACATGACTGAGTGACTGAACTGAACTGAACTTCAATTGTACAAAAACTTGTACATGAGAGTTCATAGTATTTTTATTTGTAGTAGTGAAAAGTTGTGGTGGAGTGCAATCTAAACAAAATGTGCTTTATCCATACACTGGCATATTATTCAGCTTTAAAAAGTAAAAAATTCAAATACATGCTGGAATGGTTGAAAACTGGGAAAGGAGTACAACAAGGTTGTATATTGTCACCCTGTTTATTTACATTATATGCAGAGTGCATCATGCAAAATGCCAGGCTGGAAGACTCACAAGCTGGAATCAAGATTGCAGGGAGAAATAACAATCTCTGATATGTAGATGACACCACCCTAATGAGTTGTTCAGTTCAGTCACTCAGTAGTGTCCGACTCTTTGGAACCCCATGAATTGCAGCACGCCAGGCCTCCCTGTCCATCACCAACTGCCAGAGTTCACTCAAACTCCTGTCCATCGAGTCGGTGATGCCATCCAGCCATCTCATCTTTTGTTATCCACTTCTCCTCCTGCCCCCAATCCCTCCCAGCGTCAGAGTTTTTTCCAATGAGTCAACTCTTCGCATTAGGTGGCCAAAGAATTGGAATTGCATCTTCAACATCACTCCTTCCAGTGAACACCCAGGACTGATCTCCTTGAGAATGGACTGGTTGGATCTCCTTGCAGTCCAAGGAACTCTCAAGAGTCTTCTCCAACACCACATTTCAAAAGCGTCAGTTCTTCAGTGCTCAGCTTTCTGCAGAGTCCAGCTCTCACATCCATACATGACCACTGGAAAAACCATAGCCTTGACTAAACGGACCTTTCTAGGTTGCTAACTTTCCTTCCAAGGAGTAAGTGTTTTTTTATTTCAGGCTGCAATCACTATCTGCAGTGATTTTGGAGCCCCCAAAATAAAGTCAGTACTGTTTCCACTGTTTCCCCATCTATTTCCCATGAAGTGATGGGACCAGATGCCATGATCTTAGTTTTCTGAATGTTGAGCTTTAAACCAACTTTTTCACTCTCCTCTTTCACTTTCATCAAGAGGCTTTTTAGCTCCTCTTCACTTTCTGCCATAAGGGTGGTGTCATCTGCATATCTGAGGTTATTAGTATTTCTCCTGGCAATCTTGATTCCAGCTTGTGCTTCTTCCAGTCCAGCGTTTCTCATGATGTACTCTGCATATAAGTTAAATAAGCAGGGGGACAATATACAGCCTTGACATACTCCTTTTACTGTTTGGAGCCAGTCTGTTGTTCCATGTCCAGTTCTAACTGTTGCTTCCTGACCTGCATATAGGTTTCTCAAGAGACAGGTCAGGTGGTCTGGTATTCCCACTTCTTTTAGCATTTTCCATAGTTTATTGTGATCCACACAGTCAAAGGCTTTGGCATTGTCAATAAAGCAGAAATAGATGTTTTTCTGGAACTCTCTTGCTTTTTGATGATCCAGTGGATGTTGGCAATTTGATCTCTGGTTCCTTTGCCTTTTCTAAAACCAGCTTGAACATCAGGAAGTTCACGGTTCACGTATTGCTGAAGCCTGGCTTGGAGAATTTTGAGCATTACTTTACTAGCATGTGAGATGAGTGCAATTGTGTGGTAGTTTGAGCATTCTTTGGCATCACCTTTCTTTGGGGTTGGAATGAAAACTGACCTTTTCCAGTCCTGTGGGCACTGCTGAGTTTTCCACATTTGCTTGCATATTGAGTGCAGCACTTTCACAGCATCATCTTTCAGGATTTGAAACAGCTCAACTGGAATTCCATCACCTCCACTAGCTTTGTTTGTAGTAATGCTTTCTAAGGCCCACTTGACTTCACATTCCAGGGTGTCTGGCTCTAGATGAGTGATCACACCATCGTGATTATCTGGGTCATGAAGATCTGTTTTGTACAGTTCTATTGTGTATTCTTGCCACCTCTTCTTAATATCTTCTACTTCTGTTAGGTCCATACCATTTCTGTCCTTTATCGAGACCATCTTTGCATGAGATGTTCCCTTGGTATCTCTAATTTTCTTGAAGAGATCTCCAGTCTTTCCCATTTTTTTTTCCTCTATTTCTCTGCATTGATTGCTGAAGGCTTTCTTATCTCTTCTTGCTGTTCTTTGGAACTCTGCATTGAGATGCTTATATCTTTCCTTTTCTCCTTTGCTTTTTGCTTCTCTTCTTTTCACAGCTATTTGTAAGGCCTCCCCAGCCAGCGATTTTGCTTTTTTGCATTTCTTTTCCATGGAGATGGTCTTGATCCCTGTCTCCTGTACAATGTCACAAACCTCCGTCTATAGTTCACCAGGCACTCTATCTATCAGATCTAGGCCCTTAAATCTATTCCTCACTTCCACTGTATGCTGGAGCAGCCATGAAGAGATACCCCACACCCAAGGTAAGAGAAACCCAAGTAAGATGGTAGGTGTTGCAAGAGGGCATCAGAGGGCAGACCCACTGAAACCATAATCACAGAAAACTAGTCAATCTAATCACACTAGGACCACAGCCTTGTCTAACTCAATGAAACTAAGCCATGCCTATGGGGCAACCCAAGATCGGTGGGTCATGGTGGAGAGGTCTGACAGAATGTGGTCCACTGGAGAAGGGAATCGCAAACCACTTCAGTATTCTTGCCTTAAGAACCCCATGAACAGTATGAAATGGCAAAATGATAGGATACTGAAAGAGGAACTCCCCAGGTCAGTAGGTGCCCAACACACTACTGGAGATCAGTGGAGAAATAACTCCAGAAAGAATGAAGGGATGGAGCCAAAGCAAAAACAATACGTAGCTGTGGATGTGACTGGTGATAGAAGCAAGATCTGATGCTGCAAAGAGCAACATTGCATAGGAACCTGAAATGTCAGGTCCATGAATCAAGGCAAATTGGAAGTGGTCAAACAAGAGATGGCAAGAGTGAACGTTGATATTCTAGGAATCAGTGAACTTAAATGGACTAGAATGGGTGAATTTAACTCAGATGACCATTATATCTACTACTGTGGGCAGGAATCCCTCAGCAGAAATGGAATAGCCATCATGGTCAACAAAAGAGTCTGAAATGCAGAACTTGGATGCAATCTCAAAATCGACAGAATGATCTCTGTTCGTTTCCAAGGCAAACCATTCAATATCACAGTAATCCAAGTCTATGCCTCAACCAGTAATGCTGAAGAAGCTGAAGTTGAATGGTTCTATGAAGACCTACAAGACCTTTTAGAACTAACACCCAAAAAAGATGTCCTTTTCATTATAGGTGACTGGACTGCAAAAGTAGGAAGTCAAGAAACACCTGGAGTAACAGGCAAATTTGGCCTTGGAATGCGGAATGAAGCAGGGCAAAGACTAATAGAGTTTTGCCAAGAAAATGCACTGGTCATAGCAAACACCCTCTTCCAACAACACAAGAGAAGACTCTACACATGGACATCACCAAATGGTCAACACCAAAATCAGATTGATTATATTCTTTCCAGCCAAAGATGGAGAAGCTCTATACAGTCAACAAAAACAAGACCAGGAGCTGACTGTGGCTCAGATCATGAACTCCTTATTAGCAAATTCAGACTCAAATTGAAGAAAGTAGGGAAAACCACTAGACTATTCAGGTATGACCTAAATCAGGCTTCCCTGTCCATCGCCAACTCCCAGAGATTGCTCAAACTCATGTCCATCAAGTTCGGTGATGCTGAAAGTCCTATGTATAAGCTATGGTTTTTCAATTCTTGCTTGGAGAATTCCATGGACACTACAGTCCATGTGGTCGCATAGAGTTGAACACAACTGAGCAACTGACATGTTTTTTCCAGTAGCCATGTATGGATGTCAGAGTTGGACCTTAAAGAAGGCTGAGCATTGAAGAATTGATGCTTTTGAACTGAAGTGCTAGAGAAGATTCTTGAGCATCCCTTGGACAGCCAGGAGATCAAACCAGTCAATCCTAAAGGAAATCAACCCTGAATTTCATTGGAAGGACTGATGCTGAAGCTGAAGCTCTAATACTTTGGTTACCTGATGTGAAGAACCAACTCATTGGAAAAGACCCTGATGCTGGGAAAGATTGACGACAGGAGGAGAAGGGGTGGCAGAGGATGAGATGGTTGGATGGCATCACTGACTTAATGGACATGAGTTTGAGCAAACTCTGGATGATAGTGGAGGACAGAGAAGCCTGGAGTGTTGCAGTCCATGGGGTCACACAGAGTTGGATACAATTTAGCAACTAAACAACAACAACAAGTAACATGGATGAACATTGGAAACAGTATGTGAAATGAAATAAGCCAGACACAAAAGGAGAAATACTGTATAACTCCATTTATGTCAAATATTTTATATGTTTATGTTACAGTAAGAAAGAAAGTGTGTGCCTATTATACAGGGTGAAGTAAGTCAGAAAGAAAAGCACCAATACAGTATATTAACAAATATATATGGAATTTAGAAAGATGGTATCGATGACCCTATATGTGAGACAACAAAAGAGACACAGATGTAAAGAACAGACTTTTGGACTCTGTGGGAGAAGGAGAGGGTGGGATGATTTGAGAGAATAGCATTGAAACATGTATATTACCATATGTGAAACAGATTGCCAGTTCAGGTTCGATACATGAGACAGGGTGCTCAGGGCCAGTGCACTGGGATGACCTTGAGGGATGGGATGAGGAGGGGGGTGGGAGGGGGGCTCTGGATGGGGAACACATGTACACCCATGGCTGATTCATATCAATGTATGGCAAAAACCACTACAGTATTGTAAAGTAATTAGCCTCCAATTAAAATGAATAAATTAATTTAATTAAAAAAGAAAGAAAGTGTGTCTGTGTAACCCAATTTTCCCTTCTCTTCTTGTGAGTTAGACTGACCACAATAAGCATGCAACACTACAAGGTGTGCAATTTATTTAATATAGCCTGGTGACTTTGGCAGGTGGGATTGCAGGGTTGAGAAAGAAGAGGGAAGAGAGTCTAGGACTCAAAACATCTTGCCACTCTGGGGTTTTGGAGATAAGTCAGGTGGGGGTTTGGGACAAAATTGTTTGAATATTTTAAAAGTGTAATTCAAACCAACTCCGAAACCCTGTTAGTGTGTTGGGGGGAGGTAGAAATTTAGGCCAAATGCTAAGAGATAGTAGGAGTGTTGGAGAAACTAGAACAGCGTGAACAGGTGACATCCTATCATAATATGTGTTTTCACAAGGGCAGGCAGACACAACCCTGTGCAGAAGATCTTCTGAGGTAGTTTGTGTGAAAGCAGCCAGTGAAGTGTGACTCTTTCAGGCATGTCTGACTCTTTGTGACCCCGTGGACTATACAGTTCATGGACTTCTCCAGGCAGGAATACTGGAGTGGGTAGCCTTTCCCTTCTCCAGGGGATCTTCCCAACCCAGGGATCGAACCTAGGTCTCCCACATCGTGGGCAGATTCTTTCCCAGCTGAGCCACCAGGGAAGCCCAAGAATACTGGAGTAGGTAGCCTATCCCTTCTGCAGCGGATCTTCCCAACCCAGGAATTGAACCAGGGTCTCCTGCATTGCAGGCGGGTTCTTTACCAACTTGAGCTGTCAGGGAAGCCCTAACCTACCACAGTAATGGGAAAACTGAGATGACCTTTCCCTGAGAATATCTTGCTGTCTATATCTCCACAAAGTGTGGCTTTGGTTTCACTTTGAATTCCACAGAGAGGGAGTTTTCCTGGCAAATGCAATTTAAAATGTTTCTCTCAGTGAAACATACAGAACATATGGAAAAACTCTAATCTCACAGAGAGAATTAGCTACACACACACGCACACACACACATACAATCACACCCCACAAGAAAAATGTAGTACATGAGCACAGACACAGGACACTGACGTCAGAGAGACAGAGCTACAGCCTCACACAACCATTGCTCACATCATACAGAGTGTCACTAGAGTGACACAAACTCTTTCACAGAAACCTGCACCACTTTTAGGAATGACTCCTTTGACTTGGCCTGGGGCCACTCTACCAGTGGATTATTTCATAGCAGCATTATAGGTCATATCTATATTTTCAGACTCACCCAATTCATTGGATTGAGTCTTAAGGGCTCTTTTAAAAAAATAATTATTCTTTAATTGGAAGATAATTGCTTTGCAGAATTGTGTTTGTTTCTGCCAAACATCAACATGAATCAGATATATTATATATATATCCCCTTCTTCTTGAACCTCCCTCTCACCCCAACCTTCCAGAGCCCCGGTTTGAGTTCCCCGAGTTATAGAACAAATTCCCATTGACTATATATTTTACATATGGTAATGTAAGTTTCCATGTTGCTCTGTTAATACATCTTAGGAGCTCTTTCTGATGTGTGTCTGATTCAAAATTTGGTATAGGAAAACATGGAAATGAAGAAGAATGTAATGGTAAATAACCAAGTGCAAAGCCCCTTTACTAACTTCCAATAATGTCAGAACTTATGTCTAAGGAATACAGAAGCATTTCTCAGTTCCTACTCCCTTGTTGTTTAGTCGCTCAGTTGTGTCCAACTCTGTGACTGCATGAACTGTAGCCTGCCAGGCTCCTCTATCCATGGGATTCTCCAGGCAAGAATACTGGAGTGGGTTGCCATTTCCTCCTCCAGGGGATCTTCCTGCCCCAGGGATTGAACACCCATCTCTTATGTCTTCTGCCTTGGCAGGCAGATTCTTTACCACTGAGTCACTGGGGAAGCCCTCCTAGTCCCTTCCTACCCCTCAAACATTCCTTGTGCAGAACTTAGTGCGACATCAGTCTCAGGAGCAAAAAAAGACTAGAGAAAACTAAGACAGAGAAATCCACCTCCTCTCAAACCAATTTTAATTCCCTAAAATTTGTTTAACTCAAAGACAGTTAATTAGAAGGGGTAAGGTTATGAGAAAAGCAAGAGAGTTCCAGAAAAAAAACATCTATTTCTGCTTTATTGACTATGCCAAAGCCTTTGACTGTGTGGATCACAATAAACTGAGGAAAATTCTGAAAGAGATGGGACTACCAGACCACCTGACCTGCCTCTTGAGAAACCTATATGCAGGTCAGGAAGCAACAGTTAGAACTGGACATGGAACAACAGACTGGTTCCCAATAGGAAAAGAAGTACGTCAAGGCTGTATATTGTCACCCTGCTTATTTAACTTATATGCAGAGTACATCATGAGAAACGCTGGACTGGAAGAAACACAAGCTGGAATCAAGATTGCCGGGAGAAATATCAATAACCTCAGATATGCAGATGACATCAACCTTATGGCAGAAAGTGAAGAGGAACTAAAAAGTCTCTTGATGACAGTGAAAGTGGAGAGTGAAAGAGTTGGTTTAAAGCTCAACATTCAGAAAACGAAGATCATGGCATCTGGTCCCATCACTTCATGGGAAGTAGATGGGGAAACAGTGGAAACAGTGTCAGACTTTATTTTGGGGGCTCCAAAATCACTGCAGATGGTGATTGCAGCCATGAAATCAAAAAACGCTTACTCCTTGGAAGGAAAGTTATGACCAACCTAGATAGCATATTCAAAAGCAGAGACATTACTTTTCCAACAAAGGTCCATCTAGTCAAGGCTATGGTTTTTCCAGTAGTCATGTATGGATGTGAGAGTTGGACTGTGAAGAAAGCTGAGCACCGAAGAATTGATGCTTTTGAAGTGTGGTGTTGGAGAAGACTCTTGAGAGTGCCTTGGACTGCAAGGAGATCCAACCAGTCCATTCTCAAGGAGAGCAGTCCTCGGTGTTCTTTGGAAGGACTGATGCTAAAGCTGAAACTCCAATATTTTGGCCACCTAATGTGAAGAGTTGACTCATTGGAAAAGACTCTGATTCTGGGAGGGATTGGGGGCAGGAAGAGAAGGGGATGACAGAGGATGAGAGGGCTGGATGGCTTCACTGACTCGATGGACATGAGTTTGAACTCCAGGAGTTGGTGATGGACAGGGAGGCCTGGCATGCTGCAATTCATGAGTCACGAAGAGTTGGACATGAATGAGTGACTGAAATGGACTGAAGGTAGTTAGTGTTCCATAGTGTTCAAGTGTTTCCTTGAAGTAGTGGTAAAGGTGTTTGACTTATTACTTAACTGTTTGTCATTAAGGGTGCATCACAGACCGTGTTGTAATATTAAGTTACATCATTACTAAGGAGTCCATAAGACTGGAGACTAGCTCAAAGATCATCATGAAGTGCAGGTACTGAGAATGACTGACAACTTGTGCTGCTGACCTCAACCTGCAGGAATAACAGATAAAAACTTGTGTTGATGGGAGTCATCTGTGAGGGCAGCAGCTAAATGTTTAGGCTTGGGAAATCTTACAATACCTTATATTTATCTTCTAAACATAAATCATCCTTAACTCTAGGAGAGATACTGATATCTCAATAGTCTTCTAGTTGAGCAAATAAAACAATTTGCCCTTGAGCAATTTTTTAACCTCATTGAGGATCAATTTCCCATTTGAACACAATAGTACTTACCTCCTAAGTTCGTTGTGAGAGTTAATTGAGATAAAATATATAATTAACCTTGCATAACACTTAGTGCATAATAGGAACCAACAGTTATTAATATTATTATTTTCACTAGCAAATTACCAGGGCTGAAGGCTCTGAAACACTGGGTAGGAAATTGAGCCAGGCATAGAGACCTTGAATTGTAACCTGGACTTCAGATTCCTCATCCAAAGGGTGGGACAAGGCATAAGAGTTACACTTGGCATAAGTCCAAACTGCATGACTGCACAAACACTGTAACTGTTCTGTATTCAGACACATTTGAAAGGATTTTTCCAGCATAAGTTTCTAAATGTGCTGCTTGTTTTGTAATTCAATCTAGGGCAGCAGCGGCAGCAGTGCTATCATTATTTACATTTCTGCCTCTCAGTCTTGGATCCAAGATATTTGCAGCAGTATGAACTGGCACGTAGCAAAATTCTTCTCTTTTCTGAAAATAGTATTTCATCTTACTCTCTTTTATACCCATGCACAAATAAATATTAATAATCTTTTACATTGCTTTGTTCTTGGGACATTTGGTCAAGAATAATTTATAAAAATAAACTGTCTGATCCAGACACTGTAAATAGTTTCACGTTAAATTTTTCATAGTGCTTTGATATTAAGAACATTTTCAGTTGAGAGGAGCCTTGTTAGCAACATATTAACTTTCTAATATTATTACTTTTCTTCATCTTAATCAACAAAAGACAATACAGAAACCTTATGAACAATTGGAAAATCTCACCTTCAATTAACTTTTCTATTCTCCAAAATTTTATGTGTAAAAAAAGTAACTTGGATAGCTGTGAAATGCTCAATTTATAATTGTAAATGAGAGTAAACCAAATTGATTTATGTGTTTGTTAAGTCTTAAGATGGTTTTAATAATGACCAGTTACTTTTTACCCAGCTTTATCCTGGTTGTTTTTGGAGTCTTACATTCTCTAACATTAATAAATAACTGCACATCTGCATTAGCCTTTCTTCACTAGAGTGTCCTCAAGTTCTGGAAGGACTAACCTCGCTGCTACACAAGCCCAGTAAATGAATTTTTGTCATATTCCAACCAGTCTAGACTAGAATCATGGGAACAAACAGTTTTTGAAAGATGAATCATTGAATAGTCAGGACTGTTTTATGTAAGAAGGCCACTGGAAGTCACTCTCCATACAAGATATCCAAATACTGAATTTCTGTATTTCTGCCTATATTTCTATTTACTCCTTCTCTGAATCCCTTATTGTCTCCTCTTGGCTCCAAACTATGAATCTGGGACCATATGTATCTCCAAGTAAATGGTCAACCTTCAAGTGTCCTGCTGCTGCTGCTGCTGCTAAGTCGCTTCAGTCGTGTCCGACTCTGTGCAACCCCACAGATGGCAGCCTACCAGGCTCCTCTGTCCCTGGGATTCTCCAGGCAAGAACACTGGAGTGGGTTGCCATTGCCTTCTCCAATCAAGTGTCCTAAGTATTACATTGTTTCTGAAGCATAACATAAATTTTTACTAAATTAAAGGGGAACCACAAGGCTTCACACTTAATGGCTCCTGATTCAAAATTAATTTTTCTTCCTTAGATGCCTGAATTACCCCAGCACACAATTACAAAATCTTGCTTTGAAAAGGGCCCTAGAGCTTAATCTAATTTTTGACTCAGAGCAGGATTCATTTTTATCGGGTTGTGTAGTTTATAAATCAGTCTCTGATTGGGTACTTAGCTGATAAAGATACTACATTAGTTGTCAGAAAAGTATTTCTTAAGATTTTATTTGAGTAAAGGTTAACGGGTCCCACGTAAGAAGAGATATTTCTGTTTTCATTTAAAATGTTGTTCTATGAAATTATCTCTAAATGAATAAAACATGGCATATTTTAACTGGAAGTACTCCTGATATTTCTATCTCCTTTAGTCCATATTCCAAAAATGTCCCCTCTTTCAGGCTATCAGCCCTATTGCAGCAACCCAAACATCATTGCCAAAACCAAAACTGATTTTTCCTATTACATTAATAATAATTTTACAGTATGGTGGCAGGAAATGCACTTTCAGTTCACTGGCTCTAGCTATTATACTATGTGGAAACAACTTCCTGGAAGGCAGCCAGGTCACTTGGCTTACAGTCCAACCCTGAGGAAGACAAGAGGGGAAACTATGCCACCTGACCAAAAGCATTATTGAAACACTCTAGAGCAGGGTTTCTCAACTCTCTGTAGTGAAGGATCATTTTAAAAAATCCAATCTGCCATTGACTTTTGTAAAGTAGGAAATCATGCACTTGGATTTAGCAGTCATGTCAAAATATGCTAAAATGTTCTAAATAGTTACACTTATCATTATATATTTGATCAGTATACTTATCATACTTGTCTGATTTATATGTTGATCATACTTATCAGAGGTTGGTAGCAAGCAGTTTTAAGACGGTATTAGTCTGTGGAGCACATAGTGGAAAAGAAAGGATGAGAATTATATTTGGCAATGTAATCCTTTGAGTACAGTTCAGGTGATATGCTAGTTCAAGCTTCCCTGCTGCTAGTAAACACCAAATATGCATATGGTAAATACAACTGATGGCCATATTTAAACACCTGGTTATGCCAATCATATCAATGAAACCAAGTGACATTTATAAATCATATTTAAAATAGCTTCATAATGAAATCTTGGCTAATCAAATGCAAATGGGAAAAATATGTTTGTCCAATGATAAGCTGTATAATTTTTTCATAGATAGATAATTAACAGAAATAGAGGTCAAGAAGTGACATGGCCACGCAGGCAAAAGAGAGACAACCCAAAAAGTATCAGAGATAGCAAGGAAAGAAAGGAAACCAGCCATAGGATGACAGATGGTGTATTTAGTTAAAGGACTGAGGAATAATTACATGAATTTCTCGTGCCCACTCTGTCATTGATACTTGCGCCTGAATTAAAATTTTAAATGAAAAATTCTGATATTGAAGGCTATCAGATGGGGTGTTAAGGATGAAGAACAGGGTAGTACTTCATGAATGTCTGGTGCTACATGGAATCAAAAGGCTGATTAGAAGCTGATAATCCACGATGAAGGGGAAACTTTTTTTTTTTTCCCTTCTCCAATGTGAACTAGGGATATAACAATCGGATTCTATGTCAAATGCCAAGGGAACATGAAATTTTACATTTACAGAGGATGTGAATTCCAGTCAAAAACACTTTATAATCTAAATCTTCATGTATAAACATGCACAGGCAACCAAGAATCACCCAAATATTGCAGTTCAGTTGCTCAGTCGTGTCCATTCTTTGGGACCCCATGGACTGCAGCAAGTGAGTCTTCCTTGTCCATCACCAACTCCCAAAGCTTGCTCAAACTCATGTCCATGGAGTCGCTGATGCCATCCAACCATCTCACCCTTTGTCACCATCTTCTGCTCCTGCCTTCAATCTTTCTGAGCATCGGGGCCTTTTCTAATGAGTCATTTCTTCGCGTCAGGTGGCCAGTGTATTGGAGTTTCAACTTCAGCATCAGCCCTTCCAAGGAATATTCAGGATTGATTTCCTTTAGGATTGACTGGTTTGATTTCCTTGCTGTCCAAGGGACTCTGAAGAGTGTTCTCCAACACCACAGTTGAAAAGTATCAGTGCTCAGCTTTCTTTATGGTCCAACTCTCACATCCATATATGACTAATGGATAAGCCATAGCTTTGACTATATGTACCTATGTTGGCAAAGTAATGTCTCTGCTTTTTAATATGCTGTCTAGGTTGGTCATAGCTTTTCTTCCCAGGAGCAAGTGTCTTTTAATTTCACAGCTGCTGTCACCATCTGCAGTGATTTTGGAGCCCAAGAAAATAAAAACTGTCATTGTTTCCATTGTTTCTCCATCTATTTGCCATGAAGTATTGGGACAGCATGCCATGATCTTAATTTTCCGAATACTGAGTTTTAAGCCATCTTTTAAACTCTCCTCTTTCACTTTCATCAAGAGGCTCTTTAGTTCTTCTTCACTTTCTGCCATAAGGGTGGTGTCATCTGCATGTCTGAAGTTATTGATATATCTCTCTGCAATCTTGATTCCAGCTTGTGCTTCATTCAGCCCAGCATTTCGCATGATATACTCTACATATAATTTAAATAAGCAGGGTGACAATATACAGCCTTGACGTACTCCTTTCCCAATTTGGAACCAGCCTGTTGTTCCTTGTCTGGTTCTAACTATTGCTCCTTGACCTGCATACAGATTTCTCAGGAGGTAGGTAAGGTGGTCTGGTATTCCCATCTCTTTAAGACTTTTCTACAGTTTGTTGTGATCCACACAACCAAAGGCTTTGGTGTAATAAATAAAGCAGAAATAGATGTTTTTTTGGAACTCTCTTGCTTTTTTGATGATCCAACGGATGTTGGCAATTTGATCTCTGATTCTTTTGCCTTTTCTAAATCCAGCCTGAATATCTGGAAGTTCTCAGTTCATGTACTGTTGATCCTAGATTGGAGAATTTTGAGCATTACTTTCCTAGTGTGTGAGATGAGCACAATTGTGTGGTAGTTTAAGCATTCATTGGCATTGCCTTTCTTTGGGATTAAAATGAAAACGGACCTTTTCCAGTGCTGTGGCCACTGCTGAGTTTTCCAACTTTGCTGGCACATTGAGTGCAGCACTTTCACGGCATCATCTTTAGGATTTGAAATAACTCAGCTGGAATTCCATCACCTCCACTAACTTTGTTCTAGTGATGCTTCCACTTGACTTCCCATTCCAGGATGTCTGGCTCTAGGTGAGAGATCATACCATCGTGGTTATCTGGGTCATTAAGATCCTTTTTGTATAGTTCTTCTGTGTATTCTTGCCACCTCTTCTTAACATCTGCTTCTGTAAGGTCCATACCATTTCTGTCCTTTATTGTGCCCATCTTTGCATGAAATGTTCTCTTGGTATCTCTAATATTCTCGAAGAGATCTCTAGACTTTCCTATTCTATTATTTTCCTCTATTTCTTTGTACTGATCACTTAGGAAGGTTTTCTTATCTCTCCTTGCTATTCTTTGGAATTCTGAATTCAGGTGAGTATGTCTTTCCTTTTCTCCTTTGCCTTCCACTTATCTTCTTTTCTCAGCTATTTGTAAGACTGCCTCAGACAACCATTTTGTCATTTTACATTCCTTTTTCTTTGGGATGGTTTTGATCCCTGCCTCCTGTACAATATCATGAACCTCCGTTCATCATTCTTCAGGCACTCTGTTTATCAGATCTAATCCCTTGAATCTATTTGTCACTTCCATTGTATAATTGTAAGGGATTTGATTTAGGTCATACCTGAAAGGTCTGGTGGTTTTCCCTACTTTCTTCAATTAAAGTCTGAATTTTGTAATAAGGAGTTCATGATATTTACCAAATATTTAGTAAAAAGTAAGAACATTTGAGTCACCAGACTCAACAAACAAAATAATTGATGTCTAAGGAAATAATAAATGAAGAAAATAGAAAGAACTGTATTTATTATTATTAATAATTAGTTACTCAGTCTTGTCTGACTGTTTGTGACACCATGGACTGTAGTGCACCAGGCTCCTTTGTCCATGGAATTCTCCAGGCAGGAATAATGGACTGTATTGCCATTTCCTTCTCCAGAGGATCTTCCCAAACAAGGGATCGAAACTGGGTTTACTGCATCTCCTGCAGTGCAGGTGGATTCTTTACCAACTGATTCATTAAATTAGTATTTAGAGAAAGATTCATCATGTCATTAAATATCTCACATTTGTGAAATAAAAATAAGCCCCTATCCCAAAAGGAAAATACCCAGAGATATTGTTTCTAAACATACATCATCCATGAAGGCTAGTCTAAGCATAATCAAATATTTACTGAGTGGCTACTATGTGCCAGCTACTCTGTTAGACACTGGGGATACAGCAGTGAGTTAAAAACACAAAAATCCCTGTCCTAAAGGAGCTTATGTTTTACTGGGAGATTTTCTTGTTGTTGCTGAGTCATGTCCGACTCTTTAGGACCCCATGGACGGCAGCATGCCAGGCTCCCTTGTCCTTCACTATCTCCTAGAGTTTGCTCAAATTCGTGTCCATCGAGTGGATGATGCCATCCAACCATCTCATCCTCTGTTGCCATCTTCTCCTCTCACCATCAACCTGTCCCAGCATCAGGGTCTTTTCCAATGAGTCAGTTCTTTCCATAAGGTGGCCAAGGTATTGGAGCTTCAGCTTCAGCATCAGTCCTTCTAATGAATGTTCAGGGTTGATTTCCTTTAGAATTGACTGGTTTGATCTCTTTGCTGTTTAAGGGACTCTAAAGAGTCTTCTTCAGCACCACAACTCAAAAGCTTTAATTCTTCAATTCTCAGTCTTCTTTATGGTTCAACTCTCACATCCATGTAAGACTACTGGAAAAGCAATAGCTTTGACTATATGGACCATTGTCAGCAATGTGTTGTCTCCACTTTTTAATACACTGTCTAGATTTGTCATGGCTCTCCTTCCAAGGAGCATCTTTTAATTTCATGGCTGCAATCACTGTCCACAGTGATTTCGGAGCTCAAGAAAATAAAAGCTGTCACCATTTCCACTTTTTCCCCTTCTAAATGTCATGAAGTGATGGACCACATGCCATGATCTTAGTTTTTTGAATGTTGAGTTTCAAGCCAGTTTTGTCACTCTCCTCTTTCATCCTCATCAAGAGGCTCTTTAGTTCCTCTTCAGTTTCTGCTATTAGAGTGGTATCATCTGCATATCTGAGGTTGTTGATATTTCTCCCTGCATTCTTGATTCCAGCTTGTAGTTCATCCAGCCTAGCATTTCACATTGTGTACTCTACATATGTTAAATAAACAGGGTGACAATATACACCCTTGTCATACTCCTTTTCCTAGTTTGAACAAGTCTGTTGTTTCATGCCCGGTTCTAACTGTTGCTTCTTGACCTGCATACAGATTTCCCAGGAGACACATAGTGTGGTCTGGTATTCCCATCTCTTTAAGAATTTTCCACAATTTGCTGTGATCAGTGTAGTCAATGAGCAGAAATAGATGTTTTCTGGAATGCTCTTGCTTTCTCTATGATCCAACAAACGTTGGAAATTTGACCTCTCATTCCTCTGCCTTTTCTAAATTCAGCTTGAAAAAGTGAAAGTGAAGTCACTCAGTCGTGTCCGACTCTGCAACCCCATGGAAAGTAGCCTACCAGGCTCCTCCGTCCATGGGATTTTCCAGACAAGAATACTGGAGTGGGTTGCCATTTCCTTCTCCAGGAAATCTTCCCAACCCGGGGATTGAACCTGGGTCTCCTGCATTGTAGGCAGATGCTTTACTGTCTGAGCCACCAGGGAAGTCCCAAATCCAGCTTGAACATCTGCAATTTCTTGGTTCAAGTATTGTTGATGTCTAGCATTAAAGATTTTTGAGCATAACCTTTCTAGTATGTGAAATGGGCACAATTGTATAGTTTTTTGAACATTCTTTGGCATTGCCCTTCCTTGGGATTGGAACAAAAACTGACCGTTTCCAGTCCTGTGGCCACTGCTGAGATTTCCAAATTTGCTGACATATTGAGTGCAGCAGTTTCATGGCATTATCTTTTAGGATTTGAAATAGCTCAGCTGGAATTCTGTTACCTCCACTAGCTTTGCTTGTAGTAATTCTTTCTAAGGGCTACTTGACTTCTGACTCTAGGATGTCAGGCACTAGGTGAGTGGCCACACCATTGTGGTTGTCTGAGTCATTAGGACCTTTTCTGTATAGTTTTCCTGTGTATTCTTGCAACCTTTTCTTAATCTCTTCTGCTCCTGTTAGGTCCTTACTGTTTCTGTCTTTTATCATGCCCATCCTTGCATGAAATATTCCCTTGATATCTCCAGTTTTCTTGAAGAGATCTCTAGTCTTTCCCATTCTATTGTTTTCCTCCACTTGTTTGCATTGTTCACTTAAGAAGGCTTTCTTATCTCCCCTTGCTATTCTTTGGAACTCTGCATTCAGTTGGGTATATATTTCCTTTTCTCCTTTGCTTTTTGCTTCTCTTATTTCCTGAGCTATGTTTAAAGCCTCCTCAGACAACCACTTTGCCTTCTTGCATTTCTTTTTCTTTGGGCTGGTTTTGGTCACTGGCTCCTGTACAATGATATCGACCTTTGCCCATAGTTCTTCAGGCACTCTGCCTACCACATCTTATCCCTTGAAGCTATTTGTTGTGCCTACTGTATAATCATAAAGGATTTGATTTAGGTTACACCTGAATTGTCTAGTGGTTTTCCCTACTTTCTTCAGTCTAATCCTGAATTTTGCAATAAGGAGCTGATGGTCTGAGCCACAGTCAGCTTCACGTCTTGTTTTTGCTGACTGTTTAGAGCTTCTCCATCTTTGGCTGCAAAGAATGTAATCAATCTGATATAGGTATTGTCCATTTGGTGATGTCCATGTGTAGAATCATCTCTTGTGTTGTTGGAAGAGGGTGTTTGTTATGACCAATGCATTCTCTTGACAAAACTGTTAGCCTTTTCCCTGTTTCATTTTGTACTCCAAGGCCAAACTTGTCTGTTACTCCAGGTATCTCTTGACTTCCTTCTTTTGCTTTTCATTCCCCAATGATGAAAAAGACATTTTTTGTTTGGTTTGATGTTAGTTCTAGGTCTTGTATGACTTCATAGAACTGGCTAGCAGTGGGGGTAAGGCTAATATGGTCAGACTCTGGTTATATTTAAAAATAAATATGGACAGGATTTGCTGGTACATTAGGTTTTGGACATGAGAGAGAGAAGACAAGGATAAGTCCAAGATTTTTGCCTGAGGGACTAGAATAACTAAGGTATTATTTATTAATGAAGAATAATAACAGGAACCATTATATTTGTTGGAGAATGAAGAGCTGAGGGCTTGGACTTGTTACGTAGGAGATGTCTATTGAATCTTGAAATTGTTGTTTGAGTTGAGTAAGCAGTGGGCTATATTATTCTGGAGTACAGGAGAGGGGTATTAGGCTGTAGACATATGAAGTAAAATTGAGTAACATGAAAACTGATAATTAACCTTTGAAATTAGGAACATGGGGGTCAGTGGTAACTTTAACAAGGGTAGCTTATTTATTTATTTTACTTTACAATATTGTATTGGTTTTGCCATACATCAACATGAATCTGCCACGGGTGTACACGTGTTCCCAATCCTGGACCCCCCCTCCCACCTTCCTCCTCATACCATCCTTCTGGGTCATCCCAGTGCACCAACCCCAAGCATCCTGTATCCTGCAGGCTCATCAGTTGAGAGTAAGAATGGAGTGCTACCTATTTGAGGCTTAAGAAGAGAGTGCTGTGTGTTGTGCTTAGTTTCTCAGTCGTGTCCAACTCTTTACGACCCCATGGATGGTAGCCCACCAGGCTCTGTCCATGATTCTGTAGACAAGAATACTGGAGTGGGTTGCCATGCCCTCCCCCAGGGGATCTTTCCAATCCAGGGGTCGAACTCAGGTCTCCCTCATTGCAGGTGGATTCTTTACAGTCTAAGCCACCAGGGAAGCCCAAGAATACTGGAGTGGGGAGCCTATCCCTTCCCAGGGGAAATTCCCTACCCAGAAATCAAACTGGGGTCTCCTGCACTGCAGGCAGATTCTTTACCAGCTGAGCTACCAGGGAAGCCCTAAAAAAAGAACAGATGGTACTAAATAGTTTTCTATTTTTTGATGTTCTTATTGCTTTTATTTTATTTTTATTGAAGTGCATTTGCTGTACAATATTATATGTTAAAAATATACAGAAGACTCAGTTTTAAAGGTTATGCTCCATTTATTGCTCAATATCATACAATATATCATTGAAGCTTACTTTATACAGAATAGTTTGTACCTGTCAGCCCCTTATCCTTATCTTGCACCTCCCCACTCACTTCCCACTCCGCACTGGTAACCACTAGTTTGTTCTCTAGTCATCTAGAGAGTGGGTTATGAAACTGTTACAGCATTGCCAGGCAGCACTAAAGGCTCTCTGAAGTTAATTAATGGTCATGAATTTGAAGGCTAGAATTGAATGATCATCAAACCAGTTAACATGAAAACAGAATAAATGGAGAACTGGATTTAAGTAGGTTAGGGTTTTTTCCCAGGTGAGTATGAAGAATGGAAAAAGAAGCAAAGGAGTTAATGGTATATAACTGGGAGTAATGGTAATGATGGATCATGAAATACAAAGTGAGGTAAAAAGGAATGTAGCATTAAAAAGAAGCAGGGTAAGTAGATTGGATGTCCCAGTAGGGTCAAGAAAACGTTGGGATTGGGGAATTTGAAAGAGTCAGCAGAGAAGATAAGAAGAAATGGCTGGAGAAGAGGATGCTGAAATTGAGATTATATGCATAAGGCAGTTATTTATTAAAAAGAAGTCAGAAAATCAGTCTTGAGCTCAGTTTCCAGAAAGAGTTGCCGAGGACCAATGCCACAGAACTGGCCTGTAAGAAAAACTGTTGCTCCTGAATTAGATGCTAAGAAATTGACCACCACAACAGCTATTGCTGCCAGCACTGATGCTACTACCTTATTAAGAACTTGACCTTGCAATCTCTGCCATCCTTCAAAGCCTAGTTCTGTCACTACTACCTGTTCCAGTAAAATGGGAACCAATATTAATTTATGCATGTCTTCAATTCCAAATCAAAGTCTCATATCAGGGCACCTGATTGGTAGAAACTAAGTCATATTCCACATCTTAGTTTCAATAGAAGTTTGAGTTTTTACTTCTACATTTGAGAGGTGAAAATTATAGTGTAATAATTTCCCAAATACAGAAAGGATATTAATGATATTTTGGTTAGACAAAAATACAACAAATATCTACTATAAAGATTTCAGAAATTAATAGCATAATTGCCAAAAATTTACTTGTTACTAAAGGGGTGACTAGCAGTATGCATACAACTAATCCAGAATTACTTAGTTGAATATTGAACACAGAGATTGTCCCTGAATGCAATGTAGAAACCAAAGAAAAAAAAAAACAAGAAAATTTGAGACATACATATCTTTTTGAGAATTCCAATGTCTATTTATTGAGAGTTTCAGAAAGAAAAGGAAGGGTAAAGGAAGACAAGAAGGAGATAAAGTCAGAAACAAAAAAGAAAAAAGAGAAGGAAGAAGAGGAATGCAACAAAACAAATACTGGACAAAAGTTTCCTTGAACCAAAGAATGATGTAAGTCTTCAGATTTAAAGACCCCACGAAGTCTCAAGCATGAATAATGGGAAGAATGACATGTGCCTACATAGATCTTAGTAAAAAAATTTTAAGCTCTTAAGCCAAAGAGTTCCAAAGAATAGGAAGGAGAAATAAGAAAGCCTTCCTCAGGGGTCAATGCAAAGAAATAGAGGGAAACAATAGAATGGGAAAGATTAGAGATCTCTTCAAGAAAATCAGAGATGCAAAAGGAATATTTCTTGCAAAGATGGGCACTATAAAAGACAGAAATGGTATGGACCTAACAGAAGCAGAAGATATTAAGAAGAGGTGGCAAGAATACACAGAAGAACTATACAAAAAAGATCTTCATGACCCAGATAATCATGATGGTGTCATCACTCACCTAGAGCCAGACATCCTGGAGTCCAAAATCAAGTGGACCTAAGGAAGCATCACTATGAAGAAAGCTAGTGCAGGTGATGGAATTCCAGTTGATGTATTTTAAATCCTAAAAATTGATGCTGTGAAAGTGCGGCACTCAGTACGCCAGCAAATTTGGAAAACTCAACAGTGGCCACAGGACTGGAAAAGGTCAATTTTCATTACAATCCCAAAGAAAGGCAATGCCAAAGAATGTTCAAACTACCACACAATTGCACTCATCTCACACACTAGCAAATTAATGCTCAAAATTCTCCAAGCCATGCTTCAAGAGTACGTGAACAGTGCATGAACTTCCAGATGTTCAAGCTGGATTTAGAAAAGGCAGAGGAACCAGAGATCAAAGTGCAAAATCTGTTGGATCATTGAAAAAACAAGAGAGTTACCGAAAAACATCTACTTCTGCTTTATTGACTATGCCAAAGCCTTTGGTTGTGTGGGTCACAACAAACTGTGGAAAATTCTTAAAGAGATGGGAATACCAGACCACCTGACCTGCCTCTTGAGAAATCTGTATGCAGGTCAAGAAGCAACAGTTAGAACTGGACATGGAACAACAGACTGGTTCCAAACTGGGAAAGGAATACATCAAGGCTGTATATTGCCACCCTGCTTATTTGACTTATATGCAGAATATATTATGAGAAATGCTGGGCTGGATGAAGCACAAGCTGGAATTAAGATTGCTGGGAGAAATATCAGTAACCTCAGATATGCAGATGACACCGTATTTATGGCAGAAAACGAAGAAGAACTAATGAGCTTCTTGATGAAAGTGAAAGAGGAGAGTGAAAAAGTTGGCTTAAAACTCAACACTCAGAAAACGAAGATCATGGCATCTGGTCCCATCACTTCATGGCAAATAGATGGGGAAACAATGGAAACAGTGACAGACTTTATTTTCTTGGGCTCCAAAATCACTGCAGGTGGTGACTGCAGCCACGAAATTAAACGATGCTTGCTCCTAGAAGTTATGACCAACTTAGACATCTTATTAAAAAGCGGAGACATTACTTTACCAACAAAGGTCTGTCTAGTCAAAGCTATGGTTTGTCCAGTAGTCATGTATGGACGTGAGAGTTGGACCATAAAGAAAGCTGAGCGCCAAAGAATTGATGCTTTTGAGCTGTAGGGTTGGAGAAGACTCTTGAGAGTCCCTTGGGCAGCAAGGAGATCCAACCAGTCCATCCTAAAGGAGATCAGTCCTGGGTGTTCATTCAAAGGACTGATGTTGAAGCTGAAACTCCAATACTTTGGCTACCTGATGCGAAGAGTTGACTCATTGGAAAAGACCCTGATGCTGGGAGGGATTGGAGGCAGGAGAAGAAGGGGACGACAGAGGATGAGATGGCTGGATGGCATCACCGACTCGATGAACATGAGTTTGAGTGAACTCCGCGAGTTGGTGAGGGACAGGGAGACCTGGCATGTTGCGACTCATGGGGTCGCAAAGAGTCGGACAAGACTGAACGAATGTACTGAACTGAAAGTATTATAAATGAAGTTAAAAGGCCAATGCTGCTAAGTTGCTGCTACTAAGTCGCTTCAGTCGTGTCCGACTCTGTACGACCCCATAGACGGCAGCCCATCAGGCTCCCCCGCCCCTGGGATTCTCCAGGCAAGAACACTGGATTGGGCTGCCATTGCTTTCTCCACTTCATGAAAGTGAAAAGTGAAAGGGAAGTTGCTCAGTTGTATCCGTCTCTTAGCGACGCCATGGACTGCAGCCTACCAAGCTCCTCCGCCCATGGGCTTTTCCAGGCAAGAGTACTGGAGTGGGTTGCCATTGCCTTCTCTGAAAAGGCCAATGGCAAACTGTTAAAAATAATAATGTCTATACCAGAAATCATGCCTTAATATTTACATTAATGTTGATGTTTTGATGTATATATCAAATTCTTAGAGGTCCTGAACAAAAAGACAACTCAACAAAAATATAGACAAAGAAATATTTTGAGAAATACTGTTCTCAATATGAGACATATAAATAGCTAATATTTATGTGAAAAAATATTGAATCTCATTCATATTTTTAAAAACCCAAGATATTTTTATCTTTCAGGTGGCAAATGTCGAGAAATTTGATCATTAGTTAGCAAGAATGTGAGAAAATGAGTATTCTTCTAAATTCTTGGTGGCAATGTAAATTGGTGTATGATTTTTGGAGAACAACCTGGCAAAATTAAAATACATGTATTCTTTGTCCCTGTATATTCAGTTTAGAAATTTATCCTATAGATAGATTACACAATATGCAAATATATATGTAAAAGATATTTATTGTTGTGCTGCTTATACTACAAAAAATTTGAAAACATTCTAAATGTCCATCAGTCAGAGATTAGATTTTGGCACTTCTGGCAAAGTGAAGAGGCCTACATGACAGGAGTCTATGAGGATGAAAGAGTCTGCCAGTATTCTTTTAAAAAACAGCTTTACTGAGATATGATTCATCCACTTAAAGTGAACAATTCTGTAGTGTGTAGTCTATTCACAGAGTGTGGTATCATTGTATCTATGTAATACCACAGTTTTTTCATCACCCCAAAAAGAAACTCATTAGCAGTCACTTCCCATTTTCTCCTCCCTGTAGCCCCTGAATTCATTAATCTACCTTCTGTCTTTATAGAATCTTCTATTCTGGAAATTTCATGTAAATGTAATCACACAATATTTGGCATTTTGTATGTGGCTTCTTTTACTTATTGTGATGTTTTCAAGGTTCATCCATGTGGTAGTATGAATCAGTACTTGATTCCTTTCCATGGCTGAGTAATATTTCATTGTGTGGATAAACAACATTTTATTTGTCCAGTCATTAGGATGATGGACATTTGTGTTGTTTCTACCTTTTGGCTATTCTGAATAATGCTGCTGTGAATATTTTTCTACAGGTTTTTGTGTGAAGATATGTTTTCAATTCTTGCTATATCAGATGATAACTTCATGTTTAACATTTTGAGGAACATTCATATGGTTTTCCTGGAGAAGGCGATGGCACCCCACTCCAGTACTCTTGCCTGGAAAATTCCATGGACAGAGGAGCCTGGTGGGCTGCAGTCCATGGAGTCACGAAGAGTAGGACACGAAGCGACTTAGCAGCAGCAGCAGTAGCATACAGTTTTCCAAAGTGCCTGTATCATTTTTATAATATCACCAGCAGTGTATGAGCCTTCTAATTTCAACATGTCCTTGTCTGTTGTTTTGACTTTAGCCATCTAGTTATCTCAGCACCATTTGTTGAAAAAACTATTCTTTCCCCCATTAAACTGTACTGACAATTGACCATAAATGTAAAGGTTTATTTATGGACTCTCACTTCTGTTGCATTCATATATATATATGTGTGTGTGCACGTGTGTATATGTATATGTATATATATAGTCAGCAAAAACAAGATCTGGAGATGACGTCCTAATTGCAAAATACATTAAACTGAAGAAAGTAGGGAAATCCACTAGGCCATTCAGGTATGACCTAAATCAAAACCCTTATGATTATACAGCAGAGGTGACAAATAGCTTCAAGAGCTTAGATATGATAGACAGAGTGTCTGAAGAACTATGGACAAAGGTCTATATCATTGTACGGGAGGAAGTGACCAAACCCATCCCAAAGAAAAAGAAATGCAAGAATGCAAAGTGGTTGTCTGAGGAGACTTTGCACACAGCTCAGCAAAGAAGAGAAGCAAAAAGCAAAGGAGAAAAGGAAATATATACCCAACTGAATGCAGAGTTCCAAAGAATAGCAAAGAGAGATAAGAAGGCCTTTCTAAGTGAACAATGCAAACAAGTGGAGGAAAACAATAGAATGGGAAAGACTAGAGATCTCTTCAAGAAAATTGGAGATATCAAGGGAACATTTCATGCAAGAATGGGCACGATAAAGGACAGAAACAGTGAGGACCTAACAAAAGCAAAAGAGGTTAAGAAGAGGTGGCAAAAATACACAGAAAAGTTCTTAATGATCCAGATAACTACGATGGTGTGGTAACTCACCTAGAGCCTGACATCCTAGAGTCAGAAGTCAAGTGGCCCTTAGGAAGTATTACTACAAACAAGGCTAGTGGAGGTGACAAAATTCCAGCTGAGCTATTTCAAATCCTAGAAGATGATGCTGTGAAAGTGCTTCACTCAGTATGCCAGCAAATTTGGAAAACTCAACAGTGGCCACAGGACTGGAAAAGGTCAATTTTCATTCCAATCCCAAAGAAGAGCAATGCCAAAGAATGTACAAGTTATTGTACAATTGCACTCATTTCTCATGCTAGTAGGATTATATTCACAGTCCTTCAAGCTAGGCTTCAGCAGTATGTGAACCAAGAACTTCCACATGTACAACTGGGTTTATAAAAGACAGAGGAACAGAGGTCTAATTGCCAGCATTCGTTGGATCATAGAGAAAGCAGGGGAGTTTCAGGAAAACAGCTACTTCTGCTTCATTGACTACACTAAAGCCTTTGATTGTGTGAATCATAACAAACTGTGGGAAATTCTTAAAGATATGGGAATACCAGACCATCTTAATTGTCTCCTGAGAAACCTTTATATGGGCCAAGAATCAACAGTTAGAACCTTACATGGAACATCGGACTGGTTCAAAATAAGAAAAGGAGTACGAGAAGGGTGTATATTGTCACCCTGTTCATTTAACTTATAGGCAGAGTACATCATGTGGAATGCCAGACTGGATGAATCACAAGCTGGAATCAAGACTGCTGGGAGAAATAACAACAACCTCAGATATGCAGATGATAATATTCTAATAGCAGAAGCTGAAGAGAAACTAAAGAGCCTCTTGATGAAAGTGAAAGAAGACAGTGAAAAAGCTGGCTTGAAACTCAACATTCAAAAAACTAAGATCATGGCATCTGGTCCATCACTTCATGACAAATAGAAGGGGGAAAAGTGAAAACAGTGACTGCTTTTATTTTCTTGAGCTCCAAAATCACTGTGGATGGTGACTGCAGCCATGAAATTAAAAGACACTTACTCCTAGGAAGGAAAGCTATAACACATCTAGACAGTGTATTAAAAAGCAGAGACATCACTTTGCCAAGCTATGGTTTTTCCAGTAGTCATGTATAGATGTGAGAGTTGGACCATAAAGAAGGCTATTCAGTTCAGCCAGTCAGTCGTGTCCAACTCTTTGTGACCCCATGAATCACAGCACGCCAAGCCTCCCTGTCCATCACCAACTCCTGGAGTTTACCCAAACTCATGTCCATCAAGTTGGTGATGCCATCCAGCCATCTCATCCTCTGTCGTCCCCTTCTCCTCCTGCCCCCAATCCCTCCCAGCATCAGGGGCTTTTCCAATGAGTCAACTGTTTGCATGAGGTGGCCCAAGTATTGGAGTTTCACCTTCAGCATCAGTCCTTCCAATGAACACCCAGGACTGATCTCCTTTAGGATGGACTGCTTGGATTTCCTTTCAGTCCAAGGGACTCTCAGGAGTCTTCTCCAACACCACTGTTCAAAAACATCAGTTCTTCAGCGCTCAGCTTTCTTCACAGTCCAACTCTCACATCAATACATGACCACTGGAAAAACTATAGCCTTGACTAGACAGACCTTTGTTGGCAAAGTAATATTTCTGCTTTTTAATATGTTGTCTAGGTTGGTCATAACTTTCCTTCCAAGGATTAAGTATCTTTTAATTTCATGACTGCAATCACCATCTGCAGTGATTTTGGAGATGGGCAACACCAAAATCAGATTGATTATATTCTTTGCAGCCAAAGATGGAGAAGCTCTATACAGTCAACAAAAACAAGACCGGGAGCTGACTGTGGCTCAGATCAGGAACTCCTTATTACCAAATTCAGACTCAAATTGAAGAAAGTAGGGAAAACCACTAGACTATTCAGGTGTGACCTAAATCAAATCCCTTATGATTATCCAGTGGAAGTGAGAAATAGATTTAAGGGACTAGATCTGACAGATAGAGTGCCTGATGAACTATGGACAGAGATTTGTGACATTGTACAGGAGACAGGGATCAAGACCATCCCCATGGAAAAGAAATGCAAAAAAGTAAAATGGCTGTCTGGGGAGGCCTTACAGATAGCTGTGAAAAGAAGAGAAGTGAAAAGCAAAGGAGAAAAGGAAAGATATAAGCATCTGAATGCAGAGTTCCAAAGAATAGCAAGGAGAGATAAGAAAGTCTTCCTCAGTGATCGATGCAAGGAAATAAAGGAAAACATCAGAATGGGAAAGACTAGAGATCTCTTCAAGAAAATTAGAGATACCAAGGGAACATTTTATGCAAAGAAAGCTGAGCACCAAATAATTAATGCTTTGGAACTGTGGTGTTGAAGACTCTTGCTGCAAGGAGATCAAACCAGTCAATCCTAAAGTAAATCAGTCCTGAATAGTCATTGGGAGGACTGATGCTGAAGCTGAAGCTCCAACACTTTGGCCACCTGATGAAAAGAGAGCTGACTCATTAGAAAAGACCCTGATGCTGTGACAGATTGAGGTCAGGAGGAGAAAGGGGCGACAGAGGATGAGATTGTTGGATGGCATCCAGACTCAATGGACAAGAGTTTGAGCACTCTGTGAGACAGAGAAGGACATGAGGTCCTGGCATGCTTAAGTCCATGGGGTGGCAAAGAATTGGACACAACTTACTCACTGAACAACAAAGAATATATATATGTCTATATGCCTATCCTTATGCTAGTACCATGTTATCTTAGTATAGTTTCTTATATCACTATAATTTTTGAAGATTTGAAATCAGAAATATTGAGTACTCTTATTTTGTTCTTTCTTTTTGAGATTGTTTTAGCTATTCTATGCCCCTTGCCTTTTCATATAAATTTTTGGATTTGCTCAATGATATTTGTGAAAAATCCAACTGGAATTTTGAGAGGAATTGTATTGCATCTCTAGATTACTATCTTAACAATGCTAAGTCTTCTGATACATGAACCTGGAATGTATTTCCATTTGTTTACGTCTTCTTTAGTTACTTTCAACAATATTTTGTACTTTTCAACGTGTAAGTCTTATACTTCTTTTGTCAAATTTAATTCTAAGTATTTTATCTTTTGTGATGCTATTGTAAATGAAATTTTCTTAATTTCATTTTCAGATTGTTTACAGCTAAAGTACAGAAATACACTTTTTTGTATATTGATTTTATATTTGGCCATCTAATTGAATATATGTGTCTCTGTGTGTGTATTTTAGATAGATAAATTGCTCAGGAAGTTTGTTACAAATAATAATCATTGGCTCTTGGGTAATAGCAGCAGAAATAACACAAGTCATTTGTATTGTTGAATGGCAATTCACTGTATGGATATAACCACTCCACCACTCATCTCATGTAATGAATGCAGAGTGTGTAATGTATCTGTAAAAATTGTTTGGATCCTGATGCATTGACAGTCTAAGTGACGGGTAAAGAGCTTATCAGTGCCTGAAACTCAGAATTATAGTTCAAAATATGCAGTAAAAAGTGAAAGCAAAATCCTTTCCAATTCTTTCATGTTTCACTCCAGTTTCTTTGAATTCCTTCACATTTTGCTTCAGTAAAAGCAAACGTTAATGAGAGTACAGTCATCTTGGTCAGCTGAAAGCTATTTTAGATGCAGTTCCACTTCACATTCTAGACAGCATATTGAAAAGCAGAGACATCACTTTGCTGACAAAGGTCTGTATAGTCAAAGCTATGGTTTTTCCAGTAGTCATCTATAGATGTGAGAATTGGATCGTAAAGCAGGCTGAGTGCCGAAGAATTGATACTTTCGAATTGTGATGATGGAGAAGATTTTTGAGACTCCCTTGGACTGCAAGGAGATCAAACCAGTCAATTCTAAAGGAAATCAACCCTGAATACTCATTGGAAAAACTAATGCTACCTGATGCGAAGAGCTGACTCGTTGGAAAAGACCCTGATGCTGGGAAAGATTGAGGGCAGAAGAGGGTGACAGAGGATG
Organism: Capricornis sumatraensis; assembly: GCF_032405125.1. Lineage (NCBI taxonomy): Eukaryota > Metazoa > Chordata > Mammalia > Artiodactyla > Bovidae > Capricornis > Capricornis sumatraensis. The sequence continues at coordinate 61,280,963 of NC_091092.1, read as the reverse complement.
AGATGGTTGGATGGCATTATCAACTCAATGGACATGAATTTAGGCTTTGGGAGATAGTGAAGGATAGGGAAGCCTGGCGTGCTGCAGTTCATGGGGTCGCAAAGAGTCGGACACGACTGAGCAACTGAACAACAACACTTTCTATTCTAATTTCCCCCATAACTTCTCCCTCTTTAGATGACATACAATAGACATTAATCCTACTATAGAGAAGTCGTATGGCATGGAAGTTAAGGGTGTGAGCTCTGGAGTCAGACTACCTTGATTTAAATTCCATTTATGCCATGTATATTTGCTATTTGACCTTAGAGGCAACTTAAATTTATGTCTCTTGCCCTCAGTTTCCCCATACAAAGATGGGATGGTTTTAGTGCCTTGCTTGGAGGATTTTTATGAAGATTGTATATAGAGAGAATTTAGAATTTACACTGTTCCTAAGCAATAAATGCTACCATGCCCTTAATATTACATGTCAGTCAGTTGTCACATGAGGGAACAGAGATAGCTATCTCCAGCCTGTGAAGATTAAAAATAAGCAACATTTGTCATTTTAAACTTGGAGCATATGCATTCTCTTGGCCTATTGGGGGAGGGGGTTCCTAAGAGATTTTCTTTTTAAAAATTGGCGATATCAAGAGGAAAGCTCCCAGAAGAGATAGTGAAGTATACCAAGAAAGCAGAGAAGAGAAATAGGAAAGAAAAGATAGAAGGAGAAGAAATCAAGGAAGCCGACGAGAAGAAAGTAAGTAGTTCGCAAGATAGGGTATAACAAGAATAAGGTTCATCAAGATAGGGGAGAGAAAGAGAGAGAGAGACCTTGTAATACAGAGCTAAGAGCTTTAATGAAATTTAACAGAAAAGAAATCTTTGTTTGAAAGGAAGAGACTGACTATATTTAGTACTAGGTAGGATGTTAGTTCTGAAAATAAACTGCTCCCAGAACCGAATGTAATCTTCTGTGGTGTTGTCACCTGCAGCAGGCTGGTCACCCTGGTAGGGAAGTTTGGAACCTGGACAAGTCAGCTACTTTAGAGCTCCTGACAATCACAAGGACTTGCCCCACTTTGTCTCTTTACCCCATCCATACCTTTTAAAACATATGATAAACATGGAGAAAAACGTTACATAGTTGAAGAAAGTGACGTGTATGTTGGCATATATGTGGGTCAGTGAAGTGTCCTGCTAAGTAAATACCAAAATCTAAACACTTTGTGTTGTTGTTGTTGTTTAGTTGCCAAGTCATGTCTGACTCTCTGCAACACCATGGCCTGAAGCACCCCAGGCTTCCCTGTCCTTCACTATCTCCCACAGCTTGCTCAAACTCTTGACTATTGAGTCAGTGATGCTATCCAACCATCTCGTCTTCTGCCACTCTCTTCTCCTTTTGCCTTCAGTCTTTCCCTTTTACCATGTGACCAGATGCTTGACACAATATTCACCACCTCTACAGTATACTTTTGGTAGATGAATGTGGATACAAGGGCCCAGCAGAAAGTATGATAAGCCATATAAAAAGATATACTTGAAGCACACTGTAAACTTCATCAAGGTAAATCCTGTGAAGATGCCATGTGTGTGCAACGTAGGGAGTTCACATAGAACATGCAGAAAGGCAAAGATCAAAATACATTAGAAAAAGACAGAAATTTAAGGTACATTTGAATATGCACACACACGCACACACAGGTTGTTCTGGGAAAATATAGGTGACACTTTTCACTGAAATGGAAAAAAAATAAACAGGAGAAAAAGGAATTTTGATGGAAGAAAATATAACTAGAGGTCAGAATTCTAACTTTCAATTCTATCTTCTAATCACTTTATCACTTCCACTCTTATTCCTGTCTTATCTGGACTTCTGCAATAGCCTCCCAACTGTTCTCCCTGCTTTCACCCTAAGCCCCTCTTCCAAATATATATTCCATAGGGAAGCTGGAGAGATCCTTTTAAAATTATGAGTCAGACTCTATTACTCCTGTATATAATACCTTCTCAAAATGCAAAAGGCTGCACATGCTCCAGCCCTCTGCTGCCTTTCTAGTTTCATTTGCTACCAGCATCTCTTTACTCCTGTCACTCTAGGCATACTGATATCCTTGCTTTTCCTAGAACATGTCAAGAACATTCTAGCATCAGGGATTTGCATTTACTCTTCCATCTATGTGAGATATGCTCTCCTTATATAGCTGAATCATTTGTTATCACTTTATTCAAGACTCAGTTCAAATGTCACCTAATGAAAGAGACTTTCATAACCTTTCCATAAACACCGTACATAAAATAACAACCATCCTTACCTTCAATTATATTTTATGGGTAAAAGAAGATGATTGATGGAGTTGTCTGATAGGCTGTTAGATATGTGGGTTTAGAGCTCAGCTAGAAGATCTGGATCAGAGATGTAGACCTGGGAGTTTCCAACACTTCAGGCAAGGAAAACAGTCCAGAGGTAAGAGAAAGCATGGTACAATCAAGGACCATGTTGGGCTTTTGGAAAATGCAGATTTTCTGGGTCTCACCCAAGATCTCTTGAATAAGAATCTCTGGAGGTGAAGCTTATTTTGATTCCTGATTCATAGCCACTTTTAAGCTCAAAACCCATGTATAATATTATCTAGGTTACCATTTAGATATTACAAGTGTACCTTAAATGCAACATACTCAAATCTTATTTTTTAATGTTCCCTCAATATCTCAGTAATTTTCACAATTAGTATGCCATATCTAATAATTCACTAAGTCTTTTTTATTCTATATTCTAACTATCAGGCTTCCCTCGTGGCTCAGAGACCCAAGTTTGAACCCTAGGTAGGGAAGATAACCTGGAGAAGGGAATGGCTACCCACTCCAGTATTATTGCTTGGAGAATCCAATGAACAGAGGAGCCTGGTAGGCTACAGTCCATGGGGTTGCAAAGAGTCAGACATGACTAAGCGAATAAGTGCATAAACACACCCACATTCTACTTATCATCCACTTTTCTTCATCTACTCTGTCCTTACCTGGATTCAGGCCACAATCATGTCTCATTTGATTTAGTGACAGATTTTATCACAGTTTATGTGTTTACATGTCTGTTTACTCTACTAGACTGTAAATAATGAGAGGATAAGACCACTAATTTATTCATTCAACCCATATGTAATGAGGACCTACTACATGGCATATTGTCTCATTCATCTCTGTATCAATCAAGTATATTGCCTGACATTAACTAGGTGCTCAGTGTGTTTGTTTTATTGAATTACGTTGAAATTTACCATGTTATAGATGAGAAAAATAGGGCCTAGAGATGAAAAATGACCTGCCAAAGCCAAACAGCAGGTGAGAATACTGGAGTTTACATTTCCTTACTCAATCCAGTTTTCTTTTCCCCAGGACCACATTGTCTCTCCCTCCTACCTCTCCATAAGTTGTTTTTCTCTCTGACTTTTCTGTATCATTGTCTCATGGAGATATTGCTCCTATACTTGTTTGTCAGCTTCTTTGGAAAGGAAAGTAATTATGACCTTCCCTATAAGTTTCGTGGTTAAGAATTTCAGTTTACTTGGCATTGCTTGCTTATTCTGGCCTTCATCACTGTTGAATCAGGATGAAGATAGGTCAGCTTTTCATCTGGCACTTCTAAAGAGCTCCCCTTGATTCTGGTCGAGTGTGGACAGAGCTGGTTTCATACAGGACTTGCAAGTTCTCAATAGGTTTGAGCTGTATTCTGGGAAATGAGAATGAAGAAAGTCTTTCAGAATTTGTGCAGAGTAGATGTTTTATGCAGATAACATAAGAGGGAATGTGTTATAGGCTAAGAGAACTTCTTATTTGATTGGGTTTATGGATTAAGACTCTGATAATGATTATGGAGTCATATGCGAACCCATGGACTGTAGCCTACCAGGCTCCTCCGTCCATGGGATTTTCCAGACAAGAATACTGGAGTGGGTTGCCATTTCCTTCTCCAGGAGATCTTCCTGACCCAGGGATTGAACCCTGGTCTCCTACATTGTAGGCGGATGCTTTACCATCTGAGCCACCAGGGAAGTCATGATAATGATAATCATATGATAATGATAATGACATCATCAACTCAATGGACATGAGTTTAGGTAAACTCTGGGAGTTGGTAATGGACAGGGAGGCCTGGTGTGCTGCAGTCCATGGGGTCGCAAAGAGTCGGACACGACTGAGCAACTGAACTAAGCTGACTGAATGATTATTTTAGGCACTCTATTGGACTCTTATACAAAGATTTTTTTAGGTATAATGTATTTCACTCACTACAATTATTTGTCAAAGTTGAATTGTTTGCATTATTTTTTAAAGAGGATATAGTTGCTTTACACCCCTTAATGGATCACAGCCTTGTCGTGGTGAAGGGGTTTGTGTAAGTCAGTGAAGCTGTGAGCCTTGCTGTTCAGGGCCAACCAAGTCAGACAGGTCACCACGAGGCATCCTGACACTTCACAGAACTCCTAGTGAAGAGTTCTAACAAAACGTGGTCTGCTGAAGGAGGAAATGGCAAACTACTCCAGTATTCTTGCCTCAAGAACTCCATGGGCAATAGAAAAAGGTTAAAAGATATGACACCGGAAGATGAGCCCCCCAGACCAGAAAGTATCCACTATGCTACTGGGCAAGAGCAGAGGGCAATTACTAATGACTCCAGAAAGAATGAAGAAGCTGGGCCAAAGCCGAAACGACACTCAGTAGTGGATGTGTCTGGTGGTGAAAGTAAAGTCTGAAGCAGTAAATAACAATATTGCATAGGAGCCAGGAAGGTTAGGTCCATGAATCAAGGTCAATTCAACATGGTCAAGCAGGAGATGGCAAGGTTGAACATCGACATCTTAGGAATCAGTGAACAAAATGGACTATGGGAATGGGTGAATTTAATTCAGATGACCATTATATCTACTAGTGTGGGCAAGAATCCCTTAGAAGAAATGGAGTAGCCCTCATAGTCAACAAGAGTCCAAAATGTAGTACTTGGGTGTAGTCTCAAAAGTGACAGAATGATCTTGGTTCCTTTCCAAGGAAAACCACTCAACATCACAGTAATCCAACCCTATGCCCCAAGCACTGATGCCAAAGAAGCTGAAGTTGACCCATTCTATGAAGACCTACATGACTTTCTAGAAGAAATTTTTTTCTTGGGTTCCAAAATCACTGCCGATGGTGCCTGCAGCTTGTTCCTTGTAAGGAAAGCTATGACAAATCTAGACAATATATTAAAAAGCAAATACATCATTTTGCCAACAAAGGTCCATGTAGTCAAAGCTATGATTTTTCCAGGAGTCATGTAGGGATGTGAGAGCTGGACATAAACAAGGCCAAACACTGAAGAATTGATGCTTTTGAATTGTGGTGCTGGAGATGACTCTTGAGAGTCTCTTGGACAGCAAGGAAATCAAACCCGTCAAACCTAAAGGAAATAAACCCTGAATATTAATTGAAAGGACTGATGCTGAAGCTGAAGCTCCAGTACTTTGGCCACCTGTTTCAAAGAGCTGACTCATTGGAAAAGACTCTGATGCTGGGGAAAATTGACGGCAAGAAGAGAAAGGGGTGACTGAGGAGGAGATGGTTGGATGGCATCACCGACTCAATGGACATGAATTTGGGCAAACTCCAGAAGATAGTGATGGACAGGGAAGCTAGCATGTTGCAGTCCAAGTAGTCACAAAGAGTTGCACACAACTTAGTGACTGAACAACAACAACAAAAGTTGCTTTACAATGTTGTGTTGGTTTCTGCTGTACAATGAAGTGAATCAGCTATATGTATATATATACCCCCTTCCATTGGACCTCTCTCCCTTCCACCTCCCCTCAATCCAGCTTTCTCAGTCATTACAGAATGCCAAGCTGAGCTCCCTTGCTAGATAGCAGCTTCCCACTAGCTACCTATTTTATACATGGTAGTGTTTATATGTCAAAGTTACTCTCCCAATTCATGCCCACCCCTCACCCTTGTTCCCATGTCCATTCACCATGTCTGCATCTATTCCTGCCCACAAATAGCTTCATCTGTACTGTTTTTCTAGATTCCACATATACGTTAATATATTATATTTATTTTTCTCTTTCTGACTTAACCTCACTCTGTATGGCAGACCCTAGGTCCATCCAGGTCTCTACAAATGACCTAATTTTGTTCCTTTTCATGGCTGAGTAATATTCCATTGTATATATGTACCACATCTTCTTTATACATTCCTCTGTTGATGGACCTCTAGGCTGCTTCCATGTCCTGGCTATTGTAAACAGTGCTGCAGTGAATGTGGAAGTACATGTATGCTTTTGAATTATGGTTTTCTTGGGGTGTATGCCGAGGAGTGGGACTGCTGGGTCATATCGTAGTTCTATTTTTAGTTTTTTAAGGGACCTCCATACTGTTCTTCATAGTGGCTATACCAATTTACATTTCTACCAACAGTATAGGAGGGTTCCTTTTCTCCATATCCTCTCCAGAATTTATTGTTTGTAGATTTTTTGATGATTACCATTTTCACTGGTGTGAGGTAATACCTCATTCTAGTTTTAATCTGCATTTCTCTAGTAATTAGTGATATTGAGCATCTTCTCATGTGCCTCTTGGCCATTTGTGTGTCTTCTTTGGAGAAATGTCTTTTTAGGTCTTCCACCATGTCTTGATTGGGTTGTTTCTCTCCCTCTCTTATTTATTTATTTATTTTGGATATTGAGCTGCATGAGCTGTTTGTGTATTTTGGAGATTAACCCCTTGTCAGTTGCTTCATTTGCAAATATGTTCTCCCATTCTGATGGTTTTCTTTTCATCTTGCTTATGGTTTTCTTTGCTGTGCAAAAGCTTTAAAGTTTAATTAAGTCTTATTTGTTTATTTTTATTTTTAGTTTCATTACTCTAGGAGGTGAATCAAAAAAGATCTACAATAATTGCTGCAATTTATGTCAAAGAGTTTTCTTCTTATATTTTTCTCTAGGAGTTTTATAGTGTCCAGCCTTGTATTTAGGTCTTTAATCCATTTTGAGTTTATTCAGACTGTCTTTTCTCCATTGTATATTCTTGCCTCCTTTGTCATAGATTAGGTGACCATAGGTGGGTGGCTTTATCTCTGGACTTTACTTGCTATAATTTAATAAAATCTAAATCAGCTCAGTACATTTACAAATATGTAGGTGGCACCTTCTAGAGAAAATTTCTGCTTCTAACTTCTTCAGGCTATGAGTATAGGGGACCCTCTTAGGGTAGTTCATAAACATGTTGCTTTCACACCTTTGTATCTTTGTTCATTCGGTTATCTCTGCTTGCAATGATTTTTTTGCCACTTTATTTTTTAATTGAACAATAATTGCTTTACAGTTTTGTTGTTTTCTGTCAAACATCAACAAGAATCAACCATAGGTACACCCATGTCCCCTCCCTCCTTTCTCCCTCCTCATCCAACCCTTCTGGATTGTCACAGATTTTAAATTATTCTCTTATTTATTAAATATTTTCTGAGCATCTACTCTACACCAGACATTATGCTAAGTTTGAGAGATTCAGTGATGTTTTCTTTTTTCAAAAGCCAAGGCCATCCTCTTGGCTTTTGTACATGCTATTCCCTCTGGCTGTAATGGCTATCTCATCCATTAAATTTATAGTTAAACATTATCTTTTTAAGGAAGCATTCCGTAGCCTCCATAATACTGGATTAGGTGTGTTTCTTCTCTGCTCCCTACCATAGCACTTACCATCCTTTATTACATTTGTCTATTTGGTATCTTTCCTACTGAATTATGAGCCACTTGAGAGCAGGGATTCATTTATTAATTATATATTAATTAATATATAGCATTTGTTGTTGTTGTTCATGGCTCAGTTGTGTCCAACTCTCTGAGATCCCATGGACTGCAACACGCCAGGCCTCCCTGTCCATCACCAGTTCCCGGAGTTTACTCAAACTCATGTCCATTGAGTCAGTGATGCCATCCGACCATCTCATCCTCTGTCATCCCCTTCTCCTCCCACCTTCAATCTTTTCCATCATCAGGGTCTTTTCCAATGAGTTGGCTCTTTGCATCAGGTAGTCAAAGTATTAGAGCTTCAGCATTAGTTCTTCCAATGAATATTTAGGGTTGATTTATTTTATGATTGACTCATTTGATCTCCTTGCTGTCCAAGGGACTCTCAAGAGTCTTCTCCAGCACTACAGTTAAAAAGCATCAGTTCTTCAGTGCTCAGCCTTCTTTATATTTATAGCATAATATCTTCATTAACAATATAGTTAATACATTTATTTTAAATATTAATTCATTACTATATGTTTACTCTGTGGTCCTATAATAAGGCAGCAACGGAAACAGCTGAGATGATTTAACCTTCTCACATTTTAGGTGAGTCACTCATTATCTAAGTGCTGGTGATTCAAAAACTAAATTTTCTTCCCTTATGGAGTTGACATTCAAGTGGTTTGGAGAGATTTTTACTCTGTGCCAGACACTGTTCTAAGCATTTTACATGTTTTAATCCATTTAATTCTCACAACAACCCTATGAGGTATATTTATAAATTGTACCAATTTTACAAATGAGAAGCCAAGGCCCAAAGTTATTAAGTAACTTGGTCAAGGTTACACAACTGGCGAGTTGCAGACCAGAGATTTGATTTAGGTCAACCCACTCCGGAACTTAGACTCTTAATCACTACACCATGGAACCCTCTCATCTGCAAATCTCTTCAAGGACTTTTGCTCTAAGCATTCTAAATTACTTGGTATCCCTGAATATTCTGTGTTGTTATATATTCTGTTGCCTTTGAATATTTTGTTCACTCTTCCTGAAATGCCTCCTTAACTCATATCCTGCAGACCTTAGCTTAGAAATCATTTAGCTTTAGAAAAATCCTTGCTTAATCACTTCTCTCCCCAGAAAGCCGGTTAGGTATCTGTCCTCTTCTTTATCATCCTTAATTATAATGTCTTGTCTCCCATTCTAGAAAGTAATTTCTTTTAATGTAAACAAAATGTTTATCATATTTTTCTTTGCTGATACATCCCCACCTCAGGGCCTGGCACATTGTTCACACAATTAGTGCTTACTGAATGAATAAATGACTTTTGGAAACATACATGAATATTTTTATTTGTGCTTTAGGCTCTTATATTTCTAAATTACTTGTAGTTTCATTATTTTTGATAAGATATCAGGACAGTACAATTTTTTATAGAAATCAATGTTGAGGCATTACAAAATCCACTATGTGATACCTGACAACTTATTTTACAAACTTGTTAGATTCAAGGTATTTTAGAAGATATACTTTCTTAGCTCTTTTGTTAATACTGTGCTTTTCAGGAAATATGTTTTGAGAGATTCATTGAGTTGTCTAAGATTTTACAGCTAGCTAGTGACAGTGTTGGGCCTAGAAGCGAACACAGGTCTGCTATCTCCCAATCTCATGCCTTTTTTCTTTTTATAGACACCTTACTGACCTTAATTCGGTTCCAGTGGAATTTGGAGATACTATCTCAGCACTGGTCAACTCATCTATTCCAAAAGGAAGTGATTTTCAAAAAATAAATAACTAATGTTAATGTATACCAGAAAAAGCACTCGCCCCTCCAAATATTGTCCTTATTGCTATGTTTTAGAAATCTCCAATTATAGTTTTATAGTGAATTAACCACATCTTTTCACACTTTATAGCAACTATTTGTTCAGATTATTTGTAATATGAGAGTTCATTCAAAAAAGTTTTTGAAAGAAGGAAGAGTATATCTAACAGAGTATACTGAATAATGAGGACAGGACATAGAAGTGTAGAAGTTACAAAATATAAAAATAAATTAGGGTATCAGTAAAAACTACCATAGGACTTTAGAGCACAAAGGAGCTTTAATAGTCAGAGAAGGAGTCACAGAGGAATTAAGACCTGAAGGTAGAAAATGAGTATATATAATTCATGTGGAGGATACACATGAAAAGCTGGACTAGGGGTAGCCATGTGAATTGATATCTGAAAAGAGTGAAACATTCAACTTGTCTTATGTTAAGATATGTTGAGGAGAGAAGTGGAATGTATATAGTTGGAGAATAACTTGATTGACAGGCAAAGTAATTTAGACTTAATGCTCTAGGAATTAGAAATAAGTTTTTGAACAAAAGCATAAAATGTGACAATAAGACACATTTAAGGAAGATATATTTGGCACATATCTGTTCAAATTTAAAGCTGGACTTAAAAAAAGGCTTCAAATTAAAATAATCTTTTGCCTATCCTATAGGATACATTAATGAGAACAGTTTCTAAATACTCATATCTACTGCTCTTTGAACACTTAGCTATGCCAGACACATGACAAAACTTTTAAATGCAAGACTCTGTTTAATCTATAGGAAACAGCACAATCTTCTGAAGTAGGAAATACTGTTATCTCCATTTAAAGATGAAGAAACAGGATCCAGAGAGGTGAATTGATTTTCCCAAAGTCAGATAGCTCACAAATTGAGGAGCAAAAATGTGGACTCTGATCTGTTCGACCTGAATCTAGTTAGTACAGCTATTGCATGTAGCTGACACGCAGTAAATAACTGTTGAGTAAATGGATGAATGAACATATCGGGAAATCTATCCTTTTCTGCCGATGAATCTACATATTTATTAGTTTAATGGTTTTTGTGATTTTGATAAACGTAGGTCAATGTTAAAAGTAAGGAAGAAGGTTGAATTACAAAAGAGAAGAATTTACACAGGGAAATGTCTTCACTGGAATTTCTGATTGGGTAGAGATGTGGATTTGGTTAGAAATGTATCTATTTATATAGATACACACACACACAAACGCATATATATTTATGTATGCGTGCACACACACACATACATACACATGAACGGAACAGTTTGGAGAACCTTTGACACTGCTACGTGCACATGCAGACCCACACGATTTCTTTTGTTTTCATAACCCTCCTGAGAGGGTATAAATAATGTCAGAGCTTAAAAGGGACTTTAGCAATTGCCCAATCAGATACCCTCATGTAAATGTAGAGATTGAGGCACTAGAGGAGAAAGTAAATTGCAAAGGTCACACAAGGAGTTAGAGTAAGATTAAGAATTTGAGTTTCCTAATTCACAGTTTGTTTTACTCTGAACTGTCGCCATTTACCATCTCAATTTTATAGATGGGGCAACCAAAGTATCCTAAGAATGTCGATGGTCAAGCTCCTGCTACTTGTCCATTGAAGCAGGACTTGAAATCAGATCTATTTTAAATATGAGGCTTGTTTTCATTCAAGTGCTTCTGTCTGCATGCCCAGGAGGAAGACATTTTCCTATTGAATTAAATATGCACTGAGGATCATTTCCAGAAAGCTTTGTCCTTCACTTGAAGAGAAAATGGGCAAAACTTCATTATTTTCTGGAGCCTGGCAGTCCCAAGGAGGCCCCCTGAAGGCAGGAATTTGGTCTTCCTTATTGAATCCACAATACCAAGCACAAAAGATGGCACTGACAAATATTTGCTGGATATATAACATACTCAACCCAGAAAGGGAAAGGAATGGTTCCTCAGTGGATGATGGATGTATAATCATTATTAGTGCTCAAAAAATGGGAACAAATGTGCAAAAGAGGTGGGAGAGACCCTGAAACAAAGGGGAAGCGCAGTCTCTCCAGCTGAAGCTGTGATCACTCAATCAGGGCTGAAAGGTTTGATAGGACCGCAATTGGCAGAGATATTAAATGAGGACTCCTTAAAATTGTTCCTCTCCGCCCCTCCCCCACTCCCCTTTAAATCCTGTTTCAGTCATTACCCAGGGACCGGATACAGAAATTCCTATGGGGAGTTCTAATGGGTCGATTCAATTTCAGCTGGGATGACGCCACTTAGGCAAGCATTAAGAGCTATAGCTCCGGGAAAGCAAATGGAGGTGGGGAGGGGGAGGCTGGGGAGTGGGGGGACGGAGAGAGAGGCTCTAACAAGGAGCATTAAATCTCTCCCCTCCCATCCTCCCGTATAACCCATTCACAAGACCTCGAGAAAATGTCTACATTCACAAAACTGCTGGCTCGCCGAGCAAGCTGCACACACTGCGATCTCATCCCCCCTTCCTCCCGCCTCGAACCACCCCGCCGCTCCTCTCTCTGCGGACGTCCTACCCACGCCCGCGAAGCTACACAAATCATCGGACCCTAGCGGTATCTCCTGCTCGGTCGAGAGACCCCGGGTCTCCCACCGCAGTTGCTGCAGCTTCGGTTCAGCTGTCAGATGGGAAGGAGACCGAGGCGGAGGCATCAGGGGAGGAGGAGGAGGGAAGAGGGAGGAGGGAAGGGGGAGGGGCGGGGGAGGGGAAGAGAAGGGGAAGGAAAAGGCTGGAGGAGGGGAAAAAAAGGAGGAGGAGGAGAAGGAGGAGGAGAAAGAGGCGGGGGAGGACGGGGAGGAGAAATAGGAGGAGGAGAAAGAGGAGGAGGTGAACAACTTACCCTGCTGAGCTTTCTTTGGGGAATACGTGCATCAGGATTGAGATCTGCGTGGAAAATCTACACAAAGTATCTGCCACTACAAGTCCGACTCTCCTCAGCGCCACCGTCTCTCTCTCTCTTTTTCCCTTCCTCCCTTTCCCTTTTCTGTGCTGTGTCAGAAAGCCCGAGACAGAACTATCTCTGTTTCTGGCTCCACTGCCAGGGAAGGAGTTTTCATTCAGACTTTCCGAAAAGAGGTGGAGAAACCTAAAGACTCGGGAGAAGAAGAGGTCCTTTGAGCCAGATGGACCATGAGTTCGGCTTCTCTCAGAATGGCTCAGCCCTTGCTTCAAGGTAAGCTGAGCGATGAGCTCCTCAAGACCTCAGAATCCTTTCTATGCAATGCACAGATTGCCATTCATTCCCGTCATCGTGCATGTGTGTGTGTCTCTGTGTATGTGTGTGTGTATGAGAGAGAGAGAGAGAGAGAGAGAGAGCGTGTCTGTGCACGCGCACGAGATCAAGCGCATGGGTGAAATAAAATGAAAACCGTTCAACTGAGATTTCAATGAAACAGCCCCTTGCAGAAAACTATCCATGTTGGACATGGCTAAATCGAAAGGGAACTTCTAAATCGCTCTTCCTACAGCCCGATGTCAATGGAATTTCTAGGCTGTTGACCTTAGGATGAATTGTGGGGCAGCCTAACCACCCAAGCTGAGAACGTAGGGGGAACCCGTGCTGAGGCCAGTCTGGCTGCCCAGCGGGCATCCTGTCAGTGCAGGGCTAGTCTCCGATTGGCTCACAAGTCTGGGCTGTGCATCGCTCAGATTTCATCACATCACCTTGCTCTGGGTAGAAATGGCGCAAGCTGACACGGCATAACCCCCTACTTACATTGAGTCAGAGCAAGGATTTAGAAACCTTTGGATCCAGGCCGGGGTGTGTGTACACATGTCTCTGTGTGGCATATGGAAATTTTGTCCACAGTAAGAATCTGTCAGCATGTCTGGTTAGCCAGTAGATGTTTGATAGGACCTAGGGCCGTGGTGCACACTCCTTTCCATTTGTCTAATGATCATTGCCACTGGCCTCTGTATGCTGCAAACCCATGTTTGATGAATGGAAAACAGACCTTGAACTCTTAAACGGAAAATCTATTTTGAAATGCAAACTATTTTTGTTTTTCTGGGTGCATTAAAGCCTCACTGTAATGTAATTTGGCTATATCAGGTATTAAATCATGTTCCCAACAAGTCAGCTGCATACATACATACAGATAAGGCACAGGCTAGCTTTTTATCCCCAAAGAAGTATTAATCCTGTTCCCGAAACGTCTAAATAAAAATTTCTAAGATTTTGTTGTACCATTCTATCCATTTTGGCCTTTTGTTTGTGTTCTGTTTTAGTTCTCTCTAGCTGAGAAATCTAGTTAGTGAGTGATCTGGGTGACTTGGAGTCAGAGTTGAGAAGTTGAGTTAGTGGAGGAGTAAAGAACCTGAGGGAAAGGGCACTAATTCTTCATGAAAGACTTCTGAGGCAGAGGAATACCACCAGCAAACCCAGCATAAAATTTTAGAGCATAAGGACAAGAAAGGACTTTTCAAACCTTCCTTTAATACCCCTCCTCATTTTGCAGATGAAGAAACAGGCCTGGAACAGAAGTCACTTGCCCACAGTCACCCAGAACTCAGTTTCCTGTCTCTTATAAAAGAATTTGGGGTTTAAAGAAAAGATTCCAACTTCTTAAATGAAGAACTAGCATTTTCTTCAGGATTAGAAGTCTGTGAATTCACTTGATATTACAAGTTTTCCTCGTAATATCACTACACTAAAACACCCCTATCTTTAAAAAGGCAAGCTCTTACAACTACAAGACTCTCAGGTTGGAAATAAACTGCTGTGTGTCTTAATGAAACTGAAGGTAATGAATAGGACTAGGGTAGCAAAGTGACAAGTTAAGAGTTAAATGTGGTGAGAACCTGGCAGCTCCAACAAGATGTATGTGGTAGGAGGGAGGCCCACTCAGTGGCTGAGAGGTTAGTAATGTAAACTATATACAACTTGGTATTTGTCAGGGGGGAGTGCTTTGATAGAGATGCAAATGCTTTTGCACAGAGAGGGATTTTGAGAGAGCAGACTTTGGAACAGTAGAACTAAGAAAACACAGAAAGCCATAGCAGAAATCCCCCCTATGTTTGCTTTTGGTTATTCTGAGAACGAGTGTATATAACAGCAGAGCACAGAAAAAAAAAAAAAAGCAACACACCCCAGAGCCGTTACACAGTAAGGTACAAAACAGCATTGAACCCATAGGACCAGGAGAAAACAGGAGCCAGCCTTCTCTTCTCCCTTCTTGCTTGAAATCAAGCTTGAGTCATACCATATCAGAAAGGATTTATCACCCAAATCAAAAGCCTCTTAAGGGGGTTAGCATAGAAGAGCTTTAGCTAGGAAAGTTTGCAACTTTAGTCCCAACATGGCAGCTTTTCAGTTCCAGGGAGAAAAGACATTTTTCTTTCATTAACAAACAGCATTTCTTGAATGAATTTAGCTTTCGAGTCCCCACGTTCGCATAAGAAAAGACATTTCTGTTTAGGTTGAACATAGCAAATTTCAGGGCTACAGAAACACTGTTGAGAAAGCTATGAGCACCTGGCCAGAGGGACCGAGATGGGAGTGGGTTTACAATGCATCATTCATTACTGCAGAGGCACTACGTGACAGAAATCACTAGATCCCATCCATGTGCAGCCAAGACTTGTAATCACCTTGGCTCCTAGTTAATAATATGTGATATGTATATTCTCTCTCTCACTTCATAGAATATGGAATTGACCTGCAGCACAGTCCGTTGCTTCACTGTTGCTGCTCACAGTGAATGGCCCTTTAATGAGTGGGTTTCTGAATCCTAAACATACAGGCAGTAGTAGTAGTTTTTCATCTAATCTGTGGGCTGCAGCAGTCCTCCTGTCTATTTGTTTCTCCACTCCACCCCACCCCCACTTACCTTCCCTTCCAGTATCTATTTCAGTTCATCCTGTTAGCCAGATCGGATTCAGCACATCCGGAATGGCAAACAATTTATTGTCATGCAATACTGGTTTATCCTCCTCAATACCCTGATTTTACCCAGGTCCTACTGCCCACCATATTGCAGATCTTCCAGTTTTCATTCTCAGAAAGATTTTATAGAGCAGGAAGAAACCTTCCGAGTTCATCTTGTCAATCCCCTTATCTGGAAGCAAGACAGTAGTAGTTCATCGTCCCAGACTGATGCCCAAAGCTTCCTTTAATCACCCAACCAAGTATCTGAACTCTCCAGTCTTGCAGCAGTCTAATCAATTTCCAAATACACTCCCTTAACCTAAACACAGTATACCCTTTTGCTGCCAAGATAGAATCCCCTCATGGTTCTGAGTCATTTCTATTATGACCTAAATTCCTCCAAGCTTAGCTTTCAACCTTCTGGGCAAATCTCTGAGATATCTAGTAACATCCTTGGAATCCCATATGATTATCTCCTGTAATGTTAAGACCTTGAATGCTTTCCTTTGAGTTATTGATCCTTGGAATTTCCAGTATGTTCAAATCTAGTTTCCTTTGGGAAATCAGTGAGTCTAAAATGCATCCAGAGTATGTATTATTCTTCATACAGTGTAAAGGGCTTGAAGGGCCCCACACATTATTTATCTCATCAATGGGGAATACATTTATTTCTTATACAGTTGTCAAAAGACTCTTCCCAATCCAAGACTCTTAGATCCACACACTCTGCAAGCTGGCTGAACATTGTGTCTTTGTTTATTTGGGTGTTCAAATGAAAACTACCTGTTCCTTTCTAATGCTGGGACTGTGAGTCTTAACAAAAGTACAGCAAAGGTAGAGGTGTAAGACTTCGGGGGGCTGTGAGTCCAACCCGTTTTGCTTTTGAATGCCTTGGTAAACAAGGGCATGTTGCCCAGTCTACCCTCAAGGGCTGAAGATGTAGAAGGTATGAAGAGAATTCTTTTGTCAAATTGTATAGTTATATAATTACAGACCATAGTGGGGCAGAGTCCTTCAAAATCACCTCGGCCACCCCTATAATTATATAGATAGTGGAACTGAGGCCCAAAAGAAGTAAGTGATTTGACAAAGGTTGCATATTTGAGTCTTAGAATCTCCGTAGTGTTTATCTGCATTTTCTTGTGCTGTATTGAGTAACACTGAAACAAGTAGCTAAAAAATGAAATTATAGTCAGACTGACTTTTTGATGTGATGTGGCAGAAAAGTTATTTTTAACCAAATTAAATCTTCTTTTTAAAAAATGAGCAGATGCAAATTCAACTAAATAAGTTTGCTTTGGCATATAACCTCAAAAGGCAATGAATCTTGTTGTATTATTAGCCACTGAGTCCTATATGAGCTACATTTTTTTTTCCTTGCTATTGAGCTTTGGGCACATTTCAGTGTCATGCTTGCTTGCTTATGGAAACCTAATCAAGCACTATCCTCTGTCACTTGTTCCTTTCTATTACTCATTCAAGCTTTCCATCTCATATAGTAGTGTGAGTAATCGATCTCTTTTGAGGAGGCCTGAAATCTGATGGATTTCAAATATATACTTTATTCATGCTAGTGTTTCCTAGGTCCTAATGCCTCCAAGATGAGTCTTAGATTTTTGTTTAGGTTTCCTTTTCAGACTGTTCAGTCTTCCAAATGGTGCAAAACAATAATCTACAGTTGGAACAGTATTTTCCTCATGGTTATCATTATCAGTACCAGGCTCAATCGAATCAGGAGAGAATATATTTTCCAGATATTCAACTTAGGTTAAATTTTGTATAAAAGCATTGCTGTTCTTTAAGAAAACCAGTTTATTATATAAGGTAAAGATAGAGAAAAGCAGTCCAAGCAGATTCTGCCTAATAAATCCCATCAGTATATATAGACTTGACTTAGGGTCATAATAAGAACAATTACAGGTGATATTTGAATTAATTCAGGTCTCTTCTCTTATGGTTCCCCATCACTAGGGTTACTCCTGCGTATACAAAAGTTTGATTCCGGAGTCATGCCGCCATTTAAAAGAATTACCTCCTCAATAAATTAAAGCAGCTTATGAAGTGAGGAGAACTGCAAGATGATTAGTCTTGGATTTTTTTATATTCTTAGGAAGCCTTTTCCCCCATTGTTCTATAGATAGTCTAATTTCTGCCATTGTTCTATAGATAGTCTAATTTCTGCCCTCTGTGTCGTTGCCATATCTCTGCTATTAATATTATTGCATCTTGCTTGCTTGCCTATATTCATTAAATCACAGTGTCCTTTGTCATTTGTTTATTTATGCTTATAAATTTCACTGAAAAGAAAGCTTTGATGTATATATATGTATTGGGTTGGCCAAAAAATTCATTTGGGTTTTTCTGTAAAATCTCAAAATGTGACCTTTGCATTTGATAGTTTTATTAGAATTTTGATGCTCAAGGCCTAGATTTTTCAGTTAGGAAACATCTGAATGAGCTAACTGCTCCTATGACTCTAGTCATATGATGAAATACAAAAGGAATCCACAATCAGATCTTTGCTCCCAATGTGCTTTATAGTCTGGACGAGAAGACCAGACATGCCTGTAAAAAAATAGATGAGGTCAATTACAGAATCAGGGAGTAACATGAAGACTAAAGTGATTTAAGGTAGTGCTGGGGATAGGGGCCTGAGCTCTGTTGGTTTCCTGCAAGGTACTCATGCCTATGTGTTCTTATTTATTGTTTTTATTCTTTCTCTCCTAGGATTTTCTGATGTGCCCTAAGACCCATGTAACTACAAGGGCTCTTTTTCACCATAAGTGCCACCCTGACCCAAAACCACTCAGAACTCAAGAATCGAGGCAAAATGGATGCTGCAGTGACAGATGATTTCCAACAAATTCTGCCTATTGAACAGCTGCGCTCTACTCACGCTAGCAATGATTATGTGGACCGTCCTCCAGTTCCCTGTAAACAGGCCCTCTCCAGTCCTTCCCTTATCGTGCAAACCCACAAATCTGATTGGTCCCTGGCTACCATGCCCACTGCTCTGCCCCGCAGTCTCAGCCAGTGCCATCAGTTGCAGCCCTTGCCTCAGCATTTGAGCCAGTCTAGCATTGCCAGCTCAATGTCCCATAGTACCACTGCCTCTGATCAAAGGCTCTTGGCCAGCATTACACCCTCACCTTCAGGCCAGTCCATCATCCGAACCCAGCCTGGAACAGGAGCCCACCCAAAGGCTGATGGTGCTCTGAAGGGAGAAGCTGAGCAATCTGCCATGCATCCCAGTGAGCACCTCTTCATCTGTGAGGAGTGTGGGCGCTGCAAATGTGTCCTCTGTACAGCAGCTCGCCCTCTCCCTGCTTGCTGGCTATGCAACCAGCGTTGCCTTTGCTCTGCTGAGAGCCTCTTAGATTATGGCACTTGTCTCTGCTGTGTTAAAGGCCTCTTCTACCACTGTTCCACTGACGATGAAGACAACTGCGCCGATGAGCCCTGCTCCTGTGGGCCTGGCTCTTGCTTCGTCCGCTGGGCAGCCATGAGCCTCATCTCCCTCTTCTTACCCTGCCTGTGCTGCTACCTGCCTACCCGTGGATGCCTCCATCTGTGCCAGCAGGGCTATGATAGTCTCAGGCGACCAGGCTGCCGTTGTAAGAGGCACACCAACACTGTGTGCAGAAAAATCTCTTCTGGTAGTGCGCCCTTCCCTAAGGCCCAGGAAAAGTCTGTATGACCTTCCTTCCAAAGGGATCCAGAGCTTTCTCTTAGCCCCTGTCAGTAAAGCGTAGGCCTCATCTTTGAAGAAGGGGAGGAGGAGGAAAGTAGCCAAAATTAGGGCTCACCAGTTTCG
This sequence comes from Capricornis sumatraensis, assembly GCF_032405125.1. Classification (NCBI taxonomy): domain Eukaryota; kingdom Metazoa; phylum Chordata; class Mammalia; order Artiodactyla; family Bovidae; genus Capricornis; species Capricornis sumatraensis. Next base: position 61,261,684 of record NC_091092.1, on the reverse strand, counting down.
TTCCTGCAGTGTCAGGGGAATGGGCAAGTACATCCTGGTGCAGGATGCCTTGTTCTTTCTCACAGTATCTATCCCACTCCCCTTAAATCTTTTTGTACCCTACCATCTCAGCCTTTATGGCTGTCATGGCCAATTCAGGTGATGTAGAAGCATGAGGATTTGGACACTGAGGGCTGACAGAGCCAGCAATGTGGAGGTTTAGGGGCTCCCCAACATGATACCTCTCGATGTAGGCTCTGAGCATCACTCTGCTTTCCACAGTGCCTTTGGAAGCTTTCCTGTTAATGGTTTTCACAGGTCCATGTGGAACAGTGTTCAATATTCCAGGGAATCTGACCCCTTCTCCCTGTTTACTGCCCCTCTCTTGTTTATCTTTTCTCTCTCTCTCATTTCCTCCTCTTCTTGTGTTAACTCTGTTTTGTACTCCTTCCCACTTCATTCTCACCCTCTCTACTTCTAACTTTCCTCTCTTTTTTTTCTCTCTCCCTACCTTCTCCTTCCTTCCTTCTCTCTCTGACTAATCCTTTCTCTGCAGATATTTCTATTTTGTTCTATCAGATTTATGTCTTCTCCTGCCTGTTTCTCTAACACGTCAAGAAGTGCTGTTTTTTCCATCGGTGTTTCCTTTGACACCAAACTTTGCTATGTTATACTATTTACTAATTTTTATTAAGTGAAATTGATTACTGTAATGAACTGATCACTAGCAATAGTGTGTGTGCACTCATAACCACACTCACCAGTTTATGAGCATATGAGGCAAACTTAACTTCTCTATTTCCAGGTTTAATGGGTTGAAGTTTTACTCCCTTTCCCAATAATCACCTTAGAGTACTGACAGATTCCACTAGCATGCTGAGTAGGATAGTAAACCAGGATGCTCATAACTTTGTATGTCTGACCCAAGTGCCAAAGGCAGACGTGCTTTATAGCTAAATGAGCAAAGCAAAGGATATTACAGAGGTCTGTTCTCTCTTAGAAGCTAACTGCCCTGAGACTGCATGGCTCAGGCCTTAATAATGGACATAAAAAGTCATAAAACTTTAGAGCTGGGAGTAATCTTAACTGTTAATCTAGTTCAATGCCCTTATTTTACAGATGGGAAAACTGAGGCCTAGAAATAGAAAGAGATTTGCCCGAGGTCACACACAGAGTTCATAGAGTTGGGCCTGGAATACAGGCCTTCTGACTCCTGGTTCAATATTCTCTACACTGCACCACATTAAGTCATGGAAAATTTCTCCTAGGACTCTATTAACAATGACAGAAAGCCATACCCATTCAGTCTTCAGGAATCATGCCAACCTGGTGTGGTGGTGTTTATGTGGGGCATAGTGGGTAGCTAACTCCCTTTCAATTGTCAAGGCTTCCCCCAGTGGACATCACCTTTGGCTCTGTCATCTTACAGAAGCTCAAGTGTGGAAAAGAAAAGCTTAAGGAAGCCCTAATTAAGCTGTATCTTCTCCATTGCACCTACCCTTTGCTGCACACACTGTGCTTGCTGTTGGCTTTGTCTGCAATGGCAGTTGCCTGAGAACCTAAATTTCAGCAACAGTGGAAAACTGAGATGAAAGATGTATGATGCAGAGAACTGACTTCTGTTTAAAAAAAAAAAATACTAAGAGCCTGTGCTATGATTCGCCTTCAATGGGAAAAGGCTGCAGTGGTGATGGCAGGCTCCTAAGGACTGCTGTTAAAAGACAAGAATTAGATAACAGTTTCCCTCTGTCAGTGAATCCAAAATTCACTAAGGAATTCAAAGATGAAGGGCACTTGTTTGAAACCAAGGTGCTCCAACTTAGTTTAAGACTTCCAGACTATATCATCATCTCTTTTAAAGTGTGCATGGATATGTATTACAGCGTGGAAAGGTGGGGAGAAATGTATAGTCCTACACAGGAGGAAGGAAAAGGGAACACTTTGATGTCCCCTTCTTGGCTATATACTGTAGAAATACATGCCACTCAGTCTTCGTTGGTTCTGAATCTTCCTGAAGTGTACTGACATTTGAGCTGCAGAGACCCTCACCTTCCCTTTCACCTCCTCTTATAGAATTGCTTTGCTCTATTTTTGTATATATAAATATGTTATTGATGATTATTAATAATGTTAATGATATTGCTGCAAATGGTGCCATATACAAGGTTTGGCTTCTTGGAACATTTATAAACCCAAACCACCTCTTATGTTGCTTTCAAGTCCTTCCATTTTAAGTAACTTCTTTTTATCTTCCAAGTCTGCCTGATTGACCTTTGAACTTATCCATCCCTAAAAGCTGGGCCCAGTTTTCTGGGTCACACTGGATGGTGATGAATAGCAACACACACTTCTCTTTGCTTCTGCTTGAAATTTGCTTAAAGCTGAGATATATAAGGATTCTATGACACTAGTGCTTTGTTCTTGGAGCTAAAGTTATTCTATTGATGTTTGCTTATTAGTTTCAGGGTCCAACATAACACAAGTCCCTTCTCCTTGATAGCTAGCTCCTTGATATCTCAATCCTGCAGTCCTTACTCAGGCAAACTGTGCACTGCCAGAGGGGCCCTGGGCTTTGCCATACACCCAGAGGAGCTCTTCTCAGTGTATTTCTAAATGGCCTTACACTTGGTAGAAGGAACTGGAGGATTACCCAAATGTAGTTGCAATCTGCAGTCTGCTGAATTAGAGCTTTCATTTGCGTCCAAGTTGGCCTGATATGGACTGCATCTGGTTTACGTATAGATGGGTCCTGTTGGGGTATGCACACAGACATGTGAGTGAGTGTGCATATGTAGCCCTTCAGTGATATATATATATATATATTTACATATACATATGTAAATATATATTCACACAACTCTATATATTTTAATGTATCACATGTATATTTAAAATATATACGAAAGAACTCTAAATCCTACAGAGAGGCTCTGTTTTCATTATTTTTATACTTTGTGTCATGTACTGTATAAACAGGAATATTTAGAGGGTGTTTCCTGCTTAGCATTTTTTTGCAGTTAAATCATCTATTATCCCCCAAATCTACTGCTTTCCACATATTGGTCCCTTGATACATTTCATATGGCTTTAGCCAAGAGCTTTTTTTTTTTTTGGTTCTAGCCCATCTTTCATCATCACAATAGCTGTAATAAATATAGTGAACACTTGCATAGTGCTTACTCTGTGCTAAGCACTATTTCAAGCACATTGCCTATTTAGCTCATTTAATCCTCAAGACAACTCTACAATGTATGTAGTATTATGCTTGCTCTTTTACAAATGAAAAACTGAAGTACAGAGGGGTTAAATGACTTGCCAAAGGTAACAAAGCTTGTAAATGCTGAAACTAAGATGTGAACCTAGGCTGTCTGACTCCAAAGTCAGGTATAGAAGTTTGGAGCATAGTATAAACCTTCGTGGTATAATAAACCTCAAATGGTGAATGGTTCTTTCCCTAACTTCGGCCCACCTGCACCCTAAGAGTTGAAACACACATGCTCCTATGTTAGGAGTGAAGCAATAGTTATAGACATCATATATTAGCTACCTTGCTTCCCAAGATGGAGCCATTACAGATCTCCACTTCCCTCTTTGAAAACATGTTTGGTTTGCAGCCAGTTACCATTTCTCAATCAGCTTATGATATGGAGCCAGTAGGGAAGTGTTTTTACTTGGCTCAAGAGGGTAGGAGTTTATTTGGCCTTCTCTTTAGAGACCCAGGAAATTAATTCAATTTCTTTCTGCAGAAAGTAGAACTAAATCTATGTTTGGAACTTGAGATTGGTTGGAGCTGTTAACATTCAAGCTCACTGGTTATATTGAGTGCATTCTCCTGATTCACATGTAAGTAATACACTGATGTTCATTGGTCAGTATACCACCTTTTCCCATCACCTACTTCACACAGACATTATGTACCTTGGCATTATTTCAGAGTTGGAAAGACCCTTAAAGAAGTTCTACTCCAATATCAACATTTTATAGCTAGAGGCTGCTGCTGCTGCTAAGTCGCTTCAGTCGTGTCTGACTCTGTGCAACCCCATAGACAGCAGCCCACCAGGCTTCCCCGTCCCTGGGATTCTCCAGGCAAGAATACTGGAGTGGGTTGTCATTTCCTTCTCCAATGCATGAAAGTGAAAGGTGAAAGTGAAGTCACTCAGTCGTGTCCGACTCTTAGCGACCCCATGGACTGTAGCCTACCAGGCTCCTCTTTCCATGGGATTTTCCAGGCAAGAGTACTGGAGTGGGGTGCCATTGCCTTCTCCGTATAGCTAGAGAAGAAGATGCAAAAAGAAAGAATACTGCATAAAGTCACATGGTTATAAATTAGGGTGAAATTATGACTTAATTCCAGACTTCCTAATTTCTGGATGCCCTGGTCTGAGTTTCTTAGAAAATAGAGTTTGAAGAAAAAGCTTACATGAAATCCTAAGGAAGTAGAAGTAAGGAAAAATAGGTCAGGAGCAAAGGAGAGCAATCTGTTTCATGACGAGCTAATTTCTCAATCTCTTATGATAGGCCATACTGTATCTCAGCCTATCTGGGTGAGGAAGAGAGAAGAATTCACCTGCTATCTCCCATCTTATTAGTCAAATACCTTCCCTGTGGAATACTAACTCCCCTGTGCTTTTGGGTAATGCACATGTGGGTGCCCAAGCATGAATTTTGGCATTTTCAGCCTTAGCAGCAATGGGGGAGCATTGTGTCTCCACTATAGCAACGGAAGTGTGTGTATAAAAGGAGACATATGAACTTAAACTGGTACACTGCTGCTGCTGCTGCTGCTGCTAAGTCGTTTCAGTCGTGTCCGACTCTGTGTGACCCCATAGACGGCAGCTCACCAGGCTCCCTCGTCCCTGGGATTCTCCAGGCAAGAACACTGGACTGGGTTGCCATTTCCTTCTCCAATGCATGAAAGTGAAAAGAGAAAGTGAAGTTGCTCAGTCGTGTCCGACTCTTCGCGACCCCATGGACTGCAGCCTGGTAGACTCCTCCATCCATGGGATTTTCCAGGCAAGCGTACTGGAGTGGGGTGCCATTGCCTTCTCCAAAACTGGTACACTAGGCTACTGCTTTTCCCTTAACATCTTTAATCACATTCACTGAAAATGAATTGGAGATAACCTATAATCTTTAAAGCATGTAAAGCTTTATTGTGCTGAGAAATGTATTAAATTTGCATTCCCAAACCTACAATTCTCTAACTAGCTTCTAAGGGCTTCTTTCTACGTGGAAATGAGGAGTAACAATCCAGGCCCATATCCTTATCTTGATCCTTAAACCAGTGTTACTGCTTTCAAAGGCCAGAATGAAGGAGACACATAGCTTTCAAGGAAAGACATCTTGTGAGAGACACTGCTCACTGTTTAGGGACCTTGCTGTCATTTCAAAGTTATATATGTTGTTTCCACATGTATTTGCTGTCCAGTCCCCTGGAAAGAAAGATGGTAATTGTGACACACAAGTTGTCGTTGTCCAACTATTAAGGCAATCCTTTGAACTGTATTAGATAATGGTCATGTTTTTGATAATAAAAGACACAGATGACAAGGATTAGAAAATCCCCAAGTCCTTGAAGAACCAACCAACACTGCTGTTGCAGGTCACTAAGGAAAGAAACCAGAAATAATCTTTCAGGCAAACACCATAGATTTATTAATACAGGGCTTTAAGCTCAAGTCACTTATGTTCTGTTGTGATAAGATGAGATGAGCCATACATGCATCCTAAGGCATCAACTAAGGGGGAATAAAGAATTCCCTTGGCCTTATTCTCCTAGGTCCACACTTTAACTCTTAGCCTTCAAAGTACTACCATTCTGATGACAAAAAGAAACTCTAAAACAAAAGGAACATTAATTTTTGTAATATCAAAGATTAGTTGGCTTAATTTTAGCCTAAAATTTTTAAAGAGTCCCCTTCCAATGGGGGTTAAGGCCTCCAATAAGGAGAAGTTTCCAGGCCCATCTTAATACATAAGCTATATTGAAGGGAAAAGAGTAAAAAAAAGTTGTGTGAATACTATATACAGGTTCAGAAAGAAAAACAAAGGCTAAGAAAAAAACATGTGAAAGAAAAATGTTCTATAATTAGTTATTTCTGTCACCCCAAAACTCCGTTTTACTAACATCTTGGCTCGGCTGTATACTTAAACTACTCTTTGTCCTTGGCTTAAATCAGTATTATTATTTTTTCAAACTACTATAGTACTTCCACTGGAATGATTGTGTGTGTGTGTGTGTGTGTGTGTGTGAGAGAGAGAGAGAGAGAGAGAGAGAGAGAGAGAGGGAGAAAGAGATAGATAGAGTTCAGAGTTAGGGTATGCACACACTAAAACTCTCAGCCTTTCAAACTCCATTACAGGACATGTCCCCATGGTATTTGAATCTTATACTAAATGACAGTGTTTCTCTCCTTTATAGAGAAATACCAGACTGAATTTGTGGCTTTACCTGGATTGGCTTCTTAGTGATATGGAAATTACAGTACTCTGAAACCAATTAAATCAAGATCTTTGGAGGTGAGGTTGAGGAATGGATTTTTTAAAAGCTCCCAGGTGTTTATAATATGTAAACAGAGTTGAGAAAGCTCAATCATCTCATTTGATAAATTCAGATACTGAAATTCAGAGAGGGGAAACAACTCATTCATAAACACACAGGGACAAAGTCAGGAATATGAGAATCCAGGTCTGCTGACTCATAGGCCAGGGTTTTGGTCTTTCTCTACCCTCTCTCGATCTTTGGTTTCCCCATCTGTAAAATGAAGATAGGGCTTCCCTGATATCTCAGTTGGTAAAGAATCTGCCTGTGGTGTGGGAGACCTGCATTCAATATCTGAGTTGAGAAGATCTCCTGGACAAGGGAAAGGCTACCCACTCCAGTATTCTTGCCTGGAGAATTCCACAGACTGTTTAGTCCATGGGGTTGCAAAAAGATGGACACGGCTGAGCAACTTTCATTTTCACTTCAAAATGAAGATACTAATGCCTAGAGCTTTTCATGAGAGCCACGAAAGAAGCATATTTTAATGTACAAGGTTATGCCCAAATGCAGAGGAATGTTATCAGTTGAGTTTAGTTGCTCAGTTGTGTCTGACTCTTTGTGACCCCATGGAGTGCAGCATGCCAGGCCTCCCTGTCCATCACCAACTCCTGGAGCACTCAAACTCATGTCCATCGAGTCGATGATGCCATCCAACCATCTCATCCTCTGTCATTCCCTTCTCCTCCTGCCTTCAATCTTGCCCAGCATCAGGGTCTTTTCCAATGAGTCAGCTCTTTGCATCAGGAGGCCAGAATATTGGAGTTTCAGCTTCATCATCAGTCCTTCCAATGAATATTCAGGACTGATTTTCTTTAGGATTGACTGATTTGATCTCCTTGCAGCCCAAGGGACTCTCAACAGTCTTTTCTAACATCACAGTTCAAAAGCATCAGTTCTTCAGCACTCAGCTTTCTTTATGGTCCAACTCTCACATCCATAGTTGACTACTGGAAAAACCATAGCTTTGGCTAGACGGACCTTTGTTGGCAAAGTACTGTCTTTGCTTTTTAATATGCTGCCTAGGTTGGTCATAGCTTTTTTTCCAAGAAGCAAGCACCTTTTAATTTCTTGGCTGCAGTCACCATCTGCAGTGATTTTGCTGCTGCTGCTGGTGCTAAGTCGCTTCAGTCGTGTCTGACTCTGTGTGACCCCATAGACAGGAGCCCACCAGGCTCCCCTGTCCCTGGGATTCTCCAGGCAAGAACACTGGACTGGGTTGCCATTTCCTTCTCCAATACATGAAAGTGAAAAGTGAAAGTGAAGTCACTCAGTCGTGTCCAAATCTTCAAGACCCCATGGACTGAAGCCTACCAGGCTCCTCCGTCCATGGGATATTCCAGGCAAGAGTACTGGAGTGGGTTGCCATTGCCTTCTCTGGCAGTGATTTTGGAGCCCCCCCAAAAATAAAGTCTCACTGTTTTCATTGTTTTCCCATCTACTTGCCATGAAGTGATGGGACCAGATGGCATGATCTTAGTTTTCTGAATGTTGAGTTTTAAGCCAACCTTTTCACTGTGTACAACACATATGTGAGGCTGTCTAAAACAACATAATAAAAGTTGAAAAAATTTTAATCCATCAATCATTTGGATACTCTGCCTGCCTACATAAGATGTATGAAGATTGAACACTTGTGCAGATTTTGTGTACCTTTAAAATAAACTTGGTCTTAGTGACAATCAAAGAAATCAGCAATTGAGGACACAGGTCACTCTTTTATTTCTCTACCTCACTGAGACAGGGATTAAAGAAATACAAAATCAATGAGACATCAAGACTTCTTAAAGTTGGTCCATTACAATGTGACCTTAGGATTGAATTAGCCTAGGCTTTCTCAGCTTCCCCGGTGGCTCAAATGGTAAAGAAACTCTCTGCAATGCAGGCAACCTGGGTTCGATCCCTGGGTGGGGAAGATCCCCTGGAGAAGGGAATGGCAACCCACTCCAGTATTCCTGCCTGGAGAATTCCGTGAACAGAGGAACCTGGTGGGCTACAGTCCATGGGGTCACAAAGAGTCGGACATGACTGAGGGACTAACACTTCCACTTCCACTTCTATGGGACTTGTAGATCCCATTCCTGAGTTCTCTCAGAGGTTGAAGGGAAGGGGCTCAAAAAAAGGACACCTCTTCTTAAAGACAGTATGTATGAAAAGCCAGGAGGGAGGGCTACCCATTAGGAAGAGCTACTGCTATAGAAGCCAGGAAGGAGGGAAGTGGCTTTCTGATTTGAGGAAGTATGTTATTTGGGGATGTAATATCCTCAGAATGATCTATAACCACAAGGAATGTGTTTCCTGACCTCCAGGCCCCAGAACAGAGTATCCAGACCCATTCCTGTCCTGTCCATTCCAGATAATGGGAAATTCCAATTGGGGCCACTTCTATTCTCCTTTTAGTAGTCATATTTCTGGCTACTTGTTTATTTGGTAAAAATGGAATTCTGTACCACTTATAAAATGAATTTCTTATATCTTCCTTATTTTGAAAGTATAATATATATTCTTAGTTCGTCATTTTTGCCGTGACTTTTAAGAGTTAATTTGAATGTTATTTTAAAATGCAAAAATATATTTAAAAATTATAACTTGCTCAGTCATGTCCGACTCTTTGCGACCACATGAACTGTAACCCTCCAGTTTCCTCTGTTCATGGAATTCTCCAGGCAAGAATACTGGAGTGGGTTGCCATTCCCTTCTCCATTATTTAACAAAGCACTCCTTTATCCTTACTTGAGCCATGCTAATAAATTAAAAACAAATCATGATCAAAATCTTTCTATGTGTCACATTGCAAGCCAAATTAAAAAACCTATTTAGTAAATACATCTTCATTTCATCTTGAAATGCTTCTTTCAGAAGAGTAGGTAGAGAGACATAGAATTAGTAGGAAGCAAGAGTTGACTCAATGGAAAAGACTCTGATGCTGGGAGGGATTGGGGGCAGGAGGAGAAGGGGACAACAGAGGATGAGATGGCTGGATGGCATCACTGACTCGATGGACGTGAGTTTGAGTGAACTCCAGGAGTTGGTGATGGACAGGGAGGCCTGGTTGCAAAGAGTTGGACACGACTGAGCGACTGAAATGAACTGAACTGAAGAGGCTTAAAAGTATAGTAATGGGCATTTATAATCCAGACCTACCTCAAGCAGGGCTTACCTTTCAGGTAATTAAGAGGCAATGAGCTATATTTAATCAGGAAAAACTGAATTGTTAAAGGTCATGTTTCAGGAGTCTATAATTTTCCTGGAAAATATAATCAAAAAAGCTCCTTCTAATAACTACACTGCCAATAAAATTCTTGTACTTTGCCTTATAACAATTAACACAAGAGCCTAAGATGAGCTGCATAAAATAGCATGTGTACAGAATGAGTAAACAGACTATAGTTCTAAAGGAAGGGTCACATTTGGTTGTAAGGACATTGAAATCTATTTCAATAGAACTTCAAATAAACATAATGGAGATATTGGACCTGAGAAGGTGAAAAGGGGTAATTACTGCAGAAAATGTTAGACTATAACCTGAAGTCCAGAAGCAACACTGAATTTAGAATCAGAAGACAAATGTAATAGCCCACACAACAATATGGGATGGAGGAGCCAGCCCTGATGAATTTCAACCAAAAGATTTATAGTCAGGCATGTGCTTGGTTTCAAACTGAGAAGCCATGACTCTGTAAAACTTTGTGCTCTTAACCACTAAAATCTACTTCTTACTGTATATAAATGACTATATGAGTAGAGTCATGTGCTGTGCTTAGTTGCTCAGTCATGTCTGACTCTTTGTAACCCTATTGACTGCAGCTCACCAGGCTTCTTTGTCCATGGGGATTCTCCATGCAAGAATATTGGTGTGAGTTGCTATGCCCTCCTCCAGAAGATCTTGCCAACTCAGGGATCAAACTGGGATCTCCTGCATTGTAGGCAGATTCTTTACTAGCTGAGCTACCAGGGAAGCCCTGAGTAGAGTCATACTATGCCCCAATTCGCCCAGGATAGTCTCAGTTAATACTTGTGTCTCAGAATATTTAATAGTGTCCTCTTAGATTCTGAGAACTTACCTTGACATGACTTGTATATAATACATAATGGTATATCTAATTAGCTAATTTTGATAAAAAACATTGCATGAAAAAAGATCAGAATAATATTAGTGTTGGCTCTTCTCTCGTATCCTCAAGCACCACACACAAAAAAAATATTGAGCCCTCCCACAGTTTTTAAATTTGTCATCACCCGCCTGAAGTCTTTTTTGCCCAACTTACATTCCCTGGTCCATCACAATTCCCTTGACCCTCTCTCCTCCTAGCACACCCCTAGCCTAGCAAAATCTGAATCTTGGCTAAATATAACAGCCTGTTCCACATTTTTTCCTAAACAGATGAATGTATTTGGAGAAAAACACAAAATCACAAATTTAAAGTGGGCCCTCATTACTGCCAGGCATTTTGACTTTATTTCTCTCTTCAGTTTATTTTCCAACTCTTTAAAAAGGCTACTTCACACTTCTCTTTCATCATACCTCCAATACCTCCACCTCTTCCATACCTCCACTCCTAGCCTGTGTGTGTGTGTGTGTGTGTGTGTCTGTGTGTGTGCTCAGTCGCTCAGTCATGTCCGACTTTGTGTGATCCCATGAACTACAGCCTACCAGGCTACTCTGTCCATGGTATTCTCCAGGCAAGAATACTGGAGTGGGTTATCATTTCCTTCTCCACTGAGCCTATGACCTTGTCCATGTATCATTGAGAAAATAGAAGTATTCGCTCTTGAACCCACTTCAGCTAGACTTTTGAACGTCCATTGAAGTAGCTCTTGTCTGTGTCATGACCAGTGGTTCTACCTCCCTAAGTCCAATGATCAATTCTCAGTCTTCATCTTACCCAATCAGCAGCATTTATCCTACCTGATCATGCCCTCTAACTTAGCTCCCTCACCCCCTTCCCCACCACCAAAAAAAAAAAAAAAAAAATCCCAGTAGAACCTAAGGCAAGGACTTGCATGTAGTTTATTTATTTGGGAGGTGATTCAGGAAACAAGAGAAGGGGACTGAGAAGAATGAACCAAAAGGCGATGGACCATCAATTCAAGAATTAGGGTTGGGGGTCTTACCTCATTGATCTCTCCTTCTCCAAGGTCTTTAATAGTTCTTCCTCATTTCCCTGAACTCTGAATATTAGAGCGCCTATGATTTCAGTTCTTAGTCCTCATCTCATCTACACACACTCTCTCGGTGATCTCATCTACTCTCCTGGATTTAAATATCATTTATATACATTTTGAGTTAGTGATTTCATCTCCTTTGAATAAATACCCAATAGTGGAATTGCTGGAGCACATGGTAGTTCTACATTTAATTTTTTGAAGAACCTCCATACTGTTTTCCTTAATGGCTCTACCAATATATTCTTTCTCACAGTACACAAGTGTTCCCATTCCCATATATCCTTGCCAACACTTGGTGTCTTCTGTGATTTTGATATTAGGCATTCTAACAGATATGAGCTGATATTTTACTGTGGTTTTGATTTACATTTCCGTGATTGTTAGTGATGCTAACTAACTTTTCATATACTTGTTGGCCATTAGTATGTCTTCATTTTCTTTTAGAGAAATGTCTATTCAGATTCTCTACCATTTTCAGTTGGGTTATTGGGATGTTTTGCTATTGAGTTCAGTTAAGTTCACTCGCTCAATCATGTCCGACTCTTTGTGACCCCATGGACAGCAGCACGCCAGGCTTCCCTGTCCATCATCAACTCCCAGAACTTACTCAGACTCATGTCCATTGAGTTGGTGATGCCATCCAACCATCTTATCCTCTGTTGCCCCCTTCTCCTCCCACTTTCAATCTTTTCCAGCATCAGGGTCTTTTCCAATGAGTCAGTTCTTCACATCAGGTGGCCAAAGTATTGGAGCTTCAGCTTCATCATCAGTCCTTCCAATGAATATTCAGGACTGATTTCTTTTAGGATTGGCTGGTTTGATATCCTTGCAGCCCAAGGGACTCCCAAGAGTCTTCTCCAGCACCACAGTTCAAAAGCATCAAGTCTTCGGCACTCAGCCTTCTTTAGGGTCCAACTCTCACATACATACCTGACTACTGGAAAAACCATAGCTTTGATTAGATGGACCTTTGTTGGCAAAGTGATGTGTCTGATTTTTAATACACTGTCTAGGGTCGTCATAGCTTTTCTTCTTTTAAGTCCATGGCTGCAGTCACCATCTACAGTGATTTTGGAGCCCAAGAAAGTAACATTTGTCACTGTTTGCATTTTTTCCCCACCTATTTGCCATGAAGTGATGAGACTGGATGCCATGATCTTCATTTTTTGAATGTTGAGTTTTAAGTCAGCTTTTTCACTCTCCTCTTTCACCTTCACTTTCTGCCATTAAGGTAGTGTCATCTGCATATCTGAAGTTATTGACATTTCTCCCGGCAATTTTGATTCCTGCTTGAGCTTCATCCAGCCTGGCATTTTGTATGATGTACTCTGCATATAAGTTAAATAAGCAGGGTGACAATATACAGCCTTGTTGTACTCCTTTCCCAGTTTTGAACCAGTTCATTGTTCCCTATCTGGTTCTAACTGTTGCTTCTTAACCTGCATACAGATTTCTCAGGAGGCAGGTACGGTGGTCTGATATTCCCATCTCTTTAAGAATTTTCCACAGTTTGTTGTGATCCACACAATCAAAGGCTTTATCCTAGTCAATGAAGCAGAAGAAAATGTTTTTCTGAAATTCCCATGCTTTTTCTATGATCCAACAGATGTTGGCAGTTTGATCTTTGGTTCTTCTGCCTTTTCTAAATCCAGTTTGCACATCTGGAAGTTCTGGGTTCACATACTATTGCAGCCTAGTGTGAAGATTTTTGAGCATTACCTTGCTAGCATGTGAAATGTGTGCAATTGTGCTGTAGTTTGAACGTTCCTTGCCATTACCCTTCTTTGGGATTGAAATGAAAAAAGACCTTTTGCAGTCCTGTGGCCACTGCTGAGTTTTCTAAGTTTTCTGGCATATTGAGTGCAACACTTTAACAGTATCATCTTTTAGGATTGGAAATAGCTCAGCTTGAATTCCATCACCTCAACTAGGTTTGTTTGTAGTGATGCTTCCTAAGGCCCACTTGACTTCACACTCCAGGATGTCTGATTCTAGGTGAGTGCTCACACCATCATGGTTAACTGATCATTAAGACCTTTTTGTATAGTTCTTCTGTGTATTCTTGCCACCTCTTTTTTATACTTTCTGCTTCCGTTAGGTCCTAATGTTTCTGTCCTTTATTGTACCCATCTTTGCATGAAGTGTTCCCTTGGTATCTCTTATTTTCTTGAAGAGATTTCTAGTCTTTACCTTTCTATTGTTTCCCTCTATTTCTTTGCATTTTTCACTTAAGGCTTTCTTATCCCTCCTTGCTATTCTTTAGAACTCTGCATTCAGATTGGTATGTCTATGCACAATAGGATGAAATGCCATAAAACAAATTCTACCCAGAGCTCACACAAAGCTGAGAGCTACAGAACTTAACTCAAATAGCTCTCAGCTTTGTGTGGGCTCTAGGTAGCTTTTATTGAATTTGCTTTATGGTGTTTCATCCTATACATGCCTGGATTAATATTCAGCCAAAGATTCATTAAGATCCCTGTGAAGATTTCTAGGGATCTCTTTCTAACAAGTTCTCTGCTCTCCAATTCTCCAGCCCTCATATTCTTAGCATCCCAGTATCCTCAAACTCAATTCTCTGTCTTAACTCAGAAAGACTGATGTGCTGTGCTTGGGATTCTTCTTTCAGCACCATGGTCCAGAGGCTGTCTCCAAGCACTCAACAATCATAAGGTCCATCTCATTTTTTCCCCTTCCCTTAGGCATCACAATCATTTGCTCCTGATTTCCAATGTCTGGAAACTGTCATTGCATATATTTTGTCCACCTTTTTAACTGTTTATGGTGGAAAGACAATTTCAAAATTAAGGTTAGCATCTAGACCTCAGACACTTTTTTCTATACTTGCACCCTAGGTGATTTTACCCAATCCCATTACTTTAAATGAAATTTACATCTTGACATCTCCAAACTTTATTTATCCAGTGTGTAACTCTCTCCTCAACTCCAGATTTAAGCAGCCAATTGCCATATTTACTTGGATGTTTAATGGATAACTGAAGCATTAAATGTTTAAAACCAAGGTCTTCATTTCTTCCTACCAAACCTTCTTCCCAGTGTTCTCCATTTAGGTAAGTGACAGTTCTATTTTTCTAGTTGTTCAGCCCATCCTTGACTCTTTTCTTTCTCTAACACCATTATACCTAATCTATCAAGAATTTCTTTTGACTATAAAACTCAAATTATATATATAACCCAACCATTTTTTTGCTACCTCCACTGCCACTACCCTATCCAAGCTCACATTATCTCTCATCTGTATTATTTTAGTAGCCTCCTAACAGATCTTCCTGTTTCTCTCATGGTACTCCCTATAGTCTATCTCCCCAGAATGGCCAGAATGATTCTGTTAAGCTATTAGATTAGTCAAATAATGTCATATCTCTTCTCAAAATCTGCCATGGTCTGGGTACTTTGTGTTTGATGTACCTACTAACTTGAACACTCTCCCTCCCTGGTAACTACATGTTTTGCTTATGTTCTTTGTTTGGGTTTCTGTGGAATGTTATCAATGAGGCATTCTCTCAAACTCTCACTCTATCATTCTGTCCCTTTACATTGCTCTAATTTTCTTCTTGTCACTCACCACCACCTAATACAATATGTATTTGTTTGTTTGCTGCCTACATTACCTATGAGAATGCAAGCAGAAATTTTGTTTTAATTTGTGCTGTGTCCCCAGTAATTGGAACCACGCCTGGCCCATAGTAAGCATTCCATAAATTATCTGTTGAATGGATGAATGCATACAGCCTCCTATTTGCAATTTTTTAATTTTACTTCTTTCTTGCAGACAACATATGCTTAAATTACTTTTTGCCTATTTTATAGCATCTCTCTTTTAAAGAGGTATTGATATCATCAGCATTTTGTGTTTCATACATGTGATTTAATTTCTTACATGTTATTTAATACACATTATTTAATAAAAATATTATTCATTTTACATTATTGTTCCCTATTTTCACTTTTCCAAGTTTTGATCAAGATGTTCAGTTTTCCTTTTGTTAATTTGTGAGCTCTAATATGCTTTACCATTTCATTAATGGTTGCCTCAACTTTCAGACACATATGTCCCCACTATTATTTGAAAACATGACTTTTCTTTTTTCCCTCTTAGAATTCACTGCTCCTCCAATATTTTTATTTACAGTATTTTCTTGTTTATCTGAAATAGTTTCACTTTTCTCCCTCTTCTAAATGCATGCTTTCCCAGATAAGACCTTTAGAATATGTTTACATCTCTGGTCTGACTCCTTTGCTATCCATAACTCTGATTTTCATAGATGATGTAATACTTTTAGTTCTAAACATTAGAGTTTCCCTAGAAATATAGACCTTCTGTTTGAAGAGTCCTTAAGTTATGTTATCCCTCCCTAGTCAGTCTATATCACTCGCTTACATTTAACTACTGTATTTCATATGCAGCCTGTTTCTCTCAGCCCAAAGATTGTCCCTCTATTGTTTGATTAATTTCTTCATTTTCCATGTGTTTTATCTTCTCTCTTTGGAACTGAAATTATTGCATATTTGGCCTTCTGAATCTATATATCAGTGAAGATCCATACCATTAGAGCTCTTTTTAAAATTTATTTATCTTTTAATTGAAGGAAAATTGCTTTACAGAATTTTGTTGTTTTCTGTCAAACCTCAACATGAATCAGCCTCCCTCTGGAACCTCCCTCCCATCTCCCTCCCCATCCCAGCCCTCTAGATTGATACAGAGCCCCTGTTTGAGTTCCTTGAGACATACAGCAAATTCCCATTAACTATCTATTTTACATATACCATTAGAGCTCTTAGATATCAGTCTCTCGGCACTTGCTTAGCTCATTTTGTGGGGGGTAAAAAACACAGAGCACCAATGGTTTTCTTATAATTACTACAGTATCAAAAGCTTTATTTGTCCCAAGGCTACAGGTGCCATTTGACCCAGGTGAGGTAGATAGTTTGGAGTTGTTGAAAGTGAGCTTTGTTCAGATATTCATCTTTCTAGAGGATAAGAACTCAGGAATGTTTTCTTACTCCCAAAACTGTAGAGAGATAACTTATCTTTCTTCTATTTCCCAATATCTTTTTCATGTTTGTTTGAAATGGTAACAGTACTTTCAGCTGGGTGTGCTCAGAAACTCTGGCCTTCTCTCCTGCTACTTTTTTTCTGTAGACTCTTAATCTCAAGATCATGAAAAAATAAAGTGTGGTTTGAGGCATGCCTTTTTTTAGAAGAAGCTTCAGTTCAATCACTCAGTTGTGTCTGACTCTTTGTGAACCCATGGACTGCAGCATGCCAGGCTTCCCTGTCCATCACTAACTCCCAGAGGTTGCTCAAATTCATGTCCATTGAGCTGGTGATGCCATCCAACCATCTCATCCTCTGTCTCTCCCTACTCCTCCTGCCTTCAATCTTTCCCAGAATCAGGGTCTTTTCTAATGAGTCAATTCTTCACATCAGGTAGCCAAAATATTAGAGTTTCAGCTTCAGCATCAGTCCTTCCAATGAATATTCAGGGTTGACTTCCTTTAGGATTGACTGGTTTGAACTCCTTGCTGTCCAAGGGACTCTCAGGAGTCTTCTCCAACACCACAGTTTGGAAGCATCAGTTGTTCAGTGCTCAGCCTTCTTTATGGTCCAACTCTCACATCTGTACATGACTACTGGAAAACCATCATATTGATTATACAGACGTTTGTCAGCAAACCAGTACATAAGTGTCAGAAAAACCAACAGGGCTTGCTATTTTGCAGAACTCCATGTCAAATTGTAGGAACAGTTAAAGATATTTAATTAAGGAAAAGCTCAATTTCAGCAACTCCAAACTATCTATCTCACCTGGTTCAAATGGCTCCTATAGCCTGGGGACAAATGAAGCTTTTGATACTGCAAAAATTATAAGGTTAGGTTGTTTATTTGAAATTATTCTTGCTTCCTGAGGTAAGACTATATTGCTATAAACTTCCCTCTTAGAACTGCTTTTGCTGCATCCCACAGGTTTTGTATCATTGAGTTTTAATTTTCATTTGTCTCTAGGTATTTTTTGATTTCCTGTTTGGTTTCCTCAGTGATCACTTGGATGTTTAGTAGCATATTGTTTAGCTTTCATGTGTTTGTATTTTTTGAATTATTTTTTGTAGTTTATTTCTGATCTCATAGCATTGTGATTGGATAAAAAAGCTTGATATAATTTCAATCTTCTTCAATTTATCAATTCTCACCTTGTGGCCCAGCATATAGTTAATCCTTGAGAATGTTCCATGTGCACATGAGAAGAATGTGTATTCTGCTGCTTTCAGATAGAACATTCTATAAATATCAATTAAGTCCATCTGGTCTAATGTGTCATTTAAGTCCTCTGTTTCCTTATTGATTTTCTGTCTGGATAATCTGTCGATTGGTCTAAGTGGAGTATTAAAGTCTTCCACTGTTATTGTGTTACTGTTCATTTCTCTTTTTATGACTGTTAGCGTTTGCCTTTTATTTTGAGGTGTTCCTATGTTGAGTTGGAGAAGGAAATGGCAACCAGCTCCAGTATTCTTGCCTAGAGAATCCTGTGGACAGAGGAGCCTGGTGGGCTTCTGTCCATAGGATTGCAGAGAGTCGGACATGACTGAAGCGACTTAGCATGCATGCATGCATTGGAAAAGGAAATGGCAACCCATTCCAGTATTCTTGCCTGGAGAATCCCAGGGATGGAAGAGCCTGGTGGGCTGCCGTCTATGGGGTCGCACAGATTTGGACAGGCCTGAAGTGACTTAGCAGCAGCTGCAGCAGCCTATGTTGAATATATATATTTTTACAATTGTTATATCTTCTATGTGGATTGATCTCTTGGTCATTATGTAATGCCTTTTGTCTCTTGAAACAGTCTTTATTTTAAAGGCAGTTTTTAATATAAGTATTGCTACCCTGGCTTTCTTTTGATTTCCGTTTGTATGGGATACTTTTTCACATCCCCCCACTTTCAGTCTGTGTATGTCCTTAGATCTGACATGAGTCTTGTAGACAGAATGTATACAAGTCTTGTTTTTGTATCCATTCAGCCACACTATGTCTAGTCCATTTACATTTAAAGTAATTATTGATATGTGTGTTCTTATCTCCATTTTGTCAATTCATTGGGGATTGTTTTTATAGGTCTTTTTTTGTTTCTTTCTCCTTCTTTTGTTCTCTTGTCATGTGTGACTACCTTTAATGATATGTTTGGATTTCTTTTCCTTTTGTGTGTGTGTATGTATTATAGATTTTTGGATTGTGGTTACCATGACATTTATAGATAGCAATCTATATACAGACATGATTATTTTAAGTTGCTGATTTCTTAATCCAATGAACTTTAAAAACCCTGCACATGGATGACATGATACTATATATAGAAAACCCTAAGGACTCCACACAAAAACTTCTAGATCTAATAAATGAATTCAGAGAAGTAGTAGAGTACAAGATAAGCATTAAGAAATTGAGTGCATTCTTTTACACTAACAGTGAAATATCTGAAATGGAATATGAGGGCAGGAGAAGGGGGCAACAGAGGATAAGATGGTTGGATGGCATCATCAACTCAATGGACATGAGTTTGAGCAAGCTCTGGGAGATGGACAGGGAAGCCTGGCGTGCTGCAGTCCATGGGGTTGCAAAAAGTTGAACATGACTGAGAGACTGAACAACAACACTAGCAATGAAATATCTGAAATGGAATGTGAAAAAAACTACCTTCTAAAATCACCCCCCCCCAAAAAAAAAACCTAGGAATAAAACTGACCAACAAGGTGAAGCACATATACTGAGAGCTATAAAACATTAATAAGGGAAATAAAAGAGGATTCAAAGAAATGGAAACATATCCCATGCTCTTGGATTGAAAGAATTAATGTTGTTAACAGGATGATTTCGGAGAAGGCAATGGCACCACACTCAGTACTCTTGCCTGGAAAATCCCATGGATGGGAATCTGGAAGGCTGCAGTCCATGGAGTCGCTGAGGGTTGGACATGACTGAGCGACTTCACTTTCACTTTTCCTTTTCATGCATTGGAGAAGGAAATGGCAACCCACTCCAGTGTTCTTGCCTGGAGAATCCCAGGGACGGGGGAGCCTGGTGGGCTGCCGTCTATGGGGTCGCACAGAGTTGGACACGACTGAAGTGACTTAGCAGCAACAGGATGATACTACCCAAAGCAATCTACAGATTTAATGTGATCCCTATAAAATTATCCAGGACATTTTTCACAGCACTAAGAACAAATAATCCAAAAATGTATATGGAACCAAAAAAGACCTAGAATTTCTAAAGCAAGTCTGAGGGAAAAAACCAAGTAGGAGGCACAACTCTTCAGATAATACTATGAAGTAACAATAATCAAAACAGTGTGGAATTGATACAAAAACAGGTGCACAGATCAATGGAACAGAATAGAGAGCCTAGAAATAAACCCACACACCTACGGTCAATTAATTTTCAACCAAGGAGGCAAGAATATAAAATAGGAAAAATACAGTCTCTTAAATGATGCTAGTAAAGTTGGATAATTGCTTGTAAATCAATGAAGTTAGAACACACTCTCATACTATGCACAAAAATAAACTCAAAAAGGCTTAAAGACTTAAATATAAAACATGACACCATAAAACTCTTAGAAGAGAGCATAGGCAAAACATTTTCTGACATGTGTGCATGCATTTTAAGTCACTTCATTCATATCAGACTCTTTGTGGCCCTATGGTGCAGCCCAGCAGGCTCCTCTGTCCATGGGATTTCCCAGGCAAGAATACTGTATTGTGTTGCTAGGCCCTCCTCCAGGAGATCTTCCTGACCCAGGTATCAAATTCTCATCTCATATCTACCTGAGCTGGCAGCTGGGTTCTTTACTGCTAGCAGCACCTGGGAAGCCCCTCTCTGACATAAATTTTATCAACTTTATCTGAGTTCAGTCTCCCAAGGCAATAGAAATAAAAACAAAAATCAACAAACGGGACCTAATCACACTTACAGGCTCTTGCACAGCAAAATATACTGTAAAAAAAAAAGGAAAGACAAACTACAGAATGGGAGAAAATATTTGCAAAGGAAGCAACAGACGAGGGCTTAATCTCCAAAATATACACACAGCTCATACAACTCAACAACTAAAACTAAACAACCCAATTGAAAAATGAGCAGAAGACCTTAACAGACATTTTTCCAAGGAAGACATACAGATGGACAATAGGCACATGAAAAGATGTTCAATGTCATTAATTATTAGAGAAATGCAAACCAAAACTAAAGTGAGGTATCACCTCACACTAATCAGAATGGCCATCATTAAAAATTCTACAAATAAAAAATGCTGCAGAGGGTGTGGAGAAAAGGGAACCCCCCTACACTGTTGGTGGGAATGTAAGTTGGTACAGCGACTATGAAAAACAATATGGAGGTACCCCTGAAAACAAAAAATATAATTGCCATAAGATCCAGCAAACCCACTACTGGGAATATACTTGAACAAAACTATAATTCAAAAAGAAACATACAGTCCTATGTTCATAGCAGCACTGTTCACAATAGCAAAAACATGGAAACAACCTAAATGTCCATCAACAGAGGAATAGATAAAGCAAATGTGAGATATATATATATATACTTACAGGTATACGTATGTCCCCTCCCTCTTGAACCTCCCTCTATGGCTGATTTATGTTGAGGTTTGACAGAAAACGGCAAAATTTTGTAAAGCAACTATCCTTCAATTAAAAAATAAATACATTTAAAAAGAAAAAATAAAATATGTCACAAATGAACCTATCTACAAGGCAGAGGCAGACTCATGGACACAGAGAACAGATAGGTTGCCAAGGGTAGGGGATGAAGAGGGATGGACAGGAACTTTGGGGTTTGGTAGATGCAAAACTATTACATTTATTAAGGATAAACAATAAGATCATAATGTATAGCACAGGGAACTATATTTCAATATCCTGTGACAAACCATAATGGAAAAAATATAAAAAATGTCTATATGTATATAACTGAGTCTCCTTGCTGTATAGCAGAGATTGGCACAACATTGTAAAGCAACTATTCTTCAATAAAATTAATCGTAAAAAAGTAAAAATGAAAAACCCTGTATTTGTACTCTTCTCCCCTCAGGATTGCTGTTTCTGATATCATATTTTATGTCTGATTGTTTTGTGTATCCCTTAAATGCTTATTGTGGATATAGATGATTTTACTACTTTTTGTCTTCTAACCTCCCTACTAAATTTGTGTATGGATGATTTCCCACCTTTACTGTTGTTTGCCTTTACCAGTGAGATTTTCCATTTTGTAATTTTCTTGTTTCTGGTTGTGGCCTTTTCTTTCTCACCTAGAAAGTTTCCCTTAACCTGTCTGTAAAGCTGGTTTGATGGTGCTGAACTCTTACATTTTGCTTGTCTGTACAGCTTTCTATTGCCCCATCAAGTCTGGAGTTACAGTCTTGCTGGGTAGAGTATCCCTGGTTGTAGTTTTATTCCCTCTCATCACCTTAAATGTATTGTTCCACTCCCTTGTAGCTTGCAGAGTTTCTGCTGAAAAGTCTGATGATAGCCTTATGGGAGTTCACCTTTATGTTACTTGTTGCTTTTCCCTTTCTGATTTTAATATTCTTTCTTTATCTTTAATTTTTTGCCATTTTAATTACAACTTTGTCTTGGTGTGTTCCTCTTTGTGTTAATCCTGTGTGACAGGGGTCCCCAACCTCTAGAATCTATGTCCGGTGATCTGACATGGAGCTGATGTAATAATAACAGAAGTAGAAATAACTTGCACAATAAATGTAATGTGCTTGAATTATCCTGGAACTGTCCCCCATTCTCAGTCTGTGGGAAAATTGTCTTCTATGAAACCAGTCCCGGTGCCAAAAACACTGGGGATCACTGTGTATGGGACTCTCTGTGCTTTCTGCACTTGAGTGTCTGTATCCTTGCTCAGTCTAGGGAAGTTTTCAGCTATTATGTTTTCAAATATGTTCTCAGTCCCTCTCCCTCTATTCTCCTTCTAGGCCCTCTATAATGAAAATATTAGAACACTTGATGCTGTCTCAGAGATCTCTATTGTAGTGTTTTTTGCCATGTATTGACATGAATCAGCCATGGGTGTACATGTGTTCCCCATCCTGACTCTCCCTCCCACCTCCCTCCCCATCCCATCCCTCAGGGTCATCCTAGCACACTGGCCCTGAGCACCCCTCTTATGCATCAAACCTGGACTGGCGATCTAGTTCACATATAGTAATATACATGTTTCAATGCTATTCTCTCAAATCATCCCACCCTTGCCTTCTCCAACAGAGTCCAAAAGTCTGTTTTTTTATCTCTGTGTCTCTTTTGCTGTCTCACATATAGGGTCATCATTACCATCTTTCTAAATTCCATATATACGTATTAATACACTGTATTGGTGTTTTTCTTTCTGACTTACTTCACTCTGTATAATAAGCTTTAGTTTCATCCACCTCATTAGAACTGATTGAAATGCATTCTTTTTAATAGCTGAGTAATATTCCATTATTTTTTTTTCCCGAGTTCTTTGATCATCTTCATGATCACTGTCTTGAACTCTTTCTTGGGTAGGTTGCCTATCTCCACCTCACTTAGTTCTTCCTGTAGGGTTTTATCTTGATCCCACATTTGGACAATGTTCTACTGTCACCTCATTTTGCCTCAGTTGCTGTTTGTACTTTTATGTATCTGGTAGGTTGGTCACATTTCCCAACCTTGGAGAAGTTGCCTTTTGTAGATGACCTATATGTCCCAGCTGTGCTCTCCTCTCTTGTCACTCAAGTTATATGATCTCGGGGTTTGCCTTATGAGGGCTGTGTGGCTTTTTCTGTGGTGATATATCATAATGTGTGCAGTCTGATAGGCTTAATTGGTTGGTTGTCAGATCCTGCTTTGTGCAGAGGCTACTGGCTGCTGATTGACAGGACTGGGTCATGAGGGGCTGAATGTGGAATTCCAGGGGCCTCAGGGCTAGTTCTGGGTTACTGATGGATGGAGTCAGGGCCTGAGACCTGAGAGCAGTTGCCCATCCACTGGGGGAAAATGCTAGGTTCTGGGGGTGCTAGCTTACTGGCAGTAGAGCTAAATCCTGGGCTCTTATTACAAGATTCAGAAGGCTCAGAGTTGGTGTCAGATCACTGTTGCGTGGAGTCAGTTTCTAACACTGTTGTGGGGTCTGGGGTATCTTAAAGTTTGGATTGGTTTGCTATTGTGAGGTCCATGGCCTAGCTGGTCATAGCCGAATTTAGCCTCTTTGCTTCCACAAATTCATGTCCTGAAGTTCAGAGCCAAACAGGAATGCTTTTGGTCTAAACCACAACTTGTAATTCAACAGCTATAGATACCACTGTGACCCAATATTCCAGAAAAGGATTGCTTACCATTTTAAGATAAAGCAGTGGCTTTAGAATTAGACCTTCAAAACTATGCCCTGGCTTTCTGCACCAGTATGATGCAGAATAAAACAATATTGTTTTATTGTTGGTCAGCAATTTTCTATGAGATGTGCAAGTGCTGTTTAGCATCTTCACACTCTCAGTATTCTCTATAGAAGTGTTGTTGTTGTTGTTTAGTCATTAAGTCGTGTCTGACTCTTTGTTACCCCATGGACTGCAACATGCCTGGCTTTGCTGACCTTCACCATCTCCTGGAGTTTGCTCAAACTCATGTCCATTGAGTCTGTGATGCCATCCAACCATCTCATCCTGTCACCATCTTCTCCTCCTACTCTCAATCTTCCACAGCATCAATGTCTTTTCCAATGAGTTGGCTCTTCACACCAGGTGGCCAAAGTATTGGAGCTTCAGTATCAGTCATTCCAGTAAATATTCAGGGTTGATTTCCTTTCGTATTGACTGATTTGATCTCCTTGCTGTCCAAGGGACTCTCAAGAGTCTTTTCTAGCACAACCATTCAAAAACATCAGTTCTTCAGTGTTCAGCCTACTTTATGGTTCAGTTCTCACATCTGTACATGACTACTGGAAAAACCATAGCTTTGACTATGTGGGCCTTTGTTGGCAAAGTGATGTCTCTGCTTTTCAATATGCTCTCTAGGTTTGTCATAGCTTTTCTTCCGAGAAGAAAGTCTTTTAATTTCATGACTGGTTACTGGCTACAGTGATTTTGGAGCCCAAGAAAATAAATTCTGTCACTGTTTCCATTGTTTCCCCATCTATTTGCCATGAACTGATGGGACCAAATGCCATGATATTCATTTTTTGAATATTGAGTTCTAAGCTAGGTATTTTACTCTCCTCTTTCACCCTCAGCAAGATGGTTTTTAGTTCCTCTTTGCTTTCTGCTATAAGGTTTGTGTCATCTGCATATCTGAGGTTGTTGATATTTCTCCCAGAAAACTTGATTCCAGCTTGCGCTTCAGCCTGGCATTTTGCATGATGTACTCTGAATATAAGCTAAGTAAGCAAGGTGACAATATAGAGCCTTGTCGTACTCCTTTCCCAACTTTGAACCAGTCCATTGTTCCATGTCTGGTTGTAACTGTTGCTTCTTGACCTGCATACAGGTTTCTCAGGCAGCAGGTAAGGTGGTTTGGTATTCCAATCTCTTTAAGAATTTTCCACAGTTTGTTGTGATCCACACAGTCAAAAGCTTTAGCATAGTGAATGAAGCAGAAGAAATATATATATATATATATATATATATATATATATATTTAATTCCCTTGCTTTCCCTATGAACCAATAGGTGTTGGCATTTTGATCTCTGGTTCCTCTACCTTTTCTAAACCAAGCTTGTACATCTGGAAGCATAGAATGCGTGAATAGTGATTTAGAATAATTTTCCATAGTAAAAGGTATTCCAGAATTGAGAAATATCTAAGTATTAGAACCATAGAATATAATCCAGACTTTACTACTAAATCACTATTTTGTGTCTCACTTTCCCCATTTTACAATAGGGAGGATAAGTTAATAGTCTCTGAGGGCTCTTCTTGCTCTGAAATTCTGTGAAATTGTACTTCTCACATTTTTGTCTTCCAAAACTGGGAAGAGGGAGAAGAAATGTTGGATGGCTTTTATTCTTTCAACCTAACAATTAGCTCTTGAGTTGATTAATGGTTTTCTGGCAATGGCAGCATTTTAGTGAAGATTATTTAGTATTTTAGCAATTGCTAGATGCTTATAAATGTGCCAGTTTGGTGTATTGAAATTAGTAAGATTTGTAAAGGTATTTCAAACTGGCTTTAATTAATTAAATGCTGAATAGATGCAGTCCAAGGTTAACCACTTAATAAATTGGCAACCAAATAAAAAATGGAATCAAACATTTTGAGCAGTTTACTGGAATGTATCTGGGCTCTACACCAAGAGATCTGTAGCAATGCTGGCAGCAGGGTGGGTCATTTTCAAGCTTCTGACTCATTGACGCTATACCCTTTCACCCAGGACTGAATCCTTCCCCCTGAAGAAACTACACAGTATTGCTTCATCTGTAGCAATAATGGTTGTGCTAATGTCCACAGACTAAAAGAAAATCTCCAAATAAAATGTGAACAGTTGTGATAAGAACCATCTTCGATTCACTGTATATTTGAACATATGAATATTTTAAAGGAGGACAATAGTGATAGTTTTTAGTACATAGAAATGTTCTTTGCTATTTCTCTGAGGTGGTATTCAAGTTGAAAACTAGATTAAAGGTAAAGAGAAGTTGCTTAGAAAAAAGGATCATAAAGTAAGATGATACTGTTTAGAAGACAACAGAATGTTATTGAAGATTTGAAAACAAGAAGTAAGATTTGGCCATGTACATAGTGAGTAGATTAATTCAGGAAAATTTCTGTTTTCTGAGAAACTAAAAGGATAGGTATTATCACTCAAGTTGTCAAAGAGTTGTATTTGTAAAAAAACATCTGAACATTTTGTTAAGCCAAGTTATAAAACTAAGAAACACATTAGGCAGCTACTTTGTGCTCAGCTCTGTGTAAGTGCTATGGAAAACATGAGGAAGAAATGGGACTCATGCTGAGAATATTTACAAAGACAGCATCACATAATGGAAAGAGTTGTGGACTGAGAGTCGGAAGACTTGGATTCCATCATCTTACGCTGTGACTTTGGCCAAGGGACTTCTCTCTGAGCTTTAGATTTTCAGACTGTTGAAATAAGAGTCAATGAGATGGTGTGTGAGAGTACTTCAGAAATTGTGAAGTGCTAGTCAGATACTGTCAATGACAATATAGTTGCTGGAGGTAATAATGATGTAGTGAAAAGAACACTCTGATATTCAAACAAACCCGGGGTCGAATTCTGTCTCTGTTAATTACTAGCTGTAGAGGCCTTGGGGATTTATTTAACCTTTATGAGCCTCAGTCCCCTTTTGTAAAGTTAGGATAATGATAACAACAGTAAATATTTGTTTCATTATATTATTTGCTTGTTACATAGTAGGTACTTGGTAATGGTAGCCTTTTATTACTCATACAAAATGAATACAGTTAAGTAGGAAACCATATGATATAAGCTGTAAAAGTAATGAGAATTTAAAATTCTATGTCAAAATATATTGTGAGCAAAGTTTCATGATAGCAGAAATAACTGAGATTGTCCCTTTTCAAAAATTTTATAAAGTGAAAATAGGCCTTTAAAAGAACACTATTGTATGTTTTAAAAAATGATGTAAGATTAAGACAGCAGCAGTGACACAGACATGAGAATTTTTGAGGAAGCAAATTCTATAAAAGTTGATGACTCACTGGTGAGTGAAAACAGTAAGTGAGGGCAGGTGACTCTCAAGTTTTTTTCTTTTGACTGAATAAATGATGATAACAACTTATTGATGCCTAATATGAACCAGGTTCTGAAAATAAGGTGATAAGTTAAACATAGTTCTTGTCCACATGTATGTTGCATTCTAGTGAAGGAAGCAGGATATAAACAAACAAAAATGTAGTTTTAAACTGTGGTAAGTATTAAGAGTGCTATGTCTTTACAATATTGCATTGGTTGTAAAGTAATCAGCCTTCAATTAAAATAAATAAATTTATATTAAAAAAAGAGTGCTATGTCAACCTATTTCAGAGAGATGTATTATAATACTAGTGAATACAAGAAGATAACAAGGTTTTGAGAGAAAAACAAAATGATGACTCCATTTTTTGAACATGTTAAGTTTTGAAGTATCAGTGGGAAGCAGTTGATATCTAGAAGCTGTGTGAAGATATAGATTTGGAACTCAGAGTAAGATCTGGGTGGTGGGTGTTAGTCACTCAGTCATGTCCAACTCTTTGTGACTCCATGGACTGTAGCCCACCAGGCTCCTCTGTCCATGGAATTCTCCAGGCAAGAATACTGGAGTGGGTTGCCATTTCCTTCTCCAAAGATCTGGGTAGTAGACATTTAAAAAAATTTTAATTCATATGATTATTATAGTTATAGGATTACATGAAGTCACATAAAAATAGCACACAGAGCAGGAGACCACAAAGGCAGTGTGTGTGTGTGCGTGCTTGTGTGGTTTTGTTTTAGCCTTTCAATTTTTTTTTTATTTTTTATTGAAGTATAGTTGATTTACAACACTGTTAATTTATGGTATACAATGAAGTGACTTACTTATGCATATATATGTATATTCATTCTTTTTCATATTGTTTTCCATTATGGTTTATGGTAGGATATTGAATATAGCTTCTTGTGGTATACAGTAGGACCTCATTGTTTATCCATCTTATACATACTAATTTGTTTCTGATGATCCCAAACTCCCAAT
This sequence comes from Capricornis sumatraensis, assembly GCF_032405125.1. Taxonomy (NCBI): domain Eukaryota; kingdom Metazoa; phylum Chordata; class Mammalia; order Artiodactyla; family Bovidae; genus Capricornis; species Capricornis sumatraensis. The sequence goes on along the minus strand of NC_091092.1, from coordinate 61,233,247 downwards.
CCATTCCTTCCTCAGCCCCCATCCCCCTTGGCAACCATAAGTCTGTTCTCTGAGTCTGTTTTTGTTTCATAGATAAGTTTATTTGTGTTATATTTTAGATTTCACATTTAAATGATATCATATGGTATTTCTCTTTCTCTTTCTGATTTACTTTGCTTAGTATGATAAACTCACGTTGCTGCAAATGGCATATATTTTATTCCTTTTTTATGACCAAGTAATTCCACTGGGGCTTCCTTGGTGACTCAGGTGGTGAAGAACATCCTGCAATGCTGGAGATCCAGATTCAATCCCTGGGTTGGGAAGATCTCCTGCAGAAGGGAATGGCAACCCAATCCAGTATTCTTGCCAGGATAATCCCATGGACAGAGGAGCTGGGTGGGCTACAATCTGTGGGGGTCACAATGAATTAAACACAGCTGAGTGACTAACACTATGCTAGACAGACTATAATATTCATACATATATATTCTTCTTTATCCATTCATCTGTTGTTGGACATTTAGGTTGTTTCCATGTCTTGGCTATCGTGAATAGTGCTGCTACAAACATATGCATGCAAGTATCTTTTCAAATTATAGTTTTGTCTGGATATATGCTCAGGAATGGGATTGCAGAATCATGCGGTAGTTCTATTTTTATTTTGTTGAGGAATCTCCATACTATTTTCCATAGTGGCAGTGAAAGTGATAGTGAAGTCGCTCAGTCGTGTCCGACTCTTTGCGACCCCATGGACGATAAACTACCAGGCTCTGCAGTCCATGGGATTTTCCAGGCAAGAATACTGGAGTGGGCTGCCATTTTCTTCTCCAGGGGATCTTCCCAACCCAGGGATCGAACCTGGCTCTCCTGCATTGCAGACAGACGCTTTACAGTCTGAGCTACTAGGGAAGCCCAACTTAGTGGCAGTACCAACTTACATTCCCACCAACAGTGAACTAGCATTCCCTTTTATGTTAATAAATTGCCTTGATGTGGAAAAAAAAAGGAAAGACCTATTAGATGTAGAAATGGAGATATTAAGCAGATAATTAGATATGAGTCTGGTGCTCAGCTGAGAGGTCATGCTGAAGATGTAACTTTGAGTATCACCAGATCCTACAGTTTACATTATTTATATGATCACATCAATTCACATGTCTTTAATACATTCTAGATGAAGTGGAGCTATTCTGTTTTCTAAATTTCCTACCACTCCTGCAGAGAGTATCAGTTTGTTCGGCCATTTTGGATGACAAGTTAGCAGTATGTATTAAAATCAAAATGCATACCATCAATGACCAAACAATACCACTATTCTGTGTCTACCCCAGAGTAACATTTGCACAAAAACAAAAACAGATATGGCAAGAATACTCCCACAACCTTATTTGTCATGGAAAAAAAGAGAGAGAGAGAGAGAGAGAGAAACAACCTAGGAGCCGACCAGCAGGGGAAAGCTAAATTTAAAGTATTTCCATATCAGGGAATATTATGCAATAGCATTCTGAAGATCAGCCCTGGGATTTCTTTGGAAGGAATGATGCTAAAGCTGAAACTCCAGTACTTTGGCCACCTCATGTGAAGAGTTGACTCATTGGAAAAGACTCTGATGCTGGGAGAGATTGGGGGCAGGAGGAGAAGGGGATGACAGAGGATGAGATGGTTGGATGGCATCACTGACTCGATGGACGTGAGTCTGAGTGAACTCTGGGAGTTGGTGATGGACAGGGAGGCCTGGCGTGCTGCGATTCATGGGGTCGCAAAGAGGCAGACATGACTGAGCGACTGAACTGAACTGAACTGAACTGAAAAGAATACAGAATCACTCTGGGTACTGTAATGAAAAGAGATCCAAGATAAATTGTTCAATAAAAAAATAATGTTGCAGAAGAATACTTCTATTTCTATGTTGATAGCTTAAAAAAATATGTGTTTTGTGCATGCATGTGTATGTACATACATTTGTATATATGAATTTAAAGGTTTTAAATATCTCAAATATTATACAACACATATAGCACTGGCTACATTTGTGTAGGATACAAATTTATCTACAGGCTACATTTGAGTTTGGTGGCTGTTCAAGAGAAATTTTAACTTTATAAGTAATGTTTTAATTTTATAATGAAAAGGTATTTACATATTACTTGAAAAATTACTTTTATCTAATTTAAAAGAGAAGAGTAATTATCTATAACTATCTGAAATCAAGTCATACCAAACTACATAATGAAGTGGTTAGGAACAGTGCCTTTGAAGTGGGGTTCGTAGATTTGAAACCTGGCTCTGCAAACTTAGTATCTGTGTTTGAGCAAAATACATACATTCTCTATGCTTCTATTTCCTCATTTTTAAAATGGAGATAATAACAATTTAGTTCAGTTCAGTCACTCAGTCATGTCTGACTCTTTGCAATCCCATGAACTGAAGCATGCCAGGCCTCTGTCCATCACCAAGTCACGGAGTCCACCCAAACCCATGTCAGTGATGCCATCCAGCCATCTCATCCTCTGTCACCCCTTCTCCTCCTGCCCTCAATCTTTCCCAGCATCAGGATCTTTTCAAATGAGCAAGCTCTTTGCATCAGGTGGCCAAAGTATTGGAGTTTCAGCTTCAACATCAGTCCTTCCAATGAATATTCAGGGCTGATCTCCTTTAGGATGGACTGGTTGGATCTCCTTGCAGTCCACGGGACTCCCAAGAGTCTTCTCCAACACCACACTTCAAAAGCACTCTCACATCCATACATGACTACTGGAAAAACCATAGCCTTGACCAGATGGACCTTTGTTGACAAAGTAATATCTCTGCTTTTTAATATGCTATCTAGGTTGGTCATAACCTTCCTTCCAAGGAGTGTCTTCTAATTTCATGGCTGCAGTCACCATCTGCAGTGATTTGGGAGCTCAGAAAAGTAAAGTCTGACACTGTTTCCACTGTTTCCCAATCTATTTGCCATGAAGTGATGGGAACAGATGCCATGATCTTAGTTTTCTGAATGTTGACCTTTAAACCAATTTTTTCACTCTTCTCTTTCACTTTCATCAAGAGGCTCTTTAGCTCCTCTTCACTTTCTGCCATAAGGGTGGTGTCATCTGCATATCTGAGGTTATTGATATTTCTCCTGGCAATCTTGATTCCAGCTTGTGTTTCTTCCAGCCCAGCGTTTCTCATGATGTACTCTGCATATAAGTTAAATAAGCAGGGTGACAATATACAGCCTTGCCATACTCCTTTTCCTATTTGGAACCAGTCTGCTGTTCCATGTCCAGTTCTAACTGTTGCTTCCTGAACTGCATGCAGGTTTCTCAAGAGGCAGGTCAGCTGGTCTGGTATTCCCATCTCTTTCAGAATTTTCCACAGTTTATTGTGATCCACACAGTCAAAGGCTTTGGCATTGTCAATAAAGCAGAAATAGATGTTTTTCTGGAACTCTTTTACTTTTTCAATGATCCAAAGGATGTTGGCAGTTTGATCTCTGGTTCCTCTGCTTTTTCTAAAACCAGCCTGAACATCTGGAATTTCATGGTTCATGTATTGCTGAAGCCTGGCTTGGAGAATTTTGAGCATTACTTTACTAGCGTGGGAGATGACTGCAATTGTGCGGTAGTTTGAGCATTCTTTGGCATTGCTTTTCTTTGGCGTTGGAATGAAAACTGACCTTTTCCAGTCCTGTGGCCACTGCTGAGTTTTCCAAATTTGCTGGCATATTGAGTGCAGTACTTTCACAGCATCATCTTTCAGGATTTGAAATAGCTCAACTGGAATTCCACCACCTCCACTAGCTTTGTTCGTAGTGATGCTTTCTAAGGTCCACTTGACTTCACATTCCAGGATGTCTGGCTCTAGATGAGTGATCACACCATCATGATTATCTGGGTCGTGAAGATCTTTTTTGTACAGTTCTTCTGTGTATTCTTGCCACCTCTTCTTAATATCTTCTGCTTCTGTTAGGTCCATACCATTTCTGTCCTTTATCGAGCCCATCTTTGCATGAAATGTTCCCTTGGTATCTCTAATTTTCTTGAAGAGATCTCTAGTCTTTTCCATTCTATTGCTTTCCTCTATTTCTTTGCATTGATCTCTGAGGAAAGCTTTCTTATCTCTCCTTGCAATTCTTTGGAACTCTGCATTCAAATGGGTATATCTTTCCTTTTCCCCTTTCCTTTTTGCTTCCCTTCTTTTCACAATACAACAGTACTTACTTCAAGTGACTGTGTTAAAATAATACATGCAAGAGGCTCAAGAATTGCCTAGCACATAGTTTGTTGTTCAATCACTAAGTCATGCCTGACTCTTTGAACCCCTGTCCTTCACTATCTCCCAGAGTTTCCTCAAACTCATGTCCATTGAGTCAGTGACACCATCCAACTATCTCATCCTCTGTACATAGTAAAGTGAAAATTAAAGTCACTTAGTCATGTGTCCGACTCTTTGTGACCCCATGGATTTATAATAGGCCATGGAATTTTTTAGGCCAGAATGCTAGAGTGGGTAGCCGTTCACTTCTCTAGGGGATCTTCCCAACCCAGGGATCAAATCCAGGTCTCCCAAATTGCAGGCGGATTCTTTATCAGTTGAGTCAACAGGGAGGTCCATAAATCTCAGGCACTTTTATTATTATTGTTTGCGTTTCAATTAATAGGCTTTTGGTTGGGCATATTAAATGTGTCTGTTTGGATATAATTCTTGTGAATAAGATGATGAAATGTAGGTTGAATGTTATTGTTAGGATATTCATAGCAAATTTACTCATTAAATATTTTGCAGAACTATTATGTGCAATTGTGTTCAAAGTGTTTTCATTCATACATTACTGTCTCCTTGAAAAGCCATAGTGTGATACTGTTTAATGGTTTTGTCAAAAACATGAGAAGAAAGAAAGATAAATGAAAACCACATAAATCATCAAAGGAATACCAATTCCACTGATAGCACACAGGGTTGAATCCAGTAAGATGAAAGTATTTTTTTTTAAGTTTCTTTCATCCAACAGCCACTTAGTGCTATAATACTCTCACCAGTACCCCAAATAAGAATCATTCTATCACTTATTAAATGTTTATTTGAACAAAGGACTCATCATTATGTGACACAGACTGTTCAGTTGTTGAGCAGCTAGAACTGTAGTTTATATTGACTTAAATCAGCAACTCTGAAACTTCAATAACTGGCTCCTTTCCTCACTTAGAGCTACACAAATCAATTTTGTTTCATCTTTTACATGGCAAGTTTTTGAATATTTGTAGACATTGATCCTGCCATCCTAGAATCATCTATTTTTCAAGTTAAAAATTCCTGCACTTATTTAGAAGAGTGATCTCCTATCACTCTCTTTATCCTCTGAACCAATTCCAGTTCAGTGATGCTCTACTTAAAGTGTAGGGCTTAGTATTTTTGTTACTGGAAAAGTACATCTTGCAACTTGCCACTTTTGCACGTATCAGAGACCTAATCTGGAGCAGTTGTTCTTCTAATGACCTCATGTACTTAACCCTTCTGGTATCTAATTAAAAATAAACATATATCAAGGTCCCTATGTTTCCCTGTGGAACTGCTCTAATTCATCTTTGTTCTCTGGCTACTACTTTACATAAAATAACCATGAGCAGTTAATTTTGGAAACACATATGATAGAAACTTTCAGTTCACTTTTTTTTCCCTTAATGTACTTTCAGTCATCAAACCTTCTGGCTATATTCAATGATAATTTTCTTACAGCTATTTATTCTTCCATCCCCAACCCTATGTGAAGTAAGGTGTCAGTCATTCAGTTGTGTCCAACTCTGTGCGACCCTATGGACCATAGCACGCCAGGCTCCTCTGTCTGTGGAATTTTCCAGACAAGAATACTGCAGTGAGTAGCCATTCTCTTCTCCAGGGGATCTTTCTGACCCAGGGATCAAACCCTGTTCTCCTGCATTTCAGGCAGATTCCTTACTGTCTGAACCACTAGGGAAACCCAACCCTATATAGGTGATACTAAAAACTAAACCTTAAAATGATATTACATGGCCTAGGCTAGCCTCATCAATTGGGAAAAATCTTGGCCTAGACTCTCTCAAAAATAGGAGAATCCAAGGGAGGTCACACCAGCATACCTGAGTCTGTTTCTTTATGCCTTTATAGATCCTTTGGTTTTCAAGTTCTGACTCTTAGCACAGTATTTGCTCTGAATTCAGAGTTTTTTGTTCCTCTGGCCCACTAAGATAAATCTCAGCTGACTCCCATAAGACTTCCAAGCATTGGGGTTTCATCCTTAGATCTCTTCTCAATCTATATTTATTCCCTCCCTCAACTAATCTTGCAGCGTTAAATACCATACATATGCTGAAAAAACAAGATGTATGTCTCCTATTCAAGTCCCTCCCTAAAATACTGCCATCCATCGTGTCAGATTCATCCCGACTGGCTCCCTTTAAAGTCATAGGATGGCTCCTGGCACACATCAGGACTACATTTGTCCTGAGAATGATTGCATTGCTTCCCACAGTCAAAATTCTGCCAAAGGCTTTTCCTATTATAAATTTCTAGTATCGTGTAGTTTTCTCTTTTAATTTGTTAATATAGGGAATTACTTTTATACATTTTTCTCAAATGTCACTTTTTATTCCAATTTTTTTTGAGTATGCCACACAGCTTGCAGGATCTTAGTTTCCCAACCAGCGACTGAACCTGGGCCCTCAGCAGTGAAAGTGTGGAGTCCTAACCACTGATCTGGCAGGGAATTCCTTATATATTATTAAATATTAAACCTTGCATCTCTAATGTAAAACCAACCAATTGATTAAATTATTAATGTTTCATATAGGTTAACACGTATATAAAAACCCCACCCATGCATGCATGCTCAGTTGTGTCTGATTCTTTGCAATCCCATAGACCGTAGCCTGCCAGGCTCCTCTGTCCATGGAATTCTCTTCCCAACCCAGGGATCAAACCCACAACTCTTACTTTTCCTAAATTGGCAGACAGATTCTTTACCTCTTGAGCAACCTGGGAAAGTCCTTTCTTTTCATTAATGAAATGGAAATGTCACATAATGCTTTTACATTACATAAAATGACATTTACATAGTGTCTTTATCTGGTCTTAGTATCATGATTATGCTGTCTTCAAGAATAAGTTAAGAAGTACCCCTTTTTATTGCTTGAGAAAGTTTGATTAAAATTACAATGATCTCCCTGAAATTTAATCAAATTTGTCTGTAAATCAATCTGGACTAGATGTTTTCTTTGGAGAAGTATTTTAAAATACTGCTTTAATTTATTTCATGATTCTGGGACTATTCAAAATTGTATATTTCCTTGGGTCATTATTGGTAAGTATAAGTCAAACTGCTTAACTACTATGTTGATATCTTCTATATTCTTCTGAATATAGAAAGTGAAGAGGAACTTAAGAGCCTCTTGATGAGGGTGAAAGAGGAGAGTGAAAAAGCTGGATTAAAACTCAACATTCAAAAAATGAAGATCATGGCATCCAGTCCCATCACTTCACAGTATATAGAAGGGGAAAAAGTGGGAACAGTGATAGACTTTATTTTTTTGGACTCTAGAATCACTGGGGATGGTGATTTCAGCCATGAAATTAAAAGATGCTTGCTCTTTAGAAGAGAAGGTATGACCAACCTAGACAGCATATTAAAAAGCAGAGATATCCCTTTGCCAACAAAGGTCTATATAGTCAAAACTATGACCATAAGGAAGGCTGAGCACCGAAGAATTGATGCTTTCAAATTGTGGCACTGGAGAAGACTCTTGAGAGTCCCTTGGACTAAAAAGAGATCAAACTAGTCCATCTTAAAGGAAATCAACCCTGAATATTCATTGGAAGCACTGATGCTGAAGCTGAAGCTCCAATACTGACTCATTGGAAAAGACCCTGATGCTGAGAAAGACTGAGGGCAGGAGGATAAGAGGGCAGCAGAGGATTAGATGGTTACACAGCATCACTGACTCAATGGACATGAGTTTGAGCAAACTTGGGGAGATAGTGAAAGACAGGGAAGCCTGACATGCTGCAGTCTATGGGGTTGCAAACAGTCAGACACACAACTTAACAACTGAACAACAACAATATTATTCTGAATTACTTTTGTCTCTTTGACCTAACACTATTTGAGAGAAAAGGGTTGAAATCTCCCTCTATGCAGTAGATTTATATTCCCTTGCTTATTCACCTAATCCCACCTTCCTTCTTTAGTCCATAAATACCCCCATCCCCTTACCTTCGAGAAGTTCCTTGACCAGGAATTAAATCCTGGCCTTGCAGTGAAAGCATCAAGTCCTAACCACTGGACTACCATGGAATTCCCTTCAGTTGATCTTCTTACTATATATAAATCTTATAAAGATGCCAGTGCTGGGCAAGAATCTTGATGAACACCTTGGCTGTGGGTTCAGCCTTCATTAACAGGCTGAAGGAAGGGGATGTGTGTTTGATCCCTGGTCCAGGAGCTAACAGCCATGTGCTGTGGGGCAACTAAGCCCACGCCACAAATACTGGAACCACATACTCTAGATGCCATGCATTTCAACTAGACATGCTCCATAGCAAGAGAAGCCTGCTCACTGGAACTAGAGAAACCCCCATCGCCACAACTAAAGAAAAGCCTGCATGCCCAACGAAGACCCAGGACAGCCAAAAAAAAAAAAAAAAGTGTATTATTGAAAAAGTGTGAGTGAGGAAGGACTGGAAAAGTAATTGGGAGCTGGCTTATGGGAGAGTAAATCAAAGACTCTATCAGGTATTTCTGAGCAGCTTTTTACAATTATAAGAAACTAAAGTAAAGCAATGAGGCGTTATAGTGAATGTGGTATGTGGAAAATGTGCAAGAATGCATGGTCTATACCCCTTAGCTGTGCTGAGACCAGGCGGCTTGAGATATTGCTGTGAAGTATATCACAGAAATCTGCTGCATGCTCTAAAACACCAAAGAATGCTGTTACTTCGTGTCCTGAATGGTGGGGAAGAAGGATGTGCACCCAACTTCTCCTGAGACAACACCCAAATCACAACTAGGTACTGAATGACCATCGACAGGAGGATGTTGGAACTCCTCAAAAAAAGATACCCCGCATCCAAGGACAAAGAAGAAGCTGTCATGAGTCAGTAGGAGGGGGCGCAACCACATTAAAATCAAACCCCGTACCTGCCAGGTGGGTGGCCCACAAACTACAGAACAATAATACCAAAGAAGTTCTCTCACTGTTGCGAAGGTTCTAAGCCCCACAACAGACTTCCTAACCTTTTGATCCGGCCAAGGGACTGGGAATTCCCAGGGAGTCTGACTTTGAAGGACAATGGGATTTGATTATAGAACATCCACAGGACTGGGGGAAACAGACTCTTGAGGGCACAATAAAAACCTTGTGCCCACCAGGACCCAGGAGAAAGGAGCAGTGTACCCCAAAGAGACTAAACCAAACTGGCTATGAGTGTTGGAGTGTCTCCTGTGAAGGCCTGGGTCGGCAGTGGCCTGCCTCAGGGACAGAGCCAGAGACACTGGTAGCAGCAGTCCTGGGAGGTGCACATTGGCATAAGTCCTCTCGGAGGTCACCCTTCAGTTCAGTTCAGTTCAGTCACTCAGTCGTGTCCGACTCTTTGCAACCTCATAGACTGCAGCACGTTAGGCCTCCCTGTCCATCACCAACTCCTGGAGTTTACTCAAACTCATCTCCATTGAGTCAGTGATGCCATCCAACCATCTCATCCTCTGTTGTCCCCTTCTCTTCCTGCCTTCAATCTTTCCTAGCATCAGGGTCTTTTCAAATGAGTCAGTTGTCTGCATCATGTGGCCAAAGTATTGAAATTTCAGCTTCAACATCAGTCCTTCCAATGAATATTCAGGGCTGATCTCCTTTAAGATGGACTGGTTGGATCTCCTTGCAGGCCAAGGGACTCTCAAGAGTCTTCTCCAACACCACATTTCAAAAGCATCAATTCTTCAGTGCTCAGCTTTATAGTCCAACTCTCACATCCATACATGACTACTGGGAAAACCATAGCCTTAACCAGGCGGACCTTTGTTGGCAAAGTAATGTCTCTGCTTTTTAATATGCTGTCTAGGTTGCTCATAACTTTTCTTCCAAAGACTAAGTGCCTTTTTATTTCATGGATGCAGTCACCATCTGCAGTGATTTTGGAGCCCCCTAAATAAAGTCTGCCACTGGTTTCACTGTTTCTCCATCTATTTGCCATGAAGTGATGGAACTGGATGCCATGATCTTAGTTTTCTGAATGTTGAGTTTTAAGCCAAATTTTTCACTCTCCTCTTTCACTTTCATCAAGAGGATCTTTAGTTCTTCACTTTCTGCCATAAGGGTGGTGTCATCTGCATATCTAAGGTTATTGACTTTTCTCCCGGCAATCTTGATTCCAGCTTGTGCTTCATCCAGCCCACCGTTTCTCATGATGTACTTACTCAGCATATAAGTTAAATAAGCAGGGTGACAATATACAGCCTTGCCATACTCCTTTTCCTATTTGGAACCAGTCTGTTCCATGTCCAGTATTAACTGTTGCTTTCTGACCTGCATACAGATTTCTCAAGAGGCAGGTCAGGTGGTCTGGTATTCCCATCTCTTTCAGAATTTTCCACAGTTTATTGTGATCCACACAGTCAAAGGCTTTGGCATAGTCAATAAAGCAGAAATAGATGTTTTTCTGGAACTCTCTTGCTTTTTCGATGATTCAGTGGATGTTGGCAATTTGATCTCTGGTTCCTCTGCCTTTTCTAAAACCAGCTTGAACATCTGGAAGTTCATGGTTCACGTATTGCTGAAGCCTGGCTTGGAGAATTTCGAGCATTACTTTACTAGCATGGGAGATGAGTGCAATTATGTGGTAGTTTGAGCATTCTTTGGCATTGCCTCTCTTTGGGGTTGGAATGAAAACTGACCTTTTCCAATGCTGTGGCCACTGCTGAGTTTTCCAAATTTGCTGGCATATTGAGTGCAGCACTTTCACAGCATCATCTTTCAGGATTTGAAATAGCTCAACTGGAATTCCATCACCTCCACTAGCTTTATTCGTAGTGATGCTTCCTAAGGCCCACTTGACTTCACATTCCAGGATGTCTGGCCCTAGGTGAGCGATTACACCATCGTGATTATCTTGTACAGTTCTCTTTATTCTTGCCACCTGTTCTTAGTATCTTCTGCTTCTGTTAGGTCCCTACCATTTCTGTCCTTTATTGAGCCCATCTTTGCATGAAATGTTCCCTTGGTATCTCTAATTTTCTTGAAGAGATCTCTAGTCTTTTCCATTCTGTTGTTTTCCTCTATTTCTTTGCACTCACTGAGGAAGGCTTTCTTATCTCTCCTTGATATTCACCCTTAAAGGTAACATAAAGCCTGTAGATTCCAGGACTGTGCTGCCTCAGGCCAAACAACTAACAGGGAGGGAACACAGTCCCAACCATCAGAGAAAACTGAATTAAAGATTTATTGAGCCTAGCCCTGCCCACCAGAGCAAGACCCAGTTTTCCCCACAGCCAGCCCCTCCCATCAGGAATCTTGCACAAGCTTCTTATCCTCATCCATCAGAGGGCAGACAGGAGAAGCAAGAACTACATTCCCACAGCCTCCAGAATGAAAATCACAACCACAGAAGGCTAATCTAAATGATCGCGTGGATCACAGTCTTGTGTAACTCAATGAAGTGATGAGCCATGCCACACAGGGCCACCCAAGACTGATGGGTCGTGGTGGAGAGTTTTGACAAAATGTGGTCCACTGGAGAAGGCAATAGCAAACCACTTCAGTATTCTTTCCTTAAGAACCCCAGGAACTTTCCCTGTATTCAATGTTTGCTTTGCAGTTTTGAGGTTATAAATATATTTAAAATGTAAGTTAAACACTTAGCATTCAGTGGTGATTCTTTCTATATCTAATATTTTTGTGTAAAAGTCTATTTTATCCGATATTAATGTAGGTACACCATTTTCCTTTTCTTAATTTTTGCTTGCTATTTTTTCCCATGCTTTTACTGATAAAAAGTCTTTTATTGGGCTAAATTCTAAACATTTGTTGCTATTACTGTAAGAACTACTATTAACTATTTATATGTAACCTTCAAATTAGCAACTTTGGATCACTTACCCTTTAATTATAAATGGAAGTTAATTCAGAGAAATCCTAATTATGAATTTGACCCATGACACATACAGAGTCAAATACACACATTCATTTGGGAAGTTAGTCCATAATGATTTCTAATTGTTCAAGCTTGCTGCAGGTATAGTTCATGTCAATAATCTCTCTGCTACTACATATTCCTGTATTTAAATACTGGACTTGAAATAATCATAGTGGTTGTAAAGATTAAAAAAATAGAACCTTGAGTTACTTTATTTCTATCATTTTGCTTGAACATGGATTTAAAAAAATTCAAAACAAACAGTATGAGCTGTGAGAACATTGGATCGATATGCTTACAATTGAAATTAAAAAAAACCTTTTTATTTTATTTTGGAGTACAGCCAATTAACAATGTTGTGATAGTTTCAGGTGAATAGCAAAGGGACTCATCCATACATACACATGTATTCAATACATCTGAAATTTAGCATTTTAAAATTAATTGTCATTTTGAAACTAAAGAAGAAATTGTAAAGAGAGTGATTTTTGCATATTGTTGCATGATATTAAAAATACTTTTTTCATATGAAGGATGAGAACACTAAAAAACGATCTACTCCTGGTGATAAATACACTATGTATGCCATTGCCAGGCAATTGGCTCATTCTCTTTATAAGCTCTTAGAATTTTCTCCTCAAGACATTCTGAAATTCCACTATCACTAGGTGTGGGTTTTTTCTTATTCTCCTTAAGGGCACTGCTAATAAGAAGTTGTTTATCTCTAATTCTGGAAAATTTATCTACATGATTTTTTTTAAAACTTACCTTTTCTGTATTTTAATTTTTTTCTCCTTTTCTGAGACTCTTATTACCTACATATTAGCACCTCTATTTCTATTACACATACATATCCCTGAGGTTTCTTTTATATTTTCCTTTCCTATAGTGCTGCTATAAACATTGAGGTGTAGGTATCTTTTTGAATTACGGTTTTCTCCAAATATATGCCCAAGAGTGGGATTGCTGGATCATACTGTAGTTCTATTTTTATTGTTTTAAGGAACCTCCATACTGTTCTCTATAGTCACTGTGCCAATTTACATTCCTACCAATAGTTTAGAAAAGGTTTTCCTTTTGTTCACACCCTCTCCTGCATTTATTTCTAGACTTTTTGATGATGGCCTTTCTGACCAATGTGTAGTGACACCTCATTGTAGTTTTGATTTGCATTTCTGTAATAATTAGCAATGTTGAACATCTTTTCATGTGCTTTTTGGCCATCTGTATGTCTTTTTTGGAGAAGTGCCTATTTAGATATTCTGCCTATTTTTGATTGGGTTGTTTTGTTTCGTTTGTTTGTTTTTTGATACTGAGCTGCATTCGCTGTTTGTATATTTTGGAGATTAATCCCTTGTTTGTCACTTTATTTGCAAATATTTTTTCCCATTCTATGGATTGTTTTTTCATTTTGTTTATGGTTTCCTTTGCTGTACAAAAGCTTTTAACTGGGTCCCATTTGTTTATTCTTATTTTTATTTTCATTATTCGAAGAGGTGGATCCAAAATGATATTGCTGTGATTTATGTCAAAAAGTGTTCTGCCTATGTTTTCCTCTAGAAGTTTTATAGTATGCAGTCTTACATTTAGGTCTTTAATCCATTTTGAGTTTATTTTTGAGTATGGTGTTACAGAATATTCTGATTTCATCCTGTTACATGTAACTGTCTTGTTTTCCCAGCACCACTTACTGAAGAGACTGTCTTTTCTTCATTGTGTATTCTTGCTTCCTTTGTTATAGATCTATTGACCATAGTTGAGTGGGTTTATTTCTGGGCATTCTATCCTGTTCCACTGATCTATATTTCTGTTTGGGGGCCAATACCAAATACCAATATTTTGATGATTGTAGCTTTGTAGTATAGCCTGAAGCCAGGGAGCCTGATTCCTTTAGCTCTGTTCCCCCACCTCAGGATTGCTTTGGCTATTCAGTGTCTCTTGTGTTTCAATACAAATAATTTTTTTCTAGTTCTGTGAAAAATGCCACTGGTTATTTGATAGGGATTGCATTGAATCTGTAGATTCCCTTAGGTAGTATAAACATTTTCACAATCTTATTCTTGCAATTGAAGAACATAATATATTTTTCCATCTGTGTGTGTCATCTTCAATTTCTTTCATCAATGTCTTACAGTTTTCAGAGTAAAAGACTTTTGTCCCTTAGGCAAGTTTATTCTTAAGTATTTCATTCTTTTTGATTCAGATTTTAATATTTCTTGTAGAGCTGGTTTTGTGATGCTGAAGTCTTCTAGCTTTAGCTTGTCTGAAAACTCTTTATCTCTCCTCCATATCTGAATGCTAGCCTTGGTGGATAGAGTATTCTTGATCACAGCTTTTTTTCCCCCTTTCATCACTTTGAATATACAGTGCTACTTCCTTCTGATCTGCAGTTTTTCTGCTAAAAAGTCTATTCAGAGTCTTATATACATAAATAGTTGCTTTTCTCTTGCTGCTTTAATATTCCCATTTTAATTTTTGTCATTTTAATTACAATGTGTCTTTGTGTGGTCCTCGTTGGATTAATCTTGTTTGGGACTCTCTGTGCTTCCTGGACCTGGATGTGTGTTTCCTTTCCAAGATTAGTGAAATTTTCAGCTATTACTTTTTTAAATACGTTCTCTGCCCCTTTCTCTCTTACTTGTCCATTGAGATTCCTATAAGGTGAATGTTAGTACATTTGGTGCTGTCCAAAAGGTCTATTAAACTGTACTTTTTTTTTCTAAAAAAATCCTCAGTTAAATTTTTTTTTTTCTTTTTCTGTTCAGCTTGGGTAATTCTCACTACTCCATCTTCTAGTCAAACAATTAGTTCCCGTGTATCACATAATCTACTATTGATTCCTCCTGGTATATTTTTTTAATTTCAGTTATTATATTCTTCAGCTCTGTTTAGTTCTTTTTTATATTTTGCAACTTTTTGTTAAAGTTCTCACTCTGTTCATCAATTCTCCTCCCATGAGAATTCTTATAATGATTACCTTGAACTCTTTATTGGGTGAATTTCTTATCTCCTTTCTTTATAGTTCTTTTACTGAGTGTTTATCTTGTTTCTTCATTTGGAACATAGTCCACTTTTTCCTCATTTTCTGTGTTTACTTCTATATATTAGATAGGTCAGTTACATTTTCCAGTCTTGAAGAGTGGCTTTATGTAGAAGACATTCTGTTGACTTGAGCAAGATGCTTCCTCCTGGTCACCAGTTATATGCTTTAGGAGTTCCCCCTATTTAGGCTGCATGCACCCTTCTGGTGGAGGAGCCAACTACTGTGGGCATGCTGGTAGGTGAGGCTGGCCTCTGGCAGTTGGCTGCCAGGACCTGGCTCATGCAGTGGCTGCCCCAGTGGTAGGCAGGTCCAGCAATGATCATGGTTGGTTGCAGGGCTTGCAGGTGCCTGGGGTTGATAGTGTCTCTTTGGTGGGCACAGCTAGGTTCTGGCTGGCTGGCTATGGGATATTCAGGGACTTGGGCCAGTACTGGCCCACTGGTGGATGGGGCCTGTTCCCAGGGCATCTGGCTGTGTCACCTGGGTGCCTGGGTGTGGGGCTGGGAGGGTCCCAGGGCTGGTCTGCTGCACTGGTGAGTGGGATCCTGTCCCTCCATGGTCTAGGAAGTCCCAAAACTGGTGCTGCCTGTTCATGGCCAGATAAGCTCTCAGCATTAATAGGCTAGAGAGGGAACTCCAAAATGGCAATTGCCAGTCCCAGGTCCTTGTGGTAGAATGAGCTCCCCAAAATGGCTCTCACCATTATGTGCCCCAGGGGAAGTTCTGGTTGCCTCCTGCCTCTCTAGGAAGCTCTCCAATATCAGTGAGTGGGTCTGATCCAGAGCATGTGAGCTTTTATACATACCTTTAAGAGTGACATACCCTTAAGACTTCCCTGGTGGCTCAGATGGTAAAGTGTCTGCCTACAATGTGGGAGACCTGGGTTCGATCCCTGGATTGGGAAGATCCCCTGGAGAAGGAAATAGCAACCCACTCCAGTATTCTTGCCTGGAAAATCCCATGGATGGAGGAGCCTGGTGGGCTACAGTCTATGGGGTTGCAAAGAGTTGGCCATGACTGAGCGACTTCACTTTCACTTTAAGAGTGAAGTCTTCTTTTCCTTTAGCCCTCCAGCTCTCTTATTTTCAAGCCCTGCTTGCTTTCAAACCCAGTTGTTTTGGGAGCTTGTTTTCCTGGTGCAGAACACCCAGACTAAGGAACCCAATGTGGGCCTTAGAATCCTTGCTCTTTGTGAAGAACTTTTGCAGTTATGATTATCCTCCCATCTGTTGGTTGCCTACCATGGGAATGGGCCTTGACTATACTGCATCTCTCCTACCCATCTCATCATGGTTCCTTCTCTATATCTTTAGTTGTGAAACATCTTTTATGCTAGTGTTCAAGTCATCCTCATAGATAGCTACTCTGTAAATAGTTGTAATTTTGGTGTGCCCGTGTGAGGAGATGATCTCAGGGTCTTCCTATTCCACCATCTTGACCATACCACCCCCATTTTGTTATTTTAGGAAATTCTTTGTGACATTTAGATCCTTCAAATGTCCATAAAAATTTTAGTATCAGCTTATAAATATCTTCTAAAAACCTGTTGAGATATTGATCATCTTGAGCTGATCTGTGAGTTAATGAAAATTTGATACAACTTTGACACAACTGAGTCCTCCAATCTATGAATATGGTGGATCTGTCCATTTATTTAACTTTTTTTCTTTCAACAAAATTTGAACTGTTAAAGGTACAAGTTTTCACATATTTTGCTAAAAGTAGCTTTAAGTAATTCATGTTTTAGATACTATTTTAAATGTAATTGTTTTTATGTCAATATTCAATTGTTATTTGCTTATTTACTTAAAAAATCAGTTTTTGTGTGTGATCTTGTATCTTGTGACCTTGTTCAACTGTGTATTTAATAGCATTTCTGAAGATTCACTAGGATTTTCCATTTATGCAAAATGTCACTTGTAAATAAAGATAATGTTTTTTTTTCCTTTCCAATTTTCATGATTTTATTTCTTATACTGATCTCATTATAATGGTTAGGATCCCCAGTACAATGTTGAAAAGAAACGACAAGAGTAGGCATCCTTGCATTGTTCTCAATTTTAAGGGTAAAACATCAGGGCCTTTTTTTATAGATGCCCTTTGTCAGGTTACTCTTCTATTTCCTTTAGCTAAGACTTTTTTAAAAATCATCAATTAGCCTTGAATTTTTCAAATTTTTTTTCTGCGTATAAAGATAATCATATGGTTTTTCTTCATTACTCTGTTCATATGGTGAATTATGACAATTTATTTTCAAATATTTAAAGTATTTCAAATAATGCAACCTTGCACTCACAGAATAAACCCCACTTGATTGTGATACATTTTTTAATACATATTGCTGGATCCAAGTTGCTAATGTTTTGTTGAGTAATTTTATATATTTGTTCATAAGAGAGGTTGCTCTGTAGCTTTCTATTCCTATATTATTTTAGTCTGGTTTTAATATCAGGGTTATGCTGGTCTAAAGATTGTTTTTAAAATGTCCTTTCTTCTAATTTGTGGAAGAGTTTGTGTAGGATTGATATTTTGTTGTCATTGTTGTTTAGTCGCTAAGTTGTGTCTGACTTTTTTGTGACCCCATGGGCTGTCCATGGGATTTTCCAGTCAAGAATATTGGAGTGAGTTGCCATTTCCTTCTTCAGAAGATCTTCCTGACCCAGGAATCAATACTTCTTCCTTAAATGTTCCATAGAATTTTTGTGTCCATCTGATCCTATAATGATTTAAATGATGAATTCAGTGTCTTTCTATAATATAAGCTTATTCCAATTTTCCTTTTTTTAGTCAATTTCAAAAATTTGATTTTTTTCAAGCAATTTTTCAATTTCATCTAGTTGTGAAATCTCTTGGTTTATGGCAATAGAGTCCTAATTTTATTCCACTGTAGTCAGAAAACATACTTTGTATGATTTCACTCCTTTTAAATTTATTGAGACTTGTTTTACGGCTATTTTGGTGGCTAATAGTCCATGTACAGTTGAAAAGAATTTGTGTTTTGCTGTTCTCTATAGATGCCAATTAAATCATGTTGGTTGATCTAGTTCTTCAAATGTTTTATACCCATATTGATGTTCTGTCTACTTGCTCTATCAGTTACAGAGAAAAACCTGTTGGAATATCCAACTATAATCATGTTTTGTCTATTTTGCCTTGTATTTATGTCAGCTTTTGCTTACTGTGCATTCAGTCCCTGCTGTTATGTGCATACATATTTAGGATCGCTGTGTCTTCCTAGAGAATGAACCTGTTTATCATTGTGAAATGTCTATCTTTATTCCTAACAATATTTCTTATTCTGAAATCTATTTTATATGATATTAATATAGCTACTCCATCTTTCTTTGGATTATTTTTGGATTATGTACAATTTACCACATATTTCCTTTTAACCTTTCTGTGTTTTTATAATAAAGTGAGTCTCTTATAGAAAACATATAACTGCGTCTTGATTTTGGATCCAAGAGAGGAGAAAATATTTCTTTTCCTTTATAATATAAGGAACTCTTCTTTCAAAGTCAAAGTAAGTAAAGTCAAATCAGTATGTTTTCCAAGATGAGTCAATGCCACCTGACTAAACAAGATTTTAAAAATCACAGTAAGAAATAAGAAAAAATTAAAAATACTTCTGGGCATTTTGACACTGAATGAATAATGCATGACTTTCAAGCAGCATATAATACAAATTAAAATTTTGAGTCAACATCTCAGGCACATTTTATAATGAGATTGCATTAGAGAATTAAGTATAGGTCTAAGTCACAGACACAATTGAAATACAGATATCTCTCAATGTTATGCCTTAGTATAAGGGAGCAAAGATATCGACAACCTGTAAAAAAGAAATCTAAAACTTTATTTATCAGTGGAATAGACTATAGCACATTGATATGTGCTTTTTTTTCCCCAGCAGTTTAAAAATAGACCAGATAGGTAGTACACAACAATTAACAACACAATTACTATTTTAGCAGAAGGAAGACTGAAATATGTAATTAAATAAGTACTTGTAATTAACTTCCTCAGTGATCAATACAAAGAAAGAGAAGAAAACAGTAGATTGGGAAAAACTAGAGATCTCTTCAAGAAAATCAGAGATACCAAGGGAACATTTCATGCTAAGATGGGCACAATAAAGGACAGAAATGGTAGGGACCTAACAAAAGCAGAAGATATTAAGAAGAGGTGGCAAGAATATACACAAGAACTATAGATTAAAGTGTCTGTCTGGAATGCGAGAGACCCGGGTTCGATCCCTGGGTTGGGAAGATCCCCTGGAGAAGGAAATGGCAACCCACTCCAGTACTCTTGCCTGGAGAATCCCATGGAGGGAGGAGCCTGGTAGGCTACAGTCCATGGGGTCGCAAAGAATCGGACACGACTGAGCGACTTTACTTACTTTACTTATACCAAAAAAAGCTTAATTACCCAGATAACCACTATGGTGTGATCACTCACCTAGAGCCAGACATTTTGGAATGCGAAGTCAAGTGGGCCTTAGGAAGCATCACTATGAACAAAGCTAGTGGAGGTGGTGGGATTTGGGTTGACCTATTTCAAATCCTAAAAGATGATGCCGTGAAAGTGCTGCACTCAATACGCCAGCAAATTTGGAGAACTCAGCAGCAGCAACAGGACTGGAAAAGGTCAGTTTTCATTCCAATCCCTAAGAAAGGCAATGTCAAAGAACGTTCAAACTACCACACATTTGCATTCATCTCACACATTAGCAAAATAATGCTCAAAATTCTCCAAGCCAGACTTCAACAGTACATGAACTGTGAACTTTCAGATGTTCAAGCTGGATTTAGAAAATGCAGAGGAACCAGAGATCAAATTGCCAACATCCACTGGATCATCGAAAAAGCAAGAGAGTTCCAGAAAAACATCTGCTTTATTGACTACACCAAAGCCTTTGTCTGTGTGGATTACAACAAACTGTGGAAAATACTTAAAGAGATGGGAATACCAGACCACCTTACCTGCCTCCTGAGAAATCTGTATTCAGGTCAAGAAGCAACAGTTAGAACTGGACATGGAACAACAGACTGGTTCCAAATCAGGAAAGGAGTACATCAAGGCTGTATATTGCTACCCTGCTTATTTAAATTATATGCAGAGTACATCATGCAAAATGCCAGGGTGGATGAAGCACAGGGTGGAATCAAGATTGCTGGGAGAAATATCAATAACCTCAGATATGCAGATGACACCACCCTTATGGCAGAAAGTGAAGAAGAACTAAAGAGCCTCTTGATGAAAGTGCAATGGGAGAGTGAAAAAGTTGGCTTAAAACTCAACATTAAAAAAATGAAGATCATGGCCTCTGGTCCCAACAGTTCCTAGCAAATAGAACAATGGAAACAGTGACTGACTTTATTTTGGGGGCGCTCCAAAATCACTGCAGATGGTGACTGCAGCCACGATATTAAAAGACGCTTGCTCCTTGGAAGAAAACCTCTGACAAACCTAGACAGCATATTAAAAAGAAGAGACATTAATTTGCCAACAAAGGTCTGTTTAGTCAAGGCTATGAGTTTCCCAGTAGTCATGTATGGATGTGAGAGTTGGACTATAAAGAAAGCTGAGCACTGAAGAATTGATGCTTTTGAACTGTGGTGTTGAAGAAGATTCTTGAGAGTCCCTTGGACTGCAAGGAGATCCAACCAGTCCATCCTAATGGAAATCAGTCCTGAATATTCATTGGAAAGACTGATGCTGAAGCCAAAACTCCAAAACTTTGGCCACCTGATGTGAAAAACTGACTCATTGGAAGACTTTGATGCTGGGAAAGATTGAGGGCAGGAGGAAAAGGGGACGGCAGAGGATGAGATGGTTGGATGGCATCACCAACTTGATGGACATGAGTTTGAGCAAGCTCTGGGAGTTGGTGATGGACAGGGAAGCCTGGCATGCTGTGGTCCATGGGGTCACAAAGAATCAGACATGAGTGAATGACTCAACTGAACTTAATACAATCAGACTTTAGCCTAGTCAATGAAGCAGAAGTAGTACATGTTCTAGAATTACTTTGCTTTCTCTATGATCCAATGACTGTTGGCAATTTGATCTGGTTCCTCTGACTCTTCAAATACAGCTTGTATATCTGGAAGGTCTCTGTTCACATATTGCTGAAGCTTAGTCTGAAGGATTTTGAGTATGACCTTGCTAGCATATGAAATAAACACAATTGTATGGTAGTTTGAACATTCTTTGGCATTACCCTACTCTGGGATTAGAATGGAAACTGATTTTTTCCAGTCCTGTGGCCTTGTGAGTTTTGCAAATTTGTTGACATATTGCGTGCAACTCTTTAACAACACCATCTTTTAAGATTTTAAATATCTCTGTTGGAATTCCATTACCTCCAGTAGCTTTGTTCACAGTAATGCTTCCTTAAGCCCACTTGACTTCACACTCCAGGATACAGGGCTCTAGGTGAGTGATCACACCATCATGACTATCTGGGTCATTAAACCTTTCTTATATAGTTCTTGTGTGTATTCTTGCCAACTTGTCTTAATCTCTTTTGTTTCTGTTAGGTCCTTACCATTTTGTCCTTTATCATGCTCATGTTTGCATGAAATGTTCCCTTGATATCTCCAGTTTTCTTGAAAAAATCTCTAATCTTTCCCATTCTATTGTTTCTCTGTATTTCTTTGCATCCTTCATTTAAGAATGATTTCTTTTTTTATGTTTATGGTAGATTTAATTAAAAATATTTTCCAAAATCTTTTTAGAAACTTGAAATATTTTCTCTCTTTATATATATATATATATATATATAAAGTATAGTTGACTTACAATGTTTCAGGTGCACAGCAAGGTGATTCAGTTATTCAAAAGCACATATATTATTTTTAGAAGTATTTTCCATCCTAAGTTATTGCAATATATTGACTATAGTTCTATAAGCTACACAGTAAACCTTTGTTGTTTGTTGCATATCTATTTTTTAATTAAAAATCTAGCATCTTACTCATAGTGAGTCAAACAAGTAGACTCAAAATGTCATATTTTTTTAGTTAGGCAAAAATTCATATGTTTTCTAAAATATATATGTTATATATACTTATGTATATATGTATATAAAAGCTTTTCTACTACACTTGATGAAGGCTTGAAAAAGAACATCAAAAAAAGAAAAGATGGAGAAATTGGAGAATATAAACTAAATGAAATGGGAGCACTGAATATGAAATTTAAAAAGTGAAACCAAGTAGATAAAAGTAAAAGATCCTCATATAGTCTAGTTGCTTTTAAACATGACTGCTCATTAGAAACATATCTGGACCTCTGGAGAAAGTAATACCTGAGCATTTACATTTTTCAAAAAATTTCAAGATAATTCTGATACGCATCTCTATTTTAAAAAGTCATTACAAGTTTTTCTGTTAGATCTTACTTTTGGTGATATACAGTTCTATTATGTTTCTGTTGATCAATCATAATAAAATGGTATTAAGCTAGTGGAGGTGATGGAATTCCAATTGAGCTGTTTCAAATCCTGAAAGATGATGCTGTGAAAGTGTTGCACTCAATATGCCAGCAAATTTGGAAAACTCAGCAGTGGCCACAGCATTGGAAAAGGTCAGTTTTCATTCCAATCCCTAAGAAAGGAAATGCACAATTGCACTCATCTCACATGCTAGTAAAGTAATGATCAAAATTCTCCAAGCCAGGCTTCAGCAATATGTGAACCGTGAACCCCCTGACATTCAAGCTGGTTTTAGAAAAGGCAGAGGAACCAGAGATCAAATTGCCAACATCTGCTGGATCATGGAAAAAGCAAGAGAGTTCCAGAAAAACATCTATTTCTGCTTTATTGGCTATGCCAAAGCCTTTGACTGTGTGGATCACAATAAACTGTGGAAAATTCTGAAAGAGATGGGAATACCAGACCACCTGACCTGCCTCTTGAGAAATCTGTATGCAGGTCAGGAAGCAACAGTTAGAACTGGACATGGAACAGACTGGTTCCAAATAGGAAAAGGAGCACGTCAAGGCTGTATATTGTCACCCTGCTTATTTAACTTATATGCTGAGTAAGTACATCATGAGAAACGGTGGGCTGGATGAAGCACAAGCTGGAATCAAGATTGCCGGGAGAAAAGTCAATAACCTTAGATATGCAGATGACACCACCCTTATGGCAGAAAGTGAAGAAGAACTAAAGATCCTCTTGATGAAAGTGAAAGAGGAGAGCGAAAAAGTTGGCTTAAAGCTCAACATTCAGAAAACGAAGATCATGGCATCCGGTCCCATCACTTCATGGGAAATAGATGGGGAAACAGTAGAAACAGTGTCAGACTTTCTTTTTTGGGGCTCCAGTATCACTGCAGATGGTGACTGCAGCCATGAAATTAAAAGACGCTTACTCCTTGGAAGAAAAGTTATGACCAACCTAGATAGTATATCAAAAGCAGAGACATTACTTTGCTGACTAAGGTCCGTCTAGTAGGCTATGGTTTTTCCTGTGGTTATGTATGGATGTGAGAGTTGGACTGTGAAGAAAGCTGAGCACCGAAGAATTGATGCTCTTGAACTGTGGTGTTGGAGAAGACTCTTGAGAATCCCTTGGACTGCAAGGAGTTCCAACCAGTCCATTCTGAAGGAGATCAACCCTGGGATTTCTTTGGAAGGAATGATGCTAAAGCTGAAACTCCAGTACTTTGGCCACCTCATGGGAAGAGTTGACTCATTGGAAAAGACCCTGATGCTGGGAGGGACTGGGGGCAGGAGGAGAAGGGGACAACAGAGGATGAGATGGCATCATGGACTCGATGGACGTGAGTCTGAGTGAACTCCGGGAGATGGTGATGAACAGAGAGGCCTGGCGTGCTGTGATTCATGGGGTCGCAAAGAGTCGGACACGACTGACTGAGCGACTGAACTGAACTGAACTGAACTGAAGTGAGTAATAATTACATAATCACAATAGTAAAAGGTGTTTACCAGTTTTCACCATCAAGAGCCAGACAAAAAGTAAAAGGTAATTAAAATTTCTATCCATAATGGGAACATGATTAACTTAACAATATAAGATAAGTACTTACAATTTGGGTTAGGGGGTCAAGCAGAGTGTTTTGGTAAGTGGAAGTGCATACATGCACATGTTTTCATCCACCCAGTCAGTCTCTGTCTTTTGGTTGGTGCATTGAATCCACTTACATTTAAGGTAGTTATCTATATGTACCCTGGTGGCTCAGATGGAAAGGAATCTGCCTACAATGCAGGAGCCACAGGAGACACAGGTTTGATCCCTGGGTAGGGAAGATCCCCTGGAGGAGGGCATGGCAACATTCCAGTATTCTTGCCTGAAGAATCCCATGGACAGAGGGGCCTGGAAGGCTACAGTCTATGGGGTCTTATAGAGTTCAACAAGGCTGAGCAACCAATACCCACACACATGATTCTTTTATGGAAAAGGAAATGGCAGCCCACTGCAATATTCTTGCTGGGAAAATCCCACAGACAGAGAAGCCTGGCGGTCTATAGTCCATGGGGTCGCAAAGAATCAGAAACTTCTGAGCACATGCACACACACATGATACTATTACTATTTTATTAATTGTTTTAGGTATATTTCCTGCAGGTCTTTTCCTTCTCTTGTGTTTCCTGCTTAGAGAAGTTCCTTTTTCATCTGTTGTAAAGCTGGTTTGGTGGTGCTGAATTCTCTTAACTTTTGTTTGTATGGAAAGCTTTTGATTTCTCCATCAAATCTGAAGAAGAGTCTTGCTGGGTAGAGTGTTCTGGTTGTAGGTTCTTCCCCTTCATCACTTTAAATATATCATGCCATTCTCTTCTGGCTTGTAGAGTTCCTGTTAAGAAATCAGCTGATAGCCTGATGGGAGTCCCCTTGTACATTATTTGTCATTTTTCCCTTGTTGCTGTTAATATTTTATGTATGTCTTTATTTTCTGTAAGTTTGACTACTAGGTGTCTCGATTTGTTCCTCCTTGGGTATATCCTGCTTGGGACTTTCTGTGATTCCTGGACTTGGTTGGCTATTTCCTTTCCCATGTATGGGAAGTTTTTAGCTATTATTTCTTCAAATATTTTCTCAGGTCCTTTCTTTCTCCCTTCTCCTTCTGGAACCCCTATAATGCGAATGTTAGTGTGTTTAATGTTGCCCCAGAAGTCTCTTAGGCTGTCTTAATTTCTTGTTCTTTTCTATATTTTGTTTCATGGCAGTGATTTCTGCCATTCTGTCCTTCAGGTCTTTTATCTGTCCTTTTGCCTCAGTTATTCTGCTATTGTTTCTTTCTAGTGTATTATTCATCTCTGTTTGTTCCTTAGTTCTTCTAGGTCTTTTGTAAACATTTCTTATGTCTTCCCGATCTTTGCCTCCATTCTTTTTCCAAGATCCTGGATCATCTTCAGTATCATTATTCTGATTTTTTTTCTGGAAGGTTACCTATCTCCACTTCATTTACTTGTTTTTCTGGAGTTTTATCTTGTCCCTTCATCTGGGATTTAACTTTCAGCTTTTTTTAATCACAATTGGCTTTCTGTCATATGGTTTTTGTTTTAGCCACTGTGAGACTGTGCTTCTTCTGTCTGCCATCTGAAGGATGAAGCTAAGAGGCTTGTGTAAACTTCTTGATGGGAGGGACTGGCAATGGGAAAAACTGGGTCTTACTCTGGTGGATGGGGCCTTGCTCAGTAAAGCTTTAATCCAGTTATCTGCTAATGGGTGGGATTGTACTCCCTCCCTGGTAGTTGTTTTAGACCCAGCCCTGGGGTCTATGAGCTCTATGGTAGGGTTAATGGTGAATTCCAAGAGGGTTTACACTAAGCGGGAACTTCCAGTGTCCCTGTCCCTGTGGTGAGCTCCTCCTGACCCATGCCTCCACAGGAAGCCCACCAGCACTAGCAGGTAATTTTGGTTCAGTTTCCTGTGGGGTCACTGCTCTTCTCCTCTGG
The DNA here is from genome assembly GCF_032405125.1 of Capricornis sumatraensis. Classification (NCBI taxonomy): domain Eukaryota; kingdom Metazoa; phylum Chordata; class Mammalia; order Artiodactyla; family Bovidae; genus Capricornis; species Capricornis sumatraensis. The sequence continues at coordinate 61,207,155 of NC_091092.1, read as the reverse complement.
GTCTTAGTGCATGCAAAATTTGGTTTGTGCCCTCCAAGACTGGAGTCTTTGTTTCCCTTAGTCTTCTGGAAGGCCTATAACCAAATCCCACTGGCCTTCAAAGCCATATTCCCTGGGGATTCCCAGTCCCCTTGTTGGATCCCCAGGCTGAGAAACCTGACATGGGGTTCAGAACCTTCACAGTAGTGTGAGAACTTCTTTGGTATTATTGTTCTCCAGTCTGTGGGTCACCCTGGCAGGTATGGGATTTGATTTTTATCATGATTGTGCCCCTCTAACCATCTTGCTGAGGCTTCATCTCTGTCTTTGGATTTGTGCTATCTTTTTTTGGTGGGTTCCAGCATCCTTCTCCCCAGGTAGCTCAACTCGTAGAGAATCTGCCTGCAATGAAGGAGACTTTGTTCGAACCTTGGGTCAGGAAGATTCTCTGGGGAAGGGCATGGCAACCCACTCCAGTATTCTTGCCTGGAGAATTCCATGGACAGAGGAGCCTGGCAGGCTATAGTTCATGGGGTCATAAAGAGTGGGACATGACTGAGCGACTAACACACAAAGCATCCTCCTGTTGATGGTTGTTCAACAGTTAGTTGCAAGTTTGGTGCTCTCACAGGAGATGAGTGCACATCCTTCTACTCTGCCATCTTGAACCAGAAGCCTAGTAACTTCTAAGAAGGCTTTCTTATCTCTCCTTGCTATTATCTGGAATTCTGCATTCAGTTGGGTATGTCTTTCTCTTTCTCTCTTGCTTTTGGCCTCTCTTCTTTTCTCAGCTATTTGGAAAGCCTCCTCAGACAATCACTTGGCCTTCTTGCATTTCTTTTTCTTTGGGATTGTTTTGGTCACTGCCTCCTGTACAATGTTATGAACCTCCATCCTTAGTTATTCAGGTACTTTGTCTATCACGTCTAGTCCCTTGTATCTATTGATCACCTCCATTGTATAATCATAAGGGGCTTGATATAGGTTGTGCTGGAATGGCCTAATTGATTTCCCTGTATTCTTCAATTTAAGCTTGAATTTTGCAATAAGGAGACCATGATCTGAGCCACAGTCAGCTCCAGATCTTTTTTTTTTTTCCCTTTGCTAACTGTACAGAACTTCTCAATCTTCTGCTGCAAAGAACATAATCAATCTAATTTCAGTATTGACCATCTGGTGATGTCCATGTGTAGACTTGTCTCTTGGGTTGTTGGAAAAGGGTGTTTGCTATGATCAACATGTTCTCTTGACAAAACTCTATTAGCCTTTGCCCTGCTTCATTTTGAACTCCAGGGCCAAACTTGCCTGTTATTCTGGGTATCTCTTGACTTCCTACTTTTTCATTCCAACCCCTTATGATGAACAGGACATTTTTTTTTTAGTGTTTATTCTAGAAGGCATTGTGTTTCTTCACAGAACCAGCTTCAGCTTCTTTGACATCAGTGGTTGGGGTGTAGACTTGGAATACTGTGGTGTTGAATGGCTTGTCTTGGAAACAAATCAAGATCATTCTGTTCTTTTTGAGATTGCACCCAGGTACTGCATTTCAGATTCTTTTGTTGACTCTGTGGACTACTCTATTTCTTCCAAGGGATCCTTGACCACATAGTAGATATGATGATCATCTGAATGAAATCTGTCCATTCTTGTCCATTTTAGTTCACTGATTCCTAAGATATTGATGTTCACTCCAATTTACCTTGATTCATGGACCTAACATTCCAGATTCCTGTGCAATATTGTTCTTTACAGCATCAGCTTTACTTTCGCCCACCAGACACATCCACAACTGAGCATCCTTTCAGCTTTGACCCAGCCGCTTCTTTCTTTCTGGAGCTATTAGTAATTGTCCTCTGCTTTTCCCCAGTAGCATATTGGACATCTTCTGACCTAAGGGACTCACCTTCTGGCATCATATATTTTTGCCTTTTCATACTCTTTATGGAGTTCTCAAGGCAAGAATACAGGAGTGGTTTGCCATTTCCTCCTCCAGTGGGCCACAATTTGTCTGAACTCTTCACTATAAGCTGTCTTGGGTGGCCCTGCAAGGCAGGAATCATAGCTTCATTGACTACAAACATTTCAATTTAAGCTTCTGGTGTCTATGCGCAGCTAGTGGTAATAGAATGTTCACGTTCTCGCAAGCCATTTACTTCCTAACTGCAGGAGTATAGATCTTTTGTATCCTTAAGTAGGTTTATTTCTAGATATTTTATTCTTTTTGATGCTTTTGTAAATGGGATTGGTTCCTTAATTTCTCTTTCTGATCTTTCATTGTAAGTGCTGTTGTTGTTCAGTCGCTAAGTCAGTCTGAATCTTTGCCTCCCCATAGACTGGAGCACACTTTGGGGTCTAACTCATGCCCACTGAGTCAATGATGCCATCCAACCATCTTATCCTCTGTTGCTCCCTTCTCCTCCTGCCCTCAATCTTTCCCAGTATCAGGGTCTTTTCCAATGAGTCAGTGTCTTTTTTTGTTCCAGCATTTTTGGTTGATGGCTCTCTAGCAGTTGGTTATGACTTTGGTGCTCCATCAAGAAGAGGGTGAGCATCCTTCTACTCTGCCATCTTGAGACCAATCCCTGCTTCACATATTTCTAACCTGCTTGGTATGTGTTGCTCCACAGATGCATCTTAAGACACAAAGCCTCTTAACCCAGCAGCAGTCTCTGTTTAGCATAATTTTCAGACCTTGCTTTTGTAGTCTTCTCTAAGCCAAAAACATTCTCTCTTTTATATTCATTTCAGTAACATTTGTCTTACATATTTAGATGCCCCAGGGTTAGATGCTTATATATTTACAAAAGCTATATCTTCTTGATGAATTTACCCATTTATAATTAACCTACTTCCAATCTTCTGGCAGTTTTTGACTTAAAGTCTATTTATTTTTGGATATTCATGTATCCATTCTCCCCCAAACTCCCCTCCCATCCAGGCTACCACATAACATTAAGAAAAGCCATTCAGGCACTCTGAGTCTTTTGATTGGAGAAATTTAATCCATTTAGAGTTAATTATAGATAGGTAGGGACTTTCTGGGTTTCCCAGGTGGTGCTGGTGGTAAAGAACCCACCTGTCAATGCAGGAGATGTAAGAGACTCGGGTTTGATCTCTAGGTTGGGAAGATCCCCTGGAGGAAGGCATGGCAACCCACTCCAGTATTCTTGTCTGGAGAATCCCATGGACAGAGGAGCCTGGTGGGCTACAGTTCATATTATCACAAAGAGTAGGACATGACTGAGGTGACTCAGGATGCACACACGCATACACAGGGACTTACTATTGCCATTTTGTTCATTGTTTTGTGATGATTTTAAAGTTCCTTTGTTTCTTTCTTACTGTCTTCCTCTGTGATTTGATGACTTTTTACAGTGCAGCTTTGATTCCTTTCTCTTTATCTTTTGTGACTCTGCTAGAGGGTTTTTTTTTTCCCTTTGAGTTACTATTATTGTTGTTATTTTAGTTGCTAAGTTGTTCTCTTTTGTGAGACCATGGACTGTAGCCCACAAGGCTCTTCTGTCCATGGGATTTTCTAGGCAAGGATACTAGAGTGGGCTGACATTTTCTTCTCCAGGGGATCTTTCCAATCCAGGAATCAAACCCACGTCTCCTGCATTTCAGGCAGATCTTTACAACTGAGCCACCCACTATTAGGGTTATATAAAACAATTTATAAAAATTATAAAAGTCTAATTTAAGCTGATAGCAATTTAATCTCAATTGCATACAAGTTGTATACTTTTACTCCTCAGCCCATATTTTGTGTATTGATAACATAATTTACATCATTTTTATAATGTGTATCTGTTATCAAATATTGTAGCTGTAATTATTTTTAACACTTTTAACTTCTATGCTAGAGTTAAAAGCCATCATGGGGTCACTAAAAGTCAGACACAACTGAGCGACTTCACTTTCACTTTTCACTTTCATGCATTGGAGAAGGAAATGGCAACCCACTCCAATGTTCTTGCCTGGAGAATCCCAAGGACAGCAGAGCCTGGTGGGCTGCCGTCTATGGGGTTGCACAGAGTCGGACACGACTGAAGCGACTTAGCAGCAGCAGCAGCTGCGGTATTAGAGTATTCTGAATTTAACTATACTTACCTTTACCATTCAGCTTTATACTTTCATATGTATTAATGGAGAAGGCAATGGCACCCCACTCCAGTACTCTTGCCTGGAGAATCCCATGGATGGAGGAGCCTGGTGGGCTGCAGTCCATGGGGTTGCTAAGAGTCGGACACGGCTGAGCGACTTCACTTTCACTTTTCACTTTCCTACAATGGAGAAGGAAATGGCAATCCACTCCAGTGTTCTTGCCTGGAGAATCCCAGGGACTGGGGAGCCTGGTGGGCTGCCGTCCATAGGGTCACACAGAGTCGGACACGACTGAAGCTACTTAGCAGCAGTAGCAGCAATGCTATTAATGAGCATTTTCTAATTTCAACTTGAAGAATTCCCTTTAGCATTTCTTGTAAGGCAGGTCTAGTGGTGATAAACTCCCTCAGTGTTTGTTTGCCCATGAAAGACTTTATCTCTCCATCTCTGGGGGACATCTTTGCCAGGTATACAATTCTTGGTTTGCAGGTTTTCTTTTTTCTTTCAGGACTTTGAATATATATCATCTCACTCTCTCCTAGTCTATAAGGTTTCTGCTAAGAAATCCACTGATAGCCTTATGAGATTTCTTTTGTATATTTTGAGTTGTTTTCTCTTGCTGCTTTCAAAATTCTGTCTTTGACTCTTGAGAATTTGATTATAATATGTTTGCTGTTGTTGTTCAGTGGCTAAGCCATGTCCAACTCTTTGAGACCTCATGGGCTGCAGCACACCAGGCTTCCCTGTCCTTCACTATCTTCTGGAGTTTGCTCACATTCATGTCCACCCAGTTGGTGATGCTATCTAACCATCTCATCCTTCTCCTTTTGCCCCCAGTCTTTTCCGGCATCAGGGTCTTTTCCAATGAGTTGGCCCTTCGCATCAGGTGGCTGAAGTATTGGCCAAAGTACAGTATGTTTAGGTTTAATCTTCTTTTGGTTGATCCTGTTTGATGATCCGAGTTTCCTAGATCTGGATGTTGTGATTTGGAAGTTTCAGCTATTATACTTTTAAATAAAACATCTGTCCCCTTTTCTCTTTCTTGTTCAGGGAGTCCTATGTGTTTATTAGTTTGTTTGATGAGGCCTCATGAATTACATGATGAGGCTTCCCTGATGGCTCAGTTGATAAAGAATCTGCCTGTAATGCAGGAGACACTGGTTTGATTCCTGGGTTAGGAAGATCTGCTGGAGAAGGGATAGGCTACCCACTCCAGTATTCTTGGGGTTCCCTTGTGGCTCAGCTGGTAAAGAATCCACCTGCAATGTGGGAGACCTGGGTTCAATCCCTGAATTGGGAAGATCCCCTGGAGAAGGGAAAGGCTACCCACTCCAGTATTCTGGCCTAGAGAATTCTATGAATTGTATAGTCCATGGGGTCACAAAGAGTCGAACATGACTGAATGACTTTCACTTCACTTCACTTCTTCACTCTTTTTTATTTTTTTTTCCTCTTGACTGGATAATTTCAAATGGTCTGTTTTTGAGTTCACAGATTCTTTCTTCCATTTGATCAAACCTACTGTTGAAGCTCTCTATTGCATTTTTCATTTCATTCATCATATTCTTCAGCCCTAGAATTTCTGTTTTGTTCTCTTTTTATGATTTTTTCCTTCTTTGTTGAAGTTCTCATTTTGTTTTTATGGTTTTTCCTACTTTGTTGAGTTGTCTATGTTCTTTTATAGCTTTCTAAGCTTCCTTAAAACAATTATTTTGAATTATTTGTCAGGAAATTTGTATATCTACATTTCTTTAGGGCAGATTACTGGGAAATTATTGCATTCTTTTGGTGGTGTTGTTCCTGTGATTTTATTTTTTAGTCCCTTGAATACTTGCATTGCCTTCTTTGTATTTGAAGAAACTATCACCTCTTCTGGTCTTTACTAACTGACTGCAGGAGAAAAGGATCTTCACCAGTCAGCCTCACTAGGGACTCTGGGGGCCTCTCAGATCTTTCCTATGGATGTGTCTACTCTGTTCCTCTAGTTCCTTCTTGATGGTAGGGGAGTTTTAGTCTCAATCCTGCAAAGACAGGCCAATTACTGAGGGTCTCCCATTTGTTTCCCCTAGAGTAGTGCCCTGAAGCATTCAAGATTATATACCTTCTCTCAAACCAGCAGAGTTGAGCCAGCTAAATGCATGTACTTGTGCATGGTCTGCAGAAGCTCACATGTACCTTTTATGGGGCAGGCACAGGGCACTAACTCCAGGGGGGTGAGGGATGCATGGAGTTCTGGAGGCACCTATGGACCAGTTGGTGGAGTCTGCAGGTGATGTATCCTACTAGGTTAATGTATAGGCCTCTTGGTGGAGTCCATGAAGTGGCTAGTAGACTCCATGACTTTTTGTTGAATTCTATAAATCAATTTTTCTGAGTCCCCATTCCTTTTCCCCACTCCTTGCTGCCTCCTGACTACTCACTCTGCCAAAATCTTAAATGTTATGGGTGGAGTGAAAATAAAGTGGGCCTCTGGAGCAGCTAGAGAAGCCAGATACTCACTTCCCCTGCCATGAGAAAACTCTCAGGCCAAGGGGATCTCTCTTGGCACTGAGCTGTGTTCCCTTTGGGGAAGTTTTACACAGATAAAGTAAAACTGTTCTTATTCTCATCAATGACTTTATTCTTGGATTTTTGCTCCAATGAGGTTCTGAAACCTCTCTATGGACTTCTGCATGCCCACAAAGGTATTCTTGTCATGGGTGATTGTCAAAAATCTGTGTTTCTGTTGGAGGGAGGAGAGCTAAAACCCCTATTTCACTGTCTTGCTGACATTATCTTCTTGAGCTAGGCTTTTAAACCTGGTTTGTATCAACCAAATGTTATTTTCTTTGCACTCTATAATACCATCTTCTTTGTTAATTATATTCATGTAGAATATGTGTATGAAAATTAAACACATCTTTTCATTTTATTATACCAGATCAGGAGCTTTCAACACAAATGACCCTTCCTTCTTTGAAGTTCTTTCCTACCTCGGCTTCAATCAAACTTCATTTTCCTGGTTTCCCTCCTATCAATGTGGTTATTTCCCAGTCTCTTTTACTAGGTCCCTCTCTTATACCTGGTCCTTTAATGTTGGAGTACTGAGAACTCTTCTGGACACTTTGCTTTTCAGTTCTACACACATGTCCTAAGAAATGTCATCCACTCTTTACTTTAATTACCACCTGATATGCTGATGACTTCCCCCTTTGAATCTCCACCATACACCATTTTCTAAGCTCAATAATATACCTAGTTGCATACTCTACATCTGCATATTTCAAGTTCAATATGTTCAAAATTGAACTTTTTTTCCCTTAAAGGTGCTCATCTTCTGGGGTTTCCAAACTCAATAAATGGTAATGGTGCTGTGAGCACACTTAGTAGCGTCTGACTCTTGCAGCTCCATGAACTATAGCCCACCAGGCTTCTCTGTCCATAAGATTTTTCAGGCAAAAATACTGGATTGGGTTGCCATTTCATCCTCCAGGGGATCTTCCAGACCCAGGGATGGAACCTGCATTTGTCAGTGTTTCTTGCATTGCAGGTGGATTCTTTACCTGCTAAGCCATCAGGGAAGCTTCATAACCATTCAACTACTTAAGCCATAAGCTTATGAATCAATCTTATTTTCTCCATCCCATATGTGTGTATTTGTGTTATTCACTCAGTCGTGTCTAACTCTTTGTGACACCATGGACCATAGGCCCATCATGCTCCTCTCTCCATGGAATTCTGCAGGCAAGAACGCTGGAGTGGGTAGCAATTCCCTATCCCAAGGGATCTTCCTGACCCAGGGATGGACCCTGGGTCTCCTACATTGTGGGAAGATTCTTTACCATCTGAACCACAAGAGAAGCCCATCTCATACTTCTGCCTGCAGTGTGAGTGACCTGGGTTCTATCCCTGGTTTGAGAAAATCCCCCAAAGAAGGGAATGGCTATCCCATATATACAATGGATCAAAAAGAGTCCTGTCAATTTTACTTTCTTAAAGAAACTCTCCAATTTATTAACTTTCCTAGGTCTCCCAAACCATACCTGCTAACCACAAAGTTATTAATAATGCTTAATTGTACTGCTCCAATACTTTCTTAACTAGTTTTAAAATAAAACCTTTGTCACCATCCAATATTTTCTCTACACAGTAAAGAGTAAAAAAATTTAATTCAAATTTGATTATGTCATTAACTTGATTTTCATTGTTCTTTGCAGCCCCCCTAATTACTGTATCAAATTTCTTAACATTGTCATGTCACTGCCTAGTTCTCTCCTATCTCATGTCTTACATTCTCCCCTCACTTTATTCCAGGTATACTGGCCTTCTTTCATTTCCTTGAACATACCAAGCTTTCTCCTGCTCAGGCATTTGCCCATGTTTGACTAGCTAATCAATTCTCTTCACATAGTTTACTGCAGCTCATTCTTTAGATATTTTAACTATAACTTTTGACTCTGGTCCCTTGAAGACTACATCATGTCCTCATCATATACTTCTATAGCATTCAGTGCTTTCACTACTTAGTTCAGTTCAGTTCAGTCTCTCAGTCATGTCTGACTCTTTTCTAAATCCAGCTTGAACATCCATAAATTCATGGTTTACATCCTGTTGAAGCCCGGCTTGGAGAATTTTTTTGCTACTAGTAGTAGCATTACTTTACTAGCGTGTGAGATGAGTGCAATTGTGCGGTAGTTTGAACTTTCTTTGGCATTGCCTTCCTTTGGGATTGGAATGAAAACTGACCATTTCCAGTCCTGTGACCACTGCTGAGTTTTCCAAATTTGCTGGCATATTGAGTGCAGCACTTTCACAGCATCATCTTTTAGGATTGGAAATAGCTCAACTGGAATTCCATCACATCCACTAGCTTTGTTCATAGTAATGCTTCCTAAGGCCCACTTGACTTCACATTCCAGGATGTCTGGCTCTAAGTGAGTGAACATACCATAGTGGTTATCTGGGTCATTAAGATCCTTTTTTTAGAGTTCTTCTGTGTATTCTTGCCGCTTCTTCTTTATATCTTCTGCTTCTGTTAGGTACATACCAGTTCTGTCCTTTATTGTGCCCATCTTTGTATGAAATATTCCCTTGGTATCTCTAATTTTCTTGAAGAGATCTCTAGTCTTTCCCATTCTATTGTTTTCCTCTATTTCTTTGTATTGATCACTTAAGAAGGCTTTCTTAGCTCTCCTTGTTATTCTTTGGAACTCTGCATTCAGATGCTTATATCTTTCCTTTTCTCTTTTGCCTTTAGCTTCTCTTCTTTTGTCAGCTATTTGTAAGGCCTCCTCAGACAAACACTTTGCCTTTTTGCATTTCTTTTTCTTGGGGATGATCTTGATCACTGCCTGTACAATGTTGCAAACCGGTATCCATAGTTTTTCAGGCACCTTGTCTATCAGATCTAATCCCTTGAATCTTTCTGTCACTTCCACTGTATAATCGTAAGGGATTTGATTTAGGTCATACCTGAATAGTCTAGTGGTTTTCCCTGCTTTCTTCAATTTAAGTCTGAATTTGGCAATAAAGAGTTCATGATCTGAGCTGTAGTCAGCTCCCAGTCTTGTTTTTGCTGACTGTATGGAGCTTCTACATCTTTGGCTGCAAAGAATATAACTGATCTGATTTTGTGATTGACCATCTGGTGATGTCAAATACATCAGAAATATAAAGGTCCACATGTAGTCTTCTCTTGTGTTGTCAGAAGAGGGTGTTTGCTATGACCAGTGCATTCTCTTGGCAAAACTCTGTTACCTTTGCCCTGCTTCATTTTGTACTCCACGGCCAAACTTACCTGTTACTCCAGGTATCTCTTGACTTCCTACTTTTGCATTCCAGTCCCCTATGATGAAAATAACATCTTTTCTCTTTTTTTGGTGTTAGTTCTAGAAGGTCTTGTAAGTCTTCATAGAACTGTTCAACTTCAGCTTCTTCAGCATTACTGGTTGGGACATAGACTTGGATTACTGTGATATCGAATGGTTTGCCATAGAAACAAACAAATCATTCTGTTGTTTTTGAGATTACACCCAAGTACTACATTTTGGACTCTTTTGTTGACTATGAGGTCTACTCCATTTCTTCTAAGGTATTCTTGCCCACAGTAGTAGATATAAAGGTCATCTGAATTAAATTCGCCCATTCCAGTCCATTTTACTTCGCTGATTCCTAAAATGTTGATGTTCACTTCTGTCATCTCCTGTTTGACCACTTCCAATTTACCTTGATTCATGGACCTATCATTTAAGTTCCCTATGCAATATTGGATCACAACAAATTGGAAAATTCTTTAAAAAGGTGGGAGTGCCACCACCTTATCTGTCTCCTGAAAATCCTTTATGCAAATCAAGAAGCAACAGTTAGAGCTGGACATAGAACAATGGACTGGTTCAAAATTGGGAAAGGAGTATGTTAAGGTGGTGTATTGTCACCCTGCTTATTTAACTTATGTGCAGAGTACATCATGAGAAATGCGAAGCTGGATGTATCACAAATTGAAATCAAGATTGTTGGGGAAAATATCAACAACCTCAGACATGCAGATGATACCACTCTAATGGCAGAAAGGGAAGAGGAACTAAAGAGCCTCTTGATGAGGGTAAAAGTGGAGAGTAAAAAAAGCTGGTTTAAAACTCAACAATTAAAAAACAAGATCATGGCTGATGGTTCCATCAGTTCAAGGCAACTAGAAGAGAAAAAAAATGGAAGCAGTGACAGATTTTGTTTTCTTGGACTCTAAAATCACTGGGAACATGAAATAAAAAGACATTGTTAGTCTCTTGGTCACGTCTGACTCTACATGATCCCCATGGACTGTAGCCTACCAGGCTCCTCTGTGCTTGAAATTCTCCAGGCAAGAATACTGGCATCAGTAGCCATTCCCTTCTCCAGGGGATCTTCCTGACCCAGGGATCAAACCCAGGTCTCCTGCATTACAGGCAGATTCTTTACCATCTGAGCCACCAGGGAAGCTATGACAAATCTAGACAGTGTATTAAAAAGCAGAGGCATCATTTTGCAGATAAAGGTCCATATAGTCAAAACAATGGTTTTTCCAGTAGTCATGTGCAGATGTGTAGGTTGGACCAGTAAAGAAGGTTGGAGGCCAAAGTATAAATGCTTTCAAACTGCGGTACTGGAATAGACTTTTGAGAGTCCCTTGAACTGCAAGGAGATCAAACCAGTCACTCCTAAAGGAAATCAACCCTGAATATTCACTGGAAGGAGTTTTGCTTAAGCTCCAGTACTTTGTCCACTAGATGGGAAGAGCTGATTCACTGGAAAAGACCCTCATGCCTTGAAAGATTGAAGGCAAAAGGAGAAGGGAGCAAGAGAGGATGAAATAGTAGGATGGCATGACCAATTCAATAGACATGAATTAGAGCAAACTCTGAGAGATAGTGAAGGACAGAGGAGCCTGGTGTGCCGTGGTCCGTGGGGTCAGCAATAGTGGGACATGACTAAACAACAACAACAACATAGTGCCTACCAGCACTATGGCTGTGTGTATCCATTCGACTGAAAAATAATAAATCATCAAAAGTTGGATGCTGCAAATGCTTGGTACATTATGAGAAGCACTGTTCTATTGCAGGTGGAAAGAAATGGCATGTCCTTGGTGTGATGAGAAATTTCACTGCTATGTGGGATAGACAGTTCAGTTAAGTTCAGTTCAGTCGCTCAGTCATGTCCAACTCTTCGCGATCCCATGAACCACAGCATACCAGGCCTCCCTGTCCATCACCAACTCCCAGAGTCCACACAAACCCATGTCCATTGTGTTGGTGAAGCCATCCAACCATCTCATCCTCTGTCGTCCCCTTCTGCTCCTGCCCTCAATCTTTCCCAGCATCAGGGTCTTTTCAAATGAGTCAGCTCTCCACATCAGGTGGTCAAAGTATTGGAGTTTCAGCTTCAACATCAGTCCCTCCAACCAACACTCAGGACTGACCTTCTTTAGGATGGACTGGTTGTATCTCCTTGCAGACCAAGGGACTCTCAAGAGTCTTCTCCAACACCACAGTTCAAAAGCATCAATTGTTAGGTGCTTAGCTTTCTTTATAGTCCAACTCTCCCATCCATACATGACTACTGGGAAAACCATAGCCTTGACTAGATGGACTTTGTTGGCAAATTAATGTCTCTGCTTTTTAATATGCTATCTAGGTTGCTCATAACTTTCCTTCCAAGGAGCAAGAGTGTTTTAATTTCATGGCTGAAATCGCCATCTGCAGTGATTTTGCAGCCCACAAAAATAAAGTCTGATACTGTTTCCACTGTTTCCCCATCTATTTCCCATGAAGTGATGGGACCAGATGCCATGATCTTAGTTTTCTGAATGTTGAGCTTTAAGCCAACTTTTTCACTCTCCTCTTTCACTTTCATCAAGAGGATCTTTAGTTCCTCTTCACTTTGTGCCATAAGGGTGGTTTCATCTACATATCTGAGGTTATTGATATTTCTCCCGGCAATCTTATTCCAGCTTGTGCTTCCTCCAGCCCAGCATTTCCCATAATGTACGCTGCATATAAGTTAAATAAGCAGGGTGACAATATACAGCCTTGACATACTCCTTTTCTTATTTGGAACCAGTCTGTTGTTCCATGTCCAGTTCTAACTGTTGCTTCCTGACCTGCATACAGATTTCTCAAGAGGCAGGTCAGGTGGTCTGGTATTCCCATCGCTTTCAGAATTTTCCACAGTTTATTGTGATCCACACAGTCAAAGGCTTTGGCATAGCCAATAAAGCAGAAATAGATGTTTTTGTGGAACTCTCTTGCTTTTTCCATGTTGGCAATTTGATCTCTGGTTCCTCTGCCTTTTCTAAAACCAGCTTGAATGTCTAGAAGTTCACAGTTCACGTATTGCTGAAGCCTGGCTTGGAGAATTTTGATCATTACTTTACTAGTGTGTGAGATGAGTGCAATTGTACGGTAGTTTGAACTTTCTTTGGCATTGCCTTTCTTTGGGATTGGAATGAAAACCGACCTTTTCCAATGCTGTGGCCACTGCTGAGTTTTCCAAATTTGCTGGCATATTCAGTGCAGCACTTTCACAGCATCATCTTTTAAGATTGGAAATAGCTCAACTGGAATTCCATTACCTCCACTAGCTCTGTTCATAGTGATTCTTCCTAAGGCTCACCTGATTTCACATTTCAGGATGTCCTGCTCTAGGTGAGTGTGAGTGATCACACCTTCATGATTATCTGGGTCGTGAAGATCTTTTTTGTACAGTTCTTCTGTATTCTTGCCACCTCTTCTTAATATTTTCTGCTTCTGTTAGGTCCATACCATTTCTGTCCTTTATTGAGCCCATCTTTGCATGAAATTCTCTCTTGGTATCTCTAATTTTCTTGAAGAGGTCTTTCCCATTCTATTATTTTCTTCTATTTCTTTGCATTGATCGCTGAAGAAGGCTTTCTTATCTCTCCTTGCTATTCTTTAAAACTCTGCATTCAAATGGGTATATCTTTCCTTTTCTCCTTTGCTTTTCTCTTCTCTTCTTTTCACAACTATTTGCAAGGCCTCCTCAGACAGCCATTTTGCTTCTTTTTGCAAATGGAATAGATAGCTTAGAAGTGATTCAGAGATGCTTTGCCAAAGCTGATGTTGGAATCATTGATGGCTCAGACCAGCAGAGCAGGATATGTGGCAACATTAACTGGAATGAGCTGCAAAGAGAAACTGTTCCATAGTAAAAGGCAATGATTTTGTAGATATTGATAATGTGTTCACTCCCTCTAGTGACTGTGAATTTTGAAGAACAGGTGTTCTCGAGGTAATTTTATTATGAGCACAAATAGGAAGAAAATGTGCCCAAGTCCAAATATCCAGGAGAAAAGAAGCATAAACAGCACTGATGATCAGTGATATATTGCAATAATGTGAATGATTTTGATGTTGCCAAAGCAAAAGTCACTGAATTCGTTTGTGAACTACAAAATAATACATCATGATCCAATCCTGATAAGCAGAATGTAAATCCAAGATCTCTCAGATATGAGTAGAGTTCTGTGTGATATATGTATCTTATTTTAGCCCACCAGACATTTCTCAAGCCTATAGTGTAAGAAAGCTAGTTCATAATCCAGGCTCCATCTCTTCTTGGCTTCGCAATTTTTGTCGTCCGTACTGTTGGAAGATTACATTAGGTTATATAAATCATCAGTTCTATATAGGCTTGTTAACAACAGGAACTGAAATGGAAATTGAAACCTTTATTACAGAATTTCAATCTAAAATCATGTATTATAAAAAGAGATTCCACTCTTCAATAACTTGGAGAAATGGTAACAGAACTTCTAAATTAGAAAATTAGAAAATTATAAAGCCACCTATTTAAATGGTTCTGCATGCACTCTAGTGTGGATATCCAGAAGCACTTCAAAAAAAGAATCATTTCCAACTTTCTCTGACCCCATGGACTGCAGCCCACCAGGCTTCCCTGTCCTTCACTATCTCCCAGAGTCTGTTCAAACTCATGTCCATTGTGTTGGTGATGTCATCCAACGATCACATCCTCTGTCATCCCCTTCTCTTCCTGCCCTTAATGTTTCCCAACATCAGGGTTTTTTACAATGAGTCAGATCTTCCTATTAGTTGGTCAAAGTATTGAAGCTTCAGCATCAGTCCTTCCAGTGAATAGTCAGGACTGATTCCCTTTAGGATTGACTGGTTTGATCTCCTTTTAGTCCAAGGCACTCTCAAGAGTCTTCTCCAACACCATAGTTCAAAAGCATCAATTCTTCGGCACTCAGCCTTCTTCATGGTCCAACTCTCACATCCGTACAGACTACTGGAAAAACCATAGCTTTGACTATGTGGACCTTTGTTGGCAAAGTGATGTCTCTGCTTTTTAAATACACTGTCTAGGTTTGTCATAGCTTTTCTTCCAAGGAGCAAGTGTCTCTTAATTTCCTGGCTGTAGTCACCATCCACAGTGATTTTGGAGCCCAAGAAAATAATATTTGCCCCTGTTGGTTGGAGAATGTCTATTTGTTTTAACAACACCTTTGAGAATTTTGACTGGAAAGGGGAGGTTAAGTCTGTGTGTGGTGAGAGGCTTGGGGCGGTTTCTCTCATCTTGTATGTCTGCAGCCATGAAATTAGAAGACAATTGCTTCTTGGCCGGAAAGCTATGACAAATCTAGACAATATGTTAAAAAGTAAAGACATCACTTTGCCAACAGAAGTCTGTATTGTCTGGCTATAATCTTTCCTGTAGTCATGTACAGATGTGAGAGCTGGACAATAAAGAAGGCAGAATATGGAAGAATTAATGCCTTTAAACTATGGTGCTTCAAAAGACTCTACACAGTCCCTTGGAAAGTAAGGAGATCAAACCAGTCAATCTTAAAGGAAATCAATCCTGAATTGATTTGGAAGGACTGTTTGGAAGGACTGATGCTGAAGCTGAAGCTCTAATACTTTGGCCACCTGATGGAAACACCTGATTGGAAAAGACCCTGATGCTGGGCAAGATTGAAGGCAGAAAAAGAAGTCGACAGAGGATGAGATGGTTGGATGGCATCACCGACTCGATGGATATGAGTTTGAGCAAGCTCTGGGAAATGATGAGGGCCTGGTAAGCCTGTCGTGCAGCAGTCCATAGGCTTGCAATGAGTTGGACATGACTTGGCGACTGAACAACAAAGAGCAAGAAAGCAGAGAGCCGTTGAGACGTGACACAGGCGAGTTTCTTAGTGGAGTTCGAGTTTATTAGTGGAGCTCAAGTTGGTAAGAAGGAATAGGGATGTAAAAGGGATGAGGGAGTTTACAGCCAGTGAGAGTAGTTGATTATTATTATTACTACTACTACTCTACAACTATCATTGAAAGAAATGGGAGAAAGGATTGCTCAGCGACCCAAACCGGTTAAAAAATGTCGTGGTGAAAGTAGAGGGAATTCCTGTCAGATGAATTCTTTCTTGTCTATGAAGTAACAGGTGATGCTACCTGCTGCGACTAAGCAGGGAGACGGTCGGTAAAGCTCAGCTCTTCATTGATCCTACTAACTCAATGCTGGGCTTTTGGTGGCCCTACATGCTCTCGTTTTCTCTAAGGAATAGCGCTTGATGTGGTTGATGATGAGAACTGTTGATTGAGCAGGCGCGACAGCGTCGGCGATAGGACAGCCGAAACTACCACTCCCAGGATGCAGTGCGGCTCCTGGGAAGTACGAGGACTGGGAACGCCGCCGGCCCCGCCCCGCCTCTCGCTCCCATTGGATGAGCGCTCACATTCCCAGGGGGCCTTGCGCGGGCGGGGCGCTTTTTTGCGGAAGCCGGTGGCGTCCGGTCCAGCCTCCTCTGGGAACCGGCAGCCTGCGACCCGGTGCTGATCCGAGCGGCTCTGTCCTGACGCGGCGAGTTCTCGCACGGTGCCCGGACAGGTAAAAGCAGCGGGGGAGAACGGGGTGGAAGGCGGAGAGACGACGGCACGGGGACCGCAGAGGTGCTCACGGGAAGGTGGAATTAGGAGGCAATGGAAGGGTGACTAGGGCTTCTCTGGTGTCGACAGTTCGAATGGTCGGACAGGTCCACTTTGGATTAAGTGCGTTTTATACACCTAAAAAGGCCTCGAGCGAAAGAGTCCGAATGCATCACAAGTTGTTACAGAAGAGAAAAAAAAATGTTAAATTTTCCCTCACTTTGTATTCCACAAGACCCCTTTGTAGGTTTCGAATCTCTTGAGATTTCTTGAATCTTCTAAAAACTCTACGCCCTAGTTTCGATGACGTC
The DNA here is from genome assembly GCF_032405125.1 of Capricornis sumatraensis. Taxonomy (NCBI): domain Eukaryota; kingdom Metazoa; phylum Chordata; class Mammalia; order Artiodactyla; family Bovidae; genus Capricornis; species Capricornis sumatraensis. The sequence continues at coordinate 61,190,348 of NC_091092.1, read as the reverse complement.
ACTTTCTGCCTTACCTTCTACTTCTGGGTTTGTAACCCTCTGCGAGCCCTTCCTCCAAGGCCTAGTGTTGCCGTTTCTTCTTCCTCAGTTCAAATAGGAACTCTCTCTCTCTCTGCCCAGACTTATTTCCTCAGCGTCAGACCTGTATGGTGATGTTCTTGTTGTTACTATTGGCCGATATTTAACGAACTGAACGCGTACTAGACTCTTGAGGAAATGCTTTACACCTCCCTCCTCCTCCATAACCCTCACACAGTTATCTTTATGTTTTATGAATTGCTTCCAGCTACCTGTAACTCCATGGTCTCATCCTCGCTCCCAGAGGATACTGTTATGTTTTGGACATTCTTTCACTTTAAATAGCTGTGACTGAAAGCAGAGCCACTCATATGTTTTACAAACATTTATTGAACAGCTAATATGAACTAGACGCTCTTCTAACTGCAGGGGATATAGCTGGTAATAAGATAGATCGCTACTCTCAGTAGCTTACATATATGTGAGTGTGTGTGGAAGGGGCGAACAGAAAGAATCAAGATGATGTTATATGGTGGTGGTGGTGAATGCAAAACAGAACAGGTATTTTTTACTTGACAGGGTAATCTCCTGTCTTGAGAAAGTGACAAGGATTAGGTTGGGTCTCAGAGCATCACCCTCAAAGAATATTTGCAATACCAACAAGAATATTCTTGATCTGGGACCAGATTTCAGGATTTTCATAAACATATCTTCTTTTTCTCCCATATAAATGATTGTTCTTCATTCTTCTGTCTCTTCCAAGGTTATTGCATCAGAATTGGTGGTTTTCTGTCATTTGCTTATTTCCTCTCTGAGAAGAGTTGAGGACTGCATTACTCTCAGCTCAACTCATTTATCTTACTTAGGGAGATAGCTTGGTAATCAAAATATTGTTCTTGCCAGCTCCTACTGGATATAAAGTTATCTACCATTTATGTGTGTGTATGAAAGTCACTCAGATGTGTCCAACTCTTTGTGACCCCATGGAGCCCACCAGGCTCCTCTGTCCATGGAATTCTCCAGGCAAGAATACTGGAGTAGGTAGCCATTCCCTTCTCCAGGGAATCTTCCCCTCCCAGGGATTGAACCTGGGTCTCCAGCATTGCAGGCAGATTCTTTACCATCTGAGCCACCAGGGAAGCCCCCATAAAACCAAAAGATGCTCAGTGTTGATTAATTTATTAAATATTTGAGGGATTATTATATGTAAGGCACTGTGCTGGGTTTTGAGAACCTAGTGAGGATAAAATAGACACTTTGACCTCTCTTCCAAGAAGAAATAATTGTATACTGAGGAAATTCCCAATATGCAGTCTGACACCTGCATTTTTTTTTATTTTTTCATTGTCCAAGATGAGATAATCACAAGAAATCTTCTGAACAGTTGTGTACATTCTTAGATTATTCACTCTTAAACTTTATTGCATTTATTTGTTTCTGTCTTCCATATTGTACTCTGGCTCCCTTGAGTATAGCTATTCTTTCTCACTGGTCTTCATGCCTCCAGTGTCTGCTATATTGAATGCTTAGAACATGTGTTGAACTGAAATTGAAAGACTACTTGAGCAAATACAAAGTACTTAATTTATGTGAGGCCTTGTTTTTACATATGGCCATTATCCTTATCCCTAAATCGTCTCATTTGCCAAATGCCAACTGTTCCATCTCATCCAGCTAGTTCGTGAACCTTCTCTAGCATGTTCTCACTTCTGTGCCTTCTCTTGTTCCATGCAGTGTGCTCAGCTGCTTCAGTCGTGTCCCACTCTTTGTGACCCCATGGACTAGCCCACCAGGCTCCTCTGTTCATGGGATTCTCCAGGCAAGAATACTGGGGTGGGTGACCATACCCTCTTCCAGGTGATCTTCCCCACCTAGGGATAGAATCCGGGCCTCTTGTGTCTCATGTATTGGCAGGCAGGTTCTTTACCACTAGTGCCACCTTCCTGAGCACCTTCCATCTCCACCTGCATTTAATTTAATGGGCCAGTTTAATAGTATGGCCCATGATACAAGGGTGGAAAATTTAATTTTCTTAACATATATTCTGTGAAACATCCTGCTAATAAACTGTTGTAAGGATTAAACATAATACATTCCTAGCAGTAATACAATCAATGATATGGAATGCTTTCTTTTGATTTAGCATTGGCCATTACCATGCACTATGTGGCAAGTTAATTTTTCCATTTCTTTGTTCTGTTTAAATAGTTGCACTACCTTTATTCATATAGTACATTGTAGTATTACTTGGTTTCCACTTGATACAAACACCTTTCAGTATTATTTTCTGTTTAGCTTGAGATAATTTATGTGTTAACGTTATTTTTCCACACCACCATTTTCAGACTATCAGATAAAAAAAAAGTCTCAGCTCTTGTAAATCATTACTGCAAGAGATAAATTTTGTCTCTATAACAGATTTAAAAACACAGCAGGAATACAACAGTGCTTGAGTCATGATTGTCATGATTTTAGGATGTGCCAACCTAACAGCAGCCAGACATGCTTCCAGTACATTAAAAATTAAGCACTATTATTTTAGGGAATATCTTGGCACCTATGCCTTTGTAATTCAAGTGCAACACTGAATTGTGTGCCATCACTCATTTAATGGGTATACGTGTAGATAATCCAGGATACTTTATATATTTTTAATGTTATCAAAATAAAAATACAGAATTAAAAAAATTGTCCAAACGCATAGACTTGAGTGTGAGAAACACCAGCTCATCCTTTTTCAATACTCAGTTCTCTGAAAGCATCTTCAACTTCCATTTGAAGATGCCTCCACTGAGGAGGAGCATTTATATTGTTGCTGTGCTGTTTTGTTAGCAGTTTTTTTTTTTAATGCAAGCAGCCTCTTACTTACAAATGGATATAACCCAAAAATTCCTTTGTAAGATTTTTGAAACTCTGGATGCATTTTTTTTTTCTATAAATAAGGGTATTCATGACATTTTGGTTGTTAGGTCAACCAGTTGCATCTTATATAGCCTTTCATTTAACGGACTAAAAGACCCTCACCACAATTTCTAATAATTCCTCTATAAGAAAAAACTGCATTCAGAATTCTCACTCGGATTCCCCAATAGTATATCTTTTTCTTGGGGGGGATCCCCAGCAGCTGAAACAAAAATGTTCTTTCCTTGGAACTTTCTAGGCAGAAGAAACAGGTCTTTTTAATTGGAGGTTGCCCTTCTGGTCCATTGTTCTAAGGACATGCCTCTAATATGATTAAGGAAAGGGATTAGATAGAGGTTTTTGAGAGGTCAGGGAGGCAAGTTGGGGTGATAATGAATATGTAGAGGGAGGAGACTAGGAGTGATTTGAGAGGAACAGTGAGTTTCCAAGACGGGAATTTGTTGTGTCCTCAAAAAACATGTGTTGAATCCTGACCCCTGCTACCTGTGAATGGGACCTTATTTGGAAATAGGGTCTTTGCATATATAATTAAGATGTAAGTTAAAATGAGGTCATACTGGAGTAGGTGTCCTTATGAGAAGAGACACAGAGACTCTCATGTGAAGACATGGACGCACCAAAGAACACCATGGATTGCTGGCAAACCACCAGAAACTAGGAAGAGACAGGGAAGGATTCCCCGCTACAGATTTTAGAGGGAACATGGACCTGCCAACATCTTGATTTGGGGCTTCTGGCCTCCAGAACTATGAGACAATAAATTTCTGTTGTTTTCAACTTTGCATCTTTTGGTGTTTTGTCACAGCAGCCACAGGAAACTCATTCAAGATTCTTAGCAGAAATGTAGTGGAATAGGGTTAATGGCTGTGGGACAAAGCAAGGAGTGAGTAAGAGAACAGGGAAGAACTGTGGTAAGACGACTTTCCTTTATATTTCGTTATCTTTTTTTCCTCTTCTCTCTATGGCTTAGAATTTAATTCTTTTTCTTCTTGACTATGATCTTATATAGCACTTTATCATTTATCGGGCATTCACATACTCCTCATTATTAGCAGAACCATATTTTCTGACTTCATATGCAGTATTCTTTGTACCATAGTTATTTCCATTATTCCAGTATTCCTTTAGACATTACAGATTCTGTTGCAAGAGCATTGTAGTGGGGGTATGTGAGACTTGATTATAGGTGTGAGTTTTAGCAATATAGGAGCGAATAAGAAATGCTTGTTAGTGACATCTGAGAGGAGAATAAAGTTTCTGTGGCTTTAAAAAAAAAAAGTTTCTGTGGCTTTATACCCAGTATGTAATAGTCAGGCATTTTTAAAATTGAGGACTTTTTAAATTGACTAAAACACTGTATGCATAGCTTCCATAGCTATCCTTATATCCACTGTTCTTAGTTATATTCCAAATAATGTCATCCCCCTTCTAGGTGATTTGTATGCTTGTGCGTAGTTGCTCAGTCATGTCTCTTTTGTGACCCCATGGACTGTAGCCTGCCAGGTTCCTCTGTCAGTGGAATTTCCCAGGCAAGGATACTGCAGTGAGTTGCCATGTCTTCCTTCAGGGGATCTTTCTGACCCAGGGATTGAACCCTTATCTCCTGTGTCTCCTGCATTACAGATGGATTCTCTACCCGCAGAGCCGTTGGATTACACTTTATAAAAACTTGAAGATTGCTGTCACATTCCATCTAAGTCTTTTTCATGTTTAATATTTCTAGTCCTCTAGCCATTTTTTGGGTGATAACAGTCTCCAAGTCTCTCACCATACTTTGCACTTCTGTCTAGTCTTAATACACTGTCCCAGAATTGAACTCAGTATTATGCATGCGTTCTAACCAACACAGGGTATAATGACAAGAGTACTTAAAGAGATCAAGACATCCTGTTACTTAATGTAATTTTAAGATTTCATAAGCATAAGCATTTTAAGCAATTACCTCATAACCCTTCATAAACAACTTATGGTCCACTAAGACCCTAGATATTTTTGTATTGTTGCTAAAGTCAGTTTTCTTCTTTAAGGCTGCTACATTTTCATCTCTTTGTCTCAGGGATCATATGATTTGTCATCACTGTTTCTCTTGTGTTTTTGTTCCATTCCACAGCATGTCTCTCTGACCCTTACCAATGGCCTCCTTCCTTGTAAAAATTCAGTGACTGTTTTACAGTCCTAATGTTATCAGTGAACGGAGCTGGGAGGTGACACTTGTTCCTTCTTGAAGTTTTGTTTGTTTCTTTTTTTTTCCCCCCCTTTGGCTTCAAGATCACCACACTTTCCTGGCTTTCCTCTTACTTTCCTGGTTGGTCCTCCTCTGTCTTCTTTGTGGGTCTCTATTCATCTACGTTTGCCTCAACTATTTGGTATACCTTGGGTTTTGTCTTTGGTTTGTCCCTCAGGTGTAGTTATGCCTTTCGTTTTTTTCTGTATGCAATGTGTCTTCAGCAAAAAATGCGTGTTTATTATTGCAGGTCTAGATGAGCTTATCTAGGGTTAAGAGAGTGCAGAACCAGTCCCCATGGGAAGTCAGCATTTAGAGGTCAGCTAGCAGAGGAGGATTCAGCAGGGAGACAGAAGGAGCAGCCAGACCTGTAGGAGTGTTTCCAGAAGGAGGGTTATTTAGCTGTGTTGAGTATTCTTGAGAGATCAATTGAGGTGAGACTAGAGAAGTGAATACAGAATTTTGCTATGTAGAGGCTGTTGGTGCTCTTCACAGGCATGGTTTTCTGGAGTGTTGAGAGCAAAAGCCAAATTATAGGAAGCTGAAGAACTACAAGGAGATAGAGATGCAGTGATAGTGTGTAAATGATTTTAAGAAATGGACCAGTACCTGGAGCATGTTAGAGGGTCAGATCAAGCTTTTTTTAAAAAAAAATTTAATTATTTTAATTGGAGGCTAATTCTTTACAATACTGTAGTAGTTTTTGCTATACATTGACATGAATCAGCCATGGGTATACATGTGTTCCCATCCTGAACCCCCATCCCACCTCCCTCCCTGTTTCATCCCTCAGGGTCTCCCAGTGCGCTGGCCCTGAGCTCCCTGTCTCATGCATCCAACCTGGACTGGCAATCTATTTCACATATGATAACATGTATGTTTCAGTGTTATTCCCTTAAATTTTCCCACCCTCTTCTTCTCCCACAGAGTCCAAAAGTCTGTTCTTTACATCTGTGTCTCTTTTGCTGTCTCTCATATAGGGTCATCATTACCATATTTCTAAATTCCACATATATGCGTTAATAAACTGTATTGGTGTTTTTCTTTCTGACTTATTTCACTCTCTATAATAGGCTCCAGTTTCATCCACCTCATTAGAACTGATTCAAATGCATTCTTTTTAATAGCTGAGTAATAGTCCATTGTATACCGGAGCTTTCTTATCCATTCATCTGCTGATGGACATCTAGGTTGCCTCCAAGTCCTAGATATCGTAAACAGTGCTGCAGTGAACATTGGGGTACACGTGTCTCTTTCAATTTTGGTTTCCTCGGTGTGTGTGCTCAGCAGTGGGATTGCTGGGTCGTATGGCGATTCTATTTCCAGTTTTTTAAGGAATCTCCACACTGTTCTCCATAGTGGCTGTACTACTTTGCATTACCACCAACAGTGTAAGAGTATCCTCTTTTCTCCGCACCCTCTCCAGCATTCATTGTTTGTAGACTTTTTGATAGCAGCCATTCTGACTGGTGTGAGATGGTACCTCATTTTGATTTTGCATTTCTGGTTTTGATGTGCATTTCTCTGATAATGAGTGATGTTGAGCATCTTTTCATGTGTTAGTCTTATTTGGAGAAATTTCTGTTTGGTTGTATATTTTTCTGGAATTGAGCTGCAGGAGCTGCTTGTATGTTTTTGAGATTAATTCTTTGTCAGTTGCTTTGTTTGCTATTATTTTCTCCCTTTCTGAAGGCTGTCTTTCACCTTGCTTATAGTTTGCTTCTTTGTGTAAAACTGCTAAGTTTAATTAGGTCCCATTTGTTTATTTTTGCTTTTATTTCCAATATTCTGGGAGGTGGGTCATAGAGGATCCTGCTGTGATTTATGTTGGAGAGTGTTTTGCCTGTGTTTTCCTCTAGGAGATTTATAGTTTCTAGTCTTACATTGAGATCTTTAATCCATTTTGAGTTTATTTTTGTGTATGGTGTTAGAAAGTGTTTCAACTATTATCTCCTCAAGTATTTTCTCATGGCCTTTCTTTTTGTCTTCTTCTGGGACTCCTATGATTTGAACGTTGGGGCATTTAACATTGTCCCAGAGGTCTCTGAGGTTGTCCTCATTTCTTTTAATTCTTTTTCCTTTTTTCCTCTATGCTTCATTTAATTCCACCATTCTATCTTCCACCTCACTTATTCTATCCTCTGCCTCAGTTATTTACTGTTGGTTCCCTCCAGACGCTTTTGACCTCTGTTATTGCATTATTCATTATTGATTGACTCTTTTTTTTATTTCTGTTAGATCCTTGTTAAACATTTCTTGCATCTTCTCAATCCTTGTCTCTAGTCTGTTTATCTGTAACTCCATTTTGTTTTGAAGATTTTGGATCACCTTTACTGTAATTATCCTGAATTCTTTTTCGGGTAGACTCCCTATCTCTTCCTCTTTTGTTTGGTTTGGTGGGCATTTATAATGTTCATTTACCTGCTGACTATTTCTCTGCCTTTTCATTTTGTTTATTGCTGTGTTTGGGGGTGGCCTTTCTGTAGGCTGGAAGTTTGTGGTTCCTCTTTATTGTGGAGGTTCCTCCCTGTGGATGGAGTTGGACTAGCGGCTTGTCAAGGTTTCCTGGTTAGGGAAGCCTGCGTCCGTGTTCTGGTGGGTGGAGCTGGATCTCTTCTCTCTGGAGTGCAGTGAAGTGTCCAGTAGTGATCTTTGGGATGTCTGTGGGTTTAGTGTGACTTTTGGCCACCTGTATATTAATGCTCAGGGCTGTGTTCCTGCGTTGCTGGAGAATTAGCTTGGTATGTCTTGCTCTGGAACTTGTTGGCTCTTGGGTGGAGCTTGGTTTCAGTGTAGGTAAGGAGGCTTTTGGATGAGCTCTTGTTGATTAATGTTCCCTGGAGTCAGGAGTTCTCTGGTGTTCTCAAGTTTTGGATTTAAGCCTCCTGCCCCTGGCTTTCAGTCTTATTCTTACAGTAGCCTCAAGAATTCTCCATCTATACAGCATTGATGATAAAACATCTAGATTAATGGTGAAAAGCTTCTCCACAGTGGGGGACACCCAGAGAGGTTCACAGAGTTGCATGGAGAAGAGAAGAGGGATGAGGGAGACAGAAGTGACCAGGAGGAGAAGGGAGGGAGTCAAAAGGGGAGAGAGCCATCTAGCCAGTAATCAATTCCCTATGTGCTCACCACAGCCTGGAATGCCCAAAGAGATTCACAAAGTTGGGTAGAGAAGAGAAGGGGGAGGGAGGAGATAGAGGTGACCTGTGGGAAAAAAAGGAGAGTCAAAAGGGGAGAGAGGAATCAAGCCAGTAATCACACCCCTAAGTAAAAATGGGTACTGAAAATTAGATTCTTAAAGGTGCAAAATTGATAACAAATACCAAAAAGCAAAGATTAAAAATTTAAAGTAGAGATTAGACTCTCAATAATACAATATTAAGAATGCAAAACAAAATCACAAAAATTATGAAAAATATATGTGAAATTTGCTTTAAAAATAGTCTTTTTTGCAAGGTGATAGATTATAAAAATGAAAAGGGAGTAATAAAGAATTTAAAAATAAAAAAAAATTTCAAAAAAGTTAAAAACTGTTATAGTAAAATATATCTAGGAATTTGTCTGGAGCTGCTGAGGGCAGTGTGGGGTCAGTTGAGTTTCAGATAGTCCTTGTTCCAGCTTATACTTCTTCTCAAGGTCTATAGGCCCCTTCCAGTGCTTAGTCAATGCTGACTAAAGGTTTTAATCTGTGGCACCTGTCACTTTTAGAGTGGCTCCTTGTTCTTTCTTTATTTTGGCTTCAAGTCTCTTCAGTGTAATTTCTGCCGACAGAAGCAGGCGAAGGTGGTCACTTCTTTAGGCTCACTTGTTCAGTTGTGTTGTGGGGAGGAAGGAACACGGCAAACAAATATCACTGCCATGTTTGGGGAGTGCTCGCAGTGTGTAGACCACATGGGGTTTGCCCCAGCTCACGATGGCCTGTGCTTTCCCAGTCTATACTGCTCAGGCTCCAGGTTGCTCTGCAGGGGAACTGTCCAAAGTGGGCCCTGCATTTTTGTAAACTTCCCAGGTCTAAGCTGCTCAGGTTCAGGTTCTCGGGTACTCCACAAAGGCACAGACTTGGTTGGGCATGTGTTTTGTGCCCTTCCCAGGTCCGAGCAGCTCAGGTGACCAGGTTTTTAGTGAGTGCACTGTCCCATGTGGGCTGTTCATCTTAATCTCCTCCCTGGTCCTGGCACCTTGGTTTCCCAGGTGCACTGCAAGAGCACCGTTGCAGTTGTGCCATATGTCTCCTCTGACAGTTTGGTGGAGGATGCTGTCTCTGGGACTGAGATGGCCCCTCGCCTTTGGGCTATGGCTGTTGCACGCCTGCCTCTCTGCCTCCAGTGGGTGAGGGGCCAGTCCGCGGCCAGCCAGCACTCCTTTGGTGATCATTCAGTGCTTTGTTCTGTGAGCTGCCCAGGCTGTGCCTCAGGTTAGAGCTTTTTGTGGGAAAGTTCTCTCTCTCTCTTTTTGCTCTCTTTCTGGCTACCCCATGGTTTGGCTTGCTGTCTCATCTTAGCTCCCTCAGATTGCCCTCAGGGCATTCAGGCCCGGTCCTTTCCCTAAGCAGTGCAGCCTGGGCCTCCCTGTTCAGCACCTGCTCGCTGCTGGCAGACGCGAGCATCTGGGCTACTTCTTCCACTGGCAGTTGCAGTTAGGCTTGTATTCTGTGAGTTTTCTTTTTCTTTCTCCCGGTTATGTTGCCCTCTGAGATTCCAAACTCCCCACAGACCCGCCATTGAGAGGGTTTCCTGGTGTTTGGAAACTTCTCCTCCTTCACGACTCCCTCCCCGGGATGGGTCTCTGTCCCAGACTCTTGTCTCTCTTTTTGTCTATTATATTTTGTCCTACCTCCTTTCGAAGAGAATGGGCTGCCTTTCTGGGTGCTTGGTGTCCTCTGCCAGCGTTCAGAAGTTGTTTTGTGGAAGTTGCTCAGCATTCGAATGATCTTTTGATGAATTTGTGGGGGGAGAAAGTGGTCTCCCCGTCCTATTACTCCGCCAGTTGAGGCTTTTAGAATCAAGGGATATAATGTATGAGAGAGTCATTTGGAAATTAAGACATGCTACTACTTATGTGTTTGGAGAAATCCAGAAAGAAGATGGCTGAGAACACAACCCTTGAAACACTTTCATCTAGAGAGTGAAATGAAGAGACCTCAAGAGGAGTTCAACTCAAAAGACAGATGAGCACTTCTGTATACTATCCTTCTTACCAAGGACATTCCAAGAGGGAATCCCTCACCTCAATATAATTGCTGCGTTTCACAAAATGTGGCCCTGTGAATCACCTGCATCCAGACTGGGTTGGCTTAAATGTATATTTCAGGACCCTACCTCAGGCCTACGTGAACAGAATTTCAGGAGATTGTACCAGGGATTTGAATTTTTAATAAGGGATTCTCACTCTGCCACCCAGGATAACTCTGGCTTATTGGATGAAATGGAGCATGTTAACAAATAACATTAGGTTGAAGAATTAGCTGAAGAATAGGAAGACATTTGTTCATCCCTTTTATAAGTTTATGGCATTAAATAAGAGAAACCTGACTGTTCTGTGGGGAAAGATAGTATAAATTCATAAATATGAGGAAAATACACACAAACCTCTTTTTACTGAAGTATGCTTTATTGTGCTTCATGGATTTTGCTTCTTTTTCTTTTTTTTTAAACAAATCAAAGGTTTGTAGCTACCCTGCATTGAACAGGTCTATCAGCATCACTTTTCCAGTAATATTTTATACATTTCATGTCTCTGTGTAACATTTTAATAATTCTTGCAATATTTCAAACTTTTTCATTTTATTTGTTATGGTGATCTGTGATCAGTCATCTCGGATGTTACGATTATGACTTGCTGAAGGCTCACATGATGGTTAGCATTTTTTAGCAATTAAGTATTTTTTATTTAAGACATGAATATTATTTTTTAAGATATAATGCTATTGCACACTTAGTAGACTATAGCATATTATAAACATATCTTCTGTATACATTGGGAAAGCAAAAAGTTCATGTTACTTGTTTTATTGTTATATTTGCTTTATTGTGGTAGTCTAGAACTGAACCTACAGTATCTCCCAGGTATTACTATAGTCTTAAACTCATGCTGTACTGTTTTGTTTATAAAAGATCTTACAATAATTTATAGAACCATTCCTCTCTTGTGGAAGATTTGGGTTGTTTTCACTTTGTTCCTGTGATGGATAATGCCTTCATAGTAGAAGGAGTATACAGTGTAGAGATAAAATTGTGGGTACTAGAATCATACTTCCTCAGTTTAAATCACAACTTTTGCCACTGTAATTTTAGTTCTGTAATTCTGGATAAATTATGTAAGTCATCTATCCTTAAGTTTCCTCATTTTACTGTAAGTGTCATAGTAGTGTATTAATTTAATTGATGTAAGGATTAAATGAGTTAATAAATGTAAAGTGTTTAAAATTATGCCTGGCATATAGTAAGTACTTAATACATATGGGCTATTATTATTGATAATACATGTATTTGTAAATCTAGAATCTAACTTTTATTGAACTATTTCCCTAGGATAAATTTTCAAGATGAGATCACTTCATTAAAGAATGAAGACTCTTTCTGTCCCTTTGCCATCTATGGTCATTGCTTTTCAGAGGGTGATATCAATTTGTGCTGTATAATTTGCAAATGCAACCTATCTATCAATGTAATTGTGTGTGTATGTATGTATCATATGCATTGCATTGTATACACACACATATACATAAAAAATATATATATATATATATATGTATCCATTTGATTTGTCTCTGTATTTGAATGCACATCAGTATGTTTTAGGCTTGTACAAGACTGTGACCTTGTTAAGTCTGTTCTGTTTACTCTTACAGTGCCTTGGTCAATATTGTCATGGATGGATGGATGGATATTGGTAAATGATAGATAGTAAGTTACTTTTGAAAGGTTATATCAAAGAAATATTCTAAATCTTATGTTTCTTTTTTTTTCTTCTTGATAGATTGAAGCCATGGCCATTCTTTTTGCTGTTGTTGCCAGGGGAACCACTATCCTTGCCAAACATGCTTGGTGTGGAGGCAACTTCCTGGAGGTGACAGAGCAGATTCTGGCTAAGATACCTTCTGAAAATAACAAACTAACGTACTCACATGGCAAGTGAGTTCTGCTTTGTGTGGGTAGCGGGTAAAAGAAATGAATTATATTATTATACTCAGAACAGTAGAAAACTAGAAAAGCAAGCTTCTCAGTAGATAATTTTAATAAGCTGACAGAACAATAATCTTTACCAGCTTAGAAAATGTCTGGTTCTATTAATTTTAAATTTAGCTAAAAATTATTTTATTCTGTCACCTAAGTGTTACTTGTATTTTAAAGAACAATATGGAAATGTTAGATATAAAAGTGACTCTGCTATAGAGCTCTAGGATATGTGAAACTTGATATAGTTATGATAAATAATAATTATTTGTTCATTCTTTCTGTAAATATTTACTGAGCACTTAACTGTCACCAGACACTTTGGTGGTTCTGGAGATACATGAAATTACTCAGTATTTGTCCTCGTTGTTTAATGGAGGTTATAGTTTAGTGAAGGAGATGGTCAAATTCATAATCACAGTAGAGAGTAGAAAGTAGTGGGTAGGGGGTGGTATTCCAGGTAGAAGGAACAGCTGGTAGAGAAGTATGGAGACATGAGCTCATAATGCATATTTAGTGAACTTCGGGTGATTCTCTGTGACTGGTGCACAACGTCATGAAAATAAAGCTAGAGAGATTGACAGAAGAGAAGTCCTATAGTGCCTCATAGGCCATGTTAAGGGGTTGTACATTACACAGTGGGCAATGGGAAGGCATTGAACGTTTCCAGCTGGGGTGTGACATGGTAAGGTTTTGCTTTAGAGAGATCATTGTTGTGGCTGATTGGAGAATGAATTGAAGGGGGCATAGGTGGGAAATCTTAGTAATCATAAATATTGCCTCAGCCTTCCTTCTTAATACTTAAAAATCTTTTGCTACCTAACTCATCCTAATTTCCTCAGACCCTATCTCAGGAGGAGGTCCTTGTTGGTTTCCAGAACTAACTCCTTATATCATTTAGGATTTAGTGTAAGCTACTGCAACAGAGAGACCCTAAAAGACAGTGTTAATTTATGAGATAGCCCAGAGATGAAGACTTCGGGACTGTTGGAGTGGCTCTGCCAGTTTCAGTTAGTGACTTCGAATTCTGGCCAAGGCAGCTTCTTCAGTTCTGGTATTTTTTAAGGCACATTCCAGAAGTGGCTGATAGTATTGTTCACTACATCATTATGCAGCTAACCTAGCTGGAAATGGAGACTAAAATTTGTCATTTCTAGCTATGTAGCCATGTGCTCAGCTAAAACTCCATTACTCTGGAAGAAATTCTAGGGTATCAGGAGATAGCTCACAATCTTCTAGTCTACTGTTTTGGGCCTCCAAAATATTTGGATGTGCTCTTCTTCCCAAAAAACACACTTCCTCTCTGCAGGAAGTGGCCCCAAAGATTTATCTGATCGCTTTGTCCAGCTCGAGGTCCAGACAGTCTGGGTGATACAGTCCTCTCCGTCATACCCAGAGATGACTCCTGTGGCCTATTGACATGCAGATGTCACTGCTTCCCAGCAGTATTCAAATAACTACCACACAGTAATTTCAGAGACTCCTGTTCTGACCCAGGAGTGGTTCTACTTTGCATGAAGAATTTCATCTTTTCTCCCTTTGTTCTCCCAGAGGCTCCTCCTGGTACATTATCCTCTGTGGCCACGTCCAAAATGGGTATTAGTGAGTTTGTCATCTTTGGGAACTGCACAGGTTCCGTAGTCTACTACTCTCTGGTGTAGTTTAGGGTCTGAGAAATTACCTAGGGGTTAAATGACCCCAGTTGCTCGTGAGTATGGCTTTAGGGTTTCTTAAAAAATTTGCTGGGCTTAACGATCGTGTTTCTAGTCAGTTCCCAGGAAAATGCTCAGGGAAAGCATGTGTCATCTTTTTAGAGGCAAGACTGGGAAGCAGGATATGTACCTTCCACTCATATTTTATGAGGCAGAACTTATCACATAGCCATATCTAACTCTAAGGGAAGTTGGCTATGTAATCCAATGAAAATGTGGTTATACTGCAAGAAAGCGATGTTACTTATCTGCTGTGTCTTTCTACCTGCATCCTTACCCAGTCCTACCTGGTCTCATTTGGAGTAAGTATCCGTCACTGAGTTGTTTCTTTCTTTTTAAGCTTCTACCTTGGTTTCTTTCCTATAATCATGTTCCATTATCCCAATCAAACATATCTTTTATTTCAGTCAGTTCACTTAACTCTTTCCGACTCTTTGTGACCCCATGGACTGCAGCACGCCAGGCTTCCCTGTCCATCACCAACTCCCGGAGCTTACTCAAACTCATGTCCATTGAGTTGGTGATGCCATCCAACCATCATCCTCTGTCATTCCCTTCTCCTCCTGCCTTCAATCTTTCCCAACATTAGGGTCTTTTCCAGTGTTGTTACTGTATACCAAAAGAAAAAGTTCCATTTTACTGTATGAAAATAATTTTTTCCTGAAATCTGACCTTCTTCTTGCTATTTCTTTCATTAATAGCATCACCAGTCATTCAGCTGGCTAAGCTTAAAACTTCAGAATCACATTTGACTTCTTCACCAAATCTTTGCCATTCTGCTACAAGAGGTATTTTAGTCTCCTCTCTCCACATTCATCATAGTGTTTGCTCAGACATTCATTGTTTCTCATTCCTAATGACCTCCTCCTAACTGGTTTTTTGGCTCCCTTGGTGGCTCAGTCAGTAAGGAATCCATCTGCAATGCAGATCACCTGCAGCACGGGAGACACAGGTTTGATCCCTGGGTCAGGAAGGTCTCCTGGAGAAGGAAATGACAACCCACTCCAGCATTCTTGCCTGGAGAATTCCATGGACAGAGGAGACTGGTGGGCTACAGTCCATGGTGTTGCAAACAGTTGGACATGACTGAGCGACTAAACCACAACTGGTCTTTCTGCTTCTAGTTGATCCCTCCTTAAATCTGTATTTAACATTCCTAAGATTATACTTCCTTGCTTAAAACCCAAACTAAGCCTTCATTATTTTGTCTATTTCTGACTTTTCCATCTTTGTCTCTATAGATATCTTTGTCATTCCCAGACCAGTCTACGTTATTTTAAGCTTTGGTATATATATATTTTTGATCTTGCATCTTGGAATGTCCTTCCCCTCCTAGGTCCCCTGGTACATTTTTGCTCTTTTTACATGTCCCAAATGAAATACTTTCTAATTTTCACTTTAATCCTTCTAAAAGGGCGATTCTAATAATGTCCTTTCCTTCACCAGGTACTCAGGGTAAAGTTTCTTAACTCAGCTTGAAAAATTCTTCAAGATTTGCTTCTTCTGGCTCCATCTCTCATTACTTGAGCCCTCAGTTTTGTTCTTCAGCCATACTTAGCTATGTGCATATCAATTCTGGGTTTGTTCTCTCTTTTTAGCCTCTGCAATAGCTGTTACTTTTTCAAAATTTGAGTTTGTCTTCCTGAGCTTATGTTTCCTCCTCTAGAAACCCCTGAAAACTCCAAGACTGTGCCAGGTGCCCCCTTTTTATGTGTCTCCATAGTATCTTGTCAGAGAAGGCAATGGCACCACATTCTAGTACTCTTGCCTGGAAAATCCCATGGATGGAGGAGCCTGGAAGACTGCAGTCCATGGGGTTGCTGAGGGTAGGACACGACTGAGCGACTTCACTTTCACTTTTCACCTTCATGCATTGGAGAAGGAAATGGCAACCCACTCCGCTGTTCTTGCCTGGAGAATCCCAGGGACAGGGGAGCCTGGTGGGCTGCCATCTGTGGGGTTGCACAGACTCGGACATGACTGAAGTGACTTAGCAGCAGCATAGTATCCTGTATTTATTCATTATAGCACTTCTGACACTGTGTTATAATTGCAATCTTCCTTTTTTGTCTCTGTCCCCTGACTATAGGCTCCTTGATGGCAGCAACCATACCTCATTACCTCCTATGGTCTTTGTGCCAAGGTACTCCCAAGTGTGGTTTTGTTGTTGTTGTCCAGTCACCAAGTTGTGTCTGACTCTTTGTGACCCAATGGACTGCAGCATGCCAGGTTCCCTGTCCTTCATCGTCTCCTGGAGTTTGCCCAAGTTCACATCCATTGAATCAGTGATGTCATCCAACCATCTCACTCTCTGTCGACTTCTTCTTCTGCCTTCAATCTTTCCTAGCATCAGTTTTTTCCAAGGAGTCAGCTGTTTGCATCAGGTGGCCAAAGTATTGGAGCTTCATCTTTAGCATCAGTACTTTCAGTGAGTATTCAGGATTGATTTCCTTTAAGATTGACTGGTTTGATCTCCTTGCTGTCCAAGGAACTCTCAAGAATCTTCTCCAGCACCGCAATTCGAAAGCATCAATTCTAAGTGTGGTTTCAGTTCAGTCCAGTCACTCAGTCGTGTCTGACTCTTTGCAACCCAATGTACTGCAGCACACCAGGCTTCTGTGTTTTATTACCAACTCCTGGGGCCTGCTCAAACTCATGTACATCGAGTTGGTGATGCCATCCAACCATCTCATCCTATATCGTCCCCTTCTCCTGCCTTCAATCTTTCCCAGCATCAGGGTCTTTTCCAATGAGTCAGTTCTTTGCATCAGGTGGCCAAAGTATCAAGAGTTTCAGCTTCAGCATCCGTCTTTCCAAAGTCCTTGAGAACCCCATGAAAAGACAAAAAGTGTGGTTTAGCAGAAACAAATTTTGTGGGGGGAATGATGACTTCTATTTTTGCACCTGCTGTGTTTGTCTATGGTATGTCTAGTTAGATATGTCTAGCCAACAGTAGCATATTCAGGCCTTGAGCTCAGGAGATAGGTCAGATTTAGATTTGGAAATCAGTGTAATTGTATTAGCTGAAAACAGGTATCAGCAGCAAAACATGAAAGTGGGTGCCACCCTCCAAGGAATCTTTGTGAGAAAAGCAGGGGGCTGAGGATGCTGGAAAGCGTCAACAGAGAGGGAAAGAGATTACCATATAAACCAGGCAAGCCTGGTGTCAAAAAATCTAGTGAAGAGAGAGCAGTTTCTAGAGGAAGGAAGTGGTCAGCAGTATCAAATGTGTCAGAGAGAGCCACTGGATGTGGAGTGTGGAAATGATTGGTGGAGTTGATGTGAACAGTTTCAGAGTGGTGGAGGAAGACATTTGAGTTCCAACACCTCCTTATAATTCATATCAAACCTCTATGTGAACATTAATGATACAATTCAGCAGCTACTCTTGTGTATCTACTTGCGCAGAGTAGAAATCTGGGAAGCAAAATCAAATTATCCCTCTGCCTCAACCTCAATAGCCAGTCCTCAAGTTCTTTTATCTGTTCCTTCTTTGTTGTCCGTAGTACTTTAGTTTGTTTCCTTCAGTGTTCTACTTAGTAGTCTCCTGCCTGCTCCTCCTTTTGATTAGTTCTCATACTCTAGCCAAAGCATCCTTTTCTGTGGCAGTTCTGATCACACTCCCCTTGCTAAGACCGTTTGATGCTTGATCGTTGATCTTAGGATTATATAGATATAGTGAGACTTGAAAACCTTATACAAGATTTGAAAGTATTTGCTTACTTACAGCCTCCTTTGTGGAAGCCATTTATTTTTGTTCTGTACATTCTATACTTTAGCCATGTTAATTAATTTTACTTTCAAACCCAGTATGCGCTGTTTTATCTCGAAGCCCTTAAGCCTGTTGGTCTTCACTTGTTCTTCTTGCCATCTCTTACTTGGTCTTCAGGTTCAGCTCAGACATGTGCTCCGTCCTCTATATAGATACAGGTGTCTCTTCTGTATCCCTATAGCACCATGTACTGCCTTTAACTCTTCCCCTCCCCTCTAACTCTTTATCATCCTCCTTACTATGCAGTTCCACAGTTGCCTACACTTTCATTCTCTGAAGGCATGGACTGACGATTTTGCTTATTTGTATCCTCAGCACCTAACCCAGTAACTGGCTCCGAGTCGATGCCAAATATATGTCATTGTTGAGTATCTGGTAGAAAAAAATGTTTGCTCTGTGTGGCCCATTTGGGTGTTTATCTTAATTATGTGTCCTTCAGATGTCATCTCTTGTTCAAACCTTAAGAATCTGAGACTTCACTAGCAATGCAGTGGTTAGGATTCAGTGCTTTCCCTGCTGGGGCCTGGGTTCAGTCCCTGGTCAGGGAGCTAAGATCCTGCATGTCGTGCAGCAGAGCAAAAACAGTCCAAGTATGCTTTCTTAGATATTATTTTTATGAATAATGTGCATGATGTTGCACTATTTAGATAGGATAAAGACCTTGTTTTAATTTATTTCTTTCTATCAAGTTTGACTTGAGAGAAATAGGTATATAGGTGAGAGGGAAAATAGACAGTATTTGTAAATAATATGGTCATGTTGGCAGTTCTAAAATTTCTTATACGTAGATAGAAGATAGAAGTGAAAGAGATATTGCTCATAACCACAGTAAGTTTTATATCTTTTATTCTACAGTTATCTGTTTCATTACATCTGCCAAGACAGGATTGTATATCTTTGTATCACTGATGATGTAAGTAATTTGAGGACATGTTGCTCTTTAACTGTGTGTAACATTAGTAGAGTTAGTTCTTAATTATCTGTATCTGTGGTGGGTAAAGTTGATGCAAATATAACTTTCTATAGCTCAAAATTGTTTTTTATGCTTTGCATTTGTCATATAAAGCAGCAAATCACAGAAAAAGTTGATATCTGGGTATATGCAAATCAGTTTGGTTTTGTAGAGTTTTAGATGAACCATTTATTATAACTTCTACACTTAATTTATTGTATAGTGAGAATTGGTGTTCATTATTATGATTCTTCAGTATCAGACCCTCAAAAGTTATCTGAAATAGTAAATAGATGATTTCACTCCTTTAATCAGTAGTTAGTGAATTTTTTAATGTATGTGGACTTTGGGAAAACAAAATCACAACACATTATAATCAACTTTGTAAACCCATAGTTTACATTGGTAGGTTGTTTTTGAGCATTTGTAGTTTGATGCAAAATGCTCAATACCTTAACAGTGCCATCAAGGTCCTCTCTCCTCTCTGCAATCCTAGTGTCGACTTCTTCTTGGACACATTTCCCTTATGGTTTCAAAGAGCTATGTGCTTATTTATTTGTGTCCAAAAAAGAGGGGCTATGTCTTCTCAAGTCTCTTCCTGCAGGAATGAGGAAACTCCCCAGAGGCACACCTTTCCCTTCTCCCACTTTCAAAGTGGACTTTTCATGCCTTATGGCTAGGACTAGGTTATGTACGTATTTTTAAATTGATCACAGACAAGAGCCATGGAATTGGCATGATTGCCATAGGTAGTGGTTCTTAATGTTTATTGTATCACAGACCTCTTTGCTGCTCATGGATCACTCCCAGAATTTTTTAAATGCATGATTTTATTAGGTTGCTGCAAAAGTAATAGCAGTTTTGGACCCTGAATTTTAAATCATTATAACTAGGCTCAAATACATCTTTATTAATCAAAATAAGAACCATTATAATCAGTACATTTTTGCCACTGAGAAATAAGCTTGATTATTCCTGTAGCAAAAAAAATCTGTGCTTTAGGATTTGATGAACTCTTGGAAAGCTTTTTCTGTGTGCTGCTGGTCATGGAAGCATTTTCCCTGCAAAAAGTTGTTGAGATGCTTGAAGAAGTGGTAGTCAGTTTGCAAGAGGTCAAGTGAATATGGCAGATGAGGCAAAACTTCATAGCCCAATTCATTCAACTTTTGAAGCTTTGGTTATGTGACAAGTGGCTGGGCATTGTTGCAGAGAAGAACTGGGCCCTTTTTGTTGACTGATGCCAGCTGCAGTCATTGCAGTTTTTGGTGCATCTCCTTAATTTGCTGAGCACACTTCTCAGATGTTAATGGTTTTGCCAAGATTCAGAAAGCTGTAGTGGATCAGATGGGCAGTAGACAACCAAACAATGACTAATACCTTTTTTTTTTTCTTGGTGCAAGTTTGGCATGCGGAGGTGCTTTGGAGCTTCATCTCAGTTCAACCACTGAGCTGGTTGTTGTGGAAAATCCAATTTTTGTCGCACATCACAATCCAACCAAGAAGTAGTTTGTTGTTGTTGTGTAGAATAAGAGAAGATAACACTTCAAAATGATTATCTTTTTTTGATTTGTGGTCAGCTCAGGAGGAAAAGAGCTTGTCTGAGGAGGCCTTACAAATAACTGAGAAAAAGGCGAAAGGCAAAGGAGAAAAGGAAAGATATACCCATCTGAATGGAGAGTTCCAAAGAATAGCAACGAGAGATAAGAAAGATTTCTAAGTGAACAATGCAAAGAAATAGAAGGAAACAATACAATAGGAAAGATTGGAGATTTCTTCAAGAAAAGTAGATACCAAGGGAACATTTCACACAAAGATGAGCACAATAAGGACAGTAACAGTATGCACCTAACAGAAGCAGAAGATACTAAGAAGAGGTGGCAAGAGTACACAGAAGAACTATACAAAAAGATCTTCATGACACAGATAACCGCAATGGTTTGATCACTCACCTAGAGCCGTACATCTTAGAGGGCAAAGTCAAGTGGGCCTTAGGAAACATCACTATGAACAAAGAGTGTAGGTGATGGAATTCCAGCTGAGCTATTTCAAATCCTGAAAGATGATGCTGTTAAAATGCTGCATTCAATATGCCAGCAAATTTTAAAAATTCAGCAGTGGCCACAGGACTGGAAAAGATCAGTTTTCATTCCAGTGCCAAAGAAGGGCAATGCCAAAAAATGTTCAGACTACTGCCCAATTGCACTCATTTCACATGCTAGCAAAGTAATGCTCAAAATTCTCCAAGCCAGACTTCTATAGTACATGAACTTTGAACTTCCAGATGTTCAAGATGGAGTTAAAAAAGGCAGAGGAACCAGAGAGATCAAATTGCCAACATCTGTTGGATCATAGAAAAAGCAAGAGAATTAAAAAAAAAATCAACTTCTGCTTCATGGACTACACTAAAACGTTTGACTCTGTGAATCACAACAAACTGTGGAAAATTCTTAAAGAGATGGGACTACTAAACCACCTTAATTGCCTCCTGCAGAACCTGTATGCAGGTCAAGAAGCAACACTTAGAACAGGACATGGAACAATAGACTGGTTTCAAATTGGGAAAGGAGTATGTCAAGGCTGTATATTGTCACCCTGTTTATTTAATTACATGCAGTGTACATCATGCAGAATGCCGGACTGGATGAAGAACAAGCTGGAATCAAGATTGCTGGGATAAATATCAATAACCTCAGATATGCAGATGACACCACCCTTATGGCAGAAAGCAAAGAACTAAAGAACTTCTTGATGAAGATGAAAGAAGAGAGTGAAAAACCTGACTTAAAACTCAACATTCAAAAAACGAAGATCATGGCATCTGTTCCATTACATCATGGCAAATAGATGGGGAAACAATGGAAAGAGTGACAGACTTTATTTTCTTGGGCTCCAAAATTGCTGCAGATGGTGACTGCAGCCATAAAATTAAAAGGTGCTTGCTCCTTGGAAGAGAAAATATGACCAACCTAGACATTAGAAAGCAGAGACATTACTTTGCCAACAAAGGTCCATATAGTCAAAGCTATGGTTTTTCCAGTAGTCATGTATGGATGTGAGAGTTGGACTGTGAAGAAAGCTGAGCACCGAAGAATTGATGGTTTTGAACTGTGGTGTTGGAGAAGACTCTTGACAGTCCCTTGGACTGCAAGGAGATCAAACCAGTTAATCCTAAAGGAAATCATCCCTGACTATTCTTTGGAAGGACTGATGATGAAGCTCCAATAGTTTGGCCACCTAATGCAAAGAGCCAACTCATTAGAAAAGACTCTGATGCTGGAAAGTACTGAAGGCAGGAGGAGAAGGGGACGACAGAGGACAAGATGGTTGTATGGCATCACTGAGTCAATGGACATGATTTTGAGCAAGCTCTGGTAGATGGTGAAGAACAGGGAAGCCTGGCATGCTGCAGTCCATGGGGTTGCAAATAGTTGGACACAACTGAGTGACTCAACAACAACAGTAGGCAACCACTTATCAAACTTTTTCACCTTACCAATTTCCCTCAATTGCCAAATGACAGTAGAATGATCAACATTGAGTTCTTGGGTAACTTGTCATGTAGTTGTAAGAGGATCAGCTTTGATGATACTCTCAGTTAGTTATTGTCAACTTCTGATGGCCAGCCACCGTGGTTCTTATTGTCAAGACTTGATTTCTTTGAAAAGTTTCTTGAACCACCGCTGCACCGTACATTTGTTAGCAGTTCGTGGGCCAAACACATTGTTGATGTTGTGAGTTGTCTCTGCAGCTATGACCTATATTGAACTCAAATAAGAAAATCACTCAGATTTGCTTTTTGCCTAATATCATTTCCATAGTCTAAAATACATATAGTTAGCAAGTAATAATTAGCAAAAGTCATAAAACAAGAAATGCTCATTAAAATGATATGTAACATAACCACATGTATTTAAAAATGTATTTCAGTATCAAATGGCAAAGTTCAACAATGCAAAATCAAAATTACTTTTGCACCAACCTAGTAATACCAGTTATGCTGAAATTCAGAATTCAGGGCTTCCCTGGTGGCTCAGGTGATAAAGAATCTGCCTGCAATGCAGGAGACCTGGGTTTGATTCCTGAGTTGAGAAGATCCCCTGGAGAAGGGAACAGCTACCCACTCCAGTATTCTGGCCTGGAGAATTTCATGGACAGAGGAGCCTGGCAGGCTACAGTCCATGGGGTCGCAGAGTCAGACACAACTGAGTGACTTTCACAGTATTCAAAGTAGTTTAAATATTGATTTAGTAATATATGCTTCTTTATGAATTCACTAATATCAAGATATAGTCATGGGTTTAATAAACAGTTTTGATGTGGTGATAAGTATTAATGATATTTTGAGAGATGTCTGTAACTGATGATATATGCAAAAAAGACTTCTCTTGGTGACAGAGTCCCAGATACTGTTTAATACTACTCTATTTTGTTACTACATTCACAGTTGAAATTTGAGTTAAAGTTTGGTGAAAATAATAATGAGATTTTTTTTAATCCAAATACATTGGCCCCTTGAATTTGGACCATTGACCCAACTTTAAGAATTCTTGGCTTAGACTACTCATCTTAGGTGAATTGGAGATGTGTGGCAACCACAGTGATTATCACAATGACTTATATTCCCTGGTTTCACAGTATTTTCTAAAATTATTTTAAAAATCCAGTTATATCTGAAATGACTGATGTGAAAGTGCTGAGAGTGGGTGAGAAATAGCACTAAATTTGGGTTGGTCAGAGTTGAGTCTTACATTTCTTAAGCTATAATTGTACTTTTGTGTATAGGTTATACACATACACACAGTTTTTGATTGGAACTAGACAAGAGTACATTCCTTGATCTTTTCAAATATACCTCCACTACTGAAAAAAGTTAATTAAAAGTTTATGTCAATAGTGTTATCTTTGTGTGTGAAAGACTGTACTGTTCCAATGGATTTCTCAAGCATCTTCTTGTGCTGGGCTTTCTAATAGATCCTGTGAAAGATATGGTTGGAGTAAAACCCAATTCCTGCTCTTAGCGTAGGTATTGTTATCTCAGTTGGCAGTAATCTAACATTTGGATTTGACTCAGCTCTTTCATTTACTAGTTTTGCTTTTGGCAAGTTAGTTTCTTTTTAGAGCCTTTGTTTCTTTATCTGTAAAATGAGGTCAGTTCCTCCTTGTAGAATCATTGCTCAGTAAATATTATCTGTTCTTTTGGTTGTTTCTAATCATCCATATCATTTTTGTTTAGTGTTAACTCTGTATTCATCTCCTCAGGATTTTGAGCGTTCGCGAGCCTTTAATTTTCTGAATGAGATAAAGAAGAGGTTCCAGACTACATATGGTTCAAGAGCACAAACAGCACTCCCATATGCCATGAATAGTGAGTTCTCAAGTGTCTTGGCTGCACAGCTGGTAAGATCTTTCTCGGGATATAGTATTTGATTCATATCTTCTTTATTACTTTAAAGAACCATGGATATAGGGGACCCTGACCTGCAGTGTATTTTTCTGACTGTTATTATATGCCAAGATAGTAAAACTTCCCAGATTAAAAAAAATATACAAATGGGCCATTTTAGGATGGAAAGTGATATTCTCTATAAATGGTGGTCAGAGTATCTCATGATTGGGAAGGAAATTAAAGATGATCTACTTCAACTACCCATTTAATGTGTCAATCCACTCAACATGCCAAATGGTGTCTTAACCTGTAGATTAACCTCTACCCTCCCACAAGGTAAATTTAATTTTTGGGTAGTTCAGTTAGTCATTTGAAAATCTGTTTATCTGTATGAATACTAATTCTCAGTTCAGTGAATTTATACATATATATACATATTATACATATACATACATTTATATATACATATACATATTTATATAGTTTTTACAGATACAAAACATCTCATGACTCTAAAGGAGTCCTCATGTTCCTATGCAGTCAGGTCCTTCCCTGAGGCAACCGCTGCTCTATTTTTGTTACCATAAATTAGTTTTCTCTTTTCTAGAATTTCTTATAAATGGAATCATACATTATATACTCTTTTGTATCTTCCTTGTTTTGCTCAGTGTAAGGTTTTTGATATTGATCCATATTGTATAAATCAGTAGTTTCCTTTTTATCTGAGTAGTATTGTATGCATATAACACAACTTGTTTATCCATTCACCTGTTGCTGGATATTTGAGTTACTTCCAGTTTTCAGCTGTCACCAACAAAACTATTATGAATATCCATGTACAAGTCTTTGCATAGACATGTGTTTTTATTTTTCTTTGGTAAATACCTAGGGGTGGAATTGCTGGGTCATATGGTAAATGATGTTTAATTTTATAATGAATCATGAAACTTTTTTCCAAAGTGGTTGTACCATTTATAGTCCCACTAGCACTTCCAGTGTTTCTGCATACTTGCCAACACTTCTTATGGTCTGTCTTTTTAATGTAATTCATCCTTGTGGATGTGTACTGATATCTCATTGTGGTCTTATTTTGCATTAAAGAATGCTTACTTTTTATCCATCAAACCGTATGAGTGCAAAGACATAAGTTTTATCTATGATAGTGTTGTGAATGAGAAAAAAGGACTCATTGTCATTTAATAATTTCCTCTTTATTTCTCCTGTAAGTGTTGTTTTTAATACCTTTTTGAGGATTATACTTCTAAATATGCATCCTGTCGGGATGAAGTTCATTTAAATAGTTATGAGTCTTTGTTATTCAGTTGGTTTGTTTCATACTTCCACTAGGGAATACTTATATACATACATCTAAGTAAAACACCATCAGCAAAATATATAACAATGCCCATTTGAAAATAAATAGGTTCAGGTTGATGGTCAAGATGGTGAAGTAGGAAACCCTGAGCTCACCTCCTTCCATGGACACACCAAAATTACAACTGTTTACAGAGCAGCTATTGATGAGAAAGATCAGAAGACTAGCAGAAAGAATATTATACTATTGAAGATATAGAGAAGGAAACATAAGAAGACAGAGGGGCAGACACACAGTATAATCAAGATCCATACCTTGGAGTGGGTGGCCCACAAGTGGAATGATAATTACAATTGCAGAGATTCTCTCCAAGCAGCTAGGGGCTCAAGCTCCACAAGAGGCTCCCCAGCCCTGGAGTCCTCCATTGGGAAGAAGAGCCCCCAGAATATCTGGCTTTGAAGACCAGCAGGGCTTAATTACAAAAGTGCTGAAAGACTGTGAGAAATAGAGACTCTACTCTTAAACAGTGTGTATAAAATCCTCATGCTCAGGAAATGAGGGCAGAAGCAGTAATTTGAAAGGAGCCCGGATCAGATCCACCTGCTGATCTTGGAGAGTCTCATGGAAAGGTGGAAAGCCACTGGAGCTCACCCTCGGGACATAGACATTGGTGGTAGGCATTTTTGGGACCTCATTCTACCATTCTTTACCAGTGGAGCCCGTAAGCACAATTTAGCATATTAATGCCAGGACGTGGCCCTACCCACCAGCCTATCTGTACCAATGCTGAGACATCTCAAGCCAAACAACTAGCCAAACAGGGAATCAGCCCCACTTACTGCAGGCTGGTTGCTTTAAGAACCCCTGAACCTACAGGGGGCTCAGGACATGGCCCTGCACACCAGTGTGTGTGCACTAGCCCTGGGAACCCCGACTTAGGCCCTGCAGCCAGAGATCCTGAAACCTGGATCTGCCCACCAGTGAGCCAGCACTGTCCCCAGGGCCAAGATCACCTACTGGTGAGCAGGCGCCACCCCAGGACCCCCTGGACCCCAGCCTCGCCCACCAGCAGGCTGGCACATCAACTCTGGAACCTCCAGAAACCTTCAGCCAGAGATCCCATGGCCCAGCTCCACAAACCAGTAGGTCTCACCAGCCAGTGGACAAACAGCAGTTCCAGGACCCACTGGGTGCTTGCCCTGCCCAACAGCAGACCAACACCAGCTTGGGACCCTCCAAGGCCCTTCAGCCAGAGATCCCAGGACCCCCTGGGTCTCTGCAGCCAGCTGGCTTGTGACCTGGCCCTGCCCATCAGTGGCTGACAGCCTCTGTGCAAGGTAAGGTCTGGGAACCAACCAGACTGGGGGCCAGCCATCCCTACCAGATTGTCCACAACAGAAGGACCCACACAGCCTCTGTAGGTACTGTCCCTACAGCATATGGCTCTGGTGACCAGAGGGAAGTACACTGTTAGGATTCATAGGATGTTTCCTAGAAAAGGCCACTTCTTCAAGGTCAGGAAATGTAATCAACTTACCAAATACATAGAAATTAAAAAGGAAATAAGGCAAAATGAGACAGAGGAACATGTTGCAAATGAAAGAACAAGAGAAAAGCCCATAAGAAGAGCTAAGTGAAGTGGACGTAAGCGACCTACCCAATAAAAAACTCAAGGTAGTGATTGTAAAATGATCAAAGAACCCAATAAACGATTGGATTAACAGAGTGAGAAATTAGAATTTCTTAACAAAGAGTTAGAATATGTAAAGAATGACCAAGCAAAGATGAAGAATACAATAACTGAAATAAATACACTAGAGGGAATCAACAGTGAATTGTATGATACAGAGGAACAGATCAGTGAGCTGTAAGACAGAGTAGTGGAAATCACTGAAGCTCAACAGAAAAAAAGAGTAAATATAAGAAATGAGTACTGTTTAAGAAACCTCTGAAACAGCATCAGATGTACTAACATTTGCATGATAGGGCTCCCAGAAGAAGGAGAAAAGGAGGCAGAGAACATATTTGAAAGCAAATTAACTGAAGACTTCCTTAACTTGGGGAAAGAAACAGATATCCAGGTTCAGCAAGCACAGAGAGTTCCCACAGGATCCACCCAAAGAGGACCACACTAAGACATTGTAATTAAAATGGCAAAAATTAAAGATAAAGAGAGAATATTAAAAGCAGCTAGGGAAAAGCAAAATGTTGCACACAAGGAAATTCCCATGTCAAGTGGTAAAAGGGAAAAACCGACAACCAAGAATCCTAAACAAGGCTTTCACTCAGATTTGATAGAGAAATAGAAAGTTTTACAGATAAACAAAAGCTAAAAGAGTTCATCACCACCAGGTTTGCTTTAAAGGAAATGTTTAAGGGGCTTCTCCAAGCCGAAAAAAAGGTTGTAAGAAGAAATATGAAAATTATGAAAGGAGAAATCTCATTGGTAAAGGCAAATACACAGTAAGGGTACTAAACCAATCACATATAAAGCTATGAGGAGGATTACAAAAGGAGTAAAATCACCCATAACCACAATAAGGGATTTCAAAACAGAGGTATAAAATATGTCAAAACAGTAACTGTGGGAGGGGGCATAAAAATGTAGGGTTATTAAAATGCATTTCTACTTAAGAGATGAGCAACTTAAAATAATCATGTAGATATATACAGATTGTTACATACAAACCTTATGATAATTGTAAACCAGAAAACCTATACTAGATGCACACAAAGGGAAAGGAATCCAAATATAACACAAAAGATACTAATCAAATCATAAGGCATGAAAGCAAAAGAACAAAAGAGAAGTACAAAAACAACTGAAAATTAACAAAATGGCAGTAAGTACATACCTATCAATAATTAAATGGAAATGGACTAAATGCTCCAGTCAAAAGACACAGAGTGGCTGAATGGATAACAAAACAAAACCCATATATATATACTGCCTATGGGGGACTCAGTGTGGCTCTAAAGACAAAAATAGAAAGTGAAGGGATGGGAAAGGTTATTCCATGCAAATAGAAATGAAAGGGAAGCTGGGATAGCAATACTTATATCAGAGAAAATAGACTTTAAAACAAAAACTGTAAGAGACAAAGACATTACTTAATGATAAAGGAATTAATCCGAGAAGATAACAACAATTGTAAATGTATATGCACCTAGCATAGGAGCACCTAAATATATAAGGCAAATATTAATAGACATAAAGTAAGAAATTGATAGTAACACAATAATAGTAGGAGAGTTTAACACCACACTTAACCTCAATGGACAAATCATCCAGACAGAAAATCAGTGAGGAAACACTGGTCTTAAACAACACATTACACCTAATTGGGCTTAATTGACATATATAGAACATTCTGTCCAAAAACAGCAGAATACACATGCTTTCCAAGTGCACACAGCACATTCTCCAGGACAGATCACATGCTGGGCATAAAACAAGCCTCAGTAAATTTAAGAAAAATTGAATTCATGTCAAGCGTTTTTTCTAACCACAATGTTACGAGGCTAGAAGTCAACTATAAGAAAAAAAAATCCAAAAAACACAAACACTTGAAGGCTAAACAATATGCTACTAAACAATGGATTACTGAAGAAACCAAAGAGGAAATAAAAAAAATACTTGGAGAAAAAGAATACTTGAAGACAATTGAAAATGAAAACACAGTGATTCAAATCTATGGGATCCAGCAAGAGCAGTTCTAAGAGGAATGTTTATAGTAATAGAATTTTACCTCAGGAAACAAGAAAAATATCAAACAAACATTACACCCAAAGGACCCAGGAAAAGAAAAAAACAAAACCCAAAATTAGTAGAAAGAAAGAAATCGTAAAAATGAGAGCAAAAATAAGTGAATCAGAGATAAGGAAATAATAGAAAAGATCAATGAAACTAAGAGCTAGTTCTTTGATAAGATAAACAAAGCTAATCACTTTTATCCAGACTGATCAAGAAAAAAAATTGGGCTCAGATCAATAAAATAAGCAAAAAGGAAAAATTAAACAGATAACACAGAAATGCAAAGTTCATAATAGACTACTATGAACAACTATATGCCAGTAAAATGGACAAACTAAGAGAAACACGGAAATTCCTAGAAATGCACAGTCTCCCAAGACTGAACCAAGAAGAAATAGAAAACATGAACAGAACAGTTACCAGTAATGATATGGAAAATTGAAGTTTTAAAACTTCTAACAAACAAAAGTCTAGGACCAGATGGCTTCACAGGTCAATTCTACTAAACATTTAGAAAACTCTTTCAAAAAATGCAGCAAAAGGAACACATCTAAACTCATTCTATAGGTCATCATCACCCTGACACAAAAAGCAAAGATACCACAAATGAAGAAAATTACAGACCATTATAGCTAATGAACATAGATTTAGAAATCACAATTTAACAAACTGAATTCAGCAATACATTGAAAGGATTATACACATGATCAAGTGGGATTTATTTCAAAGATGCAAGGATGGTTCAGTATCTGGAAATCAATGTGATACACCATGATAACAAATTGAAGAATAAAAATATGATTATCTCAATAGATACAGAAAAAGCTTTTAACAGTATTCAACATCCATTTATGATAAAACCTCTCAACAAAGTGGGAACATACCCCATCATAATAAAGGGTATGTATGACAGGCCTACAGCTAACATCATACTAAGTAGTGAAAAACTGAAAGCATTCCCTCTAAAATTCAGAATAAGACAAAGATGCCACTCTTGCCACTTTTATTCAACATAGTGTTAGAACCCCTAGCTACAGTAATCAGATACGAAAAATAATGCAAGGAATCCAAATTCAAAAAGAAGAAGCAAAATTGTCTCTCTTTGTAGATAACCTTCTTACTATCTATAGAAAATCCTAACGATACTTCCAAAAAAGCAATTGTTAGAAATAATACAGTACAATTGCAGGATACAAAATTATACAGAAACCTATCACCTTTCTGTATACTAACAACAGACTATCAGGAAAACAAATTACGAAAACAATCCCACTTAACCATCAGATCAAAAAGAATAAAAAAGAATGCATTTAACTAAAGAGGTAAAAGACCTGTACTCTGAAAACTAAGAACCTAATGAAAGATATTGAAGAAGTTGGAAAGATATACTGTGCTCATGGATTTGAAGAATTTATATTGTTAAAAATGATTATACTAAAAATAAAGACTATGCTATGCATTCTATGGAGGCAATGTCATCCCTATCAAAATACCAACAATGATGTGTTTTTTTTTTTTATGGGACTAGAACAGATAATTCTAAAATTTGTGTGGAGACATAAAAGATGACAGAATGGCCAGAACTATCTTGACAAAAAAGAACAAAACCTGATATATTATGCTACCTCATTTCAAGCTATACTACAAAGCTGCAATAGTCAAAACAGTATAGTACTGTCAAAAAAAAAAAAACAAAACAACAGACACATAGATCTGTGGACTGGAATGCATGCATGCTTAGCCTTGTCCAGCTCTTTGTGACCCCATGGGCTGTACCAATCTCCTCTGTCCATGGGATTTTCCAGGCAGGAATGCTGGAATGGGTTGCTGTTTCCTCGTCTGGGGGATCTTCTCAACCCAGGGATTGAACCTGTGTCTCTTGTATCTCCTGCATTGGCAGGTGGATTCTTTACCACTGAGCCACCTGGGAAGCCCATGGAACAGAATAGAGAGCCCAGAAATAAACCCATGCTTATATGGTCAATTAATCTATGACAAAGGAGGCAAGAATATACAGTGGGGGAAAAAGCTGTCTTTTTCCCTTTCCACTAAATGGTGTTGGGAAATCTGGACAGCTACATGCAAAAGAATCAAACTGGATTACTTTCTTACACCGTGGACACAAGTATAAGACCTGAAACCATAAAACTTCTAGAAGAAAACATAGTATGCTCTTTAACATTGGTATTGATAGTTTTTTTGGATATGTCTCTGGCGAGGGAAACAAAAATAAACAAATGGGAGTACATCAAACTGAAAAGCTATTGCTCAGTGAAGGAAATTACCAATAAAATGAAAAGGCTGCCTACTGAAAGGGAGAAGATATTTGCAAACAATATATCTGATAAGGGGATAATACCTACAATGAGCAAAGAACTGATAAAACTTGGACATCTAAAAAACAAGCCACAATGGAGTATTACTCAGCCATTAAAAATAATACATTTGAATCAGTTATAATGAGGTGGATGAAACTGGAGCCTATTATACAGAGTGAAGTAAGCCAGAAAGAAAAACACCAATACAGTATACTAACATATATGGAATTTAGAAAGATAGTAATGATAACCCTGTATGTGAGACAGCAAAAGAGACACAGATGTATAGAACAGTCTTTTGGACTGTGGGAGAGGGCAAGGGTGGGATGATTTGGAGAATGGCATTGAAACATATATAATATCATATGTGAAACAAATCGCCAGACCAGGCTCAATGCATGATACAGGATGCTCGGGGCTGGTGCACTGGGATGACACAGAGGGATGGTATGGGGAGGGAGGTGGGAGGGGGGGTTCAAGATGGGGAACACGTGTACACCCGTGGTGGATTCATGTTGATGTATGGCAAAACCAATACAATATTGTAAAGTAATAAGCCTCCAACTAAAATAAATAAATTTATATTAAAAAACCAACTATAAAGTGGACACAAGAACTGAATAGCTGTCTTTCCAAAGAAGACAGACAGATGGCCAACAGGCACTTAAAAAAAGATACACAATATCACTATTTGTCCAGGAAATGCAAGTCAAAACCACAGTGGGAGATATTACCTCACACTTGTCAGAATGGCTGTTGTCCAAAAGGCAAGAAATTAACAAGTGTTGGTGAGGATGTAGAGAAAAAGGAACCCTCCTGCACTGTTGATGGGAGTGTAAATTGGTGCAGCCACTATGGAAAACAATATGGAGATTCCTCCAAAAATTAAAAATAGAACTGTCGTATTATCAGCAATTCTACTCCTGGGTATTTATCTGAAGAACACAGAAACACTAATTAGAAAAGGCACATGCACCCCTATGTTCATTGAAGCATTATTTACAACAGCCAAGATATAGAAACAACCTAAATGTGCATCAATAGATAAATGGATAAAGAAGATGTGATATGTATGTATATATACACACACACACACGAGTATTACTCAACCATAAAAATGAAGGAAATCTTGTCACTTGCAGCAACATTGATGGATCTAGAGGATGTCTTGCTAAGTGAAAAAAAAAAGAGAAAGACAGATATTGTATGATTTCACTTATATGTAGAATCAAAAAATGAAACATAATAAAGCACTAACAGAGATACAGATACAGAGAAGAAATATATGATTGCCAGAGGGAAAATGTTGGGGGTAGGACAGAAATAGGTGAAGGAGACCGAGTTACAAAATTCAAGTTGCAATGTAAAAGAGTTGCAGGTATGAAATATGCCATACTGTGAATATATAGTTGTAACTATATAATGTCTTTGGATTTTAACATATGATAACTAAGCTTATTGCTGTGATCATTTTGAAATGTATAGAAATACTGAGTTCCAGAGAATAGCAAGGAAAGGTAAGAAAGGCTTCTTAAGTGAACAATGCAAAGAAATAGAAGAAAACAATAGAACAGGAAAGACTAGAGATCTCTTCGAGAAAATTAGAGCCACCAAGGGAACATTTCATGAAAAGATGGGCACAATAAAAGACAAATGATATGGATCTAACAGAAGCAGAGGATATTAAGAAGAGGTGGCAAGAATACACAGAAGAACTGTACAAAAAAGGTCTTAATGACCTGGATAACCATGATGTTGTGATCACTGACCTAGAGCCAGACATCCTGTAATGTGAAGTCAAGTGGGCCTTAGGAAGCATCACTATGAACAAAGCTAGTGGAGGTGGTGGAATTCCAGCTGAGCTATTTCAAATTCTAAAAGATGATGCTGTTAAAGTGCTGCACTCAGTATACCAGCACATTTGGAAAATTCAGCAGTGGCCATAGGGCTGGAAAAGGTCAGTTTTCATTCCAATCCCAAAGAAGGGCAATGCCAAAGAATGTTCAAACTGTCGCACAGTTGCACTCATTTCACATGCTAGCAAGGTAATGCTCAAAACCCTTCAAACTAGGCTTCAACAATACATGAACCAAGAGCTTCCATATGTACAAGCTGAATTTAGAAAATACAGAGGAACCAGAAATCAAATTGCCAACATCTGTTGTATCATAGAAAAAGCAAGAGAATTTCAGAAAAAATTCTGCATCATTGACTGTGCTAAATCACTAAGCGTGGGCGGCTGCGAGAGCCAGCTCACTAAGCGCTGGAATGCAAAAGTAGGAAGTCAAGAAACACCTGGAGTAACAGGAAAATTTGGCCTTGGAATGCGGAATGAAGCAGGGCAAAGACTAATAGCGTTTTGCCAAGAAAATGCACTGGTGATAGCAAACACCCTCTTCCAACAACACAAGAGAAGACTCTACACATGGACATCACCAGATGGTCAACACTGAAATCAGATTTATTATATTCTGTGCAGCCAAAGATGGAGAAGCTCTATACAGTCAACAAAAACAAGACCAGGAGCTGACTGTGGCTCAGATCATGAACTCCTTATTACCAAATTCAGACTTATATTGAAGAAAGTAGGGAAAACCGCTAGACCATTCAGGTATGACCTAAATCAAATCCCTTATGATTATACAGTGGAAGTGAGAAATAGATTTAAGGGTCTAGATCTGATAGAGTGCCTGATGAACTATGGAATGAAGTTTGTGACATTGTGCAGGAGACAGGGATCAAGACCATCCCCATGGAAAACAAATGCAAAAAAGCAAAATGGCTGTCTGGGGAGGCCTTACAAATAGCTGTGAAGAGAAGAGAGGCGAAAAGCAAAGGAGAAAAGGAAAGATATAGGAATCTAAATGCAGAGTTCCAAAGAATAGCAAGAAGAGATAAGAAAGCCTTCTTCAGTGATCAATGCAAAGAAATAGAGGAAAACAGTAGACTGGGAAAGACTAGAGATCTCTTCAAGAAAATTAGAGATACCAAGGGAACATTTCATGCAAAGATGGGCTCGATAAAGGACAGAAATGGTATGGACCTAGCCAAAGCAGAAGATATTAAGAAGAGGTGGCAAGAATACTCAGAAGAACTGTACAAAAAAGATCTTCACGACCCAGATAATCATGATGATGTGATCACTAATCTAGAGCCAGACATCCTGGAATGTGAAGTCAAGTGGGCCTTAGAAAGCATCACTACGAACTAAGCTAGTGGAGGTGATGGAATTCCAATTGAGCTATTTCAAATCCTAAAAGATCATGCTGTGAAAGTGCTGCACTCAATATGCCAGCAAATTTGGAAAACTCAGCAGTGGCCACAGGACTGGAAAAGGTCAATTTTCATTCCAATTCCAAAGAAAGGCAATGCCAAAGAATGTTCAAACTACTGCACAATTGCACTTATCCCACATGCTAGTAAAGTAATGCTCGAAATTCTCCAAGCCAGGCTTCAGCAATACGTGAACCATGAACTCCCTGACATTCAAGTTGGTTTTAGAAAAGGCAGAGGAACCAGAGATCAAATTGCCAACATCTGCTGGATCATGGAAAAAGCAAGAGAGTTCCACAAAAACATCTATTTCTGCCTTATTGACTATACCAAAGCCTTTGACTGTGTGGATCACAATAAACTGTGGAAAATTCTGAAAGAGATGGGAATACCAGACCACCTGACCTGCCTCTTGAGAAATCTGTATGCAGGTCAGGAAGCAACAGTTAGAACTGGACATGGAACAACAGACTGGTTCCAAATAGGAAAAGGAGAACATCAAGGCTGTATATTGTCACCCCACTTATTTAACTTACATGCAGAGTACATCATGAGCAATGCTGGACTGGAAGAAACACAAGCTGGAATCAAGATTGCCAGGAGAAATATCAATAACCTCAGATATGCAGATGACACCACCCTTATGGCAGAAAGTGAAGAGGAGCTAAAAAGCCTCTTGATGAAAGTGAAAGAGAGCGAAAAAGTTGGCTTAAAGCTCAACATTCAGGAAACGAAGATCATGGCATCTGATCCCATCACTTCATGAGAAATAGATGGGGAAACAGTAGAAACAGTGTCAGACTTTATTTTTGGGGGCTCCAGTATCACTGCAGATGGTGACTGCAGCCATGAAATTAAAAGACACTTACTCCTTGGAAGAAAACTTATGACCAGCCTAGATAGCATATTCAAAAGCAGGGACATTACTTCGCCGACTAAGGTCCGTCTAGTCAAGGCTATGGTTTTTCCTGTGGTCATGTTGGACTTTGAAGAAGGCTGAGCGCCAAAGAATTGATGCTTTTGAACTGTGGTGTTGGAGAAGACTCTTGAGAGTCCCTTGGACTGCAAGGAGATCCAACCAGTCCATTCTGAAGGAGATCAACCCTGGGATTTCTTTGGAAGGAATGATGCTAGAGCTGAAACTCCAGTACTTTGGCCACCTCATGAGAAGAGTTGACTCATTGGAAAAGACTCTGATGCTGGGAGGGATTGGGAGCAGGAGAAGAAGGGGACGACAGAGGATGAGATGGCTGGATGGCATCATAGACTCAATGGACGTGAGTCTGAGTGAACTCTGGGAGATGGTGATGAACAGGGAGGCCTGGTGTGCTGTGATTCATGAGGTCACAAAGAGTCAGACACGACTGAGCGACTGAATTGAACTGACTGTGCTAAAAGTCTTTGTCTGTGTGGATCACAAGAAACTGGAATATTCTTAAAGAGATGGGAATACCAAACCACCTTACCTGTCTCCTAAGAAACCTCTATGCAGGTCTAGAAGCAACAGTTAGAACCAGACATGGAGCAATGAACTGGTTCCAAACTGGGAAAAGAGTATGTCAAGGCTGTATATTGTCACTCTGCTTATTTTACTTACATGAAGACTACATCATGTGAAATGCTGGGCTAGATGAATCACAAGATGGAATCGAGATTGCTGGGAGAAATATCAAAAAACTCGGATATTGCAGATGATACCACCCTAATGGCAGAAAGCGAAGAACTAAAGAGCCTCTTGATGAAAGTGAAAGAGGAGAGTGAAAAAGCTGGCTTAAAACTCAGCATTCAAAAAACAAAGATCATGACATTTAGCCCCATCATTTCATGCAAAATAGATGGGGAGAAGTGGAATGAGTAACACGTTTTATTTTCATGGGCTCCAAAATCACTACAGACAGTGACTCCAGCCATGAAATTAAAAGATGCTTGCTCCATGAAAGAAAAGCTATGACAAACCTAAACAGTGTATTAAAAAGCAGAGATACCACTTTTCCAACACAATCCATCTAGTCAAAGCTGTGGTTTTTCTAGTAGTCATGTACAGGTGTTAGAGTTGGACCAGAAAGAAGATTGGGGCTTCCCTGGTGGCTCAGACAGTAAACAATCTGCCTGCAATGCGAGAGATCTGGGTTCGATCCCTGGGTTGGGAAGAGCCCCTGGAGGAAGGCATGGCAACCCACTCCAGTATTCTTGGCTGGAGAGTCACTATGGACAGAGGATTCTGGCAGGCTGTAGTCCATGGGGTCTCAAAGAGTCAGACATGACTGAGCTACTAAGTACAGTATAAAGACAGTTGAGTGCCGAAGATCTGATGCTTTTGAACTGTGGTGCTGAGAAGACTCTTGAGAGTCCCTTGGACAGCAAGGAGATCAAACCAGTCAGTCCTAAAGGATATCAACCCTGAATGTTCATTGGAAGGACTGATGCTGAAGCTGAAGCTCTAGTACTTTGGATACCTGATGCAAGCAGCCAACTCACTGGAAGACCCTGATGCTGGGTTAGACTGAAGGCAAAAGGAGAAGGGGTGACAGAGGATGAGATGGTTGGATAGCAACACCTACTCAATGGACATGAGTTTGAGGAAACTCTTGGAGATAGTGAAGGACAGGGGAACCTGGCGTGCTGCAGTCTATGGGATCTCAAAGAGTCATACATGACTTAGTGACTGAACAGCAATGTTTTGTGCAACAGAAACTAACAAACACTCATAACAAACTCATAATGTCAAAACAGACTCATAGAAAAAGAGATCAGAGAGCTGGGATTGTGGGGAGGGATGATTGGATGAAATTGGTCACAAAGTACAAACTTACAGT
This sequence comes from Capricornis sumatraensis, assembly GCF_032405125.1. Taxonomy (NCBI): domain Eukaryota; kingdom Metazoa; phylum Chordata; class Mammalia; order Artiodactyla; family Bovidae; genus Capricornis; species Capricornis sumatraensis. The sequence continues at coordinate 61,152,708 of NC_091092.1, read as the reverse complement.
TATAAGATAAATACTAGGGATATAGTGGACAACATGATAAATATAATTAACAGTGCTTTATGTTATATATGAACATCATTGAGAGTAAATCCTAAGAGTTCACATCATAAGGGGAAAAAAGGTATTTGGTTCCGCTGGCAGCAAAACTTTGAATTTAGCCAGTTTGTCTTTAGCTCCAGATATGTGTGTGAACCTTTAAACAAATTTGTGACAGGATCTTGTCTATAAATGGAAATAATAATAATAGTATCTTCATAGAGTTTTTGCATGGTTTAAATAATATCCCATATTTGAAGCACTTAGCACAGTGAAGTGACTGGAATATTGTGTATTACGAAGTCCACAATTATTTGCTATAGATAATAACTTCAAAATATATACTCTCATTTATACTCTTACATTTTTAGATCCTATAATAAGCCAGTGAAAATAGCATGCATACTCTGATCCCAACAGATAACAAAAATAGATGCCCAGAAGCTGGGCCAGTCCCTACCTCATCACACCCAAGAAATAGGAAAAGATTAAGAGTACCTTTTGCCTAACCTGTTACCTCTGCCTTAGCTACAGTCTTCTCCTTTCTTCCTTGTCTGAACATAGATTATATAACACCCTACTTCTGCCCAGGAATCTCAGATGTGTATTTGATATCCTTAGCTATATTTCATTTGAAATAAGGTGATCTTTTTATACTATAACACTTATATTTCATATGGTAGCAAATTTTATGCTTTTGTATATTTTTTCCCTAGGTCTGGTAACAATTTTTGAATGAAGTGACATCTCTTTTGTGCTTGTGTTGTAGCTTTTATGTGTCATTCCTCTTCTGTTTGTTTTCGTATTGTGAATAATGTCCGGGTATCATAAGTTAAATCATATTTTTTTTTATAGAAGCATCACTCTGAGAATAAGGGCCTAGATAAAGTGATGGAGACTCAAGCCCAAGTGGATGAACTTAAAGGAATCATGGTCAGAAATATAGGTATGTTTCATGACATACTCTGCATGTATGTGGGCAAAAATGATATTAGATTACTTGATTGGGGTCAGATCATTCTAGAGAAACTGAAGTAGCACTTCTTTATTCTTAATATTGGAAGCTAATTGTCAGCTGAGTTGTGGATATTTCTTACCTCTAATACTGCCTGCTGTATGAATGGTTTCTTTTAGCATTTATGACTTTCTTCATTCTAAATTGGTTAGTTTAGGGACTTCCCTGGAGGTCCAGTGGTTAAGACTTCTTCCAATGCAATGGATGAGGGTTCAATCCCTTTTTGGAGAGCTGAGATCCCACATGGCTTGAGACCAAAAAAACCAAAGCATAAACCAGAATCAGTGTTGTAACAAATTCTGTAAAGATGTTTTTAAAAAATAAATACATTAGTTTACTTAGCAAAACTTATGTCTAAGACCCTTAAATAGTTCAGCAGTTTAGAATAATTCAATTTGGGCTAGAAATACCCAGATAGTTACTATCAGTATAGATACTTAGAGTATAACTCTTTGACCTTCTTATAAAGTTTGTAGCTCTTGACTGAAAGAAATAATTGGATCAAAAAGCTGTTGTATTCTTCAAGAAAATGAACTGTGACATAAATTCCATTGGCCTGTGTTTTGTCAAGAACCTATATAGCACATTAAAATAATCCAAGAAAATATATCGGTTTTTTTTTTGATTGATTATAATGATGGTATTTAGATTTAGGATGATGTTAATTTTTTACTAGCTCCAGTTTTCACATTGTAGTTCTTGGGCTAGCAGCATCAGCATCCTCTGGGTTCATTTCAGTTCAGTCGCTCAGTCATGTCTGACTCTGCGAACCCATGGACTGCAGCACACCAGGTTTCCCTGTCCGTTACCAACTCCCGGAGCTTACTCAAACTCATGTCCATCGAGTTGGTGATGCCATCCAACCATCTTATCCTCTGTCATCCCCTTCTGCTCACTCTTTCAATCTTTCCCAGCATCAGGGTCTTTTCCGTTGATTCAGTTCTTTGCATCATGTGGCCAAAGTATTGGAGTTTCAGCTTCAGCATCAGTCCTTCCAATGAATATTCATGACTGATTTCCATTAGGATGGACTGATTGGATCTCCTTGCAGTCCCAGGGACTCTCAAGAGTCTTCTCCAACACCACAGTTCAAAAGCATCAATTCTTCAGTGCTCTGCCTTTATGGTCCAACTCTCACATCCATACATGACTACTGGAAAAACCATAATTTTGACTAGACGGACCTTTGTTGGCTTCATGTACCAGGTTTTTCAGCTGGAAACTGGCATTAAGAAGCATTTCACCTGACTTCTCCAGGACCAAGCTGTTTCCTTAGAATTGATTGTGATTAACTTGCAGGCAGTTTGAATTGAGCTGTTTGAATAGTAAAATGTTTGAGCTGTTTAAAATCATTTTTTAAACTCTAGGGAAAAACATCTAAGAATTGAGATCCCAGTTATCTAAATATTTTGAGGGTGCTCCCCCCAACAGGGTTCCAGCTGATGTGTCTTCTAACTATATGGACTGACTTGCCCAAAGGCAATTTAGAATACCAATGGCCGATGGGAAAGTTTTGAAATTCTCAAACTTAATTTCCTTAAAGCCAGATTTAATTACAATAGCTCAAAAATTTCCAGACTTGAGTGGAATGCTTATTTCATTTGGTATTTTGGGGCTTCCCAAGATTATCAGGAGTCTCCCTAAAATTGCCTCTCTAGAATAAAATTTTTAAATGAACTGAGGCGAACAGTGAAAGATAAAATGGCTCCCAAAGCTTCAGGCTCTTCCTTGGCTTTTTTTTTGTTTCAGGCTCTGCCTCCAGTGCCATCTCGTCTCTCTCCCTCTGCTTTTCGTGGCTGGACTCTACAACTGGCCACCATCTTCCCACTTCCTTTCTGTTAGGGGAAACACACTGACTGAAACTGCCCACCCTGGCCAGGCACCATAGTAACTATTTGCATGAGTTGTTTTACAACAGGAGGTCCTGGTAAGGAACATGGAACTAATAAGCCACCACCAGCTGGAAGAGTTTGGGAAAGGTGACAGCATGTGTCAGACCACCTCCTAGGATCCTTCTCGCTGGCATCCATCTTGGCTGAGCAATGTACGCACCACCGGGAAGGACTCTGAGTCAGAATGACTGGCCAAAGACAACCCAGAAATTAATCCCATCCTCTGGGAACCTGTTAGAAATGCAAATTTTCAGGCCACACCCCAAGCCAACTGAATCAGAAACTCTTAGAGTGGGAAATCCGTGTTTTCACAAGCCCTCCAAAGGATTCTAATGCATATTCAAGTTATAGAACCACTCTTAAATATATCTTGTAAGAGGAATGTCTTACATACAATAAATTCTTTTATAAAATTGAACAAAAATTAGTACATAAATGCTTTATAAAATGTTTACCTTCAATGTCATTTTATAAATGTCCACTTATAATTTTGAATTTACTATTTAAATTACTTTTACACTTACTATTAGAACACTTAAAAGTAATGAAAAGATGTTTTAAAAAATGTATTGTCTCACCATCCTAAAGTTTATTTCCATTTACTTTAGTTTAAATTTTTATTCATATGTTTACATAGTTGAAAGTCATATTTTATATTCAGTTTTATGGAGGTAGTGTAATATAGTAAGGTAGTATAATATAGTAATCGAGATTTGGAGTCATATAAACCTGAGTTTGAATCCTTATTTCACTTCCTACCTTCTGGTAGGCCTTCATCAACCCTCTAACCTCTCTGACCTTTATCTGCAAAAAAAAGGAGATAATAAAACCTAAGTTTACCAGGATAAAAAAGGTAATATATATATAAAATACTTTGTACAGTGCTTGACACATAGTAAGAGCTGAATTATTATTAGTTTAGTCTGTTTTATGCTTGTGCAGTACTTCTTTGAGTTATATCACAGTTTGCCAGTTATGTACTTCTGTTGGACATTTTGGTTATTTAGAGAAGTATTATTCAGAATTTAAGGAGCTTGCTCCAGAATATAAGTCAATGCTGTGCTTCCTTCATGGAGAACATCTTGCTATGAAATCATCAATTCGACTGAACAGTGTATTTGGAAACTTAGTTGATCAGTAGCAGACACTCTTATGTAGCACTGATTTAGAAGTTTCTGCTATAGTAAGTGCTGTTATAAATATTTTTATGCCTATTATTTTTTCTTGGGCTTCTCAGGTGGCACAGGGGTAAAGAATCTGCCTGTAAATGCAGTAGGTTCAGGAAACAGGGGTTCAATCCCTGGGTTGGGAAGATCCCCTGGAGGAGGAATGGGAACCCACTTCAGTATTCTTGCCTGGCAAATCCCATAGACAGAGGAGCCTGATAGGCTACAGTCCATGAGGTTGCAAAGAGTCTGACACAACAACTGAGCATCATGCTTATTTTTCTTGTTTTGTTGAGATTAATTCCCAGAATTGTGATTAATAATCAAAAGGCAGAAACATTTTTACATTTCTTAATATGTATGTCTCTTGGTTATTTGAAGGGATTTTCTTTCTTTCATGTTAATTTTGATTGTATGTCTAGATGCAGACCAGAGAACCTAGTGAAAAACTACTAATATTTTTCTCTCTTTCTGGTCACCAAATATATTTATTTTGCTTGAAAGTGGAAGCAGCCACCTGCTGAAATATTATTTATTGCAGATGTGTAATGTTTCCAGAAAATGAACCTTTTTAATCAACTCCTTTTAAATGGCTTATTTTTAGACTTATAGAAATAACAAATTTAAAATGTAGGAAAAACATATCTAATCTTCTCCCTTTGCTTTTTAGCAGCTTTATTGAAATGCAATTCACGTACCATACAATTCATCCTTTTAAACTGTACAATCCAACTGTTTTTACTATATCCACAGAGCTGTGTGACAATCATCACAATCAGTTTTAGAATATTTTCATTATCCCCAAAAGAAATCCTGTACCCATTTACAGTCACTCCTCTTTTCTCTTCAACCTCCAGACCTAAGCAGCAATTAATCTCCTTTCTGTGTACATGTATTTGCCTGTTCTTGACATTTCATATAAATGGAGTTATATAAAACATGGCCTTAGTGATTTTGAAGTATATAATACAATATTATTGACGATGATTAGTATACTGTACACTAGATGTCCAGAACTTATTAATTTTCTAGTTGTAAAGTTATACCCTTTCACAGCATTGCTCCAATTCCTTTCCCCTCCCATCTTGGTACTAACCATTCTGGTTCAGCAAGGTTTACATTTTTAGATTCCACATATGATTAACATCATACAATATTTGTCTTTCTTTGACTAACTTAACTCACTAAGCATGGTGCCCTCAAGATTCATCCCTGTTGCAAACGACAGGACTTCCATTTTTCTCATGGCACAGTAATATTCCACTATATATATGCACCATGCCTTCTTTATCTATTCATCCATTGATGGGCACTTAGTTCATTTACATATCTAGACTGTTGTGAATAATGCTGCACTAAACATGGGAGTACAGATATCCTTTCAATATCCTGCTTTCATTTCCTTTAGATAGATACCCAGAAATGCAGTTGCTAGATATATTTGTTAGTTATAGTTTTAATTTTTTAAGAAAACTCCATGCTGTTTTTCTTAGTGATTGAACCAATTTACATTCCCGCCAGCAGTGCATAAGTCTTCCCTTTAATCCATATGCTCATCAATACTTATGTCTTATCTTGATGTTAGCTATTCTAATTGGTATAACGTTGATATCTCATTGTGGCTTTTATTTGCATGTTCCTGTTGATTTGTGATGTTGAGCATTTTTAATGTACCTGCTGTCCATTTGTATATCTTCTTTGGAAAAATTCTATTCAGTTCCTCTGCCTATTTTTAAATCAGATTTTTTTTGTTGTTGAGTTGTATTAATTCCTTATACATTTTGGATGATAAACCCTTATCCAGTATATGGTTTGTAAATGTTTTCTCCCATTCTATAGGTTACCTTTTCATTTTGTTGATTGTTACTTTTCCTGTCCAGAAGCTTTTTAGTTTGATGTAGTCCAGCTTACAGATTTTGCTTTCATTGCTTGTGCTTTTGATATCCTAAGTATCATTGCAAAGACCAGTGTCAAGAACTTTCTTCCTATATTTTCTTCTAGGTGTGTATTGGCTTCAGGTCTTATGTTTAAGTCTTTTATCCATTTCATATTAATTTTTGAGTGATGTATATTGGGGTCCAGTTTCCAGTTTCTGCGTGTGGTTATCCATGGGGTTTTCTGAACACCATTTTTTGAAGAGGTTATCCTTTCCCTCATTGAGTATTCTTGATTCTCTTGTCAAATCTTAGTTTACCACATGCATGGGGGTTTACTTCTGGTCTTTCAGTTTTGTTCCTTTGGTCCACGTATCTATTTTTGCCAGGAATACTGTTTTAATTACTATAGCTTTATTAGTATAGCTTGAAATCAGGAAGTGTAATGCCTCTGTCCTTGTTCTTTCTCAGGATTTCTTTGGCTATTTGGGATCTTTTTTAGTTTTGTACACATTTTAGGATTTTTTTTCTATTTCTGTCAAAAATGCCATTAGAATTTTGATGGAGATTGCATTGAATCTAGGTGACTTTGGCTAATATGAACATTTTAGCTATTAATTTTTCTGATCCATGGACATATGATATATTTCCATTTGTTTGTATCTTCTTTAATTTCTTTCATCAAAGTCTTGGAGCACACGGATCTTTACTTCCTTGTTTTTGTTTTTTTTTCAATATTTGTTTAAACTGGATATTTCTCTTTTTTTTCAGTTTTATTTATTTACTTTACAATATTGTATTGGTTTTGCCATACATTGACATGGATCCGCCATGGGTGTACATGTGTTCCCCAACCTGAACCCCCTCCCACCTCCTACCCCATCTCATCCCTCTGGGTCATCCTAGTGCACCAGCCCCGAGCACCCTGTATCATGCATCGAACCATGCATTCGTTTCACATATGATAATTTACATGTTTCAATGCCATTCTCCCATAACATCCTGCCTTCACCCTCTCCCAGAGTCCAAAAGACTGTTCTATACATCTGTGTCTCTTTTGCTGTCTCGCATACAGGGTTTTTGTTACCATATTTCTAAATTCCATATATATGTATTAGTATACTGTATTGGTGTTTTTCTTTCTGGCTTACTTCACTCTGTATAATAGGCTCCAGTTTCATGCACCTCATTAGAACTGATTCAAATGTATTCTTTTTAATGGCTGAGTAATACTCCATTGTGTATATGTACCACAGCTTTCTGATCCATTTGTCTGCTGATGGACATCTAGGTTGTTTCCATGTCCTGGCTACTATAAATAGTATAAACAGTGCTGCGATAAACATTGGGGTACACGTGTCTCTTTCAATTCTGGTTTCCTCAGTGTGTAGGCCCAGCAGTGGCATTGCTGGGTCATATGACAGTTCTATTTCCAGTTTTTTTTTCTTTTTTTTTTTAAGGAATCTCCACACTGTTCTCCATAGTGACTGTACTAGTTTGTATTCCCAACAACAGTGTAAGAGGGTTCCCTTCTCTCCACACCCTCTCCAGCATTTATTGCTTGCAGACTTTTGGATAGCAGCCATTCTGACTGGTGTGAAATGGTATCTCATTGTGGTTTTGATTTGCATTTCTCTGATGAGTGATGTTGATCATCTTTTCATATGTTTGGTAACTATCTGTATGTCTTCTTTGGAGAAATGTCAGTTTAGTTCTTTAGCCCACTTTTTGATTGGGTCGTTTATTTTTCTGGAATTGAGCTGCAGGAGTTGCTTGTATATTTTTGAGATTAATTCTTTGTCAGTTGCTTCGTTTGCTATTATTTTCTCCCATTCTGAAGGCTGTCTTTTCAGCTTGCTTATAGTTTCCTTTGTTGTGCAAAGGCTTTTAATTTGAATTAGGTCCCACTTGTTTATTTTTGCTTTTATTTCCAATATTCTGGGAGGTGGGTCACAGAGGATCCTGCTTTGATTTACATCGGAGAGTGTTTTGCCTATGTTTTCCTCTAGGAGTTTTATAGTTTCTGGTCTTACGTTTAGATCTTTAATACACTCTGACTTTATTTTTGTGTATGATGTTAGAAAGTGTTCTAGTTTCTGTCTTTTACAAGTTGTTGACCTGTTTCCCCAGCACCACTTGTTAAAGGGATTGTCTTTTCTCCGTATATTCTTGCCTCCTTTGTCAAAGATAAGGTGTCCATAGGTGCATGGATTTATCTCTGGGCTCTCTATTTTGTTCCAGTGATCTATATTTCTGTCTTTGTGCCAGTACCATACTGTCTTGATGACTGTGGCTTTGTAGTAGAGCCTAAAGTAAGGCAGGTTGATTCCTCCAGTTCCATTCTTCTTTCTGAAGATTGCTTTGGCTATTTGAGTTTTTTTGTATTTCCATACAAATTGTGAAATTATTTGTTCTCAGTTCAGTTGAGTTCAGTCACTCAGTCATGTCCGATTGTTTCTGACCCATGAATCGCAGCATGCCAGGCCATCCTGTCCATCACCATCTCCCGGAGTTCTCTCAGACTCACGTCCTTGAGTCCGTGATGCCATCCAGCCATCTCATCCTCTGTTGTCCCCTTCTCCTCCTGCCCCCAGTCCCTCCCAGCATCAGGGTCTTTTCCAATGAGTCAACTCTTCTCATGAGGTGGCCAAAGTACTGGAGTTTCAGCTCTAGCATCATTCCTTCCAAAGAAATCCCAGGGCTGATTTCCTTCAGAATGGACTGGTTGGATCTCCTTGCAGTCCAAGGGACTCTCAAGAGTCTTCTCCAACACCACAGTTCAAAAGCATCAATTCTTTGGCGCTCAGCTTTCTTCACAGTCCAACTCTCACATCCATACATGACCAAAGGAAAAACCATAGCCTACTAGACGGACCTTAGTCGGCAAAATAATGTCTCTGCTTTTGAATATGCTATCTAGGTTGGTCATAACTTTTCTTCCAAGGAGTAAGCGTCTTTTAATTTCATGGCTGCAGTCACCATCTGCAGTGATACTGGAGTCCCCCAAAATAAAGTCTGACACTGTTTCTACTGTTTCCCCATCTATTTGCCATGAAGTGATGGGACCAGATGCCATGATCTTCGTTTTCTGAATGCTGAGCTTTAGGCCAACTTTTTCGCTCTCCTCTTTCACTTCATCAAGAGGCTTTTTAGCTCCTCTTCACTTTCTGCCATAAGGGTGGTGTCATCTGCATATCTGAGGTTATTGATATTTCTCCTGGCAATCTTGATTCCAGCTTGTGTTTCTTCCAGTCCAGCGTTTCTCATGATGTACTCTGCATATAAGTTAAATAAGCAGGGTGACAATGTACAGCCTTGACATACTCCTTTTCCTATTTGGAACCAGTCTGTTGTTCCATGTCCAGTTCTAACTGTTGCTTCCTGACCTACATACAGATTTCTCAAGAGGCAGGTCAGGTGGTCTGGTATTCCCATCTCTTTCAGAATTTTCCACAGTTTATTGTGATCCACACAGTCAAAGGCTTTGGCATAGTCAATAAGGCAGAAATAGATGTTTTTGTGGAACTCTCTTGCTTTTTCCATGATCCAGCAGATGTTGGCAATTTGATCTCTGGTTCCTCCGCCTTTTCTAAAACCAACTTGAACATCAGGGAGTTCACGGTTCACGTATTGCTGAAGCCTGGCTTGGAGAATTTTGAGCATTACTTTACTAGCATGTGAGATGATTGCAATTGTGTGGTAGTTTGAACATTCTTTGGCATTGCCTTTCTTTGGAATTGGAATGAAAACTGACCTTTTCCAGTCCTGTGGCCACTGCTGAGTTTTCCAAATTTGCTGGCGTATTGAGTGCAGCACTTTCACAGCATGATCTTTCAGGATTTGAAACTGCTCAACTGGAATTCCATCACCTCCACTAGCTTAGTTCGTAGTGATGCTTTCTAAGGCCCACTTGACTTCACGTTCCAAGATGTCAGGTTCTAGATGAGTGATCACATCATCATGATTATCTGGGTCGTGAAGATCTATTTTGTACAGTTCCTCCGTGTATTCTTGCCACCTCTTCTTAATATCTTCTGCTTCTTTTAGGTCCATACCATTTCTGTCCTTTATCGAGCCCATCTTTGCATGAAATGTTCCCTTGGTATCTAATTTTCTTGAAGAGATCTCTATTCTTTCCCAATTTGTTGTTTTCCTCTATTTCTTTGCATTGATCACTGAAGAAGGCATTCTTATCTCTTCTTGCTATTCTCTGGAACTCTGCATTCAGATGCTTATATCTTTCCTTTTCTCCTTTGCTTTTCGCCTCTCTTCTTTCACAGCTATTTGTAAGGCCTCCCCAGACAGCCATTTTCCTTTTTTGCATTTGTTTTCCATGGGGATGGTCTTGATCCCTGTCTTCTGTACAATGTCACGAACCTCTGTCCATAGTTCATCAGGCACTGTATCTATCAGATCTAGACCCTTAAATCTATTTCTCACTTCCACTGTATAATCATAAGGGATTTGATTTAGGTCATTCCTGAATGGTCTGGCAGTTTCCCCTACTTTCTTCAATTTAAGTCTGAATTTGGTAATAAGGAGTTCATGATCTAAGCCACAGTCAGCTCCTGGTCTTGTTTTTGCTGACTGTATAGAGCTTCTCCATCTTTGGCCACACAGAATATAATCAATCTGATTTCATTGTTGACCATCTGGTGATGTCCATGTGTAGAGTCTTCTCTTGTGTTGTTGGAAGAGGGTGTTTGCTATCACCAGTGCATTTTCTTGGCAAAACTCTATTAGTCTTTGCCCTGCTTCATTCCGCATTCCAAGGCCAAATTTTCCTGTTACTCCAGGTGTTTTTTGACTTCCTTTGGGTGTTAGTTCTAAAAGGTCTTGTAGGTCTTCATAAAACCGTTCAACTTCGGCTTCTTCAGTGTTACTCGTTGGGGCATAGGCTTGGTTAACTGTGATACTGAATGGTTTGCCTTGGAGACGAACAGAGATCATTCTGTCGTTTTTGAGATTGCATCCAAGTACTGCATTTTGGACTCTTTTGTTGACCATAAAAATACCATTGGTAGCTTGATAGGGATTGCATTGAATTTGTAAATTGCTTTGGGTAGTATACTCTTTTTCACTATATTGATTCTTCTGATCCGTGAACACGGTATATTTCTCCATCTATTAGTGTCCTCTCTGATTTCTTTCATCAGTGTTTTATAGTTTTCTATATATAGGTCTTTAGTTTCTTTAGGTAGATATATTCCTAAGTATTTTATTCTTTTCATTGCAATGGTGAATGGAATTGTTTCCTTAATTTTTCTATTTTCTCATTGTTAGTGTATAGGAATGCAAGGGATTTCTGTGTGTTAATTTTATATCCTTCAACTTTACTATATTCATTGATTAGCTCTAGAAATTTTCTGGTGGAGTCTTTAGGGTTTTCTATGTAGAGATCATGTCATCTGCAAACAGTGAGAATTTTATTTCTTCCTTTCCAATTTGGATTCCTTTTATTTCTTTTTCTGCTCTGATTGCTGTGGGTGGAACTTCCAAAACTATGTTGAATAGTAGTGGTGAGAGTGGGCACCCTTGTCTTGTCCCTGACTTTAGGGGAAATGCTTTCAATTTTTCACCATTGAGGATAATGTTGGCTGTGGGTTTGCCATATATAGCTTTCATTATGTATAGGTATGTTCCTTCTATTCCTGCTTTCTGGAGGTTTTTTTTTTTTTTATCAGAAATGGATGTTGAATTTTGTCAAAGGATTTTTCTGCATCTATTGAGATAATCATACAGTTTTTATCTTTCAATTTGTTAATGTGGTATATTACTTTGATTGATTTGCAGATATTGAAGAATCCTTGCATCCCTGGGATAGAGCCCTGTGGTCATGATGTATGATCTTTTTAATATGTTGTTGGATTCTGTTTGCTAGAATTTTGTTAAGGATTTTTGCATCTATGTTCATCAGTGATATTGGCCTGTAGTTTTCTTTTTTTTGTGGCATTGTTTATCAGGTTTTTGGAGAATTTTTAGCATTAATTTACTAGCGTGTGAGATGAGTGCAATTGTGCAGTAGTTTGAGCATTCTTTGGCATTGCCTTTCTTTGGGATTGGAATGAATACTAACCTTTTGCAGTCCTGTGGCCACGGCTGAGTTTTCCAAATTTGGTGGCATATTGAGTGCAGCACATTTACAGCATCATCTTCCAGGATTTGAAATAGCTCAACTGGAATTCCATCACTTCCACTAGCTTTGTTCGTCATGATGCTTTGTAAGGCTCACTTGACTTCACATTCCAAGATGTCTGGCTCTAGCTGAGTGATCAACCATCGTGATTATCTGGGTCGTGAAGATCTTTTTTGTACAGTTCATCTGTGTATTCTTGCCACCTCTTCTTAATATTTTCTGCTTCTGTTAGGTCCACACCACTTCTGTCCTTTATTGAGCCCATCTTTGCATTAATGTTCCTTTGATATCTCTTAATTTTCTTGAAGAGATCTCTAATCTTTCCCATTCTACTGTTTTTCTCTACTTCTTTGCATTGACCGCTGAGGAAGGCTTTCTTAACTCTCTTTGCTATTCTTTGGAACTCTGCATTCAGATGCTTATATCTTTCCTTTTCTTTTCTTTTCTTATATCTTTCCTTTATCCTTTGCTTTTCACTTCTCTTCAGAGGTATTTGTAAGGCCTCCCCAGACAGCCATTTTGCTTTTTTGCATTTCTTTTCCATGGGGATGGTCTAGATCCCTGTCTCCTGTACAGTGTCACCAACCCCCGTCCATAGTTAATCAGGCACTCTATCTATCAGATCTAGAACCTTAAATCTATTTCTCACTGCCACTGATTGCCAACATCCGCTGGATCATGGAAAAGCAAGAGAGTTCCAGAAAAACATCCATTTCTCTTTTATTGACTATGCCAAAGCCTTTGACTGTGTGGATCACAATAAACTGTGGAAAATTCTGAAAGAGATGGGAATACCAGACCACCTAACCTCCCTCTTGAGAAACCTATATGCAGGTCAGGAAGCAACAGTTCAAACTGGACATGGAACAACAGACTGGTTCCAAAAAGGAAAAGGAGAACATCAAGGCTGTATACTGTCACCGTGCTTATTTAACTTATATGCAGGGTACATCCTGAGAAATGCTGGGCTGGAAGAAGCAGAAGCTGGATTTAAGATTGCCAGGTGAAATATCAATAACCTCAGATATGCAGATGACATACGCATATGTCACCTATGGCAGAAAGTGAAGAGGAACTAAAAAGCCTCTTGATGAAAGTGAAAGAGGAGAGTGAAGAAGTTGGCTTAAAGCTCAACATTCAGAAAACGAAGATCATGGCATCTGGTCCCATCACTTCATGGGAAATAGATGGGGGAACAGTGGAAACAGTGTCAGACTTTCTGTTTGGGGGCTCCAAAATCACTGCAGATGGTGATTGCAGCCATGAAATTAAAAGACGCTTACTCCTTGGAAGGAGAGTTATGACCAACATAGATAGCATATTAAAAAGCAGAGATATTACTTTGCCAAGAAACGTCCATCTAGTCAAGGTTATGGTTTTTTTTTAGTGGTCATGTATGGATGTGAGAGTTGGACTGTGAAGAAAGGTGAACGCCAAAGAATTGATGCTTTTGAACTGTGGTGTTGGAGAAGACTCTGAGGGTACCTTGAAATGCAAGGAGATCTAACCAGTCCATCCTAAAGGAGATCAGTCCTGGGTGTTCTTTGGAAGGACTGATGCCGAAGGTGAAACTCCAATACTTTGGCCACCTCATGTTGACTCATTGGAAAAAACTGTGATGCTGGGAGGGTTTAGGGGCAGAAGGAGAAGGGGACGACAGAGGATGAGATGGCTGGATGGCATCACCAACTCGATGGACAAGAATTTGGGTCAACTCCGGGAGTTGGTGATGGTCAGGGAGGCCTGGTGTGCTGCAATTCATGGGGTCACAAAGAGGCGCACACGACTGAATGACTGAATGAAATGAACTATCAGGGTTTGGTATTAGGGTGATGGTGGCCTCATAGAATGAGTTTGGAAGTTTACCTTCCTTTGCAATTTTCTGGAAGAGTTTGAGTAGGATAGGTGTTAATGCTTCTCTAAATTTTTGGTAGAATTCAGCTGTGAAGCTGTCTGGTCCTGGGCTTTTGTTTGTTGGAAGATTTCTGATTACAGTTTCAATTTCCATGCTTGTGATGGGTCTGTTAAGATTTTCTATTTCTTCCTGGTTCAGTTTTGGAAAGTTGTACTTTTCTAAGAATTTGTCCATTTCTTCCCAGTTGTCCATTTTATTGGCATAAAGTTGCTGACAATAGTCTCTTATGATCCTTTGTATTTCTGTGTTGTCTGTTGTGATGTCTTCATTTTCATTTCTAATTTTGTTGATTTGATTCTTCTCCCTTTGTTTCTTGATGAGTCTGGCTAATGGTTTTTCTATTTTATTTATCTTCTCAGAGAACTAGCTTTTGGCTCTGTTGATTTTTGCTATGGTCTCTTTTGTTTCTTTTGCATTAATTTCTGCCCTAATTTTTAAGATTTCTTTCCTTCTACTAACCCTGGGCTTCTTCATTTCTTCCTTTTCTAGTTGCTTTGGTGTAGAGTTAGGTTATTTATTTGACTTTTTTCTTGTTTCTTGTAGTAAGTCTGTATTGCTTTCAACCTTCTCCTTAGCACTGCTTTTACAGTGTCCCATAGGTTTTGGATTATTGTATTTTCATTTTCATTTGTTTCTAAGCATATTTTAATTTCTTTTTTGATTTCTTCTGTTATTTGTTGGTTATTCATCAACATGTTGTTCAGCTTCCATATGTTTGAATTTTTAATAGTTTTTCTCCTGTAATTGAGATCTAATCTTACTGCATTGTGGTCAGAAAAGATGCTTGGAATGATTTCACTTTTTTTGAATTTACCAAGGCTAGGTTGATGGCCCAGGATGTGGTCTATCCTGGAGAAGGTTCCATGTGCACTTGGGACAAAGGTGAAATTCATTGTTTTGGGGTGAAATGTCCTATAGATTTCAATTAGGTCTAGCTTGTCTGTTGTGTCATTGAAAGTTTATGTTTCCGTGTTAATTTTTGTTTAGTTGATCTATCCATAGGTGTGAGTGGGGTATTAAAGTCTCCCACTATTATTGTGTTATGTTTATTTCCTTTTCATACTTGTTAGCATTTGTCTTACATATTGTGGTGCTCCTATGTTGGGTGCATATATATTTATAATTGTTATATCTTCTTGGGTTGGTCCTTTGATCATTATGTAGTGTCCTTCTTTGTCTCTTTTCACAGCCTTTGTTTTAAAGTCTATTTAATGTGGTATGAGTATTGCTACTCCTGCTTTGTTTTGGTGTCTATTAGCGTGGAATACCTTTTCCCAGCTTTTCACTTTCAGTCTGTACGTGTCCCTTGTTTTGAGGTGGGTCTCCTGTAGACAACATATATAGGGGTCTTGTTTTTATATCCATTCAGCCAGTTTTGTCTTTTGGTTGGGGCATTCAACCCATTTACATTTAAGGTAATTATTGATAAGTATGATCCTGTTGCCATTTACTTTATTGTTTTGGGTTTGAGTTTATACACTCTTTCTGTGTTTCCTGTCTAGAGAAGATCCTTTAGCATTTGTTGGAGAGCTGGTTTGGTGGTGCTGAATTCTCTGAACTTTTGCTTGTCTGTAAAGCTTTTGATTTCTCCTTCATATTTGAATGAGATCCTTGCTGGGTACAGTAATCTGGGTTGTAGGTTTTTCTGTTTCATCACTTTAAGTATGTCCTGCCATTCCCTTCTGGCCTGAAGAGTTTCTGTTGAAAGATCAGCTGTTATCCTTATGGGAATCCCCTTGTGTGTTATTTGTTATTTCTTCCTTGCTGCTTTTAACATTTGTTCTTTGTGTTTGATTTTTGTTAATGTGATTAATATGTGTCTTGTGGTGTTTCACCTTGGGTTTATCCTGTTTGGGACTCTCTGGGTTTCTTGGACTTGGGTAATTATTTCCTTCCCCATTTTTTGAAGTTTTCAATTATTATCTCCTTAAGTATTTTCTCATGGTCTTTAATTTTGTCTTCTTCTGGGACTCCTATGATTCGAATGTTGCGGTGTTTAACATTATTCCAGAGGTCTCTGAGGTTGTCCTCATTTCTTTTAATTCTTTTTTCTTTTTTCCTCTCTGTTTCATTTATTTCTATCATTCTGTCTTCTACCTCACTTACCCTATCTTCTGCCTCCATTTTTCTACTGTTGGTTCTCTCCAGAGTGTTTTTTATCTCATTTATTGCATTATTCATTATATGTTGACTCTTTTTTATTTGTTCTAGGTCCTTGTTAAACCTTTCTTGCATCTTCTCAATCCTTGTCTCCAGGCTGTTTATCTGTAACTCCAATTTGTTTTCAAAATTTCGATCATTTTCACTATCACTATTCTGAATTCTTTATCAGGTAGATTCCCTATCTCTTCCTCTTTTGTTTGGTCTGGTGGGCATTTATCCTGCTCCTTTACCTGCTGAGTATTTCTCTGCCTTTTCATCTTGTTTATATTGCTGTGTTTGGGGTGGCCTTTCTGTATTCTGGCAGTTTGTGGTTCCTCTTTATTGTGGAGGTTCCTCACTGTGTGTGAGGTTGGACAGGAGGCTTGTCAAGGTTTCCTGGTTAGGGAAACTTGTGTCAATCTTCTGGTGGTTGGAGCTGGATTTCTTCTCTCTGGAGTGCAATGAAGTGTCCAGTAATGAGTTTTGAGATGTCAGTGGGTTTGGTATAACAGGGCAGCCTGTATATTGAAGCTCAGGGCTATGTTCCTGTGTTGCTGGTGAATTTGCATGGTATGTCTTGCTCTGGAACTTGTTGGCCCTTGGGTGGTGCTTGGTTCAGTGTAGGTATGGAGACATTTGATGAGCTCCTATCGATTAATGTTCCCTGGATTCAGGAATTGTCTGGTGTTCTCAGGTTTTGGACTTAAGCCTCCTGCCTCTGGTTTTCAGTCTTATTCTTAGAGTAGCCTCAAGACTTCTCCATCTATACAGCACTGATGATAAAACATCTAGGTTAAGGATGAAAAGTTTCTCCACAGTGAGGGACACCCGGAGAAGTACTCAGAGTTACATGGAGAAGGGAAGAGGGAGGAGGGAGATAGAAGTTTCCAGGAGGAGAAGAGGGGGAATCAAAAGGGGAGAGAGCAAGCTAGCCAGTAATCACTTCCCTTTGGTCTCCACAGTCTGGACCCCTCAGAGATGTTCACGGAGTTAACACAGAGAAGAGAATAGGGAGGAAGGAGACAGAGGTGTCCAGGAGGATAAATGGGGGAATCAAAAGGAGAGAGACAGATCCTGCCAGTAATCCCTTCCTTAAGTGTTCTCCACAGCTTGGAACACACAAAGAAATTCACAGAGTTGGGTAGAGAAGAAAAGGGGGAGAGGGGAGATAGAGCGATCTGGTGAAGAAAAAGGAAAGTCAAAAGGAGGAGAGAACAATCAGACCAGTGATCTCGCTGCCAAGTAAAAATGGGTACTGAAGATTGGGTTTTTAAAGGTACAAAGTTCATAACAAATATCAAAAATCAAAGATTAAGAATCTAGAGTAGAGGTTCAGTTCAGTTGCTCAGTCGTGTCTGACTCTTTGCGACCCCGTGAATCGCAGCACGCCAGGCCTCCCTGTCCATCACCAACTCCCGGAGTTCACTCAGATTCATGTCCATCGAGTCAGTGATGCCATCCAGCCATCTCATCCTCTTTCGTTCCCTACTCCTCCTGCTCCCAATCCCTCCCAGCATCAGAGTCTTTTCCAATGAGTCAACTCTTCTCATGAGGTGGCCAAAGTACTGGAGTTTCAGCTCTAGCATCATTCCTTCCAAAGAAATCCCAGGGCTGATTTCCTTCAGAATGGACTGGTTGGATCTCCTTGCAGTCCAAGGGACTCTCAAGAGTCTTCTCCAACACCACAGTTCAAAAGCATCAATTCTTCGGTGCTCAGCCTTCTTCACAGTCCAACTCTCACATCCATACATGACTACTGGAAAAACCATAGCCTTGACTAGATGGACCTTAGTTGGTAAAGTAATGTCTCTGCTTTTGAATATGCTATCTAGGTTGGTCATAACTATTCTTCCAAGGAGTAAGTGTCTTTTAATTTCATGGCTGCAGTCACCATCTGCAGTGATTTTGGAGCCCCCAAAAAGAAAGTCTGACACTTTCCACTGTTTCCCCATCTATTTCCCATGAAGTGATGGGACTGGATGCCATGATCTTCGTTTTCTGAATGTTGAGCTTTAAGCCAACTTCTTCACTCTCCTCTTTCACTTTCATCAAGAGGCTTTTTAGTTCCTCTTCACTTTCTGCCATAAGGGTGGTGTCATCTGCATATCTGCATATTGATATTTCTCCTGGCAATCTTGATTACAGCTTGTGCTTCTTCCAGCCCAGCGTTTCTCATGATGTACTCTGCATATAAATTCAATAAGCAAGGTGACAATATACAACCTTGACCCACTCATTTTCCTATTTGGAACCAGTCTGTTCCATGTCCAGTTCTAACTGTTGCTTCCTGACCTGCATACAGATTTCTCAAGAGGCAGGTCAGATGGTCTGGTATTCCCATCTCTCAGAATTTTCCACAGTTTATTGTGATCCACACAGTCAAAGGCTTTGGCATAGTCAATAAAGCTGAAGATGTTTTTCTGGAACTCTCTTGCTTTTTCCATGATCCAGTGGATGTTGGCAATTTGATAAATCCAATATTAAAAAAAACACACAAAGTCACAAAAATAATGAAATATATATATATGAAGTTTGCTTTAAAAATAGGGTCTTTTTTTTCAAGGTAATAGTAGATTATAAAAATGAAAATTAAAGGAGTAATAGGGGACTGAAAAATAATTTTTTTTTAATTTAGAAAATGATAATAATTAAAATACATCTAGGACTTTCTCTAGAGCTCTTGTGGACAATGTGGGGTCAGTTCATTTTCAGATAGTTCCTTGGTCCGGCTGTACTTCTCAAGGTCTATAGACCCCTTGCTATGTAGTCTGTGCTAACTACAGGGTTTTAATATATTGCACCTATCACTTCCAAAGCATTTTCCTATGTTTATTTTAGCTTCTTGTGTTTGCTGGTCTCTTCAGTGTGTAATTTCCACCCTGACACAAGGTGGGGCGGTGGTGGTCACTTTTTTTAGGCTCACTTGTTCAGTAATGCTATGGGGAGGGAGGAACACTGCAAACAAATATCACTGGTGTATGCTCACAGTGATTCAGCCACACTGGGTTTGCCCCTGCTCACAGCATGTGTGCTTTCCTAGTCTACATTGTTCAGGCTCTAGGCTGTTCTGTGGGGAACTCTGATGTAGGCCCTGGGTTGCATGAACTCCCCAGGTCTAAACTGCTCAGGTTCAGTTTCTCAGGTACTCCACAAAGACACAGACTTGGTTGGGCCTGCATTTTGAGGTTGTCTCCGGTCCTAGCAGCTCAGGTGACAAGGTGCTTGGTGAGCGCAGTCGCCCCCAGGTGGGCACTGCGACTTAATCGCCTCCCTCATCCCAGCCGCTTGGTTTTCTGGGTATACAATGGGCATGCCTTCTCAGGTGTGCTGTGTGTCTCTTCTGGGGAGTTGATCTCTGGCTGCGACCATCCTGGCGGATGTCGACAGTCCAGAATCCCACGAAGTCTTGTTAGCAACAAAATCTGCTTGCAGTTTGGTATAGGATGCCTCTCAGAGGCCGTGATTGCCCCCTTCCGGCTCTGGCTGCTCTCGCCTACCTGTGTCTAGCCGGAAACGGGCCGGTCCGCAGCCAGCTCTCTCTGCTTAGTCCTTTGTTCTGTCAGTGGGCCTGGTGGTGTCTTAGGTTAGGACTTTTCACTGGATAGCTGTCCCACAGTCTGGATTGCTATTTCCAGCTAATTCCCTCAGAATGCCATCAGGGTATTCAGGCCCAGTCCTTACCCTATGCAATGCAGCCCTCACCTCCCTGTCTAGCCCCTCCTGCTAGTGGGGGATGCGAGCATCTGGGCTGCTGCTCTGTTGGGAGTTGCTGTTAGGCGCGTAATATGTGGGTTTTAATTATTTATTTATTTTTCCTCCCGGTTATTTTGCCCTCTGAGATTCCAAGGCTTGCCACAGACCCACCAGAGAGAGAGTTTCCCGGTGTTTTGAAACTTTTCTCTTTTTAAGACTCCCTTCCTGGGATGGATCTCTGTCCCTACCTCTTTTATCTCTCTTTTTATCTTTTATACTTTCCCCTACCTACTTTCGAAGACAATGGACTGCCTTTCTGGGTGCCTGATGTCTTCTGCCAGCATTCAGAAGTTGTTTTGTGGAATTTGCTCGGCGTTCAAATGTTCTTTCAATGAATTTGTGGGGGAGAAAGTGATCTCCCTGTCCTATTCCTCTGCCATCTTAGGACCGCCTCCTACTTCCTTGGTTAAAATTATTCCTAAATATTTTATTATTTTATATTATTGTGATTGGGATAGTTTTGTTACTTTTTTGATATTTTGTTGTTATGTAGAAACAACTGGTTCCTGTATGTTGATTTTACATCCTGCAACTTGACTGAATTCATGGATTAGTTTAACAGGTTTTCTGGTTGAATCTATGTATAATATCATATTATCTTAAATAATGGCAATTTTACTTCTTCCTTTTCATTTTGGATGCTTTTTATTTCTTTGTCTTGTCTGATTCCTCTAACTAGGATTTCTAGTACTTTATGAATAACAGTGATGAAAGTGGGCACTCTTGTCTTGTTTCTGATATTAGAGGAAACGCTTTCAATATTTCACCATTGAGTATGATGTTAAAACACTGGGTCTGACATATATAGCCTTTATTATTTTGAAGTAAGTTCTTTCAGTATTCAAGTTGTTGAGAGTTTTTGTCATGAAATTATGCTGTATTTTATCAGTTGTATTTTTTGGATTTTTTGAGATGATCATAAATAGTTTTCATTCTATTAACATGGTATATCACATGTATTGACTTGTGTATTGTTGAACTACTTGTGTAGTTGAACTATCCTTCCTTGCTAGGGATAAATCCCACCTAGTCATGGTGATTGTTTTGATGTGTTGTCAAATTCAATTTGGTATTATTTTTTTTTAGAATTTTTGTACCTATATTCATCAAGAGTATCGGTTTATTTTCCTTTTTTCATAGTGTCCCTATCTGTCTTTGGTATCAGGGTAGCGCTGGCCTTGTAAAATGAGTTTGTGAGTGTTCCCATCTATGTTTTTTCGAAGAGTTTGAGATGAATTGCCATTCATTTTTCTTTAAATATTTGGTAGAATTCACTAGTGAAGCTGTTTAGTACTGGGATATTGATTACTGATTCAGTCTCCTTAGGAGACCTTGGTTCAATTCCTGGGTTGGAAGATCCCCTGGAGAAGGGATAGGCTACCCACTCCAGTATTCTTGGGATTCCCTTGTAGCTCAGCAGGTAAAGAATCTACCTGCAATGCAGGAGACATGGGTTCGATCCCTGGGTTGGGAAGATCTCCTGGAGAAGGGAAAGGCTACCCACTCCAGTACTCTAGCTTGGAGAATTGCATGGACTGTATAGTCCATGGGGTCGCAAGGAAGCAGACATGATTGAGTGACTTTCACTTTCACTTT
This sequence comes from Capricornis sumatraensis, assembly GCF_032405125.1. Taxonomy (NCBI): domain Eukaryota; kingdom Metazoa; phylum Chordata; class Mammalia; order Artiodactyla; family Bovidae; genus Capricornis; species Capricornis sumatraensis. The sequence continues at coordinate 61,131,183 of NC_091092.1, read as the reverse complement.
CAGTCTCGTTATTATTAAAATGTTCATAGTTTATTTCTTTCTGATTCAATCTTGATAGGCTGTATGTTTCTAGAAATGATTTCATTTCTTCTAGGTTATCCAGTTTGTTGGCATATAACTATTCATAAGTGAAGTGAAGTCACTCAGTCGTGTCCAAATCTTTGTGACCCCATGGACTGTAGCCTACCAGGCTCTGAGGAGCCTCTCAGTCCATGAAATTTTCCAGGCAAGAGTACTAGAGTGGGTTTCCATTTCCTTCTCCAGGGGATCTTTCCAACCTAGGGATCGAACCCGGGTCTCTCGCACTGTAGGCAGACGCTTTACCGTCTGAGCCACCAGGGAAGCCATAACTATTCATAGTAGTCTCTAATGATTCTTTGTATTTCTGAGCTATCAGTTGTGATGTTTTCTCTTTTATTTCAGGTTTTATTTATTTGGGTCCTCTTAGTCTAACCAAAGCTTAGTCAATTTTGTTTATCTTTTCAGAAAACCAGTTCATAGTTTTCTTGGTATTTTCTGTTGCATTTTTTGGCCTCTATTTCAGTTAATTTCCACCATAAGTTTTGTTATTTCCTTTCTTATGCTAATTTTGGGCTTACTTTGTTCTTTTTCTAATTCTTTGAATTGTAAAGTTTAGTTGCTTATTTGAAAGCTTTCTAATTTCTTGATATATTCATTTTTCACTATAAATTTCCCTTTCAGACTGTTTTTGCACCATCCTATAGGTTTTAGTGTGTTGTCTTTCCATTTTTACTTGTTTGAGGTTTTTTTAAATTTTTATTTCCATTCTGATTTATTTTTGGATCCATTGGTTGTTTAGGAGTGTGTTATTTAGGTTCCACATATTTGAAGATTTTCTAACTTTCCTTTTAGTATTGATTTCTAGTTTCATGCCATTGTGGACAGAAAAGATAGTATGGTTCAATCTTCTTAAATTAGTTAAGACTTGTTTTGTATTATATCATGTAGTCTATCCTGGAGAATGTTCTGTGTGCACTTGAGAAGAATGTGTATTCTGCTGCTGTTGGATGGAATGTTTCTTGCATGTTTGTTAGGTTCACTTGGTCTAATGTATGTTTCAAATCCACTGTTTCTTTTTTGATTTTCTGTCTGGATGACCTATTCATTGCTGAAGGTAGGGTATTGAAGTAGATATTAAGAAGAGATGGCAAGAATGCACAGAAGAACTCTACAAAAAAGATCTTCACGACCCAGATAATCACGATGGTGTGATCACTCACCTAGAGCCAGACATCCTGGAATGTGAAGTCAAGTGGGCCTTAGAAAGCATCACGACAAACAAAGCCAGTGCAGGTGATGGAATTCCAGTTGAGCTATTTCAAATCCTGAAAGATGATGCTGTGAAAGTACTGCACTCAATATGCCAGCAAATTTGGAAAACTCAGCAGTGGCCACAGGACTGGAAAAGGTCAATTTTCATTCCAATCCCAAAGAAAGGCAATGCCAAAGAATGCTCAAACTACTGCACAATTGCACTCATCTCACATGCTAGTAAAGTAATGCTCAACATTCTCCAAGCCAGGCTTCAGCAATGCATGAACCATGAAATTCCAGATGTTCAAGCTGGTTTTAGGAAAGGCAGAGGAACCAGAGATCAAATTGCCAGCATCCGCTGGATCATGGAAAAAGCAAGAGAGTTCCAGAAAAACATCTATTTCTGCTTTATTGACTATGCCAAAGCCTTTGACTGTGTGGATCACAATAAACTGTGGAAAATTCTGAAAGAGAATACCAGACCACCTAACCTGCCTCTTGAGAAATCTGTATGCAGGTCAGGAAGCAACAGTTAGAACTGGACATGGAACAACAGACTGGTTCCAAATAAGAAAAGGAGTACGTCAAGGCTGTATATTGTCACCCTGCTTATTTAACTTATATGCAGAGTACATCATGAGAAACGCTGGGCTGGAAGAAGCACAAGCTGGAATCAAGATTGCCAGGAGAAATATCAATAACCTCAGATATGCAAATGACACCACTCTTATGGCAGAAAGTGAAGAGGAGCTAAAGAGCCTCTTGATGAAAGTGAAAGAGGAGAGTGAAAAATTTGGCTTAAAGCTCAACATTCAGAAAACGAAGATCATGGCATCCATCATTTCATGGCAAATAGATGGGGAAACAGTGGAAACAGTGTCAGACTTTATTTTTTTGAGCTCCAAAATCACTGCAGATGGTGACTGAAACCATGAAATTAAAAGATGCTTACTCCTTGGAAGGAAAGTTATGACCAACCTAGAAAGCATATTAGAAAGCAGAGATATTACTTTGCCAACAAAGGCCAGTCTAGTCAAGGCTATGGTTTTTCCAGTAGTTATGTATGGATGTGAGAGTTGGACTGTGAAGAAAGCTGAGTCCCGCAGAATTGATGCTTTTGAACTGTGGTGTTGGAGAAGACTCTTGAGAGTCCCTTGGACTGCAGGGAGACCAAACCAGTCCATCCTAAAGGAGATAAGTCCTGGGTGTTCATTGGAAGGACTGATGCTGAGGCTGAAACTCTAATACTTTGGCCACCTCATGTGTAGAGTTGATTCATTGGAAAAGACCCTGATGCTGGGAGGGATTGGGGGCAGGAGGAGAAGGGGACGACAGAGGATGAGATGGCTGGATGGCATCACCCACTCGATGGATGTGAGTTTGAGTGAACTCCAGGAGTTGGTGATGGACAGGTAGGCCTGGTGTGCTGTGATTCATGGGGTCGCAAAGATACTGACATGACTGAGCGACTGAGCTGAACTGAATATTATGGTATTGTCTGTTTCTCCATTCAGATCTTTCAATATTAGCTGAAGATAATTAGGTTCTCTGATGTATGATTGTTATATCTTCTTAATGAATTGATTACTTTATTATTTTTTTATTTTTAATATAAATTTATTTATTTTAATTGGAGGTGAATTACTTTACATTATTTTATTGGTTTTGCCATACATCAACATGAATCCACCACAGGTATACACGTGTTCCCCATCCTGAACCCCCTCCCACCTCCCTCCCCATACCATCCCTCTGGGAGAATGGCATTGAAACATGTATAATATCATATATGAAATGAATCGCCAGTCCAGGTTTGATGCATGATACTGGATGCTTGGGACTGGTATACTTTATTATTTTATAATGACCTTATTTATCTCTTGGTAACATTTTTGGGGGCTTCCCTTGTTTCTCAGCTGGTAAAGACTCCGCCTGCACTATGGGAGAGCTGGGTTCGATTCCTGGGTTGGGAAGATACCCTGGAGAAAGAAAAGGCTATCTCCTCCAGTATTCTGGCCTAGAGAATTCCATGTACAGTCTTATTTTGTGTGATATTAAGTATAGTTATCCCCACTTTCTTTTGGTTTCCACTTGCATGGAATATGTTTTCCCATTCCTTCACTTTGGGTCTGTGTGTGTACTTCAGTCTGAAGTGAGTCTCTTGGAGGCAGTATATAGTTGGGTCTTCTTTTTTTTCCCTAATCTGTCCAACCACTCTGTGCCTTTTGATTGGTGAATTCAGTCTATTTATAGTTTGATTAATTATTGATATGAAAAGACTTACTGATTGCATCTAATTCATTGCTTTTTAGCTGTTTTATAGTTTCATTGCTCCTTTGTTCCTCTATTTATGCTTACTTTTTAAAAATTGGTAATTTTCTGTAGTAGTGTCCTCTATTTCTCCTTTCTTTGTCTTCTGTGAGTCTGATATAAATTTTTGTTTTATGGCTTCCACTGGGCTTAAATAATATTATAGATAAAGCAGCCCATTTAAAACTGATAGCAACTTAATTTTGCATACAAAAGCTCCACTCATTTTCTGTCCCTCTTATATTTTTGCTATCATACTTTGCCTCTTTTTATATTGTGTATTCATTAACAAATTATAGTAGCTGTAGTTATTTTTAATGCTCTTTTGCTTTAACTTTGACACCATCATATTACAGAGTTAGTCTTCTAAATCAGCATATTTACCTTTACCAGTGTATTATATAGTTTTATATGTTTTCATGTCACTAATTAACATCTTTTCCTTTCAGCATTTCTGCATTGTGAGTCTGGTGGTGATGAAATCCTTCAGATTTTGTTTGTCTGGGAATATCTGTATTCCTCCTTCATATCTGAAGGATAACTTTTCTGTACTATTCTTGGCTGGAAATGTTTTCCATTCAACATTTTGAATGTGTCATTCTGCTCTCTCCTGGCTTGTAGGGTTTCAGCTGAGAAAACTGCTGATAACCTAATGGGGATTCTTTTTTAGGTCACAGTCTTTTTCTCTGGGTGCTTTTAGGATTTCTCTTTATCTTTGTTGTTTTGACAATATCATTATGATTTATCTTAATAAAGTCTTTTTGCATTAAGACAATAGGGTGATTAGCATCATGAATTTTGATGTCCAAGTCTCTCCTCAAGTTTGGGAAGTTCTCAGCTACTTTTTTGCCTTTGATCCCTCTCTTTTCCCTCTGGAACCCCAGTTATTCTAATATTTGTATGTCTAATGGAATCCTATAGATCCATAGGCTTTCTTTACACTTTTCCATTATTTTTTCTTTGTTATCCTTTAACTTCAGATTTCCTATCCTCTAGCTCATTTGTTCTGTCTTCCACTCAATCTATTCTGAGATAGATACTCTCTATTCCATTTTTTATTTCTTTCATTGAATTCTTCAGCTCCAGAATTTCTGTTTGGTTCTTTTGCATGATTTCTATCTCTTCATTAAGATTCAGATTTTGTTCATGTACTGTTTTCCTTATTTTCTTTAATTGTCTTTCTGTGTTTTTTTGCTGCTGTTTGGTTTCTTCAAAACTGCTCTTTTGAATTCTTTTATCAGCTAAATCACAAAATTTTATGTCTTTGATTTTGGCTATTGGTGAATGATTATCTTTTGGTGTTGTCATGTGTTTTCTTAATTCTTAATGTTGCTTGGAGTTTTGTGTCACTGCTTTCATATAAGAAGTATGAGACGTCTCCTCACATCTTTATTAGTTCCCTTCAGGTGGGAAATTCTATTCATAAATCCTGTTATATCTGGGATTTTCTCTGACTTTGTGTTGACATACCATGCTCCATGCTTCTTGCTCCCTCTTGTGGCATAATTTTTAAGCTTTTGTGTCTTCTCTGGTTTTATAGCTCACCAGGGTGTCTGCTAGAAACATCTCTTTTGTTTTGCTGAAGATAGCACTACAACTCAAGTTTATAGTTTCTCCCTTGCACATAGACCCTGGTAAGATACTTTGAGAGCACTCTTTTTATTGGAGCTTGCTCTTGCCACTGAACTCAGGAGTATGTATAAGGAGATAGCTGGAGAGTAGGGGGAGGTATGAGTCTTGCACTCTGGGCATTGCAGGTGATTGCGGGACTGGTGAAGGGCTCATGGGGTGAGGGTTTCCCATAAACTTGCGAATGGACTTTCTGCTGAAGTCCTGAACACAATCATCAGGAACCATATCCTTTAATAGTGTTTGATATTCTTACCTGCTTCTTTCCTGATCTCCTGCATTCCATCTCCCCACAGTCATGGAAATCCAGCCTCAGATTTGTTTTGTTTTGCTCAAGTGGCATGCTGGACTCTACCTCAGCAAGGCTGAACTTCTACTAATTCTCTTTTGTCCTTGGGCGCCTGCCCAAGTCAGCACTATTCAGATTTTCCCTAACCCCACCATGGCCAAGAGGGGTTGGGGCAGATCACGAGTCCTGCTGATTCTACAGCCTGTGTGATGGTCTGTCTGCCTGTTACCAATGTACAGGTGGATGAGAATCCTCCCAGGGCCCTTGGCATATGATGCTGGACCCCAAAATTCTAACAGAGAGACTCTTGTTCATGGATAGATGTATAATTAGTTGCTTAAAAGGAGGGAGAAAAGAAGCAATGTCTTATGCTACTATGTTGCTGACATCATCCCACTTTTCTTTGTTATGTTCAGAGTTGAGCTCAATCTCTATCCTCTATTGCAGTAGTCTTTTTTTTTTTTTTTTTTGCTGCAGCACATGGTGTGTGGGATCTTAGTTCCCCTACCACAGATCAAACCCATGCACCGTCATTGGAAGCATACAGTCTTAACCACTGAACTGCCAGGGAAGTCCCTGTTGCAATAGTCTTGAATAAAGTCTTTCTTACCATTTTCGATGAGCAGAATTATTTCTTTTTAATAATATTTCTCTTCCATCATCTTTCTTGCCTTGTTCCCATTTTTTATGCTATTGTAAATGGAATTTTTCTTTCATGCTTGGATTTTTCATTGCTTTTTGTATAGCAGTGCAGTCAGTTTTTGTATTTTGATCTTGTACAACCCTGTTAAACTCATTTACTTTAATCGTTCCTTATGATTTTATATATACAGGATCATACCATTGGAAAATAGAGTTTTAATTCTTCCTTTCCAGTCTGGATAATTTTCATTTCTTTCTCTTGTCTAATTGCCCTAACTAGAACCTCCAGTACAGTGTTGAATAAAAGCAGCAACAGCGGATATGCTTGTCTTATACCTGATCTTAGGAAGCTTTCACAGTTATGTATGATGTTAGCTGTGGTCTTTCGCAGATGCCATTCATTGGATTGTGGAAGTTTCCTTCTATTTTTTGTTTGTTGGGTTATCATGTAAAGGTGTTGGATTTTATCAAGTGCTTTTTGCATCTGTTGAGATGTTCATGTTGTGTTGTCCTTTATTTTATTAATACATTGCAATCATTGATTTTTGAGTATGAAAGTAACCTTGCATTTCTGAAACAAATGCCACTTCATCATGGTTTATAATTGTTTTTATATATTGCTGGATTCATTTTACCAGTACTTTACTGAGGACTCTTTTATGTATATTCATAAGATATATTGATGTATTATTTTCTTGTAATATCTTTATCTGGTTTTGATACTAGACTGTTATTGACTTCATCAGATAAGTTTTGAGTATTCCCTCTTCTTCTATTTTTATAAGAATTTGTGAAAACTGATATTAATTCTTGAAATGTTTGGTAGAATTCACCCTTAAAGCCATTTGTGCCTGTACTTCTGTTTGTGCAAAGTTTAAGAATTACGGATTGAATCTCTTTCTTTGTTGTAGCTCTATTCAGATATTCTATTTCTTCTTGAGTCTGTTTAGGTGGTTTGTGTCTTCCTAGGAATTTATCCATTTCATTTTTCTAATGTGTGACATACTCTTGTTCATAGTATTCTCTTAGGATTCCTTTCATTTCTGTGAAGTTGATAGTGATTTTTTTTAGTAATTTGAGAATTTTCTTTCTTTTTTTTTGGTCTGTTTATGCAAATATTTGTCAGATTTGTTGATGTTTTCAAACCTACTTTTGGTTTCATTGATTTCCTCTGTTGTTTTGCTGATATTTTTTCTGCTCTAATGTTTATTATCTTCTTCCCCTTTTAGCTTTGGATTTAGTTTGCTCTTCTTTTTCCAGTTCCTTAAGGTAAAAAGATAGGTTATTAATTTGAGATCTTTTGTCTTAGTCAACTTGCTGCTGCTGCTGCTAAGTCACTTCAGTTGTGTCCGACTCTGTGCGACCCCATAGATGGCAGCCCACTAGGCTCCCCCGTCCCTGGGATTCTCCATGCAGGAACACTGGAGTGGGTTGCCATTTCCTTCTCCAGTGCATGAAAGTGAAAAGTGAAAGTGAAGTCACTCAGTTGTGTCCGACTCTTAGCAACCCCATGGACTGCAGTCTTCCAGGCTCCTCCGTCCATGGGATTCTCCAGGCAAGAGTACTGAAGTGGGGTAGCATTGCCTTCTCCCCTTAGTCAACTTAGAGTACTATAAAAAGTACCACAGACTGGGTAGCTTAAACAACAGAAAGTGATTGTCTCACAGTTCTGGAGACTGGAAATCCAAGATCAGGGTGCCTGCATGGTTGGGTCCTGGTGAGAACTGTCTTCCCAGCTTGCAGATTGTGCCTTATCACTCACTGTGTCCTCAGATGGCTAGAAATAAAATAGGGAACACGCTCTCTGGTGTTTCTTCTTGGAAGGACATGAATCCCATCATAATCCTGCATGACCTTATCTAAACCTAACGATTGCCCAAAAGCCCCATCTCTGAATTAGGGGTTAGGGCTTCATTATATGAATTTGTAGGGACGCAGTTCAGTCTATACCATTTTCTTCTCTTTAATGTAGGTGTTTGCTGCTATAAATTTTCTTCTGTGCACTGCTTTGACTTTATCTCATAAGTTTTTCTTCTGTTACTGATTTCTAATTGCATTCTCTTGTTGAGTGAAACAGCTGAGCTCACCCTTCCTCAGGTGTCTAATGTCTGTTCTTTTTCCTGTGTCTGGATCACACTTTCCTGTTTCTTTTCATCTCTCATATATATATATATATTTAATTGGACAGTTTAGATAATGTAGCAACTCTGGGCTCTCTTTCCCAACTCCCAGGGTTTGTTGTTTACTTGTGTAGTGACTTGGCTGGACTTTTTCTTTGAAGTCTCTTTCTCCCACAGTGTGCAGCCTCCAGTGTCACTTCTCAGAGGGAACAGCCTTGGGCATGCCCACAGTCACCCTGGAATGACAGAGCTCTCTTGGTTTCTTTTCCTGATCTCCCTATTAAGCCTGCCTTTGTAGTATCTCACCTAGCTGTTAGCCTCCACTAATTGCAGGCTAGTTGCTCTATTTTTATTTTTCTCACAGTTCCCCAGACATAAATTCCTCCAGTGATCTAATTAGGTTTGTGTTCCCTTGTCTTTGCGGCTAGTCTTAGGTGTTTGTTTTGACTTCAGGAGGGCTCTTCTTAGCTGATTCTTCCCCAAATACTCTGTTAACTTCCAGCTGTCCCATAGTTTAACTTGTTATTCCCATGAAGCTACCAGCCTCATTGTCATTGCTTACATCCAAAATCTCCATTGTTTTTTTTTAATTTATATTTTTTAATTAATTGATTTATTTTAATTGGAGGCAAATTACTTTACAGTATTGTAGTGGTTTCTGCCATACGTTGACATGAATCAGCCATGGGTGTACAACATTGTTTTTGACAGCACCCTTAGGCTTGAACTTGCCCATACTCTGTTCCAAATAAAGTCTGAACTCTCAGGGAAGATCTGTTCCTAAGGCCTGCCTTTCCCCATGGGAACAATCTATGAGCCACTGCCCTTGTGCTGTGGATATGGGCAATGAAGTGCTTCTCTTAGAGTGACACCCTTGCTCTGCTATTGGAGTCCTGGGTAACCCCGGTCTTCTTGGCTTGCCCCCTCCCAGTGTGGAACCTCTGCTCTATGAGTTATGTCAGGGCAGGGGCACTTACAGCCCTGCCTCCTGTGGTAGAGCTTTGGCCCTGTGTGTGTGTGTGTGTGTGTGTGTGTGTGTGGCGGGTAGCGGGAGGGGGGGAGGCTTGGTAGAGGGAGGAGCCCTCACACCTACCATCTATGCCATGCTCGAATAGAGCTTCTGCCTCACGGACCTGGGGCTGGGGTGAGGCAGAAGGAGAAATGCTGATGAGCTGCCCCTCATGGGGAGAAATCATAAATTTTGAATGGGACCTGAGGGAAAAGAGAGCTCCCAGGCTTTATTTGCCAGAAGTAGAGCTGCCATTTCACTGAACTGAAGGATAAAGTAGATCGTGGCTCAAATGCCTGAGACTCTCACTGTTCTCACTGAGAGTTCATTGATTTTCTCGTATAAATGTTTCTCCATTTGCTGTATGCCCTTAGGACAGTCACAGTTTTCACAGACTTTGAATTGTTTTTGTTTGTTTTTTTCTAATTTTTACCAGTTGTGATGGTTTTATTGGAGAGACACTCTGGGGAGGACCTCACACTGTGATTCTGGAAATGTCCACCTCTCATTTGTTTTACTCTCAGATCGTACCCTTTATTTAGGTGTTTGCAAACTACAGCCCTTGCATCAAATCTGGCCAGTTTTTCTACATAAAGTTCCGCTGAAACACAGTCATGCCCATTCATTTATCTGTTTGTGTCTGATGTTGCTCGGTCTTGTCCGACTCTTTGCAACTCTATGGACTGTAGCCCTCCAGGCTCCTTTGTCCATGGAATTTCCAGGCAAGAAACTGGAGTGGGTTGCCGTTTTCTCCTCCAGGGTATCTTTCCTAACCAGGAATCAAACCAGCATCTCCTGCTTGGCAGGCTGACTCTTTACCACTGAGCCACCTGGGAAACCCTTATGTCTGCCAGAGTTGAGTACAGTCTTTTATTTCTTTAAGATTTAAGTGCTTTTGTAGTAAATATGAGTTGTCAAGAATACCAACTATAATTAAAATCTGATTTGTGTTAAAGCCAGAATTAGCAATTTTGTGATATAAACATGATATTTTTTTTCCCCAAAATTTTCAGATCTGGTAGCTCAACGAGGTGAAAGATTGGAATTGTTAATAGATAAAACAGAAAATCTTGTGGATTCGGTAAGTATGGGATATGATAGTATTGTAAAGTAGAGATACGGTGGTTAATGGCTAAAATAATAGGGAAATGTCTTAAAATCGATACTTTAGTGGAGTTTTTTTTTCCTTTCTAACCCCTGTTACCTGACTACTTTGTGATGATGAGGATAACATGAGGCATAGAAAAACCCACAACCCATTAATAGCCATTAAGCAAGCTTTTGTTTGGAAAATATACTCAGTATGAAAGAATAGTTTTTTTTTTAAAGCTTTGGATTGGTGCCTACCTAACTTAGCACTTCAGCTGTGTAGAAGTGCACATTTTGTAACACAGAGAACAAAAGTACAGGCCACTTGTGACCCATGATGAATGCTGAAAACCTGACAGTAAAGTCACTTTCTTGCTTACCATGAGAGCTTGACTTTTCTTTGCATTAAGCAAGAGGCAGAGACTGACATGTCCCAGTAACCTACTCTTGCTGCAATTAATGTGTGTCTCTGCATTTTCCATTTGGTTAGCAGATGTAAGTTTTGAAGAAAGATGATAGTTATAGAAGGAATGAATAGATAACGAATAGAAGGAGGGCAGAGATCAGTCACAGTTTGGATCTACAAATTTACATGAAGAGTAGAAGTTTGCATCTTAAAACAGATATAAATGAGTGATCTTGTTCATTCTTACTGACAGCTAGATTGTAGTGGTTTACAGCACAAGCTCTAGAGTCTGTTGCCTGAGACTGAATCCCATCTCTGCCACTTGCTAGTTTTGTGACCTTAGGCAAGTTACTTAACCTCTCTGTGCCTCCAATCATCGTATATAAAATGGAGATATATCTTCTTCATAGTATTTTGAGGGTTAAAGCACACAATGCATGCAAAGTCCCTAACAGTGTCATATATATAGTAAGAGCTATTTAAAGGTTTATTGTTATTGTTAGTTTTATAGTGACATCTATTAACAGTGAGTCTTAGGAGAATAGTGCGGTCTTTAGCCAAAGTACATGGAAATTGAAGGAAGGGTGCCACCATACAGGAAGTCAAAACACCAGGGTTCTATAATGTCTCACTTTGTAAACCATTGCTTGGGGGCAAAGAGGAAAGACACATTATCTGATTGTAAATCTGCTGGCAGATTTTTTGGTACTTCCAGTCCATCGGACACGACTGAGTGACTGTCACTCCCTCAGTCCATCTCTTGGTTATTCTTGATCCCTGGTTGTTATTATTTAGTCACCCAGTTGTGTCTGATTCTTTGCGACCCTATGGTCTATCGCCCCACCAGGCTCCTCTGTCCATGGGATTTCCCAGACAAGAACACTGGAGTGGGTTGCCATTTCCTTTTCCAGGAGATATTCCTGACCCAAGGATCAAACTGGTGTCTCCTGCATTGGTGAGCAGATACTTTACCACTGAGCCACTTGGGAAGCCCCCTTAATACCTGGAAATGACCTTATTTAGCTGGAGTGGCCTGTGTTTGACCAGTACCAATAGAGTCTTCACTTTTCCAAAAAAAAAAAAAAAGGCACCTTATTTTTGTTGACTAAATGACCCAGAATAATAAAAGGTATTAATTAACTAACTGCTGCCTCTTTTTATGGAAGAATAACAAATACAGCAAGGTACAGCAAGTGTACTATTAGTAATTTTCCAAAAAAGGCCTTAATTTTGTTGACTAAATGACCCAGAATAATAAAAGGTATTAATGAACTAACTGCTGCCTCTTTTTATGGAAGAATAACAAATACAGCAAAGTACAGCAAGTGTACTATTAATAAATGTGCAGCTCAGTTATTTTATATATATATGTTTATACCTCTGTAGCAGACTTCCCTTTTCATACTGTTCATGGGGTTCATACTGTTCATGGTGATGGAATTCCAGTTGAGCTATTTCAAATCCTAAAAGATGATGCTGTTAAAGTGCTGCACTCAATATGCCAGCAAACTTGGAAAACTCAACAGTGGCCACAGGACTAGAAAAGGTCAGTTTTCACTCCAATCCCAAACTGGTTATAGAAAAGGCAGAGGAACCAGAGATCAAATTGCCAACATCCACTGGATCATCGAAAAAGCAAGAGAGTTCCAGAAAAACATCTACTTCTATTTTATTGGCTACACCAAAGCCTTTGTGTAGATCACAGCAAACTGGAAAATTCTTCAAGAGATGGAAATACCAGACCACCTGACCTGCCTCCTGAGATCTGAAATCTGTATGCAGGTCAAGAAGCAACAGTTAGAACTGGACATGGAACAACAGACTGGTTCCAAATTGGAAAAGGAGTACACTGAGGCTGTATATCATCACCCTGCTTATTTAACTTCTATTCAGAGTATATCAGGTGAAATGCCGGCTGGGATGAAGCACAGCTGGAATCAAGATTGCTGGGAGAAATATCAGTAACCTCAGATATGCAGATAACACCACCCTTATGGCAGAAAGCAAAGAACTAAAGAGCCTCTTGATAAAAGTGAAAGAGGAGAGTGAAAAACTTGGCTTAAAACTCAACATTCAGAAAACTAAGATCATGGCATATGGTCCCAGCACTTCATGGCAAATAGATGGGGAAACAATGGAAACAGTGACAGACTTTATTTTCTTGGGCTCAAAAATCACTGCAGATGGTGACTGCAACCATGAAATTAAAAGACGCCTGCTCCTTGGAAGAAAAGCTATGGCTAACCTAGACAGCATATTAAAAAGCAGAGACATTACTTTGCTGACAAAGGTCCATCTAGTCAAAGCTATGGTTTTTCCAGTAGTTATGTGTGAATGTGAGAGATGGAGGATAAAGAAAGCTGAGTGCCAAAGAATTGATGCCTTTGAACTGTGATGTTGGAGAAGACTCTTGAGAATCCCTTAGACTGTAAGGAGATCCATCCAGTCCATCCTAAAGGAAATCAGTCCTGAGTGTTCATTGGAAGGACTGATGCTGAAGCTGAAGCTCCAGTACTTTGGCCACTTGATGCGAAGAACTGACTGATTTGAAAAGACCCTGATGCTGGCTAAGATTGAGGGTGGGAGAAGAAGGGGAAGACAGAGGGTGAGATGGTTGGATGGCATCACCGAGTCAGTAGATATGAGTTTGCATAAGCTCTGGGAGCTGGTAATGGACAGAGAAGCCTAGTGTGCTGCAGTCCATAGTTGGACATGATTGAGCTGAGCTGAACTGAACTGAACAGAATTCACAGGTGGCTCAGTGACAAAGAATCCACCTGCAATGTAGGAAACACAAATTTGATCCCAGGGTAGGGAAGATTCCCCTGGAGAAGGAAATGGCAACCCACTCCCGTTTTCTTGCCTGGAAAATCCCATGGACAGAAGAACCTTGCAGGCTACAGTTTCATGGGGTCGCAAAAGAGTCAGACACAACTTAGCAACTAAACAACAATATACCCATGTAAATACCACCTGTGTTATGCTGTGCTTAGTTGCTTAATCATGCCCAACTCTTTGTGACCCCATGGATTGCAGCCCTCCAGGCTCCTCTGTCCTTGGGGATTCTCCAGGCCAGAATACTGGAGTGGGTAGCCTTTCCCTTTTCCAGCGGATCTTTCCAACCCAGGGATCAAACCCACGTCTCCCTCATTGCAGGCAGATTCTTTACCGACTGGGCCACCAGGGAATCCCAAACACCACCTAGATCAAGACATACATCAAGATATAAAACACTATCAACACCTCAGAAAACTGCCTCATGCCTCTTCCAGTTAACAATCCCTAACAGAGGTCTGACTTTTTTTTACATCACCCTAGATAGTGTTTTTTCCTGTTCTTAGAATGTATAGAAAAATGGAATCATATGTTATCTATTTTTTTGTGTCTGGCCTCTTTCACTCACCAGTATGCCTATGAGATTTGTCCATGTTGTTGAGTGTAGTAATAATTTATTATTTTTATTTTTTGTACTGCATATTCCATTGTATAAATCCACCAACCACAGTTTGTTTATCCATTCTTCTCTTTGGGCTTTAATTCTGTATTCTTAATTTTGTTCCATAGTCTGTTTGTCTGCCTTTATGCCAGTACCACACTGTATTGCTAACTGAACTTTATAGAATTCCCTAAGTTCTTCACTATGTTCTTCTCCAGGATTGTCTTCACCATTTTAGGTCCTTTGCATTTCCATTTATGTTTCAGAATATGCCTGTTATTTTCCATCCTTTTATTTTTTTTAATGTGTCTTTGTGATTGCATTTAATAAGTCCATTTAGGGAAATTTGGGAATCTTGACAGCCTTGAGTCTTCCTATGCATAAACCTGGCATATCTCTGCTTTGCATAGAATTTTTTAAATTTTACCAGTGTTTTTTAGTTTTTTGTATACAAGTCTTGCACATACTTTGTGAAATTTACCTTTGAGAATTCCATGGTTTTGTGTTCTATTATAAATTTAAAATTTTGTTTTCCAATATTTATTCTCATATATAGAAATGAAGTTGATTTTTATATATTGACCTGGTTTGTATCCTGCAACTTTGCAAAATTCACTTATTCTACTAGTGTTTTTGGTAGATGCTTGCTTTTTATTTCTTTTCCTTGTCTTATTACACTGACTAGAACCTACATGATAGTGAAGACAAGTCATAAGAATAGACATTTTTGCATGGAGCACATCTTGTGGGGAAAGATTCAGTATTTTCAATTATGTTGTTGTAGATTTTCTTTATAGGTACACTTTATCAGATGAAAGAAGTTCTTTCAGTTCCTCATTTGAAAGTTATTCATTAATTTTATCAAATATTTTTTCTCTATTTACTTAGAGAATTATATAATTTTTCTCTTTTATTCAGTTAATATTACTGAACTTAACTTACTAAATTAATATTTATTTCTGAATGTTAAACCAACCTTGCATTCCTACAAAGTCATTATCCATTATCCTTTTTATATAATATCTTACTGGATTTGCTGTTGACCTATTCAGGAATTTTGCATCTTTGTTCATGAGGGACATTGGTGTGTCATTTACTTTTATTTTGGGGCTTTGGTATCAGAGATATGCTGGCCCCAACAAACAGGTTGAAAAGTGTTACCTGCATCTCTCTGTCCTCCAAAAGAGTTTTTGTGCTAGTACTATTGAAATTATCTATTCCTTAGTTATTTGGAAGAATTCACCAGTGAAGCAGTCCCAGCCTGAAGTTTTCTGTGTGGGAAGATTTTAAATCTGCCATGTTACTGTTTGTTTCCTGTTGTACCATCTATTCTGTCTTCCCCTCACCTTCTCTTTCTGTTGTTTTCTTTGTTTAAGCAGTTGGTTATCTTTTAAAGAGATTTAAATAGTTAAAAAACATCATTTCTGTTAACCCATGTAGTTAATATTTCTGATAACTCACGTCATTCTTTTCTGTAGGTCCAGATTTCCATCTGGTGACATTTTCTTTCTGCTTATAGGACATCTTTTAAAATTTCTTGCATTGTAGGCCTGCTAATAATGAATCCTTTCAGTATTTGTATATCTGAAGTCTTTCATTTCCTTTTTATAAAAGATATTTTCACAGAATAGAATTTTACATTGTTTTTCATTCAGTATTTTAAAGATATTACATTGCTGTCTTTTATGTTGTTTCTGACAAAAATTCCATTGATGCTTTTACATATATAATGTGTCTTTTTCCCCATCTGGGTGCTTTTAACATTTTTCTATCATTGGTTTTAAGATATTTCATTATAATATACTTCAGTTTTCTTCATGTTTCTTCAGCTTTCAGTTTGTTGAAGTGTGAGTTTGTAGATTTTAATCAAATTATAAAAATAGCTATTATTTCTTCAAATATTTTTCTGTCCTTCTTTCCTTCTAGTAGTCCAACTCTATGTACATTAAACTATTTGAAGTTGTCCCACAACTCACCGATGCTCTGTTCATTATTTTTTGGTCTTTTTTCTTTCTGTGTTTCATTTAGGATAGTTTTTGTTACTGTGTCTTTGAGTTTACTTGTCTTTTTCTTCTGCAGTTTATAATCTGTTACTCCCATTTTATGTATTTTTCATCTCTACAGGGATCTTTTTTATATCTTTTGTGTTATCTCCTTAAACATTTGCAAGCTTTCCTTTACGTTCTTGAATATATAAAGTGTACTTATAATTGAAATGTTTATTCCATTTACATGTAATGTAAATATTGGGAGAGTTGGGTTTAAGTAAGCTATGTTGTACTTTGGTTTTTATTTGCTTCATCTTCTTTGTTCCTCTTTTTTATTTATTTTTAATATAAATTTATTTTAATTGGAGGTTAATTACTTTACAATATTGTATTGATTTTGCCATACATCAACATGAATCTGCCACAGTTATACATGTGTTCCCCATCCTGAACCCCCCCCCCACCCTCCCCGTACCATCCCTCTGGATTGTCCCAGTGCACCAGCCCCAAGCATCTAGTATCATGCATCGAACCTGGACTGGCGATTCGTTTCATGTATGATATTATACATGTTTCTTTATTTTTTTATTCAAGTATTTAAAAATTGTTTCATTTTATCACCTCTTGATTTTTAACAGCTTTTTAAATTTCTTTATTTATAAATAAACCACAGACCATACAGTTGACCCATTTAAAGTATACAGTTCAGTGGGCTTTGGCATATTATATTTTTCGAATTTTGAAATATACATAATAAATTTCCCATTTTAACCAGTTTAGTGTATAATTCAGTGACATTAATTACATTTACAGTGTTGCACAACCATCATAGCTATCAGTGTACAAAACTTTGTCATTGTTCCAAACAGAAATTCTGCAACTGTTAACCAATTACTTCCCATTCCTACTCTCCTCAGCCCCTGATAACCTCTTATCTACTTTTTGTCTATGAATTTCCTTTTCTAGGTACCTGTAATTGGAATCCTATAGTTATTTGTCCTTTTGTGCCTTGCTTATTTCACTTAACATCATATTTTCAAGTTTCATCCATGTTGTTGCATGTATCAGAACTTAATTTATTTTTATGCCTGATATTCCATCATATGGATATACCACTTTTTTTATTCATTCATCTGTTGATTGACCATTGAGTTATTTCCATCTTTGGGCTCTTGTGAATTATGCTTCTACGAACACTGGCATTACAAGTATTCATTCAAGTCCCTGCTTTCAGTTACTTTGAGTATTTATGGGGGAGTGGAATTGTAGCTTTTTGAGGGACTACCAAACATTTTTTCTTAACTGCTGCACCATTTTATAGTCCCACTATATGTATATGTGTACGTATACATATATGTCCACTATATATATATATATATGTACAAGGATACCAGTTTTTCCACATCTTCACCAACACTTGTCATTTTCCATATTTTTGTTATAGCCATGCTCATTGGTATGAAGTGGGATCATTGTGGTTTTCATTTTCATTTCCCTAATGACTAATGGGGCTTCCTGTGGTGGCTCAACAGTAAAGAATCCATCTGAAAGGCAGGAGACACAGGTTTGATCCCTGGGTTGGGAAGATCCCTTGGAGAGGGAAGTGGCAACCCACTCTAGTATTCTTGCCTGGGAAATCCCATGGACAGAGGAGCCTGGCAGGCTACAGTTCATGGGGACACAAAGAATTGTACAGGATTTGGCAACTGAAACAACAACAGTGACTAGTGATGTTAATCATCTTGCCATATGCTTATTTGTTGTTATATAGTCACTGAGTCGTGTCTGACTCTTTGACCCCATGGACTGCATCATGCCAGGCTTCCCTGTCCTTTACTGTCTCCCAGAGTTTGCTGAAACGCATGTCCATTGGGTCCGTGATGCCATCCGACTATCCTCTGTCACTCCCCTTTTCCTTTTGTCTTCAATCTTTCCTAGCATCCAAGTCTCTTTCTTTGAATTGGCTCTTTACATCAGGTAGCCAAAGTATTGGAGCTTCAGCTTCAGCGTCAGTCCTTTCAGTGAATATTCAGGACTGATTTCCTTTAGGATGGACTGATTTGATCTCCTTGCAGTCCAAGGGACTCTCAAGAGTCTTCTCCAGCACCACAATTTGAAAGCATTAGTTCCTTGACACTCAGCCTTCCTTATGGTTCAACTCTCACATCCATACCTGACTACTGAAAAAACCACAGCTTTGACTATACAAACTTTTGTTGGCAAAGTGATGTCCCTGCCTCTTAATATGCTGTCAGGTTTGTCATAGCTTTCCTTCCAAAGAGCAGGTCTCTTAAGTTCATGGCTGCAGTCACCATCCTCAATGATTTTAGAGCCCAAGAAAATAAAATCTATCACTGTTTCCCCTTCTAGTAGGTTGGTGCAAAAGTAATTATGGTTTTACATTGTTGCACTTTGATACTGAATACATTCTTAAGTAAATGTGGTTATGTTAGACATCATTTAAATGCACACTTCTTGCTTTATTTGTTTGTTTTTATTGCTAATGACTTAATACTTGCTGTTTATTTTATATTTATTTTAGTCTAGGGAAATGATGTTGGACAAAAAGCAAATTCGAGCAATTTTCTTATTCGAGTTCGAAATGAGTCATAAAGCAGCAGTGACAACTCACAACATCAACAATGCATTTGGCCCAGGAACTGCTAATGAACATACAATGCAGTGGTGGTTCAAGAAGTTTTGCAGAGGAGACGAGAGCCTTGAAGATGAGGAGCACAGTGGCTGGCTATTGGAAGCTGACAACGACCAATTGAGAGCATCATTGAAGCTGATGCTCTTACAACACCACAAGAGGTTGCCCAAGAACTCAGCATCAATCATTTTATGGTAATTTGGCACTTGAGGCAAATTGGAAAGGTGAAAAAGTTTGATAAGTAGGTGCCTCATGAACTGCCCACAAATCAAAAGAATCATTGTTTTGAAGTGTTGTTTTCTCTTATTCTGTACTACAACAATGAACCATTTCCTGATTAGATTGTGACATGCAATGAAAAATGGATTTATACAACAACTGGCGATGAACATCTCAGTGGTTGGACTGAGAAGAAGCTCCAAAGCACTTCCCAAAGCCAAACTTGCACCAAAAAACGGTCTTGGTCACTGTTTGGTGGTCTGCTGCTGTCTAATCCACTACAGCTTTCTGAATCCCAAGAAAACCATTATATCTGAGAAGTATGCTCAGCAAATCAATGAAATGCACTAAAATTGGCAACTCTTGCACCAGGCATTGGTCAACAGGATGGGCCCAATTCTTCTTCATGACAATGTACGTCACACAATGTTTCAAAAATCGAATAAACTGGGCTATGAGCTTTGCCTCATCAATCATGTTCAACACCTGACCTCTCACCAACAGACTGCCAGTTTTTCAAGCATCTTGACAACTTTTTGCAAGGAAAATGCTTCCACAACCAGCAGGAGGCAGAAACTACTTCCCAAGAATTCAGCAAATCCCAAAGCATGGATTTTTATGCCACAGGAATAAACAAACTTATTTCACACTGGCGAAAATGTATTGATTGTAATAGTTCCTATTTTGATTAATAAAAATGTGTTTAAGCCTAGTTGTAATGATTTAAAATTCACAGTCTGAAACTGCAGTTACTTTTTCACCAGGCTGATATTTGCCATGAAGTGATGGGACCAGAAGCCATGATCTTAGGTTTTGAAATGTTGAATTTTAAGCCAGTCTTTTCACTCTCCTCTTTCACCCTCATCAAGAGGCTCTTTAGTTCCTCTTCCCTTTCTGCTATTAGATTAGAATCATCTACATATCTGAGGTCATTGATATTTCCCCCAGCAGTTTTGATTCCAGCTTGTGATTCATCTAGCCTGACATTTTGCATGATGTACTCTGCATACAAGTTAAAGAAGCAGGGTGACAATATATGACCTTTACATACTTCTTTCCCAATTTGAATACTGGAGTGGATAGCCATTCCCTTCTCCAGGGGATCTTCCCAACTCCAGTGATCTTCCTGCGTCACTGCATTGCAGGCAGATTCTTTACCATCTGAACCACCAGGAAAGCTATGTGCTTATTGGCTATTGGTGTATCTTCTTTGGAGAAATTAGTCAAGTCCTTCGCCCAATTTTAGGGCATCATCAGCTGCTAATGAAATCATCAACATGGAGTGGATAGGCCATAGGCTTGTCAGCTTGCCCTTGTCATTTTCACAGGTGTTTTTTTTTTTCTTTATTCTTGTTCTTTTCTACTTACACCCACCCCCACCTGTCTCCACGGAAAGCTTTGGTAAGGTGTAACAATTGTTCTGTTTAGTTTAACTGGTTTTAAGTAGATGATTTATTAGTGTTTGAATATTAACCTGAGGCTTGTGGAGAAATCTTCAATCCATTCAGTCACTTAACTATATTAGCTTTATTGCTCACTGGTGGTGGTGGTGTAGTCACTAAGTTGTGTCCGACTCTGTGACCCCATGGTCTGTAGCCTGCCAGGCTACTCTGTCTGTGGGACTCTCCACGCAAGAAAACTAGAGTAGGTTGCTGTTTCCTCCTTTAGGGGATCTTCCTGACCCAGGGATCAAACCCATGTCTCTTGGGTCTCCTGCATTTGCAGGCAGGTACTTTCCTGACTGAGCCATCAAGGAAGCTCATTGCTCACTACTTCTTCATATTATCTTCTTCCTCCTTGGATTCTTTATTATAACTTTGTTTGTGAGTAATTGTAAAGAGTTTAGGCAACTTAGAAGTGTTCACCAACTATATACAGTTTAGAGGCCACAGTCCCCAAATGGCCCTCAATTCTGATACCATGTGCAAGGTTGTTAATTCCCCAAACCACTCTCAGGTGTGATGACTCACTAGAAGGACTTTGTGAAAACTATTATACCTACAGTTATGGTTTTTTACAGGCAAATGTTACAGATTAAGCTCAATCAAGAGCAGAAGCACATTGGGGTGGAGTTCAAGGGAGGTACCAAACCCAGAGTTTCTGTTCTCTCCCTGTGGGGTTGTTACTCTGCCAGCATAGATGTGTGATGACATTGTCAACAAAGAATTAATCCATTGATCAAAGAAATTGAAAATTTTATTCGAGCAAAATTTGAGGATTATAACCTGGGAACAGCATCTCAGAAAGCTCTGAGAACTGTTCTGCCCATTGGAAGTCAAGGCACAGTTCTATGAGTGTTTTTGAGACAGAGGGCTGGACATTAAGTGACATGTTGTTGACAGTTTACACAATCCAGATTGTGGCCCCTCACAAGATTAAGAAAGAATGTTATCTTTAAGTTGTCTTGTTGGTGCTGGTAGAATGTTGGTCTTTATGGTTGAGCAGGTATTTTGGTGATGGAGAAGATTTGGTTGATGCCTAATGCAGATATACAATGCACAGTGAGGAAAGGGAAGAAGCCAAAGGATAGAGAAAATGTTTTATATTTAAATTTTTCCTATCTTGCCATCAAATAAATTTATTTTGCAACATATGCAGAGTATTGTACAACATGGAAGCTTGCCCAGGCCTCATTGCTCAGTTTTGTTGTTGTTTTTATTGAAACATTGTTGATTTATATACAGTGTTATGCTAGTTTCTGGTATACAGCAAAGTGATTCAGTTATACATATATGTATATATGCATATGTTCTTTTTCATATCCTTTTCCATTGTGGTTTAATTATAGAATATTGAATATAGTTCCCTGTGCTACAGTAGGACTTTGTTGTTTAATTTTTCATTGCAATTTCATTACATAAGCATGATTGACTTATGATTGCCTACTTGCTTAATCTCAGTCTCCAGTCTAAGCTCCTCTAGGTCTGACCTAAACCCATATCCTAAATCATATAGTTGGTCTTCCTGGAGTGACTAGTCCCTGCACTAAACTACAGTTACTATTTGGCGGGCCCATGGCTCCAAAGCAAGAAAATGTTGTCTTTCAGGAGCTGAGGGCAAAGGTCAGATCCTTTTCAGGCAAGGTTAAATTCTTTGCAGTACAGTTGGCAGGCATTTGGGTTATTTCCAGGTTTGAAATAAAACAAATAATGCAGTTGGTAACATTTCTATATATGTCTTTAGCTGAACTTGTACATACCTCTCTGTTCGGTATATATCTAGGAGTGGAACTTCTGAACTATTAGTGATTATTGTTTGTTTGAAACTGCATGTGTCCTGGTGGGAACGGTTCGATATATATTAAGAAAATGATGCTGCAAAAGAAAATGGATAACTGAAGGAGTGAAGTTCTTTGGGTTTGGGCCCTCATATGAGTAAATAGATATCTTCCTGGGGGAACTAAACAGTTCTTATGGTTCACAATAGCAGGATTAAATGGGGCAGAATAGGCAAATGTGTTTCCAAGAAACTTTCTCTACTGGAAGCATAAAGGGAAAAAGTCTTTTCTGCTAGCAGGGAGAACTACTTCTAGTGGTCATCGTTACATGCACTGCTACAATGCAGAAGAAAAAGGAGGGAACCCTTTGCAATGGGCTTATTGCTTACCATATATATGGCAGAGTCCTGCTTTGGGAAACTAGAGATTACAAATGGCCAGTCTACATGTGAAGAGAGGGAAAGTGTAAAGAACATTGGAACAGAATTAATGAAAGTGAAAGTTTGGCAGGTATTATTGCAAATCCATCATGTAGTCATTGCCAGGGATCAACCAATTCATGCTTTTTTTTTTCCCCTAGTCTGTCACCTTCAAAACAACCAGCAGAAATCTTGCCCGAGCCATGTGCATGAAGAATCTCAAGCTCACTATCATCATCATCATCATATCAGTTGTAAGTTTTGTCCTTTAGTGATTTTAGCTTTCAGTCTCTAAGAAATTAGGTGTTGGAATTTTTTCTCAATGATTAGCACTCTGAAATGAGCTACGTATAACTTTTAATGCTGAAATATATGGCTAGGCATTTACTTTCCTCTGAAGTTACTCTGATATTCCTTGGTTATTTCATGGTTTTCTCACTATTAAAATGGGATTTTTTTTCAAATTACATTTTCTAGTTGAGTCCATATTCTCTATTTTCTAGTTAATTCTATTATCTGTTTCTGTTTTTTTTCTTTTCTAATTCATCTTTTTGTTTCTGGCAACCTTGTATAAGTTTTATTAGTTGTAATAGTTTGTCAGTTGATTCTTCTGTGTGCTGTAGATTAGGAGTCAGCAAATGTTCTGTGATGTCCAGGTTTTGCAGGTCACATACTGCCTGTGTCACATATTCTTTAAAAAAAAAAAAAGTTGAAAATTATAAAAACCATTCTTAGCTCACAGGTGAAGGCTATAGTTTACTGACTCCTGCTGTAGGTTAATTATCTTAGGTTAATTAATTAGGTTAATGCCATCTGTTAATAATCTTAACCTTATCATATATATATATATAGCATTTACTAGCAGTGTTGAATAATTACAGTATGACTGAGAATTTTTATTTAGTTCCTGGTTTTAATTGGGATGCTTCTAATATTTATGAGTGATATTTACTATGAATTCTTATTAGACTTTCATTGTGAAGTGAAAGAACCTTTTATTTCTAGAGTACTAAAAGCTTTTGTTTTTAATCGGGAATAGGCATTTCACTTTAAGAGATGATATTTCTCCACCCAATGAATTGATCATAAAACTACATTTACTATTTAATATATTGAATGACATTAATGAAAGCAATAATTAACTTTTCTTTAATTTCTGGAATAAGTACTAAGAGGTTCTTTTTAATGCATGGTGAGTTCCATTTCCTAGTATTTACTTATTATAATGCAATAATCCTCTTGTGTGTAAATATAGTCTATATGCTGTTCTCCTTTTGGAACTCTAATATAAACAGATATTGGATCACTTTGAACTATCCTGCATGTTTGGTAGCCTTTTTAATATGTTTAAACTCCTTTCTTGTATCACATTCTGGATGAATCATTCAGCTAACTCTTCCAGCTCTGTTCATTCTGCTATCCAGGTCTTAATTTAAAAAATTAATGATTAATTTTAAAATGTTTATTTTTGTAAGTGAAGTGAAAGTCACTCAGTTGTGTCCAACTCTTTGCAACCCTATGGACTATACAGTCAATGGAATTCTCCAGGCCACAATACTGGAGTGGGTAGCCTTTCCCTTCTCCAGGGAATCTTCCCAACCCAGGGATCAAAGCCAGGTCTCCCGCATTGCAGGCAGATTCTTTACCAACTGAGCCACAAGGGAAGCCATGTTTTAAATTTCTAGGGATGCTTACTATATTTTAACATTTTTTCATGGAACTTTTATATTTGTTAACAGATATTCTCTCTCCTTGAATTTCTTTGAATATATATTAAAAGATATATCACAGGGAATTAGTTTATGCAATGGCAGGAGCTGGCTAGGCAAGTCCAAAATCCACAGAGCAGGCTGTTGTGAAGGTGCTCAGTTGGGTCCGACTCTGTGACTCCATGGATGGTGGCCTGCCAGGCTCCTCTGTCCATGGGATTTTCCAGGCAAGAATACCGGGGTGGGTTGCCATTTCCTTCTCCAGGGGATCTTCCCGGCCCAGGGATTCAACCCAGGTCTCCTGCACTGCAGGCAGACTCTTTACTTTCTGAGCCACCAGAAGGTGGCTACTGAAGGTCTTCCCACTTTAGACAGCTGGACCTGCCTAACTGAGAAGGGCAGCCCTAGATCTGTTCATGTTATCCTAGAAATTGTGGCATCTCCTTGCGTGTCTTCTTGTTCAGGATCCATGGTATCCAAGGCTGGCACATTCTTGGCTTTTCAGCTTAGCTTCCTCTCCCTTCCATGATCTAGGAATTTAGATTGAGTTATAAAAGTAGATAATTGTTACATTCAGATTATTTTTATCGATTACTGATTATTTTTGTTGATTACTTGTTACATTTGGAGGACTTTGCCACCTCTGACAAAAAGTGCTGTCACCTCAAGTATTGTACTTCAGCTTTAAAAATCTTTATGTTTTACCTGTGGCAGATGTCAGCTTTATATCAAGTTGAAGTATCTGTGTGTGAATATAATTTGAGCACTTTACCATATTCATTAATAACCATAATTTTCCCCAACATTTGTAGAGGAAAAAAATCCATATTTTTTTCTAAGCATGTGAGTAATGAAATCAGTCACTTAAAGATCTTAGGTTATAATTTAAATCAAAACAGAATGACTGACAATGCAGTGAACCTAAATTTGATAGTAAACCTATTTTTGGAATGTAGTAATGTGAGCAAGCGTACACCATTAAAATAGAATAATTTACAATTATAATACCATAATTAAAAAGTGAATGCATCTTTAAAGGACTCATATTTTTGCTGTGTTACTTACAATTGAATAATTACAATTAGTGCCATCCACTGAAATGTTCATGCCAACATTCTTGCTCATAGGTGGTATAGATATAGAGTCTACTCATGCTTTTTATTATTTTTAATCACCCTAATAATGAAAAATAAATCCATGTGCAAAATCTAAAAATGTACTTAATTATAAAATCATATCTCAAGGGAATTATGTTAGTTTGTGATTCTTATGACAATGATGTTAGCAGTAGAGTGGCTTATATAGTTCTAGTCTGCTCACTTCCCAATGAAGAGAAACAACCCCACTGCTCTGTTTACCAATAAAAAGAAAAAGAGTGGAATTCAAGTGGCTGTGAGTTATATCATAAAAGATCATTTTCATTCTATTATCTTTGGAAATACTTGATTAATATGTTGTATTATTATACCACTGCTACTCTCATGGAACCAAAATTTGTTCATTGGTCTTGCCTTTATATATTATTTAGGAGCCTGTGATAGATTCAAGAAAATAAAATTGCCTTCTCCTCCACCCCAGGTATTCATCTATATTATTGTATCACCTCTCTGCGGTGGATTTACATGGCCAAGCTGTGTGAAGAAATAAAAAGGTTATCATTAACCAAGGATATAAGAGACCAAGGAGTTAAAAGCAATCCATGTAATTCAGGCCTTTTAATCCTGAGAGATGGTGTCTGCCAGTCTCTTCAACCTGCTTCTTTCTCTCTTTTTTTTTGAAATCTTGTTCCATGCCTCCAGGTTTATCTTTGTCCTGTCAACCTGTTTATTTTAGTGCACTTCAGACTGAACCATTTATTGTAGCAGTAGCCTTAAAAAAAGCATTTTGTTTAGTGTCATCTACTTGCAGAAACATTTTGTTTATAATTGCACAAAGCTATCACCAAGGTAGAAACCACCTGTCTTATGAACTGTCGGCTAAAATTCTGGATGACCTTTGTGCACACAAAAGTTGAAAAGACTGATAGTATTGCTAATATCTTGTCTCGATGTCTTTTGATTTTGAAGGGTTTTAGGTGCTTGAAAACAATGTTCATGGAGAATTGTTATTTGGGGAATTGTAATGCAATTGTTGGTGTTTCAAGGAACCCAAGCAGGTAAAGTATTGATATTAAACAGTTCATCTCAGTCAGAAGGGAAATGTTTTGCTAGCCTGTTAGAAGCACACAGAATTATCCTTGTCTGCATATTACTAACTTTTAGAATGAGAGTTTTGATCATTCACAAACTTCGCAGAGCTTGATATCCTCTGTTTCCCTATTGCAGTTGATTTCAGAAGATGGTGGTTTAAATATTGTTGAAGGCTAGGATTTTTTGTATATTCCTTTTCCTTTCATGGATGTTTAGGGCAATTGTATAGATAATAGAATGGGCAGTAGAGGGCGTGGGTAGGCGCATTCCACTGATTCACCAAAGAAAAAGAAGAGAACTAGAGCCAACGTGCTAGCATTTTCGCTAGCACAAAGGGAGATAAAGGGAGATAGTGTGGGAGAAATTTTCCAGCCTGGGAAAAGCCCAAGCTGAATATAATCAACAATCAATTCCAGGGTTTGGGTTTAACTGGTGTTGAACAATAGTTTGAACATCCTTTGTGATTTTGAAAGTTATTTAACCTGCCTAGGTTTGAAGATTATTTTTTGTGTAACTTGTGAGTAGACAGTATGATATCTAGAAACAATGTAAAGACATTTTAGCTAACATCCATGTAACTGCAGTGTGAAAAAAACTGGAATGTAATCATACTGCTTTGGCTACTCTGGCATCTGTTAGCTAGTGTGTACTTTTGGTGTGTATCTGAAAAGACATTTGCTCTGTAGATCTAATTGCATTTACTTATCAATAAAGGCCAGTAAATGGAAATTATATTACATTTGACTATTTTCCCAATGAAAGAACAAATTGGTCTATGAAACCTAGCCACCTGTTTAGCCTAGTCATGTGCCTTGAATATACATACATACATACATACATACATATATATGTGTGTGTGTGTGTGTGTGTGTCACATAATCTGGATCCTGCTACCTGTTCTTCCATCTAAACTTTTCAGTTCATGCTAATTCCTTTATTTGACATATGTTTTCAACCCACTGGAACCTTTTTCCTTGTGATCGTGTATAGTGGAAATGTTTTTTCAGTTCTTTTGATCAACACTAATGTCTTTTAATTCCATTAGCATTTTGCATTGGAAAGCGTTTGTTCCATGAAAACATTTGGTGTTCTTAATAATAATTTCAAAATGTCTTTAATTCAACAAAAAAGACTGAAAGCTCATTTCCCTTTCTTATACATACCTGAATAAAAATGATGTGCATGTTTTAGGGATAAATTACTTAACCATCTCTTGGTCTATTTATGTATAGGAATGCTTTTTGAAGCACATACCTTATTTTAAATGATGCACAAACTGAAGACATTAATAAAAATATAAGAGTAATACAATGAGTTGCTTGTTTGAGAATTTCTTCGTGGAACCTAATTTCTTCTGATGACATTTTACCATGGTTTTCAGAACAAAAGTATTTTACTTGTGATGAAAATACATTTAAAAATGTGACCTGGAGCCTTAAAGAGCTATAGCACTGTCTCAGGTGTATAAAATTTTCTTCAAAATCAAAAGACACAAAAGTTAAAAAATATGTAGACCATACTGTAACCAACAAAAAGATAATTAAATGACCACACAGCCTCTACAGCCATCATCCTGAGACCATGGTTGAGACAGAACAGCAGAAGAACCCTAGGGATTGTAATCCATTTCAACTCAGCTCTGACTGGTTCTGAAATAGATAACTCAAAGGAAGGCATACAGGGTGAGAGCGAATAATTTGTTATAGCAAAGCAGATTTAGGTAAAGAAAAAAAGAGATAGAATGCCAAAGATCAAATGTACAAAACGCTTGGCCACAGCAAAAGAATAATGGGTCACTTGGGGCCTTTGAATCTTGGTAACTGAAGTAAAGAATGATAGAATATGTTCTAGTACATGATAAAGCAACTCAGAAATAGCCCATTTAGCTTTCTCCAGGCCTCCTCGAGGGAGACACTTAGAGATGGGCTGGGGGAATGCTATTTATTTGTTTATTTGTTGTTCAGTTCAGTCGCTCAATCGTGTCTGACTCTTGGCGACCCCATGCCTCCCTGCCCATCACCAACTCCTGGAGTTCACTCAAATTCATGTCCATTGAGTTGGTGATGCCATTATTTGTTGTTATGAACAGAAAAAGAAGTGGCACAGGCTAATTATTTATCTTCAGACTGTTGGCCACAAGGTCAAATAGTGCCACAATTCATAAGTTTCCTTCAGAATAAATGGGCAGGACTTCCATCAGATAATGATTCTTCCTTGTCTAACTCTGCCTTCCCAGCCTCAAGATGGACATAGAAATTGGGTTGCTTGCCTGGGGTCTTAGTGGAAATCTATATAACAACAAAAATAGCAGCCATAGATCCTCGTGTGATATTTACAGATCTGTTTGAACCACTCTGTCTTAAAAAATAATAAATGGGGTAGAGTGGTGATAATAAATTGGGCAGAGTGGTGGTGGTGGTTGACCTATGATTTGGTTTGAATTCAGTGAGGAAAACAGCCAAGACAAGGATGATGAAAATAAGGGGTTTAATACTGTATTCAAGTGTACGCAGGTGTATGACAAAGTAGGAAGAGATGGTCTGGAAACCAAGTGCCAGGGGATAAGAGGAAGAGTCCCAAATATTTTCACTTAATGTATTAGTGCTGATGAACAGTTAGAAAACCTGAGAAGCCCTCCGTGTCTGTTTGCCAAAATAGGTGTGTAATGAAGACTGGCAAAGAAGCGATGGTCTCAGTAAACTTGATGCCAAGTGCCCTATTGTGTCCCCAGTTGGTGAGGAGGGCCAGTAGTCAAGAGGATGAGTTGGATGCAGAATGGAGGAGATTGAGACAAAGCCGGGAGATATGCCAGGTACCTTAGCATCTTCATGTCTGAGTGCCTTGACCTGCAAAAAATATTGGCTTCCACTTTCCTTCTGCTTTCCAAGTCTCACGTGAGTTCATTTCACTGGCAAAATGGAATTCTAAAAGTGTATAGAGAAAGGAGTTTCAACAAAATTCCCAGTTTCTAGCCAGAACAGCACTGCCAATCTAGCCCAGCCAAGCTCTTCCTGGATTCATTCTAAAGATTGATTCAACTCTTTCATCTTATGGAGAAAGACCATTTGAGAAGTTAAAGTATTCTTTTGGTCATGGTACATTGAACAGGATTATTTTGGATTCATGTTGTTTATTAAACTGATGGATTTGTGTTGTTTATTAAACATCTATAGTCAAAATATATTGTGACTTGTTACATCTCTTCCAAAGAGAGGAATGGCTGTGAAAGAAAATTTATATGTGCAGGTTGACACCCTGATTTACCTTTTTAAAATTCACATTTCAAGTTTGGACCAAAATAAAGAAAACCTTAAAAGTCTCATGGGCTCAAGAGGAGGGGAGGTTCACACACACACACACACACACACACACACACACACACATACAGACAGACATATTAATGGCTGATTCATGTTGTTGTACAGCAGAAACCAACACAATCTTGTAAAGCGGTTACACTCCAATTAAAAGTCTCATGCTCAGAGAGAGGACATTAAATTCAGTAATACCCCTTACAGACTTGACTTCTGGATAAGATGGAGTAACAGTATGTTTACCCTCCTGCTTGAAATAACCCAGTAAATGGATTGTTTTTAAGACACTGGACTCAAGGCGATGAAGGGGTAGTGATGTTTCAAAGGGCTGAACTCAGTTATTGCCCCAGCTTATGTTGAGAGAGTATTCTGGCCATGATAGAATGAGAAGGAACCCAAGGTATTTGGTAGAGTAGTCAGAAGGGTCTTGCATAAACCAGGCTTTCTCAGTCTTTGCATGGTGGATGTTTGGGACCGGATGTCCTGTGCATTGTAGGATGTTCAGTAGCATCCCTAACCTCAAACCACTGGATGCCAGGAGCACACTGTCTCCAATTGTGACAACCAAAAATGTCCCAGTTTTCCTGCCAAGTTGGAGTAGGGGAGCAAAATCAACCTTGGCTAAGAACCACTTGCCTACAAAACTAGCTACTGTTGCTGTTCAGTTACTAAGTCATGTCTGATTCTTTGCAACCCCATGGACTGCAGCATGTCAGCCTCCTCTGTCTTCCACCATCTCTTGGAGTTTGCTCAGATTCAAGTCCATTGAGTGATTGATTCTATCTAACCATTTCATCCTCTGCTGCCCCCTTTTCCTCCTGCCTTCAATCTTTCCCAGCATCAGGGTCTTTTCCAGTGCATTACCTGTTCACATCAGCTGTCCAAAACATTGGCGCTTCAGCTTCAGCATCAGTCCTTCCAGTGAATATTCAGGGTTGATTTCCTGTAGGATTGACTGGTTTGATCTCCTTGCTGTCCAAGGGACTCCCAAGAGTCTTTAGCACCACAACCTGAAAGCATCAGTTCTTCGGTGCTCACCTTCTTCATGGTCCAACTCTCACATCCGTACTGAACTACTGGAAAAACCATAGCTTTGATTATATGGACTTTTGTCGGTAAAGTAATGTCTCTGCTTTTTAATATGCTGTCTAGGTTTGTCATAGCTTTCCTTTTAAGGAGCAAGCATCTTTTAAGTTCATGGCTGGAGTCACTGCAGTGATTCTGTAGCCCACGAAAATAAAATTTGTCACTGTTTCCACTTTATCCCCTTCTAGTTGCCATGAAGTGATGAGCCCAGATATCATGATCTTAGTTTTTTGAATGTTGAGTTTCAAGCCAACTTTTTGACTCTCCTTTTTCACTTTCATCAAGAGACTCTTTAGTTCCTCTTCCCTTTCTGCCATTAGAGTGGTATCATCTGCATATCTGAGGATGTTGCTGTTTCTCCTGGCAATCTTGATTCCAACTTGTAATTCATCCAGCCTGGCATTTGCATGATGTACTCTGCATAGAAGTTAAATAAGCGGGGTGACAACATACAGCCTTGTCATATCCTTTCCCAGTACTGAACCAGTCAGTTGTTCCATGTCCAATTCTAACTGTTGCTTCTTGACCCATATACAAGTTTCTCAGGAGACAGGTAAGGTGGTCTGGTATCTCTTAAGAATTTTCCACAGTGGAAGGGGACATAGGTAAGACTATGACTGAGTCATATTGATGTTTGGTAGAAACCAATAGAATACTGTAAAGCAATTATCTTCTAGTTAAAAATAAAATTTTAAAAAGAATTTTTCAGTTTTTTGTGATCCCTACAGTCAAATGCTTTAGTGTAGACACTGAAACATAAGTCGTTTTGTTTTCTTTTAACTCCCTTGCTTTCTCCATAATCCAATGAATGTTGGCAAATTGATCTCTGGTTCCTCTGCTTCCTCAAAACCCAGCTTGTACATCTGGAA
This sequence comes from Capricornis sumatraensis, assembly GCF_032405125.1. Taxonomy (NCBI): domain Eukaryota; kingdom Metazoa; phylum Chordata; class Mammalia; order Artiodactyla; family Bovidae; genus Capricornis; species Capricornis sumatraensis. The sequence continues at coordinate 61,099,315 of NC_091092.1, read as the reverse complement.
TTTCTTGGTTCACATTCTGCTGAAGCCTAGTTTGAAAGATTTTTAGCATGACTGCCAGCATATGAAATGAGTGCAGTTGTACACTAGTTTGAACATTCTTTGGCATTTATCTTCTTTGGGATTGGAATGTAAACTGACCTTTTCATTCTGGTGGCCATTGCTGAGTTTTCCAAATTTGCTGCTATATTGAGTGCAGCACTTTAACAACATCATCTTGTAGGATTTGAAATACCTCAGCTGGAATTCATCATCTCCAGTAGCTTTGTAGTAGTGCTTCATAAGGCCCACTTCACACTCCAGAATGTCTGGCTCCAGGTGAGTGATCACACCATCATGTTTATCTGGGTCATGAAGACCTTTTCTGTATAGTAGTTCAGTGTATTCTTGCCACCTCTTCTTAATCTCTTCTGTTTCTGTTAGGTCCTTATTTACCATTTCTGTCCTTTATCATGCTCATCCTTGCATGAAATACTCCCTTGATATGTCCAGTTTTCTTGAAGAGATCTCTAATCTTTCTCATTTTATTGTTTCCTCTTTTTTTTTTGCACTGTTCATTGAAGAAGGCCTTCTTGCCATTTTCTGGAACTCTGCATTCAGTTGGGTGTATCTTTCCCTTTCTCCCTTCTGTTTCACTTTGTTCTTTCCTCAGCTATTTGTAAAGCCTCTTCAGACAACCATTCTGCCTTCTCGCATTTCACTTTGTTGTTGCTCAGTCACTAAGTCACGTCTGACTGTGACCCCATGGACTGCAGCATGCCAGGCTCCTCTGTCCTCCACTGTCTCCTGGAGTTTGCTCAAATTCATGTCCATTGAGTTGATGATGCTATCTAACCATCTCATCCTCTGCCACCCTCTTCTCTGCCTTCATTTAGATAGACGCCACAAAACTTTTGCTTCATTGTGTTTGGGTTTGTTTGGGAGGAGTTAGTCATCATGCATTATCAATACTTCCTTAGAAAGGTTTTTTATTCCCTCAACAACTATCCTGGATAAACCCATTTCTAGCTAATAAAGGCTGTTGAAGCCTGGCATGCTGCAGTCCATGGGGTCACAAAGAGTCAGACACGACTGAGCAACTGAACTGAACTGAATAATCGTTAGGGCCAGGTGGTCCCTCTGCCTTGTTAGTTCCCAACCCATGAAAACTTTTCCCTGAAGCGTTCCTGGCACCCATGAGACCAGTCAACTATTCATGAAGCTTGATTCAGGACTGTACGCCCTGTTTCCAAGCACCATCTGCCGCCATGTCAACTATCAACAGTCCCAGTGACCTCCGGCCATGCAAAGAGCAGCTGCAAATATTTCTGATCGTTCCTGGATCCTGATTCCACCGTGTAAGTTACTGGATAATAAACTGATCTATTGATACCTGGAGCTGCCTGTCTCTGTTTCAGGACCCAGCTTTGAGGGGAGGGGACCTGCCCGAGGGAGGATGGACGTGCACTGGTGGGGGACACTCACTGATGGTCCCCTCATCTGTCCAAGGCCCAACACCCTGTCCATGTCCATCCCTGTCCCTCTCCAGAACCCTGTGATCTTGTCCCCCACAGGAAACCTTGCTTTCTAGGCTCCAAACACCCACACTTCCCCATCTCAACTCCTGCATGGTCCAATTGAGTTTGCAGGTTTCCTGCCTTCCTAGCTGAGGTCTGATTGGAGACAAGGTGGTTTCCAGCGGTCCTTGGGGGCGCTGGGGGCACTCTGAGTGCAGGCTAGGAAGGAACAGCCTGGATCCGCATGCCTGTGGCTAGGCCTGCTGGTATCTCCATCCTCCCATAGGGTACCGTTTTCACCTCCCCCTGCTGCCTTGCTGGCTTGTCTGCTACAGGGTGGTCAGCTCTGTGTTCCAAACGCTATCCCCTGATCCTTGCCTCCTCCACAGCCTCCATCCAGCCTCAGGGCTGACCCAGGCCAATCTCCTGGCTCACACGCTTGCTCTTGGTTGGTGTCCTCAATCCACCTGGGCTGACAGGTGATGGCCCGCTCTAGTCACCACATAATGCTGGCTGACAGGTGACGGCCCCCTCTAGTCACCATGCAATGCTTCACCCAGCTGTGACAGTGCCCCAAACACAGGAGAGGCAGCCCTCCTGCAGGATGTGGGAAGGCCTGACCAACCCCAGGGTGGACAGTGTGCCTTGGGTCACTAGGCAAGGGTAGCTGAGTCCTCACTCTGGACCCCATGCCCCCATGGGCCTTCCATTGCCTCTGCTCTTGTGAGCCAAACAGGGCTGCGTGGTCTGTTGTCACAGGGGGAGGGATGCAGACACTGGCTCCCCCAAGGGCACCCAAGCGGACTGAACCGAATGGGTGCTGCACCAGGACTTCTGCAGTGTGGGTGCACCTGTGCACAGAGGTCGGGCCTCTGCTCTGAGCTCCAGGAGGTCACCTTGAGTCCTGATGGAAATGTCCAAATTTATGGGCCTTGCATCAGGCTGGTCTGTGCTGATGCCATGGGTCGGGAGCTCGAGGCTGAGGTCAGGCACGTGGTGGTCCCCAGGTGGATGTAATGGACTCCAATGAGCCCTGCACCTCAGGACTCACTGGGACACACCTGAGGAACCCCCAACCCTGCTCTGACCTTTGCCCTTGGCTGCTTTTACCCTGCCTCCTAAGCAACTCTGCACCAGCTGCAAAGAGAAGAAGCTTGCTCACACACTCCCAGTGCCCAGGGCTCTCCTGGGCAGGCACATGGCAGCCCATGAGGCTGGTCCTCCAAAGGCCATTGGGGGCTCATGAGGGCAGGCCCCTCCAAGGCCACAGGGCACCCCTCCAGCTCCGCACACAGGAAGCATGCACATAGCACTTGTTGCAGGCTACCCCCAGCCCACCTGTTGGTTGGAGCTGACCCAGGGTGCTTCAGAGCAGAACCTGAACTAAGAGAGTCTCCTGCCCAGGTCCATGGCCCGAGGCTTCACTCTGCAGCCTCCTTCCAGTGAAGCAAGTCCTCTAAAGGCTTTCACTGCACCCAGGCCACTGGGCTCCTGTCTCCCCCACTCCACCACCAACCCCCTTCTCCCTGACTCCTGGATTGCTCTTGTGCAGACATGGTCTTTGTGAAGTTGTTCCCTACTCATGGGCCAGTTGAAATGATGAGAAAAGAAACCAGTTAACAGCCACATGTCCATCCTAACCTTCAGGACCCCACACCTGGTCCTTGGTCCTGACCTGTGCAGCAAGGCCTGTTTTCTGCAACTGTGAGCCCCTGATGGGTGAAGACTGGCTGACCTGGGCAGCCTGACCTAGCTGGCTGGCCCTTCCCAGGTATTCCTGAGTTGGGGTCTATATAAACACCCTGTCCAGGCAGCAAGAGGTGAGTGGGGCTCTGCTGGACCTTCTGCTGGACTTGCGAGGCTGCCACCTGCTGAGAAAGAGAATGTGATGCCCATGCTTGCTGTCTGAAGCCTCTCCAGGATGCAAGTGAGGATGCAAGAAAAAAGACAGTGGGGCCACAATGGAAGGAGCAACTCAGGGAAAGTGACAGCTTCCAGAAGAGCACCCAGGCCAGGACCATCCTGCCTGGTCTGCAGGCACCAACTCAGCAAGGGAGCTGTCACTAGTGTGGCTCCCAACATTTTCCTCCACCCTGTAAAGTCTTTCCACATATTTCAACATTTTACCTGGGAAGGGTGGATAAGGTTCAGGAGCAACTGGCCTGGGGGCAGCTAACTTTACTCCCAGATGCCTGCTCGTGGCCCACCAGCATCCCAGTGAGGACACTCCTTGCAGGGGCAGGGATACGGGGGCTGCTGGCTGTATGGGAGAAAGTCCCCACCCCGACCATCTTCAGAATTGTTCATCCTGGCATCCTACTTGGATTTTCACCTGTGTACCTAGTGGGTTCTTAATGAGCAATGTGAACGGTGACATTAAATGTCCTCAGTCAGGACAAGATACTTACTGTGCCACGTGTACAGGTGTAAGAACCTGGGGAGGCATGTGCAGCTAGTACTCTAGGGACATGCTTCAGATTGACTCCTCAACATTCTGGAGTCCAGCCATTGCTTTAGCGTTTCTGAGGACCCAATGTTGACTCTAAGTGTTCTGTAATCCAGCCTCCATCTGCCTTTAGTGAGACCCACACTTCTAGGATCCTACAGAGCACAGGCTGTTTGAGTTCTCTGTGGCTTCTTTAACAAATGACCACAAGTTGGATAGTTTAAAACAATAGGAGTTCATCCTCCTCCAGTCCTGGAGACCATACACCTGAGATCAAGATGGTGCAGGACTGAAGTCCCTCCAGAGGCTCCAGCATAGGGTCCTTCCTGCCTTTTCCAGCTTTGGGGGCTCCAGGGGTCCCTGGGCTTGTGGCCCCCTCCCTCCATCTCTGCCTCTGTCTTCATGAGGCTTCTCCTCTGTGTCCTCTTTCATCCCTTATAAAGGTACCTGTTGAACTTGGCTCTGTGATCACCTGCCAAGTTTTGAATTCTTGTTCGTTGACCACCCCTGGGTGACTTCTGGAAGGCAGTTGTTTTTCACTTACAGCTCCACAGACCTCGTGAATATTAAGTGCATGGAAAGATTGAAGGCGGGAGGAGAAGGGGACAACAGAGGATGAGATGGTGGGATGGCATCACTGACTCAATGGACATGAGTTTGAGCAAGCCCCGGGAGCTGGTGATGGGCAGGATAGCCTGGTGTGCTGCAATCCATGGGGTCGCAAAGAGTCAAACATGGCTGAGCAATTGAACTGCACTGAACACAGCTGTAGATTTGCTGTTATAAAAAATGGCCACAAGGCGTCAGCGATTCCTCATGTTCCTTTTTAAATTTATTTTTTCTGTGCATTCCTTGTTTTATTTTGGAGTAGGGTTGATTTCCGATACTGTGTTTGTTTCAGAAATATGGGAGCTTAATTCAATGATACACAGCCGTTTATCAATTCTTTTTTGGGGTTCATTTTCCCCAGATAGAGGATTACAGTGTCTCCAGTATGCTGCCCTTTACTGTTCAACAGTTTTTTTTTTTTCCTGATTCTCTGTTTGATGTATATTTATGTCTTTTTGTTCCTTGCAAACTCTTCATTTATCCTACATTGCTAACTTTTTTTAAAAAATCAGAAGTTGGTTTTCAAAATTTGTGAATCTGTTTCTACCGGGTAATATCCTACATTTGCCTCAGTTTCAAGAAGATACCTGTCAGTGATGCCTTGTGATATTTGTCTTTCTCTCTGGGACTTCCTTTACTTAGTATGGTAATCACTCTATCCACCCACGCTGTTGTCATTGGCATTATTCCGTTCTGATTCAGGGCTGGGTACCTTTGCTGTGTAGAGGTGCACCATTCTGTTTTCATTTTCCTGTCGATGGATGAGTTGGTTGAATTTGTTGCAGGGAGAAGGAAAAAAAGGGCTTCCCTGGTGGCTCAGCCAATAAAGAATTTGCCTGCCAATGCAGGAGGTGCAGGTTCAGTCCCTGAGTGGGGAAGATCCCCTGGAGAAGGGAAAGGCAACCCACTCCAGTCTTCTTGCCTGGAGAATCCCAGGGACAGAGGAGCCTGGCGGGCTACAGGCCATGGGGGTCACAAAGTGTTTGACATGACTGAAGTGACTGAGAATACATGCAAAGGAAAAAAAGAGGAATGAGTTTTTTATTCTTTCCTTTTTTTGAGAACAAAGGGGATAAAGAGAACAGTGAGCAGGCCTGAAAATTCCTAGTTTCTTTTTTTTTACTTTCAGTTCAGTTCAGTCACTCAGTTGTGTCCGACTCTTTGGGACCCCACGAATTGCAGCACGCCAGGCCTCCCTGTCCATCACCAACTCCTGGAGTTCACTCAAACTCATGTTCACCAAGTTGGTGATGCCATTCAGCCATCTCATCCTCTGTCATCCCCTTCTCCTCCTGCCCCCAATCCCTCCCAGCATCAGAGTCTTTTCCAATGAGTCAACTCTTCACATGAGGTGGCCAAAGTACTGGAGTTTCAGCTTTAGCATCATTCCTTCCAAAGAACACCCAGGACCGATCTCCTTCAGAATGGACTGGTTGGATCTCCTTGCAGTCCAAGGGACTCTCAAGAGTCTTCTCCAACATCACAGTTCAAAAGCATCAGTTCTTCGGTGCTCAGCTTTCTTCACAGTCCAACTCTCATATCCATACATGACTACTGGAAAAACCATAGCCTTGACTAGACGGACCTTTGTTGGCAAAGTAATGTCTCTGCTTTTTAATATGCTATCTAGGTTGGTCATAACTTTCCTTCCAAGGAGTAAGTGTCTTTTAATTTCATGGCTGCAATCACCATCTGCAGTGATTTTGGAGCCCCCAAAAAAGAAAGTCTGGCAGTGTTTCCACTGTTTCCCCATCTATTTCCCGTGAAGTGATGGGACCAGATGCCATGATCTTCATTTTCTGAATGTTGAGCTTTAAGCCAACTTTTTCACTCTCCTCTTTCACTTTCATCAAGAGGCTTTTTAGTTCCTCTTCACTTTCTGCCATAAGGGTGGTGTCATCTGCATATCTGAGGTTATTGATATTTCTCCCAGCAATCTTGATTCTAGCTTGTGCTTCTTCCAGCCTAGTGTTTCTCATGATGTATTCTGCATAGAAGTTAAATAAGCAGGGTTGACAATATACAGCCTTGACGTACTCCTTTTCTTATTTGGAACCAGTCTGTTGCTCCATGTCCAGTTCTAACTGTTGCTTCCTGAACTGCATACAGATTTCTCAAGAGGCAGGTCAGGTGGTCTGGTATTCCCATCTCTTTCAGAATTTTCCACAGTTTATTGTGGTCCACACAGTCAAAGACTTTAATTGCTCCTAACTCTGAATGTCTATAACTAAGTTTGCTTTTCTGCCCCCTAACTCTGCAGGAGCTACAATTAACATTTTTTTCCTTGGACTGTATGCTAAATAGCTTGGCTATCTGGTGTTTATCCTTATAACACCCTTCCCCTTGTACTTACATATCAGAAAGAAGGCCATAGAGCCACGCGAACTGCCTGAGTCAGTTCCTGGGTTATTAACTTAAGTCTATGACTGTCTTTGAAAACATGTAGGAGGAAGAAATTGAGATCCTGTCCCCTTTGTTCCTCATCACTGACTCCTGACTGTGAGGCCTTGCTTTATATGGGCCCCTAGACTCTTCATGGGTGGGGTGGGGGGTGCACAGTCCTTGAGGCATGACCCTACTCTGTTCCCGTCTCTGCTGGCTTGAGAATAAAAGCCACCTTCATATTTCCTTCCAACTCTGTCTTTGTATTTTTTATTTGGCTTCACTGGGCAGAGAAAGCCAAGGTTTTGGCCAGCAGCAGTTCTAGTTTGGCCATTGTCAGTCGAGCTGCCCTGAAAACAAGGGTGCATGGGTCACTGTGAATTCTGATTTTTTCTGGGTCTGAACACAGACATGGGATTGTTGGGCCTTGTGGTTTTTGGGTTTTTAGTTGATAAGGAACCTCCTTGCTGCACCCATTTACACACCCACTAAGAGTGTAGGAGAATTCCCTTTTGCCTCCATCCTCTGCAGCTCGTATTCTCTGTAGATATTTTAGACGGTGGCCATTATGACCTGTGGGAAGGGATTTTTCATGGGAGTTTTGGTTAGTGCGGATGTAATACATGGTGGTGTGCTGCAGTCCATGGGATTGCAAAGAGTAGGATGCGACTGAGTGACTGAACTGAATACATAGTGAGCTGGAAGGATTTTCCTGGTGATTTTCGATATTGTACACTGTGACTGTTTACCTCTTGAAATTGTCTTCTTGAAAGGTGGCCCTGTTTGAATTCCTGTCTGATGATTTACCCTGGGACATGACTGGATGGGAGGTGTCATTTACAGTCCCTCAGGCCTTATGAGTATGAAAAGCCCAACAGCACTAGGTTTAAAGTTGTTCTGGAAGATGGCCCTAGGGAAACAGCATTGCTCCCTGCCCCACTCTGGTCCTCAGGCATTGAGTCCCCATGGAAAACTCTGTTCATGGTTTGTCAGCTAGTGTGGAATGTGTCAGAAGAAACACCCAAGGTTTGTGTCTCTTCTCCTTCCCGTTTACCCAGTGTCCCTAGGACACATCCCAGTTTTTTTGAACACCACTCTGTAGAAGGTGCTGTCATTTGTAGGAGGGGTGACCCCAAGGATGGAGGTAGGAAGCCCAGCCTAGGGGACATACAGTGGCCAGGGGACCTTGCAAACCTGTTCCAGCCCAGAGGCTCCACCAATTCTTGGGTGAGGTAGGCTTGGTTTCTCAGCAGGAGGGCCCACCTGCATCTGGAGATTGGTAGCTCATGCAGAGGGCAGGAGGCACCCCAGGTCCATCATGGGGTCACATTTCCTGCCACATGCTCCCAGCCCCATCTGCACTGAGACCCTCCAGTCTTAGGACTGAAACCAGCTCATGCTCCAAGGATGTGACACCATCCGCCTCACCATGGCCTGAGGGCAATAGAGTCAGCCTTTCTGATTCCTTTTTTGTACTTTTATTCCCTAATTTGAATTGGTGTATGTAGTTGAATGACCAGGTTGTGTGTGTGTGTGTGTGTCTTTTTTTTTTTTTCCTTTTGGATCGACAGGAACTTGATTCACTTGTACATAGATGTATATATCTTCTCTTCCAGGTTCTGTTCCAGTATAGGATGTTACAGAGTGTTGAATTGGATTCCTGTGTTACTCAGTGATTCCTGGTGGATACTTTTTTTTTTTTTTTTAATACTATTAGCTTCCCTATGTTGGACTGAATTGGTTCACTACTCCCTGTCCCACTTTTGTTTTTTTCTTTCTGGGGACCACTGATTTTTTTCTGAGTCTGTGAGACTGTTTCTCTTTGGTAAAGAAGATCATCTGTATCCATTTTTAGATCCCAGCTACAAGTGATATCTTATGCTAATATCCCTCCCTGTCCCTCTCACCTCACTTGCTATGATCATGTCTACTTTCTTCCCTGAGGTTGCCCATGGCATTCTTTCTTGCTTGTTGTGGCCGAGTGATGGTTCATTGTGTCTATGTACCCCATCTTCTTTATTCCTTATGGACATCTTTGTTTTCAAGTGTTTTTTTCCCAATCTGGGGACTATCTTTTTCATTTAGGGTTTTGTTTGCTGTGTAAATGCTTTTAAGGTTAATTCAGTCCTGTTTTCTTAGTTTTGGTTTGTTTTTCATTATTCTAGGCACACTTTGTGGAATTGATGTTACAGCATGCCCCTCCTATATTGTCCTCAAATTTGCATAGTATCTGTCCTACACTTAGATCTTTATCTTCTTTGAAGTTTATTTTTGCGTGTGGTTTGAGGGATATTCTAATTTCACTCTCATTTTCATTATTGATGCACATCCACGCTCTCCTCCCTAGTGGCTTTCACCTATTTTCATTTCCAGCAACAGAGGTGGAGGATTCCCCTTTCTTCATGGCATATGGCAGATTTAACCTTCATAGAGTGCTTGACAGTCACCATTCTGATTGGTAGTATGAGGTGATACTGAATGCCCTTCCCTGATATTTAGCAATGTTAGCAACTTTTCATGTGATTTTTTTTTTTAATGTGTGAGTTAAAGGTACCTGTTAAAATTGGCTTTGTGGCAGTCTACCCAGTTACGAATTCTTTTTGATGATGCCCCCCAGGAGACTCCAGGAGATCAGTTGTTGTTTACTTAGAAACCCTTGGACCTTGTGAATGTTGAATGCCCCTCAACACGACTATCTGTTGATGGGTGGGACTATGGCTCTCTCTGTTGTTTGACCTGAGACCAAACTATGGTGGAGGTAATGAAGACAATGGCGACCTCCTTCAAAAGATCCTGTTCCTGCACTGCTGCACTCAGTGCCCCTGACCCTTCAGCAGGCCACCCCCCAACCCACACCTCTGCCAGAGGCTCCTGGACACTCATAGGCAAGCCTGGGTCAGTCTCTTTTGGGGACACTGCTCCTTTCTCCTATCACCTGGTGCATACAAGGTTCTATTTGTGCCCTCCAAGAGTCTGTTTCCCCAGTCCTGTGGCAGTTCTGTAATCAAATCCTACTGGCCTCCAAAGTCTAATTCCCTGGGGTTTCTCAGTCCCTTTGCCAGATCCCCAGGTTGGGAATTCTGTTTTGGGTCCTAGAACTTTCCTAATAGTGCAAGAATTTCTTTGGTATAATTGTTCTGCAGTTTGTGGGTCGTCTGCTCGGTGTCTCTGTGGTGAGGTAAATGACGACCTCCTCCAAGAGGGCTTATGTCACACCCAGGTCTGCTTCAGTCAGAGCCCCTGCCTCTGTAGCAGGCAGCTGCTGACCTGTACCTCCATAGGAGATGCTCAAACACTCAAAGGCAGGTCTGGTCATTCTCTGTGGGGTCCCTTGGTCACACAAGGTTTTGTTTTAGCCCTCTAAGTATCCCTGGCAGGTATGGGGTTTGATTCTAAAGAAGATTTTGCCCCTCCTACCATCTTGCTGGGGCTTCTCCTTTGCCTTTGGACATGGGGTATCTTTTTTTGGTGGGATCCAACATTGTCCTGTCGATGGCTGTTCACAGCGAGTTGTATTTTGGAGTTCTCACAGAAGGAGTTGAGCACGTGTTCTTGTATTCTGCCATTTTTTCACTTTGGATTAAAAATTTACTAAGCAAAGTGATGCTCAAAATTCTCCAAGCTAGACTTCAACAATACGTGAACCATGAACTTCCAGATGTTCAAGTCATTTTAGAAAACACAGAGGAACCAGAGATCAAATTGCCAACATCTGCTGGATCATTGAAAAAGCAAGAGAGTTCCAGAAAAACATTTATTTCTGCTTTATTGACTATGCCAAAGCCTTTAACTGTGTGGATCACAATAAACTGTGGATAATTCTGAAAGAGATGGGAATACCAGACCACCTGATCTGCCTCTTGAGAAATCTGTATGCAGGTCAGGAAGCAACAGTTAGAACTGGACAAAGAACAACAAACTGGTTCCAAACAGGAAAAGGAGTACATCAAGGCTGTATATTGTCACCCTGCTTATTTAACTTATATGCAGAATACATCATGAGAAACGCTGGGCTGGAAGAAGCACAAGCTAGAATCAAGATTGCTGGGAGAAATATCAATAACCTCAGATATACAGATGACACCACCCTTATGGCAGAAAGTGAAGAAGAACTAAGGAACCTCTTGATGAAAGTAAAAGAGGAGAGTGAAAAAGTTGGCTTAAAGCTCAACATTCAGAAAATGAAGATAATGTCATCCGGTCCCATCACTTCATGGCAGATAGATAGGGAAACAGTAGAAACAGTGTCAGACTTTCGTTTTTTGGGCTCCAAAATCACTGCAGATGGTGATTGCAGCCATGAAATTAAAAGACACTTACTCCTTGGAAGGGAAGTTATGACCAACCTGGACAGCATATTAAAAAGCAGAGACATTACTTTGTCAACAAAGGTCCATCTAGTCAAGGCCATGTTTTTTTTTAGTAGTCATTTATGGATGTGAGAGTTGGACTATAAAGAAAGCTGAGTCCCGAAGAATTGATGCTTTTGAAGTATGGTCCATACAATTTCTGTCCTTCAAGCCCATCTTTGCATGAAATGTTCTCTTCATATCTCTAATTTTCTTGAAGAGATCTCTAGTCTTTCCCATTCTGTTGTTTTCCTCTATTTCTTTGCATTGATCACTAAGGAAGGCTTTCTTATCTCTCCTTGCTATTCTTTGGAACTCTGCATTCAGATCCTTATACCTTTCCTTTTCTCCTTTGCTTTTCACTTCCCTTCTTTTCACAGCTATCTGTAAGACCTCATCAGACAGCCGTTTTGCTTTTTGCATTTTTTTTCCATGGGGATGGTCTTGATTCCTGTCTCCTGTACAATATCCTGAACCTCCATCCATAGTTCATCAGATACTCTGTCTATCAGATCTAGTCCCTTAAATCTATTTCTCACTTGCACTGTATAATCATAAGGGATTTGATTTAGGTCATACCTGAATGGTCTAGTGATTTTCTCCACCTTCTTCAATTTAAGTCTGAATTTGGCAATAAGGAGTTCATGATCTGAGCCACAGTCAGCTCCCGGTCTTGTTTTTGTTGACTGTATAGAACTTCTCCATCTTTGGCTGCAAAGAATATAATCAATCTGATTTCAGTGTCTGATTTCAGTGATGTCCATGTGTAGAGTCATCTCTTGTGTTTTTGGAAGAGGCTGTTTGCTATGACCAGTGCATTTTTTTTGGCAAAACTCTGTGAACATTTGCCCTGCTTCATTCTGTACTCCAAGGCCAAATTTGCCTGTTACTTCAGGTGTTTCTTGACTTCCTACTTTTGCATTCCAGTCCCCTATGATGAAAAGGACATCTTTTTTGGGTTTTAGTTTTAGAAGCTCTTGTAGGTCTTCATAGAACCATTCAACTTCAGCTTCTTCAGCATTATTGGTCGGGGCACAGACTTGGATTACTATGATATTGTATGGTTTGCCTTGGAAATGAACAGAGATCATTCTGTCGTTTTGAGATTGCATCCAAGTACTGAATTTAAGAGTCTCTTATTGACTATGATGGCTACTTCATTTCTTCTCAGGGATTCCTGCCCACAGTAGTAGATATAATGGTCATCTGAGTTAAATTCATCCATTCCAGTCCATCTAAGTTCCCTGATTCCTAGAATGTCGATGTTCACTCTTGTCATCTCCTGTTTGACCACTTCCAATTTGCCTTGATTCATTTACCTAACATTCCAGGTTCCTATGCAATACTGCTCTTTAGAGCATCAAACCTTGGTTCTATCACAAGTCCCATCCACAACTGGGTGGTATTTCTGCTTTGGCTCCATCTCTTCATTCTTTCTGGAGTTATTCCTCCACTGATCTTCAGCAGCATATTGGTTACCTACCAATCTGGGGAGTTCATCTTTCAATGTCCTATCTTTTTGCCTTTTCATACTGTTCATGGGGTTCTCAAGTCAAGAATACTGAAGTGGTTTGAGATTCCCTTCTCCAGTGGACCACATTCTGTCAGACCTCTCCACCATGACCTGTCCGTCTTGGGTGACCCCACACGGCATGGCTTAATTTCATTGAGTTAAACAATGCTGTGGTCCCTGTGATCACATTGGTTAGTTGTCTGTGATTGTGGTTTCAGTCTGTCTGCACTTTGAAGCCCTCTCTCAATACCTACACTCTTACTTGGTTTTCTCTTACCTTGAATGTGGGGTATCTCTTCACGGCTGCTCCAGCAAAGCGCAGACGCTGCTCCTTACCTTGGACATGGGGTAGCTCCTGCTGGCCACCACCCCTGACCTTGGGCGTGGGGTAGCTCCCTTCTGCTGCCTCTCCTGACCTCAGACGTGGGGTAGCTCCTCTCAGCCACACTTGTGTGCCCTCACAGTTGCCTGCTCTGTTATCTTAAGATTTAAATTATGGAAGTGGGTCTAGTAAGATCTTTACAGTCTTGAGACATTCTTTTGATTTATTGTAATAACTAATTACAACAATATATAACTCCCTCACTAAAACTAGCAAGGGGGGCATTCTCCATCCCCCTTCTGATGTCTATGTCAGAAGTTTTCTCTGTCCCTTTTCTTACTCTGCTACACAAAAGCTCTTGAGTGATCAAGCCTGGTCCCTGGTCCTGAAGCTAAATCTTCTTCTTTGGAGATCATGAATCCAACATCATTCACCGTAAGCTATCAGAGGTGGGTTTGATTTTTCTGCTTGACCCCTTGCCCTTTGTAAATGAGAGACCAGCTTTGTGTGTGTGTTTGAAGTGAGTATTAATTAGCAGTGGGTCATTCTGACTCTCATTTTCTTAAACTGAGAGCATCAGAACTATTTTTGCAATGGCTTACATTAGCTTTAGGAAGCTCCATGCCTTGGCTCCACGCCTTGCTCCTTGTTCAGGGAGGTTTAGTGGATCTGACTGGCAAGCTCTTGGGAAAGCCTGTGGAGTTCAGTGCTGACACTGCATTAGTGCCATGTATCAGTCTGCTCATTTACTCTAATGTGCACTTTGCAGAGCCATTATAAGATGTTCTCTTGATTCTTATTCTTCTAGTGGTTGATGCAGTGTAGCTTGGAATAGGTCCAGACATCAGTAAGTGGAACGTACTCTATACCTGTCCTTTGTTTTTTTCTTTAACAGTTTTATTTCATTTTTACTTGGAGGATAATTACTTCACAATATTTTGATGGTTTCTGCTCTACATCAACATGAATCAGCCATAGGTATACACATGTCCCCTCCCTGTTAAAAACCTCTCTCCCACCTTCCTCCACATCCCACCCCTCTAGGTGTCACAAATTGGGATCCATGTGTCATACAGCAAATTCCCACTGGCTATCTACTTTACATGTGGTAGTGCATATGTTTCCATGCTAATCTCTCAATTCATCCCACCCTCTCCTTTCTGCACTGTGTCTGCATCTCTATATCTCTATGTCTGCATCTCCATTGCTGCCCTGCAAGTAGGTTCATCAGTACCATCTTTCTAAATTCCCTATATATATGCTATATACAATATTTATCTTTTCTTTATGATTTACTTCACTTTGTGTAGTAGCCTCTAGGTCCATCTACCTCATTAGCAGTGACTCAAATGCATTCCTTTTTATGGCTGAGTAATATTCCATTGTGTATATGTACCACAGCTTCTTCTTCCATTCATCCGTTGATGGACATCTAGGTCGTTTCCATGTTCTAGCTATTGTAAACAGTACTGCAGTGAACAATGAGGTACATGTGTCTTTTCCAGTTATGGTTTCCTCAGGGTATATGTGCAGTAGTAGCATTGCTGTGTCATATGGTAGTTTTCTTCCTAGTTTCTGAAGGAATCTCCATACTGTTCTCCATAGTGGCTGTATCAGTGTGTATTCCCACCAAGAGAGCAAAAGGATTCCCCTTTCTTCACACCCTTCCTAGCATTTATTGTTTGTGGACTTTTTGATGATGGCCATTCTGACCACTGTTGGGTGGCACCTCACTGTAGTTTTAATTTGCATTTCTCTAATAATAAGAAATGTTGACCATCTTTCCATGTGTGTTTTAGGCATCTGTATGTCTTCTTTGGAGAAATGTCTATTTAGGTTTTCTGTCCACTTGTTGATTTGGCTGTTTGTTTTTCCATTTTTGAGCTACATGAGCTGCTTGTATATTTTGAAGATCAGTTCTTTGTCAGTTGTTTCATTTTCTATTATTTTCTCCTATACTGAGGGCTGTCTTTTCACCTTGCTTATAGTTTCCTTTCTTGTGCAAAAACTTTTAAGTTACTTAGGTCCCATTTGTTTGTTTTTGTTGTTATTTTCATTACCCTAGGAGATGAGTTGTAGAGGATCTTGCTATGGTTGATGTCAAAGATTATTTTGTCTGTTTTCCTCTAAGAGTTTTATAGTTTCTGGTCTTACATTTAAATCTTTAATCCATTTTGAGCTTACTTTTGTGTATGGTGTTAGAAAGTGTTCTAATTTCATTCTTTTACATGTAGCTGCCCAGTTTTCCCAGCACCACTCATTGAAGAGACTGTCTTTTCTCCATTGTATACTTTTGTCTCCTTTGTCAAAGATGAGGTGCCCATAGGTGTGTGGATTTATCTCCAGGCTTTCTACTTTGTTCCCTTGGTCCATATTTCTATTTTTGTGTCTGTACCATACTGTCTCAATGACTGGAGCTTTGTAGTATTGTAGTAAAGTCTGAAGTCAGGACTGTAGACTTTGGTTGATTGTGATGGCTGATTGTGATGGTCAATTTCTCCAGCTCCATTCTTCTTTCTCAAGATTGCTTTGGCTATTCAGGGTCTTTTGTGTTTCCGTACAGACTGTGAAATTATTTGTTGTAGTTCTGTGAAAAAAATACCATTTGGTACTTTGATAGGGATTGAATTGAATCTATAGATTTCTTTGGGTAGTGTAGTCATTTTCACAATATTGATTCTTCCAATCCAAAAACGTGGTATATCTCTCCAACTGTGTCGTCTTTAATTTCTTTCACCAGTGTCTTACAGTTTTCTGCATACAGGTCTTTTGTCTCTTTAGGTAAGTTTACTCCTGATTATTTTATTCTTCATGTTGCAATGGTGAATGGACTGTTTCCTTAATTTCTCTTTCTGTGTTTTCATTGTTAGTGTATAGGAATGCAAGGGATTTCTGTGCATTAATTGTATATCCTACAACTTTGGTAAATTCATTGATTAGTGCTAGCAATTTTCTGGTAGCATCTTTAAGGTTTTCTATGTCAAGAATCATGTCATGTACAAACAGTGAGAGTTTGACTTCTTTTGCAATTTGGATTCCTTTTATTTCTTTTTCTTCTCTGATTGTTGTGGCTAGGACTTCCAAACTATGTTGAATAGTGGTGACAATTGGGCACCCTTATCTTGTTCTTGATTTTAGAGGAAATGCTTGCAATTTACACCACTGAGGATAATGTTTGCTGTGGGTTTATTGTGTATGGCCTTTGTTATGTTGAGGTATACTCCTTCTATGCCCACTTTCTGGAGAGGTGGTTTTTTTTTTTTTGTTTGTTTGTTTTAATAAATGGATGCTAAGTTTTGTCAAAAGTTTTCTCTGCATCTCCTGAGATGATCATATGCTTTTTATCTTTCAATATGTTAATATGATGTATCACATTGATTGATTTGTGTATATGGAAGAATCATTGCATCCCTGGGATAAAGCCCATTTGATCAAGATGTATGATCTTTTTAATGTGTTGGATTCTGTTTGCTAAAATTTTGTTGAGGATTTTTGCATCTATGTTCATCAATGATACTGGTCTGTAACTTTCTTTTTGTGTGAGTGGTATCTTTGCCTGCTCTGTTTCTTTTTTGTTTCTTTCTGCTCATAAACCTTGATGATTTCTTTACTTCTACTTAGGATTTTTTTTTTTGTTGTTGTTGTTGTTCTAGTTGCTTTAGGCATAAGATTAGATTATTTGATAGTTTCTTGAAGTAGGTTTGTATTGCTATAAAGTTCTAGTTTTGGTATCATACAATGAGTTTGGGAGTTCTCCTTCCTCTGCAATTTTCTTGAAGAGTTTTGATAGGATAGATGTTAGCTCTTCTCTCAACACTTGGCAGAATTTGTCTGTGAAGCCATGTGGTCCTGGGCTTTTGTTTGTTGGAAGATTTTTGATTACAGTTTTCAATGTCCATGTTTGTGGTTGGTCTGTTCATTTTTTCTATTTCTTCTTGGTTAAGTTTTGGAAGGTTATAATTTTTAAGATTTGTCCCTTTTCCCCTCACGTTGTCCATTATATTGGCATATAGTTGCTCATAATAGTATCTTATGATCCTCTGTATTTATGTTTTTTGTTGTTGTTATTGTTGTTGTAACTTCTTTTTCATTTCTAATTTTATTGATTTGAATCTTCCCTTTTTTCTCTTGGTGAGTCTAGCTAATAGATTTTCAATTCTGTTTATCTTCTCAAAGCACCAGCTTTTAGTTTTATTGATCTTCGCTATTGTCTCCATTTCTTTTTCATTTATTTCTACCATGTTTCTGTTTTGTTTTTTTCTGCTCATAAATCTTGATGATTTCTTCACTTATACTTAGGATTTGTTGTTGTTGTTCTAGTTGCTTTGGGTGTAGGATCAGATTATTTGATAGTTTCTTGAGGTAGGTTTGTATTGCTGTAAAGTTCATTCTTAGCATAGTTTCTGCTGCACCCCACAGGTTTTGCCTTGTTGTGTTATCATTGTCATTTATTTCTAAGCATATTTTCATTTTCTTTTTTATTTCTTCAGTGATCTGTTGGTTATTCAGAAGCATGTTGTTTAGCCTTCATATGTTTGTGTTTTTTATAGTTTTTTTTTTTTTTCTGTAGTTGATGTGTAATCTTACGGAGTTGTGGTCACAGAAGATGCTTGAAATAATTTCACTTTTTAAAAATTTACCAAGGCTTGATTTGTGGTGCAGTATGTGATCTGTCCTGAAGAGTGTTCCATGTGCACTTGAGAAAAAAGTGAAATGTATTGTTTTTGGGTGAAATTCCCTGTAGGTATCAATTAGGTCTAACTGGTCCAATGTATCATTTAAAACCTGTGTTTCCTTATTAATTATCAGACTGGATGATCTGTCTGTTGGTGTGAGTAGAGTATTAAAGTCTCCCACTATTATTGTGTTACTGTCAATTTCTCCTTTAATAGTTGTTAGCATTAGCCTTATGTACTGAGATGCTATGTTGGGTGCATACATATTTATAATTGTTATATTTTCTTCTTGGACTGATCCTTCAATCATTATGTAGTGTCCTTCTTCATGTCTTGAAATGGTCTTTATTTTCAAGTTTACTTTATCTCATATGAGTATTGCAACTCCCCCTTTCTTTTGATTTCCTTTTGCATGGGATCTCTTTTTCCAGCCCCTCACTTTCAGTCTGTATGTATCTCTGGGTCTCAGGTGGGTTTATTGTAGACAGCATATATAAGGGTCTTATTTTGTATCCATCCAGCCAGTCTGTATGTTTTGGCTGGAGCGTTTAGCCCATTTACATTTAAGCAAATCACCAATATGTATGATCTTGTTACCATTTACTTTATTGTTTTGGGTTTGTTTTTGTAGGCCTCTTTTTTGTGTTTCCTATGAAGAAATGTTCCTTTAGCATTTGTGGAAGAGCTAGTATTGTGGTGTGGAATTCTAGCTTTTGCTTGTCTGTAAAGCATTTAATTTTTCCTTTGAGTCTGAATGAGATCCTTGTTGAATAGACTAATCTGGGTTGTAGGTGTTTCCTAATCATCACTTAAGTATGTTCTGCCATTCCCACCTGGCCTGCAGAGTTTCTATTGAAAGATCAGCTGTTAGCTTTATGGGGATCCCCTTGTGTGTTATCTGTTGCTTTTCCCTTGCTGCTTTTTGTGTTTAATTTTTGTTAGTTTGGTGTCTTGGCATGTTTCTCCTTCTAGAGAAGCCCCTAGAGAATGCCTCACACTGGTTAAATATTCAACAAATATGTGTTGAAAATGAAGAGTATAGTCATGAATAGCAGAGATTGATTATCATGATGGTTATTGTCTTTGCTGTCAGATTATAGCAGGAATATGTGTGGTAGGATGTAGGAATACAGTACAGTTTCCAACTGTGTGTTCATCTGAAAGTTTCTATTGGTGATGGCAGGTCCTCAATTACCTTATGAAGACAGTGACATGATTTTTCATTGCTTTGTATTCTCTCTCTCTCTCTCTCTTTCTTAACCTTCCTTCACTTTATCATCTACTAGTTGTTGTTGCTGCTGCTGCTATTTAATTGCTTCAGTCGTGTCCGACTCTGGGTGACCCCATAGACAGCAGCCCACCAGGCTACCCCATCCCTGGGATTCTCCAAGCAAGACTAATGGAGTGGTTTGCCATTTCCTTCTCCAATGCATGAAAGTGAAAAGTGAAAGGGTAGTCGCTCAGTTGCATCCAATTCTTAGCAACCCCATGGACTGTAGCCTACCAGCTCCTCTGTCCATGGGATTTTCCAGGCAAGAGTACTGGAGTGGGGTGCCATTGCCTTCTCCATTTGTTGTGAAGTAGTGGCTAAGTCATGTCAGCCTCTTTGCAAACCTATGTACTGTGGCCCACCAGGCTCCTCTATCCATGCGATTTCCAACACCCCCCCCCAATAAAAAGCCAGGTTTGGGGAAAGAACACATGGGCAGAGACCTCTGAAGACACAGGGATGGGAAGGCCCACGAGGAGGGGATGAGAGTCAGAAAGCTTTGCATTTACACAAGGTCTGGGCAGGAACCACTGCCCAACATCCCTTCTCCCTGCCATCACTCTGCCCTGCTCCACGTTTGCCAGGAGTGCTGGGGTCTAGAATGTGGTACTTGCTGGGCTCTAGACACAGCTGTCTGCTTGCGGGTGTGTGGGAGAGGTGGAGTGCTCTTAACCACTGGTTACAACTCTGGGAAGTGGGGCCGAAAGCCTAGGGTTAATCTGTCTCCAAGGAGCTGAGGGACCTATATCAGTCCCAGGGCCAGAGGCCAGGCCAGAACTGTTGAAGAAGGAGCCCAGAGGATTTCTTGGAAGACCTGTGGGATTGGTTATTAGGAAGCAGCACTGAAAAGACTACAAATGAAAACCTCATATAAACTAAAGTGTGAAACAAATGTAAGGTATTGTTGTCACTGGTGTTTCATAGAAAGCTGGATCAAATGTGTTCCATAATCAGCACATTTATCTCAGAACTTTCAGTTATATTTCCAACACACAGCATCACAACTTCATGGAAGGTATTTTCCATTTTCACAAAATGAGGGGTGACAGTTTGCTGGGAAGGAGGCTTGAGCTGGAATGCCCAGCACCAGCACAGGTGGCAGCTTAGTAGTATTTGTTCCCAAGTCCCTGGAGGCCTGGATCCCACTGGGGAGTCTGGTCCAAGCCAGAACAAAGCAGACAGCAAACGTTTAAAAAGAGTTCAGTGCTGGGCACCATGCCAGGCTCTCTCAAGCCCACCCCAGTCGAGTAGTGGGACCCAAGCCTGGTTGGGCTCCAGGGATGGGGTAGCAGCCTTAGTCAGGGAGGTTGTGGGGAATAAAGTAGGCACTGGTTTTCTTTCTTTCTCTTTAATATCATGCCTGTGCTATATTGTAGTGTAGTCTATTTGCAATGCTGTGACTGTTGTCAGAATACAGCTGCCTGATTCAGGTATGATGATCTATGGGCGATATATACTTTTTGTTAGATTTTTTGCCCTAGAAGTCAAACAGATAGCTGAGTATGAGGTCCTTGTGGATTGTGCATGTGAGGTTCAGGTTTTGTGTGTACAGTGAAAAATTATTTCTGTGGATGCTCTCCTGCTGCTGCTGCTGCTAAGTCGCTTCAGTCCTGTCCGACTCTGTGCGACCCCAGAGATGGCAGCCCACCAGGCTGCCCCGTCCCTGGGATTCTCCAGGCAAGAATACTGGAGTGGGTTGGCATTTCCTTCTCCAATGCACGAAAGTGAAAAGTGAAAGTGAAGTCACTCAGTCGTGTCCGACTCCTAGCGACCCCATGGACTGCAGCCCACCAGGCTCCTCCGTCCATGGGATTTGCCAGGCAAGAGTACTGGAGTGGGTTGCCATTGCCTTCTCCAGGATGCTCTCCTAGAGTTATACATTTCTGGGTTAGAGATACAGATTTCTGTTTATGTAGAAGGAAGGAAGAAAGGGTCCCTGGAAGTTCACCGCGGGCATCCTGGAGGTACAGCAGAAGGCAGGCCTCAGGAACCTCATCCTGGAGCTCAAGGTGTAGGCACTGGCCACTGCCCTTTAGAAGGAGGAGGTGCAGTTCAGCAAGGTGCTGGTGGCCTCCAGTCTGGGCCCCCTGGCCCTGACCCTCATGTCCTGACAGCTGGAGGTAGGCCTTGAGGGCTGTGGTTGGGGCTCTGTCCCTTCAGTGCAGACCCTCAGTCAGCCTTGGGGAGGGGTGGTCATGGTTTCCTGGCCAGAACACCCAGGCCCATGTGCACCATGGTCTCCTGGCTCCAGTGTGTTCAAGGTCTCCCCAGCCCCTCCCTGGCCTTCCAGCCATCCTAGCCCGAGTCCACTGTCTGCTGCAGCTTGGCCTCTTAGCTGAGGCCACGGCTGCCACCTGCCTGAACACTAAGATGAGCTGGAAGAGGCCACTTGTAGGAGAGACAGGCCCGTGGTGGCCTGTGTTGTAGGTACTAGGAAGGCTTC
Source organism: Capricornis sumatraensis (assembly GCF_032405125.1). NCBI lineage: Eukaryota > Metazoa > Chordata > Mammalia > Artiodactyla > Bovidae > Capricornis > Capricornis sumatraensis. The sequence continues at coordinate 61,077,812 of NC_091092.1, read as the reverse complement.
CCTGAGTAGCACTTCTTGGCTCCGGCTGAGCGCCTGTTCCCTAGAGCATCTGTGGCGGTCTGTGGCATTCCCTTGGGCTGGGCTGTCCTGGTCACTGGGTGCTGCTGGGAAGGGACAGACAAGGCCTCGGTGCCCAGGAGCCGGAAGGACAGACTGCACCTGGTAGAGACCCTGCCCAGAGCTGGGCCTCATTCCTCTGCCGTCTGACCTGGGAGATGCCACAGAAATAGTGGGTGATGTGGACAGAGGTCCCTGGTATGGCCAGGCCTGGCTCTGGGGCCCTGACCAGTGGGGTGACCTGAGGCAGCCAGCCCTGAGGCTAGGTCACCTCGGGGTCTGGGGGTGGACACACACTGGGGTCCCACACTGAGGCCTTCTCATGTCAGTCCCTCCTGTGTGGATGTCTCCACGGTGGAGCCAGGCCACACTTCCCTGACACCTTCCTCTCCTTGGACATTCTGAAATCAAGAACAACACCATCAAGGACGTGCAGTACAAGCTGGCCTGGGTTTGCAAAGTGCTGAGACCCCTGACCCTGACCTCACCCAGGAGCCCCCTGATCTTGACGTCTGGGTGCTGACACAGTTTGAGGCTGTCTGTGCCCACCTGGGGTCACTGGGCCTGCGTGTGGCCTGGACTCCCTGCTTCAGCCTTCCAGGGCACGTCCTGCCTGGTGTCCTGGGCGACCCTTGTTCTGGCAGCATGCTACTAGCCTGGCCTTTGGGATGGTTGTCGGGGGTGTGGGGTCCTCTCTGTTCCCTCAGGTTAATGTCCATGTCCTCCAAGCAGAGGCAGTTGGCTCTGGCCTTTCTCAACCACTCACAGAGACTTCCTGTGCAGTGCTCTGACCCTGGTACCATCTGTGTCCTGCACCAAGCATCCCCAGCTCCCTGGCCGAGCCCACAGCTCTGTCAGAGCTTCGTCTGTGGGGACACAGATGCAGTGCTGCCTGCAGAGAGCAGATACCCCACAAGTGTGACTCAGACACGAGCCCTGGGTCTTGGAGCCCCAGGTTAAGGCCATGCTGCCATGGGCTCTCGCTCTCTGGTGACCAAATCCCCCAGCCTTCCCTGCCTATCGGGCACTCCCTGGTGCTCTGAGAACCCCCATATGTCCTCGCACAAAGTTAGGGCCATGCATTGCGTCTGTGTGTCTCTCAAGAGAACTTCCATAACCCACATCTGATCGTCAGGAGGGCTGAACCCCAGAGAAGGAGGAGGGCCGGGGCCCAGCCCCTGAATTCTCCTGGAGCCCGCCCCTCACTCACTCTTCCCTCTCTTTGGGAAACTCCCAGCACTTTGTCTTGACTGTGCTGGGGACAAGGGGTCCCTCTGAGCTTTTTTCCTGAGTCAGGCCAGGCTCTCAGCATGGAAAATGCTCTGCTTTTGAAAGCCTTACCACCACCTTGTGAAACGTGCCCTTTGAAAAAGAGTGGGGGGACAGAGATCCTGCCTGAACAGGTCCTGCCAGCACTGTTTCCCAGGTCTCACCTTTTCTCAGAGAGGGGAATGGAATAGATGGCGACAAACATGGCAGAGAGGGTGGTCCCCAGGAAGGCAGGGACGGTGAGCCTGAGTGACAAATGCCCAGGGACCAGGAACTCTGAGTGCACCCCTCTTCAGTCTCTGCAGCCATGAATCAGGGATGCTACCTGAGGTCCCACACATGAAGTGGTTCGGTAGCCCCCTGTGAAGTCCTTAGACTTGGGCCAAGGTTATTCTGGACAGTAGGGAAGCCCCTGGCTACTATCCAGCTGAGCTGGGGGGTGTCTGTCACCTGCTCACCTGGAATTGCACTCCTTGGGGTGGACACTCATTGACTTTGATCCACTTGGCTTCAAAAGGTGGCTCCTTCCACAGGGTCTTGCTTTGATGGATTTGGTCTTGTGGACACCAATCACTGGGGTGTGTCCTGCTTACTTTAATTATCCCCTGGTGTGTCATGTGCTCTGAAAAGATCTACATGCCTGTTCACACCACTGAATGCTGGATAAACACTCTCCTTAAGGCTGGGACATTAAGAAGATGGGTGGATGCAGGCTTGTGGTCACTCTGACCTTTCACAGACCTCTCAGAGGCCATCAACTGGATGAGTGCAGAGTTATGGTCGCTTTGGTCTGTCATAGACCTCTCAGAGGCTATCTGCTGGGTGAATGCAGGCTTGTGGCCACTCTGGCCTGTTACACACCTCTCAGAGGACATCCACTGGGTGAGTGCAGGCTCGTGGTCACTCTGGTCTGTCACCGACCTCTCAGTGGGTGTCTGTTGGGTGAGTGCAGGCTCGTGTTTGCTCATCTGCTGGCTGAATGCATGCTTGTGGTCACTCTTGTCTGTCACAGACCACTCAGAGGTCGTCTGCTGTGGGAATGCAGGCTCGTGGTCACTCTGGTCTGTCACAGATCTCTCAGAGGCTGTCTGCTGGGTGAGTGCAGGATCCTGTTTGCTCTGGCCTGTCACAGATCTCTCAGAAGCTATCCACTGGGTGAATGCAGGCTTGTGGTCACTCTGGTCTGTCAGAGACCTCTCAGAGGCCATCTGCTGGGTCAGTGCAGGCTCATGGTCACTCTGGTGTGTCATAGACCTCTCAGAGGCTGTCTGCTGTGTGAGTGCAGGCTTGTGGTCACTCTGGTCTGTTACAGACCTCTCAGAGGCCATCTGCTGGGTGAATGTGGGCTCGTGGTCACTCTGCTGCACAGTCTCCCCAGGGCTGTTGAGAGGCACTGTGTGATTGCCCCAGCTTGGAGCCACTTATTGCACCCTTGCTGCCCACAAGCTATGTCTGGAGAAGGCTAATCCCAACCAGAAGCTACTTTCAGACTTCAGATCACATCCCAGAACTAGTCTTCCAGCCTAAGCAGGTCACTCAGGGTTTCCTGTGTTAGTGCTCACAGCTCCCAGCCCTAGACAGTGTGCCTGATCTGGGGACACATGGTCTCTGCTGCTAAAAGTGACATTAGACTATGCTCCCAGGGATGGACTACAAGGGATCATGGGAATACTTCTGCCTTACTTGCTTGGAGACACTCTGACTCCAGCCCCTGCCTTCTCCCCACTCTGGTATGGAATGTAGGAGAGCAAGAGGGGGACCATGGGTGCCCAGTGAGACCCTCTCAGCAAATCTGGGCCTTGGTTGGGCTTGGAGGATGTGGCTGAGAGTGTTCTGGACAGGATGACACATTTAGACGGCCTCCTGCAGTGTAGGTTTCAGGGCTACATAGCAACTAAGTGTAGAGCATGGTGGCTGAGCTGATGGCTGTGGATCCTGCATGCTGAGCACTGAACTTGAACGTTGGGATAGTGTCTGGAGTCACAGGACGTGCTTGCTGTCTCTGCTGAGATGATCTCAATGGGGACCCAGGTTCCCCCTCCTACTCTCTAGAAGCCATTAGACTGAAGCCACTCCCCACAGTAAGCCCTGAGGAAACTCGGGAAGGAAAAGAATGCCTGCTTTCTAGCAGCCATCAAAGGGCAGTCACTCCCCACTGTGAGCCCTAAGGAAACTCCGGAAGTAGAAGAATACCTGCTCTCTAGCAGCCATCAGATTGTAGCCACTCCCCATGGTGATCCCTGAGAAAACTCAGGAAGGAGAAGACAGGATACTGGTCCCAGGTGGTAAGGTGTGTATCAAAGGGAATGATTTTGTTGAGATGGCTGGTGCATCTTCCCATACATAGAAGTGATAAATTCCTTAACTTTTGATGCTGCCTCCTGGTTTTGAAATCCTAACAGATTCTTACTGAATAAAACATAAACTGTCAACACCTAGGTTATAAATATTTTTATGTTTACATACATGAAGTAGAGACTTTCCTGAGAACAACAAAAGAAGACAAACTTCAACATTCAGAACACTGGCACCAGTGGTGGACACTCCCCAAAAGATGCAACTCATGGAGCAATTAGAATAATCATCACTCCTTTTCCCATAAGATTGTGGAATGTACACTGACACTGGGGAATTGTTACAGGGAAGAACAAAATCTGACTCCACATTGAATGTTTTACTTTACCATTTGTTTCCTGTTGTTTTGTTTACTACAGGGATACTGTCCATACATAATGGCCTGCCTCAGGAAACCCTGCCCCTCTGCCTTTGTTCACGACCTGTCCACCTGTGGATGGCTATAGGAAGGGAGCAAGTAACACATCTCCTCCCAGGACTGGCTATTCCAGGAGATATTTGCCAGATTAACGGCCTTTTACTTTATTTCCTCACCTCCCCAGGTCTGTTTTCTATAAAAGACACTGGCATCCAGACCCTGACAAAACAGTTTCTTTGAGATATTAGTGTGCTATCTTCTCAGTCTACTGGCTTTCCAAATAAAGTCGCATTCCCTGCCTGAGCACCTCACCTCTGATTTATTGGCCTGTTGTGAGGCAAGCAGAGGGAGCTTGGACTTGGTAACAATCCCACATGCCTTGCAGTCAAAAAATCAAAGCATAAAATGGAAGCAATATTGTAACACATTCAATATAGACTCTGAAAATGGACTATATCAAAAAGATCTGAAAGCAAAAGGAACTCAGTGGTTGTCTGAAATGTTTAAAAAGGAGTTAATGCCCCTTTTGCCCATACCCACTGAAGCCACACTGGACAGTTAGGCCCTGTCCATTCAGGACACCCTCTCTGGATGCCAGGTGGATGCGCTCTGCCCCCAGTGCCTACCTGAGTCTCAGGCGGTAGAAGAGACACAACCTAGGGGGTCTCTTCTCTGGTCCAGGGGAGCATCACACCAGCCACCCTGTCTCCGTTCCCATAATAAATAAGGCGGGTTGTCAGCACCTGGATGAGTGATGTTGTGGGCACCTGAACTGCCTTGTCCTTGTGAGATTTGATGTGAGGACAGTACAGAAAGAGGACCAACCAAGAAGGATCCAGTCAGGAGTAAACCTCTCTTCACAGGGACCCTGTGAGACCCAAGCACTCACTCTGCGCACCCTGCTCTGACTTTTGGGAATTGGCCTTTGTCATTTTCTGGGCAGGATGTGGAAAAAGACAACCCAGTGTTTCTTCTACCTCCTCAGATCCAAGTGGGCACTGGGGCAGCACCACCACCACCTGGAGTCCCGAGAGGGTGTCCTGAATGGACAGGGCCTAACCATTCAGTGAGGCTGGCCCTTGTCCATAGTGTACTGACCTGCTGCAGGGTCTGGGGTCCCTGGCATCCAGCTTGCCCATCTCCAAACCCAGGTTGAGGTGTCTTGGGAGCCCCTTGCTGGCAGGCACCCAGGAGTAGAAAGCTCCGTGCCCAGCAAGAGGGAGGAGAAGCTGGTTGGGCAGGAGCAGAAAGCTCTGTGCCCAGCAAGAGGGAGGAGAAGCTGGTTGGGCAGGGGTCCAGCATGGAGTGTTCAAGGCCCCTCTGCTTCCCAAAGAACACCCAGACCCAGCTGCCATGGCCTTTCCCCTCTTTAGTATGTGAGTTTGTGGCTGATGTTGCCAAACACCTTCCTCTGGAAGAGAAGGCTCCATGACCATGTAAATGGCGGAGGTGAGGAGGTGCTGTAGCCATAAAGGAAGCTGGAGAACTAACTTTCTTGAGCCCTGAATATACTGCCTGTTAGATCTGTACCAACTGAGGCCAAGATCCAGACAGATTCTCTGTGAGAACACTCTTCATGTCCAACAAGAGAACCAACTGAGGCCAAGACCCAGGCAGATTCTCTGGGGAAACATTCTTCATGTCCAACAAGAGGACCAACTGTGGCCAAGATCTGGGCAGATTCTCTGTGGAAACAATTTTCGTATCCAACGAGAGAGGATTTGGTAACCCACAGCAGAACCCTGAGACATGGAATGTGTTTAAGTTTGGAAACTGCAGGGAAGGTGTTTGAGAGGCTTCTTCCTAGGTGTCTCCCCTGAGGCCCCCTGAAGTTATTAGACCCAGAAGGGAGCACTTGCACTTCTCTCCTCCCTGCAGGCCAGACGGTGCTCCAACCTCATAGCCCAGCTCCTCTGCCTCCCTGAGTTCAACAGAAACCACCCCCTCACCCACCCCCGTCACAAGGTCAAAGTGCACTCTTCTTGGTGAGCAGAACAGAGGTGGGTGGGAAGGTGGGTGAAGGCTGAAAGCTTTTGTTGAAGAAAAACACGCACATGTGTTCCTGTGTGTGGTGGCCAGATGCTGCAGTAATTGGTGTTCCCTACACATTTATGGGTGGGTTTTAGTTTCTGTATTTTGTAAATTTCCTTTTTTAAAAACAACTGCATATTATGAGAACATTTTTGCTATCAACCACGAGAACGTGGAAAATAAGATCTTTAAGTTTTTTCATTTCTTTTCGCTAAAATGTTACAGGAGTTTTCTCTTGCTGTGAGATGAACAGCCTCCTATTTTTAAATATTTATTTAATCAGCTGTGCTGGGTATTAGTTGTGGCACGGAGGGTCTTCAGTTGTGGCATGTGAGATCTAGTGCCCTGACCAGGGACTGAACCCGGCCTCTTTGTGTTGGGAGCTCTGAGTCTTAACTTCTAGACCATCAGGGAATGCTGCAGCGTCCTACTAAAAAAAAGTTTTAATTTTTTATTTTTGGCTGTGCTGGGTCTTTGTTGCTGTGTGGGCTTTTCTCTGGTTGTAGGGAGTGGGGGCTACTCTCTAGGTTCTGTGCTGAACTTCTCACTGTGGCAGCTTCTTTTGTTGGGAAGCATGGGCTCTAGGCACTTGGTCTTCAGTAGTTGTGCATGGACTTATTTGCTTCACAGCATGTGGGATCTTCCCAGAGCAGCGATTGAACCCATGTCTCCTTAATTGGCAGGCAGATTCTTAATCACTGAACCACCAAGGAAGTCATTCCCTCCTCCCTGCCTGCCGACCTCTGACTTTAAAAAAAAAAAAGACTAAAAATAACCTGTCTAGTAAATTTTCAGGAGTGGGAGCTCTGAGGTCAGTGTCTGTGGTGTCATTCTCCCTAAGGATTCAGATACTGGTTGGGCTCATGGGTCTGGCAACCAGGGCACATCTGGTGGCTGAAGAGAGGCTTGGCCTCTGGTGCTCTGCCCTCACCTACTCACCCAGGGTCCCCGAGCCCTGGTAGACTAGCAGAGCAGTGCGCAGGTGGGGCTGGTACAGTGGTGGGGCCGCTGCAGTCAGAGTGGAGTGTGTGGTGGAGGCAGCTGGCTGTCCTGTCACCATAACTGCTGCTGTCATGTGTGCCCATGCAAGGCAGTCACGGTGTCAGTTGGAGCCCTGGCCGCTGTCACTGGGAAGCTGTGTAAAGCACCAGCCCTGTTACTCAAGATCAGCTGAGACCCTAAGCTCTGGGGTCACACACCATTGCTGCTGCAGTGCAGGTTGTCCCACTACTGTGAGGGAGGGCTGTGGGTGATGAGGGATTTGGGGGTGTTGTGGACTGGCCCAGGAGTCAGCTTTTTGGGGGGAGGGGAGGTGAGAGGAGGGAGAAGCTTTGATCTGCTCAGGCTTTCAGGGGATTACAGGCCCAGCTCTGGTGGGAGGTGCAGGTGAGAAGCCCCTTCAAGTTTCGGGTCCCCACTGTATTTCAGTTGAAGCCCCTCTGCCTCCACCACCTCTAAATCTCTCTCCCTCCTGTGGCCCCTGCATAAAGCCACGGAAAATGGGGAGTTTACGTGGCTTCCCTTCCTGTAGGGAAACCAAGCCACAGACAAACGTGTTCCTTTAAGAAAACATGAAAGAAACGAGAAAATAATGGTGGGTGGTTATTACTGACACGGTTCATATAGAGACACTTCACAAGCCTGGCACAGGGAGGGAACTGACGGCCATTGCCCCCAGTCCTGGAGTTAGCACCTTCCCCACCCCACCCCATGGTGGCTCACTCTCCCCTTGGTGTCTTCTGGTGACCGGGTGGACTTTAGCCTCCTGAACCCATTCTGGAAGGATCAGGACAGGGCAGAGGTCATTCACAGAGGGGAGGGTGTGATCAACTCTTAAGAACACCATTCCCTCCACTCTTTGTCGGAGCTCAGTTCCAGGTCTAATCAAGCGTTGCTTCCTGGTGCAGTCACCACCTTCACTCACCAGGAGGCCTTTGTGTCCACAACATGCAGGAGACACGTGAAGGGCCTTTGTGTCCCACGTGCAGCCTGGTCACTCCTGGGATATGCTTTGCTCACAGCACACCCCGTGGTCCATCAGACTTCACTCATAAAAAGGAAGTGTAAGGATGAACTATTTCATAGTTAAGAATTTCAAGATCATGACAGTGTTGAACAAAGCACGTGGGCACAGGTACAAGGCCTGAGCATTAGAGAAGCCACTGTGTGGGCTTTGAGGACCCTCTGTGTGTGTGGGGGGGGGTGATATGGGGGCTAGACAGGAGTTTCCTGCACACGCAGCTCAAGGGACTGTTGTTGGCAGGGTGGATGACTGTCGTCACTGCCTATCTCTTAGCATCCCTTAGTGGCCCTCCCTTAGCATCCCTGACCTCACACGTCCTCATCAGGGCAGCCAAGTGCCTAAACAGCCCCTTCCTCGTCTAGCTCTGAGACCTGGAAGGTGTGAGGGCTGAAGTTGACACAGAAAACAAAATTCTGTAAAGCAATTATCATTCAATTAAAAGATTTTTAAAAATGTTAAAGAAGAAAACACAAAGAATAGCAATGGCAGGGCTTGTAGTCTCAGCCAGCCTCTGCCAGATTCTGCCTGTGCTTATGCAACAGACCAAAACACTGGTGCCCCCACCCTGTATCACAGATGAGACTAGAGACACAGAGAGGTTGAGCATCTTACCCCAGGTCACACAGCTGCTGAGGGCAGGGCTGAGAACTGGATCCCTGTGGTCGAATCTGGAGTCCAGATGTGTGATGACCCAGAGGGAACAGCAAAGACAGAGTGAGGGAGACCAGATGGCCCAGGCTGAGTGGGGCACACACACATGCACACACACATGCTGTGGCCTTCACTTTGACGCTACAGAAGTCAGAGGAAGACAGAGGAGAGGAGAGGCCAGGAGAGGCCAAAGGAGGGTTGAGGTCTATAAGGAGGAGAGGCCACACTTCCCAGGAGGCCAGGGTTTTCTCTTCCCTGATGAGTCTGTCTCAAACCCTAGATTCTTCTCCCTGGACTGAGGAACTGACTGTCGAGTGACCTGACTGAGATGGCTCCAGAATTATGCCTTCCCAGGGGTTTAGTTACCACTGGACCCCACTGCTGTCAGTAATAAAGGGGAAATGAGTATGTAGTATGGGCTTCAGATTTGTTTGGAGACAAAATTTGTTAGAAGAGGAGTACAAAAAACCATGAAGGCAATGGGCATGAACATCTCCAGAACACTTAAGAAACCCTCTGCTGTTTATCTACCTCCTCTCCTGTCATGAAAATGGAAGGTCTATTTAATCAGTTAATTCTGTGCTTATCATCACACTCTTTCTTTAAAATATTTATGTATTCTTCTGTGTTGTGTCTTAGTTGCAGCATGGGGGAGCTAGTTCCCCAATCAGGTGTTGAACATGGGTCTCTGCATTGGAGTCTTAGCCACTGGACCACCTGGGAAGTCTCTCCTCATACTTTTGGGGACTGTAATGGATCATAGACCTCCTCTGAGGCCCCCATAGAGCTGAGGCATGGGGTGGCTGCAGTAATCCTCCTGTGCTTAAGATGTGTTGGTCATGACTCATTCACACTCCCTGAAAACATAGGGCTACTCCCCTCTGGTGTGTGTCCTCTGGTGTGTGATGAGCTGGGACTTCTGACTGAAGCTTTGCCCACACTCCCTGCAAACATAGGGCTTCTCCCCTGTGTGTGTCCTCTGGAGTCTGATGAGACTTGACTTCACACTGAAGCTTTGCCCACACTCCCTGCAAACATAGGACTGCTCCCCTGTGTGTGTCCCCTCGTGTGTGATGAGACTTGACCTATCCTTGGAGACTTGCCCACACTCTTTGTACTTTACTTTTATAATTCCTGAGACCCCTGTCCCCATAAATAATTTACCTATGTCCTCTGGATTTAGTTTCTGGCTTGTACTGGGCTCTTCTGTCATTCTCTAATGCATCTCAGAACCCCTCATTTGTCCTTTGGGTGAGTAGGAAGAGGCCATTGAAATCCTCACAGACATGCTTTTCAGCAACCGTGGGGGTCTTTCCTTAGCCTTGCAACCCTCCGGTTTGTCACTCGGGCTGTGTGGATCAGAATATCACTGCTGCTCATTTTGATTGCCTGGGCAGGGATCCTCTGGTTGGAGGTGGTCTCTTGCAGATGGTCTCAGGAGGATCTGAGAGGGGTGATTGGGTTGGACATGTTGGCTGAGGAATTTCTGACTGGAGAAGGCAGGGGAGCAGAAGGCACATGGGTGGATCTTGGGCTTCAGTTCTGCTGAGAGAGGAAGCTTTTGGTCAGGTAGTTGGTTTGCCATGGTAAGGCCTGCCCCACTAATCATCTTAGTGTTGACAGTGCACAATTTTTCTCCCATCAAGTGTCTCTTACAGTCCACTTTTCCATTCCATTCTTTTTCTCTACATCTACAGAAATCCAGGAAGCTTGTGCCAAGGACCTTTTCTACATATCACCCAGATAGGGACCATCCAGCAACATCAGAGGCAGCGTCTCTCCTGATAGAGTTGGATCTGCAGGGACCTTTCCCTGCATGTAAGTATCTGAAAAGTCATGTCACAGTGGTCACAGGTATTTTATCCTAAGAGATAAGACTCTTGATGACTTAGGTGGAATCTTCCTGAGCAGCTCCCTGTGAGAAAGGGTCTATTAAGTTAGGTGTGCCTGGCCTGGAGCTCTCTGCATATGGGAGGCAGCATAGGGGCTGGTTAGAGCAGGTATGAGTAAAGCTGTCTTTGAGGCTCCTTGTTCAAAGAGCAGCCTTTCAAAGAAACCACTCTGCAAGAAGTGGGTTTCAGACTAGAGGAGACCAAGAGGCCCAGGTCCCACTGACTACAGGTCTCTGGCTCCTGCTGCCCCAATTGGTTCACAAATTGCTTCTCTCTCAGTTTTCCATAAATCATAAAGACATGTCCTTTCTCAAGCCTCACCAATATTCATACCTCATTTATTTCACTCAGTCTTAGTCCATTTAACTTGCACTAGGAAGTCCTGTTTAGAAATACATCTCCAGCCAGACTCTTCACACCCTCACTCTCGTGCATCTTCAGCCAGCCCACTCTCCCCTCATGTCTGGCAATGAACTGACCTCTGAGGGGACTCCCTACTGCTCTCTCTTGCCAAAAAATGAGCCGAAACACCATCTTAGCACAGAGAACATGCCCCTTGTAGCTGAAAGCCGCATGGTTGTTCTGTGTCACCCAGGAAGACCCCTGGGGCCTGCACGTGGACACGGGCCCTGAGGCTTCTGTGTTCTATCCAGCCTCCTTCCTCTCCCTTTGTGCTTCCTCCTGCGACCACTGGCATGGCCTCTCTTCCTTGCCCTTGGGATGCAGCACTAGGTGCTCTCATGCCTGGAATCCTTTCCCACAGGTGTTATTTCTGCAGAGACCCTACCCCACCATCCTCTGCCATACTCAACCCTCTGCTCATGCTGATCCGAGGCTCTTTTCCTGCACTGGTTTCCCTCAGAGCATTAACCCCTGTCTGGTATGAAGCCCATGCTGCCCCATGGCAGTGGGTCTGTCTGTTTCAGTGCATGGAGCCCTGTCTGGCACACAGTATGAACTCACATGACAATGAACTGAAACAGTAACTGAATGCAAATCACTAGACACATGTCACTTAGAAATGTGGAGGAAATGAGGAAGAAACGGGTAAAGGTGAGAGAGCTGGCTGGTGCTAGAAAACTTACTTTTTGGTACTAAGCCTTTCAGCAGAAGGTGATGTTACAGATTTTTTGCATGAAATATTGAAAATTAGAACTAGCATTTTTAATATAAAATTTTTTCTTAACAGTCATATGAAATGAATCGCATTCTGAGGTATTTTAATTGTGACTTGACTGACTTTAGACTGGATTGGACTCTGCTTCAGAATCGGACCAGGGAAGCTCCCCAGGATGGGGTGGGGCACTGGAGGAGGGGTGGCGCTCACATCTCCCGGCCGTAAACTCGCTCTTCCCTCTGTTGTCCCACTTGATGCCGAGTTCCACGGCATACTCGTCCCCATACCAGACCAGCAGCTGGTCTGACCACCTGGCAGCAGCCTGGCTTGACCACCTGGCATATTCAGTAGAAGATCTGCCTGTGATACTGCAAGGCCACCAGGTTCTGCTCCTTATTGTCCTGGGCACACTTCACACACCTGGGGTCAAGGCCGGGAAGGGGAATGAAACCACAGGTGATGAGTCCGCTCCACTGTCGGACCATGCCCAGCTCCTTGCATTCAGGGTCTGAGGATGCCATGGGTCCCACCACCCTACATGGGGGCCTTCTGTTTACACCTTTGACCATGTCATGTGAATTCCTATTTCCAGATCCTGTTTACAGTCCTCTTCCTGGCTGGAATGCTTTTCTCTCCTTACTTAATTAGCCATTTTATAGAGCCCAGTTCCAGACTTGTCTCCACCGGGACTGTGCATAAGACTGGTGAACTCTAGCTCCTCTTAACTCTGATTTAAGTTCTCTTTCATTCCACAGGACTTGGTGATCCTAGGCAAGCATGCAACCTTCAGCACTGACCCCAGCCTGCCTTCTCTCCTGAGGCTTTTCTCCAATCTCCCCACATGTATCCAGGGTCCTATCACTTGCCCAGTCCCTACTATGGAAACTTGGAGAGTGCTCTGACATAGCTTGAGACACACAACAGTAATAGTTTATTCACTTTCTGCCTGCCCTGATGAAAGGAGAGGCACTCAGAGAACAGCCGTGTTCACGGCCATCCTGCTTCTCATTCCTTCCCAGGCCTCAGGGCCCACTTCTCACTGGAACCGAGCCTGGGGAGGTTGTTGCCCACATGGACTCAAGGTCTCCTGTGTTAGGTTATTCTGGTGCTGTGCAGTTATTCAAAAATAGAAAAATTAAGCTTACTATTCCTAAAATCAATTGGTTAATGTCTGTCTTCAGTATATTCTCTAAAAGGACATGGGTTGTGTGATCTGCTTCAGTAATAGTGTTCACTGTCTAAACTGGGACATAAAGTGCTTGGTAAGTGTCAATTAAGTGAGTTAAAGTGTCCTTGGTGAATCTAGACTTCTCAAGTTGTTTTCAAGTACCTCAGTTTTGTTGAGCATATTGGCTTATATTTTGAGAGCACATGAAATATTTTTCTTTCTTTCTTTCTAATGTCTTTTGAAATGAAAGAGCATGATATGGAGGGAAAAGAGGAAAGAAGATGTGAAAGCTATTGAGGGAGATGGGTTGAGAAGGAAAGGTGTGTGGGCTTGTGGGAGGAGCAACGTCTACAAACTGCAGACTCACTGCACTCACCTCATCCAGTTGGCCAAAGACATGTCTTTTCCATCCACATACTCAAAGCTGTTTCTCCCTTTGATGATCTGAGTGTCAGAAGAGATACAAGCTTTCTTCTCTCTTTGATTTTTTTTTTTTTGGTAGGAAGTAGTAGAAGAGCTATGTTCCTCAGCTGTCATTGGTGCTCTTCAGTCTGCTTGGATTCAGCTGCCAGTTGGACCACATGGTAAGCTCCTTAATTATCATTCCAAGTCTGAGTCTGTTGGCACATTGGAGGCAAGGGCTCCACAAATGAGGAGTCACTTCTGTATGCCTATACCACTATCTCCCACCTCTCCTCTGATCTTTAGATAGAAGTCCTGTCTAACTGTACCACTGTCTCCCACCTTCCTCTGATCTTTAGATAGAAGATCTGTGTTCATGCCCAGTGCACACAGTACACAGGGCTGACTGTGTCATTGCCAACTGTGTCATTACCATCCGTTTCCTCAAATGTAAGAATGAAGTACCCCCACTACCACCACACACAAGGAATTAGAGGCCGGAGGACAGGGAAAGAGTGTTATTTCTCACCAGCCAGGAGTCTCCACTGTGGGCGGCCTCTTCATCGTCTGAGATCTGGCCCTTGTAGGGGGCCAAAGTGCAGGCCCAGCGGCAGATCGGACACCCCGTTCCACACTCCAAGCCTAGCCTCAGGGATGCCCGACAGTCTGATACTTAACCCAGGGGGCAGAGTGAGGGCTGAGCAGTTGGCATGCCCTTTTCCCACTGCAGAGTCCTTTACAAAGGTTGGGGGCACTTGGGCAGCACAGTTGTTCATGAAGAAATTCTGACACTCCTCCCAATCTGGAGGTGAGAGCAACAGGGATGAGGGGAGGTATAGTGATGTTGCTGGTCATAAAGACCTTCAGAAAGAACTGGGGCACTCACGGCGTTTGGCCTCAATCCTGTACCCCAAGTCATAGAGGAAGGGGATGATTAGGGGACCAAATGGTGAGGTGAAGTTATTGTACCAAGGCTTCATAACTTCTCAGTGATTGGGCCAGCGGGGTCACTCACAGAGGTAGTTGTCATTCTGGGGCTCGCTGACCACTTGGTACACATGGCCCTTTCTTTCTCATAGACTGTACCTCTTCACTTCAGTCTCCTTTCTTCTGAGTCCTAAGATGGAGTACAGAAGCTAAGCAAGGCTGGTGGGGTCTGGAGAGTTAGTCCCTGTTTTATAAGAAAGTGTGAGATCTCCTACTTGTCCATCTATACACTTTGTCAAAACTTTTTTTACATTTATTTCTCAAACTTTTCCTTTTGTATTTTCATGTTTTAATGTTACATTATTTATTTATTGGCCATGCTGCATGGCTTGTGGGATTTTACTTCCCTGACCAGGAATGGAACCCACACCACCTACAGCGGAAGCGTGGAGTCTTAACCACTTAAGCACCAGGAAGTCCCTTCTCTATACTTTGTTTCTTTTTGCTTTAACTACTGGTTCAGGAGACTGAGGCTCCACACTGACTACAGATACCCAGTTCAGTGTTAGCTTCCTGCACTTCCCATTAGTAGGTTTAACTTTCCAACCTTCTTACTTAGGAAATAGTTCATGGACACATGTACTCAGAAAATATATGTTAAGGGCACATGACACGTAAGACATTGAGCATAGGTCTGGGCACAAACACTGACAAAGTGTGGTTCCTATTATCACAGATGGATTTATTGAAATACTTGTATGTGTCAGCAGTTTTGCATTTAATGTAAAGCTTTCAAACACTGTATGAGCTGTGTATCCTTATCTTCCCTTTACATGTGAGCAAGGAGGACCTCAGAAAATATATAAGATTTTTCCAGGGCCCCACTGCTAACTTCATGTCTCAGATCAGTCCACCTTAAACCCATGCTTACCCAAAGTCCATGCCACACACCTAGGCCATACTTATTAGCTTTTTTACAGGGATCAGAGGAACTAATTATAGGAACTCCCCCAATTTTCTCTTACTGACTTTTTGTCTAGTGTGCTATCCAGAGGTCCTTGCTTCTCTGGAAGAGGGCACTGGTTTCTGAGCCTGCTTGGAACCACTTGTCTTCAGCAATTTTGTTGCTCCCGGCAATTTCTTCAAACTGGATACCTTACTTAATGGTCCCCTGGACATTCCTTTCCATGTGAGTAAAAGACAACATGTATTTCTTTAGTTCTTTAGGACTGTATGAAGTGTTTTCACGTGCATGACTTCAGTTTAAACTTTGACAATTCTTGGAAATACCTGGTGGAGGAGAATCTGAACACTGGAGTGTGAAAAAAGGACCTAAGTGGGTAGTGAATCAAAACTAGAATTCATATCTTAAGGTTCTTTCCCTTCAACTTTCTGCATAAAAGTGAAAGCAAGCCAGCGAGAATAGCTGGAGGTCAGGGAAAGAAGTAGGTAAGGGCTCATAGAGAAAGCCTTGAGGGGGGGAGGTTCTCTTAATTATTGGACCTTTGATGGATGAGGAAATTTGAAAATTTACAGAGGGGACAAAACACATCTGGAAAATAAGGTGACAAAGCAGTGAGATTGAGGAGAGGAAAGGCGATTGGCAGAAACACATTAAGACAGTCAAGAAAATGAGCTGAAAGTTGCAGGCTGACATGTCCTAGACACAATGTTTGGAATTAAAGCAGCTGGCCTCATCAATTCTGCTTGAAGAAGGCTGTACAACTAGCTGGTTCTCCTCAGTTTCCTGATCCATAAATTGGTATATATTTTAATTCTTAATGTTATAGTGGACATGAAATTTAATAACATTCAACAAATCGTTGTGAGCTATTTAATATAGTATGAAGGTGACATACATCTCTGACATCAATTTATCCCTTCAACTGCCTCTATATTTGAAGTCTAGCTCACAGATACTATCTTCAGCATTCTTTGACCTTCTTACTCCTAGATGAATGTTTAAATGTGGAGTCACTCATTCACAAAACAATCAGGGGGCCCTCAGGGGCTTTGAGCTGGGACTAGACTTCTGAGAATTAATGGGCTGGGCTAGGCTCTCAGAGCTCACAACACAGGGGCAGGCTAAACAAATGATTTCAAACAGGAGAGTTGCTTAATCAGAGTTCAGAAGAAGGACTTGTTACTGCTCCTACAAGAATGAGCATTTGAAATCTTGTCCAGCTGATGAGTTTCTATTCAAAAGCAGGTAACTTATGTGAAGTCCTTCAGTTATTTTCTTATTTGTTGGTTTTCAGTCATAAACCTGAGACTTGTCAGGGCTGTGAGTTGCTTCCTCTTATTGGAGGTAGGGATCATGTTGCCTTCTTCATCTTGGATCGTCCACTCTACAAACTGCCCAACATGTCCTTAAGCTTCTTCATCTTGGACCGTCCACACTACAAACTGCCCAACATGTCTTTAAGCTTCCCTTGGACAGATGTCTTAGCATATCCCTCACTAGCACAGCACAAAAAAACTGAGGTTGAAAACAGCTCTCAGATGAATGATATAAAGATGTATAAATAGCATGTTTGAATAAACTTAATAGAACTATGGAACTTTTAACAAGTTTGTAAGGGGTTTAGGGAAGATGCTTTGGATTAGATTGCACTGCTAGTGATACATAATCAAACATTTTTTTTTACTTCAGTTTCTTAATCTATAATGGTGATAGCTATATACCTACTTATAGGTAGTGTGAAGTGAAGTGAAGTGAAGTGAAGTGAAGTCACTCAGTCGTGTCCGACTCTTTGCGACCCCGTGGACTGTGGCCCACCAGGCTCCTCTGTCCATGGGATTCTCCAGGCAAGAATACTGGAGTGGGTTGCCATTTATTGTTTTAAGGTTTAAATAAGTTTATTCACACAAAATGCTTAAAGTCTGAAATGTTGTGAAAATAATGTAACAATAGAACAACCTACTATTGTTGCTGTTCTAACTATAAAGGTCATGATGATATCAGACATTGTGCTAAAGATTCAGGACAGGAAGGCAGCAGTCTCCAGGATCTCTGTGTTTTCTCCTATTCTCACCTGTGACTGGATCTATGAGGAAGATTTTTTTTGTCAACAGGATTTGGGAAATACTCACCTTCTGGTGTTTACTGTGCTCCTCTCTGAAGGTCATCCTAGAAAGTTTACCTAAAAAATGATGAGAGTCAGTGTTTTGGTTGGTAATGTTTCCAAACTCTGGGCATTCTAATTAAGGACACAGAATTCTGAGCCAGAGAGTGACAAGGACAAGGATTACCAAAGGAGGAATGGAAAGTGATTTCTGTATCATCAACTCCCATGCTTCCACTGGGAGCATTACATAATTTTATTAAAATTAAAAAAGAAAACATGAAACTTCATCTCTGCTTCATCTGATGCCCATAAAGTATATAATAAATTTACTAGCCTTTCATAACAAAAATACACAACAAAGTAGAAATAGAAGGAAGTGACTGCAATATAATAAAAGTCATATATGAAAATTCCTAACATCATAGTCATCAGTGAAAAGCTGAAAACTTCTAAGATCAAGAAAAAAAGTCAAGGATGTCCATTCTCAACACTTCTATTCAACATAATATTAGAAGTCCTAGCCAGGGCGTTAGATTAGAAAAGGAAACCAAAGGATTCCATTTGGAAAGAAAGAAGTAAAATTATGTCTGTTCACAGAGGACATGATTTTATGTGCAGAAAATCTTTAAAATTCCACACACACAGAAAACCTGAACAAAAAGTTGCATGGTACAAAATCAACATTCAAATATCTTTCCATGCATGAAAAATAACCATTCCAAAAAAGAAAATATAACAATCCTATTTATTTTTAAAAAACTATAGTCAAGAACTAAGTTTAAATTTTTTAAAAAAAAATTATGTTTATTTATTTGTGCTTGGTTGCAGCATGTGGGATCTAGTTCCCTGACCAGGGATTGAACTCTAGTTCTCCACATTGGGAGTGTGGAGTCTTAGCCACTGGACCACCAGAGAAGTCCCAATAATCTCATTTATAATAGTATCAAAAAGAATGAAATAATTGGGAGTAAATTTAGAAGATGAAAGACATACATGAAAACTACAAAATATCGCTGAAAGGAGTCTGACACAAGTAAACAGAAAGGCGTATCACATTTATGGATTTGGAGACAATATTATTAAGATGTTCATACTACCTAAAGCAATTTAAAGATTCAATGCAATTCCTATTAAAATCCCAAAGGAATTTTTTTTCAGACATAGAAAATCCATCCTACAGTTAATACGGAATCCCAGTTCAGTTCAATTCAGTTGCTCACTCGTGTCCAACTCTTCCCGACCCCATGAATCGCAGCACGCCAGGCCTCCCTGTCCATCACCAAATCCCAGAGTTCACTCAAACTCACGTCCATCAAGTTGGTGATGCCATCCAGCCATCTCATCCTCGGTCGTCCCCTTCTTCTCCTGCTCCCAATCCATCCCAGCATCAGAGTCTTTTCCAATGAGTCAACTCTTCGCATAAGTTAGCCAAAGTACTGGAGTTTCAGCTTTAGCATCACTCCTTCCAAAGAACACCGAGGGCTGATCTCCTTCAGAATGGACTGGTTGGATCTCCTTGCAGTCCAAGGGACTCTCAAGAGTCTTCTCCAACACCACAGTTCAAAAGCATCGATTCTTTGGCACTCAGCTTTCTTCACAGTCCAACTTTCACATCCATACATGACTACTGGGAAAACCGTAGCCTTGAGATGGACTTTTGTTGGCAAACTAATGTCTCTGTTTTTCAATATGCTATCTAGGTTGGTCATAACTTTCCTTCCAAGGAGTAAGCATCTTTTAATTTCATGGCTGCAATCACCATCTGCAGTGATTTTGGAGCCCCCCAAAAATAAAGTCTGACATTGTTTCCACTGTTTCCCCATCTATTTCCCATGAAGTGATGGGACCAGATGCCATGATCTTTGTTTTCTGGATATTGAGTTTTAAGCCAACTTTTTCACTCTCTTCTTTCACTTTCATCAAGAGGCTTTTTAGCTCCTCTTCACTTTCTGCCATAAGAGTGGTGTCATCTGCATATCTCAGGTTATTGATATTTCTCCTGGCAATCTTGATTCCAGCTTGTGCTTCTCTCAGCCCAGCATTTCTCATGATGTACTCTGCATATAAGTTAAATAAGCAAGGTGACAATATACAGCTTTGACATACTCCTTTTCCTATTTGGAACCAGTCTGTTGGTCCATGTCCAGTTCTAACTGTTGCTTCCTGACCTGCATATAGGTTTCTCAAGAGGCAGGTCAGGTGGTCTGGTATTCCCATCTCTTTCAGAATTTTCCACAGTTTATTGTGATCCACACAGTCAAAGGCTTTGGCATAGTCAATAAAGTAGAAATAGTTGTTTTTCTGGAACTCTCTTGCTTTTTTGATGGTCCAGCAGATGTTGGCAATTTGATCTCTGGTTCCTCTGCCTTTTCTAATACCAGCTTGAACATCAGGAAGCCTGATGTTGCTGAAGCCTGGCTTAGAGAATTTTGAGCATTAGTTTACTAGCATATGAGATGAGTGCAATTGTGCAGTAGTTTGAGCATTCTTTGGTATTGCCTTTCTTTGGTATTGGAATGAAAACTGACCTTTTACAGAACTTTACAGCAATACAAACCTACCTCAAGAAACTATATAATAATCTAATCTTATACCTAAAGCAACTAGAAGAAGTTGCAGTACATATACACAATGGAATATTAGCCATAAAAAAGAACACATTTGAGTCACTGCTAAAGAGGTAAATGAACCTAGAGTCTACTACGCAAAGTGAAGCAAATCATAAAGAGAAATACAAATATTGTATATTAGCATATATATAGGGAATTTAGAAAGATGGTACCAATGAACCTACTAGCAGGGCAGCAATGGAGATGCAGACATAGAGATATAGAGATGCAGACACAGTACAGAAAGGACAGGGTGGGATGAATTGAGACATTAGCATGGAAGCATATACACTACCACATGTAAAGCAGATAGCCAGTGGGAATTTGCTGTATGACACAGGAACCCCAATCTGTGATACTGGAGGGGTGGGATGGGGAGGTAGATGGGAGGGAGGTTTTTAAGAGGGAGAGGACATGTGTATATCTATGGCTGATTCATACTATTCATACTGTTCTTGGGGTTCTCAAGGCAAGAATACTGAGGTGGTTTGCCATTCCCTTCTCCAGTGGACCGCATTCTGTCAGACCTCTCCACAATGACCCGCCTGTCTTGGGTGGCCCCATGGGCATGGCTTAGTTTCATTGAGTAAGACTAGACTGTGGTCCTAGTGTGATTAGATTGACTAGTTTTCTGTGAGTATGGTTTCAGTGTGTCTGCCCTCTGATGCCCTTTTGCAATACCTACCGTCTTACTTGGGTTTCTCTTACTTGGACGAGGGGTATCTCCTCAGGGCCACCCCTCCTGACCTTGAACCTGGAATAGCTTCTCTAGGCCCTCCTGCGCCTGTACAGCCACTGCTCCTTGGACGTGGGGTTGCTCCTCCCGGCCACCGCCCCTGGCCTCGGTCGTGGGGTAGCTCCTCTCGGCTGCTCCTGCGCTGTCGCAGCCTGGCACTCTCGGCCACCGCCCCTGACCTCGGACACGGGGTAGCTCCTCTCGGCTACTGCCTTTGACCTCAGACCTGGGGTAGCTTCTCTCGGCTGTTCCTGCACCATCATAGCCTGGCACTATCGGCCACTGCCCCTGACCTCAGAGGTGGGGTAGCTCCTCTCGGCCACACTATGTGCTCTGGTGGCAGCCACCTGTGCTATGTGCGCTGGTCGCAGCTGCCTGCACTACTGTGAAGAAAGCTGAGTGCTGAAGAACTGATGCTTTTGAACTGTGGTGTTGGAGAAGACTCTTGAGAGTCCCTTGGACTGCAAGGAGATCCAACCAGTCCATTCTGAAGGAGAGCAGCCCTGGGATTTCTTTGGAAGGAATGATGCTAAAGCTGAAACTCCAGTACTTTGGCCACCTCATGAGAAGAGTTGACTCATTGGAAAAGACTCTGATGCTGGGAGGGATTGGGGGCAGGAGGAGAAGGGGATGACAGAGGATGAGATGGCTGGATGGCATTGCAGACTCGATGGACGTGAGTCTGAGTGAACTCCGGGAGTTGGTGATGGACAGGGAGGCCTGGTGTGCTGCGATTCATGGGGTCGCAAAGAGTTGGACACGACTGAGTGACTGAACTGAACTGAACTGATGGCTGATTCATGTTGATTTACAGAAGAAATCATCAAAATATTGTGAAGTAATTATCCTACAAGTAAAAATGAAATAAAACTCTTTTATACAAAAAAAAGGACAGGTATAGAGTATGTTCCCATCTCTTTCAGAATTTTCCACAGTTTATTGTGATCCACACAGTCAAAGGCTTTGGCACAGTCAATAAAGCAGAAATAGATGTTTTTCTGGAACTCTCTTGCTTTTTCTATGATCCAGCGGATGTTGGCAATTTGATCACTGGTTCCTCTGCCTTTTCTAAAACCAGCTTGAACATCAGGAAGTTCACAGTTCACATATTGCTGAAGCCTGGCTTGGAGAATTTTGAGCATTAGTTTACTAGCATGTGAGATGAGTGCAATTGTGTGGTACTTTGAGCATTCTTTGGCATTGCCTTTCTTTGGGATTGGAATGAAAACTGACCTTTTCCAGTCCTGTGGCCACTGCAGAGTTTTCCAAATTTGCTGGCATATTGAGTGCAGCACTTTCACAGCATCATCTTTCAGGATTTGAAACAGCTCAACTGGAATTCCATTACCTCCACTAGCTTTGTTCTTAGTGATGCTTTCTAAGGCCCACTTGACTTCACATTACAAGATGTCTGGCTCTAGATGAGTGATCACATCATCATGATTATCTGGGTCGTGAAGATCTTTTTTGTACAGTTCTTCTGTGTATTCTTGCCACCTCTTCTTAATATCTTCTGCTTCTGTTAGGTCCATACCATTTCTGTGGAAAATTCTGAAAGAGATGGGAATACCAGACCACCTGACCTGCCTCTTGAGAAATCTGTATGCAGGTCAGGAAGCAACAGTTAGAACTGGTCATGGAACAACAGACTGGTTCCAAATAGGAAAAGGAGTACGTCAAAGCTGTATATTGTCACCCTGCTTATTTAACTTATATGCAGATTACATCATGAGAAACGGTGGACTGGATGAAACATAAGCTGGCATCAAGACTGCTGGGATAAATATCAATAACCTCAGATATGCAGATGACACCACCCTTATGGCAGAAAGTGAAGAGGAGCTAAAAAGCCTCTTGATGAAAGTGAAAGAGGAGAGCGAAAAAGTTGGCTTAAAGCTCAACATTCAGGAAACGAAGATCATGGCATCTGATCCCATCACTTCATGAGAAATAGATGGGGAAACAGTAGAAACAGTGTCAGACTTTATTTTTGGGGGCTCCAGTATCACTGCAGATGGTGACTGCAGCCATGAAATTAAAAGACGCTTACTCCTTGGAAGAGAAGTTATGACCAACCTAGATAGTATATTAAAAAGCAGAGACATTACTTTGCCAACTAAGGTCCGTCTAGTCAAGGCTATGGATTTTCCAGTGGTCATGTATGGATGTGAGAGTTGGACTGTGAAGAAGGCTCAGCACCAGAGAATTGATGCTTTTGAACTGTGGTGTTGGAGAAGACTCTTGAGAGTCCTTTGGACTGCAAGGAGATCCAACCAGTCCATTCTGAAGGAGATCAACCCTGGGATTTCTTTGGAAGGAATGATGCTAAAGCTGAAGCTCCAGTACTTTAGCCACCTCATGCGAAGAGTTGACTCATTGGAAAAGACTCTGATGCTGGGAGGGATTGGGGGCAGGAGGAGAAGGGGATGACAGAGGATGAGATGGCTGGATGGCATCACGGACTCGATGGACGTGAGTCTGAGTGAACTCCGGGAGATGGTGATGGACAGGGAGGCCTGGCGTGCTGCGATTCATGGGGTTGCAAAGAGTCGGACACAACTGAGCGACTGAACTAACTGAGCTAACTATAGAGTATGTTCCAGTTACTGATTTCTGGATATGTTCCAAGCTACACTGTATCAACCTCTAGGAGAATAAGAAATCTCAAGAGAACATCTCATAATGGCTTTGCAAAGTGCACATTAGAGTAAATGAACAGACCAGTACATGGCACTAATGCAGTGTCAGCACTGAACTCCACAGGGTTTCCTAAGGACTTGCCAGTCAGACCCACTAAACCTCCCTTAAAGTGGAGCAAGGCATGGAGCCAAGGTGTGGAGCTCCCTGTGGTTAATGTAAGTCACTGCAAAAATAATTTTGATGCTCTCAGTTTAAGAAAATGAGAGTCAGAGCGACTCCCTGCTAATTAATACTCACTTCGCACACATATAAAGCTGGTCTCTCATTTACAAAGGGCAAGAGGTCAACCAGAAAAATCAAACCTGCCTCTGATAGCTTATGGTGATGATGTCAGATTCATGATCTCTGAAGAAGAAGATTTAGCTTTGGGACCAGGGACTGGTCTTGATCACTCAAAAGCTTTTGTGTAGCAGAGTTTTATTAAAGTAAGAAAAGGGACCGAAAAAGCTTCTGACATAGACATCAGAAGGAGGAAGGAGAATGCCCCCCTTTGCTAGTGTTAGCAAGGGAGTTATATACTTTTTAAATTAGTTATTACAATAAATCAAAGGAATGTCTCATGGCTGTAAAGATTTTACTAGATCCATTCCCATAATTTACATTTTAAGATAATAGGATTAGCCAGAAGGTTTTCAGGAAGAAGAGACTGTCCTCAAGGGGCTCTGGGTGCAATAGTCCTGGGTGTGGCATAAGCCCTCTTGGAGGAGGTTGCCATTAACCCCACCATAGAGACACCAAGCAGATGACCCACAAACTGCAGAACAATTATACCAAAGAAATTCCAGCACTGTGAAGAAAGTTCTAGGACCCACAACAGATTTCCCAACCTGGGGATCTGGCAAAGGGACTGAGAAACCCCAGGGAATTTGACTTTGGAGGCCAGTGGGATTTGATTACAGAACTGCCACAGGACTGGGGAAACAGACTCTTGGAGGGCACAAACAGAACCTTGTATGCACCAGGTGATAGGAGAAAGGAGCAGTGTCCCCAAAAGAGACTGACCCAGGCTTGTCTGTGAGTGTCCAGGAGTCTCTGGCAGAGGCGTGGGTTGGGGGGTGGCCTGCTGAAGGGTCAGGGGCACTGAGTGCAGCAGTGCAGGAACAGGATCTTTTGAAGGAGGTCGCCATTGTCTTCATTACCTCCACCATAGTTTGGTCTCAGGTCAAACAACAGAGAGAGCCATAGTCCCACCCATTGACAGATAGTCGTGTTGAGGGGCATTCAACATTCACAAGGTCCAAGGGTTTCTAAGTAAACAACAACTGATCTCCTGGAGTCTCCTGGGGGGCGCCATCAAAAAGAATTCATAACTGGGTAGACTGCCACAAAGCCAATTTTAACAGGTACCTTTAACTCACACATTAAAAAAAAAAAGTCACGTGAAAAGATATCAACATTGCTTAATGTTAGGGAAGGGCATTCAGTCTCACCTCACACAACCAATCAGAATGGTGACTGTCAAGCAGTCAATGAAGATTAAATCTGCCAGATTCCATGAAGAAAAGGGAACCCTCCGCCTCCATTGCTGAAAATGAAAATAGTGAAAGCCACTATGGAGGAGAGCATGGACATGCATCACCAATGAAAATGAGAATGAAATTAGAATATCCCTCAAACCATACACAAAAGTTAACTTCAAAGAAGATAAAGATCTAAATGTAGGACGGATACTATGCAAATTTGAGGACAATATAGGGGGGACATGCTGTAATATCAATTCCACCAAGTGTGCCTAGAATAATGAAAAACAAACCAAAACTAAGAAAACAGGACTGAATTAACCTTAAAAACATTTGCACAGCAAACAAAACCCTAAATGAAAGAGAAAGACAGCCCTCAGAATGGGAAAAAATACTTGCAAACAAAGATGTCCATAAGAAATAAATATGGGGTACATAGACACGATAAATTATCATTCGGCCACAGCAAGCAGGAAAGAATGCCATGGGCGGCCTCAGGGAATAAAGCAGACATGATCATATCAAGTGAGGTGAGAGGGTCAGGGAGGGATATTAGCTTAAGATATCACTTGTAGCTGGGATCTAAATATGTATACAGATGATCTTCTTAACCAAAGAGAAACGGTCTCACAGACTCAGAAAAGAATCAGTGGTCCCCAGAAAGAAAGAAAAAAAAAAAAAAACTGGGACAGGGAGTAATGAACTGATTCAGTCCAACATAGGGAGGCTAATATTAAAAAAAAGAATCCACCAGGAACCACTGTGTAACACAGGAATCCTATTCAACACTCTGTGATATCCTATACCGGAAAAGAACCTGGAAGAGAAAATATATACATCTACAAACAAGTGAGTCAAGTTGTTGTCGATACAAAAGGAAACACACACACACACACAACACCTTGTCATTTAACTACATATGCCAATTCAAATTAGGGAATAAAAGTACAAAAAAGGAATCAGAAAGGCTGACTCTATTGCCCTCAGGCCATGGTGACCTGAATGGTGTCACATCCTTGGAGCATGAGCTGGTTTCTGTCCCAAGACTGGAGGGTCTCAGTGCAGACGAATCTTGTGGCAGGAAATTGACCCCACAATGGACCTGGAGTGCCTCCTGCCCTCCACATGAGCACCCAATCTCCAGAGGCAGGCAGGCCCTCCTGCTGAGAAACCAAGCCTACCTCACCCAAGAATTGGTGGAGCATCTGGGCTGGAACAGGTTTGCAAGGTCCCCTGGCCACTGTATGTCCCCTAGGCTGGGCTTCCTACCTCCAGCCTCCATCCTTAGGGTCACCCCACCTACAGATGACAGCACCCTCTGCAGAGTGGTGTTCCAAAAAACTGGGATATGTTCTGGGGACACTGGGTAAGGGGGAAGGAGAAGAGATGCTAGCCTTGGGTGTTTCTTCTGGTACACTCCCCTCTAGCTGACAATCCATGAACAGAGTTTTCCATGAGACTCAATGCCTGAGGACCAGAGTGAGGCAGAAAGCAATGCTGTTTCCTTAGGGCCATCTTCCAGAACAACAACTTTAAACCTAGTGCTGTTGGGCTCTTCATATTCACAAGGCCTGTGGGACTATAAATGACACCTCCCATCCACTCATGTCCCAGATAAATCATCAGAGAGGAATTCAAACAAAGCCACCTTTCAAGAAGACAATTTCAAGAGGTAAACTGTAGTCACACTGTACAATATCGAAAGGCACCTGGAAAGTTCCTCCGGCTCATTACGTATTCAGTTCAGTCGCTCAGTTGTGTCCTACTATTTGCAATCCCATGGACATCAGCACACCACTGTATATTAAATCCACACAAATCAAAACTCCCATGAAAAATCCCCTCCCACAGGTCAGAATGACCTCTGTCTAAAACATCTACAGAGAATATGGGCTGCAGAGGATGGAGGCAAATGGGAATTCTCCTACACTCTTGGTGGGGTTGTAAATGGGTGCAGGAACTATCAAAAACAGCAAGGAGGTTCCTTATAAGATAAATATCCAGAAACCGTATGGCCCGACAATCCTAGGTCTGGGCTTAGACCCAGAAAGAAATCAGAATTCACAGTGGCCCATGCACCCTTGTTTTCAGGGCAGCTCTACTGACAATGGCCAAATGAGAATTCTTGCAGGCCAAAAACTTTGCTTTCTCGGCTGAGTGAAGCCAAATAAAAAATACAGAGACAGAGTTTGAAGGAAATAGGAAGGTGGCTTTTATTCTCAAGCCAGCAGAGATGGGAACACAGTAGGGTAATACCTCAAAGACTGTGCCCCCCACCCTGCCTATGAAGAGTATAGGGGCTTATATAAGGCAAGGGCTCACAGTCAGGAGTCAGTGATGAGGAACAAAGGGTATATGATCTTGATTTCTTCCTCATGCATTTTTTCAAAGATAGTCATTGGCTTAAGTCAGTAACCCAGTAACTGACTCTGGCAGTTAGGGTGGCTCTGCGGCCTTCTTTCTGATATGTAAGTACAAGGGGAAGAGTGTTGTAAGGGTAAACACCAGGTAGGGGATATATTTAGCATAGAGTCCAAAGAAAAATTGTTAATCGTAGTTCCTGCAGAGTTAGGGGGCAGAGAAGCAAACTTAGTTACAGACATTCAGATTTAGGAGCAGTTAAAGTAAAACAAAGAAAAATAGGAATGTTCAGGCCTGCTCACTGTTCTCTTTATCCCCTTTGTTCTCACAAAAAAGGAAAGAATAAAAAACTCATTCCTCTTTTTTTCCCTTGCATGCATTCTCAGTCACTTCACTGATGTCCAACACTTTGTGACCCTATGGACTGTAGCCTGCCAGGCTCCTCTGTCCCTGGGATTCTTCAGGCAAGAAAACTGGAGTGGGTTTCCTTTCTCTTCTCCAGGGGATCTTCCCCACTCAGGGACTGAATCCATGTCTCCTGCATTGGCAGGCAGATTCTTTATTGGCTGAGCCACCAGAGAAGCCCTTTTTATTCCTTCTCCCTGCAACAAATTCAACCAAGTTATCCATAGACATGAAAATGAAAAGAGAATGGGGCACCTCTACACTGCAAAGCTACCCAGCCCTGAATCAGAATGGAATAATGCCAGTGACAACAGCATGGATGGACAGAGTGATTACAATACTAAATAGAAGAAGGCTGAGAGATAAAGACACATATCACAAGGTATCACTGACAGGTATCTTCTTGAAACTAATGTAAATGTAGGATATTACACAGTAGAAACAAATTCACAAACTTAGAAAACCAACTTCTGATTATTGAAAAAAAAAGTTAGGGATTTGGGATAAATGAAGAGTTTGCAAGGAACAGACATTAATATACATCAAACAGAGAATCAGGAAAAAACAAAACAAACTGTTGAATAGCAAAGGGCAGCACACTGGAGACACTGAAAGCCTCTATCTAGGGAAAAAGAACCCCAAAATAATTGATAAA
This sequence comes from Capricornis sumatraensis, assembly GCF_032405125.1. NCBI lineage: Eukaryota > Metazoa > Chordata > Mammalia > Artiodactyla > Bovidae > Capricornis > Capricornis sumatraensis. Next base: position 61,049,568 of record NC_091092.1, on the reverse strand, counting down.
TGTCTGTGTATCACTGAATTAAGTTCCCATACCCCTGAAACAAACACAGCATCTGAAATCAACCCTACTCCAAAATAAAACAACGAAGAATGCACAGAAAAAGAAATAAAAAGTGGAACATGAAGAAATGCAGACACCTTGTGGCCATATTTTGTAACAGTAACTCTACAGCTGTGTTCAGTTCAGAAGAGGAAGTGAGGAGATGAGAATTCTTGATGGAGAAGCAGGGGCTTTTCAATCTCAACCTGAGAGTCTGAGTTAGGATACAGTGAAAGGAAGGACCACCAGGACCTGGCCCCACTGGCCTTGTCACCTGGTGTGGGAACTGGAGACACCCAAACTTCCCTGGCCACTTTCAGAGAAATAAAGAAGGTGGGAGAACACCATGGGAGCCACATTGGAAAAAGTCACTGGTTTGAAGTAAGATGCACTTTTCAAGAAAGTGAAGGATGGTCTCTTGGTTCTCAAAGCCTTGCAAAGACTCTGTGTTTTTCTGGAGGCATATTGAAGCCTCCCGTCTTTGAGGGCAGTGATGAGAAGGAACCGGGCTCAAAACCATCCAGCACTCTCTCCTTGAGGGTGCTGAGGATGACCAGTGTCCAGCCCAAAGGTCTTGTGGGGCCTGAAACCCCCTTATCACCTGGGACAGGAGGGGCCTCACGGGCACCCCACTGGACCAGTGGAGTCTTGGCTTGTAGGCTACAGACCTTCATCAGGTACATGACCTGCAAACATCTTGTGCCATTTAGTGTGGCAAATCTTTCTCCTTACTCCTTTTGTGCACAACAACTTTTGTTTTGAAGAAGTCTAATTTGTCTCTTTTGTCTTTTGTTGTTTGTACTTTTGGTAGCAGATCTAAGAAATCATGGGCAAATCCAAGGTCATGAACTTTTTCTCTCCTGTTTTCTTCTATGGGGTGTATAATTTTGGTTCTTACATCTAGGCTTTTGATCCATTTTGAGTTGATTTTGTATAAAGAGGGAAATAAGGGTCCAACTTTGTTCTTTTGCATGTGGGATCTGGTTGTCCCAGCACCTGTGCTATTTTTTTTTTGGGAAAATATTTGCAAATGATGCCACCAAAAAGGCCTTATTTCCAAAATACACAAAGAGTTCATGCATCTCAAAAAAATAATCAAATATTGGGCAGGTCTAAATAGACATTTCTCCAAAGAAGACATACAGATAGAAGATCAACAGGCACATGAAAAGACATTCCACACTGATAATTATTAGAGCAATGCAAATCAAAACCACACTGAGCTATCACCTCATAGTCATCAGAATGGCACCAATAAAATATTTACAAATAACAAATGCTGGTGAGGCAGTGGAGAAACAAAATCTCCTATACTGTTGGTGGGAATTGGTGCAGCTACTGTGGAAAACAGTATGGAGGAGCCTCAAAAGACTGAAAAGTTGCCATATGAATGAGCAATCCCATTCCTGGGCATATATCCAGACAAAGCTATATTTCAAAAAGATACGTTCACCACTATGTTCATAGCAGCACTATTTACATCAGCAAATATGTGAAAGCAGCCTATCTGTCTACCAACTGGTGAATGGATAAAGATATATGTGTGTGACTGTGGTGTGTGTATATATAGATAGATAGATATAGATATATGTGAGTATCAACCATGCACACACGAGGTGCACACATTATTTAACTTATTTATGCAACTGTGTGAAAGTAATTAATATCAAAAAACTGCATACTTAAAATGAATTAAATGGTTAATGCTGTGTTTTGTATTTTGAATGAAAATGAGAAAAAGTGTAGTGGTCATAATTGTTACAACATAAATGAATATTAAAAATACCCTTAGTGAGAAAAGCCATACCATAAAAGGCCACCCAGATCCCACACTCAACTAGTCTGGTTTAAATCCATCAAGGCTGTCCAAATGATGGGAAAACTCAGTAATGGTTCCAGGAAAAGAAAACTGGATCAGGATGGAAAAAGATATGTTCATGCAGTTGGGACAGCAGGTGAAACTGCAAGTGGGCCTGTGTATTAAATTATAACACAGAATTCATGATTTCCTCATGGGAGTGGGGGCTAGGTGTTGATTCCTCAAGAGAGTGTCACTGTTTTGGGTAAAACACACTGGACATTTTGTGTTAATTGGCAAATATGAGTACTTTTTGCCATTATTAAAAGCTTTCTGTACATTTTGAACTAGTGGAAAGTCAGTTACTTTTCAAAACAATCATGACAATACCATTCAAGAAATCAGGTAAGACAGGCATCAGACTTTGTTATAGAGGCTAAGATTTACCACAGCAAGTTCAACCAAAGTTGTGACACTTATTTCCCTTGTAGGAGTCCATATGGTATTAGTATTAAGAGGCATCGTGGGAAGAGGGTGTTAGTAGCCACCAAGTCTTGGGTCCTGTGGATGATCTAGATTGCAGGAGAAACAGTGAGGTTTTAGCTTCAGAATCTTTCACATTACTTCAAAAAATATGTGAAGAGGTAAGTTCAGCAAAGTTGCAAAATGGAATACACACAAATCATTTTGTTTCTATACCTGAATAACAAACCATCAAAAAGAATCAGAAAACAATCCCACTCACAATTCAAGGAAAAAAAAACTATCTAGGAATAAATTTAACCAAAGACATAAAATACTTATAATCAGAAAACTATAGGGCATTGATAAAGAAATTGAAAACAGATGCATCAGGGAAACTATTTTAAAATATTTTCCACTGGGCCCGAGAGCCTAGAAACCCATGCTCCACAGCAAGAGAGGCCAATTCCAAGAGAAGCCAACATACTGTAACAAGGAGTAGCCCCACAACCTCAAGTAGGCAAAGCCTGTGCCCAACAAAGACCCAGTGCAGCCAAAAATAAAAATAAAACAAAAAATAACTTTTAACAAAAAAGTCTATCAACAAAATAAAAAATAATGTGGACTTTATAAAAATTTCTACTCAATGGAAGACTTTATTCAGAAAACCAAAAGACAAAGCACCTACTGCATGTATGCTCATTTGCTTCAGTCAGGCCATACTCTTTGTGACCATATGGACTGTAGCCCGCCAGGCTCCTCTGTCCATGGCATTCTCCAGGCAGGAATACTTGAGTGGGTTGCCACACCCTCCTCCAGGACATCCTCCCAGGCCAGGGGTCAAACCCGCAACTCTTAGGTCTCCTACATTTGCAAGCGGGTTCTTTACTACTAGTGCCATTTCCAAGACATGTGTCTGAAAAATGATCTGATTCAAATTACACCAAACGACCTCTTTAAAATTTGGTAAAGACTGAAATACGCTCCTGGCCAAAGAAGTTAAAGAGATAGTAAAGAAGCATACAAGAGTACATTCAAGATGCTGGTGAAGGCACGGACAGTCAACATTGGAAGACAGTTTGGCACTTTTCTACAAATCTAAACAGTCTTACCTTAGGATCCAGGAAGTGTACCTCTTGTATTTAGACAACTGCTTTGCAAAACTGTGAAATAAAAACTAGCATCAAGTAATGTAAGACAGCTCTATTCATAATACTTAAAAACTTAAAGATATCAGGATGTCCTTCCACAGATGCATTCATAAGTAAATAAGGACACAGACATGTCAAGAGGAGCACAATACAGCACACCCAAAATATGCCCGTTTAACAAAAGGATTATTTTGGACTGATTAACTTTAAAAAACAGCAGCACCAGGAGATTCTTGGAAAAGCAAGTAGAAATGCCATTTTATGAAGCAGATTAACATTTATTAAGGATATCTCCATCTGTAAGTGTATGTCCCTCTCTGGGTCAGGAATTGGATGATGACTAATCAAGAAAAGCTTGTCTAAGGAATGGACCTGGATGTTAATCTGCAAAACCACCATACCCTCATTTACTGTGCTTTACCTAATAATCTCCCTTAAATGGCTTCTTCCATTTCCTAACCTCCTCCTTTTATTATTAGTTGATGATAGCATTTAAAGTAAAGTCTTGGACCATTTTTTGAACCAGTCTTGGAATGCAAAAATCAAGAGATACCTGGAGTAACCGATAACAAACTTGACCTTGGAGTAAAAAATGAATCAGGGGATAAGCTAACAGAGTTTTGCCAAGAGAACACAATGGACATAGCAAACACCCACTTCCAACAACACAAGAGAAGACTCTACAGAGGGACATCATCAGATAGTCAATAACGAAATGAGATTGATTATATTATTTGCAGCCAAAGATGGAGAAGCTCTATACAGTCAGCAAAAACAAAAATGGGAGGTGACTGGAGCCCAGATCATGAACTCTTTACTGCAAAATTCAGACTTAAATTGAAAAAGTAGGGAAAATCACTAGACCATTCAGGTATGACCTACATCAAATCCCTTATGATTATTCAATGTAAGTGAGAAATAGATTCAATGGATTAGATCTGATAGACAGAGTGCCTGCAGATCTATGAATGGAGGTTCTTGACATTTTACAGGAGGCAATGGTCAAGACCACCCCCAGGGAGAAGAAATGCAGAAAACACAAAGTGGTTGTCTGAGGAGGTCTTACAAATAGCTGAGGGAAGCAGAAAAGCTAAAGGCAAAAGAGAGAGGAAAGATATACCAATTTGAATGCAGAGTTCCAAGCAACAGAAGGAGAGATAAGAAAGCCAACCTCAGTAATCAATGCAAAGAAATAGAGGAAAATAACAGAATGGGAAAGGCTAGAGATCTATTCAAGAAAATGAGATACCAAGGAAACATTTCATGCAAAGATGGGCACAATAAAGGACAGAAATGGTATAGACATAAGAGAAGCAGAAAATATCAAGAAGAGGTGGCTAGAATACACAGAAAAACTATACCAAAAAAATCTTCATGACCCAGATAACCACGATGGTGAGATCACTCACCTAGAGCCAGACATCCTGTAATGCGAAGTAAAGTGGGCCTTAGGAAGCATCATTACAAACAAAGCTAGTGGAGGTGATGCAATTCCAGTTGAGTTATTTCAAATCCTTAAAGATGATGCTGTGAAAGTGTTGCATTCAATAGGCCAGCAAATTTGGAAAACTCAGCAGTGGCCACAGGACTGGAAAAGGTCAGTTTTCAATCCATTCCCTAAGAAAGGAAATGGCAAGAAATCTTCAAACTACAACACAACTGCACTCATCTCACAACCTAGGAAAGTAATGCTCAAAATTCTCCAAGCAAGGCTTAAACAGTATATGAACTGTGAATGTCCACATGTTCAAGCTGGATTTAGAAAAGGCAGAGGAACCAGAGATCAAATTGCCAACATCTGTTGGATCACCCAAAAAGCAAGAATGTTACAGAAAATCATCTATTTCTGCTTTATTGACTATGCCAAAACCTTACGCCAATTGAACCTTTTGAACTGTGATGTTGGAGAAGACACTTGAGAGTCCCTTGGACTGCTAGGAGATCAAACCAGTCCATCCTAAAGGAAATCAGTCCTGAAGATTCTTTGGAAGGACTGATGCTGAAGCTGAAACTCCAAGACTTTGGCCACCTGATGCAAAGAACTGACTCACTGGAACTCAGAAAATGGGTGGAAAATTCAGTTTGTTGCAGTCAATCCTGAGATTCCTTCTTTTCTTTTGGAAACTATGTTTTTTAAATGGCATTTTTGTATAAATTTTACTTGAGCAGGTATTTTCTGCATAAGAACTGAACTCAGGATTGGGGAAGGGTGGGCTTTGAATAAAATATATTTCCTGTTGCTGGAAAAAAAAATCTCAGCTGTACAACTGTAAAGATGATTTCTGCTCTGTGAGAGACAGGTCAGGACTTGTCATTATTCTAGTTCCCTGTTCCACCTAGAGAACAACACTTCATCCTTTATCAGCAGTTCTGTTCTCAGCCCAGTGCTATCCTGTCTCATCTTCCCTTCTCTGTCCTGGAGCCCCGCTGAGGTGGCCGCTGTCCATGCTGCTGGAGTGGTGTGTGGTCTGCTGCATGGGGCATCTGGGTCTCTGACGTGTGTGACTTGTGTTCGAGTGCTGTTTTAACACTATGTCTCTGTAATTGTTTGCACTGCTAGCTGCTTCAGTTTAGTTCAGTTCAGTCGCTCAGTCGTGTCTGACTCTTTGCAACCCCATGAACTGCAGTACGCCAGGCCTCCCTGTCCATCACCAACTCCCGGAGTCCACCCAAACCCATGTCCATTGTGTCAGTGATGCCATCCAACCATCTCATCCTCTGTCGTCCCCTTCTTCTCCTGCCCTCAATCTTTCCCAGCATCAGGGTCTTTTCAAATGAATCAGCTCTCCGCATCAAGTGGCCAAAGTATTGAAGCTTCAGCTTCAACATCAGTCCCTGCAATGAACACCCAGGACTGATCGCCTTTACGATGGACTGGTTGGATCTCCTTGCAGCCCAAGGGACTCTCAAGAATCTTCTCTAACACCACAGTTCAAAAGCATCAATTCATCGGCACTCAGCTTTCTTATAGTCCAACTCTCACATCTACACATGACTACTGGAAAAAACATAGCCTTGACTAGATGGCTACACAAAAGCAATCATCCTGTTCTCAAGGCAGCCCACCCTTCATGATTTATATGGACCAGTAACTGCCTAAAATGAGTGAGTGTGCTCGGCCTGGGTTCCATAAAATGCTCAGCATGGATGTGTCCTCCTTGTCAGCCGAGAGCAGCAGCTTAGCCTCTAGGTTCTCACCCATGCATGCTTTGTCCATGACCATGTCAACCCCTTCCCATGTCATTGCACAGATGAGTTATTGTGACCTGTGTGTTTTCGTTCACTTTTGTCTTAAGAAGATACGTGACTAATGAAAGCATAACCAGCATTCTTCGTGGGACACAACTGGTCGTTCCCAGGACAGCATTCTATTCAACTAACTACTTTTTGCTTTTTGTCTATTAGGAGTTTCTTAAAAATCCTACTATAAACATTGTCTTCCATTTTGAAAGTATTTCCAAAGGAGCAAACATGTTTCCTCCTTGGTTGAGGGTGCCAGTAGGCAGTCCTCATGGGGAGAAATAGGTCAGGAAGAGTAGGAAACTTTCTCATAATTGTTCAGAGATCCACATAATAAGAAATAATCCCAATTCCTGTATGTAGTCACATTTGGTCAATACAGAATGAATCTGTCCACATGCTACATGCCCAACTGACATGAAAGTTAGCATATATTCAACCATTGTTTATAAAATAATATTATTATGCAGTAGATTATGTTACCTTGGGAGACCTTGTTTGGTTTGAGAAAGATTACTCTGGTTTTATGCTTTCTCATTAAATCCCACAACAAAAAGTATAATCATGCATAGAAATCACTTGCTTGAAATTCAAAACTCTTCTTTGAAAAGTCAATAGGAGCACAGAATTACAAGCTGTATTGTGCTTATTTTGACAAAAAACAACCACCCAAATAACCCAATCTGAAACTAAGGGCAGTGTTGGCAAGTCAGCCAGTGTTAGGTCCTTGTCCCCAGCAGATATGTGTGTATGTACATTCAGAGCTGCAGGAGGCTGGAGCCAGGTATTTCAGGGAATCCCATGGTCATTTCAGATGTCCTCTGGTGGGCACATGCTATTCCATTCCAATCTGCTGATTCCTGAACATACCAGGATTCACCTGAATTCCTTTGGGGCCAGACCTCATCAAAAACCATAGAGAGCATGCCTGTGATAGGTTATGGTCCCTCTGAAAGTTAGAACCAGGTGTGGGGCTGGCTCCAGTGGTCTGAAAACTGAGTGACCAGTCAGTTTCATGGCCATGTCTAATCAAGGTAAGTCTTAGCCAAAAAACGTCGTCTTGGCATTCTGAGAGCTTAATGTGCTGTGCCCATGTAGGGCCAAAGCCTTGGGGCAACTGAACACCCCCGAATTAGGATCAAGAGTTCATGCAAGTCTGGCTCTTCAGTCTCAGGGCTCAGCCAGATGCATTCATTCATTCACATGTGTGCACCAGTGTCCATGATGAGGAATGGGTACAGACTGCACCTTTGAGAATCTTGGTGATATGGCCTCAGATGCTCCCACATGCCATTCAGGGAGCAGCACCTTCTCAGATGATCACTTCTCAGCCTAACAGATGATCACTGCACACACTGTACACTTGTCATCTCCAAGTGACTTTTTCCCCTCTTCTTGGCCCCAGGTGTGTTGAGGTACACAGCACAGCAGACGGGCCTTGATCTGACAACTGTGGCTGCTGTACTTTCGTTTCCAGTGTTTCTTGCATGAACCTGTCAGGGAGAGTGAGAAGGAGAGGAGAGATGCAAAAGGGAAGACAGAACATGGAAGCAGAATGAAGACCAGGGCAGATGGTCTCCTGGAAAATGAAGCTGGAAGAGGAGCTGGTAGTGCAACACCACTGGGAGGAGAGCGTGAGAAGGCAGTCAGAGGAGAGAGTGGGAAGGCAGTCAGAGGGGAGAGTGGGGGCAGCCCAAGGAGAGACACTGGGGCAGAGAGTGGTGGTGGGGCTTCCTCGTGCCAGGTGGTGGGGAGCCAGGAAAAGGATGAGGGTGAGCGTCCAGTCAGGTGTCAGAGGCACCAGTGAGAAAAGGCACAGGATGGAAGTGCAGGGAGGAGACAGCATGAAGGACAAAGCAGGCTTTATCTTGCCAACGGTCAACCATTCTGGGCCTCTCCTTAAGGGCTGGGGTCTGTTGACAGTAGAGTGCATCTCAGCCAAAACCTGTGGACCCAGCCAGTTGTGACATCTCCTTTCCCTGAGCATCTTTCCTTATAATCTGTGCTCTGGGAGGTGAGCTGTGCTCACTCTGTCTTGACCAGAAATAAACAGTGGACCCTGTGCCTAAGAACATCGATGGAACTGAAAAGCTATGCATGGGAAGGTTTGGTGCTCTGGGAACCGCCACCCACACCCTTCCTGTCTCTGCACCCAGACATGGTTATCCAGAATTAGCAAAGCAGATGGAGCATGGGGAGTGAAGGGACTTCCCTCAACATGCCTGGGAGTGTGGTGGGTGCTATGGGAGGCTGCGGGGTTGCTGAGGCCAGGCGGCACACTCCGTGTCTCCCAACAGCAAGCCCAAACTGTGCATGATGCTGTAGTCATGCCAGGGGACCACAGAGACCATTGAGGAGGTGGAGGCTGAGCAGGACGAGGAGGCACCCAAACAGGCCCAGGAGGCTGAGTCCCCACAGGACCCAAAGAGGATGGCAGTGTGGAGGCCCTGTTGTCCTACAGCAAGGCCATCAGCTTTGAGCACCTGTCCCACCTATCCAGGATGACGCAGCGGGCCAGACCCACATGAAGGGCAGCTCAGACAACAGCCACTCAGACTGGCTGGAGGCCAGCACCCTGCCACCCCTGACCCACGAGCAGACAACCAGCAAGCTGCTGATGATCAAATAAGAACTGTGGCCACAGTGATGGAGCTGAGAGTGACCCTTAGTGTCCACTGGGCTGCTGGGTGCAAAGACCATGTGGAAAATGTCTCCTCCGCATTTAGAACCACATGCGTGCTCATGCCCCTGTCTGTAACACGATAGGAGGTTGACAGCACAGGACACCTGGGGACTCAGGCAGCAGGGAGGGGCGGGCAGGGTCTTGCCATGTGGAACCAGTGCCCAGGAGGAACTGAGGCCAGTATTCTGGCAGGATGTTCCATGAGGATGAGCTGGAGGAGTCGAAGAAGTTCTATGTGGGGCAGTCATGCTTTCTGCTGCTCTTCTACACACTGTACAACACGCTGGTGGCCCGTTCCAAGATGGTGTGCTACTTTCTCATCATTCTCCACCACATGGTCTCCGTCTCCATGATCACCCTTGTGCTGCCCATCCTTATCTTCCTTTGAGCCATACTGTCCATCCCCCAGTCCAGCAGGCACTTCTGGATGATGGCCATCATCTACACGGAGGTAGGCTTCCCTCTAGAGCACCTGCCTGACCCCTGCTTTATGAACTAAAGTCATATTTGCAGAATGAAGATTCTCCTGTTCACATTGGTCCTAATGACCTCATTTAACAGCTGAATATTTGTATAAGTATCTAATTGAATCAGCACAAACTAGCCCTTGCATGCATGGTAAGTCACTTCAGTCATGTCTGACTCTTTGCAGCCTCATGACTGTAGCCCTCCAGGCTCCTCTGTCCATGGAATTCTCCAGGCAAGAATACTGAAGTGGGTCACCAATCCCTTCTCCAGGAGACCTTCCCGACCAAGGGATCAAACCCACATCTCTTATATCTCCTGCATTGACAAGTAGGTTCTTTACCACTGGTGTCACCTGGGAAGCCCAGAAACTAGCCCACTCCCTGACAATAGCAGAAGTCATTTGAGCCGAGTCAGGGGTAAACTCCATGGCCCCAATGTGTCTGCAGTCACAGACCCTGGAGATGCGGTTGTGGCCTTGTCCTGAAGTTGGTATCTGTGGAAGGATAATTTGTTATTCCACATGCTCTGTGCATTCCCAGCACAAAAACTGAGACTTTTTCCCTTAATATTTGTATCACTGTTCCTCGTCTAGAACTATTCTTAAAGGGAGTCATTTCTTCTAATTTCTCGCATCTGTGCAGGTGGCCATTGTGGTCAAGTAATTCTTCTAGTTTGGGTTCTTCCCCTGGAACAAGAATGTGGAACTGAACAAGGACAAGCCTTTCCACCCACTCAACATCATTGGGATGGAGAAGAAGGATGCCTATGTGCTCTACAATCTCATCCAGGTGCTGGCACTCTTCTCCCACCACTCCAGCCTGAAGGTACTGCCCGCCTATCGCCCCTGGCATGTTCCCAAGAACCGTGTGGTGGGATTGCGAGGGGCTGGGATGCCACAGGCAGGGTCTATCTGTGTGCTCTTGTTTTCTTTGTTAACAGTTTTGTTCATTTCATTCGTTTTCTCAATATTGTGTACTCAATATTGTAGTCTGTGATCAATTAGGGGAAATTTCCCCCTATTTCTACTCTGGGATGCATGCATGCATGCTAAGTTGCTTTAGTCATGTCTGACTCTTTTGCGACCCTATGGCTTATAACCTGCCAGGCTCCTCTGTCCATGGGATTCTCCAGGCAAGAATACTGGAGTGGGTTGCCATGCCCTCCTCCAGGGGATCTTCCTGACCCGAGGATCGAACCCACACCTCTTATGTCTCCTGTATTGGCAGACAGGTTCTTTACCACTAGCTCCACCCGTGAAGCCCACCCTGGGATGAAGGTACCCTGATTGTTCCACATTTGTGGGAATTGCCCAAAGGGTGTGTGGTTCTTACTGTTGGATTCACTAAGTTGTGCCTGAGTTGAAGGAAGATCATTGGGGAGCTAGAATTTGGGGTCTCCTCTCCAGCCAGACCTTGACCCATCCCCTTCTAGGAGCATTGCTTTTCTCATGGTTTTCTTGCTCTGAAACCACTGGTTTAGTGAGAGACTGTCCAATCCATGGGCCTGGGGATGCCAGACTGTGCTCCCAGAGAGGGCACTTCTGAGAAAGCCATGCCTGCATTGCTCTGGGAAGACACGTCTGCAGGGTAACCTTCTCGGGATCTGTACCTCCTGTCATCCTGCTGAGCACCTGAGGGGTTTCTCATCTCAGACACTGTGAAACATAAGCTGAACTTATGATATGCCACTCAACTACACATTAGAGATTGTCACACAGCACACTTTGGATGTATTGATGTGTTTACAGTCAGAATCTCACTTTCCTTCTCTTGTTTTAACTGTGTCTCCTTGTATTGATATAACATATCTTATATTAATTTTGTCCAATAATATCTTTGTTAGTTCCTTTTCAGAACAAGCTTGGTCTAAGTTAAGGTACATACATGCCACATCCAGCACAGTGGGTGAGAAAGACCTGAAACGGAGATGAGCACATAGTGAAAAGACAGACACATATAATTTGGCAAGAGGGGAGACAGGGAGCCCTCTTACTCTCCATGACAAGAAGACGAAATGGCTCCTTTCAGCCGCACTTTTATTGGCAGAAGTCACATGAGATCATTAGGGAATACCTACCCTAGGGAGCTTGATTAGCGAAGGCTCTGCTGTTAATCAGGAATATCTTGTTTTGTTTCCATGGGGATGAACGCAGGTGGATATAGTGAAGTGGAGCAGAGAGCACGTCCCTCCCCAAGAATGTCCATTCAGCATGCTTACTAAGGCAATCACGAGGACACAGTTTGCCACACCCTCGAGTCATGGGGCAGATTCTGGTCTCTGCTCCACCAGGCTGCAACACACACATACATGTACACACACATACATGTGAATGTGTGTTTGGCCTATATGTTACTTGGTGAGCTGTTTCACACAGGCTTTTATTTATGTGGACTGTGAACAAGACCTTCACTTTGCCTTCTGTCACTTTGCAAACTACCAGTCCCTAACCCTCCATTTGAGGGGGTCTTTCCTGTGTCATTGGTGTGTGGTAAGTTTGCAAAGCTACGTATAGGTAGATAATAAGCTTTCTTAGGATCCCTGACCTTGCTTTGGTTTTCTAGTTTTTTTGTATTTTTTAATTTCAGCTTTGTTGATGTATTATTGTTCAGTTGCTAAGTCATGTCTAACACTTTGTGACTCCGTGGGAGCTCATACTAAGCTCCCCTGTCTTTCACTATCTCCTTGAGTTTGCTGAGATTCATGTCCATTGAGTCAGTGATGTCATCGAAACATCTCATTTGTCAACTTCTTCTTCTCTTGCCCTCAGTCTTTCCCAGCATCAGGGTCTTTTCTCATGAGTCAGCTCTTCCCATCAGGTGGCCAAAGTATTGGAGTTTCAGCTTCAGTACCAGTCCTTCCCATGAATATTCAGAGTTGATTTCCTTTAGGATTGACTTGTTTGATTTCCTTGCTGTCCATGGAAACCTCAAGAGTCTTTTCCAGCAATGCAGTTCGAAAATGTCAACTCTTTGACAGTCTTCTTAATGGTCCAACTGTCACATCCATACATGACTACTGGAAAAACCATAGCTTTAACTAAAGGATCCTCTGTTGATGTATAATTGGCCAGTGAAATTGTAAGGTGTTAGAAGTTTACACATGGTGATTTGATAAGTATATATATGGTGAAAGGACCCTTGTCTGGTTAGTTAACACATCCACCACTTCCTCACCTGCCTATTGGTCAGTGTTTGGTGGGAACACTTAGGTTGTGCTCTCCTAGCAGTCTCCACTGTCCAGAAGTGTCATCAGCTGCAGTTGCCCTGTTTGATGTGTGGTTTCCTATCCTGAGGGACATATCCTTGTGGCTAGGATGTCACTGGGCCAAGTCTCAGCCTCTGTCTGGACAGCAGGCTGAGCTGTCCCTTCCCTGCCTCCTCAGTGTCATGGCCTCTGGGATGAAGATGACATCATGGACAGTGGCTCAGAAAAAGTGGACTTGGGCAATGAGCTCTCCCTTAGCCATGGCAAGAGGGCCTCCTCCAACTTGCTCAAGTCCATCAACCTGGCCATGTCCATGGATGTGGTGCATATGGCCTTCCCTGAGCAGCTGGCCACCGTCTGGAGGAAGTGCTCCAGCAGCGGCTCCCAAACATCACAGGGGTCTGGCTTTTCCTCAAATAGGTCTAAGAGAGGTATTGTCTTGTGGTGTCACTGCAAGGACCCCTGAGCAGAGTCACCCTCTGGTGCCAGAGGGTCAGGGGCAAGGGAGCTGGGTGCTGTTGAGGCAGCAGATATTGTGAAATGAAATGAATGTATTTTGTAACCAGCCCGACTAAGTTCAAATCCTGGTTGAGCCGTGGGTGCTCACAACCCTGTCTAGGGTATCTGTCTGAATTCTCCAAACTCCACCTAGGACAAGGATTTCAGGTTTTGGTGAAAAGTGGCCAACACACTGCCTCATACCTAGTGAGTGTCAGACACAGGGTACTTGTCAATCATACCCAGAGATTCTGCCGGGTGTGCCCAGAGTGATGTACATCACGATTTATTTTGAAAGTACACTTAGATTTAATCAATAGGAACTTTAAGCCAAACCACCTAGTTATTTCCTATGCTAGTTAGTAATTTCTTACTAAATAGCCAGTGACAGGAAAGTACACGTGTGTTATGGTCACCCCCTTGGGGTAACTGTGCTTTCATGTTGACAGCGCTCCTGAAGCCCTCCAGACTCTATATTCATCTGAAGAAAACATTTTTCTACCACTGGCTGGCCATCTCATATTGGTTTCACTGATAAATTTGGTCCTGAAAAAAGGCGTGGTCCTGGACCCAGACTAGAAAACACAACCAAAACCTGGAATTCTTCCTGGTACAGAGGCCCCAAAGCCACCTAGAAAGGGGCCAGCAGTGGGTGTGAAAGCCCACGGATGCCTTTGGGTACAGAAGCAGAGTAGGGGCTGCAGATCCCAAGTTCTCTATTGCTGTTCTTACAGGCATCTGTGCATCTCACCCTCTAACCTGCCTCCAACTGTCCCTCTGCTGTGGGGGTGGTGGGCTTCTATGATAATTATGGCAACAAATTCACAACTCACAGTGCATTTAGGTTCCCTCTTGTCTCCAGGCAGCACAAGCACCCAGAACAACAGCCAGAAAGGAAGCAGTGTCGTGAGCGTCAAGCAGAAGAGCAGATGGAAACTTTACAAGGAGAAGCTGCAAAAACAATCAAAGCAAAAGCCTTTACCATAAAGAAGTGAGGGAGTGCATGAGGGTACCTGGAGGCTGGGAGCACTTCCTCAGCATCAGCCAAAGGTGACATGTAGAGAAGTGACCTCTCCCATCAAAAGTGTCAACAGCTTCGGGCAGAAAAAAATGCCTCACCATGATATTGCTTTCAAAAATCACTTTCCAATAGGATGATTAATTTTTATATCTGTTGCACTTCTAAAACTAGCTCACCGTATGTAATTCCAGGCACATGAAAGAGTCCAACCAGACAGGCAGTGAGGTCAAATCGGAAGGTTCTCAGAGATATGCTCACCCTGTAAAGGGAAGCCAAGGTGCACTCGAGAATTGGTTTGTCCTTCATGCAGCCCAAGGTCACCAGCCAAGGTCACAGGCCCTCCCTCCCAGGTATCAGGGAGTCAGACTGGCAGCAGACAGAAGTGAAAGCAGGCTGGTGCCTCAAGGCTGGCCCTGTGTCTTAGCTCTGAGACCGAGGGCCATGCCCACCGGGACAAGGTCTTGATTGTGAACCATGAAGAGGAGGGGCAGAGGCTGGGCAGCCAGCCAGAGTGGAGGCACAGGGATGGAAGAAGCCCTAGAGTCCAGGATGATGCTTGACCCCGGGGAGGAGGGTGGAAGGGGGAAGAGTGGGGCTTCCCGGCATCTACCAGGGCCCAGCAGCACCAGGGGTCCTGTCACTCTCCCCGCAGCCCAGGCCCTCGGGTCTCATTATACCTTTTACAGAAATGGACATGAGAGCACACAGGGCTCTGTAGCAGGATCCAAGTCTCACAGGTGGAGAGCAACTGAATCAGGGGACAAACCAGCCCCTCATTTCCATTATGCTTCAGGAGAGAAGCCATGAACTTGTGCAAAGTCTGTGTCAGAACAGGGGCCCCTGCCCCCATTGGAGGGTCTTGAGGATGGAGGGGGGAGGCAGAGCTGTGGGGAGGGCAGCCGATGGTAGAATGGTGGGACTCTGGTGGGTCCTGTATTTCCACCCACCTTACACTGGGCATCTGTCCCATCGGACCCTGCAGCTCTATGTGCCCATCAGGCAGTTCTTCTACGACCTCATCCACCCCGACTAGAGCACTGTCACCAACATGTATGTGCTTATGTTCCTGGTGGACACCACAGACTTCATCATCATTGTCTTTGGCTTCTGGGCCTTCGGGGTAGGTGGGGGACCAAGGCCACTGCACCCCAGGGATGAGCGATGCTGTCCTTCACAGGCTCTAGGCACTTGGGCTTCAGTAGCTGCAGCTCATGGGCTCTAGTGAAAGTTGCTCAGTCTTGTCCAACTCTTTGCGACCCCATGGGCTATACAGTCCATGGAATTCTCCAGGCCAGAATACTAGAGTGGGTAGCCTTTCCCTTCTCCAGGGGATCTTCCCAACCCAGGAATCGAACCCAGGTCTCCTTCATTGCAGGCAGATTCTTTATTGACTGAGCCACAAGGGAAGCCCAAGAATACTGGAGTGGGTAGCCTGTCCATTTTCCCATGGGCTCTAGGGCACAGGCCCAATAGTTGCAGCACACTGATTTAGTAGCTCTGAGGAATGTGAGATCTTCCTGGATCAGGGATCAAACCCATATCTCCTGCTTTAGCAGGTGGATTCTTTACCAATGAGCCACCTGGGAAGACCAAGACTGTTTTTTTAAAGCACTTTTCCAAGGACACAAAAATAGAGAGATAGTACAGTGATTTTTCCATTTACTTCCTGGCTCCAAACAAACATAGCCTCACCTGTTATTAAGAACACCACCAGACTGATACATTCATTATAACTGAGGAACTTACAGTGATATGTCATAATCACCCAGAGATTATAGTTTATACTAGGATTCCCTCTTGGTGTTGTACATTCTATTTGTTTGGATAATTGTAAATGAAATTCCACTTTCTAGATATGCCAAAGTTAATCCTTACACTGACTCAAGGATGTCTCATTTACATCTATGTTTTGGCAATAATAAGTAAAGCCACTAATAGCATTCATGTGTACATGAGTTCTCAAGTCTTTTGGGTGAAGACCCATATGGTTGCTGGATCATACAGTAAGAGCATGTTTAGTTTTATAAGAAATTGCCAGGCTGTCTTCCAACATGCTTGTGCCATTTTGTATTCTCACCAATAATGAATGGGAGTTCTCGATGGTCCAAATCCTCAACAGAGTGTGGTGTTGTCCCAGAAGCAGAGTGGAGCCATTCTAATAGGTGTGTAGATATTCTTTGTGTGTGCCTGGATGTGTGACATCATCAAGTGACTTCTTAGGTCGACTGATCACTAGGGATCAAGCTGGGAAAGACACAGCCAGACTAAAGTATTTTAGAGTCCTGCCCGAACCATCAGGAGGCAGCTTTGGGCACATTAAGTGAGCAGATTCACTTCCTCTGGACATAATTCCTATTCTGACTGCTTTTCAGAAAGAAAAGCAGAAAACAAAATTGAAGATGGTAGCTAGAACAGCACTTTAGTATCAGGAATGGGTAACTCAGAGTGTTTCACACCTTGAAAGACTTTATGTGAGGAAGACTGGTTTTGAAGTAATGGGGTGGAGAGGAAACCCTCCAGCTCCAGGCTGCACAGAGGATATTTGGAATAAGGTTCCACACCCAAGGAAACATGCACTTGGGAGAGGAGGCGATAGGTCCAAGTCAGACACATTCCCTAGACATTCAGTAGGTCCCACAGGAGGACTTCTTTCTCAGAGCCTTGTGGAGGGGGTTTGGATCAGGCGAGTCCACGTGGAGGAGGTCTTTATGCTCCTCCCTCTGGCTGTTTCCCACAGCCCAGAGTGTTTGCCCTTCCCTGGTCCAGCACTGTGACTAACACCCATGCTCAGTCTAGACCAGTTATGTCATATGTAACAGTTAAGACCTGTGAAATGTACCATTCTCCATAAAAGATTTTCGGGGAGAAAAGAAAAACTGCACCCATCAATGAACATGAGTTTAAGAAGATATGTACTGGTTAGGAAACTTTCCAGTGTTGGGGAAGGTACATCTCAGACCCTCAGGAACAATAGCTACATCCACTGACCAGGCATTTTACAGATAGGTCACATCAAATGGAAACTCACACCAGTGCTTTCACCTTGTACTGTTACAAGGCTCATTTTACAGCTGGAGAAATCCAGACTTTGAGTGTCCAAGATTTCATGGTTATCAGTAGCAGGATACGTATTCAAAGTGAGCTTCGTGTGGGTGCAAAGCCCCATCCCCCCAGGGACCTGACCTGTCTCCCTGACAGTCAAGGGAGATACGACTGGGCCATATGGACACACCTCCGTCTGGGTACTGGAGCTTACAGGACATGCCCCCTACATATACCTGGTATGTCCATATATAAGCACATGTAATCTGCAGTCTTTATACATATATATTGGACACACACCACACAGACATGTGAAATGTATTCCTGTCTATGAATGAGGATTAAACAGTGAAAATCATGGCACTCCAGTAGGTAATATTATCTAATCATCAAACCGAGGGTTCCTCTAACTCACCTGCTGCTGTTCACCCGCTTCAGCGAAAACATCTTTTCTACAAAAGGTTTCTGAAATCTGGTGGCTGGTGACAGGCCCCCATGAAAAGAAGTGTGGTTCCCTGTGCTCCCTCACTGTCACGGGTGCCACAGTGCCCATTCAGGCGTCTGTGTTGGGACTTCAGCCTTCTCTAAATGGTCAAGGAGGCCCCCTCCAGTGAGGACAAGGGAGTCCAGTCACCCCAGAACAGAGGGTCCCATAGAATACAGCTTCATGCTACTGGGACTCCTGGGACTCTGGGCTGGCCTGTCAGACTGAGCCCCCCGCCTGGCATCCTCAGTGAACTCGGGAAGTCAGAGGCTTGGTCTGTTAACAAATCTCCTGTGAACAGAGGGAGGGGCCCACATCCTGCAGAGACTTGAGCTGAGAAACAGAGGAGAATAAAGGGCCTCAGGGGATGCATGTGCGGTCCTCCTGACAGCCCTGAGAGACCACGGGGTTTGGTGTGTAGATGTGAAGTCACTGATCTCGCTGGGAGGGGAGATGTGAGGGCCTGGGTCACAGAGCTTGGGTTCAGGTCAGCAGATTGAAGAAGCCCAGTCGTGCTAGGAGTCAAGGTAGACTGCTGAGGGGGTTGGTCTGGGGCCCCAGAACCTACAGGCCGTCACTGCTTTTAGCCCTGGGAAACCACAGCATGGTTGTGGGAATTAGCCCCCCAATCCCGGTTTCCCTCTCAGGTGTCCTGGCTAGAGAGGGCCTGGGTCTCTAAGGGAAAAAAAATCAGGTGGGCAGAGGGCAAAGCCCAGACTAGCTGAGCGTCAAGGCGAAGAGCATAGGGAAGGCTGAGTGACTCCTGGGACATCATCTCAGCCCATGGTGTCCTCAGCCACTAAGAAGCCCTGAGCTTGGAACCCTGATATAATGTCCACAAGTCTCCTCCTGGGGCCTCAGGGCAATGAGGCCGTTGGTGTGAGGGTCTAGTCTCTGCTGAGGACTTTGGCAACCCAGGACCTGCCAAGGCTCAGGATGAGGACCCAGTGGGAGAACACAGGTGACCCTACAGTTCCACGCCTCAACTGCCAGCACTGGGCATCGCTGGTGGTGGGATGAGCACTTCACAAGGTGTCCTGACTTCTGCATCAGGGTCTCAGAGTAGGAACCTAGGAATAACAGGTGGGATCTCATGTGGGCAGAGGGGAGGGTGAAGTTCCTCTAAGAAGTCAAAGGGGGTACACTGACAGCAGACTCAGGGGATCCTGGACCCCAATCTGAGGGGACACCACAGGTCACTGCTTCTACCTTCAGCCCTGGGAGGTCTCAATGTGGAATTAGCACTCTAGGCTGGTCCTCACTTTCTGACATTCAGGTCTCAGAGAGACTGCCTACCTGGTAAGAGGGACAGGGCCAGATATTGGGAGAGGAGAGAATCCCAGGTCCTGCCTGGGGACAAGGTAATGTCCTGAGGGAGGACTGAAGGGACCCAAAGGGAAGACTGACGGAACTCAGAGATCCCTGCCCCTGTCGTCCGCCCTGGGAGACCCTGGGATGAGAAGAGCTAACTAGGCCTTTCCTGACTTCCTGACATCCGGGTTTCAGAGAGACTGGGGCCATGGTGTGAGGAGCCGGGTTTCAGATGCGGAGAAGATGGAGCTCAGATCCTAATGGGAATCAGGCTGAGGACCCTGAGGGAGGACTGAGGCCAGACCCCAGAACACAGGAGACCCTGGTAGTCCCCAGGCAGGACAACCTCGTGCAGCATTTCCTGACATCTGGGTCTCAGAGAGACTGAGGACCTTGTGAGAGTGGGAGGGGGGTGGTGGTGAGGTAGGGGTGTCTCAAAATGGCAGATGGAAGAATCCCGGGTCCTGCCTGAGAGTCCAGGCTCCATGTGGAGGAAGGGTTGAGGCTGTTAGACCCCAGGGCAGAGATGCCATCCTGGCCCTGTGGTGGGTCTTGGAGGCCCCAGAGTGGGGTAAGCAGTTCATTCACCTCTGGCTTAGGGCCCTCGGGTGGTGAGGTGTTAGGTCCGAGGGTGGAGGCTTCAGATCTGCAGAGGATGGACTCCCAAGACCCCGAGGCAGGACTGAGAAGACCCCCACCTCTGTGGTCAGTGTAGAAGACCAGTCGGGACGTGAGGAGGAGGTGAAGACCAAGCATCTCCCCAGCCCAGACCCTGCAGGAGGCCCTGGAAAGGTGTGGCCACATGTGGGGCCCCTCAGTACTTTCGGTGCAGACTCAGGTCTTATTTTTAGTTACCCTGAAGGTCCCCAAAGGGGAGGAGCCAGGCTGTGCCAGGCAAAAGGGGGCACTACAAGAGAACCCCGAGAGGACCACCCACCTCACAACTGGGGGTACTTCACAGAGATCACCTCTCCTACCAACACAGAAGGATCAAGTCTGTGCCACAGTCTACCCCCAAGGTGCCCCTCCATTTCTCTCACAGGGCTCCAGGAACCAGGAGGCAAAGGCGGAGGTCTGAGGCCTGAGTCCATAGGTCAGATAGTTGAGGAGGTCCAGGCAGTGCCAAGAGTCAAGGTGAGTTGGTTACCCTGAGTGTGTACCAGGGACTCTACATCCCAGAACAGTGGGGGCCCCAAAAAGCCCTAATCCCCCCCACCATGTCAGCCCCACACCCTCCAGCTGTGCTGACTGCACACTGGTGAGCCACCTCACGTCCTCCTTCAGGAAGCCAGGGGTTAGGCCGCTGAGGAGGAGCTCCTCTATGAGGCCTGAGAGCACCCCTCAAGAGGAGACTGGTAAGTGGCCTGAGTCAGACCACCCAGGGTGGGTTTCTCAGCTGAGGACATTCACAACCACCCTCTCCTGCAGGCCCAGGGTCCCCATCTGTCCCCCTTCCTCACTCCTGTCTGCACGTCAATCCTGGTCATCATGCAAGAGATGCATGAGCTCTGCCAGCCTGAGAGAGTCTTTCAGGATCCAAGAGAGGAAGAGGGCCTGATGGAGGCACAGTTCATCTGGGGTGAGGAGAAGGAGGTGGTGGAGGAGGAGGATGAGAAGGAGCAGGACGTGGAGGAGGAGGAGGTGGAGGAAAAGGAGGTAGAGGAGGTGGAGGAGGAGGAGGAGGTGGAGGAAGGGGAGGAGGAGGTGGAGGAGGAGGCGGTGGAGGACCAGCAGCAGCAGCAAGTGGAGGGAGGAGGAGCAAGTAGAGGAAGGAGGTGCAGCTACCTTCTCCTCCTTCTCTCGGTCCCGGGCACCCTGGAGGAAGTGGCTGCTGCAGCAACACCCAGTCTCCCCCAGAGCCCTCTGGGTGTCTGGCCCTCTCCCGCTGTCTTGGCTGCCACTCCAGGGAGCCAATATGAAGACCATGACCTCAGCAGGCAAGATGAAGTGCCAAGCATCTCACGTGACCAGGAAGATGCCAGATCCTGGCTCTGAAATGCACTGCAGGTGAAGAAGAATGAGCTGGTGCAATTCCTGTTCAGCAGATGTCTTGCCAAGGAGCCCATCACAAAGGCAGAAGTGCTGAACAGTGTGTTCAAAGATTACCAGGACCATTTCCTGGTGGTTCTCGGTCAAGCTTCAGAGTATCTGCAGCTGGTCTTTGGCTTGGAGGTGAAGGAGGTGGACCCCAGTGAGCACACCTATATCCTGGTCTCCTCCCTGGGCCTCATCCTCAGTGAGATGCTGAGCGATGGGCAGAGGTTGCCCAAGGCCGGCCTCCTGGTGGTGATCCTGTGCCTGATCACTGTGGAGGACGGCCACTCCCCTGAGGAGGAGATCTGGGGAGCACTCAGCAGGATAGGGGTGTGTCTCAGTAAGAACACTTCATCTATGGGGAGCCCAGGGAGTTGCTGACCCAAGTGTGGGTGCGGGAGGGGTACCTGGTGTACCAGCAGGTGCCTGATGATGACCCTGCTTGCTACGAGTTCCTGGGGGGTCCCCAGGGCTATGTGGAGACCAGCAAGTTTAAAGACATGGAATATCTGGACAGAGTTGGTTGAAGGGGTCCCAGCTCCTTCCAATCCCTCTGCAAAGACTGCGAGGGAGGAGGAAGGAGGACTCTGAGCCAGAGCAGCAGCCAGGCTCCTTCCAGGCCATGTCCAAGAGCTTGCCCTAGGGGGCAGGAAAGGAGGCTGATTCTTCCCTCTGTGATTGAAGAGGGAACAGTCAGCCTTCTCAGCAGTGAAGGTCCAGGCCCGAAGGGGGAACCCGGTGTCTGGCATCTTTGTGTTCCTGTTCTCTACAATGACATGGAGGCTCATCTCTGTTTTATTTAGGAATTTTTAAAATGTTATTCCTTTTTATAGAAGATAATGCATTCCAGTACCTAACTACATCAATGAAGTTGATCATACTGTGTTTGTACTTAACCAGTTCAAGATGAAGAGTTTTCCTGTTCTGTAAAAGAGATTAGGAACACTTCCATTTTATTCTGTGGTCCTGCACAAGATAACATGGAATTAGAATTAGAATGATTTTGGAAATGTGCATTTATTTAGCAGTGATATAGTTGGTGGAAAAATTAGAAAATAAAAAGTGATAGTAGTGAATTCTTGCTTCTTATACCTTGTGTGTGTTCATTTTGTACAGCTAAGGGATCTCAGTTTATGTGGATTTGCCTGGGTTATCAAAAGAAGTAGCAATTCATCTGAGTCAAGCAGCCCCCTCCTCACTGGTGCATTCATTGAAAAGACCTTTATGGAGCCTCTGCTCCATGAAAGCCCCTGTGTTAGCAGTGGGGACACTGGGAGAAGGAGGACACCCCCACATCTGGAGCAATGGTCTAGGAGCCACAGTCACATGAGGTGCATCATGGGAGTGAGGAAAAATGGGACATTGCTGTAAGGTGTCCTTTTGGCTCTTGGATAAACCCCAGAGAGATCTCTTTCTGGGGCAACATGGAAGGGGTCCTGGCTCTTGTCAGTTTGCTGCTGACCACAAGGATGGCACAGGTGTTTTCTACCCATTATCTGCTAGGAATCCTGAAGAACTCCCATCTCAGTCCCTTGAAGTGATGCCCAGAAATCCATGGACTGAGCCTCTCTTTCCTGGTCCTGGGGGCCCAGAATTCAAGGTATTAACTAGCTTTTAATTATCTTCATTGCAATTGGGCATTGTAATCAAAGACTCAACATTTATCTGCAATGATGAAAGGTAAGCGTTTGGATGCAAGACCACCTGGAACACATGCAAAGAGTGGTTCCCGCTTCTGTTTCCTGGAGCTGCTTGGGTCCTGCTGAAACACTCCTCCACACCCAAATTTCACAGGTCCTCTAACGTGAAATGGGCCTTTCTGGGTAACCCATACAATGAAGAATCTGCTTGCATTGTGGGAGTCCTGGGTTCAATCCCTGAGTCAGGAAGATCCCCCTGGAGAAGGGCATGGCAACCCACTCCACTATTCTTGTCTGGAGAATTCCATGGACAGAGGAGCCTGGCAATCTATAATCAATGGAGTTGTAGAATCAGATATGACTGAGCGACTAACACTATGGTCCACTACAGTTTAAGTAGAAAAGTTTCTTAGTTTTATTTATGAAACATCCTGTTTGGCTAATTAGGAATTCCACACCCTATTGAGGTGTATATTCTCTAACCTCCCCTGGACCACAAAGTAGCCAACCCCATCCAGTGGAGAGTGGAGGATTTTCTGGGGGCAACTGTGTGAAAGATTCCTGCCCCGTTATCACAGGGTCAACAGTTTCCAGGCCCTGCGAGCTCTGTCTCATCCCTCATGTGCATCCTGCAATCCAACACACAGGGCTCCTCACACCTGGTCGCCTCCCAGATGAAGAACTGAGGCCATGGGGCTTGGCCATCTTCTCAGGATCATGTGCTAGTGAGGGCCAGGGTGGGCTCAGAGCCCTGGTCTCAATTACTCTGGAGCCCCCACCCCTCCCGCCCACCCCAGGCCATGGTCCAACCTTGCAACTTCTCATACATTCCTCTTCTCAGTGCTACATGATGCCTCTGAGGTGACAAAAATCAGGGCTGTGGAAGGAAGGGGACAAGGAGAATCAGAAGCCCTGTGGGGCTGCTCTGTGCTTTGCTGAGAACTGACTCTGCTCGGGGCCGGCGTCTCTGTCCAGTCCTAGTGCCTCCAGCCTGAGGGTGGTGCCCTGTCCCTGCTGCTGCCATGGGGCCTCCTGCCCAATTGAACCTACTAGGCTGACCAGCTCATCACTGAGCAGGAGGGAGGGAAAGCCTGGCTGTATGGTCCCAGTTCCCACTGGGATAAGACCCTACAGGAGGCTCCTCCGATATGGGAGGGAAGGGAACACAGGTGGACCCTGGAGACTCCAGATCTCCCGAGCTGCAGCGAGGGAGGGGAGCAGTTGGAGGGCCTTTGGGCTGGGGACACAGGAGGGTGGACACCAAGCACAGGGGCAGGAGAGTGAGGTGGAGAAAGGCAGGCCTTGGATGTCATGAGAGCTTGTGTGTGTACAACACAAGTGTCCCGAGCCACGGCTGACAAAGACCCCTTTGGCAACACACAAACACACTGCCAGGGCCTGGGTGCTTCCTGGAGGAGGGGGACCAGAAAAGGCAGCTCCCTCAGGACCCAGGGGGTGAGGAGGGGCCCAAAGTGTGGAAGGGAGCAAGAAAGACCAGCTAGCCAGGCTACCCACAGATACCATGACCTTCTGTCACCTTCAGAGGAGCCACCAGGGGCCCCCACCAACGTTTATAGCCTCCAGAATTGTGTCCCAGTCAGATGGGAAGCAAAGCTTTGTCAACCTGCTTTTAAGCAGAAAGGCCATGAGGAAGCCCAAGTTGAAGCCTGAATCTCATCCCTGCCACCAGTCATCAGGCAGAAAGGCCCCTGGGAGAGCTTCTCCCACATCCTCTTAGCTCTCCCCTTTCAGATACCAGGCTTTGGCCTTCACACAGGGAAAATGACCCTGCTACTGGTGGAACTGGGAGACAATGCCCTAGGGTCCTCAAATACGGGCCTTTCCAAGGTGCCAGTCTGTTTCCTACACAGTAATTTTCAAGAACATCGGCCCACAAATACCAGAGAACATGCATCTCCAAACCCACTCCTCTACTGCCCACACGTGGTAAAGACCAGTGACTCACTCTGGTTTCGTCCAGTCCCACACCCGCACTCTCATCCTTTTTCAAATACAGGTAGACGGGGGCTTCCTTTGGTCACATCTAGCTCAACAAGTTAGACATGTCCCTGGGAGTGAGTGTGTGTAAAGGAGAGCCCTTAAGTACCTAACCCATAAAATCATTCGATGGGCCTGCCATCTGGGTAATGGAGAACAGATCCACAGTGGTGGTGGGGACAGGGGCAGGGGCAGGGGCAGGGAAGATCAGAGCTGGCCTTGGAGAGGACCAGTGAAGTGGTTGTTTTCAACAGAACCAGCTGTACCTTGAGCCCTCAATCAAGTCCTTCAAAGGGAAGGTACTCAAAGTGACCCAAATTGGATGTGGGTTGCCAGGACCGGGGGTAGCAGAAGCCCAACCACCCCATTGAGGAAAGGCACCAAGGCTTTGGAAACAGCCTCCAGGGAGGCTGAATCTGAGGCTCTGGGAAGGGGATGGGAAAAGCACACACAGGTGTTCCCAAAATGAACACTCTAGGGCCACCAGAGTGGTGTTTATGGGAAAAATTGGAAACTGAAGACAACAGCCTGTCATCTGCAGTGGGATGATACCTGTGGGTGGGCAGAGCTCGGGAGGCTGCAAGCTCAGTGGAGCACCTAGCTTTGCCCTCCCACATAACATCCTGGGGAATCTGTGTCTCAGATGCTTGGGAACAGTCAAGTGGAATATGAGGTCACTGCACTGCGCTCGAGCACAGCCCTGCTATGGGGAGAGCTCGACCTGGGGGGCGGTGGGGACAAGACAACTGGACTCTGACTTTGGGGCCAACTGAACGGGACCAACCAACCAGCAGCACCAGCCAGAAGACAACAAAGCTAGAAGAGGGGGAAGGAGGGGGAGCCACCAACTCAGGCAAGGCAAATCAGCCTGCTACAGACCCCATCTTCTGGGAGGGACAGTCACCAGGGGCCCATCTGACCCCTGGGATCTCTCTTGGTGGTAGCAGACCTAGGACTCGCCAGGGCCTGGCCCTTCAGCAGAAGCCAGCCACAGGCCTGTACATTATTAGTGAGGGGAGTGAAGTTAGGGACACATTTGTCAACCCAGCCAGGGCCTGGCCCCTGAAACAATGTGCCTGGAAGCAGAGGAGAGTCCTTGTAGGCAACCTGAAAAATACTTTTCTGTACTTTCAGACAAGAGACAAGCTGGGGATCCCATCTCCATCCCCAGACCCCGCCCCCTCCACACTGGTCCAGGGCTGCCTCTCCACATCACCTCTGTGACATCATGAAACAGTTAAGGAAGCTGACCACCTAATTGGCTGCCTGTCCCAAGACCCAGATTCTAGAATCTCCAGAGAGTATTTATGGGGCACCCGACCATGGTCTGAGGCCCATATTCCCTGAGGACTCACTGCATGGATAGATAATGTTCCTTAGCTAGACTGGCTCCATGGCTAGTCAGAGTTCCCATGAGGCACAGGCAGCCCTGCTGATCCTATCAGCTGACGGGGAGCCTGCAGCAGGGGACACCCATGATTCCTCCCCAGATCCAAACCTGGATTCAGCGGAGGCTTTGGAGAAGCAGGGTGACCAGCCCAAGAGCCCAGATCCAGGCCTCCGTGACAATCCACCCCCACAGGTCCCGAACCCAGAAATGGCCAACGAAGAGAACAATGCCGTCCTTGGGCTGTCCTTCCCCAGGAAGCTCTGGAGGATTGTGGAGGATGCGGCCTTCACCTCTGTGCACTGGAACGATGAGGGAGATACAGTGGTCATCGAGCCAGATCTCTTCCAGATGGAGGTACTCCAGCACAGAGGCACGGACCAGATCTTCGAGACAGACAGTATCAAGAGCTTCATCCGCGAACTGAACCTGTACGGGTTCAGGAAAATCTGCCCTTTGAGTCACTCTGCAGGGAAGAAGCTCATGGTAACGCAGAAAGCCCTTCCGGGGAGACTAGACTAGATGAGCTGAGTGCTGGACGGGTTTCATTTCCCAGGAGAATGTTCTCGTGAGAGGGTGGTTAAGGAAAGAAGAGAAAGCAGGGTCTGTTGTGTTCTACCACCCCTCTTAGACAGGATCCATGTGGGTGACTCCAGACACTGAGGGGCCACTTGATGTCAGGGAGGGCCAGTAACACCTCAAGTGAAGACGGCCCTGGGGGAGCTCTAGGGAGCAACATGCTAGGGCCTCATAACTGCCAGGAATGAAGAGACCTTGTCTTCATACTTAGGCATGGCCTGGACTGTTGTGGGGAGGAGGGTGGTGAGGAAGGGCTCTTCTCCCCTCTCATGGCTAAAGTGATTCATTTTCTTTCAGATCTATCGAAACTCCAATTTTCAGAGAGACAAGCCTCACCTTCTGCAGAACATCCAGAGGAAAGGCAACCCCAGAACAACTTCTCAGCCTGCCACCGGCACAACGACAACCCCAAAGAGAAAGAAGCAAGTGGTGACAAGCAGACACTCTCCTCAATTCCACCACAACGAATTTACCCAAGAGGCTGGCAACAAAATCCAGAAGGGGATGCCAACTGCTCACAGAACCCCAAGCCAGTGCTCATTTGTGTTCTCTGACCTTTGGTCTGTGGGCAATGTAGCCAGGTGGGCTGGGCGAAACCATCTCCCCAATGATCAGGGCAGCCCCAGTGGAGAGGGCACATCCAGCAATGCCATATCTGTGCCCTCAGCTACTGCTGAAAGGGAAAGCCCAGGGAAACTGCCCGAGAGCCCCCCGGTGTACCCAGATCATGAATCGTTGATGACTTTGTACAACACCTGTTACTCCATCCTGATGGCGGGCCTTTTAGTCATGACCCCAGAAGAGGCCCTTGAGGTGGAGGAGGAGCAGGGAGAGTCCTCAGATTATAAGTGTGCCCTCTGTGAGCAGTTCAAGAACAAGCCCAATCCCTGAGCTGCCAGATCCCTAGGGACACTCAAAAGCACTCTCTTATAATCAAAAATAGATTTCTGGCTCTAACAAATTCAAGCAAAACTCCACTGGAGTAAATAAACAATCAAACGAGAACTACGAATCTGTGTTCTTTCTATCTGTCCATTGTATTCACACATGGCACAGGGTGAGCTAGAAGAGGCTGGAAGCCCATGCCCCAGGCAATCTTCAGTCTGGTCCCCATGGTCCATTTTCATCTGAAACAGCAGCGTTTCACAGGCTCATCTAAGGGTCTGACCCATAAGCCGTGTGCTGAGGCGAACCCAGGATGGACTGGTCCCTGGGCCTTGCCTGCAGACGGCCCAGCTGGGCTCCTGACCTTGGGGGTCTCACCTTCCATGAGTCATACACCCTGCAGCAGAAGGGGCTCCTCAAGGATCCCCCAACGAAGCAACAAGTTTCTGATCAGCAGCTGAGCATCCCAGCTCCCTATCCAGGGGCCTCCTCAAGAGGCTCACTGGAAAGCAGGGTCACCCCAGCCACTAAGTGCCTTGCAAACACATTAGCCCAAAGCCAAAGACAAATACAAGGTTTCCACAAGGTGAACACCAGCCCTTGTCACTCTGCCCTCACAGCTGTATTTAGAAGCCTATCTTTGGATGTGAGGTGGCCAGGCACTGCGTCCAACACACATACTTTGAGAGCCAAGGGACACTTTACAGTAGGACAAGTGTCACGTGCAAGGACAAACCACAGCCTGTTTCTGGGCCTGCGGGCCTCTCTGCCTGCTTACACTCAGCCCCGCCCCTGGCCTTCCCCCATCACCCGCTGGACACTGTTCCAACATCAGGGAGTCTGGACCAGAACAGAGAGGGAAAAACACTAACCGGTTTCCAAACAACACATTTCTCTCAACCACCCAGACCCAGCAGGGCCAAAATGAGTGGCAAGACCATCAATTCATAAAGCTCAAAGTCCCGGAGTCTCTCGCTGAGTCCAGAGCAGCATCACACAAGGGCAGTCCCTGCCCCTGGCCCCACACCAACTAGGCACTGCAGCACAGGGCCGATTCAGACACAACCAGATGGGAAAGTCCAGAGTGCGGTGGTGACTGCATGGTATCACCATGTGCTGGTCTCTTAGTCACTTTCCTCTCAAAAGCTCAGTCTGGACAGGCCTCCTGCCCAAAGGGGATCAGGTGCTGGGGGATGTCCACCTGGAAGATGTCCTTTCTGCCCCTCCCAGGGATGGGCTGCAGCAGCCAGCAGGGGTTGGCGAGCGCAGTCACATAGTTCTGTTGCAGGTCAGGTAGCAGGGCTTGGTTCTCCAGCTCCTGCACCTAGTTGGGACCTAGGTTTTCTAGGCACAGAAAAATGCCCCCAATGACCACAAGACCTGTGTGCAAAGACAGGACACAGAATGAGAACAAGGTCATTCAAAGTTGTACCTGCTTGAGACTAAGACTGTATCATGGAGGGAACCTGAGGTGAACTGGGTCCTCTGGCTGAGGGCTAACCTCGGCAAAGGGAACTTGGGGCGAGGCCAAGCGAGGGAGGGAGTGAAATGAAAGGGAGAGGCCTGGTGCTCCAGGAACCCACTAGGACATGGGTAGCTTTCAGTCTGCCCACTGCAGGCCGCAGGGACAGAGCAGGAGGGCCCCAGTAGGGGTCAGCAGACATCAGGTACCTAAGGGGTTTACCAGCAGACGGGTGTTTCCTGTCACCCCTGGGGAGTCAGGGGACTTGCTCAGGCCCAGCTTCAGGCAATGTGAGTATGGAACCCAGGCTGGGTACTTTACTGCCTCTCATGGTCTCTGCCAGGCACACAGACACACATGTGGGGACACACACACACACACAGACAAGCGCCACGTGCAGTCCTGGGCCCACTTCTGCCTCAAGCACAAACGGGGACTGAGGCCCAGAGTGGTGATCAGGAACCTTGTGCTGCCAGTTCCCAGTCCATGGACCCTCGCTGTCCCTCTGAAGAAACCTCAGCCCCCACGCCCAACCCCACCAACTAGTTCAACAGAAAACAAACAAGTACAACCCAGCTGAGATCCAGGGCAGTGCCAGGGCCCATGCAGGCAGCAGGAGGCAGGGTGTCACTTACCCACGATTACTCCATGGCCGAAATTTTCCCCTGCAAGGCCTGGATCCGGGTGGGGCTCATTCTGAGCCTCCGCTCCAGCAGCTCCCACCAGGCTGAGTCTTTCCAGTCCTGGTGCACCATGTGGATGGCCAGGGTACAGTGCCGGTGACCATGTAACACAGGTTGCCACAGCATCTCCAGGTTCTTGACACCGTTTAAGATGAAACCTGCATAAGGCTGTCAAAAGAACAGATAGCCGAACTTCATCTCCGAGGGCTCCTAGGGCTCCCAGGGCCTCATGTGGCTGTGGAAACACAAAACCACAAAGGTCAGGAGTGTGATTCAGTGGCCTGCAAGCTCACAGCCCTGGGCTGGACCTCAGCCTCATGAGCCCGAGCACCCTCCAAATCTGCCGACACAGAATGCAGGGGTCAGAGAAAGCTGGCCCATTCCATTCATCTCCACGCAATCCACTGATAGAGGGGTGGCGACCCAGAGGACCCATCCATTACATGCAGTCTGTGGGGAGGTCAGCAAGGAGGGTGGGACAGTGGGAGAGAGGCACGAGGTGAGTTCCAAGACAGAGAGCCCTGAAACCCTGGGAGCACTGAAGAGGGAGGGCAAGCCCCCTGGCTTCACAGCCCAGAGGCTGGGCTCTGGTCCTCTCCCAGCACAGACGGGCATTGTCCTGGGTTTGGCTTCCCCCACTCCCTGCCACAACCCCACCCTTCAGCTCCACAACGCCATCATTGCCCATGCTCTGCAGATCCCCCATCTTAGCCCAGGGTTGCTAAGGGCAGATCCATGCTAACCAATCTGGACTCAGCCCTGGGGCACCCTGGACCTCAGATGGCCCTGCCAGGTGTCTTCCCCACACCTTTGGGAGCCACCTTCCTCCTAGCCCTTCCCATACCACTGCCTCCACTGTCAGCAGATGCCCTGGCCCCTGCCCAGAGCCTTGAGAAAGAACAAAGGAGAACAGGAACTAATGGGATGGGTGTGATCCATGTCATCACCAGGGCCTGAGACAGCACCATTCAGGTATCACAGAATTCAGACCTCAAATAATACACTAGGTTACTGTCACCTCATTCAATGGCTGAGGTGGCACTGAGGCATAGACTGCAGGGGACCTGAACACACACACCTCCATTCACACTTCTTTCCGTGTACCTGGAGTGGGGTCCCTGTTCACTGGAGCGGGGGTGGAAGCAGAGGAGCAGAGCCGTAAGCCTGAACCTCAGCAGGGTCTCAGCACCTCGCAAGGGGCCTCTGTTTCCACATGGCTATGAGGACAGGAACAAGGTCCCAGGGACACCCAACCCAGGGCCTTCTGGGTTGGCACAGGGCCTTCTGGGTTTCCTTCATTTGGCACAGCAGAGCCACAGTTCTCACAGGCCCACAAGGCCCCACATGATCTGGCTCCTACCCTAGTGGCCCGCTCTCCTCGCCCCTGCATTCACCTCCGGTAGCCATGAAGGTTATCCTTCCATTCTTGGAACATTTCAGTGTGTTCCTACCTCAGACCCTTTGCAGGGTGTGAGGACTCACATCGTGTCCCCTCAGAGTCAAGTGCTGGAGTCTCAATCCCAAGTACCTCGGTGTGACCTTACAGACAAAGGAAAGGTCTTCACAGAGCTGATGGGGGTCAAGTGAGCTCATGGACCCTCCTCTAACAAGACGGTTGTCCCCATACAAAGGACACATTTAGAGACAGACAGGAACACGGGGAAACTGGGGTGAAGAGGAAGGCGGAGCTCTCCAAGCCCAGACACACCCACCAAGGCCAGCAATGCCCTGGAAGTGAGGAGGGTGAGATAGGACAGACTCTCCACAGCCCCCATGAGAGCCAACGTCAGCTGACATCTCGACCTTGGCTGCCAGGCCTCCTGAACCAACACGGTTCCTAATATGAGACACCCAGTGTAATCCTGATGTGACTGCTGGCAAATGAAGTCAGAAAGTCAGCTCTGTTGGGACATCTCTCCACAGGGTAAGCAGGGAGTGGGGGATAGCTTCTCCACTCCCAGCACCTCAAGCACACTCCTCCATGTCTGCACATCTTCATGTGTCTGTTTTCACCCTTACACGGTGTCTGTTTACACCTCCCAGTGTCGGGGGTCCCACAATTTACTGATGTTTCCCTCTTGATGGAAGGGAAGGGAAAAATTCTGCTAATACAGCCACTCAATGTGACCACACACTCACTGAAGAGCCATGCAGGAGGCGGCCCAGTGCAAATGGCACACACCTGAGGTGCTGACACATGCCAGCAAACGGCCTTCCACAAAGGCTTCCCCTGTTTCCACTCCACCAACCACAGACAAGGGTGTCATGTCTTCATGCACTGGCTGGTCCCAAACATCATCATTCGGTTGAACGTTTGCCCACCTGCTGGGTGATGAAGGGTCACACTGTTCACTGGGTCTGGCTTGTTTACAAGGACCTGGGGTCTTCTACTGGGGTATGTGACTGGATCCCAGGCTTGCCCAGTTTCCTCCATTCAGTTTCTCAGCCAACCCAACCCCTTCCTCCTGAGGGCCTCTGAATCTCACCTATGTGGGTGGAGTCCCTGAGTAAGAAGTGGCTACAAGCCCTCCTACAGCCTGAAGCAGAGGGTGCCTGCTTGGTGGCCAGCGGAGAAAACATTCTTCCATCTGCTTGACTGGGCATCTTTACCTGCCCAAGGACCAGAGGAACAGGGAGAAAGTCACCAGTGACAATACAGCAATCTTGGACAACAAGCCACCATGGTCTCCTCAGCAGGGGCCTCAGATCACAGGGTCCCAGGAGGGCCTAAGTGATGAGAAACACACGTGCAGGTTCCCTCAGGGTGGGTGCTGCTCATCACAGCAACTGGCCTGTCCTCACATGGCTGGCACAGGGACCCCCACGATGCCTCAGCCTGCAGCACAGAAACCCATCCCCCAGGAGTGATGGTGATTTACAGCCCAGGAGACCCCACAAAGAACAAGAGAAAATGACTCCTTCCCTCAAGCTGCCACTCTGGAAGGATCCAGGACCTGCCAGTCAGCAGGCCACCCTCCATGGACTCGTGGTTGGGCCCCACCAGGAGGGGAACCATGGACAAGCAGCTGAGCCTTGTAGGGTCAGGCTGGGTGGGGGCGACTCGCAGGGGGAAGTGTGAGGTCACAGTCCAGGGGTGGTTTAGGAGGCTGGAGGGCAGGTCTGCTGGAATCTACCCATGTTTCCCAGGGCATTGCTGGGATGCACACGTGGAAGGAAAGCAGGCAGGGACTGTGGCCATGGAGGGGGCCAGAAGGTCCAGCTTGGTCCCCTGGCAGGCGCTTCTGGTCCCAGAGCCTGGAAACCCCTGCCTGGAGGTAATATCTGCGCACGAGGCAGGTCCTGCCTTCCTGCAAGCAGAGTGAGCCATGGGCGCTTTGGGATGTCTGGGCTGCAGCCACCAGGCAGGACAGTGGTCCACCACTGGGACCGAGACAGCTGACAGTACTGGCTGGCCTCAGTTGCACTGGCCCACAAACACTGACGCCTATCATTTCCAGTGTGTATGGCTTCTCTTACTCACTTAGGCACGCAGTTACATAGACACACACGTACGAACAAAGGTGCATTCCCTCACCAGCCCTGTTCACTAGGAGACAAACTAAGATCTGTCACGCTCTGAGGCACCTGGAAGGTCAGGCCAGGAGGAGCCTCAAGACCTGCGGCCTGAAGCAGGACCCAGAGGAGGACCAGGAAGTGAGCGGCCTGGTAGAAGAGAGAGGAGGAGGTGGAAGGAGCAGTGTGGGAGGAAGAGTGTGGGAAAGATGGCGCTGAGGTGGAGATTCTGGAGAAGGACTCGACTCAGGGCTGCGGCAGGCAGGGCAGGACTGGGACAGAAAGGGGCTTGGGTGGGGCTGAGGTGGGGTTTGGGCAGGGCTCTGGGTAGGGTGGAAACACAAGAGGCAGGACGTAGCTGACAAGGATGGAGCTGTGGACCTGGGAAACCCACGGAGAGTGGGCCTGTCCAGCTTCATGGCAGAGGCCAGACTACCCTTTTGAGTCCTTGCCATAGGCGTCCAGTCTACGAGAATTGGCGAGAGTCAAAGTGACCATGACCCAGTGTCTTCTGTGACTGCATTTGAGCTTCAGAGTGGACCCCAGGGGCCAGGGAAGCAGAGAGAGGCACGACCTCTGGGTGGAGTTCTCCATCTCTGGGCTGAAAACCCAGGCTGGCTTCCCTCCAAGCCACCCTGGGACTGCTGGCTCAGTGCTGAGCAACAGTCTATCTGTTTTTTTGCATATGCAAAAGAAAATCCTCCCTGTGTTACCTGCTGTCCCTGGGACCTGAGATGTCTCAGAGAAAGGCAGCTTTGCCTTCAAAACTGTTTCCTGAACTCTTCCTCTTGTCTGGGGGCTCAGCCCAGACTCTGCTCCTGACTGCCGCCCTGGCTGCTGTGTCCCTGCCTCCCAAGTGCCTGATCACAGTAAATGCTCCTCTTCCTGTCCCCACTGCTACTAGTTGAGCGCAGGCCTCATGGCCTGGGGCCAGTGTTGTCAGCCTAGGCTCCCCCACCAGCCTGGACCCCTCTTGTCTCTCCTCCTCCACCATCGATTCTGTGTCACATCGCACACATATCTATCCTCAACCCCAGATGGAAAGCACAGCTGAGCCCAAGCCCCAACCTGTCCATGGTGCCCTCGGGGGCTTCCTGTGGTCCCAGGTCTCCTTCCTCGTTTCCCAGCACTCTGGATGGCTGTGCTGGCCCTAGGCTCTGTGCAGAGTACATCTGGGACCCCACACTTCAGCTCATGCAGTTCCTGCCCCTGGACTGCTGGCTCCTCTTGTCTTGACAACCTACTGTCCTCCTTCCAAGCACAGCTGTAACATCCCTTTTCTGTCTGCCCGAGTGTCACATGCTCTCATCTGGTAGTTCTGGGGCACCCTGCATCTTCCTGTTGATGTCTTTGCCCTCCGCTTCCATCCAGGCTGTGGCAGCTGTGCACAAGTCTGGACCGCCGAGGGTCACCAAGTCCCAGCATGGCAGGGTCGATGTCTCACTGATTCCCATTAGCCAGGCACCCATGCAACTGCTGCCGTGGGAATGTTATTCCGAGCAGTACTTTCCCTTCTAGCATGCTCTCTCTTTGCAGAAGTCTCCCTGCCATGAGTTGAGGGGCAGACACTGCCTCCTGGACTTGAGGCCTCAGTGCTGCAGGGACCCGAGTGAATAGCACACCCAACTCCCTCATGCTGGTGCCCTGATCCTTGCCCCAAGAGTGGTTATCAGCTACCTCCATACACCCCAGAACCTCCTGGTAGTGGTTTCAGATCATGAGGGAGGGTCCTGTGAATGGTAGGTAGGCTGCTGCTGTTCTTTCCGCATCCTGGTTATGAACTAGACCTTGCCCAGTGAACTGGACACCTATGATGTGTGGCTGCTGATAGGGGCAGCTGTGAGGCCCTGCTCCGTGGCGTTTCTCCACACCTGTCCCATCCCTGCTGCTGGCACCAGCTCTCCACACATGCCCAGATGTGTAGACCAATCCACAGGGGGTGCTGCCTCCCACCCCACCTGGGTCTCTGAGGCTTGGTGAGGGTTCTACTTTGCTCCTGCTGTGCATTTGCAGGCAGCACTGACCTGGAAGGGCTCGACACAGATTCTCGGTTTCCCTCATGTCCTCCTTGGCCAATGTGGTTTCCTCTCTGAAATGCCTGTTGCCCATATCTCCACTGAGCTGTGTGTCCTTTCTGTGCTGAGTTGTGGGCACTTCTTTTGGGGTCTGGGCACTCATCCCTTCCTGGTGTTTATATTGCCAATTTGTTCTCTTCTGTTTTCAGGCTAGCAATGGACTCAGTATTCACCTGGTGTCTTGGAGCCGTAAGTGCCCCACAGGTCAGAATGTGTCTGTTAGGCCCTTCCACTGGGGGCTGCCATCCACCCCAGGCTTGGCACTTGGGGTAAGCAGTCCCCAAGGAGATGTTGCCCTGGTGTCCAGCACTCTGCCCATGAGAAAGGGCTCCTTCACCTCCATGTCAGTTACTCAGTCCCTGCCTAGCTTTGATTCTGGGCCTTGGACTCCCACACACAGGACAAGCCCAGGGGCAGCCATGTAGCTCCAGGAGGTCAGCCAGACCTACTTCCCCTCTGTCACCAGGGCAGCTCCCATTGACCACATCCCTTTGCATACAGCCCAGATGGAGGGGCCAGCCTGAGAACCAGACAAGTTTCTGATTTCATCTCAGTTCTGCTGCAGTTCTTTGAGAGGACATGGCACACATGGGACCTGCGGACACAGATGGCCACTCTGCTGCCACTGCTCAGGGTGCTGATTGCCTAGGAGATGGGGCACCATCCACGGGGACTGGGAAGCTTCTGTGAGCCTCTGTTGCTCCCCTGCTCACATTCACATCACAGGCCTTTACATCATGTTTGAGACAGAAGTGGGAGATGCTGGTTTGCATATGTCCATCACTCCCAAGCTCTGGGGTCTACGTGCTCTTCACTGTCCTCCATCTGGGCAGGATGGCCACGACCCAGGTGCCACGCCCACCAGGACTGGAGAGGACTTCCAGACACCAGGCTGCAGCTCACAGAATGGATCCAACTGTTTAGTTTGTGAGAACAAGGAGCAGGGAGGGCGGACTGGAGTGAACATTGTCATCCCATACCCATGGTGAAAGGACTTCAGTGAGGGGACTCTCACACTCTGGGTGGGAGACCTGTCCAGCTATCCTTTGAGTACTAGTGTGCCCACCATGGTGACTTGGCCAAGCACAGAGTGGGTGTGAGGGGTCAGGAGCAGAGGATGCCCATGAGTTGCCACCAGAGGTGAGCAGGTTCTCCAGTTCATGAGCAGGGCGTGTATCCCCTCCCTTTTTCTGTGCATTTCTCTTTTACTCACTGGAGTTCTTGCAGGGTTTCCGTTCGGCCTTACCATCTTTTCCTCACATCACATGTTCCCCCAGGTTCTGAAGGAGTCCTTGACAGACGTCTCATTAAGCCCTGGACCTGGTTCTGGGGGATAGTGCATTCCAGGCCTCCAGGCCCTTGCGGCTCAAGACCGACTGATGAATCCTGGGGACTGGCCCCATGTCCCTTGACCATTGAACCCCTGTGCCCAGAAATCCCAGCCCAGGGGGTAGTCCCAAAGGGGCCACAGAGTCTCTCAAGTTGGTGTCAAGTTGACCCTGTATCTGGCAACCTCCATTCCTCTGGTGGTTCCACCTGCCTGTGTGGGCTCACTTATCTCAGTGCCCGAGGTCCCTTTGGGAGGGACTAGGGTTGTTCTCACGTCTGTTTTCTGTGGTGCTGCAGCGTCCTTCTCCCAGGGAGCCGCCCCATCCCTGTTCCTCAGTTGCAGACCTGAGAACTGGCTCAGGGGCCCAACCTGGGTGAGGAATTTGACCTGTTTACTGGGGTGGCTGCCCTTGGCCTCAGTGTCGTTTTGGACTGTACCTTGGTTGGTTTCCTACCTATCAAAGCTCTGGGAGGCCACGTTGTATGGACCACCTTCCCTCCTCTGTGGGTCCCGCCTTCTGGGAGGTGGCAGCCCTCATCATGGTTCCTGGCTCCTGGCAGCTCAGTGTGAGCCCACGACCTCTGCTGCAGTCCCTGGGCAGCAAGAATGGATGGAGGGGTGTGTCGTCCATCTCCTCCATCACCAGGCATGGTGAGCCTGACCTGTGTTGTACAATGACTTCGCTCTGCTTGGCAGCTGGGCAGTAGGTGACCAGCTCTTCCCATGCTTCCTTGGTTATCATCATGGTAGTGCTGTGTGTCCTGCCACAGATCAGGGCGGCCAGCTCCCCTGCTTCCTGGGATGGAGGGCACATGTGAGGGAGGCCTCTGGTCCAGTTTGCTCCCTTGAGGGTGGGGGCACTAGCTCTTTATGGGGTGGGGGAGGTGGGCTGCTGTCACAGGCTCAGAAGTTCAGAGACGTCTTGGATGTCCTAGTCTTCTGGGGTCTGTCTCCCAGTCTCCCTGGCCTTCGTGTCAGTGATGCATGTTTTCCCAGGAGGACATCCAATGCCAGTGGGTCAGTCCTGCCTTGGTGGAACATTCAGTGTCTTTGAGGTTCAGCCACACCTGTTGAATCCTAGGCTGACGTTTATCCACTACCTAAAGCTTTGTCAGCTACTGGGGAGACTCTGTCCCCCCACCCCCACACACACATTGGTCCTCACTGTTCTTCATCCTAGGCTGGTCATCACCCTGCAGACAGCAAAGCAAAGAAGTCACTCCCCTCTATTCCCCCCTCCACATTCCACACACCTGGATCTTCTCACTTGCCAGGGAATTCCTCTCCCCCTGCCAGCCCAGCACAAGTTCTAGCAGCTGGGCTGTGGCCTTGAGCCCAGGGCTGAGTACACACTGACTTTCCCCAGGATGGGTCCTCATAACCCGTGGGGCAGGGGATGTCAATCTTGTACCAAGGCCCCATCTCACCACCTTTCCTCAGAACACTCCAGGGCCAGCCTTCTCAGGATGGGTCCTTTGTGAGGCTGTTCCTGGGAGAGGGGAAGGTAGGGAGTTGGTGCAAGAGGCTGGCTGGGGACTTACCACCAAGGGGACAGGGAGCAGACATGGTTGAGCAGGGCATCCCATCATCTGCGATGTTGACCTGACAGTTCCTACCAGCCCATCCAGAGGTGCAGAGCACAGACAGGCATTGGAGGTGTCCACAGTGGGACCTGATGGTCGGGCCCTCACAGTGCCTGAGACCTTGTGATTGCTATTGACCAAGCAGGAAAACTGAAATCAGGAATTGTTGACCAAGCAGTGGCTGTGTGTACACACAGGACACCAACTGCCTTTGCCTGTGTGGCACCATGCTCTGCCCTGCACACAGCCTGGTGGGAGGAGCTCTTGGCGTCTTTTGCATCAGACAACTATTGGGTCGGGCAGAACTGCTTCCAGTGCACTGGCCATCCAGCCACCTGCTAGCCCTGGTGTAAGCACAGCCTGATGGGAGAGGGCAGGTCTGGGTGCCAGACCTCACAAGACAAAGCGCATTCAAGTCCAAGGACACCCATCCTGCAAGAGGCTCCTCCACCGTGCAGGGCATCACATGTCCACTCACACATGCATCACTCAGGCCTGGGGGCTGGAAAGGCTGGAGCACATCTTCCAGGCAGACCTGTAAAGCACAGAGCCTGAAACGAGGCAGAGTTTGGGGAACATGAAGCATAGGGAACCAACCCCTGACTCACACTGAGGGACCATGGAGGGCTTTTCAGACAGGAGGGCCATCTGCACTGGGGCTTATAGTGAAGAGGGTCTCCTTGGCTGGGAAATGGGAGAAGGGCCCCCAGAAGGGTCAGACCCATGGAGGGAACTGAGCCCAGATGTGTAGCTGTAGCAGGTGAGCTTGTAGGGGGCCCCCAGCCTGACAGTATGTGTATAGGTTCCCTGAGGGATTTTTGGCAAAGGATTTCTAGAGACTTTGGTGTGCTGTGAAGTTTCATCCATTGCCTGCAGAGGCAAGGCTGCATGCAGGTATGTGCAGCAGCCTGATAGGCTGGGCAGGCTCTGGTCCTCCACAGAGGCAGTGTAGGAGGAAGCAGACACTCTGCCCTGCCATCTCAAACCTGGATTAGTTCCCAGCACCACCACTGCTGGAGCATGAGTCTCAGCAAATCACTCCCTCTCTGAGTCTCCATTTCTTTATCTGAAGGATGAGCACAGTGTGAAATGTCCCCATTAGGAGACATTTGTCAGTGTATGTGATGGGAGTGAGGCAGTTATGGGATGATTCACACAAAGTAATTTGTAAACCAAAAAGCACCTACTCTGAGTAGTGGTTGAAGAGGCATCTCTTGCAAAGAGAGCTTTCCCCAGAATGAGTGGGAATGCAGGTGAGTACTTTGAAGTCTGCAGCTGGGAGACAGGGAGACAGTGAAGAGCCTCCAATTAGGAAAGGAGGAGAACATGGACACCATTGGCCCCCAGTGCCAAAGGTTCTATAGGATGTGGCCTGTGTTCGGACTTGAGGGCCATCAGTGGATTTTGAGCAAAGATGTATATAGATGAGACAGAAGGCAATGTGAGCTGAGTCAAACTGCCAGACTTTGTGAACTGGGGGCTGTAGCAGGACCAGGAATCCATGAAGCTGGGAGCCTCTTCCCTGAACTGTGCAGGAGACAATATCTTCCTGCTGCCTCAGGTCCTTGACCTGCTTTCCATCATTCCATCACCCAGAACACTTCAGCACCCAAGTGTTTTCACCAGATTGACCTAAACACTTTTGGTAGTGAAACCAAAAATTGATGATACCAAGAAGCTATGTATAGTATCCATAATTTTCCCTATGTAGCCTACTTGGTTCTTCTGTGTATTCTTGCCACCTCTTCTTAATATCTTCTGCTTCTGTTAGGTCCATACCTTTATTGAGCCCATCTTTGCATGAAGTGTTCCCTTGGTATCTAATTTTCTTGAAGAGATCTCTAGTCCTTCCCATTCTCTTGTTTTCCTCTATTTCTTTGCATTGATCACTGAGGAAGGCTTTCTTATCTCTCCTTGCTATTTGGAACTCTGCATTCAGATGCTTATATCTTTCCTTTTCTCCTTTGCTTTTTGCTTCTCTTCTTTTCACAGCTATTTGTAAAGCCTCCTCAGACAGCCATTTTGCTTTTTTGCACATCTTTTTCTTGGAGATGGTCTTGATCCCTGTCTCCGGTACAATGTCACAAACCTCTGTCCATAGTTCATCAGGCACTCTATCTGTCATATCTAGTCCCTTAAATCTATTTCTCACTTCCACTGTATAATCATAAGGGATTTGATTTAGGTCATACCTGAATGGTCTAGTGGTTTTCCCTACTTTCTTCAATTTAAGTCTGGATTTGGCAATAAGGAGTTCAAGATCTGAGCCACAGTCAGCTCCCGGTCTTGTTTTTGCTGACTGTATAGGGCTTCTCCATCTTTGGCTGCAAAGAATATAATCAATCTGATTTCGGTGTTGACCATCTGGTGATATCCATGTGTAGAGTCTTCTCTTGTGTTGTTGGAAGAGGGTGTTTGCTATGACCATTGTGTTCTCTTAGCAAAACTCTATTAGCATTTGCCCTGCTTCATTCCATACTCCAAGGCCAAATTTATTGACTATGCCAAAGCCTTTGACTGTGTGGATCACAATAAACTGTGGAAAATTCTGAAAGAGATGGGAATACCAGACCACCTGACCTGCCTCTGCAAAATCTTATATGCAGGTCAGGAAGCAACAGTTAGAACTGGACATGGAACAATGGACTGGTTCCAAATAGGAAAAGGAGTGAGTACGTCAAGGCTGTATATTGTCACCCTGCTTATTTAACTTATATGCAGAGTATATCATGAGAAACGCTGGACTGGAAGAAGCACAAGCTGGAATCAAGATAGCCAGGAGAAATATCAATAACCTCAGATATGCAGATGACACCACTCTGATGGCAGAAAGTGAAGAGGAACTAAAAAGCCTCTTGATGAAAGTGAAAGAGGAGAGTGAAAAAGTTGGCTTAAAACTCAACATTCAGAAAACTAAGATCATGGCATCTGGTCCCATCACTTCATGGGAAATAGATGGGGAAACAGTGGAAACAGTGTCAGACTTTATTTCTGGGGGCTCCAAAATCACTGCAGATGGTGATTGCAGCCATGAAATTAAAAGACACGCCTTGGAAGGAAATTTATGGCCAACGTAGATAGCATATTAAAAAGCAGAGACATTACTTTGCCAACAAAAGTCCATCTAGTCAAGGCTATTGTTTTTCCAGTGGTCATGTATGGATGTGAGAAGTGGACTGTGAAGAAAGGTGAGCACCGACGAATTGATGCTTTTGAACTGTGGTGCTGGAGAAGAGTCTCTTGGACTCTTAAGTGTCCTTTGGACTGCAAGGAGATCCAACCACTCCATCTTAAAGGAGATCAGTCCTGGGGGTTCATTGGAAGTACCGATGCTGAAACTGAAACTCCAATACTTTGGCCACCTCATGCGAAGAGTTGACTCACTGGAAAAGACCCTGATGCTGGGAGGGATTGGGAGAAGGAGGAGAAGGGGACGACCGAGGATGAGATGGCTGGATGGCATCACTGACTCAATGGACGTGAGTCTGAGTGAACTCTAGGAGTTGGTGATGGACAGGGAGGCCTGGTGTGCTGCAGTTCATGGGGTCGCAAAGAGTCGGACATGACTGAGGGACTGAACTGAACTGATCCCTAATTATTAGAGAAATGCAAATCAAAACTACAGTGAGGTATCATGTCACACCAGTCATAAAGTTCACCATCAAAAAGTTTACAAATAACAAAGCTGAAGAGGATGTGGAGAAAAGGGAACCCTCCTACACTGTAAGTGGGGATGTAAGTTGGTGCAGCCACTATTGACAACTATGGAAGTTCCTCAGAAGAGTAAAACTAGAATTATCTTCTGATCTAGAAATTCCATTCCTGGGCATGCTGCTGTTGCTGCTGCTAAGTCCCTTCAGTCGTGTCCGACTCTGTGTGTCCCCATAGATGGCAGCCAACCAGGATCTTCCATTCCTGGGATTCTTCAAGCAAGAATACTGGAGTGGGTTGCCATTTCCTTCTCCATACCTTGGCATAAACCCAGAGAAAACTGTAATCTCATAAGATACAGGCACTCCAATGTTCATAGCAGCACTATTCACAATAGCCAAAATATAAAAACATCCTAAATGTTACTTGACAGATGAATGGATAAAGAAGTGGCACATATATAAAACAGAATAGTACTCAGCCATAAAAATTGAAATGATGCCATTTGTAGCAACATGGATGGACTGAGAGATTATCATACAAAGTGAAATAAGTCAGAGAGAGAAAGACAAATAGCAAATGATACCACTTATATGTGGAATCTAATTATGACACAAATGAACATGTCTGTGCAACAGAAACAGACTCATGGAAATAGAGAACAGACTTATGGTTTCCAAGAAGGAGGGGGTTCGGGGAGGGAAGAATAGGAAGTTGGGGTTAGCAGATGTAAACTATTACATATGAAAGGTATAAACAACCATTTCCTACTGCAGAGCACAGAGAACTACATTCAGTATCCTATGATAAACCATACTGGAAAAGAATATAAAAAAGAATATCTATGGGACTTACTTGGTGTATATATATATATATATATATATATATATATATATATAGTAATCACACACACAGAAACAATGTATATACATGTAAAAATAAATCTTTTCACAGAAATTAATACAACATTGCAGATCAACTATACTTCAGGTGAAAAATAACATGACTGGAAAAAAAAAGTTTGGTATGTTTCATTGTATGTAAAGCTTATATTTCAAAGAAAATTCCTCTAAACAAACATAGCTCACTAGATAATGGCACACTTGCTGAAAAACTTCCAGATTTCCATACCAGTGTCTGCAATTTACCACAAAATGCACCAAGGAATGAGAGCATGTATTAGTTTTTAATAGATTTATACCTTAGCTTTTTCAACGTGTAAAGAATAAATTTGCATTTTATAAACCACATTCATAAGCATTCTTCTATTTCTCAATGAGAGGGCAGCATAAACACAATAAATATTTATTCATATCCACATAAACTCTTGAGAGTCCTTGGACTGCAAGGATAACAAACCAGTGAATCCTAAAGGAAATCAGCCTGAATATTCATAAGGACTGATGTTGAAGCTGAAACTCCAATACTTTGACCACCTGATGTGAAGAACTGACTCATTGGAAAAGTTCCTGACACTGAAAAAGATTGAAGGTGGGAGAAGAAGGGGATGAGATGGTTGAACTGTATCTCCCACTCGATGGACCTGAGGTTGAGTAGACTCTGGGAGTTGGTGATGGACAGGGAAGCCTGGCATCAGGAACTGCAGTCCATGGGGCCTCAAAGAGTCAGACATGACTGAATGACTGAACTGAACTGAACTGACTGACATATACATAGAAAAATCCTAATATAGCCTCAAAATGGATGTACTATCCCAAAAGTGATATATTATACACATTTTAATAATATATCAGGGAAACAAATCACAGATGAATACCTCTAAGTATGGTTAAAAGGATCCAAGAATCTGTACAGCAAAAACAATAAGGCCATTTCAGTCAACATGTATGGACCAAGAGATGATCATACTAAGTGAAGTGAAGCACACAGAGAAAGACAAATACCAAACAATATTACTTAAATGTGGACTCTAAGATATGACACACACACACAAACATATGTATGTAACAGAAACACACTCATGGACATAGAGAACAGACTTTTGGCTTCCAAGGAAGGGAGAATTGGGGGAGGGATGGAGGAAGAGATTGCAGTTAAGAGATATAAACTTGAGTACATGGAATGGATAGACAAGTTCCTACTGTAGAGCACAGGGAATGGTATTCAACATCCTATGACAAATCATAATGGAAAAACATATATATGAGTCTTC
This sequence comes from Capricornis sumatraensis, assembly GCF_032405125.1. Lineage (NCBI taxonomy): Eukaryota > Metazoa > Chordata > Mammalia > Artiodactyla > Bovidae > Capricornis > Capricornis sumatraensis. The sequence continues at coordinate 61,005,174 of NC_091092.1, read as the reverse complement.
CCTGGCAGTCCAGTGGTTAAGACTCCACACTTCCACTGCAGGGGATGCAGTTTCAATCCCTGGTCAGGGAACTAATACCACATGCTGCACAGTGTAGCCAAAAAAAAAAAAAAGATTAAAAGAATGTGCACACACACACAATGTATATATACACATATATGTGCATAATTGAAACACTTTGCTTTAAAGTAGACATTAACACAACATTGTAAATCAACTATACTTCAACTAAAAAGTAACATGGTTGGGAATAAAAAGATTGGTATATTTCATTGTATGTAAAGTTTATATCCAAAGAAAATTGCTGTAAACAAATATGGCTCACTGCTTAATGGCATACTCTCTGAAATACTTAAGGAGACACATACTGATGTCTATAATTTGCCACAATGCACCAAGGGAAATGATCGATTGATGATTGGATAGAGAGATGGACAAATGGAGTGATAGGTGACAAAAGATGTATCATAAAATGGTTACAAATACAAACCCCTATATATGCTGTCTATAAGAGACCCACTTCAAATAAAAGGATACATACAGAGTGAAAGTGAAGTGTTGGAAAAGATATTTTATGTAAATGGATACCAAAAGAAAGCAGGAATAACAATACTCATATCAGATAACATAGACATTGAAATAAAGAACATGAAATGAGACAAAGAAGGACGTTGCATAATGATCAAAGGATCAATCCAAGAAGAAGATATAAAAATTATAAACATATATGCACCCAACATAGGAGCACCTCAATACGCAAGGCAAATGTTAACAAGTAGGAAAGGGGACATTAACAGTAACACATAATAGTGGGAGACTTTAATACCCCACTCACCCCTATGAATAGATCAACCAAAAAGAAAATTAGCAAGGAAACACAACCTTTAAATGATACAATGGACCAGTTAGACCTAATTGATATCTATAGGACATTTCACGCCAAAACAATGGCCTTGACCTTTTTCTCAACGGCACACCAAACATTCTACAGAATAGATCACATCCTGGCCCATAAATCATGCCTTGGTAAATTGAAAAAAAATCAAAATAATTTCCATTATCTTTTCTGATCACAATGTGTTAAGATTAGATGTCAACTACAGGGAAAAATATTAAAAATACAAACATATGGAGGCTAAACAACACACTTCTGAATAACCAACAAATAGTAGAAGAAATATGCATAGAAACAAATGAAAATGAAAGCACGATAACACAGAACCTACAGGATTCGGTAAAATCAGTGCTAAAGGGAAGGTTCATAGCAATAAAAGCTTACCTCGAGAAACAAGAGAAAAAACAAATAATGACCTAACTTTACAGCTAAAGCAACTAGAAAAAGAAGAAGTGAAAAACCCAAGTGTTAGTAGAAGGAAAGAAATCATAAAAATTAGGACAGAAATAAATGAAAAAGAAACAAAGGAGACTATAGCAAAAATCAGCAAAACTAAAATGTGGTTCTTTCAGAAGATAAATAAAGTAGACAAATCATTAGCCAGACTCATCAAGAAAGAAAAAGAAGAAGAATTAAATCAACAAAATTAGAAATGAAAACGGAGAAATCACAACAGACAACACAGAAATACAAAGGATTATAAGAGATTACTATCAGCAACTATATGACAACTTGGAAGAAATGGATGAATTCTTAGAAAAATATAACCTCCCAAAACAGAACAAGGAAGAAATAGAAAATCTTAACAGACCCATCACAAGCATGCAAAAAGAAACTGTAATAAAAAATCTTCCCAAAAACTAAAGCCCAGGACCAGATGGCTACAAAGGTGAATTCTACAAAGAATTGAGAAAAGAGCTAACACCTATCCTATTCAAACTCTTCCAGAAAATTGAAGAGGAGGGCAAACTCCCAAACTCATTCTATGAAGCCACCATCCCCCTAAAACAAAAACCAGACAAAGATGCCACAGAAAAAGAAAACTAGAGGCCAATATCACTGATGAACATAGATGAAAAATCCTCAACAAACTTCTAATAAACAGAATCCAACAACATATTAAAAAGATCAGACATCATGACCAACTGACTTTATCCCAGGGAAGCAAGGATTCTTCAGTATTTGCAAACCAATCAATGTAAGACCCCACATTAACAAACTGAAAAATAAAAACCACATGATTATCTCCACAGATGCAGAGAAAGCTTTTGACAAAATTCAACATCCATTTATGATAAAAACCCTCCAGATAGCAGGCATGGAAGGAACATAACTCATCATAATAAAAACCATATATGATAAACCCACAGCAAATATATTCCTCAATGGTGAAAAACTGAAAGCATTTCTCCTAAAGTCAGGAAAAAGACAAGGGTGCCCACTCTCACCACTTCTATTCAACATAGGTTTGGAAGTTTCAGCCACAGCAATCAGAGAAGAAAAAGAAATTAACGGCAATCCAGATTGGAAAAGCAGAAATAACACTCTCACTGTTTGCAGATAACATGATCCTCTACATAGAAAACCGTAAGGACACCACCAGAATATTACTAGAGCTAATCAATGAATATAGTAAAGTTGCAGGATATAAAATCAATACACAGAAATCATTTGCATTCCTATACACTAACAATTATAAAGCAGAAAGAGAAATCAAGGAAACAGGTGCCCAATGTAAATGCACAACCTACCTCAGCTCACATGGTGGACATGGTGCTCAAGCAGTCGGTTCAGTCATGAGGGAGGGGTGCCTCACTTCGAAATGGCTACCCTGGGTGTGAGAAGCCTTGGCAGCTATTCCCAGGATGGCTGGCATCTCACACACTAGTAAAGTAATGCTCAAAATTCTCCAAGCCAGGCTTCAGCAGTACATGAACCGTGAACTTCCTGATGTTCAACCTGGTTTTAGAAAAGGCAGAGGAACCAGAGATAAAATTACCAACATCCACTGGATCATGGAAAAAGCAAGAAAGTTCCAGAAAAACATCTATTTCTGCTTTATTGACTATGCCAAGGCCTTTGACTGTGTGGATCACATGTCATACATGCACATACAGGCAAACGCAGGATGGCCTCATGCTTGAGAATGTGTCTCCTGGATCAGTAGCGCCTTCCACCCTGGCGAATGCACTGCTCACCGAAGTCTCTGGGGAAGCCGCGGACCCAGAATCAGCCAGTTCCAGAAAAACATCTATTTCTGCTTTATTGACTATGCCAAAGCCTTTGATTGTGTGGATCACAATAAACTGTGGAAAATTCTGAAAGAGATGGGAATACCAGACCACCTGACCTGCCTCTTGAGAAATCTGTATGCAGGTTAGGATGAATATGGTATCTTTCTCTATCTATTTGTGTCATCATTGAAAAAGGATGCACAAATATACAACGGAGAAAAGACAATCTCTTTAACAAGTTGTGCTGGGAAAACTGGTCAGTTCAGTTCAGTCGCTCAGTCATGTCTGACTCTTTGCGACCCCATGAATCGCAGCACGCCAGGTCTCGCTGTTCATCACCAACTCCCAGAATTCACTCAAACTCATGTCCATCGAGTTGGTGATGCCATCCATTATTATTGCTAAGGCCTTTGAAACTGGAAGCAATGTATATTGTGGTGAAAGTAACATAGGAAAGGCTCCACTGCTCTGCAGATTGGACCACCCAACCGGTCCATCTCCCTCCTCCACCTCTTGATAACAATGCCCCCTCCCAACTGAGCACCAGCACCAGGAGCAAGCATATCCGCCCAGGGTCCCTTGGGGTTGAAGGGTCGAGCCACCCTCCCCGCATGTTCTTGGGTCCTGGTCGAGGCCAGCTCTGAAGACCTGTTTTCTGTGTCCAAAGACCACCAGAGCAGCTGGCTAAACAGCCCCTTTGGATCTTTGTGGGCACCTAGCTCCCTTCCTCTCTCCTGCCTCCACTTGCACTGCAGTGATGGTGCACTCAAGTTCAGGGGCACATTCTTCTTTCTCCAGGCTGCAGAAAGAATACAGTGGGTGTGATGACACAGATACAGTGGATGTGATGACACAGATACAGTGGATGTGATGTCAGATATAGTGAATGTGATGTCAGATATAGTGGTTTTGTTGTCCTAAACACAGTGGGTGTGATGTCTGCCTCCTGCCTGCTCCCAGAACACAGGACTAGTGTGGGGGAGTGGGACAGGGAGAGGGGTGCCATTGCCTCTCAGCAGGCCACCCTGCCCTGGGCTCAAATTGGAGGACAGTGCTGTCAGCCTTTCCCCACCTCTGAGGAAAGGGGGCTGTGGAACTCCTGCTGGCCCACGCTCAGGGCCTGAGGCCTGTGGAACTCTTGCTGGCCCACCCTCCTTTCCTCGGACATCACACCACTGCCCCCACCACCCCCGGTTGCCCAAACCCAGGCTGACTGCTGTTGGCCAGCAGGGGTAGACTGATCTCAGGAAAGTGGGCAAACACCCCAACCCTGAAATCCTGCACCACAATCCTGACAGTGGTCTTTGACCTCACACCAGGACCTTTCTGTGGCTGGCTGGTCCTTGGGATGGCACACGTGATCTCTGGACCATCTGGGTGCCTGGAGCCCCCATGGAGCTGCCAGGGATCCTGGAGACTGGTGTCCTATCTGCTGGCCCTGCCCTCCCCCCACATCCAATCCACTTATTCCTGGGGGCTCCCTGAGGTTCCTGGGGACCCAACCAGCCACAGTCCCTCCCCACAAGTCCCTGTCACCCAGCTCCATCCAGCCCAGGGGGCCACACAGACCATCTCAGACACTTCCAGGACTGCACCACAGCACCAACTCAGGATACCAGGCCACTGTCACTCCCCCCACCCCCTCCACCCCTCCCCTCCACTGTCCAGATCAGAGACGAGACTCAGCTCAAATTTTCAGGAAACCTTATTGAAAAGCAATCATATCCACTATATATGACATCACACCGACTGTGTTAATGACAACACATCACCATATCTGACATCATACCCAGTATATCTAACATCACATCCACTGTATCTGTGAATTCACACTCATCCACACTGACTGAAACTATTGAAGACAGGGAATGACAACACAGAGAAGAACTTGTACTGTCCACTGAAGATCACGGTCTTGGCTCCCAACCTCCCGGGGTCCCTAACAAGGTGCCCTCCCTCCCCAGACGTGGTGGCCTTCCGTCTTCCCACACTCTTCCTTCCAGAGGGCCTCACACGTGGTGTCTTCCCAGGTTGGTGGGTGCTGGCAATGCCTGATCCCCTCACGGCAGCCCCTCCCACTCGGGCCCACATGCCCTATGACAGGCACAGTACAGTCACACAGCAGGGCACGCTGTACCAAGCCCAGGACACTGAGTCCTGAGGAAGCATGGGTGGCCCACCAGAGCACAGGTCCTGGGGGGCCTCCCAAAGCCCTTCTGCAGCCCCAATGCAGATCTTCCTTCCCAAGGTCCTGGGGTGGGCGCCGGCCAAGCCCTCATCCATCCCCTCCTTCCCACAATTTCCTGGGAGTGGGCTGGAGTGTCTCTGCCCCACAGTGGGGGGAAATGCTCAGAGAAGAACACGCGCACATATCCAGGAGACCAAACAGAACCAGGCCCGAATCTGCACCAGGAAAGCACACACTGAGCTGATGACCCGGGACCACAGCAGGTAGGGCCTTGGCTAGTGCTGAAGCTCAGGGCATGTGGCAAGGCCAAGGGGTCGGTGACTGGGTAGGTGGGGACACCTGGCCCGGGTTCATGGGCACCTCAGGGCTCTGCAGGGGGTGGGAGGAAGTGGATGATTGCTTTGGGTTGTGTGTTGATGGGGAGGGGAGAGGGGCTGCGGCAGGGAGGAGTTCCTTGTAACCTGGATCACTAGGGGGCGTACAGGGACACCTATGGACTTCCCAGGACAAGAAGCAGCCTGCCCCAGGGGATACTGAATAGGGGTCCCCTCTGGAGGGGTAGGGGGAGGCCCAGGCACCATGACATGGCCCTTAAAGTCTCTCTGGCCAGTGTGGGCAGCAGTTGTTTGCAGGCACTCCTCACCAAAGCTGGGCTGGCCACTAAGGGCTGTTCCCAGTTGGCAGGCTTTGGGGCTGACCTTAGCATTGACAGCTGATGAGTGGTACTTCCCCAGGCAAGTTCCAGGTCTCCAGTGACCAAGCTCAAACTTAAGCAGAACAAAACAACCCTCCCTCCTGCCAATGAATTCTCCTCCTCCTCCTCTTCTTCCCTCTCCTCCATCTCCCTCCTCCTCTTCCTGCACCCCCCTCCTCCTCTTCCTCCTCCTTCCCCTTTTCCTCCTCCTTCTCCTTTTCCTCCTTTGGAACAAAAGTTTACATGCACACTCACTCACAGCAAAGCCAGTTTTGGGGTACTGGCCCACCAGGTACCCAGGGCCTTATCATATCCTCACAGTCTTTGCAGGGGCTGGGGTGGGGGAAGACTGCTTGTAGGCTGGTGCTGGGTGCCGTGGGCCTCTGGGTCCTCTGCCCTCAATTGCAGAAAGGCTCCAGGGTTCTGCCTTCCTGGAGACTCCCTAGGGAAGTGTAGATGATCCTGAAGACAGGCTAGTTCCTGCAGTCTTCCTGCTGGAGTATTTCCCGTGTGCCCCACAGCTCTTCCTTGCCAGTGCTGGCTCCTTGTGGTGGAGATGGCCTCCAGAGAGGCTCCTCTAGGCCCCACGTGCCCTGGGGGCACATCAGCATCAGTCGCTCAGAGCCCACAGGGTCGGCGTTTGCAGGCGGCCAAAAGCTAGGGCCAATGCCAGAGCCTCTGATTACACCTTCTTCAGCCTCTGCTATGTTGGGGTCTCTGTCTGAGGCATGGGCACCCCTTTTGCTGCACATGACAGTCCCCTACTTGGGCCTCCTGTGCCTCCCTGAAGTGACTTTGGCTTGGTTAGTGGAACACCTTCCAGATGGTAGAGGCTGAGGGGGCTGGGCCTGGCTTCCCTGCCCCTCTGCCCCACTCAAGGCCCCCACTGTTTGTGTGGACTGTCCTTCTTCAGCCTCTGCTATATTGGGGTCTCTGTCTGAGGCACTGGCACCCATTTTTGCTGCACATGATGTGGCCCCCCGCTTGGGTCTCCTGCACCTCCCTGAATTGATTTTGGCTTGGTTGGTGAAGCACCTTCCAGCTGGTAGAGGCTGAGCTGGGCCAGGCTGCCCTGTCCCTCTGCCCCACTCAAGGCCCTCGCTGCCTGTGTAGACTGTCTCTTCCCCTTGTTACACTTTATCTGTTGCCTGCTAGCAGAGGGGTGCCTGGATGTGTTGAGCCTATCCTTCCTAAGGCTTAGGGTGGCTCAATGGCTCCAGCCTCTCTCTTGTTTTCTGACTCTTCTGCTGCCAGCTGAGGCCTGGGCTTTGCCATAGGCTGGTTCTCAGCCCTAGGAAATAATGCCTGGCTGTGGCCTTCCTCCCCAGTGTCACAGCTGGAGGACAGCCACCTGCACTTCAGAAATGGGATGATCCCTTCCTGGATGGTCTGAGTGTTGCTCTCAGCAAATGACCTTGCCTATACCATGACCTGAGGGATCAGAACACTGTCTTCTGATGCCCTGCAGACCCTTTCTGCTTGACTCTGGTACTCCTCGGTTACTGCCATGGTGGTTTCATGCTCCTCTTCATCTCGAATTAGCTTCATTAACTGCGGGAAAGTGGGTGCACATTCTCACTGATCCAGTAGCTCGAGCTTGCCATGGAGGGCCGTGGTCATGGAGGCTCGAGCTAGGATGTGTTTCAGGAGAATTGTGTCTGTGCTTCTCACTGACAAGGGGCTGTGCTGCCCGGCTTTCTGAATCAGGGGCTCTAACCATACCAAAAAAACAGAGATGTTCTCTCCGGACTCCTGGAAGGTCTGGAATAACTTAAACTGTGAGGTTCTATGGTCCTCTTTATCCCCAAAGATCTGCATCAGGGCCTCTAGGCACTCCTCCAGTGTCACAGAGTCACTGCTGGCCCTCAGTACCCACATGATGGACTGGGCAGGGCCACATAAGCTCTCCAGCAAACACCACCTCTTCTCTATCTCATGCACCTGCCATAGCTGCATAATCTCAGTCACCTGCTCTAGCCAGGTTTCAAAGCTCTCTTCATCTGGGCCTGGGAGAGAGTTTCCCAAAAATGTCTTGAGTTTTCAGTACCACAGGCTTTCTTTCAGAGGCTGCAAGACTGGTTGCCTGACTTGAGCAATGCCCTCTGGCTCTGTGCCCTCCGAGTGAGTGCTGTACCCCGGTGTTTTGGCCATATCTACCATTCTTCAGCCCTCATCTTTTAGGAAGTCCTTCAGTCTGTTGATAAATTCCTAATCTGGGCTACAGGGTTTCACCACCAATTCCCAGGTACCTCCATTTCCTAGGATCCAGTTGGGCACTGTAGCATAGTTGATGGTATCAGTCAATTCAAGGAAAACCTGCTTTAGCATGGTCTTCCCTTCTGAACATTGTGCCCAGGACCCTGTAGGTTAAGAGGGACTCTAAGCCCCTCCTCAGGGTCTCTTTAATTTCTGCCTCACTACACCCCATGGGGATCCCCACGATTAGCAAGGCCTTCCTAGAGTACAGGTCCATTCCTCTGCACCAATCCTCCAACTGAGTCACAGCCATTGCTCCCACTTTCTATGGACTGGTCTAATACTAAGGGCAGTAATCAGCTCACAAAGTGTGACCAGGAGTCAAGGAATTTTGGGTCAGTGCCAAGTATGAAGGCAGAATAGTCTCCATTTTCCACAGCCTAAAATGCGAATGGAGTGAGAACATCATTAATGCCCACACTCCCAACCCCCACCAAAATCCCTCCACTACCCCACTCCGTTTTCTGGTCACAGGGATTCAGCCCCTGCTTCCGAGGGCTTTCCCAGTCATTTGATGGAGGGTTTTCTTTAGGCCCAGCTTCCCCTGCCTCATCCCCTCCCTGTTGACCTCCACTTCTTGTTGGCTTCTCCTCAAAGTCCCAGGACTTTGCTGTGTGTCCTGGAGGTGCCTGTGGTGAAAAGGCCAGAGGTAGGAGGCGGGGCCTGCCAAAGCCCTCCAAGCAAGAGGGGTGGGGTGTGTGTGTGTGTGTGTGTGTGTGTGTGTGTGTGTGTGTGTGTGTGTGTTTGGGGGCAGAGCCTGACAAAGCCTGTGTGTGTGTGTGTGTGTAGGTGTGTGTGTGGGTGTGGGTGTGTGCTCACGCCCATGCCCTGGCTCAGGGCTGTGCAGTCCCTGGGCACCTGGTACCCACTTCTCTGGGGCAAAGATTAGAGAACGAAGAGATCCAGTTCCCTCCTTTCTCAGAAAATGCCTGACAGATGAGAAAGATGACTGGGGCTCTGCATAAGGCAATGAAACTGGTGGGTGAAGAGAATGTGTGACAAGCTGTGGTGTTGCCATGGATACTGAGAACAGAATGGGCCATGGGTTTCCATCACAGAAGGGTGTCATGTGGTAGGTAAGGTTAAGGAGCAACACGTGATGTCACTAGCATCTAACTAAAGAAATATCTTTTGTTGGGGGGAGGGGAAAGATGAGGGGTGGGCAGCAAGGATCAAGAGCTAAAAACAGTCTCCTATGGTTTCCAGCTGTCTGGAAGTTAGAATCAGAGGCAGAAAGGGACCCCAAAAGGGTCTCCAGTATCACACTGCAGGAACAGACTTCCCTGACCCTAGGTGTGACCCTACCCTGCAGACCCTGTAAACCTTGGCAGGCAACCCTGCCCCTTCTGCTTTTTCCCAGGGTTACAGAGGACTCTCCCATCTCACAGCTGTTCAGCACACTGGTTAGGGATCCAGTGGCAGTGCAAATGCTAGAATTCTACCCACAGGCAGCAAGAGACCTGCCCTTCAGCAGTCAGCACTGCTTCACTGGATCTGCTCCAGGCAAGGCCGAAGTTCTGCCTCACAAGGTCCTGCTCAGGCTGTGCCAATTCTAAGTCCACAGAAGTCTTCACAATCACTCTGATACAGTGGTACAAAAAACTGCTCAATTGGTATTCAGCACTAGTGCAGTTACGATTATTGCTCCAGTGTGTGTGCTTAATCGTGTCCGACTCTTGTGACCCCATGGACCATAGTCCACCAGGCCCCTCTGCCTATGGGATTTCTCAGGCAAGGATACTGGAGTGGGGTGCCCTTTCCTTCTGCAGGTGGCCTTGCGACCCAGGGATTGAACCCACGTCTGCCTGCATCTCTGGTGGATTCTTTACTGGCTAAGCCATCGGGAAGCCCTCAATTATTATTCAGTTCAGTTCAGTTCAGTCACTCAGTTGTGTCCGACTCTTTGTGACAGCATGAACCACAGCACACTAGGCCTCCCTGTCCATCACCAACTCCCAGAGTCCACCCAAACCCATGTCCATTGTGTTGGTGATGCCATCCAACCATCTCATCCTCCATCGTCCCCTTCACCTCCTGCCCTCAATCTTTCCCAGCATCAGGTACTTTTCAAATGATTCAGCTCTCCACATCAGGTGGCCAAAGTATTGGAGTTTCAGCTTCAACATCAGTCCCTCCAATGAACACCCAGGACTAATTTCCTTTAGGATGGACTAGTTGGATCTCCTTGCAGTCCAAGGGACTCTCAAGACTCTTCTCCAGTACCACAGTTCAAAAGCATCAATTCTTCGGCACTCAGCTTTCTTTATAGTCCAACTCTCATATTCATACACAACCTCTAGAAAAACCATAGCCTTGACTAGATGGACCTTTGTTAGCAAAGTAATGTCTCTGCTTTTTAATATGCTGTCTAGGTTGGTCATAACTTTCCTTCCAAGGAGCAAGCGTGTTCTAATTTCATGGCTACAATCACCATCTGCAGTGATTTTGGAGCCCCCAAAAAGAAAGTCTGACACTGTTTCCACTGTTTCCCCATCTATTTGCCACAAAGTGATGGGACTAGATGCCATGATCTTAGTTTTCTGAATGTTGAGTGTTAAGTCAACTTTTTCACTCTCCTCATTTATTATTACTCCACCCACAATTCCACCCCTCTCTTAAACCTTAATCTGCCTGCAATGTGGGAGCCCTGGGTTCAGTCCCTGGGTTCGGAAGATCCCCTGGAGAAGGGAATGGCTACTCACTCCAGTATTCTAGCCTGGAGAGTTCATTCCATGGGGTCGCAAAGAGTCAGACATGACTGAGCGATTTGCACTCCGTCACTCACTCTTACACCTTGCCCACACTGCCAAGTCCCACTTCCACCAAAGTGCAACAGAGGCCTTAAGTCCCACCCCTGACACCAAGTCTATGGGCATGTTTGACTCAGGTCCTCACCAAGCCCCACCCCATCCAAGTCCCACCTCCATGAAGCCCCACCCCCAACTGAGCTCAGCCCCTGAGGCCAAGCCCCACCCCAGTGGAAGTTAAATCCCTGCCCCCACGAAGCCCCACCCCTTCCCATGACCCAACCCCCCAACTCAAGTCTCATCCCTATGGAAGCCTTGCTGCTGTCTAAGCCCAATACCTGCGCCCACTCAAGCCATGTCCCACCTCTTCCCAAGCACAATGCATGTCCTAAGCCCTGACCTCACTCAAATCCAACTACTGTCCCCAAGCCTCCACCTTCATTTCCCTATGGTCCCCACCCTCACCTAGGTCCACCTTCCTAAATTCCTCCAAGCCTTCACACACCCTCTACCTCCAACACCCCTTATTCCAGAGCGGGAAAACGTCTGGTCAGTGGAAGCTGGTAGAGCCTAGGAGAGGAAGGGCTGAAGCCACTTTCCCTCCAGGGTAAGGCCCAGAGCTACCAGTCTTGATGGCAATGGCTGTGAGCAGGATTAGGTGTGCAAGAGGGCCCCTGCAATTCCGAGGCTTGTCACAATGTCTGGAAATGGCATGGTACTGTGCATGCCAGGACTGATATAATGGGATCCCACTTCCAGGGGAAACATGTAGCCACCAGGCCCTGGGACACCACAAAGATGGCAAGGGTCATTGTTGGGGAATCCCATGTGGTTTGGGTTGCACTCTTGTGTCCCAGGCCCTGACCTGTTGGAGATGCCTCCAGGTCAAAGTGCCCGAGCACCACAACCACCACGCATCTGGTGCTAATGCTGCTGCTGCTGTGCACACAGTCCAGGAGCTGCTGGTGGGAAGAGGTTGTGCAATGACAGGCCCTTCCACCCCCTCTCCCACGTGGTCCCCACACAACTGCACATGACCCACTTGCAGCTGCACCAAAGCAGCATGGCACCCATGGCCCCTCCTTGACAGGGGCAGCCCTCGCCTGCCCTGCCCCAAGCACGCTCCTGGCCCTGCTGCACCCAGGTGGACAGAGTTGGAATTCAACTAGGGGCACTACGGGGGTCCAGCCCCGGTTGGATCCAGGGTTATCTGAAGCGTGAATGGTGTCAGTGACTGAGAGAGATAGAGAAAGAGATAAGGAAACAATTATGCAGTTAAGAAAATAGAGGAGAGAAAGAGGCTGATATTCCTTGGTTTATGCAGAAAGCCAATAAAGCCCCAGCACTGGACTTGCTCTGTTCATGTAGGCCACAGGCGCCCTCTCGTATAGCTGAAGGTGCCCCACCTTGGGCACCTTCTCAAGTGGGTCTTAGAAGCACAGGCAGGAAAGTGATCTCAGAGGGCCCCTGTGCTCCAGGGAATCAGCCTGAAAAGGAAAAGGAAAGAGAAAGAAAGAACAACATGGGGAGACCAAGCTTTGGCAAGCAAGGCCCGCCACTTTATTTTCAGAGGGAGATTTTATACCCTGAGTTGTACATTGAGCAAAGTGAAAAATGCAGAGTCAGCTCAACATTCCATCAGTATTAACTTTTATTGATACCAGGTTTTTTCCTGCATACCGTTTCATAAACAAGGGTCTTATTTTTTGTACATTATCTTTTGCCCCGGAGGCCTGTTGACATTTTATGACCCCTTTTTGATAAAGATTGGTCAGCTAAAACACTTACTTTCCCTTGAAACATTTTTTCTTAAATTCCTTAGCCTGCGTCACCCTTAAAGTACAGTTACATTTTTATGGAGCAAAGATTCAGTGGGTTACAGCAAAGAAATAACTTACTAACTCAAAGTCTAATGTTGCTAATGTTAAGGCTACTACTTGTTTTTTCTACATCTTAACTATATGCACTCCCAGGAACACAATGGATAAGGGATGTGGGAACTTGGCAGCAAGCATTGGCTCAACAATATTGCAAGAGTCTGGATGAACCTGCCAAGTAAGCTAGAATGCTAACAGGGGGTTTGAATTGAAATACTCCTTTCATGCCCAGGAGATTTATCAACTAGAGCCCTAAGTTAATTTTTTCCAGAAAAAGGTGGTCGGGGATAGCCCCCTGTTAATGTCAGAAGAGTTGGTGAAAGGCATAAAATAGTAAGACAGACAGATTCCGGTTTTGGGGTAGATGCTCGAGCAGGTCTGGCGGTCCCTCGAGTCCTGATCCGCCTTGCTCGTCAGGTCTCTCCACATGACCTTGTCATGGGTGGGATAGGCCCAGGGAGTCCCTCGAGTCCTGAAGCCTTGCTTGTCAGGTCTCCTTCACATGACCTTGTCATGGGTGGGATGTCCTGTGCTGGCTCCTGGCAGAGCACCTTACTTTTCAGAGCTGGACAGAATCCAGCCTTGGATTCGCTCAAAGGTTAGCCACCACATGGCACCCAGCCATAAGCCCAGCAGTCGCTATGATTCTTTGGCAGGGCTCTTCCACATTGGACAGGAGCTGTGGTGTGACAGTTGCCAGTCATGCTCTCCATTTGTGTATTCCAAGGGTTCAGCTCAGCACTGGGTGCAAAAACAAAGCAGGGGTGCTTACTAAATGAAATCCTGATCCTTTTCTTTTAATCACTGTTCTCTAGGGGAGGATGGCAAAACTACAATGGCTTCCTGGAAAAACCACACGTGCATGAAAATGTTTACACTTCATCCATTCTCCCATTATTTTCTTGACTTCACCATCTAGTACTACCCACCTAGTGGCCAAACAGCTTTCCACCCTTTTCCAATGATTTCTTCCACTGAAGGAAATCTTGGCAGGAGCCAGTCTAGAAAAGGGCGTGGGTGGAGCTCAGGGTTGCTGCTGTGGCATGCGAGTGACTTCTCATGTCAGACCCTTGTGACCTCATGGACCCAAACCCACCAGGCTCTTCTGTCCATGGGATTCTCCAGGCAAGAATACTGGAGTGGGTTGCTGCTTTCTCCTGTGGGGGATCTTCCCAAACCAGGGCTCCAACCCACATATGACTGGGTCGCCAGCAGATTCTTTACCCGCTTAGCCATCTGGGAAGCCTGCAGCTCAGGTTACTGCAGTGAAAGGTATGCACAAATCCGGTGCATGCTAAGTCACTTCACTCATCTCTGACTTTTTGTGACCCCATGGACTGTAGTCAGCCAGGCTCCTCTCTCCATGGGATTCTCCAGGCAAGAATACAGGAGTGGGTCGCCATGCTCTCCTCCAGGGGATCTTTCCAACCCAGGAGTCGAACCCACATCTGCCTGCATCTCCTGCTTTGCAGGTTAATTCCTTTTTTTTTTCTTTTTAAAATAAAGGATAATTGCTTTACAGAGTTGTGTTGGTTTCTGCCAAACATCAATATGAATCAGCCATAGGTATACATATGCCCCCTCCCACCTCCCTGCCCATCCCACTCCTCTAGGTTGTTACAGAGTCCCAGTTTGAGTTCTCTGATTCATACAACAAATTCCCACTGGATATCTATTTTACATATGGTAATGTAAGTTTCCATGTTACTTCTCCATACATCCCACCCTCTCCTTCCTCCTTGTCCCCCTCCCCCCAACCCCATGTCCATAAGTCTGTTCTCTATGTCTCTGTCTCCATTACCTCTCTGCAAATAATTTCATCAGAACCATCTTTCTAGATTCCATGTATATGCATTAGTATATGATATTTGTTTTTCTGTTTCTTACTTCACTCTGTACAATAGGCTCTAGGTTCATCCTCCTCATTAGAACTGACTCAGACACATTTCTTTTTAAGGCTGAATAATATTCTGTTGTATATATGTAACACAGCTTCTTTACCCATTCATCTGCTGATCGACACCTAGGTGGCTTCCATGTTCTAGGTATTGTAATTAGTGCTTCAATAAACAATGGGGTGCATGTGTCTTTTTCAATTTTCGTTTCCTCAAGGTATATGCCTAGGAGTGGGATTGGTGGGTCATATGGTGGTTTTATTCCTATTTTTTAAAGGAATCTCCATACTGTCTTCCATAGTGGATGTATCAATTTACATCCCCACCAACAGTGCAAGAGAGTTCCCTTTTCTCCACACCATCTCCAGCATTTATTGTTTGTGGACTTATTTATGATGGCCTTTCTGACTGGTGTGAAGAGATATCTCGTTGTAGTTGTGATTTGTATTTCTCTCATTTGATTTGTATTTCTCTCATTTGTATAAATGAGTGATGTTGAGCATCCTTTCATGTGTTTGTTAGCCATCTGTATGTCTTCTTTGGAGAAATGTCCGTTTATGTCTTTCCCACACTTTTTGATTGGATTGTTTGTTTCTCTGGTTATTGACTTATATGAGCTGCTTGTATATTTTGGAAATCAATCCTTTGTCAGTTGTTTCACTTGCTATTTTTTTCCCATTCTGAGGGTTGTCTTTCCACCTTGTTTATAGTTTCTTTTGCTATGCAAAAGCTTTTAAGTTTAATTAGGTCTTGCTTGATTATTTTTGATTTTATTTCTGTTACTCTATGATGTGGGTCATAGAGGATCTTATTGTGATTTATGTCATAGTGTGTTCTACCTATGCTTTCCTCTAAGAGTTTTATAGTTTCTGGTCTTACCTTTAGGTCTTTAATCCATTTTTAATTTATCTTTATGTATGGTGTTAGGAAGTGTTCTAATTTCATTCTTTTACATGGAGCTGTCCCGTTTTCCCAACACCACTTATTGAAGAGGCTTTCTTTGCCCCATTGTATACTCTTGCCTCCTTTGTCAAAAATATGGTACCCATAGGTGCATGGGTTTATCTCTGGGCTTTCTATCTTGTTCCACTGGTCAATATTTTTGGTTTTGTGCCAGTACCATACTGTCTTGATGACTGTAGCTTTGTAGAATAGTCTGAAGTCAGGAAGGTTGATTCCTCCAGCTCCATTCTTCTTTCTCAAGACTTCCTTCTCAATAGCTTTGGCTCTTTGGGGTCTTTTGTGTTTCCATATGAATTGTGAATTTTTTTGTTCTAGTTCTGTGAAAAATGCCATTGATCATTTGACAATGATTGCATTGACTCCATAGATTGCATTTGTTAGGATACTCATTTTCACAATATTGATTCTTCAAACCCAGGAACATGGAATAGCTCTCCATCTCTTTATGTCATCTTTGATTTCCTTCATCAGTCTCATAATTTTCTGTATACAGTTCTTTTGTCTCCTTAGGTAGGTTTATTCCTAGGTATTTTATTTCTTTTGTTGCAATGGGAGATGGGATTAATTCCTCAACTTCTCTTTCAGATTTTTCATTGTTAGTATATAGGAATGCAGGTGATTTCTGTGTATTGATTTTGTATCCTGCAACTTTGCTAAACTCAAAATTACTGATTAGCTCTAGTAATTTCCTGATAGTATCTTTAGGGTTTTGTATGTATAGTATCATTTCACCTGCAAACAGTGAGAGTTTTACTTCTTTTCCAATCTGGATTCCTTTTGTTTATTTATTTCTCTGATTGCCATAGCTAGCACCTCAAAAACTCTGTTGAATAATATTGGTGAGAGTTGGCGCCCTTGTCTTGTTCCTAATCTTAGAGGGAATGCTTTCAGTTTTTCACCATTAAGAATACTGTTTGCTGTGAGTTTATCATATATGGTCTTTACTATGTTGAGGTAGGTTCCTTCTATGCACATTTCTGAAGATTTTTTATCAAAGTACTGAATTTTATCAAAGGCTTTTTCTGCATCTAGTGATATTACCGTATGGTTTTTATCTTTTAATTCATTAATATCATATATCACATTGGCTGATTTGCATATATTGACAAATCCTTGCAACCCTGGGGTAAACCTAATTTGATCATGGCATATGATCTTTTTAATGTGTTGTTGAATTCCGTTTGCTAGAATTTTGTTGAGAATTTTTGCATCTGTGTTCATCAGTGATATTGGTTTGTAATTTTCTTTTTTGTTTTGTCTTTGTCTGGTTTTAGTATCAGGGATATGGTGGCCTCAAAGAATTATTTTGGAAGTGTTCCTTCCTCTACAATTTTTTGAAAGAGTTTTAGAAGATTAGGCATTAGCTTTTCTCTAAATGTTTCATAAAATTCACCTATGATGCCATCTAGCCCTGGGCCTTAGCTTTTGGGGAGTTTTTTTTTTTTTTTTAATCACAGTTTCGATTTCAGTGCTTGTAATTGGGTTGTTCATAATTTCTATATCTTCCTGGTGCAGTCTTGGAAGATTGAACTTTTCTAAGAATCTGTCCATTTCTTCCAGGTTGTCCATTTGACTGCCATGTAGTTGCTCATAACAATCTCTTATAATCCTTTGTATTTCTGTGTTGTCTCTTGTAACCTCTCCTTTTTCATTTCTAATTTTCTTGATTTGATTCTTACCTCTTTTGTTTTCTTGGTGACTCTGGCTAAAGGTTTGTCAGTTTTGTCTACCTTCTCAAAGAACCAGCTTATGGTTTTATTAATCTTTACTATTATTTCTTTCATTTCTTTTTCATTTATTTATGATCTGATCTTTATGACTTCTTTCCTTCTGCTAACTTTGGGATTACTTTGTTCTTCTTTTTCCAGTCATTTTTGGTATAAAGTTAGGTTGTCTGTTCGATGTTTTTCTTGTTTCTTGAGGTAGGATTGTATTGCTATAAAATTCCTTCTTAGAACTGCTTTTGTGAAGGCAGTTTCTTTACCACTGAGACACTTGGGAGACCCATATCCAGTAGATCTTGATAAAAATGCAAGTTCTGATTCAGGAGGACTGGAGTGGGACTGAGATTCTATGTTTCTCTTTTCTAGAAAGCTGGGTGATTACTGAGCAAGATACTTACAGAATCCCCTTTAAGTGCAGGTATTTCCTATGTCTGAGAAGGGGAACATATAACTAAACATGCCTGACTTCACTAGGAAGTACTGAAAGCCTGTTAAATTAATCTCCTTCCCCTGCCAAGAAAAAGTGGTTACCTGCTGGTGTCAGAAAGTCACAGACCCCATGTGGGGCATTTTACCTGAGGGCTCTCATAACACAAGTCCACTGTGGCTCTGTGAAGCCCCCACTCAGCCACATGGCATTACAGGGTATAGGTATCACAAAATATGATACCATGGGAAGAGGTGTTCTGATTGCCATCCTAGAAAACAGTGGAGGTTAAAGAAGTATATCTGAAAACATATAGCATTATATTGGTTTCAAGTGTATAGCATAACAATATTTGTATATGTTGAAAAATGATCATTGTGATAAGTCTAGTTAACACTTATCAATGCACATAGTTTTTTTCTTCTTACAATGAGACTTTAAAAAATCTACCCTGTCAGCAACTTTCAAAAACACACAGTGCAGTACAGTTTTATTAACTATAGTCTCCATGTTGTACATTACATCTCCAGGAACTTATTTATCTTATATTTATGTTTATGTGTGTGTATGTGTATATAATATGCCCTACCCTGATGGTATTTTTGAATTAGATTATGAAAGCCCTTCAGGGATTTCCATTATGATTGGTTTAGAGACAATTAAGTGATTTTTATGAATTGAAAGCTCTTAAAATTCTCAGGAATTAATGAAAGTGAAGTTACTGTCATGCAACTTTATTTAGCAATAATTATGTTTTATATGTAGCATGTCAGCCTTAAAGATAGTTTCCAAGATCTTTTGCTAACTTAAAACTCAACACTTATATTAAAGCAACTAACTATACAAAATGTGCAGGATATGTTTTTGTTAAGGAAAAAGAATAATTTTTTTCATAAAGTAAAATGACTGGTTGTTCCAAAATGAAAAAGATGAAAGGGCAGAACAAAACCTGAATGGATATGCTTCTCAGAAAAGGGATTTTCTTTCTTGTGGTCAAAGCTGGCTAAAGATCAATGGGTTTGTTTGTAAGATTTTAAAAACTGAGCTACAATATATAATAGTATACTGATGCAAAACTAGAATTTATTTTCTCTATTAAACTGGAAATATTTCCTTAGATTATTGGTAGTAAAATTACTATGGTTGTACAGTTATTCTTTACTTTTTGAGTCATCTGTCTAGAAAGCAAAGATTCTTTCTTATCAGAATAATCTTCTTTGCTTTACATTGACTTTATCATGGCCCTCAATCAAGCCTTGTCAATTTTGAAAGAAAAAAGATTCTTTACAATTGCCTTTCAATCAATATGTAGTTTCAAAATATTTTGTCACTTTGGTTAAATAGACAAGTAGTGTTTGTTATTGACACATGATCTCATTTAACCAAGTGTTCAAACTTCCTGACAACTCTTTTATTTTACTTTCCCCACACTCAAATCCTAAGTGATATACTTTTCGTTTTTCCCCCTGCCATGCCAGGAGGCTTCTGGGATCTGATTTCCCTGAATAGGGATCAAACCCAGACACTTGGAGTGAAAGCACAAAGTCCTAACCACCGGACCACCAAGGAATTCCCCTGAGTGATATAGTCTTTATTATGAGACCCTATTTGAGTTTTCCCAGAGTGACCCTGGAAAATCACAAAGGATCTTTAACCTTGTAAAAACTTTATTTGATATATTGGCTTTCATGGCAGGCTTTGTCAAATCACAAGAGATGCCTAACCTTCCCTAGGCTACATCTGTGTGGACAAAATGTTATTGAAATGAATGTTTCAGAAACAGTATGAATTTCCTGGAGGTTTGTCAATGCTCTTACTGTTTATGATATGTCCTGGTGCTGCTTTGCCTGATATTAAAGAGTTTAATTTCAGGCAAAGATGGGCATGATAAAGGAACAGAAAAAGCAAGGACCCAATAGAAGCAGAAGATACTAAGAAGAGGTGGCAAGAATACACAGAATAACTATACAAAAGAGGTCTTAATGACCCATATAATGATGATGGTGTGGTCATTCACAAAGAGCCTGACATCCTGGAGTATGAAATAAGGTTGGCCTTAGGAAGCATTACTACATACAAAAGTAGTGAAAGTGATGGAACTCCAGCTGAGCTGTTTAAAATCCTAAAGGATTATGCTGCTAAAGTGCTGCACTCAATATGCCAGCAAATTTGGAAAACTCAGCAGTGGCTACAGGACTGGAAAAAGTCAGTTTTCATTCCAGTCCCAAATAAAGGCAATGCCAAAGAATGTTCAAACTTCCATACAAGTGTGCTTATTTCACTAGCAAGGTAATGTTCAAAATCCTTCAAGCTAGTCCTCAGCAGTACATGAACCAAGAACTTCCATATGTATAACCTGGATTTAGATAAGGCAGAGGAATCAGAGGTCAAATTGCCAATATCCATTGGATCATAGAGCAAGCAAGAGAATTAAAACACACATACACACACACACACACACACATCTACTTCTGCTTCATTAACTACACTAAAGCCTTTGACTGTGTGGATCATAACAAACTGGAAAATTCTTCAGGTGATGGGAATATCAGACCACCTTATCAGCCTCCTGAGAAACCTGTGTGCAGGTCAAGAAGCAATAGTTAGAACCAGACATGGAATAACGGACTGGTTCCAGATTAGAAGAGAATTGTGTCAAGGCTTCATATAGTCACCCTGCTTGTTTAATTTATATGCAGAATACATCATGCAAAATGCCAGAGTGGATGAATCACAAGCTTCAATCAAGATTACCAGGAAAAATATCAATAACTTTAGGTATGCAGATGATAACAGTCAAATGGCAGAAAGCGAATAGGACCTAAAGGGCCTCTTGATGAAAGTGAAAGAGGAGAGTGAAAACACTGGCTTAAAATTTAGCATTCAAAAAACTAAGATCGTGGCATCCAGTCCCATCACTTCATGGCAAATAGAAGGGGAAAACTTAAAAACCATGATAGATTTTATTTTCTTGGTTTCCAAAATCACTGTGGATGGTGACTGAAGTCATGAAATTAAAAGACGTTTGTTCCCTGGAAGGAAAACTATGATAGACCTAGACAGCATATTAAAAAGCAGAGACATCACTTTGCTGACAAAGGTCCATATAGTCAAAGCTATGGTTTTTCTGGTCTTCCCTGTAGATCAAACAGTAAAGAATCTGCCTGCAACACAGGAGACCTGGATTCAATTCCTGGATCGTGAAGATCCTCTGGATAGCAATCCACTCCAGTATTCTTGCCTGGAGAATCCCATAGACAGAGGAGCCTGGCAGGCTACAGTCTATGGGATCACAAAGAGTCAGACACGACTGAGTGACTAACACTACCACTACTATGGTTTTTCCAGTAGTCATGTATGGATGTGAGAGCTGGCCCATAAAGAAGACTGAGCACTGAAGAACTGATGCTTTCGAACTGTGGTGCTGGAGAAGCCTCTTGAGAGTCCATTGGACTGCAAGAAGATCAAACCAGTCAATCCTAAAGGAAATCAATCCTGAATATTCATGGGAAGGACTGATGCTGAAGCTGAAGCTCCAATACTTTGGCCACCTGATGCAAAGAGCCGACTGATTGGAAAGGACCATTATGCCGGGAAAGATTGAGGGCAGGCAGAGAAGTGGGCAATGGAAGATGAAATGGTTGGATGGCATCACCGACTCAATGGACATGAGTTTGAGCACACTCCGGGAGATAGTGAAGGACAGGGCAGTCTGGCATGCTGCAGTTCATGGCATTGCAAACAGTCAGATATGATTTAGGACTGAACAACAACAAACAGTGTAGTTTTATCAATCATAATTCTAGTTATTTTTTTAAATGTTTCACACCACAGAAACAACCAAATTTCCTTGTCAGTTGCCTTATTTTTGTGTTGAACTCTCACCACATCTTTAACTATGGGCATGTTAAATCTTTTCTCTTGCACTTATGCTTCCCTGAAAGTGCTTGCAATCACCTACAAGCCACAATGCTGTATCTTCAAAAAAAAAAAAAAAAAAAAAAGGGACTGTCTCAGACCCTCAGGAAAAGGACTATGCCAAATGTTCTGAGGCACAAGTTTCTGATGCCATTACTTAAATAATTTTGAAATCCTATCACTGCAGTGAGCCAGAGTTTCCAGAACTCTAGGGAACGAGCTGATGGATTCCTGAGGCTGCTAACTCAAGACTGAGAAGGACGAGAATTTCTTACATAGGACTTAACGAACTGATGAAGGAAGATTATGGGTTTTGTTTGGAACATTGCTGATGCTTTCATGCTCTATAGGCTGGATATAAGAAACCCTTTCTCATTTATGTTAAGCTATCCATAGCCCATAACAGTATGATAGGCACCCAGAAGAGGAGGTCAGGAAACAGGAGTTACTGCGCAGAGGGGGATGGGATGAGGAGGGAACACAGGGAGCATTCATGAGTAAGGCTGTGTTCAGAGGATGTTCAGAGGAAAGAGAATCCTGCAGATGTCATTAGATAATGGGCCTGGAACACAAGGTGCTTCTTGGGCTACAGCACTATGCAGAAGGTGTTCAGTGTGTATAGTGAGGAAGGCCTGGTGCAGGGATTTTTCATGGGACAGATGGCATGGCACAGAAGCCACTCACAGGCAGAGTATACGGTGCAGAGGAAGGCTGGGTGGAGATAGCATTAACAGGGTAGCCCATCAGAAAAGCAGTGCCACTCTTTCCTAAGCAGGAAGGGTTGAGACCAGGAAATCAGTGGCTTTCACAACCAGTAGAAGGTTGGAGCAGTCAAGGGGAGGGAGGCTGCTGCTGATACACTAGGAAAAAGCCCCCAGTGATTCCAGCTGCAGGCTGGACTGTCATGGATGATTTTCAGGAGGTTTCCCAGAAGTCACTGGGAAAGAAACCAGGTAAAACTTAGGTATAACCTCTTTTTGACACTCCTTAGTGCCCAGTCCTGCTGCCAGGGAATAAGTGCTCAATAATCAAACCTGGAGGTGCTCTGATGAGGGATTCTGGGACATGTAGTTCCAAGGACTATCCAATATATTGAGTAGAAAATGTACAAAGGGGCAGAGATGCAGCCTAGCTGCTAACAGCCAATCCAGCACAGTCCACCTCTTTGACCACTCATCATCCATAATACTCTTCTCTCCATGGTTTTCTTCCAAATGATAACAGTAGCAATACCATGCTTCTGCTTAGCATGATGCGTCTATTCCTCATATCAGTGAATGCACCTCTGCCTTCTTCAGCAAGGTGGGATGGCAAAAGTCCCGTTAGATACACTCTCATTCTCTGGGAGATGTCTGTCCCTTCTCTAGTTCTGTCATAATTACACTTTGATATACTGTACTCTATAGGTTAAATTATATTATTAAGTAACACCCACACAATTCAAACACAGCATTTGGGAATGGGAGAAATAAAAAATAATGGGCATTCGAGTCAACCATATAATAACAAAGCAAGACAAAGTATGTGTAGCTTCTATAGTTGTTATTTTGGCAACTGGCCATGAGGTCATACTCAGTATTTATAACTTCCTTCTTCCACTAGCACTTCAGTTCCCTATAACCTCATCTAGTTGTATCTGGTTGTTTATGTGGCCATAAGATACAAATCTTTATTCTGAACCAATCTGATCTGTTACTGGTCCTGCCTGCATGAGTCATTATAGCCGTCCATTACCTTATATTATTGGATATGGGAACACTAAGAGACACTTTCATATTTTTCTCCTAGGTTACAGATATGATCCTTCTTGCCTCCACGGTGTAGTAGTAACTCCATTCCTCCTCAATAATCAGGAGCCATCAGCCAGCAGGTAAAATAACACCTGTCTTGTTGATTCAGTGCCAAGAGGGGCCTCAAATGACTGGGTAGCAATCTCAACTTCAAATTCAATATAACCACTCTTGGGTCCCCAAGTGGAAGATTTCCTCCACTGGGAAATTCATGAGGAAAAGATACTGTGCAGACAAACAGGACAAGAGGAATGTGTTGTGTCGAAATTCACAGGTGGAATACATTAATAAGCAGAGTCCCCCAGAGGACCGCACATGGGGTGTATGGGTTGGGGGCCCTTATAGGTGTGGATCTGTAAAGGGGAAGGAGGAATAGCAAAGGTTGAGTATGGGGATCAAGTGGCTTGCTGGGAACCTGCTCTGCTAAGTCATTTTTCAAAATAACACTAATCTATTTGGGGGGGTGGGAGGGGGGGTGTTTTTGTCACATACTATTTCCAACAGAGAGTCCTAGAAATATCTGGTTAGGAGCTATTGTTATAGTTCTTGTCCTTTGAATTGATAAAGCATCTTCTTCATTTCTTAATGGTACTCATGTAGGCGAGATGGTGGCTGAGGTTGCAGTGAGAATGTGGCCACAGGGATACTAGTTCAATATCTACTGATTACTGGGTCCCAACATCCCTGCTTGGTAGTGGAAGGATTTCTCTGTCATGTCTTCTATCTTTGGAATGACTTCCTGATCAACTCTTGTTGGCCCCAGGTGGGATCAAGACATAGATTCCATGTAAATTATATTTTCAGGTAAAAATCTTGGACGCATGGATCACCTGATATGCAGAATGACTATTCAACAGGATTCTAAAAGCCTGGGCCACTGGCCCTAATGAATAAGATGAAAAGTCTTTCCTGTTGGTACACATCTGGAGGGATGGGTTGGAATGTGTGGTTTAGGGTGCATCTTTGAGAAGGGTGTTTGAGAAATGTCTATTCAGAATTACTGCCAGAGTTGATGGGAACAGGGGTGATGAAATGGGAAGAGTTGACAGAGGAAGAATCCAACAAGCATATTTACATATTTTAGGGGTTAGCATATAAGAGAGGGATTATAGATTATCAGTGGATGATAGTTAGAGGGAACAGGTTGTAACTCAACTGAGGAATGCATTTCCAGAGACAGAATGGGCTTGTAAGGGACTGTGCTCCTGGTGATTGCAAGTGTTCAGTAAGGACGAAGGAGCCACCTATCAGCAATGAAAGGATGGGTCCCAAAGAATAAAACATTACTCATTAAGATCTGATAGGTCTAAAAAAAAGAAAATCTGATTGGTCTACTGAATTGGAAGGAACTCCAAAAGGGAGGGGTAATATTTGTATATATATAGCTGATTCACTTTGCTGTACAGCACAAACTAACACAATACTGAAAAGCAACTACACTCCAATAAAAATAATTTTTTTAAAAAAAGATTTGACAGGCCTAGAATTGCACAACTCCTGTGCATGTATAGTTTCTATATACTTCTGTCTTTTCTCTTTATATTTGATATTTCTTTTTTATTTTTATTTTTACTTTATTTTACTTTACAATACTGTATTTGTTTTGCCATACATTGACATGAATCCACCACGGGTGTACATGCGTTCCCAAATATGAACCCCCCTCCCACCTCCCTCCCCATAACATCTCTCTGGGTCATCCCTGTGCACCAGCCCCAAGCATCCTGTATCCTGCATCGGACATAGACTGGAGATTCATTTCTTACATGATAGTATACATGTTTCAATGCCATTCTCCCAAATCATCCCACCCTCTCCCTCTCCCTCAGAGTCCATAAGTCCGCTCTACACATCTGTGTCTCCTTTGCTGTCTCGCATACAGGGTCATCATTGCCATCTTTCTAAATTCCTTAAAAGTATTTATTTGCTTTTGTAAAGAGAATAGCTTCAAGTAACAGGAGAAAATTAATGACACAGCCAAACGCACCAAGGTATTACACTTAAAAAAGGAAACTTTAACATTTACACATGAAGTATCTCACCATTTATTATGTTCATGTACATTACCGTGAGTCAAGCAAGTATGATTAAAAATTCTAGGCAACTAAAAAGAAGGCAAGTATAATGCAACCACCTTTTTCCCTAAAGTCTGCAGAATTGTGAGCCATTTCAACCATGAAAGAGATTTTTTTCAGATTGAAATCAATATCTTGCACATTGGTTCTAAAACTCCCTTAAAGACAGAGTGTATCTTGAAGGTGGGGAAGCCAGCCTATCTTGGACCTCTTTCCCTTTCACTAATTCATTCAGCACTTATGTGTCAATCCCTACCATGTGCCAAGTCCCTGGCTGAGAGCTAGTCTTGAGGGAAACCAGCTCATATTTTGTGTCAGTACATGGCATGCTGTGCCAATTTTTCCCTCCAGAGCAAATCTGATACACATCAATGCAAATAAATTGAATGTACTTCTCTGATCATTTTGCAAGAAGGACAAGTCCACCATCCAATGTGCACAGGGCTCAGAAACTGGACAGAGATGGAGAGACATTTTCTAATTAAATCAAGAGAAGGGGTGGTCCCAAAATGGTGGAAGAATAGGACGGGGAGACCACTTTCTCCCCGACAGACTCATCAAAAAAAAAAAAGATTATTTGAATGTGGAGCAACTTCCACAAAACAACTTCTGAACGCTTGCAGAGGACACCAGACACTCAGAAAGGCAGCCCAATTTCTTCAAAATTACGAGAAAAATCCCTCATTTTTAATCAGAAAAACTGTCAGTTTGTCCTTTTGCTTTGCAAAACTTACACAGTGAAAGTGCAAGTTGCTCAGTCGCGTCTGACTCTGTGACCCCATGAACTACACAGTCCATGAAATTCTCTAGGCCAGAATACTGGAGTGGGTAGCCTTTGCCTTGTCCAGGGGATCTTTCCAACCCAGGGATCAAACCCAGGTCTTCCACATTGCAGGCAGATTCTTCACCAGCTGAGCCACAGGGGAAACCTAAGAATACTGGAGTGTGTAGCCTATCCGCTCTCCAGTGGATCTTCCTGACCCAGGAATCGGAGTCTCCTGCATTGCAGGCAGACTCTTTACCAATGGAGCTATCAGGGAAGCCCGATTTATGCAGTAGTGCTGGCCCCAAAGGTGGAGGAACCCAGTTGCATGGGCTTACATCTGTCCAGCTGGTCAAAAGGAGTCCCTGTTCCAAGTACCTGGGATCTTGGTAGCTGCTGCTAGCTTGGGACAGAGTCTGGACTGGAAAATGGGATGTCACTGAGGTCCCTGTACTCAGATCAGCTAACCAACTGGAGCTTCTCCTGGGTGGATGAGCACTTCTTTGGGAAGATCGGTGAGTCAAATCTCTTCCCAGCTAAGAGCATTTCAGTTTAGAGGTGTTTTCATGGAAAAGAGGGGGTGAGGGGGGCCAGTTTGGCTCTTCTTATATTTTACCAAGGATGCCCAGAGGAGGAGTGCAATTTCCCACCTGCCTCTCTTTGTGAAAATGTGCCTCAGGGAAGGTCTGAGGGGGGCAGTTTCCCCAGGAGGACCATGTAACCTCCATACAGGCTCAGGACTATAGTTACAGTTACTGGAGAGATACAGCAATGGTTCTGACCTCTTGTCTGAGCCTGAATGTCCTCATTTGCACACTGGGGAGAAAAATATGCTCTGCACAAGATTAGCATGGGAATTAATGCCATCACTCTCTTATAATGCCTACTATGTAGTAAGGGCTCAAGAATGTTAACTGACTTTCTCCCTTCATAATCTTTCTGGAGTTTATGCACTCTAAGACCTACTTTAGGGGATCCCTGTGAAGTTTAGGGGTTAGAAATGAGGTCAAAGGTATCAATCAGCCATCAAAATTCAGACATGATGTTCATTTGGTCAGTAGCCTCTTAAGAATTACATCACAGATAATTTAAACCTAATGTGTAAACTTTCTAATACATGCCCACATGCCTTCAGGGAAGAATTCAGCTATACTGAAAGGTAGATAGGAGGAGGTAACTAAAATCTGCTATGTAACTCAATCGAAGGCAATGAACTAGTTGTAAAAGGATATGGAAAGTTCAAAAAATATATATGGCAAATAGACAAGCTAAACATTAGCCTATGTCAATCCCTAGCATTCAGTGTCTGCAATTTACCTACTAGGGATAGTCAACAGTCTTTAACCTGGCCGCTAAGAAGCTTCAGGGGGGTCTCCTTCTGCTTTCAAGTCCCAAAGTCACACTCAAGCCACGTAAACTTATCAGAAAGCCAACCAGTCTTAGGGAAGTCAAAACGGAATTGTTGTTCAACACTCTGCTTGAGCCTGAAGTAAGATCATGGATGGGAAGTGCTTTTTCAGCTATAAAAAAGGTACACACACAAAGGATTATCATAAGATCATCAAGATATGCTACTGGATGTAAGCAAGTTCAACTTTCAGTTCAGTTCAGTTCACTTAAGTCGCTCAGTCGTGTCCGACTCTTTGCGACCCCATGAATCGCAGCACGCCAGGCCTCCATGTTCATCACCATCTCCCAGAGTTCACTCAGACTCACGTCCATCGAGTCCGTGATGCCATCCAGCCATCTCATCCTCAGTTGTCCCCTTCTCCTCCTGCCCCCAATCCCTCCCAGCATCAGAGTTTTTTTCCAATGAGTCAACTTTTCGCATGAGGTGGCCAAAGTACTGGAGTTTCAGCTTTAGCATCATTCCTTCCAAAGAAATCCCAGGGTTGATCTCCTTCAGAATGGACTGGTTGGATCTCCTTGCAGTCCAAGGGACTCTCAAGAGTCTTCTCCAACACCACAGTTCAAAGGCATCAGTTCTTCTGCACTCAGCCTTCTTCACAGTCCAACTCTCACATCCATACATGACCACAGGAAAAACCATAGCCTTGACTACACGGATCTTAGTCGGCAAAGTAATGTCTCTGCTTTTGAATATACTATCTAGGTTGGTCATAACTTTCCTTCCAAGGAGAAAGCGTTTTTTAATTTCATGGCTGCAGTCACCATCTGCAGTGATTTTGGAGCCCCAAAAAATAAGTCTGACACTGTTTCCACTGTTTCCCCATCTATTTCCCATGAAGTGATGGGACCGGATGTCATGATCTTCATTTTCTGAATGTTGAGCTTTAAGCCAACTTTTTCACTCTCCTCTCTCACTTTCATCAAGAGGCTTTTTAGCTCCCCTTCACTTTCTGCCTTAAGGATGGTGTCATCTGCATATCTGAGTTTATTGATATTTCTCTCGGCAATCTTGATTCCAGCTTGTGTTTCTTCCACTCCAGGGTTTCTCATGATGTACTCTGCATAGAAGTTAAATAAGCAGGGTGACAATATATAGCCTTGACATACTCCTTTTCCTATTTGGAACCAGTCTGTTGTTCCATGTCCAGTTCTAACTGTTGCTTCCTGACCTGCATACAGATTTCTCAAGAGGCAGGTCAGGTGGTCTGGTATTCCCATCTCTTTCAGAATTTTCCACAGTTGATTGTGATCCACACAGTCAAAGGCTTTGGCATAGTCAATAAAGCGGAAATAGATGTTTTTCTGGAACTCTCTTGCTTTATCCATGATCCAGCAGATGTTGGCAATTTGATCTCTGGTTCCTCTGCCTTTTCTAAAACCAGCTTGAATGTCAGGGAGTTCACGGTTCACGTATTGTTGAAGCCTGGCTTGGAGAATTTTGAGCATTACTTTACTAGCATGTGAGATGAGTGCAATTGTGTGGTAGTTTGAACATGCTTTTGCATTGCCTTTCTTTGGAATTGGAATAAAAACTGACCTTTTCCAGTCCTGTGGCCACTGCTGAGTTTTCCAAATTTGCTGGCATATTGAGTGCAGCACTTTGACAGCATCATCTTTCAGGATTTGAAACAGCTCAATTGGAATTCCATCACCTCCACTAGCTTTGTTCGTAGTGATGCTTTCTAAGGCCCACTTGACTTCACATTCCAAGATGTCTGGTTCTAGATGAGTGATCACATCATCATGATTATCTGGGTCATGAAGATCTTTTTTGTACAGTTCTTCTGTGTATTCTTGCCACCTTTTCTTAATATCTTCTGCTTCTGTTAGGTTCATACCATTTCTGTCCTTTATTGTGTCCATCTTTGCATGAAATGTTCCCTTGGTATCTCTAATTTTCTTTAAGAGATCTAAGTTCAACTTAAGAAGGGCAAAAACATGAAGAAAACAAAAGCATGAGGAAGGAAGTGAGGGAAGAAGAACCAGGAACTTGGGGCAGCTGGGCATAGTCAAACTTGTCCAGGAGTCATCACTTTCTTCTCAGCCTGGAGGAAGTAAAAGAAAGTATCCATGAGATTGAAAATACACACTAAATCTAGTTAGCAGTCAGAGGCTTTTGTGGAGGACAACTGCTCCAGGCATGGGAAGTAACAGTCCAGATCAATGTGTCTTCTGGGGAAAAGGCAGAACAGGCTCGTAGCTGGTGGAGGGCCTGGTTGCTACCCATTCCCATTGCCTTCAAGGAAGATACTCTGTTCTGCACTTCTAGTTGAACAGGTGCTAAGGCTGAGGGGCTGCCAGGATCACCAGGCCCCATGAAGCTCAGACACTGGGGTCAATTCCACTGGTTTTTAGCATGCAAACCTGTGTTCAAGCAGAGTTGACCATGTGGCCCAGAGGCTGCCCAAGCACCAGGACAGCACCATCACATGTCCACTTATCCTGGCCTTCACCTGCTGCTGGTCCTGAGCTAAATATCTTGTTTTACTGAATATCTTGGCTGTTGAGTCCTGATCTGATGCTATCTGAGCAACGGTGGAGGCAGCCCGGGGGACTATGGCAGAAAACCTGAATCTGAAGTCCTGGGTTGAGGTCCTGGTTGTGCCATCTACAAGCTAGGTGCTTCCCCATGTCCTTTTCCTTTTTAGGTCTTTACTTCCTTGTCCCCAAATGGGCCAATGACCTAGCAGGGCAGCTAGGGGGCTTAGGCGAGGTGTTGCATGGAAGGTGCTTCTTGAGAGGAAGAGATAGTGGCTTCTGCAGCTTGCAAATGTCCATGGGGAAGTTCGTCATCTGTACCACCTAAGACTTCAAAGTGTTACAGGGCATAGGGTTCAAGGTCCCCTGAACATAAAGGCTATCCGTTGACCATCACCTCCCCATTTCGTCTCCTCCCCAAGCTCCTGGCAACCACCATTCTACTCTCTTCTAAGGATTTTGCTATTTTAGATTCCTTGTATAAGTGGTACTAAGAAGTGTTTGCCCATCTCTGCCTGGCTTACTTTGCTTAGCATAATATCCTACAGTTTCATCCATGTTGCTGCAAATGACAGGATTTCTTTCTGTCTGTAAAAGCTGGATCATATCCCATTTTAATGTATATACCACATTTTCTTTATCCATCAGTCACTGCACATTTAGATTGCTTACATGTTTTGACTATTGTCAACAATGCTGCAGTGAACAGGCAGTGCAGAGACTGCTTTGAGAGCCTGATTTCAATTCCTTTGTGTATATACATAGAAGTTGGATTGATGGATCATAGCATAGCCCTATTTCTAATATTATGCTTGACTTTGTTGTCAGGGTAATTAATGCTGGCTTCATAAAATAAGTTTGGCATTGTTCTTTCTTCTATTTTTGGAAGAGTTTAAGAAGGATTGTTATTAATTTTTCTTTAAAAATTTGTTAGAATTGCCTGTGAAGACCTGGCCCTGAGGTTTTCTTTATTAAGTCGTGTTTGGTTACTGATTTAATCTATTCATTATTGATCTCTCCAAGCTTTCAATTTCTTCTTGGTTCTGTCTTAATATGTTGTATGTTTCTAGGAATGCATCCATTTCTTCCCAGTTATCCAATTTAATGATATTTAATTGTTTATAACAGTTTCTAATAACTTTTCACATAAGTCCAGGAATCAGGAAAATAGACTGTTCTTTGCCAAACCACATGCCACAGTCTCTGTCTGCACCTCTACTCCTGAGTTAATTCTGCATCTGTGCAGATGGAAGGGCTTCCAACTACCTAGCATTTTGTTCCTTTCCTCAATGTTCTGGGCCCCTCTCTACCTCAGCCACTGCTCTGGCCAGACTCTCTGTGGACCAGCAGCCTCAGCATTGTCTGGATTTGTTAGACAAGCCAATCTTCAGGTCCCACCCAGATGTACTGAGTTAGAAACCTTGCTGGGGCCCAGCACTCTGTCTTAAGAAACCCTTCATGGTATAGTGAAGTGTGAATTACATGCTCCAGTGTGAGAACTGCTGCTCTAGACCTCATCACAACCAATAACTCATTTGCCCCTCTCCATGACTTCCATGACCTTCAAGTCAGTTGGATAGTTTCTGCCATCACCTCTCTATTATTGTTCCCTTGAGCACAGCCTAGACTGTGCCCACTGACCTGGCATAGCCTCTGCCCCAGTCAATGTCAGTGTCCCCGTTTCACTTCTGTGGTTGAGCCTGGCTAGGGAACAACACACTACATGCTAACTGGTCTCCAAAGGAATGCACGAGTCCTCACCTCAAGCAGGCTCTGCAGGGCCCATCCACCCTCCTTGTCTCTGAGACAATTTTCAAATCCTCCCCTTTCTTCTCAAGTGTCCAACACCCATCCCCCCCCTGCAAAGGTGATCCTGTTTTCTCACTCACAGAAAAACAGAGGCAACTACTGAAGAAGGTCCTCATCCTTCCACCCGCCAACCTGGGAACCTCTCCATAATGACCCACAGATTCAGCCTTTTCTGTCCCTGTCATGTGTTAACTGGGACCCATTTTTCTCTCCTCCAGATGTACATCAGGATCACCATCAGCATCCATTTCTCCTGCATCATCAGTGTCTTCTTGCTACTCTTACCACTCCCATTAGCATAAACCCATGCCTGGCACCTCTGCCCCACTGTCCACTTGCACTGCTCTCTTATAAAGCCAACCCATCAGGAGAGTGTTTCAGGGTGACTCTGTCCATTCCCACATGAGCCCACTCCAGTCAGGCTTCTATCCCCATCACTCCACCAAAACTGTTTCAGCTGAGGTCATCAACCACCACCATGCTGCAAAATTCAAGGGCAGTCCTCAAGCTTCATCCCATTCAATCTTTCAGTGCCACTGACACTGTGACCACTGGAGTCTCTGTAGAAACTGTGTCACTTGGGGCATTATATTCTGTGTGACTTCTCATCCTCCTCTGTAGACTCCCTGCTCTTCCCAATCTGTAAATGCTAGAAAGACACAAAGGCTCAGTGTCAGCCCCCATCCCCACCTACTCACACACTAGATGATATCATCAGCCCTGGCCTTTCCCTGGAACATAAATGCACATATCCATATGACCACAGGTGCTCCCCATGTAGCTCTCCCTGAAATTTCACTCATCTACAAACCTATATGCAGGTCAGGAAGCAACAGTTAGAACTGGATGTGGAACAACAGACGGGTTCCAAATAGGAAAAGGAATACATCAAGGCTGTATATTGTCACCCTGCTTATTTAACTGATATGCAGAGTACATCATGAGGAACTCTGGGTTGGAAGAAGCACAAGCTGGAATGAAGATTGCTGGGAGAAATATCAATAACCTCAGATATGCAGAAGATACCACCCTTATGGCAGAAAGTGAAGAGGAACTAAAAAGCCTCTTGATGAAAATGAAAGAGGAGAGTGAAAAAGTTGGCTTAAAGCTCAACATTCAGAAAACGAAGATCATGGCATCCGGTCCCATCACTTCATGGGAAATAGATGGGGAAACAGTGGAAACAGTGTCAGACTTATTTTTTGGGGCTCCAAAATCACTGCAGATGGTGACTGCAGCCATGAAATTAAAAGACACTTACTCTTTGGAAGAAAAGTTATGACCAACCTAGACAGCATATTCAAAAGCAGAGACATTACTTTGCTAACAAAGGTCCATCTAGTCAAGGCTATTGTTTTTCCAGTAGTCATGTATGGATGTGAGAGTTGGACTGTGAAGAAAGCTGAGCACCAAAGAATTGATGCTTTTGAACTGTGGTGTTGGAGAAGACTCTTGAGAGTCCCTTGGACTGCAAGGAGATCCAACCAGTCCATTCTGGAGGAGATCAGCCCTCGGTGTTCTTTGGAAGGAGTGATGCTAAAGCTGAAACTCCAGTACTTTGGCCACCTCATGCGAAGAGTTGACTCATTGGAAAAAACTCTGATTGTTGGAGGGATTGGGGGCAGGAGGAGAAGGGGACGACAGAGGATGAGATGGCTGGATGGCACCACCGACTCGATGGACGTGAGTTTGAGTGAACTCCGGGAGTTGGTGATGGACAGGGAGGCCTGGCATGCTGCAATTCATGGGGTCGCAAAGAGTCAGACACGACTGAGCGACTGAACTGAACTGAGCTGAACACCTTCCCTTCATTCAAACCTGCTCCCCTCCAGTATTTCTCTTCTCAGTAAATGGCACCATCATCCCTTCAGGTAATGGCTGGGCCCCAAACTTTGAAGTGTCCTTTGACTCCTCTCATTTTTCCACAACCCACAGACTACCAGTTCTATTTTCAAACAATATCCCCAATCCAGCCACCATCTTGACATCTGCCATGCCAACTCCTGAATCAAGTGACTGTTTTCTTTAGCTTGAGTCTTTCTACCACCTGAACCATCTAGTAGGTTCCAGCTTCATTTATACGGAAATCTAAAACCTCTCTGGGCCCTCCAACACTTACATGATCCAGTTCTTAGGCATCCTTGTGATTTTATCTCCTACCACTAATCTCTCACTCATGCTATTTCACCCACATGAGCTAAAATACTCCATGCTCCTGCCCGAAGGCTTTTGTACTTGTTGGCCCTCTGTTGGGAATAGTGTTTCCCCATAAGACTGCTTTTGCTTCCCTCACAGTATTAAGCACATAGACTTGTCAGTACTCATTAACTCCCTTAGACTTGAGAGCTCACTCAGCTCCCACATCTGCAAAGCCCCTGAGACGGAGCATGAGCATACAGAAATCAAGCCTTCTCCACACTCTCTGAACCCAAAAGGAATCCCCAGCTCTGCATGATGTTCTCGGCAACACCACCCCTCTTCCTTACCTTAAAGCAATAGTCATGGCAGCAGATGCCGAGGTGTTCTAGGGTGATCTTTGGACAGTCTCGGATCTCCCGGTTGCAGTAAGTACAGATCCCTCCACTTGTTCTGGAAAATGAAAAAGAAGAATCCACAGTCAGGCTGGTATACAGGCTACTGATGTGATACTGCCAGACTCTGTGCTTTGATGCAGGCAGCCTGACACATTTACCTGTGGTGTGCAACTGGCCATGTATAGGCTTGGGCCATGCTGGACCTCAGCCAATTGTAGACCCTCACACTGTTTCCAGAAACCAGTCACATATCTTCACCCTCCTCTCTATCATATGTGTGGACACTGCAATGTGATTCTTATTCCAGGCAGCTTGCTTCTCCCTGTCCGTCTGCCAAATACAGGAAGACCCATGTCTTCTCCTACAGGAGACATGTCCTTATATGCCCTACCTGGCTCCCTGTCTTGATGGCCCTTCTCTTCATGCCTGGGTCCACTGGGTCCTGCCTGGAATATCACAGGAACAGCAAGGACTATCACAATGTCAGTGTGGCTGTGGAGCCTGCTGGGACCTCCTACTGAAGTCCTAGATACCAACTTGTAGATTGAGTATCTTCCCAATTCCAGGATCTCTGGTTTTGTTCCTGGAGTCACCCCTGCTTTTCCCCCTCAGACAGAACATATGGAATGTCCCTGTCTGCCCTGCTTCTGGCCCAGGCTCAGTTTCTTGACACTGTTACTAAAGACTCCTGTCCTCATCACAGCTCTGCTCCTCCCTTGCATCTTACTACCACCAGTTCCATCTCACAGTTAGATGGCAGAACATTCAGGGCCCTGCAAAGCAACAAAGACCCAACAGAGGCAAGAATAAATAAATAAATATTAAAAAAATATTTTAGAAACCAAAAAACAGTAGAAAAATTGGGAAGCTAAAAAATGTTGGTGGAGAAAATGAGTGTGCTCCTGCTAGTTATAGTCAACTCCTAGGGCCTGTATCTTTCTCTGTGTCCTTGGGGAAGTCCTTGCCCCATTTCCCACTGAGCTGGAAGGAGAAACTGGGGTCTTTGCAGAAGATGTGTACAGGAGAGTTGGAGTGCTGGAAGCAGTGTTGTTAGTTTGTTCCATGCCTCCTGTGCCCTCACCAACCTCGTGGGCTCTGGGACATTGCTCCCTTTGCCCCTGGGGGCAGTGTGGGTTTTGTACATCGCCAGAGATGACCAGCTCTCTGGTCCTGAGTCAGCTTTCTTTCCTAGGTCCTTCCTTTTTCCTTTGCCACCCAGGCTAGACAGTATACCAGAGCAATGCTGCCTGGGCTGGAAATAGAGCTTGGTACTTTGGACTCCACTCTCATCAGAGGGATCATCTGCCTGCAGATGGCTCCAAAATTTCTGTCTCTGGGAAGGACTTCTTCCCTGAACTCTGCATGTGTTCATCAAACTAACTGCCTACTTGGATGTCCAAAGGGCATGTCCGAATAAAGACGTCCAGACTGCAGTACTTCATCTCCCTCAACACACTTGTTTCTCCACGCGCCCCACCACCACTTACCCCAAAGGCTCTGACTTCTATCCAGTTGCTTAAGTAAAGGTGCCAGAATTCTCCCTCCCCTCCCCTCTCCTATGTTTTTCCTCTCCAATCTAACCTCTCATCAGATTTTGGTGACTCTAGTTGGTGACTGCTCCCCCTGCCCACATCTCCATGCTCCCTGCCCTTGTCTATTCATCTCCCTGCTTATGCTCTGGCCCCTTTGTTTACATCACTCCTATCCACACAGCAGCTGCGACAGAGTCTTTGCGATACCACAAGACCCCACTTCTCTCTGGTGACAGGTTCTCCCAGTGTCCCCCCATCTCTTTGGAATAAACTCCAAAGTCCCCTCCCTGGTCAGCAGTTCCCCTGCACCTCTGCTGGCCTCCTCTTAGGCTCTTCTTCCCACACCACTTTCACCCCCAGTCTCCTCACCAGACTCTGGCTGCAATGGCCTTCTTGGCTGGCTCCAGAGCACACTCAGCTTGTTCCCAACTGTGGCCTTTGCTTTCCTTCCTCCTCTGTGTGGGACAAGCTGCACCACATAGAGGAGAACTTCCCATGGTGGCCCCCTCCTCCTGATTTAAGTCTCAGATGAACTGCCTCCTCCAATTCTTGGAGTACCACTGATACTCACATTAGCAACATTGTCTTATATGTCACATGTAATTGATGCTGGTTGGGGTCTTTGCTATGGGCATCACCATGACAGGGTTGAGGATGAGGTGTTGTAGCCACACTTGCATCTGAGAGTCCCCTGTGACATCTAGATATCTGAGAGTCCCCTGTGACACCCAGGTGAATACACACTCTACCCTCTTCCTTCCTCCTCTTCCTTCCACCACCCCATCCCCCGACTCAGGGCTCTGAGGGCAGGCAACTGGGATCCCTGGTGCAGGTAAAGAAATTGCCATTGTGCCGCTGGCTTAGTTCAACCTCTAGGGTCTTCTGTCTTTTGACTTGGTTCCCCTGAGTGTTAGCACTGGTCCCTGCCCAGAGCCAGCAGCCAGCAGATGTTGACCAGGGGAGGAATAGACACAAAATCACTTTGTTTGATGTGCTGTGAAGAGGCCTCAGTACAGATTCAGAGACTCTTGGCCTCTAAGTGACAGGAGGCTTCCATAATATACCCCTTTACAACACACCTCACTGTTGGGAATAAAGTCCAGAGAACAGCCAGCCTAGTTAAGTACATAGAAGCCCAGCAAGACTGCCAGCAGAGGGCGTCTCAGCATTTCTCTCCACTTAGCTGACTCCCAGGCTTCCCTCATAGCTCAGTAGGTAAAGAATCTGCCTGCAATGCAGGAGACCAAAGTTCGATTCCTGGATCAGGAAGATCCCCTGGAGAAGGAAATGGCAACCCACTCCAGTATTCTTGCCTGGAAAAGCTCATGGACAGATGAGTCTGGCAGGCTACAGTCCATGGGGTCACAAGAGTCAGACACGACTTAGCGACTAAACCACCACCAACAACCAGCTGACTCTCAGCTGGGTGACCTGAGAGGTGGCCCTCAGGCTCTAAGGATTGAGTGGGAGAGTCGTTGGCTTACAACCCAGGAAGGGATTTTCTGTACCACAATTGCCGAGGGCCCACTCTCTGTGCAGCCCAACGAGCCCCTCCTGCCTCTTCTAGGGAGAGCCTGGAGCTCCCTCTTACCTTCTTACCAGGCAGTGCTCACCAGCTCCCTGCCAGTTGCAGCCTATTCTGATTGCTCAACTGACCTCTTCCTCTACCACTCGCTCTGCTCCAGCTCCCAGCCCCTGGGCGCTCCCAGCCATGCCCCAAACTATCCACAGATTCTTGGGCAGCCAAGCAGGCTGCTTTCTTCCCTTTCTGAACTTGCCATTCCCTCACTGGCCACTACTACCTGGGGGACAACTTCTTCCTGGCTTCCAGTAGCCTCTGCATCCACCTGCCCATGGAAACCTCACAGGTGCCAATGGCTCCTTTCAGGCTGGCATGATCCTTCTGAACATCACCCCAACATGGCCCTTGTGCTTCCCTGACTCAAGGGTCCTGCTGCTCTGGGTGTCAGCACGTCTCTGAGTTGTCCTTCACAGATGTGGTTGCCTATATAGTATGTTCCATAATGTGGTCATGGCCATCTCTTTGGAGGAGGTGGGTGGCAGTGGGCTCAGTACAGATGTGGGACTCAGGACATGGCCTGATAGGTGGCTGACCTCTCTTTGCCTTATGTTTGGCTAGCAATGGTCCCCATGCTGAGAACTGGTGATTGGAGAGTGAATTGCCACAAATGAAGCCCTGAGAGAACAAGTAATTTGTTCAAGTTGATATAGCAAGTATGTGGACAAGCCAGGAATCAAACCCATACAGTCTGGCTTCAGAGGCTCACAGGTACATCCAGGCCAATGTATCTTCCTTTGCCAGTTCACACAGGTGATAGACACAGATGCTTCATGTTCTAGTTAGATTCTGTGAGCAGCCCTACTCCCTTACCTCTCAGCTGAATTAAGATGTGGGAGTTACTTATATTCATTTGATAAGATATATTCCTCTAGTTCCTAAATGAACCATCCCAAGGCTGTAACAGGATTTATGTTTCCACATTTCTTTCCCCTCCTCACTGTTCTAGGTTGAGTTAACCTCACTCTTTCTAGAAACAAAGGTCTCCTCTGATTTCTTATTCAAAGAGTGGGAATTTTTGCATAGGAACTGGATTCTTTCATGTAGTCTTAAGCTTCAGGACTGGAGAAAACTGGGATTTTCCCCTCCTGTAGTCTGAGAGTAAACACCTGGCAGGTAACAATAAGGGAGGTCCCTTTCACAGCTCACTCACAAGCTCCAGGCTAAGTTGCTTGAGTTGTGTCCGAATCTTTGTGACCCCATGGACTATACAGTCCATGGAATTCTCCAGACAAGATTATTAGAGTGGGTTGCCATTTCCTTCTCCAGGGTATCTTCCCAACCCAGGGATCAAACCCAGGTCTCCTGTATTGCAGTCAGATTCTTTACCATCTATGCCACCAGGGAAGTCCCTCCTAATTTGTAAATAATGCCTCTTGTTGGAGGGGTTTGTTTTAATCATAAAAGTATCACAAGTTGGTAGTAGAAAAAATGTAAAAGGCAGAAAAGTGCAAACAGGAAATAAAATCACTTGTTAGAGAAAAGTACTATTAACATTTTGGTGTATTTTCTCCCACTACTTATTCCTGCACACCTATATGTGTCTATATAGTTATATAACTATAAACAGATTATGGTCATGTACTTGGATATCACTTTGTATACTGATTTTTATTAAATTTTGTATCATAACTATTTACACAAATCATTAAAAACTCTTCAAAATAATGCTCTTCAATGTCCCTTTTCACAGTGATTACTCGTAACACTGTGATCCCTGCATTTAAATCTCTCTGTACAGGTGTTTTTTGGTTTTTGTTTTTTGGGTTTTTTTTGCCTCTAGAATGACTTGAACAGGAATTCTCAAGGGGCTTGATCCATGCTATGAATTTCTTACCAAAAATCTTTCAAGTTTACATTCTAGCAGCAATGTATGAGAAAACATTTCACCATACCCTAACAGCATGTACTGTTATTTTTTAAAATACTTGCCAATTAGAAAAAGGGAAAATAGTTGCAATTTTGAACTTTTGCCAAGTGTTTCTTGGCCATTCCTTGTTTTATTCTCCCCACATCGGGTCCCCTTCTAATGACAGAGGCCCTGGACGACCATAGATCCTTAAAGTGAACATTAAGACTTTCCCACTCCTCTGGTTTCCTCTTTGAAGCACACCCTTCCACTTGAACTCTGGAGCCCATCCTTAATTCTTCCTCACATTTTTGCTCCCATAATCATTGTCTTCTCTCCTCCTGTCAACTTCATCTCTTTCTCCTGAAGTCATGCATATTATGCCTCACTTCTGTTTCTTCTTCTAACATAAAGGATGTCTCCTGGATTTGAGAAATTCCTTCAACGTGTACTCAGCAAGTGACCTCTGTTTCTGAAATAGGTCCTTGTTGGCTGGCTCCTGTCTTTGTTCTCCTGTGCCTCTTTGCCACGTTGGACAGTGCAGATTAAAAAAAAACCAAACACTCTGTTTGTCACATCATACTATATTCCCTGCAACTGTAGCTACTTCTGGGCCTCTTCCAAATGCTCCTTGGTCACCTCCCCATCACTGGATGTGCCTGTTATCACAGTTGCTACTCATTTGGTTTACTTCACACATAAGCCTTTTAGTGATTGCCTTGTCATAATCGAATGTTCTCACAGTTGAGCAGCATAGACAGTAAATACTGGGAGCTGTGGCCCTCAGACTTTTATGTAGGAAGAGAGAGTTCCTACCTCCTTGCCAAAATGTGGTGCAAAACTGAACTTTTCATTAGGGCACATTAGAACTTAGGTAGTAACGTGATGCAAACTTAACTTATCTTCACAACAAACTGCATATTTAAAAGTTTTTCATATACTTCTGCTCGTGTTTCACTTGATGTCAGAATTCCACATTTCTAGCCATGTTCCATGGCTTCCCTGGTGGCTCAGATAGTAAAGAATCTGCCTGGAGTGTGGGAGACCCAGGTTTGATCCCTGGGTTAAGAAGATCCCCTGGAGAAGAAAATGGCTACCCACTCCAGTATTCTGGCCTGGAGAATTGCCTAGACAGAGGAGCCTGGAGGGCTATAGTCCATGGGATCACAAAGAGTCAGACATGATTGAAACAAAAGGAAACCAAAAGCAGTCATTACCCATTAACCAGTCATTCCTACCCCCGTACTCCCCAGGTCCTGGCAAACACTACTCTGTTTTGTGTCTTTTTGAAGTTGCCTGTTCTGGATATGTCATATTCATGGAATCAAATGTGGATCTTCTGTCTGTGACATCTGTCTGTGACTCAGCATAATGTTTTTAAGGTTTGTGAATGTTGTGGCATCTAGCAGGATGTCACTGATTTTAACTGATTGAATAATATTCAATTGTATGGATATACCATATTTGCTTATCCATCCTTCATTTGATGGAAATTTGGCTTGTTGTTGTTTAGTCGCTAAGTCATGTCCGACTCTTTTGCAACCCCATGGATTGTAGCCCACCACGGTAGGGGTTTGCTAATGCCCAGGAGAGGGCCCAGGGGATCCTGAGTATACAAGATTGTCCTGTTTGACACCTTACCATGTTTCAGGGTTCCACTTTACCTTTGTCAGATCCATACAGGATATGGAGAACTGTAAATGCTGTGCAAGCCATCTCCATAGCATCAGGGACTCTCTCTTCAGCCCAAAACAACAGGCATCCCCGAACTCACAGCTGTGGGGAACCCTGGGTTTCCAGTGTCAAACATAAGACATCAGTCCATGATGCCAATAAAAATGTCTTACTGAGAAGGTGAAGTAGTGCATCCCAGACACCTTGGAAATTAGACTGTCATCTAGGTCACACAATGGTGATCTCTTTCCTGTGGCACCTGGAACATATCCTCAGAGCAGAGTCTTAAACACCTGACAAGTTTCACCAACTCACAATGCTATGAATGAAAGAGTGAATGAATGAGGTCATAAGGAAAATATTAGAATGTAGAGACAAAGCTGTCTCCCTGACAAAGCCAAAGTTGGGAGATATATTTGACTCAGAAAGACACAGTGTTAAAGAACTGAAGGGTATAGTTCCAGTGTGTAAAGTCCACATACAGCATGCACTTGGTGTGTTTCCAAGCACTTTCCAGAACCATTAGGATGTTATGTGCATTGGTCCAGGCAGAAATGCCCCAGTCAGTTTAGTTCAGTAGCTCAGTCATGTCCGACTATTTGTGACCCCATGGACTGTAGCACACCAGGCCTCCCTGTCCATCACCAGCTCCCAGAGTTTACTCAAACTCATGTCCATTGAGTCAGTGATGCCATCCAACCATCTCATCCTCTGTCATCCCCTTCTCCTCCTGCCTTCAATCTTTCCCAGCATCAGGGTCTTTTCCAGTGAGTCAGTTCCTCCCATCAGGTGGCCAAAGTATTGGAGTTTCTGCTTCAACATCAGTCCTTCCAATGAATATTCAGGACTGATTTCCTTTAGGATGGACTGGTTGGATCTCCTTGCAGTCCAAGGGACTCTCAAGAGTCTTCAACACCACAGTTCAAAAGCATCAATTCTTTGGCACTCAGCTTTCTTTATAGTCCAA
Organism: Capricornis sumatraensis; assembly: GCF_032405125.1. Classification (NCBI taxonomy): domain Eukaryota; kingdom Metazoa; phylum Chordata; class Mammalia; order Artiodactyla; family Bovidae; genus Capricornis; species Capricornis sumatraensis. The sequence continues at coordinate 60,962,896 of NC_091092.1, read as the reverse complement.
CACTCACATCCATACATGACTAGTGGAAAAACTATAGCCTTGACTAGACAGACCTTTGTTGGCAAAGTAATGTCTCTGCTTTTTAAAGAAATGCCCCAGGAAGCAGAAATGCCCCAGGAGTCTTGGTCTCTGTCAGGAAGAGTCCAAACAGGTTCAGCTGGTCCTGAAGTGTAAATGATTTGGAAGGCCCTCTTCTGAAGTTGTGGAATCGAGCATGAAAGTTAATATTTATTTAGGATGAGAAGAAAATTCATGGTGAAATTTAAAAGTTGACAAGTGATCCATCAAAATACTAAAATGATATGTACTTATAAATATATACATACATATGTGTGTAAGTGTATTATCAGACACTGCAACTTTGTCATTGTAGAATCTGAAATGTTTGAGGTGAAAGATATAATGATTTTATTGTGAATCAAAACAGCTCACCTTTTTAAGTTAAAAAAAAAAAATCACGTAGCCGTGTGATTTTAGCCACATAATCTGGGGTTGTAATAGTTGATTCTTCCTACGAAGAAAAACACACTCAGGTTCATGCTAAATATTTAATGTTTATTTTCACATTGAGTTTTACAACATAAACTGGCTTTTCTAACACTTTTCTTCCTTTCAAAAAAAAAAAGTAATAAGGGAATGTTGTTTTGAGTTACCATAACAATGTATGAGCTTTAGAATTTACCTGTTACACTACCTTTCACTGTATTCTGAGAGCAGCCATGTTTAGCTGAATGGAGACTTTTCTGTTACCCATTTCCCAGACCCCACTGGTCCACCTACTGCTCAGGCAGCCTGGAATGACTTACTCATCTTCACTTACATTCCTGGAACCTGTCAGAGCTTGTCGATGTAGAAGTCAAAGGATCATTCTTGCTTGGTTTGGGACAAATCACTGCCTTTTGGGGGAGGACATGGGTCGATGAGGGTAAATCGCCTGCTTTGCTACAATCTATGCAAACTGGATAGGCTCCTAACAGTCAGCCTGTAATCCCAGGTCTAGAGAAGCCAGCCTGAGTCTATGATGGCTCTAGTCATGTTCCACAAGGAGACAGATGATAACATGTAGGGGATCCAGTCACTGTCATATAGGAAGACAGCCATGCCGGGGGCCAGCGTGAGGAACTCCGCCCATGGCAAAGGTCATGAGGAAGGAGGCTTGGCATACGCAAAGGCGTGATCAAGCCTCAGGAAACCCCTGTTCCCGAGCATCTAACCCCAAAACCAGAGTCTGTTTTATGCTCTCACCTACACCTCTGACTTTAAGGGGGGCTCTCCCCCATAACCGTTTCTCTCAGAGGAGTAAACATGCAGCTCCAAGGCAATAAAAATTCCTGGGCCTGACAAGAGTGTTTCAGCTTACGGACTCTGCTGAAGGTTATCTAGCCTAACTGTATAGGTTCGTCCTGCCACATGTGATTGTTTACAGCCTCCCAACCTGAGAGGCACGAGATGTTTTAGACTTACTAAAGGCAAATTCTTTTGGGGAGTTGGAAATTATTAGTATAGTGTGTTGGTTAGGAATTATATTGGTGAAGGGTTTTTTCATTTGTTGTGTCAATAATTGCTACTAATTCCCTCCCCTGGGTGGGACAAGGATGTTTCAGGTCAAACCTCTCTGCTGACAGACTAGCTTGTGTGACAGGATTATCCATACTCCTGCCACTATGCACATGATTGTTTACTATCTCTCAACCATAAACAGCACAGAGAGTTTTGGAGTATTTTGAGAGTCTTAATTAGCATAGGGCTTTTCTCATTGTTGAGTCAATGATTGCCGCCAGGCCTCCATATCCTTAGGCACCTGGGAATATATTAATCAATGTATTTGCAATATAGAAAAGGAAATATAGTAGTTTCTGATGTTAGCAATACTAGACTTTTTGAATTAATGGATTTTCTCTTTTGTAATAGATCACTGTATTTTGTTATAAATCACTGTGTCCTTGCTGTGTAAAAATGTAACTTAATCACTATCTTAAGACTAAATAGATCTTAAGGGGAGCATTGGTGAAAGGATTTTCATTTGTTGGGCTGATGTTTGCTGCTAAATCTCCATATTCCCTGCCCTTATAATGAATACAACTAGCATATAGGAGAAATAAGCACTAACCCTTAAGCATATAGGAGAAATAAGTATTAACCTTTAAGATTAATCAAGTTAACTTTGGGTTAAATAAATTCCTTTCTTGATTGTAACTCACTACACCCTCATCCTATAGGAATGTAACTTTATTTGGAGGGTGGTGCCTGGTTTAAGAAAAAACACCCTTGGAAGAAATAAGTTTTTTGGTTATCAGAAAGAAAGGATCATAAAATGTCAGCAGGTCTCACTCATGGCCAGAAGATGATGAAATATCCCTAAGACCTTTTTTTTATACATTTATGTGAAGCACCTGATTTTGATAAAGGTCAGGACTGCTGACCCCCACGTGACTCTGTATTCATCCCTATGTGTAACAAAAGGTATATAAGCAAACCCAAAAATAAAGAAATTGGATCAGTTTAAGGAAAGACTGATTCCCCCATGTCGTTCTTTCTTGCTCCCTGTTTTTCTGGCTGAATTCCCATCTGGAGCATGGATGCTATTCCACGTAGACCAAGTTATTCAGCCTCTTTTTCTCCACTAATCTTCTTACTACACTATCCATTTCTAATCTCTCTATATATCCATAATTAAATATGTATTTTTCCAAGGACGCCGACGCCGTCCCCACCTTCTAATTCCCTGGATCCACTGGGGCTGGACCCCGGCACAGCCAGAAATCTGTCTATTTGGGAAACCATTCTGTCATTGAAGAAGAGCTACTCCCACAAATGAAATCTCAGGGAAGCAAAGGGTGAACAGTCTTGCAGGAGTTGACAAAACATTTACTGCATGCCGAGGTTTCATTCAGCCTCACATGCAGATGACCCATTAACTTTGTTTGGATTTCAGACTGCTTTTCCAAGAACAATTGTAAGATAGTGGTAGTATACAGGAAACATCTCTGTCACTGGCTTCATCTCTCAGGGCTGTTTTTCCAAATGGATAAGCATGGCAGGGAAAAGTCAGGGCTTATCTTAAGAAGGAATACAATCAATCATGTGTATGCTTAAGGACATAAAGCATAGTCATAATTATATTTTTACAGTGATATATGTGCTTCTTAATTAACACATAAAATACAATGTCTAAAGCTTGTCTACCAGCTCTCTAATTTTGATATAATGCTATTTTTAGTAAATATGTCTAGATATCTGTAATAACTATGAGATATAGAAATACTAATTTCTGTTGGTGATGAAGAAACATGTACTGCTAATAGCACTGTGGTTTGCTGTCTATATTTGTAATTGAAGGAAATGCTAAATTTTAGTTAGTTAAGTAAAAATAAATATGAATTTCCCCCATTCGGGTTTACAGATTCTTTGAGTTCTTCATGTCAAGTTTAGGTCTTAAAGCTGAAAACAGATACTGTTTTTCTCCAGTAAAACAAAAAAAAAATCGTGTCTAGCATATAGTAGGTGCTCCAAAATATTTCTTAAGTAAATGAATACACCTGTGTTCCAATCTACTGGTTAAGGGATTAAAATTTCTTCCCCAGTCTCTCACATCCATCTTAATAATGAATTGATAACAAAAGTTACTTTTTGATGATAGTTTGATATGTGCCAGGCACTACTGTGTAAATAATGTTGTTGTTTATCCGCTATCTCAGACTCTTGTGACCCCATGGACTCTAGCCTGCAAGGCTCCTCTGTCCATGGGATTTCCCAGGCAAGAATACTGGAGTGGATTGTGATTCCCTTCTCCAGGGGATCTTCCTGACCCAGAGATGGAACCCGCTTTTCCTGCTTGGCAGGCGATTTCTTTATCACTGATCCACCAGGGAAGTATAAATAGTGTCTCATCTTATTCTTATAATGACCTGAGGCAGGTACTATTATTACTCCCATTCTGTTGTTACAGAAAATGAACTGAATAGATTTTTAGCAATCTCTTTAAGGCTACACAGCTGGCATTATAAAGCAGATTTTTTTGATCCAGAGTCTGTGTTGTTGAAGTATTAAGAATTTATTCTGGGTGTCTCAGGCTTGGAGATTGGCCCTCAGTTTTAACACATCCTGCCCAGGTCGCCTTTGGTGACTAAGGCTCAGATCAGTTCTCTTTCACTCTCATCTTCTTAGGCTACCTGAAACCATCTGGGGGATGTCAGCCATTCCCTCAAGTTCACAAACCAACTCAGATCTAAAGACCACTTGGATATCCAGGATCAAATTCTCTTCTGTTCTCCACATCCCAAAGCCCATTTACTTACTGGACAACTTCCTCTGATATTCTTCAACCTCCCCTACACCAATTCAGTGGTCATCTCTGTGAGGATTTTTCTGACCCTTCCTAATAGATCTGCTTACCTGGTGTTCCTGCTATACTCTGCATACACTCTATCACCACCTCAGTCATATCACAGCATTCCATTAAGTATATACTTGCTCATCCTTACCAGTTTGGAGACCATTTCTAGTTTGTTTCTGAGTTCTTAGGAAATAGGACAATGTCTGATACAGTATGTACATAGTAGATTCTTGTAGAATGGATGAGTATATGAATGAATGTTAAACACCAATACTATGGCTGTTATAATAAACATTTATGAGTGTTATAATAAACACTTTGGTTGCTGTGTTTATTATGACCTAAATACACAATCAACAGTCTAATGTAAAGGTATAAATGTAAAGTGCTAAGATGTAAACATGTAAAATGTAAAAATAGAAAAAAAATGGTCCAAGGGAACAATACATTTATAAACTAAGAAATCTTAGCAAAGAAAAAGAACTCAGTCAGGGTTACACATAGGAGTACATTAACAAGAATTTTCACTGAATTCTCTTTAGAAACAGTGGAATCCATGAGACAGTGAAACAGCATCTTTAAAGTGCTGAAAGGGAAAAAAAAATTTCAACCCTGAATTTTATATACAGGGAACATATCCTTCAAGAATGAAGGTGAAATAAGTATATTTTGAGATAGATGAAAGCTAAGAGAATTCATCAACAGATCTGCACTAAAAGAATGCTAAAAGAGGCCTTTCAATCTGAAGAAATATGGTTGTAGCAAGAAACTGCCAGGAGCCAGCACGGGAGATCCCACCCATGACAAGGTCATGTGGAAGAGACCTGACGAGCAAGGCAGATCAGGACTCGAGGGACCCCCTGGACCTGCTCGAGCATCTACCCCAAAACCAGAATTTGTCTGTCTTACTATTTTGTGCCTTTCACCAACTCTTCTGACATTAACAAGGGGCTATCCCCGACCACCTTTCTCTGGAAAAAATCAACTTAGGGCTCTAGCTGATAAGTCTCTTGGGCATGAAAGGAATATTTCAATTCAAACCCCCTCTGTTGGCATTCTAGCTTGCCTGGCAGGTTTATCCAGACTCTTGCAGCTACGCATGTGATTGTTCACAACCTTCCAACCGTGAGAGACATGGGAAGCCTAAAACATTCTAAAAATATAGAGCCTTTCAAAGAGTTAAAAACTTAGAATAGTGCTGGTGTAGGATTTCACTGTTGAGCCAATGCTTGCTGCCAAGTTCCCATATCCCTTATCCACTGTGCACCTGGGAGTGCATTAGTTGACATAGTTGTAATGTAAGAAAAAACAAGTAGTAGCCTTGGAATTAACCACATCAGACCTTTGAGCTAATAAGTTCTTTCTTTGTTGTAACTCACTACACCTTTGCTCCGTGAGAATGTAACTCTGTTTAATACTTTCTGAGGCTGACATAGATTAGAAATATAAAGAAAAAACACTTCAAGGAACAATAAGTTTTCTGGTTGAGCAGCCTTTATCAAGAGGGTCATAAAATGTCCACAGGCCTCCAAGGCCAGAAGATAATATACACAACATTTATGGGAAAGGTATGCAGAAAAATCCTGGTTTTGATAAAGACAAAACAGATGTAATGTTTGGGCTGACTCTGCATGACTTTGCGTCTTTCATTTCCCTCTATGTACAAGTCAAGGTATAAAAGTTCCTTTTGAAAATAAAGTTACGGGCCTCACTCACTGAAGCTTGGTCTCCCCATGTCAGTCTTTCTTTCTCTCTCTCCCTTTCTTTTTCCAGGCTGATCCCTTGGAGCATAGAGGCTCTCTGAGTTCACTTTCCTGCCCGGGCTTCTAAGACCCTCTTGAGAAGGTGCTCTGCACTTTCTCCCCATCAAGAGGGTGCCTGTGGCCTATGTGAACAGAGCAAGTCCCATGCTGGGGCTTTATTGGCTTTCTGCATAAACCAAGGAACATCAACCTCTTTCTCTCCTTTATTTTCTTATCTGCAACATTCTTTCTTTATCTCTTCTAAATCTTTCTCGCTGAAACCGTCTCCCCTGAGGGTACCCCTGGATCCTGCTGGGGCTGGACTCCAGCAAGAAATCTTGATTTGAAGAATACTAGAAATGGTAAATATATGGGTAAATATTAATATTTCTCTTAATTTTTAATAACACGTGATTTATTAAAGTAAAAATTTGATAACATATTATAGGGCTTATAAAATATGCAGTAGAAATATACATGGTAACTACAGTATAAAGGATGAGGTTGAGGAGGAATGAATTTATGTAGTAGAAGAGTTCTTACATTTATGTACAGTATTAACTCCAAGTAGAGCAACCACTAAAAAACAATGCAAAGAGGTATAGCCAAAGATATAACAGAAAAATGAAAAAAATTTTTGATTTACCAAGATAGGAAAGAGAATACAGGATCAAAAATACATGGGATAGGCAGTAGAACGATAGTTCTAGGTCCTAACCATTTGAAAAACTGCATTAAATGTAAATCGACTAAACACTGTAATTGAAAGGCAGAGATTATAACAATATAATAAAATAAGCAAGACTTCTGTCAACAAGAAAATAAAATATACAAATAAAATAAAATGAAAAATAAAATAAAAGCATAGAAGATGGTGGAGTGGAAGGACATGTGCTCATCTCCTCCTGCAAGAGCACCAAGATCACTACTAGCTGTTGAACAAGCATCGACAGAAGAGTGCTAGAACCCATAAAAACAAGATAGTCCACATCAAAAGACAAAGAAGAAGCTGCAGTGAGAGGGTAGGAGGTGTGTAATCACAATAAAATCAAATCCCATACCTGCCAGGTTCGTGACCCAGAAACTGGAGAACAATGATACCGAAGAAGTTCTCCCACTGTTGTGAAAGTTCTGAACCCCACATCAGGCTTCCCAGCATGGGAATCTAACAAAAGGGCCTGGAAATCCCTAGGGAATCTGACCTTGAAGGCCTTACAAAGGACTGGGGGGGAACAGAGACTCCAGGCTTGGAGGGCACAAACAAAACCTTGTGAACACCAAGACCCAGAGGAAAGGAAGAGTGACCCCACAGGAGACTGAACCAAAACTACCTGTTAGGGTTGGAGGGCCTCCTGTGGAGGTGTGGGTCAGCAGGGGCTCAGCATAAGGATGGGAGAACTGGCAGCAGCAGTTTTGGAAGGTCCCCCTTGGAATAAGCCCTCTTAAACCCTCCCATAGAGCCTGTAGACCCCAGGGCTGAGTTATCTCAGGCCAAACAACAAATAAGGAGGGAGCACAACCCCACCTATCATCAGATACCTGAATTAAAGCTTTATTGAGCAAGGCCCTGCCCACCAGAGAAAAACCCAGATTTTCCCACTGCCAGTCCCTCCCATCAGGAGTCTTACACAAGCCTTTTATCCTCCTCCATCAGAGGGAAGACAGAAGAAGCAACAGTAACCATGATCCCACAGTAGCTAGAACAAAAACCATATTACAGAAAGTTAGGATGAAAAAGCAGAAAGTTATCTCCCAGATAAAGGGACAAGATAAAATCCCAGAAAAACAACTAAATGAAGTGGGGATAGGCAACCTTCCAGAAAAACAATTCAGAATAATGATAGTGAAGATGATCCAGGATCTTAGGAAATCAGTGGAGAAGATGCAAGATGTTTACCAAAGACCTAGAAGAACTAAAGAACAAACAGAGATGAATAATACACTAGAAAGAATCAATAGCAGAATAACTGAAGCAGAAGAACGGATAAGTGACCTGGAGGACAGAATGGGGAAATCACTGCCACAGAACAGAATATAGAAAAAAAAAGCATGAAAAAGAAAAAAAGACACCTTAAGAGACCTCTGGAACAACATTAAATGTGCCAACATTTGCATTTTTGGGGTCCCAGAAGGAGAAGGAGTTCCAGAGAGTCCCAGGCAGAATAAAACCAAGGAGGAACACACCAAGACACAGTAATCAGACTGACAAAAATTAAACAGAGAGATAAACTATTAAAAGCAATAGGGAAAAATGAAAATATACAAGGGAACTCCCACCAGGTTATCAGCTGATTTCTTAATAGGAACACTACAAGCCAGAAGGGAATGGCACAATATATTAAAAATGGTGAAAGGGAAGAACCTACAACCAAGAATATTCTACCCAGGAATATTCTTATTCAGATTTGATGGAGAAATCAAAATTCTGAAAGAACAATTCTGTCCTATTGCCTCCTGACAAAAAAATTTAAGAAAATTTAACACCACCAAACCAGGTCTGCAACAAATGCTAAAGGAACTTTTTTGGGCAGGAAATACAAGGGAAGGAAAAGATCTATGGAAAATAAACCCAAAACAATTAAGAAAATGATAATAGGATCATGAGTGATAGTTGAGTGATAGTTGTTCAGTCATGCCTGACTCTTTGCAACCCCATGGACTGCAGCCTGCCAGGCTCCTCTGTTCATGGAATTCTCCAGGCAAGATTACTGGAGTGGGTTGCCATTTTCTTCTCTAGGGGATCTTCCCGACTTAGGGATCCTGCATTGCAGGAGAGTCTTTAACATCTCAGCCACCAGGGAAGCCTACTATTAAAAGACATTTCTAAGTATAAAGGTAGGTCAACTTAAAAAGTATCAGCAGATACATGCTTGACTTTAGCTTATAATCTATAAACAATACATTAGAATATGTAATGAATCCATACACCTTTTCCAAAGGAATACCCAAGACAGAAGTAGCAATAAAGTTATAAGTGACAGTCATCAATCAGATGAAATGATTTAGATGAAGCTTTTCTCTCACAAAGAGATGGGGACTGGGCAAGTGGTCAAGAAGGAAATACAATGTGTTTATATCTTTGTATGAAAAATAATGTTCAGTTCCACATTGCTGAACATAATTCTGGTTTTGCCAAATAAATCCTCTACTCCAAGTTATTGTCCAAATGCTTTATTAAAACTCCACTTCTGGCCTTTGTTTGGGAATCTGTTACTTTTGTTGCCACCTCCCGATCACTGTCCTCTGAAGTTTCTACTTCTTTCCCACTGTCCCCTGACACCTCAGTTGCCCTCACACTGTCCCCTGAAGCCTTCCCGCTGTCCTCAGAAGTTGTGATATGCTTCCCATGGACCTTTTAGCTCTGGTTGCTCCGTGTCCACAGAAAGCTGCCAGCACTATAAATCATGCCACTTTTCCTGTACTTCTGTTACTGATACATTAGGGCTATCAAAGCAAATACCCTGATTTTCTTTGAGAAAGACAGTTCCCTTCACTTTGGAATCAATATCCTCACACAGCTGCTCTTTAAGTTCTACTCAAGCATAACTAATGTTTGGCATTTTAATTGAGCACCGGAAGACATAGTCACAAAGCCCACTTCAGAGTTGATCAAGGAGCACTGGTCTACTGACGTGGCACCAGAAATGTGGGCCAGGGCTGCTGCCAGGGCTTCCAGAGCTCCCTTCTCTACAATCAGCTTCTCGGCTGATTGCTTGAAGTGACCGACTGTGGTGGCAGGTACAGAGTCCAAGAGCCTGATGGCATCTTCAATAATTACCTTAAATTTAAATGAACTAAATGCACTAACCAAAAGATATAGACTGGCTGAGCAGATGAAAACATGTGCATATATGCACTTCCACGTACCACATCATTCTGCTTGACCTCCCAAATTGTATGTAATAATTTTATGTTGTTAAGTTAATCATGTTCCCATTTAGTACAGTTCAGTCGCTGAGTCATGTCCAACTCTTTGTGACCCCATGGACAACAGCATGCCAGGCCTCACTGTCCATCACCAACTCCCAGAGCTTACCCAAACTCATGTTCATTGAGTCAGTGATGCTATCTAACCATCTCATCCCCTGTCGTCCCCTTCTCCTCTTGCCCTCAATCTTCCCCAGCATCAGGGTCTTTTCAAATGAGTCAGCTCTTCACATCAGGTGGTCAAAGTGTTGGATTTTCTGCTTCAGCATCAGTCCTTCCAATGGACACTCAGGACTGATCTCCTCTAGGATGGACTGGTTGGACCTCCTTGTAGTCCAAGGAACTCTCAAGTGTCTTCTCCAACATCAAAGATCAAAAGTATCAATTCTTCAGCACTCAGCTTTCTTTATAGTCCAACTCTCACATCCATACATGACCACTGGAAAAACCATAACCTTGACTAGATGGACCTCTGTTGGCAAAGTAATGTCTCTGCTTTTTAATATGCTGTCTAGGTTGATGATAACTGTCATTCCAACTGTATGTGTCTTTTCATTTCATGGCTGCAGTCACCATCTACAGTGATTTTGGACCCCAAAAAGTAAAATCAGCCACTGTTTCCACTGTTTACCCATCTATTTGCCATGAAGTGATGGGACTGGAAGCCATGATTTTAGTTTTCTGAATGTTGAGCTTTAATCCAACTTTTCAACTCTCCTGTTTCACTTTCATCAAGAAGCTCTTTAATTATTCTTCACTTTCTGCCATAAGAGTGGTGTCATCTGCATATCTGAGGATTTTTATATTTCTCCCAGCAATCTCGATTTCAGCTTGTGCTTCATCCAGCCCAGCGTTTCTCATGATGTACTCTGCATATAAGTTAAATAAGCAGGGAGACAATATGCAGCCTTGACATACTCCTTTTCTGATTGGGAACCAGTCTGTTGTTCCATGTTCAGTTCTAACAGTTGCTTCCTGACCTGCATACAGATTTCTCAAGAGGCAGGTCAGGTGATCTGGTATTCCCGTCTCTTTCAGAATTTTCCACAGTTTATTGTGATCCACAGAGAACAAAGGCTTTGGCATAGTTAATAAAGCAGAAATAGAGCTACTGGAGAAATAACTCCAGAAAGAATGAATGGATGGAGCCAAAATAACAACACCACCAAGTTGTTCATGGGACTGGTGATAGAAGCAAGGTTCGATGCTGTAAAAAGCAGTATTGCACAAGAACCTGGAATGTTAGGTACATGAGTCAAGGCAAATTAGAAGTGGTTGAACAGGAGATGGCAAGAGTGAACATTGACATTCTAGGAGTCAGGAAACTAAGATGGACTGGAATGGGTGAATTGAACTCAGATGACCATTACTGTGGGCAGGAATCCCAAAGAAGAAATGGAGTAGCCATCATAGTCAACAGAAGAGTCTGAAATGCAATACTTGGATGCAATCTCAAAAATGACAGAATGATCTCTGTTTGTTTCCAAGGCAAACCAGTCAATATCATGGTCATCCAAGTCTATGCCCCCACCAGTAACACTGAAGAAGTTGAAGTTGATCATTTCCATGAAGACCTATAAGACGTTTTTAGAACTAACACCCCCAAAATATGCTCTTTTAATTATAGGGGATTGGAATAAAAAAGTAAGAAGTCAAGAAACACCTGGAGTAACAGGAAAATTTGGCCTTGAAGTACAGAATGAAGCAGAGCAAAGGCCAATAGAGTTCTGCCAGAAGAATGCACTGGTCATAGCAAACACCCTCTTGCAACAACATAAGAGAAGACTCTACACATAGACATCACCAGATGGTCGACACTGAAATCAGATTGATTATATTCTTTGGGGCAAAAGATGGAGAAGCTCTATACAGTCAGCAAAAACAAGACTGGGAGCTGACCATGGCTCAGATCATGAGCTCCTTATTGCCAAAATCAGACTGAAATTGAAGAAAGTGGACAAAACCACTAGACCATTCAGATATGACCTAAATCAAATCCTTTATGACTATACAATGAAAGTGAGAAATAGATTTAAGGGACTAGATCTGATAGAGTGCCTGATGAAATGTGGATGTAGGTTTGTTACATTATACAGGAGACAGGAATCAAGACCATCCCCAAGAAAAAGAAATGCAAAAAATAAAAATGGCTGTCTGAGGAGGCCTTACAAATAGTTGTGAAAAACAGGAAAGCAAAAAGCAAAAGAGAAAAGGAAAGATATACCCATTTGAATGCAGAGTTCCAAAGAATAGCAAGGAAAGATAAAAAAAGCTTTCCTCAGCAGTCAATGCAAAGACATAGAGGAAAACAATAGAATGGGAAAGACTAGAAATATCTTCAAGAAAATTACAGATACCAAGGGAATATTTTATGCAAAGAAGGACTCAATAAAGGACAGAAATGGTAGAGACCTAACAGAACTAGAAGATATTAAGAACAAGTGGCAAGAATACACAGAAGAATTATACAAAAAAGATCTTCACTACCCAGATAATCACGGTGGTGTGATCACTCACCTAGAAAAAGACATCCTGGAATGTGAAGTCAAGTGAGCCTTAGGAAGCATCACTATGAATAAAGCTAGTGGAGGTGATGGAATTCCAATTGAGCTATTTCAAATCCTGAAAGATGATGCTTTGAAAATGTTGCACTGAATATGCCAGCAGATTTGGAAAACTCAGCAGTGGCCAAAGGACTGGAAAAGGTCAGTTTTCATTCCAATCCCAAAGAAAGGCAATGCCAAAGAATGCTCAAACTACTGCACAATTGCACTCATCTCACATGCTAGTAAAGCAATGCTTAAAATGCTAGAAGCCAGGCTTTAGCAATATGTGATCTGTGAACTTCCTGATGTTCAAGCTGGTTTTAGAAAAGGCCAAGGAACCACAGATCAAATTGCTAACATGGGCTGGATCATTGAAAAAGCAAGAGAGTTCCAGAAAAACATCTATTTCTGCTTTATTGACTATGCCAAAGCCTTTGACTGTGTGGATCGCAATAAACTGTGGAAAATTCTGAAAGAGATGGGAATATCAGGCCACCTGACCTACCTCTTGAGAAATCTCTATGCAGGTCAGGAAGCAACAGTTAGAACTGGACATGGAACAACAGACTGGTTCCAAATAGGAAAAGGAGTACATCAAGGCTGTATATTGTCACCCTACTTATTTAACTTATATGCAGAGTACATCATGAGAAACGCTGGGCTGGAGGAAGCACAAGGTGGAATCAAGTTTGTCAGGAGAAATATCAATAACCTCCAGATATGCAGATGACTCCATCCTTATGGCAGAAAGTGAAGAAGAACTAAAGAGCCTCTTGATGAAAGTGAAAGAAGAGAGTGAAAAAGTTGGATTAAAGCTCAACATTCTGAAAACTAAGATCATGTCATCCAGTCCCATCACTTCTTGGCAAATAGATGGGGAAACAGTAAAAAGTGTCAGACTTTATTTTTCGGGGCTCCAGAATCACTGCAGCTGGTGATTGGAGCCATGACATGAAAAGATAGTTACTCCTTGGAAGGAAAATTATGACTTATCTAGAAAGCATATTAAAAAGCATATTAAAAAGCATATTACTTTGCCATAAAAGGTCCGTGTAGTCAAGGCTATGGTTTTTCCAGAGGTCATGTACAGATGTGAGAATTGGATTATAAAGAAAGCTGAGCGCCAAAGAATTGATGCTTTTGAACTGTGGTGTTGGAGAAGATCCTTGAGAGTCCATTGGACTGCAAGGAGATCCAACCAATCCATCCTAAGGTAGATCAGTCCTGGGTGTTCATTGGAAGGAATGATGTTGAAGCTGAAACTCCAATACCTTGGCCACCTGATGTGAAGAGCTAACTCATTTGAAAAGACCCTGATGCTGGGAAAGATTGAGGGCAGTAGGAGAAGTGGACGACAGATGATGAGATGGTTGGATGGCATCACTGACTCGATGAACATGGGTTTGGGTGGGGTCTAAGAGTTGGTGATGGACAGGGAGGCCTGGCGTGCTGCAGTTCATGGGGTCGCAAGAGTCGGACACGACTGAGTGACTAAGCTGAACTGAACTCTTCTGACTTTTCTAAAACCAGCTTGAACATCAGGAAGTTCATGGTTTACATATTTCTGAAGCCTGGCTTGGAGAATTTTGAGCATTACTTTAGTAGCATGTGAGATGAGTGCAATTGTGCAGTAGCTAGAACATTCTTTGGCATTGCCTTTCTTTGGAATTAGAATGAAAACTGACCTTTTCCAGTCCTGTGGCCACTGTTGAGTTTTCCAAATCTGCTGGCATATCAAGTGCAGCACTTTCACAGCATCATCTTTCAGGATTTGCAATATCTCAACTGGAATTCCATCACCTCCACTAGCTTTGTTCATAGTGATGCTTTCTAAGGCTCACTTGACTTCACATTCCAGGATGTCTTTTTCTAGGTGAGTGATCACACCACCGTGATTATCTGGGTCGTGTAGATCTTTTTTGTACAGTTCTTCTGTATGTTTTTGCCACCTCTTCTTAATATCTTCTACTTCCATTAGATGCATACCATTTCTGTCCTTTATTTGCATGAAATGTTCCCCTGGTATCTCTAATTTTCTTGAAGAGAGCTCTAGTCTTTCCCATTCTATGATTTCACTCTATTTCTTTGCACTGATCACTGAGGAAGGCTTTCTTATCTCTCCTTGCTATTCTTTGGAACTCTGCAATCTAATGGGTATATCTTTCATTTTCTCTTTTCTTTTCACTTTTCTACTTTTCATAGCTATTTGCAAGGCCTCCTCAGACAGCCATTTTGCTTTTTTGCATTTCTTTTTCTTGGGGATGGTCTTGATCCCTGTCTCCTGCACAATGTCACAAATCTCCGTCCATAGTTCTTTAGGCACTCTGTCTATCAGATAGAGCCCCTTAAATCTATTTGTCACTTCCACTGTATAATCATAAGGGATTTGATTTAGTTCATACTTGAATGGTCTAGTGGTTTCCCCCACTTTCTTCAATTTAAGTCTGAATTTGGCAATAAGGAGTTCATAATCTGAGCCACAGTCAGCTCCCAGTCTTGTTTTTGCTGACTATATAGAGCTTCTCCATCTTTGGCTGCAAAGAATATAATCAATCTGATTTCAGTGTTGACCATCTGGTGATGTCCATGTGTAGTGTCTTTTCTTGTGTTTTGGAAGAGGTTGTTTGCTATGACAAGTGTGTTCTCTTGGCCAAACTCTATTAGCTTTCGTGCTGCTTCATTCTGTACTCCAAGGCTAAATTTGCCTGTTACTCCAGGTTTTTCTTGACTTCCTACTTTGGCATTCCAGTCCCCTATAATGAAAAGGACATCTTTTGCGGGGGGGGGGGGTGGGTGGGGGGGTGGGGGTTGGGGGTAGGGGGTGGGGTGTTAGTTCTAAAAGGTCTTGTAGGTCTTCATAGAACTGTTCAACTTCAGCTTCTTTAGTGTTAATGGTCTAGGCAGAAACTTGGATTACCATGATATTAAATGGTTTGCCTTGGAAACGAACAGAGATTATTGTGTCGTTTTTGAGGTTGCATCCAAGTACTGCATTCCATACTCTTTTGTTGACTCTGATGGCTACTCCATTTCTTCTAAGGGATTCCTGCTCACAGTAGTAGATATAATGGTCATCTGAGTTAAATTAACCCATTCCAGTCCATTTTGGTTTGCTGATTCCTAGAATACTGACGATTACTCTTGCCATCTCCTGTTTGACAACTTCCAATTGGCCTTGATTCATGGACCTAAGATTCCAGGTTCCTATGCAATATTGTTCCCATTAGAGCTTGAAACTGTAATTATCTTGTATTTTTTTTTCTGGCTATTGATTGTGAAAACCGATTAGCGTCTTTTACTATTGTGATTAGGTAACTAATACTCAATACCATTGTAGGACAATTGGTAAACAGAAAGATAATAAAATTCTATATAACCAAAACTACAATTTACTGGAAGAACCTGTAATCACTTTTTAAAATCCAGGTACATATAAGAATTATGTTGGAAATTTTTTGGAAAATGCAAATGCCCAAGTATTGCTCTTTTTCTCCAAAGGTTCAGATATGTTTCTAATGAGCAGTCATGTTTTAAAAAACCTGTTATGTAAAGCAATTATCCTTCAACTAAAAAATTAAATTAAAAAAACTGGACTATATAAAGCTCTTTTACTTTTATTTAGTTTTACTTTTTCTATTTTATATTAAGTGCTCCCATTTCACCTAGTTTCTCTTTTCCAATTTCTCCATCTCTTTTTTCCCCTGATATTATTTCCCAAGCCTTTATCAAGCACACTAGAAAAGCTTTTGTAAACATATATATAAATAGTATGCATATATATAAACAGTATGCATATATATATCAAGCACACTAGAAAAGCTTTTGTAAACATATATATAAATAGTATGCATATATATATATATATATATATATATATATATATATTTAGAAAACACTATTTTTGGCTAACTAAAAATTTTATATTTTGATTATACATGTTTGACAGTATGAGTAGATTGTTAGATTTCTTTCTAATTTAAAAGATAGAACTGCAACAAGCAACAAAATTTTACTGTGTAACACAGGGAACTATAATCAATATCTTGCAATAACTTATAATGGAAAGTAATTTAAAAATAATGTATGTGCATATGTTTAACTGAATCAAATTTCTGTGTACCTGAATATTGTAAGTGAAGCATACTTCCATTATATATATATATATATATATATATATATATATAATATAAAGACATAGATGGTTGATAGTAAGAGGATTCAAAATGATACACCATGCAAAGGGTTAGCATAAGACAGTGGGAAAGGTGATATTAATACTAGACAAAGTAGAGTTAAATACGGTATTACTTGAGATAAATGGTAATAATGATATAAGGATCAATTAATCAGGGGCATATATAATTCATAAGTGTATTTGCACCCAATAAGAGAACTTAAAATATCTGAAAGAAAATTTGACAGACTAAAGGGAGGAGATATTTCCACAATTTTAGATAGAAGTTTTAACATCACTGCTTCAGCGATTGATACAACAACTAGGCAATAAATCAGTAAATAGATGGAAGATCTGTTTGACATTATCAATCACCTTTACTTCACTGACACTTTATAGAATAGTATATCTAACAATTGCAGAATATAGATTATTTGCAGGAGCACACTGTACATTCACCTGGGTAGATCAAATGCCAGGCCATGAAACAAGTCTCAATAGAAAGAGAAATTTTATATAGTAAGTTACCTGAGTCCACAGTTGCATCCTATTGCAAATTAATAACAATAATATATCTCCAAATATTTAGAAATTCAACATCATACTTTTGGAAAACCCATGGATCAAAGAAGAAAGCACAACAGAATTTAGAAAAATTTTCAAATGGTATAATAATGAAAATAAAGCATCAAAATTACTGGGAGACAACAAAAGAAGTGATAAGAAAAGTTATTGATATAAATGAATATATTATAAAAGAAAGGTATAAAAGCAATGCCCTAAGTTCCCATGTAGAGAAGCTGGAAAAGGAAAAGCAAACTAAATCCAAAATAAGTAGAAACAATGAAATAATAGAACTAAGAGCTTAAGTCAATGAAATAGAAGACGAGCCATGGAGAAAATTAGCAAAAGAATCCATTTAAAAAAACCATGGAATTTATAATCACCACCAAAATTAATGAAGAAAAAAAAGAAAGTACACCAATCGTCAATATCAGGAATGAAAGAGGGAAACTACTATAGATCATGTTGTTGTCGTTATTCAGTCCCTAAGTTATATCTGTGTCTTTGCAACCCAATGGACTGTGGCATGCCAGGCTCTTCTGTCCTCTGCTGTCTCCAAAGTTTGCTCAAATTCATGTCCATTGAGTCAGTGATGCTATCCAACCATCTAATCCTCTTCTTCACCCTTCTCCTTTTGCCTTCAATCTTTCCAAGCATTGGGATGTTTTCCAATGAGCTGGCTGTTCGCATCACGTGGCCTTTGGTTTCAGTTTCAGCAACAGTCTTTTCAATGAATATTCAGGGTTGATTTCCTTTAGGATTGACTGGTTTGATCTCCTTGCAGTCCAAGGGACTCTCAAGAGTCTTCTACACCACAATTTGAAGGCATCAATCCTTTGGTGCTCAGCCTTCTCACACCTGTACATGACTACTGGAAAAAGTACCATAGCTTTGACTACATGGACCTTTGTCTGCGAAGTGATATCTCTGCTTTTTAGTGCACTGTCTAGGTTTGTCATAGCTTTCCTTCCAGGGAGCAAACATCTTTTAATTACATGGCTGCAGTCACTGTCCACAGTGATTTTGGAGCCTAAGACAATAAAGGTGGCTCAGATGGTAAAGAAGCTGCCTACAATGCAGGAGACCCAGGTTCGATCCTTGCATCAGAAAGGTCACCTGGAGAAGGCAATGGCAATCCACTCCAGTATTCTTGCCTAGAAAATCCATGGACAGAGGAGCCTGGTGGGCTACAGTCCACGGGGTCAAAAAGAGTTGCACACAACAGAGTAACTAACACAAGAAAATAAAATATGTCCCTGCTCCCACTTTCCCCCTTCTTATCTGCCACGAAGTGATAGGACTGGATGCCATGATCTTAGTTTTTTGAATGTTGAGTTTCAAGTCAGCTTCTTCACTCTTCTCTTTTACCGTGATCAAGAGGCTCTTTTGTTCCTTTTCACTTTCTGCCATTGGAGTGGCATCATCTACATATCTGAAGTTACTGATATTTCTCCCAGGAATCTTGATTTCAGCCTGTGCTTCATCCAGCCCAGCATTTCACATGATGTACTCTGCATATAAGTTAAATAAGCAGGGTGACAATATACAGTCTTGTCATACTCCTTTCCCAATTTAGAACCAGTTAGTTGTTTCATTCTAACTGTTGCTTCTTGACCTGCATACAGGTTTCTCAGGAACAGATAAGGTGATCTAGTACTCCCATCTCTTTAAGAATCTTCAACAGTTTGTTGTGGTCCACCCCTAGATAGCATATTGAAAAGCAGAGATATTACTTTGCCAACAAAGGTCCATCAAGTCAAGGCTATGGTTTTTCCAGTGGTCATGTATGGATGTGAGAGTTGGACTGTGAAGAAAGCTGAGCACTGAAGAATTGATGCTTTTGAACTGTGGTGTTGGAGAAGACCCTTGAGAGTCCCTTGGACTGCAAGGAGATCCAACCAGTCCATCCTAAAGAAGATCAGTCCAAGGTTTTCATTGGAGGGACTGATGCTGAAGCTGAAACTCCAATATTTTGGCCACCTCATGCGAAGACTTGACTCATTGGAAAAAACTCTGATGCTGGGAGGGATTGGGGGCAGGAGGAGAAGGGGACGACAGAGGATGAGATGGCTGGATGGCAGCACCGACTAGATGGACATGAATTTGAGTAAACTCTGCGAGTTGGTGATGGACAGGGAGGCCTGGTGTGCTGTGATTCATGGGGTTGCAAAGAGTCGGACATGACTGAGCGACTGAACTGAACTGACTGACACAATCAAAGGCCTTAGTGCAGTCAGTGAAGCAGAAGTAGATGTTTTTCTGGAATTCCTGTGCTTTCTCCATGATTGAACAAATGTTGGCAATTTGATCTTTGATTCCTCTGCCTTTTTAAACTCAACTTTTACACCTGAAAGTTCATGTACTGCTAAAGTCTAGCTTGAAGGATTTTGAGCATATCCTTGCTAGTATGTTTCTGAAACTTGCAAATCTTGGCAATGGGAGAAACAGCACCATAAATGGGTTCCAGGTTCATAGTGGATATTACCTCCTAGCAGCCTGAGCTGTGATTCTCCTTGCCACATGCTCCATACAGAAAGCATACTGATTCACCCTAAACGTTTTGGGCACCACAGGATCTGCTACATGATAAGAGCCAAGAGGCTGACCTACTAGCATCAAGAGTCTGTTTTAGCTGTGGATCCACATTAACCTGGGTGTGGTAAGAATAACAAGTGCTTTGTGAACTCTTGGATGGTGGCCGAAATCTCTGTAATTCCCATAAGGATAAGCTATCCCATTTTACTTCCTCTTGATAAGAAGGGTGATTTGCTCCTTCCGAACTTCATAGCTCTTTCTCCAGTGGCCAGGGAGTATGGGGCAGTAGACAGGAGAAGAGAGTCTGTCTCTGCCCGGAAATTTCTGAAGTCAGGATGCTTTCTGGAGCAGTCTATTCCAGCAGGGTGAGCAGAGACCATTATGTAGTGGATTATGGAAGAAAAGGATGGGGGCAAACTTCCACACCCAGTCTTAATTCTGCATCTCTCAGAAGGTGCAGAAGGTGATTTCAGTGTTTTCAGAGGTACAACCAGTTGGAGCACAGAGGTTATAAGAAGCAACAGAACGTTAGGATACTCTGACACTTACCAGACACATAGAAATAGATGACCATTCATCACCATATTTATCCTCGCAGAAATGATTGTGAGGGAGGCATATATAGCCTGGCCCGTAAAAAGCCCTCAATAAATAAAAAAAAAACATTTATGCACACTCCACTCAAGTCCTCCCCAGGTCCAAAATCCCTTGCTATCCTATAAAATGCAAAACGTGTCAATTGATTAATTTTTTAATTAATACTTGCTGATACTGTAGTAGGAGTACAGGTGAGAAGAAGACCCACTCCCCCACATCCAAATCTCAGCCTGTTTCTCTCCTGGCTGCTGACTTGGACTTGCATAGCTAAGTCCGGTAGCTCACATCTTAATGGAAAAGTCATTTTTTAACATGAGTAGATCATAATACTGAGATAAACAGGTAAACCCCAGCTCTGGTGAGAGAGCATAGGACTTTCTTTGACATCTACATCCTGAGGAACCCCTCGAGCAGGAGGTGACACACTGCAGCTTTGGGGACCCCTAGACTGGGATGGCAAGATGTGAGTTGCAGACACCCACAGCCTATGAGATATTTATGAATAATCAGGGAGAGACCCGAGCCCACCCACTCAGCAGGCACATCTTCAATCAAGACAGACTGTGACAGTCTTGCTTCTTTTCCCTAGGAGGATGATTTCAGCGAGCACAAGGTTTTAATGATTGCCCTCCGACCTCCTTGCCTTGGCCTTCCATGCGCCCATCTTGTGCTGCCTCCCTCCAAGGCCGCATGAGCCTTGTGCCTGCATGAGCCCCTGCCAGGTCTTGTGGCCATATGGAACTGGGCGTGACTGTGGATGTCAGAATGGAAGGCAAGGATGACGGCTTCACTGGAGAAGCAGAATAGGTGTCTATCAATCCCATGTTGAACAAGGTCAACACCTGCCTGGACCACCTGGAGGAGAGGAATGACCACCTCCCTGGCCACCTCCAGGAGTGCTTGAATCTAACTGGCAGACACATTTTGAGTTCCATCAGCCAGGCATGGAGGCCCCAAGTGATTGGCAGCCCCTAGTGGAGCCCTGCAAGGGCTCAGGAGCCAGGCCTCAACCCTGCCTGCCTGAGCCAGCTCTAGCCTGATCCCTCACCACCTGGCCTAGGGTGGCCTGCAGATGTCCTAGGGGATCTGCCTGCCTGGGCCATCCTTCTCATACTTTTCTTTGTGTCCCTGGCGTACCCCCACCTGCTGGCAGGTGTGGGCCTGTGACCCACCCAACTTGCCTGACTGCCCAACTCCTGGATGCTGCTCGCTCTGTCCAGGCCTTGAGTGTTCACACTGAACTAGTCTCCAACAGTGTATGCACATTCACACACACACACACACACACACACACACACACACACACACACACAAGGTCCTTAATATTCTCAAGTTTATATAATATGTGCAAATCTCAGTCCATGGGGTTGCTAAGAGTCGGACACGACTGAGTGACTTCACTTCACTTCACTCATACAAAAGAAGGGGTTAGGCTTGGTTTGATGGATTTTAAATGGAGGCCTAAATGTCCCTTTTGAGAGGTTCCTTGGCTTTATCAGGGGAGTTCAGATGCCTTCAGGCTTGACATCAACCACAATTACAAAAAATGCATATGCTAAGCAGTGTGCAGATGTAACCTGATGCTAAATGTTCCTGGGAACTGGTAGAATAATCCCAGAGGAGGGGGTCAGGGTCTCCCTGAGCCTTCTGAGTTTCAGCCTCTGAGAAGAACCCTTTTTTCCCTAACCTCCATAAGCACTCCGTCCACTCTGTGCTAGGTACTACTGCAAGGGTGTCCTTGATCCCTTGGCAGTTGTTTTGCCTTAAAGGAAGTTTCCAGTTAGTCTCTGGAAGTTGTGTGGCTGTCTTGCTTCCCTCTGTAAGTTTCCAGCATCAATTGGTACAGGTACTTTGGGGTGAGGCCTAGAGGAAATTTCACAAGTGTTACAATGGATTCACCTGACCATCCTCTATTCTAAGGACTCTGGGTGTGAAAAAATCATGCCTGGGAATCGAACATGAGCTATTCCTTCGTTAGGCTAGTGTGGTGACTAAAATGCTAGGCAATTCTGTTGGCCAGACCTAAGAATCTTTTTGGTTACAGAAATCAAATAAGGCCTTGGTGGATTATCTGTAGATTTCATTCACGGGACCTCCAAGGTTAATTATCCATGGTCAGAGATCTGTACATGTGTTTTAGTCCACTCAGGATGCTGTAACAAAAAGCCACAGACTGGGCAGCTTAAATAGCTCACATTTATTTTCTCATAGTGCTGGAGCCTGAAAGCCCAAGAATAACACTGCCAGCAGGATTGGTTTCCGGTGAGACCTGTCTTCCTGGCTTACAGATGGTCCCCTTTTCTTTGTGCCTTCACATGGTCTCTTTTTAATGTGTTTGTAGAGAGTGAGATCTAGTGTCTCTTCCTCTTACAAGGACACCCATTATATCAGAATAGAGCCCTACCCTGATGATTTCATTTAACTGATCCCTGAAGAAGGCTTTCTTATCTCTTCTTGCTATTCTTTGGAACTCTGCATTCAGATGCTTATATCTTTCCTCTTCTCCTTTGCTTTTCGCCTCTCTTCTTTTCACAGCTATTTGTAAGGCCTCCCCAGACAGCCATTGTGCTTTTTTGCATTTCTTTTCCATGGGTATGGTCTTGATCTCTGTCTCCTGCACAATGTCACGAACCTCATCCCATAGTTCATCAGGCACTGCATCTATCAGATCTAGGCCCTTAAATATATTTCTCACTTCCACTGTATAATCATAAGGGATTTGATTTAGGTCATTCCTGAATGGTCTGGCAGTTTCCCCTACTTTCTTCAATTTAAGTCTGAATTTGGTAATAAGGAGTTCATGATCTGAGCCACAGTCAGCTCCTGGTCTTGTTTTTGTTGACTGTATAGAGCTTCTCCATCTTTGGCTGCAAAGAATATAATCAATCTGATTTTGGTGTTGACCATCTGGTGATGTCCATGTGTAGAGTCTTCTCTTGTGTTGTTGGAAGAGGGTGTTTGCTATGACCAATGCCTTTTCTTGGCAAAACTCTATTAGTCTTTGCCCTGCTTCATTCTGCATCCAAGGCCAAATTTGCCTGTTACTCCAGGTGTTTCTTGACTTCCTACTTTTGCATTCCAGTCCCCTATAATGAAAAGGACATCTTTTTTGGGTGTTAGTTCTAAAAGGTCTTGTAGGTCTTCATAGAACCATTCAACTTCAGCTTCTTCAGCATTACTGGTTGGGGCATAGACTGTGATATTGAATCGTTTGCCTTGGAAATAAATAGAGATCATTCTGTCATTTTTTGAGATTACATCCAAGTACTGCACTCAATATGCCACCAAATTTGGAAAACTCAGCAGTGGCCACAGGACTGGAAAAGGTCAGTTTTCATTCCAATCCCAAAGAAAGGCAATGCCAAAGAATGCTCAAACTACCACACAATTGCACTTATCTCACACGCTATTAAAGTAATGCTCAAAATTCTCCAAGCCAGGCTTCAGTAATACATGAACCGTGAACTTCCTGATGTTCAAGCTGGTTTTAGAAAAGGCAGAGGAACCGGAGATCAAATTGCCAACATCTGCTGGATCATCGAAAAAGCAAGAGGGTTCCAGAAAAACATCTATTTCTGCTTTATTGACTATGCCAAAGCCTTTGACTGTGTGGATCACAATCAACTGTGGAAAATTCTGAAAGAGATGGGAATACCAGACCACCTGACCTGCCTCTTGAGAAATCTGTATGCAGGTCAGGAAGCGACAGTTAGAACTGGACATGGAACAACAGACTGGTTCCAAATAGGAAAAGGAGTACGTCAAGGTTGTATATTGTCACCCTGCTTATTTAACTTATATGCAGAGTACATCATGAGAAATGCTGGACTGGAAGAAACACAAGCTGGAATCAAGATTGCCGGGAGAAATATCAAGAACTTCAGATATGCAGATGACACCACCCTTATGGCAGAAAGTGAAGGGGAGCTAAAGAGCCTCTTGATGAAAGTGAAAGTGGAGCGTGAAAAAGTTGGCTTATAGCTTAACATTCAGAAAACGAAGATCATGGCATCTGGTCCCATCACTTCATGGGAAATAGATGGGGAAACAGTGGAAACAGTGTTAGACTTTATTTTTTTGGGCTCCAGAATAACTGCAGATGGTGACTGCAGCCATTAAATTAAAAGATGTTTACTCCTTGGAAGAAAAGTTATGACCAGCCTAGATAGCATATTCAAAAGTACAGACATTACTTTGCCGAATAAGGTCCGTCTAGTCAAGGCTATGGTTTTTCCTGTGGTCATGTATGGATGTGGGAGTTGGACTGTGAAGAAAGCTGAGTGCTGAAGAATTGATGGTTTTGAACTGTGGTGTTGGAGAAGACTCCTGAGAGTCCCTTGGACTGCCAGGAGATCCAACCTTGCAATTGAGATCCAACCAGTCCATTCTGAAGGAGATCAACCCTGGAATTTCTTTGGAAGGAATGATGCTAAAGCTGGAACTCCAGTACTTTGGCCACCTCATGTGAAGAGTTGACTCATTGGACAAGACTTTGATGCTAGGAGGGATTGAGGGCAGGAGGAGATGGGGACAACAGAGGATGAGATGGCTGGATGGCATCACTGACTCGATGGACGTGAGTCTGAGTGAACTCTGGGAGTTGGTGATGGACAGGGAGGCCTGGCGTCCTGCGATTCATGGGGTCGCAAAGAGTCGGACACAACTGAGCGACTGAACTGAACTGATATCCTTAAAGGCCCCTTCTCCAAATATCATCACATCCGGAATTAGGGCTTTGACATATGAATTGGGGGAGGGGGACCACAATTAAATCCATAACATGTCAGATGATCCCCAGATGTATGTTATGGTAATATCTTCTTTGCTACTGATGTTAACTGTCACCGCCTAGACTCATCTATGTCTGGCTCCCTCCAATATGCTACAAATGAGAGAGCCCATTTCAATGGCATCTACTTCTCAATGACATACTCAGGCTCAGCAGAAGTGTTTTTGCAAGCTTTTGATGCTTTTCTCACCCACTAATTTCTCAAGGTAAGGGTTACAGGAAAGATGCTTTAATTTCTTTGGAGGGCAAAGTTAGCAGTAATGGGGAGACCCTCATAAGATTCAATATGGTACTCTCATATTCAGAAGTTTTGAATTTCTTATCCTACATTATGCCAGTAACCTTCTAACCACTCAATGCCATATGTCACAGGCAGCATCTGGTCTAGGTTTTCATTAGACAACCCAGAAAACAGAACCACAGCTTGCTGCCTGAGCTCACCACTGTAAATAAAATTCATGAATGCCTACCACTTTTTCCATTTAACTCTATTCCTTAACTGACACTGTGTCACACTTGCCATCTCTAGATAATATACCTAAGTCAATCTAGAAGGATGACAACATCTTTGGATGGTAAATAATACTACCATCTCCATGAAGTGGCCCCTTTTCCTCTGCACATAAATACATAGGGCCCATGGAATGGAATAAACGGACAGCAGTTATTGAATCATATCATGAAAATGACTGTTTAATCATTTTCAGTAGGAATGACTTCATCTTTGCACTATAAGCATTTTATATTTCCAACTTGAGGATAAAGGAGGGTTAATAAGCAGTTAATTTCAGTACTCATTTTCCCCAGAAAAGATTATTGTAAGCTATTCAAGATTCTATCATTCCCTTTGTCAGCAAATGAAAAAGAAATGGAAATATGATTCAGTCAGGACCGGTGAGAGGTGAAAAGTACACTAGGGTGCTTCTAAGAAATTTTTCCCCTCTCCTAAGAACTAAATACACAGAGGGGTGGTCCTTTTGTTTTCCCTGTGGAAATTGTTAAATCTGAATGTGACTCCTGGGAACTGCTGTAGCCACCTTGCCAAGAGCCTGACAATGAAGCCAAATCATGGAGGATGACAGATACAAGGGAATCACAAAGAAGTGAAACTGGAGCTCTGCATCTAGAGACTGCTATATCTCTAGACCTCTCTGCTGATGACACTCAAAAAAAAAGGGGGGGTGGGAAGCTCTTAATAAGTATGTAACAGGTATTGGAAACACATGTATGTGGTTTCCTCTGTGTGTGTATCTGTGTGTGTATCTTGCTCAATGTAAATTATTAGAGTCACTGGACTTCCTTGGTGGTACAGTGGATAAGAATCTGCCTACCAATACAGGGGACACAGGTTTGATCCTTGGTCTTAGAAGATTCCACATGCTGTGGAACAGCTAAGCCCATGTGCCACAACTACCGAGCCCACATGCAACAACTACTGAACCCTGTGCACCTAGAACCTGTATTCCACAACAAGAAGCCACTGCAGTGAGAAGCCCATGCACCACAACAAAGAGTAGTCCTCACTCTTCGCAACTAGGCAAAGCCCACATGAAGCAATGAAGCCCCAGCACAACCAAAAAGAAAAAAGTCATTTAAAAACTAAATTATTAGAGTCACTGAAGTCAAGTATTAGCCATCATTCAAATTTGCACTGATTTATGGAAGGAGTTTGATGCAAATAAATTAGATGAATAAACGGAGGCTGAAGAAGGGGAGGAGATTTGCCTAAGGACACTCTGGAAGTTAGTAGCAGATATAAGACTAGAACCCTAGTATTGGCCTCAGAGAGGTTGCAACTCTCCAAATATTCTAGGATGCTAATGAAGAGTAGCAGGGAAAAGAAAAAAGGATCTCAAAATGACAGACGTTCAAGAGGCATCTCTCTAAATGACCCGTCATCAGATATATTTTTAAAATATGCATTTTTAAAGAATATATTAACAGAGGGATGGCTTGGAAAAACTAGCTGTCTCAACCTGACATATATCTCTGCCCATCTCCAGATTTAGGATACGGCACTGTGGGCAGAGTGAGCTCTACAGGAAAGGTACCCCTTACCTCTCCTTTCCTAATCTAGACTTCCCTTTCCTTCAGTTCTCCTCTTCCCAGGTCGGAGACCTGGCCTGTAAGGAAGACACATAAATAGCCCAGCAGATGCTTCATCCGTGGCACTAATCTATAATACTCACTTGACAAAACTGTTATATGTCAAGACTCAAAGTCATTCAACTTCTCCACTTGTGTAGGCACAGACTAAAATGAAGACATAGACTGCCACATGGGGTTATTTATCAGTTTAGTTCAGTTCAGTTAGGTCTCTCAATAGTGTCTGATGCTGTGCAACCCCATGGACTGCGGCACATCAGGCTTCCCTGTCCATCACCAACTCCTGGAGCTTGTCCAAATCATGTCCATTGAGTCAGTAGTGCCATCCAACCACCACATCTTCTGTCATCCCCTTCTTCTCCTGGATTCAATCTTTCCCAGCATCAGGGTCTTTTCCAATGACTCTGTTCTTCGCATCAGGTGGCCAAAGGATTGGAGTTTCAGCTTAAGCATCATTCCTTCCAATGAATATTCAGGACTGATTTCCTTTAGGATTGACTGGTTGGATCTCCTTTCAGTCCAAGGGACTCTCAGTCTTCTCCAACACCACAGTTCAAACACATCAATTCAAAATGCTCAGCTTTCTTTATGGGCCAACTCACATGTATTCATGACCATGGAAAAACCATAGCTTTGACTAGATGTACCTTTGTCAGCAAAATAATGTCTCTGCTTTTTAATATGCTGTCTAGGTTGGTCATAGCTTTTCTTCTAAGGAGCAAACGTCTTTTAATTTCATGGCTGCAGTCATCATCTGCAGTGATTTTGGAGCCCAAGAAAATAAAGTCTGTCACTGTGTCCATTGTTTTCCCATCTATTTTCCATGAAGTGATGGCACTGGATGCCATGATCTTAGTTTTCTGAATGTTGTGTTTTAGGTCAGCTTTTTCACTCTCCTCTTTCATATTCATCAAGAGGCTCTTTAGTTCCTTTTCACTTTCTGCTATAAGGGTGGTGACATTTTCATATCTGAGGTTATTGATATTTCTCCCAGCAATCTCTGCCAAGAGAATGCACTGGTCATAGCAAACACACTCTTCCAACAACACAAGAGACGACTCTACACATGGACATCACCAGATGGTCAATATCGAAATCGGGTTGATTATATTCTTTGCAGCTGAAGATGGAGAAGCTCTATGCTGCTGTTGCTGCTGCTAAGTCATTTCAGTCATGTCCGACTCTGTGCGACCCCCAAAACGGCAGCCCACCAGGCTCCCTCATCCCTGGGATTTTCCAAGAAAGAATACTGGAGTGGGTTGCCATTTCCTCCTCCAATGCATGAAAGTGAAAAGTGAAAGTGAAGTTGCTCAGTCGTGTCCAACTCGTAGCGACTCCATGGACTGCAGCCTACCAGGCTCCTTCATCCATGGGATTTTTCAGGCAAGAGTACTGGAGTGGGGTGCCATTGCCTTCTCCGGGAGAAGCTCTATACCATCAGCAGAAACAAGAACTGAAACTGACTGTGGCTCAGATCATGAACTCCTTATTGCCAAATTCAGACTTAAATTGAAGAAAGTAGGGAAAACAACTAGACCATTCAGGTATGACCTAAATCACTTCATGGAAAATAGATGGGAAACAGTGGAAACAGTGTCAGACTTTATTTTTTTGAGCTCCAAAACCACTGCAGATGGTGATTGCAGCCATGGAATTAAAAGATGATTACTCCTTGGAAGGAAAGTTTTGACCAACCTAGAAAGCATATTAGAAAGCAGAGACATTACTTTGCCAACAATGGTCTGTCTAGTCAAGGCTATGGTTTTTCCAGTAGTAATGTATGGATGTGAGAATTGGACTATAAAGAAAGCTGAGTGCAGAAGAATTGATGCTTTTGAACTGCAGTGTTGGAGAAGACTCTTGAGAGTCCCTTGGACTGAAAGGAGATCCAACCAATCCATCCTAAAGCAGATCAGACCTGGGTGTTCATCGGAAGGACTGATGTTGAGGATGAAACTCCAATATTTTGGCCACCTGATGCAAAGAGCTGACTCATTTGAAGAGACCCTGATGCTGGGAAAGATTGAGGGCAAGAGGAGAAGGGGATGACAGAGGATGAGATGGTTGGATGGCATCACCGAATCAATGGACATGAGTTTGGGTAAACTCCGGGAGCTGGTGTGCTGCAGTTCATGGGGCCCCAAATAGTCGGACATGACTGAGCCACTGAACTGAACTGAACTGGAATCAAATCCCTTACAATTATACAGTGGAAGGGACAAATACTTTCAAGGGATTAGATCTGATAGAGTGCCTGAAGAACTAGGGATGGAGGTTTGTGCCATTGTATGGGAGGCGGTGATCAAAACCATCACCAAGAAAAAGAAATACAAAAAGGCAAAACAGTTGTCTGAGGAGTCCTTAAAAATAGCTGAGAAAAGAAGAGAAACTAAGGGCAAAGAAGAAAAGGAAAAATATACCCACTTGAATACAGAGCTCCAAAGAATAGCAAGGACAGATAAGAAAGCCTTCCTAAGTGATCAATGCAAAGAAACAGAGAACAATAGAATGGGAAAGACTAGAGATCTTTTCAAGAAACCTAGAGGTACCCAGGGAATATTTCACACAAAGGTGGGCACAATAAAAGACAGAAACGATATGGACCTAACAGAAGCAGAAGATATTAAATAAATTAAAACTGTATTTTTCATGATAAAGTTTCTGATTGAAGGTTGAAAAATCTAACATTCAGAATGCAGGAAAACAGTCACTTGCACATCATTCATGAAAGGATGAGGAACAATAAAAATATCACGAAGAAAGATTCTTAAATATCTTATAAATGAAGACTAGGAATGAACTTTAATCAGAAAATTGATACAACATTACATTCAGCTAAATATTGAAGACAAAAATAAAAGGCACTTATCTATTTTAAAAGAAATATAAAATACAACATTTGTATTAGTCAGGGTCCTCCATAGCGACAAAACTAATAAGATTTACTATGTATGTGGGGTGTGTGTGTGTGTGTGTGTGTGTGTGTAAAGAGATAGAGAGACAGAGACTGAAAAAGAGTCAGAAAGAGATTGATTATAAGGAATTGACACACAGTTTCAATAGATAACAATTTAATGGGAAAGACTAGAGATCTCTTCAAGAAAATTAGAGATACCAAGGAACATTTCATGCAAAGATGGGCACAATAAAGGACAGAAATGGTATAGACCTAACAGAAGCAGACGATATTAAAAAGAGGTGGCAAGAATACACAGAAAAACTATACAAAGAAAGCTTAATGACCCAGATAACCATGATCATGTGATCACTCATCTAGAGCCAGACATGCTGAATGTGAAGTCAAGTGGACCTTAGGAAGCATCACTATGAACAAAGCTAGTGAAGGTGATGGAATTCCAGCTGAGCTATTTCAAATCCTAAAAGATGATGGTGTGAAAGTGCTGCACTCAATATGCCAGCAAATTTGGAAAACTCAGCAGTGGCTACAGGACTGGAAAATGTCAGCTTCATTCCCATCCCAAAGAAAGGTAATGCCCCAAAATGTTCAAACTACTGCACAATTGTACTCATCTCACACACTAGCAAAGTAATGCTCAAGATTCTCCAAACCAGGCTTGAACAGTATGTGAACCATGAACTTCCAGAAGTTCAAGCTGGATTTAGAAAAGGCAGAGGAACTAGAGATCAAATTGCTAACATCCGTTGGATCATCAAAAAAGCAAGAGCGTTCCAGAAAAACATCTACTGCTTTATTGACTATGCCAATGCCTTTCACTGTGTGGATCACAACAAAATGTGGAAAATTCTGAAAGAGTTGGGAATACCAGACCACGTTACCTGCCTCCTGAGAAATCTGTATGCAGGTCAAGAAGCAACAGTTAGACAGAAATCTGAATGCAGAAAAAGAAGCAACAGACATGGAACAGCAGACTTGTTCAAAATTGGGAAAGGAGTATGTCAAGGCTGTATATTATCACCCTGCTTATTTAATTTATAGGCAGAATACATCATGCAAAATGCCGGGCTGGATGAAGCACAAGCTGGAATCACAATTGCTGGGAGTAATATCAAAAACCTCAGAGGTTATTTACAGTGGAGGAGAAAATCATCCATATTTGCTCTGTGCTCACACTTGGGCAAGCAATTTCCCTACAAGAGTCTTAATTTCTTTGTCTATAACATGAGAGTGTTGTCCTTGAATAGTAGTTCTGAAACTCAGCTCCACAAAAATCTGTATGCTTTTAGTCATTCATAATTTGGGGAACTCTTCCCCCGGGTATTCTGGTTCAGTAGGTGTGGAGTTAGCAAAGTCAATGCCTGGACAGGTGTGAAACAAGAACAAAAACAATCCATCAGGGCTTCCACAGGCCCCATGTAGGAAATCTGGGATGTAGATGTTAAAAGGTGCTCGTCCAACAATGGCAACCAGGTTTCCTCACTCTAGGGCTCTGAGAGCCTTTAACAGTTTAATGTAAGTTGTGAACTATCAATAGATGTTAATATTATGCAACATTCTCAAAAGCATTTGACCATAGAACCAACACCTACTAACAGTCCAGGCACGACAGCATTTTCCAAATCACAGTTAAGAAAACCCTAAATTAGGTGTCTTAGCTCCGATTGTCAAAACAAAGTATCATAGAGTAGGTAGCTTAAACTACAGAAATCTATTTCTCACAAATTTGGAGGCTGTTAGCTCCAAGATTAAGGCACCAGCATACGATGCCTTCTCCCTATGTCCTCACATGGCCTTTCCTCAGTGTGTGTGGGCAGAAAGAGACCTCTCTCTCTCCCTCTTCTTATAAGGCCACCAGCCCTGTTGGATTAAGACTCCCCACTCATGACCTCTTTTAAATTTATCTCAAAAACTTCCTATCTTCAAATATAATAAAATTAGAGTTAAGTCTTGAAAAGACTAATCTGGGGTGAGGAGTGGTTACACAAGTCAGGCTACAGCACTAGAAGATATCTAAGGCCACTCTAAGTCCATATCCTAAGATTCTCAGTGAACCATTTTGTTTTGATGAGTCATTGTTCACAATATGAAGGAATTTCCGGTGGGAAAATAGTATAGATAACCTCACAGAGGTGTATTTTCAAAGTGTCCTTAGTGCCTCCAATGAAAAATATTGCCAAAGAACAAAGTATTACCATAATGACAAATCCTTTGGGGTGAGGGAGGGGAGATTGTCCTTTCCATTAATACTGGAACCAAAACAAGAACCAATATTATGAACCTGCTCAGAACACTAGTTTATATAACCTTACCACTTCTAACTCAGAAGGTGAAAAGCCACGATTTATTTATCATCATGTCAACACAAATAACCAACAAATGATCTGTAACAGGAATAAAAACAGAAAAGTTTTATTTGAACCAAACTGAGGACTATAACCTAGGGAACAACTTATCAGTAATGCTCAGAAGCTGTGCTGGAGAAGCATGGTTTTCATCACAGTTTTATATCTTTTCAGAACAAAGAACCATCAAACAGAAACATGCAGGGGTACATTCCTTCAAGATTTCAAAAGGGATTAGCATGTACAGAGTGAATCAGCAGGACCTTGGTATCTGGGAAGGAAAACTTATCTTTAAAGAATACTAGCATAAGCATCATAGGAGAGGGTAGCACTTAGCCCTACCTTCAAAGTGGACATACTTTACTTCTGGATAACGAATTCTTTTCTTAATGGCTAAAAATGTACACTGCATGATAAACAGGTCATAAAACAGGCTGTTCTGGTTAATATAAAGTTCAAGCTAAGTCACATATAAGCCAGAATGATTTCCCTATAGCTCAATTGTGAAAATTTCTTCCATCAATTACAAAGTTTTATTGATCCCAAACAGTGGTCTAAAACTCTAATCCTGCATCTGAACTTTGCACAACATTCAAGTTGTGGGCTATATGCTTATTTTCTCCCCCACTCTCCTGGAGGTAGAAAGGAGATTCCTTTTATTTTCTACTCCTCTTAGGATATGGAGAGAGAACACTGAGCTGAACTTCTAACCCCTTGCAAATCCACAGATGTTTCTTTCACACCCATTTTTGACTCTGTGTTCACCCTAGGGGATTAGAAGGGATTCATACACGTTGAGTAAGCACATACCTTACATACTGACTTTGTTTCTATATATTAGCTCTTGTTTGTTTTTTATGAGTCCATATTCTGTTTATGGGACTCTGCTTCTAGGTATTGGTTCATATTTCCACATACAGACTGCGGTAGATTGACTGAAAAAAAGGCCACAGCAATTCCTCCTGTCCCTGGATGTGCAGCCTTTTGGTTATATGTTGAAGGTAGAGCTGAGGATTTGCTGATGGAGTTAGTGTGGGACATGAAAGAAGCAGAGGCATCAAGGAGGATGCCAAGGTGCTTGGCCTAAGCAATAGAAAGAAAAGAACTTTCACTTATCAATGGGAACAAGGCAGAGGAAGAACAGATTTGGGAGGGGGAAAAAGCAGTCAGTGAGTAAAACCTTCATGGATACTAAATCTATTTATTTTAAAAAGTAAACATAAAATCCATAAAACTAAAATTCCCTTAAATGTTCTGATGTATATGCAATATATCAAGTAAGAGTTCAACTAAAATCCCAACTCCAAACAGGTGAGTTAATTACATATTTTCATTTGGAACAAGAGTCACATCCTCTTCGGGTTGAGCTCTTGTGGCTATCCAGAGAGGTTGACCTGTAGCACTGTCTCATAAAAACACATGATTTGTGAAAGAAATTGGAGTGCCATTGCCTTAAGTAAACAGTGAACTATATGCATATATGTGATGATGATGTCAGAGAAAGTAACAATGATTTGAGTGGTCATTTGATTTTCTGGTATTGGTAATAGACTAAAAGCAAATGCCTCTGGTAACATCAGATAACCCTTGATTTTTATCTTTTCAAAGCTGATGCAGATAACCAGATGATTATTTTCTTTTAGTCTTTTAATATAGAAAATTAAGCGATTTCTTAGCATTCAACTTTCCTTACATTCCCTGGTCACAGTGCACTCTTTGAACATGCTGCTATGGATTATGCTGGCTAGTATTTGGGGCTTTCTCATTAATGTTGCAGGCAATATATGCAGCGTAGGTGCCAATAATCTGTTTGAGAGATGCATGAATAAGCAGGAAAATGTGTTCACAGAACCTCATGCAAGCCAAGGAACTCAGAAGGATGAGTGTGTGGCCGACTCGGCAGGGAGGGTGGGCACCTGGCTGACTCCTCTGCTCCAAGTGCAGTGGGCCTCATCCCCATTCTGTAAGATGCAGAGTCCTGGGCTTCTCATCTGGCTCCTGGTCCCTGCCCCTCATCCACCACCCACCTGGGGAAACCTAGGCTGTGCCCCTTGTTTCTGATCCCACCTCCTTATGGCCATTAGCTCCACCCATCCCCAACCCTCTTCCCCCACCCCTCCAGCCCCAGCTCTGCCTCCATATTGCACCTGCACACTAGCAACCATCTGCTCTTGAGGGCAGGGCCTGCCCACCCCTGCCCTGGGCCCGCCTCCATGGAAAGCGCTTCTGGTGAGGCCTGGGAGTGTAAATTAAGATCAGAATGGTAGTGGGATTTCATGGTGTTTGGCAGTTTAAACACAAATGCCTCAGGTAAAATCATACCCACTGACCTGAAATAGGGCCAATGAGGGATGGCTTACAGTCTCATGTGAGACTCATTCTGTAGCATGAGAGGATAATAAAAGGGAAATAAAATTCCAGCTGCAATTGGAGAAAAAGAGAAGTGATCTGATCTCTGCATCCTGATGAACCTCTTGGGCAGGAAATGAGACATTGAAGCTTGGGGCCCTAGACTGAATGGCAAGAATAGAATTGCTGCCTCCTTCAGCCCATGATCTTTTTGAAATCCCAGGAAGAGAAAGGCGCCCAGCCACCCTGAAGATCTACAGGCAGAACAGACTGCCAGTCCCACTCTCCTTTCCTGTGGGGGTGAGGAGGGGATTACTGACCACAATAAGGCTATTTGTTTGGAAATTTTTTTAATATTTATTTATTTGGCTGTGCTGGGTCTTACTTGTCGCATGTGGAATCTAGTTTCCTAAGCAGAGATCGAACTGGGGCCCCTGCATTGGAAGCATGGAGCCTCAGCCACTGGACCACTGGGGGAGTCCCTGCTGAAATGTTTAAACCGTGGTAAGTTATAGGCAGAAAGTGAAGAGGAGAGTGAAAAAGTTGGCTTGAAGCTCAACATTCAGAAAACGAAGATCATGGCATCTGGTCCCATCACTTCATGGGAAACAGATGGGAAAACAGTGGAAACAATGTCAGACTTTATTTTTTAGGGCTCCAAAATCACTGCAGATGGTGACTGCAGCCATGAAATTAAAAGACGCTTACTCCTTGGAAGGAAAGTTATGACCAACCTAGATAGCATATTAAAAAGCAGAGTCATTTCTTTGCCAACAAAGGTCCATCTAGTCAAGGCTATGACTTTTCCAGAGATCATGTATGGATGTGAGAGTTGGACTGTGAAGAAGGCTGAGCACCGAAGAATTGATTCTTTTGAACTGTGGTGTTGGAGAAGACTCTTGAGAGTCCCTTGGACTGCAAGGAGATCCAACCAGTCCATCCTAAAAAAGATCAGTCCTGGATGTTCATTGGAAGGACTGGTGTTGAAGCTGGAACTCCAATACTTTGGCCACCTCATGGGAAGAGTTGAGTCATTTGAAAAGACCTTGATGCTGGGAAAGATTGAGGGCAGGAGGAGAAGGGGACAGCAGAGGATGAGATGGTTGGATGGCATCACCAACTCGATGCACATGGGTTTGGGTAAACTCCGGGGGTTGGTGATGGACAGGCAGGACTGGCATGCTGCAATTCATGGGGTCGCAAAGAGCTGGACATGACTGAGTGACTGAATTGAATTGAAGTTATACATAAGACATGCAATTTTAGTTAATTGCATGTCTAATTCCAGTGAGAACTGGAAAGTGTATTGATATGTTTAAAGAATGAAAAATGCCAAAAAATTCTACCCACTTAGCTAATTTAATTCCACTATTACAAAGTCTTTATAAGACCTAGTGGTGTGGTGTAATAAAAGATGTCTCAGGCTCAAGGGACTGAGATTCTAATGCAGGCCTCAGCAGGAATTAATTGTGTACTTGCTGCTTCTAGTTTGGTCCTACTGACTTTGAATTAATTGTGTGCTTGCTGCTTCTAGTTTGGTCCTAACTGACTTCTGAACTAATCTTCTATTAAATCATGCTGTTTACTCCACCTCTACTTGCGCTTGGGAGTATCAGAAGATTTCTCCACGATCCCCAAATATGCATTCATGGCCTTTATGAAGTGGCTAAAAGTATCGCTTCTCATAGGGAGGCACTAGATTACCTGCTAACTTTAGGGGATCGGGCTTCCAAGGTGGCTCGGATGGTAAAGAATCTGCTTGCAATGCAGGAGACCAGGGTTCGATCCCTGGGTTGGGAATAGCCCTTGGAGAAGGGAATGACAACCCACTCCAGTATTCTTGCGTGGAGAATTCCATGGACAGAGGAGCCTGGCGGGCTACAGTCCATGGGGTCACACAGAGTTGGACACAACTGAGTAACATTAAGGGGAATACTTCCCTAAACAAAGGGGAGAGCTTAACAAAGAGGGGAACTTTTAGCATGTCCTGGAGACCCCATCCCCTTGCCACCAGCTCTTGTTATTAAGCCATTAGACTCCAGAGCTTAGAGCTCTGCCCCAGTTCATGTGACAATGCACATGACAGAGCTGCAGCTTCCTTGATTGTGCTGGTGTTCATTGCGAATAAGAAAAACATGAAAATGAGATCTTCTGAAGCAAATGAATTTTATTGGAAGAACACAAGTATTTAACAAAATACAAGAAACTTAAGCAATAAATACGTTTTAAAGACACAGAAATGAGGCTAGCTCAGGGAAACTCAGCAGTATGTTTGTTTGTTTGTTTGTTTGTTTTGGCCATGCCATGCAGCATGTGGGATCTCAGTTCCCCTGCCAGGGATTGAACACCACGACCACCCCCCACCCCCGCCTATATTGGAAACATGGAGTCTTAACCACCGGACTGCTGGGGAAGTCCCAACAGTATGTCTTTTTATATTCTGTGTAGTAAAAAGTTACTAGTGAACCTTTGTAGGCACTCACTCATTCTTGCGGGTCTAGTCCCAAACTATAACAAAAGTATTATTGGCTCTACTAGGATAAGATGAAAAGTATACCAAATCAAGTAGCTATGGCCAGGAAACTCAGTGACACAGAAAACAGAAGGCTGTGGGAAGGTCTCAGAGAAAAGAGGCCTGCTAGAGAGACCAATGAGCCTGAGACAGTGCCTTCCACCCTGTGCAGCACAAATACAGTACACATGCACTTTGACATGTCCCCATGGGTACAATATTTTTAAAGATTTCTTGAGTAAGCACAAAAGCACATATTATAAAAAATGAAAACAACCCAAAGTCCAAGCCATTCACAAAGGCACGATACTCCAAAGTCAATTTCTGATCAAATGACAACTCACTGATGTCACAGGGTCACTCCTTGAGGTGAAGTCCTCTGTGTGAAGTTGACGAATTCTGTAGAACTGCTGTGATTCTATGAAATTCAAAATCCTATAGACTAAAGGTTAACCTTATATTCCACCAATACAAATACTAAGTTTACAAAGAAAAACCAAGGCAAAACCATAATACAGAAGCCGTAAATGGCATCACCCATTTCCCCAAGGAGAAACATTCTTCCCTTTCAGTTCTAAAATCTAAAAACACTTGAGGGGGGAACTCTGCCGGGGTCCAGCCTCTGCAGGACCCAGGGGAACCTGAAGGAGAAATGGCGTAGGTGAATGAATGAATGAATAAATGAATGAGAGAGGAATAGAGGAGAGAAAGAGGCTGATATTCCTTGGTTTACACAGAAAGCTAATAAAGTCTTAGAAGCCCAGGCAAGAAAGTGAATGCAGAGAGCCTCTGTGTTCCAAGGGATCAGCCTGAAAAAGAGAGGGAGGGAGAGGGAGAGAGAAAGAGAGAAAAAAAGAAAAAAACACTGGGTGACCAAGCTTCTTCGGTGAGCAAGGCCCCTTATGTTATTTTTGAAAAGGGACTTTTATACCTTAATTTGTACATAGAGGGGAATGAAAGATGCAAAGTCATACAGAGTCAGCCCAAACGTTACATCTGTTTTGTCTTTATCAAAACCAGGATTTTTTTCTGCATACTTTTCCCATAAACAATATTGTGTACATTATCTTCTGGCCTTGGAGGCCTGTGAACATTTTATGACCCTCTTTTGATAAAGGCTGCTCAACCAGAAAACTTATTTTCCCTTGAAGTGTTTTTTCTTTATATTTCTAATCTAAGTCAGCCTCAGAAAATGTTAAACAGAGTTACATTTCTCACGGAACAATGGTGCAGTGAGTTACAAGAAAGAACCAATTAGCTCAAAAGTCTGATGTGGTTAATTTCAAGGCTACACTTGTTTTTCTTACATTCCAACTATATTAACTAATGCACTCCCAGGTGCACAGTGGATAAGAGATATGGGAACTTAGCAACAAGCATTGGCCCAATAATGAAATCCTACACCAGCACTACTCTAATAACTTTTAACTCTTTGAAAGGCTCTATGTTTTAGGCTTCCCATGCCTCTCACTGTTGGGAGGCTGTGAACAATCATATATGTAGCTGCAAGAGTCTGGATAAACCTGCCAAGCAAGCTAGAATGCTAACAGAGGGGGTTTGATTTGAAATATTCCTCTCATGTCCAGGAGACTTATTAGCTAGAGCCTTAAGTTGATTTTCTCCAGAGAAAGGTGGTCAGGGATAGCCCCCTGTTAATGTCAGAGGAGTTGGTGAAAGTCATGAAATAATAAAATAGACAGATTCTGGTTTGGGGGTAGATGCTCGGGAAGGGGGGCCCCTTGAGGCCTGATCTCGCCTTTGCCCATCAGGCCTCTTTCTCATGACCTTTGCCATAGGTGGGATTCCCCATGTGATCATGGAAGGGTCTTTTTTATTATTTTTTAAACCCCTTTATTGAGGTATGAGGAATGACTGACATACAAAAAAATGTACACATCTAATGTATATAATCAAATGAGTCTGGAGATTATACATCCATAAAGCATCTCCATAATCTATACTGTAAACACACCCATACACTCTGAAGTTTAATTCCACCTTCATAATTTATTATTATTATTTGGTTAAAACATGATGGAATAAGATATGCCCTCAGCATTTTCAGTACAAGTCAGTTCTGGGGTCTGGAGGAGATGCACAGCTGCTTGGTTCCTGGATTTAACCATATCCTATATCCTGTCGCTTAGTACTTTGACCACCTACTAGAGGAAAACCTACAACAGGCCTTTCAGCATTCTGGAAGGTGATTTGTCTGACTGATGGAGAGGCTGAGTAAACCAGTGAATCTCCTTAGGATTCATTGAAGTGAACCCACTGCTGTTCTTTTCCAAAGCTGATAAGAAGTAGTACAGTAGGCTTGCACATGAATAAAGAGAGGTGAAGGGAGCTCAGAAAGCCAACTCAAATCTAAACTGTGAGGTGGCCTGGCTGATGACACTCAGTAACCCATTTTGTGTGCATGCTGGAGTCAGCATAGTGGGCTGGGAGGGCAAATTCAAATCCAGAGGGATGAAGAGACCTTTCAAATTGTACAGGAATGCACATATTTTGCTCATTCTGTCCACTCTTTTTGACGGACCTGCGCTAAAATTCCATAACTAAAACTGCAGGATCTGAGTTCTTGCCTCCTATCAAGTATTCTAGCAGGTCCTGTGCACCACAAGACACAGAAATCAGACCTCTGCCAATCAGAGATCAAATCTCTGCTTCTTCAGAGCACTTGAGAAAGGGATAGTGAGAGACAAAGTTCAGCTCCACTTGCCAACTGACTGCTGACATCAGCAGACTGATTTAAACCATCTCTAAACAAGTTTTAATCCCCATCTGCAGTGATCCTATTGATCACAGAGAATTCCCCCTGAGGACATATGTATGGGTAAAAAGCAGCTAAAGGATAAGCAGTCACTCACACTTTGTACTTGTCCTTCAGGTGCTGTTTTCACAAGTTCCTCATGGGGAACTTCTCTGCACAGGTCTGACTATGCCCAGGACTTTACAATCAGCAGTTGGAGGGAGGATGCAGATACCCAGGGGACCTGGTATCTCACCAGAGCATATTGTAAAGGAAACTAAAATAAGGACAATTAAATTGCTCATATTGAAAAGGGATAAGGCCTTCTTTCTTGCCTTTCCTAAAAAACTTTGGAATATGTGCCAGTTCTTTGTCTGACTCTGCTGCTCCTAAGTCACCTCAGTCATGTCCGACCTTACGACCCCATAGACAGCAGCCCACCAGGCTCCTTTGTCCCTGGGATTCTCCAGACAGGAATACTGGAGTGGGTTGCCATTCCTGACTCTCTGCAATGTATGCAAATCTTTTCTGTAAGTTAAATAAGCCTCTTGGTAATTTGACAAACCAAGTGTTTTCCTTCAAGGATCTGGCAGCAAAAGCAGTGACCAAGAGCCCATAAAGCTACAGGAAAAAGGTGAAAAATATCTCTGGAGAAAAAAAAATAAATAGTGTAAGCAGTAGCAGTCCCTTCTCAGAACTCCCTTAGATTATATACTGTGCAACAGTACAGCAGGGAAAAGAGCTCCCCTTCCACAACAGCCATTTTTCACAGGTCTAGACAACAGAACAAGGAAGAGACAGCAAAGCCTTCATTTGCAGACAAAATCACAATTATCTTGGGAAAATGGAAAATAATCCTGATCCCATAATAAATGTCCTAGTTTATAAGAAAGCCATATTTTCTTATAGTATATCCATCAAGGTGCATTGTTATCTTCTGTCCCTCAGCTATGCTAACCCAAAGGAAGGGCACAAGAATTGAGGAAGGAGACAGGAGAAAGAGCCTTGGACCCAAAATATCCACCACAATAATCAAACCAAAGACACTTGTCCTCCCCACTGTCAGTCTTTCCTTATACTCTCAGAGCCTCCTCCTCAAAGCCCTGCTGGCCCCAAATTTCCCTAATTAAGAGAAAGCAAAAACCTGAAGTGGGGAAACCACTGGACCTTTTCCTTCCCCGAATTGACCTCCTCTTTCCTCTCCACCACTCCAGTAGCACACCATCACAAACAATGCATAACTGTCCCTCTGCTGTTGTACCAACAATACCTTATTCCTTGAGAGTGCATAGAAGGGCCCCTTGAGGCAATGTCACCCCCACAAACAGGAAGACCCAAATGGAAGAGGAGCCACCACCAAGCAGAAAGTATTTCTAGCAGATACACAGCGTGGGGGCTGGGAGGGCAGAGACAGCTACAGCCTGGGGGTGTAGCCTTCTCCAGCAAGAAGAATATAAGGGCTTGATCCTCCAGCTGGAGTACCTGACTCGGGAGGTTCCTGTACATCCAGGCTCATCGGCCAATATACGGCTTTTTTAGGACTTTACCAAGGCACCTGAGATGTGTGAGTGTTGAAGGAAGAAGTGAAGCACCAGCAACAACAACTCAGTTTCATTTGCCTCTTTACGGCCACAGGTAGTCTCAATAGAGGAGTTGAATGAGACCATTCAACCAAGTGTAGCAACATCAGCGGGCACCTCCCAGGAGACTCCCTCAGATTACTGCTCTAGGCCACAGTATAGGAGGGGTAAAAGCCACCTTTCCTGAGCTGCTTTTCACAGCCTAAGGCAGTACACAGACTGAAGCAGGAACACAAGAGCATCTCTAACAGTCAAGTCCAAAATTCTGAGGAATGCTGTAACATAGGGTAAAGCCTTCATGAAAGTCTCATCTTTGTCAGAAAGTAATCCACTCTCATGTCACACTCAGCGATGTGCACTATATTTTCAGTCCCCTTGCTACAATGATCCCAGGCAGTACCAGGGATTGAGAAATAGGTAGGAGACACCTGACCACAGAAAGTCCAATACACCTTTCACATTGAGGGCCTATGTCCTCCTGTCTAGCTTTCTCCTTGTGCTCTGAGAACAGCTCTATAGAGGCTCACTCTTCCCAGCCCCTTCCCCACCTCTAGGCTTTAGGCACCCCAATGAAGGTCCATATATAGTTAGTCATTCCATCTTTCCTGAGGGAAGCCCTTCCCGCTTTGAGCCTCTAATCTCTACACTACTTCTCCTGAAAAGAACCAACAATCAAAAGTGGCCTGAGAACCACTCATGAAACTCATTTAGTTCAAGATTAAATTGGTACAGCTACTATGGAAAACAGTATGAAAATCCCTCAAAAAATTAAAAACAGAATTATCATCTAGTCCAGCAATCCCACTTGTGGTATGTATCCAACAGAATACTTTGCACCAAGAATTTATAGAACATTAACATTCCCACAAGTGAGTAGACATTCACTGAAGTACTGTCTCATGAGCCTAAGTGACATGGCTGGCCTAGGAATGAATTCCTGGGAAAGAACCTGCAAGCCAGATTCCATCTCAAATTCAGTGGAGGATTACCTTCCCTTTCCATGAGAGCCCTGATTTGTGAAACTGTCACCAATTGGAGAGTCACCTTTTTGGAATTCTCAACCTTGTGATTTATTTTTAAGTGCCAATACACAGAAGATTTACCTATTAAACCATTCATTTAGGTTTTCTTAACCCCTGCCTCCAAAGAGGTCAGCCAAGATCACTTTGATGGGCAGTGGGAACAAGTGTATATGGAAGGGGAAGAAGGCATCATGGTTATTCTCAAGTTTCACAATTGTTTTGACTAGGAAATAAGCCAGTTTTGATCATCATCATGTCACTTGGTGAAAAAACATGGGCTCAGGACAGATTTTTCTAAGTATCTCAGGCCTCAGATTTTCACTGGGTGGGAAATTATCGTGACCCTCATCTTTCACAGCTTTAAAGTAATTTCACCAATTACAGGGATAAACAAAATGTCTTTAAAATATCAACATGCTCTCTAAAGACTACACACTTTAGTTTCCAACCACAAAGAAATGTGGATTTTCTTTTAACCTTTGGTGAATGAAATTCAGGTTCTGTGATGTCCACCCTCTGGATAAAACCCATGCTAAGAAAGCAACAGAGGAGCCTGAGGTTTCTATGAAACTAGAGGTTAGAAGTGTCTTTGAATGCACCTTAGAAGAGTTCATATTTCTATTTAGTGCTTTCCCCCCACCCCAACTGTGAAAACTCTTCCACAGATTTTCAACAAATTAACCACTGCCCAGAAAAGAAGTAACTTGATATAGACAATGAAAAGGAGGAGACCTTTTATGCACTGCCAGTTAACAAGCACCCTCTTGATGCCTGAACTTGGTGCTGAGCCACATCAGCTTTGGCATAAGGCATCATAGATAGCCAGAAAAGAAAGTGGCTCAGAGCAAGGCAAGGTGTGAGTTGCTGGGCTACCTCTTGGCATCATTGCAGGATTAAAGAGGCTGGTTTCCAAAGAGAAGTCCAGTGATATCTGAGGAAATTTGCTGGCCCTGTGAAAGGAAACAAACTTTTGGTTGAAATGGGGTCTGGACAGGTAGGGAGATGAGCTAAATGAAGCCACAATGTTCTGTTCCCATATATGGATTCTGGAAATGGTGTACTAATTACTTCAGTACCTCTTGTGTGCTGAGCACTTTACAAAAACCATACAACAGATATCCCTGAGAGCAAGGTGTGATTCCCATTTTGCAAATGTGAAAATTGAGGCTTAAAGATGACAGTAAGAAAGAGTCATACTCAGATACTAAAATTTATTTTTAATGAAACATGATGTATTTTCTCAGCAATATCTGAC
Organism: Capricornis sumatraensis; assembly: GCF_032405125.1. NCBI lineage: Eukaryota > Metazoa > Chordata > Mammalia > Artiodactyla > Bovidae > Capricornis > Capricornis sumatraensis. Next base: position 60,918,848 of record NC_091092.1, on the reverse strand, counting down.
CAAAAAAAAAAAAAAAGACAAACTGTGGAAGGGTAAATATTTAATGAAGTATTGACCTGCATATTATTTGAATAATATGGATCCTACACCTCCAGGACCCCTGCAAAGTAAATGCCCACCCACTTATAGAGGGGACAGACTGGCATACTATCATTCTTTGCCACTCACTTGGTGTACAGGCCTCATCTTGCTCCCCTTTCATAAATAGAGCTGGCTTTAAATTACATTCAAATCCTGTTCCCTTACCTGAAAAAACAAAAACAAGAACCCAGCACTGTCACAGTCTCTGGATTCCTGAAATTTGTTTTTCACAGTCCCATCCAGTCTAGCCTGCTTCTTTCTGGTATTACAAGTGATTTCCAAAAGGATAAAAAGACTGATCAGAACTCTGATGTGAAAATGGCAATATCAGGCATTTTGGAAATGTGACCTTCTAATAAATTCAATATGTCTGTAATAATGGCACTCATGGTGAACTGGTAAAAGATGCCATTGACTAGTTAAAGACGTCCGTTATAAACATATTGTCTGAGCAGTGCTCAGGGAGTGATCCTGACATTTTTGGAAGTTCCTATCTTAGAGACTCAGGGAAAACATTTAAACACCATGTTAAATAATGTTACAGCTGATGGGATGGGTGCTACCCTCCTCCCAGCATTTGTGGCCCCACATAACATAAGGTTGCATTTACTCATCTGGCAGGTCTGGACAGCTAATTCTGGGTCCCCTCTCTTCTCATTACAGGTCCATAGGCTGGCCAGTACTAGACTTTTCCACCACAGGTCCTGGAGGAAACAGTGATTATACAGATCTACAAGGAGACTTGCTTACAGATCGACAGCCTAACACAGTTGCAGGAAAATTAGGTAACTTGGAAGCTCGTAACATGAGTGGATGGGGCAAACCTCCTCTTTCCCTTTGAGGGAAAGTTACATGGCTCAAAATAGCCTGGAGTTAAAACTCCCCTCCGGGTCCTCCTCACCATTCTATGCAAAACAAAGAATTCTCCCACCCGAAGAAAAAAATGGACATTAAGGTTGATTACACCCAGCTCCCAGCTGGTCCAGCCTCTGGTCTATCTCCAAAATTCCTTGCCCAAGCCATTTAAGAGATAACTACCCCAAACAACCTTGGAGAAGAACAGGACCCCTTAAGACAGTAACTTTCCACATACATGCCTATATATACTTACTCTTTTCTTGGATAAGCGCAGGAGCTCTATAATCTGACTGCTGCCCCTTCTCGCCTCATTAAAGGTGATCTGTTCCTGTAAAGCACTGGTCTCATTCTTTTTCTGGACCTCGCCTTCTCTAACTCCCTTACCTTACATTTTTGGTGCCGAAACCCGGGAGGTTGAGGTTCCTTCTCTTCTCCACAGCCAGCTCTTCAGAGTGTGGAAGCCTGCCAAGCTCACTTTCCCACCTGGGCTTTCAAGACCTCCTCGAGAGGAAGTCCTGTGCCTTCGTGAGCGGTACAAGTCCTGTGTAAAGGCTTTATTGGTTTTCCACGTAACCCAAAAAATATTGGCCTTTCTCTCTTTCTTTCTCTCTCTTCCTCTTTTCTCTACATGTTCTTTTCCATGAGACTGACCAAGTCCAGGACAGAGGCCTTTTGCCATTTGGCCCCCCTACATGCAACATTCCACTCAAGCCGGCCCCTAGATTAAGGTAAGATTTGGACGGTGTTCTAGAGGCACTCTAGAACCCAGTCCTCTCTGGGTCCTGGGGACCCCCGGCCTAGGGCCACTCTGTAGGCAACCGTGGAGGATGTTTCACCTCGACACAGAGGTCTCTTCTCATAACTCCTATTGCAACTATGGGTGATGACTCGAGCTCCCAATAGCAGCCTCTGCTTGCCTTTCAATTATGGGGTCTGGACAATCTGTCCCAAAGGATTCCTCTCTGACATGTGTTCTCAAAAATCTCAGACCACTCTCACTCACTGAATTCAAAGTTAACCACTTAAAACGACTCTGTATACAGATCTAGCCTCAATACCAGTTAGACAACCAAAACCACTGGTCTGAGTTCAGGACTTTTGATTTCAATACTTTATCAGATCTCACTAACTTCCTCAAACAGAATGACAAATGGTTGAAGGTCCCCTAATTCAAGCCTTCTGAGATCTTAAAAGCTGTCCTTCTCTCTACAAAGGCTGTTCTACCTATCAAATTCTCCTCAGCTCTCTCTCCCCCTCCATTACAAAAGAATCCAAATCTAAAACCCTTACCCCCCAATTTTGACCAGACAGATGAGCCTCCTCCCTACCGCCCCAGAGAAAAAGCTTCTGGAGATGAGACCCCATCATCTAGCCCTTCCTCCTCCAAAACAGAAAATGATGACTCCAAAACCCCACAAAAGATTTCCACCCCACCTCCATCGGCCAGGACCTGAAGCAAACACATTTCCTCTCAAAGAGGTAGCGGGACCAGAGGTCCCTACATGGGTTCATGTGCCTTTCTCAATTTCTGATATGAGCCAAATTGAAAAAAAATTGGGATCCTTTTCAAAAAATCCTACTAGATACAGAAAAAATTCCTCCATCTTACACAAACATATCATCTAACCTAAAATGATCTTTATTACATCCTAAATGCCATTTTAACCCCTAATGAAAACAAATGGATATGACAGACACCCCGGACTCATGCTGATCAGCTCCATAACCAAGATAAGACTAATCCAGTGGTTGATAATGCAGTCCCTTTAACTGAGCCACAGTGGACCTATCAAACAGGCGATGCTGACATCCAGTACCTGCATCATATGATCACCTGTTTACTAGAAAAAATACTAAAAAGCTCTCACATTCATATTAACTATGATAAGATTAGAGAAGTGACTCAAGAAAGATAAAAATCCTGTCCTTTTTCTTTCATGGCTTACTGAGGCAGTCCAAAAATACACTAATCTAGATACTTCCACCCCTGCTGGACTTCCATACCTACATGTCCAGTTCATAACCCAGTTAGTCCCCGATATTCATGGAAAACTATTCCAGTTAGAGAAGGGCCCTGAGACCCCCCAAAGAGACCTTCTAGAAGTAGCATTCAAGGTATTCAGTAATAGAGAGGAAGAGGATAAGAGAGAAAAAGACTGTGAGAGAAAAGCTAAATATGCCCTTTTGGCAGCAGCAATTAAGAGAAGAGATCAGTCCTGACCAAGTCATCCCAGACTGAAACTTAATAACCCCCCCAGACCCTGCTTCTGATGCAATCAGTCAGGACACTGGACAAAAACATGCCTGAACCCGTGCCCCTGCACCCCCAAACATGCCCAACCTGTGGTCAGTGGAGACACTGAGAGAGAGACTGTCCCCAGGGATGTCACCTCCCAGACTTGGAGAGTGGAATGTCCTCAGGGATGCCCTGGCTCCGCTGGAGAGATCCCTGCTTCTCCCCCAAACCCCAGCCCAACCCTACGAGAATTGTTCCAATGACGGGGGCTGGGTTCCAGCCCCCCTGCCCCCCGCTGGTCTGTGTCCTGGACACGACCTCGGAACTTAGGGTAGATGGGGTAGTGGCTGAAAAAAAGACCTACTTTATAATAAACACTGGGGCAGCTTTCTCTCTCTTAACTTCCTAATCTAGCCCAACTCAAGACTCAGAACTCCCAATCAAGGGGGTCTCTGGAGTTCCCTTAAGGCCAAAAATCAGCCCTCCATTACTCTGTCAATTTAGAAAATCGACCCTCATACACTCATTCCTCATAATGCCTAAGTGCCCAATGGCACTCTTAGGGAGAGATTTGTTATCCAAATTGGGAGTCTTTATTACCATACCCCTCCTCGATACAGTCTCTATGTTCTCCATGCAGATGGCAGCTAGACCATCCTTAACCCTCACCCCTAACCTTCCCTTAGATCAACCCACCTTAGACCCCTAAGTCTGGGACACTGATCACCCATCCATAGCCAAACATCATCCCCCAGTCCACATTACCCTAAAGGACTCCTTGGCTATAATCACCCAACAACAGTACTCTCTCACCCCAGAGGCCCACAAGGGACTTAGGCCTATCATAGACCATCTTCTTCAGGCCTCTGTCTTAATTCCTAACCATTCACCACACAACACCCTTATTTTGGCAGTAAAGAAGAGACCAAACTCTTGGAGACTGGTCCAGGATCTGAGAAAAATCAATGAGGCCATCACACCGATATTCCCAGTAGTCCCTAACCCTTACACCTTTCTGTCTGCCATACCCCCGACTGCAACCCACTTCACGGTATTAGATCTCAAAGATGCCTTTTTCACCATCCCCCTCCACTTCCTCTCCCAACCTCTTTTTGCCTTCAATTGACAAGACCCTGAGATGCATGTTTCCCAACAACTAACATGGACAGTTCTCCCCCAGGGGATCAGAGACAGCCCCTTCTTTTTTGGACAGGCTTTACAAAAAGACCTACAGACACTCAACTTAGCTCCAAGTCATCTCCTCCAATATGTAGATGACCTCCTCATTTGTAGCCCGACCCCAAAACCCTGCCTCCAACATACTGCCAAACTCCTTGGGGCCCTGAGCCAAGGCCCAAGTAGTACAGACAAATGTCACCTACCTGAGGCTCTCCATATTCTACCAACAAAAAAATATTCCCCCAGATAGAATCCAGGCCTTAATTAACTGTACACTTCCAAAAACAAAAAGAGAACTCCTGTCTATCCTTGGCCTCCTAAACTTTTTCCATATCTGGATCCCTAACTTCTCTGTCATTGCAAAGCTGCTCTATGAAGCAACTAAAAGATGTCTAGATAAGCCCCCTTTAACCCTTCCTTACTGGCCATTCCTATTCACCAGCTCACCCAGAGCCTCCTCCGAGTGCCAACTCTCCACTTGCCAGATCACACCAGACCATTCTTTCTCTTTGCCCACTCCAACCAAGCACAGGCCCTGAGACTTCTATTTCAGCGGGCTGGAGACACCTGGGCTCCCATAGCCTATCTGTCAAAACAGCTTGACATGGTGACCAAGGAGTGGCCTCCCTGTATACAGGCCATGGCTGCTATTGCAGCCCTCATACCCGAAGCAAATAAACTCTTTAGACATGCCCCTTTAACAGTCTGTTCTCCACACACCTTCTGAGACTTACTATCACATCGGGCTTTCCTCTCCCTTCCCCCTTCCAGGGTACAGGTCCTACATGCCTTTCTCCTCCACCCTTGACTCTCATTCTCCCCCTCCTCCCCCCTTAACCCGGCCAGCTTATTACCCATGTTGTCTACAACAGACCCTCTCCTACATAGCTGCAGCCACCCTGTTAATATCTGAAGCCCAAAAACTAACTCAAAATGCTCCTCTAAATATATGCTCACCTCATTCCTTCAAAGATTTACTCTCTCATCGGGCTTTCCTTTCTCTGCCCTCTGCTCGACTACAAATCCTCCACACACACCTCCTAGACCCATACCTTTCTTTTATGCTCTGTAAACCTCTTAGTCCTGCTAGCTCACTCCCTACACCAGATCCAAAAACAAAACACCTATTTCATGACTGTGTTCAGACCTTAGATATGACACTTAATCCCTTTAAACACATAACTGATCAGCCCCTTACTGATCCCAAAGTCCCATCTTGGTTCATAGATGACAATGCCCCAAAACAAGCCCCATTTGGGGCTGAATACACTATAGTTCAAGGACAGCCCGACAAAGTTATCCCCCATCACCTCATCAAGTCAGCCACACTCACAGCTCACACATCTTTACAACAGGCTGAACTGATAGCTCTTAAACAAGCTTTGACCCTAGCCAAAGACCAAAAGATAAACATTTTCACTGACTCCAAATATGTCTATAGCATTACATTCTAACATTATAATCTAAAGAGAGAAGAGATTCCTCACTCAGAAGGACACACCTATTCTCAATGCTTCTTTTATTTCTGAACTCCTCCATGCAGCTCAGCTCCCAAAACAAGCTGCTGTAATACAATGCCTTTTATGTCAATATAACAGATCATGACACAAAATGGCAGGCTGGCCTCTGTTAGTCCTGTCTTTACTATGGCCCAAACTGACGAGCCTAACATCCACACATTACTTTCATATTTGCATTCCCTTTTCCACCCCTCTACAAAAGTACTTAAGGCTTTCCTTCAGAACTTTATTAAACTGACTAAAGACGATGTGACTTATTTAAGTAATCTGACCCAAACTTGTACCATTTGTCAGCGGATAAATCCTAATTCTAACATTTGCCCCCCTCCTTTCCCTACCCACAAAATCCGCAGACATTTTCCCACACAAAACTGGCAGGTAGATTTCACCCACATGCCACTTGTAAAAAGGGTTAAATTTCTCCTAGTCTTTGTAGATGCATTTTCTAGACAGATTGAAGCTTTCCCAACTACTAACAAATGAGCCCCTACTGTGGCTCAGCTTATTCTTACTGAAATCCTCCCCAGGTTTGAAATGCCTTCCTCCCTCCAGTTTGACAATGGGCCCAAGTTCACGTCTCAGATCACTCAAAATATTGCATGAGCCCTTCCAGTTCCTTAGAGGTTTTATATTCCTTATCATCCCTGGTCTTCCAAAAAGGTTGAGAGAGCCAACCAAGTCCTAAAAGAAACTCTGACCAAATTAATGATCAAACTTCGTCAAGACTGAACTAAACTCTGCCCTTTAACACTCTTAAAGGTCTGGGCCTTACCAAAAAATACCCTTAAATATCAATCCATTTGAGGCCATGTGTGGGAGACCCATAATACCTTTAGATCTTCCCCCTTCCCAGGACAGTCCCAAACTGCCTTCCCACCTTCCTTTTCCTTTACTTGCCCAGATACTAGATGCCCTTTGACAACATATGAATAACTTACTCCCTCGATCACACCCCAATCTTCCATACCCATCCCTTCAAATGTGAGACAAAGTCTATATGACAGTTCAGTCCCACTCAGATCTAATCCCAAAATGGCAAAGACCCTACATGGTAATTCTGCTGACCCCTAACACTGCAAAAAAAAAAAAAAAATCACCCCTTGGGTACGTATCACCCAGATAAAAAAGGTTATACAGCCCAATGATGAAAATGCTTGCCAGACTAATACTTGTCAAGTTTCTCACACAGGCCCTACAACTCTAAAGTTCTCATGGTTTCCACCGGCCCCAACTGGCGATGGATGAGCCTGTCAGTTTCACGGCTACAATTATTCCTGAAACAACTTCTAGCAGATATCTGGGTCTCCCGTTCTCAAGGATCCATGCTTGAACACATTGAAGATTACATCTCCACCCTGTGGCTACAGGAAACCTTTTATAAATTTTACCCCTTCTCAGGCCATTCATTTTTATCATCCTCCTACTCACCTTTGGGCCTTGTTTGTTTAATCTCTTCCAGAGATTCCTCCAACACTGAATCCGAGCCATTTCTCGAGATCAAGTCAAGACTTTTCTTTTGCTTGAGACCCTGATGGCTAGAATAGAAAATCAACACTATGGGCCTTGAACTTCCTTCCTCCCAGACCACAAACCACTGACCCTCATTTATCAGCACATTAATGGCGCCCACCTCTCTTTCTCTTTTTGTATATATTCCTTAGGGTTTGGAATGAAGGAAAGCTACATGGCTCAAAATAGCCTGGAGTTAAAACTCCCCTCCAGGTCCTCCTCACCATTCTATGCAAAACAAAGAACTCTCTCACCCGAAGAAAAAAATGGACATTAAGGTTGATTACACCCAGCTCCCAGCTGGTCCAGCCTCTAGTCTATCTCCAAAATTCCTTGCCCAAGCTTTTTAAGAGATAACTACTCCGTACAACCTTGGAGAAGAACAGGCCCCCTTAAGACAGTAACTTTCCACATACATGCCTATATATACTTACTCTTTTCTTGGATAAGTGCAGCAGCTCACTAATGTGATTGCTGCCCCTTCTTGCCTCATTAAAGGTGATCTGTTCCTGTAAAGTGCCGGTCTCGTTCTTTTTCTGAACCTCGCCTTCTCTAACTCCCTTACCTTACACCCTTATCCACAAAACACCAAGGCAGCCAAGGGCCATCAGCTGTCATAACAACACATGTGCTCCTTCAGAACCTTACTTTCTCATTTCACGTGGAAAATAACAGCAATACCCTCAATGGTTAAGAAAGGTCACAAAAACGGCCAAGATCAACATTTGAATCAATCCCTGGCAATGTTATCTCCACCCCAAACGCCCTATAATACAAGGCAGAATCAGCTCCATGGTGGCTGCCGGTCACCAGTCTGACTGTCTGTCACCCCCATCCACCCAGCCAAATTCGTCCACCCTTCCCTCATTTTAAGCTGCAAACACTACAAAGCATTAAGACCATAATTGAGAAGGAGGCTCCAAGACCCACATTTAAACAAAGAAAATCTTCTTCAAATTTCATCATGCCATTATAATCACGTCCAACATCAAACGTGGAAGTGCCTGAGAGATCTTCTCTGCCATCCACCCAGGTGCCCGCAGACACGTCTGTCAAAGTGTCTATCAGGACACACCATCTACCCGACTCTCCAAATCACACCTCAGACAGCCAAATACAAACAAATTTAGTAAAAATTACACTTTTGCTATCTCAGGAGAGGGAGCCACCACGTTGAATCCTAACAGAGAAAAATGGGGTATGGAAGCCCCACAGGACAATCCAGATGGTCAGGAGCTTAGGCACATGCTAGGGCTTCTTCCACAACTTTTCACATGCCTGCCTCCCAACATCATCATTGGTGTGTAGATTACTGGTGATTACGAGTGAAATGACACAAAACACACGAGACACACAAGAGACAGACAGGACACCACTCTGGCCAGAGGAACAGAACTGGGCAAAAATCTAATTGCCATTTATTATATAAGCCCCCTAGGCAGAATTCCAGACTCCATGAATAAGCCTTTTCAGCACAGCGCAGGTGCATACATGTTATCATACAGCAAAGGGGAGTGAAATCCCTGTCTACTGCAGAGTCTGCCCAAAGCCCTCATCTCCTTCTTATCTCAAGAAGGGAATGCTCCCTCATTTTCAAGGGACCATTAAACTCAAGGCTGCATCCAGACTCTTTGGCAGAACGCCTCGTATGCAAGGACGCTCAGCCTGAGCAGAGAGACCCGTTTGCAGGCACATCTCTGCTACCCTATTAACCCTTTGTCTCTCCCTTTTTATTTGCTTTTATAAATTGTAGCATGGTCTGGATCTTCTCTGCTTCTCGCTTTAGTTGTTTCCCTTTCCACCACCGCCGGAAGACTAGAAAAGCAACACAACATGAAAGTAATATAAACACAGTGTTCCCAAAAGTAGTCCCAATTAGTGAGGGTACATGCCCTAATGGACTTAAGTTATTCATTCCCTCTTGAAGACTTTTCACCAAATCAGACCCTGTAATGTCAGGTAAAGTCCTGCTAAAAGTAGACAAAATTTGTCGTTCCAGGTCCATAATCTCCATAGTGAGATTTTGATGCCCAGTCAAGGATCATTTTAATTTATCCCATCCTTCACTCATGTTAAATGGTACAGGTGTTATACAAAACTGAGAAGAATTCCAATCACATTTCAACACACTTCGTGTAGATAAAACAGCCAATTGATCTCCAAGCCAGGAAATGGTGTGTTGAAGATTGAGCACGTTGGTAGCAAGTTGGGCATCCAAATCTCGCTGTTGTTGCCATAACAAATGAGAGTCTTTATGCCAGTCCCGAATAAAATCAGCTATTTGAATTCCTTGGTGTAACGCAAGATCTGCCACCGCCGCTGTTGCAGTTACTGATGCGACTGCTAGAATCGAAACAATGACCACACCAAGCATACATCGAGATCATTGTAGCAAAGTCTGTACAGAGGTTACTAGATGAGAAACAGCAAAAGAATCTGACCACGGCCGAGTCAGATTTATAGGTAACCATACTTCTGTCCGAGCCTTAACAATTACTAGCGAGAAACTGGAATTAAAGGCTCGTCTTTCAAATTCTTCCCACCAAGACTGATTTACACATTGAGTTAAATTACAATAGTCACATGACACAGACCCCACAGTATCATTCCAGGTCCAATTCCCATATAACAATGCAAAAGGATATTTTACACATGCCATTGCGGAGTAAGATTTATTAACATATAAATTAACATGGAATGGACCCGAAGAGTCACCACTGTCCAAAGTATAGTTTCCTGACCAGATAGTGAGATTACCAGAAACCGCCCATAGTTTCCAAATATCTCCTTGAATGTGCGGATATCCTTGCAATTGTAATTGAGGAGGGACAACTGCAAATTGCTGCCATTTAACTGTTTCATTACCATTGCCCATCAAAGTGCTATTTGCACGATGCCACCTAAAAGATTTATTTGACCATTTTTCTAAGAATTGCCCATGATCTGGACTCCAATCTACAATGATGGCCCCAGAATAATTCATGACCTTAAAGGGTCGATGACCTCAGCAACGTTCCCACTCCAAAGATTCTAGAGAAGGAACGAAAAAGTTAACAGGATAGCGACATGTGTTTTCCATTATGAATGTCTATCGGTTCTGTCGAGGTGTTAAATCCCCTGGTGGAAACAAGCATAGTAAAAGTAGCAAAATGGTAATTATTATATTTTACCCCCCATATATTATAAGAATGATGAGAATGTTCCTTGGTGGACAGACAAAAGGGGTGTCCTCCTATACATAAAGGAATACCTTCCACTGCAATGATCAAATTACTACTATTATATTGTTGTTTATGATGAGATAGTTGTTCTATTCCCCCGCAAGCTGGCGGGGGAAAGAAGGCAGTCTCATTAGTACATACCTGCACTTCTGGTTCCCCCCAGGAAACTGCTCTTACTAACAGGGGATTAGGTATATATGCCCAATATGTATGATTACTTGCCGATACACCGATTACCTGACATGTTACCACTGCCATCATGGCAAGCAAAAGATTGGTAGGATTCAGAGGTTGCCCCGCCTTCACTAACGTCTTCTCTTCTTCCTGCATCAACCGCTTCATTTGACCCCATGTAGGAGGTGTTGCTTCCTTTGTACGGGAGGTAAGGCTTCTTTGCATAGTAAGCTCTTTGAATTTTTGAACAAGGGGATCAGCCATTGTTGATTTTGATCAATCTTGCTGGGGTCCAAAACCTGTAATTATCAACAGAAATGAAAGCATACCCTCGTCCCAAATATGTTAATGATGCTGGGATCCAACCCTTCTCTTTATCTTTATACCAAATAGGTGTATTCAAGATCTTCTTATCCTCTTCTTTCCCTTGAAAATGCAACTCTGCTGCTGATAGATTTCCCTTGCTCCAAACATTCAAGAAATTTAGGGTAAGTAAGGTTTTATTCAGAATGTCTTTAGGTTTCATAAATCTCTCTTGTTCCCCCTTTTTTAATTTTTCAAGATAATCACACAAGGTATGATTAGCTCTTTCAATGATAGCTTGCCCTTGACTATTATAAGGAATACCAAAAGTATGAGTTATATGGTATTGAGATAAAAAGTGAGCTAATTTTGTGGATTGGTAAGCAGGTGCATTATCAGTTTTCAGTTCAATTGGTAATCCCATAACTGCAAAACAAGATAACAAATGAGTAATAACAGCATCAGCCTTTTCAGAATGTAATGCGGTGACCCATTGAAAATGTGTGCAAGTATCTATAGTATGATGCACACATTTTTGTTGTCCAAAGGAAGAAATGTAAATTACATCCATTTGCCATATCTGATTTGCTTGTAGTCCTCTTACGTTGACATCTGGTGGGGTAAATGGCAAAGCAAAGGGTGCACATATGGAACAAGAACGAACAATATTTTGAGCTTGTTTTTGAGTAATAAATAACATGAGATTTTTGTAACCCTTTGGAGTTGGTATGTTGTAAGAGATGTTCTTGCTTTGCTGCTTCTATAGGATAAAGTAAGGCATCAATTGTAGCATTTCCGAATGATAAGGGTCCAGAAAAGGCAGAATGTGCACGGATGTGAGTAAAGAAAATTAACTCTGAACGTTGCAAGAGCAATTGTTGTACTTGGTAAAACAATTTATCAATAGCTGTTTTAAGAGTCAGTGGAAGGGAGACATGGGGAAGCTGTAGGCAAGAGAGAGCAGCATATCGAGAATCTGAAACAATGTTAATAGGAAGTTGGGGAAAATCTTGCAAAACTAAATAGATAGCCCACAATTCAGCGGGCTGTACAGAAGAAAATGAGTGGGGGAGAACCTTGGAATTTTCCGGGGTCAAACATCCAGCAGTATTTTTATTTCCATCTGTAAAAATAGTGGGTCCCTTAACTGGACCATCTGAAATTGGGGAATGAGATATCATAGTGTTAGTCCAGAGAAAATCAATCAATTTAGATGATGGATAATGATTAGAAAACGAACCAGGATATGAGGCAAGAGAAATTTGCCAGTTTTCGTTAAATTGTAAACATCGAGATATTTGAGCAGTTGTTAACTGAGTAACAGTCTGTGGTGGTTCACATCCTGATAATTGTAAAATGCGATGGTGACCTTTCTGTATAAGGAAGGCTAATTTATCCATATATATAGTCAATTTTTTGGAAAAACTGTTAGGTAAGAAAACCCATTCTATTAATCCTTTTTCTTGAGCAATTACACCAGATGGGGAATAAGGGGTATGAAATATGATAAAAGAAATAGGTTGAGATGCATGTAAGTAAGTCAAAAAGCCATCATTTAGTCGTTGCTCAACAAATTGAAGTTCCTGTAAAGCCAATGGGGTTAAGGTCTGGGGGCTATCCAGAGCTGTGTCTCCTTCTAAAGTAGAAAACAAATGTCATAATTGATAAGTAGGAATCCCAAGTACCAGGCATAGCCAATTAATATCTCCCAATAACTTTTGAAAATCATTTAAGGTTTTGAGATGGTCTCTTCTAATTTGCAACTTTTGGGGCCTAATTCTATGTTGTTCCAATATTGTCCCTAAATATGAAATAGGAAAGTCCTTTTGAATTTTTTCCGGGGCTATTTGCAAATTGTATAGTCTTAAAGCCTCTTGTACTTTTAAAAAGAATACATCACATTCAGCAATACTAGGAGCTGCCAATAGGAGACCATCCATATAATGATATAGAATATAATTGGGGTATTCTCGACGGAGGGATTGTAAAGAGCGAGCTATGAATTCTTGGCATAAGGTAGGCCTATTTATCATTCCTTGTGGTAGGACTGTCCATTGATAACGCTTAACAGGCTGAGCATGATTAAGAACAGGAACTGTAAGAGCAAATTTATCTTTATCTTGCAATTGTAGGGGAATGGTAAAAAAACAGTCTTTAAGATCTAACACCATTAAGGACCAATTCTGAGGAATAAAAGCTGGAGAGGGGAGTCCCAATTGCAAGGCTCCCATAGGTTCAATACATTTATTAACTTCTCGTAAATCAGTTAACATTCTCCATTTTCCAGATTTCTTTTTTATAACAAAAACAGGAGAATTCCAGGGTGAGGTAGAGGGCTCTATATGACCAAGTTGGAGTTGTTCTTGTACTAATTGTTCTAACGCCTCGAGCTTCATTTGTGGTAATGGCCACTGCTCAACCCATTTTGGAGTATTAGTTAACCATTTTAATGGGAGTGCTCGAGGAATTTGAGCAGTGACTACTAGTTTTCCGATGGAATGGTTACAGAAGCCCCCAAAGGAGAGAGAAGATCTCTTCCCCATATATTAATAGGTATATTTATAATATAAAAGGTAATAAACACTGATCTTCCATTATGGAATTGACATTGCAAGGGATGGGTACTCTTCCAGACATCTGCAATGGAGTCCAATCCCGTCAGCATTAAAGGGCTTTTTTCTTTTTCCCAATCTTGGGGCCATTGTTGAGAAGAAATGACTGAAACATCTGCCCCTGTATCTACTAGTCCCTCAAAGTTGTTTCCTTGTATAATCAAGGAGAGAACAGGGCGAGAATCTTTGATAAGCATTTCCCAAAATATATGTCACCCAATATTTCCAAATCCTCCTGTTCATTCATTAGGAAGAGCCAAAAAGTGGTGATAAGGTAAGAGAAGTATTTAAGCAATACGTTCCCCAGCTAACAATGAAAGTGGGGTAGAAGTAGAGACCATAATTAAAGTTTTCCCAACATAGTCAGAGTCTATTACCCCAGGAATTATGGTTAAACCTCTCAAAGCTGTGCTGCTACGGCCTAATATCAAGCCAAAAGTGCCTTTAGGCAGTGGTCCAAATACATTTGTTTTTAATTTATAAATGCTTCCCCCAGTGATTAAAGGACATTATCAGCTAGTGGCAAATCAGCAGTAGCACTCCCTGAAGTAGCAGACGGTAAGTCCGAAATCATCATCTGAGGTCCTTTTAATGGGGCATCGACTCGTAATGGTTGCTGGGAGGGAATAGGGTTGGGGCAGATGGGATGGGAGGAGGGCAAGGAGGAGAAGACCCTGGTATTGTTCCTGGGCCCCAAGGACTCAGGCCCGCAGGATAGTTTTCCAGTATCAGGTTGCCCAATTTGTCTGTTTTAGATCTGCATTCATTAGTCCAATGAAACCCCTTCCCGCACCGATGGCAAAGTCCAGGAGGAGTCTTATTCTTCCCAGCAAGAGATCTGTCTTTAGGAATTGCACCTTGATCAGCTTTTAATTTCTGACACTCTCTTTTCATATGATTAGGTTTTCCACAATGGAAGTAGTTACCTCCCTTTGGTGGTCTCATAGTTTTGGCCAAGGCTGTAGCAAAGACATTAGCCTGATGTTCAGTTCCTCCTATACCCGAACAGGCTCTGATATATTCAGCTATAGATGCACCCTGTCCCTTTAAAGATCCCAGTATATGGTTGCATTCAGGATTTGCATTTTCAAATGCTAAAGTTTGTAATAATATCTCTGAAATTTCATCCCTCCCTACAGCCCGTCCCACAGTTACCCTCAATCTTGCTAGAAAATCAGTATATGGTTCATTAGGGCCTTGCATTGTTTTAACAAAGGAGGGCTGGGCTTGGCCAGTAGGCACCACATGGCATCATGCTCATAAAAAGACCTGGCAGACTTGTTGTAAGTCCTGATCAGAGTATTGAGCCTGTTCTCTTAAAGCCCGATATTGGCCCTCTCCCATTAGTTTGTCCTCGAGAGGACCAGGGGAATTTTGTCCCTCATTAATCCGAGCCTGCTTTCTAGCTTCTTCTTCCCACCAGCTACGAAGTTGCAACCATTGAGAGCCCTCCAAGACAGCTTGGGCAATAGATTCCCAATCTAACGGAATGATTAATTTGCCTTTTCCCAATGATTCCAGCATAGCCAAAACAAAGGGAGATTGAGGACTGTACTGCGCTACTGCAGCTTTAAGATCTTTAAAAAATTTATATTCCAAAAGAGCATATTGAACATTTATCACATTGCCATCCTGCTGTCTCTGGATGGGAAACAATTGTGGCGGATCGATAAACCCACCAGGGGGAGCAGGCAAGTCATCATCATGAAGCACAGACAAAGGAAAGGAGAACCGACAATGTTCCCTGCCCACATCAGGCCGATTAACCACAGTGGGGAAAAGAGAAGCACAAGGAGGAGCAGAGGGTGGAGATTTTTTCTCCTCCTTATGGGATTTCTACCATTCCTGGAATAGATGGGTCATTTCTTTAATCTCTTTGCCCTCCTCTGACAAAACCGAAGAAGCCTCCAAATCTTGATTCTGAACTATCCGATGTTTCACCATTTACAGGAAGAGGCTCATTTGTATCCTTGCCTTCAGGTAATGCAGAAGCCCCACCAACGTCTGACACATCCTCATAAATTATTCCTCCCCTCCTTGAAGCATTAGATTTAGTTTCATTATCAGTAGAGAGCAAAGTCAAAGCCTGTGTTATAGCACTACACAAAGTCCACAACTTCAAAGGGATCACATTACCCTTCTGATGTTGCTTTCTCAATTCCTTTTGAATTATTTTCCATTCCTTCAAGTTTAACTGTAACTTAGTTTGATATTGAAACCAATGACAATGTTGCTCCACCAAGTGAAAGAGCTCACTCAATCGACGAGTCGAAGCCTATGGAGTGGAGAAATCCTTGGACTAACTCCATGTATTGTGCCCGCAATGATGATGAGGAATTCCCCATGATTTTTTTAAAAGCTCCCCTCTGCTAGGGTGAGGACTTTCCCATGATTTTCCTGAAAGTTCCCCTGCTATGGATTTAAAATCCCCCCGGGGTTACTCACCGTTTTGGTTTCACTCGAGCCCCATGTTGGGCGCCAGATATAGATTACTGGTGATTACGAGAGAAATGGCACAAAACACACGAGACACACAAGAGACAGACAGGACACCACTCTGGCCAGAGGAACAGAACTGGGCAAAAATCTAATTGCCGTTTATTATATAAGCCCCCTAGGCAGAATTCCAGACTGCATGAATAAGCCTTTTCAGCACAGTGCAGGTGCATACATGTTATCGTATAGCAAAGGGGAGTGAAATCCCTGTCTACTGCAGAGTCTGCCCAAAGCCCTCATCTCCTTATCTCAGGAAGGGAATGCTCCCTCGTTTTCAAGGGACCATTAAACTCAAGGCTGTATCCAGACTCTTTGGCAGAACGCCTCATATGCAAGAATGCTCAGCCCAAGCAGAGAGACCCGTTTGCAGGCACATCTCTGCTACCCTATTAACCCTTCATTGGTGGGCCTGCAATGATTGACGGGGAGATTGGTCATTCCTCTCAGGTAGGTCTACTGGTGGGAAACTGTCCATTTCCCAAGGCCCAGCTGACGTAATGAAACCTCTGCTAGTATTTCTATGTCTTTCTATATCTGTGTCCATCCCTCAATGCCTAATTCTTAGGCCTTTGCACATACTTTTTGCTTTTGTCATCTTACACTTTGGAAAGTGTGCACATTCAGTTTACCCAGGCCTAGATCAATTACACCCCCCTCCAGGAAGCATTCCAAGTTTTTTGTCCTTCCAGGCAGAATGTGAGTTCTTCCTTTTAGATAGGGACATGGAAATATATCAGAGCAAAGAGGCAGAGGACTTGTTTCTGAGCCCTGGGGTCAGATATTACAGGGCTGGACATGGTGTGAGGGACCCGAGGTTTGCACTTGGATATTTTGCAAGTCAGTTCAGGTTGCAGACATTTGGGGAAGACAAGAGAACACTGACAACAGGCTAACTCTTAGAAGCTTGCTAGGATTGGTACCAGCCTTTTCAGGAATTTTATATCCTTTCCTGCTTTTATATCTGTGAAAATCTTGTCCTTCCTACAAGGCCCAGGCATAAATCACTTCCCTAACTCTTTTCCTGAATTCATGTTCCCACCCCAACCACAAGAGCTATTTCTCCTACTGCTATAGGAGGGAAAGATATGAGGATTTCATATCTCTGCTGAAAATGTCACTAAGCTTCACAGTTATGCAAACTGAGACTGGAAGCCCACTTCTTTCCAGAAGGCCTCTTGCTGAGAGATTTCTGCACCTGCTCTCAATTTGTGCTTTGTACAAACAAGGAGGCACAGCTCTCCTAGGCTTGACTACCTTGAGTGTTTAACTCATCTACATTTTATATGGTGTGTGGACCACATAGCCTCTGGGTCCTGTACTGTGTGGTCACAGTGCACAGTGCTCCTAGGAAAGATGATCTAATGCTAATGCTGTCCTTTCCATGGGAAAGATCATTTAGGAGGGTATTTGAGGTTTCGTGGTATGCACAGTGTTATGCAGCAGTCCATGATGTTGCCCTACCCACTGTGATGGTTAATTTTATGTGCCAACTTGATTGGTCATGGAGCGTCCAAGTTAAACATTATTTCTGGTTGTATCTGTGAGAGTGTTTCTGAATGAGATGAGCATTTGAATTGGTGACTTAATAAAATAGAAGGCCTTCCCCAATGTGGGTAAGCATTATCCAATCTGTTGAGGGCCCAAATGGAATAAAAAGCAGAAAAAGGAAGAATTCTTCCCTTTTTTTCCTATCTTGTTGCTTGAGATAGAAAATTTCTCCTTGTTTTCTCTTTCCCTTCAACTAGGATTCA
The DNA here is from genome assembly GCF_032405125.1 of Capricornis sumatraensis. Taxonomy (NCBI): domain Eukaryota; kingdom Metazoa; phylum Chordata; class Mammalia; order Artiodactyla; family Bovidae; genus Capricornis; species Capricornis sumatraensis. The sequence goes on along the minus strand of NC_091092.1, from coordinate 60,900,908 downwards.
CACCACCAGCCCCCCTGGTTCACAGGCCTTCAGACTGAGACTGAATTATACCACTGGCTTTCCTGGCTTTATACATTGTAGGCAGGACATTGTGGAATTTCTCAGCCCCCATAAACAGGGAACTCAACTCCTCAAGATAAACCTCCTTTACACACACACACACACACACACACACACACACACATATATCTATCAGTTCAGTTCAGTCACTCAGTCATGTCCGACTCTTTGCGACCCCATGAATCGCAGCATGCCAGGCCTCCCTGTCCATCACCAACTCCTGGAGTTCACTCAGACTCACATCCATCGAGTCAATGATGCCATCCAGCCATCTCATCCTCTGTCGTCCCCTTCTCCTCCTGCCAGCAATCCCTCCCAGCATCAGAGTCTTTTCCAATGAGTCAACTCTTCGCATGAGGTGGCCAAAGTACTGGAGTTTCAGCTTTACCATCATTACTTTCAAAGAAATCCCAGGGTTGATCTCCTTCAGAATGGATTGGTTGGATCTCCTTGCAGTCCAAGGGACTCTCAAGAGTCTTCTCCAACACCACACTTCAAAAGCATCAATTCTTCAGTGCTCAGCCTTCTTCACAGTCCAATTCTCACATCCATACATGACCACAGGAAAAACCATAGCTTTGACTAGACGGACCTTAGTCGGCAAAGTAGTCTCTGCTTTTGAATATGCTATCTAGGTTGGTCATAACTTTTCTTCCAAGGAGTAAGCGTCTTTTAATTTCATGGCTGCAGTCACCATCTGCAGTGATTCTGGACCCCAAGAAAATAAAGTCTGACACTGTTTCCACTGTTTCCGCATCTATTTCCCATGAAGTGATGGGACCAGATGCCATGATCTTCGTTTTCTGAATGTTGAACTTTAAGCCAACTTTTTCACTCTCCTCTTTCACTTTGATCAAGAGGCTTTTTAGTTTCTCTTCACTTTCTGCCATAAGGGTGGTGTCATCTGCATAAGAGTGGTGTCATCTGCATATCTGAGGTTATTGAATATGGGCTTCCCTCATAGCTCAATTGGTAAAGAATCTGCCTGCAATGGAGGAGACCCAGGTTTGATTTCTGGATCAGGAAGATCCCCTGGAGAAGGAAATGGCAACCCACTCCAGTATTCTTGCCTGGAGAATCCCATGGGCAGAGGAGCCTGGCGGGCTATAGTCCATTGGGTCACAAGAGTCAGACATGACTTAGTGACTAAACCAACAGCCAATATATATAGATAGATATAGATATAAAATGTCTCTTATTGGTTTTGTTTCCTTGAATAACTCTAATAAACCTGGAACATTGCAGCCAGCTGCAGCTGTTAGACTTGGCTTCATAGTCCTCAAATAGAACTCAGAAGAAACAGCAAAATCAAATACATGAAAATTAGTTTCAGACTATGGGTGAGGAAACTAAGATACCAGAAACAAACAGCCAGATATTGGCCCAGAGGGGTTTCTTTTCCACTAGATTAACTGCTCCTTTGCAAGCCCAGAGAAAGCTTACAGGTGAGCTCTTCTAGAACTGGGATTGTTAGGTGAGACACTGACAAAGATACAGAGGGCAGGAGAGCTTTTCAGGCCTTGTTCAGTAATCAGTAAAGGATGATTAATCCACTTAGGGAGGGAAGACAAGCAAGACTGGGGCCATTGATGTTAATCCTGCCCCAGGATCTGCCAGGTCTTTCTCATGTGTTACTATGCTTGTTCCTCTGACTGGCATCAGCAGATGGATACATTCTGGACCCTCTCAATCCCTGGCATACAATGACCACTACCACACAGGTCCTATCTTTCAGATCACCAGTGTCTCCTTGATCTGTGGTCACCATTCATTCTTTTTATTTTATTTTTCTCTAGCTTAACTGTGCAGCTTATGGGTTCTTAGTTTTCTGACCAGGGACTGAACCTGGACCCACAGCAGTGAAAGCACTGAGTTTTAACCACTGGACCACCAGGAAAGTCCAGCCTTTCATTCTTGTCTCATTTATATTTCATTCCACGTTCATGGTCTGTCTGAAGAAAATGACGTTTTACCTACTGTGTACAGTACATGGGCTTGAGGTATGCTCTTGGGATTCATACCACAATTATTCCTCCTATCAGCTGAATAACCTTCATTGTTTTGTGCCTCAGTTTCCTAATCAGTCCTGGGCTTCCTTGGTGGCTCAGACAGTAAAGCATCTGCCTGCATTGCGGGAGACCTGGGTTCGATTCCTGGGTTGGGAAGATCCCCTGGAGAAGGAAATGGCAATCCACTCCAGCGCTCTGGCCTGGAAAATCCCATGGACGGAGGAGCCTGATAGGCTACAGTCCATGGTGTCACAAAGAGTCGGACATGACTGAGCGACTTCACTTCACTTTCCTAATCAGTAGAGTGAGGATCCTAATAAAAACTATGTCATCAGGCTGCCATGACCCTTAGTGAGTTCATGAAAAGCATTTAGACCAGTGACTAACACACACTAAGCTTTAATGTAATGATAACTAGGACTGTTACCTTATCACTATGCATATCTCTGGTCAAATAAAACCTCCTTTCTGGAGACTTTCCCATGCTAGATCCACCAACACTAATCTACTTTCTCTGATTCTTTTTCTACTTACCATTCATGTGACATAATCCACATCTTACAAAGTATTGGTCAGTTTGTCCATTGTTTTGTTCCAAAATTATTACTTTCATCTATGTTAATGTCTTTGTTGACTTACTAACTTTTGCATGTCTTCATCTATATGTCTTTTTCTTAAAACTTTTACCATCAGTTTCCAATTCATCAGCTTAGTAATTCAGTCTCTCCTGGTATAATATACTGTTCATACTGTTCATGGGGTTCTCAAGGCAAGAATACTGAAGTGGCTTGCCATTCCCTTCTCCAGTGGACCACGTTCTGTCAGATCTCTTCACCATGACCTGCCCATCTTGGGTTGTCCCGCAGGCATGGCTTGGTTTCATTCAGTTAGACAAGGCTGTGGTCCTAGATGATTAGATTGACTAGTTTTCCGTGAGTATGGTTTCAGAATGTCTGCCCTCTGATGCCCTCTTGCAACACCTACCATCTTACTTGGGTTTTTCCTACCTTGGACGTGGGGTTATCCCTTCACGGCTGCTCCAGCAAGGCACAGCTGCTGCTCCTTACCTTGGACGAGGGGTATCTCCTTACTGCCAACATTCCTGACCTTAACAATACCCAGTTGTGGATGTGACTGGTGATAGAAGCAAGATCCGATGCTGTAAAGAGCAATATTGCATAGGAACCTGGAATGTCAGGTCCATGAATCAAGGCAAATTGGAAGTGGTCAAACAAGAGACGGCAAGGGTGAACGTCGACATTCTAGGAATCAGCGAACTAAAATGGACTGGAATGGGTGAATTTAACTCAGATGACCATTATATCTACTACTGTGGGCAGGAATCCCTCAGAAGAAATGGAGTAGCCATCATGATCAACAAAAGAGTCCGAAATGCAGTACTTTCATGCAATCTCAAAAATGACAGAATGATCTCTGTTCGTCTCCAAGGCAAACCATTCAATATCACAGTTATCCAAGTCTATGCCCCAACCAGTAATGCTGAAGAAGCTGAAGTTGAACGGTTTTATGAAGACCTACAAGATCTTTTAGAACTAACACTCAAAAAAGATGTCCTTTTCATTATAGGGGACTGGAATGCAAAAGTAGGAAGTCAAGAAACACCTGGAGTAACAGGCAAATTTGGCATTGAAATTTGGAATGAAGCAGGGCAAAGACTAATAGAGTTTTGCCAAGAAAATGCACTGGTCATAGCAAACACCCTCTTCCAACAAGACAAGACTCTACACATGGATATCACCAGATGGTCAACACCGAAACCAGATTGATTATATTCTATGCAGCCAAAGACGGAGAAGCTCTATACAGTCAACAAAAACAAGACCAGGAGCTGACTGTGGCTCAGATCATGAACTCCTTATTACCAAATTCAGACTTAAATTGAACAAAGTAGGGAAAACCGCTAGACCATTTAGGTATGACTTAAATCAAATCCCTTATGATTATGCAGTGGAAGTGAGAAATAGATTTAAGGGGCTAGATCTGATAGATAGAGTGCCCAATGAACTATGGAATGAGGTTCGTGACATTGTGCAGGAGACAGGGATCAAGACCACCACCATGGAATAGAAATGCAGAAAAGCAAAATGGCTGTCTGGGAGGCCTTACAAATAGCTGTGAAGAGAAGAGAGGCAAAAAGCAAAGGAGAAAAGGAAAGATATAAGCATCTGAATGCAGAGTTCCAAAGAATAGCAAGAAGAGATAAGAAAGCCTTCTTCAGCAATCAATGCAAAGAAATAGAGGAAAACAACAGAATGGGAAAGACTAGAGATCTCTTCAAGATAATTAGAGATACCAAGGGAACATTTCATGCAAAGATGGGCTCGATAAAGGACAGAAATGGTATGGACCTAATAGAAGCAGAAGATATTAAGAAGAGGTGGCAAGAATACACAGAAGAACTGCACAGAAAAGATCTTCATGACACAGATAGTCATGATGATGTGATCACTCATCTAGAGCCAGACATCTTTGAATGTGAAGTCAAGTGGGCCTTAGAAAGCATCACTATGAACAAAGCTAGTGGAAGTGATGGAATTCCATTGGAGCTATTTCAAATCCTGAAAGATGATGCTGTCAAAGTGCTGCACTCAATATGCCAGCAAATATGGAAAACTCAGCAGTGGCCACAGGACTGGAAAAGGTCCGTTTTCATTCCAATTCCAAAGAAAGGCAATGCCAAAGAATGCACAAACTAATGCACAATTGCACTCATCTCACATGCTAGTAAAGTAATGCTCAAAATTCTCCAAGCCAGGCTTCAGCAATATGTGAACCGTGAACTCCGTGACATTCAAGCTGGTTTTAGAAAAGGCAGAGGAACCAGAGATCAAATTGCCAACATCTGCTGGATCATGGAAAAAAGCAAGAGAGTTCCCTAGAAACATCTATTTCTGCCTTATTGACTATGCCAAAGCCTTTGACTGTGTGGGTCACAATAAACTGTATAAAATTCTTCAAGAGATGAGAATACCAGACCAGCTGACCTGCCTCTTGAGAAACCTGTATGCAGGTCAGGAAGAAACAGTTAGAACTGGACATGGAACAACAGACTGGTTCCAGATAGGAAAAGGAGTACGTCAAGGATGTATATTGTCACCCTGCTTGTTTAACTTATATGCAGAGTACATCATAAGAAACGCTGAACTAGAAGAAACACAAGCTGGAATCAAGATTGCCAGGAGAAATATCAATAACCTCAGATATGCAGATGACACCACCCTTGTGGCAGAAAGTGAAGAGGAGCTAAAAAGCCTCTTGATCAAAGTGAAAGAGGAGAGTGAAAAAGTTGGCCTAAAGCTCAACATTCAGAAAACGAAGATCATGGCACCAGCTCCCATCACTTCATGGGAAATAGATGCGGAAACAGTGGAAACAGTGTCAGACTTTATTTTCTTAGGGTCCAGAATCACTGCAGATGGTGACTGCAGCCATGAAATTAAAAGACGCTTACTCCTTGGAAGAAAAGTTATGACCAACCTAGATAGCATATTCAAAAGTAGAGACATTACTTTGCTGACTAAGGTCCGTCTAGTCAAGGCTATGGTTTTCCCTGTGGTCATGTATGGATGTGAGAGTTGGACTGTGAAAAAGGCTGAGCACCGAAGAATTGATGCTTTTGAAGTGTGGTGTTGGAGAAGACTCTTGAGAGTCCCTTGGACTGCAAGGAGATCCAACCAATCCATTCTGAAGGAGATCAACCCTGGGATTTCTTTGGAAGGAATGATGGTAAAGCTGAAACTCCAGTACTTTGGCCACCTCATGAGAAGAGTTGACTCATTGGAAAAGACTCTGATGCTGGGAGGGATTGCTGGCAGGAGGAGAAGGGGACGACAGAGGATGAGATGGCTGGATGGCATCACGGACTCAATGGACGTGAGTCTGAGTGAACTCCGGGAGATGGTGATGAACAGGGAGGCCTGACGTGCTGTGATTCATGGGGTCACAAAGAGTTGGACACGACTGAGTGACTGAACTGAACTGAACTGAACTGAACTGGTATAATATAGCTCAACATACAGCATAATACATATGAAGATTCAATAGTACATATGGAGACACTGAAAGAGTACCTTTCATTAGGAGATCCCTCATGATATTTGATTTTCCCCATGCAAATTTCATAAACTCTCTTGTCCACTCATTGGTTTTACCAGAAGGCACAATGCGGGTGGTGCCCTGATAAGAGGAATTGGCAAAAATGTACTGAAGATTTGGTTCACTGTAACAGGCCCATCTATCAAGAAAAGATTCACCAGGCTGAAATGTATGTTGCAGAAGAGTTGACGTGGAACATGGGTAAGAGAGAAGGCAGTTTAAAGGATTAACGAGGAGCAAGTGCCCAGGAGCAGGAATGTGAAAGAACATGACCTTCTCAGTGAAGAACACATATTCTGGCCTCATGGGAGGAGAGTCAATGATATAAACTGCAAAAGATTAAGGGAAAAAGATAAGTGGCCCATAGCAAAGACGCATGGGTTGGATGTGGTAAACTCTATTAAGATCCAATTTGTTTCTCAAATCTACCATTTGGGTGTCAGTGTGCAGAACTGATCAAAACAGAGGATCAGCAGAAAAAGGGAGACTGAGAACCCATCGTGGCCTCGCTCGAACATCACGTGAGTCTTGCATGTGCACAAGCCCACCATGTCTGCTGCCATGTGGAACAGGGTTGTGGATGTGGATGCCGAAGGCCAGGACAATGGCATAGCCAGACAGGCAGTGTATCCAGTCACTGAGCACATATTGGGCCAGGTCAATGCCTGCCTGGACCACCAGGAGGAGAAGAATGACCACCTCCCTGGCTGCCTCCAAGAGTGCTTGAATCCAACTGGCAGACCATCTCGAGGTCGAACAGCTGCTCAGGGAGGCCCCAAGCAATTGGCAGCCCCTAGTGGAGCTCTCCTAGGGCCCCCGAGTCAGGCCTCTACCCTACCTGCCTGGATGAGCCAGTCTCTAGCCTGAGCCATCACCACCTAGCTTAGGACTGGCCTCCAGATGTCCTGGGGGATCTACCTGCCTAGGCCATCCTTCTGCTACTTCCCTTTTGGATGCTTGGCATGCCCCCACCTCCTGGCATCCCCTCCTGGGGTCAGGTGTGGGCCTGTGACCCACCCAACTTGCCTCTCTGCCCAAATCCTGGATGCTCTTCACTCTGCCCAGGCCTTGAGTGTCCCCACTGAACTAGTTTCCATCAGCATGCACGTGCATACACACATACACACACACACACACACACACACACACACACACAAACAACAAGTCATTCACATTCTCAGCTTTATATAATATGTGCAAACCTCCTACAAAAGATGTCTTCCAAACTTAATCCACCCATGAATGGAATAAAAGTACCTGTTTTCCTGCATTCTCAATGTTAGATTTCCCAACCATCATTGTACATCTTATCGGGGAAAGTCATGTCTTAATTTCTCTGGTTTGAATGTGTTTGAATAATATTTGAGGGCAGACTGAATAACATTTGAATGAAAATGATATTGAATGTTCACTACACTTCTGTAAACTATCCTCTGTAGATTGCCTGATCAAGACCTTGGCCCATCTATCAATTGGTCAGTTTGAGAGTGTCCCTGGTAAAGCCAGACATGTGCCTGGTTTCTGAACTGATGACGTTCTGGCTGAGGACTGTGCCCTTAACCTGTGAAGTTCAGCCTAAATGTGGATGGTTAGTGTCAGAGTTGCCACCCTCCTTCTTCCCCTCATTTGATGGGCTCCATGCTGCCAAAAACATAGGGCTGGGCCAGGGTGTAGAAATTGTGGTGGGTCATCTTCTGGGACTTGGGTCAGTCACCAAGAGTATACCTAACATCTAGAAGTGTAATGGCTGCTCAAAGTTGACTCAGATCACTTGTCTGAATCAGCAGAGAAACTCAGACCACACATAGCAGGAACCGGACCTTCATGTCTGTGACACTGTGTCTTGAGACCAGGACACAATTGTAGCCTGTGTCCCTGGGATACAGATAGATGGATAGATAGATCGCTGGAGGGATATAGAGACAGAAAAAAAAAGAAAAGAATGGAGAGGGAGGAGGGAGGCTGAGAGGACACCAGCACAGGAAGCAAGGCACAGACTAGCCTACATTTGCTTGTGTCTGGAGGAGACTTGTGCCCTAGGGCCTTCCAAGATATTCACAGCCTCTCCAGTCTGAGTCCACCCTTGCTGCAGGCCTCACCAGAATCCCTGAATGCCTGGAGAACCATCCTTAATGACATGAGATGACCACCAGTCACTCCCAAAATCTCGGCAGAAAGGTGCTCCATGACTTTCTAGTCTTGGCATACCTGGAGTGGGAGAAGAACCAGAACAAAAAGCAGAAAAGGAACCCAGTATGGGCAGGCCCTTACTCATCTCTTTTTCCTATAGGATTCCTGTCACCCAGTCATTCATCTCCAAGTTGACACTACATTTAACGTAAAAGGAGGGTAGAAGGAGGCAGGGACCCCCTGCTCTGAGTCTGTGTGTGGTGGTGGTGGTGGGGTTGATGGGGGAGGGGAACACTGAGTGTTACTGATTTAAGAGATTCTTGATCTCCACCAAAATAACAGAGTTCTAAAAGTGCACACATGGTCCAGGAGTTATGTGGACTGCTACATGTTTGTGCCTGTGCAGTGAGACCCTACTGCTGATTGCCAGGATAGCCAGTGTTTTGCATCATATTTATGCATATTTATGATGTTTCAGCATCATATTTATCCCCACAGCAATAATTATGAGGGAGACACATACAGCCTGGTCCATAAAAAACCCTCAATAAATGGAAAAAATTATGCACACTCCTCTCAAGTCTTCCCCAGGTCCCAAATCCCTTGTTCTACAAAACACACAAAAAAATTGTCAATTCATTAATTAATACCTGCTAATCCTGTATTTGGAGTACAGATGAGAAGAAGAACCTTGCTGTCCACCCCCCCACCCCCCCGAATCTCAGCCTGTTTCTCTCCCAGCTGCTGACTTGGACTTGCATAGCTAAGTCGGGTAGCTCACGTCTTTATGGATAAATCATTCTTTAGCATGAGTAGGTCATAATACTGAGATAAATAAGTAAATTCCAGCTGTGATGAGAGTACAGGGGACTTTCTTCAACCTCATCCTGAGGAGCCCCTTGGGCAGAAGGTGACATGTTGCAGCTTTGGTGGACCCCTAGACTGAGGTGGGAAGAGGTGAGTTGGTGAACACCCACAGCTTGTAAGATCTTTATGAATAATCGGGGAGAAACTCGAGCCCACCACCCAGTGGGCACATCTTCAATCAGGACAGACAGTGACAGTCTTGCTTTCTTTTCCCCAGGAGGACAATTTCAATGAGCACAAGGTTTTAATGACCTCTCTCCACCCTCCCTGCCTCAGCCGTCTGTGTTCCCAATGTGCTGCCACACACTCTACGGCCACATGAGCCTTGTGGGTGCAGGAGCCCACTTGTCTGGAGGCCACGTGGAACAGGGTGTGCCTATGGATATCCACATGGAAGGCAAGGACGACGGCTTCACTCAAGAAGCAGTACAGGCAGCCATCAACGCCATGTTGGGCCAGGTCAACACCTGCTTGTACCACCTGGAGGAGTGGAATGACCACCTCCCTGGACGCCTCCAGGAGTGCTTGAATCTAACTGGCATATACATCTTGACTTTCAGCAGCCACTCAGGGAGGCCCCAAGTGATTGGCAGCCCCTAGTGGAGCCCTCCAAGGGCCCTGGGGCCAGGCCTCAACCCTGCCTGCTTGAGCCAGGCTCTAGCCTGAGCCCTTCACCACCTGGCTTAGGACTGGCTTTCAGATGTCCTGGGGGATCTGCCTGCCTGGGCCATCCTTCTGGTACTTCCCTTCAAGGGCCTGGCATAACCCCACCTTCAGGCATCCCTACCTAGGGTCAGGTGTGGGCCTGTGGCCCACCCAACTTGCCTGCCTGCCCAACTCCCGGATGTTCCCCCCTCTACCTAGGTTCATTAGGCAGATTGAGAGTTAACTTAACGTTATCTGGAATTAGTATTCCTGCACCATGTTGCCAATTGAATGGCTATTTCATAAACTGTTGTCTGCAGGCTGCTCTACAAAGGGTTTGTAAATTTACTATTAGAAATTTTACACAATGTGTGTAGAGTTTTTTTTTAAGCACAAAACAATTCTGCCATTCAGTTACCTTTTTGATTCTGTCCATTCATACTGTGGTAATGAGTGTTACATATTGAAAAATCCCTAATACTCAGGGACTGGATTCTAATACAAAATGGACCAGGAGCTTATTGTGTGCTTCCAGATTTTTGTTTTCATGACTTCTGATGTTCTCCAGAACCATGCTGGACCACTCCTCGTATCCTTACCCTTATCAGGAGTAGGAGATACACCCATCACCCCCCACAATATCCAGGCATGTATCTGTCATCCTCATGAAATGGCCAGAAGGATCACTTCTCCTAGGAAGATGTCAGATTACCTACCATCCTTCTTACCTTAACAAGGGGAGAACTTCAATCCCTGCCTGGAGACCCCTCACCTTGCCACACCACAGCATCATCAATCCCCAGATTACTGAGCCCAGAGTCCCACTTGGTACCTGATGTGATGCACACACAGAGCCGCATCTTTATCGATCATGCTTGGAGTTATCACAAATAATAACATCTACAAGTGGGAGCTTTTCCATCATACACATTTTATTGAGAAACAAAATTTTACAAATTGAAAATATTTTACACAACTTTCTATTCCCTTTTAAAAGAGTGGAACAGTACATCTTCCACTTGCCAAGACTGATGAAATCAACATAGAAACTGAAGCCATCTGTATACAAGGCCTCTGGTTATATTCCCTATTGCAAATAACTACAGAGAACTCACCATAAGGGCACATGTATTGGTAAAACATAAGTAAACTGGAGGTTGAACAATGGCTCCTACTTATTCCTTTTCCTTGAGGTACCTTTGGCACAAGTTCCACTGAAGGAAGTTCCCTGTGGCCTGAGTTTGGCCAGGGTGCGGCAATCACAATTTGTGGGGAACAGACACCTGGGGGGACTTGGTATCTCATGTTAGGATATTGGAGGGCAAATACAAAGTGACATAAGAAACAAAGGTTTAATTATCCCCATTGTAAAATGAGAGCAGGCTTTCACCCCTCCCTTTGCTTTAGAAGGTTTACTTTAGAAAACTTGTCAGTTATTTCTCTGCCTCTTTGCAATATGTGGAAATCGTTTTAAAAAGCTCAATAAACCTCTTGCCAATATGACAACCTAGGAATGCTCCTTTAAGGACCTGGAAGCAAAAATCCTTGCAAAGGGGGAGAACTAGGTAAAGAGGGAACAACTTAAGCAGTTGAAACCAGAAACTGCTAGAACTTCTGGGCAATCAGAGAAAGACATGACCATCAAAGCAGTGCACCAGAGTCAATAAAGCTGCAGGAGAAGATCATGAAAAGGTGAGGGCAGGCAGCATCTCAGGAGGATTACAGCTTCCTCAGAAGCAAGAGGTGTTCCTTCTCAGAACTCCCTCAGGTTATGTTATTGTGCAACAGTGTAAAACGTTATAAACAACATTAAATGGTGCACAGAAACAGCAGTGGTAGCAAGGGGAAGGGTTTCTTATTTCTCCTTTCTATTCTTTGGAACTCTGCATTCAAATGGGCATATATTTTCTTTTCTCCTTTGCCTTTAGCTTCTCTTCTTTTCTCAGCTATTTGTAAGGCCTCCTCAGAGAACCACTTTGGCTTTTTGCATTTTTTTTTTTTTACTTGGAGATGATCTTGGTCACTGCCTCCTGTACAATCTCACGAACCTCATTAATTATCGAGGCATTGTTCTCCAAAATATGCAAACAGCTCATGTAGGACAGTATAAAAACAAAACAAAACTCAATCAAAAAACAGGCAGATCTAAATAGACATTTTTTTTTTCTGAAGAAGACATGCAGATAGCCAGAAAACACATGAAAAGATGCTCAACATCAGTAATTACTTGAGAAATTCACATCAAAACTAAATTGAGGTATTCACATCAGTCAGAATCTACAAAAATCTACAAACAATAATTTCTGGAGAGTGTGTGGAGAAAAGGTAACCCTCTTGCACTGTCGGTGGGCATGTAAACTAGTAGAGCCACTATGGTGAACAATGGGGCAGCTCCTTTAAAACTTAAAAAAAAAAAAAGAATTACCATATGACCCAGCACCTCACTGGTGGGCATATTCCTGGAGAAAACCTTAATTCCAAAAGATGCATGCACTCCAATCTTCATTGCAGCACTCTTTATCATAGCCAAGATATTCAACATTTTTTTAATCATAGCAAAAATGGGAAAAAAAGAAAAATCTTGAAGCAGTCTCTAAACATGGGATCAAATTACTAGGTATTTGTAAAAGTAAATGCTTAAAGATAATCAAACAAAGCAAGAATCAAGTATCAAAACCAAGTTGTATGTTAGCATTCAAATAACAGAAAAGATGATTTTATACTAAAGGAAGAAGCACACCCTCATCTTCCCGTCCCAGGAATTCCGAAATCTGAGCCAATGGTAAAGTGAGATCATGGGTGATTTTTTTTCTTTCTTTGTATTTTTCTGGCAACTTTACGTTTTCTGTTGTGAGCATGTATCAATTTTTAATAACGCTATACAGTGTCTGTTGCAACATGTGTAGAATACATCTGGATTTCATAAATTACATTGATAAGTATTCTTCTGTTTTGATAAGTATTCTTCTGTTTCTCCACTAGAGGGCAGCAAAAGCACAGTGAATATTTATTCATACACATATACATATGAGAGAATACATCTGGATTTTATAAATTGCAATCATAAGCATTCTTCTATTTCTCCACGAGAAGGCAGCATAAGCACAATGAATATTTATTCTAACCCAGGTATGACCTCAATCAAATCCCTTATGATTATGCAGTGGAAGTGAGAAATAGATTTAAGGGGCTAGATCTGATAGATAGAGTGCCTGATGAACTATGGAATGAGGTTCATAACAGTGTAGAGGAGACAGGGATCAAGACCATCACCAGGGAAAAGAAATGCAAAAAAGCAAAATGGCTGTCTGGAGAGGCCTTACAAATAGCTGTGAAAAGAAGAGAGGCAAAAAGTAAAGGAGAAAAGGAAAGATATAAGCATCTGAATGCAGAGTTCCAAAGAATAGCAAGAAGAGATAAGAAAGCCTTCTTCAGCAATCAATGCAAAGAAATAGAGGAAAACAACAGAATGGGAAAGACTAGAGATCTCTTCAAGAAAATTAGAGATACCAAGGGAACATTTCATGCAAAGATGGGCTCGATAAAGGACAGAAATGGTATGGACCTAACAGAAGCAGAAGATATTAAGAAGAGGTGGCAAGAATACTCAGAAGAACTGTACAAAAAAGATCTTCACGACCCAGATAATCATGATGATGTGATCACTCATCTAGAGCCAGACATCTTGGAATGTGAAGTCAAGTGGGCCTTAGAAAGCATCACTACGAACAAAGCTAGTGGAGGTTATGGAATTCCATTGGAGCTATTTCAAATCCTGAAAGATGATGCTGTCAAAGTGCTGCACTCAATATGCCAGCAAATATGGAAAACTCAGCAGTGGCCACAGGACTGGAAAAGGTCCGTTTTCATTCCAATTCCAAAGAAAGGCAATGCCAAAGAATGCACAAACTACCACACAATTGCACTCATCTCACATGGTAGTAAAGTGATGCTCCAAGTTCTCCAAGCCAGGCTTCAGCAATACATGAACCGTGAACTCCCTGATGTTCAAGCTGGTTTTAGAAAAGGCAGAGGAACCAGAGATCAAATTGTCAACATCCACAGGATCATGGAAAAAGCAAGAGAGTTCCCTAAAAACATCTATTTCCGCTTTATTGACTATGCCAAAGCCTTTGACTGTGTGGATCACAATAAACTGTGGAAAATTCTGAAAGAGATGGGAATACCAGACCAGCTGACCTGCCTCTTGAGAAATCTGTATGCAGGCCAGGAAGCAACAGTTAGAACTGGACATGGACCAACAGACTGGTTCCAAATAGGAAAAGGAGTACATCAAGGCTGTATATTGTCACCCTGCTTATTTAACTTATATGCAGAGTACATCATGAGAAACGCTGAACTGGAAGAAACACAAGCTTGAATCAAGATTGCCAGGAGAAATATCAATAACCTCAGATATGCAGATGACACCACCCTTGTGGCAGAAAGTGAAGAGGAACTAAAAAGCCTCTTGATGAAAGTGAAAGAGGAGAGTGAAAAAGCTGGCTTAAAGCTCAACATTCAGAAAATGAAGATCATGGCATCCAGTCCCATCACTTCATGGGAAACAGTGGAAACAGTGTCAGACTTTATTTTTGGGGGCTCCAAAATCACTGCAGATGGTGACTACAGCCATGAAATTAAAAGACGCTTACTCCTTGGAAGAAAAATTATGACCATCCTAGATAGTATATTCAAAAGCAGAGACATTACTTTGCCAACAAAGGTCCGTCTAGTCAAGGCTATGGTTTTTCCTGTGGTCATGTATGGATGTGAGAGTTGGACTGTGAAGAAGGCTGAGCACCAAAGAATTGATGCTTTTGAAGTGTGGTGTTGGAGAAGACTCTTGAGAGTCCCTTGGACTGCAAGGAGATCCAACCTTGGGATTGAGATCCAACCAGTCCATTCTGAAGGAGATCAACCCTGGGATTTCTTTGGAAGGAATGATGCTAAAGCTGAAACTCCAGTACTTTGGTCACCTCATGAGAAGAGTTGACTCATTGGAAAAGACTCTGATGCTGGGAGGGATTGGGGGCAGGAGGAGAAGGGGATGACTAAGGATGAGATGGCTGGATGGCATCACGGACTCAATGGACGTGAGTCTGAGTGAACTCCGGGAGATGGTGATGGACAGGGAGGCCTGGCGTGCCGCGATTCATGGGGTCGCAACGAGTCGGACACGACTGAGCGACTGAACTGAACTGAACTGATGATAATTCCAAAATCTGCATCATACCTGAATATTATTCTGATGTTTTGTTAATCTTGTTAGACTGTTTATTTATTTATTTTTTGTCTTGCCTTTTAAGTTGCTTTCAATTTCTTGTTGAAATCTAGATGATATATCAGGTAATATGGAATATATTAATCAGGGTTCTCCAGGTAGACAGACCAAAACATTTATTCAGGTTTTCCCATAAGATATTATGGACTATATATTATGTATTGCATATGCTTCATGATCCTTAAAAGAAGTAATTGATAAGCTGGGCTTCATTAAAATGAAAAATTTATTTTCTATGAAACACAATGCCCAGACCATAAGAAGACAAACCACATACAGGGAGAAAACTATTTTCAAAAGACACATTTGATAAAAGACTCTTATCTAAAATATATTATACAGAGAATCCTTAAAACTTGACAAGAAAAAAAAATCTCATTACAAAGTAGACCAAAGATCTCAACAGACACTTTGGTGAAGAAGATATATAGAAGAGGGAAAAAAAAGCATAGGAGAAGCTACTCCACATCAGGGAATATGTCATCAAAGAAATGTAAAATAACCCAACAATAAGATACCATTACACACCTATTAGAATGTCAAAATCCAAAACACTGACACCACCAAAGGATGTGAAGCAAGGATGTAAAGCAACAAGCATTCTTATTCACTGCTGATGAAAATGCAACATAATACAACCTTAGAAGACAGCTTTGTGTTTCTTACAAAACTAAGCATAGTTTTCCCATACAGTACAACTGTGCTTGTCAGCATTTATCCAAAAGAGTTGAAAACTTATGTCCATAAAAATAACTTATATACAAATGTTTGTGGTAGATTTATTCATAATTGTGAAAACTTGGAGGCAGCACGAGGTCCTTCAGTAGGTCAATGGATAAACTGTTGTACATTCAGAAAATAAAATATTAATCAGTCCTACAATGTAATGAACAATGAAGCCATGAAAGACATGGGGAAATCTTAAATGCGTATTACTAGGTGAAACAAACCAATGTGAAAGGGCTATCTACTGTATCATTCTAACTATACAGCATTATGAAAAAGGCAAAATTCTAAAGACAGTAAAGAGATCAATGGTTACAGAGAGGTAGGGAGGGATGAATAGGAAGAGCACAGAGGATTTTTAGGTTCGTGCAATTAGACTGTATGATACTATAATGATGGATACATGTCATTATACATTAGTCCAGCATGGACTATGCAACACCAAGAGTGAGCCCTAATGTAAGCTATGGACTTTGGGTGAAAATGATCTATCAATGAAGATTCATCAATCAGAACAAATTTACTACACTTGTAGGATATGTTGAGGATGATTTGTTATATTGTTTAAGCATCCCAATATTTGCTTAAACTTAGAGGTGAATCTACGTTCAGAATCATATACACAGAAGAGAAACTTTAAAATTTGATCAAGTCACTGTTCTCACAGATCACTGGGGCAAACAGTTCAGCTAACTAATCATGTATAAGACAAACAATGGGAAATTGGAGGGTCTGTCCCTGAGTTGTTCTAGGTAAACAAGGGGAAGACCTATAAATCCTAGCTAGGTTGTAAAGGGAAGAGTGATACTTCACTGTAGGCTGTTTCTCAGACCACAAAGTATGGTGGGATTTCTTTAATAGTAATTGTTTTCAAGGATCACAAGGCTCTGGTAAAGCTCAACATTGCCAGCTTTTATATTAATCTGATTATGAGTTGGGCTTATTTAAGGTTTCCTATAGCTATAGCTGCCAGAGGCTTCAAAGTCCTCTACTTCTACTGTCTTTAGGTTTCCCTGATAATGCCTTCTTAAATAATAGCAGCAAATTATAAATTTGAGCTGTAATCCACTGTTGATTGGGTGGTAAGATATTCAATTCAGTTCAGTTACTCGGTCATGTCTGACACTTTGCAACCCCATGGACTGCAGCATGCCAAGTTTCCCTGTCCATCACCAACTCCTGGAGCTTGCTCAAACTCAACTCCATCAAGTCAGTGATGCCATCCAACCATCTCATCCTCTGTCGGCACTTTCTCCTGTGGCCTTCAATCTTTCCCAACATCAGGGTCTTTCCCAATGAGTCAGTTCTTCATATCAGGTAGCCAAAGTATTGGAGCTTCACCTTCAGCATCAGTCCTTCCAATGAATATTCAGGGCTGATTTCCTTTAGGATTGACTGCTTGGATCTCCTTGCAGTCCAAGGGACTCTCAAGAGTATTCTCCAACACCACAGTTCAAAAAAATCAATTCTTTGGCACTCAGCCTTTTTTATGGTCCAACTCTCACATCCATACATGGCTACTGGAAAAAAACATAGCCTTGACTATACGGACCTTTGTTGGCAAAGTAATGTCTCTACTTTTTAATATGCTATCTAGGTTGGTCATAACTTTCTTTCCAAGGAGTAAGCGTCTTTTAATTTCATGGCTGCAGTCACCATCTGCAATGATTTTGCAGCCGCCAAAAATAGTCAGCCACTGTTTCCACTGTTTCCCCATCTTTTTTCTATGAAGTTATGGGACTGGATGCCATGATCTTTGCTTTTTGAATTTAGGGTTTTAAGCCAGCTTTTTCACTCTCCTCTTTCACCCTCAGCAGGAGGCTCTTTAGTTCTTCTTTGCTTTCTGCCATAAGGGTGGTGTTATCTGCATATCTGAGGTTATTGATATTTATCCCATCAATCTTGATTACAGCTTATGCTTCATCAGCCCGACTTTTCACATAATGTACTCTGCATATAAGAAAAATAAGCAAGTTGACAATATACAGTCTTGATGTACCCCTTTCCCAATTTGGAACCAGTCCATTGTTCTATGTCTATTCTAACTTTTGCTTCTTGGCCTGCATACAGATTTCTCAGAGGACAGGTAAGGAGAGCTGGTATCCTCACCTCTTTAAGAATTTTCCACAGTTTGATGTGATCCACACAGTCAAAGGCTTTGGCTTAGTCAATACAGAAGAAATAGATGTGTTTTTTTTTTTTCTGGAATTCTCTTGCTTTCTTTATGTTCCAACGGATGTTGGCAATTGGATCTCTTGTTCCTCTGCCTTTACTCAATCCACCTTGAACATCTGGAAGTTCTTGGTTCATGTACTACTGAAGCCTTGCTTGGACAATTTTGAGCATTTCTTTGGTAGTGTGTGAAATCAGTGCATTTGCTTGGTACTTTGAACATTCTTTGGCATTGCCCTTCTTTGAAGTTGGAATGAAAACTGACCTTTTCTAGTCTTGTGGCCACTGCTGAGTTTTCCAAATTTGCTGGCATATTCAGTGTAGCACTTTACCAGCATCATCTTTTAGGACTTGAAGTAGCTCAGCTGGCATTCCATCACATCTACTAGCTTTTCTTGTAGTGATGCTTCCTAAGGCCCACTTGACTTCACTCTCCAGGATGTCTGGCTCTAGGTGAGTGAGCACATCATCATGGTTATCTGGGTCATTAAGACCTTTTTTGTATAGTTCATCTGTATATTCTTTCCTCTTTTCTTAATATCCTCTGCTTCCATTAAGTCCATACCGTTTCTGTCCTTTGTTGTTCTCATCTTTGCATGAAATGTTCCATTATTATCTCTGTTTTTCTAGAAGAGATCTCTGGTCTTTCCCATTCTGTTATTTTTCCCTTTTTCTTTGCATTGATCACAGAGGAAATGTTTCTTATCTCTCCTTGCTATAAGGTATGGGTACATCAAAGGTTTTAATCTTGTTAAATCTGTCTTTTAGTGTGTTCCTGGGCTGTGGCCTTGACAGGAAAATTTACTTTTCTCCTCGTCCTGCCAGAGACTTGAAATCCTGGACCCCATGAAAACATGGAGTCCTTCCTAAATTTTGCAGCCCCTAGAAGTTTCTGACACTCACTTTAGTCCATACTCAGTCTCTGGCAATTCATCAAAGTTTCTGTTTAAGTGGACTTACCAGTTTGTGGCTCCAGCATCATCCATTTCAGGTAGGCAGATTTGAGCTGTGGTTCTCTGTATTTTCCTGTTACTCAAATTTGGGAGTGGGTTTTGCCCTGTGACTTCAATTCTCTGATGGTTTCAGGAAGTCATTTATTTTCAGTTTGTTCAGGTCTTTTCTTTCTTGAAGGGTGGGACTTTTGAGTTTTAAGCCCTTTCCATGTCAGAGCTGAAACCAGAAGTCTTCAGAGTCATTATTTTTTTATGATTAAAATCACTGTGCAAAATTTAAAGTGCATAAAAGCAAATTCACTAATTAAATTTTTCTTGTATATTTTATCTTAGTTTATATTTATTCTTGTGAAAGACTTGTTTTCACTGACATAAACTGTGGAATTTTATATAATTTTTATTCACACAATCCAAACTGGAAGGAAATTCTAATTTTCTCAATTTGGATATAAAATGTGCATATCTCTCATACAGTTTTATTGATAGGTTATTTTACTTCTTGTATATACTCACTGTTATTTTTTAAAGCCTACTCATGCATATAAAGTTATTTATTCTTAAAAATTAAAATTCAATAGCTCAGGAGAACAAGATGGCAGAGGAGTAGGTGGACATGGAGTACACCTCTCTCCATGGATACATCAGGAATACACCTTCAGACACAGAAGAGCATGCAGAACACCAGCTGAGAATGGACAAGAGTACCTGACCAATGGAAAAGAATATATAGAACCATGGAAAACTTGGTAGGATGAAGGAACTATGGGGGAAAACAGGGGTGTTAGTAGGACTGGGTCTACCCTCAGCTGGCAGGGGAACTGAAGCAGGGATCCAATCCCCACAGCAGGGCAATTGTCTGAGTCAGAGGAGAAACATTTAAGGCTAAGAGTGAAACAGCTGGAGCCTAAATGAACTGGGGCCTAAATGGAATGAAATCAGACAGTCCTTGCCACAGCCATACATATCCTGGACAGGAACGCTGGTCTCCAGCAATGGGCCACAGCTGGGAGCTGGAGTTTAGGGATTATGGAGCAATCCCAGGGCGGGGCTGCTGTTGACTGTGGCGAGACTGATCAAGGGGATGTGAGGGAGGAGATCATGGTGGAAAATGCTAGTGGAGGAAAGCCAGGCAGCCATGGAAGCAAGGTGATACTGCTGAGTCACATATAGGGGTGGAACCGTAACCATAACTGCTGGGGTCCAGCCCCCACAGGATCTAGGGGAACCTGAAGGAAAAACGGCGTCGGCGATTGATTTAGAGAGAGATAAGGAAAGAATATTGAAGATAAGAAAATAGAGGAGAGAAAGAGGCTGATATTTCTTGGTTTACAAAGAAAACTAATAAAGTCTTAGAAGCTCAGGCAGGAAAGTGAACACAGGGAGCCTCTATGTTTCAAGGGATCAGCCTGAAAAAGAGTGAAAAAAAGAGAGTGAAAAAAAGAAAAACATGGGGTGACCAAGC
The DNA here is from genome assembly GCF_032405125.1 of Capricornis sumatraensis. Taxonomy (NCBI): domain Eukaryota; kingdom Metazoa; phylum Chordata; class Mammalia; order Artiodactyla; family Bovidae; genus Capricornis; species Capricornis sumatraensis. The sequence continues at coordinate 60,880,484 of NC_091092.1, read as the reverse complement.
TTTTTCGAGTGAGGCCCAATAGCTTTATTTTTAAAAGGTACTTTTATACCTTGTCTTATACATAGAGGGAAATGAAAGATGCAAAATTATACAGAGTCAGCCCAAACATTACATCTGTTTTGTCTTTATCGAAACCAGGATTTTTTCTGCAAACCTTTCCCATTGACAATGTTGTGTACATTATCTTTTGGCCTTGGAGGCCTGTGGACATTTTATGGCCCTCTTTTGATAAACGCTGTTCAACCAGAAAACTTATTTTCCCTTGAAATGTTTTTTCTTTATATTTTTAATCTATGTCAGCCTCAGAAAGTATTAAACAAGTTACATTTCTCACAGAGCAAAGGTTCAGCGAGTTACAAGAAAGAACCAATTAGCTCAAAAGCCTGATGTGGTTAATTTCAAGGCTACACTTGTTTTTCTTACATTCTAACTGTGCTAACTAATGCACTCCCAGGTGCACAGTGGATAAGAGATATGGGAACTTAGCAACAAGCATTGGTCCAATAATGAAATCCTACACCAGCACTACTCTAATAACTTTTAACTCTTTGAAAGGCTCTATATTTTAGGCTTTCTGTGCCTCTCATAGTTGGGAGGCTGTAAATAATCATATGCGTAGCTGCAAGCGTCTGGATATACCTTCCAAGCAAGCTAGAATGCTAACAGAGGGATTTTGATTGGAAATATTCCTCCCATGTCCAGGAGACTTATTAGCTATAGCCCTAAGTTAATTTTCTCCAGAGAAAGGTGGTCAGGAATAGCCCCCTGTTAATGTCAGAGGAATTGGTGAAAGTCATGAAATAGTAAAACAGACAGATTCCAGTTTTGGGGTAGATGCTCAAGAAAGCCTAGGGAGCCCATTGAGTTCTGAAGCCTTGCTCAACAGTTCTCTTCCACATGACCTTGTCATGGGTGGGATCTCCCGTGGTGGCTCCCGGCATGTAACCATAGCCTCTCTCTCCCTACATGCCAGCATCGGCAGCTGAATAATAGAGAGGAGGCCCATCAAAGGCTGACACACTGAACTAAAGTGTAGACCCCACCCAGGGTGCTCCTTTCAGTGACTGATGCTCCAAACTACAGAGTAGGACCCCACCCAAGGTGCCCTTTAAGTGCCTGATGTGCCAATGTACAGAGTAGAGGACTCCAGCTAAGGGGGCCCCTCTATGTGCCTGACATGCTGAAAAACAGAAAAGGACCCCAGGCAAGGGAGCACTCTAAGTGCCTGAATGGGTGGAGCTATGGTGAAAGACTGGCCAAAGAGGACTTCTGATCGCCAGCTACAAGAGGCTGGAAAAATGACTCTGATAGGGCCATAACTGGAGAAGGCAATGGCAACCCACTCCAGTACTCTTGCCTGGAAAATCCCATGGATGGAGGAGCTTGGTAGGCTTCAGTCCATGGGGTAGCTAAGAGTCGGACACGACCGAGTGATTTCACTTTCACTTTTCACTTTCATTCCCTGGAGAAGGAAATGGCAATCCACTCCAATGTTCTTGCCTGGGGAATCTCAGGGATGGGAGAGCCTGGTGGGCTGCCATCTATGGGGTCACGCAAAGTTGGACACAACTGAAGCGACTTAGCAGCAGCAGCAGCAGCAGGGCCAAAACTTGTGGCGGAGGCAGTCCATGTCCCTGCAAACTTGGCACTGTGAGGGTCCCTGCAAGTCAAGCAGCTGTGCCACCTTCATGCTTACCTCTCACTGGGGCTGAGCTGCCACAGGCAAAAACGTCTTCTATATATGCATGCAGAGTCACTTTTGTCGTGTCCAGTTCTTTGCGACCCTGTAGACTGTGACCTGCCAGCCTTCTCTGTCAGAGAGGGGGTTCTCCAGGCAAGAATACTGGAGCGTATTAGCCAATACTGGTTGCCATACCCTTCTAGAGCACTGTATTTCCTGCTTCCCTAGCTGCCAACCCTCCTGAGTACTTCATGCTGCCAGAACCCCTGCGACCCAAGCAGCTGCATCACCTCCATACCGGGCCCTCACAGGGGAAAACCCAAGCCCTCCAGAGCAGCCTCAGAAGCTAAACCCCAGTGGACAGTTCACATGTAGAGGTGGAAATAAAACCACAGTTGAAACCCAGGGGCATTGTGGCTAAGGAAGAAGACTCAAAACCTTCACACCAGCTGTACAAGCTACAGATTAAATCCACAAGATCAACCAGACAGACTCTGTGTCTATGGAATATATAAAAGGCCATTGAGAGAGCCCACAAAGGAAAACACACTAGCTCTGATAGTTGTGGACATTGGAGGCAAGAACACATAGGAGTAAGATTTGATTAGAATCTGAGCTGCCCCCACAGCAGGTCCAGAGATCAGCAGAGTGTTGGAGGGCACCCTAGGGAGGTAAGGTGGATTGTGACTCCCAGTGAGGGAAAGCTCTCTGACAGCATTGACTCAAAGAAAACATTTACTATTCTTAGTTTTTGACTTGCTCTGTAGATTTTTTTCAGATTTTTTTTTTAATTTTTCCCCCTTATCCCCGTTCTGTTATGGTTGTTGATTTTATTGATGCTAAGAAATCCAATTTTTTGAGCTTTTTTTTTTTTTCTCAGTCACATTTTCTTTTATTGTTGTCATAAACCCCTGCCTCTACATTGGGCATTTGCAGTTCTGTGCAGTTTTCCTCTTGTTTTTTTTTCCTTTTCTATTTTTTTAATTTTAATTTTTTAAACCCGTTACTATTTATTCTACATTTATTACTTTGTTTGATTTTCCTAATGTTCTTTTAATCTTGTAGTTAATCTTTAATATATATAAATCTTCTTTATCTACCTCTATTTAACTTTGCATATCTATACTTTCATTTTCTCCTTTCCTCTCAAAATGATTGTTACTTCTATTTTCATTGCTTTATTCCCCAATTGGTCCCTTGCTTTAGTTTTGTTTTCCAGATTGTGTTAAGTTAGTTTTGTTCTTAACTGGTAAATATAATTTTTGATTTCCTTTGTTCTCTGGGTCAATCTACTGTACTTGACTTTTGTTGGACTGTGTTTTCACTTTGCTCATGGGTGTAAATGTGTAAGTGTATATTCCATTATTTTAATTATTATTTGCCTGATTTTTAAATTGCCATTTGTCTGGGGTTTATCTTTGGTTTCTCATTTTTGGACATTTGTTTTAATCTCACTTAATTCCATAACAAGCCACTTGTGGAATCTTCATTCCTGACCAGAAATCAAGCCCTGAGCCTTTGAAGTGGCAGCACCGACTCCAAGACACTACCTACCAGAGAACTAACCCTAGGAAGTATCAAATAGTGAGAAATCACAATAAGGAAACCACCTGAATACAAGACCCGGCAAAACCCAACCACCAGTAGCACCCTGTGCAGGATGTCTCATCTAAACAACAAACAAAATAAAACTACAAACTCAATCATTAGCAGACAGGATTACTACATAATTCAGCCTGGCCCATCAAAGGAAAAACAAACAAAAACTCAGCACAAATCTCACCCTATACAAAGCTCACACAAACCACTGGACCAACCTTAGGAGGGCAGAAACCAAAAGGAAGAAATAAGTCAACCTTCTTCAAGAAAATAATTCAACTCTCTTTGAAGCATGAGGAAAGGAGACCTCAAACACAATAACTCAAAAAAAAAGAAAAAGAAAAGAAAAAAGAAAAGGCAGAGAAATACTGCACAAATGAAGAAACATAGAAGTCCAAAAAAAAAAAAAATGAAGAGTAAATAGGCAAATTACCTGAAAAAGAATTCAGAATAATGATAGCTAAGATGATCAAAAACTTTGAAAACAAAATGGAGAAATGCAAGAATCAGTTAACAAAGACCTAGAAGAATTAAAGAATAAACACACAACACAACACATACAACACAATTATTGAAATTAAGAATACTAGAGAAGGAATCAATAGCAGAATATCTGAAGCAGAAGAAAGAATCAGTGAGCTGGAAGATAAAGTGGTGAAAATAAATTCTGAAAACCAGAATAAAGTAAAAAGAATGAAAAGAGCTGAGGACAGTCTCAGTAACTTTTGGGACCATATCAAATGCACCAACATTCAAATTATAGGGGTCCCAGAAGAAGAATAGAAAAACAAAGGGTATGAGAAAATTTTTGAATAGATTATAGTTGAAAATTTCACCAACATGGGAAAGCAAACAGTCCATCAAGTCCAAGAGGCACAAAGAGTGCCATATAGGATAAAACCAAGGAGAAACACACCAAGACACATACTAATCAAACTAAAAAAGACTAAACACAAGGAAAGAATATTAAAAGCAGCAAGGGAGAAGCAACAAGTAACATACAAGGGAAACCCCATATACTCAACAACTGATCTTGCAGCAGCAAATCTGCAGGCCAGAAGGGAGTGGCAGGACATATTTAAAGTACTGAAAGGGGAAAATCTGCAACAAAGATGACTGTATCCAGCAAGGATCTCATTCAAAATTGAGGGAGAAATAAAAAGCTTTTCAGACAAGCAAAAGTTAAGAGAATTCAGTACCACCAAACCAGCTTTACAACAAATGTTAACGGGCCTTATATAGTCAAGAAATACAAGAGAAGAAAAAAGATCTACAAAATCAACCCCAAACAAATAGAAAATGGCAATAAGAACATATATATCAATAATTACATTAAATGTAAATGTATTAAATGTTGCAACCAAAAGACACACACTGGCTAAATGGATACAAAAACAAGAACATTATGTATGCTGTCTACAAGAAACCCATTTCAGACCTCAAGACACATATAAACTGAAAGTGAGAGGATGGAAAACTATATTCCATGCAAATGGTAAGCAAAAGAAAGCTGGAGTAGCAGTCTTCATATCAGAAAAAAATAGACCTTAAAATAACTAAGATTACAAGTGATAAGGAAGGATACTACATAATGATCACAGGATCAATCCAAGAGGAAAACATAACAATTTTAAATATCTATGTACCCAACATAGGAGCACCACAATATGTAAAACAAACACTAACAGACATGAAAGGAGAAATTGTCAGTAACACAATAATTGTAGGACTCTAACACCCCACTCATACCAATGGGCAGATCATCAAAACAGAAAATTAATAAGGAAACACAAGTCTTAAATGATATATTAGATGAGATGGATCTCATTGACATCTTTAGGACATTCCATCCAAATGGGGAAGAATACATCTTCTCAAGTGCACATGGAACATTCTCTAGGATAGACCACATCTTGGGTCACAAACCAAACCTCAGCAAATTTAAGAAAATTGAAATCATATTAAGCATCTTCTCCTGTCACATGCTATAAGATTAGATATCAATTACAAGAAAAAAGAAGTATAAGAAACACAAACACATGGAGACAAACAACACACTTCCAAATAACCAACAGGTTACTGAAATCAAAACGGAAATCAAAAAATTTCTAGAAACAAATGCCAATGAAAACATGACAACTCAAAAGCTATGGGAAACATGACAATGAAAACACATTTCAAAAGCTGTGGGATTCAGCAAAAGCAGTTCTAAGAAGGAAGCTTATAGCAATACAATCCTACCCAAAGAAACAAGAAAAACAGAATAGACAACCTAAGTTTATGCCTAAAACAACTGGGAAAAGAAAACAAAACCCCAAAATTAGTAGAAGGAAAGAACTTATAATTATCTGAGTATAAAGAAATCAAACAATAGTAAAGATGAATAAAACTAAAAGCTGGTTCTTTGAGAAGGTAAACAAAACTGACAAATCTTTAGCCAGACTCATCAAGAAAAAAAGAGAGAAGAATCAAATCAACCCAACTAGAAGTGAAAAAGAGGTTACAATAGATAATACAGAAACACAAAGGATTATAAGAGACTATCATGAACAACTATATGGTAATAAAAGATATAACCTGAAAGAAATGGACAGATTCTTAGAAAAGTTCAATCTTCCAAGACCAAACCAGGAAGAAATCAAAATTATGAACAACCCAAATACAAGCACTGAAATTGAAGTTGTGATCATAAATCACCCCAAAACAAAAGCCCAGGACCAGGTGGCTTCACAGGAGAATGCTATCAAACGCTTAGAGAAGAGCTAATGCCTATCCTTCTAAAACTCTTTCCAAAAAGAATTTCAGAGGAAGGAACACTTCCAAAATCATTCTATGAAGCCACCATCACCCTGATACCAAAACCAGACAAAGACAACACACACACACAAAAATTTACAGGCCAAAATCATTGATAAACATAGCTGCAAAAATCCTCAACAGAATATTAGCAAAGAGAATTCAACAACACATTAAAAACTCATGCAAAATGATCAAGTTGGGTTTATTCCAGTGATGCAAGAATTGTTCAATATACACAAATCAAACAATGTGATATGCCATATTAACAAATTAAAATTTAAAAACCATATGATAATCCCAATATATGCACAAAAAGCCTTTGACAAAATTCAGCACCCATTTATGATTAAAACTCTTCAAAAAATGGCATAGAAGGAACCTACCTCAACAGAGTAAAGGCCATATATGATAAGCCTACAGTAAACAATATTCTCAGTGTTGAAAAACTAAAAGCATACCCCCTAAGATCAGGAATAAGACAAAGGTGTCCACTTTTGCCACTAATATTCAACATAGTTCTGGAAGTCCTAGCTACAACAATCAGAGAAGAAAAAGAAATAAAAGGAATTCAGATGGGAAAAGAAGAAGTAAAGCTCTCACTGGGTGCAGATGGCATGATACTGTGCATAGAAAACCCTAAAGATAGTATGAGAAAATTACTAGAGCTAATCAGTGAATTTAGCAAAGCTGCAGGATACAAAGTCAATACACAGAAATCACTTGCATTCCTATTACTAACAATGAAAAATCAGAAAGAGAAATTAAGGAATCAATCCCGTTTACCATTGCAACAAAAAGAATTAATATCTACTTATAAACATACCTAAGGAGAAAAAATTACTCTACACAGAAAATTATAAGACACAAATGAAAGAAATCAAAGATGACATAAACAGATGGAGAGATAGTCCATGTTCCTGAGTAAGAAAAATCAATATTGTAAAAATGACTATATTACCAAATGCAATCTACATATTCAATGTGATCCCTATCAAATTACCAATGGCATTTTTCACAGTACTAGGACAAAATATTTCACAATTCATATGGAAACACAAAAGACCCTGAATAGCCAAAATAATCCTGGGAAAGAAGAAGAGCTGGAGGAATCAACCTTCCTGACTTCATATTATACTACACAGCTACAGCCATCAAGAAGGTATGGTACTGGCACAAAAACAGAAATATAGACCAATGGAATGGGACAGAAAGCCCAGAAATAAATCCATGCACCTATGGCTACCTTATTTTTGACAAAGGAGGCAAGAATATACAATGGGGCAAAGACAGCCTCTTCAATCAATGGTGCTGGGAAAACTGGGCAACTACATGTAAAAGAATGAAATTAGAATACTTCCTACCACCATACACAAAGATAAACTCAAAATGGATTAAAGACCTAAATGTAAGACCAGAAACTATGAAACTCTTGGAGGAAAACATAGGCAGAACACTCGATGACATACATCAAAGCAAGATCCTCTATGACCCACCTCCTAGAGTAATGGAAATAAAAACAAAAGTAAACAAGCAGGACCTCATTAAACTTAAAAGCTTTTGCACAGCAAAGAATGGGAGAAATAAGTAGCATATGAAATAACTGACAAAGAATTAATTTCCAAAATATACAAACTCAGTACCAGATAAACAAACAACCCAATGAGAAAGTGGGAGAAAGATCTAAACAAACTTTCTCCAAAGAAGATATACAGATGGCTATCAAATGCATGAAAGGAGCTCAACATCACTTATTATTAGAGAAATGCAAATCAAAAATACAATGAGACATCATCTCATACCAGTCAGAATGGCCATCATCAAAAAGTCTACAAACCATAAATGCTGGAAAGGGTGTGGAGAAAAGAGAACCCTCTTGAACTGTTAGTGGGAATATAAATTGGTACAGCCACAATGGAAGACGGTATGGAGATTCCTTAAAAATACTAGGAATAGAACCACCATTTGCCCCAGCAGTCCCACTCCTAGGCATATACCCTGAGGAAACCAAAATTGAAAGAGACATTTGTATACCATTGTTCATTGCAGCACTATTTACAATAGCTAGAACATGGACGCAACCTAGATGTCCATCAACCGATGAGAGGATAAAGAAGGTGTGGTACATATACACAATGGAATACTACCCAGCCATAAAAAAGGAATGAATTTGAGTCAGTTATAAAGAAGTGGATGAACCTAGAACCTATTATACCGAGTGAAGTGAGTCCGAAAGAAAAAGATAAATATTGTATTCTAACACATATATACAGAATCTTGAAAAGTGGTACTGAAGAATTTATTTACAGGGAAACAATGGAGAAACAGACATAGAGAATAGACTTATGGACATGGGGAGAGGGGAGGAGAGGGTGAGATGTATGGAAAGAGTGATGTATGGAATGAGTAACGTGGAAACTTACATCACCATATGTAAAATAGATAGCCAATGGGAATTTGCTGTATGGCTCAGGAAACTCAAACAGGGGCTCTGTAGCAAACTAGAGAGGTGGTTTCAAAAGTGAGGAGGGAGGGAGTTTCAAAAGTGAGGGGATATATGTATATCTATGGCTGATTCTTGCTGAGGTTGGACAGAAAACAGCAAAATTCTTAAAGCAATTATCCTTCAATAAAATAATTAATTTAAAATAAGAAAAAATAATAAAGAAATGAAGGGAGAATGAATGCTGAGTTTCTTCACTGTTCACCTAAAATTACCACAACATTGTTAATCAGGTATACCCCAATACAAGCTGTTTTTGACATTAAAAATTTAAAATTTAAAAGAAATATATTAGAAGTTGCCTGTATATTATATAACTTGAATGTGAATGAGTGTCAATAAAACCTTCTGAAACATCAAAAATAATTCAGTAGCTCATCATTTTATACTGATGTTTAAGATATTCTGTTCAATTTTAGAAGATATTCTTAAAATAACAGCAAAAATTATACACAAAATTGTAATCTGGGAAACTAAATACTATTTAGAAAGTGTATTGTGTCTCACTCAAGGGCCCAACAATGTATCAAAAGAAGTCCACAGCCAAAGTTCTTAATGGGCTCAGTAAAATAAAAGCCACAGATTTAGAAAAGTAAGGGTTTATGGAGATCATATGATTTCTATTGGGTAAAGGAGAAACACGAATTCTGAGAAATAAATATTCTACATTTTGGTATGTGTAGAATGGTAATAAAAAAAATGACCCCTTGAAATGTTGCATGGGTCTTGAAACTTAGCACTGCCTTTGTATGACAACGAGGACAAATGTCATAGTTTAAAAAATACACCAAGAATAATATATTTGAATAAATGGCAAAACACTATGAAAGTATCATAAACAAAGTGACAAAGAAGAACTTTAAAAATGAAGAAAATTATAAGATTACAACCATCAGGTAGTTTTAGTTATGAGTGACAGCACAAATTACACTGCTTTAAAATATTTTTTTAAATTATATTTTCTCAGTTTGAGGAGACTTCTAACACAGTTATATCCCAGCTCTGAGTCTAATCATTTTTCTCAGTTCCATAAAATTTCTAGTGTTGGCTTTGTCTTCAACTTGGCTTCTTTCAAAATCATAAGATGTTTGTGACTGGCACTGGATCTGTATTATCCCTTTTTTATTCCAAGAGGAAAATATATTCTATTTCCCCTAACTATCAAAATACAACTTAATATTAGTTCTGATTAGATCACTCTTAAATTCAAACACTCTGTTCAGGGACTATTTCCATCACCTGTTTCACTTCACTTCAGTTCAATTCAGTTGCTCACTCATGTCCGACTCTTTGTGACCCCATGGACCACAGCACACCAGGCCTCCCTGTCCATCATCGAATCTCAAATTTCACCCAAACTAATGTCCATTCAGGCAGTGATGGTATTCAACCATCTCATCCTCTGTCGTCCCCTTCTCCTATCGCCTGCAATCTTTCCCAGCATCAGGGTCTTTTCAAATGAATCAGTTCCCATCAGTGGCCAAAGTATTGGAGTTTCAGCTTCAACATCAGTCCTTCCTATAAACACTTAGGAATGATCTCCTTGCAGTCCAAGGGACTCTCAAGAGACTTCTCCAACACCCCAGTTCAAAAGCATCAATTCTTCAGCTCTCAGGTTTCTCAGGCTTCCCTGGTGGCTCAGATGGTAAAGCACCTGTCTACAATGCACGAGACCTGGGTTCGATCCCTGGGTTGGGAAGATTCCCTGGAGAAGGAAATGGCAACCCACTCCAGTACTCTTGCCTAGAAAATCCCATGGATGGAGTAGCCTGGTGCAGGTTACTCCGTCCATGGGGTCGCAAAGAGTTGGAAATGACTGAGTGACTTCACTCACAGCTTTCTTTATAGTCCAACTCTCACATCCATACATCACTACTGGAAAAACCATAGCCTTGACTAGATGGACCTTTGCTGGCAAAGTAATATCTCTGCTTTTTAATATGTTGTCTACATTGGTCATAACTTTACCCCAAGATGCAAGCGCCTTTTAATTTTATGGCTGCAGTCACAATCTGCAGTGATTTTTGCAGCCCCAGAAAATAAAGTCTTCCAGTGTTTCCACTGTTTCCCCAACTATTTGCCATGAAGTAATGGGACCGGATGCCATGATCTTGTTTTCTGAATGTTGAGCTTTAAGGCAACATTTTCACTCTCCTCTTTCTCTTTCATCAAGGGGCTCTTTAGTTCTTCACTTTCTGCCATAGGGGTGGTGTCATCTGTATATTTGAGGTTATTGCTATTCCTCCCAGCAATCTTGATTCCAGCTTGTGTTTCTTCCAGTCCAACGTCTCTCATGATGTACTCTGCATATAAGTTAAATAAGCAGGGTGACAATATACAGCCTTGACGTACTCCTTTTCCTACTTGGAACCAGTCTGTTGTTCCATGTCCAGTTCTAACTGTTGCTTCCTGACCTGCATTCAGATTTCTCAGGAGGCAGGTCAGGGGGTCTGGTAGTCTCATCTCTTTCAGAATTTTCCACACTTTATTGTGATCCTCACAGTAAACCACTTTGGTGTATTCAATAAAGAAGAAATAGATGTTTTTCTGGAACTCTCTTGCTTTTTTGATGATCCAGCAGCTGTTGACAATTTGATCTCTGGTTCCTCTGCCGTTGCTAAAACCAGCTTGAACATCTGGAAGTTCATGGTTCAAGTATTGCTGAAGCCTGGCTTGGAGAATTTTGAGCATTACTTTACTAGTGTGGGAGATGAGTGCAACTGTCAGGTAGGTTGAGCATTGTTTGGAATTGTGTTTCTTTGGGATTTGAATGAAAACTGACCTTTTCTAGTCTTGTGGCCACTGCTGAGTTTTCCAAATTTGCTGGCATACTGAGTTCAGCACTTTCACAAAATCATCTTTTTGGATTTGACATAGCTCAACCTGAATTCCATCACCTCCACTAGCTTTGTTTGTAGTGATGCTTTCTAAGGCCCATTTGACTTCACATTCCAGGATGTCTGGCTCTAGGTGAGTGATCACACCATCGTGATTATCTGGGTCATGAAGATCTTTTTTGTACAGTTCTTCCGTGTATTCTTCCACCTCTTCTTAATATCTTCTGCCTCTGTTAGGTCCATACCATTTCTGTCCTTTATTGAGCCCATTTTTGCATGAAATGTTCCCTGGTATCTCTATTTTCTTAAAGAGATCTCTAGTCTTTCCCATTCTGTTGTTTTCCTCTATTTCTTTGCACTGATCACTGAGGAAGGTTTTTTTAATCTCTCCTTGCTATTTTTTTGGAACTCTGCATTCAAATAGGTATGTGTTTCCTTTTCTCCTTTGTTTTTCACTTCTCTTCTTTTCACAGCTATTTGTAAGTTCTCTCTAGAAAGCCATTTTGCTTTTTTGGATTTATTTTCCATGGGGATGGTCTTGATCCTTGTCTCCTGTACAATGTCACGAACCTCCGTCCATAGATCATCAGGCACTCTGTCTATCAGATCTAGTTCCTTCAATCTATTTGCCACTTCCACTGTATAATTGTAAGGGATTTGATTAGGTTCTACCAGAATGGTCTAGTGGTTTTCCCTATGTTCTTCAATTTAAGTCTGAATTTGACAATAAGGCATTCAAGATCTGAGCCACAGTCAGCTCCTATCTTGTTTTTGCTGACTGCATAGAGCTTCTCCATCTTTGGTGGCAAAGGATATAATCGATCTGATTTCAGTGTTGACCATCTGGTGATGTCCATGTGTAGAGTCTTGTCTTATGTTGTTGGAAGTGGGTGTTTGCCATGACCAGTGTGTTCTTTTGGCAAAACTCTATTAGCCTCTACCCTGCTTCAATCGGTACCCCAAAGCCAAATTTGCCCATTGCTCCTGGTGTTTCTTGACTTCCTACTTTTGCATTCCAGTCCCCTATAATGAAAAGGACATCTCTTTTGCGTGTTAGTTATGAAAGGTCTTCTAGGTCTTCGTAGAACCCTTCAATTTCAGCTTCTTCTGCATTACTGGTCTGGGCATAGACTTGGATTACCATAATATTGAATGGTTTGCCTTGGAAATGAACAGAGATCTTTCTGTCATTTTTGAGATTGCATCCATGGACTGCATTTTGGACTGTTTTCTTGACTGTGAGGGCTACTCCATTTCTTCTAAGGGATTCTTGCCCACAGTAATAGATACAATGGCCATCTGAGTTAAATTCACCCATTCCAGTCCATTTTAGTCCACTGATTCATAAAATGTCGGCATTCTCTGTTGCCATCTCCTGTTTGACCCCTTCCAATTTGCCTTGATTCATGGACCTAATATTCCCAGTTCCAATACCATATTGCTCTTTACAGCATTGGACCTTGGTTTTGTCACCAGTCACATCCACGACCAGGTGTTGCTTTTGCTTTGTTTCCATCTCTTCACTCTTTCTGGAGTTATTTCTCCACATTAAGCCTGAGCTAATGCCTATCCCTGTGGACTATAGCATGGAATTAACCCAATTTCCTTAGTTTAGTGTTCTTCCATGGGAGTGCTACTTGCCACTTCTGAACTAATCACTGATTGTCTTTGGGCTCAGTTAGATGCTAGTTTCTGAACTAATCACTGAGGAAAGACAATGGAATTATTCCTTATAGTTTAGGAAAATCCAAGTCTATTACCGGAACTGGGTGTGGGGCTAAAAATTTGACACCATGTGAATGATATACAATTTGGAAAGGGTAAAACTGATGCTGTAGAAGCAACTCCAATATTTGCTGCCTAGAAAAACAGACAATAATTTCTTTTATAAAAATAAAAGGCTATTATAAAACAGGAAAACACAAATGCAAAATGACAAACAGCAAAGGATGTGATCAAGAAATTCACAAAAGAAAAAACACAAGTGATAAATGTCAATAAAATGTAAAAAATACTTTTCTCTTTCAATCCAAAAGGATATCAAGCATGAATATTCATTGGAAGGACTGATGCTGAAGCTCCAATATTTTGGCCACCACATGCTAAGAACTGACTCATTGGAAAAGCCCCTGATGCTGGAAAAGATTGAAGGCAGGAGGAGAAGGGGGTGACAGAGTTTGAGACAGTTGGATGGCATCACCGATTCAATGAACATGAGTTTTAACAAATTTCAGAAGATAGTGATGGACATGGAAGCCTGGTGTGGTGCAGTCCATGGGGTCCCAAAGAGTGGGACTTGACTGAGCGACTGAACAACAGTAATTTATCACATATATACATATTTTAAAGTGAGATTATCTTTTCACATATCATATTTGCAAAAATTGATATTTTGTGTTGGCAAATATTGAGGAAAATGACATTCTCAAATATTTTTGGTGAGACTGTGAATTGGAAATAAAATATTTTCTGAAAGATGGTTTGGCAATTCATGTAAAAAGCCTTAGAAAGAACATCCATTTGAAGAAAGCAAGATGGTGAAGTTGGTGGATGCTGAGCTCAATTCCCACCATGAACACATCAAACATATCTATGCTCACTGTAAATAAACTGGAGTCTGACAGGTAGAAACTTAGACAACCAAGGCTGTAGAAGAAGGTCTACAAGGAGTTGGGTAGGAAGGGAAAAGAAGCCATCAGTTTAGGATCTGCACTCCTGGGAGGGGATGTAAAGGATTGGGAGATTTCATAGGCTCAGAGAAAGTCAATGGGGTGTAAACAGTTCAAATTACATCTTGGAAGCCCCACCCTGGAGTCAGAAACTGGGAAAATGAGTCCCCTTAGCTGATTTGAAAACCACTGGGACTAACAAGAAGGCTGTAAGAAATCTAGACTCTCGATGTGAAGAGTTTGTGGAGGCAACTACACGTTTGCTTACTCACAAAACAAGGCAGAGGAAACATGTTGAAATTACACAGGATGCTAGCTGTTTTCCCATAACAATCCCAGGTCATGACCTAACCCACTCTGAATGCTTGCTCCAGACCCTCTTATTTCATAGAACACCCCTTCCCAAAACTATGGCAAAGGCTTCCATGGCTGAGAAGAATGTACAGGTGCCAGGAATGGAGCCAACTCAGATCTGATCTACATCTGAACAAGTTGAGAGCAGTCATTACCAGTGCTTATGGAGGTGGCACAGTGGGAGTATCTGGAACTCTGAGTGGTGTGCTGGGACTGTCCCATTATGCATCCAAGCCCATATTGGGCACACTTTCTTGCTCCAGCACTCCTTTCTTTTGGGGCAAACTTACATGAAGTGGAATCAGCATGGACCTGAAACTCAGGGCCTCTGTACTACCAACTGGAGACTCAACCTAACTCCCCAAAAGGCAGGGTTGGCTACTGAGCACAGGAGAAGTCTGGGCTCATACCCGGAATTGGTTCTGGCCCCTCTATCTCTAGCCCCACCTCTCACCAAAGTGAGAGTTGCCAATACACAGGAAGCAAATTAATCTGGAATGTAAAATTATGGAAATCGCCCAATAGGAAAAGCAAGAAGAAAAACAAATTAAAAATGAGAACAGTTTAAGAGAATTCTAGAGAACATCAAGTATACTAACATTCACTTTATTGGGGTTGTAGAAGGAAAAGAGAGAGAGAAAGGGGTCAAAAATGTATATTTAACATGCTGAAAGGGAAAAACCTGCAACCTATAATACTCTACCCAGCAAGATTATCATCCAGAATTGGAGAGAAGAACTTCTCAGACAAGCAAAAACTAAGAGTTTATCCATACTAAACCAACTCTAAAAGAAATATTGAAGAGTCTTCTCTAAGTGGAAAAAGAAGTGAAAATATAGAGAAGAGAAAAACTCCCACCAGTACACACAAACACATAGCAAATGTTGTGGATCAACCAATTAGATAATCTAGTATGAAAATTAAAAGACAAATGAATTGTAAATTAAACGCTAACTACAATAAACACCCTATTACATCAATGGACAGAACATCCTGATAGAAAAGCAATAAGAAAACTGTAGCCTTAAATTACAGATTAGAGTAGTTGAACTTAATAGATACCTACAGCATTTGTTGTTGTTCTTCAGTTACTAAGTTGTCTGACTCTTTTGAAACCCCATGGACTGTAGCCACCCAGGTTCCTCTGTCCATGGGGTTTCCCAGGCAAGAATACTGGAGTGTATTGCATTTCCTTTTCCAGGGGATCTTGCTGACCCAGGGATCAAATCTGGATCTTCTGCGTTGCAGGCAGATTCTTTACCTCTTTGCCACCTGGCATAGTCTATCCCAAAATAGCAGAATACACATTTTCAAGTGCACACAGGACATTTTTTCAGGGATGATCAAATGTTAGGCCACAAAATAAGTCTCAACACATTTAAGAAGACAGAAATTGTATCAAGCACTTTTTCTGACCACAATGGTACAAAATGAGAAATCAATTACAGGAGGGGAATATGGGACAAACACAAACATATGGAGACTAAACAACATGCTACTAAAAACCAATGAGCTAATGAAGAAATCAAAAAGGGAATCAGAAAATACTTTGAGGCTAATAAAATCACCAACTTTCCAAAATCTATTGGATTTAGCAAAAGCAGTTCTAGGGGGAAATTTATAGTGACAGATGCTTCCCTCAAGAAAAAAAAAATAGTTGAAATAAACAACTTAACTTACTATATAAATGAATTGGAAAAGGAAGAATAAATTAAGCCCCAAATCTCAGAATGAAAGCAATAATAAAGATCATAGAGGACATTAATAAAATTGAGACTTCCCCTTTCCTAAATTAAAAAAAAAATCTCAATTAAGTGAAAAGATATTTTTTGAAAAGGTAAAATAATTAAGTCTTTAGCCAGGTTCATCAAAAATAAAAGACATATGACTCAAATAAACAAAATAAGAAATGCAAAGGAGACATTACTGCCAATGTCACAGTAATAGGAAAAAATCATAAGAGGATGCTACAAATAGTTTTATGCCAGACAGTTGGACAACCTAGAAGAAACTGACAAATCTCTAGGAACATACAGTCTTTCAAAAATTGAATCAGGTGGAATGTATAGTCTGAATAGATGAATCACTAGTCATTGAATTAAAAAAAAAATCTCTAAGCAAAATAAAGTTCAGGACCACACAGCTTCACAGCAGAATTTTTCCAAACATATACAGAATAGCTTATACCCAACATTCTCAAACTATTCCAAAAAATTGAGAAAATGGAGTATTCCCAAATTATTTTATGAAGCCATTATTATCCTAACACCAAAACCAGACAAAGACACCACCAAAAAAGAAAATTAAATGCCAATATTTCTGTTGAATATAGATGTTAAAGTTCTTTAAAAATTTTTTTTTTAATTTTTTAAATTTTTACTTTATTTTACTTTACAATACTGTATTGGTTTTGCCATACATTGACACGAATCCACCACAGGTGTATATAAGCTCCCAATCCTGAATCCCCCTCCCACCTCCCACCCCATATCATCTCTGGATCATCCCCATGCACCAGCCCCAAGCATCCTGCATCCTGTATCGAACATAGACTGGCACTTCGTTTCTTACATGATAGTATACATGTTTCAATGCCATTATCCCAAATCATCCCACCCTCTCCCTCTCCCTCAGAGTCCAAAAGTTCGTTCTATACATCTGTGTCTCCTTTGCTGTCTCGCATACAGGGTCATCATTACCATCTTTCTAAATTCCGTATATATGTGTCAGTATACTGTATTGGTGTTTTTCCCTCTGGCTTGCTTCACTCTGTATAATCGGCTTCAGTTTCATCCATCTCATTAGAACTGATTCAAATATATTCTTTTTAATGGCTGAGTAATACTCCATTGTGTATATGTACCACAGCTTTCTTATTCATTCATCTGCTGATGGACATCTAGGTTGTTTCCACGTCCTGGCTATTATAAACAGTGCTGCAATGAACATAGGGGTACATGTGTCTCTTTCAATTCTGGTTTCCTCGGTGTGAATGCCCAGCAGTGGGATTGCTGGGTCATAAGGCAGCTCTATTTGCAATTTTTTAAGGAATCTCCACACTGTTCTCCATAGTGGCTGTACTAGTTTGCATTCCCACCAACAGTGGAAGAGGGTTCCCTTTTCTCCACATCCTCTCCAGCATTTATTGCTTGTAGACTTTTGGATCGCAGCCATTCTGACTGGTGTGAAATGGTACTTCATTGTGGTCTTGATTTGCATTTCTCTGATAATGAGTGATGTTGAGCATATTTTCATGTGTTTGTTAGCCATCCATATGTCTTCTTTGGAGAAATGCCTATTTAGTTCTTTGGCCCATTTTTTGATTGGGTCATTTATTTCTCTGAAGTTGAGCTGCATAAGTTGCTTGCATATTTTTGAGATTAGTTGTTTGTCAGTTGCTTCATTTACTATTGTTTTCTCCCATTCAGAAGGCTGTCTTTTCACCTTACTTATAGTTTCCTTTGTTGTGCAGAAGCTTTTAATTTTAATTAGATCCCATTTGTTTATTTTTGCCTTTATTTCCAGTATTCTGGGAGGTGGATCATAGAGGATCCTGCTGTGATTTATGTCGGAGAGTGTTTTGCCTATGTTCTCTTCTAGGAGTTTTATAGTTTCTGGTCTTACGTTTAGATCTAGATCTTTAATCCATTTTGAGTTTATTTTTGTGTGTGGTGTTAGAAAGTGATCTAGTTTCATTCTTTTATCAATGGTTGACCAGCACCACTTGTTAAAGAGATTGTCTTTACTCCATTGTATATTCTTGCCTCCTTTGTCAAAGATAAGGTGTCCATAGGTGTGTGGATTTATCTCTGGGCTTTCTATTTTGTTTCATTGATCTATATTTCTGTCTTTGTGCCAGTACCATTCTGTTTTAACGGCTGTGGCTTTGTAGTAGAGCCTGAAGTCAGGCAAGTTGATTCCTCCAGTTCCATTCTTCTTTCTCAAGATTGCTCTGGCTATTTGAGTTTTTTTGTATTTCCTTACAAATCTTGAAATTATTTGTTCTAGTTCTGTGAAAAATACCGCTGGTAGCTTGATAGGGATTGCATTGAATCTGTAGATTGCTTTGGGTAATATCCTCATTTTCACTATATTGATTCTTCCAACCCATGAACATGGTATATTTCTCCATCTATTAGTGTCCTCTTTGATTTCTTTCATCAGTGTTTTATAGTTTTCGATATATAGGTCTTTAGTTTCTTTAGGTAAGTATATTCCTAAGTATTTTATTCTTTTCATTGCAATGGTGAATGGAATTGTTTCCTTAATTTCTTTTTCTACTTTCTCATTATTAGTGTATAGGAATGCAAGGGATTTCTGAGTGTTGATTTTACACCCTGCAATTTTACTATATTCATTGATTAGCTCTAGTAATTTTCTGGTGGAGTCTTTAGGATTTTCTATGTAGAGGATCATGTCATCTGCAAACAGTCAGAGTTTTACTTCTTCTTTTCCAATTTGGATTCCATTTATTTCTTTTTCTGCTCTGATTGCTGTGGCCAAAACTTCCAAAACTATGTTGAATAGTAGCGGCAAAAGTGGGCACCCTTGTCTTGTTCCTGACTTTAGGGGAAATGCTTTCAATTTTTCACCATTGAGGATAATGTTTGCTGTGGGTTTGTCATATATAGCTTTTATTATGTTGAGGTATGTTCCTTCTATTCCTGCTTTCTGAAGAGTTTTTATCATAAACGGATGTTGAATTTTGTCCAAGGCCTTCTCTGCATCTATTGAGATAATCATATGGCTTTTATTTTTCAATTTGTTAATGTGGTGAATTACATTGATTGATTTGTGGATATTGAAGAATCCTTGCATCCCTGGGATAAAGCCCACTTGGTCATGGTGTATGATCTTTTTAATGTGCTGCTGGATTCTGATTGCTAGAATTTTGTTGAGGATTTTTGCATCTATGTTCATCAGTGATATTGGCCTGTAGTTTTCTTTTTTTGTGGCATCTTTGTCAGGTTCTGGTATTAGGGTGATGGTGGCCTCATAGAATGAGTTTGGAAGTTTACCTTCCTCTGCAATTTTCTGGAAGAGTTTCAGTAGGATAGGTATTAGCTCTTCTAAATTTTTGGTAGAATTCAGCTGTGAAGCCGTCTGGACCTGGGCTTTTGTCTGCTGGAAGATTTCTGATTACAGTTTCAATTTCCATGCTTGTGATGGGTCTGTTAAGATTTCCTATTTCTTCCTGGTTCAGTTTTGGAAAGTTGTACTTTTCTAAGAATTTGTCCATTTCTTCCACGTTGTCCATTTTATTGGCATGTAATTGCTGATAGTAGTCTCTTATGATCCTTTGTATTTCTGTGTTGTCTGTTGTCATCTCTCCATTTTCATTTCTAATTTTATTCATTTGATTTTTCTCTCTTTGTTTCTTGATGAGTCTAGCTAATGGTTTGTCAGTTTTATTTATCCTTTCAAAGAACCAGCTTTTTGCTTTGTTGATTTTTGCTATGGTCTCTTTTGTTTCTTTTGCATTTATTTCTGCCCTAATTTTTAAGATTTCTTTCCTTCTACTAACTCTGGGGCTCTCCATTTCTTCCTTTCCTAGTTGCTTTAGGTGTAAAGTTAGGTTATTTATTTGACTTTTTTCTTGTTTCTTGAGGTATGCCTGTATTGCTATGAACTTTCCTCTAAGCACTGCTTTTATAGTGTCCCACAGGTTTTGGGTTGCTGTGTTTTCATTTTCATTCGTTTCTATGCATATTTTGATTTCTTTTTTTATTTCTTCTGTGATTTGTTGGTTATTCAGCAGCGTGTTGTTCAGCCTCCATCTGTTGGGATTTTTAATAGTTTTTCTCCTGTAATTGAGATCTAATCTTAGTGCATTATGGTCAGAAAAGATGCTTGGAATGATTTCGATTTTTTTGAATTTATCAAGGTTAGATTTATGGCCCAGGATGTGATCTATCCTGGAAAAGGTTCCGTGAGCACTTGAGAAAAAGGTGAAATTCATTGTTTTGGGGTGAAATGTCCTATAGATATCAATAGGTCTAACTGGTCTATTGTATCATTTAAAGTTTGCGTTTCTTTGTTAATTTTCTGTTTAGTTGATCTGTCCATAGGTGTGAGTGGATTATTAAAGTCTCCCACTATTATTGTGTTATTGTTAGTTTCCCCTTTCATGCATGTTAGCATTTTTCCTACATATTGCGGTGCTCCTATGTTGGGTGCATATATATTTATAATTGTTATATCTTCTTCTTGGATTGATCCTTTGATCATTATGTAGTGGCCTTCTTTGTCTCTTTTCACAGCCTTTGTTTTAAAGTCTATTTTATCGGAGATGAGTATTGCTACTCCTGCTTTCTTTTGGTCTCTATTTGCGTGGAATATCTTTTTCCAGTCCTTCACTTTCAGTGTGTATGTGTCCCTTGTTTTGAGGTGTGTCTCTTGTAGGCAGCATATATAGGGGTCTTGTTTTTGTATCCATTCAGCCAGTCTTTGCCTTTTGGTTGGGGCATTCAACCCATTTATGTTTAAGGTAATTATTGATAAGTTTGATCCCGTTGCCATTTACTTTATTGTTTTGGGTTCTGGTTTATACGCCCTTTTTATGTTTCCTGTCTAGAGAATATCCTTTAGTATTTGTTGGAGAGCTGGTTTGGTGGTGCTGAATTCTCTCAGATTTTGCTTGTCTGTAAAGCTTTTTATTTCTCCTGCATATTTGAATGAGATCCTTGCTGGGTACAGTAATCTGGGCTGTAGGTTATTTTCTTTCATCACTTTAAGTATGTCTTGCCATTCCCTCCTGGCCTGAAGAGTTTCTATTGAAAGATCTGCAGTTATCCTTATGGGAATCCCCTTGTGTTTTATTTGTTGTTTTTCCCTTGCTGCTTTTAATATTTGTTCTTTGTGTTTGGTCTTTGTTAATTTGATTAATATATGTCTTGGGGTGTTTCGCCTTGGGTTTATCCTGTTTGGAACTCTCTGTGTTTCTTGGACTTGGGTGATTATTTCCTTCCCCATTTTAGGGAAGTCTTCAACTATTATCTCCTCAAGAATTTTCTCAAGGTCTTTCTTTTTGTCTTCTTCTTCTGGGACTCCTATAATTCGAATGTTGGAGCATTTCATATTGTCCTGGAGGTCTCTGAGGTTGTCCTCATTTTTTTTAATTCGTTTTTCTTTTTTCCTCTCTGATTCATTTATTTCTACCATTCTATCTTCTATTTCATGAATCCTATCTTCTGCCTCCGTTATTCTACTATTTGTTGCCTCCAGAGTGTTTCTGATCTCATTTATTGCATTATTCATTATATATTGACTCTTTTTTATTTCTTCTAGGTCCTTGTTAAACCTTTCTTGCATCTTCTCAATCTTTGTCTCCAGGCTATTTATCTGTGATTTCATTTTGATTTCAAGATTCTGGATCATTTTCACTATCAATATTCGGAATTCTTTCTCAGGTAGATTCCCTATCTCCTCCTGTTTGGCTTGGTTTGGTGGGCATTTCTCCTGTTCCTTTACCTGCTGGGTATTCCTCTGTCTCTTCATCTTGGTTATATTGCTGCGTTTGGGGTGGCCTTTCCATATTCTGGGAATTTGTGGAGTTCTCTTTATTATGGAGTTTCCTCACTGTGGGTGGGGTTGTATCAGTGGCTTGTCAAAGTTTCTTGGTTAGGGAGGCTTGTGTTGGAGTTCTGGTGGGTGGAGCTGGATTTCTCTCTGGAGTGCTATGAATTGTCAAGTAATGGGTTGCGAGATGTCAATGGTTTTGGAGTAGTTTTGGGCTGCCTGTATATTGAAGCTCAGGAGTGTGTTCCTGTGTTGCTGGAGAATTTGCATGGTATGTCTTGCTCTGGAACTTGTTGGCCCTTGGGTGGTGCTTGGTTTCAGTGTAGGTATGGAGGTGTTTGATGAGCTCCTATTGATTAATGTTCCCTGGATTCAGGATTTCTCTGATGTTCTTAGGATTTGGACTTAAGCCTCCTGTTTCTGGTTTTCAGTTTTATTTTTACCCTAGCTTCAGGACTTCTCCATCTATACAGCACTGATGATAAAGCATCTAGGTTAAAGATGAAAGGTTTCTCCACACTGAGGGTCACGGAGAAGAGAAGAGGGAGGGGGTAGTTAGAGGTGACTGGAATGAGATGAGGTGGGATCAAAAGAGGAGAGAGCAAGCTAGCCAGTAATCATGTACTTATGTACGCTCCACAGTCTGGACCACTCAGAGGTGTTCACGGAGTTATACAGGGAAGAGGAGAGGGAGGAAGTAGACAGAGGTGGCCAGGAGGATAAAAGAGGGAAATGAAAGGGAGAGAGTGAGATCCGGCCAGTAACCAGTTCCCTGAGTGTTCTCCACCGTCTGGAACACACAGAGATTCACAGGGTTGCGTAGAGAAGAGAAGGTGGAGGGAGGAGACGGAGGACACCTGGTGGAGAAAAAGGAGAGTCCAAAGGAGGGTAGAGTGGTCAAGCCAGTAATCTCGCTCTCAGGTAAAATTGGGACTGAAGATTGGGTTTTTACATGTGCAAAATTGACAACAAATACCAAAAAGCAAAGATTAAGAATCTGGAGTAGAGATTGGATTTTCAAAAATACAATATTAAAGAAAAGAAGAAGAAGAGGAAAAAAAGAAAGAAAGAAAGAAAGAAACAAACAAAAAACAAAAAAACACAAAGCCACAAGAATTATTAAAAATAATAATTAGAGAAATAGAGTACTTAAAAATTTAAGAAAGTTAAAAAAAAGAGGAAAAAGAAAGAAGAAAAAACAATCACGCAACCCCATCAACTCAAAAAAAAAAGATTGTAAAAGTAGTAAAGGTATATCTGGCCCTTCCTCTGGTGTTGTGGGTTGTATGGGGTCACTTCCAAGGCGGTTCCCTCTGTTTAACTTCCTCTGTTTGTTGGTCTCTTCAGTGTCTGATTTCCATCTTGACACAGGGAGGGTGGTGGTGGACACACTAGGTTCACTATTCAGTCGCGCTGTGGGGAAGGAGGGATGCTGCAAACAAATATTACTGGCATGTGCTTGCAGTGTCTCATCCACTCTGGGCTTGCCCCTGCTCATGGTTCACACCGCTCAGGCTCTATGTAGCTCTGCCGGGGAACCGTCTGAGGCCGACCCTAGCCTTCATGCTCCTCCCTGGTCTAAGCTGCTCAGGCTCAGCGCTCAGGAAGCCCTCAGAGGTGTAGATTTGGTTGGGCCTGCATTTTGTGCCCTTCCCAGGTCCGAGTAGCTCAGGAGTTTGGCGAGCGCAATTGCTGTGACTATGGCCTTTCCCTGTTGCTCAGTTTTCTGGGTGTACTGCTGTCATTCCTTCTCAGGCAGATGATGACTGTCCAGAACCCCCAGAAGTCTTAGTTAACAAAGAAGCCTGCTTGCATTTTGGTAGGTAATGTCTCTCGGGCTGCGATTGCCCCCTTCCAGCCCTTAAGGCTCTGGCTGCCTGTCACCGGAGGGGGATGGTCTGCAGCCGGCTATTTCTGATCCATCCTTTGTTCTGTGCACGGTCCTGGTGGTGTCTTATGTTCGAGTGTTTCGCATGGTAGCTATCTCACAGTCTGGTTTGCTAGCCCAAGTTAGTTTGCTCTGTCCATGCGCGGGGCGTTCTGGCCTGATTCTCAAAAAAGCACTGCAGCCTGCGCCTCCTGTGGCCTGATTCTTAAAAAGCACTGCCGGCTGCACCTCCCGCTCCTCCCTGCCCAGCCCCCACTTGCTAGTGGCGGATGCAGGCATCTGCACTGCTTTTCCGCTGGGGGAGTTACTGTTGGGCTCGTAATCTGTTGGTTTTAATTATTTATTTATTTTTCCTTCCTGTTATGTTGCCCTCTGTGCTTCCAATTTCCTGGTGTTTGGAAACCTCTCTTTTTAAGAGTCTCTTCCCGGGACGGGATTCCCTTCCCAGGACGGAGCTCCCTCCCTACCTCCTTTGTCTCTTTTTTCGTCTTATTATATTTTTTCCTACCTGTTTTTGAAGCCAATGATCTGCTTTGCTGGGTGCCTGATGTCCTCTGCCAGCATTCAGAAGTTGTTTTGTGGAATTTACTCAGCGTTGAAATGTTCTTTTGATGAATTTTTGAGGGAGAAAGTGGTCTCCCCGTCCTATTCCTCCACCATCTTAGGACCGCCCCCTAAAATTCTTAATAAAATATTAGAGTACCAAATTCAACACCACATTGAAACCATCATATACTATTATCAAGATGGACTTATTCCAGGGATACAAGGATGGTTCAATATCTGCAAATTAGTCAATGTGGTACACCACATTAGGGAAGAGAAGGACAAAAATCACATGATCATCTCAACAGATGTGTAAAGGCATAGGCAAAATTCAATATTCATTCATTTCAAAAACTCTCACCATACTTGATATGGAGGGATATATCTGAACATAATGAAAGTGAAAGTGGAAGTCACTCTGTACCCACTCCAGTATTCTAGCCTAGAGAATTCCATGGACTGTACAGTCCATGTGGTTGTCTGAACATAATAAAGGTGATTTATAACAAACAGATAATATCATATTCAGTGGTAAAAAGCTGAAAGCTTTTCCTCTAAATCAGGAACAAGACACAGATGCCCACTCTTGACACTTCTAAAATACTAGAAGTACTAGGCACAGCATCATTCAAGGAAAAGAAATAAAAGTCATCCAAATTGGAAGCAAGAAGTAAAACTGTCACTACTTGCAGTTGACATGATACTATATACAGAAAACTATAAACCACCACAAAAAATGATTAAACAAATTAAATCAAAATGAATTAAAACCCACAATGAAAGACTGGAAACTATGAAACTCCTAGAAGTAAATGTAGGCAGAACACTCTGACATAATTCATAGCAACATTTTTTTCACCTGTCTCCTAAGGCAAAGGAAACAAAAGAAAAAAATGAGATCTAATTAAACTTAAAAGCTTTTGCACAGCAAATGAAAACACTGACAAAATGAAAAGACAACTTACTGAATGGGAGTAGAAAGTGAAAGTGAAGTCACTCAGTCATATCTGACTCTTTGTGACCCCACAGACTGTAGCCTACCAGGCTTCTCCGTCCATGGGATTTTTCAGGCAAGAGTACTGGAGTGGGTTGCCATTTCCTTCTCCAGGGGATCTTCCCTACCCAGGGTTCGAACCTGGGTCTCCCACATTGTAGGCAGATGCTTTTACTGTCTGAGCCAGGAAGTATTTGCAAATGATATGAGTATAAGGGGTTAATAGCCAAAATATATAAACAGATTACTCAATTCGATATTAAAAAAACAAAAAACAAAAAACAATGGGAAGATCTGAATTTCTCCAAAGAAGATATACAGATGGCTAATAGGCACATGAAAAAATGCTGAACATCACTAATCATCAGAGAAATTAAAAACAAATCACAAGGAGATATCACCTCACACCCATCAGAATGCTGCTACTGCTACTGCTGCTGTTATGGCTATCATCAAATCAAAAAGTCTGAAAATAACAAATGTTGGCAAGGATGTGGAGAAAAGGAAGCCCTTGTACTTAATTGGTGAGAATGTAAATTTGTGCAGTCACTATAGAAAACATCATGGAAGTTTCTCAAAAAACTAAAAAAATACGACTACCATGTGACCCAGCAATTCCACTCCCAGGTATATATCAGAAGACAATGAACACAAATTTGAAAAGATACATGAATTCCAATGTTTATTACAGCCTTGTTTACAATAGAAAAGATATTGAAGCAACCAGTGAACAAAACACACATGGTTCATGTCTTCAAAGCACTTGCATGGAGTATGGGATAAGCAAGCATTTGAACACTAGAATAATCCTTAGAAATAATGGCAGATTCATGTTCTTTGAGATGGAAAAATTCTTCCAGCATATTGTATAGAAAAGGAAGGCTACAATAGTGTATATAGTTTGATTCAATTTCTATAAATTAAAAAACTTCACTGATGTATATATGCTCATCCAAATATATGTGTATTATATATATTCTAGCATTATATAGCACATATATATGTTATAAACATTTAAGTAGAACAACAAAGACAAACTATTGACAGCATATATTTCTATTGCCACACTTATTGGTGTCCTCAACCAGTCCATTCTAAAGGAGATCAGCCCTGGGTGTTCTTTGGAAGGAATGATGCTAAAGCTGAAACTCCAGTACTTTGGCCACCTCATGTGAAGAGTTGACTCATTGGAAAAGACTCTGATGCTGGGAGGGATTGGGGGCAGGAGGAAAAAGGGACAACAGAAGATGAGATGGCTGGATGACATCACCAACTCGATGTACATGAGTTTGAGTGAACTGAGGCCTGGCTGCTGCGATTGATGGGGTCTCAAAGAGTCGGACACAGCTGAGCGACTGAACTGAACTGAACTGAAATGAATGGAACTGAATTTCATTTTTATACTTTTTGAATTTCCATATTGCTTTGCCTCGAGTATATATTTACAATTAGTAAACAATGCTCTTTTGAAGCAGAGTAACCAGACATTCAGAGAAGGCAATGGCAACCCACTCCAGGAGTCTTGCCAGGAGAATCCCGTGGATGGCGGAGCCTGGTAGGCTATAGTCCATGGGGTCGCTAAGAGTCGGACACTACTGAACGACTTCACTTTCACTTTTCACTTTCATGCATTGGAGAAGGAAATGGCAACCCACTCCAGCATTCTTGCCGGGAGAATCCCAGGGACAGAAGAGCCTGTTGGGTGTCATCTATGGGGTCACACAAAGTCGGACACGAAGGATGCGACGTAGCAGCAGCAGCAGCAGCAACCCAGATATTAAATTAACATATGCCCAGGTGTCCCTTACAGTTCTTCTTTCTACCTCCATGTTTCTTCGCAGTTTCCACATCATACCTTAGATTCAAGTCATATTCAATACATCTATAACCAGCTTTCTTGGGTCTCAGTGCCTTTGCATTTTCTCCCCCACTGTCTGGGAAGCACGTGTACAACTTTTTACTTGGTGATCTATTTAATTCAGGTAGCTCAGGCTTCATCTCGGGTGTCTTTACTTAAAAGAACTCTTCCCCCACCTCCTTGCCATCAGATTATGACAAATGCCTCTCCTTGTTACCATCACAGCCCAGTGTGGTGTAGTGTGAATCAATTCATCACATAAATGGAAATAACATTACATTCCTCCTTTTCCTGCCCTGTTCTCTCTAGTTTCATTCTAGTTTCTTCCTACTCACCTGGTCCCATTTGCACCAGCCTCCTTGTTTTATTGGAAGGACATAGAAAATACCAATTGGGGGCTTTTGCCCTGGCTGTTTCCTCTCCCCAGAATTTATTCCCCAAGATAGCCACAAGGTCAGTCCCTCATGTCATTAATTAAGTCTTTGCTCAAATGTCCTGGATTAAAAAGGCCATCCCTCACTAACCTCTGGGGTGGAAAACTCCCCATTTCTCATAATTCATAAGGTTCTCTCTATACTGTATAATTCACTATTTTGTCATTAATATTTACCTTCCATCTTCCCTGACTAGCATGTAAGCCCCATGAGAGAAGGATCCTTGGTATTGGTTACCAATGTGTGCCTTGCACCCAGAACACTACCTGAAACACTGCAGAGGGTTCAATCAATTCAGTTCAGTCACTCAGTCATGTCTGTCTCTTTGCAACCCTCCCTGTCCATCACCATCTCCCAAGGCTTACTCAAACTCATGTCCACTGAGTTGGTGATGCCATCTAACCATCTCATCCTCTATCATCCCCTTCTCTTCCCACCTTCAGTCTTTCCCAGTATTAGGGTCTTTTCAAATGAGTCAGATCTTCTCATTTGGAGGGCAAAGTATTGGAGTTTCAGCTTCAGGATCGGTCTTTCCAACGAATAATCAGGACTGATTTCTTTTGGATGCACCGTTGGATCTTCTTGCAGTCCAAGGGACTCTCAAGAGTCTTATCAAACACCACAGTTCAAAAGCAGCAATGCTGCAGCACTCAGTTTTCTTTATAGTACCACTCTCACATCCATACATGACCCCTGGAAAAACAATAGCTTTGACTAGATGGACCTTTGTTGGCAAAGTGATGTCTCAGCTTTTTAATATGCTGTCTAGGTTGGTCATAAATTTTCTTCCAAGGAGCAAGGGTCTTTTAATTTCATGGCTGAAGTCATCATATGAAGTGGTTTTGGAGATCAAAAATAAATAAATAAAGTAAGTAACTGTTTCCATTGTTTCCCCATCTATTTTCCTTAAAGTGATGGGACCAGATGCCATGATCTTACCTTTCTGAAGTTGAGTTTTAAGCCAGTTTTTTCACTCTCCTCTTTCACTTTCATCAACACAGTCTTTAGTTGTTCACTTTCTACCATAAGTGTGGTGTCATCTGCATATCTGAGATTATTCAAATTTCTCCCAGCAATCTTGATTCCGGCTTATGCTTCATCCAGTCCAGCATTTTGCATGATGTATTCTGCATAAAAGTTAAACAAGTAGGGTGACAATAAAAAGTTTGACATTCTCTTTCTCAATTTGGAGCCAGTTTGTTGTTCAATACTGGGGGTTAATTAATACAATTTAAGAGGGAAATAAACATTACACCAAAAAATTTCTGTTTATTTTTGCAATTAAATAACACAAATCCAGACTAATGTGAGAAGGAACTTAATTTGAAATGACAATGGTGATAGGGCCATCGCCCAGACAACAAAAGTAATGGTGAAAATTCTCAAAGATAAGCTTCAACAATACATAGGCCAAGAACATTCAGATGTTTAAGCTGCATTGAGAAAAGGCAGAGGAGAAAGAGATCCAATTGCCAACAATGGTTGGTTCATAGAAAAAGCAAGAGAAATGCAGAAAAAACATCTACTTCTGCTTTGCTGACTATGCCACAGCATTTGACTGGGTGGATCACATCAAATTGTGGACAATACTTAAAGAGATCGGTATAACAATGCAACTTACCTGACTCTTGAGAAACCTGTATGCAGGTCAAGAAACAAGTTAGAACTGGACATGGAACAATGACTGGTTCCAAACTGGGAAAGGAGTACATCAAGGCTGTACATTGTAACCTTGCTTACTTAACTTATATTCAGAGTACATCAAGCTAAAAGTCAGATTGGATGAAGCACAAGATGGAATGAAGATTTCCAGGAAAAATATTAATAAATTCAGAAATGCAGACAACACCATGCTTAAGGCAGAAAGCATAAAGAAACCAAAGACCATCTTGATGAGGGTGAAAGAGGATAGTGAGAAAGCTAACTTAAATCAACATCTGAAAAACCAAGGTCATGGCATCCGGTCCAATCATGTTATGGCAAATAGAGGGGGAAACAATGGAAACAGTGACAGACTTTATTTTCGTGGGCTTCAACATCACAGCAGATGCTGACTGCAGCCATGAAATTAAAAGTCACTTGCTCCATTTTGAGTTTATTTTTGTGTGCGGTGTTAGAAAGTGATCTAGTTTCATTCTTTTACAAGTGGTTGACCAGTTTTCCCAGCACCACTTGTTAAAGAGATTGTCTTTACTCCATTGTATATTCTTGCCTCCTTTGTCAAAGATAAGGTGTCCATATGTGTGTGGATTTATCTCTGGGCTTTCTATTTTGTTCCATTGATTTACATGTCAGTCTTTGTGCCAGTACCATACTGTTTTGATGACTGTGGCTTTGTAGTAGAGCCTGAAGTCAGGCAAGTTGATTCCTCCAGTTCCATTCTTCTTTCTCAAGATTGCTTTGGCAATTCGAGGTTTTTTGTATTTCCATACAAATCTTGAAATTATTTGTTCTAGTTCTGTGAAAAATATGGCTGGTAGCTTGATAGGGATTGCACAACAAAGGAAAATATAAGCAAGGTGAAAAGACAGCCTTCTGAATGGGAGAAAATAATAGCAAATGAAACAACTGACAAACAACTAATCTCAAAAACATACAAGCAACTTATGCAGCTCAATTCCATAAAAATAAATGACCCAATCAATAAATGGGCCAAAGAACTAAATAGACATTTCTTCAAAGAAGACATACAGATGGCTAACAAACACATGAAAAGATGCTCAACATCACTCAATATCAGAGAAATGCAAATCAAAACCACAATGAGGTACCACTTCACACCAGTCAGAATGGCTGCGATCCAAAAATCTGCAAGCAATAAATGCTGGAGAGGGTGTGGAGAAAATGGAACCCTCCTACACTGTTGGTGGGAATGCAAACTAGTACAGCCACTATGGAGAACAGTGTGGAGATTCCGTAAAAAATTGCAAATAGAACTACCTTATGACCCAGCGATCCCACTGCTGGGCATTCACAACGAGGAAACCAGAATTGAAAGAGACACATGTACCCCAATGTTCATCGCAGCACTGTTTATAATAGCCAGGACGTGGAAACAACCTAGATGTCCATCAGCAGATAAATGGATAAGAAAGCTGTGGTACATATACACAATGGAGTATTACTCAGCCGTTAAAAAGAATTCATTTGAATCAGTTCTGATGAGATGGATGAAACTGGAGCTGATTATACAGAGTGAAGTAAGCCAGAAAGAAAAACACCAGTACAGTATACTAACACATATATATGGAATTTAGAAAGATGGCAATGACGACCCTGTATGCAGGACAGGAAAAAAGACACAGCTGTGTATAACGGACTTTTGGACTCAGAGGGAGGGGGAGAGGGTGGGATGATTTTGGAGAATGGCATTCTATCATGTGTACTATCATGTAATAATTGAATCACCAGTCTAGTTTTGATGCAGGATACAGCGTGCTTGGGGTGGGTGCATGGGGATGACCCACTGAGATGTTATGGGGAGGGAGGTGGGAGGGGGGTTCATGTTTGGGAACACATGTAAGAACTAAAGATTTCAAAATTTAAAAAAAAAATAAAATTAAATTAAATTAAAAAAAAAAGTCACTTGCTCCATGGAAGAAAAGCCATGACTGACCCAGAAAGCATATCAAAAAGCAGAGACATCACTGTGCTGCCAGAGGTCCGTATATCAAAGCAAAGGCTGTTTCAGTAGCCATATATGGATGTGATTGTTAGACCATAAAGAAAGCTGAGGACTGAAGAATTGATGCTTTTGAACTGTGGTGGTAAAGAAGATTCTTGAGAGTCCCTAGGCCTGCAAGGAAATCAAACCCGTCAACCCTAACGGAAATCAATCCTGATTATTCACTAGAAGGACTGACATTGTAGCTGAAACTCCAGTACTTTGTCCACCTGATGCAAAGAACTGACTCATTGGAAAAGATTCTGTTGCTGGCAAGGAATGAAAGCCAAAGGAGAAGGAGATGACAGAGGATGAGATGGTTGGATGGCATCGGGGATTCGATGGACTTGAGTTTCAGCAAGCTCTGGGAGTTGGTGATGGACAGGGAAGCCTGGTGTGCTGCAGTCCATGGGGTTGCACAGAGTCATGTTGGGAGCCACGTTAGGCATTAAGGGCAAAATGGAGCCATGGCTTCAAGCCCATCTGTACTTCACGAAGGCACAGACCAAAAATGAAGGAGATAGGACTTGTGATTTTGAATTGTCTTTTCCTTTCCTTGGCTGAGTTGACTGAAAAGGAATATTAAGGTGCTTAATGTTCTTGAGAAGACCATGAGAAGGCAGAAAGCCTTGTCTGCAGCTGTGCTCAGAGAAAAATTCATAAAGTTAATCACTGACATTTATTCAAAGACTTTTACAAAAGAGTGTTCCAGGATGAGCACATAGGCCTCAGCTTTAGGCCATGGGAGGGATTGCTATCTGAAGCCTATTTGTGAGGAAAATGTTTATGGCAAAGGCATTTACTGAATTTAGGGCTTAGAAATAATTAAATAATAAGAAGTTAAAGGTCTAAGGAATGTTGTAATGTAAGCATATTTTACTGTAGCTTATAAAGGTTAGGAATTTTATAGATACAAATAGCTAGACTTTTTAAGAGATAGTGAGCACAGCATGTTAGGTGCAAGTAGGATTTAGAAAGATAAGACATAAACTGAGGCATGTAGCATGAATTACAATATAATCACAAGTTAACTATAGGACACGTAAAAGGAACAAGATAATAAGAGGTAATGCTGACATTGAGAGAAGAGCTGAAGCAGGAAACCTGTTTGAAGAGGAACAATGATTTATACAGATAAGAAATCTGGATGAGGGGGAACTGAAAATGTCAAACCTCTGACCTAATGCTTTTGTAAAAGTATAAAAGAAAACCTTAAACTTGAAATAAATGTGCAGCCCAGGAAAACTGAGAGGCTGCGTCGTTATTCACCGATACTGTCCCTCCCGTCAGACTGAATCCCTGGCTGCTGGAGCTGGACTCTGGAAGAGTCGGACACAACTGAACGACTGAAAAGAATTGATTGCAATAGGGAGAATGTTTTGAACACACGTTCTTAACATGTCTCAAAACGGAAGAGAGAATGATATTTCTTTAACATGAAAGGATAAGGAGGGTGAGCAACAACTCTGTGTGTGTGTGTGTGTGTGTCTGTGTGTGAGTTTGTGTATCTGTGTGTGTGTGTGTGTGTGTGTGTGTGTGTGTCTGTGAGAGATGGGGCAAGAGGTGGGGATGGATGAAGACAGCTTGATGGAGCAGTGTGACAGGAAGTGTTTCTTTCTGTAGTGAGCTGATTCTTAGAATGAGCTGTTAAGGGAGCCAGAAAGGTCTGACGCTTAGTGCTTGCTCAAGCTTGGGGGAAAGCTGAAGTTCAGAGGAGAGAAGGTTGGTTAAAGCTTAGCCAAGCCAAATCAGTGGGTATATTATGGATGACTGTGAGCACTTGGCCAGTCTCTGCTGTTGTTTAAGAGAGGCAAAGTCAGCCCTTAGACAGTATTGTTGTTACCAAAATTGCAAGTCCATGTGCTTGATGCAGAATGAGGCCCATCAAAACTTAAGGTTTGAGTTTGGGACAGGGAAAGGTTTATTACAGGTTCATACAAGGATGAGGGTGGCTCTTGCCCTAAGAACCCAAAGTTACTGAACGTGTTCAGTAAGTATGTTTAACAGCACAGGTTAGAGAAAGTTGTGGTAAGTTGTTTGAGACTTCGTGGTGTCACACCCTTTGTGCTTAAGGTTAGGTCATGGTCAGGTAATGATGTTCCTAAATATCTCTATCAGATGGATGTCATTTTCTGTCCTGACAAGAGAGGGCAAAGTCTCAAGGAACAACTTTCCCCATGAAATGTCCCATCCTGGTCAAACAGAAACAGGTTTCAATTGGCAGCTCCTTCAGGGCAAGCTTCCCATATTCTACCCAGCTCTCATCCTCGATGGAGCCAGGTACCCAACACAATAGGTCCTGTCTCCTCAAGCTGTCCAACTGAGGAGACCAGTTCTCACAGACTGAGACCCAGAAAGATGGCCACCTGCTATTAAGTTGCAGAGACAGGGATGGGGGAGAGGTTCACCGCTCCTCACGGCCTGGGCCAAGGCTAGTGGAGGGACTTAGTGAGGGCTCTGAATCACTAAAGGATGTAGTCCCCAGTCTATTCCCTGGGACCATCCAGCTCACCCACTGGCGCAACGTTGGGTGATCTCCAGGCCCTCCAAAAGCATGCCAGAATCTCTCTTCTCTCACTTTCCACCTGATGACCACCACACCACCCTTACTTAATCACTTCCCCAATGGTCCCTCATTGACAGTAACTGTGGGCAGGGCCCACTGAGGTGTTGATCAATAGCTGAGCAGGACAATGAATGGCCACTCCTTGACAGTTGGCGGCTTGTAAATGGGGCCACCTGAGGCACCAAGCAAGGCTGAGCCACACCTGTTGCCTAGGAACAGGGTGGGTTGAAAAGAAGCACACCAATGGCGAACTGCACAGGGCTGTGCTCACTCTGCTCTGTTACACTGTGCATAGAATAAGAATCACTGTGAGGTTAAGGTTTGTCAAAGTCGTTCTCAAGGTGGGCTGGCTTTCACATTCTTGTTGGCTTTGAAATATTAGCTATGCTATATGCGGCACATGTGATCATGTGGCAGCTGTGGGAGGGGCATATAGATGAGCACGGCTCACAGGCATGCCTGGCAATACAATGAAAAGAATGATGTACCAAAGTTAAAGAAGCCTGTGAAATCAAATCCTGATTAGGAACAGAGTCAATTAAATAGAGTAAAGCACACTGGACCCAACGTCCCCTTAGGTAACAGAGCAGCATGAGCACAGCCCTTAGCAGGTAGCCATTGCTGTGCCTGATGACTCCACATCCTGTTACTAAGCAACCGGTCTTGCCTAGCGATTGGACAGTGCAACCCTGGGCCCTGCCCATAAGCAACCAACTATCAATGAGGTACCTACTGGTACTTCTCCTGCTCAGCTATTGGTCAGCTCCACAGTGGGCCCTATCTGATGATCACTGTTAATGTGGGCCCACTGGGGAAGTGACTCACTCAAGAGTTAGGGGCAGAGTGGTAAACGGACTCTTGCCTTTGGGCACCTTCCTTTTCTTTTCTTCATTTTTTTGTAAATCGGGAATGTATTTCTGGTAGATGGGGCAAGGTGAGTTTCCCTCCTCAATATGAGAGTTGAAGTGTCCCCAACAATATTAGTGGAGGAGGCATTTAACACTTTCTTTGCTCTAAAGTGTAATCTTATGGAGACGGTGTATAGATCTTGGGGCAACGGACTGAAGATGCACCAAGCCTTGGGGTCTCTAAAGCTCATTGGAGTAGAAAAAACTTCCAACCTGTTCTTAATTACCTGCTTGTTCTTCAGTTCCTGAAGCCCCTCAAGAACCCCTGATAGGAAGAGGGTGGTCTAAAGATGAAGTGACTAGAGGACTCTGAAGTGCTGAAATGGGATGAAAAGTGTTTGGCAGAGGTTCATACAGGGATGGAGGGGGCAGGAGTGTGGAAGGGGGACATCCAAGTCCAAGAATAAAGGGCACTGAAGGAAAGTCTGAGGGTCATGAGAAGAAACACCATGCCCCTGAATCACCACTCCCCTGAATCAAACACACAGAGGGGTCAAGGGTGGGAAAGGTGTATCATGGCCTCCCTCAGCACCCACTAACCCATGTTGATGGGCACAGTGGTACATTGTGATGTCTAAGACCCCAAAGCCACCATTGGCTGGGGGAGTGCCTAGCTGACCAATCAGAGTGAAGGGTGTGGCTCCTCATTGTCCTGGGAAGGTATATATAGGGAGGTCAGAGGCAGAGATTCTGGGTTAGGCCACTTCATGGTGTCATCATGGCTATGGTAACCAGGAAGCCACGGCAGCCAAGAAGAGTTGCAGTGCGGTTTGCTTCCAGCATGAAAGGAAGAAAGAAGACCCTTTGGCAACGGAGATACAGAGGCAGTGTCAAGGTAAGATGATTCCATCGACACTCCCCAGGTTCTCCATTGACTTTGGTGCCCAAGACCTCTACACTGCCCTTGCCTGGCGCAAAAGTCCTTATCAGGCCACCTCCCTTTTCATGAAATCTCCCTTCCAACTCAGTTGTTATACTCTTTCCTCAAAACTCATACCCTTCTTTTGTCTTTCAAGGCACGAAATATGACCGTGAGCGTCAGAAGACCTCTAAAAGGAACCTTGAGAAAGAAAATCCGATCGTACGCCACTGCGTCGAAGAAGGTGAAGAAAACAAGAGAAGCAAACTGTTTTCTCCGTTCCTGTGCACGTGAGAACCTGAACCAAAGCCGCAAAAGGTACCAAACTATGAGTCAGAGTCAAAGAAGGAGGCAGAATCAAAAGAGAAGATAAGCTCAGCCACCCCAGAATGAGAGACCCTGGAGAAGTACAACCTGGGCAGCCAGTAACTGAATAGAAAAGGTCAGACAGTTTAGAATTGTGTCTCCAGTGGTCTGCTTTCTTAGCAATGGTTAACCAGGAAAAGACTGACTCTCACACTAACATAGTAAACTGATGGCTGCGATTAAAATAAACATCGAATGGTGAGAAGATGATATTTGTGTGTGTGTGAATTTTCTGATGGGAAGGGAGGGAAGGAAGAAAAGAGGTGGGCACCTGAGTGGGGAGGGGTGCGTGGTCCCGAGAGATTGGGGGACAGACCCTGAGGTCCCCAGTTAGCCAGAGAGGAGAGGCCTGGACTGGGTCAGGAGTCTGCACTGAAGATGGCTAACCCTGCTTAGCAATTGATCTCAGCGGCAAGGAGTAGTGGTGTGGTGTTACTGCCATTGTTTGGGGTGTGGAATGACATTAGGGTCTAGATTGCCAGAACCCAGATGGGAAGAGGGTTTCACATGGGGATGGTGAATGTCATAGTTCCCCTGAGAGAGGCAGGCAGAAATCACATCCTGGCCACTTATGTCATCATGGGCTTTGTTGCATCACTCACCTTTGCTGTCAGCTAAAGGTGCTCAGGAGGCACAAAATGCTGATACAACTGAAACCCACAACCAGCACTCCCAAAGATTAAAATAATGTTTGGAGGGAACAGACCAAATATCACTTAGGCCACTGTTTTCCTAAGAAATTGGTGGGAGCAGTGTGTTCCCAAGGGCAGGGCAGTGGAGGTGGCCCAATCCCGGTGCAGAAGACAAACAGGATCACCACACACGGATAATCTTTTTGGGTGGTGGGCACCATGCAGTTTGTGGGATCTTAGTTCCCTGACCAGGGATTGAACCGGTTCCCCCTCCAGTGAAAGCATGGAGTCCTAACCCCTGGACAGCCAGAGAAGTCAGGACAGAGACTTTTGATACAAGTATTAACATGAGACTGAGTAAAAACTGGTCTCATATGAATCATCATCCCCTAGTATTTCTAAATAACTACAGTCGTCAAAACTTCTTCCCCAAAAAAATCTTTTGTAGTCCAAGCTCTGCAAGTTTTTGTGGTTTAAATATAAGAGTATGGGGTATCTCATTTGAAGGCAAATTGGAAGTGGTCAAACAAGAGATGGCAAGGGTGAACGTCGACATTCTAGGAATCAGCGAACTAAAATGGACTGGAATGGGTGAATTTAACTCAGATGACCATTATATCTACTACTGCGGGCAGGAACTCCTCAGAAGACATGGAGTAGCCATCATAGTCAACAAAAGAGTCCGAAATGCAGTACTTGGACGCAATCTCACAAACGACAGAATGATCTCTGTTCGTCTCCAAGGCAAACCATTCAATAGCACAGTTATCCAAGTCTATGCCCCAAGCAGTAACGCTGAAGAAACTGAAGTTGAACGGTTTTAAGAAGACCTACAAGACCTTTTAGAACGAACCCCCCAAAAAGATGTCCTTTTCATTAGAGGGGTCTGGAATGCAAAAGTAGGAAGTCAAGAAACACCTGGAGCAACAGGCAAATTTGGCCTTGGAGTGCAGAATGAAGCAGGGCAAAGACTAATAGAGTTTCGCCAAGAAAATGCACTGGTCACATCAAATACCCTCTTCCAACAACACAAGTAAGACTCTACACATGGACATCACCAGATGGTCAACACCGAAATCAGATTGATTATATCCTTTGCCGCCAAAGATGGAGAAGCTCTATACGGTCAACAAAAACAAGACCAGGAGCAGACTGTGGCTCAGGTCATGAACTCCTTATTACCAAATCCAGACTCAAATGGAAGAAAATAGGGAAAAACCACTAGAGCATTCAGGTATGACTGCAATCAAATCCCTTATGATTATGCAGTGGAAGTGAGAAATAGATTTAAGGGCCCAGATCTGATAGATAGAGTGCCTGATGAACTATGGAATGAGGTTGGTGGCATTGTACAGGAGGCAGGGATCAAGACCACCCCCATGGAAAAGAAATGCAAAAAAGCACAATGGCTGTCTGGGGAGGCCTTACAAATAGCTGTGAAAAGAAGAGAAGCAAAAAGCAAAGGAGAAAAGCAAAGATATAAGCATCTGAATGCAGAGTTGGTGATGGACAGGGAGGCCTGGCATGCTGTGACTCATGGGGTCACAAAGAGTCGGACACGACTGAGCGACTGAAGCGAACTAACGGGGAAACACACATGACACCAAAGAATTTATGTCTATTTTTGCCATTAAATAAAACAAATGCAGACTAATGTGAGAAGGAACTTTATTTGACATGACAATGGTGATAGGGCCATCGCCCACACAGCAAAAGAAATGGTGAAAATTCTCCAAGATAAGCTTCAACAGTACGTAGACCAAGAACATTCCAATGTTTAAGCTGCATTGAGAAAAAGCAGAGGAACAAGAGATGCAATTGCCAACATCGTTTGGTTCATAGAAAAAGCAAGAGACATCCAGAGAAACATCTACTTCTGCTTTGCCAACTATGCCACAGCATTTGACTGGGTGGATCACATCAAATTGTGGGCAATACTCAAAGAGATCGGTATACCTGACGAACTTCCCTGACTCTTGAGTAATCTGTATGCACGTCAAGAAGCAACATTTAGAACTGGACATGGAACAATGACTGGTTCCAAACTGGGAAAGGAGTACATCAAGGCTGTACATTGTAACCTTGCTTACTTAACTTATATTCAGAGTACATCATGTAAATATCAGATTGGATGAAGCACAAGATGGAATGAAGATTGCCAGGAGAAATATGAATAAATTCAGAAATGCAGACAACACCACGCTTAAGGCAGAAAGCATAAAGAAACCAAAGACCATCTTGATGAGGGTGAAAGAGGATAGAGAGAAAGCTAACTTAAATCAACATGCGAAAAACCAAGGTCATGGCATCCGGTCCAATCATGTTATGGCAAATGGAGGGGAAACAATGGAAACAGTGACAGACTTTATTTTCGTGGGCTTCAACATCACAGCAGATGCTGACTGCAGCCATGAAATTAAAAGTCACTTGCTCCATGGAAGAAAAGCCATGACTGACCCAGAAAGCATATCAAAAAGCAGAGACATCACTGTGCTGCCAGAGGTCTGTATGTCAAAGCGAAGGTTGTTTCAGTAGCCATATATGGATGTGATTGTTAGACCATAAAGACAGCTGAGGACTGAAGAGTTGATGCTTTTGAACTGTAGTGGTAGAGAAGATTCTTGAGAGTCCCTTGGCCTGCAAGGGAATCAAACCCGTCAACCCTAACGGAAATCAATCCTGATTATTCACTAGAAGGACTGACATTGTAGCTGAAACTCCAGTACTTTGTCCACCTGATGCAAAGAACTGACTCATTGGAAAAGATTCTGATGCTGGCAAGGAATGAAGGCCAGAGGAGAAGGAGATGACAGAGGATGAGATGGTTGCATGGCATCATCGGGGATTCGATGGACTTGAGTTTCAGCAAGCTCTGGGAGTTGGTGATGGACAGGGAAGCCTGGTGTGCTGCAGTCCATGGGGCTGCACAGAGTCATGTCGGGAGCCACGTCAGGCGTTACTGACAAAATGGAGGCACGGCCCAAAGCCCCTCTCTTTCTCCCACAAGCACGGACCTGGGATGAAGCAGTTGGGCCTTGTGATTCTGACTTTTTCTTTCCTCTCCTTGGCTGAGTTGACTACAAAGGAATATGAAGGTTCTTAATGTTCTTGAGAGGAGCACGAGAAGGCAGAAAGCCTTGTCTGCAGCTGTGCTCAGAGAAAAATTCATAAAGCTAATCCCTGACATTTGTTCAAGGACTTTTACAAAAGAGTGTTCCAGGATGAGCAAAGAGGTCAGCTTGAGGCCACGGGAGGGATTGCTATCTGAAGCCTATTTGTGAGGAAAATGTTTATGGCAAAGGCATTTACTGAATTTAGAGCTTAGAAATAATTAAATAGTTAGAAGTTAAAGATTTAAGGAACGCTGTAATGGTAGCATATTTTATTATAGCTGATAGATTTAGGAAATTTAAAGATACTAATAGCTAGAAGCCTTTTTAAGAGATAGTGAGCTCAGGATGTTAGGGGCAAATAGGATTTAGAAAGATAAGAAACAAACGGAGGAATGTAGCATGAGTTACAATATAATCACAAGTTAACGATAGGACACATTAAGAGGAAGTAGATAATAGATGGTAAGGCTGAGTCCGAGAGAATCGCTGAAGCAGGAACTCTGTTTGAAGAGCAACAATGATTTATGGAGATAATAAATCTGAATGTGATAAGAAAACTGAAAATGTCAAACTTCTGACCTAATGCTTTTGTAAAAGTATAAAAGAAAACCTTAAACTTGAAATAAATGTGCAGTCCAGGAAAACTGAGAGGCTGCGTCGTTACTCGCGGACACCATCCCTCCCTTCAGATTGAATCCCTGGCTGCTGGAGCTGGACTCTGGCAGAGTCGGGCACAACTGAACGACTGAAAAGCACTGATTGCAATAGGGAGAATGTTTTGAACACACGTTCTTAACATGTCTCAAAATGGAAGAGAAAATGATATTTCTTTAACATGAAAGGATAAGCAGGGTGAGCAACAACTCTGTGTGTGTGTGTGTGTGTGTGAGTTTGTGTATCTGTGTGTGTGTGTGTGTGTGTGTGTGTGTGTCTGTGAGAGATGGGGCAAGAGGTGGGGATGGATGAACAGACAGCTTGATGGAGCAGTGTGACAGGAAGTGTTTCTTTCTGTAGTGAGCTGATTCTTAGAATGAGCTGTTAAGGGAGCCAGAAAGGTCTGACGCTTAGTGCTTGCTCAAGCTTGGGGGAAAGCTGAAGTTCAGAGGAGAGAAGGTTGGTTAAAGCTTAGCCAAGCCAAATCAGTGGGTATATTATGGATGACTGTGAGCACTTGGCCAGTCTCTGCTGTTGTTTAAGAGAGGCAAAGTCAGCCCTTAGACAGTATTGTTGTTACCAAAATTGCAAGTCCATGTGCTTGATGCAGAATGAGGCCCATCAAAACTTAAGGTTTGAGTTTGGGACAGGGAAAGGTTTATTACAGGTTCATACAAGGATGAGGGTGGCTCTTGCCCTAAGAACCCAAAGTTACTGAACGTGTTCAGTAAGTATGTTTAACAGCACAGGTTAGAGAAAGTTGTGGTAAGTTGTTTGAGACTTCGTGGTGTCACACCCTTTGTGCTTAAGGTTAGGTCATGGTCAGGTAATGATGTTCCTAAATATCTCTATCAGATGGATGTCATTTTCTGTCCTGACAAGAGAGGGCAAAGTCTCAAGGAACAACTTTCCCCATGAAATGTCCCATCCTGGTCAAACAGAAACAGGTTTCAATTGGCAGCTCCTTCAGGGCAAGCTTCCCATATTCTACCCAGCTCTCATCCTCGATGGAGCCAGGTACCCAACACAATAGGTCCTGTCTCCTCAAGCTGTCCAACTGAGGAGACCAGTTCTCACAGACTGAGACCCAGAAAGATGGCCACCTGCTATTAAGTTGCAGAGACAGGGATGGGGGAGAGGTTCACCGCTCCTCACGGCCTGGGCCAAGGCTAGTGGAGGGACTTAGTGAGGGCTCTGAATCACTAAAGGATGTAGTCCCCAGTCTATTCCCTGGGACCATCCAGCTCACCCACTGGCGCAACGTTGGGTGATCTCCAGGCCCTCCAAAAGCATGCCAGAATCTCTCTTCTCTCACTTTCCACCTGATGACCACCACACCACCCTTACTTAATCACTTCCCCAATGGTCCCTCATTGACAGTAACTGTGGGCAGGGCCCACTGAGGTGTTGATCAATAGCTGAGCAGGACAATGAATGGC
The DNA here is from genome assembly GCF_032405125.1 of Capricornis sumatraensis. Lineage (NCBI taxonomy): Eukaryota > Metazoa > Chordata > Mammalia > Artiodactyla > Bovidae > Capricornis > Capricornis sumatraensis. The sequence continues at coordinate 60,838,606 of NC_091092.1, read as the reverse complement.
CACTCCTTGACAGTTGGCGGCTTGTAAATGGGGCCACCTGAGGCACCAAGCAAGGCTGAGCCACACCTGTTGCCTAGGAACAGGGTGGGTTGAAAAGAAGCACACCAATGGCGAACTGCATAGGGCTGTGCTCACTCTGCTCTGTTACACTGTGCATAGAATAAGAATCACTGTGAGGTTAAGGTTTGTCAAAGTCGTTCTCAAGGTGGGCTGGCTTTCACATTCTTGTTGGCTTTGAAATATTAGCTATGCTATATGCGGCACATGTGATCATGTGGCAGCTGTGGGAGGGGCATATAAATAAGCACGGCTCACAGGCATGCCTGGCAATACAATGAAAAGAATGATGTACCAAAGTTAAAGAAGCCTGTGAAATCAAATCCTGATTTGGAACAGAGTCAATTAAACAGAGTAAAGCACACTGGACCCAACGTCTCCTTAGGTAACAGAGCAGCATGAGCACAGCCCTTAGCAGGTAGCCATTGCTGTGCCTGATGACTCCACATCCTGTTACTAAGCAACCGGTCTTGCCTAGCGATTGGACAGTGCAACCCTGGGCCCTGCCCATAAGCAACCAACTATCAATGAGGTACCTACTGGTACTTCTCCTGCTCAGCTATTGGTCAGCTCCACAGTGGGCCCTATCTGATGATCACTGTTAATGTGGGCCCACTGGGGAAGTGACTCACTCAAGAGTTAGGGGCACAGTGGTAAACGGACTCTTGCCTTTGGGCACCTTCCTTTTCTTTTCTTCATTATTTTGTAAATCGGGAATGTATTTCTGGTAGATGGGGCAAGGTGAGTTTCCCTCCTCAATATGAGAGTTGAAGTGTCCCCAACAATATTAGTGGAGGAGGCATTTAACACTTTCTTTGCTCTGAAGTGTAATTTTATGGAGACGGTGTATAGATCTTAGGGCAACGGCTGAAGATGCACCAAGCCTTGGGGTCTCTAAAGCTCATTGGAGTAGAAAAAACTTCCAACCTGTTCTTAATTACCTGCTTGTTCTTCAGTTCCTTAAGCCCCTCAAGAACCCCTGATAGGAAGAGGGTGGTCTAAAGATGAAGTGACTAGAGGACTCTGAAGTGCTGAAATGGGATGAAAAGTGTTTGGCAGAGGTTCATACAGGGATGGAGGGGGCAGGAGTGTGGAAGGGGGACATCCAAGTCCAAGAATAAAGGGCACTGAAGGAAAGTCTGAGGGTCATGAGAAGAAACACCATGCCCCTGAATCACCACTCCCCTGAATCAAACACACAGAGGGGTCAAGGGTGGGAAAGGTGTATCATGGCCTCCCTCAGCACCCACTAACCCATGTTGATGGGCACAGTGGTACATTGTGATGTCTAAGACCCCAAAGCCACCATTGGCTGGGGGAGTGCCTAGCTGACCAATCAGAGTGAAGGGTGTGGCTCCTCATTGTCCTGGGAAGGTATATATAGGGAGGTCAGAGGCAGAGATTCTGGGTTAGGCCACTTCATGGTGTCATCATGGCTACGGTAACCAGGAAGCCATGGCAGCCAAGAAGAGTTGCAGTGCGGTTTGCTTCCAGCATGAAAGGAAGAAAGAAGACCCTTTGGCAACGGAGATACAGAGGCAGTGTCAAGGTAAGATGATTCCATCGACACTCCCCAGGTTCTCCATTGACTTTGGTGCCCAAGACCTCTACACTGCCCTTGCCTGGCGCAAAAGTCCTCATCAGGCCACCTCCCTTTTCATGAAATCTCCCTTCCAACTCAGTTGTTATACTCTTTCCTCAAAACTCATACCCTTCTTTTGTCTTTCAAGGCACGAAATATGACCGTGAGCGTCAGAAGACCTCTAAAAGGAACCTTGAGAAAGAAAATCCGATCGTACGCCACTCCGTCAAAGAAGGTGAAGAAAACAAGAGAAGCAAACTGTTTTCTCCGTTCCTGTGCACGTGAGAACCTGAACCAAAGCCGCAAAAGGTACCAAACTAGGAGTCAGAGTCAAAGAAGGAGGCAGAATCAAAAGAGAAGATAAGCTCAGCCACCCCAGAATGAGAGACCCTGGAGAAGTACAACCTGGGCAGCCAGTAACTGAATAGAAAAGGTCAGACAGTTTAGAATTGTGTCTCCAGTGGTCTGCTTTCTTAGAAATGGTTAACCAGGAAAAGACTGACTCTCACACTAACATAGTAAACTGATGGCTGCGATTAAAATAAACATCGAATGGTGAGAAGATGATATTTGTGTGTGTGTGAATTTTCTGATGGGAAGGGAGGGAAGGAAGAAAAGAGGTGGGCACCTGAGTGGGGAGGGGTGCGCGGTCCCAAGAGATTGGGGGACAGACCCTGAGGTCCCCAGTTAGCCAGAGAGGAGAGGCCTGGACTGGGTCAGGAGCCTGCACTGAAGATGGCGAACCCTGCTTAGCAATTGATCTCAGCGGCAAGGAGTAGTGGTGTGGTGTTACTGCCATTGTTTGGGGTGTGGAATGACATTAGGGTCTAGATTGCCAGAACCCAGATGGGAAGAGGGTTTCACATGGGGATGGTGAATGTCATAGTTCCCCTGAGAGAGGCAGGCAGAAATCACATCCTGGCCACTTATGTCATAATGGGCTTTGTTGCATCACTCACCTTTGCTGTCAGCTAAAGGTGCTCAGGAGGCACAAAATGCTGATACAACTGAAACCCACAACCAGCACTCCCAAAGATTAAAATAATGTTTGGAGGGAACAGACCAAATATCACTTAGGCCACTGTTTTCCTAAGAAATTGGTGGGAGCAGTGTGTTCCCAAGGGCAGGGCAGTGGAGGTGGCCCAATCCCGGTGCAGAAGACAAACAGGATCACCACACACGGATAATCTTTTTGGGTGGTGGGCACCATGCAGTTTGTGGGATCTTAGTTCCCTGACCAGGGATTGAACCGGTTCCCCTTCCAGTGAAAGCATGGAGTCCTAACCCCTCGACAGCCAGAGAAGTCAGGACAGAGACCTTTGATACAAGTATTAACATGAGACTGAGTAAAAGCTGGTCTTATATGAATCATCATCCCCTAGTATTTCTACATAACTACAGTCGTCAAACCTTCTTCCCCAAAAAAATCTTTTGTAGTCCAAGCTCTGCAAGTTTTTGTGGTTTAAATATAAGAGTATGGGGTATCTCATTTGAAGGCAAATTGGAAGTGGTCAAACAAGAGATGGCAAGGGTGAACGTCGACATTCTAGGAATCAGCGAACTAAAATGGACTGGAATGGGTGAATTTAACTCAGATGACCATTATATCTAGTACTGCGGGCAGGAACTCCTCAGAAGACATGGAGTAGCCATCATAGTCAACAAAAGAGTCCGAAATGCAGTACTTGGACGCAATCTCACAAACGACAGAATGATCTCTGTTCGTCTCCAAGGCAAACCATTCAATAGCACAGTTATCCAAGTCTATGCCCCAAGCAGTAACGCTGAAGAAACTGAAGTTGAACGGTTTTATGAAGACCTACAAGACCTTTTAGAACGAACCCCCCAAAAAGATGTCCTTTTCATTAGAGGGGTCTGGAATGCAAAAGTAGGAAGTCAAGAAACACCTGGAGCAACAGGCAAATTTGGCCTTGGAGTGCAGAATGAAGCAGGGCAAAGACTAATAGAGTTTCGCCAAGAAAATGCACTGGTCACAGCAAATACCCTCTTCCAACAACACAAGTAAGACTCTACACATGGACATCACCAGATGGTCAACACCGAAATCAGATTGATTATATCCTTTGCCGCCAAAGATGGAGAAGCTCTATACAGTCAACAAAAACAAGACCAGGAGCAGACTGTGGCTCAGGTCATGAACTCCTTATTACCAAATCCAGACTCAAATGGAAGAAAATAGGGAAAAACCACTAGAGCATTCAGTTATGACTTCAATCAAATCCCTTATGATTATGCAGTGGAAGTGAGAAATAGATTTAAGGGCCCAGATCTGATAGATAGAGTGCCTGATGAACTATGGAATGAGGTTGGTGACATTGTACAGGAGGCAGGGATCAAGACCACCCCCATGGAAAAGAAATGCAAAAAAGCACAATGGCTGTCTGGGGAGGCTTTACAAATAGCTGTGAAAAGAAGAGGAGCAAAAAGCAAAGGAGAAAAGCAAAGATATAAGCATCTGAATGCAGAGTTGGTGATGGACAGGGAGGCCTGGCGTGCTGTGACTCATGGGGTCACAAAGAGTCGGACACGATTGAGCGACTGAAGTGAACTAATGGGGAAACACACATGACACCAAAGAATTTATGCCTATTTGTCAATTAAATAAAACAAATACAGACTAATGTGAGAAGGAACTTTATTTGACATGACAATGGTGAGAGGGCCATCGCCCACACAGCAAAAGTAATGGTGAAAATTCTCCAAGATAAGCTTCAACAGTACGTAGACCAAGAACATTCCGATGTTTAAGCTGCATTGAGAAAAGGCAGAGGAACAAGAGATGCAGTTGCCAACATGGGTTGGTTCATAGAAAAAGCAAGAGACATCCAGAGAAACATCTACTTCTGCTTTGCCAACTATGCCACAGCATTTGACTGGTGGATCACATCAAATTGTGGGCAATACTCAAAGAGATCGGTATACCTGACCAACTTCCCTGACTCTTGAGTAATCTGTATGCACGTCAAGAAGCAACATTTAGAACTGGACATGGAACAATGACTGGTTCCAAACTGGGAAAGGAGTACATCAAGGCTGTACATTGTAACCTTGCTTACTTAACTTATATTCAGAGTACATCATGTAAATATCAGATTGGATGAAGCACAAGATGGAATGAAGATTGCCAGGAGAAATATGAATAAATTCAGAAATGCAGACAACACCACGCTTAAGGCAGAAAGCATAAAGAAACCAAAGACCATCTTGATGAGGGTGAAAGAGGATAGAGAGAAAGCTAACTTAAATCAACATCCAAAAAACCAAGGTCATGGCATCCGGTCCAATCATGTTATGGCAAATAGAGGGGGAGACAATGGAAACAGTGACAGACTTTATTTTCGTGGGCTTCAACATCACAGCAGATGCTGACTGCAGCCATGAAATTAAAAGTCACTTGCTCCATGGAAGAAAAGCCATGACTGACCCAGAAAGCATATCAAAAAGCAGAGATATCACTTTGCTGCCAGAGGTCCGTATGTCAAAGCGAAGGTTGTTTCAGTAGCCGAATATGGATGTGATTGTTAAACCATAAAGACAGCTGAGGACTGAATAATTGATGCTTTTGAACTGTGGTGGTAGAGAAGATTCCTGAGAGTCCCTTGGCCTGCAAGGAAATCAAACCCGTCAACCCTAACGGAAATCAATCCTGATTATTCACTAGAAGGACTGACATTGTAGCTGAAACTCCAGTTCTTTGTCCACCTGATGCAAAGAACTGACTCATTGGAAAAGATTCTGATGCTGGCAAGGAATGAAGGCCAGAGGAGAAGGAGATGACAGAGGATGAGATGGTTGGATGGCATCGGGGATTCGATGGACTTGAGTTTCAGCAAGCTCTGGGAGTTGGTGATGGACAGGGAAGCCTGGTGTGCTGCAGTCCATGGGGCTGCACAGAGTCATGTCGGGAGCCACGTCAGGCGTTACTGACAAAATGGAGGCACGGCCCAAAGCCCCTCTCTTTCTCCCACAAGCACGGACCTGGGATGAAGCAGTAGGGCCTTGTGATTCTGACTTTTTCTTTCCTCTCCTTGGCTGAGTTGACTACAAAGGAACATTAAGGTTCTTAATGTTCTTGAGAGGAGCACGAGAAGGCAGAAAGCCTTGTCTGCAGCTGTGCTCAGAGAAAAATTCATAAAGCTAATCCCTGACATTTGTTCAAGGACTTTTACAAAAGAGTGTTCCAGGATGAGCAAAGAGGTCAGCTTGAGGCCACGGGAGGGATTGCTATCTGAAGCCTATTTGTGAGGAAAATGTTTATGGCAAAGGCATTTACTGAATTTAGAGCTTAGAAATAATTAAATAGTTAGAAGTTAAAGATTTATGGAACGCTGTAAGGGTAGCATATTTTATTATAGCTGATAGATTGAGGAAATTTAAAGATACTAATAGCTAGAAGCCTTTATAAGACATAGTGAGCTCAGGATGTTAGGGGCAAATAGGATTTAGAAAGAAAAGAAACAAACGGAGGAATGTAGCATGAGTTACAATATAATCACAAGTTAACGATAGGACACATTAAGAGGAAGTAGATAATAGATGGTAAAGCTGAGTCCGAGAGAATCGCTGAAGCAGGAACTCTGTTTGAAGAGCAACAATGATTTATGGAGATAATCAATCTGAATGTGATAAGAAAACTGAAAATGTCAAACTTCTGACCTAATGCTTTTGTAAAAGTATAAAAGAAAACCTTAAACTTGAAATAAATGTGCAGTCCAGGAAAACTGCGTCGTTACTCGCGGACACCATCCCTCCCTTCAGATTGAATCCCTGGCTGCTGGAGCTGGACTCTGGCAGAGTCGGGCACAACTGAACGACTGAAAAGAACTGATTGCAATAGGGAGAATGTTTTGAACACACGTTCTTAACATGTCTCAAAATGGAAGAGAAAATGATATTTCTTTAACATGAAAGGATAAGCAGGGTGAGCAACAACTCTGTGTGTGTATGTGTGTGTGTGTGAGTTTGTGTATCTGTGTGTGTGTGTGTGTGTGTCTGTGAGAGATGGGGCAAGAGGTGGGGATGGATGAACAGACAGCTTGATGGAGCAGTGTGACAGGAAGTGTTTCTTTCTGTAGTGAGCTGATTCTTAGAATGAGCTGTTAAGGGAGCCAGAAAGGTCTGACGCTTAGTGCTTGCTCAAGCTTGGGGGAAAGCTGAAGTTCAGAGGAGAGAAGGTTGGTTAAAGCTTAGCCAAGCCAAATCAGTGGGTATATTATGGATGACTGTGAGCACTTGGCCAGTCTCTGCTGTTGTTTAAGAGAGGCAAAGTCAGCCCTTAGACAGTATTGTTGTTACCAAAATTGCCAGTCCATGTGCTTGATGCAGAATGAGGCCCATCAAAACTTAAGGTTTGAGTTTGGGACAGGGAAAGGTTTATTACAGATTCATACAAGGATGAGGGTGGCTCTTGCCCTGAGAACCCAAAGTTACTGAACGTGTTCAGTAAGTATGTTTAACAGCAAAGGTTAGAGAAAGTTGTGGTAAGTTGTTTGAGACTTCGTGGTGTCACACCCTTTGTGCTTAAGGTTAGGTCATGGTCAGGTAATGATGTTCCTAAATATCTCTATCAGATGGATGTCATTTTCTGTCCTGACAAGAGAGGGCAAAGTCTCAAGGAACAACTTTCCCCATGAAATGTCCCATCCTGGTCAAACAGAAACAGGTTTCAATTGGCAGCTCCTTCAGGGCAAGCTTCCCATATTCTACCCAGCTCTCATCCTCGATGGAGCCAGGTACCCAACACAATAGGTCCTGTCTCCTCAAGCTGTCCAACTGAGGAGACCAGTTCTCACAGACTGAGACCCAGAAAGATGGCCACCTGCTATTAAGTTGCAGAGACAGGGATGGGGGAGAGGTTCACCGCTCCTCACGGCCTGGGCCAAGGCTAGTGGAGGGACTTAGTGAGGGCTCTGAATCACTAAAGGATGTAGTCCCCAGTCTATTCCCTGGGACCATCCAGCTCACCCACTGGCGCAACGTTGGGTGATCTCCAGGCCCTCCAAAAGCATGCCAGAATCTCTCTTCTCTCACTTTCCACCTGATGACCACCACACCACCCTTACTTAATCACTTCCCCAATGGTCCCTCATTGACAGTAACTGTGGGCAGGGCCCACTGAGGTGTTGATCAATAGCTGAGCAGGACAATGAATGGCCACTCCTTGACAGTTGGCGGCTTGTAAATGGGGCCACCTGAGGCACCAAGCAAGGCTGAGCCACACCTGTTGCCTAGGAACAGGGTGGGTTGAAAAGAAGCACACCAATGGCGAACTGCATAGGGCTGTGCTCACTCTGCTCTGTTACACTGTGCATAGAATAAGAATCACTGTGAGGTTAAGGTTTGTCAAAGTCGTTCTCAAGGTGGGCTGGCTTTCACATTCTTGTTGGCTTTGAAATATTAACTATGCTATATGCGGCACATGTGATCACGTGGCAGCTGTGGGAGGGGCATATAGATGAGCACGGCTCACAGGCATGCCTGGCAATACAATGAAAAGAATGATGTACCAAAGTTAAAGAAGCCTGTGAAATCAAATCCTGATTAGGAACAGAGTCAATTAAACAGAGTAAAGCACACTGGACCCAACGTCTCCTTAGGTAACAGAGCAGCATGAGCACAGCCCTTAGCAGGTAGCCATTGCTGTGCCTGATGACTCCACATCCTGTTACTAAGCAACCGGTCTTGCCTAGCGATTGGACAGTGCAACCCTGGGCCCTGCCCATAAGCAACCAACTATCAATGAGGTACCTACTGGTACTTCTCCTGCTCAGCTATTGGTCAGCTCCACAGTGGGCCCTATCTGATGATCACTGTTAATGTGGGCCCACTGGGGAAGTGACTCACTCAAGAGTTAGGGGCACAGTGGTAAACGGACTCTTGCCTTTGGGCACCTTCCTTTTCTTTTCTTCATTATTTTGTAAATCGGGAATGTATTTCTGGTAGATGGGGCAAGGTGAGTTTCCCTCCTCAATATGAGAGTTGAAGTGTCCCCAACAATATTAGTGGAGGAGGCATTTAACACTTTCTTTGCTCTGAAGTGTAATCTTATGGAGACGGTGTATAGATCTTGGGGCAACGGACTGAAGATGCACCAAGCCTTGGGCTCTCTAAAGCTCATTGGAGTAGAAAAAACTTCCAACCTGTTCTTAATTACCTGCTTGTTCTTCAGTTCCTTAAGCCCCTCAAGAACCCCTGATAGGAAGAGGGTGGTCTAAAGATGAAGTGACTAGAGGACTCTGAAGTGCTGAAATGGGATGAAAAGTGTTTGGCAGAGGTTCATACAGGGATGGAGGGGGCAGGAGTGTGGAAGGGGGACATCCAAGTCCAAGAATAAAGGGCACTGAAGGAAAGTCTGAGGGTCATGAGAAGAAACACCATGCCCCTGAATCACCACTCCCCAGAATCAAACACACAGAGGGGTCAAGGGTGGGAAAGGTGTATCATGGCCTCCCTCAGCACCCACTAACCCATGTTGATGGGCACAGTGGTACATTGTGATGTCTAAGACCCCAAAGCCACCATTGGCTGGGGGAGTGCCTAGCTGACCAATCAGAGTGAAGGGTGTGGCTCCTCATTGTCCTGGGAAGGTATATATAGGGAGGTCAGAGGCAGAGATTCTGGGTTAGGCCACTTCATGGTGTCATCATGGCTACGGTAACCAGGAAGCCACGGCAGCCAAGAAGAGTTGCAGTGCGGTTTGCTTCCAGCATGAAAGGAAGAAAGAAGACCCTTTGGCAACGGAGATACAGAGGCAGTGTCAAGGTAAGATGATTCCATCGACACTCCCCAGGTTCTCCATTGACTTTGGTGCCCAAGACCTCTACACTGCCCTTGCCTGGCGCAAAAGTCCTCATCAGGCCACCTCCCTTTTCATGAAATCTCCCTTCCAACTCAGTTGTTATACTCTTTCCTCAAAACTCATACCCTTCTTTTGTCTTTCAAGGCACGAAATATGACCGTGAGCGTCAGAAGACCTCTAAAAGGAACCTTGAGAAAGAAAATCCGATCGTACGCCACTCCGTCGAAGAAGGTGAAGAAAACAAGAGAAGCAAACTGTTTTCTCCGTTCCTGTGCACGTGAGAACCTGAACCAAAGCCGCAAAAGGTACCAAACTAGGAGTCAGAGTCAAAGAAGGAGGCAGAATCAAAAGAGAAGATAAGCTCAGCCACCCCAGAATGAGAGACCCTGGAGAAGTACAACCTGGGCATCCACTAACTGAATAGAAAAGGTCAGACAGTTTAGAATTGTGTCTCCAGTGGTCTGCTTTCTTAGCAATGGTTAACCAGGAAAAGACTGACTCTCACACTAACATAGTAAACTGATGGCTGCGATTAAAATAAACATCGAATGGTGAGAAGATGATATTTGTGTGTGTGTGAATTTTCTGATGGGAAGGGAGGGAAGGAAGAAAAGAGGTGGGCACCTGAGTAGGGAGGGGTGCGCAGTCCCGAGAGATTGGGGGACAGACCCTGAGGTCCCCAGTTAGCCAGAGAGGAGAGGCCTGGACTGGGTCAGGAGTCTGCACTGAAGATGGCGAACCCTGCTTAGCAATTGATCTCAGCGGCAAGGAGTAGTGGTGTGGTGTTACTGCCATTGTTTGGGGTGTGGAATGACATTAGGGTCTAGATTGCCAGAACCCAGATGGGAAGAGGGTTTCACATGGGGATGGTGAATGTCATAGTTCCCCTGAGAGAGGCAGGCAGAAATCACATCCTGGCCACTTATGTCATAATGGGCTTTGTTGCATCACTCACCTTTGCTGTCAGCTAAAGGTGCTCAGGAGGCACAAAATGCTGATACAACTGAAACCCACAACCAGCACTCCCAAAGATTAAAATAATGTTTGGAGGGAACAGACCAAATATCACTTAGGCCACTGTTTTCCTAAGAAATTGGTGGGAGCAGTGTGTTCCCAAGGGCAGGGCAGTGGAGGTGGCCCAATCCCGGTGCAGAAGACAAACAGGATCACCACACACGGATAATCTTTTTGGGTGGTGGGCACCATGCAGTTTGTGGGATCTTAGTTCCCTGACCAGGGATTGAACCGGTTCCCCTTCCAGTGAAAGCATGGAGTCCTAACCCCTGGACAGCCAGAGAAGTCAGGACAGAGACTTTTGATACAAGTATTAACATGAGACTGAGTAAAAGCTGGTCTTATATGAATCATCATCCCCTAGTATTTCTAAATAACTACAGTCGTCAAACCTTCTTCCCCCAAAAAATCTTTTGTAGTCCAAGCTCTGCAAGTTTTTGTGGTTTAAATATAAGAGTATGGGGTATCTCATTTGAAGGCAAATTGGAAGTGGTCAAACAAGAGATGGCAAGGGTGAACGTCGACATTCTAGGAATCAGCGAACTAAAATGGACTGGAATGGGTGAATTTAACTCAGATGACCATTATATCTAGTACTGCGGGCAGGAACTCCTCAGAAGACATGGAGTAGCCATCATAGTCAACAAAAGAGTCCGAAATGCAGTACTTGGACGCAATCTCACAAACGACAGAATGATCTCTGTTCGTCTCCAAGGCAAACCATTCAATAGCACAGTTATCCAAGTCTCTGCCCCAAGCAGTAACGCTGAAGAAACTGAAGTTGAACGGTTTTATGAAGACCTACAAGACCTTTTAGAACGAACCCCCCAAAAAGATGTCCTTTTCATTAGAGGGGTCTGGAATGCAAAAGTAGGAAGTCAAGAAACACCTGGAGCAACAGGCAAATTTGGCCTTGGAGTGCAGAATGAAGCAGGGCAAAGACTAATAGAGTTTCGCCAAGAAAATGCACTGGTCACAGCAAATACCCTCTTCCAACAACACAAGTAAGACTCTACACATGGACATCACCAGATGGTCAACACCGAAATCAGATTGATTATATCCTTTGCCGCCAAAGATGGAGAAGCTCTATACAGTCAACAAAAACAAGACCAGGAGCAGACTGTGGCTCAGGTCATGAACTCCTTATTACCAAATCCAGACTCAAATGGAAGAAAATAGGGAAAAACCACTAGAGCATTCAGGTATGACTTCAATCAAATCCCTTATGATTATGCAGTGGAAGTGAGAAATAGATTTAAGGGCCCAGATCTGATAGATAGAGTGCCTGATGAACTATGGAATGAGGTTGGTGACATTGTACAGGAGGCAGGGATCAAGACCACCCCCATGGAAAAGAAATGCAAAAAAGCACAATGGCTGTCTGGGGAGGCCTTACAAATAGCTGTGAAAAGAAGAGGAGCAAAAAGCAAAGGAGAAAAGCAAAGATATAAGCATCTGAATGCAGAGTTGGTGATGGACAGGGAGGCCTGGCGTGCTGTGACTCATGGGGTCACAAAGAGTTGGACACGACTGAGCGACTGAAGCGAACTAACGGGGAAACACACATGACACCAAAGAATTTATGTCTATTTTTGCCATTAAATAAAACAAATGCAGACTAATGTGAGAAGGAACTGTATTTGACACGACAATGGTGAGAGGGCCATCGCCCACACAGCAAAAGTAATGGTGAAAATTCTCCAGGATAAGCTTCAACAGTACGTAGACCAAGAACATTCCGATGTTTAAGCTGCATTGAGAAAAGGCAGAGGAACAAGAGATGCAATTGCCAACATCGGTTGGTTCATAGAAAAAGCAAGAGACATCCAGAGAAACATCTACTTCTGCTTTGCCAACTATGCCACAGCATTTGACTGGTGGATCACATCAAATTGTGGGCAATACTCAAAGAGATCGGTATACCTGACCAACTTCCCTGACTCTTGAGAAATCTGTATGCACGTCAAGAAGCAACATTTAGAACTGGACATGGAACAATGACTGGTTCCAAACTGGGAAAGGAGTACATCAAGGCTGTACATTGTAACCTTGCTTACTTAACTTATATTCAGAGTACATCATGTAAATATCAGATTGGATGAAGCACAAGATGGAATGAAGATTGCCAGGAGAAATATGAATAAATTCAGAAATGCAGACAACACCACGCTTAAGGCAGAAAGCATAAAGAAACCAAAGACCATCTTGATGAGGGTGAAAGAGGATAGAGAGAAAGCTAACTTAAATCAACATGCGAAAAACCAAGGTCATGGCATCCGGTCCAATCATGTTATGGCAAATAGAGGGGGAGACAATGGAAACAGTGACAGACTTTATTTTCGTGGGCTTCAACATCACAGCAGATGCTGACTGCAGCCATGAAATTAAAAGTCACTTGCTCCATGGAAGAAAAGCCATGACTGACCCAGAAAGCATATCAAAAAGCAGAGATATCACTTTGCTGCCAGAGGTCCGTATGTCAAAGCGAAGGTTGTTTCAGTAGCCGAATATGGATGTGATTGTTAAACCATAAAGACAGCTGAGGACTGAATAATTGATGCTTTTGAACTGTGGTGGTAGAGAAGATTCCTGAGAGTCCCTTGGCCTGCAAGGTAATCAAACCCGTCAACCCTAACGGAAATCAATCCTGATTATTCACTAGAAGGACTGACATTGTAGCTGAAACTCCAGTTCTTTGTCCACCTGATGCAAAGAACTGACTCATTGGAAAAGATTCTGATGCTGGCAAGGAATGAAGGCCAGAGGAGAAGGAGATGACAGAGGATGAGATGGTTGCATGGCATCGGGGATTCGATGGACTTGAGTTTCAGCAAGCTCTGGGAGTTGGTGATGGACAGGGAAGCCTGGTGTGCTGCAGTCCATGGGGCTGCACAGAGTCATGTCGGGAGCCACGTCAGGCGTTACTGACAAAATGGAGGCACGGCCCAAAGCCCCTCTCTTTCTCCCACAAGCACGGACCTGGGATGAAGCAGTTGGGCCTTGTGATTCTGACTTTTTCTTTCCTCTCCTTGGCTGAGTTGACTACAAAGGAACATTAAGGTTCTTAATGTTCTTGAGAGGAGCACGAGAAGGCAGAAAGCCTTGTCTGCAGCTGTGCTCAGAGAAAAATTCATAAAGCTAATCCCTGACATTTGTTCAAGGACTTTTACAAAAGAGTGTTCCAGGATGAGCAAAGAGGTCAGCTTGAGGCCCCGGGAGGGATTGCTATCTGAAGCCTATTTGTGAGGAAAATGTTTATGGCAAAGGCATTTACTGAATTTAGAGCTTAGAAATAATTAAATAGTTAGAAGTTAAAGATTTAAGGAATGCTGTAATGGTAGCATATTTTATTATAGCTGATAGATTTAGGAAATTTAAAGATACTAATAGCTAGAAGCCTTTTTAAGAGATAGTGAGCTCAGGATGTTAGGGGCAAATAGGATTTAGAAAGATAAGAAACAAACGGAGGAATGTAGCATGAGTTACAATATAATCACAAGTTAACGATAGGACACATTAAGAAGAAGTAGATAATAGAAGGTAAAGCTGAGTCCGAGAGAATCGCTGAAGCAGGAACTCTGTTTGAAGAGCAACAATGATTTATGGAGATAATAAATCTGAATATGATAAGAAAACTGAAATGTCAAACTTCTGACCTAATGCTTTTGTAAAAGTATAAAAGAAAACCTTAAACTTGAAATAAATGTGCAGTCCAGGAAAACTGAGAGGCTGCGTGGTTACTCGCGGACACCATCGCTCCCTTCAGATTGAATCCCTGGCTGCTGGAGCTGGACTCTGGCAGAGTCGGGCACAACTGAACGACTGAAAATAACTGATTGCAATAGGGAGAATGTTTTGAACACACGTTCTTAACATGTCTCAAAATGGAAGAGAAAATGATATTTCTTTAACATGAAAGGATAAGCAGGGTGAGCAACAACTCTGTGTGTGTGTGTGTGTGTGTGTGAGTTTGTGTATCTGTGTGTGTGTGTATGTGTGTGTGTGTGTGTGTGTCTGTGAGAGATGGGGCAAGAGGTGGGGATGGATGAACAGACAGCTTGATGGAGCAGTGTGACAGGAAGTGTTTCTTTCTGTAGTGAGCTGATTCTTAGAATGAGCTGTTAAGGGAGCCAGAAAGGTCTGACGCTTAGTGCTTGCTCAAGCTTGGGGGAAAGCTGAAGTTCAGAGGAGAGAAGGTTGGTTAAAGCTTAGCCAAGCCAAATCAGTGGGTATATTATGGATGACTGTGAGCACTTGGCCAGTCTCTGCTGTTGTTTAAGAGAGGCAAAGTCAGCCCTTAGACAGTATTGTTGTTACCAAAATTGCCAGTCCATGTGCTTGATGCAGAATGAGGCCCATCAAAACTTAAGGTTTGAGTTTGGGACAGGGAAAGGTTTATTACAGATTCATACAAGGATGAGGGTGGCTCTTGCCCTAAGAACCCAAAGTTACTGAACGTGTTCAGTAAGTATGTTTAACAGCAAAGGTTAGAGAAAGTTGTGGTAAGTTGTTTGAGACTTCGTGGTGTCACACCCTTTGTGCTTAAGGTTAGGTCATGGTCAGGTAATGATGTTCCTAAATATCTCTATCAGATGGATGTCATTTTCTGTCCTGACAAGAGAGGGCAAAGTCTCAAGGAACAACTTTCCCCATGAAATGTCCCATCCTGGTCAAACAGAAACAGGTTTCAATTGGCAGCTCCTTCAGGGCAAGCTTCCCATATTCTACCCAGCTCTCATCCTCGATGGAGCCAGGTACCCAACACAATAGGTCCTGTCTCCTCAAGCTGTCCAACTGAGGAGACCAGTTCTCACAGACTGAGACCCAGAAAGATGGCCACCTGCTATTAAGTTGCAGAGACAGGGATGGGGGAGAGGTTCACCGCTCCTCACGGCCTGGGCCAAGGCTAGTGGAGGGACTTAGTGAGGGCTCTGAATCACTAAAGGATGTAGTCCCCAGTCTATTCCCTGGGACCATCCAGCTCACCCACTGGCGCAATGTTGGGTGATCTCCAGGCCCTCCAAAAGCATGCCAGAATCTCTCTTCTCTCACTTTCCACCTGATGACCACCACACCACCCTTACTTAATCACTTCCCCAATGGTCCCTCATTGACAGTAACTGTGGGCAGGGCCCACTGAGGTGTTGATCAATAGCTGAGCAGGACAATGAATGGCCACTCCTTGACAGTTGGCGGCTTGTAAATGGGGCCACCTGAGGCACCAAGCAAGGCTGAGCCACACCTGTTGCCTAGGAACAGGGTGGGTTGAAAAGAAGCACACCAATGGCGAACTGCATAGGGCTGTGCTCACTCTGCTCTGTTACACTGTGCATAGAATAAGAATCACTGTGAGGTTAAGGTTTGTCAAAGTCGTTCTCAAGGTGGGCTGGCTTTCACATTCTTGTTGGCTTTGAAATATTAGCTATGCTATATGCGGCACATGTGATCATGTGGCAGCTGTGGGAGGGGCATATAGATGAGCACGGCTCACAGGCATGCCTGGCAATACAATGAAAAGAATGATGTACCAAAGTTAAAGAAGCCTGTGAAATCAAATCCTGATTAGGAACAGAGTCAATTAAATAGAGTAAAGCACACTGGACCCAACGTCCCCTTAGGTAACAGAGCAGCATGAGCACAGCCCTTAGCAGGTAGCCATTGCTGTGCCTGATGACTCCACATCCTATTACTAAGCAACCGGTCTTGCCTAGCGATTGGACAGTGCAACCCTGGGCCCTGCCCATAAGCAACCAACTATCAATGAGGTACCTACTGGTACTTCTCCTGCTCAGCTATTGGTCAGCTCCACAGTGGGCCCTATCTGATGATCACTGTTAATGTGGGCCCACTGGGGAAGTGACTCACTCAAGAGTTAGGGGCACAGTGGTAAACGGACTCTTGCCTTTGGGCACCTTCCTTTTCTTTTCTTCATTATTTTGTAAATCGGGAATGTATTTCTGGTAGATGGGGCAAGGTGAGTTTCCCTCCTCAATATGAGAGTTGAAGTGTCCCCAACAATATTAGTGGAGGAGGCATTTAACACTTTCTTTGCTCTGAAGTGTAATCTTATGGAGACGGTGTATAGATCTTGGGGCAACGGACTGAAGATGCACCAAGCCTTGGGGTCTCTAAAGCTCATTGGAGTAGAAAAAACTTCCAACCTGTTCTTAATTACCTGCTTGTTCTTCAGTTCCTTAAGCCCCTCAAGAACCCCTGATAGGAAGAGGGTGGTCTAAAGATGAAGTGACTAGAGGACTCTGAAGTGCTGAAATGGGATGAAAAGTGTTTGGCAGAGGTTCATACAGGGATGGAGGGGGCAGGAGTGTGGAAGGGGGACATCCAAGTCCAAGAATAAAGGGCACTGAAGGAAAGTCTGAGGGTCATGAGAAGAAACACCATGCCCCTGAATCACCACTCCCCAGAATCAAACACACAGAGGGGTCAAGGGTGGGAAAGGTGTATCATGGCCTCCCTCAGCACCCACTAACCCATGTTGATGGGCACAGTGGTACATTGTGATGTCTAAGACCCCAAAGCCACCATTGGCTGGGGGAGTGCCTAGCTGACCAATCAGAGTGAAGGGTGTGGCTCCTCATTGTCCTGGGAAGGTATATATAGGGAGGTCAGAGGCAGAGATTCTGGGTTAGGCCACTTCATGGTGTCATCATGGCTACGGTAACCAGGAAGCCACGGCAGCCAAGAAGAGTTGCAGTGCGGTTTGCTTCCAGCATGAAAGGAAGAAAGAAGACCCTTTGGCAACGGAGATACAGAGGCAGTGTCAAGGTAAGATGATTCCATCGACACTCCCCAGGTTCTCCATTGACTTTGGTGCCCAAGACCTCTACACTGCCCTTGCCTGGCGCAAAAGTCCTCATCAGGCCACCTCCCTTTTCATGAAATCTCCCTTCCAACTCAGTTGTTATACTCTTTCCTCAAAACTCATACCCTTCTTTTGTCTTTCAAGGCACGAAATATGACCGTGAGCGTCAGAAGACCTCTAAAAGGAACCTTGAGAAAGAAAATCCGATCGTACGCCACTCCGTCGAAGAAGGTGAAGAAAACAAGAGAAGCAAACTGTTTTCTCCGTTCCTGTGCACGTGAGAACCTGAACCAAAGCCGCAAAAGGTACCAAACTAGGAGTCAGAGTCAAAGAAGGAGGCAGAATCAAAAGAGAAGATAAGCTCAGCCACCCCAGAATGAGAGACCCTGGAGAAGTACAACCTGGGCAGCCAGTAACTGAATAGAAAAGGTCAGACAGTTTAGAATTGTGTCTCCAGTGGTCTGCTTTCTTAGAAATGGTTAACCAGGAAAAGACTGACTCTCACACTAACATAGTAAACTGATGGCTGCGATTAAAATAAACATTGAATGGTGAGAAGATGATATTTGTGTGTGTGTGAATTTTCTGATGGGAAGGGAGGGAAGGAAGAAAAGAGGTGGGCACCTGAGTGGGGAGGGGTGCGCGGTCCCGAGAGATTGGGGGACAGACCCTGAGGTCCCCAGTTAGCCAGAGAGGAGAGGCCTGGACTGGGTCAGGAGTCTGCACTGAAGATGGTGAACCCTGCTTAGCAATTGATCTCAGCGGCAAGGAGTAGTGGTGTGGTGTTACTGCCATTGTTTGGGGTGTGGAATGACATTAGGGTCTAGATTGCCAGAACCCAGATGGGAAGAGGGTTTCACATGGGGATGGCGAATGTCATAGTTCCCCTGAGAGAGGCAGGCAGAAATCACATCCTGGCCACTTATGTCATAATGGGCTTTGTTGCATCACTCACCTTTGCTGTCAGCTAAAGGTGCTCAGGAGGCACAAAATGCTGATACAACTGAAACCCACAACCAGCACTCCCAAAGATTAAAATAATGTTTGGAGGGAACAGACCAAATATCACTTAGGCCACTGTTTTCCTAAGAAATTGGTGGGAGCAGTGTGTTCCCAAGGGCAGGGCAGTGGAGGTGGCCCAATCCCGGTGCAGAAGACAAACAGGATCACCACACACGGATAATCTTTTTGGGTGGTGGGCACCATGCAGTTTGTGGGATCTTAGTTCCCTGACCAGGGATTGAACCGGTTCCCCTTCCAGTGAAAGCATGGAGTCCTAACCCCTGGACAGCCAGAGAAGTCAGGACAGAGACTTTTGATACAAGTATTAACATGAGACTGAGTAAAAGCTGGTCTTATATGAATCATCATCCCCTAGTATTTCTAAATAACTACAGTCGTCAAACCTTCTTCCCCCAAAAAATCTTTTGTAGTCCAAGCTCTGCAAGTTTTTGTGGTTTAAATATAAGAGTATGGGGTATCTCATTTGAAGGCAAATTGGAAGTGGTCAAACAAGAGATGGCAAGGGTGAACGTCGACATTCTAGGAATCAGCGAACTAAAATGGACTGGAGTGGGTGAATTTAACTCAGATGACCATTATATCTAGTACTGCGGGCAGGAACTCCTCAGAAGACATGGAGTAGCCATCATAGTCAACAAAAGAGTCCGAAATGCAGTACTTGGACGCAATCTCACAAAAGACAGAATGATCTCTGTTCGTCTCCAAGGCAAACCATTCAATAGCACAGTTATCCAAGTCTCTGCCCCAAGCAGTAACGCTGAAGAAACTGAAGTTGAACGGTTTTATGAAGACCTACAAGACCTTTTAGAACGAACCCCCCCCAAAAGATGTCCTTTTCATTAGAGGGGTCTGGAATGCAAAAGTAGGAAGTCAAGAAACACCTGGAGCAACAGGCAAATTTGGCCTTGGAGTGCAGAATGAAGCAGGGCAAAGACTAATAGAGTTTCGCCAAGAAAATGCACTGGTCACAGCAAATACCCTCTTCCAACAACACAAGTAAGACTCTACACATGGACATCACCAGATGGTCAACACCGAAATCAGATTGATTATATCCTTTGCCGCCAAAGATGGAGAAGCTCTATACAGTCAACAAAAACAAGACCAGGAGCAGACTGTGGCTCAGGTCATGAACTCCTTATTACCAAATCCAGAGTCAAATGGAAGAAAATAGGGAAAAACCACTAGAGCATTCAGGTATGACTTCAATCAAATCCCTTATGATTATGCAGTGGAAGTGAGAAATAGATTTAAGGGCCCAGATCTGATAGATAGAGTGCCTGATGAACTATGGAATGAGGTTGGTGACATTGTACAGGAGGCAGGGATCAAGACCACCCCCATGGAAAAGAAATGCAAAAAAGCACAATGGCTGTCTGGGGAGGCCTTACAAATAGCTGTGAAAAGAAGAGGAGCAAAAAGCAAAGGAGAAAAGCAAAGATATAAGCATCTGAATGCAGAGTTGGTGATGGACAGGGAGGCCTGGCGTGCTGTGACTCATGGGGTCACAAAGAGTTGGACACGACTGAGCGACTGAAGCGAACTAACGGGGAAACACACATGACACCAAAGAATTTATGTCTATTTTTGCCATTAAATAAAACAAATGCAGACTAATGTGAGAAGGAACTGTATTTGACACGACAATGGTGAGAGGGCCATCGCCCACACAGCAAAAGTAATGGTGAAAATTCTCCAAGATAAGCTTCAACAGTACGTAGACCAAGAACATTCCGATGTTTAAGCTGCATTGAGAAAAGGCAGAGGAACAAGAGATGCAATTGCCAACATCGGTTGGTTCATAGAAAAAGCAAGAGACATCCAGAGAAACATCTACTTCTGCTTTGCCAACTATGCCACAGCATTTGACTGGTGGATCACATCAAATTGTGGGCAATACTCAAAGAGATCGGTATACCTGACCAACTTCCCTGACTCTTGAGAAATCTGTATGCACGTCAAGAAGCAACATTTAGAACTGGACATGGAACAATGACTGGTTCCAAACTGGGAAAGGAGTACATCAAGGCTGTACATTGTAACCTTGCTTACTTAACTTATATTCAGAGTACATCATGTAAATATCAGATTGGATGAAGCACAAGATGGAATGAAGATTGCCAGGAGAAATATGAATAAATTCAGAAATGCAGACAACACCACGCTTAAGGCAGAAAGCATAAAGAAACCAAAGACCATCTTGATGAGGGTGAAAGAGGATAGAGAGAAAGCTAACTTAAATCAACATCCGAAAAACCAAGGTCATGGCATCCGGTCCAATCATGTTATGGCAAATAGAGGGGGAGACAATGGAAACAGTGACAGACTTTATTTTCGTGGGCTTCAACATCACAGCAGATGCTGACTGCAGCCATGAAATTAAAAGTCACTTGCTCCATGGAAGAAAAGCCATGACTGACCCAGAAAGCATATCAAAAAGCAGAGATATCACTTTGCTGCCAGAGGTCCGTATGTCAAAGCGAAGGTTGTTTCAGTAGCCGAATATGGATGTGATTGTTAAACCATAAAGACAGCTGAGGACTGAATAATTGATGCTTTTGAACTGTGGTGGTAGAGAAGATTCCTGAGAGTCCCTTGGCCTGCAAGGTAATCAAACCCGTCAACCCTAACGGAAATCAATCCTGATTATTCACTAGAAGGACTGACATTGTAGCTGAAACTCCAGTTCTTTGTCCACCTGATGCAAAGAACTGACTCATTGGAAAAGATTCTGATGCTGGCAAGGAATGAAGGCCAGAGGAGAAGGAGATGACAGAGGATGAGATGGTTGCATGGCATCGGGGATTCGATGGACTTGAGTTTCAGCAAGCTCTGGGAGTTGGTGATGGACAGGGAAGCCTGGTGTGCTGCAGTCCATGGGGCTGCACAGAGTCATGTCGGGAGCCACGTCAGGCGTTACTGACAAAATGGAGGCACGGCCCAAAGCCCCTCTCTTTCTCCCACAAGCACGGACCTGGGATGAAGCAGTTGGGCCTTGTGATTCTGACTTTTTCTTTCCTCTCCTTGGCTGAGTTGACTACAAAGGAACATTAAGGTTCTTAATGTTCTTGAGAGGAGCACGAGAAGGCAGAAAGCCTTGTCTGCAGCTGTGCTCAGAGAAAAATTCATAAAGCTAATCCTTGACATTTGTTCAAGGACTTTTACAAAAGAGTGTTCCAGGATGAGCAAAGAGGTCAGCTTGAGGCCCCGGGAGGGATTGCTATCTGAAGCCTATTTGTGAGGAAAATGTTTATGGCAAAGGCATTTACTGAATTTAGAGCTTAGAAATAATTAAATAGTTAGAAGTTAAAGATTTAAGGAATGCTGTAATGGTAGCATATTTTATTATAGCTGATAGATTTAGGAAATTTAAAGATACTAATAGCTAGAAGCCTTTTTAAGAGATAGTGAGCTCAGGATGTTAGGGGCAAATAGGATTTAGAAAGATAAGAAACAAACGGAGGAATGTAGCATGAGTTACAATATAATCACAAGTTAACGATAGGACACATTAAGAGGAAGTAGATAATAGAAGGTAAAGCTGAGTCCGAGAGAATCGCTGAAGCAGGAACTCTGTTTGAAGAGCAACAATGATTTATGGAGATAATAAATCTGAATATGATAAGAAAACTGAAAATGTCAAACTTCTGACCTAATGCTTTTGTAAAAGTATAAAAGAAAACCTTAAACTTGAAATAAATGTGCAGTCCAGGAAAACTGAGAGGCTGCATGGTTACTCGCGGACACCATCGCTCCCTTCAGATTGAATCCCTGGCTGCTGGAGCTGGACTCTGGCAGAGTCGGGCACAACTGAACGACTGAAAAGAACTGATTGCAATAGGGAGAATGTTTTGAACACACGTTCTTAACATGTCTCAAAATGGAAGAGAAAATGATATTTCTTTAACATGAAAGGATAAGCAGGGTGAGCAACAACTCTGTGTGTGTGTGTGTGTGTGTGTGAGTTTGTGTATCTGTGTGTGTGTGTGTGTGTGTGTGTGTGTGTGTGTGTGTGTGTGTGTCTGTGAGAGATGGGGCAAGAGGTGGGGATGGATGAACAGACAGCTTGATGGAGCAGTGTGACAGGAAGTGTTTCTTTCTGTAGTGAGCTGATTCTTAGAATGAGCTGTTAAGGGAGCCAGAAAGGTCTGACGCTTAGTGCTTGCTCAAGCTTGGGGGAAAGCTGAAGTTCAGAGGAGAGAAGGTTGGTTAAAGCTTAGCCAAGCCAAATCAGTGGGTATATTATGGATGACTGTGAGCACTTGGCCAGTCTCTGCTGTTGTTTAAGAGAGGCAAAGTCAGCCCTTAGACAGTATTGTTGTTACCAAAATTGCCAGTCCATGTGCTTGATGCAGAATGAGGCCCATCAAAACTTAAGGTTTGAGTTTGGGACAGGGAAAGGTTTATTACAGATTCATACAAGGATGAGGGTGGCTCTTGCCCTAAGAACCCAAAGTTACTGAACGTGTTCAGTAAGTATGTTTAACAGCAAAGGTTAGAGAAAGTTGTGGTAAGTTGTTTGAGACTTCGTGGTGTCACACCCTTTGTGCTTAAGGTTAGGTCATGGTCAGGTAATGATGTTCCTAAATATCTCTATCAGATGGATGTCATTTTCTGTCCTGACAAGAGAGGGCAAAGTCTCAAGGAACAACTTTCCCCATGAAATGTCCCATCCTGGTCAAACAGAAACAGGTTTCAATTGGCAGCTCCTTCAGGGCAAGCTTCCCATATTCTACCCAGCTCTCATCCTCGATGGAGCCAGGTACCCAACACAATAGGTCCTGTCTCCTCAAGCTGTCCAACTGAGGAGACCAGTTCTCACAGACTGAGACCCAGAAAGATGGCCACCTGCTATTAAGTTGCAGAGACAGGGATGGGGGAGAGGTTCACCGCTCCTCACGGCCTGGGCCAAGGCTAGTGGAGGGACTTAGTGAGGGCTCTGAATCACTAAAGGATGTAGTCCCCAGTCTATTCCCTGGGACCATCCAGCTCACCCACTGGCGCAATGTTGGGTGATCTCCAGGCCCTCCAAAAGCATGCCAGAATCTCTCTTCTCTCACTTTCCACCTGATGACCACCACACCACCCTTACTTAATCACTTCCCCAATGGTCCCTCATTGACAGTAACTGTGGGCAGGGCCCACTGAGGTGTTGATCAATAGCTGAGCAGGACAATGAATGGCCACTCCTTGACAGTTGGCGGCTTGTAAATGGGGCCACATGAGGCACCAAGCAAGGCTGAGCCACACCTGTTGCCTAGGAACAGGGTGGGTTGAAAAGAAGCACACCAATGGCGAACTGCATAGGGCTGTGCTCACTCTGCTCTGTTACACTGTGCATAGAATAAGAATCACTGTGAGGTTAAGGTTTGTCAAAGTCGTTCTCAAGGTGGGCTGGCTTTCACATTCTTGTTGGCTTTGAAATATTAGCTATGCTATATGCGGCACATGTGATCATGTGGCAGCTGTGGGAGGGGCATATAGATGAGCACGGCTCACAGGCATGCCTGGCAATACAATGAAAAGAATGATGTACCAAAGTTAAAGAAGCCTGTGAAATCAAATCCTGATTAGGAACAGAGTCAATTAAACAGAGTAAAGCACACTGGACCCAACGTCTCCTTAGGTAACAGAGCAGCATGAGCACAGCCCTTAGCAGGTAGCCATTGCTGTGCCTGATGACTCCACATCCTGTTACTAAGCAACCGGTCTTGCCTAGCAATTGGACAGTGCAACCCTGGGCCCTGCCCATAAGCAACCAACTATCAATGAGGTACCTACTGGTACTTCTCCTGCTCAGCTATTGGTCAGCTCCACAGTGGGCCCTATCTGATGATCACTGTTAATGTGGGCCCACTGGGGAAGTGACTCACTCAAGAGTTAGGGGCACAGTGGTAAACGGACTCTTGCCTTTGGGCACCTTCCTTTTCTTTTCTTCATTATTTTGTAAATCGGGAATGTATTTCTGGTAGATGGGGCAAGGTGAGTTTCCCTCCTCAATATGAGAGTTGAAGTGTCCCCAACAATATTAGTGGAGGAGGCATTTAACACTTTCTTTGCTCTGAAGTGTAATCTTATGGAGACGGTGTATAGATCTTGGGGCAAGGGACTGAAGATGCACCAAGCCTTGGGGTCTCTAAAGCTCATTGGAGTAGAAAAAACTTCCAACCTGTTCTTAATTACCTGCTTGTTCTTCAGTTCCTTAAGCCCCTCAAGAACCCCTGATAGGAAGAGGGTGGTCTAAAGATGAAGTGACTAGAGGACTCTGAAGTGCTGAAATGGGATGAAAAGTGTTTGGCAGAGGTTCATACAGGGATGGAGGGGGCAGGAGTGTGGAAGGGGGACATCCAAGTCCAAGAATAAAGGGCACTGAAGGAAAGTCTGAGGGTCATGAGAAGAAACACCATGCCCCTGAATCACCACTCCCCAGAATCAAACACACAGAGGGGTCAAGGGTGGGAAAGGTGTATCATGGCCTCCCTCAGCACCCACTAACCCATGTTGATGGGCACAGTGGTACATTGTGATGTCTAAGACCCTAAAGCCACCATTGGCTGGGGGAGTGCCTAGCTGACCAATCAGAGTGAAGGGTGTGGCTCCTCATTGTCCTGGGAAGGTATATATAGGGAGGTCAGAGGCAGAGATTCTGGGTTAGGCCACTTCATGGTGTCATCATGGCTACGGTAACCAGGAAGCCACGGCAGCCAAGAAGAGTTGCAGTGCGGTTTGCTTCCAGCATGAAAGGAAGAAAGAAGACCCTTTGGCAACGGAGATACAGAGGCAGTGTCAAGGTAAGATGATTCCATCGACACTCCCCAGGTTCTCCATTGACTTTGGTGCCCAAGACCTCTACACTGCCCTTGCCTGGCGCAAAAGTCCTCATCAGGCCACCTCCCTTTTCATGAAATCTCCCTTCCAACTCAGTTGTTATACTCTTTCCTCAAAACTCATACCCTTCTTTTGTCTTTCAAGGCACGAAATATGACCGTGAGCGTCAGAAGACCTCTAAAAGGAACCTTGAGAAAGAAAATCCGATCGTACGCCACTCCGTCGAAGAAGGTGAAGAAAACAAGAGAAGCAAACTGTTTTCTCCGTTCCTGTGCATGTGAGAACCTGAACCAAAGCCGCAAAAGGTACCAAACTAGGAGTCAGAGTCAAAGAAGGAGGCAGAATCAAAAGAGAAGATAAGCTCAGCCACCCCAGAATGAGAGACCCTGGAGAAGTACAACCTGGGCAGCCAGTAACTGAATAGAAAAGGTCAGACAGTTTAGAATTGTGTCTCCAGTGGTCTGCTTTCTTAGAAATGGTTAACCAGGAAAAGACTGACTCTCACACTAACATAGTAAACTGATGGCTGCGATTAAAATAAACATTGAATGGTGAGAAGATGATATTTGTGTGTGTGTGAATTTTCTGATGGGAAGGGAGGGAAGGAAGAAAAGAGGTGGGCACCTGAGTGGGGAGGGGTGCGCGGTCCCGAGAGATTGGGGGACAGACCCTGAGGTCCCCAGTTAGCCAGAGAGGAGAGGCCTGGACTGGGTCAGGAGTCTGCACTGAAGATGGTGAACCCTGCTTAGCAATTGATCTCAGCGGCAAGGAGTAGTGGTGTGGTGTTACTGCCATTGTTTGGGGTGTGGAATGACATTAGGGTCTAGATTGCCAGAACCCAGATGGGAAGAGGGTTTCACATGGGGATGGCGAATGTCATAGTTCCCCTGAGAGAGGCAGGCAGAAATCACATCCTGGCCACTTATGTCATAATGGGCTTTGTTGCATCACTCACCTTTGCTGTCAGCTAAAGGTGCTCAGGAGGCACAAAATGCTGATACAACTGAAACCCACAACCAGCACTCCCAAAGATTAAAATAATGTTTGGAGGGAACAGACCAAATATCACTTAGGCCACTGTTTTCCTAAGAAATTGGTGGGAGCAGTGTGTTCCCAAGGGCAGGGCAGTGGAGGTGGCCCAATCCCGGTGCAGAAGACAAACAGGATCACCACACACGGATAATCTTTTTGGGTGGTGGGCACCATGCAGTTTGTGGGATCTTAGTTCCCTGACCAGGGATTGAACCGGTTCCCCTTCCAGTGAAAGCATGGAGTCCTAACCCCTGGACAGCCAGAGAAGTCAGGACAGAGACTTTTGATACAAGTATTAACATGAGACTGAGTAAAAGCTGGTCTTATATGAATCATCATCCCCTAGTATTTCTAAATAACTACAGTCGTCAAACCTTCTTCCCCCAAAAAATCTTTTGTAGTCCAAGCTCTGCAAGTTTTTGTGGTTTAAATATAAGAGTATGGGGTATCTCATTTGAAGGCAAATTGGAAGTGGTCAAACAAGAGATGGCAAGGGTGAACGTCGACATTCTAGGAATCAGCGAACTAAAATGGACTGGAGTGGGTGAATTTAACTCAGATGACCATTATATCTAGTACTGCGGGCAGGAACTCCTCAGAAGACATGGAGTAGCCATCATAGTCAACAAAAGAGTCCGAAATGCAGTACTTGGACGCAATCTCACAAACGACAGAATGATCTCTGTTCGTCTCCAAGGCAAACCATTCAATAGCACAGTTATCCAAGTCTCTGCCCCAAGCAGTAACGCTGAAGAAACTGAAGTTGAACGGTTTTATGAAGACCTACAAGACCTTTTAGAACGAACCCCCCAAAAAGATGTCCTTTTCGTTAGAGGGGTCTGGAATGCAAAAGTAGGAAGTCAAGAAACACCTGGAGCAACAGACAAATTTGGCCTTGGAGTGCAGAATGAAGCAGGGCAAAGACTAATAGAGTTTCGCCAAGAAAATGCACTGGTCACAGCAAATACCCTCTTCCAACAACACAAGTAAGACTCTACACATGGACATCACCAGATGGTCAACACCGAAATCAGATTGATTATATCCTTTGCCGCCAAAGATGGAGAAGCTCTATACAGTCAACAAAAACAAGACCAGGAGCAGACTGTGGCTCAGGTCATGAACTCCTTATTACCAAATCCAGAGTCAAATGGAAGAAAATAGGGAAAAACCACTAGAGCATTCAGGTAGGACTTCAATCAAATCCCTTATGATTATGCAGTGGAAGTGAGAAATAGATTTAAGGGCCCAGATCTGATAGATAGAGTGCCTGATGAACTATGGAATGAGGTTGGTGACATTGTACAGGAGGCAGGGATCAAGACCACCCCCATGGAAAAGAAATGCAAAAAAGCACAATGGCTGTCTGGGGAGGCCTTACAAATAGCTGTGAAAAGAAGAGGAGCAAAAAGCAAAGGAGAAAAGCAAAGATATAAGCATCTGAATGCAGAGTTGGTGATGGACAGGGAGGCCTGGCGTGCTGTGACTCATGGGGTCACAAAGAGTTGGACACGACTGAGCGACTGAAGCGAACTAACGGGGAAACACACATGACACCAAAGAATTTATGTCTATTTTTGCCATTAAATAAAACAAATGCAGACTAATGTGAGAAGGAAGTGTATTTGACACGACAATGGTGAGAGGGCCATCGCCCACACAGCAAAAGTAATGGTGAAAATTCTCCAAGATAAGCTTCAACAGTACGTAGACCAAGAACATTCCGATGTTTAAGCTGCATTGAGAAAAGGCAGAGGAACAAGAGATGCAATTGCCAACATCGGTTGGTTCATAGAAAAAGCAAGAGACATCCAGAGAAACATCTACTTCTGCTTTGCCAACTATGCCACAGCATTTGACTGGTGGATCACATCAAATTGTGGGCAATACTCAAAGAGATCGGTATACCTGACCAACTTCCCTGACTCTTGAGAAATCTGTATGCACGTCAAGAAGCAACATTTAGAACTGGACATGGAACAATGACTGGTTCCAAACTGGGAAAGGAGTACATCAAGGCTGTACATTGTAACCTTGCTTACTTAACTTATATTCAGAGTACATCATGTAAATATCAGATTGGATGAAGCACAAGATGGAATGAAGATTGCCAGGAGAAATATGAATAAATTCAGAAATGCAGACAACACCACGCTTAAGGCAGAAAGCATAAAGAAACCAAAGACCATCTTGATGAGGGTGAAAGAGGATAGAGAGAAAGCTAACTTAAATCAACATCCGAAAAACCAAGGTCATGGCATCCGGTCCAATCATGTTATGGCAAATAGAGGGGGAGACAATGGAAACAGTTACAGACTTTATTTTCGTGGGCTTCAACATCACAGCAGATGCTGACTGCAGCCATGAAATTAAAACTCACTTGCTCCATGGAAGAAAAGCCATGACTGACCCAGAAAGCATATCAAAAAGCAGAGATATCACTTTGCTGCCAGAGGTCCGTATGTCAAAGCGAAGGTTGTTTCAGTAGCCGAATATGGATGTGATTGTTAAACCATAAAGACAGCTGAGGACTGAATAATTGATGCTTTTGAACTGTGGTGGTAGAGAAGATTCCTGAGAGTCCCTTGGCCTGCAAGGTAATCAAACCCGTCAACCCTAACGGAAATCAATCCTGATTATTCACTAGAAGGACTGACATTGTAGCTGAAACTCCAGTTCTTTGTCCACCTGATGCAAAGAACTGACTCATTGGAAAAGATTCTGATGCTGGCAAGGAATGAAGGCCAGAGGAGAAGGAGATGACAGAGGATGAGATGGTTGCATGGCATCGGGGATTCGATGGACTTGAGTTTCAGCAAGCTCTGGGAGTTGGTGATGGACAGGGAAGCCTGGTGTGCTGCAGTCCATGGGGCTGCACAGAGTCATGTCGGGAGCCACGTCAGGCGTTACTGACAAAATGGAGGCACGGCCCAAAGCCCCTCTCTTTCTCCCACAAGCACGGACCTGGGATGAAGCAGTTGGGCCTTGTGATTCTGACTTTTTCTTTCCTCTCCTTGGCTGAGTTGACTACAAAGGAACATTAAGGTTCTTAATGTTCTTGAGAGGAGCACGAGAAGGCAGAAAGCCTTGTCTGCAGCTGTGCTCAGAGAAAAATTCATAAAGCTAATCCCTGACATTTGTTCAAGGACTTTTACAAAAGAGTGTTCCAGGATGAGCAAAGAGGTCAGCTTGAGGCCCCGGGAGGGATTGCTATCTGAAGCCTATTTGTGAGGAAAATGTTTATGGCAAAGGCATTTACTGAATTTAGAGCTTAGAAATAATTAAATAGTTAGAAGTTAAAGATTTAAGGAATGCTGTAATGGTAGCATATTTTATTATAGCTGATAGATTTAGGAAATTTAAAGATACTAATAGCTAGAAGCCTTTTTAAGAGATAGTGAGCTCAGGATGTTAGGGGCAAATAGGATTTAGAAAGATAAGAAACAAACGGAGGAATGTAGCATGAGTTACAATATAATCACAAGTTAACGATAGGACACATTAAGAAGAAGTAGATAATAGAAGGTAAAGCTGAGTCCGAGAGAATCGCTGAAGCAGGAACTCTGTTTGAAGAGCAACAATGATTTATGGAGATAATAAATCTGAATATGATAAGAAAACTGAAAATGTCAAACTTCTGACCTAATGCTTTTGTAAAAGTATAAAAGAAAACCTTAAACTTGAAATAAATGTGCAGTCCAGGAAAACTGAGAGGCTGCATGGTTACTCGCGGACACCATCGCTCCCTTCAGATTGAATCCCTGGCTGCTGGAGCTGGACTCTGGCAGAGTCGGGCACAACTGAACGACTGAAAAGAACTGATTGCAATAGGGAGAATGTTTTGAACACACGTTCTTAACATGTCTCAAAATGGAAGAGAAAATGATATTTCTTTAACATGAAAGGATAAGCAGGGTGAGCAACAACTCTGTGTGTGTGTGTGTGTGTGTGTGAGTTTGTGTATCTGTGTGTGTGTGTATGTGTGTGTGTGTGTGTGTGTGTGTGTGTGTCTGTGAGAGATGGGGCAAGAGGTGGGGATGGATGAACAGACAGCTTGATGGAGCAGTGTGACAAGAAGTGTTTCTTTCTGTAGTGAGCTGATTCTTAGAATGAGCTGTTAAGGGAGCCAGAAAGGTCTGACGCTTAGTGCTTGCTCAAGCTTGGGGGAAAGCTGAAGTTCAGAGGAGAGAAGGTTGGTTAAAGCTTAGCCAAGCCAAATCAGTGGGTATATTATGGATGACTGTGAGCACTTGGCCAGTCTCTGCTGTTGTTTAAGAGAGGCAAAGTCAGCCCTTAGACAGTATTGTTGTTACCAAAATTGCCAGTCCATGTGCTTGATGCAGAATGAGGCCCATCAAAACTTAAGGTTTGAGTTTGGGACAGGGAAAGGTTTATTACAGATTCATACAAGGATGAGGGTGGCTCTTGCCCTAAGAACCCAAAGTTACTGAACGTGTTCAGTAAGTATGTTTAACAGCAAAGGTTAGAGAAAGTTGTGGTAAGTTGTTTGAGACTTCGTGGTGTCACACCCTTTGTGCTTAAGGTTAGGTCATGGTCAGGTAATGATGTTCCTAAATATCTCTATCAGATGGATGTCATTTTCTGTCCTGACAAGAGAGGGCAAAGTCTCAAGGAACAACTTTCCCCATGAAATGTCCCATCCTGGTCAAACAGAAGCAGGTTTCAATTGGCAGCTCCTTCAGGGCAAGCTTCCCATATTCTACCCAGCTCTCATCCTCGATGGAGCCAGGTACCCAACACAATAGGTCCTGTCTCCTCAAGCTGTCCAACTGAGGAGACCAGTTCTCACAGACTGAGACCCAGAAAGATGGCCACCTGCTATTAAGTTGCAGAGACAGGGATGGGGGAGAGGTTCACCACTCCTCACGGCCTGGGCCAAGGCTAGTGGAGGGACTTAGTGAGGGCTCTGAATCACTAAAGGATGTAGTCCCCAGTCTATTCCCTGGGACCATCCAGCTCACCCACTGGCGCAACGTTGGGTGATCTCCAGGCCCTCCAAAAGCATGCCAGAATCTCTCTTCTCTCACTTTCCACCTGATGACCACCACACCACCCTTACTTAATCACTTCCCCAATGGTCCCTCATTGACAGTAACTGTGGGCAGGGCCCACTGAGGTGTTGATCAATAGCTGAGCAGGACAATGAATGGCCACTCCTTGACAGTTGGCGGCTTGTAAATGGGGCCACCTGAGGCACCAAGCAAGGCTGAGCCACACCTGTTGCCTAGGAACAGGGTGGGTTGAAAAGAAGCACACCAATGGCGAACTGCATAGGGCTGTGCTCACTCTGCTCTGTTACACTGTGCATAGAATAAGAATCACTGTGAGGTTAAGGTTTGTCAAAGTCGTTCTCAAGGTGGGCTGGCTTTCACATTCTTGTTGGCTTTGAAATATTAGCTATGCTATATGCGGCACATGTGATCACGTGGCAGCTGTGGGAGGGGCATATAGATGAGCACGGCTCACAGGCATGCCTGGCAATACAATGAAAAGAATGATGTACCAAAGTTAAAGAAGCCTGTGAAATCAAATCCTGATTAGGAACAGAGTCAATTAAACAGAGTAAAGCACACTGGACCCAACGTCTCCTTAGGTAACAGAGCAGCATGAGCACAGCCCTTAGCAGGTAGCCATTGCTGTGCCTGATGACTCCACATCCTGTTACTAAGCAACCGGTCTTGCCTAGCGATTGGACAGTGCAACCCTGGGCCCTGCCCATAAGCAACCAACTATCAATGAGGTACCTACTGGTACTTCTCCTGCTCAGCTATTGGTCAGCTCCACAGTGGGCCCTATCTGATGATCACTGTTAATGTGGGCCCACTGGGGAAGTGACTCACTCAAGAGTTAGGGGCAGAGTGGTAAACGGACTCTTGCCTTTGGGCACCTTCCTTTTCTTTTCTTCATTATTTTGTAAATCGGAAATGTATTTCTGGTAGATGGGGCAAGGTGAGTTTCCCTCCTCAATATGAGAGTTAAAGTGTCCCCAACAATATTAGTGGAGGAGGCATTTAACACTTTCTTTGCTCTGAAGTGTAATCTTATGGAGACGGTGTATAGATCTTGGGGCAAGGGACTGAAGATGCACCAAGCCTTGGGGTCTCTAAAGCTCATTGGAGTAGAAAAAACTTCCAACCTGTTCTTAATTACCTGCTTGTTCTTCAGTTCCTTAAGCCCCTCAAGAACCCCTGATAGGAAGAGGGTGGTCTAAAGATGAAGTGACTAGAGGACTCTGAAGTGCTGAAATGGGATGAAAAGTGTTTGGCAGAGGTTCATACAGGGATGGAGGGGGCAGGAGTGTGGAAGGGGGACATCCAAGTCCAAGAATAAAGGGCACTGAAGGAAAGTCTGAGGGTCATGAGAAGAAACACCATGCCCCTGAATCACCACTCCCCAGAATCAAACACACAGAGGGGTCAAGGGTGGGAAAGGTGTATCATGGCCTCCCTCAGCACCCACTAACCCATGTTGATGGGCACAGTGGTACATTGTGATGTCTAAGACCCTAAAGCCACCATTGGCTGGGGGAGTGCCTAGCTGACCAATCAGAGTGAAGGGTGTGGGTCCTCATTGTCCTGGGAAGGTATATATAGGGAGGTCAGAGGCAGAGATTCTGGGTTAGGCCACTTCATGGTGTCATCATGGCTACGGTAACCAGGAAGCCACGGCAGCCAAGAAGAGTTGCAGTGCGGTTTGCTTCCAGCATGAAAGGAAGAAAGAAGACCCTTTGGCAACGGAGATACAGAGGCAGTGTCAAGGTAAGATGATTCCATCGACACTCCCCAGGTTCTCCATTGACTTTGGTGCCCAAGACCTCTACACTGCCCTTGCCTGGCGCAAAAGTCCTCATCAGGCCACCTCCCTTTTCATGAAATCTCCCTTCCAACTCAGTTGTTATACTCTTTCCTCAAAACTCATACCCTTCTTTTGTCTTTCAAGGCACGAAATATGACCGTGAGCGTCAGAAGACCTCTAAAAGGAACCTTGAGAAAGAAAATCCGATCGTACGCCACTCCGTCGAAGAAGGTGAAGAAAACAAGAGAAGCAAACTGTTTTCTCCGTTCCTGTGCACGTGAGAACCTGAACCAAAGCCGCAAAAGGTACCAAACTAGGAGTCAGAGTCAAAGAAGGAGGCAGAATCAAAAGAGAAGATAAGCTCAGCCACCCCAGAATGAGAGACCCTGGAGAAGTACAACCTGGGCAGCCAGTAACTGAATAGAAAAGGTCAGACAGTTTAGAATTGTGTCTCCAGTGGTCTGCTTTCTTAGAAATGGTTAACCAGGAAAAGACTGACTCTCACACTAACATAGTAAACTGATGGCTGCGATTAAAATAAACATTGAATGGTGAGAAGATGATATTTGTGTGTGTGTGAATTTTCTGATGGGAAGGGAGGGAAGGAAGAAAAGAGGTGGGCACCTGAGTGGGGAGGGGTGCGCGGTCCCGAGAGATTGGGGGACAGACCCTGAGGTCCCCAGTTAGCCAGAGAGGAGAGGCCTGGACTGGGTCAGGAGTCTGCACTGAAGATGGTGAACCCTGCTTAGCAATTGATCTCAGCGGCAAGGAGTAGTGGTGTGGTGTTACTGCCATTGTTTGGGGTGTGGAATGACATTAGGGTCTAGATTGCCAGAACCCAGATGGGAAGAGGGTTTCACATGGGGATGGCGAATGTCATAGTTCCCCTGAGAGAGGCAGGCAGAAATCACATCCTGGCCACTTATGTCATAATGGGCTTTGTTGCATCACTCACCTTTGCTGTCAGCTAAAGGTGCTCAGGAGGCACAAAATGCTGATACAACTGAAACCCACAACCAGCACTCCCAAAGATTAAAATAATGTTTGGAGGGAACAGACCAAATATCACTTAGGCCACTGTTTTCCTAAGAAATTGGTGGGAGCAGTGTGTTCCCAAGGGCAGGGCAGTGGAGGTGGCCCAATCCCGGTGCAGAAGACAAACAGGATCACCACACACGGATAATCTTTTTGGGTGGTGGGCACCATGCAGTTTGTGGGATCTTAGTTCCCTGACCAGGGATTGAACCGGTTCCCCTTCCAGTGAAAGCATGGAGTCCTAACCCCTGGACAGCCAGAGAAGTCAGGACAGAGACTTTTGATACAAGTATTAACATGAGACTGAGTAAAAGCTGGTCTTATATGAATCATCATCCCCTAGTATTTCTAAATAACTACAGTCGTCAAACCTTCTTCCCCAAAAAAATCTTTTGTAGTCCAAGCTCTGCAAGTTTTTGTGGTTTAAATATAAGAGTATGGGGTATCTCATTTGAAGGCAAATTGGAAGTGGTCAAACAAGAGATGGCAAGGGTGAACGTCGACATTCTAGGAATCAGCGAACTAAAATGGACTGGAGTGGGTGAATTTAACTCAGATGACCATTATATCTAGTACTGCGGGCAGGAACTCCTCAGAAGACATGGAGTAGCCATCATAGTCAACAAAAGAGTCCGAAATGCAGTACTTGGACGCAATCTCACAAACGACAGAATGATCTCTGTTCGTCTCCAAGGCAAACCATTCAATAGCACAGTTATCCAAGTCTCTGCCCCAAGCAGTAACGCTGAAGAAACTGAAGTTGAACGGTTTTATGAAGACCTACAAGACCTTTTAGAACGAACCCCCCCCAAAAGATGTCCTTTTCATTAGAGGGGTCTGGAATGCAAAAGTAGGAAGTCAAGAAACACCTGGAGCAACAGGCAAATTTGGCCTTGGAGTGCAGAATGAAGCAGGGCAAAGACTAATAGAGTTTCGCCAAGAAAATGCACTGGTCACAGCAAATACCCTCTTCCAACAACACAAGTAAGACTCTACACATGGACATCACCAGATGGTCAACACCGAAATCAGATTGATTATATCCTTTGCCGCCAAAGATGGAGAAGCTCTATACAGTCAACAAAAACAAGACCAGGAGCAGACTGTGGCTCAGGTCATGAACTCCTTATTACCAAATCCAGAGTCAAATGGAAGAAAATAGGGAAAAACCACTAGAGCATTCAGGTATGACTTCAATCAAATCCCTTATGATTATGCAGTGGAAGTGAGAAATAGATTTAAGGGCCCAGATCTGATAGATAGAGTGCCTGATGAACTATGGAATGAGGTTGGTGACATTGTACAGGAGGCAGGGATCAAGACCACCCCCATGGAAAAGAAATGCAAAAAAGCACAATGGCTGTCTGGGGAGGCCTTACAAATAGCTGTGAAAAGAAGAGGAGCAAAAAGCAAAGGAGAAAAGCAAAGATATAAGCATCTGAATGCAGAGTTGGTGATGGACAGGGAGGCCTGGCGTGCTGTGACTCATGGGGTCACAAAGAGTTGGACACGACTGAGCGACTGAAGCGAACTAACGGGGAAACACACATGACACCAAAGAATTTATGTCTATTTTTGCCATTAAATAAAACAAATGCAGACTAATGTGAGAAGGAACTGTATTTGACACGACAATGGTGAGAGGGCCATTGCCCACACAGCAAAAGTAATGGTGAAAATTCTCCAAGATAAGCTTCAACAGTACGTAGACCAAGAACATTCCGATGTTTAAGCTGCATTGAGAAAAGGCAGAGGAACAAGAGATGCAATTGCCAACATCGGTTGGTTCATAGAAAAAGCAAGAGACATCCAGAGAAACATCTACTTCTGCTTTGCCAACTATGCCACAGCATTTGACTGGTGGATCACATCAAATTGTGGGCAATACTCAAAGAGATCGGTATACCTGACCAACTTCCCTGACTCTTGAGAAATCTGTATGCACGTCAAGAAGCAACATTTAGAACTGGACATGGAACAATGACTGGTTCCAAACTGGGAAAGGAGTACATCAAGGCTGTACATTGTAACCTTGCTTACTTAACTTATATTCAGAGTACATCATGTAAATATCAGATTGGATGAAGCACAAGATGGAATGAAGATTGCCAGGAGAAATATGAATAAATTCAGAAATGCAGACAACACCACGCTTAAGGCAGAAAGCATAAAGAAACCAAAGACCATCTTGATGAGGGTGAAAGAGGATAGAGAGAAAGCTAACTTAAATCAACATCTGAAAAACCAAGGTCATGGCATCCGGTCCAATCATGTTATGGCAAATAGAGGGGGAGACAATGGAAACAGTGACAGACTTTATTTTCGTGGGCTTCAACATCACAGCAGATGCTGACTGCAGCCATGAAATTAAAACTCACTTGCTCCATGGAAGAAAAGCCATGACTGACCCAGAAAGCATATCAAAAAGCAGAGATATCACTTTGCTGCCAGAGGTCCGTATGTCAAAGCGAAGGTTGTTTCAGTAGCCGAATATGGATGTGATTGTTAAACCATAAAGACAGCTGAGGACTGAATAATTGATGCTTTTGAACTGTGGTGGTAGAGAAGATTCCTGAGAGTCCCTTGGCCTGCAAGGTAATCAAACCCGTCAACCCTAACGGAAATCAATCCTGATTATTCACTAGAAGGACTGACATTGTAGCTGAAACTCCAGTTCTTTGTCCACCTGATGCAAAGAACTGACTCATTGGAAAAGATTCTGATGCTGGCAAGGAATGAAGGCCAGAGGAGAAGGAGATGACAGAGGATGAGATGGTTGCATGGCATCGGGGATTCGATGGACTTGAGTTTCAGCAAGCTCTGGGAGTTGGTGATGGACAGGGAAGCCTGGTGTGCTGCAGTCCATGGGGCTGCACAGAGTCATGTCGGGAGCCACGTCAGGCGTTACTGACAAAATGGAGGCACGGCCCAAAGCCCCTCTCTTTCTCCCACAAGCACGGACCTGGGATGAAGCAGTTGGGCCTTGTGATTCTGACTTTTTCTTTCCTCTCCTTGGCTGAGTTGACTACAAAGGAACATTAAGGTTCTTAATGTTCTTGAGAGGAGCACGAGAAGGCAGAAAGCCTTGTCTGCAGCTGTGCTCAGAGAAAAATTCATAAAGCTAATCCCTGACATTTGTTCAAGGACTTTTACAAAAGAGTGTTCCAGGATGAGCAAAGAGGTCAGCTTGAGGCCCCGGGAGGGATTGCTATCTGAAGCCTATTTGTGAGGAAAATGTTTATGGCAAAGGCATTTACTGAATTTAGAGCTTAGAAATAATTAAATAGTTAGAAGTTAAAGATTTAAGGAATGCTGTAATGGTAGCATATTTTATTATAGCTGATAGATTTAGGAAATTTAAAGATACTAATAGCTAGAAGCCTTTTTAAGAGATAGTGAGCTCAGGATGTTAGGGGCAAATAGGATTTAGAAAGATAAGAAACAAACGGAGGAATGTAGCATGAGTTACAATATAATCACAAGTTAACGATAGGACACATTAAGAAGAAGTAGATAATAGAAGGTAAAGCTGAGTCCGAGAGAATCGCTGAAGCAGGAACTCTGTTTGAAGAGCAACAATGATTTATGGAGATAATAAATCTGAATATGATAAGAAAACTGAAAATGTCAAACTTCTGACCTAATGCTTTTGTAAAAGTATAAAAGAAAACCTTAAACTTGAAATAAATGTGCAGTCCAGGAAAACTGAGAGGCTGCATGGTTACTCGCGGACACCATCGCTCCCTTCAGATTGAATCCCTGGCTGCTGGAGCTGGACTCTGGCAGAGTCGGGCACAACTGAACGACTGAAAAGAACTGATTGCAATAGGGAGAATGTTTTGAACACACGTTCTTAACATGTCTCAAAATGGAAGAGAAAATGATATTTCTTTAACATGAAAGGATAAGCAGGGTGAGCAACAACTCTGTGTGTGTGTGTGTGTGTGTGTGTGAGTTTGTGTATCTGTGTGTGTGTGTGTATGTGTGTGTGTGTGTGTGTGTGTGTGTGTCTGTGAGAGATGGGGCAAGAGGTGGGGATGGATGAACAGACAGCTTGATGGAGCAGTGTGACAGGAAGTGTTTCTTTCTGTAGTGAGCTGATTCTTAGAATGAGCTGTTAAGGGAGCCAGAAAGGTCTGACGCTTAGTGCTTGCTCAAGCTTGGGGGAAAGCTGAAGTTCAGAGGAGAGAAGGTTGGTTAAAGCTTAGCCAAGCCAAATCAGTGGGTATATTATGGATGACTGTGAGCACTTGGCCAGTCTCTGCTGTTGTTTAAGAGAGGCAAAGTCAGCCCTTAGACAGTATTGTTGTTACCAAAATTGCCAGTCCATGTGCTTGATGCAGAATGAGGCCCATCAAAACTTAAGGTTTGAGTTTGGGACAGGGAAAGGTTTATTACAGATTCATACAAGGATGAGGGTGGCTCTTGCCCTAAGAACCCAAAGTTACTGAACGTGTTCAGTAAGTATGTTTAACAGCAAAGGTTAGAGAAAGTTGTGGTAAGTTGTTTGAGACTTCGTGGTGTCACACCCTTTGTGCTTAAGGTTAGGTCATGGTCAGGTAATGATGTTCCTAAATATCTCTATCAGATGGATGTCATTTTCTGTCCTGACAAGAGAGGGCAAAGTCTCAAGGAACAACTTTCCCCATGAAATGTCCCATCCTGGTCAAACAGAAGCAGGTTTCAATTGGCAGCTCCTTCAGGGCAAGCTTCCCATATTCTACCCAGCTCTCATCCTCGATGGAGCCAGGTACCCAACACAATAGGTCCTGTCTCCTCAAGCTGTCCAACTGAGGAGACCAGTTCTCACAGATTGAGACCCAGAAAGATGGCCACCTGCTATTAAGTTGCAGAGACAGGGATGGGGGAGAGGTTCACCACTCCTCACGGCCTGGGCCAAGGCTAGTGGAGGGACTTAGTGAGGGCTCTGAATCACTAAAGGATGTAGTCCCCAGTCTATTCCCTGGGACCATCCAGCTCACCCACTGGCGCAACGTTGGGTGATCTCCAGGCCCTCCAAAAGCATGCCAGAATCTCTCTTCTCTCACTTTCCACCTGATGACCACCACACCACCCTTACTTAATCACTTCCCCAATGGTCCCTCATTGACAGTAACTGTGGGCAGGGCCCACTGAGGTGTTGATCAATAGCTGAGCAGGACAATGAATGGCCACTCCTTGACAGTTGGCGGCTTGTAAATGGGGCCACCTGAGGCACCAAGCAAGGCTGAGCCACACCTGTTGCCTAGGAACAGGGTGGGTTGAAAAGAAGCACACCAATGGCGAACTGCATAGGGCTGTGCTCACTCTGCTCTGTTACACTGTGCATAGAATAAGAATCACTGTGAGGTTAAGGTTTGTCAAAGTCGTTCTCAAGGTGGGCTGGCTTTCACATTCTTGTTGGCTTTGAAATATTAGCTATGCTATATGCGGCACATGTGATCACGTGGCAGCTGTGGGAGGGGCATATAGATGAGCACGGCTCACAGGCATGCCTGGCAATACAATGAAAAGAATGATGTACCAAAGTTAAAGAAGCCTGTGAAATCAAATCCTGATTAGGAACAGAGTCAATTAAACAGAGTAAAGCACACTGGACCCAACGTCTCCTTAGGTAACAGAGCAGCATGAGCACAGCCCTTAGCAGGTAGCCATTGCTGTGCCTGATGACTCCACATCCTGTTACTAAGCAACCGGTCTTGCCTAGCGATTGGACAGTGCAACCCTGGGCCCTGCCCATAAGCAACCAACTATCAATGAGGTACCTACTGGTACTTCTCCTGCTCAGCTATTGGTCAGCTCCACAGTGGGCCCTATCTGATGATCACTGTTAATGTGGGCCCACTGGGGAAGTGACTCACTCAAGAGTTAGGGGCACAGTGGTAAACGGACTCTTGCCTTTGGGCACCTTCCTTTTCTTTTCTTCATTATTTTGTAAATCGGGAATGTATTTCTGGTAGATGGGGCAAGGTGAGTTTCCCTCCTCAATATGAGAGTTGAAGTGTCCCCAACAATATTAGTGGAGGAGGCATTTAACACTTTCTTTGCTCTGAAGTGTAATCTTATGGAGACGGTGTATAGATCTTGGGGCAAGGGACTGAAGATGCACCAAGCCTTGGGGTCTCTAAAGCTCATTGGAGTAGAAAAAACTTCCAACCTGTTCTTAATTACCTGCTTGTTCTTCAGTTCCTTAAGCCCCTCAAGAACCCCTGATAGGAAGAGGGTGGTCTAAAGATGAAGTGACTAGAGGACTCTGAAGTGCTGAAATGGGATGAAAAGTGTTTGGCAGAGGTTCATACAGGGATGGAGGGGGCAGGAGTGTGGAAGGGGGACATCCAAGTCCAAGAATAAAGGGCACTGAAGGAAAGTCTGAGGGTCATGAGAATAAACACCATGCCCCTGAATCACCACTCCCCAGAATCAAACACACAGAGAGGTCAAGGGTGGGAAAGGTGTATCATGGCCTCCCTCAGCACCCACTAACCCATGTTGATGGGCACAGTGGTACATTGTGATGTCTAAGACCCCAAAGCCACCATTGGCTGGGGGAGTGCCTAGCTGACCAATCAGAGTGAAGGGTGTGGCTCCTCATTGTCCTGGGAAGGTATATATAGGGAGGTCAGAGGCAGAGATTCTGGGTTAGGCCACTTCATGGTGTCATCATGGCTACGGTAACCAGGAAGCCACGGCAGCCAAGAAGAGTTGCAGTGCGGTTTGCTTCCAGCATGAAAGGAAGAAAGAAGACCCTTTGGCAACGGAGATACAGAGGCAGTGTCAAGGTAAGATGATTCCATCGACACTCCCCAGGTTCTCCATTGACT
This sequence comes from Capricornis sumatraensis, assembly GCF_032405125.1. NCBI lineage: Eukaryota > Metazoa > Chordata > Mammalia > Artiodactyla > Bovidae > Capricornis > Capricornis sumatraensis. The sequence goes on along the minus strand of NC_091092.1, from coordinate 60,797,756 downwards.
TTGGTGCCCAAGACCTCTACACTGCCCTTGCCTGGCGCAAAAGTCCTCATCAGGCCACCTCCCTTTTCATGAAATCTCCCTTCCAACTCAGTTGTTATACTCTTTCCTCAAAACTCATACCCTTCTTTTGTCTTTCAAGGCACGAAATATGACCGTGAGCGTCAGAAGACCTCTAAAAGGAACCTTGAGAAAGAAAATCCGATCGTACGCCACTCCGTCGAAGAAGGTGAAGAAAACAAGAGAAGCAAACTGTTTTCTCCGTTCCTGTGCACGTGAGAACCTGAACCAAAGCCGCAAAAGGTACCAAACTAGGAGTCAGAGTCAAAGAAGGAGGCAGAATCAAAAGAGAAGATAAGCTCAGCCACCCCAGAATGAGAGACCCTGGAGAAGTACAACCTGGGCAGCCAGTAACTGAATAGAAAAGGTCAGACAGTTTAGAATTGTGTCTCCAGTGGTCTGCTTTCTTAGAAATGGTTAACCAGGAAAAGACTGACTCTCACACTAACATAGTAAACTGATGGCTGCGATTAAAATAAACATTGAATGGTGAGAAGATGATATTTGTGTGTGTGTGAATTTTCTGATGGGAAGGGAGGGAAGGAAGAAAAGAGGTGGGCACCTGAGTGGGGAGGGGTGCGCGGTCCCGAGAGATTGGGGGACAGACCCTGAGGTCCCCAGTTAGCCAGAGAGGAGAGGCCTGGACTGGGTCAGGAGTCTGCACTGAAGATGGTGAACCCTGCTTAGCAATTGATCTCAGCGGCAAGGAGTAGTGGTGTGGTGTTACTGCCATTGTTTGGGGTGTGGAATGACATTAGGGTCTAGATTGCCAGAACCCAGATGGGAAGAGGGTTTCACATGGGGATGGCGAATGTCATAGTTCCCCTGAGAGAGGCAGGCAGAAATCACATCCTGGCCACTTATGTCATAATGGGCTTTGTTGCATCACTCACCTTTGCTGTCAGCTAAAGGTGCTCAGGAGGCACAAAATGCTGATACAACTGAAACCCACAACCAGCACTCCCAAAGATTAAAATAATGTTTGGAGGGAACAGACCAAATATCACTTAGGCCACTGTTTTCCTAAGAAATTGGTGGGAGCAGTGTGTTCCCAAGGGCAGGGCAGTGGAGGTGGCCCAATCCCGGTGCAGAAGACAAACAGGATCACCACACACGGATAATCTTTTTGGGTGGTGGGCACCATGCAGTTTGTGGGATCTTAGTTCCCTGACCAGGGATTGAACCGGTTCCCCTTCCAGTGAAAGCATGGAGTCCTAACCCCTGGACAGCCAGAGAAGTCAGGACAGAGACTTTTGATACAAGTATTAACATGAGACTGAGTAAAAGCTGGTCTTATATGAATCATCATCCCCTAGTATTTCTAAATAACTACAGTCGTCAAACCTTCTTCCCCCAAAAAATCTTTTGTAGTCCAAGCTCTGCAAGTTTTTGTGGTTTAAATATAAGAGTATGGGGTATCTCATTTGAAGGCAAATTGGAAGTGGTCAAACAAGAGATGGCAAGGGTGAACGTCGACATTCTAGGAATCAGCGAACTAAAATGGACTGGAGTGGGTGAATTTAACTCAGATGACCATTATATCTAGTACTGCGGGCAGGAACTCCTCAGAAGACATGGAGTAGCCATCATAGTCAACAAAAGAGTCCGAAATGCAGTACTTGGACGCAATCTCACAAACGACAGAATGATCTCTGTTCGTCTCCAAGGCAAACCATTCAATAGCACAGTTATCCAAGTCTCTGCCCCAAGCAGTAACGCTGAAGAAACTGAAGTTGAACGGTTTTATGAAGACCTACAAGACCTTTTAGAACGAACCCCCCCCAAAAGATGTCCTTTTCATTAGAGGGGTCTGGAATGCAAAAGTAGGAAGTCAAGAAACACCTGGAGCAACAGGCAAATTTGGCCTTGGAGTGCAGAATGAAGCAGGGCAAAGACTAATAGAGTTTCGCCAAGAAAATGCACTGGTCACAGCAAATACCCTCTTCCAACAACACAAGTAAGACTCTACACATGGACATCACCAGATGGTCAACACCGAAATCAGATTGATTATATCCTTTGCCGCCAAAGATGGAGAAGCTCTATACAGTCAACAAAAACAAGACCAGGAGCAGACTGTGGCTCAGGTCATGAACTCCTTATTACCAAATCCAGAGTCAAATGGAAGAAAATAGGGAAAAACCACTAGAGCATTCAGGTATGACTTCAATCAAATCCCTTATGATTATGCAGTGGAAGTGAGAAATAGATTTAAGGGCCCAGATCTGATAGATAGAGTGCCTGATGAACTATGGAATGAGGTTGGTGACATTGTACAGGAGGCAGGGATCAAGACCACCCCCATGGAAAAGAAATGCAAAAAAGCACAATGGCTGTCTGGGGAGGCCTTACAAATAGCTGTGAAAAGAAGAGGAGCAAAAAGCAAAGGAGAAAAGCAAAGATATAAGCATCTGAATGCAGAGTTGGTGATGGACAGGGAGGCCTGGCGTGCTGTGACTCATGGGGTCACAAAGAGTTGGACACGACTGAGCGACTGAAGCGAACTAACGGGGAAACACACATGACACCAAAGAATTTATGTCTATTTTTGCCATTAAATAAAACAAATGCAGACTAATGTGAGAAGGAACTGTATTTGACACGACAATGGTGAGAGGGCCATCGCCCACACAGCAAAAGTAATGGTGAAAATTCTCCAAGATAAGCTTCAACAGTACGTAGACCAAGAACATTCCGATGTTTAAGCTGCATTGAGAAAAGGCAGAGGAACAAGAGATGCAATTGCCAACATCGGTTGGTTCATAGAAAAAGCAAGAGACATCCAGAGAAACATCTACTTCTGCTTTGCCAACTATGCCACAGCATTTGACTGGTGGATCACATCAAATTGTGGGCAATACTCAAAGAGATCGGTATACCTGACCAACTTCCCTGACTCTTGAGAAATCTGTATGCACGTCAAGAAGCAACATTTAGAACTGGACATGGAACAATGACTGGTTCCAAACTGGGAAAGGAGTACATCAAGGCTGTACATTGTAACCTTGCTTACTTAACTTATATTCAGAGTACATCATGTAAATATCAGATTGGATGAAGCACAAGATGGAATGAAGATTGCCAGGAGAAATATGAATAAATTCAGAAATGCAGACAACACCACGCTTAAGGCAGAAAGCATAAAGAAACCAAAGACCATCTTGATGAGGGTGAAAGAGGATAGAGAGAAAGCTAACTTAAATCAACATCCGAAAAACCAAGGTCATGGCATCCGGTCCAATCATGTTATGGCAAATAGAGGGGGAGACAATGGAAACAGTGACAGACTTTATTTTCGTGGGCTTCAACATCACAGCAGATGCTGACTGCAGCCATGAAATTAAAAGTCACTTGCTCCATGGAAGAAAAGCCATGACTGACCCAGAAAGCATATCAAAAAGCAGAGATATCACTTTGCTGCCAGAGGTCCGTATGTCAAAGCGAAGGTTGTTTCAGTAGCCGAATATGGATGTGATTGTTAAACCATAAAGACAGCTGAGGACTGAATAATTGATGCTTTTGAACTGTGGTGGTAGAGAAGATTCCTGAGAGTCCCTTGGCCTGCAAGGTAATCAAACCCGTCAACCCTAACGGAAATCAATCCTGATTATTCACTAGAAGGACTGACATTGTAGCTGAAACTCCAGTTCTTTGTCCACCTGATGCAAAGAACTGACTCATTGGAAAAGATTCTGATGCTGGCAAGGAATGAAGGCCAGAGGAGAAGGAGATGACAGAGGATGAGATGGTTGCATGGCATCGGGGATTCGATGGACTTGAGTTTCAGCAAGCTCTGGGAGTTGGTGATGGACAGGGAAGCCTGGTGTGCTGCAGTCCATGGGGCTGCACAGAGTCATGTCGGGAGCCACGTCAGGCGTTACTGACAAAATGGAGGCACGGCCCAAAGCCCCTCTCTTTCTCCCACAAGCACGGACCTGGGATGAAGCAGTTGGGCCTTGTGATTCTGACTTTTTCTTTCCTCTCCTTGGCTGAGTTGACTACAAAGGAACATTAAGGTTCTTAATGTTCTTGAGAGGAGCACGAGAAGGCAGAAAGCCTTGTCTGCAGCTGTGCTCAGAGAAAAATTCATAAAGCTAATCCTTGACATTTGTTCAAGGACTTTTACAAAAGAGTGTTCCAGGATGAGCAAAGAGGTCAGCTTGAGGCCCCGGGAGGGATTGCTATCTGAAGCCTATTTGTGAGGAAAATGTTTATGGCAAAGGCATTTACTGAATTTAGAGCTTAGAAATAATTAAATAGTTAGAAGTTAAAGATTTAAGGAATGCTGTAATGGTAGCATATTTTATTATAGCTGATAGATTTAGGAAATTTAAAGATACTAATAGCTAGAAGCCTTTTTAAGAGATAGTGAGCTCAGGATGTTAGGGGCAAATAGGATTTAGAAAGATAAGAAACAAACGGAGGAATGTAGCATGAGTTACAATATAATCACAAGTTAACGATAGGACACATTAAGAGGAAGTAGATAATAGAAGGTAAAGCTGAGTCCGAGAGAATCGCTGAAGCAGGAACTCTGTTTGAAGAGCAACAATGATTTATGGAGATAATAAATCTGAATATGATAAGAAAACTGAAAATGTCAAACTTCTGACCTAATGCTTTTGTAAAAGTATAAAAGAAAACCTTAAACTTGAAATAAATGTGCAGTCCAGGAAAACTGAGAGGCTGCATGGTTACTCGCGGACACCATCGCTCCCTTCAGATTGAATCCCTGGCTGCTGGAGCTGGACTCTGGCAGAGTCGGGCACAACTGAACGACTGAAAAGAACTGATTGCAATAGGGAGAATGTTTTGAACACACGTTCTTAACATGTCTCAAAATGGAAGAGAAAATGATATTTCTTTAACATGAAAGGATAAGCAGGGTGAGCAACAACTCTGTGTGTGTGTGTGTGTGTGTGTGAGTTTGTGTATCTGTGTGTGTGTGTGTGTGTGTGTGTGTGTGTGTGTGTGTGTGTGTCTGTGAGAGATGGGGCAAGAGGTGGGGATGGATGAACAGACAGCTTGATGGAGCAGTGTGACAGGAAGTGTTTCTTTCTGTAGTGAGCTGATTCTTAGAATGAGCTGTTAAGGGAGCCAGAAAGGTCTGACGCTTAGTGCTTGCTCAAGCTTGGGGGAAAGCTGAAGTTCAGAGGAGAGAAGGTTGGTTAAAGCTTAGCCAAGCCAAATCAGTGGGTATATTATGGATGACTGTGAGCACTTGGCCAGTCTCTGCTGTTGTTTAAGAGAGGCAAAGTCAGCCCTTAGACAGTATTGTTGTTACCAAAATTGCCAGTCCATGTGCTTGATGCAGAATGAGGCCCATCAAAACTTAAGGTTTGAGTTTGGGACAGGGAAAGGTTTATTACAGATTCATACAAGGATGAGGGTGGCTCTTGCCCTAAGAACCCAAAGTTACTGAACGTGTTCAGTAAGTATGTTTAACAGCAAAGGTTAGAGAAAGTTGTGGTAAGTTGTTTGAGACTTCGTGGTGTCACACCCTTTGTGCTTAAGGTTAGGTCATGGTCAGGTAATGATGTTCCTAAATATCTCTATCAGATGGATGTCATTTTCTGTCCTGACAAGAGAGGGCAAAGTCTCAAGGAACAACTTTCCCCATGAAATGTCCCATCCTGGTCAAACAGAAACAGGTTTCAATTGGCAGCTCCTTCAGGGCAAGCTTCCCATATTCTACCCAGCTCTCATCCTCGATGGAGCCAGGTACCCAACACAATAGGTCCTGTCTCCTCAAGCTGTCCAACTGAGGAGACCAGTTCTCACAGACTGAGACCCAGAAAGATGGCCACCTGCTATTAAGTTGCAGAGACAGGGATGGGGGAGAGGTTCACCGCTCCTCACGGCCTGGGCCAAGGCTAGTGGAGGGACTTAGTGAGGGCTCTGAATCACTAAAGGATGTAGTCCCCAGTCTATTCCCTGGGACCATCCAGCTCACCCACTGGCGCAATGTTGGGTGATCTCCAGGCCCTCCAAAAGCATGCCAGAATCTCTCTTCTCTCACTTTCCACCTGATGACCACCACACCACCCTTACTTAATCACTTCCCCAATGGTCCCTCATTGACAGTAACTGTGGGCAGGGCCCACTGAGGTGTTGATCAATAGCTGAGCAGGACAATGAATGGCCACTCCTTGACAGTTGGCGGCTTGTAAATGGGGCCACATGAGGCACCAAGCAAGGCTGAGCCACACCTGTTGCCTAGGAACAGGGTGGGTTGAAAAGAAGCACACCAATGGCGAACTGCATAGGGCTGTGCTCACTCTGCTCTGTTACACTGTGCATAGAATAAGAATCACTGTGAGGTTAAGGTTTGTCAAAGTCGTTCTCAAGGTGGGCTGGCTTTCACATTCTTGTTGGCTTTGAAATATTAGCTATGCTATATGCGGCACATGTGATCATGTGGCAGCTGTGGGAGGGGCATATAGATGAGCACGGCTCACAGGCATGCCTGGCAATACAATGAAAAGAATGATGTACCAAAGTTAAAGAAGCCTGTGAAATCAAATCCTGATTAGGAACAGAGTCAATTAAACAGAGTAAAGCACACTGGACCCAACGTCTCCTTAGGTAACAGAGCAGCATGAGCACAGCCCTTAGCAGGTAGCCATTGCTGTGCCTGATGACTCCACATCCTGTTACTAAGCAACCGGTCTTGCCTAGCAATTGGACAGTGCAACCCTGGGCCCTGCCCATAAGCAACCAACTATCAATGAGGTACCTACTGGTACTTCTCCTGCTCAGCTATTGGTCAGCTCCACAGTGGGCCCTATCTGATGATCACTGTTAATGTGGGCCCACTGGGGAAGTGACTCACTCAAGAGTTAGGGGCAGAGTGGTAAACGGACTCTTGCCTTTGGGCACCTTCCTTTTCTTTTCTTCATTTTTTTGTAAATCGGGAATGTATTTCTGGTAGATGGGGCAAGGTGAGTTTCCCTCCTCAATATGAGAGTTGAAGTGTCCCCAACAATATTAGTGGAGGAGGCATTTAACACTTTCTTTGCTCTGAAGTGTAATCTTATGGAGACGGTGTATAGATCTTGGGGCAACGGACTGAAGATGCACCAAGCCTTGGGGTCTCTAAAGCTCATTGGAGTAGAAAAAACTTCCAACCTGTTCTTAATTACCTGCTTGTTCTTCAGTTCCTTAAGCCCCTCAAGAACCCCTGATAGGAAGAGGGTGGTCTAAAGATGAAGTGACTAGAGGACTCTGAAGTGCTGAAATGGGATGAAAAGTGTTTGGCAGAGGTTCATACAGGGATGGAGGGGGCAGGAGTGTGGAAGGGGGACATCCAAGTCCAAGAATAAAGGGCACTGAAGGAAAGTCTGAGGGTCATGAGAAGAAACACCATGCCCCTGAATCACCACTGCCCAGAATCAAACACACAGAGGGGTCAAGGGTGGGAAAGGTGTATCATGGCCTCCCTCAGCACCCACTAACCCATGTTGATGGGCACAGTGGTACATTGTGATGTCTAAGACCCCAAAGCCACCATTGGCTGGGGGAGTGCCTAGCTGACCAATCAGAGTGAAGGGTGTGGCTCCTCATTGTCCTGGGAAGGTATATATAGGGAGGTCAGAGGCAGAGATTCTGGGTTAGGCCACTTCATGGTGTCATCATGGCTACGGTAACCAGGAAGCCACGGCAGCCAAGAAGAGTTGCAGTGCGGTTTGCTTCCAGCATGAAAGGAAGAAAGAAGACCCTTTGGCAACGGAGATACAGAGGCAGTGTCAAGGTAAGATGATTCCATCGACACTCCCCAGGTTCTCCATTGACTTTGGTGCCCAAGACCTCTACACTGCCCTTGCCTGGCGCAAAAGTCCTCATCAGGCCACCTCCCTTTTCATGAAATCTCCCTTCCAACTCAGTTGTTATACTCTTTCCTCAAAACTCATACCCTTCTTTTGTCTTTCAAGGCACGAAATATGACCGTGAGCGTCAGAAGACCTCTAAAAGGAACCTTGAGAAAGAAAATCCGATCGTACGCCACTCCGTCGAAGAAGGTGAAGAAAACAAGAGAAGCAAACTGTTTTCTCCGTTCCTGTGCACGTGAGAACCTGAACCAAAGCTGCAAAAGGTACCAAACTAGGAGTCAGAGTCAAAGAAGGAGGCAGAATCAAAAGAGAAGATAAGCTCAGCCACCCCAGAATGAGAGACCCTGGAGAAGTACAACCTGGGCAGCCAGTAACTGAATAGAAAAGGTCAGACAGTTTAGAATTGTGTCTCCAGTGGTCTGCTTTCTTAGCAATGGTTAACCAGGAAAAGACTGACTCTCACACTAACATAGTAAACTGATGGCTGCGATTAAAATAAACATCGAATGGTGAGAAGATGATATTTGTGTGTGTGTGAATTTTCTGATGGGAAGGGAGGGAAGGAAGAAAAGAGGTGGGCACCTGAGTGGGGAGGGGTGCGCGGTCCCGAGAGATTGGGGGACAGACCCTGAGGTCCCCAGTTAGCCAGAGAGGAGAGGCCTGGACTGGGTCAGGAGTCTGCACTGAAGATGGCGAACCCTGCTTAGCAATTGATCTCAGCGGCAAGGAGTAGTGGTGTGGTGTTACTGCCATTGTTTGGGGTGTGGAATGACATTAGGGTCTAGATTGCCAGAACCCAGATGGGAAGAGGGTTTCACATGGGGATGGTGAATGTCATAGTTCCCATGAGAGAGGCAGGCAGAAATCACATCCTGGCCACTTATGTCATAATGGGCTTTGTTGCATCACTCACCTTTGCTGTCAGCTAAAGGTGCTCAGGAGGCACAAAATGCTGATACAACTGAAACCCACAACCAGCACTCCCAAAGATTAAAATAATGTTTGGAGGGAACAGACCAAATATCACTTAGGCCACTGTTTTCCTAAGAAATTGGTGGGAGCAGTGTGTTCCCAAGGGCAGGGCAGTGGAGGTGGCCCAATCCCGGTGCAGAAGACAAACAGGATCACCACACACGGATAATCTTTTTGGGTGGTGGGCACCATGCAGTTTGTGGGATCTTAGTTCCCTGACCAGGGATTGAACCGGTTCCCCTTCCAGTGAAAGCATGGAGTCCTAACCCCTGGACAGCCAGAGAAGTCAGGACAGAGACTTTTGATACAAGTATTAACATGAGACTGAGTAAAAGCTGGTCTTATATGAATCATCATCCCCTAGTATTTCTAAATAACTACAGTCGTCAAACCTTCTTCCCCAAAAAAATCTTTTGTAGTCCAAGCTCTGCAAGTTTTTGTGGCTTAAATATAAGAGTATGGGGTATCTCATTTGAAGGCAAATTGGAAGTGGTCAAACAAGAGATGGCAAGGGTGAACGTCGACATTCTAGGAATCAGCGAACTAAAATGGACTGGAATGGGTGAATTTAACTCAGATGACCATTATATCTAGTACTGCGGGCAGGAACTCCTCAGAAGACATGGAGTAGCCATCATAGTCAACAAAAGAGTCCGAAATGCAGTACTTGGACGCAATCTCACAAACGACAGAATGATCTCTGTTCGTCTCCAAGGCAAACCATTCAATAGCACAGTTATCCAAGTCTCTGCCCCAAGCAGTAACGCTGAAGAAACTGAAGTTGAACGGTTTTATGAAGACCTACAAGACCTTTTAGAATGAACCCCCCCCCCAAAAGATGTCCTTTTCATTAGAGGGGTCTGGAATGCAAAAGTAGGAAGTCAAGAAACACCTGGAGCAACAGGCAAATTTGGCCTTGGAGTGCAGAATGAAGCAGGGCAAAGACTAATAGAGTTTTGCCAAGAAAATGCACTGGTCACAGCAAATACCCTCTTCCAACAACACAAGTAAGACTCTACACATGGACATCACCAGATGGTCAACACCGAAATCAGATTGATTATATCCTTTGCCGCCAAAGATGGAGAAGCTCTATACAGTCAACAAAAACAAGACCAGGAGCAGACTGTGGCTCAGGTCATGAACTCCTTATTACCAAATCCAGACTCAAATGGAAGAAAATAGGGAAAAACCACTAGAGCATTCAGGTATGACTTCAATCAAATCCCTTATGCTTATGCAGTGGAAGTGAGAAATAGATTTAAGGGCCCAGATCTGATAGATAGAGTGCCTGATGAACTATGGAATGAGGTTGGTGACATTGTACAGGAGGCAGGGATCAAGACCACCCCCATGGAAAAGAAATGCAAAAAAGCACAATGGCTGTCTGGGGAGGCCTTACAAATAGCTGTGAAAAGAAGAGGAGCAAAAAGCAAAGGAGAAAAGCAAAGATATAAGCATCTGAATGCAGAGTTGGTGATGGACAGGGAGGCCTGGCGTGCTGTGACTCATGGGGTCACAAAGAGACGGACACGATTGAGCGACTGAAGTGAACTAACGGGGAAACACACATGACACCAAAGAATTTATGTCTATTTTTGCCATTAAATAAAACAAATGCAGACTAATGTGAGAAGGAACTGTATTTGGCACGACAATGGTGAGAGGGCCATCGCCCACACAGCAAAAGTAATGGTGAAAATTCTCCAAGATAAGCTTCAACAGTACGTAGACCAAGAACATTCCGATGTTTAAGCTGCATTGAGAAAAGGCAGAGGAACAAGAGATGCAATTGCCAACATCGGTTGGTTCATAGAAAAAGCAAGAGACATCCAGAGAAACATCTACTTCTGCTTTGCCAACTATGCCACAGCATTTGACTGGTGGATCACATCAAATTGTGGGCAATACTCAAAGAGATCGGTATACCTGACCAACTTCCCTGACTCTTGAGTAATCTGTATGCACGTCAAGAAGCAACATTTAGAACTGGACATGGAACAATGACTGGTTCCAAACTGGGAAAGGAGTACATCAAGGCTGTACATTGTAACCTTGCTTACTTAACTTATATTCAGAGTACATCATGTAAATATCAGATTGGATGAAGCACAAGATGGAATGAAGATTGCCAGGAGAAATATGAATAAATTCAGAAATGCAGACAACACCACGCTTAAGGCAGAAAGCATAAAGAAACCAAAGACCATCTTGATGAGGGTGAAAGAGGATAGAGAGAAAGCTAACTTAAATCAACATCCGAAAAACCAAGGTCATGGCATCCGGTCCAATCATGTTATGGCAAATAGAGGGGGAGACAATGGAAACAGTGACAGACTTTATTTTCGTGGGCTTCAACATCACAGCAGATGCTGACTGCAGCCATGAAATTAAAAGTCACTTGCTCCATGGAAGAAAAGCCATGACTGACCCAGAAAGCATATCAAAAAGCAGAGACATCACTTTGCTGCCAGAGGTCCGTATGTCAAAGCGAAGGTTGTTTCAGTAGCCGAATATGGATGTGATTGTTAAACCATAAAGACAGCTGAGGACTGAATAATTGATGCTTTTGAACTGTGGTGGTAGAGCAGATTTCTTGAGAGTCCCTTGGCCTGCAAGGAAATCAAACCCGTCAACCCTAACGGAAATCAATCCTGATTATTCACTAGAAGGACTGACATTGTAGCTGAAACTCCAGTTCTTTGTCCACCTGATGCAAAGAACTGACTCATTGGAAAAGATTCTGATGCTGGCAAGGAATGAAGGCCAGAGGAGAAGGAGATGACAGAGGATGAGATGGTTGGATGGCATCGGGGATTCGATGGACTTGAGTTTCAGCAAGCTCTGGGAGTTGGTGATGGACAGGGAAGCCTGGTGTGCTGCAGTCCATGGGGCTGCACAGAGTCATGTCGGGAGCCACGTCAGGCGTTACTGACAAAATGGAGGCACGGCCCAAAGCCCCTCTCTTTCTCCCACAAGCACGGACCTGGGATGAAGCAGTTGGGCCTTGTGATTCTGACTTTTTCTTTCCTCTCCTTGGCTGAGTTGACTACAAAGGAACATTAAGGTTCTTAATGTTCTTGAGAGGAGCACGAGAAGGCAGAAAGCCTTGTCTGCAGCTGTGCTCAGAGAAAAATTCATAAAGCTAATCCCTGACATTTGTTCAAGGACTTTTACAAAAGAGTGTTCCAGGATGAGCAAAGAGGTCAGCTTGAGGCCACGGGAGGGATTGCTATCTGAAGCCTATTTGTGAGGAAAATGTTTATGGCAAAGGCATTTACTGAATTTAGAGCTTAGAAATAATTAAATAGTTAGAAGTTAAAGATTTAAGGAACGCTGTAAGGGTAACATATTTTATTATAGCTGATAGATTTAGGAAATTTAAAGATACTAATAGCTAGAAGCCTTTTTAAGAGATAGTGAGCTCAGGATGTTAGGGGCAAATAGGATTTAGAAAGATAAGAAACAAACGGAGGAATGTAGCATGAGTTACAATATAATCACAAGTTAACGATAGGACACATTAAGAGGAAGTAGATAATAGATGGTAAAGCTGAGTCCGAGAGAATCGCTGAAGCAGGAACTCTGTTTGAAGAGCAACAATGATTTATGGAGATAATAAATCTGAATATGATAAGAAAACTGAAAATGTCAAACTTCTGACCTAATGCTTTTGTAAAAGTATAAAAGAAAACCTTAAACTTGAAATAAATGTGCAGTCCAGGAAAACTGAGAGGCTGCGTCGTTACTCGCGGACACCATCCCTCCCTTCAGATTGAATCCCTGGCTGCTGGAGCTGGACTCTGGCAGAGTCAGGCACAACTGAACGACTGAAAAGAACTGATTGCAATAGGGAGAATGTTTTGAACACACGTTCTTAACATGTCTCAAAATGGAAGAGAAAATGATATTTCTTTAACATGAAAGGATAAGCAGGGTGAGCAACAACTCTGTGTGTGTGTGTGTGTGTGTGTGTGAGTTTGTGTATCTGTGTGTGTGTGTATGTGTGTGTGTGTGTGTGTGTGTGTGTGTGTGTGTGTCTGTGAGAGATGGGGCAAGAGGTGGGGATGGATGAACAGACAGCTTGATGGGGCAGTGTGACAGGAAGTGTTTCTTTCTGTAGTGAGCTGATTCTTAGAATGAGCTGTTAAGGGAGCCAGAAAGGTCTGACGCTTAGTGCTTGCTCAAGCTTGGGGGAAAGCTGAAGTTCAGAGGAGAGAAGGTTGGTTAAAGCTTAGCCAAGCCAAATCAGTGGGTATATTATGGATGACTGTGAGCACTTGGCCAGTCTCTGCTGTTGTTTAAGAGAGGCAAAGTCAGCCCTTAGACAGTATTGTTGTTACCAAAATTGCCAGTCCATGTGCTTGATGCAGAATGAGGCCCATCAAAACTTAAGGTTTGAGTTTGGGACAGGGAAAGGTTTATTACAGATTCATACAAGGATGAGGGTGGCTCTTGCCCTAAGAACCCAAAGTTACTGAACGTGTTCAGTAAGTATGTTTAACAGCAAAGGTTAGAGAAAGTTGTGGTAAGTTGTTTGAGACTTCGTGGTGTCACACCCTTTGTGCTTAAGGTTAGGTCATGGTCAGGTAATGATGTTCCTAAATATCTCTATCAGATGGATGTCATTTTCTGTCCTGACAAGAGAGGGCAAAGTCTCAAGGAACAACTTTCCCCATGAAATGTCCCATCCTGGTCAAACAGAAACAGGTTTCAGTTGGCAGCTCCTTCAGGGCAAGCTTCCCATATTCTACCCAGCTCTCATCCTCGATGGAGCCAGGTACCCAACACAATAGGTCCTGTCTCCTCAAGCTGTCCAACTGAGGAGACCAGTTCTCACAGACTGAGACCCAGAAAGATGGCCACCTGCTATTAAGTTGCAGAGACAGGGATGGGGGAGAGGTTCACCGCTCCTCACGGCCTGGGCCAAGGCTAGTGGAGGGACTTAGTGAGGGCTCTGAATCACTAAAGGATGTAGTCCCCAGTCTATTCCCTGGGACCATCCAGCTCACCCACTGGCGCAACGTTGGGTGATCTCCAGGCCCTCCAAAAGCATGCCAGAATCTCTCTTCTCTCACTTTCCACCTGATGACCACCACACCACCCTTACTTAATCACTTCCCCAATGGTCCCTCATTGACAGTAACTGTGGGCAGGGCCCACTGAGGTGTTGATCAATAGCTGAGCAGGACAATGAATGGCCACTCCTTGACAGTTGGCGGCTTGTAAATGGGGCCAACTGAGGCACCAAGCAAGGCTGAGCCACACCTGTTGCCTAGGAACAGGGTGGGTTGAAAAGAAGCACACCAATGGCGAACTGCACAGGGCTGTGCTCACTCTGCTCTGTTACACTGTGCATAGAATAAGAATCACTGTGAGGTTAAGGTTTGTCAAAGTCGTTCTCAAGGTGGGCTGGCTTTCACATTCTTGTTGGCTTTGAAATATTAGCTATGCTATATGCGGCACATGTGATCATGTGGCAGCTGTGGGAGGGGCATATAGATGAGCACGGCTCACAGGCATGCCTGGCAATACAATGAAAAGAATGATGTACCAAAGTTAAAGAAGCCTGTGAAATCAAATCCTGATTTGGAACAGAGTCAATTAAACAGAGTAAAGCACACTGGACCCAACGTCTCCTTAGGTAACAGAGCAGCATGAGCACAGCCCTTAGCAGGTAGCCATTGCTGTGCCTGATGACTCCACATCCTGTTACTAAGCAACCGGTCTTGCCTAGCGATTGGACAGTGCAACCCTGGGCCCTGCCCATAAGCAACCAACTATCAATGAGGTACCTACTGGTACTTCTCCTGCTCAGCTATTGGTCAGCTCCACAGTGGGCCCTATCTGATGATCACTGTTAATGTGGGCCCACTGGGGAAGTGACTCACTCAAGAGTTAGGGGCACAGTGGTAAACGGACTCTTGCCTTTGGGCACCTTCCTTTTCTTTTCTTCATTTTTTTGTAAATCGGGAATGTATTTCTGGTAGATGGGGCAAGGTGAGTTTCCCTCCTCAATATGAGAGTTGAAGTGTCCCCAACAATATTAGTGGAGGAGGCATTTAACACTTTCTTTGCTCTGAAGTGTAATCTTATGGAGACGGTGTATAGATCTTGGGGCAAGGGACTGAAGATGCACCAAGCCTTGGGGTCTCTAAAGCTCATTGGAGTAGAAAAAACTTCCAACCTGTTCTTAATTACCTGCTTGTTCTTCAGTTCCTTAAGCCCCTCAAGAACCCCTGATAGGAAGAGGGTGGTCTAAAGATGAAGTGACTAGAGGACTCTGAAGTGCTGAAATGGGATGAAAAGTGTTTGGAAGAGGTTCATACAGGGATGGAGGGGGCAGGAGTGTGGAAGGGGGACATCCAAGTCCAAGAATAAAGGGCACTGAAGGAAAGTCTGAGGGTCATGAGAAGAAACACCATGCCCCTGAATCACCACTCCCCAGAATCAAACACACAGAGGGGTCAAGGGTGGGAAAGGTGTATCATGGCCTCCCTCAGCACCCACTAACCCATGTTGATGGGCACAGTGGTACATTGTGATGTCTAAGACCCCAAAGCCACCATTGGCTGGGGGAGTGCCTAGCTGACCAATCAGAGTGAAGGGTGTGGCTCCTCATTGTCCTGGGAAGGTATATATAGGGAGGTCAGAGGCAGAGATTCTGGGTTAGGCCACTTCATGGTGTCATCATGGCTACGGTAACCAGGAAGCCACGGCAGCCAAGAAGAGTTGCAGTGCGGTTTGCTTCCAGCATGAAAGGAAGAAAGAAGACCCTTTGGCAACGGAGATACAGAGGCAGTGTCAAGGTAAGATGATTCCATCGACACTCCCCAGGTTCTCCATTGACTTTGGTGCCCAAGACCTCTACACTGCCCTTGCCTGGCGCAAAAGTCCTCATCAGGCCACCTCCCTTTTCATGAAATCTCCCTTCCAACTCAGTTGTTATACTCTTTCCTCAAAACTCATACCCTTCTTTTGTCTTTCAAGGCACGAAATATGACCGTGAGCGTCAGAAGACCTCTAAAAGGAACCTTGAGAAAGAAAATCCGATCGTACGCCACTCCGTCGAAGAAGGTGAAGAAAACAAGAGAAGCAAACTGTTTTCTCCGTTCCTGTGCACGTGAGAACCTGAACCAAAGCCGCAAAAGGTACCAAACTAGGAGTCAGAGTCAAAGAAGGAGGCAGAATCAAAAGAGAAGATAAGCTCAGCCACCCCAGAATGAGAGACCCTGGAGAAGTACAACCTGGGCAGCCAGTAACTGAATAGAAAAGGTCAGACAGTTTAGAATTGTGTCTCCAGTGGTCTGCTTTCTTAGCAATGGTTAACCAGGAAAAGACTGACTCTCACACTAACATAGTAAACTGATGGCTGCGATTAAAATAAACATCGAATGGTGAGAAGATGATATTTGTGTGTGTGTGAATTTTCTGATGGGAAGGGAGGGAAGGAAGAAAAGAGGTGGGCACCTGAGTGGGGAGGGGTGCGCGGTCCCGAGAGATTGGGGGACAGACCCTGAGGTCCCCAGTTAGCCAGAGAGGAGAGGCCTGGACTGGGTCAGGAGTCTGCACTGAAGATGGCGAACCCTGCTTAGCAATTGATCTCAGCGGCAAGGAGTAGTGGTGTGGTGTTACTGCCATTGTTT
The DNA here is from genome assembly GCF_032405125.1 of Capricornis sumatraensis. NCBI lineage: Eukaryota > Metazoa > Chordata > Mammalia > Artiodactyla > Bovidae > Capricornis > Capricornis sumatraensis. Next base: position 60,781,252 of record NC_091092.1, on the reverse strand, counting down.
GGGGTGTGGAATGACATTAGGGTCTAGATTGCCAGAACCCAGATGGGAAGAGGGTTTCACATGGGGATGGTGAATGTCATAGTTCCCCTGAGAGAGGCAGGCAGAAATCACATCCTGGCCACTTATGTCATAATGGGCTTTGTTGCATCACTCACCTTTGCTGTCAGCTAAAGGTGCTCAGGAGGCACAAAATGCTGATACAACTGAAACCCACAACCAGCACTCCCAAAGATTAAAATAATGTTTGGAGGGAACAGACCAAATATCACTTAGGCCACTGTTTTCCTAAGAAATTGGTGGGAGCAGTGTGTTCCCAAGGGCAGGGCAGTGGAGGTGGCCCAATCCCGGTGCAGAAGACAAACAGGATCACCACACACGGATAATCTTTTTGGGTGGTGGGCACCATGCAGTTTGTGGGATCTTAGTTCCCTGACCAGGGATTGAACCGGTTCCCCTTCCAGTGAAAGCATGGAGTCCTAACCCCTGGACAGCCAGAGAAGTCAGGACAGAGACTTTTGATACAAGTATTAACATGAGACTGAGTAAAAGCTGGTCTTATATGAATCATCATCCCCTAGTATTTCTAAATAACTACAGTCGTCAAACCTTCTTCCCCCAAAAAATCTTTTGTAGTCCAAGCTCTGCAAGTTTTTGTGGTTTAAATATAAGAGTATGGGGTATCTCATTTGAAGGCAAATTGGAAGTGGTCAAACAAGAGATGGCAAGGGTGAACGTCGACATTCTAGGAATCAGCGAACTAAAATGGACTGGAATGGGTGAATTTAACTCAGATGACCATGATATCTAGCACTGCGGGCAGGAACTCCTCAGAAGACATGGAGTAGCCATCATAGTCAACAAAAGAGTCTGAAATGCAGTACTTGGACGCAGTCTCACAAACGACAGAATGATCTCTGTTCCTCTCCATGGCAAACCATTCAATAGCACAGTTATCCAAGTCTCTGCCCCAAGCAGTAACGCTGAAGAAACTGAAGTTGAACGGTTTTATGAAGACCTACAAGACCTTTTAGAACGAACCCCCCAAAAAGATGTCCTTTTCATTAGAGGGGTCTGGAATGCAAAAGTAGGAAGTCAAGAAACACCTGGAGCAACAGGCAAATTTGGCCTTGGAGTGCAGAATGAAGCAGGGCAAAGACTAATAGAGTTTCGCCAAGAAAATGCACTGGTCACAGCAAATACCCTCTTCCAACAACACAAGTAAGACTCTACACATGGACATCACCAGATGGTCAACACCGAAATCAGATTGATTATATCCTTTGCCGCCAAAGATGGAGAAGCTCTATACAGTCAACAAAAACAAGACCAGGAGCAGACTGTGGCTCAGGTCATGAACTCCTTATTACCAAATCCAGACTCAAATGGAAGAAAATAGGGAAAAACCACTAGAGCATTCAGGTATGACTTCAATCAAATCCCTTATGATTATGCAGTGGAAGTGAGAAATAGATTTAAGGGCCCAGATCTGATAGATAGAGTGCCTGATGAACTATGGAATGAGGTTGGTGACATTGTACAGGAGGCAGGGATCAAGACCACCCCCATGGAAAAGAAATGCAAAAAAGCACAATGGCTGTCTGGGGAGGCCTTACAAATAGCTGTGAAAAGAAGAGGAGCAAAAAGCAAAGGAGAAAAGCAAAGATATAAGCATCTGAATGCAGAGTTGGTGATGGACAGGGAGGCCTGGCGTGCTGTGACTCATGGGGTCACAAAGAGTTGGACACGACTGAGCGACTGAAGCGAACTAACGGGAAAACACACATGACACCAAAGAATTTATGTCTATTTTTGCCATTAAATAATACAAATGCAGACTAATGTGAGAAGGAACTGTATTTGACACGACAATGGTGAGAGGGCCATCGCCCACACAGCAAAAGTAATGGTGAAAATTCTCCAGGATAAGCTTCAACAGTACATAGACCAAGAACATTCCAATGTTTAAGCTGCATTGAGAAAAGGCAGAGGAACAAGAGATGCAATTGCCAACATCGGTTGGTTCATAGAAAAAGCAAGAGACATCCAGAGAAACATCTACTTCTGCTTTGCCAACTATGCCACAGCATTTGACTGGTGGATCACATCAAATTGTGGGCAATACTCAAAGAGATCGGTATACCTGACCAACTTCCCTGACTCTTGAGAAATCTGTATGCACGTCAAGAAGCAACATTTAGAACTGGACATGGAACAATGACTGGTTCCAAACTGGGAAAGGAGTACATCAAGGCTGTACATTGTAACCTTGCTTACTTAACTTATATTCAGTGTACATCATGTAAATATCAGATTGGATGAAGCACAAGATGGAATGAAGATTGCCAGGAGAAATATGAATAAATTCAGAAATGCAGACAACACCACGCTTAAGGCAGAAAGCATAAAGAAACCAAAGACCATCTTGATGAGGGTGAAAGAGGATAGAGAGAAAGCTAACTTAAATCAACATCCGAAAAACCAAGGTCATGGCATCCGGTCCACTCATGTTATGGCAAATAGGGGGGGAGACAATGGAAACAGTGACAGACTTTATTTTCGTGGGCTTCAACATCACAGCAGATGCTGACTGCAGCCATGAAATTAAAAGTCACTTGCTCCATGGAAGAAAAGCCATGACTGACCCAGAAAGCATATCAAAAAGCAGAGATATCACTTTGCTGCCAGAGGTCCGTATGTCAAAGCGAAGGTTGTTTCAGTAGCCGAATATGGATGTGATTGTTAAACCATAAAGACAGCTGAGGGCTGAATAATTGATGCTTTTGAACTGTGGTGGTAGAGAAGATTCTTGAGAGTCCCTTGGCCTGCAAGGAAATCAAACTCGTCAACCCTAACGGAAATCAATCCTGATTATTCACTAGAAGGACTGACATTGTAGCTGAAACTCCAGTTCTTTGTCCACCTGATGCAAAGAACTGACTCATTGGAAAAGATTCTGATGCTGGCAAGGAATGAAGGCCAGAGGAGAAGGAGATGACAGAGGATGAGATGGTTGCATGGCATCGGGGATTCGATGGACTTGAGTTTCAGCAAGCTCTGGGAGTTGGTGATGGACAGGGAAGCCTGGTGTGCTGCAGTCCATGGGGCTGCACAGAGTCATGTCGGGAGCCATGTCAGGCGTTACTGACAAAATGGAGGCACGGCCCAAAGCCCCTCTCTTTCTCCCACAAGCACGGACCTGGGATGAAGCAGTTGGGCCTTGTGATTCTGACTTTTTCTTTCCTCTCCTTGGCTGAGTTGACTACAAAGGAACATTAAGGTTCTTAATGTTCTTGAGAGGAGCACGAGAAGGCAGAAAGCCTTGTCTGCAGCTGTGCTCAGAGAAAAATTCATAAAGCTAATCCCTGACATTTGTTCAAGGACTTTTACAAAAGAGTGTTCCAGGATGAGCAAAGAGGTCAGCTTGAGGCCACGGGAGGGATTGCTATCTGAAGCCTATTTGTGAGGAAAATGTTTATGGCAAAGGCATTTACTGAATTTAGAGCTTAGAAATAATTAAATAGTTAGAAGTTAAAGATTTAAGGAATGCTGTAATGGTAGCATATTTTATTATAGCTGATAGATTTAGGAAATTTAAAGATACTAATAGCTAGAAGCCTTTTTAAGAGATAGTGAGCTCAGGATGTTAGGGGCAAATAGGATTTAGAAAGATAAGAAACAAACGGAGGAATGTAGCATGAGTTACAATATAATCACAAGTTAACGATAGGACATATTAAGAGGAAGTAGATAATAGATGGTAAAGCTGAGTCCGAGAGAATCGCTGAAGCAGGAACTCTGTTTGAAGAGCAACAATGATTTATGGAGATAATAAATCTGAATATGATAAGAAAACTGAAAATGTCAAACTTCTGACCTAATGCTTTTGTAAAAGTATAAAAGAAAACCTTAAACTTGAAATAAATGTGCAGTCCAGGAAAACTGAGAGGCTGCGTGGTTACTCGCGGACACCATCGCTCCCTTCAGATTGAATCCCTGGCTGCTGGAGCTGGACTCTGGCAGAGTCGGGCACAACTGAACGACTGAAAAGAACTGATTGCAATAGGGAGAATGTTTTGAACACACGTTCTTAACATGTCTCAAAATGGAAGAGAAAATGATATTTCTTTAACATGAAAGGATAAGCAGGGTGAGCAACAACTCTGTGTGTGTGTGTGTGTGTGTGTGAGTTTGTGTATCTGTGTGTGTGTGTGTATGTGTGTGTGTGTGTGTGTGTCTGTGAGAGATGGGGCAAGAGGTGGGGATGGATGAACAGACAGCTTGATGGAGCAGTGTGACAGGAAGTGTTTCTTTCTGTAGTGAGCTGATTCTTAGAATGAGCTGTTAAGGGAGCCAGAAAGGTCTGACGCTTAGTGCTTGCTCAAGCTTGGGGGAAAGCTGAAGTTCAGAGGAGAGAAGGTTGGTTAAAGCTTAGCCAAGCCAAATCAGTGGGTATATTATGGATGACTGTGAGCACTTGGCCAGTCTCTGCTGTTGTTTAAGAGAGGCAAAGTCAGCCCTTAGACAGTATTGTTGTTACCAAAATTGCCAGTCCATGTGCTTGATGCAGAATGAGGCCCATCAAAACTTAAGGTTTGAGTTTGGGACAGGGAAAGGTTTATTACAGATTCATACAAGGATGAGGGTGGCTCTTGCCCTAAGAACCCAAAGTTACTGAACGTGTTCAGTAAGTATGTTTAACAGCAAAGGTTAGAGAAAGTTGTGGTAAGTTGTTTGAGACTTCGTGGTGTCACACCCTTTGTGCTTAAGGTTAGGTCATGGTCAGGTAATGATGTTCCTAAATATCTCTATCAGATGGATGTCATTTTCTGTCCTGACAAGAGAGGGCAAAGTCTCAAGGAACAACTTTCCCCATGAAATGTCCCATCCTGGTCAAACAGAAACAGGTTTCAATTGGCAGCTCCTTCAGGGCAAGCTTCCCATATTCTACCCAGCTCTCATCCTCGATGGAGCCAGGTACCCAACACAATAGGTCCTGTCTCCTCAAGCTGTCCAACTGAGGAGACCAGTTCTCACAGACTGAGACCCAGAAAGATGGCCACCTGCTATTAAGTTGCAGAGACAGGGATGGGGGAGAGGTTCACCGCTCCTCACGGCCTGGGCCAAGGCTAGTGGAGGGACTTAGTGAGGGCTCTGAATCACTAAAGGATGTAGTCCCCAGTCTATTCCCTGGGACCATCCAGCTCACCCACTGGCGCAACGTTGGGTGATCTCCAGGCCCTCCAAAAGCATGCCAGAATCTCTCTTCTCTCACTTTCCACCTGATGACCACCACACCACCCTTACTTAATCACTTCCCCAATGGTCCCTCATTGACAGTAACTGTGGGCAGGGCCCACTGAGGTGTTGATCAATAGCTGAGCAGGACAATGAATGGCCACTCCTTGACAGTTGGCGGCTTGTAAATGGGGCCACCTGAGGCACCAAGCAAGGCTGAGCCACACCTGTTGCCTAGGAACAGGGTGGGTTGAAAAGAAGCACACCAATGGCGAACTGCATAGGGCTGTGCTCACTCTGCTCTGTTACACTGTGCATAGAATAAGAATCACTGTGAGGTTAAGGTTTGTCAAAGTCGTTCTCAAGGTGGGCTGGCTTTCACATTCTTGTTGGCTTTGAAATATTAGCTATGCTATATGCGGCACATGTGATCACGTGGCAGCTGTGGGAGGGGCATATAGATGAGCACGGCTCACAGGCATGCCTGGCAATACAATGAAAAGAATGATGTACCAAAGTTAAAGAAGCCTGTGAAATCAAATCCTGATTAGGAACAGCGTCAATTAAACAGAGTAAAGCACACTGGACCCAACGTCTCCTTAGGTAACAGAGCAGCATGAGCACAGCCCTTAGCAGGTAGCCATTGCTGTGCCTGATGACTCCACATCCTGTTACTAAGCAACCGGTCTTGCCTAGCAATTGGACAGTGCAACCCTGGGCCCTGGCCATAAGCAACCAACTATCAATGAGGTACCTACTGGTACTTCTCCTGCTCAGCTATTGGTCAGCTCCACAGTGGGCCCTATCTGATGATCACTGTTAATGTGGGCCCACTGGGGAAGTGACTCACTCAAGAGTTAGGGGCAGAGTGGTAAACGGACTCTTGCCTTTGGGCACCTTCCTTTTCTTTTCTTCATTTTTTTGTAAATCGGGAATGTATTTCTGGTAGATGGGGCAAGGTGAGTTTCCCTCCTCAATATGAGAGTTGAAGTGTCCCCAACAATATTAGTGGAGGAGGCATTTAACACTTTCTTTGCTCTGAAGTGTAATCTTATGGAGACGGTGTATAGATCTTGGGGCAACGGACTGAAGATGCACCAAGCCTTGGGGTCTCTAAAGCTCATTGGAGTAGAAAAAACTTCCAACCTGTTCTTAATTACCTGCTTGTTCTTCAGTTCCTTAAGCCCCTCAAGAACCCCTGATAGGAAGAGGGTGGTCTAAAGATGAAGTGACTAGAGGACTCTGAAGTGCTGAAATGGGATGAAAAGTGTTTGGCAGAGGTTCATACAGGGATGGAGGGGGCAGGAGTGTGGAAGGGGGACATCCAAGTCCAAGAATAAAGGGCACTGAAGGAAAGTCTGAGGGTCATGAGAAGAAACACCATGCCCCTGAATCACCACTCCCCAGAATCAAACACACAGAGGGGTCAAGGGTGGGAAAGGTGTATCATGGCCTCCCTCAGCACCCACTAACCCATGTTGATGGGCACAGTGGTACATTGTGATGTCTAAGACCCCAAAGCCACCATTGGCTGGGGGAGTGCCTAGCTGACCAATCAGAGTGAAGGGTGTGGCTCCTCATTGTCCTGGGAAGGTATATATAGGGAGGTCAGAGGCAGAGATTCTGGGTTAGGCCACTTCATGGTGTCATCATGGCTACGGTAACCAGGAAGCCACGGCAGCCAAGAAGAGTTGCAGTGCGGTTTGCTTCCAGCATGAAAGGAAGAAAGAAGACCCTTTGGCAACGGAGATACAGAGGCAGTGTCAAGGTAAGATGATTCCATCGACACTCCCCAGGTTCTCCATTGACTTTGGTGCCCAAGACCTCTACACTGCCCTTGCCTGGCGCAAAAGTCCTCATCAGGCCACCTCCCTTTTCATGAAATCTCCCTTCCAACTCAGTTGTTATACTCTTTCCTCAAAACTCATACCCTTCTTTTGTCTTTCAAGGCACGAAATATGACCGTGAGCGTCAGAAGACCTCTAAAAGGAACCTTGAGAAAGAAAATCCGATCGTACGCCACTCCGTCGAAGAAGGTGAAGAAAACAAGAGAAGCAAACTGTTTTCTCCGTTCCTGTGCACGTGAGAACCTGAACCAAAGCCGCAAAAGGTACCAAACTAGGAGTCAGAGTCAAAGAAGGAGGCAGAATCAAAAGAGAAGATAAGCTCAGCCACCCCAGAATGAGAGACCCTGGAGAAGTACAACCTGGGCAGCCAGTAACTGAATAGAAAAGGTCAGACAGTTTAGAATTGTGTCTCCAGTGGTCTGCTTTCTTAGCAATGGTTAACCAGGAAAAGACTGACTCTCACACTAACATAGTAAACTGATGGCTGTGATTAAAATAAACATCGAATGGTGAGAAGATGATATTTGTGTGTGTGTGAATTTTCTGATGGGAAGGGAGGGAAGGAAGAAAAGAGGTGGGCACCTGAGTGGGGAGGGGTGCGCGGTCCCGAGAGATTGGGGGACAGACCCTGAGGTCCCCAGTTAGCCAGAGAGGAGAGGCCTGGACTGGGTCAGGAGTCTGCACTGAAGATGGCGAACCCTGCTTAGCAATTGATCTCAGCGGCAAGGAGTAGTGGTGTGGTGTTACTGCCATTGTTTGGGGTGTGGAATGACATTAGGGTCTAGATTGCCAGAACCCAGATGGGAAGAGGGTTTCACATGGGGATGGTGAATGTCATAGTTCCCCTGAGAGAGGCAGGCAGAAATCACATCCTGGCCACTTATGTCATAATGGGCTTTGTTGCATCACTCACCTTTGCTGTCAGCTAAAGGTGCTCAGGAGGCACAAAATGCTGATACAACTGAAACCCACAACCAGCACTCCCAAAGATTAAAATAATGTTTGGAGGGAACAGACCAAATATCACTTAGGCCACTGTTTTCCTAAGAAATTGGTGAGAGCAGTGTGTTCCCAAGGGCAGGGCAGTGGAGGTGGCCCAATCCCGGTGCAGAAGACAAACAGGATCACCACACACGGATAATCTTTTTGGGTGGTGGGCACCATGCAGTTTGTGGGATCTTAGTTCCCTGACCAGGGATTGAACCGGTTCCCCTTCCAGTGAAAGCATGGAGTCCTAACCCCTGGACAGCCAGAGAAGTCAGGACAGAGACTTTTGATACAAGTATTAACATGAGACTGAGTAAAAGCTGGTCTTATATGAATCATCATCCCCTAGTATTTCTAAATAACTACAGTCGTCAAACCTTCTTCCCCAAAAAAATCTTTTGTAGTCCAAGCTCTGCAAGTTTTTGTGGTTTAAATATAAGAGTATGGGGTATCTCATTTGAAGGCAAATTGGAAGTGGTCAAACAAGAGATGGCAAGGGTGAACGTCGACATTCTAGGAATCAGCGAACTAAAATGGACTGGAATGGGTGAATTTAACTCAGATGACCATTATATCTAGTACTGCGGGCAGGAACTCCTCAGAAGACATGGAGTAGCCATCATAGTCAACAAAAGAGTCCGAAATGCAGTACTTGGACGCAGTCTCACAAACGACAGAATGATCTCTGTTCGTCTCCAAGGCAAACCATTCAATAGCACAGTTATCCAAGTCTCTGCCCCAAGCAGTAACGCTGAAGAAACTGAAGTTGAACGGTTTTATGAAGACCTACAAGACCTTTTAGAATGAACCCCCCAAAAAGATGTCCTTTTCATTAGAGGGGTCTGGAATGCAAAAGTAGGAAGTCAAGAAACACCTGGAGCAACAGGCAAATTTGGCCTTGGAGTGCAGAATGAAGCAGGGCAAAGACTAATAGAGTTTCGCCAAGAAAATGCACTGGTCACAGCAAATACCCTCTTCCAACAACACAAGTAAGACTCTACACATGGACATCACCAGATGGTCAACACCGAAATCAGATTGATTATATCCTTTGCCGCCAAAGATGGAGAAGCTCTATACAGTCAACAAAAACAAGACCAGGAGCAGACTGTGGCTCAGGTCATGAACTCCTTATTACCAAATCCAGACTCAAATGGAAGAAAATAGGGAAAAACCACTAGAGCATTCAGGTATGACTTCAATCAAATCCCTTATGCTTATGCAGTGGAAGTGAGAAATAGATTTAAGGGCCCAGATCTGATAGATAGAGTGCCTGATGAACTATGGAATGAGGTTGGTGACATTGTACAGGAGGCAGGGATCAAGACCACCCCCATGGAAAAGAAATGCAAAAAAGCACAATGGCTGTCTGGGGAGGCCTTACAAATAGCTGTGAAAAGAAGAGGAGCAAAAAGCAAAGGAGAAAAGCAAAGATATAAGCATCTGAATGCAGAGTTGGTGATGGACAGGGAGGCCTGGCGTGCTGTGACTCATGGGGTCACAAAGAGTCGGACACGACTGAGCGACTGAAGCGAACTAACGGGGAAACACACATGACACCAAAGAATTTATGTCTATTTTTGCCATTAAATAAAACAAATGCAGACTAATGTGAGAAGGAACTGTATTTGACACGACAATGGTGAGAGGGCCATCGCCCACACAGCAAAAGTAATGGTGAAAATTCTCCAAGATAAGCTTCAACAGTACGTAGACCAAGAACATTCCGATGTTTAAGCTGCATTGAGAAAAGGCAGAGGAACAAGAGATGCAATTGCCAACATCGGTTGGTTCATAGAAAAAGCAAGAGACATCCAGAGAAACATCTACTTCTGCTTTGCCAACTATGCCACAGCATTTGACTGGTGGATCACATCAAATTGTGGGCAATACTCAAAGAGATCGGTATACCTGACCAACTTCCCTGACTCTTGAGTAATCTGTATGCACGTCAAGAAGCAACATTTAGAACTGGACATGGAACAATGACTGGTTCCAAACTGGGAAAGGAGTACATCAAGGCTGTACATTGTAACCTTGCTTACTTAACTTATATTCAGTGTACATCATGTAAATATCAGATTGGATGAAGCACAAGATGGAATGAAGATTGCCAGGAGAAATATGAATAAATTCAGAAATGCAGACAACACCACGCTTAAGGCAGAAAGCATAAAGAAACCAAAGACCATCTTGATGAGGGTGAAAGAGGATAGAGAGAAAGCTAACTTAAATCAACATCCGAAAAACCAAGGTCATGGCATCCGGTCCAATCATGTTATGGCAAATAGAGGGGGAGACAATGGAAACAGTGACAGACTTTATTTTCGTGGGCTTCAACATCACAGCAGATGCTGACTGCAGCCATGAAATTAAAAGTCACTTGCTCCATGGAAGAAAAGCCATGACTGACCCAGAAAGCATATCAAAAAGCAGAGACATCACTTTGCTGCCAGAGGTCCCTATGTCAAAGCGAAGGTTGTTTCAGTAGCCGAATATGGATGTGATTGTTAGACCATAAAGACAGCTGAGGACTGAATAATTGATGCTTTTGAACTGTGGTGGTAGAGAAGATTTCTTGAGAGTCCCTTGGCCTGCAAGGAAATCAAACCCGTCAACCCTAACGGAAATCAATCCTGATTATTCACTAGAAGGACTGACATTGTAGCTGAAACTCCAGTTCTTTGTCCACCTGATGCAAAGAACTGACTCATTGGAAAAGATTCTGATGCTGGCAAGGAATGAAGGCCAGAGGAGAAGGAGATGACAGAGGATGAGATGGTTGGATGGCATCGGGGATTCGATGGACTTGAGTTTCAGCAAGCTCTGGGAGTTGGTGATGGACAGGGAAGCCTGGTGTGCTGCAGTCCATGGGGCTGCACAGAGTCATGTCGGGAGCCACGTCAGGCGTTACTGACAAAATGGAGGCACGGCCCAAAGCCCCTCTCTTTCTCCCACAAGCACGGACCTGGGATGAAGCAGTTGGGCCTTGTGATTCTGACTTTTTCTTTCCTCTCCTTGGCTGAGTTGACTACAAAGGAACATTAAGGTTCTTAATGTTCTTGAGAGGAGCACGAGAAGGCAGAAAGCCTTGTCTGCAGCTGTGCTCAGAGAAAAATTCATAAAGCTAATCCCTGACATTTGTTCAAGGACTTTTACAAAAGAGTGTTCCAGGATGAGCAAAGAGGTCAGGTTGAGGCCACGGGAGGGATTGCTATCTGAAGCCTATTTGTGAGGAAAATGTTTATGGCAAAGGCATTTACTGAATTTAGAGCTTAGAAATAATTAAATAGTTAGAAGTTAAAGATTTAAGGAATGCTGTAATGGTAGCATATTTTATTATAGCTGATAGATTTAGGAAATTTAAAGATACTAATAGCTAGAAGCCTTTTTAAGAGATAGTGAGCTCAGGATGCTAGGGGCAAATAGGATTTAGAAAGATAAGAAACAAACGGAGGAATGTAGCATGAGTTACAATATAATCACAAGTTAACGATAGGTCACATTAAGAGGAAGTAGATAATAGATGGTAAAGCTGAGTCCGAGAGAATCGCTGAAGCAGGAACTCTGTTTGAAGAGCAACAATGATTTATGGAGATAATCAATCTGAATGTGATAAGAAAACTGAAAATGTCAAACTTCTGACCTAATGCTTTTGTAAAAGTATAAAAGAAAACCTTAAACTTGAAATAAATGTGCAGTCCAGGAAAACTGAGAGGCTGCGTCGTTACTCGCGGACACCATCCCTCCCTTCAGATTGAATCCCTGGCTGCTGGAGCTGGACTCTGGCAGAGTCGGGCACAACTGAACGACTGAAAAGAACTGATTGCAATAGGGAGAATGTTTTGAACACACGTTCTTAACATGTCTCAAAATGGAAGAGAAAATGATATTTCTTTAACATGAAAGGATAAGCAGGGTGAGCAACAACTCTGTGTGTGTGTGTGTGTGTGTGTGAGTTTGTGTATCTGTGTGTGTGTGTGTATGTTTGTGTGTGTGTGTGTGTCTGTGAGAGATGGGGCAAGAGGTGGGGATGGATGAACAGACAGCTTGATGGAGCAGTGTGACAGGAAGTGTTTCTTTCTGTAGTGAGCTGATTCTTAGAATGAGCTGTTAAGGGAGCCAGAAAGGTCTGACGCTTAGTGCTTGCTCAAGCTTGGGGGAAAGCTGAAGTTCAGAGGAGAGAAGGTTGGTTAAAGCTTAGCCAAGCCAAATCAGTGGGTATATTATGGATGACTGTGAGCACTTGGCCAGTCTCTGCTGTTGTTTAAGAGAGGCAAAGTCAGCCCTTAGACAGTATTGTTGTTACCAAAATTGCCAGTCCATGTGCTTGATGCAGAATGAGGCCCATCAAAACTTAAGGTTTGAGTTTGGGACAGGGAAAGGTTTATTACAGATTCATACAAGGATGAGGGTGGCTCTTGCCCTAAGAACCCAAAGTTACTGAACGTGTTCAGTAAGTATGTTTAACAGCAAAGGTTAGAGAAAGTTGTGGTAAGTTGTTTGAGACTTCGTGGTGTCACACCCTTTGTGCTTAAGGTTAGGTCATGGTCAGGTAATGATGTTCCTAAATATCTCTATCAGATGGATGTCATTTTCTGTCCTGACAAGAGAGGGCAAAGTCTCAAGGAACAACTTTCCCCATGAAATGTCCCATCCTGGTCAAACAGAAACAGGTTTCAATTGGCAGCTCCTTCAGGGCAAGCTTCCCATATTCTACCCAGCTCTCATCCTCGATGGAGCCCGGTACCCAACACAATAGGTCCTGTCTCCTCAAGCTGTCCAACTGAGGAGACCAGTTCTCACAGACTGAGACCCAGAAAGATGGCCACCTGCTATTAAGTTGCAGAGACAGGGATGGGGGAGAGGTTCACCGCTCCTCACGGCCTGGGCCAAGGCTAGTGGAGGGACTTAGTGAGGGCTCTGAATCACTAAAGGATGTAGTCCCCAGTCTATTCCCTGGGACCATCCAGCTCACCCACTGGCGCAACGTTGGGTGATCTCCAGGCCCTCCAAAAGCATGCCAGAATCTCTCTTCTCTCACTTTCCACCTGATGACCACCACACCACCCTTACTTAATCACTTCCCCAATGGTCCCTCATTGACAGTAACTGTGGGCAGGGCCCACTGAGGTGTTGATCAATAGCTGAGCAGGACAATGAATGGCCACTCCTTGACAGTTGGCGGCTTGTAAATGGGGCCACCTGAGGCACCAAGCAAGGCTGAGCCACACCTGTTGCCTAGGAACAGGGTGGGTTGAAAAGAAGCACACCAATGGCGAACTGCATAGGGCTGTGCTCACTCTGCTCTGTTACACTGTGCATAGAATAAGAATCACTGTGAGGTTAAGGTTTGTCAAAGTCGTTCTCAAGGTGGGCTGGCTTTCACATTCTTGTTGGCTTTGAAATATTAGCTATGCTATATGCGGCACATGTGATCACGTGGCAGCTGTGGGAGGGGCGTATAGATGAGCACGGCTCACAGGAATGCCTGGCAATACAATGAAAAGAATGATGTACCAAAGTTAAAGAAGCCTGTGAACTCAAATCCTGATTAGGAACAGCGTCAATTAAACAGAGTAAAGCACACTGGACCCAACGTCTCCTTAGGTAACAGAGCAGCATGAGCACAGCCCTTAGCAGGTAGCCATTGCTGTGCCTGATGACTCCACATCCTGTTACTAAGCAACCGGTCTTGCCTAGCAATTGGACAGTGCAACCCTGGGCCCTGCCCATAAGCAACCAACTATCAATGAGGTACCTACTGGTACTTCTCCTGCTCAGCTATTGGTCAGCTCCACAGTGGGCCCTATCTGATGATCACTGTTAATGTGGGCCCACTGGGGAAGTGACTCACTCAAGAGTTAGGGGCAGAGTGGTAAACGGACTCTTGCCTTTGGGCACCTTCCTTTTCTTTTCTTCATTTTTTTGTAAATCGGGAATGTATTTCTGGTAGATGGGGCAAGGTGAGTTTCCCTCCTCAATATGAGAGTTGAAGTGTCCCCAACAATATTAGTGGAGGAGGCATTTAACACTTTCTTTGCTCTGAAGTGTAATCTTATGGAGACGGTGTATAGATCTTGGGGCAAGGGACTGAAGATGCACCAAGCCTTGGGGTCTCTAAAGCTCATTGGAGTAGAAAAAACTTCCAACCTGTTCTTAATTACCTGCTTGTTCTTCAGTTCCTTAAGCCCCTCAAGAACCCCTGATAGGAAGAGGGTGGTCTAAAGATGAAGTGACTAGAGGACTCTGAAGTGCTGAAATGGGATGAAAAGTGTTTGGCAGAGGTTCATACAGGGATGGAGGGGGCAGGAGTGTGGAAGGGGGACATCCAAGTCCAAGAATAAAGGGCACTGAAGGAAAGTCTGAGGGTCATGAGAAGAAACACCATGCCCCTGAATCACCACTCCCCAGAATCAAACACACAGAGGGGTCAAGGGTGGGAAAGGTGTATCATGGCCTCCCTCAGCACCCACTAACCCATGTTGATGGGCACAGTGGTACATTGTGATGTCTAAGACCCCAAAGCCACCATTGGCTGGGGGAGTGCCTAGCTGACCAATCAGAGTGAAGGGTGTGGCTCCTCATTGTCCTGGGAAGGTATATATAGGGAGGTCAGAGGCAGAGATTCTGGGTTAGGCCACTTCATGGTGTCATCATGGCTACGGTAACCAGGAAGCCACGGCAGCCAAGAAGAGTTGCAGTGCGGTTTGCTTCCAGCATGAAAGGAAGAAAGAAGACCCTTTGGCAACGGAGATACAGAGGCAGTGTCAAGGTAAGATGATTCCATCGACACTCCCCAGGTTCTCCATTGACTTTGGTGCCCAAGACCTCTACACTGCCCTTGCCTGGCGCAAAAGTCCTCATCAGGCCACCTCCCTTTTCATGAAATCTCCCTTCCAACTCAGTTGTTATACTCTTTCCTCAAAACTCATACCCTTCTTTTGTCTTTCAAGGCACGAAATATGACCGTGAGCGTCAGAAGACCTCTAAAAGGAACCTTGAGAAAGAAAATCCGATCGTACGCCACTCCGTCGAAGAAGGTGAAGAAAACAAGAGAAGCAAACTGTTTTCTCCGTTCCTGTGCACGTGAGAACCTGAACCAAAGCCGCAAAAGGTACCAAACTAGGAGTCAGAGTCAAAGAAGGAGGCAGAATCAAAAGAGAAGATAAGCTCAGCCACCCCAGAATGAGAGACCCTGGAGAAGTACAACCTGGGCAGCCAGTAACTGAATAGAAAAGGTCAGACAGTTTAGAATTGTGTCTCCAGTGGTCTGCTTTCTTAGCAATGGTTAACCAGGAAAAGACTGACTCTCACACTAACATAGTAAACTGATGGCTGCGATTAAAATAAACATCGAATGGTGAGAAGATGATATTTGTGTGTGTGTGAATTTTCTGATGGGAAGGGAGGGAAGGAAGAAAAGAGGTGGGCACCTGAGTGGGGAGGGGTGCGCGGTCCCGAGAGATTGGGGGACAGACCCTGAGGTCCCCAGTTAGCCAGAGAGGAGAGGCCTGGACTGGGTCAGGAGTCTGCACTGAAGATGGCGAACCCTGCTTAGCAATTGATCTCAGCAGCAAGGAGTAGTGGTGTGGTGTTACTGACATTGTTTGGGGTGTGGAATGACATTAGGGTCTAGATTGCCAGAACCCAGATGGGAAGAGGGTTTCACATGGGGATGGTGAATGTCATAGTTCCCCTGAGAGAGGCAGGCAGAAATCACATCCTGGCCACTTATGTCATAATGGGCTTTGTTGCATCACTCACCTTTGCTGTCAGCTAAAGGTGCTCAGGAGGCACAAAATGCTGATACAACTGAAACCCACAACCAGCACTCCCAAAGATTAAAATAATGTTTGGAGGGAACAGACCAAATATCACTTAGGCCACTGTTTTCCTAAGAAATTGGTGAGAGCAGTGTGTTCCCAAGGGCAGGGCAGTGGAGGTGGCCCAATCCCGGTGCAGAAGACAAACAGGATCACCACACACGGATAATCTTTTTGGGTGGTGGGCACCATGCAGTTTGTGGGATCTTAGTTCCCTGACCAGGGATTGAACCGGTTCCCCTTCCAGTGAAAGCATGGAGTCCTAACCCCTGGACAGCCAGAGAAGTCAGGACAGAGACTTTTGATACAAGTATTAACATGAGACTGAGTAAAAGCTGGTCTTATATGAATCATCATCCCCTAGTATTTCTAAATAACTACAGTCGTCAAACCTTCTTCCCCAAAAAAATCTTTTGTAGTCCAAGCTCTGCAAGTTTTTGTGGTTTAAATATAAGAGTATGGGGTATCTCATTTGAAGGCAAATTGGAAGTGGTCAAACAAGAGATGGCAAGGGTGAACGTCGACATTCTAGGAATCAGCGAACTAAAATGGACTGGAATGGGTGAATTTAACTCAGATGACCATTATATCTAGTACTGCGGGCAGGAACTCCTCAGAAGACATGGAGTAGCCATCATAGTCAACAAAAGAGTCCGAAATGCAGTACTTGGACGCAATCTCACAAACGACAGAATGATCTCTGTTCGTCTCCAAGGCAAACCATTCAATAGCACAGTTATCCAAGTCTCTGCCCCAAGCAGTAACGCTGAAGAAACTGAAGTTGAACGGTTTTATGAAGACCTACAAGACCTTTTAGAATGAACCCCCCAAAAAGATGTCCTTTTCATTAGAGGGGTCTGGAATGCAAAATTAGGAAGTCAAGAAACACCTGGAGCAACAGGCAAATTTGGCCTTGGAGTGCAGAATGAAGCAGGGCAAAGACTAATAGAGTTTCGCCAAGAAAATGCACTGGTCACAGCAAATACCCTCTTCCAACAACACAAGTAAGACTCTACACATGGACATCACCAGATGGTCAACACCGAAATCAGATTGATTATATCCTTTGCCGCCAAAGATGGAGAAGCTCTATACAGTCAACAAAAACAAGACCAGGAGCAGACTGTGGCTCAGGTCATGAACTCCTTATTACCAAATCCAGACTCAAATGGAAGAAAATAGGGAAAAACCACTAGAGCATTCAGGTATGACTTCAATCAAATCCCTTATGCTTATGCAGTGGAAGTGAGAAATAGATTTAAGGGCCCAGATCTGATAGATAGAGTGCCTGATGAACTATGGAATGAGGTTGGTGACATTGTACAGGAGGCAGGGATCAAGACCACCCCCATGGAAAAGAAATGCAAAAAAGCACAATGGCTGTCTGGGGAGGCCTTACAAATAGCTGTGAAAAGAAGAGGAGCAAAAAGCAAAGGAGAAAAGCAAAGATATAAGCATCTGAATGCAGAGTTGGTGATGGACAGGGAGGCCTGGCGTGCTGTGACTCATGGGGTCACAAAGAGACGGACACGACTGAGCGACTGAAGTGAACTAACGGGGAAACACACATGACACCAAAGAATTTATGTCTATTTTTGCCATTAAATAAAACAAATGCAGACTAATGTGAGAAGGAACTTTATTTGACATGACAATGGTGAGAGGGCCATCGCCCACACAGCAAAAGTAATGGTGAAAATTCTCCAAGATAAGCTTCAACAGTACGTAGACCAAGAACATTCCGATGTTTAAGCTGCATTGAGAAAAGGCAGAGGAACAAGAGATGCAATTGCCAACATCGGTTGGTTCATAGAAAAAGCAAGAGACATCCAGAGAAACATCTACTTCTGCTTTGCCAACTATGCCACAGCATTTGACTGGTGGATCACATCAAATTGTGGGCAATACTCAAAGAGATCGGTATACCTGACCAACTTCCCTGACTCTTGAGTAATCTGTATGCACGTCAA
Organism: Capricornis sumatraensis; assembly: GCF_032405125.1. Lineage (NCBI taxonomy): Eukaryota > Metazoa > Chordata > Mammalia > Artiodactyla > Bovidae > Capricornis > Capricornis sumatraensis. The sequence goes on along the minus strand of NC_091092.1, from coordinate 60,763,387 downwards.
GAAGCAACATTTAGAACTGGACATGGAACAATGACTGGTTCCAAACTGGGAAAGGAGTACATCAAGGCTGTACATTGTAACCTTGCTTACTTAACTTAGATTCAGAGTACATCATGTAAATATCAGATTGGATGAAGCACAAGATGGAATGAAGATTGCCAGGAGAAATATGAATAAATTCAGAAATGCAGACAACACCACGCTTAAGGCAGAAAGCATAAAGAAACCAAAGACCATCTTGATGAGGGTGAAAGAGGATAGAGAGAAAGCTAACTTAAATCAACATCCGAAAAACCAAGGTCATGGCATCCGGTCCAATCATGTTATGGCAAATAGAGGGGGAGACAATGGAAACAGTGACAGACTTTATTTTCGTGGGCTTCAACATCACAGCAGATGCTGACTGCAGCCATGAAATTAAAAGTCACTTGCTCCATGGAAGAAAAGCCATGACTGACCCAGAAAGCATATCAAAAAGCAGAGACATCACTTTGCTGCCAGAGGTCCGTATGTCAAAGCGAAGGTTGTTTCAGTAGCCGAATATGGATGTGATTGTTAAACCATAAAGACAGCTGAGGACTGAATAATTGATGCTTTTGAACTGTGGTGGTAGAGCAGATTTCTTGAGAGTCCCTTGGCCTGCAAGGAAATCAAACCCGTCAACCCTAACGGAAATCAATCCTGATTATTCACTAGAAGGACTGACATTGTAGCTGAAACTCCAGTTCTTTGTCCACCTGATGCAAAGAACTGACTCATTGGAAAAGATTCTGATGCTGGCAAGGAATGAAGGCCAGAGGAGAAGGAGATGACAGAGGATGAGATGGTTGGATGGCATCGGGGATTCGATGGACTTGAGTTTCAGCAAGCTCTGGGAGTTGGTGATGGACAGGGAAGCCTGGTGTGCTGCAGTCCATGGGGCTGCACAGAGTCATGTCGGGAGCCACGTCAGGCGTTACTGACAAAATGGAGGCACGGCCCAAAGCCCCTCTCTTTCTCCCACAAGCACGGACCTGGGATGAAGCAGTTGGGCCTTGTGATTCTGACTTTTTCTTTCCTCTCCTTGGCTGAGTTGACTACAAAGGAACATTAAGGTTCTTAATGTTCTTGAGAGGAGCACGAGAAGGCAGAAAGCCTTGTCTGCAGCTGTGCTCAGAGAAAAATTCATAAAGCTAATCCCTGACATTTGTTCAAGGACTTTTACAAAAGAGTGTTCCAGGATGAGCAAAGAGGTCAGCTTGAGGCCATGGGAGGGATTGCTATCTGAAGCCTATTTGTGAGGAAAATGTTTATGGCAAAGGCATTTACTGAATTTAGAGCTTAGAAATAATTAAATAGTTAGAAGTTAAAGATTTAAGGAATGCTGTAATGGTAGCATATTTTATTATAGCTGATAGATTTAGGAAATTTAAAGATACTAATAGCTAGAAGCCTTTTTAAGAGATAGTGAGCTCAGGATTCTAGGGGCAAATAGGATTTAGAAAGATAAGAAACAAACGGAGGAATGTAGCATGAGTTACAATATAATCACAAGTTAACGATAGGACACATTAAGAGGAAGTAGATAATAGATGGTAAAGCTGAGTCCGAGAGAATCGCTGAAGCAGGAACTCTGTTTGAAGAGCAACAATGATTTATGGAGATAATCAATCTGAATGTGATAAGAAAACTGAAAATGTCAAACTTCTGACCTAATGCTTTTGTAAAAGTATAAAAGAAAACCTTAAACTTGAAATAAATGTGCAGTCCAGGAAAACTGAGAGGCTGCGTGGTTACTCGCGGACACCATCCCTCCCTTCAGATTGAATCCCTGGCTGCTGGAGCTGGACTCTGGCAGAGTCGGGCACAACTGAACGACTGAAAAGAACTGATTGCAATAGGGAGAATGTTTTGAACACACGTTCTTAACATGTCTCAAAATGGAAGAGAAAATGATATTTCTTTAACATGAAAGGATAAGCAGGGTGAGCAACAACTCTGTGTGTGTGTGTGTGTGTGTGTGTGTGTGAGTTTGTGTATCTGTGTGTGTGTGTGTATGTGTGTGTGTGTGTGTGTGTCTGTGAGAGATGGGGCAAGAGGTGGGGATGGATGAACAGACAGCTTGATGGAGCAGTGTGACAGGAAGTGTTTCTTTCTGTAGTGAGCTGATTCTTAGAATGAGCTGTTAAGGGAGCCAGAAAGGTCTGACGCTTAGTGCTTGCTCAAGCTTGGGGGAAAGCTGAAGTTCAGAGGAGAGAAGGTTGGTTAAAGCTTAGCCAAGCCAAATCAGTGGGTATATTATGGATGACTGTGAGCACTTGGCCAGTCTCTGCTGTTGTTTAAGAGAGGCAAAGTCAGCCCTTAGACAGTATTGTTGTTACCAAAATTGCCAGTCCATGTGCTTGATGCAGAATGAGGCCCATCAAAACTTAAGGTTTGAGTTTGGGACAGGGAAAGGTTTATTACAGATTCATACAAGGATGAGGGTGGCTCTTGCCCTAAGAACCCAAAGTTACTGAACGTGTTCAGTAAGTATGTTTAACAGCAAAGGTTAGAGAAAGTTGTGGTAAGTTGTTTGAGACTTCGTGGTGTCACACCCTTTGTGCTTAAGGTTAGGTCATGGTCAGGTAATGATGTTCCTAAATATCTCTATCAGATGGATGTCATTTTCTGTCCTGACAAGAGAGGGCAAAGTCTCAAGGAACAACTTTCCCCATGAAATGTCCCATCCTGGTCAAACAGAAACAGGTTTCAATTGGCAGCTCCTTCAGGGCAAGCTTCCCATATTCTACCCAGCTCTCATCCTCGATGGAGCCAGGTACCCAACACAATAGGTCCTGTCTCCTCAAGCTGTCCAACTGAGGAGACCAGTTCTCACAGACTGAGACCCAGAAAGATGGCCACCTGCTATTAAGTTGCAGAGACAGGGATGGGGGAGAGGTTCACCGCTCCTCACGGCCTGGGCCAAGGCTAGTGGAGGGACTTAGTGAGGGCTCTGAATCACTAAAGGATGTAGTCCCCAGTCTATTCCCTGGGACCATCCAGCTCACCCACTGGCGCAACGTTGGGTGATCTCCAGGCCCTCCAAAAGCATGCCAGAATCTCTCTTCTCTCACTTTCCACCTGATGACCACCACACCACCCTTACTTAATCACTTCCCCAATGGTCCCTCATTGACAGTAACTGTGGGCAGGGCCTACTGAGGTGTTAATCAATAGCTGAGCAGGACGATGAATGGCCACTCCTTAACAGTTGGCGGCTTGTAAATGGGGCCACCTGAGGCACCAAGCAAGGCTGAGCCACACCTGTTGCCTAGGAACAGGGTGGGTTGAAAAGAAGCACACCAATGGCGAACTGCATAGGGCTGTGCTCACTCTGCTCTGTTACACTGTGCATAGAATAAGAATCACTGTGAGGTTAAGGTTTGTCAAAGTCGTTCTCAAGGTGGGCTGGCTTTCACATTCTTGTTGGCTTTGAAATATTAGCTATGCTATATGCGGCACATGTGATCATGTGGCAGCTGTGGGAGGGGCATATAGATGAGCACGGCTCACAGGCATGCCTGGCAATACAATGAAAAGAATGATGTACCAAAGTTAAAGAAGCCTGTGAAATCAAATCCTGATTAGGAACAGAGTCAATTAAATAGAGTAAAGCACACTGGACCCAACGTCCCCTTAGGTAACAGAGCAGCATGAGCACAGCCCTTAGCAGGTAGCCATTGCTGTGCCTGATGACTCCACATCCTGTTACTAAGCAACCGGTCTTGCCTAGCGATTGGACAGTGCAACCCTGGGCCCTGCCCATAAGCAACCAACTATCAATGAGGTACCTACTGGTACTTCTCCTGCTCAGCTATTGGTCAGCTCCACAGTGGGCCCTATCTGATGATCACTGTTAATGTGGGCCCACTGGGGAAGTGACTCACTCAAGAGTTAGGGGCAGAGTGGTAAACGGACTCTTGCCTTTGGGCACCTTCCTTTTCTTTTCTTCATTATTTTGTAAATCGGGAATGTATTTCTGGTAGATGGGGCAAGGTGAGTTTCCCTCCTCAATATGAGAGTTGAAGTGTCCCCAACAATATTAGTGGAGGAGGCATTTAACACTTTCTTTGCTCTGAAGTGTAATCTTATGGAGACGGTGTATAGATCTTGGGGCAACGGACTGAAGATGCACCAAGCCTTGGGGTCTCTAAAGCTCATTGGAGTAGAAAAAACTTCCAACCTGTTCTTAATTACCTGCTTGTTCTTCAGTTCCTTAAGCCCCTCAAGAACCCCTGATAGGAAGAGGGTGGTCTAAAGATGAAGTGACTAGAGGACTCTGAAGTGCTGAAATGGGATGAAAAGTGTTTGGCAGAGGTTCATACAGGGATGGAGGGGGCAGGAGTGTGGAAGGGGGACATCCAAGTCCAAGAATAAAGGGCACTGAAGGAAAGTCTGAGGGTCATGAGAAGAAACACCATGCCCCTGAATCACCACTCCCCAGAATCAAACACACAGAGGGGTCAAGGGTGGGAAAGGTGTATCATGGCCTCCCTCAGCACCCACTAACCCATGTTGATGGGCACAGTGGTACATTGTGATGTCTAAGACCCCAAAGCCACCATTGGCTGGGGGAGTGCCTAGCTGACCAATCAGAGTGAAGGGTGTGGCTCCTCATTGTCCTGGGAAGGTATATATAGGGAGGTCAGAGGCAGAGATTCTGGGTTAGGCCACTTCATGGTGTCATCATGGCTACGGTAACCAGGAAGCCACGGCAGCCAAGAAGAGTTGCAGTGCGGTTTGCTTCCAGCATGAAAGGAAGAAAGAAGACCCTTTGGCAACGGAGATACAGAGGCAGTGTCAAGGTAAGATGATTCCATCGACACTCCCCAGGTTCTCCATTGACTTTGGTGCCCAAGACCTCTACACTGCCCTTGCCTGGCGCAAAAGTCCTCATCAGGCCACCTCCCTTTTCATGAAATCTCCCTTCCAACTCAGTTGTTATACTCTTTCCTCAAAACTCATACCCTTCTTTTGTCTTTCAAGGCACGAAATATGACCGTGAGCGTCAGAAGACCTCTAAAAGGAACCTTGAGAAAGAAAATCCGATCGTACGCCACTCCGTCGAAGAAGGTGAAGAAAACAAGAGAAGCAAACTGTTTTCTCCGTTCCTGTGCACGTGAGAACCTGAACCAAAGCCGCAAAAGGTACCAAACTAGGAGTCAGAGTCAAAGAAGGAGGCAGAATCAAAAGAGAAGATAAGCTCAGCCACCCCAGAATGAGAGACCCTGGAGAAGTACAACCTGGGCAGCCAGTAACTGAATAGAAAAGGTCAGACAGTTTAGAATTGTGTCTCCAGTGGTCTGCTTTCTTAGCAATGGTTAACCAGGAAAAGACTGACTCTCACACTAACATAGTAAACTGATGGCTGCGATTAAAATAAACATCGAATGGTGAGAAGATGATATTTGTGTGTGTGTGAATTTTCTGATGGGAAGGGAGGGAAGGAAGAAAAGAGGTGGGCACCTGAGTGGGGAGGGGTGCGCGGTCCCGAGAGATTGGGGGACAGACCCTGAGGTCCCCAGTTAGCCAGAGAGGAGAGGCCTGGACTGGGTCAGGAGTCTGCACTGAAGATGGCGAACCCTGCTTAGCAATTGATCTCAGCGGCAAGGAGTAGTGGTGTGGTGTTACTGCCATTGTTTGGGGTGTGGAATGACATTAGGGTCTAGATTGCCAGAACCCAGATGGGAAGAGGGTTTCACATGGGGATGGTGAATGTCATAGTTCCCCTGAGAGAGGCAGGCAGAAATCACATCCTGGCCACTTATGTCATAATGGGCTTTGTTGCATCACTCACCTTTGCTGTCAGCTAAAGGTGCTCAGGAGGCACAAAATGCTGATACAACTGAAACCCACAACCAGCACTCCCAAAGATTAAAATAATGTTTGGAGGGAACAGACCAAATATCACTTAGGCCACTGTTTTCCTAAGAAATTGGTGGGAGCAGTGTGTTCCCAAGGGCAGGGCAGTGGAGGTGGCCCAATCCCGGTGCAGAAGACAAACAGGATCACCACACACGGATAATCTTTTTGGGTGGTGGGCACCATGCAGTTTGTGGGATCTTAGTTCCCTGACCAGGGATTGAACCGGTTCCCCTTCCAGTGAAAGCATGGAGTCCTAACCCCTGGACAGCCAGAGAAGTCAGGACAGAGACTTTTGATACAAGTATTAACATGAGACTGAGTAAAAGCTGGTCTTATATGAATCATCATCCCCTAGTATTTCTAAATAACTACAGTCGTCAAACCTTCTTCCCCCAAAAAATCTTTTGTAGTCCAAGCTCTGCAAGTTTTTGTGGTTTAAATATAAGAGTATGGGGTATCTCATTTGAAGGCAAATTGGAAGTGGTCAAACAAGAGATGGCAAGGGTGAACGTCGACATTCTAGGAATCAGCGAACTAAAATGGACTGGAATGGGTGAATTTAACTCAGATGACCATTATATCTAGTACTGCGGGCAGGAACTCCTCAGAAGACATGGAGTAGCCATCATAGTCAACAAAAGAGTCCGAAATGCAGTACTTGGACGCAATCTCACAAACGACAGAATGATCTCTGTTCGTCTCCAAGGCAAACCATTAAATAGCACAGTTATCCAAGTCTCTGCCCCAAGCAGTAATGCTGAAGAAACTGAAGTTGAACGGTTTTATGAAGACCTACAAGACCTTTTAGAACGAACCCCCCAAAAAGATGTCCTTTTCATTAGAGGGGTCTGGAATGCAAAAGTAGAAAGTCAAGAAACACCTGGAGCAACAGGCAAATTTGGCCTTGGAGTGCAGAATGAAGCAGGGCAAAGACTAATAGAGTTTCGCCAAGAAAATGCACTGGTCACAGCAAATACCCTCTTCCAACAACACAAGTAAGACTCTACACATGGACATCACCAGATGGTCAACACCGAAATCAGATTGATTATATCCTTTGCCGCCAAAGATGGAGAAGCTCTATACAGTCAACAAAAACAAGACCAGGAGCAGACTGTGGCTCAGGTCATGAACTCCTTATTACCAAATCCAGACTCAAATGGAAGAAAATAGGGAAAAACCACTAGAGCATTCAGGTATGACTTCAATCAAATCCCTTATGCTTATGCAGTGGAAGTGAGAAATAGATTTAAGGGCCCAGATCTGATAGATAGAGTGCCTGATGAACTATGGAATGAGGTTGGTGACATTGTACAGGAGGCAGGGATCAAGACCACCCCCATGGAAAAGAAATGCAAAAAAGCACAATGGCTGTCTGGGGAGGCCTTACAAATAGCTGTGAAAAGAAGAGGAGCAAAAAGCAAAGGAGAAAAGCAAAGATATAAGCATCTGAATGCAGAGTTGGTGATGGACAGGGAGGCCTGGCGTGCTGTGACTCATGGGGTCACAAAGAGACGGACACGACTGAGCGACTGAAGTGAACTAACGGGGAAACACACATGACACCAAAGAATTTATGTCTATTTTTGCCATTAAATAAAACAAATGCAGACTAATGTGAGAAGGAACTTTATTTGACATGACAATGGTGAGAGGGCCATCGCCCACACAGCAAAAGTAATGGTGAAAATTCTCCAAGATAAGCTTCAACAGTACGTAGACCAAGAACATTCCGATGTTTAAGCTGCATTGAGAAAAGGCAGAGGAACAAGAGATGCAATTGCCAACATCGGTTGGTTCATAGAAAAAGCAAGAGACATCCAGAGAAACATCTACTTCTGCTTTGCCAACTATGCCACAGCATTTGACTGGTGGATCACATCAAATTGTGGGCAATACTCAAAGAGATCGGTATACCTGACCAACTTCCCTGACTCTTGAGTAATCTGTATGCACGTCAAGAAGCAACATTTAGAACTGGACATGGAACAATGACTGGTTCCAAACTGGGAAAGGAGTACATCAAGGCTGTACATTGTAACCTTGCTTACTTAACTTAGATTCAGAGTACATCATGTAAATATCAGATTGGATGAAGCACAAGATGGAATGAAGATTGCCAGGAGAAATATGAATAAATTCAGAAATGCAGACAACACCACGCTTAAGGCAGAAAGCATAAAGAAACCAAAGACCATCTTGATGAGGGTGAAAGAGGATAGAGAGAAAGCTAACTTAAATCAACATCCGAAAAACCAAGGTCATGGCATCCGGTCCAATCATGTTATGGCAAATAGAGGGGGAGACAATGGAAACAGTGACAGACTTTATTTTCGTGGGCTTCAACATCACAGCAGATGCTGACTGCAGCCATGAAATTAAAAGTCACTTGCTCCATGGAAGAAAAGCCATGACTGACCCAGAAAGCATATCAAAAAGCAGAGACATCACTTTGCTGCCAGAGGTCCGTATGTCAAAGCGAAGGTTGTTTCAGTAGCCGAATATGGATGTGATTGTTAAACCATAAAGACAGCTGAGGACTGAATAATTGATGCTTTTGAACTGTGGTGGTAGAGCAGATTTCTTGAGAGTCCCTTGGCCTGCAAGGAAATCAAACCCGTCAACCCTAACGGAAATCAATCCTGATTATTCACTAGAAGGACTGACATTGTAGCTGAAACTCCAGTTCTTTGTCCACCTGATGCAAAGAACTGACTCATTGGAAAAGATTCTGATGCTGGCAAGGAATGAAGGCCAGAGGAGAAGGAGATGACAGAGGATGAGATGGTTGGATGGCATCGGGGATTCGATGGACTTGAGTTTCAGCAAGCTCTGGGAGTTGGTGATGGACAGGGAAGCCTGGTGTGCTGCAGTCCATGGGGCTGCACAGAGTCATGTCGGGAGCCACGTCAGGCGTTACTGACAAAATGGAGGCACGGCCCAAAGCCCCTCTCTTTCTCCCACAAGCACGGACCTGGGATGAAGCAGTTGGGCCTTGTGATTCTGACTTTTTCTTTCCTCTCCTTGGCTGAGTTGACTACAAAGGAACATTAAGGTTCTTAATGTTCTTGAGAGGAGCACGAGAAGGCAGAAAGCCTTGTCTGCAGCTGTGCTCAGAGAAAAATTCATAAAGCTAATCCCTGACATTTGTTCAAGGACTTTTACAAAAGAGTGTTCCAGGATGAGCAAAGAGGTCAGCTTGAGGCCATGGGAGGGATTGCTATCTGAAGCCTATTTGTGAGGAAAATGTTTATGGCAAAGGCATTTACTGAATTTAGAGCTTAGAAATAATTAAATAGTTAGAAGTTAAAGATTTAAGGAATGCTGTAATGGTAGCATATTTTATTATAGCTGATAGATTTAGGAAATTTAAAGATACTAATAGCTAGAAGCCTTTTTAAGAGATAGTGAGCTCAGGATTCTAGGGGCAAATAGGATTTAGAAAGATAAGAAACAAACGGAGGAATGTAGCATGAGTTACAATATAATCACAAGTTAACGATAGGACACATTAAGAGGAAGTAGATAATAGATGGTAAAGCTGAGTCCGAGAGAATCGCTGAAGCAGGAACTCTGTTTGAAGAGCAACAATGATTTATGGAGATAATCAATCTGAATGTGATAAGAAAACTGAAAATGTCAAACTTCTGACCTAATGCTTTTGTAAAAGTATAAAAGAAAACCTTAAACTTGAAATAAATGTGCAGTCCAGGAAAACTGAGAGGCTGCGTGGTTACTCGCGGACACCATCCCTCCCTTCAGATTGAATCCCTGGCTGCTGGAGCTGGACTCTGGCAGAGTCGGGCACAACTGAACGACTGAAAAGAACTGATTGCAATAGGGAGAATGTTTTGAACACACGTTCTTAACATGTCTCAAAATGGAAGAGAAAATGATATTTCTTTAACATGAAAGGATAAGCAGGGTGAGCAACAACTCTGTGTGTGTGTGTGTGTGTGTGTGTGTGAGTTTGTGTATCTGTGTGTGTGTGTGTATGTGTGTGTGTGTGTGTGTGTCTGTGAGAGATGGGGCAAGAGGTGGGGATGGATGAACAGACAGCTTGATGGAGCAGTGTGACAGGAAGTGTTTCTTTCTGTAGTGAGCTGATTCTTAGAATGAGCTGTTAAGGGAGCCAGAAAGGTCTGACGCTTAGTGCTTGCTCAAGCTTGGGGGAAAGCTGAAGTTCAGAGGAGAGAAGGTTGGTTAAAGCTTAGCCAAGCCAAATCAGTGGGTATATTATGGATGACTGTGAGCACTTGGCCAGTCTCTGCTGTTGTTTAAGAGAGGCAAAGTCAGCCCTTAGACAGTATTGTTGTTACCAAAATTGCCAGTCCATGTGCTTGATGCAGAATGAGGCCCATCAAAACTTAAGGTTTGAGTTTGGGACAGGGAAAGGTTTATTACAGATTCATACAAGGATGAGGGTGGCTCTTGCCCTAAGAACCCAAAGTTACTGAACGTGTTCAGTAAGTATGTTTAACAGCAAAGGTTAGAGAAAGTTGTGGTAAGTTGTTTGAGACTTCGTGGTGTCACACCCTTTGTGCTTAAGGTTAGGTCATGGTCAGGTAATGATGTTCCTAAATATCTCTATCAGATGGATGTCATTTTCTGTCCTGACAAGAGAGGGCAAAGTCTCAAGGAACAACTTTCCCCATGAAATGTCCCATCCTGGTCAAACAGAAACAGGTTTCAATTGGCAGCTCCTTCAGGGCAAGCTTCCCATATTCTACCCAGCTCTCATCCTCGATGGAGCCAGGTACCCAACACAATAGGTCCTGTCTCCTCAAGCTGTCCAACTGAGGAGACCAGTTCTCACAGACTGAGACCCAGAAAGATGGCCACCTGCTATTAAGTTGCAGAGACAGGGATGGGGGAGAGGTTCACCGCTCCTCACGGCCTGGGCCAAGGCTAGTGGAGGGACTTAGTGAGGGCTCTGAATCACTAAAGGATGTAGTCCCCAGTCTATTCCCTGGGACCATCCAGCTCACCCACTGGCGCAACGTTGGGTGATCTCCAGGCCCTCCAAAAGCATGCCAGAATCTCTCTTCTCTCACTTTCCACCTGATGACCACCACACCACCCTTACTTAATCACTTCCCCAATGGTCCCTCATTGACAGTAACTGTGGGCAGGGCCTACTGAGGTGTTAATCAATAGCTGAGCAGGACGATGAATGGCCACTCCTTAACAGTTGGCGGCTTGTAAATGGGGCCACCTGAGGCACCAAGCAAGGCTGAGCCACACCTGTTGCCTAGGAACAGGGTGGGTTGAAAAGAAGCACACCAATGGCGAACTGCATAGGGCTGTGCTCACTCTGCTCTGTTACACTGTGCATAGAATAAGAATCACTGTGAGGTTAAGGTTTGTCAAAGTCGTTCTCAAGGTGGGCTGGCTTTCACATTCTTGTTGGCTTTGAAATATTAGCTATGCTATATGCGGCACATGTGATCATGTGGCAGCTGTGGGAGGGGCATATAGATGAGCACGGCTCACAGGCATGCCTGGCAATACAATGAAAAGAATGATGTACCAAAGTTAAAGAAGCCTGTGAAATCAAATCCTGATTAGGAACAGAGTCAATTAAATAGAGTAAAGCACACTGGACCCAACGTCCCCTTAGGTAACAGAGCAGCATGAGCACAGCCCTTAGCAGGTAGCCATTGCTGTGCCTGATGACTCCACATCCTGTTACTAAGCAACCGGTCTTGCCTAGCGATTGGACAGTGCAACCCTGGGCCCTGCCCATAAGCAACCAACTATCAATGAGGTACCTACTGGTACTTCTCCTGCTCAGCTATTGGTCAGCTCCACAGTGGGCCCTATCTGATGATCACTGTTAATGTGGGCCCACTGGGGAAGTGACTCACTCAAGAGTTAGGGGCAGAGTGGTAAACGGACTCTTGCCTTTGGGCACCTTCGTTTTCTTTTCTTCATTATTTTGTAAATCGGGAATGTATTTCTGGTAGATGGGGCAAGGTGAGTTTCCCTCCTCAATATGAGAGTTGAAGTGTCCCCAACAATATTAGTGGAGGAGGCATTTAACACTTTCTTTGCTCTGAAGTGTAATCTTATGGAGACGGTGTATAGATCTTGGGGCAACGGACTGAAGATGCACCAAGCCTTGGGGTCTCTAAAGCTCATTGGAGTAGAAAAAACTTCCAACCTGTTCTTAATTACCTGCTTGTTCTTCAGTTCCTTAAGCCCCTCAAGAACCCCTGATAGGAAGAGGGTGGTCTAAAGATGAAGTGACTAGAGGACTCTGAAGTGCTGAAATGGGATGAAAAGTGTTTGGCAGAGGTTCATACAGGGATGGAGGGGGCAGGAGTGTGGAAGGGGGACATCCAAGTCCAAGAATAAAGGGCACTGAAGGAAAGTCTGAGGGTCATGAGAAGAAACACCATGCCCCTGAATCACCACTCCCCAGAATCAAACACACAGAGGGGTCAAGGGTGGGAAAGGTGTATCATGGCCTCCCTCAGCACCCACTAACCCATGTTGATGGGCACAGTGGTACATTGTGATGTCTAAGACCCCAAAGCCACCATTGGCTGGGGGAGTGCCTAGCTGACCAATCAGAGTGAAGGGTGTGGCTCCTCATTGTCCTGGGAAGGTATATATAGGGAGGTCAGAGGCAGAGATTCTGGGTTAGGCCACTTCATGGTGTCATCATGGCTACGGTAACCAGGAAGCCACGGCAGCCAAGAAGAGTTGCAGTGCGGTTTGCTTCCAGCATGAAAGGAAGAAAGAAGACCCTTTGGCAACGGAGATACAGAGGCAGTGTCAAGGTAAGATGATTCCATCGACACTCCCCAGGTTCTCCATTGACTTTGGTGCCCAAGACCTCTACACTGCCCTTGCCTGGCGCAAAAGTCCTCATCAGGCCACCTCCCTTTTCATGAAATCTCCCTTCCAACTCAGTTGTTATACTCTTTCCTCAAAACTCATACCCTTCTTTTGTCTTTCAAGGCACGAAATATGACCGTGAGCGTCAGAAGACCTCTAAAAGGAACCTTGAGAAAGAAAATCCGATCGTACGCCACTCCGTCGAAGAAGGTGAAGAAAACAAGAGAAGCAAACTGTTTTCTCCGTTCCTGTGCACGTGAGAACCTGAACCAAAGCCGCAAAAGGTACCAAACTAGGAGTCAGAGTCAAAGAAGGAGGCAGAATCAAAAGAGAAGATAAGCTCAGCCACCCCAGAATGAGAGACCCTGGAGAAGTACAACCTGGGCAGCCAGTAACTGAATAGAAAAGGTCAGACAGTTTAGAATTGTGTCTCCAGTGGTCTGCTTTCTTAGCAATGGTTAACCAGGAAAAGACTGACTCTCACACTAACATAGTAAACTGATGGCTGCGATTAAAATAAACATCGAATGGTGAGAAGATGATATTTGTGTGTGTGTGAATTTTCTGATGGGAAGGGAGGGAAGGAAGAAAAGAGGTGGGCACCTGAGTGGGGAGGGGTGCGCGGTCCCGAGAGATTGGGGGACAGACCCTGAGGTCCCCAGTTAGCCAGAGAGGAGAGGCCTGGACTGGGTCAGGAGTCTGCACTGAAGATGGCGAACCCTGCTTAGCAATTGATCTCAGCGGCAAGGAGTAGTGGTGTGGTGTTACTGCCATTGTTTGGGGTGTGGAATGACATTAGGGTCTAGATTGCCAGAACCCAGATGGGAAGAGGGTTTCACATGGGGATGGTGAATGTCATAGTTCCCCTGAGAGAGGCAGGCAGAAATCACATCCTGGCCACTTATGTCATAATGGGCTTTGTTGCATCACTCACCTTTGCTGTCAGCTAAAGGTGCTCAGGAGGCACAAAATGCTGATACAACTGAAACCCACAACCAGCACTCCCAAAGATTAAAATAATGTTTGGAGGGAACAGACCAAATATCACTTAGGCCACTGTTTTCCTAAGAAATTGGTGGGAGCAGTGTGTTCCCAAGGGCAGGGCAGTGGAGGTGGCCCAATCCCGGTGCAGAAGACAAACAGGATCACCACACACGGATAATCTTTTTGGGTGGTGGGCACCATGCAGTTTGTGGGATCTTAGTTCCCTGACCAGGGATTGAACCGGTTCCCCTTCCAGTGAAAGCATGGAGTCCTAACCCCTGGACAGCCAGAGAAGTCAGGACAGAGACTTTTGATACAAGTATTAACATGAGACTGAGTAAAAGCTGGTCTTATATGAATCATCATCCCCTAGTATTTCTAAATAACTACAGTCGTCAAACCTTCTTCCCCCAAAAAATCTTTTGTAGTCCAAGCTCTGCAAGTTTTTGTGGTTTAAATATAAGAGTATGGGGTATCTCATTTGAAGGCAAATTGGAAGTGGTCAAACAAGAGATGGCAAGGGTGAACGTCGACATTCTAGGAATCAGCGAACTAAAATGGACTGGAATGGGTGAATTTAACTCAGATGACCATGATATCTAGCACTGCGGGCAGGAACTCCTCAGAAGACATGGAGTAGCCATCATAGTCAACAAAAGAGTCTGAAATGCAGTACTTGGACGCAGTCTCACAAACGACAGAATGATCTCTGTTCCTCTCCATGGCAAACCATTCAATAGCACAGTTATCCAAGTCTCTGCCCCAAGCAGTAACGCTGAAGAAACTGAAGTTGAACGGTTTTATGAAGACCTACAAGACCTTTTAGAACGAACCCCCCAAAAAGATGTCCTTTTCATTAGAGGGGTCTGGAATGCAAAAGTAGGAAGTCAAGAAACACCTGGAGCAACAGGCAAATTTGGCCTTGGAGTGCAGAATGAAGCAGGGCAAAGACTAATAGAGTTTCGCCAAGAAAATGCACTGGTCACAGCAAATACCCTCTTCCAACAACACAAGTAAGACTCTACACATGGACATCACCAGATGGTCAACACCGAAATCAGATTGATTATATCCTTTGCCGCCAAAGATGGAGAAGCTCTATACAGTCAACAAAAACAAGACCAGGAGCAGACTGTGGCTCAGGTCATGAACTCCTTATTACCAAATCCAGACTCAAATGGAAGAAAATAGGGAAAAACCACTAGAGCATTCAGGTATGACTTCAATCAAATCCCTTATGATTATGCAGTGGAAGTGAGAAATAGATTTAAGGGCCCAGATCTGATAGATAGAGTGCCTGATGAACTATGGAATGAGGTTGGTGACATTGTACAGGAGGCAGGGATCAAGACCACCCCCATGGAAAAGAAATGCAAAAAAGCACAATGGCTGTCTGGGGAGGCCTTACAAATAGCTGTGAAAAGAAGAGGAGCAAAAAGCAAAGGAGAAAAGCAAAGATATAAGCATCTGAATGCAGAGTTGGTGATGGACAGGGAGGCCTGGCGTGCTGTGACTCATGGGGTCACAAAGAGTTGGACACGACTGAGCGACTGAAGCGAACTAACGGGAAAACACACATGACACCAAAGAATTTATGTCTATTTTTGCCATTAAATAATACAAATGCAGACTAATGTGAGAAGGAACTGTATTTGACACGACAATGGTGAGAGGGCCATCGCCCACACAGCAAAAGTAATGGTGAAAATTCTCCAGGATAAGCTTCAACAGTACATAGACCAAGAACATTCCAATGTTTAAGCTGCATTGAGAAAAGGCAGAGGAACAAGAGATGCAATTGCCAACATCGGTTGGTTCATAGAAAAAGCAAGAGACATCCAGAGAAACATCTACTTCTGCTTTGCCAACTATGCCACAGCATTTGACTGGTGGATCACATCAAATTGTGGGCAATACTCAAAGAGATCGGTATACCTGACCAACTTCCCTGACTCTTGAGAAATCTGTATGCACGTCAAGAAGCAACATTTAGAACTGGACATGGAACAATGACTGGTTCCAAACTGGGAAAGGAGTACATCAAGGCTGTACATTGTAACCTTGCTTACTTAACTTATATTCAGTGTACATCATGTAAATATCAGATTGGATGAAGCACAAGATGGAATGAAGATTGCCAGGAGAAATATGAATAAATTCAGAAATGCAGACAACACCACGCTTAAGGCAGAAAGCATAAAGAAACCAAAGACCATCTTGATGAGGGTGAAAGAGGATAGAGAGAAAGCTAACTTAAATCAACATCCGAAAAACCAAGGTCATGGCATCCGGTCCACTCATGTTATGGCAAATAGGGGGGGAGACAATGGAAACAGTGACAGACTTTATTTTCGTGGGCTTCAACATCACAGCAGATGCTGACTGCAGCCATGAAATTAAAAGTCACTTGCTCCATGGAAGAAAAGCCATGACTGACCCAGAAAGCATATCAAAAAGCAGAGATATCACTTTGCTGCCAGAGGTCCGTATGTCAAAGCGAAGGTTGTTTCAGTAGCCGAATATGGATGTGATTGTTAAACCATAAAGACAGCTGAGGGCTGAATAATTGATGCTTTTGAACTGTGGTGGTAGAGAAGATTCTTGAGAGTCCCTTGGCCTGCAAGGAAATCAAACTCGTCAACCCTAACGGAAATCAATCCTGATTATTCACTAGAAGGACTGACATTGTAGCTGAAACTCCAGTTCTTTGTCCACCTGATGCAAAGAACTGACTCATTGGAAAAGATTCTGATGCTGGCAAGGAATGAAGGCCAGAGGAGAAGGAGATGACAGAGGATGAGATGGTTGCATGGCATCGGGGATTCGATGGACTTGAGTTTCAGCAAGCTCTGGGAGTTGGTGATGGACAGGGAAGCCTGGTGTGCTGCAGTCCATGGGGCTGCACAGAGTCATGTCGGGAGCCATGTCAGGCGTTACTGACAAAATGGAGGCACGGCCCAAAGCCCCTCTCTTTCTCCCACAAGCACGGACCTGGGATGAAGCAGTTGGGCCTTGTGATTCTGACTTTTTCTTTCCTCTCCTTGGCTGAGTTGACTACAAAGGAACATTAAGGTTCTTAATGTTCTTGAGAGGAGCACGAGAAGGCAGAAAGCCTTGTCTGCAGCTGTGCTCAGAGAAAAATTCATAAAGCTAATCCCTGACATTTGTTCAAGGACTTTTACAAAAGAGTGTTCCAGGATGAGCAAAGAGGTCAGCTTGAGGCCACGGGAGGGATTGCTATCTGAAGCCTATTTGTGAGGAAAATGTTTATGGCAAAGGCATTTACTGAATTTAGAGCTTAGAAATAATTAAATAGTTAGAAGTTAAAGATTTAAGGAATGCTGTAATGGTAGCATATTTTATTATAGCTGATAGATTTAGGAAATTTAAAGATACTAATAGCTAGAAGCCTTTTTAAGAGATAGTGAGCTCAGGATGTTAGGGGCAAATAGGATTTAGAAAGATAAGAAACAAACGGAGGAATGTAGCATGAGTTACAATATAATCACAAGTTAACGATAGGACATATTAAGACGAAGTAGATAATAGATGGTAAAGCTGAGTCCGAGAGAATCGCTGAAGCAGGAACTCTGTTTGAAGAGCAACAATGATTTATGGAGATAATAAATCTGAATATGATAAGAAAACTGAAAATGTCAAACTTCTGACCTAATGCTTTTGTAAAAGTATAAAAGAAAACCTTAAACTTGAAATAAATGTGCAGTCCAGGAAAACTGAGAGGCTGCGTGGTTACTCGCGGACACCATCGCTCCCTTCAGATTGAATCCCTGGCTGCTGGAGCTGGACTCTGGCAGAGTCGGGCACAACTGAACGACTGAAAAGAACTGATTGCAATAGGGAGAATGTTTTGAACACACGTTCTTAACATGTCTCAAAATGGAAGAGAAAATGATATTTCTTTAACATGAAAGGATAAGCAGGGTGAGCAACAACTCTGTGTGTGTGTGTGTGTGTGTGTGAGTTTGTGTATCTGTGTGTGTGTGTGTATGTGTGTGTGTGTGTGTGTGTCTGTGAGAGATGGGGCAAGAGGTGGGGATGGATGAACAGACAGCTTGATGGAGCAGTGTGACAGGAAGTGTTTCTTTCTGTAGTGAGCTGATTCTTAGAATGAGCTGTTAAGGGAGCCAGAAAGGTCTGACGCTTAGTGCTTGCTCAAGCTTGGGGGAAAGCTGAAGTTCAGAGGAGAGAAGGTTGGTTAAAGCTTAGCCAAGCCAAATCAGTGGGTATATTATGGATGACTGTGAGCACTTGGCCAGTCTCTGCTGTTGTTTAAGAGAGGCAAAGTCAGCCCTTAGACAGTATTGTTGTTACCAAAATTGCCAGTCCATGTGCTTGATGCAGAATGAGGCCCATCAAAACTTAAGGTTTGAGTTTGGGACAGGGAAAGGTTTATTACAGATTCATACAAGGATGAGGGTGGCTCTTGCCCTAAGAACCCAAAGTTACTGAACGTGTTCAGTAAGTATGTTTAACAGCAAAGGTTAGAGAAAGTTGTGGTAAGTTGTTTGAGACTTCGTGGTGTCACACCCTTTGTGCTTAAGGTTAGGTCATGGTCAGGTAATGATGTTCCTAAATATCTCTATCAGATGGATGTCATTTTCTGTCCTGACAAGAGAGGGCAAAGTCTCAAGGAACAACTTTCCCCATGAAATGTCCCATCCTGGTCAAACAGAAACAGGTTTCAATTGGCAGCTCCTTCAGGGCAAGCTTCCCATATTCTACCCAGCTCTCATCCTCGATGGAGCCCGGTACCCAACACAATAGGTCCTGTCTCCTCAAGCTGTCCAACTGAGGAGACCAGTTCTCACAGACTGAGACCCAGAAAGATGGCCACCTGCTATTAAGTTGCAGGGACAGGGATGGGGGAGAGGTTCACCGCTCCTCACGGCCTGGGCCAAGGCTAGTGGAGGGACTTAGTGAGGGCTCTGAATCACTAAAGGATGTAGTCCCCAGTCTATTCCCTGGGACCATCCAGCTCACCCACTGGCGCAACGTTGGGTGATCTCCAGGCCCTCCAAAAGCATGCCAGAATCTCTCTTCTCTCACTTTCCACCTGATGACCACCACACCACCCTTACTTAATCACTTCCCCAATGGTCCCTCATTGACAGTAACTGTGGGCAGGGCCCACTGAGGTGTTGATCAATAGCTGAGCAGGACAATGAATGGCCACTCCTTGACAGTTGGCGGCTTGTAAATGGGGCCACCTGAGGCACCAAGCAAGGCTGAGCCACACCTGTTGCCTAGGAACAGGGTGGGTTGAAAAGAAGCACACCAATGGCGAACTGCATAGGGCTGTGCTCACTCTGCTCTGTTACACTGTGCATAGAATAAGAATCACTGTGAGGTTAAGGTTTGTCAAAGTCGTTCTCAAGGTGGGCTGGCTTTCACATTCTTGTTGGCTTTGAAATATTAGCTATGCTATATGCGGCACATGTGATCACGTGGCAGCTGTGGGAGGGGCGTATAGATGAGCACGGCTCACAGGCATGCCTGGCAATACAATGAAAAGAATGATGTACCAAAGTTAAAGAAGCCTGTGAAATCAAATCCTGATTAGGAACAGCGTCAATTAAACAGAGTAAAGCACACTGGACCCAACGTCTCCTTAGGTAACAGAGCAGCATGAGCACAGCCCTTAGCAGGTAGCCATTGCTGTGCCTGATGACTCCACATCCTGTTACTAAGCAACCGGTCTTGCCTAGCAATTGGACAGTGCAACCCTGGGCCCTGCCCATAAGCAACCAACTATCAATGAGGTACCTACTGGTACTTCTCCTGCTCAGCTATTGGTCAGCTCCACAGTGGGCCCTATCTGATGATCACTGTTAATGTGGGCCCACTGGGGAAGTGACTCACTCAAGAGTTAGGGGCAGAGTGGTAAACGGACTCTTGCCTTTGGGCACCTTCCTTTTCTTTTCTTCATTTTTTTGTAAATCGGGAATGTATTTCTGGTAGATGGGGCAAGGTGAGTTTCCCTCCTCAATATGAGAGTTGAAGTGTCCCCAACAATATTAGTGGAGGAGGCATTTAACACTTTCTTTGCTCTGAAGTGTAATCTTATGGAGACGGTGTATAGATCTTGGGGCAAGGGACTGAAGATGCACCAAGCCTTGGGGTCTCTAAAGCTCATTGGAGTAGAAAAAACTTCCAACCTGTTCTTAATTACCTGCTTGTTCTTCAGTTCCTTAAGCCCCTCAAGAACCCCTGATAGGAAGAGGGTGGTCTAAAGATGAAGTGACTAGAGGACTCTGAAGTGCTGAAATGGGATGAAAAGTGTTTGGCAGAGGTTCATACAGGGATGGAGGGGGCAGGAGTGTGGAAGGGGGACATCCAAGTCCAAGAATAAAGGGCACTGAAGGAAAGTCTGAGGGTCATGAGAAGAAACACCATGCCCCTGAATCACCACTCCCCAGAATCAAACACACAGAGGGGTCAAGGGTGGGAAAGGTGTATCATGGCCTCCCTCAGCACCCACTAACCCATGTTGATGGGCACAGTGGTACATTGTGATGTCTAAGACCCCAAAGCCACCATTGGCTGGGGGAGTGCCTAGCTGACCAATCAGAGTGAAGGGTGTGGCTCCTCATTGTCCTGGGAAGGTATATATAGGGAGGTCAGAGGCAGAGATTCTGGGTTAGGCCACTTCATGGTGTCATCATGGCTACGGTAACCAGGAAGCCACGGCAGCCAAGAAGAGTTGCAGTGCGGTTTGCTTCCAGCATGAAAGGAAGAAAGAAGACCCTTTGGCAACGGAGATACAGAGGCAGTGTCAAGGTAAGATGATTCCATCGACACTCCCCAGGTTCTCCATTGACTTTGGTGCCCAAGACCTCTACACTGCCCTTGCCTGGCGCAAAAGTCCTCATCAGGCCACCTCCCTTTTCATGAAATCTCCCTTCCAACTCAGTTGTTATACTCTTTCCTCAAAACTCATACCCTTCTTTTGTCTTTCAAGGCACGAAATATGACCGTGAGCGTCAGAAGACCTCTAAAAGGAACCTTGAGAAAGAAAATCCGATCGTACGCCACTCCGTCGAAGAAGGTGAAGAAAACAAGAGAAGCAAACTGTTTTCTCCGTTCCTGTGCACGTGAGAACCTGAACCAAAGCCGCAAAAGGTACCAAACTAGGAGTCAGAGTCAAAGAAGGAGGCAGAATCAAAAGAGAAGATAAGCTCAGCCACCCCAGAATGAGAGACCCTGGAGAAGTACAACCTGGGCAGCCAGTAACT
This sequence comes from Capricornis sumatraensis, assembly GCF_032405125.1. Classification (NCBI taxonomy): domain Eukaryota; kingdom Metazoa; phylum Chordata; class Mammalia; order Artiodactyla; family Bovidae; genus Capricornis; species Capricornis sumatraensis. The sequence continues at coordinate 60,742,421 of NC_091092.1, read as the reverse complement.
GAATAGAAAAGGTCAGACAGTTTAGAATTGTGTCTCCAGTGGTCTGCTTTCTTAGCAATGGTTAACCAGGAAAAGACTTACTCTCACACTAACATAGTAAACTGATGGCTGCGATTAAAATAAACATCGAATGGTGAGAAGATGATATTTGTGTGTGTGTGAATTTTCTGATGGGAAGGGAGGGAAGGAAGAAAAGAGGTGGGCACCTGAGTGGGGAGGGGTGCGCGGTCCCGAGAGATTGGGGGACAGACCCTGAGGTCCCCAGTTAGCCAGAGAGGAGAGGCCTGGACTGGGTCAGGAGTCTGCACTGAAGATGGCGAACCCTGCTTAGCAATTGATCTCAGCGGCAAGGAGTAGTGGTGTGGTGTTACTGCCATTGTTTGGGGTGTGGAATGACATTAGGGTCTAGATTGCCAGAACCCAGATGGGAAGAGGGTTTCACATGGGGATGGTGAATGTCATAGTTCCCCTGAGAGAGGCAGGCAGAAATCACATCCTGGCCACTTATGTCATAATGGGCTTTGTTGCATCACTCACCTTTGCTGTCAGCTAAAGGTGCTCAGGAGGCACAAAATGCTGATACAACTGAAACCCACAACCAGCACTCCCAAAGATTAAAATAATGTTTGGAGGGAACAGACCAAATATCACTTAGGCCACTGTTTTCCTAAGAAATTGGTGGGAGCAGTGTGTTCCCAAGGGCAGGGCAGTGGAGGTGGCCCAATCCCGGTGCAGAAGACAAACAGGATCACCACACACGGATAATCTTTTTGGGTGGTGGGCACCATGCAGTTTGTGGGATCTTAGTTCCCTGACCAGGGATTGAACCGGTTCCCCTTCCAGTGAAAGCATGGAGTCCTAACCCCTGGACAGCCAGAGAAGTCAGGACAGAGACTTTTGATACAAGTATTAACATGAGACTGAGTAAAAGCTGGTCTTAAATGAATCATCATCCCCTAGTATTTCTAAATAACTACAGTCGTCAAACCTTCTTCCCCAAAAAAATCTTTTGTAGTCCAAGCTCTGCAAGTTTTTGTGGTTTAAATATAAGAGTATGGGGTATCTCATTTGAAGGCAAATTGGAAGTGGTCAAACAAGAGATGGCAAGGGTGAACGTCGACATTCTAGGAATCAGCGAACTAAAATGGACTGGAATGGGTGAATTTAACTCAGATGACCATTATATCTAGTACTGCGGGCAGGAACTCCTCAGAAGACATGGAGTAGCCATCATAGTCAACAAAAGAGTCCGAAATGCAGTACTTGGACGCAATCTCACAAACGACAGAATGATCTCTGTTCGTCTCCAAGGCAAACCATTCAATAGCACAGTTATCCAAGTCTCTGCCCCAAGCAGTAACGCTGAAGAAACTGAAGTTGAACGGTTTTATGAAGACCTACAAGACCTTTTAGAATGAACCCCCCCCCCAAAAGATGTCCTTTTCATTAGAGGGGTCTGGAATGCAAAAGTAGGAAGTCAAGAAACACCTGGAGCAACAGGCAAATTTGGCCTTGGAGTGCAGAATGAAGCAGGGCAAAGACTAATAGAGTTTCGCCAAGAAAATGCACTGGTCACAGCAAATACCCTCTTCCAACAACACAAGTAAGACTCTACACATGGACATCACCAGATGGTCAACACCGAAATCAGATTGATTATATCCTTTGCCGCCAAAGATGGAGAAGCTCTATACAGTCAACAAAAACAAGACCAGGAGCAGACTGTGGCTCAGGTCATGAACTCCTTATTACCAAATCCAGACTCAAATGGAAGAAAATAGGGAAAAACCACTAGAGCATTCAGGTATGACTTCAATCAAATCCCTTATGCTTATGCAGTGGAAGTGAGAAATAGATTTAAGGGCCCAGATCTGATAGATAGAGTGCCTGATGAACTATGGAATGAGGTTGGTGACATTGTACAGGAGGCAGGGATCAAGACCACCCCCATGGAAAAGAAATGCAATAAAGCACAATGGCTGTCTGGGGAGGCCTTACAAATAGCTGTGAAAAGAAGAGGAGCAAAAAGCAAAGGAGAAAAGCAAAGATATAAGCATCTGAATGCAGAGTTGGTGATGGACAGGGAGGCCTGGCGTGCTGTGACTCATGGGGTCACAAAGAGACGGACACGATTGAGCGACTGAAGTGAACTAACGGGGAAACACACATGACACCAAAGAATTTATGTCTATTTTTGCCATTAAATAAAACAAATGCAGACTAATGTGAGAAGGAACTTTATTTGACACGACAATGGTGAGAGGGCCATCGCCCACACAGCAAAAGTAATGGTGAAAATTCTCCAAGATAAGCTTCAACAGTACGTAGACCAAGAACATTCCGATGTTTAAGCTGCATTGAGAAAAGGCAGAGGAACAAGAGATGCAATTGCCAACATCGGTTGGTTCATAGAAAAAGCAAGAGACATCCAGAGAAACATCTACTTCTGCTTTGCCAACTATGCCACAGCATTTGACTGGTGGATCACATCAAATTGTGGGCAATACTCAAAGAGATCGGTATACCTGAACAACTTCCCTGACTCTTGAGTAATCTGTATGCACGTCAAGAAGCAACATTTAGAACTGGACATGGAACAATGACTGGTTCCAAACTGGGAAAGGAGTACATCAAGGCTGTACATTGTAACCTTGCTTACTTAACTTATATTCAGAGTACATCATGTAAATATCAGATTGGATGAAGCACAAGATGGAATGAAGATTGCCAGGAGAAATATGAATAAATTCAGAAATGCAGACAACACCACGCTTAAGGCAGAAAGCATAAAGAAACCAAAGACCATCTTGATGAGGGTGAAAGAGGATAGAGAGAAAGCTAACTTAAATCAACATCCGAAAAACCAAGGTCATGGCATCCGGTCCAATCATGTTATGGCAAATAGAGGGGGAGACAATGGAAACAGTGACAGACTTTATTTTCGCGGGCTTCAACATCACAGCAGATGCTGACTGCAGCCATGAAATTAAAAGTCACTTGCTCCATGGAAGAAAAGCCATGACTGACCCAGAAAGCATATCAAAAAGCAGAGACATCACTTTGCTGCCAGAGGTCCGTATGTCAAAGTGAAGGTTGTTTCAGTAGCCGAATATGGATGTGATTGTTAGACCATAAAGACAGCTGAGGACTGAATAATTGATGCTTTTGAACTGTGGTGGTAGAGCAGATTTCTTGAGAGTCCCTTGGCCTGCAAGGAAATCAAAACCGTCAACCCTAACGGAAATCAATCCTGATTATTCACTAGAAGGACTGACATTGTAGCTGAAACTCCAGTTCTTTGTCCACCTGATGCAAAGAACTGACTCATTGGAAAAGATTCTGATGCTGGCAAGGAATGAAGGCCAGAGGAGAAGGAGATGACAGAGGATGAGATGGTTGGATGGCATCGGGGATTCGATGGACTTGAGTTTCAGCAAGCTCTGGGAGTTGGTGATGGACAGGGAAGCCTGGTGTGCTGCAGTCCATGGGGCTGCACAGAGTCATGTCGGGAGCCACGTCAGGCGTTACTGACAAAATGGAGGCACGGCCCAAAGCCCCTCTCTTTCTCCCACAAGCACGGACCTGGGATGAAGCAGTTGGGCCTTGTGATTCTGACTTTTTCTTTCCTCTCCTTGGCTGAGTTGACTACAAAGGAACATTAAGGTTCTTAATGTTCTTGAGAGGAGCACGAGAAGGCAGAAAGCCTTGTCTGCAGCTGTGCTCAGAGAAAAATTCATAAAGCTAATCCCTGACATTTGTTCAAGGACTTTTACAAAAGAGTGTTCCAGGATGAGCAAAGAGGTCAGCTTGAGGCCCCGGGAGGGATTGCTATCTGAAGCCTATTTGTGAGGAAAATGTTTATGGCAAAGGCATTTACTGAATTTAGAGCTTAGAAATAATTAAATAGTTAGAAGTTAAAGATTTAAGGAATGCTGTAATGGTAGCATATTTTATTATAGCTGATAGATTTAGGAAATTTAAAGATACTAATAGCTAGAAGCCTTTTTAAGAGATAGTGAGCTCAGGATGCTAGGGGCAAATAGGATTTAGAAAGATAAGAAACAAACGGAGGAATGTAGCATGAGTTACAATATAATCACAAGTTAACGATAGGACACATTAAGAGGAAGTAGATAATAGATGGTAAAGCTGAGTCCGAGAGAATCGCTGAAGCAGGAACTCTGTTTGAAGAGCAACAATGATTTATGGAGATAATCAATCTGAATGTGATAAGAAAACTGAAAATGTCAAACTTCTGACCTAATGCTTTTGTAAAAGTATAAAAGAAAACCTTAAACTTGAAATAAATGTGCAGTCCAGGAAAACTGAGAGGCTGCGTGGTTACTCGCGGACACCATCCCTCCCTTCAGATTGAATCCCTGGCTGCTGGAGCTGGACTCTGGCAGAGTCGGGCACAACTGAACGACTGAAAAGAACTGATTGCAATAGGGAGAATGTTTTGAACACACGTTCTTAACATGTCTCAAAATGGAAGAGAAAATGATATTTCTTTAACATGAAAGGATAAGCAGGGTGAGCAACAACTCTGTGTGTGTGTGTGTGTGTGTGTGAGTTTGTGTATCTGTGTGTGTGTGTGTATGTTTGTGTGTGTGTGTGTGTCTGTGAGAGATGGGGCAAGAGGTGGGGATGGATGAACAGACAGCTTGATGGAGCAGTGTGACAGGAAGTGTTTCTTTCTGTAGTGAGCTGATTCTTAGAATGAGCTGTTAAGGGAGCCAGAAAGGTCTGACGCTTAGTGCTTGCTCAAGCTTGGGGGAAAGCTGAAGTTCAGAGGAGAGAAGGTTGGTTAAAGCTTAGCCAAGCCAAATCAGTGGGTATATTATGGATGACTGTGAGCACTTGGCCAGTCTCTGCTGTTGTTTAAGAGAGGCAAAGTCAGCCCTTAGACAGTATTGTTGTTACCAAAATTGCCAGTCCATGTGCTTGATGCAGAATGAGGCCCATCAAAACTTAAGGTTTGAGTTTGGGACAGGGAAAGGTTTATTACAGATTCATACAAGGATGAGGGTGGCTCTTGCCCTAAGAACCCAAAGTTACTGAACGTGTTCAGTAAGTATGTTTAACAGCAAAGGTTAGAGAAAGTTGTGGTAAGTTGTTTGAGACTTCGTGGTGTCACACCCTTTGTGCTTAAGGTTAGGTCATGGTCAGGTAATGATGTTCCTAAATATCTCTATCAGATGGATGTCATTTTCTGTCCTGACAAGAGAGGGCAAAGTCTCAAGGAACAACTTTCCCCATGAAATGTCCCATCCTGGTCAAACAGAAACAGGTTTCAATTGGCAGCTCCTTCAGGGCAAGCTTCCCATATTCTACCCAGCTCTCATCCTCGATGGAGCCCGGTACCCAACACAATAGGTCCTGTCTCCTCAAGCTGTCCAACTGAGGAGACCAGTTCTCACAGACTGAGACCCAGAAAGATGGCCACCTGCTATTAAGTTGCAGAGACAGGGATGGGGGAGAGGTTCACCGCTCCTCACGGCCTGGGCCAAGGCTAGTGGAGGGACTTAGTGAGGGCTCTGAATCACTAAAGGATGTAGTCCCCAGTCTATTCCCTGGGACCATCCAGCTCACCCACTGGCGCAACGTTGGGTGATCTCCAGGCCCTCCAAAAGCATGCCAGAATCTCTCTTCTCTCACTTTCCACCTGATGACCACCACACCACCCTTACTTAATCACTTCCCCAATGGTCCCTCATTGACAGTAACTGTGGGCAGGGCCCACTGAGGTGTTGATCAATAGCTGAGCAGGACAATGAATGGCCACTCCTTGACAGTTGGCGGCTTGTAAATGGGGCCACCTGAGGCACCAAGCAAGGCTGAGCCACACCTGTTGCCTAGGAACAGGGTGGGTTGAAAAGAAGCACACCAATGGCGAACTGCATAGGGCTGTGCTCACTCTGCTCTGTTACACTGTGCATAGAATAAGAATCACTGTGAGGTTAAGGTTTGTCAAAGTCGTTCTCAAGGTGGGCTGGCTTTCACATTCTTGTTGGCTTTGAAATATTAGCTATGCTATATGCGGCACATGTGATCACGTGGCAGCTGTGGGAGGGGCGTATAGATGAGCACGGCTCACAGGAATGCCTGGCAATACAATGAAAAGAATGATGTACCAAAGTTAAAGAAGCCTGTGAACTCAAATCCTGATTAGGAACAGCGTCAATTAAACAGAGTAAAGCACACTGGACCCAACGTCTCCTTAGGTAACAGAGCAGCATGAGCACAGCCCTTAGCAGGTAGCCATTGCTGTGCCTGATGACTCCACATCCTGTTACTAAGCAACCGGTCTTGCCTAGCAATTGGACAGTGCAACCCTGGGCCCTGCCCATAAGCAACCAACTATCAATGAGGTACCTACTGGTACTTCTCCTGCTCAGCTATTGGTCAGCTCCACAGTGGGCCCTATCTGATGATCACTGTTAATGTGGGCCCACTGGGGAAGTGACTCACTCAAGAGTTAGGGGCAGAGTGGTAAACGGACTCTTGCCTTTGGGCACCTTCCTTTTCTTTTCTTCATTATTTTGTAAATCGGGAATGTATTTCTGGTAGATGGGGCAAGGTGAGTTTCCCTCCTCAATATGAGAGTTGAAGTGTCCCCAACAATATTAGTGGAGGAGGCATTTAACACTTTCTTTGCTCTGAAGTGTAATCTTATGGAGACGGTGTATAGATCTTGGGGCAAGGGACTGAAGATGCACCAAGCCTTGGGGTCTCTAAAGCTCATTGGAGTAGAAAAAACTTCCAACCTGTTCTTAATTACCTGCTTGTTCTTCAGTTCCTTAAGCCCCTCAAGAACCCCTGATAGGAAGAGGGTGGTCTAAAGATGAAGTGACTAGAGGACTCTGAAGTGCTGAAATGGGATGAAAAGTGTTTGGCAGAGGTTCATACAGGGATGGAGGGGGCAGGAGTGTGGAAGGGGGACATCCAAGTCCAAGAATAAAGGGCACTGAAGGAAAGTCTGAGGGTCATGAGAAGAAACACCATGCCCCTGAATCACCACTCCCCAGAATCAAACACACAGAGGGGTCAAGGGTGGGAAAGGTGTATCATGGCCTCCCTCAGCACCCACTAACCCATGTTGATGGGCACAGTGGTACATTGTGATGTCTAAGACCCCAAAGCCACCATTGGCTGGGGGAGTGCCTAGCTGACCAATCAGAGTGAAGGGTGTGGCTCCTCATTGTCCTGGGAAGGTATATATAGGGAGGTCAGAGGCAGAGATTCTGGGTTAGGCCACTTCATGGTGTTATCATGGCTACGGTAACCAGGAAGCCACGGCAGCCAAGAAGAGTTGCAGTGCGGTTTGCTTCCAGCATGAAAGGAAGAAAGAAGACCCTTTGGCAACAGAGATACAGAGGCAGTGTCAAGGTAAGATGATTCCATCGACACTCCCCGGGTTCTCCATTGACTTTGGTGTCCAAGACCTCTACACTGCCCTTGCCTGGCGCAAAAGTCCTCATCAGGCCACCTCCCTTTTCATGAAATCTCCCTTCCAACTCAGTTGTTATACTCTTTCCTCAAAACTCATACCCTTCTTTTGTCTTTCAAGGCACGAAATATGACCGTGAGCGTCAGAAGACCTCTAAAAGGAACCTTGAGAAAGAAAATCCGATCGTACGCCACTCCGTCGAAGAAGGTGAAGAAAACAAGAGAAGCAAACTGTTTTCTCCGTTCCTGTGCACGTGAGAACCTGAACCAAAGCCGCAAAAGGTACCAAACTAGGAGTCAGAGTCAAAGAAGGAGGCAGAATCAAAAGAGAAGATAAGCTCAGCCACCCCAGAATGAGAGACCCTGGAGAAGTACAACCTGGGCAGCCAGTAACTGAATAGAAAAGGTCAGACAGTTTAGAATTGTGTCTCCAGTGGTCTGCTTTCTTAGCAATGGTTAACCAGGAAAAGACTGACTCTCACACTAACATAGTAAACTGATGGCTGTGATTAAAATAAACATCGAATGGTGAGAAGATGATATTTGTGTGTGTGTGAATTTTCTGATGGGAAGGGAGGGAAGGAAGAAAAGAGGTGGGCACCTGAGTGGGGAGGGGTGCGCGGTCCCGAGAGATTGGGGGACAGACCCTGAGGTCCCCAGTTAGCCAGAGAGGAGAGGCCTGGACTGGGTCAGGAGTCTGCACTGAAGATGGCGAACCCTGCTTAGCAATTGATCTCAGCGGCAAGGAGTAGTGGTGTGGTGTTACTGCCATTGTTTGGGGTGTGGAATGACATTAGGGTCTAGATTGCCAGAACCCAGATGGGAAGAGGGTTTCACATGGGGATGGTGAATGTCATAGTTCCCCTGAGAGAGGCAGGCAGAAATCACATCCTGGCCACTTATGTCATAATGGGCTTTGTTGCATCACTCACCTTTGCTGTCAGCTAAAGGTGCTCAGGAGGCACAAAATGCTGATACAACTGAAACCCACAACCAGCACTCCCAAAGATTAAAATAATGTTTGGAGGGAACAGACCAAATATCACTTAGGCCACTGTTTTCCTAAGAAATTGGTGAGAGCAGTGTGTTCCCAAGGGCAGGGCAGTGGAGGTGGCCCAATCCCGGTGCAGAAGACAAACAGGATCACCACACACGGATAATCTTTTTGGGTGGTGGGCACCATGCAGTTTGTGGGATCTTAGTTCCCTGACCAGGGATTGAACCGGTTCCCCTTCCAGTGAAAGCATGGAGTCCTAACCCCTGGACAGCCAGAGAAGTCAGGACAGAGACTTTTGATACAAGTATTAACATGAGACTGAGTAAAAGCTGGTCTTATATGAATCATCATCCCCTAGTATTTCTAAATAACTACAGTCGTCAAACCTTCTTCCCCAAAAAAATCTTTTGTAGTCCAAGCTCTGCAAGTTTTTGTGGTTTAAATATAAGAGTATGGGGTATCTCATTTGAAGGCAAATTGGAAGTGGTCAAACAAGAGATGGCAAGGGTGAACGTCGACATTCTAGGAATCAGCGAACTAAAATGGACTGGAATGGGTGAATTTAACTCAGATGACCATTATATCTAGTACTGCGGGCAGGAACTCCTCAGAAGACATGGAGTAGCCATCATAGTCAACAAAAGAGTCCGAAATGCAGTACTTGGACGCAATCTCACAAACGACAGAATGATCTCTGTTCGTCTCCAAGGCAAACCATTCAATAGCACAGTTATCCAAGTCTCTGCCCCAAGCAGTAACGCTGAAGAAACTGAAGTTGAACGGTTTTATGAAGACCTACAAGACCTTTTAGAATGAACCCCCCAAAAAGATGTCCTTTTCATTAGAGGGGTCTGGAATGCAAAAGTAGGAAGTCAAGAAACACCTGGAGCAACAGGCAAATTTGGCCTTGGAGTGCAGAATGAAGCAGGGCAAAGACTAATAGAGTTTCGCCAAGAAAATGCACTGGTCACAGCAAATACCCTCTTCCAACAACACAAGTAAGACTCTACACATGGACATCACCAGATGGTCAACACCGAAATCAGATTGATTATATCCTTTGCCGCCAAAGATGGAGAAGCTCTATACAGTCAACAAAAACAAGACCAGGAGCAGACTGTGGCTCAGGTCATGAACTCCTTATTACCAAATCCAGACTCAAATGGAAGAAAATAGGGAAAAACCACTAGAGCATTCAGGTATGACTTCAATCAAATCCCTTATGTTTATGCAGTGGAAGTGAGAAATAGATTTAAGGGCCCAGATCTGATAGATAGAGTGCCTGATGAACTATGGAATGAGGTTGGTGACATTGTACAGGAGGCAGGGATCAAGACCACCCCCATGGAAAAGAAATGCAAAAAAGCACAATGGCTGTCTGGGGAGGCCTTACAAATAGCTGTGAAAAGAAGAGGAGCAAAAAGCAAAGGAGAAAAGCAAAGATATAAGCATCTGAATGCAGAGTTGGTGATGGACAGGGAGGCCTGGCGTGCTGTGACTCATGGGGTCACAAAGAGTCGGACACGACTGAGCGACTGAAGCGAACTAACGGGGAAACACACATAACACCAAAGAATTTATGTCTATTTTTGCCATTAAATAAAACAAATGCAGACTAATGTGAGAAGGAACTGTATTTGACACGACAATGGTGAGAGGGCCATCGCCCACACAGCAAAAGTAATGGTGAAAATTCTCCAAGATAAGCTTCAACAGTACGTAGACCAAGAACATTCCGATGTTTAAGCTGCATTGAGAAAAGGCAGAGGAACAAGAGATGCAATTGCCAACATCGGTTGGTTCATAGAAAAAGCAAGAGACATCCAGAGAAACATCTACTTCTGCTTTGCCAACTATGCCACAGCATTTGACTGGTGGATCACATCAAATTGTGGGCAATACTCAAAGAGATCGGTATACCTGACCAACTTCCCTGACTCTTGAGTAATCTGTATGCACGTCAAGAAGCAACATTTAGAACTGGACATGGAACAATGACTGGTTCCAAACTGGGAAAGGAGTACATCAAGGCTGTACATTGTAACCTTGCTTACTTAACTTATATTCAGAGTACATCATGTAAATATCAGATTGGATGAAGCACAAGATGGAATGAAGATTGCCAGGAGAAATATGAATAAATTCAGAAATGCAGACAACACCACGCTTAAGGCAGAAAGCATAAAGAAACCAAAGACCATCTTGATGAGGGTGAAAGAGGATAGAGAGAAAGCTAACTTAAATCAACATCCGAAAAACCAAGGTCATGGCATCCGGTCCAATCATGTTATGGCAAATAGAGGGGGAGACAATGGAAACAGTGACAGACTTTATTTTCGTGGGCTTCAACATCACAGCAGATGCTGACTGCAGCCATGAAATTAAAAGTCACTTGCTCCATGGAAGAAAAGCCATGACTGACCCAGAAAGCATATCAAAAAGCAGAGACATCACTTTGCTGCCAGAGGTCCGTATGTCAAAGCGAAGGTTGTTTCAGTAGCCGAATATGGATGTGATTGTTAGACCATAAAGACAGCTGAGGACTGAATAATTGATGCTTTTGAACTGTGGTGGTAGAGCAGATTTCTTGAGAGTCCCTTGGCCTGCAAGGAAATCAAAACCGTCAACCCTAACGGAAATCAATCCTGATTATTCACTAGAAGGACTGACATTGTAGCTGAAACTCCAGTTCTTTGTCCACCTGATGCAAAGAACTGACTCATTGGAAAAGATTCTGATGCTGGCAAGGAATGAAGGCCAGAGGAGAAGGAGATGACAGAGGATGAGATGGTTGGATGGCATCGGGGATTCGATGGACTTGAGTTTCAGCAAGCTCTGGGAGTTGGTGATGGACAGGGAAGCCTGGTGTGCTGCAGTCCATGGGGCTGCACAGAGTCATGTCGGGAGCCACGTCAGGCGTTACTGACAAAATGGAGGCACGGCCCAAAGCCCCTCTCTTTCTCCCACAAGCACGGACCTGGGATGAAGCAGTTGGGCCTTGTGATTCTGACTTTTTCTTTCCTCTCCTTGGCTGAGTTGACTACAAAGGAACATTAAGGTTCTTAATGTTCTTGAGAGGAGCACGAGAAGGCAGAAAGCCTTGTCTGCAGCTGTGCTCAGAGAAAAATTCATAAAGCTAATCCCTGACATTTGTTCAAGGACTTTTACAAAAGAGTGTTCCAGGATGAGCAAAGAGGTCAGCTTGAGGCCCCGGGAGGGATTGCTATCTGAAGCCTATTTGTGAGGAAAATGTTTATGGCAAAGGCATTTACTGAATTTAGAGCTTAGAAATAATTAAATAGTTAGAAGTTAAAGATTTAAGGAATGCTGTAATGGTAGCATATTTTATTATAGCTGATAGATTTAGGAAATTTAAAGATACTAATAGCTAGAAGCCTTTTTAAGAGATAGTGAGCTCAGGATGCTAGGGGCAAATAGGATTTAGAAAGATAAGAAACAAACGGAGGAATGTAGCATGAGTTACAATATAATCACAAGTTAACGATAGGACACATTAAGAGGAAGTAGATAATAGATGGTAAAGCTGAGTCCGAGAGAATCGCTGAAGCAGGAACTCTGTTTGAAGAGCAACAATGATTTATGGAGATAATCAATCTGAATGTGATAAGAAAACTGAAAATGTCAAACTTCTGACCTAATGCTTTTGTAAAAGTATAAAAGAAAACCTTAAACTTGAAATAAATGTGCAGTCCAGGAAAACTGAGAGGCTGCGTGGTTACTCGCGGACACCATCCCTCCCTTCAGATTGAATCCCTGGCTGCTGGAGCTGGACTCTGGCAGAGTCGGGCACAACTGAACGACTGAAAAGAACTGATTGCAATAGGGAGAATGTTTTGAACACACGTTCTTAACATGTCTCAAAATGGAAGAGAAAATGATATTTCTTTAACATGAAAGGATAAGCAGGGTGAGCAACAACTCTGTGTGTGTGTGTGTGTGTGTGAGTTTGTGTATCTGTGTGTGTGTGTGTATGTTTGTGTGTGTGTGTGTGTCTGTGAGAGATGGGGCAAGAGGTGGGGATGGATGAACAGACAGCTTGATGGAGCAGTGTGACAGGAAGTGTTTCTTTCTGTAGTGAGCTGATTCTTAGAATGAGCTGTTAAGGGAGCCAGAAAGGTCTGACGCTTAGTGCTTGCTCAAGCTTGGGGGAAAGCTGAAGTTCAGAGGAGAGAAGGTTGGTTAAAGCTTAGCCAAGCCAAATCAGTGGGTATATTATGGATGACTGTGAGCACTTGGCCAGTCTCTGCTGTTGTTTAAGAGAGGCAAAGTCAGCCCTTAGACAGTATTGTTGTTACCAAAATTGCCAGTCCATGTGCTTGATGCAGAATGAGGCCCATCAAAACTTAAGGTTTGAGTTTGGGACAGGGAAAGGTTTATTACAGATTCATACAAGGATGAGGGTGGCTCTTGCCCTAAGAACCCAAAGTTACTGAACGTGTTCAGTAAGTATGTTTAACAGCAAAGGTTAGAGAAAGTTGTGGTAAGTTGTTTGAGACTTCGTGGTGTCACACCCTTTGTGCTTAAGGTTAGGTCATGGTCAGGTAATGATGTTCCTAAATATCTCTATCAGATGGATGTCATTTTCTGTCCTGACAAGAGAGGGCAAAGTCTCAAGGAACAACTTTCCCCATGAAATGTCCCATCCTGGTCAAACAGAAACAGGTTTCAATTGGCAGCTCCTTCAGGGCAAGCTTCCCATATTCTACCCAGCTCTCATCCTCGATGGAGCCCGGTACCCAACACAATAGGTCCTGTCTCCTCAAGCTGTCCAACTGAGGAGACCAGTTCTCACAGACTGAGACCCAGAAAGATGGCCACCTGCTATTAAGTTGCAGAGACAGGGATGGGGGAGAGGTTCACCGCTCCTCACGGCCTGGGCCAAGGCTAGTGGAGGGACTTAGTGAGGGCTCTGAATCACTAAAGGATGTAGTCCCCAGTCTATTCCCTGGGACCATCCAGCTCACCCACTGGCGCAACGTTGGGTGATCTCCAGGCCCTCCAAAAGCATGCCAGAATCTCTCTTCTCTCACTTTCCACCTGATGACCACCACACCACCCTTACTTCATCACTTCCCCAATGGTCCCTCATTGACAGTAACTGTGGGCAGGGCCCACTGAGGTGTTGATCAATAGCTGAGCAGGACAATGAATGGCCACTCCTTGACAGTTGGCGGCTTGTAAATGGGGCCACCTGAGGCACCAAGCAAGGCTGAGCCACACCTGTTGCCTAGGAACAGGGTGGGTTGAAAAGAAGCACACCAATGGCGAACTGCATAGGGCTGTGCTCACTCTGCTCTGTTACACTGTGCATAGAATAAGAATCACTGTGAGGTTAAGGTTTGTCAAAGTCGTTCTCAAGGTGGGCTGGCTTTCACATTCTTGTTGGCTTTGAAATATTAGCTATGCTATATGCGGCACATGTGATCACGTGGCAGCTGTGGGAGGGGCGTATAGATGAGCACGGCTCACAGGAATGCCTGGCAATACAATGAAAAGAATGATGTACCAAAGTTAAAGAAGCCTGTGAAATCAAATCCTGATTAGGAACAGCGTCAATTAAACAGAGTAAAGCACACTGGACCCAACGTCTCCTTAGGTAACAGAGCAGCATGAGCACAGCCCTTAGCAGGTAGCCATTGCTGTGCCTGATGACTCCACATCCTGTTACTAAGCAACCGGTCTTGCCTAGCAATTGGACAGTGCAACCCTGGGCCCTGCCCATAAGCAACCAACTATCAATGAGGTACCTACTGGTACTTCTCCTGCTCAGCTATTGGTCAGCTCCACAGTGGGCCCTATCTGATGATCACTGTTAATGTGGGCCCACTGGGGAAGTGACTCACTCAAGAGTTAGGGGCAGAGTGGTAAACGGACTCTTGCCTTTGGGCACCTTCCTTTTCTTTTCTTCATTTTTTTGTAAATCGGGAATGTATTTCTGGTAGATGGGGCAAGGTGAGTTTCCCTCCTCAATATGAGAGTTGAAGTGTCCCCAACAATATTAGTGGAGGAGGCATTTAACACTTTCTTTGCTCTGAAGTGTAATCTTATGGAGACGGTGTATAGATCTTGGGGCAAGGGACTGAAGATGCACCAAGCCTTGGGGTCTCTAAAGCTCATTGGAGTAGAAAAAACTTCCAACCTGTTCTTAATTACCTGCTTGTTCTTCAGTTCCTTAAGCCCCTCAAGAACCCCTGATAGGAAGAGGGTGGTCTAAAGATGAAGTGACTAGAGGACTCTGAAGTGCTGAAATGGGATGAAAAGTGTTTGGCAGAGGTTCATACAGGGATGGAGGGGGCAGGAGTGTGGAAGGGGGACATCCAAGTCCAAGAATAAAGGGCACTGAAGGAAAGTCTGAGGGTCATGAGAAGAAACACCATGCCCCTGAATCACCACTCCCCAGAATCAAACACACAGAGGGGTCAAGGGTGGGAAAGGTGTATCATGGCCTCCCTCAGCACCCACTAACCCATGTTGATGGGCACAGTGGTACATTGTGATGTCTAAGACCCCAAAGCCACCATTGGCTGGGGGAGTGCCTAGCTGACCAATCAGAGTGAAGGGTGTGGCTCCTCATTGTCCTGGGAAGGTATATATAGGGAGGTCAGAGGCAGAGATTCTGGGTTAGGCCACTTCATGGTGTCATCATGGCTACGGTAACCAGGAAGCCACGGCAGCCAAGAAGAGTTGCAGTGCGGTTTGCTTCCAGCATGAAAGGAAGAAAGAAGACCCTTTGGCAACGGAGATACAGAGGCAGTGTCAAGGTAAGATGATTCCATCGACACTCCCCAGGTTCTCCATTGACTTTGGTGCCCAAGACCTCTACACTGCCCTTGCCTGGCGCAAAAGTCCTCATCAGGCCACCTCCCTTTTCATGAAATCTCCCTTCCAACTCAGTTGTTATACTCTTTCCTCAAAACTCATACCCTTCTTTTGTCTTTCAAGGCACGAAATATGACCGTGAGCGTCAGAAGACCTCTAAAAGGAACCTTGAGAAAGAAAATCCGATCGTACGCCACTCCGTCGAAGAAGGTGAAGAAAACAAGAGAAGCAAACTGTTTTCTCCGTTCCTGTGCACGTGAGAACCTGAACCAAAGCCGCAAAAGGTACCAAACTAGGAGTCAGAGTCAAAGAAGGAGGCAGAATCAAAAGAGAAGATAAGCTCAGCCACCCCAGAATGAGAGACCCTGGAGAAGTACAACCTGGGCAGCCAGTAACTGAATAGAAAAGGTCAGACAGTTTAGAATTGTGTCTCCAGTGGTCTGCTTTCTTAGCAATGGTTAACCAGGAAAAGACTGACTCTCACACTAACATAGTAAACTGATGGCTGCGATTAAAATAAACATCGAATGGTGAGAAGATGATATTTGTGTGTGTGTGAATTTTCTGATGGGAAGGGAGGGAAGGAAGAAAAGAGGTGGGCACCTGAGTGGGGAGGGGTGCGCGGTCCCGAGAGATTGGGGGACAGACCCTGAGGTCCCCAGTTAGCCAGAGAGGAGAGGCCTGGACTGGGTCAGGAGTCTGCACTGAAGATGGCGAACCCTGCTTAGCAATTGATCTCAGCAGCAAGGAGTAGTGGTGTGGTGTTACTGACATTGTTTGGGGTGTGGAATGACATTAGGGTCTAGATTGCCAGAACCCAGATGGGAAGAGGGTTTCACATGGGGATGGTGAATGTCATAGTTCCCCTGAGAGAGGCAGGCAGAAATCACATCCTGGCCACTTATGTCATAATGGGCTTTGTTGCATCACTCACCTTTGCTGTCAGCTAAAGGTGCTCAGGAGGCACAAAATGCTGATACAACTGAAACCCACAACCAGCACTCCCAAAGATTAAAATAATGTTTGGAGGGAACAGACCAAATATCACTTAGGCCACTGTTTTCCTAAGAAATTGGTGAGAGCAGTGTGTTCCCAAGGGCAGGGCAGTGGAGGTGGCCCAATCCCGGTGCAGAAGACAAACAGGATCACCACACACGGATAATCTTTTTGGGTGGTGGGCACCATGCAGTTTGTGGGATCTTAGTTCCCTGACCAGGGATTGAACCGGTTCCCCTTCCAGTGAAAGCATGGAGTCCTAACCCCTGGACAGCCAGAGAAGTCAGGACAGAGACTTTTGATACAAGTATTAACATGAGACTGAGTAAAAGCTGGTCTTATATGAATCATCATCCCCTAGTATTTCTAAATAACTACAGTCGTCAAACCTTCTTCCCCCAAAAAATCTTTTGTAGTCCAAGCTCTGCAAGTTTTTGTGGTTTAAATATAAGAGTATGGGGTATCTCATTTGAAGGCAAATTGGAAGTGGTCAGACAAGAGATGGCAAGGGTGAACGTCGACATTCTAGGAATCAGCGAACTAAAATGGACTGGAATGGGTGAATTTAACTCAGATGACCATTATATCTAGTACTGCGGGCAGGAACTCCTCAGAAGACATGGAGTAGCCATCATAGTCAACAAAAGAGTCCGAAATGCAGTACTTGGACGCAATCTCACAAACGACAGAATGATCTCTGTTCGTCTCCAAGGCAAACCATTCAATAGCACAGTTATCCAAGTCTCTGCCCCAAGCAGTAACGCTGAAGAAACTGAAGTTGAACGGTTTTATGAAGACCTACAAGACCTTTTAGAATGAACCCCCCAAAAAGATGTCCTTTTCATTAGAGGGGTCTGGAATGCAAAAGTAGGAAGTCAAGAAACACCTGGAGCAACAGGCAAATTTGGCCTTGGAGTGCAGAATGAAGCAGGGCAAAGACTAATAGAGTTTCGCCAAGAAAATGCACTGGTCACAGCAAATACCCTCTTCCAACAACACAAGTAAGACTCTACACATGGACATCACCAGATGGTCAACACCGAAATCAGATTGATTATATCCTTTGCCGCCAAAGATGGAGAAGCTCTATACAGTCAACAAAAACAAGACCAGGAGCAGACTGTGGCTCAGGTCATGAACTCCTTATTACCAAATCCAGACTCAAATGGAAGAAAATAGGGAAAAACCACTAGAGCATTCAGGTATGACTTCAATCAAATCCCTTATGCTTATGCAGTGGAAGTGAGAAATAGATTTAAGGGCCCAGATCTGATAGATAGAGTGCCTGATGAACTATGGAATGAGGTTGGTGACATTGTACAGGAGGCAGGGATCAAGACCACCCCCATGGAAAAGAAATGCAAAAAAGCACAATGGCTGTCTGGGGAGGCCTTACAAATAGCTGTGAAAAGAAGAGGAGCAAAAAGCAAAGGAGAAAAGCAAAGATATAAGCATCTGAATGCAGAGTTGGTGATGGACAGGGAGGCCTGGCGTGCTATGACTCATGGGGTCACAAAGAGTCGGACACGACTGAGCGACTGAAGCGAACTAACGGGGAAACACACATGACACCAAAGAATTTATGTCTATTTTTGCCATTAAATAATACTAATGCAGACTAATGTGAGAAGGAAGTGTATTTGACACGACAATGGTGAGAGGGCCATCGCCCACACAGCAAAAGTAATGGTGAAAATTCTCCAGGATAAGCTTCAACAGTACGTAGACCAAGAACATTCCAATGTTTAAGCTGCATTGAGAAAAGGCAGAGGAACAAGAGATGCAATTGCCAACATCGGTTGGTTCATAGAAAAAGCAAGAGACATCCAGAGAAACATCTACTTCTGCTTTGCCAACTATGCCACAGCATTTGACTGGTGGATCACATCAAATTGTGGGCAATACTCAAAGAGATCGGTATACCTGACCAACTTCCCTGACTCTTGAGTAATCTGTATGCACGTCAAGAAGCAACATTTAGAACTGGACATGGAACAATGACTGGTTCCAAACTGGGAAAGGAGTACATCAAGGCTGTACATTGTAACCTTGCTTACTTAACTTATATTCAGTGTACATCATGTAAATATCAGATTGGATGAAGCACAAGATGGAATGAAGATTGCCAGGAGAAATATGAATAAATTCAGAAATGCAGACAACACCACGCTTAAGGCAGAAAGCATAAAGAAACCAAAGACCATCTTGATGAGGGTGAAAGAGGATAGAGAGAAAGCTAACTTAAATCAACATCCGAAAAACCAAGGTCATGGCATCCGGTCCAATCATGTTATGGCAAATAGGGGGGGAGACAATGGAAACAGTGACAGACTTTATTTTCGTGGGCTTCAACATCACAGCAGATGCTGACTGCAGCCATGAAATTAAAAGTCACTTGCTCCATGGAAGAAAAGCCATGACTGACCCAGAAAGCATATCAAAAAGCAGAGACATCACTTTGCTGCCAGAGGTCCGTATGTCAAAGCGAAGGTTGTTTCAGTAGCCGAATATGGATGTGATTGTTAAACCATAAAGACAGCTGAGGACTGAATAATTGATGCTTTTGAACTGTGGTGGTAGAGAAGATTCTTGAGAGTCCCTTGGCCTGCAAGGAAATCAAACTCGTCAACCCTAACGGAAATCAATCCTGATTATTCACTAGAAGGACTGACATTGTAGCTGAAACTCCAGTTCTTTGTCCACCTGATGCAAAGGACTGACTCATTGGAAAAGATTCTGATGCTGGCAAGGAATGAAGGCCAGAGGAGAAGGAGATGACTGAGGATGAGATGGTTGCATGGCATCGGGGATTCGATGGACTTGAGTTTCAGCAAGCTCTGGGAGTTGGTGATGGACAGGGAAGCCTGGTGTGCTGCAGTCCATGGGGCTGCACAGAGTCATGTCGGGAGCCATGTCAGGCGTTACTGACAAAATGGAGGCACGGCCCAAAGCCCCTCTCTTTCTCCCACAAGCACGGACCTGGGATGAAGCAGTTGGGCCTTGTGATTCTGACTTTTTCTTTCCTCTCCTTGGCTGAGTTGACTACAAAGGAACATTAAGGTTCTTAATGTTCTTGAGAGGAGCTCGAGAAGGCAGAAAGCCTTGTCTGCAGCTGTGCTCAGAGAAAAATTCATAAAGCTAATCCCTGACATTTGTTCAAGGACTTTTACAAAAGAGTGTTCCAGGATGAGCAAAGAGGTCAGCTTGAGGCCACGGGAGGGATTGCTATCTGAAGCCTATTTGTGAGGAAAATGTTTACGGCAAAGGCATTTACTGAATTTAGAGCTTAGAAATAATTAAATAGTTAGAAGTTAAAGATTTAAGGAACGCTGTAATGGTAGCATATTTTATTATAGCTGATAGATTTAGGAAATTTAAAGATACTAATAGCTAGAAGCCTTTTTAAGAGATAGTGAGCTCAGGATGTTAGGGGCAAATAGGATTAGAAAGATAAGAAACAAACGGAGGAATGTAGCATGAGTTACAATATAATCACAAGTTAACGATAGGACACATTAAGAGGAAGTAGATAATAGATGGTAAAGCTGAGTCCGAGAGAATCGCTGAAGCAGGAACTCTGTTTGAAGAGCAACAATGATTTATGGAGATAATCAATCTGAATGTGATAAGAAAACTGAAAATGTCAAACTTCTGACCTAATGCTTTTGTAAAAGTATAAAAGAAAACCTTAAACTTGAAATAAATGTGCAGTCCAGGAAAACTGAGAGGCTGCGTCGTTACTCGCGGACACCATCCCTCCCTTCAGATTGAATCCCTGGCTGCTGGAGCTGGACTCTGGCAGAGTCGGGCACAACTGAACGACTGAAAAGAACTGATTGCAATAGGGAGAATGTTTTGAACACACGTTCTTAACATGTCTCAAAATGGAAGAGAAAATGATATTTCTTTAACATGAAAGGATAAGCAGGGTGAGCAACAACTCTGTGTGTGTGTGTGTGTGTATGAGTTTGTGTATCTGTGTGTGTGTGTATGTGTGTGTGTGTGTGTGGGTCTGTGAGAGATGGGGCAAGAGGTGGGGATGGATGAACAGACAGCTTGATGGAGCAGTGTGACAGGAAGTGTTTCTTTCTGTAGTGAGCTGATTCTTAGAATGAGCTGTTAAGGGAGCCAGAAAGGTCTGACGCTTAGTGCTTGCTCAAGCTTGGGGGAAAGCTGAAGTTCAGAGGAGAGAAGGTTGGTTAAAGCTTAGCCAAGCCAAATCAGTGGGTATATTATGGATGACTGTGAGCACTTGGCCAGTCTCTGCTGTTGTTTAAGAGAGGCAAAGTCAGCCCTTAGACAGTATTGTTGTTACCAAAATTGCCAGTCCATGTGCTTGATGCAGAATGAGGCCCATCAAAACTTAAGGTTTGAGTTTGGGATAGGGAAAGGTTTATTACAGATTCATACAAGAATGAGGGTGGCTCTTGCCCTAAGAACCCAAAGTTACTGAACGTGTTCAGTAAGTATGTTTAACAGCAAAGGTTAGAGAAAGTTGTGGTAAGTTGTTTGAGACTTCGTGGTGTCACACCCTTTGTGCTTAAGGTTAGGTCATGGTCAGGTAATGATGTTCCTAAATATCTCTATCAGATGGATGTCATTTTCTGTCCTGACAAGAGAGGGCAAAGTCTCAAGGAACAACTTTCCCCATGAAATGTCCCATCCTGGTCAAACAGAAACAGGTTTCAGTTGGCAGCTCCTTCAGGGCAAGCTTCCCATATTCTACCCAGCTCTCATCCTCGATGGAGCCAGGTACCCAACACAATAGGTCCTGTCTCCTCAAGCTGTCCAACTGAGGAGACCAGTTCTCACAGACTGAGACCCAGAAAGATGGCCACCTGCTATTAAGTTGCAGAGACAGGGATGGGGGAGAGGTTCACCGCTCCTCACGGCCTGGGCCAAGGCTAGTGGAGGGACTTAGTGAGGGCTCTGAATCACTAAAGGATGTAGTCCCCAGTCTATTCCCTGGGACCATCCAGCTCACCCACTGGCGCAACGTTGGGTGATCTCCAGGCCCTCCAAAAGCATGCCAGAATCTCTCTTCTCTCACTTTCCACCTGATGACCACCACACCACCCTTACTTAATCACTTCCCCAATGGTCCCTCATTGACAGTAACTGTGGGCAGGGCCTACTGAGGTGTTAATCAATAGCTGAGCAGGACGATGAATGGCCACTCCTTAACAGTTGGCGGCTTGTAAATGGGGCCACCTGAGGCACCAAGCAAGGCTGAGCCACACCTGTTGCCTAGGAACAGGGTGGGTTGAAAAGAAGCACACCAATGGCGAACTGCATAGGGCTGTGCTCACTCTGCTCTGTTACACTGTGCATAGAATAAGAATCACTGTGAGGTTAAGGTTTGTCAAAGTCGTTCTCAAGGTGGGCTGGCTTTCACATTCTTGTTGGCTTTGAAATATTAGCTATGCTATATGCGGCACATGTGATCATGTGGCAGCTGTGGGAGGGGCATATAGATGAGCACGGCTCACAGGCATGCCTGGCAATACAATGAAAAGAATGATGTACCAAAGTTAAAGAAGCCTGTGAAATCAAATCCTGATTAGGAACAGAGTCAATTAAATAGAGTAAAGCACACTGGACCCAACGTCCCCTTAGGTAACAGAGCAGCATGAGCACAGCCCTTAGCAGGTAGCCATTGCTGTGCCTGATGACTCCACATCCTGTTACTAAGCAACCGGTCTTGCCTAGCGATAGGACAGTGCAACCCTGGGCCCTGCCCATAAGCAACC
Organism: Capricornis sumatraensis; assembly: GCF_032405125.1. Classification (NCBI taxonomy): domain Eukaryota; kingdom Metazoa; phylum Chordata; class Mammalia; order Artiodactyla; family Bovidae; genus Capricornis; species Capricornis sumatraensis. Next base: position 60,720,389 of record NC_091092.1, on the reverse strand, counting down.
AACTATCAATGAGGTACCTACTGGTACTTCTCCTGCTCAGCTATTGGTCAGCTCCACAGTGGGCCCTATCTGATGATCACTGTTAATGTGGGCCCACTGGGGAAGTGACTCACTCAAGAGTTAGGGGCAGAGTGGTAAACGGACTCTTGCCTTTGGGCACCTTCGTTTTCTTTTCTTCATTATTTTGTAAATCGGGAATGTATTTCTGGTAGATGGGGCAAGGTGAGTTTCCCTCCTCAATATGAGAGTTGAAGTGTCCCCAACAATATTAGTGGAGGAGGCATTTAACACTTTCTTTGCTCTGAAGTGTAATCTTATGGAGACGGTGTATAGATCTTGGGGCAACGGACTGAAGATGCACCAAGCCTTGGGGTCTCTAAAGCTCATTGGAGTAGAAAAAACTTCCAACCTGTTCTTAATTACCTGCTTGTTCTTCAGTTCCTTAAGCCCCTCAAGAACCCCTGATAGGAAGAGGGTGGTCTAAAGATGAAGTGACTAGAGGACTCTGAAGTGCTGAAATGGGATGAAAAGTGTTTGGCAGAGGTTCATACAGGGATGGAGGGGGCAGGAGTGTGGAAGGGGGACATCCAAGTCCAAGAATAAAGGGCACTGAAGGAAAGTCTGAGGGTCATGAGAAGAAACACCATGCCCCTGAATCACCACTCCCCAGAATCAAACACACAGAGGGGTCAAGGGTGGGAAAGGTGTATCATGGCCTCCCTCAGCACCCACTAACCCATGTTGATGGGCACAGTGGTACATTGTGATGTCTAAGACCCCAAAGCCACCATTGGCTGGGGGAGTGCCTAGCTGACCAATCAGAGTGAAGGGTGTGGCTCCTCATTGTCCTGGGAAGGTATATATAGGGAGGTCAGAGGCAGAGATTCTGGGTTAGGCCACTTCATGGTGTCATCATGGCTACGGTAACCAGGAAGCCACGGCAGCCAAGAAGAGTTGCAGTGCGGTTTGCTTCCAGCATGAAAGGAAGAAAGAAGACCCTTTGGCAACGGAGATACAGAGGCAGTGTCAAGGTAAGATGATTCCATCGACACTCCCCAGGTTCTCCATTGACTTTGGTGCCCAAGACCTCTACACTGCCCTTGCCTGGCGCAAAAGTCCTCATCAGGCCACCTCCCTTTTCATGAAATCTCCCTTCCAACTCAGTTGTTATACTCTTTCCTCAAAACTCATACCCTTCTTTTGTCTTTCAAGGCACGAAATATGACCGTGAGCGTCAGAAGACCTCTAAAAGGAACCTTGAGAAAGAAAATCCGATCGTACGCCACTCCGTCGAAGAAGGTGAAGAAAACAAGAGAAGCAAACTGTTTTCTCCGTTCCTGTGCACGTGAGAACCTGAACCAAAGCCGCAAAAGGTACCAAACTAGGAGTCAGAGTCAAAGAAGGAGGCAGAATCAAAAGAGAAGATAAGCTCAGCCACCCCAGAATGAGAGACCCTGGAGAAGTACAACCTGGGCAGCCAGTAACTGAATAGAAAAGGTCAGACAGTTTAGAATTGTGTCTCCAGTGGTCTGCTTTCTTAGCAATGGTTAACCAGGAAAAGACTGACTCTCACACTAACATAGTAAACTGATGGCTGCGATTAAAATAAACATCGAATGGTGAGAAGATGATATTTGTGTGTGTGTGAATTTTCTGATGGGAAGGGAGGGAAGGAAGAAAAGAGGTGGGCACCTGAGTGGGGAGGGGTGCGCGGTCCCGAGAGATTGGGGGACAGACCCTGAGGTCCCCAGTTAGCCAGAGAGGAGAGGCCTGGACTGGGTCAGGAGTCTGCACTGAAGATGGCGAACCCTGCTTAGCAATTGATCTCAGCGGCAAGGAGTAGTGGTGTGGTGTTACTGCCATTGTTTGGGGTGTGGAATGACATTAGGGTCTAGATTGCCAGAACCCAGATGGGAAGAGGGTTTCACATGGGGATGGTGAATGTCATAGTTCCCCTGAGAGAGGCAGGCAGAAATCACATCCTGGCCACTTATGTCATAATGGGCTTTGTTGCATCACTCACCTTTGCTGTCAGCTAAAGGTGCTCAGGAGGCACAAAATGCTGATACAACTGAAACCCACAACCAGCACTCCCAAAGATTAAAATAATGTTTGGAGGGAACAGACCAAATATCACTTAGGCCACTGTTTTCCTAAGAAATTGGTGGGAGCAGTGTGTTCCCAAGGGCAGGGCAGTGGAGGTGGCCCAATCCCGGTGCAGAAGACAAACAGGATCACCACACACGGATAATCTTTTTGGGTGGTGGGCACCATGCAGTTTGTGGGATCTTAGTTCCCTGACCAGGGATTGAACCGGTTCCCCTTCCAGTGAAAGCATGGAGTCCTAACCCCTGGACAGCCAGAGAAGTCAGGACAGAGACTTTTGATACAAGTATTAACATGAGACTGAGTAAAAGCTGGTCTTATATGAATCATCATCCCCTAGTATTTCTAAATAACTACAGTCGTCAAACCTTCTTCCCCCAAAAAATCTTTTGTAGTCCAAGCTCTGCAAGTTTTTGTGGTTTAAATATAAGAGTATGGGGTATCTCATTTGAAGGCAAATTGGAAGTGGTCAAACAAGAGATGGCAAGGGTGAACGTCGACATTCTAGGAATCAGCGAACTAAAATGGACTGGAATGGGTGAATTTAACTCAGATGACCATTGTATCTAGTACTGCGGGCAGGAACTCCTCAGAAGACATGGAGTAACCATCATAGTCAACAAAAGAGTCCGAAATGCAGTACTTGGACGCAATCTCACAAACGACAGAATGATCTCTGTTCGTCTCCAAGGCAAACCATTCAATAGCACAGTTATCCAAGTCTCTGCCCCAAGCAGTAACGCTGAAGAAACTGAAGTTGAACGGTTTTATGAAGACCTACAAGACCTTTTAGAACGAACCCCCCAAAAAGATGTCCTTTTCATTAGAGGGGTCTGGAATGCAAAAGTAGGAAGTCAAGAAACACCTGGAGCAACAGGCAAATTTGGCCTTGGAGTGCAGAATGAAGCAGGGCAAAGACTAATAGAGTTTCGCCAAGAAAATGCACTGGTCACAGCAAATACCCTCTTCCAACAACACAAGTAAGACTCTACACATGGACATCACCAGATGGTCAACACCGAAATCAGATTGATTATATCCTTTGCCGCCAAAGATGGAGAAGCTCTATACAGTCAACAAAAACAAGACCAGGAGCAGACTGTGGCTCAGGTCATGAACTCCTTATTACCAAATCCAGACTCAAATGGAAGAAAATAGGGAAAAACCACTAGAGCATTCAGGTATGACTTCAATCAAATCCCTTATGCTTATGCAGTGGAAGTGAGAAATAGATTTAAGGGCCCAGATCTGATAGATAGAGTGCCTGATGAACTATGGAATGAGGTTGGTGACATTGTACAGGAGGCAGGGATCAAGACCACCCCCATGGAAAAGAAATGCAAAAAAGCACAATGGCTGTCTGGGGAGGCCTTACAAATAGCTGTGAAAAGAAGAGGAGCAAAAAGCAAAGGAGAAAAGCAAAGATATAAGCATCTGAATGCAGAGTTGGTGATGGACAGGGAGGCCTGGCGTGCTGTGACTCATGGGGTCACAAAGAGTCGGACACGACTGAGCGACTGAAGTGAACTAACGGGGAAACACACATGACACCAAAGAATTTATGTCAATTTTTTCCATTAAATAAAACAAATGCAGACTAATGTGAGAAGGAACTTTATTTGACATGACAATGGTGAGAGGGCCATCGCCCACACAGCAAAAGTAATGGTGAAAATTCTCCAAGATAAGCTTCAACAGTACGTAGACCAAGAACATTCCGATGTTTAAGCTGCATTGAGAAAAGGCAGAGGAACAAGAGATGCAATTGCCAACATCGGTTGGTTCATAGAAAAAGCAAGAGACATCCAGAGAAACATCTACTTCTGCTTTGCCAACTATGCCACAGCATTTGACTGGTGGATCACATCAAATTGTGGGCAATACTCAAAGAGATCGGTATACCTGACCAACTTCCCTGACTCTTGAGTAATCTGTATGCACGTCAAGAAGCAACATTTAGAACTGGACATGGAACAATGACTGGTTCCAAACTGGGAAAGGAGTACATCAAGGCTGTACATTGTAACCTTGCTTACTTAACTTAGATTCAGAGTACATCATGTAAATATCAGATTGGATGAAGCACAAGATGGAATGAAGATTGCCAGGAGAAATATGAATAAATTCAGAAATGCAGACAACACCACGCTTAAGGCAGAAAGCATAAAGAAACCAAAGACCATCTTGATGAGGGTGAAAGAGGATAGAGAGAAAGCTAACTTAAATCAACATCCGAAAAACCAAGGTCATGGCATCCGGTCCAATCATGTTATGGCAAATAGAGGGGGAGACAATGGAAACAGTGACAGACTTTATTTTCGTGGGCTTCAACATCACAGCAGATGCTGACTGCAGCCATGAAATTAAAAGTCACTTGCTCCATGGAAGAAAAGCCATGACTGACCCAGAAAGCATATCAAAAAGCAGAGACATCACTTTGCTGCCAGAGGTCCGTATGTCAAAGCGAAGGTTGTTTCAGTAGCCGAATATGGATGTGATTGTTAAACCATAAAGACAGCTGAGGGCTGAATAATTGATGCTTTTGAACTGTGGTGGTAGAGAAGATTCTTGAGAGTCCCTTGGCCTGCAAGGAAATCAAACTCGTCAACCCTAACGGAAATCAATCCTGATTATTCACTAGAAGGACTGACATTGTAGCTGAAACTCCAGTTCTTTGTCCACCTGATGCAAAGAACTGACTCATTGGAAAAGATTCTGATGCTGGCAAGGAATGAAGGCCAGAGGAGAAGGAGATGACAGAGGATGAGATGGTTGCATGGCATCGGGGATTCGATGGACTTGAGTTTCAGCAAGCTCTGGGAGTTGGTGATGGACAGGGAAGCCTGGTGTGCTGCAGTCCATGGGGCTGCACAGAGTCATGTCGGGAGCCATGTCAGGCGTTACTGACAAAATGGAGGCACGGCCCAAAGCCCCTCTCTTTCTCCCACAAGCACGGACCTGGGATGAAGCAGTTGGGCCTTGTGATTCTGACTTTTTCTTTCCTCTCCTTGGCTGAGTTGACTACAAAGGAACATTAAGGTTCTTAATGTTCTTGAGAGGAGCACGAGAAGGCAGAAAGCCTTGTCTGCAGCTGTGCTCAGAGAAAAATTCATAAAGCTAATCCCTGACATTTGTTCAAGGACTTTTACAAAAGAGTGTTCCAGGATGAGCAAAGAGGTCAGCTTGAGGCCATGGGAGGGATTGCTATCTGAAGCCTATTTGTGAGGAAAATGTTTACGGCAAAGGCATTTACTGAATTTAGAGCTTAGAAATAATTAAATAGTTAGAAGTTAAAGATTTAAGGAACGCTGTAAGGGTAGCATATTTTATTATAGCTGATAGATTTAGGAAATTTAAAGATACTAATAGCTAGAAGCCTTTTTAAGAGATAGTGAGCTCAGGATGTTAGGGGCAAATAGGATTTAGAAAGATAAGAAACAAACGGAGGAATGTAGCATGAGTTACAATATAATCACAAGTTAACGATAGGACACATTAAGAGGAAGTAGATGATAGATGGTAAAGCTGAGTCCGAGAGAATCGCTGAAGCAGGAACTCTGTTTGAAGAGCAACAATGATTTATGGAGATAATAAATCTGAATATGATAAGAAAACTGAAAATGTCAAACTTCTGACCTAATGCTTTTGTAAAAGTATAAAAGAAAACCTTAAACTTGAAATAAATGTGCAGTCCAGGAAAACTGAGAGGCTGCGTGGTTACTCGCGGACACCATCCCTCCCTTCAGATTGAATCCCTGGCTGCTGGAGCTGGACTCTGGCAGAGTCGGGCACAACTGAACGACTGAAAAGAACTGATTGCAATAGGGAGAATGTTTTGAACACACGTTCTTAACATGTCTCAAAATGGAAGAGAAAATGATATTTCTTTAACATGAAAGGATAAGCAGGGTGAGCAACAACTCTGTGTGTGTGTGTGTGTGTGTGTGAGTTTGTGTATCTGTGTGTGTGTCTGTATGTGTGTGTGTGTGTGTGTGTGTCTGTGAGAGATGGGGCAAGAGGTGGGGATGGATGAACAGACAGCTTGATGGAGCAGTGTGACAGGAAGTGTTTCTTTCTGTAGTGAGCTGATTCTTAGAATGAGCTGTTAAGGGAGCCAGAAAGGTCTGACGCTTAGTGCTTGCTCAAGCTTGGGGGAAAGCTGAAGTTCAGAGGAGAGAAGGTTGGTTAAAGCTTAGCCAAGCCAAATCAGTGGGTATATTATGGATGACTGTGAGCACTTGGCCAGTCTCTGCTGTTGTTTAAGAGAGGCAAAGTCAGCCCTTAGACAGTATTGTTGTTACCAAAATTGCCAGTCCATGTGCTTGATGCAGAATGAGGCCCATCAAAACTTAAGGTTTGAGTTTGGGACAGGGAAAGGTTTATTACAGATTCATACAAGGATGAGGGTGGCTCTTGCCCTGAGAACCCAAAGTTACTGAACGTGTTCAGTAAGTATGTTTAACAGCAAAGGTTAGAGAAAGTTGTGGTAAGTTGTTTGAGACTTCGTGGTGTCACACCCTTTGTGCTTAAGGTTAGGTCATGGTCAGGTAATGATGTTCCTAAATATCTCTATCAGATGGATGTCATTTTCTGTCCTGACAAGAGAGGGCAAAGTCTCAAGGAACAACTTTCCCCATGAAATGTCCCATCCTGGTCAAACAGAAACAGGTTTCAATTGGCAGCTCCTTCAGGGCAAGCTTCCCATATTCTACCCAGCTCTCATCCTCGATGGAGCCAGGTACCCAACACAATAGGTCCTGTCTCCTCAAGCTGTCCAACTGAGGAGACCAGTTCTCACAGACTGAGACCCAGAAAGATGGCCACCTGCTATTAAGTTGCAGAGACAGGGATGGGGGAGAGGTTCACCGCTCCTCACGGCCTGGGCCAAGGCTAGTGGAGGGACTTAGTGAGGGCTCTGAATCACTAAAGGATGTAGTCCCCAGTCTATTCCCTGGGACCATCCAGCTCACCCACTGGCGCAACGTTGGGTGATCTCCAGGCCCTCCAAAAGCATGCCAGAATCTCTCTTCTCTCACTTTCCACCTGATGACCACCACACCACCCTTACTTAATCACTTCCCCAATGGTCCCTCATTGACAGTAACTGTGGGCAGGGCCCACTGAGGTGTTGATCAATAGCTGAGTAGGACAATGAATGGCCACTCCTTGACAGTTGGCGGCTTGTAAATGGGGCCACCTGAGGCACCAAGCAAGGCTGAGCCACACCTGTTGCCTAGGAACAGGGTGGGTTGAAAAGAAGCACACCAATGGCGAACTGCATAGGGCTGTGCTCACTCTGCTCTGTTACACTGTGCATAGAATAAGAATCACTGTGAGGTTAAGGTTTGTCAAAGTCGTTCTCAAGGTGGGCTGGCTTTCACATTCTTGTTGGCTTTGAAATATTAGCTATGCTATATGCGGCACATGTGATCATGTGGCAGCTGTGGGAGGGGCATATAGATGAGCACGGCTCACAGGCATGCCTGGCAATACAATGAAAAGAATGATGTACCAAAGTTAAAGAAGCCTGTGAAATCAAATCCTGATTAGGAACAGAGTCAATTAAATAGAGTAAAGCACACTGGACCCAACGTCCCCTTAGGTAACAGAGCAGCATGAGCACAGCCCTTAGCAGGTAGCCATTGCTGTGCCTGATGACTCCACATCCTATTACTAAGCAACCGGTCTTGCCTAGCGATTGGACAGTGCAACCCTGGGCCCTGCCCATAAGCAACCAACTATCAATGAGGTACCTACTGGTACTTCTCCTGCTCAGCTATTGGTCAGCTCCACAGTGGGCCCTATCTGATGATCACTGTTAATGTGGGCCCACTGGGGAAGTGACTCACTCAAGAGTTAGGGGCACAGTGGTAAACGGACTCTTGCCTTTGGGCACCTTCCTTTTCTTTTCTTCATTATTTTGTAAATCGGGAATGTATTTCTGGTAGATGGGGCAAGGTGAGTTTCCCTCCTCAATATGAGAGTTGAAGTGTCCCCAACAATATTAGTGGAGGAGGCATTTAACACTTTCTTTGCTCTGAAGTGTAATCTTATGGAGACGGTGTATAGATCTTGGGGCAACGGACTGAAGATGCACCAAGCCTTGGGGTCTCTAAAGCTCATTGGAGTAGAAAAAACTTCCAACCTGTTCTTAATTACCTGCTTGTTCTTCAGTTCCTTAAGCCCCTCAAGAACCCCTGATAGGAAGAGGGTGGTCTAAAGATGAAGTGACTAGAGGACTCTGAAGTGCTGAAATGGGATGAAAAGTGTTTGGCAGAGGTTCATACAGGGATGGAGGGGGCAGGAGTGTGGAAGGGGGACATCCAAGTCCAAGAATAAAGGGCACTGAAGGAAAGTCTGAGGGTCATGAGAAGAAACACCATGCCCCTGAATCACCACTCCCCAGAATCAAACACACAGAGGGGTCAAGGGTGGGAAAGGTGTATCATGGCCTCCCTCAGCACCCACTAACCCATGTTGATGGGCACAGTGGTACATTGTGATGTCTAAGACCCCAAAGCCACCATTGGCTGGGGGAGTGCCTAGCTGACCAATCAGAGTGAAGGATGTGGCTCCTCATTGTCCTGGGAAGGTATATATAGGGAGGTCAGAGGCAGAGATTCTGGGTTAGGCCACTTCATGGTGTCATCATGGCTACGGTAACCAGGAAGCCACGGCAGCCAAGAAGAGTTGCAGTGCGGTTTGCTTCCAGCATGAAAGGAAGAAAGAAGACCCTTTGGCAACGGAGATACAGAGGCAGTGTCAAGGTAAGATGATTCCATCGACACTCCCCAGGTTCTCCATTGACTTTGGTGCCCAAGACCTCTACACTGCCCTTGCCTGGCGCAAAAGTCCTCATCAGGCCACCTCCCTTTTCATGAAATCTCCCTTCCAACTCAGTTGTTATACTCTTTCCTCAAAACTCATACCCTTCTTTTGTCTTTCAAGGCACGAAATATGACCGTGAGCGTCAGAAGACCTCTAAAAGGAACCTTGAGAAAGAAAATCCGATCGTACGCCACTCCGTCGAAGAAGGTGAAGAAAACAAGAGAAGCAAACTGTTTTCTCCGTTCCTGTGCACGTGAGAACCTGAACCAAAGCCGCAAAAGGTACCAAACTAGGAGTCAGAGTCAAAGAAGGAGGCAGAATCAAAAGAGAAGATAAGCTCAGCCACCCCAGAATGAGAGACCCTGGAGAAGTACAACCTGGGCAGCCAGTAACTGAATAGAAAAGGTCAGACAGTTTAGAATTGTGTCTCCAGTGGTCTGCTTTCTTAGAAATGGTTAACCAGGAAAAGACTGACTCTCACACTAACATAGTAAACTGATGGCTGCGATTAAAATAAACATCGAATGGTGAGAAGATGATATTTGTGTGTGTGTGAATTTTCTGATGGGAAGGGAGGGAAGGAAGAAAAGAGGTGGGCACCTGAGTGGGGAGGGGTGCGCGGTCCCGAGAGATTGGGGGACAGACCCTGAGGTCCCCAGTTAGCCAGAGAGGAGAGGCCTGGACTGGGTCAGGAGTCTGCACTGAAGATGGCGAACCCTGCTTAGCAATTGATCTCAGCGGCAAGGAGTAGTGGTGTGGTGTTACTGCCATTGTTTGGGGTGTGGAATGACATTAGGGTCTAGATGGCCAGAACCCAGATGGGAAGAGGGTTTCACATGGGGATGGTGAATGTCATAGTTCCCCTGAGAGAGGCAGGCAGAAATCACATCCTGGCCACTTATGTCATAATGGGCTTTGTTGCATCACTCACCTTTGCTGTCAGCTAAAGGTGCTCAGGAGGCACAAAATGCTGATACAACTGAAACCCACAACCAGCACTCCCAAAGATTAAAATAATGTTTGGAGGGAACAGACCAAATATCACTTAGGCCACTGTTTTCCTAAGAAATTGGTGGGAGCAGTGTGTTCCCAAGGGCAGGGCAGTGGAGGTGGCCCAATCCCGGTGCAGAAGACAAACAGGATCACCACACACGGATAATCTTTTTGGGTGGTGGGCACCATGCAGTTTGTGGGATCTTAGTTCCCTGACCAGGGATTGAACCGGTTCCCCTTCCAGTGAAAGCATGGAGTCCTAACCCCTGGACAGCCAAAGAAGTCAGGACAGAGACTTTTGATACAAGTATTAACATGAGACTGAGTAAAAGCTGGTCTTATATGAATCATCATCCCCTAGTATTTCTAAATAACTACAGTCGTCAAACCTTCTTCCCCCAAAAAATCTTTTGTAGTCCAAGCTCTGCAAGTTTTTGTGGTTTAAATATAAGAGTATGGGGTATCTCATTTGAAGGCAAATTGGAAGTGGTCAAACAAGAGATGGCAAGGGTGAACGTCGACATTCTAGGAATCAGTGAACTAAAATGGACTGGAATGGGTGAATTTAACTCAGATGACCATTATATCTAGTACTGCGGGCAGGAACTCCTCAGAAGACATGGAGTAGCCATCATAGTCAACAAAAGAGTCCGAAATGCAGTACTTGGACGCAATCTCACAAACGACAGAATGATCTCTGTTCGTCTCCAAGGCAAACCATTCAATAGCACAGTTATCCAAGTCTCTGCCCCAAGCAGTAACGCTGAAGAAACTGAAGTTGAACGGTTTTATGAAGACCTACAAGACCTCTTAGAACGAACCCCCCAAAAAGATGTCCTTTTCATTAGAGGGGTCTGGAATGCAAAAGTAGGAAGTCAAGAAACACCTGGAGCAACAGGCAAATTTGGCCTTGGAGTGCAGAATGAAGCAGGGCAAAGACTAATAGAGTTTCGCCAAGAAAATGCACTGGTCACAGTAAATACCCTCTTCCAACAACACAAGTAAGACTCTACACATGGACATCACCAGATGGTCAACACCGAAATCAGATTGATTATATCCTTTGCCGCCAAAGATGGAGAAGCTCTATACAGTCAACAAAAACAAGACCAGGAGCAGACTGTGGCTCAGGTCATGAACTCCTTATTACCAAATCCAGACTCAAATGGAAGAAAATAGGGAAAAACCACTAGAGCATTCAGGTATGACTTCAATCAAATCCCTTATGCTTATGCAGTGGAAGTGAGAAATAGATTTAAGGGCCCAGATCTGATAGATAGAGTGCCTGATGAACTATGGAATGAGGTTGGTGACATTGTACAGGAGGCAGGGATCAAGACAACCCCCATGGAAAAGAAATGCAAAAAAGCACAATGGCTGTCTGGGGAGGCCTTACAAATAGCTGTGAAAAGAAGAGGAGCAAAAAGCAAAGGAGAAAAGCAAAGATATAAGCATCTGAATGCAGAGTTGGTGATGGACAGGGAGGCCTGGCGTGCTGTGACTCATGGGGTCACAAAGAGACGGACACGACTGAGCGACTGAAGTGAACTAACGGGGAAACACACATGACACCAAAGAATTTATGTCTATTTTTGCCATTAAATAAAACAAATGCAGACTAATGTGAGAAGGATCTTTATTTGACATGACAATGGTGAGAGGGCCATCGCCCACACAACAAAAGTAATGGTGAAAATTCTCCAAGATAAGCTTCAACAGTACGTAGACCAAGAACATTCCGATGTTTAAGCTGCATTGAGAAAAGGCAGAGGAACAAGAGATGCAATTGCCAACATCGGTTGGTTCATAGAAAAAGCAAGAGACATCCAGAGAAACATCTACTTCTGCTTTGCCAACTATGCCACAGCATTTGACTGGTGGATCACATCAAATTGTGGGCAATACTCAAAGAGATCGGTATACCTGACCAACTTCCCTGACTCTTGAGTAATCTGTATGCACGTCTAGAAGCAACATTTAGAACTGGACATGGAACAATGACTGGTTCCAAACTGGGAAAGGAGTACATCAAGGCTGTACATTGTAACCTTGCTTACTTAACTTAGATTCAGAGTACATCATGTAAATATCAGATTGGATGAAGCACAAGATGGAATGAAGATTGCCAGGAGAAATATGAATAAATTCAGAAATGCAGACAACACCACGCTTAAGGCAGAAAGCATAAAGAAACCAAAGACCATCTTGATGAGGGTGAAAGAGGATAGAGAGAAAGCTAACTTAAATCAACATCCGAAAAACCAAGGTCATGGCATCCGGTCCAATCATGTTATGGCAAATAGAGGGGGAGACAATGGAAACAGTGACAGACTTTATTTTCGTGGGCTTCAACATCACAGCAGATGCTGACTGCAGCCATGAAATTAAAAGTCACTTGCTCCATGGAAGAAAAGCCATGACTGACCCAGAAAGCATATCAAAAAGCAGAGACATCACTTTGCTGCCAGAGGTCCGTATGTCAAAGCGAAGGTTTTTTCAGTAGCCGAATATGGATGTGATTGTTAAACCATAAAGACAGCTGAGGACTGAATAATTGATGCTTTTGAACTGTGGTGGTAGAGCAGATTTCTTGAGAGTCCCTTGGCCTGCAAGGAAATCAAACCCGTCAACCCTAACGGAAATCAATCCTGATTATTCACTAGAAGGACTGACATTGTAGCTGAAACTCCAGTTCTTTGTCCACCTGATGCAAAGAACTGACTCATTGGAAAAGATTCTGATGCTGGCAAGGAATGAAGGCCAGAGGAGAAGGAGATGACAGAGGATGAGATGGTTGGATGGCATCGGGGATTCGATGGACTTGAGTTTCAGCAAGCTCTGGGAGTTGGTGATGGACAGGGAAGCCTGGTGTGCTGCAGTCCATGGGGCTGCACAGAGTCATGTCGGGAGCCACGTCAGGCGTTACTGACAAAATGGAGGCACGGCCCAAAGCCCCTCTCTTTCTCCCACAAGCACGGACCTGGGATGAAGCAGTTGGGCCTTGTGATTCTGACTTTTTCTTTCCTCTCCTTGGCTGAGTTGACTACAAAGGAACATTAAGGTTCTTAATGTTCTTGAGAGGAGCACGAGAAGGCAGAAAGCCTTGTCTGCAGCTGTGCTCAGAGAAAAATTCATAAAGCTAATCCCTGACATTTGTTCAAGGACTTTTACAAAAGAGTGTTCCAGGATGAGCAAAGAGGTCAGCTTGAGGCCACGGGAGGGATTGCTATCTGAAGCCTATTTGTGAGGAAAATGTTTATGGCAAAGGCATTTACTGAATTTAGAGCTTAGAAATAATTAAATAGTTAGAAGTTAAAGATTTAAGGAATGCTGTAATGGTAGCCTATTTTATTATAGCTGATAGATTTAGGAAATTTAAAGATACTAATAGCTAGAAGCCTTTTTAAGAGATAGTGAGCTCAGGATGTTAGGGGCAAATAGGATTTAGAAAGATAAGAAACAAACGGAGGAATGTAGCATGAGTTACAATATAATCACAAGTTAACGATAGGACACATTAAGAGGAAGTAGATAATAGATGGTAAAGCTGAGTCCGAGAGAATCGCTGAAGCAGGAACTCTGTTTGAATAGCAACAATGATTTATGGAGATAATCAATCTGAATGTGATAAGAAAACTGAAAATGTCAAACTTCTGACCTAATGCTTTTGTAAAAGTATAAAAGAAAACCTTAAACTTGAAATAAATGTGCAGTCCAGGAAAACTGAGAGGCTGCGTGGTTACTCGCGGACACCATCCCTCCCTTCAGATTGAATCCCTGGCTGCTGGAGCTGGACTCTGGCAGAGTCGGGCACAACTGAACGACTGAAAAGAACTGATTGCAATAGGGAGAATGTTTTGAACACACGTTCTTAACATGTCTCAAAATGGAAGAGAAAATGATATTTCTTTAACATGAAAGGATAAGCAGGGTGAGCAACAACTCTGTGTGTGTGTGTGTGAGTTTGTGTATCTGTGTGTGTGTGTGTATGTGTGTGTGTGTGTGTGTGTGTGTGTGTGTGTCTGTGAGAGATGGGGCAAGAGGTGGGGATGGATGAACAGACAGCTTGATGGAGCAGTGTGACAGGAAGTGTTTCTTTCTGTAGTGAGCTGATTCTTAGAATGAGCTGTTAAGGGAGCCAGAAAGGTCTGACGCTTAGTGCTTGCTCAAGCTTGGGGGAAAGCTGAAGTTCAGAGGAGAGAAGGTTGGTTAAAGCTTAGCCAAGCCAAATCAGTGGGTATATTATGGATGACTGTGAGCACTTGGCCAGTCTCTGCTGTTGTTTAAGAGAGGCAAAGTCAGCCCTTAGACAGTATTGTTGTTACCAAAATTGCCAGTCCATGTGCTTGATGCAGAATGAGGCCCATCAAAACTTAAGGTTTGAGTTTGGGACAGGGAAAGGTTTATTACAGATTCATACAAGGATGAGGGTGGCTCTTGCCCTAAGAACCCAAAGTTACTGAACGTGTTCAGTAAGTATGTTTAACAGCAAAGGTTAGAGAAAGTTGTGGTAAGTTGTTTGAGACTTCGTGGTGTCACACCCTTTGTGCTTAAGGTTAGGTCATGGTCAGGTAATGATGTTCCTAAATATCTCTATCAGATGGATGTCATTTTCTGTCCTGACAAGAGAGGGCAAAGTCTCAAGGAACAACTTTCCCCATGAAATGTCCCATCCTGGTCAAACAGAAACAGGTTTCAATTGGCAGCTCCTTCAGGGCAAGCTTCCCATGTTCTACCCAGCTCTCATCCTCGATGGAGCCAGGTACCCAACACAATAGGTCCTGTCTCCTCAAGCTGTCCAACTGAGGAGACCAGTTCTCACAGACTGAGACCCAGAAAGATGGCCACCTGCTATTAAGTTGCAGAGACAGGGATGGGGGAGAGGTTCACCGCTCCTCACGGCCTGGGCCAAGGCTAGTGGAGGGACTTAGTGAGGGCTCTGAATCACTAAAGGATGTAGTCCCCAGTCTATTCCCTGGGACCATCCAGCTCACCCACTGGCGCAACGTTGGGTGATCTCCAGGCCCTCCAAAAGCATGCCAGAATCTCTCTTCTCTCACTTTCCACCTGATGACCACCACACCACCCTTACTTAATCACTTCCCCAATGGTCCCTCATTGACAGTAACTGTGGGCAGGGCCCACTGAGGTGTTGATCAATAATTGAGCAGGACAATGAATGGCCACTCCTTGACAGTTGGCGGCTTGTAAATGGGGCCACCTGAGGCACCAAGCAAGGCTGAGCCACACCTGTTGCCTAGGAACAGGGTGGGTTGAAAAGAAGCACACCAATGGCGAACTGCATAGGGCTGTGCTCACTCTGCTCTGTTACACTGTGCATAGAATAAGAATCACTGTGAGGTTAAGGTTTGTCAAAGTCGTTCTCAAGGTGGGCTGGCTTTCACATTCTTGTTGGCTTTGAAATATTAGCTATGCTATATGCGGCACATGTGATCACGTGGCAGCTGTGGGAGGGGCATATAGATGAGCACGGCTCACAGGCATGCCTGGCAATACAATGAAAAGAATGATGTACCAAAGTTAAAGAAGCCTGTGAAATCAAATCCTGATTAGGAACAGAGTCAATTAAACAGAGTAAAGCACACTGGACCCAACGTCTCCTTAGGTAACAGAGCAGCATGAGCACAGCCCTTAGCAGGTAGCCATTGCTGTGCCTGATGACTCCACATCCTGATACTAAGCAACCGGTCTTGCCTAGCGATTGGACAGTGCAACCCTGGGCCCTGCCCATAAGCAACCAACTATCAATGAGGTACCTACTGGTACTTCTCCTGCTCAGCTATTGGTCAGCTCCACAGTGGGCCCTATCTGATGATCACTGTTAATGTGGGCCCACTGGGGAAGTGACTCACTCAAGAGTTAGGGGCACAGTGGTAAACGGACTCTTGCCTTTGGGCACCTTCCTTTTCTTTTCTTCATTATTTTGTAAATCGGGAATGTATTTCTGGTAGATGGGGCAAGGTGAGTTTCCCTCCTCAATATGAGAGTTGAAGTGTCCCCAACAATATTAGTGGAGGAGGCATTTAACACTTTCTTTGCTCTGAAGTGTAATCTTATGGAGACGGTGTATAGATCTTGGGGCAACAGACTGAAGATGCACCAAGCCTTGGGGTCTCTAAAGCTCATTGGAGTAGAAAAAACTTCCAACCTGTTCTTAATTACCTGCTTGTTCTTCAGTTCCTTAAGCCCCTCAAGAACCCCTGATAGGAAGAGGGTGGTCTAAAGATGAAGTGACTAGAGGACTCTGAAGTGCTGAAATGGGATGAAAAGTGTTTGGCAGAGGTTCATACAGGGATGGAGGGGGCAGGAGTGTGGAAGGGGGACATCCAAGTCCAAGAATAAAGGGCACTGAAGGAAAGTCTGAGGGTCATGAGAAGAAACACCATGCCCCTGAATCACCACTCCCCAGAATCAAACACACAGAGGGGTCAAGGGTGGGAAAGGTGTATCATGGCCTCCCTCAGCACCCACTAACCCATGTTGATGGGCACAGTGGTACATTGTGATGTCTAAGACCCCAAAGCCACCATTGGCTGGGGGAGTGCCTAGCTGACCAATCAGAGTGAAGGGTGTGGCTCCTCATTGTCCTGGGAAGGTATATACAGGGAGGTCAGAGGCAGAGATTCTGGGTTAGGCCACTTCATGGTGTCATCATGGCTACGGTAACCAGGAAGCCACGGCAGCCAAGAAGAGTTGCAGTGCGGTTTGCTTCCAGCATGAAAGGAAGAAAGAAGACCCTTTGGCAACGGAGATACAGAGGCAGTGTCAAGGTAAGATGATTCCATCGACACTCCCCAGGTTCTCCATTGACTTTGGTGCCCAAGACCTCTACACTGCCCTTGCCTGGCGCAAAAGTCCTCATCAGGCCACCTCCCTTTTCATGAAATCTCCCTTCCAACTCAGTTGTTATACTCTTTCCTCAAAACTCATACCCTTCTTTTGTCTTTCAAGGCACGAAATATGACCGTGAGCGTCAGAAGACCTCTAAAAGGAACCTTGAGAAAGAAAATCCGATCGTACGCCACTCCGTCGAAGAAGGTGAAGAAAACAAGAGAAGCAAACTGTTTTCTCCGTTCCTGTGCACGTGAGAACCTGAACCAAAGCCGCAAAAGGTACCAAACTAGGAGTCAGAGTCAAAGAAGGAGGCAGAATCAAAAGAGAAGATAAGCTCAGCCACCCCAGAATGAGAGACCCTGGAGAAGTACAACCTGGGCAGCCAGTAACTGAATAGAAAAGGTCAGACAGTTTAGAATTGTGTCTCCAGTGGTCTGCTTTCTTAGCAATGGTTAACCAGGAAAAGACTGACTCTCACACTAACATAGTAAACTGATGGCTGCGATTAAAATAAACATCGAATGGTGAGAAGATGATATTTGTGTGTGTGTGAATTTTCTGATGGGAAGGGAGGGAAGGAAGAAAAGAGGTGGGCACCTGAGTGGGGAGGGGTGCGCGGTCCCGAGAGATTGGGGGACAGACCCTGAGGTCCCCAGTTAGCCAGAGAGGAGAGGCCTGGACTGGGTCAGGAGTCTGCACTGAAGATGGCGAACCCTGCTTAGCAATTGATCTCAGCGGCAAGGAGTAGTGGTGTGGTGTTACTGCCATTGTTTGGGGTGTGGAATGACATTAGGGTCTAGATTGCCAGAACCCAGATGGGAAGAGGGTTTCACATGGGGATGGTGAATGTCATAGTTCCCCTGAGAGAGGCAGGCAGAAATCACATCCTGGCCACTTATGTCATAATGGGCTTTGTTGCATCACTCACCTTTGCTGTCAGCTAAAGGTGCTCAGGAGGCACAAAATGCTGATACAACTGAAACCCACAACCAGCACTCCCAAAGATTAAAATAATGTTTGGAGGGAACAGACCAAATATCACTTAGGCCACTGTTTTCCTAAGAAATTGGTGGGAGCAGTGTGTTCCCAAGGGCAGGGCAGTGGAGGTGGCCCAATCCCGGTGCAGAAGACAAACAGGATCACCACACACGGATAATCTTTTTGGGTGGTGGGCACCATGCAGTTTGTGGGATCTTAGTTCCCTGACCAGGGATTGAACCGGTTCCCCTTCCAGTGAAAGCATGGAGTCCTAAACCCTGGACAGCCAGAGAAGTCAGGACAGAGACTTTTGATACAAGTATTAACATGAGACTGAGTAAAAGCTGGTCTTATATGAATCATCATCCCCTAGTATTTCTAAATAACTACAGTCGTCAAACCTTCTTCCCCAAAAAAATCTTTTGTAGTCCAAGCTCTGCAAGTTTTTGTGGTTTAAATATAAGAGTATGGGGTATCTCATTTGAAGGCAAATTGGAAGTGGTCAAACAAGAGATGGCAAGGGTGAACGTCGACATTCTAGGAATCAGCGAACTAAAATGGACTGGAATGGGTGAATTTAACTCAGATGACCATTATATCTAGTACTGCGGGCAGGAACTCCTCAGAAGACATGGAGTAGCCATCATAGTCAACAAAAGAGTCCGAAATGCAGTACTTGGACGCAATCTCACAAACGACAGAATGATCTCTGTTCGTCTCCAAGGCAAACCATTCAATAGCACAGTTATCCAAGTCTCTGCCCCAAGCAGTAACGCTGAAGAAACTGAAGTTGAACGGTTTTATGAAGACCTACAAGACCTTTTAGAACGAACCCCCCCGCAAAAGATGTCCTTTTCATTAGAGGGGTCTGGAATGCAAAAGTAGGAAGTCAAGAAACACCTGGAGCAACAGGCAAATTTGGCCTTGGAGTGCAGAATGAAGCAGGGCAAAGACTAATAGAGTTTCGCCAAGAAAATGCACTGGTCACAGCAAATACCTTCTTCCAACAACACAAGTAAGACTCTACACATGGACATCACGAGATGGTCAACACCGAAATCAGATTGATTATATCCTTTGCCGCCAAAGATGGAGAAGCTCTATACAGTCAACAAAAACAAGACCAGGAGCAGACTGTGGCTCAGGTCATGAACTCCTTATTACCAAATCCAGACTCAAATGGAAGAAAATAGGGAAAAACCACTAGAGCATTCAGGTATGACTTCAATCAAATCCCTTATGATTATGCAGTGGAAGTGAGAAATAGATTTAAGGGCCCAGATCTGATAGATAGAGTGCCTGATGAACTATGGAATGAGGTTGGTGACATTGTACAGGAGGCAGGGATCAAGACCACCCTCATGGAAAAGAAATGCAAAAAAAGCACAATGGCTGTCTGGGGAGGCCTTACAAATAGCTGTGAAAAGAAGAGGAGCAAAAAGCAAAGGAGAAAAGCAAAGATATAAGCATCTGAATGCAGAGTTGGTGATGGACAGGGAGGCCTGGCATGCTGTGACTCATGGGGTCACAAAGAGTCGGACACGACTGAGCGACTGAAGCGAACTAACGGGGAAACACACATGACACCAAAGAATTTATGTCTATTTTTGCCATTAAATAAAACAAATGCAGACTAATGTGAGAAGGAACTGTATTTGACACGACAATGGTGAGAGGGCCATCGCCCACACAGCAAAAGTAATGGTGAAAATTCTCCAAGATAAGCTTCAACAGTACGTAGACCAAGAACATTCCGATGTTTAAGCTGCATTGAGAAAAGGCAGAGGAACAAGAGATGCAATTGCCAACATCGGTTGGTTCATAGAAAAAGCAAGAGACATCCAGAGAAACATCTACTTCTGCTTTGCCAACTATGCCACAGCATTTGACTGGGTGGATCACATCAAATTGTGGGCAATACTCAAAGAGATCGGTATACCTGACCAACTTCCCTGACTCTTGAGTAATCTGTATGCACATCAAGAAGCAACATTTAGAACTGGACATGGAACAATGACTGGTTCCAAACTGGGAAAGGAGTACATCAAGGCTGTACAATGTAACCTTGCTTACTTAACTTAGATTCAGAGTACATCATGTAAATATCAGATTGGATGAAGCACAAGATGGAATGAAGATTGCCAGGAGAAATATGAATAAATTCAGAAATGCAGACAACACCACGCTTAAGGCAGAAAGCATAAAGAAACCAAAGACCATCTTGATGAGGGTGAAAGAGGATAGAGAGAAAGCTAACTTAAATCAACATCCGAAAAACCAAGGTCATGGCATCCGGTCCAATCATGTTATGGCAAATAGAGGGGGAGACAATGGAAACAGTGACAGACTTTATTTTCGTGGGCTTCAACATCACAGCAGATGCTGACTGCAGCCATGAAATTAAAAGTCACTTGCTCCATGGAAGAAAAGCCATGACTGACCCAGAAAGCATATCAAAAAGCAGAGACATCACTTTGCTGCCAGAGGTCCGTATGTCAAAGCGAAGGTTGTTTCAGTAGCCGAATATGGATGTGATTGTTAGACCATAAAGACAGCTGAGGACTGAATAATTGATGCTTTTGAACTGTGGTGGTAGAGAAGATTTCTTGAGAGTCCCTTGGCCTGCAAGGAAATCAAACCCGTCAACCCTAACGGAAATCAATCCTGATTATTCACTAGAAGGACTGACATTGTAGCTGAAACTCCAGTTCTTTGTCCACCTGATGCAAAGAACTGACTCATTGGAAAAGATTCTGATGCTGGCAAGGAATGAAGGCCAGAGGAGAAGGAGATGACAGAGGATGAGATGGTTGGATGGCATCGGGGATTCGATGGACTTGAGTTTCAGCAAGCTCTGGGAGTTGGTGATGGACAGGGAAGCCTGGTGTGCTGCAGTCCATGGGGCTGCACAGAGTCATGTCGGGAGCCACGTCAGGCGTTACTGACAAAATGGAGGCACGGCCCAAAGCCCCTCTCTTTCTCCCACAAGCACGGACCTGGGATGAAGCAGTTGGGCCTTGTGATTCTGACTTTTTCTTTCCTCTCCTTGGCTGAGTTGACTACAAAGGAACATTAAGGTTCTTAATGTTCTTGAGAGGAGCACGAGAAGGCAGAAAGCCTTGTCTGCAGCTGTGCTCAGAGAAAAATTCATAAAGCTAATCCCTGACATTTGTTCAAGGACTTTTACAAAAGAGTGTTCCAGGATGAGCAAAGAGGTCAGCTTGAGGCCACGGGAGGGATTGCTATCTGAAGCCTATTTGTGAGGAAAATGTTTATGGCAAAGGCATTTACTGAATTTAGAGCTTAGAAATAATTAAATAGTTAGAAGTTAAGATTTAAGGAATGCTGTAATGGTAGCATATTTTATTATAGCTGATAGATTTAGGAAATTTAAAGATACTAATAGCTAGAAGCCTTTTTAAGAGATAGTGAGCTCAGGATGTTAGGGGCAAATAGGATTTAGAAAGATAAGAAACAAACGGAGGAATGTAGCATGAGTTACAATATAATCACAAGTTAACGATAGGACACATTAAGAGGAAGTAGATAATAGATGGTAAAGCTGAGTCCGAGAGAATCGCTGAAGCAGGAACTCTGTTTGAAGAGCAACAATGATTTATGGAGATAATCAATCTGAATGTGATAAGAAAACTGAAAATGTCAAACTTCTGACCTAATGCTTTTGTAAAAGTATAAAAGAAAACCTTAAACTTGAAATAAATGTGCAGTCCAGGAAAACTGAGAGGCTGCGTCGTTACTCGCGGACACCATCCCTCCCTTCAGATTGAATCCCTGGCTGCTGGAGCTGGACTCTGGCAGAGTCGGGCACAACTGAACGACTGAAAAGAACTGATTGCAATAGGGAGAATGTTTTGAACACACGTTCTTAACATGTCTCAAAATGGAAGAGAAAATGATATTTCTTTAACATGAAAGGATAAGCAGGGTGAGCAACAACTCTGTGTGTGTGTGTGTGTGTGTGAGTTTGTGTATCTGTGTGTGTGTGTGTATGTGTGTGTGTGTGTGTGTGTGTGTGTGTGTCTGTGAGAGATGGGGCAAGAGGTGGGGATGGATGAACAGACAGCTTGATGGAGCAGTGTGACAGGAAGTGTTTCTTTCTGTAGTGAGCTGATTCTTAGAATGAGCTGTTAAGGGAGCCAGAAAGGTCTGACGCTTAGTGCTTGCTCAAGCTTGGGGGAAAGCTGAAGTTCAGAGGAGAGAAGGTTGGTTAAAGCTTAGCCAAGCCAAATCAGTGGGTATATTATGGATGACTGTGAGCACTTGGCCAGTCTCTGCTGTTGTTTAAGAGAGGCAAAGTCAGCCCTTAGACAGTATTGTTGTTACCAAAATTGCCAGTCCATGTGCTTGATGCAGAATGAGGCCCATCAAAACTTAAGGTTTGAGTTTGGGACAGGGAAAGGTTTATTACAGATTCATACAAGGATGAGGGTGGCTCTTGCCCTAAGAACCCAAAGTTACTGAACGTGTTCAGTAAGTATGTTTAACAGCAAAGGTTAGAGAAAGTTGTGGTAAGTTGTTTGAGACTTCGTGGTGTCACACCCTTTGTGCTTAAGGTTAGGTCATGGTCAGGTAATGATGTTCCTAAATATCTCTATCAGATGGATGTCATTTTCTGTCCTGACAAGAGAGGGCAAAGTCTCAAGGAACAACTTTCCCCATGAAATGTCCCATCCTGGTCAAACAGAAACAGGTTTCAATTGGCAGCTCCTTCAGGGCAAGCTTCCCATGTTCTACCCAGCTCTCATCCTCGATGGAGCCAGGTACCCAACACAATAGGTCCTGTCTCCTCAAGCTGTCCAACTGAGGAGACCAGTTCTCACAGACTGAGACCCAGAAAGATGGCCACCTGCTATTAAGTTGCAGAGACAGGGATGGGGGAGAGGTTCACCGCTCCTCACGGCCTGGGCCAAGGCTAGTGGAGGGACTTAGTGAGGGCTCTGAATCACTAAAGGATGTAGTCCCCAGTCTATTCCCTGGGACCATCCAGCTCACCCACTGGCGCAACGTTGGGTGATCTCCAGGCCCTCCAAAAGCATGCCAGAATCTCTCTTCTCTCACTTTCCACCTGATGACCACCACACCACCCTTACTTAATCACTTCCCCAATGGTCCCTCATTGACAGTAACTGTGGGCAGGGCCCACTGAGGTGTTGATCAATAATTGAGCAGGACAATGAATGGCCACTCCTTGACAGTTGGCGGCTTGTAAATGGGGCCACCTGAGGCACCAAGCAAGGCTGAGCCACACCTGTTGCCTAGGAACAGGGTGGGTTGAAAAGAAGCACACCAATGGCGAACTGCATAGGGCTGTGCTCACTCTGCTCTGTTACACTGTGCATAGAATAAGAATCACTGTGAGGTTAAGGTTTGTCAAAGTCGTTCTCAAGGTGGGCTGGCTTTCACATTCTTGTTGGCTTTGAAATATTAGCTATGCTATATGCGGCACATGTGATCACGTGGCAGCTGTGGGAGGGGCATATAGATGAGCACGGCTCACAGGCATGCCTGGCAATACAATGAAAAGAATGATGTACCAAAGTTAAAGAAGCCTGTGAAATCAAATCCTGATTAGGAACAGAGTCAATTAAACAGAGTAAAGCACACTGGACCCAACGTCTCCTTAGGTAACAGAGCAGCATGAGCACAGCCCTTAGCAGGTAGCCATTGCTGTGCCTGATGACTCCACATCCTGATACTAAGCAACCGGTCTTGCCTAGCGATTGGACAGTGCAACCCTGGGCCCTGCCCATAAGCAACCAACTATCAATGAGGTACCTACTGGTACTTCTCCTGCTCAGCTATTGGTCAGCTCCACAGTGGGCCCTATCTGATGATCACTGTTAATGTGGGCCCACTGGGGAAGTGACTCACTCAAGAGTTAGGGGCACAGTGGTAAACGGACTCTTGCCTTTGGGCACCTTCCTTTTCTTTTCTTCATTATTTTGTAAATCGGGAATGTATTTCTGGTAGATGGGGCAAGGTGAGTTTCCCTCCTCAATATGAGAGTTGAAGTGTCCCCAACAATATTAGTGGAGGAGGCATTTAACACTTTCTTTGCTCTGAAGTGTAATCTTATGGAGACGGTGTATAGATCTTGGGGCAACAGACTGAAGATGCACCAAGCCTTGGGGTCTCTAAAGCTCATTGGAGTAGAAAAAACTTCCAACCTGTTCTTAATTACCTGCTTGTTCTTCAGTTCCTTAAGCCCCTCAAGAACCCCTGATAGGAAGAGGGTGGTCTAAAGATGAAGTGACTAGAGGACTCTGAAGTGCTGAAATGGGATGAAAAGTGTTTGGCAGAGGTTCATACAGGGATGGAGGGGGCAGGAGTGTGGAAGGGGGACATCCAAGTCCAAGAATAAAGGGCACTGAAGGAAAGTCTGAGGGTCATGAGAAGAAACACCATGCCCCTGAATCACCACTCCCCAGAATCAAACACACAGAGGGGTCAAGGGTGGGAAAGGTGTATCATGGCCTCCCTCAGCACCCACTAACCCATGTTGATGGGCACAGTGGTACATTGTGATGTCTAAGACCCCAAAGCCACCATTGGCTGGGGGAGTGCCTAGCTGACCAATCAGAGTGAAGGGTGTGGCTCCTCATTGTCCTGGGAAGGTATATACAGGGAGGTCAGAGGCAGAGATTCTGGGTTAGGCCACTTCATGGTGTCATCATGGCTACGGTAACCAGGAAGCCACGGCAGCCAAGAAGAGTTGCAGTGCGGTTTGCTTCCAGCATGAAAGGAAGAAAGAAGACCCTTTGGCAACGGAGATACAGAGGCAGTGTCAAGGTAAGATGATTCCATCGACACTCCCCAGGTTCTCCATTGACTTTGGTGCCCAAGACCTCTACACTGCCCTTGCCTGGCGCAAAAGTCCTCATCAGGCCACCTCCCTTTTCATGAAATCTCCCTTCCAACTCAGTTGTTATACTCTTTCCTCAAAACTCATACCCTTCTTTTGTCTTTCAAGGCACGAAATATGACCGTGAGCGTCAGAAGACCTCTAAAAGGAACCTTGAGAAAGAAAATCCGATCGTACGCCACTCCGTCGAAGAAGGTGAAGAAAACAAGAGAAGCAAACTCTTTTCTCCGTTCCTGTGCACGTGAGAACCTGAACCAAAGCCGCAAAAGGTACCAAACTAGGAGTCAGAGTCAAAGAAGGAGGCAGAATCAAAAGAGAAGATAAGCTCAGCCACCCCAGAATGAGAGACCCTGGAGAAGTACAACCTGGGCAGCCAGTAACTGAATAGAAAAGGTCAGACAGTTTAGAATTGTGTCTCCAGTGGTCTGCTTTCTTAGCAATGGTTAACCAGGAAAAGACTGACTCTCACACTAACATAGTAAACTGATGGCTGCGATTAAAATAAACATCGAATGGTGAGAAGATGATATTTGTGTGTGTGTGAATTTTCTGATGGGAAGGGAGGGAAGGAAGAAAAGAGGTGGGCACCTGAGTGGGGAGGGGTGCGCGGTCCCGAGAGATTGGGGGACAGACCCTGAGGTCCCCAGTTAGCCAGAGAGGAGAGGCCTGGACTGGGTCAGGAGTCTGCACTGAAGATGGCGAACCCTGCTTAGCAATTGATCTCAGCGGCAAGGAGTAGTGGTGTGGTGTTACTGCCATTGTTTGGGGTGTGGAATGACATTAGGGTCTAGATTGCCAGAACCCAGATGGGAAGAGGGTTTCACATGGGGATGGTGAATGTCATAGTTCCCCTGAGAGAGGCAGGCAGAAATCACATCCTGGCCACTTATGTCATAATGGGCTTTGTTGCATCACTCACCTTTGCTGTCAGCTAAAGGTGCTCAGGAGGCACAAAATGCTGATACAACTGAAACCCACAACCAGCACTCCCAAAGATTAAAATAATGTTTGGAGGGAACAGACCAAATATCACTTAGGCCACTGTTTTCCTAAGAAATTGGTGGGAGCAGTGTGTTCCCAAGGGCAGGGCAGTGGAGGTGGCCCAATCCCGGTGCAGAAGACAAACAGGATCACCACACACGGATAATCTTTTTGGGTGGTGGGCACCATGCAGTTTGTGGGATCTTAGTTCCCTGACCAGGGATTGAACCGGTTCCCCTTCCAGTGAAAGCATGGAGTCCTAAACCCTGGACAGCCAGAGAAGTCAGGACAGAGACTTTTGATACAAGTATTAACATGAGACTGAGTAAAAGCTGGTCTTATATGAATCATCATCCCCTAGTATTTCTAAATAACTACAGTCGTCAAACCTTCTTCCCCAAAAAAATCTTTTGTAGTCCAAGCTCTGCAAGTTTTTGTGGTTTAAATATAAGAGTATGGGGTATCTCATTTGAAGGCAAATTGGAAGTGGTCAAACAAGAGATGGCAAGGGTGAACGTCGACATTCTAGGAATCAGCGAACTAAAATGGACTGGAATGGGTGAATTTAACTCAGATGACCATTATATCTAGTACTGCGGGCAGGAACTCCTCAGAAGACATGGAGTAGCCATCATAGTCAACAAAAGAGTCCGAAATGCAGTACTTGGACGCAATCTCACAAACGACAGAATGATCTCTGTTCGTCTCCAAGGCAAACCATTCAATAGCACAGTTATCCAAGTCTCTGCCCCAAGCAGTAACGCTGAAGAAACTGAAGTTGAACGGTTTTATGAAGACCTACAAGACCTTTTAGAACGAACCCCCCCGCAAAAGATGTCCTTTTCATTAGAGGGGTCTGGAATGCAAAAGTAGGAAGTCAAGAAACACCTGGAGCAACAGGCAAATTTGGCCTTGGAGTGCAGAATGAAGCAGGGCAAAGACTAATAGAGTTTCGCCAAGAAAATGCACTGGTCACAGCAAATACCTTCTTCCAACAACACAAGTAAGACTCTACACATGGACATCACGAGATGGTCAACACCGAAATCAGATTGATTATATCCTTTGCCGCCAAAGATGGAGAAGCTCTATACAGTCAACAAAAACAAGACCAGGAGCAGACTGTGGCTCAGGTCATGAACTCCTTATTACCAAATCCAGACTCAAATGGAAGAAAATAGGGAAAAACCACTAGAGCATTCAGGTATGACTTCAATCAAATCCCTTATGATTATGCAGTGGAAGTGAGAAATAGATTTAAGGGCCCAGATCTGATAGATAGAGTGCCTGATGAACTATGGAATGAGGTTGGTGACATTGTACAGGAGGCAGGGATCAAGACCACCCTCATGGAAAAGAAATGCAAAAAAAGCACAATGGCTGTCTGGGGAGGCCTTACAAATAGCTGTGAAAAGAAGAGGAGCAAAAAGCAAAGGAGAAAAGCAAAGATATAAGCATCTGAATGCAGAGTTGGTGATGGACAGGGAGGCCTGGCATGCTGTGACTCATGGGGTCACAAAGAGTCGGACACGACTGAGCGACTGAAGCGAACTAACGGGGAAACACACATGACACCAAAGAATTTATGTCTATTTTTGCCATTAAATAAAACAAATGCAGACTAATGTGAGAAGGAACTGTATTTGACACGACAATGGTGAGAGGGCCATCGCCCACACAGCAAAAGTAATGGTGAAAATTCTCCAAGATAAGCTTCAACAGTACGTAGACCAAGAACATTCCGATGTTTAAGCTGCATTGAGAAAAGGCAGAGGAACAAGAGATGCAATTGCCAACATCGGTTGGTTCATAGAAAAAGCAAGAGACATCCAGAGAAACATCTACTTCTGCTTTGCCAACTATGCCACAGCATTTGACTGGGTGGATCACATCAAATTGTGGGCAATACTCAAAGAGATCGGTATACCTGACCAACTTCCCTGACTCTTGAGTAATCTGTATGCACATCAAGAAGCAACATTTAGAACTGGACATGGAACAATGACTGGTTCCAAACTGGGAAAGGAGTACATCAAGGCTGTACAATGTAACCTTGCTTACTTAACTTAGATTCAGAGTACATCATGTAAATATCAGATTGGATGAAGCACAAGATGGAATGAAGATTGCCAGGAGAAATATGAATAAATTCAGAAATGCAGACAACACCACGCTTAAGGCAGAAAGCATAAAGAAACCAAAGACCATCTTGATGAGGGTGAAAGAGGATAGAGAGAAAGCTAACTTAAATCAACATCCGAAAAACCAAGGTCATGGCATCCGGTCCAATCATGTTATGGCAAATAGAGGGGGAGACAATGGAAACAGTGACAGACTTTATTTTCGTGGGCTTCAACATCACAGCAGATGCTGACTGCAGCCATGAAATTAAAAGTCACTTGCTCCATGGAAGAAAAGCCATGACTGACCCAGAAAGCATATCAAAAAGCAGAGACATCACTTTGCTGCCAGAGGTCCGTATGTCAAAGCGAAGGTTGTTTCAGTAGCCGAATATGGATGTGATTGTTAGACCATAAAGACAGCTGAGGACTGAATAATTGATGCTTTTGAACTGTGGTGGTAGAGAAGATTTCTTGAGAGTCCCTTGGCCTGCAAGGAAATCAAACCCGTCAACCCTAACGGAAATCAATCCTGATTATTCACTAGAAGGACTGACATTGTAGCTGAAACTCCAGTTCTTTGTCCACCTGATGCAAAGAACTGACTCATTGGAAAAGATTCTGATGCTGGCAAGGAATGAAGGCCAGAGGAGAAGGAGATGACAGAGGATGAGATGGTTGGATGGCATCGGGGATTCGATGGACTTGAGTTTCAGCAAGCTCTGGGAGTTGGTGATGGACAGGGAAGCCTGGTGTGCTGCAGTCCATGGGGCTGCACAGAGTCATGTCGGGAGCCACGTCAGGCGTTACTGACAAAATGGAGGCACGGCCCAAAGCCCCTCTCTTTCTCCCACAAGCACGGACCTGGGATGAAGCAGTTGGGCCTTGTGATTCTGACTTTTTCTTTCCTCTCCTTGGCTGAGTTGACTACAAAGGAACATTAAGGTTCTTAATGTTCTTGAGAGGAGCACGAGAAGGCAGAAAGCCTTGTCTGCAGCTGTGCTCAGAGAAAAATTCATAAAGCTAATCCCTGACATTTGTTCAAGGACTTTTACAAAAGAGTGTTCCAGGATGAGCAAAGAGGTCAGCTTGAGGCCACGGGAGGGATTGCTATCTGAAGCCTATTTGTGAGGAAAATGTTTATGGCAAAGGCATTTACTGAATTTAGAGCTTAGAAATAATTAAATAGTTAGAAGTTAAAGATTTAAGGAATGCTGTAATGGTAGCATATTTTATTATAGCTGATAGATTTAGGAAATTTAAAGATACTAATAGCTAGAAGCCTTTTTAAGAGATAGTGAGCTCAGGATGTTAGGGGCAAATAGGATTTAGAAAGATAAGAAACAAACGGAGGAATGTAGCATGAGTTACAATATAATCACAAGTTAACGATAGGACACATTAAGAGGAAGTAGATAATAGATGGTAAAGCTGAGTCCGAGAGAATCGCTGAAGCAGGAACTCTGTTTGAAGAGCAACAATGATTTATGGAGATAATCAATCTGAATGTGATAAGAAAACTGAAAATGTCAAACTTCTGACCTAATGCTTTTGTAAAAGTATAAAAGAAAACCTTAAACTTGAAATAAATGTGCAGTCCAGGAAAACTGAGAGGCTGCGTCGTTACTCGCGGACACCATCCCTCCCTTCAGATTGAATCCCTGGCTGCTGGAGCTGGACTCTGGCAGAGTCGGGCACAACTGAACGACTGAAAAGAACTGATTGCAATAGGGAGAATGTTTTGAACACACGTTCTTAACATGTCTCAAAATGGAAGAGAAAATGATATTTCTTTAACATGAAAGGATAAGCAGGGTGAGCAACAACTCTGTGTGTGTGTGTGTGTGTGTGAGTTTGTGTATCTGTGTGTGTGTGTGTATGTGTGTGTGTGTGTGTGTGTGTGTGTGTGTCTGTGAGAGATGGGGCAAGAGGTGGGGATGGATGAACAGACAGCTTGATGGAGCAGTGTGACAGGAAGTGTTTCTTTCTGTAGTGAGCTGATTCTTAGAATGAGCTGTTAAGGGAG
Source organism: Capricornis sumatraensis (assembly GCF_032405125.1). Lineage (NCBI taxonomy): Eukaryota > Metazoa > Chordata > Mammalia > Artiodactyla > Bovidae > Capricornis > Capricornis sumatraensis. The sequence continues at coordinate 60,690,619 of NC_091092.1, read as the reverse complement.
CCAGAAAGGTCTGACGCTTAGTGCTTGCTCAAGCTTGGGGGAAAGCTGAAGTTCAGAGGAGAGAAGGTTGGTTAAAGCTTAGCCAAGCCAAATCAGTGGGTATATTATGGATGACTGTGAGCACTTGGCCAGTCTCTGCTGTTGTTTAAGAGAGGCAAAGTCAGCCCTTAGACAGTATTGTTGTTACCAAAATTGCCAGTCCATGTGCTTGATGCAGAATGAGGCCCATCAAAACTTAAGGTTTGAGTTTGGGACAGGGAAAGGTTTATTACAGATTCATACAAGGATGAGGGTGGCTCTTGCCCTGAGAACCCAAAGTTACTGAACGTGTTCAGTAAGTATGTTTAACAGCAAAGGTTAGAGAAAGTTGTGGTAAGTTGTTTGAGACTTCGTGGTGTCACACCCTTTGTGCTTAAGGTTAGGTCATGGTCAGGTAATGATGTTCCTAAATATCTCTATCAGATGGATGTCATTTTCTGTCCTGACAAGAGAGGGCAAAGTCTCAAGGAACAACTTTCCCCATGAAATGTCCCATCCTGGTCAAACAGAAACAGGTTTCAATTGGCAGCTCCTTCAGGGCAAGCTTCCCATATTCTACCCAGCTCTCATCCTCGATGGAGCCAGGTACCCAACACAATAGGTCCTGTCTCCTCAAGCTGTCCAACTGAGGAGACCAGTTCTCACAGACTGAGACCCAGAAAGATGGCCACCTGCTATTAAGTTGCAGAGACAGGGATGGGGGAGAGGTTCACCGCTCCTCACGGCCTGGGCCAAGGCTAGTGGAGGGACTTAGTGAGGGCTCTGAATCACTAAAGGATGTAGTCCCCAGTCTATTCCCTGGGACCATCCAGCTCACCCACTGGCGCAACGTTGGGTGATCTCCAGGCCCTCCAAAAGCATGCCAGAATCTCTCTTCTCTCACTTTCCACCTGATGACCACCACACCACCCTTACTTAATCACTTCCCCAATGGTCCCTCATTGACAGTAACTGTGGGCAGGGCCCACTGAGGTGTTGATCAATAGCTGAGCAGGACAATGAATGGCCACTCCTTGACAGTTGGCGGCTTGTAAATGGGGCCACCTGAGGCACCAAGCAAGGCTGAGCCACACCTGTTGCCTAGGAACAGGGTGGGTTGAAAAGAAGCACACCAATGGCGAACTGCATAGGGCTGTGCTCACTCTGCTCTGTTACACTGTGCATAGAATAAGAATCACTGTGAGGTTAAGGTTTGTCAAAGTCGTTCTCAAGGTGGGCTGGCTTTCACATTCTTGTTGGCTTTGAAATATTAGCTATGCTATATGCGGCACATGTGATCATGTGGAAGCTGTGGGAGGGGCATATAGATGAGCACGGCTCACAGGCATGCCTGGCAATACAATGAAAAGAATGATGTACCAAAGTTAAAGAAGCCTGTGAAATCAAATCCTGATTAGGAACAGAGTCAATTAAACAGAGTAAAGCACACTGGACCCAACGTCTCCTTAGGTAACAGAGCAGCATGAGCACAGCCCTTAGCAGGTAGCCATTGCTGTGCCTGATGACTCCACATCCTGTTACTAAGCAACCGGTCTTGCCTAGCAATTGGACACTGCAACCCTGGGCCCTGCCCATAAGCAACCAACTATCAATGAGGTACCTACTGGTACTTCTGCTGCTCAGCTATTGGTCAGCTCCACAGTGGGCCCTATCTGATGATCACTGTTAATGTGGGCCCACTGGGGAAGTGACTCACTCAAGAGTTAGGGGCAGAGTGGTAAACGGACTCTTGCCTTTGGGCACCTTCCTTTTCTTTTCTTCATTTTTTTGTAAATCGGGAATGTATTTCTGGTAGATGGGGCAAGGTGAGTTTCCCTCCTCAATATGAGAGTTGAAGTGTCCCCAACAATATTAGTGGAGGAGGCATTTAGCACTTTGTTTGCTCTGAAGTGTAATCTTATGGAGACGGTGTATAGATCTTGGGGCAACGGACTGAAGATGCACCAAGCCTTGGGGTCTCTAAAGCTCATTGGAGTAGAAAAAACTTCCAACCTGTTCTTAATTACCTGCTTGTTCTTCAGTCCCTTAAGCCCCTCAAGAACCCCTGATAGGAAGAGGGTGGTCTAAAGATGAAGTGACTAGAGGACTCTGAAGTGCTGAAATGGGATGAAAAGTGTTTGGCAGAGGTTCATACAGGGATGGAGGGGGCAGGAGTGTGGAAGGGGGACATCCAAGTCCAAGAATAAAGGGCACTGAAGGAAAGTCTGAGGGTCATGAGAAGAAACACCATGCCCCTGAATCACCACTCCCCAGAATCAAACACACAGAGGGGTCAAGGGTGGGAAAGGTGTATCATGGCCTCCCTCAGCACCCACTAACCCATGTTGATGGGCACAGTGGTACATTGTGATGTCTAAGACCCCAAAGCCACCATTGGCTGGGGGAGTGCCTAGCTGACCAATCAGAGTGAAGGGTGTGGCTCCTCATTGTCCTGGGAAGGTATATATAGGGAGGTCAGAGGCAGAGATTCTGGGTTAGGCCACTTCATGGTGTCATCATGGCTACGGTAACCAGGAAGCCACGGCAGCCAAGAAGAGTTGCAGTGCGGTTTGCTTCCAGCATGAAAGGAAGAAAGAAGACCCTTTGGCAACGGAGATACAGAGGCAGTGTCAAGGTAAGATGATTCCATCGACACTCCCCAGGTTCTCCATTGACTTTGGTGCCCAAGACCTCTACACTGCCCTTGCCTGGCGCAAAAGTCCTCATCAGGCCACCTCCCTTTTCATGAAATCTCCCTTCCAACTCAGTTGTTATACTCTTTCCTCAAAACTCATACCCTTCTTTTGTCTTTCAAGGCACGAAATATGACCGTGAGCGTCAGAAGACCTCTAAAAGGAACCTTGAGAAAGAAAATCCGATCGTACGCCACTCCGTCGAAGAAGGTGAAGAAAACAAGAGAAGCAAACTCTTTTCTCCGTTCCTGTGCACGTGAGAACCTGAACCAAAGCCGCAAAAGGTACCAAACTAGGAGTCAGAGTCAAAGAAGGAGGCAGAATCAAAAGAGAAGATAAGCTCAGCCACCCCAGAATGAGAGACCCTGGAGAAGTACAACCTGGGCAGCCAGTAACTGAATAGAAAAGGTCAGACAGTTTAGAATTGTGTCTCCAGTGGTCTGCTTTCTTAGCAATGGTTAACCAGGAAAAGACTGACTCTCACACTAACATAGTAAACTGATGGCTGCGATTAAAATAAACATCGAATGGTGAGAAGATGATATTTGTGTGTGTGTGAATTTTCTGATGGGAAGGGAGGGAAGGAAGAAAAGAGGTGGGCACCTGAGTGGGGAGGGGTGCGCGGTCCCGAGAGATTGGGGGACAGACCCTGAGGTCCCCAGTTAGCCAGAGAGGAGAGGCCTGGACTGGGTCAGGAGTCTGCACTGAAGATGGCGAACCCTGCTTAGCAATTGATCTCAGCGGCAAGGAGTAGTGGTGTGGTGTTACTGCCATTGTTTGGGGTGTGGAATGACATTAGGGTCTAGATTGCCAGAACCCAGATGGGAAGAGGGTTTCACATGGGGATGGTGAATGTCATAGTTCCCCTGAGAGAGGCAGGCAGAAATCACATCCTGGCCACTTATGTCATAATGGGCTTTGTTGCATCACTCACCTTTGCTGTCAGCTAAAGGTGCTCAGGAGGCACAAAATGCTGATACAACTGAAACCCACAACCAGCACTCCCAAAGATTAAAATAATGTTTGGAGGGAACAGACCAAATATCACTTAGGCCACTGTTTTCCTAAGAAATTGGTGGGAGCAGTGTGTTCCCAAGGGCAGGGCAGTGGAGGTGGCCCAATCCCGGTGCAGAAGACAAACAGGATCACCACACACGGATAATCTTTTTGGGTGGTGGGCACCATGCAGTTTGTGGGATCTTAGTTCCCTGACCAGGGATTGAACCGGTTCCCCTTCCAGTGAAAGCATGGAGTCCTAACCCCTGGACAGCCAGAGAAGTCAGGACAGAGACTTTTGATACAAGTATTAACATGAGACTGAGTAAAAGCTGGTCTTATATGAATCATCATCCCCTAGTATTTCTAAATAACTACAGTCGTCAAACCTTCTTCCCCAAAAAAATCTTTTGTAGTCCAAGCTCTGCAAGTTTTTGTGGTTTAAATATAAGAGTATGGGGTATCTCATTTGAAGGCAAATTGGAAGTGGTCAAACAAGAGATGGCAAGGGTGAACGTCGACATTCTAGGAATCAGCGAACTAAAATGGACTGGAATGGGTGAATTTAACTCAGATGACCATTATATCTAGTACTGCGGGCAGGAACTCCTCAGAAGACATGGAGTAGCCATCATAGTCAACAAAAGAGTCCGAAATGCAGTACTTGGACGCAATCTCACAAACGACAGAATGATCTCTGTTCGTCTCCAAGGCAAACCATTCAATAGCACAGTTATCCAAGTCTCTGCCCCAAGCAGTAACGCTGAAGAAACTGAAGTTGAACGGTTTTATGAAGACCTACAAGACCTTTTAGAACGAACCCCCCCCCCAAAAGATGTCCTTTTCATTAGAGGGGTCTGGAATGCAAAAGTAGGAAGTCAAGAAACACCTGGAGCAACAGGCAAATTTGGCCTTGGAGTGCAGAATGAAGCAGGGCAAAGACTAATAGAGTTTCGCCAAGAAAATGCACTGGTCACAGCAAATACCCTCTTCCAACAACACAAGTAAGACTCTACACATGGACATCACCAGATGGTCAACACCGAAATCAGATTGATTATATCCTTTGCCGCCAAAGATGGAGAAGCTCTATACAGTCAACAAAACAAGACCAGGAGCAGACTGTGGCTAAGGTCATGAACTCCTTATTACCAAATCCAGACTCAAATGGAAGAAAATAGGGAAAAACCACTAGAGCATTCAGGTATGACTTCAATCAAATCCCTTATGCTTATGCAGTGGAAGTGAGAAATAGATTTAAGGGCCCAGATCTGATAGATAGAGTGCCTGATGAACTATGGAATGAGGTTGGTGACATTGTACAGGAGGCAGGGATCAAGACCACCCCCATGGAAAAGAAATGCAAAAAAGCACAATGGCTGTCTGGGGAGGCCTTACAAATAGCTGTGAAAAGAAGAGGAGCAAAAAGCAAAGGAGAAAAGCAAAGATATAAACATCTGAATGCAGAGTTGGTGATGGACAGGGAGGCCTGGCGTGCTGTGACTCATGGGGTCACAAAGAGTCGGACACGACTGAGCGACTGAAGTGAACTAACGGGGAAACACACATGACACCAAAGAATTTATGTCTATTTTTGCCATTAAATAAAACAAATGCAGACTAATGTGAGAAGGAACTGTATTTGACACGACAATGGTGAGAGGGCCATCGCCCACACAGCAAAAGTAATGGTGAAAATTCTCCAAGATAAGCTTCAACAGTACGTAGACCAAGAACATTCCGATGTTTAAGCTGCATTGAGAAAAGGCAGAGGAACAAGAGATGCAATTGCCAACATCGGTTGGTTCATAGAAAAAGCAAGAGACATCCAGAGAAACATCTACTTCTGCTTTGCCAACTATGCCACAGCATTTGACTGGTGGATCACATCAAATTGTGGGCAATACTCAAAGAGATCGGTATACCTGACCAACTTCCCTGACTCTTGAGTAATCTGTATGCACGTCAAGAAGCAACATTTAGAACTGGACATGGAACAATGACTGGTTCCAAACTGGGAAAGGAGTACATCAAGGCTGTACATTGTAACCTTGCTTACTTAACTTAGATTCAGAGTACATCATGTAAATATCAGATTGGATGAAGCACAAGATGGAATGAAGATTGCCAGGAGAAATATGAATAAATTCAGAAATGCAGACAACACCACGCTTAAGGCAGAAAGCATAAAGAAACCAAAGACCATCTTGATGAGGGTGAAAGAGGATAGAGAGAAAGCTAACTTAAATCAACATCCGAAAAACCAAGGTCATGGCATCCGGTCCAATCATGTTATGGCAAATAGAGGGGGAGACAATGGAAACAGTGACAGACTTTATTTTCGTGGGCTTCAACATCACAGCAGATGCTGACTGCAGCCATGAAATTAAAAGTCACTTGCTCCATGGAAGAAAAGCCATGACTGACCCAGAAAGCATATCAAAAAGCAGAGACATCACTTTGCTGCCAGAGGTCCGTATGTCAAAGCGAAGGTTGTTTCAGTAGCCGAATATGGATGTGATTGTTAGACCATAAAGACAGCTGAGGACTGAATAATTGATGCTTTTGAACTGTGGTGGTAGAGAAGATTTCTTGAGAGTCCCTTGGCCTGCAAGGAAATCAAACCCGTCAACCCTAACGGAAATCAATCCTGATTATTCACTAGAAGGACTGACATTGTAGCTGAAACTCCAGTTCTTTGTCCACCTGATGCAAAGAACTGACTCATTGGAAAAGATTCTGATGCTGGCAAGGAATGAAGGCCAGAGGAGAAGGAGATGACAGAGGATGAGATGGTTGGATGGCATCGGGGATTCGATGGACTTGAGTTTCAGCAAGCTCTGGGAGTTGGTGATGGACAGGGAAGCCTGGTGTGCTGCAGTCCATGGGGCTGCACAGAGTCATGTCGGGAGCCACGTCAGGCGTTACTGACAAAATGGAGGCACGGCCCAAAGCCCCTCTCTTTCTCCCACAAGCACGGACCTGGGATGAAGCAGTTGGGCCTTGTGATTCTGACTTTTTCTTTCCTCTCCTTGGCTGAGTTGACTACAAAGGAACATTAAGGTTCTTAATGTTCTTGAGAGGAGCACGAGAAGGCAGAAAGCCTTGTCTGCAGCTGTGCTCAGAGAAAAATTCATAAAGCTAATCCCTGACATTTGTTCAAGGACTTTTACAAAAGAGTGTTCCAGGATGAGCAAAGAGGTCAGCTTGAGGCCACGGGAGGGATTGCTATCTGAAGCCTATTTGTGAGGAAAATGTTTATGGCAAAGGCATTTACTGAATTTAGAGCTTAGAAATAATTAAATAGTTAGAAGTTAAAGATTTAAGGAACGCTGTAAGGGTAGCATATTTTATTATAGCTGATAGATTTAGGAAATTTAAAGATACTAATAGCTAGAAGCCTTTTTAAGAGATAGTGAGCTCAGGATGTTAGGGGCAAATAGGATTTAGAAAGATAAGAAACAAACGGAGGAATGTAGCATGAGTTACAATATAATCACAAGTTAACGATAGGACACATTAAGAGGAAGTAGATAATAGATGGTAAAGCTGAGTCCGAGAGAATCGCTGAAGCAGGAACTCTGTTTGAAGAGCAACAATGATTTATGGAGATAATAAATCTGAATATGATAAGAAAACTGAAAATGTCAAACTTCTGACCTAATGCTTTTGTAAAAGTATAAAAGAAAACCTTAAACTTGAAATAAATGTGCAGTCCAGGAAAACTGAGAGGCTGCGTCGTTACTCGCGGACACCATCGCTCCCTTCACATTGAATCCCTGGCTGCTGGAGCTGGACTCTGGCAGAGTCGGGCACAACTGAACGACTGAAAAGAACTGATTGCAATAGGGAGAATGTTTTGAACACACGTTCTTAACATGTCTCAAAATGGAAGAGAAAATGATATTTCTTTAACATGAAAGGATAAGCAGGGTGAGCAACAACTCTGTGTGTGTGTTTGTGTGTGAGTTTGTGTATCTGTGTGTGTGTGTGTATGTGTGTGTGTGTGTGTGTGTGTGTCTGTGAGAGATGGGGCAAGAGGTGGGGATGGATGAACAGACAGCTTGATGGAGCAGTGTGACAGGAAGTGTTTCTTTCTGTAGTGAGCTGATTCTTAGAATGAGCTGTTAAGGGAGCCAGAAAGGTCTGACGCTTAGTGCTTGCTCAAGCTTGGGGGAAAGCTGAAGTTCAGAGGAGAGAAGGTTGGTTAAAGCTTAGCCAAGCCAAATCAGTGGGTATATTATGGATGACTGTGAGCACTTGGCCAGTCTCTGCTGTTGTTTAAGAGAGGCAAAGTCAGCCCTTAGACAGTATTGTTGTTACCAAAATTGCCAGTCCATGTGCTTGATGCAGAATGAGGCCCATGAAAACTTAAGGTTTGAGTTTGGGACAGGGAAAGGTTTATTACAGATTCATACAAGGATGAGGGTGGCTCTTGCCCTAAGAACCCAAAGTTACTGAACGTGTTCAGTAAGTATGTTTAACAGCACAGGTTAGAGAAAGTTGTGGTAAGTTGTTTGAGACTTCGTGGTGTCACACCCTTTGTGCTTAAGGTTAGGTCATGGTCAGGTAATGATGTTCCTAAATATCTCTATCAGATGGATGTCATTTTCTGTCCTGACAAGAGAGGGCAAAGTCTCAAGGAACAACTTTCCCCATGAAATGTCCCATCCTGGTCAAACAGAAACAGGTTTCAATTGGCAGCTCCTTCAGGGCAAGCTTCCCATATTCTACCCAGCTCTCATCCTCGATGGAGCCAGGTACCCAACACAATAGGTCCTGTCTCCTCAAGCTGTCCAACTGAGGAGACCAGTTCTCACAGACTGAGACCCAGAAAGATGGCCACCTGCTATTAAGTTGCAGAGACAGGGATGGGGGAGAGGTTCACCGCTCCTCACGGCCTGGGCCAAGGCTAGTGGAGGGACTTAGTGAGGGCTCTGAATCACTAAAGGATGTAGTCCCCAGTCTATTCCCTGGGACCATCCAGCTCACCCACTGGCGCAAAGTTGGGTGATCTCCAGGCCCTCCAAAAGCATGCCAGAATCTCTCTTCTCTCACTTTCCACATGATGACCACCACACCACCCTTACTTAATCACTTCCCCAATGGTCCCTCATTGACAGTAACTGTGGGCAGGGCCTACTGAGGTGTTGATCAATAGCTGAGCAGGACAATGAATGGCCACTCCTTGACAGTTGGCGGCTTGTAAATGGGGCCACCTGAGGCACCAAGCAAGGCTGAGCCACACCTGTTGCCTAGGAACAGGGTGGGTTGAAAAGAAGCACACCAATGGCGAACTGCATAGGGCTGTGCTCACTCTGCTCTGTTACACTGTGCATAGAATAAGAATCACTGTGAGGTTAAGGTTTGTCAAAGTCGTTCTCAAGGTGGGCTGGCTTTCACATTCTTGTTGGCTTTGAAATATTAGCTATGCTATATGCGGCACATGTGATCATGTGGCAGCTGTGGGAGGGGCATATAGATGAGCACGGCTCACAGGCATGCCTGGCAATACAATGAAAAGAATGATGTACCAAAGTTAACGAAGCCTGTGAAATCAAATCCTGATTAGGAACAGAGTCAATTAAACAGAGTAAAGCACACTGGACCCAACGTCTCCTTAGGTAACAGAGCAGCATGAGCACAGCCCTTAGCAGGTAGCCATTGCTGTGCCTGATGACTCCACATCCTGTTACTAAGCAACCGGTCTTGCCATTAATTGGACAGTGCAACCCTGGCCCCTGCCCATAAGCAACCAACTATCAATGAGGTACCTACTGGTACTTCTCCTGCTCAGCTATTGGTCAGCTCCACAGTGGGCCCTATCTGATGATCACTGTTAATGTGGGCCCACTGGGGAAGTGACTCACTCAAGAGTTAGGGGCACAGTGGTAAACGGACTCTTGCCTTTGGGCACCTTCCTTTTCTTTTCTTCATTATTTTGTAAATCGGGAATGTATTTCTGGTAGATGGGGCAAGGTGAGTTTCCCTCCTCAATATGAGAGTTGAAGTGTCCCCAACAATATTAGTGGAGGAGGCATTTAACACTTTCTTTGCTCTGAAGTGTAATCTTATGGAGACGGTGTATAGATCTTGGGGCAACGGACTGAAGATGCACCAAGCCTTGGGGTCTCTAAAGCTCATTGGAGTAGAAAAAACTTCCAACCTGTTCTTAATTACCTGCTTGTTCTTCAGTTCCTTAAGCCCCTCAAGAACCCCTGATAGGAAGAGGGTGGTCTAAAGATGAAGTGACTAGAGGACTCTGAAGTGCTGAAATGGGATGAAAAGTGTTTGGCAGAGGTTCATACAGGGATGGAGGGGGCAGGAGTGTGGAAGGGGGACATCCAAGTCCAAGAACAAAGGGCACTGAAGGAAAGTCTGAGGGTCATGAGAAGAAACACCATGCCCCTGAATCACCACTCCCCAGAATCAAACACACAGAGGGGTCAAGGGTGGGAAAGGTGTATCATGGCCTCCCTCAGCACCCACTAACCCATGTTGATGGGCACAGTGGTACATTGTGATGTCTAAGACCCCAAAGCCACCATTGGCTGGGGGAGTGCCTAGCTGACCAATCAGAGTGAAGGGTGTGGCTCCTCATTGTCCTGGGAAGGTATATATAGGGAGGTCAGAGGCAGAGATTCTGGGTTAGGCCACTTCATGGTGTCATCATGGCTACGGTAACCAGGAAGCCACGGCAGCCAAGAAGAGTTGCAGTGCGGTTTGCTCCCAGCATGAAAGGAAGAAAGAAGACCCTTTGGCAACGGAGATACAGAGGCAGTGTCAAGGTAAGATGATTCCATCGACACTCCCCAGGTTCTCCATTGACTTTGGTGCCCAAGACCTCTACACTGCCCTTGCCTGGCACAAAAGTCCTCATCAGGCCACCTCCCTTTTCATGAAATCTCCCTTCCAACTCAGTTGTTATACTCTTTCCTCAAAACTCATACCCTTCTTTTGTCTTTCAAGGCACGAAATATGACCGTGAGCGTCAGAAGACCTCTAAAAGGAACCTTGAGAAAGAAAATCCGATCGTACGCCACTCCGTCGAAGAAGGTGAAGAAAACAAGAGAAGCAAACTGTTTTCTCCGTTCCTGTGCACGTGAGAACCTGAACCAAAGCCGCAAAAGGTACCAAACTAGGAGTCAGAGTCAAAGAAGGAGGCAGAATCAAAAGAGAAGATAAGCTCAGCCACCCCAGAATGAGAGACCCTGGAGAAGTACAACCTGGGCAGCCAGTAACTGAATAGAAAAGGTCAGACAGTTTAGAATTGTGTCTCCAGTGGTCTGCTTTCTTAGCAATGGTTAACCAGGAAAAGACTGACTCTCACACTAACATAGTAAACTGATGGCTGCGATTAAAATAAACATCGAATGGTGAGAAGATGATATTTGTGTGTGTGTGAATTTTCTGATGGGAAGGGAGGGAAGGAAGAAAAGAGGTGGGCACCTGAGTGGGGAGGGGTGCGCGGTCCCGAGAGATTGGGGGACAGACCCTGAGGTCCCCAGTTAGCCAGAGAGGAGAGGCCTGGACTGGGTCAGGAGTCTGCACTGAAGATGGCGAACCCTGCTTAGCAATTGATCTCAGCGGCAAGGAGTAGTGGTGTGGTGTTACTGCCATTGTTTGGGGTGTGGAATGACATTAGGGTCTAGATTGCCAGAACCCAGATGGGAAGAGGGTTTCACATGGGGATGGTGAATGTCATAGTTCCCCTGAGAGAGGCAGGCAGAAATCACATCCTGGCCACTTATGTCATAATGGGCTTTGTTGCATCACTCACCTTTGCTGTCAGCTAAAGGTGCTCAGGAGGCACAAAATGCTGATACAACTGAAACCCACAACCAGCACTCCCAAAGATTAAAATAATGTTTGGAGGGAACAGACCAAATATCACTTAGGCCACTGTTTTCCTAAGAAATTGGTGGGAGCAGTGTGTTCCCAAGGGCAGGGCAGTGGAGGTGGCCCAATCCCGGTGCAGAAGACAAACAGGATCACCACACACGGATAATCTTTTTGGGTGGTGGGCACCATGCAGTTTGTGGGATCTTAGTTCCCTGACCAGGGATTGAACTGGTTCCCCTTCCAGTGAAAGCATGGAGTCCTAACCCCTGGACAGCCAGAGAAGTCAGGACAGAGACTTTTGATACAAGTATTAACATGAGACTGAGTAAAAGCTGGTCTTATATGAATCATCATCCCCTAGTATTTCTAAATAACTACAGTCGTCAAACCTTCTTCCCCCAAAAAATCTTTTGTAGTCCAAGCTCTGCAAGTTTTTGTGGTTTAAATATAAGAGTATGGGGTATCTCATTTGAAGGCAAATTGGAAGTGGTCAAACAAGAGATGGCAAGGGTGAACGTCGACATTCTAGGAATCAGCGAACTAAAATGGACTGGAATGGGTGAATTTAACTCAGATGACCATTATATCTAGTACTGCGGGCAGGAACTCCTCAGAAGACATGGAGTAGCCATCATAGTCAACAAAAGAGTCCGAAATGCAGTACTTGGACGCAATCTCACAAACGACAGAATGATCTCTGTTCGTCTCCAAGGCAAACCATTCAATAGCACAGTTATCCAAGTCTCTGCCCCAAGCAGTAACGCTGAAGAAACTGAAGTTGAACGGTTTTATGAAGACCTACAAGACCTTTTAGAACGAACCCCCCAAAAAGATGTCCTTTTCATTAGAGGGGTCTGGAATGCAAAAGTAGGAAGTCAAGAAACACCTGGAGCAACAGGCAAATTTGGCCTTGGAGTGCAGAATGAAGCAGGGCAAAGACTAATAGAGTTTCGCCAAGAAAATGCACTGGTCACAGCAAATACCCTCTTCCAACAACACAAGTAAGACTCTACACATGGACATCACCAGATGGTCAACACCGAAATCAGATTGATTATATCCTTTGCCGCCAAAGATGGAGAAGCTCTATACAGTCAACAAAAACAAGACCAGGAGCAGACTGTGGCTCAGGTCATGAACTCCTTATTACCAAATCCAGACTCAAATGGAAGAAAATAGGGAAAAACCACTAGAGCATTCAGGTATGACTTCAATCAAATCCCTTATGCTTATGCAGTGGAAGTGAGAAATAGATTTAAGGGCCCAGATCTGATAGATAGAGTGCCTGATGAACTATGGAATGAGGTTGGTGACATTGTACAGGAGGCAGGGATCAAGACCACCCCCATGGAAAAGAAATGCAAAAAAGCACAATGGCTGTCTGGGGAGGCCTTACAAATAGCTGTGAAAAGAAGAGGAGCAAAAAGCAAAGGAGAAAAGCAAAGATATAAGCATCTGAATGCAGAGTTGGTGATGGACAGGGAGGCCTGGCGTGCTGTGACTCATGGGGTCACAAAGAGACGGACACGACTGAGCGACTGAAGTGAACTAACGGGGAAACACACATGACACCAAAGAATTTATGTCTATTTTTGCCATTAAATAAAACAAATGCAGACTAATGTGAGAAGGAACTTTATTTGACATGACAATGGTGAGAGGGCCATCGCCCACACAGCAAAAGTAATGGTGAAAATTCTCCAAGATAAGCTTCAACAGTACGTAGACCAAGAACATTCCGATGTTTAAGCTGCATTGAGAAAAGGCAGAGGAACAAGAGATGCAATTGCCAACATCGGTTGGTTCATAGAAAAAGCAAGAGACATCCAGAGAAACATCTACTTCTGCTTTGCCAACTATGCCACAGCATTTGACTGGTGGATCACATCAAATTGTGGGCAATACTCAAAGAGATCGGTATACCTGACCAACTTCCCTGACTCTTGAGTAATCTGTATGCACGTCAAGAAGCAACATTTAGAACTGGACATGGAACAATGACTGGTTCCAAACTGGGAAAGGAGTACATCAAGGCTGTACATTGTAACCTTGCTTACTTAACTTAGATTCAGAGTACATCATGTAAATATCAGATTGGATGAAGCACAAGATGGAATGAAGATTGCCAGGAGAAATATGAATAAATTCAGAAATGCAGACAACACCACGCTTAAGGCAGAAAGCATAAAGAAACCAAAGACCATCTTGATGAGGGTGAAAGAGGATAGAGAGAAAGCTAACTTAAATCAACGTCCGAAAAACCAAGGTCATGGCATCCGGTCCAATCATGTTATGGCAAATAGAGGGGGAGACAATGGAAACAGTGACAGACTTTATTTTCGTGGGCTTCAACATCACAGCAGATGCTGACTGCAGCCATGAAATTAAAAGTCACTTGCTCCATGGAAGAAAAGCCATGACTGACCCAGAAAGCATATCAAAAAGCAGAGACATCACTTTGCTGCCAGAGGTCCGTATGTCAAAGCGAAGGTTGTTTCAGTAGCCGAATATGGATGTGATTGTTAAACCATAAAGACAGCTGAGGACTGAATAATTGATGCTTTTGAACTGTGGTGGTAGAGCAGATTTCTTGAGAGTCCCTTGGCCTGCAAGGAAATCAAACCCGTCAACCCTAACGGAAATCAATCCTGATTATTCACTAGAAGGACTGACATTGTAGCTGAAACTCCAGTTCTTTGTCCACCTGATGCAAAGAACTGACTCATTGGAAAAGATTCTGATGCTGGCAAGGAATGAAGGCCAGAGGAGAAGAAGATGACAGAGGATGAGATGGTTGCATGGCATCGGGGATTCGATGGACTTGAGTTTCAACAAGCTCTGGGAGTTGGTGATGGACAGGGAAGCCTGGTGTGCTGCAGTCCATGGGGCTGCACAGAGTCATGTCGGGAGCCACGTCAGGCGTTACTGACAAAATGGAGGCACGGCCCAAAGCCCCTCTCTTTCTCCCACAAGCACGGACCTGGGATGAAGCAGTTGGGCCTTGTGATTCTGACTTTTTCTTTCCTCTCCTTGGCTGAGTTGACTACAAAGGAATATGAAGTTTCTTAATGTTCTTGAGAGGAGCACGAGAAGGCAGAAAGCCTTGTCTGCAGCTGTGCTCAGAGAAAAATTCATAAAGCTAATCCCTGACATTTGTTCAAGGACTTTTACAAAAGAGTGTTCCAGGATGAGCAAAGAGGTCAGCTTGAGGCCACGGGAGGGATTGCTATCTGAAGCCCATTTGTGAGGAAAATGTTTATGGAAAGGCATTTACTGAATTTAGAGCTTAGAAATAATTAAATAGTTAGAAGTTAAAGATTTAAGGAACGCTGTAATGTTAGCATATTTTATTATAGCTGATAGATTTAGGAAATTTAAAGATACTAATAATTAGAAGCCTTTTTAAGAGATAGTGAGCTCAGGATGTTAGGGGCAAATAGGATTTAGAAAGATAAGAAACAAACGGAGGAATGTAGCATGAGTTACAATATAATCACAAGTTAACGATAGGACACATTAAGAGGAAGTAGATAATAGAAGGTAAAGCTGAGTCCGAGAGAATCGCTGAAGCAGGAACTCTGTTTGAAGAGCAACAATGATTTATGGAGATAATAAATCTGAATATGATAAGAAAACTGAAAATGTCAAACTTCTGACCTAATGCTTTTGTAAAAGTATAAAAGAAAACCTTAAACTTGAAATAAATGTGCAGTCCAGGAAAACTGAGAGGCTGCATGGTTACTCGCGGACACCATCGCTCCCTTCAGATTGAATCCCTGGCTGCTGGAGCTGGACTCTGGCAGAGTCGGGCACAACTGAACGACTGAAAAGAACTGATTGCAATAGGGAGAATGTTTTGAACACACGTTCTTAACATGTCTCAAAATGGAAGAGAAAATGATATTTCTTTAACATGAAAGGATAAGCAGGGTGAGCAACAACTCTGTGTGTGTGTGTGTGTGTGTGTGAGTTTGTGTATCTGTGTGTGTGTGTGTATGTGTGTGTGTGTGTGTGTGTGTGTGTGTGTGTCTGTGAGAGATGGGGCAAGAGGTGGGGATGGATGAACAGACAGCTTGATGGAGCAGTGTGACAGGAAGTGTTTCTTTCTGTAGTGAGCTGATTCTTAGAATGAGCTGTTAAGGGAGCCAGAAAGGTCTGACGCTTAGTGCTTGCTCAAGCTTGGGGGAAAGCTGAAGTTCAGAGGAGAGAAGGTTGGTTAAAGCTTAGCCAAGCCAAATCAGTGGGTATATTATGGATGACTGTGAGCACTTGGCCAGTCTCTGCTGTTGTTTAAGAGAGGCAAAGTCAGCCCTTAGACAGTATTGTTGTTACCAAAATTGCCAGTCCATGTGCTTGATGCAGAATGAGGCCCATGAAAACTTAAGGTTTGAGTTTGGGACAGGGAAAGGTTTATTACAGATTCATACAAGGATGAGGGTGGCTCTTGCCCTAAGAACCCAAAGTTACTGAACGTGTTCAGTAAGTATGTTTAACAGCACAGGTTAGAGAAAGTTGTGGTAAGTTGTTTGAGACTTCGTGGTGTCACACCCTTTGTGCTTAAGGTTAGGTCATGGTCAGGTAATGATGTTCCTAAATATCTCTATCAGATGGATGTCATTTTCTGTCCTGACAAGAGAGGGCAAAGTCTCAAGGAACAACTTTCCCCATGAAATGTCCCATCCTGGTCAAACAGAAACAGGTTTCAATTGGCAGCTCCTTCAGGGCAAGCTTCCCATATTCTACCCAGCTCTCATCCTCGATGGAGCCAGGTACCCAACACAATAGGTCCTGTCTCCTCAAGCTGTCCAACTGAGGAGACCAGTTCTCACAGACTGAGACCCAGAAAGATGGCCACCTGCTATTAAGTTGCAGAGACAGGGATGGGGGAGAGGTTCACCGCTCCTCACGGCCTGGGCCAAGGCTAGTGGAGGGACTTAGTGAGGGCTCTGAATCACTAAAGGATGTAGTCCCCAGTCTATTCCCTGGGACCATCCAGCTCACCCACTGGCGCAACGTTGGGTGATCTCCAGGCCCTCCAAAAGCATGCCAGAATCTCTCTTCTCTCACTTTCCACCTGATGACCACCACACCACCCTTACTTAATCACTTCCCCAATGGTCCCTCATTGACAGAAACTGTGGGCAGGGCCTACTGAGGTGTTAATCAATAGCTGAGCAGGACGATGAATGGCCACTCCTTAACAGTTGGCGGCTTGTAAATGGGGCCACCTGAGGCACCAAGCAAGGCTGAGCCACACCTGTTGCCTAGGAACAGGGTGGGTTGAAAAGAAGCACACCAATGGCGAACTGCATAGGGCTGTGCTCACTCTGCTCTGTTACACTGTGCATAGAATAAGAATCACTGTGAGGTTAAGGTTTGTCAAAGTCGTTCTCAAGGTGGGCTGGCTTTCACATTCTTGTTGGCTTTGAAATATTAGCTATGCTATATGCGGCACATGTGATCATGTGGCAGCTGTGGGAGGGGCATATAGATGAGCACGGCTCACAGGCATGCCTGGCAATACAATGAAAAGAATGATGTACCAAAGTTAAAGAAGCCTGTGAAATCAAATCCTGATTAGGAACAGAGTCAATTAAATAGAGTAAAGCACACTGGACCCAACGTCCCCTTAGGTAACAGAGCAGCATGAGCACAGCCCTTAGCAGGTAGCCATTGCTGTGCCTGATGACTCCACATCCTGTTACTAAGCAACCGGTCTTGCCTAGCGATTGGACAGTGCAACCCTGGGCCCTGCCCATAAGCAACCAACTATCAATGAGGTACCTACTGGTACTTCTCCTGCTCAGCTATTGGTCAGCTCCACAGTGGGCCCTATCTGATGATCACTGTTAATGTGGGCCCACTGGGGAAGTGACTCACTCAAGAGTTAGGGGCAGAGTGGTAAACGGACTCTTGCCTTTGGGCACCTTCCTTTTCTTTTCTTCATTATTTTGTAAATCGGGAATGTATTTCTGGTAGATGGGGCAAGGTGAGTTTCCCTCCTCAATATGAGAGTTGAAGTGTCCCCAACAATATTAGTGGAGGAGGCATTTAACACTTTCTTTGCTCTGAAGTGTAATCTTATGGAGACGGTGTATAGATCTTGGGGCAACGGACTGAAGATGCACCAAGCCTTGGGGTCTCTAAAGCTCATTGGAGTAGAAAAAACTTCCAACCTGTTCTTAATTACCTGCTTGTTCTTCAGTTCCTTAAGCCCCTCAAGAACCCCTGATAGGAAGAGGGTGGTCTAAAGATGAAGTGACTAGAGGACTCTGAAGTGCTGAAATGGGATGAAAAGTGTTTGGCAGAGGTTCATACAGGGATGGAGGGGGCAGGAGTGTGGAAGGGGGACATCCAAGTCCAAGAATAAAGGGCACTGAAGGAAAGTCTGAGGGTCATGAGAAGAAACACCATGCCCCTGAATCACCACTGCCCAGAATCAAACACACAGAGGGGTCAAGGGTGGGAAAGGTGTATCATGGCCTCCCTCAGCACCCACTAACCCATGTTGATGGGCACAGTGGTACATTGTGATGTCTAAGACCCCAAAGCCACCATTGGCTGGGGGAGTGCCTAGCTGACCAATCAGAGTGAAGGGTGTGGCTCCTCATTGTCCTGGGAAGGTATATATAGGGAGGTCAGAGGCAGAGATTCTGGGTTAGGCCACTTCATGGTGTCATCATGGCTACGGTAACCAGGAAGCCACGGCAGCCAAGAAGAGTTGCAGTGCGGTTTGCTTCCAGCATGAAAGGAAGAAAGAAGACCCTTTGGCAACGGAGATACAGAGGCAGTGTCAAGGTAAGATGATTCCATCGACACTCCCCAGGTTCTCCATTGACTTTGGTGCCCAAGACCTCTACACTGCCCTTGCCTGGCGCAAAAGTCCTCATCAGGCCACCTCCCTTTTCATGAAATCTCCCTTCCAACTCAGTTGTTATACTCTTTCCTCAAAACTCATACCCTTCTTTTGTCTTTCAAGGCACGAAATATGACCGTGAGCGTCAGAAGACCTCTAAAAGGAACCTTGAGAAAGAAAATCCGATCGTACGCCACTCCGTCGAAGAAGGTGAAGAAAACAAGAGAAGCAAACTGTTTTCTCCGTTCCTGTGCACGTGAGAACCTGAACCAAAGCCGCAAAAGGTACCAAACTAGGAGTCAGAGTCAAAGAAGGAGGCAGAATCAAAAGAGAAGATAAGCTCAGCCACCCCAGAATGAGAGACCCTGGAGAAGTACAACCTGGGCAGCCAGTAACTGAATAGAAAAGGTCAGACAGTTTAGAATTGTGTCTCCAGTGGTCTGCTTTCTTAGCAATGGTTAACCAGGAAAAGACTGACTCTCACACTAACATAGTAAACTGATGGCTGCGATTAAAATAAACATCGAATGGTGAGAAGATGATACTTGTGTGTGTGTGAATTTTCTGATGGGAAGGGAGGGAAGGAAGAAAAGAGGTGGGCACCTGAGTGGGGAGGGGTGCGCGGTCCCGAGAGATTGGGGGACAGACCCTGAGGTCCCCAGTTAGCCAGAGAGGAGAGGCCTGGACTGGGTCAGGAGTCTGCACTGAAGATGGCGAACCCTGCTTAGCAATTGATCTCAGCGGCAAGGAGTAGTGGTGTGGTGTTACTGCCATTGTTTGGGGTGTGGAATGACATTAGGGTCTAGATGGCCAGAACCCAGATGGGAAGAGGGTTTCACATGGGGATGGTGAATGTCATAGTTCCCCTGAGAGAGGCAGGCAGAAATCACATCCTGGCCACTTATGTCATAATGGGCTTTGTTGCATCACTCACCTTTGCTGTCAGCTAAAGGTGCTCAGGAGGCACAAAATGCTGATACAACTGAAACCCACAACCAGCACTCCCAAAGATTAAAATAATGTTTGGAGGGAACAGACCAAATATCACTTAGGCCACTGTTTTCCTAAGAAATTGGTGGGAGCAGTGTGTTCCCAAGGGCAGGGCAGTGGAGGTGGCCCAATCCCGGTGCAGAAGACAAACAGGATCACCACACACGGATAATCTTTTTGGGTGGTGGGCACCATGCAGTTTGTGGGATCTTAGTTCCCTGACCAGGGATTGAACCGGTTCCCCTTCCAGTGAAAGCATGGAGTCCTAACCCCTGGACAGCCAGAGAAGTCAGGACAGAGACTTTTGATACAAGTATTAACATGAGACTGAGTAAAAGCTGGTCTTATATGAATCATCATCCCCTAGTATTTCTAAATAACTACAGTCGTCAAACCTTCTTCCCCCAAAAAATCTTTTGTAGTCCAAGCTCTGCAAGTTTTTGTGGTTTAAATATAAGAGTATGGGGTATCTCATTTGAAGGCAAATTGGAAGTGGTCAAACAAGAGATGGCAAGGGTGAACGTCGACATTCTAGGAATCAGCGAACTAAAATGGACTGGAATGGGTGAATTTAACTCAGATGACCATGATATCTAGCACTGCGGGCAGGAACTCCTCAGAAGACATGGAGTAGCCATCATAGTCAACAAAAGAGTCCGAAATGCAGTACTTGGACGCAGTCTCACAAACGACAGAATGATCTCTGTTCGTCTCCAAGGCAAACCATTCAATAGCACAGTTATCCAAGTCTATGCCCCAAGCAGTAACGCTGAAGAAACTGAAGTTGAACGGTTTTATGAAGACCTACAAGACCTTTTAGAACGAACCCCCCAAAAAGATGTCCTTTTCATTAGAGGGGTCTGGAATGCAAAAGTAGGAAGTCAAGAAACACCTGGAGCAACAGGCAAATTTGGCCTTGGAGTACAGAATGAAGCAGGGCAAAGACTAATAGAGTTTCGCCAAGAAAATGCACTGGTCACAGCAAATACCCTCTTCCAACAACACAAGTAAGACTCTACACATGGACATCACCAGATGGTCAACACCGAAATCAGATTGATTATATCCTTTGCCGCCAAAGATGGAGAAGCTCTATACAGTCAACAAAAACAAGACCAGGAGCAGACTGTGGCTCAGGTCATGAACTCCTTATTACCAAATCCAGACTCAAATGGAAGAAAATAGGGAAAAACCACTAGAGCATTCAGGTATGACTTCAATCAAATCCCTTATGATTATGCAGTGGAAGTGAGAAATAGATTTAAGGGCCCAGATCTGATAGATAGAGTGCCTGATGAACTATGGAATGAGGTTGGTGACATTGTACAGGAGGCAGGGATCAAGACCACCCCCATGGAAAAGAAATGCAAAAAAGCACAATGGCTGTCTGGGGAGGCCTTACAAATAGCTGTGAAAAGAAGAGGAGCAAAAAGCAAAGGAGAAAAGCAAAGATATAAGCATCTGAATGCAGAGTTGGTGATGGACAGGGAGGCCTGGCGTGCTGTGACTCATGGGGTCACAAAGAGTCGGACACGACTGAGCGACTGAAGCGAACTAACGGGGAAACACACATGACACCAAAGAATTTATGTCTATTTTTGCCATTAAATAATACAAATGCAGACTAATGTGAGAAGGAACTGTATTTGACACGACAATGGTGAGAGGGCCATCGCCCACACAGCAAAAGTAATGGTGAAAATTCTCCAGGATAAGCTTCAACAGTACGTAGACCAAGAACATTCCAATGTTTAAGCTGCATTGAGAAAAGGCAGAGGAACAAGAGATGCAATTGCCAACATCGGTTGGTTCATAGAAAAAGCAAGAGACATCCAGAGAAACATCTACTTCTGCTTTGCCAACTATGCCACAGCATTTGACTGGTGGATCACATCAAATTGTGGGCAATACTCAAAGAGATCGGTATACCTGACCAACTTCCCTGACTCTTGAGAAATCTGTATGCACGTCAAGAAGCAACATTTAGAACTGGACATGGAACAATGACTGGTTCCAAACTGGGAAAGGAGTACATCAAGGCTGTACATTGTAACCTTGCTTACTTAACTTATATTCAGTGTACATCATGTAAATATCAGATTGGATGAAGCACAAGATGGAATGAAGATTGCCAGGAGAAATATGAATAAATTCAGAAATGCAGACAACACCACGCTTAAGGCAGAAAGCATAAAGAAACCAAAGACCATCTTGATGAGGGTGAAAGAGGATAGAGAGAAAGCTAACTTAAATCAACATCCGAAAAACCAAGGTCATGGCATCCGGTCCAATCATGTTATGGCAAATAGGGGGGGAGACAATGGAAACAGTGACAGACTTTATTTTCGTGGGCTTCAACATCACAGCAGATGCTGACTGCAGCCATGAAATTAAAAGTCACTTGCTCCATGGAAGAAAAGCCATGACTGACCCAGAAAGCATATCAAAAAGCAGAGACATCACTTTGCTGCCAGAGGTCCGTATGTCAAAGCAAAGGTTGTTTCAGTAGCCGAATATGGATGTGATTGTTAAACCATAAAGACAGCTGAGGACTGAATAATTGATGCTTTTGAACTGTGGTGGTAGAGAAGATTCTTGAGAGTCCCTTGGCCTGCAAGGAAATCAAACCCGTCAACCCTAACGGAAATCAATCCTGATTATTCACTAGAAGGACTGACATTGTAGCTGAAACTCCAGTTCTTTGTCCACCTGATGCAAAGAACTGACTCATTGGAAAAGATTCTGATGCTGGCAAGGAATGAAGGCCAGAGGAGAAGGAGATGACAGAGGATGAGATGGTTGCATGGCATCGGGGATTCGATGGACTTGAGTTTCAGCAAGCTCTGGGAGTTGGTGATGGACAGGGAAGCCTGGTGTGCTGCAGTCCATGGGGCTGCACAGAGTCATGTCGGGAGCCATGTCAGGCGTTACTGACAAAATGGAGGCACGGCCCAAAGCCCCTCTCTTTCTCCCACAAGCACGGACCTGGGATGAAGCAGTTGGGCCTTGTGATTCTGACTTTTTCTTTCCTCTCCTTGGCTGAGTTGACTACAAAGGAACATTAAGGTTCTTAATGTTCTTGAGAGGAGCACGAGAAGGCAGAAAGCCTTGTCTGCAGCTGTGCTCAGAGAAAAATTCATAAAGCTAATCCCTGACATTTGTTCAAGGACTTTTACAAAAGAGTGTTCCAGGATGAGCAAAGAGGTCAGCTTGAGGCCACGGGAGGGATTGCTATCTGAAGCCTATTTGTGAGGAAAATGTTTATGGCAAAGGCATTTACTGAATTTAGAGCTTAGAAATAATTAAATAGTTAGAAGTTAAAGATTTAAGGAACGCTGTAAGGGTAGCATATTTTATTATAGCTGATAGATTTAGGAAATTTAAAGATACTAATAGCTAGAAGCCTTCTTAAGAGATAGTGAGCTCAGGATGTTAGGGGCAAATAGGATTTAGAAAGATAAGAAACAAACGGAGGAATGTAGCATGAGTTACAATATAATCACAAGTTAACGATAGGACACATTAAGAGGAAGTAGATAATAGATGGTAAAGCTGAGTCCGAGAGAATCGCTGAAGCAGGAACTCTGTTTGAAGAGCAACAATGATTTATGGAGATAATAAATCTGAATATGATAAGAAAACTGAAAATGTCAAACTTCTGACCTAATGCTTTTGTAAAAGTATAAAAGAAAACCTTAAACTTGAAATAAATGTGCAGTCCAGGAAAACTGAGAGGCTGCGTCGTTACTCGCGGACACCATCCCTCCCTTCAGATTGAATCCCTGGCTGCTGGAGCTGGACTCTGGCAGAGTCGGGCACAACTGAACGACTGAAAAGAACTGATTGCAATAGGGAGAATGTTTTGAACACACGTTCTTAACATGTCTCAAAATGGAAGAGAAAATGATATTTCTTTAACATGAAAGGATAAGCAGGGTGAGCAACAACTCTGTGTGTGTGTTTGTGTGTGAGTTTGTGTATCTGTGTGTGTGTGTGTATGTGTGTGTGTGTGTGTGTGTGTGTGTGTCTGTGAGAGATGGGGCAAGAGGTGGGGATGGATGAACAGACAGCTTGATGGAGCAGTGTGACAGGAAGTGTTTCTTTCTGTAGTGAGCTGATTCTTAGAATGAGCTGTTAAGGGAGCCAGAAAGGTCTGACGCTTAGTGCTTGCTCAAGCTTGGGGGAAAGCTGAAGTTCAGAGGAGAGAAGGTTGGTTAAAGCTTAGCCAAGCCAAATCAGTGGGTATATTATGGATGACTGTGAGCACTTGGCCAGTCTCTGCTGTTGTTTAAGAGAGGCAAAGTCAGCCCTTAGACAGTATTGTTGTTACCAAAATTGCCAGTCCATGTGCTTGATGCAGAATGAGGCCCATCAAAACTTAAGGTTTGAGTTTGGGACAGGGAAAGGTTTATTACAGGTTCATACAAGGATGAGGGTGGCTCTTGCCCTGAGAACCCAAAGTTACTGAACGTGTTCAGTAAGTATGTTTAACAGCACAGGTTAGAGAAAGTTGTGGTAAGTTGTTTGAGACTTCGTGGTGTCACACCCTTTGTGCTTAAGGTTAGGTCATGGTCAGGTAATGATGTTCCTAAATATCTCTATCAGATGGATGTCATTTTCTGTCCTGACAAGAGAGGGCAAAGTCTCAAGGAACAACTTTCCCCATGAAATGTCCCATCCTGGTCAACAGAAACAGGTTTCAATTGGCAGCTCCTTCAGGGCAAGCTTCCCATGTTCTACCCAGCTCTCATCCTCGATGGAGCCAGGTACCCAACACAATAGGTCCTGTCTCCTCAAGCTGTCCAACTGAGGAGACCAGTTCTCACAGACTGAGACCCAGAAAGATGGCCACCTGCTATTAAGTTGCAGAGACAGGGATGGGGGAGAGGTTCACCGCTCCTCACGGCCTGGGCCAAGGCTAGTGGAGGGACTTAGTGAGGGCTCTGAATCACTAAAGGATGTAGTCCCCAGTCTATTCCCTGGGACCATCCAGCTCACCCACTGGCGCAACGTTGGGTGATCTCCAGGCCCTCCAAAAGCATGCCAGAATCTCTCTTCTCTCACTTTCCACCTGATGACCACCACACCACCCTTACTTAATCACTTCCCCAATGGTCCCTCATTGACAGTAACTGTGGGCAGGGCCCACTGAGGTGTTGATCAATAGCTGAGTAGGACAATGAATGGCCACTCCTTGACAGTTGGCGGCTTGTAAATGGGGCCACCTGAGGCACCAAGCAAGGCTGAGCCACACCTGTTGCCTAGGAACAGGGTGGGTTGAAAAGAAGCACACCAATGGCGAACTGCATAGGGCTGTGCTCACTCTGCTCTGTTACACTGTGCATAGAATAAGAATCACTGTGAGGTTAAGGTTTGTCAAAGTCGTTCTCAAGGTGGGCTGGCTTTCACATTCTTGTTGGCTTTGAAATATTAGCTATGCTATATGCGGCACATGTGATCATGTGGCAGCTGTGGGAGGGGCATATAGATGAGCACGGCTCACAGGCATGCCTGGCAATACAATGAAAAGAATGATGTACCAAAGTTAAAGAAGCCTGTGAAATCAAATCCTGATTTGGAGCAGAGTCAATTAAACAGAGTAAAGCACACTGGACCCAACGTCTCCTTAGGTAACAGAGCAGCATGAGCACAGCCCTTAGCAGGTAGCCATTGCTGTGCCTGATGACTCCACATCCTGTTACTAAGCAACCGGTCTTGCCTAGCAATTGGACAGTGCAACCCTGGGCCCTGCCCATAAGCAACCAACTATCAATGAGGTACCTACTGGTACTTCTCCTGCTCAGCTATTGGTCAGCTCCACAGTGGGCCCTATCTGATGATCACTGTTAATGTGGGCCCACTGGGGAAGTGACTCACTCAAGAGTTAGGGGCAGAGTGGTAAACGGACTCTTGCCTTTGGGCACCTTCCTTTTCTTTTCTTCATTTTTTTGTAAATCGGGAATGTATTTCTGGTAGATGGGGCAAGGTGAGTTTCCCTCCTCAATATGAGAGTTGAAGTGTCCCCAACAATATTAGTGGAGGAGGCATTTAACACTTTCTTTGCTCTGAAGTGTAATCTTATGGAGACGGTGTATAGATCTTGGGGCAACGGACTGAAGATGCACCAAGCCTTGGGGTCTCTAAAGCTCATTGGAGTAGAAAAAACTTCCAACCTGTTCTTAATTACCTGCTTGTTCTTCAGTTCCTTAAGCCCCTCAAGAACCCCTGATAGGAAGAGGGTGGTCTAAAGATGAAGTGACTAGAGGACTCTGAAGTGCTGAAATGGGATGAAAAGTGTTTGGCAGAGGTTCATACAGGGATGGAGGGGGCAGGAGTGTGGAAGGGGGACATCCAAGTCCAAGAATAAAGGGCACTGAAGGAAAGTCTGAGGGTCATGAGAAGAAACACCATGCCCCTGAATCACCACTCCCCAGAATCAAACACACAGAGGGGTCAAGGGTGGGAAAGGTGTATCATGGCCTCCCTCAGCACCCACTAACCCATGTTGATGGGCACAGTGGTACATTGTGATGTCTAAGACCCCAAAGCCACCATTGGCTGGGGGAGTGCCTAGCTGACCAATCAGAGTGAAGGGTGTGGCTCCTCATTGTCCTGGGAAGGTATATATAGGGAGGTCAGAGGCAGAGATTCTGGGTTAGGCCACTTCATGGTGTCATCATGGCTACGGTAACCAGGAAGCCACGGCAGCCAAGAAGAGTTGCAGTGCGGTTTGCTTCCAGCATGAAAGGAAGAAAGAAGACCCTTTGGCAACGGAGATACAGAGGCAGTGTCAAGGTAAGATGATTCCATCGACACTCCCCAGGTTCTCCATTGACTTTGGTGCCCAAGACCTCTACACTGCCCTTGCCTGGCGCAAAAGTCCTCATCAGGCCACCTCCCTTTTCATGAAATCTCCCTTCCAACTCAGTTGTTATACTCTTTCCTCAAAACTCATACCCTTCTTTTGTCTTTCAAGGCACGAAATATGACCGTGAGCGTCAGAAGACCTCTAAAAGGAACCTTGAGAAAGAAAATCCGATCGTACGCCACTCCGTCGAAGAAGGTGAAGAAAACAAGAGAAGCAAACTGTTTTCTCCATTCCTGTGCACGTGAGAACCTGAACCAAAGCCGCAAAAGGTACCAAACTAGGAGTCAGAGTCAAAGAAGGAGGCAGAATCAAAAGAGAAGATAAGCTCAGCCACCCCAGAATGAGAGACCCTGGAGAAGTACAACCTGGGCAGCCAGTAACTGAATAGAAAAGGTCAGACAGTTTAGAATTGTGTCTCCAGTGGTCTGCTTTCTTAGCAATGGTTAACCAGGAAAAGACTGACTCTCACACTAACATAGTAAACTGATGGCTGCGATTAAAATAAACATCGAATGGTGAGAAGATGATACTTGTGTGTGTGTGAATTTTCTGATGGGAAGGGAGGGAAGGAAGAAAAGAGGTGGGCACCTGAGTGGGGAGGGGTGCGCGGTCCCGAGAGATTGGGGGACAGACCCTGAGGTCCCCAGTTAGCCAGAGAGGAGAGGCCTGGACTGGGTCAGGAGTCTGCACTGAAGATGGCGAACCCTGCTTAGCAATTGATCTCAGCGGCAAGGAGTAGTGGTGTGGTGTTACTGCCATTGTTTGGGGTGTGGAATGACATTAGGGTCTAGATGGCCAGAACCCAGATGGGAAGAGGGTTTCACATGGGGATGGTGAATGTCATAGTTCCCCTGAGAGAGGCAGGCAGAAATCACATCCTGGCCACTTATGTCATAATGGGCTTTGTTGCATCACTCACCTTTGCTGTCAGCTAAAGGTGCTCAGGAGGCACAAAATGCTGATACAACTGAAACCCACAACCAGCACTCCCAAAGATTAAAATAATGTTTGGAGGGAACAGACCAAATATCACTTAGGCCACTGTTTTCCTAAGAAATTGGTGGGAGCAGTGTGTTCCCAAGGGCAGGGCAGTGGAGGTGGCCCAATCCCGGTGCAGAAGACAAACAGGATCACCACACACGGATAATCTTTTTGGGTGGTGGGCACCATGCAGTTTGTGGGATCTTAGTTCCCTGACCAGGGATTGAACCGGTTCCCCTTCCAGTGAAAGCATGGAGTCCTAACCCCTGGACAGCCAGAGAAGTCAGGACAGAGACTTTTGATACAAGTATTAACATGAGACTGAGTAAAAGCTGGTCTTATATGAATCATCATCCCCTAGTATTTCTAAATAACTACAGTCGTCAAACCTTCTTCCCCCAAAAAATCTTTTGTAGTCCAAGCTCTGCAAGTTTTTGTGGTTTAAATATAAGAGTATGGGGTATCTCATTTGAAGGCAAATTGGAAGTGGTCAAACAAGAGATGGCAAGGGTGAACGTCGACATTCTAGGAATCAGCGAACTAAAATGGACTGGAATGGGTGAATTTAACTCAGATGACCATGATATCTAGCACTGCGGGCAGGAACTCCTCAGAAGACATGGAGTAGCCATCATAGTCAACAAAAGAGTCTGAAATGCAGTACTTGGACGCAGTCTCACAAACGACAGAATGATCTCTGTTCGTCTCCAAGGCAAACCATTCAATAGCACAGTTATCCAAGTCTATGCCCCAAGCAGTAACGCTGAAGAAACTGAAGTTGAACGGTTTTATGAAGACCTACAAGACCTTTTAGAACGAACCCCCCAAAAAGATGTCCTTTTCATTAGAGGGGTCTGGAATGCAAAAGTAGGAAGTCAAGAAACACCTGGAGCAACAGGCAAATTTGGCCTTGGAGTGCAGAATGAAGCAGGGCAAAGACTAATAGAGTTTCGCCAAGAAAATGCACTGGTCACAGCAAATACCCTCTTCCAACAACACAAGTAAGACTCTACACATGGACATCACCAGATGGTCAACACTGAAATCAGATTGATTATATCCTTTGCCGCCAAAGATGGAGAAGCTCTATACAGTCAACAAAAACAAGACCAGGAGCAGACTGTGGCTCAGGTCATGAACTCCTTATTACCAAATCCAGACTCAAATGGAAGAAAATAGGGAAAAACCACTAGAGCATTCAGGTATGACTTCAATCAAATCCCTTATGATTATGCAGTGGAAGTGAGAAATAGATTTAAGGGCCCAGATCTGATAGATAGAGTGCCTGATGAACTATGGAATGAGGTTGGTGACATTGTACAGGAGGCAGGGATCAAGACCACCCCCATGGAAAAGAAATGCAAAAAAGCACAATGGCTGTCTGGGGAGGCCTTACAAATAGCTGTGAAAAGAAGAGGAGCAAAAAGCAAAGGAGAAAAGCAAAGATATAAACATCTGAATGCAGAGTTGGTGATGGACAGGGAGGCCTGGCGTGCTGTGACTCATGGGGTCACAAAGAGTCGGACACGACTGAGCGACTGAAGCGAACTAACGGGGAAACACACATGACACCAAAGAATTTATGTCTATTTTTGCCATTAAATAAAACAAATGCAGACTAATGTGAGAAGGAACTGTATTTGACACGACAATGGTGAGAGGGCCATCGCCCACACAGCAAAAGTAATGGTGAAAATTCTCCAAGATAAGCTTCAACAGTACGTAGACCAAGAACATTCCGATGTTTAAGCTGCATTGAGAAAAGGCAGAGGAACAAGAGATGCAATTGCCAACATCGGTTGGTTCATAGAAAAAGCAAGAGACATCCAGAGAAACATCTACTTCTGCTTTGCCAACTATGCCACAGCATTTGACTGGTGGATCACATCAAATTGTGGGCAATACTCAAAGAGATCGGTATACCTGACCAACTTCCCTGACTCTTGAGTAATCTGTATGCACGTCAAGAAGCAACATTTAGAACTGGACATGGAACAATGACTGGTTCCAAACTGGGAAAGGAGTACATCAAGGCTGTACATTGTAACCTTGCTTACTTAACTTAGATTCAGAGTACATCATGTAAATATCAGATTGGATGAAGCACAAGATGGAATGAAGATTGCCAGGAGAAATATGAATAAATTCAGAAATGCAGACAACACCACGCTTAAGGCAGAAAGCATAAAGAAACCAAAGACCATCTTGATGAGGGTGAAAGAGGATAGAGAGAAAGCTAACTTAAATCAACATCCGAAAAACCAAGGTCATGGCATCCGGTCCAATCATGTTATGGCAAATAGGGGGGGAGACAATGGAAACAGTGACAGACTTTATTTTCGTGGGCTTCAACATCACAGCAGATGCTGACTGCAGCCATGAAATTAAAAGTCACTTGCTCCATGGAAGAAAAGCCATGACTGACCCAGAAAGCATATCAAAAAGCAGAGACATCACTTTGCTGCCAGAGGTCCGTATGTCAAAGCAAAGGTTGTTTCAGTAGCCGAATATGGATGTGATTGTTAAACCATAAAGACAGCTGAGGACTGAATAATTGATGCTTTTGAACTGTGGTGGTAGAGAAGATTCTTGAGAGTCCCTTGGCCTGCAAGGAAATCAAACTCGTCAACCCTAACAGAAATCAATCCTGATTATTCACTAGAAGGACTGACATTGTAGCTGAAACTCCAGTTCTTTGTCCACCTGATGCAAAGAACTGACTCATTGGAAAAGATTCTGATGCTGGCAAGGAATGAAGGCCAGAGGAGAAGGAGATGACAGAGGATGAGATGGTTGCATGGCATCGGGGATTCGATGGACTTGAGTTTCAGCAAGCTCTGGGAGTTGGTGATGGACAGGGAAGCCTGGTGTGCTGCAGTCCATGGGGCTGCACAGAGTCATGTCGGGAGCCATGTCAGGCGTTACTGACAAAATGGAGGCACGGCCCAAAGCCCCTCTCTTTCTCCCACAAGCACGGACCTGGGATGAAGCAGTTGGGCCTTGTGATTCTGACTTTTTCTTTCCTCTCCTTGGCTGAGTTGACTACAAAGGAACATTAAGGTTCTTAATGTTCTTGAGAGGAGCACGAGAAGGCAGAAAGCCTTGTCTGCAGCTGTGCTCAGAGAAAAATTCATAAAGCTAATCCCTGACATTTGTTCAAGGACTTTTACAAAAGAGTGTTCCAGGATGAGCAAAGAGGTCAGCTTGAGGCCACGGGAGGGATTGCTATCTGAAGCCTATTTGTGAGGAAAATGTTTACGGCAAAGGCATTTACTGAATTTAGAGCTTAGAAATAATTAAATAGTTAGAAGTTAAAGATTTAAGGAACGCTGTAAGGGTAGCATATTTTATTATAGCTGATAGATTTAGGAAATTTAAAGATACTAATAGCTAGAAGCCTTTTTAAGAGATAGTGAGCTCAGGATGTTAGGGGCAAATAGGATTTAGAAAAATAAGAAACAAATGGAGGAATGTAGCATGAGTTACAATATAATCACAAGTTAACGATAGGACACATTAAGAGGAAGTAGATAATAGATGGTAA
This sequence comes from Capricornis sumatraensis, assembly GCF_032405125.1. Lineage (NCBI taxonomy): Eukaryota > Metazoa > Chordata > Mammalia > Artiodactyla > Bovidae > Capricornis > Capricornis sumatraensis. The sequence goes on along the minus strand of NC_091092.1, from coordinate 60,659,831 downwards.
AGCTGAGTCCGAGAGAATCGCTGAAGCAGGAACTCTGTTTGAAGAGCAACAATGATTTATGGAGATAATAAATCTGAATATGATAAGAAAACTGAAAATGTCAAACTTCTGACCTAATGCTTTTGTAAAAGTATAAAAGAAAACCTTAAACTTGAAATAAATGTGCAGTCCAGGAAAACTGAGAGGCTGCGTCGTTACTCGCGGACACCATCCCTCCCTTCAGATTGAATCCCTGGCTGCTGGAGCTGGACTCTGGCAGAGTCGGGCACAACTGAACGACTGAAAAGAACTGATTGCAATAGGGAGAATGTTTTGAACACACGTTCTTAACATGTCTCAAAATGGAAGAGAAAATGATATTTCTTTAACATGAAAGGATAAGCAGGGTGAGCAACAACTCTGTGTGTGTGTGTGTGTGTGTGAGTTTGTGTATCTGTGTGTGTGTGTATGTGTGTGTGTGTGTGTGGGTCTGTGAGAGATGGGGCAAGAGGTGGGGATGGATGAACAGACAGCTTGATGGAGCAGTGTGACAGGAAGTGTTTCTTTCTGTAGTGAGCTGATTCTTAGAATGAGCTGTTAAGGGAGCCAGAAAGGTCTGACGCTTAGTGCTTGCTCAAGCTTGGGGGAAAGCTGAAGTTCAGAGGAGAGAAGGTTGGTTAAAGCTTAGCCAAGCCAAATCAGTGGGTATATTATGGATGACTGTGAGCACTTGGCCAGTCTCTGCTGTTGTTTAAGAGAGGCAAAGTCAGCCCTTAGACAGTATTGTTGTTACCAAAATTGCCAGTCCATGTGCTTGATGCAGAATGAGGCCCATCAAAACTTAAGGTTTGAGTTTGGGATAGGGAAAGGTTTATTACAGATTCATACAAGGATGAGGGTGGCTCTTGCCCTAAGAACCCAAAGTTACTGAACGTGTTCAGTAAGTATGTTTAACAGCAAAGGTTAGAGAAAGTTGTGGTAAGTTGTTTGAGACTTCGTGGTGTCACACCCTTTGTGCTTAAGGTTAGGTCATGGTCAGGTAATGATGTTCCTAAATATCTCTATCAGATGGATGTCATTTTCTGTCCTGACAAGAGAGGGCAAAGTCTCAAGGAACAACTTTCCCCATGAAATGTCCCATCCTGGTCAAACAGAAACAGGTTTCAATTGGCAGCTCCTTCAGGGCAAGCTTCCCATATTCTACCCAGCTCTCATCCTCGATGGAGCCAGGTACCCAACACAATAGGTCCTGTCTCCTCAAGCTGTCCAACTGAGGAGACCAGTTCTCACAGACTGAGACCCAGAAAGATGGCCACCTGCTATTAAGTTGCAGAGACAGGGATGGGGGAGAGGTTCACCGCTCCTCACGGCCTGGGCCAAGGCTAGTGGAGGGACTTAGTGAGGGCTCTGAATCACTAAAGGATGTAGTCCCCAGTCTATTCCCTGGGACCATCCAGCTCACCCACTGGCGCAACGTTGGGTGATCTCCAGGCCCTCCAAAAGCATGCCAGAATCTCTCTTCTCTCACTTTCCACCTGATGACCACCACACCACCCTTACTTAATCACTTCCCCAATGGTCCCTCATTGACAGTAACTGTGGGCAGGGCCTACTGAGGTGTTAATCAATAGCTGAGCAGGACGATGAATGGCCACTCCTTAACAGTTGGCGGCTTGTAAATGGGGCCACCTGAGGCACCAAGCAAGGCTGAGCCACACCTGTTGCCTAGGAACAGGGTGGGTTGAAAAGAAGCACACCAATGGCGAACTGCATAGGGCTGTGCTCACTCTGCTCTGTTACACTGTGCATAGAATAAGAATCACTGTGAGGTTAAGGTTTGTCAAAGTCGTTCTCAAGGTGGGCTGGCTTTCACATTCTTGTTGGCTTTGAAATATTAGCTATGCTATATGCGGCACATGTGATCATGTGGCAGCTGTGGGAGGGGCATATAGATGAGCACGGCTCACAGGCATGCCTGGCAATACAATGAAAAGAATGATGTACCAAAGTTAAAGAAGCCTGTGAAATCAAATCCTGATTAGGAACAGAGTCAATTAAATAGAGTAAAGCACACTGGACCCAACGTCTCCTTAGGTAACAGAGCAGCATGAGCACAGCCCTTAGCAGGTAGCCATTGCTGTGCCTGATGACTCCACATCCTGTTACTAAGCAACCGGTCTTGCCTAGCGATTGGACAGTGCAACCCTGGGCCCTGCCCATAAGCAACCAACTATCAATGAGGTACCTACTGGTACTTCTGCTGCTCAGCTATTGGTCAGCTCCACAGTGGGCCCTATCTGATGATCACTGTTAATGTGGGCCCACTGGGGAAGTGACTCACTCAAGAGTTAGGGGCACAGTGGTAAACGGACTCTTGCCTTTGGGCACCTTCCTTTTCTTTTCTTCATTTTTTTGTAAATCGGGAATGTATTTCTGGTAGATGGGGCAAGGTGAGTTTCCCTCCTCAATATGAGAGTTGAAGTGTCCCCAACAATATTAGTGGAGGAGGCATTTAACACTTTCTTTGCTCTGAAGTGTAATCTTATGGAGACGGTGTATAGATCTTGGGGCAACGGACTGAAGATGCACCAAGCCTTGGGGTCTCTAAAGCTCACTGGAGTAGAAAAAACTTCCAACCTGTTCTTAATTACCTGCTTGTTCTTCAGTTCCTTAAGCCCCTCAAGAACCCCTGATAGGAAGAGGGTGGTCTAAAGATGAAGTGACTAGAGGACTCTGAAGTGCTGAAATGGGATGAAAAGTGTTTGGCAGAGGTTCATACAGGGATGGAGGGGGCAGGAGTGTGGAAGGGGGACATCCAAGTCCAAGAATAAAGGGCACTGAAGGAAAGTCTGAGGGTCATGAGAAGAAACACCATGCCCCTGAATCACCACTCCCCAGAATCAAACACACAGAGGGGTCAAGGGTGGGAAAGGTGTATCATGGCCTCCCTCAGCACCCACTAACCCATGTTGATGGGCACAGTGGTACATTGTGATGTCTAAGACCCCAAAGCCACCATTGGCTGGGGGAGTGCCTAGCTGACCAATCAGAGTGAAGGGTGTGGCTCCTCATTGTCCTGGGAAGGTATATATAGGGAGGTCAGAGGCAGAGATTCTGGGTTAGGCCACTTCATGGTGTCATCATGGCTACGGTAACCAGGAAGCCACGGCAGCCAAGAAGAGTTGCAGTGCGGTTTGCTTCCAGCATGAAAGGAAGAAAGAAGACCCTTTGGCAACGGAGATACAGAGGCAGTGTCAAGGTAAGATGATTCCATCGACACTCCCCAGGTTCTCCATTGACTTTGGTGCCCAAGACCTCTACACTGCCCTTGCCTGGCGCAAAAGTCCTCATCAGGCCACCTCCCTTTTCATGAAATCTCCCTTCCAACTCAGTTGTTATACTCTTTCCTCAAAACTCATACCCTTCTTTTGTCTTTCAAGGCACGAAATATGACCGTGAGCGTCAGAAGACCTCTAAAAGGAACCTTGAGAAAGAAAATCCGATCGTACGCCACTCCGTCGAAGAAGGTGAAGAAAACAAGAGAAGCAAACTCTTTTCTCCGTTCCTGTGCACGTGAGAACCTGAACCAAAGCCGCAAAAGGTACCAAACTAGGAGTCAGAGTCAAAGAAGGAGGCAGAATCAAAAGAGAAGATAAGCTCAGCCACCCCAGAATGAGAGACCCTGGAGAAGTACAACCTGGGCAGCCAGTAACTGAATAGAAAAGGTCAGACAGTTTAGAATTGTGTCTCCAGTGGTCTGCTTTCTTAGCAATGGTTAACCAGGAAAAGACTGACTCTCACACTAACATAGTAAACTGATGGCTGCGATTAAAATAAACATCGAATGGTGAGAAGATGATATTTGTGTGTGTGTGAATTTTCTGATGGGAAGGGAGGGAAGGAAGAAAAGAGGTGGGCACCTGAGTGGGGAGGGGTGCGCGGTCCCGAGAGATTGGGGGACAGACCCTGAGGTCCCCAGTTAGCCAGAGAGGAGAGGCCTGGACTGGGTCAGGAGTCTGCACTGAAGATGGCGAACCCTGCTTAGCAATTGATCTCAGCGGCAAGGAGTAGTGGTGTGGTGTTACTGCCATTGTTTGGGGTGTGGAATGACATTAGGGTCTAGATTGCCAGAACCCAGATGGGAAGAGGGTTTCACATGGGGATGGTGAATGTCATAGTTCCCCTGAGAGAGGCAGGCAGAAATCACATCCTGGCCACTTATGTCATAATGGGCTTTGTTGCATCACTCACCTTTGCTGTCAGCTAAAGGTGCTCAGGAGGCACAAAATGCTGATACAACTGAAACCCACAACCAGCACTCCCAAAGATTAAAATAATGTTTGGAGGGAACAGACCAAATATCACTTAGGCCACTGTTTTCCTAAGAAATTGGTGGGAGCAGTGTGTTCCCAAGGGCAGGGCAGTGGAGGTGGCCCAATCCCGGTGCAGAAGACAAACAGGATCACCACACACGGATAATCTTTTTGGGTGGTGGGCACCATGCAGTTTGTGGGATCTTAGTTCCCTGACCAGGGATTGAACCGGTTCCCCTTCCAGTGAAAGCATGGAGTCCTAACCCCTGGACAGCCAGAGAAGTCAGGACAGAGACTTTTGATACAAGTATTAACATGAGACTGAGTAAAAGCTGGTCTTATATGAATCATCATCCCCTAGTATTTCTAAATAACTACAGTCGTCAAACCTTCTTCCCCCAAAAAATCTTTTGTAGTCCAAGCTCTGCAAGTTTTTGTGGTTTAAATATAAGAGTATGGGGTATCTCATTTGAAGGCAAATTGGAAGTGGTCAAACAAGAGATGGCAAGGGTGAACGTCGACATTCTAGGAATCAGTGGACTAAAATGGACTGGAATGGGTGAATTTAACTCAGATGACCATTATATCTAGTACTGTGGGCAGGAACTCCTCAGAAGACATGGAGTAGCCATCATAGTCAACAAAAGAGTCCGAAATGCAGTACTTGGACGCAGTCTCACAAACGACAGAATGATCTCTGTTCGTCTCCAAGGCAAACCATTCAATAGCACAGTTATCCAAGTCTCTGCCCCAAGCAGTAACGCTGAAGAAACTGAAGTTGAACGGTTTTATGAAGACCTACAAGACCTTTTAGAACGAACCCCCCCCCCAAAAGATGTCCTTTTCATTAGAGGGGTCTGGAATGCAAAAGTAGGAAGTCAAGAAACACCTGGAGCAACAGGCAAATTTGGCCTTGGAGTGCAGAATGAAGCAGGGCAAAGACTAATAGAGTTTCGCCAAGAAAATGCACTGGTCACAGCAAATACCCTCTTCCAACAACACAAGTAAGACTCTACACATGGACATCACCAGATGGTCAACACCGAAATCAGATTGATTATATCCTTTGCCGCCAAAGATGGAGAAGCTCTATACAGTCAACAAAAACAAGACCAGGAGCAGACTGTGGCTCAGGTCATGAACTCCTTATTACCAAATCCAGACTCAAATGGAAGAAAATAGGGAAAAACCACTAGAGCATTCAGGTATGACTTCAATCAAATCCCTTATGATTATGCAGTGGAAGTGAGAAATAGATTTAAGGGCCCAGATCTGATAGATAGAGTGCCTGATGAACTATGGAATGAGGTTGGTGACATTGTACAGGAGGCAGGGATCAAGACCACCCCCATGGAAAAGAAATGCAAAAAAAGCACAATGGCTGTCTGGGGAGGCCTTACAAATAGCTGTGAAAAGAAGAGGAGCAAAAAGCAAAGGAGAAAAGCAAAGATATAAGCATCTGAATGCAGAGTTGGTGATGGACAGGGAGGCCTGGCGTGCTGTGACTCATGGGGTCACAAAGAGTCGGACACGACTGAGCGACTGAAGCGAACTAACGGGGAAACACACATGACACCAAAGAATTTATGTCTATTTTTGCCATTAAATAAAACAAATGCAGACTAATGTGAGAAGGAACTGTATTTGACACGACAATGGTGAGAGGGCCATCGCCCACACAGCAAAAGTAATGGTGAAAATTCTCCAAGATAAGCTTCAACAGTACGTAGACCAAGAACATTCCGATGTTTAAGCTGCATTGAGAAAAGGCAGAGGAACAAGAGATGCAATTGCCAACATCGGTTGGTTCATAGAAAAAGCAAGAGACATCCAGAGAAACATCTACTTCTGCTTTGCCAACTATGCCACAGCATTTGACTGGTGGATCACATCAAATTGTGGGCAATACTCAAAGAGATCGGTATACCTGACCAACTTCCCTGACTCTTGAGTAATCTGTATGCACGTCAAGAAGCAACATTTAGAACTGGACATGGAACAATGACTGGTTCCAAACTGGGAAAGGAGTACATCAAGGCTGTACATTGTAACCTTGCTTACTTAACTTAGATTCAGAGTACATCATGTAAATATCAGATTGGATGAAGCACAAGATGGAATGAAGATTGCCAGGAGAAATATGAATAAATTCAGAAATGCAGACAACACCACGCTTAAGGCAGAAAGCATAAAGAAAACAAAGACCATCTTGATGAGGGTGAAAGAGGATAGAGAGAAAGCTAACTTAAATCAACGTCCGAAAAACCAAGGTCATGGCATCCGGTCCAATCATGTTATGGCAAATAGAGGGGGAGACAATGGAAACAGTGACAGACTTTATTTTCGTGGGCTTCAACATCACAGCAGATGCTGACTGCAGCCATGAAATTAAAAGTCACTTGCTCCATGGAAGAAAAGCCATGACTGACCCAGAAAGCATATCAAAAAGCAGAGACATCACTTTGCTGCCAGAGGTCCGTATGTCAAAGCGAAGGTTGTTTCAGTAGCCGAATATGGATGTGATTGTTAGACCATAAAGACAGCTGAGGACTGAATAATTGATGCTTTTGAACTGTGGTGGTAGAGAAGATTTCTTGAGAGTCCCTTGGCCTGCAAGGAAATCAAACCCGTCAACCCTAACGGAAATCAATCCTGATTATTCACTAGAAGGACTGACATTGTAGCTGAAACTCCAGTTCTTTGTCCACCTGATGCAAAGAACTGACTCATTGGAAAAGATTCTGATGCTGGCAAGGAATGAAGGCCAGAGGAGAAGGAGATGACAGAGGATGAGATGGTTGGATGGCATCGGGGATTCGATGGACTTGAGTTTCAGCAAGCTCTGGGAGTTGGTGATGGACAGGGAAGCCTGGTGTGCTGCAGTCCATGGGGCTGCACAGAGTCATGTCGGGAGCCACGTCAGGCGTTACTGACAAAATGGAGGCACGGCCCAAAGCCCCTCTCTTTCTCCCACAAGCACGGACCTGGGATGAAGCAGTTGGGCCTTGTGATTCTGACTTTTTCTTTCCTCTCCTTGGCTGAGTTGACTACAAAGGAACATTAAGGTTCTTAATGTTCTTGAGAGGAGCACGAGAAGGCAGAAAGCCTTGTCTGCAGCTGTGCTCAGAGAAAAATTCATAAAGCTAATCCCTGACATTTGTTCAAGGACTTTTACAAAAGAGTGTTCCAGGACGAGCAAAGAGGTCAGCTTGAGGCCACGGGAGGGATTGCTATCTGAAGCCTATTTGTGAGGAAAATGTTTATGGCAAAGGCATTTACTGAATTTAGAGCTTAGAAATAATTAAATAGTTAGAAGTTAAAGATTTAAGGAATGCTGTAATGGTAGCATATTTTATTATAGCTGATAGATTTAGGAAATTTAAAGATACTAATAGCTAGAAGCCTTTTTAAGAGATAGTGAGCTCAGGATGCTAGGGGCAAATAGGATTTAGAAAGATAAGAAATAAACGGAGGAATGTAGCATGAGTTACAATATAATCACAAGTTAAAGATAGGACACATTAAGAGGAAGTAGATAATAGATGGTAAAGCTGAGTCCGAGAGAATCGCTGAAGCAGGAACTCTGTTTGAAGAGCAACAATGATTTATGGAGATAATCAATCTGAATGTGATAAGAAAACTGAAAATGTCAAACTTCTGACCTAATGCTTTTGTAAAAGTATAAAAGAAAACCTTAAACTTGAAATAAATGTGCAGTCCAGGAAAACTGAGAGGCTGCGTCGTTACTCGCGGACACCATCCCTCCCTTCAGATTGAATCCCTGGCTGCTGGAGCTGGACTCTGGCAGAGTCGGGCACAACTGAACGACTGAAAAGAACTGATTGCAATAGGGAGAATGTTTTGAACACACGTTCTTAACATGTCTCAAAATGGAAGAGAAAATGATATTTCTTTAACATGAAAGGATAAGCAGGGTGAGCAACAACTCTGTGTGTGTGTGTGTGTGTGTGTGTGTGTGTGTGAGTTTGTGTATCTGTGTGTGTGTGTGTATGTGTGTGTGTGTGTGTGTGTGTGTCTGTGAGAGATGGGGCAAGAGGTGGGGATGGATGAACAGACAGCTTGATGGGGCAGTGTGACAGGAAGTGTTTCTTTCTGTAGTGAGCTGATTCTTAGAATGAGCTGTTAAGGGAGCCAGAAAGGTCTGACGCTTAGTGCTTGCTCAAGCTTGGGGGAAAGCTGAAGTTCAGAGGAGAGAAGGTTGGTTAAAGCTTAGCCAAGCCAAATCAGTGGGTATATTATGGATGACTGTGAGCACTTGGCCAGTCTCTGCTGTTGTTTAAGAGAGGCAAAGTCAGCCCTTAGACAGTATTGTTGTTACCAAAATTGCCAGTCCATGTGCTTGATGCAGAATGAGGCCCATCAAAACTTAAGGTTTGAGTTTGGGACAGGGAAAGGTTTATTACAGATTCATACAAGGATGAGGGTGGCTCTTGCCCTAAGAACCCAAAGTTACTGAACGTGTTCAGTAAGTATGTTTAACAGCAAAGGTTAGAGAAAGTTGTGGTAAGTTGTTTGAGACTTCGTGGTGTCACACCCTTTGTGCTTAAGGTTAGGTCATGGTCAGGTAATGATGTTCCTAAATATCTCTATCAGATGGATGTCATTTTCTGTCCTGACAAGAGAGGGCAAAGTCTCAAGGAACAACTTTCCCCATGAAATGTCCCATCCTGGTCAAACAGAAACAGGTTTCAATTGGCAGCTCCTTCAGGGCAAGCTTCCCATATTCTACCCAGCTCTCATCCTCGATGGAGCCAGGTACCCAACACAATAGGTCCTGTCTCCTCAAGCTGTCCAACTGAGGAGACCAGTTCTCACAGACTGAGACCCAGAAAGATGGCCACCTGCTATTAAGTTGCAGAGACAGGGATGGGGGAGAGGTTCACCGCTCCTCACGGCCTGGGCCAAGGCTAGTGGAGGGACTTAGTGAGGGCTCTGAATCACTAAAGGATGTAGTCCCCAGTCTATTCCCTGGGACCATCCAGCTCACCCACTGGCGCAACGTTGGGTGATCTCCAGGCCTTCCAAAAGCATGCCAGAATCTCTCTTCTCTCACTTTCCACCTGATGACCACCACACCACCCTTACTTAATCACTTCCCCAATGGTCCCTCATTGACAGTAACTGTGGGCAGGGCCCACTGAGGTGTTGATCAATAGCTGAGCAGGACAATGAATGGCCACTCCTTGACAGTTGGCGGCTTGTAAATGGGGCCACCTGAGGCACCAAGCAAGGCTGAGCCACACCTGTTGCCTAGGAACAGGGTGGGTTGAAAAGAAGCACACCAATGGCGAACTGCATAGGGCTGTGCTCACTCTGCTCTGTTACACTGTGCATAGAATAAGAATCACTGTGAGGTTAAGGTTTGTCAAAGTCGTTCTCAAGGTGGGCTGGCTTTCACATTCTTGTTGGCTTTGAAATATTAGCTATGCTATATGCGGCACATGTGATCATGTGGCAGCTGTGGGAGGGGCATATAGATGAGCACGGCTCACAGGCATGCCTGGCAATACAATGAAAAGAATGATGCACCAAAGTTAAAGAAGCCTGTGAAATCAAATCCTGATTTGGAGCAGAGTCAATTAAACAGAGTAAAGCACACTGGACCCAACGTCTCCTTAGGTAACAGAGCAGCATGAGCACAGCCCTTAGCAGGTAGCCATTGCTGTGCCTGATGACTCCACATCCTGTTACTAAGCAACCGGTCTTGCCTAGCAATTGGACAGTGCAACCCTGGGCCCTGCCCATAAGCAACCAACTATCAATGAGGTACCTACTGGTACTTCTCCTGCTCAGCTATTGGTCAGCTCCACAGTGGGCCCTATCTGATGATCACTGTTAATGTGGGCCCACTGGGGAAGTGACTCACTCAAGAGTTAGGGGCAGAGTGGTAAACGGACTCTTGCCTTTGGGCACCTTCCTTTTCTTTTCTTCATTTTTTTGTAAATCGGGAATGTATTTCTGGTAGATGGGGCAAGGTGAGTTTCCCTCCTCAATATGAGAGTTGAAGTGTCCCCAACAATATTAGTGGAGGAGGCATTTAACACTTTCTTTGCTCTGAAGTGTAATCTTATGGAGACGGTGTATAGATCTTGGGGCAACGGACTGAAGATGCACCAAGCCTTGGGGTCTCTAAAGCTCATTGGAGTAGAAAAAACTTCCAACCTGTTCTTAATTACCTGCTTGTTCTTCAGTTCCTTAAGCCCCTCAAGAACCCCTGATAGGAAGAGGGTGGTCTAAAGATGAAGTGACTAGAGGACTCTGAAGTGCTGAAATGGGATGAAAAGTGTTTGGCAGAGGTTCATACAGGGATGGAGGGGGCAGGAGTGTGGAAGGGGGACATCCAAGTCCAAGAATAAAGGGCACTGAAGGAAAGTCTGAGGGTCATGAGAAGAAACACCATGCCCCTGAATCACCACTCCCCAGAATCAAACACACAGAGGGGTCAAGGGTGGGAAAGGTGTATCATGGCCTCCCTCAGCACCCACTAACCCATGTTGATGGGCACAGTGGTACATTGTGATGTCTAAGACCCTAAAGCCACCATTGGCTGGGGGAGTGCCTAGCTGACCAATCAGAGTGAAGGGTGTGGCTCCTCATTGTCCTGGGAAGGTATATATAGGGAGGTCAGAGGCAGAGATTCTGGGTTAGGCCACTTCATGGTGTCATCATGGCTACGGTAACCAGGAAGCCACGGCAGCCAAGAAGAGTTGCAGTGCGGTTTGCTTCCAGCATGAAAGGAAGAAAGAAGACCCTTTGGCAACGGAGATACAGAGGCAGTGTCAAGGTAAGATGATTCCATCGACACTCCCCAGGTTCTCCATTGACTTTGGTGCCCAAGACCTCTACACTGCCCTTGCCTGGCGCAAAAGTCCTCATCAGGCCACCTCCCTTTTCATGAAATCTCCCTTCCAACTCAGTTGTTATACTCTTTCCTCAAAACTCATACCCTTCTTTTGTCTTTCAAGGCACGAAATATGACCGTGAGCGTCAGAAGACCTCTAAAAGGAACCTTGAGAAAGAAAATCCGATCGTACGCCACTCCGTCGAAGAAGGTGAAGAAAACAAGAGAAGCAAACTGTTTTCTCCGTTCCTGTGCACGTGAGAACCTGAACCAAAGCCGCAAAAGGTACCAAACTAGGAGTCAGAGTCAAAGAAGGAGGCAGAATCAAAAGAGAAGATAAGCTCAGCCACCCCAGAATGAGAGACCCTGGAGAAGTACAACCTGGGCAGCCAGTAACTGAATAGAAAAGGTCAGACAGTTTAGAATTGTGTCTCCAGTGGTCTGCTTTCTTAGCAATGGTTAACCAGGAAAAGACTGACTCTCACACTAACATAGTAAACTGATGGCTGCGATTAAAATAAACATCGAATGGTGAGAAGATGATATTTGTGTGTGTGTGAATTTTCTGATGGGAAGGGAGGGAAGGAAGAAAAGAGGTGGGCACCTGAGTGGGGAGGGGTGCGCGGTCCCGAGAGATTGGGGGACAGACCCTGAGGTCCCCAGTTAGCCAGAGAGGAGAGGCCTGGACTGGGTCAGGAGTCTGCACTGAAGATGGCGAACCCTGCTTAGCAATTGATCTCAGCGGCAAGGAGTAGTGGTGTGGTGTTACTGCCATTGTTTGGGGTGTGGAATGACATTAGGGTCTAGATTGCCAGAACCCAGATGGGAAGAGGGTTTCACATGGGGATGGTGAATGTCATAGTTCCCCTGAGAGAGGCAGGCAGAAATCACATCCTGGCCACTTATGTCATCATGGGCTTTGTTGCATCACTCACCTTTGCTGTCAGCTAAAGGTGCTCAGGAGGCACAAAATGCTGATACAACTGAAACCCACAACCAGCACTCCCAAAGATTAAAATAATGTTTGGAGGGAACAGACCAAATATCACTTAGGCCACTGTTTTCCTAAGAAATTGGTGGGAGCAGTGTGTTCCCAAGGGCAGGGCAGTGGAGGTGGCCCAATCCCGGTGCAGAAGACAAACAGGATCACCACACACGGATAATCTTTTTGGGTGGTGGGCACCATGCAGTTTGTGGGATCTTAGTTCCCTGACCAGGGATTGAACCGGTTCCCCTTCCAGTGAAAGCATGGAGTCCTAACCCCTGGACAGCCAGAGAAGTCAGGACAGAGACTTTTGATACAAGTATTAACATGAGACTGAGTAAAAGCTGGTCTTATATGAATCATCATCCCCTAGTATTTCTAAATAACTACAGTCGTCAAACCTTCTTCCCCCAAAAAATCTTTTGTAGTCCAAGCTCTGCAAGTTTTTGTGGTTTAAATATAAGAGTATGGGGTATCTCATTTGAAGGCAAATTGGAAGTGGTCAAACAAGAGATGGCAAGGGTGAACGTCGACATTCTAGGAATCAGTGGACTAAAATGGACTGGAATGGGTGAATTTAACTCAGATGACCATTATATCTAGTACTGTGGGCAGGAACTCCTCAGAAGACATGGAGTAGCCATCATAGTCAACAAAAGAGTCCGAAATGCAGTACTTGGACGCAGTCTCACAAACGACAGAATGATCTCTGTTCGTCTCCAAGGCAAACCATTCAATAGCACAGTTATCCAAGTCTCTGCCCCAAGCAGTAACGCTGAAGAAACTGAAGTTGAACGGTTTTATGAAGACCTACAAGACCTTTTAGAACGAACCCCCCCCCCAAAAGATGTCCTTTTCATTAGAGGGGTCTGGAATGCAAAAGTAGGAAGTCAAGAAACACCTGGAGCAACAGGCAAATTTGGCCTTGGAGTGCAGAATGAAGCAGGGCAAAGACTAATAGAGTTTCGCCAAGAAAATGCACTGGTCACAGCAAATACCCTCTTCCAACAACACAAGTAAGACTCTACACATGGACATCACCAGATGGTCAACACCGAAATCAGATTGATTATATCCTTTGCCGCCAAAGATGGAGAAGCTCTATACAGTCAACAAAAACAAGACCAGGAGCAGACTGTGGCTCAGGTCATGAACTCCTTATTACCAAATCCAGACTCAAATGGAAGAAAATAGGGAAAAACCACTAGAGCATTCAGGTATGACTTCAATCAAATCCCTTATGATTATGCAGTGGAAGTGAGAAATAGATTTAAGGGCCCAGATCTGATAGATAGAGTGCCTGATGAACTATGGAATGAGGTTGGTGACATTGTACAGGAGGCAGGGATCAAGACCACCCCCATGGAAAAGAAATGCAAAAAAAGCACAATGGCTGTCTGGGGAGGCCTTACAAATAGCTGTGAAAAGAAGAGGAGCAAAAAGCAAAGGAGAAAAGCAAAGATATAAGCATCTGAATGCAGAGTTGGTGATGGACAGGGAGGCCTGGCGTGCTGTGACTCATGGGGTCACAAAGAGTCGGACACGACTGAGCGACTGAAGCGAACTAACGGGGAAACACACATGACACCAAAGAATTTATGTCTATTTTTGCCATTAAATAAAACAAATGCAGACTAATGTGAGAAGGAACTGTATTTGACACGACAATGGTGAGAGGGCCATCGCCCACACAGCAAAAGTAATGGTGAAAATTCTCCAAGATAAGCTTCAACAGTACGTAGACCAAGAACATTCCGATGTTTAAGCTGCATTGAGAAAAGGCAGAGGAACAAGAGATGCAATTGCCAACATCGGTTGGTTCATAGAAAAAGCAAGAGACATCCAGAGAAACATCTACTTCTGCTTTGCCAACTATGCCACAGCATTTGACTGGTGGATCACATCAAATTGTGGGCAATACTCAAAGAGATCGGTATACCTGACCAACTTCCCTGACTCTTGAGTAATCTGTATGCACGTCAAGAAGCAACATTTAGAACTGGACATGGAACAATGACTGGTTCCAAACTGGGAAAGGAGTACATCAAGGCTGTACATTGTAACCTTGCTTACTTAACTTAGATTCAGAGTACATCATGTAAATATCAGATTGGATGAAGCACAAGATGGAATGAAGATTGCCAGGAGAAATATGAATAAATTCAGAAATGCAGACAACACCACGCTTAAGGCAGAAAGCATAAAGAAAACAAAGACCATCTTGATGAGGGTGAAAGAGGATAGAGAGAAAGCTAACTTAAATCAACGTCCGAAAAACCAAGGTCATGGCATCCGGTCCAATCATGTTATGGCAAATAGAGGGGGAGACAATGGAAACAGTGACAGACTTTATTTTCGTGGGCTTCAACATCACAGCAGATGCTGACTGCAGCCATGAAATTAAAAGTCACTTGCTCCATGGAAGAAAAGCCATGACTGACCCAGAAAGCATATCAAAAAGCAGAGACATCACTTTGCTGCCAGAGGTCCGTATGTCAAAGCGAAGGTTGTTTCAGTAGCCGAATATGGATGTGATTGTTAGACCATAAAGACAGCTGAGGACTGAATAATTGATGCTTTTGAACTGTGGTGGTAGAGAAGATTTCTTGAGAGTCCCTTGGCCTGCAAGGAAATCAAACCCGTCAACCCTAACGGAAATCAATCCTGATTATTCACTAGAAGGACTGACATTGTAGCTGAAACTCCAGTTCTTTGTCCACCTGATGCAAAGAACTGACTCATTGGAAAAGATTCTGATGCTGGCAAGGAATGAAGGCCAGAGGAGAAGGAGATGACAGAGGATGAGATGGTTGGATGGCATCGGGGATTCGATGGACTTGAGTTTCAGCAAGCTCTGGGAGTTGGTGATGGACAGGGAAGCCTGGTGTGCTGCAGTCCATGGGGCTGCACAGAGTCATGTCGGGAGCCACGTCAGGCGTTACTGACAAAATGGAGGCACGGCCCAAAGCCCCTCTCTTTCTCCCACAAGCACGGACCTGGGATGAAGCAGTTGGGCCTTGTGATTCTGACTTTTTCTTTCCTCTCCTTGGCTGAGTTGACTACAAAGGAACATTAAGGTTCTTAATGTTCTTGAGAGGAGCACGAGAAGGCAGAAAGCCTTGTCTGCAGCTGTGCTCAGAGAAAAATTCATAAAGCTAATCCCTGACATTTGTTCAAGGACTTTTACAAAAGAGTGTTCCAGGACGAGCAAAGAGGTCAGCTTGAGGCCACGGGAGGGATTGCTATCTGAAGCCTATTTGTGAGGAAAATGTTTATGGCAAAGGCATTTACTGAATTTAGAGCTTAGAAATAATTAAATAGTTAGAAGTTAAAGATTTAAGGAATGCTGTAATGGTAGCATATTTTATTATAGCTGATAGATTTAGGAAATTTAAAGATACTAATAGCTAGAAGCCTTTTTAAGAGATAGTGAGCTCAGGATGCTAGGGGCAAATAGGATTTAGAAAGATAAGAAATAAACGGAGGAATGTAGCATGAGTTACAATATAATCACAAGTTAAAGATAGGACACATTAAGAGGAAGTAGATAATAGATGGTAAAGCTGAGTCCGAGAGAATCGCTGAAGCAGGAACTCTGTTTGAAGAGCAACAATGATTTATGGAGATAATCAATCTGAATGTGATAAGAAAACTGAAAATGTCAAACTTCTGACCTAATGCTTTTGTAAAAGTATAAAAGAAAACCTTAAACTTGAAATAAATGTGCAGTCCAGGAAAACTGAGAGGCTGCGTCGTTACTCGCGGACACCATCCCTCCCTTCAGA
Source organism: Capricornis sumatraensis (assembly GCF_032405125.1). Taxonomy (NCBI): domain Eukaryota; kingdom Metazoa; phylum Chordata; class Mammalia; order Artiodactyla; family Bovidae; genus Capricornis; species Capricornis sumatraensis. The sequence goes on along the minus strand of NC_091092.1, from coordinate 60,643,907 downwards.
TTGAATCCCTGGCTGCTGGAGCTGGACTCTGGCAGAGTCGGGCACAACTGAACGACTGAAAAGAACTGATTGCAATAGGGAGAATGTTTTGAACACACGTTCTTAACATGTCTCAAAATGGAAGAGAAAATGATATTTCTTTAACATGAAAGGATAAGCAGGGTGAGCAACAACTCTGTGTGTGTGTGTGTGTGTGTGTGTGTGTGAGTTTGTGTATCTGTGTGTGTGTGTGTATGTGTGTGTGTGTGTGTGTGTGTGTCTGTGAGAGATGGGGCAAGAGGTGGGGATGGATGAACAGACAGCTTGATGGGGCAGTGTGACAGGAAGTGTTTCTTTCTGTAGTGAGCTGATTCTTAGAATGAGCTGTTAAGGGAGCCAGAAAGGTCTGACGCTTAGTGCTTGCTCAAGCTTGGGGGAAAGCTGAAGTTCAGAGGAGAGAAGGTTGGTTAAAGCTTAGCCAAGCCAAATCAGTGGGTATATTATGGATGACTGTGAGCACTTGGCCAGTCTCTGCTGTTGTTTAAGAGAGGCAAAGTCAGCCCTTAGACAGTATTGTTGTTACCAAAATTGCCAGTCCATGTGCTTGATGCAGAATGAGGCCCATCAAAACTTAAGGTTTGAGTTTGGGACAGGGAAAGGTTTATTACAGATTCATACAAGGATGAGGGTGGCTCTTGCCCTAAGAACCCAAAGTTACTGAACGTGTTCAGTAAGTATGTTTAACAGCAAAGGTTAGAGAAAGTTGTGGTAAGTTGTTTGAGACTTCGTGGTGTCACACCCTTTGTGCTTAAGGTTAGGTCATGGTCAGGTAATGATGTTCCTAAATATCTCTATCAGATGGATGTCATTTTCTGTCCTGACAAGAGAGGGCAAAGTCTCAAGGAACAACTTTCCCCATGAAATGTCCCATCCTGGTCAAACAGAAACAGGTTTCAATTGGCAGCTCCTTCAGGGCAAGCTTCCCATATTCTACCCAGCTCTCATCCTCGATGGAGCCAGGTACCCAACACAATAGGTCCTGTCTCCTCAAGCTGTCCAACTGAGGAGACCAGTTCTCACAGACTGAGACCCAGAAAGATGGCCACCTGCTATTAAGTTGCAGAGACAGGGATGGGGGAGAGGTTCACCGCTCCTCACGGCCTGGGCCAAGGCTAGTGGAGGGACTTAGTGAGGGCTCTGAATCACTAAAGGATGTAGTCCCCAGTCTATTCCCTGGGACCATCCAGCTCACCCACTGGCGCAACGTTGGGTGATCTCCAGGCCCTCCAAAAGCATGCCAGAATCTCTCTTCTCTCACTTTCCACCTGATGACCACCACACCACCCTTACTTAATCACTTCCCCAATGGTCCCTCATTGACAGTAACTGTGGGCAGGGCCCACTGAGGTGTTGATCAATAGCTGAGCAGGACAATGAATGGCCACTCCTTGACAGTTGGCGGCTTGTAAATGGGGCCACCTGAGGCACCAAGCAAGGCTGAGCCACACCTGTTGCCTAGGAACAGGGTGGGTTGAAAAGAAGCACACCAATGGCGAACTGCATAGGGCTGTGCTCACTCTGCTCTGTTACACTGTGCATAGAATAAGAATCACTGTGAGGTTAAGGTTTGTCAAAGTCGTTCTCAAGGTGGGCTGGCTTTCACATTCTTGTTGGCTTTGAAATATTAGCTATGCTATATGCGGCACATGTGATCATGTGGCAGCTGTGGGAGGGGCATATAGATGAGCACGGCTCACAGGCATGCCTGGCAATACAATGAAAAGAATGATGCACCAAAGTTAAAGAAGCCTGTGAAATCAAATCCTGATTTGGAGCAGAGTCAATTAAACAGAGTAAAGCACACTGGACCCAACGTCTCCTTAGGTAACAGAGCAGCATGAGCACAGCCCTTAGCAGGTAGCCATTGCTGTGCCTGATGACTCCACATCCTGTTACTAAGCAACCGGTCTTGCCTAGCAATTGGACAGTGCAACCCTGGGCCCTGCCCATAAGCAACCAACTATCAATGAGGTACCTACTGGTACTTCTCCTGCTCAGCTATTGGTCAGCTCCACAGTGGGCCCTATCTGATGATCACTGTTAATGTGGGCCCACTGGGGAAGTGACTCACTCAAGAGTTAGGGGCAGAGTGGTAAACGGACTCTTGCCTTTGGGCACCTTCCTTTTCTTTTCTTCATTTTTTTGTAAATCGGGAATGTATTTCTGGTAGATGGGGCAAGGTGAGTTTCCCTCCTCAATATGAGAGTTGAAGTGTCCCCAACAATATTAGTGGAGGAGGCATTTAACACTTTCTTTGCTCTGAAGTGTAATCTTATGGAGACGGTGTATAGATCTTGGGGCAACGGACTGAAGATGCACCAAGCCTTGGGGTCTCTAAAGCTCATTGGAGTAGAAAAAACTTCCAACCTGTTCTTAATTACCTGCTTGTTCTTCAGTTCCTTAAGCCCCTCAAGAACCCCTGATAGGAAGAGGGTGGTCTAAAGATGAAGTGACTAGAGGACTCTGAAGTGCTGAAATGGGATGAAAAGTGTTTGGCAGAGGTTCATACAGGGATGGAGGGGGCAGGAGTGTGGAAGGGGGACATCCAAGTCCAAGAATAAAGGGCACTGAAGGAAAGTCTGAGGGTCATGAGAAGAAACACCATGCCCCTGAATCACCACTCCCCAGAATCAAACACACAGAGGGGTCAAGGGTGGGAAAGGTGTATCATGGCCTCCCTCAGCACCCACTAACCCATGTTGATGGGCACAGTGGTACATTGTGATGTCTAAGACCCTAAAGCCACCATTGGCTGGGGGAGTGCCTAGCTGACCAATCAGAGTGAAGGGTGTGGCTCCTCATTGTCCTGGGAAGGTATATATAGGGAGGTCAGAGGCAGAGATTCTGGGTTAGGCCACTTCATGGTGTCATCATGGCTACGGTAACCAGGAAGCCACGGCAGCCAAGAAGAGTTGCAGTGCGGTTTGCTTCCAGCATGAAAGGAAGAAAGAAGACCCTTTGGCAACGGAGATACAGAGGCAGTGTCAAGGTAAGATGATTCCATCGACACTCCCCAGGTTCTCCATTGACTTTGGTGCCCAAGACCTCTACACTGCCCTTGCCTGGCGCAAAAGTCCTCATCAGGCCACCTCCCTTTTCATGAAATCTCCCTTCCAACTCAGTTGTTATACTCTTTCCTCAAAACTCATACCCTTCTTTTGTCTTTCAAGGCACGAAATATGACCGTGAGCGTCAGAAGACCTCTAAAAGGAACCTTGAGAAAGAAAATCCGATCGTACGCCACTCCGTCGAAGAAGGTGAAGAAAACAAGAGAAGCAAACTGTTTTCTCCGTTCCTGTGCACGTGAGAACCTGAACCAAAGCCGCAAAAGGTACCAAACTAGGAGTCAGAGTCAAAGAAGGAGGCAGAATCAAAAGAGAAGATAAGCTCAGCCACCCCAGAATGAGAGACCCTGGAGAAGTACAACCTGGGCAGCCAGTAACTGAATAGAAAAGGTCAGACAGTTTAGAATTGTGTCTCCAGTGGTCTGCTTTCTTAGCAATGGTTAACCAGGAAAAGACTGACTCTCACACTAACATAGTAAACTGATGGCTGCGATTAAAATAAACATCGAATGGTGAGAAGATGATATTTGTGTGTGTGTGAATTTTCTGATGGGAAGGGAGGGAAGGAAGAAAAGAGGTGGGCACCTGAGTGGGGAGGGGTGCGCGGTCCCGAGAGATTGGGGGACAGACCCTGAGGTCCCCAGTTAGCCAGAGAGGAGAGGCCTGGACTGGGTCAGGAGTCTGCACTGAAGATGGCGAACCCTGCTTAGCAATTGATCTCAGCGGCAAGGAGTAGTGGTGTGGTGTTACTGCCATTGTTTGGGGTGTGGAATGACATTAGGGTCTAGATTGCCAGAACCCAGATGGGAAGAGGGTTTCACATGGGGATGGCGAATGTCATAGTTCCCCTGAGAGAGGCAGGCAGAAATCACATCCTGGCCACTTATGTCATAATGGGCTTTGTTGCATCACTCACCTTTGCTGTCAGCTAAAGGTGCTCAGGAGGCACAAAATGCTGATACAACTGAAACCCACAACCAGCACTCCCAAAGATTAAAATAATGTTTGGAGGGAACAGACCAAATATCACTTAGGCCACTGTTTTCCTAAGAAATTGGTGGGAGCAGTGTGTTCCCAAGGGCAGGGCAGTGGAGGTGGCCCAATCCCGGTGCAGAAGACAAACAGGATCACCACACACGGATAATCTTTTTGGGTGGTGGGCACCATGCAGTTTGTGGGATCTTAGTTCCCTGACCAGGGATTGAACCGGTTCCCCTTCCAGTGAAAGCATGGAGTCCTAACCCCTGGACAGCCAGAGAAGTCAGGACAGAGACTTTTGATACAAGTATTAACATGAGACTGAGTAAAAGCTGGTCTTATATGAATCATCATCCCCTAGAATTTCTAAATAACTACAGTCGTCAAACCTTCTTCCCCCAAAAAATCTTTTGTAGTCCAAGCTCTGCAAGTTTTTGTGGTTTAAATATAAGAGTATGGGGTATCTCATTTGAAGGCAAATTGGAAGTGGTCAAACAAGAGATGGCAAGGGTGAACGTCGACATTCTAGGAATCAGCGAACTAAAATGGACTGGAGTGGGTGAATTTAACTCAGATGACCATTATATCTAGTACTGCGGGCAGGAACTCCTCAGAAGACATGGAGTAGCCATCATAGTCAACAAAAGAGTCCGAAATGCAGTACTTGGACGCAATCTCACAAACGACAGAATGATCTCTGTTCGTCTCCAAGGCAAACCATTCAATAGCACAGTTATCCAAGTCTCTGCCCCAAGCAGTAACGCTGAAGAAACTGAAGTTGAACGGTTTTATGAAGACCTACAAGACCTTTTAGAACGAACCCCCCAAAAAGATGTTCTTTTCATTAGAGGGGTCTGGAATGCAAAAGTAGGAAGTCAAGAAACACCTGGAGCAACAGGCAAATTTGGCCTTGGAGTGCAGAATGAAGCAGGGCAAAGACTAATAGAGTTTCGCCAAGAAAATGCACTGGTCACAGCAAATACCCTCTTCCAACAACACAAGTAAGACTCTACACATGGACATCACCAGATGGTCAACACCAAAATCAGATTGATTATATCCTTTGCCGCCAAAGATGGAGAAGCTCTATACAGTCAACAAAAACAAGACCAGGAGCAGACTGTGGCTCAGGTCATGAACTCCTTATTACCAAATCCAGACTCAAATGGAAGAAAATAGGGAAAAACCACTAGAGCATTCAGGTATGACTTCAATCAAATCCCTTATGATTATGCAGTGGAAGTGAGAAATAGATTTAAGGGCCCAGATCTGATAGATAGAGTGCCTGATGAACTATGGAATGAGGTTGGTGACATTGTACAGGAGGCAGGGATCAAGACCACCCCCATGGAAAAGAAATGCAAAAAAGCACAATGGCTGTCTGGGGAGGCCTTACAAATAGCTGTGAAAAGAAGAGGAGCAAAAAGCAAAGGAGAAAAGCAAAGATATAAGCATCTGAATGCAGAGTTGGTGATGGACAGGGAGGCCTGGCGTGCTGTGACTCATGGGGTCACAAAGAGTCGGACACGACTGAGCGACTGAAGCGAACTAACGGGGAAACACACATGACACCAAAGAATTTATGTCTATTTTTGCCATTAAATAAAACAAATGCAGACTAATGTGAGAAGGAACTGTATTTGACACGACAATGGTGAGAGGGCCATCGCCCACACAGCAAAAGTAATGGTGAAAATTCTCCAAGATAAGCTTCAACAGTACGTAGACCAAGAACATTCCGATGTTTAAGCTGCATTGAGAAAAGGCAGAGGAACAAGAGATGCAATTGCCAACATCGGTTGGTTCATAGAAAAAGCAAGAGACATCCAGAGAAACATCTACTTCTGCTTTGCCAACTATGCCACAGCATTTGACTGGTGGATCACATCAAATTGTGGGCAATACTCAAAGAGATCGGTATACCTGACCAACTTCCCTGACTCTTGAGTAATCTGTATGCACGTCAAGAAGCAACATTTAGAACTGGACATGGAACAATGACTGGTTCCAAACTGGGAAAGGAGTACATCAAGGCTGTACATTGTAACCTTGCTTACTTAACTTAGATTCAGAGTACATCATGTAAATATCAGATTGGATGAAGCACAAGATGGAATGAAGATTGCCAGGAGAAATATGAATAAATTCAGAAATGCAGACAACACCACGCTTAAGGCAGAAAGCATAAAGAAACCAAAGACCATCTTGATGAGGGTGAAAGAGGATAGAGAGAAAGCTAACTTAAATCAACGTCCGAAAAACCAAGGTCATGGCATCCGGTCCAATCATGTTATGGCAAATAGAGGGGGAGACAATGGAAACAGTGACAGACTTTATTTTCGTGGGCTTCAACATCACAGCAGATGCTGACTGCAGCCATGAAATTAAAAGTCACTTGCTCCATGGAAGAAAAGCCATGACTGACCCAGAAAGCATATCAAAAAGCAGAGACATCACTTTGCTGCCAGAGGTCCGTATGTCAAAGCGAAGGTTGTTTCAGTAGCCGAATATGGATGTGATTGTTAGACCATAAAGACAGCTGAGGACTGAATAATTGATGCTTTTGAACTGTGGTGGTAGAGAAGATTTCTTGAGAGTCCCTTGGCCTGCAAGGAAATCAAACCCGTCAACCCTAACGGAAATCAATCCTGATTATTCACTAGAAGGACTGACATTGTAGCTGAAACTCCAGTTCTTTGTCCACCTGATGCAAAGAACTGACTCATTGGAAAAGATTCTGATGCTGGCAAGGAATGAAGGCCAGAGGAGAAGGAGATGACAGAGGATGAGATGGTTGGATGGCATCGGGGATTCGATGGACTTGAGTTTCAGCAAGCTCTGGGAGTTGGTGATGGACAGGGAAGCCTGGTGTGCTGCAGTCCATGGGGCTGCACAGAGTCATGTCGGGAGCCACGTCAGGCGTTACTGACAAAATGGAGGCACGGCCCAAAGCCCCTCTCTTTCTCCCACAAGCACGGACCTGGGATGAAGCAGTTGGGCCTTGTGATTCTGACTTTTTCTTTCCTCTCCTTGGCTGAGTTGACTACAAAGGAACATTAAGGTTCTTAATGTTCTTGAGAGGAGCACGAGAAGGCAGAAAGCCTTGTCTGCAGCTGTGCTCAGAGAAAAATTCATAAAGCTAATCCCTGACATTTGTTCAAGGACTTTTACAAAAGAGTGTTCCAGGATGAGCAAAGAGGTCAGCTTGAGGCCACGGGAGGGATTGCTATCTGAAGCCTATTTGTGAGGAAAATGTTTATGGCAAAGGCATTTACTGAATTTAGAGCTTAGAAATAATTAAATAGTTAGAAGTTAAAGATTTAAGGAATGCTGTAATGGTAGCATATTTTATTATAGCTGATAGATTTAGGAAATTTAAAGATACTAATAGCTAGAAGCCTTTTTAAGAGATAGTGAGCTCAGGATGTTAGGGGCAAATAGGATTTAGAAAGATAAGAAACAAACGGAGGAATGTAGCATGAGTTACAATATAATCACAAGTTAACGATAGGACACATTAAGAGGAAGTAGATAATAGATGGTAAAGCTGAGTCCGAGAGAATCGCTGAAGCAGGAACTCTGTTTGAAGAGCAACAATGATTTATGGAGATAATAAATCTGACTGTGATAAGAAAACTGAAAATGTCAAACTTCTGACCTAATGCTTTTGTAAAAGTATAAAAGAAAACCTTAAACTTGAAATAAATGTGCAGTCCAGGAAAACTGAGAGGCTGCGTCGTTACTCGCGGACACCATCCCTCCCTTCAGATTGAATCCCTGGCTGCTGGAGCTGGACTCTGGCAGAGTCGGGCACAACTTAACGACTGAAAAGAACTGATTGCAATAGGGAGAATGTTTTGAACACACGTTCTTAACATGTCTGAAAATGGAAGAGAAAATGATATTTCTTTAACATGAAAGGATAAGCAGGGTGAGCAACAACTCTGTGTGTGTGTGTGTGTGTGTGAGTTTGTGTATCTGTGTGTGTGTGTGTGTATGTGTGTGTGTGTGTGTGTGTGTGTGTGTCTGTGAGAGATGGGGCAAGAGGTGGGGATGGATGAACAGACAGCTTGATGGAGCAGTGTGACAGGAAGTGTTTCTTTCTGTAGTGAGCTGATTCTTAGAATGAGCTGTTAAGGGAGCCAGAAAGGTCTGACGCTTAGTGCTTGCTCAAGCTTGGGGGAAAGCTGAAGTTCAGAGGAGAGAAGGTTGGTTAAAGCTTAGCCAAGCCAAATCAGTGGGTATATTATGGATGACTGTGAGCACTTGGCCAGTCTCTGCTGTTGTTTAAGAGAGGCAAAGTCAGCCCTTAGACAGTATTGTTGTTACCAAAATTGCCAGTCCATGTGCTTGATGCAGAATGAGGCCCATGAAAACTTAAGGTTTGAGTTTGGGACAGGGAAAGGTTTATTACAGATTCATACAAGGATGAGGGTGGCTCTTGCCCTAAGAACCCAAAGTTACTGAACGTGTTCAGTAAGTATGTTTAACAGCAAAGGTTAGAGAAAGTTGTGGTAAGTTGTTTGAGACTTCGTGGTGTCACACCCTTTGTGCTTAAGGTTAGGTCATGGTCAGGTAATGATGTTCCTAAATATCTCTATCAGATGGATGTCATTTTCTGTCCTGACAAGAGAGGGCAAAGTCTCAAGGAACAACTTTCCCCATGAAATGTCCCATCCTGGTCAAACAGAAACAGGTTTCAATTGGCAGCTCCTTCAGGGCAAGCTTCCCATATTCTACCCAGCTCTCATCCTCGATGGAGCCAGGTACCCAACACAATAGGTCCTGTCTCCTCAAGCTGTCCAACTGAGGAGACCAGTTCTCACAGACTGAGACCCAGAAAGATGGCCACCTGCTATTAAGTTGCAGAGACAGGGATGGGGGAGAGGTTCACCGCTCCTCACGGCCTGGGCCAAGGCTAGTGGAGGGACTTAGTGAGGGCTCTGAATCACTAAAGGATGTAGTCCCCAGTCTATTCCCTGGGACCATCCAGCTCACCCACTGGCGCAACGTTGGGTGATCTCCAGGCCCTCCAAAAGCATGCCAGAATCTCTCTTCTCTCACTTTCCACCTGATGACCACCACACCACCCTTACTTAATCACTTCCCCAATGGTCCCTCATTGACAGTAACTGTGGGCAGGGCCCACTGAGGTGTTGATCAATAGCTGAGCAGGACAATGAATGGCCACTCCTTGACAGTTGGCGGCTTGTAAATGGGGCCACCTGAGGCACCAAGCAAGGCTGAGCCACACCTGTTGCCTAGGAACAGGGTGGGTTGAAAAGAAGCACACCAATGGCGAACTGCATAGGGCTGTGCTCACTCTGCTCTGTTACACTGTGCATAGAATAAGAATCACTGTGAGGTTAAGGTTTGTCAAAGTCGTTCTCAAGGTGGGCTGGCTTTCACATTCTTGTTGGCTTTGAAATATTAGCTATGCTATATGCGGCACATGTGATCACGTGGCAGCTGTGGGAGGGGCATATAGATGAGCACGGCTCACAGGCATGCCTGGCAATACAATGAAAAGAATGATGTACCAAAGTTAAAGAAGCCTGTGAAATCAAATCCTGATTAGGAACAGAGTCAATTAAACAGAGTAAAGCACACTGGACCCAACGTCTCCTTAGGTAACAGAGCAGCATGAGCACAGCCCTTAGCAGGTAGCCATTGCTGTGCCTGATGACTCCACATCCTGTTACTAAGCAACCGGTCTTGCCTAGCGATTGGACAGTGCAACCCTGGGCCCTGCCCATAAGCAACCAACTATCAATGAGGTACCTACTGGTACTTCTCCTGCTCAGCTATTGGTCAGCTCCACAGTGGGCCCTATCTGATGATCACTGTTAATGTGGGCCCACTGGGGAAGTGACTCACTCAAGAGTTAGGGGCACAGTGGTAAACGGACTCTTGCCTTTGGGCACCTTCCTTTTCTTTTCTTCATTATTTTGTAAATCGGGAATGTATTTCTGGTAGATGGGGCAAGGTGAGTTTCCCTCCTCAATATGAGAGTTGAAGTGTCCCCAACAATATTAGTGGAGGAGGCATTTAACACTTTCTTTGCTCTGAAGTGTAATCTTATGGAGACGGTGTATAGATCTTGGGGCAACGGACTGAAGATGCACCAAGCCTTGGGGTCTCTAAAGCTCATTGGAGTAGAAAAAACTTCCAACCTGTTCTTAATTACCTGCTTGTTCTTCAGTTCTTTAAGCCCCTCAAGAACCCCTGATAGGAAGAGGGTGGTCTAAAGATGAAGTGACTAGAGGACTCTGAAGTGCTGAAATGGGATGAAAAGTGTTTGGCAGAGGTTCATACAGGGATGGAGGGGGCAGGAGTGTGGAAGGGGGACATCCAAGTCCAAGAATAAAGGGCACTGAAGGAAAGTCTGAGGGTCATGAGAAGAAACACCATGCCCCTGAATCACCACTCCCCAGAATCAAACACACAGAGGGGTCAAGGGTGGGAAAGGTGTATCATGGCCTCCCTCAGCACCCACTAACCCATGTTGATGGGCACAGTGGTACATTGTGATGTCTAAGACCCTAAAGCCACCATTGGCTGGGGGAGTGCCTAGCTGACCAATCAGAGTGAAGGGTGTGGCTCCTCATTGTCCTGGGAAGGTATATATAGGGAGGTCAGAGGCAGAGATTCTGGGTTAGGCCACTTCATGGTGTCATCATGGCTACGGTAACCAGGAAGCCACGGCAGCCAAGAAGAGTTGCAGTGTGGTTTGCTTCCAGCATGAAAGGAAGAAAGAAGACCCTTTGGCAACGGAGATACAGAGGCAGTGTCAAGGTAAGATGATTCCATCGACACTCCCCAGGTTCTCCTTTGACTTTGGTGCCCAAGACCTCTACACTGCCCTTGCCTGGCGCAAAAGTCCTCATCAGGCCACCTCCCTTTTCATGAAATCTCCCTTCCAACTCAGTTGTTATACTCTTTCCTCAAAACTCATACCCTTCTTTTGTCTTTCAAGGCACGAAATATGACCGTGAGCGTCAGAAGACCTCTAAAAGGAACCTTGAGAAAGAAAATCCGATCGTACGCCACTCCGTCGAAGAAGGTGAAGAAAACAAGAGAAGCAAACTGTTTTCTCCGTTCCTGTGCACGTGAGAACCTGAACCAAAGCCGCAAAAGGTACCAAACTAGGAGTCAGAGTCAAAGAAGGAGGCAGAATCAAAAGAGAAGATAAGCTCAGCCACCCCAGAATGAGAGACCCTGGAGAAGTACAACCTGGGCAGCCAGTAACTGAATAGAAAAGGTCAGACAGTTTAGAATTGTGTCTCCAGTGGTCTGCTTTCTTAGCAATGGTTAACCAGGAAAAGACTGACTCTCACACTAACATAGTAAACTGATGGCTGCGATTAAAATAAACATCGAATGGTGAGAAGATGATATTTGTGTGTGTGTGAATTTTCTGATGGGAAGGGAGGGAAGGAAGAAAAGAGGTGGGCACCTGAGTGGGGAGGGGTGCGTGGTCCCGAGAGATTGGGGGACAGACCCTGAGGTCCCCAGTTAGCCAGAGAGGAGAGGCCTGGACTGGGTCAGGAGTCTGCACTGAAGATGGCGAACCCTGCTTAGCAATTGATCTCAGCGGCAAGGAGTAGTGGTGTGGTGTTACTGCCATTGTTTGGGGTGTGGAATGACATTAGGGTCTAGATTGCCAGAACCCAGATGGGAAGAGGGTTTCACATGGGGATGGCGAATGTCATAGTTCCCCTGAGAGAGGCAGGCAGAAATCACATCCTGGCCACTTATGTCATAATGGGCTTTGTTGCATCACTCACCTTTGCTGTCAGCTAAAGGTGCTCAGGAGGCACAAAATGCTGATACAACTGAAACCCACAACCAGCACTCCCAAAGATTAAAATAATGTTTGGAGGGAACAGACCAAATATCACTTAGGCCACTGTTTTCCTAAGAAATTGGTGGGAGCAGTGTGTTCCCAAGGGCAGGGCAGTGGAGGTGGCCCAATCCCGGTGCAGAAGACAAACAGGATCACCACACACGGATAATCTTTTTGGGTGGTGGGCACCATGCAGTTTGTGGGATCTTAGTTCCCTGACCAGGGATTGAACTGGTTCCCCTTCCAGTGAAAGCATGGAGTCCTAACCCCTGGACAGCCAGAGAAGTCAGGACAGAGACTTTTGATACAAGTATTAACATGAGACTGAGTAAAAGCTGGTCTTATATGAATCATCATCCCCTAGTATTTCTAAATAACTACAGTCGTCAAACCTTCTTCCCCCAAAAAATCTTTTGTAGTCCAAGCTCTGCAAGTTTTTGTGGTTTAAATATAAGAGTATGGGGTATCTCATTTGAAGGCAAATTGGAAGTGGTCAAACAAGAGATGGCAAGGGTGAACGTCGACATTCTAGGAATCAGCGAACTAAAATGGACTGGAATGGGTGAATTTAACTCAGATGACCATTATATCTAGTACTGCGGGCAGGAACTCCTCAGAAGACATGGAGTAGCCATCATAGTCAACAAAAGAGTCCGAAATGCAGTACTTGGACGCAATCTCACAAACGACAGAATGATCTCTGTTCGTCTCCAAGGCAAACCATTCAATAGCACAGTTATCCAAGTCTCTGCCCCAAGCAGTAACGCTGAAGAAACTGAAGTTGAACGGTTTTATGAAGACCTACAAGACCTTTTAGAACGAACCCCCCAAAAAGATGTTCTTTTCATTAGAGGGGTCTGGAATGCAAAAGTAGGAAGTCAAGAAACACCTGGAGCAACAGGCAAATTTGGCCTTGGAGTGCAGAATGAAGCAGGGCAAAGACTAATAGAGTTTCGCCAAGAAAATGCACTGGTCACAGCAAATACCCTCTTCCAACAACACAAGTAAGACTCTACACATGGACATCACCAGATGGTCAACACCGAAATCAGATTGATTATATCCTTTGCCGCCAAAGATGGAGAAGCTCTATACAGTCAACAAAAACAAGACCAGGAGCAGACTGTGGCTCAGGTCATGAACTCCTTATTACCAAATCCAGACTCAAATGGAAGAAAATAGGGAAAAACCACTAGAGCATTCAGGTATGACTTCAATCAAATCCCTTATGCTTATGCAGTGGAAGTGAGAAATAGATTTAAGGGCCCAGATCTGATAGATAGAGTGCCTGATGAACTATGGAATGAGGTTGGTGACATTGTACAGGAGGCAGGGATCAAGACCACCCCCATGGAAAAGAAATGCAAAAAAGCACAATGGCTGTCTGGGGAGGCCTTACAAATAGCTGTGAAAAGAAGAGGAGCAAAAAGCAAAGGAGAAAAGCAAAGATATAAGCATCTGAATGCAGAGTTGGTGATGGACAGGGAGGCCTGGCGTGCTGTGACTCATGGGGTCACAAAGAGACGGACACGACTGAGCGACTGAAGTGAACTAACGGGGAAACACACATGACACCAAAGAATTTATGTCTATTTTTGCCATTAAATAAAACAAATGCAGACTAATGTGAGAAGGAACTTTATTTGACATGACAATGGTGAGAGGGCCATCGCCCACACAGCAAAAGTAATGGTGAAAATTCTCCAAGATAAGCTTCAACAGTACGTAGACCAAGAACATTCCGATGTTTAAGCTGCATTGAGAAAAGGCAGAGGAACAAGAGATGCAATTGCCAACATCGGTTGGTTCATAGAAAAAGCAAGAGACATCCAGAGAAACATCTACTTCTGCTTTGCCAACTATGCCACAGCATTTGACTGGTGGATCACATCAAATTGTGGGCAATACTCAAAGAGATCGGTATACCTGACCAACTTCCCTGACTCTTGAGTAATCTGTATGCACGTCAAGAAGCAACATTTAGAACTGGACATGGAACAATGACTGGTTCCAAACTGGGAAAGGAGTACATCAAGGCTGTACATTGTAACCTTGCTTACTTAACTTAGATTCAGAGTACATCATGTAAATATCAGATTGGATGAAGCACAAGATGGAATGAAGATTGCCAGGAGAAATATGAATAAATTCAGAAATGCAGACAACACCACGCTTAAGGCAGAAAGCATAAAGAAACCAAAGACCATCTTGATGAGGGTGAAAGAGGATAGAGAGAAAGCTAACTTAAATCAACATCCGAAAAACCAAGGTCATGGCATCCGGTCCAATCATGTTATGGCAAATAGAGGGGGAGACAATGGAAACAGTGACAGACTTTATTTTCGTGGGCTTCAACATCACAGCAGATGCTGACTGCAGCCATGAAATTAAAAGTCACTTGCTCCATGGAAGAAAAGCCATGACTGACCCAGAAAGCATATCAAAAAGCAGAGACATCACTTTGCTGCCAGAGGTCCGTATGTCAAAGCGAAGGTTGTTTCAGTAGCCGAATATGGATGTGATTGTTAAACCATAAAGACAGCTGAGGACTGAATAATTGATGCTTTTGAACTGTGGTGGTAGAGCAGATTTCTTGAGAGTCCCTTGGCCTGCAAGGAAATCAAACCCGTCAACCCTAACGGAAATCAATCCTGATTATTCACTAGAAGGACTGACATTGTAGCTGAAACTCCAGTTCTTTGTCCACCTGATGCAAAGAACTGACTCATTGGAAAAGATTCTGATGCTGGCAAGGAATGAAGGCCAGAGGAGAAGGAGATGACAGAGGATGAGATGGTTGCATGGCATCGGGGATTCGATGGACTTGAGTTTCAACAAGCTCTGGGAGTTGGTGATGGACAGGGAAGCCTGGTGTGCTGCAGTCCATGGGGCTGCACAGAGTCATGTCGGGAGCCACGTCAGGCGTTACTGACAAAATGGAGGCACGGCCCAAAGCCCCTCTCTTTCTCCCACAAGCACGGACCTGGGATGAAGCAGTTGGGCCTTGTGATTCTGACTTTTTCTTTCCTCTCCTTGGCTGAGTTGACTACAAAGGAATATGAAGTTTCTTAATGTTCTTGAGAGGAGCACGAGAAGGCAGAAAGCCTTGTCTGCAGCTGTGCTCAGAGAAAAATTCATAAAGCTAATCCCTGACATTTGTTCAAGGACTTTTACAAAAGAGTGTTCCAGGATGAGCAAAGAGGTCAGCTTGAGGCCACGGGAGGGATTGCTATCTGAAGCCTATTTGTGAGGAAAATGTTTATGGCAAAGGCATTTACTGAATTTAGAGCTTAGAAATAATTAAATAGTTAGAAGTTAAAGATTTAAGGAATGCTGTAATGGTAGCATATTTTATTATAGCTGATAGATTTAGGAAATTTAAAGATACTAATAGCTAGAAGCCTTTTTAAGAGATAGTGAGCTCAGGATGTTAGGGGCAAATAGGATTTAGAAAGATAAGAAACAAACGGAGGAATGTAGCATGAGTTACAATATAATCACAAGTTAACGATAGGACACATTAAGAGGAAGTAGATAATAGATGGTAAAGCTGAGTCCGAGAGAATCGCTGAAGCAGGAACTCTGTTTGAAGAGCAACAATGATTTATGGAGATAATCAATCTGAATGTGATAAGAAAACTGAAAATGTCAAACTTCTGACCTAATGCTTTTGTAAAAGTATAAAAGAAAACCTTAAACTTGAAATAAATGTGCAGTCCAGGAAAACTGAGAGGCTGCGTCGTTACTCGCGGACACCATCCCTCCCTTCAGATTGAATCCCTGGCTGCTGGAGCTGGACTCTGGCAGAGTCGGGCACAACTGAACGACTGAAAAGAACTGATTGCAATAGGGAGAATGTTTTGAACACACGTTCTTAACATGTCTCAAAATGGAAGAGAAAATGATATTTCTTTAACATGAAAGGATAAGCAGGGTGAGCAACAACTCTGTGTGTGTGTTTGTGTGTGAGTTTGTGTATCTGTGTGTGTGTGTGTATGTGTGTGTGTGTGTGTGTGTGTGTGTGTCTGTGAGAGATGGGGCAAGAGGTGGGGATGGATGAACAGACAGCTTGATGGAGCAGTGTGACAGGAAGTGTTTCTTTCTGTAGTGAGCTGATTCTTAGAATGAGCTGTTAAGGGAGCCAGAAAGGTCTGACGCTTAGTGCTTGCTCAAGCTTGGGGGAAAGCTGAAGTTCAGAGGAGAGAAGGTTGGTTAAAGCTTAGCCAAGCCAAATCAGTGGGTATATTATGGATGACTGTGAGCACTTGGCCAGTCTCTGCTGTTGTTTAAGAGAGGCAAAGTCAGCCCTTAGACAGTATTGTTGTTACCAAAATTGCCAGTCCATGTGCTTGATGCAGAATGAGGCCCATCAAAACTTAAGGTTTGAGTTTGGGACAGGGAAAGGTTTATTACAGGTTCATACAAGGATGAGGGTGGCTCTTGCCCTGAGAACCCAAAGTTACTGAACGTGTTCAGTAAGTATGTTTAACAGCACAGGTTAGAGAAAGTTGTGGTAAGTTGTTTGAGACTTCGTGGTGTCACACCCTTTGTGCTTAAGGTTAGGTCATGGTCAGGTAATGATGTTCCTAAATATCTCTATCAGATGGATGTCATTTTCTGTCCTGACAAGAGAGGGCAAAGTCTCAAGGAACAACTTTCCCCATGAAATGTCCCATCCTGGTCAAACAGAAACAGGTTTCAATTGGCAGCTCCTTCAGGGCAAGCTTCCCATATTCTACCCAGCTCTCATCCTCGATGGAGCCAGGTACCCAACACAATAGGTCCTGTCTCCTCAAGCTGTCCAACTGAGGAGACCAGTTCTCACAGACTGAGACCCAGAAAGATGGCCACCTGCTATTAAGTTGCAGAGACAGGGATGGGGGAGAGGTTCACCGCTCCTCACGGCCTGGGCCAAGGCTAGTGGAGGGACTTAGTGAGGGCTCTGAATCACTAAAGGATGTAGTCCCCAGTCTATTCCCTGGGACCATCCAGCTCACCCACTGGCGCAACGTTGGGTGATCTCCAGGCCCTCCAAAAGCATGCCAGAATCTCTCTTCTCTCACTTTCCACCTGATGACCACCACACCACCCTTACTTAATCACTTCCCCAATGGTCCCTCATTGACAGTAACTGTGGGCAGGGCCCACTGAGGTGTTGATCAATAGCTGAGTAGGACAATGAATGGCCACTCCTTGACAGTTGGCGGCTTGTAAATGGGGCCACCTGAGGCACCAAGCAAGGCTGAGCCACACCTGTTGCCTAGGAACAGGGTGGGTTGAAAAGAAGCACACCAATGGCGAACTGCATAGGGCTGTGCTCACTCTGCTCTGTTACACTGTGCATAGAATAAGAATCACTGTGAGGTTAAGGTTTGTCAAAGTCGTTCTCAAGGTGGGCTGGCTTTCACATTCTTGTTGGCTTTGAAATATTAGCTATGCTATATGCGGCACATGTGATCATGTGGCAGCTGTGGGAGGGGCATATAGATGAGCACGGCTCACAGGCATGCCTGGCAATACAATGAAAAGAATGATGTACCAAAGTTAAAGAAGCCTGTGAAATCAAATCCTGATTTGGAGCAGAGTCAATTAAACAGAGTAAAGCACACTGGACCCAACGTCTCCTTAGGTAACAGAGCAGCATGAGCACAGCCCTTAGCAGGTAGCCATTGCTGTGCCTGATGACTCCACATCCTGTTACTAAGCAACCGGTCTTGCCTAGCAATTGGACAGTGCAACCCTGGGCCCTGCCCATAAGCAACCAACTATCAATGAGGTACCTACTGGTACTTCTCCTGCTCAGCTATTGGTCAGCTCCACAGTGGGCCCTATCTGATGATCACTGTTAATGTGGGCCCACTGGGGAAGTGACTCACTCAAGAGTTAGGGGCAGAGTGGTAAACGGACTCTTGCCTTTGGGCACCTTCCTTTTCTTTTCTTCATTTTTTTGTAAATCGGGAATGTATTTCTGGTAGATGGGGCAAGGTGAGTTTCCCTCCTCAATATGAGAGTTGAAGTGTCCCCAACAATATTAGTGGAGGAGGCATTTAACACTTTCTTTGCTCTGAAGTGTAATCTTATGGAGACGGTGTATAGATCTTGGGGCAACGGACTGAAGATGCACCAAGCCTTGGGGTCTCTAAAGCTCATTGGAGTAGAAAAAACTTCCAACCTGTTCTTAATTACCTGCTTGTTCTTCAGTTCCTTAAGCCCCTCAAGAACCCCTGATAGGAAG
This sequence comes from Capricornis sumatraensis, assembly GCF_032405125.1. NCBI lineage: Eukaryota > Metazoa > Chordata > Mammalia > Artiodactyla > Bovidae > Capricornis > Capricornis sumatraensis. The sequence continues at coordinate 60,625,744 of NC_091092.1, read as the reverse complement.
AGGGTGGTCTAAAGATGAAGTGACTAGAGGACTCTGAAGTGCTGAAATGGGATGAAAAGTGTTTGGCAGAGGTTCATACAGGGATGGAGGGGGCAGGAGTGTGGAAGGGGGACATCCAAGTCCAAGAATAAAGGGCACTGAAGGAAAGTCTGAGGGTCATGAGAAGAAACACCATGCCCCTGAATCACCACTCCCCAGAATCAAACACACAGAGGGGTCAAGGGTGGGAAAGGTGTATCATGGCCTCCCTCAGCACCCACTAACCCATGTTGATGGGCACAGTGGTACATTGTGATGTCTAAGACCCCAAAGCCACCATTGGCTGGGGGAGTGCCTAGCTGACCAATCAGAGTGAAGGGTGTGGCTCCTCATTGTCCTGGGAAGGTATATATAGGGAGGTCAGAGGCAGAGATTCTGGGTTAGGCCACTTCATGGTGTCATCATGGCTACGGTAACCAGGAAGCCACGGCAGCCAAGAAGAGTTGCAGTGCGGTTTGCTTCCAGCATGAAAGGAAGAAAGAAGACCCTTTGGCAACGGAGATACAGAGGCAGTGTCAAGGTAAGATGATTCCATCGACACTCCCCAGGTTCTCCATTGACTTTGGTGCCCAAGACCTCTACACTGCCCTTGCCTGGCGCAAAAGTCCTCATCAGGCCACCTCCCTTTTCATGAAATCTCCCTTCCAACTCAGTTGTTATACTCTTTCCTCAAAACTCATACCCTTCTTTTGTCTTTCAAGGCATGAAATATGACCGTGAGCGTCAGAAGACCTCTAAAAGGAACCTTGAGAAAGAAAATCCGATCGTACGCCACTCCGTCGAAGAAGGTGAAGAAAACAAGAGAAGCAAACTGTTTTCTCCGTTCCTGTGCACGTGAGAACCTGAACCAAAGCCGCAAAAGGTACCAAACTAGGAGTCAGAGTCAAAGAAGGAGGCAGAATCAAAAGAGAAGATAAGCTCAGCCACCCCAGAATGAGAGACCCTGGAGAAGTACAACCTGGGCAGCCAGTAACTGAATAGAAAAGGTCAGACAGTTTAGAATTGTGTCTCCAGTGGTCTGCTTTCTTAGCAATGGTTAACCAGGAAAAGACTGACTCTCACACTAACATAGTAAACTGATGGCTGCGATTAAAATAAACATCGAATGGTGAGAAGATGATACTTGTGTGTGTGTGAATTTTCTGATGGGAAGGGAGGGAAGGAAGAAAAGAGGTGGGCACCTGAGTGGGGAGGGGTGCGCGGTCCCGAGAGATTGGGGGACAGACCCTGAGGTCCCCAGTTAGCCAGAGAGGAGAGGCCTGGACTGGGTCAGGAGTCTGCACTGAAGATGGCGAACCCTGCTTAGCAATTGATCTCAGCGGCAAGGAGTAGTGGTGTGGTGTTACTGCCATTGTTTGGGGTGTGGAATGACATTAGGGTCTAGATGGCCAGAACCCAGATGGGAAGAGGGTTTCACATGGGGATGGTGAATGTCATAGTTCCCCTGAGAGAGGCAGGCAGAAATCACATCCTGGCCACTTATGTCATAATGGGCTTTGTTGCATCACTCACCTTTGCTGTCAGCTAAAGGTGCTCAGGAGGCACAAAATGCTGATACAACTGAAACCCACAACCAGCACTCCCAAAGATTAAAATAATGTTTGGAGGGAACAGACCAAATATCACTTAGGCCACTGTTTTCCTAAGAAATTGGTGGGAGCAGTGTGTTCCCAAGGGCAGGGCAGTGGAGGTGGCCCAATCCCGGTGCAGAAGACAAACAGGATCACCACACACGGATAATCTTTTTGGGTGGTGGGCACCATGCAGTTTGTGGGATCTTAGTTCCCTGACCAGGGATTGAACCGGTTCCCCTTCCAGTGAAAGCATGGAGTCCTAACCCCTGGACAGCCAGAGAAGACAGGACAGAGACTTTTGATACAAGTATTAACATGAGACTGAGTAAAAGCTGGTCTTATATGAATCATCATCCCCTAGTATTTCTAAATAACTACAGTCGTCAAACCTTCTTCCCCCAAAAAATCTTTTGTAGTCCAAGCTCTGCAAGTTTTTGTGGTTTAAATATAAGAGTATGGGGTATCTCATTTGAAGGCAAATTGGAAGTGGTCAAACAAGAGATGGCAAGGGTGAACGTCGACATTCTAGGAATCAGCGAACTAAAATGGACTGGAGTGGGTGAATTTAACTCAGATGACCATGATATCTAGCACTGCGGGCAGGAACTCCTCAGAAGACATGGAGTAGCCATCATAGTCAACAAAAGAGTCTGAAATGCAGTACTTGGACGCAGTCTCACAAACGACAGAATGATCTCTGTTCGTCTCCAAGGCAAACCATTCAATAGCACAGTTATCCAAGTCTCTGCCCCAAGCAGTAACGCTGAAGAAACTGAAGTTGAACGGTTTTATGAAGACCTACAAGACCTTTTAGAACGAACCCCCCAAAAAGATGTCCTTTTCATTAGAGGGGTCTGGAATGCAAAAGTAGGAAGTCAAGAAACACCTGGAGCAACAGGCAAATTTGGCCTTGGAGTACAGAATGAAGCAGGGCAAAGACTAATAGAGTTTCGCCAAGAAAATGCACTGGTCACAGCAAATACCCTCTTCCAACAACACAAGTAAGACTCTACACATGGACATCACCAGATGGTCAACACCGAAATCAGATTGATTATATCCTTTGCCGCCAAAGATGGAGAAGCTCTATACAGTCAACAAAAACAAGACCAGGAGCAGACTGTGGCTCAGGTCATGAACTCCTTATTACCAAATCCAGACTCAAATGGAAGAAAATAGGGAAAAACCACTAGAGCATTCAGGTATGACTTCAATCAAATCCCTTATGATTATGCAGTGGAAGTGAGAAATAGATTTAAGGGCCCAGATCTGATAGATAGAGTGCCTGATGAACTATGGAATGAGGTTGGTGACATTGTACAGGAGGCAGGGATCAAGACCACCCCCATGGAAAAGAAATGCAAAAAAGCACAATGGCTGTCTGGGGAGGCCTTACAAATAGCTGTGAAAAGAAGAGGAGCAAAAAGCAAAGGAGAAAAGCAAAGATATAAGCATCTGAATGCAGAGTTGGTGATGGACAGGGAGGCCTGGCGTGCTGTGACTCATGGGGTCACAAAGAGTCGGACACGACTGAGCGACTGAAGCGAACTAACGGGGAAACACACATGACACCAAAGAATTTATGTCTATTTTTGCCATTAAATAATACAAATGCAGACTAATGTGAGAAGGAACTGTATTTGACACGACAATGGTGAGAGGGCCATCGCCCACACAGCAAAAGTAATGGTGAAAATTCTCCAGGATAAGCTTCAACAGTACGTAGACCAAGAACATTCCAATGTTTAAGCTGCATTGAGAAAAGGCAGAGGAACAAGAGATGCAATTGCCAACATCGGTTGGTTCATAGAAAAAGCAAGAGACATCCAGAGAAACATCTACTTCTGCTTTGCCAACTATGCCACAGCATTTGACTGGTGGATCACATCAAATTGTGGGCAATACTCAAAGAGATCGGTATACCTGACCAACTTCCCTGACTCTTGAGAAATCTGTATGCACGTCAAGAAGCAACATTTAGAACTGGACATGGAACAATGACTGGTTCCAAACTGGGAAAGGAGTACATCAAGGCTGTACATTGTAACCTTGCTTACTTAACTTATATTCAGTGTACATCATGTAAATATCAGATTGGATGAAGCACAAGATGGAATGAAGATTGCCAGGAGAAATATGAATAAATTCAGAAATGCAGACAACACCACGCTTAAGGCAGAAAGCATAAAGAAACCAAAGACCATCTTGATGAGGGTGAAAGAGGATAGAGAGAAAGCTAACTTAAATCAACATCCGAAAAACCAAGGTCATGGCATCCGGTCCAATCATGTTATGGCAAATAGGGGGGGAGACAATGGAAACAGTGACAGACTTTATTTTCGTGGGCTTCAACATCACAGCAGATGCTGACTGCAGCCATGAAATTAAAAGTCACTTGCTCCATGGAAGAAAAGCCATGACTGACCCAGAAAGCATATCAAAAAGCAGAGACATCACTTTGCTGCCAGAGGTCCGTATGTCAAAGCAAAGGTTGTTTCAGTAGCCGAATATGGATGTGATTGTTAAACCATAAAGACAGCTGAGGACTGAATAATTGATGCTTTTGAACTGTGGTGGTAGAGAAGATTCTTGAGAGTCCCTTGGCCTGCAAGGAAATCAAACCCGTCAACCCTAACGGAAATCAATCCTGATTATTCACTAGAAGGACTGACATTGTAGCTGAAACTCCAGTTCTTTGTCCACCTGATGCAAAGAACTGACTCATTGGAAAAGATTCTGATGCTGGCAAGGAATGAAGGCCAGAGGAGAAGGAGATGACAGAGGATGAGATGGTTGCATGGCATCGGGGATTCGATGGACTTGAGTTTCAGCAAGCTCTGGGAGTTGGTGATGGACAGGGAAGCCTGGTGTGCTGCAGTCCATGGGGCTGCACAGAGTCATGTCGGGAGCCATGTCAGGCGTTACTGACAAAATGGAGGCACGGCCCAAAGCCCCTCTCTTTCTCCCACAAGCACGGACCTGGGATGAAGCAGTTGGGCCTTGTGATTCTGACTTTTTCTTTCCTCTCCTTGGCTGAGTTGACTACAAAGGAACATTAAGGTTCTTAATGTTCTTGAGAGGAGCACGAGAAGGCAGAAAGCCTTGTCTGCAGCTGTGCTCAGAGAAAAATTCATAAAGCTAATCCCTGACATTTGTTCAAGGACTTTTACAAAAGAGTGTTCCAGGATGAGCAAAGAGGTCAGCTTGAGGCCACGGGAGGGATTGCTATCTGAAGCCTATTTGTGAGGAAAATGTTTATGGCAAAGGCATTTACTGAATTTAGAGCTTAGAAATAATTAAATAGTTAGAAGTTAAAGATTTAAGGAACGCTGTAAGGGTAGCATATTTTATTATAGCTGATAGATTTAGGAAATTTAAAGATACTAATAGCTAGAAGCCTTCTTAAGAGATAGTGAGCTCAGGATGTTAGGGGCAAATAGGATTTAGAAAGATAAGAAACAAACGGAGGAATGTAGCATGAGTTACAATATAATCACAAGTTAACGATAGGACACATTAAGAGGAAGTAGATAATAGATGGTAAAGCTGAGTCCGAGAGAATCGCTGAAGCAGGAACTCTGTTTGAAGAGCAACAATGATTTATGGAGATAATAAATCTGAATATGATAAGAAAACTGAAAATGTCAAACTTCTGACCTAATGCTTTTGTAAAAGTATAAAAGAAAACCTTAAACTTGAAATAAATGTGCAGTCCAGGAAAACTGAGAGGCTGCGTCGTTACTCGCGGACACCATCCCTCCCTTCAGATTGAATCCCTGGCTGCTGGAGCTGGACTCTGGCAGAGTCGGGCACAACTGAACGACTGAAAAGAACTGATTGCAATAGGGAGAATGTTTTGAACACACGTTCTTAACATGTCTCAAAATGGAAGAGAAAATGATATTTCTTTAACATGAAAGGATAAGCAGGGTGAGCAACAACTCTGTGTGTGTGTTTGTGTGTGAGTTTGTGTATCTGTGTGTGTGTGTGTATGTGTGTGTGTGTGTGTGTGTGTGTGTGTCTGTGAGAGATGGGGCAAGAGGTGGGGATGGATGAACAGACAGCTTGATGGAGCAGTGTGACAGGAAGTGTTTCTTTCTGTAGTGAGCTGATTCTTAGAATGAGCTGTTAAGGGAGCCAGAAAGGTCTGACGCTTAGTGCTTGCTCAAGCTTGGGGGAAAGCTGAAGTTCAGAGGAGAGAAGGTTGGTTAAAGCTTAGCCAAGCCAAATCAGTGGGTATATTATGGATGACTGTGAGCACTTGGCCAGTCTCTGCTGTTGTTTAAGAGAGGCAAAGTCAGCCCTTAGACAGTATTGTTGTTACCAAAATTGCCAGTCCATGTGCTTGATGCAGAATGAGGCCCATCAAAACTTAAGGTTTGAGTTTGGGACAGGGAAAGGTTTATTACAGGTTCATACAAGGATGAGGGTGGCTCTTGCCCTGAGAACCCAAAGTTACTGAACGTGTTCAGTAAGTATGTTTAACAGCACAGGTTAGAGAAAGTTGTGGTAAGTTGTTTGAGACTTCGTGGTGTCACACCCTTTGTGCTTAAGGTTAGGTCATGGTCAGGTAATGATGTTCCTAAATATCTCTATCAGATGGATGTCATTTTCTGTCCTGACAAGAGAGGGCAAAGTCTCAAGGAACAACTTTCCCCATGAAATGTCCCATCCTGGTCAAACAGAAACAGGTTTCAATTGGCAGCTCCTTCAGGGCAAGCTTCCCATATTCTACCCAGCTCTCATCCTCGATGGAGCCAGGTACCCAACACAATAGGTCCTGTCTCCTCAAGCTGTCCAACTGAGGAGACCAGTTCTCACAGACTGAGACCCAGAAAGATGGCCACCTGCTATTAAGTTGCAGAGACAGGGATGGGGGAGAGGTTCACCGCTCCTCACGGCCTGGGCCAAGGCTAGTGGAGGGACTTAGTGAGGGCTCTGAATCACTAAAGGATGTAGTCCCCAGTCTATTCCCTGGGACCATCCAGCTCACCCACTGGCGCAACGTTGGGTGATCTCCAGGCCCTCCAAAAGCATGCCAGAATCTCTCTTCTCTCACTTTCCACCTGATGACCACCACACCACCCTTACTTAATCACTTCCCCAATGGTCCCTCATTGACAGTAACTGTGGGCAGGGCCCACTGAGGTGTTGATCAATAGCTGAGTAGGACAATGAATGGCCACTCCTTGACAGTTGGCGGCTTGTAAATGGGGCCACCTGAGGCACCAAGCAAGGCTGAGCCACACCTGTTGCCTAGGAACAGGGTGGGTTGAAAAGAAGCACACCAATGGCGAACTGCATAGGGCTGTGCTCACTCTGCTCTGTTACACTGTGCATAGAATAAGAATCACTGTGAGGTTAAGGTTTGTCAAAGTCGTTCTCAAGGTGGGCTGGCTTTCACATTCTTGTTGGCTTTGAAATATTAGCTATGCTATATGCGGCACATGTGATCATGTGGCAGCTGTGGGAGGGGCATATAGATGAGCACGGCTCACAGGCATGCCTGGCAATACAATGAAAAGAATGATGTACCAAAGTTAAAGAAGCCTGTGAAATCAAATCCTGATTTGGAGCAGAGTCAATTAAACAGAGTAAAGCACACTGGACCCAACGTCTCCTTAGGTAACAGAGCAGCATGAGCACAGCCCTTAGCAGGTAGCCATTGCTGTGCCTGATGACTCCACATCCTGTTACTAAGCAACCGGTCTTGCCTAGCAATTGGACAGTGCAACCCTGGGCCCTGCCCATAAGCAACCAACTATCAATGAGGTACCTACTGGTACTTCTCCTGCTCAGCTATTGGTCAGCTCCACAGTGGGCCCTATCTGATGATCACTGTGAATGTGGGCCCACTGGGGAAGTGACTCACTCAAGAGTTAGGGGCAGAGTGGTAAACGGACTCTTGCCTTTGGGCACCTTCCTTTTCTTTTCTTCATTTTTTTGTAAATCGGGAATGTATTTCTGGTAGATGGGGCAAGGTGAGTTTCCCTCCTCAATATGAGAGTTGAAGTGTCCCCAACAATATTAGTGGAGGAGGCATTTAACACTTTCTTTGCTCTGAAGTGTAATCTTATGGAGACGGTGTATAGATCTTGGGGCAACGGACTGAAGATGCACCAAGCCTTGGGGTCTCTAAAGCTCATTGGAGTAGAAAAAACTTCCAACCTGTTCTTAATTACCTGCTTGTTCTTCAGTTCCTTAAGCCCCTCAAGAACCCCTGATAGGAAGAGGGTGGTCTAAAGATGAAGTGACTAGAGGACTCTGAAGTGCTGAAATGGGATGAAAAGTGTTTGGCAGAGGTTCATACAGGGATGGAGGGGGCAGGAGTGTGGAAGGGGGACATCCAAGTCCAAGAATAAAGGGCACTGAAGGAAAGTCTGAGGGTCATGAGAAGAAACACCATGCCCCTGAATCACCACTCCCCAGAATCAAACACACAGAGGGGTCAAGGGTGGGAAAGGTGTATCATGGCCTCCCTCAGCACCCACTAACCCATGTTGATGGGCACAGTGGTACATTGTGATGTCTAAGACCCCAAAGCCACCATTGGCTGGGGGAGTGCCTAGCTGACCAATCAGAGTGAAGGGTGTGGCTCCTCATTGTCCTGGGAAGGTATATATAGGGAGGTCAGAGGCAGAGATTCTGGGTTAGGCCACTTCATGGTGTCATCATGGCTACGGTAACCAGGAAGCCACGGCAGCCAAGAAGAGTTGCAGTGCGGTTTGCTTCCAGCATGAAAGGAAGAAAGAAGACCCTTTGGCAACGGAGATACAGAGGCAGTGTCAAGGTAAGATGATTCCATCGACACTCCCCAGGTTCTCCATTGACTTTGGTGCCCAAGACCTCTACACTGCCCTTGCCTGGCGCAAAAGTCCTCATCAGGCCACCTCCCTTTTCATGAAATCTCCCTTCCAACTCAGTTGTTATACTCTTTCCTCAAAACTCATACCCTTCTTTTGTCTTTCAAGGCATGAAATATGACCGTGAGCGTCAGAAGACCTCTAAAAGGAACCTTGAGAAAGAAAATCCGATCGTACGCCACTCCGTCGAAGAAGGTGAAGAAAACAAGAGAAGCAAACTGTTTTCTCCGTTCCTGTGCACGTGAGAACCTGAACCAAAGCCGCAAAAGGTACCAAACTAGGAGTCAGAGTCAAAGAAGGAGGCAGAATCAAAAGAGAAGATAAGCTCAGCCACCCCAGAATGAGAGACCCTGGAGAAGTACAACCTGGGCAGCCAGTAACTGAATAGAAAAGGTCAGACAGTTTAGAATTGTGTCTCCAGTGGTCTGCTTTCTTAGCAATGGTTAACCAGGAAAAGACTGACTCTCACACTAACATAGTAAACTGATGGCTGCGATTAAAATAAACATCGAATGGTGAGAAGATGATACTTGTGTGTGTGTGAATTTTCTGATGGGAAGGGAGGGAAGGAAGAAAAGAGGTGGGCACCTGAGTGGGGAGGGGTGCGCGGTCCCGAGAGATTGGGGGACAGACCCTGAGGTCCCCAGTTAGCCAGAGAGGAGAGGCCTGGACTGGGTCAGGAGTCTGCACTGAAGATGGCGAACCCTGCTTAGCAATTGATCTCAGCGGCAAGGAGTAGTGGTGTGGTGTTACTGCCATTGTTTGGGGTGTGGAATGACATTAGGGTCTAGATGGCCAGAACCCAGATGGGAAGAGGGTTTCACATGGGGATGGTGAATGTCATAGTTCCCCTGAGAGAGGCAGGCAGAAATCACATCCTGGCCACTTATGTCATAATGGGCTTTGTTGCATCACTCACCTTTGCTGTCAGCTAAAGGTGCTCAGGAGGCACAAAATGCTGATACAACTGAAACCCACAACCAGCACTCCCAAAGATTAAAATAATGTTTGGAGGGAACAGACCAAATATCACTTAGGCCACTGTTTTCCTAAGAAATTGGTGGGAGCAGTGTGTTCCCAAGGGCAGGGCAGTGGAGGTGGCCCAATCCCGGTGCAGAAGACAAACAGGATCACCACACACGGATAATCTTTTTGGGTGGTGGGCACCATGCAGTTTGTGGGATCTTAGTTCCCTGACCAGGGATTGAACCGGTTCCCCTTCCAGTGAAAGCATGGAGTCCTAACCCCTGGACAGCCAGAGAAGTCAGGACAGAGACTTTTGATACAAGTATTAACATGAGACTGAGTAAAAGCTGGTCTTATATGAATCATCATCCCCTAGTATTTCTAAATAACTACAGTCGTCAAACCTTCTTCCCCAAAAAAATCTTTTGTAGTCCAAGCTCTGCAAGTTTTTGTGGTTTAAATATAAGAGTATGGGGTATCTCATTTGAAGGCAAATTGGAAGTGGTCAAACAAGAGATGGCAAGGGTGAACGTCGACATTCTAGGAATCAGCGAACTAAAATGGACTGGAATGGGTGAATTTAACTCAGATGACCATGATATCTAGCACTGCGGGCAGGAACTCCTCAGAAGACATGGAGTAGCCATCATAGTCAACAAAAGAGTCTGAAATGCAGTACTTGGACGCAGTCTCACAAACGACAGAATGATCTCTGTTCGTCTCCAAGGCAAACCATTCAATAGCACAGTTATCCAAGTCTATGCCCCAAGCAGTAACGCTGAAGAAACTGAAGTTGAACGGTTTTATGAAGACCTACAAGACCTTTTAGAACGAACCCCCCAAAAAGATGTCCTTTTCATTAGAGGGGTCTGGAATGCAAAAGTAGGAAGTCAAGAAACACCTGGAGCAACAGGCAAATTTGGCCTTGGAGTGCAGAATGAAGCAGGGCAAAGACTAATAGAGTTTCGCCAAGAAAATGCACTGGTCACAGCAAATACCCTCTTCCAACAACACAAGTAAGACTCTACACATGGACATCACCAGATGGTCAACACCGAAATCAGATTGATTATATCCTTTGCCGCCAAAGATGGAGAAGCTCTATACAGTCAACAAAAACAAGACCAGGAGCAGACTGTGGCTCAGGTCATGAACTCCTTATTACCAAATCCAGACTCAAATGGAAGAAAATAGGGAAAAACCACTAGAGCATTCAGGTATGACTTCAATCAAATCCCTTATGATTATGCAGTGGAAGTGAGAAATAGATTTAAGGGCCCAGATCTGATAGATAGAGTGCCTGATGAACTATGGAATGAGGTTGGTGACATTGTACAGGAGGCAGGGATCAAGACCACCCCCATGGAAAAGAAATGCAAAAAAGCACAATGGCTGTCTGGGGAGGCCTTACAAATAGCTGTGAAAAGAAGAGGAGCAAAAAGCAAAGGAGAAAAGCAAAGATATAAACATCTGAATGCAGAGTTGGTGATGGACAGGGAGGCCTGGCGTGCTGTGACTCATGGGGTCACAAAGAGTCGGACACGACTGAGCGACTGAAGCGAACTAACGGGGAAACACACATGACACCAAAGAATTTATGTCTATTTTTGCCATTAAATAAAACAAATGCAGACTAATGTGAGAAGGAACTGTATTTGACACGACAATGGTGAGAGGGCCATCGCCCACACAGCAAAAGTAATGGTGAAAATTCTCCAAGATAAGCTTCAACAGTACGTAGACCAAGAACATTCCGATGTTTAAGCTGCATTGAGAAAAGGCAGAGGAACAAGAGATGCAATTGCCAACATCGGTTGGTTCATAGAAAAAGCAAGAGACATCCAGAGAAACATCTACTTCTGCTTTGCCAACTATGCCACAGCATTTGACTGGTGGATCACATCAAATTGTGGGCAATACTCAAAGAGATCGGTATACCTGACCAACTTCCCTGACTCTTGAGTAATCTGTATGCACGTCAAGAAGCAACATTTAGAACTGGACATGGAACAATGACTGGTTCCAAACTGGGAAAGGAGTACATCAAGGCTGTACATTGTAACCTTGCTTACTTAACTTAGATTCAGAGTACATCATGTAAATATCAGATTGGATGAAGCACAAGATGGAATGAAGATTGCCAGGAGAAATATGAATAAATTCAGAAATGCAGACAACACCACGCTTAAGGCAGAAAGCATAAAGAAACCAAAGACCATCTTGATGAGGGTGAAAGAGGATAGAGAGAAAGCTAACTTAAATCAACATCCGAAAAACCAAGGTCATGGCATCCGGTCCAATCATGTTATGGCAGATAGGGGGGGAGACAATGGAAACAGTGACAGACTTTATTTTCGTGGGCTTCAACATCACAGCAGATGCTGACTGCAGCCATGAAATTAAAAGTCACTTGCTCCATGGAAGAAAAGCCATGACTGACCCAGAAAGCATATCAAAAAGCAGAGACATCACTTTGCTGCCAGAGGTCCGTATGTCAAAGCAAAGGTTGTTTCAGTAGCCGAATATGGATGTGATTGTTAAACCATAAAGACAGCTGAGGACTGAATAATTGATGCTTTTGAACTGTGGTGGTAGAGAAGATTCTTGAGAGTCCCTTGGCCTGCAAGGAAATCAAACTCGTCAACCCTAACAGAAATCAATCCTGATTATTCACTAGAAGGACTGACATTGTAGCTGAAACTCCAGTTCTTTGTCCACCTGATGCAAAGAACTGACTCATTGGAAAAGATTCTGATGCTGGCAAGGAATGAAGGCCAGAGGAGAAGGAGATGACAGAGGATGAGATGGTTGCATGGCATCGGGGATTCGATGGACTTGAGTTTCAGCAAGCTCTGGGAGTTGGTGATGGACAGGGAAGCCTGGTGTGCTGCAGTCCATGGGGCTGCACAGAGTCATGTCGGGAGCCATGTCAGGCGTTACTGACAAAATGGAGGCACGGCCCAAAGCCCCTCTCTTTCTCCCACAAGCACGGACCTGGGATGAAGCAGTTGGGCCTTGTGATTCTGACTTTTTCTTTCCTCTCCTTGGCTGAGTTGACTACAAAGGAACATTAAGGTTCTTAATGTTCTTGAGAGGAGCACGAGAAGGCAGAAAGCCTTGTCTGCAGCTGTGCTCAGAGAAAAATTCATAAAGCTAATCCCTGACATTTGTTCAAGGACTTTTACAAAAGAGTGTTCCAGGATGAGCAAAGAGGTCAGCTTGAGGCCACGGGAGGGATTGCTATCTGAAGCCTATTTGTGAGGAAAATGTTTACGGCAAAGGCATTTACTGAATTTAGAGCTTAGAAATAATTAAATAGTTAGAAGTTAAAGATTTAAGGAACGCTGTAAGGGTAGCATATTTTATTATAGCTGATAGATTTAGGAAATTTAAAGATACTAATAGCTAGAAGCCTTTTTAAGAGATAGTGAGCTCAGGATGTTAGGGGCAAATAGGATTTAGAAAAATAAGAAACAAATGGAGGAATGTAGCATGAGTTACAATATAATCACAAGTTAACGATAGGACACATTAAGAGGAAGTAGATAATAGATGGTAAAGCTGAGTCCGAGAGAATCGCTGAAGCAGGAACTCTGTTTGAAGAGCAACAATGATTTATGGAGATAATAAATCTGAATATGATAAGAAAACTGAAAATGTCAAACTTCTGACCTAATGCTTTTGTAAAAGTATAAAAGAAAACCTTAAACTTGAAATAAATGTGCAGTCCAGGAAAACTGAGAGGCTGCGTCGTTACTCGCGGACACCATCCCTCCCTTCAGATTGAATCCCTGGCTGCTGGAGCTGGACTCTGGCAGAGTCGGGCACAACTGAACGACTGAAAAGAACTGATTGCAATAGGGAGAATGTTTTGAACACACGTTCTTAACATGTCTCAAAATGGAAGAGAAAATGATATTTCTTTAACATGAAAGGATAAGCAGGGTGAGCAACAACTCTGTGTGTGTGTGTGTGTGTGAGTTTGTGTATCTGTGTGTGTGTGTATGTGTGTGTGTGTGTGTGGGTCTGTGAGAGATGGGGCAAGAGGTGGGGATGGATGAACAGACAGCTTGATGGAGCAGTGTGACAGGAAGTGTTTCTTTCTGTAGTGAGCTGATTCTTAGAATGAGCTGTTAAGGGAGCCAGAAAGGTCTGACGCTTAGTGCTTGCTCAAGCTTGGGGGAAAGCTGAAGTTCAGAGGAGAGAAGGTTGGTTAAAGCTTAGCCAAGCCAAATCAGTGGGTATATTATGGATGACTGTGAGCACTTGGCCAGTCTCTGCTGTTGTTTAAGAGAGGCAAAGTCAGCCCTTAGACAGTATTGTTGTTACCAAAATTGCCAGTCCATGTGCTTGATGCAGAATGAGGCCCATGAAAACTTAAGGTTTGAGTTTGGGACAGGGAAAGGTTTATTACAGATTCATACAAGGATGAGGGTGGCTCTTGCCCTAAGAACCCAAAGTTACTGAACGTGTTCAGTAAGTATGTTTAACAGCAAAGGTTAGAGAAAGTTGTGGTAAGTTGTTTGAGACTTCGTGGTGTCACACCCTTTGTGCTTAAGGTTAGGTCATGGTCAGGTAATGATGTTCCTAAATATCTCTATCAGATGGATGTCATTTTCTGTCCTGACAAGAGAGGGCAAAGTCTCAAGGAACAACTTTCCCCATGAAATGTCCCATCCTGGTCAAACAGAAACAGGTTTCAATTGGCAGCTCCTTCAGGGCAAGCTTCCCATATTCTACCCAGCTCTCATCCTCGATGGAGCCAGGTACCCAACACAATAGGTCCTGTCTCCTCAAGCTGTCCAACTGAGGAGACCAGTTCTCACAGACTGAGACCCAGAAAGATGGCCACCTGCTATTAAGTTGCAGAGACAGGGATGGGGGAGAGGTTCACCGCTCCTCACGGCCTGGGCCAAGGCTAGTGGAGGGACTTAGTGAGGGCTCTGAATCACTAAAGGATGTAGTCCCCAGTCTATTCCCTGGGACCATCCAGCTCACCCACTGGCGCAACGTTGGGTGATCTCCAGGCCCTCCAAAAGCATGCCAGAATCTCTCTTCTCTCACTTTCCACCTGATGACCACCACACCACCCTTACTTAATCACTTCCCCAATGGTCCCTCATTGACAGTAACTGTGGGCAGGGCCTACTGAGGTGTTAATCAATAGCTGAGCAGGACGATGAATGGCCACTCCTTAACAGTTGGCGGCTTGTAAATGGGGCCACCTGAGGCACCAAGCAAGGCTGAGCCACACCTGTTGCCTAGGAACAGGGTGGGTTGAAAAGAAGCACACCAATGGCGAACTGCATAGGGCTGTGCTCACTCTGCTCTGTTACACTGTGCATAGAATAAGAATCACTGTGAGGTTAAGGTTTGTCAAAGTCGTTCTCAAGGTGGGCTGGCTTTCACATTCTTGTTGGCTTTGAAATATTAGCTATGCTATATGCGGCACATGTGATCATGTGGCAGCTGTGGGAGGGGCATATAGATGAGCACGGCTCACAGGCATGCCTGGCAATACAATGAAAAGAATGATGTACCAAAGTTAAAGAAGCCTGTGAAATCAAATCCTGATTAGGAACAGAGTCAATTAAATAGAGTAAAGCACACTGGACCCAACGTCCCCTTAGGTAACAGAGCAGCATGAGCACAGCCCTTAGCAGGTAGCCATTGCTGTGCCTGATGACTCCACATCCTGTTACTAAGCAACCGGTCTTGCCTAGCGATTGGACAGTGCAACCCTGGGCCCTGCCCATAAGCAACCAACTATCAATGAGGTACCTACTGGTACTTCTGCTGCTCAGCTATTGGTCAGCTCCACAGTGGGCCCTATCTGATGATCACTGTTAATGTGGGCCCACTGGGGAAGTGACTCACTCA
This sequence comes from Capricornis sumatraensis, assembly GCF_032405125.1. NCBI lineage: Eukaryota > Metazoa > Chordata > Mammalia > Artiodactyla > Bovidae > Capricornis > Capricornis sumatraensis. The sequence goes on along the minus strand of NC_091092.1, from coordinate 60,610,422 downwards.
AGAGTTAGGGGCAGAGTGGTAAACGGACTCTTGCCTTTGGGCACCTTCCTTTTCTTTTCTTCATTTTTTTGTAAATCGGGAATGTATTTCTGGTAGATGGGGCAAGGTGAGTTTCCCTCCTCAATATGAGAGTTGAAGTGTCCCCAACAATATTAGTGGAGGAGGCATTTAACACTTTCTTTGCTCTGAAGTGTAATCTTATGGAGACGGTGTATAGATCTTGGGGCAACGGACTGAAGATGCACCAAGCCTTGGGGTCTCTAAAGCTCACTGGAGTAGAAAAAACTTCCAACCTGTTCTTAATTACCTGCTTGTTCTTCAGTTCCTTAAGCCCCTCAAGAACCCCTGATAGGAAGAGGGTGGTCTAAAGATGAAGTGACTAGAGAACTCTGAAGTGCTGAAATGGGATGAAAAGTGTTTGGCAGAGGTTCATACAGGGATGGAGGGGGCAGGAGTGTGGAAGGGGGACATCCAAGTCCAAGAATAAAGGGCACTGAAGGAAAGTCTGAGGGTCATGAGAAGAAACACCATGCCCCTGAATCACCACTCCCCAGAATCAAACACACAGAGGGGTCAAGGGTGGGAAAGGTGTATCATGGCCTCCCTCAGCACCCACTAACCCATGTTGATGGGCACAGTGGTACATTGTGATGTCTAAGACCCCAAAGCCACCATTGGCTGGGGGAGTGCCTAGCTGACCAATCAGAGTGAAGGGTGTGGCTCCTCATTGTCCTGGGAAGGTATATATAGGGAGGTCAGAGGCAGAGATTCTGGGTTAGGCCACTTCATGGTGTCATCATGGCTACGGTAACCAGGAAGCCACGGCAGCCAAGAAGAGTTGCAGTGCGGTTTGCTTCCAGCATGAAAGGAAGAAAGAAGACCCTTTGGCAACGGAGATACAGAGGCAGTGTCAAGGTAAGATGATTCCATCGACACTCCCCAGGTTCTCCATTGACTTTGGTGCCCAAGACCTCTACACTGCCCTTGCCTGGCGCAAAAGTCCTCATCAGGCCACCTCCCTTTTCATGAAATCTCCCTTCCAACTCAGTTGTTATACTCTTTCCTCAAAACTCATACCCTTCTTTTGTCTTTCAAGGCACGAAATATGACCGTGAGCGTCAGAAGACCTCTAAAAGGAACCTTGAGAAAGAAAATCCGATCGTACGCCACTCCGTCGAAGAAGGTGAAGAAAACAAGAGAAGCAAACTGTTTTCTCCGTTCCTGTGCACGTGAGAACCTGAACCAAAGCCGCAAAAGGTACCAAACTAGGAGTCAGAGTCAAAGAAGGAGGCAGAATCAAAAGAGAAGATAAGCTCAGCCACCCCAGAATGAGAGACCCTGGAGAAGTACAACCTGGGCAGCCAGTAACTGAATAGAAAAGGTCAGACAGTTTAGAATTGTGTCTCCAGTGGTCTGCTTTCTTAGCAATGGTTAACCAGGAAAAGACTGACTCTCACACTAACATAGTAAACTGATGGCTGCGATTAAAATAAACATCGAATGGTGAGAAGATGATATTTGTGTGTGTGTGAATTTTCTGATGGGAAGGGAGGGAAGGAAGAAAAGAGGTGGGCACCTGAGTGGGGAGGGGTGCGCGGTCCCGAGAGATTGGGGGACAGACCCTGAGGTCCCCAGTTAGCCAGAGAGGAGAGGCCTGGACTGGGTCAGGAGTCTGCACTGAAGATGGCGAACCCTGCTTAGCAATTGATCTCAGCGGCAAGGAGTAGTGGTGTGGTGTTACTGCCATTGTTTGGGGTGTGGAATGACATTAGGGTCTAGATTGCCAGAACCCAGATGGGAAGAGGGTTTCACATGGGGATGGTGAATGTCATAGTTCCCCTGAGAGAGGCAGGCAGAAATCACATCCTGGCCACTTATGTCATAATGGGCTTTGTTGCATCACTCACCTTTGCTGTCAGCTAAAGGTGCTCAGGAGGCACAAAATGCTGATACAACTGAAACCCACAACCAGCACTCCCAAAGATTAAAATAATGTTTGGAGGGAACAGACCAAATATCACTTAGGCCACTGTTTTCCTAAGAAATTGGTGGGAGCAGTGTGTTCCCAAGGGCAGGGCAGTGGAGGTGGCCCAATCCCGGTGCAGAAGACAAACAGGATCACCACACACGGATAATCTTTTTGGGTGGTGGGCACCATGCAGTTTGTGGGATCTTAGTTCCCTGACCAGGGATTGAACCGGTTCCCCCTCCAGTGAAAGCATGGAGTCCTAACCCCTGGACAGCCAGAGAAGTCAGGACAGAGACTTTTGATACAAGTATTAACACGAGACTGAGTAAAAGCTGGTCTTATATGAATCATCATCCCCTAGTATTTCTAAATAACTACAGTCGTCAAACCTTCTTCCCCAAAAAAATCTTTTGTAGTCCAAGCTCTGCAAGTTTTCGTGGCTTAAATATAAGAGTATGGGGTATCTCATTTGAAGGCAAATTGGAAGTGGTCAAACAAGAGATGGCAAGGGTGATCGTCGACTTTCTAGGAATCAGCGAACTAAAATGGACTGGAATGGGTGAATTTAACTCAGATGACCATTATATCTAGTACTGCGGGCAGGAACTCCTCAGAAGACATGGAGTAGCCATCATAGTCAACAAAAGAGTCCGAAATGCAGTACTTGGACGCAATCTCACAAACGACAGAATGATCTCTGTTCGTCTCCAAGGCAAACCATTCAATAGCACAGTTATCCAAGTCTCTGCCCCAAGCAGTAACGCTGAAGAAACTGAAGTTGAACGGTTTTATGAAGACCTACAAGACCTCTTAGAACGAACCCCCCAAAAAGATGTCCTTTTCATTAGAGGGGTCTGGAATGCAAAAGTAGGAAGTCAAGAAACACCTGGAGCAACAGGCAAATTTGGCCTTGGAGTGCAGAATGAAGCAGGGCAAAGACTAATAGAGTTTCGCCAAGAAAATGCACTGGTCACAGCAAATACCCTCTTCCAACAACACAAGTAAGACTCTACACATGGACATCACCAGATGGTCAACACTGAAATCAGATTGATTATATCCTTTGCCGCCAAAGATGGAGAAGCTCTATACAGTCAACAAAAACAAGACCAGGAGCAGACTGTGGCTCAGGTCATGAACTCCTTATTACCAAATCCAGACTCAAATGGAAGAAAATAGGGAAAAACCACTAGAGCATTCAGGTATGACTTCAATCAAATCCCTTATGATTATGCAGTGGAAGTGAGAAATAGATTTAAGGGCCCAGATCTGATAGATAGAGTGCCTGATGAACTATGGAATGAGGTTGGTGACATTGTACAGGAGGCAGGGATCAAGACCACCCCCATGGAAAAGAAATGCAAAAAAGCACAATGGCTGTCTGGGGAGGCCTTACAAATAGCTGTGAAAAGAAGAGGAGCAAAAAGCAAAGGAGAAAAGCAAAGATATAAGCATCTGAATGCAGAGTTGGTGATGGACAGGGAGGCCTGGCGTGCTGTGACTCATGGGGTCACAAAGAGTCGGACACGACTGAGCGACTGAAGCGAACTAACGGGGAAACACACATGACACCAAAGAATTTATGTCTATTTTTGCCATTAAATAAAACAAATGCAGACTAATGTGAGAAGGAACTGTATTTGACACGACAATGGTGAGAGGGCCATCGCCCACACAGCAAAAGTAATGGTGAAAATTCTCCAAGATAAGCTTCAACAGTACGTAGACCAAGAACATTCCGATGTTTAAGCTGCATTGAGAAAAGGCAGAGGAACAAGAGATGCAATTGCCAACATCGGTTGGTTCATAGAAAAAGCAAGAGACATCCAGAGAAACATCTACTTCTGCTTTGCCAACTATGCCACAGCATTTGACTGGTGGATCACATCAAATTGTGGGCAATACTCAAAGAGATCGGTATACCTGACCAACTTCCCTGACTCTTGAGTAATCTGTATGCACGTCAAGAAGCAACATTTAGAACTGGACATGGAACAATGACTGGTTCCAAACTGGGAAAGGAGTACATCAAGGCTGTACATTGTAACCTTGCTTACTTAACTTAGATTCAGAGTACATCATGTAAATATCAGATTGGATGAAGCACAAGATGGAATGAAGATTGCCAGGAGAAATATGAATAAATTCAGAAATGCAGACAACACCACGCTTAAGGCAGAAAGCATAAAGAAACCAAAGACCATCTTGATGAGGGTGAAAGAGGATAGAGAGAAAGCTAACTTAAATCAACATCCGAAAAACCAAGGTCATGGCATCCGGTCCAATCATGTTATGGCAAATAGAGGGGGAGACAATGGAAACAGTGACAGACTTTATTTTCGTGGGCTTCAACATCACAGCAGATGCTGACTGCAGCCATGAAATTAAAAGTCACTTGCTCCATGGAAGAAAAGCCATGACTGACCCAGAAAGCATATCAAAAAGCAGAGACATCACTTTGCTGCCAGAGGTCCGTATGTCAAAGCGAAGGTTGTTTCAGTAGCCGAATATGGATGTGATTGTTAGACCATAAAGACAGCTGAGGACTGAATAATTGATGCTTTTGAACTGTGGTGGTAGAGAAGATTTCTTGAGAGTCCCTTGGCCTGCAAGGAAATCAAACCCGTCAACCCTAACGGAAATCAATCCTGATTATTCACTAGAAGGACTGACATTGTAGCTGAAACTCCAGTTCTTTGTCCACCTGATGCAAAGAACTGACTCATTGGAAAAGATTCTGATGCTGGCAAGGAATGAAGGCCAGAGGAGAAGGAGATGACAGAGGATGAGATGGTTGCATGGCATCGGGGATTCGATGGACTTGAGTTTCAGCAAGCTCTGGGAGTTGGTGATGGACAGGGAAGCCTGGTGTGCTGCAGTCCATGGGGCTGCACAGAGTCATGTCGGGAGCCACGTCAGGCGTTACTGACAAAATGGAGGCACGGCCCAAAGCCCCTCTCTTTCTCCCACAAGCACGGACCTGGGATGAAGCAGTTGGGCCTTGTGATTCTGACTTTTTCTTTCCTCTCCTTGGCTGAGTTGACTACAAAGGAACATTAAGGTTCTTAATGTTCTTGAGAGGAGCACGAGAAGGCAGAAAGCCTTGTCTGCAGCTGTGCTCAGAGAAAAATTCATAAAGCTAATCCCTGACATTTGTTCAAGGACTTTTACAAAAGAGTGTTCCAGGATGAGCAAAGAGGTCAGCTTGAGGCCCCGGGAGGGATTGCTATCTGAAGCCTATTTGTGAGGAAAATGTTTATGGCAAAGGCATTTACTGAATTTAGAGCTTAGAAATAATTAAATAGTTAGAAGTTAAAGATTTAAGGAATGCTGTAATGGTAGCATATTTTATTATAGCTGATAGATTTAGGAAATTTAAAGATACTAATAGCTAGAAGCCTTTTTAAGAGATAGTGAGATCAGGATGTTAGGGGCAAATAGGATTTAGAAAGATAAGAAACAAACGGAGGAATGTAGCATGAGTTACAATATAATCACAAGTTAACGATAGGACACATTAAGAGGAAGTAGATAATAGATGGTAAAGCTGAGTCCGAGAGAATCGCTGAAGCAGGAACTCTGTTTGAAGAGCAACAATGATTTATGGAGATAATAAATCTGAATATGATAAGAAAACTGAAAATGTCAAACTTCTGACCTAATGCTTTTGTAAAAGTATAAAAGAAAACCTTAAACTTGAAATAAATGTGCAGTCCAGGAAAACTGAGAGACTGCATGGTTACTCGCGGACACCATCGCTCCCTTCAGATTGAATCCCTGGCTGCTGGAGCTGGACTCTGGCAGAGTCGGGCACAACTGAACGACTGAAAAGAACTGATTGCAATAGGGAGAATGTTTTGAACACACGTTCTTAACATGTCTCAAAATGGAAGAGAAAATGATATTTCTTTAACATGAAAGGATAAGCAGGGTGAGCAACAACTCTGTGTGTGTGTGTGTGTGAGTTTGTGTATCTGTGTGTGTGTGTATGTGTGTGTGTGTGTGTGTGTGTGTGTGTCTGTGAGAGATGGGGCAAGAGGTGGGGATGGATGAACAGACAGCTTGATGGGGCAGTGTGACAGGAAGTGTTTCTTTCTGTAGTGAGCTGATTCTTAGAATGAGCTGTTAAGGGAGCCAGAAAGGTCTGACGCTTAGTGCTTGCTCAAGCTTGGGGGAAAGCTGAAGTTCAGAGGAGAGAAGGTTGGTTAAAGCTTAGCCAAGCCAAATCAGTGGGTATATTATAGATGACTGTGAGCACTTGGCCAGTCTCTGCTGTTGTTTAAGAGAGGCAAAGTCAGCCCTTAGACAGTATTGTTGTTACCAAAATTGCCAGTCCATGTGCTTGATGCAGAATGAGGCCCATCAAAACTTAAGGTTTGAGTCTGGGACAGGGAAAGGTTTATTACAGATTCATACAAGGATGAGGGTGGCTCTTGCCCTAAGAACCCAAAGTTACTGAACGTGTTCAGTAAGTATGTTTAACAGCACAGGTTAGAGAAAGTTGTGGTAAGTTGTTTGAGACTTCGTGGTGTCACACCCTTTGTGCTTAAGGTTAGGTCATGGTCAGGTAATGATGTTCCTAAATATCTCTATCAGATGGATGTCATTTTCTGTCCTGACAAGAGAGGGCAAAGTCTCAGGGAACAACTTTCCCCATGAAATGTCCCATCCTGGTCAAACAGAAACAGGTTTCAATTGGCAGCTCCTTCAGGGCAAGCTTCCCATATTCTACCCAGCTCTCATCCTCGATGGAGCCAGGTACCCAACACAATAGGTCCTGTCTCCTCAAGCTGTCCAACTGAGGAGACCAGTTCTCACAGACTGAGACCCAGAAAGATGGCCACCTGCTATTAAGTTGCAGAGACAGGGATGGGGGAGAGGTTCACCGCTCCTCACGGCCTGGGCCAAGGCTAGTGGAGGGACTTAGTGAGGGCTCTGAATCACTAAAGGATGTAGTCCCCAGTCTATTCCCTGGGACCATCCAGCTCACCCACTGGCGCAACGTTGGGTGATCTCCAGGCCCTCCAAAAGCATGCCAGAATCTCTCTTCTCTCACTTTCCACCTGATGACCACCACACCACCCTTACTTAATCACTTCCCCAATGGTCCCTCATTGACAGTAACTGTGGGCAGGGCCCACTGAGGTGTTGATCAATAGCTGAGCAGGACAATGAATGGCCACTCCTTGACAGTTGGCGGCTTGTAAATGGGGCCACCTGAGGCACCAAGCAAGGCTGAGCCACACCTGTTGCCTAGGAACAGGGTGGGTTGAAAAGAAGCACACCAATGGAGAACGGCATAGGGCTGTGCTCACTCTCCTCTGTTACACTGTGCATAGAATAAGAATCACTGTGAGGTTAAGGTTTGTCAAAGTCGTTCTCAAGGTGGGCTGGCTTTCACATTCTTGTTGGCTTTGAAATATTAGCTATGCTATATGCGGCACATGTGATCATGTGGCAGCTGTGGGAGGGGCATATAGATGAGCACGGCTCACAGGCATGCCTGGCAATACAATGAAAAGAATGATGTACCAAAGTTAAAGAAGCCTGTGAAATCAAATCCTGATTAGGAACAGAGTCAATTAAACAGAGTAAAGCACACTGGACCCAACGTCTCCTTAGGTAACAGAGCAGCATGAGCACAGCCCTTAGCAGGTAGCCATTGCTGTGCCTGATGACTCCACATCCTGTTACTAAGCAACCGTTCTTGCCTAGCGATTCGACAGTGCAACCCTGGGCCCTGCCCATAAGCAACCAACTATCAATGAGGTACCTACTGGTACTTCTCCTGCTCAGCTATTGGTCAGCTCCACAGTGGGCCCTATCTGATGATCACTGTTAATGTGGGCCCACTGGGGAAGTGACTCACTCAAGAGTTAGGGGTAGAGTGGTAAACGGACTCTTGCCTTTGGGCACCTTCCTTTTCTTTTCTTCATTATTTTGTAAATCGGGAATGTATTTCTGGTAGATGGGGCAAGGTGAGTTTCCCTCCTCAATATGAGAGTTGAAGTGTCCCCAACAATATTAGTGGAGGAGGCATTTAACACTTTCTTTGCTCTGAAGTGTAATCTTATGGAGACGGTGTATAGATCTTGGGGCAACGGACTGAAGATGCACCAAGCCTTGGGGTCTCTAAAGCTCATTGGAGTACAAAAAACTTCCAACCTGTTCTTAATTACCTGCTTGTTCTTCAGTTCCTTAAGCCCCTCAAGAACCCCTGATAGGAAGAGGGTGGTCTAAAGATGAAGTGACTAGAGGACTCTGAAGTGCTGAAATGGGATGAAAAGTGTTTGGCAGAGGTTCATACAGGGATGGAGGGGGCAGGAGTGTGGAAGGGGGACATCCAAGTCCAAGAATAAAGGGCACTGAAGGAAAGTCTGAGGGTCATGAGAAGAAACACCATGCCCCTGAATCACCACTCCCCAGAATCAAACACACAGAGGGGTCAAGGGTGGGAAAGGTGTATCATGGCCTCCCTCAGCACCCACTAACCCATGTTGATGGGCACAGTGGTACATTGTGATGTCTAAGACCCCAAAGCCACCATTGGCTGGGGGAGTGCCTAGCTGACCAATCAGAGTGAAGGGTGTGGGTCCTCATTGTCCTGGGAAGGTATATATAGGGAGGTCAGAGGCAGAGATTCTGGGTTAGGCCACTTCATGGTGTCATCATGGCTACGGTAACCAGGAAGCCACGGCAGCCAAGAAGAGTTGCAGTGCGGTTTGCTTCCAGCATGAAAGGAAGAAAGAAGACCCTTTGGCAACGGAGATACAGAGGCAGTGTCAAGGTAAGATGATTCCATCGACACTCCCCAGGTTCTCCATTGACTTTGGTGCCCAAGACCTCTACACTGCCCTTGCCTGGCGCAAAAGTCCTCATCAGGCCACCTCCCTTTTCATGAAATCTCCCTTCCAACTCAGTTGTTATACTCTTTCCTCAAAACTCATACCATTCTTTTGTCTTTCAAGGCACGAAATATGACCGTGAGCGTCAGAAGACCTCTAAAAGGAACCTTGAGAAAGAAAATCCGATCGTACGCCACTCCGTCGAAGAAGGTGAAGAAAACAAGAGAAGCAAACTGTTTTCTCCGTTCCTGTGCACGTGAGAACCTGAACCAAAGCCGCAAAAGGTACCAAACTAGGAGTCAGAGTCAAAGAAGGAGGCAGAATCAAAAGAGAAGATAAGCTCAGCCACCCCAGAATGAGAGACCCTGGAGAAGTACAACCTGGGCAGCCAGTAACTGAATAGAAAAGGTCAGACAGTTTAGAATTGTGTCTCCAGTGGTCTGCTTTCTTAGAAATGGTTAACCAGGAAAAGACTGACTCTCACACTAACATAGTAAACTGATGGCTGCGATTAAAATAAACATCGAATGGTGAGAAGATGATATTTGTGTGTGTGTGAATTTTCTGATGGGAAGGGGGGGAAGGAAGAAAAGAGGTGGGCACCTGAGTGGGGAGGGGTGCGCGGTCCCGAGAGATTGGGGGACAGACCCTGAGGTCCCCAGTTAGCCAGAGAGGAGAGGCCTGGACTGGGTCAGGAGTCTGTACTGAAGTTGGCGAACCCTGCTTAGCAATTGATCTCAGCGGCAAGGAGTAGTGGTGTGGTGTTACTGCCATTGTTTGGGGTGTGGAATGACATTAGGGTCTAGATTGCCAGAACCCAGATGGGAAGAGGGTTTCACATGGGGATGGTGAATGTCATAGTTCCCCTGAGAGAGGCAGGCAGAAATCACATCCTGGCCACTTATGTCATAATGGGCTTTGTTGCATCACTCACCTTTGCTGTCAGCTAAAGGTGCTCAGGAGGCACAAAATGCTGATACAACTGAAACCCACAACCAGCACTCCCAAAGATTAAAATAATGTTTGGAGGGAACAGACCAAATATCACTTAGGCCACTGTTTTCCTAAGAAATTGGTGGGAGCAGTGTGTTCCCAAGGGCAGGGCAGTGGAGGTGGCCCAATCCCGGTGCAGAACACAAACAGGATCACCACACACGGATAATCTTTTTGGGTGGTGGGCACCATGCAGTTTGTGGGATCTTAGTTCCCTCACCAGGGATTGAACCGGTTCCCCCTCCAGTGAAAGCATGGAGTCCTAACCCCTGGACAGCGAGAGAAGTCAGGACAGAGACTTTTGATACAAGTATTAACACGAGACTGAGTAAAAGCTGGTCTTATATGAATCATCATCCCCTAGTATTTCTAAATAACTACAGTCGTCAAACCTTCTTCCCCAAAAAAATCTTTTGTAGTCCAAGCTCTGCAAGTTTTTGTGGCTTAAATATAAGAGTATGGGGTATCTCATTTGAAGGCAAATTGGAAGTGGTCAGACAAGAGATGGCAAGGGTGAACGTCGACTTTCTAGGAATCAGCGAACTAAAATGGACTGGAATGGGTGAATTTAACTCAGATGACCATTATATCTAGTACTGCGGGCAGGAACTCCTCAGAAGACATGGAGTAGCCATCATAGTCAACAAAAGAGTCCGAAATGCAGTACTTGAACGCAGTCTCACAAACGACAGAATGATCTCTGTTCGTCTCCAAGGCAAACCATTCAATAGCACAGTTATCCAAGTCTCTGCCCCAAGCAGTAACGCTGAAGAAACTGAAGTTGAACGGTTTTATGAAGACCTACAAGACCTTTTAGAACGAACCCCCCCCCCAAAAGATGTCCTTTTCATTAGAGGGGTCTGGAATGCAAAAGTAGGAAGTCAAGAAACACCTGGAGCAACAGGCAAATTTGGCCTTGGAGTGCAGAATGAAGCAGGGCAAAGACTAATAGAGTTTCGCCAAGAAAATGCACTGGTCACAGCAAATACCCTCTTCCAACAACACAAGTAAGACTCTACACATGGACATCACCAGATGGTCAACACCGAAATCAGATTGATTATATCCTTTGCCGCCAAAGATGGAGAAGCTCTATACAGTCAACAAAAACAAGACCAGGAGCAGACTGTGGCTCAGGTCATGAACTCCTTATTACCAAATCCAGACTCAAATGGAAGAAAATAGGGAAAAACCACTAGAGCATTCAGGTATGACTTCAATCAAATCCCTTATGCTTATGCAGTGGAAGTGAGAAATAGATTTAAGGGCCCAGATCTGATAGATAGAGTGCCTGATGAACTATGGAATGAGGTTGGTGACATTGTACAGGAGGCAGGGATCAAGACCACCCCCATGGAAAAGAAATGCAAAAAAAGCACAATGGCTGTCTGGGGAGGCCTTACAAATAGCTGTGAAAAGAAGAGGAGCAAAAAGCAAAGGAGAAAAGCAAAGATATAAGCATCTGAATGCAGAGTTGGTGATGGACAGGGAGGCCTGGCGTGCTGTGACTCATGGGGTCACAAAGAGTCGGACACGACTGAGCGACTGAAGCGAACTAACGGGGAAACACACATGACACCAAAGAATTTATGTCTATTTTTGCCATTAAATAAAACAAATGCAGACTAATGTGAGAAGGAACTGTATTTGACACGACAATGGTGAGAGGGCCATCGCCCACACAGCAAAAGTAATGGTGAAAATTCTCCAAGATAAGCTTCAACAGTACGTAGACCAAGAACATTCCGATGTTTAAGCTGCATTGAGAAAAGGCAGAGGAACAAGAGATGCAATTGCCAACATCGGTTGGTTCATAGAAAAAGCAAGAGACATCCAGAAAAACATCTACTTCTGCTTTGCCAACTATGCCACAGCATTTGACTGGTGGATCACATCAAATTGTGGGCAATACTCAAAGAGATCGGTATACCTGACCAACTTCCCTGACTCTTGAGTAATCTGTATGCACGTCAAGAAGCAACATTTAGAACTGGACATGGAACAATGACTGGTTCCAAACTGGGAAAGGAGTACATCAAGGCTGTACATTGTAACCTTGCTTACTTAACTTAGATTCAGAGTACATCATGTAAATATCAGATTGGATGAAGCACAAGATGGAATGAAGATTGCCAGGAGAAATATGAATAAATTCAGAAATGCAGACAACACCACGCTTAAGGCAGAAAGCATAAAGAAACCAAAGACCATCTTGATGAGGGTGAAAGAGGATAGAGAGAAAGCTAACTTAAATCAACGTCCGAAAAACCAAGGTCATGGCATCCGGTCCAATCATGTTATGGCAAATAGAGGGGGAGACAATGGAAACAGTGACAGACTTTATTTTCGTGGGCTTCAACATCACAGCAGATGCTGACTGCAGCCATGAAATTAAAAGTCACTTGCTCCATGGAAGAAAAGCCATGACTGACCCAGAAAGCATATCAAAAAGCAGAGACATCACTTTGCTGCCAGAGGTCCGTATGTCAAAGCGAAGGTTGTTTCAGTAGCCGAATATGGATGTGATTGTTAGACCATAAAGACAGCTGAGGACTGAATAATTGATGCTTTTGAACTGTGGTGGTAGAGAAGATTTCTTGAGAGTCCCTTGGCCTGCAAGGAAATCAAACCCGTCAACCCTAACGGAAATCAATCCTGATTATTCACTAGAAGGACTGACATTGTAGCTGAAACTCCAGTTCTTTGTCCACCTGATGCAAAGAACTGACTCATTGGAAAAGATTCTGATGCTGGCAAGGAATGAAGGCCAGAGGAGAAGGAGATGACAGAGGATGAGATGGTTGGATGGCATCGGGGATTCGATGGACTTGAGTTTCAGCAAGCTCTGGGAGTTGGTGATGGACAGGGAAGCCTGGTGTGCTGCAGTCCATGGGGCTGCACAGAGTCATGTCGGGAGCCACGTCAGGCGTTACTGACAAAATGGAGGCACGGCCCAAAGCCCCTCTCTTTCTCCCACAAGCACGGACCTGGGATGAAGCAGTTGGGCCTTGTGATTCTGACTTTTTCTTTCCTCTCCTTGGCTGAGTTGACTACAAAGGAACATTAAGGTTCTTAATGTTCTTGAGAGGAGCACGAGAAGGCAGAAAGCCTTGTCTGCAGCTGTGCTCAGAGAAAAATTCATAAAGCTAATCCCTGACATTTGTTCAAGGACTTTTACAAAAGAGTGTTCCAGGATGAGCAAAGAGGTCAGCTTGAGGCCACGGGAGGGATTGCTATCTGAAGCCTATTTGTGAGGAAAATGTTTATGGCAAAGGAATTTACTGAATTTAGAGCTTAGAAATAATTAAATAGTTAGAAGTTAAAGATTTAAGGAACGCTTTAAGGGTAACATATTTTATTATAGCTGATAGATTTAGGAAATTTAAAGATACTAATAGCTAGAAGCCTTTTTAAGAGATAGTGAGCTCAGGATGTTAGGGGCAAATAGGATTTAGAAAGATAAGAAACAAACGGAGGAATGTAGCATGAGTTACAATATAATCACAAGTTAACGATAGGACACATTAAGAGGAAGTAGATAATAGATGGTAAAGCTGAGTCCGAGAGAATCGCTGAAGCAGGAACTCTGTTTGAAGAGCAACAATGATTTATGGAGATAATCAATCGGAATGTGATAAGAAAACTGAAAATGTCAAACTTCTGACCTAATGCTTTTGTAAAAGTATAAAAGAAAACCTTAAACTTGAAATAAATGTGCAGTCCAGGAAAACTGAGAGGCTGCGTGGTTACTCGCGGACACCATCGCTCCCTTCAGATTGAATCCCTGGCTGCTGGAGCTGGACTCTGGCAGAGTCGGGCACAACTGAACGACTGAAAAGAACTGATTGCAATAGGGAGAATGTTTTGAACACACGTTCTTAACATGTCTCAAAATGGAAGAGAAAATGATATTTCTTTAACATGAAAGGATAAGCAGGGTGAGCAACAACTCTCTGTGTGTGTGTGTGTGTGTGTGAGTTTGTGTATCTGTGTGTGTGTGTATGTGTGTGTGTGTGTGTGTGTGTCTGTGAGAGATGGGGCAAGAGGTGGGGATGGATGAACAGACAGCTTGATGGAGCAGTGTGACAGGAAGTGTTTCTTTCTGTAGTGAGCTGATTCTTAGAATGAGCTGTTAAGGGAGCCAGAAAGGTCTGACGCTTAGTGCTTGCTCAAGCTTGGGGGAAAGCTGAAGTTCAGAGGAGAGAAGGTTGGTTAAAGCTTAGCCAAGCCAAATCAGTGGGTATATTATGGATGACTGTGAGCACTTGGCCAGTCTCTGCTGTTGTTTAAGAGAGGCAAAGTCAGCCCTTAGACAGTATTGTTGTTACCAAAATTGCCAGTCCATGTGCTTGATGCAGAATGAGGCCCATGAAAACTTAAGGTTTGAGTTTGGGACAGGGAAAGGTTTATTACAGATTCATACAAGGATGAGGGTGGCTCTTGCCCTGAGAACCCAAAGTTACTGAACGTGTTCAGTAAGTATGTTTAACAGCAAAGGTTAGAGAAAGTTGTGGTAAGTTGTTTGAGACTTCGTGGTGTCACACCCTTTGTGCTTAAGGTTAGGTCATGGTCAGGTAATGATGTTCCTAAATATCTCTATCAGATGGATGTCATTTTCTGTCCTGACAAGAGAGGGCAAAGTCTCAAGGAACAACTTTCCCCATGAAATGTCCCATCCTGGTCAAACAGAAACAGGTTTCAATTGGCAGCTCCTTCAGGGCAAGCTTCCCATATTCTACCCAGCTCTCATCCTCGATGGAGCCAGGTACCCAACACAATAGGTCCTGTCTCCTCAAGCTGTCCAACTGAGGAGACCAGTTCTCACAGACTGAGACCCAGAAAGATGGCCACCTGCTATTAAGTTGCAGAGACAGGGATGGGGGAGAGGTTCACCGCTCCTCACGGCCTGGGCCAAGGCTAGTGGAGGGACTTAGTGAGGGCTCTGAATCACTAAAGGATGTAGTCCCCAGTCTATTCCCTGGGACCATCCAGCTCACCCACTGGCGCAACGTTGGGTGATCTCCAGGCCCTCCAAAAGCATGCCAGAATCTCTCTTCTCTCACTTTCCACCTGATGACCACCACACCACCCTTACTTAATCACTTCCCCAATGGTCCCTCATTGACAGTAACTGTGGGCAGGGCCCACTGAGGTGTTGATCAATAGCTGAGCAGGACAATGAATGGCCACTCCTTGACAGTTGGCGGCTTGTAAATGGGGCCACCTGAGGCACCAAGCAAGGCTGAGCCACACCTGTTGCCTAGGAACAGGGTGGGTTGAAAAGAAGCACACCAATGGCGAACTGCATAGGGCTGTGCTCACTCTGCTCTGTTACACTGTGCATAGAATAAGAATCACTGTGAGGTTAAGGTTTGTCAAAGTCGTTCTCAAGGTGGGCTGGCTTTCACATTCTTGTTGGCTTTGAAATATTAGCTATGCTATATGCGGCACATGTGATCATGTGGCAGCTGTGGGAGGGGCATATAGATGAGCACGGCTCACAGGCATGCCTGGCAATACAATGAAAAGAATGATGTACCAAAGTTAAAGAAGCCTGTGAAATCAAATCCTGATTTGGAGCAGAGTCAATTAAACAGAGTAAAGCACACTGGACCCAACGTCTCCTTAGGTAACAGAGCAGCATGAGCACAGCCCTTAGCAGGTAGCCATTGCTGTGCCTGATGACTCCACATCCTGTTACTAAGCAACCGGTCTTGCCTAGCAATTGGACAGTGCAACCCTGGGCCCTGCCCATAAGCAACCAACTATCAATGAGGTACCTACTGGTACTTCTCCTGCTCAGCTATTGGTCAGCTCCACAGTGGGCCCTATCTGATGATCACTGTGAATGTGGGCCCACTGGGGAAGTGACTCACTCAAGAGTTAGGGGCAGAGTGGTAAACGGACTCTTGCCTTTGGGCACCTTCCTTTTCTTTTCTTCATTTTTTTGTAAATCGGGAATGTATTTCTGGTAGATGGGGCAAGGTGAGTTTCCCTCCTCAATATGAGAGTTGAAGTGTCCCCAACAATATTAGTGGAGGAGGCATTTAACACTTTCTTTGCTCTGAAGTGTAATCTTATGGAGACGGTGTATAGATCTTGGGGCAAGGGACTGAAGATGCACCAAGCCTTGGGGTCTCTAAAGCTCATTGGAGTAGAAAAAACTTCCAACCTGTTCTTAATTACCTGCTTGTTCTTAAGTTCCTGAAGCCCCTCAAGAACCCCTGATAGGAAGAGGGTGGTCTAAAGATGAAGTGACTAGAGGACTCTGAAGTGCTGAAATGGGATGAAAAGTGTTTGGAAGAGGTTCATACAGGGATGGAGGGGGCAGGAGTGTGGAAGGGGGACATCCAAGTCCAAGAATAAAGGGCACTGAAGGAAAGTCTGAGGGTCATGAGAAGAAACACCATGCCCCTGAATCACCACTCCCCAGAATCAAACACACAGAGGGGTCAAGGGTGGGAAAGGTGTATCATGGCCTCCCTCAGCACCCACTAACCCATGTTGATGGGCACAGTGGTACATTGTGATGTCTAAGACCCCAAAGCCACCATTGGCTGGGGGAGTGCCTAGCTGACCAATCAGAGTGAAGGGTGTGGGTCCTCATTGTCCTGGGAAGGTATATATAGGGAGGTCAGAGGCAGAGATTCTGGGTTAGGCCACTTCACGGTGTCATCATGGCTACGGTAACCAGGAAGCCACGGCAGCCAAGAAGAGTTGCAGTGCGGTTTGCTTCCAGCATGAAAGGAAGAAAGAAGACCCTTTGGCAACGGAGATACAGAGGCAGTGTCAAGGTAAGATGATTCCATCGACACTCCCCAGGTTCTCCATTGACTTTGGTGCCCAAGACCTCTACACTGCCCTTGCCTGGCGCAAAAGTCCTCATCAGGCCACCTCCCTTTTCATGAAATCTCCCTTCCAACTCAGTTGTTATACTCTTTCCTCAAAACTCATACTCTTCTTTTGTCTTTCAAGGCACGAAATAAGACCGTGAGCGTCAGAAGACCTCTAAAAGGAACCTTGAGAAAGAAAATCCGATCGTACGCCACTCCGTCGAAGAAGGTGAAGAAAACAAGAGAAGCAAACTGTTTTCTCCGTTCCTGTGCACGTGAGAACCTGAACCAAAGCCGCAAAAGGTACCAAACTAGGAGTCAGAGTCAAAGAAGGAGGCAGAATCAAAAGAGAAGATAAGCTCAGCCACCCCAGAATGAGAGACCCTGGAGAAGTACAACCTGGGCAGCCAGTAACTGAATAGAAAAGGTCAGACAGTTTAGAATTGTGTCTCCAGTGGTCTGCTTTCTTAGCAATGGTTAACCAGGAAAAGACTGACTCTCACACTAACATAGTAAACTGATGGCTGCGATTAAAATAAACATCGAATGGTGAGAAGATGATATTTGTGTGTGTGTGAATTTTCTGATGGGAAGGGAGGGAAGGAAGAAAAGAGGTGGGCACCTGAGTGGGGAGGGGTGCGCGGTCCCGAGAGATTGGGGGACAGACCCTGAGGTGCCCAGTTAGCCAGAGAGGAGAGGCCTGGACTGGGTCAGGAGTCTGCACTGAAGATGGCGAACCCTGCTTAGCAATTGATCTCAGCGGCAAGGAGTAGTGGTGTGGTGTTACTGCCATTGTTTGGGGTGTGGAATGACATTAGGGTCTAGATTGCCAGAACCCAGATGGGAAGAGGGTTTCACATGGGGATGGTGAATGTCATAGTTCCCCTGAGAGAGGCAGGCAGAAATCACATCCTGGCCACTTATGTCATAATGGGCTTTGTTGCATCACTCACCTTTGCTGTCAGCTAAAGGTGCTCAGGAGGCACAAAATGCTGATACAACTGAAACCCACAACCAGCACTCCCAAAGATTAAAATAATGTTTGGAGGGAACAGACCAAATATCACTTAGGCCACTGTTTTCCTAAGAAATTGGTGGGAGCAGTGTGTTCCCAAGGGCAGGGCAGTGGAGGTGGCCCAATCCCGGTGCAGAACACAAACAGGATCACCACACACGGATAATCTTTTTGGGTGGTGGGCACCATGCAGTTTGTGGGATCTTAGTTCCCTCACCAGGGATTGAACCGGTTCCCCCTCCAGTGAAAGCATGGAGTCCTAACCCCTGGACAGCGAGAGAAGTCAGGACAGAGACTTTTGATACAAGTATTAACACGAGACTGAGTAAAAGCTGGTCTTATATGAATCATCATCCCCTAGTATTTCTAAATAACTACAGTCGTCAAACCTTCTTCCCCCAAAAAATCTTTTGTAGTCCAAGCTCTGCAAGTTTTTGTGGTTTAAATATAAGAGTATGGGGTATCTCATTTGAAGGCAAATTGGAAGTGGTCAAACAAGAGATGGCAAGGGTGAACGTCGACATTCTAGGAATCAGCGAACTAAAATGGACTGGAATGGGTGAATTTAACTCAGATGACCATTATATCTAGTACTGGGGGCAGGAACTCCTCAGAAGACATGGAG
This sequence comes from Capricornis sumatraensis, assembly GCF_032405125.1. Classification (NCBI taxonomy): domain Eukaryota; kingdom Metazoa; phylum Chordata; class Mammalia; order Artiodactyla; family Bovidae; genus Capricornis; species Capricornis sumatraensis. The sequence continues at coordinate 60,592,142 of NC_091092.1, read as the reverse complement.
TAGCCATCATAGTCAACAAAAGAGTCCGAAATGCAGTACTTGGACGCAATCTCACAAACGACAGAATGATCTCTGTTCGTCTCCAAGGCAAACCATTCAATAGCACAGTTATCCAAGTCTCTGCCCCAAGCAGTAACGCTGAAGAAACTGAAGTTGAACGGTTTTATGAAGACCTACAAGACCTTTTAGAACGAACCCCCCCCCAAAAGATGTCCTTTTCATTAGAGGGGTCTGGAATGCAAAAGTAGGAAGTCAAGAAACACCTGGAGCAACAGGCAAATTTGGCCTTGGAGTGCAGAATGAAGCAGGGCAAAGACTAATAGAGTTTCGCCAAGAAAATGCACTGGTCACAGCAAATACCCTCTTCCAACAACACAAGTAAGACTCTACACATGGACATCACCAGATGGTCAACACCAAAATCAGATTGATTATATCCTTTGCCGCCAAAGATGGAGAAGCTCTATACAGTCAACAAAAACAAGACCAGGAGCAGACTGTGGCTCAGGTCATGAACTCCTTATTACCAAATCCAGACTCAAATGGAAGAAAATAGGGAAAAACCACTAGAGCATTCAGGTATGACTTCAATCAAATCCCTTATGATTATGCAGTGGAAGTGAGAAATAGATTTAAGGGCCCAGATCTGATAGATAGAGTGCCTGATGAACTATGGAATGAGGTTGGTGACATTGTACAGGAGGCAGGGATCAAGACCACCCCCATGGAAAAGAAATGCAAAAAAGCACATTGGCTGTCTGGGGAGGCCTTACAAATAGCTGTGAAAAGAAGAGGAGCAAAAAGCAAAGGAGAAAAGCAAAGATATAAGCATCTGAATGCAGAGTTGGTGATGGACAGGGAGGCCTGGCGTGCTGTGACTCATGGGGTCACAAAGAGTCGGACACAACTGAGCGACTGAAGCGAACTAACGGGGAAACACACATGACACCAAAGAATTTATGTCTATTTTTGCCATTAAATAAAACAAATGCAGACTAATGTGAGAAGGAACTGTATTTGACACGACAATGGTGAGAGGACCATCGCCCACACAGCAAAAGTAATGGTGAAAATTCTCCAAGATAAGCTTCAACAGTACGTAGACCAAGAACATTCCGATGTTTAAGCTGCATTGAGAAAAGGCAGAGGAACAAGAGATGCAATTGCCAACATCGGTTGGTTCATAGAAAAAGCAAGAGACATCCAGAGAAACATCTACTTCTGCTTTGCCAACTATGCCACAGCATTTGACTGGTGGATCACATCAAATTGTGGGCAATACTCAAAGAGATCGGTATACCTGACCAACTTCCCTGACTCTTGAGTAATCTGTATGCACGTCAAGAAGCAACATTTAGAACTGGACATGGAACAATGACTGGTTCCAAACTGGGAAAGGAGTACATCAAGGCTGTACATTGTAACCTTGCTTACTTAACTTATATTCAGAGTACATCATGTAAATATCAGATTGGATGAAGCACAAGATGGAATGAAGATTGCCAGGAGAAATATGAATAAATTCAGAAATGCAGACAACACCACGCTTAAGGCAGAAAGCATAAAGAAACCAAAGACCATCTTGATGAGGGTGAAAGAGGATAGAGAGAAAGCTAACTTAAATCAACATCCGAAAAACCAAGGTCATGGCATCCGGTCCAATCATGTTATGGCAAATAGAGGGGGAGACAATGGAAACAGTGACAGACTTTATTTTCGTGGGCTTCAACATCACAGCAGATGCTGACTGCAGCCATGAAATTAAAAGTCACTTGCTCCATGGAAGAAAAGCCATGACTGACCCAGAAAGCATATCAAAAAGCAGAGACATCACTTTGCTGCCAGAGGTCCGTATGTCAAAGCGAAGGTTGTTTCAGTAGCCGAATATGGATGTGATTGTTAAACCATAAAGACAGCTGAGGACTGAATAATTGATGCTTTTGAACTGTGGTGGTAGAGCAGATTTCTTGAGAGTCCCTTGGCCTGCAAGGAAATCAAACCCGTCAACCCTAACGGAAATCAATCCTGATTATTCACTAGAAGGACTGACATTGTAGCTGAAACTCCAGTTCTTTGTCCACCTGATGCAAAGAACTGACTCATTGGAAAAGATTCTGATGCTGGCAAGGAATGAAGGCCAGAGGAGAAGGAGATGACAGAGGATGAGATGGTTGGATGGCATCGGGGATTCGATGGACTTGAGTTTCAGCAAGCTCTGGGAGTTGGTGATGGACAGGGAAGCCTGGTGTGCTGCAGTCCATGGGGCTGCACAGAGTCATGTCGGGAGCCACGTCAGGCGTTACTGACAAAATGGAGGCACGGCCCAAAGCCCCTCTCTTTCTCCCACAAGCACGGACCTGGGATGAAGCAGTTGGGCCTTGTGATTCTGACTTTTTCTTTCCTCTCCTTGGCTGAGTTGACTACAAAGGAACATTAAGGTTCTTAATGTTCTTGAGAGGAGCACGAGAAGGCAGAAAGCCTTGTCTGCAGCTGTGCTCAGAGAAAAATTCATAAAGCTAATCCCTGACATTTGTTCAAGGACTTTTACAAAAGAGTGTTCCAGGATGAGCAAAGAGGTCAGCTTGAGGCCACGGGAGGGATTGCTATCTGAAGCCTATTTGTGAGGAAAATGTTTATGGCAAAGGCATTTACTGAATTTAGAGCTTAGAAATAATTAAATAGTTAGAAGTTAAAGATTTAAGGAATGCTGTAATGGTAGCATATTTTATTATAGCTGATAGATTTAGGAAATTTAAAGATACTAATAGCTAGAAGCCTTTTTAAGAGATAGTGAGCTCAGGATGTTAGGGGCAAATAGGATTTAGAAAGATAAGAAACAAACGGAGGAATGTAGCATGAGTTACAATATAATCACAAGTTAACGATAGGACACATTAAGAGGAAGTAGATAATAGATGGTAAAGCTGAGTCCGAGAGAATCGCTGAAGCAGGAACTCTGTTTGAAGAGCAACAATGATTTATGGAGATAATCAATCTGAATGTGATAAGAAAACTGAAAATGTCAAACTTCTGACCTAATGCTTTTGTAAAAGTATAAAAGAAAACCTTAAACTTGAAATAAATGTGCAGTCCAGGAAAACTGAGAGGCTGCGTGGTTACTCGCGGACACCATCCCTCCCTTCAGATTGAATCCCTGGCTGCTGGAGCTGGACTCTGGCAGAGTCGGGCACAACTGAACGACTGAAAAGAACTGATTGCAATAGGGAGAATGTTTTGAACACACGTTCTTAACATGTCTCAAAATGGAAGAGAAAATGATATTTCTTTAACATGAAAGGATAAGCAGGGTGAGCAACAACTCTGTGTGTGTGTGTGTGTGTGTGAGTTTGTGTATCTGTGTGTGTGTGTATGTGTGTGTGTGTGTGTGTGTCTGTGAGAGATGGGGCAAGAGGTGGGGATGGATGAACAGACAGCTTGATGGAGCAGTGTGACAGGAAGTGTTTCTTTCTGTAGTGAGCTGATTCTTAGAATGAGCTGTTAAGGGAGCCAGAAAGGTCTGACGCTTAGTGCTTGCTCAAGCTTGGGGGAAAGCTGAAGTTCAGAGGAGAGAAGGTTGGTTAAAGCTTAGCCAAGCCAAATCAGTGGGTATATTATGGATGACTGTGAGCACTTGGCCAGTCTCTGCTGTTGTTTAAGAGAGGCAAAGTCAGCCCTTAGACAGTATTGTTGTTACCAAAATTGCCAGTCCATGTGCTTGATGCAGAATGAGGCCCATGAAAACTTAAGGTTTGAGTTTGGGACAGGGAAAGGTTTATTACAGATTCATACAAGGATGAGGGTGGCTCTTGCCCTAAGAACCCAAAGTTACTGAACGTGTTCAGTAAGTATGTTTAACAGCACAGGTTAGAGAAAGTTGTGGTAAGTTGTTTGAGACTTCGTGGTGTCACACCCTTTGTGCTTAAGGTTAGGTCATGGTCAGGTAATGATGTTCCTAAATATCTCTATCAGATGGATGTCATTTTCTGTCCTGACAAGAGAGGGCAAAGTCTCAAGGAACAACTTTCCCCATGAAATGTCCCATCCTGGTCAAACAGAAACAGGTTTCAATTGGCAGCTCCTTCAGGGCAAGCTTCCCATATTCTACCCAGCTCTCATCCTCGATGGAGCCAGGTACCCAACACAATAGGTCCTGTCTCCTCAAGCTGTCCAACTGAGGAGACCAGTTCTCACAGACTGAGACCCAGAAAGATGGCCACCTGCTATTAAGTTGCAGAGACAGGGATGGGGGAGAGGTTCACCGCTCCTCACGGCCTGGGCCAAGGCTAGTGGAGGGACTTAGTGAGGGCTCTGAATCACTAAAGGATGTAGTCCCCAGTCTATTCCCTGGGACCAGCCAGCTCACCCACTGGCGCAACGTTGGGTGATCTCCAGGCCCTCCAAAAGCATGCCAGAATCTCTCTTCTCTCACTTTCCACCTGATGACCACCACACCACCCTTACTTAATCACTTCCCCAATGGTCCCTCATTGACAGTAACTGTGGGCAGGGCCTACTGAGGTGTTAATCAATAGCTGAGCAGGACAATGAATGGCCACTCCTTGACAGTTGGCGGCTTGTAAATGGGGCCACCTGAGGCACCAAGCAAGGCTGAGCCACACCTGTTGCCTAGGAACAGGGTGGGTTGAAAAGAAGCACACCAATGGCGAACTGCATAGGGCTGTGCTCACTCTGCTCTGTTACACTGTGCATAGAATAAGAATCACTGTGAGGTTAAGGTTTGTCAAAGTCGTTCTCAAGGTGGGCTGGCTTTCACATTCTTGTTGGCTTTGAAATATTAGCTATGCTATATGCGGCACATGTGATCATGTGGCAGCTGTGGGAGGGGCATATAGATGAGCACGGCTCACAGGCATGCCTGGCAATACAATGAAAAGAATGATGTACCAAAGTTAAAGAAGCCTGTGAAATCAAATCCTGATTAGGAACAGAGTCAATTAAACAGAGTAAAGCACACTGGACCCAACGTCCCCTTAGGTAACAGAGCAGCATGAGCACAGCCCTTAGCAGGTAGCCATTGCTGTGCCTGATGACTCCACATCCTGTTACTAAGCAACCGGTCTTGCCTAGCGATTGGACAGTGCAACCCTGGGCCCTGCCCATAAGCAACCAACTATCAATGAGGTACCTACTGGTACTTCTCCTGCTCAGCTATTGGTCAGCTCCACAGTGGGCCCTATCTGATGATCACTGTGAATGTGGGCCCACTGGGGAAGTGACTCACTCAAGAGTTAGGGGCAGAGTGGTAAACGGACTCTTGCCTTTGGGCACCTTCCTTTTCTTTTCTTCATTTTTTTGTAAATCGGGAATGTATTTCTGGTAGATGGGGCAAGGTGAGTTTCCCTCCTCAATATGAGAGTTGAAGTGTCCCCAACAATATTAGTGGAGGAGGCATTTAACACTTTCTTTGCTCTAAAGTGTAATCTTATGGAGACGGTGTATAGATCTTGGGGCAACGGACTGAAGATGCACCAAGCCTTGGGGTCTCTAAAGCTCATTGGAGTAGAAAAAACTTCCAACCTGTTCTTAATTACCTGCTTGTTCTTCAGTTCCTTAAGCCCCTCAAGAACCCCTGATAGGAAGAGGGTGGTCTAAAGATGAAGTAACTAGAGGACTCTGAAGTGCTGAAATGGGATGAAAAGTGTTTGGCAGAGGTTCATACAGGGATGGAGGGGGCAGGAGTGTGGAAGGGGGACATCCAAGTCCAAGAATAAAGGGCACTGAAGGAAAGTCTGAGGGTCATGAGAAGAAACACCATGCCCCTGAATCACCACTCCCCAGAATCAAACACACAGAGGGGTCAAGGGTGGGAAAGGTGTATCATGGCCTCCCTCAGCACCCACTAACCCATGTTGATGGGCACAGTGGTACATTGTGATGTCTAAGACCCCAAAGCCACCATTGGCTGGGGGAGTGCCTAGCTGACCAATCAGAGTGAAGGGTGTGGCTCCTCATTGTCCTGGGAAGGTATATATAGGGAGGTCAGAGGCAGAGATTCTGGGTTAGGCCACTTCATGGTGTCATCATGGCTACGGTAACCAGGAAGCCACGGCAGCCAAGAAGAGTTGCAGTGCGGTTTGCTTCCAGCATGAAAGGAAGAAAGAAGACCCTTTGGCAACGGAGATACAGAGGCAGTGTCAAGGTAAGATGATTCCATCGACACTCCCCAGGTTCTCCATTGACTTTGGTGCCCAAGACCTCTACACTGCCCTTGCCTGGCGCAAAAGTCCTCATCAGGCCACCTCCCTTTTCATGAAATCTCCCTTCCAACTCAGTTGTTATACTCTTTCCTCAAAACTCATACCCTTCTTTTGTCTTTCAAGGCACGAAATATGACCGTGAGCGTCAGAAGACCTCTAAAAGGAACCTTGAGAAAGAAAATCCGATCGTATGCCACTCCGTCGAAGAAGGTGAAGAAAACAAGAGAAGCAAACTGTTTTCTCCGTTCCTGTGCACGTGAGAACCTGAACCAAAGCCGCAAAAGGTACCAAACTAGGAGTCAGAGTCAAAGAAGGAGGCAGAATCAAAAGAGAAGATAAGCTCAGCCACCCCAGAATGAGAGACCCTGGAGAAGTACAACCTGGGCAGCCAGTAACTGAATAGAAAAGGTCAGACAGTTTAGAATTGTGTCTCCAGTGGTCTGCTTTCTTAGCAATGGTTAACCAGGAAAAGACTGACTCTCACACTAACATAGTAAACTGATGGCTGCGATTAAAATAAACATCGAATGGTGAGAAGATGATATTTGTGTGTGTGTGAATTTTCTGATGGGAAGGGAGGGAAGGAAGAAAAGAGGTGGGCACCTGAGTGGGGAGGGGTGCGCGGTCCCGAGAGATTGGGGGACAGACCCTGAGGTCCCCAGTTAGCCAGAGAGGAGAGGCCTGGACTGGGTCAGGAGTCTGCACTGAAGATGGCGAACCCTGCTTAGCAATTGATCTCAGCGGCAAGGAGTAGTGGTGTGGTGTTACTGCCATTGTTTGGGGTGTGGAATGACATTAGGGTCTAGATTGCCAGAACCCAGATGGGAAGAGGGTTTCACATGGGGATGGTGAATGTCATAGTTCCCCTGAGAGAGGCAGGCAGAAATCACATCCTGGCCACTTATGTCATAATGGGCTTTGTTGCATCACTCACCTTTGCTGTCAGCTAAAGGTGCTCAGGAGGCACAAAATGCTGATACAACTGAAACCCACAACCAGCACTCCCAAAGATTAAAATAATGTTTGGAGGGAACAGACCAAATATCACTTAGGCCACTGTTTTCCTAAGAAATTGGTGGGAGCAGTGTGTTCCCAAGGGCAGGGCAGTGGAGGTGGCCCAATCCCAGTGCAGAAGACAAACAGGATCACCACACACGGATAATCTTTTTGGGTGGTGGGCACCATGCAGTTTGTGGGATCTTAGTTCCCTGACCAGGGATTGAACCGGTTCCCCTTCCAGTGAAAGCATGGAGTCCTAACCCCTGGACAGCCAGAGAAGTCAGGACAGAGACTTTTGATACAAGTATTAACATGAGACTGAGTAAAAGCTGGTCTTATATGAATCATCATCCCCTAGTATTTCTAAATAACTACAGTCGTCAAACCTTCTTCCCCCAAAAAATCTTTTGTAGTCCAAGCTCTGCAAGTTTTTGTGGTTTAAATATAAGAGTATGGGGTATCTCATTTGAAGGCAAATTGGAAGTGGTCAAACAAGAGATGGCAAGGGTGAACGTCGACATTCTAGGAATCAGCGAACTAAAATGGACTGGAATGGGTGAATTTAACTCAGATGACCATTATATCTAGTACTGGGGGCAGGAACTCCTCAGAAGACATGGAGTAGCCATCATAGTCAACAAAAGAGTCCGAAATGCAGTACTTGGACGCAATCTCACAAACGACAGAATGATCTCTGTTCGTCTCCAAGGCAAACCATTCAATAGCACAGTTATCCAAGTCTCTGCCCCAAGCAGTAACGCTGAAGAAACTGAAGTTGAACGGTTTTATGAAGACCTACAAGACCTTTTAGAACGAACCCCCCCCCAAAAGATGTCCTTTTCATTAGAGGGGTCTGGAATGCAAAAGTAGGAAGTCAAGAAACACCTGGAGCAACAGGCAAATTTGGCCTTGGAGTGCAGAATGAAGCAGGGCAAAGACTAATAGAGTTTCGCCAAGAAAATGCACTGGTCACAGCAAATACCCTCTTCCAACAACACAAGTAAGACTCTACACATGGACATCACCAGATGGTCAACACCAAAATCAGATTGATTATATCCTTTGCCGCCAAAGATGGAGAAGCTCTATACAGTCAACAAAAACAAGACCAGGAGCAGACTGTGGCTCAGGTCATGAACTCCTTATTACCAAATCCAGACTCAAATGGAAGAAAATAGGGAAAAACCACTAGAGCATTCAGGTATGACTTCAATCAAATCCCTTATGATTATGCAGTGGAAGTGAGAAATAGATTTAAGGGCCCAGATCTGATAGATAGAGTGCCTGATGAACTATGGAATGAGGTTGGTGACATTGTACAGGAGGCAGGGATCAAGACCACCCCCATGGAAAAGAAATGCAAAAAAGCACAATGGCTGTCTGGGGAGGCCTTACAAATAGCTGTGAAAAGAAGAGGAGCAAAAAGCAAAGGAGAAAAGCAAAGATATAAGCATCTGAATGCAGAGTTGGTGATGGACAGGGAGGCCTGGCGTGCTGTGACTCATGGGGTCACAAAGAGTCGGACACAACTGAGCGACTGAAGCGAACTAACGGGGAAACACACATGACACCAAAGAATTTATGTCTATTTTTGCCATTAAATAAAACAAATGCAGACTAATGTGAGAAGGAACTGTATTTGACACGACAATGGTGAGAGGGCCATCGCCCACACAGCAAAAGTAATGGTGAAAATTCTCCAAGATAAGCTTCAACAGTACGTAGACCAAGAACATTCCGATGTTTAAGCTGCATTGAGAAAAGGCAGAGGAACAAGAGATGCAATTGCCAACATCGGTTGGTTCATAGAAAAAGCAAGAGACATCCAGAGAAACATCTACTTCTGCTTTGCCAACTATGCCACAGCATTTGACTGGTGGATCACATCAAATTGTGGGCAATACTCAAAGAGATCGGTATACCTGACCAACTTCCCTGACTCTTGAGTAATCTGTATGCACGTCAAGAAGCAACATTTAGAACTGGACATGGAACAATGACTGGTTCCAAACTGGGAAAGGAGTACATCAAGGCTGTACATTGTAACCTTGCTTACTTAACTTATATTCAGAGTACATCATGTAAATATCAGATTGGATGAAGCACAAGATGGAATGAAGATTGCCAGGAGAAATATGAATAAATTCAGAAATGCAGACAACACCACGCTTAAGGCAGAAAGCATAAAGAAACCAAAGACCATCTTGATGAGGGTGAAAGAGGATAGAGAGAAAGCTAACTTAAATCAACATCCGAAAAACCAAGGTCATGGCATCCGGTCCAATCATGTTATGGCAAATAGAGGGGGAGACAATGGAAACAGTGACAGACTTTATTTTCGTGGGCTTCAACATCACAGCAGATGCTGACTGCAGCCATGAAATTAAAAGTCACTTGCTCCATGGAAGAAAAGCCATGACTGACCCAGAAAGCATATCAAAAAGCAGAGACATCACTTTGCTGCCAGAGGTCCGTATGTCAAAGCGAAGGTTGTTTCAGTAGCCGAATATGGATGTGATTGTTAAACCATAAAGACAGCTGAGGACTGAATAATTGATGCTTTTGAACTGTGGTGGTAGAGCAGATTTCTTGAGAGTCCCTTGGCCTGCAAGGAAATCAAACCCGTCAACCCTAACGGAAATCAATCCTGATTATTCACTAGAAGGACTGACATTGTAGCTGAAACTCCAGTTCTTTGTCCACCTGATGCAAAGAACTGACTCATTGGAAAAGATTCTGATGCTGGCAAGGAATGAAGGCCAGAGGAGAAGGAGATGACAGAGGATGAGATGGTTGGATGGCATCGGGGATTCGATGGACTTGAGTTTCAGCAAGCTCTGGGAGTTGGTGATGGACAGGGAAGCCTGGTGTGCTGCAGTCCATGGGGCTGCACAGAGTCATGTCGGGAGCCACGTCAGGCGTTACTGACAAAATGGAGGCACGGCCCAAAGCCCCTCTCTTTCTCCCACAAGCACGGACCTGGGATGAAGCAGTTGGGCCTTGTGATTCTGACTTTTTCTTTCCTCTCCTTGGCTGAGTTGACTACAAAGGAACATTAAGGTTCTTAATGTTCTTGAGAGGAGCACGAGAAGGCAGAAAGCCTTGTCTGCAGCTGTGCTCAGAGAAAAATTCATAAAGCTAATCCCTGACATTTGTTCAAGGACTTTTACAAAAGAGTGTTCCAGGATGAGCAAAGAGGTCAGCTTGAGGCCACGGGAGGGATTGCTATCTGAAGCCTATTTGTGAGGAAAATGTTTATGGCAAAGGCATTTACTGAATTTAGAGCTTAGAAATAATTAAATAGTTAGAAGTTAAAGATTTAAGGAATGCTGTAATGGTAGCATATTTTATTATAGCTGATAGATTTAGGAAATTTAAAGATACTAATAGCTAGAAGCCTTTTTAAGAGATAGTGAGCTCAGGATGTTAGGGGCAAATAGGATTTAGAAAGATAAGAAACAAACGGAGGAATGTAGCATGAGTTACAATATAATCACAAGTTAACGATAGGACACATTAAGAGGAAGTAGATAATAGATGGTAAAGCTGAGTCCGAGAGAATCGCTGAAGCAGGAACTCTGTTTGAAGAGCAACAATGATTTATGGAGATAATCAATCTGAATGTGATAAGAAAACTGAAAATGTCAAACTTCTGACCTAATTCTTTTGTAAAAGTATAAAAGAAAACCTTAAACTTGAAATAAATGTGCAGTCCAGGAAAACTGAGAGGCTGCGTGGTTACTCGCGGACACCATCCCTCCCTTCAGATTGAATCCCTGGCTGCTGGAGCTGGACTCTGGCAGAGTCGGGCACAACTGAACGACTGAAAAGAACTGATTGCAATAGGGAGAATGTTTTGAACACACGTTCTTAACATGTCTCAAAATGGAAGAGAAAATGATATTTCTTTAACATGAAAGGATAAGCAGGGTGAGCAACAACTCTGTGTGTGTGTGTGTGTGTGTGAGTTTGTGTATCTGTGTGTGTGTGTATGTGTGTGTGTGTGTGTGTGTCTGTGAGAGATGGGGCAAGAGGTGGGGATGGATGAACAGACAGCTTGATGGAGCAGTGTGACAGGAAGTGTTTCTTTCTGTAGTGAGCTGATTCTTAGAATGAGCTGTTAAGGGAGCCAGAAAGGTCTGACGCTTAGTGCTTGCTCAAGCTTGGGGGAAAGCTGAAGTTCAGAGGAGAGAAGGTTGGTTAAAGCTTAGCCAAGCCAAATCAGTGGGTATATTATGGATGACTGTGAGCACTTGGCCAGTCTCTGCTGTTGTTTAAGAGAGGCAAAGTCAGCCCTTAGACAGTATTGTTGTTACCAAAATTGCCAGTCCATGTGCTTGATGCAGAATGAGGCCCATGAAAACTTAAGGTTTGAGTTTGGGACAGGGAAAGGTTTATTACAGATTCATACAAGGATGAGGGTGGCTCTTGCCCTAAGAACCCAAAGTTACTGAACGTGTTCAGTAAGTATGTTTAACAGCAAAGGTTAGAGAAAGTTGTGGTAAGTTGTTTGAGACTTCGTGGTGTCACACCCTTTGTGCTTAAGGTTAGGTCATGGTCAGGTAATGATGTTCCTAAATATCTCTATCAGATGGATGTCATTTTCTGTCCTGACAAGAGAGGGCAAAGTCTCAAGGAACAACTTTCCCCATGAAATGTCCCATCCTGGTCAAACAGAAACAGGTTTCAATTGGCAGCTCCTTCAGGGCAAGCTTCCCATATTCTACCCAGCTCTCATCCTCGATGGAGCCAGGTACCCAACACAATAGGTCCTGTCTCCTCAAGCTGTCCAACTGAGGAGACCAGTTCTCACAGACTGAGACCCAGAAAGATGGCCACCTGCTATTAAGTTGCAGAGACAGGGATGGGGGAGAGGTTCACCGCTCCTCACGGCCTGGGCCAAGGCTAGTGGAGGGACTTAGTGAGGGCTCTGAATCACTAAAGGATGTAGTCCCCAGTCTATTCCCTGGGACCAGCCAGCTCACCCACTGGCGCAACGTTGGGTGATCTCCAGGCCCTCCAAAAGCATGCCAGAATCTCTCTTCTCTCACTTTCCACCTGATGACCACCACACCACCCTTACTTAATCACTTCCCCAATGGTCCCTCATTGACAGTAACTGTGGGCAGGGCCTACTGAGGTGTTAATCAATAGCTGAGCAGGACAATGAATGGCCACTCCTTGACAGTTGGCGGCTTGTAAATGGGGCCACCTGAGGCACCAAGCAAGGCTGAGCCACACCTGTTGCCTAGGAACAGGGTGGGTTGAAAAGAAGCACACCAATGGCGAACTGCATAGGGCTGTGCTCACTCTGCTCTGTTACACTGTGCATAGAATAAGAATCACTGTGAGGTTAAGGTTTGTCAAAGTCGTTCTCAAGGTGGGCTGGCTTTCACATTCTTGTTGGCTTTGAAATATTAGCTATGCTATATGCGGCACATGTGATCATGTGGCAGCTGTGGGAGGGGCATATAGATGAGCACGGCTCACAGGCATGCCTGGCAATACAATGAAAAGAATGATGTACCAAAGTTAAAGAAGCCTGTGAAATCAAATCCTGATTAGGAACAGAGTCAATTAAACAGAGTAAAGCACACTGGACCCAACGTCCCCTTAGGTAACAGAGCAGCATGAGCACAGCCCTTAGCAGGTAGCCATTGCTGTGCCTGATGACTCCACATCCTGTTACTAAGCAACCGGTCTTGCCTAGCGATTGGACAGTGCAACCCTGGGCCCTGCCCATAAGCAACCAACTATCAATGAGGTACCTACTGGTACTTCTCCTGCTCAGCTATTGGTCAGCTCCACAGTGGGCCCTATCTGATGATCACTGTGAATGTGGGCCCACTGGGGAAGTGACTCACTCAAGAGTTAGGGGCAGAGTGGTAAACGGACTCTTGCCTTTGGGCACCTTCCTTTTCTTTTCTTCATTTTTTTGTAAATCGGGAATGTATTTCTGGTAGATGGGGCAAGGTGAGTTTCCCTCCTCAATATGAGAGTTGAAGTGTCCCCAACAATATTAGTGGAGGAGGCATTTAACACTTTCTTTGCTCTAAAGTGTAATCTTATGGAGACGGTGTATAGATCTTGGGGCAACGGACTGAAGATGCACCAAGCCTTGGGGTCTCTAAAGCTCATTGGAGTAGAAAAAACTTCCAACCTGTTCTTAATTACCTGCTTGTTCTTCAGTTCCTTAAGCCCCTCAAGAACCCCTGATAGGAAGAGGGTGGTCTAAAGATGAAGTGACTAGAGGACTCTGAAGTGCTGAAATGGGATGAAAAGTGTTTGGCAGAGGTTCATACAGGGATGGAGGGGGCAGGAGTGTGGAAGGGGGACATCCAAGTCCAAGAATAAAGGGCACTGAAGGAAAGTCTGAGGGTCATGAGAAGAAACACCATGCCCCTGAATCACCACTCCCCAGAATCAAACACACAGAGGGGTCAAGGGTGGGAAAGGTGTATCATGGCCTCCCTCAGCACCCACTAACCCATGTTGATGGGCACAGTGGTACATTGTGATGTCTAAGACCCCAAAGCCACCATTGGCTGGGGGAGTGCCTAGCTGACCAATCAGAGTGAAGGGTGTGGGTCCTCATTGTCCTGGGAAGGTATATATAGGGAGGTCAGAGGCAGAGATTCTGGGTTAGGCCACTTCATGGTGTCATCATGGCTACGGTAACCAGGAAGCCACGGCAGCCAAGAAGAGTTGCAGTGCGGTTTGCTTCCAGCATGAAAGGAAGAAAGAAGACCCTTTGGCAACGGAGATACAGAGGCAGTGTCAAGGTAAGATGATTCCATCGACACTCCCCAGGTTCTCCATTGACTTTGGTGCCCAAGACCTCTACACTGCCCTTGCCTGGCGCAAAAGTCCTCATCAGGCCACCTCCCTTTTCATGAAATCTCCCTTCCAACTCAGTTGTTATACTCTTTCCTCAAAACTCATACCCTTCTTTTGTCTTTCAAGGCACGAAATATGACCGTGAGCGTCAGAAGACCTCTAAAAGGAACCTTGAGAAAGAAAATCCGATCGTACGCCACTCCGTCGAAGAAGGTGAAGAAAACAAGAGAAGCAAACTGTTTTCTCCGTTCCTGTGCACGTGAGAACCTGAACCAAAGCCGCAAAAGGTACCAAACTAGGAGTCAGAGTCAAAGAAGGAGGCAGAATCAAAAGAGAAGATAAGCTCAGCCACCCCAGAATGAGAGACCCTGGAGAAGTACAACCTGGGCAGCCAGTAACTGAATAGAAAAGGTCAGACAGTTTAGAATTGTGTCTCCAGTGGTCTGCTTTCTTAGCAATGGTTAACCAGGAAAAGACTGACTCTCACACTAACATAGTAAACTGATGGCTGCGATTAAAATAAACATCGAATGGTGAGAAGATGATATTTGTGTGTGTGTGAATTTTCTGATGGGAAGGGAGGGAAGGAAGAAAAGAGGTGGGCACCTGAGTGGGGAGGGGTGCGCGGTCCCGAGAGATTGGGGGACAGACCCTGAGGTCCCCAGTTAGCCAGAGAGGAGAGGCCTGGACTGGGTCAGGAGTCTGCACTGAAGATGGCGAACCCTGCTTAGCAATTGATCTCAGCGGCAAGGAGTAGTGGTGTGGTGTTACTGCCATTGTTTGGGGTGTGGAATGACATTAGGGTCTAGATTGCCAGAACCCAGATGGGAAGAGGGTTTCACATGGGGATGGTGAATGTCATAGTTCCCCTGAGAGAGGCAGGCAGAAATCACATCCTGGCCACTTATGTCATAATGGGCTTTGTTGCATCACTCACCTTTGCTGTCAGCTAAAGGTGCTCAGGAGGCACAAAATGCTGATACAACTGAAACCCACAACCAGCACTCCCAAAGATTAAAATAATGTTTGGAGGGAACAGACCAAATATCACTTAGGCCACTGTTTTCCTAAGAAATTGGTGGGAGCAGTGTGTTCCCAAGGGCAGGGCAGTGGAGGTGGCCCAATCCCGGTGCAGAAGACAAACAGGATCACCACACACGGATAATCTTTTTGGGTGGTGGGCACCATGCAGTTTGTGGGATCTTAGTTCCCTGACCAGGGATTGAACCGGTTCCCCTTCCAGTGAAAGCATGGAGTCCTAACCCCTGGACAGCCAGAGAAGTCAGGACAGAGACTTTTGATACAAGTATTAACATGAGACTGAGTAAAAGCTGGTCTTATATGAATCATCATCCCCTAGTATTTCTAAATAACTACAGTCGTCAAACCTTCTTCCCCCAAAAAATCTTTTGTAGTCCAAGCTCTGCAAGTTTTTGTGGTTTAAATATAAGAGTATGGGGTATCTCATTTGAAGGCAAATTGGAAGTGGTCAAACAAGAGATGGCAAGGGTGAACGTTGACATTCTAGGAATCAGCGAACTAAAATGGACTGGAATGGGTGAATTTAATTCAGATGACCATTATATCTAGTACTGCGGGCAGGAACTACTCAGAAGACATGGAGTAGCCATCATAGTCAACAAAAGAGTCCGAAATGCAGTACTTGGACGCAATCTCACAAACGACAGAATGATCTCTGTTCGTCTCCAAGGCAAACCATTCAATAGCACAGTTATCCAAGTCTCTGCCCCAAGCAGTAACGCTGAAGAAACTGAAGTTGAACGGTTTTATGAAGACCTACAAGACCTTTTAGAACGAACCCCCCCCCCAAAAGATGTCCTTTTCATTAGAGGGGTCTGGAATGCAAAAGTAGGAAGTCAAGAAACACCTGGAGCAACAGGCAAATTTGGCCTTGGAGTGCAGAATGAAGCAGGGCAAAGACTAATAGAGTTTCGCCAAGAAAATGCACTGGTCACAGCAAATACCCTCTTCCAACAACACAAGTAAGACTCTACACATGGACATCACCAGATGGTCAACACCGAAATCAGATTGATTATATCCTTTGCCGCCAAAGATGGAGAAGCTCTATACAGTCAACAAAAACAAGACCAGGAGCAGACTGTGGCTCAGGTCATGAACTCCTTATTACCAAATCCAGACTCAAATGGAAGAAAATAGGGAAAAACCACTAGAGCATTCAGGTATGACTTCAATCAAATCCCTTATGATTATGCAGTGGAAGTGAGAAATAGATTTAAGGGCCCAGATCTGATAGATAGAGTGCCTGATGAACTATGGAATGAGGTTGGTGACATTGTACAGGAGGCAGGGATCAAGACCACCCCCATGGAAAAGAAATGCAAAAAAAGCACAATGGCTGTCTGGGGAGGCCTTACAAATAGCTGTGAAAAGAAGAGGAGCAAAAAGCAAAGGAGAAAAGCAAAGATATAAGCATCTGAATGCAGAGTTGGTGATGGACAGGGAGGCCTGGCGTGCTGTGACTCATGGGGTCACAAAGAGTCGGACACGACTGAGCGACTGAAGCGAACTAACGGGGAAACACACATGACACCAAAGAATTTATGTCTATTTTTGCCATTAAATAAAACAAATGCAGACTAATGTGAGAAGGAACTGTATTTGACACGACAATGGTGAGAGGGCCATCGCCCACACAGCAAAAGTAATGGTGAAAATTCTCCAAGATAAGCTTCAACAGTACGTAGACCAAGAACATTCCGATGTTTAAGCTGCATTGAGAAAAGGCAGAGGAACAAGAGATGCAATTGCCAACATCGGTTGGTTCATAGAAAAAGCAAGAGACATCCAGAGAAACATCTACTTCTGCTTTGCCAACTATGCCACAGCATTTGACTGGTGGATCACATCAAATTGTGGGCAATACTCAAAGAGATCGGTATACCTGACCAACTTCCCTGACTCTTGAGTAATCTGTATGCACGTCAAGAAGCAACATTTAGAACTGGACATGGAACAATGACTGGTTCCAAACTGGGAAAGGAGTACATCAAGGCTGTACATTGTAACCTTGCTTACTTAACTTATATTCAGAGTACATCATGTAAATATCAGATTGGATGAAGCACAAGATGGAATGAAGATTGCCAGGAGAAATATGAATAAATTCAGAAATGCAGACAACACCACGCTTAAGGCAGAAAGCATAAAGAAACCAAAGACCATCTTGATGAGGGTGAAAGAGGATAGAGAGAAAGCTAACTTAAATCAACGTCCGAAAAACCAAGGTCATGGCATCCGGTCCAATCATGTTATGGCAAATAGAGGGGGAGACAATGGAAACAGTGACAGACTTTATTTTCGTGGGCTTCAACATCACAGCAGATGCTGACTGCAGCCATGAAATTAAAAGTCACTTGCTCCATGGAAGAAAAGCCATGACTGACCCAGAAAGCATATCAAAAAGCAGAGACATCACTTTGCTGCCAGAGGTCCGTATGTCAAAGCGAAGGTTGTTTCAGTAGCCGAATATGGATGTGATTGTTAGACCATAAAGACAGCTGAGGACTGAATAATTGATGCTTTTGAACTGTGGTGGTAGAGAAGATTTCTTGAGAGTCCCTTGGCCTGCAAGGAAATCAAACCCGTCAACCCTAACGGAAATCAATCCTGATTATTCACTAGAAGGACTGACATTGTAGCTGAAACTCCAGTTCTTTGTCCACCTGATGCAAAGAACTGACTCATTGGAAAAGATTCTGATGCTGGCAAGGAATGAAGGCCAGAGGAGAAGGAGATGACAGAGGATGAGATGGTTGCATGGCATCGGGGATTCGATGGACTTGAGTTTCAGCAAGCTCTGGGAGTTGGTGATGGACAGGGAAGCCTGGTGTGCTGCAGTCCATGGGGCTGCACAGAGTCATGTCGGGAGCCACGTCAGGCGTTACTGACAAAATGGAGGCACGGCCCAAAGCCCCTCTCTTTCTCCCACAAGCACGGACCTGGGATGAAGCAGTTGGGCCTTGTGATTCTGACTTTTTCTTTCCTCTCCTTGGCTGAGTTGACTACAAAGGAACATTAAGGTTCTTAATGTTCTTGAGAGGAGCACGAGAAGGCAGAAAGCCTTGTCTGCAGCTGTGCTCAGAGAAAAATTCATAAAGCTAATCCCTGACATTTGTTCAAGGACTTTTACAAAAGAGTGTTCCAGGATGAGCAAAGAGGTCAGCTTGAGGCCACGGGAGGGATTGCTATCTGAAGCCTATTTGTGAGGAAAATGTTTATGGCAAAGGCATTTACTGAATTTAGAGCTTAGAAATAATTAAATAGTTAGAAGTTAAAGATTTAAGGAACGCTGTAAGGGTAGCATATTTTATTATAGCTGATAGATTTAGGAAATTTAAAGATACTACTAGCTAGAAGCCTTTTTAAGAGATAGTGAGCTCAGGATGTTAGGGGCAAATAGGATTTAGAAAGATAAGAAACAAACGGAGGAATGTAGCATGAGTTACAATATAATGACAAGTTAACGATAGGACACATTAAGAGGAAGTAGATAATAGATGGTAAAGCTGAGTCCAAGAGAATCGCTGAAGCAGGAACTCTGTTTGAAGAGCAACAATGATTTATGGAGATAATAAATCTGAATATAAGAAAACTGAAAATGTCAAACTTCTGACCTAATGCTTTTGTAAAAGTATAAAAGAAAACCTTAAACTTGAAATAAATGTGCAGTCCAGGAAAACTGAGAGGCTGCGTGGTTACTCGCGGACACCATCCCTCCCTTCAGATTGAATCCCTGGCTGCTGGAGCTGGACTCTGGCAGAGTCGGGCACAACTGAACGACTGAAAAGAACTGATTGCAATAGGGAGAATGTTTTGAACACACGTTCTTAACATGTCTCAAAATGGAAGAGAAAATGATATTTCTTTAACATGAAAGGATAAGCAGGGTGAGCAACAACTCTGTGTGTGTGTGTGTGTGTGAGTTTGTGTATCTGTGTGTGTGTGTGTATGTGTGTGTGTGTGTGTGTGTGTGTGTGTCTGTGAGAGATGGGGCAAGAGGTGGGGATGGATGAACAGACAGCTTGATGGAGCAGTGTGACAGGAAGTGTTTCTTTCTGTAGTGAGCTGATTCTTAGAATGAGCTGTTAAGGGAGCCAGAAAGGTCTGACGCTTAGTGCTTGCTCAAGCTTGGGGGAAAGCTGAAGTTCAGAGGAGAGAAGGTTGGTTAAAGCTTAGCCAAGCCAAATCAGTGGGTATATTATGGATGACTGTGAGCACTTGGCCAGTCTCTGCTGTTGTTTAAGAGAGGCAAAGTCAGCCCTTAGACAGTATTGTTGTTACCAAAATTGCCAGTCCATGTGCTTGATGCAGAATGAGGCCCATCAAAACTTAAGGTTTGAGTTTGGGACAGGGAAAGGCTTATTACAGATTCATACAAGGATGAGGGTGGCTCTTGCCCTGAGAACCCAAAGTTACTGAACGTGTTCAGTAAGTATGTTTAACAGCAAAGGTTAGAGAAAGTTGTGGTAAGTTGTTTGAGACTTCGTGGTGTCACACCCTTTGTGCTTAAGGTTAGGTCATGGTCAGGTAATGATGTTCCTAAATATCTCTATCAGATGGATGTCATTTTCTGTCCTGACAAGAGAGGGCAAAGTCTCAAGGAACAACTTTCCCCATGAAATGTCCCATCCTGGTCAAACAGAAACAGGTTTCAATTGGCAGCTCCTTCAGGGCAAGCTTCCCATATTCTACCCAGCTCTCATCCTCGATGGAGCCAGGTACCCAACACAATAGGTCCTGTCTCCTCAAGCTGTCCAACTGAGGAGACCAGTTCTCACAGACTGAGACCCAGAAAGATGGCCACCTGCTATTAAGTTGCAGAGACAGGGATGGGGGAGAGGTTCACCGCTCCTCACGGCCTGGGCCAAGGCTAGTGGAGGGACTTAGTGAGGGCTCTGAATCACTAAAGGATGTAGTCCCCAGTCTATTCCCTGGGACCATCCAGCTCACCCACTGGCGCAACGTTGGGTGATCTCCAGGCCCTCCAAAAGCATGCCAGAATCTCTCTTCTCTCACTTTCCACCTGATGACCACCACACCACCCTTACTTAATCACTTCCCCAATGGTCCCTCATTGACAGTAACTGTGGGCAGGGCCTACTGAGGTGTTAATCAATAGCTGAGCAGGACGATGAATGGCCACTCCTTAACAGTTGGCGGCTTGTAAATGGGGCCACCTGAGGCACCAAGCAAGGCTGAGCCACACCTGTTGCCTAGGAACAGGGTGGGTTGAAAAGAAGCACACCAATGGCGAACTGCATAGGGCTGTGCTCACTCTGCTCTGTTACACTGTGCATAGAATAAGAATCACTGTGAGGTTAAGGTTTGTCAAAGTCGTTCTCAAGGTGGGCTGGCTTTCACATTCTTGTTGGCTTTGAAATATTAGCTATGCTATATGCGGCACATGTGATCATGTGGCAGCTGTGGGAGGGGCATATAGATGAGCACGGCTCACAGGCATGCCTGGCAATACAATGAAAAGAATGATGTACCAAAGTTAAAGAAGCCTGTGAAATCAAATCCTGATTAGGAACAGAGTCAATTAAATAGAGTAAAGCACACTGGACCCAACGTCCCCTTAGGTAACAGAGCAGCATGAGCACAGCCCTTAGCAGGTAGCCATTGCTGTGCCTGATGACTCCACATCCTGTTACTAAGCAACTGGTCTTGCCTAGCGATTGGACAGTGCAACCCTGGGCCCTGCCCATAAGCAACCAACTATCAATGAGGTACCTACTGGTACTTCTCCTGCTCAGCTATTGGTCAGCTCCACAGTGGGCCCTATCTGATGATCACTGTTAATGTGGGCCCACTGGGGAAGTGACTCACTCAAGAGTTAGGGGCAGAGTGGTAAACGGACTCTTGCCTTTGGGCACCTTCCTTTTCTTTTCTTCATTTTTTTGTAAATCGGGAATGTATTTCTGGTAGATGGGGCAAGGTGAGTTTCCCTCCTCAATATGAGAGTTGAAGTGTCCCCAACAATATTAGTGGAGGAGGCATTTAACACTTTCTTTGCTCTGAAGTGTAATCTTATGGAGACGGTGTATAGATCTTGGGGCAAGGGACTGAAGATGCACCAAGCCTTGGGGTCTCTAAAGCTCATTGGAGTAGAAAAAACTTCCAACCTGTTCTTAATTACCTGCTTGTTCTTCAGTTCCTTAAGCCCCTCAAGAACCCCTGATAGGAAGAGGGTGGTCTAAAGATGAAGTGACTAGAGGTCTCTGAAGTGCTGAAATGGGATGAAAAGTGTTTGGCAGAGGTTCATACAGGGATGGAGGGGGCAGGAGTGTGGAAGGGGGACATCCAAGTCCAAGAATAAAGGGCACTGAAGGAAAGTCTGAGGGTCATGAGAAGAAACACCATGCCCCTGAATCACCACTCCCCAGAATCAAACACACAGAGGGGTCAAGGGTGGGAAAGGTGTATCATGGCCTCCCTCAGCACCCACTAACCCATGTTGATGGGCACAGTGGTACATTGTGATGTCTAAGACCCCAAAGCCACCATTGGCTGGGGGAGTGCCTAGCTGACCAATCAGAGTGAAGGGTGTGGCTCCTCATTGTCCTGGGAAGGTATATATAGGGAGGTCAGAGGCAGAGATTCTGGGTTAGGCCACTTCATGGTGTCATCATGGCTATGGTAACCAGGAAGCCACGGCAGCCAAGAAGAGTTGCAGTGCGGTTTGCTTCCAGCATGAAAGGAAGAAAGAAGACCCTTTGGCAACGGAGATACAGAGGCAGTGTCAAGGTAAGATGATTCCATCGACACTCCCCAGGTTCTCCATTGACTTTGGTGCCCAAGACCTCTACACTGCCCTTGCCTGGCGCAAAAGTCCTCATCAGGCCACCTCCCTTTTCATGAAATCTCCCTTCCAACTCAGTTGTTATACTCTTTCCTCAAAACTCATACCCTTCTTTTGTCTTTCAAGGCACGAAATATGACCGTGAGCGTCAGAAGACCTCTAAAAGGAACCTTGAGAAAGAAAATCCGATCGTACGCCACTCCGTCGAAGAAGGTGAAGAAAACAAGAGAAGCAAACTGTTTTCTCCGTTCCTGTGCACGTGAGAACCTGAACCAAAGCCGCAAAAGGTACCAAACTAGGAGTCAGAGTCAAAGAAGGAGGCAGAATCAAAAGAGAAGATAAGCTCAGCCACCCCAGAATGAGAGACCCTGGAGAAGTACAACCTGGGCAGCCAGTAACTGAATAGAAAAGGTCAGACAGTTTAGAATTGTGTCTCCAGTGGTCTGCTTTCTTAGCAATGGTTAACCAGGAAAAGACTGACTCTCACACTAACATAGTAAACTGATGGCTGCGATTAAAATAAACATCGAATGGTGAGAAGATGATATTTGTGTGTGTGTGAATTTTCTGATGGGAAGGGAGGGAAGGAAGAAAAGAGGTGGGCACCTGAGTGGGGAGGGGTGCGCGGTCCCGAGAGATTGGGGGACAGACCCTGAGGTCCCCAGTTAGCCAGAGAGGAGAGGCCTGGACTGGGTCAGGAGTCTGCACTGAAGATGGCGAACCCTGCTTAGCAATTGATCTCAGCGGCAAGGAGTAGTGGTGTGGTGTTACTGCCATTGTTTGGGGTGTGGAATGACATTAGGGTCTAGATGGCCAGAACCCAGATGGGAAGAGGGTTTCACATGGGGATGGTGAATGTCATAGTTCCCCTGAGAGAGGCAGGCAGAAATCACATCCTGGCCACTTATGTCATCATGGGCTTTGTTGCATCACTCACCTTTGCTGTCAGCTAAAGGTGCTCAGGAGGCACAAAATGCTGATACAACTGAAACCCACAACCAGCACTCCCAAAGATTAAAATAATGTTTGGAGGGAACAGACCAAATATCACTTAGGCCACTGTTTTCCTAAGAAATTGGTGGGAGCAGTGTGTTCCCAAGGGCAGGGCAGTGGAGGTGGCCCAATCCCGGTGCAGAAGACAAACAGGATCACCACACACGGATAATCTTTTTGGGTGGTGGGCACCATGCAGTTTGTGGGATCTTAGTTCCCTGACCAGGGATTGAACCGGTTCCCCTTCCAGTGAAAGCATGGAGTCCTAACCCCTGGACAGCCAGAGAAGTCAGGACAGAGACTTTTGATACAAGTATTAACATGAGACTGAGTAAAAGCTGGTCTTATATGAATCATCATCCCCTAGTATTTCTAAATAACTACAGTCGTCAAACCTTCTTCCCCCAAAAAATCTTTTGTAGTCCAAGCTCTGCAAGTTTTTGTGGTTTAAATATAAGAGTATGGGGTATCTCATTTGAAGGCAAATTGGAAGTGGTCAAACAAGAGATGGCAAGGGTGAACGTCGACATTCTAGGAATCAGCGAACTAAAATGGACTGGAATGGGTGAATTTAACTCAGATGACCATGATATCTAGCACTGCGGGCAGGAACTCCTCAGAAGACATGGAGTAGCCATCATAGTCAACAAAAGAGTCTGAAATGCAGTACTTGGACGCAGTCTCACAAACGACAGAATGATCTCTGTTCATCTCCAAGGCAAACCATTCAATAGCACAGTTATCCAAGTCTATGCCCCAAGCAGTAACGCTGAAGAAACTGAAGTTGAACGGTTTTATGAAGACCTACAAGACCTTTCAGAACGAACCCCCCAAAAAGATGTCCTTTTCATTAGAGGGGTCTGGAATGCAAAAGTAGGAAGTCAAGAAACACCTGGAGCAACAGGCAAATTTGGCCTTGGAGTGCAGAATGAAGCAGGGCAAAGACTAATAGAGTTTCGCCAAGAAAATGCACTGGTCACAGCAAATACCCTCTTCCAACAACACAAGTAAGACTCTACACATGGACATCACCAGATGGTCAACACCGAAATCAGATTGATTATATCCTTTGCCGCCAAAGATGGAGAAGCTCTATACAGTCAACAAAAACAAGACCAGGAGCAGACTGTGGCTCAGGTCATGAACTCCTTATTACCAAATCCAGACTCAAATGGAAGAAAATAGGGAAAAACCACTAGAGCATTCAGGTATGACTTCAATCAAATCCCTTATGATTATGCAGTGGAAGTGAGAAATAGATTTAAGGGCCCAGATCTGATAGATAGAGTGCCTGATGAACTATGGAATGAGGTTGGTGACATTGTACAGGAGGCAGGGATCAAGACCACCCCCATGGAAAAGAAATGCAAAAAAGCACAATGGCTGTCTGGGGAGGCCTTACAAATAGCTGTGAAAAGAAGAGGAGCAAAAAGCAAAGGAGAAAAGCAAAGATATAAGCATCTGAATGCAGAGTTGGTGATGGACAGGGAGGCCTGGCGTGCTGTGACTCATGGGGTCACAAAGAGTCGGACACGACTGAGCGACTGAAGCGAACTAACGGGGAAACACACATGACACCAAAGAATTTATGTCTATTTTTGCCATTAAATAATACAAATGCAGACTAATGTGAGAAGGAACTGTATTTGACACGACAATGGTGAGAGGACCATCGCCCACACAGCAAAAGTAATGGTGAAAATTCTCCAGGATAAGCTTCAACAGTACATAGACCAAGAACATTCCAATGTTTAAGCTGCATTGAGAAAAGGCAGAGGAACAAGAGATGCAATTGCCAACATCGGTTGGTTCATAGAAAAAGCAAGAGACATCCAGAGAAACATCTACTTCTGCTTTGCCAACTATGCCACAGCATTTGACTGGTGGATCACATCAAATTGTGGGCAATACTCAAAGAGATCGGTATACCTGACCAACTTCCCTGACTCTTGAGAAATCTGTATGCACGTCAAGAAGCAACATTTAGAACTGGACATGGAACAATGACTGGTTCCAAACTGGGAAAGGAGTACATCAAGGCTGTACATTGTAACCTTGCTTACTTAACTTATATTCAGTGTACATCATGTAAATATCAGATTGGATGAAGCACAAGATGGAATGAAGATTGCCAGGAGAAATATGAATAAATTCAGAAATGCAGACAACACCACGCTTAAGGCAGAAAGCATAAAGAAACCAAAGACCATCTTGATGAGGGTGAAAGAGGATAGAGAGAAAGCTAACTTAAATCAACATCCGAAAAACCAAGGTCATGGCATCCGGTCCACTCATGTTATGGCAAATAGGGGGGGAGACAATGGAAACAGTGACAGACTTTATTTTCGTGGGCTTCAACATCACAGCAGATGCTGACTGCAGCCATGAAATTAAAAGTCACTTGCTCCATGGAAGAAAAGCCATGACTGACCCAGAAAGCATATCAAAAAGCAGAGACATCACTTTGCTGCCAGAGGTCCGTATGTCAAAGCGAAGGTTGTTTCAGTAGCCGAATATGGATGTGATTGTTAAACCATAAAGACAGCTGAGGACTGAATAATTGATGCTTTTGAACTGTGGTGGTAGAGAAGATTCTTGAGAGTCCCTTGGCCTGCAAGGAAATCAAACTCGTCAACCCTAACGGAAATCAATCCTGATTATTCACTAGAAGGACTGACATTGTAGCTGAAACTCCAGTTCTTTGTCCACCTGATGCAAAGAACTGACTCATTGGAAAAGATTCTGATGCTGGCAAGGAATGAAGGCCAGAGGAGAAGGAGATGACAGAGGATGAGATGGTTGGATGGCATCGGGGATTCGATGGACTTGAGTTTCAGCAAGCTCTGGGAGTTGGTGATGGACAGGGAAGCCTGGTGTGCTGCAGTCCATGGGGCTGCACAGAGTCATGTCGGGAGCCATGTCAGGCGTTACTGACAAAATGGAGGCACGGCCCAAAGCCCCTCTCTTTCTCCCACAAGCACGGACCTGGGATGAAGCAGTTGGGCCTTGTGATTCTGACTTTTTCTTTCCTCTCCTTGGCTGAGTTGACTACAAAGGAACATTAAGGTTCTTAATGTTCTTGAGAGGAGCACGAGAAGGCAGAAAGCCTTGTCTGCAGCTGTGCTCAGAGAAAAATTCATAAAGCTAATCCCTGACATTTGTTCAAGGACTTTTACAAAAGAGTGTTCCAGGATGAGCAAAGAGGTCAGCTTGAGGCCACGGGAGGGATTGCTATCTGAAGCCTATTTGTGAGGAAAATGTTTACGGCAAAGGCATTTACTGAATTTAGAGCTTAGAAATAATTAAATAGTTAGAAGTTAAAGATTTAAGGAACGCTGTAAGGGTAGCATATTTTATTATAGCTGATAGATTTAGGAAATTTAAAGATACTAATAGCTAGAAGCCTTTTTAAGAGATAGTGAGCTCAGGATGTTAGGGGCAAATAGGATTTAGAAAGATAAGAAACAAACGGAGGAATGTAGCATGAGTTACAATATAATCACAAGTTAACGATAGGACACATTAAGAGGAAGTAGATAATAGATGGTAAAGCTGAGTCCGAGAGAATCGCTGAAGCAGGAACTCTGTTTGAAGAGCAACAATGATTTATGGAGATAATAAATCTGAATATGATAAGAAAACTGAAAATGTCAAACTTCTGACCTAATGCTTTTGTAAAAGTATAAAAGAAAACCTTAAACTTGAAATAAATGTGCAGTCCAGGAAAACTGAGAGGCTGCGTCGTTACTCGCGGACACCATCCCTCCCTTCAGATTGAATCCCTGGCTGCTGGAGCTGGACTCTGGCAGAGTCGGGCACAACTGAACGACTGAAAAGAACTGATTGCAATAGGGAGAATGTTTTGAACACACGTTCTTAACATGTCTCAAAATGGAAGAGAAAATGATATTTCTTTAACATGAAAGGATAAGCAGGGTGAGCAACAACTCTGTGTGTGTGTGTGTGAGTTTGTGTATCTGTGTGTGTGTGTATGTGTGTGTGTGTGTGTGGGTCTGTGAGAGATGGGGCAAGAGGTGGGGATGGATGAACAGACAGCTTGATGGAGCAGTGTGACAGGAAGTGTTTCTTTCTGTAGTGAGCTGATTCTTAGAATGAGCTGTTAAGGGAGCCAGAAAGGTCTGACGCTTAGTGCTTGCTCAAGCTTGGGGGAAAGCTGAAGTTCAGAGGAGAGAAGGTTGGTTAAAGCTTAGCCAAGCCAAATCAGTGGGTATATTATGGATGACTGTGAGCACTTGGCCAGTCTCTGCTGTTGTTTAAGAGAGGCAAAGTCAGCCCTTAGACAGTATTGTTGTTACCAAAATTGCCAGTCCATGTGCTTGATGCAGAATGAGGCCCATCAAAACTTAAGGTTTGAGTTTGGGATAGGGAAAGGTTTATTACAGATTCATACAAGGATGAGGGTGGCTCTTGCCCTAAGAACCCAAAGTTACTGAACGTGTTCAGTAAGTATGTTTAACAGCAAAGGTTAGAGAAAGTTGTGGTAAGTTGTTTGAGACTTCGTGGTGTCACACCCTTTGTGCTTAAGGTTAGGTCATGGTCAGGTAATGATGTTCCTAAATATCTCTATCAGATGGATGTCATTTTCTGTCCTGACAAGAGAGGGCAAAGTCTCAAGGAACAACTTTCCCCATGAAATGTCCCATCCTGGTCAAACAGAAACAGGTTTCAATTGGCAGCTCCTTCAGGGCAAGCTTCCCATATTCTACCCAGCTCTCATCCTCGATGGAGCCAGGTACCCAACACAATAGGTCCTGTCTCCTCAAGCTGTCCAACTGAGGAGACCAGTTCTCACAGACTGAGACCCAGAAAGATGGCCACCTGCTATTAAGTTGCAGAGACAGGGATGGGGGAGAGGTTCACCGCTCCTCACGGCCTGGGCCAAGGCTAGTGGAGGGACTTAGTGAGGGCTCTGAATCACTAAAGGATGTAGTCCCCAGTCTATTCCCTGGGACCATCCAGCTCACCCACTGGCGCAACGTTGGGTGATCTCCAGGCCCTCCAAAAGCATGCCAGAATCTCTCTTCTCTCACTTTCCACCTGATGACCACCACACCACCCTTACTTAATCACTTCCCCAATGGTCCCTCATTGACAGTAACTGTGGGCAGGGCCCACTGAGGTGTTGATCAATAGCTGAGCAGGACAATGAATGGCCACTCCTTGACAGTTGGCGGCTTGTAAATGGGGCCACCTGAGGCACCAAGCAAGGCTGAGCCACACCTGTTGCCTAGGAACAGGGTGGGTTGAAAAGAAGCACACCAATGGCGAACTGCACAGGGCTGTGCTCACTGTGCTCTGTTACACTGTGCATAGAATAAGAATCACTGTGAGGTTAAGGTTTGTCAAAGTCGTTCTCAAGGTGGGCTGGCTTTCACATTCTTGTTGGCTTTGAAATATTAGCTATGCTATATGCGGCACATGTGATCATGTGGCAGCTGTGGGAGGGGCATATAGATGAGCACGGCTCACAGGCATGCCTGGCAATACAATGAAAAGAATGATGTACCAAAGTTAAAGAAGCCTGTGAAATCAAATCCTGATTTGGAGCAGAGTCAATTAAACAGAGTAAAGCACACTGGACCCAACGTCTCCTTAGGTAACAGAGCAGCATGAGCACAGCCCTTAGCAGGTAGCCATTGCTGTGCCTGATGACTCCACATCCTGTTACTAAGCAACCGGTCTTGCCTAGCAATTGGACAGTGCAACCCTGGGCCCTGCCCATAAGCAACCAACTATCAATGAGGTACCTACTGGTACTTCTCCTGCTCAGCTATTGGTCAGCTCCACAGTGGGCCCTATCTGATGATCACTGTGAATGTGGGCCCACTGGGGAAGTGACTCACTCAAGAGTTAGGGGCAGAGTGGTAAACGGACTCTTGCCTTTGGGCACCTTCCTTTTCTTTTCTTCATTTTTTTGTAAATCGGGAATGTATTTCTGGTAGATGGGGCAAGGTGAGTTTCCCTCCTCAATATGAGAGTTGAAGTGTCCCCAACAATATTAGTGGAGGAGGCATTTAACACTTTCTTTGCTCTGAAGTGTAATCTTATGGAGACGGTGTATAGATCTTGGGGCAAGGGACTGAAGATGCACCAAGCCTTGGGGTCTCTAAAGCTCATTGGAGTAGAAAAAACTTCCAACCTGTTCTTAATTACCTGCTTGTTCTTAAGTTCCTGAAGCCCCTCAAGAACCCCTGATAGGAAGAGGGTGGTCTAAAGATGAAGTGACTAGAGGACTCTGAAGTGCTGAAATGGGATGAAAAGTGTTTGGAAGAGGTTCATACAGGGATGGAGGGGGCAGGAGTGTGGAAGGGGGACATCCAAGTCCAAGAATAAAGGGCACTGAAGGAAAGTCTGAGGGTCATGAGAAGAAACACCATGCCCCTGAATCACCACTCCCCAGAATCAAACACACAGAGGGGTCAAGGGTGGGAAAGGTGTATCATGGCCTCCCTCAGCACCCACTAACCCATGTTGATGGGCACAGTGGTACATTGTGATGTCTAAGACCCCAAAGCCACCATTGGCTGGGGGAGTGCCTAGCTGACCAATCAGAGTGAAGGGTGTGGCTCCTCATTGTCCTGGGAAGGTATATATAGGGAGGTCAGAGGCAGAGATTCTGGGTTAGGCCACTTCATGGTGTCATCATGGCTACGGTAACCAGGAAGCCACGGCAGCCAAGAAGAGTTGCAGTGCGGTTTGCTTCCAGCATGAAAGGAAGAAAGAAGACCCTTTGGCAACGGAGATACAGAGGCAGTGTCAAGGTAAGATGATTCCATCGACACTCCCCAGGTTCTCCATTGACTTTGGTGCCCAAGACCTCTACACTGCCCTTGCCTGGCGCAAAAGTCCTCATCAGGCCACCTCCCTTTTCATGAAATCTCCCTTCCAACTCAGTTGTTATACTCTTTCCTCAAAACTCATACCCTTCTTTTGTCTTTCAAGGCACGAAATATGACCGTGAGCGTCAGAAGACCTCTAAAAGGAACCTTGAGAAAGAAAATCCGATCGTACGCCACTCCGTCGAAGAAGGTGAAAAAAACAAGAGAAGCAAACTCTTTTCTCCATTCCTGTGCACGTGAGAACCTGAACCAAAGCCGCAAAAGGTACCAAACTAGGAGTCAGAGTCAAAGAAGGAGGCAGAATCAAAAGAGAAGATAAGCTCAGCCACCCCAGAATGAGAGACCCTGGAGAAGTACAACCTGGGCAGCCAGTAACTGAATAGAAAAGGTCAGACAGTTTAGAATTGTGTCTCCAGTGGTCTGCTTTCTTAGCAATGGTTAACCAGGAAAAGACTGACTCTCACACTAACATAGTAAACTGATGGCTGCGATTAAAATAAACATCGAATGGTGAGAAGATGATACTTGTGTGTGTGTGAATTTTCTGATGGGAAGGGAGGGAAGGAAGAAAAGAGGTGGGCACCTGAGTGGGGAGGGGTGCGCGGTCCCGAGAGATTGGGGGACAGACCCTGAGGTCCCCAGTTAGCCAGAGAGGAGAGGCCTGGACTGGGTCAGGAGTCTGCACTGAAGATGGCGAACCCTGCTTAGCAATTGATCTCAGCGGCAAGGAGTAGTGGTGTGGTGTTACTGCCATTGTTTGGGGTGTGGAATGACATTAGGGTCTAGATGGCCAGAACCCAGATGGGAAGAGGGTTTCACATGGGGATGGTGAATGTCATAGTTCCCCTGAGAGAGGCAGGCAGAAATCACATCCTGGCCACTTATGTCATAATGGGCTTTGTTGCATCACTCACCTTTGCTGTCAGCTAAAGGTGCTCAGGAGGCACAAAATGCTGATACAACTGAAACCCACAACCAGCACTCCCAAAGATTAAAATAATGTTTGGAGGGAACAGACCAAATATCACTTAGGCCACTGTTTTCCTAAGAAATTGGTGGGAGCAGTGTGTTCCCAAGGGCAGGGCAGTGGAGGTGGCCCAATCCCGGTGCAGAAGACAAACAGGATCACCACACACGGATAATCTTTTTGGGTGGTGGGCACCATGCAGTTTGTGGGATCTTAGTTCCCTGACCAGGGATTGAACCGGTTCCCCTTCCAGTGAAAGCATGGAGTCCTAACCCCTGGACAGCCAGAGAAGTCAGGACAGAGACTTTTGATACAAGTATTAACATGAGACTGAGTAAAAGCTGGTCTTATATGAATCATCATCCCCTAGTATTTCTAAATAACTACAGTCGTCAAACCTTCTTCCCCCAAAAAATCTTTTGTAGTCCAAGCTCTGCAAGTTTTTGTGGTTTAAATATAAGAGTATGGGGTATCTCATTTGAAGGCAAATTGGAAGTGGTCAAACAAGAGATGGCAAGGGTGAACGTCGACATTCTAGGAATCAGCGAACTAAAATGGACTGGAATGGGTGAATTTAACTCAGATGACCATGATATCTAGCACTGCGGGCAGGAACTCCTCAGAAGACATGGAGTAGCCATCATAGTCAACAAAAGAGTCTGAAATGCAGTACTTGGACGCAGTCTCACAAACGACAGAATGATCTCTGTTCGTCTCCAAGGCAAACCATTCAATAGCACAGTTATCCAAGTCTATGCCCCAAGCAGTAACGCTGAAGAAACTGAAGTTGAACGGTTTTATGAAGACCTACAAGACCTTTTTAAACGAACCCCACAAAAAGATGTCCTTTTCATTAGAGGGGTCTGGAATGCAAAAGTAGGAAGTCAAGAAACACCTGGAGCAACAGGCAAATTTGGCCTTGGAGTGCAGAATGAAGCAGGGCAAAGACTAATAGAGTTTCGCCAAGAAAATGCACTGGTCACAGCAAATACCCTCTTCCAACAACACAAGTAAGACTCTACACATGGACATCACCAGATGGTCAACACCGAAATCAGATTGATTATATCCTTTGCCGCCAAAGATGGAGAAGCTCTATACAGTCAACAAAAACAAGACCAGGAGCAGACTGTGGCTCAGGTCATGAACTCCTTATTACCAAATCCAGACTCAAATGGAAGAAAATAGGGAAAAACCACTAGAGCATTCAGGTATGACTTCAATCAAGTCCCTTATGATTATGCAGTGGAAGTGAGAAATAGATTTAAGGGCCCAGATCTGATAGATAGAGTGCCTGATGAACTATGGAATGAGGTTGGTGACATTGTACAGGAGGCAGGGATCAAGACCACCCCCATGGAAAAGAAATGCAAAAAAGCACAATGGCTGTCTGGGGAGGCCTTACAAATAGCTGTGAAAAGAAGAGGAGCAAAAAGCAAAGGAGAAAAGCAAAGATATAAGCATCTGAATGCAGAGTTGGTGATGGACAGGGAGGCCTGGCGTGCTGTGACTCATGGGGTCACAAAGAGTCGGACACGACTGAGCGACTGAAGCGAACTAACGGGGAAACACACATGACACCAAAGAATTTATGTCTATTTTTGCCATTAAATAATACAAATGCAGACTAATGTGAGAAGGAACTGTATTTGACACGACAATGGTGAGAGGGCCATCGCCCACACAGCAAAAGTAATGGTGAAAATTCTCCAGGATAAGCTTCAACAGTACGTAGACCAAGAACATTCCGATGTTTAAGCTGCATTGAGAAAAGGCAGAGGAACAAGAGATGCAATTGCCAACATCGGTTGGTTCATAGAAAAAGCAAGAGACATCCAGAGAAACATCTACTTCTGCTTTGCCAACTATGCCACAGCATTTGACTGGTGGATCACATCAAATTGTGGGCAATACTCAAAGAGATCGGTATACCTGACCAACTTCCCTGACTCTTGAGAAATCTGTATGCACGTCAAGAAGCAACATTTAGAACTGGACATGGAACAATGACTGGTTCCAAACTGGGAAAGGAGTACATCAAGGCTGTACATTGTAACCTTGCTTACTTAACTTATATTCAGTGTACATCATGTAAATATCAGATTGGATGAAGCACAAGATGGAATGAAGATTGCCAGGAGAAATATGAATAAATTCAGAAATGCAGACAACACCACGCTTAAGGCAGAAAGCATAAAGAAACCAAAGACCATCTTGATGAGGGTGAAAGAGGATAGAGAGAAAGCTAACTTAAATCAACATCCGAAAAACCAAGGTCATGGCATCCGGTCCAATCATGTTATGGCAAATAGGGGGGGAGACAATGGAAACAGTGACAGACTTTATTTTCGTGGGCTTCAACATCACAGCAGATGCTGACTGCAGCCATGAAATTAAAAGTCCCTTGCTCCATGGAAGAAAAGCCATGACTGACCCAGAAAGCATATCAAAAAGCAGAGACATCACTTTGCTGCCAGAGGTCCGTATGTCAAAGCGAAGGTTGTTTCAGTAGCCGAATATGGATGTGATTGTTAAACCATAAAGACAGCTGAGGACTGAATAATTGATGCTTTTGAACTGTGGTGGTAGAGAAGATTCTTGAGAGTCCCTTGGCCTGCAAGGAAATCAAACTCGTCAACCCTAACGGAAATCAATCCTGATTATTCACTAGAAGGACTGACATTGTAGCTGAAACTCCAGTTCTTTGTCCACCTGATGCAAAGAACTGACTCATTGGAAAAGATTCTGATGCTGGCAAGGAATGAAGGCCAGAGGAGAAGGAGATGACAGAGGATGAGATGGTTGGATGGCATCGGGGATTCGATGGACTTGAGTTTCAGCAAGCTCTGGGAGTTGGTGATGGACAGGGAAGCCTGGTGTGCTGCAGTCCATGGGGCTGCACAGAGTCATGTCGGGAGCCATGTCAGGCGTTACTGACAAAATGGAGGCACGGCCCAAAGCCCCTCTCTTTCTCCCACAAGCACGGACCTGGGATGAAGCAGTTGGGCCTTGTGATTCTGACTTTTTCTTTCCTCTCCTTGGCTGAGTTGACTACAAAGGAACATTAAGGTTCTTAATGTTCTTGAGAGGAGCACGAGAAGGCAGAAAGCCTTGTCTGCAGCTGTGCTCAGAGAAAAATTCATAAAGCTAATCCCTGACATTTGTTCAAGGACTTTTACAAAAGAGTGTTCCAGGATGAGCAAAGAGGTCAGCTTGAGGCCACGGGAGGGATTGCTATCTGAAGCCTATTTGTGAGGAAAATGTTTATGGCAAAGGCATTTACTGAATTTAGAGCTTAGAAATAATTAAATAGTTAGAAGTTAAAGATTTAAGGAACGCTGTAAGGGTAGCATATTTTATTATAGCTGATAGATTTAGGAAATTTAAAGATACTAATAGCTAGAAGCCTTTTTAAGAGATAGTGAGCTCAGGATGTTAGGGGCAAATAGGATTTAGAAAGATAAGAAACAAACGGAGGAATGTAGCATGAGTTACAATATAATCACAAGTTAACGATAGGACACATTAAGAGGAAGTAGATAATAGATGGTAAAGCTGAGTCCGAGAGAATCGCTGAAGCAGGAACTCTGTTTGAAGAGCAACAATGATTTATGGAGATAATAAATCTGAATATGATAAGAAAACTGAAAATGTCAAACTTCTGACCTAATGCTTTTGTAAAAGTATAAAAGAAAACCTTAAACTTGAAATAAATGTGCAGTCCAGGAAAACTGAGAGGCTGCGTCGTTACTCGCGGACACCATCCCTCCCTTCAGATTGAATCCCTGGCTGCTGGAGCTGGACTCTGGCAGAGTCGGGCACAACTGAACGACTGAAAAGAA
This sequence comes from Capricornis sumatraensis, assembly GCF_032405125.1. Taxonomy (NCBI): domain Eukaryota; kingdom Metazoa; phylum Chordata; class Mammalia; order Artiodactyla; family Bovidae; genus Capricornis; species Capricornis sumatraensis. The sequence goes on along the minus strand of NC_091092.1, from coordinate 60,557,580 downwards.
CTGATTGCAATAGGGAGAATGTTTTGAACACACGTTCTTAACATGTCTCAAAATGGAAGAGAAAATGATATTTCTTTAACATGAAAGGATAAGCAGGGTGAGCAACAACTCTGTGTGTGTGTGTGTGAGTTTGTGTATCTGTGTGTGTGTGTATGTGTGTGTGTGTGTGTGGGTCTGTGAGAGATGGGGCAAGAGGTGGGGATGGATGAACAGACAGCTTGATGGAGCAGTGTGACAGGAAGTGTTTCTTTCTGTAGTGAGCTGATTCTTAGAATGAGCTGTTAAGGGAGCCAGAAAGGTCTGACGCTTAGTGCTTGCTCAAGCTTGGGGGAAAGCTGAAGTTCAGAGGAGAGAAGGTTGGTTAAAGCTTAGCCAAGCCAAATCAGTGGGTATATTATGGATGACTGTGAGCACTTGGCCAGTCTCTGCTGTTGTTTAAGAGAGGCAAAGTCAGCCCTTAGACAGTATTGTTGTTACCAAAATTGCCAGTCCATGTGCTTGATGCAGAATGAGGCCCATCAAAACTTAAGGTTTGAGTTTGGGATAGGGAAAGGTTTATTACAGATTCATACAAGGATGAGGGTGGCTCTTGCCCTAAGAACCCAAAGTTACTGAACGTGTTCAGTAAGTATGTTTAACAGCAAAGGTTAGAGAAAGTTGTGGTAAGTTGTTTGAGACTTCGTGGTGTCACACCCTTTGTGCTTAAGGTTAGGTCATGGTCAGGTAATGATGTTCCTAAATATCTCTATCAGATGGATGTCATTTTCTGTCCTGACAAGAGAGGGCAAAGTCTCAAGGAACAACTTTCCCCATGAAATGTCCCATCCTGGTCAAACAGAAACAGGTTTCAATTGGCAGCTCCTTCAGGGCAAGCTTCCCATATTCTACCCAGCTCTCATCCTCGATGGAGCCAGGTACCCAACACAATAGGTCCTGTCTCCTCAAGCTGTCCAACTGAGGAGACCAGTTCTCACAGACTGAGACCCAGAAAGATGGCCACCTGCTATTAAGTTGCAGAGACAGGGATGGGGGAGAGGTTCACCGCTCCTCACGGCCTGGGCCAAGGCTAGTGGAGGGACTTAGTGAGGGCTCTGAATCACTAAAGGATGTAGTCCCCAGTCTATTCCCTGGGACCATCCAGCTCACCCACTGGCGCAACGTTGGGTGATCTCCAGGCCCTCCAAAAGCATGCCAGAATCTCTCTTCTCTCACTTTCCACCTGATGACCACCACACCACCCTTACTTAATCACTTCCCCAATGGTCCCTCATTGACAGTAACTGTGGGCAGGGCCCACTGAGGTGTTGATCAATAGCTGAGCAGGACAATGAATGGCCACTCCTTGACAGTTGGCGGCTTGTAAATGGGGCCACCTGAGGCACCAAGCAAGGCTGAGCCACACCTGTTGCCTAGGAACAGGGTGGGTTGAAAAGAAGCACACCAATGGCGAACTGCACAGGGCTGTGCTCACTGTGCTCTGTTACACTGTGCATAGAATAAGAATCACTGTGAGGTTAAGGTTTGTCAAAGTCGTTCTCAAGGTGGGCTGGCTTTCACATTCTTGTTGGCTTTGAAATATTAGCTATGCTATATGCGGCACATGTGATCATGTGGCAGCTGTGGGAGGGGCATATAGATGAGCACGGCTCACAGGCATGCCTGGCAATACAATGAAAAGAATGATGTACCAAAGTTAAAGAAGCCTGTGAAATCAAATCCTGATTTGGAGCAGAGTCAATTAAACAGAGTAAAGCACACTGGACCCAACGTCTCCTTAGGTAACAGAGCAGCATGAGCACAGCCCTTAGCAGGTAGCCATTGCTGTGCCTGATGACTCCACATCCTGATACTAAGCAACCGGTCTTGCCTAGCAATTGGACAGTGCAACCCTGGGCCCTGCCCATAAGCAACCAACTATCAATGAGGTACCTACTGGTACTTCTCCTGCTCAGCTATTGGTCAGCTCCACAGTGGGCCCTATCTGATGATCACTGTGAATGTGGGCCCACTGGGGAAGTGACTCACTCAAGAGTTAGGGGCAGAGTGGTAAACGGACTCTTGCCTTTGGGCACCTTCCTTTTCTTTTCTTCATTTTTTTGTAAATCGGGAATGTATTTCTGGTAGATGGGGCAAGGTGAGTTTCCCTCCTCAATATGAGAGTTGAAGTGTCCCCAACAATATTAGTGGAGGAGGCATTTAACACTTTCTTTGCTCTGAAGTGTAATCTTATGGAGACGGTGTATAGATCTTGGGGCAAGGGACTGAAGATGCACCAAGCCTTGGGGTCTCTAAAGCTCATTGGAGTAGAAAAAACTTCCAACCTGTTCTTAATTACCTGCTTGTTCTTAAGTTCCTGAAGCCCCTCAAGAACCCCTGATAGGAAGAGGGTGGTCTAAAGATGAAGTGACTAGAGGACTCTGAAGTGCTGAAATGGGATGAAAAGTGTTTGGAAGAGGTTCATACAGGGATGGAGGGGGCAGGAGTGTGGAAGGGGGACATCCAAGTCCAAGAATAAAGGGCACTGAAGGAAAGTCTGAGGGTCATGAGAAGAAACACCATGCCCCTGAATCACCACTCCCCAGAATCAAACACACAGAGGGGTCAAGGGTGGGAAAGGTGTATCATGGCCTCCCTCAGCACCCACTAACCCATGTTGATGGGCACAGTGGTACATTGTGATGTCTAAGACCCCAAAGCCACCATTGGCTGGGGGAGTGCCTAGCTGACCAATCAGAGTGAAGGGTGTGGCTCCTCATTGTCCTGGGAAGGTATATATAGGGAGGTCAGAGGCAGAGATTCTGGGTTAGGCCACTTCATGGTGTCATCATGGCTACGGTAACCAGGAAGCCACGGCAGCCAAGAAGAGTTGCAGTGCGGTTTGCTTCCAGCATGAAAGGAAGAAAGAAGACCCTTTGGCAACGGAGATACAGAGGCAGTGTCAAGGTAAGATGATTCCATCGACACTCCCCAGGTTCTCCATTGACTTTGGTGCCCAAGACCTCTACACTGCCCTTGCCTGGCGCAAAAGTCCTCATCAGGCCACCTCCCTTTTCATGAAATCTCCCTTCCAACTCAGTTGTTATACTCTTTCCTCAAAACTCATACCCTTCTTTTGTCTTTCAAGGCACGAAATATGACCGTGAGCGTCAGAAGACCTCTAAAAGGAACCTTGAGAAAGAAAATCCGATCGTACGCCACTCCGTCGAAGAAGGTGAAAAAAACAAGAGAAGCAAACTCTTTTCTCCATTCCTGTGCACGTGAGAACCTGAACCAAAGCCGCAAAAGGTACCAAACTAGGAGTCAGAGTCAAAGAAGGAGGCAGAATCAAAAGAGAAGATAAGCTCAGCCACCCCAGAATGAGAGACCCTGGAGAAGTACAACCTGGGCAGCCAGTAACTGAATAGAAAAGGTCAGACAGTTTAGAATTGTGTCTCCAGTGGTCTGCTTTCTTAGCAATGGTTAACCAGGAAAAGACTGACTCTCACACTAACATAGTAAACTGATGGCTGCGATTAAAATAAACATCGAATGGTGAGAAGATGATACTTGTGTGTGTGTGAATTTTCTGATGGGAAGGGAGGGAAGGAAGAAAAGAGGTGGGCACCTGAGTGGGGAGGGGTGCGCGGTCCCGAGAGATTGGGGGACAGACCCTGAGGTCCCCAGTTAGCCAGAGAGGAGAGGCCTGGACTGGGTCAGGAGTCTGCACTGAAGATGGCGAACCCTGCTTAGCAATTGATCTCAGCGGCAAGGAGTAGTGGTGTGGTGTTACTGCCATTGTTTGGGGTGTGGAATGACATTAGGGTCTAGATGGCCAGAACCCAGATGGGAAGAGGGTTTCACATGGGGATGGTGAATGTCATAGTTCCCCTGAGAGAGGCAGGCAGAAATCACATCCTGGCCACTTATGTCATAATGGGCTTTGTTGCATCACTCACCTTTGCTGTCAGCTAAAGGTGCTCAGGAGGCACAAAATGCTGATACAACTGAAACCCACAACCAGCACTCCCAAAGATTAAAATAATGTTTGGAGGGAACAGACCAAATATCACTTAGGCCACTGTTTTCCTAAGAAATTGGTGGGAGCAGTGTGTTCCCAAGGGCAGGGCAGTGGAGGTGGCCCAATCCCGGTGCAGAAGACAAACAGGATCACCACACACGGATAATCTTTTTGGGTGGTGGGCACCATGCAGTTTGTGGGATCTTAGTTCCCTGACCAGGGATTGAACCGGTTCCCCTTCCAGTGAAAGCATGGAGTCCTAACCCCTGGACAGCCAGAGAAGTCAGGACAGAGACTTTTGATACAAGTATTAACATGAGACTGAGTAAAAGCTGGTCTTATATGAATCATCATCCCCTAGTATTTCTAAATAACTACAGTCGTCAAACCTTCTTCCCCAAAAAAATCTTTTGTAGTCCAAGCTCTGCAAGTTTTTGTGGTTTAAATATAAGAGTATGGGGTATCTCATTTGAAGGCAAATTGGAAGTGGTCAAACAAGAGATGGCAAGGGTGAACGTCGACATTCTAGGAATCAGCGAACTAAAATGGACTGGAATGGGTGAATTTAACTCAGATGACCATGATATCTAGCACTGCGGGCAGGAACTCCTCAGAAGACATGGAGTAGCCATCATAGTCAACAAAAGAGTCTGAAATGCAGTACTTGGACGCAGTCTCACAAACGACAGAATGATCTCTGTTCGTCTCCAAGGCAAACCATTCAATAGCACAGTTATCCAAGTCTATGCCCCAAGCAGTAACGCTGAAGAAACTGAAGTTGAACGGTTTTATGAAGACCTACAAGACCTTTTTAAACGAACCCCACAAAAAGATGTCCTTTTCATTAGAGGGGTCTGGAATGCAAAAGTAGGAAGTCAAGAAACACCTGGAGCAACAGGCAAATTTGGCCTTGGAGTGCAGAATGAAGCAGGGCAAAGACTAATAGAGTTTCGCCAAGAAAATGCACTGGTCACAGCAAATACCCTCTTCCAACAACACAAGTAAGACTCTACACATGGACATCACCAGATGGTCAACACCGAAATCAGATTGATTATATCCTTTGCCGCCAAAGATGGAGAAGCTCTATACAGTCAACAAAAACAAGACCAGGAGCAGACTGTGGCTCAGGTCATGAACTCCTTATTACCAAATCCAGACTCAAATGGAAGAAAATAGGGAAAAACCACTAGAGCATTCAGGTATGACTTCAATCAAGTCCCTTATGATTATGCAGTGGAAGTGAGAAATAGATTTAAGGGCCCAGATCTGATAGATAGAGTGCCTGATGAACTATGGAATGAGGTTGGTGACATTGTACAGGAGGCAGGGATCAAGACCACCCCCATGGAAAAGAAATGCAAAAAAGCACAATGGCTGTCTGGGGAGGCCTTACAAATAGCTGTGAAAAGAAGAGGAGCAAAAAGCAAAGGAGAAAAGCAAAGATATAAGCATCTGAATGCAGAGTTGGTGATGGACAGGGAGGCCTGGCGTGCTGTGACTCATGGGGTCACAAAGAGTCGGACACGACTGAGCGACTGAAGCGAACTAACGGGGAAACACACATGACACCAAAGAATTTATGTCTATTTTTGCCATTAAATAATACAAATGCAGACTAATGTGAGAAGGAACTGTATTTGACACGACAATGGTGAGAGGGCCATCGCCCACACAGCAAAAGTAATGGTGAAAATTCTCCAGGATAAGCTTCAACAGTACGTAGACCAAGAACATTCCAATGTTTAAGCTGCATTGAGAAAAGGCAGAGGAACAAGAGATGCAATTGCCAACATCGGTTGGTTCATAGAAAAAGCAAGAGACATCCAGAGAAACATCTACTTCTGGTTTGCCAACTATGCCACAGCATTTGACTGGTGGATCACATCAAATTGTGGGCAATACTCAAAGAGATCGGTATACCTGACCAACTTCCCTGACTCTTGAGAAATCTGTATGCACGTCAAGAAGCAACATTTAGAACTGGACATGGAACAATGACTGGTTCCAAACTGGGAAAGGAGTACATCAAGGCTGTACATTGTAACCTTGCTTACTTAACTTATATTCAGTGTACATCATGTAAATATCAGATTGGATGAAGCACAAGATGGAATGAAGATTGCCAGGAGAAATATGAATAAATTCAGAAATGCAGACAACACCACGCTTAAGGCAGAAAGCATAAAGAAACCAAAGACCATCTTGATGAGGGTGAAAGAGGATAGAGAGAAAGCTAACTTAAATCAACATCCGAAAAACCAAGGTCATGGCATCCGGTCCAATCATGTTATGGCAAATAGGGGGGGAGACAATGGAAACAGTGACAGACTTTATTTTCGTGGGCTTCAACATCACAGCAGATGCTGACTGCAGCCATGAAATTAAAAGTCACTTGCTCCATGGAAGAAAAGCCATGACTGACCCAGAAAGCATATCAAAAAGCAGAGACATCACTTTGCTGCCAGAGGTCCGTATGTCAAAGCGAAGGTTGTTTCAGTAGCCGAATATGGATGTGATTGTTAAACCATAAAGACAGCTGAGGACTGAATAATTGATGCTTTTGAACTGTGGTGGTAGAGAAGATTCTTGAGAGTCCCTTGGCCTGCAAGGAAATCAAACTCGTCAACCCTAACGGGAATCAATCCTGATTATTCACTAGAAGGACTGACATTGTAGCTGAAACTCCAGTTCTTTGTCCACCTGATGCAAAGAACTGACTCATTGGAAAAGATTCTGATGCTGGCAAGGAATGAAGGCCAGAGGAGAAGGAGATGACAGAGGATGAGATGGTTGCATGGCATTGGGGATTCGATGGACTTGAGTTTCAGCAAGCTCTGGGAGTTGGTGATGGACAGGGAAGCCTGGTGTGCTGCAGTCCATGGGGCTGCACAGAGTCATGTCGGGAGCCATGTCAGGCGTTACTGACAAAATGGAGGCACGGCCCAAAGCCCCTCTCTTTCTCCCACAAGCACGGACCTGGGATGAAGCAGTTGGGCCTTGTGATTCTGACTTTTTCTTTCCTCTCCTTGGCTGAGTTGACTACAAAGGAACATTAAGGTTCTTAATGTTCTTGAGAGGAGCACGAGAAGGCAGAAAGCCTTGTCTGCAGCTGTGGTCAGAGAAAAATTCATAAAGCTAATCCCTGACATTTGTTCAAGGACTTTTACAAAAGAGTGTTCCAGGATGAGCAAAGAGGTCAGCTTGAGGCCACGGGAGGGATTGCTATCTGAAGCCTATTTGTGAGGAAAATGTTTACGGCAAAGGCATTTACTGAATTTAGAGCTTAGAAATAATTAAATAGTTAGAAGTCAAAGATTTAAGGAACGCTGTAAGGGTAGCATATTTTATTATAGCTGATAGATTTAGGAAATTTAAAGATACTACTAGCTAGAAGCCTTTTTAAGAGATAGTGAGCTCAGGATGTTAGGGGCAAATAGGATTTAGAAAGATAAGAAACAAACGGAGGAATGTAGCATGAGTTACAATATAATCACAAGTTAACGATAGGACACATTAAGAGGAAGTAGATAATAGATGGTAAAGCTGAGTCCGAGAGAATCGCTGAAGCAGGAACTCTGTTTGAAGAGCAACAATGATTTATGGAGATAATAAATCTGAATATGATAAGAAAACTGAAAATGTCAAACTTCTGACCTAATTCTTTTGTAAAAGTATAAAAGAAAACCTTAAACTTGAAATAAATGTGCAGTCCAGGAAAACTGAGAGGCTGCGTCGTTACTCGCGGACACCATCCCTCCCTTCAGATTGAATCCCTGGCTGCTGGAGCTGGACTCTGGCAGAGTCGGGCACAACTGAACGACTGAAAAGAACTGATTGCAATAGGGAGAATGTTTTGAACACACGTTCTTAACATGTCTCAAAATGGAAGAGAAAATGATATTTCTTTAACATGAAAGGATAAGCAGGGTGAGCAACAACTCTGTGTGTGTGTGTGTGTGTGTGAGTTTGTGTATCTGTGTGTGTGTGTATGTGTGTGTGTGTGTGTGGGTCTGTGAGAGATGGGGCAAGAGGTGGGGATGGATGAACAGACAGCTTGATGGAGCAGTGTGACAGGAAGTGTTTCTTTCTGTAGTGAGCTGATTCTTAGAATGAGCTGTTAAGGGAGCCAGAAAGGTCTGACGCTTAGTGCTTGCTCAAGCTTGGGGGAAAGCTGAAGTTCAGAGGAGAGAAGGTTGGTTAAAGCTTAGCCAAGCCAAATCAGTGGGTATATTATGGATGACTGTGAGCACTTGGCCAGTCTCTGCTGTTATTTAAGAGAGGCAAAGTCAGCCCTTAGACAGTATTGTTGTTACCAAAATTGCCAGTCCATGTGCTTGATGCAGAATGAGGCCCATCAAAACTTAAGGTTTGAGTTTGGGAAAGGGAAAGGTTTATTACAGATTCATACAAGGATGAGGGTGGCTCTTGCCCTAAGAACCCAAAGTTACTGAACGTGTTCAGTAAGTATGTTTAACAGCAAAGGTTAGAGAAAGTTGTGGTAAGTTGTTTGAGACTTCGTGGTGTCACACCCTTTGTGCTTAAGGTTAGGTCATGGTCAGGTAATGATGTTCCTAAATATCTCTATCAGATGGATGTCATTTTCTGTCCTGACAAGAGAGGGCAAAGTCTCAAGGAACAACTTTCCCCATGAAATGTCCCATCCTGGTCAAACAGAAACAGGTTTCAATTGGCAGCTCCTTCAGGGCAAGCTTCCCATATTCTACCCAGCTCTCATCCTCGATGGAGCCAGGTACCCAACACAATAGGTCCTGTCTCCTCAAGCTGTCCAACTGAGGAGACCAGTTCTCACAGACTGAGACCCAGAAAGATGGCCACCTGCTATTAAGTTGCAGAGACAGGGATGGGGGAGAGGTTCACCGCTCCTCACGGCCTGGGCCAAGGCTAGTGGAGGGACTTAGTGAGGGCTCTGAATCACTAAAGGATGTAGTCCCCAGTCTATTCCCTGGGACCATCCAGCTCACCCACTGGCGCAACGTTGGGTGATCTCCAGGCCCTCCAAAAGCATGCCAGAATCTCTCTTCTCTCACTTTCCACCTGATGACCACCACACCACCCTTACTTAATCACTTCCCCAATGGTCCCTCATTGACAGTAACTGTGGGCAGGGCCCACTGAGGTGTTGATCAATAGCTGAGCAGGACAATGAATGGCCACTCCTTGACAGTTGGCGGCTTGTAAATGGGGCCACCTGAGGCACCAAGCAAGGCTGAGCCACACCTGTTGCCTAGGAACAGGGTGGGTTGAAAAGAAGCACACCAATGGCGAACTGCACAGGGCTGTGCTCACTGTGCTCTGTTACACTGTGCATAGAATAAGAATCACTGTGAGGTTAAGGTTTGTCAAAGTCGTTCTCAAGGTGGGCTGGCTTTCACATTCTTGTTGGCTTTGAAATATTAGCTATGCTATATGCGGCACATGTGATCATGTGGCAGCTGTGGGAGGGGCATATAGATGAGCACGGCTCACAGGCATGCCTGGCAATACAATGAAAAGAATGATGTACCAAAGTTAAAGAAGCCTGTGAAATCAAATCCTGATTAGGAACAGAGTCAATTAAACAGAGTAAAGCACACTGGACCCAACGTCTCCTTAGGTAACAGAGCAGCATGAGCACAGCCCTTAGCAGGTAGCCATTGCTGTGCCTGATGACTCCACATCCTGTTACTAAGCAACCGGTCTTGCCTAGCAATTGGACAGTGCAACCCTGGGCCCTGCCCATAAGCAACCAACTATCAATGAGGTACCTACTGGTACTTCTCCTGCTCAGCTATTGGTCAGCTCCACAGTGGGCCCTATCTGATGATCACTGTGAATGTGGGCCCACTGGGGAAGTGACTCACTCAAGAGTTAGGGGCAGAGTGGTAAACGGACTCTTGCCTTTGGGCACCTTCCTTTTCTTTTCTTCATTTTTTTGTAAATCGGGAATGTATTTCTGGTAGATGGGGCAAGGTGAGTTTCCCTCCTCAATATGAGAGTTGAAGTGTCCCCAACAATATTAGTGGAGGAGGCATTTAACACTTTCTTTGCTCTGAAGTGTAATCTTATGGAGACGGTGTATAGATCTTGGGGCAAGGGACTGAAGATGCACCAAGCCTTGGGGTCTCTAAAGCTCATTGGAGTAGAAAAAACTTCCAACCTGTTCTTAATTACCTGCTTGTTCTTAAGTTCCTGAAGCCCCTCAAGAACCCCTGATAGGAAGAGGGTGGTCTAAAGATGAAGTGACTAGAGGACTCTGAAGTGCTGAAATGGGATGAAAAGTGTTTGGAAGAGGTTCATACAGGGATGGAGGGGGCAGGAGTGTGGAAGGGGGACATCCAAGTCCAAGAATAAAGGGCACTGAAGGAAAGTCTGAGGGTCATGAGAAGAAACACCATGCCCCTGAATCACCACTCCCCAGAATCAAACACACAGAGGGGTCAAGGGTGGGAAAGGTGTATCATGGCCTCCCTCAGCACCCACTAACCCATGTTGATGGGCACAGTGGTACATTGTGATGTCTAAGACCCCAAAGCCACCATTGGCTGGGGGAGTGCCTAGCTGACCAATCAGAGTGAAGGGTGTGGCTCCTCATTGTCCTGGGAAGGTATATATAGGGAGGTCAGAGGCAGAGATTCTGGGTTAGGCCACTTCATGGTGTCATCATGGCTACGGTAACCAGGAAGCCACGGCAGCCAAGAAGAGTTGCAGTGCGGTTTGCTTCCAGCATGAAAGGAAGAAAGAAGACCCTTTGGCAACGGAGATACAGAGGCAGTGTCAAGGTAAGATGATTCCATCGACACTCCCCAGGTTCTCCATTGACTTTGGTGCCCAAGACCTCTACACTGCCCTTGCCTGGCGCAAAAGTCCTCATCAGGCCACCTCCCTTTTCATGAAATCTCCCTTCCAACTCAGTTGTTATACTCTTTCCTCAAAACTCATACCCTTCTTTTGTCTTTCAAGGCACGAAATATGACCGTGAGCGTCAGAAGACCTCTAAAAGGAACCTTGAGAAAGAAAATCCGATCGTACGCCACTCCGTCGAAGAAGGTGAAAAAAACAAGAGAAGCAAACTCTTTTCTCCATTCCTGTGCACGTGAGAACCTGAACCAAAGCCGCAAAAGGTACCAAACTAGGAGTCAGAGTCAAAGAAGGAGGCAGAATCAAAAGAGAAGATAAGCTCAGCCACCCCAGAATGAGAGACCCTGGAGAAGTACAACCTGGGCAGCCAGTAACTGAATAGAAAAGGTCAGACAGTTTAGAATTGTGTCTCCAGTGGTCTGCTTTCTTAGCAATGGTTAACCAGGAAAAGACTGACTCTCACACTAACATAGTAAACTGATGGCTGCGATTAAAATAAACATCGAATGGTGAGAAGATGATACTTGTGTGTGTGTGAATTTTCTGATGGGAAGGGAGGGAAGGAAGAAAAGAGGTGGGCACCTGAGTGGGGAGGGGTGCGCGGTCCCGAGAGATTGGGGGACAGACCCTGAGGTCCCCAGTTAGCCAGAGAGGAGAGGCCTGGACTGGGTCAGGAGTCTGCACTGAAGATGGCGAACCCTGCTTAGCAATTGATCTCAGCGGCAAGGAGTAGTGGTGTGGTGTTACTGCCATTGTTTGGGGTGTGGAATGACATTAGGGTCTAGATTGCCAGAACCCAGATGGGAAGAGGGTTTCACATGGGGATGGTGAATGTCATAGTTCCCCTGAGAGAGGCAGGCAGAAATCACATCCTGGCCACTTATGTCATAATGGGCTTTGTTGCATCACTCACCTTTGCTGTCAGCTAAAGGTGCTCAGGAGGCACAAAATGCTGATACAACTGAAACCCACAACCAGCACTCCCAAAGATTAAAATAATGTTTGGAGGGAACAGACCAAATATCACTTAGGCCACTGTTTTCCTAAGAAATTGGTGGGAGCAGTGTGTTCCCAAGGGCAGGGCAGTGGAGGTGGCCCAATCCCGGTGCAGAAGACAAACAGGATCACCACACACGGATAATCTTTTTGGGTGGTGGGCACCATGCAGTTTGTGGGATCTTAGTTCCCTGACCAGGGATTGAACCGGTTCCCCTTCCAGTGAAAGCATGGAGTCCTAACCCCTGGACAGCCAGAGAAGTCAGGACAGAGACTTTTGATACAAGTATTAACATGAGACTGAGTAAAAGCTGGTCTTATATGAATCATCATCCCCTAGTATTTCTAAATAACTACAGTCGTCAAACCTTCTTCCCCAAAAAAATCTTTTGTAGTCCAAGCTCTGCAAGTTTTTGTGGTTTAAATATAAGAGTATGGGGTATCTCATTTGAAGGCAAATTGGAAGTGGTCAAACAAGAGATGGCAAGGGTGAACGTCGACATTCTAGGAATCAGCGAACTAAAATGGACTGGAATGGGTGAATTTAACTCAGATGACCATGATATCTAGCACTGCGGGCAGGAACTCCTCAGAAGACATGGAGTAGCCATCATAGTCAACAAAAGAGTCTGAAATGCAGTACTTGGACGCAGTCTCACAAACGACAGAATGATCTCTGTTCGTCTCCAAGGCAAACCATTCAATAGCACAGTTATCCAAGTCTATGCCCCAAGCAGTAACGCTGAAGAAACTGAAGTTGAACGGTTTTATGAAGACCTACAAGACCTTTTTAAACGAACCCCCCAAAAAGATGTCCTTTTCATTAGAGGGGTCTGGAATGCAAAAGTAGGAAGTCAAGAAACACCTGGAGCAACAGGCAAATTTGGCCTTGGAGTGCAGAATGAAGCAGGGCAAAGACTAATAGAGTTTCGCCAAGAAAATGCACTGGTCACAGCAAATACCCTCTTCCAACAACACAAGTAAGACTCTACACATGGACATCACCAGATGGTCAACACCGAAATCAGATTGATTATATCCTTTGCCGCCAAAGATGGAGAAGCTCTATACAGTCAACAAAAACAAGACCAGGAGCAGACTGTGGCTCAGGTCATGAACTCCTTATTACCAAATCCAGACTCAAATGGAAGAAAATAGGGAAAAACCACTAGAGCATTCAGGTATGACTTCAATCAAATCCCTTATGATTATGCAGTGGAAGTGAGAAATAGATTTAAGGGCCCAGATCTGATAGATAGAGTGCCTGATGAACTATGGAATGAGGTTGGTGACATTGTACAGGAGGCAGGGATCAAGACCACCCCCATGGAAAAGAAATGCAAAAAAGCACAATGGCTGTCTGGGGAGGCCTTACAAATAGCTGTGAAAAGAAGAGGAGCAAAAAGCAAAGGAGAAAAGCAAAGATATAAGCATCTGAATGCAGAGTTGGTGATGGACAGGGAGGCCTGGCGTGCTGTGACTCATGGGGTCACAAAGAGTCGGACACGACTGAGCGACTGAAGCGAACTAACGGGGAAACACACATGACACCAAAGAATTTATGTCTATTTTTGCCATTAAATAAAACAAATGCAGACTAATGTGAGAAGGAACTGTATTTGACACGACAATGGTGAGAGGGCCATCGCCCACACAGCAAAAGTAATGGTGAAAATTCTCCAGGATAAGCTTCAACAGTACGTAGACCAAGAACATTCCGATGTTTAAGCTGCATTGAGAAAAGGCAGAGGAACAAGAGATGCAATTGCCAACATCGGTTGGTTCATAGAAAAAGCAAGAGACATCCAGAGAAACATCTACTTCTGCTTTGCCAACTATGCCACAGCATTTGACTGGTGGATCACATCAAATTGTGGGCAATACTCAAAGAGATCGGTATACCTGACCAACTTCCCTGACTCTTGAGAAATCTGTATGCACGTCAAGAAGCAACATTTAGAACTGGACATGGAACAATGACTGGTTCCAAACTGGGAAAGGAGTACATCAAGGCTGTACATTGTAACCTTGCTTACTTAACTTATATTCAGTGTACATCATGTAAATATCAGATTGGATGAAGCACAAGATGGAATGAAGATTGCCAGGAGAAATATGAATAAATTCAGAAATGCAGACAACACCACGCTTAAGGCAGAAAGCATAAAGAAACCAAAGACCATCTTGATGAGGGTGAAAGAGGATAGAGAGAAAGCTAACTTAAATCAACATCCGAAAAACCAAGGTCATGGCATCCGGTCCAATCATGTTATGGCAAATAGGGGGGGAGACAATGGAAACAGTGACAGACTTTATTTTCGTGGGCTTCAACATCACAGCAGATGCTGACTGCAGCCATGAAATTAAAAGTCACTTGCTCCATGGAAGAAAAGCCATGACTGACCCAGAAAGCATATCAAAAAGCAGAGACATCACTTTGCTGCCAGAGGTCCGTATGTCAAAGCGAAGGTTGTTTCAGTAGCCGAATATGGATGTGATTGTTAAACCATAAAGACAGCTGAGGACTGAATAATTGATGCTTTTGAACTGTGGTGGTAGAGAAGATTCTTGAGAGTCCCTTGGCCTGCAAGGAAATCAAACTCGTCAACCCTAACGGAAATCAATCCTGATTATTCACTAGAAGGACTGACATTGTAGCTGAAACTCCAGTTCTTTGTCCACCTGATGCAAAGAACTGACTCATTGGAAAAGATTCTGATGCTGGCAAGGAATGAAGGCCAGAGGAGAAGGAGATGACAGAGGATGAGATGGTTGCATGGCATTGGGGATTCGATGGACTTGAGTTTCAGCAAGCTCTGGGAGTTGGTGATGGACAGGGAAGCCTGGTGTGCTGCAGTCCATGGGGCTGCACAGAGTCATGTCGGGAGCCATGTCAGGCGTTACTGACAAAATGGAGGCACGGCCCAAAGCCCCTCTCTTTCTCCCACAAGCACGGACCTGGGATGAAGCAGTTGGGCCTTGTGATTCTGACTTTTTCTTTCCTCTCCTTGGCTGAGTTGACTACAAAGGAACATTAAGGTTCTTAATGTTCTTGAGAGGAGCACGAGAAGGCAGAAAGCCTTGTCTGCAGCTGTGCTCAGAGAAAAATTCATAAAGCTAATCCCTGACATTTGTTCAAGGACTTTTACAAAAGAGTGTTCCAGGATGAGCAAAGAGGTCAGCTTGAGGCCACGGGAGGGATTGCTATCTGAAGCCTATTTGTGAGGAAAATGTTTATGGCAAAGGCATTTACTGAATTTAGAGCTTAGAAATAATTAAATAGTTAGAAGTCAAAGATTTAAGGAACGCTGTAAGGGTAGCATATTTTATTATAGCTGATAGATTTAGGAAATTTAAAGATACTAATAGCTAGAAGCCTTTTTAAGAGATAGTGAGCTCAGGATGTTAGGGGCAAATAGGATTTAGAAAGATAAGAAACAAACGGAGGAATGTAGCATGAGTTACAATATAATCACAAGTTAACGATAGGACACATTAAGAGGAAGTAGATAATAGATGGTAAAGCTGAGTCCGAGAGAATCGCTGAAGCAGGAACTCTGTTTGAAGAGCAACAATGATTTATGGAGATAATAAATCTGAATATGATAAGAAAACTGAAAATGTCAAACTTCTGACCTAATGCTTTTGTAAAAGTATAAAAGAAAACCTTAAACTTGAAATAAATGTGCAGTCCAGGAAAACTGAGAGGCTGCGTCGTTACTCGCGGACACCATCCCTCCCTTCAGATTGAATCCCTGGCTGCTGGAGCTGGACTCTGGCAGAGTCGGGCACAACTGAACGACTGAAAAGAACTGATTGCAATAGGGAGAATGTTTTGAACACACGTTCTTAACATGTCTCAAAATGGAAGAGAAAATGATATTTCTTTAACATGAAAGGATAAGCAGGGTGAGCAACAACTCTGTGTGTGTGTGTGTGTGTGTGAGTTTGTGTATCTGTGTGTGTGTGTATGTGTGTGTGTGTGTGTGGGTCTGTGAGAGATGGGGCAAGAGGTGGGGATGGATGAACAGACAGCTTGATGGAGCAGTGTGACAGGAAGTGTTTCTTTCTGTAGTGAGCTGATTCTTAGAATGAGCTGTTAAGGGAGCCAGAAAGGTCTGACGCTTAGTGCTTGCTCAAGCTTGGGGGAAAGCTGAAGTTCAGAGGAGAGAAGGTTGGTTAAAGCTTAGCCAAGCCAAATCACTGGGTATATTATGGATGACTGTGAGCACTTGGCCAGTCTCTGCTGTTGTTTAAGAGAGGCAAAGTCAGCCCTTAGACAGTATTGTTGTTACCAAAATTGCCAGTCCATGTGCTTGATGCAGAATGAGGCCCATGAAAACTTAAGGTTTGAGTTTGGGATAGGGAAAGGTTTATTACAGATTCATACAAGGATGAGGGTGGCTCTTGCCCTAAGAACCCAAAGTTACTGAACGTGTTCAGTAAGTATGTTTAACAGCAAAGGTTAGAGAAAGTTGTGGTAAGTTGTTTGAGACTTCGTGGTGTCACACCCTTTGTGCTTAAGGTTAGGTCATGGTCAGGTAATGATGTTCCTAAATATCTCTATCAGATGGATGTCATTTTCTGTCCTGACAAGAGAGGGCAAAGTCTCAAGGAACAACTTTCCCCATGAAATGTCCCATCCTGGTCAAACAGAAACAGGTTTCAATTGGCAGCTCCTTCAGGGCAAGCTTCCCATATTCTACCCAGCTCTCATCCTCGATGGAGCCAGGTACCCAACACAATAGGTCCTGTCTCCTCAAGCTGTCCAACTGAGGAGACCAGTTCTCACAGACTGAGACCCAGAAAGATGGCCACCTGCTATTAAGTTGCAGAGACAGGGATGGGGGAGAGGTTCACCGCTCCTCACGGCCTGGGCCAAGGCTAGTGGAGGGACTTAGTGAGGGCTCTGAATCACTAAAGGATGTAGTCCCCAGTCTATTCCCTGGGACCATCCAGCTCACCCACTGGCGCAACGTTGGGTGATCTCCAGGCCCTCCAAAAGCATGCCAGAATCTCTCTTCTCTCACTTTCCACCTGATGACCACCACACCACCCTTACTTAATCACTTCCCCAATGGTCCCTCATTGACAGTAACTGTGGGCAGGGCCCACTGAGGTGTTGATCAATAGCTGAGCAGGACAATGAATGGCCACTCCTTGACAGTTGGCGGCTTGTAAATGGGGCCACCTGAGGCACCAAGCAAGGCTGAGCCACACCTGTTGCCTAGGAACAGGGTGGGTTGAAAAGAAGCACACCAATGGCGAACTGCACAGGGCTGTGCTCACTGTGCTCTGTTACACTGTGCATAGAATAAGAATCACTGTGAGGTTAAGGTTTGTCAAAGTCGTTCTCAAGGTGGGCTGGCTTTCACATTCTTGTTGGCTTTGAAATATTAGCTATGCTATATGCGGCACATGTGATCATGTGGCAGCTGTGGGAGGGGCATATAGATGAGCACGGCTCACAGGCATGCCTGGCAATACAATGAAAAGAATGATGTACCAAAGTTAAAGAAGCCTGTGAAATCAAATCCTGATTAGGAACAGAGTCAATTAAACAGAGTAAAGCACACTGGACCCAACGTCTCCTTAGGTAACAGAGCAGCATGAGCACAGCCCTTAGCAGGTAGCCATTGCTGTGCCTGATGACTCCACATCCTGATACTAAGCAACCGGTCTTGCCTAGCAATTGGACAGTGCAACCCTGGGCCCTGCCCATAAGCAACCAACTATCAATGAGGTACCTACTGGTACTTCTCCTGCTCAGCTATTGGTCAGCTCCACAGTGGGCCCTATCTGATGATCACTGTGAATGTGGGCCCACTGGGGAAGTGACTCACTCAAGAGTTAGGGGCAGAGTGGTAAACGGACTCTTGCCTTTGGGCACCTTCCTTTTCTTTTCTTCATTTTTTTGTAAATCGGGAATGTATTTCTGGTAGATGGGGCAAGGTGAGTTTCCCTCCTCAATATGAGAGTTGAAGTGTCCCCAACAATATTAGTGGAGGAGGCATTTAACACTTTCTTTGCTCTGAAGTGTAATCTTATGGAGACGGTGTATAGATCTTGGGGCAAGGGACTGAAGATGCACCAAGCCTTGGGGTCTCTAAAGCTCATTGGAGTAGAAAAAACTTCCAACCTGTTCTTAATTACCTGCTTGTTCTTAAGTTCCTGAAGCCCCTCAAGAACCCCTGATAGGAAGAGGGTGGTCTAAAGATGAAGTGACTAGAGGACTCTGAAGTGCTGAAATGGGATGAAAAGTGTTTGGAAGAGGTTCATACAGGGATGGAGGGGGCAGGAGTGTGGAAGGGGGACATCCAAGTCCAAGAATAAAGGGCACTGAAGGAAAGTCTGAGGGTCATGAGAAGAAACACCATGCCCCTGAATCACCACTCCCCAGAATCAAACACACAGAGGGGTCAAGGGTGGGAAAGGTGTATCATGGCCTCCCTCAGCACCCACTAACCCATGTTGATGGGCACAGTGGTACATTGTGATGTCTAAGACCCCAAAGCCACCATTGGCTGGGGGAGTGCCTAGCTGACCAATCAGAGTGAAGGGTGTGGCTCCTCATTGTCCTGGGAAGGTATATATAGGGAGGTCAGAGGCAGAGATTCTGGGTTAGGCCACTTCATGGTGTCATCATGGCTACGGTAACCAGGAAGCCACGGCAGCCAAGAAGAGTTGCAGTGCGGTTTGCTTCCAGCATGAAAGGAAGAAAGAAGACCCTTTGGCAACGGAGATACAGAGGCAGTGTCAAGGTAAGATGATTCCATCGACACTCCCCAGGTTCTCCATTGACTTTGGTGCCCAAGACCTCTACACTGCCCTTGCCTGGCGCAAAAGTCCTCATCAGGCCACCTCCCTTTTCATGAAATCTCCCTTCCAACTCAGTTGTTATACTCTTTCCTCAAAACTCATACCCTTCTTTTGTCTTTCAAGGCACGAAATATGACCGTGAGCGTCAGAAGACCTCTAAAAGGAACCTTGAGAAAGAAAATCCGATCGTACGCCACTCCGTCGAAGAAGGTGAAAAAAACAAGAGAAGCAAACTCTTTTCTCCATTCCTGTGCACGTGAGAACCTGAACCAAAGCCGCAAAAGGTACCAAACTAGGAGTCAGAGTCAAAGAAGGAGGCAGAATCAAAAGAGAAGATAAGCTCAGCCACCCCAGAATGAGAGACCCTGGAGAAGTACAACCTGGGCAGCCAGTAACTGAATAGAAAAGGTCAGACAGTTTAGAATTGTGTCTCCAGTGGTCTGCTTTCTTAGCAATGGTTAACCAGGAAAAGACTGACTCTCACACTAACATAGTAAACTGATGGCTGCGATTAAAATAAACATCGAATGGTGAGAAGATGATACTTGTGTGTGTGTGAATTTTCTGATGGGAAGGGAGGGAAGGAAGAAAAGAGGTGGGCACCTGAGTGGGGAGGGGTGCGCGGTCCCGAGAGATTGGGGGACAGACCCTGAGGTCCCCAGTTAGCCAGAGAGGAGAGGCCTGGACTGGGTCAGGAGTCTGCACTGAAGATGGCGAACCCTGCTTAGCAATTGATCTCAGCGGCAAGGAGTAGTGGTGTGGTGTTACCGCCATTGTTTGGGGTGTGGAATGACATTAGGGTCTAGATTGCCAGAACCCAGATGGGAAGAGGGTTTCACATGGGGATGGTGAATGTCATAGTTCCCCTGAGAGAGGCAGGCAGAAATCACATCCTGGCCACTTATGTCATCATGGGCTTTGTTGCATCACTCACCTTTGCTGTCAGCTAAAGGTGCTCAGGAGGCACAAAATGCTGATACAACTGAAACCCACAACCAGCACTCCCAAAGATTAAAATAATGTTTGGAGGGAACAGACCAAATATCACTTAGGCCACTGTTTTCCTAAGAAATTGGTGGGAGCAGTGTGTTCCCAAGGGCAGGGCAGTGGAGGTGGCCCAATCCCGGTGCAGAAGACAAACAGGATCACCACACACGGATAATCTTTTTGGGTGGTGGGCACCATGCAGTTTGTGGGATCTTAGTTCCCTGACCAGGGATTGAACCGGTTCCCCTTCCAGTGAAAGCATGGAGTCCTAACCCCTGGACAGCCAGAGAAGTCAGGACAGAGACTTTTGATACAAGTATTAACATGAGACTGAGTAAAAGCTGGTCTTATATGAATCATCATCCCCTAGTATTTCTAAATAACTACAGTCGTCAAACCTTCTTCCCCAAAAAAATCTTTTGTAGTCCAAGCTCTGCAAGTTTTTGTGGTTTAAATATAAGAGTATGGGGTATCTCATTTGAAGGCAAATTGGAAGTGGTCAAACAAGAGATGGCAAGGGTGAACATCGACATTCTAGGAATCAGCGAACTAAAATGGACTGGAGTGGGTGAATTTAACTCAGATGACCATTATATCTAGTACTGGGGGCAGGAACTCCTCAGAAGACATGGAGTAGCCATCATAGTCAACAAAAGAGTCCGAAATGCAGTACTTGGACGCAATCTCACAAACGACAGAATGATCTCTGTTCGTCTCCAAGGCAAACCATTCAATAGCACAGTTATCCAAGTCTCTGCCCCAAGCAGTAACGCTGAAGAAACTGAAGTTGAACGGTTTTATGAAGACCTACAAGACCTTTTAGAACGAACCCCCCCCCAAAAGATGTCCTTTTCATTAGAGGGGTCTGGAATGCAAAAGTAGGAAGTCAAGAAACACCTGGAGCAACAGGCAAATTTGGCCTTGGAGTGCAGAATGAAGCAGGGCAAAGACTAATAGAGTTTCGCCAAGAAAATGCACTGGTCACAGCAAATACCCTCTTCCAACAACACAAGTAAGACTCTACACATGGACATCACCAGATGGTCAACACCGAAATCAGATTGATTATATCCTTTGCCGCCAAAGATGGAGAAGCTCTATACAGTCAACAAAAACAAGACCAGGAGCAGACTGTGGCTCAGGTCATGAACTCCTTATTACCAAATCCAGACTCAAATGGAAGAAAATAGGGAAAAACCACTAGAGCATTCAGGTATGACTTCAATCAAATCCCTTATGCTTATGCAGTGGAAGTGAGAAATAGATTTAAGGGCCCAGATCTGATAGATAGAGTGCCTGATGAACTATGGAATGAGGTTGGTGACATTGTACAGGAGGCAGGGATCAAGACCACCCCCATGGAAAAGAAATGCAAAAAAGCACAATGGCTGTCTGGGGAGGCCTTACAAATAGCTGTGAAAAGAAGAGGAGCAAAAAGCAAAGGAGAAAAGCAAAGATATAAGCATCTGAATGCAGAGTTGGTGATGGACAGGGAGGCCTGGCGTGCTGTGACTCATGGGGTCACAAAGAGACGGACACGACTGAGCGACTGAAGTGAACTAACGGGGAAACACACATGACACCAAAGAATTTATGTCTATTTTTGCCATTAAATAAAACAAATGCAGACTAATGTGAGAAGGAACTTTATTTGACATGACAATGGTGAGAGGGCCATCGCCCACACAGCAAAAGTAATGGTGAAAATTCTCCAAGATAAGCTTCAACAGTACGTAGACCAAGAACATTCCGATGTTTAAGCTGCATTGAGAAAAGGCAGAGGAACAAGAGATGCAATTGCCAACATCGGTTGGTTCATAGAAAAAGCAAGAGACATCCAGAGAAACATCTACTTCTGCTTTGCCAACTATGCCACAGCATTTGACTGGTGGATCACATCAAATTGTGGGCAATACTCA
Organism: Capricornis sumatraensis; assembly: GCF_032405125.1. NCBI lineage: Eukaryota > Metazoa > Chordata > Mammalia > Artiodactyla > Bovidae > Capricornis > Capricornis sumatraensis. Next base: position 60,536,001 of record NC_091092.1, on the reverse strand, counting down.
AAGAGATCGGTATACCTGACCAACTTCCCTGACTCTTGAGTAATCTGTATGCACGTCAAGAAGCAACATTTAGAACTGGACATGGAACAATGACTGGTTCCAAACTGGGAAAGGAGTACATCAAGGCTGTACATTGTAACCTTGCTTACTTAACTTAGATTCAGAGTACATCATGTAAATATCAGATTGGATGAAGCACAAGATGGAATGAAGATTGCCAGGAGAAATATGAATAAATTCAGAAATGCAGACAACACCACGCTTAAGGCAGAAAGCATAAAGAAACCAAAGACCATCTTGATGAGGGTGAAAGAGGATAGAGAGAAAGCTAACTTAAATCAACATCCGAAAAACCAAGGTCATGGCATCCGGTCCAATCATGTTATGGCAAATAGAGGGGGAGACAATGGAAACAGTGACAGACTTTATTTTCGTGGGCTTCAACATCACAGCAGATGCTGACTGCAGCCATGAAATTAAAAGTCACTTGCTCCATGGAAGAAAAGCCATGACTGACCCAGAAAGCATATCAAAAAGCAGAGACATCACTTTGCTGCCAGAGGTCCGTATGTCAAAGCGAAGGTTTTTTCAGTAGCCGAATATGGATGTGATTGTTAAACCATAAAGACAGCTGAGGACTGAATAATTGATGCTTTTGAACTGTGGTGGTAGAGCAGATTTCTTGAGAGTCCCTTGGCCTGCAAGGAAATCAAACCCGTCAACCCTAACGGAAATCAATCCTGATTATTCACTAGAAGGACTGACATTGTAGCTGAAACTCCAGTTCTTTGTCCACCTGATGCAAAGAACTGACTCATTGGAAAAGATTCTGATGCTGGCAAGGAATGAAGGCCAGAGGAGAAGGAGATGACAGAGGATGAGATGGTTGGATGGCATCGGGGATTCGATGGACTTGAGTTTCAGCAAGCTCTGGGAGTTGGTGATGGACAGGGAAGCCTGGTGTGCTGCAGTCCATGGGGCTGCACAGAGTCATGTCGGGAGCCACGTCAGGCGTTACTGACAAAATGGAGGCACGGCCCAAAGCCCCTCTCTTTCTCCCACAAGCACGGACCTGGGATGAAGCAGTTGGGCCTTGTGATTCTGACTTTTTCTTTCCTCTCCTTGGCTGAGTTGACTACAAAGGAACATTAAGGTTCTTAATGTTCTTGAGAGGAGCACGAGAAGGCAGAAAGCCTTGTCTGCAGCTGTGCTCAGAGAAAAATTCATAAAGCTAATCCCTGACATTTGTTCAAGGACTTTTACAAAAGAGTGTTCCAGGATGAGCAAAGAGGTCAGCTTGAGGCCACGGGAGGGATTGCTATCTGAAGCCTATTTGTGAGGAAAATGTTTATGGCAAAGGCATTTACTGAATTTAGAGCTTAGAAATAATTAAATAGTTAGAAGTTAAAGATTTAAGGAATGCTGTAATGGTAGCATATTTTATTATAGCTGATAGATTTAGGAAATTTAAAGATACTACTAGCTAGAAGCCTTTTTAAGAGATAGTGAGCTCAGGATGTTAGGGGCAAATAGGATTTAGAAAGATAAGAAACAAACGGAGGAATGTAGCATGAGTTACAATATAATCACAAGTTAACGATAGGACACATTAAGAGGAAGTAGATAATAGATGGTAAAGCTGAGTCCGAGAGAATCGCTGAAGCAGGAACTCTGTTTGAAGAGCAACAATGATTTATGGAGATAATCAATCTGAATGTGATAAGAAAACTGAAAATGTCAAACTTCTGACCTAATGCTTTTGTAAAAGTATAAAAGAAAACCTTAAACTTGAAATAAATGTGCAGTCCAGGAAAACTGAGAGGCTGCGTGGTTACTCGCGGACACCATCCCTCCCTTCAGATTGAATCCCTGGCTGCTGGAGCTGGACTCTGGCAGAGTCGGGCACAACTGAACGACTGAAAAGAACTGATTGCAATAGGGAGAATGTTTTGAACACACGTTCTTAACATGTCTCAAAATGGAAGAGAAAATGATATTTCTTTAACATGAAAGGATAAGCAGGGTGAGCAACAACTCTGTGTGTGTGTGTGTGTGTGTGTGTGTGTGTGAGTTTGTGTATCTGTGTGTGTGTGTATGTGTGTGTGTGTGTGTGTGTGTGTGTCTGTGAGAGATGGGGCAAGAGGTGGGGATGGATGAACAGACAGCTTGATGGGGCAGTGTGACAGGAAGTGTTTCTTTCTGTAGTGAGCTGATTCTTAGAATGAGCTGTTAAGGGAGCCAGAAAGGTCTGACGCTTAGTGCTTGCTCAAGCTTGGGGGAAAGCTGAAGTTCAGAGGAGAGAAGGTTGGTTAAAGCTTAGCCAAGCCAAATCAGTGGGTATATTATGGATGACTGTGAGCACTTGGCCAGTCTCTGCTGTTGTTTAAGAGAGGCAAAGTCAGCCCTTAGACAGTATTGTTGTTACCAAAATTGCCAGTCCATGTGCTTGATGCAGAATGAGGCCCATCAAAACTTAAGGTTTGAGTTTGGGACAGGGAAAGGTTTATTACAGATTCATACAAGGATGAGGGTGGCTCTTGCCCTAAGAACCCAAAGTTACTGAACGTGTTCAGTAAGTATGTTTAACAGCAAAGGTTAGAGAAAGTTGTGGTAAGTTGTTTGAGACTTCGTGGTGTCACACCCTTTGTGCTTAAGGTTAGGTCATGGTCAGGTAATGATGTTCCTAAATATCTCTATCAGATGGATGTCATTTTCTGTCCTGACAAGAGAGGGCAAAGTCTCAAGGAACAACTTTCCCCATGAAATGTCCCATCCTGGTCAAACAGAAACAGGTTTCAATTGGCAGCTCCTTCAGGGCAAGCTTCCCATATTCTACCCAGCTCTCATCCTCGATGGAGCCAGGTACCCAACACAATAGGTCCTGTCTCCTCAAGCTGTCCAACTGAGGAGACCAGTTCTCACAGACTGAGACCCAGAAAGATGGCCACCTGCTATTAAGTTGCAGAGACAGGGATGGGGGAGAGGTTCACCGCTCCTCACGGCCTGGGCCAAGGCTAGTGGAGGGACTTAGTGAGGGCTCTGAATCACTAAAGGATGTAGTCCCCAGTCTATTCCCTGGGACCATCCAGCTCACCCACTGGCGCAACGTTGGGTGATCTCCAGGCCCTCCAAAAGCATGCCAGAATCTCTCTTCTCTCACTTTCCACCTGATGACCACCACACCACCCTTACTTAATCACTTCCCCAATGGTCCCTCATTGACAGTAACTGTGGGCAGGGCCCACTGAGGTGTTGATCAATAGCTGAGCAGGACAATGAATGGCCACTCCTTGACAGTTGGCGGCTTGTAAATGGGGCCACCTGAGGCACCAAGCAAGGCTGAGCCACACCTGTTGCCTAGGAACAGGGTGGGTTGAAAAGAAGCACACCAATGGCGAACTGCATAGGGCTGTGCTCACTCTGCTCTGTTACACTGTGCATAGAATAAGAATCACTGTGAGGTTAAGGTTTGTCAAAGTCGTTCTCAAGGTGGGCTGGCTTTCACATTCTTGTTGGCTTTGAAATATTAGCTATGCTATATGCGGCACATGTGATCATGTGGCAGCTGTGGGAGGGGCATATAGATGAGCACGGCTCACAGGCATGCCTGGCAATACAATGAAAAGAATGATGTACCAAAGTTAAAGAAGCCTGTGAAATCAAATCCTGATTAGGAACAGAGTCAATTAAATAGAGTAAAGCACACTGGACCCAACGTCCCCTTAGGTAACAGAGCAGCATGAGCACAGCCCTTAGCAGGTAGCCATTGCTGTGCCTGATGACTCCACATCCTGTTACTAAGCAACCGGTCTTGCCTAGCGATTGGACAGTGCAACCCTGGGCCCTGCCCATAAGCAACCAACTATCAATGAGGTACCTACTGGTACTTCTCCTGCTCAGCTATTGGTCAGCTCCACAGTGGGCCCTATCTGATGATCACTGTTAATGTGGGCCCACTGGGGAAGTGACTCACTCAAGAGTTAGGGGCACGGTGGTAAACGGACTCTTGCCCTTGGGCACCTTCCTTTTCTTTTCTTCATTATTTTGTAAATCGGGAATGTATTTCTGGTAGATGGGGCAAGGTGAGTTTCCCTCCTCAATATGAGAGTTGAAGTGTCCCCAACAATATTAGTGGAGGAGGCATTTAACACTTTCTTTGCTCTGAAGTGTAATCTTATGGAGACGGTGTATAGATCTTGGGGCAAGGGACTGAAGATGCACCAAGCCTTGGGGTCTCTAAAGCTCATTGGAGTAGAAAAAACTTTCAACCTGTTCTTAATTACCTGCTTGTTCTTCAGTTCCTTAAGCCCCTGAAGAACCCCTGATAGGAAGAGGGTGGTCTAAAGATGAAGTGACTAGAGGACTCTGAAGTGCTGAAATGGGATGAAAAGTGTTTGGCAGAGGTTCATACAGGGATGGAGGGGGCAGGAGTGTGGAAGGGGGACATCCAAGTCCAAGAATAAAGGGCACTGAAGGAAAGTCTGAGGGTCATGAGAAGAAACACCATGCTCCTGAATCACCACTCCCCAGAATCAAACACACAGAGGGGTCAAGGGTGGGAAAGGTGTATCATGGCCTCCCTCAGCACCCACTAACCCATGTTGATGGGCACAGTGGAACATTGTGATGTCTAAGACCCTAAAGCCACCATTGGCTGGGGGAGTGCCTAGCTGACCAATCAGAGTGAAGGGTGTGGCTCCTCATTGTCCTGGGAAGGTATATATAGGGAGGTCAGAGGCAGAGATTCTGGGTTAGGCCACTTCATGGTGTCATCATGGCTACGGTAACCAGGAAGCCACGGCAGCCAAGAAGAGTTGCAGTGCGGTTTGCTTCCAGCATGAAAGGAAGAAAGAAGACCCTTTGGCAACGGAGATACAGAGGCAGTGTCAAGGTAAGATGATTCCATTGACACTCCCCAGGTTCTCCATTGACTTTGGTGCCCAAGACCTCTACACTGCCCTTGCCTGGCGCAAAAGTCCTCATCAGGCCACCTCCCTTTTCATGAAATCTCCCTTCCAACTCAGTTGTTATACTCTTTCCTCAAAACTCATACCCTTCTTTTGTCTTTCAAGGCACGAAATATGACCGTGAGCGTCAGAAGACCTCTAAAAGGAACCTTGAGAAAGAAAATCCGATCGTACGCCACTCCGTCGAAGAAGGTGAAGAAAACAAGAGAAGCAAACTGTTTTCTCCGTTCCTGTGCACGTGAGAACCTGAACCAAAGCCGCAAAAGGTACCAAACTAGGAGTCAGAGTCAAAGAAGGAGGCAGAATCAAAAGAGAAGATAAGCTCAGCCACCCCAGAATGAGAGACCCTGGAGAAGTACAACCTGGGCAGCCAGTAACTGAATAGAAAAGGTCAGACAGTTTAGAATTGTGTCTCCAGTGGTCTGCTTTCTTAGAAATGGTTAACCAGGAAAAGACGGACTCTCACACTAACATAGTAAACTGATGGCTGCGATTAAAATAAACATTGAATGGTGAGAAGATGATATTTGTGTGTGTGTGAATTTTCTGATGGGAAGGGAGGGAAGGAAGAAAAGAGGTGGGCACCTGAGTGGGGAGGGGTGCGCGGTCCCGAGAGATTGGGGGACAGACCCTGAGGTCCCCAGTTAGCCAGAGAGGAGAGGCCTGGACTGGGTCAGGAGTCTGCACTGAAGATGGCGAACCCTGCTTAGCAATTGATCTCAGCGGCAAGGAGTAGTGGTGTGGTGTTACTGCCATTGTTTGGGGTGTGGAATGACATTAGGGTCTAGATGGCCAGAACCCAGATGGGAAGAGGGTTTCACATGGGGATGGTGAATGTCATAGTTCCCCTGAGAGAGGCAGGCAGAAATCACATCCTGGCCACTTATGTCATAATGGGCTTTGTTGCATCACTCACCTTTGCTGTCAGCTAAAGGTGCTCAGGAGGCACAAAATGCTGATACAACTGAAACCCACAACCAGCACTCCCAAAGATTAAAATAATGTTTGGAGGGAACAGACCAAATATCACTTAGGCCACTGTTTTCCTAAGAAATTGGTGGGAGCAGTGTGTTCCCAAGGGCAGGGCAGTGGAGGTGGCCCAATCCCGGTGCAGAAGACAAACAGGATCACCACACACGGATAATCTTTTTGGGTGGTGGGCACCATGCAGTTTGTGGGATCTTAGTTCCCTGACCAGGGATTGAACCGGTTCCCCTTCCAGTGAAAGCATGGAGTCCTAACCCCTGGACAGCCAGAGAAGTCAGGACAGAGACTTTTGATACAAGTATTAACATGAGACTGAGTAAAAGCTGGTCTTATATGAATCATCATCCCCTAGTATTTCTAAATAACTACAGTCGTCAAACCTTCTTCCCCCAAAAAATCTTTTGTAGTCCAAGCTCTGCAAGTTTTTGTGGTTTAAATATAAGAGTATGGGGTATCTCATTTGAAGGCAAATTGGAAGTGGTCAAACAAGAGATGGCAAGGGTGAACGTCGACATTCTAGGAATCAGCGAACTAAAATGGACTGGAGTGGGTGAATTTAACTCAGATGACCATTATATCTAGTACTGCGGGCAGGAACTCCTCAGAAGACATGGAGTAGCCATCATAGTCAACAAAAGAGTCTGAAATGCAGTACTTGGACGCAATCTCACAAACGACAGAATGATCTCTGTTCGTCTCCAAGGCAAACCATTCAATAGCACAGTTATCCAAGTCTCTGCCCCAAGCAGTAACGCTGAAGAAACTGAAGTTGAACGGTTTTATGAAGACCTACAAGACCTTTTAGAACGAACCCCCCAAAAAGATGTCCTTTTCATTAGAGGGGTCTGGAATGCAAAAGTAGGAAGTCAAGAAACACCTGGAGCAACAGGCAAATTTGGCCTTGGAGTGCAGAATGAAGCAGGGCAAAGACTAATAGAGTTTCGCCAAGAAAATGCACTGGTCACAGCAAATACCCTCTTCCAACAACACAAGTAAGACTCTACACATGGACATCACCAGATGGTCAACACCGAAATCAGATTGATTATATCCTTTGCCGCCAAAGATGGAGAAGCTCGATACAGTCAACAAAAACAAGACCAGGAGCAGACTGTGGCTCAGGTCATGAACTCCTTATTACCAAATCCAGACTCAAATGGAAGAAAATAGGGAAAAACCACTAGAGCATTCAGGTATGACTTCAATCAAATCCCTTATGATTATGCAGTGGAAGTGAGAAATAGATTTAAGGGCCCAGATCTGATAGATAGAGTGCCTGATGAACTATGGAATGAGGTTGGTGACATTGTACAGGAGGCAGGGATCAAGACCACCCCCATGGAAAAGAAATGCAAAAAAGCACAATGGCTGTCTGGGGAGGCCTTACAAATAGCTGTGAAAAGAAGAGGAGCAAAAAGCAAAGGAGAAAAGCAAAGATATAAGCATCTGAATGCAGAGTTGGTGATGGACAGGGAGGCCTGGCGTGCTGTGACTCATGGGGTCACAAAGAGTTGGACACGACTGAGCGACTGAAGCGAACTAACGGGGAAACACACATGACACCAAAGAATTTATGTCTATTTTTGCCATTAAATAAAACAAATGCAGACTAATGTGAGAAGGAACTGTATTTGACACGACAATGGTGAGAGGGCCATCGCCCACACAGCAAAAGTAATGGTGAAAATTCTCCAAGATAAGCTTCAACAGTACGTAGACCAAGAACATTCCGATGTTTAAGCTGCATTGAGAAAAGGCAGAGGAACAAGAGATGCAATTGCCAACATCGGTTGGTTCATAGAAAAAGCAAGAGACATCCAGAGAAACATCTACTTCTGCTTTGCCAACTATGCCACAGCATTTGACTGGTGGATCACATCAAATTGTGGGCAATACTCAAAGAGATCGGTATACCTGACCAACTTCCCTGACTCTTGAGAAATCTGTATGCACGTCAAGAAGCAACATTTAGAACTGGACATGGAACAATGACTGGTTCCAAACTGGGAAAGGAGTACATCAAGGCTGTACATTGTAACCTTGCTTACTTAACGTATATTCAGAGTACATCATGTAAATATCAGATTGGATGAAGCACAAGATGGAATGAAGATTGCCAGGAGAAATATGAATAAATTCAGAAATGCAGACAACACCACGCTTAAAGCAGAAAGCATAAAGAAACCAAAGACCATCTTGATGAGGGTGAAAGAGGATAGAGAGAAAGCTAACTTAAATCAACATCCGAAAAACCAAGGTCATGGCATCCGGTCCAATCATGTTATGGCAAATAGAGGGGGAGATAATGGAAACAGTGACAGACTTTATTTTCGTGGGCTTCAACATCACAGCAGATGCTGACTGCAGCCATGAAATTAAAAGTCACTTGCTCCATGGAAGGAAAGCCATGACTGACCCAGAAAGCATATCAAAAAGCAGAGATATCACTTTGCTGCCAGAGGTCCGTATGTCAAAGCGAAGGTTGTTTCAGTAGCCGAATATGGATGTGATTGTTAAACCATAAAGACAGCTGAGGACTGAATAATTGATGCTTTTGAACTGTGGTGGTAGAGAAGATTCCTGAGAGTCCCTTGGCCTGCAAGGAAATCAAACACGTCAACCCTAACGGAAATCAATCCTGATTATTCACTAGAAGGACTGACATTGTAGCTGAAACTCCACTTCTTTGTCCACCTGATGCAAAGAACTGACTCATTGGAAAAGATTCTGATGCTGGCAAGGAATGAAGGCCAGAGGAGAAGGAGATGACAGAGGATGAGATGGTTGCATGGCATCGGGGATTCGATGGACTTGAGTTTCAGCAAGCTCTGGGAGTTGGTGATGGACAGGGAAGCCTGGTGTGCTGCAGTCCATGGGGCTGCACAGAGTCATGTCGGGAGCCACGTCAGGCGTTACTGACAAAATGGAGGCACGGCCCAAAGCCCCTCTCTTTCTCCCACAAGCACGGACCTGGGATGAAGCAGTTGGGCCTTGTGATTCTGACTTTTTCTTTCCTCTCCTTGGCTGAGTTGACTACAAAGGAACATTAAGGTTCTTAATGTTCTTGAGAGGAGCACGAGAAGGCAGAAAGCCTTGTCTGCAGCTGTGCTCAGAGAAAAATTCATAAAGCTAATCCCTGACATTTGTTCAAGGACTTTTACAAAAGAGTGTTCCAGGATGAGCAAAGAGGTCAGCTTGAGGCCACGGGAGGGATTGCTATCTGAAGCCTATTTGTGAGGAAAATGTTTATGGCAAAGGCATTTACTGAATTTAGAGCTTAGAAATAATTAAATAGTTAGAAGTTAAAGATTTAAGGAACGCTGTAAGGGTAGCATATTTTATTATAGCTGATAGATTTAGGAAATTTAAAGATACTAATAGCTAGAAGCCTTTATAAGACATAGTGAGCTCAGGATGTTAGGGGCAAATAGGATTTAGAAAGAAAAGAAACAAACGGAGGAATGTAGCATGAGTTACAATATAATCACAAGTTAACGATAGGACACATTAAGAGGAAGTAGATAATAGATGGTAAAGCTGAGTCCGAGAGAATCGCTGAAGCAGGAACTCTGTTTGAAGAGCAACAATGATTTATGGAGATAATAAATCTGAATATGATGAGAAAACTGAAAATGTGAAACTTCTGACCTAATGCTTTTGTAAAAGTATAAAAGAAAACCTTAAACTTGAAATAAATGTGCAGTCCAGGAAAACTGAGAGGCTGCGTGGTTACTCGCAGACACCATCCCTCCCTTCAGATTGAATCCCTGGCTGCTGGAGCTGGACTCTGGCAGAGTCGGGCACAACTGAACGACTGAAAAGAACTGATTGCAATAGGGAGAATGTTTTGAACACACGTTCTTAACATGTCTCAAAATGGAAGAGAAAATGATATTTCTTTAACATGAAAGGATAAGCAGGGTGAGCAACAACTCTGTGTGTGTGTGTGTGTGTGTGTGTGTGAGTTTGTGTATCTGTGTGTGTGTGTGTATGTGTGTGTGTGTGTGTGTGTCTGTGAGAGATGGGGCAAGAGGTGGGGATGGATGAACAGACAGCTTGATGGAGCAGTGTGACAGGAAGTGTTTCTTTCTGTAGTGAGCTGATTCTTAGAATGAGCTGTTAAGGGAGCCAGAAAGGTCTGACGCTTAGTGCTTGCTCAAGCTTGGGGGAAAGCTGAAGTTCAGAGGAGAGAAGGTTGGTTAAAGCTTAGCCAAGCCAAATCAGTGGGTATATTATGGATGACTGTGAGCACTTGGCCAGTCTCTGCTGTTGTTTAAGAGAGGCAAAGTCAGCCCTTAGACAGTATTGTTGTTACCAAAATTGCCAGTCCATGTGCTTGATGCAGAATGAGGCCCATCAAAACTTAAGGTTTGAGTTTGGGACAGGGAAAGGTTTATTACAGATTCATACAAGGATGAGGGTGGCTCTTGCCCTAAGAACCCAAAGTTACTGAACGTGTTCAGTAAGTATGTTTAACAGCACAGGTTAGAGAAAGTTGTGGTAAGTTGTTTGAGACTTCGTGGTGTCACACCCTTTGTGCTTAAGGTTAGGTCATGGTCAGGTAATGATGTTCCTAAATATCTCTATCAGATGGATGTCATTTTCTGTCCTGACAAGAGAGGGCAAAGTCTCAAGGAACAACTTTCCCCATGAAATGTCCCATCCTGGTCAAACAGAAACAGGTTTCAATTGGCAGCTCCTTCAGGGCAAGCTTCCCATATTCTACCCAGCTCTCATCCTCGATGGAGCCAGGTACCCAACACAATAGGTCCTGTCTCCTCAAGCTGTCCAACTGAGGAGACCAGTTCTCACAGACTGAGACCCAGAAAGATGGCCACCTGCTATTAAGTTGCAGAGACAGGGATGGGGGAGAGGTTCACCGCTCCTCACGGCCTGGGCCAAGGCTAGTGGAGGGACTTAGTGAGGGCTCTGAATCACTAAAGGATGTAGTCCCCAGTCTATTCCCTGGGACCATCCAGCTCACCCACTGGCGCAACGTTGGGTGATCTCCAGGCCCTCCAAAAGCATGCCAGAATCTCTCTTCTCTCACTTTCCACCTGATGACCACCACACCACCCTTACTTAATCACTTCCCCAATGGTCCCTCATTGACAGTAACTGTGGGCAGGGCCCACTGAGGTGTTGATCAATAGCTGAGCAGGACAATGAATGGCCACTCCTTGACAGTTGGCGGCTTGTAAATGGGGCCACCTGAGGCACCAAGCAAGGCTGAGCCACACCTGTTGCCTAGGAACAGGGTGGGTTGAAAAGAAGCACACCAATGGCGAACTGCATAGGGCTGTGCTCACTCTGCTCTGTTACACTGTGCATAGAATAAGAATCACTGTGAGGTTAAGGTTTGTCAAAGTCGTTCTCAAGGTGGGCTGGCTTTCACATTCTTGTTGGCTTTGAAATATTAGCTATGCTATATGCGGCACATGTGATCACGTGGCAGCTGTGGGAGGGGCATATAGATGAGCACGGCTCACAGGCATGCCTGGCAATACAATGAAAAGAATGATGTACCAAAGTTAAAGAAGCCTGTGAAATCAAATCCTGATTAGGAACAGAGTCAATTAAACAGAGTAAAGCACACTGGACCCAACGTCTCCTTAGGTAACAGAGCAGCATGAGCACAGCCCTTAGCAGGTAGCCATTGCTGTGCCTGATGACTCCACATCTTGTTACTCAGCAACCGGTCTTGCCTAGCGATTGGACAGTGCAACCCTGGGCCCTGCCCATAAGCAACCAACTATCAATGAGGTACCTACTGGTACATCTCCTGCTCAGCTATTGGTCAGCTCCACAGTGGGCCCTATCTGATGATCACCGTTAATGTGGGCCCACTGGGGAAGTGACTCACTCAAGAGTTAGGGGCAGAGTGGTAAACGGACTCTTGCCTTTGGGCACCTTCCTTTTCTTTTCTTCATTTTTTTGTAAACCGGGAATGAATTTCTGGTAGATGGGGCAAGGTGAGTTTCCCTCCTCAATATGAGAGTTGAAGTGTCCCCAACAATATTAGTGGAGGAGGCATTTAACACTTTCTTTGCTCTGAAGTGTAATCTTATGGAGACGGTGTATAGATCTTGGGGCAAGGGACTGAAGATGCACCAAGCCTTGGGGTCTCTAAAGCTCATTGGAGTAGAAAAAACTTCCAACCTGTTCTTAATTACCTGCTTGTTCTTCAGTTCCTTAAGCCCCTCAAGAACCCCTGATAGGAAGAGGGTGGTCTAAAGATGAAGTGACTAGAGGACTCTGAAGTGCTGAAATGGGATGAAAAGTGTTTGGCAGAGGTTCATACAGGGATGGAGGGGGCAGGAGTGTGGAAGGGGGACATCCAAGTCCAAGAATAAAGGGCACTGAAGGAAAGTCTGAGGGTCATGAGAAGAAACACCATGCCCCTGAATCACCACTCCCCAGAATCAAACACACAGAGGGGTCAAGGGTGGGAAAGGTGTATCATGGCCTCCCTCAGCACCCACTAACCCATGTTGATGGGCACAGTGGTACATTGTGATGTCTAAGACCCCAAAGCCACCATTGGCTGGGGGAGTGCCTAGCTGACTAATCAGAGTGAAGGGTGTGGCTCCTCATTGTCCTGGGAAGGTATATATAGGGAGGTCAGAGGCAGAGATTCTGGGTTAGGCCACTTCATGGTGTCATCATGGCTACGGTAACCAGGAAGCCACGGCAGCCAAGAAGAGTTGCAGTGCGGTTTGCTTCCAGCATGAAAGGAAGAAAGAAGACCCTTTGGCAACGGAGATACAGAGGCAGTGTCAAGGTAAGATGATTCCATCGACACTCCCCAGGTTCTCCATTGACTTTGGTGCCCAAGACCTCTACACTGCCCTTGCCTGGCGCAAAAGTCCTCATCAGGCCACCTCCCTTTTCATGAAATCTCCCTTCCAACTCAGTTGTTATATTCTTTCCTCAAAACTCATACCCTTCTTTTGTCTTTCAAGGCACGAAATATGACCGTGAGCGTCAGAAGACCTCTAAAAGGAACCTTGAGAAAGAAAATCCGATCGTACGCCACTCCGTCGAAGAAGGTGAAGAAAACAAGAGAAGCAAACTCTTTTCTCCGTTCCTGTGCACGTGAGAACCTGAACCAAAGCCGCAAAAGGTACCAAACTAGGAGTCAGAGTCAAAGAAGGAGGCAGAATCAAAAGAGAAGATAAGCTCAGCCACCCCAGAATGAGAGACCCTGGAGAAGTACAACCTGGGCAGCCAGTAACTGAATAGAAAAGGTCAGACAGTTTAGAATTGTGTCTCCAGTGGTCTGCTTTCTTAGCAATGGTTAACCAGGAAAAGACTGACTCTCACACTAACATAGTAAACTGATGGCTGCGATTAAAATAAACATCGAATGGTGAGAAGATGATATTTGTGTGTGTGTGAATTTTCTGATGGGAAGGGAGGGAAGGAAGAAAAGAGGTGGGCACCTGAGTGGGGAGGGGTGCGCGGTCCCGAGAGATTGGGGGACAGACCCTGAGGTCCCCAGTTAGCCAGAGAGGAGAGGCCTGGACTGGGTCAGGAGTCTGCACTGAAGATGGCGAACCCTGCTTAGCAATTGATCTCAGCGGCAAGGAGTAGTGGTGTGGTGTTACTGCCATTGTTTGGGGTGTGGAATGACATTAGGGTCTAGATTGCCAGAACCCAGATGGGAAGAGGGTTTCACATGGGGATGGTGAATGTCATAGTTCCCCTGAGAGAGGCAGGCAGAAATCACATCCTGGCCACTTATGTCATAATGGGCTTTGTTGCATCACTCACCTTTGCTGTCAGCTAAAGGTGCTCAGGAGGCACAAAATGCTGATACAACTGAAACCCACAACCAGCACTCCCAAAGATTAAAATAATGTTTGGAGGGAACAGACCAAATATCACTTAGGCCACTGTTTTCCTAAGAAATTGGTGGGAGCAGTGTGTTCCCAAGGGCAGGGCAGTGGAGGTGGCCCAATCCCGGTGCAGAAGACAAACAGGATCACCACACACGGATAATCTTTTTGGGTGGTGGGCACCATGCAGTTTGTGGGATCTTAGTTCCCTGACCAGGGATTGAACCGGTTCCCCTTCCAGTGAAAGCATGGAGTCCTAACCCCTGGACAGCCAGAGAAGTCAGGACAGAGACTTTTGATACAAGTATTAACATGAGACTGAGTAAAAGCTGGTCTTATATGAATCATCATCCCCTAGTATTTCTAAATAACTACAGTCGTCAAACCTTCTTCCCCAAAAAAATCTTTTGTAGTCCAAGCTCTGCAAGTTTTTGTGGTTTAAATATAAGAGTATGGGGTATCTCATTTGAAGGCAAATTGGAAGTGGTCAAACAAGAGATGGCAAGGGTGAACGTCGACATTCTAGGAATCAGCGAACTAAAATGGACTGGAATGGGTGAATTTAACTCAGATGACCATTATATCTAGTACTGGGGGCAGGAACTCCTCAGAAGACATGGAGTAGCCATCATAGTCAACAAAAGAGTCCGAAATGCAGTACGTGGACACAATCTCACAAACGACAGAATGATCTCTGTTCGTCTCCAAGGCAAACCATTCAATAGCACAGTTATCCAAGTCTCTGCCCCAAGCAGTAACGCTGAAGAAACTGAAGTTGAACGGTTTTATGAAGACCTACAAGACCTTTTAGAACGAACCCCCCAAAAAGATGTCCTTTTCATTAGAGGGGTCTGGAATGCAAAAGTAGGAAGTCAAGAAACACCTGGAGCAACAGGCAAATTTGGCCTTGGAGTGCAGAATGAAGCAGGGCAAAGACTAATAGAGTTTCGCCAAGAAAATGCACTGGTCACAGCAAATACCCTCTTCCAACAACACAAGTAAGACTCTACACATGGACATCACCAGATGGTCAACACCGAAATCAGATTGATTATATCCTTTGCCGCCAAAGATGGAGAAGCTCTATACAGTCAACAAAAACAAGACCAGGAGCAGACTGTGGCTCAGGTCATGAACTCCTTATTACCAAATCCAGACTCAAATGGAAGAAAATAGGGAAAAACCACTAGAGCATTCAGGTATGACTTCAATCAAATCCCTTATGCTTATGCAGTGGAAGTGAGAAATAGATTTAAGGGCCCAGATCTGATAGATAGAGTGCCTGATGAACTATGGAATGAGGTTGGTGACATTGTACAGGAGGCAGGGATCAAGACCACCCCCATGGAAAAGAAATGCAAAAAAGCACAATGGCTGTCTGGGGAGGCCTTACAAATAGCTGTGAAAAGAAGAGGAGCAAAAAGCAAAGGAGAAAAGCAAAGATATAAGCATCTGAATGCAGAGTTGGTGATGGACAGGGAGGCCTGGCGTGCTGTGACTCATGGGGTCACAAAGAGACGGACACGACTGAGCGACTGAAGTGAACTAACGGGGAAACACACATGACACCAAAGAATTTATGTCTATTTTTGCCATTAAATAAAACAAATGCAGACTAATGTGAGAAGGAACTTTATTTGACATGACAATGGTGAGAGGGCCATCGCCCACACAGCAAAAGTAATGGTGAAAATTCTCCAAGATAAGCTTCAACAGTACGTAGACCAAGAACATTCCGATGTTTAAGCTGCATTGAGAAAAGGCAGAGGAACAAGAGATGCAATTGCCAACATCGGTTGGTTCATAGAAAAAGCAAGAGACATCCAGAGAAACATCTACTTCTGCTTTGCCAACTATGCCACAGCATTTGACTGGTGGATCACATCAAATTGTGGGCAATACTCAAAGAGATCGGTATACCTGACCAACTTCCCTGACTCTTGAGTAATCTGTATGCACGTCAAGAAGCAACATTTAGAACTGGACATGGAACAATGACTGGTTCCAAACTGGGAAAGGAGTACATCAAGGCTGTACATTGTAACCTTGCTTACTTAACTTAGATTCAGAGTACATCATGTAAATATCAGATTGGATGAAGCACAAGATGGAATGAAGATTGCCAGGAGAAATATGAATAAATTCAGAAATGCAGACAACACCACGCTTAAGGCAGAAAGCATAAAGAAACCAAAGACCATCTTGATGAGGGTGAAAGAGGATAGAGAGAAAGCTAACTTAAATCAACATCCGAAAAACCAAGGTCATGGCATCCGGTCCAATCATGTTATGGCAAATAGAGGGGGAGACAATGGAAACAGTGACAGACTTTATTTTCGTGGGCTTCAACATCACAGCAGATGCTGACTGCAGCCATGAAATTAAAAGTCACTTGCTCCATGGAAGAAAAGCCATGACTGACCCAGAAAGCATATCAAAAAGCAGAGACATCACTTTGCTGCCAGAGGTCCGTATGTCAAAGCGAAGGTTTTTTCAGTAGCCGAATATGGATGTGATTGTTAAACCATAAAGACAGCTGAGGACTGAATAATTGATGCTTTTGAACTGTGGTGGTAGAGCAGATTTCTTGAGAGTCCCTTGGCCTGCAAGGAAATCAAACCCGTCAACCCTAACGGAAATCAATCCTGATTATTCACTAGAAGGACTGACATTGTAGCTGAAACTCCAGTTCTTTGTCCACCTGATGCAAAGAACTGACTCATTGGAAAAGATTCTGATGCTGGCAAGGAATGAAGGCCAGAGGAGAAGGAGATGACAGAGGATGAGATGGTTGGATGGCATCGGGGATTCGATGGACTTGAGTTTCAGCAAGCTCTGGGAGTTGGTGATGGACAGGGAAGCCTGGTGTGCTGCAGTCCATGGGGCTGCACAGAGTCATGTCGGGAGCCACGTCAGGCGTTACTGACAAAATGGAGGCACGGCCCAAAGCCCCTCTCTTTCTCCCACAAGCACGGACCTGGGATGAAGCAGTTGGGCCTTGTGATTCTGACTTTTTCTTTCCTCTCCTTGGCTGAGTTGACTACAAAGGAACATTAAGGTTCTTAATGTTCTTGAGAGGAGCACGAGAAGGCAGAAAGCCTTGTCTGCAGCTGTGCTCAGAGAAAAATTCATAAAGCTAATCCCTGACATTTGTTCAAGGACTTTTACAAAAGAGTGTTCCAGGATGAGCAAAGAGGTCAGCTTGAGGCCACGGGAGGGATTGCTATCTGAAGCCTATTTGTGAGGAAAATGTTTATGGCAAAGGCATTTACTGAATTTAGAGCTTAGAAATAATTAAATAGTTAGAAGTTAAAGATTTAAGGAATGCTGTAATGGTAGCATATTTTATTATAGCTGATAGATTTAGGAAATTTAAAGATACTAATAGCTAGAAGCCTTTTTAAGAGATAGTGAGCTCAGGATGTTAGGGGCAAATAGGATTTAGAAAGATAAGAAACAAACGGAGGAATGTAGCATGAGTTACAATATAATCACAAGTTAACGATAGGACACATTAAGAGGAAGTAGATAATAGATGGTAAAGCTGAGTCCGAGAGAATCGCTGAAGCAGGAACTCTGTTTGAAGAGCAACAATGATTTATGGAGATAATCAATCTGAATGTGATAAGAAAACTGAAAATGTCAAACTTCTGACCTAATGCTTTTGTAAAAGTATAAAAGAAAACCTTAAACTTGAAATAAATGTGCAGTCCAGGAAAACTGAGAGGCTGCGTGGTTACTCGCGGACACCATCCCTCCCTTCAGATTGAATCCCTGGCTGCTGGAGCTGGACTCTGGCAGAGTCGGGCACAACTGAACGACTGAAAAGAACTGATTGCAATAGGGAGAATGTTTTGAACACACGTTCTTAACATGTCTCAAAATGGAAGAGAAAATGATATTTCTTTAACATGAAAGGATAAGCAGGGTGAGCAACAACTCTGTGTGTGTGTGTGTGTGTGTGTGTGTGAGTTTGTGTATCTGTGTGTGTGTGTATGTGTGTGTGTGTGTGTGTGTGTGTGTCTGTGAGAGATGGGGCAAGAGGTGGGGATGGATGAACAGACAGCTTGATGGGGCAGTGTGACAGGAAGTGTTTCTTTCTGTAGTGAGCTGATTCTTAGAATGAGCTGTTAAGGGAGCCAGAAAGGTCTGACGCTTAGTGCTTGCTCAAGCTTGGGGGAAAGCTGAAGTTCAGAGGAGAGAAGGTTGGTTAAAGCTTAGCCAAGCCAAATCAGTGGGTATATTATGGATGACTGTGAGCACTTGGCCAGTCTCTGCTGTTGTTTAAGAGAGGCAAAGTCAGCCCTTAGACAGTATTGTTGTTACCAAAATTGCCAGTCCATGTGCTTGATGCAGAATGAGGCCCATCAAAACTTAAGGTTTGAGTTTGGGACAGGGAAAGGTTTATTACAGATTCATACAAGGATGAGGGTGGCTCTTGCCCTAAGAACCCAAAGTTACTGAACGTGTTCAGTAAGTATGTTTAACAGCAAAGGTTAGAGAAAGTTGTGGTAAGTTGTTTGAGACTTCGTGGTGTCACACCCTTTGTGCTTAAGGTTAGGTCATGGTCAGGTAATGATGTTCCTAAATATCTCTATCAGATGGATGTCATTTTCTGTCCTGACAAGAGAGGGCAAAGTCTCAAGGAACAACTTTCCCCATGAAATGTCCCATCCTGGTCAAACAGAAACAGGTTTCAATTGGCAGCTCCTTCAGGGCAAGCTTCCCATATTCTACCCAGCTCTCATCCTCGATGGAGCCAGGTACCCAACACAATAGGTCCTGTCTCCTCAAGCTGTCCAACTGAGGAGACCAGTTCTCACAGACTGAGACCCAGAAAGATGGCCACCTGCTATTAAGTTGCAGAGACAGGGATGGGGGAGAGGTTCACCGCTCCTCACGGCCTGGGCCAAGGCTAGTGGAGGGACTTAGTGAGGGCTCTGAATCACTAAAGGATGTAGTCCCCAGTCTATTCCCTGGGACCATCCAGCTCACCCACTGGCGCAACGTTGGGTGATCTCCAGGCCCTCCAAAAGCATGCCAGAATCTCTCTTCTCTCACTTTCCACCTGATGACCACCACACCACCCTTACTTAATCACTTCCCCAATGGTCCCTCATTGACAGTAACTGTGGGCAGGGCCCACTGAGGTGTTGATCAATAGCTGAGCAGGACAATGAATGGCCACTCCTTGACAGTTGGCGGCTTGTAAATGGGGCCACCTGAGGCACCAAGCAAGGCTGAGCCACACCTGTTGCCTAGGAACAGGGTGGGTTGAAAAGAAGCACACCAATGGCGAACTGCATAGGGCTGTGCTCACTCTGCTCTGTTACACTGTGCATAGAATAAGAATCACTGTGAGGTTAAGGTTTGTCAAAGTCGTTCTCAAGGTGGGCTGGCTTTCACATTCTTGTTGGCTTTGAAATATTAGCTATGCTATATGCGGCACATGTGATCATGTGGCAGCTGTGGGAGGGGCATATAGATGAGCACGGCTCACAGGCATGCCTGGCAATACAATGAAAAGAATGATGTACCAAAGTTAAAGAAGCCTGTGAAATCAAATCCTGATTAGGAACAGAGTCAATTAAACAGAGTAAAGCACACTGGACCCAACGTCTCCTTAGGTAACAGAGCAGCATGAGCACAGCCCTTAGCAGGTAGCCATTGCTGTGCCTGATGACTCCACATCCTGTTACTAAGCAACCGGTCTTGCCTAGCAATTGGACAGTGCAACCCTGGGCCCTGCCCATAAGCAACCAACTATCAATGAGGTACCTACTGGTACTTCTCCTGCTCAGCTATTGGTCAGCTCCACAGTGGGCCCTATCTGATGATCACTGTTAATGTGGGCCCACTGGGGAAGTGACTCACTCAAGAGTTAGGGGCACGGTGGTAAACGGACTCTTGCCCTTGGGCACCTTCCTTTTCTTTTCTTCATTATTTTGTAAATCGGGAATGTATTTCTGGTAGATGGGGCAAGGTGAGTTTCCCTCCTCAATATGAGAGTTGAAGTGTCCCCAACAATATTAGTGGAGGAGGCATTTAACACTTTCTTTGCTCTGAAGTGTAATCTTATGGAGACGGTGTATAGATCTTGGGGCAAGGGACTGAAGATGCACCAAGCCTTGGGGTCTCTAAAGCTCATTGGAGTAGAAAAAACTTTCAACCTGTTCTTAATTACCTGCTTGTTCTTCAGTTCCTTAAGCCCGTGAAGAACCCCTGATAGGAAGAGGGTGGTCTAAAGATGAAGTGACTAGAGGACTCTGAAGTGCTGAAATGGGATGAAAAGTGTTTGGCAGAGGTTCATACAGGGATGGAGGGGGCAGGAGTGTGGAAGGGGGACATCCAAGTCCAAGAATAAAGGGCACTGAAGGAAAGTCTGAGGGTCATGAGAAGAAACACCATGCTCCTGAATCACCACTCCCCAGAATCAAACACACAGAGGGGTCAAGGGTGGGAAAGGTGTATCATGGCCTCCCTCAGCACCCACTAACCCATGTTGATGGGCACAGTGGAACATTGTGATGTCTAAGACCCTAAAGCCACCATTGGCTGGGGGAGTGCCTAGCTGACCAATCAGAGTGAAGGGTGTGGCTCCTCATTGTCCTGGGAAGGTATATATAGGGAGGTCAGAGGCAGAGATTCTGGGTTAGGCCACTTCATGGTGTCATCATGGCTACGGTAACCAGGAAGCCACGGCAGCCAAGAAGAGTTGCAGTGCGGTTTGCTTCCAGCATGAAAGGAAGAAAGAAGACCCTTTGGCAACGGAGATACAGAGGCAGTGTCAAGGTAAGATGATTCCATCGACACTCCCCAGGTTCTCCATTGACTTTGGTGCCCAAGACCTCTACACTGCCCTTGCCTGGCGCAAAAGTCCTCATCAGGCCACCTCCCTTTTCATGAAATCTCCCTTCCAACTCAGTTGTTATACTCTTTCCTCAAAACTCATACCCTTCTTTTGTCTTTCAAGGCACGAAATATGACCGTGAGCGTCAGAAGACCTCTAAAAGGAACCTTGAGAAAGAAAATCCGATCGTACGCCACTCCGTCGAAGAAGGTGAAGAAAACAAGAGAAGCAAACTGTTTTCTCCGTTCCTGTGCACGTGAGAACCTGAACCAAAGCCGCAAAAGGTACCAAACTAGGAGTCAGAGTCAAAGAAGGAGGCAGAATCAAAAGAGAAGATAAGCTCAGCCACCCCAGAATGAGAGACCCTGGAGAAGTACAACCTGGGCAGCCAGTAACTGAATAGAAAAGGTCAGACAGTTTAGAATTGTGTCTCCAGTGGTCTGCTTTCTTAGAAATGGTTAACCAGGAAAAGACGGACTCTCACACTAACATAGTAAACTGATGGCTGCGATTAAAATAAACATTGAATGGTGAGAAGATGATATTTGTGTGTGTGTGAATTTTCTGATGGGAAGGGAGGGAAGGAAGAAAAGAGGTGGGCACCTGAGTGGGGAGGGGTGCGCGGTCCCGAGAGATTGGGGGACAGACCCTGAGGTCCCCAGTTAGCCAGAGAGGAGAGGCCTGGACTGGGTCAGGAGTCTGCACTGAAGATGGTGAACCCTGCTTAGCAATTGATCTCAGCGGCAAGGAGTAGTGGTGTGGTGTTACTGCCATTGTTTGGGGTGTGGAATGACATTAGGGTCTAGATTGCCAGAACCCAGATGGGAAGAGGGTTTCACATGGGGATGGCGAATGTCATAGTTCCCCTGAGAGAGGCAGGCAGAAATCACATCCTGGCCACTTATGTCATAATGGGCTTTGTTGCATCACTCACCTTTGCTGTCAGCTAAAGGTGCTCAGGAGGCACAAAATGCTGATACAACTGAAACCCACAACCAGCACTCCCAAAGATTAAAATAATGTTTGGAGGGAACAGACCAAATATCACTTAGGCCACTGTTTTCCTAAGAAATTGGTGGGAGCAGTGTGTTCCCAAGGGCAGGGCAGTGGAGGTGGCCCAATCCCGGTGCAGAAGACAAACAGGATCACCACACACGGATAATCTTTTTGGGTGGTGGGCACCATGCAGTTTGTGGGATCTTAGTTCCCTGACCAGGGATTGAACCGGTTCCCCTTCCAGTGAAAGCATGGAGTCCTAACCCCTGGACAGCCAGAGAAGTCAGGACAGAGACTTTTGATACAAGTATTAACATGAGACTGAGTAAAAGCTGGTCTTATATGAATCATCATCCCCTAGTATTTCTAAATAACTACAGTCGTCAAACCTTCTTCCCCCAAAAAATCTTTTGTAGTCCAAGCTCTGCAAGTTTTTGTGGTTTAAATATAAGAGTATGGGGTATCTCATTTGAAGGCAAATTGGAAGTGGTCAAACAAGAGATGGCAAGGGTGAACGTCGACATTCTAGGAATCAGCGAACTAAAATGGACTGGAGTGGGTGAATTTAACTCAGATGACCATTATATCTAGTACTGCGGGCAGGAACTCCTCAGAAGACATGGAGTAGCCATCATAGTCAACAAAAGAGTCTGAAATGCAGTACTTGGACGCAATCTCACAAATGACAGAATGATCTCTGTTCGTCTCCAAGGCAAACCATTCAATAGCACAGTTATCCAAGTCTCTGCCCCAAGCAGTAACGCTGAAGAAACTGAAGTTGAACGGTTTTATGAAGACCTACAAGACCTTTTAGAACGAACCCCCCAAAAAGATGTCCTTTTCATTAGAGGGGTCTGGAATGCAAAAGTAGGAAGTCAAGAAACACCTGGAGCAACAGGCAAATTTGGCCTTGGAGTGCAGAATGAAGCAGGGCAAAGACTAATAGAGTTTCGCCAAGAAAATGCACTGGTCACAGCAAATACCCTCTTCCAACAACACAAGTAAGACTCTACACATGGACATCACCAGATGGTCAACACCGAAATCAGATTGATTATATCCTTTGCCGCCAAAGATGGAGAAGCTCGATACAGTCAACAAAAACAAGACCAGGAGCAGACTGTGGCTCAGGTCATGAACTCCTTATTACCAAATCCAGACTCAAATGGAAGAAAATAGGGAAAAACCACTAGAGCATTCAGGTATGACTTCAATCAAATCCCTTATGATTATGCAGTGGAAGTGAGAAATAGATTTAAGGGCCCAGATCTGATAGATAGAGTGCCTGATGAACTATGGAATGAGGTTGGTGACATTGTACAGGAGGCAGGGATCAAGACCACCCCCATGGAAAAGAAATGCAAAAAAGCACAATGGCTGTCTGGGGAGGCCTTACAAATAGCTGTGAAAAGAAGAGGAGCAAAAAGCAAAGGAGAAAAGCAAAGATATAAGCATCTGAATGCAGAGTTGGTGATGGACAGGGAGGCCTGGCGTGCTGTGACTCATGGGGTCACAAAGAGTCGGACACGACTGCGCGACTGAAGCGAACTAACGGGGAAACACACATGACACCAAAGAATTTATGTCTATTTTTGCCATTAAATAAAACAAATGCAGACTAATGTGAGAAGGAACTGTATTTGACACGACAATGGTGAGAGGGCCATCGCCCACACAGCAAAAGTAATGGTGAAAATTCTCCAAGATAAGCTTCAACAGTACGTAGACCAAGAACATTCCGATGTTTAAGCTGCATTGAGAAAAGGCAGAGGAACAAGAGATGCAATTGCCAACATCGGTTGGTTCATAGAAAAAGCAAGAGACATCCAGAGAAACATCTACTTCTGCTTTGCCAACTATGCCACAGCATTTGACTGGTGGATCACATCAAATTGTGGGCAATACTCAAAGAGATCGGTATACCTGACCAACTTCCCTGACTCTTGAGTAATCTGTATGCACGTCAAGAAGCAACATTTAGAACTGGACATGGAACAATGACTGGTTCCAAACTGGGAAAGGAGTACATCAAGGCTGTACATTGTAACCTTGCTTACTTAACTTAGATTCAGAGTACATCATGTAAATATCAGATTGGATGAAGCACAAGATGGAATGAAGATTGCCAGGAGAAATATGAATAAATTCAGAAATGCAGACAACACCACGCTTAAGGCAGAAAGCATAAAGAAACCAAAGACCATCTTGATGAGGGTGAAAGAGGATAGAGAGAAAGCTAACTTAAATCAACATCCGAAAAACCAAGGTCATGGCATCCGGTCCAATCATGTTATGGCAAATAGAGGGGGAGACAATGGAAACAGTGACAGACTTTATTTTCGTGGGCTTCAACATCACAGCAGATGCTGACTGCAGCCATGAAATTAAAAGTCACTTGCTCCATGGAAGAAAAGCCATGACTGACCCAGAAAGCATATCAAAAAGCAGAGACATCACTTTGCTGCCAGAGGTCCGTATGTCAAAGCGAAGGTTGTTTCAGTAGCCGAATATGGATGTGATTGTTAAACCATAAAGACAGCTGAGGACTGAATAATTGATGCTTTTGAACTGTGGTGGTAGAGAAGATTTCTTGAGAGCCCCTTGGCCTGCAAGGAAATCAAACCCGTCAACCCTAACGGAAATCAATCCTGATTATTCACTAGAAGGACTGACATTGTAGCTGAAACTCCAGTTCTTTGTCCACCTGATGCAAAGAACTGACTCATTGGAAAAGATTCTGATGCTGGCAAGGAATGAAGGCCAGAGGAGAAGGAGATGACAGAGGATGAGATGGTTGCATGGCATCGGGGATTCGATGGACTTGAGTTTCAACAAGCTCTGGGAGTTGGTGATGGACAGGGAAGCCTGGTGTGCTGCAGTCCATGGGGCTGCACAGAGTCATGTCGGGAGCCACGTCAGGCGTTACTGACAAAATGGAGGCACGGCCCAAAGCCCCTCTCTTTCTCCCACAAGCACGGACCTGGGATGAAGCAGTTGGGCCTTGTGATTCTGACTTTTTCTTTCCTCTCCTTGGCTGAGTTGACTACAAAGGAATATGAAGTTTCTTAATGTTCTTGAGAGGAGCACGAGAAGGCAGAAAGCCTTGTCTGCAGCTGTGCTCAGAGAAAAATTCATAAAGCTAATCCCTGACATTTGTTCAAGGACTTTTACAAAAGAGTGTTCCAGGATGAGCAAAGAGGTCAGCTTGAGGCCACGGGAGGGATTGCTATCTGAAGCCCATTTGTGAGGAAAATGTTTATGGAAAGGCATTTACTGAATTTAGAGCTTAGAAATAATTAAATAGTTAGAAGTTAAAGATTTAAGGAACGCTGTAATGTTAGCATATTTTATTATAGCTGATAGATTTAGGAAATTTAAAGATACTAATAGCTAGAAGCCTTTTTAAGAGATAGTGAGCTCAGGATGTTAGGGGCAAATAGGATTTAGAAAGATAAGAAACAAACGGAGGAATGTAGCATGAGTTACAATATAATCACAAGTTAACGATAGGACACATTAAGAGGAAGTAGATAATAGAAGGTAAAGCTGAGTCCGAGAGAATCGCTGAAGCAGGAACTCTGTTTGAAGAGCAACAATGATTTATGGAGATAATAAATCTGAATATGATAAGAAAACTGAAAATGTCAAACTTCTGACCTAATGCTTTTGTAAAAGTATAAAAGAAAACCTTAAACTTGAAATAAATGTGCAGTCCAGGAAAACTGAGAGGCTGCATGGTTACTCGCGGACACCATCGCTCCCTTCAGATTGAATCCCTGGCTGCTGGAGCTGGACTCTGGCAGAGTCGGGCACAACTGAACGACTGAAAAGAACTGATTGCAATAGGGAGAATGTTTTGAACACACGTTCTTAACATGTCTCAAAATGGAAGAGAAAATGATATTTCTTTAACATGAAAGGATAAGCAGGGTGAGCAACAACTCTGTGTGTGTGTGTGTGTGTGTGTGAGTTTGTGTATCTGTGTGTGTGTGTGTATGTGTGTGTGTGTGTGTGTGTGTGTGTGTCTGTGAGAGATGGGGCAAGAGGTGGGGATGGATGAACAGACAGCTTGATGGAGCAGTGTGACAGGAAGTGTTTCTTTCTGTAGTGAGCTGATTCTTAGAATGAGCTGTTAAGGGAGCCAGAAAGGTCTGACGCTTAGTGCTTGCTCAAGCTTGGGGGAAAGCTGAAGTTCAGAGGAGAGAAGGTTGGTTAAAGCTTAGCCAAGCCAAATCAGTGGGTATATTATGGATGACTGTGAGCACTTGGCCAGTCTCTGCTGTTGTTTAAGAGAGGCAAAGTCAGCCCTTAGACAGTATTGTTGTTACCAAAATTGCCAGTCCATGTGCTTGATGCAGAATGAGGCCCATGAAAACTTAAGGTTTGAGTTTGGGACAGGGAAAGGTTTATTACAGATTCATACAAGGATGAGGGTGGCTCTTGCCCTAAGAACCCAAAGTTACTGAACGTGTTCAGTAAGTATGTTTAACAGCACAGGTTAGAGAAAGTTGTGGTAAGTTGTTTGAGACTTCGTGGTGGCACACCCTTTGTGCTTAAGGTTAGGTCATGGTCAGGTAATGATGTTCCTAAATATCTCTATCAGATGGATGTCATTTTCTGTCCTGACAAGAGAGGGCAAAGTCTCAAGGAACAACTTTCCCCATGAAATGTCCCATCCTGGTCAAACAGAAACAGGTTTCAATTGGCAGCTCCTTCAGGGCAAGCTTCCCATATTCTACCCAGCTCTCATCCTCGATGGAGCCAGGTACCCAACACAATAGGTCCTGTCTCCTCAAGCTGTCCAACTGAGGAGACCAGTTCTCACAGACTGAGACCCAGAAAGATGGCCACCTGCTATTAAGTTGCAGAGACAGGGATGGGGGAGAGGTTCACCGCTCCTCACGGCCTGGGCCAAGGCTAGTGGAGGGACTTAGTGAGGGCTCTGAATCACTAAAGGATGTAGTCCCCAGTCTATTCCCTGGGACCATCCAGCTCACCCACTGGCGCAACGTTGGGTGATCTCCAGGCCCTCCAAAAGCATGCCAGAATCTCTCTTCTCTCACTTTCCACCTGATGACCACCACACCACCCTTACTTAATCACTTCCCCAATGGTCCCTCATTGACAGTAACTGTGGGCAGGGCCCACTGAGGTGTTGATCAATAGCTGAGCAGGACAATGAATGGCCACTCCTTGACAGTTGGCGGCTTGTAAATGGGGCCACCTGAGGCACCAAGCAAGGCTGAGCCACACCTGTTGCCTAGGAACAGGGTGGGTTGAAAAGAAGCACACCAATGGAGAACGGCATAGGGCTGTGCTCACTCTGCTCTGTTACACTGTGCATAGAATAAGAATCACTGTGAGGTTAAGGTTTGTCAAAGTCGTTCTCAAGGTGGGCTGGCTTTCACATTCTTGTTGGCTTTGAAATATTAGCTATGCTATATGCGGCACATGTGATCATATGGCAGCTGTGGGAGGGACATATAGATGAGCACGGCTCACAGGCATGCCTGGCAATACAATGAAAAGAATGATGTACCAAAGTTAAAGAAGCCTGTGAAATCAAATCCTGATTAGGAACAGAGTCAATTAAACAGAGTAAAGCACACTGGACCCAACGTCTCCTTAGGTAACAGAGCAGCATGAGCACAGCCCTTAGCAGGTAGCCATTGCTGTGCCTGATGACTCCACATCCTGTTACTCAGCAACCGGTCTTGCCTAGCGATTGGACAGTGCAACCCTGGGCCCTGCCCATAAGCAACCAACTATCAAAGAGGTACCTACTGGTACTTCTCCTGCTCAGCTATTGGTCAGCTCCACAGTGGGCCCTATCTGATGATCACTGTGAATGTGGGCCCACTGGGGAAGTGACTCACTCAAGAGTTAGGGGCAGAGTGGTAAACGGACTCTTGCCTTTGGGCACCTTCCTTTTCTTTTCTTCATTATTTTGTAAATCGGGAATGTATTTCTGGTAGATGGGGCAAGGTGAGTTTCCCTCCTCAATATGAGAGTTGAAGTGTCCCCAACAATATTAGTGGAGGAGGCATTTAACACTTTCTTTGCTCTGAAG
This sequence comes from Capricornis sumatraensis, assembly GCF_032405125.1. Taxonomy (NCBI): domain Eukaryota; kingdom Metazoa; phylum Chordata; class Mammalia; order Artiodactyla; family Bovidae; genus Capricornis; species Capricornis sumatraensis. The sequence continues at coordinate 60,508,293 of NC_091092.1, read as the reverse complement.
TGTAATCTTATGGAGACGGTGTATAGATCTTGGGGCAACGGACTGAAGATGCACCAAGCCTTGGGGTCTCTAAAGCTCATTGGAGTAGAAAAAACTTCCAACCTGTTCTTAATTACCTGCTTGTTCTTCAGTTCCTTAAGCCCCTCAAGAACCCCTGATAGGAAGAGGGTGGTCTAAAGATGAAGTGACTAGAGGACTCTGAAGTGCTGAAATGGGATGAAAAGTGTTTGGCAGAGGTTCATACAGGGATGGAGGGGGCAGGAGTGTGGAAGGGGGACATCCAAGTCCAAGAATAAAGGGCACTGAAGGAAAGTCTGAGGGTCATGAGAAGAAACACCATGCCCCTGAATCACCACTCCCCAGAATCAAACACACAGAGGGGTCAAGGGTGGGAAAGGTGTATCATGGCCTCCCTCAGCACCCACTAACCCATGTTGATGGGCACAGTGGTACATTGTGATGTCTAAGACCCCAAAGCCACCATTGGCTGGGGGAGTGCCTAGCTGACCAATCAGAGTGAAGGGTGTGGCTCCTCATTGTCCTGGGAAGGTATATACAGGGAGGTCAGAGGCAGAGATTCTGGGTTAGGCCACTTCATGGTGTCATCATGGCTACGGTAACCAGGAAGCCACGGCAGCCAAGAAGAGTTGCAGTGCGGTTTGCTTCCAGCATGAAAGGAAGAAAGAAGACCCTTTGGCAACGGAGATACAGAGGCAGTGTCAAGGTAAGATGATTCCATCGACACTCCCCAGGTTCTCCATTGACTTTGGTGCCCAAGACCTCTACACTGCCCTTGCCTGGCGCAAAAGTCCTCATCAGGCCACCTCCCTTTTCATGAAATCTCCCTTCCAACTCAGTTGTTATACTCTTTCCTCAAAACTCATACCCTTCTTTTGTCTTTCAAGGCACGAAATATGACCGTGAGCGTCAGAAGACCTCTAAAAGGAACCTTGAGAAAGAAAATCCGATCGTACGCCACTCCGTCGAAGAAGGTGAAGAAAACAAGAGAAGCAAACTGTTTTCTCCGTTCCTGTGCACGTGAGAACCTGAACCAAAGCCGCAAAAGGTACCAAACTAGGAGTCAGAGTCAAAGAAGGAGGCAGAATCAAAAGAGAAGATAAGCTCAGCCACCCCAGAATGAGAGACCCTGGAGAAGTACAACCTGGGCAGCCAGTAACTGAATAGAAAAGGTCAGACAGTTTAGAATTGTGTCTCCAGTGGTCTGCTTTCTTAGCAATGGTTAACCAGGAAAAGACTGACTCTCACACTAACATAGTAAACTGATGGCTGCGATTAAAATAAACATCGAATGGTGAGAAGATGATATTTGTGTGTGTGTGAATTTTCTGATGGGAAGGGAGGGAAGGAAGAAAAGAGGTGGGCACCTGAGTGGGGAGGGGTGCGCGGTCCCGAGAGATTGGGGGACAGACCCTGAGGTCCCCAGTTAGCCAGAGAGGAGAGGCCTGGACTGGGTCAGGAGTCTGCACTGAAGATGGCGAACCCTGCTTAGCAATTGATCTCAGCGGCAAGGAGTAGTGGTGTGGTGTTACTGCCATTGTTTGGGGTGTGGAATGACATTAGGGTCTAGATTGCCAGAACCCAGATGGGAAGAGGGTTTCACATGGGGATGGTGAATGTCATAGTTCCCCTGAGAGAGGCAGGCAGAAATCACATCCTGGCCACTTATGTCATAATGGGCTTTGTTGCATCACTCACCTTTGCTGTCAGCTAAAGGTGCTCAGGAGGCACAAAATGCTGATACAACTGAAACCCACAACCAGCACTCCCAAAGATTAAAATAATGTTTGGAGGGAACAGACCAAATATCACTTAGGCCACTGTTTTCCTAAGAAATTGGTGGGAGCAGTGTGTTCCCAAGGGCAGGGCAGTGGAGGTGGCCCAATCCCGGTGCAGAAGACAAACAGGATCACCACACACGGATAATCTTTTTGGGTGGTGGGCACCATGCAGTTTGTGGGATCTTAGTTCCCTGACCAGGGATTGAACCGGTTCCCCTTCCAGTGAAAGCATGGAGTCCTAACCCCTGGACAGCCAGAGAAGTCAGGACAGAGACTTTTGATACAAGTATTAACATGAGACTGAGTAAAAGCTGGTCTTATATGAATCATCATCCCCTAGTATTTCTAAATAACTACAGTCGTCAAACCTTCTTCCCCCAAAAAATCTTTTGTAGTCCAAGCTCTGCAAGTTTTTGTGGTTTAAATATAAGAGTATGGGGTATCTCATTTGAAGGCAAATTGGAAGTGGTCAAACAAGAGATGGCAAGGGTGAACGTCGACATTCTAGGAATCAGCGAACTAAAATGGACTGGAGTGGGTGAATTTAACTCAGATGACCATTATATCTAGTACTGCGGGCAGGAACTCCTCAGAAGACATGGAGTAGCCATCATAGTCAACAAAAGAGTCCGAAATGCAGTACTTGGACGCAATCTCACAAACGACAGAATGATCTCTGTTCGTCTCCAAGGCAAACCATTCAATAGCACAGTTATCCAAGTCTCTGCCCCAAGCAGTAACGCTGAAGAAACTGAAGTTGAACGGTTTTATGAAGACCTACAAGACCTTTTAGAACGAACCCCCCAAAAAGATGTCCTTTTCATTAGAGGGGTCTGGAATGCAAAAGTAGGAAGTCAAGAAACACCTGGAGCAACAGGCAAATTTGGCCTTGGAGTGCAGAATGAAGCAGGGCAAAGACTAATAGAGTTTCGCCAAGAAAATGCACTGGTCACAGCAAATACCCTCTTCCAACAACACAAGTAAGACTCGACACATGGACATCACCAGATGGTCAACACCGAAATCAGATTGATTATATCCTTTGCCGCCAAAGATGGAGAAGCTCTATACAGTCAACAAAAACAAGACCAGGAGCAGACTGTGGCTCAGGTCATGAACTCCTTATTACCAAATCCAGACTCAAATGGAAGAAAATAGGGAAAAACCACTAGAGCATTCAGGTATGACTTCAATCAAATCCCTTATGATTATGCAGTGGAAGTGAGAAATAGATTTAAGGGCCCAGATCTGATAGATAGAGTGCCTGATGAACTATGGAATGAGGTTGGTGACATTGTAGAGGAGGCAGGGATCAAGACTACCCCCATGGATAAGAAATGCAAAAAAGCACAATGGCTGTCTGGGGAGGCCTTACAAATAGCTGTGAAAAGAAGAGGAGCAAAAAGCAAAGGAGAAAAGCAAAGATATAAGCATCTGAATGCAGAGTTGGTGATGGACAGGGAGGCCTGGCGTGCTGTGACTCATGGGGTCACAAAGAGTCGGACACGACTGAGCGACTGAAGTGAACTAACGGGGAAACACACATGACACCAAAGAATTTATGTCTATTTTTGCCATTAAATAAAACAAATGCAGACTAATGTGAGAAGGAACTGTATTTGACACGACAATGGTGAGAGGGCCATCGCCCACACAGCAAAAGTAATGGTGAAAATTCTCCAAGATAAGCTTCAACAGTACGTAGACCAAGAACATTCCGATGTTTAAGCTGCATTGAGAAAAGGCAGAGGAACAAGAGATGCAATTGCCAACATCGGTTGGTTCATAGAAAAAGCAAGAGACATCCAGAGAAACATCTACTTCTGCTTTGCCAACTATGCCACAGCATTTGACTGGTGGATCACATCAAATTGTGGGCAATACTCAAAGAGATCGGTATACCTGACCAACTTCCCTGACTCTTGAGTAATCTGTATGCACGTCAAGAAGCAACATTTAGAACTGGACATGGAACAATGACTGGTTCCAAACTGGGAAAGGAGTACATCAAGGCTGTACATTGTAACCTTGCTTACTTAACTTATATTCAGAGTACATCATGTAAATATCAGATTGGATGAAGCACAAGATGGAATGAAGATTGCCAGGAGAAATATGAATAAATTCAGAAATGCAGACAACACCACGCTTAAGGCAGAAAGCATAAAGAAACCAAAGACCATCTTGATGAGGGTGAAAGAGGATAGAGAGAAAGCTAACTTAAATCAACATCCGAAAAACCAAGGTCATGGCATCCGGTCCAATCATGTTATGGCAAATAGAGGGGGAGACAATGGAAACAGTGACAGACTTTATTTTCGTGGGCTTCAACATCACAGCAGATGCTGACTGCAGCCATGAAATTAAAAGTCACTTGCTCCATGGAAGAAAAGCCATGACTGACCCAGAAAGCATATCAAAAAGCAGAGACATCACTGTGCTGCCAGAGGTCCGTATGTCAAAGCGAAGGTTGTTTCAGTAGCCGAATATGGATGTGATTGTTAAACCATAAAGACAGCTGAGGACTGAATAATTGATGCTATTGAACTGTGGTGGTAGAGAAGATTTCTTGAGAGTCCCTTGGCCTGCAAGGAAATCAAACCCGTCAACCCTAACGGAAATCAATCCTGATTATTCACTAGAAGGACTGACATTGTAGCTGAAACTCCAGTTCTTTGTCCACCTGATGCAAAGAACTGACTCATTGGAAAAGATTCTGATGCTGGCAAGGAATGAAGGCCAGAGGAGAAGGAGATGACAGAGGATGAGATGGTTGGATGGCATCGGGGATTCGATGGACTTGAGTTTCAGCAAGCTCTGGGAGTTGGTGATGGACAGGGAAGCCTGGTGTGCTGCAGTCCATGGGGCTGCACAGAGTCATGTCGGGAGCCACGTCAGGCGTTACTGACAAAATGGAGACACGGCCCAAAGCCCCTCTCTTTCTCCCACAAGCACGGACCTGGGATGAAGCAGTTGGGCCTTGTGATTCTGACTTTTTCTTTCCTCTCCTTGGCTGAGTTGACTACAAAGGAACATTAAGGTTCTTAATGTTCTTGAGAGGAGCACGAGAAGGCAGAAAGCCTTGTCTGCAGCTGTGCTCAGAGAAAAATTCATAAAGCTAATCCCTGACATTTGTTCAAGGACTTTTACAAAAGAGTGTTCCAGGATGAGCAAAGAGGTCAGCTTGAGGCCACGGGAGGGATTGCTATCTGAAGCCTATTTGTGAGGAAAATGTTTATGGCAAAGGCATTTACTGAATTTAGAGCTTAGAAATAATTAAATAGTTAGAAGTTAAAGATTTAAGGAACGCTGTAATGGTAGCATATTTTATTATAGCTGATAGATTTAGGAAATTTAAAGATACTAATAGCTAGAAGCCTTTTTAAGAGATAGTGAGCTCAGGATGTTAGGGGCAAATAGGATTTAGAAAGATAAGAAACAAACGGAGGAATGTAGCATGAGTTACAATATAATCACAAGTTAACGATAGGACACATTAAGAGGAAGTAGATAATAGAAGGTAAAGCTGAGTCCGAGAGAATCGCTGAAGCAGGAACTCTGTTTGAAGAGCAACAATGATTTATGGAGATAATAAATCTGAATATGATAAGAAAACTGAAAATGTCAAACTTCTGACCTAATGCTTTTGTAAAAGTATAAAAGAAAACCTTAAACTTGAAATAAATGTGCAGTCCAGGAAAACTGAGAGGCAGCGTCGTTACTCGCGGACACCATCGCTCCCTTCAGATTGAATCCCTGGCTGCTGGAGCTGGACTCTGGCAGAGTCGGGCACAACTGAACGACTGAAAAGAACTGATTGCAATAGGGAGAATGTTTTGAACACACGTTCTTAACATGTCTCAAAATGGAAGAGAAAATGATATTTCTTTAACATGAAAGGATAAGCAGGGTGAGCAACAACTCTGTGTGTGTGTGTGTGTTTTTGTGTATCTTTGTGTGTGTGTGTATCTGTGTGTGTGTGTGTGTCTGTGAGAGATGGGGCAAGAGGTGGGGATGGATGAACAGACAGCTTGATGGAGCAGTGTGACAGGAAGTGTTTCTTTCTGTAGTGAGCTGATTCTTAGAATGAGCTGTTAAGGGAGCCAGAAAGGTCTGACGCTTAGTGCTTGCTCAAGCTTGGGGGAAAGCTGAAGTTCAGAGGAGAGAAGGTTGGTTAAAGCTTAGCCAAGCCAAATCAGTGGGTATATTATGGATGACTGTGAGCACTTGGCCAGTCTCTGCTGTTGTTTAAGAGAGGCAAAGTCAGCCCTTAGACAGTATTGTTGTTACCAAAATTGCCAGTCCATGTGCTTGATGCAGAATGAGGCCCATGAAAACTTAAGGTTTGAGTTTGGGACAGGGAAAGGTTTATTACAGATTCATACAAGGATGAGGGTGGCTCTTGCCCTAAGAACCCAAAGTTACTGAACGTGTTCAGTAAGTATGTTTAACAGCACAGGTTAGAGAAAGTTGTGGTAAGTTGTTTGAGACTTCGTGGTGTCACACCCTTTGTGCTTAAGGTTAGGTCATGGTCAGGTAATGATGTTCCTAAATATCTCTATCAGATGGATGTCATTTTCTGTCCTGACAAGAGAGGGCAAAGTCTCAAGGAACAACTTTCCCCATGAAATGTCCCATCCTGGTCAAACAGAAACAGGTTTCAATTGGCAGCTCCTTCAGGGCAAGCTTCCCATATTCTACCCAGCTCTCATCCTCGATGGAGCCAGGTACCCAACACAATAGGTCCTGTCTCCTCAAGCTGTCCAACTGAGGAGACCAGTTCTCACAGACTGAGACCCAGAAAGATGGCCACCTGCTATTAAGTTGCAGAGACAGGGATGGGGGAGAGGTTCACCGCTCCTCACGGCCTGGGCCAAGGCTAGTGGAGGGACTTAGTGAGGGCTCTGAATCACTAAAGGATGTAGTCCCCAGTCTATTCCCTGGGACCATCCAGCTCACCCACTGGCGCAACGTTGGGTGATCTCCAGGCCCTCCAAAAGCATGCCAGAATCTCTCTTCTCTCACTTTCCACCTGATGACCACCACACCACCCTTACTTAATCACTTCCCCAATGGTCCCTCATTGACAGTAACTGTGGGCAGGGCCCACTGAGGTGTTGATCAATAGCTGAGCAGGACAATGAATGGCCACTCCTTGACAGTTGGCGGCTTGTAAATGGGGCCACCTGAGGCACCAAGCAAGGCTGAGCCACACCTGTTGCCTAGGAACAGGGTGGGTTGAAAAGAAGCACACCAATGGCGAACTGCATAGGGCTGTGCTCACTCTGCTCTGTTACACTGTGCATAGAATAAGAATCACTGTGAGGTTAAGGTTTGTCAAAGTCGTTCTCAAGGGGGGCTGGCTTTCACATTCTTGTTGGCTTTGAAATATTAGCTATGCTATATGCGGCACATGTGATCACGTGGCAGCTGTGGGAGGGGCATATAGATGAGCACGGCTCACAGGCATGCCTGGCAATACAATGAAAAGAATGATGTACCAAAGTTAAAGAAGCCTGTGAAATCAAATCCTGATTAGGAACAGAGTCAATTAAACAGAGTAAAGCACACTGGACCCAACGTCTCCTTAGGTAACAGAGCAGCATGAGCACAGCCCTTAGCAGGTAGCCATTGCTGTGCCTGATGACTCCACATCCTGTTACTAAGCAACCGGTCTTGCCTAGCGATTGGACAGTGCAACCCTGGGCCCTGCCCATAAGCAACCAACTATCAATGAGGTACCTACTGGTACTTCTCCTGCTCAGCTATTGGTCAGCTCCACAGTGGGCCCTATCTGATGATCACTGTGAATGTGGGCCCACTGGGGAAGTGACTCACTCAAGAGTTAGGGGCAGAGTGGTAAACGGACTCTTGCCTTTGGGCACCTTCCTTTTCTTTTCTTCATTATTTTGTAAATCGGGAATGTATTTCTGGTAGATGGGGCAAGGTGAGTTTCCCTCCTCAATATGAGAGTTGAAGTGTCCCCAACAAAATTAGTGGAGGAGGCATTTAGCACTTTGTTTGCTCTGAAGTGTAATCTTATGGAGACGGTGTATAGATCTTGGGGCAACGGACTGAAGATGCACCAAGCCTTGGGCTCTCTAAAGCTCATTGGAGTAGAAAAAACTTCCAACCTGTTCTTAATTACCTGCTTGTTCTTCAGTCCCTTAAGCCCCTCAAGAACCCCTGATAGGAAGAGGGTGGTCTAAAGATGAAGTGACTAGAGGACTCTGAAGTGCTGAAATGGGATGAAAAGTGTTTGGCAGAGGTTCATACAGGGATGGAGGGGGCAGGAGTGTGGAAGTGGGACATCCAAGTCCAAGAATAAAGGGCACTGAAGGAAAGTCTGAGGGTCATGAGAAGAAACACCATGCCCCTGAATCACCACTCCCCAGAATCAAACACACAGAGGGGTCAAGGGTGGGAAAGGTGTATCATGGCCTCCCTCAGCACCCACTAACCCATGTTGATGGGCACAGTGGTACATTGTGATGTCTAAGACCCCAAAGCCACCATTGGCTGGGGGAGTGCCTAGCTGACCAATCAGAGTGAAGGGTGTGGCTCCTCATTGTCCTGGGAAGGTATATATAGGGAGGTCAGAGGCAGAGATTCTGGGTTAGGCCACTTCATGGTGTCATCATGGCTACGGTAACCAGGAAGCCACGGCAGCCAAGAAGAGTTGCAGTGCGGTTTGCTTCCAGCATGAAAGGAAGAAAGAAGACCCTTTGGCAACGGAGATACAGAGGCAGTGTCAAGGTAAGATGATTCCATCGACACTCCCCAGGTTCTCCATTGACTTTGGTGCCCAAGACCTCTACACTGCCCTTGCCTGGCGCAAAAGTCCTCATCAGGCCACCTCCCTTTTCATGAAATCTCCCTTCCAACTCAGTTGTTATACTCTTTCCTCAAAACTCATACTCTTCTTTTGTCTTTCAAGGCACGAAATAAGACCGTGAGCGTCAGAAGACCTCTAAAAGGAACCTTGAGAAAGAAAATCCGATCGTACGCCACTCCGTCGAAGAAGGTGAAGAAAACAAGAGAAGCAAACTGTTTTCTCCGTTCCTGTGCACGTGAGAACCTGAACCAAAGCCGCAAAAGGTACCAAACTAGGAGTCAGAGTCAAAGAAGGAGGCAGAATCAAAAGAGAAGATAAGCTCAGCCACCCCAGAATGAGAGACCCTGGAGAAGTACAACCTGGGCAGCCAGTAACTGAATAGAAAAGGTCAGACAGTTTAGAATTGTGTCTCCAGTGGTCTGCTTTCTTAGCAATGGTTAACCAGGAAAAGACTGACTCTCACACTAACATAGTAAACTGATGGCTGCGATTAAAATAAACATCGAATGGTGAGAAGATGATATTTGTGTGTGTGTGAATTTTCTGATGGGAAGGGAGGGAAGGAAGAAAAGAGGTGGGCACCTGAGTGGGGAGGGGTGCGCGGTCCCGAGAGATTGGGGGACAGACCCTGAGGTCCCCAGTTAGCCAGAGAGGAGAGGCCTGGACTGGGTCAGGAGTCTGCACTGAAGATGGCGAACCCTGCTTAGCAATTGATCTCAGCGGCAAGGAGTAGTGGTGTGGTGTTACTGCCATTGTTTGGGGTGTGGAATGACATTAGGGTCTAGATTGCCAGAACCCAGATGGGAAGAGGGTTTCACATGGGGATGGTGAATGTCATAGTTCCCCTGAGAGAGGCAGGCAGAAATCACATCCTGGCCACTTATGTCATAATGGGCTTTGTTGCATCACTCACCTTTGCTGTCAGCTAAAGGTGCTCAGGAGGCACAAAATGCTGATACAACTGAAACCCACAACCAGCACTCCCAAAGATTAAAATAATGTTTGGAGGGAACAGACCAAATATCACTTAGGCCACTGTTTTCCTAAGAAATTGGTGGGAGCAGTGTGTTCCCAAGGGCAGGGCAGTGGAGGTGGCCCAATCCCGGTGCAGAAGACAAACAGGATCACCACACACGGATAATCTTTTTGGGTGGTGGGCACCATGCAGTTTGTGGGATCTTAGTTCCCTGACCAGGGATTGAACCGGTTCCCCTTCCAGTGAAAGCATGGAGTCCTAACCCCTGGACAGCCAGAGAAGTCAGGACAGAGACTTTTGATACAAGTATTAACATGAGACTGAGTAAAAGCTGGTCTTATATGAATCATCATCCCCTAGAATTTCTAAATAACTACAGTCGTCAAACCTTCTTCCCCCAAAAAATCTTTTGTAGTCCAAGCTCTGCAAGTTTTTGTGGTTTAAATATAAGAGTATGGGGTATCTCATTTGAAGGCAAATTGGAAGTGGTCAAACAAGAGATGGCAAGGGTGAACGTCGACATTCTAGGAATCAGCGAACTAAAATGGACTGGAATGGGTGAATTTAACTCAGATGACCATTATATCTAGTACTGCGGGCAGGAACTCCTCAGAAGACATGGAGTAGCCATCATAGTCAACAAAAGAGTCCGAAATGCAGTACTTGAACGCAGTCTCACAAACGACAGAATGATCTCTGTTCGTCTCCAAGGCAAACCATTCAATAGCACAGTTATCCAAGTCTCTGCCCCAAGCAGTAACGCTGAAGAAACTGAAGTTGAACGGTTTTATGAAGACCTACAAGACCTTTTAGAACGAACCCCCCCCCCAAAAGATGTCCTTTTCATTAGAGGGGTCTGGAATGCAAAAGTAGGAAGTCAAGAAACACCTGGAGCAACAGGCAAATTTGGCCTTGGAGTGCAGAATGAAGCAGGGCAAAGACTAATAGAGTTTCGCCAAGAAAATGCACTGGTCACAGCAAATACCCTCTTCCAACAACACAAGTAAGACTCTACACATGGACATCACCAGATGGTCAACACCGAAATCAGATTGATTATATCCTTTGCCGCCAAAGATGGAGAAGCTCTATACAGTCAACAAAAACAAGACCAGGAGCAGACTGTGGCTCAGGTCATGAACTCCTTATTACCAAATCCAGACTCAAATGGAAGAAAATAGGGAAAAACCACTAGAGCATTCAGGTATGACTTCAATCAAATCCCTTATGATTATGCAGTGGAAGTGAGAAATAGATTTAAGGGCCCAGATCTGATAGATAGAGTGCCTGATGAACTATGGAATGAGGTTGGTGACATTGTACAGGAGGCAGGGATCAAGACCACCCCCATGGAAAAGAAATGCAAAAAAAGCACAATGGCTGTCTGGGGAGGCCTTACAAATAGCTGTGAAAAGAAGAGGAGCAAAAAGCAAAGGAGAAAAGCAAAGATATAAGCATCTGAATGCAGAGTTGGTGATGGACAGGGAGGCCTGGCGTGCTGTGACTCATGGGGTCACAAAGAGTCGGACACGACTGAGCGACTGAAGCGAACTAACGGGGAAACACACATGACACCAAAGAATTTATGTCTATTTTTGCCATTAAATAAAACAAATGCAGACTAATGTGAGAAGGAACTGTATTTGACACGACAATGGTGAGAGGGCCATCGCCCACACAGCAAAAGTAATGGTGAAAATTCTCCAAGATAAGCTTCAACAGTACGTAGACCAAGAACATTCCGATGTTTAAGCTGCATTGAGAAAAGGCAGAGGAACAAGAGATGCAATTGCCAACATCGGTTGGTTCATAGAAAAAGCAAGAGACATCCAGAAAAACATCTACTTCTGCTTTGCCAACTATGCCACAGCATTTGACTGGTGGATCACATCAAATTGTGGGCAATACTCAAAGAGATCGGTATACCTGACCAACTTCCCTGACTCTTGAGTAATCTGTATGCACGTCAAGAAGCAACATTTAGAACTGGACATGGAACAATGACTGGTTCCAAACTGGGAAAGGAGTACATCAAGGCTGTACATTGTAACCTTGCTTACTTAACTTAGATTCAGAGTACATCATGTAAATATCAGATTGGATGAAGCACAAGATGGAATGAAGATTGCCAGGAGAAATATGAATAAATTCAGAAATGCAGACAACACCACGCTTAAGGCAGAAAGCATAAAGAAACCAAAGACCATCTTGATGAGGGTGAAAGAGGATAGAGAGAAAGCTAACTTAAATCAACGTCCGAAAAACCAAGGTCATGGCATCCGGTCCAATCATGTTATGGCAAATAGAGGGGGAGACAATGGAAACAGTGACAGACTTTATTTTCGTGGGCTTCAACATCACAGCAGATGCTGACTGCAGCCATGAAATTAAAAGTCACTTGCTCCATGGAAGAAAAGCCATGACTGACCCAGAAAGCATATCAAAAAGCAGAGACATCACTTTGCTGCCAGAGGTCCGTATGTCAAAGCGAAGGTTGTTTCAGTAGCCGAATATGGATGTGATTGTTAGACCATAAAGACAGCTGAGGACTGAATAATTGATGCTTTTGAACTGTGGTGGTAGAGAAGATTTCTTGAGAGTCCCTTGGCCTGCAAGGAAATCAAACCCGTCAACCCTAACGGAAATCAATCCTGATTATTCACTAGAAGGACTGACATTGTAGCTGAAACTCCAGTTCTTTGTCCACCTGATGCAAAGAACTGACTCATTGGAAAAGATTCTGATGCTGGCAAGGAATGAAGGCCAGAGGAGAAGGAGATGACAGAGGATGAGATGGTTGGATGGCATCGGGGATTCGATGGACTTGAGTTTCAGCAAGCTCTGGGAGTTGGTGATGGACAGGGAAGCCTGGTGTGCTGCAGTCCATGGGGCTGCACAGAGTCATGTCGGGAGCCACGTCAGGCGTTACTGACAAAATGGAGGCACGGCCCAAAGCCCCTCTCTTTCTCCCACAAGCACGGACCTGGGATGAAGCAGTTGGGCCTTGTGATTCTGACTTTTTCTTTCCTCTCCTTGGCTGAGTTGACTACAAAGGAACATTAAGGTTCTTAATGTTCTTGAGAGGAGCACGAGAAGGCAGAAAGCCTTGTCTGCAGCTGTGCTCAGAGAAAAATTCATAAAGCTAATCCCTGACATTTGTTCAAGGACTTTTACAAAAGAGTGTTCCAGGATGAGCAAAGAGGTCAGCTTGAGGCCACGGGAGGGATTGCTATCTGAAGCCTATTTGTGAGGAAAATGTTTATGGCAAAGGAATTTACTGAATTTAGAGCTTAGAAATAATTAAATAGTTAGAAGTTAAAGATTTAAGGAACGCTTTAAGGGTAACATATTTTATTATAGCTGATAGATTTAGGAAATTTAAAGATACTAATAGCTAGAAGCCTTTTTAAGAGATAGTGAGCTCAGGATGTTAGGGGCAAATAGGATTTAGAAAGATAAGAAACAAACGGAGGAATGTAGCATGAGTTACAATATAATCACAAGTTAACGATAGGACACATTAAGAGGAAGTAGATAATAGATGGTAAAGCTGAGTCCGAGAGAATCGCTGAAGCAGGAACTCTGTTTGAAGAGCAACAATGATTTATGGAGATAATCAATCTGAATGTGATAAGAAAACTGAAAATGTCAAACTTCTGACCTAATGCTTTTGTAAAAGTATAAAAGAAAACCTTAAACTTGAAATAAATGTGCAGTCCAGGAAAACTGAGAGGCTGCGTGGTTACTCGCGGACACCATCCCTCCCTTCAGATTGAATCCCTGGCTGCTGGAGCTGGACTCTGGCAGAGTCGGGCACAACTGAACGACTGAAAAGAACTGATTGCAATAGGGAGAATGTTTTGAACACACGTTCTTAACATGTCTCAAAATGGAAGAGAAAATGATATTTCTTTAACATGAAAGGATAAGCAGGGTGAGCAACAACTCTGTGTGTGTGTGTGTGTGTGTGTGTGAGTTTGTGTATCTGTGTGTGTGTGTGTATGTGTGTGTGTGTGTGTGTGTCTGTGAGAGATGGGGCAAGAGGTGGGGATGGATGAACAGACAGCTTGATGGAGCAGTGTGACAGGAAGTGTTTCTTTCTGTAGTGAGCTGATTCTTAGAATGAGCTGTTAAGGGAGCCAGAAAGGTCTGACGCTTAGTGCTTGCTCAAGCTTGGGGGAAAGCTGAAGTTCAGAGGAGAGAAGGTTGGTTAAAGCTTAGCCAAGCCAAATCAGTGGGTATATTATGGATGACTGTGAGCACTTGGCCAGTCTCTGCTGTTGTTTAAGAGAGGCAAAGTCAGCCCTTAGACAGTATTGTTGTTACCAAAATTGCCAGTCCATGTGCTTGATGCAGAATGAGGCCCATCAAAACTTAAGGTTTGAGTTTGGGACAGGGAAAGGTTTATTACAGATTCATACAAGGATGAGGGTGGCTCTTGCCCTGAGAACCCAAAGTTACTGAACGTGTTCAGTAAGTATGTTTAACAGCAAAGGTTAGAGAAAGTTGTGGTAAGTTGTTTGAGACTTCGTGGTGTCACACCCTTTGTGCTTAAGGTTAGGTCATGGTCAGGTAATGATGTTCCTAAATATCTCTATCAGATGGATGTCATTTTCTGTCCTGACAAGAGAGGGCAAAGTCTCAAGGAACAACTTTCCCCATGAAATGTCCCATCCTGGTCAAACAGAAACAGGTTTCAATTGGCAGCTCCTTCAGGGCAAGCTTCCCATATTCTACCCAGCTCTCATCCTCGATGGAGCCAGGTACCCAACACAATAGGTCCTGTCTCCTCAAGCTGTCCAACTGAGGAGACCAGTTCTCACAGACTGAGACCCAGAAAGATGGCCACCTGCTATTAAGTTGCAGAGACAGGGATGGGGGAGAGGTTCACCGCTCCTCACGGCCTGGGCCAAGGCTAGTGGAGGGACTTAGTGAGGGCTCTGAATCACTAAAGGATGTAGTCCCCAGTCTATTCCCTGGGACCATCCAGCTCACCCACTGGCGCAACGTTGGGTGATCTCCAGGCCCTCCAAAAGCATGCCAGAATCTCTCTTCTCTCACTTTCCACCTGATGACCACCACACCACCCTTACTTAATCACTTCCCCAATGGTCCCTCATTGACAGTAACTGTGGGCAGGGCCCACTGAGGTGTTGATCAATAGCTGAGCAGGACAATGAATGGCCACTCCTTGACAGTTGGCGGCTTGTAAATGGGGCCACCTGAGGCACCAAGCAAGGCTGAGCCACACCTGTTGCCTAGGAACAGGGTGGGTTGAAAAGAAGCACATCAATGGCGAACTGCATAGGGCTGTGCTCACTCTGCTCTGTTACACTGTGCATAGAATAAGAATCACTGTGAGGTTAAGGTTTGTCAAAGTCGTTCTCAAGGTGGGCTGGCTTTCACATTCTTGTTGGCTTTGAAATATTAGCTATGCTATATGCGGCACATGTGATCACGTGGCAGCTGTGGGAGGGGCATATAGATGAGCACGGCTCACAGGCATGCCTGGCAATACAATGAAAAGAATGATGTACCAAAGTTAAAGAAGCCTGTGAAATCAAATCCTGATTAGGAACAGAGTCAATTAAACAGAGTAAAGCACACTGGACCCAACGTCTCCTTAGGTAACAGAGCAGCATGAGCACAGCCCTTAGCAGGTAGCCATTGCTGTGCCTGATGACTCCACATCCTGTTACTAAGCAACCGGTCTTGCCTAGCAATTGGACAGTGCAACCCTGGGCCCTGCCCATAAGCAACCAACTATCAATGAGGTACCTACTGGTACTTCTGCTCAGCTATTGGTCAGCTCCACAGTGGGCCCTATCTGATGATCACTGTTAATGTGGGCCCACTGGGGAAGTGACTCACTCAAGAGTTAGGGGCAGAGTGGTAAACGGACTCTTGCCTTTGGGCACCTTCCTTTTCTTTTCTTCATTATTTTGTAAATTGGGAATGTATTTCTGGTAGATGGGGCAAGGTGAGTTTCCCTCCTCAATATGAGAGTTGAAGTGTCCCCAACAATATTAGTGGAGGAGGCATTTAGCACTTTGTTTGCTCTGAAGTGTAATCTTATGGAGACGGTGTATAGATCTTGGGGCAACGGACTGAAGATGCACCAAGCCTTGGGGTCTCTAAAGCTCATTGGAGTAGAAAAAACTTCCAACCTGTTCTTAATTACCTGCTTGTTCTTCAGTCCCTTAAGCCCCTCAAGAACCCCTGATAGGAAGAGGGTGGTCTAAAGATGAAGTGACTAGAGGACTCTGAAGTGCTGAAATGGGATGAAAAGTGTTTGGCAGAGGTTCATACAGGGATGGAGGGGGCAGGAGTGTGGAAGTGGGACATCCAAGTCCAAGAATAAAGGGCACTGAAGGAAAGTCTGAGGGTCATGAGAAGAAACACCATGCCCCTGAATCACCACTCCCCAGAATCAAACACACAGAGGGGTCAAGGGTGGGAAAGGTGTATCATGGCCTCCCTCAGCACCCACTAACCCATGTTGATGGGCACAGTGGTACATTGTGATGTCTAAGACCCCAAAGCCACCATTGGCTGGGGGAGTGCCTAGCTGACCAATCAGAGTGAAGGGTGTGGGTCCTCATTGTCCTGGGAAGGTATATATAGGGAGGTCAGAGGCAGAGATTCTGGGTTAGGCCACTTCACGGTGTCATCATGGCTACGGTAACCAGGAAGCCACGGCAGCCAAGAAGAGTTGCAGTGCGGTTTGCTTCCAGCATGAAAGGAAGAAAGAAGACCCTTTGGCAACGGAGATACAGAGGCAGTGTCAAGGTAAGATGATTCCATCGACACTCCCCAGGTTCTCCATTGACTTTGGTGCCCAAGACCTCTACACTGCCCTTGCCTGGCGCAAAAGTCCTCATCAGGCCACCTCCCTTTTCATGAAATCTCCCTTCCAACTCAGTTGTTATACTCTTTCCTCAAAACTCATACCCTTCTTTTGTCTTTCAAGGCACGAAATATGACCGTGAGCGTCAGAAGACCTCTAAAAGGAACCTTGAGAAAGAAAATCCGATCGTATGCCACTCCGTCGAAGAAGGTGAAGAAAACAAGAGAAGCAAACTGTTTTCTCCGTTCCTGTGCACGTGAGAACCTGAACCAAAGCCGCAAAAGGTACCAAACTAGGAGTCAGAGTCAAAGAAGGAGGCAGAATCAAAAGAGAAGATAAGCTCAGCCACCCCAGAATGAGAGACCCTGGAGAAGTACAACCTGGGCAGCCAGTAACTGAATAGAAAAGGTCAGACAGTTTAGAATTGTGTCTCCAGTGGTCTGCTTTCTTAGCAATGGTTAACCAGGAAAAGACTGACTCTCACACTAACATAGTAAACTGATGGCTGCGATTAAAATAAACATCGAATGGTGAGAAGATGATATTTGTGTGTGTGTGAATTTTCTGATGGGAAGGGAGGGAAGGAAGAAAAGAGGTGGGCACCTGAGTGGGGAGGGGTGCGCGGTCCCGAGAGATTGGGGGACAGACCCTGAGGTCCCCAGTTAGCGAGAGAGGAGAGGCCTGGACTGGGTCAGGAGTCTGCACTGAAGATGGCGAACCCTGCTTAGCAATTGATCTCAGCGGCAAGGAGTAGTGGTGTGGTGTTACTGCCATTGTTTGGGGTGTGGAATGACATTAGGGTCTAGATTGCCAGAACCCAGATGGGAAGAGGGTTTCACATGGGGATGGTGAATGTCATAGTTCCCCTGAGAGAGGCAGGCAGAAATCACATCCTGGCCACTTATGTCATCATGGGCTTTGTTGCATCACTCACCTTTGCTGTCAGCTAAAGGTGCTCAGGAGGCACAAAATGCTGATACAACTGAAACCCACAACCAGCACTCCCAAAGATTAAAATAATGTTTGGAGGGAACAGACCAAATATCACTTAGGCCACTGTTTTCCTAAGAAATTGGTGGGAGCAGTGTGTTCCCAAGGGCAGGGCAGTGGAGGTGGCCCAATCCCAGTGCAGAAGACAAACAGGATCACCACACACGGATAATCTTTTTGGGTGGTGGGCACCATGCAGTTTGTGGGATCTTAGTTCCCTGACCAGGGATTGAACCGGTTCCCCTTCCAGTGAAAGCATGGAGTCCTAACCCCTGGACAGCCAGAGAAGTCAGGACAGAGACTTTTGATACAAGTATTAACATGAGACTGAGTAAAAGCTGGTCTTATATGAATCATCATCCCCTAGTATTTCTAAATAACTACAGTCGTCAAACCTTCTTCCCCCAAAAAATCTTTTGTAGTCCAAGCTCTGCAAGTTTTTGTGGTTTAAATATAAGAGTATGGGGTATCTCATTTGAAGGCAAATTGGAAGTGGTCAAACAAGAGATGGCAAGGGTGAACGTCGACATTCTAGGAATCAGCGAACTAAAATGGACTGGAATGGGTGAATTTAAATCAGATGACCATTATATCTAGTACTGGGGGCAGGAACTCCTCAGAAGACATGGAGTAGCCATCATAGTCAACAAAAGAGTCCGAAATGCAGTACTTGGACGCAATCTCACAAACGACAGAATGATCTCTGTTCGTCTCCAAGGCAAACCATTCAATAGCACAGTTATCCAAGTCTCTGCCCCAAGCAGTAACGCTGAAGAAACTGAAGTTGAACGGTTTTATGAAGACCTACAAGACCTTTTAGAACGAACCCCCCCCCAAAAGATGTCCTTTTCATTAGAGGGGTCTGGAATGCAAAAGTAGGAAGTCAAGAAACACCTGGAGCAACAGGCAAATTTGGCCTTGGAGTGCAGAATGAAGCAGGGCAAAGACTAATAGAGTTTCGCCAAGAAAATGCACTGGTCACAGCAAATACCCTCTTCCAACAACACAAGTAAGACTCTACACATGGACATCACCAGATGGTCAACACCAAAATCAGATTGATTATATCCTTTGCCGCCAAAGATGGAGAAGCTCTATACAGTCAACAAAAACAAGACCAGGAGCAGACTGTGGCTCAGGTCATGAACTCCTTATTACCAAATCCAGACTCAAATGGAAGAAAATAGGGAAAAACCACTAGAGCATTCAGGTATGACTTCAATCAAATCCCTTATGCTTATGCAGTGGAAGTGAGAAATAGATTTAAGGGCCCAGATCTGATAGATAGAGTGCCTGATGAACTATGGAATGAGGTTGGTGACATTGTACAGGAGGCAGGGATCAAGACCACCCCCATGGAAAAGAAATGCAAAAAAGCACAATGGCTGTCTGGGGAGGCCTTACAAATAGCTGTGAAAAGAAGAGGAGCAAAAAGCAAAGGAGAAAAGCAAAGATATAAGCATCTGAATGCAGAGTTGGTGATGGACAGGGAGGCCTGGCGTGCTGTGACTCATGGGGTCACAAAGAGTCGGACACAACTGAGCGACTGAAGCGAACTAACGGGGAAACACACATGACACCAAAGAATTTATGTCTATTTTTGCCATTAAATAAAACAAATGCAGACTAATGTGAGAAGGAACTGTATTTGACACGACAATGGTGAGAGGGCCATCGCCCACACAGCAAAAGTAATGGTGAAAATTCTCCAAGATAAGCTTCAACAGTACGTAGACCAAGAACATTCCGATGTTTAAGCTGCATTGAGAAAAGGCAGAGGAACAAGAGATGCAATTGCCAACATCGGTTGGTTCATAGAAAAAGCAAGAGACATCCAGAGAAACATCTACTTCTGCTTTGCCAACTATGCCACAGCATTTGACTGGTGGATCACATCAAATTGTGGGCAATACTCAAAGAGATCGGTATACCTGACCAACTTCCCTGACTCTTGAGTAATCTGTATGCACGTCAAGAAGCAACATTTAGAACTGGACATGGAACAATGACTGGTTCCAAACTGGGAAAGGAGTACATCAAGGCTGTACATTGTAACCTTGCTTACTTAACTTATATTCAGAGTACATCATGTAAATATCAGATTGGATGAAGCACAAGATGGAATGAAGATTGCCAGGAGAAATATGAATAAATTCAGAAATGCAGACAACACCACGCTTAAGGCAGAAAGCATAAAGAAACCAAAGACCATCTTGATGAGGGTGAAAGAGGATAGAGAGAAAGCTAACTTAAATCAACATCCGAAAAACCAAGGTCATGGCATCCGGTCCAATCATGTTATGGCAAATAGAGGGGGAGACAATGGAAACAGTGACAGACTTTATTTTCGTGGGCTTCAACATCACAGCAGATGCTGACTGCAGCCATGAAATTAAAAGTCACTTGCTCCATGGAAGAAAAGCCATGACTGACCCAGAAAGCATATCAAAAAGCAGAGACATCACTTTGCTGCCAGAGGTCCGTATGTCAAAGCGAAGGTTGTTTCAGTAGCCGAATATGGATGTGATTGTTAAACCATAAAGACAGCTGAGGACTGAATAATTGATGCTTTTGAACTGTGGTGGTAGAGCAGATTTCTTGAGAGTCCCTTGGCCTGCAAGGAAATCAAACCCGTCAACCCTAACGGAAATCAATCCTGATTATTCACTAGAAGGACTGACATTGTAGCTGAAACTCCAGTTCTTTGTCCACCTGATGCAAAGAACTGACTCATTGGAAAAGATTCTGATGCTGGCAAGGAATGAAGGCCAGAGGAGAAGGAGATGACAGAGGATGAGATGGTTGGATGGCATCGGGGATTCGATGGACTTGAGTTTCAGCAAGCTCTGGGAGTTGGTGATGGACAGGGAAGCCTGGTGTGCTGCAGTCCATGGGGCTGCACAGAGTCATGTCGGGAGCCACGTCAGGCGTTACTGACAAAATGGAGGCACGGCCCAAAGCCCCTCTCTTTCTCCCACAAGCACGGACCTGGGATGAAGCAGTTGGGCCTTGTGATTCTGACTTTTTCTTTCCTCTCCTTGGCTGAGTTGACTACAAAGGAACATTAAGGTTCTTAATGTTCTTGAGAGGAGCACGAGAAGGCAGAAAGCCTTGTCTGCAGCTGTGCTCAGAGAAAAATTCATAAAGCTAATCCCTGACATTTGTTCAAGGACTTTTACAAAAGAGTGTTCCAGGATGAGCAAAGAGGTCAGCTTGAGGCCACGGGAGGGATTGCTATCTGAAGCCTATTTGTGAGGAAAATGTTTATGGCAAAGGCATTTACTGAATTTAGAGCTTAGAAATAATTAAATAGTTAGAAGTTAAAGATTTAAGGAATGCTGTAATGGTAGCATATTTTATTATAGCTGATAGATTTAGGAAATTTAAAGATACTAATAGCTAGAAGCCTTTTTAAGAGATAGTGAGCTCAGGATGTTAGGGGCAAATAGGATTTAGAAAGATAAGAAACAAACGGAGGAATGTAGCATGAGTTACAATATAATCACAAGTTAACGATAGGACACATTAAGAGGAAGTAGATAATAGATGGTAAAGCTGAGTCCGAGAGAATCGCTGAAGCAGGAACTCTGTTTGAAGAGCAACAATGATTTATGGAGATAATCAATCTGAATGTGATAAGAAAACTGAAAATGTCAAACTTCTGACCTAATGCTTTTGTAAAAGTATAAAAGAAAACCTTAAACTTGAAATAAATGTGCAGTCCAGGAAAACTGAGAGGCTGCGTGGTTACTCGCGGACACCATCCCTCCCTTCAGATTGAATCCCTGGCTGCTGGAGCTGGACTCTGGCAGAGTCGGGCACAACTGAACGACTGAAAAGAACTGATTGCAATAGGGAGAATGTTTTGAACACACGTTCTTAACATGTCTCAAAATGGAAGAGAAAATGATATTTCTTTAACATGAAAGGATAAGCAGGGTGAGCAACAACTCTGTGTGTGTGTGTGTGTGTGTGAGTTTGTGTATCTGTGTGTGTGTGTATGTGTGTGTGTGTGTGTGTGTCTGTGAGAGATGGGGCAAGAGGTGGGGATGGATGAACAGACAGCTTGATGGAGCAGTGTGACAGGAAGTGTTTCTTTCTGTAGTGAGCTGATTCTTAGAATGAGCTGTTAAGGGAGCCAGAAAGGTCTGACGCTTAGTGCTTGCTCAAGCTTGGGGGAAAGCTGAAGTTCAGAGGAGAGAAGGTTGGTTAAAGCTTAGCCAAGCCAAATCAGTGGGTATATTATGGATGACTGTGAGCACTTGGCCAGTCTCTGCTGTTGTTTAAGAGAGGCAAAGTCAGCCCTTAGACAGTATTGTTGTTACCAAAATTGCCAGTCCATGTGCTTGATGCAGAATGAGGCCCATCAAAACTTAAGGTTTGAGTTTGGGACAGGGAAAGGTTTATTACAGATTCATACAAGGATGAGGGTGGCTCTTGCCCTGAGAACCCAAAGTTACTGAACGTGTTCAGTAAGTATGTTTAACAGCAAAGGTTAGAGAAAGTTGTGGTAAGTTGTTTGAGACTTCGTGGTGTCACACCCTTTGTGCTTAAGGTTAGGTCATGGTCAGGTAATGATGTTCCTAAATATCTCTATCAGATGGATGTCATTTTCTGTCCTGACAAGAGAGGGCAAAGTCTCAAGGAACAACTTTCCCCATGAAATGTCCCATCCTGGTCAAACAGAAACAGGTTTCAATTGGCAGCTCCTTCAGGGCAAGCTTCCCATATTCTACCCAGCTCTCATCCTCGATGGAGCCAGGTACCCAACACAATAGGTCCTGTCTCCTCAAGCTGTCCAACTGAGGAGACCAGTTCTCACAGACTGAGACCCAGAAAGATGGCCACCTGCTATTAAGTTGCAGAGACAGGGATGGGGGAGAGGTTCACCGCTCCTCACGGCCTGGGCCAAGGCTAGTGGAGGGACTTAGTGAGGGCTCTGAATCACTAAAGGATGTAGTCCCCAGTCTATTCCCTGGGACCAGCCAGCTCACCCACTGGCGCAACGTTGGGTGATCTCCAGGCCCTCCAAAAGCATGCCAGAATCTCTCTTCTCTCACTTTCCACCTGATGACCACCACACCACCCTTACTTAATCACTTCCCCAATGGTCCCTCATTGACAGTAACTGTGGGCAGGGCCCACTGAGGTGTTGATCAATAGCTGAGCAGGACAATGAATGGCCACTCCTTGACAGTTGGCGGCTTGTAAATGGGGCCACCTGAGGCACCAAGCAAGGCTGAGCCACACCTGTTGCCTAGGAACAGGGTGGGTTGAAAAGAAGCACACCAATGGCGAACTGCATAGGGCTGTGCTCACTCTGCTCTGTTACACTGTGCATAGAATAAGAATCACTGTGAGGTTAAGGTTTGTCAAAGTCGTTCTCAAGGTGGGCTGGCTTTCACATTCTTGTTGGCTTTGAAATATTAGCTATGCTATATGCGGCACATGTGATCATGTGGCAGCTGTGGGAGGGGCATATAGATGAGCACGGCTCACAGGCATGCCTGGCAATACAATGAAAAGAATGATGTACCAAAGTTAACGAAGCCTGTGAAATCAAATCCTGATTAGGAACAGAGTCAATTAAACAGAGTAAAGCACACTGGACCCAACGTCTCCTTAGGTAACAGAGCAGCATGAGCACAGCCCTTAGCAGGTAGCCATTGCTGTGCCTGATGACTCCACATCCTGTTACTAAGCAACCGGTCTTGCCTAGCAATTGGACAGTGCAACCCTGGGTCCTGCCCATAAGCAACCAACTATCAATGAGGTACCTACTGGTACTTCTGCTCAGCTATTGGTCAGCTCCACAGTGGGCCCTATCTGATGATCACTGTTAATGTGGGCCCACTGGGGAAGTGACTCACTCAAGAGTTAGGGGCAGAGTGGTAAACGGACTCTTGCCTTTGGGCACCTTCCTTTTCTTTTCTTCATTATTTTGTAAATTGGGAATGTATTTCTGGTAGATGGGGCAAGGTGAGTTTCCCTCCTCAATATGAGAGTTGAAGTGTCCCCAACAATATTAGTGGAGGAGGCATTTAGCACTTTGTTTGCTCTGAAGTGTAATCTTATGGAGACGGTGTATAGATCTTGGGGCAACGGACTGAAGATGCACCAAGCCTTCGGGTCTCTAAAGCTCATTGGAGTAGAAAAAACTTCCAACCTGTTCTTAATTACCTGCTTGTTCTTCAGTCCCTTAAGCCCCTCAAGAACCCCTGATAGGAAGAGGGTGGTCTAAAGATGAAGTGACTAGAGGACTCTGAAGTGCTGAAATGGGATGAAAAGTGTTTGGCAGAGGTTCATACAGGGATGGAGGGGGCAGGAGTGTGGAAGTGGGACATCCAAGTCCAAGAATAAAGGGCACTGAAGGAAAGTCTGAGGGTCATGAGAAGAAACACCATGCCCCTGAATCACCACTCCCCAGAATCAAACACACAGAGGGGTCAAGGGTGGGAAAGGTGTATCATGGCCTCCCTCAGCACCCACTAACCCATGTTGATGGGCACAGTGGTACATTGTGATGTCTAAGACCCCAAAGCCACCATTGGCTGGGGGAGTGCCTAGCTGACCAATCAGAGTGAAGGGTGTGGCTCCTCATTGTCCTGGGAAGGTATATATAGGGAGGTCAGAGGCAGAGATTCTGGGTTAGGCCACTTCATGGTGTCATCATGGCTACGGTAACCAGGAAGCCACGGCAGCCAAGAAGAGTTGCAGTGCGGTTTGCTTCCAGCATGAAAGGAAGAAAGAAGACCCTTTGGCAACGGAGATACAGAGGCAGTGTCAAGGTAAGATGATTCCATCGACACTCCCCAGGTTCTCCATTGACTTTGGTGCCCAAGACGTCTACACTGCCCTTGCCTGGCGCAAAAGTCCTCATCAGGCCACCTCCCTTTTCATGAAATCTCCCTTCCAACTCAGTTGTTATACTCTTTCCTCAAAACTCATACTCTTCTTTTGTCTTTCAAGGCACGAAATAAGACTGTGAGCGTCAGAAGACCTCTAAAAGGAACCTTGAGAAAGAAAATCCGATCGTACGCCACTCCGTCGAAGAAGGTGAAGAAAACAAGAGAAGCAAACTGTTTTCTCCGTTCCTGTGCACGTGAGAACCTGAACCAAAGCCGCAAAAGGTACCAAACTAGGAGTCAGAGTCAAAGAAGGAGGCAGAATCAAAAGAGAAGATAAGCTCAGCCACCCCAGAATGAGAGACCCTGGAGAAGTACAACCTGGGCAGCCAGTAACTGAATAGAAAAGGTCAGACAGTTTAGAATTGTGTCTCCAGTGGTCTGCTTTCTTAGCAATGGTTAACCAGGAAAAGACTGACTCTCACACTAACATAGTAAACTGATGGCTGCGATTAAAATAAACATCGAATGGTGAGAAGATGATATTTGTGTGTGTGTGAATTTTCTGATGGGAAGGGAGGGAAGGAAGAAAAGAGGTGGGCACCTGAGTGGGGAGGGGTGCGCGGTCCCGAGAGATTGGGGGACAGACCCTGAGGTCCCCAGTTAGCCAGAGAGGAGAGGCCTGGACTGGGTCAGGAGTCTGCACTGAAGATGGCGAACCCTGCTTAGCAATTGATCTCAGCGGCAAGGAGTAGTGGTGTGGTGTTACTGCCATTGTTTGGGGTGTGGAATGACATTAGGGTCTAGATTGCCAGAACCCAGATGGGAAGAGGGTTTCACATGGGGATGGTGAATGTCATAGTTCCCCTGAGAGAGGCAGGCAGAAATCACATCCTGGCCACTTATGTCATAATGGGCTTTGTTGCATCACTCACCTTTGCTGTCAGCTAAAGGTGCTCAGGAGGCACAAAATGCTGATACAACTGAAACCCACAACCAGCACTCCCAAAGATTAAAATAATGTTTGGAGGGAACAGACCAAATATCACTTAGGCCACTGTTTTCCTAAGAAATTGGTGGGAGCAGTGTGTTCCCAAGGGCAGGGCAGTGGAGGTGGCCCAATCCCGGTGCAGAAGACAAACAGGATCACCACACACGGATAATCTTTTTGGGTGGTGGGCACCATGCAGTTTGTGGGATCTTAGTTCCCTGACCAGGGATTGAACCGGTTCCCCTTCCAGTGAAAGCATGGAGTCCTAACCCCTGGACAGCCAGAGAAGTCAGGACAGAGACTTTTGATACAAGTATTAACATGAGACTGAGTAAAAGCTGGTCTTATATGAATCATCATCCCCTAGTATTTCTAAATAACTACAGTCGTCAAACCTTCTTCCCCCAAAAAATCTTTTGTAGTCCAAGCTCTGCAAGTTTTTGTGGTTTAAATATAAGAGTATGGGGTATCTCATTTGAAGGCAAATTGGAAGTGGTCAAACAAGAGATGGCAAGGGTGAACGTCGACATTCTAGGAATCAGCGAACTAAAATGGACTGGAATGGGTGAATTTAACTCAGATGACCATTATCTCTAGTACTGCGGGCAGGAACTCCTCAGAAGACATGGAGTAGCCATCATAGTCAACAAAAGAGTCCGAAATGCAGTACTTGGACGCAATCTCACAAACGACAGAATGATCTCTGTTCGTCTCCAAGGCAAACCATTCAATAGCACAGTTATCCAAGTCTCTGCCCCAAGCAGTAACGCTGAAGAAACTGAAGTTGAACGGTTTTATGAAGACCTACAAGACCTTTTAGAACGAACCCCCCCCCCAAAAGATGTCCTTTTCATTAGAGGGGTCTGGAATGCAAAAGTAGGAAGTCAAGAAACACCTGGAGCAACAGGCAAATTTGGCCTTGGAGTGCAGAATGAAGCAGGGCAAAGACTAATAGAGTTTCGCCAAGAAAATGCACTGGTCACAGCAAATACCCTCTTCCAACAACACAAGTAAGACTCTACACATGGACATCACCAGATGGTCAACACCGAAATCAGATTGATTATATCCTTTGCCGCCAAAGATGGAGAAGCTCTATACAGTCAACAAAAACAAGACCAGGAGCAGACTGTGGCTCAGGTCATGAACTCCTTATTACCAAATCCAGACTCAAATGGAAGAAAATAGGGAAAAACCACTAGAGCATTCAGGTATGACTTCAATCAAATCCCTTATGATTATGCAGTGGAAGTGAGAAATAGATTTAAGGGCCCAGATCTGATAGATAGAGTGCCTGATGAACTATGGAATGAGGTTGGTGACATTGTACAGGAGGCAGGGATCAAGACCACCCCCATGGAAAAGAAATGCAAAAAAAGCACAATGGCTGTCTGGGGAGGCCTTACAAATAGCTGTGAAAAGAAGAGGAGCAAAAAGCAAAGGAGAAAAGCAAAGATATAAGCATCTGAATGCAGAGTTGGTGATGGACAGGGAGGCCTGGCGTGCTGTGACTCATGGGGTCACAAAGAGTCGGACACGACTGAGCGACTGAAGCGAACTAACGGGGAAACACACATGACACCAAAGAATTTATGTCTATTTTTGCCATTAAATAAAACAAATGCAGACTAATGTGAGAAGGAACTGTATTTGACACGACAATGGTGAGAGGGCCATCGCCCACACAGCAAAAGTAATGGTGAAAATTCTCCAAGATAAGCTTCAACAGTACGTAGACCAAGAACATTCCGATGTTTAAGCTGCATTGAGAAAAGGCAGAGGAACAAGAGATGCAATTGCCAACATCGGTTGGTTCATAGAAAAAGCAAGAGACATCCAGAGAAACATCTACTTCTGCTTTGCCAACTATGCCACAGCATTTGACTGGTGGATCACATCAAATTGTGGGCAATACTCAAAGAGATCGGTATACCTGACCAACTTCCCTGACTCTTGAGTAATCTGTATGCACGTCAAGAAGCAACATTTAGAACTGGACATGGAACAATGACTGGTTCCAAACTGGGAAAGGAGTACATCAAGGCTGTACATTGTAACCTTGCTTACTTAACTTATATTCAGAGTACATCATGTAAATATCAGATTGGATGAAGCACAAGATGGAATGAAGATTGCCAGGAGAAATATGAATAAATTCAGAAATGCAGACAATACTATCCTTAAGGCAGAAAGCATAAAGAAACCAAAGACCATCTTGATGAGGGTGAAAGAGGATAGAGAGAAATCAACATCCGAAAAACCAAGGTCATGGCATCCGGTCCAATCATGTTATGGCAAATGGGGGGGAGACAATGGAAACAGTGACAAACTATATTTTCGTGGGCTTCAACATCACAGCAGATGCTGACTGCAGCCATGAAATTAAAAGTCACTTGCTCCATGGAAGAAAAGCCATGACTGACCCAGAAAGCATATCAAAAAGCAGAGACATCACTTTGCTGCCAGAGGTCCGTATGTCAAAGCGAAGGTTGTTTCAGTAGCCGAATATGGATGTGATTGTTAGACCATAAAGACAGCTGAGGACTGAATAATTGATGCTTTTGAACTGTGGTGGTAGAGAAGATTCTTGAGAGTCCCTTGGCCTGCAAGGAAATCAAACCCGTCAACCCTAACGGAAATCAATCCTGATTATTCACTAGAAGGACTGACATTGTAGCTGAAACTCCAGTTCTTTGTCCACCTGATGCAATGAACTGACTCATTGGAAAAGATTCTGATGCTGGCAAGGAATGAAGGCCAGAGGAGAAGGAGATGACAGAGGATGAGATGGTTGGATGGCATCGGGGATTCGATGGACTTGAGTTTCAGCAAGCTCTGGGAGTTGGTGATGGACAGGGAAGCCTGGTGTGCTGCAGTCCATGGGGCTGCACAGAGTCATGTCGGGAGCCACGTCAGGCGTTACTGACAAAATGGAGGCACGGCCCAAAGCCCCTCTCTTTCTCCCACAAGCACGGACCTGGGATGAAGCAGTTGGGCCTTGTGATTCTGACTTTTTCTTTCCTCTCCTTGGCTGAGTTGACTACAAAGGAACATTAAGGTTCTTAATGTTCTTGAGAGGAGCACGAGAAGGCAGAAAGCCTTGTCTGCAGCTGTGCTCAGAGAAAAATTCATAAAGCTAATCCCTGACATTTGTTCAAGGACTTTTACAAAAGAGTGTTCCAGGATGAGCAAAGAGGTCAGCTTGAGGCCACGGGACGGACTGCTATCTGAGGCCTATTTGTGAGGAAAATGTTTATGGCAAAGGCATTTTCTGAATTTAGAGCTTAGAAATAATTAAATAGTTAGAAGTTAAAGATTTAAGGAACACTGTAATGTTAGCATATTTTATTATAGCTGATAGATTTAGGAAATTTAAAGATACTAATAGCTAGAAGCCTTTTTAAGAGATAGTGAGCTCAGGATGTTAGGGGCAAATAGGATTTAGAAAGATAAGAAACAAACGGAGGAATGTAGCATGAGTTACAATATAATCACAAGTTAACGATAGGACACATTAAGAGGAAGTAGATAATAGATGGTAAAGCTGAGTCCGAGAGAATCGCTGAAGCAGGAACTCTGTTTGAAGAGCAACAATGATTTATGGAGATAATAAATCTGAATATAAGAAAACTGAAAATGTCAAACTTCTGACCTAATGCTTTTGTAAAAGTATAAAAGAAAACCTTAAACTTGAAATAAATGTGCAGTCCAGGAAAACTGAGAGGCTGCGTCGTTACTCGCGGACACCATCCCTCCCTTCAGATTGAATCCCTGGCTGCTGGAGCTGGACTCTGGCAGAGTCGGGCACAACTGAACGACTGAAAAGAACTGATTGCAATAGGGAGAATGTTTTGAACACACGTTCTTAACATGTCTCAAAATGGAAGAGAAAATGATATTTCTTTAACATGAAAGGATAAGCAGGGTGAGCAACAACTCTGTGTGTGTGTGTGTGTGTGTGTGAGTTTGTGTATCTGTGTGTGTGTGTGTGTGTGTGTGTGTGTGTGTGTGTGTCTGTGAGAGATGGGGCAAGAGGTGGGGATGGATGAACAGACAGCTTGATGGGGCAGTGTGACAGGAAGTGTTTCTTTCTGTAGTGAGCTGATTCTTAGAATGAGCTGTTAAGGGAGCCAGAAAGGTCTGACGCTTAGTGCTTGCTCAAGCTTGGGGGAAAGCTGAAGTTCAGAGGAGAGAAGGTTGGTTAAAGCTTAGCCAAGCCAAATCAGTGGGTATATTATGGATGACTGTGAGCACTTGGCCAGTCTCTGCTGTTGTTTAAGAGAGGCAAAGTCAGCCCTTAGACAGTATTGTTGTTACCAAAATTGCCAGTCCATGTGCTTGATGCAGAATGAGGCCCATCAAAACTTAAGGTTTGAGTTTGGGACAGGGAAAGGTTTATTACAGATTCATACAAGGATGAGGGTGGCTCTTGCCCTAAGAACCCAAAGTTACTGAACGTGTTCAGTAAGTATGTTTAACAGCAAAGGTTAGAGAAAGTTGTGGTAAGTTGTTTGAGACTTCGTGGTGTCACACCCTTTGTGCTTAAGGTTAGGTCATGGTCAGGTAATGATGTTCCTAAATATCTCTATCAGATGGATGTCATTTTCTGTCCTGACAAGAGAGGGCAAAGTCTCAAGGAACAACTTTCCCCATGAAATGTCCCATCCTGGTCAAACAGAAACAGGTTTCAATTGGCAGCTCCTTCAGGGCAAGCTTCCCATATTCTACCCAGCTCTCATCCTCGATGGAGCCAGGTACCCAACACAATAGGTCCTGTCTCCTCAAGCTGTCCAACTGAGGAGACCAGTTCTCACAGACTGAGACCCAGAAAGATGGCCACCTGCTATTAAGTTGCAGAGACAGGGATGGGGGAGAGGTTCACCGCTCCTCACGGCCTGGGCCAAGGCTAGTGGAGGGACTTAGTGAGGGCTCTGAATCACTAAAGGATGTAGTCCCCAGTCTATTCCCTGGGACCATCCAGCTCACCCACTGGCGCAACGTTGGGTGATCTCCAGGCCCTCCAAAAGCATGCCAGAATCTCTCTTCTCTCACTTTCCACCTGATGACCACCACACCACCCTTACTTAATCACTTCCCCAATGGTCCCTCATTGACAGTAACTGTGGGCAGGGCCCACTGAGGTGTTGATCAATAGCTGAGCAGGACAATGAATGGCCACTCCTTGACAGTTGGCGGCTTGTAAATGGGGCCACCTGAGGCACCAAGCAAGGCTGAGCCACACCTGTTGCCTAGGAACAGGGTGGGTTGAAAAGAAGCACACCAATGGCGAACTGCATAGGGCTGTGCTCACTCTGCTCTGTTACACTGTGCATAGAATAAGAATCACTGTGAGGTTAAGGTTTGTCAAAGTCGTTCTCAAGGTGGGCTGGCTTTCACATTCTTGTTGGCTTTGAAATATTAGCTATGCTATATGCGGCACATGTGATCATGTGGCAGCTGTGGGAGGGGCATATAGATGAGCACGGCTCACAGGCATGCCTGGCAATACAATGAAAAGAATGATGTACCAAAGTTAAAGAAGCCTGTGAAATCAAATCCTGATTTGGAGCAGAGTCAATTAAACAGAGTAAAGCACACTGGACCCAACGTCTCCTTAGGTAACAGAGCAGCATGAGCACAGCCCTTAGCAGGTAGCCATTGCTGTGCCTGATGACTCCACATCCTGTTACTAAGCAACCGGTCTTGCCTAGCAATTGGACAGTGCAACCCTGGGCCCTGCCCATAAGCAACCAACTATCAATGAGGTACCTACTGGTACTTCTCCTGCTCAGCTATTGGTCAGCTCCACAGTGGGCCCTATCTGATGATCACTGTGAATGTGGGCCCACTGGGGAAGTGACTCACTCAAGAGTTAGGGGCAGAGTGGTAAACGGACTCTTGCCTTTGGGCACCTTCCTTTTCTTTTCTTCATTATTTTGTAAATCGGGAATGTATTTCTGGTAGATGGGGCAAGGTGAGTTTCCCTCCTCAATATGAGAGTTGATGTGTCCCCAACAATATTAGTGGAGGAGGCATTTAACACTTTCTTTGCTCTGAAGTGTAATCTTATGGAGACGGTGTATAGATCTTGGGGCAACGGACTGAAGATGCACCAAGCCTTGGGGTCTCTAAAGCTCATTGGAGTAGAAAAAACTTCCAACCTGTTCTTAATTACCTGCTTGTTCTTAAGTTCCTGAAGCCCCTCAAGAACCCCTGATAGGAAGAGGGTGGTCTAAAGATGAAGTGACTAGAGGACTCTGAAGTGCTGAAATGGGATGAAAAGTGTTTGGAAGAGGTTCATACAGGGATGGAGGGGGCAGGAGTGTGGAAGGGGGACATCCAAGTCCAAGAATAAAGGGCACTGAAGGAAAGTCTGAGGGTCATGAGAAGAAACACCATGCCCCTGAATCACCACTCCCCAGAATCAAACACACAGAGGGGTCAAGGGTGGGAAAGGTGTATCATGGCCTCCCTCAGCACCCACTAACCCATGTTGATGGGCACAGTGGTACATTGTGATGTCTAAGACCCCAAAGCCACCATTGGCTGGGGGAGTGCCTAGCTGACCAATCAGAGTGAAGGGTGTGGCTCCTCATTGTCCTGGGAAGGTATATATAGGGAGGTCAGAGGCAGAGATTCTGGGTTAGGCCACTTCATGGTGTCATCATGGCTACGGTAACCAGGAAGCCACGGCAGCCAAGAAGAGTTGCAGTGCGGTTTGCTTCCAGCATGAAAGGAAGAAAGAAGACCCTTTGGCAACGGAGATACAGAGGCAGTGTCAAGGTAAGATGATTCCATCGACACTCCCCAGGTTCTCCATTGACTTTGGTGCCCAAGACCTCTACACTGCCCTTGCCTGGCGCAAAAGTCCTCATCAGGCCACCTCCCTTTTCATGAAATCTCCCTTCCAACTCAGTTGTTATACTCTTTCCTCAAAACTCATACCCTTCTTTTGTCTTTCAAGGCACGAAATAAGACCGTGAGCGTCAGAAGACCTCTAAAAGGAACCTTGAGAAAGAAAATCCGATCGTACGCCACTCCGTCGAAGAAGGTGAAGAAAACAAGAGAAGCAAACTGTTTTCTCCGTTCCTGTGCACGTGAGAACCTGAACCAAAGCCGCAAAAGGTACCAAACTAGGAGTCAGAGTCAAAGAAGGAGGCAGAATCAAAAGAGAAGATAAGCTCAGCCACCCCAGAATGAGAGACCCTGGAGAAGTACAACCTGGGCAGCCAGTAACTGAATAGAAAAGGTCAGACAGTTTAGAATTGTGTCTCCAGTGGTCTGCTTTCTTAGCAATGGTTAACCAGGAAAAGACTGACTCTCACACTAACATAGTAAACTGATGGCTGCGATTAAAATAAACATCGAATGGTGAGAAGATGATACTTGTGTGTGTGTGAATTTTCTGATGGGAAGGGAGGGAAGGAAGAAAAGAGGTGGGCACCTGAGTGGGGAGGGGTGCGCGGTCCCGAGAGATTGGGGGACAGACCCTGAGGTCCCCAGTTAGCCAGAGAGGAGAGGCCTGGACTGGGTCAGGAGTCTGCACTGAAGATGGCGAACCCTGCTTAGCAATTGATCTCAGCGGCAAGGAGTAGTGGTGTGGTGTTACTGCCATTGTTTGGGGTGTGGAATGACATTAGGGTCTAGATTGCCAGAACCCAGATGGGAAGAGGGTTTCACATGGGGATGGCGAATGTCATAGTTCCCCTGAGAGAGGCAGGCAGAAATCACATCCTGGCCACTTATGTCATAATGGGCTTTGTTGCATCACTCACCTTTGCTGTCAGCTAAAGGTGCTCAGGAGGCACAAAATGCTGATACAACTGAAACCCACAACCAGCACTCCCAAAGATTAAAATAATGTTTGGAGGGAACAGACCAAATATCACTTAGGCCACTGTTTTCCTAAGAAATTGGTGGGAGCAGTGTGTTCCCAAGGGCAGGGCAGTGGAGGTGGCCCAATCCCGGTGCAGAAGACAAACAGGATCACCACACACGGATAATCTTTTTGGGTGGTGGGCACCATGCAGTTTGTGGGATCTTAGTTCCCTGACCAGGGATTGAACCGGTTCCCCTTCCAGTGAAAGCATGGAGTCCTAACCCCTGGACAGCCAGAGAAGTCAGGACAGAGACTTTTGATACAAGTATTAACATGAGACTGAGTAAAAGCTGGTCTTATATGAATCATCATCCCCTAGTATTTCTAAATAACTACAGTCGTCAAACCTTCTTCCCCCAAAAAATCTTTTGTAGTCCAAGCTCTGCAAGTTTTTGTGGTTTAAATATAAGAGTATGGGGTATCTCATTTGAAGGCAAATTAGAAGTGGTCAAACAAGAGATGGCAAGGGTGAACGTCGACCTTCTAGGAATCAGCGAACTAAAATGGACTGGAATGGGTGAATTTAACTCAGATGACCATTATCTCTAGTACTGCGGGCAGGAACTCCTCAGAAGACATGGAGTAGCCATCATAGTCAACAAAAGAGTCCGAAATGCAGTACTTGGACGCAATCTCACAAACGACAGAATGATCTCTGTTCGTCTCCAAGGCAAACCATTCAATAGCACAGTTATCCAAGTCTCTGCCCCAAGCAGTAACGCTGAAGAAACTGAAGTTGAATGGTTTTATGAAGACCTACAAGACCTTTTAGAACGAACCCCCCCCCAAAAGATGTCCTTTTCATTAGAGGGGTCTGGAATGCAAAAGTAGGAAGTCAAGAAACACCTGGAGCAACAGGCAAATTTGGCCTTGGAGTGCAGAATGAAGCAGGGCAAAGACTAATAGAGTTTCGCCAAGAAAATGCACTGGTCACAGCAAATACCCTCTTCCAACAACACAAGTAAGACTCTACACATGGACATCACCAGATGGTCAACACCGAAATCAGATTGATTATATCCTTTGCCGCCAAAGATGGAGAAGCTCTATACAGTCAACAAAAACAAGACCAGGAGCAGACTGTGGCTCAGGTCATGAACTCCTTATTACCAAATCCAGACTCAAATGGAAGAAAATAGGGAAAAACCACTAGAGCATTCAGGTATGACTTCAATCAAATCCCTTATGATTATGCAGTGGAAGTGAGAAATAGATTTAAGGGCCCAGATCTGATAGATAGAGTGCCTGATGAACTATGGAATGAGGTTGGTGACATTGTACAGGAGGCAGGGATCAAGACCACCCCCATGGAAAAGAAATGCAAAAAAAGCACAATGGCTGTCTGGGGAGGCCTTACAAATAGCTGTGAAAAGAAGAGGAGCAAAAAGCAAAGGAGAAAAGCAAAGATATAAGCATCTGAATGCAGAGTTGGTGATGGACAGGGAGGCCTGGCGTGCAGTGACTCATGGGGTCACAAAGAGTCGGACACGACTGAGCGACTGAAGCGAACTAACGGGGAAACACACATGACACCAAAGAATTTATGTCTATTTTTGCCATTAAATAAAACAAATGCAGACTAATGTGAGAAGGAACTGTATTTGACACGACAATGGTGAGAGGGCCATCGCCCACACAGCAAAAGTAATGGTGAAAATTCTCCAAGATAAGCTTCAACAGTACGTAGACCAAGAACATTCCGATGTTTAAGCTGCATTGAGAAAAGGCAGAGGAACAAGAGATGCAATTGCCAACATCGGTTGGTTCATAGAAAAAGCAAGAGACATCCAGAGAAACATCTACTTCTGCTTTGCCAACTATGCCACAGCATTTGACTGGTGGATCACATCAAATTGTGGGCAATACACAAAGAGATCGGTATACCTGACCAACTTCCCTGACTCTTGAGTAATCTGTATGCACGTCAAGAAGCAACATTTAGAACTGGACATGGAACAATGACTGGTTCCAAACAGGGAAAGGAGTACATCAAGGCTGTACATTGTAACCTTGCTTACTTAACTTATATTCAGAGTACATCATGTAAATATCAGATTGGATGAAGCACAAGATGGAATGAAGATTGCCAGGAGAAATATGAATAAATTCAGAAATGCAGACAACACCACGCTTAAGGCAGAAAGCATAAAGAAACCAAAGACCATCTTGATGAGGGTGAAAGAGGATAGAGAGAAATCAACATCCGAAAAACCAAGGTCATGGCATCCGGTCCAATCATGTTATGGCAAATAGGGGGGGAGACAATGGAAACAGTGACAGACTTTATTTTCGTGGGCTTCAACATCACAGCAGATGCTGACTGCAGCCATGAAATTAAAAGTCACTTGCTCCATGGAAGAAAAGCCATGACTGACCCAGAAAGCATATCAAAAAGCAGAGACATCACTTTGCTGCCAGAGGTCCGTATGTCAAAGCGAAGGTTGTTTCAGTAGCCGAATATGGATGTGATTGTTAGACCATAAAGACAGCTGAGGACTGAATAATTGATGCTTTTGAACTGTGGTGGTAGAGAAGATTCTTTAGAGTCCCTTGGCCTGCAAGGAAATCAAACCCGTCAACCCTAACGGAAATCAATCCTGATTATTCACTAGAAGGACTGACATTGTAGCTGAAACTCCAGTTCTTTGTCCACCTGATGCAAAGAACTGACTCATTGGAAAAGATTCTGATGCTGGCAAGGAATGAAGGCCAGAGGAGAAGGAGATGACAGAGGATGAGATGGTTGGATGGCATCGGGGATTCGATGGACTTGAGTTTCAGCAAGCTCTGGGAGTTGGTGATGGACAGGGAAGCCTGGTGTGCTGCAGTCCATGGGGCTGCACAGAGTCATGTCGGGAGCCACGTCAGGCGTTACTGACAAAATGGAGGCACGGCCCAAAGCCCCTCTCTTTCTCCCACAAGCACGGACCTGGGATGAAGCAGTTGGGCCTTGTGATTCTGACTTTTTCTTTCCTCTCCTTGGCTGAGTTGACTACAAAGGAACATTAAGGTTCTTAATGTTCTTGAGAGGAGCACGAGAAGGCAGAAAGCCTTGTCTGCAGCTGTGCTCAGAGAAAAATTCATAAAGCTAATCCCTGACATTTGTTCAAGGACTTTTACAAAAGAGTGTTCCAGGATGAGCAAAGAGGTCAGCTTGAGGCCACGGGACGGACTGCTATCTGAGGCCTATTTGTGAGGAAAATGTTTATGGCAAAGGCATTTACTGAATTTAGAGCTTAGAAATAATTAAATAGTTAGAAGTTAAAGATTTAAGGAACACTGTAATGTTAGCATATTTTATTATAGCTGATAGATTTAGGAAATTTAAAGATACTAATAGCTAGAAGCCTTTTTAAGAGATAGTGAGCTCAGGATGTTAGGGGCAAATAGGATTTAGAAAGATAAGAAACAAACGGAGGAATGTAGCATGAGTTACAATATAATGACAAGTTAACGATAGGACACATTAAGAGGAAGTAGATAATAGATGGTAAAGCTGAGTCCGAGAGAATCGCTGAAGCAGGAACTCTGTTTGAAGAGCAACAATGATTTATGGAGATAATAAATCTGAATATAAGAAAACTGAAAATGTCAAACTTCTGACCTAATGCTTTTGTAAAAGTATAAAAGAAAACCTTAAACTTGAAATAAATGTGCAGTCCAGGAAAACTGAGAGGCTGCGTGGTTACTCACGGACACCATCCCTCCCTTCAGATTGAATCCCTGGCTGCTGGAGCTGGACTCTGGCAGAGTCGGGCACAACTGAACGACTGAAAAGAACTGATTGCAATAGGGAGAATGTTTTGAACACACGTTCTTAACATGTCTCAAAATGGAAGAGAAAATGATATTTCTTTAACATGAAAGGATAAGCAGGGTGAGCAACAACTCTGTGTGTGTGTGTGTGTGTGTGAGTTTGTGTATCTGTGTGTGTGTGTATGTGTGTGTGTGTGTGTGTGTGTGTGTGTGTGTGTGTGTCTGTGAGAGATGGGGCAAGAGGTGGGGATGGATGAACAGACAGCTTGATGGGGCAGTGTGACAGGAAGTGTTTCTTTCTGTAGTGAGCTGATTCTTAGAATGAGCTGTTAAGGGAGCCAGAAAGGTCTGACGCTTAGTGCTTGCTCAAGCATGGGGGAAAGCTGAAGTTCAGAGGAGAGAAGGTTGGTTAAAGCTTAGCCAAGCCAAATCAGTGGGTATATTATGGATGACTGTGAGCACTTGGCCAGTCTCTGCTGTTGTTTAAGAGAGGCAAAGTCAGCCCTTAGACAGTATTGTTGTTACCAAAATTGCAAGTCCATGTGCTTGATGCAGAATGAGGCCCATCAAAACTTAAGGTTTGAGTTTGGGACAGGGAAAGGTTTATTACAGGTTCATACAAGGATGAGGGTGGCTCTTGCCCTGAGAACCCAAAGTTACTGAACGTGTTCAGTAAGTATGTTTAACAGCACAGGTTAGAGAAAGTTGTGGTAAGTTGTTTGAGACTTCGTGGTGTCACACCCTTTGTGCTTAAGGTTAGGTCATGGTCAGGTAATGATGTTCCTAAATATCTCTATCAGATGGATGTCATTTTCTGTCCTGACAAGAGAGGGCAAAGTCTCAAGGAACAACTTTCCCCATGAAATGTCCCATCCTGGTCAAACAGAAACAGGTTTCAATTGGCAGCTCCTTCAGGGCAAGCTTCCCATATTCTACCCAGCTCTCATCCTCGATGGAGCCAGGTACCCAACACAATAGGTCCTGTCTCCTCAAGCTGTCCAACTGAGGAGACCAGTTCTCACAGACTGAGACCCAGAAAGATGGCCACCTGCTATTAAGTTGCAGAGACAGGGATGGGGGAGAGGTTCACCGCTCCTCACGGCCTGGGCCAAGGCTAGTGGAGGGACTTAGTGAGGGCTCTGAATCACTAAAGGATGTAGTCCCCAGTCTATTCCCTGGGACCATCCAGCTCACCCACTGGCGCAACGTTGGGTGATCTCCAGGCCCTCCAAAAGCATGCCAGAATCTCTCTTCTCTCACTTTCCACCTGATGACCACCACACCACCCTTACTTAATCACTTCCCCAATGGTCCCTCATTGACAGTAACTGTGGGCAGGGCCCACTGAGGTGTTGATCAATAGCTGAGCAGGACAATGAATGGCCACTCCTTGACAGTTGGCGGCTTGTAAATGGGGCCACCTGAGGCACCAAGCAAGGCTGAGCCACACCTGTTGCCTAGGAACAGGGTGGGTTGAAAAGAAGCACACCAATGGCGAACTGCACAGGGCTGTGCTCACTGTGCTCTGTTACACTGTGCATAGAATAAGAATCACTGTGAGGTTAAGGTTTGTCAAAGTCGTTCTCAAGGTGGGCTGGCTTTCACATTCTTGTTGGCTTTGAAATATTAGCTATGCTATATGCGGCACATGTGATCATGTGGCAGCTGTGGGAGGGGCATATAGATGAGCACGGCTCACAGGCATGCCTGGCAATACAATGAAAAGAATGATGTACCAAAGTTAAAGAAACCTGTGAAATCAAATCCTGATTTGGAGCAGAGTCAATTAAACAGAGTAAAGCACACTGGACCCAACGTCTCCTTAGGTAACAGAGCAGCATGAGCACAGCCCTTAGCAGGTAGCCATTGCTGTGCCTGATGACTCCACATCCTGTTACTAAGCAACCGGTCTTGCCTAGCAATTGGACAGTGCAACCCTGGGCCCTGCCCATAAGCAACCAACTATCAATGAGGTACCTACTGGTACTTCTCCTGCTCAGCTATTGGTCAGCTCCACAGTGGGCCCTATCTGATGATCACTGTGAATGTGGGCCCACTGGGGAAGTGACTCACTCAAGAGTTAGGGGCACAGTGGTAAACGGACTCTTGCCTTTGGGCACCTTCCTTTTCTTTTCTTCATTTTTTTGTAAATCGGGAATGTATTTCTGGTAGATGGGGCAAGGTGAGTTTCCCTCCTCAATATGAGAGTTGAAGTGTCCCCAACAATATTAGTGGAGGAGGCATTTAACACTTTCTTTGCTCTGAAGTGTAATCTTATGGAGACGGTGTATAGATCTTGGGGCAACGGACTGAAGATGCACCAAGCCTTGGGGTCTCTAAAGCTCATTGGAGTAGAAAAAACTTCCAACCTGTTCTTAATTACCTGCTTGTTCTTAAGTTCCTGAAGCCCCTCAAGAACCCCTGATAGGAAGAGGGTGGTCTAAAGATGAAGTGACTAGAGGACTCTGAAGTGCTGAAATGGGATGAAAAGTGTTTGGCAGAGGTTCATACAGGGATGGAGGGGGCAGGAGTGTGGAAGTGGGACATCCAAGTCCAAGAATAAAGGGCACTGAAGGAAAGTCTGAGGGTCATGAGAAGAAACACCATGCCCCTGAATCACCACTCCCCAGAATCAAACACACAGAGGGGTCAAGGGTGGGAAAGGTGTATCATGGCCTCCCTCAGCACCCACTAACCCATGTTGATGGGCACAGTGGTACATTGTGATGTCTAAGACCCCAAAGCCACCATTGGCTGGGGGAGTGCCTAGCTGACCAATCAGAGTGAAGGGTGTGGCTCCTCATTGTCCTGGGAAGGTATATATAGGGAGGTCAGAGGCAGAGATTCTGGGTTAGGCCACTTCATGGTGTCATCATGGCTACGGTAACCAGGAAGCCACGGCAGCCAAGAAGAGTTGCAGTGCGGTTTGCTTCCAGCATGAAAGGAAGAAAGAAGACCCTTTGGCAACGGAGATACAGAGGCAGTGTCAAGGTAAGATGATTCCATCGACACTCCCCAGGTTCTCCATTGACTTTGGTGCCCAAGACCTCTACACTGCCCTTGCCTGGCGCAAAAGTCCTCATCAGGCCACCTCCCTTTTCATGAAATCTCCCTTCCAACTCAGTTGTTATACTCTTTCCTCAAAACTCATACCCTTCTTTTGTCTTTCAAGGCACGAAATAAGACCGTGAGCGTCAGAAGACCTCTAAAAGGAACCTTGAGAAAGAAAATCCGATCGTACGCCACTCCGTCGAAGAAGGTGAAGAAAACAAGAGAAGCAAACTGTTTTCTCCGTTCCTGTGCACGTGAGAACCTGAACCAAAGCCGCAAAAGGTACCAAACTAGGAGTCAGAGTCAAAGAAGGAGGCAGAATCAAAAGAGAAGATAAGCTCAGCCACCCCAGAATGAGAGACCCTGGAGAAGTACAACCTGGGCAGCCAGTAACTGAATAGAAAAGGTCAGACAGTTTAGAATTGTGTCTCCAGTGGTCTGCTTTCTTAGAAATGGTTAACCAGGAAAAGACTGACTCTCAC
Organism: Capricornis sumatraensis; assembly: GCF_032405125.1. NCBI lineage: Eukaryota > Metazoa > Chordata > Mammalia > Artiodactyla > Bovidae > Capricornis > Capricornis sumatraensis. The sequence goes on along the minus strand of NC_091092.1, from coordinate 60,467,842 downwards.
ACTAACATAGTAAACTGATGGCTGCGATTAAAATAAACATCGAATGGTGAGAAGATGATATTTGTGTGTGTGTGAATTTTCTGATGGGAAGGGAGGGAAGGAAGAAAAGAGGTGGGCACCTGAGTGGGGAGGGGTGTGCGGTCCCGAGAGATTGGGGGACAGACCCTGAGGTCCCCAGTTAGCCAGAGAGGAGAGGCCTGGACTGGGTCAGGAGTCTGCACTGAAGATGGCGAACCCTGCTTAGCAATTGATCTCAGCGGCAAGGAGTAGTGGTGTGGTGTTACTGCCATTGTTTGGGGTGTGGAATGACATTAGGGTCTAGATTGCCAGAACCCAGATGGGAAGAGGGTTTCACATGGGGATGGTGAATGTCATAGTTCCCCTGAGAGAGGCAGGCAGAAATCACATCCTGGCCACTTATGTCATAATGGGCTTTGTTGCATCACTCACCTTTGCTGTCAGCTAAAGGTGCTCAGGAGGCACAAAATGCTGATACAACTGAAACCCACAACCAGCACTCCCAAAGATTAAAATAATGTTTGGAGGGAACAGACCAAATATCACTTAGGCCACTGTTTTCCTAAGAAATTGGTGGGAGCAGTGTGTTCCCAAGGGCAGGGCAGTGGAGGTGGCCCAATCCCGGTGCAGAAGACAAACAGGATCACCACACACGGATAATCTTTTTGGGTGGTGGGCACCATGCAGTTTGTGGGATCTTAGTTCCCTGACCAGGGATTGAACCGGTTCCCCTTCCAGTGAAAGCATGGAGTCCTAACCCCTGGACAGCCAGAGAAGTCAGGACAGAGACTTTTGATACAAGTATTAACATGAGACTGAGTAAAAGCTGGTCTTATATGAATCATCATCCCCTAGTATTTCTAAATAACTACAGTCGTCAAACCTTCTTCCCCCAAAAAATCTTTTGTAGTCCAAGCTCTGCAAGTTTTTGTGGTTTAAATATAAGAGTATGGGGTATCTCATTTGAAGGCAAATTAGAAGTGGTCAAACAAGAGATGGCAAGGGTGAACGTCGACCTTCTAGGAATCAGCGAACTAAAATGGACTGGAATGGGTGAATTTAACTCAGATGACCATTATCTCTAGTACTGCGGGCAGGAACTCCTCAGAAGACATGGAGTAGCCATCATAGTCAACAAAAGAGTCCGAAATGCAGTACTTGGACGCAATCTCACAAACGACAGAATGATCTCTGTTCGTCTCCAAGGCAAACCATTCAATAGCACAGTTATCCAAGTCTCTGCCCCAAGCAGTAACGCTGAAGAAACTGAAGTTGAATGGTTTTATGAAGACCTACAAGACCTTTTAGAACGAACCCCCCCCCAAAAGATGTCCTTTTCATTAGAGGGGTCTGGAATGCAAAAGTAGGAAGTCAAGAAACACCTGGAGCAACAGGCAAATTTGGCCTTGGAGTGCAGAATGAAGCAGGGCAAAGACTAATAGAGTTTCGCCAAGAAAATGCACTGGTCACAGCAAATACCCTCTTCCAACAACACAAGTAAGACTCTACACATGGACATCACCAGATGGTCAACACCGAAATCAGATTGATTATATCCTTTGCCGCCAAAGATGGAGAAGCTCTATACAGTCAACAAAAACAAGACCAGGAGCAGACTGTGGCTCAGGTCATGAACTCCTTATTACCAAATCCAGACTCAAATGGAAGAAAATAGGGAAAAACCACTAGAGCATTCAGGTATGACTTCAATCAAATCCCTTATGATTATGCAGTGGAAGTGAGAAATAGATTTAAGGGCCCAGATCTGATAGATAGAGTGCCTGATGAACTATGGAATGAGGTTGGTGACATTGTACAGGAGGCAGGGATCAAGACCACCCCCATGGAAAAGAAATGCAAAAAAAGCACAATGGCTGTCTGGGGAGGCCTTACAAATAGCTGTGAAAAGAAGAGGAGCAAAAAGCAAAGGAGAAAAGCAAAGATATAAGCATCTGAATGCAGAGTTGGTGATGGACAGGGAGGCCTGGCGTGCAGTGACTCATGGGGTCACAAAGAGTCGGACACGACTGAGCGACTGAAGCGAACTAACGGGGAAACACACATGACACCAAAGAATTTATGTCTATTTTTGCCATTAAATAAAACAAATGCAGACTAATGTGAGAAGGAACTGTATTTGACACGACAATGGTGAGAGGGCCATCGCCCACACAGCAAAAGTAATGGTGAAAATTCTCCAAGATAAGCTTCAACAGTACGTAGACCAAGAACATTCCGATGTTTAAGCTGCATTGAGAAAAGGCAGAGGAACAAGAGATGCAATTGCCAACATCGGTTGGTTCATAGAAAAAGCAAGAGACATCCAGAGAAACATCTACTTCTGCTTTGCCAACTATGCCACAGCATTTGACTGGTGGATCACATCAAATTGTGGGCAATACACAAAGAGATCGGTATACCTGACCAACTTCCCTGACTCTTGAGTAATCTGTATGCACGTCAAGAAGCAACATTTAGAACTGGACATGGAACAATGACTGGTTCCAAACTGGGAAAGGAGTACATCAAGGCTGTACATTGTAACCTTGCTTACTTAACTTATATTCAGAGTACATCATGTAAATATCAGATTGGATGAAGCACAAGATGGAATGAAGATTGCCAGGAGAAATATGAATAAATTCAGAAATGCAGACAACACCACGCTTAAGGCAGAAAGCATAAAGAAACCAAAGACCATCTTGATGAGGGTGAAAGAGGATAGAGAGAAATCAACATCCGAAAAACCAAGGTCATGGCATCCGGTCCAATCATGTTATGGCAAATAGGGGGGGAGACAATGGAAACAGTGACAGACTTTATTTTCGTGGGCTTCAACATCACAGCAGATGCTGACTGCAGCCATGAAATTAAAAGTCACTTGCTCCATGGAAGAAAAGCCATGACTGACCCAGAAAGCATATCAAAAAGCAGAGACATCACTTTGCTGCCAGAGGTCCGTATGTCAAAGCGAAGGTTGTTTCAGTAGCCGAATATGGATGTGATTGTTAGACCATAAAGACAGCTGAGGACTGAATAATTGATGCTTTTGAACTGTGGTGGTAGAGAAGATTCTTTAGAGTCCCTTGGCCTGCAAGGAAATCAAACCCGTCAACCCTAACGGAAATCAATCCTGATTATTCACTAGAAGGACTGACATTGTAGCTGAAACTCCAGTTCTTTGTCCACCTGATGCAAAGAACTGACTCATTGGAAAAGATTCTGATGCTGGCAAGGAATGAAGGCCAGAGGAGAAGGAGATGACAGAGGATGAGATGGTTGGATGGCATCGGGGATTCGATGGACTTGAGTTTCAGCAAGCTCTGGGAGTTGGTGATGGACAGGGAAGCCTGGTGTGCTGCAGTCCATGGGGCTGCACAGAGTCATGTCGGGAGCCACGTCAGGCGTTACTGACAAAATGGAGGCACGGCCCAAAGCCCCTCTCTTTCTCCCACAAGCACGGACCTGGGATGAAGCAGTTGGGCCTTGTGATTCTGACTTTTTCTTTCCTCTCCTTGGCTGAGTTGACTACAAAGGAACATTAAGGTTCTTAATGTTCTTGAGAGGAGCACGAGAAGGCAGAAAGCCTTGTCTGCAGCTGTGCTCAGAGAAAAATTCATAAAGCTAATCCCTGACATTTGTTCAAGGACTTTTACAAAAGAGTGTTCCAGGATGAGCAAAGAGGTCAGCTTGAGGCCACGGGACGGACTGCTATCTGAGGCCTATTTGTGAGGAAAATGTTTATGGCAAAGGCATTTACTGAATTTAGAGCTTAGAAATAATTAAATAGTTAGAAGTTAAAGATTTAAGGAACACTGTAATGTTAGCATATTTTATTATAGCTGATAGATTTAGGAAATTTAAAGATACTAATAGCTAGAAGCCTTTTTAAGAGATAGTGAGCTCAGGATGTTAGGGGCAAATAGGATTTAGAAAGATAAGAAACAAACGGAGGAATGTAGCATGAGTTACAATATAATGACAAGTTAACGATAGGACACATTAAGAGGAAGTAGATAATAGATGGTAAAGCTGAGTCCGAGAGAATCGCTGAAGCAGGAACTCTGTTTGAAGAGCAACAATGATTTATGGAGATAATAAATCTGAATATAAGAAAACTGAAAATGTCAAACTTCTGACCTAATGCTTTTGTAAAAGTATAAAAGAAAACCTTAAACTTGAAATAAATGTGCAGTCCAGGAAAACTGAGAGGCTGCGTCGTTACTCACGGACACCATCCCTCCCTTCAGATTGAATCCCTGGCTGCTGGAGCTGGACTCTGGCAGAGTCGGGCACAACTGAACGACTGAAAAGAACTGATTGCAATAGGGAGAATGTTTTGAACACACGTTCTTAACATGTCTCAAAATGGAAGAGAAAATGATATTTCTTTAACATGAAAGGATAAGCAGGGTGAGCAACAACTCTGTGTGTGTGTGTGTGTGTGTGAGTTTGTGTATCTGTGTGTGTGTGTGTATGTGTGTGTGTGTGTGTGTGTGTGTGTGTGTGTGTGTGTCTGTGAGAGATGGGGCAAGAGGTGGGGATGGATGAACAGACAGCTTGATGGGGCAGTGTGACAGGAAGTGTTTCTTTCTGTAGTGAGCTGATTCTTAGAATGAGCTGTTAAGGGAGCCAGAAAGGTCTGACGCTTAGTGCTTGCTCAAGCATGGGGGAAAGCTGAAGTTCAGAGGAGAGAAGGTTGGTTAAAGCTTAGCCAAGCCAAATCAGTGGGTATATTATGGATGACTGTGAGCACTTGGCCAGTCTCTGCTGTTGTTTAAGAGAGGCAAAGTCAGCCCTTAGACAGTATTGTTGTTACCAAAATTGCAAGTCCATGTGCTTGATGCAGAATGAGGCCCATCAAAACTTAAGGTTTGAGTTTGGGACAGGGAAAGGTTTATTACAGGTTCATACAAGGATGAGGGTGGCTCTTGCCCTGAGAACCCAAAGTTACTGAACGTGTTCAGTAAGTATGTTTAACAGCACAGGTTAGAGAAAGTTGTGGTAAGTTGTTTGAGACTTCGTGGTGTCACACCCTTTGTGCTTAAGGTTAGGTCATGGTCAGGTAATGATGTTCCTAAATATCTCTATCAGATGGATGTCATTTTCTGTCCTGACAAGAGAGGGCAAAGTCTCAAGGAACAACTTTCCCCATGAAATGTCCCATCCTGGTCAAACAGAAACAGGTTTCAATTGGCAGCTCCTTCAGGGCAAGCTTCCCATATTCTACCCAGCTCTCATCCTCGATGGAGCCAGGTACCCAACACAATAGGTCCTGTCTCCTCAAGCTGTCCAACTGAGGAGACCAGTTCTCACAGACTGAGACCCAGAAAGATGGCCACCTGCTATTAAGTTGCAGAGACAGGGATGGGGGAGAGGTTCACCGCTCCTCACGGCCTGGGCCAAGGCTAGTGGAGGGACTTAGTGAGGGCTCTGAATCACTAAAGGATGTAGTCCCCAGTCTATTCCCTGGGACCATCCAGCTCACCCACTGGCGCAACGTTGGGTGATCTCCAGGCCCTCCAAAAGCATGCCAGAATCTCTCTTCTCTCACTTTCCACCTGATGACCACCACACCACCCTTACTTAATCACTTCCCCAATGGTCCCTCATTGACAGTAACTGTGGGCAGGGCCCACTGAGGTGTTGATCAATAGCTGAGCAGGACAATGAATGGCCACTCCTTGACAGTTGGCGGCTTGTAAATGGGGCCACCTGAGGCACCAAGCAAGGCTGAGCCACACCTGTTGCCTAGGAACAGGGTGGGTTGAAAAGAAGCACACCAATGGCGAACTGCACAGGGCTGTGCTCACTGTGCTCTGTTACACTGTGCATAGAATAAGAATCACTGTGAGGTTAAGGTTTGTCAAAGTCGTTCTCAAGGTGGGCTGGCTTTCACATTCTTGTTGGCTTTGAAATATTAGCTATGCTATATGCGGCACATGTGATCATGTGGCAGCTGTGGGAGGGGCATATAGATGAGCACGGCTCACAGGCATGCCTGGCAATACAATGAAAAGAATGATGTACCAAAGTTAAAGAAACCTGTGAAATCAAATCCTGATTTGGAGCAGAGTCAATTAAACAGAGTAAAGCACACTGGACCCAACGTCTCCTTAGGTAACAGAGCAGCATGAGCACAGCCCTTAGCAGGTAGCCATTGCTGTGCCTGATGACTCCACATCCTGTTACTAAGCAACCGGTCTTGCCTAGCAATTGGACAGTGCAACCCTGGGCCCTGCCCATAAGCAACCAACTATCAATGAGGTACCTACTGGTACTTCTCCTGCTCAGCTATTGGTCAGCTCCACAGTGGGCCCTATCTGATGATCACTGTGAATGTGGGCCCACTGGGGAAGTGACTCACTCAAGAGTTAGGGGCACAGTGGTAAACGGACTCTTGCCTTTGGGCACCTTCCTTTTCTTTTCTTCATTTTTTTGTAAATCGGGAATGTATTTCTGGTAGATGGGGCAAGGTGAGTTTCCCTCCTCAATATGAGAGTTGAAGTGTCCCCAACAATATTAGTGGAGGAGGCATTTAACACTTTCTTTGCTCTGAAGTGTAATCTTATGGAGACGGTGTATAGATCTTGGGGCAACGGACTGAAGATGCACCAAGCCTTGGGGTCTCTAAAGCTCATTGGAGTAGAAAAAACTTCCAACCTGTTCTTAATTACCTGCTTGTTCTTAAGTTCCTGAAGCCCCTCAAGAACCCCTGATAGGAAGAGGGTGGTCTAAAGATGAAGTGACTAGAGGACTCTGAAGTGCTGAAATGGGATGAAAAGTGTTTGGAAGAGGTTCATACAGGGATGGAGGGGGCAGGAGTGTGGAAGGGGGACATCCAAGTCCAAAAATAAAGGGCACTGAAGGAAAGTCTGAGGGTCATGAGAAGAAACACCATGCCCCTGAATCACCACTCCCCAGAATCAAACACACAGAGGGGTCAAGGGTGGGAAAGGTGTATCATGGCCTCCCTCAGCACCCACTAACCCATGTTGATGGGCACAGTGGTACATTGTGATGTCTAAGACCCCAAAGCCACCATTGGCTGGGGGAGTGCCTAGCTGACCAATCAGAGTGAAGGGTGTGGGTCCTCATTGTCCTGGGAAGGTATATATAGGGAGGTCAGAGGCAGAGATTCTGGGTTAGGCCACTTCATGGTGTCATCATGGCTACGGTAACCAGGAAGCCACGGCAGCCAAGAAGAGTTGCAGTGCGGTTTGCTTCCAGCATGAAAGGAAGAAAGAAGACCCTTTGGCAACGGAGATACAGAGGCAGTGTCAAGGTAAGATGATTCCATCGACACTCCCCAGGTTCTCCATTGACTTTGGTGCCCAAGACCTCTACACTGCCCTTGCCTGGCGCAAAAGTCCTCATCAGGCCACCTCCCTTTTCATGAAATCTCCCTTCCAACTCAGTTGTTATACTCTTTCCTCAAAACTCATACCCTTCTTTTGTCTTTCAAGGCACGAAATAAGACCGTGAGCGTCAGAAGACCTCTAAAAGGAACCTTGAGAAAGAAAATCCGATCGTACGCCACTCCGTCGAAGAAGGTGAAGAAAACAAGAGAAGCAAACTGTTTTCTCCGTTCCTGTGCACGTGAGAACCTGAACCAAAGCCGCAAAAGGTACCAAACTAGGAGTCAGAGTCAAAGAAGGAGGCAGAATCAAAAGAGAAGATAAGCTCAGCCACCCCAGAATGAGAGACCCTGGAGAAGTACAACCTGGGCAGCCAGTAACTGAATAGAAAAGGTCAGACAGTTTAGAATTGTGTCTCCAGTGGTCTGCTTTCTTAGAAATGGTTAACCAGGAAAAGACTGACTCTCACACTAACATAGTAAACTGATGGCTGCGATTAAAATAAACATCGAATGGTGAGAAGATGATACTTGTGTGTGTGTGAATTTTCTGATGGGAAGGGAGGGAAGGAAGAAAAGAGGTGGGCACCTGAGTGGGGAGGGGTGCGCGGTCCCGAGAGATTGGGGGACAGACCCTGAGGTCCCCAGTTAGCCAGAGAGGAGAGGCCTGGACTGGGTCAGGAGTCTGCACTGAAGATGGCGAACCCTGCTTAGCAATTGATCTCAGCGGCAAGGAGTAGTGGTGTGGTGTTACTGCCATTGTTTGGGGTGTGGAATGACATTAGGGTCTAGATTGCCAGAACCCAGATGGGAAGAGGGTTTCACATGGGGATGGTGAATGTCATAGTTCCCCTGAGAGAGGCAGGCAGAAATCACATCCTGGCCACTTATGTCATAATGGGCTTTGTTGCATCACTCACCTTTGCTGTCAGCTAAAGGTGCTCAGGAGGCACAAAATGCTGATACAACTGAAACCCACAACCAGCACTCCCAAAGATTAAAATAATGTTTGGAGGGAACAGACCAAATATCACTTAGGCCACTGTTTTCCTAAGAAATTGGTGGGAGCAGTGTGTTCCCAAGGGCAGGGCAGTGGAGGTGGCCCAATCCCGGTGCAGAAGACAAACAGGATCACCACACACGGATAATCTTTTTGGGTGGTGGGCACCATGCAGTTTGTGGGATCTTAGTTCCCTGACCAGGGATTGAACCGGTTCCCCTTCCAGTGAAAGCATGGAGTCCTAACCCCTGGACAGCCAGAGAAGTCAGGACAGAGACTTTTGATACAAGTATTAACATGAGACTGAGTAAAAGCTGGTCTTATATGAATCATCATCCCCTAGTATTTCTAAATAACTACAGTCGTCAAACCTTCTTCCCCAAAAAAATCTTCTGTAGTCCAAGCTCTGCAAGTTTTTGTGGTTTAAATATAAGAGTATGGGGTATCTCATTTGAAGGCAAATTGGAAGTGGTCAAACAAGAGATGGCAAGGGTGAACGTCGACATTCTAGGAATCAGCGAACTAAAATGGACTGGAATGGGTGAATTTAACTCAGATGACCATTATATCTAGTACTGCGGGCAGGAACTCCTCAGAAGACATGGAGTAGCCATCATAGTCAACAAAAGAGTCCGAAATGCAGTACTTGGACGCAGTCTCACAAACGACAGAATGATCTCTGTTCGTCTCCAAGGCAAACCATTCAATAGCACAGTTATCCAAGTCTATGCCCCAAGCAGTAACGCTGAAGAAACTGAAGTTGAACGGTTTTATGAAGACCTACAAGACCTTTTAGAACGAACCCCCCAAAAAGATGTCCTTTTCATTAGAGGGGTCTGGAATGCAAAAGTAGGAAGTCAAGAAACACCTGGAGCAACAGGCAAATTTGGCCTTGGAGTGCAGAATGAAGCAGGGCAAAGACTAATAGAGTTTCGCCAAGAAAATGCACTGGTCACAGCAAATACCCTCTTCCAACAACACAAGTAAGACTCTACACATGGACATCACCAGATGGTCAACACCGAAATCAGATTGATTATATCCTTTGCCGCCAAAGATGGAGAAGCTCTATACAGTCAACAAAAACAAGACCAGGAGCAGACTGTGGCTCAGGTCATGAACTCCTTATTACCAAATCCAGACTCAAATGGAAGAAAATAGGGAAAAACCACTAGAGCATTCAGGTATGACTTCAATCAAGTCCCTTATGATTATGCAGTGGAAGTGAGAAATAGATTTAAGGGCCCAGATCTGATAGATAGAGTGCCTGATGAACTATGGAATGAGGTTGGTGACATTGTACAGGAGGCAGGGATCAAGACCACCCCCATGGAAAAGAAATGCAAAAAAGCACAATGGCTGTCTGGGGAGGCCTTACAAATAGCTGTGAAAAGAAGAGGAGCAAAAAGCAAAGGAGAAAAGCAAAGATATAAGCATCTGAATGCAGAGTTGGTGATGGACAGGGAGGCCTGGCGTGCTGTGACTCATGGGGTCACAAAGAGTCGGACACGACTGAGCGACTGAAGCGAACTAACGGGGAAACACACATGACACCAAAGAATTTATGTCTATTTTTGCCATTAAATAATACAAATGCAGACTAATGTGAGAAGGAACTGTATTTGACACGACAATGGTGAGAGGGCCATCGCCCACACAGCAAAAGTAATGGTGAAAATTCTCCAGGATAAGCTTCAACAGTACGTAGACCAAGAACATTCCAATGTTTAAGCTGCATTGAGAAAAGGCAGAGGAACAAGAGATGCAATTGCCAACATCGGTTGGTTCATAGAAAAAGCAAGAGACATCCAGAGAAACATCTACTTCTGCTTTGCCAACTATGCCACAGCATTTGACTGGTGGATCACATCAAATTGTGGGCAATACTCAAAGAGATCGGTATACCTGACCAACTTCCCTGACTCTTGAGAAATCTGTATGCACGTCAAGAAGCAACATTTAGAACTGGACATGGAACAATGACTGGTTCCAAACTGGGAAAGGAGTACATCAAGGCTGTACATTGTAACCTTGCTTACTTAACTTATATTCAGTGTACATCATGTAAATATCAGATTGGATGAAGCACAAGATGGAATGAAGATTGCCAGGAGAAATATGAATAAATTCAGAAATGCAGACAACACCACGCTTAAGGCAGAAAGCATAAAGAAACCAAAGACCATCTTGATGAGGGTGAAAGAGGATAGAGAGAAAGCTAACTTAAATCAACATCCGAAAAACCAAGGTCATGGCATCCGGTCCAATCATGTTATGGCAAATAGGGGGGGAGACAATGGAAACAGTGACAGACTTTATTTTCGTGGGCTTCAACATCACAGCAGATGCTGACTGCAGCCATGAAATTAAAAGTCCCTTGCTCCATGGAAGAAAAGCCATGACTGACCCAGAAAGCATATCAAAAAGCAGAGACATCACTTTGCTGCCAGAGGTCCGTATGTCAAAGCGAAGGTTGTTTCAGTAGCCGAATATGGATGTGATTGTTAAACCATAAAGACAGCTGAGGACTGAATAATTGATGCTTTTGAACTGTGGTGGTAGAGAAGATTCTTGAGAGTCCCTTGGCCTGCAAGGAAATCAAACTCGTCAACCCTAACGGAAATCAATCCTGATTATTCACTAGAAGGACTGACATTGTAGCTGAAACTCCAGTTCTTTGTCCACCTGATGCAAAGAACTGACTCATTGGAAAAGATTCTGATGCTGGCAAGGAATGAAGGCCAGAGGAGAAGGAGATGACAGAGGATGAGATGGTTGGATGGCATCGGGGATTCGATGGACTTGAGTTTCAGCAAGCTCTGGGAGTTGGTGATGGACAGGGAAGCCTGGTGTGCTGCAGTCCATGGGGCTGCACAGAGTCATGTCGGGAGCCATGTCAGGCGTTACTGACAAAATGGAGGCACGGCCCAAAGCCCCTCTCTTTCTCCCACAAGCACGGACCTGGGATGAAGCAGTTGGGCCTTGTGATTCTGACTTTTTCTTTCCTCTCCTTGGCTGAGTTGACTACAAAGGAACATTAAGGTTCTTAATGTTCTTGAGAGGAGCACGAGAAGGCAGAAAGCCTTGTCTGCAGCTGTGCTCAGAGAAAAATTCATAAAGCTAATCCCTGACATTTGTTCAAGGACTTTTACAAAAGAGTGTTCCAGGATGAGCAAAGAGGTCAGCTTGAGGCCACGGGAGGGATTGCTATCTGAAGCCTATTTGTGAGGAAAATGTTTATGGCAAAGGCATTTACTGAATTTAGAGCTTAGAAATAATTAAATAGTTAGAAGTTAAAGATTTAAGGAACGCTGTAAGGGTAGCATATTTTATTATAGCTGATAGATTTAGGAAATTTAAAGATACTAATAGCTAGAAGCCTTTTTAAGAGATAGTGAGCTCAGGATGTTAGGGGCAAATAGGATTTAGAAAGATAAGAAACAAACGGAGGAATGTAGCATGAGTTACAATATAATCACAAGTTAACGATAGGACACATTAAGAGGAAGTAGATAATAGATGGTAAAGCTGAGTCCGAGAGAATCGCTGAAGCAGGAACTCTGTTTGAAGAGCAACAATGATTTATGGAGATAATAAATCTGAATATGATAAGAAAACTGAAAATGTCAACCTTCTGACCTAATGCTTTTGTAAAAGTATAAAAGAAAACCTTAAACTTGAAATAAATGTGCAGTCCAGGAAAACTGAGAGGCTGCGTCGTTACTCGCGGACACCATCCCTCCCTTCAGATTGAATCCCTGGCTGCTGGAGCTGGACTCTGGCAGAGTCGGGCACAACTGAACGACTGAAAAGAACTGATTGCAATAGGGAGAATGTTTTGAACACACGTTCTTAACATGTCTCAAAATGGAAGAGAAAATGATATTTCTTTAACATGAAAGGATAAGCAGGGTGAGCAACAACTCTGTGTGTGTGTGTGTGTGTGTGTGTGAGTTTGTGTATCTGTGTGTGTGTGTGTATGTGTGTGTGTGTGTGTGTGTGTGTGTCTGTGAGAGATGGGGCAAGAGGTGGGGATGGATGAACAGACAGCTTGATGGAGCAGTGTGACAGGAAGTGTTTCTTTCTGTAGTGAGCTGATTCTTAGAATGAGCTGTTAAGGGAGCCAGAAAGGTCTGACGCTTAGTGCTTGCTCAAGCTTGGGGGAAAGCTGAAGTTCAGAGGAGAGAAGGTTGGTTAAAGCTTAGCCAAGCCAAATCAGTGGGTATATTATGGATGACTGTGAGCACTTGGCCAGTCTCTGCTGTTGTTTAAGAGAGGCAAAGTCAGCCCTTAGACAGTATTGTTGTTACCAAAATTGCCAGTCCATGTGCTTGATGCAGAATGAGGCCCATGAAAACTTAAGGTTTGAGTTTGGGACAGGGAAAGGTTTATTACAGATTCATACAAGGATGAGGGTGGCTCTTGCCCTGAGAACCCAAAGTTACTGAACGTGTTCAGTAAGTATGTTTAACAGCAAAGGTTAGAGAAAGTTGTGGTAAGTTGTTTGAGACTTCGTGGTGGCACACCCTTTGTGCTTAAGGTTAGGTCATGGTCAGGTAATGATGTTCCTAAATATCTCTATCAGATGGATGTCATTTTCTGTCCTGACAAGAGAGGGAAAAGTCTCAAGGAACAACTTTCCCCATGAAATGTCCCATCCTGGTCAAACAGAAACAGGTTTCAATTGGCAGCTCCTTCAGGGCAAGCTTCCCATATTCTACCCAGCTCTCATCCTCGATGGAGCCAGGTACCCAACACAATAGGTCCTGTCTCCTCAAGCTGTCCAACTGAGGAGACCAGTTCTCACAGACTGAGACCCAGAAAGATGGCCACCTGCTATTAAGTTGCAGAGACAGGGATGGGGGAGAGGTTCACCGCTCCTCACGGCCTGGGCCAAGGCTAGTGGAGGGACTTAGTGAGGGCTCTGAATCACTAAAGGATGTAGTCCCCAGTCTATTCCCTGGGACCATCCAGCTCACCCACTGGCGCAACGTTGGGTGATCTCCAGGCCCTCCAAAAGCATGCCAGAATCTCTCTTCTCTCACTTTCCACCTGATGACCACCACACCACCCTTACTTAATCACTTCCCCAATGGTCCCTCATTGACAGTAACTGTGGGCAGGGCCCACTGAGGTGTTGATCAATAGCTGAGCAGGACAATGAATGGCCACTCCTTGACAGTTGGCGGCTTGTAAATGGGGCCACCTGAGGCACCAAGCAAGGCTGAGCCACACCTGTTGCCTAGGAACAGGGTGGGTTGAAAAGAAGCACACCAATGGAGAACGGCATAGGGCTGTGCTCACTCTGCTCTGTTACACTGTGCATAGAATAAGAATCACTGTGAGGTTAAGGTTTGTCAAAGTCGTTCTCAAGGTGGGCTGGCTTTCACATTCTTGTTGGCTTTGAAATATTAGCTATGCTATATGCGGCACATGTGATCATATGGCAGCTGTGGGAGGGGCATATAGATGAGCACGGCTCACAGGCATGCCTGGCAATACAATGAAAAGAATGATGTACCAATGTTAAAGAAGCCTGTGAAATCAAATCCTGATTAGGAACAGAGTCAATTAAACAGAGTAAAGCACACTGGACCCAACGTCTCCTTAGGTAACAGAGCAGCATGAGCACAGCCCTTAGCAGGTAGCCATTGCTGTGCCTGATGACTCCACATCCTGTTACTCAGCAACCGGTCTTGCCTAGCGATTGGACAGTGCAACCCTGGGCCCTGCCCATAAGCAACCAACTATCAATGAGGTACCTACTGGTACTTCTCCTGCTCAGCTATTGGTCAGCTCCACAGTGGGCCCTATCTGATGATCACTGTGAATGTGGGCCCACTGGGGAAGTGACTCACTCAAGAGTTAGGGGCAGAGTGGTAAACGGACTCTTGCCTTTGGGCACCTTCCTTTTCTTTTCTTCATTATTTTGTAAATCGGGAATGTATTTCTGGTAGATGGGGCAAGGTGAGTTTCCCTCCTCAATATGAGAGTTGAAGTGTCCCCAACAATATTAGTGGAGGAGGCATTTAACACTTTCTTTGCTCTGAAGTGTAATCTTATGGAGACGGTGTATAGATCTTGGGGCAACGGACTGAAGATGCACCAAGCCTTGGGGTCTCTAAAGCTCATTGGAGTAGAAAAAACTTCCAACCTGTTCTTAATTACCTGCTTGTTCTTCAGTTCCTTAAGCCCCTCAAGAACCCCTGATAGGAAGAGGGTGGTCTAAAGATGAAGTGACTAGAGGACTCTGAAGTGCTGAAATGGGATGAAAAGTGTTTGGCAGAGGTTCATACAGGGATGGAGGGGGCAGGAGTGTGGAAGGGGGACATCCAAGTCCAAGAATAAAGGGCACTGAAGGAAAGTCTGAGGGTCATGAGAAGAAACACCATGCCCCTGAATCACCACTCCCCAGAATCAAACACACAGAGGGGTCAAGGGTGGGAAAGGTGTATCATGGCCTCCCTCAGCACCCACTAACCCATGTTGATGGGCACAGTGGTACATTGTGATGTCTAAGACCCCAAAGCCACCATTGGCTGGGGGAGTGCCTAGCTGACCAATCAGAGTGAAGGGTGTGGCTCCTCATTGTCCTGGGAAGGTATATACAGGGAGGTCAGAGGCAGAGATTCTGGGTTAGGCCACTTCATGGTGTCATCATGGCTACGGTAACCAGGAAGCCACGGCAGCCAAGAAGAGTTGCAGTGCGGTTTGCTTCCAGCATGAAAGGAAGAAAGAAGACCCTTTGGCAACGGAGATACAGAGGCAGTGTCAAGGTAAGATGATTCCATCGACACTCCCCAGGTTCTCCATTGACTTTGGTGCCCAAGACCTCTACACTGCCCTTGCCTGGCGCAAAAGTCCTCATCAGGCCACCTCCCTTTTCATGAAATCTCCCTTCCAACTCAGTTGTTATACTCTTTCCTCAAAACTCATACCCTTCTTTTGTCTTTCAAGGCACGAAATATGACCGTGAGCGTCAGAAGACCTCTAAAAGGAACCTTGAGAAAGAAAATCCGATCGTACGCCACTCCGTCGAAGAAGGTGAAGAAAACAAGAGAAGCAAACTGTTTTCTCCGTTCCTGTGCACGTGAGAACCTGAACCAAAGCCGCAAAAGGTACCAAACTAGGAGTCAGAGTCAAAGAAGGAGGCAGAATCAAAAGAGAAGATAAGCTCAGCCACCCCAGAATGAGAGACCCTGGAGAAGTACAACCTGGGCAGCCAGTAACTGAATAGAAAAGGTCAGACAGTTTAGAATTGTGTCTCCAGTGGTCTGCTTTCTTAGCAATGGTTAACCAGGAAAAGACTGACTCTCACACTAACATAGTAAACTGATGGCTGCGATTAAAATAAACATCGAATGGTGAGAAGATGATATTTGTGTGTGTGTGAATTTTCTGATGGGAAGGGAGGGAAGGAAGAAAAGAGGTGGGCACCTGAGTGGGGAGGGGTGCGCGGTCCCGAGAGATTGGGGGACAGACCCTGAGGTCCCCAGTTAGCCAGAGAGGAGAGGCCTGGACTGGGTCAGGAGTCTGCACTGAAGATGGCGAACCCTGCTTAGCAATTGATCTCAGCGGCAAGGAGTAGTGGTGTGGTGTTACTGCCATTGTTTGGGGTGTGGAATGACATTAGGGTCTAGATTGCCAGAACCCAGATGGGAAGAGGGTTTCACATGGGGATGGTGAATGTCATAGTTCCCCTGAGAGAGGCAGGCAGAAATCACATCCTGGCCACTTATGTCATAATGGGCTTTGTTGCATCACTCACCTTTGCTGTCAGCTAAAGGTGCTCAGGAGGCACAAAATGCTGATACAACTGAAACCCACAACCAGCACTCCCAAAGATTAAAATAATGTTTGGAGGGAACAGACCAAATATCACTTAGGCCACTGTTTTCCTAAGAAATTGGTGGGAGCAGTGTGTTCCCAAGGGCAGGGCAGTGGAGGTGGCCCAATCCCGGTGCAGAAGACAAACAGGATCACCACACACGGATAATCTTTTTGGGTGGTGGGCACCATGCAGTTTGTGGGATCTTAGTTCCCTGACCAGGGATTGAACCGGTTCCCCTTCCAGTGAAAGCATGGAGTCCTAACCCCTGGACAGCCAGAGAAGTCAGGACAGAGACTTTTGATACAAGTATTAACATGAGACTGAGTAAAAGCTGGTCTTATATGAATCATCATCCCCTAGTATTTCTAAATAACTACAGTCGTCAAACCTTCTTCCCCCAAAAAATCTTTTGTAGTCCAAGCTCTGCAAGTTTTTGTGGTTTAAATATAAGAGTATGGGGTATCTCATTTGAAGGCAAATTGGAAGTGGTCAAACAAGAGATGGCAAGGGTGAACGTCGACATTCTAGGAATCAGCGAACTAAAATGGACTGGAGTGGGTGAATTTAACTCAGATGACCATTATATCTAGTACTGCGGGCAGGAACTCCTCAGAAGACATGGAGTAGCCATCATAGTCAACAAAAGAGTCCGAAATGCAGTACTTGGACGCAATCTCACAAACGACAGAATGATCTCTGTTCGTCTCCAAGGCAAACCATTCAATAGCACAGTTATCCAAGTCTCTGCCCCAAGCAGTAACGCTGAAGAAACTGAAGTTGAACGGTTTTATGAAGACCTACGAGACCTTTTAGAACGAACCCCCCAAAAAGATGTCCTTTTCATTAGAGGGGTCTGGAATGCAAAAGTAGGAAGTCAAGAAACACCTGGAGCAACAGGCAAATTTGGCCTTGGAGTGCAGAATGAAGCAGGGCAAAGACTAATAGAGTTTCGCCAAGAAAATGCACTGGTCACAGCAAATACCCTCTTCCAACAACACAAGTAAGACTCGACACATGGACATCACCAGATGGTCAACACCGAAATCAGATTGATTATATCCTTTGCCGCCAAAGATGGAGAAGCTCTATACAGTCAACAAAAACAAGACCAGGAGCAGACTGTGGCTCAGGTCATGAACTCCTTATTACCAAATCCAGACTCAAATGGAAGAAAATAGGGAAAAACCACTAGAGCATTCAGGTATGACTTCAATCAAATCCCTTATGATTATGCAGTGGAAGTGAGAAATAGATTTAAGGGCCCAGATCTGATAGATAGAGTGCCTGATGAACTATGGAATGAGGTTGGTGACATTGTAGAGGAGGCAGGGATCAAGACTACCCCCATGGATAAGAAATGCAAAAAAGCACAATGGCTGTCTGGGGAGGCCTTACAAATAGCTGTGAAAAGAAGAGGAGCAAAAAGCAAAGGAGAAAAGCAAAGATATAAGCATCTGAATGCAGAGTTGGTGATGGACAGGGAGGCCTGGCGTGCTGTGACTCATGGGGTCACAAAGAGTCGGACACGACTGAGCGACTGAAGCGAACTAACGGGGAAACACACATGACACCAAAGAATTTATGTCTATTTTTGCCATTAAATAAAACAAATGCAGACTAATGTGAGAAGGAACTGTATTTGACACGACAATGGTGAGAGGGCCATCGCCCACACAGCAAAAGTAATGGTGAAAATTCTCCAAGATAAGCTTCAACAGTACGTAGACCAAGAACATTCCGATGTTTAAGCTGCATTGAGAAAAGGCAGAGGAACAAGAGATGCAATTGCCAACATCGGTTGGTTCATAGAAAAAGCAAGAGACATCCAGAGAAACATCTACTTCTGCTTTGCCAACTATGCCACAGCATTTGACTGGTGGATCACATCAAATTGTGGGCAATACTCAAAGAGATCGGTATACCTGACCAACTTCCCTGACTCTTGAGTAATCTGTATGCACGTCAAGAAGCAACATTTAGAACTGGACATGGAACAATGACTGGTTCCAAACTGGGAAAGGAGTACATCAAGGCTGTACATTGTAACCTTGCTTACTTAACTTATATTCAGAGTACATCATGTAAATATCAGATTGGATGAAGCACAAGATGGAATGAAGATTGCCAGGAGAAATATGAATAAATTCAGAAATGCAGACAACACCACGCTTAAGGCAGAAAGCATAAAGAAACCAAAGACCATCTTGATGAGGGTGAAAGAGGATAGAGAGAAAGCTAACTTAAATCAACATCCGAAAAACCAAGGTCATGGCATCCGGTCCAATCATGTTATGGCAAATAGAGGGGGAGACAATGGAAACAGTGACAGACTTTATTTTCGTGGGCTTCAACATCACAGCAGATGCTGACTGCAGCCATGAAATTAAAAGTCACTTGCTCCATGGAAGAAAAGCCATGACTGACCCAGAAAGCATATCAAAAAGCAGAGACATCACTGTGCTGCCAGAGGTCCGTATGTCAAAGCGAAGGTTGTTTCAGTAGCCGAATATGGATGTGATTGTGAAACCATAAAGACAGCTGAGGACTGAATAATTGATGCTATTGAACTGTGGTGGTAGAGAAGATTTCTTGAGAGTCCCTTGGCCTGCAAGGAAATCAAACCCGTCAACCCTAACGGAAATCAATCCTGATTATTCACTAGAAGGACTGACATTGTAGCTGAAACTCCAGTTCTTTGTCCACCTGATGCAAAGAACTGACTCATTGGAAAAGATTCTGATGCTGGCAAGGAATGAAGGCCAGAGGAGAAGGAGATGACAGAGGATGAGATGGTTGGATGGCATCGGGGATTCGATGGACTTGAGTTTCAGCAAGCTCTGGGAGTTGGTGATGGACAGGGAAGCCTGGTGTGCTGCAGTCCATGGGGCTGCACAGAGTCATGTCGGGAGCCACGTCAGGCGTTACTGACAAAATGGAGACACGGCCCAAAGCCCCTCTCTTTCTCCCACAAGCACGGACCTGGGATGAAGCAGTTGGGCCTTGTGATTCTGACTTTTTCTTTCCTCTCCTTGGCTGAGTTGACTACAAAGGAACATTAAGGTTCTTAATGTTCTTGAGAGGAGCACGAGAAGGCAGAAAGCCTTGTCTGCAGCTGTGCTCAGAGAAAAATTCATAAAGCTAATCCCTGACATTTGTTCAAGGACTTTTACAAAAGAGTGTTCCAGGATGAGCAAAGAGGTCAGCTTGAGGCCACGGGAGGGATTGCTATCTGAAGCCTATTTGTGAGGAAAATGTTTATGGCAAAGGCATTTACTGAATTTAGAGCTTAGAAATAATTAAATAGTTAGAAGTTAAAGATTTAAGGAACGCTGTAATGGTAGCATATTTTATTATAGCTGATAGATTTAGGAAATTTAAAGATACTAATAGCTAGAAGCCTTTTTAAGAGATAGTGAGCTCAGGATGTTAGGGGCAAATAGGATTTAGAAAGATAAGAAACAAACGGAGGAATGTAGCATGAGTTACAATATAATCACAAGTTAACGATAGGACACATTAAGAGGAAGTAGATAATAGAAGGTAAAGCTGAGTCCGAGAGAATCGCTGAAGCAGGAACTCTGTTTGAAGAGCAACAATGATTTATGGAGATAATAAATCTGAATATGATAAGAAAACTGAAAATGTCAAACTTCTGACCTAATGCTTTTGTAAAAGTATAAAAGAAAACCTTAAACTTGAAATAAATGTGCAGTCCAGGAAAACTGAGAGGCAGCGTCGTTACTCGCGGACACCATCGCTCCCTTCAGATTGAATCCCTGGCTGCTGGAGCTGGACTCTGGCAGAGTCGGGCACAACTGAACGACTGAAAAGAACTGATTGCAATAGGGAGAATGTTTTGAACACACGTTCTTAACATGTCTCAAAATGGAAGAGAAAATGATATTTCTTTAACATGAAAGGATAAGCAGGGTGAGCAACAACTCTGTGTGTGTGTGTGTTTTTGTGTATCTTTGTGTGTGTGTGTATCTGTGTGTGTGTGTGTGTCTGTGAGAGATGGGGCAAGAGGTGGGGATGGATGAACAGACAGCTTGATGGAGCAGTGTGACAGGAAGTGTTTCTTTCTGTAGTGAGCTGATTCTTAGAATGAGCTGTTAAGGGAGCCAGAAAGGTCTGACGCTTAGTGCTTGCTCAAGCTTGGGGGAAAGCTGAAGTTCAGAGGAGAGAAGGTTGGTTAAAGCTTAGCCAAGCCAAATCAGTGGGTATATTATGGATGACTGTGAGCACTTGGCCAGTCTCTGCTGTTGTTTAAGAGAGGCAAAGTCAGCCCTTAGACAGTATTGTTGTTACCAAAATTGCCAGTCCATGTGCTTGATGCAGAATGAGGCCCATGAAAACTTAAGGTTTGAGTTTGGGACAGGGAAAGGTTTATTACAGATTCATACAAGGATGAGGGTGGCTCTTGCCCTAAGAACCCAAAGTTACTGAACGTGTTCAGTAAGTATGTTTAACAGCACAGGTTAGAGAAAGTTGTGGTAAGTTGTTTGAGACTTCGTGGTGTCACACCCTTTGTGCTTAAGGTTAGGTCATGGTCAGGTAATGATGTTCCTAAATATCTCTATCAGATGGATGTCATTTTCTGTCCTGACAAGAGAGGGCAAAGTCTCAAGGAACAACTTTCCCCATGAAATGTCCCATCCTGGTCAAACAGAAACAGGTTTCAATTGGCAGCTCCTTCAGGGCAAGCTTCCCATATTCTACCCAGCTCTCATCCTCGATGGAGCCAGGTACCCAACACAATAGGTCCTGTCTCCTCAAGCTGTCCAACTGAGGAGACCAGTTCTCACAGACTGAGACCCAGAAAGATGGCCACCTGCTATTAAGTTGCAGAGACAGGGATGGGGGAGAGGTTCACCGCTCCTCACGGCCTGGGCCAAGGCTAGTGGAGGGACTTAGTGAGGGCTCTGAATCACTAAAGGATGTAGTCCCCAGTCTATTCCCTGGGACCATCCAGCTCACCCACTGGCGCAACGTTGGGTGATCTCCAGGCCCTCCAAAAGCATGCCAGAATCTCTCTTCTCTCACTTTCCACCTGATGACCACCACACCACCCTTACTTAATCACTTCCCCAATGGTCCCTCATTGACAGTAACTGTGGGCAGGGCCCACTGAGGTGTTGATCAATAGCTGAGCAGGACAATGAATGGCCACTCCTTGACAGTTGGCGGCTTGTAAATGGGGCCACCTGAGGCACCAAGCAAGGCTGAGCCACACCTGTTGCCTAGGAACAGGGTGGGTTGAAAAGAAGCACACCAATGGCGAACTGCATAGGGCTGTGCTCACTCTGCTCTGTTACACTGTGCATAGAATAAGAATCACTGTGAGGTTAAGGTTTGTCAAAGTCGTTCTCAAGGGGGGCTGGCTTTCACATTCTTGTTGGCTTTGAAATATTAGCTATGCTATATGCGGCACATGTGATCACGTGGCAGCTGTGGGAGGGGCATATAGATGAGCACGGCTCACAGGCATGCCTGGCAATACAATGAAAAGAATGATGTACCAAAGTTAAAGAAGCCTGTGAAATCAAATCCTGATTAGGAACAGAGTCAATTAAACAGAGTAAAGCACACTGGACCCAACGTCTCCTTAGGTAACAGAGCAGCATGAGCACAGCCCTTAGCAGGTAGCCATTGCTGTGCCTGATGACTCCACATCCTGTTACTAAGCAACCGGTCTTGCCTAGCGATTGGACAGTGCAACCCTGGGCCCTGCCCATAAGCAACCAACTATCAATGAGGTACCTACTGGTACTTCTCCTGCTCAGCTATTGGTCAGCTCCACAGTGGGCCCTATCTGATGATCACTGTTAATGTGGGCCCACTGGGGAAGTGACTCACTCAAGAGTTAGGGGCAGAGTGGTAAACGGACTCTTGCCTTTGGGCACCTTCCTTTTCTTTTCTTCATTATTTTGTAAATCGGGAATGTATTTCTGGTAGATGGGGCAAGGTGAGTTTCCCTCCTCAATATGAGAGTTGAAGTGTCCCCAACAAAATTAGTGGAGGAGGCATTTAGCACTTTGTTTGCTCTGAAGTGTAATCTTATGGAGACGGTGTATAGATCTTGGGGCAACGGACTGAAGATGCACCAAGCCTTGGGGTCTCTAAAGCTCATTGGAGTAGAAAAAACTTCCAACCTGTTCTTAATTACCTGCTTGTTCTTCAGTCCCTTAAGCCCCTCAAGAACCCCTGATAGGAAGAGGGTGGTCTAAAGATGAAGTGACTAGAGGACTCTGAAGTGCTGAAATGGGATGAAAAGTGTTTGGCAGAGGTTCATACAGGGATGGAGGGGGCAGGAGTGTGGAAGTGGGACATCCAAGTCCAAGAATAAAGGGCACTGAAGGAAAGTCTGAGGGTCATGAGAAGAAACACCATGCCCCTGAATCACCACTCCCCAGAATCAAACACACAGAGGGGTCAAGGGTGGGAAAGGTGTATCATGGCCTCCCTCAGCACCCACTAACCCATGTTGATGGGCACAGTGGTACATTGTGATGTCTAAGACCCCAAAGCCACCATTGGCTGGGGGAGTGCCTAGCTGACCAATCAGAGTGAAGGGTGTGGGTCCTCATTGTCCTGGGAAGGTATATATAGGGAGGTCAGAGGCAGAGATTCTGGGTTAGGCCACTTCATGGTGTCATCATGGCTACGGTAACCAGGAAGCCACGGCAGCCAAGAAGAGTTGCAGTGCGGTTTGCTTCCAGCATGAAAGGAAGAAAGAAGACCCTTTGGCAACGGAGATACAGAGGCAGTGTCA
The DNA here is from genome assembly GCF_032405125.1 of Capricornis sumatraensis. Lineage (NCBI taxonomy): Eukaryota > Metazoa > Chordata > Mammalia > Artiodactyla > Bovidae > Capricornis > Capricornis sumatraensis. The sequence goes on along the minus strand of NC_091092.1, from coordinate 60,444,864 downwards.
AGGTAAGATGATTCCATCGACACTCCCCAGGTTCTCCATTGACTTTGGTGCCCAAGACCTCTACACTGCCCTTGCCTGGCGCAAAAGTCCTCATCAGGCCACCTCCCTTTTCATGAAATCTCCCTTCCAACTCAGTTGTTATACTCTTTCCTCAAAACTCATACTCTTCTTTTGTCTTTCAAGGCACGAAATAAGACCGTGAGCGTCAGAAGACCTCTAAAAGGAACCTTGAGAAAGAAAATCCGATCGTACGCCACTCCGTCGAAGAAGGTGAAGAAAACAAGAGAAGCAAACTGTTTTCTCCGTTCCTGTGCACGTGAGAACCTGAACCAAAGCCGCAAAAGGTACCAAACTAGGAGTCAGAGTCAAAGAAGGAGGCAGAATCAAAAGAGAAGATAAGCTCAGCCACCCCAGAATGAGAGACCCTGGAGAAGTACAACCTGGGCAGCCAGTAACTGAATAGAAAAGGTCAGACAGTTTAGAATTGTGTCTCCAGTGGTCTGCTTTCTTAGCAATGGTTAACCAGGAAAAGACTGACTCTCACACTAACATAGTAAACTGATGGCTGCGATTAAAATAAACATCGAATGGTGAGAAGATGATATTTGTGTGTGTGTGAATTTTCTGATGGGAAGGGAGGGAAGGAAGAAAAGAGGTGGGCACCTGAGTGGGGAGGGGTGCGCGGTCCCGAGAGATTGGGGGACAGACCCTGAGGTCCCCAGTTAGCCAGAGAGGAGAGGCCTGGACTGGGTCAGGAGTCTGCACTGAAGATGGCGAACCCTGCTTAGCAATTGATCTCAGCGGCAAGGAGTAGTGGTGTGGTGTTACTGCCATTGTTTGGGGTGTGGAATGACATTAGGGTCTAGATTGCCAGAACCCAGATGGGAAGAGGGTTTCACATGGGGATGGTGAATGTCATAGTTCCCCTGAGAGAGGCAGGCAGAAATCACATCCTGGCCACTTATGTCATAATGGGCTTTGTTGCATCACTCACCTTTGCTGTCAGCTAAAGGTGCTCAGGAGGCACAAAATGCTGATACAACTGAAACCCACAACCAGCACTCCCAAAGATTAAAATAATGTTTGGAGGGAACAGACCAAATATCACTTAGGCCACTGTTTTCCTAAGAAATTGGTGGGAGCAGTGTGTTCCCAAGGGCAGGGCAGTGGAGGTGGCCCAATCCCGGTGCAGAAGACAAACAGGATCACCACACACGGATAATCTTTTTGGGTGGTGGGCACCATGCAGTTTGTGGGATCTTAGTTCCCTGACCAGGGATTGAACCGGTTCCCCTTCCAGTGAAAGCATGGAGTCCTAACCCCTGGACAGCCAGAGAAGTCAGGACAGAGACTTTTGATACAAGTATTAACATGAGACTGAGTAAAAGCTGGTCTTATATGAATCATCATCCCCTAGAATTTCTAAATAACTACAGTCGTCAAACCTTCTTCCCCCAAAAAATCTTTTGTAGTCCAAGCTCTGCAAGTTTTTGTGGTTTAAATATAAGAGTATGGGGTATCTCATTTGAAGGCAAATTGGAAGTGGTCAAACAAGAGATGGCAAGGGTGAACGTCGACATTCTAGGAATCAGCGAACTAAAATGGACTGGAATGGGTGAATTTAACTCAGATGACCATAATATCTAGTACTGCGGGCAGGAACTCCTCAGAAGACATGGAGTAGCCATCATAGTCAACAAAAGAGTCCGAAATGCAGTACTTGAACGCAGTCTCACAAACGACAGAATGATCTCTGTTCGTCTCCAAGGCAAACCATTCAATAGCACAGTTATCCAAGTCTCTGCCCCAAGCAGTAACGCTGAAGAAACTGAAGTTGAACGGTTTTATGAAGACCTACAAGACCTTTTAGAACGAACCCCCCCCCCAAAAGATGTCCTTTTCATTAGAGGGGTCTGGAATGCAAAAGTAGGAAGTCAAGAAACACCTGGAGCAACAGGCAAATTTGGCCTTGGAGTGCAGAATGAAGCAGGGCAAAGACTAATAGAGTTTCGCCAAGAAAATGCACTGGTCACAGCAAATACCCTCTTCCAACAACACAAGTAAGACTCTACACATGGACATCACCAGATGGTCAACACCGAAATCAGATTGATTATATCCTTTGCCGCCAAAGATGGAGAAGCTCTATACAGTCAACAAAAACAAGACCAGGAGCAGACTGTGGCTCAGGTCATGAACTCCTTATTACCAAATCCAGACTCAAATGGAAGAAAATAGGGAAAAACCACTAGAGCATTCAGGTATGACTTCAATCAAATCCCTTATGCTTATGCAGTGGAAGTGAGAAATAGATTTAAGGGCCCAGATCTGATAGATAGAGTGCCTGATGAACTATGGAATGAGGTTGGTGACATTGTACAGGAGGCAGGGATCAAGACCACCCCCATGGAAAAGAAATGCAAAAAAAGCACAATGGCTGTCTGGGGAGGCCTTACAAATAGCTGTGAAAAGAAGAGGAGCAAAAAGCAAAGGAGAAAAGCAAAGATATAAGCATCTGAATGCAGAGTTGGTGATGGACAGGGAGGCCTGGCGTGCTGTGACTCATGGGGTCACAAAGAGTCGGACACGACTGAGCGACTGAAGCGAACTAACGGGGAAACACACATGACACCAAAGAATTTATGTCTATTTTTGCCATTAAATAAAACAAATGCAGACTAATGTGAGAAGGAACTGTATTTGACACGACAATGGTGAGAGGGCCATCGCCCACACAGCAAAAGTAATGGTGAAAATTCTCCAAGATAAGCTTCAACAGTACGTAGACCAAGAACATTCCGATGTTTAAGCTGCATTGAGAAAAGGCAGAGGAACAAGAGATGCAATTGCCAACATCGGTTGGTTCATAGAAAAAGCAAGAGACATCCAGAAAAACATCTACTTCTGCTTTGCCAACTATGCCACAGCATTTGACTGGTGGATCACATCAAATTGTGGGCAATACTCAAAGAGATCGGTATACCTGACCAACTTCCCTGACTCTTGAGTAATCTGTATGCACGTCAAGAAGCAACATTTAGAACTGGACATGGAACAATGACTGGTTCCAAACTGGGAAAGGAGTACATCAAGGCTGTACATTGTAACCTTGCTTACTTAACTTAGATTCAGAGTACATCATGTAAATATCAGATTGGATGAAGCACAAGATGGAATGAAGATTGCCAGGAGAAATATGAATAAATTCAGAAATGCAGACAACACCACGCTTAAGGCAGAAAGCATAAAGAAACCAAAGACCATCTTGATGAGGGTGAAAGAGGATAGAGAGAAAGCTAACTTAAATCAACGTCCGAAAAACCAAGGTCATGGCATCCGGTCCAATCATGTTATGGCAAATAGAGGGGGAGACAATGGAAACAGTGACAGACTTTATTTTCGTGGGCTTCAACATCACAGCAGATGCTGACTGCAGCCATGAAATTAAAAGTCACTTGCTCCATGGAAGAAAAGCCATGACTGACCCAGAAAGCATATCAAAAAGCAGAGACATCACTTTGCTGCCAGAGGTCCGTATGTCAAAGCGAAGGTTGTTTCAGTAGCCGAATATGGATGTGATTGTTAGACCATAAAGACAGCTGAGGACTGAATAATTGATGCTTTTGAACTGTGGTGGTAGAGAAGATTTCTTGAGAGTCCCTTGGCCTGCAAGGAAATCAAACCCGTCAACCCTAATGGAAATCAATCCTGATTATTCACTAGAAGGACTGACATTGTAGCTGAAACTCCAGTTCTTTGTCCACCTGATGCAAAGAACTGACTCATTGGAAAAGATTCTGATGCTGGCAAGGAATGAAGGCCAGAGGAGAAGGAGATGACAGAGGATGAGATGGTTGGATGGCATCGGGGATTCGATGGACTTGAGTTTCAGCAAGCTCTGGGAGTTGGTGATGGACAGGGAAGCCTGGTGTGCTGCAGTCCATGGGGCTGCACAGAGTCATGTCGGGAGCCACGTCAGGCGTTACTGACAAAATGGAGGCACGGCCCAAAGCCCCTCTCTTTCTCCCACAAGCACGGACCTGGGATGAAGCAGTTGGGCCTTGTGATTCTGACTTTTTCTTTCCTCTCCTTGGCTGAGTTGACTACAAAGGAACATTAAGGTTCTTAATGTTCTTGAGAGGAGCACGAGAAGGCAGAAAGCCTTGTCTGCAGCTGTGCTCAGAGAAAAATTCATAAAGCTAATCCCTGACATTTGTTCAAGGACTTTTACAAAAGAGTGTTCCAGGATGAGCAAAGAGGTCAGCTTGAGGCCACGGGAGGGATTGCTATCTGAAGCCTATTTGTGAGGAAAATGTTTATGGCAAAGGAATTTACTGAATTTAGAGCTTAGAAATAATTAAATAGTTAGAAGTTAAAGATTTAAGGAACGCTTTAAGGGTAACATATTTTATTATAGCTGATAGATTTAGGAAATTTAAAGATACTAATAGCTAGAAGCCTTTTTAAGAGATAGTGAGCTCAGGATGTTAGGGGCAAATAGGATTTAGAAAGATAAGAAACAAACGGAGGAATGTAGCATGAGTTACAATATAATCACAAGTTAACGATAGGACACATTAAGAGGAAGTAGATAATAGATGGTAAAGCTGAGTCCGAGAGAATCGCTGAAGCAGGAACTCTGTTTGAAGAGCAACAATGATTTATGGAGATAATCAATCTGAATGTGATAAGAAAACTGAAAATGTCAAACTTCTGACCTAATGCTTTTGTAAAAGTATAAAAGAAAACCTTAAACTTGAAATAAATGTGCAGTCCAGGAAAACTGAGAGGCTGCGTGGTTACTCGCGGACACCATCCCTCCCTTCAGATTGAATCCCTGGCTGCTGGAGCTGGACTCTGGCAGAGTCGGGCACAACTGAACGACTGAAAAGAACTGATTGCAATAGGGAGAATGTTTTGAACACACGTTCTTAACATGTCTCAAAATGGAAGAGAAAATGATATTTCTTTAACATGAAAGGATAAGCAGGGTGAGCAACAACTCTCTGTGTGTGTGTGTGTGTGTGTGAGTTTGTGTATCTGTGTGTGTGTGTATGTGTGTGTGTGTCTGTGTGTGTCTGTGAGAGATGGGGCAAGAGGTGGGGATGGATGAACAGACAGCTTGATGGAGCAGTGTGACAGGAAGTGTTTCTTTCTGTAGTGAGCTGATTCTTAGAATGAGCTGTTAAGGGAGCCAGAAAGGTCTGACGCTTAGTGCTTGCTCAAGCTTGGGGGAAAGCTGAAGTTCAGAGGAGAGAAGGTTGGTTAAAGCTTAGCCAAGCCAAATCAGTGGGTATATTATGGATGACTGTGAGCACTTGGCCAGTCTCTGCTGTTGTTTAAGAGAGGCAAAGTCAGCCCTTAGACAGTATTGTTGTTACCAAAATTGCCAGTCCATGTGCTTGATGCAGAATGAGGCCCATCAAAACTTAAGGTTTGAGTTTGGGACAGGGAAAGGCTTATTACAGATTCATACAAGGATGAGGGTGGCTCTTGCCCTGAGAACCCAAAGTTACTGAACGTGTTCAGTAAGTATGTTTAACAGCAAAGGTTAGAGAAAGTTGTGGTAAGTTGTTTGAGACTTCGTGGTGTCACACCCTTTGTGCTTAAGGTTAGGTCATGGTCAGGTAATGATGTTCCTAAATATCTCTATCAGATGGATGTCATTTTCTGTCCTGACAAGAGAGGGCAAAGTCTCAAGGAACAACTTTCCCCATGAAATGTCCCATCCTGGTCAAACAGAAACAGGTTTCAATTGGCAGCTCCTTCAGGGCAAGCTTCCCATATTCTACCCAGCTCTCATCCTCGATGGAGCCAGGTACCCAACACAATAGGTCCTGTCTCCTCAAGCTGTCCAACTGAGGAGACCAGTTCTCACAGACTGAGACCCAGAAAGATGGCCACCTGCTATTAAGTTGCAGAGACAGGGATGGGGGAGAGGTTCACCGCTCCTCACGGCCTGGGCCAAGGCTAGTGGAGGGACTTAGTGAGGGCTCTGAATCACTAAAGGATGTAGTCCCCAGTCTATTCCCTGGGACCATCCAGCTCACCCACTGGCGCAACGTTGGGTGATCTCCAGGCCCTCCAAAAGCATGCCAGAATCTCTCTTCTCTCACTTTCCACCTGATGACCACCACACCACCCTTACTTAATCACTTCCCCAATGGTCCCTCATTGACAGTAACTGTGGGCAGGGCCCACTGAGGTGTTGATCAATAGCTGAGCAGGACAATGAATGGCCACTCCTTGACAGTTGGCGGCTTGTAAATGGGGCCACCTGAGGCACCAAGCAAGGCTGAGCCACACCTGTTGCCTAGGAACAGGGTGGGTTGAAAAGAAGCACACCAATGGCGAACTGCATAGGGCTGTGCTCACTCTGCTCTGTTACACTGTGCATAGAATAAGAATCACTGTGAGGTTAAGGTTTGTCAAAGTCGTTCTCAAGGTGGGCTGGCTTTCACATTCTTGTTGGCTTTGAAATATTAGCTATGCTATATGCGGCACATGTGATCATGTGGCAGCTGTGGGAGGGGCATATAGATGAGCACGGCTCACAGGCATGCCTGGCAATACAATGAAAAGAATGATGTACAAAAGTTAACGAAGCCTGTGAAATCAAATCCTGATTAGGAACAGAGTCAATTAAACAGAGTAAAGCACACTGGACCCAACGTCTCCTTAGGTAACAGAGCAGCATGAGCACAGCCCTTAGCAGGTAGCCATTGCTGTGCCTGATGACTCCACATCCTGTTACTAAGCAACCGGTCTTGCCTAGCAATTGGACAGTGCAACCCTGGGCCCTGCCCATAAGCAACCAACTATCAATGAGGTACCTACTGGTACTTCTGCTCAGCTATTGGTCAGCTCCACAGTGGGCCCTATCTGATGATCACTGTTAATGTGGGCCCACTGGGGAAGTGACTCACTCAAGAGTTAGGGGCAGAGTGGTAAACGGACTCTTGCCTTTGGGCACCTTCCTTTTCTTTTCTTCATTATTTTGTAAATTGGGAATGTATTTCTGGTAGATGGGGCAAGGTGAGTTTCCCTCCTCAATATGAGAGTTGAAGTGTCCCCAACAATATTAGTGGAGGAGGCATTTAGCACTTTGTTTGCTCTGAAGTGTAATCTTATGGAGACGGTGTATAGATCTTGGGGCAACGGACTGAAGATGCACCAAGCCTTGGGGTCTCTAAAGCTCATTGGAGTAGAAAAAACTTCCAACCTGTTCTTAATTACCTGCTTGTTCTTCAGTCCCTTAAGCCCCTCAAGAACCCCTGATAGGAAGAGGGTGGTCTAAAGATGAAGTGACTAGAGGACTCTGAAGTGCTGAAATGGGATGAAAAGTGTTTGGCAGAGGTTCATACAGGGATGGAGGGGGCAGGAGTGTGGAAGTGGGACATCCAAGTCCAAGAATAAAGGGCACTGAAGGAAAGTCTGAGGGTCATGAGAAGAAACACCATGCCCCTGAATCACCACTCCCCAGAATCAAACACACAGAGGGGTCAAGGGTGGGAAAGGTGTATCATGGCCTCCCTCAGCACCCACTAACCCATGTTGATGGGCACAGTGGTACATTGTGATGTCTAAGACCCCAAAGCCACCATTGGCTGGGGGAGTGCCTAGCTGACCAATCAGAGTGAAGGGTGTGGGTCCTCATTGTCCTGGGAAGGTATATATAGGGAGGTCAGAGGCAGAGATTCTGGGTTAGGCCACTTCATGGTGTCATCATGGCTACGGTAACCAGGAAGCCACGGCAGCCAAGAAGAGTTGCAGTGCGGTTTGCTTCCAGCATGAAAGGAAGAAAGAAGACCCTTTGGCAACGGAGATACAGAGGCAGTGTCAAGGTAAGATGATTCCATCGACACTCCCCAGGTTCTCCATTGACTTTGGTGCCCAAGACCTCTACACTGCCCTTGCCTGGCGCAAAAGTCCTCATCAGGCCACCTCCCTTTTCATGAAATCTCCCTTCCAACTCAGTTGTTATACTCTTTCCTCAAAACTCATACTCTTCTTTTGTCTTTCAAGGCACGAAATAAGACCGTGAGCGTCAGAAGACCTCTAAAAGGAACCTTGAGAAAGAAAATCCGATCGTACGCCACTCCGTCGAAGAAGGTGAAGAAAACAAGAGAAGCAAACTGTTTTCTCCGTTCCTGTGCACGTGAGAACCTGAACCAAAGCCGCAAAAGGTACCAAACTAGGAGTCAGAGTCAAAGAAGGAGGCAGAATCAAAAGAGAAGATAAGCTCAGCCACCCCAGAATGAGAGACCCTGGAGAAGTACAACCTGGGCAGCCAGTAACTGAATAGAAAAGGTCAGACAGTTTAGAATTGTGTCTCCAGTGGTCTGCTTTCTTAGCAATGGTTAACCAGGAAAAGACTGACTCTCACACTAACATAGTAAACTGATGGCTGCGATTAAAATAAACATCGAATGGTGAGAAGATGATATTTGTGTGTGTGTGAATTTTCTGATGGGAAGGGAGGGAAGGAAGAAAAGAGGTGGGCACCTGAGTGGGGAGGGGTGCGCGGTCCCGAGAGATTGGGGGACAGACCCTGAGGTCCCCAGTTAGCCAGAGAGGAGAGGCCTGGACTGGGTCAGGAGTCTGCACTGAAGATGGCGAACCCTGCTTAGCAATTGATCTCAGCGGCAAGGAGTAGTGGTGTGGTGTTACTGCCATTGTTTGGGGTGTGGAATGACATTAGGGTCTAGATTGCCAGAACCCAGATGGGAAGAGGGTTTCACATGGGGATGGTGAATGTCATAGTTCCCCTGAGAGAGGCAGGCAGAAATCACATCCTGGCCACTTATGTCATAATGGGCTTTGTTGCATCACTCACCTTTGCTGTCAGCTAAAGGTGCTCAGGAGGCACAAAATGCTGATACAACTGAAACCCACAACCAGCACTCCCAAAGATTAAAATAATGTTTGGAGGGAACAGACCAAATATCACTTAGGCCACTGTTTTCCTAAGAAATTGGTGGGAGCAGTGTGTTCCCAAGGGCAGGGCAGTGGAGGTGGCCCAATCCCGGTGCAGAAGACAAACAGGATCACCACACACGGATAATCTTTTTGGGTGGTGGGCACCATGCAGTTTGTGGGATCTTAGTTCCCTGACCAGGGATTGAACCGGTTCCCCTTCCAGTGAAAGCATGGAGTCCTAACCCCTGGACAGCCAGAGAAGTCAGGACAGAGACTTTTGATACAAGTATTAACATGAGACTGAGTAAAAGCTGGTCTTATATGAATCATCATCCCCTAGTATTTCTAAATAACTACAGTCGTCAAACCTTCTTCCCCCAAAAAATCTTTTGTAGTCCAAGCTCTGCAAGTTTTTGTGGTTTAAATATAAGAGTATGGGGTATCTCATTTGAAGGCAAATTGGAAGTGGTCAAACAAGAGATGGCAAGGGTGAACGTCGACATTCTAGGAATCAGCGAACTAAAATGGACTGGAATGGGTGAATTTAACTCAGATGACCATTATATCTAGTACTGGGGGCAGGAACTCCTCAGAAGACATGGAGTAGCCATCATAGTCAACAAAAGAGTCCGAAATGCAGTACTTGGACGCAATCTCACAAACGACAGAATGATCTCTGTTCGTCTCCAAGGCAAACCATTCAATAGCACAGTTATCCAAGTCTCTGCCCCAAGCAGTAACGCTGAAGAAACTGAAGTTGAACGGTTTTATGAAGACCTACAAGACCTTTTAGAACGAACCCCCCCCCAAAAGATGTCCTTTTCATTAGAGGGGTCTGGAATGCAAAAGTAGGAAGTCAAGAAACACCTGGAGCAACAGGCAAATTTGGCCTTGGAGTGCAGAATGAAGCAGGGCAAAGACTAATAGAGTTTCGCCAAGAAAATGCACTGGTCACAGCAAATACCCTCTTCCAACAACACAAGTAAGACTCTACACATGGACATCACCAGATGGTCAACACCAAAATCAGATTGATTATATCCTTTGCCGCCAAAGATGGAGAAGCTCTATACAGTCAACAAAAACAAGACCAGGAGCAGACTGTGGCTCAGGTCATGAACTCCTTATTACCAAATCCAGACTCAAATGGAAGAAAATAGGGAAAAACCACTAGAGCATTCAGGTATGACTTCAATCAAATCCCTTATGATTATGCAGTGGAAGTGAGAAATAGATTTAAGGGCCCAGATCTGATAGATAGAGTGCCTGATGAACTATGGAATGAGGTTGGTGACATTGTACAGGAGGCAGGGATCAAGACCACCCCCATGGAAAAGAAATGCAAAAAAGCACAATGGCTGTCTGGGGAGGCCTTACAAATAGCTGTGAAAAGAAGAGGAGCAAAAAGCAAAGGAGAAAAGCAAAGATATAAGCATCTGAATGCAGAGTTGGTGATGGACAGGGAGGCCTGGCGTGCTGTGACTCATGGGGTCACAAAGAGTCGGACACAACTGAGCGACTGAAGCGAACTAACGGGGAAACACACATGACACCAAAGAATTTATGTCTATTTTTGCCATTAAATAAAACAAATGCAGACTAATGTGAGAAGGAACTGTATTTGACACGACAATGGTGAGAGGGCCATCGCCCACACAGCAAAAGTAATGGTGAAAATTCTCCAAGATAAGCTTCAACAGTACGTAGACCAAGAACATTCCGATGTTTAAGCTGCATTGAGAAAAGGCAGAGGAACAAGAGATGCAATTGCCAACATCGGTTGGTTCATAGAAAAAGCAAGAGACATCCAGAGAAACATCTACTTCTGCTTTGCCAACTATGCCACAGCATTTGACTGGTGGATCACATCAAATTGTGGGCAATACTCAAAGAGATCGGTATACCTGACCAACTTCCCTGACTCTTGAGTAATCTGTATGCACGTCAAGAAGCAACATTTAGAACTGGACATGGAACAATGACTGGTTCCAAACTGGGAAAGGAGTACATCAAGGCTGTACATTGTAACCTTGCTTACTTAACTTATATTCAGAGTACATCATGTAAATATCAGATTGGATGAAGCACAAGATGGAATGAAGATTGCCAGGAGAAATATGAATAAATTCAGAAATGCAGACAACACCACGCTTAAGGCAGAAAGCATAAAGAAACCAAAGACCATCTTGATGAGGGTGAAAGAGGATAGAGAGAAAGCTAACTTAAATCAACATCCGAAAAACCAAGGTCATGGCATCCGGTCCAATCATGTTATGGCAAATAGAGGGGGAGACAATGGAAACAGTGACAGACTTTATTTTCGTGGGCTTCAACATCACAGCAGATGCTGACTGCAGCCATGAAATTAAAAGTCACTTGCTCCATGGAAGAAAAGCCATGACTGACCCAGAAAGCATATCAAAAAGCAGAGACATCACTTTGCTGCCAGAGGTCCGTATGTCAAAGCGAAGGTTGTTTCAGTAGCCGAATATGGATGTGATTGTTAAACCATAAAGACAGCTGAGGACTGAATAATTGATGCTTTTGAACTGTGGTGGTAGAGCAGATTTCTTGAGAGTCCCTTGGCCTGCAAGGAAATCAAACCCGTCAACCCTAACGGAAATCAATCCTGATTATTCACTAGAAGGACTGACATTGTAGCTGAAACTCCAGTTCTTTGTCCACCTGATGCAAAGAACTGACTCATTGGAAAAGATTCTGATGCTGGCAAGGAATGAAGGCCAGAGGAGAAGGAGATGACAGAGGATGAGATGGTTGGATGGCATCGGGGATTCGATGGACTTGAGTTTCAGCAAGCTCTGGGAGTTGGTGATGGACAGGGAAGCCTGGTGTGCTGCAGTCCATGGGGCTGCACAGAGTCATGTCGGGAGCCACGTCAGGCGTTACTGACAAAATGGAGGCACGGCCCAAAGCCCCTCTCTTTCTCCCACAAGCACGGACCTGGGATGAAGCAGTTGGGCCTTGTGATTCTGACTTTTTCTTTCCTCTCCTTGGCTGAGTTGACTACAAAGGAACATTAAGGTTCTTAATGTTCTTGAGAGGAGCACGAGAAGGCAGAAAGCCTTGTCTGCAGCTGTGCTCAGAGAAAAATTCATAAAGCTAATCCCTGACATTTGTTCAAGGACTTTTACAAAAGAGTGTTCCAGGATGAGCAAAGAGGTCAGCTTGAGGCCACGGGAGGGATTGCTATCTGAAGCCTATTTGTGAGGAAAATGTTTATGGCAAAGGCATTTACTGAATTTAGAGCTTAGAAATAATTAAAGAGTTAGAAGTTAAAGATTTAAGGAATGCTGTAATGGTAGCATATTTTATTATAGCTGATAGATTTAGGAAATTTAAAGATACTAATAGCTAGAAGCCTTTTTAAGAGATAGTGAGCTCAGGATGTTAGGGGCAAATAGGATTTAGAACGATAAGAAACAAACGGAGGAATGTAGCATGAGTTACAATATAATCACAAGTTAACGATAGGACACATTAAGAGGAAGTAGATAATAGATGGTAAAGCTGAGTCCGAGAGAATCGCTGAAGCAGGAACTCTGTTTGAAGAGCAACAATGATTTATGGAGATAATCAATCTGAATGTGATAAGAAAACTGAAAATGTCAAACTTCTGACCTAATGCTTTTGTAAAAGTATAAAAGAAAACCTTAAACTTGAAATAAATGTGCAGTCCAGGAAAACTGAGAGGCTGCGTGGTTACTCGCGGACACCATCCCTCCCTTCAGATTGAATCCCTGGCTGCTGGAGCTGGACTCTGGCAGAGTCGGGCACAACTGAACGACTGAAAAGAACTGATTGCAATAGGGAGAATGTTTTGAACACACGTTCTTAACATGTCTCAAAATGGAAGAGAAAATGATATTTCTTTAACATGAAAGGATAAGCAGGGTGAGCAACAACTCTGTGTGTGTGTGTGTGTGTGTGAGTTTGTGTATCTGTGTGTGTGTGTATGTGTGTGTGTGTGTGTGTGTCTGTGAGAGATGGGGCAAGAGGTGGGGATGGATGAACAGACAGCTTGATGGAGCAGTGTGACAGGAAGTGTTTCTTTCTGTAGTGAGCTGATTCTTAGAATGAGCTGTTAAGGGAGCCAGAAAGGTCTGACGCTTAGTGCTTGCTCAAGCTTGGGGGAAAGCTGAAGTTCAGAGGAGAGAAGGTTGGTTAAAGCTTAGCCAAGCCAAATCAGTGGGTATATTATGGATGACTGTGAGCACTTGGCCAGTCTCTGCTGTTGTTTAAGAGAGGCAAAGTCAGCCCTTAGACAGTATTGTTGTTACCAAAATTGCCAGTCCATGTGCTTGATGCAGAATGAGGCCCATCAAAACTTAAGGTTTGAGTTTGGGACAGGGAAAGGTTTATTACAGATTCATACAAGGATGAGGGTGGCTCTTGCCCTAAGAACCCAAAGTTACTGAACGTGTTCAGTAAGTATGTTTAACAGCAAAGGTTAGAGAAAGTTGTGGTAAGTTGTTTGAGACTTCGTGGTGTCACACCCTTTGTGCTTAAGGTTAGGTCATGGTCAGGTAATGATGTTCCTAAATATCTCTATCAGATGGATGTCATTTTCTGTCCTGACAAGAGAGGGCAAAGTCTCAAGGAACAACTTTCCCCATGAAATGTCCCATCCTGGTCAAACAGAAACAGGTTTCAATTGGCAGCTCCTTCAGGGCAAGCTTCCCATATTCTACCCAGCTCTCATCCTCGATGGAGCCAGGTACCCAACACAATAGGTCCTGTCTCCTCAAGCTGTCCAACTGAGGAGACCAGTTCTCACAGACTGAGACCCAGAAAGATGGCCACCTGCTATTAAGTTGCAGAGACAGGGATGGGGGAGAGGTTCACCGCTCCTCACGGCCTGGGCCAAGGCTAGTGGAGGGACTTAGTGAGGGCTCTGAATCACTAAAGGATGTAGTCCCCAGTCTATTCCCTGGGACCAGCCAGCTCACCCACTGGCGCAACGTTGGGTGATCTCCAGGCCCTCCAAAAGCATGCCAGAATCTCTCTTCTCTCACTTTCCACCTGATGACCACCACACCACCCTTACTTAATCACTTCCCCAATGGTCCCTCATTGACAGTAACTGTGGGCAGGGCCTACTGAGGTGTTAATCAATAGCTGAGCAGGACAATGAATGGCCACTCCTTGACAGTTGGCGGCTTGTAAATGGGGCCACCTGAGGCACCAAGCAAGGCTGAGCCACACCTGTTGCCTAGGAACAGGGTGGGTTGAAAAGAAGCACACCAATGGCGAACTGCATAGGGCTGTGCTCACTCTGCTCTGTTACACTGTGCATAGAATAAGAATCACTGTGAGGTTAAGGTTTGTCAAAGTCGTTCTCAAGGTGGGCTGGCTTTCACATTCTTGTTGGCTTTGAAATATTAGCTATGCTATATGCGGCACATGTGATCATGTGGCAGCTGTGGGAGGGGCATATAGATGAGCACGGCTCACAGGCATGCCTGGCAATACAATGAAAAGAATGATGTACCAAAGTTAAAGAAGCCTGTGAAATCAAATCCTGATTAGGAACAGAGTCAATTAAACAGAGTAAAGCACACTGGACCCAACGTCCCCTTAGGTAACAGAGCAGCATGAGCACAGCCCTTAGCAGGTAGCCATTGCTGTGCCTGATGACTCCACATCCTGTTACTAAGCAACCGGTCTTGCCTAGCGATTGGACAGTGCAACCCTGGGCCCTGCCCATAAGCAACCAACTATCAATGAGGTACCTACTGGTACTTCTCCTGCTCAGCTATTGGTCAGCTCCACAGTGGGCCCTATCTGATGATCACTGTGAATGTGGGCCCACTGGGGAAGTGACTCACTCAAGAGTTAGGGGCAGAGTGGTAAACGGACTCTTGCCTTTGGGCACCTTCCTTTTCTTTTCTTCATTTTTTTGTAAATCGGGAATGTATTTCTGGTAGATGGGGCAAGGTGAGTTTCCCTCCTCAATATGAGAGTTGAAGTGTCCCCAACAATATTAGTGGAGGAGGCATTTAACACTTTCTTTGCTCTAAAGTGTAATCTTATGGAGACGGTGTATAGATCTTGGGGCAACGGACTGAAGATGCACCAAGCCTTGGGGTCTCTAAAGCTCATTGGAGTAGAAAAAACTTCCAACCTGTTCTTAATTACCTGCTTGTTCTTCAGTTCCTTAAGCCCCTCAAGAACCCCTGATAGGAAGAGGGTGGTCTAAAGATGAAGTGACTAGAGGACTCTGAAGTGCTGAAATGGGATGAAAAGTGTTTGGCAGAGGTTCATACAGGGATGGAGGGGGCAGGAGTGTGGAAGTGGGACATCCAAGTCCAAGAATAAAGGGCACTGAAGGAAAGTGTGAGGGTCATGAGAAGAAACACCATGCCCCTGAATCACCACTCCCCAGAATCAAACACACAGAGGGGTCAAGGGTGGGAAAGGTGTATCATGGCCTCCCTCAGCACCCACTAACCCATGTTGATGGGCACAGTGGTACATTGTGATGTCTAAGACCCCAAAGCCACCATTGGCTGGGGGAGTGCCTAGCTGACCAATCAGAGTGAAGGGTGTGGCTCCTCATTGTCCTGGGAAGGTATATATAGGGAGGTCAGAGGCAGAGATTCTGGGTTAGGCCA
The DNA here is from genome assembly GCF_032405125.1 of Capricornis sumatraensis. Lineage (NCBI taxonomy): Eukaryota > Metazoa > Chordata > Mammalia > Artiodactyla > Bovidae > Capricornis > Capricornis sumatraensis. Next base: position 60,429,313 of record NC_091092.1, on the reverse strand, counting down.
CTTCATGGTGTCATCATGGCTACGGTAACCAGGAAGCCACGGCAGCCAAGAAGAGTTGCAGTGCGGTTTGCTTCCAGCATGAAAGGAAGAAAGAAGACCCTTTGGCAACGGAGATACAGAGGCAGTGTCAAGGTAAGATGATTCCATCGACACTCCCCAGGTTCTCCATTGACTTTGGTGCCCAAGACCTCTACACTGCCCTTGCCTGGCGCAAAAGTCCTCATCAGGCCACCTCCCTTTTCATGAAATCTCCCTTCCAACTCAGTTGTTATACTCTTTCCTCAAAACTCATACCCTTCTTTTGTCTTTCAAGGCACGAAATATGACCGTGAGCGTCAGAAGACCTCTAAAAGGAACCTTGAGAAAGAAAATCCGATCGTACGCCACTCCGTCGAAGAAGGTGAAGAAAACAAGAGAAGCAAACTGTTTTCTCCGTTCCTGTGCACGTGAGAACCTGAACCAAAGCCGCAAAAGGTACCAAACTAGGAGTCAGAGTCAAAGAAGGAGGCAGAATCAAAAGAGAAGATAAGCTCAGCCACCCCAGAATGAGAGACCCTGGAGAAGTACAACCTGGGCAGCCAGTAACTGAATAGAAAAGGTCAGACAGTTTAGAATTGTGTCTCCAGTGGTCTGCTTTCTTAGCAATGGTTAACCAGGAAAAGACTGACTCTCACACTAACATAGTAAACTGATGGCTGCGATTAAAATAAACATCGAATGGTGAGAAGATGATATTTGTGTGTGTGTGAATTTTCTGATGGGAAGGGAGGGAAGGAAGAAAAGAGGTGGGCACCTGAGTGGGGAGGGGTGCGCGGTCCCGAGAGATTGGGGGACAGACCCTGAGGTCCCCAGTTAGCCAGAGAGGAGAGGCCTGGACTGGGTCAGGAGTCTGCACTGAAGATGGCGAACCCTGCTTAGCAATTGATCTCAGCGGCAAGGAGTAGTGGTGTGGTGTTACTGCCATTGTTTGGGGTGTGGAATGACATTAGGGTCTAGATTGCCAGAACCCAGATGGGAAGAGGGTTTCACATGGGGATGGTGAATGTCATAGTTCCCCTGAGAGAGGCAGGCAGAAATCACATCCTGGCCACTTATGTCATAATGGGCTTTGTTGCATCACTCACCTTTGCTGTCAGCTAAAGGTGCTCAGGAGGCACAAAATGCTGATACAACTGAAACCCACAACCAGCACTCCCAAAGATTAAAATAATGTTTGGAGGGAACAGACCAAATATCACTTAGGCCACTGTTTTCCTAAGAAATTGGTGGGAGCAGTGTGTTCCCAAGGGCAGGGCAGTGGAGGTGGCCCAATCCCGGTGCAGAAGACAAACAGGATCACCACACACGGATAATCTTTTTGGGTGGTGGGCACCATGCAGTTTGTGGGATCTTAGTTCCCTGACCAGGGATTGAACCGGTTCCCCTTCCAGTGAAAGCATGGAGTCCTAACCCCTGGACAGCCAGAGAAGTCAGGACAGAGACTTTTGATACAAGTATTAACATGAGACTGAGTAAAAGCTGGTCTTATATGAATCATCATCCCCTAGTATTTCTAAATAACTACAGTCGTCAAACCTTCTTCCCCCAAAAAATCTTTTGTAGTCCAAGCTCTGCAAGTTTTTGTGGTTTAAATATAAGAGTATGGGGTATCTCATTTGAAGGCAAATTGGAAGTGGTCAAACAAGAGATGGCAAGGGTGAACGTCGACATTCTAGGAATCAGCGAACTAAAATGGACTGGAATGGGTGAATTTAACTCAGATGACCATTATATCTAGTACTGCGGGCAGGAACTCCTCAGAAGACATGGAGTAGCCATCATAGTCAACAAAAGAGTCCGAAATGCAGTACTTGGACGCAATCTCACAAACGACAGAATGATCTCTGTTCGTCTCCAAGGCAAACCATTCAATAGCACAGTTATCCAAGTCTCTGCCCCAAGCAGTAACGCTGAAGAAACTGAAGTTGAACGGTTTTATGAAGACCTACAAGACCTTTTAGAACGAACCCCCCCCCAAAAGATGTCCTTTTCATTAGAGGGGTCTGGAATGCAAAAGTAGGAAGTCAAGAAACACCTGGAGCAACAGGCAAATTTGGCCTTGGAGTGCAGAATGAAGCAGGGCAAAGACTAATAGAGTTTCGCCAAGAAAATGCACTGGTCACAGCAAATACCCTCTTCCAACAACACAAGTAAGACTCTACACATGGACATCACCAGATGGTCAACACCGAAATCAGATTGATTATATCCTTTGCCGCCAAAGATGGAGAAGCTCTATACAGTCAACAAAAACAAGACCAGGAGCAGACTGTGGCTCAGGTCATGAACTCCTTATTACCAAATCCAGACTCAAATGGAAGAAAATAGGGAAAAACCACTAGAGCATTCAGGTATGACTTCAATCAAATCCCTTATGATTATGCAGTGGAAGTGAGAAATAGATTTAAGGGCCCAGATCTGATAGATAGAGTGCCTGATGAACTATGGAATGAGGTTGGTGACATTGTACAGGAGGCAGGGATCAAGACCACCCCCATGGAAAAGAAATGCAAAAAAAGCACAATGGCTGTCTGGGGAGGCCTTACAAATAGCTGTGAAAAGAAGAGGAGCAAAAAGCAAAGGAGAAAAGCAAAGATATAAGCATCTGAATGCAGAGTTGGTGATGGACAGGGAGGCCTGGCGTGCTGTGACTCATGGGGTCACAAAGAGTCGGACACGACTGAGCGACTGAAGCGAACTAACGGGGAAACACACATGACACCAAAGAATTTATGTCTATTTTTGCCATTAAATAAAACAAATGCAGACTAATGTGAGAAGGAACTGTATTTGACACGACAATGGTGAGAGGGCCATCGCCCACACAGCAAAAGTAATGGTGAAAATTCTCCAAGATAAGCTTCAACAGTACGTAGACCAAGAACATTCCGATGTTTAAGCTGCATTGAGAAAAGGCAGAGGAACAAGAGATGCAATTGCCAACATCGGTTGGTTCATAGAAAAAGCAAGAGACATCCAGAGAAACATCTACTTCTGCTTTGCCAACTATGCCACAGCATTTGACTGGTGGATCACATCAAATTGTGGGCAATACTCAAAGAGATCGGTATACCTGACCAACTTCCCTGACTCTTGAGTAATCTGTATGCACGTCAAGAAGCAACATTTAGAACTGGACATGGAACAATGACTGGTTCCAAACTGGGAAAGGAGTACATCAAGGCTGTACATTGTAACCTTGCTTACTTAACTTATATTCAGAGTACATCATGTAAATATCAGATTGGATGAAGCACAAGATGGAATGAAGATTGCCAGGAGAAATATGAATAAATTCAGAAATGCAGACAACACCACGCTTAAGGCAGAAAGCATAAAGAAACCAAAGACCATCTTGATGAGGGTGAAAGAGGATAGAGAGAAAGCTAACTTAAATCAACGTCCGAAAAACCAAGGTCATGGCATCCGGTCCAATCATGTTATGGCAAATAGAGGGGGAGACAATGGAAACAGTGACAGACTTTATTTTCGTGGGCTTCAACATCACAGCAGATGCTGACTGCAGCCATGAAATTAAAAGTCACTTGCTCCATGGAAGAAAAGCCATGACTGACCCAGAAAGCATATCAAAAAGCAGAGACATCACTTTGCTGCCAGAGGTCCGTATGTCAAAGCGAAGGTTGTTTCAGTAGCCGAATATGGATGTGATTGTTAGACCATAAAGACAGCTGAGGACTGAATAATTGATGCTTTTGAACTGTGGTGGTAGAGAAGATTTCTTGAGAGTCCCTTGGCCTGCAAGGAAATCAAACCCGTCAACCCTAACGGAAATCAATCCTGATTATTCACTAGAAGGACTGACATTGTAGCTGAAACTCCAGTTCTTTGTCCACCTGATGCAAAGAACTGACTCATTGGAAAAGATTCTGATGCTGGCAAGGAATGAAGGCCAGAGGAGAAGGAGATGACAGAGGATGAGATGGTTGGATGGCATCGGGGATTCGATGGACTTGAGTTTCAGCAAGCTCTGGGAGTTGGTGATGGACAGGGAAGCCTGGTGTGCTGCAGTCCATGGGGCTGCACAGAGTCATGTCGGGAGCCACGTCAGGCGTTACTGACAAAATGGAGGCACGGCCCAAAGCCCCTCTCTTTCTCCCACAAGCACGGACCTGGGATGAAGCAGTTGGGCCTTGTGATTCTGACTTTTTCTTTCCTCTCCTTGGCTGAGTTGACTACAAAGGAACATTAAGGTTCTTAATGTTCTTGAGAGGAGCACGAGAAGGCAGAAAGCCTTGTCTGCAGCTGTGCTCAGAGAAAAATTCATAAAGCTAATCCCTGACATTTGTTCAAGGACTTTTACAAAAGAGTGTTCCAGGATGAGCAAAGAGGTCAGCTTGAGGCCACGGGAGGGATTGCTATCTGAAGCCTATTTGTGAGGAAAATGTTTATGGCAAAGGCATTTACTGAATTTAGAGCTTAGAAATAATTAAATAGTTAGAAGTTAAAGATTTAAGGAACGCTGTAAGGGTAGCATATTTTATTATAGCTGATAGATTTAGGAAATTTAAAGATACTACTAGCTAGAAGCCTTTTTAAGAGATAGTGAGCTCAGGATGTTAGGGGCAAATAGGATTTAGAAAGATAAGAAACAAACGGAGGAATGTAGCATGAGTTACAATATAATGACAAGTTAACGATAGGACACATTAAGAGGAAGTAGATAATAGATGGTAAAGCTGAGTCCGAGAGAATCGCTGAAGCAGGAACTCTGTTTGAAGAGCAACAATGATTTATGGAGATAATAAATCTGAATATAAGAAAACTGAAAATGTCAAACTTCTGACCTAATGCTTTTGTAAAAGTATAAAAGAAAACCTTAAACTTGAAATAAATGTGCAGTCCAGGAAAACTGAGAGGCTGCGTGGTTACTCGCGGACACCATCCCTCCCTTCAGATTGAATCCCTGGCTGCTGGAGCTGGACTCTGGCAGAGTCGGGCACAACTGAACGACTGAAAAGAACTGATTGCAATAGGGAGAATGTTTTGAACACACGTTCTTAACATGTCTCAAAATGGAAGAGAAAATGATATTTCTTTAACATGAAAGGATAAGCAGGGTGAGCAACAACTCTGTGTGTGTGTGTGTGTGTGAGTTTGTGTATCTGTGTGTGTGTGTGTATGTGTGTGTGTGTGTGTGTGTGTGTGTGTCTGTGAGAGATGGGGCAAGAGGTGGGGATGGATGAACAGACAGCTTGATGGAGCAGTGTGACAGGAAGTGTTTCTTTCTGTAGTGAGCTGATTCTTAGAATGAGCTGTTAAGGGAGCCAGAAAGGTCTGACGCTTAGTGCTTGCTCAAGCTTGGGGGAAAGCTGAAGTTCAGAGGAGAGAAGGTTGGTTAAAGCTTAGCCAAGCCAAATCAGTGGGTATATTATGGATGACTGTGAGCACTTGGCCAGTCTCTGCTGTTGTTTAAGAGAGGCAAAGTCAGCCCTTAGACAGTATTGTTGTTACCAAAATTGCCAGTCCATGTGCTTGATGCAGAATGAGGCCCATCAAAACTTAAGGTTTGAGTTTGGGACAGGGAAAGGCTTATTACAGATTCATACAAGGATGAGGGTGGCTCTTGCCCTGAGAACCCAAAGTTACTGAACGTGTTCAGTAAGTATGTTTAACAGCAAAGGTTAGAGAAAGTTGTGGTAAGTTGTTTGAGACTTCGTGGTGTCACACCCTTTGTGCTTAAGGTTAGGTCATGGTCAGGTAATGATGTTCCTAAATATCTCTATCAGATGGATGTCATTTTCTGTCCTGACAAGAGAGGGCAAAGTCTCAAGGAACAACTTTCCCCATGAAATGTCCCATCCTGGTCAAACAGAAACAGGTTTCAATTGGCAGCTCCTTCAGGGCAAGCTTCCCATATTCTACCCAGCTCTCATCCTCGATGGAGCCAGGTACCCAACACAATAGGTCCTGTCTCCTCAAGCTGTCCAACTGAGGAGACCAGTTCTCACAGACTGAGACCCAGAAAGATGGCCACCTGCTATTAAGTTGCAGAGACAGGGATGGGGGAGAGGTTCACCGCTCCTCACGGCCTGGGCCAAGGCTAGTGGAGGGACTTAGTGAGGGCTCTGAATCACTAAAGGATGTAGTCCCCAGTCTATTCCCTGGGACCATCCAGCTCACCCACTGGCGCAACGTTGGGTGATCTCCAGGCCCTCCAAAAGCATGCCAGAATCTCTCTTCTCTCACTTTCCACCTGATGACCACCACACCACCCTTACTTAATCACTTCCCCAATGGTCCCTCATTGACAGTAACTGTGGGCAGGGCCCACTGAGGTGTTGATCAATAGCTGAGCAGGACAATGAATGGCCACTCCTTGACAGTTGGCGGCTTGTAAATGGGGCCACCTGAGGCACCAAGCAAGGCTGAGCCACACCTGTTGCCTAGGAACAGGGTGGGTTGAAAAGAAGCACACCAATGGCGAACTGCATAGGGCTGTGCTCACTCTGCTCTGTTACACTGTGCATAGAATAAGAATCACTGTGAGGTTAAGGTTTGTCAAAGTCGTTCTCAAGGTGGGCTGGCTTTCACATTCTTGTTGGCTTTGAAATATTAGCTATGCTATATGCGGCACATGTGATCATGTGGCAGCTGTGGGAGGGGCATATAGATGAGCACGGCTCACAGGCATGCCTGGCAATACAATGAAAAGAATGATGTACCAAAGTTAACGAAGCCTGTGAAATCAAATCCTGATTAGGAACAGAGTCAATTAAACAGAGTAAAGCACACTGGACCCAACGTCTCCTTAGGTAACAGAGCAGCATGAGCACAGCCCTTAGCAGGTAGCCATTGCTGTGCCTGATGACTCCACATCCTGTTACTAAGCAACCGGTCTTGCCTAGCAATTGGACAGTACAACCCTGGGTCCTGCCCATAAGCAACCAACTATCAATGAGGTACCTACTGGTACTTCTGCTCAGCTATTGGTCAGCTCCACAGTGGGCCCTATCTGATGATCACTGTTAATGTGGGCCCACTGGGGAAGTGACTCACTCAAGAGTTAGGGGCAGAGTGGTAAACGGACTCTTGCCTTTGGGCACCTTCCTTTTCTTTTCTTCATTATTTTGTAAATTGGGAATGTATTTCTGGTAGATGGGGCAAGGTGAGTTTCCCTCCTCAATATGAGAGTTGAAGTGTCCCCAACAATATTAGTGGAGGAGGCATTTAGCACTTTGTTTGCTCTGAAGTGTAATCTTATGGAGACGGTGTATAGATCTTGGGGCAACGGACTGAAGATGCACCAAGCCTTCGGGTCTCTAAAGCTCATTGGAGTAGAAAAAACTTCCAACCTGTTCTTAATTACCTGCTTGTTCTTCAGTCCCTTAAGCCCCTCAAGAACCCCTGATAGGAAGAGGGTGGTCTAAAGATGAAGTGACTAGAGGACTCTGAAGTGCTGAAATGGGATGAAAAGTGTTTGGCAGAGGTTCATACAGGGATGGAGGGGGCAGGAGTGTGGAAGTGGGACATCCAAGTCCAAGAATAAAGGGCACTGAAGGAAAGTCTGAGGGTCATGAGAAGAAACACCATGCCCCTGAATCACCACTCCCCAGAATCAAACACACAGAGGGGTCAAGGGTGGGAAAGGTGTATCATGGCCTCCCTCAGCACCCACTAACCCATGTTGATGGGCACAGTGGTACATTGTGATGTCTAAGACCCCAAAGCCACCATTGGCTGGGGGAGTGCCTAGCTGACCAATCAGAGTGAAGGGTGTGGCTCCTCATTGTCCTGGGAAGGTATATATAGGGAGGTCAGAGGCAGAGATTCTGGGTTAGGCCACTTCATGGTGTCATCATGGCTACGGTAACCAGGAAGCCACGGCAGCCAAGAAGAGTTGCAGTGCGGTTTGCTTCCAGCATGAAAGGAAGAAAGAAGACCCTTTGGCAACGGAGATACAGAGGCAGTGTCAAGGTAAGATGATTCCATCGACACTCCCCAGGTTCTCCATTGACTTTGGTGCCCAAGACCTCTACACTGCCCTTGCCTGGCGCAAAAGTCCTCATCAGGCCACCTCCCTTTTCATGAAATCTCCCTTCCAACTCAGTTGTTATACTCTTTCCTCAAAACTCATACTCTTCTTTTGTCTTTCAAGGCACGAAATAAGACTGTGAGCGTCAGAAGACCTCTAAAAGGAACCTTGAGAAAGAAAATCCGATCGTACGCCACTCCGTCGAAGAAGGTGAAGAAAACAAGAGAAGCAAACTGTTTTCTCCGTTCCTGTGCACATGAGAACCTGAACCAAAGCCACAAAAGGTACCAAACTAGGAGTCAGAGTCAAAGAAGGAGGCAGAATCAAAAGAGAAGATAAGCTCAGCCACCCCAGAATGAGAGACCCTGGAGAAGTACAACCTGGGCAGCCAGTAACTGAATAGAAAAGGTCAGACAGTTTAGAATTGTGTCTCCAGTGGTCTGCTTTCTTAGCAATGGTTAACCAGGAAAAGACTGACTCTCACACTAACATAGTAAACTGATGGCTGCGATTAAAATAAACATCGAATGGTGAGAAGATGATATTTGTGTGTGTGTGAATTTTCTGATGGGAAGGGAGGGAAGGAAGAAAAGAGGTGGGCACCTGAGTGGGGAGGGGTGCGCGGTCCCGAGAGATTGGGGGACAGACCCTGAGGTCCCCAGTTAGCCAGAGAGGAGAGGCCTGGACTGGGTCAGGAGTCTGCACTGAAGATGGCGAACCCTGCTTAGCAATTGATCTCAGCGGCAAGGAGTAGTGGTGTGGTGTTACTGCCATTGTTTGGGGTGTGGAATGACATTAGGGTCTAGATTGCCAGAACCCAGATGGGAAGAGGGTTTCACATGGGGATGGTGAATGTCATAGTTCCCCTGAGAGAGGCAGGCAGAAATCACATCCTGGCCACTTATGTCATAATGGGCTTTGTTGCATCACTCACCTTTGCTGTCAGCTAAAGGTGCTCAGGAGGCACAAAATGCTGATACAACTGAAACCCACAACCAGCACTCCCAAAGATTAAAATAATGTTTGGAGGGAACAGACCAAATATCACTTAGGCCACTGTTTTCCTAAGAAATTGGTGGGAGCAGTGTGTTCCCAAGGGCAGGGCAGTGGAGGTGGCCCAATCCCGGTGCAGAAGACAAACAGGATCACCACACACGGATAATCTTTTTGGGTGGTGGGCACCATGCAGTTTGTGGGATCTTAGTTCCCTGACCAGGGATTGAACCGGTTCCCCTTCCAGTGAAAGCATGGAGTCCTAACCCCTGGACAGCCAGAGAAGTCAGGACAGAGACTTTTGATACAAGTATTAACATGAGACTGAGTAAAAGCTGGTCTTATATGAATCATCATCCCCTAGTATTTCTAAATAACTACAGTCGTCAAACCTTCTTCCCCCAAAAAATCTTTTGTAGTCCAAGCTCTGCAAGTTTTTGTGGTTTAAATATAAGAGTATGGGGTATCTCATTTGAAGGCAAATTGGAAGTGGTCAAACAAGAGATGGCAAGGGTGAACGTCGACATTCTAGGAATCAGCGAACTAAAATGGACTGGAATGGGTGAATTTAACTCAGATGACCATTATCTCTAGTACTGCGGGCAGGAACTCCTCAGAAGACATGGAGTAGCCATCATAGTCAACAAAAGAGTCCGAAATGCAGTACTTGGACGCAATCTCACAAACGACAGAATGATCTCTGTTCGTCTCCAAGGCAAACCATTCAATAGCACAGTTATCCAAGTCTCTGCCCCAAGCAGTAACGCTGAAGAAACTGAAGTTGAACGGTTTTATGAAGACCTACAAGACCTTTTAGAACGAACCCCCCCCCAAAAGATGTCCTTTTCATTAGAGGGGTCTGGAATGCAAAAGTAGGAAGTCAAGAAACACCTGGAGCAACAGGCAAATTTGGCCTTGGAGTGCAGAATGAAGCAGGGCAAAGACTAATAGAGTTTCGCCAAGAAAATGCACTGGTCACAGCAAATACCCTCTTCCAACAACACAAGTAAGACTCTACACATGGACATCACCAGATGGTCAACACCGAAATCAGATTGATTATATCCTTTGCCGCCAAAGATGGAGAAGCTCTATACAGTCAACAAAAACAAGACCAGGAGCAGACTGTGGCTCAGGTCATGAACTCCTTATTACCAAATCCAGACTCAAATGGAAGAAAATAGGGAAAAACCACTAGAGCATTCAGGTATGACTTCAATCAAATCCCTTATGATTATGCAGTGGAAGTGAGAAATAGATTTAAGGGCCCAGATCTGATAGATAGAGTGCCTGATGAACTATGGAATGAGGTTGGTGACATTGTACAGGAGGCAGGGATCAAGACCACCCCCATGGAAAAGAAATGCAAAAAAAGCACAATGGCTGTCTGGGGAGGCCTTACAAATAGCTGTGAAAAGAAGAGGAGCAAAAAGCAAAGGAGAAAAGCAAAGATATAAGCATCTGAATGCAGAGTTGGTGATGGACAGGGAGGCCTGGCGTGCTGTGACTCATGGGGTCACAAAGAGTCGGACACGACTGAGCGACTGAAGCGAACTAACGGGGAAACACACATGACACCAAAGAATTTATGTCTATTTTTGCCATTAAATAAAACAAATGCAGACTAATGTGAGAAGGAACTGTATTTGACACGACAATGGTGAGAGGGCCATCGCCCACACAGCAAAAGTAATGGTGAAAATTCTCCAAGATAAGCTTCAACAGTACGTAGACCAAGAACATTCCGATGTTTAAGCTGCATTGAGAAAAGGCAGAGGAACAAGAGATGCAATTGCCAACATCGGTTGGTTCATAGAAAAAGCAAGAGACATCCAGAGAAACATCTACTTCTGCTTTGCCAACTATGCCACAGCATTTGACTGGTGGATCACATCAAATTGTGGGCAATACTCAAAGAGATCGGTATACCTGACCAACTTCCCTGACTCTTGAGTAATCTGTATGCACGTCAAGAAGCAACATTTAGAACTGGACATGGAACAATGACTGGTTCCAAACTGGGAAAGGAGTACATCAAGGCTGTACATTGTAACCTTGCTTACTTAACTTAGATTCAGAGTACATCATGTAAATATCAGATTGGATGAAGCACAAGATGGAATGAAGATTGCCAGGAGAAATATGAATAAATTCAGAAATGCAGACAATACTATCCTTAAGGCAGAAAGCATAAAGAAACCAAAGACCATCTTGATGAGGGTGAAAGAGGATAGAGAGAAATCAACATCCGAAAAACCAAGGTCATGGCATCCGGTCCAATCATGTTATGGCAAATGGGGGGGAGACAATGGAAACAGTGACAAACTTTATTTTCGTGGGCTTCAACATCACAGCAGATGCTGACTGCAGCCATGAAATTAAAAGTCACTTGCTCCATGGAAGAAAAGCCATGACTGACCCAGAAAGCATATCAAAAAGCAGAGACATCACTTTGCTGCCAGAGGTCCGTATGTCAAAGCGAAGGTTGTTTCAGTAGCCGAATATGGATGTGATTGTTAGACCATAAAGACAGCTGAGGACTGAATAATTGATGCTTTTGAACTGTGGTGGTAGAGAAGATTCTTGAGAGTCCCTTGGCCTGCAAGGAAATCAAACCCGTCAACCCTAACGGAAATCAATCCTGATTATTCACTAGAAGGACTGACATTGTAGCTGAAACTCCAGTTCTTTGTCCACCTGATGCAAAGAACTGACTCATTGGAAAAGATTCTGATGCTGGCAAGGAATGAAGGCCAGAGGAGAAGGAGATGACAGAGGATGAGATGGTTGGATGGCATCGGGGATTCGATGGACTTGAGTTTCAGCAAGCTCTGGGAGTTGGTGATGGACAGGGAAGCCTGGTGTGCTGCAGTCCATGGGGCTGCACTGAGTCATGTCGGGAGCCACGTCAGGCGTTACTGACAAAATGGAGGCACGGCCCAAAGCCCCTCTCTTTCTCCCACAAGCACGGACCTGGGATGAAGCAGTTGGGCCTTGTGATTCTGACTTTTTCTTTCCTCTCCTTGGCTGAGTTGACTACAAAGGAACATTAAGGTTCTTAATGTTCTTGAGAGGAGCACGAGAAGGCAGAAAGCCTTGTCTGCAGCTGTGCTCAGAGAAAAATTCATAAAGCTAATCCCTGACATTTGTTCAAGGACTTTTACAAAAGAGTGTTCCAGGATGAGCAAAGAGGTCAGCTTGAGGCCACGGGACGGACTGCTATCTGAGGCCTATTTGTGAGGAAAATGTTTATGGCAAAGGCATTTTCTGAATTTAGAGCTTAGAAATAATTAAATAGTTAGAAGTTAAACATTTAAGGAACACTGTAATGTTAGCATATTTTATTATAGCTGATAGATTTAGGAAATTTAAAGATACTAATAGCTAGAAGCCTTTTTAAGAGATAGTGAGCTCAGGATGTTAGGGGCAAATAGGATTTAGAAAGATAAGAAACAAACGGAGTAATGTACCATGAGTTACAATATAATCACAAGTTAACGATAGGACACATTAAGAGGAAGTAGATAATAGATGGTAAAGCTGAGTCCAAGAGAATCGCTGAAGCAGGAACTCTGTTTGAAGAGCAACAATGATTTATGGAGATAATAAATCTGAATATAAGAAAACTGAAAATGTCAAACTTCTGACCTAATGCTTTTGTAAAAGTATAAAAGAAAACCTTAAACTTGAAATAAATGTGCAGTCCAGGAAAACTGAGAGGCTGCGTGGTTACTCGCGGACACCATCCCTCCCTTCAGATTGAATCCCTGGCTGCTGGAGCTGGACTCTGGCAGAGTCGGGCACAACTGAACGACTGAAAAGAACTGATTGCAATAGGGAGAATGTTTTGAACACACGTTCTTAACATGTCTCAAAATGGAAGAGAAAATGATATTTCTTTAACATGAAAGGATAAGCAGGGTGAGCAACAACTCTGTGTGTGTGTGTGTGTGTGAGTTTGTGTATCTGTGTGTGTGTGTATGTGTGTGTGTGTGTGTGTGTGTGTGTGTCTGTGAGAGATGGGGCAAGAGGTGGGGATGGATGAACAGACAGCTTGATGGAGCAGTGTGACAGGAAGTGTTTCTTTCTGTAGTGAGCTGATTCTTAGAATGAGCTGTTAAGGGAGCCAGAAAGGTCTGACGCTTAGTGCTTGCTCAAGCTTGGGGGAAAGCTGAAGTTCAGAGGAGAGAAGGTTGGTTAAAGCTTAGCCAAGCCAAATCAGTGGGTATATTATGGATGACTGTGAGCACTTGGCCAGTCTCTGCTGTTGTTTAAGAGAGGCAAAGTCAGCCCTTAGACAGTATTGTTGTTACCAAAATTGCCAGTCCATGTGCTTGATGCAGAATGAGGCCCATCAAAACTTAAGGTTTGAGTTTGGGACAGGGAAAGGCTTATTACAGATTCATACAAGGATGAGGGTGGCTCTTGCCCTGAGAACCCAAAGTTACTGAACGTGTTCAGTAAGTATGTTTAACAGCAAAGGTTAGAGAAAGTTGTGGTAAGTTGTTTGAGACTTCGTGGTGTCACACCCTTTGTGCTTAAGGTTAGGTCATGGTCAGGTAATGATGTTCCTAAATATCTCTATCAGATGGATGTCATTTTCTGTCCTGACAAGAGAGGGCAAAGTCTCAAGGAACAACTTTCCCCATGAAATGTCCCATCCTGGTCAAACAGAAACAGGTTTCAATTGGCAGCTCCTTCAGGGCAAGCTTCCCATATTCTACCCAGCTCTCATCCTCGATGGAGCCAGGTACCCAACACAATAGGTCCTGTCTCCTCAAGCTGTCCAACTGAGGAGACCAGTTCTCACAGACTGAGACCCAGAAAGATGGCCACCTGCTATTAAGTTGCAGAGACAGGGATGGGGGAGAGGTTCACCGCTCCTCACGGCCTGGGCCAAGGCTAGTGGAGGGACTTAGTGAGGGCTCTGAATCACTAAAGGATGTAGTCCCCAGTCTATTCCCTGGGACCATCCAGCTCACCCACTGGCGCAACGTTGGGTGATCTCCAGGCCCTCCAAAAGCATGCCAGAATCTCTCTTCTCTCACTTTCCACCTGATGACCACCACACCACCCTTACTTAATCACTTCCCCAATGGTCCCTCATTGACAGTAACTGTGGGCAGGGCCCACTGAGGTGTTGATCAATAGCTGAGCAGGACAATGAATGGCCACTCCTTGACAGTTGGCGGCTTGTAAATGGGGCCACCTGAGGCACCAAGCAAGGCTGAGCCACACCTGTTGCCTAGGAACAGGGTGGGTTGAAAAGAAGCACACCAATGGCGAACTGCATAGGGCTGTGCTCACTCTGCTCTGTTACACTGTGCATAGAATAAGAATCACTGTGAGGTTAAGGTTTGTCAAAGTCGTTCTCAAGGTGGGCTGGCTTTCACATTCTTGTTGGCTTTGAAATATTAGCTATGCTATATGCGGCACATGTGATCATGTGGCAGCTGTGGGAGGGGCATATAGATGAGCACGGCTCGCAGGCATGCCTGGCAATACAATGAAAAGAATGATGTACCAAAGTTAACGAAGCCTGTGAAATCAAATCCTGATTAGGAACAGAGTCAATTAAACAGAGTAAAGCACACTGGACCCAACGTCTCCTTAGGTAACAGAGCAGCATGAGCACAGCCCTTAGCAGGTAGCCATTGCTGTGCCTGATGACTCCACATCCTGTTACTAAGCAACCGGTCTTGCCTAGCAATTGGACAGTGCAACCCTGGGTCCTGCCCATAAGCAACCAACTATCAATGAGGTACCTACTGGTACTTCTGCTCAGCTATTGGTCAGCTCCACAGTGGGCCCTATCTGATGATCACTGTTAATGTGGGCCCACTGGGGAAGTGACTCACTCAAGAGTTAGGGGCAGAGTGGTAAACGGACTCTTGCCTTTGGGCACCTTCCTTTTCTTTTCTTCATTATTTTGTAAATTGGGAATGTATTTCTGGTAGATGGGGCAAGGTGAGTTTCCCTCCTCAATATGAGAGTTGAAGTGTCCCCAACAATATTAGTGGAGGAGGCATTTAGCACTTTGTTTGCTCTGAAGTGTAATCTTATGGAGACGGTGTATAGATCTTGGGGCAACGGACTGAAGATGCACCAAGCCTTCGGGTCTCTAAAGCTCATTGGAGTAGAAAAAACTTCCAACCTGTTCTTAATTACCTGCTTGTTCTTCAGTCCCTTAAGCCCCTCAAGAACCCCTGATAGGAAGAGGGTGGTCTAAAGATGAAGTGACTAGAGGACTCTGAAGTGCTGAAATGGGATGAAAAGTGTTTGGCAGAGGTTCATACAGGGATGGAGGGGGCAGGAGTGTGGAAGTGGGACATCCAAGTCCAAGAATAAAGGGCACTGAAGGAAAGTCTGAGGGTCATGAGAAGAAACACCATGCCCCTGAATCACCACTCCCCAGAATCAAACACACAGAGGGGTCAAGGGTGGGAAAGGTGTATCATGGCCTCCCTCAGCACCCACTAACCCATGTTGATGGGCACAGTGGTACATTGTGATGTCTAAGACCCCAAAGCCACCATTGGCTGAGGGAGTGCCTAGCTGACCAATCAGAGTGAAGGGTGTGGCTCCTCATTGTCCTGGGAAGGTATATATAGGGAGGTCAGAGGCAGAGATTCTGGGTTAGGCCACTTCATGGTGTCATCATGGCTACGGTAACCAGGAAGCCACGGCAGCCAAGAAGAGTTGCAGTGCGGTTTGCTTCCAGCATGAAAGGAAGAAAGAAGACCCTTTGGCAACGGAGATACAGAGGCAGTGTCAAGGTAAGATGATTCCATCGACACTCCCCAGGTTCTCCATTGACTTTGGTGCCCAAGACCTCTACACTGCCCTTGCCTGGCGCAAAAGTCCTCATCAGGCCACCTCCCTTTTCATGAAATCTCCCTTCCAACTCAGTTGTTATACTCTTTCCTCAAAACTCATACTCTTCTTTTGTCTTTCAAGGCACGAAATAAGACCGTGAGCGTCAGAAGACCTCTAAAAGGAACCTTGAGAAAGAAAATCCGATCGTACGCCACTCCGTCGAAGAAGGTGAAGAAAACAAGAGAAGCAAACTGTTTTCTCCGTTCCTGTGCACGTGAGAACCTGAACCAAAGCCGCAAAAGGTACCAAACTAGGAGTCAGAGTCAAAGAAGGAGGCAGAATCAAAAGAGAAGATAAGCTCAGCCACCCCAGAATGAGAGACCCTGGAGAAGTACAACCTGGGCAGCCAGTAACTGAATAGAAAAGGTCAGACAGTTTAGAATTGTGTCTCCAGTGGTCTGCTTTCTTAGCAATGGTTAACCAGGAAAAGACTGACTCTCACACTAACATAGTAAACTGATGGCTGCGATTAAAATAAACATCGAATGGTGAGAAGATGATATTTGTGTGTGTGTGAATTTTCTGATGGGAAGGGAGGGAAGGAAGAAAAGAGGTGGGCACCTGAGTGGGGAGGGGTGCGCGGTCCCGAGAGATTGGGGGACAGACCCTGAGGTCCCCAGTTAGCCAGAGAGGAGAGGCCTGGACTGGGTCAGGAGTCTGCACTGAAGATGGCGAACCCTGCTTAGCAATTGATCTCAGCGGCAAGGAGTAGTGGTGTGGTGTTACTGCCATTGTTTGGGGTGTGGAATGACATTAGGGTCTAGATTGCCAGAACCCAGATGGGAAGAGGGTTTCACATGGGGATGGTGAATGTCATAGTTCCCCTGAGAGAGGCAGGCAGAAATCACATCCTGGCCACTTATGTCATAATGGGCTTTGTTGCATCACTCACCTTTGCTGTCAGCTAAAGGTGCTCAGGAGGCACAAAATGCTGATACAACTGAAACCCACAACCAGCACTCCCAAAGATTAAAATAATGTTTGGAGGGAACAGACCAAATATCACTTAGGCCACTGTTTTCCTAAGAAATTGGTGGGAGCAGTGTGTTCCCAAGGGCAGGGCAGTGGAGGTGGCCCAATCCCGGTGCAGAAGACAAACAGGATCACCACACACGGATAATCTTTTTGGGTGGTGGGCACCATGCAGTTTGTGGGATCTTAGTTCCCTGACCAGGGATTGAACCGGTTCCCCTTCCAGTGAAAGCATGGAGTCCTAACCCCTGGACAGCCAGAGAAGTCAGGACAGAGACTTTTGATACAAGTATTAACATGAGACTGAGTAAAAGCTGGTCTTATATGAATCATCATCCCCTAGTATTTCTAAATAACTACAGTCGTCAAACCTTCTTCCCCCAAAAAATCTTTTGTAGTCCAAGCTCTGCAAGTTTTTGTGGTTTAAATATAAGAGTATGGGGTATCTCATTTGAAGGCAAATTGGAAGTGGTCAAACAAGAGATGGCAAGGGTGAACGTCGACATTCTAGGAATCAGCGAACTAAAATGGACTGGAATGGGTGAATTTAACTCAGATGACCATTATCTCTAGTACTGCGGGCAGGAACTCCTCAGAAGACATGGAGTAGCCATCATAGTCAACAAAAGAGTCCGAAATGCAGTACTTGGACGCAATCTCACAAACGACAGAATGATCTCTGTTCGTCTCCAAGGCAAACCATTCAATAGCACAGTTATCCAAGTCTCTGCCCCAAGCAGTAACGCTGAAGAAACTGAAGTTGAACGGTTTTATGAAGACCTACAAGAACTTTTAGAACGAACCCCCCCCCAAAAGATGTCCTTTTCATTAGAGGGGTCTGGAATGCAAAAGTAGGAAGTCAAGAAACACCTGGAGCAACAGGCAAATTTGGCCTTGGAGTGCAGAATGAAGCAGGGCAAAGACTAATAGAGTTTCGCCAAGAAAATGCACTGGTCACAGCAAATACCCTCTTCCAACAACACAAGTAAGACTCTACACATGGACATCACCAGATGGTCAACACCGAAATCAGATTGATTATATCCTTTGCCGCCAAAGATGGAGAAGCTCTATACAGTCAACAAAAACAAGACCAGGAGCAGACTGTGGCTCAGGTCATGAACTCCTTATTACCAAATCCAGACTCAAATGGAAGAAAATAGGGAAAAACCACTAGAGCATTCAGGTATGACTTCAATCAAATCCCTTATGATTATGCAGTGGAAGTGAGAAATAGATTTAAGGGCCCAGATCTGATAGATAGAGTGCCTGATGAACTATGGAATGAGGTTGGTGACATTGTACAGGAGGCAGGGATCAAGACCACCCCCATGGAAAAGAAATGCAAAAAAAGCACAATGGCTGTCTGGGGAGGCCTTACAAATAGCTGTGAAAAGAAGAGGAGCAAAAAGCAAAGGAGAAAAGCAAAGATATAAGCATCTGAATGCAGAGTTGGTGATGGACAGGGAGGCCTGGCGTGCTGTGACTCATGGGGTCACAAAGAGTCGGACACGACTGAGCGACTGAAGCGAACTAACGGGGAAACACACATGACACCAAAGAATTTATGTCTATTTTTGCCATTAAATAAAACAAATGCAGACTAATGTGAGAAGGAACTGTATTTGACACGACAATGGTGAGAGGGCCATCGCCCACACAGCAAAAGTAATGGTGAAAATTCTCCAAGATAAGCTTCAACAGTACGTAGACCAAGAACATTCCGATGTTTAAGCTGCATTGAGAAAAGGCAGAGGAACAAGAGATGCAATTGCCAACATCGGTTGGTTCATAGAAAAAGCAAGAGACATCCAGAGAAACATCTACTTCTGCTTTGCCAACTATGCCACAGCATTTGACTGGTGGATCACATCAAATTGTGGGCAATACTCAAAGAGATCGGTATACCTGACCAACTTCCCTGACTCTTGAGTAATCTGTATGCACGTCAAGAAGCAACATTTAGAACTGGACATGGAACAATGACTGGTTCCAAACTGGGAAAGGAGTACATCAAGGCTGTACATTGTAACCTTGCTTACTTAACTTAGATTCAGAGTACATCATGTAAATATCAGATTGGATGAAGCACAAGATGGAATGAAGATTGCCAGGAGAAATATGAATAAATTCAGAAATGCAGACAATACTATCCTTAAGGCAGAAAGCATAAAGAAACCAAAGACCATCTTGATGAGGGTGAAAGAGGATAGAGAGAAATCAACATCCGAAAAACCAAGGTCATGGCATCCGGTCCAATCATGTTATGGCAAATGGGGGGGAGACAATGGAAACAGTGACAAACTTTATTTTCGTGGGCTTCAACATCACAGCAGATGCTGACTGCAGCCATGAAATTAAAAGTCACTTGCTCCATGGAAGAAAAGCCATGACTGACCCAGAAAGCATATCAAAAAGCAGAGACATCACTTTGCTGCCAGAGGTCCGTATGTCAAAGCGAAGGTTGTTTCAGTAGCCGAATATGGATGTGATTGTTAGACCATAAAGACAGCTGAGGACTGAATAATTGATGCTTTTGAACTGTGGTGGTAGAGAAGATTCTTGAGAGTCCCTTGGCCTGCAAGGAAATCAAACCCGTCAACCCTAACGGAAATCAATCCTGATTATTCACTAGAAGGACTGACATTGTAGCTGAAACTCCAGTTCTTTGTCCACCTGATGCAATGAACTGACTCATTGGAAAAGATTCTGATGCTGGCAAGGAATGAAGGCCAGAGGAGAAGGAGATGACAGAGGATGAGATGGTTGGATGGCATCGGGGATTCGATGGACTTGAGTTTCAGCAAGCTCTGGGAGTTGGTGATGGACAGGGAAGCCTGGTGTGCTGCAGTCCATGGGGCTGCACAGAGTCATGTCGGGAGCCACGTCAGGCGTTACTGACAAAATGGAGGCACGGCCCAAAGCCCCTCTCTTTCTCCCACAAGCACGGACCTGGGATGAAGCAGTTGGGCCTTGTGATTCTGACTTTTTCTTTCCTCTCCTTGGCTGAGTTGACTACAAAGGAACATTAAGGTTCTTAATGTTCTTGAGAGGAGCACGAGAAGGCAGAAAGCCTTGTCTGCAGCTGTGCTCAGAGAAAAATTCATAAAGCTAATCCCTGACATTTGTTCAAGGACTTTTACAAAAGAGTGTTCCAGGATGAGCAAAGAGGTCAGCTTGAGGCCACGGGACGGACTGCTATCTGAGGCCTATTTGTGAGGAAAATGTTTATGGCAAAGGCATTTTCTGAATTTAGAGCTTAGAAATAATTAAATAGTTAGAAGTTAAACATTTAAGGAACACTGTAATGTTAGCATATTTTATTATAGCTGATAGATTTAGGAAATTTAAAGATACTAATAGCTAGAAGCCTTTTTAAGAGATAGTGAGCTCAGGATGTTAGGGGCAAATAGGATTTAGAAAGATAAGAAACAAACGGAGGAATGTAGCATGAGTTACAATATAATGACAAGTTAACGATAGGACACATTAAGAGGAAGTAGATAATAGATGGTAAAGCTGAGTCCGAGAGAATCGCTGAAGCAGGAACTCTGTTTGAAGAGCAACAATGATTTATGGAGATAATAAATCTGAATATAAGAAAACTGAAAATGTCAAACTTCTGACCTAATGCTTTTGTAAAAGTATAAAAGAAAACCTTAAACTTGAAATAAATGTGCAGTCCAGGAAAACTGAGAGGCTGCGTCGTTACTCGCGGACACCATCCCTCCCTTCAGATTGAATCCCTGGCTGCTGGAGCTGGACTCTGGCAGAGTCGGGCACAACTGAACGACTGAAAAGAACTGATTGCAATAGGGAGAATGTTTTGAACACACGTTCTTAACATGTCTCAAAATGGAAGAGAAAATGATATTTCTTTAACATGAAAGGATAAGCAGGGTGAGCAACAACTCTGTGTGTGTGTGTGTGTGTGTGTGAGTTTGTGTATCTGTGTGTGTGTGTGTGTGTGTGTGTGTGTGTGTGTGTGTGTGTGTCTGTGAGAGATGGGGCAAGAGGTGGGGATGGATGAACAGACAGCTTGATGGGGCAGTGTGACAGGAAGTGTTTCTTTCTGTAGTGAGCTGATTCTTAGAATGAGCTGTTAAGGGAGCCAGAAAGGTCTGACGCTTAGTGCTTGCTCAAGCTTGGGGGAAAGCTGAAGTTCAGAGGAGAGAAGGTTGGTTAAAGCTTAGCCAAGCCAAATCAGTGGGTATATTATGGATGACTGTGAGCACTTGGCCAGTCTCTGCTGTTGTTTAAGAGAGGCAAAGTCAGCCCTTAGACAGTATTGTTGTTACCAAAATTGCCAGTCCATGTGCTTGATGCAGAATGAGGCCCATGAAAACTTAAGGTTTGAGTTTGGGACAGGGAAAGGTTTATTACAGATTCATACAAGGATGAGGGTGGCTCTTGCCCTAAGAACCCAAAGTTACTGAACGTGTTCAGTAAGTATGTTTAACAGCAAAGGTTAGAGAAAGTTGTGGTAAGTTGTTTGAGACTTCGTGGTGTCACACCCTTTGTGCTTAAGGTTAGGTCATGGTCAGGTAATGATGTTCCTAAATATCTCTATCAGATGGATGTCATTTTCTGTCCTGACAAGAGAGGGCAAAGTCTCAAGGAACAACTTTCCCCATGAAATGTCCCATCCTGGTCAAACAGAAACAGGTTTCAATTGGCAGCTCCTTCAGGGCAAGCTTCCCATATTCTACCCAGCTCTCATCCTCGATGGAGCCAGGTACCCAACACAATAGGTCCTGTCTCCTCAAGCTGTCCAACTGAGGAGACCAGTTCTCACAGACTGAGACCCAGAAAGATGGCCACCTGCTATTAAGTTGCAGAGACAGGGATGGGGGAGAGGTTCACCGCTCCTCACGGCCTGGGCCAAGGCTAGTGGAGGGACTTAGTGAGGGCTCTGAATCACTAAAGGATGTAGTCCCCAGTCTATTCCCTGGGACCATCCAGCTCACCCACTGGCGCAACGTTGGGTGATCTCCAGGCCCTCCAAAAGCATGCCAGAATCTCTCTTCTCTCACTTTCCACCTGATGACCACCACACCACCCTTACTTAATCACTTCCCCAATGGTCCCTCATTGACAGTAACTGTGGGCAGGGCCCACTGAGGTGTTGATCAATAGCTGAGCAGGACA
Organism: Capricornis sumatraensis; assembly: GCF_032405125.1. Classification (NCBI taxonomy): domain Eukaryota; kingdom Metazoa; phylum Chordata; class Mammalia; order Artiodactyla; family Bovidae; genus Capricornis; species Capricornis sumatraensis. The sequence continues at coordinate 60,407,292 of NC_091092.1, read as the reverse complement.
ATGAATGGCCACTCCTTGACAGTTGGCGGCTTGTAAATGGGGCCACCTGAGGCACCAAGCAAGGCTGAGCCACACCTGTTGCCTAGGAACAGGGTGGGTTGAAAAGAAGCACACCAATGGCGAACTGCATAGGGCTGTGCTCACTCTGCTCTGTTACACTGTGCATAGAATAAGAATCACTGTGAGGTTAAGGTTTGTCAAAGTCGTTCTCAAGGTGGGCTGGCTTTCACATTCTTGTTGGCTTTGAAATATTAGCTATGCTATATGCGGCACATGTGATCATGTGGCAGCTGTGGGAGGGGCATATAGATGAGCACGGCTCACAGGCATGCCTGGCAATACAATGAAAAGAATGATGTACCAAAGTTAAAGAAGCCTGTGAAATCAAATCCTGATTTGGAGCAGAGTCAATTAAACAGAGTAAAGCACACTGGACCCAACGTCTCCTTAGGTAACAGAGCAGCATGAGCACAGCCCTTAGCAGGTAGCCATTGCTGTGCCTGATGACTCCACATCCTGTTACTAAGCAACCGGTCTTGCCTAGCAATTGGACAGTGCAACCCTGGGCCCTGCCCATAAGCAACCAACTATCAATGAGGTACCTACTGGTACTTCTCCTGCTCAGCTATTGGTCAGCTCCACAGTGGGCCCTATCTGATGATCACTGTGAATGTGGGCCCACTGGGGAAGTGACTCACTCAAGAGTTAGGGGCAGAGTGGTAAACGGACTCTTGCCTTTGGGCACCTTCCTTTTCTTTTCTTCATTATTTTGTAAATCGGGAATGTATTTCTGGTAGATGGGGCAAGGTGAGTTTCCCTCCTCAATATGAGAGTTGATGTGTCCCCAACAATATTAGTGGAGGAGGCATTTAACACTTTCTTTGCTCTGAAGTGTAATCTTATGGAGACGGTGTATAGATCTTGGGGCAACGGACTGAAGATGCACCAAGCCTTGGGGTCTCTAAAGCTCATTGGAGTAGAAAAAACTTCCAACCTGTTCTTAATTACCTGCTTGTTCTTAAGTTCCTGAAGCCCCTCAAGAACCCCTGATAGGAAGAGGGTGGTCTAAAGATGAAGTGACTAGAGGACTCTGAAGTGCTGAAATGGGATGAAAAGTGTTTGGAAGAGGTTCATACAGGGATGGAGGGGGCAGGAGTGTGGAAGGGGGACATCCAAGTCCAAGAATAAAGGGCACTGAAGGAAAGTCTGAGGGTCATGAGAAGAAACACCATGCCCCTGAATCACCACTCCCCAGAATCAAACACACAGAGGGGTCAAGGGTGGGAAAGGTGTATCATGGCCTCCCTCAGCACCCACTAACCCATGTTGATGGGCACAGTGGTACATTGTGATGTCTAAGACCCCAAAGCCACCATTGGCTGGGGGAGTGCCTAGCTGACCAATCAGAGTGAAGGGTGTGGCTCCTCATTGTCCTGGGAAGGTATATATAGGGAGGTCAGAGGCAGAGATTCTGGGTTAGGCCACTTCATGGTGTCATCATGGCTACGGTAACCAGGAAGCCACGGCAGCCAAGAAGAGTTGCAGTGCGGTTTGCTTCCAGCATGAAAGGAAGAAAGAAGACCCTTTGGCAACGGAGATACAGAGGCAGTGTCAAGGTAAGATGATTCCATCGACACTCCCCAGGTTCTCCATTGACTTTGGTGCCCAAGACCTCTACACTGCCCTTGCCTGGCGCAAAAGTCCTCATCAGGCCACCTCCCTTTTCATGAAATCTCCCTTCCAACTCAGTTGTTATACTCTTTCCTCAAAACTCATACCCTTCTTTTGTCTTTCAAGGCACGAAATAAGACCGTGAGCGTCAGAAGACCTCTAAAAGGAACCTTGAGAAAGAAAATCCGATCGTACGCCACTCCGTCGAAGAAGGTGAAGAAAACAAGAGAAGCAAAATGTTTTCTCCGTTCCTGTGCACGTGAGAACCTGAACCAAAGCCGCAAAAGGTACCAAACTAGGAGTCAGAGTCAAAGAAGGAGGCAGAATCAAAAGAGAAGATAAGCTCAGCCACCCCAGAATGAGAGACCCTGGAGAAGTACAACCTGGGCAGCCAGTAACTGAATAGAAAAGGTCAGACAGTTTAGAATTGTGTCTCCAGTGGTCTGCTTTCTTAGCAATGGTTAACCAGGAAAAGACTGACTCTCACACTAACATAGTAAACTGATGGCTGCGATTAAAATAAACATCGAATGGTGAGAAGATGATACTTGTGTGTGTGTGAATTTTCTGATGGGAAGGGAGGGAAGGAAGAAAAGAGGTGGGCACCTGAGTGGGGAGGGGTGCGCGGTCCCGAGAGATTGGGGGACAGACCCTGAGGTCCCCAGTTAGCCAGAGAGGAGAGGCCTGGACTGGGTCAGGAGTCTGCACTGAAGATGGCGAACCCTGCTTAGCAATTGATCTCAGCGGCAAGGAGTAGTGGTGTGGTGTTACTGCCATTGTTTGGGGTGTGGAATGACATTAGGGTCTAGATTGCCAGAACCCAGATGGGAAGAGGGTTTCACATGGGGATGGCGAATGTCATAGTTCCCCTGAGAGAGGCAGGCAGAAATCACATCCTGGCCACTTATGTCATAATGGGCTTTGTTGCATCACTCACCTTTGCTGTCAGCTAAAGGTGCTCAGGAGGCACAAAATGCTGATACAACTGAAACCCACAACCAGCACTCCCAAAGATTAAAATAATGTTTGGAGGGAACAGACCAAATATCACTTAGGCCACTGTTTTCCTAAGAAATTGGTGGGAGCAGTGTGTTCCCAAGGGCAGGGCAGTGGAGGTGGCCCAATCCCGGTGCAGAAGACAAACAGGATCACCACACACGGATAATCTTTTTGGGTGGTGGGCACCATGCAGTTTGTGGGATCTTAGTTCCCTGACCAGGGATTGAACCGGTTCCCCTTCCAGTGAAAGCATGGAGTCCTAACCCCTGGACAGCCAGAGAAGTCAGGACAGAGACTTTTGATACAAGTATTAACATGAGACTGAGTAAAAGCTGGTCTTATATGAATCATCATCCCCTAGTATTTCTAAATAACTACAGTCGTCAAACCTTCTTCCCCCAAAAAATCTTTTGTAGTCCAAGCTCTGCAAGTTTTTGTGGTTTAAATATAAGAGTATGGGGTATCTCATTTGAAGGCAAATTGGAAGTGGTCAAACAAGAGATGGCAAGGGTGAACGTCGACATTCTAGGAATCAGCGAACTAAAATGGACTGGAATGGGTGAATTTAACTCAGATGACCATGATATCTAGCACTGCGGGCAGGAACTCCTCAGAAGACATGGAGTAGCCATCATAGTCAACAAAAGAGTCTGAAATGCAGTACTTGGACGCAGTCTCACAAACGACAGAATGATCTCTGTTCGTCTCCAAGGCAAACCATTCAATAGCACAGTTATCCAAGTCTATGCCCCAAGCAGTAACGCTGAAGAAACTGAAGTTGAACGGTTTTATGAAGACCTACAAGACCTTTTAGAACGAACCCCCCAAAAAGATGTCCTTTTCATTAGAGGGGTCTGGAATGCAAAAGTAGGAAGTCAAGAAACACCTGGAGCAACAGGCAAATTTGGCCTTGGAGTGCAGAATGAAGTAGGGCAAAGACTAATAGAGTTTCGCCAAGAAAATGCACTGGTCACAGCAAATACCCTCTTCCAACAACACAAGTAAGACTCTACACATGGACATCACCAGATGGTCAACACCGAAATCAGATTGATTATATCCTTTGCCGCCAAAGATGGAGAAGCTCTATACAGTCAACAAAAACAAGACCAGGAGCAGACTGTGGCTCAGGTCATGAACTCCTTATTACCAAATCCAGACTCAAATGGAAGAAAATAGGGAAAAACCACTAGAGCATTCAGGTATGACTTCAATCAAATCCCTTATGATTATGCAGTGGAAGTGAGAAATAGATTTAAGGGCCCAGATCTGATAGATAGAGTGCCTGATGAACTATGGAATGAGGTTGGTGACATTGTACAGGAGGCAGGGATCAAGACCACCCCCATGGAAAAGAAATGCAAAAAAAGCACAATGGCTGTCTGGGGAGGCCTTACAAATAGCTGTGAAAAGAAGAGGAGCAAAAAGCAAAGGAGAAAAGCAAAGATATAAGCATCTGAATGCAGAGTTGGTGATGGACAGGGAGGCCTGGCGTGCTGTGACTCATGGGGTCACAAAGAGTCGGACACGACTGAGCGACTGAAGCGAACTAACGGGGAAACACACATGACACCAAAGAATTTATGTCTATTTTTGCCATTAAATAAAACAAATGCAGACTAATGTGAGAAGGAACTGTATTTGACACGACAATGGTGAGAGGGCCATCGCCCACACAGCAAAAGTAATGGTGAAAATTCTCCAAGATAAGCTTCAACAGTACGTAGACCAAGAACATTCCGATGTTTAAGCTGCATTGAGAAAAGGCAGAGGAACAAGAGATGCAATTGCCAACATCGGTTGGTTCATAGAAAAAGCAAGAGACATCCAGAGAAACATCTACTTCTGCTTTGCCAACTATGCCACAGTATTTGACTGGGTGGATCACATCAAATTGTGGGCAATACTCAAAGAGATCGGTATACCTGACCAACTTCCCTGACTCTTGAGTAATCTGTATGCACGTCAAGAAGCAACATTTAGAACTGGACATGGAACAATGACTGGTTCCAAACTGGGAAAGGAGTACATCAAGGCTGTACAATGTAACCTTGCTTACTTAACTTATATTCAGTGTACATCATGTAAATATCAGATTGGATGAAGCACAAGATGGAATGAAGATTGCCAGGAGAAATATGAATAAATTCAGAAATGCAGACAACACCACGCTTAAGGCAGAAAGCATAAAGAAACCAAAGACCATCTTGATGAGGGTGAAAGAGGATAGAGAGAAAGCTAACTTAAATCAACATCCGAAAAACCAAGGTCATGGCATCCGGTCCAATCATGTTATGGCAAATAGAGGGGGAGACAATGGAAACAGTGACAGACTTTATTTTCGTGGGCTTCAACATCACAGCAGATGCTGACTGCAGCCATGAAATTAAAAGTCACTTGCTCCATGGAAGAAAAGCCATGACTGACCCAGAAAGCATATCAAAAAGCAGAGACATCACTTTGCTGCCAGAGGTCCGTATGTCAAAGCGAAGGTTGTTTCAGTAGCCGAATATGGATGTGATTGTTAGACCATAAAGACAGCTGAGGACTGAATAATTGATGCTTTTGAACTGTGGTGGTAGAGAAGATTTCTTGAGAGTCCCTTGGCCTGCAAGGAAATCAAACCCGTCAACCCTAACGGAAATCAATCCTGATTATTCACTAGAAGGACTGACATTGTAGCTGAAACTCCAGTTCTTTGTCCACCTGATGCAAAGAACTGACTCATTGGAAAAGATTCTGATGCTGGCAAGGAATGAAGGCCAGAGGAGAAGGAGATGACAGAGGATGAGATGGTTGGATGGCATCGGGGATTCGATGGACTTGAGTTTCAGCAAGCTCTGGGAGTTGGTGATGGACAGGGAAGCCTGGTGTGCTGCAGTCCATGGGGCTGCACAGAGTCATGTCGGGAGCCACGTCAGGCGTTACTGACAAAATGGAGGCACAGCCCAAAGCCCCTCTCTTTCTCCCACAAGCACGGACCTGGGATGAAGCAGTTGGGCCTTGTGATTCTGACTTTTTCTTTCCTCTCCTTGGCTGAGTTGACTACAAAGGAACATTAAGGTTCTTAATGTTCTTGAGAGGAGCACGAGAAGGCAGAAAGCCTTGTCTGCAGCTGTGCTCAGAGAAAAATTCATAAAGCTAATCCCTGACATTTGTTCAAGGACTTTTACAAAAGAGTGTTCCAGGATGAGCAAAGAGGTCAGCTTGAGGCCACGGGAGGGATTGCTATCTGAAGCCTATTTGTGAGGAAAATGTTTATGGCAAAGGCATTTACTGAATTTAGAGCTTAGAAATAATTAAATAGTTAGAAGTTAAAGATTTAAGGAATGCTGTAATGGTAGCATATTTTATTATAGCTGATAGATTTAGGAAATTTAAAGATACTAATAGCTAGAAGCCTTTTTAAGAGATAGTGAGCTCAGGATGTTAGGGGCAAATAGGATTTAGAAAGATAAGAAACAAACGGAGGAATGTAGCATGAGTTACAATATAATCACAAGTTAACGATAGGACACATTAAGAGGAAGTAGATAATAGATGGTAAAGCTGAGTCCGAGAGAATCGCTGAAGCAGGAACTCTGTTTGAAGAGCAACAATGATTTATGGAGATAATCAATCTGAATGTGATAAGAAAACTGAAAATGTCAAACTTCTGACCTAATGCTTTTGTAAAAGTATAAAAGAAAACCTTAAACTTGAAATAAATGTGCAGTCCAGGAAAACTGAGAGGCTGCGTGGTTACTCGCGGACACCATCCCTCCCTTCAGATTGAATCCCTGGCTGCTGGAGCTGGACTCTGGCAGAGTCGGGCACAACTGAACGACTGAAAAGAACTGATTGCAATAGGGAGAATGTTTTGAACACACGTTCTTAACATGTCTCAAAATGGAAGAGAAAATGATATTTCTTTAACATGAAAGGATAAGCAGGGTGAGCAACAACTCTGTGTGTGTGTGTGTGTGTGAGTTTGTGTATCTGTGTGTGTGTGTGTATGTGTGTGTGTGTGTGTGTGTGTGTGTCTGTGAGAGATGGGGCAAGAGGTGGGGATGGATGAACAGACAGCTTGATGGAGCAGTGTGACAGGAAGTGTTTCTTTCTGTAGTGAGCTGATTCTTAGAATGAGCTGTTAAGGGAGCCAGAAAGGTCTGACGCTTAGTGCTTGCTCAAGCTTGGGGGAAAGCTGAAGTTCAGAGGAGAGAAGGTTGGTTAAAGCTTAGCCAAGCCAAATCAGTGGGTATATTATGGATGACTGTGAGCACTTGGCCAGTCTCTGCTGTTGTTTAAGAGAGGCAAAGTCAGCCCTTAGACAGTATTGTTGTTACCAAAATTGCCAGTCCATGTGCTTGATGCAGAATGAGGCCCATCAAAACTTAAGGTTTGAGTTTGGGACAGGGAAAGGCTTATTACAGATTCATACAAGGATGAGGGTGGCTCTTGCCCTGAGAACCCAAAGTTACTGAACGTGTTCAGTAAGTATGTTTAACAGCAAAGGTTAGAGAAAGTTGTGGTAAGTTGTTTGAGACTTCGTGGTGTCACACCCTTTGTGCTTAAGGTTAGGTCATGGTCAGGTAATGATGTTCCTAAATATCTCTATCAGATGGATGTCATTTTCTGTCCTGACAAGAGAGGGCAAAGTCTCAAGGAACAACTTTCCCCATGAAATGTCCCATCCTGGTCAAACAGAAACAGGTTTCAATTGGCAGCTCCTTCAGGGCAAGCTTCCCATATTCTACCCAGCTCTCATCCTCGATGGAGCCAGGTACCCAACACAATAGGTCCTGTCTCCTCAAGCTGTCCAACTGAGGAGACCAGTTCTCACAGACTGAGACCCAGAAAGATGGCCACCTGCTATTAAGTTGCAGAGACAGGGATGGGGGAGAGGTTCACCGCTCCTCACGGCCTGGGCCAAGGCTAGTGGAGGGACTTAGTGAGGGCTCTGAATCACTAAAGGATGTAGTCCCCAGTCTATTCCCTGGGACCATCCAGCTCACCCACTGGCGCAACGTTGGGTGATCTCCAGGCCCTCCAAAAGCATGCCAGAATCTCTCTTCTCTCACTTTCCACCTGATGACCACCACACCACCCTTACTTAATCACTTCCCCAATGGTCCCTCATTGACAGTAACTGTGGGCAGGGCCCACTGAGGTGTTGATCAATAGCTGAGCAGGACAATGAATGGCCACTCCTTGACAGTTGGCGGCTTGTAAATGGGGCCACCTGAGGCACCAAGCAAGGCTGAGCCACACCTGTTGCCTAGGAACAGGGTGGGTTGAAAAGAAGCACACCAATGGCGAACTGCATAGGGCTGTGCTCACTCTGCTCTGTTACACTGTGCATAGAATAAGAATCACTGTGAGGTTAAGGTTTGTCAAAGTCGTTCTCAAGGTGGGCTGGCTTTCACATTCTTGTTGGCTTTGAAATATTAGCTATGCTATATGCGGCACATGTGATCATGTGGCAGCTGTGGGAGGGGCATATAGATGAGCACGGCTCACAGGCATGCCTGGCAATACAATGAAAAGAATGATGTACCAAAGTTAAAGAAGCCTGTGAAATCAAATCCTGATTAGGAACAGAGTCAATTAAACAGAGTAAAGCACACTGGACCCAACGTCTCCTTAGGTAACAGAGCAGCATGAGCACAGCCCTTAGCAGGTAGCCATTGCTGTGCCTGATGACTCCACATCCTGTTACTAAGCAACCGGTCTTGCCTAGCAATTGGACAGTGCAACCCTGGGCCCTGCCCATAAGCAACCAACTATCAATGAGGTACCTACTGGTACTTCTGCTCAGCTATTGGTCAGCTCCACAGTGGGCCCTATCTGATGATCACTGTTAATGTGGGCCCACTGGGGAAGTGACTCACTCAAGAGTTAGGGGCAGAGTGGTAAACGGACTCTTGCCTTTGGGCACCTTCCTTTTCTTTTCTTCATTATTTTGTAAATTGGGAATGTATTTCTGGTAGATGGGGCAAGGTGAGTTTCCCTCCTCAATATGAGAGTTGAAGTGTCCCCAACAATATTAGTGGAGGAGGCATTTAGCACTTTGTTTGCTCTGAAGTGTAATCTTATGGAGACGGTGTATAGATCTTGGGGCAACGGACTGAAGATGCACCAAGCCTTGGGGTCTCTAAAGCTCATTGGAGTAGAAAAAACTTCCAACCTGTTCTTAATTACCTGCTTGTTCTTCAGTCCCTTAAGCCCCTCAAGAACCCCTGATAGGAAGAGGGTGGTCTAAAGATGAAGTGACTAGAGGACTCTGAAGTGCTGAAATGGGATGAAAAGTGTTTGGCAGAGGTTCATACAGGGATGGAGGGGGCAGGAGTGTGGAAGTGGGACATCCAAGTCCAAGAATAAAGGGCACTGAAGGAAAGTCTGAGGGTCATGAGAAGAAACACCATGCCCCTGAATCACCACTCCCCAGAATCAAACACACAGAGGGGTCAAGGGTGGGAAAGGTGTATCATGGCCTCCCTCAGCACCCACTAACCCATGTTGATGGGCACAGTGGTACATTGTGATGTCTAAGACCCCAAAGCCACCATTGGCTGGGGGAGTGCCTAGCTGACCAATCAGAGTGAAGGGTGTGGCTCCTCATTGTCCTGGGAAGGTATATATAGGGAGGTCAGAGGCAGAGATTCTGGGTTAGGCCACTTCATGGTGTCATCATGGCTACGGTAACCAGGAAGCCACGGCAGCCAAGAAGAGTTGCAGTGCGGTTTGCTTCCAGCATGAAAGGAAGAAAGAAGACCCTTTGGCAACGGAGATACAGAGGCAGTGTCAAGGTAAGATGATTCCATCGACACTCCCCAGGTTCTCCATTGACTTTGGTGCCCAAGACCTCTACACTGCCCTTGCCTGGCGCAAAAGTCCTCATCAGGCCACCTCCCTTTTCATGAAATCTCCCTTCCAACTCAGTTGTTATACTCTTTCCTCAAAACTCATACCCTTCTTTTGTCTTTCAAGGCACGAAATAAGACCGTGAGCGTCAGAAGACCTCTAAAAGGAACCTTGAGAAAGAAAATCCGATCGTACGCCACTCCGTCGAAGAAGGTGAAGAAAACAAGAGAAGCAAACTGTTTTCTCCGTTCCTGTGCACGTGAGAACCTGAACCAAAGCCGCAAAAGGTACCAAACTAGGAGTCAGAGTCAAAGAAGGAGGCAGAATCAAAAGAGAAGATAAGCTCAGCCACCCCAGAATGAGAGACCCTGGAGAAGTACAACCTGGGCAGCCAGTAACTGAATAGAAAAGGTCAGACAGTTTAGAATTGTGTCTCCAGTGGTCTGCTTTCTTAGCAATGGTTAACCAGGAAAAGACTGACTCTCACACTAACATAGTAAACTGATGGCTGCGATTAAAATAAACATCGAATGGTGAGAAGATGATATTTGTGTGTGTGTGAATTTTCTGATGGGAAGGGAGGGAAGGAAGAAAAGAGGTGGGCACCTGAGTGGGGAGGGGTGTGCGGTCCCGAGAGATTGGGGGACAGACCCTGAGGTCCCCAGTTAGCCAGAGAGGAGAGGCCTGGACTGGGTCAGGAGTCTGCACTGAAGATGGCGAACCCTGCTTAGCAATTGATCTCAGCGGCAAGGAGTAGTGGTGTGGTGTTACTGCCATTGTTTGGGGTGTGGAATGACATTAGGGTCTAGATTGCCAGAACCCAGATGGGAAGAGGGTTTCACATGGGGATGGTGAATGTCATAGTTCCCCTGAGAGAGGCAGGCAGAAATCACATCCTGGCCACTTATGTCATAATGGGCTTTGTTGCATCACTCACCTTTGCTGTCAGCTAAAGGTGCTCAGGAGGCACAAAATGCTGATACAACTGAAACCCACAACCAGCACTCCCAAAGATTAAAATAATGTTTGGAGGGAACAGACCAAATATCACTTAGGCCACTGTTTTCCTAAGAAATTGGTGGGAGCAGTGTGTTCCCAAGGGCAGGGCAGTGGAGGTGGCCCAATCCCGGTGCAGAAGACAAACAGGATCACCACACACGGATAATCTTTTTGGGTGGTGGGCACCATGCAGTTTGTGGGATCTTAGTTCCCTGACCAGGGATTGAACCGGTTCCCCTTCCAGTGAAAGCATGGAGTCCTAACCCCTGGACAGCCAGAGAAGTCAGGACAGAGACTTTTGATACAAGTATTAACATGAGACTGAGTAAAAGCTGGTCTTATATGAATCATCATCCCCTAGTATTTCTAAATAACTACAGTCGTCAAACCTTCTTCCCCCAAAAAATCTTTTGTAGTCCAAGCTCTGCAAGTTTTTGTGGTTTAAATATAAGAGTATGGGGTATCTCATTTGAAGGCAAATTAGAAGTGGTCAAACAAGAGATGGCAAGGGTGAACGTCGACCTTCTAGGAATCAGCGAACTAAAATGGACTGGAATGGGTGAATTTAACTCAGATGACCATTATCTCTAGTACTGCGGGCAGGAACTCCTCAGAAGACATGGAGTAGCCATCATAGTCAACAAAAGAGTCCGAAATGCAGTACTTGGACGCAATCTCACAAACGACAGAATGATCTCTGTTCGTCTCCAAGGCAAACCATTCAATAGCACAGTTATCCAAGTCTCTGCCCCAAGCAGTAACGCTGAAGAAACTGAAGTTGAATGGTTTTATGAAGACCTACAAGACCTTTTAGAACGAACCCCCCCCCAAAAGATGTCCTTTTCATTCGAGGGGTCTGGAATGCAAAAGTAGGAAGTCAAGAAACACCTGGAGCAACAGGAAAATTTGGCCTTGGAGTGCAGAATGAAGCAGGGCAAAGACTAATAGAGTTTCGCCAAGAAAATGCACTGGTCACAGCAAATACCCTCTTCCAACAACACAAGTAAGACTCTACACATGGACATCACCAGATGGTCAACACCGAAATCAGATTGATTATATCCTTTGCCGCCAAAGATGGAGAAGCTCTATACAGTCAACAAAAACAAGACCAGGAGCAGACTGTGGCTCAGGTCATGAACTCCTTATTACCAAATCCAGACTCAAATGGAAGAAAATAGGGAAAAACCACTAGAGCATTCAGGTATGACTTCAATCAAATCCCTTATGATTATGCAGTGGAAGTGAGAAATAGATTTAAGGGCCCAGATCTGATAGATAGAGTGCCTGATGAACTATGGAATGAGGTTGGTGACATTGTACAGGAGGCAGGGATCAAGACCACCCCCATGGAAAAGAAATGCAAAAAAAGCACAATGGCTGTCTGGGGAGGCCTTACAAATAGCTGTGAAAAGAAGAGGAGCAAAAAGCAAAGGAGAAAAGCAAAGATATAAGCATCTGAATGCAGAGTTGGTGATGGACAGGGAGGCCTGGCGTGCAGTGACTCATGGGGTCACAAAGAGTCGGACACGACTGAGCGACTGAAGCGAACTAACGGGGAAACACACATGACACCAAAGAATTTATGTCTATTTTTGCCATTAAATAAAACAAATGCAGACTAATGTGAGAAGGAACTGTATTTGACACGACAATGGTGAGAGGGCCATCGCCCACACAGCAAAAGTAATGGTGAAAATTCTCCAGGATAAGCTTCAACAGTACGTAGACCAAGAACATTCCGATGTTTAAGCTGCATTGAGAAAAGGCAGAGGAACAAGAGATGCAATTGCCAACATCGGTTGGTTCATAGAAAAAGCAAGAGACATCCAGAGAAACATCTACTTCTGCTTTGCCAACTATGCCACAGCATTTGACTGGTGGATCACATCAAATTGTGGGCAATACTCAAAGAGATCGGTATACCTGACCAACTTCCCTGACTCTTGAGTAATCTGTATGCACGTCAAGAAGCAACATTTAGAACTGGACATGGAACAATGACTGGTTCCAAACTGGGAAAGGAGTACATCAAGGCTGTACATTGTAACCTTGCTTACTTAACTTATATTCAGAGTACATCATGTAAATATCAGATTGGATGAAGCACAAGATGGAATGAAGATTGCCAGGAGAAATATGAATAAATTCAGAAATGCAGACAATACTATGCTTAAGGCAGAAAGCATAAAGAAACCAAAGACCATCTTGATGAGGGTGAAAGAGGATAGAGAGAAATCAACATCCGAAAAACCAAGGTCATGGCATCCGGTCCAATCATGTTATGGCAAATAGGGGGGGAGACAATGGAAACAGTGACAGACTTTATTTTCGTGGGCTTCAACATCACAGCAGATGCTGACTGCAGCCATGAAATTAAAAGTCACTTGCTCCATGGAAGAAAAGCCATGACTGACCCAGAAAGCATATCAAAAAGCAGAGACATCACTTTGCTGCCAGAGGTCCGTATGTCAAAGCGAAGGTTGTTTCAGTAGCCGAATATGGATGTGATTGTTAGACCATAAAGACAGCTGAGGACTGAATAATTGATGCTTTTGAACTGTGGTGGTAGAGAAGATTCTTTAGAGTCCCTTGGCCTGCAAGGAAATCAAACCCGTCAACCCTAACGGAAATCAATCCTGATTATTCACTAGAAGGACTGACATTGTAGCTGAAACTCCAGTTCTTTGTCCACCTGATGCAAAGAACTGACTCATTGGAAAAGATTCTGATGCTGGCAAGGAATGAAGGCCAGAGGAGAAGGAGATGACAGAGGATGAGATGGTTGGATGGCATCGGGGATTCGATGGACTTGAGTTTCAGCAAGCTCTGGGAGTTGGTGATGGACAGGGAAGCCTGGTGTGCTGCAGTCCATGGGGCTGCACAGAGTCATGTCGGGAGCCACGTCAGGCGTTACTGACAAAATGGAGGCACGGCCCAAAGCCCCTCTCTTTCTCCCACAAGCACGGACCTGGGATGAAGCAGTTGGGCCTTGTGATTCTGACTTTTTCTTTCCTCTCCTTGGCTGAGTTGACTACAAAGGAACATTAAGGTTCTTAATGTTCTTGAGAGGAGCACGAGAAGGCAGAAAGCCTTGTCTGCAGCTGTGCTCAGAGAAAAATTCATAAAGCTAATCCCTGACATTTGTTCAAGGACTTTTACAAAAGAGTGTTCCAGGATGAGCAAAGAGGTCAGCTTGAGGCCACGGGACGGACTGCTATCTGAGGCCTATTTGTGAGGAAAATGTTTATGGCAAAGGCATTTACTGAATTTAGAGCTTAGAAATAATTAAATAGTTAGAAGTTAAAGATTTAAGGAACACTGTAATGTTAGCATATTTTATTATAGCTGATAGATTTAGGAAATTTAAAGATACTAATAGCTAGAAGCCTTTTTAAGAGATAGTGAGCTCAGGATGTTAGGGGCAAATAGGATTTAGAAAGATAAGAAACAAACGGAGGAATGTAGCATGAGTTACAATATAATGACAAGTTAACGATAGGACACATTAAGAGGAAGTAGATAATAGATGGTAAAGCTGAGTCCGAGAGAATCGCTGAAGCAGGAACTCTGTTTGAAGAGCAACAATGATTTATGGAGATAATAAATCTGAATATAAGAAAACTGAAAATGTCAAACTTCTGACCTAATGCTTTTGTAAAAGTATAAAAGAAAACCTTAAACTTGAAATAAATGTGCAGTCCAGGAAAACTGAGAGGCTGCGTCGTTACTCACGGACACCATCCCTCCCTTCAGATTGAATCCCTGGCTGCTGCAGCTGGACTCTGGCAGAGTCGGGCACAACTGAACGACTGAAAAGAACTGATTGCAATAGGGAGAATGTTTTGAACACACGTTCTTAACATGTCTCAAAATGGAAGAGAAAATGATATTTCTTTAACATGAAAGGATAAGCAGGGTGAGCAACAACTCTGTGTGTGTGTGTGTGTGTGTGAGTTTGTGTATCTGTGTGTGTGTGTATGTGTGTGTGTGTGTGTGTGTGTGTCTGTGAGAGATGGGGCAAGAGGTGGGGATGGATGAACAGACAGCTTGATGGGGCAGTGTGACAGGAAGTGTTTCTTTCTGTAGTGAGCTGATTCTTAGAATGAGCTGTTAAGGGAGCCAGAAAGGTCTGACGCTTAGTGCTTGCTCAAGCATGGGGGAAAGCTGAAGTTCAGAGGAGAGAAGGTTGGTTAAAGCTTAGCCAAGCCAAATCAGTGGGTATATTATGGATGACTGTGAGCACTTGGCCAGTCTCTGCTGTTGTTTAAGAGAGGCAAAGTCAGCCCTTAGACAGTATTGTTGTTACCAAAATTGCAAGTCCATGTGCTTGATGCAGAATGAGGCCCATCAAAACTTAAGGTTTGAGTTTGGGACAGGGAAAGGTTTATTACAGGTTCATACAAGGATGAGGGTGGCTCTTGCCCTGAGAACCCAAAGTTACTGAACGTGTTCAGTAAGTATGTTTAACAGCACAGGTTAGAGAAAGTTGTGGTAAGTTGTTTGAGACTTCGTGGTGTCACACCCTTTGTGCTTAAGGTTAGGTCATGGTCAGGTAATGATGTTCCTAAATATCTCTATCAGATGGATGTCATTTTCTGTCCTGACAAGAGAGGGCAAAGTCTCAAGGAACAACTTTCCCCATGAAATGTCCCATCCTGGTCAAACAGAAACAGGTTTCAATTGGCAGCTCCTTCAGGGCAAGCTTCCCATATTCTACCCAGCTCTCATCCTCGATGGAGCCAGGTACCCAACACAATAGGTCCTGTCTCCTCAAGCTGTCCAACTGAGGAGACCAGTTCTCACAGACTGAGACCCAGAAAGATGGCCACCTGCTATTAAGTTGCAGAGACAGGGATGGGGGAGAGGTTCACCGCTCCTCACGGCCTGGGCCAAGGCTAGTGGAGGGACTTAGTGAGGGCTCTGAATCACTAAAGGATGTAGTCCCCAGTCTATTCCCTGGGACCATCCAGCTCACCCACTGGCGCAACGTTGGGTGATCTCCAGGCCCTCCAAAAGCATGCCAGAATCTCTCTTCTCTCACTTTCCACCTGATGACCACCACACCACCCTTACTTAATCACTTCCCCAATGGTCCCTCATTGACAGTAACTGTGGGCAGGGCCCACTGAGGTGTTGATCAATAGCTGAGCAGGACAATGAATGGCCACTCCTTGACAGTTGGCGGCTTGTAAATGGGGCCACCTGAGGCACCAAGCAAGGCTGAGCCACACCTGTTGCCTAGGAACAGGGTGGGTTGAAAAGAAGCACACCAATGGCGAACTGCACAGGGCTGTGCTCACTGTGCTCTGTTACACTGTGCATAGAATAAGAATCACTGTGAGGTTAAGGTTTGTCAAAGTCGTTCTCAAGGTGGGCTGGCTTTCACATTCTTGTTGGCTTTGAAATATTAGCTATGCTATATGCGGCACATGTGATCATGTGGCAGCTGTGGGAGGGGCATATAGATGAGCACGGCTCACAGGCATGCCTGGCAATACAATGAAAAGAATGATGTACCAAAGTTAAAGAAACCTGTGAAATCAAATCCTGATTTGGAGCAGAGTCAATTAAACAGAGTAAAGCACACTGGACCCAACGTCTCCTTAGGTAACAGAGCAGCATGAGCACAGCCCTTAGCAGGTAGCCATTGCTGTGCCTGATGACTCCACATCCTGTTACTAAGCAACCGGTCTTGCCTAGCAATTGGACAGTGCAACCCTGGGCCCTGCCCATAAGCAACCAACTATCAATGAGGTACCTACTGGTACTTCTCCTGCTCAGCTATTGGTCAGCTCCACAGTGGGCCCTATCTGATGATCACTGTGAATGTGGGCCCACTGGGGAAGTGACTCACTCAAGAGTTAGGGGCACAGTGGTAAACGGACTCTTGCCTTTGGGCACCTTCCTTTTCTTTTCTTCATTTTTTTGTAAATCGGGAATGTATTTCTGGTAGATGGGGCAAGGTGAGTTTCCCTCCTCAATATGAGAGTTGAAGTGTCCCCAACAATATTAGTGGAGGAGGCATTTAACACTTTCTTTGCTCTGAAGTGTAATCTTATGGAGACGGTGTATAGATCTTGGGGCAACGGACTGAAGATGCACCAAGCCTTGGGGTCTCTAAAGCTCATTGGAGTAGAAAAAACTTCCAACCTGTTCTTAATTACCTGCTTGTTCTTAAGTTCCTGAAGCCCCTCAAGAACCCCTGATAGGAAGAGGGTGGTCTAAAGATGAAGTGACTAGAGGACTCTGAAGTGCTGAAATGGGATGAAAAGTGTTTGGAAGAGGTTCATACAGGGATGGAGGGGGCAGGAGTGTGGAAGGGGGACATCCAAGTCCAAGAATAAAGGGCACTGAAGGAAAGTCTGAGGGTCATGAGAAGAAACACCATGCCCCTGAATCACCACTCCCCAGAATCAAACACACAGAGGGGTCAAGGGTGGGAAAGGTGTATCATGGCCTCCCTCAGCACCCACTAACCCATGTTGATGGGCACAGTGGTACATTGTGATGTCTAAGACCCCAAAGCCACCATTGGCTGGGGGAGTGCCTAGCTGACCAATCAGAGTGAAGGGTGTGGCTCCTCATTGTCCTGGGAAGGTATATATAGGGAGGTCAGAGGCAGAGATTCTGGGTTAGGCCACTTCATGGTGTCATCATGGCTACGGTAACCAGGAAGCCACGGCAGCCAAGAAGAGTTGCAGTGCGGTTTGCTTCCAGCATGAAAGGAAGAAAGAAGACCCTTTGGCAACGGAGATACAGAGGCAGTGTCAAGGTAAGATGATTCCATCGACACTCCCCAGGTTCTCCATTGACTTTGGTGCCCAAGACCTCTACACTGCCCTTGCCTGGCGCAAAAGTCCTCATCAGGCCACCTCCCTTTTCATGAAATCTCCCTTCCAACTCAGTTGTTATACTCTTTCCTCAAAACTCATACCCTTCTTTTGTCTTTCAAGGCACGAAATAAGACCGTGAGCGTCAGAAGACCTCTAAAAGGAACCTTGAGAAAGAAAATCCGATCGTACGCCACTCCGTCGAAGAAGGTGAAGAAAACAAGAGAAGCAAACTGTTTTCTCCATTCCTGTGCACGTGAGAACCTGAACCAAAGCCGCAAAAGGTACCAAACTAGGAGTCAGAGTCAAAGAAGGAGGCAGAATCAAAAGAGAAGATAAGCTCAGCCACCCCAGAATGAGAGACCCTGGAGAAGTACAACCTGGGCAGCCAGTAACTGAATAGAAAAGGTCAGACAGTTTAGAATTGTGTCTCCAGTGGTCTGCTTTCTTAGCAATGGTTAACCAGGAAAAGACTGACTCTCACACTAACATAGTAAACTGATGGCTGCGATTAAAATAAACATCGAATGGTGAGAAGATGATACTTGTGTGTGTGTGAATTTTCTGATGGGAAGGGAGGGAAGGAAGAAAAGAGGTGGGTACCTGAGTGGGGAGGGGTGCGCGGTCCCGAGAGATTGGGGGACAGACCCTGAGGTCCCCAGTTAGCCAGAGAGGAGAGGCCTGGACTGGGTCAGGAGTCTGCACTGAAGATGGCGAACCCTGCTTAGCAATTGATCTCAGCGGCAAGGAGTAGTGGTGTGGTGTTACTGCCATTGTTTGGGGTGTGGAATGACATTAGGGTCTAGATTGCCAGAACCCAGATGGGAAGAGGGTTTCACATGGGGATGGTGAATGTCATAGTTCCCCTGAGAGAGGCAGGCAGAAATCACATCCTGGCCACTTATGTCATAATGGGCTTTGTTGCATCACTCACCTTTGCTGTCAGCTAAAGGTGCTCAGGAGGCACAAAATGCTGATACAACTGAAACCCACAACCAGCACTCCCAAAGATTAAAATAATGTTTGGAGGGAACAGACCAAATATCACTTAGGCCACTGTTTTCCTAAGAAATTGGTGGGAGCAGTGTGTTCCCAAGGGCAGGGCAGTGGAGGTGGCCCAATCCCGGTGCAGAAGACAAACAGGATCACCACACACGGATAATCTTTTTGGGTGGTGGGCACCATGCAGTTTGTGGGATCTTAGTTCCCTGACCAGGGATTGAACCGGTTCCCCTTCCAGTGAAAGCATGGAGTCCTAACCCCTGGACAGCCAGAGAAGTCAGGACAGAGACTTTTGATACAAGTATTAACATGAGACTGAGTAAAAGCTGGTCTTATATGAATCATCATCCCCTAGTATTTCTAAATAACTACAGTCGTCAAACCTTCTTCCCCAAAAAAATCTTTTGTAGTCCAAGCTCTGCAAGTTTTTGTGGTTTAAATATAAGAGTATGGGGTATCTCATTTGAAGGCAAATTGGAAGTGGTCAAACAAGAGATGGCAAGGGTGAACGTCGACATTCTAGGAATCAGCGAACTAAAATGGACTGGAATGGGTGAATTTAACTCAGATGACCATGATATCTAGCACTGCGGGCAGGAACTCCTCAGAAGACATGGAGTAGCCATCATAGTCAACAAAAGAGTCCGAAATGCAGTACTTGGACGCAGTCTCACAAACGACAGAATGATCTCTGTTCGTCTCCAAGGCAAACCATTCAATAGCACAGTTATCCAAGTCTATGCCCCAAGCAGTAACGCTGAAGAAACTGAAGTTGAACGGTTTTATGAAGACCTACAAGACCTTTTAGAACGAACCCCCCAAAAAGATGTCCTTTTCATTAGAGGGGTCTGGAATGCAAAAGTAGGAAGTCAAGAAACACCTGGAGCAACAGGCAAATTTGGCCTTGGAGTGCAGAATGAAGCAGGGCAAAGACTAATAGAGTTTCGCCAAGAAAATGCACTGGTCACAGCAAATACCCTCTTCCAACAACACAAGTAAGACTCTACACATGGACATCACCAGATGGTCAACACCGAAATCAGATTGATTATATCCTTTGCCGCCAAAGATGGAGAAGCTCTATACAGTCAACAAAAACAAGACCAGGAGCAGACTGTGGCTCAGGTCATGAACTCCTTATTACCAAATCCAGACTCAAATGGAAGAAAATAGGGAAAAACCACTAGAGCATTCAGGTATGACTTCAATCAAGTCCCTTATGATTATGCAGTGGAAGTGAGAAATAGATTTAAGGGCCCAGATCTGATAGATAGAGTGCCTGATGAACTATGGAATGAGGTTGGTGACATTGTACAGGAGGCAGGGATCAAGACCACCCCCATGGAAAAGAAATGCAAAAAAGCACAATGGCTGTCTGGGGAGGCCTTACAAATAGCTGTGAAAAGAAGAGGAGCAAAAAGCAAAGGAGAAAAGCAAAGATATAAGCATCTGAATGCAGAGTTGGTGATGGACAGGGAGGCCTGGCGTGCTGTGACTCATGGGGTCACAAAGAGTCGGACACGACTGAGCGACTGAAGCGAACTAACGGGGAAACACACATGACACCAAAGAATTTATGTCTATTTTTGCCATTAAATAATACAAATGCAGACTAATGTGAGAAGGAACTGTATTTGACACGACAATGGTGAGAGGGCCATCGCCCACACAGCAAAAGTAATGGTGAAAATTCTCCAGGATAAGCTTCAACAGTACGTAGACCAAGAACATTCCAATGTTTAAGCTGCATTGAGAAAAGGCAGAGGAACAAGAGATGCAATTGCCAACATCGGTTGGTTCATAGAAAAAGCAAGAGACATCCAGAGAAACATCTACTTCTGCTTTGCCAACTATGCCACAGCATTTGACTGGTGGATCACATCAAATTGTGGGCAATACTCAAAGAGATCGGTATACCTGACCAACTTCCCTGACTCTTGAGAAATCTGTATGCACGTCAAGAAGCAACATTTAGAACTGGACATGGAACAATGACTGGTTCCAAACTGGGAAAGGAGTACATCAAGGCTGTACATTGTAACCTTGCTTACTTAACTTATATTCAGTGTACATCATGTAAATATTAGATTGGATGAAGCACAAGATGGAATGAAGATTGCCAGGAGAAATATGAATAAATTCAGAAATGCAGACAACACCACGCTTAAGGCAGAAAGCATAAAGAAACCAAAGACCATCTTGATGAGGGTGAAAGAGGATAGAGAGAAAGCTAACTTAAATCAACATCCGAAAAACCAAGGTCATGGCATCCGGTCCAATCATGTTATGGCAAATAGGGGGGGAGACAATGGAAACAGTGACAGACTTTATTTTCGTGGGCTTCAACATCACAGCAGATGCTGACTGCAGCCATGAAATTAAAAGTCCCTTGCTCCATGGAAGAAAAGCCATGACTGACCCAGAAAGCATATCAAAAAGCAGAGACATCACTTTGCTGCCAGAGGTCCGTATGTCAAAGCGAAGGTTGTTTCAGTAGCCGAATATGGATGTGATTGTTAAACCATAAAGACAGCTGAGGACTGAATAATTGATGCTTTTGAACTGTGGTGGTAGAGAAGATTCTTGAGAGTCCCTTGGCCTGCAAGGAAATCAAACTCGTCAACCCTAACGGAAATCAATCCTGATTATTCACTAGAAGGACTGACATTGTAGCTGAAACTCCAGTTCTTTGTCCACCTGATGCAAAGAACTGACTCATTGGAAAAGATTCTGATGCTGGCAAGGAATGAAGGCCAGAGGAGAAGGAGATGACAGAGGATGAGATGGTTGGATGGCATCGGGGATTCGATGGACTTGAGTTTCAGCAAGCTCTGGGAGTTGGTGATGGACAGGGAAGCCTGGTGTGCTGCAGTCCATGGGGCTGCACAGAGTCATGTCGGGAGCCATGTCAGGCGTTACTGACAAAATGGAGGCACGGCCCAAAGCCCCTCTCTTTCTCCCACAAGCACGGACCTGGGATGAAGCAGTTGGGCCTTGTGATTCTGACTTTTTCTTTCCTCTCCTTGGCTGAGTTGACTACAAAGGAACATTAAGGTTCTTAATGTTCTTGAGAGGAGCACGAGAAGGCAGAAAGCCTTGTCTGCAGCTGTGCTCAGAGAAAAATTCATAAAGCTAATCCCTGACATTTGTTCAAGGACTTTTACAAAAGAGTGTTCCAGGATGAGCAAAGAGGTCAGCTTGAGGCCACGGGAGGGATTGCTATCTGAAGCCTATTTGTGAGGAAAATGTTTATGGCAAAGGCATTTACTGAATTTAGAGCTTAGAAATAATTAAATAGTTAGAAGTTAAAGATTTAAGGAACGCTGTAAGGGTAGCATATTTTATTATAGCTGATAGATTTAGGAAATTTAAAGATACTAATAGCTAGAAGCCTTTTTAAGAGATAGTGAGCTCAGGATGTTAGGGGCAAATAGGATTTAGAAAGATAAGAAACAAACGGAGGAATGTAGCATGAGTTACAATATAATCACAAGTTAACGATAGGACACATTAAGAGGAAGTAGATAATAGATGGTAAAGCTGAGTCCGAGAGAATCGCTGAAGCAGGAACTCTGTTTGAAGAGCAACAATGATTTATGGAGATAATAAATCTGAATATGATAAGAAAACTGAAAATGTCAAACTTCTGACCTAATGCTTTTGTAAAAGTATAAAAGAAAACCTTAAACTTGAAATAAATGTGCAGTCCAGGAAAACTGAGAGGCTGCGTCGTTACTCGCGGACACCATCCCTCCCTTCAGATTGAATCCCTGGCTGCTGGAGCTGGACTCTGGCAGAGTCGGGCACAACTGAACGACTGAAAAGAACTGATTGCAATAGGGAGAATGTTTTGAACACACGTTCTTAACATGTCTCAAAATGGAAGAGAAAATGATATTTCTTTAACATGAAAGGATAAGCAGGGTGAGCAACAACTCTGTGTGTGTGTGTGTGAGTTTGTGTATCTGTGTGTGTGTGTATGTGTGTGTGTGTGTGTGGGTCTGTGAGAGATGGGGCAAGAGGTGGGGATGGATGAACAGACAGCTTGATGGAGCAGTGTGACAGGAAGTGTTTCTTTCTGTAGTGAGCTGATTCTTAGAATGAGCTGTTAAGGGAGCCAGAAAGGTCTGACGCTTAGTGCTTGCTCAAGCTTGGGGGAAAGCTGAAGTTCAGAGGAGAGAAGGTTGGTTAAAGCTTAGCCAAGCCAAATCAGTGGGTATATTATGGATGACTGTGAGCACTTGGCCAGTCTCTGCTGTTGTTTAAGAGAGGCAAAGTCAGCCCTTAGACAGTATTGTTGTTACCAAAATTGCCAGTCCATGTGCTTGATGCAGAATGAGGCCCATCAAAACTTAAGGTTTGAGTTTGGGATAGGGAAAGGTTTATTACAGATTCATACAAGGATGAGGGTGGCTCTTGCCCTAAGAACCCAAAGTTACTGAACGTGTTCAGTAAGTATGTTTAACAGCAAAGGTTAGAGAAAGTTGTGGTAAGTTGTTTGAGACTTCGTGGTGTCACACCCTTTGTGCTTAAGGTTAGGTCATGGTCAGGTAATGATGTTCCTAAATATCTCTATCAGATGGATGTCATTTTCTGTCCTGACAAGAGAGGGCAAAGTCTCAAGGAACAACTTTCCCCATGAAATGTCCCATCCTGGTCAAACAGAAACAGGTTTCAATTGGCAGCTCCTTCAGGGCAAGCTTCCCATATTCTACCCAGCTCTCATCCTCGATGGAGCCAGGTACCCAACACAATAGGTCCTGTCTCCTCAAGCTGTCCAACTGAGGAGACCAGTTCTCACAGACTGAGACCCAGAAAGATGGCCACCTGCTATTAAGTTGCAGAGACAGGGATGGGGGAGAGGTTCACCGCTCCTCACGGCCTGGGCCAAGGCTAGTGGAGGGACTTAGTGAGGGCTCTGAATCACTAAAGGATGTAGTCCCCAGTCTATTCCCTGGGACCATCCAGCTCACCCACTGGCGCAACGTTGGGTGATCTCCAGGCCCTCCAAAAGCATGCCAGAATCTCTCTTCTCTCACTTTCCACCTGATGACCACCACACCACCCTTACTTAATCACTTCCCCAATGGTCCCTCATTGACAGTAACTGTGGGCAGGGCCCACTGAGGTGTTGATCAATAGCTGAGCAGGACAATGAATGGCCACTCCTTGACAGTTGGCGGCTTGTAAATGGGGCCACCTGAGGCACCAAGCAAGGCTGAGCCACACCTGTTGCCTAGGAACAGGGTGGGTTGAAAAGAAGCACACCAATGGCGAACTGCACAGGGCTGTGCTCACTGTGCTCTGTTACACTGTGCATAGAATAAGAATCACTGTGAGGTTAAGGTTTGTCAAAGTCGTTCTCAAGGTGGGCTGGCTTTCACATTCTTGTTGGCTTTGAAATATTAGCTATGCTATATGCGGCACATGTGATCATGTGGCAGCTGTGGGAGGGGCATATAGATGAGCACGGCTCACAGGCATGCCTGGCAATACAATGAAAAGAATGATGTACCAAAGTTAAAGAAGCCTGTGAAATCAAATCCTGATTAGGAACAGAGTCAATTAAACAGAGTAAAGCACACTGGACCCAACGTCTCCTTAGGTAACAGAGCAGCATGAGCACAGCCCTTAGCAGGTAGCCATTGCTGTGCCTGATGACTCCACATCCTGTTACTAAGCAACCGGTCTTGCCTAGCAATTGGACAGTGCAACCCTGGGCCCTGCCCATAAGCAACCAACTATCAATGAGGTACCTACTGGTACTTCTCCTGCTCAGCTATTGGTCAGCTCCACAGTGGGCCCTATCTGATGATCACTGTGAATGTGGGCCCACTGGGGAAGTGACTCACTCAAGAGTTAGGGGCAGAGTGGTAAACGGACTCTTGCCTTTGGGCACCTTCCTTTTCTTTTCTTCATTTTTTTGTAAATCGGGAATGTATTTCTGGTAGATGGGGCAAGGTGAGTTTCCCTCCTCAATATGAGAGTTGAAGTGTCCCCAACAATATTAGTGGAGGAGGCATTTAACACTTTCTTTGCTCTGAAGTGTAATCTTATGGAGACGGTGTATAGATCTTGGGGCAAGGGACTGAAGATGCACCAAGCCTTGGGGTCTCTAAAGCTCATTGGAGTAGAAAAAACTTCCAACCTGTTCTTAATTACCTGCTTGTTCTTAAGTTCCTGAAGCCCCTCAAGAACCCCTGATAGGAAGAGGGTGGTCTAAAGATGAAGTGACTAGAGGACTCTGAAGTGCTGAAATGGGATGAAAAGTGTTTGGAAGAGGTTCATACAGGGATGGAGGGGGCAGGAGTGTGGAAGGGGGACATCCAAGTCCAAGAATAAAGGGCACTGAAGGAAAGTCTGAGGGTCATGAGAAGAAACACCATGCCCCTGAATCACCACTCCCCAGAATCAAACACACAGAGGGGTCAAGGGTGGGAAAGGTGTATCATGGCCTCCCTCAGCACCCACTAACCCATGTTGATGGGCACAGTGGTACATTGTGATGTCTAAGACCCCAAAGCCACCATTGGCTGGGGGAGTGCCTAGCTGACCAATCAGAGTGAAGGGTGTGGCTCCTCATTGTCCTGGGAAGGTATATATAGGGAGGTCAGAGGCAGAGATTCTGGGTTAGGCCACTTCATGGTGTCATCATGGCTACGGTAACCAGGAAGCCACGGCAGCCAAGAAGAGTTGCAGTGCGGTTTGCTTCCAGCATGAAAGGAAGAAAGAAGACCCTTTGGCAACGGAGATACAGAGGCAGTGTCAAGGTAAGATGATTCCATCGACACTCCCCAGGTTCTCCATTGACTTTGGTGCCCAAGACCTCTACACTGCCCTTGCCTGGCGCAAAAGTCCTCATCAGGCCACCTCCCTTTTCATGAAATCTCCCTTCCAACTCAGTTGTTATACTCTTTCCTCAAAACTCATACCCTTCTTTTGTCTTTCAAGGCACGAAATATGACCGTGAGCGTCAGAAGACCTCTAAAAGGAACCTTGAGAAAGAAAATCCGATCGTACGCCACTCCGTCGAAGAAGGTGAAAAAAACAAGAGAAGCAAACTCTTTTCTCCGTTCCTGTGCACGTGAGAACCTGAACCAAAGCCGCAAAAGGTACCAAACTAGGAGTCAGAGTCAAAGAAGGAGGCAGAATCAAAAGAGAAGATAAGCTCAGCCACCCCAGAATGAGAGACCCTGGAGAAGTACAACCTGGGCAGCCAGTAACTGAATAGAAAAGGTCAGACAGTTTAGAATTGTGTCTCCAGTGGTCTGCTTTCTTAGCAATGGTTAACCAGGAAAAGACTGACTCTCACACTAACATAGTAAACTGATGGCTGCGATTAAAATAAACATCGAATGGTGAGAAGATGATACTTGTGTGTGTGTGAATTTTCTGATGGGAAGGGAGGGAAGGAAGAAAAGAGGTGGGCACCTGAGTGGGGAGGGGTGCGCGGTCCCGAGAGATTGGGGGACAGACCCTGAGGTCCCCAGTTAGCCAGAGAGGAGAGGCCTGGACTGGGTCAGGAGTCTGCACTGAAGATGGCGAACCCTGCTTAGCAATTGATCTCAGCGGCAAGGAGTAGTGGTGTGGTGTTACTGCCATTGTTTGGGGTGTGGAATGACATTAGGGTCTAGATTGCCAGAACCCAGATGGGAAGAGGGTTTCACATGGGGATGGTGAATGTCATAGTTCCCCTGAGAGAGGCAGGCAGAAATCACATCCTGGCCACTTATGTCATAATGGGCTTTGTTGCATCACTCACCTTTGCTGTCAGCTAAAGGTGCTCAGGAGGCACAAAATGCTGATACAACTGAAACCCACAACCAGCACTCCCAAAGATTAAAATAATGTTTGGAGGGAACAGACCAAATATCACTTAGGCCACTGTTTTCCTAAGAAATTGGTGGGAGCAGTGTGTTCCCAAGGGCAGGGCAGTGGAGGTGGCCCAATCCCGGTGCAGAAGACAAACAGGATCACCACACACGGATAATCTTTTTGGGTGGTGGGCACCATGCAGTTTGTGGGATCTTAGTTCCCTGACCAGGGATTGAACCGGTTCCCCTTCCAGTGAAAGCATGGAGTCCTAACCCCTGGACAGCCAGAGAAGTCAGGACAGAGACTTTTGATACAAGTATTAACATGAGACTGAGTAAAAGCTGGTCTTATATGAATCATCATCCCCTAGTATTTCTAAATAACTACAGTCGTCAAACCTTCTTCCCCCAAAAAATCTTTTGTAGTCCAAGCTCTGCAAGTTTTTGTGGTTTAAATATAAGAGTATGGGGTATCTCATTTGAAGGCAAATTGGAAGTGGTCAAACAAGAGATGGCAAGGGTGAACGTCGACATTCTAGGAATCAGCGAACTAAAATGGACTGGAATGGGTGAATTTAACTCAGATGACCATGATATCTAGCACTGCGGGCAGGAACTCCTCAGAAGACATGGAGTAGCCATCATAGTCAACAAAAGAGTCTGAAATGCAGTACTTGGACGCAGTCTCACAAACGACAGAATGATCTCTGTTCGTCTCCAAGGCAAACCATTCAATAGCACAGTTATCCAAGTCTATGCCCCAAGCAGTAACGCTGAAGAAACTGAAGTTGAACGGTTTTATGAAGACCTACAAGACCTTTTTAAACGAACCCCACAAAAAGATGTCCTTTTCATTAGAGGCGTCTGGAATGCAAAAGTAGGAAGTCAAGAAACACCTGGAGCAACAGGCAAATTTGGCCTTGGAGTGCAGAATGAAGCAGGGCAAAGACTAATAGAGTTTCGCCAAGAAAATGCACTGGTCACAGCAAATACCCTCTTCCAACAACACAAGTAAGACTCTACACATGGACATCACCAGATGGTCAACACCGAAATCAGATTGATTATATCCTTTGCCGCCAAAGATGGAGAAGCTCTATACAGTCAACAAAAACAAGACCAGGAGCAGACTGTGGCTCAGGTCATGAACTCCTTATTACCAAATCCAGACTCAAATGGAAGAAAATAGGGAAAAACCACTAGAGCATTCAGGTATGACTTCAATCAAGTCCCTTATGATTATGCAGTGGAAGTGAGAAATAGATTTAAGGGCCCAGATCTGATAGATAGAGTGCCTGATGAACTATGGAATGAGGTTGGTGACATTGTACAGGAGGCAGGGATCAAGACCACCCCCATGGAAAAGAAATGCAAAAAAGCACAATGGCTGTCTGGGGAGGCCTTACAAATAGCTGTGAAAAGAAGAGGAGCAAAAAGCAAAGGAGAAAAGCAAAGATATAAGCATCTGAATGCAGAGTTGGTGATGGACAGGGAGGCCTGGCGTGCTGTGACTCATGGGGTCACAAAGAGTCGGACACGACTGAGCGACTGAAGCGAACTAACGGGGAAACACACATGACACCAAAGAATTTATGTCTATTTTTGCCATTAAATAATACAAATGCAGACTAATGTGAGAAGGAACTGTATTTGACACGACAATGGTGAGAGGGCCATCGCCCACACAGCAAAAGTAATGGTGAAAATTCTCCAGGATAAGCTTCAACAGTACGTAGACCAAGAACATTCCAATGTTTAAGCTGCATTGAGAAAAGGCAGAGGAACAAGAGATGCAATTGCCAACATCGGTTGGTTCATAGAAAAAGCAAGAGACATCCAGAGAAACATCTACTTCTGGTTTGCCAACTATGCCACAGCATTTGACTGGTGGATCACATCAAATTGTGGGCAATACTCAAAGAGATCGGTATACCTGACCAACTTCCCTGACTCTTGAGAAATCTGTATGCACGTCAAGAAGCAACATTTAGAACTGGACATGGAACAATGACTGGTTCCAAACTG
This sequence comes from Capricornis sumatraensis, assembly GCF_032405125.1. Classification (NCBI taxonomy): domain Eukaryota; kingdom Metazoa; phylum Chordata; class Mammalia; order Artiodactyla; family Bovidae; genus Capricornis; species Capricornis sumatraensis. Next base: position 60,379,106 of record NC_091092.1, on the reverse strand, counting down.
GGAAAGGAGTACATCAAGGCTGTACATTGTAACCTTGCTTACTTAACTTATATTCAGTGTACATCATGTAAATATCAGATTGGATGAAGCACAAGATGGAATGAAGATTGCCAGGAGAAATATGAATAAATTCAGAAATGCAGACAACACCACGCTTAAGGCAGAAAGCATAAAGAAACCAAAGACCATCTTGATGAGGGTGAAAGAGGATAGAGAGAAAGCTAACTTAAATCAACATCCGAAAAACCAAGGTCATGGCATCCGGTCCAATCATGTTATGGCAAAAAGGGGGGGAGACAATGGAAACAGTGACAGACTTTATTTTCGTGGGCTTCAACATCACAGCAGATGCTGACTGCAGCCATGAAATTAAAAGTCACTTGCTCCATGGAAGAAAAGCCATGACTGACCCAGAAAGCATATCAAAAAGCAGAGACATCACTTTGCTGCCAGAGGTCCGTATGTCAAAGCGAAGGTTGTTTCAGTAGCCGAATATGGATGTGATTGTTAAACCATAAAGACAGCTGAGGACTGAATAATTGATGCTTTTGAACTGTGGTGGTAGAGAAGATTCTTGAGAGTCCCTTGGCCTGCAAGGAAATCAAACTCGTCAACCCTAACGGAAATCAATCCTGATTATTCACTAGAAGGACTGACATTGTAGCTGAAACTCCAGTTCTTTGTCCACCTGATGCAAAGAACTGACTCATTGGAAAAGATTCTGATGCTGGCAAGGAATGAAGGCCAGAGGAGAAGGAGATGACAGAGGATGAGATGGTTGCATGGCATTGGGGATTCGATGGACTTGAGTTTCAGCAAGCTCTGGGAGTTGGTGATGGACAGGGAAGCCTGGTGTGCTGCAGTCCATGGGGCTGCACAGAGTCATGTCGGGAGCCATGTCAGGCGTTACTGACAAAATGGAGGCACGGCCCAAAGCCCCTCTCTTTCTCCCACAAGCACGGACCTGGGATGAAGCAGTTGGGCCTTGTGATTCTGACTTTTTCTTTCCTCTCCTTGGCTGAGTTGACTACAAAGGAACATTAAGGTTCTTAATGTTCTTGAGAGGAGCACGAGAAGGCAGAAAGCCTTGTCTGCAGCTGTGCTCAGAGAAAAATTCATAAAGCTAATCCCTGACATTTGTTCAAGGACTTTTACAAAAGAGTGTTCCAGGATGAGCAAAGAGGTCAGCTTGAGGCCACGGGAGGGATTGCTATCTGAAGCCTATTTGTGAGGAAAATGTTTACGGCAAAGGCATTTACTGAATTTAGAGCTTAGAAATAATTAAATAGTTAGAAGTCAAAGATTTAACGAACGCTGTAAGGGTAGCATATTTTATTATAGCTGATAGATTTAGGAAATTTAAAGATACTAATAGCTAGAAGCCTTTTTAAGAGATAGTGAGCTCAGGATGTTAGGGGCAAATAGGATTTAGAAAGATAAGAAACAAACGGAGGAATGTAGCATGAGTTACAATATAATCACAAGTTAACGATAGGACACATTAAGAGGAAGTAGATAATAGATGGTAAAGCTGAGTCCGAGAGAATCGCTGAAGCAGGAACTCTGTTTGAAGAGCAACAATGATTTATGGAGATAATCAATCTGAATGTGATAAGAAAACTGAAAATGTCAAACTTCTGACCTAATGCTTTTGTAAAAGTATAAAAGAAAACCTTAAACTTGAAATAAATGTGCAGTCCAGGAAAACTGAGAGGCTGCGTGGTTACTCGCGGACACCATCCCTCCCTTCAGATTGAATCCCTGGCTGCTGGAGCTGGACTCTGGCAGAGTCGGGCACAACTGAACGACTGAAAAGAACTGATTGCAATAGGGAGAATGTTTTGAACACACGTTCTTAACATGTCTCAAAATGGAAGAGAAAATGATATTTCTTTAACATGAAAGGATAAGCAGGGTGAGCAACAACTCTGTGTGTGTGTGTGTGTGTGTGTGTGTGTGAGTTTGTGTATCTGTGTGTGTGTGTATGTGTGTGTGTGTGTGTGTGTGTGTGTCTGTGAGAGATGGGGCAAGAGGTGGGGATGGATGAACAGACAGCTTGATGGGGCAGTGTGACAGGAAGTGTTTCTTTCTGTAGTGAGCTGATTCTTAGAATGAGCTGTTAAGGGAGCCAGAAAGGTCTGACGCTTAGTGCTTGCTCAAGCTTGGGGGAAAGCTGAAGTTCAGAGGAGAGAAGGTTGGTTAAAGCTTAGCCAAGCCAAATCAGTGGGTATATTATGGATGACTGTGAGCACTTGGCCAGTCTCTGCTGTTGTTTAAGAGAGGCAAAGTCAGCCCTTAGACAGTATTGTTGTTACCAAAATTGCCAGTCCATGTGCTTGATGCAGAATGAGGCCCATGAAAACTTAAGGTTTGAGTTTGGGACAGGGAAAGGTTTATTACAGATTCATACAAGGATGAGGGTGGCTCTTGCCCTAAGAACCCAAAGTTACTGAACGTGTTCAGTAAGTATGTTTAACAGCAAAGGTTAGAGAAAGTTGTGGTAAGTTGTTTGAGACTTCGTGGTGTCACACCCTTTGTGCTTAAGGTTAGGTCATGGTCAGGTAATGATGTTCCTAAATATCTCTATCAGATGGATGTCATTTTCTGTCCTGACAAGAGAGGGCAAAGTCTCAAGGAACAACTTTCCCCATGAAATGTCCCATCCTGGTCAAACAGAAACAGGTTTCAATTGGCAGCTCCTTCAGGGCAAGCTTCCCATATTCTACCCAGCTCTCATCCTCGATGGAGCCAGGTACCCAACACAATAGGTCCTGTCTCCTCAAGCTGTCCAACTGAGGAGACCAGTTCTCACAGACTGAGACCCAGAAAGATGGCCACCTGCTATTAAGTTGCAGAGACAGGGATGGGGGAGAGGTTCACCGCTCCTCACGGCCTGGGCCAAGGCTAGTGGAGGGACTTAGTGAGGGCTCTGAATCACTAAAGGATGTAGTCCCCAGTCTATTCCCTGGGACCATCCAGCTCACCCACTGGCGCAATGTTGGGTGATCTCCAGGCCCTCCAAAAGCATGCCAGAATCTCTCTTCTCTCACTTTCCACCTGATGACCACCACACCACCCTTACTTAATCACTTCCCCAATGGTCCCTCATTGACAGTAACTGTGGGCAGGGCCCACTGAGGTGTTGATCAATAGCTGAGCAGGACAATGAATGGCCACTCCTTGACAGTTGGCGGCTTGTAAATGGGGCCACCTGAGGCACCAAGCAAGGCTGAGCCACACCTGTTGCCTAGGAACAGGGTGGGTTGAAAAGAAGCACACCAATGGCGAACTGCATAGGGCTGTGCTCACTCTGCTCTGTTACACTGTGCATAGAATAAGAATCACTGTGAGGTTAAGGTTTGTCAAAGTCGTTCTCAAGGTGGGCTGGCTTTCACATTCTTGTTGGCTTTGAAATATTAGCTATGCTATATGCGGCACATGTGATCATGTGGCAGCTGTGGGAGGGGCATATAGATGAGCACGGCTCACAGGCATGCCTGGCAATACAATGAAAAGAATGATGTACCAAAGTTAAAGAAGCCTGTGAAATCAAATCCTGATTAGGAACAGAGTCAATTAAATAGAGTAAAGCACACTGGACCCAACGTCCCCTTAGGTAACAGAGCAGCCTGAGCACAGCCCTTAGCAGGTAGCCATTGCTGTGCCTGATGACTCCACATCCTGTTACTAAGCAACCGGTCTTGCCTAGCAATTGGACAGTGCAACCCTGGGCCCTGCCCATAAGCAACCAACTATCAATGAGGTACCTACTGGTACTTCTCCTGCTCAGCTATTGGTCAGCTCCACAGTGGGCCCTATCTGATGATCACTGTTAATGTGGGCCCACTGGGGAAGTGACTCACTCAAGAGTTAGGGGCACAGTGGTAAACGGACTCTTGCCTTTGGGCACCTTCCTTTTCTTTTCTTCATTATTTTGTAAATCGGGAATGTATTTCTGGTAGATGGGGCAAGGTGAGTTTCCCTCCTCAATATGAGAGTTGAAGTGTCCCCAACAATATTAGTGGAGGAGGCATTTAACACTTTCTTTGCTCTGAAGTGTAATCTTATGGAGACGGTGTATAGATCTTGGGGCAAGGGACTGAAGATGCACCAAGCCTTGGGGTCTCTAAAGCTCATTGGAGTAGAAAAAACTTCCAACCTGTTCTTAATTACCTGCTTGTTCTTAAGTTCCTGTAGCCCCTCAAGAACCCCTGATAGGAAGAGGGTGGTCTAAAGATGAAGTGACTAGAGGACTCTGAAGTGCTGAAATGGGATGAAAAGTGTTTGGAAGAGGTTCATACAGGGATGGAGGGGGCAGGAGTGTGGAAGGGGGACATCCAAGTCCAAGAATAAAGGGCACTGAAGGAAAGTCTGAGGGTCATGAGAAGAAACACCATGCCCCTGAATCACCACTCCCCAGAATCAAACACACAGAGGGGTCAAGGGTGGGAAAGGTGTATCATGGCCTCCCTCAGCACCCACTAACCCATGTTGATGGGCACAGTGGTACATTGTGATGTCTAAGACCCCAAAGCCACCATTGGCTGGGGGAGTGCCTAGCTGACCAATCAGAGTGAAGGGTGTGGCTCCTCATTGTCCTGGGAAGGTATATATAGGGAGGTCAGAGGCAGAGATTCTGGGTTAGGCCACTTCATGGTGTCATCATGGCTACGGTAACCAGGAAGCCACGGCAGCCAAGAAGAGTTGCAGTGCGGTTTGCTTCCAGCATGAAAGGAAGAAAGAAGACCCTTTGGCAACGGAGATACAGAGGCAGTGTCAAGGTAAGATGATTCCATCGACACTCCCCAGGTTCTCCATTGACTTTGGTGCCCAAGACCTCTACACTGCCCTTGCCTGGCGCAAAAGTCCTCATCAGGCCACCTCCCTTTTCATGAAATCTCCCTTCCAACTCAGTTGTTATACTCTTTCCTCAAAACTCATACCCTTCTTTTGTCTTTCAAGGCACGAAATATGACCGTGAGCGTCAGAAGACCTCTAAAAGGAACCTTGAGAAAGAAAATCCGATCGTACGCCACTCCGTCGAAGAAGGTGAAAAAAACAAGAGAAGCAAACTCTTTTCTCCATTCCTGTGCACGTGAGAACCTGAACCAAAGCCGCAAAAGGTACCAAACTAGGAGTCAGAGTCAAAGAAGGAGGCAGAATCAAAAGAGAAGATAAGCTCAGCCACCCCAGAATGAGAGACCCTGGAGAAGTACAACCTGGGCAGCCAGTAACTGAATAGAAAAGGTCAGACAGTTTAGAATTGTGTCTCCAGTGGTCTGCTTTCTTAGCAATGGTTAACCAGGAAAAGACTGACTCTCACACTAACATAGTAAACTGATGGCTGCGATTAAAATAAACATCGAATGGTGAGAAGATGATACTTGTGTGTGTGTGAATTTTCTGATGGGAAGGGAGGGAAGGAAGAAAAGAGGTGGGCACCTGAGTGGGGAGGGGTGCGCGGTCCCGAGAGATTGGGGGACAGACCCTGAGGTCCCCAGTTAGCCAGAGAGGAGAGGCCTGGACTGGGTCAGGAGTCTGCACTGAAGATGGCGAACCCTGCTTAGCAATTGATCTCAGCGGCAAGGAGTAGTGGTGTGGTGTTACTGCCATTGTTTGGGGTGTGGAATGACATTAGGGTCTAGATTGCCAGAACCCAGATGGGAAGAGGGTTTCACATGGGGATGGTGAATGTCATAGTTCCCCTGAGAGAGGCAGGCAGAAATCACATCCTGGCCACTTATGTCATAATGGGCTTTGTTGCATCACTCACCTTTGCTGTCAGCTAAAGGTGCTCAGGAGGCACAAAATGCTGATACAACTGAAACCCACAACCAGCACTCCCAAAGATTAAAATAATGTTTGGAGGGAACAGACCAAATATCACTTAGGCCACTGTTTTCCTAAGAAATTGGTGGGAGCAGTGTGTTCCCAAGGGCAGGGCAGTGGAGGTGGCCCAATCCCGGTGCAGAAGACAAACAGGATCACCACACACGGATAATCTTTTTGGGTGGTGGGCACCATGCAGTTTGTGGGATCTTAGTTCCCTGACCAGGGATTGAACCGGTTCCCCTTCCAGTGAAAGCATGGAGTCCTAACCCCTGGACAGCCAGAGAAGTCAGGACAGAGACTTTTGATACAAGTATTAACATGAGACTGAGTAAAAGCTGGTCTTATATGAATCATCATCCCCTAGTATTTCTAAATAACTACAGTCGTCAAACCTTCTTCCCCCAAAAAATCTTTTGTAGTCCAAGCTCTGCAAGTTTTTGTGGTTTAAATATAAGAGTATGGGGTATCTCATTTGAAGGCAAATTGGAAGTGGTCAAACAAGAGATGGCAAGGGTGAACGTCGACATTCTAGGAATCAGCGAACTAAAATGGACTGGAATGGGTGAATTTAACTCAGATGACCATGATATCTAGCACTGCGGGCAGGAACTCCTCAGAAGACATGGAGTAGCCATCATAGTCAACAAAAGAGTCTGAAATGCAGTACTTGGACGCAGTCTCACAAACGACAGAATGATCTCTGTTCGTCTCCAAGGCAAACCATTCAATAGCACAGTTATCCAAGTCTATGCCCCAAGCAGTAACGCTGAAGAAACTGAAGTTGAACGGTTTTATGAAGACCTACAAGACCTTTTTAAACGAACCCCCCAAAAAGATGTCCTTTTCATTAGAGGGGTCTGGAATGCAAAAGTAGGAAGTCAAGAAACACCTGGAGCAACAGGCAAATTTGGCCTTGGAGTGCAGAATGAAGCAGGGCAAAGACTAATAGAGTTTCGCCAAGAAAATGCACTGGTCACAGCAAATACCCTCTTCCAACAACACAAGTAAGACTCTACACATGGACATCACCAGATGGTCAACACCGAAATCAGATTGATTATATCCTTTGCCGCCAAAGATGGAGAAGCTCTATACAGTCAACAAAAACAAGACCAGGAGCAGACTGTGGCTCAGGTCATGAACTCCTTATTACCAAATCCAGACTCAAATGGAAGAAAATAGGGAAAAACCACTAGAGCATTCAGGTATGACTTCAATCAAATCCCTTATGCTTATGCAGTGGAAGTGAGAAATAGATTTAAGGGCCCAGATCTGATAGATAGAGTGCCTGATGAACTATGGAATGAGGTTGGTGACATTGTACAGGAGGCAGGGATCAAGACCACCCCCATGGAAAAGAAATGCAAAAAAGCACAATGGCTGTCTGGGGAGGCCTTACAAATAGCTGTGAAAAGAAGAGGAGCAAAAAGCAAAGGAGAAAAGCAAAGATATAAGCATCTGAATGCAGAGTTGGTGATGGACAGGGAGGCCTGGCGTGCTGTGACTCATGGGGTCACAAAGAGTCGGACACGACTGAGCGACTGAAGCGAACTAACGGGGAAACACACATGACACCAAAGAATTTATGTCTATTTTTGCCATTAAATAAAACAAATGCAGACTAATGTGAGAAGGAACTGTATTTGACACGACAATGGTGAGAGGGCCATCGCCCACACAGCAAAAGTAATGGTGAAAATTCTCCAGGATAAGCTTCAACAGTACGTAGACCAAGAACATTCCGATGTTTAAGCTGCATTGAGAAAAGGCAGAGGAACAAGAGATGCAATTGCCAACATCGGTTGGTTCATAGAAAAAGCAAGAGACATCCAGAGAAACATCTACTTCTGCTTTGCCAACTATGCCACAGCATTTGACTGGTGGATCACATCAAATTGTGGGCAATACTCAAAGAGATCGGTATACCTGACCAACTTCCCTGACTCTTGAGAAATCTGTATGCACGTCAAGAAGCAACATTTAGAACTGGACATGGAACAATGACTGGTTCCAAACTGGGAAAGGAGTACATCAAGGCTGTACATTGTAACCTTGCTTACTTAACTTATATTCAGTGTACATCATGTAAATATCAGATTGGATGAAGCACAAGATGGAATGAAGATTGCCAGGAGAAATATGAATAAATTCAGAAATGCAGACAACACCACGCTTAAGGCAGAAAGCATAAAGAAACCAAAGACCATCTTGATGAGGGTGAAAGAGGATAGAGAGAAAGCTAACTTAAATCAACATCCGAAAAACCAAGGTCATGGCATCCGGTCCAATCATGTTATGGCAAATAGGGGGGGAGACAATGGAAACAGTGACAGACTTTATTTTCGTGGGCTTCAACATCACAGCAGATGCTGACTGCAGCCATGAAATTAAAAGTCACTTGCTCCATGGAAGAAAAGCCATGACTGACCCAGAAAGCATATCAAAAAGCAGAGACATCACTTTGCTGCCAGAGGTCCGTATGTCAAAGCGAAGGTTGTTTCAGTAGCCGAATATGGATGTGATTGTTAAACCATAAAGACAGCTGAGGACTGAATAATTGATGCTTTTGAACTGTGGTGGTAGAGAAGATTCTTGAGAGTCCCTTGGCCTGCAAGGAAATCAAACTCGTCAACCCTAACGGAAATCAATCCTGATTATTCACTAGAAGGACTGACATTGTAGCTGAAACTCCAGTTCTTTGTCCACCTGATGCAAAGAACTGACTCATTGGAAAAGATTCTGATGCTGGCAAGGAATGAAGGCCAGAGGAGAAGGAGATGACAGAGGATGAGATGGTTGCATGGCATTGGGGATTCGATGGACTTGAGTTTCAGCAAGCTCTGGGAGTTGGTGATGGACAGGGAAGCCTGGTGTGCTGCAGTCCATGGGGCTGCACAGAGTCATGTCGGGAGCCATGTCAGGCGTTACTGACAAAATGGAGGCACGGCCCAAAGCCCCTCTCTTTCTCCCACAAGCACGGACCTGGGATGAAGCAGTTGGGCCTTGTGATTCTGACTTTTTCTTTCCTCTCCTTGGCTGAGTTGACTACAAAGGAACATTAAGGTTCTTAATGTTCTTGAGAGGAGCACGAGAAGGCAGAAAGCCTTGTCTGCAGCTGTGCTCAGAGAAAAATTCATAAAGCTAATCCCTGACATTTGTTCAAGGACTTTTACAAAAGAGTGTTCCAGGATGAGCAAAGAGGTCAGCTTGAGGCCACGGGAGGGATTGCTATCTGAAGCCTATTTGTGAGGAAAATGTTTATGGCAAAGGCATTTACTGAATTTAGAGCTTAGAAATAATTAAATAGTTAGAAGTTAAAGATTTAAGGAACGCTTTAAGGGTAACATATTTTATTATAGCTGATAGATTTAGGAAATTTAAAGATACTAATAGCTAGAAGCCTTTTTAAGAGATAGTGAGCTCAGGATGTTAGGGGCAAATAGGATTTAGAAAGATAAGAAACAAACGGAGGAATGTAGCATGAGTTACAATATAATCACAAGTTAACGATAGGACACATTAAGAGGAAGTAGATAATAGATGGTAAAGCTGAGTCCGAGAGAATCGCTGAAGCAGGAACTCTGTTTGAAGAGCAACAATGATTTATGGAGATAATCAATCTGAATGTGATAAGAAAACTGAAAATGTCAAACTTCTGACCTAATGCTTTTGTAAAAGTATAAAAGAAAACCTTAAACTTGAAATAAATGTGCAGTCCAGGAAAACTGAGAGGCTGCGTGGTTACTCGCGGACACCATCCCTCCCTTCAGATTGAATCCCTGGCTGCTGGAGCTGGACTCTGGCAGAGTCGGGCACAACTGAACGACTGAAAAGAACTGATTGCAATAGGGAGAATGTTTTGAACACACGTTCTTAACATGTCTCAAAATGGAAGAGAAAATGATATTTCTTTAACATGAAAGGATAAGCAGGGTGAGCAACAACTCTCTGTGTGTGTGTGTGTGTGTGTGAGTTTGTGTATCTGTGTGTGTGTGTATGTGTGTGTGTGTGTGTGTGTGTGTCTGTGAGAGATGGGGCAAGAGGTGGGGATGGATGAACAGACAGCTTGATGGAGCAGTGTGACAGGAAGTGTTTCTTTCTGTAGTGAGCTGATTCTTAGAATGAGCTGTTAAGGGAGCCAGAAAGGTCTGACGCTTAGTGCTTGCTCAAGCTTGGGGGAAAGCTGAAGTTCAGAGGAGAGAAGGTTGGTTAAAGCTTAGCCAAGCCAAATCAGTGGGTATATTATGGATGACTGTGAGCACTTGGCCAGTCTCTGCTGTTGTTTAAGAGAGGCAAAGTCAGCCCTTAGACAGTATTGTTGTTACCAAAATTGCCAGTCCATGTGCTTGATGCAGAATCAGGCCCATCAAAACTTAAGGTTTGAGTTTGGGACAGGGAAAGGCTTATTACAGATTCATACAAGGATGAGGGTGGCTCTTGCCCTGAGAACCCAAAGTTACTGAACGTGTTCAGTAAGTATGTTTAACAGCAAAGGTTAGAGAAAGTTGTGGTAAGTTGTTTGAGACTTCGTGGTGTCACACCCTTTGTGCTTAAGGTTAGGTCATGGTCAGGTAATGATGTTCCTAAATATCTCTATCAGATGGATGTCATTTTCTGTCCTGACAAGAGAGGGCAAAGTCTCAAGGAACAACTTTCCCCATGAAATGTCCCATCCTGGTCAAACAGAAACAGGTTTCAATTGGCAGCTCCTTCAGGGCAAGCTTCCCATATTCTACCCAGCTCTCATCCTCGATGGAGCCAGGTACCCAACACAATAGGTCCTGTCTCCTCAAGCTGTCCAACTGAGGAGACCAGTTCTCACAGACTGAGACCCAGAAAGATGGCCACCTGCTATTAAGTTGCAGAGACAGGGATGGGGGAGAGGTTCACCGCTCCTCACGGCCTGGGCCAAGGCTAGTGGAGGGACTTAGTGAGGGCTCTGAATCACTAAAGGATGTAGTCCCCAGTCTATTCCCTGGGACCATCCAGCTCACCCACTGGCGCAACGTTGGGTGATCTCCAGGCCCTCCAAAAGCATGCCAGAATCTCTCTTCTCTCACTTTCCACCTGATGACCACCACACCACCCTTACTTAATCACTTCCCCAATGGTCCCTCATTGACAGTAACTGTGGGCAGGGCCCACTGAGGTGTTGATCAATAGCTGAGCAGGACAATGAATGGCCACTCCTTGACAGTTGGCGGCTTGTAAATGGGGCCACCTGAGGCACCAAGCAAGGCTGAGCCACACCTGTTGCCTAGGAACAGGGTGGGTTGAAAAGAAGCACACCAATGGCGAACTGCATAGGGCTGTGCTCACTCTGCTCTGTTACACTGTGCATAGAATAAGAATCACTGTGAGGTTAAGGTTTGTCAAAGTCGTTCTCAAGGTGGGCTGGCTTTCACATTCTTGTTGGCTTTGAAATATTAGCTATGCTATATGCGGCACATGTGATCATGTGGCAGCTGTGGGAGGGGCATATAGATGAGCACGGCTCACAGGCATGCCTGGCAATACAATGAAAAGAATGATGTACCAAAGTTAAAGAAGCCTGTGAAATCAAATCCTGATTAGGAACAGAGTCAATTAAATAGAGTAAAGCACACTGGACCCAACGTCCCCTTAGGTAACAGAGCAGCATGAGCACAGCCCTTAGCAGGTAGCCATTGCTGTGCCTGATGACTCCACATCCTGTTACTAAGCAACCGGTCTTGCCTAGCGATTGGACAGTGCAACCCTGGGCCCTGCCCATAAGCAACCAACTATCAATGAGGTACCTACTGGTACTTCTCCTGCTCAGCTATTGGTCAGCTCCACAGTGGGCCCTATCTGATGATCACTGTTAATGTGGGCCCACTGGGGAAGTGACTCACTCAAGAGTTAGGGGCACGGTGGTAAACGGACTCTTGCCCTTGGGCACCTTCCTTTTCTTTTCTTCATTATTTTGTAAATCGGGAATGTATTTCTGGTAGATGGGGCAAGGTGAGTTTCCCTCCTCAATATGAGAGTTGAAGTGTCCCCAACAATATTAGTGGAGGAGGCATTTAACACTTTCTTTGCTCTGAAGTGTAATCTTATGGAGACGGTGTATAGATCTTGGGGCAAGGGACTGAAGATGCACCAAGCCTTGGGGTCTCTAAAGCTCATTGGAGTAGAAAAAACTTTCAACCTGTTCTTAATTACCTGCTTGTTCTTCAGTTCCTTAAGCCCCAGAAGAACCCCTGATAGGAAGAGGGTGGTCTAAAGATGAAGTGACTAGAGGACTCTGAAGTGCTGAAATGGGATGAAAAGTGTTTGGCAGAGGTTCATACAGGGATGGAGGGGGCAGGAGTGTGGAAGGGGGACATCCAAGTCCAAGAATAAAGGGCACTGAAGGAAAGTCTGAGGGTCATGAGAAGAAACACCATGCTCCTGAATCACCACTCCCCAGAATCAAACACACAGAGGGGTCAAGGGTGGGAAAGGTGTATCATGGCCTCCCTCAGCACCCACTAACCCATGTTGATGGGCACAGTGGAACATTGTGATGTCTAAGACCCTAAAGCCACCATTGGCTGGGGGAGTGCCTAGCTGACCAATCAGAGTGAAGGGTGTGGCTCCTCATTGTCCTGGGAAGGTATATATAGGGAGGTCAGAGGCAGAGATTCTGGGTTAGGCCACTTCATGGTGTCATCATGGCTACGGTAACCAGGAAGCCACGGCAGCCAAGAAGAGTTGCAGTGCGGTTTGCTTCCAGCATGAAAGGAAGAAAGAAGACCCTTTGGCAACGGAGATACAGAGGCAGTGTCAAGGTAAGATGATTCCATCGACACTCCCCAGGTTCTCCATTGACTTTGGTGCCCAAGACCTCTACACTGCCCTTGCCTGGCGCAAAAGTCCTCATCAGGCCACCTCCCTTTTCATGAAATCTCCCTTCCAACTCAGTTGTTATACTCTTTCCTCAAAACTCATACCCTTCTTTTGTCTTTCAAGGCACGAAATATGACCGTGAGCGTCAGAAGACCTCTAAAAGGAACCTTGAGAAAGAAAATCCGATCGTACGCCACTCCGTCGAAGAAGGTGAAGAAAACAAGAGAAGCAAACTGTTTTCTCCGTTCCTGTGCACGTGAGAACCTGAACCAAAGCCGCAAAAGGTACCAAACTAGGAGTCAGAGTCAAAGAAGGAGGCAGAATCAAAAGAGAAGATAAGCTCAGCCACCCCAGAATGAGAGACCCTGGAGAAGTACAACCTGGGCAGCCAGTAACTGAATAGAAAAGGTCAGACAGTTTAGAATTGTGTCTCCAGTGGTCTGCTTTCTTAGAAATGGTTAACCAGGAAAAGACGGACTCTCACACTAACATAGTAAACTGATGGCTGCGATTAAAATAAACATTGAATGGTGAGAAGATGATATTTGTGTGTGTGTGAATTTTCTGATGGGAAGGGAGGGAAGGAAGAAAAGAGGTGGGCACCTGAGTGGGGAGGGGTGCGCGGTCCCGAGAGATTGGGGGACAGACCCTGAGGTCCCCAGTTAGCCAGAGAGGAGAGGCCTGGACTGGGTCAGGAGTCTGCACTGAAGATGGTGAACCCTGCTTAGCAATTGATCTCAGCGGCAAGGAGTAGTGGTGTGGTGTTACTGCCATTGTTTGGGGTGTGGAATGACATTAGGGTCTAGATTGCCAGAACCCAGATGGGAAGAGGGTTTCACATGGGGATGGCGAATGTCATAGTTCCCCTGAGAGAGGCAGGCAGAAATCACATCCTGGCCACTTATGTCATAATGGGCTTTGTTGCATCACTCACCTTTGCTGTCAGCTAAAGGTGCTCAGGAGGCACAAAATGCTGATACAACTGAAACCCACAACCAGCACTCCCAAAGATTAAAATAATGTTTGGAGGGAACAGACCAAATATCACTTAGGCCACTGTTTTCCTAAGAAATTGGTGGGAGCAGTGTGTTCCCAAGGGCAGGGCAGTGGAGGTGGCCCAATCCCGGTGCAGAAGACAAACAGGATCACCACACACGGATAATCTTTTTGGGTGGTGGGCACCATGCAGTTTGTGGGATCTTAGTTCCCTGACCAGGGATTGAACCGGTTCCCCTTCCAGTGAAAGCATGGAGTCCTAACCCCTGGACAGCCAGAGAAGTCAGGACAGAGACTTTTGATACAAGTATTAACATGAGACTGAGTAAAAGCTGGTCTTATATGAATCATCATCCCCTAGTATTTCTAAATAACTACAGTCGTCAAACCTTCTTCCCCCAAAAAATCTTTTGTAGTCCAAGCTCTGCAAGTTTTTGTGGTTTAAATATAAGAGTATGGGGTATCTCATTTGAAGGCAAATTGGAAGTGGTCAAACAAGAGATGGCAAGGGTGAACGTCGACATTCTAGGAATCAGCGAACTAAAATGGACTGGAATGGGTGAATTTAACTCAGATGACCATTATATCTAGTACTGCGGGCAGGAACTCCTCAGAAGACATGGAGTAGCCATCATAGTCAACAAAAGAGTCTGAAATGCAGTACTTGGACGCAATCTCACAAACGACAGAATGATCTCTGTTCGTCTCCAAGGCAAACCATTCAATAGCACAGTTATCCAAGTCTCTGCCCCAAGCAGTAACGCTGAAGAAACTGAAGTTGAACGGTTTTATGAAGACCTACAAGACCTTTTAGAACGAACCCCCCAAAAAGATGTCCTTTTCATTAGAGGGGTCTGGAATGCAAAAGTAGGAAGTCAAGAAACACCTGGAGCAACAGGCAAATTTGGCCTTGGAGTGCAGAATGAAGCAGGGCAAAGACTAATAGAGTTTCGCCAAGAAAATGCACTGGTCACAGCAAATACCCTCTTCCAACAACACAAGTAAGACTCTACACATGGACATCACCAGATGGTCAACACCGAAATCAGATTGATTATATCCTTTGCCGCCAAAGATGGAGAAGCTCGATACAGTCAACAAAAACAAGACCAGGAGCAGACTGTGGCTCAGGTCATGAACTCCTTATTACCAAATCCAGACTCAAATGGAAGAAAATAGGGAAAAACCACTAGAGCATTCAGGTATGACTTCAATCAAATCCCTTATGATTATGCAGTGGAAGTGAGAAATAGATTTAAGGGCCCAGATCTGATAGATAGAGTGCCTGATGAACTATGGAATGAGGTTGGTGACATTGTACAGGAGGCAGGGATCAAGACCACCCCCATGGAAAAGAAATGCAAAAAAGCACAATGGCTGTCTGGGGAGGCCTTACAAATAGCTGTGAAAAGAAGAGGAGCAAAAAGCAAAGGAGAAAAGCAAAGATATAAGCATCTGAATGCAGAGTTGGTGATGGACAGGGAGGCCTGGCGTGCTGTGACTCATGGGGTCACAAAGAGTTGGACACGACTGAGCGACTGAAGCGAACTAACGGGGAAACACACATGACACCAAAGAATTTATGTCTATTTTTGCCATTAAATAAAACAAATGCAGACTAATGTGAGAAGGAACTGTATTTGACATGACAATGGTGAGAGGGCCATCGCCCACACAGCAAAAGTAATGGTGAAAATTCTCCAAGATAAGCTTCAACAGTACGTAGACCAAGAACATTCCGATGTTTAAGCTGCATTGAGAAAAGGCAGAGGAACAAGAGATGCAATTGCCAACATCGGTTGGTTCATAGAAAAAGCAAGAGACATCCAGAGAAACATCTACTTCTGCTTTGCCAACTATGCCACAGCATTTGACTGGTGGATCACATCAAATTGTGGGCAATACTCAAAGAGATCGGTATACCTGACCAACTTCCCTGACTCTTGAGAAATCTGTATGCACGTCAAGAAGCAACATTTAGAACTGGACATGGAACAATGACTGGTTCCAAACTGGGAAAGGAGTACATCAAGGCTGTACATTGTAACCTTGCTTACTTAACGTATATTCAGAGTACATCATGTAAATATCAGATTGGATGAAGCACAAGATGGAATGAAGATTGCCAGGAGAAATATGAATAAATTCAGAAATGCAGACAACACCACGCTTAAAGCAGAAAGCATAAAGAAACCAAAGACCATCTTGATGAGGGTGAAAGAGGATAGAGAGAAAGCTAACTTAAATCAACATCCGAAAAACCAAGGTCATGGCATCCGGTCCAATCATGTTATGGCAAATAGAGGGGGAGATAATGGAAACAGTGACAGACTTTATTTTCGTGGGCTTCAACATCACAGCAGATGCTGACTGCAGCCATGAAATTAAAAGTCACTTGCTCCATGGAAGGAAAGCCATGACTGACCCAGAAAGCATATCAAAAAGCAGAGATATCACTTTGCTGCCAGAGGTCCGTATGTCAAAGCGAAGGTTGTTTCAGTAGC
This sequence comes from Capricornis sumatraensis, assembly GCF_032405125.1. Taxonomy (NCBI): domain Eukaryota; kingdom Metazoa; phylum Chordata; class Mammalia; order Artiodactyla; family Bovidae; genus Capricornis; species Capricornis sumatraensis. Next base: position 60,362,925 of record NC_091092.1, on the reverse strand, counting down.
CGAATATGGATGTGATTGTTAAACCATAAAGACAGCTGAGGACTGAATAATTGATGCTTTTGAACTGTGGTGGTAGAGAAGATTCCTGAGAGTCCCTTGGCCTGCAAGGAAATCAAACACGTCAACCCTAACGGAAATCAATCCTGATTATTCACTAGAAGGACTGACATTGTAGCTGAAACTCCACTTCTTTGTCCACCTGATGCAAAGAACTGACTCATTGGAAAAGATTCTGATGCTGGCAAGGAATGAAGGCCAGAGGAGAAGGAGATGACAGAGGATGAGATGGTTGGATGGCATCGGGGATTCGATGGACTTGAGTTTCAGCAAGCTCTGGGAGTTGGTGATGGACAGGGAAGCCTGGTGTGCTGCAGTCCATGGGGCTGCACAGAGTCATGTCGGGAGCCACGTCAGGCGTTACTGACAAAATGGAGGCACGGCCCAAAGCCCCTCTCTTTCTCCCACAAGCACGGACCTGGGATGAAGCAGTTGGGCCTTGTGATTCTGACTTTTTCTTTCCTCTCCTTGGCTGAGTTGACTACAAAGGAACATTAAGGTTCTTAATGTTCTTGAGAGGAGCACGAGAAGGCAGAAAGCCTTGTCTGCAGCTGTGCTCAGAGAAAAATTCATAAAGCTAATCCCTGACATTTGTTCAAGGACTTTTACAAAAGAGTGTTCCAGGATGAGCAAAGAGGTCAGCTTGAGGCCACGGGAGGGATTGCTATCTGAAGCCTATTTGTGAGGAAAATGTTTATGGCAAAGGCATTTACTGAATTTAGAGCTTAGAAATAATTAAATAGTTAGAAGTTAAAGATTTAAGGAACGCTGTAAGGGTAGCATATTTTATTATAGCTGATAGATTTAGGAAATTTAAAGATACTAATAGCTAGAAGCCTTTATAAGACATAGTGAGCTCAGGATGTTAGGGGCAAATAGGATTTAGAAAGAAAAGAAACAAACGGAGGAATGTAGCATGAGTTACAATATAATCACAAGTTAACGATAGGACACATTAAGAGGAAGTAGATAATAGATGGTAAAGCTGAGTCCGAGAGAATCGCTGAAGCAGGAACTCTGTTTGAAGAGCAACAATGATTTATGGAGATAATAAATCTGAATATGATGAGAAAACTGAAAATGTCAAACTTCTGACCTAATGCTTTTGTAAAAGTATAAAAGAAAACCTTAAACTTGAAATAAATGTGCAGTCCAGGAAAACTGAGAGGCTGCGTGGTTACTCGCGGACACCATCCCTCCCTTCAGATTGAATCCCTGGCTGCTGGAGCTGGACTCTGGCAGAGTCGGGCACAACTGAACGACTGAAAAGAACTGATTGCAATAGGGAGAATGTTTTGAACACACGTTCTTAACATGTCTCAAAATGGAAGAGAAAATGATATTTCTTTAACATGAAAGGATAAGCAGGGTGAGCAACAACTCTGTGTGTGTGTGTGTGTGTGTGTGTGAGTTTGTGTATCTGTGTGTGTGTGTGTATGTGTGTGTGTGTGTGTGTGTCTGTGAGAGATGGGGCAAGAGGTGGGGATGGATGAACAGACAGCTTGATGGAGCAGTGTGACAGGAAGTGTTTCTTTCTGTAGTGAGCTGATTCTTAGAATGAGCTGTTAAGGGAGCCAGAAAGGTCTGACGCTTAGTGCTTGCTCAAGCTTGGGGGAAAGCTGAAGTTCAGAGGAGAGAAGGTTGGTTAAAGCTTAGCCAAGCCAAATCAGTGGGTATATTATGGATGACTGTGAGCACTTGGCCAGTCTCTGCTGTTGTTTAAGAGAGGCAAAGTCAGCCCTTAGACAGTATTGTTGTTACCAAAATTGCCAGTCCATGTGCTTGATGCAGAATGAGGCCCATCAAAACTTAAGGTTTGAGTTTGGGACAGGGAAAGGTTTATTACAGATTCATACAAGGATGAGGGTGGCTCTTGCCCTAAGAACCCAAAGTTACTGAACGTGTTCAGTAAGTATGTTTAACAGCAAAGGTTAGAGAAAGTTGTGGTAAGTTGTTTGAGACTTCGTGGTGTCACACCCTTTGTGCTTAAGGTTAGGTCATGGTCAGGTAATGATGTTCCTAAATATCTCTATCAGATGGATGTCATTTTCTGTCCTGACAAGAGAGGGCAAAGTCTCAAGGAACAACTTTCCCCATGAAATGTCCCATCCTGGTCAAACAGAAACAGGTTTCAATTGGCAGCTCCTTCAGGGCAAGCTTCCCATATTCTACCCAGCTCTCATCCTCGATGGAGCCAGGTACCCAACACAATAGGTCCTGTCTCCTCAAGCTGTCCAACTGAGGAGACCAGTTCTCACAGACTGAGACCCAGAAAGATGGCCACCTGCTATTAAGTTGCAGAGACAGGGATGGGGGAGAGGTTCACCGCTCCTCACGGCCTGGGCCAAGGCTAGTGGAGGGACTTAGTGAGGGCTCTGAATCACTAAAGGATGTAGTCCCCAGTCTATTCCCTGGGACCATCCAGCTCACCCACTGGCGCAACGTTGGGTGATCTCCAGGCCCTCCAAAAGCATGCCAGAATCTCTCTTCTCTCACTTTCCACCTGATGACCACCACACCACCCTTACTTAATCACTTCCCCAATGGTCCCTCATTGACAGTAACTGTGGGCAGGGCCCACTGAGGTGTTGATCAATAGCTGAGCAGGACAATGAATGGCCACTCCTTGACAGTTGGCGGCTTGTAAATGGGGCCACCTGAGGCACCAAGCAAGGCTGAGCCACACCTGTTGCCTAGGAACAGGGTGGGTTGAAAAGAAGCACACCAATGGCGAACTGCATAGGGCTGTGCTCACTCTGCTCTGTTACACTGTGCATAGAATAAGAATCACTGTGAGGTTAAGGTTTGTCAAAGTCGTTCTCAAGGTGGGCTGGCTTTCACATTCTTGTTGGCTTTGAAATATTAGCTATGCTATATGCGGCACATGTGATCACGTGGCAGCTGTGGGAGGGGCATATAGATGAGCACGGCTCACAGGCATGCCTGGCAATACAATGAAAAGAATGATGTACCAAAGTTAAAGAAGCCTGTGAAATCAAATCCTGATTAGGAACAGAGTCAATTAAACAGAGTAAAGCACACTGGACCCAACGTCTCCTTAGGTAACAGAGCAGCATGAGCACAGCCCTTAGCAGGTAGCCATTGCTGTGCCTGATGACTCCACATCCTGTTACTAAGCAACTGGTCTTGCCTAGCGATTGGACAGTGCAACCCTGGGCCCTGCCCATAAGCAACCAACTATCAATGAGGTACCTACTGGTACTTCTCCTGCTCAGCTATTGGTCAGCTCCACAGTGGGCCCTATCTGATGATCACTGTTAATGTGGGCCCACTGGGGAAGTGACTCACTCAAGAGTTAGGGGCACGGTGGTAAACGGACTCTTGCCCTTGGGCACCTTCCTTTTCTTTTCTTCATTTTTTTGCAAATCGGGAATGTATTTCTGGTAGATGGGGCAAGGTGAGTTTCCCTCCTCAATATGAGAGTTGAAGTGTCCCCAACAATATTAGTGGAGGAGGCATTTAACACTTTCTTTGCTCTGAAGTGTAATCTTATGGAGACGGTGTATAGATCTTGGGGCAACGGACTGAAGATGCACCAAGCCTTGGGGTCTCTAAAGCTCATTGGAGTAGAAAAAACTTCCAACCTGTTCTTAATTACCTGCTTGTTCTAAAGTTCCTTAAGCCCCTCAAGAACCCCTGATAGGAAGAGGGTGGTCTAAAGATGAAGTGACTAGAGGACTCTGAAGTGCTGAAATGGGATGAAAAGTGTTTGGCAGAGGTTCATACAGGGATGGAGGGGGCAGGAGTGTGGAAGTGGGACTTCCAAGTCCAAGAATAAAGGGCACTGAAGGAAAGTCTGAGGGTCATGAGAAGAAACAGCATGCCCCTGAATCACCACTCCCCAGAATCAAACACACAGAGGGGTCAAGGGTGGGAAAGGTGTATCATGGCCTCCCTCAGCACCCACTAACCCATGTTGATGGGCACAGTGGTACATTGTGATGTCTAAGACCCCAAAGCCACCATTGGCTGGGGGAGTGCCTCGCTGACCAATCAGAGTGAAGGGTGTGGCTCCTCATTGTCCTGGGAAGGTATATATAGGGAGGTCAGAGGCAGAGATTCTGGGTTAGGCCACTTCATGGTGTCATCATGGCTACGGTAACCAGGAAGCCACAGCAGCCAAGAAGAGTTGCAGTGCGGTTTGCTTCCAGGATGAAAGGAAGAAAGAAGACCCTTTGGCAACGGAGATACAGAGGCAGTGTCAAGGTAAGATGATTCCATCGACACTCCCCAGGTTCTCCATTGACTTTGGTGCCCAAGACCTCTACACTGCCCTTGCCTGGCGCAAAAGTCCTCATCAGGCCACCTCCCTTTTCATGAAATCTCCCTTCCAACTCAGTTGTTATACTCTTTCCTCAAAACTCATACCCTTCTTTTGTCTTTCAAGGCACGAAATATGACCGTGAGCGTCAGAAGACCTCTAAAAGGAACCTTGAGAAAGAAAATCCGATCGTACGCCACTCCGTCGAAGAAGGTGAAGAAAACAAGAGAAGCAAACTGTTTTCACCGTTCCTGTGCACGTGAGAACCTGAACCAAAGCCGCAAAAGGTACCAAACTAGGAGTCAGAGTCAAAGAAGGAGGCAGAATCAAAAGAGAAGATAAGCTCAGCCACCCCAGAATGAGAGACCCTGGAGAAGTACAACCTGGGCAGCCAGTAACTGAATAGAAAAGGTCAGACAGTTTAGAATTGTGTCTCCAGTGGTCTGCTTTCTTAGCAATGGTTAACCAGGAAAAGACTGACTCTCACACTAACATAGTAAACTGATGGCTGCGATTAAAATAAACATCGAATGGTGAGAAGATATTTGTGTGTGTGTGAATTTTCTGATGGGAAGGGAGGGAAGGAAGAAAAGAGGTGGGCACCTGAGTGGGGAGGGGTGCACGGTCCCGAGAGATTGGGGGACAGACCCTGAGGTCCCCAGTTAGCCAGAGAGGAGAGGCCTGGACTGGGTCAGGAGTCTGCACTGAAGATGGCGAACCCTGCTTAGCAATTGATCTCAGCGGCAAGGAGTAGTGGTGTGGTGTTACTGCCATTGTTTGGGGTGTGGAATGACATTAGGGTCTAGATTGCCAGAACCCAGATGGGAAGAGGGTTTCACATGGGGATGGTGAATGTCATAGTTCCCCTGAGAGAGGCAGGCAGAAATCACATCCTGGCCACTTATGTCATAATGGGCTTTGTTGCATCACTCACCTTTGCTGTCAGCTAAAGGTGCTCAGGAGGCACAAAATGCTGATACAACTGAAACCCACAACCAGCACTCCCAAAGATTAAAATAATGTTTGGAGGGAACAGACCAAATATCACTTAGGCCACTGTTTTCCTAAGAAATTGGTGGGAGCAGTGTGTTCCCAAGGGCAGGGCAGTGGAGGTGGCCCAATCCCGGTGCAGAAGACAAACAGGATCACCACACACGGATAATCTTTTTGGGTGGTGGGCACCATGCAGTTTGTGGGATCTTAGTTCCCTGACCAGGGATTGAACCGGTTCCCCTTCCAGTGAAAGCATGGAGTCCTAACCCTGGACAGCCAGAGAAGTCAGGACAGAGACTTTTGATACAAGTATTAACATGAGACTGAGTAAAAGCTGGTCTTATATGAATCATCATCCCCTAGTATTTCTAAATAACTACAGTCGTCAAACCTTCTTCCCCAAAAAAATCTTTTGTAGTCCAAGCTCTGCAAGTTTTTGTGGTTTAAATATAAGAGTATGGGGTATCTCATTTGAAGGCAAATTGGAAGTGGTCAAACAAGAGATGGCAAGGGTGAACGTCGACATTCTAGGAATCAGCGAACTAAAATGGACTGGAATGGGTGAATTTAACTCAGATGACCATTATATCTAGTACTGCGGGCAGGAACTCCTCAGAAGACATGGAGTAGCCATCATAGTCAACAAAAGAGTCTGAAATGCAGTACTTGGACGCAGTCTCACAAACGACAGAATGATCTCTGTTCATCTCCAAGGCAAACCATTCAATAGCACAGTTATCCAAGTCTATGCCCCAAGCAGTAACGCTGAAGAAACTGAAGTTGAACGGTTTTATGAAGACCTACAAGACCTTTTAGAACGAACCCCCCAAAAAGATGTCCTTTTCATTAGAGGGGTCTGGAATGCAAAAGTAGGAAGTCAAGAAACACCTGGAGCAACAGGCAAATTTGGCCTTGGAGTGCAGAATGAAGCAGGGCAAAGACTAATAGAGTTTCGCCAAGATAATGCACTGGTCACAGCAAATACCCTCTTCCAACAACACAAGTAAGACTCTACACATGGACATCACCAGATGGTCAACACCGAAATCAGATTGATTATATCCTTTGCCGCCAAAGATGGAGAAGCTCTATACAGTCAACAAAAACAAGACCAGGAGCAGACTGTGGCTCAGGTCATGAACTCCTTATTACCAAATCCAGACTCAAATGGAAGAAAATAGGGAAAAACCACTAGAGCATTCAGGTATGACTTCAATCAAATCCCTTATGATTATGCAGTGGAAGTGAGAAATAGATTTAAGGGCCCAGATCTGATAGATAGAGTGCCTGATGAACTATGGAATGAGGTTGGTGACATTGTACAGGAGGCAGGGATCAAGACCACCCCCATGGAAAAGAAATGCAAAAAAGCACAATGGCTGTCTGGGGAGGCCTTACAAATAGCTGTGAAAAGAAGAGGAGCAAAAAGCAAAGGAGAAAAGCAAAGATATAAGCATCTGAATGCAGAGTTGGTGATGGACAGGGAGGCCTGGCGTGCTGTGACTCATGGGGTCACAAAGAGACGGACACGACTGAGCGACTGAAGTGAACTAACGGGGAAACACACATGACACCAAAGAATTTATGTCTATTTTTGCCATTAAATAAAACAAATGCAGACTAATGTGAGAAGGAACTGTATTTGACATGACAATGGTGAGAGGGCCATCGCCCACACAGCAAAAGTAATGGTGAAAATTCTCCAAGATAAGCTTCAACAGTACGTAGACCAAGAACATTCCGATGTTTAAGCTGCATTGAGAAAAGGCAGAGGAACAAGAGATGCAATTGCCAACATCGGTTGGTTCATAGAAAAAGCAAGAGACATCCAGAGAAACATCTACTTCTGCTTTGCCAACTATGCCACAGCATTTGACTGGTGGATCACATCAAATTGTGGGCAATACTCAAAGAGATCGGTATACCTGACCAACTTCCCTGACTCTTGAGTAATCTGTATGCACGTCAAGAAGCAACATTTAGAACTGGACATGGAACAATGACTGGTTCCAAACTGGGAAAGGAGTACATCAAGGCTGTACATTGTAACCTTGCTTACTTAACTTAGATTCAGAGTACATCATGTAAATATCAGATTGGATGAAGCACAAGATGGAATGAAGATTGCCAGGAGAAATATGAATAAATTCAGAAATGCAGACAACACCACGCTTAAGGCAGAAAGCATAAAGAAACCAAAGACCATCTTGATGAGGGTGAAAGAGGATAGAGAGAAAGCTAACTTAAATCAACATCCGAAAAACCAAGGTCATGGCATCCGGTCCAATCATGTTATGGCAAATAGAGGGGGAGACAATGGAAACAGTGACAGACTTTATTTTCGTGGGCTTCAACATCACAGCAGATGCTGACTGCAGCCATGAAATTAAAAGTCACTTGCTCCATGGAAGAAAAGCCATGACTGACCCAGAAAGCATATCAAAAAGCAGAGACATCACTTTGCTGCCAGAGGTCCGTATGTCAAAGCGAAGGTTTTTTCAGTAGCCGAATATGGATGTGATTGTTAAACCATAAAGACAGCTGAGGACTGAATAATTGATGCTTTTGAACTGTGGTGGTAGAGCAGATTTCTTGAGAGTCCCTTGGCCTGCAAGGAAATCAAACCCGTCAACCCTAACGGAAATCAATCCTGATTATTCACTAGAAGGACTGACATTGTAGCTGAAACTCCAGTTCTTTGTCCACCTGATGCAAAGAACTGACTCATTGGAAAAGATTCTGATGCTGGCAAGGAATGAAGGCCAGAGGAGAAGGAGATGACAGAGGATGAGATGGTTGGATGGCATCGGGGATTCGATGGACTTGAGTTTCAGCAAGCTCTGGGAGTTGGTGATGGACAGGGAAGCCTGGTGTGCTGCAGTCCATGGGGCTGCACAGAGTCATGTCGGGAGCCACGTCAGGCGTTACTGACAAAATGGAGGCACGGCCCAAAGCCCCTCTCTTTCTCCCACAAGCACGGACCTGGGATGAAGCAGTTGGGCCTTGTGATTCTGACTTTTTCTTTCCTCTCCTTGGCTGAGTTGACTACAAAGGAACATTAAGGTTCTTAATGTTCTTGAGAGGAGCACGAGAAGGCAGAAAGCCTTGTCTGCAGCTGTGCTCAGAGAAAAATTCATAAAGCTAATCCCTGACATTTGTTCAAGGACTTTTACAAAAGAGTGTTCCAGGATGAGCAAAGAGGTCAGCTTGAGGCCACGGGAGGGATTGCTATCTGAAGCCTATTTGTGAGGAAAATGTTTATGGCAAAGGCATTTACTGAATTTAGAGCTTAGAAATAATTAAATAGTTAGAAATTAAAGATTAAAGGAATGCTGTAATGGTAGCATATTTTATTATAGCTGATAGATTTAGGAAATTTAAAGATACTAATAGCTAGAAGCCTTTTTAAGAGATAGTGAGCTCAGGATGTTAGGGGCAAATAGGATTTAGAAAGATAAGAAACAAACGGAGGAATGTAGCATGAGTTACAATATAATCACAAGTTAACGATAGGACACATTAAGAGGAAGTAGATAATAGATGGTAAAGCTGAGTCCGAGAGAATCGCTGAAGCAGGAACTCTGTTTGAAGAGCAACAATGATTTATGGAGATAATCAATCTGAATGTGATAAGAAAACTGAAAATGTCAAACTTCTGACCTAATGCTTTTGTAAAAGTATAAAAGAAAACCTTAAACTTGAAATAAATGTGCAGTCCAGGAAAACTGAGAGGCTGCGTGGTTACTCGCGGACACCATCCCTCCCTTCAGATTGAATCCCTGGCTGCTGGAGCTGGACTCTGGCAGAGTCGGGCACAACTGAACGACTGAAAAGAACTGATTGCAATAGGGAGAATGTTTTGAACACACGTTCTTAACATGTCTCAAAATGGAAGAGAAAATGATATTTCTTTAACATGAAAGGATAAGCAGGGTGAGCAACAACTCTGTGTGTGTGTGTGTGTGTGTGTGAGTTTGTGTATCTGTGTGTGTGTGTGTATGTGTGTGTGTGTGTGTGTGTCTGTGAGAGATGGGGCAAGAGGTGGGGATGGATGAACAGACAGCTTGATGGAGCAGTGTGACAGGAAGTGTTTCTTTCTGTAGTGAGCTGATTCTTAGAATGAGCTGTTAAGGGAGCCAGAAAGGTCTGACGCTTAGTGCTTGCTCAAGCTTGGGGGAAAGCTGAAGTTCAGAGGAGAGAAGGTTGGTTAAAGCTTAGCCAAGCCAAATCAGTGGGTATATTATGGATGACTGTGAGCACTTGGCCAGTCTCTGCTGTTGTTTAAGAGAGGCAAAGTCAGCCCTTAGACAGTATTGTTGTTACCAAAATTGCCAGTCCATGTGCTTGATGCAGAATGAGGCCCATCAAAACTTAAGGTTTGAGTTTGGGACAGGGAAAGGTTTATTACAGATTCATACAAGGATGAGGGTGGCTCTTGCCCTAAGAACCCAAAGTTACTGAACGTGTTCAGTAAGTATGTTTAACAGCAAAGGTTAGAGAAAGTTGTGGTAAGTTGTTTGAGACTTCGTGGTGTCACACCCTTTGTGCTTAAGGTTAGGTCATGGTCAGGTAATGATGTTCCTAAATATCTCTATCAGATGGATGTCATTTTCTGTCCTGACAAGAGAGGGCAAAGTCTCAAGGAACAACTTTCCCCATGAAATGTCCCATCCTGGTCAAACAGAAGCAGGTTTCAATTGGCAGCTCCTTCAGGGCAAGCTTCCCATATTCTACCCAGCTCTCATCCTCGATGGAGCCAGGTACCCAACACAATAGGTCCTGTCTCCTCAAGCTGTCCAACTGAGGAGACCAGTTCTCACAGACTGAGACCCAGAAAGATGGCCACCTGCTATTAAGTTGCAGAGACAGGGATGGGGGAGAGGTTCACCGCTCCTCACGGCCTGGGCCAAGGCTAGTGGAGGGACTTAGTGAGGGCTCTGAATCACTAAAGGATGTAGTCCCCAGTCTATTCCCTGGGACCATCCAGCTCACCCACTGGCGCAACGTTGGGTGATCTCCAGGCCCTCCAAAAGCATGCCAGAATCTCTCTTCTCTCACTTTCCACCTGATGACCACCACACCACCCTTACTTAATCACTTCCCCAATGGTCCCTCATTGACAGTAACTGTGGGCAGGGCCCACTGAGGTGTTGATCAATAGCTGAGCAGGACAATGAATGGCCACTCCTTGACAGTTGGCGGCTTGTAAATGGGGCCACCTGAGGCACCAAGCAAGGCTGAGCCACACCTGTTGCCTAGGAACAGGGTGGGTTGAAAAGAAGCACACCAATGGCGAACTGCATAGGGCTGTGCTCACTCTGCTCTGTTACACTGTGCATAGAATAAGAATCACTGTGAGGTTAAGGTTTGTCAAAGTCGTTCTCAAGGTGGGCTGGCTTTCACATTCTTGTTGGCTTTGAAATATTAGCTATGCTATATGCGGCACATGTGATCATGTGGCAGCTGTGGGAGGGGCATATAGATGAGCACGGCTCACAGGCATGCCTGGCAATACAATGAAAAGAATGATGCACCAAAGTTAAAGAAGCCTGTGAAATCAAATCCTGATTTGGAGCAGAGTCAATTAAACAGAGTAAAGCACACTGGACCCAACGTCTCCTTAGGTAACAGAGCAGCATGAGCACAGCCCTTAGCAGGTAGCCATTGCTGTGCCTGATGACTCCACATCCTGTTACTAAGCAACCGGTCTTGCCTAGCGATTGGACAGTGCAACCCTGGGCCCTGCCCATAAGCAACCAACTATCAATGAGGTACCTACTGGTACTTCTCCTGCTCAGCTATTGGTCAGCTCCACAGTGGGCCCTATCTGATGATCACTGTTAATGTGGGCCCACTGGGGAAGTGACTCACTCAAGAGTTAGGGGCAGAGTGGTAAACGGACTCTTGCCTTTGGGCACCTTCCTTTTCTTTTCTTCATTTTTTTGTAAATCGGGAATGTATTTCTGGTAGATGGGGCAAGGTGAGTTTCCCTCCTCAATATGAGAGTTGAAGTGTCCCCAACAATATTAGTGGAGGAGGCATTTAACACTTTCTTTGCTCTAAAGTGTAATCTTATGGAGACGGTGTATAGATCTTGGGGCAACGGACTGAAGATGCACCAAGCCTTGGGGTCTCTAAAGCTCATTGGAGTAGAAAAAACTTCCAACCTGTTCTTAATTACCTGCTTGTTCTTCAGTTCCTTAAGCCCCTCAAGAACCCCTGATAGGAAGAGGGTGGTCTAAAGATGAAGTGACTAGAGGACTCTGAAGTGCTGAAATGGGATGAAAAGTGTTTGGCAGAGGTTCATACAGGGATGGAGGGGGCAGGAGTGTGGAAGGGGGACATCCAAGTCCAAGAATAAAGGGCACTGAAGGAAAGTCTGAGGGTCATGAGAAGAAACACCATGCCCCTGAATCACCACTCCCCAGAATCAAACACACAGAGGGGTCAAGGGTGGGAAAGGTGTATCATGGCCTCCCTCAGCACCCACTAACCCATGTTGATGGGCACAGTGGTACATTGTGATGTCTAAGACCCCAAAGCCACCATTGGCTGGGGGAGTGCCTAGCTGACCAATCAGAGTGAAGGGTGTGGCTCCTCATTGTCCTGGGAAGGTATATATAGGGAGGTCAGAGGCAGAGATTCTGGGTTAGGCCACTTCATGGTGTCATCATGGCTACGGTAACCAGGAAGCCACGGCAGCCAAGAAGAGTTGCAGTGCGGTTTGCTTCCAGCATGAAAGGAAGAAAGAAGACCCTTTGGCAACGGAGATACAGAGGCAGTGTCAAGGTAAGATGATTCCATCGACACTCCCCAGGTTCTCCATTGACTTTGGTGCCCAAGACCTCTACACTGCCCTTGCCTGGCGCAAAAGTCCTCATCAGGCCACCTCCCTTTTCATGAAATCTCCCTTCCAACTCAGTTGTTATACTCTTTCCTCAAAACTCATACCCTTCTTTTGTCTTTCAAGGCACGAAATATGACCGTGAGCGTCAGAAGACCTCTAAAAGGAACCTTGAGAAAGAAAATCCGATCGTACGCCACTCCGTCGAAGAAGGTGAAGAAAACAAGAGAAGCAAACTGTTTTCTCCATTCCTGTGCACGTGAGAACCTGAACCAAAGCCGCAAAAGGTACCAAACTAGGAGTCAGAGTCAAAGAAGGAGGCAGAATCAAAAGAGAAGATAAGCTCAGCCACCCCAGAATGAGAGACCCTGGAGAAGTACAACCTGGGCAGCCAGTAACTGAATAGAAAAGGTCAGACAGTTTAGAATTGTGTCTCCAGTGGTCTGCTTTCTTAGCAATGGTTAACCAGGAAAAGACTGACTCTCACACTAACATAGTAAACTGATGGCTGCGATTAAAATAAACATCGAATGGTGAGAAGATGATATTTGTGTGTGTGTGAATTTTCTGATGGGAAGGGAGGGAAGGAAGAAAAGAGGTGGGCACCTGAGTGGGGAGGGGTGCGCGGTCCCGAGAGATTGGGGGACAGACCCTGAGGTCCCCAGTTAGCCAGAGAGGAGAGGCCTGGACTGGGTCAGGAGTCTGCACTGAAGATGGCGAACCCTGCTTAGCAATTGATCTCAGCGGCAAGGAGTAGTGGTGTGGTGTTACTGCCATTGTTTGGGGTGTGGAATGACATTAGGGTCTAGATGGCCAGAACCCAGATGGGAAGAGGGTTTCACATGGGGATGGTGAATGTCATAGTTCCCCTGAGAGAGGCAGGCAGAAATCACATCCTGGCCACTTATGTCATAATGGGCTTTGTTGCATCACTCACCTTTGCTGTCAGCTAAAGGTGCTCAGGAGGCACAAAATGCTGATACAACTGAAACCCACAACCAGCACTCCCAAAGATTAAAATAATGTTTGGAGGGAACAGACCAAATATCACTTAGGCCACTGTTTTCCTAAGAAATTGGTGGGAGCAGTGTGTTCCCAAGGGCAGGGCAGTGGAGGTGGCCCAATCCCGGTGCAGAAGACAAACAGGATCACCACACACGGATAATCTTTTTGGGTGGTGGGCACCATGCAGTTTGTGGGATCTTAGTTCCCTGACCAGGGATTGAACCGGTTCCCCTTCCAGTGAAAGCATGGAGTCCTAACCCCTGGACAGCCAGAGAAGTCAGGACAGAGACTTTTGATACAAGTATTAACATGAGACTGAGTAAAAGCTGGTCTTATATGAATCATCATCCCCTAGTATTTCTAAATAACTACAGTCGTCAAACCTTCTTCCCCAAAAAAATCTTCTGTAGTCCAAGCTCTGCAAGTTTTTGTGGTTTAAATATAAGAGTATGCGGTATCTCATTTGAAGGCAAATTGGAAGTGGTCAAACAAGAGATGGCAAGGGTGAACGTCGACATTCTAGGAATCAGCGAACTAAAATGGACTGGAATGGGTGAATTTAACTCAGATGACCATGATATCTAGCACTGCGGGCAGGAACTCCTCAGAAGACATGGAGTAGCCATCATAGTCAACAAAAGAGTCTGAAATGCAGTACTTGGACGCAGTCTCACAAACGACAGAATGATCTCTGTTCGTCTCCAAGGCAAACCATTCAATAGCACAGTTATCCAAGTCTATGCCCCAAGCAGTAACGCTGAAGAAACTGAAGTTGAACGGTTTTATGAAGACCTACAAGACCTTTTAGAACGAACCCCCCAAAAAGATGTCCTTTTCATTAGAGGGGTCTGGAATGCAAAAGTAGGAAGTCAAGAAACACCTGGAGCAACAGGCAAATTTGGCCTTGGAGTGCAGAATGAAGCAGGGCAAAGACTAATAGAGTTTCGCCAAGAAAATGCACTGGTCACAGCAAATACCCTCTTCCAACAACACAAGTAAGACTCTACACATGGACATCACCAGATGGTCAACACCGAAATCAGATTGATTATATCCTTTGCCGCCAAAGATGGAGAAGCTCTATACAGTCAACAAAAACAAGACCAGGAGCAGACTGTGGCTCAGGTCATGAACTCCTTATTACCAAATCCAGACTCAAATGGAAGAAAATAGGGAAAAACCACTAGAGCATTCAGGTATGACTTCAATCAAATCCCTTATGCTTATGCAGTGGAAGTGAGAAATAGATTTAAGGGCCCAGATCTGATAGATAGAGTGCCTGATGAACTATGGAATGAGGTTGGTGACATTGTACAGGAGGCAGGGATCAAGACCACCCCCATGGAAAAGAAATGCAAAAAAGCACAATGGCTGTCTGGGGAGGCCTTACAAATAGCTGTGAAAAGAAGAGGAGCAAAAAGCAAAGGAGAAAAGCAAAGATATAAGCATCTGAATGCAGAGTTGGTGATGGACAGGGAGGCCTGGCGTGCTGTGACTCATGGGGTCACAAAGAGTCGGACACGACTGAGCGACTGAAGCGAACTAACGGGGAAACACACATGACACCAAAGAATTTATGTCTATTTTTGCCATTAAATAAAACAAATGCAGACTAATGTGAGAAGGAACTGTATTTGACACGACAATGGTGAGAGGGCCATCGCCCACACAGCAAAAGTAATGGTGAAAATTCTCCAGGATAAGCTTCAACAGTACGTAGACCAAGAACATTCCGATGTTTAAGCTGCATTGAGAAAAGGCAGAGGAACAAGAGATGCAATTGCCAACATCGGTTGGTTCATAGAAAAAGCAAGAGACATCCAGAGAAACATCTACTTCTGCTTTGCCAACTATGCCACAGCATTTGACTGGTGGATCACATCAAATTGTGGGCAACACTCAAAGAGATCGGTATACCTGACCAACTTCCCTGACTCTTGAGAAATCTGTATGCACGTCAAGAAGCAACATTTAGAACTGGACATGGAACAATGACTGGTTCCAAACTGGGAAAGGAGTACATCAAGGCTGTACATTGTAACCTTGCTTACTTAACTTATATTCAGTGTACATCATGTAAATATCAGATTGGATGAAGCACAAGATGGAATGAAGATTGCCAGGAGAAATATGAATAAATTCAGAAATGCAGACAACACCACGCTTAAGGCAGAAAGCATAAAGAAACCAAAGACCATCTTGATGAGGGTGAAAGAGGATAGAGAGAAAGCTAACTTAAATCAACATCCGAAAAACCAAGGTCATGGCATCCGGTCCAATCATGTTATGGCAAATAGGGGGGGAGACAATGGAAACAGTGACAGACTTTATTTTCGTGGGCTTCAACATCACAGCAGATGCTGACTGCAGCCATGAAATTAAAAGTCACTTGCTCCATGGAAGAAAAGCCATGACTGACCCAGAAAGCATATCAAAAAGCAGAGACATCACTTTGCTGCCAGAGGTCCGTATGTCAAAGCGAAGGTTGTTTCAGTAGCCGAATATGGATGTGATTGTTAAACCATAAAGACAGCTGAGGACTGAATAATTGATGCTTTTGAACTGTGGTGGTAGAGAAGATTCTTGAGAGTCCCTTGGCCTGCAAGGAAATCAAACTCGTCAACCCTAACGGAAATCAATCCTGATTATTCACTAGAAGGACTGACATTGTAGCTGAAACTCCAGTTCTTTGTCCACCTGATGCAAAGAACTGACTCATTGGAAAAGATTCTGATGCTGGCAAGGAATGAAGGCCAGAGGAGAAGGAGATGACAGAGGATGAGATGGTTGCATGGCATTGGGGATTTGATGGACTTGAGTTTCAGCAAGCTCTGGGAGTTGGTGATGGACAGGGAAGCCTGGTGTGCTGCAGTCCATGGGGCTGCACAGAGTCATGTCGGGAGCCATGTCAGGCGTTACTGACAAAATGGAGGCACGGCCCAAAGCCCCTCTCTTTCTCCCACAAGCACGGACCTGGGATGAAGCAGTTGGGCCTTGTGATTCTGACTTTTTCTTTCCTCTCCTTGGCTGAGTTGACTACAAAGGAACATTAAGGTTCTTAATGTTCTTGAGAGGAGCACGAGAAGGCAGAAAGCCTTGTCTGCAGCTGTGGTCAGAGAAAAATTCATAAAGCTAATCCCTGACATTTGTTCAAGGACTTTTACAAAAGAGTGTTCCAGGATGAGCAAAGAGGTCAGCTTGAGGCCACGGGAGGGATTGCTATCTGAAGCCTATTTGTGAGGAAAATGTTTACGGCAAAGGCATTTACTGAATTTAGAGCTTAGAAATAATTAAATAGTTAGAAGTTAAAGATTAAAGGAATGCTGTAATGGTAGCATATTTTATTATAGCTGATAGATTTAGGAAATTTAAAGATACTAACAGCTAGAAGCCTTTTTAAGAGATAGTGAGCTCAGGATGTTAGGGGCAAATAGGATTTAGAAAGATAAGAAACAAGCGGAGGAATGTAGCATGAGTTACAATATAATCACAAGTTAACGATAGGACACATTAAGAGGAAGTAGATAATAGATGGTAAAGCTGAGTCCGAGAGAATCGCTGAAGCAGGAACTCTGTTTGAAGAGCAACAATGATTTATGGAGATAATCAATCTGAATGTGATAAGAAAACTGAAAATGTCAAACTTCTGACCTAATGCTTTTGTAAAAGTATAAAAGAAAACCTTAAACTTGAAATAAATGTGCAGTCCAGGAAAACTGAGAGGCTGCGTGGTTACTCGCGGACACCATCCCTCCCTTCAGATTGAATCCCTGGCTGCTGGAGCTGGACTCTGGCAGAGTCGGGCACAACTGAACGACTGAAAAGAACTGATTGCAATAGGGAGAATGTTTTGAACACACGTTCTTAACATGTCTCAAAATGGAAGAGAAAATGATATTTCTTTAACATGAAAGGATAAGCAGGGTGAGCAACACCTCTGTGTGTGTGTGTGTGTGTGTGAGTTTGTGTATCTGTGTGTGTGTGTGTATGTGTGTGTGTATGTGTGTGTCTGTGGGAGATGGGGCAAGAGGTGGGGATGGATGAACAGACAGCTTGATGGAGCAGTGTGACAGGAAGTGTTTCTTTCTGTAGTGAGCTGATTCTTAGAATGAGCTGTTAAGGGAGCCAGAAAGGTCTGATGCTTAGTGCTTGCTCAAGCTTGGGGGAAAGCTGAAGTTCAGAGGAGAGAAGGTTGGTTAAAGCTTAGCCAAGCCAAATCAGTGGGTATATTATGGATGACTGTGAGCACTTGGCCAGTCTCTGCTGTTGTTTAAGAGAGGCAAAGTCAGCCCTTAGACAGTATTGTTGTTACCAAAATTGCCAGTCCATGTGCTTGATGCAGAATGAGGCCCATCAAAACTTAAGGTTTGAGTTTGGGATAGGGAAAGGTTTATTACAGATTCATACAAGGATGAGGGTGGCTCTTGCCCTAAGAACCCAAAGTTACTGAACGTGTTCAGTAAGTATGTTTTACAGCAAAGGTTAGAGAAAGTTGTGGTAAGTTGTTTGAGACTTCGTGGTGTCACACCCTTTGTGCTTAAGGTTAGGTCATGGTCAGGTAATGATGTTCCTAAATATCTCTATCAGATGGATGTCATTTTCTGTCCTGACAAGAGAGGGCAAAGTCTCAAGGAACAACTTTCCCCATGAAATGTCCCATCCTGGTCAAACAGAAACAGGTTTCAATTGGCAGCTCCTTCAGGGCAAGCTTCCCATATTCTACCCAGCTCTCATCCTCGATGGAGCCAGGTACCCAACACAATAGGTCCTGTCTCCTCAAGCTGTCCAACTGAGGAGACCAGTTCTCACAGACTGAGACCCAGAAAGATGGCCACCTGCTATTAAGTTGCAGAGACAGGGATGGGGGAGAGGTTCACCGCTCCTCACGGCCTGGGCCAAGGCTAGTGGAGGGACTTAGTGAGGGCTCTGAATCACTAAAGGATGTAGTCCCCAGTCTATTCCCTGGGACCATCCAGCTCACCCACTGGCGCAACGTTGGGTGATCTCCAGGCCCTCCAAAAGCATGCCAGAATCTCTCTTCTCTCACTTTCCACCTGATGACCACCACACCACCCTTACTTAATCACTTCCCCAATGGTCCCTCATTGACAGTAACTGTGGGCAGGGCCTACTGAGGTGTTAATCAATAGCTGAGCAGGACGATGAATGGCCACTCCTTAACAGTTGGCGGCTTGTAAATGGGGCCACCTGAGGCACCAAGCAAGGCTGAGCCACACCTGTTGCCTAGGAACAGGGTGGGTTGAAAAGAAGCACACCAATGGCGAACTGCATAGGGCTGTGCTCACTCTGCTCTGTTACACTGTGCATAGAATAAGAATCACTGTGAGGTTAAGGTTTGTCAAAGTCGTTCTCAAGGTGGGCTGGCTTTCACATTCTTGTTGGCTTTGAAATATTAGCTATGCTATATGCGGCACATGTGATCATGTGGCAGCTGTGGGAGGGGCATATAGATGAGCACGGCTCACAGGCATGCCTGGCAATACAATGAAAAGAATGATGTACCAAAGTTAAAGAAGCCTGTGAAATCAAATCCTGATTAGGAACAGAGTCAATTAAATAGAGTAAAGCACACTGGACCCAACGTCCCCTTAGGTAACAGAGCAGCATGAGCACAGCCCTTAGCAGGTAGCCATTGCTGTGCCTGATGACTCCACATCCTGTTACTAAGCAACCGGTCTTGCCTAGCGATTGGACAGTGCAACCCTGGGCCCTGCCCATAAGCAACCAACTATCAATGAGGTACCTACTGGTACTTCTCCTGCTCAGCTATTGGTCAGCTCCACAGTGGGCCCTATCTGATGATCACTGTGAATGTGGGCCCACTGGGGAAGTGACTCACTCAAGAGTTAGGGGCAGAGTGGTAAACGGACTCTTGCCTTTGGGCACCTTCCTTTTCTTTTCTTCATTTTTTTGTAAATCGGGAATGTATTTCTGGTAGATGGGGCAAGGTGAGTTTCCCTCCTCAATATGAGAGTTGAAGTGTCCCCAACAATATTAGTGGAGGAGGCATTTAACACTTTCTTTGCTCTAAAGTGTAATCTTATGGAGACGGTGTATAGATCTTGGGGCAACGGACTGAAGATGCACCAAGCCTTGGGGTCTCTAAAGCTCATTGGAGTAGAAAAAACTTCCAACCTGTTCTTAATTACCTGCTTGTTCTTCAGTTCCTTAAGCCCCTCAAGAACCCCTGATAGGAAGAGGGTGGTCTAAAGATGAAGTGACTAGAGGACTCTGAAGTGCTGAAATGGGATGAAAAGTGTTTGGCAGAGGTTCATACAGGGATGGAGGGGGCAGGAGTGTGGAAGGGGGACATCCAAGTCCAAGAATAAAGGGCACTGAAGGAAAGTCTGAGGGTCATGAGAAGAAACACCATGCCCCTGAATCACCACTCCCCAGAATCAAACACACAGAGGGGTCAAGGGTGGGAAAGGTGTATCATGGCCTCCCTCAGCACCCACTAACCCATGTTGATGGGCACAGTGGTACATTGTGATGTCTAAGACCCCAAAGCCACCATTGGCTGGGGGAGTGCCTAGCTGACCAATCAGAGTGAAGGGTGTGGCTCCTCATTGTCCTGGGAAGGTATATATAGGGAGGTCAGAGGCAGAGATTCTGGGTTAGGCCACTTCATGGTGTCATCATGGCTACGGTAACCAGGAAGCCACGGCAGCCAAGAAGAGTTGCAGTGCGGTTTGCTTCCAGCATGAAAGGAAGAAAGAAGACCCTTTGGCAACGGAGATACAGAGGCAGTGTCAAGGTAAGATGATTCCATCGACACTCCCCAGGTTCTCCATTGACTTTGGTGCCCAAGACCTCTACACTGCCCTTGCCTGGCGCAAAAGTCCTCATCAGGCCACCTCCCTTTTCATGAAATCTCCCTTCCAACTCAGTTGTTATACTCTTTCCTCAAAACTCATACCCTTCTTTTGTCTTTCAAGGCACGAAATAAGACCGTGAGCGTCAGAAGACCTCTAAAAGGAACCTTGAGAAAGAAAATCCGATCGTACGCCACTCCGTCGAAGAAGGTGAAGAAAACAAGAGAAGCAAACTGTTTTCTCCATTCCTGTGCACGTGAGAACCTGAACCAAAGCCGCAAAAGGTACCAAACTAGGAGTCAGAGTCAAAGAAGGAGGCAGAATCAAAAGAGAAGATAAGCTCAGCCACCCCAGAATGAGAGACCCTGGAGAAGTACAACCTGGGCAGCCAGTAACTGAATAGAAAAGGTCAGACAGTTTAGAATTGTGTCTCCAGTGGTCTGCTTTCTTAGCAATGGTTAACCAGGAAAAGACTGACTCTCACACTAACATAGTAAACTGATGGCTGCGATTAAAATAAACATCGAATGGTGAGAAGATGATACTTGTGTGTGTGTGAATTTTCTGATGGGAAGGGAGGGAAGGAAGAAAAGAGGTGGGTACCTGAGTGGGGAGGGGTGCGCGGTCCCGAGAGATTGGGGGACAGACCCTGAGGTCCCCAGTTAGCCAGAGAGGAGAGGCCTGGACTGGGTCAGGAGTCTGCACTGAAGATGGCGAACCCTGCTTAGCAATTGATCTCAGCGGCAAGGAGTAGTGGTGTGGTGTTACTGCCATTGTTTGGGGTGTGGAATGACATTAGGGTCTAGATTGCCAGAACCCAGATGGGAAGAGGGTTTCACATGGGGATGGTGAATGTCATAGTTCCCCTGAGAGAGGCAGGCAGAAATCACATCCTGGCCACTTATGTCATCATGGGCTTTGTTGCATCACTCACCTTTGCTGTCAGCTAAAGGTGCTCAGGAGGCACAAAATGCTGATACAACTGAAACCCACAACCAGCACTCCCAAAGATTAAAATAATGTTTGGAGGGAACAGACCAAATATCACTTAGGCCACTGTTTTCCTAAGAAATTGGTGGGAGCAGTGTGTTCCCAAGGGCAGGGCAGTGGAGGTGGCCCAATCCCGGTGCAGAAGACAAACAGGATCACCACACACGGATAATCTTTTTGGGTGGTGGGCACCATGCAGTTTGTGGGATCTTAGTTCCCTGACCAGGGATTGAACCGGTTCCCCTTCCAGTGAAAGCATGGAGTCCTAACCCCTGGACAGCCAGAGAAGTCAGGACAGAGACTTTTGATACAAGTATTAACATGAGACTGAGTAAAAGCTGGTCTTATATGAATCATCATCCCCTAGTATTTCTAAATAACTACAGTCGTCAAACCTTCTTCCCCAAAAAAATCTTTTGTAGTCCAAGCTCTGCAAGTTTTTGTGGTTTAAATATAAGAGTATGGGGTATCTCATTTGAAGGCAAATTGGAAGTGGTCAAACAAGAGATGGCAAGGGTGAACGTCGACATTCTAGGAATCAGCGAACTAAAATGGACTGGAATGGGTGAATTTAACTCAGATGACCATGATATCTAGCACTGCGGGCAGGAACTCCTCAGAAGACATGGAGTAGCCATCATAGTCAACAAAAGAGTCCGAAATGCAGTACTTGGACGCAGTCTCACAAACGACAGAATGATCTCTGTTCGTCTCCAAGGCAAACCATTCAATAGCACAGTTATCCAAGTCTATGCCCCAAGCAGTAACGCTGAAGAAACTGAAGTTGAACGGTTTTATGAAGACCTACAAGACCTTTTAGAACGAACCCCCCAAAAAGATGTCCTTTTCATTAGAGGGGTCTGGAATGCAAAAGTAGGAAGTCAAGAAACACCTGGAGCAACAGGCAAATTTGGCCTTGGAGTGCAGAATGAAGCAGGGCAAAGACTAATAGAGTTTCGCCAAGAAAATGCACTGGTCACAGCAAATACCCTCTTCCAACAACACAAGTAAGACTCTACACATGGACATCACCAGATGGTCAACACCGAAATCAGATTGATTATATCCTTTGCCGCCAAAGATGGAGAAGCTCTATACAGTCAACAAAAACAAGACCAGGAGCAGACTGTGGCTCAGGTCATGAACTCCTTATTACCAAATCCAGACTCAAATGGAAGAAAATAGGGAAAAACCACTAGAGCATTCAGGTATGACTTCAATCAAGTCCCTTATGATTATGCAGTGGAAGTGAGAAATAGATTTAAGGGCCCAGATCTGATAGATAGAGTGCCTGATGAACTATGGAATGAGGTTGGTGACATTGTACAGGAGGCAGGGATCAAGACCACCCCCATGGAAAAGAAATGCAAAAAAGCACAATGGCTGTCTGGGGAGGCCTTACAAATAGCTGTGAAAAGAAGAGGAGCAAAAAGCAAAGGAGAAAAGCAAAGATATAAGCATCTGAATGCAGAGTTGGTGATGGACAGGGAGGCCTGGCGTGCTGTGACTCATGGGGTCACAAAGAGTCGGACACGACTGAGCGACTGAAGCGAACTAACGGGGAAACACACATGACACCAAAGAATTTATGTCTATTTTTGCCATTAAATAATACAAATGCAGACTAATGTGAGAAGGAACTGTATTTGACACGACAATGGTGAGAGGGCCATCGCCCACACAGCAAAAGTAATGGTGAAAATTCTCCAGGATAAGCTTCAACAGTACGTAGACCAAGAACATTCCAATGTTTAAGCTGCATTGAGAAAAGGCAGAGGAACAAGAGATGCAATTGCCAACATCGGTTGGTTCATAGAAAAAGCAAGAGACATCCAGAGAAACATCTACTTCTGCTTTGCCAACTATGCCACAGCATTTGACTGGTGGATCACATCAAATTGTGGGCAATACTCAAAGAGATCGGTATACCTGACCAACTTCCCTGACTCTTGAGAAATCTGTATGCACGTCAAGAAGCAACATTTAGAACTGGACATGGAACAATGACTGGTTCCAAACTGGGAAAGGAGTACATCAAGGCTGTACATTGTAACCTTGCTTACTTAACTTATATTCAGTGTACATCATGTAAATATTAGATTGGATGAAGCACAAGATGGAATGAAGATTGCCAGGAGAAATATGAATAAATTCAGAAATGCAGACAACACCACGCTTAAGGCAGAAAGCATAAAGAAACCAAAGACCATCTTGATGAGGGTGAAAGAGGATAGAGAGAAAGCTAACTTAAATCAACATCCGAAAAACCAAGGTCATGGCATCCGGTCCAATCATGTTATGGCAAATAGGGGGGGAGACAATGGAAACAGTGACAGACTTTATTTTCGTGGGCTTCAACATCACAGCAGATGCTGACTGCAGCCATGAAATTAAAAGTCCCTTGCTCCATGGAAGAAAAGCCATGACTGACCCAGAAAGCATATCAAAAAGCAGAGACATCACTTTGCTGCCAGAGGTCCGTATGTCAAAGCGAAGGTTGTTTCAGTAGCCGAATATGGATGTGATTGTTAAACCATAAAGACAGCTGAGGACTGAATAATTGATGCTTTTGAACTGTGGTGGTAGAGAAGATTCTTGAGAGTCCCTTGGCCTGCAAGGAAATCAAACTCGTCAACCCTAACGGAAATCAATCCTGATTATTCACTAGAAGGACTGACATTGTAGCTGAAACTCCAGTTCTTTGTCCACCTGATGCAAAGAACTGACTCATTGGAAAAGATTCTGATGCTGGCAAGGAATGAAGGCCAGAGGAGAAGGAGATGACAGAGGATGAGATGGTTGGATGGCATCGGGGATTCGATGGACTTGAGTTTCAGCAAGCTCTGGGAGTTGGTGATGGACAGGGAAGCCTGGTGTGCTGCAGTCCATGGGGCTGCACAGAGTCATGTCGGGAGCCATGTCAGGCGTTACTGACAAAATGGAGGCACGGCCCAAAGCCCCTCTCTTTCTCCCACAAGCACGGACCTGGGATGAAGCAGTTGGGCCTTGTGATTCTGACTTTTTCTTTCCTCTCCTTGGCTGAGTTGACTACAAAGGAACATTAAGGTTCTTAATGTTCTTGAGAGGAGCACGAGAAGGCAGAAAGCCTTGTCTGCAGCTGTGCTCAGAGAAAAATTCATAAAGCTAATCCCTGACATTTGTTCAAGGACTTTTACAAAAGAGTGTTCCAGGATGAGCAAAGAGGTCAGCTTGAGGCCACGGGAGGGATTGCTATCTGAAGCCTATTTGTGAGGAAAATGTTTATGGCAAAGGCATTTACTGAATTTAGAGCTTAGAAATAATTAAATAGTTAGAAGTTAAAGATTTAAGGAACGCTGTAAGGGTAGCATATTTTATTATAGCTGATAGATTTAGGAAATTTAAAGATACTAATAGCTAGAAGCCTTTTTAAGAGATAGTGAGCTCAGGATGTTAGGGGCAAATAGGATTTAGAAAGATAAGAAACAAACGGAGGAATGTAGCATGAGTTACAATATAATCACAAGTTAACGATAGGACACATTAAGAGGAAGTAGATAATAGATGGTAAAGCTGAGTCCGAGAGAATCGCTGAAGCAGGAACTCTGTTTGAAGAGCAACAATGATTTATGGAGATAATAAATCTGAATATGATAAGAAAACTGAAAATGTCAAACTTCTGACCTAATGCTTTTGTAAAAGTATAAAAGAAAACCTTAAACTTGAAATAAATGTGCAGTCCAGGAAAACTGAGAGGCTGCGTCGTTACTCGCGGACACCATCCCTCCCTTCAGATTGAATCCCTGGCTGCTGGAGCTGGACTCTGGCAGAGTCGGGCACAACTGAACGACTGAAAAGAACTGATTGCAATAGGGAGAATGTTTTGAACACACGTTCTTAACATGTCTCAAAATGGAAGAGAAAATGATATTTCTTTAACATGAAAGGATAAGCAGGGTGAGCAACAACTCTGTGTGTGTGTGTGTGAGTTTGTGTATCTGTGTGTGTGTGTATGTGTGTGTGTGTGTGTGGGTCTGTGAGAGATGGGGCAAGAGGTGGGGATGGATGAACAGACAGCTTGATGGAGCAGTGTGACAGGAAGTGTTTCTTTCTGTAGTGAGCTGATTCTTAGAATGAGCTGTTAAGGGAGCCAGAAAGGTCTGACGCTTAGTGCTTGCTCAAGCTTGGGGGAAAGCTGAAGTTCAGAGGAGAGAAGGTTGGTTAAAGCTTAGCCAAGCCAAATCAGTGGGTATATTATGGATGACTGTGAGCACTTGGCCAGTCTCTGCTGTTGTTTAAGAGAGGCAAAGTCAGCCCTTAGACAGTATTGTTGTTACCAAAATTGCCAGTCCATGTGCTTGATGCAGAATGAGGCCCATCAAAACTTAAGGTTTGAGTTTGGGATAGGGAAAGGTTTATTACAGATTCATACAAGGATGAGGGTGGCTCTTGCCCTAAGAACCCAAAGTTACTGAACGTGTTCAGTAAGTATGTTTAACAGCAAAGGTTAGAGAAAGTTGTGGTAAGTTGTTTGAGACTTCGTGGTGTCACACCCTTTGTGCTTAAGGTTAGGTCATGGTCAGGTAATGATGTTCCTAAATATCTCTATCAGATGGATGTCATTTTCTGTCCTGACAAGAGAGGGCAAAGTCTCAAGGAACAACTTTCCCCATGAAATGTCCCATCCTGGTCAAACAGAAACAGGTTTCAATTGGCAGCTCCTTCAGGGCAAGCTTCCCATATTCTACCCAGCTCTCATCCTCGATGGAGCCAGGTACCCAACACAATAGGTCCTGTCTCCTCAAGCTGTCCAACTGAGGAGACCAGTTCTCACAGACTGAGACCCAGAAAGATGGCCACCTGCTATTAAGTTGCAGAGACAGGGATGGGGGAGAGGTTCACCGCTCCTCACGGCCTGGGCCAAGGCTAGTGGAGGGACTTAGTGAGGGCTCTGAATCACTAAAGGATGTAGTCCCCAGTCTATTCCCTGGGACCATCCAGCTCACCCACTGGCGCAACGTTGGGTGATCTCCAGGCCCTCCAAAAGCATGCCAGAATCTCTCTTCTCTCACTTTCCACCTGATGACCACCACACCACCCTTACTTAATCACTTCCCCAATGGTCCCTCATTGACAGTAACTGTGGGCAGGGCCCACTGAGGTGTTGATCAATAGCTGAGCAGGACAATGAATGGCCACTCCTTGACAGTTGGCGGCTTGTAAATGGGGCCACCTGAGGCACCAAGCAAGGCTGAGCCACACCTGTTGCCTAGGAACAGGGTGGGTTGAAAAGAAGCACACCAATGGCGAACTGCACAGGGCTGTGCTCACTGTGCTCTGTTACACTGTGCATAGAATAAGAATCACTGTGAGGTTAAGGTTTGTCAAAGTCGTTCTCAAGGTGGGCTGGCTTTCACATTCTTGTTGGCTTTGAAATATTAGCTATGCTATATGCGGCACATGTGATCATGTGGCAGCTGTGGGAGGGGCATATAGATGAGCACGGCTCACAGGCATGCCTGGCAATACAATGAAAAGAATGATGTACCAAAGTTAAAGAAGCCTGTGAAATCAAATCCTGATTAGGAACAGAGTCAATTAAACAGAGTAAAGCACACTGGACCCAACGTCTCCTTAGGTAACAGAGCAGCATGAGCACAGCCCTTAGCAGGTAGCCATTGCTGTGCCTGATGACTCCACATCCTGTTACTAAGCAACCGGTCTTGCCTAGCAATTGGACAGTGCAACCCTGGGCCCTGCCCATAAGCAACCAACTATCAATGAGGTACCTACTGGTACTTCTCCTGCTCAGCTATTGGTCAGCTCCACAGTGGGCCCTATCTGATGATCACTGTGAATGTGGGCCCACTGGGGAAGTGACTCACTCAAGAGTTAGGGGCAGAGTGGTAAACGGACTCTTGCCTTTGGGCACCTTCCTTTTCTTTTCTTCATTTTTTTGTAAATCGGGAATGTATTTCTGGTAGATGGGGCAAGGTGAGTTTCCCTCCTCAATATGAGAGTTGAAGTGTCCCCAACAATATTAGTGGAGGAGGCATTTAACACTTTCTTTGCTCTGAAGTGTAATCTTATGGAGACGGTGTATAGATCTTGGGGCAAGGGACTGAAGATGCACCAAGCCTTGGGGTCTCTAAAGCTCATTGGAGTAGAAAAAACTTCCAACCTGTTCTTAATTACCTGCTTGTTCTTAAGTTCCTGAAGCCCCTCAAGAACCCCTGATAGGAAGAGGGTGGTCTAAAGATGAAGTGACTAGAGGACTCTGAAGTGCTGAAATGGGATGAAAAGTGTTTGGAAGAGGTTCATACAGGGATGGAGGGGGCAGGAGTGTGGAAGGGGGACATCCAAGTCCAAGAATAAAGGGCACTGAAGGAAAGTCTGAGGGTCATGAGAAGAAACACCATGCCCCTGAATCACCACTCCCCAGAATCAAACACACAGAGGGGTCAAGGGTGGGAAAGGTGTATCATGGCCTCCCTCAGCACCCACTAACCCATGTTGATGGGCACAGTGGTACATTGTGATGTCTAAGACCCCAAAGCCACCATTGGCTGGGGGAGTGCCTAGCTGACCAATCAGAGTGAAGGGTGTGGCTCCTCATTGTCCTGGGAAGGTATATATAGGGAGGTCAGAGGCAGAGATTCTGGGTTAGGCCACTTCATGGTGTCATCATGGCTACGGTAACCAGGAAGCCACGGCAGCCAAGAAGAGTTGCAGTGCGGTTTGCTTCCAGCATGAAAGGAAGAAAGAAGACCCTTTGGCAACGGAGATACAGAGGCAGTGTCAAGGTAAGATGATTCCATCGACACTCCCCAGGTTCTCCATTGACTTTGGTGCCCAAGACCTCTACACTGCCCTTGCCTGGCGCAAAAGTCCTCATCAGGCCACCTCCCTTTTCATGAAATCTCCCTTCCAACTCAGTTGTTATACTCTTTCCTCAAAACTCATACCCTTCTTTTGTCTTTCAAGGCACGAAATATGACCGTGAGCGTCAGAAGACCTCTAAAAGGAACCTTGAGAAAGAAAATCCGATCGTACGCCACTCCGTCGAAGAAGGTGAAGAAAACAAGAGAAGCAAACTGTTTTCTCCGTTCCTGTGCACGTGAGAACCTGAACCAAAGCCGCAAAAGGTACCAAACTAGGAGTCAGAGTCAAAGAAGGAGGCAGAATCAAAAGAGAAGATAAGCTCAGCCACCCCAGAATGAGAGACCCTGGAGAAGTACAACCTGGGCAGCCAGTAACTGAATAGAAAAGGTCAGACAGTTTAGAATTGTGTCTCCAGTGGTCTGCTTTCTTAGCAATGGTTAACCAGGAAAAGACTGACTCTCACACTAACATAGTAAACTGATGGCTGCGATTAAAATAAACATCGAATGGTGAGAAGATGATATTTGTGTGTGTGTGAATTTTCTGATGGGAAGGGAGGGAAGGAAGAAAAGAGGTGGGCACCTGAGTGGGGAGGGGTGCGCGGTCCCGAGAGATTGGGGGACAGACCCTGAGGTCCCCAGTTAGCCAGAGAGGAGAGGCCTGGACTGGGTCAGGAGTCTGCACTGAAGATGGCGAACCCTGCTTAGCAATTGATCTCAGCGGCAAGGAGTAGTGGTGTGGTGTTACTGCCATTGTTTGGGGTGTGGAATGACATTAGGGTCTAGATTGCCAGAACCCAGATGGGAAGAGGGTTTCACATGGGGATGGTGAATGTCATAGTTCCCCTGAGAGAGGCAGGCAGAAATCACATCCTGGCCACTTATGTCATAATGGGCTTTGTTGCATCACTCACCTTTGCTGTCAGCTAAAGGTGCTCAGGAGGCACAAAATGCTGATACAACTGAAACCCACAACCAGCACTCCCAAAGATTAAAATAATGTTTGGAGGGAACAGACCAAATATCACTTAGGCCACTGTTTTCCTAAGAAATTGGTGGGAGCAGTGTGTTCCCAAGGGCAGGGCAGTGGAGGTGGCCCAATCCCGGTGCAGAAGACAAACAGGATCACCACACATGGATAATCTTTTTGGGTGGTGGGCACCATGCAGTTTGTGGGATCTTAGTTCCCTGACCAGGGATTGAACCGGTTCCCCTTCCAGTGAAAGCATGGAGTCCTAACCCCTGGACAGCCAGAGAAGTCAGGACAGAGACTTTTGATACAAGTATTAACATGAGACTGAGTAAAAGCTGGTCTTATATGAATCATCATCCCCTAGTATTTCTAAATAACTACAGTCGTCAAACCTTCTTCCCCCAAAAAATCTTTTGTAGTCCAAGCTCTGCAAGTTTTTGTGGTTTAAATATAAGAGTATGGGGTATCTCATTTGAAGGCAAATTGGAAGTGGTCAAACAAGAGATGGCAAGGGTGAACGTCGACATTCTAGGAATCAGCGAACTAAAATGGACTGGAATGGGTGAATTTAACTCAGATGACCATTATATCTAGTACTGCGGGCAGGAACTCCTCAGAAGACATGGAGTAGCCATCATAGTCAACAAAAGAGTCC
Organism: Capricornis sumatraensis; assembly: GCF_032405125.1. Classification (NCBI taxonomy): domain Eukaryota; kingdom Metazoa; phylum Chordata; class Mammalia; order Artiodactyla; family Bovidae; genus Capricornis; species Capricornis sumatraensis. The sequence continues at coordinate 60,333,430 of NC_091092.1, read as the reverse complement.
GAAATGCAGTACTTGGACGCAATCTCACAAACGACAGAATGATCTCTGTTCGTCTCCAAGGCAAACCATTCAATAGCACAGTTATCCAAGTCTCTGCCCCAAGCAGTAACGCTGAAGAAACTGAAGTTGAACGGTTTTATGAAGACCTACAAGACCTTTTAGAACGAACCCCCCAAAAAGATGTCCTTTTCATTAGAGGGGTCTGGAATGCAAAAGTAGGAAGTCAAGAAACACCTGGAGCAACAGGCAAATTTGGCCTTGGAGTGCAGAATGAAGCAGGGCAAAGACTAATAGAGTTTCGCCAAGAAAATGCACTGGTCACAGCAAATACCCTCTTCCAACAACACAAGTAAGACTCTACACATGGACATCACCAGATGGTCAACACCGAAATCAGATTGATTATATCCTTTGCCGCCAAAGATGGAGAAGCTCTATACAGTCCACAAAAACAAGACCAGGAGCAGACTGTGGCTCAGGTCATGAACTCCTTATTACCAAATCCAGACTCAAATGGAAGAAAATAGGGAAAAACCACTAGAGCATTCAGGTATGACTTCAATCAAATCCCTTATGCTTATGCAGTGGAAGTGAGAAATAGATTTAAGGGCCCAGATCTGATAGATAGAGTGCCTGATGAACTATGGAATGAGGTTGGTGACATTGTACAGGAGGCAGGGATCAAGACAACCCCCATGGAAAAGAAATGCAAAAAAGCACAATGGCTGTCTGGGGAGGCCTTACAAATAGCTGTGAAAAGAAGAGGAGCAAAAAGCAAAGGAGAAAAGCAAAGATATAAGCATCTGAATGCAGAGTTGGTGATGGACAGGGAGGCCTGGCGTGCTGTGACTCATGGGGTCACAAAGAGACGGACACGACTGAGCGACTGAAGTGAACTAACGGGGAAACACACATGACACCAAAGAATTTATGTCTATTTTTGCCATTAAATAAAACAAATGCAGACTAATGTGAGAAGGAACTTTATTTGACATGACAATGGTGAGAGGGCCATCGCCCACACAGCAAAAGTAATGGTGAAAATTCTCCAAGATAAGCTTCAACAGTACGTAGACCAAGAACATTCCGATGTTTAAGCTGCATTGAGAAAAGGCAGAGGAACAAGAGATGCAATTGCCAACATCGGTTGGTTCATAGAAAAAGCAAGAGACATCCAGAGAAACATCTACTTCTGCTTTGCCAACTATGCCACAGCATTTGACTGGTGGATCACATCAAATTGTGGGCAATACTCAAAGAGATCGGTATACCTGACCAACTTCCCTGACTCTTGAGTAATCTGTATGCACGTCAAGAAGCAACATTTAGAACTGGACATGGAACAATGACTGGTTCCAAACTGGGAAAGGAGTACATCAAGGCTGTACATTGTAACCTTGCTTACTTAACTTAGATTCAGAGTACATCATGTAAATATCAGATTGGATGAAGCACAAGATGGAATGAAGATTGCCAGGAGAAATATGAATAAATTCAGAAATGCAGACAACACCACGCTTAAGGCAGAAAGCATAAAGAAACCAAAGACCATCTTGATGAGGGTGAAAGAGGATAGAGAGAAAGCTAACTTAAATCAACATCCGAAAAACCAAGGTCATGGCATCCGGTCCAATCATGTTATGGCAAATAGAGGGGGAGACAATGGAAACAGTGACAGACTTTATTTTCGTGGGCTTCAACATCACAGCAGATGCTGACTGCAGCCATGAAATTAAAAGTCACTTGCTCCATGGAAGAAAAGCCATGACTGACCCAGAAAGCATATCAAAAAGCAGAGACATCACTTTGCTGCCAGAGGTCCGTATGTCAAAGCGAAGGCTTTTTTAGTAGCCGAATATGGATGTGATTGTTAGACCATAAAGACAGCTGAGGACTGAATAATTGATGCTTTTGAACTGTGGTGGTAGAGCAGATTTCTTGAGAGTCCCTTGGCCTGCAAGGAAATCAAACCCGTCAACCCTAACGGAAATCAATCCTGATTATTCACTAGAAGGACTGACATTGTAGCTGAAACTCCAGTTCTTTGTCCACCTGATGCAAAGAACTGACTCATTGGAAAAGATTCTGATGCTGGCAAGGAATGAAGGCCAGAGGAGAAGGAGATGACAGAGGATGAGATGGTTGGATGGCATCGGGGATTCGATGGACTTGAGTTTCAGCAAGCTCTGGGAGTTGGTGATGGACAGGGAAGCCTGGTGTGCTGCAGTCCATGGGGCTGCACAGAGTCATGTCGGGAGCCACGTCAGGCGTTACTGACAAAATGGAGGCACGGCCCAAAGCCCCTCTTTCTCCCACAAGCACGGACCTGGGATGAAGCAGTTGGGCCTTGTGATTCTGACTTTTTCTTTCCTCTCCTTGGCTGAGTTGACTACAAAGGAACATTAAGGTTCTTAATGTTCTTGAGAGGAGCACGAGAAGGCAGAAAGCCTTGTCTGCAGCTGTGCTCAGAGAAAAATTCATAAAGCTAATCCCTGACATTTGTTCAAGGACTTTTACAAAAGAGTGTTCCAGGATGAGCAAAGAGGTCAGCTTGAGGCCCCGGGAGGGATTGCTATCTGAAGCCTATTTGTGAGGAAAATGTTTATGGCAAAGGCATTTACTGAATTTAGAGCTTAGAAATAATTAAATAGTTAGAAGTTAAAGATTAAAGGAATGCTGTAATGGTAGCATATTTTATTATAGCTGATAGATTTAGGAAATTTAAAGATACTAATAGCTAGAAGCCTTTTTAAGAGATAGTGAGCTCAGGATGTTAGGGGCAAATAGGATTTAGAAAGATAAGAAACAAACGGAGGAATGTAGCATGAGTTACAATATAATCACAAGTTAACGATAGGACACATTAAGAGGAAGTAGATAATAGATGGTAAAGCTGAGTCCGAGAGAATCGCTGAAGCAGGAACTCTGTTTGAAGAGCAACAATGATTTATGGAGATAATCAATCTGAATGTGATAAGAAAACTGAAAATGTCAAACTTCTGACCTAATGCTTTTGTAAAAGTATAAAAGAAAACCTTAAACTTGAAATAAATGTGCAGTCCAGGAAAACTGAGAGGCTGCGTGGTTACTCGCGGACACCATCCCTCCCTTCAGATTGAATCCCTGGCTGCTGGAGCTGGACTCTGGCAGAGTCGGGCACAACTGAACGACTGAAAAGAACTGATTGCAATAGGGAGAATGTTTTGAACACACGTTCTTAACATGTCTCAAAATGGAAGAGAAAATGATATTTCTTTAACATGAAAGGATAAGCAGGGTGAGCAACAACTCTGTGTGTGTGTGTGTGTGTGTGTGAGTTTGTGTATCTGTGTGTGTGTGTGTGTATGTGTGTGTGTGTGTGTGTGTGTGTGTCTGTGAGAGATGGGGCAAGAGGTGGGGATGGATGAACAGACAGCTTGATGGAGCAGTGTGACAGGAAGTGTTTCTTTCTGTAGTGAGCTGATTCTTAGAATGAGCTGTTAAGGGAGCCAGAAAGGTCTGACGCTTAGTGCTTGCTCAAGCTTGGGGGAAAGCTGAAGTTCAGAGGAGAGAAGGTTGGTTAAAGCTTAGCCAAGCCAAATCAGTCGGTATATTGTGGATGACTGTGAGCACTTGGCCAGTCTCTGCTGTTGTTTAAGAGAGGCAAAGTCAGCCCTTAGACAGTATTGTTGTTACCAAAATTGCCAGTCCATGTGCTTGATGCAGAATGAGGCCCATCAAAACTTAAGGTTTGAGTTTGGGACAGGGAAAGGTTTATTACAGATTCATACAAGGATGAGGGTGGCTCTTGCCCTAAGAACCCAAAGTTACTGAACGTGTTCAGTAAGTATGTTTAACAGCACAGGTTAGAGAAAGTTGTGGTAAGTTGTTTGAGACTTCGTGGTGTCACACCCTTTGTGCTTAAGGTTAGGTCATGGTCAGGTAATGATGTTCCTAAATATCTCTATCAGATGGATGTCATTTTCTGTCCTGACAAGAGAGGGCAAAGTCTCAAGGAACAACTTTCCCCATGAAATGTCCCATCCTGGTCAAACAGAAACAGGTTTCAATTGGCAGCTCCTTCAGGGCAAGCTTCCCATATTCTACCCAGCTCTCATCCTCGATGGAGCCAGGTACCCAACACAATAGGTCCTGTCTCCTCAAGCTGTCCAACTGAGGAGACCAGTTCTCACAGACTGAGACCCAGAAAGATGGCCACCTGCTATTAAGTTGCAGAGACAGGGATGGGGGAGAGGTTCACCGCTCCTCACGGCCTGGGCCAAGGCTAGTGGAGGGACTTAGTGAGGGCTCTGAATCACTAAAGGATGTAGTCCCCAGTCTATTCCCTGGGACCATCCAGCTCACCCACTGGCGCAACGTTGGGTGATCTCCAGGCCCTCCTAAAGCATGCCAGAATCTCTCTTCTCTCACTTTCCACCTGATGACCACCACACCACCCTTACTTAATCACTTCCCCAATGGTCCCTCATTGACAGTAACTGTGGGCAGGGCCCACTGAGGTGTTGATCAATAGCTGAGCAGGACAATGAATGGCCACTCCTTGACAGTTGGCGGCTTGTAAATGGGGCCACCTGAGGCACCAAGCAAGGCTGAGCCACACCTGTTGCCTAGGAACAGGGTGGGTTGAAAAGAAGCACACCAATGGCGAACTGCACAGGGCTGTGCTCACTCTGCTCTGTTACACTGTGCATAGAATAAGAATCACTGTGAGGTTAAGGTTTGTCAAAGTCGTTCTCAAGGTGGGCTGGCTTTCACATTCTTGTTGGCTTTGAAATATTAGCTATGCTATATGCGGCACATGTGATCATGTGGCAGCTGTGGGAGGGGCATATAGAAGAGCACGGCTCACAGGCATGCCTGGCAATACAATGAAAAGAATGATGCACCAAAGTTAAAGAAGCCTGTGAAATCAAATCCTGATTTGGAGCAGAGTCAATTAAACAGAGTAAAGCACACTGGACCCAACGTCTCCTTAGGTAACAGAGCAGCATGAGCACAGCCCTTAGCAGGTAGCCATTGCTGTGCCTGATGACTCCACATCCTGTTACTAAGCAACCGGTCTTGCCTAGCAATTGGACAGTGCAACCCTGGGCCCTGCCCATAAGCAACCAACTATCAATGAGGTACCTACTGGTACTTCTCCTGCTCAGCTATTGGTCAGCTCCACAGTGGGCCCTATCTGATGATCACTGTGAATGTGGGCCCACTGGGGAAGTGACTCACTCAAGAGTTAGGGGCAGAGTGGTAAACGGACTCTTGCCTTTGGGCACCTTCCTTTTCTTTTCTTCATTTTTTTGTAAATCGGGAATGTATTTCTGGTAGATGGGGCAAGGTGAGTTTCCCTCCTCAATATGAGAGTTGAAGTGTCCCCAACAATATTAGTGGAGGAGGCATTTAACACTTTCTTTGCTCTGAAGTGTAATCTTATGGAGACGGTGTATAGATCTTGGGGCAACGGACTGAAGATGCACCAAGCCTTGGGGTCTCTAAAGCTCATTGGAGTAGAAAAAACTTCCAACCTGTTCTTAATTACCTGCTTGTTCTTAAGTTCCTGAAGCCCCTCAAGAACCCCTGATAGGAAGAGGGTGGTCTAAAGATGAAGTGACTAGAGGACTCTGAAGTGCTGAAATGGGATGAAAAGTGTTTGGCAGAGGTTCATACAGGGATGGAGGGGGCAGGAGTGTGGAAGGGGGACATCCAAGTCCAAGAATAAAGGGCACTGAAGGAAAGTCTGAGGGTCATGAGAAGAAACACCATGCCCCTGAATCACCACTCCCCAGAATCAAACACACAGAGGGGTCAAGGGTGGGAAAGGTGTATCATGGCCTCCCTCAGCACCCACTAACCCATGTTGATGGGCACAGTGGTACATTGTGATGTCTAAGACCCCAAAGCCACCATTGGCTGGGGGAGTGCCTAGCTGACCAATCAGAGTGAAGGGTGTGGCTCCTCATTGTCCTGGGAAGGTATATATAGGGAGGTCAGAGGCAGAGATTCTGGGTTAGGCCACTTCATGGTGTCATCATGGCTACGGTAACCAGGAAGCCACGGCAGCCAAGAAGAGTTGCAGTGCGGTTTGCTTCCAGCATGAAAGGAAGAAAGAAGACCCTTTGGCAACGGAGATACAGAGGCAGTGTCAAGGTAAGATGATTCCATCGACACTCCCCAGGTTCTCCATTGACTTTGGTGCCCAAGACCTCTACACTGCCCTTGCCTGGCGCAAAAGTCCTCATCAGGCCACCTCCCTTTTCATGAAATCTCCCTTCCAACTCAGTTGTTATACTCTTTCCTCAAAACTCATACCCTTCTTTTGTCTTTCAAGGCACGAAATATGACCGTGAGCGTCAGAAGACCTCTAAAAGGAACCTTGAGAAAGAAAATCCGATCGTACGCCACTCCGTCGAAGAAGGTGAAGAAAACAAGAGAAGCAAACTGTTTTCTCCATTCCTGTGCACGTGAGAACCTGAACCAAAGCCGCAAAAGGTACCAAACTAGGAGTCAGAGTCAAAGAAGGAGGCAGAATCAAAAGAGAAGATAAGCTCAGCCACCCCAGAATGAGAGACCCTGGAGAAGTACAACCTGGGCAGCCAGTAACTGAATAGAAAAGGTCAGACAGTTTAGAATTGTGTCTCCAGTGGTCTGCTTTCTTAGCAATGGTTAACCAGGAAAAGACTGACTCTCACACTAACATAGTAAACTGATGGCTGCGATTAAAATAAACATCGAATGGTGAGAAGATGATATTTGTGTGTGTGTGAATTTTCTGATGGGAAGGGAGGGAAGGAAGAAAAGAGGTGGGCACCTGAGTGGGGAGGGGTGCGCGGTCCCGAGAGATTGGGGGACAGACCCTGAGGTCCCCAGTTAGCCAGAGAGGAGAGGCCTGGACTGGGTCAGGAGTCTGCACTGAAGATGGCGAACCCTGCTTAGCAATTGATCTCAGCGGCAAGGAGTAGTGGTGTGGTGTTACTGCCATTGTTTGGGGTGTGGAATGACATTAGGGTCTAGATTGCCAGAACCCAGATGGGAAGAGGGTTTCACATGGGGATGGTGAATGTCATAGTTCCCCTGAGAGAGGCAGGCAGAAATCACATCCTGGCCACTTATGTCATAATGGGCTTTGTTGCATCACTCACCTTTGCTGTCAGCTAAAGGTGCTAAGGAGGCACAAAATGCTGATACAACTGAAACCCACAACCAGCACTCCCAAAGATTAAAATAATGTTTGGAGGGAACAGACCAAATATCACTTAGGCCACTGTTTTCCTAAGAAATTGGTGGGAGCAGTGTGTTCCCAAGGGCAGGGCAGTGGAGGTGGCCCAATCCCGGTGCAGAAGACAAACAGGATCACCACACACGGATAATCTTTTTGGGTGGTGGGCACCATGCAGTTTGTGGGATCTTAGTTCCCTGACCAGGGATTGAACCGGTTCCCCTTCCAGTGAAAGCATGGAGTCCTAACCCCTGGACAGCCAGAGAAGTCAGGACAGAGACTTTTGATACAAGTATTAACATGAGACTGAGTAAAAGCTGGTCTTATATGAATCATCATCCCCTAGTATTTCTAAATAACTACAGTCGTCAAACCTTCTTCCCCAAAAAAATCTTTTGTAGTCCAAGCTCTGCAAGTTTTTGTGGTTTAAATATAAGAGTATGGGGTATCTCATTTGAAGGCAAATTGGAAGTGGTCAAACAAGAGATGGCAAGGGTGAACGTCGACATTCTAGGAATCAGCGAACTAAAATGGAGTGGAATGGGTGAATTTAACTCAGATGACCATTATATCTAGTACTGGGGGCAGGAACTCCTCAGAAGACATGGAGTAGCCATCATAGTCAACAAAAGAGTCCGAAATGCAGTACTTGGACGCAATCTCACAAACGACAGAATGATCTCTGTTCGTCTCCAAGGCAAACCATTCAATAGCACAGTTATCCAAGTCTCTGCCCCAAGCAGTAACGCTGAAGAAACTGAAGTTGAACGGTTTTATGAAGACCTACAAGACCTTTTAGAATGAACCCCCCAAAAAGATGTCCTTTTCATTAGAGGGGTCTGGAATGCAAAAGTAGGAAGTCAAGAAACACCTGGAGCAACAGGCAAATTTGGCCTTGGAGTGCAGAATGAAGCAGGGCAAAGACTAATAGAGTTTCGCCAAGAAAATGCACTGGTCACAGCAAATACCCTCTTCCAACAACACAAGTAAGACTCTACACATGGACATCACCAGATGGTCAACACCGAAATCAGATTGATTATATCCTTTGCCGCCAAAGATGGAGAAGCTCTATACAGTCAACAAAAACAAGACCAGGAGCAGACTGTGGCTCAGGTCATGAACTCCTTATTACCAAATCCAGACTCAAATGGAAGAAAATAGGGAAAAACCACTAGAGCATTCAGGTATGACTTCAATCAAATCCCTTATGCTTATGCAGTGGAAGTGAGAAATAGATTTAAGGGCCCAGATCTGATAGATAGAGTGCCTGATGAACTATGGAATGAGGTTGGTGACATTGTACAGGAGGCAGGGATCAAGACCACCCCCATGGAAAAGAAATGCAAAAAAGCACAATGGCTGTCTGGGGAGGCCTTACAAATAGCTGTGAAAAGAAGAGGAGCAAAAAGCAAAGGAGAAAAGCAAAGATATAAGCATCTGAATGCAGAGTTGGTGATGGACAGGGAGGCCTGGCGTGCTGTGACTCATGGGGTCACAAAGAGACGGACACGATTGAGCGACTGAAGTGAACTAACGGGGAAACACACATGACACCAAAGAATTTATGTCTATTTTTGCCATTAAATAAAACAAATGCAGACTAATGTGAGAAGGAACTTTATTTGACACGACAATGGTGAGAGGGCCATCGCCCACACAGCAAAAGTAATGGTGAAAATTCTCCAAGATAAGCTTCAACAGTACGTAGACCAAGAACATTCCGATGTTTAAGCTGCATTGAGAAAAGGCAGAGGAACAAGAGATGCAATTGCCAACATCGGTTGGTTCATAGAAAAAGCAAGAGACATCCAGAGAAACATCTACTTCTGCTTTGCCAACTATGCCACAGCATTTGACTGGTGGATCACATCAAATTGTGGGCAATACTCAAAGAGATCGGTATACCTGACCAACTTCCCTGACTCTTGAGTAATCTGTATGCACGTCAAGAAGCAACATTTAGAACTGGACATGGAACAATGACTGGTTCCAAACTGGGAAAGGAGTACATCAAGGCTGTACATTGTAACCTTGCTTACTTAACTTATATTCAGAGTACATCATGTAAATATCAGATTGGATGAAGCACAAGATGGAATGAAGATTGCCAGGAGAAATATGAATAAATTCAGAAATGCAGACAACACCACGCTTAAGGCAGAAAGCATAAAGAAACCAAAGACCATCTTGATGAGGGTGAAAGAGGATAGAGAGAAAGCTAACTTAAATCAACATCCGAAAAACCAAGGTCATGGCATCCGGTCCAATCATGTTATGGCAAATAGAGGGGGAGACAATGGAAACAGTGACAGACTTTATTTTCGTGGGCTTCAACATCACAGCAGATGCTGACTGCAGCCATGAAATTAAAAGTCACTTGCTCCATGGAACAAAAGCCATGACTGACCCAGAAAGCATATCAAAAAGCAGAGACATCACTTTGCTGCCAGAGGTCCGTATGTCAAAGCGAAGGTTGTTTCAGTAGCCGAATATGGATGTGATTGTTAAACCATAAAGACAGCTGAGGACTGAATAATTGATGCTTTTGAACTGTGGTGGTAGAGCAGATTTCTTGAGAGTCCCTTGGCCTGCAAGGAAATCAAACCCGTCAACCCTAACGGAAATCAATCCTGATTATTCACTAGAAGGACTGACATTGTAGCTGAAACTCCAGTTCTTTGTCCACCTGATGCAAAGAACTGACTCATTGGAAAAGATTCTGATGCTGGCAAGGAATGAAGGCCAGAGGAGAAGGAGATGACAGAGGATGAGATGGTTGGATGGCATCGGGGATTCGATGGACTTGAGTTTCAGCAAGCTCTGGGAGTTGGTGATGGACAGGGAAGCCTGGTGTGCTGCAGTCCATGGGGCTGCACAGAGTCATGTCGGGAGCCACGTCAGGCGTTACTGACAAAATGGAGGCACGGCCCAAAGCCCCTCTCTTTCTCCCACAAGCACGGACCTGGGATGAAGCAGTTGGGCCTTGTGATTCTGACTTTTTCTTTCCTCTCCTTGGCTGAGTTGACTACAAAGGAACATTAAGGTTCTTAATGTTCTTGAGAGGAGCACGAGAAGGCAGAAAGCCTTGTCTGCAGCTGTGCTCAGAGAAAAATTCATAAAGCTAATCCCTGACATTTGTTCAAGGACTTTTACAAAAGAGTGTTCCAGGATGAGCAAAGAGGTCAGCTTGAGGCCACGGGAGGGATTGCTATCTGAAGCCTATTTGTGAGGAAAATGTTTATGGCAAAGGCATTTACTGAATTTAGAGCTTAGAAATAATTATATAGTTAGAAGTTAAAGATTTAAGGAATGCTGTAATGGTAGCATATTTTATTATAGCTGATAGATTTAGGAAATTTAAAGATACTAATAGCTAGAAGCCTTTTTAAGAGATAGTGAGCTCAGGATGCTAGGGGCAAATAGGATTTAGAAAGATAAGAAACAAACGGAGGAATGTAGCATGAGTTACAATATAATCACAAGTTAACGATAGGACACATTAAGAGGAAGTAGATAATAGATGGTAAAGCTGAGTCCGAGAGAATCGCTGAAGCAGGAACTCTGTTTGAAGAGCAACAATGATTTATGGAGATAATCAATCTGAATGTGATAAGAAAACTGAAAATGTCAAACTTCTGACCTAATGCTTTTGTAAAAGTATAAAAGAAAACCTTAAACTTGAAATAAATGTGCAGTCCAGGAAAACTGAGAGGCTGCGTGGTTACTCGCGGACACCATCCCTCCCTTCAGATTGAATCCCTGGCTGCTGGAGCTGGACTCTGGCAGAGTCGGGCACAACTGAACGACTGAAAAGAACTGATTGCAATAGGGAGAATGTTTTGAACACACGTTCTTAACATGTCTCAAAATGGAAGAGAAAATGATATTTCTTTAACATGAAAGGATAAGCAGGGTGAGCAACAACTCTGTGTGTGTGTGTGTGTGTGTGAGTTTGTGTATCTGTGTGTGTGTGTGTATGTTTGTGTGTGTGTGTGTGTCTGTGAGAGATGGGGCAAGAGGTGGGGATGGATGAACAGACAGCTTGATGGAGCAGTGTGACAGGAAGTGTTTCTTTCTGTAGTGAGCTGATTCTTAGAATGAGCTGTTAAGGGAGCCAGAAAGGTCTGACGCTTAGTGCTTGCTCAAGCTTGGGGGAAAGCTGAAGTTCAGAGGAGAGAAGGTTGGTTAAAGCTTAGCCAAGCCAAATCAGTGGGTATATTATGGATGACTGTGAGCACTTGGCCAGTCTCTGCTGTTGTTTAAGAGAGGCAAAGTCAGCCCTTAGACAGTATTGTTGTTACCAAAATTGCCAGTCCATGTGCTTGATGCAGAATGAGGCCCATGAAAACTTAAGGTTTGAGTTTGGGACAGGGAAAGGTTTATTACAGATTCATACAAGGATGAGGGTGGCTCTTGCCCTAAGAACCCAAAGTTACTGAACGTGTTCAGTAAGTATGTTTAACAGCAAAGGTTAGAGAAAGTTGTGGTAAGTTGTTTGAGACTTCGTGTTGTCACACCCTTTGTGCTTAAGGTTAGGTCATGGTCAGGTAATGATGTTCCTAAATATCTCTATCAGATGGATGTCATTTTCTGTCCTGACAAGAGAGGGCAAAGTCTCAAGGAACAACTTTCCCCATGAAATGTCCCATCCTGGTCAAACAGAAACAGGTTTCAATTGGCAGCTCCTTCAGGGCAAGCTTCCCATATTCTACCCAGCTCTCATCCTCGATGGAGCCCGGTACCCAACACAATAGGTCCTGTCTCCTCAAGCTGTCCAACTGAGGAGACCAGTTCTCACAGACTGAGACCCAGAAAGATGGCCACCTGCTATTAAGTTGCAGAGACAGGGATGGGGGAGAGGTTCACCGCTCCTCACGGCCTGGGCCAAGGCTAGTGGAGGGACTTAGTGAGGGCTCTGAATCACTAAAGGATGTAGTCCCCAGTCTATTCCCTGGGACCATCCAGCTCACCCACTGGCGCAACGTTGGGTGATCTCCAGGCCCTCCAAAAGCATGCCAGAATCTCTCTTCTCTCACTTTCCACCTGATGACCACCACACCACCCTTACTTAATCACTTCCCCAATGGTCCCTCATTGACAGTAACTGTGGGCAGGGCCCACTGAGGTGTTGATCAATAGCTGAGCAGGACAATGAATGGCCACTCCTTGACAGTTGGCGGCTTGTAAATGGGGCCACCTGAGGCACCAAGCAAGGCTGAGCCACACCTGTTGCCTAGGAACAGGGTGGGTTGAAAAGAAGCACACCAATGGCGAACTGCATAGGGCTGTGCTCACTCTGCTCTGTTACACTGTGCATAGAATAAGAATCACTGTGAGGTTAAGGTTTGTCAAAGTCGTTCTCAAGGTGGGCTGGCTTTCACATTCTTGTTGGCTTTGAAATATTAGCTATGCTATATGCGGCACATGTGATCACGTGGCAGCTGTGGGAGGGGCGTATAGATGAGCACGGCTCACAGGAATGCCTGGCAATACAATGAAAAGAATGATGTACCAAAGTTAAAGAAGCCTGTGAAATCAAATCCTGATTAGGAACAGCGTCAATTAAACAGAGTAAAGCACACTGGACCCAACGTCTCCTTAGGTAACAGAGCAGCATGAGCACAGCCCTTAGCAGGTACCATTGCTGTGCCTGATGACTCCACATCCTGTTACTAAGCAACCGGTCTTGCCTAGCAATTGGACAGTGCAACCCTGGGCCCTGCCCATAAGCAACCAACTATCAATGAGGTACCTACTGGTACTTCTCCTGCTCAGCTATTGGTCAGCTCCACAGTGGGCCCTATCTGATGATCACTGTGAATGTGGGCCCACTGGGGAAGTGACTCACTCAAGAGTTAGGGGCAGAGTGGTAAACGGACTCTTGCCTTTGGGCACCTTCCTTTTCTTTTCTTCATTATTTTGTAAATCGGGAATGTATTTCTGGTAGATGGGGCAAGGTGAGTTTCCCTCCTCAATATGAGAGTTGAAGTGTCCCCAACAATATTAGTGGAGGAGGCATTTAACACTTTCTTTGCTCTGAAGTGTAATCTTATGGAGACGGTGTATAGATCTTGGGGCAAGGGACTGAAGATGCACCAAGCCTTGGGGTCTCTAAAGCTCATTGGAGTAGAAAAAACTTCCAACCTGTTCTTAATTACCTGCTTGTTCTTCAGTTCCTTAAGCCCCTCAAGAACCCCTGATAGGAAGAGGGTGGTCTAAAGATGAAGTGACTAGAGGACTCTGAAGTGCTGAAATGGGATGAAAAGTGTTTGGCAGAGGTTCATACAGGGATGGAGGGGGCAGGAGTGTGGAAGGGGGACATCCAAGTCCAAGAATAAAGGGCACTGAAGGAAAGTCTGAGGGTCATGAGAAGAAACACCATGCCCCTGAATCACCACTCCCCAGAATCAAACACACAGAGGGGTCAAGGGTGGGAAAGGTGTATCATGGCCTCCCTCAGCACCCACTAACCCATGTTGATGGGCACAGTGGTACATTGTGATGTCTAAGACCCCAAAGCCACCATTGGCTGGGGGAGTGCCTAGCTGACCAATCAGAGTGAAGGGTGTGGCTCCTCATTGTCCTGGGAAGGTATATATAGGGAGGTCAGAGGCAGAGATTCTGGGTTAGGCCACTTCATGGTGTCATCATGGCTACGGTAACCAGGAAGCCACGGCAGCCAAGAAGAGTTGCAGTGCGGTTTGCTTCCAGCATGAAAGGAAGAAAGAAGACCCTTTGGCAACGGAGATACAGAGGCAGTGTCAAGGTAAGATGATTCCATCGACACTCCCCAGGTTCTCCATTGACTTTGGTGCCCAAGACCTCTACACTGCCCTTGCCTGGCGCAAAAGTCCTCATCAGGCCACCTCCCTTTTCATGAAATCTCCCTTCCAACTCAGTTGTTATACTCTTTCCTCAAAACTCATACCCTTCTTTTGTCTTTCAAGGCACGAAATATGACCGTGAGCGTCAGAAGACCTCTAAAAGGAACCTTGAGAAAGAAAATCCGATCGTACGCCACTCCGTCGAAGAAGGTGAAGAAAACAAGAGAAGCAAACTCTTTTCTCCGTTCCTGTGCACGTGAGAACCTGAACCAAAGCCGCAAAAGGTACCAAACTAGGAGTCAGAGTCAAAGAAGGAGGCAGAATCAAAAGAGAAGATAAGCTCAGCCACCCCAGAATGAGAGACCCTGGAGAAGTACAACCTGGGCAGCCAGTAACTGAATAGAAAAGGTCAGACAGTTTAGAATTGTGTCTCCAGTGGTCTGCTTTCTTAGCAATGGTTAACCAGGAAAAGACTGACTCTCACACTAACATAGTAAACTGATGGCTGCGATTAAAATAAACATCGAATGGTGAGAAGATGATATTTGTGTGTGTGTGAATTTTCTGATGGGAAGGGAGGGAAGGAAGAAAAGAGGTGGGCACCTGAGTGGGGAGGGGTGCGCGGTCCCGAGAGATTGGGGGACAGACCCTGAGGTCCCCAGTTAGCCAGAGAGGAGAGGCCTGGACTGGGTCAGGAGTCTGCACTGAAGATGGCGAACCCTGCTTAGCAATTGATCTCAGCGGCAAGGAGTAGTGGTGTGGTGTTACTGCCATTGTTTGGGGTGTGGAATGACATTAGGGTCTAGATTGCCAGAACCCAGATGGGAAGAGGGTTTCACATGGGGATGGTGAATGTCATAGTTCCCCTGAGAGAGGCAGGCAGAAATCACATCCTGGCCACTTATGTCATAATGGGCTTTGTTGCATCACTCACCTTTGCTGTCAGCTAAAGGTGCTCAGGAGGCACAAAATGCTGATACAACTGAAACCCACAACCAGCACTCCCAAAGATTAAAATAATGTTTGGAGGGAACAGACCAAATATCACTTAGGCCACTGTTTTCCTAAGAAATTGGTGGGAGCAGTGTGTTCCCAAGGGCAGGGCAGTGGAGGTGGCCCAATCCCGGTGCAGAAGACAAACAGGATCACCACACACGGATAATCTTTTTGGGTGGTGGGCACCATGCAGTTTGTGGGATCTTAGTTCCCTGACCAGGGATTGAACCGGTTCCCCTTCCAGTGAAAGCATGGAGTCCTAACCCCTGGACAGCCAGAGAAGTCAGGACAGAGACTTTTGATACAAGTATTAACATGAGACTGAGTAAAAGCTGGTCTTATATGAATCATCATCCCCTAGTATTTCTAAATAACTACAGTCGTCAAACCTTCTTCCCCAAAAAAATCTTCTGTAGTCCAAGCTCTGCAAGTTTTTGTGGTTTAAATATAAGAGTATGGGGTATCTCATTTGAAGGCAAATTGGAAGTGGTCAAACAAGAGATGGCAAGGGTGAACGTCGACATTCTAGGAATCAGCGAACTAAAATGGACTGGAATGGGTGAATTTAACTCAGATGACCATTATATCTAGTACTGCGGGCAGGAACTCCTCAGAAGACATGGAGTAGCCATCATAGTCAACAAAAGAGTCCGAAATGCAGTACTTGGACGCAATCTCACAAACGACAGAATGATCTCTGTTCGTCTCCAAGGCAAACCATTCAATAGCACAGTTATCCAAGTCTCTGCCCCAAGCAGTAACGCTGAAGAAACTGAAGTTGAACGGTTTTATGAAGACCTACAAGACCTTTTAGAACGAACCCCCCAAAAAGATGTCCTTTTCATTAGAGGGGTCTGGAATGCAAAAGTAGGAAGTCAAGAAACACCTGGAGCAACAGGCAAATTTGGCCTTGGAGTGCAGAATGAAGCAGGGCAAAGACTAATAGAGTTTCGCCAAGAAAATGCACTGGTCACAGCAAATACCCTCTTCCAACAACACAAGTAAGACTCTACACATGGACATCACCAGATGGTCAACACCGAAATCAGATTGATTATATCCTTTGCCGCCAAAGATGGAGAAGCTCTATACAGTCAACAAAAACAAGACCAGGAGCAGACTGTGGCTCAGGTCATGAACTCCTTATTACCAAATCCAGACTCAAATGGAAGAAAATAGGGAAAAACCACTAGAGCATTCAGGTATGACTTCAATCAAATCCCTTATGCTTATGCAGTGGAAGTGAGAAATAGATTTAAGGGCCCAGATCTGATAGATAGAGTGCCTGATGAACTATGGAATGAGGTTGGTGACATTGTACAGGAGGCAGGGATCAAGACCACCCCCATGGAAAAGAAATGCAAAAAAGCACAATGGCTGTCTGGGGAGGCCTTACAAATAGCTGTGAAAAGAAGAGGAGCAAAAAGCAAAGGAGAAAAGCAAAGATATAAGCATCTGAATGCAGAGTTGGTGATGGACAGGGAGGCCTGGCGTGCTGTGACTCATGGGGTCACAAAGAGTCGGACACGACTGAGCGACTGAAGCGAACTAACGGGGAAACACACATGACACCAAAGAATATATGTCTATTTTTGCCATTAAATAAAACAAATGCAGACTAATGTGAGAAGGAACTGTATTTGACACGACAATGGTGAGAGGGCCATCGCCCACACAGCAAAAGTAATGGTGAAAATTCTCCAAGATAAGCTTCAACAGTACGTAGACCAAGAACATTCCGATGTTTAAGCTGCATTGAGAAAAGGCAGAGGAACAAGAGATGCAATTGCCAACATCGGTTGGTTCATAGAAAAAGCAAGAGACATCCAGAGAAACATCTACTTCTGCTTTGCCAACTATGCCACAGCATTTGACTGGTGGATCACATCAAATTGTGGGCAATACTCAAAGAGATCGGTATACCTGACCAACTTCCCTGACTCTTGAGTAATCTGTATGCACGTCAAGAAGCAACATTTAGAACTGGACATGGAACAATGACTGGTTCCAAACTGGGAAAGGAGTACATCAAGGCTGTACATTGTAACCTTGCTTACTTAACTTAGATTCAGTGTACATCATGTAAATATCAGATTGGATGAAGCACAAGATGGAATGAAGATTGCCAGGAGAAATATGAATAAATTCAGAAATGCAGACAACACCACGCTTAAGGCAGAAAGCATAAAGAAACCAAAGACCATCTTGATGAGGGTGAAAGAGGATAGAGAGAAAGCTAACTTAAATCAACGTCCGAAAAACCAAGGTCATGGCATCCGGTCCAATCATGTTATGGCAAATAGAGGGGGAGACAATGGAAACAGTGACAGACTTTATTTTCGTGGGCTTCAACATCACAGCAGATGCTGACTGCAGCCATGAAATTAAAAGTCACTTGCTCCATGGAAGAAAAGCCATGACTGACCCAGAAAGCATATCAAAAAGCAGAGACATCACTTTGCTGCCAGAGGTCCGTATGTCAAAGCGAAGGTTGTTTCAGTAGCCGAATATGGATGTGATTGTTAGACCATAAAGACAGCTGAGGACTGAATAATTGATGCTTTTGAACTGTGGTGGTAGAGAAGATTTCTTGAGAGTCCCTTGGCCTGCAAGGAAATCAAACCCGTCAACCCTAACGGAAATCAATCCTGATTATTCACTAGAAGGACTGACATTGTAGCTGAAACTCCAGTTCTTTGTCCACCTGATGCAAAGAACTGACTCATTGGAAAAGATTCTGATGCTGGCAAGGAATGAAGGCCAGAGGAGAAGGAGATGACAGAGGATGAGATGGTTGGATGGCATCGGGGATTCGATGGACTTGAGTTTCAGCAAGCTCTGGGAGTTGGTGATGGACAGGGAAGCCTGGTGTGCTGCAGTCCATGGGGCTGCACAGAGTCATGTCGGGAGCCACGTCAGGCGTTACTGACAAAATGGAGGCACGGCCCAAAGCCCCTCTCTTTCTCCCACAAGCACGGACCTGGGATGAAGCAGTTGGGCCTTGTGATTCTGACTTTTTCTTTCCTCTCCTTGGCTGAGTTGACTACAAAGGAACATTAAGGTTCTTAATGTTCTTGAGAGGAGCACGAGAAGGCAGAAAGCCTTGTCTGCAGCTGTGCTCAGAGAAAAATTCATAAAGCCAATCCCTGACATTTGTTCAAGGACTTTTACAAAAGAGTGTTCCAGGATGAGCAAAGAGGTCAGCTTGAGGCCACGGGAGGGATTGCTATCTGAAGCCTATTTGTGAGGAAAATGTTTATGGCAAAGGCATTTACTGAATTTAGAGCTTAGAAATAATTAAATAGTTAGAAGTTAAAGATTTAAGGAATGCTGTAATGGTAGCATATTTTATTATAGCTGATAGATTTAGGAAATTTAAAGATACTAATAGCTAGAAGCCTTTTTAAGAGATAGTGAGCTCAGGATGTTAGGGGCAAATAGGATTTAGAAAGATAAGAAACAAACGGAGGAATGTAGCATGAGTTACAATATAATCACAAGTTAACGATAGGACATATTAAGAGGAAGTAGATAATAGATGGTAAAGCTGAGTCCGAGAGAATCGCTGAAGCAGGAACTCTGTTTGAAGAGCAACAATGATTTATGGAGATAATAAATCTGAATATGATAAGAAAACTGAAATGTCAAACTTCTGACCTAATGCTTTTGTAAAAGTATAAAAGAAAACCTTAAACTTGAAATAAATGTGCAGTCCAGGAAAACTGAGAGGCTGCGTGGTTACTCGCGGACACCATCGCTCCCTTCAGATTGAATCCCTGGCTGCTGGAGCTGGACTCTGGCAGAGTCGGGCACAACTGAACGACTGAAAAGAACTGATTGCAATAGGGAGAATGTTTTGAACACACGTTCTTAACATGTCTCAAAATGGAAGAGAAAATGATATTTCTTTAACATGAAAGGATAAGCAGGGTGAGCAACAACTCTGTGTGTGTGTGTGTGAGTTTGTGTATCTGTGTGTGTTTGTATGTGTGTGTGTGTGTGTGTGTCTGTGAGAGATGGGGCAAGAGGTGGTGATGGATGAACAGACAGCTTGATGGAGCAGTGTGACAGGAAGTGTTTCTTTCTGTAGTGAGCTGATTCTTAGAATGAGCTGTTAAGGGAGCCAGAAAGGTCTGACGCTTAGTGCTTGCTCAAGCTTGGGGGAAAGCTGAAGTTCAGAGGAGAGAAGGTTGGTTAAAGCTTAGCCAAGCCAAATCAGTGGGTATATTATGGATGACTGTGAGCACTTGGCCAGTCTCTGCTGTTGTTTAAGAGAGGCAAAGTCAGCCCTTAGACAGTATTGTTGTTACCAAAATTGCCAGTCCATGTGCTTGATGCAGAATGAGGCCCATCAAAACTTAAGGTTTGAGTTTGGGACAGGGAAAGGTTTATTACAGATTCATACAAGGATGAGGGTGGCTCTTGCCCTAAGAACCCAAAGTTACTGAACGTGTTCAGTAAGTATGTTTAACAGCAAAGGTTAGAGAAAGTTGTGGTAAGTTGTTTGAGACTTCGTGGTGTCACACCCTTTGTGCTTAAGGTTAGGTCATGGTCAGGTAATGATGTTCCTAAATATCTCTATCAGATGGATGTCATTTTCTGTCCTGACAAGAGAGGGCAAAGTCTCAAGGAACAACTTTCCCCATGAAATGTCCCATCCTGGTCAAACAGAAACAGGTTTCAATTGGCAGCTCCTTCAGGGCAAGCTTCCCATATTCTACCCAGCTCTCATCCTCGATGGAGCCCGGTACCCAACACAATAGGTCCTGTCTCCTCAAGCTGTCCAACTGAGGAGACCAGTTCTCACAGACTGAGACCCAGAAAGATGGCCACCTGCTATTAAGTTGCAGGGACAGGGATGGGGGAGAGGTTCACCGCTCCTCACGGCCTGGGCCAAGGCAAGTGGAGGGACTTAGTGAGGGCTCTGAATCACTAAAGGATGTAGTCCCCAGTCTATTCCCTGGGACCATCCAGCTCACCCACTGGCGCAACGTTGGGTGATCTCCAGGCCCTCCAAAAGCATGCCAGAATCTCTCTTCTCTCACTTTCCACCTGATGACCACCACACCACCCTTACTTAATCACTTCCCCAATGGTCCCTCATTGACAGTAACTGTGGGCAGGGCCCACTGAGGTGTTGATCAATAGCTGAGCAGGACAATGAATGGCCACTCCTTGACAGTTGGCGGCTTGTAAATGGGGCCACCTGAGGCACCAAGCAAGGCTGAGCCACACCTGTTGCCTAGGAACAGGGTGGGTTGAAAAGAAGCACACCAATGGCGAACTGCATAGGGCTGTGCTCACTCTGCTCTGTTACACTGTGCATAGAATAAGAATCACTGTGAGGTTAAGGTTTGTCAAAGTCGTTCTCAAGGTGGGCTGGCTTTCACATTCTTGTTGGCTTTGAAATATTAGCTATGCTATATGCGGCACATGTGATCACGTGGCAGCTGTGGGAGGGGCATATAGATGAGCACGGCTCACAGGCATGCCTGGCAATACAATGAAAAGAATGATGTACCAAAGTTAAAGAAGCCTGTGAAATCAAATCCTGATTAGGAACAGCGTCAATTAAACAGAGTAAAGCACACTGGACCCAACGTCTCCTTAGGTAACAGAGCAGCATGAGCACAGCCCTTAGCAGGTAGCCATTGCTGTGCCTGATGACTCCACATCCTGTTACTAAGCAACCGGTCTTGCCTAGCAATTGGACAGTGCAACCCTGGGCCCTGCCCATAAGCAACCAACTATCAATGAGGTACCTACTGGTACTTCTCCTGCTCAGCTATTGGTCAGCTCCACAGTGGGCCCTATCTGATGATCACTGTGAATGTGGGCCCACTGGGGAAGTGACTCACTCAAGAGTTAGGGGCAGAGTGGTAAACGGACTCTTGCCTTTGGGCACCTTCCTTTTCTTTTCTTCATTATTTTGTAAATCGGGAATGTATTTCTGGTAGATGGGGCAAGGTGAGTTTCCCTCCTCAATATGAGAGTTGAAGTGTCCCCAACAATATTAGTGGAGGAGGCATTTAACACTTTCTTTGCTCTGAAGTGTAATCTTATGGAGACGGTGTATAGATCTTGGGGCAAGGGACTGAAGATGCACCAAGCCTTGGGGTCTCTAAAGCTCATTGGAGTAGAAAAAACTTCCAACCTGTTCTTAATTACCTGCTTGTTCTTCAGTTCCTTAAGCCCCTCAAGAACCCCTGATAGGAAGAGGGTGGTCTAAAGATGAAGTGACTAGAGGACTCTGAAGTGCTGAAATGGGATGAAAAGTGTTTGGCAGAGGTTCATACAGGGATGGAGGGGGCAGGAGTGTGGAAGGGGGACATCCAAGTCCAAGAATAAAGGGCACTGAAGGAAAGTCTGAGGGTCATGAGAAGAAACACCATGCCCCTGAATCACCACTCCCCAGAATCAAACACACAGAGGGGTCAAGGGTGGGAAAGGTGTATCATGGCCTCCCTCAGCACCCACTAACCCATGTTGATGGGCACAGTGGTACATTGTGATGTCTAAGACCCCAAAGCCACCATTGGCTGGGGGAGTGCCTAGCTGACCAATCAGAGTGAAGGGTGTGGCTCCTCATTGTCCTGGGAAGGTATATATAGGGAGGTCAGAGGCAGAGATTCTGGGTTAGGCCACTTCATGGTGTCATCATGGCTACGGTAACCAGGAAGCCACGGCAGCCAAGAAGAGTTGCAGTGCGGTTTGCTTCCAGCATGAAAGGAAGAAAGAAGACCCTTTGGCAACGGAGATACAGAGGCAGTGTCAAGGTAAGATGATTCCATCGACACTCCCCAGGTTCTCCATTGACTTTGGTGCCCAAGACCTCTACACTGCCCTTGCCTGGCGCAAAAGTCCTCATCAGGCCACCTCCCTTTTCATGAAATCTCCCTTCCAACTCAGTTGTTATACTCTTTCCTCAAAACTCATACCCTTCTTTTGTCTTTCAAGGCACGAAATATGACCGTGAGCGTCAGAAGACCTCTAAAAGGAACCTTGAGAAAGAAAATCCGATCGTACGCCACTCCGTCGAAGAAGGTGAAGAAAACAAGAGAAGCAAACTGTTTTCTCCGTTCCTGTGCACGTGAGAACCTGAACCAAAGCCGCAAAAGGTACCAAACTAGGAGTCAGAGTCAAAGAAGGAGGCAGAATCAAAAGAGAAGATAAGCTCAGCCACCCCAGAATGAGAGACCCTGGAGAAGTACAACCTGGGCAGCCAGTAACTGAATAGAAAAGGTCAGACAGTTTAGAATTGTGTCTCCAGTGGTCTGCTTTCTTAGCAATGGTTAACCAGGAAAAGACTGACTCTCACACTAACATAGTAAACTGATGGCTGCGATTAAAATAAACATCGAATGGTGAGAAGATGATATTTGTGTGTGTGTGAATTTTCTGATGGGAAGGGAGGGAAGGAAGAAAAGAGGTGGGCACCTGAGTGGGGAGGGGTGCGCGGTCCCGAGAGATTGGGGGACAGACCCTGAGGTCCCCAGTTAGCCAGAGAGGAGAGGCCTGGACTGGGTCAGGAGTCTGCACTGAAGATGGCGAACCCTGCTTAGCAATTGATCTCAGCGGCAAGGAGTAGTGGTGTGGTGTTACTGCCATTGTTTGGGGTGTGGAATGACATTAGGGTCTAGATTGCCAGAACCCAGATGGGAAGAGGGTTTCACATGGGGATGGTGAATGTCATAGTTCCCCTGAGAGAGGCAGGCAGAAATCACATCCTGGCCACTTATGTCATAATGGGCTTTGTTGCATCACTCACCTTTGCTGTCAGCTAAAGGTGCTCAGGAGGCACAAAATGCTGATACAACTGAAACCCACAACCAGCACTCCCAAAGATTAAAATAATGTTTGGAGGGAACAGACCAAATATCACTTAGGCCACTGTTTTCCTAAGAAATTGGTGGGAGCAGTGTGTTCCCAAGGGCAGGGCAGTGGAGGTGGCCCAATCCCGGTGCAGAAGACAAACAGGATCACCACACACGGATAATCTTTTTGGGTGGTGGGCACCATGCAGTTTGTGGGATCTTAGTTCCCTGACCAGGGATTGAACCGGTTCCCCTTCCAGTGAAAGCATGGAGTCCTAACCCCTGGACAGCCAGAGAAGTCAGGACAGAGACTTTTGATACAAGTATTAACATGAGACTGAGTAAAAGCTGGTCTTATATGAATCATCATCCCCTAGTATTTCTAAATAACTACAGTCGTCAAACCTTCTTCCCCCAAAAAATCTTTTGTAGTCCAAGCTCTGCAAGTTTTTGTGGTTTAAATATAAGAGTATGGGGTATCTCATTTGAAGGCAAATTGGAAGTGGTCAAACAAGAGATGGCAAGGGTGAACGTCGACATTCTAGGAATCAGCGAACTAAAATGGACTGGAATGGGTGAATTTAACTCAGATGACCATTATATCTAGTACTGCGGGCAGGAACTCCTCAGAAGACATGGAGTAGCCATCATAGTCAACAAAAGAGTCCGAAATGCAGTACTTGGACGCAATCTCACAAACGACAGAATGATCTCTGTTCGTCTCCAAGGCAAACCATTCAATAGCACAGTTATCCAAGTCTCTGCCCCAAGCAGTAACGCTGAAGAAACTGAAGTTGAACGGTTTTATGAAGACCTACAAGACCTTTTAGAATGAACCCCCCCCCCCAAAAGATGTCCTTTTCATTAGAGGGGTCTGGAATGCAAAAGTAGGAAGTCAAGAAACACCTGGAGCAACAGGCAAATTTGGCCTTGGAGTGCAGAATGAAGCAGGGCAAAGACTAATAGAGTTTCGCCAAGAAAATGCACTGGTCACAGCAAATACCCTCTTCCAACAACACAAGTAAGACTCTACACATGGACATCACCAGATGGTCAACACCGAAATCAGATTGATTATATCCTTTGCCGCCAAAGATGGAGAAGCTCTATACAGTCAACAAAAACAAGACCAGGAGCAGACTGTGGCTCAGGTCATGAGCTCCTTATTACCAAATCCAGACTCAAATGGAAGAAAATAGGGAAAAACCACTAGAGCATTCAGGTATGACTTCAATCAAATCCCTTATGCTTATGCAGTGGAAGTGAGAAATAGATTTAAGGGCCCAGATCTGATAGATAGAGTGCCTGATGAACTATGGAATGAGGTTGGTGACATTGTACAGGAGGCAGGGATCAAGACCACCCCCATGGAAAAGAAATGCAAAAAAGCACAATGGCTGTCTGGGGAGGCCTTACAAATAGCTGTGAAAAGAAGAGGAGCAAAAAGCAAAGGAGAAAAGCAAAGATATAAGCATCTGAATGCAGAGTTGGTGATGGACAGGGAGGCCTGGCGTGCTGTGACTCATGGGGTCACAAAGAGACGGACACGATTGAGCGACTGAAGTGAACTAACGGGGAAACACACATGACACCAAAGAATTTATGTCTATTTTTGCCATTAAATAAAACAAATGCAGACTAATGTGAGAAGGAACTTTATTTGACACGACAATGGTGAGAGGGCCATCGCTCACACAGCAAAAGTAATGGTGAAAATTCTCCAAGATAAGCTTCAACAGTACGTAGACCAAGAACATTCCGATGTTTAAGCTGCATTGAGAAAAGGCAGAGGAACAAGAGATGCAATTGCCAACATCGGTTGGTTCATAGAAAAAGCAAGAGACATCCAGAGAAACATCTACTTCTGCTTTGCCAACTATGCCACAGCATTTGACTGGTGGATCACATCAAATTGTGGGCAATACTCAAAGAGATCGGTATACCTGACCAACTTCCCTGACTCTTGAGTAATCTGTATGCACGTCAAGAAGCAACATTTAGAACTGGACATGGAACAATGACTGGTTCCAAACTGGGAAAGGAGTACATCAAGGCTGTACATTGTAACCTTGCTTACTTAACTTATATTCAGAGTACATCATGTAAATATCAGATTGGATGAAGCACAAGATGGAATGAAGATTGCCAGGAGAAATATGAATAAATTCAGAAATGCAGACAACACCACGCTTAAGGCAGAAAGCATAAAGAAACCAAAGACCATCTTGATGAGGGTGAAAGAGGATAGAGAGAAAGCTAACTTAAATCAACATCCGAAAAACCAAGGTCATGGCATCCGGTCCAATCATGTTATGGCAAATAGAGGGGGAGACAATGGAAACAGTGACAGACTTTATTTTCGTGGGCTTCAACATCACAGCAGATGCTGACTGCAGCCATGAAATTAAAAGTCACTTGCTCCATGGAACAAAAGCCATGACTGACCCAGAAAGCATATCAAAAAGCAGAGACATCACTTTGCTGCCAGAGGTCCGTATGTCAAAGCGAAGGTTGTTTCAGTAGCCGAATATGGATGTGATTGTTAAACCATAAAGACAGCTGAGGACTGAATAATTGATGCTTTTGAACTGTGGTGGTAGAGCAGATTTCTTGAGAGTCCCTTGGCCTGCAAGGAAATCAAACCCGTCAACCCTAACGGAAATCAATCCTGATTATTCACTAGAAGGACTGACATTGTAGCTGAAACTCCAGTTCTTTGTCCACCTGATGCAAAGAACTGACTCATTGGAAAAGATTCTGATGCTGGCAAGGAATGAAGGCCAGAGGAGAAGGAGATGACAGAGGATGAGATGGTTGGATGGCATCGGGGATTCGATGGACTTGAGTTTCAGCAAGCTCTGGGAGTTGGTGATGGACAGGGAAGCCTGGTGTGCTGCAGTCCATGGGGCTGCACAGAGTCATGTCGGGAGCCACGTCAGGCGTTACTGACAAAATGGAGGCACGGCCCAAAGCCCCTCTCTTTCTCCCACAAGCACGGACCTGGGATGAAGCAGTTGGGCCTTGTGATTCTGACTTTTTCTTTCCTCTCCTTGGCTGAGTTGACTACAAAGGAACATTAAGGTTCTTAATGTTCTTGAGAGGAGCACGAGAAGGCAGAAAGCCTTGTCTGCAGCTGTGCTCAGAGAAAAATTCATAAAGCTAATCCCTGACATTTGTTCAAGGACTTTTACAAAAGAGTGTTCCAGGATGAGCAAAGAGGTCAGCTTGAGGCCACGGGAGGGATTGCTATCTGAAGCCTATTTGTGAGGAAAATGTTTATGGCAAAGGCATTTACTGAATTTAGAGCTTAGAAATAATTAAATAGTTAGAAGTTAAAGATTTAAGGAATGCTGTAATGGTAGCATATTTTATTATAGCTGATAGATTTAGGAAATTTAAAGATACTAATAGCTAGAAGCCTTTTTAAGAGATAGTGAGCTCAGGATGCTAGGAGCAAATAGGATTTAGAAAGATAAGAAACAAACGGAGGAATGTAGCATGAGTTACAATATAATCACAAGTTAACGATAGGACACATTAAGAGGAAGTAGATAATAGATGGTAAAGCTGAGTCCGAGAGAATCGCTGAAGCAGGAACTCTGTTTGAAGAGCAACAATGATTTATGGAGATAATCAATCTGAATGTGATAAGAAAACTGAAAATGTCAAACTTCTGACCTAATGCTTTTGTAAAAGTATAAAAGAAAACCTTAAACTTGAAATAAATGTGCAGTCCAGGAAAACTGAGAGGCTGCGTGGTTACTCGCGGACACCATCCCTCCCTTCAGATTGAATCCCTGGCTGCTGGAGCTGGACTCTGGCAGAGTCGGGCACAACTGAACGACTGAAAAGAACTGATTGCAATAGGGAGAATGTTTTGAACACACGTTCTTAACATGTCTCAAAATGGAAGAGAAAATGATATTTCTTTAACATGAAAGGATAAGCAGGGTGAGCAACAACTCTGTGTGTGTGTGTGTGTGTGTGTGAGTTTGTGTATCTGTGTGTGTGTGTGTGTATGTTTGTGTGTGTGTGTGTGTCTGTGAGAGATGGGGCAAGAGGTGGGGATGGATGAACAGACAGCTTGATGGAGCAGTGTGACAGGAAGTGTTTCTTTCTGTAGTGAGCTGATTCTTAGAATGAGCTGTTAAGGGAGCCAGAAAGGTCTGACGCTTAGTGCTTGCTCAAGCTTGGGGGAAAGCTGAAGTTCAGAGGAGAGAAGGTTGGTTAAAGCTTAGCCAAGCCAAATCAGTGGGTATATTATGGATGACTGTGAGCACTTGGCCAGTCTCTGCTGTTGTTTAAGAGAGGCAAAGTCAGCCCTTAGACAGTATTGTTGTTACCAAAATTGCCAGTCCATGTGCTTGATGCAGAATGAGGCCCATCAAAACTTAAGGTTTGAGTTTGGGACAGGGAAAGGTTTATTACAGATTCATACAAGGATGAGGGTGGCTCTTGCCCTAAGAACCCAAAGTTACTGAACGTGTTCAGTAAGTATGTTTAACAGCAAAGGTTAGAGAAAGTTGTGGTAAGTTGTTTGAGACTTCGTGGTGTCACACCCTTTGTGCTTAAGGTTAGGTCATGGTCAGGTAATGATGTTCCTAAATATCTCTATCAGATGGATGTCATTTTCTGTCCTGACAAGAGAGGGCAAAGTCTCAAGGAACAACTTTCCCCATGAAATGTCCCATCCTGGTCAAACAGAAACAGGTTTCAATTGGCAGCTCCTTCAGGGCAAGCTTCCCATATTCTACCCAGCTCTCATCCTCGATGGAGCCCGGTACCCAACACAATAGGTCCTGTCTCCTCAAGCTGTCCAACTGAGGAGACCAGTTCTCACAGACTGAGACCCAGAAAGATGGCCACCTGCTATTAAGTTGCAGAGACAGGGATGGGGGAGAGGTTCACCGCTCCTCACGGCCTGGGCCAAGGCTAGTGGAGGGACTTAGTGAGGGCTCTGAATCACTAAAGGATGTAGTCCCCAGTCTATTCCCTGGGACCATCCAGCTCACCCACTGGCGCAACGTTGGGTGATCTCCAGGCCCTCCAAAAGCATGCCAGAATCTCTCTTCTCTCACTTTCCACCTGATGACCACCACACCACCCTTACTTAATCACTTCCCCAATGGTCCCTCATTGACAGTAACTGTGGGCAGGGCCCACTGAGGTGTTGATCAATAGCTGAGCAGGACAATGAATGGCCACTCCTTGACAGTTGGCGGCTTGTAAATGGGGCCACCTGAGGCACCAAGCAAGGCTGAGCCACACCTGTTGCCTAGGAACAGGGTGGGTTGAAAAGAAGCACACCAATGGCGAACTGCATAGGGCTGTGCTCACTCTGCTCTGTTACACTGTGCATAGAATAAGAATCACTGTGAGGTTAAGGTTTGTCAAAGTCGTTCTCAAGGTGGGCTGGCTTTCACATTCTTGTTGGCTTTGAAATATTAGCTATGCTATATGCGGCACATGTGATCACGTGGCAGCTGTGGGAGGGGCGTATAGATGAGCACGGCTCACAGGAATGCCTGGCAATACAATGAAAAGAATGATGTACCAAAGTTAAAGAAGCCTGTGAAATCAAATCCTGATTAGGAACAGCGTCAATTAAACAGAGTAAAGCACACTGGACCCAACGTCTCCTTAGGTAACAGAGCAGCATGAGCACAGCCCTTAGCAGGTAGCCATTGCTGTGCCTGATGACTCCACATCCTGTTACTAAGCAACCGGTCTTGCCTAGCAATTGGACAGTGCAACCCTGGGCCCTGCCCATAAGCAACCAACTATCAATGAGGTACCTACTGGTACTTCTCCTGCTCAGCTATTGGTCAGCTCCACAGTGGGCCCTATCTGATGATCACTGTGAATGTGGGCCCACTGGGGAAGTGACTCACTCAAGAGTTAGGGGCAGAGTGGTAAACGGACTCTTGCCTTTGGGCACCTTCCTTTTCTTTTCTTCATTATTTTGTAAATCGGGAATGTATTTCTGGTAGATGGGGCAAGGTGAGTTTCCCTCCTCAATATGAGAGTTGAAGTGTCCCCAACAATATTAGTGGAGGAGGCATTTAACACTTTCTTTGCTCTGAAGTGTAATCTTATGGAGACGGTGTATAGATCTTGGGGCAAGGGACTGAAGATGCACCAAGCCTTGGGGTCTCTAAAGCTCATTGGAGTAGAAAAAACTTCCAACCTGTTCTTAATTACCTGCTTGTTCTTCAGTTCCTTAAGCCCCTCAAGAACCCCTGATAGGAAGAGGGTGGTCTAAAGATGAAGTGACTAGAGGACTCTGAAGTGCTGAAATGGGATGAAAAGTGTTTGGCAGAGGTTCATACAGGGATGGAGGGGGCAGGAGTGTGGAAGGGGGACATCCAAGTCCAAGAATAAAGGGCACTGAAGGAAAGTCTGAGGGTCATGAGAAGAAACACCATGCCCCTGAATCACCACTCCCCAGAATCAAACACACAGAGGGGTCAAGGGTGGGAAAGGTGTATCATGGCCTCCCTCAGCACCCACTAACCCATGTTGATGGGCACAGTGGTACATTGTGATGTCTAAGACCCCAAAGCCACCATTGGCTGGGGGAGTGCCTAGCTGACCAATCAGAGTGAAGGGTGTGGCTCCTCATTGTCCTGGGAAGGTATATATAGGGAGGTCAGAGGCAGAGATTCTGGGTTAGGCCACTTCATGGTGTCATCATGGCTACGGTAACCAGGAAGCCACGGCAGCCAAGAAGAGTTGCAGTGCGGTTTGCTTCCAGCATGAAAGGAAGAAAGAAGACCCTTTGGCAACGGAGATACAGAGGCAGTGTCAAGGTAAGATGATTCCATCGACACTCCCCAGGTTCTCCATTGACTTTGGTGCCCAAGACCTCTACACTGCCCTTGCCTGGCGCAAAAGTCCTCATCAGGCCACCTCCCTTTTCATGAAATCTCCCTTCCAACTCAGTTGTTATACTCTTTCCTCAAAACTCATACCCTTCTTTTGTCTTTCAAGGCACGAAATATGACCGTGAGCGTCAGAAGACCTCTAAAAGGAACCTTGAGAAAGAAAATCCGATCGTACGCCACTCCGTCGAAGAAGGTGAAGAAAACAAGAGAAGCAAACTGTTTTCTCCGTTCCTGTGCACGTGAGAACCTGAACCAAAGCCGCAAAAGGTACCAAACTAGGAGTCAGAGTCAAAGAAGGAGGCAGAATCAAAAGAGAAGATAAGCTCAGCCACCCCAGAATGAGAGACCCTGGAGAAGTACAACCTGGGCAGCCAGTAACTGAATAGAAAAGGTCAGACAGTTTAGAATTGTGTCTCCAGTGGTCTGCTTTCTTAGCAATGGTTAACCAGGAAAAGACTGACTCTCACACTAACATAGTAAACTGATGGCTGTGATTAAAATAAACATTGAATGGTGAGAAGATGATATTTGTGTGTGTGTGAATTTTCTGATGGGAAGGGAGGGAAGGAAGAAAAGAGGTGGGCACCTGAGTGGGGAGGGGTGCGCGGTCCCGAGAGATTGGGGGACAGACCCTGAGGTCCCCAGTTAGCCAGAGAGGAGAGGCCTGGACTGGGTCAGGAGTCTGCACTGAAGATGGCGAACCCTGCTTAGCAATTGATCTCAGCGGCAAGGAGTAGTGGTGTGGTGTTACTGCCATTGTTTGGGGTGTGGAATGACATTAGGGTCTAGATTGCCAGAACCCAGATGGGAAGAGGGTTTCACATGGGGATGGTGAATGTCATAGTTCCCCTGAGAGAGGCAGGCAGAAATCACATCCTGGCCACTTATGTCATAATGGGCTTTGTTGCATCACTCACCTTTGCTGTCAGCTAAAGGTGCTCAGGAGGCACAAAATGCTGATACAACTGAAACCCACAACCAGCACTCCCAAAGATTAAAATAATGTTTGGAGGGAACAGACCAAATATCACTTAGGCCACTGTTTTCCTAAGAAATTGGTGAGAGCAGTGTGTTCCCAAGGGCAGGGCAGTGGAGGTGGCCCAATCCCGGTGCAGAAGACAAACAGGATCACCACACACGGATAATCTTTTTGGGTGGTGGGCACCATGCAGTTTGTGGGATCTTAGTTCCCTGACCAGGGATTGAACCGGTTCCCCTTCCAGTGAAAGCATGGAGTCCTAACCCCTGGACAGCCAGAGAAGTCAGGACAGAGACTTTTGATACAAGTATTAACATGAGACTGAGTAAAAGCTGGTCTTATATGAATCATCATCCCCTAGTATTTCTAAATAACTACAGTCGTCAAACCTTCTTCCCCAAAAAAATCTTTTGTAGTCCAAGCTCTGCAAGTTTTTGTGGTTTAAATATAAGAGTATGGGGTATCTCATTTGAAGGCAAATTGGAAGTGGTCAAACAAGAGATGGCAAGGGTGAACGTCGACATTCTAGGAATCAGCGAACTAAAATGGACTGGAATGGGTGAATTTAACTCAGATGACCATTATATCTAGTACTGCGGGCAGGAACTCCTCAGAAGACATGGAGTAGCCATCATAGTCAACAAAAGAGTCCGAAATGCAGTACTTGGACGCAATCTCACAAACGACAGAATGATCTCTGTTCGTCTCCAAGGCAAACCATTCAATAGCACAGTTATCCAAGTCTCTGCCCCAAGCAGTAACGCTGAAGAAACTGAAGTTGAACGGTTTTATGAAGACCTACAAGACCTTTTAGAATGAACCCCCCAAAAAGATGTCCTTTTCATTAGAGGGGTCTGGAATGCAAAAGTAGGAAGTCAAGAAACACCTGGAGCAACAGGCAAATTTGGCCTTGGAGTGCAGAATGAAGCAGGGCAAAGACTAATAGAGTTTCGCCAAGAAAATGCACTGGTCACAGCAAATACCCTCTTCCAACAACACAAGTAAGACTCTACACATGGACATCACCAGATGGTCAACACCGAAATCAGATTGATTATATCCTTTGCCGCCAAAGATGGAGAAGCTCTATACAGTCAACAAAAACAAGACCAGGAGCAGACTGTGGCTCAGGTCATGAACTCCTTATTACCAAATCCAGACTCAAATGGAAGAAAATAGGGAAAAACCACTAGAGCATTCAGGTATGACTTCAATCAAATCCCTTATGCTTATGCAGTGGAAGTGAGAAATAGATTTAAGGGCCCAGATCTGATAGATAGAGTGCCTGATGAACTATGGAATGAGGTTGGTGACATTGTACAGGAGGCAGGGATCAAGACCACCCCCATGGAAAAGAAATGCAATAAAGCACAATGGCTGTCTGGTGAGGCCTTACAAATAGCTGTGAAAAGAAGAGGAGCAAAAAGCAAAGGAGAAAAGCAAAGATATAAGCATCTGAATGCAGAGTTGGTGATGGACAGGGAGGCCTGGCGTGCTGTGACTCATGGGGTCACAAAGAGTCGGACACGACTGAGCGACTGAAGCGAACTAACGGGGAAACACACATAACACCAAAGAATTTATGTCTATTTTTGCCATTAAATAAAACAAATGCAGACTAATGTGAGAAGGAACTGTATTTGACACGACAATGGTGAGAGGGCCATCGCCCACACAGCAAAAGTAATGGTGAAAATTCTCCAAGATAAGCTTCAACAGTACGTAGACCAAGAACATTCCGATGTTTAAGCTGCATTGAGAAAAGGCAGAGGAACAAGAGATGCAATTGCCAACATCGGTTGGTTCATAGAAAAAGCAAGAGACATCCAGAGAAACATCTACTTCTGCTTTGCCAACTATGCCACAGCATTTGACTGGTGGATCACATCAAATTGTGGGCAATACTCAAAGAGATCGGTATACCTGACCAACTTCCCTGACTCTTGAGTAATCTGTATGCACGTCAAGAAGCAACATTTAGAACTGGACATGGAACAATGACTGGTTCCAAACTGGGAAAGGAGTACATCAAGGCTGTACATTGTAACCTTGCTTACTTAACTTATATTCAGAGTACATCATGTAAATATCAGATTGGATGAAGCACAAGATGGAATGAAGATTGCCAGGAGAAATATGAATAAATTCAGAAATGCAGACAACACCACGCTTAAGGCAGAAAGCATAAAGAAACCAAAGACCATCTTGATGAGGGTGAAAGAGGATAGAGAGAAAGCTAACTTAAATCAACATCCGAAAAACCAAGGTCATGGCATCCGGTCCAATCATGTTATGGCAAATAGAGGGGGAGACAATGGAAACAGTGACAGACTTTATTTTCGTGGGCTTCAACATCACAGCAGATGCTGACTGCAGCCATGAAATTAAAAGTCACTTGCTCCATGGAAGAAAAGCCATGACTGACCCAGAAAGCATATCAAAAAGCAGAGACATCACTTTGCTGCCAGAGGTCCGTATGTCAAAGCGAAGGTTGTTTCAGTAGCCGAATATGGATGTGATTGTTAGACCATAAAGACAGCTGAGGACTGAATAATTGATGCTTTTGAACTGTGGTGGTAGAGAAGATTCTTGAGAGTCCCTTGGCCTGCAAGGAAATCAAACTCGTCAACCCTAACGGAAATCAATCCTGATTATTCACTAGAAGGACTGACATTGTAGCTGAAACTCCAGTTCTTTGTCCACCTGATGCAAAGGACTGACTCATTGGAAAAGATTCTGATGCTGGCAAGGAATGAAGGCCAGAGGAGAAGGAGATGACTGAGGATGAGATGGTTGCATGGCATCGGGGATTCGATGGACTTGAGTTTCAGCAAGCTCTGGGAGTTGGTGATGGACAGGGAAGCCTGGTGTGCTGCAGTCCATGGGGCTGCACAGAGTCATGTCGGGAGCCATGTCAGGCGTTACTGACAAAATGGAGGCACGGCCCAAAGCCCCTCTCTTTCTCCCACAAGCACGGACCTGGGATGAAGCAGTTGGGCCTTGTGATTCTGACTTTTTCTTTCCTCTCCTTGGCTGAGTTGACTACAAAGGAACATTAAGGTTCTTAATGTTCTTGAGAGGAGCTCGAGAAGGCAGAAAGCCTTGTCTGCAGCTGTGCTCAGAGAAAAATTCATAAAGCTAATCCCTGACATTTGTTCAAGGACTTTTACAAAAGAGTGTTCCAGGATGAGCAAAGAGGTCAGCTTGAGGCCACGGGAGGGATTGCTATCTGAAGCCTATTTGTGAGGAAAATGTTTACGGCAAAGGCATTTACTGAATTTAGAGCTTAGAAATAATTAAATAGTTAGAAGTTAAAGATTTAAGGAACGCTGTAAGGGTAGCATATTTTATTATAGCTGATAGATTTAGGAAATTTAAAGATACTAATAGCTAGAAGCCTTTTTAAGAGATAGTGAGCTCAGGATGTTAGGGGCAAATAGGATTTAGAAAGATAAGAAACAAACGGAGGAATGTAGCATGAGTTACAATATAATCACAAGTTAACGATAGGACACATTAAGAGGAAGTAGATAATAGATGGTAAAGCTGAGTCCGAGAGAATCGCTGAAGCAGGAACTCTGTTTGAAGAGCAACAATGATTTATGGAGATAATAAATCTGAATATGATAAGAAAACTGAAAATGTCAAACTTCTGACCTAATGCTTTTGTAAAAGTATAAAAGAAAACCTTAAACTTGAAATAAATGTGCAGTCCAGGAAAACTGAGAGGCTGCGTCGTTACTCGCGGACACCATCCCTCCCTTCAGATTGAATCCCTGGCTGCTGGAGCTGGACTCTGGCAGAGTCGGGCACAACTGAACGACTGAAAAGAACTGATTGCAATAGGGAGAATGTTTTGAACACACGTTCTTAACATGTCTCAAAATGGAAGAGAAAATGATATTTCTTTAACATGAAAGGATAAGCAGGGTGAGCAACAACTCTGTGTGTGTGTGTGTGTGTATGAGTTTGTGTATCTGTGTGTGTGTGTATGTGTGTGTGTGTGTGTGGGTCTGTGAGAGATGGGGCAAGAGGTGGGGATGGATGAACAGACAGCTTGATGGAGCAGTGTGACAGGAAGTGTTTCTTTCTGTAGTGAGCTGATTCTTAGAATGAGCTGTTAAGGGAGCCAGAAAGGTCTGACGCTTAGTGCTTGCTCAAGCTTGGGGGAAAGCTGAAGTTCAGAGGAGAGAAGGTTGGTTAAAGCTTAGCCAAGCCAAATCAGTGGGTATATTATGGATGACTGTGAGCACTTGGCCAGTCTCTGCTGTTGTTTAAGAGAGGCAAAGTCAGCCCTTAGACAGTATTGTTGTTACCAAAATTGCCAGTCCATGTGCTTGATGCAGAATGAGGCCCATCAAAACTTAAGGTTTGAGTTTGGGATAGGGAAAGGTTTATTACAGATTCATACAAGGATGAGGGTGGCTCTTGCCCTAAGAACCCAAAGTTACTGAACGTGTTCAGTAACTATGTTTAACAGCAAAGGTTAGAGAAAGTTGTGGTAAGTTGTTTGAGACTTCGTGGTGTCACACCCTTTGTGCTTAAGGTTAGGTCATGGTCAGGTAATGATGTTCCTAAATATCTCTATCAGATGGATGTCATTTTCTGTCCTGACAAGAGAGGGCAAAGTCTCAAGGAACAACTTTCCCCATGAAATGTCCCATCCTGGTCAAACAGAAACAGGTTTCAGTTGGCAGCTCCTTCAGGGCAAGCTTCCCATATTCTACCCAGCTCTCATCCTCGATGGAGCCAGGTACCCAACACAATAGGTCCTGTCTCCTCAAGCTGTCCAACTGAGGAGACCAGTTCTCACAGACTGAGACCCAGAAAGATGGCCACCTGCTATTAAGTTGCAGAGACAGGGATGGGGGAGAGGTTCACCGCTCCTCACGGCCTGGGCCAAGGCTAGTGGAGGGACTTAGTGAGGGCTCTGAATCACTAAAGGATGTAGTCCCCAGTCTATTCCCTGGGACCATCCAGCTCACCCACTGGCGCAACGTTGGGTGATCTCCAGGCCCTCCAAAAGCATGCCAGAATCTCTCTTCTCTCACTTTCCACCTGATGACCACCACACCACCCTTACTTAATCACTTCCCCAATGGTCCCTCATTGACAGTAACTGTGGGCAGGGCCCACTGAGGTGTTGATCAATAGCTGAGCAGGACAATGAATGGCCACTCCTTGACAGTTGGCGGCTTGTAAATGGGGCCACCTGAGGCACCAAGCAAGGCTGAGCCACACCTGTTGCCTAGGAACAGGGTGGGTTGAAAAGAAGCACACCAATGGCGAACTGCATAGGGCTGTGCTCACTCTGCTCTGTTACACTGTGCATAGAATAAGAATCACTGTGAGGTTAAGGTTTGTCAAAGTCGTTCTCAAGGTGGGCTGGCTTTCACATTCTTGTTGGCTTTGAAATATTAGCTATGCTATATGCGGCACATGTGATCACGTGGCAGCTGTGGGAGGGGCATATAGATGAGCACGGCTCACAGGCATGCCTGGCAATACAATGAAAAGAATGATGTACCAAAGTTAAAGAAGCCTGTGAAATCAAATCCTGATTAGGAACAGCGTCAATTAAACAGAGTAAAGCACACTGGACCCAACGTCTCCTTAGGTAACAGAGCAGCATGAGCACAGCCCTTAGCAGGTAGCCATTGCTGTGCCTGATGACTCCACATCCTGTTACTAAGCAACCGGTCTTGCCTAGCAATTGGACAGTGCAACCCTGGGCCCTGCCCATAAGCAACCAACTATCAATGAGGTACCTACTGGTACTTCTCCTGCTCAGCTATTGGTCAGCTCCACAGTGGGCCCTATCTGATGATCACTGTTAATGTGGGCCCACTGGGGAAGTGACTCACTCAAGAGTTAGGGGCAGAGTGGTAAACGGACTCTTGCCTTTGGGCACCTTCCTTTTCTTTTCTTCATTATTTTGTAAATCGGGAATGTATTTCTGGTAGATGGGGCAAGGTGAGTTTCCCTCCTCAATATGAGAGTTGAAGTGTCCCCAACAATATTAGTGGAGGAGGCATTTAACACTTTCTTTGCTCTGAAGTGTAATCTTATGGAGACGGTGTATAGATCTTGGGGCAAGGGACTGAAGATGCACCAAGCCTTGGGGTCTCTAAAGCTCATTGGAGTAGAAAAAACTTCCAACCTGTTCTTAATTACCTGCTTGTTCTTCAGTTCCTTAAGCCCCTCAAGAACCCCTGATAGGAAGAGGGTGGTCTAAAGATGAAGTGACTAGAGGACTCTGAAGTGCTGAAATGGGATGAAAAGTGTTTGGCAGAGGTTCATACAGGGATGGAGGGGGCAGGAGTGTGGAAGGGGGACATCCAAGTCCAAGAATAAAGGGCACTGAAGGAAAGTCTGAGGGTCATGAGAAGAAACACCATGCCCCTGAATCACCACTCCCCAGAATCAAACACACAGAGGGGTCAAGGGTGGGAAAGGTGTATCATGGCCTCCCTCAGCACCCACTAACCCATGTTGATGGGCACAGTGGTACATTGTGATGTCTAAGACCCCAAAGCCACCATTGGCTGGGGGAGTGCCTAGCTGACCAATCAGAGTGAAGGGTGTGGCTCCTCATTGTCCTGGGAAGGTATATACAGGGAGGTCAGAGGCAGAGATTCTGGGTTAGGCCACTTCATGGTGTCATCATGGCTACGGTAACCAGGAAGCCACGGCAGCCAAGAAGAGTTGCAGTGCGGTTTGCTTCCAGCATGAAAGGAAGAAAGAAGACCCTTTGGCAACGGAGATACAGAGGCAGTGTCAAGGTAAGATGATTCCATCGACACTCCCCAGGTTCTCCATTGACTTTGGTGCCCAAGACCTCTACACTGCCCTTGCCTGGCGCAAAAGTCCTCATCAGGCCACCTCCCTTTTCATGAAATCTCCCTTCCAACTCAGTTGTTATACTCTTTCCTCAAAACTCATACCCTTCTTTTGTCTTTCAAGGCACGAAATATGACCGTGAGCGTCAGAAGACCTCTAAAAGGAACCTTGAGAAAGAAAATCCGATCGTACGCCACTCCGTCGAAGAAGGTGAAGAAAACAAGAGAAGCAAACTGTTTTCTCCGTTCCTGTGCACGTGAGAACCTGAACCAAAGCCGCAAAAGGTACCAAACTAGGAGTCAGAGTCAAAGAAGGAGGCAGAATCAAAAGAGAAGATAAGCTCAGCCACCCCAGAATGAGAGACCCTGGAGAAGTACAACCTGGGCAGCCAGTAACTGAATAGAAAAGGTCAGACAGTTTAGAATTGTGTCTCCAGTGGTCTGCTTTCTTAGCAATGGTTAACCAGGAAAAGACTGACTCTCACACTAACATAGTAAACTGATGGCTGCGATTAAAATAAACATCGAATGGTGAGAAGATGATATTTGTGTGTGTGTGAATTTTCTGATGGGAAGGGAGGGAAGGAAGAAAAGAGGTGGGCACCTGAGTGGGGAGGGGTGCGCGGTCCCGAGAGATTGGGGGACAGACCCTGAGGTCCCCAGTTAGCCAGAGAGGAGAGGCCTGGACTGGGTCAGGAGTCTGCACTGAAGATGGCGAACCCTGCTTAGCAATTGATCTCAGCGGCAAGGAGTAGTGGTGTGGTGTTACTGCCATTGTTTGGGGTGTGGAATGACATTAGGGTCTAGATTGCCAGAACCCAGATGGGAAGAGGGTTTCACATGGGGATGGTGAATGTCATAGTTCCCCTGAGAGAGGCAGGCAGAAATCACATCCTGGCCACTTATGTCATAATGGGCTTTGTTGCATCACTCACCTTTGCTGTCAGCTAAAGGTGCTCAGGAGGCACAAAATGCTGATACAACTGAAACCCACAACCAGCACTCCCAAAGATTAAAATAATGTTTGGAGGGAACAGACCAAATATCACTTAGGCCACTGTTTTCCTAAGAAATTGGTGGGAGCAGTGTGTTCCCAAGGGCAGGGCAGTGGAGGTGGCCCAATCCCGGTGCAGAAGACAAACAGGATCACCACACACGGATAATCTTTTTGGGTGGTGGGCACCATGCAGTTTGTGGGATCTTAGTTCCCTGACCAGGGATTGAACCGGTTCCCCTTCCAGTGAAAGCATGGAGTCCTAACCCCTGGACAGCCAGAGAAGTCAGGACAGAGACTTTTGATACAAGTATTAACATGAGACTGAGTAAAAGCTGGTCTTATATGAATCATCATCCCCTAGTATTTCTAAATAACTACAGTCGTCAAACCTTCTTCCCCCAAAAAATCTTTTGTAGTCCAAGCTCTGCAAGTTTTTGTGGTTTAAATATAAGAGTATGGGGTATCTCATTTGAAGGCAAATTGGAAGTGGTCAAACAAGAGATGGCAAGGGTGAACGTCGACATTCTAGGAATCAGCGAACTAAAATGGACTGGAATGGGTGAATTTAACTCAGATGACCATTATATCTAGTACTGCGGGCAGGAACTCCTCAGAAGACATGGAGTAGCCATCATAGTCAACAAAAGAGTCCGAAATGCAGTACTTGGACGCAATCTCACAAACGACAGAATGATCTCTGTTCGTCTCCAAGGCAAACCATTCAATAGCACAGTTATCTAAGTCTCTGCCCCAAGCAGTAACGCTGAAGAAACTGAAGTTGAACGGTTTTATGAAGACCTACAAGACCTTTTAGAACGAACCCCCCCCCAAAAGATGTCCTTTTCATTAGAGGGGTCTGGAATGCAAAAGTAGGAAGTCAAGAAACACCTGGAGCAACAGGCAAATTTGGCCTTGGAGTGCAGAATGAAGCAGGGCAAAGACTAATAGAGTTTCGCCAAGAAAATGCACTGGTCACAGCAAATACCCTCTTCCAACAACACAAGTAAGACTCTACACATGGACATCACCAGATGGTCAACACCGAAATCAGATTGATTATATCCTTTGCCGCCAAAGATGGAGAAGCTCGATACAGTCAACAAAAACAAGACCAGGAGCAGACTGAGGCTCAGGTCATGAACTCCTTATTACCAAATCCAGACTCAAATGGAAGAAAATAGGGAAAAACCACTAGAGCATTCAGGTATGACTTCAATCAAATCCCTTATGCTTATGCAGTGGAAGTGAGAAATAGATTTAAGGGCCCAGATCTGATAGATAGAGTGCCTGATGAACTATGGAATGAGGTTGGTGACATTGTACAGGAGGCAGGGATCAAGACCACCCCCATGGAAAAGAAATGCAAAAAAGCACAATGGCTGTCTGGGGAGGCCTTACAAATAGCTGTGAAAAGAAGAGGAGCAAAAAGCAAAGGAGAAAAGCAAAGATATAAGCATCTGAATGCAGAGTTGGTGATGGACAGGGAGGCCTGGCGTGCTGTGACTCATGGGGTCACAAAGAGACGGACACGACTGAGCGACTGAAGTGAACTAACGGGGAAACACACATGACACCAAAGAATTTATGTCTATTTTTGCCATTAAATAAAACAAATGCAGACTAATGTGAGAAGGAACTTTATTTGACATGACAATGGTGAGAGGGCCATCGCCCACACAGCAAAAGTAATGGTGAAAATTCTCCAAGATAAGCTTCAACAGTACGTAGACCAAGAACATTCCGATGTTTAAGCTGCATTGAGAAAAGGCAGAGGAACAAGAGATGCAATTGCCAACATCGGTTGGTTCATAGAAAAAGCAAGAGACATCCAGAGAAACATCTACTTCTGCTTTGCCAACTATGCCACAGCATTTGACTGGTGGATCACATCAAATTGTGGGCAATACTCAAAGAGATCGGTATACCTGACCAACTTCCCTGACTCTTGAGTAATCTGTATGCACGTCAAGAAGCAACATTTAGAACTGGACATGGAACAATGACTGGTTCCAAACTGGGAAAGGAGTACATCAAGGCTGTACATTGTAACCTTGCTTACTTAACTTAGATTCAGAGTACATCATGTAAATATCAGATTGGATGAAGCACAAGATGGAATGAAGATTGCCAGGAGAAATATGAATAAATTCAGAAATGCAGACAACACCACGCTTAAGGCAGAAAGCATAAAGAAACCAAAGACCATCTTGATGAGGGTGAAAGAGGATAGAGAGAAAGCTAACTTAAATCAACATCCGAAAAACCAAGGTCATGGCATCCGGTCCAATCATGTTATGGCAAATAGAGGGGGAGACAATGGAAACAGTGACAGACTTTATTTTCGTGGGCTTCAACATCACAGCAGATGCTGACTGCAGCCATGAAATTAAAAGTCACTTGCTCCATGGAAGAAAAGCCATGACTGACCCAGAAAGCATATCAAAAAGCAGAGACATCACTTTGCTGCCAGAGGTCCGTATGTCAAAGCGAAGGTTTTTTCAGTAGCCGAATATGGATGTGATTGTTAAACCATAAAGACAGCTGAGGACTGAATAATTGATGCTTTTGAACTGTGGTGGTAGAGAAGATTTCTTGAGAGTCCCTTGGCCTGCAAGGAAATCAAACCCGTCAACCCTAACGGAAATCAATCCTGATTATTCACTAGAAGGACTGACATTGTAGCTGAAACTCCAGTTCTTTGTCCACCTGATGCAAAGAACTGACTCATTGGAAAAGATTCTGATGCTGGCAAGGAATGAAGGCCAGAGGAGAAGGAGATGACAGAGGATGAGATGGTTGCATGGCATCGGGGATTCGATGGACTTGAGTTTCAGCAAGCTCTGGGAGTTGGTGATGGACAGGGAAGCCTGGTGTGCTGCAGTCCATGGGGCTGCACAGAGTCATGTCGGGAGCCACGTCAGGCGTTACTGACAAAATGGAGGCACGGCCCAAAGCCCCTCTCTTTCTCCCACAAGCACGGACCTGGGATGAAGCAGTTGGGCCTTGTGATTCTGACTTTTTCTTTCCTCTCCTTGGCTGAGTTGACTACAAAGGAACATTAAGGTTCTTAATGTTCTTGAGAGGAGCACGAGAAGGCAGAAAGCCTTGTCTGCAGCTGTGCTCAGAGAAAAATTCATAAAGCTAATCCCTGACATTTGTTCAAGGACTTTTACAAAAGAGTGTTCCAGGATGAGCAAAGAGGTCAGCTTGAGGCCACGGGAGGGATTGCTATCTGAAGCCTATTTGTGAGGAAAATGTTTATGGCAAAGGCATTTACTGAATTTAGAGCTTAGAAATAATTAAATAGTTAGAAGTTAAAGATTAAAGGAATGCTGTAATGGTAGCATATTTTATTATAGCTGATAGATTTAGGAAATTTAAAGATACTAATAGCTAGAAGCCTTTTTAAGAGATAGTGAGCTCAGGATGTTAGGGGCAAATAGGATTTAGAAAGATAAGAAACAAACGGAGGAATGTAGCATGAGTTACAATATAATCACAAGTTAACGATAGGACACATTAAGAGGAAGTAGATAATAGATGGTAAAGCTGAGTCCGAGAGAATCGCTGAAGCAGGAACTCTGTTTGAAGAGCAACAATGATTTATGGAGATAATCAATCTGAATGTGATAAGAAAACTGAAAATGTCAAACTTCTGACCTAATGCTTTTGTAAAAGTATAAAAGAAAACCTTAAACTTGAAATAAATGTGCAGTCCAGGAAAACTGAGAGGCTGCGTGGTTACTCGCGGACACCATCCCTCCCTTCAGATTGAATCCCTGGCTGCTGGAGCTGGACTCTGGCAGAGTCGGGCACAACTGAACGACTGAAAAGAACTGATTGCAATAGGGAGAATGTTTTGAACACACGTTCTTAACATGTCTCAAAATGGAAGAGAAAATGATATTTCTTTAACATGAAAGGATAAGCAGGGTGAGCAACAACTCTGTGTGTGTGTGTGTGTGTGTGTGTGTGAGTTTGTGTATCTGTGTGTGTGTGTGTATGTGTGTGTGTGTGTGTGTGTCTGTGAGAGATGGGGCAAGAGGTGGGGATGGATGAACAGACAGCTTGATGGAGCAGTGTGACAGGAAGTGTTTCTTTCTGTAGTGAGCTGATTCTTAGAATGAGCTGTTAAGGGAGCCAGAAAGGTCTGACGCTTAGTGCTTGCTCAAGCTTGGGGGAAAGCTGAAGTTCAGAGGAGAGAAGGTTGGTTAAAGCTTAGCCAAGCCAAATCAGTGGGTATATTATGGATGACTGTGAGCACTTGGCCAGTCTCTGCTGTTGTTTAAGAGAGGCAAAGTCAGCCCTTAGACAGTATTGTTGTTACCAAAATTGCCAGTCCATGTGCTTGATGCAGAATGAGGCCCATCAAAACTTAAGGTTTGAGTTTGGGACAGGGAAAGGTTTATTACAGATTCATACAAGGATGAGGGTGGCTCTTGCCCTAAGAACCCAAAGTTACTGA
This sequence comes from Capricornis sumatraensis, assembly GCF_032405125.1. Lineage (NCBI taxonomy): Eukaryota > Metazoa > Chordata > Mammalia > Artiodactyla > Bovidae > Capricornis > Capricornis sumatraensis. The sequence goes on along the minus strand of NC_091092.1, from coordinate 60,290,419 downwards.
ACGTGTTCAGTAAGTATGTTTAACAGCAAAGGTTAGAGAAAGTTGTGGTAAGTTGTTTGAGACTTCGTGGTGTCACACCCTTTGTGCTTAAGGTTAGGTCATGGTCAGGTAATGATGTTCCTAAATATCTCTATCAGATGGATGTCATTTTCTGTCCTGACAAGAGAGGGCAAAGTCTCAAGGAACAACTTTCCCCATGAAATGTCCCATCCTGGTCAAACAGAAACAGGTTTCAATTGGCAGCTCCTTCAGGGCAAGCTTCCCATATTCTACCCAGCTCTCATCCTCGATGGAGCCAGGTACCCAACACAATAGGTCCTGTCTCCTCAAGCTGTCCAACTGAGGAGACCAGTTCTCACAGACTGAGACCCAGAAAGATGGCCACCTGCTATTAAGTTGCAGAGACAGGGATGGGGGAGAGGTTCACCGCTCCTCACGGCCTGGGCCAAGGCTAGTGGAGGGACTTAGTGAGGGCTCTGAATCACTAAAGGATGTAGTCCCCAGTCTATTCCCTGGGACCATCCAGCTCACCCACTGGCGCAACGTTGGGTGATCTCCAGGCCCTCCAAAAGCATGCCAGAATCTCTCTTCTCTCACTTTCCACCTGATGACCACCACACCACCCTTACTTAATCACTTCCCCAATGGTCCCTCATTGACAGTAACTGTGGGCAGGGCCTACTGAGGTGTTAATCAATAGCTGAGCAGGACGACGAATGGCCACTCCTTAACAGTTGGCGGCTTGTAAATGGGGCCACCTGAGGCACCAAGCAAGGCTGAGCCACACCTGTTGCCTAGGAACAGGGTGGGTTGAAAAGAAGCACACCAATGGCGAACTGCATAGGGCTGTGCTCACTCTGCTCTGTTACACTGTGCATAGAATAAGAATCACTGTGAGGTTAAGGTTTGTCAAAGTCGTTCTCAAGGTGGGCTGGCTTTCACATTCTTGTTGGCTTTGAAATATTAGCTATGCTATATGCGGCACATGTGATCATGTGGCAGCTGTGGGAGGGGCATATAGATGAGCACGGCTCACAGGCATGCCTGGCAATACAATGAAAAGAATGATGTACCAAAGTTAAAGAAGCCTGTGAAATCAAATCCTGATTAGGAACAGAGTCAATTAAATAGAGTAAAGCACACTGGACCCAACGTCCCCTTAGGTAACAGAGCAGCATGAGCACAGCCCTTAGCAGGTAGCCATTGCTGTGCCTGATGACTCCACATCCTGTTACTAAGCAACCGGTCTTGCCTAGCGATTGGACAGTGCAACCCTGGGCCCTGCCCATAAGCAACCAACTATCAATGAGGTACCTACTGGTACTTCTCCTGCTCAGCTATTGGTCAGCTCCACAGTGGGCCCTATCTGATGATCACTGTTAATGTGGGCCCACTGGGGAAGTGACTCACTCAAGAGTTAGGGGCAGAGTGGTAAACGGACTCTTGCCTTTGGGCACCTTCCTTTTCTTTTCTTCATTTTTTTGTAAATCGGGAATGTATTTCTGGTAGATGGGGCAAGGTGAGTTTCCCTCCTCAATATGAGAGTTGAAGTGTCCCCAACAATATTAGTGGAGGAGGCATTTAACACTTTCTTTGCTCTGAAGTGTAATCTTATGGAGACGGTGTATAGATCTTGGGGCAACGGACTGAAGATGCACCAAGCCTTGGGGTCTCTAAAGCTCATTGGAGTAGAAAAAACTTCCAACCTGTTCTTAATTACCTGCTTGTTCTTCAGTTCCTTAAGCCCCTCAAGAACCCCTGATAGGAAGAGGGTGGTCTAAAGATGAAGTGACTAGAGGACTCTGAAGTGCTGAAATGGGATGAAAAGTGTTTGGCAGAGGTTCATACAGGGATGGAGGGGGCAGGAGTGTGGAAGGGGGACATCCAAGTCCAAGAATAAAGGGCACTGAAGGAAAGTCTGAGGGTCATGAGAAGAAACACCATGCCCCTGAATCACCACTCCCCAGAATCAAACACACAGAGGGGTCAAGGGTGGGAAAGGTGTATCATGGCCTCCCTCAGCACCCACTAACCCATGTTGATGGGCACAGTGGTACATTGTGATGTCTAAGACCCCAAAGCCACCATTGGCTGGGGGAGTGCCTAGCTGACCAATCAGAGTGAAGGGTGTGGCTCCTCATTGTCCTGGGAAGGTATATACAGGGAGGTCAGAGGCAGAGATTCTGGGTTAGGCCACTTCATGGTGTCATCATGGCTACGGTAACCAGGAAGCCACGGCAGCCAAGAAGAGTTGCAGTGCGGTTTGCTTCCAGCATGAAAGGAAGAAAGAAGACCCTTTGGCAACGGAGATACAGAGGCAGTGTCAAGGTAAGATGATTCCATCGACACTCCCCAGGTTCTCCATTGACTTTGGTGCCCAAGACCTCTACACTGCCCTTGCCTGGCGCAAAAGTCCTCATCAGGCCACCTCCCTTTTCATGAAATCTCCCTTCCAACTCAGTTGTTATACTCTTTCCTCAAAACTCATACCCTTCTTTTGTCTTTCAAGGCACGAAATATGACCGTGAGCGTCAGAAGACCTCTAAAAGGAACCTTGAGAAAGAAAATCCGATCGTACGCCACTCCGTCGAAGAAGGTGAAGAAAACAAGAGAAGCAAACTGTTTTCTCCGTTCCTGTGCACGTGAGAACCTGAACCAAAGCCGCAAAAGGTACCAAACTAGGAGTCAGAGTCAAAGAAGGAGGCAGAATCAAAAGAGAAGATAAGCTCAGCCACCCCAGAATGAGAGACCCTGGAGAAGTACAACCTGGGCAGCCAGTAACTGAATAGAAAAGGTCAGACAGTTTAGAATTGTGTCTCCAGTGGTCTGCTTTCTTAGCAATGGTTAACCAGGAAAAGACTGACTCTCACACTAACATAGTAAACTGATGGCTGCGATTAAAATAAACATCGAATGGTGAGAAGATGATATTTGTGTGTGTGTGAATTTTCTGATGGGAAGGGAGGGAAGGAAGAAAAGAGGTGGGCACCTGAGTGGGGAGGGGTGCGCGGTCCCGAGAGATTGGGGGACAGACCCTGAGGTCCCCAGTTAGCCAGAGAGGAGAGGCCTGGACTGGGTCAGGAGTCTGCACTGAAGATGGCGAACCCTGCTTAGCAATTGATCTCAGCGGCAAGGAGTAGTGGTGTGGTGTTACTGCCATTGTTTGGGGTGTGGAATGACATTAGGGTCTAGATGGCCAGAACCCAGATGGGAAGAGGGTTTCACATGGGGATGGTGAATGTCATAGTTCCCCTGAGAGAGGCAGGCAGAAATCACATCCTGGCCACTTATGTCATAATGGGCTTTGTTGCATCACTCACCTTTGCTGTCAGCTAAAGGTGCTCAGGAGGCACAAAATGCTGATACAACTGAAACCCACAACCAGCACTCCCAAAGATTAAAATAATGTTTGGAGGGAACAGACCAAATATCACTTAGGCCACTGTTTTCCTAAGAAATTGGTGGGAGCAGTGTGTTCCCAAGGGCAGGGCAGTGGAGGTGGCCCAATCCCGGTGCAGAAGACAAACAGGATCACCACACACGGATAATCTTTTTGGGTGGTGGGCACCATGCAGTTTGTGGGATCTTAGTTCCCTGACCAGGGATTGAACCGGTTCCCCTTCCAGTGAAAGCATGGAGTCCTAACCCCTGGACAGCCAGAGAAGTCAGGACAGAGACTTTTGATACAAGTATTAACATGAGACTGAGTAAAAGCTGGTCTTATATGAATCATCATCCCCTAGTATTTCTAAATAACTACAGTCGTCAAACCTTCTTCCCCCAAAAAATCTTTTGTAGTCCAAGCTCTGCAAGTTTTTGTGGTTTAAATATAAGAGTATGGGGTATCTCATTTGAAGGCAAATTGGAAGTGGTCAAACAAGAGATGGCAAGGGTGAACGTCGACATTCTAGGAATCAGCGAACTAAAATGGACTGGAATGGGTGAATTTAACTCAGATGACCATTATATCTAGTACTGCGGGCAGGAACTCCTCAGAAGACATGGAGTAGCCATCATAGTCAACAAAAGAGTCCGAAATGCAGTACTTGGACGCAATCTCACAAACGACAGAATGATCTCTGTTCGTCTCCAAGGCAAACCATTAAATAGCACAGTTATCCAAGTCTCTGCCCCAAGCAGTAATGCTGAAGAAACTGAAGTTGAACGGTTTTATGAAGACCTACAAGACCTTTTAGAACGAACCCCCCAAAAAGATGTCCTTTTCATTAGAGGGGTCTGGAATGCAAAAGTAGAAAGTCAAGAAACACCTGGAGCAACAGGCAAATTTGGCCTTGGAGTGCAGAATGAAGCAGGGCAAAGACTAATAGAGTTTCGCCAAGAAAATGCACTGGTCACAGCAAATACCCTCTTCCAACAACACAAGTAAGACTCTACACATGGACATCACCAGATGGTCAACACCGAAATCAGATTGATTATATCCTTTGCCGCCAAAGATGGAGAAGCTCTATACAGTCAACAAAAACAAGACCAGGAGCAGACTGTGGCTCAGGTCATGAACTCCTTATTACCAAATCCAGACTCAAATGGAAGAAAATAGGGAAAAACCACTAGAGCATTCAAGTATGACTTCAATCAAATCCCTTATGCTTATGCAGTGGAAGTGAGAAATAGATTTAAGGGCCCAGATCTGATAGATAGAGTGCCTGATGAACTATGGAATGAGGTTGGTGACATTGTACAGGAGGCAGGGATCAAGACAACCCCCATGGAAAAGAAATGCAAAAAAGCACAATGGCTGTCTGGGGAGGCCTTACAAATAGCTGTGAAAAGAAGAGGAGCAAAAAGCAAAGGAGAAAAGCAAAGATATAAGCATCTGAATGCAGAGTTGGTGATGGACAGGGAGGCCTGGCGTGCTGTGACTCATGGGGTCACAAAGAGACGGACACGACTGAGCGACTGAAGTGAACTAACGGGGAAACACACATGACACCAAAGAATTTATGTCTATTTTTGCCATTAAATAAAACAAATGCAGACTAATGTGAGAAGGAACTTTATTTGACATGACAATGGTGAGAGGGCCATCGCCCACACAGCAAAAGTAATGGTGAAAATTCTCCAAGATAAGCTTCAACAGTACGTAGACCAAGAACATTCCGATGTTTAAGCTGCATTGAGAAAAGGCAGAGGAACAAGAGATGCAATTGCCAACATCGGTTGGTTCATAGAAAAAGCAAGAGACATCCAGAGAAACATCTACTTCTGCTTTGCCAACTATGCCACAGCATTTGACTGGTGGATCACATCAAATTGTGGGCAATACTCAAAGAGATCGGTATACCTGACCAACTTCCCTGACTCTTGAGAAATCTGTATGCACGTCAAGAAGCAACATTTAGAACTGGACATGGAACAATGACTGGTTCCAAACTGGGAAAGGAGTACATCAAGGCTGTACATTGTAACCTTGCTTACTTAACTTAGATTCAGAGTACATCATGTAAATATCAGATTGGATGAAGCACAAGATGGAATGAAGATTGCCAGGAGAAATATGAATAAATTCAGAAATGCAGACAACACCACGCTTAAGGCAGAAAGCATAAAGAAACCAAAGACCATCTTGATGAGGGTGAAAGAGGATAGAGAGAAAGCTAACTTAAATCAACATCCGAAAAACCAAGGTCATGGCATCCGGTCCAATCATGTTATGGCAAATAGAGGGGGAGACAATGGAAACAGTGACAGACTTTATTTTCGTGGGCTTCAACATCACAGCAGATGCTGACTGCAGCCATGAAATTAAAAGTCACTTGCTCCATGGAAGAAAAGCCATGACTGACCCAGAAAGCATATCAAAAAGCAGAGACATCACTTTGCTGCCAGAGGTCCGTATGTCAAAGCGAAGGTTTTTTCAGTAGCCGAATATGGATGTGATTGTTAAACCATAAAGACAGCTGAGGACTGAATAATTGATGCTTTTGAACTGTGGTGGTAGAGCAGATTTCTTGAGAGTCCCTTGGCCTGCAAGGAAATCAAACCCGTCAACCCTAACGGAAATCAATCCTGATTATTCACTAGAAGGACTGACATTGTAGCTGAAACTCCAGTTCTTTGTCCACCTGATGCAAAGAACTGACTCATTGGAAAAGATTCTGATGCTGGCAAGGAATGAAGGCCAGAGGAGAAGGAGATGACAGAGGATGAGATGGTTGGATGGCATCGGGGATTCGATGGACTTGAGTTTCAGCAAGCTCTGGGAGTTGGTGATGGACAGGGAAGCCTGGTGTGCTGCAGTCCATGGGGCTGCACAGAGTCATGTCGGGAGCCACGTCAGGCGTTACTGACAAAATGGAGGCACGGCCCAAAGCCCCTCTCTTTCTCCCACAAGCACGGACCTGGGATGAAGCAGTTGGGCCTTGTGATTCTGACTTTTTCTTTCCTCTCCTTGGCTGAGTTGACTACAAAGGAACATTAAGGTTCTTAATGTTCTTGAGAGGAGCACGAGAAGGCAGAAAGCCTTGTCTGCAGCTGTGCTCAGAGAAAAATTCATAAAGCTAATCCCTGACATTTGTTCAAGGACTTTTACAAAAGAGTGTTCCAGGATGAGCAAAGAGGTCAGCTTGAGGCCACGGGAGGGATTGCTATCTGAAGCCTATTTGTGAGGAAAATGTTTATGGCAAAGGCATTTACTGAATTTAGAGCTTAGAAATAATTAAATAGTTAGAAGTTAAAGATTTAAGGAATGCTGTAATGGTAGCATATTTTATTATAGCTGATAGATTTAGGAAATTTAAAGATACTAATAGCTAGAAGCCTTTTTAAGAGATAGTGAGCTCAGGATGTTAGGGGCAAATAGGATTTAGAAAGATAAGAAACAAACGGAGGAATGTAGCATGAGTTACAATATAATCACAAGTTAACGATAGGACACATTAAGAGGAAGTAGATAATAGATGGTAAAGCTGAGTCCGAGAGAATCGCTGAAGCAGGAACTCTGTTTGAAGAGCAACAATGATTTATGGAGATAATCAATCTGAATGTGATAAGAAAACTGAAAATGTCAAACTTCTGACCTAATGCTTTTGTAAAAGTATAAAAGAAAACCTTAAACTTGAAATAAATGTGCAGTCCAGGAAAACTGAGAGGCTGCGTGGTTACTCGCGGACACCATCCCTCCCTTCAGATTGAATCCCTGGCTGCTGGAGCTGGACTCTGGCAGAGTCGGGCACAACTGAACGACTGAAAAGAACTGATTGCAATAGGGAGAATGTTTTGAACACACGTTCTTAACATGTCTCAAAATGGAAGAGAAAATGATATTTCTTTAACATGAAAGGATAAGCAGGGTGAGCAACAACTCTGTGTGTGTGTGTGTGTGTGTGTGTGTGAGTTTGTGTATCTGTGTGTGTGTGTGTATGTGTGTGTGTGTGTGTGTGTCTGTGAGAGATGGGGCAAGAGGTGGGGATGGATGAACAGACAGCTTGATGGAGCAGTGTGACAGGAAGTGTTTCTTTCTGTAGTGAGCTGATTCTTAGAATGAGCTGTTAAGGGAGCCAGAAAGGTCTGACGCTTAGTGCTTGCTCAAGCTTGGGGGAAAGCTGAAGTTCAGAGGAGAGAAGGTTGGTTAAAGCTTAGCCAAGCCAAATCAGTGGGTATATTATGGATGACTGTGAGCACTTGGCCAGTCTCTGCTGTTGTTTAAGAGAGGCAAAGTCAGCCCTTAGACAGTATTGTTGTTACCAAAATTGCCAGTCCATGTGCTTGATGCAGAATGAGGCCCATCAAAACTTAAGGTTTGAGTTTGGGACAGGGAAAGGTTTATTACAGATTCATACAAGGATGAGGGTGGCTCTTGCCCTAAGAACCCAAAGTTACTGAACGTGTTCAGTAAGTATGTTTAACAGCAAAGGTTAGAGAAAGTTGTGGTAAGTTGTTTGAGACTTCGTGGTGTCACACCCTTTGTGCTTAAGGTTAGGTCATGGTCAGGTAATGATGTTCCTAAATATCTCTATCAGATGGATGTCATTTTCTGTCCTGACAAGAGAGGGCAAAGTCTCAAGGAACAACTTTCCCCATGAAATGTCCCATCCTGGTCAAACAGAAACAGGTTTCAATTGGCAGCTCCTTCAGGGCAAGCTTCCCATATTCTACCCAGCTCTCATCCTCGATGGAGCCAGGTACCCAACACAATAGGTCCTGTCTCCTCAAGCTGTCCAACTGAGGAGACCAGTTCTCACAGACTGAGACCCAGAAAGATGGCCACCTGCTATTAAGTTGCAGAGACAGGGATGGGGGAGAGGTTCACCGCTCCTCACGGCCTGGGCCAAGGCTAGTGGAGGGACTTAGTGAGGGCTCTGAATCACTAAAGGATGTAGTCCACAGTCTATTCCCTGGGACCATCCAGCTCACCCACTGGCGCAACGTTGGGTGATCTCCAGGCCCTCCAAAAGCATGCCAGAATCTCTCTTCTCTCACTTTCCACCTGATGACCACCACACCACCCTTACTTAATCACTTCCCCAATGGTCCCTCATTGACAGTAACTGTGGGCAGGGCCTACTGAGGTGTTAATCAATAGCTGAGCAGGACGATGAATGGCCACTCCTTAACAGTTGGCGGCTTGTAAATGGGGCCACCTGAGGCACCAAGCAAGGCTGAGCCACACCTGTTGCCTAGGAACAGGGTGGGTTGAAAAGAAGCACACCAATGGCGAACTGCATAGGGCTGTGCTCACTCTGCTCTGTTACACTGTGCATAGAATAAGAATCACTGTGAGGTTAAGGTTTGTCAAAGTCGTTCTCAAGGTGGTCTGGCTTTCACATTCTTGTTGGCTTTGAAATATTAGCTATGCTATATGCGGCACATGTGATCATGTGGCAGCTGTGGGAGGGGCATATAGATGAGCACGGCTCACAGGCATGCCTGGCAATACAATGAAAAGAATGATGTACCAAAGTTAAAGAAGCCTGTGAAATCAAATCCTGATTAGGAACAGAGTCAATTAAATAGAGTAAAGCACACTGGACCCAACGTCCCCTTAGGTAACAGAGCAGCATGAGCACAGCCCTTAGCAGGTAGCCATTGCTGTGCCTGATGACTCCACATCCTGTTACTAAGCAACCGGTCTTGCCTAGCGATTGGACAGTGCAACCCTGGGCCCTGCCCATAAGCAACCAACTATCAATGAGGTACCTACTGGTACTTCTCCTGCTCAGCTATTGGTCAGCTCCACAGTGGGCCCTATCTGATGATCACTGTTAATGTGGGCCCACTGGGGAAGTGACTCACTCAAGAGTTAGGGGCAGAGTGGTAAACGGACTCTTGCCTTTGGGCACCTTCCTTTTCTTTTCTTCATTTTTTTGTAAATCGGGAATGTATTTCTGGTAGATGGGGCAAGGTGAGTTTCCCTCCTCAATATGAGAGTTGAAGTGTCCCCAACAATATTAGTGGAGGAGGCATTTAACACTTTCTTTGCTCTGAAGTGTAATCTTATGGAGACGGTGTATAGATCTTGGGGCAAGGGACTGAAGATGCACCAAGCCTTGGGGTCTCTAAAGCTCATTGGAGTAGAAAAAACTTCCAACCTGTTCTTAATTACCTGCTTGTTCTTCAGTTCCTTAAGCCCCTCAAGAACCCCTGATAGGAAGAGGGTGGTCTAAAGATGAAGTGACTAGAGGACTCTGAAGTGCTGAAATGGGATGAAAAGTGTTTGGCAGAGGTTCATACAGGGATGGAGGGGGCAGGAGTGTGGAAGGGGGACATCCAAGTCCAAGAATAAAGGGCACTGAAGGAAAGTCTGAGGGTCATGAGAAGAAACACCATGCCCCTGAATCACCACTCCCCAGAATCAAACACACAGAGGGGTCAAGGGTGGGAAAGGTGTATCATGGCCTCCCTCAGCACCCACTAACCCATGTTGATGGGCACAGTGGTACATTGTGATGTCTAAGACCCCAAAGCCACCATTGGCTGGGGGAGTGCCTAGCTGACCAATCAGAGTGAAGGGTGTGGCTCCTCATTGTCCTGGGAAGGTATATATAGGGAGGTCAGAGGCAGAGATTCTGGGTTAGGCCACTTCATGGTGTCATCATGGCTATGGTAACCAGGAAGCCACGGCAGCCAAGAAGAGTTGCAGTGCGGTTTGCTTCCAGCATGAAAGGAAGAAAGAAGACCCTTTGGCAACGGAGATACAGAGGCAGTGTCAAGGTAAGATGATTCCATCGACACTCCCCAGGTTCTCCATTGACTTTGGTGCCCAAGACCTCTACACTGCCCTTGCCTGGCGCAAAAGTCCTCATCAGGCCACCTCCCTTTTCATGAAATCTCCCTTCCAACTCAGTTGTTATACTCTTTCCTCAAAACTCATACCCTTCTTTTGTCTTTCAAGGCACGAAATATGACCGTGAGCGTCAGAAGACCTCTAAAAGGAACCTTGAGAAAGAAAATCCGATCGTACGCCACTCCGTCGAAGAAGGTGAAGAAAACAAGAGAAGCAAACTGTTTTCTCCGTTCCTGTGCACGTGAGAACCTGAACCAAAGCCGCAAAAGGTACCAAACTAGGAGTCAGAGTCAAAGAAGGAGGCAGAATCAAAAGAGAAGATAAGCTCAGCCACCCCAGAATGAGAGACCCTGGAGAAGTACAACCTGGGCAGCCAGTAACTGAATAGAAAAGGTCAGACAGTTTAGAATTGTGTCTCCAGTGGTCTGCTTTCTTAGCAATGGTTAACCAGGAAAAGACTGACTCTCACACTAACATAGTAAACTGATGGCTGCGATTAAAATAAACATCGAATGGTGAGAAGATGATATTTGTGTGTGTGTGAATTTTCTGATGGGAAGGGAGGGAAGGAAGAAAAGAGGTGGGCACCTGAGTGGGGAGGGGTGCGCGGTCCCGAGAGATTGGGGGACAGACCCTGAGGTCCCCAGTTAGCCAGAGAGGAGAGGCCTGGACTGGGTCAGGAGTCTGCACTGAAGATGGCGAACCCTGCTTAGCAATTGATCTCAGCGGCAAGGAGTAGTGGTGTGGTGTTACTGCCATTGTTTGGGGTGTGGAATGACATTAGGGTCTAGATTGCCAGAACCCAGATGGGAAGAGGGTTTCACATGGGGATGGTGAATGTCATAGTTCCCCTGAGAGAGGCAGGCAGAAATCACATCCTGGCCACTTATGTCATAATGGGCTTTGTTGCATCACTCACCTTTGCTGTCAGCTAAAGGTGCTCAGGAGGCACAAAATGCTGATACAACTGAAACCCACAACCAGCACTCCCAAAGATTAAAATAATGTTTGGAGGGAACAGACCAAATATCACTTAGGCCACTGTTTTCCTAAGAAATTGGTGGGAGCAGTGTGTTCCCAAGGGCAGGGCAGTGGAGGTGGCCCAATCCCGGTGCAGAAGACAAACAGGATCACCACACACGGATAATCTTTTTGGGTGGTGGGCACCATGCAGTTTGTGGGATCTTAGTTCCCTGACCAGGGATTGAACCGGTTCCCCTTCCAGTGAAAGCATGGAGTCCTAACCCCTGGACAGCCAGAGAAGTCAGGACAGAGACTTTTGATACAAGTATTAACATGAGACTGAGTAAAAGCTGGTCTTATATGAATCATCATCTCCTAGTATTTCTAAATAACTACAGTCGTCAAACCTTCTTCCCCCAAAAAATCTTTTGTAGTCCAAGCTCTGCAAGTTTTTGTGGTTTAAATATAAGAGTATGGGGTATCTCATTTGAAGGCAAATTGGAAGTGGTCAAACAAGAGATGGCAAGGGTGAACGTCGACATTCTAGGAATCAGCGAACTAAAATGGACTGGAATGGGTGAATTTAACTCAGATGACCATGATATCTAGCACTGCGGGCAGGAACTCCTCAGAAGACATGGAGTAGCCATCATAGTCAACAAAAGAGTCTGAAATGCAGTACTTGGACGCAGTCTCACAAACGACAGAATGATCTCTGTTCGTCTCCAAGGCAAACCATTCAATAGCACAGTTATCCAAGTCTATGCCCCAAGCAGTAACGCTGAAGAAACTGAAGTTGAACGGTTTTATGAAGACCTACAAGACCTTTTAGAACGAACCCCCCAAAAAGATGTCCTTTTCATTAGAGGGGTCTGGAATGCAAAAGTAGGAAGTCAAGAAACACCTGGAGCAACAGGCAAATTTGGCCTTGGAGTGCAGAATGAAGCAGGGCAAAGACTAATAGAGTTTCGCCAAGAAAATGCACTGGTCACAGCAAATACCCTCTTCCAACAACACAAGTAAGACTCTACACATGGACATCACCAGATGGTCAACACCGAAATCAGATTGATTATATCCTTTGCCGCCAAAGATGGAGAAGCTCTATACAGTCAACAAAAACAAGACCAGGAGCAGACTGTGGCTCAGGTCATGAACTCCTTATTACCAAATCCAGACTCAAATGGAAGAAAATAGGGAAAAACCACTAGAGCATTCAGGTATGACTTCAATCAAATCCCTTATGATTATGCAGTGGAAGTGAGAAATAGATTTAAGGGCCCAGATCTGATAGATAGAGTGCCTGATGAACTATGGAATGAGGTTGGTGACATTGTAAAGGAGGCAGGGATCAAGACCACCCCCATGGAAAAGAAATGCAAAAAAGCACAATGGCTGTCTGGGGAGGCCTTACAAATAGCTGTGAAAAGAAGAGGAGCAAAAAGCAAAGGAGAAAAGCAAAGATATAAGCATCTGAATGCAGAGTTGGTGATGGACAGGGAGGCCGGGCGTGCTGTGACTCATGGGGTCACAAAGAGTCGGACACGACTGAGCGACTGAAGCGAACTAACGGGGAAACACACATGACACCAAAGAATTTATGTCTATTTTTGCCATTAAATAAAACAAATGCAGACTAATGTGAGAAGGAACTTTATTTGACACGACAATGGTGAGAGGGCCATCGCCCACACAGCAAAAGTAATGGTGAAAATTCTCCAAGATAAGCTTCAACAGTACGTAGACCAAGAACATTCCGATGTTTAAGCTGCATTGAGAAAAGGCAGAGGAACAAGAGATGCAATTGCCAACATCGGTTGGTTCATAGAAAAAGCAAGAGACATCCAGAGAAACATCTACTTCTGCTTTGCCAACTATGCCACAGCATTTGACTGGTGGATCACATCAAATTGTGGGCAATACTCAAAGAGATCGGTATACCTGACCAACTTCCCTGACTCTTGAGTAATCTGTATGCACGTCAAGAAGCAACATTTAGAACTGGACATGGAACAATGACTGGTTCCAAACTGGGAAAGGAGTACATCAAGGCTGTACATTGTAACCTTGCTTACTTAACTTATATTCAGTGTACATCATGTAAATATCAGATTGGATGAAGCACAAGATGGAATGAAGATTGCCAGGAGAAATATGAATAAATTCAGAAATGCAGACAACACCACGCTTAAGGCAGAAAGCATAAAGAAACCAAAGACCATCTTGATGAGGGTGAAAGAGGATAGAGAGAAAGCTAACTTAAATCAACATCCGAAAAACCAAGGTCATGGCATCCGGTCCAATCATGTTATGGCAAATAGAGGGGGAGACAATGGAAACAGTGACAGACTTTATTTTCGTGGGCTTCAACATCACAGCAGATGCTGACTGCAGCCATGAAATTAAAAGTCACTTGCTCCATGGAAGAAAAGCCATGACTGACCCAGAAAGCATATCAAAAAGCAGAGACATCACTTTGCTGCCAGAGGTCCGTATGTCAAAGCGAAGGTTGTTTCAGTAGCCGAATATGGATGTGATTGTTAAACCATAAAGACAGCTGAGGACTGAATAATTGATGCTTTTGAACTGTGGTGGTAGAGCAGATTTCTTGAGAGTCCCTTGGCCTGCAAGGAAATCAAAACCGTCAACCCTAACGGAAATCAATCCTGATTATTCACTAGAAGGACTGACATTGTAGCTGAAACTCCAGTTCTTTGTCCACCTGATGCAAAGAACTGACTCATTGGAAAAGATTCTGATGCTGGCAAGGAATGAAGGCCAGAGGAGAAGGAGATGACAGAGGATGAGATGGTTGGATGGCATCGGGGATTCGATGGACTTGAGTTTCAGCAAGCTCTGGGAGTTGGTGATGGACAGGGAAGCCTGGTGTGCTGCAGTCCATGGGGCTGCACAGAGTCATGTCGGGAGCCACGTCAGGCGTTACTGACAAAATGGAGGCACGGCCCAAAGCCCCTCTCTTTCTCCCACAAGCACGGACCTGGGATGAAGCAGTTGGGCCTTGTGATTCTGACTTTTTCTTTCCTCTCCTTGGCTGAGTTGACTACAAAGGAACATTAAGGTTCTGAATGTTCTTGAGAGGAGCACGAGAAGGCAGAAAGCCTTGTCTGCAGCTGTGCTCAGAGAAAAATTCATAAAGCTAATCCCTGACATTTGTTCAAGGACTTTTACAAAAGAGTGTTCCAGGATGAGCAAAGAGGTCAGCTTGAGGCCACGGGAGGGATTGCTATCTGAAGCCTATTTGTGAGGAAAATGTTTATGGCAAAGGCATTTACTGAATTTAGAGCTTAGAAATAATTAAATAGTTAGAAGTTAAAGATTTAAGGAATGCTGTAATGGTAGCATATTTTATTATAGCTGATAGATTTAGGAAATTTAAAGATACTAATAGCTAGAAGCCTTTTTAAGAGATAGTGAGCTCAGGATGCTAGGGGCAAATAGGATTTAGAAAGATAAGAAACAAACGGAGGAATGTAGCATGAGTTACAATATAATCACAAGTTAACGATAGGACACATTAAGAGGAAGTAGATAATAGATGGTAAAGCTGAGTCCGAGAGAATCGCTGAAGCAGGAACTCTGTTTGAAGAGCAACAATGATTTATGGAGATAATCAATCTGAATGTGATAAGAAAACTGAAAATGTCAAACTTCTGACCTAATGCTTTTGTAAAAGTATAAAAGAAAACCTTAAACTTGAAATAAATGTGCAGTCCAGGAAAACTGAGAGGCTGCGTGGTTACTCGCGGACACCATCCCTCCCTTCAGATTGAATCCCTGGCTGCTGGAGCTGGACTCTGGCAGAGTCGGGCACAACTGAACGACTGAAAAGAACTGATTGCAATAGGGAGAATGTTTTGAACACACGTTCTTAACATGTCTCAAAATGGAAGAGAAAATGATATTTCTTTAACATGAAAGGATAAGCAGGGTGAGCAACAACTCTGTGTGTGTGTGTGTGTGTGTGTGAGTTTGAGTATCTGTGTGTGTGTGTGTATGTTTGTGTGTGTGTGTGTGTCTGTGAGAGATGGGGCAAGAGGTGGGGATGGATGAACAGACAGCTTGATGGAGCAGTGTGACAGGAAGTGTTTCTTTCTGTAGTGAGCTGATTCTTAGAATGAGCTGTTAAGGGAGCCAGAAAGGTCTGACGCTTAGTGCTTGCTCAAGCTTGGGGGAAAGCTGAAGTTCAGAGGAGAGAAGGTTGGTTAAAGCTTAGCCAAGCCAAATCAGTGGGTATATTATGGATGACTGTGAGCACTTGGCCAGTCTCTGCTGTTGTTTAAGAGAGGCAAAGTCAGCCCTTAGACAGTATTGTTGTTACCAAAATTGCCAGTCCATGTGCTTGATGCAGAATGAGGCCCATCAAAACTTAAGGTTTGAGTTTGGGACAGGGAAAGGTTTATTACAGATTCATACAAGGATGAGGGTGGCTCTTGCCCTAAGAACCCAAAGTTACTGAACGTGTTCAGTAAGTATGTTTAACAGCAAAGGTTAGAGAAAGTTGTGGTAAGTTGTTTGAGACTTCGTGGTGTCACACCCTTTGTGCTTAAGGTTAGGTCATGGTCAGGTAATGATGTTCCTAAATATCTCTATCAGATGGATGTCATTTTCTGTCCTGACAAGAGAGGGCAAAGTCTCAAGGAACAACTTTCCCCATGAAATGTCCCATCCTGGTCAAACAGAAACAGGTTTCAATTGGCAGCTCCTTCAGGGCAAGCTTCCCATATTCTACCCAGCTCTCATCCTCGATGGAGCCCGGTACCCAACACAATAGGTCCTGTCTCCTCAAGCTGTCCAACTGAGGAGACCAGTTCTCACAGACTGAGACCCAGAAAGATGGCCACCTGCTATTAAGTTGCAGAGACAGGGATGGGGGAGAGGTTCACCGCTCCTCACGGCCTGGGCCAAGGCTAGTGGAGGGACTTAGTGAGGGCTCTGAATCACTAAAGGATGTAGTCCCCAGTCTATTCCCTGGGACCATCCAGCTCACCCACTGGCGCAACGTTGGGTGATCTCCAGGCCCTCCAAAAGCATGCCAGAATCTCTCTTCTCTCACTTTCCACCTGATGACCACCACACCACCCTTACTTAATCACTTCCCCAATGGTCCCTCATTGACAGTAACTGTGGGCAGGGCCCACTGAGGTGTTGATCAATAGCTGAGCAGGACAATGAATGGCCACTCCTTGACAGTTGGCGGCTTGTAAATGGGGCCACCTGAGGCACCAAGCAAGGCTGAGCCACACCTGTTGCCTAGGAACAGGGTGGGTTGAAAAGAAGCACACCAATGGCGAACTGCATAGGGCTGTGCTCACTCTGCTCTGTTACACTGTGCATAGAATAAGAATCACTGTGAGGTTAAGGTTTGTCAAAGTCGTTCTCAAGGTGGGCTGGCTTTCACATTCTTGTTGGCTTTGAAATATTAGCTATGCTATATGCGGCACATGTGATCACGTGGCAGCTGTGGGAGGGGCGTATAGATGAGCACGGCTCACAGGAATGCCTGGCAATACAATGAAAAGAATGATGTACCAAAGTTAAAGAAGCCTGTGAAATCAAATCCTGATTAGGAACAGCGTCAATTAAACAGAGTAAAGCACACTGGACCCAACGTCTCCTTAGGTAACAGACCAGCATGAGCACAGCCCTTAGCAGGTAGCCATTGCTGTGCCTGATGACTCCACATCCTGTTACTAAGCAACCGGTCTTGCCTAGCGATTGGACAGTGCAACCCTGGGCCCTGCCCATAAGCAACCAACTATCAATGAGGTACCTACTGGTACTTCTCCTGCTCAGCTATTGGTCAGCTCCACAGTGGGCCCTATCTGATGATCACTGTGAATGTGGGCCCACTGGGGAAGTGACTCACTCAAGAGTTAGGGGCACAGTGGTAAACGGACTCTTGCCTTTGGGCACCTTCCTTTTCTTTTCTTCATTTTTTTGTAAATCGGGAATGTATTTCTGGTAGATGGGGCAAGGTGAGTTTCCCTCCTCAATATGAGAGTTGAAGTGTCCCCAACAATATTAGTGGAGGAGGCATTTAACACTTTCTTTGCTCTGAAGTGTAATCTTATGGAGACGGTGTATAGATCTTGGGGCAACGGACTGAAGATGCACCAAGCCTTGGGGTCTCTAAAGCTCATTGGAGTAGAAAAAACTTCCAACCTGTTCTTAATTACCTGCTTGTTCTTCAGTTCCTTAAGCCCCTCAAGAACCCCTGATAGGAAGAGGGTGGTCTAAAGATGAAGTGACTAGAGGACTCTGAAGTGCTGAAATGGGATGAAAAGTGTTTGGCAGAGGTTCATACAGGGATGGAGGGGGCAGGAGTGTGGAAGGGGGACATCCAAGTCCAAGAATAAAGGGCACTGAAGGAAAGTCTGAGGGTCATGAGAAGAAACACCATGCCCCTGAATCACCACTGCCCAGAATCAAACACACAGAGGGGTCAAGGGTGGGAAAGGTGTATCATGGCCTCCCTCAGCACCCACTAACCCATGTTGATGGGCACAGTGGTACATTGTGATGTCTAAGACCCCAAAGCCACCATTGGCTGGGGGAGTGCCTAGCTGACCAATCAGAGTGAAGGGTGTGGCTCCTCATTGTCCTGGGAAGGTATATATAGGGAGGTCAGAGGCAGAGATTCTGGGTTAGGCCACTTCATGGTGTCATCATGGCTACGGTAACCAGGAAGCCACGGCAGCCAAGAAGAGTTGCAGTGCGGTTTGCTTCCAGCATGAAAGGAAGAAAGAAGACCCTTTGGCAACGGAGATACAGAGGCAGTGTCAAGGTAAGATGATTCCATCGACACTCCCCAGGTTCTCCATTGACTTTGGTGCCCAAGACCTCTACACTGCCCTTGCCTGGCGCAAAAGTCCTCATCAGGCCACCTCCCTTTTCATGAAATCTCCCTTCCAACTCAGTTGTTATACTCTTTCCTCAAAACTCATACCCTTCTTTTGTCTTTCAAGGCACGAAATATGACCGTGAGCGTCAGAAGACCTCTAAAAGGAACCTTGAGAAAGAAAATCCGATCGTACGCCACTCCGTCGAAGAAGGTGAAGAAAACAAGAGAAGCAAACTGTTTTCTCCGTTCCTGTGCACGTGAGAACCTGAACCAAAGCCGCAAAAGGTACCAAACTAGGAGTCAGAGTCAAAGAAGGAGGCAGAATCAAAAGAGAAGATAAGCTCAGCCACCCCAGAATGAGAGACCCTGGAGAAGTACAACCTGGGCAGCCAGTAACTGAATAGAAAAGGTCAGACAGTTTAGAATTGTGTCTCCAGTGGTCTGCTTTCTTAGCAATGGTTAACCAGGAAAAGACTGACTCTCACACTAACATAGTAAACTGATGGCTGCGATTAAAATAAACATCGAATGGTGAGAAGATGATATTTGTGTGTGTGTGAATTTTCTGATGGGAAGGGAGGGAAGGAAGAAAAGAGGTGGGCACCTGAGTGGGGAGGGGTGCGCGGTCCCGAGAGATTGGGGGACAGACCCTGAGGTCCCCAGTTAGCCAGAGAGGAGAGGCCTGGACTGGGTCAGGAGTCTGCACTGAAGATGGCGAACCCTGCTTAGCAATTGATCTCAGCGGCAAGGAGTAGTGGTGTGGTGTTACTGCCATTGTTTGGGGTGTGGAATGACATTAGGGTCTAGATTGCCAGAACCCAGATGGGAAGAGGGTTTCACATGGGGGTGGTGAATGTCATAGTTCCCCTGAGAGAGGCAGGCAGAAATCACATCCTGGCCACTTATGTCATAATGGGCTTTGTTGCATCACTCACCTTTGCTGTCAGCTAAAGGTGCTCAGGAGGCACAAAATGCTGATACAACTGAAACCCACAACCAGCACTCCCAAAGATTAAAATAATGTTTGGAGGGAACAGACCAAATATCACTTAGGCCACTGTTTTCCTAAGAAATTGGTGAGAGCAGTGTGTTCCCAAGGGCAGGGCAGTGGAGGTGGCCCAATCCCGGTGCAGAAGACAAACAGGATCACCACACACGGATAATCTTTTTGGGTGGTGGGCACCATGCAGTTTGTGGGATCTTAGTTCCCTGACCAGGGATTGAACCGGTTCCCCTTCCAGTGAAAGCATGGAGTCCTAACCCCTGGACAGCCAGAGAAGTCAGGACAGAGACTTTTGATACAAGTATTAACATGAGACTGAGTAAAAGCTGGTCTTATATGAATCATCATCCCCTAGTATTTCTAAATAACTACAGTCGTCAAACCTTCTTCCCCAAAAAAATCTTTTGTAGTCCAAGCTCTGCAAGTTTTTGTGGTTTAAATATAGGAGTATGGGGTATCTCATTTGAAGGCAAATTGGAAGTGGTCAAACAAGAGATGGCAAGGGTGAACGTCGACATTCTAGGAATCAGCGAACTAAAATGGACTGGAATGGGTGAATTTAACTCAGATGACCATTATATCTAGTACTGCGGGCAGGAACTCCTCAGAAGACATGGAGTAGCCATCATAGTCAACAAAAGAGTCCGAAATGCAGTACTTGGACGCAATCTCACAAACGACAGAATGATCTCTGTTCGTCTCCAAGGCAAACCATTCAATAGCACAGTTATCCAAGTCTCTGCCCCAAGCAGTAACGCTGAAGAAACTGAAGTTGAACGGTTTTATGAAGACCTACAAGACCTTTTAGAATGAACCCCCCAAAAAGATGTCCTTTTCATTAGAGGGGTCTGGAATGCAAAAGTAGGAAGTCAAGAAACACCTGGAGCAACAGGCAAATTTGGCCTTGGAGTGCAGAATGAAGCAGGGCAAAGACTAATAGAGTTTCGCCAAGAAAATGCACTGGTCACAGCAAATACCCTCTTCCAACAACACAAGTAAGACTCTACACATGGACATCACCAGATGGTCAACACCGAAATCAGATTGATTATATCCTTTGCCGCCAAAGATGGAGAAGCTCTATACAGTCAACAAAAACAAGACCAGGAGCAGACTGTGGCTCAGGTCATGAACTCCTTATTACCAAATCCAGACTCAAATGGAAGAAAATAGGGAAAAACCACTAGAGCATTCAGGTATGACTTCAATCAAATCCCTTATGCTTATGCAGTGGAAGTGAGAAATAGATTTAAGGGCCCAGATCTGATAGATAGAGTGCCTGATGAACTATGGAATGAGGTTGGTGACATTGTACAGGAGGCAGGGATCAAGACCACCCCCATGGAAAAGAAATGCAAAAAAGCACAATGGCTGTCTGGGGAGGCCTTACAAATAGCTGTGAAAAGAAGAGGAGCAAAAAGCAAAGGAGAAAAGCAAAGATATAAGCATCTGAATGCAGAGTTGGTGATGGACAGGGAGGCCTGGCGTGCTGTGACTCATGGGGTCACAAAGAGTCGGACACGACTGAGCGACTGAAGCGAACTAACGGGGAAACACACATAACACCAAAGAATTTATGTCTATTTTTTCCATTAAATAAAACAAATGCAGACTAATGTGAGAAGGAACTGTATTTGACACGACAATGGTGAGAGGGCCATCGCCCACACAGCAAAAGTAATGGTGAAAATTCTCCAAGATAAGCTTCAACAGTACGTAGACCAAGAACATTCCGATGTTTAAGCTGCATTGAGAAAAGGCAGAGGAACAAGAGATGCAATTGCCAACATCGGTTGGTTCATAGAAAAAGCAAGAGACATCCAGAGAAACATCTACTTCTGCTTTGCCAACTATGCCACAGCATTTGACTGGTGGATCACATCAAATTGTGGGCAATACTCAAAGAGATCGGTATACCTGACCAACTTCCCTGACTCTTGAGTAATCTGTATGCACGTCAAGAAGCAACATTTAGAACTGGACATGGAACAATGACTGGTTCCAAACTGGGAAAGGAGTACATCAAGGCTGTACATTGTAACCTTGCTTACTTAACTTATATTCAGAGTACATCATGTAAATATCAGATTGGATGAAGCACAAGATGGAATGAAGATTGCCAGGAGAAATATGAATAAATTCAGAAATGCAGACAACACCACGCTTAAGGCAGAAAGCATAAAGAAACCAAAGACCATCTTGATGAGGGTGAAAGAGGATAGAGAGAAAGCTAACTTAAATCAACATCCGAAAAACCAAGGTCATGGCATCCGGTCCAATCATGTTATGGCAAATAGAGGGGGAGACAATGGAAACAGTGACAGACTTTATTTTCGTGGGCTTCAACATCACAGCAGATGCTGACTGCAGCCATGAAATTAAAAGTCACTTGCTCCATGGAAGAAAAGCCATGACTGACCCAGAAAGCATATCAAAAAGCAGAGACATCACTTTGCTGCCAGAGGTCCCTATGTCAAAGCGAAGGTTGTTTCAGTAGCCGAATATGGATGTGATTGTTAGACCATAAAGACAGCTGAGGACTGAATAATTGATGCTTTTGAACTGTGGTGGTAGAGAAGATTTCTTGAGAGTCCCTTGGCCTGCAAGGAAATCAAACCCGTCAACCCTAACGGAAATCAATCCTGATTATTCACTAGAAGGACTGACATTGTAGCTGAAACTCCAGTTCTTTGTCCACCTGATGCAAAGAACTGACTCATTGGAAAAGATTCTGATGCTGGCAAGGAATGAAGGCCAGAGGAGAAGGAGATGACAGAGGATGAGATGGTTGGATGGCATCGGGGATTCGATGGACTTGAGTTTCAGCAAGCTCTGGGAGTTGGTGATGGACAGGGAAGCCTGGTGTGCTGCAGTCCATGGGGCTGCACAGAGTCATGTCGGGAGCCACGTCAGGCGTTACTGACAAAATGGAGGCACGGCCCAAAGCCCCTCTCTTTCTCCCACAAGCACGGACCTGGGATGAAGCAGTTGGGCCTTGTGATTCTGACTTTTTCTTTCCTCTCCTTGGCTGAGTTGACTACAAAGGAACATTAAGGTTCTTAATGTTCTTGAGAGGAGCACGAGAAGGCAGAAAGCCTTGTCTGCAGCTGTGCTCAGAGAAAAATTCATAAAGCTAATCCCTGACATTTGTTCAAGGACTTTTACAAAAGAGTGTTCCAGGATGAGCAAAGAGGTCAGCTTGAGGCCACGGGAGGGATTGCTATCTGAAGCCTATTTGTGAGGAAAATGTTTATGGCAAAGGCATTTACTGAATTTAGAGCTTAGAAATAATTAAATAGTTAGAAGTTAAAGATTTAAGGAACGCTGTAAGGGTAGCATATTTTATTATAGCTGATAGATTTAGGAAATTTAAAGATACTAATAGCTAGAAGCCTTTTTAAGAGATAGTGAGCTCAGGATGTTAGGGGCAAATAGGATTTAGAAAGATAAGAAACAAACGGAGGAATGTAGCATGAGTTACAATATAATCACAAGTTAACGATAGGACACATTAAGAGGAAGTAGATAATAGATGGTAAAGCTGAGTCCGAGAGAATCGCTGAAGCAGGAACTCTGTTTGAAGAGCAACAATGATTTATGGAGATAATAAATCTGAATATGATAAGAAAACTGAAAATGTCAAACTTCTGACCTAATGCTTTTGTAAAAGTATAAAAGAAAACCTTAAACTTGAAATAAATGTGCAGTCCAGGAAAACTGAGAGGCTGCGTCGTTACTCGCGGACACCATCCCTCCCTTCAGATTGAATCCCTGGCTGCTGGAGCTGGACTCTGGCAGAGTCAGGCACAACTGAACGACTGAAAAGAACTGATTGCAATAGGGAGAATGTTTTGAACACACGTTCTTAACATGTCTCAAAATGGAAGAGAAAATGATATTTCTTTAACATGAAAGGATAAGCAGGGTGAGCAACAACTCTGTGTGTGTGTGTGTGTGTGTGAGTTTGTGTATCTGTGTGTGTGTGTATGTGTGTGTGTGTGTGTGTGTGTGTGTGTGTGGGTCTGTGAGAGATGGGGCAAGAGGTGGGGATGGATGAACAGACAGCTTGATGGAGCAGTGTGACAGGAAGTGTTTCTTTCTGTAGTGAGCTGATTCTTAGAATGAGCTGTTAAGGGAGCCAGAAAGGTCTGACGCTTAGTGCTTGCTCAAGCTTGGGGGAAAGCTGAAGTTCAGAGGAGAGATGGTTGGTTAAAGCTTAGCCAAGCCAAATCAGTGGGTATATTATGGATGACTGTGAGCACTTGGCCAGTCTCTGCTGTTGTTTAAGAGAGGCAAAGTCAGCCCTTAGACAGTATTGTTGTTACCAAAATTGCCAGTCCATGTGCTTGATGCAGAATGAGGCCCATCAAAACTTAAGGTTTGAGTTTGGGATAGGGAAAGGTTTATTACAGATTCATACAAGGATGAGGGTGGCTCTTGCCCTAAGAACCCAAAGTTACTGAACGTGTTCAGTAAGTATGTTTAACAGCAAAGGTTAGAGAAAGTTGTGGTAAGTTGTTTGAGACTTCGTGGTGTCACACCCTTTGTGCTTAAGGTTAGGTCATGGTCAGGTAATGATGTTCCTAAATATCTCTATCAGATGGATGTCATTTTCTGTCCTGACAAGAGAGGGCAAAGTCTCAAGGAACAACTTTCCCCATGAAATGTCCCATCCTGGTCAAACAGAAACAGGTTTCAGTTGGCAGCTCCTTCAGGGCAAGCTTCCCATATTCTACCCAGCTCTCATCCTCGATGGAGCCAGGTACCCAACACAATAGGTCCTGTCTCCTCAAGCTGTCCAACTGAGGAGACCAGTTCTCACAGACTGAGACCCAGAAAGATGGCCACCTGCTATTAAGTTGCA
Source organism: Capricornis sumatraensis (assembly GCF_032405125.1). NCBI lineage: Eukaryota > Metazoa > Chordata > Mammalia > Artiodactyla > Bovidae > Capricornis > Capricornis sumatraensis. The sequence goes on along the minus strand of NC_091092.1, from coordinate 60,266,481 downwards.
GAGACAGGGATGGGGGAGAGGTTCACCGCTCCTCACGGCCTGGGCCAAGGCTAGTGGAGGGACTTAGTGAGGGCTCTGAATCACTAAAGGATGTAGTCCCCAGTCTATTCCCTGGGACCATCCAGCTCACCCACTGGCGCAACGTTGGGTGATCTCCAGGCCCTCCAAAAGCATGCCAGAATCTCTCTTCTCTCACTTTCCACCTGATGACCACCACACCACCCTTACTTAATCACTTCCCCAATGGTCCCTCATTGACAGTAACTGTGGGCAGGGCCCACTGAGGTGTTAATCAATAGCTGAGCAGGACGATGAATGGCCACTCCTTAACAGTTGGCGGCTTGTAAATGGGGCCACCTGAGGCACCAAGCAAGGCTGAGCCACACCTGTTGCCTAGGAACAGGGTGGGTTGAAAAGAAGCACACCAATGGCGAACTGCATAGGGCTGTGCTCACTCTGCTCTGTTACACTGTGCATAGAATAAGAATCACTGTGAGGTTAAGGTTTGTCAAAGTCGTTCTCAAGGTGGGCTGGCTTTCACATTCTTGTTGGCTTTGAAATATTAGCTATGCTATATGCGGCACATGTGATCATGTGGCAGCTGTGGGAGGGGCATATAGATGAGCACGGCTCACAGGCATGCCTGGCAATACAATGAAAAGAATGATGTACCAAAGTTAAAGAAGCCTGTGAAATCAAATCCTGATTAGGAACAGAGTCAATTAAATAGAGTAAAGCACACTGGACCCAACGTCCCCTTAGGTAACAGAGCAGCATGAGCACAGCCCTTAGCAGGTAGCCATTGCTGTGCCTGATGACTCCACATCCTGTTACTAAGCAACCGGTCTTGCCTAGCGATTGGACAGTGCAACCCTGGGCCCTGCCCATAAGCAACCAACTATCAATGAGGTACCTACTGGTACTTCTCCTGCTCAGCTATTGGTCAGCTCCACAGTGGGCCCTATCTGATGATCACTGTTAATGTGGGCCCACTGGGGAAGTGACTCACTCAAGAGTTAGGGGCAGAGTGGTAAACGGACTCTTGCCTTTGGGCACCTTCCTTTTCTTTTCTTCATTTTTTTGTAAATCGGGAATGTATTTCTGGTAGATGGGGCAAGGTGAGTTTCCCTCGTCAATATGAGTGTTGAAGTGTCCCCAACAATATTAGTGGAGGAGGCATTTAACACTTTCTTTGCTCTAAAGTGTAATCTTATGGAGACGGTGTATAGATCTTGGGGCAACGGAGTGAAGATGCACCAAGCCTTGGGGTCTCTAAAGCTCATTGGAGTAGAAAAAACTTCCAACCTGTTCTTAATTACCTGCTTGTTCTTCAGTTCCTTAAGCCCCTCAAGAACCCCTGATAGGAAGAGGGTGGTCTAAAGATGAAGTGACTAGAGGACTCTGAAGTGCTGAAATGGGATGAAAAGTGTTTGGAAGAGGTTCATACAGGGATGGAGGGGGCAGGAGTGTGGAAGGGGGACATCCAAGTCCAAGAATAAAGGGCACTGAAGGAAAGTCTGAGGGTCATGAGAAGAAACACCATGCCCCTGAATCACCACTCCCCAGAATCAAACACACAGAGGGGTCAAGGGTGGGAAAGGTGTATCATGGCCTCCCTCAGCACCCACTAACCCATGTTGATGGGCACAGTGGTACATTGTGATGTCTAAGACCCCAAAGCCACCATTGGCTGGGGGAGTGCCTAGCTGACCAATCAGAGTGAAGGGTGTGGCTCCTCATTGTCCTGGGAAGGTATATATAGGGAGGTCAGAGGCAGAGATTCTGGGTTAGGCCACTTCATGGTGTCATCATGGCTACGGTAACCAGGAAGCCACGGCAGCCAAGAAGAGTTGCAGTGCGGTTTGCTTCCAGCATGAAAGGAAGAAAGAAGACCCTTTGGCAACGGAGATACAGAGGCAGTGTCAAGGTAAGATGATTCCATCGACACTCCCCAGGTTCTCCATTGACTTTGGTGCCCAAGACCTCTACACTGCCCTTGCCTGGCGCAAAAGTCCTCATCAGGCCACCTCCCTTTTCATGAAATCTCCCTTCCAACTCAGTTGTTATACTCTTTCCTCAAAACTCATACCCTTCTTTTGTCTTTCAAGGCACGAAATATGACCGTGAGCGTCAGAAGACCTCTAAAAGGAACCTTGAGAAAGAAAATCCGATCGTACGCCACTCCGTCGAAGAAGGTGAAGAAAACAAGAGAAGCAAACTGTTTTCTCCGTTCCTGTGCACGTGAGAACCTGAACCAAAGCCGCAAAAGGTACCAAACTAGGAGTCAGAGTCAAAGAAGGAGGCAGAATCAAAAGAGAAGATAAGCTCAGCCACCCCAGAATGAGAGACCCTGGAGAAGTACAACCTGGGCAGCCAGTAACTGAATAGAAAAGGTCAGACAGTTTAGAATTGTGTCTCCAGTGGTCTGCTTTCTTAGCAATGGTTAACCAGGAAAAGACTGACTCTCACACTAACATAGTAAACTGATGGCTGCGATTAAAATAAACATCGAATGGTGAGAAGATGATATTTGTGTGTGTGTGAATTTTCTGATGGGAAGGGAGGGAAGGAAGAAAAGAGGTGGGCACCTGAGTGGGGAGGGGTGCGCGGTCCCGAGAGATTGGGGGACAGACCCTGAGGTCCCCAGTTAGCCAGAGAGGAGAGGCCTGGACTGGGTCAGGAGTCTGCACTGAAGATGGCGAACCCTGCTTAGCAATTGATCTCAGCGGCAAGGAGTAGTGGTGTGGTGTTACTGCCATTGTTTGGGGTGTGGAATGACATTAGGGTCTAGATTGCCAGAACCCAGATGGGAAGAGGGTTTCACATGGGGATGGTGAATGTCATAGTTCCCCTGAGAGAGGCAGGCAGAAATCACATCCTGGCCACTTATGTCATCATGGGCTTTGTTGCATCACTCACCTTTGCTGTCAGCTAAAGGTGCTCAGGAGGCACAAAATGCTGATACAACTGAAACCCACAACCAGCACTCCCAAAGATTAAAATAATGTTTGGAGGGAACAGACCAAATATCACTTAGGCCACTGTTTTCCTAAGAAATTGGTGGGAGCAGTGTGTTCCCAAGGGCAGGGCAGTGGAGGTGGCCCAATCCCGGTGCAGAAGACAAACAGGATCACCACACACGGATAATCTTTTTGGGTGGTGGGCACCATGCAGTTTGTGGGATCTTAGTTCCCTGACCAGGGATTGAACCGGTTCCCCTTCCAGTGAAAGCATGGAGTCCTAACCCCTGGACAGCCAGAGAAGTCAGGACAGAGACTTTTGATACAAGTATTAACATGAGACTGAGTAAAAGCTGGTCTTATATGAATCATCATCCCCTAGTATTTCTAAATAACTACAGTCGTCAAACCTTCTTCCCCCAAAAAATCTTTTGTAGTCCAAGCTCTGCAAGTTTTTGTGGTTTAAATATAAGAGTATGGGGTATCTCATTTGAAGGCAAATTGGAAGTGGTCAAACAAGAGATGGCAAGGGTGAACGTCGACATTCTAGGAATCAGCGAACTAAAATGGACTGGAATGGGTGAATTTAACTCAGATGACCATTATATCTAGTACTGCGGGCAGGAACTCCTCAGAAGACATGGAGTAGCCATCATAGTCAACAAAAGAGTCCGAAATGCAGTACTTGGACGCAATCTCACAAACGACAGAATGATCTCTGTTCGTCTCCAAGGCAAACCATTCAATAGCACAGTTATCCAAGTCTCTGCCCCAAGCAGTAACGCTGAAGAAACTGAAGTTGAACGGTTTTATGAAGACCTACAAGACCTTTTAGAACGAACCCCCCAAAAAGATGTCCTTTTCATTAGAGGGGTCTGGAATGCAAAAGTAGGAAGTCAAGAAACACCTGGAGCAACAGGCAAATTTGGCCTTGGAGTGCAGAATGAAGCAGGGCAAAGACTAATAGAGTTTCGCCAAGAAAATGCACTGGTCACAGCAAATACCCTCTTCCAACAACACAAGTAAGACTCTACACATGGACATCACCAGATGGTCAACACCGAAATCAGATTGATTATATCCTTTGCCGCCAAAGATGGAGAAGCTCTATACAGTCAACAAAAACAAGACCAGGAGCAGACTGTGGCTCAGGTCATGAACTCCTTATTACCAAATCCAGACTCAAATGGAAGAAAATAGGGAAAAACCACTAGAGCATTCAGGTATGACTTCAATCAAATCCCTTATGCTTATGCAGTGGAAGTGAGAAATAGATTTAAGGGCCCAGATCTGATAGATAGAGTGCCTGATGAACTATGGAATGAGGTTGGTGACATTGTACAGGAGGCAGGGATCAAGACCACCCCCATGGAAAAGAAATGCAAAAAAGCACAATGGCTGTCTGGGGAGGCCTTACAAATAGCTGTGAAAAGAAGAGGAGCAAAAAGCAAAGGAGAAAAGCAAAGATATAAGCATCTGAATGCAGAGTTGGTGATGGACAGGGAGGCCTGGCGTGCTGTGACTCATGGGGTCACAAAGAGACGGACACGACTGAGCGACTGAAGTGAACTAAAGGGGAAACACACATGACACCAAAGAATTTATGTCAATTTTTTCCATTAAATAAAACAAATGCAGACTAATGTGAGAAGGAACTTTATTTGACATGACAATGGTGAGAGGGCCATCGCCCACACAGCAAAAGTAATGGTGAAAATTCTCCAAGATAAGCTTCAACAGTACGTAGACCAAGAACATTCCGATGTTTAAGCTGCATTGAGAAAAGGCAGAGGAACAAGAGATGCAATTGCCAACATCGGTTGGTTCATAGAAAAAGCAAGAGACATCCAGAGAAACATCTACTTCTGCTTTGCCAACTATGCCACAGCATTTGACTGGTGGATCACATCAAATTGTGGGCAATACTCAAAGAGATCGGTATACCTGACCAACTTCCCTGACTCTTGAGTAATCTGTATGCACGTCAAGAAGCAACATTTAGAACTGGACATGGAACAATGACTGGTTCCAAACTGGGAAAGGAGTACATCAAGGCTGTACATTGTAACCTTGCTTACTTAACTTATATTCAGAGTACATCATGTAAATATCAGATTGGATGAAGCACAAGATGGAATGAAGATTGCCAGGAGAAATATGAATAAATTCAGAAATGCAGACAACACCACGCTTAAGGCAGAAAGCATAAAGAAACCAAAGACCATCTTGATGAGGGTGAAAGAGGATAGAGAGAAAGCTAACTTAAATCAACATCCGAAAAACCAAGGTCATGGCATCCGGTCCAATCATGTTATGGCAAATAGAGGGGGAGACAATGGAAACAGTGACAGACTTTATTTTCGTGGGCTTCAACATCACAGCAGATGCTGACTGCAGCCATGAAATTAAAAGTCACTTGCTCCATGGAAGAAAAGCCATGACTGACCCAGAAAGCATATCAAAAAGCAGAGACATCACTTTGCTGCCAGAGGTCCGTATGTCAAAGCGAAGGTTTTTTCAGTAGCCGAATATGGATGTGATTGTTAAACCATAAAGACAGCTGAGGACTGAATAATTGATGCTTTTGAACTGTGGTGGTAGAGCAGATTTCTTGAGAGTCCCTTGGCCTGCAAGGAAATCAAACCCGTCAACCCTAACGGAAATCAATCCTGATTATTCACTAGAAGGACTGACATTGTAGCTGAAACTCCAGTTCTTTGTCCACCTGATGCAAAGAACTGACTCATTGGAAAAGATTCTGATGCTGGCAAGGAATGAAGGCCAGAGGAGAAGGAGATGACAGAGGATGAGATGGTTGGATGGCATCGGGGATTCGATGGACTTGAGTTTCAGCAAGCTCTGGGAGTTGGTGATGGACAGGGAAGCCTGGTGTGCTGCAGTCCATGGGGCTGCACAGAGTCATGTCGGGAGCCACGTCAGGCGTTACTGACAAAATGGAGGCACGGCCCAAAGCCCCTCTCTTTCTCCCACAAGCACAGACCTGGGATGAAGCAGTTGGGCCTTGTGATTCTGACTTTTTCTTTCCTCTCCTTGGCTGAGTTGACTACAAAGGAACATTAAGGTTCTTAATGTTCTTGAGAGGAGCACGAGAAGGCAGAAAGCCTTGTCTGCAGCTGTGCTCAGAGAAAAATTCATAAAGCTAATCCCTGACATTTGTTCAAGGACTTTTACAAAAGAGTGTTCCAGGATGAGCAAAGAGGTCAGCTTGAGGCCACGGGAGGGATTGCTATCTGAAGCCTATTTGTGAGGAAAATGTTTATGGCAAAGGCATTTACTGAATTTAGAGCTTAGAAATAATTAAATAGTTAGAAGTTAAAGATTAAAGGAATGCTGTAAGGGTAGCATATTTTATTATAGCTGATAGATTTAGGAAATTTAAAGATACTAATAGCTAGAAGCCTTTTTAAGAGATAGTGAGCTCAGGATGTTAGGGGCAAATAGGATTTAGAAAGATAAGAAACAAACGGAGGAATGTAGCATGAGTTACAATATAATCACAAGTTAACGATAGGACACATTAAGAGGAAGTAGATAATAGATGGTAAAGCTGAGTCCGAGAGAATCGCTGAAGCAGGAACTCTGTTTGAAGAGCAACAATGATTTATGGAGATAATCAATCTGAATGTGATAAGAAAACTGAAAATGTCAAACTTCTGACCTAATGCTTTTGTAAAAGTATAAAAGAAAACCTTAAACTTGAAATAAATGTGCAGTCCAGGAAAACTGAGAGGCTGCGTCGTTACTCGCGGACACCATCCCTCCCTTCAGATTGAATCCCTGGCTGCTGGAGCTGGACTCTGGCAGAGTCGGGCACAACTGAACGACTGAAAAGAACTGATTGCAATAGGGAGAATGTTTTGAACACACGTTCTTAACATGTCTCAAAATGGAAGAGAAAATGATATTTCTTTAACATGAAAGGATAAGCAGGGTGAGCAACAACTCTGTGTGTGTGTGTGTGTGTGTGAGTTTGTGTATCTGTGTGTGTGTGTGTATGTTTGTGTGTGTGTGTGTGTCTGTGAGAGATGGGGCAAGAGGTGGGGATGGATGAACAGACAGCTTGATGGAGCAGTGTGACAGGAAGTGTTTCTTTCTGTAGTGAGCTGATTCTTAGAATGAGCTGTTAAGGGAGCCAGAAAGGTCTGACGCTTAGTGCTTGCTCAAGCTTGGGGGAAAGCTGAAGTTCAGAGGAGAGAAGGTTGGTTAAAGCTTAGCCAAGCCAAATCAGTGGGTATATTATGGATGACTGTGAGCACTTGGCCAGTCTCTGCTGTTGTTTAAGAGAGGCAAAGTCAGCCCTTAGACAGTATTGTTGTTACCAAAATTGCCAGTCCATGTGCTTGATGCAGAATGAGGCCCATCAAAACTTAAGGTTTGAGTTTGGGACAGGGAAAGGTTTATTACAGATTCATACAAGGATGAGGGTGGCTCTTGCCCTAAGAACCCAAAGTTACTGAACGTGTTCAGTAAGTATGTTTAACAGCAAAGGTTAGAGAAAGTTGTGGTAAGTTGTTTGAGACTTCGTGGTGTCACACCCTTTGTGCTTAAGGTTAGGTCATGGTCAGGTAATGATGTTCCTAAATATCTCTATCAGATGGATGTCATTTTCTGTCCTGACAAGAGAGGGCAAAGTCTCAAGGAACAACTTTCCCCATGAAATGTCCCATCCTGGTCAAACAGAAACAGGTTTCAATTGGCAGCTCCTTCAGGGCAAGCTTCCCATATTCTACCCAGCTCTCATCCTCGATGGAGCCAGGTACCCAACACAATAGGTCCTGTCTCCTCAAGCTGTCCAACTGAGGAGACCAGTTCTCACAGACTGAGACCCAGAAAGATGGCCACCTGCTATTAAGTTGCAGAGACAGGGATGGGGGAGAGGTTCACCGCTCCTCACGGCCTGGGCCAAGGCTAGTGGAGGGACTTAGTGAGGGCTCTGAATCACTAAAGGATGTAGTCCCCAGTCTATTCCCTGGGACCATCCAGCTCACCCACTGGCGCAACGTTGGGTGATCTCCAGGCCCTCCAAAAGCATGCCAGAATCTCTCTTCTCTCACTTTCCACCTGATGACCACCACACCACCCTTACTTAATCACTTCCCCAATGGTCCCTCATTGACAGTAACTGTGGGCAGGGCCTACTGAGGTGTTAATCAATAGCTGAGCAGGACGATGAATGGCCACTCCTTAACAGTTGGCGGCTTGTAAATGGGGCCACCTGAGGCACCAAGCAAGGCTGAGCCACACCTGTTGCCTAGGAACAGGGTGGGTTGAAAAGAAGCACACCAATGGCGAACTGCATAGGGCTGTGCTCACTCTGCTCTGTTACACTGTGCATAGAATAAGAATCACTGTGAGGTTAAGGTTTGTCAAAGTCGTTCTCAAGGTGGGCTGGCTTTCACATTCTTGTTGGCTTTGAAATATTAGCTATGCTATATGCGGCACATGTGATCATGTGGCAGCTGTGGGAGGGGCATATAGATGAGCACGGCTCACAGGCATGCCTGGCAATACAATGAAAAGAATGATGTACCAAAGTTAAAGAAGCCTGTGAAATCAAATCCTGATTAGGAACAGAGTCAATTAAATAGAGTAAAGCACACTGGACCCAACGTCCCCTTAGGTAACAGAGCAGCATGAGCACAGCCCTTAGCAGGTAGCCATTGCTGTGCCTGATGACTCCACATCCTGTTACTAAGCAACCGGTCTTGCCTAGCGATTGGACAGTGCAACCCTGGGCCCTGCCCATAAGCAACCAACTATCAATGAGGTACCTACTGGTACTTCTCCTGCTCAGCTATTGGTCAGCTCCACAGTGGGCCCTATCTGATGATCACTGTTAATGTGGGCCCACTGGGGAAGTGACTCACTCAAGAGTTAGGGGCAGAGTGGTAAACGGACTCTTGCCTTTGGGCACCTTCCTTTTCTTTTCTTCATTATTTTGTAAATCGGGAATGTATTTCTGGTAGATGGGGCAAGGTGAGTTTCCCTCCTCAATATGAGAGTTGAAGTGTCCCCAACAATATTAGTGGAGGAGGCATTTAACACTTTCTTTGCTCTGAAGTGTAATCTTATGGAGACGGTGTATAGATCTTGGGGCAACGGACTGAAGATGCACCAAGCCTTGGGGTCTCTAAAGCTCATTGGAGTAGAAAAAACTTCCAACCTGTTCTTAATTACCTGCTTGTTCTTCAGTTCCTTAAGCCCCTCAAGAACCCCTGATAGGAAGAGGGTGGTCTAAAGATGAAGTGACTAGAGGACTCTGAAGTGCTGAAATGGGATGAAAAGTGTTTGGCAGAGGTTCATACAGGGATGGAGGGGGCAGGAGTGTGGAAGGGGGACATCCAAGTCCAAGAATAAAGGGCACTGAAGGAAAGTCTGAGGGTCATGAGAAGAAACACCATGCCCCTGAATCACCACTCCCCAGAATCAAACACACAGAGGGGTCAAGGTTGGGAAAGGTGTATCATGGCCTCCCTCAGCACCCACTAACCCATGTTGATGGGCACAGTGGTACATTGTGATGTCTAAGACCCCAAAGCCACCATTGGCTGGGGGAGTGCCTAGCTGACCAATCAGAGTGAAGGGTGTGGCTCCTCATTGTCCTGGGAAGGTATATATAGGGAGGTCAGAGGCAGAGATTCTGGGTTAGGCCACTTCATGGTGTCATCATGGCTACGGTAACCAGGAAGCCACGGCAGCCAAGAAGAGTTGCAGTGCGGTTTGCTTCCAGCATGAAAGGAAGAAAGAAGACCCTTTGGCAACGGAGATACAGAGGCAGTGTCAAGGTAAGATGATTCCATCGACACTCCCCAGGTTCTCCATTGACTTTGGTGCCCAAGACCTCTACACTGCCCTTGCCTGGCGCAAAAGTCCTCATCAGGCCACCTCCCTTTTCATGAAATCTCCCTTCCAACTCAGTTGTTATACTCTTTCCTCAAAACTCATACTCTTCTTTTGTCTTTCAAGGCACGAAATAAGACCGTGAGCGTCAGAAGACCTCTAAAAGGAACCTTGAGAAAGAAAATCCGATCGTACGCCACTCCGTCGAAGAAGGTGAAGAAAACAAGAGAAGCAAACTGTTTTCTCCGTTCCTGTGCACGTGAGAACCTGAACCAAAGCCGCAAAAGGTACCAAACTAGGAGTCAGAGTCAAAGAAGGAGGCAGAATCAAAAGAGAAGATAAGCTCAGCCACCCCAGAATGAGAGACCCTGGAGAAGTACAACCTGGGCAGCCAGTAACTGAATAGAAAAGGTCAGACAGTTTAGAATTGTGTCTCCAGTGGTCTGCTTTCTTAGCAATGGTTAACCAGGAAAAGACTGACTCTCACACTAACATAGTAAACTGATGGCTGCGATTAAAATAAACATCGAATGGTGAGAAGATGATATTTGTGTGTGTGTGAATTTTCTGATGGGAAGGGAGGGAAGGAAGAAAAGAGGTGGGCACCTGAGTGGGGAGGGGTGCGCGGTCCCGAGAGATTGGGGGACAGACCCTGAGGTCCCCAGTTAGCCAGAGAGGAGAGGCCTGGACTGGGTCAGGAGTCTGCACTGAAGATGGCGAACCCTGCTTAGCAATTGATCTCAGCGGCAAGGAGTAGTGGTGTGGTGTTACTGCCATTGTTTGGGGTGTGGAATGACATTAGGGTCTAGATTGCCAGAACCCAGATGGGAAGAGGGTTTCACATGGGGATGGTGAATGTCATAGTTCCCCTGAGAGAGGCAGGCAGAAATCACATCCTGGCCACTTATGTCATCATGGGCTTTGTTGCATCACTCACCTTTGCTGTCAGCTAAAGGTGCTCAGGAGGCACAAAATGCTGATACAACTGAAACCCACAACCAGCACTCCCAAAGATTAAAATAATGTTTGGAGGGAACAGACCAAATATCACTTAGGCCACTGTTTTCCTAAGAAATTGGTGGGAGCAGTGTGTTCCCAAGGGCAGGGCAGTGGAGGTGGCCCAATCCCGGTGCAGAAGACAAACAGGATCACCACACACGGATAATCTTTTTGGGTGGTGGGCACCATGCAGTTTGTGGGATCTTAGTTCCCTGACCAGGGATTGAACCGGTTCCCCTTCCAGTGAAAGCATGGAGTCCTAACCCCTGGACAGCCAGAGAAGTCAGGACAGAGACTTTTGATACAAGTATTAACATGAGACTGAGTAAAAGCTGGTCTTATATGAATCATCATCCCCTAGTATTTCTAAATAACTACAGTCGTCAAACCTTCTTCCCCCAAAAAATCTTTTGTAGTCCAAGCTCTGCAAGTTTTTGTGGTTTAAATATAAGAGTATGGGGTATCTCATTTGAAGGCAAATTGGAAGTGGTCAAACAAGAGATGGCAAGGGTGAACGTCGACATTCTAGGAATCAGCGAACTAAAATGGACTGGAATGGGTGAATTTAACTCAGATGACCATTATATCTAGTACTGCGGGCAGGAACTCCTCAGAAGACATGGAGTAGCCATCATAGTCAACAAAAGAGTCCGAAATGCAGTACTTGGACGCAATCTCACAAACGACAGAATGATCTCTGTTCGTCTCCAAGGCAAACCATTCAATAGCACAGTTATCCAAGTCTCTGCCCCAAGCAGTAATGCTGAAGAAACTGAAGTTGAACGGTTTTATGAAGACCTACAAGACCTTTTAGAACGAACCCCCCAAAAAGATGTCCTTTTCATTAGAGGGGTCTGGAATGCAAAAGTAGAAAGTCAAGAAACACCTGGAGCAACAGGCAAATTTGGCCTTGGAGTGCAGAATGAAGCAGGGCAAAGACTAATAGAGTTTCGCCAAGAAAATGCACTGGTCACAGCAAATACCCTCTTCCAACAACACAAGTAAGACTCTACACATGGACATCACCAGATGGTCAACACCGAAATCAGATTGATTATATCCTTTGCCGCCAAAGATGGAGAAGCTCTATACAGTCAACAAAAACAAGACCAGGAGCAGACTGTGGCTCAGGTCATGAACTCCTTATTACCAAATCCAGACTCAAATGGAAGAAAATAGGGAAAAACCACTAGAGCATTCAGGTATGACTTCAATCAAATCCCTTATGCTTATGCAGTGGAAGTGAGAAATAGATTTAAGGGCCCAGATCTGATAGATAGAGTGCCTGATGAACTATGGAATGAGGTTGGTGACATTGTACAGGAGGCAGGGATCAAGACCACCCCCATGGAAAAGAAATGCAATAAAGCACAATGGCTGTCTGGGGAGGCCTTACAAATAGCTGTGAAAAGAAGAGGAGCAAAAAGCAAAGGAGAAAAGCAAAGATATAAGCATCTGAATGCAGAGTTGGTGATGGACAGGGAGGCCTGGCGTGCTGTGACTCATGGGGTCACAAAGAGACGGACACGACTGAGCGACTGAAGTGAACTAACGGGGAAACACACATGACACCAAAGAATTTATGTCTATTTTTGCCATTAAATAAAACAAATGCAGACTAATGTGAGAAGGAACTTTATTTGACATGACAATGGTGAGAGGGCCATCGCCCACACAGCAAAAGTAATGGTGAAAATTCTCCAAGATAAGCTTCAACAGTACGTAGACCAAGAACATTCCGATGTTTAAGCTGCATTGAGAAAAGGCAGAGGAACAAGAGATGCAATTGCCAACATCGGTTGGTTCATAGAAAAAGCAAGAGACATCCAGAGAAACATCTACTTCTGCTTTGCCAACTATGCCACAGCATTTGACTGGTGGATCACATCAAATTGTGGGCAATACTCAAAGAGATCGGTATACCTGACCAACTTCCCTGACTCTTGAGTAATCTGTATGCACGTCAAGAAGCAACATTTAGAACTGGACATGGAACAATGACTGGTTCCAAACTGGGAAAGGAGTACATCAAGGCTGTACATTGTAACCTTGCTTACTTAACTTAGATTCAGAGTACATCATGTAAATATCAGATTGGATGAAGCACAAGATGGAATGATGATTGCCAGGAGAAATATGAATAAATTCAGAAATGCAGACAACACCACGCTTAAGGCAGAAAGCATAAAGAAACCAAAGACCATCTTGATGAGGGTGAAAGAGGATAGAGAGAAAGCTAACTTAAATCAACATCCGAAAAACCAAGGTCATGGCATCCGGTCCAATCATGTTATGGCAAATAGAGGGGGAGACAATGGAAACAGTGACAGACTTTATTTTCGTGGGCTTCAACATCACAGCAGATGCTGACTGCAGCCATGAAATTAAAAGTCACTTGCTCCATGGAAGAAAAGCCATGACTGACCCAGAAAGCATATCAAAAAGCAGAGACATCACTTTGCTGCCAGAGGTCCGTATGTCAAAGCGAAGGTTTTTTCAGTAGCCGAATATGGATGTGATTGTTAAACCATAAAGACAGCTGAGGACTGAATAATTGATGCTTTTGAACTGTGGTGGTAGAGCAGATTTCTTGAGAGTCCCTTGGCCTGCAAGGAAATCAAACCCGTCAACCCTAACGGAAATCAATCCTGATTATTCACTAGAAGGACTGACATTGTAGCTGAAACTCCAGTTCTTTGTCCACCTGATGCAAAGAACTGACTCATTGGAAAAGATTCTGATGCTGGCAAGGAATGAAGGCCAGAGGAGAAGGAGATGACAGAGGATGAGATGGTTGCATGGCATCGGGGATTCGATGGACTTGAGTTTCAGCAAGCTCTGGGAGTTGGTGATGGACAGGGAAGCCTGGTGTGCTGCAGTCCATGGGGCTGCACAGAGTCATGTCGGGAGCCACGTCAGGCGTTACTGACAAAATGGAGGCACGGCCCAAAGCCCCTCTCTTTCTCCCACAAGCACGGACCTGGGATGAAGCAGTTGGGCCTTGTGATTCTGACTTTTTCTTTCCTCTCCTTGGCTGAGTTGACTACAAAGGAACATTAAGGTTCTTAATGTTCTTGAGAGGAGCACGAGAAGGCAGAAAGCCTTGTCTGCAGCTGTGCTCAGAGAAAAATTCATAAAGCTAATCCCTGACATTTGTTCAAGGACTTTTACAAAAGAGTGTTCCAGGATGAGCAAAGAGGTCAGCTTGAGGCCACGGGAGGGATTGCTATCTGAAGCCTATTTGTGAGGAAAATGTTTATGGCAAAGGCATTTACTGAATTTAGAGCTTAGAAATAATTAAATAGTTAGAAGTTAAAGATTTAAGGAATGCTGTAATGGTAGCCTATTTTATTATAGCTGATAGATTTAGGAAATTTAAAGATACTAATAGCTAGAAGCCTTTTTAAGAGATAGTGAGCTCAGGATGTTAGGGGCAAATAGGATTTAGAAAGATAAGAAACAAACGGAGGAATGTAGCATGAGTTACAATATAATCACAAGTTAACGATAGGACACATTAAGAGGAAGTAGATAATAGATGGTAAAGCTGAGTCCGAGAGAATCGCTGAAGCAGGAACTCTGTTTGAAGAGCAACAATGATTTATGGAGATAATCAATCTGAATGTGATAAGAAAACTGAAAATGTCAAACTTCTGACCTAATGCTTTTGTAAAAGTATAAAAGAAAACCTTAAACTTGAAATAAATGTGCAGTCCAGGAAAACTGAGAGGCTGCGTGGTTACTCGCGGACACCATCCCTCCCTTCAGATTGAATCCCTGGCTGCTGGAGCTGGACTCTGGCAGAGTCGGGCACAACTGAACGACTGAAAAGAACTGATTGCAATAGGGAGAATGTTTTGAACACACGTTCTTAACATGTCTCAAAATGGAAGAGAAAATGATATTTCTTTAACATGAAAGGATAAGCAGGGTGAGCAACAACTCTGTGTGTGTATGTGTGTGTGTGTGTGTGTGTGTGAGTTTGTGTATCTGTGTGTGTGTGTGTATGTGTGTGTGTGTGTGTGTGTCTGTGAGAGATGGGGCAAGAGGTGGGGATGGATGAACAGACAGCTTGATGGAGCAGTGTGACAGGAAGTGTTTCTTTCTGTAGTGAGCTGATTCTTAGAATGAGCTGTTAAGGGAGCCAGAAAGGTCTGACGCTTAGTGCTTGCTCAAGCTTGGGGGAAAGCTGAAGTTCAGAGGAGAGAAGGTTGGTTAAAGCTTAGCCAAGCCAAATCAGTGGGTATATTATGGATGACTGTGAGCACTTGGCCAGTCTCTGCTGTTGTTTAAGAGAGGCAAAGTCAGCCCTTAGACAGTATTGTTGTTACCAAAATTGCCAGTCCATGTGCTTGATGCAGAATGAGGCCCATCAAAACTTAAGGTTTGAGTTTGGGACAGGGAAAGGTTTATTACAGATTCATACAAGGATGAGGGTGGCTCTTGCCCTAAGAACCCAAAGTTACTGAACGTGTTCAGTAAGTATGTTTAACAGCAAAGGTTAGAGAAAGTTGTGGTAAGTTGTTTGAGACTTCGTGGTGTCACACCCTTTGTGCTTAAGGTTAGGTCATGGTCAGGTAATGATGTTCCTAAATATCTCTATCAGATGGATGTCATTTTCTGTCCTGACAAGAGAGGGCAAAGTCTCAAGGAACAACTTTCCCCATGAAATGTCCCATCCTGGTCAAACAGAAACAGGTTTCAATTGGCAGCTCCTTCAGGGCAAGCTTCCCATATTCTACCCAGCTCTCATCCTCGATGGAGCCAGGTACCCAACACAATAGGTCCTGTCTCCTCAAGCTGTCCAACTGAGGAGACCAGTTCTCACAGACTGAGACCCAGAAAGATGGCCACCTGCTATTAAGTTGCAGAGACAGGGATGGGGGAGAGGTTCACCGCTCCTCACGGCCTGGGCCAAGGCTAGTGGAGGGACTTAGTGAGGGCTCTGAATCACTAAAGGATGTAGTCCCCAGTCTATTCCCTGGGACCATCCAGCTCACCCACTGGCGCAACGTTGGGTGATCTCCAGGCCCTCCAAAAGCATGCCAGAATCTCTCTTCTCTCACTTTCCACCTGATGACCACCACACCACCCTTACTTAATCACTTCCCCAATGGTCCCTCATTGACAGTAACTGTGGGCAGGGCCTACTGAGGTGTTAATCAATAGCTGAGCAGGACGATGAATGGCCACTCCTTAACAGTTGGCGGCTTGTAAATGGGGCCACCTGAGGCACCAAGCAAGGCTGAGCCACACCTGTTGCCTAGGAACAGGGTGGGTTGAAAAGAAGCACACCAATGGCGAACTGCATAGGGCTGTGCTCACTCTGCTCTGTTACACTGTGCATAGAATAAGAATCACTGTGAGGTTAAGGTTTGTCAAAGTCGTTCTCAAGGTGGGCTGGCTTTCACATTCTTGTTGGCTTTGAAATATTAGCTATGCTATATGCGGCACATGTGATCATGTGGCAGCTGTGGGAGGGGCATATAGATGAGCACGGCTCACAGGCATGCCTGGCAATACAATGAAAAGAATGATGTACCAAAGTTAAAGAAGCCTGTGAAATCAAATCCTGATTAGGAACAGAGTCAATTAAATAGAGTAAAGCACACTGGACCCAACGTCCCCTTAGGTAACAGAGCAGCATGAGCACAGCCCTTAGCAGGTAGCCATTGCTGTGCCTGATGACTCCACATCCTGTTACTAAGCAACTGGTCTTGCCTAGCGATTGGACAGTGCAACCCTGGGCCCTGCCCATAAGCAACCAACTATCAATGAGGTACCTACTGGTACTTCTCCTGCTCAGCTATTGGTCAGCTCCACAGTGGGCCCTATCTGATGATCACTGTTAATGTGGGCCCACTGGGGAAGTGACTCACTCAAGAGTTAGGGGCACAGTGGTAAACGGACTCTTGCCTTTGGGCACCTTCCTTTTCTTTTCTTCATTTTTTTGTAAATCGGGAATGTATTTCTGGTAGATGGGGCAAGGTGAGTTTCCCTCCTCAATATGAGAGTTGAAGTGTCCCCAACAATATTAGTGGAGGAGGCATTTAACACTTTCTTTGCTCTGAAGTGTAATCTTATGGAGACGGTGTATAGATCTTGGGGCAAGGGACTGAAGATGCACCAAGCCTTGGGGTCTCTAAAGCTCATTGGAGTAGAAAAAACTTCCAACCTGTTCTTAATTACCTGCTTGTTCTTCAGTTCCTTAAGCCCCTCAAGAACCCCTGATAGGAAGAGGGTGGTCTAAAGATGAAGTGACTAGAGGACTCTGAAGTGCTGAAATGGGATGAAAAGTGTTTGGCAGAGGTTCATACAGGGATGGAGGGGGCAGGAGTGTGGAAGGGGGACATCCAAGTCCAAGAATAAAGGGCACTGAAGGAAAGTCTGAGGGTCATGAGAAGAAACACCATGCCCCTGAATCACCACTCCCCAGAATCAAACACACAGAGGGGTCAAGGGTGGGAAAGGTGTATCATGGCCTCCCTCAGCACCCACTAACCCATGTTGATGGGCACAGTGGTACATTGTGATGTCTAAGACCCCAAAGCCACCATTGGCTGGGGGAGTGCCTAGCTGACCAATCAGAGTGAAGGGTGTGGCTCCTCATTGTCCTGGGAAGGTATATATAGGGAGGTCAGAGGCAGAGATTCTGGGTTAGGCCACTTCATGGTGTCATCATGGCTATGGTAACCAGGAAGCCACGGCAGCCAAGAAGAGTTGCAGTGCGGTTTGCTTCCAGCATGAAAGGAAGAAAGAAGACCCTTTGGCAACGGAGATACAGAGGCAGTGTCAAGGTAAGATGATTCCATCGACACTCCCCAGGTTCTCCATTGACTTTGGTGCCCAAGACCTCTACACTGCCCTTGCCTGGCGCAAAAGTCCTCATCAGGCCACCTCCCTTTTCATGAAATCTCCCTTCCAACTCAGTTGTTATACTCTTTCCTCAAAACTCATACCCTTCTTTTGTCTTTCAAGGCACGAAATATGACCGTGAGCGTCAGAAGACCTCTAAAAGGAACCTTGAGAAAGAAAATCCGATCGTACGCCACTCCGTCGAAGAAGGTGAAGAAAACAAGAGAAGCAAACTGTTTTCTCCGTTCCTGTGCACGTGAGAACCTGAACCAAAGCCGCAAAAGGTACCAAACTAGGAGTCAGAGTCAAAGAAGGAGGCAGAATCAAAAGAGAAGATAAGCTCAGCCACCCCAGAATGAGAGACCCTGGAGAAGTACAACCTGGGCAGCCAGTAACTGAATAGAAAAGGTCAGACAGTTTAGAATTGTGTCTCCAGTGGTCTGCTTTCTTAGCAATGGTTAACCAGGAAAAGACTGACTCTCACACTAACATAGTAAACTGATGGCTGCGATTAAAATAAACATCGAATGGTGAGAAGATGATATTTGTGTGTGTGTGAATTTTCTGATGGGAAGGGAGGGAAGGAAGAAAAGAGGTGGGCACCTGAGTGGGGAGGGGTGCGCGGTCCCGAGAGATTGGGGGACAGACCCTGAGGTCCCCAGTTAGCCAGAGAGGAGAGGCCTGGACTGGGTCAGGAGTCTGCACTGAAGATGGCGAACCCTGCTTAGCAATTGATCTCAGCGGCAAGGAGTAGTGGTGTGGTGTTACTGCCATTGTTTGGGGTGTGGAATGACATTAGGGTCTAGATTGCCAGAACCCAGATGGGAAGAGGGTTTCACATGGGGATGGTGAATGTCATAGTTCCCCTGAGAGAGGCAGGCAGAAATCACATCCTGGCCACTTATGTCATAATGGGCTTTGTTGCATCACTCACCTTTGCTGTCAGCTAAAGGTGCTCAGGAGGCACAAAATGCTGATACAACTGAAACCCACAACCAGCACTCCCAAAGATTAAAATAATGTTTGGAGGGAACAGACCAAATATCACTTAGGCCACTGTTTTCCTAAGAAATTGGTGGGAGCAGTGTGTTCCCAAGGGCAGGGCAGTGGAGGTGGCCCAATCCCGGTGCAGAAGACAAACAGGATCACCACACACGGATAATCTTTTTGGGTGGTGGGCACCATGCAGTTTGTGGGATCTTAGTTCCCTGACCAGGGATTGAACCGGTTCCCCTTCCAGTGAAAGCATGGAGTCCTAACCCCTGGACAGCCAGAGAAGTCAGGACAGAGACTTTTGATACAAGTATTAACATGAGACTGAGTAAAAGCTGGTCTTATATGAATCATCATCCCCTAGTATTTCTAAATAACTACAGTCGTCAAACCTTCTTCCCCCAAAAAATCTTTTGTAGTCCAAGCTCTGCAAGTTTTTGTGGTTTAAATATAAGAGTATGGGGTATCTCATTTGAAGGCAAATTGGAAGTGGTCAAACAAGAGATGGCAAGGGTGAACGTCGACATTCTAGGAATCAGCGAACTAAAATGGACTGGAATGGGTGAATTTAACTCAGATGACCATGATATCTAGCACTGCGGGCAGGAACTCCTCAGAAGACATGGAGTAGCCATCATAGTCAACAAAAGAGTCTGAAATGCAGTACTTGGACGCAGTCTCACAAACGACAGAATGATCTCTGTTCATCTCCAAGGCAAACCATTCAATAGCACAGTTATCCAAGTCTATGCCCCAAGCAGTAACGCTGAAGAAACTGAAGTTGAACGGTTTTATGAAGACCTACAAGACCTTTCAGAACGAACCCCCCAAAAAGATGTCCTTTTCATTAGAGGGGTCTGGAATGCAAAAGTAGGAAGTCAAGAAACACCTGGAGCAACAGGCAAATTTGGCCTTGGAGTGCAGAATGAAGCAGGGCAAAGACTAATAGAGTTTCGCCAAGAAAATGCACTGGTCACAGCAAATACCCTCTTCCAACAACACAAGTAAGACTCTACACATGGACATCACCAGATGGTCAACACCGAAATCAGATTGATTATATCCTTTGCCGCCAAAGATGGAGAAGCTCTATACAGTCAACAAAAACAAGACCAGGAGCAGACTGTGGCTCAGGTCATGAACTCCTTATTACCAAATCCAGACTCAAATGGAAGAAAATAGGGAAAAACCACTAGAGCATTCAGGTATGACTTCAATCAAATCCCTTATGATTATGCAGTGGAAGTGAGAAATAGATTTAAGGGCCCAGATCTGATAGATAGAGTGCCTGATGAACTATGGAATGAGGTTGGTGACATTGTACAGGAGGCAGGGATCAAGACCACCCCCATGGAAAAGAAATGCAAAAAAGCACAATGGCTGTCTGGGGAGGCCTTACAAATAGCTGTGAAAAGAAGAGGAGCAAAAAGCAAAGGAGAAAAGCAAAGATATAAGCATCTGAATGCAGAGTTGGTGATGGACAGGGAGGCCTGGCGTGCTGTGACTCATGGGGTCACAAAGAGTCGGACACGACTGAGCGACTGAAGCGAACTAACGGGGAAACACACATGACACCAAAGAATTTATGTCTATTTTTGCCATTAAATAATACAAATGCAGACTAATGTGAGAAGGAACTGTATTTGACACGACAATGGTGAGAGGGCCATCGCCCACACAGCAAAAGTAATGGTGAAAATTCTCCAGGATAAGCTTCAACAGTACATAGACCAAGAACATTCCAATGTTTAAGCTGCATTGAGAAAAGGCAGAGGAACAAGAGATGCAATTGCCAACATCGGTTGGTTCATAGAAAAAGCAAGAGACATCCAGAGAAACATCTACTTCTGCTTTGCCAACTATGCCACAGCATTTGACTGGTGGATCACATCAAATTGTGGGCAATACTCAAAGAGATCGGTATACCTGACCAACTTCCCTGACTCTTGAGAAATCTGTATGCACGTCAAGAAGCAACATTTAGAACTGGACATGGAACAATGACTGGTTCCAAACTGGGAAAGGAGTACATCAAGGCTGTACATTGTAACCTTGCTTACTTAACTTATATTCAGTGTACATCATGTAAATATCAGATTGGATGAAGCACAAGATGGAATGAAGATTGCCAGGAGAAATATGAATAAATTCAGAAATGCAGACAACACCACGCTTAAGGCAGAAAGCATAAAGAAACCAAAGACCATCTTGATGAGGGTGAAAGAGGATAGAGAGAAAGCTAACTTAAATCAACATCCGAAAAACCAAGGTCATGGCATCCGGTCCACTCATGTTATGGCAAATAGGGGGGGAGACAATGGAAACAGTGACAGACTTTATTTTCGTGGGCTTCAACATCACAGCAGATGCTGACTGCAGCCATGAAATTAAAAGTCACTTGCTCCATGGAAGAAAAGCCATGACTGACCCAGAAAGCATATCAAAAAGCAGAGACATCACTTTGCTGCCAGAGGTCCGTATGTCAAAGCGAAGGTTGTTTCAGTAGCCGAATATGGATGTGATTGTTAAACCATAAAGACAGCTGAGGACTGAATAATTGATGCTTTTGAACTGTGGTGGTAGAGAAGATTCTTGAGAGTCCCTTGGCCTGCAAGGAAATCAAACTCGTCAACCCTAACGGAAATCAATCCTGATTATTCACTAGAAGGACTGACATTGTAGCTGAAACTCCAGTTCTTTGTCCACCTGATGCAAAGAACTGACTCATTGGAAAAGATTCTGATGCTGGCAAGGAATGAAGGCCAGAGGAGAAGGAGATGACAGAGGATGAGATGGTTGCATGGCATCGGGGATTCGATGGACTTGAGTTTCAGCAAGCTCTGGGAGTTGGTGATGGACAGGGAAGCCTGGTGTGCTGCAGTCCATGGGGCTGCACAGAGTCATGTCGGGAGCCATGTCAGGCGTTACTGACAAAATGGAGGCACGGCCCAAAGCCCCTCTCTTTCTCCCACAAGCACGGACCTGGGATGAAGCAGTTGGGCCTTGTGATTCTGACTTTTTCTTTCCTCTCCTTGGCTGAGTTGACTACAAAGGAACATTAAGGTTCTTAATGTTCTTGAGAGGAGCACGAGAAGGCAGAAAGCCTTGTCTGCAGCTGTGCTCAGAGAAAAATTCATAAAGCTAATCCCTGACATTTGTTCAAGGACTTTTACAAAAGAGTGTTCCAGGATGAGCAAAGAGGTCAGCTTGAGGCCACGGGAGGGATTGCTATCTGAAGCCTATTTGTGAGGAAAATGTTTACGGCAAAGGCATTTACTGAATTTAGAGCTTAGAAATAATTAAATAGTTAGAAGTTAAAGATTTAAGGAACGCTGTAAGGGTAGCATATTTTATTATAGCTGATAGATTTAGGAAATTTAAAGATACTAATAGCTAGAAGCCTTTTTAAGAGATAGTGAGCTCAGGATGTTAGGGGCAAATAGGATTTAGAAAGATAAGAAACAAACGGAGGAATGTAGCATGAGTTACAATATAATCACAAGTTAACGATAGGACACATTAAGAGGAAGTAGATAATAGATGGTAAAGCTGAGTCCGAGAGAATCGCTGAAGCAGGAACTCTGTTTGAAGAGCAACAATGATTTATGGAGATAATAAATCTGAATATGATAAGAAAACTGAAAATGTCAAACTTCTGACCTAATGCTTTTGTAAAAGTATAAAAGAAAACCTTAAACTTGAAATAAATGTGCAGTCCAGGAAAACTGAGAGGCTGCGTCGTTACTCGCGGACACCATCCCTCCCTTCAGATTGAATCCCTGGCTGCTGGAGCTGGACTCTGGCAGAGTCGGGCACAACTGAACGACTGAAAAGAACTGATTGCAATAGGGAGAATGTTTTGAACACACGTTCTTAACATGTCTCAAAATGGAAGAGAAAATGATATTTCTTTAACATGAAAGGATAAGCAGGGTGAGCAACAACTCTGTGTGTGTGTGTGTGTGTGTGTGAGTTTGTGTATCTGTGTGTGTGTCTGTATGTGTGTGTGTGTGTGTGTGGGTCTGTGAGAGATGGGGCAAGAGGTGGGGATGGATGAACAGACAGCTTGATGGAGCAGTGTGACAGGAAGTGTTTCTTTCTGTAGTGAGCTGATTCTTAGAATGAGCTGTTAAGGGAGCCAGAAAGGTCTGACGCTTAGTGCTTGCTCAAGCTTGGGGGAAAGCTGAAGTTCAGAGGAGAGAAGGTTGGTTAAAGCTTAGCCAAGCCAAATCAGTGGGTATATTATGGATGACTGTGAGCACTTGGCCAGTCTCTGCTGTTGTTTAAGAGAGGCAAAGTCAGCCCTTAGACAGTATTGTTGTTACCAAAATTGCCAGTCCATGTGCTTGATGCAGAATGAGGCCCATCAAAACTTAAGGTTTGAGTTTGGGACAGGGAAAGGTTTATTACAGATTCATACAAGGATGAGGGTGGCTCTTGCCCTAAGAACCCAAAGTTACTGAACGTGTTCAGTAAGTATGTTTAACAGCAAAGGTTAGAGAAAGTTGTGGTAAGTTGTTTGAGACTTCGTGGTGTCACACCCTTTGTGCTTAAGGTTAGGTCATGGTCAGGTAATGATGTTCCTAAATATCTCTATCAGATGGATGTCATTTTCTGTCCTGACAAGAGAGGGCAAAGTCTCAAGGAACAACTTTCCCCATGAAATGTCCCATCCTGGTCAAACAGAAACAGGTTTCAATTGGCAGCTCCTTCAGGGCAAGCTTCCCATATTCTACCCAGCTCTCATCCTCGATGGAGCCAGGTACCCAACACAATAGGTCCTGTCTCCTCAAGCTGTCCAACTGAGGAGACCAGTTCTCACAGACTGAGACCCAGAAAGATGGCCACCTGCTATTAAGTTGCAGAGACAGGGATGGGGGAGAGGTTCACCGCTCCTCACGGCCTGGGCCAAGGCTAGTGGAGGGACTTAGTGAGGGCTCTGAATCACTAAAGGATGTAGTCCCCAGTCTATTCCCTGGGACCATCCAGCTCACCCACTGGCGCAACGTTGGGTGATCTCCAGGCCCTCCAAAAGCATGCCAGAATCTCTCTTCTCTCACTTTCCACCTGATGACCACCACACCACCCTTACTTAATCACTTCCCCAATGGTCCCTCATTGACAGTAACTGTGGGCAGGGCCTACTGAGGTGTTAATCAATAGCTGAGCAGGACGATGAATGGCCACTCCTTAACAGTTGGCGGCTTGTAAATGGGGCCACCTGAGGCACCAAGCAAGGCTGAGCCACACCTGTTGCCTAGGAACAGGGTGGGTTGAAAAGAAGCACACCAATGGCGAACTGCATAGGGCTGTGCTCACTCTGCTCTGTTACACTGTGCATAGAATAAGAATCACTGTGAGGTTAAGGTTTGTCAAAGTCGTTCTCAAGGTGGGCTGGCTTTCACATTCTTGTTGGCTTTGAAATATTAGCTATGCTATATGCGGCACATGTGATCATGTGGCAGCTGTGGGAGGGGCATATAGATGAGCACGGCTCACAGGCATGCCTGGCAATACAATGAAAAGAATGATGTACCAAAGTTAAAGAAGCCTGTGAAATCAAATCCTGATTAGGAACAGAGTCAATTAAATAGAGTAAAGCACACTGGACCCAACGTCCCCTTAGGTAACAGAGCAGCATGAGCACAGCCCTTAGCAGGTAGCCATTGCTGTGCCTGATGACTCCACATCCTGTTACTAAGCAACCGGTCTTGCCTAGCGATTGGACAGTGCAACCCTGGGCCCTGCCCATAAGCAACCAACTATCAATGAGGTACCTACTGGTACTTCTCCTGCTCAGCTATTGGTCAGCTCCACAGTGGGCCCTATCTGATGATCACTGTTAATGTGGGCCCACTGGGGAAGTGACTCACTCAAGAGTTAGGGGCACAGTGGTAAACGGACTCTTGCCTTTGGGCACCTTCCTTTTCTTTTCTTCATTTTTTTGTAAATCGGGAATGTATTTCTGGTAGATGGGGCAAGGTGAGTTTCCCTCCTCAATATGAGAGTTGAAGTGTCCCCAACAATATTAGTGGAGGAGGCATTTAACACTTTCTTTGCTCTGAAGTGTAATCTTATGGAGACGGTGTATAGATCTTGGGGCAACGGACTGAAGATGCACCAAGCCTTGGGGTCTCTAAAGCTCATTGGAGTAGAAAAAACTTCCAACCTGTTCTTAATTACCTGCTTGTTCTTCAGTTCCTTAAGCCCCTCAAGAACCCCTGATAGGAAGAGGGTGGTCTAAAGATGAAGTGACTAGAGGACTCTGAAGTGCTGAAATGGGATGAAAAGTGTTTGGCAGAGGTTCATACAGGGATGGAGGGGGCAGGAGTGTGGAAGGGGGACATCCAAGTCCAAGAATAAAGGGCACTGAAGGAAAGTCTGAGGGTCATGAGAAGAAACACCATGCCCCTGAATCACCACTCCCCAGAATCAAACACACAGAGGGGTCAAGGGTGGGAAAGGTGTATCATGGCCTCCCTCAGCACCCACTAACCCATGTTGATGGGCACAGTGGTACATTGTGATGTCTAAGACCCCAAAGCCACCATTGGCTGGGGGAGTGCCTAGCTGACCAATCAGAGTGAAGGGTGTGGCTCCTCATTGTCCTGGGAAGGTATATACAGGGAGGTCAGAGGCAGAGATTCTGGGTTAGGCCACTTCATGGTGTCATCATGGCTACGGTAACCAGGAAGCCACGGCAGCCAAGAAGAGTTGCAGTGCGGTTTGCTTCCAGCATGAAAGGAAGAAAGAAGACCCTTTGGCAACGGAGATACAGAGGCAGTGTCAAGGTAAGATGATTCCATCGACACTCCCCAGGTTCTCCATTGACTTTGGTGCCCAAGACCTCTACACTGCCCTTGCCTGGCGCAAAAGTCCTCATCAGGCCACCTCCCTTTTCATGAAATCTCCCTTCCAACTCAGTTGTTATACTCTTTCCTCAAAACTCATACCCTTCTTTTGTCTTTCAAGGCACGAAATATGACCGTGAGCGTCAGAAGACCTCTAAAAGGAACCTTGAGAAAGAAAATCCGATCGTACGCCACTCCGTCGAAGAAGGTGAAGAAAACAAGAGAAGCAAACTGTTTTCTCCGTTCCTGTGCACGTGAGAACCTGAACCAAAGCCGCAAAAGGTACCAAACTAGGAGTCAGAGTCAAAGAAGGAGGCAGAATCAAAAGAGAAGATAAGCTCAGCCACCCCAGAATGAGAGACCCTGGAGAAGTACAACCTGGGCAGCCAGTAACTGAATAGAAAAGGTCAGACAGTTTAGAATTGTGTCTCCAGTGGTCTGCTTTCTTAGCAATGGTTAACCAGGAAAAGACTGACTCTCACACTAACATAGTAAACTGATGGCTGCGATTAAAATAAACATCGAATGGTGAGAAGATGATATTTGTGTGTGTGTGAATTTTCTGATGGGAAGGGAGGGAAGGAAGAAAAGAGGTGGGCACCTGAGTGGGGAGGGGTGTGCGGTCCCGAGAGATTGGGGGACAGACCCTGAGGTCCCCAGTTAGCCAGAGAGGAGAGGCCTGGACTGGGTCAGGAGTCTGCACTGAAGATGGCGAACCCTGCTTAGCAATTGATCTCAGCGGCAAGGAGTAGTGGTGTGGTGTTACTGCCATTGTTTGGGGTGTGGAATGACATTAGGGTCTAGATTGCCAGAACCCAGATGGGAAGAGGGTTTCACATGGGGATGGTGAATGTCATAGTTCCCCTGAGAGAGGCAGGCAGAAATCACATCCTGGCCACTTATGTCATAATGGGCTTTGTTGCATCACTCACCTTTGCTGTCAGCTAAAGGTGCTCAGGAGGCACAAAATGCTGATACAACTGAAACCCACAACCAGCACTCCCAAAGATTAAAATAATGTTTGGAGGGAACAGACCAAATATCACTTAGGCCACTGTTTTCCTAAGAAATTGGTGGGAGCAGTGTGTTCCCAAGGGCAGGGCAGTGGAGGTGGCCCAATCCCGGTGCAGAAGACAAACAGGATCACCACACACGGATAATCTTTTTGGGTGGTGGGCACCATGCAGTTTGTGGGATCTTAGTTCCCTGACCAGGGATTGAACCGGTTCCCCTTCCAGTGAAAGCATGGAGTCCTAACCCCTGGACAGCCAGAGAAGTCAGGACAGAGACTTTTGATACAAGTATTAACATGAGACTGAGTAAAAGCTGGTCTTATATGAATCATCATCCCCTAGTATTTCTAAATAACTACAGTCGTCAAACCTTCTTCCCCCAAAAAATCTTTTGTAGTCCAAGCTCTGCAAGTTTTTGTGGTTTAAATATAAGAGTACGGGGTATCTCATTTGAAGGCAAATTGGAAGTGGTCAAACAAGAGATGGCAAGGGTGAACGTCGACATTCTAGGAATCAGCGAACTAAAATGGACTGGAGTGGGTGAATTTAACTCAGATGACCATTATATCTACTACTGCGGGCAGGAACTCCTCAGAAGACATGGAGTAGCCATCATAGTCAACAAAAGAGTCCGAAATGCAGTACTTGGACGCAATCTCACAAACGACAGAATGATCTCTGTTCGTCTCCAAGGCAAACCATTCAATAGCACAGTTATCCAAGTCTCTGCCCCAAGCAGTAACGCTGAAGAAACTGAAGTTGAACGGTTTTATGAAGACCTACAAGACCTTTTAGAACGAACCCCCCAAAAAGATGTCCTTTTCATTAGAGGGGTCTGGAATGCAAAAGTAGGAAGTCAAGAAACACCTGGAGCAACAGGCAAATTTGGCCTTGGAGTGCAGAATGAAGCAGGGCAAAGACTAATAGAGTTTCGCCAAGAAAATGCACTGGTCACAGCAAATACCCTCTTCCAACAACACAAGTAAGACTCTACACATGGACATCACCAGATGGTCAACACCGAAATCAGATTGATTATATCCTTTGCCGCCAAAGATGGAGAAGCTCTATACAGTCAACAAAAACAAGACCAGGAGCAGACTGTGGCTCAGGTCATGAACTCCTTATTACCAAATCCAGACTCAAATGGAAGAAAATAGGGAAAAACCACTAGAGCATTCAGGTAGGACTTCAATCAAATCCCTTATGCTTATGCAGTGGAAGTGAGAAATAGATTTAAGGGCCCAGATCTGATAGATAGAGTGCCTGATGAACTATGGAATGAGGTTGGTGACATTGTACAGGAGGCAGGGATCAAGACCACCCCCATGGAAAAGAAATGCAAAAAAGCACAATGGCTGTCTGGGGAGGCCTTACAAATAGCTGTAAAAAGAAGAGGAGCAAAAAGCAAAGGAGAAAAGCAAAGATATAAGCATCTGAATGCAGAGTTGGTGATGGACAGGGAGGCCTGGCGTGCTGTGACTCATGGGGTCACAAAGAGACGGACACGACTGAGCGACTGAAGCGAACTAACGGGGAAACACACATGACACCAAAGAATTTATGTCTATTTTTGCCATTAAATAAAACAAATGCAGACTAATGTGAGAAGGAACTTTATTTGACATGACAATGGTGAGAGGGCCATCGCCCACACAGCAAAAGTAATGGTGAAAATTCTCCAAGATAAGCTTCAACAGTACGTAGACCAAGAACATTCCGATGTTTAAGCTGCATTGAGAAAAGGCAGAGGAACAAGAGATGCAATTGCCAACATCGGTTGGTTCATAGAAAAAGCAAGAGACATCCAGAGAAACATCTACTTCTGCTTTGCCAACTATGCCACAGCATTTGACTGGTGGATCACATCAAATTGTGGGCAATACTCAAAGAGATCGGTATACCTGACCAACTTCCCTGACTCTTGAGTAATCTGTATGCACGTCAAGAAGCAACATTTAGAACTGGACATGGAACAATGACTGGTTCCAAACTGGGAAAGGAGTACATCAAGGCTGTACATGGTAACCTTGCTTACTTAACTTATATTCAGTGTACATCATGTAAATATCAGATTGGATGAAGCACAAGATGGAATGAAGATTGCCAGGAGAAATATGAATAAATTCAGAAATGCAGACAACACCACGCTTAAGGCAGAAAGCATAAAGAAACCAAAGACCATCTTGATGAGGGTGAAAGAGGATAGAGAGAAAGCTAACTTAAATCAACATCCGAAAAACCAAGGTCATGGCATCCGGTCCAATCATGTTATGGCAAATAGAGGGGGAGACAATGGAAACAGTGACAGACTTTATTTTCGTGGGCTTCAACATCACAGCAGATGCTGACTGCAGCCATGAAATTAAAAGTCACTTGCTCCATGGAAGAAAAGCCATGACTGACCCAGAAAGCATATCAAAAAGCAGAGACATCACTTTGCTGCCAGAGGTCCGTATGTCAAAGCGAAGGTTTTTTCAGTAGCCGAATATGGATGTGATTGTTAAACCATAAAGACAGCTGAGGACTGAATAATTGATGCTTTTGAACTGTGGTGGTAGAGCAGATTTCTTGAGAGTCCCTTGGCCTGCAAGGAAATCAAACCCGTCAACCCTAACGGAAATCAATCCTGATTATTCACTAGAAGGACTGACATTGTAGCTGAAACTCCAGTTCTTTGTCCACCTGATGCAAAGAACTGACTCATTGGAAAAGATTCTGATGCTGGCAAGGAATGAAGGCCAGAGGAGAAGGAGATGACAGAGGATGAGATGGTTGGATGGCATCGGGGATTCGATGGACTTGAGTTTCAGCAAGCTCTGGGAGTTGGTGATGGACAGGGAAGCCTGGTGTGCTGCAGTCCATGGGGCTGCACAGAGTCATGTCGGGAGCCACGTCAGGCGTTACTGACAAAATGGAGGCACGGCCCAAAGCCCCTCTCTTTCTCCCACAAGCACGGACCTGGGATGAAGCAGTTGGGCCTTGTGATTCTGACTTTTTCTTTCCTCTCCTTGGCTGAGTTGACTACAAAGGAACATTAAGGTTCTTAATGTTCTTGAGAGGAGCACGAGAAGGCAGAAAGCCTTGTCTGCAGCTGTGCTCAGAGAAAAATTCATAAAGCTAATCCCTGACATTTGTTCAAGGACTTTTACAAAAGAGTGTTCCAGGATGAGCAAAGAGGTCAGCTTGAGGCCACGGGAGGGATTGCTATCTGAAGCCTATTTGTGAGGAAAATGTTTATGGCAAAGGCATTTACTGAATTTAGAGCTTAGAAATAATTAAATAGTTAGAAGTTAAAGATTAAAGGAATGCTGTAATGGTAGCCTATTTTATTATAGCTGATAGATTTAGGAAATTTAAAGATACTAATAGCTAGAAGCCTTTTTAAGAGATAGTGAGCTCAGGATGTTAGGGGCAAATAGGATTTAGAAAGATAAGAAACAAACGGAGGAATGTAGCATGAGTTACAATATAATCACAAGTTAACGATAGGACACATTAAGAGGAAGTAGATAATAGATGGTAAAGCTGAGTCCGAGAGAATCGCTGAAGCAGGAACTCTGTTTGAAGAGCAACAATGATTTATGGAGATAATCAATCTGAATGTGATAAGAAAACTGAAAATGTCAAACTTCTGACCTAATGCTTTTGTAAAAGTATAAAAGAAAACCTTAAACTTGAAATAAATGTGCAGTCCAGGAAAACTGAGAGGCTGCGTGGTTACTCGCGGACACCATCTCTCCCTTCAGATTGAATCCCTGGCTGCTGGAGCTGGACTCTGGCAGAGTCGGGCACAACTGAACGACTGAAAAGAACTGATTGCAATAGGGAGAATGTTTTGAACACACGTTCTTAACATGTCTCAAAATGGAAGAGAAAATGATATTTCTTTAACATGAAAGGATAAGCAGGGTGAGCAACAACTCTGTGTGTGTGTGTGTGAGTTTGTGTATCTGTGTGTGTGTGTGTATGTGTGTGTGTGTGTCTGTGAGAGATGGGGCAAGAGGTGGGGATGGATGAACAGACAGCTTGATGGAGCAGTGTGACAGGAAGTGTTTCTTTCTGTAGTGAGCTGATTCTTAGAATGAGCTGTTAAGGGAGCCAGAAAGGTCTGACGCTTAGTGCTTGCTCAAGCTTGGGGGAAAGCTGAAGTTCAGAGGAGAGAAGGTTGGTTAAAGCTTAGCCAAGCCAAATCAGTGGGTATATTATGGATGACTGTGAGCACTTGGCCAGTCTCTGCTGTTGTTTAAGAGAGGCAAAGTCAGCCCTTAGACAGTATTGTTGTTACCAAAATTGCCAGTCCATGTGCTTGATGCAGAATGAGGCCCATCAAAACTTAAGGTTTGAGTTTGGGACAGGGAAAGGTTTATTACAGATTCATACAAGGATGAGGGTGGCTCTTGCCCTAAGAACCCAAAGTTACTGAACGTGTTCAGTAAGTATGTTTAACAGCAAAGGTTAGAGAAAGTTGTGGTAAGTTGTTTGAGACTTCGTGGTGTCACACCCTTTGTGCTTAAGGTTAGGTCATGGTCAGGTAATGATGTTCCTAAATATCTCTATCAGATGGATGTCATTTTCTGTCCTGACAAGAGAGGGCAAAGTCTCAAGGAACAACTTTCCCCATGAAATGTCCCATCCTGGTCAAACAGAAACAGGTTTCAATTGGCAGCTCCTTCAGGGCAAGCTTCCCATATTCTACCCAGCTCTCATCCTCGATGGAGCCAGGTACCCAACACAATAGGTCCTGTCTCCTCAAGCTGTCCAACTGAGGAGACCAGTTCTCACAGACTGAGACCCAGAAAGATGGCCACCTGCTATTAAGTTGCAGAGACAGGGATGGGGGAGAGGTTCACCGCTCCTCACGGCCTGGGCCAAGGCTAGTGGAGGGACTTAGTGAGGGCTCTGAATCACTAAAGGATGTAGTCCCCAGTCTATTCCCTGGGACCATCCAGCTCACCCACTGGCGCAACGTTGGGTGATCTCCAGGCCCTCCAAAAGCATGCCAGAATCTCTCTTCTCTCACTTTCCACCTGATGACCACCACACCACCCTTACTTAATCACTTCCCCAATGGTCCCTCATTGACAGTAACTGTGGGCAGGGCCTACTGAGGTGTTAATCAATAGCTGAGCAGGACGATGAATGGCCACTCCTTAACAGTTGGCGGCTTGTAAATGGGGCCACCTGAGGCACCAAGCAAGGCTGAGCCACACCTGTTGCCTAGGAACAGGGTGGGTTGAAAAGAAGCACACCAATGGCGAACTGCATAGGGCTGTGCTCACTCTGCTCTGTTACACTGTGCATAGAATAAGAATCACTGTGAGGTTAAGGTTTGTCAAAGTCGTTCTCAAGGTGGGCTGGCTTTCACATTCTTGTTGGCTTTGAAATATTAGCTATGCTATATGCGGCACATGTGATCATGTGGCAGCTGTGGGAGGGGCATATAGATGAGCACGGCTCACAGGCATGCCTGGCAATACAATGAAAAGAATGATGTACCAAAGTTAACGAAGCCTGTGAAATCAAATCCTGATTAGGAACAGAGTCAATTAAATAGAGTAAAGCACACTGGACCCAACGTCCCCTTAGGTAACAGAGCAGCATGAGCACAGCCCTTAGCAGGTAGCCATTGCTGTGCCTGATGACTCCACATCCTGTTACTAAGCAACCGGTCTTGCCTAGCGATTGGACAGTGCAACCCTGGGCCCTGCCCATAAGCAACCAACTATCAATGAGGTACCTACTGGTACTTCTCCTGCTCAGCTATTGGTCAGCTCCACAGTGGGCCCTATCTGATGATCACTGTTAATGTGGGCCCACTGGGGAAGTGACTCACTCAAGAGTTAGGGGCAGAGTGGTAAACGGACTCTTGCCTTTGGGCACCTTCCTTTTCTTTTCTTCATTTTTTTGTAAATCGGGAATGTATTTCTGGTAGATGGGGCAAGGTGAGTTTCCCTCCTCAATATGAGAGTTGAAGTGTCCCCAACAATATTAGTGGAGGAGGCATTTAACACTTTCTTTGCTCTGAAGTGTAATCTTATGGAGACGGTGTATAGATCTTGGGGCAACGGACTGAAGATGCACCAAGCCTTGGGGTCTCTAAAGCTCATTGGAGTAGAAAAAACTTCCAACCTGTTCTTAATTACCTGCTTGTTCTTCAGTTCCTTAAGCCCCTCAAGAACCCCTGATAGGAAGAGGGTGGTCTAAAGATGAAGTGACTAGAGGACTCTGAAGTGCTGAAATGGGATGAAAAGTGTTTGGCAGAGGTTCATACAGGGATGGAGGGGGCAGGAGTGTGGAAGGGGGACATCCAAGTCCAAGAATAAAGGGCACTGAAGGAAAGTCTGAGGGTCATGAGAAGAAACACCATGCCCCTGAATCACCAGTCCCCAGAATCAAACACACAGAGGGGTCAAGGGTGGGAAAGGTGTATCATGGCCTCCCTCAGCACCCACTAACCCATGTTGATGGGCACAGTGGTACATTGTGATGTCTAAGACCCCAAAGCCACCATTGGCTGGGGGAGTGCCTAGCTGACCAATCAGAGTGAAGGGTGTGGCTCCTCATTGTCCTGGGAAGGTATATACAGGGAGGTCAGAGGCAGAGATTCTGGGTTAGGCCACTTCATGGTGTCATCATGGCTACGGTAACCAGGAAGCCACGGCAGCCAAGAAGAGTTGCAGTGCGGTTTGCTTCCAGCATGAAAGGAAGAAAGAAGACCCTTTGGCAACGGAGATACAGAGGCAGTGTCAAGGTAAGATGATTCCATCGACACTCCCCAGGTTCTCCATTGACTTTGGTGCCCAAGACCTCTACACTGCCCTTGCCTGGCGCAAAAGTCCTCATCAGGCCACCTCCCTTTTCATGAAATCTCCCTTCCAACTCAGTTGTTATACTCTTTCCTCAAAACTCATACCCTTCTTTTGTCTTTCAAGGCACGAAATATGACCGTGAGCGTCAGAAGACCTCTAAAAGGAACCTTGAGAAAGAAAATCCGATCGTACGCCACTCCGTCGAAGAAGGTGAAGAAAACAAGAGAAGCAAACTGTTTTCTCCGTTCCTGTGCACGTGAGAACCTGAACCAAAGCCGCAAAAGGTACCAAACTAGGAGTCAGAGTCAAAGAAGGAGGCAGAATCAAAAGAGAAGATAAGCTCAGCCACCCCAGAATGAGAGACCCTGGAGAAGTACAACCTGGGCAGCCAGTAACTGAATAGAAAAGGTCAGACAGTTTAGAATTGTGTCTCCAGTGGTCTGCTTTCTTAGCAATGGTTAACCAGGAAAAGACTGACTCTCACACTAACATAGTAAACTGATGGCTGCGATTAAAATAAACATCGAATGGTGAGAAGATGATATTTGTGTGTGTGTGAATTTTCTGATGGGAAGGGAGGGAAGGAAGAAAAGAGGTGGGCACCTGAGTGGGGAGGGGTGTGCGGTCCCGAGAGATTGGGGGACAGACCCTGAGGTCCCCAGTTAGCCAGAGAGGAGAGGCCTGGACTGGGTCAGGAGTCTGCACTGAAGATGGCGAACCCTGCTTAGCAATTGATCTCAGCGGCAAGGAGTAGTGGTGTGGTGTTACTGCCATTGTTTGGGGTGTGGAATGACATTAGGGTCTAGATTGCCAGAACCCAGATGGGAAGAGGGTTTCACATGGGGATGGTGAATGTCATAGTTCCCCTGAGAGAGGCAGGCAGAAATCACATCCTGGCCACTTATGTCATAATGGGCTTTGTTGCATCACTCACCTTTGCTGTCAGCTAAAGGTGCTCAGGAGGCACAAAATGCTGATACAACTGAAACCCA
The DNA here is from genome assembly GCF_032405125.1 of Capricornis sumatraensis. Lineage (NCBI taxonomy): Eukaryota > Metazoa > Chordata > Mammalia > Artiodactyla > Bovidae > Capricornis > Capricornis sumatraensis. Next base: position 60,232,145 of record NC_091092.1, on the reverse strand, counting down.
CAACCAGCACTCCCAAAGATTAAAATAATGTTTGGAGGGAACAGACCAAATATCACTTAGGCCACTGTTTTCCTAAGAAATTGGTGGGAGCAGTGTGTTCCCAAGGGCAGGGCAGTGGAGGTGGCCCAATCCCGGTGCAGAAGACAAACAGGATCACCACACACGGATAATCTTTTTGGGTGGTGGGCACCATGCAGTTTGTGGGATCTTAGTTCCCTGACCAGGGATTGAACCGGTTCCCCTTCCAGTGAAAGCATGGAGTCCTAACCCCTGGACAGCCAGAGAAGTCAGGACAGAGACTTTTGATACAAGTATTAACATGAGACTGAGTAAAAGCTGGTCTTATATGAATCATCATCCCCTAGTATTTCTAAATAACTACAGTCGTCAAACCTTCTTCCCCCAAAAAATCTTTTGTAGTCCAAGCTCTGCAAGTTTTTGTGGTTTAAATATAAGAGTACGGGGTATCTCATTTGAAGGCAAATTGGAAGTGGTCAAACAAGAGATGGCAAGGGTGAACGTCGACATTCTAGGAATCAGCGAACTAAAATGGACTGGAGTGGGTGAATTTAACTCAGATGACCATTATATCTACTACTGCGGGCAGGAACTCCTCAGAAGACATGGAGTAGCCATCATAGTCAACAAAAGAGTCCGAAATGCAGTACTTGGACGCAATCTCACAAACGACAGAATGATCTCTGTTCGTCTCCAAGGCAAACCATTCAATAGCACAGTTATCCAAGTCTCTGCCCCAAGCAGTAACGCTGAAGAAACTGAAGTTGAACGGTTTTATGAAGACCTACAAGACCTTTTAGAACGAACCCCCCAAAAAGATGTCCTTTTCATTAGAGGGGTCTGGAATGCAAAAGTAGGAAGTCAAGAAACACCTGGAGCAACAGGCAAATTTGGCCTTGGAGTGCAGAATGAAGCAGGGCAAAGACTAATAGAGTTTCGCCAAGAAAATGCACTGGTCACAGCAAATACCCTCTTCCAACAACACAAGTAAGACTCTACACATGGACATCACCAGATGGTCAACACCGAAATCAGATTGATTATATCCTTTGCCGCCAAAGATGGAGAAGCTCTATACAGTCAACAAAAACAAGACCAGGAGCAGACTGTGGCTCAGGTCATGAACTCCTTATTACCAAATCCAGACTCAAATGGAAGAAAATAGGGAAAAACCACTAGAGCATTCAGGTAGGACTTCAATCAAATCCCTTATGCTTATGCAGTGGAAGTGAGAAATAGATTTAAGGGCCCAGATCTGATAGATAGAGTGCCTGATGAACTATGGAATGAGGTTGGTGACATTGTACAGGAGGCAGGGATCAAGACCACCCCCATGGAAAAGAAATGCAAAAAAGCACAATGGCTGTCTGGGGAGGCCTTACAAATAGCTGTAAAAAGAAGAGGAGCAAAAAGCAAAGGAGAAAAGCAAAGATATAAGCATCTGAATGCAGAGTTGGTGATGGACAGGGAGGCCTGGCGTGCTGTGACTCATGGGGTCACAAAGAGACGGACACGACTGAGCGACTGAAGCGAACTAACGGGGAAACACACATGACACCAAAGAATTTATGTCTATTTTTGCCATTAAATAAAACAAATGCAGACTAATGTGAGAAGGAACTTTATTTGACATGACAATGGTGAGAGGGCCATCGCCCACACAGCAAAAGTAATGGTGAAAATTCTCCAAGATAAGCTTCAACAGTACGTAGACCAAGAACATTCCGATGTTTAAGCTGCATTGAGAAAAGGCAGAGGAACAAGAGATGCAATTGCCAACATCGGTTGGTTCATAGAAAAAGCAAGAGACATCCAGAGAAACATCTACTTCTGCTTTGCCAACTATGCCACAGCATTTGACTGGTGGATCACATCAAATTGTGGGCAATACTCAAAGAGATCGGTATACCTGACCAACTTCCCTGACTCTTGAGTAATCTGTATGCACGTCAAGAAGCAACATTTAGAACTGGACATGGAACAATGACTGGTTCCAAACTGGGAAAGGAGTACATCAAGGCTGTACATGGTAACCTTGCTTACTTAACTTATATTCAGTGTACATCATGTAAATATCAGATTGGATGAAGCACAAGATGGAATGAAGATTGCCAGGAGAAATATGAATAAATTCAGAAATGCAGACAACACCACGCTTAAGGCAGAAAGCATAAAGAAACCAAAGACCATCTTGATGAGGGTGAAAGAGGATAGAGAGAAAGCTAACTTAAATCAACATCCGAAAAACCAAGGTCATGGCATCCGGTCCAATCATGTTATGGCAAATAGAGGGGGAGACAATGGAAACAGTGACAGACTTTATTTTCGTGGGCTTCAACATCACAGCAGATGCTGACTGCAGCCATGAAATTAAAAGTCACTTGCTCCATGGAAGAAAAGCCATGACTGACCCAGAAAGCATATCAAAAAGCAGAGACATCACTTTGCTGCCAGAGGTCCGTATGTCAAAGCGAAGGTTTTTTCAGTAGCCGAATATGGATGTGATTGTTAAACCATAAAGACAGCTGAGGACTGAATAATTGATGCTTTTGAACTGTGGTGGTAGAGCAGATTTCTTGAGAGTCCCTTGGCCTGCAAGGAAATCAAACCCGTCAACCCTAACGGAAATCAATCCTGATTATTCACTAGAAGGACTGACATTGTAGCTGAAACTCCAGTTCTTTGTCCACCTGATGCAAAGAACTGACTCATTGGAAAAGATTCTGATGCTGGCAAGGAATGAAGGCCAGAGGAGAAGGAGATGACAGAGGATGAGATGGTTGCATGGCATCGGGGATTCGATGGACTTGAGTTTCAGCAAGCTCTGGGAGTTGGTGATGGACAGGGAAGCCTGGTGTGCTGCAGTCCATGGGGCTGCACAGAGTCATGTCGGGAGCCACGTCAGGCGTTACTGACAAAATGGAGGCACGGCCCAAAGCCCCTCTCTTTCTCCCACAAGCACGGACCTGGGATGAAGCAGTTGGGCCTTGTGATTCTGACTTTTTCTTTCCTCTCCTTGGCTGAGTTGACTACAAAGGAACATTAAGGTTCTTAATGTTCTTGAGAGGAGCACGAGAAGGCAGAAAGCCTTGTCTGCAGCTGTGCTCAGAGAAAAATTCATAAAGCTAATCCCTGACATTTGTTCAAGGACTTTTACAAAAGAGTGTTCCAGGATGAGCAAAGAGGTCAGCTTGAGGCCACGGGAGGGATTGCTATCTGAAGCCTATTTGTGAGGAAAATGTTTATGGCAAAGGCATTTACTGAATTTAGAGCTTAGAAATAATTAAATAGTTAGAAGTTAAAGATTTAAGGAATGCTGTAATGGTAGCCTATTTTATTATAGCTGATAGATTTAGGAAATTTAAAGATACTAATAGCTAGAAGCCTTTTTAAGAGATAGTGAGCTCAGGATGTTAGGGGCAAATAGGATTTAGAAAGATAAGAAACAAACGGAGGAATGTAGCATGAGTTACAATATAATCACAAGTTAACGATAGGACACATTAAGAGGAAGTAGATAATAGATGGTAAAGCTGAGTCCGAGAGAATCGCTGAAGCAGGAACTCTGTTTGAAGAGCAACAATGATTTATGGAGATAATCAATCTGAATGTGATAAGAAAACTGAAAATGTCAAACTTCTGACCTAATGCTTTTGTAAAAGTATAAAAGAAAACCTTAAACTTGAAATAAATGTGCAGTCCAGGAAAACTGAGAGGCTGCGTGGTTACTCGCGGACACCATCTCTCCCTTCAGATTGAATCCCTGGCTGCTGGAGCTGGACTCTGGCAGAGTCGGGCACAACTGAACGACTGAAAAGAACTGATTGCAATAGGGAGAATGTTTTGAACACACGTTCTTAACATGTCTCAAAATGGAAGAGAAAATGATATTTCTTTAACATGAAAGGATAAGCAGGGTGAGCAACAACTCTGTGTGTGTGTGTGTGAGTTTGTGTATCTGTGTGTGTGTGTGTATGTGTGTGTGTGTGTGTGTGTCTGTGAGAGATGGGGCAAGAGGTGGGGATGGATGAACAGACAGCTTGATGGAGCAGTGTGACAGGAAGTGTTTCTTTCTGTAGTGAGCTGATTCTTAGAATGAGCTGTTAAGGGAGCCAGAAAGGTCTGACGCTTAGTGCTTGCTCAAGCTTGGGGGAAAGCTGAAGTTCAGAGGAGAGAAGGTTGGTTAAAGCTTAGCCAAGCCAAATCAGTGGGTATATTATGGATGACTGTGAGCACTTGGCCAGTCTCTGCTGTTGTTTAAGAGAGGCAAAGTCAGCCCTTAGACAGTATTGTTGTTACCAAAATTGCCAGTCCATGTGCTTGATGCAGAATGAGGCCCATCAAAACTTAAGGTTTGAGTTTGGGACAGGGAAAGGTTTATTACAGATTCATACAAGGATGAGGGTGGCTCTTGCCCTAAGAACCCAAAGTTACTGAACGTGTTCAGTAAGTATGTTTAACAGCAAAGGTTAGAGAAAGTTGTGGTAAGTTGTTTGAGACTTCGTGGTGTCACACCCTTTGTGCTTAAGGTTAGGTCATGGTCAGGTAATGATGTTCCTAAATATCTCTATCAGATGGATGTCATTTTCTGTCCTGACAAGAGAGGGCAAAGTCTCAAGGAACAACTTTCCCCATGAAATGTCCCATCCTGGTCAAACAGAAACAGGTTTCAATTGGCAGCTCCTTCAGGGCAAGCTTCCCATATTCTACCCAGCTCTCATCCTCGATGGAGCCAGGTACCCAACACAATAGGTCCTGTCTCCTCAAGCTGTCCAACTGAGGAGACCAGTTCTCACAGACTGAGACCCAGAAAGATGGCCACCTGCTATTAAGTTGCAGAGACAGGGATGGGGGAGAGGTTCACCGCTCCTCACGGCCTGGGCCAAGGCTAGTGGAGGGACTTAGTGAGGGCTCTGAATCACTAAAGGATGTAGTCCCCAGTCTATTCCCTGGGACCATCCAGCTCACCCACTGGCGCAACGTTGGGTGATCTCCAGGCCCTCCAAAAGCATGCCAGAATCTCTCTTCTCTCACTTTCCACCTGATGACCACCACACCACCCTTACTTAATCACTTCCCCAATGGTCCCTCATTGACAGTAACTGTGGGCAGGGCCCACTGAGGTGTTGATCAATAGCTGAGCAGGACAATGAATGGCCACTCCTTGACAGTTGGCGGCTTGTAAATGGGGCCACCTGAGGCACCAAGCAAGGCTGAGCCACACCTGTTGCCTAGGAACAGGGTGGGTTGAAAAGAAGCACACCAATGGCGAACTGCATAGGGCTGTGCTCACTCTGCTCTGTTACACTGTGCATAGAATAAGAATCACTGTGAGGTTAAGGTTTGTCAAAGTCGTTCTCAAGGGGGGCTGGCTTTCACATTCTTGTTGGCTTTGAAATATTAGCTATGCTATATGCGGCACATGTGATCACGTGGCAGCTGTGGGAGGGGCATATAGATGAGCACGGCTCACAGGCATGCCTGGCAATACAATGAAAAGAATGATGTACCAAAGTTAAAGAAGCCTGTGAAATCAAATCCTGATTAGGAACAGAGTCAATTAAACAGAGTAAAGCACACTGGACCCAACGTCTCCTTAGGTAACAGAGCAGCATGAGCACAGCCCTTAGCAGGTAGCCATTGCTGTGCCTGATGACTCCACATCCTGTTACTAAGCAACCGGTCTTGCCTAGCGATTGGACAGTGCAACCCTGGGCCCTGCCCATAAGCAACCAACTATCAATGAGGTACCTACTGGTACTTCTCCTGCTCAGCTATTGGTCAGCTCCACAGTGGGCCCTATCTGATGATCACTGTTAATGTGGGCCCACTGGGGAAGTGACTCACTCAAGAGTTAGGGGCACAGTGGTAAACGGACTCTTGCCTTTGGGCACCTTCCTTTTCTTTTCTTCATTTTTTTGTAAATCGGGAATGTATTTCTGGTAGATGGGGCAAGGTGAGTTTCCCTCCTCAATATGAGAGTTGAAGTGTCCCCAACAATATTAGTGGAGGAGGCATTTAACACTTTCTTTGCTCTAAAGTGTAATCTTATGGAGACGGTGTATAGATCTTGGGGCAACGGACTGAAGATGCACCAAGCCTTGGGGTCTCTAAAGCTCATTGGAGTAGAAAAAACTTCCAACCTGTTCTTAATTACCTGCTTGTTCTTCAGTTCCTTAAGCCCCTCAAGAACCCCTGATAGGAAGAGGGTGGTCTAAAGATGAAGTGACTAGAGGACTCTGAAGTGCTGAAATGGGATGAAAAGTGTTTGGCAGAGGTTCATACAGGGATGGAGGGGGCAGGAGTGTGGAAGGGGGACATCCAAGTCCAAGAATAAAGGGCACTGAAGGAAAGTCTGAGGGTCATGAGAAGAAACACCATGCCCCTGAATCACCACTCCCCAGAATCAAACACACAGAGGGGTCAAGGGTGGGAAAGGTGTATCATGGCCTCCCTCAGCACCCACTAACCCATGTTGATGGGCACAGTGGTACATTGTGATGTCTAAGACCCCAAAGCCACCATTGGCTGGGGGAGTGCCTAGCTGACCAATCAGAGTGAAGGGTGTGGCTCCTCATTGTCCTGGGAAGGTATATATAGGGAGGTCAGAGGCAGAGATTCTGGGTTAGGCCACTTCATGGTGTCATCATGGCTACGGTAACCAGGAAGCCACGGCAGCCAAGAAGAGTTGCAGTGCGGTTTGCTTCCAGCATGAAAGGAAGAAAGAAGACCCTTTGGCAACGGAGATACAGAGGCAGTGTCAAGGTAAGATGATTCCATCGACACTCCCCAGGTTCTCCATTGACTTTGGTGCCCAAGACCTCTACACTGCCCTTGCCTGGCGCAAAAGTCCTCATCAGGCCACCTCCCTTTTCATGAAATCTCCCTTCCAACTCAGTTGTTATACTCTTTCCTCAAAACTCATACCCTTCTTTTGTCTTTCAAGGCACGAAATATGACCGTGAGCGTCAGAAGACCTCTAAAAGGAACCTTGAGAAAGAAAATCCGATCGTACGCCACTCCGTCGAAGAAGGTGAAGAAAACAAGAGAAGCAAACTGTTTTCTCCGTTCCTGTGCACGTGAGAACCTGAACCAAAGCCGCAAAAGGTACCAAACTAGGAGTCAGAGTCAAAGAAGGAGGCAGAATCAAAAGAGAAGATAAGCTCAGCCACCCCAGAATGAGAGACCCTGGAGAAGTACAACCTGGGCAGCCAGTAACTGAATAGAAAAGGTCAGACAGTTTAGAATTGTGTCTCCAGTGGTCTGCTTTCTTAGCAATGGTTAACCAGGAAAAGACTGACTCTCACACTAACATAGTAAACTGATGGCTGCGATTAAAATAAACATCGAATGGTGAGAAGATGATATTTGTGTGTGTGTGAATTTTCTGATGGGAAGGGAGGGAAGGAAGAAAAGAGGTGGGCACCTGAGTGGGGAGGGGTGCGCGGTCCCGAGAGATTGGGGGACAGACCCTGAGGTCCCCAGTTAGCCAGAGAGGAGAGGCCTGGACTGGGTCAGGAGTCTGCACTGAAGATGGCGAACCCTGCTTAGCAATTGATCTCAGCGGCAAGGAGTAGTGGTGTGGTGTTACTGCCATTGTTTGGGGTGTGGAATGACATTAGGGTCTAGATGGCCAGAACCCAGATGGGAAGAGGGTTTCACATGGGGATGGTGAATGTCATAGTTCCCCTGAGAGAGGCAGGCAGAAATCACATCCTGGCCACTTATGTCATAATGGGCTTTGTTGCATCACTCACCTTTGCTGTCAGCTAAAGGTGCTCAGGAGGCACAAAATGCTGATACAACTGAAACCCACAACCAGCACTCCCAAAGATTAAAATAATGTTTGGAGGGAACAGACCAAATATCACTTAGGCCACTGTTTTCCTAAGAAATTGGTGGGAGCAGTGTGTTCCCAAGGACAGGGCAGTGGAGGTGGCCCAATCCCGGTGCAGAAGACAAACAGGATCACCACACACGGATAATCTTTTTGGGTGGTGGGCACCATGCAGTTTGTGGGATCTTAGTTCCCTGACCAGGGATTGAACCGGTTCCCCTTCCAGTGAAAGCATGGAGTCCTAACCCCTGGACAGCCAGAGAAGTCAGGACAGAGACTTTTGATACAAGTATTAACATGAGACTGAGTAAAAGCTGGTCTTATATGAATCATCATCCCCTAGTATTTCTAAATAACTACAGTCGTCAAACCTTCTTCCCCCAAAAAATCTTTTGTAGTCCAAGCTCTGCAAGTTTTTGTGGTTTAAATATAAGAGTATGGGGTATCTCATTTGAAGGCAAATTGGAAGTGGTCAAACAAGAGATGGCAAGGGTGAACGTCGACATTCTAGGAATCAGCGAACTAAAATGGACTGGAATGGGTGAATTTAACTCAGATGACCATTATATCTAGTACTGCGGGCAGGAACTCCTCAGAAGACATGGAGTAGCCATCATAGTCAACAAAAGAGTCCGAAATGCAGTACTTGGACGCAATCTCACAAACGACAGAATGATCTCTGTTCGTCTCCAAGGCAAACCATTCAATAGCACAGTTATCCAAGTCTCTGCCCCAAGCAGTAACGCTGAAGAAACTGAAGTTGAACGGTTTTATGAAGACCTACAAGACCTTTTAGAACGAACCCCCCCCCCCCCAAAAGATGTCCTTTTCATTAGAGGGGTCTGGAATGCAAAAGTAGAAAGTCAAGAAACACCTGGAGCAACAGGCAAATTTGGCCTTGGAGTGCAGAATGAAGCAGGGCAAAGACTAATAGAGTTTCGCCAAGAAAATGCACTGGTCACAGCAAATACCCTCTTCCAACAACACAAGTAAGACTCTACACATGGACATCACCAGATGGTCAACACCGAAATCAGATTGATTATATCCTTTGCCGCCAAAGATGGAGAAGCTCTATACAGTCAACAAAAACAAGACCAGGAGCAGACTGTGGCTCAGGTCATGAACTCCTTATTACCAAATCCAGACTCAAATGAAAGAAAATAGGGAAAAACCACTAGAGCATTCAGGTATGACTTCAATCAAATCCCTTATGATTATGCAGTGGAAGTGAGAAATAGATTTAAGGGCCCAGATCTGATAGATAGAGTGCCTGATGAACTATGGAATGAGGTTGGTGACATTGTACAGGAGGCAGGGATCAAGACCACCCCCATGGAAAAGAAATGCAAAAAAAGCACAATGGCTGTCTGGGGAGGCCTTACAAATAGCTGTGAAAAGAAGAGGAGCAAAAAGGAAAGGAGAAAAGCAAAGATATAAGCATCTGAATGCAGAGTTGGTGATGGACAGGGAGGCCTGGCATGCTGTGACTCATGGGGTCACAAAGAGTCGGACACGACTGAGCGACTGAAGCGAACTAACGGGGAAACACACATGACACCAAAGAATTTATGTCTATTTTTGCCATTAAATAAAACAAATGCAGACTAATGTGAGAAGGAACTCTATTTGACACGACAATGGTGAGAGGGCCATCGCCCACACAGCAAAAGTAATGGTGAAAATTCTCCAAGATAAGCTTCAACAGTACGTAGACCAAGAACATTCCGATGTTTAAGCTGCATTGAGAAAAGGCAGAGGAACAAGAGATGCAATTGCCAACATCGGTTGGTTCATAGAAAAAGCAAGAGACATCCAGAGAAACATCTACTTCTGCTTTGCCAACTATGCCACAGCATTTGACTGGGTGGATCACATCAAATTGTGGGCAATACTCAAAGAGATCGGTATACCTGACCAACTTCCCTGACTCTTGAGTAATCTGTATGCACGTCAAGAAGCAACATTTAGAACTGGACATGGAACAATGACTGGTTCCAAACTGGGAAAGGAGTACATCAAGGCTGTACAATGTAACCTTGCTTACTTAACTTATATTCAGAGTACATCATGTAAATATCAGATTGGATGAAGCACAAGATGGAATGAAGATTGCCAGGAGAAATATGAATAAATTCAGAAATGCAGACCACACCACGCTTAAGGCAGAAAGCATAAAGAAACCAAAGACCATCTTGATGAGGGTGAAAGAGGATAGAGAGAAAGCTAACTTAAATCAACATCCGAAAAACCAAGGTCATGGCATCCGGTCCAATCATGTTATGGCAAATAGAGGGGGAGACAATGGAAACAGTGACAGACTTTATTTTCGTGGGCTTCAACATCACAGCAGATGCTGACTGCAGCCATGAAATTAAAAGTCACTTGCTCCATGGAAGAAAAGCCATGACTGACCCAGAAAGCATATCAAAAAGCAGAGACATCACTTTGCTGCCAGAGGTCCGTATGTCAAAGCGAAGGTTTTTTCAGTAGCCGAATATGGATGTGATTGTTAAACCATAAAGACAGCTGAGGACTGAATAATTGATGCTTTTGAACTGTGGTGGTAGAGCAGATTTCTTGAGAGTCCCTTGGCCTGCAAGGAAATCAAACCCGTCAACCCTAACGGAAATCAATCCTGATTATTCACTAGAAGGACTGACATTGTAGCTGAAACTCCAGTTCTTTGTCCACCTGATGCAAAGAACTGACTCATTGGAAAAGATTCTGATGCTGGCAAGGAATGAAGGCCAGAGGAGAAGGAGATGACAGAGGATGAGATGGTTGGATGGCATCGGGGATTCGATGGACTTGAGTTTCAGCAAGCTCTGGGAGTTGGTGATGGACAGGGAAGCCTGGTGTGCTGCAGTCCATGGGGCTGCACAGAGTCATGTCGGGAGCCACGTCAGGCGTTACTGACAAAATGGAGGCACGGCCCAAAGCCCCTCTCTTTCTCCCACAAGCACGGACCTGGGATGAAGCAGTTGGGCCTTGTGATTCTGACTTTTTCTTTCCTCTCCTTGGCTGAGTTGACTACAAAGGAACATTAAGGTTCTTAATGTTCTTGAGAGGAGCACGAGAAGGCAGAAAGCCTTGTCTGCAGCTGTGCTCAGAGAAAAATTCATAAAGCTAATCCCTGACATTTGTTCAAGGACTTTTACAAAAGAGTGTTCCAGGATGAGCAAAGAGGTCAGCTTGAGGCCACGGGAGGGATTGCTATCTGAAGCCTATTTGTGAGGAAAATGTTTATGGCAAAGGCATTTACTGAATTTAGAGCTTAGAAATAATTAAATAGTTAGAAGTTAAAGATTTAAGGAATGCTGTAATGGTAGCATATTTTATTATAGCTGATAGATTTAGGAAATTTAAAGATACTAATAGCTAGAAGCCTTTTTAAGAGATAGTGAGCTCAGGATGTTAGGGGCAAATAGGATTTAGAAAGATAAGAAACAAACGGAGGAATGTAGCATGAGTTACAATATAATCACAAGTTAACGATAGGACACATTAAGAGGAAGTAGATAATAGATGGTAAAGCTGAGTCCGAGAGAATCGCTGAAGCAGGAACTCTGTTTGAAGAGCAACAATGATTTATGGAGATAATCAATCTGAATGTGATAAGAAAACTGAAAATGTCAAACTTCTGACCTAATGCTTTTGTAAAAGTATAAAAGAAAACCTTAAACTTGAAATAAATGTGCAGTCCAGGAAAACTGAGAGGCTGCGTGGTTACTCGCGGACACCATCCCTCCCTTCAGATTGAATCCCTGGCTGCTGGAGCTGGACTCTGGCAGAGTCGGGCACAACTGAACGACTGAAAAGAACTGATTGCAATAGGGAGAATGTTTTGAACACACGTTCTTAACATGTCTCAAAATGGAAGAGAAAATGATATTTCTTTAACATGAAAGGATAAGCAGGGTGAGCAACAACTCTGTGTGTGTGTGTGTGTGTGTGTGTGTGTGTGTGAGTTTGTGTGTGTGTGTGTGTGTGTGTATGTGTGTGTGTGTGTGTGTGTCTGTGAGAGATGGGGCAAGAGGTGGGGATGGATGAACAGACAGCTTGATGGAGCAGTGTGACAGGAAGTGTTTCTTTCTGTAGTGAGCTGATTCTTAGAATGAGCTGTTAAGGGAGCCAGAAAGGTCTGACGCTTAGTGCTTGCTCAAGCTTGGGGGAAAGCTGAAGTTCAGAGGAGAGAAGGTTGGTTAAAGCTTAGCCAAGCCAAATCAGTGGGTATATTATGGATGACTGTGAGCACTTGGCCAGTCTCTGCTGTTGTTTAAGAGAGGCAAAGTCAGCCCTTAGACAGTATTGTTGTTACCAAAATTGCCAGTCCATGTGCTTGATGCAGAATGAGGCCCATCAAAACTTAAGGTTTGAGTTTGGGACAGGGAAAGGTTTATTACAGATTCATACAAGGATGAGGGTGGCTCTTGCCCTAAGAACCCAAAGTTACTGAACGTGTTCAGTAAGTATGTTTAACAGCAAAGGTTAGAGAAAGTTGTGGTAAGTTGTTTGAGACTTCGTGGTGTCACACCCTTTGTGCTTAAGGTTAGGTCATGGTCAGGTAATGATGTTCCTAAATATCTCTATCAGATGGATGTCATTTTCTGTCCTGACAAGAGAGGGCAAAGTCTCAAGGAACAACTTTCCCCATGAAATGTCCCATCCTGGTCAAACAGAAACAGGTTTCAATTGGCAGCTCCTTCAGGGCAAGCTTCCCATATTCTACCCAGCTCTCATCCTCGATGGAGCCAGGTACCCAACACAATAGGTCCTGTCTCCTCAAGCTGTCCAACTGAGGAGACCAGTTCTCACAGACTGAGACCCAGAAAGATGGCCACCTGCTATTAAGTTGCAGAGACAGGGATGGGGGAGAGGTTCACCGCTCCTCACGGCCTGGGCCAAGGCTAGTGGAGGGACTTAGTGAGGGCTCTGAATCACTAAAGGATGTAGTCCCCAGTCTATTCCCTGGGACCATCCAGCTCACCCACTGGCGCAACGTTGGGTGATCTCCAGGCCCTCCAAAAGCATGCCAGAATCTCTCTTCTCTCACTTTCCACCTGATGACCACCACACCACCCTTACTTAATCACTTCCCCAATGGTCCCTCATTGACAGTAACTGTGGGCAGGGCCTACTGAGGTGTTAATCAATAGCTGAGCAGGACGATGAATGGCCACTCCTTAACAGTTGGCGGCTTGTAAATGGGGCCACCTGAGGCACCAAGCAAGGCTGAGCCACACCTGTTGCCTAGGAACAGGGTGGGTTGAAAAGAAGCACACCAATGGCGAACTGCATAGGGCTGTGCTCACTCTGCTCTGTTACACTGTGCATAGAATAAGAATCACTGTGAGGTTAAGGTTTGTCAAAGTCGTTCTCAAGGTGGGCTGGCTTTCACATTCTTGTTGGCTTTGAAATATTAGCTATGCTATATGCGGCACATGTGATCATGTGGCAGCTGTGGGAGGGGCATATAGATGAGCACGGCTCACAGGCATGCCTGGCAATACAATGAAAAGAATGATGTACCAAAGTTAAAGAAGCCTGTGAAATCAAATCCTGATTAGGAACAGAGTCAATTAAATAGAGTAAAGCACACTGGACCCAACGTCCCCTTAGGTAACAGAGCAGCATGAGCACAGCCCTTAGCAGGTAGCCATTGCTGTGCCTGATGACTCCACATCCTGTTACTAAGCAACCGGTCTTGCCTAGCGATTGGACAGTGCAACCCTGGGCCCTGCCCATAAGCAACCAACTATCAATGAGGTACCTACTGGTACTTCTCCTGCTCAGCTATTGGTCAGCTCCACAGTGGGCCCTATCTGATGATCACTGTTAATGTGGGCCCACTGGGGAAGTGACTCACTCAAGAGTTAGGGGCAGAGTGGTAAACGGACTCTTGCCTTTGGGCACCTTCCTTTTCTTTTCTTCATTTTTTTGTAAATCGGGAATGTATTTCTGGTAGATGGGGCAAGGTGAGTTTCCCTCCTCAATATGAGAGTTGAAGTGTCCCCAACAATATTAGTGGAGGAGGCATTTAACACTTTCTTTGGCCTGAAGTGTAATCTTATGGAGACGGTGTATAGATCTTGGGGCAACGGACTGAAGATGCACCAAGCCTTGGGGTCTCTAAAGCTCATTGGAGTAGAAAAAACTTCCAACCTGTTCTTAATTACCTGCTTGTTCTTCAGTTCCTTAAGCCCCTCAAGAACCCCTGATAGGAAGAGGGTGGTCTAAAGATGAAGTGACTAGAGGACTCTGAAGTGCTGAAATGGGATGAAAAGTGTTTGGCAGAGGTTCATACAGGGATGGAGGGGGCAGGAGTGTGGAAGGGGGACATCCAAGTCCAAGAATAAAGGGCACTGAAGGAAAGTCTGAGGGTCATGAGAAGAAACACCATGCCCCTGAATCACCACTCCCCAGAATCAAACACACAGAGGGGTCAAGGGTGGGAAAGGTGTATCATGGCCTCCCTCAGCACCCACTAACCCATGTTGATGGGCACAGTGGTACATTGTGATGTCTAAGACCCCAAAGCCAGCATTGGCTGGCGGAGTGCCTAGCTGACCAATCAGAGTGAAGGGTGTGGCTCCTCATTGTCCTGGGAAGGTATATACAGGGAGGTCAGAGGCAGAGATTCTGGGTTAGGCCACTTCATGGTGTCATCATGGCTACGGTAACCAGGAAGCCACGGCAGCCAAGAAGAGTTGCAGTGCGGTTTGCTTCCAGCATGAAAGGAAGAAAGAAGACCCTTTGGCAACGGAGATACAGAGGCAGTGTCAAGGTAAGATGATTCCATCGACACTCCCCAGGTTCTCCATTGACTTTGGTGCCCAAGACCTCTACACTGCCCTTGCCTGGCGCAAAAGTCCTCATCAGGCCACCTCCCTTTTCATGAAATCTCCCTTCCAACTCAGTTGTTATACTCTTTCCTCAAAACTCATACCCTTCTTTTGTCTTTCAAGGCACGAAATATGACCGTGAGCGTCAGAAGACCTCTAAAAGGAACCTTGAGAAAGAAAATCCGATCGTACGCCACTCCGTCGAAGAAGGTGAAGAAAACAAGAGAAGCAAACTGTTTTCTCCGTTCCTGTGCACGTGAGAACCTGAACCAAAGCCGCAAAAGGTACCAAACTAGGAGTCAGAGTCAAAGAAGGAGGCAGAATCAAAAGAGAAGATAAGCTCAGCCACCCCAGAATGAGAGACCCTGGAGAAGTACAACCTGGGCAGCCAGTAACTGAATAGAAAAGGTCAGACAGTTTAGAATTGTGTCTCCAGTGGTCTGCTTTCTTAGCAATGGTTAACCAGGAAAAGACTGACTCTCACACTAACATAGTAAACTGATGGCTGCGATTAAAATAAACATCGAATGGTGAGAAGATGATATTTGTGTGTGTGTGAATTTTCTGATGGGAAGGGAGGGAAGGAAGAAAAGAGGTGGGCACCTGAGTGGGGAGGGGTGTGCGGTCCCGAGAGATTGGGGGACAGACCCTGAGGTCCCCAGTTAGCCAGAGAGGAGAGGCCTGGACTGGGTCAGGAGTCTGCACTGAAGATGGCGAACCCTGCTTAGCAATTGATCTCAGCGGCAAGGAGTAGTGGTGTGGTGTTACTGCCATTGTTTGGGGTGTGGAATGACATTAGGGTCTAGATTGCCAGAACCCAGATGGGAAGAGGGTTTCACATGGGGATGGTGAATGTCATAGTTCCCCTGAGAGAGGCAGGCAGAAATCACATCCTGGCCACTTATGTCATAATGGGCTTTGTTGCATCACTCACCTTTGCTGTCAGCTAAAGGTGCTCAGGAGGCACAAAATGCTGATACAACTGAAACCCACAACCAGCACTCCCAAAGATTAAAATAATGTTTGGAGGGAACAGACCAAATATCACTTAGGCCACTGTTTTCCTAAGAAATTGGTGGGAGCAGTGTGTTCCCAAGGGCAGGGCAGTGGAGGTGGCCCAATCCCGGTGCAGAAGACAAACAGGATCACCACACACGGATAATCTTTTTGGGTGGTGGGCACCATGCAGTTTGTGGGATCTTAGTTCCCTGACCAGGGATTGAACCGGTTCCCCTTCCAGTGAAAGCATGGAGTCCTAACCCCTGGACAGCCAGAGAAGTCAGGACAGAGACTTTTGATACAAGTATTAACATGAGACTGAGTAAAAGCTGGTCTTATATGAATCATCATCCCCTAGTATTTCTAAATAACTACAGTCGTCAAACCTTCTTCCCCCAAAAAATCTTTTGTAGTCCAAGCTCTGCAAGTTTTTGTGGTTTAAATATAAGAGTACGGGGTATCTCATTTGAAGGCAAATTGGAAGTGGTCAAACAAGAGATGGCAAGGGTGAACGTCGACATTCTAGGAATCAGCGAACTAAAATGGACTGGAGTGGGTGAATTTAACTCAGATGACCATTATATCTACTACTGCGGGCAGGAACTCCTCAGAAGACATGGAGTAGCCATCATAGTCAACAAAAGAGTCCGAAATGCAGTACTTGGACGCAATCTCACAAACGACAGAATGATCTCTGTTCGTCTCCAAGGCAAACCATTCAATAGCACAGTTATCCAAGTCTCTGCCCCAAGCAGTAACGCTGAAGAAACTGAAGTTGAACGGTTTTATGAAGACCTACAAGACCTTTTAGAACGAACCCCCCAAAAAGATGTCCTTTTCATTAGAGGGGTCTGGAATGCAAAAGTAGGAAGTCAAGAAACACCTGGAGCAACAGGCAAATTTGGCCTTGGAGTGCAGAATGAAGCAGGGCAAAGACTAATAGAGTTTCGCCAAGAAAATGCACTGGTCACAGCAAATACCCTCTTCCAACAACACAAGTAAGACTCTACACATGGACATCACCAGATGGTCAACACCGAAATCAGATTGATTATATCCTTTGCCGCCAAAGATGGAGAAGCTCTATACAGTCAACAAAAACAAGACCAGGAGCAGACTGTGGCTCAGGTCATGAACTCCTTATTACCAAATCCAGACTCAAATGGAAGAAAATAGGGAAAAACCACTAGAGCATTCAGGTAGGACTTCAATCAAATCCCTTATGCTTATGCAGTGGAAGTGAGAAATAGATTTAAGGGCCCAGATCTGATAGATAGAGTGCCTGATGAACTATGGAATGAGGTTGGTGACATTGTACAGGAGGCAGGGATCAAGACCACCCCCATGGAAAAGAAATGCAAAAAAGCACAATGGCTGTCTGGGGAGGCCTTACAAATATCTGTAAAAAGAAGAGGAGCAAAAAGCAAAGGAGAAAAGCAAAGATATAAGCATCTGAATGCAGAGTTGGTGATGGACAGGGAGGCCTGGCGTGCTGTGACTCATGGGGTCACAAAGAGACGGACACGACTGAGCGACTGAAGCGAACTAACGGGGAAACACACATGACACCAAAGAATTTATGTCTATTTTTGCCATTAAATAAAACAAATGCAGACTAATGTGAGAAGGAACTTTATTTGACATGACAATGGTGAGAGGGCCATCGCCCACACAGCAAAAGTAATGGTGAAAATTCTCCAAGATAAGCTTCAACAGTACGTAGACCAAGAACATTCCGATGTTTAAGCTGCATTGAGAAAAGGCAGAGGAACAAGAGATGCAATTGCCAACATCGGTTGGTTCATAGAAAAAGCAAGAGACATCCAGAGAAACATCTACTTCTGCTTTGCCAACTATGCCACAGCATTTGACTGGTGGATCACATCAAATTGTGGGCAATACTCAAAGAGATCGGTATACCTGACCAACTTCCCTGACTCTTGAGTAATCTGTATGCACGTCAAGAAGCAACATTTAGAACTGGACATGGAACAATGACTGGTTCCAAACTGGGAAAGGAGTACATCAAGGCTGTACATGGTAACCTTGCTTACTTAACTTATATTCAGTGTACATCATGTAAATATCAGATTGGATGAAGCACAAGATGGAATGAAGATTGCCAGGAGAAATATGAATAAATTCAGAAATGCAGACAACACCACGCTTAAGGCAGAAAGCATAAAGAAACCAAAGACCATCTTGATGAGGGTGAAAGAGGATAGAGAGAAAGCTAACTTAAATCAACATCCGAAAAACCAAGGTCATGGCATCCGGTCCAATCATGTTATGGCAAATAGAGGGGGAGACAATGGAAACAGTGACAGACTTTATTTTCGTGGGCTTCAACATCACAGCAGATGCTGACTGCAGCCATGAAATTAAAAGTCACTTGCTCCATGGAAGAAAAGCCATGACTGACCCAGAAAGCATATCAAAAAGCAGAGACATCACTTTGCTGCCAGAGGTCCGTATGTCAAAGCGAAGGTTTTTTCAGTAGCCGAATATGGATGTGATTGTTAAACCATAAAGACAGCTGAGGACTGAATAATTGATGCTTTTGAACTGTGGTGGTAGAGCAGATTTCTTGAGAGTCCCTTGGCCTGCAAGGAAATCAAACCCGTCAACCCTAACGGAAATCAATCCTGATTATTCACTAGAAGGACTGACATTGTAGCTGAAACTCCAGTTCTTTGTCCACCTGATGCAAAGAACTGACTCATTGGAAAAGATTCTGATGCTGGCAAGGAATGAAGGCCAGAGGAGAAGGAGATGACAGAGGATGAGATGGTTGGATGGCATCGGGGATTCGATGGACTTGAGTTTCAGCAAGCTCTGGGAGTTGGTGATGGACAGGGAAGCCTGGTGTGCTGCAGTCCATGGGGCTGCACAGAGTCATGTCGGGAGCCACGTCAGGCGTTACTGACAAAATGGAGGCACGGCCCAAAGCCCCTCTCTTTCTCCCACAAGCACGGACCTGGGATGAAGCAGTTGGGCCTTGTGATTCTGACTTTTTCTTTCCTCTCCTTGGCTGAGTTGACTACAAAGGAACATTAAGGTTCTTAATGTTCTTGAGAGGAGCACGAGAAGGCAGAAAGCCTTGTCTGCAGCTGTGCTCAGAGAAAAATTCATAAAGCTAATCCCTGACATTTGTTCAAGGACTTTTACAAAAGAGTGTTCCAGGATGAGCAAAGAGGTCAGCTTGAGGCCACAGGAGGGATTGCTATCTGAAGCCTATTTGTGAGGAAAATGTTTATGGCAAAGGCATTTACTGAATTTAGAGCTTAGAAATAATTAAATAGTTAGAAGTTAAAGATTTAAGGAATGCTGTAATGGTAGCCTATTTTATTATAGCTGATAGATTTAGGAAATTTAAAGATACTAATAGCTAGAAGCCTTTTTAAGAGATAGTGAGCTCAGGATGTTAGGGGCAAATAGGATTTAGAAAGATAAGAAACAAACGGAGGAATGTAGCATGAGTTACAATATAATCACAAGTTAACGATAGGACACATTAAGAGGAAGTAGATAATAGATGGTAAAGCTGAGTCCGAGAGAATCGCTGAAGCAGGAACTCTGTTTGAAGAGCAACAATGATTTATGGAGATAATCAATCTGAATGTGATAAGAAAACTGAAAATGTCAAACTTCTGACCTAATGCTTTTGTAAAAGTATAAAAGAAAACCTTAAACTTGAAATAAATGTGCAGTCCAGGAAAACTGAGAGGCTGCGTGGTTACTCGCGGACACCATCTCTCCCTTCAGATTGAATCCCTGGCTGCTGGAGCTGGACTCTGGCAGAGTCGGGCACAACTGAACGACTGAAAAGAACTGATTGCAATAGGGAGAATGTTTTGAACACACGTTCTTAACATGTCTCAAAATGGAAGAGAAAATGATATTTCTTTAACATGAAAGGATAAGCAGGGTGAGCAACAACTCTGTGTGTGTGTGTGTGAGTTTGTGTATCTGTGTGTGTGTGTGTATGTGTGTGTGTGTGTGTGTGTCTGTGAGAGATGGGGCAAGAGGTGGGGATGGATGAACAGACAGCTTGATGGAGCAGTGTGACAGGAAGTGTTTCTTTCTGTAGTGAGCTGATTCTTAGAATGAGCTGTTAAGGGAGCCAGAAAGGTCTGACGCTTAGTGCTTGCTCAAGCTTGGGGGAAAGCTGAAGTTCAGAGGAGAGAAGGTTGGTTAAAGCTTAGCCAAGCCAAATCAGTGGGTATATTATGGATGACTGTGAGCACTTGGCCAGTCTCTGCTGTTGTTTAAGAGAGGCAAAGTCAGCCCTTAGACAGTATTGTTGTTACCAAAATTGCCAGTCCATGTGCTTGATGCAGAATGAGGCCCATCAAAACTTAAGGTTTGAGTTTGGGACAGGGAAAGGTTTATTACAGATTCATACAAGGATGAGGGTGGCTCTTGCCCTAAGAACCCAAAGTTACTGAACGTGTTCAGTAAGTATGTTTAACAGCAAAGGTTAGAGAAAGTTGTGGTAAGTTGTTTGAGACTTCGTGGTGTCACACCCTTTGTGCTTAAGGTTAGGTCATGGTCAGGTAATGATGTTCCTAAATATCTCTATCAGATGGATGTCATTTTCTGTCCTGACAAGAGAGGGCAAAGTCTCAAGGAACAACTTTCCCCATGAAATGTCCCATCCTGGTCAAACAGAAACAGGTTTCAATTGGCAGCTCCTTCAGGGCAAGCTTCCCATATTCTACCCAGCTCTCATCCTCGATGGAGCCAGGTACCCAACACAATAGGTCCTGTCTCCTCAAGCTGTCCAACTGAGGAGACCAGTTCTCACAGACTGAGACCCAGAAAGATGGCCACCTGCTATTAAGTTGCAGAGACAGGGATGGGGGAGAGGTTCACCGCTCCTCACGGCCTGGGCCAAGGCTAGTGGAGGGACTTAGTGAGGGCTCTGAATCACTAAAGGATGTAGTCCCCAGTCTATTCCCTGGGACCATCCAGCTCACCCACTGGCGCAACGTTGGGTGATCTCCAGGCCCTCCAAAAGCATGCCAGAATCTCTCTTCTCTCACTTTCCACCTGATGACCACCACACCACCCTTACTTAATCACTTCCCCAATGGTCCCTCATTGACAGTAACTGTGGGCAGGGCCTACTGAGGTGTTAATCAATAGCTGAGCAGGACGATGAATGGCCACTCCTTAACAGTTGGCGGCTTGTAAATGGGGCCACCTGAGGCACCAAGCAAGGCTGAGCCACACCTGTTGCCTAGGAACAGGGTGGGTTGAAAAGAAGCACACCAATGGCGAACTGCATAGGGCTGTGCTCACTCTGCTCTGTTACACTGTGCATAGAATAAGAATCACTGTGAGGTTAAGGTTTGTCAAAGTCGTTCTCAAGGTGGGCTGGCTTTCACATTCTTGTTGGCTTTGAAATATTAGCTATGCTATATGCGGCACATGTGATCATGTGGCAGCTGTGGGAGGGGCATATAGATGAGCACGGCTCACAGGCATGCCTGGCAATACAATGAAAAGAATGATGTACCAAAGTTAAAGAAGCCTGTGAAATCAAATCCTGATTAGGAACAGAGTCAATTAAATAGAGTAAAGCACACTGGACCCAACGTCCCCTTAGGTAACAGAGCAGCATGAGCACAGCCCTTAGCAGGTAGCCATTGCTGTGCCTGATGACTCCACATCCTGTTACTAAGCAACCGGTCTTGCCTAGCGATTGGACAGTGCAACCCTGGGCCCTGCCCATAAGCAACCAACTATCAATGAGGTACCTACTGGTACTTCTCCTGCTCAGCTATTGGTCAGCTCCACAGTGGGCCCTATCTGATGATCACTGTTAATGTGGGCCCACTGGGGAAGTGACTCACTCAAGAGTTAGGGGCAGAGTGGTAAACGGACTCTTGCCTTTGGGCACCTTCCTTTTCTTTTCTTCATTTTTTTGTAAATCGGGAATGTATTTCTGGTAGATGGGGCAAGGTGAGTTTCCCTCCTCAATATGAGAGTTGAAGTGTCCCCAACAATATTAGTGGAGGAGGCATTTAACACTTTCTTTGCTCTGAAGTGTAATCTTATGGAGACGGTGTATAGATCTTGGGGCAACGGACTGAAGATGCACCAAGCCTTGGGGTCTCTAAAGCTCATTGGAGTAGAAAAAACTTCCAACCTGTTCTTAATTACCTGCTTGTTCTTCAGTTCCTTAAGCCCCTCAAGAACCCCTGATAGGAAGAGGGTGGTCTAAAGATGAAGTGACTAGAGGACTCTGAAGTGCTGAAATGGGATGAAAAGTGTTTGGCAGAGGTTCATACAGGGATGGAGGGGGCAGGAGTGTGGAAGGGGGACATCCAAGTCCAAGAATAAAGGGCACTGAAGGAAAGTCTGAGGGTCATGAGAAGAAACACCATGCCCCTGAATCACCACTCCCCAGAATCAAACACACAGAGGGGTCAAGGGTGGGAAAGGTGTATCATGGCCTCCCTCAGCACCCACTAACCCATGTTGATGGGCACAGTGGTACATTGTGATGTCTAAGACCCCAAAGCCACCATTGGCTGGGGGAGTGCCTAGCTGACCAATCAGAGTGAAGGGTGTGGCTCCTCATTGTCCTGGGAAGGTATATATAGGGAGGTCAGAGGCAGAGATTCTGGGTTAGGCCACTTCATGGTGTCATCATGGCTATGGTAACCAGGAAGCCACGGCAGCCAAGAAGAGTTGCAGTGCGGTTTGCTTCCAGCATGAAAGGAAGAAAGAAGACCCTTTGGCAACGGAGATACAGAGGCAGTGTCAAGGTAAGATGATTCCATCGACACTCCCCAGGTTCTCCATTGACTTTGGTGCCCAAGACCTCTACACTGCCCTTGCCTGGCGCAAAAGTCCTCATCAGGCCACCTCCCTTTTCATGAAATCTCCCTTCCAACTCAGTTGTTATACTCTTTCCTCAAAACTCATACCCTTCTTTTGTCTTTCAAGGCACGAAATATGACCGTGAGCGTCAGAAGACCTCTAAAAGGAACCTTGAGAAAGAAAATCCGATCGTACGCCACTCCGTCGAAGAAGGTGAAGAAAACAAGAGAAGCAAACTGTTTTCTCCGTTCCTGTGCACGTGAGAACCTGAACCAAAGCCGCAAAAGGTACCAAACTAGGAGTCAGAGTCAAAGAAGGAGGCAGAATCAAAAGAGAAGATAAGCTCAGCCACCCCAGAATGAGAGACCCTGGAGAAGTACAACCTGGGCAGCCAGTAACTGAATAGAAAAGGTCAGACAGCTTAGAATTGTGTCTCCAGTGGTCTGCTTTCTTAGCAATGGTTAACCAGGAAAAGACTGACTCTCACACTAACATAGTAAACTGATGGCTGCGATTAAAATAAACATCGAATGGTGAGAAGATGATATTTGTGTGTGTGTGAATTTTCTGATGGGAAGGGAGGGAAGGAAGAAAAGAGGTGGGCACCTGAGTGGGGAGGGGTGCGCGGTCCTGAGAGATTGGGGGACAGACCCTGAGGTCCCCAGTTAGCCAGAGAGGAGAGGCCTGGACTGGGTCAGGAGTCTGCACTGAAGATGGCGAACCCTGCTTAGCAATTGATCTCAGCGGCAAGGAGTAGTGGTGTGGTGTTACTGCCATTGTTTGGGGTGTGGAATGACATTAGGGTCTAGATTGCCAGAACCCAGATGGGAAGAGGGTTTCACATGGGGATGGTGAATGTCATAGTTCCCCTGAGAGAGGCAGGCAGAAATCACATCCTGGCCACTTATGTCATAATGGGCTTTGTTGCATCACTCACCTTTGCTGTCAGCTAAAGGTGCTCAGGAGGCACAAAATGCTGATACAACTGAAACCCACAACCAGCACTCCCAAAGATTAAAATAATGTTTGGAGGGAACAGACCAAATATCACTTAGGCCACTGTTTTCCTAAGAAATTGGTGGGAGCAGTGTGTTCCCAAGGGCAGGGCAGTGGAGGTGGCCCAATCCCGGTGCAGAAGACAAACAGGATCACCACACACGGATAATCTTTTTGGGTGGTGGGCACCATGCAGTTTGTGGGATCTTAGTTCCCTGACCAGGGATTGAACCGGTTCCCCTTCCAGTGAAAGCATGGAGTCCTAACCCCTGGACAGCCAGAGAAGTCAGGACAGAGACTTTTGATACAAGTATTAACATGAGACTGAGTAAAAGCTGGTCTTATATGAATCATCATCCCCTAGTATTTCTAAATAACTACAGTCGTCAAACCTTCTTCCCCCAAAAAATCTTTTGTAGTCCAAGCTCTGCAAGTTTTTGTGGTTTAAATATAAGAGTATGGGGTATCTCATTTGAAGGCAAATTGGAAGTGGTCAAACAAGAGATGGCAAGGGTGAACGTCGACATTCTAGGAATCAGCGAACTAAAATGGACTGGAATGGGTGAATTTAACTCAGATGACCATGATATCTAGCACTGCGGGCAGGAACTCCTCAGAAGACATGGAGTAGCCATCATAGTCAACAAAAGAGTCTGAAATGCAGTACTTGGACGCAGTCTCACAAACGACAGAATGATCTCTGTTCATCTCCAAGGCAAACCATTCAATAGCACAGTTATCCAAGTCTATGCCCCAAGCAGTAACGCTGAAGAAACTGAAGTTGAACGGTTTTATGAAGACCTACAAGACCTTTCAGAACGAACCCCCCAAAAAGATGTCCTTTTCATTAGAGGGGTCTGGAATGCAAAAGTAGGAAGTCAAGAAACACCTGGAGCAACAGGCAAATTTGGCCTTGGAGTGCAGAATGAAGCAGGGCAAAGACTAATAGAGTTTCGCCAAGAAAATGCACTGGTCACAGCAAATACCCTCTTCCAACAACACAAGTAAGACTCTACACATGGACATCACCAGATGGTCAACACCGAAATCAGATTGATTATATCCTTTGCCGCCAAAGATGGAGAAGCTCTATACAGTCAACAAAAACAAGACCAGGAGCAGACTGTGGCTCAGGTCATGAACTCCTTATTACCAAATCCAGACTCAAATGGAAGAAAATAGGGAAAAACCACTAGAGCATTCAGGTATGACTTCAATCAAATCCCTTATGATTATGCAGGGGAAGTGAGAAATAGATTTAAGGGCCCAGATCTGATAGATAGAGTGCCTGATGAACTATGGAATGAGGTTGGTGACATTGTACAGGAGGCAGGGATCAAGACCACCCCCATGGAAAAGAAATGCAAAAAAGCACAATGGCTGTCTGGGGAGGCCTTACAAATAGCTGTGAAAAGAAGAGGAGCAAAAAGCAAAGGAGAAAAGCAAAGATATAAGCATCTGAATGCAGAGTTGGTGATGGACAGGGAGGCCTGGCGTGCTGTGACTCATGGGGTCACAAAGAGTCGGACACGACTGAGCGACTGAAGCGAACTAACGGGGAAACACACATGACACCAAAGAATTTATGTCTATTTTTGCCATTAAATAATACAAATGCAGACTAATGTGAGAAGGAACTGTATTTGACACGACAATGGTGAGAGGACCATCGCCCACACAGCAAAAGTAATGGTGAAAATTCTCCAGGATAAGCTTCAACAGTACATAGACCAAGAACATTCCAATGTTTAAGCTGCATTGAGAAAAGGCAGAGGAACAAGAGATGCAATTGCCAACATCGGTTGGTTCATAGAAAAAGCAAGAGACATCCAGAGAAACATCTACTTCTGCTTTGCCAACTATGCCACAGCATTTGACTGGTGGATCACATCAAATTGTGGGCAATACTCAAAGAGATCGGTATACCTGACCAACTTCCCTGACTCTTGAGAAATCTGTATGCACGTCAAGAAGCAACATTTAGAACTGGACATGGAACAATGACTGGTTCCAAACTGGGAAAGGAGTACATCAAGGCTGTACATTGTAACCTTGCTTACTTAACTTATATTCAGTGTACATCATGTAAATATCAGATTGGATGAAGCACAAGATGGAATGAAGATTGCCAGGAGAAATATGAATAAATTCAGAAATGCAGACAACACCACGCTTAAGGCAGAAAGCATAAAGAAACCAAAGACCATCTTGATGAGGGTGAAAGAGGATAGAGAGAAAGCTAACTTAAATCAACATCCGAAAAACCAAGGTCATGGCATCCGGTCCACTCATGTTATGGCAAATAGGGGGGGAGACAATGGAAACAGTGACAGACTTTATTTTCGTGGGCTTCAACATCACAGCAGATGCTGACTGCAGCCATGAAATTAAAAGTCACTTGCTCCATGGAAGAAAAGCCATGACTGACCCAGAAAGCATATCAAAAAGCAGAGACATCACTTTGCTGCCAGAGGTCCGTATGTCAAAGCGAAGGTTGTTTCAGTAGCCGAATATGGATGTGATTGTTAAACCATAAAGACAGCTGAGGACTGAATAATTGATGCTTTTGAACTGTGGTGGTAGAGAAGATTCTTGAGAGTCCCTTGGCCTGCAAGGAAATCAAACTCGTCAACCCTAACGGAAATCAATCCTGATTATTCACTAGAAGGACTGACATTGTAGCTGAAACTCCAGTTCTTTGTCCACCTGATGCAAAGAACTGACTCATTGGAAAAGATTCTGATGCTGGCAAGGAATGAAGGCCAGAGGAGAAGGAGATGACAGAGGATGAGATGGTTGGATGGCATCGGGGATTCGATGGACTTGAGTTTCAGCAAGCTCTGGGAGTTGGTGATGGACAGGGAAGCCTGGTGTGCTGCAGTCCATGGGGCTGCACAGAGTCATGTCGGGAGCCATGTCAGGCGTTACTGACAAAATGGAGGCACGGCCCAAAGCCCCTCTCTTTCTCCCACAAGCACGGACCTGGGATGAAGCAGTTGGGCCTTGTGATTCTGACTTTTTCTTTCCTCTCCTTGGCTGAGTTGACTACAAAGGAACATTAAGGTTCTTAATGTTCTTGAGAGGAGCACGAGAAGGCAGAAAGCCTTGTCTGCAGCTGTGCTCAGAGAAAAATTCATAAAGCTAATCCCTGACATTTGTTCAAGGACTTTTACAAAAGAGTGTTCCAGGATGAGCAAAGAGGTCAGCTTGAGGCCACGGGAGGGATTGCTATCTGAAGCCTATTTGTGAGGAAAATGTTTATGGCAAAGGCATTTACTGAATTTAGAGCTTAGAAATAATTAAATAGTTAGAAGTTAAAGATTTAAGGAACGCTGTAAGGGTAGCATATTTTATTATAGCTGATAGATTTAGGAAATTTAAAGATACTAATAGCTAGAAGCCTTTTTAAGAGATAGTGAGCTCAGGATGTTAGGGGCAAATAGGATTTAGAAAGATAAGAAACAAACGGAGGAATGTAGCATGAGTTACAATATAATCACAAGTTAACGATAGGACACATTAAGAGGAAGTAGATAATAGATGGTAAAGCTGAGTCCGAGAGAATCGCTGAAGCAGGAACTCTGTTTGAAGAGCAACAATGATTTATGGAGATAATAAATCTGAATATGATAAGAAAACTGAAAATGTCAAACTTCTGACCTAATGCTTTTGTAAAAGTATAAAAGAAAACCTTAAACTTGAAATAAATGTGCAGTCCAGGAAAACTGAGAGGCTGCGTCGTTACTCGCGGACACCATCCCTCCCTTCAGATTGAATCCCTGGCTGCTGGAGCTGGACTCTGGCAGAGTCGGGCACAACTGAACGACTGAAAAGAACTGATTGCAATAGGGAGAATGTTTTGAACACACGTTCTTAACATGTCTCAAAATGGAAGAGAAAATGATATTTCTTTAACATGAAAGGATAAGCAGGGTGAGCAACAACTCTGTGTGTGTGTGTGTGTGTGTGTGAGTTTGTGTATCTGTGTGTGTGTCTGTATGTGTGTGTGTGTGTGTGTGGGTCTGTGAGAGATGGGGCAAGAGGTGGGGATGGATGAACAGACAGCTTGATGGAGCAGTGTGACAGGAAGTGTTTCTTTCTGTAGTGAGCTGATTCTTAGAATGAGCTGTTAAGGGAGCCAGAAAGGTCTGACGCTTAGTGCTTGCTCAAGCTTGGGGGAAAGCTGAAGTTCAGAGGAGAGAAGGTTGGTTAAAGCTTAGCCAAGCCAAATCAGTGGGTATATTATGGATGACTGTGAGCACTTGGCCAGTCTCTGCTGTTGTTTAAGAGAGGCAAAGTCAGCCCTTAGACAGTATTGTTGTTACCAAAATTGCCAGTCCATGTGCTTGATGCAGAATGAGGCCCATCAAAACTTAAGGTTTGAGTTTGGGACAGGGAAAGGTTTATTACAGATTCATACAAGGATGAGGGTGGCTCTTGCCCTAAGAACCCAAAGTTACTGAACGTGTTCAGTAAGTATGTTTAACAGCAAAGGTTAGAGAAAGTTGTGGTAAGTTGTTTGAGACTTCGTGGTGTCACACCCTTTGTGCTTAAGGTTAGGTCATGGTCAGGTAATGATGTTCCTAAATATCTCTATCAGATGGATGTCATTTTCTGTCCTGACAAGAGAGGGCAAAGTCTCAAGGAACAACTTTCCCCATGAAATGTCCCATCCTGGTCAAACAGAAACAGGTTTCAATTGGCAGCTCCTTCAGGGCAAGCTTCCCATATTCTACCCAGCTCTCATCCTCGATGGAGCCAGGTACCCAACACAATAGGTCCTGTCTCCTCAAGCTGTCCAACTGAGGAGACCAGTTCTCACAGACTGAGACCCAGAAAGATGGCCACCTGCTATTAAGTTGCAGAGACAGGGATGGGGGAGAGGTTCACCGCTCCTCACGGCCTGGGCCAAGGCTAGTGGAGGGACTTAGTGAGGGCTCTGAATCACTAAAGGATGTAGTCCCCAGTCTATTCCCTGGGACCATCCAGCTCACCCACTGGCGCAACGTTGGGTGATCTCCAGGCCCTCCAAAAGCATGCCAGAATCTCTCTTCTCTCACTTTCCACCTGATGACCACCACACCACCCTTACTTAATCACTTCCCCAATGGTCCCTCATTGACAGTAACTGTGGGCAGGGCCTACTGAGGTGTTAATCAATAGCTGAGCAGGACGATGAATGGCCACTCCTTAACAGTTGGCGGCTTGTAAATGGGGCCACCTGAGGCACCAAGCAAGGCTGAGCCACACCTGTTGCCTAGGAACAGGGTGGGTTGAAAAGAAGCACACCAATGGCGAACTGCATAGGGCTGTGCTCACTCTGCTCTGTTACACTGTGCATAGAATAAGAATCACTGTGAGGTTAAGGTTTGTCAAAGTCGTTCTCAAGGTGGGCTGGCTTTCACATTCTTGTTGGCTTTGAAATATTAGCTATGCTATATGCGGCACATGTGATCATGTGGCAGCTGTGGGAGGGGCATATAGATGAGCACGGCTCACAGGCATGCCTGGCAATACAATGAAAAGAATGATGTACCAAAGTTAAAGAAGCCTGTGAAATCAAATCCTGATTAGGAACAGAGTCAATTAAATAGAGTAAAGCACACTGGACCCAACGTCCCCTTAGGTAACAGAGCAGCATGAGCACAGCCCTTAGCAGGTAGCCATTGCTGTGCCTGATGACTCCACATCCTGTTACTAAGCAACCGGTCTTGCCTAGCGATTGGACAGTGCAACCCTGGGCCCTGCCCATAAGCAACCAACTATCAATGAGGTACCTACTGGTACTTCTCCTGCTCAGCTATTGGTCAGCTCCACAGTGGGCCCTATCTGATGATCACTGTTAATGTGGGCCCACTGGGGAAGTGACTCACTCAAGAGTTAGGGGCACAGTGGTAAACGGACTCTTGCCTTTGGGCACCTTCCTTTTCTTTTCTTCATTTTTTTGTAAATCGGGAATGTATTTCTGGTAGATGGGGCAAGGTGAGTTTCCCTCCTCAATATGAGAGTTGAAGTGTCCCCAACAATATTAGTGGAGGAGGCATTTAACACTTTCTTTGCTCTGAAGTGTAATCTTATGGAGACGGTGTATAGATCTTGGGGCAACGGACTGAAGATGCACCAAGCCTTGGGGTCTCTAAAGCTCATTGGAGTAGAAAAAACTTCCAACCTGTTCTTAATTACCTGCTTGTTCTTCAGTTCCTTAAGCCCCTCAAGAACCCCTGATAGGAAGAGGGTGGTCTAAAGATGAAGTGACTAGAGGACTCTGAAGTGCTGAAATGGGATGAAAAGTGTTTGGCAGAGGTTCATACAGGGATGGAGGGGGCAGGAGTGTGGAAGGGGGACATCCAAGTCCAAGAATAAAGGGCACTGAAGGAAAGTCTGAGGGTCATGAGAAGAAACACCATGCCCCTGAATCACCACTCCCCAGAATCAAACACACAGAGGGGTCAAGGGTGGGAAAGGTGTATCATGGCCTCCCTCAGCACCCACTAACCCATGTTGATGGGCACAGTGGTACATTGTGATGTCTAAGACCCCAAAGCCAGCATTGGCTGGGGGAGTGCCTAGCTGACCAATCAGAGTGAAGGGTGTGGCTCCTCATTGTCCTGGGAAGGTATATACAGGGAGGTCAGAGGCAGAGATTCTGGGTTAGGCCACTTCATGGTGTCATCATGGCTACGGTAACCAGGAAGCCACGGCAGCCAAGAAGAGTTGCAGTGCGGTTTGCTTCCAGCATGAAAGGAAGAAAGAAGACCCTTTGGCAACGGAGATACAGAGGCAGTGTCAAGGTAAGATGATTCCATCGACACTCCCCAGGTTCTCCATTGACTTTGGTGCCCAAGACCTCTACACTGCCCTTGCCTGGCGCAAAAGTCCTCATCAGGCCACCTCCCTTTTCATGAAATCTCCCTTCCAACTCAGTTGTTATACTCTTTCCTCAAAACTCATACCCTTCTTTTGTCTTTCAAGGCACGAAATATGACCGTGAGCGTCAGAAGACCTCTAAAAGGAACCTTGAGAAAGAAAATCCGATCGTACGCCACTCCGTCGAAGAAGGTGAAGAAAACAAGAGAAGCAAACTCTTTTCTCCGTTCCTGTGCACGTGAGAACCTGAACCAAAGCCGCAAAAGGTACCAAACTAGGAGTCAGAGTCAAAGAAGGAGGCAGAATCAAAAGAGAAGATAAGCTCAGCCACCCCAGAATGAGAGACCCTGGAGAAGTACAACCTGGGCAGCCAGTAACTGAATAGAAAAGGTCAGACAGTTTAGAATTGTGTCTCCAGTGGTCTGCTTTCTTAGCAATGGTTAACCAGGAAAAGACTGACTCTCACACTAACATAGTAAACTGATGGCTGCGATTAAAATAAACATCGAATGGTGAGAAGATGATATTTGTGTGTGTGTGAATTTTCTGATGGGAAGGGAGGGAAGGAAGAAAAGAGGTGGGCACCTGAGTGGGGAGGGGTGTGCGGTCCCGAGAGATTGGGGGACAGACCCTGAGGTCCCCAGTTAGCCAGAGAGGAGAGGCCTGGACTGGGTCAGGAGTCTGCACTGAAGATGGCGAACCCTGCTTAGCAATTGATCTCAGCGGCAAGGAGTAGTGGTGTGGTGTTACTGCCATTGTTTGGGGTGTGGAATGACATTAGGGTCTAGATTGCCAGAACCCAGATGGGAAGAGGGTTTCACATGGGGATGGTGAATGTCATAGTTCCCCTGAGAGAGGCAGGCAGAAATCACATCCTGGCCACTTATGTCATAATGGGCTTTGTTGCATCACTCACCTTTGCTGTCAGCTAAAGGTGCTCAGGAGGCACAAAATGCTGATACAACTGAAACCCACAACCAGCACTCCCAAAGATTAAAATAATGTTTGGAGGGAACAGACCAAATATCACTTAGGCCACTGTTTTCCTAAGAAATTGGTGGGAGCAGTGTGTTCCCAAGGGCAGGGCAGTGGAGGTGGCCCAATCCCGGTGCAGAAGACAAACAGGATCACCACACACGGATAATCTTTTTGGGTGGTGGGCACCATGCAGTTTGTGGGATCTTAGTTCCCTGACCAGGGATTGAACCGGTTCCCCTTCCAGTGAAAGCATGGAGTCCTAACCCCTGGACAGCCAGAGAAGTCAGGACAGAGACTTTTGATACAAGTATTAACATGAGACTGAGTAAAAGCTGGTCTTATATGAATCATCATCCCCTAGTATTTCTAAATAACTACAGTCGTCAAACCTTCTTCCCCCAAAAAATCTTTTGTAGTCCAAGCTCTGCAAGTTTTTGTGGTTTAAATATAAGAGTACGGGGTATCTCATTTGAAGGCAAATTGGAAGTGGTCAAACAAGAGATGGCAAGGGTGAACGTCGACATTCTAGGAATCAGCGAACTAAAATGGACTGGAGTGGGTGAATTTAACTCAGATGACCATTATATCTACTACTGCGGGCAGGAACTCCTCAGAAGACATGGAGTAGCCATCATAGTCAACAAAAGAGTCCGAAATGCAGTACTTGGACGCAATCTCACAAACGACAGAATGATCTCTGTTCGTCTCCAAGGCAAACCATTCAATAGCACAGTTATCCAAGTCTCTGCCCCAAGCAGTAACGCTGAAGAAACTGAAGTTGAACGGTTTTATGAAGACCTACAAGACCTTTTAGAACGAACCCCCCAAAAAGATGTCCTTTTCATTAGAGGGGTCTGGAATGCAAAAGTAGGAAGTCAAGAAACACCTGGAGCAACAGGCAAATTTGGCCTTGGAGTGCAGAATGAAGCAGGGCAAAGACTAATAGAGTTTCGCCAAGAAAATGCACTGGTCACAGCAAATACCCTCTTCCAACAACACAAGTAAGACTCTACACATGGACATCACCAGATGGTCAACACCGAAATCAGATTGATTATATCCTTTGCCGCCAAAGATGGAGAAGCTCTATACAGTCAACAAAAACAAGACCAGGAGCAGACTGTGGCTCAGGTCATGAACTCCTTATTACCAAATCCAGACTCAAATGGAAGAAAATAGGGAAAAACCACTAGAGCATTCAGGTAGGACTTCAATCAAATCCCTTATGCTTATGCAGTGGAAGTGAGAAATAGATTTAAGGGCCCAGATCTGATAGATAGAGTGCCTGATGAACTATGGAATGAGGTTGGTGACATTGTACAGGAGGCAGGGATCAAGACCACCCCCATGGAAAAGAAATGCAAAAAAGCACAATGGCTGTCTGGGGAGGCCTTACAAATAGCTGTAAAAAGAAGAGGAGCAAAAAGCAAAGGAGAAAAGCAAAGATATAAGCATCTGAATGCAGAGTTGGTGATGGACAGGGAGGCCTGGCGTGCTGTGACTCATGGGGTCACAAAGAGACGGACACGACTGAGCGACTGAAGCGAACTAACGGGGAAACACACATGACACCAAAGAATTTATGTCTATTTTTGCGATTAAATAAAACAAATGCAGACTAATGTGAGAAGGAACTTTATTTGACATGACAATGGTGAGAGGGCCATCGCCCACACAGCAAAAGTAATGGTGAAAATTCTCCAAGATAAGCTTCAACAGTACGTAGACCAAGAACATTCCGATGTTTAAGCTGCATTGAGAAAAGGCAGAGGAACAAGAGATGCAATTGCCAACATCGGTTGGTTCATAGAAAAAGCAAGAGACATCCAGAGAAACATCTACTTCTGCTTTGCCAACTATGCCACAGCATTTGACTGGTGGATCACATCAAATTGTGGGCAATACTCAAAGAGATCGGTATACCTGACCAACTTCCCTGACTCTTGAGAAATCTGTATGCACGTCAAGAAGCAACATTTAGAACTGGACATGGAACAATGACTGGTTCCAAACTGGGAAAGGAGTACATCAAGGCTGTACATGGTAACCTTGCTTACTTAACTTATATTCAGTGTACATCATGTAAATATCAGATTGGATGAAGCACAAGATGGAATGAAGATTGCCAGGAGAAATATGAATAAATTCAGAAATGCAGACAACACCACGCTTAAGGCAGAAAGCATAAAGAAACCAAAGACCATCTTGATGAGGGTGAAAGAGGATAGAGAGAAAGCTAACTTAAATCAACATCCGAAAAACCAAGGTCATGGCATCCGGTCCAATCATGTTATGGCAAATAGAGGGGGAGACAATGGAAACAGTGACAGACTTTATTTTCGTGGGCTTCAACATCACAGCAGATGCTGACTGCAGCCATGAAATTAAAAGTCACTTGCTCCATGGAAGAAAAGCCATGACTGACCCAGAAAGCATATCAAAAAGCAGAGACATCACTTTGCTGCCAGAGGTCCGTATGTCAAAGCGAAGGTTTTTTCAGTAGCCGAATATGGATGTGATTGTTAAACCATAAAGACAGCTGAGGACTGAATAATTGATGCTTTTGAACTGTGGTGGTAGAGCAGATTTCTTGAGAGTCCCTTGGCCTGCAAGGAAATCAAACCCGTCAACCCTAACGGAAATCAATCCTGATTATTCACTAGAAGGACTGACATTGTAGCTGAAACTCCAGTTCTTTGTCCACCTGATGCAAAGAACTGACTCATTGGAAAAGATTCTGATGCTGGCAAGGAATGAAGGCCAGAGGAGAAGGAGATGACAGAGGATGAGATGGTTGGATGGCATCGGGGATTCGATGGACTTGAGTTTCAGCAAGCTCTGGGAGTTGGTGATGGACAGGGAAGCCTGGTGTGCTGCAGTCCATGGGGCTGCACAGAGTCATGTCGGGAGCCACGTCAGGCGTTACTGACAAAATGGAGGCACGGCCCAAAGCCCCTCTCTTTCTCCCACAAGCACGGACCTGGGATGAAGCAGTTGGGCCTTGTGATTCTGACTTTTTCTTTCCTCTCCTTGGCTGAGTTGACTACAAAGGAACATTAAGGTTCTTAATGTTCTTGAGAGGAGCACGAGAAGGCAGAAAGCCTTGTCTGCAGCTGTGCTCAGAGAAAAATTCATAAAGCTAATCCCTGACATTTGTTCAAGGACTTTTACAAAAGAGTGTTCCAGGATGAGCAAAGAGGTCAGCTTGAGGCCACGGGAGGGATTGCTATCTGAAGCCTATTTGTGAGGAAAATGTTTATGGCAAAGGCATTTACTGAATTTAGAGCTTAGAAATAATTAAATAGTTAGAAGTTAAAGATTTAAGGAATGCTGTAATGGTAGCCTATTTTATTATAGCTGATAGATTTAGGAAATTTAAAGATACTAATAGCTAGAAGCCTTTTTAAGAGATAGTGAGCTCAGGATGTTAGGGGCAAATAGGATTTAGAAAGATAAGAAACAAACGGAGGAATGTAGCATGAGTTACAATATAATCACAAGTTAACGATAGGACACATTAAGAGGAAGTAGATAATAGATGGTAAAGCTGAGTCCGAGAGAATCGCTGAAGCAGGAACTCTGTTTGAAGAGCAACAATGATTTATGGAGATAATCAATCTGAATGTGATAAGAAAACTGAAAATGTCAAACTTCTGACCTAATGCTTTTGTAAAAGTATAAAAGAAAACCTTAAACTTGAAATAAATGTGCAGTCCAGGAAAACTGAGAGGCTGCGTGGTTACTCGCGGACACCATCTCTCCCTTCAGATTGAATCCCTGGCTGCTGGAGCTGGACTCTGGCAGAGTCGGGCACAACTGAACGACTGAAAAGAACTGATTGCAATAGGGAGAATGTTTTGAACACACGTTCTTAACATGTCTCAAAATGGAAGAGAAAATGATATTTCTTTAACATGAAAGGATAAGCAGGGTGAGCAACAACTCTGTGTGTGTGTGTGTGAGTTTGTGTATCTGTGTGTGTGTGTGTATGTGTGTGTGTGTGTGTGTGTCTGTGAGAGATGGGGCAAGAGGTGGGGATGGATGAACAGACAGCTTGATGGAGCAGTGTGACAGGAAGTGTTTCTTTCTGTAGTGAGCTGATTCTTAGAATGAGCTGTTAAGGGAGCCAGAAAGGTCTGACGCTTAGTGCTTGCTCAAGCTTGGGGGAAAGCTGAAGTTCAGAGGAGAGAAGGTTGGTTAAAGCTTAGCCAAGCCAAATCAGTGGGTATATTATGGATGACTGTGAGCACTTGGCCAGTCTCTGCTGTTGTTTAAGAGAGGCAAAGTCAGCCCTTAGACAGTATTGTTGTTACCAAAATTGCCAGTCCATGTGCTTGATGCAGAATGAGGCCCATCAAAACTTAAGGTTTGAGTTTGGGACAGGGAAAGGTTTATTACAGATTCATACAAGGATGAGGGTGGCTCTTGCCCTAAGAACCCAAAGTTACTGAACGTGTTCAGTAAGTATGTTTAACAGCAAAGGTTAGAGAAAGTTGTGGTAAGTTGTTTGAGACTTCGTGGTGTCACACCCTTTGTGCTTAAGGTTAGGTCATGGTCAGGTAATGATGTTCCTAAATATCTCTATCAGATGGATGTCATTTTCTGTCCTGACAAGAGAGGGCAAAGTCTCAAGGAACAACTTTCCCCATGAAATGTCCCATCCTGGTCAAACAGAAACAGGTTTCAATTGGCAGCTCCTTCAGGGCAAGCTTCCCATATTCTACCCAGCTCTCATCCTCGATGGAGCCAGGTACCCAACACAATAGGTCCTGTCTCCTCAAGCTGTCCAACTGAGGAGACCAGTTCTCACAGACTGAGACCCAGAAAGATGGCCACCTGCTATTAAGTTGCAGAGACAGGGATGGGGGAGAGGTTCACCGCTCCTCACGGCCTGGGCCAAGGCTAGTGGAGGGACTTAGTGAGGGCTCTGAATCACTAAAGGATGTAGTCCCCAGTCTATTCCCTGGGACCATCCAGCTCACCCACTGGCGCAACGTTGGGTGATCTCCAGGCCCTCCAAAAGCATGCCAGAATCTCTCTTCTCTCACTTTCCACCTGATGACCACCACACCACCCTTACTTAATCACTTCCCCAATGGTCCCTCATTGACAGTAACTGTGGGCAGGGCCCACTGAGGTGTTGATCAATAGCTGAGCAGGACAATGAATGGCCACTCCTTGACAGTTGGCGGCTTGTAAATGGGGCCACCTGAGGCACCAAGCAAGGCTGAGCCACACCTGTTGCCTAGGAACAGGGTGGGTTGAAAAGAAGCACACCAATGGCGAACTGCATAGGGCTGTGCTCACTCTGCTCTGTTACACTGTGCATAGAATAAGAATCACTGTGAGGTTAAGGTTTGTCAAAGTCGTTCTCAAGGGGGGCTGGCTTTCACATTCTTGTTGGCTTTGAAATATTAGCTATGCTATATGCGGCACATGTGATCACGTGGCAGCTGTGGGAGGGGCATATAGATGAGCACGGCTCACAGGCATGCCTGGCAATACAATGAAAAGAATGATGTACCAAAGTTAAAGAAGCCTGTGAAATCAAATCCTGATTAGGAACAGAGTCAATTAAACAGAGTAAAGCACACTGGACCCAACGTCTCCTTAGGTAACAGAGCAGCATGAGCACAGCCCTTAGCAGGTAGCCATTGCTGTGCCTGATGACTCCACATCCTGTTACTAAGCAACC
Source organism: Capricornis sumatraensis (assembly GCF_032405125.1). NCBI lineage: Eukaryota > Metazoa > Chordata > Mammalia > Artiodactyla > Bovidae > Capricornis > Capricornis sumatraensis. The sequence continues at coordinate 60,195,079 of NC_091092.1, read as the reverse complement.
GGTCTTGCCTAGCGATTGGACAGTGCAACCCTGGGCCCTGCCCATAAGCAACCAACTATCAATGAGGTACCTACTGGTACTTCTCCTGCTCAGCTATTGGTCAGCTCCACAGTGGGCCCTATCTGATGATCACTGTTAATGTGGGCCCACTGGGGAAGTGACTCACTCAAGAGTTAGGGGCACAGTGGTAAACGGACTCTTGCCTTTGGGCACCTTCCTTTTCTTTTCTTCATTTTTTTGTAAATCGGGAATGTATTTCTGGTAGATGGGGCAAGGTGAGTTTCCCTCCTCAATATGAGAGTTGAAGTGTCCCCAACAATATTAGTGGAGGAGGCATTTAACACTTTCTTTGCTCTAAAGTGTAATCTTATGGAGACGGTGTATAGATCTTGGGGCAACGGACTGAAGATGCACCAAGCCTTGGGGTCTCTAAAGCTCATTGGAGTAGAAAAAACTTCCAACCTGTTCTTAATTACCTGCTTGTTCTTCAGTCCCTTAAGCCCCTCAAGAACCCCTGATAGGAAGAGGGTGGTCTAAAGATGAAGTGACTAGAGGACTCTGAAGTGCTGAAATGGGATGAAAAGTGTTTGGCAGAGGTTCATACAGGGATGGAGGGGGCAGGAGTGTGGAAGTGGGACATCCAAGTCCAAGAATAAAGGGCACTGAAGGAAAGTCTGAGGGTCATGAGAAGAAACACCATGCCCCTGAATCACCACTCCCCAGAATCAAACACACAGAGGGGTCAAGGGTGGGAAAGGTGTATCATGGCCTCCCTCAGCACCCACTAACCCATGTTGATGGGCACAGTGGTACATTGTGATGTCTAAGACCCCAAAGCCACCATTGGCTGGGGGAGTGCCTAGCTGACCAATCAGAGTGAAGGGTGTGGCTCCTCATTGTCCTGGGAAGGTATATATAGGGAGGTCAGAGGCAGAGATTCTGGGTTAGGCCACTTCATGGTGTCATCATGGCTACGGTAACCAGGAAGCCACGGCAGCCAAGAAGAGTTGCAGTGCGGTTTGCTTCCAGCATGAAAGGAAGAAAGAAGACCCTTTGGCAATGGAGATACAGAGGCAGTGTCAAGGTAAGATGATTCCATCGACACTCCTCAGGTTCTCCATTGACTTTGGTGCCCAAGACCTCTACACTGCCCTTGCCTGGCGCAAAAGTCCTCATCAGGCCACCTCCCTTTTCATGAAATCTCCCTTCCAACTCAGTTGTTATACTCTTTCCTCAAAACTCATACTCTTCTTTTGTCTTTCAAGGCACGAAATAAGACCGTGAGCGTCAGAAGACCTCTAAAAGGAACCTTGAGAAAGAAAATCCGATCGTACGCCACTCCGTCGAAGAAGGTGAAGAAAACAAGAGAAGCAAACTGTTTTCTCCGTTCCTGTGCACGTGAGAACCTGAACCAAAGCCGCAAAAGGTACCAAACTAGGAGTCAGAGTCAAAGAAGGAGGCAGAATCAAAAGAGAAGATAAGCTCAGCCACCCCAGAATGAGAGACCCTGGAGAAGTACAACCTGGGCAGCCAGTAACTGAATAGAAAAGGTCAGACAGTTTAGAATTGTGTCTCCAGTGGTCTGCTTTCTTAGCAATGGTTAACCAGGAAAAGACTGACTCTCACACTAACATAGTAAACTGATGGCTGCGATTAAAATAAACATCGAATGGTGAGAAGATGATATTTGTGTGTGTGTGAATTTTCTGATGGGAAGGGAGGGAAGGAAGAAAAGAGGTGGGCACCTGAGTGGGGAGGGGTGCGCGGTCCCGAGAGATTGGGGGACAGACCCTGAGGTCCCCAGTTAGCCAGAGAGGAGAGGCCTGGACTGGGTCAGGAGTCTGCACTGAAGATGGCGAACCCTGCTTAGCAATTGATCTCAGCGGCAAGGAGTAGTGGTGTGGTGTTACTGCCATTGTTTGGGGTGTGGAATGACATTAGGGTCTAGATTGCCAGAACCCAGATGGGAAGAGGGTTTCACATGGGGATGGTGAATGTCATAGTTCCCCTGAGAGAGGCAGGCAGAAATCACATCCTGGCCACTTATGTCATAATGGGCTTTGTTGCATCACTCACCTTTGCTGTCAGCTAAAGGTGCTCAGGAGGCACAAAATGCTGATACAACTGAAACCCACAACCAGCACTCCCAAAGATTAAAATAATGTTTGGAGGGAACAGACCAAATATCACTTAGGCCACTGTTTTCCTAAGAAATTGGTGGGAGCAGTGTGTTCCCAAGGGCAGGGCAGTGGAGGTGGCCCAATCCCGGTGCAGAAGACAAACAGGATCACCACACACGGATAATCTTTTTGGGTGGTGGGCACCATGCAGTTTGTGGGATCTTAGTTCCCTGACCAGGGATTGAACCGGTTCCCCTTCCAGTGAAAGCATGGAGTCCTAACCCCTGGACAGCCAGAGAAGTCAGGACAGAGACTTTTGATACAAGTATTAACATGAGACTGAGTAAAAGCTGGTCTTATATGAATCATCATCCCCTAGAATTTCTAAATAACTACAGTCGTCAAACCTTCTTCCCCCAAAAAATCTTTTGTAGTCCAAGCTCTGCAAGTTTTTGTGGTTTAAATATAAGAGTATGGGGTATCTCATTTGAAGGCAAATTGGAAGTGGTCAAACAAGAGATGGCAAGGGTGAACGTCGACATTCTAGGAATCAGCGAACTAAAATGGACTGGAATGGGTGAATTTAACTCAGATGACCATTATATCTACTACTGCGGGCAGGAACTCCTCAGAAGACATGGAGTAGCCATCATAGTCAACAAAAGAGTCCGAAATGCAGTACTTGGACGCAATCTCACAAACGACAGAATGATCTCTGTTCGTCTCCAAGGCAAACCATTCAATAGCACAGTTATCCAAGTCTCTGCCCCAAGCAGTAACGCTGAAGAAACTGAAGTTGAACGGTTTTATGAAGACCTACAAGACCTTTTAGAACGAACCCCCCCCCCAAAAGATGTCCTTTTCATTAGAGGGGTCTGGAATGCAAAAGTAGGAAGTCAAGAAACACCTGGAGCAACAGGCAAATTTGGCCTTGGAGTGCAGAATGAAGCAGGGCAAAGACTAATAGAGTTTCGCCAAGAAAATGCACTGGTCACAGCAAATACCCTCTTCCAACAACACAAGTAAGACTCTACACATGGACATCACCAGATGGTCAACACCGAAATCAGATTGATTATATCCTTTGCCGCCAAAGATGGAGAAGCTCTATACAGTCAACAAAAACAAGACCAGGAGCAGACTGTGGCTCAGGTCATGAACTCCTTATTACCAAATCCAGACTCAAATGGAAGAAAATAGGGAAAAACCACTAGAGCATTCAGGTATGACTTCAATCAAATCCCTTATGCTTATGCAGTGGAAGTGAGAAATAGATTTAAGGGCCCAGATCTGATAGATAGAGTGCCTGATGAACTATGGAATGAGGTTGGTGACATTGTACAGGAGGCAGGGATCAAGACCACCCCCATGGAAAAGAAATGCAATAAAGCACAATGGCTGTCTGGGGAGGCCTTGCAAATAGCTGTGAAAAGAAGAGGAGCAAAAAGCAAAGGAGAAAAGCAAAGATATAAGCATCTGAATGCAGAGTTGGTGATGGACAGGGAGGCCTGGCGTGCTGTGACTCATGGGGTCACAAAGAGTCGGACACGACTGAGCGACTGAAGCGAACTAACGGGGAAACACACATGACACCAAAGAATTTATGTCTATTTTTGCCATTAAATAATACAAATGCAGACTAATGTGAGAAGGAACTGTATTTGACACGACAATGGTGAGAGGGCCATCGCCCACACAGCAAAAGTAATGGTGAAAATTCTCCAAGATAAGCTTCAACAGTACGTAGACCAAGAACATTCCGATGTTTAAGCTGCATTGAGAAAAGGCAGAGGAACAAGAGATGCAATTGCCAACATCGGTTGGTTCATAGAAAAAGCAAGAGACATCCAGAGAAACATCTACTTCTGCTTTGCCAACTATGCCACAGCATTTGACTGGTGGATCACATCAAATTGTGGGCAATACTCAAAGAGATCGGTATACCTGACCAACTTCCCTGACTCTTGAGTAATCTGTATGCACGTCAAGAAGCAACATTTAGAACTGGACATGGAACAATGACTGGTTCCAAACTGGGAAAGGAGTACATCAAGGCTGTACATTGTAACCTTGCTTACTTAACTTAGATTCAGAGTACATCATGTAAATATCAGATTGGATGAAGCACAAGATGGAATGAAGATTGCCAGGAGAAATATGAATAAATTCAGAAATGCAGACAACACCACGCTTAAGGCAGAAAGCATAAAGAAACCAAAGACCATCTTGATGAGGGTGAAAGGATAGAGAGAAAGCTAACTTAAATCAACGTCCGAAAAACCAAGGTCATGGCATCCGGTCCAATCATGTTATGGCAAATAGAGGGGGAGACAATGGAAACAGTGACAGACTTTATTTTCGTGGGCTTCAACATCACAGCAGATGCTGACTGCAGCCATGAAATTAAAAGTCACTTGCTCCATGGAAGAAAAGCCATGACTGACCCAGAAAGCATATCAAAAAGCAGAGACATCACTTTGCTGCCAGAGGTCCGTATGTCAAAGCGAAGGTTTTTTCAGTAGCCGAATATGGATGTGATTGTTAAACCATAAAGACAGCTGAGGACTGAATAATTGATGCTTTTGAACTGTGGTGGTAGAGCAGATTTCTTGAGAGTCCCTTGGCCTGCAAGGAAATCAAACCCGTCAACCCTAACGGAAATCAATCCTGATTATTCACTAGAAGGACTGACATTGTAGCTGAAACTCCAGTTCTTTGTCCACCTGATGCAAAGAACTGACTCATTGGAAAAGATTCTGATGCTGGCAAGGAATGAAGGCCAGAGGAGAAGGAGATGACAGAGGATGAGATGGTTGGATGGCATCGGGGATTCGATGGACTTGAGTTTCAGCAAGCTCTGGGAGTTGGTGATGGACAGGGAAGCCTGGTGTGCTGCAGTCCATGGGGCTGCACAGAGTCATGTCGGGAGCCACGTCAGGCGTTACTGACAAAATGGAGGCACGGCCCAAAGCCCCTCTCTTTCTCCCACAAGCACGGACCTGGGATGAAGCAGTTGGGCCTTGTGATTCTGACTTTTTCTTTCCTCTCCTTGGCTGAGTTGACTACAAAGGAACATTAAGGTTCTTAATGTTCTTGAGAGGAGCACGAGAAGGCAGAAAGCCTTGTCTGCAGCTGTGCTCAGAGAAAAATTCATAAAGCTAATCCCTGACATTTGTTCAAGGACTTTTACAAAAGAGTGTTCCAGGATGAGCAAAGAGGTCAGCTTGAGGCCACGGGAGGGATTGCTATCTGAAGCCTATTTGTGAGGAAAATGTTTATGGCAAAGGCATTTACTGAATTTAGAGCTTAGAAATAATTAAATAGTTAGAAGTTAAAGATTTAAGGAATGCTGTAATGGTAGCATATTTTATTATAGCTGATAGATTTAGGAAATTTAAAGATACTAATAGCTAGAAGCCTTTTTAAGAGATAGTGAGCTCAGGATGTTAGGGGCAAATAGGATTTAGAAAGATAAGAAACAAACGGAGGAATGTAGCATGAGTTACAATATAATCACAAGTTAACGATAGGACACATTAAGAGGAAGTAGATAATAGATGGTAAAGCTGAGTCCGAGAGAATCGCTGAAGCAGGAACTCTGTTTGAAGAGCAACAATGATTTATGGAGATAATAAATCTGAATATGATAAGAAAACTGAAAATGTCAAACTTCTGACCTAATGCTTTTGTAAAAGTATAAAAGAAAACCTTAAACTTGAAATAAATGTGCAGTCCAGGAAAACTGAGAGGCTGCGTGGTTACTCGCGGACACCATCCCTCCCTTCAGATTGAATCCCTGGCTGCTGGAGCTGGACTCTGGCAGAGTCGGGCACAACTGAACGACTGAAAAGAACTGATTGCAATAGGGAGAATGTTTTGAACACACGTTCTTAACATGTCTCAAAATGGAAGAGAAAATGATATTTCTTTAACATGAAAGGATAAGCAGGGTGAGCAACAACTCTGTGTGTGTGTGTGTGTGTGAGTTTGTGTATCTGTGTGTGTGTGTGTATGTGTGTATGTGTGTGTGTGTGTCTGTGAGAGATGGGGCAAGAGGTGGGGATGGATGAACAGACAGCTTGATGGAGCAGTGTGACAGGAAGTGTTTCTTTCTGTAGTGAGCTGATTCTTAGAATGAGCTGTTAAGGGAGCCAGAAAGGTCTGACGCTTAGTGCTTGCTCAAGCTTGGGGGAAAGCTGAAGTTCAGAGGAGAGAAGGTTGGTTAAAGCTTAGCCAAGCCAAATCAGTGGGTATATTATGGATGACTGTGAGCACTTGGCCAGTCTCTGCTGTTGTTTAAGAGAGGCAAAGTCAGCCCTTAGACAGTATTGTTGTTACCAAAATTGCCAGTCCATGTGCTTGATGCAGAATGAGGCCCATCAAAACTTAAGGTTTGAGTTTGGGACAGGGAAAGGTTTATTACAGATTCATACAAGGATGAGGGTGGCTCTTGCCCTAAGAACCCAAAGTTACTGAACGTGTTCAGTAAGTATGTTTAACAGCAAAGGTTAGAGAAAGTTGTGGTAAGTTGTTTGAGACTTCGTGGTGTCACACCCTTTGTGCTTAAGGTTAGGTCATGGTCAGGTAATGATGTTCCTAAATATCTCTATCAGATGGATGTCATTTTCTGTCCTGACAAGAGAGGGCAAAGTCTCAAGGAACAACTTTCCCCATGAAATGTCCCATCCTGGTCAAACAGAAACAGGTTTCAATTGGCAGCTCCTTCAGGGCAAGCTTCCCATATTCTACCCAGCTCTCATCCTCGATGGAGCCAGGTACCCAACACAATAGGTCCTGTCTCCTCAAGCTGTCCAACTGAGGAGACCAGTTCTCACAGACTGAGACCCAGAAAGATGGCCACCTGCTATTAAGTTGCAGAGACAGGGATGGGGGAGAGGTTCACCGCTCCTCACGGCCTGGGCCAAGGCTAGTGGAGGGACTTAGTGAGGGCTCTGAATCACTAAAGGATGTAGTCCCCAGTCTATTCCCTGGGACCATCCAGCTCACCCACTGGCGCAACGTTGGGTGATCTCCAGGCCCTCCAAAAGCATGCCAGAATCTCTCTTCTCTCACTTTCCACCTGATGACCACCACACCACCCTTACTTAATCACTTCCCCAATGGTCCCTCATTGACAGTAACTGTGGGCAGGGCCCACTGAGGTGTTGATCAATAGCTGAGCAGGACAATGAATGGCCACTCCTTGACAGTTGGCGGCTTGTAAATGGGGCCACCTGAGGCACCAAGCAAGGCTGAGCCACACCTGTTGCCTAGGAACAGGGTGGGTTGAAAAGAAGCACACCAATGGCGAACTGCATAGGGCTGTGCTCACTCTGATCTGTTACACTGTGCATAGAATAAGAATCACTGTGAGGTTAAGGTTTGTCAAAGTCGTTCTCAAGGTGGGCTGGCTTTCACATTCTTGTTGGCTTTGAAATATTAGCTATGCTATATGCGGCACATGTGATCATGTGGCAGCTGTGGGAGGGGCATATAGATGAGCACGGCTCACAGGCATGCCTGGCAATACAATGAAAAGAATGATGTACCAAAGTTAAAGAAGCCTGTGAAATCAAATCCTGATTAGGAACAGAGTCAATTAAACAGAGTAAAGCACACTGGACCCAAAGTCTCCTTAGGTAACAGAGCAGCATGAGCACAGCCCTTAGCAGGTAGCCATTGCTGTGCCTGATGACTCCACATCCTGTTACTAAGCAACCGGTCTTGCCTAGCGATTGGACAGTGCAACCCTGGGCCCTGCCCATAAGCAACCAACTATCAATGAGGTACCTACTGGTACTTCTCCTGCTCAGCTATTGGTCAGCTCCACAGTGGGCCCTATCTGATGATCACTGTTAATGTGGGCCCACTGGGGAAGTGACTCACTCAAGAGTTAGGGGCACAGTGGTAAACGGACTTTTGCCTTTGGGCACCTTCCTTTTCTTTTCTTCATTATTTTGTAAATCGGGAATGTATTTCTGGTAGATGGGGCAAGGTGAGTTTCCCTCCTCAATATGAGAGTTGAAGTGTCCCCAACAATATTAGTGGAGGAGGCATTTAACACTTTCTTTGCTCTGAAGTGTAATCTTATGGAGACGGTGTATAGATCTTGGGGCAACGGACTGAAGATGCACCAAGCCTTGGGGTCTCTAAAGCTCATTGGAGTAGAAAAAACTTCCAACCTGTTCTTAATTACCTGCTTGTTCTTCAGTTCCTTAAGCCCCTCAAGAACCCCTGATAGGAAGAGGGTGGTCTAAAGATGAAGTGACTAGAGGACTCTGAAGTGCTGAAATGGGATGAAAAGTGTTTGGCAGAGGTTCATACAGGGATGGAGGTGGCAGGAGTGTGGAAGGGGGACATCCAAGTCCAAGAGTAAAGGGCACTGAAGGAAAGTCTGAGGGTCATGAGAAGAAACACCATGCCCCTGAATCACCACTCCCCAGAATCAAACACACAGAGGGGTCAAGGGTGGGAAAGGTGTATCATGGCCTCCCTCAGCACCCACTAACCCATGTTGATGGGCACAGTGGTACATTGTGATGTCTAAGACCCCAAAGCCACCATTGGCTGGGGGAGTGCCTAGCTGACCAATCAGAGTGAAGGGTGTGGCTCCTCATTGTCCTGGGAAGGTATATATAGGGAGGTCAGAGGCAGAGATTCTGGGTTAGGCCACTTCATGGTGTCATCATGGCTACGGTAACCAGGAAGCCACGGCAGCCAAGAAGAGTTGCAGTGCGGTTTGCTTCCAGCATGAAAGGAAGAAAGAAGACCCTTTGGCAATGGAGATACAGAGGCAGTGTCAAGGTAAGATGATTCCATCGACACTCCCCAGGTTCTCCATTGACTTTGGTGCCCAAGACCTCTACACTGCCCTTGCCTGGCGCAAAAGTCCTCATCAGGCCACCTCCCTTTTCATGAAATCTCCCTTCCAACTCAGTTGTTATACTCTTTCCTCAAAACTCATACCCTTCTTTTGTCTTTCAAGGCACGAAATATGACCGTGAGCGTCAGAAGACCTCTAAAAGGAACCTTGAGAAAGAAAATCCAATCGTACGCCACTCCATCGAAGAAGGTGAAGAAAACAAGAGAAGCAAACTGTTTTCTCCGTTCCTGTGCACGTGAGAACCTGAACCAAAGCCGCAAAAGGTACCAAACTAGGAGTCAGAGTCAAAGAAGGAGGCAGAATCAAAAGAGAAGATAAGCTCAGCCACCCCAGAATGAGAGACCCTGGAGAAGTACAACCTGGGCAGCCAGTAACTGAATAGAAAAGGTCAGACAGTTTAGAATTGTGTCTCCAGTGGTCTGCTTTCTTAGCAATGGTTAACCAGGAAAAGACTGACTCTCACACTAACATAGTAAACTGATGGCTGCGATTAAAATAAACATCGAATGGTGAGAAGATGATATTTGTGTGTGTGTGAATTTTCTGATGGGAAGGGAGGGAAGGAAGAAAAGAGGTGGGCACCTGAGTGGGGAGGGGTGCGCGGTCCCGAGAGATTGGGGGACAGACCCTGAGGTCCCCAGTTAGCCAGAGAGGAGAGGCCTGGACTGGGTCAGGAGTCTGCACTGAAGATGGCGAACCCTGCTTAGCAATTGATCTCAGCGGCAAGGAGTAGTGGTGTGGTGTTACTGCCATTGTTTGGGGTGTGGAATGACATTAGGGTCTAGATTGCCAGAACCCAGATGGGAAGAGGGTTTCACATGGGGATGGTGAATGTCATAGTTCCCCTGAGAGAGGCAGGCAGAAATCACATCCTGGCCACTTATGTCATAATGGGCTTTGTTGCATCACTCACCTTTGCTGTCAGCTAAAGGTGCTCAGGAGGCACAAAATGCTGATACAACTGAAACCCACAACCAGCACTCCCAAAGATTAAAATAATGTTTGGAGGGAACAGACCAAATATCACTTAGGCCACTGTTTTCCTAAGAAATTGGTGGGAGCAGTGTGTTCCCAAGGGCAGGGCAGTGGAGGTGGCCCAATCCCGGTGCAGAAGACAAACAGGATCACCACACACGGATAATCTTTTTGGGTGGTGGGCACCATGCAGTTTGTGGGATCTTAGTTCCCTGACCAGGGATTGAACCGGTTCCCCTTCCAGTGAAAGCATGGAGTCCTAACCCCTGGACAGCCAGAGAAGTCAGGACAGAGACTTTTGATACAAGTATTAACATGAGACTGAGTAAAAGCTGGTCTTATATGAATCATCATCCCCTAGTATTTCTAAATAACTACAGTCGTCAAACCTTCTTCCCCCAAAAAATCTTTTGTAGTCCAAGCTCTGCAAGTTTTTGTGGTTTAAATATAAGAGTATGGGGTATCTCATTTGAAGGCAAATTGGAAGTGGTCAAACAAGAGATGGCAAGGGTGAACGTCGACATTCTAGGAATCAGCGAACTAAAATGGACTGGAATGGGTGAATTTAACTCAGATGACCATTATATCTAGTACTGGGGGCAGGAACTCCTCAGAAGACATGGAGTAGCCATCATAGTCAACAAAAGAGTCCGAAATGCAGTACTTGGACGCAATCTCACAAACGACAGAATGATCTCTGTTCGTCTCCAAGGCAAACCATTCAATAGCACAGTTATCCAAGTCTCTGCCCCAAGCAGTAACGCTGAAGAAACTGAAGTTGAACGGTTTTATGAAGACCTACAAGACCTTTTAGAACGAACCCCCCCCCAAAAGATGTCCTTTTCATTAGAGGGGTCTGGAATGCAAAAGTAGGAAGTCAAGAAACACCTGGAGCAACAGGCAAATTTGGCCTTGGAGTGCAGAATGAAGCAGGGCAAAGACTAATAGAGTTTCGCCAAGAAAATGCACTGGTCACAGCAAATACCCTCTTCCAACAACACAAGTAAGACTCTACACATGGACATCACCAGATGGTCAACACCGAAATCAGATTGATTATATCCTTTGCCGCCAAAGATGGAGAAGCTCTATACAGTCAACAAAAACAAGACCAGGAGCAGACTGTGGCTCAGGTCATGAACTCCTTATTACCAAATCCAGACTCAAATGGAAGAAAATAGGGAAAAACCACTAGAGCATTCAGGTATGACTTCAATCAAATCCCTTATGCTTATGCAGTGGAAGTGAGAAATAGATTTAAGGGCCCAGATCTGATAGATAGAGTGCCTGATGAACTATGGAATGAGGTTGGTGACATTGTACAGGAGGCAGGGATCAAGACCACCCCCATGGAAAAGAAATGCAAAAAAAGCACAATGGCTGTCTGGGGAGGCCTTACAAATAGCTGTGAAAAGAAGAGGAGCAAAAAGCAAAGGAGAAAAGCAAAGATATAAGCATCTGAATGCAGAGTTGGTGATGGACAGGGAGGCCTGGCGTGCTGTGACTCATGGGGTCACAAAGAGTCGGACACGACTGAGCGACTGAAGCGAACTAACGGGGAAACACACATGACACCAAAGAATTTATGTCTATTTTTGCCATTAAATAAAACAAATGCAGACTAATGTGAGAAGGAACTGTATTTGACACGACAATGGTGAGAGGGCCATCGCCCACACAGCAAAAGTAATGGTGAAAATTCTCCAAGATAAGCTTCAACAGTACGTAGACCAAGAACATTCCGATGTTTAAGCTGCATTGAGAAAAGGCAGAGGAACAAGAGATGCAATTGCCAACATCGGTTGGTTCATAGAAAAAGCAAGAGACATCCAGAGAAACATCTACTTCTGCTTTGCCAACTATGCCACAGCATTTGACTGGTGGATCACATCAAATTGTGGGCAATACTCAAAGAGATCGGTATACCTGACCAACTTCCCTGACTCTTGAGTAATCTGTATGCACGTCAAGAAGCAACATTTAGAACTGGACATGGAACAATGACTGGTTCCAAACTGGGAAAGGAGTACATCAAGGCTGTACATTGTAACCTTGCTTACTTAACTTAGATTCAGAGTACATCATGTAAATATCAGATTGGATGAAGCACAAGATGGAATGAAGATTGCCAGGAGAAATATGAATAAATTCAGAAATGCAGACAACACCACGCTTAAGGCAGAAAGCATAAAGAAACCAAAGACCATCTTGATGAGGGTGAAAGAGGATAGAGAGAAAGCTAACTTAAATCAACGTCCGAAAAACCAAGGTCATGGCATCCGGTCCAATCATGTTATGGCAAATAGAGGGGGAGACAATGGAAACAGTGACAGACTTTATTTTCGTGGGCTTCAACATCACAGCAGATGCTGACTGCAGCCATGAAATTAAAAGTCACTTGCTCCATGGAAGAAAAGCCATGACTGACCCAGAAAGCATATCAAAAAGCAGAGACATCACTTTGCTGCCAGAGGTCCGTATGTCAAAGCGAAGGTTGTTTCAGTAGCCGAATATGGATGTGATTGTTAGACCATAAAGACAGCTGAGGACTGAATAATTGATGCTTTTGAACTGTGGTGGTAGAGAAGATTTCTTGAGAGTCCCTTGGCCTGCAAGGAAATCAAACCCGTCAACCCTAACGGAAATCAATCCTGATTATTCACTAGAAGGACTGACATTGTAGCTGAAACTCCAGTTCTTTGTCCACCTGATGCAAAGAACTGACTCATTGGAAAAGATTCTGATGCTGGCAAGGAATGAAGGCCAGAGGAGAAGGAGATGACAGAGGATGAGATGGTTGGATGGCATCGGGGATTCGATGGACTTGAGTTTCAGCAAGCTCTGGGAGTTGGTGATGGACAGGGAAGCCTGGTGTGCTGCAGTCCATGGGGCTGCACAGAGTCATGTCGGGAGCCACGTCAGGCGTTACTGACAAAATGGAGGCACGGCCCAAAGCCCCTCTCTTTCTCCCACAAGCACGGACCTGGGATGAAGCAGTTGGGCCTTGTGATTCTGACTTTTTCTTTCCTCTCCTTGGCTGAGTTGACTACAAAGGAACATTAAGGTTCTTAATGTTCTTGAGAGGAGCACGAGAAGGCAGAAAGCCTTGTCTGCAGCTGTGCTCAGAGAAAAATTCATAAAGCTAATCCCTGATATTTGTTCAAGGACTTTTACAAAAGAGTGTTCCAGGATGAGCAAAGAGGTCAGCTTGAGGCCACGGGAGGGATTGCTATCTGAAGCCTATTTGTGAGGAAAATGTTTATGGCAAAGGCATTTACTGAATTTAGAGCTTAGAAATAATTAAATAGTTAGAAGTTAAAGATTTAAGGAACGCTGTAATGGTAGCATATTTTATTATAGCTGATAGATTTAGGAAATTTAAAGATACTAATAGCTAGAAGCCTTTTTAAGAGATAGTGAGCTCAGGATGTTAGGGGCAAATAGGATTTAGAAAGATAAGAAACAAACAGAGGAATGTAGCATGAGTTACAATATAATCACAAGTTAACGATAGAACACATTAAGAGGAAGTAGATAATAGATGGTAAAGCTGAGTCCGAGAGAATCGCTGAAGCAGGAACTCTGTTTGAAGAGCAACAACGATTTATGGAGATAATCAATCTGAATGTGATAAGAAAACTGAAAATGTCAAACTTCTGACCTAATGCTTTTGTAAAAGTATAAAAGAAAACCTTAAACTTGAAATAAATGTGCAGTCCAGGAAAACTGAGAGGCTGCGTGGTTACTCGCGGACACCATCCCTCCCTTCAGATTGAATCCCTGGCTGCTGGAGCTGGACTCTGGCAGAGTCGGGCACAACTGAACGACTGAAAAGAACTGATTGCAATAGGGAGAATGTTTTGAACACACGTTCTTAACATGTCTCAAAATGGAAGAGAAAATGATATTTCTTTAACATGAAAGGATAAGCAGGGTGAGCAACAACTCTGTGTGTGTGTGTGTGTGTGTGTGAGTTTGTGTATCTGTGTGTGTGTGTATGTGTGTGTGTGTTTGTGTGTGTGTGTGTCTGTGAGAGATGGGGCAAGAGGTGGGGATGGATGAACAGACAGCTTGATGGAGCAGTGTGACAGGAAGTGTTTCTTTCTGTAGTGAGCTGATTCTTAGAATGAGCTGTTAAGGGAGCCAGAAAGGTCTGACGCTTAGTGCTTGCTCAAGCTTGGGGGAAAGCTGAAGTTCAGAGGAGAGAAGGTTGGTTAAAGCTTAGCCAAGCCAAATCAGTGGGTATATTATGGATGACTGTGAGCACTTGGCCAGTCTCTGCTGTTGTTTAAGAGAGGCAAAGTCAGCCCTTAGACAGTATTGTTGTTACCAAAATTGCCAGTCCATGTGCTTGATGCAGAATGAGGCCCATCAAAACTTAAGGTTTGAGTTTGGGACAGGGAAAGGTTTATTACAGATTCATACAAGGATGAGGGTGGCTCTTGCCCTGAGAACCCAAAGTTACTGAACGTGTTCAGTAAGTATGTTTAACAGCAAAGGTTAGAGAAAGTTGTGGTAAGTTGTTTGAGACTTCGTGGTGTCACACCCTTTGTGCTTAAGGTTAGGTCATGGTCAGGTAATGATGTTCCTAAATATCTCTATCAGATGGATGTCATTTTCTGTCCTGACAAGAGAGGGCAAAGTCTCAAGGAACAACTTTCCCCATGAAATGTCCCATCCTGGTCAAACAGAAACAGGTTTCAATTGGCAGCTCCTTCAGGGCAAGCTTCCCATATTCTACCCAGCTCTCATCCTCGATGGAGCCAGGTACCCAACACAATAGGTCCTGTCTCCTCAAGCTGTCCAACTGAGGAGACCAGTTCTCACAGACTGAGACCCAGAAAGATGGCCACCTGCTATTAAGTTGCAGAGACAGGGATGGGGGAGAGGTTCACCGCTCCTCACGGCCTGGGCCAAGGCTAGTGGAGGGACTTAGTGAGGGCTCTGAATCACTAAAGGATGTAGTCCCCAGTCTATTCCCTGGGACCATCCAGCTCACCCACTGGCGCAACGTTGGGTGATCTCCAGGCCCTCCAAAAGCATGCCAGAATCTCTCTTCTCTCACTTTCCACCTGATGACCACCACACCACCCTTACTTAATCACTTCCCCAATGGTCCCTCATTGACAGTAACTGTGGGCAGGGCCCACTGAGGTGTTGATCAATAGCTGAGCAGGACAATGAATGGCCACTCCTTGACAGTTGGCGGCTTGTAAATGGGGCCACCTGAGGCACCAAGCAAGGCTGAGCCACACCTGTTGCCTAGGAACAGGGTGGGTTGAAAAGAAGCACACCAATGGCGAACTGCATAGGGCTGTGCTCACTCTGCTCTGTTACACTGTGCATAGAATAAGAATCACTGTGAGGTTAAGGTTTGTCAAAGTCGTTCTCAAGGTGGGCTGGCTTTCACATTCTTGTTGGCTTTGAAATATTAGCTATGCTATATGCGGCACATGTGATCACGTGGCAGCTGTGGGAGGGGCATATAGATGAGCACGGCTCACAGGCATGCCTGGCAATACAATGAAAAGAATGATGTACAAAAGTTAACGAAGCCTGTGAAATCAAATCCTGATTAGGAACAGAGTCAATTAAACAGAGTAAAGCACACTGGACCCAACGTCTCCTTAAGTAACAGAGCAGCATGAGCACAGCCCTTAGCAGGTAGCCATTGCTGTGCCTGATGACTCCACATCCTGTTACTAAGCAACCGGTCTTGCCTAGCAATTGGACAGTGCAACCCTGGGCCCTGCCCATAAGCAACCAACTATCAATGAGGTACCTACTGGTACTTCTGCTCAGCTATTGGTCAGCTCCGCAGTGGGCCCTATCTGATGATCACTGTTAATGTGGGCCCACTGGGGAAGTGACTCACTCAAGAGTTAGGGGCAGAGTGGTAAACGGACTCTTGCCTTTGGGCACCTTCCTTTTCTTTTCTTCATTATTTTGTAAATTGGGAATGTATTTCTGGTAGATGGGGCAAGGTGAGTTTCCCTCCTCAATATGAGAGTTGAAGTGTCCCCAACAATATTAGTGGAGGAGGCATTTAGCACTTTGTTTGCTCTGAAGTGTAATCTTATGGAGACGGTGTATAGATCTTGGGGCAACGGACTGAAGATGCACCAAGCCTTGGGGTCTCTAAAGCTCATTGGAGTAGAAAAAACTTCCAACCTGTTCTTAATTACCTGCTTGTTCTTCAGTCCCTTAAGCCCCTCAAGAACCCCTGATAGGAAGAGGGTGGTCTAAAGATGAAGTGACTAGAGGACTCTGAAGTGCTGAAATGGGATGAAAAGTGTTTGGCAGAGGTTCATACAGGGATGGAGGGGGCAGGAGTGTGGAAGTGGGACATCCAAGTCCAAGAATAAAGGGCACTGAAGGAAAGTCTGAGGGTCATGAGAAGAAACACCATGCCCCTGAATCACCACTCCCCAGAATCAAACACACAGAGGGGTCAAGGGTGGGAAAGGTGTATCATGGCCTCCCTCAGCACCCACTAACCCATGTTGATGGGCACAGTGGTACATTGTGATGTCTAAGACCCCAAAGCCACCATTGGCTGGGGGAGTGCCTAGCTGACCAATCAGAGTGAAGGGTGTGGCTCCTCATTGTCCTGGGAAGGTATATATAGGGAGGTCAGAGGCAGAGATTCTGGGTTAGGCCACTTCATGGTGTCATCATGGCTACGGTAACCAGGAAGCCACGGCAGCCAAGAAGAGTTGCAGTGCGGTTTGCTTCCAGCATGAAAGGAAGAAAGAAGACCCTTTGGCAACGGAGATACAGAGGCAGTGTCAAGGTAAGATGATTCCATCGACACTCCCCAGGTTCTCCATTGACTTTGGTGCCCAAGACCTCTACACTGCCCTTGCCTGGCGCAAAAGTCCTCATCAGGCCACCTCCCTTTTCATGAAATCTCCCTTCCAACTCAGTTGTTATACTCTTTCCTCAAAACTCATACTCTTCTTTTGTCTTTCAAGGCACGAAATAAGACCGTGAGCGTCAGAAGACCTCTAAAAGGAACCTTGAGAAAGAAAATCCGATCGTACGCCACTCCGTCGAAGAAGGTGAAGAAAACAAGAGAAGCAAACTGTTTTCTCCGTTCCTGTGCACGTGAGAACCTGAACCAAAGCCGCAAAAGGTACCAAACTAGGAGTCAGAGTCAAAGAAGGAGGCAGAATCAAAAGAGAAGATAAGCTCAGCCACCCCAGAATGAGAGACCCTGGAGAAGTACAACCTGGGCAGCCAGTAACTGAATAGAAAAGGTCAGACAGTTTAGAATTGTGTCTCCAGTGGTCTGCTTTCTTAGCAATGGTTAACCAGGAAAAGACTGACTCTCACACTAACATAGTAAACTGATGGCTGCGATTAAAATAAACATCGAATGGTGAGAAGATGATATTTGTGTGTGTGTGAATTTTCTGATGGGAAGGGAGGGAAGGAAGAAAAGAGGTGGGCACCTGAGTGGGGAGGGGTGCGCGGTCCCGAGAGATTGGGGGACAGACCCTGAGGTCCCCAGTTAGCCAGAGAGGAGAGGCCTGGACTGGGTCAGGAGTCTGCACTGAAGATGGCGAACCCTGCTTAGCAATTGATCTCAGCGGCAAGGAGTAGTGGTGTGGTGTTACTGCCATTGTTTGGGGTGTGGAATGACATTAGGGTCTAGATTGCCAGAACCCAGATGGGAAGAGGGTTTCACATGGGGATGGTGAATGTCATAGTTCCCCTGAGAGAGGCAGGCAGAAATCACATCCTGGCCACTTATGTCATAATGGGCTTTGTTGCATCACTCACCTTTGCTGTCAGCTAAAGGTGCTCAGGAGGCACAAAATGCTGATACAACTGAAACCCACAACCAGCACTCCCAAAGATTAAAATAATGTTTGGAGGGAACAGACCAAATATCACTTAGGCCACTGTTTTCCTAAGAAATTGGTGGGAGCAGTGTGTTCCCAAGGGCAGGGCAGTGGAGGTGGCCCAATCCCGGTGCAGAAGACAAACAGGATCACCACACACGGATAATCTTTTTGGGTGGTGGGCACCATGCAGTTTGTGGGATCTTAGTTCCCTGACCAGGGATTGAACCGGTTCCCCTTCCAGTGAAAGCATGGAGTCCTAACCCCTGGACAGCCAGAGAAGTCAGGACAGAGACTTTTGATACAAGTATTAACATGAGACTGAGTAAAAGCTGGTCTTATATGAATCATCATCCCCTAGTATTTCTAAATAACTACAGTCGTCAAACCTTCTTCCCCCAAAAAATCTTTTGTAGTCCAAGCTCTGCAAGTTTTTGTGGTTTAAATATAAGAGTATGGGGTATCTCATTTGAAGGCAAATTGGAAGTGGTCAAACAAGAGATGGCAAGGGTGAACGTCGACATTCTAGGAATCAGCGAACTAAAATGGACTGGAATGGGTGAATTTAACTCAGATGACCATTATATCTAGTACTGCGGGCAGGAACTCCTCAGAAGACATGGAGTAGCCATCATAGTCAACAAAAGAGTCCGAAATGCAGTACTTGGACGCAATCTCACAAACGACAGAATGATCTCTGTTCGTCTCCAAGGCAAACCATTCAATAGCACAGTTATCCAAGTCTCTGCCCCAAGCAGTAACGCTGAAGAAACTGAAGTTGAACGGTTTTATGAAGACCTACAAGACCTTTTAGAACGAACCCCCCAAAAAGATGTCCTTTTCATTAGAGGGGTCTGGAATGCAAAAGTAGGAAGTCAAGAAACACCTGGAGCAACAGGCAAATTTGGCCTTGGAGTGCAGAATGAAGCAGGGCAAAGACTAATAGAGTTTCGCCAAGAAAATGCACTGGTCACAGCAAATACCCTCTTCCAACAACACAAGTAAGACTCTACACATGGACATCACCAGATGGTCAACACCGAAATCAGATTGATTATATCCTTTGCCGCCAAAGATGGAGAAGCTCGATACAGTCAACAAAAACAAGACCAGGAGCAGACTGAGGCTCAGGTCATGAACTCCTTATTACCAAATCCAGACTCAAATGGAAGAAAATAGGGAAAAACCACTAGAGCATTCAGGTATGACTTCAATCAAATCCCTTATGCTTATGCAGTGGAAGTGAGAAATAGATTTAAGGGCCCAGATCTGATAGATAGAGTGCCTGATGAACTATGGAATGAGGTTGGTGACATTGTACAGGAGGCAGGGATCAAGACCACCCCCATGGAAAAGAAATGCAAAAAAGCACAATGGCTGTCTGGGGAGGCCTTACAAATAGCTGTGAAAAGAAGAGGAGCAAAAAGCAAAGGAGAAAAGCAAAGATATAAGCATCTGAATGCAGAGTTGGTGATGGACAGGGAGGCCTGGCGTGCTGTGACTCATGGGGTCACAAAGAGACGGACACGACTGAGCGACTGAAGTGAACTAACGGGGAAACACACATGACACCAAAGAATTTATGTCTATTTTTGCCATTAAATAAAACAAATGCAGACTAATGTGAGAAGGAACTTTATTTGACATGACAATGGTGAGAGGGCCATCGCCCACACAGCAAAAGTAATGGTGAAAATTCTCCAAGATAAGCTTCAACAGTACGTAGACCAAGAACATTCCGATGTTTAAGCTGCATTGAGAAAAGGCAGAGGAACAAGAGATGCAATTGCCAACATCGGTTGGTTCATAGAAAAAGCAAGAGACATCCAGAGAAACATCTACTTCTGCTTTGCCAACTATGCCACAGCATTTGACTGGTGGATCACATCAAATTGTGGGCAATACTCAAAGAGATCGGTATACCTGACCAACTTCCCTGACTCTTGAGAAATCTGTATGCACGTCAAGAAGCAACATTTAGAACTGGACATGGAACAATGACTGGTTCCAAACTGGGAAAGGAGTACATCAAGGCTGTACATTGTAACCTTGCTTACTTAACTTATATTCAGAGTACATCATGTAAATATCAGATTGGATGAAGCACAAGATGGAATGAAGATTGCCAGGAGAAATATGAATAAATTCAGAAATGCAGACAACACCACGCTTAAGGCAGAAAGCATAAAGAAACCAAAGACCATCTTGATGAGGGTGAAAGAGGATAGAGAGAAAGCTAACTTAAATCAACATCCGAAAAACCAAGGTCATGGCATCCGGTCCAATCATGTTATGGCAAATAGAGGGGGAGACAATGGAAACAGTGACAGACTTTATTTTCGTGGGCTTCAACATCACAGCAGATGCTGACTGCAGCCATGAAATTAAAAGTCACTTGCTCCATGGAAGAAAAGCCATGACTGACCCAGAAAGCATATCAAAAAGCAGAGACATCACTTTGCTGCCAGAGGTCCGTATGTCAAAGCGAAGGTTGTTTCAGTAGCCGAATATGGATGTGATTGTTAGACCATAAAGACAGCTGAGGACTGAATAATTGATGCTTTTGAACTGTGGTGGTAGAGAAGATTTCTTGAGAGTCCCTTGGCCTGCAAGGAAATCAAACCCGTCAACCCTAACGGAAATCAATCCTGATTATTCACTAGAAGGACTGACATTGTAGCTGAAACTCCAGTTCTTTGTCCACCTGATGCAAAGAACTGACTCATTGGAAAAGATTCTGATGCTGGCAAGGAATGAAGGCCAGAGGAGAAGGAGATGACAGAGGATGAGATGGTTGGATGGCATCGGGGATTCGATGGACTTGAGTTTCAGCAAGCTCTGGGAGTTGGTGATGGACAGGGAAGCCTGGTGTGCTGCAGTCCATGGGGCTGCACAGAGTCATGTCGGGAGCCACGTCAGGCGTTACTGACAAAATGGAGGCACGGCCCAAAGCCCCTCTCTTTCTCCCACAAGCACGGACCTGGGATGAAGCAGTTGGGCCTTGTGATTCTGACTTTTTCTTTCCTCTCCTTGGCTGAGTTGACTACAAAGGAACATTAAGGTTCTTAATGTTCTTGAGAGGAGCACGAGAAGGCAGAAAGCCTTGTCTGCAGCTGTGCTCAGAGAAAAATTCATAAAGCTAATCCCTGACATTTGTTCAAGGACTTTTACAAAAGAGTGTTCCAGGATGAGCAAAGAGGTCAGCTTGAGGCCACAGGAGGGATTGCTATCTGAAGCCTATTTGTGAGGAAAATGTTTATGGCAAAGGCATTTACTGAATTTAGAGCTTAGAAATAATTAAATAGTTAGAAGTTAAAGATTTAAGGAATGCTGTAATGGTAGCATATTTTATTATAGCTGATAGATTTAGGAAATTTAAAGATACTAATAGCTAGAAGCCTTTTTAAGAGATAGTGAGCTCAGGATGTTAGGGGCAAATAGGATTTAGAAAGATAAGAAACAAACGGAGGAATGTAGCATGAGTTACAATATAATCACAAGTTAACGATAGGACACATTAAGAGGAAGTAGATAATAGATGGTAAAGCTGAGTCCGAGAGAATCGCTGAAGCAGGAACTCTGTTTGAAGAGCAACAATGATTTATGGAGATAATAAATCTGAATATGATAAGAAAACTGAAATGTCAAACTTCTGACCTAATGCTTTTGTAAAAGTATAAAAGAAAACCTTAAACTTGAAATAAATGTGCAGTCCAGGAAAACTGAGAGGCTGCGTGGTTACTCGCGGACACCATCCCTCCCTTCAGATTGAATCCCTGGCTGCTGGAGCTGGACTCTGGCAGAGTCGGGCACAACTGAACGACTGAAAAGAACTGATTGCAATAGGGAGAATGTTTTGAACACACGTTCTTAACATGTCTCAAAATGGAAGAGAAAATGATATTTCTTTAACATGAAAGGATAAGCAGGGTGAGCAACAACTCTGTGTGTGTGTGTGTGTGTGAGTTTGTGTATCTGTGTGTGTGTGTGTGTATGTGTGTGTGTGTGTGTGTGTCTGTGAGAGATGGGGCAAGAGGTGGGGATGGATGAACAGACAGCTTGATGGAGCAGTGTGACAGGAAGTGTTTCTTTCTGTAGTGAGCTGATTCTTAGAATGAGCTGTTAAGGGAGCCAGAAAGGTCTGACGCTTAGTGCTTGCTCAAGCTTGGGGGAAAGCTGAAGTTCAGAGGAGAGAAGGTTGGTTAAATCTTAGCCAAGCCAAATCAGTGGGTATATTATGGATGACTGTGAGCACTTGGCCAGTCTCTGCTGTTGTTTAAGAGAGGCAAAGTCAGCCCTTAGACAGTATTGTTGTTACCAAAATTGCCAGTCCATGTGCTTGATGCAGAATGAGGCCCATCAAAACTTAAGGTTTGAGTTTGGGACAGGGAAAGGTTTATTACAGATTCATACAAGGATGAGGGTGGCTCTTGCCCTAAGAACCCAAAGTTACTGAACGTGTTCAGTAAGTTTAACAGCAAAGGTTAGAGAAAGTTGTGGTAAGTTGTTTGAGACTTCGTGGTGTCACACCCTTTGTGCTTAAGGTTAGGTCATGGTCAGGTAATGATGTTCCTAAATATCTCTATCAGATGGATGTCATTTTCTGTCCTGACAAGAGAGGGCAAAGTCTCAAGGAACAACTTTCCCCATGAAATGTCCCATCCTGGTCAAACAGAAACAGGTTTCAATTGGCAGCTCCTTCAGGGCAAGCTTCCCATATTCTACCCAGCTCTCATCCTCGATGGAGCCAGGTACCCAACACAATAGGTCCTGTCTCCTCAAGCTGTCCAACTGAGGAGACCAGTTCTCACAGACTGAGACCCAGAAAGATGGCCACCTGCTATTAAGTTGCAGAGACAGGGATGGGGGAGAGGTTCACCGCTCCTCACGGCCTGGGCCAAGGCTAGTGGAGGGACTTAGTGAGGGCTCTGAATCACTAAAGGATGTAGTCCCCAGTCTATTCCCTGGGACCATCCAGCTCACCCACTGGCGCAACGTTGGGTGATCTCCAGGCCCTCCAAAAGCATGCCAGAATCTCTCTTCTCTCACTTTCCACCTGATGACCACCACACCACCCTTACTTAATCACTTCCCCAATGGTCCCTCATTGACAGTAACTGTGGGCAGGGCCCACTGAGGTGTTGATCAATAGCTGAGCAGGACAATGAATGGCCACTCCTTGACAGTTGGCGGCTTGTAAATGGGGCCACCTGAGGCACCAAGCAAGGCTGAGCCACACCTGTTGCCTAGGAACAGGGTGGGTTGAAAAGAAGCACACCAATGGCGAACTGCATAGGGCTGTGCTCACTCTGCTCTGTTACACTATGCATAGAATAAGAATCACTGTGAGGTTAAGGTTTGTCAAAGTCGTTCTCAAGGTGGGCTGGCTTTCACATTCTTGTTGGCTTTGAAATATTAGCTATGCTATATGCGGCACATGTGATCACGTGGCAGCTGTGGGAGGGGCATATAGATGAGCACGGCTCACAGGCATGCCTGGCAATACAATGAAAAGAATGATGTACCAAAGTTAAAGAAGCCTGTGAAATCAAATCCTGATTAGGAACAGAGTCAATTAAACAGAGTAAAGCACACTGGACCCAACGTCTCCTTAGGTAACAGAGCAGCATGAGCACAGCCCTTAGCAGGTAGCCATTGCTGTGCCTGATGACTCCACATCCTGTTACTAAGCAACCGGTCTTGCCTAGCGATTGGACAGTGCAACCCTGGGCCCTGCCCATAAGCAACCAACTATCAATGAGGTACCTACTGGTACTTCTCCTGCTCAGCTATTGGTCAGCTCCACAGTGGGCCCTATCTGATGATCACTGTTAATGTGGGCCCACTGGGGAAGTAACTCACTCAAGAGTTAGGGGCACAGTGGTAAACGGACTCTTGCCTTTGGGCACCTTCCTTTTCTTTTCTTCATTATTTTGTAAATCGGGAATGTATTTCTGGTAGATGGGGCAAGGTGAGTTTCCCTCCTCAATATGAGAGTTGAAGTGTCCCCAACAATATTAGTGGAGGAGGCATTTAACACTTTCTTTGCTCTGAAGTGTAATCTTATGGAGAAGGTGTATAGATCTTGGGGCAACGGACTGATGATGCACCAAACTTTGGGGTCTCTAAAGCTCATTGGAGTAGAAAAAACTTCCAACCTGTTCTTAATTACCTGCTTGTTCTTCAGTTCTTTAAGCCCCTCAAGAACCCCTGATAGGAAGAGGGTGGTCTAAAGATGAAGTGACTAGAGGACTCTGAAGTGCTGAAATGGGATAAAAAGGGTTTGGCAGAGGTTTATACAGGAATGGAGGGGGCACGAGTGTGGAAGTGGGACATCCAAGTTCAAGAATAAAGGGCACTGAAGGAAAGTCTGAGGGTCATGAGAAGAAACAGCATGCCCCTGAATCACCACTCCCCAGAATCAAACACACAGAGGGGTCAAGGGTGGGAAAGGTGTATCATGGCCTCCCTCAGCACCCACTAACCCATGTTGATGGGCACAGTGGTACATTGTGATGTCTAAGACCCCAAAGCCACCATTGGCTGGGGGAGTGCCTAGCTGACCAATCAGAGTGAAGGGTGTGGCTCCTCATTGTCCTGGGAAGGTATATATAGGGAGGTCAGAGGCAGAGATTCTGGGTTAGGCCACTTCATGGTGTCATCATGGCTACGGTAACCAGGAAGCCACAGCAGCCAAGAAGAGTTGCAGTGCGGTTTGCTTCCAGCATGAAAGGAAGAAAGAAGACCCTTTGGCAACGGAGATACAGAGGCAGTGTCAAGGTAAGATGATTCCATCGACACTCCCCAGGTTCTCCATTGACTTTGGTGCCCAAGACCTCTACACTGCCCTTGCCTGGCGCAAAAGTCCTCATCAGGCCACCTCCCTTTTCATGAAATCTCCCTTCCAACTCAGTTGTTATACTCTTTCCTCAAAACTCATACCCTTCTTTTGTCTTTCAAGGCACGAAATATGACCGTGAGCATCAGAAGACCTCTAAAAGGAACCTTGAGAAAGAAAATCCGATCGTACGCCACTCCGTCGAAGAAGGTGAAGAAAACAAGAGAAGCAAACTGTTTTCTCAGTTCCTGTGCACGTGAGAACCTGAACCAAAGCCGCAAAAGGTACCAAACTAGGAGTCAGAGTCAAAGAAGGAGGCAGAATCAAAAGAGAAGATAAGCTCAGCCACCCCAGAATGAGAGACCCTGGAGAAGTACAACCTGGGCAGCCAGTAACTGAATAGAAAAGGTCAGACAGTTTAGAATTGTGTCTCCAGTGGTCTGCTTTCTTAGCAATGGTTAACCAGGAAAAGACTGACTCTCACACTAACATAGTAAACTGTTGGCTGCGATTAAAATAAACATCGAATGGTGAGAAGATATTTGTGTGTGTGTGAATTTTCTGATGGGAAGGGAGGGAAGGAAGAAAAGAGGTGGGCACCTGAGTGGGGAGGGGTGCGCGGTCCCGAGAGATTGGGGGACAGACCCTGAGGTCCCCAGTTAGCCAGAGAGGAGAGGCCTGGACTGGGTCAGGAGTCTGCACTGAAGATGGCGAACCCTGCTTAGCAATTGATCTCAGCGGCAAGGAGTAGTGGTGTGGTGTTACTGCCATTGTTTGGGGTGTGGAATGACATTAGGGTCTAGATTGCCAGAACCCAGATGGGAAGAGGGTTTCACATGGGGATGGTGAATGTCATAGTTCCCCTGAGAGAGGCAGGCAGAAATCACATCCTGGCCACTTATGTCATAATGGGCTTTGTTGCATCACTCACCTTTGCTGTCAGCTAAAGGTGCTCAGGAGGCACAAAATGCTGATACAACTGAAACCCACAACCAGCACTCCCAAAGATTAAAATAATGTTTGGAGGGAACAGACCAAATATCACTTAGGCCACTGTTTTCCTAAGAAATTGGTGGGAGCAGTGTGTTCCCAAGGGCAGGGCAGTGGAGGTGGCCCAATCCCGGTGCAGAAGACAAACAGGATCACCACACACGGATAATCTTTTTGGGTGGTGGGCACCATGCAGTTTGTGGGATCTTAGTTCCCTGACCAGGGATTGAACCGGTTCCCCTTCCAGTGAAAGCATGGAGTCCTAACCCCTGGACAGCCAGAGAAGTCAGGACAGAGACTTTTGATACAAGTATTAACATGAGACTGAGTAAAAGCTGGTCTTATATGAATCATCATCCCCTAGTATTTCTAAATAACTACAGTCGTCAAACCTTCTTCCCCCAAAAAATCTTTTGTAGTCCAAGCTCTGCAAGTTTTTGTGGTTTAAATATAAGAGTATGGGGTATCTCATTTGAAGGCAAATTGGAAGTGGTCAAACAAGAGATGGCAAGGGTGAACGTCGACATTCTAGGAATCAGCGAACTAAAATGGACTGGAATGGGTGAATTTAACTCAGATGACCATTATATCTAGTACTGCGGGCAGGAACTCCTCAGAAGACATGGAGTAGCCATCATAGTCAACAAAAGAGTCCGAAATGCAGTACTTGGACGCAATCTCACAAACGACAGAATGATCTCTGTTCGTCTCCAAGGCAAACCATTCAATAGCACAGTTATCCAAGTCTCTGCCCCAAGCAGTAACGCTGAAGAAACTGAAGTTGAACGGTTTTATGAAGACCTACAAGACCTTTTAGAACGAACCCCCCAAAAAGATGTCCTTTTCATTAGAGGGGTCTGGAATGCAAAAGTAGGAAGTCAAGAAACACCTGGAGCAACAGGCAAATTTGGCCTTGGAGTGCAGAATGAAGCAGGGCAAAGACTAATAGAGTTTCGCCAAGAAAATGCACTGGTCACAGCAAATACCCTCTTCCAACAACACAAGTAAGACTCTACACATGGACATCACCAGATGGTCAACACCGAAATCAGATTGATTATATCCTTTGCCGCCAAAGATGGAGAAGCTCTATACAGTCAACAAAAACAAGACCAGGAGCAGACTGTGGCTCAGGTCATGAACTCCTTATTACCAAATCCAGACTCAAATGGAAGAAAATAGGGAAAAACCACTAGAGCATTCAGGTATGACTTCAATCAAATCCCTTATGCTTATGCAGTGGAAGTGAGAAATAGATTTAAGGGCCCAGATCTGATAGATAGAGTGCCTGATGAACTATGGAATGAGGTTGGTGACATTGTACAGGAGGCAGGGATCAAGACCACCCCCATGGAAAAGAAATG
The DNA here is from genome assembly GCF_032405125.1 of Capricornis sumatraensis. Taxonomy (NCBI): domain Eukaryota; kingdom Metazoa; phylum Chordata; class Mammalia; order Artiodactyla; family Bovidae; genus Capricornis; species Capricornis sumatraensis. Next base: position 60,168,062 of record NC_091092.1, on the reverse strand, counting down.
CAAAAAAGCACAATGGCTGTCTGGGGAGGCCTTACAAATAGCTGTGAAAAGAAGAGGAGCAAAAAGCAAAGGAGAAAAGCAAAGATATAAGCATCTGAATGCAGAGTTGGTGATGGACAGGGAGGCCTGGCGTGCTGTGACTCATGGGGTCACAAAGAGACGGACACGACTGAGCGACTGAAGTGAACTAACGGGGAAACACACATGACACCAAAGAATTTATGTCTATTTTTGCCATTAAATAAAACAAATGCAGACTAATGTGAGAAGGAACTTTATTTGACACGACAATGGTGAGAGGGCCATTGCCCACACAGCAAAAGTAATGGTGAAAATTCTCCAAGATAAGCTTCAACAGTACGTAGACCAAGAACATTCCGATGTTTAAGCTGCATTGAGAAAAGGCAGAGGAACAAGAGATGCAATTGCCAACATCGGTTGGTTCATAGAAAAAGCAAGAGACATCCAGAGAAACATCTACTTCTGCTTTGCCAACTATGCCACAGCATTTGACTGGTGGATCACATCAAATTGTGGGCAATACTCAAAGAGATCGGTATACCTGACCAACTTCCCTGACTCTTGAGAAATCTGTATGCACGTCAAGAAGCAACATTTAGAACTGGACATGGAACAATGACTGGTTCCAAACTGGGAAAGGAGTACATCAAGGCTGTACATTGTAACCTTGCTTACTTAACTTAGATTCAGAGTACATCATGTAAATATCAGATTGGATGAAGCACAAGATGGAATGAAGATTGCCAGGAGAAATATGAATAAATTCAGAAATGCAGACAACACCACGCTTAAGGCAGAAAGCATAAAGAAACCAAAGACCATCTTGATGAGGGTGAAAGAGGATAGAGAGAAAGCTAACTTAAATCAACATCCGAAAAACCAAGGTCATGGCATCCGGTCCAATCATGTTATGGCAAATAGAGGGGGAGACAATGGAAACAGTGACAGACTTTATTTTCGTGGGCTTCAACATCACAGCAGATGCTGACTGCAGCCATGAAATTAAAAGTCACTTGCTCCATGGAAGAAAAGCCATGACTGACCCAGAAAGCATATCAAAAAGCAGAGACATCACTTTGCTGCCAGAGGTCCGTATGTCAAAGCGAAGGTTTTTTCAGTAGCCGAATATGGATGTGATTGTTAAACCATAAAGACAGCTGAGGACTGAATAATTGATGCTTTTGAACTGTGGTGGTAGAGCAGATTTCTTGAGAGTCCCTTGGCCTGCAAGGAAATCAAACCCGTCAACCCTAACGGAAATCAATCCTGATTATTCACTAGAAGGACTGACATTGTAGCTGAAACTCCAGTTCTTTGTCCACCTGATGCAAAGAACTGACTCATTGGAAAAGATTCTGATGCTGGCAAGGAATGAAGGCCAGAGGAGAAGGAGATGACAGAGGATGAGATGGTTGGATGGCATCGGGGATTCGATGGACTTGAGTTTCAGCAAGCTCTGGGAGTTGGTGATGGACAGGGAAGCCTGGTGTGCTGCAGTCCATGGGGCTGCACAGAGTCATGTCGGGAGCCACGTCAGGCGTTACTGACAAAATGGAGGCACGGCCCAAAGCCCCTCTCTTTCTCCCACAAGCACGGACCTGGGATGAAGCAGTTGGGCCTTGTGATTCTGACTTTTTCTTTCCTCTCCTTGGCTGAGTTGACTACAAAGGAACATTAAGGTTCTTAATGTTCTTGAGAGGAGCACGAGAAGGCAGAAAGCCTTGTCTGCAGCTGTGCTCAGAGAAAAATTCATAAAGCTAATCCCTGACATTTGTTCAAGGACTTTTACAAAAGAGTGTTCCAGGATGAGCAAAGAGGTCAGCTTGAGGCCACGGGAGGGATTGCTATCTGAAGCCTATTTGTGAGGAAAATGTTTATGGCAAAGGCATTTACTGAATTTAGAGCTTAGAAATAATTAAATAGTTAGAAGTTAAAGATTAAAGGAATGCTGTAATGGTAGCATATTTTATTATAGCTGATAGATTTAGGAAATTTAAAGATACTAATAGCTAGAAGCCTTTTTAAGAGATAGTGAGCTCAGGATGTTAGGGGCAAATAGGATTTAGAAAGATAAGAAACAAACGGAGGAATGTAGCATGAGTTACAATATAATCACAAGTTAACGATAGGACACATTAAGAGGAAGTAGATAATAGATGGTAAAGCTGAGTCCGAGAGAATCGCTGAAGCAGGAACTCTGTTTGAAGAGCAACAATGATTTATGGAGATAATCAATCTGAATGTGATAAGAAAACTGAAAATGTCAAACTTCTGACCTAATGCTTTTGTAAAAGTATAAAAGAAAACCTTAAACTTGAAATAAATGTGCAGTCCAGGAAAACTGAGAGGCTGCGTGGTTACTCGCGGACACCATCCCTCCCTTCAGATTGAATCCCTGGCTGCTGGAGCTGGACTCTGGCAGAGGCGGGCACAACTGAACGACTGAAAAGAACTGATTGCAATAGGGAGAATGTTTTGAACACACGTTCTTAACATGTCTCAAAATGGAAGAGAAAATGATATTTCTTTAACATGAAAGGATAAGCAGGGTGAGCAACAACTCTGTGTGTGTGTGTGTGTGTGTGAGTTTGTGTATCTGTGTGTGTGTGTGTGTGTGTGTGTCTGTGAGAGATGGGGCAAGAGGTGGGGATGGATGAACAGACAGCTTGATGGAGCAGTGTGACAGGAAGTTTTTCTTTCTGTAGTGAGCTGATTCTTAGAATGAGCTGTTAAGGGAGCCAGAAAGGTCTGACGCTTAGTGCTTGCTCAAGCTTGGGGGAAAGCTGAAGTTCAGAGGAGAGAAGGTTGGTTAAAGCTTAGCCAAGCCAAATCAGTGGGTATATTATGGATGACTGTGAGCACTTGGCCAGTCTCTGCTGTTGTTTAAGAGAGGCAAAGTCAGCCCTTAGACAGTATTGTTGTTACCAAAATTGCCAGTCCATGTGCTTGATGCAGAATGAGGCCCATCAAAACTTAAGGTTTGAGTTTGGGACAGGGAAAGGTTTATTACAGATTCATACAAGGATGAGGGTGGCTCTTGCCCTAAGAACCCAAAGTTACTGAACGTGTTCAGTAAGTATGTTTAACAGCAAAGGTTAGAGAAAGTTGTGGTAAGTTGTTTGAGACTTCGTGGTGTCACACCCTTTGTGCTTAAGGTTAGGTCATGGTCAGGTAATGATGTTCCTAAATATCTCTATCAGATGGATGTCATTTTCTGTCCTGACAAGAGAGGGCAAAGTCTCAAGGAACAACTTTCCCCATGAAATGTCCCATCCTGGTCAAACAGAAACAGGTTTCAATTGGCAGCTCCTTCAGGGCAAGCTTCCCATATTCTACCCAGCTCTCATCCTCGATGGAGCCCGGTACCCAACACAATAGGTCCTGTCTCCTCAAGCTGTCCAACTGAGGAGACCAGTTCTCACAGACTGAGACCCAGAAAGATGGCCACCTGCTATTAAGTTGCAGAGACAGGGATGGGGGAGAGGTTCACCGCTCCTCACGGCCTGGGCCAAGGCTAGTGGAGGGACTTAGTGAGGGCTCTGAATCACTAAAGGATGTAGTCCCCAGTCTATTCCCTGGGACCATCCAGCTCACCCACTGGCGCAACGTTGGGTGATCTCCAGGCCCTCCAAAAGCATGCCAGAATCTCTCTTCTCTCACTTTCCACCTGATGACCACCACACCACCCTTACTTAATCACTTCCCCAATGGTCCCTCATTGACAGTAACTGTGGGCAGGGCCCACTGAGGTGTTGATCAATAGCTGAGCAGGACAATGAATGGCCACTCCTTGACAGTTGGCGGCTTGTAAATGGGGCCACCTGAGGCACCAAGCAAGGCTGAGCCACACCTGTTGCCTAGGAACAGGGTGGGTTGAAAAGAAGCACACCAATGGCGAACTGCATAGGGCTGTGCTCACTCTGCTCTGTTACACTGTGCATAGAATAAGAATCACTGTGAGGTTAAGGTTTGTCAAAGTCGTTCTCAAGGTGGGCTGGCTTTCACATTCTTGTTGGCTTTGAAATATTAGCTATGCTATATGCGGCACATGTGATCACGTGGCAGCTGTGGGAGGGGCGTATAGATGAGCACGGCTCACAGGAATGCCTGGCAATACAATGAAAAGAATGATGTACCAAAGTTAAAGAAGCCTGTGAAATCAAATCCTGATTAGGAACAGCGTCAATTAAACAGAGTAAAGCACACTGGACCCAACGTCTCCTTAGGTAACAGAGCAGCATGAGCACAGCCCTTAGCAGGTACCATTGCTGTGCCTGATGACTCCACATCCTGTTACTAAGCAACCGGTCTTGCCTAGCAATTGGACAGTGCAACCCTGGGCCCTGCCCATAAGCAACCAACTATCAATGAGGTACCTACTGGTACTTCTCCTGCTCAGCTATTGGTCAGCTCCACAGTGGGCCCTATCTGATGATCACTGTTAATGTGGGCCCACTGGGGAAGTGACTCACTCAAGAGTTAGGGGCAGAGTGGTAAACGGACTCTTGCCTTTGGGCACCTTCCTTTTCTTTTCTTCATTTTTTTGTAAATCGGGAATGTATTTCTGGTAGATGGGGCAAGGTGAGTTTCCCTCCTCAATATGAGAGTTGAAGTGTCCCCAACAATATTAGTGGAGGAGGCATTTAACACTTTCTTTGCTCTGAAGTGTAATCTTATGGAGACGGTGTATAGATCTTGGGGCAACGGACTGAAGATGCACCAAGCCTTGGGGTCTCTAAAGCTCATTGGAGTAGAAAAAACTTCCAACCTGTTCTTAATTACCTGCTTGTTCTTCAGTTCCTTAAGCCCCTCAAGAACCCCTGATAGGAAGAGGGTGGTCTAAAGATGAAGTGACTAGAGGACTCTGAAGTGCTGAAATGGGATGAAAAGTGTTTGGCAGAGGTTCATACAGGGATGGAGGGGGCAGGAGTGTGGAAGGGGGACATCCAAGTCCAAGAATAAAGGGCACTGAAGGAAAGTCTGAGGGTCATGAGAAGAAACACCATGCCCCTGAATCACCACTCCCCAGAATCAAACACACAGAGGGGTCAAGGGTGGGAAAGGTGTATCATGGCCTCCCTCAGCACCCACTAACCCATGTTGATGGGCACAGTGGTACATTGTGATGTCTAAGACCCCAAAGCCACCATTGGCTGGGGGAGTGCCTAGCTGACCAATCAGAGTGAAGGGTGTGGCTCCTCATTGTCCTGGGAAGGTATATATAGGGAGGTCAGAGGCAGAGATTCTGGGTTAGGCCACTTCATGGTGTCATCATGGCTACGGTAACCAGGAAGCCACGGCAGCCAAGAAGAGTTGCAGTGCGGTTTGCTTCCAGCATGAAAGGAAGAAAGAAGACCCTTTGGCAACGGAGATACAGAGGCAGTGTCAAGGTAAGATGATTCCATCGACACTCCCCAGGTTCTCCATTGACTTTGGTGCCCAAGACCTCTACACTGCCCTTGCCTGGCGCAAAAGTCCTCATCAGGCCACCTCCCTTTTCATGAAATCTCCCTTCCAACTCAGTTGTTATACTCTTTCCTCAAAACTCATACCCTTCTTTTGTCTTTCAAGGCACGAAATATGACCGTGAGCGTCAGAAGACCTCTAAAAGGAACCTTGAGAAAGAAAATCCGATCGTACGCCACTCCGTCGAAGAAGGTGAAGAAAACAAGAGAAGCAAACTGTTTTCTCCGTTCCTGTGCACGTGAGAACCTGAACCAAAGCCGCGAAAGGTACCAAACTAGGAGTCAGAGTCAAAGAAGGAGGCAGAATCAAAAGAGAAGATAAGCTCAGCCACCCCAGATTGAGAGACCCTGGAGAAGTACAACCTGGGCAGCCAGTAACTGAATAGAAAAGGTCAGACAGTTTAGAATTGTGTCTCCAGTGGTCTGCTTTCTTAGCAATGGTTAACCAGGAAAAGACTGACTCTCACACTAACATAGTAAACTGATGGCTGCGATTAAAATAAACATCGAATGGTGAGAAGATATTTGTGTGTGTGTGAATTTTCTGATGGGAAGGGAGGGAAGGAAGAAAAGAGGTGGGCACCTGAGTGGGGAGGGGTGCGCGGTCCCGAGAGATTGGGGGACAGACCCTGAGGTCCCCAGTTAGCCAGAGAGGAGAGGCCTGGACTGGGTCAGGAGTCTGCACTGAAGATGGCGAACCCTGCTTAGCAATTGATCTCAGCGGCAAGGAGTAGTGGTGTGGTGTTACTGCCATTGTTTGGGGTGTGGAATGACATTAGGGTCTAGATGGCCAGAACCCAGATGGGAAGAGGGTTTCACATGGGGATGGTGAATGTCATAGTTCCCCTGAGAGAGGCAGGCAGAAATCACATCCTGGCCACTTATGTCATAATGGGCTTTGTTGCATCACTCACCTTTGCTGTCAGCTAAAGGTGCTCAGGAGGCACAAAATGCTGATACAACTGAAACCCACAACCAGCACTCCCAAAGATTAAAATAATGTTTGGAGGGAACAGACCAAATATCACTTAGGCCACTGTTTTCCTAAGAAATTGGTGGGAGCAGTGTGTTCCCAAGGGCAGGGCAGTGGAGGTGGCCCAATCCCGGTGCAGAAGACAAACAGGATCACCACACACGGATAATCTTTTTGGGTGGTGGGCACCATGCAGTTTGTGGGATCTTAGTTCCCTGACCAGGGATTGAACCGGTTCCCCTTCCAGTGAAAGCATGGAGTCCTAACCCCTGGACAGCCAGAGAAGTCAGGACAGAGACTTTTGATACAAGTATTAACATGAGACTGAGTAAAAGCTGGTCTTATATGAATCATCATCCCCTAGTATTTCTAAATAACTACAGTCGTCAAACCTTCTTCCCCAAAAAAATCTTCTGTAGTCCAAGCTCTGCAAGTTTTTGTGGTTTAAATATAAGAGTATGGGGTATCTCATTTGAAGGCAAATTGGAAGTGGTCAAACAAGAGATGGCAAGGGTGAACGTCGACATTCTAGGAATCAGCGAACTAAAATGGACTGGAATGGGTGAATTTAACTCAGATGACCATTATATCTAGTACTGCGGGCAGGAACTCCTCAGAAGACATGGAGTAGCCATCATAGTCAACAAAAGAGTCCGAAATGCAGTACTTGGACGCAATCTCACAAACGACAGAATGATCTCTGTTCGTCTCCAAGGCAAACCATTCAATAGCACAGTTATCCAAGTCTCTGCCCCAAGCAGTAACGCTGAAGAAACTGAAGTTGAACGGTTTTATGAAGACCTACAAGACCTTTTAGAACGAACCCCCCAAAAAGATGTCCTTTTCATTAGAGGGGTCTGGAATGCAAAAGTAGGAAGTCAAGAAACACCTGGAGCAACAGGCAAATTTGGCCTTGGAGTGCAGAATGAAGCAGGGCAAAGACTAATAGAGTTTCGCCAAGAAAATGCACTGGTCACAGCAAATACCCTCTTCCAACAACACAAGTAAGACTCTACACATGGACATCACCAGATGGTCAACACCGAAATCAGATTGATTATATCCTTTGCCGCCAAAGATGGAGAAGCTCTATACAGTCAACAAAAACAAGACCAGGAGCAGACTGTGGCTCAGGTCATGAACTCCTTATTACCAAATCCAGACTCAAATGGAAGAAAATAGGGAAAAACCACTAGAGCATTCAGGTATGACTTCAATCAAATCCCTTATGCTTATGCAGTGGAAGTGAGAAATAGATTTAAGGGCCCAGATCTGATAGATAGAGTGCCTGATGAACTATGGAATGAGGTTGGTGACATTGTACAGGAGGCAGGGATCAAGACCACCCCCATGGAAAAGAAATGCAAAAAAGCACAATGGCTGTCTGGGGAGGCCTTACAAATAGCTGTGAAAAGAAGAGGAGCAAAAAGCAAAGGAGAAAAGCAAAGATATAAGCATCTGAATGCAGAGTTGGTGATGGACAGGGAGGCCTGGCGTGCTGTGACTCATGGGGTCACAAAGAGTCGGACACGACTGAGCGACTGAAGCGAACTAACGGGGAAACACACATGACACCAAAGAATATATGTCTATTTTTGCCATTAAATAAAACAAATGCAGACTAATGTGAGAAGGAACTGTATTTGACACGACAATGGTGAGAGGGCCATCGCCCACACAGCAAAAGTAATGGTGAAAATTCTCCAAGATAAGCTTCAACAGTACGTAGACCAAGAACATTCCGATGTTTAAGCTGCATTGAGAAAAGGCAGAGGAACAAGAGATGCAATTGCCAACATCGGTTGGTTCATAGAAAAAGCAAGAGACATCCAGAGAAACATCTACTTCTGCTTTGCCAACTATGCCACAGCATTTGACTGGTGGATCACATCAAATTGTGGGCAATACTCAAAGAGATCGGTATACCTGACCAACTTCCCTGACTCTTGAGTAATCTGTATGCACGTCAAGAAGCAACATTTAGAACTGGACATGGAACAATGACTGGTTCCAAACTGGGAAAGGAGTACATCAAGGCTGTACATTGTAACCTTGCTTACTTAACTTAGATTCAGTGTACATCATGTAAATATCAGATTGGATGAAGCACAAGATGGAATGAAGATTGCCAGGAGAAATATGAATAAATTCAGAAATGCAGACAACACCACGCTTAAGGCAGAAAGCATAAAGAAACCAAAGACCATCTTGATGAGGGTGAAAGAGGATAGAGAGAAAGCTAACTTAAATCAACGTCCGAAAAACCAAGGTCATGGCATCCGGTCCAATCATGTTATGGCAAATAGAGGGGGAGACAATGGAAACAGTGACAGACTTTATTTTCGTGGGCTTCAACATCACAGCAGATGCTGACTGCAGCCATGAAATTAAAAGTCACTTGCTCCATGGAAGAAAAGCCATGACTGACCCAGAAAGCATATCAAAAAGCAGAGACATCACTTTGCTGCCAGAGGTCCGTATGTCAAAGCGAAGGTTGTTTCAGTAGCCGAATATGGATGTGATTGTTAGACCATAAAGACAGCTGAGGACTGAATAATTGATGCTTTTGAACTGTGGTGGTAGAGAAGATTTCTTGAGAGTCCCTTGGCCTGCAAGGAAATCAAACCCGTCAACCCTAACGGAAATCAATCCTGATTATTCACTAGAAGGACTGACATTGTAGCTGAAACTCCAGTTCTTTGTCCACCTGATGCAAAGAACTGACTCATTGGAAAAGATTCTGATGCTGGCAAGGAATGAAGGCCAGAGGAGAAGGAGATGACAGAGGATGAGATGGTTGGATGGCATCGGGGATTCGATGGACTTGAGTTTCAGCAAGCTCTGGGAGTTGGTGATGGACAGGGAAGCCTGGTGTGCTGCAGTCCATGGGGCTGCACAGAGTCATGTCGGGAGCCACGTCAGGCGTTACTGACAAAATGGAGGCACGGCCCAAAGCCCCTCTCTTTCTCCCACAAGCACGGACCTGGGATGAAGCAGTTGGGCCTTGTGATTCTGACTTTTTCTTTCCTCTCCTTGGCTGAGTTGACTACAAAGGAACATTAAGGTTCTTAATGTTCTTGAGAGGAGCACGAGAAGGCAGAAAGCCTTGTCTGCAGCTGTGCTCAGAGAAAAATTCATAAAGCTAATCCCTGACATTTGTTCAAGGACTTTTACAAAAGAGTGTTCCAGGATGAGCAAAGAGGTCAGCTTGAGGCCACGGGAGGGATTGCTATCTGAAGCCTATTTGTGAGGAAAATGTTTATGGCAAAGGCATTTACTGAATTTAGAGCTTAGAAATAATTAAATAGTTAGAAGTTAAAGATTTAAGGAATGCTGTAATGGTAGCATATTTTATTATAGCTGATAGATTTAGGAAATTTAAAGATACTAATAGCTAGAAGCCTTTTTAAGAGATAGTGAGCTCAGGATGTTAGGGGCAAATAGGATTTAGAAAGATAAGAAACAAACGGAGGAATGTAGCATGAGTTACAATATAATCACAAGTTAACGATAGGACATATTAAGAGGAAGTAGATAATAGATGGTAAAGCTGAGTCCGAGAGAATCGCTGAAGCAGGAACTCTGTTTGAAGAGCAACAATGATTTATGGAGATAATAAATCTGAATATGATAAGAAAACTGAAATGTCAAACTTCTGACCTAATGCTTTTGTAAAAGTATAAAAGAAAACCTTAAACTTGAAATAAATGTGCAGTCCAGGAAAACTGAGAGGCTGCGTGGTTACTCGCGGACACCATCGCTCCCTTCAGATTGAATCCCTGGCTGCTGGAGCTGGACTCTGGCAGAGTCGGGCACAACTGAACGACTGAAAAGAACTGATTGCAATAGGGAGAATGTTTTGAACACACGTTCTTAACATGTCTCAAAATGGAAGAGAAAATGATATTTCTTTAACATGAAAGGATAAGCAGGGTGAGCAACAACTCTGTGTGTGTGTGTGTGAGTTTGTGTATCTGTGTGTGTGTGTGTATGTGTGTGTGTGTGTGTGTGTCTGTGAGAGATGGGGCAAGAGGTGGTGATGGATGAACAGACAGCTTGATGGAGCAGTGTGACAGGAAGTGTTTCTTTCTGTAGTGAGCTGATTCTTAGAATGAGCTGTTAAGGGAGCCAGAAAGGTCTGACGCTTAGTGCTTGCTCAAGCTTGGGGGAAAGCTGAAGTTCAGAGGAGAGAAGGTTGGTTAAAGCTTAGCCAAGCCAAATCAGTGGGTATATTATGGATGACTGTGAGCACTTGGCCAGTCTCTGCTGTTGTTTAAGAGAGGCAAAGTCAGCCCTTAGACAGTATTGTTGTTACCAAAATTGCCAGTCCATGTGCTTGATGCAGAATGAGGCCCATCAAAACTTAAGGTTTGAGTTTGGGACAGGGAAAGGTTTATTACAGATTCATACAAGGATGAGGGTGGCTCTTGCCCTAAGAACCCAAAGTTACTGAACGTGTTCAGTAAGTATGTTTAACAGCAAAGGTTAGAGAAAGTTGTGGTAAGTTGTTTGAGACTTCGTGGTGTCACACCCTTTGTGCTTAAGGTTAGGTCATGGTCAGGTAATGATGTTCCTAAATATCTCTATCAGATGGATGTCATTTTCTGTCCTGACAAGAGAGGGCAAAGTCTCAAGGAACAACTTTCCCCATGAAATGTCCCATCCTGGTCAAACAGAAACAGGTTTCAATTGGCAGCTCCTTCAGGGCAAGCTTCCCATATTCTACCCAGCTCTCATCCTCGATGGAGCCCGGTACCCAACACAATAGGTCCTGTCTCCTCAAGCTGTCCAACTGAGGAGACCAGTTCTCACAGACTGAGACCCAGAAAGATGGCCACCTGCTATTAAGTTGCAGGGACAGGGATGGGGGAGAGGTTCACCGCTCCTCACGGCCTGGGCCAAGGCTAGTGGAGGGACTTAGTGAGGGCTCTGAATCACTAAAGGATGTAGTCCCCAGTCTATTCCCTGGGACCATCCAGCTCACCCACTGGCGCAACGTTGGGTGATCTCCAGGCCCTCCAAAAGCATGCCAGAATCTCTCTTCTCTCACTTTCCACCTGATGACCACCACACCACCCTTACTTAATCACTTCCCCAATGGTCCCTCATTGACAGTAACTGTGGGCAGGGCCCACTGAGGTGTTGATCAATAGCTGAGCAGGACAATGAATGGCCACTCCTTGACAGTTGGCGGCTTGTAAATGGGGCCACCTGAGGCACCAAGCAAGGCTGAGCCACACCTGTTGCCTAGGAACAGGGTGGGTTGAAAAGAAGCACACCAATGGCGAACTGCATAGGGCTGTGCTCACTCTGCTCTGTTACACTGTGCATAGAATAAGAATCACTGTGAGGTTAAGGTTTGTCAAAGTCGTTCTCAAGGTGGGCTGGCTTTCACATTCTTGTTGGCTTTGAAATATTAGCTATGCTATATGCGGCACATGTGATCACGTGGCAGCTGTGGGAGGGGCATATAGATGAGCACGGCTCACAGGCATGCCTGGCAATACAATGAAAAGAATGATGTACCAAAGTTAAAGAAGCCTGTGAAATCAAATCCTGATTAGGAACAGCGTCAATTAAACAGAGTAAAGCACACTGGACCCAACGTCTCCTTAGGTAACAGAGCAGCATGAGCACAGCCCTTAGCAGGTAGCCATTGCTGTGCCTGATGACTCCACATCCTGTTACTAAGCAACCGGTCTTGCCTAGCAATTGGACAGTGCAACCCTGGGCCCTGCCCATAAGCAACCAACTATCAATGAGGTACCTACTGGTACTTCTCCTGCTCAGCTATTGGTCAGCTCCACAGTGGGCCCTATCTGATGATCACTGTGAATGTGGGCCCACTGGGGAAGTGACTCACTCAAGAGTTAGGGGCAGAGTGGTAAACGGACTCTTGCCTTTGGGCACCTTCCTTTTCTTTTCTTCATTATTTTGTAAATCGGGAATGTATTTCTGGTAGATGGGGCAAGGTGAGTTTCCCTCCTCAATATGAGAGTTGAAGTGTCCCCAACAATATTAGTGGAGGAGGCATTTAACACTTTCTTTGCTCTGAAGTGTAATCTTATGGAGACGGTGTATAGATCTTGGGGCAACGGACTGAAGATGCACCAAGCCTTGGGGTCTCTAAAGCTCATTGGAGTAGAAAAAACTTCCAACCTGTTCTTAATTACCTGCTTGTTCTTCAGTTCCTTAAGCCCCTCAAGAACCCCTGATAGGAAGAGGGTGGTCTAAAGATGAAGTGACTAGAGGACTCTGAAGTGCTGAAATGGGATGAAAAGTGTTTGGCAGAGGTTCATACAGGGATGGAGGGGGCAGGAGTGTGGAAGGGGGACATCCAAGTCCAAGAATAAAGGGCACTGAAGGAAAGTCTGAGGGTCATGAGAAGAAACACCATGCCCCTGAATCACCACTCCCCAGAATCAAACACACAGAGGGGTCAAGGGTGGGAAAGGTGTATCATGGCCTCCCTCAGCACCCACTAACCCATGTTGATGGGCACAGTGGTACATTGTGATGTCTAAGACCCCAAAGCCACCATTGGCTGGGGGAGTGCCTAGCTGACCAATCAGAGTGAAGGGTGTGGCTCCTCATTGTCCTGGGAAGGTATATATAGGGAGGTCAGAGGCAGAGATTCTGGGTTAGGCCACTTCATGGTGTCATCATGGCTACGGTAACCAGGAAGCCACGGCAGCCAAGAAGAGTTGCAGTGCGGTTTGCTTCCAGCATGAAAGGAAGAAAGAAGACCCTTTGGCAACGGAGATACAGAGGCAGTGTCAAGGTAAGATGATTCCATCGACACTCCCCAGGTTCTCCATTGACTTTGGTGCCCAAGACCTCTACACTGCCCTTGCCTGGCGCAAAAGTCCTCATCAGGCCACCTCCCTTTTCATGAAATCTCCCTTCCAACTCAGTTGTTATACTCTTTCCTCAAAACTCATACCCTTCTTTTGTCTTTCAAGGCACGAAATATGACCGTGAGCGTCAGAAGACCTCTAAAAGGAACCTTGAGAAAGAAAATCCGATCGTACGCCACTCCGTCGAAGAAGGTGAAGAAAACAAGAGAAGCAAACTGTTTTCTCCGTTCCTGTGCACGTGAGAACCTGAACCAAAGCCGCAAAAGGTACCAAACTAGGAGTCAGAGTCAAAGAAGGAGGCAGAATCAAAAGAGAAGATAAGCTCAGCCACCCCAGAATGAGAGACCCTGGAGAAGTACAACCTGGGCAGCCAGTAACTGAATAGAAAAGGTCAGACAGTTTAGAATTGTGTCTCCAGTGGTCTGCTTTCTTAGCAATGGTTAACCAGGAAAAGACTGACTCTCACACTAACATAGTAAACTGATGGCTGCGATTAAAATAAACATCGAATGGTGAGAAGATGATATTTGTGTGTGTGTGAATTTTCTGATGGGAAGGGAGGGAAGGAAGAAAAGAGGTGGGCACCTGAGTGGGGAGGGGTGCGCGGTCCCGAGAGATTGGGGGACAGACCCTGAGGTCCCCAGTTAGCCAGAGAGGAGAGGCCTGGACTGGGTCAGGAGTCTGCACTGAAGATGGCGAACCCTGCTTAGCAATTGATCTCAGCGGCAAGGAGTAGTGGTGTGGTGTTACTGCCATTGTTTGGGGTGTGGAATGACATTAGGGTCTAGATTGCCAGAACCCAGATGGGAAGAGGGTTTCACATGGGGATGGTGAATGTCATAGTTCCCCTGAGAGAGGCAGGCAGAAATCACATCCTGGCCACTTATGTCATAATGGGCTTTGTTGCATCACTCACCTTTGCTGTCAGCTAAAGGTGCTCAGGAGGCACAAAATGCTGATACAACTGAAACCCACAACCAGCACTCCCAAAGATTAAAATAATGTTTGGAGGGAACAGACCAAATATCACTTAGGCCACTGTTTTCCTAAGAAATTGGTGGGAGCAGTGTGTTCCCAAGGGCAGGGCAGTGGAGGTGGCCCAATCCCGGTGCAGAAGACAAACAGGATCACCACACACGGATAATCTTTTTGGGTGGTGGGCACCATGCAGTTTGTGGGATCTTAGTTCCCTGACCAGGGATTGAACCGGTTCCCCTTCCAGTGAAAGCATGGAGTCCTAACCCCTGGACAGCCAGAGAAGTCAGGACAGAGACTTTTGATACAAGTATTAACATGAGACTGAGTAAAAGCTGGTCTTATATGAATCATCATCCCCTAGTATTTCTAAATAACTACAGTCGTCAAACCTTCTTCCCCCAAAAAATCTTTTGTAGTCCAAGCTCTGCAAGTTTTTGTGGTTTAAATATAAGAGTATGGGGTATCTCATTTGAAGGCAAATTGGAAGTGGTCAAACAAGAGATGGCAAGGGTGAACGTCGACATTCTAGGAATCAGCGAACTAAAATGGACTGGAATGGGTGAATTTAACTCAGATGACCATTATATCTAGTACTGCGGGCAGGAACTCCTCAGAAGACATGGAGTAGCCATCATAGTCAACAAAAGAGTCCGAAATGCAGTACTTGGACGCAATCTCACAAACGACAGAATGATCTCTGTTCGTCTCCAAGGCAAACCATTCAATAGCACAGTTATCCAAGTCTCTGCCCCAAGCAGTAACGCTGAAGAAACTGAAGTTGAACGGTTTTATGAAGACCTACAAGACCTTTTAGAATGAACCCCCCAAAAAGATGTCCTTTTCATTAGAGGGGTCTGGAATGCAAAAGTAGGAAGTCAAGAAACACCTGGAGCAACAGGCAAATTTGGCCTTGGAGTGCAGAATGAAGCAGGGCAAAGACTAATAGAGTTTCGCCAAGAAAATGCACTGGTCACAGCAAATACCCTCTTCCAACAACACAAGTAAGACTCTACACATGGACATCACCAGATGGTCAACACCGAAATCAGATTGATTATATCCTTTGCCGCCAAAGATGGAGAAGCTCTATACAGTCAACAAAAACAAGACCAGGAGCAGACTGTGGCTCAGGTCATGAACTCCTTATTACCAAATCCAGACTCAAATGGAAGAAAATAGGGAAAAACCACTAGAGCATTCAGGTATGACTTCAATCAAATCCCTTATGCTTATGCAGTGGAAGTGAGAAATAGATTTAAGGGCCCAGATCTGATAGATAGAGTGCCTGATGAACTATGGAATGAGGTTGGTGACATTGTACAGGAGGCAGGGATCAAGACCACCCCCATGGAAAAGAAATGCAATAAAGCACAATGGCTGTCTGGGGAGGCCTTACAAATAGCTGTGAAAAGAAGAGGAGCAAAAAGCAAAGGAGAAAAGCAAAGATATAAGCATCTGAATGCAGAGTTGGTGATGGACAGGGAGGCCTGGCGTGCTGTGACTCATGGGGTCACAAAGAGTCGGACACGACTGAGCGACTGAAGCGAACTAACGGGGAAACACACATAACACCAAAGAATTTATGTCTATTTTTGCCATTAAATAAAACAAATGCAGACTAATGTGAGAAGGAACTGTATTTGACACGACAATGGTGAGAGGGCCATCGCCCACACAGCAAAAGTAATGGTGAAAATTCTCCAAGATAAGCTTCAACAGTACGTAGACCAAGAACATTCCGATGTTTAAGCTGCATTGAGAAAAGGCAGAGGAACAAGAGATGCAATTGCCAACATCGGTTGGTTCATAGAAAAAGCAAGAGACATCCAGAGAAACATCTACTTCTGCTTTGCCAACTATGCCACAGCATTTGACTGGTGGATCACATCAAATTGTGGGCAATACTCAAAGAGATCGGTATACCTGACCAACTTCCCTGACTCTTGAGTAATCTGTATGCACGTCAAGAAGCAACATTTAGAACTGGACATGGAACAATGACTGGTTCCAAACTGGGAAAGGAGTACATCAAGGCTGTACATTGTAACCTTGCTTACTTAACTTAGATTCAGAGTACATCATGTAAATATCAGATTGGATGAAGCACAAGATGGAATGAAGATTGCCAGGAGAAATATGAATAAATTCAGAAATGCAGACAACACCACGCTTAAGGCAGAAAGCATAAAGAAACCAAAGACCATCTTGATGAGGGTGAAAGAGGATAGAGAGAAAGCTAACTTAAATCAACATCCGAAAAACCAAGGTCATAGCATCCGGTCCAATCATGTTATGGCAAATAGAGGGGGAGACAATGGAAACAGTGACAGACTTTATTTTCGTGGGCTTCAACATCACAGCAGATGCTGACTGCAGCCATGAAATTAAAAGTCACTTGCTCCATGGAAGAAAAGCCATGACTGACCCAGAAAGCATATCAAAAAGCAGAGACATCACTTTGCTGCCAGAGGTCCGTATGTCAAAGCGAAGGTTGTTTCAGTAGCCGAATATGGATGTGATTGTTAGACCATAAAGACAGCTGAGGACTGAATAATTGATGCTTTTGAACTGTGGTGGTAGAGAAGATTCTTGAGAGTCCCTTGGCCTGCAAGGAAATCAAACCCGTCAACCCTAACGGAAATCAATCCTGATTATTCACTAGAAGGACTGACATTGTAGCTGAAATTCCAGTTCTTTGTCCACCTGATGCAAAGGACTGACTCATTGGAAAAGATTCTGATGCTGGCAAGGAATGAAGGCCAGAGGAGAAGGAGATGACTGAGGATGAGATGGTTGCATGGCATCGGGGATTCGATGGACTTGAGTTTCAGCAAGCTCTGGGAGTTGGTGATGGACAGGGAAGCCTGGTGTGCTGCAGTCCATGGGGCTGCACAGAGTCATGTCGGGAGCCATGTCAGGCGTTACTGACAAAATGGAGGCACGGCCCAAAGCCCCTCTCTTTCTCCCACAAGCACGGACCTGGGATGAAGCAGTTGGGCCTTGTGATTCTGACTTTTTCTTTCCTCTCCTTGGCTGAGTTGACTACAAAGGAACATTAAGGTTCTTAATGTTCTTGAGAGGAGCTCGAGAAGGCAGAAAGCCTTGTCTGCAGCTGTGCTCAGAGAAAAATTCATAAAGCTAATCCCTGACATTTGTTCAAGGACTTTTACAAAAGAGTGTTCCAGGATGAGCAAAGAGGTCAGCTTGAGGCCACGGGAGGGATTGCTATCTGAAGCCTATTTGTGAGGAAAATGTTTACGGCAAAGGCATTTACTGAATTTAGAGCTTAGAAATAATTAAATAGTTAGAAGTTAAAGATTTAAGGAACGCTGTAAGGGTAGCATATTTTATTATAGCTGATAGATTTAGGAAATTTAAAGATACTAATAGCTAGAAGCCTTTTTAAGAGATAGTGAGCTCAGGATGTTAGGGGCAAATAGGATTTAGAAAGATAAGAAACAAACGGAGGAATGTAGCATGAGTTACAATATAATCACAAGTTAACGATAGGACACATTAAGAGGAAGTAGATAATAGATGGTAAAGCTGAGTCCGAGAGAATCGCTGAAGCAGGAACTCTGTTTGAAGAGCAACAATGATTTATGGAGATAATAAATCTGAATATGATAAGAAAACTGAAAATGTCAAACTTCTGACCTAATGCTTTTGTAAAAGTATAAAAGAAAACCTTAAACTTGAAATAAATGTGCAGTCCAGGAAAACTGAGAGGCTGCGTCGTTACTCGCGGACACCATCCCTCCCTTCAGATTGAATCCCTGGCTGCTGGAGCTGGACTCTGGCAGAGTCGGGCACAACTGAACGACTGAAAAGAACTGATTGCAATAGGGAGAATGTTTTGAACACACGTTCTTAACATGTCTCAAAATGGAAGAGAAAATGATATTTCTTTAACATGAAAGGATAAGCAGGGTGAGCAACAACTCTGTGTGTGTGTGTGTGTATGAGTTTGTGTATCTGTGTGTGTGTGTATGTGTGTGGGTGTGTGTGGGTCTGTGAGAGATGGGGCAAGAGGTGGGGATGGATGAACAGACAGCTTGATGGAGCAGTGTGACAGGAAGTGTTTCTTTCTGTAGTGAGCTGATTCTTAGAATGAGCTGTTAAGGGAGCCAGAAAGGTCTGACGCTTAGTGCTTGCTCAAGCTTGGGGGAAAGCTGAAGTTCAGAGGAGAGAAGGTTGGTTAAAGCTTAGCCAAGCCAAATCAGTGGGTATATTATGGATGACTGTGAGCACTTGGCCAGTCTCTGCTGTTGTTTAAGAGAGGCAAAGTCAGCCCTTAGACAGTATTGTTGTTACCAAAATTGCCAGTCCATGTGCTTGATGCAGAATGAGGCCCATCAAAACTTAAGGTTTGAGTTTGGGATAGGGAAAGGTTTATTACAGATTCATACAAGGATGAGGGTGGCTCTTGCCCTAAGAACCCAAAGTTACTGAACGTGTTCAGTAACTATGTTTAACAGCAAAGGTTAGAGAAAGTTGTGGTAAGTTGTTTGAGACTTCGTGGTGTCACACCCTTTGTGCTTAAGGTTAGGTCATGGTCAGGTAATGATGTTCCTAAATATCTCTATCAGATGGATGTCATTTTCTGTCCTGACAAGAGAGGGCAAAGTCTCAAGGAACAACTTTCCCCATGAAATGTCCCATCCTGGTCAAACAGAAACAGGTTTCAGTTGGCAGCTCCTTCAGGGCAAGCTTCCCATATTCTACCCAGCTCTCATCCTCGATGGAGCCAGGTACCCAACACAATAGGTCCTGTCTCCTCAAGCTGTCCAACTGAGGAGACCAGTTCTCACAGACTGAGACCCAGAAAGATGGCCACCTGCTATTAAGTTGCAGAGACAGGGATGGGGGAGAGGTTCACCGCTCCTCACGGCCTGGGCCAAGGCTAGTGGAGGGACTTAGTGAGGGCTCTGAATCACTAAAGGATGTAGTCCCCAGTCTATTCCCTGGGACCATCCAGCTCACCCACTGGCGCAACGTTGGGTGATCTCCAGGCCCTCCAAAAGCATGCCAGAATCTCTCTTCTCTCACTTTCCACCTGATGACCACCACACCACCCTTACTTAATCACTTCCCCAATGGTCCCTCATTGACAGTAACTGTGGGCAGGGCCCACTGAGGTGTTGATCAATAGCTGAGCAGGACAATGAATGGCCACTCCTTGACAGTTGGCGGCTTGTAAATGGGGCCACCTGAGGCACCAAGCAAGGCTGAGCCACACCTGTTGCCTAGGAACAGGGTGGGTTGAAAAGAAGCACACCAATGGCGAACTGCATAGGGCTGTGCTCACTCTGCTCTGTTACACTGTGCATAGAATAAGAATCACTGTGAGGTTAAGGTTTGTCAATGTCGTTCTCAAGGTGGGCTGGCTTTCACATTCTTGTTGGCTTTGAAATATTAGCTATGCTATATGCGGCACATGTGATCACGTGGCAGCTGTGGGAGGGGCATATAGATGAGCACGGCTCACAGGCATGCCTGGCAATACAATGAAAAGAATGATGTACCAAAGTTAAAGAAGCCTGTGAAATCAAATCCTGATTAGGAACAGCGTCAATTAAACAGAGTAAAGCACACTGGACCCAACGTCTCCTTAGGTAACAGAGCAGCATGAGCACAGCCCTTAGCAGGTAGCCATTGCTGTGCCTGATGACTCCACATCCTGTTACTAAGCAACCGGTCTTGCCTAGCAATTGGACAGTGCAACCCTGGGCCCTGCCCATAAGCAACCAACTATCAATGAGGTACCTACTGGTACTTCTCCTGCTCAGCTATTGGTCAGCTCCACAGTGGGCCCTATCTGATGATCACTGTTAATGTGGGCCCACTGGGGAAGTGACTCACTCAAGAGTTAGGGGCACAGTGGTAAACGGACTCTTGCCTTTGGGCACCTTCCTTTTCTTTTCTTCATTATTTTGTAAATCGGGAATGTATTTCTGGTAGATGGGGCAAGGTGAGTTTCCCTCCTCAATATGAGAGTTGAAGTGTCCCCAACAATATTAGTGGAGGAGGCATTTAACACTTTCTTTGCTCTGAAGTGTAATCTTATGGAGACGGTGTATAGATCTTGGGGCAACGGACTGAAGATGCACCAAGCCTTGGGGTCTCTAAAGCTCATTGGAGTAGAAAAAACTTCCAACCTGTTCTTAATTACCTGCTTGTTCTTCAGTTCCTTAAGCCCCTCAAGAACCCCTGATAGGAAGAGGGTGGTCTAAAGATGAAGTGACTAGAGGACTCTGAAGTGCTGAAATGGGATGAAAAGTGTTTGGCAGAGGTTCATACAGGGATGGAGGGGGCAGGAGTGTGGAAGGGGGACATCCAAGTCCAAGAATAAAGGGCACTGAAGGAAAGTCTGAGGGTCATGAGAAGAAACACCATGCCCCTGAATCACCACTCCCCAGAATCAAACACACAGAGGGGTCAAGGGTGGGAAAGGTGTATCATGGCCTCCCTCAGCACCCACTAACCCATGTTGATGGGCACAGTGGTACATTGTGATGTCTAAGACCCCAAAGCCACCATTGGCTGGGGGAGTGCCTAGCTGACCAATCAGAGTGAAGGGTGTGGCTCCTCATTGTCCTGGGAAGGTATATACAGGGAGGTCAGAGGCAGAGATTCTGGGTTAGGCCACTTCATGGTGTCATCATGGCTACGGTAACCAGGAAGCCACGGCAGCCAAGAAGAG
Source organism: Capricornis sumatraensis (assembly GCF_032405125.1). Lineage (NCBI taxonomy): Eukaryota > Metazoa > Chordata > Mammalia > Artiodactyla > Bovidae > Capricornis > Capricornis sumatraensis. The sequence continues at coordinate 60,147,065 of NC_091092.1, read as the reverse complement.
TTGCAGTGCGGTTTGCTTCCAGCATGAAAGGAAGAAAGAAGACCCTTTGGCAACGGAGATACAGAGGCAGTGTCAAGGTAAGATGATTCCATCGACACTCCCCAGGTTCTCCATTGACTTTGGTGCCCAAGACCTCTACACTGCCCTTGCCTGGCGCAAAAGTCCTCATCAGGCCACCTCCCTTTTCATGAAATCTCCCTTCCAACTCAGTTGTTATACTCTTTCCTCAAAACTCATACCCTTCTTTTGTGTTTCAAGGCACGAAATATGACCGTGAGCGTCAGAAGACCTCTAAAAGGAACCTTGAGAAAGAAAATCCGATCGTACGCCACTCCGTCGAAGAAGGTGAAGAAAACAAGAGAAGCAAACTGTTTTCTCCGTTCCTGTGCACGTGAGAACCTGAACCAAAGCCGCAAAAGGTACCAAACTAGGAGTCAGAGTCAAAGAAGGAGGCAGAATCAAAAGAGAAGATAAGCTCAGCCACCCCAGAATGAGAGACCCTGGAGAAGTACAACCTGGGCAGCCAGTAACTGAATAGAAAAGGTCAGACAGTTTAGAATTGTGTCTCCAGTGGTCTGCTTTCTTAGCAATGGTTAACCAGGAAAAGACTGACTCTCACACTAACATAGTAAACTGATGGCTGCGATTAAAATAAACATCGAATGGTGAGAAGATGATATTTGTGTGTGTGTGAATTTTCTGATGGGAAGGGAGGGAAGGAAGAAAAGAGGTGGGCACCTGAGTGGGGAGGGGTGCGCGGTCCCGAGAGATTGGGGGACAGACCCTGAGGTCCCCAGTTAGCCAGAGAGGAGAGGCCTGGACTGGGTCAGGAGTCTGCACTGAAGATGGCGAACCCTGCTTAGCAATTGATCTCAGCGGCAAGGAGTAGTGGTGTGGTGTTACTGCCATTGTTTGGGGTGTGGAATGACATTAGGGTCTAGATTGCCAGAACCCAGATGGGAAGAGGGTTTCACATGGGGATGGTGAATGTCATAGTTCCCCTGAGAGAGGCAGGCAGAAATCACATCCTGGCCACTTATGTCATAATGGGCTTTGTTGCATCACTCACCTTTGCTGTCAGCTAAAGGTGCTCAGGAGGCACAAAATGCTGATACAACTGAAACCCACAACCAGCACTCCCAAAGATTAAAATAATGTTTGGAGGGAACAGACCAAATATCACTTAGGCCACTGTTTTCCTAAGAAATTGGTGGGAGCAGTGTGTTCCCAAGGGCAGGGCAGTGGAGGTGGCCCAATCCCGGTGCAGAAGACAAACAGGATCACCACACACGGATAATCTTTTTGGGTGGTGGGCACCATGCAGTTTGTGGGATCTTAGTTCCCTGACCAGGGATTGAACCGGTTCCCCTTCCAGTGAAAGCATGGAGTCCTAACCCCTGGACAGCCAGAGAAGTCAGGACAGAGACTTTTGATACAAGTATTAACATGAGACTGAGTAAAAGCTGGTCTTATATGAATCATCATCCCCTAGTATTTCTAAATAACTACAGTCGTCAAACCTTCTTCCCCAAAAAAATCTTTTGTAGTCCAAGCTCTGCAAGTTTTTGTGGTTTAAATATAAGAGTATGGGGTATCTCATTTGAAGGCAAATTGGAAGTGGTCAAACAAGAGATGGCAAGGGTGAACGTCGACATTCTAGGAATCAGCGAACTAAAATGGACTGGAATGGGTGAATTTAACTCAGATGACCATTATATCTAGTACTGCGGGCAGGAACTCCTCAGAAGACATGGAGTAGCCATCATAGTCAACAAAAGAGTCCGAAATGCAGTACTTGGACGCAATCTCACAAACGACAGAATGATCTCTGTTCGTCTCCAAGGCAAACCATTCAATAGCACAGTTATCCAAGTCTCTGCCCCAAGCAGTAACGCTGAAGAAACTGAAGTTGAACGGTTTTATGAAGACCTACAAGACCTTTTAGAATGAACCCCCCCCCCAAAAGATGTCCTTTTCATTAGAGGGGTCTGGAATGCAAAAGTAGGAAGTCAAGAAACACCTGGAGCAACAGGCAAATTTGGCCTTGGAGTGCAGAATGAAGCAGGGCAAAGACTAATAGAGTTTTGCCAAGAAAATGCACTGGTCACAGCAAATACCCTCTTCCAACAACACAAGTAAGACTCTACACATGGACATCACCAGATGGTCAACACCGAAATCAGATTGATTATATCCTTTGCCGCCAAAGATGGAGAAGCTCTATACAGTCAACAAAAACAAGACCAGGAGCAGACTGTGGCTCAGGTCATGAACTCCTTATTACCAAATCCAGACTCAAATGGAAGAAAATAGGGAAAAACCACTAGAGCATTCAGGTATGACTTCAATCAAATCCCTTATGCTTATGCAGTGGAAGTGAGAAATAGATTTAAGGGCCCAGATCTGATAGATAGAGTGCCTGATGAACTATGGAATGAGGTTGGTGACATTGTACAGGAGGCAGGGATCAAGACCACCCCCATGGAAAAGAAATGCAAAAAAGCACAATGGCTGTCTGGGGAGGCCTTACAAATAGCTGTGAAAAGAAGAGGAGCAAAAAGCAAAGGAGAAAAGCAAAGATATAAGCATCTGAATGCAGAGTTGGTGATGGACAGGGAGGCCTGGCGTGCTGTGACTCATGGGGTCACAAAGAGACGGACACGATTGAGCGACTGAAGTGAACTAACGGGGAAACACACATGACACCAAAGAATTTATGTCTATTTTTGCCATTAAATAAAACAAATGCAGACTAATGTGAGAAGGAACTTTATTTGACACGACAATGGTGAGAGGGCCATCGCCCACACAGCAAAAGTAATGGTGAAAATTCTCCAAGATAAGCTTCAACAGTACGTAGACCAAGAACATTCCGATGTTTAAGCTGCATTGAGAAAAGGCAGAGGAACAAGAGATGCAATTGCCAACATCGGTTGGTTCATAGAAAAAGCAAGAGACATCCAGAGAAACATCTACTTCTGCTTTGCCAACTATGCCACAGCATTTGACTGGTGGATCACATCAAATTGTGGGCAATACTCAAAGAGATCGGTATACCTGACCAACTTCCCTGACTCTTGAGTAATCTGTATGCACGTCAAGAAGCAACATTTAGAACTGGACATGGAACAATGACTGGTTCCAAACTGGGAAAGGAGTACATCAAGGCTGTACATTGTAACCTTGCTTACTTAACTTATATTCAGAGTACATCATGTAAATATCAGATTGGATGAAGCACAAGATGGAATGAAGATTGCCAGGAGAAATATGAATAAATTCAGAAATGCAGACAACACCACGCTTAAGGCAGAAAGCATAAAGAAACCAAAGACCATCTTGATGAGGGTGAAAGAGGATAGAGAGAAAGCTAACTTAAATCAACATCCGAAAAACCAAGGTCATGGCATCCGGTCCAATCATGTTATGGCAAATAGAGGGGGAGACAATGGAAACAGTGACAGACTTTATTTTCGTGGGCTTCAACATCACAGCAGATGCTGACTGCAGCCATGAAATTAAAAGTCACTTGCTCCATGGAAGAAAAGCCATGACTGACCCAGAAAGCATATCAAAAAGCAGAGACATCACTTTGCTGCCAGAGGTCCGTATGTCAAAGCGAAGGTTTTTTCAGTAGCCGAATATGGATGTGATTGTTAAACCATAAAGACAGCTGAGGACTGAATAATTGATGCTTTTGAACTGTGGTGGTAGAGCAGATTTCTTGAGAGTCCCTTGGCCTGCAAGGAAATCAAACCCGTCAACCCTAACGGAAATCAATCCTGATTATTCACTAGAAGGACTGACATTGTAGCTGAAACTCCAGTTCTTTGTCCACCTGATGCAAAGAACTGACTCATTGGAAAAGATTCTGATGCTGGCAAGGAATGAAGGCCAGAGGAGAAGGAGATGACAGAGGATGAGATGGTTGGATGGCATCGGGGATTCGATGGACTTGAGTTTCAGCAAGCTCTGGGAGTTGGTGATGGACAGGGAAGCCTGGTGTGCTGCAGTCCATGGGGCTGCACAGAGTCATGTCGGGAGCCACGTCAGGCGTTACTGACAAAATGGAGGCACGGCCCAAAGCCCCTCTCTTTCTCCCACAAGCACAGACCTGGGATGAAGCAGTTGGGCCTTGTGATTCTGACTTTTTCTTTCCTCTCCTTGGCTGAGTTGACTACAAAGGAACATTAAGGTTCTTAATGTTCTTGAGAGGAGCACGAGAAGGCAGAAAGCCTTGTCTGCAGCTGTGCTCAGAGAAAAATTCATAAAGCTAATCCCTGACATTTGTTCAAGGACTTTTACAAAAGAGTGTTCCAGGATGAGCAAAGAGGTCAGCTTGAGGCCACGGGAGGGATTGCTATCTGAAGCCTATTTGTGAGGAAAATGTTTATGGCAAAGGCATTTACTGAATTTAGAGCTTAGAAATAATTAAATAGTTAGAAGTTAAAGATTAAAGGAATGCTGTAAGGGTAGCATATTTTATTATAGCTGATAGATTTAGGAAATTTAAAGATACTAATAGCTAGAAGCCTTTTTAAGAGATAGTGAGCTCAGGATGTTAGGGGCAAATAGGATTTAGAAAGATAAGAAACAAACGGAGGAATGTAGCATGAGTTACAATATAATCACAAGTTAACGATAGGACACATTAAGAGGAAGTAGATAATAGATGGTAAAGCTGAGTCCGAGAGAATCGCTGAAGCAGGAACTCTGTTTGAAGAGCAACAATGATTTATGGAGATAATCAATCTGAATGTGATAAGAAAACTGAAAATGTCAAACTTCTGACCTAATGCTTTTGTAAAAGTATAAAAGAAAACCTTAAACTTGAAATAAATGTGCAGTCCAGGAAAACTGAGAGGCTGCGTCGTTACTCGCGGACACCATCCCTCCCTTCAGATTGAATCCCTGGCTGCTGGAGCTGGACTCTGGCAGAGTCGGGCACAACTGAACGACTGAAAAGAACTGATTGCAATAGGGAGAATGTTTTGAACACACGTTCTTAACATGTCTCAAAATGGAAGAGAAAATGATATTTCTTTAACATGAAAGGATAAGCAGGGTGAGCAACAACTCTGTGTGTGTGTGTGTGTGTGTGAGTTTGTGTATCTGTGTGTGTGTGTGTATGTTTGTGTGTGTGTGTGTGTCTGTGAGAGATGGGGCAAGAGGTGGGGATGGATGAACAGACAGCTTGATGGAGCAGTGTGACAGGAAGTGTTTCTTTCTGTAGTGAGCTGATTCTTAGAATGAGCTGTTAAGGGAGCCAGAAAGGTCTGACGCTTAGTGCTTGCTCAAGCTTGGGGGAAAGCTGAAGTTCAGAGGAGAGAAGGTTGGTTAAAGCTTAGCCAAGCCAAATCAGTGGGTATATTATGGATGACTGTGAGCACTTGGCCAGTCTCTGCTGTTGTTTAAGAGAGGCAAAGTCAGCCCTTAGACAGTATTGTTGTTACCAAAATTGCCAGTCCATGTGCTTGATGCAGAATGAGGCCCATCAAAACTTAAGGTTTGAGTTTGGGACAGGGAAAGGTTTATTACAGATTCATACAAGGATGAGGGTGGCTCTTGCCCTAAGAACCCAAAGTTACTGAACGTGTTCAGTAAGTATGTTTAACAGCAAAGGTTAGAGAAAGTTGTGGTAAGTTGTTTGAGACTTCGTGGTGTCACACCCTTTGTGCTTAAGGTTAGGTCATGGTCAGGTAATGATGTTCCTAAATATCTCTATCAGATGGATGTCATTTTCTGTCCTGACAAGAGAGGGCAAAGTCTCAAGGAACAACTTTCCCCATGAAATGTCCCATCCTGGTCAAACAGAAACAGGTTTCAATTGGCAGCTCCTTCAGGGCAAGCTTCCCATATTCTACCCAGCTCTCATCCTCGATGGAGCCAGGTACCCAACACAATAGGTCCTGTCTCCTCAAGCTGTCCAACTGAGGAGACCAATTCTCACAGACTGAGACCCAGAAATATGGCCACCTGCTATTAAGTTGCAGAGACAGGGATGGGGGAGAGGTTCACCGCTCCTCACGGCCTGGGCCAAGGCTAGTGGAGGGACTTAGTGAGGGCTCTGAATCACTAAAGGATGTAGTCCCCAGTCTATTCCCTGGGACCATCCAGCTCACCCACTGGCGCAACGTTGGGTGATCTCCAGGCCCTCCAAAAGCATGCCAGAATCTCTCTTCTCTCACTTTCCACCTGATGACCACCACACCACCCTTACTTAATCACTTCCCCAATGGTCCCTCATTGACAGTAACTGTGGGCAGGGCCTACTGAGGTGTTAATCAATAGCTGAGCAGGACGATGAATGGCCACTCCTTAACAGTTGGCGGCTTGTAAATGGGGCCACCTGAGGCACCAAGCAAGGCTGAGCCACACCTGTTGCCTAGGAACAGGGTGGGTTGAAAAGAAGCACACCAATGGCGAACTGCATAGGGCTGTGCTCACTCTGCTCTGTTACACTGTGCATAGAATAAGAATCACTGTGAGGTTAAGGTTTGTCAAAGTCGTTCTCAAGGTGGGCTGGCTTTCACATTCTTGTTGGCTTTGAAATATTAGCTATGCTATATGCGGCACATGTGATCATGTGGCAGCTGTGGGAGGGGCATATAGATGAGCACGGCTCACAGGCATGCCTGGCAATACAATGAAAAGAATGATGTACCAAAGTTAAAGAAGCCTGTGAAATCAAATCCTGATTAGGAACAGAGTCAATTAAATAGAGTAAAGCACACTGGACCCAACGTCCCCTTAGGGAACAGAGCAGCATGAGCACAGCCCTTAGCAGGTAGCCATTGCTGTGCCTGATGACTCCACATCCTGTTACTAAGCAACCGGTCTTGCCTAGCGATTGGACAGTGCAACCCTGGGCCCTGCCCATAAGCAACCAACTATCAATGAGGTACCTACTGGTACTTCTCCTGCTCAGCTATTGGTCAGCTCCACAGTGGGCCCTATCTGATGATCACTGTTAATGTGGGCCCACTGGGGAAGTGACTCACTCAAGAGTTAGGGGCACAGTGGTAAACGGACTCTTGCCTTTGGGCACCTTCCTTTTCTTTTCTTCATTATTTTGTAAATCGGGAATGTATTTCTGGTAGATGGGGCAAGGTGAGTTTCCCTCCTCAATATGAGAGTTGAAGTGTCCCCAACAATATTAGTGGAGGAGGCATTTAACACTTTCTTTGCTCTGAAGTGTAATCTTATGGAGACGGTGTATAGATCTTGGGGCAACGGACTGAAGATGCACCAAGCCTTGGGGTCTCTAAAGCTCATTGGAGTAGAAAAAACTTCCAACCTGTTCTTAATTACCTGCTTGTTCTTCAGTTCCTTAAGCCCCTCAAGAACCCCTGATAGGAAGAGGGTGGTCTAAAGATGAAGTGACTAGAGGACTCTGAAGTGCTGAAATGGGATGAAAAGTGTTTGGCAGAGGTTCATACAGGGATGGAGGGGGCAGGAGTGTGGAAGGGGGACATCCAAGTCCAAGAATAAAGGGCACTGAAGGAAAGTCTGAGGGTCATGAGAAGAAACACCATGCCCCTGAATCACCACTCCCCAGAATCAAACACACAGAGGGGTCAAGGTTGGGAAAGGTGTATCATGGCCTCCCTCAGCACCCACTAACCCATGTTGATGGGCACAGTGGTACATTGTGATGTCTAAGACCCCAAAGCCACCATTGGCTGGGGGAGTGCCTAGCTGACCAATCAGAGTGAAGGGTGTGGCTCCTCATTGTCCTGGGAAGGTATATATAGGGAGGTCAGAGGCAGAGATTCTGGGTTAGGCCACTTCATGGTGTCATCATGGCTACGGTAACCAGGAAGCCACGGCAGCCAAGAAGAGTTGCAGTGCGGTTTGCTTCCAGCATGAAAGGAAGAAAGAAGACCCTTTGGCAACGGAGATACAGAGGCAGTGTCAAGGTAAGATGATTCCATCGACACTCCCCAGGTTCTCCATTGACTTTGGTGCCCAAGACCTCTACACTGCCCTTGCCTGGCGCAAAAGTCCTCATCAGGCCACCTCCCTTTTCATGAAATCTCCCTTCCAACTCAGTTGTTATACTCTTTCCTCAAAACTCATACTCTTCTTTTGTCTTTCAAGGCACGAAATAAGACCGTGAGCGTCAGAAGACCTCTAAAAGGAACCTTGAGAAAGAAAATCCGATCGTACGCCACTCCGTCGAAGAAGGTGAAGAAAACAAGAGAAGCAAACTGTTTTCTCCGTTCCTGTGCACGTGAGAACCTGAACCAAAGCCGCAAAAGGTACCAAACTAGGAGTCAGAGTCAAAGAAGGAGGCAGAATCAAAAGAGAAGATAAGCTCAGCCACCCCAGAATGAGAGACCCTGGAGAAGTACAACCTGGGCAGCCAGTAACTGAATAGAAAAGGTCAGACAGTTTAGAATTGTGTCTCCAGTGGTCTGCTTTCTTAGCAATGGTTAACCAGGAAAAGACTGACTCTCACACTAACATAGTAAACTGATGGCTGCGATTAAAATAAACATCGAATGGTGAGAAGATGATATTTGTGTGTGTGTGAATTTTCTGATGGGAAGGGAGGGAAGGAAGAAAAGAGGTGGGCACCTGAGTGGGGAGGGGTGCGCGGTCCCGAGAGATTGGGGGACAGACCCTGAGGTCCCCAGTTAGCCAGAGAGGAGAGGCCTGGACTGGGTCAGGAGTCTGCACTGAAGATGGCGAACCCTGCTTAGCAATTGATCTCAGCGGCAAGGAGTAGTGGTGTGGTGTTACTGCCATTGTTTGGGGTGTGGAATGACATTAGGGTCTAGATTGCCAGAACCCAGATGGGAAGAGGGTTTCACATGGGGATGGTGAATGTCATAGTTCCCCTGAGAGAGGCAGGCAGAAATCACATCCTGGCCACTTATGTCATCATGGGCTTTGTTGCATCACTCACCTTTGCTGTCAGCTAAAGGTGCTCAGGAGGCACAAAATGCTGATACAACTGAAACCCACAACCAGCACTCCCAAAGATTAAAATAATGTTTGGAGGGAACAGACCAAATATCACTTAGGCCACTGTTTTCCTAAGAAATTGGTGGGAGCAGTGTGTTCCCAAGGGCAGGGCAGTGGAGGTGGCCCAATCCCGGTGCAGAAGACAAACAGGATCACCACACACGGATAATCTTTTTGGGTGGTGGGCACCATGCAGTTTGTGGGATCTTAGTTCCCTGACCAGGGATTGAACCGGTTCCCCTTCCAGTGAAAGCATGGAGTCCTAACCCCTGGACAGCCAGAGAAGTCAGGACAGAGACTTTTGATACAAGTATTAACATGAGACTGAGTAAAAGCTGGTCTTATATGAATCATCATCCCCTAGTATTTCTAAATAACTACAGTCGTCAAACCTTCTTCCCCCAAAAAATCTTTTGTAGTCCAAGCTCTGCAAGTTTTTGTGGTTTAAATATAAGAGTATGGGGTATCTCATTTGAAGGCAAATTGGAAGTGGTCAAACAAGAGATGGCAAGGGTGAACGTCGACATTCTAGGAATCAGCGAAGTAAAATGGACTGGAATGGGTGAATTTAACTCAGATGACCATTATATCTAGTACTGCGGGCAGGAACTCCTCAGAAGACATGGAGTAGCCATCATAGTCAACAAAAGAGTCCGAAATGCAGTACTTGGACGCAATCTCACAAACGACAGAATGATCTCTGTTCGTCTCCAAGGCAAACCATTAAATAGCACAGTTATCCAAGTCTCTGCCCCAAGCAGTAATGCTGAAGAAACTGAAGTTGAACGGTTTTATGAAGACCTACAAGACCTTTTAGAACGAACCCCCCAAAAAGATGTCCTTTTCATTAGAGGGGTCTGGAATGCAAAAGTAGAAAGTCAAGAAACACCTGGAGCAACAGGCAAATTTGGCCTTGGAGTGCAGAATGAAGCAGGGCAAAGACTAATAGAGTTTCGCCAAGAAAATGCACTGGTCACAGCAAATACCCTCTTCCAACAACACAAGTAAGACTCTACACATGGACATCACCAGATGGTCAACACCGAAATCAGATTGATTATATCCTTTGCCGCCAAAGATGGAGAAGCTCGATACAGTCAACAAAAACAAGACCAGGAGCAGACTGTGGCTCAGGTCATGAACTCCTTATTACCAAATCCAGACTCAAATGGAAGAAAATAGGGAAAAACCACTAGAGCATTCAGGTATGACTTCAATCAAATCCCTTATGCTTATGCAGTGGAAGTGAGAAATAGATTTAAGGGCCCAAATCTGATAGATAGAGTGCCTGATGAACTATGGAATGAGGTTGGTGACATTGTACAGGAGGCAGGGATCAAGACCACCCCCATGGAAAAGAAATGCAATAAAGCACAATGGCTGTCTGGGGAGGCCTTACAAATAGCTGTGAAAAGAAGAGGAGCAAAAAGCAAAGGAGAAAAGCAAAGATATAAGCATCTGAATGCAGAGTTGGTGATGGACAGGGAGGCCTGGCGTGCTGTGACTCATGGGGTCACAAAGAGACGGACACGACTGAGCGACTGAAGTGAACTAACGGGGAAACACACATGACACCAAAGAATTTATGTCTATTTTTGCCATTAAATAAAACAAATGCAGACTAATGTGAGAAGGAACTTTATTTGACATGACAATGGTGAGAGGGCCATCGCCCACACAGCAAAAGTAATGGTGAAAATTCTCCAAGATAAGCTTCAACAGTACGTAGACCAAGAACATTCCGATGTTTAAGCTGCATTGAGAAAAGGCAGAGGAACAAGAGATGCAATTGCCAACATCGGTTGGTTCATAGAAAAAGCAAGAGACATCCAGAGAAACATCTACTTCTGCTTTGCCAACTATGCCACAGCATTTGACTGGTGGATCACATCAAATTGTGGGCAATATTCAAAGAGATCGGTATACCTGACCAACTTCCCTGACTCTTGAGTAATCTGTATGCACGTCAAGAAGCAACATTTAGAACTGGACATGGAACAATGACTGGTTCCAAACTGGGAAAGGAGTACATCAAGGCTGTACATTGTAACCTTGCTTACTTAACTTATATTCAGAGTACATCATGTAAATATCAGATTGGATGAAGCACAAGATGGAATGAAGATTGCCAGGAGAAATATGAATAAATTCAGAAATGCAGACAACACCACGCTTAAGGCAGAAAGCATAAAGAAACCAAAGACCATCTTGATGAGGGTGAAAGAGGATAGAGAGAAAGCTAACTTAAATCAACATCCGAAAAACCAAGGTCATGGCATCCGGTCCAATCATGTTATGGCAAATAGAGGGGGAGACAATGGAAACAGTGACAGACTTTATTTTCCTGGGCTTCAACATCACAGCAGATGCTGACTGCAGCCATGAAATTAAAAGTCACTTGCTCCATGGAAGAAAAGCCATGACTGACCCAGAAAGCATATCAAAAAGCAGAGACATCACTTTGCTGCCAGAGGTCCGTATGTCAAAGCAAAGGTTTTTTCAGTAGCCGAATATGGATGTGATTGTTAAACCATAAAGACAGCTGAGGACTGAATAATTGATGCTTTTGAACTGTGGTGGTAGAGCAGATTTCTTGAGAGTCCCTTGGCCTGCAAGGAAATCAAACCCGTCAACCCTAACGGAAATCAATCCTGATTATTCACTAGAAGGACTGACATTGTAGCTGAAACTCCAGTTCTTTGTCCACCTGATGCAAAGAACTGACTCATTGGAAAAGATTCTGATGCTGGCAAGGAATGAAGGCCAGAGGAGAAGGAGATGACAGAGGATGAGATGGTTGGATGGCATCGGGGATTCGATGGACTTGAGTTTCAGCAAGCTCTGGGAGTTGGTGATGGACAGGGAAGCCTGGTGTGCTGCAGTCCATGGGGCTGCACAGAGTCATGTCGGGAGCCACGTCAGGCGTTACTGACAAAATGGAGGCACGGCCCAAAGCCCCTCTCTTTCTCCCACAAGCACGGACCTGGGATGAAGCAGTTGGGCCTTGTGATTCTGACTTTTTCTTTCCTCTCCTTGGCTGAGTTGACTACAAAGGAACATTAAGGTTCTTAATGTTCTTGAGAGGAGCACGAGAAGGCAGAAAGCCTTGTCTGCAGCTGTGCTCAGAGAAAAATTCATAAAGCTAATCCCTGACATTTGTTCAAGGACTTTTACAAAAGAGTGTTCCAGGATGAGCAAAGAGGTCAGCTTGAGGCCACGGGAGGGATTGCTATCTGAAGCCTATTTGTGAGGAAAATGTTTATGGCAAAGGCATTTACTGAATTTAGAGCTTAGAAATAATTAAATAGTTAGAAGTTAAAGATTTAAGGAATGCTGTAATGGTAGCATATTTTATTATAGGTGATAGATTTAGGAAATTTAAAGATACTAATAGCTAGAAGCCTTTTTAAGAGATAGTGAGCTCAGGATGTTAGGGGCAAATAGGATTTAGAAAGATAAGAAACAAACGGAGGAATGTAGCATGAGTTACAATATAATCACAAGTTAACGATAGGACACATTAAGAGGAAGTAGATAATAGATGGTAAAGCTGAGTCCGAGAGAATCGCTGAAGCAGGAACTCTGTTTGAAGAGCAACAATGATTTATGGAGATAATCAATCTGAATGTGATAAGAAAACTGAAAATGTCAAACTTCTGACCTAATGCTTTTGTAAAAGTATAAAAGAAAACCTTAAACTTGAAATAAATGTGCAGTCCAGGAAAACTGAGAGGCTGCGTGGTTACTCGCGGACACCATCCCTCCCTTCAGATTGAATCCCTGGCTGCTGGAGCTGGACTCTGGCAGAGTCGGGCACAACTGAACGACTGAAAAGAACTGATTGCAATAGGGAGAATGTTTTGAACACACGTTCTTAACATGTCTCAAAATGGAAGAGAAAATGATATTTCTTTAACATGAAAGGATAAGCAGGGTGAGCAACAACTCTGTGTGTGTGTGTGTGTGTGTGTGTGTGTGAGTTTGTGTATCTGTGTGTGTGTGTGTATGTGTGTGTGTGTGTGTGTGTCTGTGAGAGATGGGGCAAGAGGTGGGGATGGATGAACAGACAGCTTGATGGAGCAGTGTGACAGGAAGTGTTTCTTTCTGTAGTGAGCTGATTCTTAGAATGAGCTGTTAAGGGAGCCAGAAAGGTCTGACGCTTAGTGCTTGCTCAAGCTTGGGGGAAAGCTGAAGTTCAGAGGAGAGAAGGTTGGTTAAAGCTTAGCCAAGCCAAATCAGTGGGTATATTATGGATGACTGTGAGCACTTGGCCAGTCTCTGCTGTTGTTTAAGAGAGGCAAAGTCAGCCCTTAGACAGTATTGTTGTTACCAAAATTGCCAGTCCATGTGCTTGATGCAGAATGAGGCCCATCAAAACTTAAGGTTTGAGTTTGGGACAGGGAAAGGTTTATTACAGATTCATACAAGGATGAGGGTGGCTCTTGCCCTAAGAACCCAAAGTTACTGAACGTGTTCAGTAAGTATGTTTAACAGCAAAGGTTAGAGAAAGTTGTGGTAAGTTGTTTGAGACTTCGTGGTGTCACACCCTTTGTGCTTAAGGTTAGGTCATGGTCAGGTAATGATGTTCCTAAATATCTCTATCAGATGGATGTCATTTTCTGTCCTGACAAGAGAGGGCAAAGTCTCAAGGAACAACTTTCCCCATGAAATGTCCCATCCTGGTCAAACAGAAACAGGTTTCAATTGGCAGCTCCTTCAGGGCAAGCTTCCCATATTCTACCCAGCTCTCATCCTCGATGGAGCCAGGTACCCAACACAATAGGTCCTGTCTCCTCAAGCTGTCCAACTGAGGAGACCAGTTCTCACAGACTGAGACCCAGAAAGATGGCCACCTGCTATTAAGTTGCAGAGACAGGGATGGGGGAGAGGTTCACCGCTCCTCACGGCCTGGGCCAAGGCTAGTGGAGGGACTTAGTGAGGGCTCTGAATCACTAAAGGATGTAGTCCCCAGTCTATTCCCTGGGACCATCCAGCTCACCCACTGGCGCAACGTTGGGTGATCTCCAGGCCCTCCAAAAGCATGCCAGAATCTCTCTTCTCTCACTTTCCACCTGATGACCACCACACCACCCTTACTTAATCACTTCCCCAATGGTCCCTCATTGACAGTAACTGTGGGCAGGGCCTACTGAGGTGTTAATCAATAGCTGAGCAGGACGATGAATGGCCACTCCTTAACAGTTGGCGGCTTGTAAATGGGGCCACCTGAGGCACCAAGCAAGGCTGAGCCACACCTGTTGCCTAGGAACAGGGTGGGTTGAAAAGAAGCACACCAATGGCGAACTGCATAGGGCTGTGCTCACTCTGCTCTGTTACACTGTGCATAGAATAAGAATCACTGTGAGGTTAAGGTTTGTCAAAGTCGTTCTCAAGGTGGGCTGGCTTTCACATTCTTGTTGGCTTTGAAATATTAGCTATGCTATATGCGGCACATGTGATCATGTGGCAGCTGTGGGAGGGGCATATAGATGAGCACGGCTCACAGGCATGCCTGGCAATACAATGAAAAGAATGATGTACCAAAGTTAAAGAAGCCTGTGAAATCAAATCCTGATTAGGAACAGAGTCAATTAAATAGAGTAAAGCACACTGGACCCAACGTCCCCTTAGGTAACAGAGCAGCATGAGCACAGCCCTTAGCAGGTAGCCATTGCTGTGCCTGATGACTCCACATCCTGTTACTAAGCAACTGGTCTTGCCTAGCGATTGGACAGTGCAACCCTGGGCCCTGCCCATAAGCAACCAACTATCAATGAGGTACCTACTGGTACTTCTCCTGCTCAGCTATTGGTCAGCTCCACAGTGGGCCCTATCTGATGATCACTGTTAATGTGGGCCCACTGGGGAAGTGACTCACTCAAGAGTTAGGGGCAGAGTGGTAAACGGACTCTTGCCTTTGGGCACCTTCCTTTTCTTTTCTTCATTTTTTTGTAAATCGGGAATGTATTTCTGGTAGATGGGGCAAGGTGAGTTTCCCTCCTCAATATGAGAGTTGAAGTGTCCCCAACAATATTAGTGGAGGAGGCATTTAACACTTTCTTTGCTCTGAAGTGTAATCTTATGGAGACGGTGTATAGATCTTGGGGCAAGGGACTGAAGATGCACCAAGCCTTGGGGTCTCTAAAGCTCATTGGAGTAGAAAAAACTTCCAACCTGTTCTTAATTACCTGCTTGTTCTTCAGTTCCTTAAGCCCCTCAAGAACCCCTGATAGGAAGAGGGTGGTCTAAAGATGAAGTGACTAGAGGACTCTGAAGTGCTGAAATGGGATGAAAAGTGTTTGGCAGAGGTTCATACAGGGATGGAGGGGGCAGGAGTGTGGAAGGGGGACATCCAAGTCCAAGAATAAAGGGCACTGAAGGAAAGTCTGAGGGTCATGAGAAGAAACACCATGCCCCTGAATCACCACTCCCCAGAATCAAACACACAGAGGGGTCAAGGGTGGGAAAGGTGTATCATGGCCTCCCTCAGCACCCACTAACCCATGTTGATGGGCACAGTGGTACATTGTGATGTCTAAGACCCCAAAGCCACCATTGGCTGGGGGAGTGCCTAGCTGACCAATCAGAGTGAAGGGTGTGGCTCCTCATTGTCCTGGGAAGGTATATATAGGGAGGTCAGAGGCAGAGATTCTGGGTTAGGCCACTTCATGGTGTCATCATGGCTATGGTAACCAGGAAGCCACGGCAGCCAAGAAGAGTTGCAGTGCGGTTTGCTTCCAGCATGAAAGGAAGAAAGAAGACCCTTTGGCAACGGAGATACAGAGGCAGTGTCAAGGTAAGATGATTCCATCGACACTCCCCAGGTTCTCCATTGACTTTGGTGCCCAAGACCTCTACACTGCCCTTGCCTGGCGCAAAAGTCCTCATCAGGCCACCTCCCTTTTCATGAAATCTCCCTTCCAACTCAGTTGTTATACTCTTTCCTCAAAACTCATACCCTTCTTTTGTCTTTCAAGGCACGAAATATGACCGTGAGCGTCAGAAGACCTCTAAAAGGAACCTTGAGAAAGAAAATCCGATCGTACGCCACTCCGTCGAAGAAGGTGAAGAAAACAAGAGAAGCAAACTGTTTTCTCCGTTCCTGTGCACGTGAGAACCTGAACCAAAGCCGCAAAAGGTACCAAACTAGGAGTCAGAGTCAAAGAAGGAGGCAGAATCAAAAGAGAAGATAAGCTCAGCCACCCCAGAATGAGAGACCCTGGAGAAGTACAACCTGGGCAGCCAGTAACTGAATAGAAAAGGTCAGACAGTTTAGAATTGTGTCTCCAGTGGTCTGCTTTCTTAGCAATGGTTAACCAGGAAAAGACTGACTCTCACACTAACATAGTAAACTGATGGCTGCGATTAAAATAAACATCGAATGGTGAGAAGATGATATTTGTGTGTGTGTGAATTTTCTGATGGGAAGGGAGGGAAGGAAGAAAAGAGGTGGGCACCTGAGTGGGGAGGGGTGCGCGGTCCCGAGAGATTGGGGGACAGACCCTGAGGTCCCCAGTTAGCCAGAGAGGAGAGGCCTGGACTGGGTCAGGAGTCTGCACTGAAGATGGCGAACCCTGCTTAGCAATTGATCTCAGCGGCAAGGAGTAGTGGTGTGGTGTTACTGCCATTGTTTGGGGTGTGGAATGACATTAGGGTCTAGATGGCCAGAACCCAGATGGGAAGAGGGTTTCACATGGGGATGGTGAATGTCATAGTTCCCCTGAGAGAGGCAGGCAGAAATCACATCCTGGCCACTTATGTCATCATGGGCTTTGTTGCATCACTCACCTTTGCTGTCAGCTAAAGGTGCTCAGGAGGCACAAAATGCTGATACAACTGAAACCCACAACCAGCACTCCCAAAGATTAAAATAATGTTTGGAGGGAACAGACCAAATATCACTTAGGCCACTGTTTTCCTAAGAAATTGGTGGGAGCAGTGTGTTCCCAAGGGCAGGGCAGTGGAGGTGGCCCAATCCCGGTGCAGAAGACAAACAGGATCACCACACACGGATAATCTTTTTGGGTGGTGGGCACCATGCAGTTTGTGGGATCTTAGTTCCCTGACCAGGGATTGAACCGGTTCCCCTTCCAGTGAAAGCATGGAGTCCTAACCCCTGGACAGCCAGAGAAGTCAGGACAGAGACTTTTGATACAAGTATTAACATGAGACTGAGTAAAAGCTGGTCTTATATGAATCATCATCCCCTAGTATTTCTAAATAACTACAGTCGTCAAACCTTCTTCCCCCAAAAAATCTTTTGTAGTCCAAGCTCTGCAAGTTTTTGTGGTTTAAATATAAGAGTATGGGGTATCTCATTTGAAGGCAAATTGGAAGTGGTCAAACAAGAGATGGCAAGGGTGAACATCGACATTCTAGGAATCAGCGAACTAAAATGGACTGGAATGGGTGAATTTAACTCAGATGACCATGATATCTAGCACTGCGGGCAGGAACTCCTCAGAAGACATGGAGTAGCCATCATAGTCAACAAAAGAGTCTGAAATGCAGTACTTGGACGCAGTCTCACAAACGACAGAATGATCTCTGTTCATCTCCAAGGCAAACCATTCAATAGCACAGTTATCCAAGTCTATGCCCCAAGCAGTAACGCTGAAGAAACTGAAGTTGAACGGTTTTATGAAGACCTACAAGACCTTTCAGAACGAACCCCCCAAAAAGATGTCCTTTTCATTAGAGGGGTCTGGAATGCAAAAGTAGGAAGTCAAGAAACACCTGGAGCAACAGGCAAATTTGGCCTTGGAGTGCAGAATGAAGCAGGGCAAAGACTAATAGAGTTTCGCCAAGAAAATGCACTGGTCACAGCAAATACCCTCTTCCAACAACACAAGTAAGACTCTACACATGGACATCACCAGATGGTCAACACCGAAATCAGATTGATTATATCCTTTGCCGCCAAAGATGGAGAAGCTCTATACAGTCAACAAAAACAAGACCAGGAGCAGACTGTGGCTCAGGTCATGAACTCCTTATTACCAAATCCAGACTCAAATGGAAGAAAATAGGGAAAAACCACTAGAGCATTCAGGTATGACTTCAATCAAATCCCTTATGATTATGCAGTGGAAGTGAGAAATAGATTTAAGGGCCCAGATCTGATAGATAGAGTGCCTGATGAACTATGGAATGAGGTTGGTGACATTGTACAGGAGGCAGGGATCAAGACCACCCCCATGGAAAAGAAATGCAAAAAAGCACAATGGCTGTCTGGGGAGGCCTTACAAATAGCTGTGAAAAGAAGAGGAGCAAAAAGCAAAGGAGAAAAGCAAAGATATAAGCATCTGAATGCAGAGTTGGTGATGGACAGGGAGGCCTGGCGTGCTGTGACTCATGGGGTCACAAAGAGTCGGACACGACTGAGCGACTGAAGCGAACTAACGGGGAAACACACATGACACCAAAGAATTTATGTCTATTTTTGCCATTAAATAATACAAATGCAGACTAATGTGAGAAGGAACTGTATTTGACACGACAATGGTGAGAGGACCATCGCCCACACAGCAAAAGTAATGGTGAAAATTCTCCAGGATAAGCTTCAACAGTACATAGACCAAGAACATTCCAATGTTTAAGCTGCATTGAGAAAAGGCAGAGGAACAAGAGATGCAATTGCCAACATCGGTTGGTTCATAGAAAAAGCAAGAGACATCCAGAGAAACATCTACTTCTGCTTTGCCAACTATGCCACAGCATTTGACTGGTGGATCACATCAAATTGTGGGCAATACTCAAAGAGATCGGTATACCTGACCAACTTCCCTGACTCTTGAGAAATCTGTATGCACGTCAAGAAGCAACATTTAGAACTGGACATGGAACAATGACTGGTTCCAAACTGGGAAAGGAGTACATCAAGGCTGTACATTGTAACCTTGCTTACTTAACTTATATTCAGTGTACATCATGTAAATATCAGATTGGATGAAGCACAAGATGGAATGAAGATTGCCAGGAGAAATATGAATAAATTCAGAAATGCAGACAACACCACGCTTAAGGCAGAAAGCATAAAGAAACCAAAGACCATCTTGATGAGGGTGAAAGAGGATAGAGAGAAAGCTAACTTAAATCAACATCCGAAAAACCAAGGTCATGGCATCCGGTCCACTCATGTTATGGCAAATAGGGGGGGAGACAATGGAAACAGTGACAGACTTTATTTTCGTGGGCTTCAACATCACAGCAGATGCTGACTGCAGCCATGAAATTAAAAGTCACTTGCTCCATGGAAGAAAAGCCATGACTGACCCAGAAAGCATATCAAAAAGCAGAGACATCACTTTGCTGCCAGAGGTCCGTATGTCAAAGCGAAGGTTGTTTCAGTAGCCGAATATGGATGTGATTGTTAAACCATAAAGACAGCTGAGGACTGAATAATTGATGCTTTTGAACTGTGGTGGTAGAGAAGATTCTTGAGAGTCCCTTGGCCTGCAAGGAAATCAAACTCGTCAACCCTAACGGAAATCAATCCTGATTATTCACTAGAAGGACTGACATTGTAGCTGAAACTCCAGTTCTTTGTCCACCTGATGCAAAGAACTGACTCATTGGAAAAGATTCTGATGCTGGCAAGGAATGAAGGCCAGAGGAGAAGGAGATGACAGAGGATGAGATGGTTGCATGGCATCGGGGATTCGATGGACTTGAGTTTCAGCAAGCTCTGGGAGTTGGTGATGGACAGGGAAGCCTGGTGTGCTGCAGTCCATGGGGCTGCACAGAGTCATGTCGGGAGCCATGTCAGGCGTTACTGACAAAATGGAGGCACGGCCCAAAGCCCCTCTCTTTCTCCCACAAGCACGGACCTGGGATGAAGCAGTTGGGCCTTGTGATTCTGACTTTTTCTTTCCTCTCCTTGGCTGAGTTGACTACAAAGGAACATTAAGGTTCTTAATGTTCTTGAGAGGAGCACGAGAAGGCAGAAAGCCTTGTCTGCAGCTGTGCTCAGAGAAAAATTCATAAAGCTAATCCCTGACATTTGTTCAAGGACTTTTACAAAAGAGTGTTCCAGGATGAGCAAAGAGGTCAGCTTGAGGCCACGGGAGGGATTGCTATCTGAAGCCTATTTGTGAGGAAAATGTTTACGGCAAAGGCATTTACTGAATTTAGAGCTTAGAAATAATTAAATAGTTAGAAGTTAAAGATTTAAGGAACGCTGTAAGGGTAGCATATTTTATTATAGCTGATAGATTTAGGAAATTTAAAGATACTAATAGCTAGAAGCCTTTTTAAGAGATAGTGAGCTCAGGATGTTAGGGGCAAATAGGATTTAGAAAGATAAGAAACAAACGGAGGAATGTAGCATGAGTTACAATATAATCACAAGTTAACGATAGGACACATTAAGAGGAAGTAGATAATAGATGGTAAAGCTGAGTCCGAGAGAATCGCTGAAGCAGGAACTCTGTTTGAAGAGCAACAATGATTTATGGAGATAATAAATCTGAATATGATAAGAAAACTGAAAATGTCAAACTTCTGACCTAATGCTTTTGTAAAAGTATAAAAGAAAACCTTAAACTTGAAATAAATGTGCAGTCCAGGAAAACTGAGAGGCTGCGTCGTTACTCGCGGACACCATCCCTCCCTTCAGATTGAATCCCTGGCTGCTGGAGCTGGACTCTGGCAGAGTCGGGCACAACTGAACGACTGAAAAGAACTGATTGCAATAGGGAGAATGTTTTGAACACACGTTCTTAACATGTCTCAAAATGGAAGAGAAAATGATATTTCTTTAACATGAAAGGATAAGCAGGGTGAGCAACAACTCTGTGTGTGTGTGTGTGTGTGTGAGTTTGTGTATCTGTGTGTGTGTCTGTATGTGTGTGTGTGTGTGTGTGGGTCTGTGAGAGATGGGGCAAGAGGTGGGGATGGATGAACAGACAGCTTGATGGAGCAGTGTGACAGGAAGTGTTTCTTTCTGTAGTGAGCTGATTCTTAGAATGAGCTGTTAAGGGAGCCAGAAAGGTCTGACGCTTAGTGCTTGCTCAAGCTTGGGGGAAAGCTGAAGTTCAGAGGAGAGAAGGTTGGTTAAAGCTTAGCCAAGCCAAATCAGTGGGTATATTATGGATGACTGTGAGCACTTGGCCAGTCTCTGCTGTTGTTTAAGAGAGGCAAAGTCAGCCCTTAGACAGTATTGTTGTTACCAAAATTGCCAGTCCATGTGCTTGATGCAGAATGAGGCCCATCAAAACTTAAGGTTTGAGTTTGGGACAGGGAAAGGTTTATTACAGATTCATACAAGGATGAGGGTGGCTCTTGCCCTAAGAACCCAAAGTTACTGAACGTGTTCAGTAAGTATGTTTAACAGCAAAGGTTAGAGAAAGTTGTGGTAAGTTGTTTGAGACTTCGTGGTGTCACACCCTTTGTGCTTAAGGTTAGGTCATGGTCAGGTAATGATGTTCCTAAATATCTCTATCAGATGGATGTCATTTTCTGTCCTGACAAGAGAGGGCAAAGTCTCAAGGAACAACTTTCCCCATGAAATGTCCCATCCTGGTCAAACAGAAACAGGTTTCAGTTGGCAGCTCCTTCAGGGCAAGCTTCCCATATTCTACCCAGCTCTCATCCTCGATGGAGCCAGGTACCCAACACAATAGGTCCTGTCTCCTCAAGCTGTCCAACTGAGGAGACCAGTTCTCACAGACTGAGACCCAGAAAGATGGCCACCTGCTATTAAGTTGCAGAGACAGGGATGGGGGAGAGGTTCACCGCTCCTCACGGCCTGGGCCAAGGCTAGTGGAGGGACTTAGTGAGGGCTCTGAATCACTAAAGGATGTAGTCCCCAGTCTATTCCCTGGGACCATCCAGCTCACCCACTGGCGCAACGTTGGGTGATCTCCAGGCCCTCCAAAAGCATGCCAGAATCTCTCTTCTCTCACTTTCCACCTGATGACCACCACACCACCCTTACTTAATCACTTCCCCAATGGTCCCTCATTGACAGTAACTGTGGGCAGGGCCTACTGAGGTGTTAATCAATAGCTGAGCAGGACGATGAATGGCCACTCCTTAACAGTTGGCGGCTTGTAAATGGGGCCACCTGAGGCACCAAGCAAGGCTGAGCCACACCTGTTGCCTAGGAACAGGGTGGGTTGAAAAGAAGCACACCAATGGCGAACTGCATAGGGCTGTGCTCACTCTGCTCTGTTACACTGTGCATAGAATAAGAATCACTGTGAGGTTAAGGTTTGTCAAAGTCGTTCTCAAGGTGGGCTGGCTTTCACATTCTTGTTGGCTTTGAAATATTAGCTATGCTATATGCGGCACATGTGATCATGTGGCAGCTGTGGGAGGGGCATATAGATGAGCACGGCTCACAGGCATGCCTGGCAATACAATGAAAAGAATGATGTACCAAAGTTAAAGAAGCCTGTGAAATCAAATCCTGATTAGGAACAGAGTCAATTAAATAGAGTAAAGCACACTGGACCCAACGTCCCCTTAGGTAACAGAGCAGCATGAGCACAGCCCTTAGCAGGTAGCCATTGCTGTGCCTGATGACTCCACATCCTGTTACTAAGCAACCGGTCTTGCCTAGCGATTGGACAGTGCAACCCTGGGCCCTGCCCATAAGCAACCAACTATCAATGAGGTACCTACTGGTACTTCTCCTGCTCAGCTATTGGTCAGCTCCACAGTGGGCCCTATCTGATGATCACTGTTAATGTGGGCCCACTGGGGAAGTGACTCACTCAAGAGTTAGGGGCAGAGTGGTAAACGGACTCTTGCCTTTGGGCACCTTCCTTTTCTTTTCTTCATTTTTTTGTAAATCGGGAATGTATTTCTGGTAGATGGGGCAAGGTGAGTTTCCCTCCTCAATATGAGTGTTGAAGTGTCCCCAACAATATTAGTGGAGGAGGCATTTAACACTTTGTTTGCTCTGAAGTGTAATCTTATGGAGACGGTGTATAGATCTTGGGGCAAGGGACTGAAGATGCACCAAGCCTTGGGGTCTCTAAAGCTCATTGGAGTAGAAAAAACTTCCAACCTGTTCTTAATTACCTGCTTGTTCTTCAGTTCCTTAAGCCCCTCAAGAACCCCTGATAGGAAGAGGGTGGTCTAAAGATGAAGTGACTAGAGGACTCTGAAGTGCTGAAATGGGATGAAAAGTGTTTGGCAGAGGTTCATACAGGGATGGAGGGGGCAGGAGTGTGGAAGGGGGACATCCAAGTCCAAGAATAAAGGGCACTGAAGGAAAGTCTGAGGGTCATGAGAAGAAACACCATGCCCCTGAATCACCACTCCCCAGAATCAAACACACAGAGGGGTCAAGGGTGGGAAAGGTGTATCATGGCCTCCCTCAGCACCCACTAACCCATGTTGATGGGCACAGTGGTACATTGTGATGTCTAAGACCCCAAAGCCACCATTGGCTGGGGGAGTGCCTAGCTGACCAATCAGAGTGAAGGGTGTGGCTCCTCATTGTCCTGGGAAGGTATATACAGGGAGGTCAGAGGCAGAGATTCTGGGTTAGGCCACTTCATGGTGTCATCATGGCTACGGTAACCAGGAAGCCACGGCAGCCAAGAAGAGTTGCAGTGCGGTTTGCTTCCAGCATGAAAGGAAGAAAGAAGACCCTTTGGCAACGGAGATACAGAGGCAGTGTCAAGGTAAGATGATTCCATCGACACTCCCCAGGTTCTCCATTGACTTTGGTGCCCAAGACCTCTACACTGCCCTTGCCTGGCGCAAAAGTCCTCATCAGGCCACCTCCCTTTTCATGAAATCTCCCTTCCAACTCAGTTGTTATACTCTTTCCTCAAAACTCATACCCTTCTTTTGTCTTTCAAGGCACGAAATATGACCGTGAGCGTCAGAAGACCTCTAAAAGGAACCTTGAGAAAGAAAATCCGATCGTACGCCACTCCGTCGAAGAAGGTGAAGAAAACAAGAGAAGCAAACTGTTTTCTCCGTTCCTGTGCACGTGAGAACCTGAACCAAAGCCGCAAAAGGTACCAAACTAGGAGTCAGAGTCAAAGAAGGAGGCAGAATCAAAAGAGAAGATAAGCTCAGCCACCCCAGAATGAGAGACCCTGGAGAAGTACAACCTGGGCAGCCAGTAACTGAATAGAAAAGGTCAGACAGTTTAGAATTGTGTCTCCAGTGGTCTGCTTTCTTAGCAATGGTTAACCAGGAAAAGACTGACTCTCACACTAACATAGTAAACTGATGGCTGCGATTAAAATAAACATCGAATGGTGAGAAGATGATATTTGTGTGTGTGTGAATTTTCTGATGGGAAGGGAGGGAAGGAAGAAAAGAGGTGGGCACCTGAGTGGGGAGGGGTGTGCGGTCCCGAGAGATTGGGGGACAGACCCTGAGGTCCCCAGTTAGCCAGAGAGGAGAGGCCTGGACTGGGTCAGGAGTCTGCACTGAAGATGGCGAACCCTGCTTAGCAATTGATCTCAGCGGCAAGGAGTAGTGGTGTGGTGTTACTGCCATTGTTTGGGGTGTGGAATGACATTAGGGTCTAGATTGCCAGAACCCAGATGGGAAGAGGGTTTCACATGGGGATGGTGAATGTCATAGTTCCCCTGAGAGAGGCAGGCAGAAATCACATCCTGGCCACTTATGTCATAATGGGCTTTGTTGCATCACTCACCTTTGCTGTCAGCTAAAGGTGCTCAGGAGGCACAAAATGCTGATACAACTGAAACCCACAACCAGCACTCCCAAAGATTAAAATAATGTTTGGAGGGAACAGACCAAATATCACTTAGGCCACTGTTTTCCTAAGAAATTGGTGGGAGCAGTGTGTTCCCAAGGGCAGGGCAGTGGAGGTGGCCCAATCCCGGTGCAGAAGACAAACAGGATCACCACACACGGATAATCTTTTTGGGTGGTGGGCACCATGCAGTTTGTGGGATCTTAGTTCCCTGACCAGGGATTGAACCGGTTCCCCTTCCAGTGAAAGCATGGAGTCCTAACCCCTGGACAGCCAGAGAAGTCAGGACAGAGACTTTTGATACAAGTATTAACATGAGACTGAGTAAAAGCTGGTCTTATATGAATCATCATCCCCTAGTATTTCTAAATAACTACAGTCGTCAAACCTTCTTCCCCCAAAAAATCTTTTGTAGTCCAAGCTCTGCAAGTTTTTGTGGTTTAAATATAAGAGTACGGGGTATCTCATTTGAAGGCAAATTGGAAGTGGTCAAACAAGAGATGGCAAGGGTGAACGTCGACATTCTAGGAATCAGCGAACTAAAATGGACTGGAGTGGGTGAATTTAACTCAGATGACCATTATATCTACTACTGCGGGCAGGAACTCCTCAGAAGACATGGAGTAGCCATCATAGTCAACAAAAGAGTCCGAAATGCAGTACTTGGACGCAATCTCACAAACGACAGAATGATCTCTGTTCGTCTCCAAGGCAAACCATTCAATAGCACAGTTATCCAAGTCTCTGCCCCAAGCAGTAACGCTGAAGAAACTGAAGTTGAACGGTTTTATGAAGACCTACAAGACCTTTTAGAACGAACCCCCCAAAAAGATGTCCTTTTCATTAGAGGGGTCTGGAATGCAAAAGTAGGAAGTCAAGAAACACCTGGAGCAACAGGCAAATTTGGCCTTGGAGTGCAGAATGAAGCAGGGCAAAGACTAATAGAGTTTCGCCAAGAAAATGCACTGGTCACAGCAAATACCCTCTTCCAACAACACAAGTAAGACTCTACACATGGACATCACCAGATGGTCAACACCGAAATCAGATTGATTATATCCTTTGCCGCCAAAGATGGAGAAGCTCTATACAGTCAACAAAAACAAGACCAGGAGCAGACTGTGGCTCAGGTCATGAACTCCTTATTACCAAATCCAGACTCAAATGGAAGAAAATAGGGAAAAACCACTAGAGCATTCAGGTAGGACTTCAATCAAATCCCTTATGCTTATGCAGTGGAAGTGAGAAATAGATTTAAGGGCCCAGATCTGATAGATAGAGTGCCTGATGAACTATGGAATGAGGTTGGTGACATTGTACAGGAGGCAGGGATCAAGACCACCCCCATGGAAAAGAAATGCAAAAAAGCACAATGGCTGTCTGGGGAGGCCTTACAAATAGCTGTAAAAAGAAGAGGAGCAAAAAGCAAAGGAGAAAAGCAAAGATATAAGCATCTGAATGCAGAGTTGGTGATGGACAGGGAGGCCTGGCGTGCTGTGACTCATGGGGTCACAAAGAGACGGACACGACTGAGCGACTGAAGTGAACTAACGGGGAAACACACATGACACCAAAGAATTTATGTCTATTTTTGCCATTAAATAAAACAAATGCAGACTAATGTGAGAAGGAACTTTATTTGACATGACAATGGTGAGAGGGCCATCGCCCACACAGCAAAAGTAATGGTGAAAATTCTCCAAGATAAGCTTCAACAGTACGTAGACCAAGAACATTCCGATGTTTAAGCTGCATTGAGAAAAGGCAGAGGAACAAGAGATGCAATTGCCAACATCGGTTGGTTCATAGAAAAAGCAAGAGACATCCAGAGAAACATCTACTTCTGCTTTGCCAACTATGCCACAGCATTTGACTGGTGGATCACATCAAATTGTGGGCAATACTCAAAGAGATCGGTATACCTGACCAACTTCCCTGACTCTTGAGTAATCTGTATGCACGTCAAGAAGCAACATTTAGAACTGGACATGGAACAATGACTGGTTCCAAACTGGGAAAGGAGTACATCAAGGCTGTACATGGTAACCTTGCTTACTTAACTTATATTCAGTGTACATCATGTAAATATCAGATTGGATGAAGCACAAGATGGAATGAAGATTGCCAGGAGAAATATGAATAAATTCAGAAATGCAGACAACACCACGCTTAAGGCAGAAAGCATAAAGAAACCAAAGACCATCTTGATGAGGGTGAAAGAGGATAGAGAGAAAGCTAACTTAAATCAACATCCGAAAAACCAAGGTCATGGCATCCGGTCCAATCATGTTATGGCAAATAGAGGGGGAGACAATGGAAACAGTGACAGACTTTATTTTCGTGGGCTTCAACATCACAGCAGATGCTGACTGCAGCCATGAAATTAAAAGTCACTTGCTCCATGGAAGAAAAGCCATGACTGACCCAGAAAGCATATCAAAAAGCAGAGACATCACTTTGCTGCCAGAGGTCCGTATGTCAAAGCGAAGGTTTTTTCAGTAGCCGAATATGGATGTGATTGTTAAACCATAAAGACAGCTGAGGACTGAATAATTGATGCTTTTGAACTGTGGTGGTAGAGCAGATTTCTTGAGAGTCCCTTGGCCTGCAAGGAAATCAAACCCGTCAACCCTAACGGAAATCAATCCTGATTATTCACTAGAAGGACTGACATTGTAGCTGAAACTCCAGTTCTTTGTCCACCTGATGCAAAGAACTGACTCATTGGAAAAGATTCTGATGCTGGCAAGGAATGAAGGCCAGAGGAGAAGGAGATGACAGAGGATGAGATGGTTGGATGGCATCGGGGATTCGATGGACTTGAGTTTCAGCAAGCTCTGGGAGTTGGTGATGGACAGGGAAGCCTGGTGTGCTGCAGTCCATGGGGCTGCACAGAGTCATGTCGGGAGCCACGTCAGGCGTTACTGACAAAATGGAGGCACGGCCCAAAGCCCCTCTCTTTCTCCCACAAGCACGGACCTGGGATGAAGCAGTTGGGCCTTGTGATTCTGACTTTTTCTTTCCTCTCCTTGGCTGAGTTGACTACAAAGGAACATTAAGGTTCTTAATGTTCTTGAGAGGAGCACGAGAAGGCAGAAAGCCTTGTCTGCAGCTGTGCTCAGAGAAAAATTCATAAAGCTAATCCCTGACATTTGTTCAAGGACTTTTACAAAAGAGTGTTCCAGGATGAGCAAAGAGGTCAGCTTGAGGCCACGGGAGGGATTGCTATCTGAAGCCTATTTGTGAGGAAAATGTTTATGGCAAAGGCATTTACTGAATTTAGAGCTTAGAAATAATTAAATAGTTAGAAGTTAAAGATTTAAGGAATGCTGTAATGGTAGCCTATTTTATTATAGCTGATAGATTTAGGAAATTTAAAGATACTAATAGCTAGAAGCCTTTTTAAGAGATAGTGAGCTCAGGATGTTAGGGGCAAATAGGATTTAGAAAGATAAGAAACAAACGGAGGAATGTAGCATGAGTTACAATATAATCACAAGTTAACGATAGGACACATTAAGAGGAAGTAGATAATAGATGGTAAAGCTGAGTCCGAGAGAATCGCTGAAGCAGGAACTCTGTTTGAAGAGCAACAATGATTTATGGAGATAATCAATCTGAATGTGATAAGAAAACTGAAAATGTCAAACTTCTGACCTAATGCTTTTGTAAAAGTATAAAAGAAAACCTTAAACTTGAAATAAATGTGCAGTCCAGGAAAACTGAGAGGCTGCGTGGTTACTCGCGGACACCATCCCTCCCTTCAGATTGAATCCCTGGCTGCTGGAGCTGGACTCTGGCAGAGTCGGGCACAACTGAACGACTGAAAAGAACTGATTGCAATAGGGAGAATGTTTTGAACACACGTTCTTAACATGTCTCAAAATGGAAGAGAAAATGATATTTCTTTAACATGAAAGGATAAGCAGGGTGAGCAACAACTCTGTGTGTGTGTGTGTGTGTGTGTGTGTGAGTTTGTGTATCTGTGTGTGTGTGTGTATGTGTGTGTGTGTGTGTGTGTCTGTGAGAGATGGGGCAAGAGGTGGGGATGGATGAACAGACAGCTTGATGGAGCAGTGTGACAGGAAGTGTTTCTTTCTGTAGTGAGCTGATTCTTAGAATGAGCTGTTAAGGGAGCCAGAAAGGTCTGACGCTTAGTGCTTGCTCAAGCTTGGGGGAAAGCTGAAGTTCAGAGGAGAGAAGGTTGGTTAAAGCTTAGCCAAGCCAAATCAGTGGGTATATTATGGATGACTGTGAGCACTTGGCCAGTCTCTGCTGTTGTTTAAGAGAGGCAAAGTCAGCCCTTAGACAGTATTGTTGTTACCAAAATTGCCAGTCCATGTGCTTGATGCAGAATGAGGCCCATCAAAACTTAAGGTTTGAGTTTGGGACAGGGAAAGGTTTATTACAGATTCATACAAGGATGAGGGTGGCTCTTGCCCTAAGAACCCAAAGTTACTGAACGTGTTCAGTAAGTATGTTTAACAGCACAGGTTAGAGAAAGTTGTGGTAAGTTGTTTGAGACTTCGTGGTGTCACACCCTTTGTGCTTAAGGTTAGGTCATGGTCAGGTAATGATGTTCCTAAATATCTCTATCAGATGGATGTCATTTTCTGTCCTGACAAGAGAGGGCAAAGTCTCAAGGAACAACTTTCCCCATGAAATGTCCCATCCTGGTCAAACAGAAACAGGTTTCAATTGGCAGCTCCTTCAGGGCAAGCTTCCCATATTCTACCCAGCTCTCATCCTCGATGGAGCCCGGTACCCAACACAATAGGTCCTGTCTCCTCAAGCTGTCCAACTGAGGAGACCAGTTCTCACAGACTGAGACCCAGAAAGATGGCCACCTGCTATTAAGTTGCAGAGACAGGGATGGGGGAGAGGTTCACCGCTCCTCACGGCCTGGGCCAAGGCTAGTGGAGGGACTTAGTGAGGGCTCTGAATCACTAAAGGATGTAGTCCCCAGTCTATTCCCTGGGACCATCCAGCTCACCCACTGGCGCAACGTTGGGTGATCTCCAGGCCCTCCAAAAGCATGCCAGAATCTCTCTTCTCTCACTTTCCACCTGATGACCACCACACCACCCTTACTTAATCACTTCCCCAATGGTCCCTCATTGACAGTAACTGTGGGCAGGGCCCACTGAGGTGTTGATCAATAGCTGAGCAGGACAATGAATGGCCACTCCTTGACAGTTGGCGGCTTGTAAATGGGGCCACCTGAGGCACCAAGCAAGGCTGAGCCACACCTGTTGCCTAGGAACAGGGTGGGTTGAAAAGAAGCACACCAATGGAGAACGGCATAGGGCTGTGCTCACTCTGCTCTGTTACACTGTGCATAGAATAAGAATCACTGTGAGGTTAAGGTTTGTCAAAGTCGTTCTCAAGGTGGGCTGGCTTTCACATTCTTGTTGGCTTTGAAATATTAGCTATGCTATATGCGGCACATGTGATCATATGGCAGCTGTGGGAGGGGCATATAGATGAGCACGGCTCACAGGCATGCCTGGCAATACAATGAAAAGAATGATGTACCAAAGTTAAAGAAGCCTGTGAAATCAAATCCTGATTAGGAACAGAGTCAATTAAACAGAGTAAAGCACACTGGACCCAACGTCTCCTTAGGTAACAGAGCAGCATGAGCACAGCCCTTAGCAGGTAGCCATTGCTGTGCCTGATGACTCCACATCCTGTTACTCAGCAACCGGTCTTGCCTAGCGATTGGACAGTGCAACCCTGGGCCCTGCCCATAAGCAACCAACTATCAATGAGGTACCTACTGGTACTTCTCCTGCTCAGCTATTGGTCAGCTCCACAGTGGGCCCTATCTGATGATCACTGTGAATGTGGGCCCACTGGGGAAGTGACTCACTCAAGAGTTAGGGGCAGAGTGGTAAACGGACTCTTGCCTTTGGGCACCTTCCTTTTCTTTTCTTCATTTTTTTGTAAATCGGGAATGTATTTCTGGTAGATGGGGCAAGGTGAGTTTCCCTCCTCAATATGAGAGTTGAAGTGTCCCCAACAATATTAGTGGAGGAGGCATTTAACACTTTCTTTGCTCTGAAGTGTAATCTTATGGAGACGGTGTATAGATCTTGGGGCAAGGGACTGAAGATGCACCAAGCCTTGGGGTCTCTAAAGCTCATTGGAGTAGAAAAAACTTCCAACCTGTTCTTAATTACCTGCTTGTTCTTCAGTTCCTTAAGCCCCTCAAGAACCCCTGATAGGAAGAGGGTGGTCTAAAGATGAAGTGACTAGAGGACTCTGAAGTGCTGAAATGGGATGAAAAGTGTTTGGCAGAGGTTCATACAGGGATGGAGGGGGCAGGAGTGTGGAAGGGGGACATCCAAGTCCAAGAATAAAGGGCACTGAAGGAAAGTCTGAGGGTCATGAGAAGAAACACCATGCCCCTGAATCACCACTCCCCAGAATCAAACACACAGAGGGGTCAAGGGTGGGAAAGGTGTATCATGGCCTCCCTCAGCACCCACTAACCCATGTTGATGGGCACAGTGGTACATTGTGATGTCTAAGACCCCAAAGCCACCATTGGCTGGGGGAGTGCCTAGCTGACCAATCAGAGTGAAGGGTGTGGCTCCTCATTGTCCTGGGAAGGTATATATAGGGAGGTCAGAGGCAGAGATTCTGGGTTAGGCCACTTCATGGTGTCATCATGGCTACGGTAACCAGGAAGCCACGGCAGCCAAGAAGAGTTGCAGTGCGGTTTGCTTCCAGCATGAAAGGAAGAAAGAAGACCCTTTGGCAACGGAGATACAGAGGCAGTGTCAAGGTAAGATGATTCCATCGACACTCCCCAGGTTCTCCATTGACTTTGGTGCCCAAGACCTCTACACTGCCCTTGCCTGGCGCAAAAGTCCTCATCAGGCCACCTCCCTTTTCATGAAATCTCCCTTCCAACTCAGTTGTTATACTCTTTCCTCAAAACTCATACCCTTCTTTTGTCTTTCAAGGCACGAAATATGACCGTGAGCGTCAGAAGACCTCTAAAAGGAACCTTGAGAAAGAAAATCCGATCGTACGCCACTCCGTCGAAGAAGGTGAAGAAAACAAGAGAAGCAAACTGTTTTCTCCGTTCCTGTGCACGTGAGAACCTGAACCAAAGCCGCAAAAGGTACCAAACTAGGAGTCAGAGTCAAAGAAGGAGGCAGAATCAAAAGAGAAGATAAGCTCAGCCACCCCAGAATGAGAGACCCTGGAGAAGTACAACCTGGGCAGCCAGTAACTGAATAGAAAAGGTCAGACAGTTTAGAATTGTGTCTCCAGTGGTCTGCTTTCTTAGCAATGGTTAACCAGGAAAAGACTGACTCTCACACTAACATAGTAAACTGATGGCTGCGATTAAAATAAACATCGAATGGTGAGAAGATGATATTTGTGTGTGTGTGAATTTTCTGATGGGAAGGGAGGGAAGGAAGAAAAGAGGTGGGCACCTGAGTGGGGAGGGGTGCGCGGTCCCGAGAGATTGGGGGACAGACCCTGAGGTCCCCAGTTAGCCAGAGAGGAGAGGCCTGGACTGGGTCAGGAGTCTGCACTGAAGATGGCGAACCCTGCTTAGCAATTGATCTCAGCGGCAAGGAGTAGTGGTGTGGTGTTACTGCCATTGTTTGGGGTGTGGAATGACATTAGGGTCTAGATTGCCAGAACCCAGATGGGAAGAGGGTTTCACATGGGGGTGGTGAATGTCATAGTTCCCCTGAGAGAGGCAGGCAGAAATCACATCCTGGCCACTTATGTCATAATGGGCTTTGTTGCATCACTCACCTTTGCTGTCAGCTAAAGGTGCTCAGGAGGCACAAAATGCTGATACAACTGAAACCCACAACCAGCACTCCCAAAGATTAAAATAATGTTTGGAGGGAACAGACCAAATATCACTTAGGCCACTGTTTTCCTAAGAAATTGGTGAGAGCAGTGTGTTCCCAAGGGCAGGGCAGTGGAGGTGGCCCAATCCCGGTGCAGAAGACAAACAGGATCACCACACACGGATAATCTTTTTGGGTGGTGGGCACCATGCAGTTTGTGGGATCTTAGTTCCCTGACCAGGGATTGAACCGGTTCCCCTTCCAGTGAAAGCATGGAGTCCTAACCCCTGGACAGCCAGAGAAGTCAGGACAGAGACTTTTGATACAAGTATTAACATGAGACTGAGTAAAAGCTGGTCTTATATGAATCATCATCCCCTAGTATTTCTAAATAACTACAGTCGTCAAACCTTCTTCCCCAAAAAAATCTTTTGTAGTCCAAGCTCTGCAAGTTTTTGTGGTTTAAATATAAGAGTATGGGGTATCTCATTTGAAGGCAAATTGGAAGTGGTCAAACAAGAGATGGCAAGGGTGAACGTCGACATTCTAGGAATCAGCGAACTAAAATGGACTGGAATGGGTGAATTTAACTCAGATGACCATTATATCTAGTACTGCGGGCAGGAACTCCTCAGAAGACATGGAGTAGCCATCATAGTCAACAAAAGAGTCCGAAATGCAGTACTTGGACGCAATCTCACAAACGACAGAATGATCTCTGTTCGTCTCCAAGGCAAACCATTCAATAGCACAGTTATCCAAGTCTCTGCCCCAAGCAGTAACGCTGAAGAAACTGAAGTTGAACGGTTTTATGAAGACCTACAAGACCTTTTAGAATGAACCCCCCAAAAAGATGTCCTTTTCATTAGAGGGGTCTGGAATGCAAAAGTAGGAAGTCAAGAAACACCTGGAGCAACAGGCAAATTTGGCCTTGGAGTGCAGAATGAAGCAGGGCAAAGACTAATAGAGTTTCGCCAAGAAAATGCACTGGTCACAGCAAATACCCTCTTCCAACAACACAAGTAAGACTCTACACATGGACATCACCAGATGGTCAACACCGAAATCAGATTGATTATATCCTTTGCCGCCAAAGATGGAGAAGCTCTATACAGTCAACAAAAACAAGACCAGGAGCAGACTGTGGCTCAGGTCATGAACTCCTTATTACCAAATCCAGACTCAAATGGAAGAAAATAGGGAAAAACCACTAGAGCATTCAGGTATGACTTCAATCAAATCCCTTATGCTTATGCAGTGGAAGTGAGAAATAGATTTAAGGGCCCAGATCTGATAGATAGAGTGCCTGATGAACTATGGAATGAGGTTGGTGACATTGTACAGGAGGCAGGGATCAAGACCACCCCCATGGAAAAGAAATGCAATAAAGCACAATGGCTGTCTGGGGAGGCCTTACAAATAGCTGTGAAAAGAAGAGGAGCAAAAAGCAAAGGAGAAAAGCAAAGATATAAGCATCTGAATGCAGAGTTGGTGATGGACAGGGAGGCCTGGCGTGCTGTGACTCATGGGGTCACAAAGAGTCGGACACGACTGAGCGACTGAAGCGAACTAACGGGGAAACACACATAACACCAAAGAATTTATGTCTATTTTTTCCATTAAATAAAACAAATGCAGACTAATGTGAGAAGGAACTGTATTTGACACGACAATGGTGAGAGGGCCATCGCCCACACAGCAAAAGTAATGGTGAAAATTCTCCAAGATAAGCTTCAACAGTACGTAGACCAAGAACATTCCGATGTTTAAGCTGCATTGAGAAAAGGCAGAGGAACAAGAGATGCAATTGCCAACATCGGTTGGTTCATAGAAAAAGCAAGAGACATCCAGAGAAACATCTACTTCTGCT
Source organism: Capricornis sumatraensis (assembly GCF_032405125.1). Taxonomy (NCBI): domain Eukaryota; kingdom Metazoa; phylum Chordata; class Mammalia; order Artiodactyla; family Bovidae; genus Capricornis; species Capricornis sumatraensis. The sequence continues at coordinate 60,112,711 of NC_091092.1, read as the reverse complement.
TTGCCAACTATGCCACAGCATTTGACTGGTGGATCACATCAAATTGTGGGCAATACTCAAAGAGATCGGTATACCTGACCAACTTCCCTGACTCTTGAGTAATCTGTATGCACGTCAAGAAGCAACATTTAGAACTGGACATGGAACAATGACTGGTTCCAAACTGGGAAAGGAGTACATCAAGGCTGTACATTGTAACCTTGCTTACTTAACTTATATTCAGAGTACATCATGTAAATATCAGATTGGATGAAGCACAAGATGGAATGAAGATTGCCAGGAGAAATATGAATAAATTCAGAAATGCAGACAACACCACGCTTAAGGCAGAAAGCATAAAGAAACCAAAGACCATCTTGATGAGGGTGAAAGAGGATAGAGAGAAAGCTAACTTAAATCAACATCCGAAAAACCAAGGTCATGGCATCCGGTCCAATCATGTTATGGCAAATAGAGGGGGAGACAATGGAAACAGTGACAGACTTTATTTTCGTGGGCTTCAACATCACAGCAGATGCTGACTGCAGCCATGAAATTAAAAGTCACTTGCTCCATGGAAGAAAAGCCATGACTGACCCAGAAAGCATATCAAAAAGCAGAGACATCACTTTGCTGCCAGAGGTCCCTATGTCAAAGCGAAGGTTGTTTCAGTAGCCGAATATGGATGTGATTGTTAGACCATAAAGACAGCTGAGGACTGAATAATTGATGCTTTTGAACTGTGGTGGTAGAGAAGATTTCTTGAGAGTCCCTTGGCCTGCAAGGAAATCAAACCCGTCAACCCTAACGGAAATCAATCCTGATTATTCACTAGAAGGACTGACATTGTAGCTGAAACTCCAGTTCTTTGTCCACCTGATGCAAAGAACTGACTCATTGGAAAAGATTCTGATGCTGGCAAGGAATGAAGGCCAGAGGAGAAGGAGATGACAGAGGATGAGATGGTTGCATGGCATCGGGGATTCGATGGACTTGAGTTTCAGCAAGCTCTGGGAGTTGGTGATGGACAGGGAAGCCTGGTGTGCTGCAGTCCATGGGGCTGCACAGAGTCATGTCGGGAGCCACGTCAGGCGTTACTGACAAAATGGAGGCACGGCCCAAAGCCCCTCTCTTTCTCCCACAAGCACGGACCTGGGATGAAGCAGTTGGGCCTTGTGATTCTGACTTTTTCTTTCCTCTCCTTGGCTGAGTTGACTACAAAGGAACATTAAGGTTCTTAATGTTCTTGAGAGGAGCACGAGAAGGCAGAAAGCCTTGTCTGCAGCTGTGCTCAGAGAAAAATTCATAAAGCTAATCCCTGACATTTGTTCAAGGACTTTTACAAAAGAGTGTTCCAGGATGAGCAAAGAGGTCAGCTTGAGGCCACGGGAGGGATTGCTATCTGAAGCCTATTTGTGAGGAAAATGTTTATGGCAAAGGCATTTACTGAATTTAGAGCTTAGAAATAATTAAATAGTTAGAAGTTAAAGATTTAAGGAACGCTGTAAGGGTAGCATATTTTATTATAGCTGATAGATTTAGGAAATTTAAAGATACTAATAGCTAGAAGCCTTTTTAAGAGATAGTGAGCTCAGGATGTTAGGGGCAAATAGGATTTAGAAAGATAAGAAACAAACGGAGGAATGTAGCATGAGTTACAATATAATCACAAGTTAACGATAGGACACATTAAGAGGAAGTAGATAATAGATGGTAAAGCTGAGTCCGAGAGAATCGCTGAAGCAGGAACTCTGTTTGAAGAGCAACAATGATTTACGGAGATAATAAATCTGAATATGATAAGAAAACTGAAAATGTCAAAATTCTGACCTAATGCTTTTGTAAAAGTATAAAAGAAAACCTTAAACTTGAAATAAATGTGCAGTCCAGGAAAACTGAGAGGCTGCGTCGTTACTCGCGGACACCATCCCTCCCTTCAGATTGAATCCCTGGCTGCTGGAGCTGGACTCTGGCAGAGTCAGGCCCAACTGAACGACTGAAAAGAACTGATTGCAATAGGGAGAATGTTTTGAACACACGTTCTTAACATGTCTCAAAATGGAAGAGAAAATGATATTTCTTTAACATGAAAGGATAAGCAGGGTGAGCAACAACTCTGTGTGTGTGTGTGTGTGTGAGTTTGTGTATCTGTGTGTGTGTGTATGTGTGTGTGTGTGTGTGTGTGTGTGTGTGTGGGTCTGTGAGAGATGGGGCAAGAGGTGGGGATGGATGAACAGACAGCTTGATGGAGCAGTGTGACAGGAAGTGTTTCTTTCTGTAGTGAGCTGATTCTTAGAATGAGCTGTTAAGGGAGCCAGAAAGGTCTGACGCTTAGTGCTTGCTCAAGCTTGGGGGAAAGCTGAAGTTCAGAGGAGAGAAGGTTGGTTAAAGCTTAGCCAAGCCAAATCAGTGGGTATATTATGGATGACTGTGAGCACTTGGCCAGTCTCTGCTGTTGTTTAAGAGAGGCAAAGTCAGCCCTTAGACAGTATTGTTGTTACCAAAATTGCCAGTCCATGTGCTTGATGCAGAATGAGGCCCATCAAAACTTAAGGTTTGAGTTTGGGATAGGGAAAGGTTTATTACAGATTCATACAAGGATGAGGGTGGCTCTTGCCCTAAGAACCCAAAGTTACTGAACGTGTTCAGTAAGTATGTTTAACAGCAAAGGTTAGAGAAAGTTGTGGTAAGTTGTTTGAGACTTCGTGGTGTCACACCCTTTGTGCTTAAGGTTAGGTCATGGTCAGGTAATGATGTTCCTAAATATCTCTATCAGATGGATGTCATTTTCTGTCCTGACAAGAGAGGGCAAAGTCTCAAGGAACAACTTTCCCCATGAAATGTCCCATCCTGGTCAAACAGAAACAGGTTTCAGTTGGCAGCTCCTTCAGGGCAAGCTTCCCATATTCTACCCAGCTCTCATCCTCGATGGAGCCAGGTACCCAACACAATAGGTCCTGTCTCCTCAAGCTGTCCAACTGAGGAGACCAGTTCTCACAGACTGAGACCCAGAAAGATGGCCACCTGCTATTAAGTTGCAGAGACAGGGATGGGGGAGAGGTTCACCGCTCCTCACGGCCTGGGCCAAGGCTAGTGGAGGGACTTAGTGAGGGCTCTGAATCACTAAAGGATGTAGTCCCCAGTCTATTCCCTGGGACCATCCAGCTCACCCACTGGCGCAACGTTGGGTGATCTCCAGGCCCTCCAAAAGCATGCCAGAATCTCTCTTCTCTCACTTTCCACCTGATGACCACCACACCACCCTTACTTAATCACTTCCCCAATGGTCCCTCATTGACAGTAACTGTGGGCAGGGCCTACTGAGGTGTTAATCAATAGCTGAGCAGGACGATGAATGGCCACTCCTTAACAGTTGGCGGCTTGTAAATGGGGCCACCTGAGGCACCAAGCAAGGCTGAGCCACACCTGTTGCCTAGGAACAGGGTGGGTTGAAAAGAAGCACACCAATGGCGAACTGCATAGGGCTGTGCTCACTCTGCTCTGTTACACTGTGCATAGAATAAGAATCACTGTGAGGTTAAGGTTTGTCAAAGTCGTTCTCAAGGTGGGCTGGCTTTCACATTCTTGTTGGCTTTGAAATATTAGCTATGCTATATGCGGCACATGTGATCATGTGGCAGCTGTGGGAGGGGCATATAGATGAGCACGGCTCACAGGCATGCCTGGCAATACAATGAAAAGAATGATGTACCAAAGTTAAAGAAGCCTGTGAAATCAAATCCTGATTAGGAACAGAGTCAATTAAATAGAGTAAAGCACACTGGACCCAACGTCCCCTTAGGTAACAGAGCAGCATGAGCACAGCCCTTAGCAGGTAGCCATTGCTGTGCCTGATGACTCCACATCCTGTTACTAAGCAACCGGTCTTGCCTAGCGATTGGACAGTGCAACCCTGGGCCCTGCCCATAAGCAACCAACTATCAATGAGGTACCTACTGGTACTTCTCCTGCTCAGCTATTGGTCAGCTCCACAGTGGGCCCTATCTGATGATCACTGTTAATGTGGGCCCACTGGGGAAGTGACTCACTCAAGAGTTAGGGGCACAGTGGTAAACGGACTCTTGCCTTTGGGCACCTTCCTTTTCTTTTCTTCATTATTTTGTAAATCGGGAATGTATTTCTGGTAGATGGGGCAAGGTGAGTTTCCCTCCTCAATATGAGAGTTGAAGTGTCCCCAACAATATTAGTGGAGGAGGCATTTAACACTTTCTTTGCTCTGAAGTGTAATCTTATGGAGACGGTGTATAGATCTTGGGGCAACGGACTGAAGATGCACCAAGCCTTGGGGTCTCTAAAGCTCATTGGAGTAGAAAAAACTTCCAACCTGTTCTTAATTACCTGCTTGTTCTTCAGTTCCTTAAGCCCCTCAAGAACCCCTGATAGGAAGAGGGTGGTCTAAAGATGAAGTGACTAGAGGACTCTGAAGTGCTGAAATGGGATGAAAAGTGTTTGGCAGAGGTTCATACAGGGATGGAGGGGGCAGGAGTGTGGAAGGGGGACATCCAAGTCCAAGAATAAAGGGCACTGAAGGAAAGTCTGAGGGTCATGAGAAGAAACACCATGCCCCTGAATCACCACTCCCCAGAATCAAACACACAGAGGGGTCAAGGTTGGGAAAGGTGTATCATGGCCTCCCTCAGCACCCACTAACCCATGTTGATGGGCACAGTGGTACATTGTGATGTCTAAGACCCCAAAGCCACCATTGGCTGGGGGAGTGCCTAGCTGACCAATCAGAGTGAAGGGTGTGGCTCCTCATTGTCCTGGGAAGGTATATATAGGGAGGTCAGAGGCAGAGATTCTGGGTTAGGCCACTTCATGGTGTCATCATGGCTACGGTAACCAGGAAGCCACGGCAGCCAAGAAGAGTTGCAGTGCGGTTTGCTTCCAGCATGAAAGGAAGAAAGAAGACCCTTTGGCAACGGAGATACAGAGGCAGTGTCAAGGTAAGATGATTCCATCGACACTCCCCAGGTTCTCCATTGACTTTGGTGCCCAAGACCTCTACACTGCCCTTGCCTGGCGCAAAAGTCCTCATCAGGCCACCTCCCTTTTCATGAAATCTCCCTTCCAACTCAGTTGTTATACTCCTTCCTCAAAACTGATACTCTTCTTTTGTCTTTCAAGGCACGAAATAAGACCGTGAGCGTCAGAAGACCTCTAAAAGGAACCTTGAGAAAGAAAATCCGATCGTACGCCACTCCGTCGAAGAAGGTGAAGAAAACAAGAGAAGCAAACTGTTTTCTCCGTTCCTGTGCACGTGAGAACCTGAACCAAAGCCGCAAAAGGTACCAAACTAGGAGTCAGAGTCAAAGAAGGAGGCAGAATCAAAAGAGAAGATAAGCTCAGCCACCCCAGAATGAGAGACCCTGGAGAAGTACAACCTGGGCAGCCAGTAACTGAATAGAAAAGGTCAGACAGTTTAGAATTGTGTCTCCAGTGGTCTGCTTTCTTAGCAATGGTTAACCAGGAAAAGACTGACTCTCACACTAACATAGTAAACTGATGGCTGCGATTAAAATAAACATCGAATGGTGAGAAGATGATATTTGTGTGTGTGTGAATTTTCTGATGGGAAGGGAGGGAAGGAAGAAAAGAGGTGGGCACCTGAGTGGGGAGGGGTGCGCGGTCCCGAGAGATTGGGGGACAGACCCTGAGGTCCCCAGTTAGCCAGAGAGGAGAGGCCTGGACTGGGTCAGGAGTCTGCACTGAAGATGGCGAACCCTGCTTAGCAATTGATCTCAGCGGCAAGGAGTAGTGGTGTGGTGTTACTGCCATTGTTTGGGGTGTGGAATGACATTAGGGTCTAGATTGCCAGAACCCAGATGGGAAGAGGGTTTCACATGGGGATGGTGAATGTCATAGTTCCCCTGAGAGAGGCAGGCAGAAATCACATCCTGGCCACTTATGTCATCATGGGCTTTGTTGCATCACTCACCTTTGCTGTCAGCTAAAGGTGCTCAGGAGGCACAAAATGCTGATACAACTGAAACCCACAACCAGCACTCCCAAAGATTAAAATAATGTTTGGAGGGAACAGACCAAATATCACTTAGGCCACTGTTTTCCTAAGAAATTGGTGGGAGCAGTGTGTTCCCAAGGGCAGGGCAGTGGAGGTGGCCCAATCCCGGTGCAGAAGACAAACAGGATCACCACACACGGATAATCTTTTTGGGTGGTGGGCACCATGCAGTTTGTGGGATCTTAGTTCCCTGACCAGGGATTGAACCGGTTCCCCTTCCAGTGAAAGCATGGAGTCCTAACCCCTGGACAGCCAGAGAAGTCAGGACAGAGACTTTTGATACAAGTATTAACATGAGACTGAGTAAAAGCTGGTCTTATATGAATCATCATCCCCTAGTATTTCTAAATAACTACAGTCGTCAAACCTTCTTCCCCCAAAAAATCTTTTGTAGTCCAAGCTCTGCAAGTTTTTGTGGTTTAAATATAAGAGTATGGGGTATCTCATTTGAAGGCAAATTGGAAGTGGTCAAACAAGAGATGGCAAGGGTGAACGTCGACATTCTAGGAATCAGCGAACTAAAATGGACTGGAATGGGTGAATTTAACTCAGATGACCATTATATCTAGTACTGCGGGCAGGAACTCCTCAGAAGACATGGAGTAGCCATCATAGTCAACAAAAGAGTCCGAAATGCAGTACTTGGACGCAATCTCACAAACGACAGAATGATCTCTGTTCGTCTCCAAGGCAAACCATTAAATAGCACAGTTATCCAAGTCTCTGCCCCAAGCAGTAATGCTGAAGAAACTGAAGTTGAACGGTTTTATGAAGACCTACAAGACCTTTTAGAACGAACCCCCCAAAAAGATGTCCTTTTCATTAGAGGGGTCTGGAATGCAAAAGTAGAAAGTCAAGAAACACCTGGAGCAACAGGCAAATTTGGCCTTGGAGTGCAGAATGAAGCAGGGCAAAGACTAATAGAGTTTCGCCAAGAAAATGCACTGGTCACAGCAAATACCCTCTTCCAACAACACAAGTAAGACTCTACACATGGACATCACCAGATGGTCAACACCGAAATCAGATTGATTATATCCTTTGCCGCCAAAGATGGAGAAGCTCTATACAGTCAACAAAAACAAGACCAGGAGCAGACTGTGGCTCAGGTCATGAACTCCTTATTACCAAATCCAGACTCAAATGGAAGAAAATAGGGAAAAACCACTAGAGCATTCAGGTATGACTTCAATCAAATCCCTTATGCTTATGCAGTGGAAGTGAGAAATAGATTTAAGGGCCCAGATCTGATAGATAGAGTGCCTGATGAACTATGGAATGAGGTTGGTGACATTGTACAGGAGGCAGGGATCAAGACCACCCCCATGGAAAAGAAATGCAATAAAGCACAATGGCTGTCTGGGGAGGCCTTACAAATAGCTGTGAAAAGAAGAGGAGCAAAAAGCAAAGGAGAAAAGCAAAGATATAAGCATCTGAATGCAGAGTTGGTGATGGACAGGGAGGCCTGGCGTGCTGTGACTCATGGGGTCACAAAGAGACGGACACGACTGAGCGACTGAAGTGAACTAACGGGGAAACACACATGACACCAAAGAATTTATGTCTATTTTTGCCATTAAATAAAACAAATGCAGACTAATGTGAGAAGGAACTTTATTTGACATGACAATGGTGAGAGGGCCATCGCCCACACAGCAAAAGTAATGGTGAAAATTCTCCAAGATAAGCTTCAACAGTACGTAGACCAAGAACATTCCGATGTTTAAGCTGCATTGAGAAAAGGCAGAGGAACAAGAGATGCAATTGCCAACATCGGTTGGTTCATAGAAAAAGCAAGAGACATCCAGAGAAACATCTACTTCTGCTTTGCCAACTATGCCACAGCATTTGACTGGTGGATCACATCAAATTGTGGGCAATATTCAAAGAGATCGGTATACCTGACCAACTTCCCTGACTCTTGAGTAATCTGTATGCACGTCAAGAAGCAACATTTAGAACTGGACATGGAACAATGACTGGTTCCAAACTGGGAAAGGAGTACATCAAGGCTGTACATTGTAACCTTGCTTACTTAACTTAGATTCAGAGTACATCATGTAAATATCAGATTGGATGAAGCACAAGATGGAATGAAGATTGCCAGGAGAAATATGAATAAATTCAGAAATGCAGACAACACCACGCTTAAGGCAGAAAGCATAAAGAAACCAAAGACCATCTTGATGAGGGTGAAAGAGGATAGAGAGAAAGCTAACTTAAATCAACATCCGAAAAACCAAGGTCATGGCATCCGGTCCAATCATGTTATGGCAAATAGAGGGGGAGACAATGGAAACAGTGACAGACTTTATTTTCGTGGGCTTCAACATCACAGCAGATGCTGACTGCAGCCATGAAATTAAAAGTCACTTGCTCCATGGAAGAAAAGCCATGACTGACCCAGAAAGCATATCAAAAAGCAGAGACATCACTTTGCTGCCAGAGGTCCGTATGTCAAAGCGAAGGTTTTTTCAGTAGCCGAATATGGATGTGATTGTTAAACCATAAAGACAGCTGAGGACTGAATAATTGATGCTTTTGAACTGTGGTGGTAGAGCAGATTTCTTGAGAGTCCCTTGGCCTGCAAGGAAATCAAACCCGTCAACCCTAACGGAAATCAATCCTGATTATTCACTAGAAGGACTGACATTGTAGCTGAAACTCCAGTTCTTTGTCCACCTGATGCAAAGAACTGACTCATTGGAAAAGATTCTGATGCTGGCAAGGAATGAAGGCCAGAGGAGAAGGAGATGACAGAGGATGAGATGGTTGGATGGCATCGGGGATTCGATGGACTTGAGTTTCAGCAAGCTCTGGGAGTTGGTGATGGACAGGGAAGCCTGGTGTGCTGCAGTCCATGGGGCTGCACAGAGTCATGTCGGGAGCCACGTCAGGCGTTACTGACAAAATGGAGGCACGGCCCAAAGCCCCTCTCTTTCTCCCACAAGCACGGACCTGGGATGAAGCAGTTGGGCCTTGTGATTCTGACTTTTTCTTTCCTCTCCTTGGCTGAGTTGACTACAAAGGAACATTAAGGTTCTTAATGTTCTTGAGAGGAGCACGAGAAGGCAGAAAGCCTTGTCTGCAGCTGTGCTCAGAGAAAAATTCATAAAGCTAATCCCTGACATTTGTTCAAGGACTTTTACAAAAGAGTGTTCCAGGATGAGCAAAGAGGTCAGCTTGAGGCCACGGGAGGGATTGCTATCTGAAGCCTATTTGTGAGGAAAATGTTTATGGCAAAGGCATTTACTGAATTTAGAGCTTAGAAATAATTAAATAGTTAGAAGTTAAAGATTTAAGGAATGCTGTAATGGTAGCATATTTTATTATAGCTGATAGATTTAGGAAATTTAAAGATACTAATAGCTAGAAGCCTTTTTAAGAGATAGTGAGCTCAGGATGTTAGGGGCAAATAGGATTTAGAAAGATAAGAAACAAACGGAGGAATGTAGCATGAGTTACAATATAATCACAAGTTAACGATAGGACACATTAAGAGGAAGTAGATAATAGATGGTAAAGCTGAGTCCGAGAGAATCGCTGAAGCAGGAACTCTGTTTGAAGAGCAACAATGATTTATGGAGATAATCAATCTGAATGTGATAAGAAAACTGAAAATGTCAAACTTCTGACCTAATGCTTTTGTAAAAGTATAAAAGAAAACCTTAAACTTGAAATAAATGTGCAGTCCAGGAAAACTGAGAGGCTGCGTGGTTACTCGCGGACACCATCCCTCCCTTCAGATTGAATCCCTGGCTGCTGGAGCTGGACTCTGGCAGAGTCGGGCACAACTGAACGACTGAAAAGAACTGATTGCAATAGGGAGAATGTTTTGAACACACGTTCTTAACATGTCTCAAAATGGAAGAGAAAATGATATTTCTTTAACATGAAAGGATAAGCAGGGTGAGCAACAACTCTGTGTGTGTGTGTGTGTGTGTGTGTGTGAGTTTGTGTATCTGTGTGTGTGTGTGTATGTGTGTGTGTGTGTGTGTGTGTCTGTGAGAGATGGGGCAAGAGGTGGGGATGGATGAACAGACAGCTTGATGGAGCAGTGTGACAGGAAGTGTTTCTTTCTGTAGTGAGCTGATTCTTAGAATGAGCTGTTAAGGGAGCCAGAAAGGTCTGACGCTTAGTGCTTGCTCAAGCTTGGGGGAAAGCTGAAGTTCAGAGGAGAGAAGGTTGGTTAAAGCTTAGCCAAGCCAAATCAGTGGGTATATTATGGATGACTGTGAGCACTTGGCCAGTCTCTGCTGTTGTTTAAGAGAGGCAAAGTCAGCCCTTAGACAGTATTGTTGTTACCAAAATTGCCAGTCCATGTGCTTGATGCAGAATGAGGCCCATCAAAACTTAAGGTTTGAGTTTGGGACAGGGAAAGGTTTATTACAGATTCATACAAGGATGAGGGTGGCTCTTGCCCTAAGAACCCAAAGTTACTGAACGTGTTCAGTAAGTATGTTTAACAGCAAAGGTTAGAGAAAGTTGTGGTAAGTTGTTTGAGACTTCGTGGTGTCACACCCTTTGTGCTTAAGGTTAGGTCATGGTCAGGTAATGATGTTCCTAAATATCTCTATCAGATGGATGTCATTTTCTGTCCTGACAAGAGAGGGCAAAGTCTCAAGGAACAACTTTCCCCATGAAATGTCCCATCCTGGTCAAACAGAAACAGGTTTCAATTGGCAGCTCCTTCAGGGCAAGCTTCCCATATTCTACCCAGCTCTCATCCTCGATGGAGCCAGGTACCCAACACAATAGGTCCTGTCTCCTCAAGCTGTCCAACTGAGGAGACCAGTTCTCACAGACTGAGACCCAGAAAGATGGCCACCTGCTATTAAGTTGCAGAGACAGGGATGGGGGAGAGGTTCACCGCTCCTCACGGCCTGGGCCAAGGCTAGTGGAGGGACTTAGTGAGGGCTCTGAATCACTAAAGGATGTAGTCCCCAGTCTATTCCCTGGGACCATCCAGCTCACCCACTGGCGCAACGTTGGGTGATCTCCAGGCCCTCCAAAAGCATGCCAGAATCTCTCTTCTCTCACTTTCCACCTGATGACCACCACACCACCCTTACTTAATCACTTCCCCAATGGTCCCTCATTGACAGTAACTGTGGGCAGGGCCTACTGAGGTGTTAATCAATAGCTGAGCAGGACGATGAATGGCCACTCCTTAACAGTTGGCGGCTTGTAAATGGGGCCACCTGAGGCACCAAGCAAGGCTGAGCCACACCTGTTGCCTAGGAACAGGGTGGGTTGAAAAGAAGCACACCAATGGCGAACTGCATAGGGCTGTGCTCACTCTGCTCTGTTACACTGTGCATAGAATAAGAATCACTGTGAGGTTAAGGTTTGTCAAAGTCGTTCTCAAGGTGGGCTGGCTTTCACATTCTTGTTGGCTTTGAAATATTAGCTATGCTATATGCGGCACATGTGATCATGTGGCAGCTGTGGGAGGGGCATATAGATGAGCACGGCTCACAGGCATGCCTGGCAATACAATGAAAAGAATGATGTACCAAAGTTAAAGAAGCCTGTGAAATCAAATCCTGATTAGGAACAGAGTCAATTAAATAGAGTAAAGCACACTGGACCCAACGTCCCCTTAGGTAACAGAGCAGCATGAGCACAGCCCTTAGCAGGTAGCCATTGCTGTGCCTGATGACTCCACATCCTGTTACTAAGCAACTGGTCTTGCCTAGCGATTGGACAGTGCAACCCTGGGCCCTGCCCATAAGCAACCAACTATCAATGAGGTACCTACTGGTACTTCTCCTGCTCAGCTATTGGTCAGCTCCACAGTGGGCCCTATCTGATGATCACTGTTAATGTGGGCCCACTGGGGAAGTGACTCACTCAAGAGTTAGGGGCAGAGTGGTAAACGGACTCTTGCCTTTGGGCACCTTCCTTTTCTTTTCTTCATTTTTTTGTAAATCGGGAATGTATTTCTGGTAGATGGGGCAAGGTGAGTTTCCCTCCTCAATATGAGAGTTGAAGTGTCCCCAACAATATTAGTGGAGGAGGCATTTAACACTTTCTTTGCTCTGAAGTGTAATCTTATGGAGACGGTGTATAGATCTTGGGGCAAGGGACTGAAGATGCACCAAGCCTTGGGGTCTCTAAAGCTCATTGGAGTAGAAAAAACTTCCAACCTGTTCTTAATTACCTGCTTGTTCTTCAGTTCCTTAAGCCCCTCAAGAACCCCTGATAGGAAGAGGGTGGTCTAAAGATGAAGTGACTAGAGGTCTCTGAAGTGCTGAAATGGGATGAAAAGTGTTTGGCAGAGGTTCATACAGGGATGGAGGGGGCAGGAGTGTGGAAGGGGGACATCCAAGTCCAAGAATAAAGGGCACTGAAGGAAAGTCTGAGGGTCATGAGAAGAAACACCATGCCCCTGAATCACCACTCCCCAGAATCAAACACACAGAGGGGTCAAGGGTGGGAAAGGTGTATCATGGCCTCCCTCAGCACCCACTAACCCATGTTGATGGGCACAGTGGTACATTGTGATGTCTAAGACCCCAAAGCCACCATTGGCTGGGGGAGTGCCTAGCTGACCAATCAGAGTGAAGGGTGTGGCTCCTCATTGTCCTGGGAAGGTATATATAGGGAGGTCAGAGGCAGAGATTCTGGGTTAGGCCACTTCATGGTGTCATCATGGCTATGGTAACCAGGAAGCCACGGCAGCCAAGAAGAGTTGCAGTGCGGTTTGCTTCCAGCATGAAAGGAAGAAAGAAGACCCTTTGGCAACGGAGATACAGAGGCAGTGTCAAGGTAAGATGATTCCATCGACACTCCCCAGGTTCTCCATTGACTTTGGTGCCCAAGACCTCTACACTGCCCTTGCCTGGCGCAAAAGTCCTCATCAGGCCACCTCCCTTTTCATGAAATCTCCCTTCCAACTCAGTTGTTATACTCTTTCCTCAAAACTCATACCCTTCTTTTGTCTTTCAAGGCACGAAATATGACCGTGAGCGTCAGAAGACCTCTAAAAGGAACCTTGAGAAAGAAAATCCGATCGTACGCCACTCCGTCGAAGAAGGTGAAGAAAACAAGAGAAGCAAACTGTTTTCTCCGTTCCTGTGCACGTGAGAACCTGAACCAAAGCCGCAAAAGGTACCAAACTAGGAGTCAGAGTCAAAGAAGGAGGCAGAATCAAAAGAGAAGATAAGCTCAGCCACCCCAGAATGAGAGACCCTGGAGAAGTACAACCTGGGCAGCCAGTAACTGAATAGAAAAGGTCAGACAGTTTAGAATTGTGTCTCCAGTGGTCTGCTTTCTTAGCAATGGTTAACCAGGAAAAGACTGACTCTCACACTAACATAGTAAACTGATGGCTGCGATTAAAATAAACATCGAATGGTGAGAAGATGATATTTGTGTGTGTGTGAATTTTCTGATGGGAAGGGAGGGAAGGAAGAAAAGAGGTGGGCACCTGAGTGGGGAGGGGTGCGCGGTCCCGAGAGATTGGGGGACAGACCCTGAGGTCCCCAGTTAGCCAGAGAGGAGAGGCCTGGACTGGGTCAGGAGTCTGCACTGAAGATGGCGAACCCTGCTTAGCAATTGATCTCAGCGGCAAGGAGTAGTGGTGTGGTGTTACTGCCATTGTTTGGGGTGTGGAATGACATTAGGGTCTAGATGGCCAGAACCCAGATGGGAAGAGGGTTTCACATGGGGATGGTGAATGTCATAGTTCCCCTGAGAGAGGCAGGCAGAAATCACATCCTGGCCACTTATGTCATCATGGGCTTTGTTGCATCACTCACCTTTGCTGTCAGCTAAAGGTGCTCAGGAGGCACAAAATGCTGATACAACTGAAACCCACAACCAGCACTCCCAAAGATTAAAATAATGTTTGGAGGGAACAGACCAAATATCACTTAGGCCACTGTTTTCCTAAGAAATTGGTGGGAGCAGTGTGTTCCCAAGGGCAGGGCAGTGGAGGTGGCCCAATCCCGGTGCAGAAGACAAACAGGATCACCACACACGGATAATCTTTTTGGGTGGTGGGCACCATGCAGTTTGTGGGATCTTAGTTCCCTGACCAGGGATTGAACCGGTTCCCCTTCCAGTGAAAGCATGGAGTCCTAACCCCTGGACAGCCAGAGAAGTCAGGACAGAGACTTTTGATACAAGTATTAACATGAGACTGAGTAAAAGCTGGTCTTATATGAATCATCATCCCCTAGTATTTCTAAATAACTACAGTCGTCAAACCTTCTTCCCCCAAAAAATCTTTTGTAGTCCAAGCTCTGCAAGTTTTTGTGGTTTAAATATAAGAGTATGGGGTATCTCATTTGAAGGCAAATTGGAAGTGGTCAAACAAGAGATGGCAAGGGTGAACGTCGACATTCTAGGAATCAGCGAACTAAAATGGACTGGAATGGGTGAATTTAACTCAGATGACCATGATATCTAGCACTGCGGGCAGGAACTCCTCAGAAGACATGGAGTAGCCATCATAGTCAACAAAAGAGTCTGAAATGCAGTACTTGGACGCAGTCTCACAAACGACAGAATGATCTCTGTTCATCTCCAAGGCAAACCATTCAATAGCACAGTTATCCAAGTCTATGCCCCAAGCAGTAACGCTGAAGAAACTGAAGTTGAACGGTTTTATGAAGACCTACAAGACCTTTCAGAACGAACCCCCCAAAAAGATGTCCTTTTCATTAGAGGGGTCTGGAATGCAAAAGTAGGAAGTCAAGAAACACCTGGAGCAACAGGCAAATTTGGCCTTGGAGTGCAGAATGAAGCAGGGCAAAGACTAATAGAGTTTCGCCAAGAAAATGCACTGGTCACAGCAAATACCCTCTTCCAACAACACAAGTAAGACTCTACACATGGACATCACCAGATGGTCAACACCGAAATCAGATTGATTATATCCTTTGCCGCCAAAGATGGAGAAGCTCTATACAGTCAACAAAAACAAGACCAGGAGCAGACTGTGGCTCAGGTCATGAACTCCTTATTACCAAATCCAGACTCAAATGGAAGAAAATAGGGAAAAACCACTAGAGCATTCAGGTAGGACTTCAATCAAATCCCTTATGATTATGCAGTGGAAGTGAGAAATAGATTTAAGGGCCCAGATCTGATAGATAGAGTGCCTGATGAACTATGGAATGAGGTTGGTGACATTGTACAGGAGGCAGGGATCAAGACCACCCCCATGGAAAAGAAATGCAAAAAAGCACAATGGCTGTCTGGGGAGGCCTTACAAATAGCTGTGAAAAGAAGAGGAGCAAAAAGCAAAGGAGAAAAGCAAAGATATAAGCATCTGAATGCAGAGTTGGTGATGGACAGGGAGGCCTGGCGTGCTGTGACTCATGGGGTCACAAAGAGTCGGACACGACTGAGCGACTGAAGCGAACTAACGGGGAAACACACATGACACCAAAGAATTTATGTCTATTTTTGCCATTAAATAATACAAATGCAGACTAATGTGAGAAGGAACTGTATTTGACACGACAATGGTGAGAGGACCATCGCCCACACAGCAAAAGTAATGGTGAAAATTCTCCAGGATAAGCTTCAACAGTACATAGACCAAGAACATTCCAATGTTTAAGCTGCATTGAGAAAAGGCAGAGGAACAAGAGATGCAATTGCCAACATCGGTTGGTTCATAGAAAAAGCAAGAGACATCCAGAGAAACATCTACTTCTGCTTTGCCAACTATGCCACAGCATTTGACTGGTGGATCACATCAAATTGTGGGCAATACTCAAAGAGATCGGTATACCTGACCAACTTCCCTGACTCTTGAGAAATCTGTATGCACGTCAAGAAGCAACATTTAGAACTGGACATGGAACAATGACTGGTTCCAAACTGGGAAAGGAGTACATCAAGGCTGTACATTGTAACCTTGCTTACTTAACTTATATTCAGTGTACATCATGTAAATATCAGATTGGATGAAGCACAAGATGGAATGAAGATTGCCAGGAGAAATATGAATAAATTCAGAAATGCAGACAACACCACGCTTAAGGCAGAAAGCATAAAGAAACCAAAGACCATCTTGATGAGGGTGAAAGAGGATAGAGAGAAAGCTAACTTAAATCAACATCCGAAAAACCAAGGTCATGGCATCCGGTCCACTCATGTTATGGCAAATAGGGGGGGAGACAATGGAAACAGTGACAGACTTTATTTTCGTGGGCTTCAACATCACAGCAGATGCTGACTGCAGCCATGAAATTAAAAGTCACTTGCTCCATGGAAGAAAAGCCATGACTGACCCAGAAAGCATATCAAAAAGCAGAGACATCACTTTGCTGCCAGAGGTCCGTATGTCAAAGCGAAGGTTGTTTCAGTAGCCGAATATGGATGTGATTGTTAAACCATAAAGACAGCTGAGGACTGAATAATTGATGCTTTTGAACTGTGGTGGTAGAGAAGATTCTTGAGAGTCCCTTGGCCTGCAAGGAAATCAAACTCGTCAACCCTAACGGAAATCAATCCTGATTATTCACTAGAAGGACTGACATTGTAGCTGAAACTCCAGTTCTTTGTCCACCTGATGCAAAGAACTGACTCATTGGAAAAGATTCTGATGCTGGCAAGGAATGAAGGCCAGAGGAGAAGGAGATGACAGAGGATGAGATGGTTGGATGGCATCGGGGATTCGATGGACTTGAGTTTCAGCAAGCTCTGGGAGTTGGTGATGGACAGGGAAGCCTGGTGTGCTGCAGTCCATGGGGCTGCACAGAGTCATGTCGGGAGCCATGTCAGGCGTTACTGACAAAATGGAGGCACGGCCCAAAGCCCCTCTCTTTCTCCCACAAGCACGGACCTGGGATGAAGCAGTTGGGCCTTGTGATTCTGACTTTTTCTTTCCTCTCCTTGGCTGAGTTGACTACAAAGGAACATTAAGGTTCTTAATGTTCTTGAGAGGAGCACGAGAAGGCAGAAAGCCTTGTCTGCAGCTGTGCTCAGAGAAAAATTCATAAAGCTAATCCCTGACATTTGTTCAAGGACTTTTACAAAAGAGTGTTCCAGGATGAGCAAAGAGGTCAGCTTGAGGCCACGGGAGGGATTGCTATCTGAAGCCTATTTGTGAGGAAAATGTTTACGGCAAAGGCATTTACTGAATTTAGAGCTTAGAAATAATTAAATAGTTAGAAGTTAAAGATTTAAGGAACGCTGTAAGGGTAGCATATTTTATTATAGCTGATAGATTTAGGAAATTTAAAGATACTAATAGCTAGAAGCCTTTTTAAGAGATAGTGAGCTCAGGATGTTAGGGGCAAATAGGATTTAGAAAGATAAGAAACAAACGGAGGAATGTAGCATGAGTTACAATATAATCACAAGTTAACGATAGGACACATTAAGAGGAAGTAGATAATAGATGGTAAAGCTGAGTCCGAGAGAATCGCTGAAGCAGGAACTCTGTTTGAAGAGCAACAATGATTTATGGAGATAATAAATCTGAATATGATAAGAAAACTGAAAATGTCAAACTTCTGACCTAATGCTTTTGTAAAAGTATAAAAGAAAACCTTAAACTTGAAATAAATGTGCAGTCCAGGAAAACTGAGAGGCTGCGTCGTTACTCGCGGACACCATCCCTCCCTTCAGATTGAATCCCTGGCTGCTGGAGCTGGACTCTGGCAGAGTCGGGCACAACTGAACGACTGAAAAGAACTGATTGCAATAGGGAGAATGTTTTGAACACACGTTCTTAACATGTCTCAAAATGGAAGAGAAAATGATATTTCTCTAACATGAAAGGATAAGCAGGGTGAGCAACAACTCTGTGTGTGTGTGTGTGTGTGTGTGTGTGTGTGTGAGTTTGTGTGTGTGTGTGTGTGTGTGTATGTGTGTGTGTGTGTGTGTGTCTGTGAGAGATGGGGCAAGAGGTGGGGATGGATGAACAGACAGCTTGATGGAGCAGTGTGACAGGAAGTGTTTCTTTCTGTAGTGAGCTGATTCTTAGAATGAGCTGTTAAGGGAGCCAGAAAGGTCTGACGCTTAGTGCTTGCTCAAGCTTGGGGGAAAGCTGAAGTTCAGAGGAGAGAAGGTTGGTTAAAGCTTAGCCAAGCCAAATCAGTGGGTATATTATGGATGACTGTGAGCACTTGGCCAGTCTCTGCTGTTGTTTAAGAGAGGCAAAGTCAGCCCTTAGACAGTATTGTTGTTACCAAAATTGCCAGTCCATGTGCTTGATGCAGAATGAGGCCCATCAAAACTTAAGGTTTGAGTTTGGGACAGGGAAAGGTTTATTACAGATTCATACAAGGATGAGGGTGGCTCTTGCCCTAAGAACCCAAAGTTACTGAACGTGTTCAGTAAGTATGTTTAACAGCAAAGGTTAGAGAAAGTTGTGGTAAGTTGTTTGAGACTTCGTGGTGTCACACCCTTTGTGCTTAAGGTTAGGTCATGGTCAGGTAATGATGTTCCTAAATATCTCTATCAGATGGATGTCATTTTCTGTCCTGACAAGAGAGGGCAAAGTCTCAAGGAACAACTTTCCCCATGAAATGTCCCATCCTGGTCAAACAGAAACAGGTTTCAATTGGCAGCTCCTTCAGGGCAAGCTTCCCATATTCTACCCAGCTCTCATCCTCGATGGAGCCAGGTACCCAACACAATAGGTCCTGTCTCCTCAAGCTGTCCAACTGAGGAGACCAGTTCTCACAGACTGAGACCCAGAAAGATGGCCACCTGCTATTAAGTTGCAGAGACAGGGATGGGGGAGAGGTTCACCGCTCCTCACGGCCTGGGCCAAGGCTAGTGGAGGGACTTAGTGAGGGCTCTGAATCACTAAAGGATGTAGTCCCCAGTCTATTCCCTGGGACCATCCAGCTCACCCACTGGCGCAACGTTGGGTGATCTCCAGGCCCTCCAAAAGCATGCCAGAATCTCTCTTCTCTCACTTTCCACCTGATGACCACCACACCACCCTTACTTAATCACTTCCCCAATGGTCCCTCATTGACAGTAACTGTGGGCAGGGCCTACTGAGGTGTTAATCAATAGCTGAGCAGGACGATGAATGGCCACTCCTTAACAGTTGGCGGCTTGTAAATGGGGCCACCTGAGGCACCAAGCAAGGCTGAGCCACACCTGTTGCCTAGGAACAGGGTGGGTTGAAAAGAAGCACACCAATGGCGAACTGCATAGGGCTGTGCTCACTCTGCTCTGTTACACTGTGCATAGAATAAGAATCACTGTGAGGTTAAGGTTTGTCAAAGTCGTTCTCAAGGTGGGCTGGCTTTCACATTCTTGTTGGCTTTGAAATATTAGCTATGCTATATGCGGCACATGTGATCATGTGGCAGCTGTGGGAGGGGCATATAGATGAGCACGGCTCACAGGCATGCCTGGCAATACAATGAAAAGAATGATGTACCAAAGTTAAAGAAGCCTGTGAAATCAAATCCTGATTAGGAACAGAGTCAATTAAATAGAGTAAAGCACACTGGACCCAACGTCCCCTTAGGTAACAGAGCAGCATGAGCACAGCCCTTAGCAGGTAGCCATTGCTGTGCCTGATGACTCCACATCCTGTTACTAAGCAACCGGTCTTGCCTAGCGATTGGACAGTGCAACCCTGGGCCCTGCCCATAAGCAACCAACTATCAATGAGGTACCTACTGGTACTTCTCCTGCTCAGCTATTGGTCAGCTCCACAGTGGGCCCTATCTGATGATCACTGTTAATGTGGGCCCACTGGGGAAGTGACTCACTCAAGAGTTAGGGGCAGAGTGGTAAACGGACTCTTGCCTTTGGGCACCTTCCTTTTCTTTTCTTCATTTTTTTGTAAATCGGGAATGTATTTCTGGTAGATGGGGCAAGGTGAGTTTCCCTCCTCAATATGAGAGTTGAAGTGTCCCCAACAATATTAGTGGAGGAGGCATTTAACACTTTGTTTGCTCTGAAGTGTAATCTTATGGAGACGGTGTATAGATCTTGGGGCAAGGGACTGAAGATGCACCAAGCCTTGGGGTCTCTAAAGCTCATTGGAGTAGAAAAAACTTCCAACCTGTTCTTAATTACCTGCTTGTTCTTCAGTTCCTTAAGCCCCTCAAGAACCCCTGATAGGAAGAGGGTGGTCTAAAGATGAAGTGACTAGAGGACTCTGAAGTGCTGAAATGGGATGAAAAGTGTTTGGCAGAGGTTCATACAGGGATGGAGGGGGCAGGAGTGTGGAAGGGGGACATCCAAGTCCAAGAATAAAGGGCACTGAAGGAAAGTCTGAGGGTCATGAGAAGAAACACCATGCCCCTGAATCACCACTCCCCAGAATCAAACACACAGAGGGGTCAAGGGTGGGAAAGGTGTATCATGGCCTCCCTCAGCACCCACTAACCCATGTTGATGGGCACAGTGGTACATTGTGATGTCTAAGACCCCAAAGCCACCATTGGCTGGGGGAGTGCCTAGCTGACCAATCAGAGTGAAGGGTGTGGCTCCTCATTGTCCTGGGAAGGTATATACAGGGAGGTCAGAGGCAGAGATTCTGGGTTAGGCCACTTCATGGTGTCATCATGGCTACGGTAACCAGGAAGCCACGGCAGCCAAGAAGAGTTGCAGTGCGGTTTGCTTCCAGCATGAAAGGAAGAAAGAAGACCCTTTGGCAACGGAGATACAGAGGCAGTGTCAAGGTAAGATGATTCCATCGACACTCCCCAGGTTCTCCATTGACTTTGGTGCCCAAGACCTCTACACTGCCCTTGCCTGGCGCAAAAGTCCTCATCAGGCCACCTCCCTTTTCATGAAATCTCCCTTCCAACTCAGTTGTTATACTCTTTCCTCAAAACTCATACCCTTCTTTTGTCTTTCAAGGCACGAAATATGACCGTGAGCGTCAGAAGACCTCTAAAAGGAACCTTGAGAAAGAAAATCCGATCGTACGCCACTCCGTCGAAGAAGGTGAAGAAAACAAGAGAAGCAAACTGTTTTCTCCGTTCCTGTGCACGTGAGAACCTGAACCAAAGCCGCAAAAGGTACCAAACTAGGAGTCAGAGTCAAAGAAGGAGGCAGAATCAAAAGAGAAGATAAGCTCAGCCACCCCAGAATGAGAGACCCTGGAGAAGTACAACCTGGGCAGCCAGTAACTGAATAGAAAAGGTCAGACAGTTTAGAATTGTGTCTCCAGTGGTCTGCTTTCTTAGCAATGGTTAACCAGGAAAAGACTGACTCTCACACTAACATAGTAAACTGATGGCTGCGATTAAAATAAACATCGAATGGTGAGAAGATGATATTTGTGTGTGTGTGAATTTTCTGATGGGAAGGGAGGGAAGGAAGAAAAGAGGTGGGCACCTGAGTGGGGAGGGGTGTGCGGTCCCGAGAGATTGGGGGACAGACCCTGAGGTCCCCAGTTAGCCAGAGAGGAGAGGCCTGGACTGGGTCAGGAGTCTGCACTGAAGATGGCGAACCCTGCTTAGCAATTGATCTCAGCGGCAAGGAGTAGTGGTGTGGTGTTACTGCCATTGTTTGGGGTGTGGAATGACATTAGGGTCTAGATTGCCAGAACCCAGATGGGAAGAGGGTTTCACATGGGGATGGTGAATGTCATAGTTCCCCTGAGAGAGGCAGGCAGAAATCACATCCTGGCCACTTATGTCATCATGGGCTTTGTTGCATCACTCACCTTTGCTGTCAGCTAAAGGTGCTCAGGAGGCACAAAATGCTGATACAACTGAAACCCACAACCAGCACTCCCAAAGATTAAAATAATGTTTGGAGGGAACAGACCAAATATCACTTAGGCCACTGTTTTCCTAAGAAATTGGTGGGAGCAGTGTGTTCCCAAGGGCAGGGCAGTGGAGGTGGCCCAATCCCGGTGCAGAAGACAAACAGGATCACCACACACGGATAATCTTTTTGGGTGGTGGGCACCATGCAGTTTGTGGGATCTTAGTTCCCTGACCAGGGATTGAACCGGTTCCCCTTCCAGTGAAAGCATGGAGTCCTAACCCCTGGACAGCCAGAGAAGTCAGGACAGAGACTTTTGATACAAGTATTAACATGAGACTGAGTAAAAGCTGGTCTTATATGAATCATCATCCCCTAGTATTTCTAAATAACTACAGTCGTCAAACCTTCTTCCCCCAAAAAATCTTTTGTAGTCCAAGCTCTGCAAGTTTTTGTGGTTTAAATATAAGAGTACGGGGTATCTCATTTGAAGGCAAATTGGAAGTGGTCAAACAAGAGATGGCAAGGGTGAACGTCGACATTCTAGGAATCAGCGAACTAAAATGGACTGGAGTGGGTGAATTTAACTCAGATGACCATTATATCTAGTACTGCGGGCAGGAACTCCTCAGAAGACATGGAGTAGCCATCATAGTCAACAAAAGAGTCCGAAATGCAGTACTTGGACGCAATCTCACAAACGACAGAATGATCTCTGTTCGTCTCCAAGGCAAACCATTCAATAGCACAGTTATCCAAGTCTCTGCCCCAAGCAGTAACGCTGAAGAAACTGAAGTTGAACGGTTTTATGAAGACCTACAAGACCTTTTAGAACGAACCCCCCAAAAAGATGTCCTTTTCATTAGAGGGGTCTGGAATGCAAAAGTAGGAAGTCAAGAAACACCTGGAGCAACAGGCAAATTTGGCCTTGGAGTGCAGAATGAAGCAGGGCAAAGACTAATAGAGTTTCGCCAAGAAAATGCACTGGTCACAGCAAATACCCTCTTCCAACAACACAAGTAAGACTCTACACATGGACATCACCAGATGGTCAACACCGAAATCAGATTGATTATATCCTTTGCCGCCAAAGATGGAGAAGCTCTATACAGTCAACAAAAACAAGACCAGGAGCAGACTGTGGCTCAGGTCATGAACTCCTTATTACCAAATCCAGACTCAAATGGAAGAAAATAGGGAAAAACCACTAGAGCATTCAGGTAGGACTTCAATCAAATCCCTTATGCTTATGCAGTGGAAGTGAGAAATAGATTTAAGGGCCCAGATCTGATAGATAGAGTGCCTGATGAACTATGGAATGAGGTTGGTGACATTGTACAGGAGGCAGGGATCAAGACCACCCCCATGGAAAAGAAATGCAAAAAAGCACAATGGCTGTCTGGGGAGGCCTTACAAATAGCTGTAAAAAGAAGAGGAGCAAAAAGCAAAGGAGAAAAGCAAAGATATAAGCATCTGAATGCAGAGTTGGTGATGGACAGGGAGGCCTGGCGTGCTGTGACTCATGGGGTCACAAAGAGACGGACACGACTGAGCGACTGAAGCGAACTAACGGGGAAACACACATGACACCAAAGAATTTATGTCTATTTTTGCCATTAAATAAAACAAATGCAGACTAATGTGAGAAGGAACTTTATTTGACATGACAATGGTGAGAGGGCCATCGCCCACACAGCAAAAGTAATGGTGAAAATTCTCCAAGATAAGCTTCAACAGTACGTAGACCAAGAACATTCCGATGTTTAAGCTGCATTGAGAAAAGGCAGAGGAACAAGAGATGCAATTGCCAACATCGGTTGGTTCATAGAAAAAGCAAGAGACATCCAGAGAAACATCTACTTCTGCTTTGCCAACTATGCCACAGCATTTGACTGGTGGATCACATCAAATTGTGGGCAATACTCAAAGAGATCGGTATACCTGACCAACTTCCCTGACTCTTGAGTAATCTGTATGCACGTCAAGAAGCAACATTTAGAACTGGACATTGAACAATGACTGGTTCCAAACTGGGAAAGGAGTACATCAAGGCTGTACATGGTAACCTTGCTTACTTAACTTATATTCAGTGTACATCATGTAAATATCAGATTGGATGAAGCACAAGATGGAATGAAGATTGCCAGGAGAAATATGAATAAATTCAGAAATGCAGACAACACCACGCTTAAGGCAGAAAGCATAAAGAAACCAAAGACCATCTTGATGAGGGTGAAAGAGGATAGAGAGAAAGCTAACTTAAATCAACATCCGAAAAACCAAGGTCATGGCATCCGGTCCAATCATGTTATGGCAAATAGAGGGGGAGACAATGGAAACAGTGACAGACTTTATTTTCGTGGGCTTCAACATCACAGCAGATGCTGACTGCAGCCATGAAATTAAAAGTCACTTGCTCCATGGAAGAAAAGCCATGACTGACCCAGAAAGCATATCAAAAAGCAGAGACATCACTTTGCTGCCAGAGGTCCGTATGTCAAAGCGAAGGTTTTTTCAGTAGCCGAATATGGATGTGATTGTTAAACCATAAAGACAGCTGAGGACTGAATAATTGATGCTTTTGAACTGTGGTGGTAGAGCAGATTTCTTGAGAGTCCCTTGGCCTGCAAGGAAATCAAACCCGTCAACCCTAACGGAAATCAATCCTGATTATTCACTAGAAGGACTGACATTGTAGCTGAAACTCCAGTTCTTTGTCCACCTGATGCAAAGAACTGACTCATTGGAAAAGATTCTGATGCTGGCAAGGAATGAAGGCCAGAGGAGAAGGAGATGACAGAGGATGAGATGGTTGCATGGCATCGGGGATTCGATGGACTTGAGTTTCAGCAAGCTCTGGGAGTTGGTGATGGACAGGGAAGCCTGGTGTGCTGCAGTCCATGGGGCTGCACAGAGTCATGTCGGGAGCCACGTCAGGCGTTACTGACAAAATGGAGGCACGGCCCAAAGCCCCTCTCTTTCTCCCACAAGCACGGACCTGGGATGAAGCAGTTGGGCCTTGTGATTCTGACTTTTTCTTTCCTCTCCTTGGCTGAGTTGACTACAAAGGAACATTAAGGTTCTTAATGTTCTTGAGAGGAGCACGAGAAGGCAGAAAGCCTTGTCTGCAGCTGTGCTCAGAGAAAAATTCATAAAGCTAATCCCTGACATTTGTTCAAGGACTTTTACAAAAGAGTGTTCCAGGATGAGCAAAGAGGTCAGCTTGAGGCCACGGGAGGGATTGCTATCTGAAGCCTATTTGTGAGGAAAATGTTTATGGCAAAGGCATTTACTGAATTTAGAGCTTAGAAATAATTAAATAGTTAGAAGTTAAAGATTTAAGGAATGCTGTAATGGTAGCCTATTTTATTATAGCTGATAGATTTAGGAAATTTAAAGATACTAATAGCTAGAAGCCTTTTTAAGAGATAGTGAGCTCAGGATGTCAGGGGCAAATAGGATTTAGAAAGATAAGAAACAAACGGAGGAATGTAGCATGAGTTACAATATAATCACAAGTTAACGATAGGACACATTAAGAGGAAGTAGATAATAGATGGTAAAGCTGAGTCCGAGAGAATCGCTGAAGCAGGAACTCTGTTTGAAGAGCAACAATGATTTATGGAGATAATCAATCTGAATGTGATAAGAAAACTGAAAATGTCAAACTTCTGACCTAATGCTTTTGTAAAAGTATAAAAGAAAACCTTAAACTTGAAATAAATGTGCAGTCCAGGAAAACTGAGAGGCTGCGTGGTTACTCGCGGACACCATCTCTCCCTTCAGATTGAATCCCTGGCTGCTGGAGCTGGACTCTGGCAGAGTCGGGCACAACTGAACGACTGAAAAGAACTGATTGCAATAGGGAGAATGTTTTGAACACACGTTCTTAACATGTCTCAAAATGGAAGAGAAAATGATATTTCTTTAACATGAAAGGATAAGCAGGGTGAGCAACAACTCTGTGTGTGTGTGTGTGAGTTTGTGTATCTGTGTGTGTGTGTGTATGTGTGTGTGTGTGTGTGTGTCTGTGAGAGATGGGGCAAGAGGTGGGGATGGATGAACAGACAGCTTGATGGAGCAGTGTGACAGGAAGTGTTTCTTTCTGTAGTGAGCTGATTCTTCGAATGAGCTGTTAAGGGAGCCAGAAAGGTCTGACGCTTAGTGCTTGCTCAAGCTTGGGGGAAAGCTGAAGTTCAGAGGAGAGAAGGTTGGTTAAAGCTTAGCCAAGCCAAATCAGTGGGTATATTATGGATGACTGTGAGCACTTGGCCAGTCTCTGCTGTTGTTTAAGAGAGGCAAAGTCAGCCCTTAGACAGTATTGTTGTTACCAAAATTGCCAGTCCATGTGCTTGATGCAGAATGAGGCCCATCAAAACTTAAGGTTTGAGTTTGGGACAGGGAAAGGTTTATTACAGATTCATACAAGGATGAGGGTGGCTCTTGCCCTAAGAACCCAAAGTTACTGAACGTGTTCAGTAAGTATGTTTAACAGCACAGGTTAGAGAAAGTTGTGGTAAGTTGTTTGAGACTTCGTGGTGGCACACCCTTTGTGCTTAAGGTTAGGTCATGGTCAGGTAATGATGTTCCTAAATATCTCTATCAGATGGATGTCATTTTCTGTCCTGACAAGAGAGGGCAAAGTCTCAAGGAACAACTTTCCCCATGAAATGTCCCATCCTGGTCAAACAGAAACAGGTTTCAATTGGCAGCTCCTTCAGGGCAAGCTTCCCATATTCTACCCAGCTCTCATCCTCGATGGAGCCCGGTACCCAACACAATAGGTCCTGTCTCCTCAAGCTGTCCAACTGAGGAGACCAGTTCTCACAGACTGAGACCCAGAAAGATGGCCACCTGCTATTAAGTTGCAGAGACAGGGATGGGGGAGAGGTTCACCGCTCCTCACGGCCTGGGCCAAGGCTAGTGGAGGGACTTAGTGAGGGCTCTGAATCACTAAAGGATGTAGTCCCCAGTCTATTCCCTGGGACCATCCAGCTCACCCACTGGCGCAACGTTGGGTGATCTCCAGGCCCTCCAAAAGCATGCCAGAATCTCTCTTCTCTCACTTTCCACCTGATGACCACCACACCACCCTTACTTAATCACTTCCCCAATGGTCCCTCATTGACAGTAACTGTGGGCAGGGCCCACTGAGGTGTTGATCAATAGCTGAGCAGGACAATGAATGGCCACTCCTTGACAGTTGGCGGCTTGTAAATGGGGCCACCTGAGGCACCAAGCAAGGCTGAGCCACACCTGTTGCCTAGGAACAGGGTGGGTTGAAAAGAAGCACACCAATGGAGAACGGCATAGGGCTGTGCTCACTCTGCTCTGTTACACTGTGCATAGAATAAGAATCACTGTGAGGTTAAGGTTTGTCAAAGTCGTTCTCAAGGTGGGCTGGCTTTCACATTCTTGTTGGCTTTGAAATATTAGCTATGCTATATGCGGCACATGTGATCATATGGCAGCTGTGGGAGGGGCATATAGATGAGCACGGCTCACAGGCATGCCTGGCAATACAATGAAAAGAATGATGTACCAAAGTTAAAGAAGCCTGTGAAATCAAATCCTGATTAGGAACAGAGTCAATTAAACAGAGTAAAGCACACTGGACCCAACGTCTCCTTAGGTAACAGAGCAGCATGAGCACAGCCCTTAGCAGGTAGCCATTGCTGTGCCTGATGACTCCACATCCTGTTACTCAGCAACCGGTCTTGCCTAGCGATTGGACAGTGCAACCCTGGGCCCTGCCCATAAGCAACCAACTATCAATGAGGTACCTACTGGTACTTCTCCTGCTCAGCTATTGGTCAGCTCCACAGTGGGCCCTATCTGATGATCACTGTTAATGTGGGCCCACTGGGGAAGTGACTCACTCAAGAGTTAGGGGCAGAGTGGTAAACGGACTCTTGCCTTTGGGCACCTTCCTTTTCTTTTCTTCATTTTTTTGTAAATCGGGAATGTATTTCTGGTAGATGGGGCAAGGTGAGTTTCCCTCCTCAATATGAGAGTTGAAGTGTCCCCAACAATATTAGTGGAGGAGGCATTTAACACTTTGTTTGCTCTGAAGTGTAATCTTATGGAGACGGTGTATAGATCTTGGGGCAAGGGACTGAAGATGCACCAAGCCTTGGGGTCTCTAAAGCTCATTGGAGTAGAAAAAACTTCCAACCTGTTCTTAATTACCTGCTTGTTCTTCAGTTCCTTAAGCCCCTCAAGAACCCCTGATAGGAAGAGGGTGGTCTAAAGATGAAGTGACTAGAGGACTCTGAAGTGCTGAAATGGGATGAAAAGTGTTTGGCAGAGGTTCATACAGGGATGGAGGGGGCAGGAGTGTGGAAGGGGGACATCCAAGTCCAAGAATAAAGGGCACTGAAGGAAAGTCTGAGGGTCATGAGAAGAAACACCATGCCCCTGAATCACCACTCCCCAGAATCAAACACACAGAGGGGTCAAGGGTGGGAAAGGTGTATCATGGCCTCCCTCAGCACCCACTAACCCATGTTGATGGGCACAGTGGTACATTGTGATGTCTAAGACCCCAAAGCCACCATTGGCTGGGGGAGTGCCTAGCTGACCAATCAGAGTGAAGGGTGTGGCTCCTCATTGTCCTGGGAAGGTATATACAGGGAGGTCAGAGGCAGAGATTCTGGGTTAGGCCACTTCATGGTGTCATCATGGCTACGGTAACCAGGAAGCCACGGCAGCCAAGAAGAGTTGCAGTGCGGTTTGCTTCCAGCATGAAAGGAAGAAAGAAGACCCTTTGGCAACGGAGATACAGAGGCAGTGTCAAGGTAAGATGATTCCATCGACACTCCCCAGGTTCTCCATTGACTTTGGTGCCCAAGACCTCTACACTGCCCTTGCCTGGCGCAAAAGTCCTCATCAGGCCACCTCCCTTTTCATGAAATCTCCCTTCCAACTCAGTTGTTATACTCTTTCCTCAAAACTCATACCCTTCTTTTGTCTTTCAAGGCACGAAATATGACCGTGAGCGTCAGAAGACCTCTAAAAGGAACCTTGAGAAAGAAAATCCGATCGTACGCCACTCCGTCGAAGAAGGTGAAGAAAACAAGAGAAGCAAACTGTTTTCTCCGTTCCTGTGCACGTGAGAACCTGAACCAAAGCCGCAAAAGGTACCAAACTAGGAGTCAGAGTCAAAGAAGGAGGCAGAATCAAAAGAGAAGATAAGCTCAGCCACCCCAGAATGAGAGACCCTGGAGAAGTACAACCTGGGCAGCCAGTAACTGAATAGAAAAGGTCAGACAGTTTAGAATTGTGTCTCCAGTGGTCTGCTTTCTTAGCAATGGTTAACCAGGAAAAGACTGACTCTCACACTAACATAGTAAACTGATGGCTGCGATTAAAATAAACATCGAATGGTGAGAAGATGATATTTGTGTGTGTGTGAATTTTCTGATGGGAAGGGAGGGAAGGAAGAAAAGAGGTGGGCACCTGAGTGGGGAGGGGTGTGCGGTCCCGAGAGATTGGGGGACAGACCCTGAGGTCCCCAGTTAGCCAGAGAGGAGAGGCCTGGACTGGGTCAGGAGTCTGCACTGAAGATGGCGAACCCTGCTTAGCAATTGATCTCAGCGGCAAGGAGTAGTGGTGTGGTGTTACTGCCATTGTTTGGGGTGTGGAATGACATTAGGGTCTAGATTGCCAGAACCCAGATGGGAAGAGGGTTTCACATGGGGATGGTGAATGTCATAGTTCCCCTGAGAGAGGCAGGCAGAAATCACATCCTGGCCACTTATGTCATCATGGGCTTTGTTGCATCACTCACCTTTGCTGTCAGCTAAAGGTGCTCAGGAGGCACAAAATGCTGATACAACTGAAACCCACAACCAGCACTCCCAAAGATTAAAATAATGTTTGGAGGGAACAGACCAAATATCACTTAGGCCACTGTTTTCCTAAGAAATTGGTGGGAGCAGTGTGTTCCCAAGGGCAGGGCAGTGGAGGTGGCCCAATCCCGGTGCAGAAGACAAACAGGATCACCACACACGGATAATCTTTTTGGGTGGTGGGCACCATGCAGTTTGTGGGATCTTAGTTCCCTGACCAGGGATTGAACCGGTTCCCCTTCCAGTGAAAGCATGGAGTCCTAACCCCTGGACAGCCAGAGAAGTCAGGACAGAGACTTTTGATACAAGTATTAACATGAGACTGAGTAAAAGCTGGTCTTATATGAATCATCATCCCCTAGTATTTCTAAATAACTACAGTCGTCAAACCTTCTTCCCCCAAAAAATCTTTTGTAGTCCAAGCTCTGCAAGTTTTTGTGGTTTAAATATAAGAGTACGGGGTATCTCATTTGAAGGCAAATTGGAAGTGGTCAAACAAGAGATGGCAAGGGTGAACGTCGACATTCTAGGAATCAGCGAACTAAAATGGACTGGAGTGGGTGAATTTAACTCAGATGACCATTATATCTAGTACTGCGGGCAGGAACTCCTCAGAAGACATGGAGTAGCCATCATAGTCAACAAAAGAGTCCGAAATGCAGTACTTGGACGCAATCTCACAAACGACAGAATGATCTCTGTTCGTCTCCAAGGCAAACCATTCAATAGCACAGTTATCCAAGTCTCTGCCCCAAGCAGTAACGCTGAAGAAACTGAAGTTGAACGGTTTTATGAAGACCTACAAGACCTTTCAGAACGAACCCCCCAAAAAGATGTCCTTTTCATTAGAGGGGTCTGGAATGCAAAAGTAGGAAGTCAAGAAACACCTGGAGCAACAGGCAAATTTGGCCTTGGAGTGCAGAATGAAGCAGGGCAAAGACTAATAGAGTTTCGCCAAGAAAATGCACTGGTCACAGCAAATACCCTCTTCCAACAACACAAGTAAGACTCTACACATGGACATCACCAGATGGTCAACACCGAAATCAGATTGATTATATCCTTTGCCGCCAAAGATGGAGAAGCTCTATACAGTCAACAAAAACAAGACCAGGAGCAGACTGTGGCTCAGGTCATGAACTCCTTATTACCAAATCCAGACTCAAATGGAAGAAAATAGGGAAAAACCACTAGAGCATTCAGGTAGGACTTCAATCAAATCCCTTATGCTTATGCAGTGGAAGTGAGAAATAGATTTAAGGGCCCAGATCTGATAGATAGAGTGCCTGATGAACTATGGAATGAGGTTGGTGACATTGTACAGGAGGCAGGGATCAAGACCACCCCCATGGAAAAGAAATGCAAAAAAGCACAATGGCTGTCTGGGGAGGCCTTACAAATAGCTGTAAAAAGAAGAGGAGCAAAAAGCAAAGGAGAAAAGCAAAGATATAAGCATCTGAATGCAGAGTTGGTGATGGACAGGGAGGCCTGGCGTGCTGTGACTCATGGGGTCACAAAGAGACGGACACGACTGAGCGACTGAAGCGAACTAACGGGGAAACACACATGACACCAAAGAATTTATGTCTATTTTTGCCATTAAATAAAACAAATGCAGACTAATGTGAGAAGGAACTTTATTTGACATGACAATGGTGAGAGGGCCATCGCCCACACAGCAAAAGTAATGGTGAAAATTCTCCAAGATAAGCTTCAACAGTACGTAGACCAAGAACATTCCGATGTTTAAGCTGCATTGAGAAAAGGCAGAGGAACAAGAGATGCAATTGCCAACATCGGTTGGTTCATAGAAAAAGCAAGAGACATCCAGAGAAACATCTACTTCTGCTTTGCCAACTATGCCACAGCATTTGACTGGTGGATCACATCAAATTGTGGGCAATACTCAAAGAGATCGGTATACCTGACCAACTTCCCTGACTCTTGAGTAATCTGTATGCACGTCAAGAAGCAACATTTAGAACTGGACATGGAACAATGACTGGTTCCAAACTGGGAAAGGAGTACATCAAGGCTGTACATGGTAACCTTGCTTACTTAACTTATATTCAGTGTACATCATGTAAATATCAGATTGGATGAAGCACAAGATGGAATGAAGATTGCCAGGAGAAATATGAATAAATTCAGAAATGCAGACAACACCACGCTTAAGGCAGAAAGCATAAAGAAACCAAAGACCATCTTGATGAGGGTGAAAGAGGATAGAGAGAAAGCTAACTTAAATCAACATCCGAAAAACCAAGGTCATGGCATCCGGTCCAATCATGTTATGGCAAATAGAGGGGGAGACAATGGAAACAGTGACAGACTTTATTTTCGTGGGCTTCAACATCACAGCAGATGCTGACTGCAGCCATGAAATTAAAAGTCACTTGCTCCATGGAAGAAAAGCCATGACTGACCCAGAAAGCATATCAAAAAGCAGAGACATCACTTTGCTGCCAGAGGTCCGTATGTCAAAGCGAAGGTTTTTTCAGTAGCCGAATATGGATGTGATTGTTAAACCATAAAGACAGCTGAGGACTGAATAATTGATGCTTTTGAACTGTGGTGGTAGAGCAGATTTCTTGAGAGTCCCTTGGCCTGCAAGGAAATCAAACCCGTCAACCCTAACGGAAATCAATCCTGATTATTCACTAGAAGGACTGACATTGTAGCTGAAACTCCAGTTCTTTGTCCACCTGATGCAAAGAACTGACTCATTGGAAAAGATTCTGATGCTGGCAAGGAATGAAGGCCAGAGGAGAAGGAGATGACAGAGGATGAGATGGTTGGATGGCATCGGGGATTCGATGGACTTGAGTTTCAGCAAGCTCTGGGAGTTGGTGATGGACAGGGAAGCCTGGTGTGCTGCAGTCCATGGGGCTGCACAGAGTCATGTCGGGAGCCACGTCAGGCGTTACTGACAAAATGGAGGCACGGCCCAAAGCCCCTCTCTTTCTCCCACAAGCACGGACCTGGGATGAAGCAGTTGGGCCTTGTGATTCTGAATTTTTCTTTCCTCTCCTTGGCTGAGTTGACTACAAAGGAACATTAAGGTTCTTAATGTTCTTGAGAGGAGCACGAGAAGGCAGAAAGCCTTGTCTGCAGCTGTGCTCAGAGAAAAATTCATAAAGCTAATCCCTGACATTTGTTCAAGGACTTTTACAAAAGAGTGTTCCAGGATGAGCAAAGAGGTCAGCTTGAGGCCACGGGAGGGATTGCTATCTGAAGCCTATTTGTGAGGAAAATGTTTATGGCAAAGGCATTTACTGAATTTAGAGCTTAGAAATAATTAAATAGTTAGAAGTTAAAGATTAAAGGAATGCTGTAATGGTAGCCTATTTTATTATAGCTGATAGATTTAGGAAATTTAAAGATACTAATAGCTAGAAGCCTTTTTAAGAGATAGTGAGCTCAGGATGTTAGGGGCAAATAGGATTTAGAAAGATAAGAAACAAACGGAGGAATGTAGCATGAGTTACAATATAATCACAAGTTAACGATAGGACACATTAAGAGGAAGTAGATAATAGATGGTAAAGCTGAGTCCGAGAGAATCGCTGAAGCAGGAACTCTGTTTGAAGAGCAACAATGATTTATGGAGATAATCAATCTGAATGTGATAAGAAAACTGAAAATGTCAAACTTCTGACCTAATGCTTTTGTAAAAGTATAAAAGAAAACCTTAAACTTGAAATAAATGTGCAGTCCAGGAAAACTGAGAGGCTGCGTGGTTACTCGCGGACACCATCTCTCCCTTCAGATTGAATCCCTGGCTGCTGGAGCTGGACTCTGGCAGAGTCGGGCACAACTGAACGACTGAAAAGAACTGATTGCAATAGGGAGAATGTTTTGAACACACGTTCTTAACATGTCTCAAAATGGAAGAGAAAATGATATTTCTTTAACATGAAAGGATAAGCAGGGTGAGCAACAACTCTGTGTGTGTGTGTGTGAGTTTGTGTATCTGTGTGTGTGTGTGTATGTGTGTGTGTGTGTGTGTGTCTGTGAGAGATGGGGCAAGAGGTGGGGATGGATGAACAGACAGCTTGATGGAGCAGTGTGACAGGAAGTGTTTCTTTCTGTAGTGAGCTGATTCTTAGAATGAGCTGTTAAGGGAGCCAGAAAGGTCTGACGCTTAGTGCTTGCTCAAGCTTGGGGGAAAGCTGAAGTTCAGAGGAGAGAAGGTTGGTTAAAGCTTAGCCAAGCCAAATCAGTGGGTATATTATGGATGACTGTGAGCACTTGGCCAGTCTCTGCTGTTGTTTAAGAGAGGCAAAGTCAGCCCTTAGACAGTATTGTTGTTACCAAAATTGCCAGTCCATGTGCTTGATGCAGAATGAGGCCCATCAAAACTTAAGGTTTGAGTTTGGGACAGGGAAAGGTTTATTACAGATTCATACAAGGATGAGGGTGGCTCTTGCCCTAAGAACCCAAAGTTACTGAACGTGTTCAGTAAGTATGTTTAACAGCACAGGTTAGAGAAAGTTGTGGTAAGTTGTTTGAGACTTCGTGGTGGCACACCCTTTGTGCTTAAGGTTAGGTCATGGTCAGGTAATGATGTTCCTAAATATCTCTATCAGATGGATGTCATTTTCTGTCCTGACAAGAGAGGGCAAAGTCTCAAGGAACAACTTTCCCCATGAAATGTCCCATCCTGGTCAAACAGAAACAGGTTTCAATTGGCAGCTCCTTCAGGGCAAGCTTCCCATATTCTACCCAGCTCTCATCCTCGATGGAGCCCGGTACCCAACACAATAGGTCCTGTCTCCTCAAGCTGTCCAACTGAGGAGACCAGTTCTCACAGACTGAGACCCAGAAAGATGGCCACCTGCTATTAAGTTGCAGAGACAGGGATGGGGGAGAGGTTCACCGCTCCTCACGGCCTGGGCCAAGGCTAGTGGAGGGACTTAGTGAGGGCTCTGAATCACTAAAGGATGTAGTCCCCAGTCTATTCCCTGGGACCATCCAGCTCACCCACTGGCGCAACGTTGGGTGATCTCCAGGCCCTCCAAAAGCATGCCAGAATCTCTCTTCTCTCACTTTCCACCTGATGACCACCACACCACCCTTACTTAATCACTTCCCCAATGGTCCCTCATTGACAGTAACTGTGGGCAGGGCCCACTGAGGTGTTGATCAATAGCTGAGCAGGACAATGAATGGCCACTCCTTGACAGTTGGCGGCTTGTAAATGGGGCCACCTGAGGCACCAAGCAAGGCTGAGCCACACCTGTTGCCTAGGAACAGGGTGGGTTGAAAAGAAGCACACCAATGGAGAACGGCATAGGGCTGTGCTCACTCTGCTCTGTTACACTGTGCATAGAATAAGAATCACTGTGAGGTTAAGGTTTGTCAAAGTCGTTCTCAAGGTGGGCTGGCTTTCACATTCTTGTTGGCTTTGAAATATTAGCTATGCTATATGCGGCACATGTGATCATATGGCAGCTGTGGGAGGGGCATATAGATGAGCACGGCTCACAGGCATGCCTGGCAATACAATGAAAACAATGATGTACCAAAGTTAAAGAAGCCTGTGAAATCAAATCCTGATTAGGAACAGAGTCAATTAAACAGAGTAAAGCACACTGGACCCAACGTCTCCTTAGGTAACAGAGCAGCATGAGCACAGCCCTTAGCAGGTAGCCATTGCTGTGCCTGATGACTCCACATCCTGTTACTCAGCAACCGGTCTTGCCTAGCGATTGGACAGTGCAACCCTGGGCCCTGCCCATAAGCAACCAACTATCAATGAGGTACCTACTGGTACTTCTCCTGCTCAGCTATTGGTCAGCTCCACAGTGGGCCCTATCTGATGATCACTGTGAATGTGGGCCCACTGGGGAAGTGACTCACTCAAGAGTTAGGGGCAGAGTGGTAAACGGACTCTTGCCTTTGGGCACCTTCCTTTTCTTTTCTTCATTTTTTTGTAAATCGGGAATGTATTTCTGGTAGATGGGGCAAGGTGAGTTTCCCTCCTCAATATGAGAGTTGAAGTGTCCCCAACAATATTAGTGGAGGAGGCATTTAACACTTTCTTTGCTCTGAAGTGTAATCTTATGGAGACGGTGTATAGATCTTGGGGCAAGGGACTGAAGATGCACCAAGCCTTGGGGTCTCTAAAGCTCATTGGAGTAGAAAAAACTTCCAACCTGTTCTTAATTACCTGCTTGTTCTTCAGTTCCTTAAGCCCCTCAAGAACCCCTGATAGGAAGAGGGTGGTCTAAAGATGAAGTGACTAGAGGACTCTGAAGTGCTGAAATGGGATGAAAAGTGTTTGGCAGAGGTTCATACAGGGATGGAGGGGGCAGGAGTGTGGAAGGGGGACATCCAAGTCCAAGAATAAAGGGCACTGAAGGAAAGTCTGAGGGTCATGAGAAGAAACACCATGCCCCTGAATCACCACTCCCCAGAATCAAACACACAGAGGGGTCAAGGGTGGGAAAGGTGTATCATGGCCTCCCTCAGCACCCACTAACCCATGTTGATGGGCACAGTGGTACATTGTGATGTCTAAGACCCCAAAGCCACCATTGGCTGGGGGAGTGCCTAGCTGACCAATCAGAGTGAAGGGTGTGGCTCCTCATTGTCCTGGGAAGGTATATATAGGGAGGTCAGAGGCAGAGATTCTGGGTTAGGCCACTTCATGGTGTCATCATGGCTACGGTAACCAGGAAGCCACGGCAGCCAAGAAGAGTTGCAGTGCGGTTTGCTTCCAGCATGAAAGGAAGAAAGAAGACCCTTTGGCAACGGAGATACAGAGGCAGTGTCAAGGTAAGATGATTCCATCGACACTCCCCAGGTTCTCCATTGACTTTGGTGCCCAAGACCTCTACACTGCCCTTGCCTGGCGCAAAAGTCCTCATCAGGCCACCTCCCTTTTCATGAAATCTCCCTTCCAACTCAGTTGTTATACTCTTTCCTCAAAACTCATACCCTTCTTTTGTCTTTCAAGGCACGAAATATGACCGTGAGCGTCAGAAGACCTCTAAAAGGAACCTTGAGAAAGAAAATCCGATCGTACGCCACTCCGTCGAAGAAGGTGAAGAAAACAAGAGAAGCAAACTGTTTTCTCCGTTCCTGTGCACGTGAGAACCTGAACCAAAGCCGCAAAAGGTACCAAACTAGGAGTCAGAGTCAAAGAAGGAGGCAGAATCAAAAGAGAAGATAAGCTCAGCCACCCCAGAATGAGAGACCCTGGAGAAGTACAACCTGGGCAGCCAGTAACTGAATAGAAAAGGTCAGACAGTTTAGAATTGTGTCTCCAGTGGTCTGCTTTCTTAGCAATGGTTAACCAGGAAAAGACTGACTCTCACACTAACATAGTAAACTGATGGCTGCGATTAAAATAAACATCGAATGGTGAGAAGATGATATTTGTGTGTGTGTGAATTTTCTGATGGGAAGGGAGGGAAGGAAGAAAAGAGGTGGGCACCTGAGTGGGGAGGGGTGCGCGGTCCCGAGAGATTGGGGGACAGACCCTGAGGTCCCCAGTTAGCCAGAGAGGAGAGGCCTGGACTGGGTCAGGAGTCTGCACTGAAGATGGCGAACCCTGCTTAGCAATTGATCTCAGCGGCAAGGAGTAGTGGTGTGGTGTTACTGCCATTGTTTGGGGTGTGGAATGACATTAGGGTCTAGATTGCCAGAACCCAGATGGGAAGAGGGTTTCACATGGGGGTGGTGAATGTCATAGTTCCCCTGAGAGAGGCAGGCAGAAATCACATCCTGGCCACTTATGTCATAATGGGCTTTGTTGCATCACTCACCTTTGCTGTCAGCTAAAGGTGCTCAGGAGGCACAAAATGCTGATACAACTGAAACCCACAACCAGCACTCCCAAAGATTAAAATAATGTTTGGAGGGAACAGACCAAATATCACTTAGGCCACTGTTTTCCTAAGAAATTGGTGAGAGCAGTGTGTTCCCAAGGGCAGGGCAGTGGAGGTGGCCCAATCCCGGTGCAGAAGACAAACAGGATCACCACACACGGATAATCTTTTTGGGTGGTGGGCACCATGCAGTTTGTGGGATCTTAGTTCCCTGACCAGGGATTGAACCGGTTCCCCTTCCAGTGAAAGCATGGAGTCCTAACCCCTGGACAGCCAGAGAAGTCAGGACAGAGACTTTTGATACAAGTATTAACATGAGACTGAGTAAAAGCTGGTCTTATATGAATCATCATCCCCTAGTATTTCTAAATAACTACAGTCGTCAAACCTTCTTCCCCAAAAAAATCTTTTGTAGTCCAAGCTCTGCAAGTTTTTGTGGTTTAAATATAAGAGTATGGGGTATCTCATTTGAAGGCAAATTGGAAGTGGTCAAACAAGAGATGGCAAGGGTGAACGTCGACATTCTAGGAATCAGCGAACTAAAATGGACTGGAATGGGTGAATTTAACTCAGATGACCATTATATCTAGTACTGCGGGCAGGAACTCCTCAGAAGACATGGAGTAGCCATCATAGTCAACAAAAGAGTCCGAAATGCAGTACTTGGACGCAATCTCACAAACGACAGAATGATCTCTGTTCGTCTCCAAGGCAAACCATTCAATAGCACAGTTATCCAAGTCTCTGCCCCAAGCAGTAACGCTGAAGAAACTGAAGTTGAACGGTTTTATGAAGACCTACAAGACCTTTTAGAATGAACCCCCCAAAAAGATGTCCTTTTCATTAGAGGGGTCTGGAATGCAAAAGTAGGAAGTCAAGAAACACCTGGAGCAACAGGCAAATTTGGCCTTGGAGTGCAGAATGAAGCAGGGCAAAGACTAATAGAGTTTCGCCAAGAAAATGCACTGGTCACAGCAAATACCCTCTTCCAACAACACAAGTAAGACTCTACACATGGACATCACCAGATGGTCAACACCGAAATCAGATTGATTATATCCTTTGCCGCCAAAGATGGAGAAGCTCTATACAGTCAACAAAAACAAGACCAGGAGCAGACTGTGGCTCAGGTCATGAACTCCTTATTACCAAATCCAGACTCAAATGGAAGAAAATAGGGAAAAACCACTAGAGCATTCAGGTATGACTTCAATCAAATCCCTTATGCTTATGCAGTGGAAGTGAGAAATAGATTTAAGGGCCCAGATCTGATAGATAGAGTGCCTGATGAACTATGGAATGAGGTTGGTGACATTGTACAGGAGGCAGGGATCAAGACCACCCCCATGGAAAAGAAATGCAAAAAAGCACAATGGCTGTCTGGGGAGGCCTTACAAATAGCTGTGAAAAGAAGAGGAGCAAAAAGCAAAGGAGAAAAGCAAAGATATAAGCATCTGAATGCAGAGTTGGTGATGGACAGGGAGGCCTGGCGTGCTGTGACTCATGGGGTCACAAAGAGTCGGACACGACTGAGCGACTGAAGCGAACTAACGGGGAAACA
Source organism: Capricornis sumatraensis (assembly GCF_032405125.1). NCBI lineage: Eukaryota > Metazoa > Chordata > Mammalia > Artiodactyla > Bovidae > Capricornis > Capricornis sumatraensis. Next base: position 60,073,786 of record NC_091092.1, on the reverse strand, counting down.
CACATAACACCAAAGAATTTATGTCTATTTTTTCCATTAAATAAAACAAATGCAGACTAATGTGAGAAGGAACTGTATTTGACACGACAATGGTGAGAGGGCCATCGCCCACACAGCAAAAGTAATGGTGAAAATTCTCCAAGATAAGCTTCAACAGTACGTAGACCAAGAACATTCCGATGTTTAAGCTGCATTGAGAAAAGGCAGAGGAACAAGAGATGCAATTGCCAACATCGGTTGGTTCATAGAAAAAGCAAGAGACATCCAGAGAAACATCTACTTCTGCTTTGCCAACTATGCCACAGCATTTGACTGGTGGATCACATCAAATTGTGGGCAATACTCAAAGAGATCGGTATACCTGACCAACTTCCCTGACTCTTGAGTAATCTGTATGCACGTCAAGAAGCAACATTTAGAACTGGACATGGAACAATGACTGGTTCCAAACTGGGAAAGGAGTACATCAAGGCTGTACATTGTAACCTTGCTTACTTAACTTATATTCAGAGTACATCATGTAAATATCAGATTGGATGAAGCACAAGATGGAATGAAGATTGCCAGGAGAAATATGAATAAATTCAGAAATGCAGACAACACCACGCTTAAGGCAGAAAGCATAAAGAAACCAAAGACCATCTTGATGAGGGTGAAAGAGGATAGAGAGAAAGCTAACTTAAATCAACATCCGAAAAACCAAGGTCATGGCATCCGGTCCAATCATGTTATGGCAAATAGAGGGGGAGACAATGGAAACAGTGACAGACTTTATTTTCGTGGGCTTCAACATCACAGCAGATGCTGACTGCAGCCATGAAATTAAAAGTCACTTGCTCCATGGAAGAAAAGCCATGACTGACCCAGAAAGCATATCAAAAAGCAGAGACATCACTTTGCTGCCAGAGGTCCGTATGTCAAAGCGAAGGTTGTTTCAGTAGCCGAATATGGATGTGATTGTTAGACCATAAAGACAGCTGAGGACTGAATAATTGATGCTTTTGAACTGTGGTGGTAGAGAAGATTTCTTGAGAGTCCCTTGGCCTGCAAGGAAATCAAACCCGTCAACCCTAACGGAAATCAATCCTGATTATTCACTAGAAGGACTGACATTGTAGCTGAAACTCCAGTTCTTTGTCCACCTGATGCAAAGAACTGACTCATTGGAAAAGATTCTGATGCTGGCAAGGAATGAAGGCCAGAGGAGAAGGAGATGACAGAGGATGAGATGGTTGCATGGCATCGGGGATTCGATGGACTTGAGTTTCAGCAAGCTCTGGGAGTTGGTGATGGACAGGGAAGCCTGGTGTGCTGCAGTCCATGGGGCTGCACAGAGTCATGTCGGGAGCCACGTCAGGCGTTACTGACAAAATGGAGGCACGGCCCAAAGCCCCTCTCTTTCTCCCACAAGCACGGACCTGGGATGAAGCAGTTGGGCCTTGTGATTCTGACTTTTTCTTTCCTCTCCTTGGCTGAGTTGACTACAAAGGAACATTAAGGTTCTTAATGTTCTTGAGAGGAGCACGAGAAGGCAGAAAGCCTTGTCTGCAGCTGTGCTCAGAGAAAAATTCATAAAGCTAATCCCTGACATTTGTTCAAGGACTTTTACAAAAGAGTGTTCCAGGATGAGCAAAGAGGTCAGCTTGAGGCCACGGGAGGGATTGCTATCTGAAGCCTATTTGTGAGGAAAATGTTTATGGCAAAGGCATTTACTGAATTTAGAGTTTAGAAATAATTAAATAGTTAGAAGTTAAAGATTTAAGGAATGCTGTAATGGTAGCATATTTTATTATAGCTGATAGATTTAGGAAATTTAAAGATACTAATAGCTAGAAGCCTTTTTAAGAGATAGTGAGATCAGGATGTTAGGGGCAAATAGGATTTAGAAAGATAAGAAACAAACGGAGGAATGTAGCATGAGTTACAATATAATCACAAGTTAACGATAGGACACATTAAGAGGAAGTAGATAATAGATGGTAAAGCTGAGTCCGAGAGAATCGCTGAAGCAGGAACTCTGTTTGAAGAGCAACAATGATTTATGGAGATAATAAATCTGAATATGATAAGAAAACTGAAAATGTCAAACTTCTGACCTAATGCTTTTGTAAAAGTATAAAAGAAAACCTTAAACTTGAAATAAATGTGCAGTCCAGGAAAACTGAGAGGCTGCGTGGTTACTCGCGGACACCATCCCTCCCTTCAGATTGAATCCCTGGCTGCTGGAGCTGGACTCTGGCAGAGTCAGGCACAACTGAACGACTGAAAAGAACTGATTGCAATAGGGAGAATGTTTTGAACACACGTTCTTAACATGTCTCAAAATGGAAGAGAAAATGATATTTCTTTAACATGAAAGGATAAGCAGGGTGAGCAACAACTCTGTGTGTGTGTGTGTGTGTGAGTTTGTGTATCTGTGTGTGTGTGTATGTGTGTGTGTGTGTGTGTGTGTGTGTGTGTGGGTCTGTGAGAGATGGGGCAAGAGGTGGGGATGGATGAACAGACAGCTTGATGGAGCAGTGTGACAGGAAGTGTTTCTTTCTGTAGTGAGCTGATTCTTAGAATGAGCTGTTAAGGGAGCCAGAAAGGTCTGACGCTTAGTGCTTGCTCAAGCTTGGGGGAAAGCTGAAGTTCAGAGGAGAGAAGGTTGGTTAAAGCTTAGCCAAGCCAAATCAGTGGGTATATTATGGATGACTGTGAGCACTTGGCCAGTCTCTGCTGTTGTTTAAGAGAGGCAAAGTCAGCCCTTAGACAGTATTGTTGTTACCAAAATTGCCAGTCCATGTGCTTGATGCAGAATGAGGCCCATCAAAACTTAAGGTTTGAGTTTGGGATAGGGAAAGGTTTATTACAGATTCATACAAGGATGAGGGTGGCTCTTGCCCTAAGAACCCAAAGTTACTGAACGTGTTCAGTAAGTATGTTTAACAGCAAAGGTTAGAGAAAGTTGTGGTAAGTTGTTTGAGACTTCGTGGTGTCACACCCTTTGTGCTTAAGGTTAGGTCATGGTCAGGTAATGATGTTCCTAAATATCTCTATCAGATGGATGTCATTTTCTGTCCTGACAAGAGAGGGCAAAGTCTCAAGGAACAACTTTCCCCATGAAATGTCCCATCCTGGTCAAACAGAAACAGGTTTCAGTTGGCAGCTCCTTCAGGGCAAGCTTCCCATATTCTACCCAGCTCTCATCCTCGATGGAGCCAGGTACCCAACACAATAGGTCCTGTCTCCTCAAGCTGTCCAACTGAGGAGACCAGTTCTCACAGACTGAGACCCAGAAAGATGGCCACCTGCTATTAAGTTGCAGAGACAGGGATGGGGGAGAGGTTCACCGCTCCTCACGGCCTGGGCCAAGGCTAGTGGAGGGACTTAGTGAGGGCTCTGAATCACTAAAGGATGTAGTCCCCAGTCTATTCCCTGGGACCATCCAGCTCACCCACTGGCGCAACGTTGGGTGATCTCCAGGCCCTCCAAAAGCATGCCAGAATCTCTCTTCTCTCACTTTCCACCTGATGACCACCACACCACCCTTACTTAATCACTTCCCCAATGGTCCCTCATTGACAGTAACTGTGGGCAGGGCCTACTGAGGTGTTAATCAATAGCTGAGCAGGACGATGAATGGCCACTCCTTAACAGTTGGCGGCTTGTAAATGGGGCCACCTGAGGCACCAAGCAAGGCTGAGCCACACCTGTTGCCTAGGAACAGGGTGGGTTGAAAAGAAGCACACCAATGGCGAACTGCATAGGGCTGTGCTCACTCTGCTCTGTTACACTGTGCATAGAATAAGAATCACTGTGAGGTTAAGGTTTGTCAAAGTCGTTCTCAAGGTGGGCTGGCTTTCACATTCTTGTTGGCTTTGAAATATTAGCTATGCTATATGCGGCACATGTGATCATGTGGCAGCTGTGGGAGGGGCATATAGATGAGCACGGCTCACAGGCATGCCTGGCAATACAATGAAAAGAATGATGTACCAAAGTTAAAGAAGCCTGTGAAATCAAATCCTGATTAGGAACAGAGTCAATTAAATAGAGTAAAGCACACTGGACCCAACGTCCCCTTAGGTAACAGAGCAGCATGAGCACAGCCCTTAGCAGGTAGCCATTGCTGTGCCTGATGACTCCACATCCTGTTACTAAGCAACCGGTCTTGCCTAGCGATTGGACAGTGCAACCCTGGGCCCTGCCCATAAGCAACCAACTATCAATGAGGTACCTACTGGTACTTCTCCTGCTCAGCTATTGGTCAGCTCCACAGTGGGCCCTATCTGATGATCACTGTTAATGTGGGCCCACTGGGGAAGTGACTCACTCAAGAGTTAGGGGCAGAGTGGTAAACGGACTCTTGCCTTTGGGCACCTTCCTTTTCTTTTCTTCATTTTTTTGTAAATCGGGAATGTATTTCTGGTAGATGGGGCAAGGTGAGTTTCCCTCGTCAATATGAGTGTTGAAGTGTCCCCAACAATATTAGTGGAGGAGGCATTTAACACTTTCTTTGCTCTAAAGTGTAATCTTATGGAGACGGTGTATAGATCTTGGGGCAACGGAGTGAAGATGCACCAAGCCTTGGGGTCTCTAAAGCTCATTGGAGTAGAAAAAACTTCCAACCTGTTCTTAATTACCTGCTTGTTCTTCAGTTCCTTAAGCCCCTCAAGAACCCCTGATAGGAAGAGGGTGGTCTAAAGATGAAGTGACTAGAGGACTCTGAAGTGCTGAAATGGGATGAAAAGTGTTTGGAAGAGGTTCATACAGGGATGGAGGGGGCAGGAGTGTGGAAGGGGGACATCCAAGTCCAAGAATAAAGGGCACTGAAGGAAAGTCTGAGGGTCATGAGAAGAAACACCATGCCCCTGAATCACCACTCCCCAGAATCAAACACACAGAGGGGTCAAGGGTGGGAAAGGTGTATCATGGCCTCCCTCAGCACCCACTAACCCATGTTGATGGGCACAGTGGTACATTGTGATGTCTAAGACCCCAAAGCCACCATTGGCTGGGGGAGTGCCTAGCTGACCAATCAGAGTGAAGGGTGTGGCTCCTCATTGTCCTGGGAAGGTATATATAGGGAGGTCAGAGGCAGAGATTCTGGGTTAGGCCACTTCATGGTGTCATCATGGCTACGGTAACCAGGAAGCCACGGCAGCCAAGAAGAGTTGCAGTGCGGTTTGCTTCCAGCATGAAAGGAAGAAAGAAGACCCTTTGGCAACGGAGATACAGAGGCAGTGTCAAGGTAAGATGATTCCATCGACACTCCCCAGGTTCTCCATTGACTTTGGTGCCCAAGACCTCTACACTGCCCTTGCCTGGCGCAAAAGTCCTCATCAGGCCACCTCCCTTTTCATGAAATCTCCCTTCCAACTCAGTTGTTATACTCTTTCCTCAAAACTCATACCCTTCTTTTGTGTTTCAAGGCACGAAATATGACCGTGAGCGTCAGAAGACCTCTAAAAGGAACCTTGAGAAAGAAAATCCGATCGTACGCCACTCCGTCGAAGAAGGTGAAGAAAACAAGAGAAGCAAACTGTTTTCTCCGTTCCTGTGCACGTGAGAACCTGAACCAAAGCCGCAAAAGGTACCAAACTAGGAGTCAGAGTCAAAGAAGGAGGCAGAATCAAAAGAGAAGATAAGCTCAGCCACCCCAGAATGAGAGACCCTGGAGAAGTACAACCTGGGCAGCCAGTAACTGAATAGAAAAGGTCAGACAGTTTAGAATTGTGTCTCCAGTGGTCTGCTTTCTTAGCAATGGTTAACCAGGAAAAGACTGACTCTCACACTAACATAGTAAACTGATGGCTGCGATTAAAATAAACATCGAATGGTGAGAAGATGATATTTGTGTGTGTGTGAATTTTCTGATGGGAAGGGAGGGAAGGAAGAAAAGAGGTGGGCACCTGAGTGGGGAGGGGTGCGCGGTCCCGAGAGATTGGGGGACAGACCCTGAGGTCCCCAGTTAGCCAGAGAGGAGAGGCCTGGACTGGGTCAGGAGTCTGCACTGAAGATGGCGAACCCTGCTTAGCAATTGATCTCAGCGGCAAGGAGTAGTGGTGTGGTGTTACTGCCATTGTTTGGGGTGTGGAATGACATTAGGGTCTAGATTGCCAGAACCCAGATGGGAAGAGGGTTTCACATGGGGATGGTGAATGTCATAGTTCCCCTGAGAGAGGCAGGCAGAAATCACATCCTGGCCACTTATGTCATAATGGGCTTTGTTGCATCACTCACCTTTGCTGTCAGCTAAAGGTGCTCAGGAGGCACAAAATGCTGATACAACTGAAACCCACAACCAGCACTCCCAAAGATTAAAATAATGTTTGGAGGGAACAGACCAAATATCACTTAGGCCACTGTTTTCCTAAGAAATTGGTGGGAGCAGTGTGTTCCCAAGGGCAGGGCAGTGGAGGTGGCCCAATCCCGGTGCAGAAGACAAACAGGATCACCACACACGGATAATCTTTTTGGGTGGTGGGCACCATGCAGTTTGTGGGATCTTAGTTCCCTGACCAGGGATTGAACCGGTTCCCCTTCCAGTGAAAGCATGGAGTCCTAACCCCTGGACAGCCAGAGAAGTCAGGACAGAGACTTTTGATACAAGTATTAACATGAGACTGAGTAAAAGCTGGTCTTATATGAATCATCATCCCCTAGTATTTCTAAATAACTACAGTCGTCAAACCTTCTTCCCCCAAAAAATCTTTTGTAGTCCAAGCTCTGCAAGTTTTTGTGGTTTAAATATAAGAGTATGGGGTATCTCATTTGAAGGCAAATTGGAAGTGGTCAAACAAGAGATGGCAAGGGTGAACGTCGACATTCTAGGAATCAGCGAACTAAAATGGACTGGAATGGGTGAATTTAACTCAGATGACCATTATATCTAGTACTGCGGGCTGGAACTCCTCAGAAGACATGGAGTAGCCATCATAGTCAACAAAAGAGTCCGAAATGCAGTACTTGGACGCAATCTCACAAACGACAGAATGATCTCTGTTCGTCTCCAAGGCAAACCATTCAATAGCACAGTTATCCAAGTCTCTGCCCCAAGCAGTAACGCTGAAGAAACTGAAGTTGAACGGTTTTATGAAGACCTACAAGACCTTTTAGAACGAACCCCCCAAAAAGATGTCCTTTTCATTAGAGGGGTCTGGAATGCAAAAGTAGGAAGTCAAGAAACACCTGGAGCAACAGGCAAATTTGGCCTTGGAGTGCAGAATGAAGCAGGGCAAAGACTAATAGAGTTTCGCCAAGAAAATGCACTGGTCACAGCAAATACCCTCTTCCAACAACACAAGTAAGACTCTACACATGGACATCACCAGATGGTCAACACCGAAATCAGATTGATTATATCCTTTGCCGCCAAAGATGGAGAAGCTCTATACAGTCAACAAAAACAAGACCAGGAGCAGACTGTGGCTCAGGTCATGAACTCCTTATTACCAAATCCAGACTCAAATGGAAGAAAATAGGGAAAAACCACTAGAGCATTCAGGTATGACTTCAATCAAATCCCTTATGCTTATGCAGTGGAAGTGAGAAATAGATTTAAGGGCCCAGATCTGATAGATAGAGTGCCTGATGAACTATGGAATGAGGTTGGTGACATTGTACAGGAGGCAGGGATCAAGACCACCCCCATGGAAAAGAAATGCAAAAAAGCACAATGGCTGTCTGGGGAGGCCTTACAAATAGCTGTGAAAAGAAGAGGAGCAAAAAGCAAAGGAGAAAAGCAAAGATATAAGCATCTGAATGCAGAGTTGGTGATGGACAGGGAGGCCTGGCGTGCTGTGACTCATGGGGTCACAAAGAGACGGACACGACTGAGCGACTGAAGTGAACTAAAGGGGAAACACACATGACACCAAAGAATTTATGTCAATTTTTTCCATTAAATAAAACAAATGCAGACTAATGTGAGAAGGAACTTTATTTGACATGACAATGGTGAGAGGGCCATCGCCCACACAGCAAAAGTAATGGTGAAAATTCTCCAAGATAAGCTTCAACAGTACGTAGACCAAGAACATTCCGATGTTTAAGCTGCATTGAGAAAAGGCAGAGGAACAAGAGATGCAATTGCCAACATCGGTTGGTTCATAGAAAAAGCAAGAGACATCCAGAGAAACATCTACTTCTGCTTTGCCAACTATGCCACAGCATTTGACTGGTGGATCACATCAAATTGTGGGCAATACTCAAAGAGATCGGTATACCTGACCAACTTCCCTGACTCTTGAGTAATCTGTATGCACGTCAAGAAGCAACATTTAGAACTGGACATGGAACAATGACTGGTTCCAAACTGGGAAAGGAGTACATCAAGGCTGTACATTGTAACCTTGCTTACTTAACTTATATTCAGAGTACATCATGTAAATATCAGATTGGATGAAGCACAAGATGGAATGAAGATTGCCAGGAGAAATATGAATAAATTCAGAAATGCAGACAACACCACGCTTAAGGCAGAAAGCATAAAGAAACCAAAGACCATCTTGATGAGGGTGAAAGAGGATAGAGAGAAAGCTAACTTAAATCAACATCCGAAAAACCAAGGTCATGGCATCCGGTCCAATCATGTTATGGCAAATAGAGGGGGAGACAATGGAAACAGTGACAGACTTTATTTTCGTGGGCTTCAACATCACAGCAGATGCTGACTGCAGCCATGAAATTAAAAGTCACTTGCTCCATGGAAGAAAAGCCATGACTGACCCAGAAAGCATATCAAAAAGCAGAGACATCACTTTGCTGCCAGAGGTCCGTATGTCAAAGCGAAGGTTTTTTCAGTAGCCGAATATGGATGTGATTGTTAAACCATAAAGACAGCTGAGGACTGAATAATTGATGCTTTTGAACTGTGGTGGTAGAGCAGATTTCTTGAGAGTCCCTTGGCCTGCAAGGAAATCAAACCCGTCAACCCTAACGGAAATCAATCCTGATTATTCACTAGAAGGACTGACATTGTAGCTGAAACTCCAGTTCTTTGTCCACCTGATGCAAAGAACTGACTCATTGGAAAAGATTCTGATGCTGGCAAGGAATGAAGGCCAGAGGAGAAGGAGATGACAGAGGATGAGATGGTTGGATGGCATCGGGGATTCGATGGACTTGAGTTTCAGCAAGCTCTGGGAGTTGGTGATGGACAGGGAAGCCTGGTGTGCTGCAGTCCATGGGGCTGCACAGAGTCATGTCGGGAGCCACGTCAGGCGTTACTGACAAAATGGAGGCACGGCCCAAAGCCCCTCTCTTTCTCCCACAAGCACAGACCTGGGATGAAGCAGTTGGGCCTTGTGATTCTGACTTTTTCTTTCCTCTCCTTGGCTGAGTTGACTACAAAGGAACATTAAGGTTCTTAATGTTCTTGAGAGGAGCACGAGAAGGCAGAAAGCCTTGTCTGCAGCTGTGCTCAGAGAAAAATTCATAAAGCTAATCCCTGACATTTGTTCAAGGACTTTTACAAAAGAGTGTTCCAGGATGAGCAAAGAGGTCAGCTTGAGGCCACGGGAGGGATTGCTATCTGAAGCCTATTTGTGAGGAAAATGTTTATGGCAAAGGCATTTACTGAATTTAGAGCTTAGAAATAATTAAATAGTTAGAAGTTAAAGATTAAAGGAATGCTGTAAGGGTAGCATATTTTATTATAGCTGATAGATTTAGGAAATTTAAAGATACTAATAGCTAGAAGCCTTTTTAAGAGATAGTGAGCTCAGGATGTTAGGGGCAAATAGGATTTAGAAAGATAAGAAACAAACGGAGGAATGTAGCATGAGTTACAATATAATCACAAGTTAACGATAGGACACATTAAGAGGAAGTAGATAATAGATGGTAAAGCTGAGTCCGAGAGAATCGCTGAAGCAGGAACTCTGTTTGAAGAGCAACAATGATTTATGGAGATAATCAATCTGAATGTGATAAGAAAACTGAAAATGTCAAACTTCTGACCTAATGCTTTTGTAAAAGTATAAAAGAAAACCTTAAACTTGAAATAAATGTGCAGTCCAGGAAAACTGAGAGGCTGCGTGGTTACTCGCGGACACCATCTCTCCCTTCAGATTGAATCCCTGGCTGCTGGAGCTGGACTCTGGCAGAGTCGGGCACAACTGAACGACTGAAAAGAACTGATTGCAATAGGGAGAATGTTTTGAACACACGTTCTTAACATGTCTCAAAATGGAAGAGAAAATGATATTTCTTTAACATGAAAGGATAAGCAGGGTGAGCAACAACTCTGTGTGTGTGTGTGTGTGTGTGAGTTTGTGTATCTGTGTGTGTGTGTGTATGTTTGTGTGTGTGTGTGTGTCTGTGAGAGATGGGGCAAGAGGTGGGGATGGATGAACAGACAGCTTGATGGAGCAGTGTGACAGGAAGTGTTTCTTTCTGTAGTGAGCTGATTCTTAGAATGAGCTGTTAAGGGAGCCAGAAAGGTCTGACGCTTAGTGCTTGCTCAAGCTTGGGGGAAAGCTGAAGTTCAGAGGAGAGAAGGTTGGTTAAAGCTTAGCCAAGCCAAATCAGTGGGTATATTATGGATGACTGTGAGCACTTGGCCAGTCTCTGCTGTTGTTTAAGAGAGGCAAAGTCAGCCCTTAGACAGTATTGTTGTTACCAAAATTGCCAGTCCATGTGCTTGATGCAGAATGAGGCCCATCAAAACTTAAGGTTTGAGTTTGGGACAGGGAAAGGTTTATTACAGATTCATACAAGGATGAGGGTGGCTCTTGCCCTAAGAACCCAAAGTTACTGAACGTGTTCAGTAAGTATGTTTAACAGCAAAGGTTAGAGAAAGTTGTGGTAAGTTGTTTGAGACTTCGTGGTGTCACACCCTTTGTGCTTAAGGTTAGGTCATGGTCAGGTAATGATGTTCCTAAATATCTCTATCAGATGGATGTCATTTTCTGTCCTGACAAGAGAGGGCAAAGTCTCAAGGAACAACTTTCCCCATGAAATGTCCCATCCTGGTCAAACAGAAACAGGTTTCAATTGGCAGCTCCTTCAGGGCAAGCTTCCCATATTCTACCCAGCTCTCATCCTCGATGGAGCCAGGTACCCAACACAATAGGTCCTGTCTCCTCAAGCTGTCCAACTGAGGAGACCAGTTCTCACAGACTGAGACCCAGAAATATGGCCACCTGCTATTAAGTTGCAGAGACAGGGATGGGGGAGAGGTTCACCGCTCCTCACGGCCTGGGCCAAGGCTAGTGGAGGGACTTAGTGAGGGCTCTGAATCACTAAAGGATGTAGTCCCCAGTCTATTCCCTGGGACCATCCAGCTCACCCACTGGCGCAACGTTGGGTGATCTCCAGGCCCTCCAAAAGCATGCCAGAATCTCTCTTCTCTCACTTTCCACCTGATGACCACCACACCACCCTTACTTAATCACTTCCCCAATGGTCCCTCATTGACAGTAACTGTGGGCAGGGCCTACTGAGGTGTTAATCAATAGCTGAGCAGGACGATGAATGGCCACTCCTTAACAGTTGGCGGCTTGTAAATGGGGCCACCTGAGGCACCAAGCAAGGCTGAGCCACACCTGTTGCCTAGGAACAGGGTGGGTTGAAAAGAAGCACACCAATGGCGAACTGCATAGGGCTGTGCTCACTCTGCTCTGTTACACTGTGCATAGAATAAGAATCACTGTGAGGTTAAGGTTTGTCAAAGTCGTTCTCAAGGTGGGCTGGCTTTCACATTCTTGTTGGCTTTGAAATATTAGCTATGCTATATGCGGCACATGTGATCATGTGGCAGCTGTGGGAGGGGCATATAGATGAGCACGGCTCACAGGCATGCCTGGCAATACAATGAAAAGAATGATGTACCAAAGTTAAAGAAGCCTGTGAAATCAAATCCTGATTAGGAACAGAGTCAATTAAATAGAGTAAAGCACACTGGACCCAACGTCCCCTTAGGTAACAGAGCAGCATGAGCACAGCCCTTAGCAGGTAGCCATTGCTGTGCCTGATGACTCCACATCCTGTTACTAAGCAACCGGTCTTGCCTAGCGATTGGACAGTGCAACCCTGGGCCCTGCCCATAAGCAACCAACTATCAATGAGGTACCTACTGGTACTTCTCCTGCTCAGCTATTGGTCAGCTCCACAGTGGGCCCTATCTGATGATCACTGTTAATGTGGGCCCACTGGGGAAGTGACTCACTCAAGAGTTAGGGGCACAGTGGTAAACGGACTCTTGCCTTTGGGCACCTTCCTTTTCTTTTCTTCATTATTTTGTAAATCGGGAATGTATTTCTGGTAGATGGGGCAAGGTGAGTTTCCCTCCTCAATATGAGAGTTGAAGTGTCCCCAACAATATTAGTGGAGGAGGCATTTAACACTTTGTTTGCTCTGAAGTGTAATCTTATGGAGACGGTGTATAGATCTTGGGGCAAGGGACTGAAGATGCACCAAGCCTTGGGGTCTCTAAAGCTCATTGGAGTAGAAAAAACTTCCAACCTGTTCTTAATTACCTGCTTGTTCTTCAGTTCCTTAAGCCCCTCAAGAACCCCTGATAGGAAGAGGGTGGTCTAAAGATGAAGTGACTAGAGGACTCTGAAGTGCTGAAATGGGATGAAAAGTGTTTGGCAGAGGTTCATACAGGGATGGAGGGGGCAGGAGTGTGGAAGGGGGACATCCAAGTCCAAGAATAAAGGGCACTGAAGGAAAGTCTGAGGGTCATGAGAAGAAACACCATGCCCCTGAATCACCACTCCCCAGAATCAAACACACAGAGGGGTCAAGGTTGGGAAAGGTGTATCATGGCCTCCCTCAGCACCCACTAACCCATGTTGATGGGCACAGTGGTACATTGTGATGTCTAAGACCCCAAAGCCACCATTGGCTGGGGGAGTGCCTAGCTGACCAATCAGAGTGAAGGGTGTGGCTCCTCATTGTCCTGGGAAGGTATATATAGGGAGGTCAGAGGCAGAGATTCTGGGTTAGGCCACTTCATGGTGTCATCATGGCTACGGTAACCAGGAAGCCACGGCAGCCAAGAAGAGTTGCAGTGCGGTTTGCTTCCAGCATGAAAGGAAGAAAGAAGACCCTTTGGCAACGGAGATACAGAGGCAGTGTCAAGGTAAGATGATTCCATCGACACTCCCCAGGTTCTCCATTGACTTTGGTGCCCAAGACCTCTACACTGCCCTTGCCTGGCGCAAAAGTCCTCATCAGGCCACCTCCCTTTTCATGAAATCTCCCTTCCAACTCAGTTGTTATACTCTTTCCTCAAAACTCATACTCTTCTTTTGTCTTTCAAGGCACGAAATAAGACCGTGAGCGTCAGAAGACCTCTAAAAGGAACCTTGAGAAAGAAAATCCGATCGTACGCCACTCCGTCGAAGAAGGTGAAGAAAACAAGAGAAGCAAACTGTTTTCTCCGTTCCTGTGCACGTGAGAACCTGAACCAAAGCCGCAAAAGGTACCAAACTAGGAGTCAGAGTCAAAGAAGGAGGCAGAATCAAAAGAGAAGATAAGCTCAGCCACCCCAGAATGAGAGACCCTGGAGAAGTACAACCTGGGCAGCCAGTAACTGAATAGAAAAGGTCAGACAGTTTAGAATTGTGTCTCCAGTGGTCTGCTTTCTTAGCAATGGTTAACCAGGAAAAGACTGACTCTCACACTAACATAGTAAACTGATGGCTGCGATTAAAATAAACATCGAATGGTGAGAAGATGATATTTGTGTGTGTGTGAATTTTCTGATGGGAAGGGAGGGAAGGAAGAAAAGAGGTGGGCACCTGAGTGGGGAGGGGTGCGCGGTCCCGAGAGATTGGGGGACAGACCCTGAGGTCCCCAGTTAGCCAGAGAGGAGAGGCCTGGACTGGGTCAGGAGTCTGCACTGAAGATGGCGAACCCTGCTTAGCAATTGATCTCAGCGGCAAGGAGTAGTGGTGTGGTGTTACTGCCATTGTTTGGGGTGTGGAATGACATTAGGGTCTAGATTGCCAGAACCCAGATGGGAAGAGGGTTTCACATGGGGATGGTGAATGTCATAGTTCCCCTGAGAGAGGCAGGCAGAAATCACATCCTGGCCACTTATGTCATCATGGGCTTTGTTGCATCACTCACCTTTGCTGTCAGCTAAAGGTGCTCAGGAGGCACAAAATGCTGATACAACTGAAACCCACAACCAGCACTCCCAAAGATTAAAATAATGTTTGGAGGGAACAGACCAAATATCACTTAGGCCACTGTTTTCCTAAGAAATTGGTGGGAGCAGTGTGTTCCCAAGGGCAGGGCAGTGGAGGTGGCCCAATCCCGGTGCAGAAGACAAACAGGATCACCACACACGGATAATCTTTTTGGGTGGTGGGCACCATGCAGTTTGTGGGATCTTAGTTCCCTGACCAGGGATTGAACCGGTTCCCCTTCCAGTGAAAGCATGGAGTCCTAACCCCTGGACAGCCAGAGAAGTCAGGACAGAGACTTTTGATACAAGTATTAACATGAGACTGAGTAAAAGCTGGTCTTATATGAATCATCATCCCCTAGTATTTCTAAATAACTACAGTCGTCAAACCTTCTTCCCCCAAAAAATCTTTTGTAGTCCAAGCTCTGCAAGTTTTTGTGGTTTAAATATAAGAGTATGGGGTATCTCATTTGAAGGCAAATTGGAAGTGGTCAAACAAGAGATGGCAAGGGTGAACGTCGACATTCTAGGAATCAGCGAACTAAAATGGACTGGAATGGGTGAATTTAACTCAGATGACCATTATATCTAGTACTGCGGGCAGGAACTCCTCAGAAGACATGGAGTAGCCATCATAGTCAACAAAAGAGTCCGAAATGCAGTACTTGGACGCAATCTCACAAACGACAGAATGATCTCTGTTCGTCTCCAAGGCAAACCATTAAATAGCACAGTTATCCAAGTCTCTGCCCCAAGCAGTAATGCTGAAGAAACTGAAGTTGAACGGTTTTATGAAGACCTACAAGACCTTTTAGAACGAACCCCCCAAAAAGATGTCCTTTTCATTAGAGGGGTCTGGAATGCAAAAGTAGAAAGTCAAGAAACACCTGGAGCAACAGGCAAATTTGGCCTTGGAGTGCAGAATGAAGCAGGGCAAAGACTAATAGAGTTTCGCCAAGAAAATGCACTGGTCACAGCAAATACCCTCTTCCAACAACACAAGTAAGACTCTACACATGGACATCACCAGATGGTCAACACCGAAATCAGATTGATTATATCCTTTGCCGCCAAAGATGGAGAAGCTCTATACAGTCAACAAAAACAAGACCAGGAGCAGACTGTGGCTCAGGTCATGAACTCCTTATTACCAAATCCAGACTCAAATGGAAGAAAATAGGGAAAAACCACTAGAGCATTCAGGTATGACTTCAATCAAATCCCTTATGCTTATGCAGTGGAAGTGAGAAATAGATTTAAGGGCCCAGATCTGATAGATAGAGTGCCTGATGAACTATGGAATGAGGTTGGTGACATTGTACAGGAGGCAGGGATCAAGACCACCCCCATGGAAAAGAAATGCAATAAAGCACAATGGCTGTCTGGGGAGGCCTTACAAATAGCTGTGAAAAGAAGAGGAGCAAAAAGCAAAGGAGAAAAGCAAAGATATAAGCATCTGAATGCAGAGTTGGTGATGGACAGGGAGGCCTGGCGTGCTGTGACTCATGGGGTCACAAAGAGACGGACACGACTGAGCGACTGAAGTGAACTAACGGGGAAACACACATGACACCAAAGAATTTATGTCTATTTTTGCCATTAAATAAAACAAATGCAGACTAATGTGAGAAGGAACTTTATTTGACATGACAATGGTGAGAGGGCCATCGCCCACACAGCAAAAGTAATGGTGAAAATTCTCCAAGATAAGCTTCAACAGTACGTAGACCAAGAACATTCCGATGTTTAAGCTGCATTGAGAAAAGGCAGAGGAACAAGAGATGCAATTGCCAACATCGGTTGGTTCATAGAAAAAGCAAGAGACATCCAGAGAAACATCTACTTCTGCTTTGCCAACTATGCCACAGCATTTGACTGGTGGATCACATCAAATTGTGGGCAATATTCAAAGAGATCGGTATACCTGACCAACTTCCCTGACTCTTGAGTAATCTGTATGCACGTCAAGAAGCAACATTTAGAACTGGACATGGAACAATGACTGGTTCCAAACTGGGAAAGGAGTACATCAAGGCTGTACATTGTAACCTTGCTTACTTAACTTAGATTCAGAGTACATCATGTAAATATCAGATTGGATGAAGCACAAGATGGAATGAAGATTGCCAGGAGAAATATGAATAAATTCAGAAATGCAGACAACACCACGCTTAAGGCAGAAAGCATAAAGAAACCAAAGACCATCTTGATGAGGGTGAAAGAGGATAGAGAGAAAGCTAACTTAAATCAACATCCGAAAAACCAAGGTCATGGCATCCGGTCCAATCATGTTATGGCAAATAGAGGGGGAGACAATGGAAACAGTGACAGACTTTATTTTCGTGGGCTTCAACATCACAGCAGATGCTGACTGCAGCCATGAAATTAAAAGTCACTTGCTCCATGGAAGAAAAGCCATGACTGACCCAGAAAGCATATCAAAAAGCAGAGACATCACTTTGCTGCCAGAGGTCCGTATGTCAAAGCGAAGGTTTTTTCAGTAGCCGAATATGGATGTGATTGTTAAACCATAAAGACAGCTGAGGACTGAATAATTGATGCTTTTGAACTGTGGTGGTAGAGCAGATTTCTTGAGAGTCCCTTGGCCTGCAAGGAAATCAAACCCGTCAACCCTAACGGAAATCAATCCTGATTATTCACTAGAAGGACTGACATTGTAGCTGAAACTCCAGTTCTTTGTCCACCTGATGCAAAGAACTGACTCATTGGAAAAGATTCTGATGCTGGCAAGGAATGAAGGCCAGAGGAGAAGGAGATGACAGAGGATGAGATGGTTGGATGGCATCGGGGATTCGATGGACTTGAGTTTCAGCAAGCTCTGGGAGTTGGTGATGGACAGGGAAGCCTGGTGTGCTGCAGTCCATGGGGCTGCACAGAGTCATGTCGGGAGCCACGTCAGGCGTTACTGACAAAATGGAGGCACGGCCCAAAGCCCCTCTCTTTCTCCCACAAGCACGGACCTGGGATGAAGCAGTTGGGCCTTGTGATTCTGACTTTTTCTTTCCTCTCCTTGGCTGAGTTGACTACAAAGGAACATTAAGGTTCTTAATGTTCTTGAGAGGAGCACGAGAAGGCAGAAAGCCTTGTCTGCAGCTGTGCTCAGAGAAAAATTCATAAAGCTAATCCCTGACATTTGTTCAAGGACTTTTACAAAAGAGTGTTCCAGGATGAGCAAAGAGGTCAGCTTGAGGCCACAGGAGGGATTGCT
Source organism: Capricornis sumatraensis (assembly GCF_032405125.1). Lineage (NCBI taxonomy): Eukaryota > Metazoa > Chordata > Mammalia > Artiodactyla > Bovidae > Capricornis > Capricornis sumatraensis. The sequence goes on along the minus strand of NC_091092.1, from coordinate 60,056,432 downwards.
ATCTGAAGCCTATTTGTGAGGAAAATGTTTATGGCAAAGGCATTTACTGAATTTAGAGCTTAGAAATAATTAAATAGTTAGAAGTTAAAGATTTAAGGAATGCTGTAATGGTAGCATATTTTATTATAGCTGATAGATTTAGGAAATTTAAAGATACTAATAGCTAGAAGCCTTTTTAAGAGATAGTGAGCTCAGGATGTTAGGGGCAAATAGGATTTAGAAAGATAAGAAACAAACGGAGGAATGTAGCATGAGTTACAATATAATCACAAGTTAACGATAGGACACATTAAGAGGAAGTAGATAATAGATGGTAAAGCTGAGTCCGAGAGAATCGCTGAAGCAGGAACTCTGTTTGAAGAGCAACAATGATTTATGGAGATAATCAATCTGAATGTGATAAGAAAACTGAAAATGTCAAACTTCTGACCTAATGCTTTTGTAAAAGTATAAAAGAAAACCTTAAACTTGAAATAAATGTGCAGTCCAGGAAAACTGAGAGGCTGCGTGGTTACTCGCGGACACCATCCCTCCCTTCAGATTGAATCCCTGGCTGCTGGAGCTGGACTCTGGCAGAGTCGGGCACAACTGAACGACTGAAAAGAACTGATTGCAATAGGGAGAATGTTTTGAACACACGTTCTTAACATGTCTCAAAATGGAAGAGAAAATGATATTTCTTTAACATGAAAGGATAAGCAGGGTGAGCAACAACTCTGTGTGTGTGTGTGTGTGTGTGTGTGAGTTTGTGTATCTGTGTGTGTGTGTGTATGTGTGTGTGTGTGTGTGTGTCTGTGAGAGATGGGGCAAGAGGTGGGGATGGATGAACAGACAGCTTGATGGAGCAGTGTGACAGGAAGTGTTTCTTTCTGTAGTGAGCTGATTCTTAGAATGAGCTGTTAAGGGAGCCAGAAAGGTCTGACGCTTAGTGCTTGCTCAAGCTTGGGGGAAAGCTGAAGTTCAGAGGAGAGAAGGTTGGTTAAAGCTTAGCCAAGCCAAATCAGTGGGTATATTATGGATGACTGTGAGCACTTGGCCAGTCTCTGCTGTTGTTTAAGAGAGGCAAAGTCAGCCCTTAGACAGTATTGTTGTTACCAAAATTGCCAGTCCATGTGCTTGATGCAGAATGAGGCCCATCAAAACTTAAGGTTTGAGTTTGGGACAGGGAAAGGTTTATTACAGATTCATACAAGGATGAGGGTGGCTCTTGCCCTAAGAACCCAAAGTTACTGAACGTGTTCAGTAAGTATGTTTAACAGCAAAGGTTAGAGAAAGTTGTGGTAAGTTGTTTGAGACTTCGTGGTGTCACACCCTTTGTGCTTAAGGTTAGGTCATGGTCAGGTAATGATGTTCCTAAATATCTCTATCAGATGGATGTCATTTTCTGTCCTGACAAGAGAGGGCAAAGTCTCAAGGAACAACTTTCCCCATGAAATGTCCCATCCTGGTCAAACAGAAACAGGTTTCAATTGGCAGCTCCTTCAGGGCAAGCTTCCCATATTCTACCCAGCTCTCATCCTCGATGGAGCCAGGTACCCAACACAATAGGTCCTGTCTCCTCAAGCTGTCCAACTGAGGAGACCAGTTCTCACAGACTGAGACCCAGAAAGATGGCCACCTGCTATTAAGTTGCAGAGACAGGGATGGGGGAGAGGTTCACCGCTCCTCACGGCCTGGGCCAAGGCTAGTGGAGGGACTTAGTGAGGGCTCTGAATCACTAAAGGATGTAGTCCCCAGTCTATTCCCTGGGACCATCCAGCTCACCCACTGGCGCAACGTTGGGTGATCTCCAGGCCCTCCAAAAGCATGCCAGAATCTCTCTTCTCTCACTTTCCACCTGATGACCACCACACCACCCTTACTTAATCACTTCCCCAATGGTCCCTCATTGACAGTAACTGTGGGCAGGGCCTACTGAGGTGTTAATCAATAGCTGAGCAGGACGATGAATGGCCACTCCTTAACAGTTGGCGGCTTGTAAATGGGGCCACCTGAGGCACCAAGCAAGGCTGAGCCACACCTGTTGCCTAGGAACAGGGTGGGTTGAAAAGAAGCACACCAATGGCGAACTGCATAGGGCTGTGCTCACTCTGCTCTGTTACACTGTGCATAGAATAAGAATCACTGTGAGGTTAAGGTTTGTCAAAGTCGTTCTCAAGGTGGGCTGGCTTTCACATTCTTGTTGGCTTTGAAATATTAGCTATGCTATATGCGGCACATGTGATCATGTGGCAGCTGTGGGAGGGGCATATAGATGAGCACGGCTCACAGGCATGCCTGGCAATACAATGAAAAGAATGATGTACCAAAGTTAAAGAAGCCTGTGAAATCAAATCCTGATTAGGAACAGAGTCAATTAAATAGAGTAAAGCACACTGGACCCAACGTCCCCTTAGGTAACAGAGCAGCATGAGCACAGCCCTTAGCAGGTAGCCATTGCTGTGCCTGATGACTCCACATCCTGTTACTAAGCAACTGGTCTTGCCTAGCGATTGGACAGTGCAACCCTGGGCCCTGCCCATAAGCAACCAACTATCAATGAGGTACCTACTGGTACTTCTCCTGCTCAGCTATTGGTCAGCTCCACAGTGGGCCCTATCTGATGATCACTGTTAATGTGGGCCCACTGGGGAAGTGACTCACTCAAGAGTTAGGGGCAGAGTGGTAAACGGACTCTTGCCTTTGGGCACCTTCCTTTTCTTTTCTTCATTTTTTTGTAAATCGGGAATGTATTTCTGGTAGATGGGGCAAGGTGAGTTTCCCTCCTCAATATGAGAGTTGAAGTGTCCCCAACAATATTAGTGGAGGAGGCATTTAACACTTTCTTTGCTCTGAAGTGTAATCTTATGGAGACGGTGTATAGATCTTGGGGCAAGGGACTGAAGATGCACCAAGCCTTGGGGTCTCTAAAGCTCATTGGAGTAGAAAAAACTTCCAACCTGTTCTTAATTACCTGCTTGTTCTTCAGTTCCTTAAGCCCCTCAAGAACCCCTGATAGGAAGAGGGTGGTCTAAAGATGAAGTGACTAGAGGACTCTGAAGTGCTGAAATGGGATGAAAAGTGTTTGGCAGAGGTTCATACAGGGATGGAGGGGGCAGGAGTGTGGAAGGGGGACATCCAAGTCCAAGAATAAAGGGCACTGAAGGAAAGTCTGAGGGTCATGAGAAGAAACACCATGCCCCTGAATCACCACTCCCCAGAATCAAACACACAGAGGGGTCAAGGGTGGGAAAGGTGTATCATGGCCTCCCTCAGCACCCACTAACCCATGTTGATGGGCACAGTGGTACATTGTGATGTCTAAGACCCCAAAGCCACCATTGGCTGGGGGAGTGCCTAGCTGACCAATCAGAGTGAAGGGTGTGGCTCCTCATTGTCCTGGGAAGGTATATATAGGGAGGTCAGAGGCAGAGATTCTGGGTTAGGCCACTTCATGGTGTCATCATGGCTATGGTAACCAGGAAGCCACGGCAGCCAAGAAGAGTTGCAGTGCGGTTTGCTTCCAGCATGAAAGGAAGAAAGAAGACCCTTTGGCAACGGAGATACAGAGGCAGTGTCAAGGTAAGATGATTCCATCGACACTCCCCAGGTTCTCCATTGACTTTGGTGCCCAAGACCTCTACACTGCCCTTGCCTGGCGCAAAAGTCCTCATCAGGCCACCTCCCTTTTCATGAAATCTCCCTTCCAACTCAGTTGTTATACTCTTTCCTCAAAACTCATACCCTTCTTTTGTCTTTCAAGGCACGAAATATGACCGTGAGCGTCAGAAGACCTCTAAAAGGAACCTTGAGAAAGAAAATCCGATCGTACGCCACTCCGTCGAAGAAGGTGAAGAAAACAAGAGAAGCAAACTGTTTTCTCCGTTCCTGTGCACGTGAGAACCTGAACCAAAGCCGCAAAAGGTACCAAACTAGGAGTCAGAGTCAAAGAAGGAGGCAGAATCAAAAGAGAAGATAAGCTCAGCCACCCCAGAATGAGAGACCCTGGAGAAGTACAACCTGGGCAGCCAGTAACTGAATAGAAAAGGTCAGACAGTTTAGAATTGTGTCTCCAGTGGTCTGCTTTCTTAGCAATGGTTAACCAGGAAAAGACTGACTCTCACACTAACATAGTAAACTGATGGCTGCGATTAAAATAAACATCGAATGGTGAGAAGATGATATTTGTGTGTGTGTGAATTTTCTGATGGGAAGGGAGGGAAGGAAGAAAAGAGGTGGGCACCTGAGTGGGGAGGGGTGCGCGGTCCCGAGAGATTGGGGGACAGACCCTGAGGTCCCCAGTTAGCCAGAGAGGAGAGGCCTGGACTGGGTCAGGAGTCTGCACTGAAGATGGCGAACCCTGCTTAGCAATTGATCTCAGCGGCAAGGAGTAGTGGTGTGGTGTTACTGCCATTGTTTGGGGTGTGGAATGACATTAGGGTCTAGATGGCCAGAACCCAGATGGGAAGAGGGTTTCACATGGGGATGGTGAATGTCATAGTTCCCCTGAGAGAGGCAGGCAGAAATCACATCCTGGCCACTTATGTCATCATGGGCTTTGTTGCATCACTCACCTTTGCTGTCAGCTAAAGGTGCTCAGGAGGCACAAAATGCTGATACAACTGAAACCCACAACCAGCACTCCCAAAGATTAAAATAATGTTTGGAGGGAACAGACCAAATATCACTTAGGCCACTGTTTTCCTAAGAAATTGGTGGGAGCAGTGTGTTCCCAAGGGCAGGGCTGTGGAGGTGGCCCAATCCCGGTGCAGAAGACAAACAGGATCACCACACACGGATAATCTTTTTGGGTGGTGGGCACCATGCAGTTTGTGGGATCTTAGTTCCCTGACCAGGGATTGAACCGGTTCCCCTTCCAGTGAAAGCATGGAGTCCTAACCCCTGGACAGCCAGAGAAGTCAGGACAGAGACTTTTGATACAAGTATTAACATGAGACTGAGTAAAAGCTGGTCTTATATGAATCATCATCCCCTAGTATTTCTAAATAACTACAGTCGTCAAACCTTCTTCCCCCAAAAAATCTTTTGTAGTCCAAGCTCTGCAAGTTTTTGTGGTTTAAATATAAGAGTATGGGGTATCTCATTTGAAGGCAAATTGGAAGTGGTCAAACAAGAGATGGCAAGGGTGAACGTCGACATTCTAGGAATCAGCGAACTAAAATGGACTGGAATGGGTGAATTTAACTCAGATGACCATGATATCTAGCACTGCGGGCAGGAACTCCTCAGAAGACATGGAGTAGCCATCATAGTCAACAAAAGAGTCTGAAATGCAGTACTTGGACGCAGTCTCACAAACGACAGAATGATCTCTGTTCATCTCCAAGGCAAACCATTCAATAGCACAGTTATCCAAGTCTATGCCCCAAGCAGTAACGCTGAAGAAACTGAAGTTGAACGGTTTTATGAAGACCTACAAGACCTTTCAGAACGAACCCCCCAAAAAGATGTCCTTTTCATTAGAGGGGTCTGGAATGCAAAAGTAGGAAGTCAAGAAACACCTGGAGCAACAGGCAAATTTGGCCTTGGAGTGCAGAATGAAGCAGGGCAAAGACTAATAGAGTTTCGCCAAGAAAATGCACTGGTCACAGCAAATACCCTCTTCCAACAACACAAGTAAGACTCTACACATGGACATCACCAGATGGTCAACACCGAAATCAGATTGATTATATCCTTTGCCGCCAAAGATGGAGAAGCTCTATACAGTCAACAAAAACAAGACCAGGAGCAGACTGTGGCTCAGGTCATGAACTCCTTATTACCAAATCCAGACTCAAATGGAAGAAAATAGGGAAAAACCACTAGAGCATTCAGGTATGACTTCAATCAAATCCCTTATGATTATGCAGTGGAAGTGAGAAATAGATTTAAGGGCCCAGATCTGATAGATAGAGTGCCTGATGAACTATGGAATGAGGTTGGTGACATTGTACAGGAGGCAGGGATCAAGACCACCCCCATGGAAAAGAAATGCAAAAAAGCACAATGGCTGTCTGGGGAGGCCTTACAAATAGCTGTGAAAAGAAGAGGAGCAAAAAGCAAAGGAGAAAAGCAAAGATATAAGCATCTGAATGCAGAGTTGGTGATGGACAGGGAGGCCTGGCGTGCTGTGACTCATGGGGTCACAAAGAGTCGGACACGACTGAGCGACTGAAGCGAACTAACGGGGAAACACACATGACACCAAAGAATTTATGTCTATTTTTGCCATTAAATAATACAAATGCAGACTAATGTGAGAAGGAACTGTATTTGACACGACAATGGTGAGAGGACCATCGCCCACACAGCAAAAGTAATGGTGAAAATTCTCCAGGATAAGCTTCAACAGTACATAGACCAAGAACATTCCAATGTTTAAGCTGCATTGAGAAAAGGCAGAGGAACAAGAGATGCAATTGCCAACATCGGTTGGTTCATAGAAAAAGCAAGAGACATCCAGAGAAACATCTACTTCTGCTTTGCCAACTATGCCACAGCATTTGACTGGTGGATCACATCAAATTGTGGGCAATACTCAAAGAGATCGGTATACCTGACCAACTTCCCTGACTCTTGAGAAATCTGTATGCACGTCAAGAAGCAACATTTAGAACTGGACATGGAACAATGACTGGTTCCAAACTGGGAAAGGAGTACATCAAGGCTGTACATTGTAACCTTGCTTACTTAACTTATATTCAGTGTACATCATGTAAATATCAGATTGGATGAAGCACAAGATGGAATGAAGATTGCCAGGAGAAATATGAATAAATTCAGAAATGCAGACAACACCACGCTTAAGGCAGAAAGCATAAAGAAACCAAAGACCATCTTGATGAGGGTGAAAGAGGATAGAGAGAAAGCTAACTTAAATCAACATCCGAAAAACCAAGGTCATGGCATCCGGTCCACTCATGTTATGGCAAATAGGGGGGGAGACAATGGAAACAGTGACAGACTTTATTTTCGTGGGCTTCAACATCACAGCAGATGCTGACTGCAGCCATGAAATTAAAAGTCACTTGCTCCATGGAAGAAAAGCCATGACTGACCCAGAAAGCATATCAAAAAGCAGAGACATCACTTTGCTGCCAGAGGTCCGTATGTCAAAGCGAAGGTTGTTTCAGTAGCCGAATATGGATGTGATTGTTAAACCATAAAGACAGCTGAGGACTGAATAATTGATGCTTTTGAACTGTGGTGGTAGAGAAGATTCTTGAGAGTCCCTTGGCCTGCAAGGAAATCAAACTCGTCAACCCTAACGGAAATCAATCCTGATTATTCACTAGAAGGACTGACATTGTAGCTGAAACTCCAGTTCTTTGTCCACCTGATGCAAAGAACTGACTCATTGGAAAAGATTCTGATGCTGGCAAGGAATGAAGGCCAGAGGAGAAGGAGATGACAGAGGATGAGATGGTTGCATGGCATCGGGGATTCGATGGACTTGAGTTTCAGCAAGCTCTGGGAGTTGGTGATGGACAGGGAAGCCTGGTGTGCTGCAGTCCATGGGGCTGCACAGAGTCATGTCGGGAGCCATGTCAGGCGTTACTGACAAAATGGAGGCACGGCCCAAAGCCCCTCTCTTTCTCCCACAAGCACGGACCTGGGATGAAGCAGTTGGGCCTTGTGATTCTGACTTTTTCTTTCCTCTCCTTGGCTGAGTTGACTACAAAGGAACATTAAGGTTCTTAATGTTCTTGAGAGGAGCACGAGAAGGCAGAAAGCCTTGTCTGCAGCTGTGCTCAGAGAAAAATTCATAAAGCTAATCCCTGACATTTGTTCAAGGACTTTTACAAAAGAGTGTTCCAGGATGAGCAAAGAGGTCAGCTTGAGGCCACGGGAGGGATTGCTATCTGAAGCCTATTTGTGAGGAAAATGTTTACGGCAAAGGCATTTACTGAATTTAGAGCTTAGAAATAATTAAATAGTTAGAAGTTAAAGATTTAAGGAACGCTGTAAGGGTAGCATATTTTATTATAGCTGATAGATTTAGGAAATTTAAAGATACTAATAGCTAGAAGCCTTTTTAAGAGATAGTGAGCTCAGGATGTTAGGGGCAAATAGGATTTAGAAAGATAAGAAACAAACGGAGGAATGTAGCATGAGTTACAATATAATCACAAGTTAACGATAGGACACATTAAGAGGAAGTAGATAATAGATGGTAAAGCTGAGTCCGAGAGAATCGCTGAAGCAGGAACTCTGTTTGAAGAGCAACAATGATTTATGGAGATAATAAATCTGAATATGATAAGAAAACTGAAAATGTCAAACTTCTGACCTAATGCTTTTGTAAAAGTATAAAAGAAAACCTTAAACTTGAAATAAATGTGCAGTCCAGGAAAACTGAGAGGCTGCGTCGTTACTCGCGGACACCATCCCTCCCTTCAGATTGAATCCCTGGCTGCTGGAGCTGGACTCTGGCAGAGTCGGGCACAACTGAACGACTGAAAAGAACTGATTGCAATAGGGAGAATGTTTTGAACACACGTTCTTAACATGTCTCAAAATGGAAGAGAAAATGATATTTCTTTAACATGAAAGGATAAGCAGGGTGAGCAACAACTCTGTGTGTGTGTGTGTGTGTGTGTGAGTTTGTGTATCTGTGTGTGTGTCTGTATGTGTGTGTGTGTGTGTGTGGGTCTGTGAGAGATGGGGCAAGAGGTGGGGATGGATGAACAGACAGCTTGATGGAGCAGTGTGACAGGAAGTGTTTCTTTCTGTAGTGAGCTGATTCTTAGAATGAGCTGTTAAGGGAGCCAGAAAGGTCTGACGCTTAGTGCTTGCTCAAGCTTGGGGGAAAGCTGAAGTTCAGAGGAGAGAAGGTTGGTTAAAGCTTAGCCAAGCCAAATCAGTGGGTATATTATGGATGACTGTGAGCACTTGGCCAGTCTCTGCTGTTGTTTAAGAGAGGCAAAGTCAGCCCTTAGACAGTATTGTTGTTACCAAAATTGCCAGTCCATGTGCTTGATGCAGAATGAGGCCCATCAAAACTTAAGGTTTGAGTTTGGGACAGGGAAAGGTTTATTACAGATTCATACAAGGATGAGGGTGGCTCTTGCCCTAAGAACCCAAAGTTACTGAACGTGTTCAGTAAGTATGTTTAACAGCAAAGGTTAGAGAAAGTTGTGGTAAGTTGTTTGAGACTTCGTGGTGTCACACCCTTTGTGCTTAAGGTTAGGTCATGGTCAGGTAATGATGTTCCTAAATATCTCTATCAGATGGATGTCATTTTCTGTCCTGACAAGAGAGGGCAAAGTCTCAAGGAACAACTTTCCCCATGAAATGTCCCATCCTGGTCAAACAGAAACAGGTTTCAATTGGCAGCTCCTTCAGGGCAAGCTTCCCATATTCTACCCAGCTCTCATCCTCGATGGAGCCAGGTACCCAACACAATAGGTCCTGTCTCCTCAAGCTGTCCAACTGAGGAGACCAGTTCTCACAGACTGAGACCCAGAAAGATGGCCACCTGCTATTAAGTTGCAGAGACAGGGATGGGGGAGAGGTTCACCGCTCCTCACGGCCTGGGCCAAGGCTAGTGGAGGGACTTAGTGAGGGCTCTGAATCACTAAAGGATGTAGTCCCCAGTCTATTCCCTGGGACCATCCAGCTCACCCACTGGCGCAACGTTGGGTGATCTCCAGGCCCTCCAAAAGCATGCCAGAATCTCTCTTCTCTCACTTTCCACCTGATGACCACCACACCACCCTTACTTAATCACTTCCCCAATGGTCCCTCATTGACAGTAACTGTGGGCAGGGCCTACTGAGGTGTTAATCAATAGCTGAGCAGGACGATGAATGGCCACTCCTTAACAGTTGGCGGCTTGTAAATGGGGCCACCTGAGGCACCAAGCAAGGCTGAGCCACACCTGTTGCCTAGGAACAGGGTGGGTTGAAAAGAAGCACACCAATGGCGAACTGCATAGGGCTGTGCTCACTCTGCTCTGTTACACTGTGCATAGAATAAGAATCACTGTGAGGTTAAGGTTTGTCAAAGTCGTTCTCAAGGTGGGCTGGCTTTCACATTCTTGTTGGCTTTGAAATATTAGCTATGCTATATGCGGCACATGTGATCATGTGGCAGCTGTGGGAGGGGCATATAGATGAGCACGGCTCACAGGCATGCCTGGCAATACAATGAAAAGAATGATGTACCAAAGTTAAAGAAGCCTGTGAAATCAAATCCTGATTAGGAACAGAGTCAATTAAATAGAGTAAAGCACACTGGACCCAACGTCCCCTTAGGTAACAGAGCAGCATGAGCACAGCCCTTAGCAGGTAGCCATTGCTGTGCCTGATGACTCCACATCCTGTTACTAAGCAACCGGTCTTGCCTAGCGATTGGACAGTGCAACCCTGGGCCCTGCCCATAAGCAACCAACTATCAATGAGGTACCTACTGGTACTTCTCCTGCTCAGCTATTGGTCAGCTCCACAGTGGGCCCTATCTGATGATCACTGTTAATGTGGGCCCACTGGGGAAGTGACTCACTCAAGAGTTAGGGGCACAGTGGTAAACGGACTCTTGCCTTTGGGCACCTTCCTTTTCTTTTCTTCATTATTTTGTAAATCGGGAATGTATTTCTGGTAGATGGGGCAAGGTGAGTTTCCCTCCTCAATATGAGAGTTGAAGTGTCCCCAACAATATTAGTGGAGGAGGCATTTAACACTTTCTTTGCTCTGAAGTGTAATCTTATGGAGACGGTGTATAGATCTTGGGGCAAGGGACTGAAGATGCACCAAGCCTTGGGGTCTCTAAAGCTCATTGGAGTAGAAAAAACTTCCAACCTGTTCTTAATTACCTGCTTGTTCTTCAGTTCCTTAAGCCCCTCAAGAACCCCTGATAGGAAGAGGGTGGTCTAAAGATGAAGTGACTAGAGGACTCTGAAGTGCTGAAATGGGATGAAAAGTGTTTGGCAGAGGTTCATACAGGGATGGAGGGGGCAGGAGTGTGGAAGGGGGACATCCAAGTCCAAGAATAAAGGGCACTGAAGGAAAGTCTGAGGGTCATGAGAAGAAACACCATGCCCCTGAATCACCACTCCCCAGAATCAAACACACAGAGGGGTCAAGGGTGGGAAAGGTGTATCATGGCCTCCCTCAGCACCCACTAACCCATGTTGATGGGCACAGTGGTACATTGTGATGTCTAAGACCCCAAAGCCACCATTGGCTGGGGGAGTGCCTAGCTGACCAATCAGAGTGAAGGGTGTGGCTCCTCATTGTCCTGGGAAGGTATATACAGGGAGGTCAGAGGCAGAGATTCTGGGTTAGGCCACTTCATGGTGTCATCATGGCTACGGTAACCAGGAAGCCACGGCAGCCAAGAAGAGTTGCAGTGCGGTTTGCTTCCAGCATGAAAGGAAGAAAGAAGACCCTTTGGCAACGGAGATACAGAGGCAGTGTCAAGGTAAGATGATTCCATCGACACTCCCCAGGTTCTCCATTGACTTTGGTGCCCAAGACCTCTACACTGCCCTTGCCTGGCGCAAAAGTCCTCATCAGGCCACCTCCCTTTTCATGAAATCTCCCTTCCAACTCAGTTGTTATACTCTTTCCTCAAAACTCATACCCTTCTTTTGTCTTTCAAGGCACGAAATATGACCGTGAGCGTCAGAAGACCTCTAAAAGGAACCTTGAGAAAGAAAATCCGATCGTACGCCACTCCGTCGAAGAAGGTGAAGAAAACAAGAGAAGCAAACTGTTTTCTCCGTTCCTGTGCACGTGAGAACCTGAACCAAAGCCGCAAAAGGTACCAAACTAGGAGTCAGAGTCAAAGAAGGAGGCAGAATCAAAAGAGAAGATAAGCTCAGCCACCCCAGAATGAGAGACCCTGGAGAAGTACAACCTGGGCAGCCAGTAACTGAATAGAAAAGGTCAGACAGTTTAGAATTGTGTCTCCAGTGGTCTGCTTTCTTAGCAATGGTTAACCAGGAAAAGACTGACTCTCACACTAACATAGTAAACTGATGGCTGCGATTAAAATAAACATCGAATGGTGAGAAGATGATATTTGTGTGTGTGTGAATTTTCTGATGGGAAGGGAGGGAAGGAAGAAAAGAGGTGGGCACCTGAGTGGGGAGGGGTGTGCGGTCCCGAGAGATTGGGGGACAGACCCTGAGGTCCCCAGTTAGCCAGAGAGGAGAGGCCTGGACTGGGTCAGGAGTCTGCACTGAAGATGGCGAACCCTGCTTAGCAATTGATCTCAGCGGCAAGGAGTAGTGGTGTGGTGTTACTGCCATTGTTTGGGGTGTGGAATGACATTAGGGTCTAGATTGCCAGAACCCAGATGGGAAGAGGGTTTCACATGGGGATGGTGAATGTCATAGTTCCCCTGAGAGAGGCAGGCAGAAATCACATCCTGGCCACTTATGTCATCATGGGCTTTGTTGCATCACTCACCTTTGCTGTCAGCTAAAGGTGCTCAGGAGGCACAAAATGCTGATACAACTGAAACCCACAACCAGCACTCCCAAAGATTAAAATAATGTTTGGAGGGAACAGACCAAATATCACTTAGGCCACTGTTTTCCTAAGAAATTGGTGGGAGCAGTGTGTTCCCAAGGGCAGGGCAGTGGAGGTGGCCCAATCCCGGTGCAGAAGACAAACAGGATCACCACACACGGATAATCTTTTTGGGTGGTGGGCACCATGCAGTTTGTGGGATCTTAGTTCCCTGACCAGGGATTGAACCGGTTCCCCTTCCAGTGAAAGCATGGAGTCCTAACCCCTGGACAGCCAGAGAAGTCAGGACAGAGACTTTTGATACAAGTATTAACATGAGACTGAGTAAAAGCTGGTCTTATATGAATCATCATCCCCTAGTATTTCTAAATAACTACAGTCGTCAAACCTTCTTCCCCCAAAAAATCTTTTGTAGTCCAAGCTCTGCAAGTTTTTGTGGTTTAAATATAAGAGTACGGGGTATCTCATTTGAAGGCAAATTGGAAGTGGTCAAACAAGAGATGGCAAGGGTGAACGTCGACATTCTAGGAATCAGCGAACTAAAATGGACTGGAGTGGGTGAATTTAACTCAGATGACCATTATATCTACTACTGCGGGCAGGAACTCCTCAGAAGACATGGAGTAGCCATCATAGTCAACAAAAGAGTCCGAAATGCAGTACTTGGACGCAATCTCACAAACGACAGAATGATCTCTGTTCGTCTCCAAGGCAAACCATTCAATAGCACAGTTATCCAAGTCTCTGCCCCAAGCAGTAACGCTGAAGAAACTGAAGTTGAACGGTTTTATGAAGACCTACAAGACCTTTTAGAACGAACCCCCCAAAAAGATGTCCTTTTCATTAGAGGGGTCTGGAATGCAAAAGTAGGAAGTCAAGAAACACCTGGAGCAACAGGCAAATTTGGCCTTGGAGTGCAGAATGAAGCAGGGCAAAGACTAATAGAGTTTCGCCAAGAAAATGCACTGGTCACAGCAAATACCCTCTTCCAACAACACAAGTAAGACTCTACACATGGACATCACCAGATGGTCAACACCGAAATCAGATTGATTATATCCTTTGCCGCCAAAGATGGAGAAGCTCTATACAGTCAACAAAAACAAGACCAGGAGCAGACTGTGGCTCAGGTCATGAACTCCTTATTACCAAATCCAGACTCAAATGGAAGAAAATAGGGAAAAACCACTAGAGCATTCAGGTAGGACTTCAATCAAATCCCTTATGCTTATGCAGTGGAAGTGAGAAATAGATTTAAGGGCCCAGATCTGATAGATAGAGTGCCTGATGAACTATGGAATGAGGTTGGTGACATTGTACAGGAGGCAGGGATCAAGACCACCCCCATGGAAAAGAAATGCAAAAAAGCACAATGGCTGTCTGGGGAGGCCTTACAAATAGCTGTAAAAAGAAGAGGAGCAAAAAGCAAAGGAGAAAAGCAAAGATATAAGCATCTGAATGCAGAGTTGGTGATGGACAGGGAGGCCTGGCGTGCTGTGACTCATGGGGTCACAAAGAGACGGACACGACTGAGCGACTGAAGCGAACTAACGGGGAAACACACATGACACCAAAGAATTTATGTCTATTTTTGCCATTAAATAAAACAAATGCAGACTAATGTGAGAAGGAACTTTATTTGACATGACAATGGTGAGAGGGCCATCGCCCACACAGCAAAAGTAATGGTGAAAATTCTCCAAGATAAGCTTCAACAGTACGTAGACCAAGAACATTCCGATGTTTAAGCTGCATTGAGAAAAGGCAGAGGAACAAGAGATGCAATTGCCAACATCGGTTGGTTCATAGAAAAAGCAAGAGACATCCAGAGAAACATCTACTTCTGCTTTGCCAACTATGCCACAGCATTTGACTGGTGGATCACATCAAATTGTGGGCAATACTCAAAGAGATCGGTATACCTGACCAACTTCCCTGACTCTTGAGTAATCTGTATGCACGTCAAGAAGCAACATTTAGAACTGGACATGGAACAATGACTGGTTCCAAACTGGGAAAGGAGTACATCAAGGCTGTACATGGTAACCTTGCTTACTTAACTTATATTCAGTGTACATCATGTAAATATCAGATTGGATGAAGCACAAGATGGAATGAAGATTGCCAGGAGAAATATGAATAAATTCAGAAATGCAGACAACACCACGCTTAAGGCAGAAAGCATAAAGAAACCAAAGACCATCTTGATGAGGGTGAAAGAGGATAGAGAGAAAGCTAACTTAAATCAACATCCGAAAAACCAAGGTCATGGCATCCGGTCCAATCATGTTATGGCAAATAGAGGGGGAGACAATGGAAACAGTGACAGACTTTATTTTCGTGGGCTTCAACATCACAGCAGATGCTGACTGCAGCCATGAAATTAAAAGTCACTTGCTCCATGGAAGAAAAGCCATGACTGACCCAGAAAGCATATCAAAAAGCAGAGACATCACTTTGCTGCCAGAGGTCCGTATGTCAAAGCGAAGGTTTTTTCAGTAGCCGAATATGGATGTGATTGTTAAACCATAAAGACAGCTGAGGACTGAATAATTGATGCTTTTGAACTGTGGTGGTAGAGCAGATTTCTTGAGAGTCCCTTGGCCTGCAAGGAAATCAAACCCGTCAACCCTAACGGAAATCAATCCTGATTATTCACTAGAAGGACTGACATTGTAGCTGAAACTCCAGTTCTTTGTCCACCTGATGCAAAGAACTGACTCATTGGAAAAGATTCTGATGCTGGCAAGGAATGAAGGCCAGAGGAGAAGGAGATGACAGAGGATGAGATGGTTGGATGGCATCGGGGATTCGATGGACTTGAGTTTCAGCAAGCTCTGGGAGTTGGTGATGGACAGGGAAGCCTGGTGTGCTGCAGTCCATGGGGCTGCACAGAGTCATGTCGGGAGCCACGTCAGGCGTTACTGACAAAATGGAGGCACGGCCCAAAGCCCCTCTCTTTCTCCCACAAGCACGGACCTGGGATGAAGCAGTTGGGCCTTGTGATTCTGACTTTTTCTTTCCTCTCCTTGGCTGAGTTGACTACAAAGGAACATTAAGGTTCTTAATGTTCTTGAGAGGAGCACGAGAAGGCAGAAAGCCTTGTCTGCAGCTGTGCTCAGAGAAAAATTCATAAAGCTAATCCCTGACATTTGTTCAAGGACTTTTACAAAAGAGTGTTCCAGGATGAGCAAAGAGGTCAGCTTGAGGCCACGGGAGGGATTGCTATCTGAAGCCTATTTGTGAGGAAAATGTTTATGGCAAAGGCATTTACTGAATTTAGAGCTTAGAAATAATTAAATAGTTAGAAGTTAAAGATTTAAGGAATGCTGTAATGGTAGCCTATTTTATTATAGCTGATAGATTTAGGAAATTTAAAGATACTAATAGCTAGAAGCCTTTTTAAGAGATAGTGAGCTCAGGATGTTAGGGGCAAATAGGATTTAGAAAGATAAGAAACAAACGGAGGAATGTAGCATGAGTTACAATATAATCACAAGTTAACGATAGGACACATTAAGAGGAAGTAGATAATAGATGGTAAAGCTGAGTCCGAGAGAATCGCTGAAGCAGGAACTCTGTTTGAAGAGCAACAATGATTTATGGAGATAATCAATCTGAATGTGATAAGAAAACTGAAAATGTCAAACTTCTGACCTAATGCTTTTGTAAAAGTATAAAAGAAAACCTTAAACTTGAAATAAATGTGCAGTCCAGGAAAACTGAGAGGCTGCGTGGTTACTCGCGGACACCATCTCTCCCTTCAGATTGAATCCCTGGCTGCTGGAGCTGGACTCTGGCAGAGTCGGGCACAACTGAACGACTGAAAAGAACTGATTGCAATAGGGAGAATGTTTTGAACACACGTTCTTAACATGTCTCAAAATGGAAGAGAAAATGATATTTCTTTAACATGAAAGGATAAGCAGGGTGAGCAACAACTCTGTGTGTGTGTGTGTGAGTTTGTGTATCTGTGTGTGTGTGTGTATGTGTGTGTGTGTGTGTGTGTCTGTGAGAGATGGGGCAAGAGGTGGGGATGGATGAACAGACAGCTTGATGGAGCAGTGTGACAGGAAGTGTTTCTTTCTGTAGTGAGCTGATTCTTAGAATGAGCTGTTAAGGGAGCCAGAAAGGTCTGACGCTTAGTGCTTGCTCAAGCTTGGGGGAAAGCTGAAGTTCAGAGGAGAGAAGGTTGGTTAAAGCTTAGCCAAGCCAAATCAGTGGGTATATTATGGATGACTGTGAGCACTTGGCCAGTCTCTGCTGTTGTTTAAGAGAGGCAAAGTCAGCCCTTAGACAGTATTGTTGTTACCAAAATTGCCAGTCCATGTGCTTGATGCAGAATGAGGCCCATCAAAACTTAAGGTTTGAGTTTGGGACAGGGAAAGGTTTATTACAGATTCATACAAGGATGAGGGTGGCTCTTGCCCTAAGAACCCAAAGTTACTGAACGTGTTCAGTAAGTATGTTTAACAGCAAAGGTTAGAGAAAGTTGTGGTAAGTTGTTTGAGACTTCGTGGTGTCACACCCTTTGTGCTTAAGGTTAGGTCATGGTCAGGTAATGATGTTCCTAAATATCTCTATCAGATGGATGTCATTTTCTGTCCTGACAAGAGAGGGCAAAGTCTCAAGGAACAACTTTCCCCATGAAATGTCCCATCCTGGTCAAACAGAAACAGGTTTCAATTGGCAGCTCCTTCAGGGCAAGCTTCCCATATTCTACCCAGCTCTCATCCTCGATGGAGCCAGGTACCCAACACAATAGGTCCTGTCTCCTCAAGCTGTCCAACTGAGGAGACCAGTTCTCACAGACTGAGACCCAGAAAGATGGCCACCTGCTATTAAGTTGCAGAGACAGGGATGGGGGAGAGGTTCACCGCTCCTCACGGCCTGGGCCAAGGCTAGTGGAGGGACTTAGTGAGGGCTCTGAATCACTAAAGGATGTAGTCCCCAGTCTATTCCCTGGGACCATCCAGCTCACCCACTGGCGCAACGTTGGGTGATCTCCAGGCCCTCCAAAAGCATGCCAGAATCTCTCTTCTCTCACTTTCCACCTGATGACCACCACACCACCCTTACTTAATCACTTCCCCAATGGTCCCTCATTGACAGTAACTGTGGGCAGGGCCCACTGAGGTGTTGATCAATAGCTGAGCAGGACAATGAATGGCCACTCCTTGACAGTTGGCGGCTTGTAAATGGGGCCACCTGAGGCACCAAGCAAGGCTGAGCCACACCTGTTGCCTAGGAACAGGGTGGGTTGAAAAGAAGCACACCAATGGCGAACTGCATAGGGCTGTGCTCACTCTGCTCTGTTACACTGTGCATAGAATAAGAATCACTGTGAGGTTAAGGTTTGTCAAAGTCGTTCTCAAGGGGGGCTGGCTTTCACATTCTTGTTGGCTTTGAAATATTAGCTATGCTATATGCGGCACATGTGATCACGTGGCAGCTGTGGGAGGGGCATATAGATGAGCACGGCTCACAGGCATGCCTGGCAATACAATGAAAAGAATGATGTACCAAAGTTAAAGAAGCCTGTGAAATCAAATCCTGATTAGGAACAGAGTCAATTAAACAGAGTAAAGCACACTGGACCCAACGTCTCCTTAGGTAACAGAGCAGCATGAGCACAGCCCTTAGCAGGTAGCCATTGCTGTGCCTGATGACTCCACATCCTGTTACTAAGCAACCGGTCTTGCCTAGCGATTGGACAGTGCAACCCTGGGCCCTGCCCATAAGCAACCAACTATCAATGAGGTACCTACTGGTACTTCTCCTGCTCAGCTATTGGTCAGCTCCACAGTGGGCCCTATCTGATGATCACTGTTAATGTGGGCCCACTGGGGAAGTGACTCACTCAAGAGTTAGGGGCACAGTGGTAAACGGACTCTTGCCTTTGGGCACCTTCCTTTTCTTTTCTTCATTTTTTTGTAAATCGGGAATGTATTTCTGGTAGATGGGGCAAGGTGAGTTTCCCTCCTCAATATGAGAGTTGAAGTGTCCCCAACAATATTAGTGGAGGAGGCATTTAACACTTTCTTTGCTCTAAAGTGTAATCTTATGGAGACGGTGTATAGATCTTGGGGCAACGGACTGAAGATGCACCAAGCCTTGGGGTCTCTAAAGCTCATTGGAGTAGAAAAAACTTCCAACCTGTTCTTAATTACCTGCTTGTTCTTCAGTTCCTTAAGCCCCTCAAGAACCCCTGATAGGAAGAGGGTGGTCTAAAGATGAAGTGACTAGAGGACTCTGAAGTGCTGAAATGGGATGAAAAGTGTTTGGCAGAGGTTCATACAGGGATGGAGGGGGCAGGAGTGTGGAAGGGGGACATCCAAGTCCAAGAATAAAGGGCACTGAAGGAAAGTCTGAGGGTCATGAGAAGAAACACCATGCCCCTGAATCACCACTCCCCAGAATCAAACACACAGAGGGGTCAAGGGTGGGAAAGGTGTATCATGGCCTCCCTCAGCACCCACTAACCCATGTTGATGGGCACAGTGGTACATTGTGATGTCTAAGACCCCAAAGCCACCATTGGCTGGGGGAGTGCCTAGCTGACCAATCAGAGTGAAGGGTGTGGCTCCTCATTGTCCTGGGAAGGTATATATAGGGAGGTCAGAGGCAGAGATTCTGGGTTAGGCCACTTCATGGTGTCATCATGGCTACGGTAACCAGGAAGCCACGGCAGCCAAGAAGAGTTGCAGTGCGGTTTGCTTCCAGCATGAAAGGAAGAAAGAAGACCCTTTGGCAACGGAGATACAGAGGCAGTGTCAAGGTAAGATGATTCCATCGACACTCCCCAGGTTCTCCATTGACTTTGGTGCCCAAGACCTCTACACTGCCCTTGCCTGGCGCAAAAGTCCTCATCAGGCCACCTCCCTTTTCATGAAATCTCCCTTCCAACTCAGTTGTTATACTCTTTCCTCAAAACTCATACCCTTCTTTTGTCTTTCAAGGCACGAAATATGACCGTGAGCGTCAGAAGACCTCTAAAAGGAACCTTGAGAAAGAAAATCCGATCGTACGCCACTCCGTCGAAGAAGGTGAAGAAAACAAGAGAAGCAAACTGTTTTCTCCGTTCCTGTGCACGTGAGAACCTGAACCAAAGCCGCAAAAGGTACCAAACTAGGAGTCAGAGTCAAAGAAGGAGGCAGAATCAAAAGAGAAGATAAGCTCAGCCACCCCAGAATGAGAGACCCTGGAGAAGTACAACCTGGGCAGCCAGTAACTGAATAGAAAAGGTCAGACAGTTTAGAATTGTGTCTCCAGTGGTCTGCTTTCTTAGCAATGGTTAACCAGGAAAAGACTGACTCTCACACTAACATAGTAAACTGATGGCTGCGATTAAAATAAACATCGAATGGTGAGAAGATGATATTTGTGTGTGTGTGAATTTTCTGATGGGAAGGGAGGGAAGGAAGAAAAGAGGTGGGCACCTGAGTGGGGAGGGGTGCGCGGTCCCGAGAGATTGGGGGACAGACCCTGAGGTCCCCAGTTAGCCAGAGAGGAGAGGCCTGGACTGGGTCAGGAGTCTGCACTGAAGATGGCGAACCCTGCTTAGCAATTGATCTCAGCGGCAAGGAGTAGTGGTGTGGTGTTACTGCCATTGTTTGGGGTGTGGAATGACATTAGGGTCTAGATGGCCAGAACCCAGATGGGAAGAGGGTTTCACATGGGGATGGTGAATGTCATAGTTCCCCTGAGAGAGGCAGGCAGAAATCACATCCTGGCCACTTATGTCATAATGGGCTTTGTTGCATCACTCACCTTTGCTGTCAGCTAAAGGTGCTCAGGAGGCACAAAATGCTGATACAACTGAAACCCACAACCAGCACTCCCAAAGATTAAAATAATGTTTGGAGGGAACAGACCAAATATCACTTAGGCCACTGTTTTCCTAAGAAATTGGTGGGAGCAGTGTGTTCCCAAGGACAGGGCAGTGGAGGTGGCCCAATCCCGGTGCAGAAGACAAACAGGATCACCACACACGGATAATCTTTTTGGGTGGTGGGCACCATGCAGTTTGTGGGATCTTAGTTCCCTGACCAGGGATTGAACCGGTTCCCCTTCCAGTGAAAGCATGGAGTCCTAACCCCTGGACAGCCAGAGAAGTCAGGACAGAGACTTTTGATACAAGTATTAACATGAGACTGAGTAAAAGCTGGTCTTATATGAATCATCATCCCCTAGTATTTCTAAATAACTACAGTCGTCAAACCTTCTTCCCCAAAAAAATCTTTTGTAGTCCAAGCTCTGCAAGTTTTTGTGGTTTAAATATAAGAGTATGGGGTATCTCATTTGAAGGCAAATTGGAAGTGGTCAAACAAGAGATGGCAAGGGTGAACGTCGACATTCTAGGAATCAGCGAACTAAAATGGACTGGAATGGGTGAATTTAACTCAGATGACCATTATATCTAGTACTGCGGGCAGGAACTCCTCAGAAGACATGGAGTAGCCATCATAGTCAACAAAAGAGTCCGAAATGCAGTACTTGGACGCAATCTCACAAACGACAGAATGATCTCTGTTCGTCTCCAAGGCAAACCATTCAATAGCAGTTATCCAAGTCTCTGCCCCAAGCAGTAACGCTGAAGAAACTGAAGTTGAACGGTTTTATGAAGACCTACAAGACCTTTTAGAACGAACCCCCCCCCCCAAAAGATGTCCTTTTCATTAGAGGGGTCTGGAATGCAAAAGTAGAAAGTCAAGAAACACCTGGAGCAACAGGCAAATTTGGCCTTGGAGTGCAGAATGAAGCAGGGCAAAGACTAATAGAGTTTCGCCAAGAAAATGCACTGGTCACAGCAAATACCCTCTTCCAACAACACAAGTAAGACTCTACACATGGACATCACCAGATGGTCAACACCGAAATCAGATTGATTATATCCTTTGCCGCCAAAGATGGAGAAGCTCTATACAGTCAACAAAAACAAGACCAGGAGCAGACTGTGGCTCAGGTCATGAACTCCTTATTACCAAATCCAGACTCAAATGGAAGAAAATAGGGAAAAACCACTAGAGCATTCAGGTATGACTTCAATCAAATCCCTTATGATTATGCAGTGGAAGTGAGAAATAGATTTAAGGGCCCAGATCTGATAGATAGAGTGCCTGATGAACTATGGAATGAGGTTGGTGACATTGTACAGGAGGCAGGGATCAAGACCACCCCCATGGAAAAGAAATGCAAAAAAAGCACAATGGCTGTCTGGGGAGGCCTTACAAATAGCTGTGAAAAGAAGAGGAGCAAAAAGCAAAGGAGAAAAGCAAAGATATAAGCATCTGAATGCAGAGTTGGTGATGGACAGGGAGGCCTGGCGTGCTGTGACTCATGGGGTCACAAAGAGTCGGACACGACTGAGCGACTGAAGCGAACTAACGGGGAAACACACATGACACCAAAGAATTTATGTCTATTTTTGCCATTAAATAAAACAAATGCAGACTAATGTGAGAAGGAACTGTATTTGACACGACAATGGTGAGAGGGCCATCGCCCACACAGCAAAAGTAATGGTGAAAATTCTCCAAGATAAGCTTCAACAGTACGTAGATCAAGAACATTCCGATGTTTAAGCTGCATTGAGAAAAGGCAGAGGAACAAGAGATGCAATTGCCAACATCGGTTGGTTCATAGAAAAAGCAAGAGACATCCAGAGAAACATCTACTTCTGCTTTGCCAACTATGCCACAGCATTTGACTGGGTGGATCACATCAAATTGTGGGCAATACTCAAAGAGATCGGTATACCTGACCAACTTCCCTGACTCTTGAGTAATCTGTATGCACGTCAAGAAGCAACATTTAGAACTGGACATGGAACAATGACTGGTTCCAAACTGGGAAAGGAGTACATCAAGGCTGTACAATGTAACCTTGCTTACTTAACTTATATTCAGAGTACATCATGTAAATATCAGATTGGATGAAGCACAAGATGGAATGAAGATTGCCAGGAGAAATATGAATAAATTCAGAAATGCAGACAACACCACGCTTAAGGCAGAAAGCATAAAGAAACCAAAGACCATCTTGATGAGGGTGAAAGAGGATAGAGAGAAAGCTAACTTAAATCAACATCCGAAAAACCAAGGTCATGGCATCCGGTCCAATCATGTTATGGCAAATAGAGGGGGAGACAATGGAAACAGTGACAGACTTTATTTTCGTGGGCTTCAACATCACAGCAGATGCTGACTGCAGCCATGAAATTAAAAGTCACTTGCTCCATGGAAGAAAAGTCATGACTGACCCAGAAAGCATATCAAAAAGCAGAGACATCACTTTGCTGCCAGAGGTCCGTATGTCAAAGCGAAGGTTGTTTCAGTAGCCGAATATGGATGTGATTGTTAGACCATAAAGACAGCTGAGGACTGAATAATTGATGCTTTTGAACTGTGGTGGTAGAGAAGATTTCTTGAGAGTCCCTTGGCCTGCAAGGAAATCAAACCCGTCAACCCTAACGGAAATCAATCCTGATTATTCACTAGAAGGACTGACATTGTAGCTGAAACTCCAGTTCTTTGTCCACCTGATGCAAAGAACTGACTCATTGGAAAAGATTCTGATGCTGGCAAGGAATGAAGGCCAGAGGAGAAGGAGATGACAGAGGATGAGATGGTTGGATGGCATCGGGGATTCGATGGACTTGAGTTTCAGCAAGCTCTGGGAGTTGGTGATGGACAGGGAAGCCTGGTGTGCTGCAGTCCATGGGGCTGCACAGAGTCATGTCGGGAGCCACGTCAGGCGTTACTGACAAAATGGAGGCACGGCCCAAAGCCCCTCTCTTTCTCCCACAAGCACAGACCTGGGATGAAGCAGTTGGGCCTTGTGATTCTGACTTTTTCTTTCCTCTCCTTGGCTGAGTTGACTACAAAGGAACATTAAGGTTCTTAATGTTCTTGAGAGGAGCACGAGAAGGCAGAAAGCCTTGTCTGCAGCTGTGCTCAGAGAAAAATTCATAAAGCTAATCCCTGACATTTGTTCAAGGACTTTTACAAAAGAGTGTTCCAGGATGAGCAAAGAGGTCAGCTTGAGGCCACGGGAGGGATTGCTATCTGAAGCCTATTTGTGAGGAAAATGTTTATGGCAAAGGCATTTACTGAATTTAGAGCTTAGAAATAATTAAATAGTTAGAAGTTAAAGATTAAAGGAATGCTGTAAGGGTAGCATATTTTATTATAGCTGATAGATTTAGGAAATTTAAAGATACTAATAGCTAGAAGCCTTTTTAAGAGATAGTGAGCTCAGGATGTTAGGGGCAAATAGGATTTAGAAAGATAAGAAACAAACGGAGGAATGTAGCATGAGTTACAATATAATCACAAGTTAACGATAGGACACATTAAGAGGAAGTAGATAATAGATGGTAAAGCTGAGTCCGAGAGAATCGCTGAAGCAGGAACTCTGTTTGAAGAGCAACAATGATTTATGGAGATAATCAATCTGAATGTGATAAGAAAACTGAAAATGTCAAACTTCTGACCTAATGCTTTTGTAAAAGTATAAAAGAAAACCTTAAACTTGAAATAAATGTGCAGTCCAGGAAAACTGAGAGGCAGCGTCGTTACTCGCGGACACCATCGCTCCCTTCAGATTGAATCCCTGGCTGCTGGAGCTGGACTCTGGCAGAGTCGGGCACAACTGAACGACTGAAAAGAACTGATTGCAATAGGGAGAATGTTTTGAACACACGTTCTTAACATGTCTCAAAATGGAAGAGAAAATGATATTTCTTTAACATGAAAGGATAAGCAGGGTGAGCAACAACTCTGTGTGTGTGTGTGTGTGTGTGAGTTTGTGTATCTGTGTGTGTGTGTGTATGTTTGTGTGTGTGTGTGTGTCTGTGAGAGATGGGGCAAGAGGTGGGGATGGATGAACAGACAGCTTGATGGAGCAGTGTGACAGGAAGTGTTTCTTTCTGTAGTGAGCTGATTCTTAGAATGAGCTGTTAAGGGAGCCAGAAAGGTCTGACGCTTAGTGCTTGCTCAAGCTTGGGGGAAAGCTGAAGTTCAGAGGAGAGAAGGTTGGTTAAAGCTTAGCCAAGCCAAATCAGTGGGTATATTATGGATGACTGTGAGCACTTGGCCAGTCTCTGCTGTTGTTTAAGAGAGGCAAAGTCAGCCCTTAGACAGTATTGTTGTTACCAAAATTGCCAGTCCATGTGCTTGATGCAGAATGAGGCCCATCAAAACTTAAGGTTTGAGTTTGGGACAGGGAAAGGTTTATTACAGATTCATACAAGGATGAGGGTGGCTCTTGCCCTAAGAACCCAAAGTTACTGAACGTGTTCAGTAAGTATGTTTAACAGCAAAGGTTAGAGAAAGTTGTGGTAAGTTGTTTGAGACTTCGTGGTGTCACACCCTTTGTGCTTAAGGTTAGGTCATGGTCAGGTAATGATGTTCCTAAATATCTCTATCAGATGGATGTCATTTTCTGTCCTGACAAGAGAGGGCAAAGTCTCAAGGAACAACTTTCCCCATGAAATGTCCCATCCTGGTCAAACAGAAACAGGTTTCAATTGGCAGCTCCTTCAGGGCAAGCTTCCCATATTCTACCCAGCTCTCATCCTCGATGGAGCCAGGTACCCAACACAATAGGTCCTGTCTCCTCAAGCTGTCCAACTGAGGAGACCAGTTCTCACAGACTGAGACCCAGAAAGATGGCCACCTGCTATTAAGTTGCAGAGACAGGGATGGGGGAGAGGTTCACCGCTCCTCACGGCCTGGGCCAAGGCTAGTGGAGGGACTTAGTGAGGGCTCTGAATCACTAAAGGATGTAGTCCCCAGTCTATTCCCTGGGACCATCCAGCTCACCCACTGGCGCAACGTTGGGTGATCTCCAGGCCCTCCAAAAGCATGCCAGAATCTCTCTTCTCTCACTTTCCACCTGATGACCACCACACCACCCTTACTTAATCACTTCCCCAATGGTCCCTCATTGACAGTAACTGTGGGCAGGGCCCACTGAGGTGTTGATCAATAGCTGAGCAGGACAATGAATGGCCACTCCTTGACAGTTGGTGGCTTGTAAATGGGGCCACCTGAGGCACCAAGCAAGGCTGAGCCACACCTGTTGCCTAGGAACAGGGTGGGTTGAAAAGAAGCACACCAATGGCGAACTGCATAGGGCTGTGCTCACTCTGCTCTGTTACACTGTGCATAGAATAAGAATCACTGTGAGGTTAAGGTTTGTCAAAGTCGTTCTCAAGGTGGGCTGGCTTTCACATTCTTGTTGGCTTTGAAATATTAGCTATGCTATATGCGGCACATGTGATCATGTGGCAGCTGTGGGAGGGGCATATAGATGAGCACGGCTCACAGGCATGCCTGGCAATACAATGAAAAGAATGATGTACCAAAGTTAAAGAAGCCTGTGAAATCAAATCCTGATTAGGAACAGAGTCAATGAAATAGAGTAAAGCACACTGGACCCAACGTCCCCTTAGGTAACAGAGCAGCATGAGCACAGCCCTTAGCAGGTAGCCATTGCTGTGCCTGATGACTCCACATCCTGTTACTAAGCAACCGGTCTTGCCTAGCGATTGGACAGTGCAACCCTGGGCCCTGCCCATAAGCAACCAACTATCAATGAGGTACCTACTGGTACTTCTCCTGCTCAGCTATTGGTCAGCTCCACAGTGGGCCCTATCTGATGATCACTGTGAATGTGGGCCCACTGGGGAAGTGACTCACTCAAGAGTTAGGGGCAGAGTGGTAAACGGACTCTTGCCTTTGGGCACCTTCCTTTTCTTTTCTTCATTTTTTTGTAAATCGGGAATGTATTTCTGGTAGATGGGGCAAGGTGAGTTTCCCTCCTCAATATGAGAGTTGAAGTGTCCCCAACAATATTAGTGGAGGAGGCATTTAACACTTTCTTTGCTCTGAAGTGTAATCTTATGGAGACGGTGTATAGATCTTGGGGCAAGGGACTGAAGATGCACCAAGCCTTGGGGTCTCTAAAGCTCATTGGAGTAGAAAAAACTTCCAACCTGTTCTTAATTACCTGCTTGTTCTTCAGTTCCTTAAGCCCCTCAAGAACCCCTGATAGGAAGAGGGTGGTCTAAAGATGAAGTGACTAGAGGACTCTGAAGTGCTGAAATGGGATGAAAAGTGTTTGGCAGAGGTTCATACAGGGATGGAGGGGGCAGGAGTGTGGAAGGGGGACATCCAAGTCCAAGAATAAAGGGCACTGAAGGAAAGTCTGAGGGTCATGAGAAGAAACACCATGCCCCTGAATCACCACTCCCCAGAATCAAACACACAGAGGGGTCAAGGGTGGGAAAGGTGTATCATGGCCTCCCTCAGCACCCACTAACCCATGTTGATGGGCACAGTGGTACATTGTGATGTCTAAGACCCCAAAGCCACCATTGGCTGGGGGAGTGCCTAGCTGACCAATCAGAGTGAAGGGTGTGGCTCCTCATTGTCCTGGGAAGGTATATATAGGGAGGTCAGAGGCAGAGATTCTGGGTTAGGCCACTTCATGGTGTCATCATGGCTATGGTAACCAGGAAGCCACGGCAGCCAAGAAGAGTTGCAGTGCGGTTTGCTTCCAGCATGAAAGGAAGAAAGAAGACCCTTTGGCAACGGAGATACAGAGGCAGTGTCAAGGTAAGATGATTCCATCGACACTCCCCAGGTTCTCCATTGACTTTGGTGCCCAAGACCTCTACACTGCCCTTGCCTGGCGCAAAAGTCCTCATCAGGCCACCTCCCTTTTCATGAAATCTCCCTTCCAACTCAGTTGTTATACTCTTTCCTCAAAACTCATACCCTTCTTTTGTGT
Source organism: Capricornis sumatraensis (assembly GCF_032405125.1). Classification (NCBI taxonomy): domain Eukaryota; kingdom Metazoa; phylum Chordata; class Mammalia; order Artiodactyla; family Bovidae; genus Capricornis; species Capricornis sumatraensis. Next base: position 60,029,178 of record NC_091092.1, on the reverse strand, counting down.
TTCAAGGCACGAAATATGACCGTGAGCGTCAGAAGACCTCTAAAAGGAACCTTGAGAAAGAAAATCCGATCGTACGCCACTCCGTCGAAGAAGGTGAAGAAAACAAGAGAAGCAAACTGTTTTCTCCGTTCCTGTGCACGTGAGAACCTGAACCAAAGCCGCAAAAGGTACCAAACTAGGAGTCAGAGTCAAAGAAGGAGGCAGAATCAAAAGAGAAGATAAGCTCAGCCACCCCAGAATGAGAGACCCTGGAGAAGTACAACCTGGGCAGCCAGTAACTGAATAGAAAAGGTCAGACAGTTTAGAATTGTGTCTCCAGTGGTCTGCTTTCTTAGCAATGGTTAACCAGGAAAAGACTGACTCTCACACTAACATAGTAAACTGATGGCTGCGATTAAAATAAACATCGAATGGTGAGAAGATGATATTTGTGTGTGTGTGAATTTTCTGATGGGAAGGGAGGGAAGGAAGAAAAGAGGTGGGCACCTGAGTGGGGAGGGGTGCGCGGTCCCGAGAGATTGGGGGACAGACCCTGAGGTCCCCAGTTAGCCAGAGAGGAGAGGCCTGGACTGGGTCAGGAGTCTGCACTGAAGATGGCGAACCCTGCTTAGCAATTGATCTCAGCGGCAAGGAGTAGTGGTGTGGTGTTACTGCCATTGTTTGGGGTGTGGAATGACATTAGGGTCTAGATTGCCAGAACCCAGATGGGAAGAGGGTTTCACATGGGGATGGTGAATGTCATAGTTCCCCTGAGAGAGGCAGGCAGAAATCACATCCTGGCCACTTATGTCATCATGGGCTTTGTTGCATCACTCACCTTTGCTGTCAGCTAAAGGTGCTCAGGAGGCACAAAATGCTGATACAACTGAAACCCACAACCAGCACTCCCAAAGATTAAAATAATGTTTGGAGGGAACAGACCAAATATCACTTAGGCCACTGTTTTCCTAAGAAATTGGTGGGAGCAGTGTGTTCCCAAGGGCAGGGCAGTGGAGGTGGCCCAATCCCGGTGCAGAAGACAAACAGGATCACCACACACGGATAATCTTTTTGGGTGGTGGGCACCATGCAGTTTGTGGGATCTTAGTTCCCTGACCAGGGATTGAACCGGTTCCCCTTCCAGTGAAAGCATGGAGTCCTAACCCCTGGACAGCCAGAGAAGTCAGGACAGAGACTTTTGATACAAGTATTAACATGAGACTGAGTAAAAGCTGGTCTTATATGAATCATCATCCCCTAGTATTTCTAAATAACTACAGTCGTCAAACCTTCTTCCCCCAAAAAATCTTTTGTAGTCCAAGCTCTGCAAGTTTTTGTGGTTTAAATATAAGAGTATGGGGTATCTCATTTGAAGGCAAATTGGAAGTGGTCAAACAAGAGATGGCAAGGGTGAACGTCGACATTCTAGGAATCAGCGAACTAAAATGGACTGGAATGGGTGAATTTAACTCAGATGACCATGATATCTAGCACTGCGGGCAGGAACTCCTCAGAAGACATGGAGTAGCCATCATAGTCAACAAAAGAGTCTGAAATGCAGTACTTGGACGCAGTCTCACAAACGACAGAATGATCTCTGTTCATCTCCAAGGCAAACCATTCAATAGCACAGTTATCCAAGTCTATGCCCCAAGCAGTAACGCTGAAGAAACTGAAGTTGAACGGTTTTATGAAGACCTACAAGACCTTTCAGAACGAACCCCCCAAAAAGATGTCCTTTTCATTAGAGGGGTCTGGAATGCAAAAGTAGGAAGTCAAGAAACACCTGGAGCAACAGGCAAATTTGGCCTTGGAGTGCAGAATGAAGCAGGGCAAAGACTAATAGAGTTTCGCCAAGAAAATGCACTGGTCACAGCAAATACCCTCTTCCAACAACACAAGTAAGACTCTACACATGGACATCACCAGATGGTCAACACCGAAATCAGATTGATTATATCCTTTGCCGCCAAAGATGGAGAAGGTCTATACAGTCAACAAAAACAAGACCAGGAGCAGACTGTGGCTCAGGTCATGAACTCCTTATTACCAAATCCAGACTCAAATGGAAGAAAATAGGGAAAAACCACTAGAGCATTCAGGTATGACTTCAATCAAATCCCTTATGATTATGCAGGGGAAGTGAGAAATAGATTTAAGGGCCCAGATCTGATAGATAGAGTGCCTGATGAACTATGGAATGAGGTTGGTGACATTGTACAGGAGGCAGGGATCAAGACCACCCCCATGGAAAAGAAATGCAAAAAAGCACAATGGCTGTCTGGGGAGGCCTTACAAATAGCTGTGAAAAGAAGAGGAGCAAAAAGCAAAGGAGAAAAGCAAAGATATAAGCATCTGAATGCAGAGTTGGTGATGGACAGGGAGGCCTGGCGTGCTGTGACTCATGGGGTCACAAAGAGTCGGACACGACTGAGCGACTGAAGCGAACTAACGGGGAAACACACATGACACCAAAGAATTTATGTCTATTTTTGCCATTAAATAATACAAATGCAGACTAATGTGAGAAGGAACTGTATTTGACACGACAATGGTGAGAGGACCATCGCCCACACAGCAAAAGTAATGGTGAAAATTCTCCAGGATAAGCTTCAACAGTACATAGACCAAGAACATTCCAATGTTTAAGCTGCATTGAGAAAAGGCAGAGGAACAAGAGATGCAATTGCCAACATCGGTTGGTTCATAGAAAAAGCAAGAGACATCCAGAGAAACATCTACTTCTGCTTTGCCAACTATGCCACAGCATTTGACTGGTGGATCACATCAAATTGTGGGCAATACTCAAAGAGATCGGTATACCTGACCAACTTCCCTGACTCTTGAGAAATCTGTATGCACGTCAAGAAGCAACATTTAGAACTGGACATGGAACAATGACTGGTTCCAAACTGGGAAAGGAGTACATCAAGGCTGTACATTGTAACCTTGCTTACTTAACTTATATTCAGTGTACATCATGTAAATATCAGATTGGATGAAGCACAAGATGGAATGAAGATTGCCAGGAGAAATATGAATAAATTCAGAAATGCAGACAACACCACGCTTAAGGCAGAAAGCATAAAGAAACCAAAGACCATCTTGATGAGGGTGAAAGAGGATAGAGAGAAAGCTAACTTAAATCAACATCCGAAAAACCAAGGTCATGGCATCCGGTCCACTCATGTTATGGCAAATAGGGGGGGAGACAATGGAAACAGTGACAGACTTTATTTTCGTGGGCTTCAACATCACAGCAGATGCTGACTGCAGCCATGAAATTAAAAGTCACTTGCTCCATGGAAGAAAAGCCATGACTGACCCAGAAAGCATATCAAAAAGCAGAGACATCACTTTGCTGCCAGAGGTCCGTATGTCAAAGCGAAGGTTGTTTCAGTAGCCGAATATGGATGTGATTGTTAAACCATAAAGACAGCTGAGGACTGAATAATTGATGCTTTTGAACTGTGGTGGTAGAGAAGATTCTTGAGAGTCCCTTGGCCTGCAAGGAAATCAAACTCGTCAACCCTAACGGAAATCAATCCTGATTATTCACTAGAAGGACTGACATTGTAGCTGAAACTCCAGTTCTTTGTCCACCTGATGCAAAGAACTGACTCATTGGAAAAGATTCTGATGCTGGCAAGGAATGAAGGCCAGAGGAGAAGGAGATGACAGAGGATGAGATGGTTGCATGGCATCGGGGATTCGATGGACTTGAGTTTCAGCAAGCTCTGGGAGTTGGTGATGGACAGGGAAGCCTGGTGTGCTGCAGTCCATGGGGCTGCACAGAGTCATGTCGGGAGCCATGTCAGGCGTTACTGACAAAATGGAGGCACGGCCCAAAGCCCCTCTCTTTCTCCCACAAGCACGGACCTGGGATGAAGCAGTTGGGCCTTGTGATTCTGACTTTTTCTTTCCTCTCCTTGGCTGAGTTGACTACAAAGGAACATTAAGGTTCTTAATGTTCTTGAGAGGAGCACGAGAAGGCAGAAAGCCTTGTCTGCAGCTGTGCTCAGAGAAAAATTCATAAAGCTAATCCCTGACATTTGTTCAAGGACTTTTACAAAAGAGTGTTCCAGGATGAGCAAAGAGGTCAGCTTGAGGCCACGGGAGGGATTGCTATCTGAAGCCTATTTGTGAGGAAAATGTTTACGGCAAAGGCATTTACTGAATTTAGAGCTTAGAAATAATTAAATAGTTAGAAGTTAAAGATTTAAGGAACGCTGTAAGGGTAGCATATTTTATTATAGCTGATAGATTTAGGAAATTTAAAGATACTAATAGCTAGAAGCCTTTTTAAGAGATAGTGAGCTCAGGATGTTAGGGGCAAATAGGATTTAGAAAGATAAGAAACAAACGGAGGAATGTAGCATGAGTTACAATATAATCACAAGTTAACGATAGGACACATTAAGAGGAAGTAGATAATAGATGGTAAAGCTGAGTCCGAGAGAATCGCTGAAGCAGGAACTCTGTTTGAAGAGCAACAATGATTTATGGAGATAATAAATCTGAATATGATAAGAAAAATGAAAATGTCAAACTTCTGACCTAATGCTTTTGTAAAAGTATAAAAGAAAACCTTAAACTTGAAATAAATGTGCAGTCCAGGAAAACTGAGAGGCTGCGTCGTTACTCGCGGACACCATCCCTCCCTTCAGATTGAATCCCTGGCTGCTGGAGCTGGACTCTGGCAGAGTCGGGCACAACTGAACGACTGAAAAGAACTGATTGCAATAGGGAGAATGTTTTGAACACACGTTCTTAACATGTCTCAAAATGGAAGAGAAAATGATATTTCTTTAACATGAAAGGATAAGCAGGGTGAGCAACAACTCTGTGTGTGTGTGTGTGTGTGTGTGAGTTTGTGTATCTGTGTGTGTGTCTGTATGTGTGTGTGTGTGTGTGTGGGTCTGTGAGAGATGGGGCAAGAGGTGGGGATGGATGAACAGACAGCTTGATGGAGCAGTGTGACAGGAAGTGTTTCTTTCTGTAGTGAGCTGATTCTTAGAATGAGCTGTTAAGGGAGCCAGAAAGGTCTGACGCTTAGTGCTTGCTCAAGCTTGGGGGAAAGCTGAAGTTCAGAGGAGAGAAGGTTGGTTAAAGCTTAGCCAAGCCAAATCAGTGGGTATATTATGGATGACTGTGAGCACTTGGCCAGTCTCTGCTGTTGTTTAAGAGAGGCAAAGTCAGCCCTTAGACAGTATTGTTGTTACCAAAATTGCCAGTCCATGTGCTTGATGCAGAATGAGGCCCATCAAAACTTAAGGTTTGAGTTTGGGACAGGGAAAGGTTTATTACAGATTCATACAAGGATGAGGGTGGCTCTTGCCCTAAGAACCCAAAGTTACTGAACGTGTTCAGTAAGTATGTTTAACAGCAAAGGTTAGAGAAAGTTGTGGTAAGTTGTTTGAGACTTCGTGGTGTCACACCCTTTGTGCTTAAGGTTAGGTCATGGTCAGGTAATGATGTTCCTAAATATCTCTATCAGATGGATGTCATTTTCTGTCCTGACAAGAGAGGGCAAAGTCTCAAGGAACAACTTTCCCCATGAAATGTCCCATCCTGGTCAAACAGAAACAGGTTTCAATTGGCAGCTCCTTCAGGGCAAGCTTCCCATATTCTACCCAGCTCTCATCCTCGATGGAGCCAGGTACCCAACACAATAGGTCCTGTCTCCTCAAGCTGTCCAACTGAGGAGACCAGTTCTCACAGACTGAGACCCAGAAAGATGGCCACCTGCTATTAAGTTGCAGAGACAGGGATGGGGGAGAGGTTCACCGCTCCTCACGGCCTGGGCCAAGGCTAGTGGAGGGACTTAGTGAGGGCTCTGAATCACTAAAGGATGTAGTCCCCAGTCTATTCCCTGGGACCATCCAGCTCACCCACTGGCGCAACGTTGGGTGATCTCCAGGCCCTCCAAAAGCATGCCAGAATCTCTCTTCTCTCACTTTCCACCTGATGACCACCACACCACCCTTACTTAATCACTTCCCCAATGGTCCCTCATTGACAGTAACTGTGGGCAGGGCCTACTGAGGTGTTAATCAATAGCTGAGCAGGACGATGAATGGCCACTCCTTAACAGTTGGCGGCTTGTAAATGGGGCCACCTGAGGCACCAAGCAAGGCTGAGCCACACCTGTTGCCTAGGAACAGGGTGGGTTGAAAAGAAGCACACCAATGGCGAACTGCATAGGGCTGTGCTCACTCTGCTCTGTTACACTGTGCATAGAATAAGAATCACTGTGAGGTTAAGGTTTGTCAAAGTCGTTCTCAAGGTGGGCTGGCTTTCACATTCTTGTTGGCTTTGAAATATTAGCTATGCTATATGCGGCACATGTGATCATGTGGCAGCTGTGGGAGGGGCATATAGATGAGCACGGCTCACAGGCATGCCTGGCAATACAATGAAAAGAATGATGTACCAAAGTTAAAGAAGCCTGTGAAATCAAATCCTGATTAGGAACAGAGTCAATTAAATAGAGTAAAGCACACTGGACCCAACGTCCCCTTAGGTAACAGAGCAGCATGAGCACAGCCCTTAGCAGGTAGCCATTGCTGTGCCTGATGACTCCACATCCTGTTACTAAGCAACCGGTCTTGCCTAGCGATTGGACAGTGCAACCCTGGGCCCTGCCCATAAGCAACCAACTATCAATGAGGTACCTACTGGTACTTCTCCTGCTCAGCTATTGGTCAGCTCCACAGTGGGCCCTATCTGATGATCACTGTTAATGTGGGCCCACTGGGGAAGTGACTCACTCAAGAGTTAGGGGCAGAGTGGTAAACGGACTCTTGCCTTTGGGCACCTTCCTTTTCTTTTCTTCATTTTTTTGTAAATCGGGAATGTATTTCTGGTAGATGGGGCAAGGTGAGTTTCCCTCCTCAATATGAGAGTTGAAGTGTCCCCAACAATATTAGTGGAGGAGGCATTTAACACTTTCTTTGCTCTGAAGTGTAATCTTATGGAGACGGTGTATAGATCTTGGGGCAACGGACTGAAGATGCACCAAGCCTTGGGGTCTCTAAAGCTCATTGGAGTAGAAAAAACTTCCAACCTGTTCTTAATTACCTGCTTGTTCTTCAGTTCCTTAAGCCCCTCAAGAACCCCTGATAGGAAGAGGGTGGTCTAAAGATGAAGTGACTAGAGGACTCTGAAGTGCTGAAATGGGATGAAAAGTGTTTGGCAGAGGTTCATACAGGGATGGAGGGGGCAGGAGTGTGGAAGGGGGACATCCAAGTCCAAGAATAAAGGGCACTGAAGGAAAGTCTGAGGGTCATGAGAAGAAACACCATGCCCCTGAATCACCACTCCCCAGAATCAAACACACAGAGGGGTCAAGGGTGGGAAAGGTGTATCATGGCCTCCCTCAGCACCCACTAACCCATGTTGATGGGCACAGTGGTACATTGTGATGTCTAAGACCCCAAAGCCACCATTGGCTGGGGGAGTGCCTAGCTGACCAATCAGAGTGAAGGGTGTGGCTCCTCATTGTCCTGGGAAGGTATATACAGGGAGGTCAGAGGCAGAGATTCTGGGTTAGGCCACTTCATGGTGTCATCATGGCTACGGTAACCAGGAAGCCACGGCAGCCAAGAAGAGTTGCAGTGCGGTTTGCTTCCAGCATGAAAGGAAGAAAGAAGACCCTTTGGCAACGGAGATACAGAGGCAGTGTCAAGGTAAGATGATTCCATCGACACTCCCCAGGTTCTCCATTGACTTTGGTGCCCAAGACCTCTACACTGCCCTTGCCTGGCGCAAAAGTCCTCATCAGGCCACCTCCCTTTTCATGAAATCTCCCTTCCAACTCAGTTGTTATACTCTTTCCTCAAAACTCATACCCTTCTTTTGTCTTTCAAGGCACGAAATATGACCGTGAGCGTCAGAAGACCTCTAAAAGGAACCTTGAGAAAGAAAATCCGATCGTACGCCACTCCGTCGAAGAAGGTGAAGAAAACAAGAGAAGCAAACTGTTTTCTCCGTTCCTGTGCACGTGAGAACCTGAACCAAAGCCGCAAAAGGTACCAAACTAGGAGTCAGAGTCAAAGAAGGAGGCAGAATCAAAAGAGAAGATAAGCTCAGCCACCCCAGAATGAGAGACCCTGGAGAAGTACAACCTGGGCAGCCAGTAACTGAATAGAAAAGGTCAGACAGTTTAGAATTGTGTCTCCAGTGGTCTGCTTTCTTAGCAATGGTTAACCAGGAAAAGACTGACTCTCACACTAACATAGTAAACTGATGGCTGCGATTAAAATAAACATCGAATGGTGAGAAGATGATATTTGTGTGTGTGTGAATTTTCTGATGGGAAGGGAGGGAAGGAAGAAAAGAGGTGGGCACCTGAGTGGGGAGGGGTGTGCGGTCCCGAGAGATTGGGGGACAGACCCTGAGGTCCCCAGTTAGCCAGAGAGGAGAGGCCTGGACTGGGTCAGGAGTCTGCACTGAAGATGGCGAACCCTGCTTAGCAATTGATCTCAGCGGCAAGGAGTAGTGGTGTGGTGTTACTGCCATTGTTTGGGGTGTGGAATGACATTAGGGTCTAGATTGCCAGAACCCAGATGGGAAGAGGGTTTCACATGGGGATGGTGAATGTCATAGTTCCCCTGAGAGAGGCAGGCAGAAATCACATCCTGGCCACTTATGTCATAATGGGCTTTGTTGCATCACTCACCTTTGCTGTCAGCTAAAGGTGCTCAGGAGGCACAAAATGCTGATACAACTGAAACCCACAACCAGCACTCCCAAAGATTAAAATAATGTTTGGAGGGAACAGACCAAATATCACTTAGGCCACTGTTTTCCTAAGAAATTGGTGGGAGCAGTGTGTTCCCAAGGGCAGGGCAGTGGAGGTGGCCCAATCCCGGTGCAGAAGACAAACAGGATCACCACACACGGATAATCTTTTTGGGTGGTGGGCACCATGCAGTTTGTGGGATCTTAGTTCCCTGACCAGGGATTGAACCGGTTCCCCTTCCAGTGAAAGCATGGAGTCCTAACCCCTGGACAGCCAGAGAAGTCAGGACAGAGACTTTTGATACAAGTATTAACATGAGACTGAGTAAAAGCTGGTCTTATATGAATCATCATCCCCTAGTATTTCTAAATAACTACAGTCGTCAAACCTTCTTCCCCCAAAAAATCTTTTGTAGTCCAAGCTCTGCAAGTTTTTGTGGTTTAAATATAAGAGTACGGGGTATCTCATTTGAAGGCAAATTGGAAGTGGTCAAACAAGAGATGGCAAGGGTGAACGTCGACATTCTAGGAATCAGCGAACTAAAATGGACTGGAGTGGGTGAATTTAACTCAGATGACCATTATATCTACTACTGCGGGCAGGAACTCCTCAGAAGACATGGAGTAGCCATCATAGTCAACAAAAGAGTCCGAAATGCAGTACTTGGACGCAATCTCACAAACGACAGAATGATCTCTGTTCGTCTCCAAGGCAAACCATTCAATAGCACAGTTATCCAAGTCTCTGCCCCAAGCAGTAACGCTGAAGAAACTGAAGTTGAACGGTTTTATGAAGACCTACAAGACCTTTTAGAACGAACCCCCCAAAAAGATGTCCTTTTCATTAGAGGGGTCTGGAATGCAAAAGTAGGAAGTCAAGAAACACCTGGAGCAACAGGCAAATTTGGCCTTGGAGTGCAGAATGAAGCAGGGCAAAGACTAATAGAGTTTCGCCAAGAAAATGCACTGGTCACAGCAAATACCCTCTTCCAACAACACAAGTAAGACTCTACACATGGACATCACCAGATGGTCAACACCGAAATCAGATTGATTATATCCTTTGCCGCCAAAGATGGAGAAGCTCTATACAGTCAACAAAAACAAGACCAGGAGCAGACTGTGGCTCAGGTCATGAACTCCTTATTACCAAATCCAGACTCAAATGGAAGAAAATAGGGAAAAACCACTAGAGCATTCAGGTAGGACTTCAATCAAATCCCTTATGCTTATGCAGTGGAAGTGAGAAATAGATTTAAGGGCCCAGATCTGATAGATAGAGTGCCTGATGAACTATGGAATGAGGTTGGTGACATTGTACAGGAGGCAGGGATCAAGACCACCCCCATGGAAAAGAAATGCAAAAAAGCACAATGGCTGTCTGGGGAGGCCTTACAAATAGCTGTAAAAAGAAGAGGAGCAAAAAGCAAAGGAGAAAAGCAAAGATATAAGCATCTGAATGCAGAGTTGGTGATGGACAGGGAGGCCTGGCGTGCTGTGACTCATGGGGTCACAAAGAGACGGACACGACTGAGCGACTGAAGCGAACTAACGGGGAAACACACATGACACCAAAGAATTTATGTCTATTTTTGCCATTAAATAAAACAAATGCAGACTAATGTGAGAAGGAACTTTATTTGACATGACAATGGTGAGAGGGCCATCGCCCACACAGCAAAAGTAATGGTGAAAATTCTCCAAGATAAGCTTCAACAGTACGTAGACCAAGAACATTCCGATGTTTAAGCTGCATTGAGAAAAGGCAGAGGAACAAGAGATGCAATTGCCAACATCGGTTGGTTCATAGAAAAAGCAAGAGACATCCAGAGAAACATCTACTTCTGCTTTGCCAACTATGCCACAGCATTTGACTGGTGGATCACATCAAATTGTGGGCAATACTCAAAGAGATCGGTATACCTGACCAACTTCCCTGACTCTTGAGTAATCTGTATGCACGTCAAGAAGCAACATTTAGAACTGGACATGGAACAATGACTGGTTCCAAACTGGGAAAGGAGTACATCAAGGCTGTACATGGTAACCTTGCTTACTTAACTTATATTCAGTGTACATCATGTAAATATCAGATTGGATGAAGCACAAGATGGAATGAAGATTGCCAGGAGAAATATGAATAAATTCAGAAATGCAGACAACACCACGCTTAAGGCAGAAAGCATAAAGAAACCAAAGACCATCTTGATGAGGGTGAAAGAGGATAGAGAGAAAGCTAACTTAAATCAACATCCGAAAAACCAAGGTCATGGCATCCGGTCCAATCATGTTATGGCAAATAGAGGGGGAGACAATGGAAACAGTGACAGACTTTATTTTCGTGGGCTTCAACATCACAGCAGATGCTGACTGCAGCCATGAAATTAAAAGTCACTTGCTCCATGGAAGAAAAGCCATGACTGACCCAGAAAGCATATCAAAAAGCAGAGACATCACTTTGCTGCCAGAGGTCCGTATGTCAAAGCGAAGGTTTTTTCAGTAGCCGAATATGGATGTGATTGTTAAACCATAAAGACAGCTGAGGACTGAATAATTGATGCTTTTGAACTGTGGTGGTAGAGCAGATTTCTTGAGAGTCCCTTGGCCTGCAAGGAAATCAAACCCGTCAACCCTAACGGAAATCAATCCTGATTATTCACTAGAAGGACTGACATTGTAGCTGAAACTCCAGTTCTTTGTCCACCTGATGCAAAGAACTGACTCATTGGAAAAGATTCTGATGCTGGCAAGGAATGAAGGCCAGAGGAGAAGGAGATGACAGAGGATGAGATGGTTGGATGGCATCGGGGATTCGATGGACTTGAGTTTCAGCAAGCTCTGGGAGTTGGTGATGGACAGGGAAGCCTGGTGTGCTGCAGTCCATGGGGCTGCACAGAGTCATGTCGGGAGCCACGTCAGGCGTTACTGACAAAATGGAGGCACGGCCCAAAGCCCCTCTCTTTCTCCCACAAGCACGGACCTGGGATGAAGCAGTTGGGCCTTGTGATTCTGACTTTTTCTTTCCTCTCCTTGGCTGAGTTGACTACAAAGGAACATTAAGGTTCTTAATGTTCTTGAGAGGAGCACGAGAAGGCAGAAAGCCTTGTCTGCAGCTGTGCTCAGAGAAAAATTCATAAAGCTAATCCCTGACATTTGTTCAAGGACTTTTACAAAAGAGTGTTCCAGGATGAGCAAAGAGGTCAGCTTGAGGCCACGGGAGGGATTGCTATCTGAAGCCTATTTGTGAGGAAAATGTTTATGGCAAAGGCATTTACTGAATTTAGAGCTTAGAAATAATTAAATAGTTAGAAGTTAAAGATTTAAGGAATGCTGTAATGGTAGCCTATTTTATTATAGCTGATAGATTTAGGAAATTTAAAGATACTAATAGCTAGAAGCCTTTTTAAGAGATAGTGAGCTCAGGATGTTAGGGGCAAATAGGATTTAGAAAGATAAGAAACAAACGGAGGAATGTAGCATGAGTTACAATATAATCACAAGTTAACGATAGGACACATTAAGAGGAAGTAGATAATAGATGGTAAAGCTGAGTCCGAGAGAATCGCTGAAGCAGGAACTCTGTTTGAAGAGCAACAATGATTTATGGAGATAATCAATCTGAATGTGATAAGAAAACTGAAAATGTCAAACTTCTGACCTAATGCTTTTGTAAAAGTATAAAAGAAAACCTTAAACTTGAAATAAATGTGCAGTCCAGGAAAACTGAGAGGCTGCGTGGTTACTCGCGGACACCATCTCTCCCTTCAGATTGAATCCCTGGCTGCTGGAGCTGGACTCTGGCAGAGTCGGGCACAACTGAACGACTGAAAAGAACTGATTGCAATAGGGAGAATGTTTTGAACACACGTTCTTAACATGTCTCAAAATGGAAGAGAAAATGATATTTCTTTAACATGAAAGGATAAGCAGGGTGAGCAACAACTCTGTGTGTGTGTGTGTGAGTTTGTGTATCTGTGTGTGTGTGTGTATGTGTGTGTGTGTGTGTGTGTCTGTGAGAGATGGGGCAAGAGGTGGGGATGGATGAACAGACAGCTTGATGGAGCAGTGTGACAGGAAGTGTTTCTTTCTGTAGTGAGCTGATTCTTAGAATGAGCTGTTAAGGGAGCCAGAAAGGTCTGACGCTTAGTGCTTGCTCAAGCTTGGGGGAAAGCTGAAGTTCAGAGGAGAGAAGGTTGGTTAAAGCTTAGCCAAGCCAAATCAGTGGGTATATTATGGATGACTGTGAGCACTTGGCCAGTCTCTGCTGTTGTTTAAGAGAGGCAAAGTCAGCCCTTAGACAGTATTGTTACCAAAATTGCCAGTCCATGTGCTTGATGCAGAATGAGGCCCATCAAAACTTAAGGTTTGAGTTTGGGATAGGGAAAGGTTTATTACAGATTCATACAAGGATGAGGGTGGCTCTTGCCCTAAGAACCCAAAGTTACTGAACGTGTTCAGTAAGTATGTTTAACAGCAAAGGTTAGAGAAAGTTGTGGTAAGTTGTTTGAGACTTCGTGGTGTCACACCCTTTGTGCTTAAGGTTAGGTCATGGTCAGGTAATGATGTTCCTAAATATCTCTATCAGATGGATGTCATTTTCTGTCCTGACAAGAGAGGGCAAAGTCTCAAGGAACAACTTTCCCCATGAAATGTCCCATCCTGGTCAAACAGAAACAGGTTTCAATTGGCAGCTCCTTCAGGGCAAGCTTCCCATATTCTACCCAGCTCTCATCCTCGATGGAGCCAGGTACCCAACACAATAGGTCCTGTCTCCTCAAGCTGTCCAACTGAGGAGACCAGTTCTCACAGACTGAGACCCAGAAAGATGGCCACCTGCTATTAAGTTGCAGAGACAGGGATGGGGGAGAGGTTCACCGCTCCTCACGGCCTGGGCCAAGGCTAGTGGAGGGACTTAGTGAGGGCTCTGAATCACTAAAGGATGTAGTCCCCAGTCTATTCCCTGGGACCATCCAGCTCACCCACTGGCGCAACGTTGGGTGATCTCCAGGCCCTCCAAAAGCATGCCAGAATCTCTCTTCTCTCACTTTCCACCTGATGACCACCACACCACCCTTACTTAATCACTTCCCCAATGGTCCCTCATTGACAGTAACTGTGGGCAGGGCCTACTGAGGTGTTAATCAATAGCTGAGCAGGACGATGAATGGCCACTCCTTAACAGTTGGCGGCTTGTAAATGGGGCCACCTGAGGCACCAAGCAAGGCTGAGCCACACCTGTTGCCTAGGAACAGGGTGGGTTGAAAAGAAGCACACCAATGGCGAACTGCATAGGGCTGTGCTCACTCTGCTCTGTTACACTGTGCATAGAATAAGAATCACTGTGAGGTTAAGGTTTGTCAAAGTCGTTCTCAAGGTGGGCTGGCTTTCACATTCTTGTTGGCTTTGAAATATTAGCTATGCTATATGCGGCACATGTGATCATGTGGCAGCTGTGGGAGGGGCATATAGATGAGCACGGCTCACAGGCATGCCTGGCAATACAATGAAAAGAATGATGTACCAAAGTTAAAGAAGCCTGTGAAATCAAATCCTGATTAGGAACAGAGTCAATTAAATAGAGTAAAGCACACTGGACCCAACGTCCCCTTAGGTAACAGAGCAGCATGAGCACAGCCCTTAGCAGGTAGCCATTGCTGTGCCTGATGACTCCACATCCTGTTACTAAGCAACCGGTCTTGCCTAGCGATTGGACAGTGCAACCCTGGGCCCTGCCCATAAGCAACCAACTATCAATGAGGTACCTACTGGTACTTCTCCTGCTCAGCTATTGGTCAGCTCCACAGTGGGCCCTATCTGATGATCACTGTTAATGTGGGCCCACTGGGGAAGTGACTCACTCAAGAGTTAGGGGCAGAGTGGTAAACGGACTCTTGCCTTTGGGCACCTTCCTTTTCTTTTCTTCATTTTTTTGTAAATCGGGAATGTATTTCTGGTAGATGGGGCAAGGTGAGTTTCCCTCCTCAATATGAGAGTTGAAGTGTCCCCAACAATATTAGTGGAGGAGGCATTTAACACTTTCTTTGCTCTAAAGTGTAATCTTATGGAGACGGTGTATAGATCTTGGGGCAAGGGACTGAAGATGCACCAAGCCTTGGGGTCTCTAAAGCTCACTGGAGTAGAAAAAACTTCCAACCTGTTCTTAATTACCTGCTTGTTCTTCAGTTCCTTAAGCCCCTCAAGAACCCCTGATAGGAAGAGGGTGGTCTAAAGATGAAGTGACTAGAGAACTCTGAAGTGCTGAAATGGGATGAAAAGTGTTTGGCAGAGGTTCATACAGGGATGGAGGGGGCAGGAGTGTGGAAGGGGGACATCCAAGTCCAAAAATAAAGGGCACTGAAGGAAAGTCTGAGGGTCATGAGAAGAAACACCATGCCCCTGAATCACCACTCCCCAGAATCAAACACACAGAGGGGTCAAGGGTGGGAAAGGTGTATCATGGCCTCCCTCAGCACCCACTAACCCATGTTGATGGGCACAGTGGTACATTGTGATGTCTAAGACCCCAAAGCCACCATTGGCTGGGGGAGTGCCTAGCTGACCAATCAGAGTGAAGGGTGTGGCTCCTCATTGTCCTGGGAAGGTATATATAGGGAGGTCAGAGGCAGAGATTCTGGGTTAGGCCACTTCATGGTGTCATCATGGCTACGGTAACCAGGAAGCCACGGCAGCCAAGAAGAGTTGCAGTGCGGTTTGCTTCCAGCATGAAAGGAAGAAAGAAGACCCTTTGGCAACGGAGATACAGAGGCAGTGTCAAGGTAAGATGATTCCATCGACACTCCCCAGGTTCTCCATTGACTTTGGTGCCCAAGACCTCTACACTGCCCTTGCCTGGCGCAAAAGTCCTCATCAGGCCACCTCCCTTTTCATGAAATCTCCCTTCCAACTCAGTTGTTATACTCTTTCCTCAAAACTCATACCCTTCTTTTGTCTTTCAAGGCACGAAATATGACCGTGAGCGTCAGAAGACCTCTAAAAGGAACCTTGAGAAAGAAAATCCGATCGTACGCCACTCCGTCGAAGAAGGTGAAGAAAACAAGAGAAGCAAACTGTTTTCTCCGTTCCTGTGCACGTGAGAACCTGAACCAAAGCCGCAAAAGGTACCAAACTAGGAGTCAGAGTCAAAGAAGGAGGCAGAATCAAAAGAGAAGATAAGCTCAGCCACCCCAGAATGAGAGACCCTGGAGAAGTACAACCTGGGCAGCCAGTAACTGAATAGAAAAGGTCAGACAGTTTAGAATTGTGTCTCCAGTGGTCTGCTTTCTTAGCAATGGTTAACCAGGAAAAGACTGACTCTCACACTAACATAGTAAACTGATGGCTGCGATTAAAATAAACATCGAATGGTGAGAAGATGATATTTGTGTGTGTGTGAATTTTCTGATGGGAAGGGAGGGAAGGAAGAAAAGAGGTGGGCACCTGAGTGGGGAGGGGTGCGCGGTCCCGAGAGATTGGGGGACAGACCCTGAGGTCCCCAGTTAGCCAGAGAGGAGAGGCCTGGACTGGGTCAGGAGTCTGCACTGAAGATGGCGAACCCTGCTTAGCAATTGATCTCAGCGGCAAGGAGTAGTGGTGTGGTGTTACTGCCATTGTTTGGGGTGTGGAATGACATTAGGGTCTAGATTGCCAGAACCCAGATGGGAAGAGGGTTTCACATGGGGATGGTGAATGTCATAGTTCCCCTGAGAGAGGCAGGCAGAAATCACATCCTGGCCACTTATGTCATAATGGGCTTTGTTGCATCACTCACCTTTGCTGTCAGCTAAAGGTGCTCAGGAGGCACAAAATGCTGATACAACTGAAACCCACAACCAGCACTCCCAAAGATTAAAATAATGTTTGGAGGGAACAGACCAAATATCACTTAGGCCACTGTTTTCCTAAGAAATTGGTGGGAGCAGTGTGTTCCCAAGGGCAGGGCAGTGGAGGTGGCCCAATCCCGGTGCAGAAGACAAACAGGATCACCACACACGGATAATCTTTTTGGGTGGTGGGCACCATGCAGTTTGTGGGATCTTAGTTCCCTGACCAGGGATTGAACCGGTTCCCCTTCCAGTGAAAGCATGGAGTCCTAACCCCTGGACAGCCAGAGAAGTCAGGACAGAGACTTTTGATACAAGTATTAACATGAGACTGAGTAAAAGCTGGTCTTATATGAATCATCATCCCCTAGTATTTCTAAATAACTACAGTCGTCAAACCTTCTTCCCCCAAAAAATCTTTTGTAGTCCAAGCTCTGCAAGTTTTTGTGGTTTAAATATAAGAGTATGGGGTATCTCATTTGAAGGCAAATTGGAAGTGGTCAAACAAGAGATGGCAAGGGTGAACGTCGACATTCTAGGAATCAGCGAACTAAAATGGACTGGAATGGGTGAATTTAACTCAGATGACCATTATATCTAGTACTGCGGGCAGGAACTCCTCAGAAGACATGGAGTAGCCATCATAGTCAACAAAAGAGTCCGAAATGCAGTACTTGGACGCAATCTCACAAACGACAGAATGATCTCTGTTCGTCTCCAAGGCAAACCATTCAATAGCACAGTTATCCAAGTCTCTGCCCCAAGCAGTAACGCTGAAGAAACTGAAGTTGAACGGTTTTATGAAGACCTACAAGACCTTTTAGAACGAACCCCCCAAAAAGATGTCCTTTTCATTAGAGGGGTCTGGAATGCAAAAGTAGGAAGTCAAGAAACACCTGGAGCAACAGGCAAATTTGGCCTTGGAGTGCAGAATGAAGCAGGGCAAAGACTAATAGAGTTTCGCCAAGAAAATGCACTGGTCACAGCAAATACCCTCTTCCAACAACACAAGTAAGACTCTACACATGGACATCACCAGATGGTCAACACCGAAATCAGATTGATTATATCCTTTGCCGCCAAAGATGGAGAAGCTCTATACAGTCAACAAAAACAAGACCAGGAGCAGACTGTGGCTCAGGTCATGAACTCCTTATTACCAAATCCAGACTCAAATGGAAGAAAATAGGGAAAAACCACTAGAGCATTCAGGTAGGACTTCAATCAAATCCCTTATGCTTATGCAGTGGAAGTGAGAAATAGATTTAAGGGCCCAGATCTGATAGATAGAGTGCCTGATGAACTATGGAATGAGGTTGGTGACATTGTACAGGAGGCAGGGATCAAGACCACCCCCATGGAAAAGAAATGCAAAAAAGCACAATGGCTGTCTGGGGAGGCCTTACAAATAGCTGTGAAAAGAAGAGGAGCAAAAAGCAAAGGAGAAAAGCAAAGATATAAGCATCTGAATGCAGAGTTGGTGATGGACAGGGTGGCCTGGCGTGCTGTGACTCATGGGGTCACAAAGAGTCGGACACGACTGAGCGACTGAAGCGAACTAACGGGGAAACACACATGACACCAAAGAATTTATGTCTATTTTTGCCATTAAATAAAACAAATGCAGACTAATGTGAGAAGGAACTGTATTTGACACGACAATGGTGAGAGGGCCATCGCCCACACAGCAAAAGTAATGGTGAAAATTCTCCAAGATAAGCTTCAACAGTACGTAGACCAAGAACATTCCGATGTTTAAGCTGCATTGAGAAAAGGCAGAGGAACAAGAGATGCAATTGCCAACATCGGTTGGTTCATAGAAAAAGCAAGAGACATCCAGAGAAACATCTACTTCTGCTTTGCCAACTATGCCACAGCATTTGACTGGTGGATCACATCAAATTGTGGGCAATACTCAAAGAGATCGGTATACCTGACCAACTTCCCTGACTCTTGAGTAATCTGTATGCACGTCAAGAAGCAACATTTAGAACTGGACATGGAACAATGACTGGTTCCAAACTGGGAAAGGAGTACATCAAGGCTGTACAATGTAACCTTGCTTACTTAACTTAGATTCAGAGTACATCATGTAAATATCAGATTGGATGAAGCACAAGATGGAATGAAGATTGCCAGGAGAAATATGAATAAATTCAGAAATGCAGACAACACCACGCTTAAGGCAGAAAGCATAAAGAAACCAAAGACCATCTTGATGAGGGTGAAAGAGGATAGAGAGAAAGCTAACTTAAATCAACGTCCGAAAAACCAAGGTCATGGCATCCGGTCCAATCATGTTATGGCAAATAGAGGGGGAGACAATGGAAACAGTGACAGACTTTATTTTCGTGGGCTTCAACATCACAGCAGATGCTGACTGCAGCCATGAAATTAAAAGTCACTTGCTCCATGGAAGAAAAGCCATGACTGACCCAGAAAGCATATCAAAAAGCAGAGACATCACTTTGCTGCCAGAGGTCCGTATGTCAAAGCGAAGGTTGTTTCAGTAGCCGAATATGGATGTGATTGTTAGACCATAAAGACAGCTGAGGACTGAATAATTGATGCTTTTGAACTGTGGTGGTAGAGAAGATTTCTTGAGAGTCCCTTGGCCTGCAAGGAAATCAAACCCGTCAACCCTAACGGAAATCAATCCTGATTATTCACTAGAAGGACTGACATTGTAGCTGAAACTCCAGTTCTTTGTCCACCTGATGCAAAGAACTGACTCATTGGAAAAGATTCTGATGCTGGCAAGGAATGAAGGCCAGAGGAGAAGGAGATGACAGAGGATGAGATGGTTGGATGGCATCGGGGATTCGATGGACTTGAGTTTCAGCAAGCTCTGGGAGTTGGTGATGGACAGGGAAGCCTGGTGTGCTGCAGTCCATGGGGCTGCACAGAGTCATGTCGGGAGCCACGTCAGGCGTTACTGACAAAATGGAGGCACGGCCCAAAGCCCCTCTCTTTCTCCCACAAGCACGGACCTGGGATGAAGCAGTTGGGCCTTGTGATTCTGACTTTTTCTTTCCTCTCCTTGGCTGAGTTGACTACAAAGGAACATTAAGGTTCTTAATGTTCTTGAGAGGAGCACGAGAAGGCAGAAAGCCTTGTCTGCAGCTGTGCTCAGAGAAAAATTCATAAAGCTAATCCCTGATATTTGTTCAAGGACTTTTACAAAAGAGTGTTCCAGGATGAGCAAAGAGGTCAGCTTGAGGCCACGGGAGGGATTGCTATCTGAAGCCTATTTGTGAGGAAAATGTTTATGGCAAAGGCATTTACTGAATTTAGAGCTTAGAAATAATTAAATAGTTAGAAGTTAAAGATTTAAGGAACGCTGTAATGGTAGCATATTTTATTATAGCTGATAGATTTAGGAAATTTAAAGATACTAATAGCTAGAAGCCTTTTTAAGAGATAGTGAGCTCAGGATGTTAGGGGCAAATAGGATTTAGAAAGATAAGAAACAAACAGAGGAATGTAGCATGAGTTACAATATAATCACAAGTTAACGATAGGACACATTAAGAGGAAGTAGATAATAGATGGTAAAGCTGAGTCCGAGAGAATCGCTGAAGCAGGAACTCTGTTTGAAGAGCAACAACGATTTATGGAGATAATCAATCTGAATGTGATAAGAAAACTGAAAATGTCAAACTTCTGACCTAATGCTTTTGTAAAAGTATAAAAGAAAACCTTAAACTTGAAATAAATGTGCAGTCCAGGAAAACTGAGAGGCTGCGTGGTTACTCGCGGACACCATCCCTCCCTTCAGATTGAATCCCTGGCTGCTGGAGCTGGACTCTGGCAGAGTCGGGCACAACTGAACGACTGAAAAGAACTGATTGCAATAGGGAGAATGTTTTGAACACACGTTCTTAACATGTCTCAAAATGGAAGAGAAAATGATATTTCTTTAACATGAAAGGATAAGCAGGGTGAGCAACAACTCTGTGTGTGTGTGTGTGTGTGTGAGTTTGTGTATCTGTGTGTGTGTGTATGTGTGTGTGTGTGTGTGTGTGTGTGTGTGTCTGTGAGAGATGGGGCAAGAGGTGGGGATGGATGAACAGACAGCTTGATGGAGCAGTGTGACAGGAAGTGTTTCTTTCTGTAGTGAGCTGATTCTTAGAATGAGCTGTTAAGGGAGCCAGAAAGGTCTGACGCTTAGTGCTTGCTCAAGCTTGGGGGAAAGCTGAAGTTCAGAGGAGAGAAGGTTGGTTAAAGCTTAGCCAAGCCAAATCAGTGGGTATATTATGGATGACTGTGAGCACTTGGCCAGTCTCTGCTGTTGTTTAAGAGAGGCAAAGTCAGCCCTTAGACAGTATTGTTGTTACCAAAATTGCCAGTCCATGTGCTTGATGCAGAATGAGGCCCATCAAAACTTAAGGTTTGAGTTTGGGACAGGGAAAGGTTTATTACAGATTCATACAAGGATGAGGGTGGCTCTTGCCCTGAGAACCCAAAGTTACTGAACGTGTTCAGTAAGTATGTTTAACAGCAAAGGTTAGAGAAAGTTGTGGTAAGTTGTTTGAGACTTCGTGGTGTCACACCCTTTGTGCTTAAGGTTAGGTCATGGTCAGGTAATGATGTTCCTAAATATCTCTATCAGATGGATGTCATTTTCTGTCCTGACAAGAGAGGGCAAAGTCTCAAGGAACAACTTTCCCCATGAAATGTCCCATCCTGGTCAAACAGAAACAGGTTTCAATTGGCAGCTCCTTCAGGGCAAGCTTCCCATATTCTACCCAGCTCTCATCCTCGATGGAGCCAGGTACCCAACACAATAGGTCCTGTCTCCTCAAGCTGTCCAACTGAGGAGACCAGTTCTCACAGACTGAGACCCAGAAAGATGGCCACCTGCTATTAAGTTGCAGAGACAGGGATGGGGGAGAGGTTCACCGCTCCTCACGGCCTGGGCCAAGGCTAGTGGAGGGACTTAGTGAGGGCTCTGAATCACTAAAGGATGTAGTCCCCAGTCTATTCCCTGGGACCATCCAGCTCACCCACTGGCGCAACGTTGGGTGATCTCCAGGCCCTCCAAAAGCATGCCAGAATCTCTCTTCTCTCACTTTCCACCTGATGACCACCACACCACCCTTACTTAATCACTTCCCCAATGGTCCCTCATTGACAGTAACTGTGGGCAGGGCCCACTGAGGTGTTGATCTATAGCTGAGCAGGACAATGAATGGCCACTCCTTGACAGTTGGCGGCTTGTAAATGGGGCCACCTGAGGCACCAAGCAAGGCTGAGCCACACCTGTTGCCTAGGAACAGGGTGGGTTGAAAAGAAGCACACCAATGGCGAACTGCATAGGGCTGTGCTCACTCTGCTCTGTTACACTGTGCATAGAATAAGAATCACTGTGAGGTTAAGGTTTGTCAAAGTCGTTCTCAAGGTGGGCTGGCTTTCACATTCTTGTTGGCTTTGAAATATTAGCTATGCTATATGCGGCACATGTGATCATGTGGCAGCTGTGGGAGGGGCATATAGATGAGCACGGCTCACAGGCATGCCTGGCAATACAATGAAAAGAATGATGTACAAAAGTTAACGAAGCCTGTGAAATCAAATCCTGATTAGGAACAGAGTCAATTAAACAGAGTAAAGCACACTGGACCCAACGTCTCCTTAGGTAACAGAGCAGCATGAGCACAGCCCTTAGCAGGTAGCCATTGCTGTGCCTGATGACTCCACATCCTGTTACTAAGCAACCGGTCTTGCCTAGCAATTGGACAGTGCAACCCTGGGCCCTGCCCATAAGCAACCAACTATCAATGAGGTACCTACTGGTACTTCTGCTCAGCTATTGGTCAGCTCCGCAGTGGGCCCTATCTGATGATCACTGTTAATGTGGGCCCACTGGGGAAGTGACTCACTCAAGAGTTAGGGGCAGAGTGGTAAACGGACTCTTGCCTTTGGGCACCTTCCTTTTCTTTTCTTCATTATTTTGTAAATTGGGAATGTATTTCTGGTAGATGGGGCAAGGTGAGTTTCCCTCCTCAATATGAGAGTTGAAGTGTCCCCAACAATATTAGTGGAGGAGGCATTTAGCACTTTGTTTGCTCTGAAGTGTAATCTTATGGAGACGGTGTATAGATCTTGGGGCAACGGACTGAAGATGCACCAAGCCTTGGGGTCTCTAAAGCTCATTGGAGTAGAAAAAACTTCCAACCTGTTCTTAATTACCTGCTTGTTCTTCAGTCCCTTAAGCCCCTCAAGAACCCCTGATAGGAAGAGGGTGGTCTAAAGATGAAGTGACTAGAGGACTCTGAAGTGCTGAAATGGGATGAAAAGTGTTTGGCAGAGGTTCATACAGGGATGGAGGGGGCAGGAGTGTGGAAGTGGGACATCCAAGTCCAAGAATAAAGGGCACTGAAGGAAAGTCTGAGGGTCATGAGAAGAAACACCATGCCCCTGAATCACCACTCCCCAGAATCAAACACACAGAGGGGTCAAGGGTGGGAAAGGTGTATCATGGCCTCCCTCAGCACCCACTAACCCATGTTGATGGGCACAGTGGTACATTGTGATGTCTAAGACCCCAAAGCCACCATTGGCTGGGGGAGTGCCTAGCTGACCAATCAGAGTGAAGGGTGTGGCTCCTCATTGTCCTGGGAAGGTATATATAGGGAGGTCAGAGGCAGAGATTCTGGGTTAGGCCACTTCATGGTGTCATCATGGCTACGGTAACCAGGAAGCCACGGCAGCCAAGAAGAGTTGCAGTGCGGTTTGCTTCCAGCATGAAAGGAAGAAAGAAGACCCTTTGGCAACGGAGATACAGAGGCAGTGTCAAGGTAAGATGATTCCATCGACACTCCCCAGGTTCTCCATTGACTTTGGTGCCCAAGACCTCTACACTGCCCTTGCCTGGCGCAAAAGTCCTCATCAGGCCACCTCCCTTTTCATGAAATCTCCCTTCCAACTCAGTTGTTATACTCTTTCCTCAAAACTCATACTCTTCTTTTGTCTTTCAAGGCACGAAATAAGACCGTGAGCGTCAGAAGACCTCTAAAAGGAACCTTGAGAAAGAAAATCCGATCGTACGCCACTCCGTCGAAGAAGGTGAAGAAAACAAGAGAAGCAAACTGTTTTCTCCGTTCCTGTGCACGTGAGAACCTGAACCAAAGCCGCAAAAGGTACCAAACTAGGAGTCAGAGTCAAAGAAGGAGGCAGAATCAAAAGAGAAGATAAGCTCAGCCACCCCAGAATGAGAGACCCTGGAGAAGTACAACCTGGGCAGCCAGTAACTGAATAGAAAAGGTCAGACAGTTTAGAATTGTGTCTCCAGTGGTCTGCTTTCTTAGCAATGGTTAACCAGGAAAAGACTGACTCTCACACTAACATAGTAAACTGATGGCTGCGATTAAAATAAACATCGAATGGTGAGAAGATGATATTTGTGTGTGTGTGAATTTTCTGATGGGAAGGGAGGGAAGGAAGAAAAGAGGTGGGCACCTGAGTGGGGAGGGGTGCGCGGTCCCGAGAGATTGGGGGACAGACCCTGAGGTCCCCAGTTAGCCAGAGAGGAGAGGCCTGGACTGGGTCAGGAGTCTGCACTGAAGATGGCGAACCCTGCTTAGCAATTGATCTCAGCGGCAAGGAGTAGTGGTGTGGTGTTACTGCCATTGTTTGGGGTGTGGAATGACATTAGGGTCTAGATTGCCAGAACCCAGATGGGAAGAGGGTTTCACATGGGGATGGTGAATGTCATAGTTCCCCTGAGAGAGGCAGGCAGAAATCACATCCTGGCCACTTATGTCATAATGGGCTTTGTTGCATCACTCACCTTTGCTGTCAGCTAAAGGTGCTCAGGAGGCACAAAATGCTGATACAACTGAAACCCACAACCAGCACTCCCAAAGATTAAAATAATGTTTGGAGGGAACAGACCAAATATCACTTAGGCCACTGTTTTCCTAAGAAATTGGTGGGAGCAGTGTGTTCCCAAGGGCAGGGCAGTGGAGGTGGCCCAATCCCGGTGCAGAAGACAAACAGGATCACCACACACGGATAATCTTTTTGGGTGGTGGGCACCATGCAGTTTGTGGGATCTTAGTTCCCTGACCAGGGATTGAACCGGTTCCCCTTCCAGTGAAAGCATGGAGTCCTAACCCCTGGACAGCCAGAGAAGTCAGGACAGAGACTTTTGATACAAGTATTAACATGAGACTGAGTAAAAGCTGGTCTTATATGAATCATCATCCCCTAGTATTTCTAAATAACTACAGTCGTCAAACCTTCTTCCCCCAAAAAATCTTTTGTAGTCCAAGCTCTGCAAGTTTTTGTGGTTTAAATATAAGAGTATGGGGTATCTCATTTGAAGGCAAATTGGAAGTGGTCAAACAAGAGATGGCAAGGGTGAACGTCGACATTCTAGGAATCAGCGAACTAAAATGGACTGGAATGGGTGAATTTAACTCAGATGACCATTATATCTAGTACTGCGGGCAGGAACTCCTCAGAAGACATGGAGTAGCCATCATAGTCAACAAAAGAGTCCGAAATGCAGTACTTGGACGCAATCTCACAAACGACAGAATGATCTCTGTTCGTCTCCAAGGCAAACCATTCAATAGCACAGTTATCCAAGTCTCTGCCCCAAGCAGTAACGCTGAAGAAACTGAAGTTGAACGGTTTTATGAAGACCTACAAGACCTTTTAGAACGAACCCCCCAAAAAGATGTCCTTTTCATTAGAGGGGTCTGGAATGCAAAAGTAGGAAGTCAAGAAACACCTGGAGCAACAGGCAAATTTGGCCTTGGAGTGCAGAATGAAGCAGGGCAAAGACTAATAGAGTTTCGCCAAGAAAATGCACTGGTCACAGCAAATACCCTCTTCCAACAACACAAGTAAGACTCTACACATGGACATCACCAGATGGTCAACACCGAAATCAGATTGATTATATCCTTTGCCGCCAAAGATGGAGAAGCTCGATACAGTCAACAAAAACAAGACCAGGAGCAGACTGAGGCTCAGGTCATGAACTCCTTATTACCAAATCCAGACTCAAATGGAAGAAAATAGGGAAAAACCACTAGAGCATTCAGGTATGACTTCAATCAAATCCCTTATGCTTATGCAGTGGAAGTGAGAAATAGATTTAAGGGCCCAGATCTGATAGATAGAGTGCCTGATGAACTATGGAATGAGGTTGGTGACATTGTACAGGAGGCAGGGATCAAGACCACCCCCATGGAAAAGAAATGCAAAAAAGCACAATGGCTGTCTGGGGAGGCCTTACAAATAGCTGTGAAAAGAAGAGGAGCAAAAAGCAAAGGAGAAAAGCAAAGATATAAGCATCTGAATGCAGAGTTGGTGATGGACAGGGAGGCCTGGCGTGCTGTGACTCATGGGGTCACAAAGAGACGGACACGACTGAGCGACTGAAGTGAACTAACGGGGAAACACACATGACACCAAAGAATTTATGTCTATTTTTGCCATTAAATAAAACAAATGCAGACTAATGTGAGAAGGAACTTTATTTGACATGACAATGGTGAGAGGGCCATCGCCCACACAGCAAAAGTAATGGTGAAAATTCTCCAAGATAAGCTTCAACAGTACGTAGACCAAGAACATTCCGATGTTTAAGCTGCATTGAGAAAAGGCAGAGGAACAAGAGATGCAATTGCCAACATCGGTTGGTTCATAGAAAAAGCAAGAGACATCCAGAGAAACATCTACTTCTGCTTTGCCAACTATGCCACAGCATTTGACTGGTGGATCACATCAAATTGTGGGCAATACTCAAAGAGATCGGTATACCTGACCAACTTCCCTGACTCTTGAGAAATCTGTATGCACGTCAAGAAGCAACATTTAGAACTGGACATGGAACAATGACTGGTTCCAAACTGGGAAAGGAGTACATCAAGGCTGTACATTGTAACCTTGCTTACTTAACTTATATTCAGAGTACATCATGTAAATATCAGATTGGATGAAGCACAAGATGGAATGAAGATTGCCAGGAGAAATATGAATAAATTCAGAAATGCAGACAACACCACGCTTAAGGCAGAAAGCATAAAGAAACCAAAGACCATCTTGATGAGGGTGAAAGAGGATAGAGAGAAAGCTAACTTAAATCAACATCCGAAAAACCAAGGTCATGGCATCCGGTCCAATCATGTTATGGCAAATAGAGGGGGAGACAATGGAAACAGTGACAGACTTTATTTTCGTGGGCTTCAACATCACAGCAGATGCTGACTGCAGCCATGAAATTAAAAGTCACTTGCTCCATGGAAGAAAAGCCATGACTGACCCAGAAAGCATATCAAAAAGCAGAGACATCACTTTGCTGCCAGAGGTCCGTATGTCAAAGCGAAGGTTGTTTCAGTAGCCGAATATGGATGTGATTGTTAGACCATAAAGACAGCTGAGGACTGAATAATTGATGCTTTTGAACTGTGGTGGTAGAGAAGATTTCTTGAGAGTCCCTTGGCCTGCAAGGAAATCAAACCCGTCAACCCTAACGGAAATCAATCCTGATTATTCACTAGAAGGACTGACATTGTAGCTGAAACTCCAGTTCTTTGTCCACCTGATGCAAAGAACTGACTCATTGGAAAAGATTCTGATGCTGGCAAGGAATGAAGGCCAGAGGAGAAGGAGATGACAGAGGATGAGATGGTTGGATGGCATCGGGGATTCGATGGACTTGAGTTTC
This sequence comes from Capricornis sumatraensis, assembly GCF_032405125.1. Taxonomy (NCBI): domain Eukaryota; kingdom Metazoa; phylum Chordata; class Mammalia; order Artiodactyla; family Bovidae; genus Capricornis; species Capricornis sumatraensis. The sequence continues at coordinate 60,001,953 of NC_091092.1, read as the reverse complement.
AGCAAGCTCTGGGAGTTGGTGATGGACAGGGAAGCCTGGTGTGCTGCAGTCCATGGGGCTGCACAGAGTCATGTCGGGAGCCACGTCAGGCGTTACTGACAAAATGGAGGCACGGCCCAAAGCCCCTCTCTTTCTCCCACAAGCACGGACCTGGGATGAAGCAGTTGGGCCTTGTGATTCTGACTTTTTCTTTCCTCTCCTTGGCTGAGTTGACTACAAAGGAACATTAAGGTTCTTAATGTTCTTGAGAGGAGCACGAGAAGGCAGAAAGCCTTGTCTGCAGCTGTGCTCAGAGAAAAATTCATAAAGCTAATCCCTGACATTTGTTCAAGGACTTTTACAAAAGAGTGTTCCAGGATGAGCAAAGAGGTCAGCTTGAGGCCACGGGAGGGATTGCTATCTGAAGCCTATTTGTGAGGAAAATGTTTATGGCAAAGGCATTTACTGAATTTAGAGCTTAGAAATAATTAAATAGTTAGAAGTTAAAGATTTAAGGAATGCTGTAATGGTAGCATATTTTATTATAGCTGATAGATTTAGGAAATTTAAAGATACTAATAGCTAGAAGCCTTTTTAAGAGATAGTGAGCTCAGGATGTTAGGGGCAAATAGGATTTAGAAAGATAAGAAACAAACGGAGGAATGTAGCATGAGTTACAATATAATCACAAGTTAACGATAGGACACATTAAGAGGAAGTAGATAATAGATGGTAAAGCTGAGTCCGAGAGAATCGCTGAAGCAGGAACTCTGTTTGAAGAGCAACAATGATTTATGGAGATAATAAATCTGAATATGATAAGAAAACTGAAATGTCAAACTTCTGACCTAATGCTTTTGTAAAAGTATAAAAGAAAACCTTAAACTTGAAATAAATGTGCAGTCCAGGAAAACTGAGAGGCTGCGTGGTTACTCGCGGACACCATCGCTCCCTTCAGATTGAATCCCTGGCTGCTGGAGCTGGACTCTGGCAGAGTCGGGCACAACTGAACGACTGAAAAGAACTGATTGCAATAGGGAGAATGTTTTGAACACACGTTCTTAACATGTCTCAAAATGGAAGAGAAAATGATATTTCTTCAACATGAAAGGATAAGCAGGGTGAGCAACAACTCTGTGTGTGTGTGTGTGTGTGTGTGTGTGAGTTTGTGTATCTGTGTGTGTGTGTGTATGTGTGTGTGTGTGTGTGTGTCTGTGAGAGATGGGGCAAGAGGTGGGGATGGATGAACAGACAGCTTGATGGAGCAGTGTGACAGGAAGCGTTTCTTTCTGTAGTGAGCTGATTCTTAGAATGAGCTGTTAAGGGAGCCAGAAAGGTCTGACGCTTAGTGCTTGCTCAAGCTTGGGGGAAAGCTGAAGTTCAGAGGAGAGAAGGTTGGTTAAATCTTAGCCAAGCCAAATCAGTGGGTATATTATGGATGACTGTGAGCACTTGGCCAGTCTCTGCTGTTGTTTAAGAGAGGCAAAGTCAGCCCTTAGACAGTATTGTTGTTACCAAAATTGCCAGTCCATGTGCTTGATGCAGAATGAGGCCCATCAAAACTTAAGGTTTGAGTTTGGGACAGGGAAAGGTTTATTACAGATTCATACAAGGATGAGGGTGGCTCTTGCCCTAAGAACCCAAAGTTACTGAACGTGTTCAGTATGTTTAACAGCAAAGGTTAGAGAAAGTTGTGGTAAGTTGTTTGAGACTTCGTGGTGTCACACCCTTTGTGCTTAAGGTTAGGTCATGGTCAGGTAATGATGTTCCTAAATATCTCTATCAGATGGATGTCATTTTCTGTCCTGACAAGAGAGGGCAAAGTCTCAAGGAACAACTTTCCCCATGAAATGTCCCATCCTGGTCAAACAGAAACAGGTTTCAATTGGCAGCTCCTTCAGGGCAAGCTTCCCATATTCTACCCAGCTCTCATCCTCGATGGAGCCAGGTACCCAACACAATAGGTCCTGTCTCCTCAAGCTGTCCAACTGAGGAGACCAGTTCTCACAGACTGAGACCCAGAAAGATGGCCACCTGCTATTAAGTTGCAGAGACAGGGATGGGGGAGAGGTTCACCGCTCCTCACGGCCTGGGCCAAGGCTAGTGGAGGGACTTAGTGAGGGCTCTGAATCACTAAAGGATGTAGTCCCCAGTCTATTCCCTGGGACCATCCAGCTCACCCACTGGCGCAACGTTGGGTGATCTCCAGGCCCTCCAAAAGCATGCCAGAATCTCTCTTCTCTCACTTTCCACCTGATGACCACCACACCACCCTTACTTAATCACTTCCCCAATGGTCCCTCATTGACAGTAACTGTGGGCAGGGCCCACTGAGGTGTTGATCAATAGCTGAGCAGGACAATGAATGGCCACTCCTTGACAGTTGGCGGCTTGTAAATGGGGCCACCTGAGGCACCAAGCAAGGCTGAGCCACACCTGTTGCCTAGGAACAGGGTGGGTTGAAAAGAAGCACACCAATGGCGAACTGCATAGGGCTGTGCTCACTCTGCTCTGTTACACTATGCATAGAATAAGAATCACTGTGAGGTTAAGGTTTGTCAAAGTCGTTCTCAAGGTGGGCTGGCTTTCACATTCTTGTTGGCTTTGAAATATTAGCTATGCTATATGCGGCACATGTGATCATGTGGCAGCTGTGGGAGGGGCATATAGATGAGCACGGCTCACAGGCATGCCTGGCAATACAATGAAAAGAATGATGTACCAAAGTTAAAGAAGCCTGTGAAATCAAATCCTGATTAGGAACAGAGTCAATTAAACAGAGTAAAGCACACTGGACCCAACGTCTCCTTAGGTAACAGAGCAGCATGAGCACAGCCCTTAGCAGGTAGCCATTGCTGTGCCTGATGACTCCACATCCTGTTACTAAGCAACCGGTCTTGCCTAGCGATTGGACAGTGCAACCCTGGGCCCTGCCCATAAGCAACCAACTATCAATGAGGTACCTACTGGTACTTCTCCTGCTCAGCTATTGGTCAGCTCCACAGTGGGCCCTATCTGATGATCACTGTGAATGTGGGCCCACTGGGGAAGTGACTCACTCAAGAGTTAGGGGCAGAGTGGTAAACGGACTCTTGCCTTTGGGCACCTTCCTTTTCTTTTCTTCATTATTTTGTAAATCGGGAATGTATTTCTGGTAGATGGGGCAAGGTGAGTTTCCCTCCTCAATATGAGAGTTGAAGTGTCCTCAACAATATTAGTGGAGGAGGCATTTAACACTTTCTTTGCTCTGAAGTGTAATCTTATGGAGACGGTGTATAGATCTTGGGGCAACGGACTGATGATGCACCAAACTTTGGGGTCTCTAAAGCTCATTGGAGTAGAAAAAACTTCCAACCTGTTCTTAATTACCTGCTTGTTCTTCAGTTCTTTAAGCCCCTCAAGAACCCCTGATAGGAAGAGGGTGGTCTAAAGATGAAGTGACTAGAGGACTCTGAAGTGCTGAAATGGGATAAAAAGGGTTTGGCAGAGGTTTATACAGGAATGGAGGGGGCACGAGTGTGGAAGTGGGACATCCAAGTTCTAGAATAAAGGGCACTGAAGGAAAGTCTGAGGGTCATGAGAAAAAACAGCATGCCCCTGAATCACCACTCCCCAGAATCAAACACACAGAGGGGTCAAGGGTGGGAAAGGTGTATCATGGCCTCCCTCAGCACCCACTAACCCATGTTGATGGGCACAGTGGTACATTGTGATGTCTAAGACCCCAAAGCCACCATTGGCTGGGGGAGTGCCTAGCTGACCAATCAGAGTGAAGGGTGTGGCTCCTCATTGTCCTGGGAAGGTATATATAGGGAGGTCAGAGGCAGAGATTCTGGGTTAGGCCACTTTATGGTGTCATCATGGCTACGGTAACCAGGAAGCCACAGCAGCCAAGAAGAGTTGCAGTGCGGTTTGCTTCCAGGATGAAAGGAAGAAAGAAGACCCTTTGGCAACGGAGATACAGAGGCAGTGTCAAGGTAAGATGATTCCATCAACACTCCCCAGGTTCTCCATTGACTTTGGTGCCCAAGACCTCTACACTGCCCTTGCCTGGCGCAAAAGTCCTCATCAGGCCACCTCCCTTTTCATGAAATCTCCCTTCCAACTCAGTTGTTATACTCTTTCCTCAAAACTCATACCCTTCTTTTGTCTTTCAAGGCACGAAATATGACCGTGAGCGTCAGAAGACCTCTAAAAGGAACCTTGAGAAAGAAAATCCGATCGTACGCCACTCTGTCGAAGAAGGTGAAGAATACAAGAGAAGCAAACTGTTTTCTCCGTTCCTGTGCACGTGAGAACCTGAACCAAAGCCACAAAAGGTACCAAACTAGGAGTCAGAGTCAAAGAAGGAGGCAGAATCAAAAGAGAAGATAAGCTCAGCCACCCCAGAATGAGAGACCCTGGAGAAGTACAACCTGGGCAGCCAGTAACTGAATAGAAAAGGTCAGACAGTTTAGAATTGTGTCTCCAGTGGTCTGCTTTCTTAGAAATGGTTAACCAGGAAAAGACTGACTCTCACACTAAAATAGCAAACTGATGGCTGCAATTAAAATAAACATCGAATGGTGAGAAGATGATATTTGTGTGTGTGTGAATTTTCTGATGGGAAGGGAGGGAAGGGAGAAAAGAGGTGGGCACCTGAGTGGGGAGGGGTGCGCGGTCCCGAGAGATTGGGGGACAGACCCTGAGGTCCCCAGTTAGCCAGAGAGGAGAGGCCTGGACTGGGTCAGGAGTCTGCACTGAAGATGGCGAACCCTGCTTAGCAATTGATCTCAGCGGCAAGGAGTAGTGGTGTGGTGTTACTGCCATTGTTTGGGGTGTGGAATGACATTAGGGTCTAGATTGCCAGAACCCAGATGGGAAGAGGGTTTCACATGGGGATGGTGAATGTCATAGTTCCCCTGAGAGAGGCAGGCAGAAATCACATCCTGGCCACTTATGTCATAATGGGCTTTGTTGCATCACTCACCTTTGCTGTCAGCTAAAGGTGCTCAGGAGGCACAAAATGCTGATACAACTGAAACCCACAACCAGCACTCCCAAAGATTAAAATAATGTTTGGAGGGAACAGACCAAATATCACTTTGGCCACTGTTTTCCTAAGAAATTGGTGGGAGCAGTGTGTTCCCAAGGGCAGGGCAGTGGAGGTGGCCCAATCCCGGTGCAGAAGACAAACAGGATCACCACACACGGATAATCTTTTTGGGTGGTGGGCACCATGCAGTTTGTGGGATCTTAGTTCCCTGACCAGGGATTGAACCGGTTCCCCTTCCAGTGAAAGCATGGAGTCCTAACCCCTGGACAGCCAGAGAAGTCAGGACAGAGACTTTTGATACAAGTATTAACATGAGACTGAGTAAAAGCTGGTCTTATATGAATCATCATCCCCTAGTATTTCTAAATAACTACAGTCGTCAAACCTTCTTCCCCAAAAAAATCTTTTGTAGTCCAAGCTCTGCAAGTTTTTGTGGTTTAAATATAAGAGTATGCGGTATCTCATTTGAAGGCAAATTGGAAGTGGTCAAACAAGAGATGGCAAGGGTGAACATCGACATTCTAGGAATCAGCGAACTAAAATGGACTGGAATGGGTGAATTTAACTCAGATGACCATGATATCTAGCACTGCGGGCAGGAACTCCTCAGAAGACATGGAGTAGCCATCATAGTCAACAAAAGAGTCTGAAATGCAGTACTTGGACGCAGTCTCACAAACGACAGAATGATCTCTGTTCGTCTCCAAGGCAAACCATTCAATAGCACAGTTATCCAAGTCTATGCCCCAAGCAGTAACGCTGAAGAAACTGAAGTTGAACGGTTTTATGAAGACCTACAAGACCTTTTAGAACGAACCCCCCAAAAAGATGTCCTTTTCATTAGAGGGGTCTGGAATGCAAAAGTAGGAAGTCAAGAAACACCTGGAGCAACAGGCAAATTTGGCCTTGGAGTGCAGAATGAAGCAGGGCAAAGACTAATAGAGTTTCGCCAAGAAAATGCACTGGTCACAGCAAATACCCTCTTCCAACAACACAAGTAAGACTCTACACATGGACATCACCAGATGGTCAACACCGAAATCAGATTGATTATATCCTTTGCCGCCAAAGATGGAGAAGCTCTATACAGTCAACGAAAACAAGACCAGGAGCAGACTGTGGCTCAGGTCATGAACTCCTTATTACCAAATCCAGACTCAAATGGAAGAAAATAGGGAAAAACCACTAGAGCATTCAGGTATGACTTCAATCAAATCCCTTATGCTTATGCAGTGGAAGTGAGAAATAGATTTAAGGGCCCAGATCTGATAGATAGAGTGCCTGATGAACTATGGAATGAGGTTGGTGACATTGTACAGGAGGCAGGGATCAAGACCACCCCCATGGAAAAGAAATGCAAAAAAGCACAATGGCTGTCTGGGGAGGCCTTACAAATAGCTGTGAAAAGAAGAGGAGCAAAAAGCAAAGGAGAAAAGCAAAGATATAAGCATCTGAATGCAGAGTTGGTGATGGACAGGGAGGCCTGGCGTGCTGTGACTCATGGGGTCACAAAGAGTCAGACACGACTGAGCGACTGAAGCGAACTAACGGGGAAACACACATGACACCAAAGAATTTATGTCTATTTTTGCCATTAAATAATACAAATGCAGACTAATGTGAGAAGGAACTGCATTTGACACGACAATGGTGAGAGGGCCATCACCCACACAGCAAAAGTAATGGTGAAAATTCTCCAGGATAAGCTTCAACAGTACGTAGACCAAGAACATTCCGATGTTTAAGCTGCATTGAGAAAAGGCAGAGGTACAAGAGATGCAATTGCCAACATCGGTTGGTTCATAGAAAAAGCAAGAGACATCCAGAGAAACATCTACTTCTGCTTTGCCAACTATGCCACAGCATTTGACTGGTGGATCACATCAAATTGTGGGCAATACTCAAAGAGATCGGTATACCTGACCAACTTCCCTGACTCTTGAGAAATCTGTATGCACGTCAAGAAGCAACATTTAGAACTGGACATGGAACAATGACTGGTTCCAAACTGGGAAAGGAGTACATCAAGGCTGTACATTGTAACCTTGCTTACTTAACTTATATTCAGTGTACATCATGTAAATATCAGATTGGATGAAGCACAAGATGGAATGAAGATTGCCAGGAGAAATATGAATAAATTCAGAAATGCAGACAACACCACGCTTAAGGCAGAAAGCATAAAGAAACCAAAGACCATCTTGATGAGGGTGAAAGAGGATAGAGAGAAAGCTAACTTAAATCAACATCTGGAAAACCAAGGTCATGGCATCCGGTCCAATCATGTTATGGCAAATGGAGGGGAAACAATGGAAACAGTGACAGACTTTACTTTCGTGGGCTTCAAAATCACAGCAGATGCTGACTGCAGCCATGAAATTAAAAGTCACTTGCTCCATGGAAGAAAAGCCATGACTGACCCAGAAAGCATATCAAAAAGCAGAGACATCACTGTGCTGCCAGAGGTCTGTATGTAAAAGCGAAGGTTGTTTCAGTAGACATATATGGATGTGATTGTTAGACCATAAAGACAGCTGAGGACTGAAGAGTTGATGCTTTTGAACTGTCATGGTAGAGAAGATTCTTGAGAGTCCCTTGGCCTGCAAGGGAATCAAACCCGTCAACCCTAACGGAAATCAATCCTGATTATTCACTAGAAGGACTGACATTGTAGCTGAAACTCCAGTTCTTTGTCCACCTGATGCAAAGAACTGACTCATTGGAAAAGATTCTGATGCTGGCAAGGAATGAAGGCCAGAGGAGAAGGAGATGACAGAGGATGAGATGGTTGGATGGCATCGGGGATTCGATGGACTTGAGTTTCAGCAAGCTCTGGGAGTTGGTGATGGACAGGGAAGCCTGGTGTGCTGCAGTCCATGGGGCTGCACAGAGTCATGTCGGGAGCCACGTCAGGCGTTACTGACAAAATGGAGGCACGGCCCAAAGCCCCTCTCTTTCTCCCACAAGCACGGACCTGGGATGAAGCAGTTGGGCCTTGTGATTCTGACTTTTTCTTTCCTCTCCTTGGCTGAGTTGACTACAAAGGAACATTAAGGTTCTTAATGTTCTTGAGAGGAGCACGAGAAGGCAGAAAGCCTTGTCTGCAGCTGTGCTCAGAGAAAAATTCATAAAGCTAATCCCTGACATTTGTTCAAGGACTTTTACAAAAGAGTGTTCCAGGATGAGCAAAGAGGTCAGCTTGAGGCCACGGGAGGGATTGCTATCTGAAGCCTATTTGTGAGGAAAATGTTTATGGCAAAGGCATTTACTGAATTTAGAGCTTAGAAATAATTAAATAGTTAGAAGTTAAAGATTTAAGGAACACTGTAATGGTAGCATATTTTATTATAGCTGATAGATTTAGGAAATTTAAAGATACTAATAGCTAGAAGCCTTTTTAAGAGATAGTGAGCTCAGGATGTTAGGGGCAAATAGGATTTAGAAAGATAAGAAACAAACGGAGGAATGTAGCATGAGTTACAATATAATCACAAGTTAACGATAGGACACATTAAGAGGAAGTAGATAATAGATGGTAAAGCTGAGTCCGAGAGAATCGCTGAAGCAGGAACTCTGTTTGAAGAGCAACAATGATTTATGGAGATAATCAATCTGAATATGATAAGAAAAATGAAAATGTCAAACTTCTGACCTAATGCTTTTGTAAAAGTATAAAAGAAAACCTTAAACTTGAAATAAATGTGCAGTCCAGGAAAACTGAGAGGCTGCGTCGTTACTCGCGGACACCATCGCTCCCTTCACATTGAATCCCTGGCTGCTGGAGCTGGACTCTGGCAGAGTCGGGCACAACTGAACGACTGAAAAGAACTGATTGCAATAGGGAGAATGTTTTGAACACACGTTCTTAACATGTCTCAAAATGGAAGAGAAAATGATATTTCTTTAACATGAAAGGATAAGCAGGGTGAGCAACAACTCTGTGTGTGTGTGTGTGTGAGTTTGTGTATCTGTGTGTGTGTGTATGTGTGTGTGTGTGTGTGTGTGTTTGTGTGTGTGTTTCTGTGAGAGATGGGGCAAGAGGTGGGGATGGATGAACAGACAGCTTGATGGGGCAGTGTGACAGGAAGTGTTTCTTTCTGTAGTGAGCTGATTCTTAGAATGAGCTGTTAAGGGAGCCAGAAAGGTCTGACGCTTAGTGCTTGCTCAAGCTTGGGGGAAAGCTGAAGTTCAGAGGAGAGAAGGTTGGTTAAAGCTTAGCCAAGCCAAATCAGTGGGTATATTATGGATGACTGTGAGCACTTGGCCAGTCTCTGCTGTTGTTTAAGAGAGGCAAAGTCAGCCCTTAGACAGTATTGTTGTTACCAAAATTGCCAGTCCATGTGCTTGATGCAGAATGAGGCCCATCAAAACTTAAGGTTTGAGTTTGGGACAGGGAAAGGTTTATTACAGATTCATACAAGGATGAGGGTGGCTCTTGCCCTAAGAACCCAAAGTTACTGAACGTGTTCAGTAAGTATGTTTAACAGCACAGGTTAGAGAAAGTTGTGGTAAGTTGTTTGAGACTTCGTGGTGTCACACCCTTTGTGCTTAAGGTTAGGTCATGGTCAGGTAATGATGTTCCTAAATATCTCTATCAGATGGATGTCATTTTCTGTCCTGACAAGAGAGGGCAAAGTCTCAAGGAACAACTTTCCCCATGAAATGTCCCATCCTGGTCAAACAGAAACAGGTTTCAATTGGCAGCTCCTTCAGGGCAAGCTTTCCATATTCTACCCAGCTCTCATCCTCGATGGAGCCAGGTACCCAACACAATAGGTCCTGTCTCCTCAAGCTGTCCAACTGAGGAGACCAGTTCTCACAGACTGAGACCCAGAAAGATGGCCACCTGCTATTAAGTTGCAGAGACAGGGATGGGGGAGAGGTTCACCGCTCCTCACGGCCTGGGCCAAGGCTAGTGGAGGGACTTAGTGAGGGCTCTGAATCACTAAAGGATGTAGTCCCCAGTCTATTCCCTGGGACCATCCAGCTCACCCACTGGCGCAACGTTGGGTGATCTCCAGGCCCTCCAAAAGCATGCCAGAATCTCTCTTCTCTCACTTTCCACCTGATGACCACCACACCACCCTTACTTAATCACTTCCCCAATGGTCCCTCATTGACAGTAACTGTGGGCAGGGCCCACTGAGGTGTTGATCAATAGCTGAGCAGGACAATGAATGGCCACTCCTTGACAGTTGGCGGCTTGTAAATGGGGCCACCTGAGGCACCAACCAAGGCTGAGCCACACCTGTTGCCTAGGAACAGGGTGGGTTGAAAAGAAGCACACCAATGGCGAACTGCACAGGGCTGTGCTCACTCTGCTCTGTTACACTGTGCATAGAATAAGAATCACTGTGAGGTTAAGGTTTGTCAAAGTCGTTCTCAAGGTGGGCTGGCTTTCACATTCTTGTTGGCTTTGAAATATTAGCTATGCTATATGCGGCACATGTGATCATGTGGCAGCTGTGGGAGGGGCATATAGATGAGCACGGCTCACAGGCATGCCTGGCAATACAATGAAAAGAATGATGCACCAAAGTTAAAGAAGCCTGTGAAATCAAATCCTGATTTGGAGCAGAGTCAATTAAACAGAGTAAAGCACACTGGACCCAACGTCTCCTTAGGTAACAGAGCAGCATGAGCACAGCCCTTAGCAGGTAGCCATTGCTGTGCCTGATGACTCCACATCCTGTTACTAAGCAACCGGTCTTGCCTAGCGATTGGACAGTGCAACCCTGGGCCCTGCCCATAAGCAACCAACTATCAATGAGGTACCTACTGGTACTTCTCCTGCTCAGCTATTGGTCAGCTCCACAGTGGGCCCTATCTGATGATCACTGTGAATGTGGGCCCACTGGGGAAGTGACTCACTCAAGAGTTAGGGGCAGAGTGGTAAACGGACTCTTGCCTTTGGGCACCTTCCTTTTCTTTTCTTCATTATTTTGTAAATCGGGAATGTATTTCTGGTAGATGGGGCAAGGTGAGTTTCCCTCCTCAATATGAGAGTTGAAGTGTCCCCAACAATATTAGTGGAGGAGGCATTTAACACTTTCTTTGCTCTGAAGTGTAATCTTATGGAGACGGTGTATAGATCTTGGGGCAAGGGACTGAAGATGCACCAAGCCTTGGGGTCTCTAAAGCTCATTGGAGTAGAAAAAACTTCCAACCTGTTCTTAATTACCTGCTTGTTCTTCAGTTCCTTAAGCCCCTCAAGAACCCCTGATAGGAAGAGGGTGGTCTAAAGATGAAGTGACTAGAGGACTCTGAAGTGCTGAAATGGGATGAAAAGTGTTTGGCAGAGGTTCATACAGGGATGGAGGGGGCAGGAGTGTGGAAGGGGGACATCCAAGTCCAAGAATAAAGGGCACTGAAGGAAAGTCTGAGGGTCATGAGAAGAAACACCATGCCCCTGAATCACCACTCCCCAGAATCAAACACACAGAGGGGTCAAGGGTGGGAAAGGTGTATCATGGCCTCCCTCAGCACCCACTAACCCATGTTGATGGGCACAGTGGTACATTGTGATGTCTAAGACCCCAAAGCCACCATTGGCTGGGGGAGTGCCTAGCTGACCAATCAGAGTGAAGGGTGTGGCTCCTCATTGTCCTGGGAAGGTATATACAGGGAGGTCAGAGGCAGAGATTCTGGGTTAGGCCACTTCATGGTGTCATCATGGCTACGGTAACCAGGAAGCCACGGCAGCCAAGAAGAGTTGCAGTGCGGTTTGCTTCCAGCATGAAAGGAAGAAAGAAGACCCTTTGGCAACGGAGATACAGAGGCAGTGTCAAGGTAAGATGATTCCATCGACACTCCCCAGGTTCTCCATTGACTTTGGTGCCCAAGACCTCTACACTGCCCTTGCCTGGCGCAAAAGTCCTCATCAGGCCACCTCCCTTTTCATGAAATCTCCCTTCCAACTCAGTTGTTATACTCTTTCCTCAAAACTCATACCCTTCTTTTGTCTTTCAAGGCACGAAATATGACCGTGAGCGTCAGAAGACCTCTAAAAGGAACCTTGAGAAAGAAAATCCGATCGTACGCCACTCCGTCGAAGAAGGTGAAGAAAACAAGAGAAGCAAACTGTTTTCTCCGTTCCTGTGCACGTGAGAACCTGAACCAAAGCCGCAAAAGGTACCAAACTAGGAGTCAGAGTCAAAGAAGGAGGCAGAATCAAAAGAGAAGATAAGCTCAGCCACCCCAGAATGAGAGACCCTGGAGAAGTACAACCTGGGCAGCCAGTAACTGAATAGAAAAGGTCAGACAGTTTAGAATTGTGTCTCCAGTGGTCTGCTTTCTTAGCAATGGTTAACCAGGAAAAGACTGACTCTCACACTAACATAGTAAACTGATGGCTGCGATTAAAATAAACATCGAATGGTGAGAAGATGATATTTGTGTGTGTGTGAATTTTCTGATGGGAAGGGAGGGAAGGAAGAAAAGAGGTGGGCACCTGAGTGGGGAGGGGTGTGCGGTCCCGAGAGATTGGGGGACAGACCCTGAGGTCCCCAGTTAGCCAGAGAGGAGAGGCCTGGACTGGGTCAGGAGTCTGCACTGAAGATGGCGAACCCTGCTTAGCAATTGATCTCAGCGGCAAGGAGTAGTGGTGTGGTGTTACTGCCATTGTTTGGGGTGTGGAATGACATTAGGGTCTAGATTGCCAGAACCCAGATGGGAAGAGGGTTTCACATGGGGATGGTGAATGTCATAGTTCCCCTGAGAGAGGCAGGCAGAAATCACATCCTGGCCACTTATGTCATCATGGGCTTTGTTGCATCACTCACCTTTGCTGTCAGCTAAAGGTGCTCAGGAGGCACAAAATGCTGATACAACTGAAACCCACAACCAGCACTCCCAAAGATTAAAATAATGTTTGGAGGGAACAGACCAAATATCACTTAGGCCACTGTTTTCCTAAGAAATTGGTGGGAGCAGTGTGTTCCCAAGGGCAGGGCAGTGGAGGTGGCCCAATCCCGGTGCAGAAGACAAACAGGATCACCACACACGGATAATCTTTTTGGGTGGTGGGCACCATGCAGTTTGTGGGATCTTAGTTCCCTGACCAGGGATTGAACCGGTTCCCCTTCCAGTGAAAGCATGGAGTCCTAACCCCTGGACAGCCAGAGAAGTCAGGACAGAGACTTTTGATACAAGTATTAACATGAGACTGAGTAAAAGCTGGTCTTATATGAATCATCATCCCCTAGTATTTCTAAATAACTACAGTCGTCAAACCTTCTTCCCCCAAAAAATCTTTTGTAGTCCAAGCTCTGCAAGTTTTTGTGGTTTAAATATAAGAGTACGGGGTATCTCATTTGAAGGCAAATTGGAAGTGGTCAAACAAGAGATGGCAAGGGTGAACGTCGACATTCTAGGAATCAGCGAACTAAAATGGACTGGAGTGGGTGAATTTAACTCAGATGACCATTATATCTAGTACTGCGGGCAGGAACTCCTCAGAAGACATGGAGTAGCCATCATAGTCAACAAAAGAGTCCGAAATGCAGTACTTGGACGCAATCTCACAAACGACAGAATGATCTCTGTTCGTCTCCAAGGCAAACCATTCAATAGCACAGTTATCCAAGTCTCTGCCCCAAGCAGTAACGCTGAAGAAACTGAAGTTGAACGGTTTTATGAAGACCTACAAGACCTTTTAGAACGAACCCCCCAAAAAGATGTCCTTTTCATTAGAGGGGTCTGGAATGCAAAAGTAGGAAGTCAAGAAACACCTGGAGCAACAGGCAAATTTGGCCTTGGAGTGCAGAATGAAGCAGGGCAAAGACTAATAGAGTTTCGCCAAGAAAATGCACTGGTCACAGCAAATACCCTCTTCCAACAACACAAGTAAGACTCTACACATGGACATCACCAGATGGTCAACACCGAAATCAGATTGATTATATCCTTTGCCGCCAAAGATGGAGAAGCTCTATACAGTCAACAAAAACAAGACCAGGAGCAGACTGTGGCTCAGGTCATGAACTCCTTATTACCAAATCCAGACTCAAATGGAAGAAAATAGGGAAAAACCACTAGAGCATTCAGGTAGGACTTCAATCAAATCCCTTATGCTTATGCAGTGGAAGTGAGAAATAGATTTAAGGGCCCAGATCTGATAGATAGAGTGCCTGATGAACTATGGAATGAGGTTGGTGACATTGTACAGGAGGCAGGGATCAAGACCACCCCCATGGAAAAGAAATGCAAAAAAGCACAATGGCTGTCTGGGGAGGCCTTACAAATAGCTGTAAAAAGAAGAGGAGCAAAAAGCAAAGGAGAAAAGCAAAGATATAAGCATCTGAATGCAGAGTTGGTGATGGACAGGGAGGCCTGGCGTGCTGTGACTCATGGGGTCACAAAGAGACGGACACGACTGAGCGACTGAAGCGAACTAACGGGGAAACACACATGACACCAAAGAATTTATGTCTATTTTTGCCATTAAATAAAACAAATGCAGACTAATGTGAGAAGGAACTTTATTTGACATGACAATGGTGAGAGGGCCATCGCCCACACAGCAAAAGTAATGGTGAAAATTCTCCAAGATAAGCTTCAACAGTACGTAGACCAAGAACATTCCGATGTTTAAGCTGCATTGAGAAAAGGCAGAGGAACAAGAGATGCAATTGCCAACATCGGTTGGTTCATAGAAAAAGCAAGAGACATCCAGAGAAACATCTACTTCTGCTTTGCCAACTATGCCACAGCATTTGACTGGTGGATCACATCAAATTGTGGGCAATACTCAAAGAGATCGGTATACCTGACCAACTTCCCTGACTCTTGAGTAATCTGTATGCACGTCAAGAAGCAACATTTAGAACTGGACATGGAACAATGACTGGTTCCAAACTGGGAAAGGAGTACATCAAGGCTGTACATGGTAACCTTGCTTACTTAACTTATATTCAGTGTACATCATGTAAATATCAGATTGGATGAAGCACAAGATGGAATGAAGATTGCCAGGAGAAATATGAATAAATTCAGAAATGCAGACAACACCACGCTTAAGGCAGAAAGCATAAAGAAACCAAAGACCATCTTGATGAGGGTGAAAGAGGATAGAGAGAAAGCTAACTTAAATCAACATCCGAAAAACCAAGGTCATGGCATCCGGTCCAATCATGTTATGGCAAATAGAGGGGGAGACAATGGAAACAGTGACAGACTTTATTTTCGTGGGCTTCAACATCACAGCAGATGCTGACTGCAGCCATGAAATTAAAAGTCACTTGCTCCATGGAAGAAAAGCCATGACTGACCCAGAAAGCATATCAAAAAGCAGAGACATCACTTTGCTGCCAGAGGTCCGTATGTCAAAGCGAAGGTTGTTTCAGTAGCCGAATATGGATGTGATTGTTAAACCATAAAGACAGCTGAGGACTGAATAATTGATGCTTTTGAACTGTGGTGGTAGAGAAGATTCTTGAGAGTCCCTTGGCCTGCAAGGATATCAAACTCGTCAACCCTAACGGAAATCAATCCTGATTATTCACTAGAAGGACTGACATTGTAGCTGAAACTCCAGTTCTTTGTCCACCTGATGCAAAGGACTGACTCATTGGAAAAGATTCTGATGCTGGCAAGGAATGAAGGCCAGAGGAGAAGGAGATGACAGAGGATGAGATGGTTGCATGGCATCGGGGATTCGATGGACTTGAGTTTCAGCAAGCTCTGGGAGTTGGTGATGGACAGGGAAGCCTGGTGTGCTGCAGTCCATGGGGCTGCACAGAGTCATGTCGGGAGCCATGTCAGGCGTTACTGACAAAATGGAGGCACGGCCCAAAGCCCCTCTCTTTCTCCCACAAGCACGGACCTGGGATGAAGCAGTTGGGCCTTGTGATTCTGACTTTTTCTTTCCTCTCCTTGGCTGAGTTGACTACAAAGGAACATTAAGGTTCTTAATGTTCTTGAGAGGAGCACGAGAAGGCAGAAAGCCTTGTCTGCAGCTGTGCTCAGAGAAAAATTCATAAAGCTAATCCCTGACATTTGTTCAAGGACTTTTACAAAAGAGTGTTCCAGGATGAGCAAAGAGGTCAGCTTGAGGCCACGGGAGGGATTGCTATCTGAAGCCTATTTGTGAGGAAAATGTTTATGGCAAAGGCATTTACTGAATTTAGAGCTTAGAAATAATTAAATAGTTAGAAGTTAAAGATTTAAGGAACGCTGTAAGGGTAGCATATTTTATTATAGCTGATAGATTTAGGAAATTTAAAGATACTAATAGCTAGAAGCCTTTTTAAGAGATAGTGAGCTTAGGATGTTAGGGGCAAATAGGATTTAGAAAGATAAGAAACAAACGGAGGAATGTAGCATGAGTTACAATATAATCACAAGTTAACGATAGGACACATTAAGAGGAAGTAGATAATAGATGGTAAAGCTGAGTCCGAGAGAATCGCTGAAGCAGGAACTCTGTTTGAAGAGCAACAATGATTTATGGAGATAATAAATCTGAATATGATAAGAAAACTGAAAATGTCAAACTTCTGACCTAATGCTTTTGTAAAAGTATAAAAGAAAACCTTAAACTTGAAATAAATGTGCAGTCCAGGAAAACTGAGAGGCTGCGTCGTTACTCGCGGACACCATCCCTCCCTTCAGATTGAATCCCTGGCTGCTGGAGCTGGACTCTGGCAGAGTCGGGCACAACTGAACGACTGAAAAGAACTGATTGCAATAGGGAGAATGTTTTGAACACACGTTCTTAACATGTCTCAAAATGGAAGAGAAAATGATATTTCTTTAACATGAAAGGATAAGCAGGGTGAGCAACAACTCTGTGTGTGTGTGTGTGTGTGTGTGAGTTTGTGTATCTCTGTGTGTGTGTATGTGTGTGTGTGTGTGTGTGTGTGTCTGTGAGAGATGGGGCAAGAGGTGGGGATGGATGAACAGACAGCTTGATGGAGCAGTGTGACAGGAAGTGTTTCTTTCTGTAGTGAGCTGATTCTTAGAATGAGCTGTTAAGGGAGCCAGAAAGGTCTGACGCTTAGTGCTTGCTCAAGCTTGGGGGAAAGCTGAAGTTCAGAGGAGAGAAGGTTGGTTAAAGCTTAGCCAAGCCAAATCAGTGGGTATATTATGGATGACTGTGAGCACTTGGCCAGTCTCTGCTGTTGTTTAAGAGAGGCAAAGTCAGCCCTTAGACAGTATTGTTGTTACCAAAATTGCCAGTCCATGTGCTTGATGCAGAATGAGGCCCATCAAAACTTAAGGTTTGAGTTTGGGACAGGGAAAGGTTTATTACAGATTCATACAAGGATGAGGGTGGCTCTTGCCCTAAGAACCCAAAGTTACTGAACGTGTTCAGTATGTTTAACAGCAAAGGTTAGAGAAAGTTGTGGTAAGTTGTTTGAGACTTCGTGGTGTCACACCCTTTGTGCTTAAGGTTAGGTCATGGTCAGGTAATGATGTTCCTAAATATCTCTATCAGATGGATGTCATTTTCTGTCCTGACAAGAGAGGGCAAAGTCTCAAGGAACAACTTTCCCCATGAAATGTCCCATCCTGGTCAAACAGAAACAGGTTTCAATTGGCAGCTCCTTCAGGGCAAGCTTCCCATATTCTACCCAGCTCTCATCCTCGATGGAGCCAGGTACCCAACACAATAGGTCCTGTCTCCTCAAGCTGTCCAACTGAGGAGACCAGTTCTCACAGACTGAGACCCAGAAAGATGGCCACCTGCTATTAAGTTGCAGAGACAGGGATGGGGGAGAGGTTCACCGCTCCTCACGGCCTGGGCCAAGGCTAGTGGAGGGACTTAGTGAGGGCTCTGAATCACTAAAGGATGTAGTCCCCAGTCTATTCCCTGGGACCATCCAGCTCACCCACTGGCGCAACGTTGGGTGATCTCCAGGCCCTCCAAAAGCATGCCAGAATCTCTCTTCTCTCACTTTCCACCTGATGACCACCACACCACCCTTACTTAATCACTTCCCCAATGGTCCCTCATTGACAGTAACTGTGGGCAGGGCCCACTGAGGTGTTGATCAATAGCTGAGCAGGACAATGAATGGCCACTCCTTGACAGTTGGCGGCTTGTAAATGGGGCCACCTGAGGCACCAAGCAAGGCTGAGCCACACCTGTTGCCTAGGAACAGGGTGGGTTGAAAAGAAGCACACCAATGGCGAACTGCACAGGGCTGTGCTCACTCTGCTCTGTTACACTGTGCATAGAATAAGAATCACTGTGAGGTTAAGGTTTGTCAAAGTCGTTCTCAAGGTGGGCTGGCTTTCACATTCTTGTTGGCTTTGAAATATTAGCTATGCTATATGCGGCACATGTGATCATGTGGCAGCTGTGGGAGGGGCATATAGATGAGCACGGCTCACAGGCATGCCTGGCAATACAATGAAAAGAATGATGCACCAAAGTTAAAGAAGCCTGTGAAATCAAATCCTGATTTGGAGCAGAGTCAATTAAACAGAGTAAAGCACACTGGACCCAACGTCTCCTTAGGTAACAGAGCAGCATGAGCACAGCCCTTAGCAGGTAGCCATTGCTGTGCCTGATGACTCCACATCCTGTTACTAAGCAACCGGTCTTGCCTAGCGATTGGACAGTGCAACCCTGGGCCCTGCCCATAAGCAACCAACTATCAATGAGGTACCTACTGGTACTTCTCCTGCTCAGCTATTGGTCAGCTCCACAGTGGGCCCTATCTGATGATCACTGTGAATGTGGGCCCACTGGGGAAGTGACTCACTCAAGAGTTAGGGGCAGAGTGGTAAACGGACTCTTGCCTTTGGGCACCTTCCTTTTCTTTTCTTCATTTTTTTGTAAATCGGGAATGTATTTCTGGTAGATGGGGCAAGGTGAGTTTCCCTCCTCAATATGAGAGTTGAAGTGTCCCCAACAATATTAGTGGAGGAGGCATTTAACACTTTCTTTGCTCTGAAGTGTAATCTTATGGAGACGGTGTATAGATCTTGGGGCAACGGACTGAAGATGCACCAAGCCTTGGGGTCTCTAAAGCTCATTGGAGTAGAAAAAACTTCCAACCTGTTCTTAATTACCTGCTTGTTCTTCAGTTCCTTAAGCCCCTCAAGAACCCCTGATAGGAAGAGGGTGGTCTAAAGATGAAGTGACTAGAGGACTCTGAAGTGCTGAAATGGGATGAAAAGTGTTTGGCAGAGGTTCATACAGGGATGGAGGGGGCAGGAGTGTGGAAGGGGGACATCCAAGTCCAAGAATAAAGGGCACTGAAGGAAAGTCTGAGGGTCATGAGAAGAAACACCATGCCCCTGAATCACCACTCCCCAGAATCAAACACACAGAGGGGTCAAGGGTGGGAAAGGTGTATCATGGCCTCCCTCAGCACCCACTAACCCATGTTGATGGGCACAGTGGTACATTGTGATGTCTAAGACCCCAAAGCCACCATTGGCTGGGGGAGTGCCTAGCTGACCAATCAGAGTGAAGGGTGTGGCTCCTCATTGTCCTGGGAAGGTATATATAGGGAGGTCAGAGGCAGAGATTCTGGGTTAGGCCACTTCATGGTGTCATCATGGCTACGGTAACCAGGAAGCCACGGCAGCCAAGAAGAGTTGCAGTGCGGTTTGCTTCCAGCATGAAAGGAAGAAAGAAGACCCTTTGGCAACGGAGATACAGAGGCAGTGTCAAGGTAAGATGATTCCATCGACACTCCCCAGGTTCTCCATTGACTTTGGTGCCCAAGACCTCTACACTGCCCTTGCCTGGCGCAAAAGTCCTCATCAGGCCACCTCCCTTTTCATGAAATCTCCCTTCCAACTCAGTTGTTATACTCTTTCCTCAAAACTCATACCCTTCTTTTGTCTTTCAAGGCACGAAATATGACCGTGAGCGTCAGAAGACCTCTAAAAGGAACCTTGAGAAAGAAAATCCGATCGTACGCCACTCCGTCGAAGAAGGTGAAGAAAACAAGAGAAGCAAACTGTTTTCTCCGTTCCTGTGCACGTGAGAACCTGAACCAAAGCCGCAAAAGGTACCAAACTAGGAGTCAGAGTCAAAGAAGGAGGCAGAATCAAAAGAGAAGATAAGCTCAGCCACCCCAGAATGAGAGACCCTGGAGAAGTACAACCTGGGCAGCCAGTAACTGAATAGAAAAGGTCAGACAGTTTAGAATTGTGTCTCCAGTGGTCTGCTTTCTTAGCAATGGTTAACCAGGAAAAGACTGACTCTCACACTAACATAGTAAACTGATGGCTGCGATTAAAATAAACATCGAATGGTGAGAAGATGATATTTGTGTGTGTGTGAATTTTCTGATGGGAAGGGAGGGAAGGAAGAAAAGAGGTGGGCACCTGAGTGGGGAGGGGTGCGCGGTCCCGAGAGATTGGGGGACAGACCCTGAGGTCCCCAGTTAGCCAGAGAGGAGAGGCCTGGACTGGGTCAGGAGTCTGCACTGAAGATGGCGAACCCTGCTTAGCAATTGATCTCAGCGGCAAGGAGTAGTGGTGTGGTGTTACTGCCATTGTTTGGGGTGTGGAATGACATTAGGGTCTAGATTGCCAGAACCCAGATGGGAAGAGGGTTTCACATGGGGATGGTGAATGTCATAGTTCCCCTGAGAGAGGCAGGCAGAAATCACATCCTGGCCACTTATGTCATAATGGGCTTTGTTGCATCACTCACCTTTGCTGTCAGCTAAAGGTGCTCAGGAGGCACAAAATGCTGATACAACTGAAACCCACAACCAGCACTCCCAAAGATTAAAATAATGTTTGGAGGGAACAGACCAAATATCACTTAGGCCACTGTTTTCCTAAGAAATTGGTGGGAGCAGTGTGTTCCCAAGGGCAGGGCAGTGGAGGTGGCCCAATCCCGGTGCAGAAGACAAACAGGATCACCACACACGGATAATCTTTTTGGGTGGTGGGCACCATGCAGTTTGTGGGATCTTAGTTCCCTGACCAGGGATTGAACCGGTTCCCCTTCCAGTGAAAGCATGGAGTCCTAACCCCTGGACAGCCAGAGAAGTCAGGACAGAGACTTTTGATACAAGTATTAACATGAGACTGAGTAAAAGCTGGTCTTATATGAATCATCATCCCCTAGTATTTCTAAATAACTACAGTCGTCAAACCTTCTTCCCCAAAAAAATCTTCTGTAGTCCAAGCTCTGCAAGTTTTTGTGGTTTAAATATAAGAGTATGGGGTATCTCATTTGAAGGCAAATTGGAAGTGGTCAAACAAGAGATGGCAAGGGTGAACGTCGACATTCTAGGAATCAGCGAACTAAAATGGACTGGAGTGGGTGAATTTAACTCAGATGACCATTATATCTAGTACTGCGGGCAGGAACTCCTCAGAAGACATGGAGTAGCCATCATAGTCAACAAAAGAGTCCGAAATGCAGTACTTGGACGCAATCTCACAAACGACAGAATGATCTCTGTTCGTCTCCAAGGCAAACCATTCAATAGCACAGTTATCCAAGTCTCTGCCCCAAGCAGTAACGCTGAAGAAACTGAAGTTGAACGGTTTTATGAAGACCTACAAGACCTTTTAGAACGAACCCCCCAAAAAGATGTCCTTTTCATTAGAGGGGTCTGGAATGCAAAAGTAGGAAGTCAAGAAACACCTGGAGCAACAGGCAAATTTGGCCTTGGAGTGCAGAATGAAGCAGGGCAAAGACTAATAGAGTTTCGCCAAGAAAATGCACTGGTCACAGCAAATACCCTCTTCCAACAACACAAGTAAGACTCTACACATGGACATCACCAGATGGTCAACACCGAAATCAGATTGATTATATCCTTTGCCGCCAAAGATGGAGAAGCTCTATACAGTCCACAAAAACAAGACCAGGAGCAGACTGTGGCTCAGGTCATGAACTCCTTATTACCAAATCCAGACTCAAATGGAAGAAAATAGGGAAAAACCACTAGAGCATTCAGGTATGACTTCAATCAAATCCCTTATGCTTATGCAGTGGAAGTGAGAAATAGATTTAAGGGCCCAGATCTGATAGATAGAGTGCCTGATGAACTATGGAATGAGGTTGGTGACATTGTACAGGAGGCAGGGATCAAGACCACCCCCATGGAAAATGAATGCAAAAAAGCACAATGGCTGTCTGGGGAGGCCTTACAAATAGCTGTGAAAAGAAGAGGAGCAAAAAGCAAAGGAGAAACGCAAAGATATAAGCATCTGAATGCAGAGTTGGTGATGGACAGGGAGGCCTGGCGTGCTGTGACTCATGGGGTCACAAAGAGACGGACACGACTGAGCGACTGAAGTGAACTAACGGGGAAACACACATGACACCAAAGAATTTATGTCTATTTTTGCCATTAAATAAAACAAATGCAGACTAATGTGAGAAGGAACTTTATTTGACATGACAATGGTGAGAGGGCCATCGCCCACACAGCAAAAGTAATGGTGAAAATTCTCCAAGATAAGCTTCAACAGTACGTAGACCAAGAACATTCCGATGTTTAAGCTGCATTGAGAAAAGGCAGAGGAACAAGAGATGCAATTGCCAACATCGGTTGGTTCATAGAAAAAGCAAGAGACATCCAGAGAAACATCTACTTCTGCTTTGCCAACTATGCCACAGCATTTGACTGGTGGATCACATCAAATTGTGGGCAATACTCAAAGAGATCGGTATACCTGACCAACTTCCCTGACTCTTGAGTAATCTGTATGCACGTCAAGAAGCAACATTTAGAACTGGACATGGAACAATGACTGGTTCCAAACTGGGAAAGGAGTACATCAAGGCTGTACATTGTAACCTTGCTTACTTAACTTAGATTCAGAGTACATCATGTAAATATCAGATTGGATGAAGCACAAGATGGAATGAAGATTGCCAGGAGAAATATGAATAAATTCAGAAATGCAGACAACACCACGCTTAAGGCAGAAAGCATAAAGAAACCAAAGACCATCTTGATGAGGGTGAAAGAGGATAGAGAGAAAGCTAACTTAAATCAACATCCGAAAAACCAAGGTCATGGCATCCGGTCCAATCATGTTATGGCAAATAGAGGGGGAGACAATGGAAACAGTGACAGACTTTATTTTCGTGGGCTTCAACATCACAGCAGATGCTGACTGCAGCCATGAAATTAAAAGTCACTTGCTCCATGGAAGAAAAGCCATGACTGACCCAGAAAGCATATCAAAAAGCAGAGACATCACTTTGCTGCCAGAGGTCCGTATGTCAAAGCGAAGGTTTTTTCAGTAGCCGAATATGGATGTGATTGTTAAACCATAAAGACAGCTGAGGACTGAATAATTGATGCTTTTGAACTGTGGTGGTAGAGCAGATTTCTTGAGAGTCCCTTGGCCTGCAAGGAAATCAAACCCGTCAACCCTAACGGAAATCAATCCTGATTATTCACTAGAAGGACTGACATTGTAGCTGAAACTCCAGTTCTTTGTCCACCTGATGCAAAGAACTGACTCATTGGAAAAGATTCTGATGCTGGCAAGGAATGAAGGCCAGAGGAGAAGGAGATGACAGAGGATGAGATGGTTGCATGGCATCGGGGATTCGATGGACTTGAGTTTCAGCAAGCTCTGGGAGTTGGTGATGGACAGGGAAGCCTGGTGTGCTGCAGTCCATGGGGCTGCACAGAGTCATGTCGGGAGCCACGTCACGCGTTACTGACAAAATGGAGGCACGGCCCAAAGCCCCTCTCTTTCTCCCACAAGCACGGACCTGGGATGAAGCAGTTGGGCCTTGTGATTCTGACTTTTTCTTTCCTCTCCTTGGCTGAGTTGACTACAAAGGAACATTAAGGTTCTTAATGTTCTTGAGAGGAGCACGAGAAGGCAGAAAGCCTTGTCTGCAGCTGTGCTCAGAGAAAAATTCATAAAGCTAATCCCTGACATTTGTTCAAGGACTTTTACAAAAGAGTGTTCCAGGATGAGCAAAGAGGTCAGCTTGAGGCCACGGGAGGGATTGCTATCTGAAGCCTATTTGTGAGGAAAATGTTTATGGCAAAGGCATTTACTGAATTTAGAGCTTAGAAATAATTAAATAGTTAGAAGTTAAAGATTAAAGGAATGCTGTAATGGTAGCATATTTTATTATAGCTGATAGATTTAGGAAATTTAAAGATACTAATAGCTAGAAGCCTTTTTAAGAGATAGTGAGCTCAGGATGTTAGGGGCAAATAGGATTTAGAAAGATAAGAAACAAACGGAGGAATGTAGCATGAGTTACAATATAATCACAAGTTAACGATAGGACACATTAAGAGGAAGTAGATAATAGATGGTAAAGCTGAGTCCGAGAGAATCGCTGAAGCAGGAACTCTGTTTGAAGAGCAACAATGATTTATGGAGATAATCAATCTGAATGTGATAAGAAAACTGAAAATGTCAAACTTCTGACCTAATGCTTTTGTAAAAGTATAAAAGAAAACCTTAAACTTGAAATAAATGTGCAGTCCAGGAAAACTGAGAGGCTGCGTGGTTACTCGCGGACACCATCCCTCCCTTCAGATTGAATCCCTGGCTGCTGGAGCTGGACTCTGGCAGAGTCGGGCACAACTGAACGACTGAAAAGAACTGATTGCAATAGGGAGAATGTTTTGAACACACGTTCTTAACATGTCTCAAAATGGAAGAGAAAATGATATTTCTTTAACATGAAAGGATAAGCAGGGTGAGCAACAACTCTGTGTGTGTGTGTGTGTGTGTGTGTGAGTTTGTGTATCTGTGTGTGTGTGTGTATGTGTGTGTGTGTGTGTGTGTCTGTGAGAGATGGGGCAAGAGGTGGGGATGGATGAACAGACAGCTTGATGGAGCAGTGTGACAGGAAGTGTTTCTTTCTGTAGTGAGCTGATTCTTCGAATGAGCTGTTAAGGGAGCCAGAAAGGTCTGACGCTTAGTGCTTGCTCAAGCTTGGGGGAAAGCTGAAGTTCAGAGGAGAGAAGGTTGGTTAAAGCTTAGCCAAGCCAAATCAGTGGGTATATTATGGATGACTGTGAGCACTTGGCCAGTCTCTGCTGTTGTTTAAGAGAGGCAAAGTCAGCCCTTAGACAGTATTGTTGTTACCAAAATTGCCAGTCCATGTGCTTGATGCAGAATGAGGCCCATCAAAACTTAAGGTTTGAGTTTGGGACAGGGAAAGGTTTATTACAGATTCATACAAGGATGAGGGTGGCTCTTGCCCTAAGAACCCAAAGTTACTGAACGTGTTCAGTAAGTATGTTTAACAGCAAAGGTTAGAGAAAGTTGTGGTAAGTTGTTTGAGACTTCGTGGTGTCACACCCTTTGTGCTTAAGGTTAGGTCATGGTCAGGTAATGATGTTCCTAAATATCTCTATCAGATGGATGTCATTTTCTGTCCTGACAAGAGAGGGCAAAGTCTCAAGGAACAACTTTCCCCATGAAATGTCCCATCCTGGTCAAACAGAAGCAGGTTTCAATTGGCAGCTCCTTCAGGGCAAGCTTCCCATATTCTACCCAGCTCTCATCCTCGATGGAGCCAGGTACCCAACACAATAGGTCCTGTCTCCTCAAGCTGTCCAACTGAGGAGACCAGTTCTCACAGACTGAGACCCAGAAAGATGGCCACCTGCTATTAAGTTGCAGAGACAGGGATGGGGGAGAGGTTCACCGCTCCTCACGGCCTGGGCCAAGGCTAGTGGAGGGACTTAGTGAGGGCTCTGAATCACTAAAGGATGTAGTCCCCAGTCTATTCCCTGGGACCATCCAGCTCACCCACTGGCGCAACGTTGGGTGATCTCCAGGCCCTCCAAAAGCATGCCAGAATCTCTCTTCTCTCACTTTCCACCTGATGACCACCACACCACCCTTACTTAATCACTTCCCCAATGGTCCCTCATTGACAGTAACTGTGGGCAGGGCCTACTGAGGTGTTAATCAATAGCTGAGCAGGACGATGAATGGCCACTCCTTAACAGTTGGCGGCTTGTAAATGGGGCCACCTGAGGCACCAAGCAAGGCTGAGCCACACCTGTTGCCTAGGAACAGGGTGGGTTGAAAAGAAGCACACCAATGGCGAACTGCATAGGGCTGTGCTCACTCTGCTCTGTTACACTGTGCATAGAATAAGAATCACTGTGAGGTTAAGGTTTGTCAAAGTCGTTCTCAAGGTGGGCTGGCTTTCACATTCTTGTTGGCTTTGAAATATTAGCTATGCTATATGCGGCACATGTGATCATGTGGCAGCTGTGGGAGGGGCATATAGATGAGCACGGCTCACAGGCATGCCTGGCAATACAATGAAAAGAATGATGTACCAAAGTTAAAGAAGCCTGTGAAATCAAATCCTGATTAGGAACAGAGTCAATTAAATAGAGTAAAGCACACTGGACCCAACGTCCCCTTAGGTAACAGAGCAGCATGAGCACAGCCCTTAGCAGGTAGCCATTGCTGTGCCTGATGACTCCACATCCTGTTACTAAGCAACCGGTCTTGCCTAGCGATTGGACAGTGCAACCCTGGGCCCTGCCCATAAGCAACCAACTATCAATGAGGTACCTACTGGTACTTCTCCTGCTCAGCTATTGGTCAGCTTCACAGTGGGCCCTATCTGATGATCACTGTTAATGTGGGCCCACTGGGGAAGTGACTCACTCAAGAGTTAGGGGCAGAGTGGTAAACGGACTCTTGCCTTTGGGCACCTTCCTTTTCTTTTCTTCATTTTTTTGTAAATCGGGAATGTATTTCTGGTAGATGGGGCAAGGTGAGTTTCCCTCCTCAATATGAGAGTTGAAGTGTCCCCAACAATATTAGTGGAGAAGGCATTTAACACTTTCTTTGCTCTGAAGTGTAATCTTATGGAGACGGTGTATAGATCTTGGGGCAACGGACTGAAGATGCACCAAGCCTTGGGGTCTCTAAAGCTCATTGGAGTAGAAAAAACTTCCAACCTGTTCTTAATTACCTGCTTGTTCTTCAGTTCCTTAAGCCCCTCAAGAACCCCTGATAGGAAGAGGGTGGTCTAAAGATGAAGTGACTAGAGGACTCTGAAGTGCTGAAATGGGATGAAAAGTGTTTGGCAGAGGTTCATACAGGGATGGAGGGGGCAGGAGTGTGGAAGGGGGACATCCAAGTCCAAGAACAAAGGGCACTGAAGGAAAGTCTGAGGGTCATGAGAAGAAACACCATGCCCCTGAATCACCACTCCCCAGAATCAAACACACAGAGGGGTCAAGGGTGGGAAAGGTGTATCATGGCCTCCCTCAGCACCCACTAACCCATGTTGATGGGCACAGTGGTACATTGTGATGTCTAAGACCCCAAAGCCACCATTGGCTGGGGGAGTGCCTAGCTGACCAATCAGAGTGAAGGGTGTGGCTCCTCATTGTCCTGGGAAGGTATATATAGGGAGGTCAGAGGCAGAGATTCTGGGTTAGGCCACTTCATGGTGTCATCATGGCTACGGTAACCAG
Source organism: Capricornis sumatraensis (assembly GCF_032405125.1). Taxonomy (NCBI): domain Eukaryota; kingdom Metazoa; phylum Chordata; class Mammalia; order Artiodactyla; family Bovidae; genus Capricornis; species Capricornis sumatraensis. Next base: position 59,974,569 of record NC_091092.1, on the reverse strand, counting down.
GAAGCCACGGCAGCCAAGAAGAGTTGCAGTGCGGTTTGCTTCCAGCATGAAAGGAAGAAAGAAGACCCTTTGGCAACGGAGATACAGAGGCAGTGTCAAGGTAAGATGATTCCATCGACACTCCCCAGGTTCTCCATTGACTTTGGTGCCCAAGACCTCTACACTGCCCTTGCCTGGCACAAAAGTCCTCATCAGGCCACCTCCCTTTTCATGAAATCTCCCTTCCAACTCAGTTGTTATACTCTTTCCTCAAAACTCATACCCTTCTTTTGTCTTTCAAGGCACGAAATATGACCGTGAGCGTCAGAAGACCTCTAAAAGGAACCTTGAGAAAGAAAATCCGATCGTACGCCACTCCGTCGAAGAAGGTGAAGAAAACAAGAGAAGCAAACTCTTTTCTCCGTTCCTGTGCACGTGAGAACCTGAACCAAAGCCGCAAAAGGTACCAAACTAGGAGTCAGAGTCAAAGAAGGAGGCAGAATCAAAAGAGAAGATAAGCTCAGCCACCCCAGAATGAGAGACCCTGGAGAAGTACAACCTGGGCAGCCAGTAACTGAATAGAAAAGGTCAGACAGTTTAGAATTGTGTCTCCAGTGGTCTGCTTTCTTAGCAATGGTTAACCAGGAAAAGACTGACTCTCACACTAACATAGTAAACTGATGGCTGCGATTAAAATAAACATCGAATGGTGAGAAGATGATATTTGTGTGTGTGTGAATTTTCTGATGGGAAGGGAGGGAAGGAAGAAAAGAGGTGGGCACCTGAGTGGGGAGGGGTGCGCGGTCCCGAGAGATTGGGGGACAGACCCTGAGGTCCCCAGTTAGCCAGAGAGGAGAGGCCTGGACTGGGTCAGGAGTCTGCACTGAAGATGGCGAACCCTGCTTAGCAATTGATCTCAGCGGCAAGGAGTAGTGGTGTGGTGTTACTGCCATTGTTTGGGGTGTGGAATGACATTAGGGTCTAGATTGCCAGAACCCAGATGGGAAGAGGGTTTCACATGGGGATGGTGAATGTCATAGTTCCCCTGAGAGAGGCAGGCAGAAATCACATCCTGGCCACTTATGTCATAATGGGCTTTGTTGCATCACTCACCTTTGCTGTCAGCTAAAGGTGCTCAGGAGGCACAAAATGCTGATACAACTGAAACCCACAACCAGCACTCCCAAAGATTAAAATAATGTTTGGAGGGAACAGACCAAATATCACTTAGGCCACTGTTTTCCTAAGAAATTGGTGGGAGCAGTGTGTTCCCAAGGGCAGGGCAGTGGAGGTGGCCCAATCCCGGTGCAGAAGACAAACAGGATCACCACACACGGATAATCTTTTTGGGTGGTGGGCACCATGCAGTTTGTGGGATCTTAGTTCCCTGACCAGGGATTGAACTGGTTCCCCTTCCAGTGAAAGCATGGAGTCCTAACCCCTGGACAGCCAGAGAAGTCAGGACAGAGACTTTTGATACAAGTATTAACATGAGACTGAGTAAAAGCTGGTCTTATATGAATCATCATCCCCTAGTATTTCTAAATAACTACAGTCGTCAAAACTTCTTCCCCCAAAAAATCTTTTGTAGTCCAAGCTCTGCAAGTTTTTGTGGTTTAAATATAAGAGTATGGGGTATCTCATTTGAAGGCAAATTGGAAGTGGTCAAACAAGAGATGGCAAGGGTGAACGTCGACATTCTAGGAATCAGCGAACTAAAATGGACTGGAATGGGTGAATTTAACTCAGATGACCATTATATCTAGTACTGCGGGCAGGAACTCCTCAGAAGACATGGAGTAGCCATCATAGTCAACAAAAGAGTCCGAAATGCAGTACTTGGACGCAATCTCACAAACGACAGAATGATCTCTGTTCGTCTCCAAGGCAAACCATTCAATAGCACAGTTATCCAAGTCTCTGCCCCAAGCAGTAACGCTGAAGAAACTGAAGTTGAACGGTTTTATGAAGACCTACAAGACCTTTTAGAACGAACCCCCCAAAAAGATGTCCTTTTCATTAGAGGGGTCTGGAATGCAAAAGTAGGAAGTCAAGAAACACCTGGAGCAACAGGCAAATTTGGCCTTGGAGTGCAGAATGAAGCAGGGCAAAGACTGATATAGTTTCGCCAAGAAAATGCACTGGTCACAGCAAATACCCTCTTCCAACAACACAAGTAAGACTCTACACATGGACATCACCAGATGGTCAACACCGAAATCAGATTGATTATATCCTTTGCCGCCAAAGATGGAGAAGCTCTATACAGTCCACAAAAACAAGACCAGGAGCAGACTGTGGCTCAGGTCATGAACTCCTTATTACCAAATCCAGACTCAAATGGAAGAAAATAGGGAAAAACCACTAGAGCATTCAGGTATGACTTCAATCAAATCCCTTATGCTTATGCAGTGGAAGTGAGAAATAGATTTAAGGGCCCAGATCTGATAGATAGAGTGCCTGATGAACTATGGAATGAGGTTGGTGACATTGTACAGGAGGCAGGGATCAAGACCACCCCCATGGAAAAGAAATGCAAAAAAGCACAATGGCTGTCTGGGGAGGCCTTACAAATAGCTGTGAAAAGAAGAGGAGCAAAAAGCAAAGGAGAAAAGCAAAGATATAAGCATCTGAATGCAGAGTTGGTGATGGACAGGGAGGCCTGGCGTGCTGTGACTCATGGGGTCACAAAGAGTCGGACACGACTGAGCGACTGAAGCGAACTAACGGGGAAACACACATGACACCAAAGAATTTATGTCTATTTTTGCCATTAAATAATACAAATGCAGACTAATGTGAGAAGGAACTGTATTTGACACGACAATGGTGAGAGGGCCATCACCCACACAGCAAAAGTAATGGTGAAAATTCTCCAGGATAAGCTTCAACAGTACGTAGACCAAGAACATTCCGATGTTTAAGCTGCATTGAGAAAAGGCAGAGGTACAAGAGATGCAATTGCCAACATCGGTTGGTTCATAGAAAAAGCAAGAGACATCCAGAGAAACATCTACTTCTGCTTTGTCAACTATGCCACAGCATTTGACTGGTGGATCACATCAAATTGTGGGCAATACTCAAAGAGATCGGTATACCTGACCAACTTCCCTGACTCTTGAGAAATCTGTATGCACGTCAAGAAGCAACATTTAGAACTGGACATGGAACAATGACTGGTTCCAAACTGGGAAAGGAGTACATCAAGGCTGTACATTGTAACCTTGCTTACTTAACTTATATTCAGTGTACATCATGTAAATATCAGATTGGATGAAGCACAAGATGGAATGAAGATTGCCAGGAGAAATATGAATAAATTCAGAAATGCAGACAACACCACGCTTAAGGCAGAAAGCATAAAGAAACCAAAGACCATCTTGATGAGGGTGAAAGAGGATAGAGAGAAAGCTAACTTAAATCAACATCTGGAAAACCAAGGTCATGGCATCCGGTCCAATCATGTTATGGCAAATGGAGGGGAAACAATGGAAACAGTGACAGACTTTACTTTCGTGGGCTTCAAAATCACAGCAGATGCTGACTGCAGCCATGAAATTAAAAGTCACTTGCTCCATGGAAGAAAAGCCATGACTGACCCAGAAAGCATATCAAAAAGCAGAGACATCACTGTGCTGCCAGAGGTCTGTATGTAAAAGCGAAGGTTGTTTCAGTAGACATATATGGATGTGATTGTTAGACCATAAAGACAGCTGAGGACTGAAGAGTTGATGCTTTTGAACTGTCATGGTAGAGAAGATTCTTGAGAGTCCCTTGGCCTGCAAGGGAATCAAACCCGTCAACCCTAACGGAAATCAATCCTGATTATTCACTAGAAGGACTGACATTGTAGCTGAAACTCCAGTTCTTTGTCCACCTGATGCAAAGAACTGACTCATTGGAAAAGATTCTGATGCTGGCAAGGAATGAAGGCCAGAGGAGAAGGAGATGACAGAGGATGAGATGGTTGGATGGCATCGGGGATTCGATGGACTTGAGTTTCAGCAAGCTCTGGGAGTTGGTGATGGACAGGGAAGCCTGGTGTGCTGCAGTCCATGGGGCTGCACAGAGTCATGTCGGGAGCCACGTCAGGCGTTACTGACAAAATGGAGGCACGGCCCAAAGCCCCTCTCTTTCTCCCACAAGCACGGACCTGGGATGAAGCAGTTGGGCCTTGTGATTCTGACTTTTTCTTTCCTCTCCTTGGCTGAGTTGACTACAAAGGAACATTAAGGTTCTTAATGTTCTTGAGAGGAGCACGAGAAGGCAGAAAGCCTTGTCTGCAGCTGTGCTCAGAGAAAAATTCATAAAGCTAATCCCTGACATTTGTTCAAGGACTTTTACAAAAGAGTGTTCCAGGATGAGCAAAGAGGTCAGCTTGAGGCCACGGGAGGGATTGCTATCTGAAGCCTATTTGTGAGGAAAATGTTTATGGCAAAGGCATTTACTGAATTTAGAGCTTAGAAATAATTAAATAGTTAGAAGTTAAAGATTTAAGGAACACTGTAATGGTAGCATATTTTATTATAGCTGATAGATTTAGGAAATTTAAAGATACTAATAGCTAGAAGCCTTTTTAAGAGATAGTGAGCTCAGGATGTTAGGGGCAAATAGGATTTAGAAAGATAAGAAACAAACGGAGGAATGTAGCATGAGTTACAATATAATCACAAGTTAACGATAGGACACATTAAGAGGAAGTAGATAATAGATGGTAAAGCTGAGTCCGAGAGAATCGCTGAAGCAGGAACTCTGTTTGAAGAGCAACAATGATTTATGGAGATAATCAATCTGAATATGATAAGAAAAATGAAAATGTCAAACTTCTGACCTAATGCTTTTGTAAAAGTATAAAAGAAAACCTTAAACTTGAAATAAATGTGCAGTCCAGGAAAACTGAGAGGCTGCGTCGTTACTCGCGGACACCATCGCTCCCTTCACATTGAATCCCTGGCTGCTGGAGCTGGACTCTGGCAGAGTCGGGCACAACTGAACGACTGAAAAGAACTGATTGCAATAGGGAGAATGTTTTGAACACACGTTCTTAACATGTCTCAAAATGGAAGAGAAAATGATATTTCTTTAACATGAAAGGATAAGCAGGGTGAGCAACAACTCTGTGTGTGTGTGTGTGTGAGTTTGTGTATCTGTGTGTGTGTGTGTATGTGTGTGTGTGTGTGTGTGTTTGTGTGTGTGTTTCTGTGAGAGATGGGGCAAGAGGTGGGGATGGATGAACAGACAGCTTGATGGGGCAGTGTGACAGGAAGTGTTTCTTTCTGTAGTGAGCTGATTCTTAGAATGAGCTGTTAAGGGAGCCAGAAAGGTCTGACGCTTAGTGCTTGCTCAAGCTTGGGGGAAAGCTGAAGTTCAGAGGAGAGAAGGTTGGTTAAAGCTTAGCCAAGCCAAATCAGTGGGTATATTATGGATGACTGTGAGCACTTGGCCAGTCTCTGCTGTTGTTTAAGAGAGGCAAAGTCAGCCCTTAGACAGTATTGTTGTTACCAAAATTGCCAGTCCATGTGCTTGATGCAGAATGAGGCCCATCAAAACTTAAGGTTTGAGTTTGGGACAGGGAAAGGTTTATTACAGATTCATACAAGGATGAGGGTGGCTCTTGCCCTAAGAACCCAAAGTTACTGAACGTGTTCAGTAAGTATGTTTAACAGCACAGGTTAGAGAAAGTTGTGGTAAGTTGTTTGAGACTTCGTGGTGTCACACCCTTTGTGCTTAAGGTTAGGTCATGGTCAGGTAATGATGTTCCTAAATATCTCTATCAGATGGATGTCATTTTCTGTCCTGACAAGAGAGGGCAAAGTCTCAAGGAACAACTTTCCCCATGAAATGTCCCATCCTGGTCAAACAGAAACAGGTTTCAATTGGCAGCTCCTTCAGGGCAAGCTTCCCATATTCTACCCAGCTCTCATCCTCGATGGAGCCAGGTACCCAACACAATAGGTCCTGTCTCCTCAAGCTGTCCAACTGAGGAGACCAGTTCTCACAGACTGAGACCCAGAAAGATGGCCACCTGCTATTAAGTTGCAGAGACAGGGATGGGGGAGAGGTTCACCGCTCCTCACGGCCTGGGCCAAGGCTAGTGGAGGGACTTAGTGAGGGCTCTGAATCACTAAAGGATGTAGTCCCCAGTCTATTCCCTGGGACCATCCAGCTCACCCACTGGCGCAACGTTGGGTGATCTCCAGGCCCTCCAAAAGCATGCCAGAATCTCTCTTCTCTCACTTTCCACCTGATGACCACCACACCACCCTTACTTAATCACTTCCCCAATGGTCCCTCATTGACAGTAACTGTGGGCAGGGCCCACTGAGGTGTTGATCAATAGCTGAGCAGGACAATGAATGGCCACTCCTTGACAGTTGGCGGCTTGTAAATGGGGCCACCTGAGGCACCAAGCAAGGCTGAGCCACACCTGTTGCCTAGGAACAGGGTGGGTTGAAAAGAAGCACACCAATGGCGAACTGCACAGGGCTGTGCTCACTCTGCTCTGTTACACTGTGCATAGAATAAGAATCACTGTGAGGTTAAGGTTTGTCAAAGTCGTTCTCAAGGTGGGCTGGCTTTCACATTCTTGTTGGCTTTGAAATATTAGCTATGCTATATGCGGCACATGTGATCATGTGGCAGCTGTGGGAGGGGCATATAGATGAGCACGGCTCACAGGCATGCCTGGCAATACAATGAAAAGAATGATGCACCAAAGTTAAAGAAGCCTGTGAAATCAAATCCTGATTTGGAGCAGAGTCAATTAAACAGAGTAAAGCACACTGGACCCAACGTCTCCTTAGGTAACAGAGCAGCATGAGCACAGCCCTTAGCAGGTAGCCATTGCTGTGCCTGATGACTCCACATCCTGTTACTAAGCAACCGGTCTTGCCTAGCGATTGGACAGTGCAACCCTGGGCCCTGCCCATAAGCAACCAACTATCAATGAGGTACCTACTGGTACTTCTCCTGCTCAGCTATTGGTCAGCTCCACAGTGGGCCCTATCTGATGATCACTGTGAATGTGGGCCCACTGGGGAAGTGACTCACTCAAGAGTTAGGGGCAGAGTGGTAAACGGACTCTTGCCTTTGGGCACCTTCCTTTTCTTTTCTTCATTTTTTTGTAAATCGGGAATGTATTTCTGGTAGATGGGGCAAGGTGAGTTTCCCTCCTCAATATGAGAGTTGAAGTGTCCCCAACAATATTAGTGGAGGAGGCATTTAACACTTTCTTTGCTCTGAAGTGTAATCTTATGGAGACGGTGTATAGATCTTGGGGCAACGGACTGAAGATGCACCAAGCCTTGGGGTCTCTAAAGCTCATTGGAGTAGAAAAAACTTCCAACCTGTTCTTAATTACCTGCTTGTTCTTCAGTTCCTTAAGCCCCTCAAGAACCCCTGATAGGAAGAGGGTGGTCTAAAGATGAAGTGACTAGAGGACTCTGAAGTGCTGAAATGGGATGAAAAGTGTTTGGCAGAGGTTCATACAGGGATGGAGGGGGCAGGAGTGTGGAAGGGGGACATCCAAGTCCAAGAATAAAGGGCACTGAAGGAAAGTCTGAGGGTCATGAGAAGAAACACCATGCCCCTGAATCACCACTCCCCAGAATCAAACACACAGAGGGGTCAAGGGTGGGAAAGGTGTATCATGGCCTCCCTCAGCACCCACTAACCCATGTTGATGGGCACAGTGGTACATTGTGATGTCTAAGACCCCAAAGCCACCATTGGCTGGGGGAGTGCCTAGCTGACCAATCAGAGTGAAGGGTGTGGCTCCTCATTGTCCTGGGAAGGTATATATAGGGAGGTCAGAGGCAGAGATTCTGGGTTAGGCCACTTCATGGTGTCATCATGGCTACGGTAACCAGGAAGCCACGGCAGCCAAGAAGAGTTGCAGTGCGGTTTGCTTCCAGCATGAAAGGAAGAAAGAAGACCCTTTGGCAACGGAGATACAGAGGCAGTGTCAAGGTAAGATGATTCCATCGACACTCCCCAGGTTCTCCATTGACTTTGGTGCCCAAGACCTCTACACTGCCCTTGCCTGGCGCAAAAGTCCTCATCAGGCCACCTCCCTTTTCATGAAATCTCCCTTCCAACTCAGTTGTTATACTCTTTCCTCAAAACTCATACCCTTCTTTTGTCTTTCAAGGCACGAAATATGACCGTGAGCGTCAGAAGACCTCTAAAAGGAACCTTGAGAAAGAAAATCCGATCGTACGCCACTCCGTCGAAGAAGGTGAAGAAAACAAGAGAAGCAAACTGTTTTCTCCGTTCCTGTGCACGTGAGAACCTGAACCAAAGCCGCAAAAGGTACCAAACTAGGAGTCAGAGTCAAAGAAGGAGGCAGAATCAAAAGAGAAGATAAGCTCAGCCACCCCAGAATGAGAGACCCTGGAGAAGTACAACCTGGGCAGCCAGTAACTGAATAGAAAAGGTCAGACAGTTTAGAATTGTGTCTCCAGTGGTCTGCTTTCTTAGCAATGGTTAACCAGGAAAAGACTGACTCTCACACTAACATAGTAAACTGATGGCTGCGATTAAAATAAACATCGAATGGTGAGAAGATGATATTTGTGTGTGTGTGAATTTTCTGATGGGAAGGGAGGGAAGGAAGAAAAGAGGTGGGCACCTGAGTGGGGAGGGGTGCGCGGTCCCGAGAGATTGGGGGACAGACCCTGAGGTCCCCAGTTAGCCAGAGAGGAGAGGCCTGGACTGGGTCAGGAGTCTGCACTGAAGATGGCGAACCCTGCTTAGCAATTGATCTCAGCGGCAAGGAGTAGTGGTGTGGTGTTACTGCCATTGTTTGGGGTGTGGAATGACATTAGGGTCTAGATTGCCAGAACCCAGATGGGAAGAGGGTTTCACATGGGGATGGTGAATGTCATAGTTCCCCTGAGAGAGGCAGGCAGAAATCACATCCTGGCCACTTATGTCATAATGGGCTTTGTTGCATCACTCACCTTTGCTGTCAGCTAAAGGTGCTCAGGAGGCACAAAATGCTGATACAACTGAAACCCACAACCAGCACTCCCAAAGATTAAAATAATGTTTGGAGGGAACAGACCAAATATCACTTAGGCCACTGTTTTCCTAAGAAATTGGTGGGAGCAGTGTGTTCCCAAGGGCAGGGCAGTGGAGGTGGCCCAATCCCGGTGCAGAAGACAAACAGGATCACCACACACGGATAATCTTTTTGGGTGGTGGGCACCATGCAGTTTGTGGGATCTTAGTTCCCTGACCAGGGATTGAACCGGTTCCCCTTCCAGTGAAAGCATGGAGTCCTAACCCCTGGACAGCCAGAGAAGTCAGGACAGAGACTTTTGATACAAGTATTAACATGAGACTGAGTAAAAGCTGGTCTTATATGAATCATCATCCCCTAGTATTTCTAAATAACTACAGTCGTCAAACCTTCTTCCCCAAAAAAATCTTCTGTAGTCCAAGCTCTGCAAGTTTTTGTGGTTTAAATATAAGAGTATGGGGTATCTCATTTGAAGGCAAATTGGAAGTGGTCAAACAAGAGATGGCAAGGGTGAACGTCGACATTCTAGGAATCAGCGAACTAAAATGGACTGGAGTGGGTGAATTTAACTCAGATGACCATTATATCTAGTACTGCGGGCAGGAACTCCTCAGAAGACATGGAGTAGCCATCATAGTCAACAAAAGAGTCCGAAATGCAGTACTTGGACGCAATCTCACAAACGACAGAATGATCTCTGTTCGTCTCCAAGGCAAACCATTCAATAGCACAGTTATCCAAGTCTCTGCCCCAAGCAGTAACGCTGAAGAAACTGAAGTTGAACGGTTTTATGAAGACCTACAAGACCTTTTAGAACGAACCCCCCAAAAAGATGTCCTTTTCATTAGAGGGGTCTGGAATGCAAAAGTAGGAAGTCAAGAAACACCTGGAGCAACAGGCAAATTTGGCCTTGGAGTGCAGAATGAAGCAGGGCAAAGACTAATAGAGTTTCGCCAAGAAAATGCACTGGTCACAGCAAATACCCTCTTCCAACAACACAAGTAAGACTCTACACATGGACATCACCAGATGGTCAACACCGAAATCAGATTGATTATATCCTTTGCCGCCAAAGATGGAGAAGCTCTATACAGTCCACAAAAACAAGACCAGGAGCAGACTGTGGCTCAGGTCATGAACTCCTTATTACCAAATCCAGACTCAAATGGAAGAAAATAGGGAAAAACCACTAGAGCATTCAGGTATGACTTCAATCAAATCCCTTATGCTTATGCAGTGGAAGTGAGAAATAGATTTAAGGGCCCAGATCTGATAGATAGAGTGCCTGATGAACTATGGAATGAGGTTGGTGACATTGTACAGGAGGCAGGGATCAAGACCACCCCCATGGAAAAGAAATGCAAAAAAGCACAATGGCTGTCTGGGGAGGCCTTACAAATAGCTGTGAAAAGAAGAGGAGCAAAAAGCAAAGGAGAAAAGCAAAGATATAAGCATCTGAATGCAGAGTTGGTGATGGACAGGGAGGCCTGGCGTGCTGTGACTCATGGGGTCACAAAGAGTCGGACACGACTGAGCGACTGAAGTAAACTAACGGGGAAACACACATGACACCAAAGAATTTATGTCTATTTTTGCCATTAAATAAAACAAATGCAGACTAATGTGAGAAGGAACTTTATTTGACATGACAATGGTGAGAGGGCCATCGCCCACACAGCAAAAGTAATGGTGAAAATTCTCCAAGATAAGCTTCAACAGTACGTAGACCAAGAACATTCCGATGTTTAAGCTGCATTGAGAAAAGGCAGAGGAACAAGAGATGCAATTGCCAACATCGGTTGGTTCATAGAAAAAGCAAGAGACATCCAGAGAAACATCTACTTCTGCTTTGCCAACTATGCCACAGCATTTGACTGGTGGATCACATCAAATTGTGGGCAATACTCAAAGAGATCGGTATACCTGACCAACTTCCCTGACTCTTGAGTAATCTGTATGCACGTCAAGAAGCAACATTTAGAACTGGACATGGAACAATGACTGGTTCCAAACTGGGAAAGGAGTACATCAAGGCTGTACATTGTAACCTTGCTTACTTAACTTAGATTCAGAGTACATCATGTAAATATCAGATTGGATGAAGCACAAGATGGAATGAAGATTGCCAGGAGAAATATGAATAAATTCAGAAATGCAGACAACACCACGCTTAAGGCAGAAAGCATAAAGAAACCAAAGACCATCTTGATGAGGGTGAAAGAGGATAGAGAGAAAGCTAACTTAAATCAACATCCGAAAAACCAAGGTCATGGCATCCGGTCCAATCATGTTATGGCAAATAGAGGGGGAGACAATGGAAACAGTGACAGACTTTATTTTCGTGGGCTTCAACATCACAGCAGATGCTGACTGCAGCCATGAAATTAAAAGTCACTTGCTCCATGGAAGAAAAGCCATGACTGACCCAGAAAGCATATCAAAAAGCAGAGACATCACTTTGCTGCCAGAGGTCCGTATGTCAAAGCGAAGGTTTTTTCAGTAGCCGAATATGGATGTGATTGTTAAACCATAAAGACAGCTGAGGACTGAATAATTGATGCTTTTGAACTGTGGTGGTAGAGCAGATTTCTTGAGAGTCCCTTGGCCTGCAAGGAAATCAAACCCGTCAACCCTAACGGAAATCAATCCTGATTATTCACTAGAAGGACTGACATTGTAGCTGAAACTCCAGTTCTTTGTCCACCTGATGCAAAGAACTGACTCATTGGAAAAGATTCTGATGCTGGCAAGGAATGAAGGCCAGAGGAGAAGGAGATGACAGAGGATGAGATGGTTGCATGGCATCGGGGATTCGATGGACTTGAGTTTCAGCAAGCTCTGGGAGTTGGTGATGGACAGGGAAGCCTGGTGTGCTGCAGTCCATGGGGCTGCACAGAGTCATGTCGGGAGCCACGTCAGGCGTTACTGACAAAATGGAGGCACGGCCCAAAGCCCCTCTCTTTCTCCCACAAGCACGGACCTGGGATGAAGCAGTTGGGCCTTGTGATTCTGACTTTTTCTTTCCTCTCCTTGGCTGAGTTGACTACAAAGGAACATTAAGGTTCTTAATGTTCTTGAGAGGAGCACGAGAAGGCAGAAAGCCTTGTCTGCAGCTGTGCTCAGAGAAAAATTCATAAAGCTAATCCCTGACATTTGTTCAAGGACTTTTACAAAAGAGTGTTCCAGGATGAGCAAAGAGGTCAGCTTGAGGCCACGGGAGGGATTGCTATCTGAAGCCTATTTGTGAGGAAAATGTTTATGGCAAAGGCATTTACTGAATTTAGAGCTTAGAAATAATTAAATAGTTAGAAGTTAAAGATTAAAGGAATGCTGTAATGGTAGCATATTTTATTATAGCTGATAGATTTAGGAAATTTAAAGATACTAATAGCTAGAAGCCTTTTTAAGAGATAGTGAGCTCAGGATGTTAGGGGCAAATAGGATTTAGAAAGATAAGAAACAAACGGAGGAATGTAGCATGAGTTACAATATAATCACAAGTTAACGATAGGACACATTAAGAGGAAGTAGATAATAGATGGTAAAGCTGAGTCCGAGAGAATCGCTGAAGCAGGAACTCTGTTTGAAGAGCAACAATGATTTATGGAGATAATCAATCTGAATGTGATAAGAAAACTGAAAATGTCAAACTTCTGACCTAATGCTTTTGTAAAAGTATAAAAGAAAACCTTAAACTTGAAATAAATGTGCAGTCCAGGAAAACTGAGAGGCTGCGTGGTTACTCGCGGACACCATCCCTCCCTTCAGATTGAATCCCTGGCTGCTGGAGCTGGACTCTGGCAGAGTCGGGCACAACTGAACGACTGAAAAGAACTGATTGCAATAGGGAGAATGTTTTGAACACACGTTCTTAACATGTCTCAAAATGGAAGAGAAAATGATATTTCTTTAACATGAAAGGATAAGCAGGGTGAGCAACAACTCTGTGTGTGTGTGTGTGTGTGTGTGTGAGTTTGTGTATCTGTGTGTGTGTGTGTATGTGTGTGTGTGTGTGTGTGTCTGTGAGAGATGGGGCAAGAGGTGGGGATGGATGAACAGACAGCTTGATGGAGCAGTGTGACAGGAAGTGTTTCTTTCTGTAGTGAGCTGATTCTTCGAATGAGCTGTTAAGGGAGCCAGAAAGGTCTGACGCTTAGTGCTTGCTCAAGCTTGGGGGAAAGCTGAAGTTCAGAGGAGAGAAGGTTGGTTAAAGCTTAGCCAAGCCAAATCAGTGGGTATATTATGGATGACTGTGAGCACTTGGCCAGTCTCTGCTGTTGTTTAAGAGAGGCAAAGTCAGCCCTTAGACAGTATTGTTGTTACCAAAATTGCCAGTCCATGTGCTTGATGCAGAATGAGGCCCATCAAAACTTAAGGTTTGAGTTTGGGACAGGGAAAGGTTTATTACAGATTCATACAAGGATGAGGGTGGCTCTTGCCCTAAGAACCCAAAGTTACTGAACGTGTTCAGTAAGTATGTTTAACAGCAAAGGTTAGAGAAAGTTGTGGTAAGTTGTTTGAGACTTCGTGGTGTCACACCCTTTGTGCTTAAGGTTAGGTCATGGTCAGGTAATGATGTTCCTAAATATCTCTATCAGATGGATGTCATTTTCTGTCCTGACAAGAGAGGGCAAAGTCTCAAGGAACAACTTTCCCCATGAAATGTCCCATCCTGGTCAAACAGAAGCAGGTTTCAATTGGCAGCTCCTTCAGGGCAAGCTTCCCATATTCTACCCAGCTCTCATCCTCGATGGAGCCAGGTACCCAACACAATAGGTCCTGTCTCCTCAAGCTGTCCAACTGAGGAGACCAGTTCTCACAGACTGAGACCCAGAAAGATGGCCACCTGCTATTAAGTTGCAGAGACAGGGATGGGGGAGAGGTTCACCGCTCCTCACGGCCTGGGCCAAGGCTAGTGGAGGGACTTAGTGAGGGCTCTGAATCACTAAAGGATGTAGTCCCCAGTCTATTCCCTGGGACCATCCAGCTCACCCACTGGCGCAACGTTGGGTGATCTCCAGGCCCTCCAAAAGCATGCCAGAATCTCTCTTCTCTCACTTTCCACCTGATGACCACCACACCACCCTTACTTAATCACTTCCCCAATGGTCCCTCATTGACAGTAACTGTGGGCAGGGCCTACTGAGGTGTTAATCAATAGCTGAGCAGGACGATGAATGGCCACTCCTTAACAGTTGGCGGCTTGTAAATGGGGCCACCTGAGGCACCAAGCAAGGCTGAGCCACACCTGTTGCCTAGGAACAGGGTGGGTTGAAAAGAAGCACACCAATGGCGAACTGCATAGGGCTGTGCTCACTCTGCTCTGTTACACTGTGCATAGAATAAGAATCACTGTGAGGTTAAGGTTTGTCAAAGTCGTTCTCAAGGTGGGCTGGCTTTCACATTCTTGTTGGCTTTGAAATATTAGCTATGCTATATGCGGCACATGTGATCATGTGGCAGCTGTGGGAGGGGCATATAGATGAGCACGGCTCACAGGCATGCCTGGCAATACAATGAAAAGAATGATGTACCAAAGTTAAAGAAGCCTGTGAAATCAAATCCTGATTAGGAACAGAGTCAATTAAATAGAGTAAAGCACACTGGACCCAACGTCCCCTTAGGTAACAGAGCAGCATGAGCACAGCCCTTAGCAGGTAGCCATTGCTGTGCCTGATGACTCCACATCCTGTTACTAAGCAACCGGTCTTGCCTAGCGATTGGACAGTGCAACCCTGGGCCCTGCCCATAAGCAACCAACTATCAATGAGGTACCTACTGGTACTTCTCCTGCTCAGCTATTGGTCAGCTTCACAGTGGGCCCTATCTGATGATCACTGTTAATGTGGGCCCACTGGGGAAGTGACTCACTCAAGAGTTAGGGGCAGAGTGGTAAACGGACTCTTGCCTTTGGGCACCTTCCTTTTCTTTTCTTCATTTTTTTGTAAATCGGGAATGTATTTCTGGTAGATGGGGCAAGGTGAGTTTCCCTCCTCAATATGAGAGTTGAAGTGTCCCCAACAATATTAGTGGAGAAGGCATTTAACACTTTCTTTGCTCTGAAGTGTAATCTTATGGAGACGGTGTATAGATCTTGGGGCAACGGACTGAAGATGCACCAAGCCTTGGGGTCTCTAAAGCTCATTGGAGTAGAAAAAACTTCCAACCTGTTCTTAATTACCTGCTTGTTCTTCAGTTCCTTAAGCCCCTCAAGAACCCCTGATAGGAAGAGGGTGGTCTAAAGATGAAGTGACTAGAGGACTCTGAAGTGCTGAAATGGGATGAAAAGTGTTTGGCAGAGGTTCATACAGGGATGGAGGGGGCAGGAGTGTGGAAGGGGGACATCCAAGTCCAAGAACAAAGGGCACTGAAGGAAAGTCTGAGGGTCATGAGAAGAAACACCATGCCCCTGAATCACCACTCCCCAGAATCAAACACACAGAGGGGTCAAGGGTGGGAAAGGTGTATCATGGCCTCCCTCAGCACCCACTAACCCATGTTGATGGGCACAGTGGTACATTGTGATGTCTAAGACCCCAAAGCCACCATTGGCTGGGGGAGTGCCTAGCTGACCAATCAGAGTGAAGGGTGTGGCTCCTCATTGTCCTGGGAAGGTATATATAGGGAGGTCAGAGGCAGAGATTCTGGGTTAGGCCACTTCATGGTGTCATCATGGCTACGGTAACCAGGAAGCCACGGCAGCCAAGAAGAGTTGCAGTGCGGTTTGCTTCCAGCATGAAAGGAAGAAAGAAGACCCTTTGGCAACGGAGATACAGAGGCAGTGTCAAGGTAAGATGATTCCATCGACACTCCCCAGGTTCTCCATTGACTTTGGTGCCCAAGACCTCTACACTGCCCTTGCCTGGCACAAAAGTCCTCATCAGGCCACCTCCCTTTTCATGAAATCTCCCTTCCAACTCAGTTGTTATACTCTTTCCTCAAAACTCATACCCTTCTTTTGTCTTTCAAGGCACGAAATATGACCGTGAGCGTCAGAAGACCTCTAAAAGGAACCTTGAGAAAGAAAATCCGATCGTACGCCACTCCGTCGAAGAAGGTGAAGAAAACAAGAGAAGCAAACTGTTTTCTCCGTTCCTGTGCACGTGAGAACCTGAACCAAAGCCGCAAAAGGTACCAAACTAGGAGTCAGAGTCAAAGAAGGAGGCAGAATCAAAAGAGAAGATAAGCTCAGCCACCCCAGAATGAGAGACCCTGGAGAAGTACAACCTGGGCAGCCAGTAACTGAATAGAAAAGGTCAGACAGTTTAGAATTGTGTCTCCAGTGGTCTGCTTTCTTAGCAATGGTTAACCAGGAAAAGACTGACTCTCACACTAACATAGTAAACTGATGGCTGCGATTAAAATAAACATCGAATGGTGAGAAGATGATATTTGTGTGTGTGTGAATTTTCTGATGGGAAGGGAGGGAAGGAAGAAAAGAGGTGGGCACCTGAGTGGGGAGGGGTGCGCGGTCCCGAGAGATTGGGGGACAGACCCTGAGGTCCCCAGTTAGCCAGAGAGGAGAGGCCTGGACTGGGTCAGGAGTCTGCACTGAAGATGGCGAACCCTGCTTAGCAATTGATCTCAGCGGCAAGGAGTAGTGGTGTGGTGTTACTGCCATTGTTTGGGGTGTGGAATGACATTAGGGTCTAGATTGCCAGAACCCAGATGGGAAGAGGGTTTCACATGGGGATGGTGAATGTCATAGTTCCCCTGAGAGAGGCAGGCAGAAATCACATCCTGGCCACTTATGTCATAATGGGCTTTGTTGCATCACTCACCTTTGCTGTCAGCTAAAGGTGCTCAGGAGGCACAAAATGCTGATACAACTGAAACCCACAACCAGCACTCCCAAAGATTAAAATAATGTTTGGAGGGAACAGACCAAATATCACTTAGGCCACTGTTTTCCTAAGAAATTGGTGGGAGCAGTGTGTTCCCAAGGGCAGGGCAGTGGAGGTGGCCCAATCCCGGTGCAGAAGACAAACAGGATCACCACACACGGATAATCTTTTTGGGTGGTGGGCACCATGCAGTTTGTGGGATCTTAGTTCCCTGACCAGGGATTGAACTGGTTCCCCTTCCAGTGAAAGCATGGAGTCCTAACCCCTGGACAGCCAGAGAAGTCAGGACAGAGACTTTTGATACAAGTATTAACATGAGACTGAGTAAAAGCTGGTCTTATATGAATCATCATCCCCTAGTATTTCTAAATAACTACAGTCGTCAAAACTTCTTCCCCCAAAAAATCTTTTGTAGTCCAAGCTCTGCAAGTTTTTGTGGTTTAAATATAAGAGTATGGGGTATCTCATTTGAAGGCAAATTGGAAGTGGTCAAACAAGAGATGGCAAGGGTGAACGTCGACATTCTAGGAATCAGCGAACTAAAATGGACTGGAATGGGTGAATTTAACTCAGATGACCATTATATCTAGTACTGCGGGCAGGAACTCCTCAGAAGACATGGAGTAGCCATCATAGTCAACAAAAGAGTCCGAAATGCAGTACTTGGACGCAATCTCACAAACGACAGAATGATCTCTGTTCGTCTCCAAGGCAAACCATTCAATAGCACAGTTATCCAAGTCTCTGCCCCAAGCAGTAACGCTGAAGAAACTGAAGTTGAACGGTTTTATGAAGACCTACAAGACCTTTTAGAACGAACCCCCCAAAAAGATGTCCTTTTCATTAGAGGGGTCTGGAATGCAAAAGTAGGAAGTCAAGAAACACCTGGAGCAACAGGCAAATTTGGCCTTGGAGTGCAGAATGAAGCAGGGCAAAGACTGATATAGTTTCGCCAAGAAAATGCACTGGTCACAGCAAATACCCTCTTCCAACAACACAAGTAAGACTCTACACATGGACATCACCAGATGGTCAACACCGAAATCAGATTGATTATATCCTTTGCCGCCAAA
Organism: Capricornis sumatraensis; assembly: GCF_032405125.1. Classification (NCBI taxonomy): domain Eukaryota; kingdom Metazoa; phylum Chordata; class Mammalia; order Artiodactyla; family Bovidae; genus Capricornis; species Capricornis sumatraensis. The sequence continues at coordinate 59,956,651 of NC_091092.1, read as the reverse complement.
GATGGAGAAGCTCTATACAGTCCACAAAAACAAGACCAGGAGCAGACTGTGGCTCAGGTCATGAACTCCTTATTACCAAATCCAGACTCAAATGGAAGAAAATAGGGAAAAACCACTAGAGCATTCAGGTATGACTTCAATCAAATCCCTTATGCTTATGCAGTGGAAGTAAGAAATAGATTTAAGGGCCCAGATCTGATAGATAGAGTGCCTGATGAACTATGGAATGAGGTTGGTGACATTGTACAGGAGGCAGGGATCAAGACCACCCCCATGGAAAAGAAATGCAAAAAAGCACAATGGCTGTCTGGGGAGGCCTTACAAATAGCTGTGAAAAGAAGAGGAGCAAAAAGCAAAGGAGAAAAGCAAAGATATAAGCATCTGAATGCAGAGTTGGTGATGGACAGGGAGGCCTGGCGTGCTGTGACTCATGGGGTCACAAAGAGTCGGACACGACTGAGCGACTGAAGCGAACTAACGGGGAAACACACATGACACCAAAGAATTTATGTCTATTTTTGCCATTAAATAATACAAATGCAGACTAATGTGAGAAGGAACTGTATTTGACACGACAATGGTGAGAGGGCCATCACCCACACAGCAAAAGTAATGGTGAAAATTCTCCAGGATAAGCTTCAACAGTACGTAGACCAAGAACATTCCGATGTTTAAGCTGCATTGAGAAAAGGCAGAGGTACAAGAGATGCAATTGCCAACATCGGTTGGTTCATAGAAAAAGCAAGAGACATCCAGAGAAACATCTACTTCTGCTTTGTCAACTATGCCACAGCATTTGACTGGTGGATCACATCAAATTGTGGGCAATACTCAAAGAGATCGGTATACCTGACCAACTTCCCTGACTCTTGAGAAATCTGTATGCACGTCAAGAAGCAACATTTAGAACTGGACATGGAACAATGACTGGTTCCAAACTGGGAAAGGAGTACATCAAGGCTGTACATTGTAACCTTGCTTACTTAACTTATATTCAGTGTACATCATGTAAATATCAGATTGGATGAAGCACAAGATGGAATGAAGATTGCCAGGAGAAATATGAATAAATTCAGAAATGCAGACAACACCACGCTTAAGGCAGAAAGCATAAAGAAACCAAAGACCATCTTGATGAGGGTGAAAGAGGATAGAGAGAAAGCTAACTTAAATCAACATCTGGAAAACCAAGGTCATGGCATCCGGTCCAATCATGTTATGGCAAATGGAGGGGAAACAATGGAAACAGTGACAGACTTTACTTTCGTGGGCTTCAAAATCACAGCAGATGCTGACTGCAGCCATGAAATTAAAAGTCACTTGCTCCATGGAAGAAAAGCCATGACTGACCCAGAAAGCATATCAAAAAGCAGAGACATCACTGTGCTGCCAGAGGTCTGTATGTAAAAGCGAAGGTTGTTTCAGTAGACATATATGGATGTGATTGTTAGACCATAAAGACAGCTGAGGACTGAAGAGTTGATGCTTTTGAACTGTCATGGTAGAGAAGATTCTTGAGAGTCCCTTGGCCTGCAAGGGAATCAAACCCGTCAACCCTAACGGAAATCAATCCTGATTATTCACTAGAAGGACTGACATTGTAGCTGAAACTCCAGTTCTTTGTCCACCTGATGCAAAGAACTGACTCATTGGAAAAGATTCTGATGCTGGCAAGGAATGAAGGCCAGAGGAGAAGGAGATGACAGAGGATGAGATGGTTGGATGGCATCGGGGATTCGATGGACTTGAGTTTCAGCAAGCTCTGGGAGTTGGTGATGGACAGGGAAGCCTGGTGTGCTGCAGTCCATGGGGCTGCACAGAGTCATGTCGGGAGCCACGTCAGGCGTTACTGACAAAATGGAGGCACGGCCCAAAGCCCCTCTCTTTCTCCCACAAGCACGGACCTGGGATGAAGCAGTTGGGCCTTGTGATTCTGACTTTTTCTTTCCTCTCCTTGGCTGAGTTGACTACAAAGGAACATTAAGGTTCTTAATGTTCTTGAGAGGAGCACAAGAAGGCAGAAAGCCTTGTCTGCAGCTGTGCTCAGAGAAAAATTCATAAAGCTAATCCCTGACATTTGTTCAAGGACTTTTACAAAAGAGTGTTCCAGGATGAGCAAAGAGGTCAGCTTGAGGCCACGGGAGGGATTGCTATCTGAAGCCTATTTGTGAGGAAAATGTTTATGGCAAAGGCATTTACTGAATTTAGAGCTTAGAAATAATTAAATAGTTAGAAGTTAAAGATTTAAGGAACACTGTAATGGTAGCATATTTTATTATAGCTGATAGATTTAGGAAATTTAAAGATACTAATAGCTAGAAGCCTTTTTAAGAGATAGTGAGCTCAGGATGTTAGGGGCAAATAGGATTTAGAAAGATAAGAAACAAACGGAGGAATGTAGCATGAGTTACAATATAATCACAAGTTAACGATAGGACACATTAAGAGGAAGTAGATAATAGATGGTAAAGCTGAGTCCGAGAGAATCGCTGAAGCAGGAACTCTGTTTGAAGAGCAACAATGATTTATGGAGATAATCAATCTGAATATGATAAGAAAAATGAAAATGTCAAACTTCTGACCTAATGCTTTTGTAAAAGTATAAAAGAAAACCTTAAACTTGAAATAAATGTGCAGTCCAGGAAAACTGAGAGGCTGCGTCGTTACTCGCGGACACCATCGCTCCCTTCACATTGAATCCCTGGCTGCTGGAGCTGGACTCTGGCAGAGTCGGGCACAACTGAACGACTGAAAAGAACTGATTGCAATAGGGAGAATGTTTTGAACACACGTTCTTAACATGTCTCAAAATGGAAGAGAAAATGATATTTCTTTAACATGAAAGGATAAGCAGGGTGAGCAACAACTCTGTGTGTGTGTGTGTGTGAGTTTGTGTATCTGTGTGTGTGTGTGTATGTGTGTGTGTGTGTGTGTGTTTGTGTGTGTGTTTCTGTGAGAGATGGGGCAAGAGGTGGGGATGGATGAACAGACAGCTTGATGGGGCAGTGTGACAGGAAGTGTTTCTTTCTGTAGTGAGCTGATTCTTAGAATGAGCTGTTAAGGGAGCCAGAAAGGTCTGACGCTTAGTGCTTGCTCAAGCTTGGGGGAAAGCTGAAGTTCAGAGGAGAGAAGGTTGGTTAAAGCTTAGCCAAGCCAAATCAGTGGGTATATTATGGATGACTGTGAGCACTTGGCCAGTCTCTGCTGTTGTTTAAGAGAGGCAAAGTCAGCCCTTAGACAGTATTGTTGTTACCAAAATTGCCAGTCCATGTGCTTGATGCAGAATGAGGCCCATCAAAACTTAAGGTTTGAGTTTGGGACAGGGAAAGGTTTATTACAGATTCATACAAGGATGAGGGTGGCTCTTGCCCTAAGAACCCAAAGTTACTGAACGTGTTCAGTAAGTATGTTTAACAGCACAGGTTAGAGAAAGTTGTGGTAAGTTGTTTGAGACTTCGTGGTGTCACACCCTTTGTGCTTAAGGTTAGGTCATGGTCAGGTAATGATGTTCCTAAATATCTCTATCAGATGGATGTCATTTTCTGTCCTGACAAGAGAGGGCAAAGTCTCAAGGAACAACTTTCCCCATGAAATGTCCCATCCTGGTCAAACAGAAACAGGTTTCAATTGGCAGCTCCTTCAGGGCAAGCTTCCCATATTCTACCCAGCTCTCATCCTCGATGGAGCCAGGTACCCAACACAATAGGTCCTGTCTCCTCAAGCTGTCCAACTGAGGAGACCAGTTCTCACAGACTGAGACCCAGAAAGATGGCCACCTGCTATTAAGTTGCAGAGACAGGGATGGGGGAGAGGTTCACCGCTCCTCACGGCCTGGGCCAAGGCTAGTGGAGGGACTTAGTGAGGGCTCTGAATCACTAAAGGATGTAGTCCCCAGTCTATTCCCTGGGACCATCCAGCTCACCCACTGGCGCAACGTTGGGTGATCTCCAGGCCCTCCAAAAGCATGCCAGAATCTCTCTTCTCTCACTTTCCACCTGATGACCACCACACCACCCTTACTTAATCACTTCCCCAATGGTCCCTCATTGACAGTAACTGTGGGCAGGGCCCACTGAGGTGTTGATCAATAGCTGAGCAGGACAATGAATGGCCACTCCTTGACAGTTGGCGGCTTGTAAATGGGGCCACCTGAGGCACCAAGCAAGGCTGAGCCACACCTGTTGCCTAGGAACAGGGTGGGTTGAAAAGAAGCACACCAATGGCGAACTGCACAGGGCTGTGCTCACTCTGCTCTGTTACACTGTGCATAGAATAAGAATCACTGTGAGGTTAAGGTTTGTCAAAGTCGTTCTCAAGGTGGGCTGGCTTTCACATTCTTGTTGGCTTTGAAATATTAGCTATGCTATATGCGGCACATGTGATCATGTGGCAGCTGTGGGAGGGGCATATAGATGAGCACGGCTCACAGGCATGCCTGGCAATACAATGAAAAGAATGATGCACCAAAGTTAAAGAAGCCTGTGAAATCAAATCCTGATTTGGAGCAGAGTCAATTAAACAGAGTAAAGCACACTGGACCCAACATCTCCTTAGGTAACAGAGCAGCATGAGCACAGCCCTTAGCAGGTAGCCATTGCTGTGCCTGATGACTCCACATCCTGTTACTAAGCAACCGGTCTTGCCTAGCGATTGGACAGTGCAACCCTGGGCCCTGCCCATAAGCAACCAACTATCAATGAGGTACCTACTGGTACTTCTCCTGCTCAGCTATTGGTCAGCTCCACAGTGGGCCCTATCTGATGATCACTGTGAATGTGGGCCCACTGGGGAAGTGACTCACTCAAGAGTTAGGGGCAGAGTGGTAAACGGACTCTTGCCTTTGGGCACCTTCCTTTTCTTTTCTTCATTTTTTTGTAAATCGGGAATGTATTTCTGGTAGATGGGGCAAGGTGAGTTTCCCTCCTCAATATGAGAGTTGAAGTGTCCCCAACAATATTAGTGGAGGAGGCATTTAACACTTTCTTTGCTCTGAAGTGTAATCTTATGGAGACGGTGTATAGATCTTGGGGCAACGGACTGAAGATGCACCAAGCCTTGGGGTCTCTAAAGCTCATTGGAGTAGAAAAAACTTCCAACCTGTTCTTAATTACCTGCTTGTTCTTCAGTTCCTTAAGCCCCTCAAGAACCCCTGATAGGAAGAGGGTGGTCTAAAGATGAAGTGACTAGAGGACTCTGAAGTGCTGAAATGGGATGAAAAGTGTTTGGCAGAGGTTCATACAGGGATGGAGGGGGCAGGAGTGTGGAAGGGGGACATCCAAGTCCAAGAATAAAGGGCACTGAAGGAAAGTCTGAGGGTCATGAGAAGAAACACCATGCCCCTGAATCACCACTCCCCAGAATCAAACACACAGAGGGGTCAAGGGTGGGAAAGGTGTATCATGGCCTCCCTCAGCACCCACTAACCCATGTTGATGGGCACAGTGGTACATTGTGATGTCTAAGACCCCAAAGCCACCATTGGCTGGGGGAGTGCCTAGCTGACCAATCAGAGTGAAGGGTGTGGCTCCTCATTGTCCTGGGAAGGTATATATAGGGAGGTCAGAGGCAGAGATTCTGGGTTAGGCCACTTCATGGTGTCATCATGGCTACGGTAACCAGGAAGCCACGGCAGCCAAGAAGAGTTGCAGTGCGGTTTGCTTCCAGCATGAAAGGAAGAAAGAAGACCCTTTGGCAACGGAGATACAGAGGCAGTGTCAAGGTAAGATGATTCCATCGACACTCCCCAGGTTCTCCATTGACTTTGGTGCCCAAGACCTCTACACTGCCCTTGCCTGGCGCAAAAGTCCTCATCAGGCCACCTCCCTTTTCATGAAATCTCCCTTCCAACTCAGTTGTTATACTCTTTCCTCAAAACTCATACCCTTCTTTTGTCTTTCAAGGCACGAAATATGACCGTGAGCGTCAGAAGACCTCTAAAAGGAACCTTGAGAAAGAAAATCCGATCGTACGCCACTCCGTCGAAGAAGGTGAAGAAAACAAGAGAAGCAAACTGTTTTCTCCGTTCCTGTGCACGTGAGAACCTGAACCAAAGCCGCAAAAGGTACCAAACTAGGAGTCAGAGTCAAAGAAGGAGGCAGAATCAAAAGAGAAGATAAGCTCAGCCACCCCAGAATGAGAGACCCTGGAGAAGTACAACCTGGGCAGCCAGTAACTGAATAGAAAAGGTCAGACAGTTTAGAATTGTGTCTCCAGTGGTCTGCTTTCTTAGCAATGGTTAACCAGGAAAAGACTGACTCTCACACTAACATAGTAAACTGATGGCTGCGATTAAAATAAACATCGAATGGTGAGAAGATGATACTTGTGTGTGTGTGAATTTTCTGATGGGAAGGGAGGGAAGAAAGAAAAGAGGTGGGCACCTGAGTGGGGAGGGGTGCGCGGTCCCGAGAGATTGGGGGACAGACCCTGAGGTCCCCAGTTAGCCAGAGAGGAGAGGCCTGGACTGGGTCAGGAGTCTGCACTGAAGATGGCGAACCCTGCTTAGCAATTGATCTCAGCGGCAAGGAGTAGTGGTGTGGTGTTACTGCCATTGTTTGGGGTGTGGAATGACATTAGGGTCTAGATTGCCAGAACCCAGATGGGAAGAGGGTTTCACATGGGGATGGTGAATGTCATAGTTCCCCTGAGAGAGGCAGGCAGAAATCACATCCTGGCCACTTATGTCATAATGGGCTTTGTTGCATCACTCACCTTTGCTGTCAGCTAAAGGTGCTCAGGAGGCACAAAATGCTGATACAACTGAAACCCACAACCAGCACTCCCAAAGATTAAAATAATGTTTGGAGGGAACAGACCAAATATCACTTAGGCCACTGTTTTCCTAAGAAATTGGTGGGAGCAGTGTGTTCCCAAGGGCAGGGCAGTGGAGGTGGCCCAATCCCGGTGCAGAAGACAAACAGGATCACCACACACGGATAATCTTTTTGGGTGGTGGGCACCATGCAGTTTGTGGGATCTTAGTTCCCTGACCAGGGATTGAACCGGTTCCCCTTCCAGTGAAAGCATGGAGTCCTAACCCCTGGACAGCCAGAGAAGTCAGGACAGAGACTTTTGATACAAGTATTAACATGAGACTGAGTAAAAGCTGGTCTTATATGAATCATCATCCCCTAGTATTTCTAAATAACTACAGTCGTCAAACCTTCTTCCCCAAAAAAATCTTTTGTAGTCCAAGCTCTGCAAGTTTTTGTGGTTTAAATATAAGAGTATGGGGTATCTCATTTGAAGGCAAATTGGAAGTGGTCAAACAAGAGATGGCAAGGGTGAACGTCGACATTCTAGGAATCAGCGAACTAAAATGGACTGGAATGGGTGAATTTAACTCAGATGACCATGATATCTAGCACTGCGGGCAGGAACTCCTCAGAAGACATGGAGTAGCCATCATAGTCAACAAAAGAGTCTGAAATGCAGTACTTGGACGCAGTCTCACAAACGACAGAATGATCTCTGTTCGTCTCCAAGGCAAACCATTCAATAGCACAGTTATCCAAGTCTATGCCCCAAGCAGTAACGCTGAAGAAACTGAAGTTGAACGGTTTTATGAAGACCTACAAGACCTTTTAGAACGAACCCCCCAAAAAGATGTCCTTTTCATTAGAGGGGTCTGGAATGCAAAAGTAGGAAGTCAAGAAACACCTGGAGCAACAGGCAAATTTGGCCTTGGAGTGCAGAATGAAGCAGGGCAAAGACTAATAGAGTTTCGCCAAGAAAATGCACTGGTCACAGCAAATACCCTCTTCCAACAACACAAGTAAGACTCTACACATGGACATCACCAGATGGTCAACACCGAAATCAGATTGATTATATCCTTTGCCGCCAAAGATGGAGAAGCTCTATACAGTCCACAAAAACAAGACCAGGAGCAGACTGTGGCTCAGGTCATGAACTCCTTATTACCAAATCCAGACTCAAATGGAAGAAAATAGGGAAAAACCACTAGAGCATTCAGGTATGACTTCAATCAAATCCCTTATGCTTATGCAGTGGAAGTGAGAAATAGATTTAAGGGCCCAGATCTGATAGATAGAGTGCCTGATGAACTATGGAATGAGGTTGGTGACATTGTACAGGAGGCAGGGATCAAGACCACCCCCATGGAAAAGAAATGCAAAAAAGCACAATGGCTGTCTGGGGAGGCCTTACAAATAGCTGTGAAAAGAAGAGGAGCAAAAAGCAAAGGAGAAAAGCAAAGATATAAGCATCTGAATGCAGAGTTGGTGATGGACAGGGAGGCCTGGCGTGCTGTGACTCATGGGGTCACAAAGAGTCGGACACGACTGAGCGACTGAAGCGAACTAACGGGGAAACACACATGACACCAAAGAATTTATGTCTATTTTTGCCATTAAATAATACAAATGCAGACTAATGTGAGAAGGAACTGTATTTGACACGACAATGGTGAGAGGTCCATCACCCACACAGCAAAAGTAATGGTGAAAATTCTCCAGGATAAGCTTCAACAGTACGTAGACCAAGAACATTCCGATGTTTAAGCTGCATTGAGAAAAGGCAGAGGTACAAGAGATGCAATTGCCAACATCGGTTGGTTCATAGAAAAAGCAAGAGACATCCAGAGAAACATCTACTTCTGCTTTGCCAACTATGCCACAGCATTTGACTGGTGGATCACATCAAATTGTGGGCAATACTCAAAGAGATCGGTATACCTGACCAACTTCCCTGACTCTTGAGAAATCTGTATGCACGTCAAGAAGCAACATTTAGAACTGGACATGGAACAATGACTGGTTCCAAACTGGGAAAGGAGTACATCAAGGCTGTACATTGTAACCTTGCTTACTTAACTTAGATTCAGTGTACATCATGTAAATATCAGATTGGATGAAGCACAAGATGGAATGAAGATTGCCAGGAGAAATATGAATAAATTCAGAAATGCAGACAACACCACGCTTAAGGCAGAAAGCATAAAGAAACCAAAGACCATCTTGATGAGGGTGAAAGAGGATAGAGAGAAAGCTAACTTAAATCAACATCCGAAAAACCAAGGTCATGGCATCCGGTCCAATCATGTTATGGCAAATAGGGGGGGAGACAATGGAAACAGTGACAGACTTTATTTTCGTGGGCTTCAACATCACAGCAGATGCTGACTGCAGCCATGAAATTAAAAGTCACTTGCTCCATGGAAGAAAAGCCATGACTGACCCAGAAAGCATATCAAAAAGCAGAGACATCACTTTGCTGCCAGAGGTCCGTATGTCAAAGCGAAGGTTGTTTCAGTAGCCGAATATGGATGTGATTGTTAAACCATAAAGACAGCTGAGGACTGAATAATTGATGCTTTTGAACTGTGGTGGTAGAGAAGATTCTTGAGATTCCCTTGGCCTGCAAGGAAATCAAACTCGTCAACCCTAACGGAAATCAATCCTGATTATTCACTAGAAGGACTGACATTGTAGCTGAAACTCCAGTTCTTTGTCCACCTGATGCAAAGGACTGACTCATTGGAAAAGATTCTGATGCTGGCAAGGAATGAAGGCCAGAGGAGAAGGAGATGACAGAGGATGAGATGGTTGCATGGCATCGGGGATTCGATGGACTTGAGTTTCAGCAAGCTCTGGGAGTTGGTGATGGACAGGGAAGCCTGGTGTGCTGCAGTCCATGGGGCTGCACAGAGTCATGTCGGGAGCCATGTCAGGCGTTACTGACAAAATGGAGGCACGGCCCAAAGCCCCTCTCTTTCTCCCACAAGCACGGACCTGGGATGAAGCAGTTGGGCCTTGTGATTCTGACTTTTTCTTTCCTCTCCTTGGCTGAGTTGACTACAAAGGAACATTAAGGTTCTTAATGTTCTTGAGAGGAGCACGAGAAGGCAGAAAGCCTTGTCTGCAGCTGTGCTCAGAGAAAAATTCATAAAGCTAATCCCTGACATTTGTTCAAGGACTTTTACAAAAGAGTGTTCCAGGATGAGCAAAGAGGTCAGCTTGAGGCCACGGGAGGGATTGCTATCTGAAGCCTATTTGTGAGGAAAATGTTTACGGCAAAGGCATTTACTGAATTTAGAGCTTAGAAATAATTAAATAGTTAGAAGTTAAAGATTTAAGGAACGCTGTAAGGGTAGCATATTTTATTATAGCTGATAGATTTAGGAAATTTAAAGATACTAATAGCTAGAAGCCTTTTTAAGAGATAGTGAGCTCAGGATGTTAGGGGCAAATAGGATTTAGAAAGATAAGAAACAAACGGAGGAATGTAGCATGAGTTACAATATAATCACAAGTTAACGATAGGACACATTAAGAGGAAGTAGATAATAGATGGTAAAGCTGAGTCCGAGAGAATCGCTGAAGCAGGAACTCTGTTTGAAGAGCAACAATGATTTATGGAGATAATCAATCTGAATATGATAAGAAAAATGAAAATGTCAAACTTCTGACCTAATGCTTTTGTAAAAGTATAAAAGAAAACCTTAAACTTGAAATAAATGTGCAGTCCAGGAAAACTGAGAGGCTGCGTCGTTACTCGCGGACACCATCCCTCCCTTCAGATTGAATCCCTGGCTGCTGGAGCTGGACTCTGGCAGAGTCGGGCACAACTGAACGACTGAAAAGAACTGATTGCAATAGGGAGAATGTTTTGAACACACGTTCTTAACATGTCTCAAAATGGAAGAGAAAATGATATTTCTTTAACATGAAAGGATAAGCAGGGTGAGCAACAACTCTGTGTGTGTGTGTGTGTGTGTGTGTGAGTTTGTGTATCTGTGTGTGTGTGTGTATGTGTGTGTGTGTGTGTGTGTCTGTGAGAGATGGGGCAAGAGGTGGGGATGGATGAACAGACAGCTTGATGGAGCAGTGTGACAGGAAGTGTTTCTTTCTGTAGTGAGCTGATTCTTCGAATGAGCTGTTAAGGGAGCCAGAAAGGTCTGACGCTTAGTGCTTGCTCAAGCTTGGGGGAAAGCTGAAGTTCAGAGGAGAGAAGGTTGGTTAAAGCTTAGCCAAGCCAAATCAGTGGGTATATTATGGATGACTGTGAGCACTTGGCCAGTCTCTGCTGTTGTTTAAGAGAGGCAAAGTCAGCCCTTAGACAGTATTGTTGTTACCAAAATTGCCAGTCCATGTGCTTGATGCAGAATGAGGCCCATCAAAACTTAAGGTTTGAGTTTGGGACAGGGAAAGGTTTATTACAGATTCATACAAGGATGAGGGTGGCTCTTGCCCTAAGAACCCAAAGTTACTGAACGTGTTCAGTAAGTATGTTTAACAGCAAAGGTTAGAGAAAGTTGTGGTAAGTTGTTTGAGACTTCGTGGTGTCACACCCTTTGTGCTTAAGGTTAGGTCATGGTCAGGTAATGATGTTCCTAAATATCTCTATCAGATGGATGTCATTTTCTGTCCTGACAAGAGAGGGCAAAGTCTCAAGGAACAACTTTCCCCATGAAATGTCCCATCCTGGTCAAACAGAAGCAGGTTTCAATTGGCAGCTCCTTCAGGGCAAGCTTCCCATATTCTACCCAGCTCTCATCCTCGATGGAGCCAGGTACCCAACACAATAGGTCCTGTCTCCTCAAGCTGTCCAACTGAGGAGACCAGTTCTCACAGACTGAGACCCAGAAAGATGGCCACCTGCTATTAAGTTGCAGAGACAGGGATGGGGGAGAGGTTCACCGCTCCTCACGGCCTGGGCCAAGGCTAGTGGAGGGACTTAGTGAGGGCTCTGAATCACTAAAGGATGTAGTCCCCAGTCTATTCCCTGGGACCATCCAGCTCACCCACTGGCGCAACGTTGGGTGATCTCCAGGCCCTCCAAAAGCATGCCAGAATCTCTCTTCTCTCACTTTCCACCTGATGACCACCACACCACCCTTACTTAATCACTTCCCCAATGGTCCCTCATTGACAGTAACTGTGGGCAGGGCCTACTGAGGTGTTAATCAATAGCTGAGCAGGACGATGAATGGCCACTCCTTAACAGTTGGCGGCTTGTAAATGGGGCCACCTGAGGCACCAAGCAAGGCTGAGCCACACCTGTTGCCTAGGAACAGGGTGGGTTGAAAAGAAGCACACCAATGGCGAACTGCATAGGGCTGTGCTCACTCTGCTCTGTTACACTGTGCATAGAATAAGAATCACTGTGAGGTTAAGGTTTGTCAAAGTCGTTCTCAAGGTGGGCTGGCTTTCACATTCTTGTTGGCTTTGAAATATTAGCTATGCTATATGCGGCACATGTGATCATGTGGCAGCTGTGGGAGGGGCATATAGATGAGCACGGCTCACAGGCATGCCTGGCAATACAATGAAAAGAATGATGTACCAAAGTTAAAGAAGCCTGTGAAATCAAATCCTGATTAGGAACAGAGTCAATTAAATAGAGTAAAGCACACTGGACCCAACGTCCCCTTAGGTAACAGAGCAGCATGAGCACAGCCCTTAGCAGGTAGCCATTGCTGTGCCTGATGACTCCACATCCTGTTACTAAGCAACCGGTCTTGCCTAGCGATTGGACAGTGCAACCCTGGGCCCTGCCCATAAGCAACCAACTATCAATGAGGTACCTACTGGTACTTCTCCTGCTCAGCTATTGGTCAGCTCCACAGTGGGCCCTATCTGATGATCACTGTTAATGTGGGCCCACTGGGGAAGTGACTCACTCAAGAGTTAAGGGCACAGTGGTAAACGGACTCTTGCCTTTGGGCACCTTCCTTTTCTTTTTTTCATTTTTTTGTAAATCTGGAATGTATTTCTGGTAGATGGGGCAAGGTGAGTTTCCCTCCTCAATATGAGAGTTGAAGTGTCCCCAACAATATTAGTGGAGGAGGCATTTAACACTTTCATTGCTCTAAAGTGTAATCTTATGGAGACGGTGTATAGATCTTGGGGCAACGGACTGAAGATGCACCAAGCCTTGGGGTCTCTAAAGCTCATTGGAGTAGAAAAAACTTTCAACCTGTTCTTAATTACCTGCTTGTTCTTCAGTTCCTTAAGCCCCTGAAGAACCCCTGATAGGAAGAGGGTGGTCTAAAGATGAAGTGACTAGAGGACTCTGAAGTGCTGAAATGGGATGAAAAGTGTTTGGCAGAGGTTCATACAGGGATGGAGGGGGCAGGAGTGTGGAAGGGGGACATCCAAGTCCAAGAATAAAGGGCACTGAAGGAAAGTCTGAGGGTCATGAGAAGAAACACCATGCCCCTGAATCACCACTCCCCAGAATCAAACACACAGAGGGGTCAAGGGTGGGAAAGGTGTATCATGGCCTCCCTCAGCACCCACTAACCCATGTTGATGGGCACAGTGGTACATTGTGATGTCTAAGACCCCAAAGCCACCATTGGCTGGGGGAGTGCCTAGCTGACCAATCAGAGTGAAGGGTGTGGCTCCTCATTGTCCTGGGAAGGTATATATAGGGAGGTCAGAGGCAGAGATTCTGGGTTAGGCCACTTCATGGTGTCATCATGGCTACGGTAACCAGGAAGCCACGGCAGCCAAGAAGAGTTGCAGTGCGGTTTGCTTCCAGCATGAAAGGAAGAAAGAAGACCCTTTGGCAACGGAGATACAGAGGCAGTGTCAAGGTAAGATGATTCCATCGACACTCCCCAGGTTCTCCATTGACTTTGGTGCCCAAGACCTCTACACTGCCCTTGCCTGGCGCAAAAGTCCTCATCAGGCCACCTCCCTTTTCATGAAATCTCCCTTCCAACTCAGTTGTTATACTCTTTCCTCAAAACTCATACCCTTCTTTTGTCTTTCAAGGCACGAAATATGACCGTGAGCGTCAGAAGACCTCTAAAAGGAACCTTGAGAAAGAAAATCCGATCGTACGCCACTCCGTCGAAGAAGGTGAAGAAAACAAGAGAAGCAAACTGTTTTCTCCGTTCCTGTGCACGTGAGAACCTGAACCAAAGCCGCAAAAGGTACCAAACTAGGAGTCAGAGTCAAAGAAGGAGGCAGAATCAAAAGAGAAGATAAGCTCAGCCACCCCAGAATGAGAGACCCTGGAGAAGTACAACCTGGGCAGCCAGTAACTGAATAGAAAAGGTCAGACAGTTTAGAATTGTGTCTCCAGTGGTCTGCTTTCTTAGCAATGGTTAACCAGGAAAAGACTGACTCTCACACTAACATAGTAAACTGATGGCTGCGATTAAAATAAACATCGAATGGTGAGAAGATGATATTTGTGTGTGTGTGAATTTTCTGATGGGAAGGGAGGGAAGGAAGAAAAGAGGTGGGCACCTGAGTGGGGAGGGGTGCGCGGTCCCGAGAGATTGGGGGACAGACCCTGAGGTCCCCAGTTAGCCAGAGAGGAGAGGCCTGGACTGGGTCAGGAGTCTGCACTGAAGATGGCGAACCCTGCTTAGCAATTGATCTCAGCGGCAAGGAGTAGTGGTGTGGTGTTACTGCCATTGTTTGGGGTGTGGAATGACATTAGGGTCTAGATTGCCAGAACCCAGATGGGAAGAGGGTTTCACATGGGGATGGTGAATGTCATAGTTCCCCTGAGAGAGGCAGGCAGAAATCACATCCTGGCCACTTATGTCATAATGGGCTTTGTTGCATCACTCACCTTTGCTGTCAGCTAAAGGTGCTCAGGAGGCACAAAATGCTGATACAACTGAAACCCACAACCAGCACTCCCAAAGATTAAAATAATGTTTGGAGGGAACAGACCAAATATCACTTAGGCCACTGTTTTCCTAAGAAATTGGTGGGAGCAGTGTGTTCCCAAGGGCAGGGCAGTGGAGGTGGCCCAATCCCGGTGCAGAAGACAAACAGGATCACCACACACGGATAATCTTTTTGGGTGGTGGGCACCATGCAGTTTGTGGGATCTTAGTTCCCTGACCAGGGATTGAACCGGTTCCCCTTCCAGTGAAAGCATGGAGTCCTAACCCCTGGACAGCCAGAGAAGTCAGGACAGAGACTTTTGATACAAGTATTAACATGAGACTGAGTAAAAGCTGGTCTTATATGAATCATCATCCCCTAGTATTTCTAAATAACTACAGTCGTCAAACCTTCTTCCCCAAAAAAATCTTTTGTAGTCCAAGCTCTGCAAGTTTTTGTGGTTTAAATATAAGAGTATGGGGTATCTCATTTGAAGGCAAATTGGAAGTGGTCAAACAAGAGATGGCAAGGGTGAACGTCGACATTCTAGGAATCAGCGAACTAAAATGGACTGGAGTGGGTGAATTTAACTCAGATGACCATTATATCTAGTACTGCGGGCAGGAACTCCTCAGAAGACATGGAGTAGCCATCATAGTCAACAAAAGAGTCCGAAATGCAGTACTTGGACGCAATCTCACAAATGACAGAATGATCTCTGTTCGTCTCCAAGGCAAACCATTCAATAGCACAGTTATCCAAGTCTCTGCCCCAAGCAGTAACGCTGAAGAAACTGAAGTTGAACGGTTTTATGAAGACCTACAAGACCTTTTAGAACGAACCCCCCAAAAAGATGTCCTTTTCATTAGAGGGGTCTGGAATGCAAAAGTAGGAAGTCAAGAAACACCTGGAGCAACAGGCAAATTTGGCCTTGGAGTGCAGAATGAAGCAGGGCAAAGACTAATAGAGTTTCGCCAAGAAAATGCACTGGTCACAGCAAATACCCTCTTCCAACAACACAAGTAAGACTCTACACATGGACATCACCAGATGGTCAACACCGAAATCAGATTGATTATATCCTTTGCCGCCAAAGATGGAGAAGCTCTATACAGTCCACAAAAACAAGACCAGGAGCAGACTGTGGCTCAGGTCATGAACTCCTTATTACCAAATCCAGACTCAAATGGAAGAAAATAGGGAAAAACCACTAGAGCATTCAGGTATGACTTCAATCAAATCCCTTATGCTTATGCAGTGGAAGTGAGAAATAGATTTAAGGGCCCAGATCTGATAGATAGAGTGCCTGATGAACTATGGAATGAGGTTGGTGACATTGTACAGGAGGCAGGGATCAAGACCACCCCCATGGAAAATGAATGCAAAAAAGCACAATGGCTGTCTGGGGAGGCCTTACAAATAGCTGTGAAAAGAAGAGGAGCAAAAAGCAAAGGAGAAACGCAAAGATATAAGCATCTGAATGCAGAGTTGGTGATGGACAGGGAGGCCTGGCGTGCTGTGACTCATGGGGTCACAAAGAGACGGACACGACTGAGCGACTGAAGTGAACTAACGGGGAAACACACATGACACCAAAGAATTTATGTCTATTTTTGCCATTAAATAAAACAAATGCAGACTAATGTGAGAAGGAACTTTATTTGACATGACAATGGTGAGAGGGCCATCGCCCACACAGCAAAAGTAATGGTGAAAATTCTCCAAGATAAGCTTCAACAGTACGTAGACCAAGAACATTCCGATGTTTAAGCTGCATTGAGAAAAGGCAGAGGAACAAGAGATGCAATTGCCAACATCGGTTGGTTCATAGAAAAAGCAAGAGACATCCAGAGAAACATCTACTTCTGCTTTGCCAACTATGCCACAGCATTTGACTGGTGGATCACATCAAATTGTGGGCAATACTCAAAGAGATCGGTATACCTGACCAACTTCCCTGACTCTTGAGTAATCTGTATGCACGTCAAGAAGCAACATTTAGAACTGGACATGGAACAATGACTGGTTCCAAACTGGGAAAGGAGTACATCAAGGCTGTACATTGTAACCTTGCTTACTTAACTTAGATTCAGAGTACATCATGTAAATATCAGATTGGATGAAGCACAAGATGGAATGAAGATTGCCAGGAGAAATATGAATAAATTCAGAAATGCAGACAACACCACGCTTAAGGCAGAAAGCATAAAGAAACCAAAGACCATCTTGATGAGGGTGAAAGAGGATAGAGAGAAAGCTAACTTAAATCAACATCCGAAAAACCAAGGTCATGGCATCCGGTCCAATCATGTTATGGCAAATAGAGGGGGAGACAATGGAAACAGTGACAGACTTTATTTTCGTGGGCTTCAACATCACAGCAGATGCTGACTGCAGCCATGAAATTAAAAGTCACTTGCTCCATGGAAGAAAAGCCATGACTGACCCAGAAAGCATATCAAAAAGCAGAGACATCACTTTGCTGCCAGAGGTCCGTATGTCAAAGCGAAGGTTTTTTCAGTAGCCGAATATGGATGTGATTGTTAAACCATAAAGACAGCTGAGGACTGAATAATTGATGCTTTTGAACTGTGGTGGTAGAGCAGATTTCTTGAGAGTCCCTTGGCCTGCAAGGAAATCAAACCCGTCAACCCTAACGGAAATCAATCCTGATTATTCACTAGAAGGACTGACATTGTAGCTGAAACTCCAGTTCTTTGTCCACCTGATGCAAAGAACTGACTCATTGGAAAAGATTCTGATGCTGGCAAGGAATGAAGGCCAGAGGAGAAGGAGATGACAGAGGATGAGATGGTTGCATGGCATCGGGGATTCGATGGACTTGAGTTTCAGCAAGCTCTGGGAGTTGGTGATGGACAGGGAAGCCTGGTGTGCTGCAGTCCATGGGGCTGCACAGAGTCATGTCGGGAGCCACGTCAGGCGTTACTGACAAAATGGAGGCACGGCCCAAAGCCCCTCTCTTTCTCCCACAAGCACGGACCTGGGATGAAGCAGTTGGGCCTTGTGATTCTGACTTTTTCTTTCCTCTCCTTGGCTGAGTTGACTACAAAGGAACATTAAGGTTCTTAATGTTCTTGAGAGGAGCACGAGAAGGCAGAAAGCCTTGTCTGCAGCTGTGCTCAGAGAAAAATTCATAAAGCTAATCCCTGACATTTGTTCAAGGACTTTTACAAAAGAGTGTTCCAGGATGAGCAAAGAGGTCAGCTTGAGGCCACGGGAGGGATTGCTATCTGAAGCCTATTTGTGAGGAAAATGTTTATGGCAAAGGCATTTACTGAATTTAGAGCTTAGAAATAATTAAATAGTTAGAAGTTAAAGATTAAAGGAATGCTGTAATGGTAGCATATTTTATTATAGCTGATAGATTTAGGAAATTTAAAGATACTAATAGCTAGAAGCCTTTTTAAGAGATAGTGAGCTCAGGATGTTAGGGGCAAATAGGATTTAGAAAGATAAGAAACAAACGGAGGAATGTAGCATGAGTTACAATATAATCACAAGTTAACGATAGGACACATTAAGAGGAAGTAGATAATAGATGGTAAAGCTGAGTCCGAGAGAATCGCTGAAGCAGGAACTCTGTTTGAAGAGCAACAATGATTTATGGAGATAATCAATCTGAATGTGATAAGAAAACTGAAAATGTCAAACTTCTGACCTAATGCTTTTGTAAAAGTATAAAAGAAAACCTTAAACTTGAAATAAATGTGCAGTCCAGGAAAACTGAGAGGCTGCGTGGTTACTCGCGGACACCATCCCTCCCTTCAGATTGAATCCCTGGCTGCTGGAGCTGGACTCTGGCAGAGTCGGGCACAACTGAACGACTGAAAAGAACTGATTGCAATAGGGAGAATGTTTTGAACACACGTTCTTAACATGTCTCAAAATGGAAGAGAAAATGATATTTCTTTAACATGAAAGGATAAGCAGGGTGAGCAACAACTCTGTGTGTGTGTGTGTGTGTGTGTGTGAGTTTGTGTATCTGTGTGTGTGTGTGTATGTGTGTGTGTGTGTGTGTGTCTGTGAGAGATGGGGCAAGAGGTGGGGATGGATGAACAGACAGCTTGATGGAGCAGTGTGACAGGAAGTGTTTCTTTCTGTAGTGAGCTGATTCTTCGAATGAGCTGTTAAGGGAGCCAGAAAGGTCTGACGCTTAGTGCTTGCTCAAGCTTGGGGGAAAGCTGAAGTTCAGAGGAGAGAAGGTTGGTTAAAGCTTAGCCAAGCCAAATCAGTGGGTATATTATGGATGACTGTGAGCACTTGGCCAGTCTCTGCTGTTGTTTAAGAGAGGCAAAGTCAGCCCTTAGACAGTATTGTTGTTACCAAAATTGCCAGTCCATGTGCTTGATGCAGAATGAGGCCCATCAAAACTTAAGGTTTGAGTTTGGGACAGGGAAAGGTTTATTACAGATTCATACAAGGATGAGGGTGGCTCTTGCCCTAAGAACCCAAAGTTACTGAACGTGTTCAGTAAGTATGTTTAACAGCAAAGGTTAGAGAAAGTTGTGGTAAGTTGTTTGAGACTTCGTGGTGTCACACCCTTTGTGCTTAAGGTTAGGTCATGGTCAGGTAATGATGTTCCTAAATATCTCTATCAGATGGATGTCATTTTCTGTCCTGACAAGAGAGGGCAAAGTCTCAAGGAACAACTTTCCCCATGAAATGTCCCATCCTGGTCAAACAGAAGCAGGTTTCAATTGGCAGCTCCTTCAGGGCAAGCTTCCCATATTCTACCCAGCTCTCATCCTCGATGGAGCCAGGTACCCAACACAATAGGTCCTGTCTCCTCAAGCTGTCCAACTGAGGAGACCAGTTCTCACAGACTGAGACCCAGAAAGATGGCCACCTGCTATTAAGTTGCAGAGACAGGGATGGGGGAGAGGTTCACCGCTCCTCACGGCCTGGGCCAAGGCTAGTGGAGGGACTTAGTGAGGGCTCTGAATCACTAAAGGATGTAGTCCCCAGTCTATTCCCTGGGACCATCCAGCTCACCCACTGGCGCAACGTTGGGTGATCTCCAGGCCCTCCAAAAGCATGCCAGAATCTCTCTTCTCTCACTTTCCACCTGATGACCACCACACCACCCTTACTTAATCACTTCCCCAATGGTCCCTCATTGACAGTAACTGTGGGCAGGGCCTACTGAGGTGTTAATCAATAGCTGAGCAGGACGACGAATGGCCACTCCTTAACAGTTGGCGGCTTGTAAATGGGGCCACCTGAGGCACCAAGCAAGGCTGAGCCACACCTGTTGCCTAGGAACAGGGTGGGTTGAAAAGAAGCACACCAATGGCGAACTGCATAGGGCTGTGCTCACTCTGCTCTGTTACACTGTGCATAGAATAAGAATCACTGTGAGGTTAAGGTTTGTCAAAGTCGTTCTCAAGGTGGGCTGGCTTTCACATTCTTGTTGGCTTTGAAATATTAGCTATGCTATATGCGGCACATGTGATCATGTGGCAGCTGTGGGAGGGGCATATAGATGAGCACGGCTCACAGGCATGCCTGGCAATACAATGAAAAGAATGATGTACCAAAGTTAAAGAAGCCTGTGAAATCAAATCCTGATTAGGAACAGAGTCAATTAAATAGAGTAAAGCACACTGGACCCAACGTCCCCTTAGGTAACAGAGCAGCATGAGCACAGCCCTTAGCAGGTAGCCATTGCTGTGCCTGATGACTCCACATCCTGTTACTAAGCAACCGGTCTTGCCTAGCGATTGGACAGTGCAACCCTGGGCCCTGCCCATAAGCAACCAACTATCAATGAGGTACCTACTGGTACTTCTCCTGCTCAGCTATTGGTCAGCTTCACAGTGGGCCCTATCTGATGATCACTGTTAATGTGGGCCCACTGGGGAAGTGACTCACTCAAGAGTTAGGGGCAGAGTGGTAAACGGACTCTTGCCTTTGGGCACCTTCCTTTTCTTTTCTTCATTTTTTTGTAAATCGGGAATGTATTTCTGGTAGATGGGGCAAGGTGAGTTTCCCTCCTCAATATGAGAGTTGAAGTGTCCCCAACAATATTAGTGGAGAAGGCATTTAACACTTTCTTTGCTCTGAAGTGTAATCTTATGGAGACGGTGTATAGATCTTGGGGCAACGGACTGAAGATGCACCAAGCCTTGGGGTCTCTAAAGCTCATTGGAGTAGAAAAAACTTCCAACCTGTTCTTAATTACCTGCTTGTTCTTCAGTTCCTTAAGCCCCTCAAGAACCCCTGATAGGAAGAGGGTGGTCTAAAGATGAAGTGACTAGAGGACTCTGAAGTGCTGAAATGGGATGAAAAGTGTTTGGCAGAGGTTCATACAGGGATGGAGGGGGCAGGAGTGTGGAAGGGGGACATCCAAGTCCAAGAACAAAGGGCACTGAAGGAAAGTCTGAGGGTCATGAGAAGAAACACCATGCCCCTGAATCACCACTCCCCAGAATCAAACACACAGAGGGGTCAAGGGTGGGAAAGGTGTATCATGGCCTCCCTCAGCACCCACTAACCCATGTTGATGGGCACAGTGGTACATTGTGATGTCTAAGACCCCAAAGCCACCATTGGCTGGGGGAGTGCCTAGCTGACCAATCAGAGTGAAGGGTGTGGCTCCTCATTGTCCTGGGAAGGTATATATAGGGAGGTCAGAGGCAGAGATTCTGGGTTAGGCCACTTCATGGTGTCATCATGGCTACGGTAACCAGGAAGCCACGGCAGCCAAGAAGAGTTGCAGTGCGGTTTGCTTCCAGCATGAAAGGAAGAAAGAAGACCCTTTGGCAACGGAGATACAGAGGCAGTGTCAAGGTAAGATGATTCCATCGACACTCCCCAGGTTCTCCATTGACTTTGGTGCCCAAGACCTCTACACTGCCCTTGCCTGGCACAAAAGTCCTCATCAGGCCACCTCCCTTTTCATGAAATCTCCCTTCCAACTCAGTTGTTATACTCTTTCCTCAAAACTCATACCCTTCTTTTGTCTTTCAAGGCACGAAATATGACCGTGAGCGTCAGAAGACCTCTAAAAGGAACCTTGAGAAAGAAAATCCGATCGTACGCCACTCCGTCGAAGAAGGTGAAGAAAACAAGAGAAGCAAACTGTTTTCTCCGTTCCTGTGCACGTGAGAACCTGAACCAAAGCCGCAAAAGGTACCAAACTAGGAGTCAGAGTCAAAGAAGGAGGCAGAATCAAAAGAGAAGATAAGCTCAGCCACCCCAGAATGAGAGACCCTGGAGAAGTACAACCTGGGCAGCCAGTAACTGAATAGAAAAGGTCAGACAGTTTAGAATTGTGTCTCCAGTGGTCTGCTTTCTTAGCAATGGTTAACCAGGAAAAGACTGACTCTCACACTAACATAGTAAACTGATGGCTGCGATTAAAATAAACATCGAATGGTGAGAAGATGATATTTGTGTGTGTGTGAATTTTCTGATGGGAAGGGAGGGAAGGAAGAAAAGAGGTGGGCACCTGAGTGGGGAGGGGTGCGCGGTCCCGAGAGATTGGGGGACAGACCCTGAGGTCCCCAGTTAGCCAGAGAGGAGAGGCCTGGACTGGGTCAGGAGTCTGCACTGAAGATGGCGAACCCTGCTTAGCAATTGATCTCAGCGGCAAGGAGTAGTGGTGTGGTGTTACTGCCATTGTTTGGGGTGTGGAATGACATTAGGGTCTAGATTGCCAGAACCCAGATGGGAAGAGGGTTTCACATGGGGATGGTGAATGTCATAGTTCCCCTGAGAGAGGCAGGCAGAAATCACATCCTGGCCACTTATGTCATAATGGGCTTTGTTGCATCACTCACCTTTGCTGTCAGCTAAAGGTGCTCAGGAGGCACAAAATGCTGATACAACTGAAACCCACAACCAGCACTCCCAAAGATTAAAATAATGTTTGGAGGGAACAGACCAAATATCACTTAGGCCACTGTTTTCCTAAGAAATTGGTGGGAGCAGTGTGTTCCCAAGGGCAGGGCAGTGGAGGTGGCCCAATCCCGGTGCAGAAGACAAACAGGATCACCACACACGGATAATCTTTTTGGGTGGTGGGCACCATGCAGTTTGTGGGATCTTAGTTCCCTGACCAGGGATTGAACCGGTTCCCCTTCCAGTGAAAGCATGGAGTCCTAACCCCTGGACAGCCAGAGAAGTCAGGACAGAGACTTTTGATACAAGTATTAACATGAGACTGAGTAAAAGCTGGTCTTATATGAATCATCATCCCCTAGTATTTCTAAATAACTACAGTCGTCAAAACTTCTTCCCCCAAAAAATCTTTTGTAGTCCAAGCTCTGCAAGTTTTTGTGGTTTAAATATAAGAGTATGGGGTATCTCATTTGAAGGCAAATTGGAAGTGGTCAAACAAGAGATGGCAAGGGTGAACGTCGACATTCTAGGAATCAGCGAACTAAAATGGACTGGAATGGGTGAATTTAACTCAGATGACCATTATATCTAGTACTGCGGGCAGGAACTCCTCAGAAGACATGGAGTAGCCATCATAGTCAACAAAAGAGTCCGAAATGCAGTACTTGGACGCAATCTCACAAACGACAGAATGATCTCTGTTCGTCTCCAAGGCAAACCATTCAATAGCACAGTTATCCAAGTCTCTGCCCCAAGCAGTAACGCTGAAGAAACTGAAGTTGAACGGTTTTATGAAGACCTACAAGACCTTTTAGAACGAACCCCCCAAAAAGATGTCCTTTTCATTAGAGGGGTCTGGAATGCAAAAGTAGGAAGTCAAGAAACACCTGGAGCAACAGGCAAATTTGGCCTTGGAGTGCAGAATGAAGCAGGGCAAAGACTGATATAGTTTCGCCAAGAAAATGCACTGGTCACAGCAAATACCCTCTTCCAACAACACAAGTAAGACTCTACACATGGACATCACCAGATGGTCAACACCGAAATCAGATTGATTATATCCTTTGCCGCCAAAGATGGAGAAGCTCTATACAGTCCACAAAAACAAGACCAGGAGCAGACTGTGGCTCAGGTCATGAACTCCTTATTACCAAATCCAGACTCAAATGGAAGAAAATAGGGAAAAACCACTAGAGCATTCAGGTATGACTTCAATCAAATCCCTTATGCTTATGCAGTGGAAGTGAGAAATAGATTTAAGGGCCCAGATCTGATAGATAGAGTGCCTGATGAACTATGGAATGAGGTTGGTGACATTGTACAGGAGGCAGGGATCAAGACCACCCCCATGGAAAAGAAATGCAAAAAAGCACAATGGCTGTCTGGGGAGGCCTTACAAATAGCTGTGAAAAGAAGAGGAGCAAGAAGCAAAGGAGAAAAGCAAAGATATAAGCATCTGAATGCAGAGTTGGTGATGGACAGGGAGGCCTGGCGTGCTGTGACTCATGGGGTCACAAAGAGTCGGACACGACTGAGCGACTGAAGCGAACTAACGGGGAAACACACATGACACCAAAGAATTTATGTCTATTTTTGCCATTAAATAAAACAAATGCAGACTAATGTGAGAAGGAACTGTATTTGACACGACAATGGTGAGAGGGCCATCGCCCACACAGCAAAAGTAATGGTGAAAATTCTCCAAGATAAGCTTCAACAGTACGTAGACCAAGAACATTCCGATGTTTAAGCTGCATTGAGAAAAGGCAGAGGAACAAGAGATGCAATTGCCAACATCGGTTGGTTCATAGAAAAAGCAAGAGACATCCAGAGAAACATCTACTTCTGCTTTGCCAACTATGCCACAGCATTTGACTGGTGGATCACATCAAATTGTGGGCAATACTCAAAGAGATCGGTATACCTGACCAACTTCCCTGACTCTTGAGTAATCTGTATGCACGTCAAGAAGCAACATTTAGAACTGGACATGGAACAATGACTGGTTCCAAACTGGGAAAGGAGTACATCAAGGCTGTACATTGTAACCTTGCTTACTTAACTTATATTCAGAGTACATCATGTAAATATCAGATTGGATGAAGCACAAGATGGAATGAAGATTGCCAGGAGAAATATGAATAAATTCAGAAATGCAGACAACACCACGCTTAAGGCAGAAAGCATAAAGAAACCAAAGACCATCTTGATGAGGGTGAAAGAGGATAGAGAGAAAGCTAACTTAAATCAACATCCGAAAAACCAAGGTCATGGCATCCGGTCCAATCATGTTATGGCAAATAGAGGGGGAGACAATGGAAACAGTGACAGACTTTATTTTCGTGGGCTTCAACATCACAGCAGATGCTGACTGCAGCCATGAAATTAAAAGTCACTTGCTCCATGGAAGAAAAGCCATGACTGACCCAGAAAGCATATCAAAAAGCAGAGACATCACTTTGCTGCCAGAGGTCCGTATGTCAAAGCGAAGGTTGTTTCAGTAGCCGAATATGGATGTGATTGTTAGACCATAAAGACAGCTGAGGACTGAATAATTGATGCTTTTGAACTGTGGTGGTAGAGAAGATTTCTTGAGAGTCCCTTGGCCTGCAAGGAAATCAAACCCGTCAACCCTAACGGAAATCAATCCTGATTATTCACTAGAAGGACTGACATTGTAGCTGAAACTCCAGTTCTTTGTCCACCTGATGCAAAGAACTGACTCATTGGAAAAGATTCTGATGCTGGCAAGGAATGAAGGCCAGAGGAGAAGGAGATGACAGAGGATGAGATGGTTGCATGGCATCGGGGATTCGATGGACTTGAGTTTCAGCAAGCTCTGGGAGTTGGTGATGGACAGGGAAGCCTGGTGTGCTGCAGTCCATGGGGCTGCACAGAGTCATGTCGGGAGCCACGTCAGGCATTACTGACAAAATGGAGGCACGGCCCAAAGCCCCTCTCTTTCTCCCACAAGCACGGACCTGGGATGAAGCAGTTGGGCCTTGTGATTCTGACTTTTTCTTTCCTCTCCTTGGCTGAGTTGACTACAAAGGAACATTAAGGTTCTTAATGTTCTTGAGAGGAGCACGAGAAGGCAGAAAGCCTTGTCTGCAGCTGTGCTCAGAGAAAAATTCATAAAGCTAATCCCTGACATTTGTTCAAGGACTTTTACAAAAGAGTGTTCCAGGATGAGCAAAGAGGTCAGCTTGAGGCCACGGGAGGGATTGCTATCTGAAGCCTATTTGTGAGGAAAATGTTTATGGCAAAGGCATTTACTGAATTTAGAGCTTAGAAATAATTAAATAGTTAGAAGTTAAAGATTTAAGGAATGCTGTAATGGTAGCATATTTTATTATAGCTGATAGATTTAGGAAATTTAAAGATACTAATAGCTAGAAGCCTTTTTAAGAGATAGTGAGCTCAGGATGTTAGGGGCAAATAGGATTTAGAAAGATAAGAAACAAACGGAGGAATGTAGCATGAGTTACAATATAATCACAAGTTAACGATAGGACACATTAAGAGGAAGTAGATAATAGATGGTAAAGCTGAGTCCGAGAGAATCGCTGAAGCAGGAACTCTGTTTGAAGAGCAACAATGATTTATGGAGATAATCAATCTGAATGTGATAAGAAAACTGAAAATGTCAAACTTCTGACCTAATGCTTTTGTAAAAGTATAAAAGAAAACCTTAAACTTGAAATAAATGTGCAGTCCAGGAAGACTGAGAGGCTGCGTCGTTACTCGCGGACACCATCCCTCCCTTCAGATTGAATCCCTGGCTGCTGGAGCTGGACTCTGGCAGAGTCGGGCACAACTGAACGACTGAAAAGAACTGATTGCAATAGGGAGAATGTTTTGAACACACGTTCTTAACATGTCTCAAAATGGAAGAGAAAATGATATTTCTTTAACATGAAAGGATAAGCAGGGTGAGCAACAACTCTGTGTGTGTGTGTGTGTGTGTGAGTTTGTGTATCTGTGTGTGTGTGTGTGTGTGTGTGTGTGTGTGTGTCTGTGAGAGATGGGGCAAGAGGTGGGGATGGATGAACAGACAGCTTGATGGGGCAGTGTGACAGGAAGTGTTTCTTTCTGTACTGAGCTGATTCTTAGAATGAGCTGTTAAGGGAGCCAGAAAGGTCTGACGCTTAGTGCTTGCTCAAGCATGGGGGAAAGCTGAAGTTCAGAGGAGAGAAGGTTGGTTAAAGCTTAGCCAAGCCAAATCAGTGGGTATATTATGGATGACTGTGAGCACTTGGCCAGTCTCTGCTGTTGTTTAAGAGAGGCAAAGTCAGCCCTTAGACAGTATTGTTGTTACCAAAATTGCAAGTCCATGTGCTTGATGCAGAATGAGGCCCATCAAAACTTAAGGTTTGAGTTTGGGACAGGGAAAGGTTTATTACAGGTTCATACAAGGATGAGGGTGGCTCTTGCCCTGAGAACCCAAAGTTACTGAACGTGTTCAGTAAGTATGTTTAACAGCACAGGTTAGAGAAAGTTGTGGTAAGTTGTTTGAGACTTCGTGGTGTCACACCCTTTGTGCTTAAGGTTAGGTCATGGTCAGGTAATGATGTTCCTAAATATCTCTATCAGATGGATGTCATTTTCTGTCCTGACAAGAGAGGGCAAAGTCTCAAGGAACAACTTTCCCCATGAAATGTCCCATCCTGGTCAAACAGAAACAGGTTTCAATTGGCAGCTCCTTCAGGGCAAGCTTCCCATATTCTACCCAGCTCTCATCCTCGATGGAGCCAGGTACCCAACACAATAGGTCCTGTCTCCTCAAGCTGTCCAACTGAGGAGACCAGTTCTCACAGACTGAGACCCAGAAAGATGGCCACCTGCTATTAAGTTGCAGAGACAGGGATGGGGGAGAGGTTCACCGCTCCTCACGGCCTGGGCCAAGGCTAGTGGAGGGACTTAGTGAGGGCTCTGAATCACTAAAGGATGTAGTCCCCAGTCTATTCCCTGGGACCATCCAGCTCACCCACTGGCGCAACGTTGGGTGATCTCCAGGCCCTCCAAAAGCATGCCAGAATCTCTCTTCTCTCACTTTCCACCTGATGACCACCACACCACCCTTACTTAATCACTTCCCCAATGGTCCCTCATTGACAGTAACTGTGGGCAGGGCCCACTGAGGTGTTGATCAATAGCTGAGCAGGACAATGAATGGCCACTCCTTGACAGTTGGCGGCTTGTAAATGGGGCCACCTGAGGCACCAAGCAAGGCTGAGCCACACCTGTTGCCTAGGAACAGGGTGGGTTGAAAAGAAGCACACCAATGGCGAACTGCACAGGGCTGTGCTCACTCTGCTCTGTTACACTGTGCATAGAATAAGAATCACTGTGAGGTTAAGGTTTGTCAAAGTCGTTCTCAAGGTGGGCTGGCTTTCACATTCTTGTTGGCTTTGAAATATTAGCTATGCTATATGCGGCACATGTGATCATGTGGCAGCTGTGGGAGGGGCATATAGATGAGCACGGCTCACAGGCATGCCTGGCAATACAATGAAAAGAATGATGTACCAAAGTTAAAGAAGCCTGTGAAATCAAATCCTGATTTGGAGCAGAGTCAATTAAACAGAGTAAAGCACACTGGACCCAACGTCTCCTTAGGTAACAGAGCAGCATGAGCACAGCCCTTAGCAGGTAGCCATTGCTGTGCCTGATGACTCCACATCCTGTTACTAAGCAACCGGTCTTGCCTAGCAATTGGACAGTGCAACCCTGGGCCCTGCCCATAAGCAACCAACTATCAATGAGGTACCTACTGGTACTTCTCCTGCTCAGCTATTGGTCAGCTCCACAGTGGGCCCTATCTGATGATCACTGTGAATGTGGGCCCACTGGGGAAGTGACTCACTCAAGAGTTAGGGGCACAGTGGTAAACGGACTCTTGCCTTTGGGCACCTTCCTTTTCTTTTCTTCATTTTTTTGTAAATCGGGAATGTATTTCTGGTAGATGGGGCAAGGTGAGTTTCCCTCCTCAATATGAGAGTTGAAGTGTCCCCAACAATATTAGTGGAGGAGGCATTTAACACTTTCTTTGCTCTGAAGTGTAATCTTATGGAGACGGTGTATAGATCTTGGGGCAACGGACTGAAGATGCACCAAGCCTTGGGGTCTCTAAAGCTCATTGGAGTAGAAAAAACTTCCAACCTGTTCTTAATTACCTGCTTGTTCTTCAGTTCCTTAAGCCCCTCAAGAACCCCTGATAGGAAGAGGGTGGTCTAAAGATGAAGTGACTAGAGGACTCTGAAGTGCTGAAATGGGATGAAAAGTGTTTGGCAGAGGTTCATACAGGGATGGAGGGGGCAGGAGTGTGGAAGGGGGACATCCAAGTCCAAGAATAAAGGGCACTGAAGGAAAGTCTGAGGGTCATGAGAAGAAACACCATGCCCCTGAATCACCACTCCCCAGAATCAAACACACAGAGGGGTCAAGGGTGGGAAAGGTGTATCATGGCCTCCCTCAGCACCCACTAACCCATGTTGATGGGCACAGTGGTACATTGTGATGTCTAAGACCCCAAAGCCACCATTGGCTGGGGGAGTGCCTAGCTGACCAATCAGAGTGAAGGGTGTGGCTCCTCATTGTCCTGGGAAGGTATATATAGGGAGGTCAGAGGCAGAGATTCTGGGTTAGGCCACTTCATGGTGTCATCATGGCTACGGTAACCAGGAAGCCACAGCAGCCAAGAAGAGTTGCAGTGCGGTTTGCTTCCAGGATGAAAGGAAGAAAGAAGACCCTTTGGCAACGGAGATACAGAGGCAGTGTCAAGGTAAGATGATTCCATCGACACTCCCCAGGTTCTCCATTGACTTTGGTGCCCAAGACCTCTACACTGCCCTTGCCTGGCGCAAAAGTCCTCATCAGGCCACCTCCCTTTTCATGAAATCTCCCTTCCAACTCAGTTGTTATACTCTTTCCTCAAAACTCATACCCTTCTTTTGTCTTTCAAGGCACGAAATATGACCGTGAGCGTCAGAAGACCTCTAAAAGGAACCTTGAGAAAGAAAATCCGATCGTACGCCACTCCGTCGAAGAAGGTGAAGAAAACAAGAGAAGCAAACTGTTTTCTCCGTTCCTGTGCACGTGAGAACCTGAACCAAAGCCGCAAAAGGTACCAAACTAGGAGTCAGAGTCAAAGAAGGAGGCAGAATCAAAAGAGAAGATAAGCTCAGCCACCCCAGAATGAGAGACCCTGGAGAAGTACAACCTGGGCAGCCAGTAACTGAATAGAAAAGGTCAGACAGTTTAGAATTGTGTCTCCAGTGGTCTGCTTTCTTAGCAATGGTTAACCAGGAAAAGACTGACTCTCACACTAACATAGTAAACTGATGGCTGCGATTAAAATAAACATCGAATGGTGAGAAGATGATATTTGTGTGTGTGTGAATTTTCTGATGGGAAGGGAGGGAAGGAAGAAAAGAGGTGGGCACCTGAGTGGGGAGGGGTGCGCGGTCCCGAGAGATTGGGGGACAGACCCTGAGGTCCCCAGTTAGCCAGAGAGGAGAGGCCTGGACTGGGTCAGGAGTCTGCACTGAAGATGGCGAACCCTGCTTAGCAATTGATCTCAGCGGCAAGGAGTAGTGGTGTGGTGTTACTGCCATTGTTTGGGGTGTGGAATGACATTAGGGTCTAGATTGCCAGAACCCAGATGGGAAGAGGGTTTCACATGGGGATGGTGAATGTCATAGTTCCCCTGAGAGAGGCAGGCAGAAATCACATCCTGGCCACTTATGTCATAATGGGCTTTGTTGCATCACTCACCTTTGCTGTCAGCTAAAGGTGCTCAGGAGGCACAAAATGCTGATACAACTGAAACCCACAACCAGCACTCCCAAAGATTAAAATAATGTTTGGAGGGAACAGACCAAATATCACTTAGGCCACTGTTTTCCTAAGAAATTGGTGGGAGCAGTGTGTTCCCAAGGGCAGGGCAGTGGAGGTGGCCCAATCCCGGTGCAGAAGACAAACAGGATCACCACACACGGATAATCTTTTTGGGTGGTGGGCACCATGCAGTTTGTGGGATCTTAGTTCCCTGACCAGGGATTGAACCGGTTCCCCTTCCAGTGAAAGCATGGAGTCCTAACCCCTGGACAGCCAGAGAAGTCAGGACAGAGACTTTTGATACAAGTATTAACATGAGACTGAGTAAAAGCTGGTCTTATATGAATCATCATCCCCTAGTATTTCTAAATAACTACAGTCGTCAAACCTTCTTCCCCCAAAAAATCTTTTGTAGTCCAAGCTCTGCAAGTTTTTGTGGTTTAAATATAAGAGTATGGGGTATCTCATTTGAAGGCAAATTGGAAGTGGTCAAACAAGAGATGGCAAGGGTGAACGTCGACATTCTAGGAATCAGCGAACTAAAATGGACTGGAATGGGTGAATTTAACTCAGATGACCATTATATCTAGTACTGCGGGCAGGAACTCCTCAGAAGACATGGAGTAGCCATCATAGTCAACAAAAGAGTCCGAAATGCAGTACTTGGACGCAATCTCACAAATGACAGAATGATCTCTGTTCGTCTCCAAGGCAAACCATTCAATAGCACAGTTATCCAAGTCTCTGCCCCAAGCAGTAACGCTGAAGAAACTGAAGTTGAACGGTTTTATGAAGACCTACAAGACCTTTTAGAACGAACCCCCCAAAAAGATGTCCTTTTCATTAGAGGGGTCTGGAATGCAAAAGTAGGAAGTCAAGAAACACCTGGAGCAACAGGCAAATTTGGCCTTGGAGTGCAGAATGAAGCAGGGCAAAGACTAATAGAGTTTCGCCAAGAAAATGCACTGGTCACAGCAAATACCCTCTTCCAACAACACAAGTAAGACTCTACACATGGACATCACCAGATGGTCAACACCGAAATCAGATTGATTATATCCTTTGCCGCCAAAGATGGAGAAGCTCTATACAGTCAACAAAAACAAGACCAGGAGCAGACTGTGGCTCAGGTCATGAACTCCTTATTACCAAATCCAGACTCAAATGGAAGAAAATAGGGAAAAACCACTAGAGCATTCAGGTATGACTTCAATAAAATCCCTTATGCTTATGCAGTGGAAGTGAGAAATAGATTTAAGGGCCCAGATCTGATAGATAGAGTGCCTGATGAACTATGGAATGAGGTTGGTGACATTGTACAGGAGGCAGGGATCAAGACCACCCCCATGGAAAAGAAATGCAAAAAAGCACAATGGCTGTCTGGGGAGGCCTTACAAATAGCTGTGAAAAGAAGAGGAGCAAAAAGCAAAGGAGAAAAGCAAAGATATAAGCATCTGAATGCAGAGTTGGTGATGGACAGGGAGGCCTGGCGTGCTGTGACTCATGGGGTCACAAAGAGTCGGACACGACTGAGCGACTGAAGCGAACTAACGGGGAAACACACATGACACCAAAGAATTTATGTCTATTTTTGCCATTAAATAAAACAAATGCAGACTAATGTGAGAAGGAACTGTATTTGACACGACAATGGTGAGAGGGCCATCGCCCACACAGCAAAAGTAATGGTGAAAATTCTCCAAGATAAGCTTCAACAGTACATAGACCAAGAACATTCCGATGTTTAAGCTGCATTGAGAAAAGGCAGAGGAACAAGAGATGCAATTGCCAACATCGGTTGGTTCATAGAAAAAGCAAGAGACATCCAGAGAAACATCTACTTCTGCTTTGCCAACTATGCCACAGCATTTGACTGGTGGATCACATCAAATTGTGGGCAATACTCAAAGAGATCGGTATACCTGACCAACTTCCCTGACTCTTGAGTAATCTGTATGCACGTCAAGAAGCAACATTTAGAACTGGACATGGAATAATGACTGGTTCCAAACTGGGAAAGGAGTACATCAAGGCTGTACATTGTAACCTTGCTTACTTAACTTATATTCAGAGTACATCATGTAAATATCAGATTGGATGAAGCACAAGATGGAATGAAGATTGCCAGGAGAAATATGAATAAATTCAGAAATGCAGACAACACCACGCTTAAGGCAGAAAGCATAAAGAAACCAAAGACCATCTTGATGAGGGTGAAAGAGGATAGAGAGAAAGCTAACTTAAATCAACATCCGAAAAACCAAGGTCATGGCATCCGGTCGAATCATGTTATGGCAAATAGAGGGGGAGACAATGGAAACAGTGACAGACTTTATTTTCGTGGGCTTCAACATCACAGCAGATGCTGACTGCAGCCATGAAATTAAAAGTCACTTGCTCCATGGAAGGAAAGCCATGACTGACCCAGAAAGCATATCAAAAAGCAGAGACATCACTTTGCTGCCAGAGGTCCATATGTCAAAGCGAAGGTTGTTTCAGTAGCCGAATATGGATGTGATGGTTAAACCATAAAGACAGCTGAGGACTGAATAATTGATGCTTTTGAACTGCGGTGGTAGAGAAGATTCTTGAGAGTCCCTTGGCCTGCAAGGAAATCAAACCCGTCAACCCTAACGGAAATCAATCCTGATTATTCACTAGAAGGACTGACATTGTAGCTGAAACTCCAGTTCTTTGTCCACCTGATGCAAAGAACTGACTCATTGGAAAAGATTCTGATGCTGGCAAGGAATGAAGGCCAGAGGAGAAGGAGATGACAGAGGATGAGATGGTTGGATGGCATCGGGGATTCGATGGACTTGAGTTTCAGCAAGCTCTGGAAGTTGGTGATGGACAGGGAAGCCTGGTGTGCTGCAGTCCATGGGGCTGCACAGAGTCATGTCGGGAGCCACGTCACGCGTTACTGACAAAATGGAGGCACGGCCCAAAGCCCCTCTCTTTCTCCCACAAGCACGGACCTGGGATGAAGCAGTTGGGCCTTGTGATTCTGACTTTTTCTTTCCTCTCCTTGGCTGAGTTGACTACAAAGGAACATTAAGGTTCTTAATGTTCTTGAGAGGAGCACGAGAAGGCAGAAAGCCTTGTCTGCAGCTGTGCTCAGAGAAAAATTCATAAAGCTAATCCCTGACATTTGTTCAAGGACTTTTACAAAAGAGTGTTCCAGGATGAGCAAAGAGGTCAGCTTGAGGCCACGGGAGGGATTGCTATCTGAAGCCTATTTGTGAGGAAAATGTTTATGGCAAAGGCATTTACTGAATTTAGAGCTTAGAAATAATTAAATAGTTAGAAGTTAAAGATTTAAGGAATGCTGTAATGGTAGCATATTTTATTATAGCTGATAGATTTAGGAAATTTAAAGATACTAATAGCTAGAAGCCTTTTTAAGAGATAGTGAGCTCAGGATGTTAGGGGCAAATAGGATTTAGAAAGATAAGAAACAAACGGAGAAATGTAGCATGAGTTACAATATAATCACAAGTTAACAATAGGACACATTAAGAGGAAGTAGATAATAGATGGTAAAGCTGAGTCCGAGAGAATCGCTGAAGCAGGAACTCTGTTTGAAGAGCAACAATGATTTATGGAGATAATAAATCTGAATATGATAAGAAAACTGAAAATGTCAAACTTCTGACCTAATGCTTTTGTAAAAGTATAAAAGAAAACCTTAAACTTGAAATAAATGTGCAGTCCAGGAAGACTGAGAGGCTGCGTCGTTACTCGCGGACACCATCCCTCCCTTCAGATTGAATCCCTGGCTGCTGGAGCTGGACTCTGGCAGAGTCGGGCACAACTGAACGACTGAAAAGAACTGATTGCAATAGGGAGAATGTTTTGAACACACGTTCTTAACATGTCTCAAAATGGAAGAGAAAATGATATTTCTTTAACATGAAAGGATAAGCAGGGTGAGCAACAACTCTGTGTGTGTGTGTGTGTGTGTGAGTTTGTGTATCTGTGTGTGTGTGTATGTGTGTGTGTGTGTGTGTGTGTGTGTGTGTGTGTGTGTCTGTGAGAGATGGGGCAAGAGGTGGGGATGGATGAACAGACAGCTTGATGGGGCAGTGTGACAGGAAGTGTTTCTTTCTGTACTGAGCTGATTCTTAGAATGAGCTGTTAAGGGAGCCAGAAAGGTCTGACGCTTAGTGCTTGCTCAAGCATGGGGGAAAGCTGAAGTTCAGAGGAGAGAAGGTTGGTTAAAGCTTAGCCAAGCCAAATCAGTGGGTATATTATGGATGACTGTGAGCACTTGGCCAGTCTCTGCTGTTGTTTAAGAGAGGCAAAGTCAGCCCTTAGACAGTATTGTTGTTACCAAAATTGCAAGTCCATGTGCTTGATGCAGAATGAGGCCCATCAAAACTTAAGGTTTGAGTTTGGGACAGGGAAAGGTTTATTACAGGTTCATACAAGGATGAGGGTGGCTCTTGCCCTGAGAACCCAAAGTTACTGAACGTGTTCAGTAAGTATGTTTAACAGCACAGGTTAGAGAAAGTTGTGGTAAGTTGTTTGAGACTTCGTGGTGTCACACCCTTTGTGCTTAAGGTTAGGTCATGGTCAGGTAATGATGTTCCTAAATATCTCTATCAGATGGATGTCATTTTCTGTCCTGACAAGAGAGGGCAAAGTCTCAAGGAACAACTTTCCCCATGAAATGTCCCATCCTGGTCAAACAGAAACAGGTTTCAATTGGCAGCTCCTTCAGGGCAAGCTTCCCATATTCTACCCAGCTCTCATCCTCGATGGAGCCAGGTACCCAACACAATAGGTCCTGTCTCCTCAAGCTGTCCAACTGAGGAGACCAGTTCTCACAGACTGAGACCCAGAAAGATGGCCACCTGCTATTAAGTTGCAGAGACAGGGATGGGGGAGAGGTTCACCGCTCCTCACGGCCTGGGCCAAGGCTAGTGGAGGGACTTAGTGAGGGCTCTGAATCACTAAAGGATGTAGTCCCCAGTCTATTCCCTGGGACCATCCAGCTCACCCACTGGCGCAACGTTGGGTGATCTCCAGGCCCTCCAAAAGCATGCCAGAATCTCTCTTCTCTCACTTTCCACCTGATGACCACCACACCACCCTTACTTAATCACTTCCCCAATGGTCCCTCATTGACAGTAACTGTGGGCAGGGCCCACTGAGGTGTTGATCAATAGCTGAGCAGGACAATGAATGGCCACTCCTTGACAGTTGGCGGCTTGTAAATGGGGCCACCTGAGGCACCAAGCAAGGCTGAGCCACACCTGTTGCCTAGGAACAGGGTGGGTTGAAAAGAAGCACACCAATGGCGAACTGCACAGGGCTGTGCTCACTCTGCTCTGTTACACTGTGCATAGAATAAGAATCACTGTGAGGTTAAGGTTTGTCAAAGTCGTTCTCAAGGTGGGCTGGCTTTCACATTCTTGTTGGCTTTGAAATATTAGCTATGCTATATGCGGCACATGTGATCATGTGGCAGCTGTGGGAGGGGCATATAGATGAGCACGGCTCACAGGCATGCCTGGCAATACAATGAAAAGAATGATGTACCAAAGTTAAAGAAGCCTGTGAAATCAAATCCTGATTTGGAGCAGAGTCAATTAAACAGAGTAAAGCACACTGGACCCAACGTCTCCTTAGGTAACAGAGCAGCATGAGCACAGCCCTTAGCAGGTAGCCATTGCTGTGCCTGATGACTCCACATCCTGTTACTAAGCAACCGGTCTTGCCTAGCAATTGGACAGTGCAACCCTGGGCCCTGCCCATAAGCAACCAACTATCAATGAGGTACCTACTGGTACTTCTCCTGCTCAGCTATTGGTCAGCTCCACAGTGGGCCCTATCTGATGATCACTGTGAATGTGGGCCCACTGGGGAAGTGACTCACTCAAGAGTTAGGGGCACAGTGGTAAACGGACTCTTGCCTTTGGGCACCTTCCTTTTCTTTTCTTCATTTTTTTGTAAATCGGGAATGTATTTCTGGTAGATGGGGCAAGGTGAGTTTCCCTCCTCAATATGAGAGTTGAAGTGTCCCCAACAATATTAGTGGAGGAGGCATTTAACACTTTCTTTGCTCTGAAGTGTAATCTTATGGAGACGGTGTATAGATCTTGGGGCAACGGACTGAAGATGCACCAAGCCTTGGGGTCTCTAAAGCTCATTGGAGTAGAAAAAACTTCCAACCTGTTCTTAATTACCTGCTTGTTCTTCAGTTCCTTAAGCCCCTCAAGAACCCCTGATAGGAAGAGGGTGGTCTAAAGATGAAGTGACTAGAGGACTCTGAAGTGCTGAAATGGGATGAAAAGTGTTTGGCAGAGGTTCATACAGGGATGGAGGGGGCAGGAGTGTGGAAGGGGGACATCCAAGTCCAAGAATAAAGGGCACTGAAGGAAAGTCTGAGGGTCATGAGAAGAAACACCATGCCCCTGAATCACCACTCCCCAGAATCAAACACACAGAGGGGTCAAGGGTGGGAAAGGTGTATCATGGCCTCCCTCAGCACCCACTAACCCATGTTGATGGGCACAGTGGTACATTGTGATGTCTAAGACCCCAAAGCCACCATTGGCTGGGGGAGTGCCTAGCTGACCAATCAGAGTGAAGGGTGTGGCTCCTCATTGTCCTGGGAAGGTATATATAGGGAGGTCAGAGGCAGAGATTCTGGGTTAGGCCACTTCATGGTGTCATCATGGCTACGGTAACCAGGAAGCCACAGCAGCCAAGAAGAGTTGCAGTGCGGTTTGCTTCCAGGATGAAAGGAAGAAAGAAGACCCTTTGGCAACGGAGATACAGAGGCAGTGTCAAGGTAAGATGATTCCATCGACACTCCCCAGGTTCTCCATTGACTTTGGTGCCCAAGACCTCTACACTGCCCTTGCCTGGCGCAAAAGTCCTCATCAGGCCACCTCCCTTTTCATGAAATCTCCCTTCCAACTCAGTTGTTATACTCTTTCCTCAAAACTCATACCCTTCTTTTGTCTTTCAAGGCACGAAATATGACCGTGAGCGTCAGAAGACCTCTAAAAGGAACCTTGAGAAAGAAAATCCGATCGTACGCCACTCCGTCGAAGAAGGTGAAGAAAACAAGAGAAGCAAACTGTTTTCTCCGTTCCTGTGCACGTGAGAACCTGAACCAAAGCCGCAAAAGGTACCAAACTAGGAGTCAGAGTCAAAGAAGGAGGCAGAATCAAAAGAGAAGATAAGCTCAGCCACCCCAGAATGAGAGACCCTGGAGAAGTACAACCTGGGCAGCCAGTAACTGAATAGAAAAGGTCAGACAGTTTAGAATTGTGTCTCCAGTGGTCTGCTTTCTTAGCAATGGTTAACCAGGAAAAGACTGACTCTCACACTAACATAGTAAACTGATGGCTGCGATTAAAATAAACATCGAATGGTGAGAAGATGATATTTGTGTGTGTGTGAATTTTCTGATGGGAAGGGAGGGAAGGAAGAAAAGAGGTGGGCACCTGAGTGGGGAGGGGTGCGCGGTCCCGAGAGATTGGGGGACAGACCCTGAGGTCCCCAGTTAGCCAGAGAGGAGAGGCCTGGACTGGGTCAGGAGTCTGCACTGAAGATGGCGAACCCTGCTTAGCAATTGATCTCAGCGGCAAGGAGTAGTGGTGTGGTGTTACTGCCATTGTTTGGGGTGTGGAATGACATTAGGGTCTAGATTGCCAGAACCCAGATGGGAAGAGGGTTTCACATGGGGATGGTGAATGTCATAGTTCCCCTGAGAGAGGCAGGCAGAAATCACATCCTGGCCACTTATGTCATAATGGGCTTTGTTGCATCACTCACCTTTGCTGTCAGCTAAAGGTGCTCAGGAGGCACAAAATGCTGATACAACTGAAACCCACAACCAGCACTCCCAAAGATTAAAATAATGTTTGGAGGGAACAGACCAAATATCACTTAGGCCACTGTTTTCCTAAGAAATTGGTGGGAGCAGTGTGTTCCCAAGGGCAGGGCAGTGGAGGTGGCCCAATCCCGGTGCAGAAGACAAACAGGATCACCACACACGGATAATCTTTTTGGGTGGTGGGCACCATGCAGTTTGTGGGATCTTAGTTCCCTGACCAGGGATTGAACCGGTTCCCCTTCCAGTGAAAGCATGGAGTCCTAACCCCTGGACAGCCAGAGAAGTCAGGACAGAGACTTTTGATACAAGTATTAACATGAGACTGAGTAAAAGCTGGTCTTATATGAATCATCATCCCCTAGTATTTCTAAATAACTACAGTCGTCAAACCTTCTTCCCCAAAAAAATCTTTTGTAGTCCAAGCTCTGCAAGTTTTTGTGGTTTAAATATAAGAGTATGGGGTATCTCATTTGAAGGCAAATTGGAAGTGGTCAAACAAGAGATGGCAAGGGTGAACGTCGACATTCTAGGAATCAGCGAACTAAAATGGACTGGAATGGGTGAATTTAACTCAGATGACCATTATATCTAGTACTGCGGGCAGGAACTCCTCAGAAGACATGGAGTAGCCATCATAGTCAACAAAAGAGTCCGAAATGCAGTACTTGGACGCAATCTCACAAACGACAGAATGATCTCTGTTCGTCTCCAAGGCAAACCATTCAATAGCACAGTTATCCAAGTCTCTGCCCCAAGCAGTAACGCTGAAGAAACTGAAGTTGAACGGTTTTATGAAGACCTACAAGACCTTTTAGAACGAACCCCCCAAAAAGATGTCCTTTTCATTAGAGGGGTCTGGAATGCAAAAGTAGGAAGTCAAGAAACACCTGGAGCAACAGGCAAATTTGGCCTTGGAGTGCAGAATGAAGCAGGGCAAAGACTAATAGAGTTTCGCCAAGAAAATGCACTGGTCACAGCAAATACCCTCTTCCAACAACACAAGTAAGACTCTACACATGGACATCACCAGATGGTCAACACCGAAATCAGATTGATTATATCCTTTGCCGCCAAAGATGGAGAAGCTCTATACAGTCAACAAAAACAAGACCAGGAGCAGACTGTGGCTCAGGTCATGAACTCCTTATTACCAAATCCAGACTCAAATGGAAGAAAATAGGGAAAAACCACTAGAGCATTCAGGTATGACTTCAATAAAATCCCTTATGCTTATGCAGTGGAAGTGAGAAATAGATTTAAGGGCCCAGATCTGATAGATAGAGTGCCTGATGAACTATGGAATGAGGTTGGTGACATTGTACAGGAGGCAGGGATCAAGACCACCCCCATGGAAAAGAAATGCAAAAAAGCACAATGGCTGTCTGGGGAGGCCTTACAAATAGCTGTGAAAAGAAGAGGAGCAAAAAGCAAAGGAGAAAAGCAAAGATATAAGCATCTGAATGCAGAGTTGGTGATGGACAGGGAGGCCTGGCGTGCTGTGACTCATGGGGTCACAAAGAGTCGGACACGACTGAGCGACTGAAGCGAACTAACGGGGAAACACACATGACACCAAAGAATTTATGTCTATTTTTGCCATTAAATAAAACAAATGCAGACTAATGTGAGAAGGAACTGTATTTGACACGACAATGGTGAGAGGGCCATCGCCCACACAGCAAAAGTAATGGTGAAAATTCTCCAAGATAAGCTTCAACAGTACATAGACCAAGAACATTCCGATGTTTAAGCTGCATTGAGAAAAGGCAGAGGAACAAGAGATGCAATTGCCAACATCGGTTGGTTCATAGAAAAAGCAAGAGACATCCAGAGAAACATCTACTTCTGCTTTGCCAACTATGCCACAGCATTTGACTGGTGGATCACATCAAATTGTGGGCAATACTCAAAGAGATCGGTATACCTGACCAACTTCCCTGACTCTTGAGTAATCTGTATGCACGTCAAGAAGCAACATTTAGAACTGGACATGGAATAATGACTGGTTCCAAACTGGGAAAGGAGTACATCAAGGCTGTACATTGTAACCTTGCTTACTTAACTTATATTCAGAGTACATCATGTAAATATCAGATTGGATGAAGCACAAGATGGAATGAAGATTGCCAGGAGAAATATGAATAAATTCAGAAATGCAGACAACACCACGCTTAAGGCAGAAAGCATAAAGAAACCAAAGACCATCTTGATGAGGGTGAAAGAGGATAGAGAGAAAGCTAACTTAAATCAACATCCGAAAAACCAAGGTCATGGCATCCGGTCGAATCATGTTATGGCAAATAGAGGGGGAGACAATGGAAACAGTGACAGACTTTATTTTCGTGGGCTTCAACATCACAGCAGATGCTGACTGCAGCCATGAAATTAAAAGTCACTTGCTCCATGGAAGGAAAGCCATGACTGACCCAGAAAGCATATCAAAAAGCAGAGACATCACTTTGCTGCCAGAGGTCCATATGTCAAAGCGAAGGTTGTTTCAGTAGCCGAATATGGATGTGATGGTTAAACCATAAAGACAGCTGAGGACTGAATAATTGATGCTTTTGAACTGCGGTGGTAGAGAAGATTCTTGAGAGTCCCTTGGCCTGCAAGGAAATCAAACCCGTCAACCCTAACGGAAATCAATCCTGATTATTCACTAGAAGGACTGACATTGTAGCTGAAACTCCAGTTCTTTGTCCACCTGATGCAAAGAACTGACTCATTGGAAAAGATTCTGATGCTGGCAAGGAATGAAGGCCAGAGGAGAAGGAGATGACAGAGGATGAGATGGTTGGATGGCATCGGGGATTCGATGGACTTGAGTTTCAGCAAGCTCTGGAAGTTGGTGATGGACAGGGAAGCCTGGTGTGCTGCATTCCATGGGGCTGCACAGAGTCATGTCGGGAGCCACGTCACGCGTTACTGACAAAATGGAGGCACGGCCCAAAGCCCCTCTCTTTCTCCCACAAGCACGGACCTGGGATGAAGCAGTTGGGCCTTGTGATTCTGACTTTTTCTTTCCTCTCCTTGGCTGAGTTGACTACAAAGGAACATTAAGGTTCTTAATGTTCTTGAGAGGAGCACGAGAAGGCAGAAAGCCTTGTCTGCAGCTGTGCTCAGAGAAAAATTCATAAAGCTAATCCCTGACATTTGTTCAAGGACTTTTACAAAAGAGTGTTCCAGGATGAGCAAAGAGGTCAGCTTGAGGCCACGGGAGGGATTGCTATCTGAAGCCTATTTGTGAGGAAAATGTTTATGGCAAAGGCATTTACTGAATTTAGAGCTTAGAAATAATTAAATAGTTAGAAGTTAAAGATTTAAGGAATGCTGT
This sequence comes from Capricornis sumatraensis, assembly GCF_032405125.1. Lineage (NCBI taxonomy): Eukaryota > Metazoa > Chordata > Mammalia > Artiodactyla > Bovidae > Capricornis > Capricornis sumatraensis. The sequence goes on along the minus strand of NC_091092.1, from coordinate 59,915,169 downwards.
AATGGTAGCATATTTTATTATAGCTGATAGATTTAGGAAATTTAAAGATACTAATAGCTAGAAGCCTTTTTAAGAGATAGTGAGCTCAGGATGTTAGGGGCAAATAGGATTTAGAAAGATAAGAAACAAACGGAGAAATGTAGCATGAGTTACAATATAATCACAAGTTAACAATAGGACACATTAAGAGGAAGTAGATAATAGATGGTAAAGCTGAGTCCGAGAGAATCGCTGAAGCAGGAACTCTGTTTGAAGAGCAACAATGATTTATGGAGATAATAAATCTGAATATGATAAGAAAACTGAAAATGTCAAACTTCTGACCTAATGCTTTTGTAAAAGTATAAAAGAAAACCTTAAACTTGAAATAAATGTGCAGTCCAGGAAGACTGAGAGGCTGCGTCGTTACTCGCGGACACCATCCCTCCCTTCAGATTGAATCCCTGGCTGCTGGAGCTGGACTCTGGCAGAGTCGGGCACAACTGAACGACTGAAAAGAACTGATTGCAATAGGGAGAATGTTTTGAACACACGTTCTTAACATGTCTCAAAATGGAAGAGAAAATGATATTTCTTTAACATGAAAGGATAAGCAGGGTGAGCAACAACTCTGTGTGTGTGTGTGTGTGAGTTTGTGTATCTGTGTGTGTGTGTATGTGTGTGTGTGTGTGTGTGTGTGTGTGTGTGTGTGTGTCTGTGAGAGATGGGGCAAGAGGTGGGGATGGATGAACAGACAGCTTGATGGGGCAGTGTGACAGGAAGTGTTTCTTTCTGTACTGAGCTGATTCTTAGAATGAGCTGTTAAGGGAGCCAGAAAGGTCTGACGCTTAGTGCTTGCTCAAGCATGGGGGAAAGCTGAAGTTCAGAGGAGAGAAGGTTGGTTAAAGCTTAGCCAAGCCAAATCAGTGGGTATATTATGGATGACTGTGAGCACTTGGCCAGTCTCTGCTGTTGTTTAAGAGAGGCAAAGTCAGCCCTTAGACAGTATTGTTGTTACCAAAATTGCAAGTCCATGTGCTTGATGCAGAATGAGGCCCATCAAAACTTAAGGTTTGAGTTTGGGACAGGGAAAGGTTTATTACAGGTTCATACAAGGATGAGGGTGGCTCTTGCCCTGAGAACCCAAAGTTACTGAACGTGTTCAGTAAGTATGTTTAACAGCACAGGTTAGAGAAAGTTGTGGTAAGTTGTTTGAGACTTCGTGGTGTCACACCCTTTGTGCTTAAGGTTAGGTCATGGTCAGGTAATGATGTTCCTAAATATCTCTATCAGATGGATGTCATTTTCTGTCCTGACAAGAGAGGGCAAAGTCTCAAGGAACAACTTTCCCCATGAAATGTCCCATCCTGGTCAAACAGAAACAGGTTTCAATTGGCAGCTCCTTCAGGGCAAGCTTCCCATATTCTACCCAGCTCTCATCCTCGATGGAGCCAGGTACCCAACACAATAGGTCCTGTCTCCTCAAGCTGTCCAACTGAGGAGACCAGTTCTCACAGACTGAGACCCAGAAAGATGGCCACCTGCTATTAAGTTGCAGAGACAGGGATGGGGGAGAGGTTCACCGCTCCTCACGGCCTGGGCCAAGGCTAGTGGAGGGACTTAGTGAGGGCTCTGAATCACTAAAGGATGTAGTCCCCAGTCTATTCCCTGGGACCATCCAGCTCACCCACTGGCGCAACGTTGGGTGATCTCCAGGCCCTCCAAAAGCATGCCAGAATCTCTCTTCTCTCACTTTCCACCTGATGACCACCACACCACCCTTACTTAATCACTTCCCCAATGGTCCCTCATTGACAGTAACTGTGGGCAGGGCCCACTGAGGTGTTGATCAATAGCTGAGCAGGACAATGAATGGCCACTCCTTGACAGTTGGCGGCTTGTAAATGGGGCCACCTGAGGCACCAAGCAAGGCTGAGCCACACCTGTTGCCTAGGAACAGGGTGGGTTGAAAAGAAGCACACCAATGGCGAACTGCACAGGGCTGTGCTCACTCTGCTCTGTTACACTGTGCATAGAATAAGAATCACTGTGAGGTTAAGGTTTGTCAAAGTCGTTCTCAAGGTGGGCTGGCTTTCACATTCTTGTTGGCTTTGAAATATTAGCTATGCTATATGCGGCACATGTGATCATGTGGCAGCTGTGGGAGGGGCATATAGATGAGCACGGCTCACAGGCATGCCTGGCAATACAATGAAAAGAATGATGTACCAAAGTTAAAGAAGCCTGTGAAATCAAATCCTGATTTGGAGCAGAGTCAATTAAACAGAGTAAAGCACACTGGACCCAACGTCTCCTTAGGTAACAGAGCAGCATGAGCACAGCCCTTAGCAGGTAGCCATTGCTGTGCCTGATGACTCCACATCCTGTTACTAAGCAACCGGTCTTGCCTAGCAATTGGACAGTGCAACCCTGGGCCCTGCCCATAAGCAACCAACTATCAATGAGGTACCTACTGGTACTTCTCCTGCTCAGCTATTGGTCAGCTCCACAGTGGGCCCTATCTGATGATCACTGTGAATGTGGGCCCACTGGGGAAGTGACTCACTCAAGAGTTAGGGGCACAGTGGTAAACGGACTCTTGCCTTTGGGCACCTTCCTTTTCTTTTCTTCATTTTTTTGTAAATCGGGAATGTATTTCTGGTAGATGGGGCAAGGTGAGTTTCCCTCCTCAATATGAGAGTTGAAGTGTCCCCAACAATATTAGTGGAGGAGGCATTTAACACTTTCTTTGCTCTGAAGTGTAATCTTATGGAGACGGTGTATAGATCTTGGGGCAACGGACTGAAGATGCACCAAGCCTTGGGGTCTCTAAAGCTCATTGGAGTAGAAAAAACTTCCAACCTGTTCTTAATTACCTGCTTGTTCTTAAGTTCCTGAAGCCCCTCAAGAACCCCTGATAGGAAGAGGGTGGTCTAAAGATGAAGTGACTAGAGGACTCTGAAGTGCTGAAATGGGATGAAAAGTGTTTGGCAGAGGTTCATACAGGGATGGAGGGGGCAGGAGTGTGGAAGGGGGACATCCAAGTCCAAGAATAAAGGGCACTGAAGGAAAGTCTGAGGGTCATGAGAAGAAACACCATGCCCCTGAATCACCACTCCCCAGAATCAAACACACAGAGGGGTCAAGGGTGGGAAAGGTGTATCATGGCCTCCCTCAGCACCCACTAACCCATGTTGATGGGCACAGTGGTACATTGTGATGTCTAAGACCCCAAAGCCACCATTGGCTGGGGGAGTGCCTAGCTGACCAATCAGAGTGAAGGGTGTGGCTCCTCATTGTCCTGGGAAGGTATATATAGGGAGGTCAGAGGCAGAGATTCTGGGTTAGGCCACTTCATGGTGTCATCATGGCTACGGTAACCAGGAAGCCACAGCAGCCAAGAAGAGTTGCAGTGCGGTTTGCTTCCAGGATGAAAGGAAGAAAGAAGACCCTTTGGCAACGGAGATACAGAGGCAGTGTCAAGGTAAGATGATTCCATCGACACTCCCCAGGTTCTCCATTGACTTTGGTGCCCAAGACCTCTACACTGCCCTTGCCTGGCGCAAAAGTCCTCATCAGGCCACCTCCCTTTTCATGAAATCTCCCTTCCAACTCAGTTGTTATACTCTTTCCTCAAAACTCATACCCTTCTTTTGTCTTTCAAGGCACGAAATATGACCGTGAGCGTCAGAAGACCTCTAAAAGGAACCTTGAGAAAGAAAATCCGATCGTACGCCACTCCGTCGAAGAAGGTGAAGAAAACAAGAGAAGCAAACTGTTTTCTCCGTTCCTGTGCACGTGAGAACCTGAACCAAAGCCGCAAAAGGTACCAAACTAGGAGTCAGAGTCAAAGAAGGAGGCAGAATCAAAAGAGAAGATAAGCTCAGCCACCCCAGAATGAGAGACCCTGGAGAAGTACAACCTGGGCAGCCAGTAACTGAATAGAAAAGGTCAGACAGTTTAGAATTGTGTCTCCAGTGGTCTGCTTTCTTAGCAATGGTTAACCAGGAAAAGACTGACTCTCACACTAACATAGTAAACTGATGGCTGCGATTAAAATAAACATCGAATGGTGAGAAGATGATATTTGTGTGTGTGTGAATTTTCTGATGGGAAGGGAGGGAAGGAAGAAAAGAGGTGGGCACCTGAGTGGGGAGGGGTGCGCGGTCCCGAGAGATTGGGGGACAGACCCTGAGGTCCCCAGTTAGCCAGAGAGGAGAGGCCTGGACTGGGTCAGGAGTCTGCACTGAAGATGGCGAACCCTGCTTAGCAATTGATCTCAGCGGCAAGGAGTAGTGGTGTGGTGTTACTGCCATTGTTTGGGGTGTGGAATGACATTAGGGTCTAGATTGCCAGAACCCAGATGGGAAGAGGGTTTCACATGGGGATGGTGAATGTCATAGTTCCCCTGAGAGAGGCAGGCAGAAATCACATCCTGGCCACTTATGTCATAATGGGCTTTGTTGCATCACTCACCTTTGCTGTCAGCTAAAGGTGCTCAGGAGGCACAAAATGCTGATACAACTGAAACCCACAACCAGCACTCCCAAAGATTAAAATAATGTTTGGAGGGAACAGACCAAATATCACTTAGGCCACTGTTTTCCTAAGAAATTGGTGGGAGCAGTGTGTTCCCAAGGGCAGGGCAGTGGAGGTGGCCCAATCCCGGTGCAGAAGACAAACAGGATCACCACACACGGATAATCTTTTTGGGTGGTGGGCACCATGCAGTTTGTGGGATCTTAGTTCCCTGACCAGGGATTGAACCGGTTCCCCTTCCAGTGAAAGCATGGAGTCCTAACCCCTGGACAGCCAGAGAAGTCAGGACAGAGACTTTTGATACAAGTATTAACATGAGACTGAGTAAAAGCTGGTCTTATATGAATCATCATCCCCTAGTATTTCTAAATAACTACAGTCGTCAAACCTTCTTCCCCAAAAAAATCTTTTGTAGTCCAAGCTCTGCAAGTTTTTGTGGTTTAAATATAAGAGTATGGGGTATCTCATTTGAAGGCAAATTGGAAGTGGTCAAACAAGAGATGGCAAGGGTGAACGTCGACATTCTAGGAATCAGCGAACTAAAATGGACTGGAATGGGTGAATTTAACTCAGATGACCATTATATCTAGTACTGCGGGCAGGAACTCCTCAGAAGACATGGAGTAGCCATCATAGTCAACAAAAGAGTCCGAAATGCAGTACTTGGACGCAATCTCACAAACGACAGAATGATCTCTGTTCGTCTCCAAGGCAAACCATTCAATAGCACAGTTATCCAAGTCTCTGCCCCAAGCAGTAACGCTGAAGAAACTGAAGTTGAACGGTTTTATGAAGACCTACAAGACCTTTTAGAACGAACCCCCCAAAAAGATGTCCTTTTCATTAGAGGGGTCTGGAATGCAAAAGTAGGAAGTCAAGAAACACCTGGAGCAACAGGCAAATTTGGCCTTGGAGTGCAGAATGAAGCAGGGCAAAGACTAATAGAGTTTCGCCAAGAAAATGCACTGGTCACAGCAAATACCCTCTTCCAACAACACAAGTAAGACTCTACACATGGACATCACCAGATGGTCAACACCGAAATCAGATTGATTATATCCTTTGCCGCCAAAGATGGAGAAGCTCTATACAGTCAACAAAAACAAGACCAGGAGCAGACTGTGGCTCAGGTCATGAACTCCTTATTACCAAATCCAGACTCAAATGGAAGAAAATAGGGAAAAACCACTAGAGCATTCAGGTATGACTTCAATAAAATCCCTTATGCTTATGCAGTGGAAGTGAGAAATAGATTTAAGGGCCCAGATCTGATAGATAGAGTGCCTGATGAACTATGGAATGAGGTTGGTGACATTGTACAGGAGGCAGGGATCAAGACCACCCCCATGGAAAAGAAATGCAAAAAAGCACAATGGCTGTCTGGGGAGGCCTTACAAATAGCTGTGAAAAGAAGAGGAGCAAAAAGCAAAGGAGAAAAGCAAAGATATAAGCATCTGAATGCAGAGTTGGTGATGGACAGGGAGGCCTGGCGTGCTGTGACTCATGGGGTCACAAAGAGTCGGACACGACTGAGCGACTGAAGCGAACTAACGGGGAAACACACATGACACCAAAGAATTTATGTCTATTTTTGCCATTAAATAAAACAAATGCAGACTAATGTGAGAAGGAACTGTATTTGACACGACAATGGTGAGAGGGCCATCGCCCACACAGCAAAAGTAATGGTGAAAATTCTCCAAGATAAGCTTCAACAGTACATAGACCAAGAACATTCCGATGTTTAAGCTGCATTGAGAAAAGGCAGAGGAACAAGAGATGCAATTGCCAACATCGGTTGGTTCATAGAAAAAGCAAGAGACATCCAGAGAAACATCTACTTCTGCTTTGCCAACTATGCCACAGCATTTGACTGGTGGATCACATCAAATTGTGGGCAATACTCAAAGAGATCGGTATACCTGACCAACTTCCCTGACTCTTGAGTAATCTGTATGCACGTCAAGAAGCAACATTTAGAACTGGACATGGAATAATGACTGGTTCCAAACTGGGAAAGGAGTACATCAAGGCTGTACATTGTAACCTTGCTTACTTAACTTATATTCAGAGTACATCATGTAAATATCAGATTGGATGAAGCACAAGATGGAATGAAGATTGCCAGGAGAAATATGAATAAATTCAGAAATGCAGACAACACCACGCTTAAGGCAGAAAGCATAAAGAAACCAAAGACCATCTTGATGAGGGTGAAAGAGGATAGAGAGAAAGCTAACTTAAATCAACATCCGAAAAACCAAGGTCATGGCATCCGGTCGAATCATGTTATGGCAAATAGAGGGGGAGACAATGGAAACAGTGACAGACTTTATTTTCGTGGGCTTCAACATCACAGCAGATGCTGACTGCAGCCATGAAATTAAAAGTCACTTGCTCCATGGAAGGAAAGCCATGACTGACCCAGAAAGCATATCAAAAAGCAGAGACATCACTTTGCTGCCAGAGGTCCATATGTCAAAGCGAAGGTTGTTTCAGTAGCCGAATATGGATGTGATGGTTAAACCATAAAGACAGCTGAGGACTGAATAATTGATGCTTTTGAACTGCGGTGGTAGAGAAGATTCTTGAGAGTCCCTTGGCCTGCAAGGAAATCAAACCCGTCAACCCTAACGGAAATCAATCCTGATTATTCACTAGAAGGACTGACATTGTAGCTGAAACTCCAGTTCTTTGTCCACCTGATGCAAAGAACTGACTCATTGGAAAAGATTCTGATGCTGGCAAGGAATGAAGGCCAGAGGAGAAGGAGATGACAGAGGATGAGATGGTTGGATGGCATCGGGGATTCGATGGACTTGAGTTTCAGCAAGCTCTGGAAGTTGGTGATGGACAGGGAAGCCTGGTGTGCTGCAGTCCATGGGGCTGCACAGAGTCATGTCGGGAGCCACGTCACGCGTTACTGACAAAATGGAGGCACGGCCCAAAGCCCCTCTCTTTCTCCCACAAGCACGGACCTGGGATGAAGCAGTTGGGCCTTGTGATTCTGACTTTTTCTTTCCTCTCCTTGGCTGAGTTGACTACAAAGGAACATTAAGGTTCTTAATGTTCTTGAGAGGAGCACGAGAAGGCAGAAAGCCTTGTCTGCAGCTGTGCTCAGAGAAAAATTCATAAAGCTAATCCCTGACATTTGTTCAAGGACTTTTACAAAAGAGTGTTCCAGGATGAGCAAAGAGGTCAGCTTGAGGCCACGGGAGGGATTGCTATCTGAAGCCTATTTGTGAGGAAAATGTTTATGGCAAAGGCATTTACTGAATTTAGAGCTTAGAAATAATTAAATAGTTAGAAGTTAAAGATTTAAGGAATGCTGTAATGGTAGCATATTTTATTATAGCTGATAGATTTAGGAAATTTAAAGATACTAATAGCTAGAAGCCTTTTTAAGAGATAGTGAGCTCAGGATGTTAGGGGCAAATAGGATTTAGAAAGATAAGAAACAAACGGAGAAATGTAGCATGAGTTACAATATAATCACAAGTTAACAATAGGACACATTAAGAGGAAGTAGATAATAGATGGTAAAGCTGAGTCCGAGAGAATCGCTGAAGCAGGAACTCTGTTTGAAGAGCAACAATGATTTATGGAGATAATAAATCTGAATATGATAAGAAAACTGAAAATGTCAAACTTCTGACCTAATGCTTTTGTAAAAGTATAAAAGAAAACCTTAAACTTGAAATAAATGTGCAGTCCAGGAAGACTGAGAGGCTGCGTCGTTACTCGCGGACACCATCCCTCCCTTCAGATTGAATCCCTGGCTGCTGGAGCTGGACTCTGGCAGAGTCGGGCACAACTGAACGACTGAAAAGAACTGATTGCAATAGGGAGAATGTTTTGAACACACGTTCTTAACATGTCTCAAAATGGAAGAGAAAATGATATTTCTTTAACATGAAAGGATAAGCAGGGTGAGCAACAACTCTGTGTGTGTGTGTGTGTGTGTGAGTTTGTGTATCTGTGTGTGTGTGTATGTGTGTGTGTGTGTGTGTGTGTGTGTGTGTGTGTGTGTCTGTGAGAGATGGGGCAAGAGGTGGGGATGGATGAACAGACAGCTTGATGGGGCAGTGTGACAGGAAGTGTTTCTTTCTGTACTGAGCTGATTCTTAGAATGAGCTGTTAAGGGAGCCAGAAAGGTCTGACGCTTAGTGCTTGCTCAAGCTTGGGGGAAAGCTGAAGTTCAGAGGAGAGAAGGTTGGTTAAAGCTTAGCCAAGCCAAATCAGTGGGTATATTATGGATGACTGTGAGCACTTGGCCAGTCTCTGCTGTTGTTTAAGAGAGGCAAAGTCAGCCCTTAGACAGTATTGTTGTTACCAAAATTGCAAGTCCATGTGCTTGATGCAGAATGAGGCCCATCAAAACTTAAGGTTTGAGTTTGGGACAGGGAAAGGTTTATTACAGGTTCATACAAGGATGAGGGTGGCTCTTGCCCTGAGAACCCAAAGTTACTGAACGTGTTCAGTAAGTATGTTTAACAGCACAGGTTAGAGAAAGTTGTGGTAAGTTGTTTGAGACTTCGTGGTGTCACACCCTTTGTGCTTAAGGTTAGGTCATGGTCAGGTAATGATGTTCCTAAATATCTCTATCAGATGGATGTCATTTTCTGTCCTGACAAGAGAGGGCAAAGTCTCAAGGAACAACTTTCCCCATGAAATGTCCCATCCTGGTCAAACAGAAACAGGTTTCAATTGGCAGCTCCTTCAGGGCAAGCTTCCCATATTCTACCCAGCTCTCATCCTCGATGGAGCCAGGTACCCAACACAATAGGTCCTGTCTCCTCAAGCTGTCCAACTGAGGAGACCAGTTCTCACAGACTGAGACCCAGAAAGATGGCCACCTGCTATTAAGTTGCAGAGACAGGGATGGGGGAGAGGTTCACCGCTCCTCACGGCCTGGGCCAAGGCTAGTGGAGGGACTTAGTGAGGGCTCTGAATCACTAAAGGATGTAGTCCCCAGTCTATTCCCTGGGACCATCCAGCTCACCCACTGGCGCAACGTTGGGTGATCTCCAGGCCCTCCAAAAGCATGCCAGAATCTCTCTTCTCTCACTTTCCACCTGATGACCACCACACCACCCTTACTTAATCACTTCCCCAATGGTCCCTCATTGACAGTAACTGTGGGCAGGGCCCACTGAGGTGTTGATCAATAGCTGAGCAGGACAATGAATGGCCACTCCTTGACAGTTGGCGGCTTGTAAATGGGGCCACCTGAGGCACCAAGCAAGGCTGAGCCACACCTGTTGCCTAGGAACAGGGTGGGTTGAAAAGAAGCACACCAATGGCGAACTGCACAGGGCTGTGCTCACTCTGCTCTGTTACACTGTGCATAGAATAAGAATCACTGTGAGGTTAAGGTTTGTCAAAGTCGTTCTCAAGGTGGGCTGGCTTTCACATTCTTGTTGGCTTTGAAATATTAGCTATGCTATATGCGGCACATGTGATCATGTGGCAGCTGTGGGAGGGGCATATAGATGAGCACGGCTCACAGGCATGCCTGGCAATACAATGAAAAGAATGATGTACCAAAGTTAAAGAAGCCTGTGAAATCAAATCCTGATTTGGAGCAGAGTCAATTAAACAGAGTAAAGCACACTGGACCCAACGTCTCCTTAGGTAACAGAGCAGCATGAGCACAGCCCTTAGCAGGTAGCCATTGCTGTGCCTGATGACTCCACATCCTGTTACTAAGCAACCGGTCTTGCCTAGCAATTGGACAGTGCAACCCTGGGCCCTGCCCATAAGCAACCAACTATCAATGAGGTACCTACTGGTACTTCTCCTGCTCAGCTATTGGTCAGCTCCACAGTGGGCCCTATCTGATGATCACTGTGAATGTGGGCCCACTGGGGAAGTGACTCACTCAAGAGTTAGGGGCACAGTGGTAAACGGACTCTTGCCTTTGGGCACCTTCCTTTTCTTTTCTTCATTTTTTTGTAAATCGGGAATGTATTTCTGGTAGATGGGGCAAGGTGAGTTTCCCTCCTCAATATGAGAGTTGAAGTGTCCCCAACAATATTAGTGGAGGAGGCATTTAACACTTTCTTTGCTCTGAAGTGTAATCTTATGGAGACGGTGTATAGATCTTGGGGCAACGGACTGAAGATGCACCAAGCCTTGGGGTCTCTAAAGCTCATTGGAGTAGAAAAAACTTCCAACCTGTTCTTAATTACCTGCTTGTTCTTCAGTTCCTTAAGCCCCTCAAGAACCCCTGATAGGAAGAGGGTGGTCTAAAGATGAAGTGACTAGAGGACTCTGAAGTGCTGAAATGGGATGAAAAGTGTTTGGCAGAGGTTCATACAGGGATGGAGGGGGCAGGAGTGTGGAAGGGGGACATCCAAGTCCAAGAATAAAGGGCACTGAAGGAAAGTCTGAGGGTCATGAGAAGAAACACCATGCCCCTGAATCACCACTCCCCAGAATCAAACACACAGAGGGGTCAAGGGTGGGAAAGGTGTATCATGGCCTCCCTCAGCACCCACTAACCCATGTTGATGGGCACAGTGGTACATTGTGATGTCTAAGACCCCAAAGCCACCATTGGCTGGGGGAGTGCCTAGCTGACCAATCAGAGTGAAGGGTGTGGCTCCTCATTGTCCTGGGAAGGTATATATAGGGAGGTCAGAGGCAGAGATTCTGGGTTAGGCCACTTCATGGTGTCATCATGGCTACTGTAACCAGGAAGCCACAGCAGCCAAGAAGAGTTGCAGTGCGGTTTGCTTCCAGGATGAAAGGAAGAAAGAAGACCCTTTGGCAACGGAGATACAGAGGCAGTGTCAAGGTAAGATGATTCCATCAACACTCCCCAGGTTCTCCATTGACTTTGGTGCCCAAGACCTCTACACTGCCCTTGCCTGGCGCAAAAGTCCTCATCAGGCCACCTCCCTTTTCATGAAATCTCCCTTCCAACTCAGTTGTTATACTCTTTCCTCAAAACTCATACCCTTCTTTTGTCTTTCAAGGCACGAAATATGACCGTGAGCGTCAGAAGACCTCTAAAAGGAACCTTGAGAAAGAAAATCCGATCGTACGCCACTCCGTCGAAGAAGGTGAAGAAAACAAGAGAAGCAAACTGTTTTCTCCGTTCCTGTGCACGTGAGAACCTGAACCAAAGCCGCAAAAGGTACCAAACTAGGAGTCAGAGTCAAAGAAGGAGGCAGAATCAAAAGAGAAGATAAGCTCAGCCACCCCAGAATGAGAGACCCTGGAGAAGTACAACCTGGGCAGCCAGTAACTGAATAGAAAAGGTCAGACAGTTTAGAATTGTGTCTCCAGTGGTCTGCTTTCTTAGCAATGGTTAACCAGGAAAAGACTGACTCTCACACTAACATAGTAAACTGATGGCTGCGATTAAAATAAACATCGAATGGTGAGAAGATATTTGTGTGTGTGTGAATTTTCTGATGGGAAGGGAGGGAAGGAAGAAAAGAGGTGGGCGCCTGAGTGGGGAGGGGTGCGCGGTCCTGAGAGATTGGGGGACAGACCCTGAGGTCCCCAGTTAGCCAGAGAGGAGAGGCCTGGACTGGGTCAGGAGTCTGCACTGAAGATGGCGAACCCTGCTTAGCAATTGATCTCAGCGGCAAGGAGTAGTGGTGTGGTTTTACTGCCATTGTTTGGGGTGTGGAATGACATTAGGGTCTAGATGGCCAGAACCCAGATGGGAAGAGGGTTTCACATGGGGATGGTGAATGTCATAGTTCCCCTGAGAGAGGCAGGCAGAAATCACATCCTGGCCACTTATGTCATAATGGGCTTTGTTGCATCACTCACCTTTGCTGTCAGCTAAAGGTGCTCAGGAGGCACAAAATGCTGATACAACTGAAACCCACAACCAGCACTCCCAAAGATTAAAATAATGTTTGGAGGGAACAGACCAAATATCACTTAGGCCACTGTTTTCCTAAGAAATTGGTGGGAGCAGTGTGTTCCCAAGGGCAGGGCAGTGGAGGTGGCCCAATCCCGGTGCAGAAGACAAACAGGATCACCACACACGGATAATCTTTTTGGGTGGTGGGCACCATGCAGTTTGTGGGATCTTAGTTCCCTGACCAGGGATTGAACCGGTTCCCCTTCCAGTGAAAGCATGGAGTCCTAACCCCTGGACAGCCAGAGAAGTCAGGACAGAGACTTTTGATACAAGTATTAACATGAGACTGAGTAAAAGCTGGTCTTATATGAATCATCATCCCCTAGTATTTCTAAATAACTACAGTCGTCAAACCTTCTTCCCCAAAAAAATCTTTTGTAGTCCAAGCTCTGCAAGTTTTTGTGGTTTAAATATAAGAGTATGGGGTATCTCATTTGAAGGCAAATTGGAAGTGGTCAAACAAGAGATGGCAAGGGTGAACGTCGACATTCTAGGAATCAGCGAACTAAAATGGACTGGAATGGGTGAATTTAACTCAGATGACCATTATATCTAGTACTGGGGGCAGGAACTCCTCAGAAGACATGGAGTAGCCATCATAGTCAACAAAAGAGTCCGAAATGCAGTACTTGGACGCAATCTCACAAACGACAGAATGATCTCTGTTCGTCTCCAAGGCAAACCATTCAATAGCACAGTAATCCAAGTCTCTGCCCCAAGCAGTAACGCTGAAGAAACTGAAGTTGAATGGTTTTATGAAGACCTACAAGACCTTTTAGAACGAACCCCCCAAAAAGATGTCCTTTTCATTAGAGGGGTCTGGAATGCAAAAGTAGGAAGTCAAGAAACACCTGGAGCAACAGGCAAATTTGGCCTTGGAGTGCAGAATGAAGCAGGGCAAAGACTGATAGAGTTTCGCCAAGAAAATGCACTGGTCATAGCAAATACCTTCTTCCAACAACACAAGTAAGACTCTACACATGGACATCACCAGATGGTCAACACCGAAATCAGATTGATTATATCCTTTGCCGCCAAAGATGGAGAAGCTCTATACAGTCAACAAAAACAAGACCAGGAGCAGACTGTGGCTCAGGTCATGAACTCCTTATTACCAAATCCAGACTCAAATGGAAGAAAATAGGGAAAAACCACTAGAGCATTCAGGTATGACTTCAATCAAATCCCTTATGCTTATGCAGTGGAAGTGAGAAATAGATTTAAGGGCCCAGATCTGATAGATAGAGTGCCTGATGAACTATGGAATGAGGTTGGTGACATTGTACAGGAGGCAGGGATCAAGACCACCCCCATGGAAAAGAAATGCAAAAAAGCACAATGGCTGTCTGGGGAGGCCTTACAAATAGCTGTGAAAAGAAGAGGAGCAAAAAGCAAAGGAGAAAAGCAAAGATATAAGCATCTGAATGCAGAGTTGGTGATGGACAGGGAGGCCTGGCGTGCTGTGACTCATGGGGTCACAAAGAGACGGACACGACTGAGCGACTGAAGTGAACTAACGGGAAAACACACATGACACCAAAGAATTTATGTCTATTTTTGCCATTAAGTAAAACAAATGCAGACTAATGTGAGAAGGAACTTTATTTGACATGACAATGGTGAGAGGGCCATCGCCCACACAGCAAAAGTAATGGTGAAAATTCTCCAAGATAAGCTTCAACAGTACGTAGACCAAGAACATTCCGATGTTTAAGCTGCATTGAGAAAAGGCAGAGGAACAAGAGATGCAATTGCCAACATCGGTTGGTTCATAGAAAAAGCAGGAGACATCCAGAGAAACATCTACTTCTGCTTTGCCAACTATGCCACAGCATTTGACTGGTGGATCACATCAAATTGTGGGCAATACTCAAAGAGATCGGTATACCTGACCAACTTCCCTGACTCTTGAGTAATCTGTATGCACGTCAAGAAGCAACATTTAGAACTGGACATGGAACAATGACTGGTTCCAAACTGGGAAAGGAGTACATCAAGGCTGTACATTGTAACCTTGCTTACTTAACTTAGATTCAGAGTACATCATGTAAATATCAGATTGGATGAAGCACAAGATGGAATGAAGATTGCCAGGAGAAATATGAATAAATTCAGAAATGCAGACAACACCACGCTTAAGGCAGAAAGCATAAAGAAACCAAAGACCATCTTGATGAGGGTGAAAGAGGATAGAGAGAAAGCTAACTTAAATCAACATCCGAAAAACCAAGGTCATGGCATCCGGTCCAATCATGTTATGGCAAATAGAGGGGGAGACAATGGAAACAGTGACAGACTTTATTTTCGTGGGCTTCAACATCACAGCAGATGCTGACTGCAGCCATGAAATTAAAAGTCACTTGCTCCATGGAAGAAAAGCCATGACTGACCCAGAAAGCATATCAAAAAGCAGAGACATCACTTTGCTGCCAGAGGTCCGTATGTCAAAGCGAAGGTTTTTTCAGTAGCCGAATATGGATGTGATTGTTAAACCATAAAGACAGCTGAGGACTGAATAATTGATGCTTTTGAACTGTGGTGGTAGAGCAGATTTCTTGAGAGTCCCTTGGCCTGCAAGGAAATCAAACCCGTCAACCCTAACGGAAATCAATCCTGATTATTCACTAGAAGGACTGACATTGTAGCTGAAACTCCAGTTCTTTGTCCACCTGATGCAAAGAACTGACTCATTGGAAAAGATTCTGATGCTGGCAAGGAATGAAGGCCAGAGGAGAAGGAGATGACAGAGGATGAGATGGTTGGATGGCATCGGGGATTCGATGGACTTGAGTTTCAGCAAGCTCTGGGAGTTGGTGATGGACAGGGAAGCCTGGTGTGCTGCAGTCCATGGGGCTGCACAGAGTCATGTCGGGAGCCACGTCAGGCGTTACTGACAAAATGGAGGCACGGCCCAAAGCCCCTCTCTTTCTCCCACAAGCACGGACCTGGGATGAAGCAGTTGGGCCTTGTGATTCTGACTTTTTCTTTCCTCTCCTTGGCTGAGTTGACTACAAAGGAACATTAAGGTTCTTAATGTTCTTGAGAGGAGCACGAGAAGGCAGAAAGCCTTGTCTGCAGCTGTGCTCAGAGAAAAATTCATAAAGCTAATCCCTGACATTTGTTCAAGGACTTTTACAAAAGAGTGTTCCAGGATGAGCAAAGAGGTCAGCTTGAGGCCACGGGAGGGATTGCTATCTGAAGCCTATTTGTGAGGAAAATGTTTATGGCAAAGGCATTTACTGAATTTAGAGCTTAGAAATAATTAAATAGTTAGAAGTTAAAGATTAAAGGAATGCTGTAATGGTAGCATATTTTATTATAGCTGATAGATTTAGGAAATTTAAAGATACTAATAGCTAGAAGCCTTTTTAAGAGATAGTGAGCTCAGGATGTTAGGGGCAAATAGGATTTAGAAAGATAAGAAACAAACGGAGGAATGTAGCATGAGTTACAATATAATCACAAGTTAACGATAGGACACATTAAGAGGAAGTAGATAATAGATGGTAAAGCTGAGTCCGAGAGAATCGCTGAAGCAGGAACTCTGTTTGAAGAGCAACAATGATTTATGGAGATAATCAATCTGAATGTGATAAGAAAACTGAAAATGTCAAACTTCTGACCTAATGCTTTTGTAAAAGTATAAAAGAAAACCTTAAACTTGAAATAAATGTGCAGTCCAGGAAAACTGAGAGGCTGCGTGGTTACTCGCGGACACCATCCCTCCCTTCAGATTGAATCCCTGGCTGCTGGAGCTGGACTCTGGCAGAGTCGGGCACAACTGAACGACTGAAAAGAACTGATTGCAATAGGGAGAATGTTTTGAACACACGTTCTTAACATGTCTCAAAATGGAAGAGAAAATGATATTTCTTTAACATGAAAGGATAAGCAGGGTGAGCAACAACTCTGTGTGTGTGTGTGTGTGTGTGAGTTTGTGTATCTGTGTGTGTGTGTGTATGTGTGTGTGTGTGTGTGTGTCTGTGAGAGATGGGGCAAGAGGTGGGGATGGATGAACAGACAGCTTGATGGAGCAGTGTGACAGGAAGTGTTTCTTTCTGTAGTGAGCTGATTCTTAGAATGAGCTGTTAAGGGAGCCAGAAAGGTCTGACGCTTAGTGCTTGCTCAAGCTTGGGGGAAAGCTGAAGTTCAGAGGAGAGAAGGTTGGTTAAAGCTTAGCCAAGCCAAATCAGTGGGTATATTATGGATGACTGTGAGCACTTGGCCAGTCTCTGCTGTTGTTTAAGAGAGGCAAAGTCAGCCCTTAGACAGTATTGTTGTTACCAAAATTGCCAGTCCATGTGCTTGATGCAGAATGAGGCCCATCAAAACTTAAGGTTTGAGTTTGGGACAGGGAAAGGTTTATTACAGATTCATACAAGGATGAGGGTGGCTCTTGCCCTAAGAACCCAAAGTTACTGAACGTGTTCAGTAAGTATGTTTAACAGCAAAGGTTAGAGAAAGTTGTGGTAAGTTGTTTGAGACTTCGTGGTGTCACACCCTTTGTGCTTAAGGTTAGGTCATGGTCAGGTAATGATGTTCCTAAATATCTCTATCAGATGGATGTCATTTTCTGTCCTGACAAGAGAGGGCAAAGTCTCAAGGAACAACTTTCCCCATGAAATGTCCCATCCTGGTCAAACAGAAACAGGTTTCAATTGGCAGCTCCTTCAGGGCAAGCTTCCCATATTCTACCCAGCTCTCATCCTCGATGGAGCCAGGTACCCAACACAATAGGTCCTGTCTCCTCAAGCTGTCCAACTGAGGAGACCAGTTCTCACAGACTGAGACCCAGAAAGATGGCCACCTGCTATTAAGTTGCAGAGACAGGGATGGGGGAAGAGGTTCACCGCTCCTCACGGCCTGGGCCAAGGCTAGTGGAGGGACTTAGTGAGGGCTCTGAATCACTAAAGGATGTAGTCCCCAGTCTATTCCCTGGGACCATCCAGCTCACCCACTGGCGCAACGTTGGGTGATCTCCAGGCCCTCCAAAAGCATGCCAGAATCTCTCTTCTCTCACTTTCCACCTGATGACCACCACACCACCCTTACTTAATCACTTCCCCAATGGTCCCTCATTGACAGTAACTGTGGGCAGGGCCTACTGAGGTGTTAATCAATAGCTGAGCAGGACGATGAATGGCCACTCCTTGACAGTTGGCGGCTTGTAAATGGGGCCACCTGAGGCACCAAGCAAGGCTGAGCCACACCTGTTGCCTAGGAACAGGGTGGGTTGAAAAGAAGCACACCAATGGCGAACTGCACAGGGCTGTGCTCACTCTGCTCTGTTACACTGTGCATAGAATAAGAATCACTGTGAGGTTAAGGTTTGTCAAAGTCGTTCTCAAGGTGGGCTGGCTTTCACATTCTTGTTGGCTTTGAAATATTAGCTATGCTATATGCAGCACATGTGATCACGTGGCAGCTGTGGGAGGGGCGTATAGATGAGCACGGCTCACAGGCATGCCTGGCAATACAATGAAAAGAATGATGTACCAAAGTTAAAGAAGCCTGTGAAATCAAATCCTGATTAGGAACAGAGTCAATTAAACAGAGTAAAGCACACTGGACCCAATGTCTACTTAGGTAACAGAGCAGCATGAGCACAGCCCTTAGCAGGTAGCCATTGCTGTGCCTGATGACTCCACATCCTGTTACTAAGCAACCGGTCTTGCCTAGCAATTGGACAGTGCAACCCTGGGCCCTGCCCATAAGCAACCAACTATCAATGAGGTACCTACTGGTACTTCTCCTGCTCAGCTATTGGTCAGCTCCACAGTGGGCCCTATCTGATGATCACTGTCAATGTGGGCCCACTGGGGAAGTGACTCACTCAAGAGTTAGGGGCAGAGTGGTAAACGGACTCTTGCCTTTGGGCACCTTCCTTTTCTTTTCTTCATTTTTTTGTAAATCGGGAATGTATTTCTGGTAGATGGGGCAAGGTGAGTTTCCCTCCTCAATATGAGAGTTGAAGTGTCCCCAACAATATTAGTGGAGGAGGCATTTAACACTTTCTTTGCTCTGAAGTGTAATCTTATGGAGACGGTGTATAGATCTTGGGGCAACGGACTGAAGATGCACCAAGCCTTGGGGTCTCTAAAGCTCATTGGAGTAGAAAAAACTTCCAACCTGTTCTTAATTACCTGCTTGTTCTTCAGTTCCTTAAGCCCCTCAAGAACCCCTGATAGGAAGAGGGTGGTCTAAAGATGAAGTGACTAGAGGACTCTGAAGTGCTGAAATGGGATGAAAAGTGTTTGGCAGAGGTTCATACAGGGATGGAGGGGGCAGGAGTGTGGAAGGGGGACATCCAAGTCCAAGAATAAAGGGCACTGAAGGAAAGTCTGAGGGTCATGAGAAGAAACACCATGCCCCTGAATCACCACTCCCCAGAATCAAACACACAGAGGGGTCAAGGGTGGGAAAGGTGTATCATGGCCTCCCTCAGCACCCACTAACCCATGTTGATGGGCACAGTGGTACATTGTGATGTCTAAGACCCCAAAGCCACCATTGGCTGGGGGAGTGCCTAGCTGACCAATCAGAGTGAAGGGTGTGGCTCCTCATTGTCCTGGGAAGGTATATATAGGGAGGTCAGAGGCAGAGATTCTGGGTTAGGCCACTTCGTGGTGTCATCATGGCTACGGTAACCAGGAAGCCACGGCAGCCAAGAAGAGTTGCAGTGCGGTTTGCTTCCAGCATGAAAGGAAGAAAGAAGACCCTTTGGCAACGGAGATACAGAGGCAGTGTCAAGGTAAGATGATTCCATCGACACTCCCCAGGTTCTCCATTGACTTTGGTGCCCAAGACCTCTACACTGCCCTTGCCTGGCGCAAAAGTCCTCATCAGGCCACCTCCCTTTTCATGAAATCTCCCTTCCAACTCAGTTGTTATACTCTTTCCTCAAAACTCATACCCTTCTTTTGTCTTTCAAGGCACGAAATATGACCGTGAGCGTCAGAAGACCTCTAAAAGGAACCTTGAGAAAGAAAATCCGATCGTACGCCACTCCGTCGAAGAAGGTGAAGAAAACAAGAGAAGCAAACTCTTTTCTCCGTTCCTGTGCACGTGAGAACCTGAACCAAAGCCGCAAAAGGTACCAAACTAGGAGTCAGAGTCAAAGAAGGAGGCAGAATCAAAAGAGAAGTTAAGCTCAGCCACCCCAGAATGAGAGACCCTGGAGAAGTACAACCTGGGCAGCCAGTAACTGAATAGAAAAGGTCAGACAGTTTAGAATTGTGTCTCCAGTGGTCTGCTTTCTTAGCAATGGTTAACCAGGAAAAGACTGACTCTCACACTAACATAGTAAACTGATGGCTGCGATTAAAATAAACATCGAATGGTGAGAAGATGATATTTGTGTGTGTGTGAATTTTCTGATGGGAAGGGAGGGAAGGAAGAAAAGAGGTGGGCACCTGAGTGGGGAGGGGTGCGCGGTCCCGAGAGATTGGGGGACAGACCCTGAGGTCCCCAGTTAGCCAGAGAGGAGAGGCCTGGACTGGGTCAGGAGTCTGCACTGAAGATGGCGAACCCTGCTTAGCAATTGATCTCAGCGGCAAGGAGTAGTGGTGTGGTGTTACTGCCATTGTTTGGGGTGTGGAATGACATTAGGGTCTAGATTGCCAGAACCCAGATGGGAAGAGGGTTTCACATGGGGATGGTGAATGTCATAGTTCCCCTGAGAGAGGCAGGCAGAAATCACATCCTGGCCACTTATGTCATAATGGGCTTTGTTGCATCACTCACCTTTGCTGTCAGCTAAAGGTGCTCAGGAGGCACAAAATGCTGATACAACTGAAACCCACAACCAGCACTCCCAAAGATTAAAATAATGTTTGGAGGGAACAGACCAAATATCACTTAGGCCACTGTTTTCCTAAGAAATTGGTGAGAGCAGTGTGTTCCCAAGGGCAGGGCAGTGGAGGTGGCCCAATCCCGGTGCAGAAGACAAACAGGATCACCACACACAGATAATCTTTTTGGGTGGTGGGCACCATGCAGTTTGTGGGATCTTAGTTCCCTGACCAGGGATTGAACCGGTTCCCCTTCCAGTGAAAGCATGGAGTCCTAACCCCTGGACAGCCAGAGAAGTCAGGACAAAGACTTTTGATACAAGTATTAACATGAGACTGAGTAAAAG
The DNA here is from genome assembly GCF_032405125.1 of Capricornis sumatraensis. Lineage (NCBI taxonomy): Eukaryota > Metazoa > Chordata > Mammalia > Artiodactyla > Bovidae > Capricornis > Capricornis sumatraensis. Next base: position 59,894,629 of record NC_091092.1, on the reverse strand, counting down.
CTGGTCTTATATGAATCATCATCCCCTAGTATTTCTAAATAACTAAAGTCGTCAAACCTTCTTCCCAAAAAAAATCTTTTGTAGTCCAAGCTCTGCAAGTTTTTGTGGTTTAAATATAAGAGTATGGGGTATCTCATTTGAAGGCAAATTGGAAGTGGTCAAACAAGAGATGGCAAGGGTGAACGTCGACATTCTAGGAATCAGCGAACTAAAATGGACTGGAATGGGTGAATTTAACTCAGATGACCATTATATCTAGTACTGCGGGCAGGAACTCCTCAGAAGACATGGAGTAGCCATCATAGTCAACAAAAGAGTCCGAAATGCAGTACTTGGACGCAATCTCACAAATGACAGAATGATCTCTGTTCGTCTCCAAGGCAAACCATTCAATAGCACAGTTATCCAAGTCTCTGCCCCAAGCAGTAACGCTGAAGAAACTGAAGTTGAACGGTTTTATGAAGACCTACAAGACCTTTTAGAACGAACCCCCCAAAAAGATGTCCTTTTCATTAGAGGGGTCTGGAATGCAAAAGTAGGAAGTCAAGAAACACCTGGAGCAACAGGCAAATTTGGCCTTGGAGTGCAGAATGAAGCAGGGCAAAGACTAATAGAGTTTCGCCAAGAAAATGCACTGGTCACAGCAAATACCCTCTTCCAACAACACAAGTAAGACTCTACACATGGACATCACCAGATGGTCAACACCGAAATCAGATTGATTATATCCTTTGCCGCCAAAGATGGAGAAGCTCTATACAGTCAACAAAAACAAGACCAGGAGCAGACTGTGGCTCAGGTCATGAACTCCTTATTACCAAATCCAGACTCAAATGGAAGAAAATAGGGAAAAACCACTAGAGCATTCAGGTATGACTTCAATAAAATCCCTTATGCTTATGCAGTGGAAGTGAGAAATAGATTTAAGGGCCCAGATCTGATAGATAGAGTGCCTGATGAACTATGGAATGAGGTTGGTGACATTGTACAGGAGGCAGGGATCAAGACCACCCCCATGGAAAAGAAATGCAAAAAAGCACAATGGCTGTCTGGGGAGGCCTTACAAATAGCTGTGAAAAGAAGAGGAGCAAAAAGCAAAGGAGAAAAGCAAAGATATAAGCATCTGAATGCAGAGTTGGTGATGGACAGGGAGGCCTGGCGTGCTGTGACTCATGGGGTCACAAAGAGTCGGACACGACTGAGCGACTGAAGCGAACTAACGGGGAAACACACATGACACCAAAGAATTTATGTCTATTTTTGCCATTAAATAAAGCAAATGCAGACTAATGTGAGAAGGAACTGTATTTGACACGACAATGGTGAGAGGGCCATCGCCCACACAGCAAAAGTAATGGTGAAAATTCTCCAAGATAAGCTTCAACAGTACGTAGACCAAGAACATTCCGATGTTTAAGCTGCATTGAGAAAAGGCAGAGGAACAAGAGATGCAATTGCCAACATCGGTTGGTTCATAGAAAAAGCAAGAGACATCCAGAGAAACATCTACTTCTGCTTTGCCAACTATGCCACAGCATTTGACTGGTGGATCACATCAAATTGTGGGCAATACTCAAAGAGATCGGTATACCTGACCAACTTCCCTGACTCTTGAGAAATCTGTATGCACGTCAAGAAGCAACATTTAGAACTGGACATGGAACAATGACTGGTTCCAAACTGGGAAAGGAGTACATCAAGGCTGTACATTGTAACCTTGCTTACTTAACTTAGATTCAGAGTACATCATGTAAATATCAGATTGGATGAAGCAAAAGATGGAATGAAGATTGCCAGGAGAAATATGAATAAATTCAGAAATGCAGACAACACCACGCTTAAGGCAGAAAGCATAAAGAAACCAAAGACCATCTTGATGAGGGTGAAAGAGGATAGAGAGAAAGCTAACTTAAATCAACATCCGAAAAACCAAGGTCATGGCATCCGGTCCAATCATGTTATGGCAAATAGAGGGGGAGACAATGGAAACAGTGACAGACTTTATTTTCGTGGGCTTCAACATCACAGCAGATGCTGACTGCAGCCATGAAATTAAAAGTCACTTGCTCCATGGAAGAAAAGCCATGACTGACCCAGAAAGCATATCAAAAAGCAGAGACATCACTTTGCTGCCAGAGGTCCGTATGTCAAAGTGAAGGTTGTTTCAGTAGCCATATATGGATGTGATTGTTAAACCATAAAGACAGCTGAGGACTGAATAATTGATGCTTTTGAACTGTGGTGGTAGAGAAGATTTCTTGAGAGTCCCTTGGCCTGCAAGGAAATCAAACCCGTCAACCCTAACGGAAATCAATCCTGATTATTCACTAGAAGGACTGACATTGTAGCTGAAACTCCAGTTCTTTGTCCACCTGATGCAAAGAACTGACTCATTGGAAAAGATTCTGATGCTGGCAAGGAATGAAGGCCAGAGGAGAAGGAGATGACAGAGGATGAGATGGTTGGATGGCATCGGGGATTCGATGGACTTGAGTTTCAGCAAGCTCTGGGAGTTGGTGATGGACAGGGAAGCCTGGTGTGCTGCAGTCCATGGGGCTGCACAGAGTCATGTCGGGAGCCACGTCAGGCGTTACTGACAAAATGGAGGCACGGCCCAAAGCCCCTCTCTTTCTCCCACAAGCACGGACCTGGGATGAAGCAGTTGGGCCTTGTGATTCTGACTTTTTCTTTCCTCTCCTTGGCTGAGTTGACTACAAAGGAACATTAAGGTTCTTAATGTTCTTGAGAGGAGCACGAGAAGGCAGAAAGCCTTGTCTGCAGCTGTGCTCAGAGAAAAATTCATAAAGCTAATCCCTGACATTTGTTCAAGGACTTTTACAAAAGAGTGTTCCAGGATGAGCAAAGAGGTCAGCTTGAGGCCACGGGAGGGATTGCTATCTGAAGCCTATTTGTGAGGAAAATGTTTACGGCAAAGGCATTTACTGAATTTAGAGCTTAGAAATAATTAAATAGTTAGAAGTTAAAGATTTAAGGAACGCTGTAATGGTAGCATATTTTATTATAGCTGATAGATTTAGGAAATTTAAAGATACTAATAGCTAGAAGCCTTTTTAAGAGATAGTGAGCTCAGGATGTTAGGGGCAAATAGGATTTAGAAAGATAAGAAACAAACGGAGGAATGTAGCATGAGTTACAATATAATCACAAGTTAACGATAGGACACATTAAGAGGAAGTAGATAATAGATGGTAAAGCTGAGTCCGAGAGAATCGCTGAAGCAGGAACTCTGTTTGAAGAGCAACAATGATTTATGGAGATAATAAATCTGAATATGATAAGAAAACTGAAAATGTCAAACTTCTGACCTAATGCTTTTGTAAAAGTATAAAAGAAAACCTTAAACTTGAAATAAATGTGCAGTCCAGGAAAACTGAGAGGCTGCGTGGTTACTCGCGGACACCATCCCTCCCTTCAGATTGAATCCCTGGCTGCTGGAGCTGGACTCTGGCAGAGTCGGGCACAACTGAACGACTGAAAAGAACTGATTGCAATAGGGAGAATGTTTTGAACACACGTTCTTAACATGTCTCAAAATGGAAGAGAAAATGATATTTCTTTAACATGAAAGGATAAGCAGGGTGAGCAACAACTCTCTGGGTGTGTGTGTGTGTGTGAGTTTGTGTATCTGTGTGTGTGTGTGTATGTGTGTGTGTGTGTGTGTGTGTGTGTCTGTGAGAGATGGGGCAAGAGGTGGGGATGGATGAACAGACAGCTTGATGGAGCAGTGTGACAGGAAGTGTTTCTTTCTGTAGTGAGCTGATTCTTAGAATGAGCTGTTAAGGGAGCCAGAAAGGTCTGACGCTTAGTGCTTGCTCAAGCTTGGGGGAAAGCTGAAGTTCAGAGGAGAGAAGGTTGGTTAAAGCTTAGCCAAGCCAAATCAGTGGGTATATTATGGATGACTGTGAGCACTTGGCCAGTCTCTGCTGTTGTTTAAGAGAGGCAAAGTCAGCCCTTAGACAGTATTGTTGTTACCAAAATTGCCAGTCCATGTGCTTGATGCAGAATGAGGCCCATCAAAACTTAAGGTTTGAGTTTGGGACAGGGAAAGGTTTATTACAGATTCATACAAGGATGAGGGTGGCTCTTGCCCTAAGAACCCAAAGTTACTGAACGTGTTCAGTAAGTATGTTTAACAGCACAGGTTAGAGAAAGTTGTGGTAAGTTGTTTGAGACTTCGTGGTGTCACACCCTTTGTGCTTAAGGTTAGGTCATGGTCAGGTAATGATGTTCCTAAATATCTCTATCAGATGGATGTCATTTTCTGTCCTGACAAGAGAGGGCAAAGTCTCAAGGAACAACTTTCCCCATGAAATGTCCCATCCTGGTCAAACAGAAACAGGTTTCAATTGGCAGCTCCTTCAGGGCAAGCTTCCCATATTCTACCCAGCTCTCATCCTCGATGGAGCCAGGTACCCAACACAATAGGTCCTGTCTCCTCAAGCTGTCCAACTGAGGAGACCAGTTCTCACAGACTGAGACCCAGAAAGATGGCCACCTGCTATTAAGTTGCAGAGACAGGGATGGGGGAGAGGTTCACCGCTCCTCACGGCCTGGGCCAAGGCTAGTGGAGGGACTTAGTGAGGGCTCTGAATCACTAAAGGATGTAGTCCCCAGTCTATTCCCTGGGACCATCCAGCTCACCCACTGGCGCAACGTTGGGTGATCTCCAGGCCCTCCAAAAGCATGCCAGAATCTCTCTTCTCTCACTTTCCACCTGATGACCACCACACCACCCTTACTTAATCACTTCCCCAATGGTCCCTCATTGACAGTAACTGTGGGCAGGGCCCACTGAGGTGTTGATCAATAGCTGAGCAGGACAATGAATGGCCACTCCTTGACAGTTGGCGGCTTGTAAATGGGGCCACCTGAGGCACCAAGCAAGGCTGAGCCACACCTGTTGCCTAGGAACAGGGTGGGTTGAAAAGAAGCACACCAATGGCGAACTGCACAGGGCTGTGCTCACTCTGCTCTGTTACACTGTGCATAGAATAAGAATCACTGTGAGGTTAAGGTTTGTCAAAGTCGTTCTCAAGGTGGGCTGGCTTTCACATTCTTGTTGGCTTTGAAATATTAGCTATGCTATATGCGGCACATGTGATCATGTGGCAGCTGTGGGAGGGGCATATAGATGAGCACGGCTCACAGGCATGCCTGGCAATACAATGAAAAGAATGATGTAGCAAAGTTAAAGAAGCCTGTGAAATCAAATCCTGATTAGGAACAGAGTATGGGATATTATTCGGTGTTAACTTTCATTTTGAAATATTTAAATAGGTTCCATTAGTAGTCAATCAACAATGCCGATATATAAGGCAGAGTCTCTACCAGAGGAATCCCGTGTCTTCAGAAAGCCTTTTAGAAACAATGAAAAGACAGAGTTTTACCATCAGCATCAAAAGAGTTGAGTTCAGATTTTAAGTTAATGATATGGTATCTTTTATTTGGACTGCAGCTCCCTGATTAAATCTTTCTTGCACTTTAACTCCTGAGAGACACACTTGATGATTCAAAGTCAGTCACTGAATGTGATTTAAAATCATTTAGAGTGAAGGAGACCCTGGGTTTGTGGTCCTTTCAAAGGAAGTGGGAGAACTATCATTCCTGCCTGCTGAAAATTAATCAGTTAAAGCAGCTACCACGATGATATGGACAGAGAGACCTTATGTCTATCTATAGGTCGGTGCTGTGATTCCAGATCTGTATATATTATCACCATTTAACACTAGCACACTTTAATGCCCTGTTGTGGGACTTACTGAAATACTTGCTGTTCAGTTCAGTTCAGTCACTCAGTTGTCTCCAAATCTTTGCAACCCCATGAATCACAGCCCGCCAGGCCTCCCCGTCCATCACCAACTCCCAGAGTTTACTCAGACTCATGTCCATTGAGTCAGTGATGCCATCCAGCCATCTCATCCTCGGTCGTCCCCGTCTCCCCCTGCCCCCAATCCCTCCCAGCATCAGAGTCTTTTCCAATGAGTCAACTCTTCGCATGAGGTGGCCAAAGTACTGGAGTTTCAGCTTGAGCATCATTCCTTCCAAAGAAATCCCAGGGCTGATCTCCTTCAGAATGGACTGGTTGGAACTCCTTGCAGTCCAAGGGACTCTCGAGAGTCTTCTCCAAGACCACAGTTCATAAGCATCATTCTTTGGTGCTCAGCTTTCTTCACAGTCCAACTCTCACATCCATACATGACCACAGGAAAAACCATAGCCTTGACGAGACGGACCTTAGTCGGCACAGTAATGTCTCTGCTTTTGAATATGCTATCTAGGTTGGTCATAACTCTTCCTCCAAGGAGTAAGCGTCTTTTAATTTCATGGCTGCAGTCACCATCTGCAGTGATTTTGGAGCCCCCCAAAATAAAGTCTGACACTGTTTCCACTGTTTCCCCATAACTTGCTGTTAGCAGAAGGTAACAGATTGCTAGGCCTGAAGAGCTGAAAGTGAAAGTTGCTCAGTTGTGTCCGACTGTTGGTGACCCCATGGACTATACAGTCCATGGAATTCTCCAGGCCAGAATACTGGAGTGGGTATCCTTTCCTTACTCCAGGGGATCTTCCCAACCCTGGGATCAAACCCAGGTCTCCCACATTGCAGGCGGATTCTTCAGCAGCTGAGCCACAAGGGAAGCCAAGGAATACTGGAGTGGGTAGCTGATCCCTTCTCCAGCACATCTTCCCTACCCAAGAATTGAACTGATGTCTCCAGCTTTGCAGGCAGAATCTTTCCCAACTGAGTTATCAGGAAAGTCCTGAGGTGGACCAAAAGTGGATGCTAGAGGCCCTTGTTTCCCTAAAGTGGCACTGGTATATATTTTAATATCCATGGATATACTGCCACCTTGCAGAGAGAAGTGAGGATGCATAGAGTTTAAAAAGGATCCAAAGACACTTAGGGTTAAAAGAGAAAAACATAAATAATAAGTCATGAGTTGAGAAAGGGTATGTCCAAGTAGATCAACAACAATAAATCAATATCAGATGCCTGTAGCTCTCCTGGGAAAGGACGGTATATTGTGATTCAGACATGTCAAGTCCTATTGCAAAAGCTGTGTTTTATTGGAGGGGGGGGGTTTGCTCATTAGCACTTTCAAAGAGTAGTAGAAACTTTTATACTTCCACTTATACAGGTTCCCTATGAATAGATGCCAACTGACCTCTCTAGCTGTGTCCATAACAACCTCTATTGACTAATACAATGATTTCCCCAAGACCTTCTACTTTCCTCTATGCCTGTGTCCATCCTATCTTCTGTGACTCAGAAACTAGCAACCATCTGAGGCCAGCCTAATGGTCACCTCCAAAGGAAATTTTCTTAATCATTCTCTTGAGTATTAATTTTTTCACGTTCTCTAATCAGTTGCAGTTTATTACATGCAGCTTGTATAATAGATTTTTGAGTATGTATCTTATCAGACATGCATGCCAGAGAGGTAAACGGATTAGAAATCAACAGTGTGGTGACATAAAATATTATCAGAAGTTGGATTATCTAAGACTGTAAGGGAGAGAATCACTCTCTTCTGCCAAGTATGTCTAAGAATCTGTTTGAAAATATAGTAAAAACCATAAAGTAGAGAGTGGATCAGAAGTCAAAGGAGCTTAAATGAGAAGCTTATTTTATCATTAGTCAAGAGGAACTCTATGTCTTTATATTAAGACCACCCAATTGCATGACACCAAATGCAAAAGCCAAAGCAGTGCCCATGGATTCATGATAAGAGCACAATACTGCTGGCCCAGAGGCTTCTCTTGCTTGGCAGAGGTCAAGAGCAAATCTATATGCCAAGTGTCAGAACCCATCTGCCCAGGATCACATCCGCATATCAGCCAGAATCAAGTGGGAGTCCCCAAACTTTACATGCTCCTGGCCAAGTCCCTCACCCCAGTGCCTTTCCTATAGGCCTGTCACTCATTTCTGCCTTGAGATGGTCATGATTAAATTTCACCTCACCATCTCTTCAATTAATCGCCGTGGGCAAGTAGAAATCTGAATGCAGAAGTTTGAAATTGAACCCTTACCTTATACCATATAAAAAACTAAACTCAGAGTTGATTAAAGATTTAAATGCAAGATCTGAAACTTATAAATCAACTAGAAGAAAACATCCTGGAGAAGTTGTAAACATTGGTCTTAGATGTGATTTTAGGTATGTGACACCGAAAGCATAGGCAACAAAAGCAAAAATAGAAAAGTAGGACTACTTCAAACGATTAAACTGCCTCCCCCAAAGAACATCAAAAACACATCCACATAGAAGCCAAACTGATGGTTACCAAATGGGAAGTTGGGGGGGAGGGATACATTGGGAGTTGGGGATTAACATATATATAGACACCACTATTTATAAAATAGATAACCAACAAGGATCTACTACAAAACCACAGACAACTCTGTGAGACATTCTGTAACAACATAAATGGAAAAAGAATTTGTAAAGGAATAGCCATATGTATGCGCCTGTGCAAGCTCCATTGCTTCAGATGTGCCCTACTCTTTGTGACCCTATGGACTGTAGCCTGCTAGGCTCCTCTGTCCATGAGATTCTCCAGGCAAGAATACTGGAGTGGCTTGTCATGACCCTCTGAGTATATCTTCCCAACCCAGGGATTGAAACCACATCTCCTTCATTGCAGGCTGATTCTTTAACAACTTAGTCAAGTGGGAAGCCCAAATACATGTATATGTAAAGCTGAATCACTTTGCTGTACACCTAAAACACAACGTGGTAAATCAAATATACTCGAATTAAAAAAAAAAAGAAAAAAAGAATACATCATCATGTAGAACAATTAGTTCAAAAAACTAATCGGAAAATGCAGAAAGATTCTTAAACCTACTCTCAAAGAAAGATTGACAGGGAATAGGATAGAAAGGGAAAAGGATCATTCAAGTCCTGACCTGTGCCCATGGGAGAGGACTCAGAATATAAGGGAAATTACACGGTTGGAGATATGCCCTGGGTGTGAGTGGTTCAAGCCATATATTGGACACACAAGTCCTGGGGTCTGACACAGGGAAGAGAAACACCCTTAGCTGGTTGCAGGGCCATGTGGACTATGAGGAGGCCTGTGGGAAGCCTGGACTCACCCTCCAGGAGCATGTGCTCAGGGGCTTGCTCCCAAGCCACAATGAAGAGGACAGATTGAGACCGCATTTGTGGATGCCTGTTTTCCCCACAACTGCCCACCCCTACACACGCCCTGCTTACTTCGTGTGGCTGCTCTGCACTGGAGCAGGGGCGTCCATGATGAGGCAGAGAGCTGGGATGTGGGAAACAGAGGTGCATCTGGCCCAGGGCGGCATCTGGGTGGGAGAGCCGGGGCCATGCTCATGGAGGGCACTTACATAGGCAGCGTATCAGGAGAAGTCCTGACCTCTGATGGAGGCCTGACTGCCACAGAAAATGACCCAGTACGTGCCCAGAGCCCATGAGGGCCTCACCTGCCCAATAGCACCCCTCTTCAACAGGGCAGGGGTAGCAAAGGCTGGGGGAAGTGATCAGCTGTGAGGGACCAAGAGGTCTAAGACCAGAAGCTATGTTTAAGCAGGGCAGGAGACGCTACTGCTGATGCTGGCACAGATGGTGAGTTGGAGGTAGCCTGGACCTCTGTAAGCAGCCAGCCTGTAGATTTGCTCCTTTCTTTTTCCTAACCAGAATATGCTCCTCTTGTCCCTCTGTGGCAAGGGTTGCAGTGCTGGGAGAGGAGAGTGTACATACTTGAGAGAACATAGCCATATCTGGCCTGACTTGCAGGGCTTCTGCTCCAGAAATTTGAGACCCCACCCTACCCCCCATAGGACAGTGAAAGCCACTGAGAAAAAGAAGTCTGTGCCTCATATCTGTCTTCAGACCTGGCAGTGCCAAACTTCCCAGGCGATAGCTCCTGGCACACCCTAAGGAAAGGTATGGCTTGTCAATCTAATCCTGCCCCACCCCCACTCCCAGCTGAATATGGTACAGACTGCACGGTGATGCTCCCCCTTACAACCCTTCAAGACCATAATAGATAACTGATGCACTTAAAATCAGAGAGGCAGGGAGAAATGGGAAGACAGAAGGACTGGTCTCCATTGAAAGACTGAGAGAAAGTCAGTTCAGTCGGTCAGTCGTGTCTGATTCTTTGCGACCCCATGAACCACAGCATGCCAGGCCTCCCTGTCCATCACCAACTCCCGGAGTCCACCCAAACCCATGTCCACTGAGTTGGTGATGCCTTCTAACCATCTTATCCTCTGTCGTCCCCTTCTTCTCCTGCCCTCAATCTTTCCCAGCATCAGGGTCTTTTCCAATGAGTTAGCTCTTCTCGTCCATCAGGTGGCCAAATTTTTGGAGTTTCAGTTTCAACATCAGTCTTTCCAATGAACACCCAGGGCAGATACCCTTGCGTATGGACTTGTTGGATCTCCTTGCGGTCCAAGGGACTCTCAAGAGTCTTCTCCAACACCACAGTTCAAAAGTATTAATTCTGTGGCACTCAGCATTCTTTATAGTCCAACTCTCACATCCATAAATGACCACTGGAAAAACCATAGCCTTGATTAGACAGAACTTTGTTGGCAAAGTAATGTCTCTGCTTTTTATTTTTTTATTGTTAATATAAATTTATTTATTTTAACTGGAGGCTAATTACTTTACAATATTGTATTGGTTTTGCCATACATCAACAGCTGGAAGTTTACGGTTCACATATTACTGAAGCCTGGTTTGGAGAATTTTGAGAAATACTTTACCAGCATGTGAGATGAGTGCAATTGTACTGTAGTTTGAACCTCTGACCAAACAACTAAATAACAGATAAATAATTAACTAGGTAAAGAGTCCAAATTTAGTAATAATCATGCTAACTGAACTAGAAAAACCAGGCAAACATAGTGAAAATTCTAACAAGAAAACAGAACATATAAAAAAAAAAGCCAGACAGAACTTAAGAATACATTAACAGAAAGTAAAAACAAACGGGAATTAACAGCAGACCTGACAATAACACAAGAGTAAATAATAATGGAAATCACCAATCAGAATAGTTAAAAAAAAAAAGAGAACAATTTAGGAGACCTATGGATAACATTAAGCTAATTAGCATTCTTATTATAGGTGTCTCAAAAGAACAAAAGAGAGAAAAGATGGTAAATTGTATTTGATGAAATTATGGCTGAAAACTTCCCAAACCAGAAGATAGTACAGAAATCACATGGGGTACCAAATAAAATAAACCAAAACAAACCCAAATTAAGATACAGTATAATTAAAACAGCAGGAGTTAGAAATAAAGAGAATTTCTAAAGGCAGCAAGAGAAATCACAGAATCACATAAAAGGGAAACCCGTAAGGCTCTCTGCTAAATTTTGTATAGATACCTTGAAGGCCAGAGTGAGTGGCATTATATATTGATATTTAAAGTGTTGAAAGAGAAATACTTACAACCTGAATATCTACCCAGTAAGATTATCATTCAGAATTGAAAGAGAGATAAAGTGCTTCTCAGACAAGCAAAAATTAAGAGTTTATCAATACTAAACTAACCCTGAAATAAATGTTAGAGGATCTTCTCTAAATAGAAAAGAAGAAAGAATTTGTGGGAGAGGAAGAATTCCACTAGTTAAGACACTAGCCAAGATATGAAAGCAAACCGAATGCTCATCAACAGATAATTGAATAGAGAAGCGGTATTATATACACAGATGCATGCACACACACACACACACAGAGAATGGGATATTACTCAGTCACAAAAAAGAATGAAAATTTGCTATTTGCAACACTATGGATGGACTTTTGAGGAAATGTCCTTAGTAAAATAAGTCAAATTAGAGAAAGAGGAAGACAAATACTCCGTAATATCATCTGCATGTAGAATCTAAAAATGGAACAAACTAGAGAATGTAACAAAGAAGAAGCTGGCTTAAAACTCAACAGTGAAAAAAATAGGAAGATCATGGCATCTGGTCCCATCCCTTCATGGCAAATAGATGGGGAAACAATGGAAACAGTGACAGAATTTATTTTCTTGGGCTCACAATCACTCAATATGGTGTCTGCAGCCATGCAACTAAAAGACACATGCTCCTTGGAAGAAAAAATAGAACAAACCTAGACAGCATATTAAAAAGCAGAGACATTATTTTGCCAACAAAGCTCCATATAGTCAAAGTTATGGCTTTTCCAGTAGTTATGTATGGATGCAAGAGTTGCAGCATAAAGAAAGCTGAGCACCAAAGAAATGATGGTTTTGAACTGTAGTGTTGAGGAAGACTCTTCAGAGTCCCTTGGACAACAAGGAGATCCAACCAGTCCATCCTAAGGGAATCAGGCTTGAATATTCATTGGAAGGACCGAAGCTGAAGCTGAAGCTCTAGTACTTTGGCCAACTGATGCAACGAACTGACTGATTGGAAAAGACCCTGATGCTGGAAAGCCTGAAGTCTGAGGAGAAGGGGACAACAGAGGATGAGATGGTTGATTGGCATCACTGACTTGATGGACATGAGTTTGAGCAATCTCTGTGAGTTGGTGATGGACAAGAAAGCCTGACGTGCTGCAGTCCGCGGGGTCACAGAGTCCAACACAACTGAATGACTGAACTGAACTGATAGTGATAGGGAGAATACTTTGACCACAAGTTCTTCACATGTCTCAAAATAGAACAGAAAATGATGTTTCTTTTACATGGAAGGATAACCAGGGCAAGCAGGAACACTCTGTGTGTGTGTGTGTGTGTGTGTGTGTGTGTGTGTGTGTGTGTGTGAGATGGGACAATTGGTGGGAATGGATGAGCAGACAGTATGATGGAGCAGTTTAACAGGAAGTGTTTCCCTCTGTAGTGAGATGATTCTCAGAATGAGCTCTTAAGGGAGACATAAAATTCTGAATCTTAGTGCTTTCTCAAGATTGGGGAAAAGCTGACGTTCAGAGGAGAGAAGTTTGGCTAAAGATGAGTCAAGCCAAGTCAGTGGGTATTTTATGGATAACTGTGAGCACTTGGCCAGTCTCTTCTCCATTACTTTGCACGCATTACTTTACTTTTTCATTACTTTGCCAACAATGGTTCATCTAGTCAACACTATGATTTTTCCAGTTGTCGTGTATGGATGTGAGAGTTGGGCTATAAAGAAAGCTGAGTACCGAAGAATTGATGCTTTTGAACTGTGGTGTTGGAGAAGACTTGAGGGTCTCTTGGACTGCAAGGAGATCCAACCAGTCAATCCTAAAGGAAATCAGTCCTGAATATTCATTGGAAGGACTGGTGCTGAAGCTGAAACGCCAATAATTTGGCCACCTTATGCAAAGACCTGATTCATTTGAAAAGACCCTGATGCTGGGAAATACTGAAGCCAGGAGGAGAAGCAGATGACAGATGATGAGATGGTTAGATGGCATCACCGACCCAATGGACGTGAGTTTGAGTAAGCTCTGGGAGCTGGTGATTGACAGGAAAGCCTGGTGTGCTGCAGTCCATGGTGTTGCAAAGAGTCAGAGACAACTGAGCGACTGAACTGAACTGGCCAGTCTCTGCTGTTATTTAAGAGAGGCAAAGTCTGTCCTCAGACACAATTGTTGTTACTGAAATCACAAGTCCATGTGCCTGGCACAGAATGAGACCCATGAAAACTGAACAGTAGAGTTTGGAAGAGGGAAAGGTTTATTGCAGATGCATACACGGAGCAGGGTGGCTCATGTCCTAAGAACCCAAAGTTTCAGCAAGTCCCTTTAAAAGCAAAACTGAGAGTGGAGTGTAGTTAGTTGTTGAAGACTTCTTGGTGTCAGATCTTTTGTTCCTAAGGTCAGGTCATGGTCAGGTAATGATGCTCCTGTAAATCTCTACCAGCTGAATGTTGTTCTCTGTCTTGACAAGAAAGGGAAGTCTCAAGCCACAGCTTTCACCCAGCAATATTCCAGTCCTGGTTAAGAGGAATCAGATCTCAGTCGGCAGCTCCTTCAGGGCCACTTCCCACATTCTGCCCAGCTATCATGCCTGACAGATGCAGGCGCCCTACCCAACAGGTCCTCAGTCTCCTCAGACTGTCCAAATGGGAGATCAGTTCTCAAAGACTGAGACCCAGAAAGATGGCCACTGCTAGTAGGTTGCAGAGACAGGGATGGGGGAGAGATTCACTGCTCCTCAAGGCCTGGGACAAGGCTAGTGGAGGGACTTAGTGAGGGCTCTGGAGCACTACAGGTTGTAGTCTCCAGTCTGTTCCTTGGGCCCTCCAGCTCACCCACTGGCCCAAGGTTGGGTGATCTTCAGCCCCTCCAGAAGAATGCCTGAATCTGCCTCTTCTCTCACTCTCCATCTGATGACCACCACACCACCCTTACTTAATCACTTCCCCAGTGGTCCCTCATTGACAGTAACTGTGGGCAGGGCCCACTGTGGTGCTGATCAATAGCTGTGCAGGACAACAAATGGTCACTCATTGACAATTGGCTGCTTGTGGATTGGGCTCTCTGTGGCACTAAGCAATGATTCCACAAGAAGCCGAGTAACAGGGTGCCAAGAAATGAGGCACAGCAATGGCTTTCTTCTGAGGACTGTGCTCATCCTGTTCTATTACATTATGAATAGAATAAGAATCACTTTGAGTTCAAGGTCTGTGAAAGTAGTTTTCAAGGTTGCCTGGCCTTCACATTCTTGATGCCTTTGACATATTAGCTGTACTATACGCTGAGCATGTGGTCAAGTGACAGTTGTTGGAGAGGCTTAGAGATAATCACTGGTGACAGGTATGCCTGGGAATACAATGAAAAGAATGATGAGCAAATGTTAAGTGTGTGAAACCAAAATGTGAACTTGGAATGGAGTTAATCCAAAAGATTCCAGCACACTGGACCCAAAGTGTCCTTAGGTAACAGAGTAGCACGGAGCACAGCACTTAGAAGTGAAATGAAGTGAAATCTCTCAGTCGAGTCTGACTCATGGTGACCCCATGGACTGTGCCTACCAGGCTCCTCCATCTATGGGATTTTTCAGGCAAGAATACTGGAGTGGGTTGCCATTTCCTTCTCCAGGGGATCTTCCCGTCCCAGGGATTGGACCCAGGTCTCCCACATTTTAGGCAGATGCTTTACTGTCTGAGCCACCAGGGAAGTAGCCACTGCTGTGCCTTATTACTCCGCATCCTGTTACTAGGCAACAGGTCTTTCTCCGCCATTGGTCAGTGCTTCCATGGGCCCCACCCACAGGCAACCAACTATCAATGAGGTACCTACTGGTACTTGTCCTCCTCAGCTGTTGGTCAG
Organism: Capricornis sumatraensis; assembly: GCF_032405125.1. Lineage (NCBI taxonomy): Eukaryota > Metazoa > Chordata > Mammalia > Artiodactyla > Bovidae > Capricornis > Capricornis sumatraensis. The sequence continues at coordinate 59,879,360 of NC_091092.1, read as the reverse complement.
TACCACAGTGAGCCCTGCTACTGATAACTGTCAATGAGGGGCCATAGGGAAAGTGATTCAGTCAAGAATCAGTCGTGTGAGGTGACTGGTGGTGAGCTGACTCCTGCCGTTGAACAACTTACAATTTTTTACAACAATGAGGATACATTTCTGGTAGTGGAGCAAGTTGAAGTTTCCTACTCAATATGAGAGTTAAAGCATCCCCAAAAATATTAGTGGTGGAGACTTTTGAGACTTTCTTTGCTCTGATGAGTAATCTTATGGAGACTGTGTATTGACTGTGGGGCAACAGACTGAGGATTCACCAAGTCTGAGGGTCTCTAAAGCTCATCAGAGTAGATAAAACATCCAACCTGTTCTTAATTCGCTTTTTCCACTGTACATGCTTGTTCTTAAGTGCCTTATGCCCTTCAAGAATCCTGAACAGGCAGAGAGTGGTCTAGAGATGAAGTGACCAGAGGACTCTGAAAAGCTGAAGTGCGATGGAAAGGGTTTGGCAGAGGTTCATAGAGGGATGGAGGATGCAGTAGTGTTTTATGGTGACACATAAATCAAAGGCTAAAAGGAACTGAAGGGAAATTTGAAGGTCGTGAGAAGAAGGAAGGAGGAGAAGGTGCAGGGAAATGGGAAGGTGGCAACCCACTCCAGTACTCTTGCCTGGAAAAACCCATGGATGAAGGAGCCTGGTAGGCTGCAGTCCATGGGGTTGCTAAGAGCCAGGCACGACTGAGCGACTTTACTTTCACTTTTCACTTTCATGCATTGGAGAAGGAAATGGCAACCCACTCCAGTGCTCTTGCCTGGAGAATCCTAGGGACGGGGGAGCCTGGTGGGCTACCGTCTATGGGGTCACACAGAGTCGGACACGACTGAAGCGACTTAGCAGCAGCAGCAGCAGCAGGTATTTGGTAAGTTAGTAGGCAGAGAGCCCATGTTTCTGAGGCCACTGGAATTCTAAATTGTCTTTAGCAAAAACTTTTGCCAGTTTTTAAAGATTTTGAACTGAATTAAAGTCATAATGGTAGAGCAGAGAAAGAAAAGGGAGCAAACAGAATAGAGTAAGGATTTACCCACAGGATTTGAGTCAGGAGGTTGATGGGCCTCCTAGGGTAAAGCAATTGGAGATTAATTCCCTATTGAATTAAACTCCAAGAGGATAATAGGAAGACAATTAAGGGAGGAGGCTGAGCCCTGCCCAGACTACATATCTCTCATTCCGGAAGAAATCAGGAGACCTCCCTTTGCCACACACACACAGAAAAGTCTCCTTGCAGGCTGAAAGGGGAACAATGTCAAGGGATGCTGTCTCTATCCCGATGCCTTTTTGGTAAAATCCACTTGGTTAAGAGATGTGTGAAGACAAATGAGAGGACCCTGAGATATGCCAAAATGGACTGTGAACCAGGCAAATCAGAATGATTGACCCAAAGGAAACCCAGAAACAATGCCTCATAAAAGTAATTCAAACTACCACGAGGGCACAAACTCAGGAACTCTCCCTCTGTGTCTGCCTTTGTGCCTATCCATACGTACTCTATGCTTTTCCTGTTAATAAATACTTTACTTGTTTTACTACTTTTTGTCTTTATGGGAATTCTTTTCTTCCAAGCCTAAGGTCCAGGCCCTTGTCACTGACCACTGATCTAGTGGCTAGGATCTGGTACTCTCACATCTGTGACCTGGCCTCAATCTCTAGCTGAGAACCAAAGCCCCACTTCAAGTTATTGCAGGCCCAGGCTACCAGAGATCAGATTTATTAATCAAATCAGAGATAAGACCTTCAAGGAGCCTGGAAAAAGTCCAGCTCGATTATTCCTTTGTACAGTCCCTGTCTGAAGTGCCAAAAATATTTCCTCCCCCAATTCCCCTTAGGTGAGTTGAGGAAAACTACTAGAGTCTTCATACTGAAGAGTAGGGAAAGTTTCCTGTTCAAGAGTTAAGGAATGAGTCCTCACTCAAAATGCCAAAGAAAAACTTCTTTATTCAAAAGTATTAAAATAATTCCTTATTATGCTGTAACAGACTTGACTTCCAGAGCACTGCTTGGATTCCCAAATTCATGAACAAGAGAGTTCAAAGGATCTGCAAGGTGCAGTTAGTTATCTGGCCAGGAATGACAGAGTCCCATATGGAAAGTCCAATCCTGATCCAACTCCTAGCCATATGAAACTGTCAAAAGAAAAAAAAAAAAATCCAGACTTAAGTCAGAAAGACTTCAGTCAAAATGACCATTGCAATAGGGAAAATCCACTGACCACAAAAGCTGCAGGCATCTCAAAATCAAACAGAAAAGGGTTTAAAAAAAAAATAGAGGGATAAGTAGGACTAACAGTAACTTTGCTGGAGTGTGAGGCGATTGTGGGGGTGAGAAGGCAGCATGAGTAGGGCAGTTTAACAGGAAATGATTGTTGTGTGTACAGCCAGCAGTGAGTTGCATCTTCAGTTCAGCTCAGTCGCTCAGTCGTGTCCGACTCCTTGGGACCCCATGAATCACAGCACGCCAGGCCTCCCTGTCCATCACCATCTCCCGGAGTTCACTCAGATTCACGTCCACTGAGTCCGTGATGCCATTCAGCCACCTCATCCTCTGTCGTCCCCTTCTCCTCCTGCCCCCAATCCCTCCCAGCATCAGAGTCTTTTCCAATGAGTCAACACTTCGCATGAAGTGGCCAAAGTACTGGAGCTTCAGCTTTAGCATCATTCCTTCCAAAGAAATCCCAGGGCTGATCTCCTTCAGAATGGACTGGTTGGGTCTCCTTGCAGTCCAAGGGACTCTCAAGAGTCTTCTCCAACACCACACTTCAAAAGCATCAATTCTTCGGTGCTCAGCCTTCTTCACAGTCCAACTCTCACATCCATACATGACCACAGGAAAAACCATAGCCTTGACTAGACGGACCTTAGTCAGCAAAGTAATGTCTCTGCTTTTGAATATGCTCTCTAGGTTGGTCATAAATTTTCTTCCAAGGAGTAAGCGTCTTTTAACTTCATGGCTGCAATCATCATCTGCAGTGATTTTGGAGTCGCCCAAAATAAAGTCTGACACTGTTTCCACTGTTTCCCTATCTATTTCCCATGAGGTGATGGGACCAGATGCCATTATCTTCGTTTTCTGAATGTTGAGCTTTAAGCCAGCTTTTTCGCTCTCCTCTTTCACTTTCATCAAGAGGCTTTTTAGCTCCTCTTCACTTTCTGCCATAAGGGTGGTGGCATCTGCATATCTAAGGTTATTGATATTTCTCCTGGCAGTCTTGATTCCAGCTTGTGTCTCTTCCAGTCCAGCATTTCTCATGATGTACTCTGCATAGAAGTTAAATAAGCAGGGTGACAATATACAGCCTTGACATACTCCTTTTCCTATTTGGAACCAGTCTGTTTTTCCATGTGCAGTTCTAACTGTTGCTTCCTGACCTGCATACAGATTTCTCAAGAGGCAGGTCAGGTGGTCTGGTATTTCCATCTCTTTCAGAATTTTCCACGGTTTATTGTGATCCACACAGTCAAAGGCTTTGGCATAGTCAATAAAGCAGAAATAGATGTTTTTCTGGAAATCTCTTGCCTTATCCATGATCCAGCGGATGTTGGCAATTTGATCTCTGGTTCCTCTGCCTTTTCTAAAACCAGCATGAACATCAGGGCGTTCACAGTTCACGTATTGCTGAAGCCTGGCTTGGAGAATTTTGAGCATTACTTTACTAACATGTGAGATGAGTGCAATTGTGCAGTAGTTTGAGCATTCTTTTGCATTGCCTTTCTTTGGAATTGGAATGAAAACTGACCTTGTCCAGTCTTGTGGCCACTGCTGAGTTTTCCATATTTGCTGGCATATTGAGTGCAGCACTTTGACAGCATCATCTTTCAGGATTTGAAACAGTTCAACTGGAATTCCATCACCTCTGCTAGCTTTGTTCATAGTGATGCTTTCTAAGGCCCACTTGACTTCACATTCCAGGATGTCTGGCTCTAGATGAGTGATCACATCATCATGGTTATCTGGGTCGTGAAGATCTTTTTTGTCAGTTCTTCTGTGTATTCTTCCACCTCTTCTTAATATCTTCTGCTTCTGTTAGGTCCCTACCATTTCTGTCCTTTATCGAGCCCATCTTTGCATGAAATGTTCCCTTGGTATCTCTAATTTTCTTGAAGAGATCTCTAGTCTTTCCCATTCTGTTGTTTTCCTCTATTTCTTTGCATTGATCGCTGAAGAAGGCTTTCTTATCTCTTCTTGCTATTCTTTGGAACTCTGCATTCAGGTGCTTATATCTTTCCTTTTCTCCTATGCTTTTCGCCTCTCTTCTTTTCAGAGCTATTTGTAAGGCCTCCCCAGATAGCCATTGTGCTTTTTTGCATTTCTTTTCCATGGGGGTGGTCTTGATCCCTGTCTCCTGTACAATGTCACAAACCTCATTCTATAGTTCATCAGGCACTCTATCTATCAGAACTAGGCCCTTAAATCTATTTCTCACTTCCACTCTATAATCATAAGGGATTTGATTTAGGTCATACCTGAATGGTCTAGCGGTTTTCCCTACTTTCTTCAATTTGAGTCTGGATTTGGTAATAAGGAGTTCATGATCTGAGCCACAGTCAGCTCCTGGTCTTGTTTTTGTTGACTGTATAGAGCTTCTCCATCTTTGGTGGCAAAGAATATAATCAATCTGATTTCGGTGTTGACCGTCTGGTGATGTCCATGTGTAGAGTCTTCTCTTGTGTTGTTGGAAAAGGGCGTTTGCTATGACCAGTGCATTTTCTTGGCAAAACTCTATTAGTCTTTGCCCTGCTTCATTCTGCATTCCAAGGCCAAATTTGCCTGTTATTCCAGTTGTTTCTTGACTTCCTACTTTTGCATTCCAGTCCCCTATAATGAAAAGGACATCTTTTTTGGGTGTTAGTTCTAAAAGGTTTTGTAGGTCTTCATAAAACCTTTCAACTTCAGTTTCTTCAGCGTTACTGGTCGGGGCACAGACTTGGATAACTGTGATATTGAATGGTTTGCCTTGGAGACAAACAGAGATCATTCTTTCGTTTTTGAGATTGCATCCGAGTACTGCATTTCGGACTCTTGTTGACCATGATGGCTACTCCATTTCTTCTGAGGGAATCCTGCCCGCAGTAGTAGATATAATGGTCATCTGAGTTAAATTCAGGCACAGGAGGGCCTAGAGGAGCTACCCCACATTGAAGGTCAGGAACAGCGGCGGTAAGGAGATACCCCTCGTCCAAGGTAAGGAGCAGCAGCTGTGCTTTGCTGGAGCAGCCGTGAAGAGATACCCTACCCTCAAGGAAAGAGAAACCCAAGTAAGATGGTAGGTGTTGTAAGAGAGCATCAGAGGGCACACACTGAAAGCATACCCACAGAAAACTAGTCAATCTAATCACACTAGGACCACAGCCTTGTCTTACTCAGTGAAACCAAGCCATGCCTGCGGGGCAACCCAAGACGGGCGGGTCATGGTGGAGTGGTCTGACAAAATGTGGTCCACTGGAGAAGGGAGGGCAAGCCACTTCAGTATTCTTGCCTTCAGAGCCCCATGAACAGTAGGAAAAGGCAAAATGATAGGATACTGAAAGAGGAACTCCCCAGGTCATTAGGTGTCCAATATGCTACTGGAGATCAGTGGAGAAATAACTCCAGAAAGAATGAAGGGATGGAGCCAAAGCAAAAACAATACCCAGTTGTGGATGTGACTGGTGATAGAAGCAAGATCCAATGCTGTAGAGAGCAATATTGTATAGGAACCTGGAATGTCAGGTCCATGAATTGGGGCAAATTGGAACTGGTCAAACAAGAGATGGCAAGGGTGAACGTCGACATTCTAGGAATCACCGTACTAAAATGGACTGGAATGGGTGAATTTAACTCAGAGTTGCATCTTAGTGCTTGCTTAAGCTTGAGGGGGAGCCAAAATGTGGGGTTTGTGGCGAGAAGCCTGATAAACTTTTGGTCAAACCTGTGGATGAAAACTTGCCTGCCACAGAGGTGGGAGGGGGGTTCATGATTGGGTACTCATGTACACCCGTGGCAGATTCATTTCAATGTATGGCAAAACCAATACAGTATTGTAAAGTAAAATAAAGTAAAAATGAAAATTAAAAAAAAAAAGATTAGGATAATTTGTTCCTTGAAAGGCTGATAAAACCATCTTATAAAGTATTAAAAAAAAAAAAAAAAGATGCAGCTGCCATTAAGCCAGCAGCCAACCCCTCCCAACCCTGTGCACCCTGAGGGGACTCAAGAGGGAGAAAAGCATGATTCTGGCCCTAGATAGTTAAGATGCGTATCAAAATAATGATTTCAATGACTTCAATGAGCCCAGACTCTTGGCATCTTCCTATACACAGAAAAGTGCTACATTTATTAACTTGAGATGTCTGGTTTTCTTTAATTAACAGTCATCTTTTGATGTTCTGGCTACCTAGTTTTCATTGCACAGTTCCCATATATCCTGGCTCTTCCCTTACCTCTTTGGAGCTGTCCCTTAGAGCCATCTCAGAGGATGTCTCCGGGGCTTCAATCCTCAGTTTTGTCCAGCAAATCAAACATAATTCTCAACTTCTATGTTGTGGATTTTTTTTAGTAGACAGACCAATGGGTAAGTTCTGAGTAACTAACTGTGTGAGCCATTACTGCTTTGAAAAATCTTTCTGAATTCCCACTTTGCCTCTCACTTCATGTTGGTAATGAAGAGGAAAAATTAAAATTTCACATAACCTCCTGCTTGTTCTGCCTCTGTAACTCAGCTTGCTCCTTGCAAAGTCTGGATCATGTAGGTCATGTAGTCTCAGAAAGTGGGGACTTGCAATACTAGGAACTGGAATTTATCTCACTCACCCTTGTCCTGCTCTTTGTAATCGCCCAGCTTCCTGTGAACCTGCCTAATGATGCTGAAGAAGGAATTCATAGGGCCTGGACTCCATCTTAGGCCTGTTCATGCTGATCATACTTGGTCAACTTTCCAATGGACTCTGAACTCTGTATTTAGTGCCTATGAAAACAACAACAGAAGGATAAGACACCCTCCAGACAGGGGAACCTTGAAGATCGTATCTGGGTTACTCATCGCCTAAGAGAAAACATACACTAATCACCTCTTCCTCCAGACAGGCCATAAATTTTTCTGTATCAATCGGAGTGTAACCTCGGGCTAATTGATTATTGGCTAATTGTTTGACTGTTGGAGCACATGAGCACATAGCATGTGAATGATGGGGTTATTGGGATTGTATTTTCCTTGGTTTATGTAAGCCTCAAGGAATTTGGAATGGTGGGTTCAGACACATACACATGGGGTATAAAAGATTTTCACAAATGCTGGTCAGGGTCCTTGGCTAAGAGGAGACTCCACCTTGGGCCCGTCAGTGTAATAAACTGCACTCCACTATCTGCATTGTCCTTCTGAGTGAGTTTGTTTCCCGGAATGCATGTCTACAACATTTGGTGCATGGGCCAGGAAACTCCTCAATTTGAGGAGACAGGTCTCATTTGAGGCCACCCTGAGGCTTTGTGGCTTGAATCTCCTAGAGGGGGGAAGGCGCCTCACCCCTCTGGAAGAATTCAGCCTTTCAATGCCCAGTTTCTTCTCTTTGGCACGTAGTGAACGGCAGCATGGGAACTGAGTGCTCAGGTGAGGAGGAACCCACCTGGAAGGGTGGAAGAGGGGGCCTGATCACCCCCCTGGGAGGGACTAGAAGGGGCACGGACCCACAGGGGCCTGGAATAGGCAGGCAGCAGCGATTGCTTGGTACACAGGTCGACGAGCGTGCTACAGTTTAGGAAGGAAATTTGTGAAGGTCATTTAGGAGGTATGTCCATGCCATCTCATGGAAAATTATTACCAGCGATCGCCAGGGGATTTTTAGGATAGGAAACTGGCCCTTGTATGCTTGTATTCTGCCCTCCCCCAGGAGGTGTCCTGCCTGCTGTGAAATTCTTGACCCCCTCGGAACTGTTAGGCTGGAAGGAAGGGGATACATAAGTGAGTATGAATTGGCTTTCCCAGAGATGGCCTGGGACATGGTATATTTAACCCATCTGTGTTTTCATCCACACTTGATCAAGCCCACCAAGGCAGAACGGACTTTAAGGGAGAAACCGTCTCGGACCACGTGGTTTCTGGTTTGGCTGTGCTGACTGGCAGGTGAAGGCATGCCGATTCCCCTTCTCCCTCTGGGATCTGGCAGGTAAGGCTCTTCTAACCCCAGTTAAGAAGGAGGCAGAATGGCAATTTAAGTGTCATTGAGTGAAAATATCAGAAGTACATAGGGTACTGAGAACTTCATAGACAGAATGAAAAGGAAAAGTAGAAGAAGGTCCGAGAAGGTAAGCAAGATGGGAGGAAGTGAATCTAAGGCAACTGTATTGGAGTGCATGATTAAAAATTTTAAGGGATTAGGAGGAGACTATGGGGTGAAGATGAAGCCTAACCACCTCCACATTCTCTGTGAGATTGAATGGCCCCCTATAGGAGTAGGCTGGCCACCAGAGAACACCATGAAATTAAAAATAGTGGAAGCAGTCTATACAGTAGGAGAGCCAGGACACCTTGATCAATATCCATATATTGACTAATGGCTAGGGTTAGCTCAAGACCCTCCTACTTGGACAAGGTTCTGTATCTAGAAGGGAAAGGGAAAAATATTAATGACACAAAAATTGACTGATGATAAAAAAGTAAATTCTACAGGATTTGGACGGGTCAACCTGACCCCTCCTCCATACTGGATGATGACACTCCTTCCTCAGTGCTCCACTAGGATCAGAGGCTGCCTTAATGCCCAATCCAGGGCCAGGTGAAGTCCTGCAGCAGCCACTGCTCCTCTGCCAGCTCTTCCCGAGGTCGTAGAGCCGCCACCTAGGCAGGCTCTGATCCCAGTGAAAGAAGCCTCTGGCCAGCACTTCCAGGATCCGGCTCCAGCTGAACCGCCCAAGCTATACCCGTCTCTCCCATGAGTACTGACAAGAAGGGGAGGGAGACGTTGGAATTAAGCAGAGACTGCGCTTTGCCAGAGAACCAGAGGGAACAAAAGAGAACAGACAAGAGATTTGCAATGCTAGCTGCTGCTCTGGGAAAGTCTATCTCGGGCCCTCCGGAAAACCTCCTCTGCCCCAGGAACAGGACAGTCCTTCAACCGGTCCCAACAGAGGCCCCAGGCCCTGTTACAGCCAAACCAGTGTGCCTGGTGCCAAGCTTTTGGCCACTGGAAGAATGAATGCCCTAAGGCAAGGAAGGAAGAGGAAGCTCCCGTAGGTGTGGGGCTTGCTGGCTTGGAAATTAAATAGGGCTGCTGGGGCTCAGAGATATCAGGTCCCCGAGAGCCCATGGTAACCTTAAAAGTAGGGGACCAAAACATTGACTTCACGGAGGATACAGGAGCAGAACTGTCAGTAGTAACAAAACCTGTGGCACCACTGTCCAAAAAGACTACCGCTGTAACTGGGGTATCAGGAGAAGAGATGATTAAATCGTTTTGCCAGCCCAGAAAATGTCAGATAGGGGGGCACTAAGTGATTCATGAATTCCTCTACATTCCTGAGTGCTCTCTCTCTCAATACCACCCCAAGATGAGTGGAGGTTGCATGAGCCTCCGAAGGAAGAAGCAGGTGGGCTGGAAAAGCATGAGAGAGACCTAACTCAATTATTCCCTGAGGTCTGGGCGAAAGACAAACCCCTCTCCCCACCAAGCTGGCTAGACATCAAGCCCCAGTGATAACAGAACTCAAATCAGGCACCATCCCGGTTAGAAAGTGCCAGTACCCACTACCGATAGAGGCCTGGGCCGGCATACTGCCCTACATCAATAGACTGAAACAAGTGGGCATTCTAGTAGAGTGCCAGTCAGCTTGGAATATGCTGATCCTGCCAGTCAAAAAGGAAGGAGGACAGGACTATAGGCCTGTACAGGATCTCAGGCTAGTCAACCAGGCTACTGTGACTTTACACCCCACTGTTCCAAACCCCTATACCTTACTTAGCCTCCTCCAGCTGAGGACTAAAGTTTATACTCACCTAGATCTCAAGGATGCCTTCTTCTGCGTACGCCTTGCCCCAGCATCAGAGCCCATCTTTGCCTTTGAATGGGAAGATCCAGTCGAGGGCACCAAGCAACAGCTCACCTGGACTCCCCCACAAGGGTTTAAGAACTCCCCAGCCATCTTTGGGGAAGCCTTGGCTACTGACCTGAACCCATTCCATCCGGAAGCATATGGATGTTGGCTCCTACAATATGGGGATGACCTGCTGTTGGCCACCGAGACCAAGGAAAAATGCTGGAAAGGGACAAAAGCACTGCTCCAGCTGCTGATGGAAGCAGGTTACCGGTTGTCAAAGACGGCACAGATCTGCAAGGGGGAGGTAAGGTATCGGGTTTGTTTTAAAGAAGGACACAAGGTTCCAGACCCTAGTTGGGTCCTATATACTGATGGCACTAGCCTGATAAAACAAGGACAACGGCTGTCAGGTTAGCCAAAGTGGAAGGGGCCATCAAGACTGAAAAGGGATGATGGGAATTGCCAAGTGGCAAATTATTGGTACCAGAGGAGCTGGCACACAATCTGGTAAGCCAAACACGCCAAGCGACCCACCTAGGCCATGCTGCCCGCTCACAGGTTAATACTGCCTCTCGGGTATTCAGACAAAAACCTCCGGGTATTCAGCTGAAAGGCACGCTGCCCTTTGAACACCTGGGAGTGGACTTCACTGAAATGAACCTCACCGACACTACTGTTACCTGCTGATCATGGTATGTACATTCTTGGGATGGGTAGAAGCTTTTCCTACCTGGACTGAAAGAGCATCAGAAGTAGCCCGGTGCCTGCTTAGGGAAATAGTTCCCAGATTTGGACTTTCTACCAGCACTGGTTCAGACAATGACCCGGCTTTTGTAGCTGATTTAGTACAAGTAAGCAAAACTTTAAACATCAAATGGAAACTGCACACTGCATATAGGCCCAGAGTTCTAAGAGGGTGGAATATACCAACCAGACATTAAAGAGACTCTCCAAGTGGATCATAGAGACTGACTGCTCCTGGGTGGACTTGCTTCTGATGGCTCTGCTCAGACTCAGGATGACCCCACAGTCCCAAGGCTATTCTCCATACGAAACTGTGAATGGGAGGCCCCCTCCCATAATAAAACAGGTGTCAACAAATTTGCCTCAGGTAAGGGGATTTCCCAGCAGATGGAACTGGGTAAGGTAATAAATCGGGTAACTAAGCTTGTACAGATTCATGAGTTTACACTTGGTGACCAAGTATGGGTCAAAGATTGGAAACATGCTTTGCTAGCCCCTTGGTGAAAGGGCCCTCATGTTATTCTAACTACCCCTACTGCAGTTAAAGTTGCAGGTATTGTCCCTTGGATCCATCATACGAGGGTGAAGAGAACACACCACGCAGACCCAAAAAACGCTGAATGGACTGCACAGAGGGACCCTGCTGACCCTTGAGAAACTAAGACCATCCCTAAGAAGAAGGAAAAGAAGATCCTGGACGAGCCCCTTCAGGATGAAGCTGCACAATCAACTCCTGCTGCTTGGCCTCATCAACGTGATTTTGAATTTAACTTCTGTTTCAACTCAGGACAATGTTTTCATCTCATGGGCACATTCCTACGCAGACTTCCACAACACTTCCAACTGCTGGGTATGTAGGGCTATGCCTCTGTCAGTGATGGATGGATTTCCTTGGTGGGTGTGACCACTCTGCCAAGGAGATTTTAAACCACTCTGCTCTTTTCTGGGATGACAAAAAGAGACTTTCCTCTCTCTTGCCAATCATAACCTCTCCTCGCTCTCTTGGTGTAAGACCTACAGTCAATAGATTCAGGTCATGGGGTTACATTTGATATAAATGCCAGTGTAACAAAAGCCTAACCTACTTGTTGTAAATCTACCCCGGTAGCCACGGTAAATCTACATTATTTGCATGCTAGGTGGACAAGATCCGTGTTTCGATGATATGAGTATATTGCTGCCTTATTCGTACCCTCTATAGGGACAACAGATATCATGATTAAAGTAGAGGTTTTGACTAATTTCACAAAACAGGCCCTCCTAGATAGAACAAAAGCCATCCAAGCCTTAAATGAAGAGCAAATCCAAATGAGAAAAGCAGTAATTCATAATAGAATGGCTTTGGACATACTCACAGCTGCTCAAGGTTGAATGTTATGCATACATTCCTGACTTACCTGGCAATGTATTGACTGCTTTAGATGACATGAAAAACCAGGGAAAAAGCAATATCAAATGAAAACATTCCTTTCTGGACTTTGGCTCTATCTTAGGTGAGGGGCGATTGGTGGAAAACTATATTTACCACTGTTGTAGTTGTCTTGATAGTTCTGCTTTGTGCACCCTGAATTTTGCAATATATTATGAACTCTGTAACCCGAAGCTTGATGTAATTCTCCCAAATTGGTAGTTGGAGAGACAGGGTGCAATATATCCCTATGAGTGATGCTCATAATATGAGTTAAGAGCATCAAGAGGGGGAATGAAGAAGGAATTCATAGGGCCTGGACTCCATCTTAGGCCTGTTCATGCTGATCATGCTTGGCTACCTTTCCAATGGACTCTGAACTCTGTATTTAGTGCCTATGAAAACAACAACAGAAGGATAAGACCCCCTCCAGACAGGGGAACCTTGAAGATTGCATCTGGGTTACTCATCGCCTAAGAGAAAACATACACTAATCACCCCTTCCTCCAGACAGGCCATAAATTTCTCTGTATCAATCGGAGTGTAACCTTGGGTTTATTGATTATTGACTGGCTAATTGTTTGACTGTTTGAGCACATGAGCACATAGCACATGAATGATGGGGTTATTGGGATTGTATTTTCCTCGGCTTCCCTGGTGGCTTAGAGGTTAAAGCATCTTCCTCCAATGTGGGAGACCCGGGTTCAATCCCTGGGTTGGGAAGACCCCCTGGAGAAGGAAATGGCAACCCACTCCAGTATTCTTGCCTGGAGAATCCCATGGATGGAGGAGCCTGGTAGGCTACAGTCCACGGGGCCACAAAGAGTCGGACACGAGTGAGCGACTTCACTTTCACTTTCACTTGGTTTATGTAAGTCTCAAGGAATTTGGAGTGGTGGGTTCAGACATGTACACATGGGGTATAAAAGATTTTCACAAATGCTGGTCGGGGTCCTTGGCTGAGAGGAGACTCCGCCTTGGGCCCGTCGGTGTAATAAACTGCACTCCACTATCTGCATTGTCCTTCTGAGTGAGTTTGTTTCCCGGAACTTGCTGCTACAACAATGCCTGTCCAGGTCAGGCATCCCCCTCCCCATCTTGACCACTGTTCCCACACACATGAAACCCCTTAGTTTAAACCATCCTGTTAACAGGCAGTGTTGCCCACTATAGTCTGTCTATAAAAACCCTATAACCCCTTTGTTCAGGGCTCAGAGCTGGAATGTTAACTCCTCTGGGCCCACCAGCATAATAAATCTCAGTTCTCCAACTCTCCAAGTGTGGTGCTTGGTTTCTCGATTACTGGTTTCTGAAACAGTATTGCTCAGAATGATAAAAATATCAACTTTAGAAAAGTCAAAGCCTCAGGATAGCCAAGTTTCCAGTGTAACCATGACTTCAGCTTCTCAGGCTTCAGAGTTCCCTGGTCAAACTTCAATGAGATCCTAACTTTTTCAAATATCACAGACATGTTTACCCAGAGCTCTTTCTGCTACTGCCTTAGAGTAACTACATAATGATGATCCATAGGTTTAAATAAGCAGCTATTTCACAACCGTTTTTTCTGAGATAATCTCAGTTCCCTACACAACACAGACACTGTCCCTAAAATTTCAGGGGGAGTTATAATCACTTTCCAGCAAGGGAATGAGATCATGGTGTCCCCAACTTTTACTCAGGGCTCAAATGGCCGCTTTCCATACCTGTTGACTGTGGCCAGTGCAGCCACTATCCCCACAGGAAATGGCACTTGGTAAGTCACATTTTTTTTTCTGAGATAGTTCTTATATTCCTAAAAACAACTGTACCTGGATACAACAGCATTGCTCGCTGGTGTGCAACACAGTTTACAATTATACAGGGGAGATTTTATTTTTTGACAGAAGCAGAGGCAGGAGCCGCCCTTTTCTACCAGCTTCAGGATGACCTGGCATGCCTCCGTGGACAAACAACCTCACCTGCCAATTCAGCAAACAAAGGATGTTTTGGCCAGCCAGTCAGCAGCCACCGAAACCGTCCCTGAAGGTGCACCTTGAAGGGCCCGGGGTGGGAAACACCATGATTCTGGCCCTAGATAGCTGAGATGAACATCAAAGGAATGATTTCCATGAGCCCATGCTTTTGAATCATTCCATAGAAAGAAAAGCGCTAAATTACTCAACCAGGGATGTTTGTCTTGTGCTTAGCGGTAACATTTTCTTGTTCCATTACATGTTTTCTTTTTTTCCACCAAACACTCCTATATACCCTGGTTCCTCCCTTACCTCTTTGAACAGTTCCTCAGAGCCCTCTGAGAGGCTGTTTCCTGGGCTCTAGTACAGTCCAAACATAACTCACAACTTTCAGGTTGTGTGTTTTTCTTCAGTCTACACCTCCTCCATATTCACCACCACGGTCCTGTCTGAAGTCTTTTTGCGCTGACTGAAAATCCTGAACTTCACAAAACTCTCACCCTTAGGATTATGCGTGTTGGTCTGTGAGCTCCAGACCAAAGGCCTCAGCCTCGCGCTGTGGGAACTACATCACCCAGAAGGGGCTGCACCTGAGCATAGTTGAACCAATGAGGAAGCAGGGGAGGGACGTTTCCGTGCCTTACAGGGAGCCACTTCGGGGCTGGGCTTCTGGCCCGGTCTTCCAGGCAGTTACTTTATCTGTTCTTGGCTTGGTTCCGGGGCTTAGAGGTTCCCAAGGAGTGTCACAGCCAAGGTGGTGGAAGAGAAAGCATGGTCCGCACTGCACAGAGGCGGGTCTGAGGCTTGGCAGCGTCGCCGCCTGTGTCCTGGACTGGGAACTACAAAGCCAGATTCGCTGCCCTTGTCGCCTGCCTCTGCCAGCTCTGGTGATGGCCTCTGCGCTGATGGACCCGTGCAGGTGAGTGCTGCCATTTCCAGATCATCACCCAAATTCTAAAGCCCCTAGATGAAAGTGCCTGCTCAGGGCACTGAAGTGCAGGTGACCGTGTCCAGGACAGAGCGTTGCTCGTGAGTGATGTCCCCTCCTGACAGCCAGTGAGGAAAGATGTGGGACAGCTGCAAGCAGAGGGACCAGCATGTGCAAAGGCTTGGCTGTGCGACTGAGTCCAGGGCATCTGGCAAACCTAGGATCCGTGTGCTGTCTGCAAGGAACTGAGCGTGAGGAGAAGAGTCACATCTGGAACATTCATTCCTAGGGCTTTGCAGGCCCTGGGGAGTTGTGATCAGAAAACGGACACAATCTGGGTTAATATTTTCAAAGTTTCCCAAGGGTTGGTCAGGGAAGATAGGGAGGTGGAGGGAGCAGGGATGAGGTTGGAGGCAGGGAAACCAAAGAGGAGGCTGCTGGCAGTTTGGCTGGGCCAGGCCAGAGTGATGGCAGGGAAGAGAGCCAAGCCTTCAGGGTTCCCTGCTGTATCAGATACTGTGAAGGAAGAAGGAAGGGAGTGAAGGACCATCCTA
This sequence comes from Capricornis sumatraensis, assembly GCF_032405125.1. Lineage (NCBI taxonomy): Eukaryota > Metazoa > Chordata > Mammalia > Artiodactyla > Bovidae > Capricornis > Capricornis sumatraensis. Next base: position 59,863,726 of record NC_091092.1, on the reverse strand, counting down.
AGATTGTTTTCTATTTGTTTCTTTTTCTTTCGCTTCCATTATTTTTTCCCCTTGTACTTCTCAGAGAATGGAGATGGAGAAGTTGGGTGGAGGGAGCTGGTTGTGTGTTGGAGGAAGGTCAGAGGTTGACTTTTGCATGTGGTGATTCTGAGATGTTCAAAAGTGTGTGTGTCTGTGTATGTCACATAGACATCTGGACAAGCATGTCTGCAGTTTTAGCAGGGGTCTAGGCTGGAGATATTCAGAGAACTTTAGATGTGGACCTGGGCACAGCCAGGGGATCAGATTTAGGGGAGGGAATCTTAAGGTGATTTCAAGTGGGCCTGAAATGACAGAGGGAGGGGCTGGAGGTTAGATACCTCAGGTGGGCAGCCCCAAAACTGCCACCAGGAGGGAGGGGCCCTCAGTCCCAGTGCTTCTGGCTGTTACCTGAGGGAAGAGAGGCCCATGTGCGTCAGGAGCCATAGCTAGGGAATGGCCTATGTTCATTGCCATGTGGACTCAGCAATACATTGAATCTAATCCCTGGGAATGAGAGAAGCATCAGCCAGGCCAGACCAGTATGTCAGCTCCTCCACCACAACAAGCCCCTTGGCAGGAGGAGTGATCCAGTGTTCTGACGGAAATTTCCTTGAGCAGGTTGACCTTTGGGGATGGACATGCACAAGGCCAGCTGCAGTGCTAAAACAGCTAGCGTCGCACTGGCCTGTTCAGACCCATTCTCCAGAATTTACTTATGAAATAATTGCTTCTTTAAACATTTCTCTAAAGAAAAAACACACAAAAGATATATAAAGCTTATGGATTTAACTAGTCAAATGTAGGCAAATTCATACTAACAGTTGGAAAAGTTACCGTACCTATATACATTTAAATAAAATCAAAAGTCTGAAATACCACATTCATTTAAATGCTTAAAAAGCAAGAAAGCCACCCACATTTTCAAAAGTTCGTTACCTTCTTTACACCAAAAACATTCACCAAAGTGCTAATCCTGTGGAAAATAAAAGCTGATATTTAGCACTTGCCATGTACATGTTTCAGACCAACAACAGCCCTATAAGATGGGTACTGGTTTTATACCCATTAGACAGAGGAGGACTTTGAGGCACAGTCCTCAAAGAGGACTGGGAGGTTGAGTCCTTATGCAAGTTCATGCAGCTGTAATCTGAAGCCAAGTGTCCCTTTGGATGTAAACATACACCAGTCTCAGTCATCTCGTTTACTCTCACCACAGCCCGGATGGCCATCAGGATTTACCCCTCCCTACTTTTTTTTCATTAGTTGTCCACATGGCTTCATCCTTTGGCTCACTCCAATGTCTCCTCCTTGGAGAAGCCTTCCTTGGTTCAGTTCAGTTGCTCATTCATGTTTGACTCTTTGCGACCCCATGGACTGCAGCACCACAGGCTTCTCTGTCCTTCACCATCTCCCAGAGCTTACTCAAACTCACGTCCATTGAGTCAGTGATGCCATCCAGCCAGCTCATTCTCTGTCATCCCCTTCTCCTCCTGCCTCCAATCTTTCCCAGCATCAGGGTCTTTTCAAATGAGTCAGGTCTTCACATAAGGTGGCCAAAGTATTGGAGTTTCAGCTTCAGCATCTGCCTTTAAAATGAATATTTAGGACTGATATCCCTTAGGATTGACTGGCTGGATCTCCTTACAGTCTGAGGGACCCTCAAGAGTCTTCTCCAACACCACGGTTCAAAAGCATCAATTCCTTGGCACTCAGCTTTCTTTATAGTCCAACTCTCACATCCATACATGACTACTGAAAAAAAGCAGAGTTTTGACTAGACAAATCTTTGCTGGCAAATAATGTCTCTGCTTTTTAATATGCTGTCTAGGTTGTTCTTCCAAGGAGCAAGTGTCTTTTAATTTCATGGCTTCAGTCACCATATGCAGTAATTTTGGAGCCCAAGAAAAAAAAGTCTGTCACTGCTTCCGTTGTTTCCCCATCTACTTGCCATGAAGTGATAGGACCGCATGTCATGATCTTAGTTTTCTCAATGTTGAGTTTTAAGCCAACTCTTTCAATCTCCTCTTTCACTTTCATCAAGAAGTTCTTTAGTTCTTCTTCACTTTCTGCCATAAGGGTGGTGTCATCTGCGTATCTGAGGTTCTTGATAATTCTCCTGGCAGTCCTGATCCCAACTTGCGCTTCACCCAGCCCTGCATTTCACATGATTACCCTGGTTACCCTGTAGAAAATTGCCCCCAGTCTTTACTGCCTTACTCTTATTCTCTTGTCATCAGGATTCTCTGGGTCATTTGCTTAGTTCCTAAGGATGATCTGTGTCTGACTCTGGAGTGTGAGCTCCTATTCAGGAAAAGCATGGTCTGAACCAGATGCTCAGTCAGTAATTGACGCTGTGTCTTGGGGGACCACCTCTGACCATGCCTCCTTCTCTTCTCCCCTTGCCCTGTGCCTCCCAGGCACCCAGAGCTGAATGTGCCAAGCTCTTCCCCTCATCCCAGCCTTTGCCATTGGAGTTCTCTTTACCTGGGACACCATCACCAGATCTCACACCAGAACCCTCTCACATCCTTCCAGGCTCTGTTCAAATGTCACCTCTTTGAAGAGAGTTCTAGCTAAAATAGCCCCTGTTCCACCTGCCCTCATTTTGGAATTGTGTGTGTGTGTGAATGTGTGTGTGCATGCAGGGAATTTGGCATGACAAAAGCAAAAATGTAGGTTTAGTTGTGCTTGTTCAGGTTGCTGAGGGAGTAAATAGGGAAAATATTAATAACAGAACAACCTTAAGAGTTGGCCTTCATTGTGCTTAACCACAATCACAGAAAACTAACTAATCTGATCATATGGACGACAAGCTTGTCTAACTCAATGAAACGATGAGCCATGCGGTGAAGGGCCACCCAAGATGAACGGGTCATGGTGGAGAATTCTGACAAAACGTGATCCACTGGAGAAGGGAATGACAAACTACTTCAGTATTCTTGCCTTGAGAATCCCATGAACAGTATGAAAAGGCAAAAAGACAGGACACTGAAAGATGAACTCCCCAGGTCGGCAGGTACCCAATATGCTACTGGAGATCAGTGGAGAAATAACCCCAGAAATAATGAAGAGATGGAGCCAAAGGAAAAACAACACCCAGTTGTGGATGTGACTGGTGATGGAAGTAAAGTCCGATGTTGTAAAGAACAACATTGCATAGGAGCCTGGGATATTAGGTGTATGAATCAAGGCAAATTGGAAGTGGTCAAACAGATGGCAAGAGTGAACATTGACATTTTAGGAATCAGCAAACGAAAATGGATTGGAATGGGTGAATTTACCTCAGATGACCATTTATCTACTATTGTGGGCAAGAATCCCTTAGAAGAAATGGAATAGCCATCATAGTCAACAAAAGAGTCTGAAATGCACTACTTGGATGCAATCTCAAAAATGAGAGAATGATCTCTATTCGTTTCCAAGGCAAACCATTCAGTATCACAGTAATCCAAGTCTATGCCCTGACTGGTATGCTGAAGAAGTTGAAGTTGAATGGTTCCATGAAGACCTACAAGACCTTCTAAAACTAACACCCAAAAAAGATGTCCTTTTCATTATAGGGGAAGGAATGCAAAGGTAGGAAGTCAAGGAATACCTGGAATAATGGGCAAATTTGGCCTTGGAGTACAGAATGAAGCACGGCAAAGGCTAATAGAGTTTTGCCTAGAGAATATACTGGTCATAGCAAACACCCTCTTCCAACAACACGAGACGACTCTACACATGGACATCTGCTGCTGCTGCTGCTAAGTCGCTTCAGTCGTGTCCGACTCTGTGCGACCCCATAGACGGCAGCCCACCAGGCTCCCCCGTCCCTGGGATTCTCCAGGCAAGAACACTGGAGTGGGTTTCCATTTCCTTCTCCAATGCATGAAAGTGAAAAGTGAAAGTGAAGTCGCTCAGTCGTGTCCGACTAGTAGCTACTCCATGGACTGCAGCCTACCAGGCTCCTCTGTCCATGGGATTTTCTAGGCAAGAGTACTGGAGTGGAGTGCCATTGCCTTCTCTGCACATGGACATCACCAGATGTCAATACCACAATCAGACTGATTATATTCTTTGCAGTCAAAGATGGAGAAGCTCTAAACAGTCAACAAAAACAAGACCAGGAGCTGACTGTGGCTCAGATCATGAATTCCTTATAGTCAAATTCAGACTTGAAGAAAGTAGGGAAAACCACTGGACCATTCAGATGGGACCTAAATCAAATTCCTTGTGATTATACAGTGGAAGTGACAACTAGATTCAAGGGAATAGATCAGATAGACAGAGTGCCTGAAGAACTACGGACTGAGGATCATGACATTGTACAGGAGACAGGGATCAAGACCACCCCCAAGAAAAAGAAATGCGAAAAGGCAAAATGATTATCTGGAGGGCATACAAATAGCTAGGAAAAGAAGAGAAGTGAAAGGCAAAGGAGAAAAGGAAAGATACACCTATTTGAATGCAGAGTTCCAAAGAACAGCAAGGAGAGATAAGAAAGCATTCTTCAATAATCAGTGCAAATAAATAGACAAAAACAATAAAATGTGAACAACTAGAGATCTCTTCAAGAAAATTACAGATTCCCAGGGAACTTTTCATGCAAAGATGGGCAGAATAAAGGACAGAAATAGAATGGACCTAACAGAAGCAGAAGATATTAAGAAGAGGTGCAAGAATACACAGAAGAACTATACAAAAAAGATATCCACAAACCAGATAATCACGATGGTGTGATCACTCACCTAGAGCCAGACATTCTGGACTGTGAAGTCAAGTGGGCCTTAGGAAGCATCACTGCAAGCAAAGCTAGTGGAGTTGATGGAATCCCAGTTGAGCTATTTCAAATCCTAAAGGATGACACTGTGAAAGTGCTACACTCAATATATTAGCAAATTGGGAAAAAATCAGCAGTGGCCACAGGACTGGAAAAGGTCAGTTTTCATTTCAATCCCTAAGAAAGACAATGCCGAAGAATGCTCAAACTACCACACAATTGTGCTCATCTCACGTGATAGCAAAGTGATGCTCAAAATTCTCCAAGCCAGGCTTCAACAGTACATGAACCGTGAACTTCCAGATGTTCAAGATGGATTTAGAAAAGGCAGAGGAACCAGAGATCAAATTGCCAACATCCGTTGGATCATCAAAAAAGCAAGAGAGTTCCAGAAAGCGATGTACTTCTGCTTTATTGAATATTCCAAAGCCTTTGACTGTGTGGATCATAAAAATCTGTGGAAAATTCTTCAACAGATGGGAATACCAGACCACCTGACCTGCCTCTTGAGAAATCTGTATGCAGGTCAGAAAGCAACAGTTAGAACTAGACATGGAACAACAGACTGGTTCCAAATCTGGAAAGGAGTACCTCAAGGTTGTATATTGTCACCCTGCTTATTTAATTTATATGCAGAGTACATCACGAGAAATCGTGGACTGGATGAAGCACAAGCTGGAATCAAGATTGCCGGGAGAAATATCAATAACCTCAGATATGTAGATGACACCACACTTATGGCAGAAATTGAAGAAGAGCTAAAGAGTCTCTTGATGAAAGTGAAAGAGGAGAGTGAAAAAGTTGACTTAAAACTCAACATTCAGAAAACTAAAATCACGGTGTCTAGTCCCATCACTTCATGGCATATAGATGGGGAAACAGTGGAAACAGTGGCTGACTTTATTTTCAGGGGCTCCAAAATCACTGCGTATGGTGACTGCAGCCATGAAATTAAAAGATACTTGCTCCTTGGAAGAAAAGCTACGGCAAACCTAGACAGCATATCTAAAAGTAGAGACATTACTGTGCCAACAAAGTCCATCTAGTCAGAGTTATGTTTTCCAGTTATCATGTATGGATGTGAGAGTTGGACTATAAAGAAAGCTGAGCATGGAAGAATTAATTCTTTTGAACTGTGGTGTTGGAGAAGACTCTTGAGAGTCCCTTGGATAGCAAGAAGATCCCAAGCAGTCCATTGTAAAGGAAATCAGTCCTGAATATTCACTGGAAGGACTGATGTTGAAGCTGAAATTCCAATACTTTGGTCATCTCATATGAAGAACTGGCTCCTTTAAAAAGACCCTGACTCTGGGGAACATTGAAAGCAGGAGGAGAAGGGGATGATAGAGGATGAGATGGTTGGATGGCGTCACCAACTTAATGGACATGAATTTGAGTAAACTCGGGATTTGGTGATGGACTGGAAGCCTGTTGTGCTGCAGTCCACGGGGTCGCAAAGAGTCTGACATGACTGAGAGACTGAACTGAAGTGAGCACTTATTATGCACCAAGGTACAATGACTTCCTCGTTTAACTCTCATTTCCTTAGGATTAGTTTTTCTTATCATCCTTACTTTACAGAACAGAAACTTTGAGTCTTAGAAAAATTACCTGTTGAAGGTCACACAGCTCTTCATTGGCAGAAATTCAAAATCCGTATGTCAGTCAAGAGAGCCTCCACTCTAACCATGATAATACCCACTGTGGGCTGGGGAGGCCTCAGGGCAACACTTAAAGTCAACATTGCCGGCCGGGTTTGGGCTTAGGTATGAGGATGGTATAGCGGGCCTTCCAGGCAGAGAGTACCACATGGGCAAAGGCAGGGATATGTATTGTTTGAGGAGGCAGAAGAGGGCCTGTGCGGGTTGCTGAATGGAGTTTAACTGCTCCCTCCATCTGCTGAGATGTGTCTCTGAAGGTAGATTGTGAGATGGTGTCCTGGATATTCATCCCACCTTTTGGTGCTGGCAGAGGATGGGGGTTACACACACTGGCTCTGAACCAGAGAGACCTGTCTGAGTTCAGATCACTGCTTATTTGACACTTGACTCTGTTTGACTTCTGGTTGACTGTCCCTGAGCCTCAGCACACTGACTGTGACATTGGCATGCTGACAGTGTTGGCCTCATGGGTAATCCAAGTACGAAAACACACACCAAGCACCGACAGACTTGTGCTTGGCATCCCAGGGTTCTCTTGATAACCATTGTCTCTTTCACACTCACAGCAACCTGGCAGTGGGAACGATGAGGGTATTGATGCAGAAATCACTGCTCAGAGAAATGAAGTGATGTCCCCAAGGCCACACAGCTGGCAAGGGTCAGGTTGAAGAAGCTGTGTTCAGACTTAGGAGTCTGGCTCCAGTGCTGGGGACATGTCATCAGTTGGATGTGGCACAGAAAGTACTCAGCACGGATCCGGGGCCCTAGGAGTTACACACCCCCATGGGATTCAGAGCTAGGGTCCTTCTAGATTGTTCCAGTGACTGAGTGAAAGACTCTAGCCTCATTCTGTTAGCCACAAGGGTGACATCCCTGCCTCTCTTTGACTTTCTAGGGATCAGTGACCTTTGAGGATATGGCCATGTCCTTCATTTCAAGTTCCTGGCCTAGAAGACCTATCCCCAAGGACCCCGTAGCAGGAGGTGATGCTGCAGAGCTGGAAGACCTGCTTTGACTGAGTAGGTCCTCCTCCACACCTCCTGAGGGAACACGCAGCCTCCTCCACTCTGCCTCATGCTCCAGGCGGGTTACCCTTCTCTCCCCCCTATAGTTCCTGGCCTGTTTGGCTCTCACATCCTGCCTGGTCTCCCTGTGTCTCTACCACGGACTGGTGGGGCTAGAAACAAGTCCCCTTCAAAATGATTCAAAACAAAGGGAGGATTTATTACTAGAAGAAGGGAATAGGGTACAGTGCAGTATATTCCAGAAACAAAGGGCCAAATGTCTAGCTGGGCCCGGGAAAGACTGAAATCAAGAATTGAATGGAACAGTGATTTGCCCTGGCCTTGAGGTCTATCACTAGGGCTTCTCTCTGGGTCACTCGTGGTACTCTTAGGTGGGTGGCTCTTTCTCCTGCAGTGAATTTGAGGCAGGATTTGGCTATCCAAGTTCTAACTCTGAGGCCCCTGGATTTCTTGCCTCCACTTTTTTTTACTAGTTCATGAAATGCCCATGAGCTCTGGCAGTCACCATATTAGCCACTCACACTGGCCCCTATTTTCCCAGAACTGAATCCTCCCACTCACAGTCCTTCATCTCTATGGCCCACTTTCTCCAAAGCTGCTGGCCTCATGCCAGGCTCAGAGCTGTTTCTTCCTTGGATAGCATTCAGGAGCCTGGGTTTTGCAGCCACGCTGCCTGGTGCTCAATCCCAGTCATGAGCTCTGTGACTCTGGACAAGTGACTTAACCTTCCTGTGCCTTAGTTGTGTCTTTGGTAAAATGGGGTAATATGTTATCTACTTCACATGGCTGTTGACAGAGCTAATAAATTAATGTACAAAAGGGCTTAGAACACAGCCTGATGTTCACTGACAGCAGATGGACACTTCTGATCCCTATCGCAATAATCATCAACTATGATTGACGTTGTCATCATGCCTGGACTTGGTACCTTCCGAAGTCACGTTGTGTAGTTGTGTGGATCAACATCACAGAGGCCAGCCACAGCCATACCTGGGCTCGCATCTGGACTCAGCCACTCATCATTTCTGGACATGCCTTGTTGACAAATCAGTTCATGCCCCTGAGCCTCTGTGCCTTCATTCATGAAATGGTGCCTATTCCAGCACCTGTTTCCTGAGAAAAACCAGGAAAATCATTTAATACAGGGCCTACAGCAGGAAGGACCTATGCAAGCCTTGGCTCAATGACTCAGTGATTCATACCTTGTTCTGAAATGATGAGACTCCATGTGTTAGCCATGTAACTTCTCCAGATGAGTCCACAATTGGAACTAAGGTTAATGAATGCACTGAAGGTACAGCACACAGTCCCTGAGATGTGGTAGCAACTCATAGTGTTCGTTTTGGTGCCACTAAGATTGGAATTCCCATGGCAGCATGGCCAGGGAAACACCTGAAACTGTCTTGGCCTCGGTTTCCTCATCTGTGACTGGGACAATAGCAGCTCTGGCCTGGTAGTGTATTATATAAATTACAGTCAGTTCCTATTTGCATAGCTCTTAGGGAAGACCTGGACACAGCAAGGACTGTCTACACTCATGTTAAATAAGACAAAGGAATACATCCCACGTTTTCCCACCCAACGTCTAGTGATCTTTTAGCCAGGAATTGGCCAGGCTAAGAACTGAACAGAAACCTGATGGCTCCCATATCCCGGGTGGCCATGTGGTTCCCCCGACAGAGCCCCATCCCTGGGCCTCAGTGTCCAGACCGTCTCTCCCAGGAGTCAGAATTTCCTCTTCCCTTGAATAACAGGTACGTGTCAGCATAGGGATCTAGTCCTCCACCTCCTGCTTTCCTGAATGTGACTCTGGGCTGGGAAACCCCTGTAGCTTGGGGAGGATGGACACGTGGATGGCAACCAGCCTGTGCCACTCATCATTCATGCGACATCACCTCTGAGCCTCTTTTTCCTCATCTAGAAGATGGAATGATTCAGGCTGAGGTGAGCGTTATCTTGTAAAGCACTTTTCACCAGGCCTGACTCACTATAAAATAACATGAACACCTCACTGAGTGTCCTGTTAGGGGGTTAGTCCCCTTTCCACCTTCCCTAACCTTCTCCCAAGTTTTGTTGTCCTCCATGGCTCTCAACACTTTCTAATAGACTTTAAAATTCACCAACTTATTTTTATTGCTTTGTTCCTTCATGGAATGCTCATTCCAGAAGCCCAGGGCCTTAGTTTGCTTTGGTTGCTGTCAGGAACACTGTCACGAGTGAATGAACGGCCTGTGAGTCCTCCTGTCTCTCCTGTTACTGCTCTATGGAGTCATCAAGACTCCCCCCTGCCAGCACTGGTCAAGGTGCCCATGCAGCAGCAGCAGCCCAACTCAGTTTGCTCTGGAAAGCTCTCTTTACAATATTAAATGACAAAGAAGGAAAAGAGGTAGACAATAAGGAGCAAGAAATGCACGTGTGACTTCTTTCTGACTTCTCTGCCAAGCCTTTGAAGACTTACCGTTGGTTATCTATTGACAGTATGGTAGGCAAATAATGACCCCTGAGATGTGCACATGCCTTAACCCCTGGAACCTGTGAATAAGCTGTTACAGCAGAAGATCAAGGGTGCAGATGGCTGATCATAAAATAGAGAGGTTATCCTGGTTTATCTTGGTGGTGCCAGGGTAATCACAAGGATCCTTAAAAATGGAAGTGAGCAACAGAAGAGTCAATGTCAGGGTGATGTGATGTGAGATAGACTCCACTGGCCATTGCTGGCTCTGAAGATGAAGGAAGGGGGGGCATGAGCCAAAGAATCAGGCAACTGAGAGAAGCCAGAAAAGTCAAGAAAACAGATTCTCCCTTATAGCCTTCAGAAAGGAACACAACCCTGCTGACACCTTGGTTTTAGCCCTGTGGTACCTGTGTTGGGCTTCTGACATACAGAATTGTTTGATAATAAGTTTGTGTTCTTTTAAGCCACTAATGTTGCGGTAATATGTTACAGCAACAAAAGGAAACTAATACAGAGGGCAGGGGGTAGGGGTAGTTGGGAGGAGAAAGACCATCTTCCCCCTTATCTGTCTTTTATAATCATTCACTGCCATCCAGTGTCAGGTGTTGCTAGTTGAAGGCAGCTCCACAAACATGTATTGAAAGACCTCATTCCTTGAAAATGTTGCCTCTACCCTTGAGTGGCATATGTCTTTGTTTGAAGGCTTGACTTATGAAATATTTGAAACTTATGAGAAATCAGAATACTAAATATAGTATCTTGTGCAATTATTTCATTATAACCATGTAGTTAGTGATATATACACAAAAGAGCACACTTTTTTTTTCTTTTTTTGCACCACTTAAAACTGTTTAGGGCTTTGATTAAAAAAACAATTATCAATGTGGCTTGGAGTGCCCAGCACTCTCACTTTCTTTTGGTCCTGGTCCATTGTCTGCTTATTGTTAATGTTCCGTGTGTAATGCAGATGATGGTATAGCTGTGTGGGCTCCCCTGTTGAGTCCCAATCCTTTCCTTCAGTAAGTGTTTCTCAGCTTCCTTAGCCCTTGGTAGAGGGGCTTCTGGAAGCCCACCTCAGCAGCTATTCAGGGTTGGAATTAGAACTAGAAGAAAATCTAACACACAGCCGAGTTAAACTCACGATTACATTAGAGAAACAAATATGGAGAAGAAATCTCATTATTTTATCTGATAAAAGATTGTATGAAGTGTTGCTGTCAAGTGACTACAATTTTGAGAGGCGGACCAGGGTGAGCACAGGAGTGTGTGGGTTTCACACTTGTCACTGGTGCCTTATCCCCACGCTCCTGTCACTGGTTAGGGTGTTTTGGAATTCCTTCTTTGTGATGATGCTGAGGCTGGTTTTCAGAGCACATGAGACAGATACTCAGGGTTACCTCAGGTTAAAAAATTTCATGCCTAATAAACAAAATTAGAAGTGAAAATGGAGAAATCACAACAAATAACACAGAAATACGAAGGATCATAAGAGACTACTATCAGCAACTATATGACAATAAAATGGACAACTTGGAAGAAATGGATGAATTATTATAAAAGTATGACCTTTCAGATTGAACCAGGAAGAAATAGAAAATCTTAACACACCCAGCACAACTGAAGAAATCGGAACTGTAATAAAAAATCTTCAACAAACAAAAGCCCAGGACCAGATAGCTGCACAGGTGAATTCTACCAAAAATTTAGAGAACAGCTAACACTTATCTTACTCAAACTCTTTCAGAAAATTCCAGAGGAAGATAAACTGCCAAATTCATTCCACCATCAGCCTAATACCAAAACCAAAGATACCACAAAAAAAGAAAACTACAGGCCAATATCACCAATGAGCATCGGTGCAAAAATCCTCAACAAAATTCTAGCAAACAGAATTCAAAAACATATTAAAAAGATAATACTTGTCATGACCAAGTGGGATTTATCCCAGGGATAGGAGGATTCTTCAAAATTCGCAAATCAATAATGTGATACACCACATTAACAAATTGAAAGATAAAAACCATATGATTATCTCAATAGATGCAGAGAAAGCCTTTGCCAAAATTCAACATCCATTTATGATAAAAACTCTCCAGAAAGCAGACATAGAAGGAACATACCTCAACATGACGAAACACTATCCTCAACGGTGAAAAATTGAAAGCATTTCTCCTAAAGTCAGGAACAAGACAAGGATGCCCACTCTCACCACTAATATTCAACATAGTTTTGGAAGTTTTAGCCACAGCAATCAGAGAAGAAAAAGAAATAAAAGGAATCTAGATTGGAAAACAAGAAGTAAACACTCACTGTTTGCAGATGACATGATACTCTACATAGAAAACCCTAAAGACTCCACCAGAAAATTACTAGAGCTAATCAATGAATATAGTAAAGTTGCAGGATGTAAAATCAACACACAGAAATCCCTTGCCTGCCTATACACTAACAATGAGAAAACAGAAAGAGAAATTAAGGAAACAATTCCAGTCACCATTGCAACAAAAATAATAAAATACTTAAAATAAATCTACCTAAAAAACAAAAGACCTATATATATATATATAGAAAACTATAAAACACTGATGAAAGAAATCGAAGATGACACAAATAGATGCAGAAATATACCCTGTTCAAGGATCAGAAGAATCACTATAGTGAATAGGAGTGTACTACCCAAAGCAATCTATAGATGTAATCCCTATTAAGCTACCAACGGTATTTTTCACAGAACTAGAACAAATAATTTCACAATTTGTATGGAAATACAAAAAACCTCGAATAGCCAAAGCAATCTTGAGAAAGAAGAATGGAACTGGAAAAATTACCCGCCTGACTTCAGACTAGACTATAAGACTACAGTCATCAAGACAGTATGGTAACAGCACAAAGACAGAAATATATATTGATGGATCAAAAGAGAAAGCACAGAGATAAATCCTTGCACCTATGGACACCTTATCTTTGAAAAGTTCAGTTCAGTCACTCAGTCGTGTCTGACTCTGTGCGACCCCATGAATCACAGCACACCAGGCCTCCCTGTATATCACCAATGCACGGAGTTCACACAGATTCACATCCATCGAGACAGTGAAGCCATCCAGCCATCTCATCCTCTGTCGTCCCCTTTTCCTCCTGCCCTCAATTCCTCCCAGCATCAAAGTCTTTTCCAATGAATCAATTCTTCGCATGAGGCGGCCAAAGTACTGGAGTTTCAGCTTTAAATCATTCCTTGCAAAGAAATCCCAGGGCTGATCTCAGAATGGACTGGTTGGTTCTCTTTGCAGTCCAAGGGACTTTCAGGAGTCTTCTCCAGCACCATAGTTCAAAAGCATCAATTCTTCGGTGCTCAGCCTTCTTCACAGTCCAACTCTCACATCCATACATGACTACTGGAAAAACCATAGCCTTGACTAGATGGACCTTAGTTGGCAGAGTAATGGCTCTGCTTTTGAATATACTTTCTAGGTTGGTCATAACTTTTCTTCCAAGGAGTAAGCGTCTTTTGATTTCATAGCTACAATCACCATCTGCAGTGATTTTGGAGCCCCCAAAATAAAGTCTGACACTGTTTCCACTGTTTCCCCATCTATTTCCCATGAAGTGATGGGACCAAATGCCATGATCTTCATTTTCTGAATGTTGAGCTTTAAGCCAACTTCTTCATTCTCCTCTTTCACTTTCATCAAGAGCCTTTTTAAAAAGTTCCTCTTCACTTTCTGCCATAAGGGTGGTGTTATCTGCATATCTGAGGTTATTGCTATTTCTCCCGGCAATCTCGATTCCAGCTTGTGTTTCTTCCAGTCCAGCGTTTCTCCTGATGTACTCTGCATATAAGTTAAATAAGCAGGGTGACAATATACAGCCTTGACGGACACCTTTTCCGATTTGGAAACAGTCTGTTGTTCCATGTCCAGTTCTCACTGTTGCTACCTGACCTGCATAGAGATTTCTCAAGAGGCAGGTCAGGTGGTCTGGTATTCCCATCTCTTTCAGAATTTTCCACAGTTTATTGTGATCCACACAGTCAAAGGCTTAGGCATAGTCAATAAAGCAGAAATAGATGTTTTTCTGGAACTCTTTTGATTTTTCCATGATCCAGTGGATGTTGGCAATTTGATCTCTGGTACCTCTGCCTTTTCTAAAACCAGCTTGAGCATCATGAAGTTCACGGTTCACGTATTGCTGAAGCCTGGCTTGGAGAATTTTGAGCATTACTTTACTAGCACGTGAGATGAGTGCAATTGTGCGGTAGTTTGAACATTCTTTGGCATTGCCTTTCTTTGGGATTGGAATGAAAACTGACCTTTTCTAGTCCTGTGGCCACGGCTGAGTTTTCCAAATTTGCTGGCATATTGAGTACAGCACTTTCACAGCATCATCTTTCAGGATTTGAAACAGCTCAACTGGAATGCCATCACCTCCACTAGCTTTGTTTGTAGTGATGCTTTCTAAGGCCCGCTAGACTTACTTTCCAAGATGTCTGGCTCTAGATGAGTGATCACACCATCGTGATTATTCGGGTCAGGAAGACGTTTTTGGACAGTTCTTCTATGTATTCTTGCCACCTTTTCTTAATATCTTCTGCTTCTGTTAGGTCCATACCATTTCTGTTCTTTATTGAGCCCATCTTTGCATGAAATGTTCCCTTGGTATCTCGAATTTCCTTGAAGAGAACTCTAGTCTTTCCCATTCTGCTGTTTTCCTCTATTTCTTTGCATTGATTGCTGAAGAAGGCTTTTTATCTCTTCTTGCTATTCTTTGGAACTCTGCATTCAGATGCTTATATCTTTGCTTTTCTCCTTTGCTTTTTGCTTCTCTTCTTCATTTGTAAGGCCTCCCCAGACAGCCATTTTGCTCTTTTGCATTTCTTTTCCATGGGGATGGTCTTGATCCCTGTCTCCTGCACAATGTCACAAACCTCATTCCATAGTTCATCAGGCACTCTATCTATCAGATCTAGGCCCTTAAATCTATTTCTCACTTCCACTGTATAATCATAAGGGATTTGATTTAGGTCATACCTGAATGGTCTAGTGGTTTTCCCTACTTTCTTCAATTTAAATCTGAGTTTGGTAATAAGGAGTTCATGATCTGAGCCACAGTCAGCTTCTGATCTTGTTTTTGTTGACTCTATAGAGCTTCTCCATCTTTGGTGGCAAAGGATATAATCAATCTGATTTCGGTGTTGACCATCTGGTGATGTCCATGTGTAGAGTCTTCTCTTGTGTTGTTGGAAAAGGGCGTTTGCTATGACCAGTGCATTTTCTTGGCAAAACTCTATTAGTCTTTGCCCTGCTTCATTCCCCATTCCAAGGCCAAATTTGCCTGCTAGTCTAGGTGTTTCTTGACTTCCTACTTTTGCATTCTAGTCCCCTATAATGAAAAGGACATCTTTTTAAGGTGTTAGTTCTAAAACGTCTTGTAGGTCTTCATAGAACCGTTCAACTTCAGTTTCTTCAGTGTTACTGGTTGGGGCATAGACGTGGATTACCGTGATACTGAATGGTTTGCCTTGGAAACGAACAGAGATCATTCTGTCGCTTTTGAGATTGCATCCAAATACTGCATTTCGGACTCTTTTGCTGACCATGGTGGCTACTCCATTTCTTCTGAGGGATTCCTGCCCACAGTAGTAGATATAATGGTCATCTGAGTTAAATTCACCCATTCCAGTCCATTTTACTTTGCCGATTTCTAGAATGTCGATGTTCACTCTTGCCATCTCTTGTTTGACCAGTTCCAATTTGCCTGGATTCATGGACCTGACATTCCAGGTTCCTATGCAATAATGCTCTTTACAGCGTTGGACCTTGCTTCTATCACCAGTCACATCCAGAGCTGGGTATTGTTTTTGCTTTGGCTCCATCCCTTCATTCTTTCTGGAATTATTTCTCCACTGATCTCCAATAGCATATTGGACACCTACTGACCTGGGGAGTTCCTCTTTCAGTATCCTATCATTTTGCCTTTTCCTACTGTTCATGGGGTTCTCAAGGCAAGAATACTGAAGTGGTTTGCCATTCCCTTCTCCCGTGGACCACATTCTGTCAGACCTCTTCACCATGACCCGCCCATCTTGGCTTGCCCACTGGGCATGGCTTGGCTTCATTGAGTTAGACAAGGCTGTGGTCCTAGTATGATTAGATTGACTAATTTTCTGAGTATGGTTTCAGTGTTTCTGCCCTCTGTTGCCCTCTTGCAACACCTACCATCTTACTTGTGTTTCTCTTTCCTTGGGCATGGGGTATCTCTTCACGGCTGCTCCAGCAAAACGCAGCCGCTGCTCCTTACCTTGGGTGAGGGGTATCTCCTCACTGCTGCCCTTCCTGACCTTCAACATGAGATGGCTCCTCTAGGCCTTTCTATGCCCATGCAGCCAGCTCTCCGTGGACGGATGGTTCCTCCTCCCGGCCGCTGCCCCTGGCCTCGGGTGTGGGGTTGCTCCTCCAGGCCGCCACCCGTGGCCTCGGTCATTGCCCCTGACTTCGGACGCAGGGTAGCTCCTTTCGGCCATCGCCCCTGACCTCGGACGCGGGGTAGCTCCTCTTGGCTATTCTTAGTGCGCCGGCCGCAGCCACCTGTGCTTAGTGCACTGGAGAAAAGACAATCTCTTTAACAAGTGGTGCTGGGAAAACTGGTCAACCACTTGTAATAGAATGAAACTAGAACACTTTCTAACACCATACACAAAAATAAACTCAAAATGGATTAAAGATAAATTTAAGACTAGAAACTATAAAACTCCTAGAGGAAAACAGGCAAAACACTCTCTGACATAAATCACAACAGGATTCTCTGTAACCCACCTCCCAGAGTAATAGAAATAAAATCAAACAGAAACAAATGGGACCTAATTAAACTTAAAAGCTTTTACACAACAAAGGAAACTATAAGTAATGTGAAAAGACAGTCTTTAGAATGGGAGAAAATAATAGCAAATGAAGCAAGTGACAAAGAATTACTCTCAAAAATATATAAGCAGCTCATGCAGCTCTATACCCAAAAAATAAGCGACCCATTCAAAAAATGGGTCAAAGAACTAAACAGACATTTCTCCTAAGAAAACACATAGATGGCTGACAAACAAATGAAAAGTTGCTCAACATCACTCATTATCAGAGAAATGGAAATAAAACCCACAATGAGGTACCACCTCACGCTGGTCAGAATGGCTGCTATCAAAAAGCCTACAAACAATAAATGCTGGAGAGGGTGCAGAGAAAAGGGAATCCTTTTACCCTATTGGCAGGAATGCAAACTCTACAGCCACTATGGAGAAGAGTGTGGAGATTGCTTAAAAAACTGGAAATAGAACTGCCATATGACCCAGCAATCCCATTGCTGGTCATACACACCGAGGAAACCAGAATTAAAAGAGACACGTGTACCCCAATGTTCATTGCAGCACTGTCTATAATAGCCAGGACATGGAAGCAACCTAGATGTCCATCAGCAGACGAATAGATAAGAAAGCTGTGGTACATATACAGAGTGGAATATTCAGTTCAGTTCAGTCGTTCAGTCGCGTCCGACTCTGTGTGACCCCATGAATCGCAGCACACTAGGCCTTCCTGTCCATCACTATCTCCTGGAATTCATGCAAACTCACGTCCATCGAGTTGGTGATACCATCCAGCCATCTCATCCTCTGTCGTCCCCTTCTCCTCATGCCCTCAATATCTCCCAGCATCAGAGTCTTTTCCAATGAGTCAACTCTTCGCATGAGGTGGCCAAAGTACTGGAGTTTCAGCTTTAGCATCATTCCTTCCAAAGAACACTCAGGGTTGATCTCCTTCAGAATGGACTGGTTAGATCTCCTTGCAGTCCAAGGGACTCTCAAGAGTCTTCTCCAACACCACAGTTCAAAAGCATCAATTCTTCGGCGCTCAGTTTTCTTCACAGTCCAACTCTCGCATCCATACATGACCACTGGAAAAACCATAGCCTTGACTAGACGGACATTAGTCGGCAAAGTAATGTCTCTGCTTTTGAATATACTATCTAGGTTGGTCATAACTTTTCTTCCAAGGAGTAAGCGTCTTTTAATTTCATGGCTGCAATCACCATCTGCAGTGATTTTGGAGCCAAAAAAAAAAATAAAGTCTGACACTGGTTCCACTGTTTCCCCATCTATTTCCCATGAAGTGATGGGACCAGATGCCATGATCTTCGTTTTCTGAATGTTGAGCTTTAAGCCAACTTTTTCACGCTCCACTTTCACTTTCATCAAGAGGCTTTTTACTTCCTCTTCACTTTCTGCCATAAGGGTGGTGTCATCTGCATTTCTGAGGTTATTGATATTTCTCCCTGCAATCTTGATTCCAGCTTGTGTTTCTTCCAGTCCAGCGTTTCTCACGATGTATTCTGCATGTAAGTTAAATAAGCAGGGTGACAATATACAGCCTTGACATACTCCTTTTCCTATTTGGAACCAGTCTGTTGTTCCATGTCCAGTTCTAACCTTGTCTAACTCAATAAAACTATGAACCATGCAGTGTAGGGCCACCCAACATGGGCAGGTCAAGTAGGAGAGCTCTGACAAAACGTGGTCCACTGGAGAAAGGAATGGCAAACCACTTCAGTATTACTGCCTTGGAAACCCCATGAACAGTATGAAAAGGCAAAAACATAGGACACTGAAACATAAACTGCCCAGGTCAGCAGGTGCTACTGGAGATCAGTGGAGAGCTAACTCTAGAAAGAATGAAGAGGCAGAGCCAATGAAAAAACAACATCCAGGTGTGGATGTGACTGGTGTTGGAAGTTTTCAGTCTGTCTGCCCTCTGATGGAGAAGGATAAGAGGATTATGGAAGCTTCCTCATGAAAGAGACTGACTGAGGGGGAATCTGGGTCTTGTTCTGATGGGTGGGGGCCATGCTCAGTAAATCTTTAATCCAATTTTCTGTTCAAGGGCGGGGCGTGTTCACTCCCTGTTATCTGCTGCTACTGCTAAGTTGCTTCAGATGTGTCTGACTCTGTGCGACCCCATAGACGGCAGCCCACCAGGCTCACCCATCCCTGAGATTCTCCAGGCAGGAACACTGGAGTGGGTTGCCATTTCTTTCTCCTGTTATTTGACCTGAGGTAAAACATGGTAGAGGTAATGAAGATAATGGGACCTCCTTCAAAAAGTCTCATGCAGGCACTGCTACTCTCATTGCCCCCGACCCTGCAGCAGGCCACTGCTGAACCATGCCTCTGCCAGAGACTCCTGGACACTCACAAGCAAGTCTGGGTCAATCTCCTTTGGGGTCACTGCTCCTTTCTCCTGGGTCCTGGTACACACATGTTTCTGTTTCTGCCCTCCAAGAGTCTGTTTCCCCAGTCTTGTCTAAGTTCTGGCAACTCTATGGTGGGGTTAATGGCAACCTCCTCCAAGAGGGCTTATACCATACCCAGGTCTACTGCACCCAGAGCCCCAGCCCCTGCAGCAGTCCACTGCTGACCCATACCTCTGCAGGAGACATTCAAACACAGTTCTGTCTCAGTCTGTGTGGATGCTCTGGGTCCTGGTACACACAAGGTTTGTTTGAGCCCTCAGAGAGTCTCTGATGAATATGGGGTTTGATTCTAAATGCAATTTTGCCCGTCCTACAATCTTGCTGGGGCTTCTTTGCCCTTGGACATGGGGTATCTTTTTTTGGTGGGATCCAACATTTTTCTCTTGATGGTCATTCAGCAGCAAGTTGTAATTTTGGAGTTCTTTCAGAAGTTGAGTGCATGTCCTTCTACTCTGCCATCTTGGAGAAAATGTTGAGAATGGAGCAGGCTATACATGAGTTGACACAGGGAATATATGGGAGATATCCATACCTTCCTCACAATCTTGCTGTGAATCAAACTGCTCTAAAAATAATGACCCTAAAAATGAAATAAATAAGCAATATACATTCATGGGTCACTTACTTTTTCTAAGGCTTCTAGGGCACCCAAAGTTGGATAAGCTACATCCTTGATGCAATTGACTACTCTCAGGTCCTTCTACTCTTCTACTTAAAATTCTCTCATAGTTTCAGGGTGCAGGGGGTAGTGAAAGTATAAAAGAGAAGCACAAAGAAGATCTTTTTCTGTGACAAAATAACTCCGCATCTTGACTGTGCTGGTAGTTACATGAACTTAACAAATTTGACCACATATCCAGGCACTATGGCTAAGCCAAGTTGACAAATAAAGTTAACCATGACAGGGACTGAAGTTTATAAATTGCCTTTTATTGTGAGCTTTGTTGGATAAAAAATAAATATGCTCTAAAGAAATGAGGGAGTTGATTTGAAAAGACTATTACAATAGGTAAAATGAACAAAATCTGAAAGTGTCTCCTAGTCAGCCAGAAAGGAATCTTATTTTTGTAGCAAGGAGTTAACAAATGTCCATCTATTTAAAGCTATGGTTTTCCCAGTAGTCACGTATAGATGTGAGAGTTGCACTGTAAAGAAAGCTGAGCACCGAGGAATTGATGCTTTTGAACGGTGGTGTTGGAGAAGACTCTTGAGCATCCCTTGGACAGCAAAGAGATCCAACCAGTGCATCCTAAAGGAAATCAGTCCTGAATATTAATTGGAAGGACTGATGCTGAAGCTGGAACTCCAAAATTTTGGCCACCTGATGCAAAAAACTGACTTATTTGAAAAGACCCTGATGCTGGGAATGATTGAAGGTAGGAGGATAAGGGGACGACAGAGGATAAGATGGTTGGATGGCATCACCGACTCAATGGACATGAGTTTGAGTAAGCTCCAGGAGTTGATGATGGAAAGGGAAGCCTGGCATGCTGCAACCCATGGGGTGGCACAGAATCGGACATGACTGAGGGACTGAACTGAATACTGAACTGTGTGAATGTAACAACAACAACAAAAAGCAGACCTACAGATATAGAGGACAAATTAGTGTTTATCAGTGGAGAGGGGCAAGATAGCAGTATGGGATTAACACGTACAAACTACTACGTGTAAAATAGATCAGCAAGGAGGACATATTGCAAAACACAGGGAAATAGAGACACTCTTTTTTCATAATAACATTAAATGGAGTAAAATCTGTAAAATAGTGAATCACTATGCTGTATATTGTTACTAATACTGTAAGCTAATTATATTTCAATTAAAAAAACAAAGTGAAAATGCAACCTAAAGAAATGGAGATAGGTTTTACATATCATACATCTGATGAGGCATTGTTGTTGTTGTTGTTTAGTCGCTCAGTCATGTCTGTCTCTTTGCGACCCCATGGACTGCAGCGTCCAGGCCTACCTGTCCATTATCAAATCCCGGAGCTTACTCAAACTCATATCCATTGAGTCAGTGATGCCATTCAACCATCTCATTCTCTGTCATCCCCTTCCAATCCTGTCTTCAATCATTCCCAGCATCGGGATCTTTTCTAATGAGTCAGTTCTTCCCATCAGGTGGCCAAAGTATTGGAGTTTCAGCTTCAGTCCTTCCAATTAATATTCAGGACTGATTTCCTTTAGGATTGACTGGTTTGATCTCCTTGCAGTCCAAGGGACTCTCAAGAGTCTTCTGCAACACCACAGTTCAAAATCATCAATGCTTTTTTTTTTTTTTTTCGTTTTTTGGAATGCTGGTGTGGGTGTGTGTCATTTGCTGGGCTGTGTCTGACTCTTTGCCACCCCATGAACTGCAGCACACCAGGCTCCTCTGTCCATGGAATTCTACAGGCAAGAATACTGGAATTGGGGAGCCATTCTCTTCCCCAGGGGATTTTCCTCATATAGGAATCAAACCTGAGCCACCAGGGAGGCTCACACCCATCAGAATAGCTATCTTCAAAAAGACAAATGAAAGTAAGTTCTGTCAAGAGGGTATGGATAAAGGAAACTCTCCTGCATTGCCAGTGGGAATGTAAATTGGTGTGGCCAGTAGAGAAAGCAGTGTGAAGTTTCCTCAGAAAATTAAAAATATGTACAACTATATTATCCTGCAATCTCAATTCTAGGATTGAACCCAGGCCTCCCGCATTGTAGGCAGAAACTTTACCATCTGAGCCACCAGGGACATGGCCAGGTATGTATTAGAGGAAATAAAATCAGGATCTAGAATAGATACAAGCAATCTCATGTTTATTGCAGCATTATTCACAACAGACAATAAGCGGAAACCAACTAAATGTCCACTAACAGGTGAATGGTTAAAGAAAGTAGGAGATATGCATACAAAGGAATATTATTCAACGTTGAAAGGAATGGAAACCCTGTCATATGCTACACTATGGTTGGAACTTGAGATCATTATAAGTGAAATAAACCAGTCACAGAAGGAGAAATACTGGATGATTCCATCTATATAAGTTATCCAAATTAGTCAGACTCAGAGAAGCAGATGGTAGAATGGTGGTTGCCAGGCTTTGGGAGTTGCTTTGCAATGGGTACTGAGTTCTGCACCTAGATGAACAATTTCTAGAGGTCTGCTGTACAACAGTGGACATCTGTTTAGCAAGAGTGCACTGTGCACTTAAAATTTGAGTTTAAATGTTATATGTTTTTTTACCAGAATGAAAAAGAAAAAAATACATATCCTCCTGCTTTTTATATATGTTAATGACAGTTATGAAAAGAAGCCAAGAGTCCTGAGTCACCCATTCTTCATTTCCTGGACTCTGAAAGGCATTCTGCATCCTATTTTCTGACGATTTGTCTGACCTGCCCTCAACTCCTGAAACTCATTCTCTGGAAACCTTGGAAATGATCACCATCAACACAAATGCCTCCATTTGCAAAATATCTCATGTTTTCACAGCATAGACCTCATTGTCCCTCATCCTTGTTGCAGGCATTTACAGACCCTTGGCTGGCTATCACTCTCTCACACACAACTCTTGTCTTAATTATGGGCAATTTCAATATAAGCAAATATGGTCCAAACAGTCCCCTGTCCTCTCACTTCCTTTTCCTCTACGCCAGTGAACTTATTTTTCACCCCCTTACTCAATCATTCCCATGTGTGTGTGTTCAGTTGCTCAGTTGTGCCTGACTCTTTGCATCCCCATGGATGTAGCCCTCCAGGCTCCGATCTCCATGGAAGTTTCCAGGAAAGAATACTGGAGCAGGTTGCCATTTCCTGCTCCATGGGATCTTCTCAACCCAGTGCTACCTGAGAAGCCCGGTCATTCCCATGGCCATATCTAAAGACTTTATTCTTTCCAATAATGATGACTCTTTCACAGTCCTATTCCTTAACTGTAACCTCCTAGCTTTTGGAAATAGGAATTGTGGCAGAGTTTTGGTTATTGGAAAGAATAAAGTCTAAAACATTTCTCAATCACTCTATGATCTGTAACACACTGAACCTACAACATTTTGTTATCTGTCACTCCACTTATATCCTCAGATTCCTCATTATTCAGATTATTTTACAGTCAGTTATCAGAATCAGTAATTGCATGCATGTCTCTTTCCAATGGCACTGTTGTTCTCATGTGGGTAAATCATTACTATGATAGGTTAATATTTCAAAATTCCCAGTACTACATGAACTAAAGCATTGTGGATGTATTAGAGAGGGTGCATCTGGGTTACAGAAATGGAACTGGCAAGACCTATTGACGATGGGAGATTAGAAACAATAAGTAACTACGGATGACTTCTATTTTTCTATCTTGGTACATGGAGTATAGATTGTGGAGACATTAACTGGCTTAAGTGAATACGAGAAGGGACATTCATTTGTATGGAAGAAGATAATGTGCTTCCAGTCCCATTGTGTTTTAATTGCCTCTGTGTCATTCAGATGGGGATATCCAGCTAGTAGCCAAAAAATATGGCCAAAGACCTCAGAAGAAAGTTCAGAACAGAAGTTACTGAAGATATAGTAAGGAAGTTAAATCCATATGAGTGAAGGAAATCATTTAAGGTAAACCATATAAAACAGAACAAAAAGAAGAGACTACATTGAGATCAAAATAAAATCTGCTTTGGGAATGTTTGGCTTGTTTTTATTTTAATTTTTATTGATATTAATTACAGTGTGTAATCAACATACTATTATCTAATTCTCTCTCCAAAGAGGGAAATTATAGAAAAATAGAGATACATTTAACTGTGTAATAACAAGCTATATAATTCTTCTAAAATATGGATTTATTGCATAGCTCCAAAGGGATGGATTGTTGTGCTTCCCAGTTGGATGGTGGTAAAGAATACGCTTCCAAAGCAGGAGATGTAAGGGATGCAGATTCAATCCCTGGATTGGGCAGATCCCCTGAAGTAGGAAACAGCAACCCACTCCAGTATTCTTGCCTGGAGAATCCCATGGACAGAGGAGCCTGATAGGCTACCGTCCATGGGGTCACAAAGAGTCAGACTCAACTAAATACATATGCACAGGAAGGGATAGATTATAAGAAAAACTGTTTTCTGATTAGAACATGACCTTACATGGTAAGAAGATGTACTGCTTTATTTCATTCTCATATATTTTGTTCCTATGGGCTTTTTTTTTTCTTATGATTTAAGATGCACTATAGATATTCATCTATTTATGTTAGGATCTCTGTAAACAAAGCCCTGTCTAAAATATTGGATCTAAGTGCCTTAAGTATTCTGACTCTCATACAAATTTCAGCATCTAAGATGATATGTCTGCCCTAAATACTGGAAGGAAAAAGAGGATTTATCTGAAATCATTGATTGCCTATTAAATCCTAGAAAAATTGAACAGGCAGGACTGGGGCTCTGCTTGGTTATTTTCCCATTTGCTTTAGAAATTTTCTTCACTCAAATGTAGCATCATCATTCTGTAACAAGAACAATGCCATTTCCTGACGTTATCTAGAAAGTCAAATGGAAAATTAGGTTATAAATTTGGCCATGATTTTTCTTGGATAGTGATGTTCACAAGTCATTTGTTTGCTCTAGTGCTCAGTTCCTTAAGTAAAGTGTTTTTAAAATATATAATTATCAAGAGGATTAAGTGAAGGACTGCTTCATAACATGCATGATATTAACTCTTTCCAACAGAGTTCCACAAAACCAGGAGTTCTTCTCTATTGTCCTGATTGATGTGCCCAGGAGAATCCTTGGCACAAAGTAGGTAATCCATAAATATTTCTGGAATGGATGAATTAATTTTATCTTATTTTACCTGACTTTAACATCTTTCAAATTGCAAACTAAATAAAAATTAAAAAAAAAAAAGACATACGGAAAAACATTCACATCAATAAAATAGATAAAACTATTTCATGGAAGCCTGAGATGACAATATAGTTGTTTTTAATGGGAAACACGAATCAGACCAAGTAGAAAATTTTAAAATATGAAAAAGAGGAAACACTCTGTGTCATAATTTCTATTCATCTCAGTTTTTAAATAAGCTTACAGTAAGGAACCAGTCAATTCTAAAGGAGATCAATCCTGGGTATTCACTGGAAGGACTGATGCTGAAGCTGAAACTCCAGTACTTTGGCCACGTCATGCGACGAGTTGACTAATTGGAACAGACTCTGATGCTGGGAGGGATTGGGGGCAGGAGGAGAAGGGGATGACAGGATGAGATGGCTGGATGGCATCACTGACTCGATGGACATGAGTCTGAGTGAACTCTGGGAGTTGGTGATGGACAGGAAGGCTTGGCATGCTGTGATGCATGGGGTCGCAATGAGTCAGACATGACTGAGCGACTGAACTGAACTGAACAGTAAGGAACAATACCAAAGAAAGGCAATGCCAAAGAATGCTCAAACTACCACACAATTGCACTCATCTCACACGCTAGTAAAGTCATGCTCAAAATGCTCCAAGCCAGGCTTCAGCAATACGTGAACCGTGAACTTCCAGATGTTCAAGCTGGCTTTAGAAAAGGCAGAGGAATCAGAGATCAAATTGCCAGCATCCGCTGGATAATGGAAAAAACAAGAGAGTTCCAGAAAAACATCTATTTCTGCTTTATTGACTATGCCAAAGCCTTTGACTGTGTGGATCACAATAAACTGTGGAAAGTTCTGAAAGAGATGGGAATACCAGACCACCTGACCTGCCTCTTGAGAAATCTGTATGCAGGTTAGGGAGCAACAGTTAGAACTGCACATGGAACAACAGACTGGTTCCAAATAGGAAAAGGGGTACGTCAAGGCTGTATATTGTCACCCTGCTTATTTAACTTCTATTCAGAGTACATCATGAGAAATCCTGGGCTGGAGGAAGCACAAGCTGGAATCAAGATTGCCAGGAGAAATATCAATAACCTCAGATATGCAGATCACACCACCCTTTTGGCAGAAAGTGAAGAAGAACTTAAGAGCCTCTTGATGAAAGTGAAAGAGGAGAGTGAAAAAGTTGGCTTAAAGCTCAATATTCAGAAAACTTAGATCATGGTGCCAGGTCCCATCCCTTCCTTGCAAATAGCTGGGGAAACTGTGGAAACAGTGGCTGACTTTGTTTTCGAGGGCTCCAAAATCACTGCAGATGGAGACTGAAGCCATGAAATAAAAAGATGCTTACTCCTTGGAAGGAATGTTATGACCAACCTAGACAGCATATTAAAAAGTGGATATGAAGTAATGATGCTAAAGCTGAAACTCCAGTACTTTGGCCACTTCATGCAAAGAGTCAACTCAATGGAAAAGACTCTGATGCTAGGAGGGATTGGGGGCAGGAAGAGAAGGGGACAACAGAGGATGAGATGGCTGGATGGCATCACTGACTCGATGGACATGAGTTTGAGTGAACTCTGGGAGTTGGTGATGGACAGGGAGGCCTGATGTGCTGTGATTCATGAGGTCGCAAAGAGTCGGACACGACTGAGTGACTGAACTGAATTGATTCTAAATAATTGAAGCTGCTTTGCTTGAAATCAATTATATTGTCAGTGGTGAAAAATAATTCATCCTTTCTTGTATCTGGACAATGTGGACAACTTCCTGGAACAGGCCTTATTACTTGAAAATCACACACCAGGCAGGGATTAAATTCGATGGTGGTAGACCCCTGGCTGACTCACATAAATACTTTTTAGGATTAATGTGCTGTTAGCTCTTGGGTCACACTCAAGAGTTCAGACTAAGAATGATGCTGATTTTGCCTAATAAGCATATCAACATGTGATGTTCTTCCTCCTTTCTGTCTTAATTATAGATCATTCTCAGGAATCAAAGTGACAATATTTATAGAACACCAATCCTGTGCTCAGCACTGTGCGAGCTACAGATGTGAATGGGAGCCTTCATTCCCTCCAGGAACACAGAAAGTAGTTGGGAGAGTTAAAATAATCACATTTGAAAAGAGAGAAAACTATTCAATAGTCACTAAACGCTACTGTGTTCTGTTGTTGAGATGGGAAGATAAGTTGGTGTACATGCCCTCGGGAATCAGCCTGCAGTGCAGGAGATGTGGCAGCCATGGGTTCAATCCCTGGGTCAGGAAGATTTCCTAGAGAAGGAAATGGCAGCCCACTGCAGTATTTTTGCCTGGGAAATTCCATGGACAGAGGAGCCTGATGGGCTACAGTCCATGGAGTCACAAAAGAGCTGGACACAATTTAGAAACTAAATAACAAAAACAATGTGCCCTCCGTAACAGAGGTGTTTTCTTATTGGGGAGTAGGGAGAGAGCTTCTAAGACTTGTAGAACTTCAAAGGAAGAGAAGGCTAATGAAACTTGGCACAACTAAGGAAGACATTGTGGCTAAGGGATGTTTTGAAGGATGAGAATTCAGACAGGCAAGCATTTGGAAAAAAGAAGATCATGGAGGTAGAAATGACCAGCTTTGCATGATGCCCAGGGCCATGGGCAGTACACAAGCTGGACACCCATACCCACTGGCCCTGGAAATGGTCCTGACTTGCTCATGGTAAGAGGAAAAAGTAAAGCCCGTTGACCAATGGAGAATGTGAGCATGCTGGGCTGTGTGGGACAGGCTAGATTGTGGAAGGCCTTGAAAGTCCAGTAGAGAAAAATGAAAGGTGTGTGGTAATCCATAGAGAGCACAGTATGTTTCTTAGTTGGGGACAGATATGGTGGAAGCATGTTTGGGGATAATTAGCAGAGAAACGGGAGGCAGAGTTGCCTGCTGCTGCTGCTGCTAAGTTGCTTCAGTCGTGTCCGACTCTGTGCGACCCCATAGATAGCAGCCCACCAGGCTCCCCCGTCCCTGGGATTCTCCAGACAAGAGTACTGGAGTGAGGTGCCATTGCCTTCTCCGGAGTTGCCTGGGATATGTAGAATTAAGATCAAGGAGGCAGACTTGGAGGTAACCACAGGGATCCCCAGTTGATGTGATGACACCTGCCTCAGGTGTGGAGAAGCAAAGAAGAGATGAACATCTGGAAGGAAAACCCGACCAGATGGGAATGGAAGATGAGAAAAGATTCAGGCAGGGATTAAACTCGATGGTGGTAGACCCCTGGCTGACTCACATAAATCCTTTAAGCCATCAATACTTCTTAGGATTAATGTGCTAATAGCAAAAGATTCACAAAAGATGTGGCAGAGAAATAGCTTATGTGACAAAACCTTTCCTCTCGGGGCAAAGACAAGTGATCCTGTCAGGAAACCAGCTGCAGAGGCTACATGCACGGTCAGGTGAGGCTGGCTAATGCATTCAACCACAGACTTGTCCCAGGGCTCCTCATTCCAGAAATGTGGGCCTGGCTGTAAACAGTTTCAGGGGGTTAAGGGAGCCTAGAAGGTTGAAAGTTACTCAATTTAGAACATCCTTAGCATTGTTCTGAGTAGTCACTGAGAGAGCCTCAACCTCTGACATACTCAATAGCAGGCTGAAAGTAACGAGAAAGGGCTTAGGGTCAACAGGCTTAGCAGAAGCTTTACTGCACACCCAGGGCAGCTTGCACTGTTGCTCAGAAAGCTGTCTCTCTCATAGTCGCTTGGACTCCTATTCAGAAGTAACCCCCAACTGCACCCCCATGGACCATGAAAACTTCACAGCAAGTATTAGAGCAGCCCCATAAGGAAACATGTGGCTCAGGCACAAGACAACTTATTAAAACCACCCCACCCTGATGCAAACACACCTACCCATCACGGAGATGTGATACAAGAGCACAGGCTAATCAAACCCAATAAAGACATGGTGGGAGGAGAGGAGGGAGAAGGTGAGATGTATAGAGAGAGTAACATAGAAATTTACAAGACCATATGTGAAATAGATAGCCAATGGGAATTTGCTGTATGACTCAGGAAACTCAAATAGGGGCTCTGCAACAGACTGAAGGGTGGGATGAGGAGGGAGATGGGCGGGAGGTCAGGAGGGAGGGGTCATGAGTGTACCTATGGCTGATTCTTGTTGATGTGTGACAGAAAACCACAAATTTCTGTAAAGCAATTATCCTTCAATTAAAAAAAAAATTTAAAAGCCCATAAGTGCTGAAAAGATTGGGCTTTTGTGTTCATAGAAGAAAAAAAATGCAGCATAGTTGATTTGATGCAAAGGCATTTGCACAAGGCAGGACTTTAGAACATCTTTTCCTGCAAGAAAAGGCCCCAGGGTTCACCAGTCGATAAACCACTTACCACCTTACCACAGAAAGAGTTGGATGCAGTGTTGTTGTTCAGTCACTAAGTCGTGTCTGACTGTTTCACGAACCCATGGACTGTAGCCCACCAGGCTCCTCTGTCCATGGAATTCTCCAGGCAAGAATGCTGGAGTGGGTTTCTATTTCCTTTTCCAGGGGATCTGCCTGACCTAGGGACTGAACCTGAGTCTCCTGCATTGGCAGTCAGATTCTTTACCATTGAGCCACCAGGAAAGCCCCAATCCAGTATATCATCTCATTAAATTAGAAACCACAGCAGTGTCTTTAAATATGGGCGTTTCATATGCACACACAGGTAGGTAGAAGCAAGTGGCCTTAGTCTTGGTTCCCCCAGAATCACAGCCTAAAATAAGAATTCTAGAGCAAGTAGTTTCCTTGGGAGATGTGCTTTGCAGAGGAAGGATGGAGAGCTTCCATAGAGATAGGGAGGGAGCCAAGAAAAGGTGCATTTCAAGAAAGATTATGGGAGCTTAATCCTGCTGGAGAACTCTGAAAGCCTATGGAGAGTTATCTGATTTATCATGTTTGAGGATGAGGGAGCTGGGTTATTTATACTCCAGTTCCTAAGGGTCATGAAACATCAATTCTCTGACATTTTCAGTCTGCCCTGAGCACTGACAAACTAGGTTTCAGGCATGAGGAAAAAGCCTCCAAGCCACTGACGAGATGCTGGCAATTTAATGTCTGGCTGGAATGTGCCTCAGCCACAAGGGAGAGGAGACATGGGCAGGATCTGGTACACAAGTCTTAATCAGAAAATCTCCCAAATATTAGGCCAGGAGACAGAGTTTTTAGGCAAACATGTTATTTATCCCAAAGTATATTTTTCTCCCATTTCCTTCAAACAGATCCCCATTTCCCATTTTCTGGAGTTACATCACTAGGAAGAGGAAAAAGTCTAAAAGGAGAAGGAGAAACAGGTATTAGTTTTCTAGGGCTGCCAGAACAGTGTCACAGACTGGGTAGCATGAACAACAGAAATTCATTTTCTTTTCTTAAAAAAATAATTTTATTTATTTACTTTGGCTGTGCTGGGTCTTTGTTGCTGCACAGGCTTTTCTCTAGTTGTAGAGCGGCAGTTACTCTCTAGTTGTGGTGCACAACCTTCTTGTTGTGGTGGCTTCTCTTGTTTCAGAGCACAGGTTTTAGGGCACACAGCCTACAACAGTTTCGGCTCCTGGGTTCTAGAGCACAGGCTCAGCAGTTGTGGTGCATGGGGTGCCGGGGTCCAGCCCCGGTGGATCCAGGGAATTCGAAGCAGGGACAGCGTTGGTGAGGAATGACTTATTTATTTATTAATATAAGATTAGATTAGGAAGAAATAGTGTAGTAAGAAAATTAAGTGGAGAGAAGAGGCTGATTAACTTGGGTTACGTGGAAAACCAATAAAGTTCCAGACAAGGAGCTTGCACCGTCTACGTTAGGCCGCCGGTGCCCGTTTAAATATCGGAGAGTGCCCCGCCTTGGGCTCTCTCTCTTACGGATCTTAGAAGCCGGGACAAGTAAGTAGACACAGTGAGCCTCCACATTCCAAGGGATCAGCCTGAAAAGGAGAGGGAGGGAGCAAGAGAAAGAATCAACACGGGGGAGGCCAGGCTTGTGCAAAAACCCCCTCCAACTTTATTATTTAAAAGATGTTTATATACCCTAAATTTTACATAATGGAAGATACAGAGTCACGCAGGGGCAGCAGTCCTGACCCTTTCTGTATATCTTTTTTGTATACAAAAGGTCTCAGGTGATTAACATTATCTTCTGGCCAGGAGGCTTGCTAACACTTTTTTGGCTCTCTTTCTTAATGAATATTAATCTCATTTCCCCTGAAGTGTTTTTCTTTAATCTGCATCTCCTTAAAGCATTAAAGTTACATCTCTATAGAACAAAGGTGCAGTGGGTTATAACAAAGAAGGTACTTAACTCAAAGATCTAACGTTGCTAATACCAGGCCTACTACTTGTTTTTCTATATACCAACTATATCTAGAAATAAAGGATATGAAAATTTGGCAGCAAGTATTGGTTCAACAAATGAAACTTTTAATCAGTCCTATTCTAATGATTTTGACTCCTCGGAAGCCCCTACATTCCTAGGATGTTTTAAGCTTCCTGTGCCTCCTGCGGTCAGGAGGCCTCAAACAATCACACGCGTAGCTGTACGAGTCCTGCAGGGAGGCTAGAAAGCCATCAGAGGGGTTTTTGGATTGAAACACTCTTTCAAATGCAGAAGACTAAAGCCCTGAATTGACTTTTTCCAGAGAATGTCAGAAGAGTGGAAAAGCAGGCCAATTCTTATTTTTGGGGGGGTGGATGCTCAGGAAATTCCAGGGGGAAAACCTGAGGTCTGATTAGCCTTGCCATCAGAGCTCTGCCGCATGACCTTGTCACGGGTGGAATTCCTCAAGCTGGCTCCCGGCAATGGGGTAGTTGTTTCATGTCATGTGGGATCCTCTCAGATCAGGGATCGAATCTGGGTCTTCTGCATTATCAGGCGGGTTCTGTACTACTGAGCTACCAGGAAAGCCCCAGAAATTCATTTTCTGACAGTTCTGAATGCTGGAAGTCCAAGATGAAGGTGTCAGAAGGTCAGGTATCTCCTGAAGCCTCTCTCCTTGGCTTGTAGATGGTGGTCTCCATCCTGAATCTTCAGATGGCACCTTCTCTGTGCATGCCCAACCCTGTGTCCCTTTATGTCTCCAAACTTCCTCTTCTGATAATAACCACAGTCAGAATGAATTAAGGCCCACTCATATGACCTCATTTAAACTTAATTACCTTTTTAAAGTCCCTATCTTCAAACAGAGGCACATTCTGAAGTGCCAGGGTTAGGACCACTGCTGCTGCTGCTGCTAAGTCACTTCAGTCGTGTCCGACTCTGTGCGACCCCATAGATGGCAGCCCACCAGGCTCCCCCATCCCTGGGATTCTCCAGGCAAGAACACTGGAGTGGGTTGCCATTTCCTTCTCCAACGCATGAAAGTGAAAAGTGAAAGTGAAGTTGCTCAGTCGTGTCCAACTCTTAGCGACCCCATGGACTGCAGTCTACCAGGCTCCTCCATCCATGGGATTTGCCAGGCAAGAGTATTGGAGTGGGTTGCCATTGCCTTCTCCGTTAGGGCTGCAACATGTGAATTTGGAGAGGGGCACAAAATTCAGCCTATGACAGAGAGTAATGAGCATATTCAACACTTAGATTTGTAAAATGCCTATTAAGGAAAGCAGTGTTTTTACCAGGCTCAAGCAAACAATTGCAGGCAAAAAATGAATAGGTGGAACTTCAACTGCTGCCTTAATTTGGAAGAGACCTTTCATGAGTTCCTTGGGATCTCAGTTCAGGATGTGAGGATCACCTGCAATAAGGTCAGCCTTGCCTTTCAGTAAATCTTAGCTCTATTGTATTAAATCCTGAAATGCAGAAATGGTAAGGACCTAACAGAAGCAGAAGAGATTAAGAAGAGGTGGCAAGAATACACAGAACTATACAAAAAAGGTCTTAATGACCCAGATAATCATGATGGTTTGATCACTCACCTAGAGCCAGACATCCTGGAATGCAAAGTCAAGTGGGCCTTAGGAAGTATCACTAAAAACAAAGGTAGTGAAGGTGATGGATTTCCAGCTGAGTTATTTCTATCTTAAAAGATGATGCTGTGAAAGTGCTACACTCAATATGCCAGCCAATTTGGAAAATTCAGCAGTGGCCACAGGACTGGAATAGGTCAGTTTTCATTCTAATCCCAAAGAAGGGCAATGCCAAAGAATGTTCAAACTACTGCACAATTGTGCTCATGTCACATGCTAGCAAGGTAATGCTCAAAATGCTCAAAATCCTTCAAGTTAGGCTTCAACAGTATGTGAACCAAGAACTTCCAGATGTACAGCCTGGATTAAGAAAAGGCACCAGAGGAACCAGAGATCAAACGGCCAACATCTGTTGGATCATAAAAAACAGAAAAACATTTACTTCTGCTTCATTGACCATGTTATAAAGCCATTGACTGTGTGGATCACAACAAACTGTGGAAAATCCTTAAAGAGACGGGAATACCAAACCACTTTCTTTGCCTCCTGAGAAGCCTGTATGCAGGTCAAGAAGCAACAGTTAGAACTTGACATGGAACAACAGACTGGTTCAAAATTGGGAAAGGAGTATATCAAGGCTATATATTGTCACCCTGCTTATTTAACTTCTATGCAGAGTACATCATGTGAAATGCTGGGCTGGATGAAGCATGAGCTTCAATCAAGATTGCCAGGAGAAATATCAATAATCTCAGATATGCAGATGACACCACCCTTATGGTAGAAAGGGAAGAGGAACTACAGAGCCTCTTGATGAAAGTGAAAGAGGAGAGTGAAAAAGCTGGCTTGAAACTCAACATTCAAAAAATGAAGATCATGGCATCCAGTCCCATAATTTTATGTCACATAGATGGGGAAAGAATGGAAACAGTGACAGATTTTATTTCTTGGGCTCCAAAATCACTGCAGATGGTGACTGCAGCCTTGAAACTAAAAGACACTTCCTCCTTGGAAGAAAAGCTATGACCAACCTAGACAGCATAGTGAAAAGCAGAGACATTAATTTACTGACAATGGTCCGTCTAGTTAAAGCTATAGTTTTTTTCCAGTAGTCATGTATGGATGTGACAGTTGGACCAGAAAAAAGGCTGGGTGCCAAAGAATTGATGCTTTTGAACTATGATGTTGGAAAAAACTCTTCAGAGACCCTGAATATTCATAGAAAGGACTGATGCTGAAGCTGAAGAGGATGAGATGGTTGGATGGCATCACTGACTCAATGGACATGAGTTTGAGCAAGCTCCAGTAGATGGTGAAGGACAAGGAAGCCTGGAGTTCTACAGTTCATGGCATCAAAAAGAGTCTATACAATTGTATTAAGTCATGAAAGCTGTGACAAGATGAACTGACCTCTCCTGAGTGCCTTCTCTGCATCAGGCGCTATGCTATGCAATCTACACCTATTAAGTGATTCCTATAGGTTTGACAATACTTATTAGATGAGAAAGCAGGTTTAAAATGGCAAAGTAACTGCATTTTTAGTTCTTTATTAAAACAACCAAACCTGCCTTGTCATTAATAAGAATACGAGGACAAGCCTCATCTTTACTGAAATTTTTATATTTAATTCAGCAAATATTTGGAAGTTAAACCTATTAAGCACTGAGATCAGACTTGGGGGAAGATGGGAAGAGTGAGGTAATTAGACTTTGGACTTGTCCCAAGAGGCTGACTGTGTAACTGGGAGAGAGGAGAAATGGACCAGGTAAAAGGAAGGAAGGATACAGCCAGGCACGGTACAAAGCCTCGGGAGAACTTTGGCCAAGAGGACACTGATCCCTACAGAGAGGACATGGGAAAGCTTGGAGGTGCAGTTGCACTGAGCTGAGTAAACTGCAGGAGGAGACATGGAAGCATGTGGGTTCCCGGAGTCTGTCTCTGTTCTTCAACAGTATGCTTTCATGAAACCAAGCAGACAGTCTGAGCCGAGGTGGGAGCACTTTCAGACAGATCAATGTCTGAGAGCAAACCCCTGGCAGGGGCAACACCATGTGGAGACAGTGCAGTGGAGGAAGGAGAGGGCCACCTGTAAGGTCTGCATGAGTGCAGGTGTAGGCAACTGGCGTGGAGAGTGCCTTTACAAAATAAGGAGCCAACATTCAAAAACTAGGAGACCTCTTACTGAACTTCAGCTTTTTGGGCCACTCTGGACAAATCAAAAGGCCTGGCACCTGACCTGCACACACTCCTATTGTGAGTGGCAGCTCCTCCTGGGTTAGATCGTGCTCTCTCCGTGTGTTCCAGCCCTCTCACTCCTTGTGGTTTGCACCCGCTGACCTCGCTTCTTCAAGTTGCCTGCCAGGGCCCTGGAGCAGCAGGGACACTGTCATTTGGCTGAGTCTCATGGTGAGTCAGAGGACTAAAAAGGTCAACAGGTTCTGGGCTTAAATCTTGTCACTACAATTTAACTACCTATTACCTTAGCTTCCTCATCTGTTAAGTGGGCATAATAGTATACTCAAATCTATAGCAACCACTCAGTATGTGTAATTTGCTTAGCATAGCATCTGGGCCCATAAGTTCAGTTCATTTACTCAGTCGTGTCCAACTCTTTGTGACCCCATGGACTGCAGAATGCCAAGCTTCCCTGACCATCACCAACTCCCAGCGCTTGCTCAAACTCATTTCCATCAAGTCAGTGATGCCATCCAAGCATCTCATCATCTGTTACCCCCTTCTCCTCCTGCCTTCAATCTTCCCCATCATCAGGGTTTTTTCCAATGAGTCAGTTCTTGGAATCAGGTGCCAATGTATTGGAGTTTCAGCTTCAGCATCAGTCCTTTCAATGAATATTCAGGAATGATTTCCTTTAGGATTGACTGGTTGGATCTCCTTGCAGTCCAAGAAACTCTCAAGAGTCTTCTCCAACACCACAATTCAAAAGCATCAATTCTTCGGCCTTCAGCTTTCTTTATGATCCAATTCTCACATCCATACATGACTACTGGAAAAACCATAACTTTGAGTAGACAGACCTATGTCAGCAATGTAATGTCTGCTTTTTAATACGCTGTCTAGGTTGGTCATAGCTTTTCTTCCGAGGAGCAAGTGTCTCTTAATTTCATGGCTGTACCATCTGCAGTGATTTTGGAGTCCAAGAAAATTAAGTCTCTCACTGTTTCTATTGTTTCCCCATATATTTACCATGAAGTGATTGGACCAGATGCCATGATCTTAGTTTTTTGAATGTTGAGTTTTAAGCCAGCTTTTCACTCTCCTTTTTCACTTTCATCAAGAGACTCCTCAGTTCATCTTCACTTTCTGTTATAAAGGTGGTATCATCTGCATATCTGAGGTTATTGATATGTCTCCCAGCAATGTTGCTATGCCAACAACAAGCTGCTTAAAAACAGTCCCCAAAACCCCAGAGGGATGCAATAGCAGGCTGAAGAAAAGTGGCATGGAGTACTTTTTTCTGCCCTTGTCAGCCAATGGTAGTTGGCAGATGAAAGATCCTGGCAGTATTCCTGGTTCTCTTTTCCATAACATATTTGCACACCAAATTTATCCCAGCCTTTCAACTCATGGAACCATCCCTGTTGTCCTAGCGACTGTGCATTGTTACTACACCCAGCATACAGATGTGAAAACTGAGGCTGGAAAAGGGTCATCACTGGCTCAAGATCTTAAACCCTGGCCTCTGAGCCACGACGCCACAATGCAAAGGACAGACCCAGGCAAGGACACTGATCTGAGCTGTTCAGCCCTGTGCTGGGAGGCTAATTGGTCATACACCCTCAGGGGTAACCAGGGAAACTGGAGGGTCACTGGGGCACAGAAGCCGGGGTGGGCAAGCAAGAGACAGCTTCCAGATCATGGGATGGCAGAAAAGCCACAATTTTGCTCAACAAAACCTGGCCTTTGCAATTTAGGGTCCAGGTTAATCCTAAGAATATGACTAGCTACCAAGCACAGAGCAAGTGAGGCCCGGGTGCCACTCCCTAAAGGCAGCTTTCCATCCTGTCCAAAGTTAATACACAGGCTTCTCTGAGACAGAGGGGGCCGCCCAGCAGGGCAAGCAGCACCAGCAGCAGCACAATGCCCTTTCTGCTCGTCTCCTCTACCTGCATTTCCTATTGGTGCTTGAGAAGTGTGCTATGAAACAAGTCAACAAGGTGAGCCTAATGCTGCTGAGCTTCTGGTGTCATTGCCTGTATCCCCAAACCAGAGACTCCTGAACCATGTTAACACCCCAGAATTGTGTGGGTGGACCCAGGTTTTGTGGGTCTGTACTGGGAGACCGCACCAGGCTCTGGATGTCCTGAAACAAGATGGTGGACAGGTGCCCAGAATTACAAACTAGTGAATACATGTGCTTGCCAAGGCTCCTTCCTCTTTTTAGCTCTAGGTTCCTCCCATTTCTACCACAGAAGACCACGGCTGGCACCAAAAGATTTCACATCCTGAGGCAGTTTGGCAGATGGTGGGGTGTGTAGTCACCCAGGTTGACCTGGGGCTGGCCCTCAGTCCTGCCTGTCCCAGGAAGGGCACCCCTGCAGGCCGAAGGCTGGAGGAAGGTAATACATGCAGTACCCCTGGGCCTCCGTCAGTCCTCTGAAAATGTTGGCTCTTACTGGGGCTAGGATCACTTGTGCCTAATGCTGTCCAAAAGCCTTGGGGGCCACAAGAGTTTAGGGATTTAGAAATCATTAACAGGGAGGCAGAGATCATCAACACCCTGGCAGGGGCTGGCAAACACACTGACATGGCTGCAGTGAACAATGAGACTGTTAATACCAAGTGGGCTACATAGGGAAAACTCGGCATACTATAAATAGCTTCTTCATATCATCCACTTTTGGATTTACTAACAAAAGTGTTTAGGTCAAGCTGGTGAAAACACTTGGCTGCTGAAGTGTTCTGGGAGACGGAATGGTGGAAAGCAGATCATGGACCTGAGGCAACATGCAGATGTTGAACTCCTGCAGTTCAGGGAAGAAGCTCCCAGCTTTATGGATTCTTGGTCATGCTACAGCCCCCAGTTCACAAAGCCTGTCAGTTTGACTTAGCTCACACTGCCTTCTGTCCCCAGGGGCCACTATATACATCTTTACTCGAAATCCACTGATGGCCCTCAAGTCCCAACCTAGGCCACATCCTAAAGGACCTTTGGGACTGGGGGCCGATGGTGTCCATGTTCTCCTCCTTTCCTAATTGGAGGCTCTTCACTGTCTCCCTGTCTCCCAGCTGCAGGCTTCAAAGTACACACCTGCATTCCCACTCATTCTGGGGAAAGCTCTCTTGGGAAAAGAGATGCCTCTTCAATCACTACTCATAGTAGGTGCTTTCTGGTTTACAGATTGCTTTCATGTGAATCATCCCGTGACTTCTCACTCCCATCAGATACACCAACAAATAGGATTACTCCTAATGGGGACATTTCACACTGTGCTCATCCTTCAGATAAAGAAATGGAGACTCAGAGAGGGAGTGATTTACTAAGACTCATACTCCAGCAGTGGTGGGGTTGCGGATCAATCCAGGTTTGAGATGGCAGAGCAGAGTGTGTGTTTCCTCTCACAGTGCCTCTGTGAGGACCAGAGCCTGCCCAGCCTACCTGGGTAGCATTACAAATACCAGCACGCAGCCTTGCCTCTACAAGCAATGGATGAAACTTCACAGCACATCAGAGTCTCTAGAAATCCTTTGCCAAAGCTCCCTCTGGGGACCTGAACAGATGGTGTCAGGCTGGGGGCCCTCCTACAATCTTGTCTGGTCCAGCTACACTCCTGGGCTGTTCCCTTCATGGGTCTGATCCTTCTGGGGGCCCTTCCCCCATTTCCCAGCCAAGGAGACCCTCTTCACTATAAGACCCAGCCCAGATGGCCCTCCATTGTCCGTCCCTTTGAATCAGTGGTTGGTTCCCCACACTTAATGCTCCCCAACCTCTTGACACATTTCAGGCTCTGCTCTTTACAGGTCTGCCTGGAAGATGCACTCCAGCCTCCTCACCTCCCAGCCCTGAGTGATGCAAGGGTGAGTGGACACCTGACACCCTGCACAGTGGAGGAGTTTCTTGCAGGACGTGTATCCTTGGTCTTGAATGTGCTTTGCCTTGCGAGGTCTGACATCCAGGTCTGCCCTCTCCCATCAGCCTGTGCTTACACTGGGGCTAGCAGATGGCCGGGTGGCCAGTGCACTGGAAGCAGTTCTCCTGCCAACCCAGCAGCTGTCTAGTGCAAAAGACACCAAGAGCCCCTCCCACCAGACTGTGTGCAGGGCAGAGTGTAGTGCCACCCAAGCAAAGGTACTTGATGTCCTGTGTGTACACATAGCCACCGTTCAGGCACCAATTCCTGGTGTCACTTCTCCCATTTGGTCAATAGTGATCACAAGGCCTCATGCACTGTGAGGGCCCGAGAACTGGAGCCCACCGTGGACACCTCCAACACGCGTCTGTGCTCTGCACCTCCTGACAGGCTGGCAGGAACTGTCGGGTCAACATCACAGGTGAAGGGATGCCCTTCCCACCCCTGCCTGCTCCCTGTCCCCTTAGTGGTGAGTCCCCAGCCAGTGTCCGGCACCACTCCCCCCACCCTCAACTCGTGGGAACAGCCTCATGAAGGACCCATCCCGAGAAGGCTGGCCCTGGAGTGGTCCGAGGAGAGGTGGTGAGATGGGGCCTTGGTACGTGGTTGACATGCCCTGCCCCACAGGTTATGAGGACCTATCCTGGGGGTAGTTGGTGTGCACTCAGCCCTGGGCTGAAGGCCACAGCCCAGCTGCTAGAACTTGTGCTGGGCTGGCAGGGGGAGAGGAATTTCCTAGCAACTGAGAAGATCCAGGTGTGTGGAACGTGGGAGGAATACAGTGAAGTAACTTCTTTGCTTTGCTCTCTACAGGCAGATGACCAGCTCAGGGTGAAGAACAGTGAGAGCCAAGGCGGGTGGCAGGGTCTCCCCAATAGCTGACAAAGCTTCAGGCAGTGGACAAACATCAGCCCAGGATTCGACAGGAGTGGCTGAACCTCAAAGAGACTGAACGTTCTGCTAAGGCAGGCCCGAACCACTGGCATTGGAGGTCCTCTTGGGAAAACCTGCATCCCTGACACGAGGGCCAAGGAGACCAGGAGGCAGGGTGCAGAAGACTGGGATATCCCAGATGTCTGAACTTCTGAGCCTGCAGCAGCAGCCCACCTCCTCCACCCCATTAAGAGTTGGTGTCCCCCCCCCACCCCCAAGGGAACTAACAGGACCAGAGTCCTCCCCCACATGTGCCCTCTGTCCCAGGAAGCACGGGAGCTGGCCACTCTGATCTGTGGCAGGACCCACAGCACTACCAGCACGAGAACCAAGGAACCATGGGAAGAGCTGGTCACCTACTGCCTGGCCACCAAGCAGAGTGAAGTCACTGTGCAACACAGGCCGGGCTTGATGGGCCTCGTCGTGGAGGAGACAGACGACACCCTCCACCCACCATCACCACTACCCAGGGGCCGCAGCAGAGGTCACGCGGTCGCTCTGAGCAGCCAGGACCCAGGGACCATGACAAGGTCTGCCACCACCCAGGAGGCTGGACCCACAGAGCAGGGCAGGTGGTCAGTAAAATGTGGCCTCACAGAGGCTCAAGAGGTGGGCAGCTGACCAAGGTACAATCCAAAACTACACTGAGGCCAAGGGCAGCTGCCCCAGTAAACAGGTCAAGATCCCTCGTCCAGGTTCAGCCCCCGAGCCAGTTCTCAGGTCGCACTGAGGAATAGGGAAAAACAGACACAGGGATGACCCCAGCCCCTCCCAAAGGGACGTCGGGCTCTGTGTTGGTGACCCCACGTGGGGTGGTGGAACCACCAGAGGGATGGAGGTTGCCAGACAGGGTCAACTTGACACCAACGTGAGAGACATGGTTAACTCTGACTCTGCAACCACTTTGAAAGGACCCACTGTGCTGGGGTTTCTGGGCACAGGGGCTCAAGGGGCAGGGGACACAGGGCCAGTCCTGAGGATTTGTCAGTTGGTCTTGAGCTGAGAGAGCCTGGAATGCAGTATCCCCCAGAGCCAGGTGCAGGACTTAGTGAGACGTCTGTCGAGTCCTTCAGAACCTGAGGGAACATGTGATGTGAGGAAAAGATGGTAAGGCTGAACAGAACTCCATCGAGTGAACTCCATTAAGTAAAAGAGAAATGCACAAAAAATGCCGGCGGGGGGGTGGGGGCTGGTACACGCCCCACTCATCAACTGGAGAACCTTCTCACTTCTGGTAGCACCTCACGGGTGTTCTCTGCTCCTAACTCCTCACACCCTCTCTGTGCTTGGCCAAGTTGCCACGGTGGGCACATAAGTACTCAAAGGGTAGCCAGACGGGGCTCCCGCCCAGAGCACAAGAGTCCACTCACGGAAGTCCTCTCACCATGGGTATGGGATAGCAATGCACACTCAAGTCTTCCCTTCCTACTCCTTGATCTCACAAACTAAACAGCTGGATCCATTCAGTGGGCTGCAGCCTGATCTGGAAGCCTCTTCCAGTGCTGGGCAGTCTGGCATTCAGGTTTTGGCCAAACCTGCCCAGAGGACAGTGAAGAGCACATAGACCCAAGAGCTCAGGAATGATGGACACACATAAACCAGCATCTCCCACCCCTGTGTCAAACGTGATATACAGGCCTGTGATGTCAATGTGAGCAGGGCAGTGCCAGAAGCTCACAGAAGGTCCCCCTGGGCAGTGCCCCAGCCCTTTGGCATACAGCACCCTGAGTAGCCACAGCAGAGTGGCCACCCGTGTCCGCAGGTCCCATGCGTGCCGTGTCCTCTCAAAGAACTGCAGTGGAACTGAGATGAAATCAGAAACACATCCGGTTCTCAGGCTGGCCCCTCCACCTGGGTGGTATAGAGAGGGGTGCAGACAACAGGACCTGCCCTGGGAACAGAGAGGAAATAGGTCTGGCTGCCCTCCCAGAGCTACATGGCTGCCCCTGGGCTTGTCCCATGTGCAGGAGTCCAAGGCCCAGGACTAAAGCCAGGCAGGGACCAAGGGACTGACATGGACGTGAAGGAGCCCTCTCTCACGGGCAGAATGCTGGATGCCAGGGCAGCGTCTCCTTGGGGACTGCTCAGCCCAGTTATGAGGGGGTGGATGGTGGCTCCCAGAAGGAGGGCCTGACAGACACACGATGACCTGTGGGGCACTTACGGCTCCAAGAGACCAGGTGAATACTGAGTTCATTGCTAGCCTACAAACAGAAGAGGACGAATCTGCAATACAAACACCAGGGCGGGATGAATGCTCAGACCCCAAAAAAAGCACCCACAACTTGGCACAGAAAGGACACATGGCTCAGCAGAGAGATGAGCAATAGGCATTTCAGAGAAGAAAACACATCGGCCAAGGAGGACATGAGGAAAACTGAGAATCTGGGTCGAGCCTGTCCCATGTCAGTGTTGCCTGTAAATGCACAGCAGGAGGAAAGTGGAACCCTCACCAAGCCTCAGAGACCCAGGTGGGGTGGGAGGCAGCACTCCCCGTGGCTCGGTCCACACATGTGGGCGCGTGAGGACAGCTGGGGCCAGCAGCAGGGAAGGGACAGGTGTGGAGAAAAGCCATGGAGCAGGGCCTCACAGCTGCCCCATCAGCAGCCACACTTCATAGGAGTCCAGTTTACTGGGCAAGGTCTAGTTCAAAACCAGGATTCGGGAGAATCAGCAAGATCCCACCCACCATTCACAGGACCCTCCCTCACGATCTGAAACCACTACCAGGAGGTTCTGGGGTTTCTGGAGGCAGCTGGTAACCACTCTCAGGGTGAGGAGCAGAGCGCCAGCATGAGGGAGTTGGATGTGGTGATTGCTCGGGTACCCACAGTGCTGAGGCCTCAGATCCAGGAGGCAGCCTCGCCCCTCAACTTGTGGCTGGCAGGCTTCTGCAAGGAGACAGCAGCCTGCACGCTGGAAGAGAAAGCACTGCTCCAACTCTACATTCCCATGGCAGCAGTTATGTGGGTGCCTGGCTAATGGGAACCAGGTAGACACTGACCTTACCTTCCTGGGGCTTGGTGACACTCAGGGGTCCAGACTCGTGCCCAGCAACCACAGCCTGGGAAGAAGAGGGGGGCAAAGGTGGGCAGCAGGAAGAGGCAGGGCGCCCAAAAACTCCAAGATGAGAGCAGCTGACACTCGGGCAGACGGAGAAAGGGATGTTACAGTCATGCCTGGAAGGAGGACAGTAGGTTGTCAGGACAAGAGGAGCCAGTAGTCCAGGGGCAGAACTGCATGAGAAAGTGTGGGGTCCCGGATGAGCTCTGCACAGAGTGTAGGACCAGCACAGCCACCCAGAGTGCTGGGTGAGGAGGAAGAAGACCCCAGACCACCAGAACACGCCCAGGGCACCATGGACGGGTTGAGACTTAAAACAGGAGAGGGCTCAGCTGCGCTTTCAACCCGGGATTGATGAGGATGAATGTGTGTGCGATGCGACTCAGAACCGACAGTGTGTGCAACTCCGGCTGGAGCAGGAGAGACAGCAGGGGTCCAGGCGAGTGGGGGGGTGGAGTGGGGGGCTAGGCTGACAGCACTGGCCCCAGGCCATGAGGCCTGAACTCAGCTAGTAGCAGTGGGGACAGGAAGAGGATCCTTT
This sequence comes from Capricornis sumatraensis, assembly GCF_032405125.1. NCBI lineage: Eukaryota > Metazoa > Chordata > Mammalia > Artiodactyla > Bovidae > Capricornis > Capricornis sumatraensis. Next base: position 59,820,145 of record NC_091092.1, on the reverse strand, counting down.
ACTCTGATCAGGCACTTGGGAGGCTGGGGCACAGCAGGGAAGGAGCAGAGTCAGAGGGCTGCCCTGGGTGGGCTGAGCCCTCAGACGAAAGGAAGAGGACAGGAAACATTTTTGAAAGCGAAGCTTCTTTTATCTGGGACATCTCAGGTCCCAGGGGCAGCAGGAAACTGAGGATTTTCCTTCGCATCTGCAAAAAGACAGACTGTTGCTCAGCAATGGGCCAGCAGCCCCAGAGTGGCTTGGAGGGGAGCCAGCCTGGGCTTTTAGCCCAGAGTTGGGGAACTCCGCCCAGAGGCTGCGCCTCTTCCCGCTTCCCTGTCCCCTGAAGCTCGGATGCAGTCGCTGAGCACACTGGGTCGCGGTCACTCTGACTCTCGCCGAGTCTCGCCGACTGGACGCCTATGGTACGGACTCAAACTGGACAAGCCCAGCCTCCGTGGGTTCCCCAGGCCCACAGTAAGCACTAGGGACAGGAAGCCCCGCTCCGCTCGCCCCGGTGGCTCCATCCCGCTCCGCTCCACCCCGCCCCGCCCCGCCTCCTTCTCCCGAAGCTCCTCTTCACTCAGCCCCAGACTCCTCGTCCTGCTCCTCCCATCTCCTCCCCTTTTCCGCCCGACCGCTCTCTTCCTGGCCCTCCCTCGGGTCGGCGTGACGGCTCCCGCGTGACGGCTCCTATTCTGTCTCCTAGCAGACAGGGCAGGCGAGAGAAAGCGCCTTTGTTCCTACATGCGTGTCTATGTAACTGCGTGCTTACGTGAGTACGGAAGCCATACACACCGGAAATCAAGGGCTTCAGTGTTTGTGGGCGCGACGGGACTAAGGCCAACGGGTGCCGTCACCTGACAGCGCTCCTGGTGGCGAACTACTGTCCTGCCTGGTGGCCGCTGCCCGGCCATCCCAAAAAAGCGCCCGCGACTCGCTCTACTTGCAGGAAGCTGGGACCTGCCTCGTGCGCAGATGGTACCTCCGGGCGGGGGTTTCCAGGCTCTGGGACCAGGAGCCCCTGCCAGGGGACCGAGCCGGACCTTCCGGTTCCCTCCACGGCCACAGTCCCCGCCTGCTTTCCTTCCACGTACGTGTCCTGGCGATGCCAGCAGACCTGCCCTCCAGCCTCCTGCTCCTGCCTCCTGGACTGTGACCTTACACGAGCCTCCTCTCCCCGCCCCCTGTGAGCTCCCCACATCGGGCCCTGACCTGAAGAGCTCAGCTGCTTGTACTGTTCCCTTCCTGGTGGGGCCCAACCAGGAGTCCATGGAGGGCGGCCGACTGACTGTGCCGGCCTCTGGATCCTTCCAGAGTGGCAGTGTGAGGGGAGGAATCATTTTCTCTTCGTAGTTGCTCCAGTCTCCTGGGCTGTAAATCACCATCACTCCTGGGGGATGGGTTTCTGTGCTGACCCTTGAGGCACTGTGGGGGTCCCTGTCCCAGTCACACGAGGACAGGCCAGCTGCTGTGATGAGCAGAACCTACCCTGAGGGAACCTGCATGTGTGTTTCTCATCAGTTGGGCCCTCCTGGGTCCCCGTGGTCTGAGGCCCCTGCCAAGGAGAGCATGGTGGCCTGTTGTCCAACACTGCTGTCTTGTCACAGGTGATTTTCTCCCTGTTGCTCTGGTCCTCGTGCAGGTGAAGACGCACAGACAAGCAGGCGGAAGAGTGTTTTCACCTTTGGCCACCAAGCAGGCACCCTTGCTTCGAGTGGTGGGAAAGCTTGAGCCCCTTCTTGCTCAGGGATTCCACCCACACAGGTGAGATTCAGAGGCGCCCAGGAGGAAGGGGTTGGGTTGGCTGAGACACTGAGTGGCGGAAACTGGGCAAGCCTGGGATCCAATCACATACCCCAGTAGAAGACATAGCAATGGCCATGCCCCAGGGGGACAGCCAGGCTTCCTGGTAACCAAGCCAGACCCAGTGAAGAGGGTGACCCTTTGTCACCCAGCACGTTGACAGAAGTTCAGCAGGATGATGATGCTCGGGGCTAGCCAGTGCGTGAGGACATGGCACCCTTGCCTGTGGTTGGTGAAGTAGACAAAGGGGAGCCTTTGTGGAAGGCCATTTGCTAGTGTGTGTTAGCACCTCGGGTGTGTGCCCTGTTCCTTGGGCCACCTCCTGCATGACTCTTCAGTCAGTGAGTGTGTGGTCATGTCCAGTGGCTGTATTGGCAGAATAAGTTTTCCCTACCCTTCCATCAGGAGGGTGCCGGGGTCCAGCCCCGGTGGATCCAGGGAATTCGAAGGGTGGACGGCGTTGGCGTGGAAAGACTTGTTTATTTATTAATATAAGATTAGATTAAGAAACTGTAGTGCAGTAGGAAGATTAAGTGGAGAAAAAGGGCTGAATAGCTTGGTTTACGCGGAAGACCAATAAAATTCCAGACAAGGAATTTGCACCATCTACGTTGGGCCACCGGTGCCCGCTTGAATATCTAAGGGTGCCTCGCCTTAAGCTCCCTTTCTCGCGGATCTTAATAACCAGGGCAAATAAGTAGACCTGGCGAGCTTCCGCGCCCCAGATGGAAATTCAGCCTGAAATTAAAGTAAAGAGCAGAGGAAAGAAAAGGGAGAGAAAAGGAGAGAGAGAGAGACACGGGGGGAGCCAGATTCCCAAGAAACCAGGCCGAGACTAGTCCGAGAAACTGGTCTGAGAATCTGGTCCCGTCCTTTATTGTTCAGAAGGCCTTTTATACTTTTGATAAAACATGGAGATCAATGGGTAACACAAAGTTATGCAGCTTTAGCAGTCCAGACTCTTATCAAAACTAGGCTTTTTTCTCTGCATACCTAATTGTATACACAAGTCTTAGGTAATTTACATCATCTTCCAGCCAAAAGGGCCAATTAACATTTTACAGCCTTTTTTCTGATAAGGGTTTGTCAACCACAAGACTTATTTGTGTTGATCTTCCCAAGGTCTGGTGCCACTCTCAGAAAGCACTAAATAAAGTTACATTCTTACACAGCAAGGATACAGCAACTTATAACAAGTAGAGGGAGTGCAGTGATTTACAGCAAAAGAGAAGCAATTAACTCAAAAGTCTAGTGTTGCTAACATCAAAACTACTATGTATCTTTTTCTACATCCTGCTTACATTAACATCCTTCCAGGTGCCTAAAAGATAAAGAATAAGGAGGTCTGGCAGCAATCCTTGAGTCAACAGTGAAAACCCTCTACCAATATAATTTTTAACTCTTTAGAAAAGGCTCTGTATCTTTAAGATGTCTCTCGCGGTTGGGGGCTGTAAGCAATTCACAAGCTGTAAGCTTTGTGCTTCTCGAAGTTGAGGGGCTGTAAGCAATTCACAAGCTGTAAGAGGTCTGGGGAACCTGTTAGGCAGGCTAGAGAGCTATCAGAGGGGTTTAACTGAAACATCCCTTTCAAATGCAGAAGACTAAAACCCTGAATTGACTTTTTTCCAGAGAATATCAGAAAAGCGGAAAAGCAGAGCACAAAAGCCGGCAGATTTTTGCTGGGGTACATGCTTAGGAATATCCAGAGGGGTCCCTGAAGTCTGAGCACGCCTTGCGTATGTCAGCTTCCTTCCTCATGACCTTGTCACGGGCGGGATTCCTCACACTGGCTTCCGGCAGGAGGGAAGCATCAGTAACTTGTGGGACCCCCAACACTGGGAGATGTAAACAGACACCATATAAGCGTGAAAACAAATGCATGAAAATAGATGTGCAGACGTGGAGGAGTGTGCCCAAGGTGCTGGGAGTGGAGAAGCCATCCCCCCTTGCCCCTGTGGAGAGATGTCTACACAGGGCTGACCCTCTGGCTTCATTTGCTGGCAGTCATGTTAGGGTCACACAGGCCGGCTGGCTCAAATACAAACCGTGTTGGTTCAGGAGGCCAGCAGCGGAGGTCGAGGTGTCAGCTGAGACTGGCTCTCGTGAGGGCTATAGAGAGAGTCTGTCCCATCCACTCCCTCACTTCCGGGCATTGCTGGCCATGGTGGGCATGTCTGGGCTTGAAGAGCTCCGCCTTCCTCTTCACCTCAGTTCTCCTGTGTGCATGTCTATCTCTAAATGTGTCCTTTGTATAGGGACAACCGTCCTGTAAGAGGAGGGTCCATCCTAATGAGCTCACTTGACCTCGATCAGCTCTGTGAAGACCTTTCTTTTGTCTGTAAGGTCATGCCAAGGTACTTGGGATTGAGACTCCAGCACCTGAATTTGAGGGGACACAATGTGACACCTCACACCCTACAAAGGCTCTGAGGTAGGAACATACTGGAGTGTTCCAAGGATGGAAGGATGGCCTTCATGGCTACCAGGGGTGAATCCAGGGGCGAGGAGAGCAGGCCATCAGGCTATGAACCATATCATGTGGTTCCTCATGGGCCTGGGAGAATTGTGGCTCTCCTATGCTAGGGGAAGGAAAGGCCCAGAATGCCCTGGGCTGGGTGCTTCCAGGACCTTGTCCCCATCCTCACAGCCACGTGGAAACGGAAGCTCCCTCGGAGGTGCTGAGAATAGTGAGGTTCAGGCCCATGGCTCTGATCCTCCGCCTCCACTCCCCTACAGAGAACAGGGACCCATTTCCAGGTACAAGGAAAGAAGTAAGGTTGGAGGTACGTGTAGTCAGGTCCCCTGCAGTCATGGACTGTGACTCTGTGCCTCAGCGCCTCCTCAGGTGTCAAACAAGGTGACAGTAACATAGCAGATAATTTGGGGTTTGAATTCTGTGATCCCTGCATGATGCCGTCCCAGGCCCTGGTGAGGACAGGGAGCATGCCAGTCCCAGTAGTTTCTGCTCTCCGTTCTTTCTCTAGGCTCTGGGCAAGGGCTGGGGCATCTGATGACAGTGAAGGCAGTGATGTGGGAAGGACTGGGAGGAATGTGGCTGCCAAAGGTGTGGGGAAGATACCTGGCAGGGCTGTCTGAGGTCCAGGGTGCCCTAGGGCCGAGGCCAGATTGGTTAGCATGGATCTGCCCTCAGCAGCTCTGGGCTAAGATGGAGATCTCCAGAGCATGGGCAGCGATGGGACCAGGAGCTAAGGGGTGGGATGGTGGCCGGGGGTAGGGGAAGCTAAGCCCAGGACACTGCCTGTCCGTGCTGGGAGAGGACCAGAGCCCAGCCACTGGGCTGTGAAGCCAGGGGGCTTGCCCTCCCTCTTCAGTGCTCCCAGGGTTTCGAGTCCCTCTGTCTTGGAACTCACCATGTGCCTGTCACCATGTACCTCTCTCCCACTGCCCTGCCCTCCTTCCTGACCTCCCCACAAACTCCATGTGATGGATGGGTCCTCTAGGTCACCACCTCCCTATCTGTGGACCATGTGGAGACGGATGGAAAGAGCCAGCCCTCTCTGATCCCCCAGATTCTGTGTCAGCAGGCTTGGAGGATGCTTGGGCACGTGGGGCTGAGGTCCAGCCCATGGCTATGAACTTGCAGGCCACTGTGTCAGGCTCCTGACCTTTGTGGTTCTGTGTTTCCGCAGCCACGTGAGGCCCTAGGAGCCCTGGGAGATGAAGTTCGGCTGTCTGTCCTTTCGACAGCCTTATGCAGGTTTCATCTTAAACGGTGTCAAGACCCTGGAGACGCGGTGGCGGCCCGTGCTACGCAGCCACCAGCACTGTACCCTGGCAGTCCACATCGCTCACCGGGACTGGGAGGATGCAGCCTGGCGGGAGCTGCTGGAGCAGAGGCTGGGGATGAGCCCCACCCAGATCCAGGCCTTGCTGCAGGACGGGGACAAATTTGGCCGCGGAGTGATTGCAGGCAAGTGACACCCTGCCCCATGCTGTCTGCGTGGCCCTGATGCTGCCCTGCATTGTTTTCTGTTGAACCAGTTGGTGAGAGGGGTGGGGGGGAGCTGAGGTTTCTTCAGAGGAGCAGCAAGGGTCCCTTGGATGGGAGACGATGGCCCAAGGTCCCTTACCACCAGTCTGGGCCTCAATCCCCATTTGTGCTCTGAGGCAGAGGCAGGTCCAGGTCTGCATGTGACACTTGTCTCTGTGTGTGTGTGTGTGTGTCCCCACGTGTTTGTGTGCCCAGCAGAGACCATGAGAGGCAGGAAGGCACCCAGCCTGGGTTCCCCACTGCCACTGGCTGCAGCCAGGCCTGAGCAAGTCCCCTGACTCCCCAGGGTGAGGCCCCACAGCAACAACTCCGCTGGTGAATCGCTTCAGGGCCTGATATCCACAGGTTCCTTGTCAGGGCCTTCCTGCTTTGTCCTTGTGGCCTGCAGTGGGCAGACTGAGAGCTGCCTGTGGCCTGGTGGGTTCGTGAAGCACCAGACCTCTCCCTTTCATTTCACTCCTTCCCTCACTTGCCTTTGCTCCAAATTCCCTTTGCCAAGGTGAGCCCATCTGAAATGATCAGCCAGAGGATTCAGTTCACCCTGGTTCCCTGCTATGATACATTTTAGTCTCTAGCAGGCAAGACTTTCAATGACCTTGTTCTCATTCTGTGTCCTGTCTTTGTACGCAGGTCTCGTGGACATTGGGGACACTTTGCTGTGCCCAGAAAACCTAGATCCTGAAGAGGTGGAGGAGCTGGAGAATCAAGCCCTGTTGTCCGACCTGCGACGGAAGTACCTGACTGTGCTCACCAATCCCCGCTGGCTGTTGCAGCCCATCCCTGGAAGGGGTGGGAAGGACATCTTCCTGGTAGACATCCCCCAGCACCTGATCCCCCTTGGGCAGGAGGCCTGTCCAAGCTAGGCTTTCAAAAGGTGACCAAGAGACCAGCACATGGTGACACTGTCCAGTCACCATTGCACCCTGGATGTGCCCATCTGGTTCAGTCTGAATTGGCCCCATCTTGGGGTGTTCTGCCAATTTGGTGTGGGTCGGGGTGCCGGGACACCCCTCGTGCAGTGCTGCTCTGGACTCAGTGAGAGTCTGCAGGAATTTGACCTTTACGATAGATAAGATGGCATCGCCACTTGTTTTGGCCCTGCTGTGTCTGGGTGGTTGAGAGAAACGTGTTGTTAGGAAACCGCTTAGTGTTTTTCCTCTCTGCTCTGGTCCAAACTCCCCGATGTTGCAACAGTGACCAAGGGGTGATGGGGGAAGGCTGGGGACTGGGCTGTGCGTCAGCAGGTGGAGAGGCATGCAGCACACAGAGAGGCCCACAGGCCCAGAAACAGGCCCCTGGATCGGGAGCTAGAGATACTCAGCTGCTGATCAGAAACTTGTGGCATCATTTGGGGACCCTTGAGGAGCCCCTTCTGCTTCAGGGTGCAAGACTCAGGGAAAGTGACACCCCCAAGGTCAGGAGCCTGGCTGGGCCATCTGCTGAGTGGCAGGCAAGGCCCAGGGACCAGCCTGTCCTGGGCTCACCTCAGCGCTCATCCTGGGGGTCAGACCCTTGGCCGAGCGTGTGAAATGCTGCTGCTTCAGTTGAAAAGGAACCATGGGGCCCAGACTGAAGCCTGCTTGGAGCATGGGCTTCCAGCCTTACCTGGCCCACCCTGTGCCATGTGTGAATAGCATAGACAGAAAGAACACAGACTCGCAGTTCTCGTTCAATTCTTTATTTACTCCCATGGAATTTGCTCTACTTTATTACAGCCAGAAATCTATTTGATTACAGGAGAGTACTTTTGAGTGTCCGTAAGAAAGGCAGTGCCCAAGAATGCTCAAACTACAGCACAATTGCACTCATCTCACATGTTAGTAAAGTAATGCTCAAAATTCTCCAAGCCAGGCTTCAGCAATACGTGAACCGTGAGCTTCCAGATGTTCAAGCTGGTTTTAGGAAAGGCAGAGGAACCAGAGATCAAATTGCCAACATCTGCTGGATCATCGAAAAAGCAAGAGAGTTCCAGAAAAACATCTATTTCTGCTTTATTGACTATGCCAAAGCCTTTGACTGTGTGGATCACAATAAACTGGAAAATTCTGAAAGAGACTGGAATACCAGACCACCTGACCTTCCTCTTGAGAAACCTATCTGCAGCTCAGGAAGCAACAGTTAGAACTAGACATGGAAAAACAGACTGGTTCCAAATAGGAAAAGGAGTACATCAAGGCTGTATATTGTCACCCTGCTTATTTAACTTATATGCAGAATACATCATGAGAAATGCTTGGCTGGAAGAAGCACAAGCTGGAGTCAAGATTGCTGGGAGAAATATCAATAACCTCAGATATGCAGATGACACCGCCCTTATGGCAGAAAGTGAAGAGGAACTAAAAAGCCTCTTGATGAAAGAGGAGAGTGAAAAAGTTGGCTTAAAGCTCAACATTCAGAAAACTTAAGATCATGGCATCTGGTCCCATCACTTCATGGGAAATAGATGAGGGAATGGTGGAAACAGTGTCAGACTTTATTTTGGGGGGCTCCAAAATCACTGCAGATGGTGATTGCAGCCATGAAATTAAAAGATGCTTGCTGCTTGGAAGGAAAGTTATGACCAACCTAGAGAGCATATTATAAAGCAGAGATATTACTTTGCCAACAAAGGTCCGTCTAGTCAAGGGTATGGTTTTTCCTGTGGTCATGTATGGATGTGAGAGTTGGACTGTGAAGAAAGCTGAGCACCAAAGAACTGATGCTTTTGAACTGTGGTGTTGGAGAAGACTTGAGAGTCCCTTGGGCTTCAAGAAGATCCAACCAGTTCCATCCTAAAGGAGACCAGTCCTGGGTGTCCATTGGAAGGACTGATGCTGAGGCTGAAACTCCAATACTTTGGCCACCTCATGCGAAGAGTTGACTCACTGGAAAAGACCCTGATGCTGGGAGGGATTGGGGGCAGGAGGTGAAGGGGACGACAGAAGATGAGATGGCTGGATGGCATCACCGACTCGATGCACATGAGTTTCGGTTGAACTCCGGGAGTTGGTGATGGACAGAGAGGCCTGACGTGCTGCGATTCATGGGATCACAAAGAGTCAAGACACGACTGAGCAACTGAACTGAACTCAGGGACCTAGCAGTTCAGGGATTGGGCTTGTCCTTGAAGTGCACACAGAGGACACACGTGTAATCTAAGGACTCTCCCTGCTCCTCCTCCACCTCAGGGGCCTCATCTGGAGCCATGACGGAAAGGGCCACCATCAGGATGGAGTAGCAGGTCTTGTGCAAAGTCATTACCAAATTGTAATCTGGGTACTCTGAGGGGCTCTTGGGCAGTTTCCCTCTTCCATCCCTTCCAAAAGTAGCTGGGAGCACAGATGTGGCATTGCTGGATGTGCCCTCTCCACTGGGACTGCCCTGCTCGCTGGGGAGATGGTTTCTCCCAGCCCGCCTGACTATACTGCCCATAGACCAAAGGCCAGAGAACACAAATGAGCACCAGCTGGGGGTTCTGTGAGCAGGTGGTGTTCCCTTCTGGACTTTCTTGCCTGCCTCTCCGGTGTACTGGTTGTGGTGGAGTCGAGGAGAGTGTCTGGTTGCCACCATTCACTTCTTTGTCTTTGTGGTTGCTGTTGCACTGGCAGTAGGCTGAGCAATTGTTCTGGGGTCGCCTTTCCTCCAGATGTTCTGCAGGAGAGGCTTGTCTCTTTGAAAGTTGAAGTTGGGATAGATCTGAAAGAAACGAATCACTTTAACCATCAGGTGGGAGAAGAGCCCTTCCTTGCTGCCCTCCTCCCCACCACTATCCCAGCCTTGCCTAACTGTGGAGACAAGGTCTCTTCATTCCTGGCAGGTTATGAGGCCCTAGCATGTTGCTCCCTAGAGCTCCCCCCAGGGCTGTCTTTACTTGAGGTATTACTGGCCCTCTCTGACATCAAGTGGCCCCTCAAGGTTTGGGGTCACCCCTATCTAAGAGGGGTGGGTCCTGTTTGGGTCTTGTCTAAGAGGGATGGTGGAACACAACACATCCTGCTTTCTCCTCTTTCCTTAACCACCCTCTCATGAGAAAAATTTTTCCTGGGAAATGAAACCCATCCAGCACTCAGCTCGTCTAGTCTAGTCTTCCTGGAAGGGCTTTCTATGTTACCATCATCATCATCTTCCCTGCAGAGCGACCCGAAGGGTGGATTTTACTGAACTCATACAGGTTCAGTTCACTGATGAAACTCTTAATGCTGTCTGTCTCGAAGATCTGGCCCAAGCCTCTGTGCTGGAGGACTTCCATCTGGGAGAGATCTACTTCGATGACCTCATCGTTCCAGCATGTAGAAGTGAAGGCTGCATCCTCCACGATCCTCCAGAGCTTCCTGGGGGAAGGACAGCCTGAGGATGGCGTTGTTCTCTTCCTCGGCTGTTTTTGGGTTCAGGCCCTGTGGGGCGGATTGTCTTGGAGGTGTTGATCTTGGCTCCCGGGTTGCTCACCCTGCTACTCCAAAACCTCCCCTCAATCCACGTTTCGAGGAATTGGGGAGGAATCACAGGAGTCCCCTGCTGCAGGTTCCCCATCAGTTGATGGGGCCAGCTGGGCTGCCTGTGCCTCATGGGAACTCTGACTAGCCATGGAGCCAGTCTAGCTCAGGAGAGTTCTGTACCCAAGCAGTGAATGCTCAGGGCAGAAGGGCCTCTCAGACCAGGGTCGGGGTGCCCAATAAATACTGTCTGGAGATTCTAGAATCTGGATCCTGGGACAGGCAGCCAATTAAGTGATCTGCTTCTTTAAATTATAACAGTATTTACTTTTGAGGATGAAAGTGAGGTTCAGGAAAAGGGTCAAATATGGACTTTTGCTTTTTACTCAATTGTATCATTTAATATTATAAATATTAGATAAATGTTTGTCCAAGTAAGTAAAAGGATAAATATATGTGACTTACCATTCAAGAGGGCAAATGATACAAACAATACCTGTAGAATGATCCCATTTAAATAAACCATATTGTATATATATATATATGTATGAGTGTTAAAGGAATAGGCAGAGTTCTGAAAGGATGTTCACTAAGAGGTTGACAATGTTCTTTGTGAAGGGAAGGGGACAGAGGTGAGAGTGTGACACTATTTCTTCTCTATTCTTCCCATTGTTTGAACTGTTAAAAGGAAAATATAGTTAGGGAGCATGGTAACTTTTTATGTGTCAACTTGGCTAGGCTATACTGCCCAGTTGCTTGGTTAAACATGTCTCTAGATGTTGCTGTGAAGTTATTTTTGCATGTGATCAACATTTAAATCAGTGGGCTATAAATAGATTATTCTCCATAATCTAAGTTGGCTGTATCCATACAGTTGAAGGCTTTAAGAGAAAAAGACTGAGGTCCCTTAAAGAGGAAGAAATTCTGCCTCCAAACTGCCTTTGGACTCAAGTTGTAAAAGTAACTTTTCCCTGCATCTTCAGCCTACCTGCTTGTACTGAACAATTCAGAGATACAGATATAGATACAGATATGGATATAGATATGTGTATCTGTGTTTCAAACACATTCATTGGAGCCGAAAAGGGCTGATTGGGAATTCCAGCTTCCTCACTTCTGTGTTCTCAACCAATTAAATTAAACTTTATAGATTTCTATTTACTTATTGGTATATACAAGGGAAATAATGGAAATAATTATTTGCATTACTCTGAAAAGTGACATAGTGCTTGCCTGGTTCATTGAGCATTATCACAACTCAGCAAATGCCGTTTATTGTGATTAAAAATGTTTTTGATTTTTTTTTTCAGTTTTCAGGGTCATTTTTGGCAGACAAATGCTCCTACAGAGAACAACAGGAACACCCCATTAAAACATCATGTATTCCCACCACAAAAAAAAAAGATAATTATGTGATGTGACAGATGTGTTAATAAATGTATAAAGTCAATACATTGTATACCTTAAACTTCAGTTCAATTCAGTCGCTCAGTCGTGTCCGACTCTTTGCGACCCCATGAATCGCAGCATGCCAGGCCTCCCTGTCCATCACCAACTCCCTTAAACTTACACGATGTTATATGTCAATTATATCTGAATTTAAAGGATTTTTTTTAAAGAATAATGTAGGATAATGGCATGAAGGTGGACTAGGACTAACTATAAATGAGGAGGGTACCTAAAGCTCACCTGTGTGGTGGATCTGTTACCAAGTCCAAGCTCATGGGGCTTCAGGTGACGTAAGTGGTAAAGAACCTGCCTGCCCATGCAGGAGATGTAAGAGACGTGGGTTCAATCACTGTGTCGAGAAGATCCCCTTGAAAAGGGCATGGCAACCCACTCCAGTATTCTTGCCTGGAGAATCCCACGGACAGAGAAGTCTGGTGGGCTACAGGCCATAGGATCGCAAACAGTTGCACATGATTGAAGCTACTTAGCATGCACACACGCACAACAAGTTCATACTGCTAAGCACATGACAGGCCAAATAAATAGACAAAGTGTTGGAGCAAGGAATAGTGACTTTATTCAGAAAGTCAGCAGATCAAGAAAATGGTTCATTAGTATCCAAAAGAACCATTTTACCTGAGTTAGAATTCAGGCTTCTTTTATAGTAAAAGGGGAGAGTGTGGCTGGTTGTTGTAGACCTCTTGGTGCCAGGAAGACCCTGGAGGAAATGTGATAATCCCTTATTCTTGCAGGTGTCCGGGTAGGTCAGGTCATGAAGTTCCTGTAAACCTTCAATAAGACAAATGCTATTTTCTGTCCTGCAACTTTTTATCTCTGTATGAATGAAAAGTGTTATGGCTTTAAAGGTTAAGCCTGGGAGTCAGAGACTTGAGAAAAAGTCTACTATATATTTTAGGTGATAGGCAATGTTCTTTTACTGATTGAAGAGATGAAGGTGTGGAGCCATGAGAAAGAAGAGATGGAGGACTGAGTCTGTCACATTGTAGTCAGAAGCTAATGAGCTAAGCAGAAAGCCTTTCTAAGACAGATAATAGTATTTGTTTCATGGTAAGAAAAAGAAATAAAAGGTATTCATTATTAGAAAAGAAGTCAAACTGCTATTACCTGAAGACAACAGTTTATATATATAAAAATCTCATGAAGTGAAAGTCACACAGTCGTGTACAAATCCCCATGACTATAGAGTCCATGGAATTCTCCAGGCCAGAATACTGGAGTGGGTAGCCTTTCCCTTCTCCAGGGGATCTTCCTGACCCGGGAATCAAACCTTGGTCTCCTGCATTGCATGTGGATTCTTTACCAACTGAGCCATCAGGCAAGCCCCCAAATCCCATAGAATCTACCAAGAAAAACCTAGAAGTAATAAGTGACTTTAGCAAGGTTGCAGGGTACATGTGTGTTAGTCACTTAGTCGTGTCCGACTCTGTGACCCCATGGACTGTAGCCTGACAGGCTCCTCTGTCCATGGGTTTCTCCAGGCAAAAATACTGGAGTGGATTTCCATTTCCTTCAGGAGATCTTCCTGACCCAGGGATTGAACCCAGGTCTCCTGCATTTCAGGCAGATTCTTTACCATCTGAGCTATAGGGAAGTCTGGGACTTTGAAGGGATATGAGAAAGCTTTGGGGGGATGGACATATTTATTATATTGATTGTCATGATGGTTACATGTGTGTATACGGATATCAACATTTATCAAACTGTACTCTTTAAGAATGTGCATTTCAATTATACCTGAGTAAGGTCTTTTAAATAAAAAGATTAAGTGAAGAAGGAGATGGCTGACAGAGACAGAAAAAATAAATGCCTGAAGGCTCTGAAGAGGTTGGAAAATGACCACAGTGAGGAGTCTGTAATCAGAGAGTGGGACACTTGAATCACTGATGATTGAGGTGGGAGAGGGCAGTTATACGAGATGACAACACCTGGGAAGTGACCAGGGGAAGTGGATGGCTGGGGTAGAGGTCATTTTTCTGCCTATTGCATACTCTCTTCTTTTTGCCTGAGCACAACCTCCCTCACTCTTTGCCTGGCCAAGTCCTACTCATCCTTCATGTCTCAGCATTCCTGTCCCTTCACCAACAGCACCTCAACTGGCATTCCTGTCCCCATCTAAGTTAGGTTCTTCTCTAATACAATCTTGGAGTACTTGCTTTTCTTAAGCACTTAACACAATGATTACATGTGTATTTCTGCAATTCCTTCAGCAGTTCTAAGCTCCACGATTGCAGGAACCATGAGTAGTTTCAATGTCCCTTGTATCTCTAGCATCTGTGGTGTTTCATTGCTGTTGTTTTTCAGTCGCTCAGTCATGTTTGATTCTTTGCGATCCCATGGACTGCAGCATGCCAGGCTTCCCTGTCCCTCACTATCTCTTGGAGTTTGCTCAAACTCATGTCCATTGAGTCGGTGATGCTATCCAACCATCTCATCCTATGTCTCCCCTTTTCCTCTTGCCCTCAGTCTCTCCCAGCATCAGGGTCTTTTCTAACGAGTTGGCTCTTCACATCAGGTGATCAAAGGTTTGGCACTTCAGCCTCAGCATCAGCCCTTCCAATGAATATTCAGAGTTGATTTCCTCTAGAATTGACTGGTTGGATCTCCTTGCTCTCCAAGGGACCCTCAAGACTCTTCTCCAACACCACAGTTCAAAAGCATCAATTCTTTGGTGCTCAGCCTTCTTTATGGTCCAACTCTCACATCCATACATGACTACTGGAAAAACCATGGTTTTGCCTAGATGGACATTTGTCAGTAAAGTAATGTCTCTGCTTTTTAATAGATTGCATCTCTGACATTTGAGGCAATTCATGGTGAAACATACATCTTTCACATTTTCCAACTACAGCTTGGCTTCCTGAAGGACCTGAACTGACACATTTCATCTGAGGGTAGAGAGTACCTCTCCTTCTCCTCTTTCATGGCAAAAGTAGGAGAAAAGCCAAAACATTTGGTGTCCCATAGTCAAGCATGTGTCTCTACCAGGGCCCAGAAGCACACCAGAAGCTATTTCTAGAAAGACATATAATCTCTGATGCTGATGGCATGGCCTTCCTCCAGAACCCCAGGGACCTAGGTTGCAATTCTCTTACGGGGCTGGCCTTGAACTTGACACTGCATCCCTGCCCATTACTGATACATCTGACACCATAAAGACTGTCATAAAAGATGGTTCACACAACTGCTTCCATTGCAGCCTGGACCTGCTGCAGGTTCCTCTCCTGCACCCCAGCTGTGAGCCTTCTGCATCATCATATGGACTGTAGCAATAACCCTGCTGTCTTCTTTGTGGTGGAGGATTCAAGATGCAATTATCTGTCTTGCACTTTGGAGGGAACATCCTGGCATGCTTCTGATTACTGAACTCCTAAAAACTTCACTGAATTGTCAGCTCCCTGGATTTTCATAGGGTTTACTTCTCATGCTCTTGAGCACGTGTCTTACAGACCCTTCTACTCATCTTCTTCAATCGATATGATCATGTCAGTTTAACTGATCTGAGTGATGTTCTATGGGCTGTCTAGATGATCCACATCTCTTTGTACTATGTTATGAGATCGGGTATGATGTAGGGCAGGAGAGTTAACATAGCAGTGGAGTAAACTTTAAATAGAGATGTCTGTCCATATGATTGTGAACTACTTCTCATCCTCTTTCTCTGATTGGTTGGAATAAAAAGGAATGTACTCATCAAATCAATGGCTACATAACATGGACCTAAGGGCCTATTAGTCTGCTTGAGCAATTATACCACATCCAGCACACAGCATTCACAACTGGAATTACTACTTGGTGAAGCCTGGAGTATACAGTCATTCTATAGAATTCAACCAATTTCTGCAGTCAACAGACTACCAATGCAAATGTAGATATGATGGAGACCACCACCCCTAAATCTTTAAAAGTGGTTCTAATCTCTGTCATGTCTCCAGTGATATTGTTTGTAATTGACTCTCTTGGTTGTGTGTGTGTGTGTTGGGGTGGGTGGGGGCGGGGAAGGGGTGTGAGTGGTGTGCAGTTCCATAGACTTGCACATAACTTTCACCAATGTAAAGACAATGAAAGACCACCTAAAATTTGGTTTGGATGTGGAGACCAATGAAACTCCCCCCACCCCACACACATATCCCACCCACATCAAGAAGTCAAGAAATGGTTCATTACTTTCAGAATCAAGGGTTCTGAAGAGAGCAGGACAAGCCTCTCAACCAGTTGTGAACTGACTTTTGAGAGCAAGGAACAGAGAGTGGCCTGGGATTTTACCATGGAGGACAGGTGGGGCCAAAGTGAGAGTTCTCACATGTTACCAGCATACATGGTTCTGATCTCCCTGTGGTGCTAAAGGAAGGAGCATCCAGGCTTTCTTCCCAGTTTACCCAGATATCACGCACAAGGGGGAGAGGAAGGGCTAGCTGAAAAACGAAAGGCCAAATTCTACCAATGATAAGGGATGGGAGTGGTACTCTTCCCTGCACTGCTGGGGCTCTGGGAAATGGAGGCCCTTAGGGCTGGAAATATGGAAATATAAACTTCAAAATGGCCTGTGCTGTGCCTGGTCTTAATTCAGGGAGAGCTTTTGCTAGAAGAAATAAAAATCAATTAAAGCAGAAAAGCAGAACCTGACTGCAGAAAGGAAGACAACATGAGGCATAACCATGTTAGATGTCTAAATAGAAGAGTTGGCACTCGCATAAGCATCTGGGAGGCAGGAGGTTAGATAACAAATAGGACAGTTGAAGAGGCACCTCTCTCTCATGGCTGAACCGACTGCCTGAGCACCATGCTCACCAGGCTCACCAAACCCTTAGCAGTAGTAACTACCCACAAACTGGAACCAGCATATACTGTGATGAAAGTAACAGAGGTCACAGATCTAAGCATAGTTCTACAACTCGATAACCAGTGTAATCCTCTCTGTTCTCTTCTACTCACTTTCTACCACTGAAAAACGAAAGGCGCCAGCCACTGCTCTGCAGATTGAACCACCTAACCGGTCCATCTCCCTCTTCCACCTCTTGATAACGATGTCCCCTCCCCACGGAGACCCAGCGCCACGAGTTGGCAGGTCCGCTCAGGGTCCCTCGAGGTTGAAGGGTCGACCGCCCTCCCCGCATGTCCATGGGTCCTGGCCGCGGCCACCTCTGAAGACTGGCGTCTAGCGTCCAGAGACCACCAGGGCAACTCGCTAAACAGCCCCTTTGGATCTTTGCGGGTACCCAGCTCCCTTCCTCTCTCCCACCTCCGCCTGCACTGTGGTGATAGTGCACTCGGGTTCAGGGGGCCTGCGTCAGCTCTAGGCCGGTGGGACCACCCAGAGCTTCCAGGCCATCGGGGGATGGGCAGCGAGAGCCCAGGGCGCCGGGATGGCCATCGCCGAGATGGGCGGCCAGGCAGAATTGTGATCCTCGCGCGCCATCTGGCGGCCGTCGTGGAAACTGCCGCCGAAGCTTCTCGCGTCCAGGATAGCCATTCGAAGCGTGGATGGTCGCATTTCCCGATAAGCACCGCGACACAAGGTCGCGGCTGCAGGAAATGGCGGCGCGCGCAAGCGCACAGGCGCCGGACGTAAACGCGCAACCTCACGGGGCACAGACACGCAGACGCACGCAGGATGGCCTTACGCTAGAGAAAATGTCTCCCGAATCAGTAGTGCCTTCCACCCTGGCGATTGCACTGCTCAGCGAGGGCTCTGGAGGAGCCACAGACCCCGAGTCAGCCTCTGGGCAGGAAGGGGCCATCGATGGGCCCCTGTCTGCAGCCTCCTACTCACAGCCCTGCACCCTGCCTCCTGCCTGCTCCCAGAACACAGGACTGGTGCGGGGGAGTGGGACAGGGAGAGGGGTGCCCGTGCCTGTCACCATGCCACCCTACCCTGGACTGAAGGTAGAGGACAGTGCTGCCAGCCTTTCCCCGCCTCTGAGGAAAGGGGGCTGTGGAACTCCTGCTGGCCCACCCTCCTTTCCTCGGACATCACACTACCACCCCCCAACCCCCGTCCCCGGGTGCCCAGAGCAGGGCTGGCCGCCACTGTCCAGCAGGGGTAGACTGATCTCAGGAAGGTGGGCAAACACCCGTGCCCTGGAATCCTGCACCTACTCCTGAGAGCGGCCTTTGATCTCACACCAGGACCTTTCTGTGGCTGGCTGGTCCTTAGGATGGCACATGTGACCTCTCTGAACCATCTGGGTGCCTGGAGCCCCCATGGAGCTGCCAGGGATCCTAGAGCCTGGCGTCCTAACCTGCTGACCCTGCCCTCCCCCCACATCTAACCCACTTATTCCTGGAGGCTCCCTGAGGTTCCTGGGGATCCAACCAGGACAGTCCCTGCCCACAAATCCCTGTCGCCAAGCTCCGTCCAGCCCAGGGGGCCACACAGACCATCTCGGACCCTGCCGGGACCATACTGCAGTGCTGACTCGGGGTACCAGGCCACTGCACCCCCACCTCAGGCAGCCCCTCCCCTCCACTGTCCAGAGCAGAGACGAGACAGCTGAAACTTTCAGGAAACTATTTAAGAGCAGCACTGACTGAAACCACTGAAGACAGGGAATGACAACACAGAGAAGTCCTAACGGCCACAGATCACGGTCCTGGCCCCTCTTCTCCTCCCAGGGTCCCTAACGAGGTACCTGCACTGCCCCCACGCAGCAGTCCTCCCTCCCCCGACACTCTCCCTTCCTGAGGGCCTCGCAGGTGGTGTCTTGCCAGGAAGGTGGGCGCTGGCAATGCCAGATCCCCCGAGGGCAGCTCCTCCCACTTGGGCCCACATGCTCTATGGTGGGCACAAGTCAGTCACACAGCAGGGCACGGTGCACCAAGCCGAGGACGCAGAATCCCGAGGAAGCACAAAATGGCCAAGCAGAGCACAGGTCCTGGGGGCCTCCCGAAGCCCCACTGTGGCACCAATGCAGATCTTCCTTCCACGAGTCCTGAGGTGGACGCTGGCTGAGCCCTCGTCCATCCCCTCCTTCCCACCGGTTCCTGAGAGTGGGCTATGGTGTCTCTGCACCACAGTGGGGAGAAGTGCTCAGAGAAGAACACATGCACGTCTCCAGGAGAGCCAGCAGAACTGGGCCTGAATCTGCACCGGGAAAGCACTAGCTGAGCTGAGGACTCGGGACCACAGCAGGTAGGGCCTTGGCTGGTGCTGAAGCTCAGGACACATGGCAGGGCCCAGGAGTGGCTGACTGGGTAGGTGGGGACAACCAGCCCAGGTTCATGGGCACCGCAGGGCTCTGCGGGGGGGTGGGAGGGGAAGTGGACGATGGCTTGGGAGTGTGTGTTGCTGGAGAGGGGAGAGGGGACTGGGGCATGGAGGGATTCCTTGAGACCTGGGTCACTAGGGGGCCTACAGGGACACATCTGGACTTCCCAGGACAGGGAGCAGCCTGCCCCAGGGGATGCTGAATAGGGGTCCCCTCTGGGTGGGGGAGGCCCAGGCACCATGACATGGCCCTTAATGTCTCTCAGGCCAGTGTGGGCAGCAGCTGTTTGCAGGCACCCTTCACCTAGGTAGGGACTGCCCACTAAGGGCTGTTCCCAGTTGCAGGCTTTGGGGCTGACCTTGGCATTGGCAGCTGGTGAGTGGTACTTCTCCAGGCCAGTCCCAGGTCTCCAGTGACCAAGCACAAACCTAAGCAGAACAAAAGAACCCTCCTTCCCACCAATGAATTCTCCCCCTCCTCCTCTTCCTCCATCCCCCTCCTCTTCCTGCACCCCCCTCCTCCTCTTCCTCCCCCTTTTCTTCCTCCTTCTCCTTTTCCTCCTTTGGAACAAAAGTTTACATGCACACCCACTCACACCAAAGCCAGTTGTGGGGTACTGGCCCACCAGGTACCCAGGGCCCTATCATCTCCTCACAGTCTTTGCTGTCCTTGTCCCTACAGTCCTTCCAGGCTGCAGGGGCCGGGGTGGGGGAAGACTGCTTGTAGGCTGGTGCTGGGTGCCCGTGGGCCTCTGGGTTCTCTTCCCTCAATTGCAGAAAGGCTCCAGGGTTCTGCCTTCCAGGGGACGCCCTAGGGCAGATGATCCTGAAGACAGGCTGGATCCTGTGGTCTCCCCCCTGGAGCATCTCCCATCTGCCCCACAGCTCTTCCTTGCCAGCGCTGGCTCCTTGTGGCAGAGATGGCCTCCAGAGAGGCTCCTCTAGGTCCCACGTGACCTGAGGGACCATCAGCATTGTTAGCTCAGAGCCCACTGGATGGGTGTTTGCAGGTGGCCAAAAGCCAGGGCCAATGCCAGAGCCCTTGACTACACCTTCAGCCTTTGCTATGTTGGGATCTCTGTCTGAGGCGCAGGCACCCCTTTTGCTGCACCTAATGGCCCCCTACTTGGATCTCCCTCACCTCCCTGAATTGATTTTGGCTTGGTTGGTGGAACACCTTCCAGCTGGTAGAGGCTGAGGGGGCTGGCCCAGGCTTCCCTGCCCCTCTGCCCCACTCAAGGCCCCCACTGTTTGTGTGGACTGCCCTTCTTCAGCCTCTGCTATGTTGGGGTCTCTGTCTGAGGTGCAGGCACCCCTTTTGCTGCACCTGATGGCCCCCTACTTGGGCCTCCCATGCCTCCCTGAACTGATTTTGGCTTCATTGGTGGAGCATCTTCCAGCTGGTGGAGGCTGAGGGGGCTGGGCCTGGCTTCCCTGCCCCTCTGCCCCACTCAAGGCCCCCACTGTTTGTGTGGACTGCCTTTTCCCCTTTACACTTTTTCTGTTGCCTGCTAGCAGAGGGTGTGCCTGGATATGTTGAGCCTATGCTTCCTAGGCCTTGGGGTGGTTCAATGGCTCCAGCCCTTCTCTTGTTCCCCAACTCTTCTGCTGTCAGCTGGGCCTGGGCTTTGCTGGAGGCTGGTTCTCGGCCCTAGGAAATAATGCCTGGCTGTGGCCTTCCTCCCCAGTGTCACAGCTGGAGGACAGCCACCTACACTTCAGAAATGGGACGATTCCTTCCTGGATGGTCTGAGTACTGCTCTCAACAAATGTCCCTGCCTGCACCATGACCTGAGGGATCAGGACATTGTCTTCTGGTGCCCTGAAGAACCTTTCTGCTTGACTCTGGTTCTCCTCAGTCACTGGCATGGTGGCCTCACACTCTTCTTCATCTCGAATGAGCTTCATTAACTGCAGGAAAGTGGGCGCACACTTTCACTGATCCAGTAGCTCAAGCTTGCCCTGGAGGGCAGTGGTCATGGAGGCCTGAGCTAGGATGTGTCTCAGGCAAGTCGTGTCTGCACTTCTCACTGACAAGGGGCTGTGCTGCATGGCTTTCTGAATCAGGGGCTTTAACTGTACCAGACTTCTGGAAGGTCTGGGCTAACTTAAACTGTAAGGTTCTATGGGCCTCTTTAGCCCCAAAGATCTGCTTCAGGGCCTCCAGGCACTCCTCCACTGTCATGGAGTCACCTGCATGATGGACTGGGCAGGGCTGTATAAGCTCTCCAGCAAATGCCGCAGCTTCTCAATCTCAGACACCTGCCATAGCTGCATCATCTCAGTCATCTGCTCTAGCCAGGTTTCAAAGCTCTCTTCACCTGGGCCTGGGAGAGTGTTTCCTGAAAACGTCTTGAGTTTTTGGTACCACAGGCTTTCTTTCAGAGGCTGCAAGACTGGTTGCCTGACTTGATCCACGCCCTCCAGCTCTACACCCTCAGAATGAGTGCTGTATCCCAGGGTTTTGGCCACATCTACCATTCTTCGACTCTCATCTTTTAGGAAGTACTTCAGTCTGTTGATAAATTCCTCATCTGGGCTACAGGTTTCACCACTTCCCAGGTACCTCCCTTTTGTAGGATCCAGCTAGGCACTGTAGCATAATTGATGGTGTCAGTCAATTCAAGGAAAACTGCCTTAGCATGGTCTTCCCTTCTGAACATTGTGCCCAGCACCCTGTAGGTGCAGAGGGACTCAGCCCCTCCTCAGGATCTCTTTAATTTCTGCCTCACTACACTCCATGGGGATCCCCATGATTAGCAAGTCCTTCCTAGGGTCCAGGTCCATTCCTCTGCACCAGTCCTCCAACAGTCACAGCCATTGCTCCCAGTTTCTATGGACTAGTCTAATACTAAGGGCAGTAATCACTCACAAAGTGTGACGAGGAGTCAAGGAATTTTGGGTCAATGCCAAGTATGAAGGCAGAGTCGTCTCTGTTTTCCACAGCCTATAAATGCAAATGGAGTGAGAACATCATTAATGCCCACCCTCCCAACCCCCCACCAAACCCCCTCCAAACCCCCTCCACTACCCCTCCCCTTTCTGGTCACAGGGATTCAGCCCCTGTTTCCCAGGGCTTCCCCAGTCATTGGTGGAAGGGTTTCTTTAGGCCCAGCTTCCCCCAGCTCATCCTGTCCCTGCTGACCTCCACTTGCTGTGGGCTCCTCCTCAAAGTCCCAGGACTCTGCTGTTTGTCCTGGAGGTGCCTGTGGTGAAAAGGCCAGAGGTAGAGGTAGGAGGTGGGGCTTGACAAAGCGTGTGTGTGTGTGTGTGTGTGTCCACACCCATGCCCTGGCTCAGGGCTGTTGGGGCAAAGGTTAGAGGATGAAGAGGTACAGTTCCCTTCTTTCTTAGAAAATGCCTGACAGAAGAGAAAGATGACTGGAGCTCTGCACAAGGCAATGAACTGATGGGTGAAGAGAATGTGTGACAAGCTGTCATATTGCCATGGATACTGAGAACAGCATGGGCCGTGGGTTTGCATCACTGAGGGGTGTCATGTGGTAGGTAAGGTTAAGGAGCAACAGGTGATGTCATTGGCCTCTAACCAAAGAAGTATCCTTTGTTGGGGGGGAGGGAAGATGGGGGGTTGGGCAGCAAGTATCAAGAGCTGAAAACAGGAACCTATGGTTTCTAGCTGTTTGGAAGCTAGAATCAGAGGCAGAAAAGAGACCCAAAAAGGGTCTCCAGTGCCACACTGCAGGAACAGACGACTCTGACCCTAGGTGTGTCCCTACCCTGCAGACCCTGTAAACCTTGGCAGGCAACCCCACCCTTCCTGCTTTTTGCCAGGGCTACAGAGGCCTCTTCCACCTCACAGCTGTTCAGCACAGGCAGTTCCTGGTGCTGGGGCGGTGGACACTGCTCCACTGGATCTGTTCCGGGCAAGGCCGAGGTTCTGCCTCACAAGCCCCTACTCAAGCTGTGCCGATTCTGAGTCTACAGAAGTGCTCACAAGCACTCTGGTACAGGGGTACAAGAAACTGCTCAACTGGGATTCAGTGCTAGTGCAGTTAAGATTATTACTGCAGTGCGTATGCTTAGTCATGTCCGACTCTTGCGACCCCATGGACCATAGCCCATCAGGCTCCTCTGCCTATGGGAGTTTTCAAGCAAGGCTACTGGAGTGGGTTGCCATTTCCTCCTCCAGGGAGTCTTCCCAACCAAGGGATTGAACCCGCGTCTACTTGCATCTCTGGCAGATTCTTCTGCCCAATGGCTAAGCCATTGGGAAGCCCTCAATTATTATTACTCTGCCCTCAATTCCAGCCCTCTTTTAAACCTTAATCTGCCTGAAATGCAGGAGACCTGGGTTCGATCCCTGGGTTGGGAAGATCCTCTGGAGAAGAGAACGGCTACCCACTCCAGTCTTCTGGCCTGGAGAATTCCATGGACTGTATAGTCCGTGGGGTCGCAAAGAGTCGGACACAACTGAGCGACTTGCAGTCCCTCTGCTGCTGCTACTGCTGCTAAGTCACTTCAGTCGTGTCCGACTCTGTGCAACCCCATAGACGGCAGCCCACAAGGCTCCCCCGTCCCTGGGATTCTCCGGGTGAACACTCGAGTGTGTTGCCATTTCCTTCTCAAATACACAAAGTGAAAAGTGAAATTGAAGTCGCTCAGTCCTGTCTGACTCTTAGCAACCCCATGGACTGCAGCTTACCAGGTTCCTCCGACCATGGGACTCTCCAGGCAAGAGTACTGCAGTCCCTCACTGGCTCCTAAACCTTGCCCCCGCTGTCAAGTCCCACCTCCACCAAAGCGCAACTGGCCTTAAGTCCCACCCCTGACGCAGAGCCTCCCTGCACGTTTGACCCAGGTCGCCACCAAGCCCCACCCCGTCCAAGTCCCACCTCCAACGAAGCCCCACCCCCAACTGAGCTCAACCCCTGATGCCAATCCCCACCCCAATGGAAGTTCAATCTCTGCCCCCACAAAGCCCCACCCCTTCCCGTGACCTAACCCCCATTCAAGTCCCATCCCTAAGGAAGCCTTGCCACTACCTAAGCCCAATCCCTTCTCCCACTCAAGCCATGTCCCCACCTCTTCCCAAGCACAATGCCCGTCCTAATCCCCGACCTCACTCAAATCCAACTACTGTCCCAAAGCCTCCGCCTTCATTTTCCTGTGGTCCCCACCCTCACCTAGGCCCACCTTCCTAAATCCCTTTACACACTCTCTACCTCAAACACCCCTCATTCCAGAGCAGGAATACGTCTGATCAGTGGAAGTTGGTAGAGGCCAGGAGAGAAAGGGCTGAAGCCACTTCCCCTCCAGGGTAAGGCCCAGAGCTACCAGTCCTGACCGCAATGGCTGTGAGCAGGGTTAGGTGTGCAAGAGGTTCCCTTGCAATTCCAAAGGTGGTCACAATGTCTGGAAATGGCACAGTACTGGTGCGTGCCAGGCCTGATAAATGGCATGGTCCTGGTGCATCAGGCCTGATATAGTGGGATCCCACTTCCAGGGGATCTTGATAAAAATGCAAGTTCTGATTCAGGAGGACTGGAGTGGGACTGAGATTCTGTGTTTCTCCTTTCTAGAAAGCTGGGTGGTTACTGAGCAAGATACTTGCAGAATCCCCTTTAAGTGCAGGTATTTCCTATGTCTGAGAAGGGGAACACAGACCTAAATATGCCTGACTTCACTAGAAAGTACTATTGAAAGCCTGTTAAATCAGTCTCCTCCCCATGCCAAGAAAAAGTGGTTACCTGCTGGTGTCAGAAAGTCACAGACCCTCAAGTGGGGCATTTTACCTGAGGGCTCTCATAACACAAGTCCACTGTGGCTCTGTGAAACCCCCACTCAGCCACATGGCATTAAAGGTATGATAGGTATCACAAAAGGTGATACCATGGGAAGAGGTGTTCTTAGTGCCATCCTAGAAAACAGTGGAGGTTAAGAAACATGTCTGAAAACATATTACATTATATTGGTTTCAAGTGCATAACATAATGATATTTGTACATGTTGCAAAATTATCACTATGATAAGTCTAGTTAACATTTATCAATGCACATAGTTTTTTTTCCTGCAATGGGAATTTTTAAAAATCTACCCTCTCAGCAACTTTCAAAAATACAGAGTACATTACAGTTTTTTTAACTATAGTCTCCATGTTGTACATTACATCCCTAGGACTTATTTATCTTACATTTATGTTTATGTGTGTGTATGTGTATATAATATGTCCTACCCTGATGGTATTACCAAATTAGATTATGAAAGCCCTTCAAGGAGCTCTGTTGTGATTGGTTTAGAGATAAAGTGCTTTATATGAATTGAATATTCTTAAAGTTCTCAGAAATTAATGAAAGTGAATTTACTCTCACACAACTTTATTTTAGCAGTAATTATGTTTTATATATATTATGTCAGCCTTAAAGATAGTTTCCAAGATCTTTTGCTAACTTAAAACTTGAACTTAAACTAACTATACAAGATGTGCAGGATATGTTTTTGTTAAGGAAAAAGAATAATTTTTTCCTAAAGTAAAATGACTGGTTGTTCCTGAATGAAAAAGATGAAGGGGCAGGACAAAACCTGAATGGATATGGTTCTCAGAAAAGTGATTTTCTTTCTTGTGGTCTAAGCTGGCTAAAGATCAACTGATTTGTATATAATATTTTAAAAACTGAGCTATGATATCAAATAGTACACTAATGCAAAACTAGAATTTGATTTTCTCTGTTAAACTGGAAACATTTCCTTAGATTATTGGTAGTAAAATTACTAAGGTTGTAAACTGTTTTTCTTTACTTTTTGAGTCATCTTCCTAGAAAGCAAAGATTCTTTCTTATCAGAATAATTTTCTTTCCTTTATGTTGACTTTATCATGGCCTTCAATCAAGACTTGTTGTCAATTTTGAAAGCACTAAGGTTCTTTATAATTGCATTTCATTCAATATGTACTTTCAAAATATTTTGTCACTTTGGTTAAATAGACAAATAGTGTTTGTTATGGACCTATGATCTTATTTAACCCAGTGTTCAAATTTCCTGACAACTCTTTTATTTTACTTTCCCCACACTCAAATCCTAAGTGATATATTCTTTGGTTTTTTTCCCCCGACATGCCAGGAGGCTTCTGGGATCTGATTTCCCTGACTAGGGATTGAACCCGGACCCTTGGCAGTGAAAGGGCCAAGTCCTAACCACCGGACAACCAAGAAATTCCCCTGAGTGATATAGTCTTTATTCTGAAACCCTATTTGAGTTTTCCCATAAAGACCCTGGAAAATCACAAAGGATCTTTCACGTTGTAAAAATTTTATTTGATATATTGAGTTTCATGGGAGGTTTTGTCAAATCACAAGAGATGCCTAACCTAGGTTACATTTGTGTGGACAAAATGTTATTGAAATGAATGTTTCAAAAACAGTATGAATTTCCTGGAGGTTTGTCAATGCCCTTACTGTTTATGATATGTCTTGGTGCTGCTTTGCCTGATATTAAACTGTTTAAATTCATGCAAAGATGGGCACGATAAAAGAACAGAAACAGCAAGGACCTAATAGAAGCAGAAGATATTAAGAAGAGGTGGCAAGAATACACAGAACTATGCAAAAAAGGTCTTAATGACCCGCATAAGTCATAAGTCATGACCCACGATGGTGTGATCACTCACCAGGAGCCTGACATCCTCGAGTGTGAAGTAAGGTGGGCCTTAGGAAGCATTACTACATACAAAACTAGTGGAAGTGATGGAATTCCAGCTGAGCTGTTTAAAATCCAAAGGGATTATGCTGTTAAAGTGCTACACTCAATTTGCCAGCAAATTTGGAAAATTCAGCAGTGGCCACGCACTGGAAAAGGTCAGTTTTCATTCCAATCCGAATGCCAACAAATGTTAAAACTTCCATGCAACTGTGCTTATTTCACTAGCAAGGTAATGCTCAAAATCCTTCACACTAGGCTTTAGCAGTACATGAACCAAGAATTTTCAGATGTACAAGCTGGATTTAGAAAAGGCAGAGGAATCAGAAATCAAATTACCAATATCCATTGGATCATAGAGAAAGCATGAAAAAAAAAATAAATCTACTTCTGCTTCATTAACTACACTAAAGCCTTTGACTGTGTGGATCACAACAAATTGTGGAAAATTATTCAGGTGATGGGAATGGCAAACCACCTTACCTGCCTCCTGAGAAACCTGTATGCAGGTCAAGAAGCAATAGTTAGAACCGAACATGGAATAACGGACTGGTTCCAAATTAGAAAAGAAATATGTCAAGGCTGTATACTGTCACCCTGATTATTTAACTTATATGCAGAATACATCATGCAAAATGCCAGGGTGGATGAATCACAAGCTGGAATCAAGATTACCAGGAGAAATATCAATAACCTTAGGTATGCAGATGATAGCACTCAAATGGCAGAAAGTGAATAGAACTTAAAGGGCCTCTTGTTGAAGGTGAAAGAGGAGAGTGAAAAAGCTGGCTTAAAATTAAGATCAAAAACTAAGATCATGGCATCCAGTTCCATCACTTCATGGCAAATAGAAGGGGAAAAATTAGAAACCATGATTTTATGTTCTTGGGCTCCAAAATCATTGTGGATGGTGAGTGCAGCCATGAAATTAAAAGATGTTTGTTCCTTGGAAGGAAAGCTATGATAAACCTAGACAGCGTATTAAAAAGCAGAGATATCACTTTGCTTACAAAGGTCCATTTAGTCAAATCTATGGTTTTTCTGATCTTCCTTGTAGCTCAAACAGTAAAGAATCTGCCTGCAACACAGGAGACCTGGGTTCAATTCCTGGATTGGGAAGATCCTCTGGAGAAGGGAATGGCAATCCACTCCAGTATTCTTGCCTGGAGAATCCCATAGACAGAGGAGCCTGGCGGGCTACAGCCTGTGGGATCACAAAGAGTCGGACATAACTGAGTGACTAACACTATTACTACCATGGTTTTTCCTGTAGTCATGTACATCAGATGTGAGAGCTGGACCATAAAGAAGGCTGAGCACCAAAGAATTGATTCTTTCAAACTGTGGTGCTGGAGAAGCCTCTTGAGAATCCTTTGGACTTCAAGATCAAACCAGTCAATCCTAAAGGAAATCAACCCTGACTATTCATTGGAAGGACTGATGCTGAAGCTGAAGCTTCAATACTTTGGCCACCAGATGCAAAGGGCTGACTGATTGGAAAGGACCGTTATGCTGGGAAAGATTGAGGTCAGTAGAAGAAGGGGGCAACAGAGGATGAGATGGTTGGATGGCATCACCAACTCAATAGACATGAGTTTGAGCAAACTCCGGGAGATAGTGAAGGACAGGGCAGTCTGGCATGCTGCAGTTCATGGGGTTGCAAAGAATCAGACACGACTTAGGATTGAACAGCCACAAACAGTGTAGTGTTATCAATCATAATTCTAGTTATCTTTTAAAATGTTGCATGCCACAGAAACAACCAAATTTCCTTGTCAGTTGCATTATTTTTGTGTTGAACTCTCATCAGATCTTTAACTATGGCATTTTAAATCTTTTGTCTTGCACTTATGCTTCCCCAAAAGCACTTGCAATCACCTATAGGCCACAATGCTTTATCTTCAAGAAAAAGGGACTGTCTCAGACCCTCAGGTAAAGGACTTTGCCAAATGTTCTGAGGCACAAGTTTCTGATGCCATTACTTAAATAACTTTGAAATCCTATCACTGCAGTGAGCCAGAGTTTCCAGAACTCTAGGGTATAAGCTGATAGATTCATGAGACTGCTAACCTGAGACTGAGCAGAACAAGAATTAATTACATAGGACTTAATGAACTGATGAAGGACGATTATGGGTTTTGTTTGGAACATTGCTGATGCTTTCATGCTCTATATTCTGGATAAAAGAAACACTTTCTCATTTATCTTAACCTATCTATAACTCTTAACAATATAGTAGGCACCCAGAAGAGCAGGTCAGCAGACAGGAGTTCCTGGGCAGCAGGGGATGGGATGAGGAGGGAACACAGGGAGCATTCATGAGTGAAGCTGTGTTCAGAGGATATTCAGAGAAAAAAGAATCCTGCAGATGTCATTAGGGACATGATAATGGGCCTGGCACACAAGGTGCTTCTTGGGCTACAGCACTGTGCGGAAGGTCTTCAGTGTATACAGTGAGGAAGGCCTGGTGCAGGGATTTTTCATGGGACAGATGGCATGGTGCAGAAGCCACTCACAGGCAGCGTATATGGTGCAGAGGAAGGCTGGGTGGAGACAGCATTTACAGGGTAGCCCATAAGAAAAGCAGTGCCACTCTTTCCTAAGCAGGAAGGATTGAGAACAGGAAATCGGTGGCTTTCACAACCAGTAGAAGGTTGGAGCAGTGAAGGGGAGGGAGGCTGCTGCTGATACACTAGGAAAAAGCCCCCACTGATTTCAGCTGCAGGCAGGACTGTCATGGATGATTCTCAGGAGGTTTCCCAGAAGTCACTGGGAAAGAAACCAGGTATAACCTCTTTCTGAGACTCCTTAGTGCCCAGTGCTGCTGCCAGAGAATAAGGGCTTCTTCTTCTCTCAAAGTACTCTAGTAGCTGGATAATCAAACCTGGAGGCACTTTGATGAGGGATTCTAGAACATGTAGTTCCTAGGACTATCCCTTATATTGAGTATAAAATGTACAAAGGGGCAGAGATGTGGCCTAGTTGCTAACAGCCAATCCAGCACAGTCCAACTCTTTGACCATTCATCATCCATAATACTTTTCTCTCCATGATTTTCTTCCAAATGGTAACAGTAGCAACACCATGCTTCTGCTTAGCATGATGCAACCATTCCTCATACAGGTGAATGCACTTCTGTCTTCTCCAGGAAGGCGGGACGGCAAAAGTCCTATTAGATACACTCTCATTCTCTGGGGGATGTCTGTTCCTTCTCTAGTTCTGCTATAATTACACTTTGATATACTGTACTCTACAGGTTAAATTATATTATTAAGTATCACCCACACAATTCAAACACAGCATTTGGAAATGTGAGAAATAAAAAATAATGGGCATGAGATTCAACCATATAATAACAAAGCAAGACAAAGTATGTGTAGCTTCTATAGTTGTTATTTGGGCAACTGGCCATGAGGTCATACTCAGTATTTATAACTTCCTTTTTCCACTAACACTTCAGTTCCCTATGACCTCATCTAGATGATTGTGGTTGTTTATGTGGCGGTAGGATACAAATCTTTATTCCTAACCAATCCGATCCCTTACTACTCCTGCCTGAGTGAGTCATTATAGTCATCCATTATATTATATTATTGGATATGAGAACCCTAAGAGACACTTTCATATTTTTCTCCTAGGTTCCAAATATTGTCCTTCTTGCCTCCATGGTGTAGTAGTAACTCCATTCCCCCTCAATAATCAGGAGCAGTCAGCCAGCGGGTAAAATACCTGTCTTGTTGATTCAGTGCCAAGAGGGTCCCTAAATGACTGGGTGGCAATCTCAACTTCAAATTCAATATAACCACTGTTGGGTCCCCTGGTGGAAGATTTCCTCTACTGGGAAATTCATGGGGAAAAGATATTGTGCAGAAAAACAGGACAAGAGCAATGTGTTGTGTGGAAATTCACAGGTGAAATACCTTCATAAGTAGAGTCCCCCAGAGGACCCCATGTGGGGTGTATGGGTTGGGGGCCCTCATAGGTGTGGATCTGTAAAGAGGGAGGAGGAATAGCAAAGGCTGAGTATGGGGATCAAGTGGCTTGCTGGGAACCTGCTCTGCTAAGTCATTTTTCAAAATAACACTACCCTGTTTGGGCAGGGGGTGGGGGGGGCAGGGTGATTGTGTCACTTATTATCACCAATAGAGTCCTGGAAATATCTGGTTAGGAGCTATTGTTATAGATCTTGTCCTTCGAATTGGTAAAGCATCTTCTTCATTTCCCAATGGTACTCATGTAGCCAAGATGGTGGCTGAGGTTGTGGTGAGAATGTAGCTACAAGGATACTAGTTCAATATCTACTGAATACTGGATCCCAAAGTCCCTACTCAGTAGTGGAGGGGTTTCTGTCATGCCTTCTATCTTTGAGCTGATTTCCTGATCAACCCTTTTTGGCCCCAGGTGGGATCAAGACATAGATGGCATGTAAATTATATTTTTGGGTACAAAACTTGGAAGCATGGATCACCTGATATGAAGAATGGCTGTTCAACAGGATTCTGACAGCCTTGGCCACTGGCACTAATGAACAAGATGAAAAGTCTTTCCTGTTGGTACACATCTGGAGGAATGGGTTGGGATGTATGGTTGAGGGGGCACCTTTGAGGAGAGGGTCTGAGAGATGTCTATTCAGAATTACTGCCAGAGTTGATGGGAACAGGGGTATTTAAATGGGAAGAGTTGACAAAGGAAGAATCTAATAAGCATATTAATATATTTTAGGGGCTAGCATACAAGAGAGGGATTATAGATTATCAGTGGATGATAGTTAAAGGAAACAGGTTATAACTCAACTGAGGAATGCATTTCCAGAGACAGAATGGGCTTGTAAGGGACTGTGCTCCTGGTGATTGCAAGTACTCAATAAGGACAAAGCAGCCACCTATCAGCAATGAAAGCATGGGCCCAAAAGAATAAAACATTACTCATTAAGATCTGACAGGTCTAAAAAAAAATCTGACAGGTCTATTGAATAGGAAGGAACTCCAAAAGGGAGGGGGGATATATGTATATGTATAGGTGAATCACTTTGCTGTACAGCACAAACTAACACAACACTGTAAAGCAACTACACTCCAATAAAAATAATTTAAAAAAAAAGAGATCTGACAAGTCTAGAATTGCACACCTCCAGTGCATGTATAGTTTCTAGATAATGGTGGGGCTTTTTTTGCTCTTTATATTTGATACTTTTAAAAGTATTTATTTGATTTTGTAAAGAGAATGGCTTCAAGTAATAGGAGAAAATTAATCACACAGCCAAATGCACGAAGTTATTACATTTAAAAAAGGAAACATTAACATTTACACATAAAGTATCTCACCATTTATTATGTTTGTGTACATTACTGTGAGTCAAGCAAGTATGATTAAAAATTCTAGGCAAATAAAAAGAAGCAAAGTGTAATGCAACCACCTCTCTTTCTTAAGTCTGCAGAATTGTGAGCCATTTCAACCATTAAAGATTTTTTTCAGATTAAAATCAGTATCTTGCACATTGGTTCTAAAACTCCCTTAAAGACAGAGTGTATCTTGAAGGTGGGGAAGCCAGCCTGTCTTGGACCTCTTTCCCTTTCACTAATTCATTCAGCACCTATGTGTCAATCCCTATCATGTGCAAA
Source organism: Capricornis sumatraensis (assembly GCF_032405125.1). Taxonomy (NCBI): domain Eukaryota; kingdom Metazoa; phylum Chordata; class Mammalia; order Artiodactyla; family Bovidae; genus Capricornis; species Capricornis sumatraensis. The sequence continues at coordinate 59,787,988 of NC_091092.1, read as the reverse complement.
GTCCCAGGCTGAGGGCTAGTCTTGAGGAAAATCAGCTCATATTTTGTGTCAGGACATGGCATGCTGTGCCAGTTTTCCCCTCCAGACCAAATCTGATGCACATCCATGTAAATAAATGGAATATTCTCTGATCATTTGGCAAAAAGAATAAGTCCACCATCCAGTGTGCACAGAGCTCAGAAACTGGACAGAGATTTCTAATTAAATCAAGAGAAGGGGTGGTCCCAAAATGGTGGAAGAATAGGACGGGGAGACCACTTTCTCCCCCACAGACTCATAGAAAAAAAAAAAAAAAGATTATTTGAATGTGGAGAAACATCCACAAAACAAATTCTGAACGCTAGTAGAGGACACCAGACACTCAGAAAGGCAGCCCAAACTCTTCGGAATCAAGAGAAAAGGTCATTTAAAACAGGCCAATCATTAAAAATGATTTAATCAGAAAAACTGTCAGTTTGTCCTTTTGTGGAACTTACACAGTGAAAGTGAAAGTCGCTCAGTCTCATTCTACTCTTTGTGACCCCATGGACTACACAGTCCATGGAATTCTCTAGGCCAGAATACTGGAGTGGGCAGCCTTTCCCTTGTCCAGGGGATCTTCCTAATTCAAGGATCAAACTCAGGCCTCCTGCACTGCAGGCAGATTCTTAACTAGCTGAGCCATAGGGGAAGCCCAAGAATACTGGAGTGTGTGGCCTATCCCTTCTCCAGTGGATCTTCCTGACCCAGGAATCAAACTGGGGTCTCCTGCATTGCAGGCATATTTTTACCAACTGAGCCACCAGGGAAGCCCAATTTACACAGTAATCCTGGTCCCAAAGGTGGAGAAGCCCAGTTGCATGGGCCTACATCTGTCCAGCAGGCCAACAGGAGTCCCTCTTCCAAGTTCCTAGGGTCTTGGTAGTTGCTGTTAGCTTGGGACAGAGTCTGGACTGGAAAATGAGACATCACTGAGGGCCCTGTGCTCAGATCAGTGAGCCCACTGGAGTTACCCCTGGGTCGACAAGCTCTTCTTTGGGAAGATCTGTGAGTCAAATCTCTTCCCAGCTAAGATTATTTCAGTTCAGAAGTGTTTTCATGGAAAAGGAGGGTGAGGGAGCCCAGTTTGGCTCTTCTTGTATTTTACCCAGGATGCCCAGAGGAGGAATGCAATTTCCCACCTGCCTCTCTTTGTAAAAGTGTGCCTCAGGAAAGGTCTGAGGGGGGCAGGTTCCCCGGGAGGACTAGGTAACCTCCACACAGGCTCAGGACTATGGCTACAGTTACTGGAGAGACACAGCAATGGTTCTGATTGCTTATCTGAGCCTCAATATCCTTATTTGCAAACTAGGGAGAAGAATACCCTCTTCACAAGATTAGAATGGGGATTAATGCCATCACTCTGTTATAATGCCTGCTATGTAGTAAGGCCTCCAGAACACTAGCTGATTTCCCCCCCTTCGTAATCTTGCTGGAGTCTATACACTCTAAGACCTACTTTAGGGGATCCCTGTGTAAAGTTTAGGGGTTGGAAACTGAGGTCAAATGTATCAATCAGCTATCAAAATTCAGACACAGATGTCCATTTGGTCAGTAGGCTCTTCAGAATTACATCATAGAGAATTTAAACCTAATGTGTAAACTTTCTAATACATGCCCAACATGCTTACGGGGAAGAACTCAGCTATATTGAAAGGTAGGTAGGAGGAGGTAACTAAAATCTTCTATGTAACTCAATTCAAAGCAACAAACTAGTTGTAAAAGGATATGGAAAGTTCAAAAATATATATATGGTAAATAGACAAGCTAAACATTAGCCTATGTCGATCCCTAGCATTCAGTGTGTGCAATTTACCCACCAGGGATCATCTACATTCTTTAACCTGGCCCCTAAGAAGCTTCAAGGGGGTCTCCTTCTGCTTTCAAGTCCCAAAGTCACACTCAGGCCACCTAAACTCATCAGGAAGCTGACCAGTCTTAGGGAAGTCAAAACGGAATTATGGTTCAACACTCTTTGCTTGAACCTGAAGTAAGATCATGGATGGGAAGTACTTTTTCAGCTATAAAAAGGTACACACACAAGGGATTATCATAGCATCATCAAGATATGCTACTGGATGTAAGCAAGTTCAACTTAATAAGGGCAAAAACATGAACAAATCAAAAGCATGAGGAAGGAAGTGAGGGAAGAACCAGCAACTTGGGGCAACTGGGGATAGTCAAACTTGTCCAGGAGTCATCACTTTCTTCTCAGCCTGGAGGAAGTAAAAGAAAATAGAAGTATCCATGAGATTGGAAACACACACCCAATCCAGTGAGCAGTCAGAATATCTTGGGGAGGGCGACTGCTCCAGGCATGGGAAGTAATAGTCCAGATCAATGTTTGGATGTGTCTTCTGGCGAAAAGGCAGAACAGGCTCGTAGGTGGTGGAGGGCCTGGTTGCTACCCATTCCCATTGCCTTCAAGAGAGATACTATGTCCTGTGCTTCTAGTTGAACAGGTGCTAAGGAGGAGGGGCTGCCAGGATCACCAGTCCCCATGAAGCTCAAACACTGAAGTCAATTCCACTGGTTTTTAGCATGCAAACCTGTGTTCAAGCAGAGTTGACAATGTGGACCAGAAGCTGCCCAAGCACCAGGACACCACCATCACTTCCCACACATGCCCACTTATCCTGGCCTTTACCTGCTGCTGGTCCCCAGCTAAATATCTTGTTTTACTGAATATCTTGGCTGTTGAGTCCTGATCTGATGCTATCTGAGCAATGGTGGAGGCAGCCCAGGGGACTTCAGCAGAGAAGCTGAATCTGAAGTCCTGGGTTGAGGTCCTGGTTGTGCCATCTACCATCTAAGTGCTTCTCCATGTCCTTTTCCTTTAGGTCTTTACATCCTTGTCCCCAGATGGGCCAATGACCTAGCAGGGCAGCTAGGGGGCTTAGGTGAGGTGCTGCATGGAAGGTGCTCCTTGAGAGGAAGAGACAGTGGCTTCTGCAGCTTGCAAATGTCCATGGGAAAAGTCTTCATCTGTACCACCTAAGACTTCAAAGTGTCACAGGGCATAGGGACATGAGGACTCAGGCACCCTGAACATAAAGGCTAGGAGAGATAGCAGTGCCTCAGGTCAAGACTCAGGGAGACGCTAGGGCACATTTCTTCTCCCTAGTAAATTTCCTGCTGCTTAGCAGCACCCACCTAGAACAGCTTCTCATAGCATTTCTCACAGTGGATGGTATCACGGTGAATGAAAATCTGATCCAGAAGCTCACCCATTGGTTTACTGCAAATCCCACACTGAAAGAGAAAACAAGCTAGAGGTCAACATACAAGTGCAGCAATCTAAATGAGTGGAGTGCGCAGGCACCAAGCTGATGCCACATCCTGGACTTTGAAGCAGACAATTAAAAATGGCATAAACAGAGACAAATCTCAAACAAAAACAAAAGCAACAGTAAAGCAAAAACAAAAACTAACAGGCAGAATGATCACACGGTCGTTAGGAGCCCAGGTTTAAGAATTGGGCCTGAGTTTGAGCCCTAAATCGACTGCTCCTTAGCTGGCTGAGCTTGGGTGGGTTACTGAGGCTCTTTTTCCTCATCTATTGGAGAGCTTTAATTGTGATGTTGAAAGTGAAATGAAGGTGATATGAAGGTGCAATGAGAGGGAAGGTGATTTCAGCAGTCCAGCCCCTCTGGCCTGCCTCTCCAGCCAACTTCTAAAGGATGAAATGGCTATCCATCTGCTGCAGCCCCTCCTGTTCTGAGAGGTTAGAGCAGAGGGGCCTGCAGACAGTCTCAAATAAGAGGAGACCAAGAATCCCCATATGTTTGGGGCTCCAGCTATCTCCAGGCACACCCTGGACAAGCCTTCTGCTTCCAGCTGAAAGTAGTGGAGATCAGCTGCTAGGATCCCTAAGTCCCTCTGCTTATTCTCATCCAGCACCTCTCTAACGTCTTTCTTCTTCTACCTTTCAGTTCCTGTCTCCTGGCCATTTTTTCACTGTAAATTAATGAGCCCTCTGTCATTTTAGTTACTGTAGGCCAGAGCTTGAACCTCAACTTAGCCAACTAGTGGTGGTGATGCATTTGGAGGATAACCTCTGCAAACAGAAAAAAAAAAAAAATCAACAACCCCGGCTTGCAACGTCCCTCACACTGTGGAGAACAAGGAGCCTAAAAGGCTGTTATGATGCTGTGAACATTAAGTGTCCTCTCTTTATTCCTAAATGTAGCAATACAAATTAGTGTTTTAAAATGTTATGCCAATCTAACAGAGGTAAGATAAATCTCCAATAAAGGACAGTGACAGATAAATTTATACAGATAAACCTGAGCAGTGGACTGGCATTTCCTGAGAGGCCGCAGAGTACAGCTCAGACAATATTCACTTTGATTTTTGGAGCCAGGATTTTGACCCTCAGTTCTGAGCAGCTCTGTGATCTTGTGAAACTGATATCCTTTCCACCTCTGTGCTCATGGCCCCCAGGGGTGGGTCTCAGGTACCCTGCCCACATTCTAAGAATTTCCCAAGAATACCAGGTCTCACTGTTTTGCCACAATTCTAAGTTCCCCTGCCCTGTGTGTGACCCAGTTGGGCAAGTTTAAAATTCCTGCCACTGTGGGCCTCCTCCTCCCATGCCTGCCAGCCTCCTGCTGGCCTCTTCATTCATATTCCCTCTGCACGCATGATGGATACCTGTTCAGCCACCTGGAAAATACCCCGGGATACATCTTCATCTCTGACTCCAGAACCACCTCCCTCACAAAGCCTTCCCTGGATGCCCACCCACTCCAACTGTACCTTTCCTCTAACACTGGGCTCTGTGGCACCAAATGTGCCAAGAGTTGCTTAAGTAATTCTGCTCTGTGTTTAACAGGAGTGCTCTGTGATTAAGGTATATAAATAAAAGTTGAACAATACTCTGGGATATTTTATTTAACGTTCTTTCCCTCTGTTAGCCAAGTTCTAATTATATAATATGATATTATTAACTACAGACACTGCCATGTAGATCTCTAGAACCAACCCATCTTGCATACCTGACAGTCTATCCTTTGACCATCACCTCCCCGTTTCACCTCCTCCCCAAGCTCCTAGCAACCACTGTTCTACTCTCTTCTAAGGATTTTGCTATTTTAGATTCCTCATATAAGTGGTACTAAGAAGTGTTTGCCCTTCTCTGTCTGGCTTACTTTGCTCAGCACAATGTCCTACAGTTTTATCCATGTTGCTGCAAATGACAGGATTTCCTTCTGTCTGTAAAGGCTGGATCATATCCCATCTTAATGTATATACCACATTTTCTTTATCCATCAGTCACTGCATATTTAGATTGCTTCCATGTTTTGACTATTGTTGACAATGCTGCAGTGAACAGGCAGTGCAGAGACTGCTTTGAGAGCCTGATTTCAATTCCTTTGTGTATATACATAGAAGTGGGATTGCTGGATCATAGCATAGCCCTATTTCTAATATGCTTGACGTGGTGTTAGGATAGTGCTGGCTTCATAAAATGAGTTTGGAAGTGTTCTTTCTTCTATTTTTGGAAGAGTTTAAAAGGATTGGTATTATTTTTTCTTTAAATATTTGTTAGAATTGCCTGTGAAGACCTGGCCCTGAGTTTTTCTTTCTTGAGAGGTGCTTGGTTACTGATTTAATCAATTTATTATTGGTCTCTCCAAGCTTTCAATTTCTTCTTGGTTCCATCTTAGTATGTTTCTAGGAATGCATCCATTTCTTCCCAGTTATCCAATTTATTGGTATTTAATTGTTGATAACTGTTTCTAATAACTTTTCACTTAAGTCCAGGAATCATGAAAACAGATGGGTCTTTGCCAAACCACATGTCACAGTCTCTCTCTGCACCTCTACTCTTGAGTCAACTCTGCATCTGCACAGACAGAGGGGCTTCCAACACCTAGCATTTTGTTCCTTTCCTCCAATGTTCTGGGCCCCTCTCTACCTCAGCCGCTGCTCTGGCCAGACTCTCTGTGGACCAGCAGCTTCAGCATTGTCTGGACTTCTTAGACAAGACAATTCTCAGGTCCCACCCAGACATACTCAGTTAGAAACCTTGCTGGGGCCCAGCACTCTGTCTTAAGAAGCCCTTCAGGGGATAGTGAAGTGTGAGTCACATGCTCCAGTGTGAGAACTGCTCTCTAGACCTCATCACAACCAATAAGTCATTTGCCCCTCTCATGTCCTCCAACTCACTTGGATAGTCTCTGCCATCGCCTCACTGTTATTGTTCCCTTGAGCACAGACTAAACCATGCCAACTCACCTGGCATAACCTCTGCCCCAGTAAATGCTAGTAGTCCCTGTTTCACCTCTGTGGCTGAACCTGGCTGGGTAACAACACACTACATGCTAACTGGTCTCCAAAGTAACGCATGAGTCCTCGCCTCAAGCAGGCTCTGCAGGGCCCATCCACCATCCTTGTCTCTGAGACAATTTTCAAATCCTCTCCTTTCTTCTCAAGTGTCCAACACTCCTCCCCACCCCTCAAAGGTGATCCTGTTTTCTCATTCACTGAGAAAAACAGAGGCAACTACTGAAGAAGGTCCTCATCCTTCCACCCACCAACCTGGGAACCTCTCCATAATGACCCACAGATTCAGCCTTTTCTGTCCCTGTCATGTGTTAACTGAGACCCATTTTTCTCTCCTCCAGATGTACATCAGGATCACCATCAGCATCCATTTCTCCTGCATCATCAGTGTCTGCTTGCTACTCTTACTACTCCCATTAGCATAAACCCATACCTGGCACCTCTGCCCCACTGTCCACTTGCACTGCTCTCTTATAAAGCCAACCCATCAGGAGAGTGTTTCAGGGTGACTCTGTCCATTCCCACATGAGCCCACTCCAGTCAGGCTTCTATCCCCATCACTCCACCAAAACTGTTCCAACTGAGGTCAACGACCACCATGCTGCAAAGTTCAAGGGCAGTCCTCAGGCTTCATCCCATTCAATCTCTCAGCAACCACTGACACTGGAGACCACTGGAGTCTCTGTAGAAATTGTGCCACTTGGGGCATTATATTCTGTGTGACTTCTCATCCTCCTCTGTAGACTCCCTGCTCTTCCCAACCTCTAAATGGTAGAAAGACACAAGGGCTCAGCATCAGCCCTCATCCCCACCTACTCACACCCTAGATGATTTCATCAGCCCTGGCCTTTCCCTGGAACACAAACACACATATCCATATGACCACAGGTGCTCCCCATGTAGCTCTCCCTGAAATTTCACTCATCTACACCTCCCCTTTGCTCCAACCTGCTCCCCTCCAGTATTTCCCTTCTCAGTAAAAGGTACCACTATCCTTTCAGGTAACAGCTGGGCCCCAAACTTTGGAGTATCCTTTGACTCCTTTCATTTTTTCACACCCCACAGACTGCCAGCTCTATTTTCAAACAGTATCCCCAATCCAGCCACCATCTTGACATCTGCCATGCCAACTCCCTAATCAAGTGACTGTTTTGTTTTCTCTAGCTTCAGTTAGACCTTGTGTTTCTACCACCCAAACCCTCTAGTAGGTTCCAGCTTCATTTAGAATGAAATCTAAAGTCTCTCTGTGTCCTCCAACACCTACATGATCCAGTTCTTTGGCATCCTTGTGACTTTATCTCCTACCACTAATCTCTCACTCATGCTATTCAGGCCATGTGAGCTAAAATACTCCGTGTTCCTGCCCCAAGGCCTTTGCACTTGTTGGCCCTCTGTTGGGAATAGACTTTCCCCATAAGACTGATTTTGTTTCCCTCACAGTATTAAGCACATAGAATTGCCAACACTCATTAGCTCCTTTAGACTTGAGAGCTCACTCAGCTCCCACTTCTGCAAAGCCCCTGAGATAGAGCATGAGCATTCAGAAATCAAGCCTTCTCCATACTCTCTGAACCCAAAAGGAATCCTCAGCTCTGGATGATGTTCTCGGCAACACCATCCCTCTTCCTTACTGCTGCTGCTGCTAAGTTGCTTCAGTCGTGTCTGACTCTGTGCAACCCCAGAGACGGCAGCCCACCAGGCTCCCCCATCCCTGGGACTCTCCAGGCAAGAACACTGGAGTGGGTTGCCATTTCCTTCTCCAATGCATGAATGTTAAAAGTGAAAGTGAAGTCGCTCAGTCATGTCTGACTCTTAGCGACCCCATGGACTGCAGCCTACCAGGCTCCTCCGTCCATGGGATTTTCCAGGCGAGTACTGGAGTGGGGTGCCATTGCCTTCTCTGATCCCTCTTCCTTACCTTAAAGCAATAGTCATGGCAGCAGATGCCAAGGTGTTCTAGGGTAATCTTTGGACAGTCTTGGATCTCCCGGTTGCAGTAAGTACAGATCCCTCCACTTGTTCTGGGAAATGAAAAAGAAGAATCCACGGTTAGGCTGGTATACAGGCTACTGATGTGATACAGCCAGACTCTGTGCTTTGATGCAGGCAGCCTGACACCTTTACCTGTGGTGTGCAACTGGCCATGTATAGCCTTGGGCCACGCTGGACCTCAGCCCATTGTAGACCCTCACACTGTTTCCAGAAACCAGTCACATATCTTCACCCTACTCTATCGTACACGTGGACACTGCAATGTGATTCTTATTCCAGGCAGCTTGCTTCTCCCTCTCCCCCTGCCAAACATATCTGCATGGTGGGCTATTCCCCTCTAGAATGGGAAGACCCACATCTTCTCCTACAGGAGACATGTTCTTATATGCCCTATCTGGCTCCCTGTCTTCATGATCCTTCTCTACATGCCTGGGACCACTGGGTCCTGCCTGGAATATCACAGGGACAGAAAGGACTATCACAATGTCAGTGTGGCTGTGGAGCCTGCTGGGACCTCATACTGGAGTCCTAGATACCGACTTGTAGATTGAGTATCTCTCCAGTTCCAGGATTTCTGCCTTTGTTCCTGGAGTCACCCCTGGTTTTCCCCCTCAGACAGAACTTGCTGAACGTCCCTGCCTGCCCCGCTGCTGGCCCAGGGCTCATTTTCTTGACATTGTTACTAAAGACTCCTGCCCTCATCACAGCTCTGTTCCTCCCTCGTATTTTACCACCACCAGTTCCGGCTCACAGTTAGACGGCAGAGCAGTCAGGGCCCTGGGGTTCATCCTAGCTCTGTCACTGATTCACTGTGTTTGCCTTCTGGTCTTAGCTGGATTCAAAGGCTTTGGTTGCCACAAGTATGACACCTGGATGAGGGAAGCATGCCCTATGCTGTGGTGTGACACATCACATCTGGAAATGGATCAGAAGTAGCAAAGCAGTAGACAAAAGCAAATGGACTTAATGGCTACATCTCCCTCAGCTGCTTCTCATCTGTAGACCTGTGTGCTCCCTGGTAACAGCAGACTTACCTCTCAGAGTATGGAGTACCATCATACGGGAGTTTCTCCTCCATGTTGCATGAGTCCTCATTGCTGCCAATGCTGCAGGGAGTGTGATGAGAGAGAGGAGGGAAAAAAATGGGAGGCAGATCACTACTGCAGTCATTAGTGGAGAATGCTTTTCTGATTAACCCTGTGGCCACAAGCTGAGACGTGACTGCCTGACTTGCCATTGTCTGTTATGCTAAATGGTAAGGGAAGCTTTAAACCTGGTGCCACCAAGGCATAATTCTTGCAGAGAAGATCCTTTCCCTTGGGGACAAAGAAGACCTGCCATGATGAGGAAGATGACAAGTGTGTGGCTAGGATTCTGGAGGCTGTGCATACCAGAACTGTCACTTTCACTGACCAGGGGGAAAGGATCATGACTTTTCTCCCGACATATATACCTGGGTTATAATGTGACAGTCACCAGAAGCCCACTCACAGCAGAAATCAGACACTAAGAATAGGAACAAAAAAGGAAGGAAACATTCCAACATACCTGTGCTTGAGTTACAGAGTGCAATTCAGGGTGGCTTTTTTTTTTCCTTTTTATGTCTTTATTTTTCAATAATATGACTTCTTACATAAAACTAATGATTAAAAACTATTTCCAAGGAAGGAAAACTAGCTACAAGCTCTAGGACATGCTTTGGTGAAGCTTCCATTCTCATAGGAGCTGTGCAATGACCTCCTGAGGTAAGTAACCTGGCTAAGGTCATGCTTGCAGTAAAAGGAGTGAACTAGAATTTCAGCCCAGCTTTTGATTTCTTTTGAGCACTAAGCTTATTTCTAAACCTCCTGGAATGTAAAGCAAAATGGGAAAACACACTGAACTACACAATTCTAAGTGTCCAATTAAACAAATTACTGGTGAGACTGGAAGAAGAAATACCAGATGGACAGTGTTCATAGAGGCAAAGATAGCTCTCTTGAGGGTGCTGGAGGTTTATAACAGTAAACAGTATTTCTCATATAGAAACCTCCCAGAAAAGTCTATAGAGACAGAAAATAGTGGTGGCCAAGGGCTGTGGCTGGTGGTGTGTGTGGCGGGCAGGAGGAGGGGGAGAGCTGCTAATGGGTCTGCAGTTCCCTTTTTGGGTGATAAAAATTTCTGGAATTGGATAGCTGTGATGATCTCACAACATTGTGGATGTACCAAAAATGACTGGGCTGTACACTTTAAAGAGTGAATTTTATGATATATGAATTGTATTTCAAAAAAGCTATTGGGGAAAAATCATTCTAAAGAGTTACAAATGAAGAAACTGTGACTCATAAAAGTTGACCATCTTTCCCAAAATGACCTAACAAATGAGGGTTGAGTGTGTACTTGAACTTGATCCCCATGCCCATGCTCATCATTCCACAGCAGCAGTGAAAGCTGGCCTGGAATCCCCAGAGGCCGAATCCTGAAATAAAGCCAGGATGTTCCTTTCTGTTACTAAAATCCTAACCACAGAAGTGAGGGGATGTGTCATTTTTTTAAATTCCCAGGAGAACACTGTCCCAGTGTGGGTTAGTTTTTAGCTGAGGTGGCACAGAGGTAGACTTCAATACAGCATCAGGAAGCAAGCAAAGAGAAGATGAGTGAAAAGTTATGCATGTATCTGTGTGAACACACACAGTCAAATGTGTGTTCAAATGAAGCAAATAGGCATGCTGGAAGGAGCTTGGGATCTGAAGAGAGGAGCTCTGAGTTCTGGAAGGATGGACTTAACTAGACAGTTCTTAAGGGCCTCAACAGCTCTATCAAGAGTGATACTCTCAGGATTTCACAAAAAGAAAGTTTGTAGTCTACTGAGAAAGACAGGTAGAAATGGATGAGGCTGGAAGTGGAGCATAGGATGAAGTAATGATAAAAGGGGAGCACAAGACATCTAGTTAGGTAGAACAGCCGGAAAGGTATATCATGTCCATGGGCAATTAAATCATCCATCTGTATGATAAATGAAGGTACTTGGGCCATGTACTTAGTGAGGTACTGGGGATGCAGGAATGAGAACAGCACAGGGCCTGGTAGGAGAAGGCCATGATATGAAAGATCTGGGACTTCTTACCTGCCATAGAATGAAGACAGTGGCTTCCTGGAAGATACCTCACCAGCATTCACATACTCCTTCACAAAGAGAATCCCTTTGCTGTAGAAAAAGCATAACAGAACAGAAATAGGTATACTGGAAGATTCCAGGGGACTGGGCCTGATCTAAAGTAGGGGTCCAGGGCAGGGAGAACCCCCACTTAGTGGACTTGGGCTGAAATCAAAGCTCATGGGTATAGCTGGCTGTGTGCAGATTTGAAAGTGCTAGAAAGAGGCTCCCTACAGCCAGTGGTGGTACACTACTCTCCTGAGACTTCAGTCCAGTGGATTTTCTATCCTCCTTTCTCATCACATTTTGTTTCTGTTTTGTCTGGGACTGAGGTTGCTTATAAGCCTCAATCCTAGATTTTCAAATCTCTACCTGCAATTTAATCTCTCTCTTCTCTCCCTTCTCACTCATGGAGTTCCGGAGGTCGAGAAGTTGCCTCACCCTGGACAAGCCACTGGCATCATTAGAAACAAGGTCTACTTCATGATAGACTCATAATGACCCCAAATTTGGCCCCATTTCCATGCTCTGCACTCCAGCCTGCTGGCTTGATGGCAGTAGAGGCTCCTCTGATCTCTCCTACACACACACACACACACACACACACCCCTACCTCACTCAGCCTCCTTGCAATGACTCTCTTCCTCAACTCTAACATGGCATGGGGGCCAGGAGCAGAGGTGAGGCAGTAGGTATGTGCCTCTTCTCACAACAGATAATGTGTGAGAGATAGATGACATAGGCCCTGGCCTCAGAGGTATTTCTTTGGCCTTTTCAATCATGTTCCCCAAGAGACACTAGCAAGGTCCAAAGGATAGCAGAGCCCTAGAAAGTGACACATCAGCTTCTCACTGGGAGACTCCATTCAGGCCTCCACACAGGAGTTTATACTAGGGGAACCTGGGCTACACTCTGTGGCCCCTTGACCAGCAGGCTGCTGGGAATTGCAGGAGGCACTAGAACTAATGTCAAGGAAGTAGCATGAGACAAAAGCTGAGTCCTTTAGCTCCAGGGAATAGCCCAGAGAACATCTCCCAGATGGTCTCTTCTTACCTGGTTGAGTTGGGCTCCAGTTCACTTGGGGAGGCTGGCATGTGAAAAGGATGCTGCTCAGGAGGGGCAGGGCTGGGAACAGAGACCGTACAGCTCGAGGAGTTTCTCATCCTGAAAGAAGTGAAAGTGAAGTGAAGTGAAGTGAAGTCGCTCAGTCGTGTCCGACTCTTTGCGACCCCGTGGACTGTAGCCTACTGCCAGGGTCTAGCCTCAGTAGAGTCCAGGGATACCCTCAGGATGAATGGCATCGGCGAACAAGAGAATGACACAGGGAGACCAAGCTTCGGTGAGTGAGGCCTATAACTTTATTTTCAAAAGGAGCTTTTATATCCTGACTTGTACATAGAGGAAAGTGAAAGATGCAAAGTCATGCAGAGTCAGCTCAAACATTCCAGCAGTTTTGCCCTTATTGAAACCAGGATTTTTTTCTGCATACCTTTCCCATAAACAAGGGTCTTATGTTGTGTACATTATCTTCTGGCCTTGGAGGCCTGTTGACATTTTATGACCCTTTTTTGATAAAGGTTGATCAACCAGAAAACTTGTTTTCCCTTGAAGTGTTTTTCCTTTATAGCTCTATTCTGTGGCAGCCTCAGAAAGTACTAAACAGAGTTACATTCTCATGGAGCAAAGGTGCAGTGGGTTACAACAACAAAAAAAAGAACTTATTAGCTCAAAGGTCTGATGTGGTTAATAACAAGGCTACTACTTGTTTTTCTTACATTCCAACTATATTAACTAACCCACTCCCAGGCACACAATGGATAAGGGATATGGGAACTTGGCAGCAAGCATTGGCTCAACAATGAAACCCGTCACCAGTATTATTTTAATAAAACATTTTCACCCCTCAAAGGGCTCTATATTTTTAGAATGCTTCGGCTTCCTGTGTCATGGTTTGTGAACAATCATATGCGTAGTTGCAAGAGTCTGGATAAACCTGCCAAGCAAGCTAGAATGCTAACAGGGGGGTTTAAATTGAAATGTTCCTTTCATGCCCAGGAGACTTATCAGCTAGAGCCCTAAGTTGATTTTCTCCAGAGAAAGGTGGTCGGGGATAGCCCCCTGTTAATGTCAGAAGAGTTGGTGAAAGGCATAATATAGTAAACAGTAGACAGACAGATTTTGGTTTGGGGTAGATGCTTGAGCAGGTCCAGGAAGTCCCTCGAGTCCTGATCCGCCTTGCCTGTCAGGTATCCTCCGCATGACCTTGTCATGGGTGGGATCTCCCGTGCTGGCTCCCAGCAGCCTACCATGCTCCTCTGTCCATGGGATTTTCCAGGCAAGAGTACTGGAGTGGGTTGCCATTTCCTTCTCCAGAGGATCTTCCCGACCCAGGGATCAAACCCAGGTCTCCCACATTGTAAGCAAGACACTTTACTGTCTGAGCCACCAGGGAAGTCCTTGAAAGAAGTGGAGGGAGGGGCAAGTACATCAATATTGAGAACTGATGTGTTGCAGAGTCACACAGGGTTATCAGGGGTTAGTGCCCAAACTGCCATGTCAAGGAGTTTAAAAGAATGCCAATGTTTTTTAAACAAACCTTGAAGATCACTGAGCTTCTGTTCTTTGAGGCTCCTGAAATCAATGGGTAGAAGCACTCATTTTATAAGTCAGAGGCAAGACCCCAGCCTTCCAGCATGTGCCCATAACTACTCCTACAGCCAAGGGCCTTGGCCTGTGACTCACTTGGTTATAGCATAGCTATAGGGCTTGCACAGACTTGACAAACAGCCCCTTCCTGGAATGAGCTCCCTGCCCCCTTCCTCCAGTGAAGTCTCTGGAGAATACAAAGCTGAGGAAGAGAGGGGCAAATTAACTTAGGCATCACCAAGAAAGAGATGTGGATGGACCTTATTCTGGAAGTCACCTGCCATAAGAAGAGGAAGAAAACTTACGGGCATAATGGTTTTTCTGAATCTCAACCCCTTGGTGTAACACACAACCCTTGGCCTGGAATTGGACCTCCTAGCCAGCTCACAAGGTGTTTTTCTGGCCAGGCCATTACTTGCTTTTATTCTGCCTGTTCCTGGATCAGCAGTCCCATACCAAAAGCTGCTGCAGCTGCCTGCCTATTACAGTTCAGGGAATTCTTTTAGGTTCCATTCCTGAGCCTTCCCCATTTGTGCCATCACCTCATGTCAACTCCCTGTCTAACACTTTCAGCCCAGCTTTATGGGAACACACTGCCCTGGGTTAATTCTGGCTTCTCTCCAACATGGTGCCACTCAGATCATGTCCTGAGTTTGTGGCTTCATCCACCTGCCCTAGCCTCTGGGCTACCACCCCTTTGCCAGAGAATCCAGTGCACAGGACTTCAACTAGTTTAAGAGTGGGGATTGTAGGAAACAATCATAATCTAGCACCTGCCCAGATCCCAAGCCCCATCTTTAGGGACTATGTCACGTGCACCTGACCTCTCTGGTACATTTGCACACAACACCACCTTCTCCTCTGGGAAGCCCTTCCAGGGTACCTGCCTTCTCACCCCACTCTGGACGAGGTTCCCTGCCTCAATGTGCCCAGTCACCCTGGGCTACTCCTATATCACTCTAGGACATAGGAATGCACCATGGAGACTGGAGGAGGTGGACTGGCTGGGAGGGGAAGCCCCGTGGGAACCTGGAAAGACAGGTGGGAGGATAAAGTACAAAACCAGACAGTGGAAAGAAGACTGAGTACAAGAGGAAGGAAACAGCATCCATTTCTGACTGAGCAGCTAGCAAGTGTCTGGCATCCACTTATCCACACCCAACACAATAGTTCAGGCGACAAAAGAGCTGAAGCAGCAAGGAGACCTGCAGGATAAGATGAGCCAGTTTATCAAAAATGGAGAGGCTGCAGATATGACATGGTGATTAGCAACACAGGCCCTGGGCTGACTGTGTTTTAATCCCTATTAGGCCACTGCCTGGTTGGACGACTACTGGCCAGCTGTTCAACCTACTTCTGCCTCAGTTTCTTATCTATAGAACAAATAATAATAGCACTTTTTCCATATGGTTGGTGTGAGAATTAAGTGAGTACACATAAAGCATCAGAAGGATGCCTGCACATTCTCAGCTCGAAGCAAATGCTAATGCCTATTACTGTGGTGTTACTGCTGTAGTAGTTGGTCATTGGTTCACTGTGTGCTTCATGAGGGTGGGGATAGAGGGCTGGCCATTTTGTTTGCTACCTACAGCTGGCTCACATGGAATATTTAGGCTCTTCTGTCCATGGTATACCCCAGGCAAGAGTACTGGAGTGGGTTGCCATTCCCTTCTCCAGGGGATCTTCCCGACCCAGGGATTGCACCTAAGTCGCCTATACTGCAGGCAGATTTTTAACCATCTGAGCTACTAAGGAAGTTCATTTGTATATCATTTCCCAAACTTGTGGCCACTCTGGGGAACGATCTCTGGGGAGCTAAGGAACATGGATATGCTGCCATGCAAGGCCATCCTGGTGGCTGTGGCAGTGGAAGAATTTATTCACATTGTAGCACACTGTCCTCAGGAATCTTCCACCCCCATGAGTGGCAAAGGCACTCTGTATCCCTCTGCCAACCCAGATCTTCATGCTACAAATGGCTGTCAGGCTTGGTGTAACAGATTTGATGCTGTGGCTTCATACTCAAGCCCACAGAGACCTACCCCTGGTATGCTCATTGCTGATCAGCTTCACAAGGACTCCTAGCCAATCACACCTGCAGAAGGTAACGGGCATGACTAGTGTTAGGATTTGCTTTGGAGTGTGGCCCCTGACAAAACTCCAGTTCAGGCAGGTTAGCAGGAGCCTGGCACAGAGTAGCCCTTACCTGTTGACCAGGCTGTCCACTTCCAGGCGCTGCTCAGGATTTCTGGGGCTGCTCTGCTCTGAGGTGCTGGTGTCTGTGCACTGCTGGGTGGGTACAGCTGCGTCTCCTTGATCATCTTGCAGGACTCCAGGGCTCCCCTGCCACGCCTCTCCCACCTTGGTGACCACATTCTTCTCAAAAACAACCAAGGTGCTGAGGAAGAATGAGTCCTTGGTCATCCACTGCACACCCATATCCCCTCCTGTGACCATAGTAGGCTCCTCTCCCAGGAGGTGGGGTTGGGGGGCACAGAAGAGCCTGGCATCGCCCCCACCTCAGGGAGCATTCATGTCCTCCTCAGGAGGACCCCAGCACCACTGCTCCCCTCCCATCACAAACACAGTCCCCAAGAACACCTGATGACTTCCGTTCAGTTCAGTCGCTCATCTGTGTCCGACTCTTTGTGACCCCATGAACTGCAACACACCAGGCTTCCCTGTCCATCACCAACTCCTGGAGCTTACTCAAACTCATGTCCATGAAGTCAGTGATGCCATTCAACCATCTCATCCTCTGTCATCCCCTTCTCCTCCTGCCTTCAATCTTTCCCAGCATCAGGGTCTTTTCCAATCAGTCAGTTTATCTCATCAGGTGGCCAAAGTATTGGAGTTTCAGCTTCAGCATCAGTCCTTCCAATGAACATTCAGGGCTGATTTCCTTTAGGATGGACTGGTTTGATCTCCTTGCAGTCCAAGGGACTCTCAAGAGTCTTCTCCAGCACCACAGTTCAAAGCATCAACTCTTCAGTGCTCAACTTTCTACATAGTCCAACTCTCATATCCATATATGACTACTGGAAATGACTACAGATGACCTCAGTGATGTTTTAAAAGACAAAGACCTCTCTTAGCTGGAAACAGTGGCATTTCTGTCCCCTTCATCCTGTTACCATCGCTCCTTTCTCCAAATTTCCCCAGTCCCAGTTCACCTGTCCTGCTTAAATAGTCCCAAGACATCCTGTCTTCTCCCCAGGCTGAGGTGCTCAAAATGCCTGTGCACAAAAATCCAGCAGGGCACCAGCTCTCTGGCAAGAGGCTTCTCCCCTCAGCTGCTTTGGCTGGCTGTGTGTGTTAGTAGCTCAGTCATATTTGACTCTTTGTGACCCCATGAACTGTAGCCCACCGGGCTTCTCTGTCTATGGAATTCTCCAGGCAAGAATACTGGAGTGGATTGTCATTCCTTTCTCCAGAGGATCTTCCTGACTCATGGATGGAACTCTGTTCTCCTGCATCACAGGCAGATTCTTTACTGTTTGAGCTAAAGGGATGTCCTGCTTTGGCTGGCTGGGGCGGGGTGGGGGGCGGGGGCGGGCGGGGTGGGTAGGAGGGCAAAGGAGTGGGAAGAGAATCATCAGGGCTCTCTACATTCTCAAACAGACTGATTACCCTGCAATGCGCGGGGAAGGGCCATGAAAATCAAAAGGCTTCTGAGCATGCCCAACAGGTGAGGCTCAACCCACTGATGATCCTTGCTTGCCATATGCTGGCTAACATGGGAAAAGCCCAGAATAAGCCCTGCCAAAGCTGAGCACGCCCAGGACAGCCATTTTATTTATTGATAGTCGTATTTCACGACGGACATCGCGGTCAGAGCTCTCAGATGCAGAAAATGGCTGCTGTTGAAGGGGTACACCTGCCAAACTCCACTGAGCATGAGCCCGAAGCACATGCACAGGCTCAAGCACAGACGTACCGTTGTTGCACGTTTGTTGATTGCAGTTAGGATCTCCTTGTCTTTTTTATTGCCAAGCAGTCATAGTTATTTTTAACGAAGTAATAGCATTTTCATTTTCCCCCTACGTGTGAAAATTATGGGGAGAGGGTCTGCTTGCAGGTCACAAATTGCTCTCAGGATGTAACTTCGACTGCCCTTTCCATCCCTAGTCTGACCAAGTAGCTGCCACTACACTTCCCATGACTAAGTCTGCAGATAGAAGTGGGATAAAAGCAGAAGCATGGGCTAATAACTTAGACGGCCCGTTAAAGGCAAACAAAAAGGTCTTTCTTAACTTCAAACGTCCCACCCCACTCCGACTCCATGGCTTCTCTCCCCCCTGCAACAGCCAAGCTTCTTGAAAGAGCTGGGTGCACTAGCTCTTCTCGTCTCTTCATTCCCATCTCCCTGTCAACTCTCCACAGAAGCTACTATTGCTTCCCAATATCCCAAAGTAACTGTGATTAAGGACTTCTCTTCCCCTAAGTGTCTAGGACAAATATATTGCCTTCTAGGTCCTCCCTTCAATGGCGGGGAGCTTTCCGTGGTCATAAAGCTTAAAAACAATATGCTGAAAAACCTAATTGGAAATGTTCTAGATATTTTGTCCAGGTAGATAACTTTTAAGGTACCCCAACTGACTAGTTTCTCCTTGGTCCCTCACCCAAAATTTAGTCTACAGTCTCCATAAGATTATATATTAGGGCAAAAAAATTTAAAGCCTCCTGTACAAATATTAGCAGGAAGCTTTAGCCTTCATGTTGAGCAGGTGACCTCAACTTGTCCCATGTGCCAGAAACAGAATTCTGATAAAAATATAAAATGTGGCAAAAAGGAGAACCAGCTCTTATACAAACCAATGAGTCTTTAATTTGTGTTTATACTTGACACATGGTTGAAATTTTAGAATTAAAGCCATAAGATTTCTATTTGAGTCTATCTGAACATTATGTACACGTGTATGTTATATATGTGTAATATCTCTTTACTTTTAAATAGAATTACCAAGTAAACTTACAAGATCACTTATCCTTTATTCCAGTTGACTTAGGGATAAATACTTATATAAATTAAATATTTCTAAAACTCATTAAAAATTTTCTAGTACTTTGAATGTACAGAAGAAAAAATATTCTTTTATAAGAATTTTTTAATAAACTAACATTAATTTTTTAAAAATTCAAATTCAAAGAATTTAGGTAAATCCTTGGCAAACAAAGCTAGTCTAATATTGTTAATTTAATAAAAACAGCTGTCTTGTGCATTGTATATTTGTATTTTATACTGTACAATGTACAATATATTTTATATTATATAAATTACATGAGAAGCATCAATCCAATAATAAAAAATAACAATAATACTAATGCAGAGCATTTCCTAAATTTAATGGGTAAAATGTTAATTACATAAATATTTCAGAAATCATATAAGATTCTTAGAGATTTGTCAGTGCTCTCACTGTCCATGGTATGCTTTTATTTCTCAGAGTTCCAGTGCTGCCCTGAATTGCCCGATGTTAGAAACAACAGCACAATGTTATCAGTCATAATTTCAATTATTTTTAAAATGTTAATTTGGTTGCAATTTTACTTTTTAAAATTTAAATTCTGGTATTCTAAGCCAGTGGGTTTCTACTGGAAATTTTTATCACTTACCTATGGAATTTTGTTAATATACATATGTTCAAGACCTTTTCCTTCACTGGCAATTTGATTTCACTCATCTCCGAAATCTCATGATTTTAAATATGTTCTTACTACCATGTCTATTCCTTCACTGGCTTGAAGCTTTCCCTTTTAAAAGGGCCATTGCAACTACTGCTGCTAAACTTTTGTTGGAACAAGTATTCCCTCATGAGGAATTCTGATTCTTTCAAGTAACTGAGGAATAAATTTCACCAGTTAAGTCATCCAAGAAATCCTAGGTCTTCCTTTATACCTCAGATTACATTGTCTTTGTTATACTCAGGCATCGGGAATGAGAGAACTATAAAATTATTCAGTTCAGTTCAGTCGCTCATTACTGTCCAACTCTTTGTGACCCCATGGATTACAGCACACCAGGCTTCCCTGTCTATCACCAATTCCCAGAGCTTGCTCAAACTCATGTCCATCGAGTCAGTGATGCCATCCAACCATCTCATCCTCTGCCATCCACTTCTCCTCCTGCCTTCAATCCTTCCCAGCACTGGGGTCTTTTCCAATGACTCAGTCCGTCTCATCAGGTGGCCCAAGTATTGGACCCTCAATTCAGCATCAGTACTTCTAATGAATATTCAGGACTGATTTCCTTTAGAATGGACTGGTTTGATCTCCTTACAGTCCAAGGGACTCTCAAAAGTCTTCTCCAACACCACAGTTCAGAAGCATCAATGCTTCAATGCTCAGTTTTCCTTACAGTCCAACTCTCACATCCACAGATAACTACTGGAAAAATAATAGCTTTGACTAGACAGACCTTTGCCAGCAAAGTAATATCTCTGCTTTTCAATATGCTGTCTAGGTTGGTCATAGATTTCTTCCAAGGAGCAAGCATCTTTTAATTTCATAGCTGCAGTCACCATCTGCAGGGATTCGGAGCCCCCCAAAATAAAGTCTCTCACTGTTTCCATCATTTCCTCATCTATTTGCCATGAAGTGATAGGACTGGATGCCATGATCTTAGTTTTTTGAATGTTAAGTTTTAAGCCAGCTTCTTCACTCTCCTCTTTCACTTTCATCAAGGGGCTCTTTAGTTCCTCTTCCCTTTTTGCCATAAGGGTGGGGTCATCTGCATATCTGAAGTTATTGGTATTTCTCCTGGCAGTCTTGTTTCCAGATAGTGCTTCATCCAGTCTGGCACTTCGCATGATGTACTCTGCATATATGTTAGATAAGCAGAGTGACAATATATGGCCTTGATGTACTCCTTTCCCAATTTGGAATCATTCTGTTGTTCCATGTCCGGTTCTAACTGTTGCTTCCTGATCTGCATACAGATTTCTTAGGAGGCAGGTAAGGTGGTCTGGTATGCCCATCTCTTTCAGAATTTTCCACAATTTGTTGCAATCCACACAATCAAAGGCTTTGGTGTAGTAAAAGGAGAAGTAGATATTTTTCTGGAACTCTCTTGCTTGTTCTATGATCCAACAGATGTTGGCAATTTGATCTCTGGTTCCTCTGCCTTTTCTAAATCCAGCTTGAACATCTGGAAGTTCATAGTTCATGTACTATCAAAGCCCAGCTTGGAGAATTTTGAGCATTACTTCGCTAGTGTGTGAGATGTGTGCAACTGTGCAGTAGGTTGAACATTCTTTGGCATTGCCTTTCTTTGGGATTAGAATGAAAATTGACATTTTCCAGTCCTGTGGCCACTGCTGAGTTTTCCAAATTTGCTGGCATATTGAGTGCAGCACTTTCACAGCATTATCTTTCAGGATTTGAAATAGCTCAGCTGAAATCCCATCACCTCCACTAGCTTTGTTCATAGTGATGCTTCCTAAGGCCCACTTGACTTCGCATTCCAGAGTTTCTGGCTCTAAGTGAATGATCACACCATCATGGTTATCTGGGTCATGAAGATCTTTTTTGTATAGTTTTTCTGTGTATTCTTGCCACCTCTTCTTAATATCTTCTGCTTCTGTTAGTTCCATACTATTTCTGTCCTTTATTGTGTCCATCTTTGCATGAAATGTTCCCTTGGTATCTCTAATTTTCTTGAAGAGTTCTCTAGTCTTTTCCATTCTATTGTTTTCCTCTATTTCTTTGCATTTCTTCCTCAAACTGAGGAAGGTTTTCTTATCTCTCCTTGCTATTCTTTGGAACTCTGCATTTAGATGCCTATATCTTTCCTTTTCTCCTTTGCTTTTAGCTTCTCTTCTTTTCTCAGCTATTTGTAAGACCTCCTCAGACAACCATTTTGCCTTTTTGCATTTCTTTTTCTGGGGTGTTGATTACTGCCTCCTGTACAGTGTCACAAACCTCCATCCATAGTTCTTCAGGCACTCTATCAGATCTAATCCCTTGAATCTATTTGTTACTTCCACTGTATAATCATAAGGAATTTGATTTAGGTCACACCTGAATAGTCTAGTGGCTTTCCCTATTTTCTTCAATTTATGTCTGAATTTGGCAAAAAAGAGTTCATGATCTGAGCCACAGTCAGCTCCCAGTCTTGTTTTTGCTGACTGTATAGAGCTTCTCCATCTTTGGTTGCAAAAAATATAATCAATCTGATTTTGGTGTTGACCATCTGGTGATGTCCATGTGTAGAGCTTCTCTTGTGTTGTTGGAAGAGGGTGTTTGCTGTGACCAGTGCGTTCTCTTAACAAAACTCTAATTAGCCTTTGCCCTGTTTCATTTTGTACTCCAAGGCCAAATTTACCTGTTACTTCAGGTATCTCTTGCCTTCCTACTTTTGCATTCCAGCCTCCTATGATGAAAAGGACATATTTTGGGAGTGTTAGTTCTATAAGGTCTTGTAGGTCTTCATAGAACTGTTCAACTTCAGCTTCTTCAGCATTACTAGTTGGGGCATAGACTTGGATTACTGTGATTTGAATGGTTTCCCTTGGAAACAAACAGAGATCATTCTGCCATTCTTGAGATTGCACCCAAGTACTGCATTTCAGATTCTTTTGTTGACTTTGATGGCTACTCCATTTCTTCTAAGGGATTCTTGCCCACAGTAGTAGGTATAATGGTCATCTGAATTAAATTCACCCATTTCAGTCCATTTTAGTTTGCTGATTCCTAAAATGTCAGTGTTCACTCTTGCCATCTCGTGTTTGACCGCTTGTAATTTACCTTGATTCATGGACCTAACATTCCAGTTTCCTATGCAATGCTGCTCTTCACAGCATTGGACTTTACTTCCATCACCAACCACATCCACTACTGGGCATTGTTTTCGTTTTGGCTCTATCTCTTCATTCTTTCTGGAGTTATGTCTGCGTTCTTCTCCAGTCGCATATTGGGCACCTACAGACCTGGGGAGTTCGTTTTTCAATGTCCTATCTTTTTGCCTTTTCATACTGTTCATGGGATTCTCAAGGCAAGAATACTGAAGTGGTTTGCTATTCCCTTCTCCAGTGGACCACATTTTGTCAGAACTCTCCACCATGACCCATCCATCTTGGGTAGCCCTATATGGTATGGCTCATAGTTTCATTGAGTTAGACAACACTGTGGTCCATGTGATTAGTTTGATTCATTTTCTGTGGTTGAGGTTTTCATTCTCTCTGCCCTCTGATGGAAAAGGATAAGAGGCTTATGGAAGCTTCCTGTTGGG
The DNA here is from genome assembly GCF_032405125.1 of Capricornis sumatraensis. Lineage (NCBI taxonomy): Eukaryota > Metazoa > Chordata > Mammalia > Artiodactyla > Bovidae > Capricornis > Capricornis sumatraensis. Next base: position 59,764,679 of record NC_091092.1, on the reverse strand, counting down.
AGAGACTGACTGTGGGGGAAACTGGGTCTGTTATGATGGGTGGAGCCATGCTCAGTAAATTTTCAATCCAATTTTCTGTTCATGGTGTGACTGTGTTTCCTCCCTGTTGTTTGACCTGAGACCTAACTATGGTGGAGGTAATGAAGATAACAAAAATTATAAAATATAAAAATTAAAGCTTGCTAAACTGATGGAAAAATAATCTCCCACAGCCTGAGATTTTAGCCTTGGCAGTGACTGTCCTCTGGTCCTCTTCTGCTGGGCCATACCAACTGTCCTTATGTGAAATTATATGCAACCCACATATAAGAATTCTCTATTCTGTCTCAGCTCTCAACTACTCTAACTTGGCCAATTCAGACATTCTAAGATGCTGATTGGATTTTTTTCTATCCTCCATCCAACTCTCCCTCACAATTCTGCTGTTGTTGTTGCCTGTGTCCTTGCAGTTCTCACTCTGCCCTCTTCTGTGCTTCTTGGAATCCCAGGCTGGCTGAGCCTCATCCACTAGAAGGGTGCATAAACTGCCTTTCCTTCTGACATATGTCCAGGCTGGGGCTGAGGAATTGATTGTTACTTGAGACTATGAGGAGTAAGCAGCCCTTAATTCCCTGGCCCACACACTCCAAGTGCCACATTTTCTGATAAACCTAGTCTGTTGAGATACCATGCCAGTGATTAGACCCAAAGACTGGAAATGGAGAATTATTTGGGTTTGTCAAGAGGGCTTGTCCACAGCCACACCTGGAAGCCAGAGCCTTGCCTCAGGTGCCCTTCTCTGTTGGCCCATTTGAGACTGCTGCCTTGGTTTGGTATGTCTGTGAAGTGGGCATTTGTTCAGATGGCTCCAGGAAGTGCAGTGGCAACTTGGAGAGTTGCCCCACCACATGAGCCAGGAGGGGTCAGATACTGCACCTAGCCATGTACTTTCTGACTTGACACTTCCCTCTTCCTCATTGCTCCCCAAATTCTGGGTTCATTATTTTTATTAAACAGTTCTGTCTCCATCTCCACAGCTGCTATCCTAGTTAGCACCCCATCATCTCTTACCTGGAGGACTGGAATAACTTCCAAGCTCTTCTCCCTGCCTGTACCTGCCCATTTCAAGTCCAATCTTTTCACTGACACTATAGAGATAACTGTAAAGCACAAATCTGACCACATCAATCATCTGCTTAAAACTTCTCTGGCTCTGTAAGTGGGAATGGAAAATGCTGCAGCTGCTGTGGAAAAACAGTACAGTGGTTTCTAAAAAAACTTAAAGTTATCATATGATCCAGCAATTTCACCTCTGAGTATATACCCAAAAGGACTGAAAGCGGGATCTTGAAAATATATTTGTACACCCATATTTACTGCAGCACTATTCACAATAGCCAAAAGGTGGAAACAACCCAAGTGTCCACTGACAGATGAATAGACAAAGAAAAAGCAGTATGTCCACATTGTGGAATATTATTCAGTCTTAAAAAGGAAGAAAATTCTGATATGCTACACTGATGAACCTTTAAGACATTAAGACTAAGAGAAAGATGCTAGTTACAAAAGGACAGATACTGTATGATTCCGCTGCTGTGAGGTATCTATAGTAGAAAATTTATAGAGGCAAATAGTAGGATGGTAAGTGCCAGGTGCTGGGAGTAGAGGGGCTGGGAAGCTGTTGTTTAATGGAAAAGTTCTGGACATTGGCTGTACAACACTATGAATGTGCTTAATGCCACTTAACTGCATACTTTAAAATGGTTAAGAAGGTAATTTTAATGTTATGTGTATTTTATAACAATTTAAAAAGAAATCTTCTTGGCTCTTTGTCCTCTGCAGAAAGTCCAAGTCCTTATGGCATAAGGTTCTGACCCTGCCCACCTGTGCTTGTGATCACAGTTTTTGTCCTTTACTGGATTGATGTAGTGTGTAGTGTGCTGGCATCTCTAAGGCCACCCTCAGGGTCAATGATTCACTAGAACTCCCAGGACTCAGCATATAGTCATCCTCACAGGCCCAAATGACCTTATCACATCTCTGCACACCAACCCCCACTAACCTCACCAGCCATCAGCTAGTTCCTATCAAACCTTGGGGCCATCACTACACACAGTTGCTCAAACGTGAAATCTCGGGAGCAGCCTTGGCTACCACTTTCCTTCACCTTTGATAAGGCAACGTCGGCTATCTCTTGGCTGGGAAAACAGCCTCTTGACTGGTCTCCTCCCTTGTGTTGCTGTATATCCACCCTGCTTGTCATGTCTGGTCTTTAGACTCTCCTTTGCAAAACCTGTCAGTGGTGCCTGGGGCCCTCAGAAGGTGGGTCATGCTTGTCAGTCTAGGAGTAGGTGCCTGCACAGCCTCTCTCATCACTTCTCACCAAGCCAACCATTAATTCTTCCTTCACTGCAGCCACCCTGAGTCTATATTTCCATCACAATGTATCTATCTTTCTGTCAAAGTCTTCCAGCTTCAACCTCATCCCACCTATAAAGAAAGACTCTCCTGACATCCACCCTAACTCCCCCCGCCAAAGCCCAATCACCTCCTCCTTTACCTACAGGTTGCATTTTTTACACCCTGTCTAACCAGAGAGCACACTGAGTACTGTAGCACAAAGTCCAAAGCTGTTCATTCAGTATCTTGGTCTGGGCCTCTACAGGGCCTGGAGTCAAAGATGGACAAAAGGAATCAAAGACCAGTTGCTGCTAAGTCACTTCAGTCGTGTCCGACTCTGTGCGACCCCAGAGACGGCAGCCCACCAGGCTCCCCCATCCCTGGGATTCTCCAGGCAAGAACACTGGAGTGGGTTGCCATTTCCTTCTCCAATGCATGAAAGTGAAAAGTGAAGTGAAGTCGCTCAGTCATGTCCAACCCTCAGCGACCCCATGGACTGCAGCCTTCCAGGCTCCTCCGTCCATGGGATTTTCCAGGCAAGAGTACTGGAGTGGGGTGCCATTGCCTTCTCTGCAAAGACCAGTTGGATGTTCTTAAATAAAAAAACCTGTTACATCTAACACATGAACCTGGCACTAAAAATAGCCTCCTATTTAAGTATGGAACCTCCATGTATAAAAACCCCAGTATCATGAAGATTGTTGTTTAGTCTCTCAGTCATGTCCAACTCTTTGCAACCCCATGGACTGCAGCATGCCAGCCTTCCCTGCCCTTCATTATCTCCCAGAGTTTGCTCAAACTCATGTCCATTGAGTTGGTGATGCTATCCAACCATCTCATTCTCTGTCGCCCCCTTCTCCTCCTGCCCTCAATCTTTCCCAGCATCAGGGTGTTTTCCAATGAATCAGCTCTTTGCATCAGGTGGCCAAAGTATTGGAGCTTCAGCTTCAGCATCAGCCCTTCCAATGAATATTCAGGACTGATGCCCTTTAGGATGGACTGGTTTGATCTCTTTGCTATCCAAGGGACTCTCAAGAGGCTTCTTCAGCACTCAGCCTTCTTTATGGTCAAGCTCTCACATCCCTACATGACTATTGGAAAAATAATAATGACTAGATGGACCTTTGTCAGCAAAGCAATGTCTCTGCTTTTTAATACACTATGTTTATTATAGCTTTTCTTCCAAGGAGAAAGTGTCTTTTAATTTCATGGCTGCAGTCACCATCCATAGTGATTTCGGAGCTCAAGAAAATAAAGTCTGCCACTATTTTCATTTTTTACCAATCTATTTGCCATGAAGTGATGGGATTGGATGCCGTGATCTTAGTTTTTTCAAAGTTGAGCTTTAAGTTTTTATTCTATTTGTCTCTGCAATAGGAGCCACAGCTACTGTTCCCTGTTTCCCGGGTTGGTGAAACACTCCTGTGTTCCCTTCTAGCATTTCGCTCTTGCTTGGATCTGCAGAAGTGATAAGTGCTTATGAAAGCATATTTGCTCTCCATGAAATTTCCAAGCAATACAAACCTGCAGTGTTTCAACCATCTGTCAGCACATCCATAAGCTTTATAGGGCATGAATGTAATGTTCAGCCAGGCAGATGCCATCAGGAAAGCCTTGACTTGAACACCTCACACCCACACCACAAGGTCATCTCTAGTGACAATTACACTTGCCCTGTCACTCATGCATACCACACACCAACACATCACCAATCATAATCCCACTCCCACGTTTACTGCCAGTATCAGGGCACCTCTCTAATATGCTTGCACTCTCCTGTTTTCTCCCTGTCACTGTGACCTTCTCTCTCTGCTCCACCTTGTTGTACTCTTTCACAGTCTCCCCTTCCCCCCGTCCTTTCTAATTCTCTGACAGATGCTTTTTACACACACATATCGCCCTCATTTTACCTGGGACCACCCTCACCCCGATCTGTGGTGCTCCTATACTCTGGGAGACCTCCTTCCTCCTCCACATATAAGAAATTAGCCAGGGTTTCTTACCTCTGGGAACAGATGACTGCTCCAATCACAGGCTCCATCTCAGTTCCTTATGCCAAAAGAAGCCCCTTGACACTGCTCTGTGCCCGGGACTCACCATTTTAACTGCATTCATCAGGCAGGAGCCTGAGAATCTAGGTGTGCAATGCACCAGGCACTGGCATGGATGTGGGGAAAAAGTGGGTCCTACCTTGGTCATGGCCCCCGACAAAACTCCAGTTCAGGCAGGCTAGCAGGAGCCCGGCACAGAGTAGCCCTTACCTGTTGACCAGGCTGTCCACTTCCAGGCGCTGCTCAGGATTTCTGGGGCTGCTCTGCTCTGAGGTGCTGGTGTCTGTGCACTGCTGGGTGGGTACAGCTGGGTCTCCTTGATCATCTTGCAGGACTCGGGGCCTCCCCTGCCGCGCCTCTCCCACCTTGGTAACCACATTCTTCTCCTCAAAAACAACCAAGGTGCTGAGGAAGAATGAGTCCTTGATCATCCACTGCACATCCATATCACCTTCTGTGACCACAGCAGGCTCCTCTCCCGGAGGGGGCGGGGAAGGAGCCTAGCATGGCCCCCACTTCAGGGAGTGCTCATGTCTTCCTCAGGAGGACCCCAGCACCGCTGCTCCCCTCCAACTGACAAAGGCTGTCCCTGTATAAGATGAAGCCTGAGACCAGATGCTTTTGCCACCCTCTGAATCCAGCAAGGAGGCAGTGGCCTCCCAGCTGTCCGCAGTATCAAGTTCTTTGGGAGATCTTCCATCTTTCCTGGCCTGACATCACACCTATACTTGCACTTCCCTCCCATCACCATCCCCATCCTGGCATGCTTCCAAGGGCCTTGTTCTCATCATTGGTGCCTCCTCCACATTCTGTGTGATGATGCTGGTGCCTGATGGCCTCAGGCACCAAAGATGTCATATGCCCACTAGGCCAGTGGCCAAGACTGAGTCAGGTTATTGAGAACATGAGCCTAGCATTCCAGAAAATGACTATCTAGTCCACCATCACCTTGATCCTGGTCCATCCTGAACTCAACCCTGCCAATCAGCAGCCTGCCTCCAATTGCCGAGGGCTATATTGGGGGGGCTATATTAGTGCAAGAAGTTCATACCACCAGCTACCTCCAGCCTTGGGGCTCTTTATTCATGGAAGTTAATTGCATAGTAGGCAGACTCACTGCCTTCAAGCTGGAATAACAAGAGGAGCAGAACTCATAACTTTTGGAAAGTATGCTCTTCTCCAAAAGTGCCACTCCCTTAGCCAGAATACCCTGACACACTCATCCCATTATGACATATAGGCTCGAGTCAATGACAAACCAAAATGGCCTAAAGAGCATGTTTCCTGACTCTGGAAGCCCTGAGCTAGCTTTCAGTTCAGTTTAGTTCAGTCTCAGTCGTGTCTGACTCTTTGTGACCCATGGACTGCAACACACCAGGCTTCCCTGTCTATCACCAACTCCCAGAGCTTGCTCAAACTCATGTCCATCAAGTTGATGATGCCATCCAACCATATCATCCTCTGCCATCCCCTTCTCCTCCTGCCTTCAATCTTTCCCAGCATCAGGGTCTTTTCAAATGAGTCAGTTCTTCACATCAGATGGCCAAAGTACTGGAGCCTCAGCTTCAGCATCAGTCCTTCCAGTGAATATTCAGGACTGATTTCCTTCAGGATTGTCTGGTTTGATCTCCTTGCAGTCCAAGGGACTCTCAAGAGTCTTCTCCAACACCACAGTTCAAAAGCATCAATTCTTCAGCACTCAGCTTTCTTTATAGTCCAACTCACATCCATACACGACTACTGGAAAAACCATAGCTTTGACTAGACGGACCTTTGTCAGCAAAGTAATGTCTCTCATTTTTAATATGCTGTCTAGGTTGATCTTAGTTTTTTTTTCCAAGGAGCAAGTCTCTTTTCATTTCATGGCTGCAGTCACCATCTGCAGTGATTTTGGGGGCCAAAAAACAGTGTCTCATTGTTTCCCCATCTATTTGCCATGAAGTGATGGGACCAGATACCATGATCTTAATTTTTTGAATGTTGAGTTTTAAGCCAGCTTTTTCACTCTCCTCTTTCACTTTCATCAAGAGGCTCTTTAGTTCTTAGTATTCTTGCCTTGAGAACCCCATGAGCTAACTTTACTTAATCAGAGTCCTGTACCAACCCATGGCTCCAGTAGAATTATGATAATAGAAATTATCCTCACCAAGTTTGTGAATAAAGCCAAGATTCTCAGCAAAGAGCAATTTGAATGTCCACTGTGACACAGGGACAAGTAGATGAATAAAGCTGCTTTGCCCTAGGCCTCAGAGCAGAGTCACTACAATTATAGAAGGTATAACCCACCTGACCCATGAAAAATAAATGTTAGTAAAACAGTCACAAGAAGTCTTGCTGAGCAATGTAACAACCAAGAAGTCCTCCTGGCCCCTAATAAATTGCCTAGAAGTCAAGTGTTTAGAGATAGGAAAGGTATTATAATACTTCTGGCTGTAACTAGATCAAAAATCTGGAAGCCTAGTCCAGCTACTGCCAATCGTGGACACAGTCATATTCTTTACATGGAAGACAAAAGCTCCTTCCACTCTTGTGGTACCTCCATTAGACTCTTCCAATGATTGACAGCAGTTGTCCACAGTGAATACATGTGTTTAAAGTTCACCTGTTCCTAATGCAGAGAGAACATAAACCTGAAAGGCCCAGACTTGCAACACAGAGGAAAACAGCATATGCTTTAAATGTAAAGTCTAATGACAAAAATTTACTGGAGAAGGGGTGATCGACTCTGTGTCTTATTAAATGAAGTCAAGCCAATAAATCTGGAAAAGAGGAACAGAGGCCAGCATTCCTCATGTCCTTAAATAGTTCTGGTGGAAAGAGGTATTCCTCTGGGGCTGGTTATTTAGCTTTAACTTTTAATAAAACGAGACTCCAACATGTATGTAGTACTTTGTGCCAGGAAATGACCTGCACACAAAACCATTTAACCCTCACAACAGCCCTGCTTGGTAGGATGTATTTTTGCCACTATTCTACAGGTAAGGAAACTGAAGCACAGAGATGAGTAAGATACCCAAGGGCACACAGCAAGTAAGGGACAGAGCTTACATTAGAGCCCAGAGTCAGGAGTACGTACATGCTCACTACACTATACCACCTCTTGCTGTACCTGTCATGTACCGTGATGAAGAAAAGCCAAAGTCAGATTAGCGCAGTTCTTCAACTTTGGGACAAAGGCACTGCTGTGCGCATCGGACCACCCAACCTGTTCACCTCCCTCCTAGACCTCTTGATAATGACGTCCTCTCCCCACGGAGCCCCAGCACCCTGAGTTGGCAGGTCTGCCCAGGGTCTCTCGGGGTTGAAGAGTCGAGCCGCCCTCCCCTCGTGTCCATGGGTCCTGGCCGCGGCCAGCTCTGAAGACCAGCGTCTGGCGTCCAGAGATCACCAGGGCAGCTCGCCAAACAGCCCCTTTGGATCTTTGCGGGCACCCAGCTCCCTTCCTCTCTCCCGCCTCCGCCTGCACTGTGGTGACGGTGCTGGGTCAACTCCATGCGGGTGGGACAGCCCAGATCCTCCAGCCCATCGCGGGATGGGGAGCGAGAGCCCAAAGCGCTAAGACGGGCGGCCAGGCAGAATTGTTATCTTCGCGCGCCATCTGGCGGCGTTTCCAGGAACCGCCCGCAAGGATTCTCTCGCCCAGGGTAGCCATTTCGAAGTGTGGACTGTCTCATTTCCCGATAAGCACCGCGACGCGAGCGCACGGCCGCAGGAAATGGCGGCGCGCGCAGGCGCACAGGAACTGGACGTATACGCTCACCTCCTCCCCACCCCCCCGCGGGGCACCCATGCGCAGGCGCACACAGGAAGGCCTCTCGCTGGCCTAGAGCCAAAGGTGTGCAGGTGTGCGCATGTGCAGGCGCATACGTTCTGTGCCCACTGCTCAGATATCTGCAGCTAAGGTGGGGAGTCTGCGCGCCGTTTTTTCTTTCCAGCCCCTATCTTCTGACTTTCCGTAGAGATCAGCTTTAGGACAGCGTTTGTCAACCTCGCCATTATTGAAATTTTGGACTGGATAACTGAGATGGGAGCTGTCCTGTGCACTGTCAGCCATTGGGCAGCATCCCTGGTCTCCACCTACTAATTGCTAGTAACACCCTTTCCCATTTGTAGTCATCAACAGTGTCTCCAAACATTGCCAAGCGACTCGGGGGCTGGAGGTGGGGGAGATGTCCTGTGTTCTGAACGGCTACCCTAGAACAATAAAGTCTAAATCTCTGCATGGGTTCTGGATACTTAAAAAAAAAAAAACTTCACAGGTGGTTATCAAGTGCAGCCAGATTTGTGAAACACTGATAAATAAAGTTTGTTTTGATTTTGCAAACTTTTAAGCAGAGTAAAGTAGTTGCAAACCTGGGCTCTAGAGTTAGCCATGTGAAAGTGTTAGTCACTCCGTCATGTCTGACTCTTTGCAACCCCATGGACTATAGCCTGCCAGGCTCTTCTGTCCATGAATTTCTCCAGGCAAGATACTGGAATGGGTTGCCATTCCCTCCTCCAGGGTATCTTCCAGACCCAAGAATTGAACCTGGGTCTCCTGCATTGCAGGCAGATTCTTTACACTGAGCCACAAGGGAAGCCCAGAGTTAGCCGTATCTGAGCTCTATCTCTAGCTCTGCTCTTCACAGGAACCCTCTGTTTCCTCCACTGTCAAATTGCATAGCAAGAAGCAAGATCCTTCTCTAGGTCTGAGGAATATTACATAAGATAATGGATAATTCAAGCTGATGTCTAAACCCCACCCCCAGACATGTGCCACTGTGGCCCAGGAGAGCTCACCAATATGCTACAAAATAACCACACTTTTCCAGCTCTAGCACATGTGCCCTAGGCAGACAGTCCATACAAAACCCACAGGGGCTTTTTCAATTCCCGCACATGTGCCCTTGATGTGCAGGTGTGTCCTCAAGTAACCTAAGGGATCCAGGAGTCCATTGAGGGTTCATAAATATTCTATACATACATACATCTATACATACATACCTACATCTATCTATACATACATACATGATTATAACAGACTGAATTATGGGAAAGAATGTGTGATAGAGCCTGCTGTTATGCAACTTTCAACTGTCAATCAAAGCTGTCAGTCCATGCTGGCCTAGGTGAATATGTAAAAGCCCTCTCTCTTGAAAAACCCCTGTACTTCATCATTCTGTTGCCAGTGCCTCTCTTGGCTTGGCCCATGTCTCAGTTGAGGTGTACTTTCTGTTTTTTTTTCCTTAATAAACTTTCTTTTGCCATGGGTAAGACCTCAGATTCTTCTTTGGTTCCTTACCAAGAACCGAGCCCCACAGGAAGGTCCTCTTTAACCCTCCCCAAATCTGGTAACAGGTGTCAGTTTTTGTTTTCACTCTGTTAACTTTCAGTGCAATTCAAAACATTAAAAAGTCACATAATAGGTCCTCATACCTTAGAGATCTGTTACCCACCCAACTCCCAGCATTGTGGTTTATGTAGGGGTGACAAATGTAAAAAAAAATGTAGCTGTAATGAGGTGTGGCATTGCAGGAATTCACTCACTTTTTAAACACCTAAATCAGACCACATCCCTCTCTGGCTTAAAAATTGAAATAAGATGCAGTCTCCCTCTCATGCCTTACCAGGGCCCAGTTTCATCTGTGATCCCCCTCACCAGGTTGGCTCCAGCTACTTGATGCTTTGGAACCTGCTAAGTGTGTTCCCACCTCAGAGTTTTTTAGTTTATGTTTCCCCATCTCCAGTTCTTTTCTCCTTGCTCTTCCTAGAGTTGTTGGTTCCTTCTCCTCCTTAGAGGAGCTCTCCTGAGTCATCGCTCCACTCCACTCATCTAAGTGGTACCCTCCTCGCCACCATTACTCTCTTATCTTAGCAACCTTGTTATTTCTTTCAGAGCACTGTTCTTCCCAGGTGTCACAGAGATGTGACTTCTAGTCCTTTGTTCTTCATTATAATTAGGTGCAAAGCTCACGATTGTGGGGAGGACTGTATGAGAAACTAAGTACAGGTCTGTGCACACATGAAGTTCCCCAAAGTGAAGTGGCTGTTGTGATTATTAATGATATCTGGTAATAAAGGCCAGTCAGCCCATGCCTGCTGTGATAAGCCTGTTCCACACTCAGCTACATACAGTGCCAAGTAAATACCAGATTGTTTGGAGTCTTATGTATATACTGTTACCTTTGCTTGGAGGATTCCTATTCACCTTTCAAAATTCAGCTCAAAATCACCTGTTGCACAAGGCTGTGTTTGGCCCCACTTCCCCTATTCCAGTCTGGGCTGGGTTTTGTCTGTGTGCTCCAACCTCCAGAACAGGGCAGGTGCCGTCCAAGTGGGTGCTGATTGAAAGAGTGGGTGACTTCCTGATTATGGAGGACTTTCTGGCTAGATGCAACAAGGTGTACTGGGAGGCTCTGTGGCCTTGGAGGCACAGGCCAGAGGTTTGTAGCTGGAGCTTCAGCCCTCGCCACATCCCTTTGGCTAGTAAGCATCACTGATCTCACCTTCCCAGCCACGGGCTAATGCATACCGGAGCTGTGTCTCTCCACCACAGAAGCACTGTTGGCTGATGCCTTACCCCTTTGGATTTGTCTCCGTATCCTCCAGGTCTGCCAGGCTGTTGCTCTTCCTGTTGGCTAGGATAGCAGAGGCCGAAATGGCATCAGAGCTGAGGGAGGAAGCACACAGGCCTGCTGAAGCCTCAGACCAAAGAAGACTGGGGGCCCAGGTCTTCCCTTTCCTGGCTGCATTGTCACAGGAAAGGGGGACCTATGTGTGCCAATAAAGGCTGCTGTGAGTTAGAGCATCCTGTGAGCCCTGGCTGTGGCCTTAACACCACAGTTCAAGACTAAGCACTGGTCATGACCAGCTTGGAGACCCTAGGGAAGTGTCCTGCTAGTTTTGGGTTCCAGCATCTTTGCATGACTTACATTTCCTAGGGCTCTGTGGAAATCCAGAAAGATCTTTACTTACTAAATGCTCCACAAATCCATAGCAAAATGGCTTCTCTCCACTGGTGGATTGGTAGATCAAATAGGGCAGAGAAGGGTGCAGCCTGGGAATGTACAACCTCTTCCCATTGCACTTTTGCACCTCCCCAGCCACCTCCAAAGGCTCCTTGGGACTGAGCCCTCTACTGGCTCTCCCTGGGATTCTTCCCCTTGACTACTCCAGAGCAGGGTCTCTTTCTAACCTCCACCTTCCAATGTGTTCTTTGCCACCTCAGCTTGAGTCCCTGTGGCTATGTGCTAAGTTGTCTGGGTCACCTGACTTATCACCTGTACCTCCTCTCCCACTGCCCCCGGTGGTTGGGCTATGTCAGGGCCCCTTCTAGGCTTCCCTGTCCTGTGATGATTGCCTGATGTGAAGATGTCATAGAGCTGAGAAGTGTGAGGGGAAACCTGAGGTGCCAGAGGCAAAGAGGTTGATCATTGGGCAGTTGGCCCACCCTTACCTGGTGGTTGCTGGTGCAGGCTTGCAAGGTTGTGAGTCGGCACTGGGCTCCTCCTGATCATCCAGGAGAGGGGTGAAGCCAGCAGGTGAGCACGGCCTGTGGAAGGAGGCCAAGCCTGGTCTTGGTTCAGGACTTTGTGTCTTTATGTCTACTTCCCCCAAGAGAGTGGCTTCTGAAATGGGGTGATAACTGTGTCTGCCTCATACGTTTTCTGAGAACAGCATGTGTGCAAGTATGCTAAGTTGCCCAGTCATGTCTGACTCTTTGCGACCCCATGAGCTGCAGCATGCCAAGCCTCCCTCGGTTCAGTTCAGGTCACTCACTCAGTCATGTCTGACTCTCTGTGACCCCATGGACTGCAGCACACCAGGCTTCCCTGTCCATCACCAACTCCCAGAGCTTGCTCAAACTCATGTCCATCAAGTAGGTAATGCCATCCAACCATCTGTCATCCCCTTCTCCTGCCTTCCCTCTTTCCCAGCATCACCCTATCCCTCACCATCTACTGAAGTTTGCCCAATTTCATGTCCATTGCATTGGTGATGCCATCCAGCCATCTCATCTTCTGATGCCCTCTTCTTCTGCCCTCAATGTTTCTCCTTCTGTCCTCAATCTTTCCCAGCATCAGGCTCTTTTCTAATGAGTTGGCTGTTCACATCAGGTGACAAAAATACTGGAGCTTCGGCTTCAGCATCAGTCTGGGCCCTAACACATGCTAAAATGCTCTTGTGATTATTACTGGGCCCTGTGGCTATTTGTAGAAGCAGCAACCATTTGCAGTCTGTTTGTGCCCATCAATCTGATACAGATTCAGTGGGTGCTGTCTTATGCAGCCTTCCCAGGTATAGGTTGAGTTCTCTGTCTCTGCACGAATCACAGCACTCCGCAAAGTCAGGGCTCATGGAGCACCTGGTCACCTGTACTAGCCTGCAACACTCCACCTTGTGTTTATTTCCAAACCCACCATAATCAGTAAACTCAGGAAAATGAATGGAAAAGGAGAGTGCTTTTTTGTTCATGACAAAAAACTTTTTCTTTGGAAAGATCATAAAAGCAAGTCTCTTAACAGTCATTGTCAAAATTTATAACTATAGAAAAGACAGTGTAAAACACTGCATTAAAAGTCATAAAAATCTAGAAGATTCTTCAGATAATTCTGCAAGTTAATATGAGCTTCAGCTTCATTTTAAGGAAACTGAAAACAGAAATCAAAGACTTCAGTTTATCACTGGGCATGTGCAAGAAGGATGATCTGGATAAATATCCAAAGATGAAGTAATCAAGAACCAAGTCCGGTAATGTTGGACCAGAGAATGGAGTCAACCTGCAGGACCATGCTGGCCAGCACCGTGATACTGGCTGTGGGTGTGGGGCTCTTGCACAGCCCTCCCCACTAGGGGAAGCTCAGAGAACCAAGGCCCTGGCCCCATGGGATTTCCTGGCACCAGAAGCCCCAGCCTGCCACCCTCTTCCCAGGTGGTCTTGTGCTCCTGATTTGGAAGTGGGGGTCAGGGTTCAGGCATCAGTTGCAAACTAGTAACCATAGGGAGGGCAGCAGCTCCTGGTGGGCTTGGACAAGTAGGGGCAGCTGAGAGGGCCAGTTGGGAAAGCAGAGGAGTCCCTCCTCAGACAGACTGCTGTAGGGCAGGGGTGCTGGCTGGCAAGTGCTTTAGTGGCTCTCTGCAGGCATCACTTTCGCAATTCCTCTGTGGCCATCTGCTCTGAACCATGAGGGCTGTAGTATAGCTTGGAGCTGAACTATCTCTGCCAACATCTGCACACCTGGACTTTTCCCCCCAGCAAGAGTTATGCTTGGTTTGGAACCACTTGGGGACAGGTGGAACCTTGCCACTCCACAAATCACCTGAGAAAATGGGCCCTGACTCCATCCAAGTACAAGAAGTCAGAGCCCAGGTGGATACACTCGTCTCCCACTTTTTCTCTCTGGGCCACTGTTCTTCCATTCACTGAACCTGAGAGCAGAGCTGGCCAGAGGAGAAAGGTGGGGGTAGGGAGGAGGCTTTGGGGCTTCTGGAAGGGAAGGGGAAAAGCAGAGATGAAGGATTTCCTTCTAGCTTACCCTTAGAGCTCAGCCAAGAAGCAAGAAGGCAGTGATTCACCCATCATTCTCTCCTTCCCACAGATCAACCTAGCTCCCCATGTCTACTTTGTGCCTACTTGGGAGGAACTTGAGAGCCAGTGGAAGAGAGTAGGAGAAGAAGCAAGATTCAAAGAGAGGTAAATCTCGAGAGTGGAAAGTCCAGGGACAAAGGATGTGGTGGCGGTGGGAGTGCTGGAGATGGGAGAAGCAGTGGGCAGGACTATGGAAAATGAGCAGTGCTCCGCCCCCAGCAACCCAAGCAGCTGTGGAGGCTTGACCCTGGACTGTCACCAGGAACATGAAAGAATCAGCAACTTGGGGCCACTGGCCTCCCCAGGGTAGCTCACCTTCCTCTCCCAGAGCTGACATCTGCTCCAACCAAGTCTTCATCTGGGGAGCCCATGGCTTCCGATCCCATGTTGCCATCACTTGACTGTGCAATTGATCTGGATGGGAAAATAAACATTTGCTGATTTACTGGGTCTTGATTTAATGTAATTTAATGTAAATTTGATTTGATGTAATTTAATTCAGGTCAGTTCAGTTCAGTTGCTCAGTCGTGTCTGACTCATTGCCACCCCATGAACTGCAGCACGCCAGGCCTCCCTGTCCATCACCAACTCCCAGAGTCCACCCAAACCCATGTCCATTGAATCGGTGATGCCATCCTACCATCTCATCCTCTGTCCCCTTCTCTTCCTGCCCTCAATCTTTCCTAACATTCAGGGTGTTTTCCAATGAGTCAGCTCTTCGCATCAGGTGGACAAAGTATTGGACTTTCAGCTTCAACATCAGTTCTTCCAATGAACACCCAGGACTGATCTCCTTTAGGATGGACTGGTTGGATCTCCTTGCAGTTCAAGGGACTCTCAAGAGTTTTCTCCAACACCACAGTTCGAAAGCATCAATTCTTTGGCGCTCAGCTTTCTTTATAGTCCAACTCTCACATCCACACATGACCACTGGAAAAATGGGTTTTAATTTTACTCAAATTAACATAAATTAATTTAATTTAATGTGCTTCCCTTGTGGCTCAGCTGGTCAAGAATCTACCTGCAATGCAGGAGACCTGGGTTCAATCCCTGGGTTGGGAAGATTCCCTGGAGAAGGGAAAGGATACCCACTCCAGTATTCTGGCCTGGAGAATTTCATGGACTATATAGTCCATGGGGTTGCAAAGAGTCAGACACGACTGAGTGACCGTCACTTTCAGGCATCCTGAGAGCAGTCCTCAAGTACCAGAAGCCCAGGCCTTCAGTTGCCATGCTGTACTGCTTCAACGGAAACCAGGATGATACCAACACTATTTTAGCTTTCATCCCAAACTTGATGGGCTGGGAGCCAAGAAACAGAGCAAGGGGGCACAATGGGAGGTGGGTGGGGGGATGACCAACAGAAAAAAGGGCAAAATGGTTGGGGCCACTAATAAACCACAGAGCTCAGGGCTGAGGTTCCACAATAAGAAGACGATGGCAGGTGGACAAGCCTGTAGGCTCTTCTCCATTACTAGCTACCAGCTTCTCACTGAGGACGTGCCCAACTCTCAGTCCCTGCCCACAACACCCAGGCTCCCCTGGTCGGGCTTCAGGGAGAGGTGAGTTGGATGGTTGCATGATGCTGGGTGCAACCAGCCCCTCTGGACTCATCATTCCCAGCTATCATTCTGCCTCCCATCCCTGCACCCCTCCTACATCTCCCTTTGTCCACAGGCCATCCTGGAAGTCCCTGTGAGGTGCTCTGCAAGGGCCCACACATCCTTTGATCACTGACTTCCCTAAACCTCCAGCTCAGTGGCCTTGCTTGCCATGGCTGTCCACAGGGTTGCTTTCCATAGAGTAAAGGCACAATGAGGTTGGGCTGAGGGCTGGGGTTGGGGTGGCCTGGCCTACAGTTTTGTCCTCCTCTAGAGTTTTGTCCCAGAGAAGGCAACGGCACCCCACTCCAGTACTCTTGCCTGGAAAATCCCATGGGTGGAGGAGCTTGGTAGACTGCAGTCCATGGGGTCGCTAAGAGTCGGACATGACTGAGTGACTTAGCAGCAGCAGCAGCAGCAGCAGCAGCAGCAGAGTTTTGTCTAAGTGGCTCCCTGAGGGATCTTGGCAGAGGCCAAACCTTCTCCAGGCCTTATGCATTCCTTCATTCATTCTTTCAACAGATATTCATTGCGGACCTGCACCCCAGACACTGGGGACACAGTGAGGAATGGAACAGCCCTGGTCCCAGCTCCATCCACTGACCTTGGATGGGGGGCCACATGGACTCTGGTCCCTGCACTGAGTTACCTTTCAGAGTCTGCATCAGGACTCCTGAAGGCTCCTTCACTAGTCAAGTTTCTCTTGGGCTCCCTGGGGTGAGGGACCTCTTTGTCTTTGGAACCTGAGGAAGACCTATAGTGGAAAGAAACAGAAGTTAAGCACCCACACTTAAGTGGGGGCAGCTACCTCATCCCCAAATGCTAACTTTCTCCAAAGAGCTTAAATCCTGATTTTGCAGGATTGGCTCATTATCAAAATCTACTAACAACTACTATTGATTGACTGTCAGACCCCATTCTCATGACTGCGTGCATTAGCTCTTCACATCAACCCCACAGCATGGTCACTGTTCTTATCCATGCCCACTTTCCAGATGAGCAAAATGAGGCACAAAGGACTTGGAGTGACTCGTCCCACGTTCCACAAGTAACAAGAGGAAGAGCTGAGATTTGAACCCAAGCAGTCTGGCTTCTTCAGAGTTTTGGACTATAGTCTTCTATGGGGTAAAATTGATCCTACCCTGTTGATTCAAACTCCCTGTATTCTCTCTGAGGTCATCAGGGAGTCTCATGGTGCCAACTCCAACAGAAACGCTCCCGTCATTGTGACCATTCAGGACCGGTGACCCAGTGGGTAACCTCCACCTTTTCTCCCCCATCCATCCATCATGGCTCTGTGTCACTGCTTCCTACTTGCCTTGCCACACCTTCCTTATCTCTTCCACCTATTTCTCCTCTTCTGCCCCTTAAATGTTGGTGTTTCTGGCATTCCTCACCATCTGCATGCCTTGGCACTGACCTTGGTCACCTCCTCTGCTCCCATGGTGTCAACTGTCATTCTGAAGCCAATGACATCTGCCTTTTCCCACTTCTCCATATACTCACTACTTCCTGGACTGGCCCTCAGGAAGCTCACCCTCAACATGGCCAGAACTGACCACCCTCCCCAGCTGCCTCCAGGGGAATGACCAGGCAGCCACCACCTCCACAATATGGTCTGTGCTCAGTTTGCTGGCTCCTCTCTCCTCGAGCCCCTTGACATTGTACCCCATGTAAACATAAAACTTGAACCCCATTATTTCCACTCTCATCCTTCTGCATAGAACATGGAAATCTCTTGAGCCCTGACCTCTCTCTGAAAGCTCAACCACAAACTCTGAAAGGCCTCCTAGTAAGGTCATCATAAATAGTAATTTGTAAAGTACTAAGTATAGCATCCTACCCTGCCCTCTATCCCTAGCCCCACTACTGTAGTGAGTTATGGAGCAAAAAGTGTGGGGTGGGAGTCAGGCAGGCTAGGTGGGAATTGTGGATCTGCCTGCTCTCGACCATGGGACTTAGCAGTTACTGAACCATTCAGGGTCTCAGTTTTCTCATCTGTAAAATGGACACAGTGATTGCATCTACATCCTGCATGGGGACGTGGGCTTGGCTGTTTAGGGCACGGCAGGGCTTAGTGAATTCGATTATGAGTTTTCCCTCTTTCTTCCTTTTCTCCAACTTGATTTTCTGTTGGAAAGTGGGAGAGGGCACTCCAGGGGATCTCAGTGGGCTGTTATAGCTTTGTCACTTTCAGACAAAATGCCAGAGGTCTTATGGGGCACACACTGCAGACCTTCCTCAGAGACAGCCTGGCTTCCTCCTGTGTCTCTCAGGGTCACTTTGCCCTTGTTTCCCAGGTACTGGTCACCTTAAGGAAACCAGTGAAGCAGCTTCCAGTGTTGCCATATTAAAGACATTGTCACACTGGGTGGTTCTCAATTATTCCAGCAATAAATGCTATTGTGGTCCTGTTCTGGGACAGGCTCTGGGCTCTCCAGGAACTTGGAGTTCTTGGGGCAGAGCCATCTGTGTGTGGACAATCGTGACTCTGTGTAGAAGACTCTCTGTGTGAGCTCAGTATGGAAAGCCCTTCACAGAAAGACACACAGGTGAAGGAGGTGCAGCAGATGGGAGACTGAACAATGCAAATGGGAAGGGCATCCCCAGCAGAGCCTACAACCTGCACAGCCAAGTGGGGCTGGGGAAGGCTGGAGGGCAAGGTCCAGGGAGGAAGGTATATAAAGGGAGCCAGGAGGGGGTGGATGGGCCCCATCAGGCAAAGTAGAGTTCAGGCTGCAGAGCCTAAAAGGAAGGGGGTGTTGCAGGGGTTTTCCCCAGGCCTGGCAGAGGACTACTGCTGCCCTTTAGAAATGGCACCCAGGTAGAAATATGAAGATACTGGGATGAGGTGAGTGATAGAGGAGGCCTGGCCCCAGGGAAGGGAGTAGGGACAGAAATATCTCTAAAACAGAATGGACAGGACTCAGTGCCTGACTGGGCCTGGGGTGTAGAGAGGGAGGAGCCAAGGAAGAGAGTCAAGGGACCCACAGATTAACCACCCCCACCACCATGAGGGTGAGAGGCCCTTGCTTGGAGCTTCCACTGCCCCAAGGATTAGCCTGGGTGTCCAGTCTGGCATCACTCTCCAGACTCTGGCCTCATTAGATGGGGTCCCAATCTGTCTGCTTCATTGCAGCCTCCCAGGTGCTGGCATGGAGGCAGGTGAGTAGCTAAATGAGCAGGAGTCAAAGTGCCACAGAGAAGCACAGAAGTCTCCCTCCTTCCGCAGGTCTCTCCTCCCTGCTCAGATTTCCAATTGCTCCCACCTCAGCTTTGCTGGACCCATCCCCCCATCCCCCAAGCCCTGCCTGCATGTCACCTGACTGTCTGCCCTCGACCTCCAAGTAAGCCTGAGTCCACTGTGCTCCCTGCTGGTTGTGCATCTCCCTAAACCACTCTACTCCTGAACTGTTGAGGCTGATCCAGTGACCCTGCCCCATTCCTGGTGGCCCCAGTCACACACAACCGCCTTAGTGGCCTGGGGGCGGGGGTGGGGCTCCACAAAGCCCAGATTCCCACCCAGTACAGCTGGCTGCTCCCATCTTCAGGGTCCAGCTGGGTGAGCCATCACTTCCAGGGGCTCCTGGCACATGGCTAGGTCGGCATCTCAGGCCTGACCACACATGTGTCTGTGTCTGCCTCCCCCCACCAGGCAGACAGTCAGCAACTCCAGACAGGGGGTCCCCAGGGCTGCGTCTGTTCTCCCATGGAACCAAGTGCTTGCTCCCAGGAGTTCTGGAGGGAAACGGGATGGGGCAAAGAATCCAGGTTGCTCATTTCTCCCACCAACAAGCCCACAAACCTCATCACTTGCAGCCTGGCCCTGCTGCTCCCATCTCTAGAATCATGTGTACCTCATTCCTTCCAGGTGTGGGGCCACCAGGTGGAGTCCTGCTCCGAGTGTTGTGATCTGCAGACGGACAGTCTCCTCACCTCTTGCACTGCAGCCAAAAGAGAGAGGTAGAGAGTTGCTGGTAAGAAAGGCCTCCCCTTCTCCATCTGTGCTGGGGGTCCCAGGCTGTCCTCTCTCAGGAGTGTCCTGGCTAGTGCAGTGGGACACCCAGACCTTGCCCCTCCCTTTTTTTCTCTTGTCTCCTCCTTAGACTTGAGTCTTCTTGGTGCTGCAGCTGAGCTTGGGCCACTGACCTCCATGTCCCAGAGGAAGGGGACCAAAGAACCTCTTAGCAGTCTTGTATTCTTGATCCCAGCCTCCTTCAGACACAGTGAGGGGCCTTCTGGGTACAGAGATGAGCCCTGTCAGTGGCCGCACTACAGCATCCAAAGTGGCAATTTGTTAGTTCATGGGCTGATGGGAACACATGGTGAGCGAGATGCCCAGGAAACCTACACACCAAATCTGGAGTGACAGCCAGTGAAAGGGGAAACTCAGAGCTTGAAGGTCAGAGAGCAGGTGCCCATGAGCAGCAGCCCGGGCAGGATCAGACATTCTCAGCCCTCAGAAGGTCCCTTTGAGCGTTCCCTTGCTTAGAGCCTGGTTGAGAGTGACTGCACACAGCCCTCCAATTCCACTGGATTTTGTGTCCCCATTGCAGGGCTTGACACCCAGGAGGATCTGGCTGTGTTGATGGTTAGGGCTGGAGAGAATCTAGAACATTCTGGCTTTGTGGGGTTCCCCTTCACTCCAAACCACCTATTAGGTCCACATTACAGCCACTCACTCCTTCCTTTGGTTGTCCCTGGCCACTGGGGTACAGGTAGGGGTGAGTCCCAGGCCTGCCCTGGGGAACAGGGGATGAGGGCCAAGTGGCATGGGTGCTGACACAAGTAACCTGTAGGGCCATGCCCAAATCAAGCCCCAAAGGCACCTGGAAAGTTCCATGGAGGAGTAGCTCAGCCCAAACTCACTGGAGGGAGACAGAGGGAAAAGGGAGGAGGTAGAGGCCAGCAGGGCTCTTAAAGACAGAGACCAGATCGACTGTGGCAAAGAAAGTCCACAAGATGTGCTTGAGGTGGGGGTGGGGCCTTGACATGATCAGGCACATCAGTAAGGACACTCGGGGGTCCCAGGAGGAGGAGGGGTGCGTGGGGGGCAGGATGGAGACAGGGAGCCCCTGGAGGGTAGGTCAGTGAACTGCTCATCTCTGTACCTTCTGGGCACTGAGATGACGAGAGAAAATGGAAGGGCTCCAGCGGACAGGGCTTCTCTACACATGAAAGCCCAGAGGGGGCCTGGTGCACATGGGTAGCTCTGATCTCAGCCCATCTCCATTCGTGATGACCATGAAGACAGCCTGTTGTTCCTTTGTGCCAGGGAGCAAGGACACGTTCCACTTGGGGATGTCACAGGCAAGTAAAGCATACCTTCTCCCTGGCATTTCTAGTTCTGTCAGACAGGAAACAGGAACCAAGCGCTGCCTCAGCTGGCGCCTCTTCCTCAACGCTTGCCTCCAGAGCGATTTTGACTTAAAGGCTCAGCCCCCATGGATCCTGCTATGAGTGGCATTGTGTCCATCTTAAAAGATGTGCTAAAGCCCCTGGTATCTGTGAATGTGACCTTATTTGGAAATAGTGTCTTTGCAGAGGTAAATATTTACGATGAGATTGTATTGGAGTAGAGCGGGTGCCTTATAGAAAGGGGACAAATACACAGAGGGAAGACAGCCATGTGATGGCAGAAGCAGAGGTCGGAGTGATGCATCTACATGCTAAGAGGTGCCAAGGACTGAAGCTGAGAGAAAGGCCTGGAACAGACTCTACTCCAGAGCCTTCGGAGGAGCACATAGCCCCACTGACACCTGCCTTGATTTAGGACTTCTGGCCTCTAGAACTCTGAAAGCATGCATTTCTGTTGTTTAATCCACCCGGTTTCTGGAACCCTTTCAGGGAAGCCCCAGCAAATTCACACAGGGGCCTTCCAGCCTCTCCTCCTCTGCAGCCAGCAGCCTCACCCCTCTCCAGACCCTCAACCACCCACAGCTCTAGTTCAATCTGAAGTGGTCGGCCAGGTTGAGAGCTGCTGGAGGCCAGAAGCTCTTATCCAGTGAGGCCGCAGCTGCAGGTGGGAATGCAAGTGGCCTGTGCCAAAGGACTCATCCAGCTAAAAGAGGGAGAGAATTCAGGGAGGGAGGACAGAGGAGCTCCTTCTCCGCTGCCCATGGTGGCATTTCCCTCTCACACCACTAGAGGGCAATATTGGCCTTTTCATTTGATGATGGACTTCCCTGGTGGCTCAGACAGGTCTGCCTACAATGCAGGAGAGCCGGTTCAATCCCTGGGTCAGGAAGATCCCCTGGAGACAGAAATGGCAACCCACTCCCATACTCTTGCCTGGAGAATTCCATGGAAACAGGAGCCTGGCGGGCTACAGTCCATGGGGTTGCAAAGAGTCGGACACGACTGAGCGACTTCACTTTCTTTCACTGTCTTTTTCTGCAGCTCAAGAAGCACACAACCGTACCAGCACCAAGGCACTGCACAAAGGACTTCACGTGCATTATCCCATTTAGTCTTTTGGACAGCCTCTGGAGATAGGTATCACTGCTCCCTATTGCTCCCTATTTTACATATGAGGACCCTGAGGCACAGAGAGGTAAAGGGACTTACTCAAGGCTACACAGCCCATAGAGGGCAATGCAAGGGTTTTGCCTCGTACCAGAAGCTGTGCTCTTACTGACGGCTCCTTAGTTCCTCTGCCAGGCAGCATGCTGGGGCCCAGACTTACCTGATCAGGTGAAGCAGAGAGGCAAGAAAGCTTGAGCCGTGCTGTGATGGGGGCAGCAGCCAGGCCTGGGGCTCTCACACAGGCTAGTGTCAATGAGAGGGGGTATCCGAGAATGTGCACTTTGGAAGATGGGCAGGAGTTATCCTTCACATCAAGAGTGGGGAAATGAGATGAACCCAAGAAACTAGGCCACATGGTGCATGGAGGCAGGGCCACTGCCACAGGTGGGCTGTTGAGGTGGGGATGGAAAGGGACGGAAGAGATGATGGAGGTGGGAGCTCAGATTTGGACACTTGGTACTGAGGGGCCTTTGGGGCACCCAGGCAGGTCAGGGGTCCAGAGTGGGATGGGGCATCCTGCTGTGGCACCCTTTTTGTTCCCCTGTAGGGTTTGGCGCCTGAGACAGGGGTGCCCCTCCTAGTTGGCCACAAACCAGCTATTTTGGTTCAATCCCTGTTCCCCAGTGGTCTGGGCTCCTTCAGGGATACAACCAGACCTGGAATTCTAGATAACTAGGCAGGCAGGAGCCGGGCATGGGGGGCTGATGGTGACCCCCTGAGTCACTGCAGGGCCTCATGTGGGAAGCGTCAGACAGGAAGGCTGCCTGGGACCAGCCAGTATTTCATGGCGAAGGTACCTTGTGGTTTGCAAACACTAATGGAAGAGCCTTCCTGACCAACCACTATCGCATACTTATGGTGGGGGACTTGGTTATGGCGGCCCGACCAAGACAGACAGCCACTTTGCTGTGACAGCCAGGTGGTAGGTAGTAAACATCCAAAGGAGTTTTCTGGAATAAATGCTAAAATGCCTGTCAATTGATAACACAACCTAGTTCTCCTCTGTGCTTTAAGAAAGCATGTGAAACCAACATTAATTGCTTTTTTTTTTTTTCCAAAACAGAAATTAAGGAGATCTCTGGGTTGGGGAATCTGGAGAATAGAATGGTTATCCACTCCAGTATTCTGACCTGGAGAATTCCATGAACTGTATAGTCCATGGGGTCACAAGAGTCAGACAGGACTGAGAGATTTTCACTTTCTCTTTTCAAAAATGTGCTTTGTTTTTGGTAAATTGTGTCCCCTCCAAAATTTATATATTTACATCCTAATCCCCAGTACCTCAGAATGTGAGCTTATTTGGAATAAGGATGTTTCAGATTTAATTAAAATGAAGTCATATTGGAGTAGGGTGGCTCCTAGTCTAATATGACTAATGTCCTTATAAGAAGAGGAGGTCAGGACACAGACACACTGAGGAAGACCTTGTGAAGAAATTCAGGGAGAAGACAGCCATTTATACACCAAATAGAGAGGTCTTAGTAGAAATCAACCCTATTGACATTTTGATTTCAAACTTCCAGCCTGCAGAACTGGGAGACAATACATTTGGCTATTTGTGTCAACCAGTTTGTGACCCTTTGTTCCAGCAACGCTGGCATACTAAGCCCTCGTATTCCATCAATGCTACCTCGTGAAGAGCTCTTAAATTTTCCTGTTGCTCTGGCTGTGACCTGCGACTGGCCTTGAACTCCTGCAGTTTTCTCTGTCCTCCACCAATCTGGGCTGTAGCAGGTTATCATATCTCTCTCCTGGCACAGAAGAGATGGCACCAAGGACCAAGGTCACATACAAATGGTTGAGGGGCTCAAGTCAAGGAGGGGCGTGTGGACATGCAGTGGCATTACAAGACCCCTAACAGCCCCAGGGGCAGTGGCATTCTCACAGGACTTAGCATGATTCAGCTCAGAGTACAAAGAGGTATTGATTGCCTTTTGCCTGCAGACAAAAGAGAGCACCATTATCTGCCCAACACTCTAGGGCTCAGAAATCAGGGCAAATCAAAGCGCTGCCTGGAGTGAGATCACCCGCAATTAGACTCCCTGCCCTGTCACCCCACTGCCAGAGCCTCCCATCTCATGGGCTCATGGGCCAGAGCCAGTTCCTGGCACCCACCTGGGCTCAGCATGAGCTCCACCCAAATGGCCCGTGACACTTTGGCTCTGCCCCTGTCTGCACTGGCAAAGAAGGAGGCGGAGGACAGCGTTGGCAGGGTGAACTTGATCAACTTACAGGAGAGCCTTAGACGAGTACCCTGGCTGCAGACCACCTCACATCCCACAGTTGGCCACTACAGTGCTCAGTGGTGCAAGGGTTAAGTTGACACAGATAAGCACCAGACAGATAAGACTGAAGCACTCTCTCCCAGAAGACCAGGCTGTTTTGCTCCTTTCAACCTCAGGACATCAAGCCAGACAGGCCCTTACTGATTTCGGTGTCCCATCCTGTCACTGGGCACATGGGGACACTGACCCTGAGGCCCTGTAAGGAGATGACCTGGCAGTCACCAGCCATTGGCAGAGGTGAGCAACTGATTACCTGCTTGAGCCAGCAGGGAATCTCGCCAGAGCAGGTGGGTCCTGGCTTTTCTCAGAAGACCCATCCTCATCCACCCTTTGGGAAAGAAGAGAAACAGATGCACTTGGGCCCTGAATGACATGCTTTCTTTCAGTCATGTTGGTGGCTGAGTGACTGCAGTTTGGGATAAGGACAGGACATGGGGTTGAATAGTGTCCTGACAAAATTCATGTCTGCCTGGAGCTTGGCAACGTGATCTTATTTGGAAATAGTCTTTGCAATCAATTTATCATCAAGTTACAGTGAGGTCATACTGGGGTAGAGGGAGCCCTAAATGCAACAACTGGTGTCCTTATAAAAGGGAAACTTGGACACAGACATACAGAGAAAAGAAGGTGTTGTGACAGTGGAGGCAGAGGTAGGAGTGATGTGTCTACAAGGCAAGGCCTGCCAGCGACACCAGAAGGTGGGAGAGAGGACTGGGACGGCTCTATGAGGTTCCTGAGGCTGCCATGACAAAGTACTACAAACCGACTCTTGGTGGGAACTTGTCTCTAAGATCATGCTGGCTGTATTCTGGTCAGCATTTTTGGTCTTCCCACCTCTGAGTCTGCACAGCTGGGCCCTCTGCCTGGAACACTTGGCATGCCAAGTTCCCCTTGTTTTTCAGTCCTCAGCTTGTCATAGATGTCTTCCCTCTCTATCCAACAGAATAGCCCTAAGTTCAGCTTTCCAGAAGTTTTTTTTCCCTGTCCTCCCCAAGTACTCTCCTCTCCCAGAAGATGTCCTGTCCCCTCACTCAGCGGAAGCATCCTGATGTCCTCATCGTGGCCCACTGGCTCTTGTTCAGCCTTTAGGACCCATCTCCAATGTCATGGTCACTTCCAAGGGCCTGGTCAGCCAGGGATTCTCAATTACCCCTCCTGCCAAGGCATTGTCCAGCCAACCTCTGGTAGGGTGGGAAGGAGTGCCAAGGAGCAACTGTTTTCTTCCCTGGTACCTACTGTTGCTGCAAAACCCCAGAGGCCAGTGTGCAAAACCCCAGTGCAAAACCCCAGTGTTTCCAAGAAACACTATAGCTCCATCTTGCGTCAGGGACCTGGTCCTATTGGCCACTGGCAAATGGAAGTTTCTCGTCACCAGCCGTGTTCTCTGAGTCACGCTCCTGCCTATGCAGCATTGCTTTCAAGGGTCTTCTGTGCCACCATGGCCAACCATGGGCTTCCTTGGCTTCCAAACAGAAGCTGCCAACTCTGCACAACTCCCTCTGCTCAGGTACAGCAACTCCATCCCCCCTGCACCCACTCTCCGCTCACTCCACCCCTATGAATGCAAGAGCTCACCTCCCTTTGCCCACACTTACCTCTTGGCAATGAACGGGGCCAGTGTCTCCTGGGCAGGGCTGCTGAAGGAGGCAGAAAGGTGATGTGTTCGCAGAAGCCACAAACATGTGACATCATCCCCAGCACCCTGCCTGCCCTGATGGCAGCAGCCAGACCTCTCAGGTTCCCAGAAAGTATACGTGGGGTCCCTGTCAACCCACTGTCACAGGCAGAGAAAGAGCAGAGCCCTGAGGGGAAAGGACCTGGCCCAGAGTATGGAGCAGGTGGGTGGCCCTGCTGGGTCCCCTGCTGAGCAGCTCACCCAGCGTTCTTCTTGGCCGCTGACAGGACGTAGGAGTGCTCCCGGGGAGCTGTCTTCCTCACCACACTGCTGGCAGCCTCGGACCTGGGGTGGCACAGAGAGGGGGCAGCTAATGGATGAGGCAGGGCAGCTACTCAGGAAGCAGAAAAAAGCTTTAGTGACCTACCCGAGAGCCCACACTTAGCAGGCTGCACAGTGGGAAATCAATGCCCGGCAGCCTGGCCTGGAGCTCTTAGCTCTTCCCTCTGCTACTGTTGACTCTGCCCTTAGCATTGCCCGTCTCCTGGGCCTTCAGCATGGGGGCCTTCGGTCCATTTCCAATGTCAAGGACAGGCCAGCAGATGTTGGCACTGGGGGGCAACAGGCTGAGGTTGGGACCTAGCTGTGCCCAAGCACCCAGCCCTCACTTTGGGACAAGGGGCACAGGCCCCTCTAGAGCCTGGACCTCTCCCCAGCCATATGCAGGTGGCTTGTCCCTGGGCACCAGGCACTGCCTACTTTGGTCCAATTTGCTCAGGACCCTTTTGAACAAACTAATAGAGAAATTCCTCGTTACCTCGGTTCTGCCCTCGTAGAAAGTTCCTAAGAGGGGGCCCCCAGGCAGGCCCAGCGCTGAGTGGGTGGTTCAGGGACTCCAGGAATGCTCCCTGTTGCTGGCGGCCACCCTCCAACAACAGACAAGACAGATGCTCCATGTGTCATGCACAATCCCTGTCTCCCCAGGTGGTGGAGACTTGGGCCCTTCCCTGTCCATGGGACACCCAGCAGGCACCGTTACCTCCGTTTCTGCTCATCAGAAGAGAAGCGTACCTCCTCCTCTTCAGCAGCTCTTGATGCTGAGCTGCACCTGATGTTGTAGGGGGCCCTGGGGGGGGGGATTGAAGATGCTGCCAGTCATGGCCCCTCCTCCCTCGACCACCCTCACACCATTCTCTGTCATGCTCTCTGCAGCTTGGCCTCCTAACTTATAAGAACAACAACATGTGTTAGCCTGGCTGCCCCTGGACTCTGTTCAAGCCACTCCCTCTTGGAAAGCTAGACTTGCTATCTCTCCCTGTTCCCACCCTTACTGTCCCCCAAGACCCAGGTCAAGCCTCATCCCCTTCTGCAGAGAGATTCCCTAGTTGTTCCATGTCAGTGGATGATGGTGACAGGGGACAAGCAAGATGTTGGGCCCCTGGGAATGCAGGCACAATCCACATCTGTCCAGACCCTGTCCTGCTAGGTCTACAGGAGGGGACCTTGTGTGGGGCCACATGGGGAGCTCCAAGGGGGACCCCAAAGATTGACATACAAGAAGCAACCCACATTTAGTTACAAAGTGCCCATAGCTGACAGGCTGCCAGGGCCAGCAGCACTCTTGGACGCATCAGGTGCTAGGCCAGCCTGGCCCAGTCCAGAAAACAGTCAGGGCCATGACCCAAGACGCTTTCTCTAGACCCACAAGCTCCTTCTGCAAGCTTCCTACAGCCCCTGCTTTGCCTGAGATCAGAAGTACGAGGTGTACAATGTCCAACTCTCCGGGGCTTGCCACCCTCTGGTGGGGTCCAGGGCACAGTGGCAACTGGCAAGGAGGTCAGAGTGGCAGGACAGCAGTCTGCATTGTTCTCAGAGGCAAGCAGGCAGCTGCCCTCAGCGGGCCCTATGTTTGGGCCCTGGAAAGAGGGAACCAAGTTGGGTCTGCGATTGCCTACTCACAGCTTCTTGTAATCCTCTGTGGTCATCTTGTAGCCAGAGGAGGAGGGGCGGGGAGGGCCAGTGGGAGCTGCTTTCCCCAGACTGGCCGTGCTAGAGAGACAAGGAGTTTTCAGGTGTGTACCCGCAGGCCCCCTCTTGCTTCCACATTTGCCTCCATGGCCCAGCAGGCACATGACAGGTGGACAAGTGGGTGCTGGTGCCCTTTCCTCTTTGCTCTAAGCCCTGCCAGATACCCTGGACATGTGCACCACCCTGAGCAGGGCCACCCTCTTGCCATAGACAGGCCCAGCCCCCTTGGTCCTGTTTTTCTGACACCAGGTTCAGCCTGTTGAGAAGATGGCGGCCCAAAGCACACAACTCAACACAGCTGATCAGCAAGTCTGGGCTCTGCACAGCCTCTTCCCTGTGACTCTGTCCTGGTGACCCTGTGCCACGACTGGCACAAGGACAAGGGCATTGGTCGTGTGGTCCAGGGCCCTTCCTTACACAGGAAGAGACCTAACACCTACCACCCCCAGTGACAGGCAGTGGACTCCCATACCTCCCACTGGACAACTGGCCAGCACCCTGTGAACATACCTTTTGGGGGCTCCATTGGCCTTGGGGAAGTGCTGGTGAGGCTGGGACGAGCTGTCCACAGGCTTGGTGAATACTCCGCTGAAAGAGAGTCCGGGAGAAGCAGCCTGGTGAGCCCCCTGGGAGAAGCCAGGGCCATGTGGGTGGGCATGGGGAGGCGGGCAGGCTCCTGCGGTCACCTACCGGATGATATAGCCCGTGGGAGCCCTCGTGCTCAGGGGCCTGCTGAGGGAAGAGAAGGTAGGATGTAAACTGAAGTCTCATGGGTGGGCCCAGGCTGCCCGATGACAGTAAAAGGGGTGGGCTGGTGGGTGTCCCAGTGTGGTCAGAACAAGGGGAGCAAGAGGTGCCGGTTGCTTCTCAAGACAGCCAGCCACATCTGCATCCCTAGCCAGGATGCCTGTCCTGGTCTGCCTGTCTCCCTCATGCTCCCCAGGAAAGGCTGATTCTTCTGGGCACTGGCTCACAGCTGGTGCCCAGGAAGGTATGTTCCATGGCTGGGCATGAACACAGAGGTATCCCATCCCAAGTCGTGTTTCTCCCTGTTCTGCTGGGCCGCAGTGCTCCCCTGAGCAGGTTTTCTTCTGAGATGGATGACAACACTCCCTACCTCTACCCTCAGAGCTGACCCAGCTCAGGCTGGAGGCTCTATGGTCAGAGGCTGTGGGCTGAAGCCATGTTAGGTAGAACCCCTAACCTGATCTGATGCCCCACTCTGCCCAGTACTCTCCAAGAAGACTCATGAGGGCCCAAGGGGTGGAGCCCAACCAGGAGCCAGTGAAGGCCAGCTATCCTTTACTTCCCATTCTGCTCCGGCCTCCCTCCTCCAGCTCCAGTCGGATGCCTTCACTCCCCACCTCGGCGGCCGGGAGTACTCAGAGGAGTCGGGTGAGGGATGTGGGCAGGGAAGATTAGGCTGGAGTAGCGTGGGATGGTCTTAAGACCACCCCTTTAAAGGGACCTACATAGGCAGGTGGCACGGGTACTGCCCTCCATCCCCACAACTCACTTGGGCTGGGAGCAGAGCAAAAAATGTCACTTATCGCATGTGTTTTCCAAACATACTACCAAACCAAAGCCCAGGCTAAGAACTGCACCCTCAAAGTAAACATACCCCACAATGAGTAGATTATCTTTGAACTATGCTCAGGCTCTTGCCAACTGCCAACTGCTATCACAGTCGGCAATTCTATCCTTTAAGCTCATCTCTCTACTTGGGTCAGGCCCATTTACCCTGCTAGGATGTCAGTTCCCTGAGGAAAGGGTTGTGTCCTCTGTGCCCAGTACAGGACCTGGTAGGTGACAGGTGCTGAGTCATTGAGAGATTCTGGGCAAGGCCACCATGACCAGAGGCAGCCCATTGGGCTACCACTGAACTTGGACCCCACCCTTCCAGCTGTGGCCACTGTCCTCAACTGCCAACCGCTGGCTCTTTGGAACAAGGATCAAGGCTGAATTTAGCGCCCCCACCCCCTGCCAACCTCAACCCTAACCCTAATTCTCTATCCCATAATGCTAACCCCCTACTTCTTAGGAGTAGTTCCTCCTGATCTGGGCAGGATGTGCTGACACTTCAGAACCGCCCTGGACACCTCTATGCAAAAGTGCTTGAAACAGAGAGGAGAGCCAGCTGTCAAAACATGTCATCTTGAACTTGGAGACAGTTGGAGCAAGTGTTTGAGTCTGCCCTGGCACTCTGATTACCTATACAATGGAGTCATATGTGACTCTTGAAGACCCCAGAGGATCTCAGAGACATTGTCTGCACCCCTTTGGGGGTGTTCAGTGACAACTTTGGTCTCAGTTCACAGCTGAAGTCACGGAGGTGTAGCTGGAGAGGCAGCTGGCCCCAGGGGACCTGAATCCAGTCATTCCTGTGCTCCTTTTCCCAGGAAGTGGAAAAGCCGTCCTTCCAGTGGAGTTCAAAGGCCTCCCTGTCCCCCGAAGACTGCAGTGCGGGCCCACCCACCTGCCATCTGGGAAGCACCTCTCACCTGGCCTTCGGGACCTCCCCAGCTGATGAAGGCGAGGTGGCACGAGTCCAGCCGGAGGGCAGCTCACTGAGCAGAGAAGGAACACAAAAGAGGACTGCTACGTGTACCTCAGGAACTTGGCCCACCATTCCCATCGCACCTTCTCCTTCCCCGGCCCGTGTCCACATTGCACACTCTGGCAGTGGGCTCTTCCCACCCTGGGACTGGTTTAATGTAACCCATGGAGTGCCATCCCATGCCCAACCTGTTGCTGCCAGCCCTCCCAGCCTCCCAGACTTACAGGGTGCAGCCCTCCGATTCATCCTGTTTGGTGATCCAGCTCTTGTCCCCCTTCAGCGTGGTGCGAACCTTCATCTGCTTGAGGACAGTATTGCGCTCTTCCTCGCCTGCTGGGAGAGGCTTCCCTGGTGGTGGCAAGGCCAGACAGCCTCAGCAGGGGTGCCCCACCCCAGGGCCCTGAGGCCTGCTTGCAGCCCTCCCCATACACTGCTCTCACTCTGCTAACTTGTGGCCAAGTCCAGGCCCAGGGGGCACCCAGACCTCACCTTTGCTGCTTCCTCCAAGAGCTGAGATGTTCATGGCGTTCACTCTGAACGTCCTTTCTCAGTAGATTCAACAGGGCTCCTGGGGGCAAAGGCAAGCACACGGTTTGTTACTTCTTGTATTTATAATGGCTTATCACCATAAGGTCCTTGGCACACTGAGACCTTCCAGACTGTCCTCTGGGCATGGGGAAGCCAGAGCTGGTGAAGTCTGGCCAAAGGGCCCCTCTGGGCAGCACATCCTACATCTGCCCAGGGCCACTCACCTTGGGGAACGCATGGCCTGTCTGTTGGGGGGATGGATCCAGGAAGAGGGATGGGGGAAGGATAGAGGCTGGGGGACAGTCTCTTTGGGGTTGGGCTGTCTCTCTCACTCCTTAGTGGCCATCTGACAGACCTTGAAGGGGTCATCTAACCTCTCCCTCTGACTTGCCTCAGTGTCCTTGTTTATAAAATGGGAATTTAAAAAAAAAGTCTATCTTTCAGGACTGCTGTGAGGACAGAAGACACCAATATTCTTGCAACTGCCCAGCACAACCTAGCACAGTGATCATAGTGACTCTTAGCCTGTCCTTAGTCAGCATGGCCTGGAGGTGTCAGCCCTGAGTGGCTCGAGGGTAGGCTCTGTATCCAATGGGCAAGCCCCTGGGCACCAGGTGAGGTGTTCTGTGCTCTGATTTCTCTTCCTCACTTTGTCTTCTAGCCTCATTGTTGCCTTTCTGCCCGAGGCAAGTGCTGCCCTTCCGAGGCCTGTGAGGGCTAGGCCATGGTAGTCTCTGAGGCCTCCCAGGTCCAGGAGGGGCTGGAGATGGGAAGCCAGCTCTCCAGGATGGAACTGACTGAAGATGGCTTGAGTCAAAGCACTGACCCACCACAGCTTGTCCCTTGGGCCTCAGGAGCGGGGCAGAAGGCTTCAGTGAGTGGCCGTGACAGGAAGCAGAGCCCCTGGCTCTGCCCACACAGCCCTAGGCACAAGGGTCTCGCTTTTAGAGGCCCGCCATCTTCTGGGCCCCTGCAGGGACAGGGCCTGAGCAGTTGGGCCATGCTGCTAGCTGGCAAGTCCAGGACATGTTTTCACGAAGGTCAGGGGCACAGTAACATGGGCAGGGCAGGGCAGGGCGCCAAGAGCAAACCAAATTTGCCATGTCAGCAAGGGCTGGATTTCCCATAAACTGCACTGACTGAGCAGCCAAGGAGGCCTGAGCCTGCCGCGTGCCAGGAATGGCACCTCATCATTGCGAGTCGGAGCCCTGTGTGCCTAGCCCTGCACTAAGGCTGCCACATCACAGCTCACTCCGGAGGTGATCCTAGGACCACACTGCCCACTGACCCATCCCAGCAGCCCCAGGAGCAGCCCATTTAGCCATCTGAGATCTTGGTCTCAGGCTGGTGTCTGACTGACAGGCCTTGGGGGAGGGGTGGGCCCTTACCTCTTCTGGGCCTCAGCTCAGGACCTCCCACTACTTGGTTGGAAACTCATCAGTTTCCCCTTGGTAAGCGTCTTGGTCATGCTGCCTAGAAGTTTTCTGTCAAATCAGAACCAAACAAGCCACTTACTTCCCAAATCAGGTCAGGTGCAGGCACATGCCCAATGATACGGGCAGAGGGGCCACGGGGGACTCCCAGGCCAAAGTGGCAGGGGCACTCACAAGAGCCCACGACAAGGGAGTGGAGCTGGGTGGGTCCTGCTCCAGACTCCATCTTCACAGTTTCTTGTCCTACCTCATCAGGCAAAGACCAGGACGGATGAGTCCCAGCCAGATGGATGCACACCTGAGGTCTGAATCCATGTCCCAGTGAGTTAGCTTCTCCCTCCACTTTACCACTCCCCTCACACCTACAGTTCACAGGCCACAGTCACTACCAGCTGCCATCTGTGCTTCCTTCTGGCAGCACACACTGCCCCCTGATTCTTCTCGGCCCACATCAGCCCTCGCTTCTCACTCAGCTTCCTCTGGCTCCCTACCATCTCTAAGACTTGGGCAAAACTCCCCTGACCCAGTCACTCTTCCCACTTCAATGTCACCACTGTGCTCCAAGTGGACCTTACGCCTCAGCATCCCTGGAAGCTGGCCCTGCCAGGTCAGTCCCCTCCTGCCACCCCCTGCCCCCATTTATGCCACTGGACTAGAGGTTGGCGGGGGCCATGCTCCTGATTTACACAATATCACCACCAGTCTTCTGACCCAGTTCTCCTCTTAGACCTACCATCCCCTCCCTTAGTCTGACCCATCTCAGAACTCAACCCACACTGCAGACAGGGGCAGCTTTGCAGGATGGGGTGTGGACCACTCAAGAGGTCTCTTTCCTAGAAAGCTCTCAAACCAGGTTGGCTGGCGGATCAGTCAGGGCGTCATTTTGGAGGACAAGTCTCCTTGTGTACTGAGAACCTCAGAGAGGGCAAGGTCATTGATCCAGCTGTTCCCTTCATAGCAACCTCTCCTAAGGAGACAAGTGCATAAGTAGAACTCAGTATACAAGAGGGTGTCATCTCAGTGTTGAACATGATGGTGAAAATTTGGTGATAATATAAATTCCCAATAGTTGTCTTTAAGCATATGATATACCATTGAAGCAAACAGTAGGCAACCATTACAAATGATGTTGATATATGCAATATTTAACAAACTTTCATGTATATTGGTTTCTATATATTATTAAGTGAAAGGCAGCTTTTAAAACAATATCTGTAGGATGTGTTCATTTCCTTAAACTAGATTTACATAAAAATGCACAGGAAAAGAAACATCTAAAGGATGTATACAAAAACATTTTACTCCTCTGTGTATGATCATCTTCCACACCCAATCCTGCAAAGCTGCCCCTGTCTGCATTGTGGGTTGAGTTCTCAGACAGATCAGACATGCACATGGCAGGAGACACACTCCTAGAAGCTCAAAACCACAAGGACACAGTAGGACAGAAGGAGCACACTTTGCAGACGCAGGCTCTGACACCAGGGCAACCCGCCTGCAGTAAATATGCCATTCTCCTGCTTCACTATGAGAAAACTCAGCTGGGGGAGGTTGGGCAAATGGCTCCAGGCCACACTCCAACACTTTCAGAGGGTGGTGGACCCAGCTAGAACCTAAGCACCCAGCTGTGGCTGCACAGTAGCCCTGCTGACCCCAGGTATGACATCACAGAGCCTGGGGTCCAGGTGGCCAGGCACCAGTATGGTTCTGGCTGCACAGAAGAGACCTTGAACTTGGATCAGCCATGCACATGGTGCCTGCCTGGCCTCTCAGCCTCATGACTGACTCCAAGCCCCAGACCCCAGCATCCTCTCCAAGGTGGGCAGCCAACGCCCTGCAGCCCCAGCCTCTACCCTTTCCATGTCCAACACACCCAGGTCTCTCACGGCCAGGGCTTGCACCTGAATTCAAGAAGACATGGAAAGAGAAAAACTGTTCTAACTGCAGACTCATGCACCTCCCCATTTACCCCATGCAGAAGGTGGAGAACAGGACAAGATGGATGCCACATCACCCAAAGCCTCTACCTCCAGCCGCCTTCAAAAGTCAGGAGAATTCCCGCCTGATCAGGCCTTCCAGTCTTCCTCCTCTGGGCACTTGGGCTTCTTCCAAACTCTTCTAGGCTCTCCTGGCCCATGAGTCCCACTCTCTGAGCTTCATCTGTGAAGTGGTGCTGAGCCACCAAACCTACGGCAGGACACCCCCAAGCCAGACGATGTGCCCCTCCCTGTAATTTGGTGCCAGCTCTGTCCCATGCCATGGCTTGGTATCTGGATGCTAGTAGGTGTCCTCACTGTGCACCTTTTCAGGACAACAGCCCTGAATCTACCTTGATAGGGAGATGGCTTCTCATTTCTTGGGAAGTGTCACATCACTCTGCCTAAGCACCTGTCTTGGGCCACCAAAGGAATAGGTGGCTTCCCTACCACCTTCCATCCTCTCTCTCAGCTCCACTAGGCAGGACCCTTTCCCTTGCTAAATCCAACCAAGGCCCTACATCCGGACTTGTCCCAGGGCAGCTCTGGACCAAATACAAGTCCTCCTGAGCAAGTCAGGCCACCCTCTGTGCCCTTTACTTCCTTCTCCCTCCCTCTTCCATTCGCCTGCACTTGTCTCTTGGGGCAGGCTGGGGCAGTGTCCCTGGCAGGGCTGGCTGAGAAAGGCTCTCTCTGATGCGGGTAGCTGCCCCGCACCTTCCTCCCAGCTGCCGCAGCCTCGCAAGGTCTCCTGGCAACCTCCCAGGAGAAGAGCTTCTGGCCTTGACTGGATAGAGAAAAGTGAAGAGCCAATGAGGGGTGTGCAGAGCCTGTGGTCCCAGCCACAGTGAGCCCGGAGGCATCTGAGGCCATCAGCGAGTGGGGTCAGAGCTGAGGCAGAGGAGCTGGTGAAGGCACACTAGCGGCAGGGAGGGACCTGGGAGAGCTGGCAGACAAGGACACCAGTGCTTGGCTGATGTATGAGGAGACAGAGATGGAGAGAGACACAGCAGGAGGAGGGGTCACCCTGTCACCCCACAGGCACACGCTCTGCCTCTAAGATGAGAAAACTAACTGGGAGAAAGTTTTCTGCAATCACCAACCTACCTGACTCCCAATGTCGTGCCCACCCACTCTCCCAAGCAGGCTTCTGTGTCTCTACCCTTGACAAAAGGCCTTGAGCTTCAGCCCAGGCGGCGCCTCTCACAGGAGTCCTCATGTCCCCCTGGGGTCCCTCTGTTCTGTGGCTGCTCCCACACTCTTCCTCGGTGCTCCCTGGCCCATCTAGGATGGGCTGCCTTCTTCCAGACAATGGGAAGAACACCATAGTGGGGGCAAGGCGGCAGGGCTCACATGAAAGTTGACAGCAGGCTGAGTGACTGTCCTTCTCCCACCCTGGGCGGCAGGTGCTGGGTACCAGGCAGGGACCTCCCAGGTGAACTGGGAGGGAAGAAGAACAAAACACCTTCAGCCTTGCCTTCAGGAGTTGCAGCCAGAGGGCACAGGAGTCGGGGCTTCTCTGCATGTATATGGGCTGGACTCTGGCCACCATGAGCAAGCATGAGTGGGTGCGCGACTGGCAGGGGAGTGAGGGCAGGCCTTCCTCCCAGAGAGGAGTTGGGACACTCTGCAGCCAGGAAGCTGACAGGAGGTCCAGCTGTGTTTCCGCATGTGTATGGACCTTTTGCAGGGCCCCATCTCTGGCTGGCAGGGATCAAACACAATGCAGTCTCTTGGCATCAGAGTCCTTGGCTCAGCTTCGGGCAGACACGTTAGGTATGGCTCAGAAATCAAGAGTGAGAAAGCAGTGGGACAGGGCAATACAGCATAGCTGACTGTGACCCATGCAGCCAAGCCCAGTGACCGAAAACAGATGTGACAGGGACATCTGGGTGAAGTCATTGAGGCCTTGGGCCACCCAGTGCAGGGGATGGTTGCTGGGCCAACTTGAGGCAATGTTCTAGTAAAGCTCTGTCTGTGAGCATTTTTATGGGTCTCTGACTCCCCCACCATTGGATGAAGGTATCGTGACTAAACCATGGAGAAACAAAACCTGCAACGAGGACCCTGGCTGTCACACCTGTTCCCTCTGGCCCTCTTATGACAAACTGCTTGAGGATCCAGTCAGCTCCCCTGGCCAGAGTCCCTCTATGCCTACCTCCAGGCTGAATTCAACCTGCGGGCCACCACCCTCAGTGAGAAGGGGAGATAAGGAGGTAGGGAGGACACCTGTGCATGACCCTTGCGGCTGTGCAACAGCTCAACACACCAGAAGACTGGCCCTCCCGATGGGGGATCTGGGCCCCATCGGTGGGGCTGGTACTCCATGTACTCCATGAAGAAGAGCCTCCAGGGGTCCCAGCATTGGGGAACAGGGTCAAAGAAAAGTCCCTGTGCCTTATAGCCACCTCCCAGAAGAGACAGCTGGGTCCTCTTTGGCTGTGTTTAAAGCAAATGCCTCTGAGCTTTAAGATGAGGGTTCATCCTTGTGTATGAATGCCTGTGAGAGACCCCTCTCAAGGTCCTTCAGGGTAATGATGGGTCCCAAGGGACGGGTGACAATGAGGTAGTCAAAGCCCACCTGCTGGAGAGCCCTGCCTTAGTGAGCTTCCCTCTGCAGGTGGCCCAGAAGTCCTGAGCCTTAAGGAAGGGGCAGCAGAAACAAAAGCCGACAGGACAGTGACTTCACAGGAGAGGCACACCTGCTGTCTCTTCCAACTCACGTGCAAAGGAAGGAGCAAGAGACACAGAGTCCAAGTCCCACGGTGTCAGAAAAAGTCACTGGACCCATCACTTACCCTGTCTGGCTGAGGATGAAGCCCGGGTCTCAAAGCACTCCCAGACCCCTGCGCCTGGCCATGAGGGGGTAGCACCAGCTTCAGTGAAGCTCATAACCAGGGCCATAGCCTCCCATTCTTCCTTGGCAGCATCCCTGGAGGTCAAAGGCCCAGCACCCTAGTGAGGACCTGCACCCAGACAAACAATGCTGAGGCCCCAGGCAGGACATGGAAGAGAGCAGGAAGGGGGCTGGGGATCCCTGTTTGGTTATCCTCATCCGGTCCTTTTCTCAATGCACAAGCTTGGCTGAGTATTGAAGTTTGGACCCTGGTCAACTTAAGCCGCCACTGAGTCAGCTGACCTGATTCCCCAGGCCAAAAGGGCTGGAACGATCAAACATCCCATTTTGTCAGACAGTCTCCCGAGACCAACTCTCAGGAACGAGGACATCCTGATTCCCAGTCCCGGCAGCTGGCGAGAGGACAGTCAGCAGAGAGGTTGTTTTCCTCCAGGGGTTCCTGGGATTCAGAGATTCTCGGCAGCAGTTCAGGGGGAAGGGGCCCCTCAGAGGCCTTCCAGATTGATGGCTGAGAAGCTGGGTCATGTCCAAGCCCCTCAGTCGGCTAAGCAGCACACAGCTCCCAGGAGCCCTGGCCAGCCTTTTTGCCCTGTGCAAGCAGCAGAGCAGAGCGCCTTGCCGGCTCGTGATGCTCCCATCCTAGGCCTCATGCCTGGAAACCAAGGGGTGGCAGGAAAGAAGCGTACCACGTGGAAAAAAGAGCTGGAGGAGACTTGGGTTGCAGAGGGGGAAAATGTAATATGGAAAAAAAATGCATGGACTGGGGGGAATATTTGTAAATGTGCTTTACAGGTAAATGACTTCTGCATGAAAGTCTGGAATTTTACTTCCCCTCATCCCACCCCTCAACACCCCAGAATCTAGACTTCTTGGCGTCAGCACCAGAAGGGCCTGGGGAGGCAGATGTCTGAGGTTGGCCAGCTCCCTCCAGGAGGTGGGAAGTTCAAGCCCCAGTAAGACACAGCCACCTGGCCATCCATCACTTTTGTGCCCATTTTCTAGCTCTCAGAAGGCTGGATATAAGCAACTGCTTTGGGTAACTGAGCTATTGCAGAGGTGGCTTGGCCTCAAGGACCAGCAAGGACTTCTGGGCAGGACCCTCTGAGACGTCTCTGTGGAGGCCAGGGGGCTGGGCAGAATCAACATGCCTGGGACCCTTTACCAGAGCCACTGACAAGAGCTATCCCCAGTGTGGCCACCTCCCCTGATGAGCCTCCCAGCACACACTCCAGGTGTCTCTGCAGCCTGGAACCAAGGTGGTCTTCAGTTCATTCCAGTGGGGCCCACAGACAGTCAAGAGGGTTGAAAGGGACCCAGGGGTCATCAGAGCCCACTTCTACCCCAACGAACTCCCTCCACCCCAGGAACACCCCTGCACCCTTACTCCTGCCACCCATTCAGCCTCTGCTAGAGCAGGTCCAGTGACAGGGAAGTCCTCTCCACTTGCCCCTGGTCATGGGAGATCACGAGTGAGGCTGTCATCTGCCTTCCCAGCCCCCTCCTTCCTCACTCTTGTCCACTGCAGATCCCGACTTCCCAAATTTTCATTTATGGCCACATTTTCATTTATCCCATAAGGCTTTTCAGAAAGTTGAAGCCCGACCCGGTGCCGGGCAGACAGACAGGGGCCTAGAACAGCACTGCAATTCCCAAGAAGGTGCCTTTGGCTCGGGTGTTTCTGAAAACAATGAAAGAATGAGTAGGAGCTCACTGGGCAGAAGTAATGAGGCAAGTCCTGGTTTTGCATTTTGTTTTGTTTCAGTCTTAAACCCGGCGCTGCCTGATGTGAGCATTTGTACCCGGGATACCCGTTCTGGTGGTAGGAATCCTCAGGCCTGTTCAGTGGGAAACTGACTGAGTCATCAGAAAGTCCCATGCTGAGCCAACAATCCCGGGGATCAGATCAAGGGGCCACAAAGAGCACCCGCGGTGCACCCACGATGCAACCAGGGACTGCCAGGGACAACAAGCAGCAGCGGTGGGGAGCCTACACACCATTGCTCCCAGAGGCCAGGCCTCCTCTCAGACCCAGGCTGTGGCCACAGAGCCACAGAGCCACCTTGGCTGCCACCACCTCTTGCAGTGGGCTGTGAGCACCCTCCCCACAGGAAAATCCTAGGGATTGTTTCTGAAAGTGGCCTCTAGGTCCCTCTGGCATCTAGGTCTTCCGGGACGTGTGCTTAAGTTGCAGGTTCCGGCTCCCCTAATTCCTTATAGAGTTTGAGAATGACACCTCCTGGGCCACTGGTCCTTTCATTGTCCAGCCGGCCCCACCTCCTGACCCTGCTGTGGCCCCTGGAAGGTGACAGTCACACAACTGCTCCCCCATCAGTGTCCCCCTTCCTGAAGAATATGACCAGAAATGTTCACAGTGGGGGATCCAGATATGGCCGGGGGAGGGGGGGATTCTTGGTACCATTCTTACCACTTTTATGTGAGCTTTTGATTACTCCAAGATAAAAGTTAAAAACGCGAGTGAAAATCGTCAAAGAAAGCAAATCAGATGCTAGTTAGTAGGCATCCAGAAATGACCAAGAATGAAGTGTACTGTGGCAAATCACTTAACTGCGGGTACACACAATATGTGCATTATTGGCACAAAAGCAGGGATTTTAAAATGGTTTCTCCTCGGGTGGGGAGGCCATATCCCTTCCAACCTGGCCTCAACCTCACTCTTGGTGACCATGGCTCCTGGAGGAGGATATGGTGACCCTGGCTCCACTGACAGCCCTGAAGCACAGCGCTCCTGGCTTCAGCCTCCCTTCTGGACAGGTGACACAGGGCCTCCAGAGCTTTCATGATGTGCTCAGGTTTGCACAACTAGACTGTGTCCAAGCTGGGGTCTTAACCCTGTCTGGTCTCCCAGCCGCTTCCCTACCACTCGACTGTAAAGGATCCTGCGTGTCCTGTCACACACCCTATGACCACCAGTCAACCTCTTCTGAGGGTCACTTTCAGGCACACAGGTCTCTGGATAGCTGCCCCTGTCCTGGCATCGGTCAGCTCTCTGAAAGTGCAGCAGGAAGGGATGCAGAACCCCTGATGGATCCCAAACTTTGGGACCCAAAGACCTTGGGCGCCATATGGGTTGCTGCTCAGGACTCTGGAACCATGGAAAGCAGCTCTCCTCTCCCTCAACCACACTCCTGTCTGATGCCAGGGGCAGGGGCTGGCAGTTGGGGCAGCCTCATTCAGCAAGCAGAAAGCAAGCGGGTATTATGCATGAGCTGGCACCTTATGAGCTGTGGCCTGAAGCAAGATCCAGTCCAAAGGGATCAGTCAGCCATGGAGGTTGAGTGGAGAAGGGAGACAGCAGGCTTCCAGCTTCTGGAGACTACTGGGCCAGATTTGAAATTTTTCTTGCCATCAACTGAGGGCAGTTCGGGGACCAGGTGCTGATGCCTACCATGGGCAGGTTCCAGGCCCGCTGCTGGGGGCCCAGACTCTCTGTCCCGCTGAATCTTAGGCCACAGGGGTGCTAAGTAGAAGCACAAGGCAGGCTGGAGGCCGAAGTGAAGCGTTGGCTGCTCCTGGGATCAGTGCCCTCAGGTTGGGGTACTCTGCCTGGAATCTGGCTCAAGTTGAGGAGGAAGGGAGGTGGACAATTTCAAAGAAGAATGTGCAGGCCTTGACCGGGCGGTTCCTGAGCTCCTTCTGCTGCTTCCAAGTCCTCCTCCTCCAGAAGTATTTTCTGATCC
The DNA here is from genome assembly GCF_032405125.1 of Capricornis sumatraensis. Taxonomy (NCBI): domain Eukaryota; kingdom Metazoa; phylum Chordata; class Mammalia; order Artiodactyla; family Bovidae; genus Capricornis; species Capricornis sumatraensis. Next base: position 59,723,578 of record NC_091092.1, on the reverse strand, counting down.
TCCCAGCCAGGCCTGCTCCCCCATCCCAGGCTCCCACAGCCCGTTGTGTTAATGCTACTCAGGGCGGCAGCCCTCAGTGTGGTCGCGGTCCACCTCTGTAACTGAGTTGTGTGTGTCCAGAGGGTACAAACGAATAGATCTGAGCACTTGCTGTGTGCCTGACCCTGTGCTTGGCGCCTCATATCAGCTCCCCACAGTTGAGTACAGAGGCCCCAGCAAGGTCCTGGCTTCTGAAGGCACAAGGGCTAGGTCTGGGAACTGACGGACAGTGGGGGTAGGGCAGGTGAGATGCTTCTGCTCCTTCCTATCCTGGGGTGGTCCAGGGGTGATGAGGTGAACAGCACAAGTACCAGGGCCAACCTGCAGGCTGGCTCCTGGTCTGTGCATCTATGTCCTGGCCCCTTGCTTCGAAGCAGTAAGCAGGGCCTCTGAACTAGTTTCTGAGTTACCCCTGATTTTTCAGATGAGGCAGTGGAGACCCTGGTAAGGTAAGGCACTATTCCACCCCCACCTTCCACCACAGCTCTAAGTGAGCTGGTAATGACGAGTGGGAATGCAGAGCTCCTCCCAACTGTCCAGGCCTGTTGGCCCATGGGGCCCTGTTTTCTGTTCCAAGCCAGGTACCACGATCAGAAGTCCACAAGGCCATGAGGCCCAGGCGGGACTGGGTCCAGGTGCCAGGGCTCTGGACCACCTCCGGGTGGGTTGTGAGGGGCTCTCTCTCAGGGTTTGCTGAGTGGTCCTGAGATGTGTCTATGTGGCCTTTCACAGTGTGAAGACCGAGGGCAAATGGCTCAGCGTGAGCACAATTCCTATTGCAAAGCCCTGGCACACTCACCACCGACCTCATGTGAGCCCCCAGCAGCCCTGGGTGGGAGGCAACCAGGTGTCTTACCCTCTTGGACACCTTCTGCTCAGAAGTAGCAGAGTAGGCAGAGGAGTTGAGCTTTTAGTCTCTTTCCAAGGCAGAGCTATCACTGTGCCTTTCCAAAGAGGACAAGGCTCTTGGCTCCCCTGCCCCCGAAACAATCTAGCCACAGAGCCTGCTCATGGCAGATCCTGTTGATAACACCCAGCAGTGCTTGATTTGGCGCCTTCGGTCTGAGCAGCTACCTTCCCAGTGGCCCTTCAGGAGACTACCTGGTGCCCAGCACACACTCATCACAAGTAACCGGTGAGCCTCCTGGTCTGGGCGTCAGGGTGAGCCAGGCTCTGGGTCTTGGTTTTCTCATCTACAAAATGGACACAGGAAAAACTAGCTGATCTCAGATTCCTTATTCCCGCGGCCTGCAATCAACTCGCAGAGCACCCTGGCCCCAGGCCATTTACTAACAATCACACCCTCTCTAGCAGAAAGAGGGTGGGCCAGGCCAGCCTTAGGTGCCTCTCTTAGTCTCTTCACTCACAGCGAAATCAGAAAACTAAGTATCGTCCCTCAGCCGGCAGAAGCCCTTAAAGAGAGTGAAGATTATGGATGGGGAAACTGAGGCCCCAAGTCATCGCTGTCACTCGGCTGGGCTCTGCCCGAGTTCCCTTCCACCGCGGACTCTGCCGGCCGCGTCGATGGCGGACGGCGACTCGACAGCCCTACCTGGCACAGGTGCCCAGCTCGCGGGACGGGCGTAGGTCCGGCGGGCTCGGGTCGCGGGCTCCCTCCGGTGGGCAGCGCAGGCCTGGCCGGGCTGGGGAGCGGACGCGGGGCGCGGGGCGCGGTGGGGAGCGCGCGGGTCGGCGAGGAGGCGCGGACTGGGCTCAGCCCGCAGGAGAACAAACAGGTTTTCTCCTGCGCCCAGAGCCTCGCCCCTCGCCCCTCCTCTCGGCCGGCCCCGAAGCTCTGCCCTCTCCTGGGGTAGGTAGATGCGCCTGGCACATTCCGGACATTCCCCTGCCAGGGTCCTCGGCCCGCAGGCCGCTTCCCGGCCCCGCCCCCCGGGGCCGCTGGAGAAATCAAGGCCGGGGCTCCCCGCCCCGAGCCCAGAGCGAGCTCCCGAAGGCTCGGCCGCGGTGGAAAACTTCCAGGCAAATTCCTCCGCGCTCGCCGCCCCCGAGCTGGGAAGGCGCCGCCACGTGAAGGGCCCAGGCTGCCCAGTTGCTCCCAAGCCCGCTCCCGTCCCGATCTGGCCCCGTTCAGGGCGATGACTTGCGCAGATGCTGTGGGTTCATTCTGTGGAGAGCTACTGTTCCCTAGATCCATTTTACAGATGGAGATACCAGACAGGGGTGGGGAGGCGGACTGGTGGCTGTCGGCTCAGATCATGCAGAAAGTCCCAGAGGCTGGAAAGGAGAAGAAAGGCAGAGAGCCTACTACCCGGCGGCGCCTGAGTTCTCACGCTGGGAAACCCTCCTGGGAAACTTGGGGTTCCAAAGGCACTGCAGCGAACACCCTGTCCGCCTAGCCAGGGCACTCCCACAAACTCAGTTGGGAGACACAGCCAGATCCTGAGGTCCAGTGCGGTTTCATGAGTGTCATTCATTCATTCCTGCTTTTTGAGTACTTGTGTCATTGTTATGCTTGCTGAGTACTGGTGACAGTGAAGGCACTGGGCTAGGGGCTAGGATGGACTGAGTGTCAGAAGAAGCCCCTACCCTTACCTGTGGGGCTTCTCTCTCCAAGAGACCACACAGATTTGGCCAGAAGATGGTCTATGAGGATGAGAGCATCCAAACCATGGAGCAACGGGTTCTCCTTCAACAAACAGTGCTGAATCTAGGTCCCAAGGGTCTTCCAATCCATCCACTTCTCTCCACGCCCACTGCCGCCACCCTAGTCCAAACCTCTTCATTGTTTTCCCTGCCTCTGGTCTTGCCTTCCTTCCCATCCAGTCTCCACACAGAAGTCAGTCAAGGACTTTGCACATGGCTCCAAAGCTGCCTGTAGCTCTCTGATGGCTTCCCATCGCTCTCAAGATAAAAGGCAACCTCTTTAAGGGGCTCAAGGATTTGGCTGCAGACCCAGCCACTCTCTTCCCTTGGTTCAATATGTTTCAGCAACACTCACCTTCCGCTTTCTGAATACATCCTGTCTCCTTGACGCTTTTACTCCTGGTGCTCAGACTCCCTAGAATGTCTTTGGTCCCCTTGTCTGCTTAGTGAGCACTTAGTCATTGTTCAAAACTTTCCTCAAGTGTTTGTAAATTCTCTCCTGACTCCACAGGTCACCCAGGTAAGTAGATCACTTCCTTGTCCATGCTTCCCCAGTTCCCTCTGACTGCATCAATCAAGCATAGTGGCTGTCACCTTTTATTGTTCTAGATGGTGAGCTTGGGGAAGGCAGAGCCCTGTCTGAGTCATCACTGGGACATGGAAGCCAATATGGGGGGTTGGGGAGGATTGGGAGGTGATCGACACTCAGGAAGCTGTCCTTGCTCTTCTCTGGCTTTATCAGGTAGAGAGGAAGCAGCCCTATATCTGAGTGAATATATGTGTGGGGTGTGGGAGTAGGGATTATATCTAAAGTATAAAGTCACTTCAGCTCATCTGTGTCTCTTGCCAACAAATGTTTCTCTGCTTCCAGTCTGGGAACCAGCATCTAATACTTCCCTGCCCCTGATCTCAGGTTGCTGGTCACCATGGATCTGACTTGGCATCCTAGCTCCTAAAGATGATACTCACTATATGTCCTTAGATATGTCTCACCCCCTCTCTGGGCCCCCTTACCCTTCCAGAGCCCCTTACTTAAGAGGTAGAAGGTAGAGGTCACAGGGATGCAGTAGATATAAGGGTGAGAAGGAGGGTGGCCCCCCTCTCGAAGGCCACCAGTAGGAAATGCAAAGCTCACTCCAGAGAGCACAAGCGAGAGTGGTGTCCAAAGCCAACAATGGCCAGTGAGCAAGGGCTGCCTGGGGCTGGGTTGCCCCAGGGCCTCACAGCTCTTCCTACATACCAGGTGATTCAGCCCCCACTGGGTCAGTCCCGCCATGACAGCACCAGCCAGAGGGATTGGCCTTTCCTTAACTCCTCCCTCCTTGCCAGGCTGCCAGGCCCTGCAGCTGATCTTGCCTGCAAACAAGTTTGACTCGAAAGGTGACTGCCTTGCCCTACCTTGCCCTGCCCTGCCCACCTGCTCACTGCCCCAACGGAGCCCCCCCCCCACCCCTGCCAGGGCAACCTCCAGCCATCTCACCGAGGCTTCAAACTTCACCCTTGCCAACTTCATCAGCCTCCTCTTTGACTCCTCTGCTCTCCTTGCTCTTGGGCAGACACACCGAGTGCTCTTGTCCCACCAGGGCCCTGGACAAGATGTCTCCTTGCTGGTGAACTGCCATCCATTCTTAGCCAGAACACTGGGTCCTTCGTGAACTTCCCCTTGGATTAGAGCTGGAGGGCCAAGACTCTGGTGGCTCCTGGTTGCGACTGGGCTCTACCCTTGCCTGGCTTGAGCTTGGCCCTGTCCCTTTCTACTCTCAGCTCCTCTTGTGCCTTGACCACCATCTCTAGCTCCAAGGCTGACCAGCCCTCCAGGCTCTGGCAGAGTCCTCCTGGAGTGCCCCAGCTCAAGGAGTCTCCCCACAACAAGACCTTGCTCTGAGGGTAAGAGTGCTGCCTCTAACACTGATGGGCTGGAAGGTGCAGCCAGTCTGGGCTGCCTGAAAGAGGCAGTAGTGGGCAAGTGGTGACCCCCTATGCTGAGGGGAGCCAGGAACCAGGAGCAGGCAATGGAGGCGAGTTCTTTGGGAAGCAAGCAGATGACAGGGGGACAGGCGGCAGTCTGGAAGGAAGTAGCCAGCAGGGCTTATCAGCTCCAGGAAGGCCCCATTCAGGTCTCTAGGGCTTGGAACAAAACCCAGGCAAGCCAGTCTAGCCCAAGATTTCCCAGGTTAGGGAGGGGGACAACGGGTAGGGCCTGACAGTTTTCAGGCTGAGGTTGAACCTGAACACAACCAAAACCAGCCCAGGCAGAGTGTCCTCACACCGGAGGGTGCTGGAGACCCATGCTGGATCCAAACCCTGCCATGGTGCAGATGGGGAAACAGGTCCAGAGAGGGATGGACTGTAGCCCACAGGGGCCACACAGCCATTCTGAGGCAGAAATAGGACTAAAACCTGGGCCCCAGTTGCTGTGGATGGAACCCTCATCCAGTTGGGGTTCTCAGGTTCACATGTGAGGAGGGCTGGGCTCCTGTTTGCACCCTAATCCCCCCTGCCCTCCCTCTTTCTAGGGCCTGCCTTGACACCTCATCCTCCTAAGCTCTTCAACCAGTTTCCACTTGTTGGGTGACTCCACTGGCTCCAAGCAGGGTGGGTCCCCTCATGACAGGGGTCCCCAGGCGTGGTTGTAGCCACAGTGGCCCCTATGGAGCCCCAAACCTTCAGGCCCGGCCTCAGAGTCTATAACCAGCTCTCAATGTGGCTAGGAGCAAGACCCTGCCTTCTGGGTATTGCCTGTGAGGCCCCTGCACTGCCCTCAACCTGCACTGCTGGCTTAGGAACTGGACCCCTCCAGTGTGTGACATACACACTTATTCTTAATCATCAAATGCCCCCCTTTAGGACCTCCTTTCCCCACCACACTGCCACCCGCACCCAGATCTGGTGGGGAAGGCAGACCAGTTCAGGTTCACAGTGCGGAATCCACACCCAAGCAGTCCCTGCCCTGTGGACAGTGCCCCCACCTCTGGGAGCAGAGAGATTGTACAGGCAGGCCTCCTCAGCCGCGTGCACATCTCCCACCCTTGCAGGCTGAACTCCCCTGCTGCCTTTTGAAACTACTACTTTAAAGAAGCCCAGGAAACACTTGGCAATCGGTCTTGGCCTCTGTGACCTGATGCCCGGAACACAGACTGCCTTTTGTCTCTGGTTGTGAAGCAGCCCCGGGCCAGGCCTCCAGAGCACGAGTGCATGAGCTGAGCCAAGGCCTCGCTGGCAGATAATCCCCACATGCCCTAAAGAATGGCTTTTGGCTGCTTTAAAAATCATCCACAGATCGGAAAAAGAATGTTCTAATTGGAAAACCTTCCCGCCATGGTTTTCCGGAGTTTTAGTAGTTGGCCGGCAAGGAGGCTCCTGGGAGGAGGAGGAAGGGAAGTTAGGAGGAGGAGACAGTGGGCGGGCTGCCCAGCACCCCCTCGTCCCCAGAGCTCAGCCGCTGTCAGCAAGGGGCCATGCCTGAGGGATCTGGGGGCTGCCTGGTCCTCCTGGGCTGGGGCCCAAGCCCTGCTCCCCCCCAGAGGCTCCACTGCTGCCCCAGAAGCAGCCCAGGTCCCTGGACTATCTGGCAGGCCTGGTGCCCACTGAGCGTGGTGATCACAGGCCAAGAAGAGGAAAGATGTGAAAGCTATCACCTGCTCAAGAAACAGGAAGGTTCCCTCCACCTGAGTGGGGCCCTGGGCTGGGAGACCTAGCGGGGCATGCAGGATGCACAGGAAAAGTGCCTCCGGAATAGCTGGATCCATCTAGCAAGGGAGGATGCTCCCGCTCAGGGGCTTTGCTAAGCCTGGCTTGGCTAAACCGCTAGTGGGAGGAGCTGAGGCCCCAGCAACCTGAAGGTCTGTCGAGCTCCAGGAGTTGCTGATTTGTTCCTACACTAGGGGCCGTGCCCACCTGGGAAGGGGAAATGCAGGAGAGCCAAGTTACTGTGACTCACCTTAGTTTTTCCAGAAACCTCCCTGGGTGCTTAGCTGCCTTGATTTCCTCAAGGGGAGCAGCCTTCGAGAGATTGGGGGTGGAGGGGGACAGTTCAGCGGCCTCCTCGTCCATCTGGACAGACCACCCTCTCCTCGTGGAGGAAAGGGAATTACAGCAGCTTGAACTTGGAGACTATGAACTTGCCACATGGCTTTAGGCTCCTTGGTATTGTACCCTCCTTCATGCCCCTTTCTTCCCCCCTTGTGACCTTTAGGACTGCTGCTCCCACACTAGCATACCTCTAGAGCTCCACTGGCTACTCGTGATTATTTCAATTTAAATGTATTACAGCAGGATAAAATTGAAGCTTTAGTTCCTCAGTCACAAGAGTCACATTTAGCCCCATGTGGCCATGGGCTCCTGTAACAGACAGCACAGGTAGACAAGAGTTCATCCCTGCAGCAAGTTCTGTCGTACATCAGCAGTCTAGCCGCATCACTTCTCCTTAAAAGGAAGCTCTCAGCTTCCCCCTTAACTGAGCCTGGGGTCCCTCTACTAAGTGAGGTCCCCCCACAACCTCAGCCAAGGGAGGCATTCTCTTCTCCCACACGCCACTTACTTGGAGTAGACTAGTCTGTCTTTAGATGAACACCTCTCCTCCTTTGAGGCTCAGGCGAATATTCAGGCAAGTGTTTGAACAGGACACATTGTTCTTTTCCACCCAGATCTCACTGCATGTGAGAAGGTGACTGGGAAAATTGGAAGGGGGTGCAATGATGTGGAGCAGTGAGTGTGGGACTTCAGCATCCCTGCCAGCGGACCATCCTCCTCAGGCCTCCCAGTTCTTCAACCCCAACATCGCTGAAGAACCTGTCAAGTCCACTGCAGCTGCGTCTTCCCACAGGGGCAACCTACATCTTGTTATCATCTCTGAAGCCTGTATTGCAAGGCTTCCACTTTCTGACCCCTGTTTCCTCTCTGTCCAGGGGGCTTGTTCACATTAGTTCTACTTCCTGATGAGACATATAGTCATGTCTCTTTCTGGCTCATGGGGATCTCCTGTCTGTTGGTCTGCTTTCTTCCCATCCATTAGCTCTTTCCTCCCTTCCTGGCCCTCTCTATCCAGCATAGAGTCAATGGCCCATCAGTTTAACACCTCTTTTGTTAACATCTGAATTTTCCTTGCTCCACAGACCCTCTGTCACCTTTACTTGACACTCAGATCTGGACAAATCTAAACATCTGCTTTCTTCCTGTCCTCCTCAAGGTGATGAAGGTGCTGGCAAAGGTCACATAACTGTAGAATGGTGCCAATATCCATTTCTGGATCGTAATCCTTCTCACCTCTGCGAGGACTTCCGTCTTTGTAATTGTCCCTTTCTTTTCTGCATCATAAGAAGGTCCACTTTATTTGGAGCATATCCATCAATGTTAAAAAAAAAAAAAAAAGAAGAAGGAAAGTCGTCTCACTTGACCCTGCTCTTAGCTCCACTTAGTGTCTCTTTTCTCTGCTCCTCTACTGAGCAAAACTCCACGGAAGAGTTGTCTACACGGGCTGTCTCTGCTTCTCATTCCCTCATAAACCCATTACCATCAGGATTTCAACCCTACTGCTTCCTTAAAATCGTTCTTGTTAAGGTTATCAGTGATTCTCCATGTTTCCAAACCCAGTGCTCACATCTCTGCCTTCCCTTAACCTCTTAACCACAGTTGATCACTCCTTCATGCCAGAAAAACATGCATCCCTTGGTTTCCCTGACTCTCCACTTCCCCAAGTGTATTGAAGGTTAGGAGCACAAACTCTGGAACTGGACTGTGTGAGTACAAATCCTGGCTGTGCCAGTTAATAGCTGTGTGACCTTGAGCAAGTCACTTGCCACCTCTAGGTTTTCACCTGTTTGAAGGAGGTAAGAATACCAGCATCTACCTCTTGGGGTCGTTGTGAAGGTTACATTGGTAAGAGAGTGCTGAGAATAGAGCTTGTTACATTGAGAGACACTCACCACATGGATGTTGATGGGGTTTGAGACATGCTACCAGCAAACATGGCATGTTGAATATTTTAAGATGATGGAGTTTGAGAAAATGGCAGAAACAAGAAGGTCTCTCTGACCTTCCCTACACTCCCACCTTTCTCCTGGAAGCAGTTCATAAGACTCTCAGGTGAGAGGTGCCCTCCTGATACCAGGACAAAAGGAGTGTCCTTATCTCTAAGACAGGGATAAGGCCAAGAAGAATCCGAACAAAGAGGCCTTGCTAAGTTCCCCTGAATTTACTGCACTTTGCTCAAAACTCTTCATCCTATCTTTGGCTTTGCATGACTTTCCGTTCCTCATTAAACCTAGAAAAAAAAAAAAAAACAGAATTAACCATTTCTTCAGGTCTTCATTTTCTTATGAAGGCTCTCAACTTTATGTTAAATAAATGGGTACTCCTTTCTCTTGTCAGTCTAATTTTCAGATCTAGCCAGGGACTCCTACAATGTCCAAGGGTTGACTGAAACTAAACACATCAAATAAAACTCCACACCCCTCAAACTTCTCTTCTCTTAGGTCTTCCCCATCAGTGGCACCTCGCAGCTGTGCATGCCCAAAGGCCCAGGCCCCTGGCCCTCATCTCCTACATCCAATCAATCAGCAAGTCCTTATTATGGCTCTACTTCCAAAATATACCCAGAGCCTGATCACTTCTTCCCGCTTCCATTGCCACCACTCTCCTAGTCCAAGACATCACCCTTGATCCCCCTGCCCCCACCACGGTCTTCTGGCTTCCACTCTTGCCCCATTACATCTATTGTCCCCCTGTATTGTCAGTCTGGTGACTTCACTCACCCAGCTGTCCAAGCTGGAAATCGGGGTACCCTCTGAGACTCCTCTTTCCCTGTCACCCTCCAGGTCTGATGCCTGTTGTGGTTCCAGCTTCTTCTCCCAACTTCCAAGCTCCAGATTCCCATCATACTGGACTTCTTGCTGATCCTCACAGAAACCTTGTTCTCTGTCTCCAAGCCTTGGTCTCCAAGCCTTGGTGTTGACTGAGGTCCCCCTGCCCTGGTTAACTCCTACTCCGCACACACCTCTAGCAGGAAGTTGTCCCTAACCATGAAGACCAGTCAAGTGTCTCTTCCTGGGCTGCCCTTCAGCTCCAGCACTCATTACCCTACAGAATCACTGTCTTCTGTCTCCTCCCTTCCCCTTGGATATAGGAAACATGTCTCATGTTTGCCTGCTCACTCAAGCACTGGTAGGGCTTCTGAGTGGTCACACACGAAATATTTGCCAAATGAATGAAAGAAGGAATAAAAGTTCATGTCAAATGTGGTATGTTATCAAACAATACACTGACTTTTCAAATCAGGGATTAAAACTGTATCACTCAGTAGATGACATTGGAACTACTAGTCATGTGGAAAAACAAGCTGGATTTCCTACTTCAAAATCTGCACTGAAATAAACTCCAGATGGCTCAGAAATTTCATGTAAAAAAAAAAAGAAAGAAACCATAAAAGTACTAGAAGGAATCCTGGGATGGGTACAGCCTTTCTAAGTATGTCATGAAAACCAGGAACCATAAAAGAAAAGAGAGAAATTAAAAACTTCTGTATGCCAAAACCCATCATAACTGTCATTAGACAAATGACAAACAGGGAAGACTTATTTGAACTGCATGTGACAGCAAAAGACTTAATCTTCCAAAAATAAAAAAAGGGCTCCTTTCAAAGCCAGCAATAGGAAACATAGGCCAGCAAAGAAGGGAACAGACAATTCACAAAACAAGGTTTGCGGGAGCCCCATTAACATGTGAAGGAAATGAAAATACAGTCTCAGAGAAGTTAAAGTTACATTGGATCTGCAAAACCCAGGGCTATCTGAGATGTGGGGAAATTGTCACCCTTAGCCTCAAGGGTCCTAGAGGTGGGAGGATGAATTTTAACTTTTGTAGAAATATGTAACAAGAACTATGAGGACTCCCTTTGACCTAGCAATACCAGCATTCAAAAATTCTTTTTGGGAATTCCCTGGCAGTCCAGTGGTTAGGACTCTGTGCTGCCACTGCAGGGGACATGGGTTCGATCCCTGGTCAGGGAACTAAGATCCTGCAAACCACTTGGTGTGGCCAAAACAAACAAACCAAAAATTGAATCACCATGCTGTATGCCTCAAACTAACACGACACTGTAAATCAACTCTGCTTCAATAAGCTTACTTTTCAAAAATTAAAAACATCTTTTTATCATCTGATACCTATAAAGTGGTATATATGTATATTATATAAAATGTGATGGATATAAACATCTGCCAACCACCCAGCACCATTATCTATGACTTTTGTCCTGATACTCAGGATGACCTGTCCTGGCTTGGGCCTTTGACCCCATCTCCTACCACCTACTCTGGCCTGCTAAGAGGTTTTTTCTACCTTTTTCTTGGGTCATCAGTTATTTCCACTTGGTTGGATCATTTGATCAAAATGCAAGCTACTCTTCATTTATTTCCCTCCTCCATTTCTCAGTAGCAAACATGAAGAGAAGAACCTACACTTTCTCTTACTCCTCTTCTTTCCTTCTATCTTATGGACAGCACTTAACAGAAATGTCTCTTTTTAAAACTAGTGCTCTCCATCTTGCTATATCCAGTGGCCAACTTTCGTTCTAATTTTACTGGATATGTTAGCATCATTGGATACAGGAATCACTCCTTCTGGAAACACTTTACTCTTAATTGACACTTTCTCATTGTCTCCACTCTTTCCAACCTCCTCACTTTGGAAGTTACCAGGACTCAGTCCTTGGAACTCTTCTCAATGATATTCTTTTTTATGGTGATTTCTATTCATCTTGCCATCTTGTGTCTTTAAACACCATCGGAAGGCTGATAACTCCCAAACTTACATTTCCAACTCAGGACTTTCCCCTCAATTTCAGATTCCTATATCCCAAGGTCTATTCAATGCACATTGATTAGGCATTGTATTTGGTGACCCAAATCAAACTCCTTTTCAGCCCTTCCAAACCTGTTCCTCCCACAGCTGTCCCCACCAAAGTTGGGGTTACCGAGATTTGACCACTTCTTCTCATCTCTACTATTTGGTGGGCTTCTGATTGTTGTGCCATTAAGAACAAGGCTGCTCTGGAATTCTTGTACACATCTCCTGACCACATGGACAAGAGATTCGTGAGGTGAGTGGTTCTCAGACTTCTGTGGGCTTCAGAATCCCCTGGAGGGCTTGTTAAAATGAAGAGAGCTGGACCTCACCCCTAGAGATCCCAGTTTGGTTAAGAGTGCATTGGCATTTCTAACAAGATCCAAGGTGATGCTCATGTTATATAAATGAAAGTGTTAGTCGCTCAGTCATGTCTGACTTTTTGCAACCCCATGGACTGTAGCCTGCCAGGCTCCTCTGTCCATGGAATTTTCAAGGCAAGAATACTGGAGTGGGTAGCCATTCCCTTCTCCAGGGGATCTTTCTGACCCAGGGATCAAACTAGGGTCTCCCACATTGCAGGTGGACTCTACCATCTGAGCCACCAGAGAAGCCCAATGCTCATGCTACTGGTGGGGAAATCACACTTGGATATTCAGAGCTCTAGGGTATATTATACCCAAGAGTAGAAATGCTGGGTCCTAGGATATGGGCATGTTTGACCTCACAATAGAACAGTGATTTTCCTTTGGGTCAGCAGTGGGCGAGAGCACCCAGTGCTCCACGTTCTGGCCAAGACTTGACGTGGTCAGAGGCCTTACGGTTGCCAATGCAATGGATGCAGAGGTGTTACTGTTGCCAATACAATGGTTTTGAGTTACTGGCATTTATCTTCAGGTGGCAATTGCGTGTAGTTGAGAGAGAGAACATGAGTACAAGTACACTTATTGCAACATTATTTTTTATATTAAAAAGCTGGTAACAATGTAGGTTTCCATCCATATGTACATTCAAAGTTTATAACAGGATAATATGAAGCTGATTGAGATGATGATTATAGGTCTCTAGATATGAACATGGAAAATGTCTATATTGTTGATCAAGAGAGAGAAAGCAGCTTCCATGAGGTACATGAGAGCGTGTATAGTGCGAGTTCATTTCTATAAAATTGTTTGAATGCATTGAGAAACACCTTGGAAACACTTGGTATGTCTAGGAGATGGATTTTGAGTTACCTTGACTTTCTTTTTTTGTGTGTATTTTCTGCAATGCTTGATTTATTTTAAAATATGCATCTTCCTTTTGTTTAAAAAAGTGATTTTCAACTAGTGCATCATTATATTTCTGTTTGTATATGCCATAAAGTATCTAGAAGGTTTCACATGAAAATGATCAGAACGGCTTCCTCTAGGCAGTGGGTTTGTGTGGGCTGAGTGGGAATGTACTTTAAGTTTTCTTTTTATTCCATTCTGTACTCTTTGAATTTTTATGGCAGTGCATTACTTTCATAATTAAAAAAAAACCACACTAATAAAAACAAAAAAGAAAAGAGATCTATTCTTACCACACAAGCAAACCCTGCCAGCCCCTGCCTCTACCAGCCCAGCCCAGCCCACCTAGCCATGCTGATGCCCCAGTGACTTCACAAGGAGCCCACTCAAGTTGTGCCAGGCTGCCTCTGGCCCAAGAACTTTCAAGATGTGGGGCCAGGGCCAGCTGGTGGGCTGCCCAGGAGAGATTTCCTCTTTCTGGGTGCTGCCTTGAGGCCAGCCATGTATCACTTCCAGAAAGTGTATTTCTGTGGACTCCCCCACCATATGTGTTGGAAGGACAGGAAAGCCCCTCAGAGGGCCCACAGAGAAACCATTAACACAGCCAAGGAAGTGAGTGACTGTCGAGGCATGGAGACAAGCTCCAATAGTGAACAGCCTGTGTCTCTACTGAAATGCTTTTCAGTCTATAAAGGTCAGACTGAGGAAGAAATAATGTCTACAAGATGAGAACGGCGTAGAAACATTGAACATGGGAGCATCTACAACACACTTGGATGGCAGAATCAGGGGTCACTTGGAATGAAGAATGAATTAATTTGATCTAAAACAAAAAGATCCTCTGGAGAAAGGAATGGCTACCCACTCCAGTATTCTTGCCTGGGAAAAGCCATGGACGGAGGAGCCTGGAGGGCTACAGTTCATGGTGTTGCAAAGAGTTGGACACGACTGAGAGAATAACACTTTCAAAACAAAAAAAGACTTCACACAGCAGGGACTGGATGAACAATGGATGCTTTCACCTCACGGTAGCTCCTCTGAGCTGTTGGCGACCGCCTTGGCAACACACGTGGTTCAGGTTCTTCCTGAACCACATCATGTGGCAGTCACATGGTTTGCCTCTGCCTCCCCCATGGCCCATGAGCTCTAGAAAGGAGAAACTGGCTTCCATTCATAACCCTCCTCTTCACGACAGGCACAGGGCACTACTAAGTACTCAGTAAGTGTTGGGTCAACAGAATGGGATCACCTCCAGTACAGCAACAAAATGCAGATACCACTTTGCAAACACTCATTTTCAAAATTCAAAGCAGAGTCACAGCTGGATGTGTCCCAGCATCACGGTCCCACCATCAGGGAGTGGCTTGGCAGAGGCAGCACTCTCTTGAACATATCCTACCTCTGTAATAGAACAGCCATACAGCACACAAACTGTGTGGGAGTTCACTGTGCCCCTCCCCTCCCCTCCCCCACCTGGGACGGCCTCAGCAGTCCTTGCATGATGACTGCTTTTGGCCACTCTTAACACTTGTGTGAAAGAAAGTGAAGTCTCTCAGTCGTGTCCAACTTTTTGCGACCCTATGGACTGTAGCCCACCAGCCTCCTATGTCCATGGGGATTCTCCAGGCAAGAATATTGGAGTGGGTTGCCATTTCCTTCTCCAGGGGATCTTCCCAAGCCAGGGATCGAACCCAACAGTTGTGTGAGAACAGTACTTGTTCACAAGTAGAAGCTGAGTAAATACTTGGTGTGTTTAGAAAACAGGTTAGATTGTGCTTTTTAAAGGATGGGAAAGGGGAGGGAGGCTCAAGAGGGAGGGGATATATATATATAATTATGACTGATTTGCATTGTTGTGTAGCAGAAACCAACACAACATTGTAAAACAATTTTTATCCAATTAAAAATAAATCAAAAAATTAAAAAGTTACATCTTAAAATTCTCTGCATGAGTTCATCCCAGAAGGTGCTCCCTGAACCTCTTCCCCAACCCTTTCCCTGTGATACAGGACAGGCCTCAGGGGAAGACAAAGCTGCCTAAGAGGCTTAACAAGTCACTGAGTCCTGAGGCGAGAACTAGTGCTGGAGGGAGGAAGATCCACTGGGATGGGTGGGAGCCAATGGGGAGGGGGCAGAGCATTGCTGGGGGCAGGGGCAGGAGTGGGGAAGGGAAAGAGATGGTCCTGGGAAGATGACTGGAGGGAAGCCTGACCTCAAGGAAGGAGGAGGCAGAGGCAGCAGGTGACGTCACGTCTCCCTGGGGTGGTGGAGAGCTCCTTCGGGTCACAGGTCTGGGCCCCTGGAGGCACGCACCCACAATGGACATGGGCTGCTCTGTGGGTGTTTGGAAAAAGACAGACAGAGGGAGAAAGGAAAGGAAGCAGGAACCCTCCTGTCAATAAAATGGCACCATCATCAAGGTTCTTTGAAGTTTGTTCCCTAGAGGTAAAAGTTGGACTCACAGTTTTTTCAAGATGAATGTCTTTATTCTTCTATGATATTCCCCTAGGGGAAAAGGTGGGGGAGGAAGAGGGGGGAGCCTGTGTTCCAGAATAATAGAAGGAACAGAAAGAATCTCAAATGCCAGGAATCAACCATAATGTGGGGATGCAGTGGAGAGGGGGCTGGGAGGGGGGCTCCTGGTCCAGGAACTGGGGGAGGAGGGCAAGAGATCAGGGAAATGGCATGGGCACGCTGCCCTCCCTATGAAATCAAGACTCCACATAAAGCTAAGTAAACGTGGAGTCATGTTTGTCCATCTTCTATTAGCTCATCTTGTGGCCACTTTGATGTAAGTTTGTTGCAGCAGCAGAAACATTCCTATGTGGCTGGGATAGACTTCATCTGATCTTCCCCTGGCCTCACAGCTTCAACAAGGAAGGCCTCTACCAGCCCTGTCCTCCCAGTGTTCAGAGGAGTTGAACTGTTGGGTTCACCCACAAAGAGAGGGGCAAGTGTTTACTGACAGAAGAAGAAATGGGCTGAGCCCAGAGGGAGCTTGGGTTGGGAATGAGAGAGACACATAGAGGGTGCCCACTTGCTTCAGTTACTTGCACACATCGTTTATTCAAGAATTAGAGAAGCCTCATGAAACAATTGAGGAAGGAAGTTGGGGTAGGAATCCACTCTTCAAGAGTGCCCTTCTGAGGGTCAGGGAATGAAACTTGTTTGGGAGGTAGTGAGACTGAGGGCCTGTGGGGCAGCCAAGTGGGGGAAACAAACTGACATGGGATAGTACAGGGCTGGGGCTCAGAGGGACTGTGCAGCGTGGAGGCCAAGCATGTGGGGGCA
This sequence comes from Capricornis sumatraensis, assembly GCF_032405125.1. NCBI lineage: Eukaryota > Metazoa > Chordata > Mammalia > Artiodactyla > Bovidae > Capricornis > Capricornis sumatraensis. Next base: position 59,707,532 of record NC_091092.1, on the reverse strand, counting down.
GAGATAGCTCACAATGGCCACTGGAGGCCACAGAGAACATTGCATCCTCTGGCAGCATAGGAAGGGTTGGGTGTAGACTAACGGAGGCCAGTGAGGAGCCCTGCTCAGCTTAACCAAAAGGGAGCTCCCATGAGGAAACAGTCTGTGAAGATCAGCAGTCACATTTGTCAAGGCTCATCTAGTGGCCAGGAGCAGAATAAGCAAGATAGCCGGAGCAGAGGGGAACAGGATGCCTGCGGCTCTCTCCTGCTTGCTCCCAGGGCTGTTTGCACACGACTGATTTGTTCCCACTAAGAGCTTGAGCTCTTCTACCCCCGGCAGACAACAAAATGTGAGGCATTAAGGGCCCTCAGAGTCTAGGAAAATCCACAAGCTGTGGCAGCCAGGTACCCTCCACTGTCATGTACAAAAGGTACATACAGGCCTTGTCATTGTCACCAGCCACTGCCACAGCCCCTCCCCACCCCTACTCCTCTCCCCTCTTGGGGAAAGAAATAGCAGGGGCTGGCCTGCCCATCCATGACAGGGGACTGACAGTGGACATGCTCCCAAAGAACACTTGAAAGAGCTCACACCTCCCCACTCCATGAAAGAGCCAGTGTCCCTTAATTTTCCTGAAGACAATACAGTGGCAGGAGGGTCTCAGACGAGCCATGGTTTTGGGGAGGCTGCACTGGGTGGGATGCAGGGAGGGGAGAGTCATATCCAGTTTGAGACTGACATTTCAATAAGCAGAAAGAAGACACTTCTGAAACCTGCCCTCTGAGGACAATACTATGATTATCCCCATTTTATAGATGAGGAGACTGAGGTCCAAGTTTGCACAGCTAGTGAGTGTGGGAGCTGGGATTTGAGCCTGGGTTGTCTCCAGGGCCTGGACTCCTAGCTTGCACATCTATCACCTCACTGGGTTCAGATTGGGGAAAAGAAATTCCCTTGGGGAGGGTCTCACCTCCCTTCTTTCTGTCAGTTTCTAAGGAGGCTTTCTTCCTTTGGCCAAAATTAAATTATCTGGATCCTGAAGCTTGTAAATATATGAAACTAATGCAACCTGCTACTTATGCCAGAGTTTAAACATCAATGCAAAATGCCACATTTGAAAGAAAGCATGTGTTTGACTCTTAGCAGGATATTTCTAGAAAGATCAGGGAGTGACTTGAATTTGGGCACCAGCCTCCAGCCAAGTTCTCCATGGTTGTCTGTTTTTGCTGAGGGGGCAGCTCCCTGTGGGTCTGAGCAGGGCAGAGCTGCTGCCCTGGCCCCCAGGTTGCCTGAAAAATGCCCACCCTCCTTCCCCACTGACTGCTGCCAGCACACATTAGGTGTCTCACCTGAGGTCAGAGGAGCTGTGACCCTTTTGGCCCCCTTTAGGCTATGGCCCAGGACACTTAGGTCATTTGGCCAAGGCCACACAGGTGACGAGTGGCTGACTCTGGACAGCAATCTGAGGCACCTAGAACTCTTCAGGAAAGTATCTGCTGGATCCCACGACATTGCCCCAGGAGATACAGCTGCCTGGCTCTGGAAGCCGTCAAAGGCACAGTACACACATATGGACGCAGGTTTGATATTTGACAGATTCTACTTCTCCTCTCAGTGAAAGTGAAAGTCGCTCAGTCGTGTCTGACTCTCTGCAACCACAAGGACTATAGAGTCCATGGGATTCTCCAGGCCAAAACACTGGAGTGGATAGCCTTTCACTTCTCCAGGGGATCTTCCCAATCCAGGGATTGAACCCAGGTCTCCTGCATTGCAAGAGGATTCTTTACCAGCTGAGCCACAAGGGAAGCCCAAGGGCACTGGAGTGGGTAGCCTATCCATTCTCCAGTGGATCTTCCCCACCCAGGAATGGAACCAGGGTCTTCTGCACTGCAGGCGGATTTTTTACTAACTGAGCTATGAGGGCTCAAAGTTTGTCTTAAGAGGAGCCTATCTTGAGCTGCAGGGAACTATGTGCAGAGCTCCTAATTTTTAGCTTAGAGATGAGGTCTGACAATTCACATTTTTAACAACTCCAGAGACACGGGTGTGCTCCAAAGATTGAGAACAGCGGCTCCCAAGGCAGGTGTGCAGGTGGCCTGGGGAAATCTCAGGAAGTGATCCAGGCTAGCTCGTCAGGCTTAGGTCCTGGGGCATGAAGGTCACTGAAGGATGTGCACTGATTTCAAATTCATTTCATTAGAAAGTTTGACTGTTGGTGTGCTGCTTACTCCTCAAATTGAATTTCATCATTTACAGACATATGAGTTGTCCCTGTAAGATGCCAGCATGCTTGGTCAGGATATAGGATTCTTTGACTATGGTCACTTGGCTAATATTTTGCTGAATGTGTATGGGTGTGTCTGTGTGTTTATTGTAAGCAGAATTAGTCTATTTTCCTTTTCCATTCTATTATTAGGGAGTCTTCCTTCTTTTCCTAGTGTCTGGAAAGTATTGTTTTTGTGAGATTGGAATCATTTCTTTGGATGGTTGATAGAGTTCACTACTGAAATCATCTTTGCCTGCAAGTTTTGTGTTGGGGAGGGGCGAGTATATCAGTCAGGGTTCAACCAGAATCAGTAGGAGATGTATAAAGAGATGTAGTGTCAGTAATTGAGGGCTGGCTAGGAAGCCTAGAATCTATAGTGCAGGCTGTGAGGAAGGACAGGCTAGAACTTTCTGGCAGGAGCTGAAGCTCTACTCTTAGGGCTTTTCAATGGATTGAATCAGGCCCACCCAGATTATCCAGGATAATCTCCTTTAAAGTCTACTGATTATGGGCTTTAATCACATTTATAAAATACATTCACAGCAACAACTAGAAGGGTGACTGAGTAACAGGGTACTATAGCCTAGTCAAGTTGGCACATAAAATCAGCCATCATGGGGTGGGGAAACTTTTAAATGCTCATCCCATTGTTAAACAGTTATAAGGCTATTTGGACGTTTCTAAATTGCATTATTTCTATGAATTGTATTTTATTTCAAACTTTCTGTTCTTGCTCATAATTTCTTATTATCGTTTAAAGTTCATAGCATTTATAATTATAGTCTCCATTTCATTCCTGTACCTTCTGTCTTCTTTCTTGATTAATCTCACCAAAGTTTTGCTACTTTTCAAACAATAAAATATTGGTTTTGTTCACCCCCTGTATTGATTGTTTTTCTTTTTCATTAATTTCTGTATCTTCATTCATTCACTTTTTGGGGGGAGGGCAGTTATTTTCTTTTTCTAATTTCTTGAGAGGGATACTTAGCTCATTAATGTTAGTCTTTTCTTTTATAACCACACATATTTGTGGTTAATATTTTCCCCTAAGCACAACCTTGAATGTATCCCACAAATTTTGATATGTAGTATTTTCCCTATCAAAACATTCAGTATATTTTCAACTTTTATTATATTTTGACCTATAGTTATATAGAAGCATGTTGCTTCATTTCCAAACAGGATGTGGGTGAAAATGTCAAGATAGGAATTTGGGAGTAACATTATTCAACTCATAGCCCTTGATAATGGTTTGGATATACTTTTATATCCTCTTTCCCTGGTCCCTACACCCAGCTTCAATAGGGTCAAAGAAATACACATATTCAACTTTAATAGACAAGGTCAAATAGTCTTCTAAAGTTCTTGTACCCATTAAGCCTCCCTCTAGCCATGCATGAGAGTTCTAGTTGCCCTCACATCCTTGACAACATTTGGCATTCTCTGTTTTTTAAAAATTCTAGATCAGTTCAGTTCAGTCACTCAGTCATGTCCAGCTCTTTGTGACCCCATGGACTGTAGCACACCAGGCCTACCTGTCCATCACCAACTCCCAGATCCTATTCAAACTCATGACCATCTAGTCGGTGTTGCCATCCAACCATCTCATCCTCTGTCATCTCTTTCTCCTCCTGCCTTCAATCTTTCCCAGTATCAGGGTCTTTTCCAATGAGTCAGTTCTTCACATCAGGTGGCCAAAATATTGGAGCTTCAGCTTTAGCATCAGTCCTTCCAATGGCTATTCAGGACTGATTTCCTTTAGGACTGATTGGTTGGATCTCCTAGATCTCATAGTTTTAATTTGCGTTTCCTGAGAACTAATGAGACTGACCACCACACAAAACAACGGTGTCTTCTGATGAACAGATATTCTTCATTTGCATGTAGTTTTATCTTTAAAATTTTACAGAGGGTGAATGCAGTATTTGGTGAGAGGATCCTTACAGAAATAATTAAGGAAAAATGAGGTAGTTACAGAGGGTCCTAGTCCAATATGGCTTCTTAAAAGAAGAGGAGATGAGGACCCAGACACACACAGAAGGAAGATCACGTGAGGACACAAGAAGTTGAGTGAGAGAAGCCAGACATGTAAGAGCACATACTGTGTGGTTTCATTTATGTCAAACATAAAAATGGGAAAAACCTAATGTCTGCTACTAGATAGCAAGAGAGGGGTTCCCCTCAGGGAGGTAGTGCCTAGGAGAGGACCTGGCAGACAGGCTTCTGGGGTGCTGGCCAGATTCTGTTTCTTGACCTGGGTGCTTTTGCATAGATAATGTTCTCTATGTGAGCTGACATCAAGCTGCACATTTATGTATGGTCTGCACATTCATTTTAGGTTCTATTTCACTTCTATACAAAGTAAGAAAAACACAAAGGCACCAAACTTGGAGTTTTGGGTTTTATTTTTATTTTTTAATAATCTGAAGGATTGGAAAATAATTAGCAGGAATGGCCTTCCTTTCTTTGTTACTGGACAGCATCAGCTTTTTATTTTTTTTCCACTGATGGTGTCACAGGGCACCCTGTTGGGATACACATGTGAGGGATTGGCAAGAGCAGAACCACCTGGTGCACAGAGCCCCTGGTTGTTGGGTGGGGAATAAAAGGGAGCCTGCATGGAGTCAGGGAGACCTGGTTAATCCATGGCAGAGTCCAAGTTAGGACTCCAGCCCCATCCTGGACTCCATGTATCACAGCATGCCCCCTGTCTAGTCCTCGGGGCCCTCAGTGCAGTGGGGACAGTGCCAGCCCTACCACTCCTTGCGTCCAGTGGGCCTTGGTCTGAGTTTCTCCCCACTGTGACTTGTGGTAGGCTCCTGACTCACAGCCTCACAAGCAGCTACTTGCCCAGCTCAAGCACTGCTTGCCGCTGAGGTTGTGAATATAAAGGTCAGGGGAATTCTCTTTGGGCTCTACAAGTCAGGAGGTGCAGAGGCCCTGAGGGTCGCAGAGGCCTACAGGGCAATCCTGTGGGATACTTGAAGGTACGTGTGAGTGTCTGCAGGCTATAAGACATTTCAGGGCTGTGTGGTCCTCTCTCTCTCTCTCCCTCACAGACACAGACACACACACACACATGCTTAATCACAGAAACCATTAGGGTCACCCGTGCTTGATTGGCTAAGCGTGCCCACAGCTGGCTGTTTTCTGAAGCCCGTGGAGCTGAGCGGGGAATGGGGCCTCCCAGACTGCTGCTCTGGGGATGGTTGTGAAAGGCACAACATGTTACCACAAGATGAAGCTCACAGCTCAGCAGTCACCAGACTTCGCTTGTGGCTAGATCCGGGCACACAATGGAGATGATGTCACTAGAGCTTCACGTTATTTCATCCAATTAACTGAGAGTTAATTAGTATGTCCGGAGTGCTTTGAAGCTGAAGGGCGCTGTTTATTCACGACTGGGGTGGAAGCAGTGAGCTGAGAGGCAGCACCAGGAGCATGGACAGTGGCATGGGAATATGGGCCAGGTTTCTGCCCGACTGGCTGTGAGGTTACTAGGAGACAGGTGTCAAAGTATTTGTAGGAGTGTTCTGAAGCTGCCACAATAAAGTGCCACCCATGGTGGGAGTAAGAGGGGAGCTTAAAACAACAGACATTTATCTTCTCAAAGTTCTGGAGGCCAGAAATCTGACATCAATGTATATGCTGGGCCATGCTCCTTCAGAAACCTCTTGGAGAGAATCCTTCCCACGTCTTCCAGCTTCTGGTGGCCCCAGGCTTTCCTTGGCTTGTGGCTGCATCCCTCCCACCCTCTGCCTCCATATCCACATGGCAGTCTGTGTCTCTCCTCTCCTCATTAGGGCATCATCTTATTGCATTAGGGTCCCCCTGAATGCCCTCATCTCAACCTGCCCTACCAAGACCCCATTGCCATGTCAGGTCATGTTCAGAGGTACTGGAGGTTAGGGAGGAACACAGTGGCCCTTGAGTGCTTCATTCTTATGACTTTCCCTCCCTTGCTACTTCCCTCAGCATAGGCTTCTACAAGGAGCTGGACAGAAGACTCTAGGAGGGGATTATCATTGTAATAGGTATTCTTTCATGAAAAGGCTTTTCTTCTTAGACCAATCTCAACCATCCCTGAGTGTTGGCCCCTTATCTGAGCAATGAAGGGGCTGACCTAGGTGCCCTCACTCAGTTACAGATCCTAGAGGAGAAAGCTTGGCCAACTGGGTGCTGGAGTCTGGCCCCAGAAGACTGCTACACGGAGCCTGGCTCTTCCCAGGCAGTCCTAGGCCAACTAGGATTCATGAAACATGGTCCTGGAGAATTTCCTCAGCCCTGGGTCATGCCTGTTTTCTCATTACTGTGTTGCTTGGTTTTCATGCCTGTGGCCTCCTACAGCAGAGGCCTCCTCTGGCTGATACCCCAGGAAGTTTCTGCCTCCCCTTCAGTTCCATTTAGCTCAGCTCTATGGAGCACTCATGCTGAGGTGGGGAGAGGTAGGCTCCATGGGGCTGGCACGACAGGGGTCACAGGGAGCTTCTGAGCAGGCCCTGTCTTGGAGGACTCTTTAGTCTAGGGGGACACAGGGAGAAGAGCCAGGAATCTTGGGCTAGAGCCATTGGTGGAGGAAGCAGGCACAGGGGGAGCTTCAGTTGGCCAGGCTGCTGGCCCAGAAGAGACTTGTAGGAGTTAGCCAGCAAAGGGGACAGGAGGCATTCCAGGGAGGGGCCCTTACATGCTGCCATGGGTCTCCCAGTCCAGGGAGAGTCAATCTAAAGATGCTTGGCTGTAGATGTCAGAAGTTCTCTTGGGACCCTCCACACTGAAAACAGCCACTCAACATTCAGCAGTCTGAGCCAGAACTGGATTTGGAATAGGGAGTAATGTGGCAGTCATGTTAACAGGACAGGGACCTCTGGAGCCCTTGAGCTGCAGTGGCACAGGGCGCCATCTCCCATCTCAGAGCCATGGGACCTTGGGGCTTGTCCCTGCCTCTCTTGCAGGTCCAAGTCTCTACAGGCTTGGTCTCGGTACCACCGGGGCTCATATTGGGAGGCCCCTCAGTTCACTGTGGCTAGATGGCCTTTGGCTGCATGGCCTTAGCTCAGCCTCTGAGCTTCTCTCTCCTGAATACTAATCCCAGCCCCAAAAGGGGCACAGAGAACATGTCCATATCCCAGTCCCTCCCCTACTGGGACATGAGGCACAGCCCCAGGATCAGAGGCCTAGTCCTGGGCCTGGAGGCAGTGCTGAATAAAGACTTGTTCACCTGGGACACTGGATTCTCAGGCCTTTCTGAACCCACCCTACAGATCCACCTACATTTCCCAGCATCTTCTAAGCCAGTGCCGTCATACTTGTGACCTCTGTACAGGTTTGACAACCATCACTTGGTGCCAAACCAGCCCAGTGAATGATCTGAATAGTATTTGGCAGACAGGGCTCCAGGGATCTAGTAGTTTGCTCAAAGCTCTTGGCCCATCAGAGGCAGGTTAGAGTGCTAGGTAGGCAGCCCTTTGGCATTTTACCAAGGGCCTCGCCTCTCTCTCCAAGCTCTGCGGGAGCTGCCGCACCCTGGATTCATGGCTGCTGAGCCTGTCAGGACTTGTCTGCCCTTTGGCCCCCTCTTCCAGATGGAGGCCTGCCACATACCAGGGCCTAGTACCTTCTCTGCTTCAATGGCCTGCTCAGCACCTTCTGTGTGCATCTACCCACAGGGCTTCAACTCTCCCTGGCCACTGTTTAAGTGAGTTGTCTCACTGTCTTGTCCTTGCATTCAGATAGAACCTCACGCTTGACTGGTTTTGGCAAACCTTAGAGGACCAGGACATTCCTGCTCCAGTGACCATCAGGCCATAGTAATCCTTTTTGGAATCCCATGTACCTCATTAGCTACCGTGAAAGGTTGATTGATGGCTCCCAAAGATGTCTACATGTTGGGGAGAAAGAGATGCGGCAATGGAAGCAGAGACCTCCACTTTGAAGATGGAGGAACCAGTTACAGGTCAAAGCTTACAGGCAGCCACTGGAAGCTGAAATAGGCAAGAGAATAGATTTTCCCCCTAGAGCCTCCAAAAGCAACCACCCTGTTGGCACTTTGACTTTGTTTCAGTGTAACTGATGTTGAACTTCCGACTTCTAGAACCCTAAGAGAATAAGTTTGCATTGTTTCAAGCCACAATATGTAAATAAATGAACATAGCTGTGTACCAAGAAAACTGTATTGACCAAAGCAGACAACAAGCAAGACTTGACACTGACTTCACAGTTTGCAGACCTCTGCTCTAGAGGAAAGGAGCATCTGAGTGGGACTCTCTGAGTAAGGGCTCTGTCTTGGTCAATTGTGTATCCCTTTGGACTTAGCAGGGAGTCTGTTAACAGTTTCTGAATTGATGGTCCCCAACCCCTGCCACGCCCCCTCCACCCTATGGAGAAGAAAGCCAATGGCTTGTGCATCTCCTAGCACCTGCTAGACAAGGCATCTTGCAAGAGTTGGGAGATAGGCTGCAGTACAAGACAAAAGGAGGGATACTCTTCTCTCCTTTTCTTCCCTACCTAGGTCCCTCTAGAAAGTTCTCTGGGCTGAAGGAGCTAATGTGAACAAAACTCCTGGGGCTGAGTGAGAGTCAGGCCCAACAAAGGTAAGTCTAATTTGGAGTCCTCTGAAAAGGAAAGATATAAGCATCTGAATGCAGAGTTCCAAAGAATAGCAAGAAGAGATAAGAAAGCCTTCCTCAGCGATCAATGCAAAGAAATAGAGGAAAACAACAGAATGCGAAAGACTAGAGATCTCTTCAAGAAAATTAGAGATACCAAGAGAACATTTCATGCAAAGATGGGCTCAATAAAGGACAGAAATGGTATGCACCTAATAGAAGCAGAAGATATTAAGAAGAGGTGGCAAGAATACATGGAAGAACTGTACAAAAAAGATCTTCACGACCAAGATAATCATGATGGTGTGATCACTCACCTAGAGCCAGACATCCTGAAATGTGAAGTCAAGTCAGCCTTAGAAAGCATCACTATGAACAAAGCTAGTGGAGTTGATGGCATTCCAGTTGAGCTATTTCAAATCCTGAAAGATGATGCTGTTGAGGTGCTGCACTCAATATGCCAGCAAATTTGGAAAACTCAGCAGTGGCCACAGGATTGGAAAAGGTCAGTTTTCATTCCAATCCCAAAGAGAGGCAATGCCAAAGAATGCTCAAACTACCACACAATTGCACTCATCTCACACACTAGTAAAGTAATATTCAAAATTCCCCAAGCCAGGCTTCAGCAATACGTGAACTGTGAACTTCCAGATATTCAAGATGGTTTTAGGAAAGGCAGAGGAACCAGAGATCAAGTAGCCAACATCCGCTGGATCATCAAAAAAGCAAGAGAGTTCCAGAAAAACATTTATTTCTGCTTTATTGACTATGCCAAAGCCTTTGACTGTGTGGATCACAATAAACTGCAGATAATTCTGAAAGAGATGGGAATACCAGACCACCTGACTAGCCTCTTGAGAAACCTATATGCAGGTCAGGAAGCAACAGTTATAACTGGACATGGAAGAACAGACTGGTTCCAAACAGAAAAAGGAGTACGGCAAGGCTATATATTGTCACCCTGCTTATTTAACTTATATGCAGAGTACATCATGAGAAACACTGGGCTGGAAGAAGCACAAGCTGGAATCAAGATTGCTGGGAGAAACATCAATAACCTCAGATATGCAGATGACAAAAGTGAAGAGGAACTAAAAAGCCTCTTGATGACAGTGAAAGAGAGTGAAAAAGTTGGCTTAAAGCTCAACATTCAGAAAACGAAGATCATGGCATCTGGTCCCATCACTTCATGGGAAATAGATGGGGAAACAGTGGAAACAGTGTCAGACTTTATTTTTTTGGGCTCCAAAATCACTGCAGATGGTGATTGCAGCCATGAAATTAAAAGACACGTACTCCTTGGATGGAAAGTTATGACCAACCTAGATAGCATATTCAAAAGCAGAGAAATTACTTTGCCAACAAAAGTCTGTCTAGTCAAGGCTATGGTTTTTCCAGTGGTCATGTATGGATGTGAGAGTTGGACTCTGAAGAAAGCTGAGTGCCGAAGAATTGATGCTTTTGAACTGTGGTGTTGGAGAAGACTCTTGAGAGTCCCTTGGACTGCAAGGAGATCCAACTAGTCCATCCTAAAGATCAGTCCTGGGTGTACTTTGGAAGGAATGACGCTGAAGCTGGAACTCCAATACTCTGGCCACCTCATACGAAGAGTTGAATCATTGGAAAAGACTCTGATGCTGGGAGGGATTGAGGGCAGGAGGAGAAGGGGATGACAGAGGATGAGATAGTTGGATGACATCACCAACTCGATGGACGTGAGTTTGAACTCCAGGAGTTGGTGACGGACAGGGAGGCCTGGCATGCTGCAGTTCATGGGGTCGCAGAGTCAGACACGACTGAGCGACTGAACTGAACTGAACTGAGACCATCAACTAGGCAATGCTTGTGAAAAGAGGTGGATGCTGGTGATGGAAGGTTGTAATGTCTCCATTCCTAAACATCTATTTGTGTTCATTGGGCCCTTCACTTTGGAAAGCCTGAGATGAGAACCTGTGTCCCTTGAATCTACAGCGCAATGTTGGGTGCACTGGCCTGGGGAACTGGGAGTAGTGCTCAGTGCCCTTGCCTGAGGCTTCCCCAGGTGGTCAATGTGGGTATTACCGCCTTTCTCATCTCAATGCCCATGAGTCTAGTAACAATTACTGATCACCTTCTCAGATATGGTTCCCTCATAGTTCAGTTGGTAAAGAATCTGCCTGTAGTGCAGGAGACCCCGGTTTGATGCCTGGGTCAGGAAGATTCCCTGGAGAAGGGATAGGCTACCCACTTCAGTATTCTTGCCTGGAGTATTCCATGGACTATACAAAGAGTTGGACTCTACTGAGTGGCTTTCACTTTTCTCAGAAGTAAGCACCACCCAGGACTCCAGGGACAGAGAAATGCATCAAAAGCCCCTGGCCCCTGGCTCAGAAGAGAATGGGCAGCTAAGGCCATGAGTACTGTATGACTGAGGAAGGGCTTTGATGGCATGTAGGGCAGGCTCTGTGGGAAGCCAGAAGAGAGATATCTTCATGGGGAAGAAAATGATGTTGGAGGTGAGGGTTGAAAGCAGAGGCTGCAGGCCCAGTTGTGCAGGGGAGTGGTGCTCAGGAGCACAAGGAGCTGCAAGCCTAACTTTCTGGAGTTGGTGGAGGGACAGAAGGTGGGGGAGGTCAGAGAGGCATTTCAGTTCAGTAGAAGGGACAGCTTCTAACACCAGGCTGTCTCACCCAGCAAGCAGAGAAGCGGCCGAGAGCTCCTGTCAGCAGGTAGAAATGCACACCATAGTTTGGAGGGTTGTGGCCAAAGGCCTGAACCATTCCTGCACTGTCTGCCGAGCCAGCCTCTGCCTTGGTGCCAGTCTTTCCCCAGTTTGGAGTCAGGGACCCCACAGATGGTGGAGCTGGCCATAGGCAGCCCCTGTCCCAGGCACACACTCTGGCCTCTGCCCCCTTGGCTTGTCCACTTTGGACCCTCCGTCCAAATCAGGCTTCTCTACAGCTGTTGGCCCCCTTCCCCACTGGCTCGAATTCTCTGTTGGGCCACAGTCATGTTTCAAAAGCTGATGATGGCTATGTGCCTCACCTGCCAAAAGACACACACTCACAGATGCCCAAAAGGCTGCGCCCAATTTATGGGGTTCACAAGACCTCCCGAATCCACACAAGAATGCCAGGCCTGGAACCTCTGCTCCAACTAGGCCCACTGGCTGCCCCGTTCCCCGTTCCTCGGGCTGCTTCCTTTGCTTGCAGCTGTCATTCTAGGATGCCAGGCCAGACAGGTGGTGACCTGTTTCCTGAGCTCCACTCTCCACTGTGGGGACACTAGTTGGCTCTGCCTGCAAGGAGCTCTCGGCCTGGGTGGGGAGACCAGAGCAAAGACAATTTCCAGTAAGGAGAATCAGGGTAGCATGCATGACAGGGGCAGAGAAGATTGGCTGTAGCATGGCAGGTGTCAAGCCAGGGGGAGAAGCTGGCAAGGTGGGCTGGGCACAGGCTGTTATGGATAGGTCGCAGAATGGATTCAGGAGAAAACTGGGCCCCACTAACGTGTTTTGGCAGAAGACAGACAGGGTGTAGATCTGTTTTAGGGGAGGACACCTAGATGGGTATAGAGTCTGGACCAAAGCAGGCAGACAGATCAGTTCAGCCGTCCCAGTATATCTGACCCAGGTATGGATAGGCCAGGGGCAGAACTAGGTCAGCCTGGCTGGGGAGGGGAGAGGGCCTGAAATGAGAGAGCTCTCCAATGGACATGCGGCACTGGGTCTGTAGCTGTTCCCAAGCTTGGAAACAAGGGCCTTCCCTCAGGCCTGATTCTGCAGACAGGTGCCACGGGGGAGAGGCACAGACTGGGTCAGTTACCTAGGGGTCATTTTGGGGATGTGTGCTCCAAGGCTATGGTGGCAGGAAAGAAAACAGGATGGTGAGGTGGGCATGTTCAGCCTTACAGGGGCTGAGGTGAGGTTCTAGCTGGACTCACTGACCTGCTGGGAGACTTCAGTGGTTCAGAACCAAAGGCGGGGCTTGTGAAACAGAATCAGTTCTTTGGTGGGCCCCCACTTTCTGACAAGTTCCCAGGGGTGTGCGGAGCCCATGGTTCCCTGGTGGTCACACTTTCCCCAAACAGGTGGGGGCCCAGAGCATTTTGGTCCTCGGTGCTCCTCAGTGAGGTCCACCACCTTCAGTCTTCCTGGCCTGCGACCTTCCTTCCAGTGGCTCCAAAAGTGGAGTCTTCCATTCTGTGCTCTGGCCTTCTCCTCCCTCTCACCCAGCAGAAGAATCCTACAGCAAGCTGACTCCTTTTCAGGGCCTTCCACCAAGACTCCATTTCTAGTTCCATGGATGGCTGCATCACTGCTTGAAGTGTTACTTCCTATCTGGGCTCCTAGGCTCTTTTTAGGGTGGCTAGAATGTTGGTGGCTTCTTGCCCCACTGCTTGAACTGTCAGTGATTTCCCAGGCTGATAAGATAAAGTTTACCAACCTCTTTAGCTTGACCAAACTTCTACTAGGGCTTCCCTGACAGCTCAGTTCGTAAAGAATCTGCCTACAATGCAGGGGACCCCATTTTGATTCCTGAGTTGGGAAGATCCGCTGGAGAAAGGATAGGCTACCCACTCCAGTATTCTTGGGCTTCCCTGGTGGCTCAGCTGGTAAATAATCGTCCTGCAATGCATTAGACCTGGGTCCGATCCCTGGGTTGGGAAGATCCCCTGGAGAAGGGAAAGGCTACCCACTTCAGTATTCTGGCCTGGAGAATTCCATGGATTGTATAGTCCATGGGGTTGCAAAGAGTCAGACACGACTGAGCAACTTTCACTTTCAAACTCCTACTGCTCCATGTTCCTCGAAGTCACAGGACGCTTCCATACTTCAGAGACACAACACACTGCTAATAAAACTATGACAAACCAATGCCCATGAACCCGACCTTTTACCTTGAAACACCATCTAGGGGCCTGTACCCAGTGACTCTTTAACCTACACGGTCTTGGCTGGAAGCCATGTATCCCTCCTCGGAACTTACACCACCTGGTCTTATTTCCTGCCTTGTATTACAGGGCCTTCTGAATGTATCTTAACTCCTCTATTCTAAGTGCCTTAGGCCAAAGATCTGTCTTATTTCTGTCTGTGTTCCCTCACCCTAGCAGTTCAGTTTCCCCCTAGGTTTGGATGAAGTTTGTATCACACACTGCACGGCATGTACAATACCTTCAGTTTATTCCAATCTCCCCAAGTGCCTCCCCACCCTTGAACAGAGGTAGAGGAAAAAAACAAAACAAAACAAAACCGATGTCTTTAAGATTACATTTCAATGAGTCTAAGAAGAAACTGGGTTCTGTAAGAACAACAGAAAATAAAGAACGCTGATTATGTGCTGATTTTTGGGAACTGTCCTAAAGGGTTCTGTGAGCATGAGCTGTGAGGAAATAGCCCTTTCTGTATCATCTCCAAGCAGATAAAGGAGAGGCTCTTCTCTCTGACCTTTCCCATGGCTTCCTGTCCACCTGCCCTGTGTCCCACCTTGCCATTAAAAGGACAAGAGGGCTCTGTGGATGATAAGAAAGGCGTATACAAAAGAATGCTTTATGAAAAATAACGCAAGCAGGCACAGCAGCTGTACCTGAGAGAGAACTCGGGAGCATGCAAGGAGGTGAACAACCAGCAGTCTTTCCCCCATGGGGATTGGGGGTTTATAGTTGTTCTAGCTTTCTAAGCTTTTTCTCTCAACTCTGTGTCTCTTTGAAATGTACATTTGATGCCCTCACATAACTTCTGCTTTTCTCTAGGGTATTTGTCATCTGTGGCTCCTTGAACAGTCTGCATGGAAATAAATCTAGGACCCCCTCCTCAATCAGCAAATGGCTGTTTCTTCCCTACAGCTTCTCCGGTTATGCACAGGGGACACTGGAATGATTAAGCAACCCAGGGGCGGAGAGAACACAAAACACTTCGAATAGGAAGCTGCTGCCCTGTTTTAAGAAATCGATATCTGGTCCCACGAAGATGTGTCTGCTAATTTAACTGTCCTCTTGGTCATGGAAGGGTGGATGTGCTGTCATCAAACTGGCTGGGGGAGACCTAAGCTAAGCAGACAATCACTGGAAGGAGGTTGGTTTATTGGTCTCCAGGGGAGAGAGTTATCAGCTAGGGAATGCATCGAAGGGCCAGGGCTGGGGGCACCTCACATGACCTTGCGCAGGTGATGAAAGCTCCGCACGGTCTTGTCCACAGCATCATCCATGGTGACCAGCGGCCGGTAGCCCATGAGTTTTTTGGCTTTCTCGCAGCTGTAGTAGTGGAACGTGCCAGCCAGTGCAACCCGCATAGGTGTGAAAGTGGGCTGAAGCTGGATGACAGGACTGATCACCATCACCAGGAGGGACACAAGGAGGGCTAGATAGTAGGCCAGCCAGTAGGGGATGTGGTACGTGGGGGCCTCGTAATTGAGGCCTGTCAGGATTCGGGACAGGAAAGTCCAGAAGGGGATGGGCTCGTCGTTGGTGATGTGAAAAGCCTGCAGAGAGAACAGAAATTAGGAACTGCTTCCCAGCAGTGTGGGTAGCGGGCCATGCTTGGAGCTCAGCCGCAGCCTGCTGGCTCAGCCAAGACCAATATTTTGAGAAGCCAGAGGCTGCTCCCTGCCTGCCTACCCCAGTTCCTTCGCAGGGAAGCTTAAAAGTAAGGTGGAGATTAAGCCCACACAGAGTGCAGCATTTCTCATGGTCCTCAAGTCTGCAAATGTCAGCCAGTGAGTGACAGGCCTTTTGGGTTTGCAGCTACAGGCAACTTTCCGGTGTAGTGGGGAAGGTAATGAAAGTTTAGCTGTGGGCTAGGATTTCAAGTGAAGCTTAGACTGTACTTGGGAAGGTACGTTGGTTGTTTTAATAACTGTGTTAATCATGATAAAGGATCTTATCTTCAGATGCTATGAATGGGTCGTATGACCTATCTCAAATGTGCTCTCTCCCCCCGCCATGTTGAGAGTTCTGAGTCAGAAACGGGCCGAAATCCACGAGAGAAAAATGAGACCCCAATGGGGAGTGGATTCCAAAAGTGGGAGTGAGAAACAAGGAAGGGGGAGTATGCTCTCCCATCTCTGTGTAAGAGCTGACTGTCCCTTGTCAGACGGCTTGACCATGGCCCAGTGGGGTTCTAAGGTAGGTCTGCCAGGAAGCAGGGTCAGAGAAGCAGTGTGCCAGCAGACGGCATCACAGGGACACACAGGAGCAGGAGGGCCAGCCACTGTTGAGCAGGTGGAAGCAGGTGAATTACCTTCCCACCCAAGGCGGTGTCCCGGGAGAGGTGCTCTGCAGCCAGGATGTGTCCGTGGACCACGTTCTCCACAAAGGTAAAGTCTACCAAGTTCTTCCCGTTCCTGCAGGTGCACAAGGAATGAGTCCCCTGTGCCTGGAGCACTCAGCTGCACACCTGGCAGAGCCCCTAGGTGTGGACTCAGGGCTGCGACCCACCTTAGCAATGCCAGCCCAGGTACACCTGGGCATCCATGAAGATGTGCTGGAGGCCAGGGCTCCGGGGCCTTCAGGGCCAGAGGGATATTTAGGGGCCAACCCATGAATCTGAAAGCCCCTAGCCCTGCCTGCCCCATCCTGGCATGGCCTATGCTAGTGGTGTCTTCTCTGGGCTCCAGTTTGGACAGCAGCTCTCAACTCCCTCCAGGGCACTGTGGGCTAATGCATTGCTCTGGCTTCAAGAGTTCTCTACTATCTCTTTCTAGTCCTGTGGCAGGGTGGCTGAGCGAGAGGCAGGGAAGCAAGGTGGCAAAACACAGGAATAAGGGGGGAAAGAAAGGAAGAAAAGAGAATGAAGGAAGGATGGATGGATGGATGAATAGAAGGAAGGAGGGAAGGAAAGATGTACTTGGGACACAGACCACTCTCATCACCTGCAGAGGCCCAGAGGAGGAATGTTAACACCTCCTCTTGCCTTCCTAGATGCAAGGAAAGTGGAGGGCCTAGCCCTTGACCCTGGGACAATTGTTTCCCCTCTGAGTCAGTTTCCTGAATTTCCCAACATGGACACAAATATTTTTCCAGCATGCCTGAGAGGGTTCATGGGGCAGAAATCCATGTCTCCCTGGAACCTGTGACTACCTTATCTGGAGATGAGGTCTTTGAATATATAATTAGTTAAGACAAGGTTGTGCTAGAGTAGGGTGGGCCTTAAAACTAATGACTGGTGTCCTTATAAGAGGAGGGATCTTTTGGGAAAGACATGCAGAGAAAAGCATGTCATGTGAAGATGGAGGCTGAGATTGAAGTGACATGTCTATGAGCCAAGGGTTGCTGGCAGCCATGTGAGGCTGGGAGCAAGGCCTGGAACAGACCCCCTCAGAGCCTCCACAGGGAGCCAACCCCACCAACACCTGGATTTTGGAGTCCTGGCCTCCAGCACAGGGAGTGAATCCATTTTTGTTATTCTCCATCTCATTTCCTGTGGCAGCCACAGGAAACGGACAACAGGCAGAAGACAAGGCCACAGGAGAAAAGGGCCGATGGTGACTGACCCTTGTTTCAGGGGCCGGTGGGCATGGAGGGCGGCATGGGGCCAACTTACCCAATCACGAACTTCATCTTGCCTTTCTTGGCTGCCTCGATGAGAATGGGGACCAACTGGGGGTCCCTTGGGCCAAAAATGCCATGAGGGCGGATGGCTGTGGTCAGGAAATTCTTCTCGGGATCATGGGCACCCAGGACTACCTGCAAGAGAGCAAAGGGAGTCTGTGGGTTGCAGACACTGAAGAATTCTAGACTATTTCTCTGTCCCTTTCTCTACCCCAACACCCACATCTGAAGACACAGGACAGAGAACTGTGTCAAAGCCAGTAAGATCCAATAGAAAGGATTGGCCTTAAAGTACAGAGAAACAGGGTTTGTCTCAAAAGGAACAAAAGTTCCCAAAGATCTGTTAGGTTTTTGCTAAAAATGGAGATCATGATGAAATGAGATGGCCCATGTCAACTCATTCTACCGCCTCACTGAGGGTTTCTACTCTATGGTGGCAAAATCCTTGCTCATGTTTTGGTCCGAGCAAGTTCAAATTACTTGCCGACTGTTCACAATGATCGGAGTTACCCAGAGGGGTCTCACTTGTGTTGACTCATTGGGTACTCTGCTGGAAATAAGCTGAGCCTCTAAATGCCTCTGGGAGGCTCTCTGTGCTCCAAGGAGCAAGGGGACAGACCCAGGACTGGAGCTTGCAAATGGCGAGGCCTCCACCTCTGCATTGAAAGGCCCTTGGGTTTCCCAGCAGATGAGCTCTTCTGGGATGTTCCAAACTGGAGTAATAGTAAACAGATGGGGCGGGGCGGGGGCTGCAGCTGGTGCTCAGACCATGCAGGGAAACTCAGGCCAATTCAGTGTTAAGCTTTGCTTCCATATGTACTGGCTATGAAAGGAAACCTCAGTGGGTGCAGTCCGCTACCAACACCTGGGAGAGTCACTCACAGCTGCCCAGCTAAGGTAAGCTGCCTGTGGCTGATGACATCCATGGTCCGCAGTGTAGGGTGTTCACCCGGTAAAATTCTCCTGGATGTTAGTCCTGGAGCTGGTGAATGTCAAGAGTCCCCGTTATGTGGCCCAGACCACTGCTAAAATCAGAAGCTCCCTAGTGAAGCTGACTTGCCAAGTGGAAAACCACTTTCTCTTAAAATAAAGCAAGATCCTTCCATTGTTTGCTTTTTTTTAAAGAGGAGGGGGTGCAAGAGTACTAGGAAGGTGTATTCAAATGAAAACACACTTGAGTGTTTGGCTGAATTTTGCCTGCCACTTTGGATTATCGTAAAGTCTGATTTCTGGAGCAGAGGTTGAGTGCAGGCTCTAGAGCTTCATGGCCTCAGGAAGCTTCTGAATCTCTGTGTATTAGCTGTCCTCAACTGTCTTCTGTAACCTGGTGAAGATCACAGTACCTGCCTTAAGGGGTCATCATGAAGCTTAAATGAAGCAATTCCCCGTAAAACACACAGAGTAGCGTCTGGCCACATTAGCATATTCTGTTACTGTTTTTTCTGTTATCATCTTTAGAACTGAATTTCATCCACAAATTTTATTTCACAAGTTATGTAGTTAGGCTTCAGAATACTAACATTCTATGTTTATAAACATTTTTCTTAAGAATCTAAATCCTGCAGATGTTCATGGAACTCTTTTGTCACTGACTCAACCAATTGTCAGGTACGTACTCTCTCTTGTAAGATCTTTGTCTCTGTGTAGTAGTCAATGGGTTTCATGGCATAAGGGAGGTCTTCAGTTCCATTCTTGATGTCAACACCCTCGAAGGTGACACTGGCACTGCTGGTTAAAATGAGTTTCTAGCAGAGGAGAAAATTAGATGTAAAAAAATGAGTCAGGAATGATCACTATATAAACACCATGAAGGTCATGCAGGAAAGGAAATCAAACGGCACATATTCACTTTCTTTACTATGATGCCTTCCCTTTTCAGGCCTTCTTAAAACAATGCAAAGATCACTATCTTTTGCAGGTATGAGGATTTGAGACACATTATGGTATGACATTCTAAAACAGTAGATTTTACATTTTCCCTCATCTTATCACAACTGAGGGACAGAAGACACTTCTGCTCCCAACTTTGGCACATCAGTATACATGCACAGGCATGGTGAAATGCTGTTTTACAGGAAGGTGCTTTACTTATGAGGGTCCCTAGCTTTCAGCTATCTGGTTAAGGGCAGGCCATCCTAAATTGAACAACATTAGTGCAAATCACATCTCTATCACTTTTATTCAACATGGTCCTGCAAGTCCTAGCCAGCATGGTAGGATAAGGCGAACAACAAACTATTAAATATAATGATTTGAAAAGAGGAAACAAAACTATCACTATTTGCAAGTGTTGGAAATGTCTATATACAAAACACTACAAACATACAGAAAATGTTAGACTTCAGCAAATTGCAGAGTACAAAATTGATACACAAAAATTAACTGTGTTTCTATGCAGTAGCAGTGGAAAATGAAAGATATTTCAATCACCAGAAGTGAGGTATGTGGAATAAATTTAACAAAAGATGTACAGAACCTTTATGAAGTAAAGTAAAAGGTCTACTGAAAGGCATTAAAGAGAGAGAGAAATATATAGCAAAACTCCATATTGGAAAAGATGTCCATTCTCTCCCAAATTAGTTTTAGGTTCGATGCAATTACACTAACATTTCCAATAGGCTTTATCAAGAACTTGACAAGCTGGTTCTAAAATGTGTATGAATGGGCAAAGGGCTAGGAATAGTCAAGCAGAACAGAGTTGGGGAGTGACTTGTCCTACACTAGATACTGAGGTTCATCCTAGGGCAGGGCACAGGGGCCTGGGCACAGACAGGGCCACGAAGCACGAGAGCCGGGAACAGGCCCGCAGAGACAAGCTGGATAGGGCTCTAACCATGAGGGAAGGAACGATGGTACAGTACATGCTGCTGAGCACCCAAACATCCTCTGCTAACCTCAGAACATATACAGACAGAAATTCCTAGTGGATTAGAGATGTAAATGTGGGAAGTAACACTTTAAGCCTTTGAGAAGAAAAGCAGTCAATGATCATTTCATCTCTGTTGAGAGAGATTCCCTAAATACCACATAAAACCCCCACTTCCTACACGGCTACCCACTGAGCTATCCTGCCACTTCAGTGACTATACCAGACTGTACTGTATTTCAAGACAAAGAAATCTCAAAAACATAATGCTGCGGCAAGAACAAGTGCTTTATGAAAGAAGGCAAAAAAGGAATCAAGAAGAAAGTGGTTGACCCATTTTCTAAAAAAGACTGGTGTGACGTGAAAACACCAGCCATGTTCAATATAAGGAATATTGTGAAAACACTGGTCACGAGGACTCAAGGAACCAAATTGCATCTGATGGCCTCAAAGGTCATGTTTTTGAAGTGAGTCTTGCTGATCTGCAGAATGACAAAGTAGCATTTAAAAAATTCAAGCTAATTACTGAGGATGTTAAGGGCAAAAACTGCCTAATTTCCATGCTATGGATCTTACTTGTGACAAAACGTGCTCCATGGTCAAAAAATGGCAGACCATGACTGAAGCTCACGTTGATGTCAAGACTACTGATGGTTACTTGCTTCGTCTGTTTAGTGTGGGTTCTACTAAAAAATGCAACAATCAGATTCAGAAGACCTCTTAAGCCCAGCACCAGCAGGGTGCTTACCTTAGCTGGGCAGCTGTGAGTGACTCTCCCAGGTGTTGGTAGTGGACCGCACCCACTGAGGTTTCCTTTCATAGCCAGTACATATGGAAGCAAAACTTAACACTGAATTGGCCTGAGTTTCCCTGCATGGCCTGAGCACTAGCTGCCCCCCATCTGTTTGCTATTACTCCATCTGTAAGAAAATGATAGAAATCATGACCTGAGAGGTGCAAGCAAATGACCTGAAAGAGGTGGTCAATAAGTTGATTCCAGATAGCATTGGAAAAGACATAGAAAAGGCTTGCCAATCTATTTATCCGCTCCATGATGTCTTTGTTAGAAAAGTAAAAATGCTGAAGAAGCCCAAATTTGAATTGGGAAAACTCATGGAGATACATGGCAAAGGTAGTAGTTCTGGAAAAGCTACTGGGGACAAGACAGGTGCTAAAGTTGAATAAGCTGATGGATACGAGCCACCAGTTCAAGAATCTGTTTAAAATGCAGATTTTTAATGGTGACATATAAAAGATCTAATTTGTGGTAAAAACAACAACAACATAATGTTGAGGGGGAAAAAAAGCAAGTTGCAGGAAGATATATTCAGTATATTATTTTTACCAAGTTTTAGAATTTCTGTTTTGGCTGTGCCACATAGCATGCAGAAGGATAGCAATGACACTGAGGATGGGTAAGGGCGGGACTGCAGCATCACTAGTAATACTGTCACCTCAATGTTGTGATGAGTGTATGGGCACTATGTTATGCTCAGATCTTTTCTGCATGCCCAGGATGGTCGAATGAAAAACAGCAGAGTGTAATTCACAGAGCTCCAGTTAATACAGGCACAGCAGAAAGTAGTAAGGAGTGAGATTCACAACTGTCACTTGATTTGCTCCTCTACAAGTAACCAGGGGCTACTAATGTTGCTTAATAGGTGAGGAACCAGATTTGGAGAACTAAGTGATGCCTCTCTGCTAGTACCTCAGACCAGAGAAGGTACAATTTCCACCATAATGTAGCTTGCTGCATTGTTATAAACCCTGGTTCTCTGGATCATCATAATGGGGTACCAGCCACTAGCAAAACAGCGCCCCTATCAGCCAAGCCCCTGATGCTTGGGGCAGTGACAGTACATATGCCACAGATGCCTTGCGAACAAGAGAAGAAAGCTGTTGACCAGCTTCTGGTGTCATCAGTTGGCACAATAAGAACAGGCAACGTCTGGAAAAATATATGACAGTTCCTTAAGACAGTAACGATGATCCTGTATGCAAGGCAGCAAAAGAGACACAGATGTAAAGAACAGACTTTTGGACTCTGTGGGAAAAGGTGAGGGGGATGATTTGAGAGAATAGCATTGAAACATGTATATTACCATAAGTAACATATGACCAATAAAGGTTGATGCATGAAGCAGGGCACTCAAAGCTGCTGCTCTGGGACAACTCAGAGGGATGAAGTGGGGAGGGAGGTGGGAGGGGGGTTCAGGATGGGAGACACATGTGCACCCATGGCTGATTCATGTCAATGTATGGCAAAAACCATCACACTATTGTAAAATAACTATCCTCCAATTAAAATAAATAAATTTATTTTTTAAAAAAAGCTTAAACACAGAATTACTATATGATCCAGGAATTTCACTCCTGGATATTTACCCCAAAGAAGTGAAAGCAGACAGTGGAGCAGATTACTTGCATACACATGTTCACAGCAGCATGATTCACAATAGTCAAAACAGCCCAGGAATCTACCAAGGGATGAATGAAGAAACAAAATGCAGCATAGCCCTCCAACAGGCTGTTATTCAGGCTTAAAAAAGAAGGAAATTTTGATCCCATTACAGCATGAATGAACCTGGAAGGTGTTATGCCAAGTGAAGTAAGTCAGACACAAAAGGGCATGTGTTGTATGATTGCACTTGTGTGGGGTCCTTAGAGGAGTCAAATTCATAGAGACAGACAGCACGATGATGGGTGCCAGGAGCAGGGAGAGGGGGAGTTAGTATTTAATTGGTATAGATTTCAGCCTCCTTAGGAAGATGAAAAGGTTCTGGAGATGGATGATGGTGGTGGTTGACAGCAGTGTGAATGTGCTTAATGCCACTGAACTGTACACTTAAAAATGGTTAAAATGGTAAATTTTATGTTTTATATATATTATTTATATTAAAAACATGTTTTTTAAAGCATAACAAAAAACACAGCAATTTCTAAATTTTGTCACCCTTTAACCAAAGACTAATAAGGCTTAGGGTCTTCATATGGTTTGCTCAGCAGCTGCCAGGTCGAAATTTTAGGCTCTTTGCAACACTTTAGGAAGCAGGCTTGGTTAGCCCAGGAAGTGAACAAAAGCCCTGGCCCCCATGCACTTGGGAAAAGCCATCACACGTTCTTGACAGCACTCATTCCAGCTTTCCCCTTACCTGAACCCCAGCCTCTTTGCAAGTTTCAATGACATTCTTGGTGCCAATGTAATTCACTCTATAAAAGAGTTCCCTGTTGTTGCTGGATGGTGGGGGCGATGCACAGTGGAAAACTGTGCTTACACCTTTCAGAGCTGGGTACAGGTCCTGGAAAGCAAACAAAGACAAAAAAAAAAAATCACTCCTGCTTTATAGAAGTAAACAGCCTCCTTACATTCCCAGTGTCCAATCTGGGGCATGAAGGTGTCTTGCCCTTTTATAAATCTCCAATCAACACAGAAATACATTCTCACTGTAAAAGATTCAAAGACACAGAAGTACATTAGGTAGAAACCATACTGTCCCTTTAACCACCTCCCTCCCCACTACCATTGCCCCAATAAAAATTGGTTTGGGGCATGAGAAGCCTGTGGGATCCAGAAAAAGTCAACATCTGTGCCTTTGTGCCTCATGGGTGGTGGATGGTGGGTGCCAGGTGGGTGGGAAAATCCAGGGCACCTGGAGTTGAAACTCTTGGGGAAGATGAGCCCATAGATACAGATTCTGCACCATATGAAGGTCCCATACTTCAACAGACAGTGTAAATATCCTATACACAGGAGTAATCCTTTCTGTGAAACAAGACATACAACAAAGAGTAACTGGAGATGGATTGCTACAGGGAAGCAAAGCTCCTGAGAGAAATGGTTGATTGCAGATCTGGGGCTGGAAACAGACAAGAATGAAAAGGACTCCAGAGCCAACTTGAAGACATGTCCACTGACAAAAGAAAGATGGGACAATCTGATCAGCAGTAGTCATGGACGGATGTGAGAGTTGGAGTACAAAGTAAGCTGAGCACCAAAGAATTGATGCTTTTGAACTGTGGTGTTGGAGAAGACTCTTGAGAGTCACTTGGACAGCAAGGAGATCCAACCAGTCCATCCTAAAGGAAATCAGTCCTGAACATTCATTGGAAGGACTGAGGCTGAAGCTGAAACTCCAATACTTTGGCCACCTGATGCAAAGAGCTGACTCATTTGAAAAGACCTTGATGCTGGGTAAGACTGAAGGCAGGAGGAAAAGGGGATGACAGAGGATGAGATGGTTGGATGGCATCACCCATCAGTGGACATGCTGCTGCTGCTGCTAAGTTGCTTCAGTCGTGTCTGACTCTGTATGACCCCATAGACGGCAGCCCACCAGGCTCCATCATCCCTGGGATTCTCCAGGCAAGAACACTGGAGTGGGTTGCCATTTCCTTCTCCAATGCATGAAAGTGAAAAGTGAAAGTGAAGTCACTCAGTCATGTCCGACTCTTTGCAACCCCATGGACTGCAGCCTACCAGGCTCCTCCGTCCATGGGATTTTTCAGGCAACAATGGACATGAGTTTGAGTAAACTCCAGGAGTTGGTGACGGACAGGGAGGCCTGGCATGCTGCAGTCCATGGGGTCGCAAAGAGTCAGACATGACTGAGCGACTGAACTGAACTGTACTGAAGAATAAGAATTCCTTTTGCAAAGTGGCAAATAGAGTCAAGCATTGAAAAAAGGTGCTGGAGTGGCAGCTGCATAGTAGTGGAGCAGCTGTGAGGAGATACCCCACATCCAAGGGCAAAGGAGAAGCCCTAGCAAAACGGTAGAAGGGGAAAAACTGCATTTAGAATCAAACACTGTACCTGCCAGAGATACTCAGAGGGCTCAAACAAACCTTGTGCACACAAGGACCCAGAGACCCCACAGAGACTGAGACAGAACTGTGTTTGAACATCTCTTGTGGAGGTATGGGTCAGCAGTGGACTGCCACAGAACAGGTGTCTCTGGGTGCAGCAGACCTGAGTATGGCATAAGCCCTCTTGGAGGAGGTCGCCATTAACCCACCATAGAGCTGCCAGAACTTACACAGGATTGGGGAAACTGACTCTGGGAGGGCACAAACAGAACCTTGTGCACCAGGACCCACGATAAAGGAGCAGTGACCCCACAAGAGACTGGCCCAGACATTCCTGTGAGTGTCCAGGAGTCTCTGGTGGAAGCAAGGATCAGCAGTGGCCTGCTGCAGGTTTGGAGGCACTGAGTGTAGCAGTGCTTGCATGGGACCTTTTGAAGGAGGTCACCATTATCTTCATTACCTCCACCATAGTTTTAATTCAGTTCAGTTCAGTCGCTCAGTTGTGTCCAACTCCTTGTAACCCCATGAACCGCAGCACGCCAGGCCTCCCTGTCCATCACCAACTCCAGGACTTTACTCAAACTCATGTCCATTGAGTAGGTGATGCCATCCAACCATCTCATCCTCTGTTGTCCCCTTCTCCTCCTGCCCTCAATCTTGTCCAGCATCAGGGTCTTTGCAAAGGAGTCAGCTCTTCGCATCAGGTGGCCAAAGTACTGGACTTTCAGCTTCAACATCAGTCCTTCCAATGAACACCCAGGACTGATCTCCTTTAGGATGGACTGATTGGATCTCCTTGCAGTCCTAGGGACTCTCAAGAGTCTTCTCCAACACCACAGTTCAAAAGCATCAATTCTTCAGTGCTCAGTTTTCTTTATAGTCCAACTCTCACATGCGTCCATAACTACTGTTCGTTTCCAAGGCAAACCATTCAATATCACAGTAATCCAAGTCTATGCCCCGACTAGTAATGCTTAAGTTGAACTGTTCTATGAAGACCTCCACAGCAGGCTACAGTTCTTGGGGTTGCAAAAGAGTTGGACATAGCTTAGTGACTAAATAAGAATGGTGAACTTTTAATCTTAGCTTTCATTTTTACTTCTTTACTTGGCATTCCTCTGTATCTTTTTTCAGTAATTCTATGAATGCAGGGATTCTTGTTCAATTCATTACAATCCACTAATATTATCTTTTGTGAGGTTCAAAATATCCCAAATTTGGCCAGCAGAAGCTCTTCAAATTGGTTCCTGTGGCCTTTTAACATGTTCATTGGCTTGGCCAATGGTTGGTCAGCATTACAGTGGTTGCCCACCCTTTCCTCATCCTCTGTATAAAAGGACTGAGGAAAGCTGGTTTTTTGAGGCATTAGTCCCCTGACCTCTCAGGCTGATGGCTTTCTGATTAAAGCCGTTATTCCTGCCCCAGGAACTTGCCTCCCGATGTACTGGTCTTTCGTGTGGTGAGCAGAAGTCCTTATCAACTCTGTCAGAAGTGACCCAACATCTCTCCTGTGGAGTGGAATCTCAGGACTTTGCCTGGCACTTAGTGAAAACCCCTCTTTGAAGGGCTCTCACCACCTCCAGTGGCCAGGAGGAGCTACCCCACGACCAAGGTCAGGGGCAGCGGCCGAGAGGAGCAACTCCACATCCAAGGAGCGGTGGCTACGCGGGCGCAGGAGGGCCTAGAGGAGCTACTCCACATTCAAGGTCAGGAGTTGTGGTGGTGAGGAGATACCCCTCGTCCAAGGTAAGGAACAGTGGCTGTGCTTTGCTGGAGCAACCATGAAGAGATACCCCATGTCCAAGGTAAGAGAAACCCAAGTAAGATGGTAGGTGTTGCGAGAGGGCTTCAGAGGGCAGACACACTGAAAACATAATCACAGAAAACTAGTCAATCTAATCACACTAGGACCATAGCCTTGTCTAACTCAATGAAACTAAGCCATGCCCTGTGGGGCCACCCAAGACGGGTGGGTCATGGTGGAGAGGTCTGACAGAATGTGGGGCACTGGAGAAGGGAATGGCAAACCACTTCAGTATTCTTGCCTTGAGAATCCCATGAACAGTAGGAAAAGGCAAAATGACAGGATACTGAAAGAGGAACTCCCCAGGTCAGTAGATGCCCAATACGCTACTGGAGATCAGTGGAGAAATAACTCCAGAAAGAATGAAGGGATGGAGCCAAAGCAAAAACAATACCCAGCTGTGGATGTGACTGGTGATAGAAGCAAGGTCTGATGCTGTAAAGAGCAATATTGCAAAGGAACCTGGAATGTTAGGTCCATGAATCAAGGCAAATTGGAAGTGGTCAAACAGGAGATGGCAAGAGTGAACGTAGACATTCTAGGAATCAGCGAACTAAAATGGACGGGAATGGGTGAATTTAACTCAGATGACCATTATATCTATTACTGCAGGCAGGAATCCCTCAGAAGAAATGGAGTAGCCATCATAGTCAACAAAAGAGTCTGAAATGCAGTACTTGGATGCAATCTAAAAAACTACAGAATGATCTCTGTTCATTTCCAAGGCAAAGAATCAGTATCACAGTAATCCAAGTCTATGCCCCAACCAGTAACGCTGAAGAAGCTGAAGTTGACTGGTTCTATGAAGATCTAAAAGACCTTTTAGAACTAACACCCCAAAAAAGATGTCCTTTTCATTATAGGGGACTGGAAGGCAAAAGTAGGAAGTCAAGAAACACCTGGAGTAACAGGCAAATTTGGCCTTGGAATATGGAATGAAGCAGGGCAAATGCTAATAGAATTTTGCCAAGAGAATGCACTGGTCATAGCAAACACCCTCTTTCAACAACACAAGAGAAGACTCTATATAGGGACATCACCAGATGGTCAACACCGAAATCAGATTGATTATATTCTTTGCAGCCCAAGATGGAGAAGCTCTATACAGTCAGCAAAAACAAGACAGGGAGCTGACTGGCTCAGATTATGAGCTCCTTATTGCCAAATTCAGACTTAAATTGAAGAAAGTAGGGAAAACCACTAGACCATTCAGGTATGACCTAAATCAAAACCCTTATGATTATACAGTGGAAGTGAGAAATAGATTTAAGGGACTAGATCTGATAGATAGAGTGCCTGATGAACTATGGACCTCTTGAGGTTGGTGACATTGTACAGGAGACAGAGATCAAGACCATCCCCATGGAATATAAATGCAAGAAAGCAAAATGGCTGTCTGGAGAGGCCTTACAAATAGCTGTGAAAAGAAGAGAAGTGAAAAGCAAAGGAGAAAAGGAAAGATATAAGCATCTGAATGCAGAGTTCCAAAGAATAGCAAGAAGAGATAAGAAAGCCTTCCTCAGTGATCAATGCAAAGAAATAGAGGAAAACAACAGAATGGGAAAGACTAGTGATCTCTTCAAGAAAATTAGAGATACCAAGGGAACATTTCAGGCAAAGATGGGCTCGATAAAGGACAGAAATGGTATGGACCTAACAGAAGCAGAAGATATTAAGAAGAGGTGGCAAAAATACACAGGAGAACTGTACAAAAAAGATCTTCATGACCAAGATAATCATGATGGTGTGATCACTCACCTAGAGCCAGACATCCTGGAATGTGAAGTCAAGTGGGCCTTAGAAAGCATCACTATGAAAAAAGCTAGTGGAGTTGATGGAATTCCAGTTGAGCTATTTCAAATCCTGAAAGATGATGCTCAATATGCCAGCAAATTTGGAACACTCAGCAGTGGCCACAGGACTGGAAAAGGTCAGTTTTCATTCCAATCCCAAAGAAAGGCAATGTCAAAGAATGCTCAAACTACCACACAATTGCACTCATCTCACACGCTAGTAATGTAATGTTCAAAATTCCCCAAGCGAGGCTTCAGCAGTACATGAACCGTGAACTTCCAGATATTCAAGCTGGTTTTAGAAAAGGCAGAGGAACCAGAGATTAAATTGCCAACATCCACTGGATCATGCAAAAAGCAAGAGAGTTCCAGAAAAACATCTATTTCTGCTTTATTGACTATGACAAAGCCTTTGACTGTATGGATCACAATAAACTGTGGAAAATTCTGAAAGAGATGGGAATACCAGAGCACCTGACCTGCCACTTGAGAAACCTATATGCAGGTCAGGAAGCAACAGTTAGAACTGGACATGGAAAAACAGACTGGTTCCAAACAGGAAAAGGAGTATGGCAAGGCTATATATTGTCACCCTGCTTAGAAACACTGGGCTGGAAGAAGCACAAGCAGGAATCAAGATTGCAAGGAGAAATATCAATAACCTCAGATATGCAGATGACACCACCCTTATGGCAGAAAGTGAAGAGGAACTAAAAAGCCTCTTGATGAAAGTGAAAGAGGAGAGTGAAAAAGTTGGCTTAAAACTCAACATTCAGAAAATGAAGATCATGGCATCTGGTCCCATCACTTCATGGGAAATAGATGGGGAAACAGTGGAAACAATGTCAGACTTTATTTTGGGGGGCTCCAAAATCACTGCAGATGGTGACTGCAGCCATGAAATTAAAAGACACTTACTCCTTGGAAGAAAAGTTATGACCAACCTAGATAGCATATTGAAAAGCAGAGACATTACTTTGCCATCAAAGGTCCGTCTACTCAAGGCTATAGGGTTTTTCTGGTTGTCATGTATGGATCTGAGAGTTGGACTCTGAAGAAAGCTGAGTGCCGAAGAATTGATGCTTTTGAACTGTGGTGTTGGAGAAGACTCTTGAGAGTCCCTAGGACTGCAAGGAGATCCAACCAGTTCATTCTGAAGGAGATCAGCCCTGGGTGTTCTTTGGAAGGAATGATGCTAAAGCTGAAACTCCATTACTTTGGCCACCTCATGCAAAGAGTGGATCATTGGAAAAGACTCTGATGCTGGGAGGGATTGGGGGCAGGAGGAGAAGGGGACGACAGAGTATGAGATGGCTAGATGGCATCACCGACTCGATGGACATGAGTTTGAGTCAACTCTGGGAGATGGTGATGGACAGGGAGGCTTGGCGTGCTGTGATTCATGGGGTCGCAAAGAGTGGGACACGACTGAGCGACTGAACTGAACTGAAATTAGTTTTTGAGTACTTTGTTAGTTTCTTCATAAAAAAAATGTCCCGGGCTCACCTTGTACTACCTACCTCTGCCCCAGGTTCCTGAATAGGATATTTTCCCAAGGACCCCTGGTTCGTTTTATGGGCAATGGTGTATAGAAAGTAAAATCTGAGTACTACAAGTGCTTATTGCTATTGGGGTATTAATCCATGATGCCCCGAAGGAAAAAAACCAAACCAGAATTAGATCTAGCCTTTACCCCTTTATTTCACTAGAAATATGTTACAAAGCCTAGACATGAGTTTTAAGTTTGTAGTATACACATTAAAAAAGTAAAAAGAGGCAATTCCCTGCTGGTCTAGTGGTTGGGACTGTGTGCTTCCAGGGCAGGGAGCCTGAGTTCAATTCCTGGCCTAAGAATGAGGATTCTGTGACCCTTGCAGAGCAACCAAAAAAAAAAAAAAATAAAATGCTCAGATTGAGCAATGGGGGAGGAGGTAGGGGAGGAGGACTGTAACCCTAGAATGCCACCCACAGCAAAACTAACATTTGTGAGTGAGGGGAAAACAGCAACAATAGCATGGGATTTGGGGGGAGTGGTTTGAAGGGGAGCTGCCTTCATGGAGCGCATGTTCTCTGGGTGGGGGCACAGATACCTAAGTTGACACAGAATATATCAGCTATGCCAAGTATTATGCAGAAAGACAAAGTCCAGGGAGTACCTGGTGGCTCAATGGCAAAGAATCCACCTGCCTATGTAGGAGATACAGGTTCAATCCCTGGTTGGGGGAATATTCCACATGTCTGTGGAGCAACTAAGCCCGTGGGCCTCAACTACTGAGCCTGCACTCTAGAGCCCCGAAACTGCAACTCCTGAAGCCTGCACCCTAGAGCCCCTGTTCCACAAGCCAGTGCAATGAGAAGCATGTGCACCACAATGAGGAGTAATTCCTGCTCACCAAAACTAGAGAAAAGCCCAAGCAGCAGTGAAGACCCAGCACAGTCATAAATAACTAACCACACAAACAAATAAAAATTATTTAAAATAAAAAGAAACACAAAGCCCAGCAATTTCACTTTTGGATACATACTCTGGAGTAGCAGTTGGCACACTACAGCCTGTGGACCTTTTGTCAATAAAGTTTTATTGGTACACAGCTGCCACCACTCACTTATGTATTGGCCACGGTTGCTTTTGAACTATCTGTGTAGAGTGCAGTAGTAGTGATAGAAATAACAGTTACTGATTCTCACTAGTAACAATAGGTGTGTGTGTTAAATTCTTTCATATAACTTCACCATTTTTCAAAAAAAAAATATCTTTTGGAAACAACTTGGCTGGCCTCTGAGCAGGGGAAGTCTGGTAGTCTCCCTTCAAGGGGCCTGGCGTAATCGGCAAGGCTAAATGGTCTGTTACCTGTTGGCTGCAAAGGTCACCCAGGAAAAACTGCACGCGAGGATTGTCAAACCCTTGCCGAATATCAAATACATTGACAGCATAGCCTCTTGCTAGCAACTGCTCCACCATGTGCTGACCCAGGAACCCACATCCTCCAATCACCGTGCACCTCTTGGCCTGCAGAAAGAGAGGGATGGCAAGGGGTAAGGGTGTGCTGAGAATTGGAAGCTCTAAGAACCTGGATCCACATACCATGAGCCACTGAAATAGCAGGTCCATCTCTTAGTTTGAAACTTTTCTTGAATCAAGTTGGAAGTTTCAAATAATTCTGGTGTTTTATCACCCATGGCAACCTTCTCTCCTGGGATTAGTAAGGAGGGAAGAGATAGCAAATTATACTGAGGCAGACTTTGGTCACACTGGATGACCTGAGGCAAGTTCTCTGGCTGTCCAGTGGTTAGGACTTGATACTTTCACTGTGGTGGCCTGAGTTCAATCCCTGATCAGGGAACTAGGATTTTACAAGCCGCATGGTGTGCCCAGCCCCCCACCTCCACCAAAGTGATACCTTCTTGCTCCTGATAGCTGATCATTGGGCACTTTTAAAGAAAAGAACAAACCACACACACACACACAATCCAAACATGCCATCCGCTCAATTGACAGTGTGCACTTAGAACATCAGAAAAAAGAAAGTACAGTTTCCATACTTGCAGGGGAAAGTAAGGCCCTTTTGCTCTCCAACCACTACAGGGCTGGGCTCTGTGGCTTTGGATTCATCACCTAAACCCTTCTCCCCTTAGCACATCCATCTAAGACTATGCTGTTGCCTGATGGGATCTCCTGGTGGGGATGCAGGGAGGATCAGTGAGCTGTTCATCAGCCAGGCCCAGGGCTTTGCTTTCCCTTCTCTGAGCTCTGAGGAAGTTGACACATCAGGTGAAAGCTATGATGCTTGCATTTCAGCTCTGCAACACAGGTACATCATGCAAAATGTCTTCAGACTGTGGTGCTGGAGAAGACTCTTGAGAGTCCCTTGGACTGCAAGAAGATCCAACCAGTCAATCCTAAAGGAAATCCGTCCTGAATTTTCATTGGAAGGACTGATGTTGAAGCTGAAACTCCAATACTTTGGCCACCTGATGTGAACAATTGACTCATCTGAAAAGACCCTGATGCTGGGAAAAATTGAAGGTGGGAGGAGAAGGAGACGACAGAGGATGAGATGGCTGGATGGCCTCAGTGACTCAGTACACCTGAGTTTGAGCAAACTCCGGGTGATAGTGAAGGACAGGGAAGCCTAGCATGCTGCAGTCCATGGGGTCACAAAGAGTCGGGCATGACTGAGAGACTGAACAACAACCCATGTACTCTTTTGGCTAAATTCCAACTCTGTTAACTGGTGATAATGGAAGGACAGAGCACCACATACAGGACTTAAATATTTTGACTCCAGGGAGCTGATGCAAAACTGTAGCTGGTGCACACTGATGAAGCTGGGTACAAGGGGCCCTGGAGGAGGACTTGTTATACCTCTCCTCCTTGGGGTCTTTCTAAAACCATATCTGGGCTTCCTTAAGATGACAAACCCCCATTTTCTCTGAACTTATGTATAGTAAATCAAAGTTGGGGATAGAAAGTAGAGATTTTAAAGAAATTCTGCTGATTAAAAAACCAACCAACCAACCTGCTATGTATTCCTTAAATACCTATATAATTGAGACATGCAGGAGACTGTAGGGGAGCCAGAGCCTCTTCTATAAATCTGCCCCTCTCAACCTGGCATCCCACCTGCAATGGAGATGGCTCTGAAGCTTCAGCATCATTTCTTCAGGTATTCATAATCTCCTGACAGTCAGCCTCACTATGCTACCTTCCCCACCAAAGTATCTTTTAAGCCCACTGTTGTCTATGCTTAGACGACTGCCATATATCATAGCATGCTACATTATTTACACCTTTACTAAAATTCCTAACACACGCCCAGCGCATAGGCAAATGAAATCCACAAATTCCACTCAATCTCCCTTTTGGCAATTCCTTCCCTTCCTGCTCTCCCCAAGTCAGCTGCATAGGGAAAGGCAGCTTTTTAGAATAACTCCAAAGGAGTTCAGAGTCTCTTGTTTATAGTATTTGGAGTCAAAAGTTACAAATTGCTTCAAAAGGTTGACAGTCTAATTTAAGAAAAATCAAATAACCTTGCTATCATATCTAGTGTAATTTCTTTTTTAAAAACATTTATTGGAGTGTAGTTGCTTTACAATGCTGTGTTTGTCCAGTACAATTTCATTTCATGATTTTAAAGTAATTCTCTCTTTGACAGAGTGATGTGGATTCTTATATTGAAATGTTGCACCCATATTGCCTGGAAAGCATGGGTCAGTGGCTATGCCAGAGAGAGTTTTACAACGATGAGAACAGAGCTGGCATTTACCTCAGAGAAGTCAGATTGTGATGGGGCCATGGTCCTCGGTTACAGGAGATTATGTGAAATTATCACTTACTTTTCATGGCCATGAAAGATGATGCAGTTCAAGTGGGTCCAACAGACAAGAAGGAATATGTACTAATAAATAAAAATGAAATTCCAGATTGGAAACAGGTAGTGAGACTCAAGAGTGGGTTATTGTGGGCAGTTAAACAATCAACACCTTGGAGACAGTTTTAAGAATAGGGAAGAAAGCCATCTAGAAAAACTATTTCATTGCAAAATGATCTGGAGATAACAGAATATTGTAGGTCCCTGGGTTTCTTCCAATCTTTCCTGATTTCCCTTTTCATTAGCAGTGGGCCCTTTTCTCAGAGAAGTCTTACACAGAATGTATGTGTAAGTTAGGATGAAACTGTTCTTTTTATTATAGTAGTTTAAATGTGTAACTTTTACTTTATTCTATAAAGTCAATTGATGAGAAAAAAACCATCATCCTAATCCAGACTGTTTTCAGTTGCTGAGTATCAGTAAAACCCTGATGCACACAAATGAACTACAGACGGCAACGACCTCTGGTGGTTTGTCTGCGCAGTAGAATCTCAGATTAATCCTCAATTACAGAGGCACAGAGAAGGCCTTACTCTGAGCTGAACTAAAACCAATGTGATCTGGTGACCTGTGGCAACCTCTTGGGAAGCTCTGATTAAGTAACATCTGATATGAACACATTTTACCTCAGTGTGATTTCATGTCTGAAGTGTTAGTTCATTGAAAGTGTAATGGACCCTCCCTTCATAGATCTGTGTAAAGCGTCTCCAGGAGGCCTGACAATTCCCTCAAGTCCCTTCTGACACTGGCGAGGTTAGAGTTTAAGAGGCCTTGCTAGTGCCCTTGCTGGCCCTGGGAAGGCTTCTGCGATTATACCTAGAAGCACAGTCTAACCTGCTGGAGGCCACATGAGGACACCTAGGTGACAGGCAGTAGTTACTGCCACTTGTGTGAGTGAGGCTGCCTGGCACTGCAACTGTGTGTGCGAGCCCAGGGCAGACCAGTGAAGGAACCCTCACCACAAGCTGGACCCAGCCCAACCTGTAGAACTGTGAACAAAGAAACGGGTGTTGTTTTAAACTGCTAAGTTCTGATAGGGTTTGTTACAGAGCAGTAATTGATACCTTAAATAAGGACATATCTTCTATAAAGAAACACTTACTCGATACTAATTAATTTAATATGGGTAACCCAGAGCTATGTTTCAATGGCACGCTGTTATGTATGTGCTAGACTTTCCCCTTATCTGGTTTTGGTTAACCTTTTTTTGTGTCAATACTCACTTTTGGAATGTCTTCTGTTGGCTCACCAGCTGCTTGTTCCATTTTCGCTCCAAATGTGGCCCTGTCTGCAATCAACGTTGATCTCCTTAAAAACATATTTAGAGGCAGACATTTATGTTGTATAAACTGAAACATCTTTTAGCTGTTAGTGTGTTGTGCGGATAACATCCCCCCCCCAACCCTGAGTTTTCAGAGTGCTCAACTGTAGCTGTAGCTGCTGGAAGAAGCACTCAGGGAACATTCCTGGGATTCAGACTGTCCTCTGAGATGGGCCTGGGTGGGCCCATAATTCACTACCATATACTTGGACTAGAGGCAGAATGGGAAGCCACTTAAATAACCCCATTCATCAGTTACAATGAAAAGACTATCTCTGGCATCACAGCTTTTCCCACGGCACTCATGCGCTTCAATTTCACTCTCTATTTCTCTAGTGTCGATCAGTAGAGAAATGCACAAAATGGAGGCTCGGATTTCAGTCCTGGCACTGCCAGAAAGTGTATCAATCTGATCAAGCCATTTTTCTTTGTTGCAGCTCAATAAAACAGACTCACTGCTCATCTCCATGATGCCAGGGTGTGGGATGCTGGGAAGAAGAATAAGAGGAGATAGAGCTCTCCTCCTTGGTGGAATTAAAGCTATCCTGACCACGTATAGAAAGAACTCAGAGTGGGGCCATCAGAAACCCCCTGGGAATTGGTCAGAGTATGGTGATGACCCTCCAGTTACAAAATGAGCTAAGGACTTGAATAGACAGCTCTCCAAAGAAGACACATAGATGGCCAACAGGTACATGAAAAAAAATGCTCCATGGCCTTAATCATCAGGAAAACGTAAATCAAAACTACAACGAGATACCGCTTCACCACTGTCAGGATGACTATTATTAAAAAGTCAAAAGATAAGTGTTGGCACGGATGTGAAGAAATTGGAACTTCTGTACACTGAATGCAAAAACAATGCAGCTGCTGTGGGAAACAGTATGGAGGTTCCTTAAAACATTAAAATAGAACCACTGAAGTACATATGATCTAACAACTCCAATTCTGGGTATATATTCAAAAGAACTGAAGCTAGAATCTTGAAGAGATATGAGTACTCTTAAACTCTTTGTAGCACTATCCACAATAGCCAGGATGGAAACTAAGTCTTCACTGATGGCTGAATGGATAAAGAAAATGTGGTATATAAATACAACAGAATACTATGAAGCCTTAACAAAGGAGGAAATTCCACAATATGAGACGCAGATGAACTTTGAGAACATTATACCAAGTGAAATAAGCCAGTAACAGAAAGACAAATACTGTGATTCCACTCATATGAAGTATCTAAAGTAGTTAAATTCACAAAATCAAACAGTAAGAATGGTGGTTGCCAGGGGCTGGCTGGGGGAGGGGAAGAGGGGTAGCTACTGATCAGTGGATAGAAAGTTTCAGTTAAGCAAGATGAGTAAGCTCTAGTCTGCTGTACATTGTACCTACAATCAACAATCTATTGTACATTCAAACATTTGTTAATATGGTAGATCTCATCTTACCTGTTCTTGTAAGTGGAAGTCACTCAGTTGTGTCTGATTCTTTGCGACCCCATGGACTGAGTCCATGGAATTCTCCAGGTCAGAATACTGGAGTGGGTAGCCTTTCCCTTCTCCAGGGGGTCTTCCCAACCCAAGGATCGAACCCAGGTCTCCTGCATTGCAGGCAGATTCTTTACCAGCTAAGCCACAAGGGAAGCCCAAGAATACTGGAGTGGGTAGCCTATCCCTTCTCCAGTGGATCTTCCCAACCCAGGAATTAAACCAGGGTCTCCTGCATTGCAGGCAGATTCTTTACCAACTGAACCATCAAGGAAGCCCTGTTCTTACAACAATAAAATAACAATTAAAAAAGAGACATTCTGATAGAAGCTACAACATGGATGAATTTGCTAAGTGAAATAAGAACTTTGGACACATTATACTAACTGAAAGCCAGACACAAAAGGACAACTACAATAGGAGTCTACTTGTATGATGTCCCTAGAGTAGTCAAATTCTTAGACACAGAAAGTACAGTGGTGGGTGTCAAGGCCTGGAAGGAAGCAGGGAATTGGGGAGTGATGCTAAGTCAGTATAGAGTTTCAGTTCTACAAGATGAAAAGAGGTCTGGAGAAGAATGGCTGGGATGGTTGCATGACAGTGTGAACCTACTTAATGCCACTGAACTGTATACTCAAAAATGTTTAAAATGGCAAATTTTCAGTTCTGTCTACTTTATTATAAATATATTCACAAGAATACTGTGAATGGGAAAATAACCTAAAGAGCAACATTCTAGGAGCTGGGATTGTTACAGATCACACAAAAGCCTCAAGTCTTTTTCTTTTAAAATTGCAGGTCTCTGAATTAAAACCATCCTTTAAAATTGCAGATCTCAGAATTAAAACCAGTATGTATGCCTTTATTCCTCTAGACACACTGGGACAAGGTCTTAGGCTAAAAGGCATCTAGGAAAAGAGACTCACCTTTTAAGAGTGAAATCCAAGCACCTGGCTCTACTTCTAGGAATAAATACAGAGAGAAGGGAGTAAGCCCATGGCTGCCTTCCTGCTGGGGCCAGTCCCCAGCCACCGAGTCCTGGAGACAAAAGGACAGGAGAGTCTGTCCATTTCCAACCAGGAAGAGAGAGAGACAAGTGCTCTCTCCTTCACAAACATGAGAGACCAGGCTCTTTGTAAAGGGGAAACCCAGAGCAGCTCAGAGGAGAGCGCTGGGGTAGTCAGGGCCTGGCCTGCTCCTGTGCTTGGTCAGTGCAGGAGGCTCCAATGTGGCTGCCATAAGCTCGATACCCTCCTCTGTGGCAAGAAGACGTCTGTCTGCACAAGAAAAAGGCCAACAGGATTGAAGGCTTCCCCTTACTTCTCCAAAGGACTCAATCAGCTCCATCTTGCCCTTTTTGTCACTCATTCATCTCTCCACTAGTCTGTTGACTTTTAGGACAGAAAGGCCCTGGCTTTGAATCTGCTGACAAAATCAGCAGCCTGTCTGAGAGCTTCAGCTTATGCTGTTCCTCTACCTGGAGGTGCTGCTCCCTGTCCTCCCCATGGTGAGCAGCTCTGCAGCCTTCAAGGCCTTGCTCAGTTGTCACCTCTGGGAAACTTCCTCCCCCTCTCCAGGCAAGACTAGCAGCTTCCTCAGCACCTCAGCATTGCTTTCTGCTTTCATTCTAACACTGTACACAGCTGTAGGCTCCTCATTCCCCCCAGCCCCCGCCCCATGTCTGTCTTGGCTTGGTGGAGGTGAGCCCCTGGAGGGCCAGCAAGGAGTCCAGAATGGAATATGGGTGGAATTGTGCTGCAGCAGCTGGTCTGAGAGGCCTCAACCATAGAGCAGGAATTCTGCTGACCTCAGTGGCTGTAGGTACACGCCCCAAGGATAAAAAGGGAGCTGCAACTTGTAAAAAAAATGTTGTAGAAAAGCACTCTGGTGCCAGCTCACTCCTCCACCTTTACAAGGCTACTGCCAAATAGAACCTGCAGAAGGCACAGCACCAACCTTCAGGGAGCCCAGCATCTGGGGTGGGACACAGGCTTAGCAGAACACTGCAGAAGTGCCTGTGAGTTCTGATGAGAGTAAGCCCAGGCAGGGAGGCAATCCCTGAGTCAAGTTCTAAAACCCTGGAGGCGTGAGTCAAAGAAAAGGTGGGTGTCCTGAGAGATATTCCAAGGCCAGGGGTGGGAAGCATGAGGCGTTGGCACGGCCAGCCTGTTCTGTGACAAGTTGTGACAAAGTGAGATCGAAGTCAGATTGGGGGCAAAGTTCAGAACGTGCAGGTGCTGTGTGTCTAAGGAGTCATCCTATGGGAGATGCGGGAGGCTTTGGAAGTTGAAATCAAGGTTGAGTGTCCGATCACTCTGGCTACAGTGTGGAGAAGACTTAACACAGAGTCTGAGGCTCTGCATGTGTCATATAAGGAGAATGACAAGAGTGAATCAGATAAAAGAATTAACAATGCCTGAAAACTGGCTAAATTTCAGAACCTTTTACAGATGAGCACAGCAGTTCCTCAGTATCCATGGGGCATTGGTTCCAGGAGCCCCCGCAGACACCGAAATCCAAGGAGACTTAATGTCTCTTAAATAAAATGACACAGTATTTGCATATAACCGATGCACATTCTCTCATATAGTTCAAACAATCTCTAGATTACTCCTAATACAATGTCAATGCTATGTAAATAGCTGTAAATACTATGTTAATGCCATATAAATTGTTGCCTATGAAGCAAATTTGATTTTTGCTTTTGAAACTTTCTGGAATTTTTTTTCCCAATATTTTCAATCCATGAATGGTTGTGAAGGAGGAAACAGAACAGGCTCCATCTTGAAAGCAGGACTCCATCTTGGGCCGAACTGTGGACTTTGAGCTATATGCCCAGTATCTATGGAAGGATGGAAGAGTCCCAGGGCTCATACCCAGACTCTCCATCACCTAAAAGAATACCCTAATTGTCTGTGTAACCGAATATAATCATAAATTCTATTATGCTTATTGGGGTATGACCACAGGCTTATTGATAATTGTCCACTGTTAACTACCTAGGCTTAAGGCATATGAATCACGGGTTTAAGGCACAGGCATAGAATCACGGGTTAACTTTGATTGTATATTTCTTTTCCTTTGCTCAGACTAGTTTCAGAGAATTTGGGGAGGTGGGTTTGAGCACGTACAATTAGGGTATATAAGGTTTTCACAAAAACTGGTCGGGGTCCTTGGCTAAGAGAAGACTCTGCCTTGGGCCCACCGGTGTAATAAACTGCACTCCACTATCTACACTGTCCTTCTGAGTGAGTTTGTTTCCTGGAATGCATGGTTACAACAATTGAATCCATGGATATGGAACCTGCAGATATGAAGGACTAACTGTATATTATACCACTAAGATCCCAAAAGCAACCAGTTGGGAACACAGTACTGGTCTCATTCAACAGGTAAGAAACTGAGGCTTGGGGAGGTCAAGTGACTTGCCCAAAGTCACACTGCTGGTACAAGGCCAAGGCAGAACTTGTGATTGCTCCTACACTGCCAGGCTGTCACCCTGCAGACCCACTGGGAAACAGGCTGTGGAATGACACAGAGTTGGAAGGTCCAGCAGGGGCAAAACTGGGCAGGAGGCTCAGATGCCAGGCTGAGTCTGGACTTCAGTCTGCAGTCATGGGAAACCTCTGAGGGTTTAAGAGCATGGGGGTGACCTGACCAGAACTATTCAGTCAGATTAACCTGGTGAAGCAGGGTGGACTAGACAGGTGAGAAGCAGGAAACAGGGGGACCACTCACCACTTGTTCAACCAAGATTTACTGAGTACCTAATGTGTGTCCCCTCACTGTTCCATGTCCTGGAGTGTCAGCAGTGAATAAAACAGAGATGCCTGCACTCACAGATTCTCTTCTAGTGGATGGGCAGTAAAGAGCAAAATAAACAAGTAAAATACACAGTGACAAGCAGTATGGGATTGTGGACTCAAAAAATACTCACAATCTAAAAGCTGAGAGTTATGTTTTATTTGGTGGGAATATTTAGGACTTCAAGCCTCAGGACAGCACCTCAAGTAACCCTGAGAGAACTGGTCCTAGGAGGCAAGAAGGGTAGCCAGGTTATATAAAAGTTCTGCAACAAACGGCAGGTAGTCTGAATATCAAAAGATTATCGTTAATTAAAGAAAACTAGACATCTCAAGTTAAGGAATTTAGTGCCTTTCTGTGTATGGGAATATGCAAGACATGAAAGAGTCTGGGCTCACTGAATTCATTCTTTCGATTTGCATCTCAACATATCTGGGGCTGGTTTCCTGTTTCCTCAAGGCTCACCATAGGGTGGCTGCAGTCTGATGGCTGCTAGATGGCAGGTATTCTTTCTTTCCTAAATTCCCTCACGGTTCACCAACCCATGACATCCTTTGTTTATTGATATGGCAGGAAATATTTCATTTTTCAGGATAAATGTAGAGCAAGGTGCAGAGTTTGGGTGTCCTGGGGGCTGCAATGCTAAAGAGGGTACTCAGTGGGGGTTTACTGAGAAAGGTGATAGTAGAGCAAAGACCTACAGGAGGAAAAGAAGTGGAGGAAGCATGCCTAAGGGGCAGGTAGAGCAAAAGTTTGAAGGCAGGAGTGAGTCTGCACATCTGAATCCATTCAGGGGCTGAAGGGAGCCAGGGAAGAGGAAGCCCATAAGGAAGGGCCTTGCAGATAACGGTCAGAACTCTGCCCTGCCCTCAGAGTGGTTGCTGCTGAAGGCCTTAAGTGGGAGAGGAGCAGCAGAGGTGGAAAAAAGGGATAGAACTTGAAGGCTGGTAAATGGGAAAGGGGCACGAAAAGAGTCAAATATGACCTAAAGGTTGTGAACCTGGTTTATGTTCCAAGAGGGTAAAGGGCAGGTCAGAGAACACTTTCGTTTAATAAATGTCAATAAACCTCAGGCTTTTTTTCAGCCTGAGAAACGTCTGCTCTGGTTCGCTGTCTCCCTAAATACGGTGCCAACGCCCAGACGGGATGCAGGTAAGTGCTGAGAGACCTGCCCTCTCACGAGCACTCACGCTTCCTTCACTCCCTTCAAAGTCCGTTCTCAGGCCCCCAGGTCACCTTCCCGGGCTGCTTTTAGTCAGGTAAGAACTAAAGTGATCCTGTCTTGGAACCTACTTTGGGGATGGGGAGTGCTCTTGAACGCACACGCTCAAAGAAAGAGCCGCGGCTGGATTAGGCTTCTAAGTCCCAGACGTTCGAACCTCTGAGACAAGGCTCGGCACGTCCCTTCCATTTTTTGGATCTCAGATGCCCCGTGGGTACAGCGTCTGCTCCAACACGAAAGCTTAGGTCTTCTCTGGCCCCTCGGACTCTAACTCAAGTCTCAGGTCAGACCAGGAAGTCCCCGTCCCGGATCGTCCCACCCAACCCCTTGCCTTCTAGTCTTGTCGCCGACACAAGGGTGAGGTCGCAACCCTTACCGGTCCGTAGGCGCCCCGCTGCTTGGTCCCAGCGTGTCCACAGCCTGCACCCTTACAGCTCGAGCTGCCGGTAGCCACCTTTTTCTCCCCGCCCGCGTGAGGCGAGGATCTGCCGAGGCTCCTCCACCAAGCGGATTGGCTTGGTTCGGTGCTGGCTCCGCTAATCTGCGCTCGCGGTATAGTCCTGCCCAATGAGGCCGGGCCGCGAGGGTACTGCGCCCCGCCCTGTGCCGAGTGTTCGTCGGGTTAGCCCCACCCACCCCAGCCCTGGGCCAATGGGGAGCGGCGGCTAGCGGTCCGCCAATGGGGAGCGAGGCCACGCGCGCGGGGCGGTGGGAACTGCGCAGAGTCGGTGTGTACGTCGGTTGCCGTAACAACGGGAAGTGGAATCCGTCCGGGATGGTGAGTGCTTGCTTCGGCCTCGAGCCCCGCGTTCAGAGGCTGAGCCCTTCTCAGGCCTTGCAGGGCCCCGCCGCCTCTCCTGCGCGGTTCTTGGCTTCTCTGAGAGCTTTTGCCGAAGGGTAGGGTAGGGATGCCTGCCGTCCTGCTGGGCCTGTGATTCGCCACCGTCTCCCCTTCAGCCACAGCCGCTCTCCCCCGCCCCCACGGGTTCCCCTGGCCTTTTCCAGCCCCTCCGGAGACCGTCCCTGGGCAAAAAAGACTCGGATTATCAGAATGTGGCCTCCCGGCCGCCTCTGCCAAAAGTTTACGCACGGAGATGGGGCGGGGTGGGGGGGGGAGAGAGTTTATAATGTTTGGTTGTTAATGTGTATTTAAAACGTTAAATATAGGGACTTAGGGAAACACTTTGAGCTTCTTGGAGAAGGCTCAGGTGTACTACGGAGAAGGCAATGGCCCCCCACTCCAGTACTCTTGCCTGGAAAATCCCATGGACGGAGGAGCCTGATAGGCTGCAGTCCATGGAGTCTCACGGAGTCGGACACGACTGAAGCGACTTAGCAGCAGCAGCAGGTGTACTAAGAGAATTGAATTTTATTATTCTATATTGACAGAATATACATCTTACCTTAGTAATATTTGGCCAAATCTAGAAGTAATCAGAAAATTGGAGAAATTAGAGCAAAGCAGAGCAGCGTTCTAGGACCTTTTTAAAATTAAGGATCCTCAAATTGGGAGAACTGATTATCCATATGCAGTTGTCCCCAGTCAGCTCCTTGGCTAGCTCTCTTTGTGGATGATTTTCAAAAAGAGGTCCAAAAGAACAAGGGATCTCCTTGCTTATACAAACAATAGTAAAGAAGGAGGGACAGACCGTGCATAGAAAGATTCATTGCT
The DNA here is from genome assembly GCF_032405125.1 of Capricornis sumatraensis. NCBI lineage: Eukaryota > Metazoa > Chordata > Mammalia > Artiodactyla > Bovidae > Capricornis > Capricornis sumatraensis. The sequence continues at coordinate 59,664,014 of NC_091092.1, read as the reverse complement.
CTTTCCAGTAAACCCTGATATCTCTCCTGTTAAGTTTTGAAATCTGTTGGTATAAACTATTTTAAATGATGTGGTTGTAGCTGGTTTTTTTTTGGCAAAATGTGGACTCTATTACATTAATATTTTGCTTCTGTGTTTGTAAAACTTATAAAGGCCTCTAACTTTAAGAAGGCAAACATGGCATCAACTACCCAGCGAAAAAGGATGAGTCCTAAACCTGAGCTTACCGAAGAGCAGAAACAGGAAATTCGAGAAGCCTTTGATCTCTTTGATGCTGATGGAACTGGGACAATTGATGTTAAGGAACTTAAGGCAAGCTCTGTATATTCCTGCTCTGCTGCCTCGAATTTCCTCTGCCTCTTTGTCTTCTGTGCTGTTTTCCTGTCTTTATTTACCTCAAGAATTATTAAATAAAATTAAGTTGCACATATTAATTTGCTTAATGTTATAGTGATTCCTGTTCATTTTAACAGGATTGTAGCAGAGGCTGGCTTACTGCTGTCAGTACTGTCATTGGTTCTGCTCCCGGGTTTAGATGTGCATGTTAAGATGATCCTATTTTCATTGTAGGTGGCAATGAGGGCCCTGGGCTTTGAACCGAAAAAAGAAGAGATCAAGAAAATGATAAGCGAAATTGATAAGGAAGGGACAGGAAAAATGAACTTTAGTGACTTTTTAACTGTGATGACTCAGAAAATGGTAAGTTAGCTAAAATGATCAGCATATTTTCCACCAATAATGGTGGACAAATTTGAATCTAGATATGAAAATGTCTTCACTGAAAAAAAGTTAATGCAGACTGGAGAGTTCAGCTGATAAAAGAGAGTAGCTGTGACTGAGAACTAGGATGTTTAGGGTCTACTTGACTTTTTTTCAAGGCCACAAAGTCAAAGTCATTTTACCCTCTGCAAAGAAGTAAAAGTAGGATCTTCTGTGACCCAGTACCTGTAGTCATGGAGGCTGTCACCGAGACCATGTGACATCCTGGCAGGGAAGAGGGGATGGGCTGTCACTTTTTTTACTCTTTCTCCAACAAGTATGTCAGTGTGATAAGCACAAGCAGTAAAACCTTTAATAGTACCAGTAATATTACGCATTTTGACAAGGGAAAGTCCCTGAACTTTAAAGTTTGAAATTCTTTCCTCTCCCATTTGTTAGTATTCTGGATAGCCTCAGCCTGAGGCTGTGTTTTTTACCGCAGTGAGGATTTGGTCTTTCACCACTTCCAAGGTTGAATTCACCCATTCTCTAGTCTCCAAATGGTCCAGAGAGATGCTAAGATGTCACCTCACCTGTCACCCTCAGTCCCCTGAGTGTCCCACATAAGAAAGGTGTTCCCTTTGGTCCATTTCTCTTTGGCCTCCTGGCTCCTCCTTAGTTTGGCTCATCTACATTCTACTGACCTGTGGAAAAGTAGCTCCATCAATGTGTCAGGTGAGCCTCCCAATGCACAGGCGTGTTCCTCCTTTAATAATCCTGTTGCTTTGAAATCATCTAATCACATCTATATTTTTCTTCAGGGACTGATTTAAGAGTTCAGGAAGTTTAACATTCTGTAATAACCTAGTAAAGCTGTCCTGCATTCAGAGTTGGTTCCCAGATTGCTCTTATTAGGAGCTCTCACTATCTTTAGCTACCTTTCAGGAATACTTGAAGTTGGAGCGCGAGGAAATTTTACTCTTTTCTTCTGTTAGAGTACTGGGGATCCCAATAACAATTTGTGATCTCATAACAAGTGAAATAGCCTTTTATTTCCTTCCTTCCCCTCCATCCCCACCAAGAAGATTCCTCTTCTAGCAGCTTAAACAGTATATTTCCCCTAAGTCTAACTCCACCTTCTGTTCCCATAATTTAAAAACAAATCTACTTTCTCTTTGGTTTGTACAGAAAATGTTCTAAATGCAAACCTTTACATTTCCTTTTTAGCCTCTGGGTTTGTAATAATTTCATTGTTTATTTTCTTTTTCTGCTCTGGTTGCTGTGTGATCTTCTGTGACACAGCACCTGTAGTCATGGAGGCTGTCACCAAGATCCATGTGGCATCCAGGCAGGGCAGAGGGGATGGGCAGTGGTGGGGCTGCAGGACACAAGTCAATATGAATTACGAGTGTCTCCCTGTTGTCATGTGTTTTATGTTCTGCTTGTTAAGTCTGAGAAGGATACCAAAGAAGAAATCTTGAAAGCCTTCAAGCTCTTTGATGATGATGAGACTGGGAAGATATCATTCAAAAACCTCAAACGTGTGGCCAAGGAGTTGGGTGAGAACCTCTCTGACGAGGAGCTACAGGTTTGTGATACTCAGCCTGGAGCCCCATGTGACTTTTTTGAGTTCCATTTTCTCTGGTTATATTTGGAGAAAAATGAGTGTTCTCTTGTCACTCTGCTGACTACTTAATTTCTCTTTTCCTAGTGAGACAAACCTATGGATGCTGCTCCCAGAAAAATATACCCATGGATAGTTTTAGGTTTTAGGAATTTCCCTAGTCAGGGCGGCTTTTGAGCTGCTTTCTAGGCGATGCACATGTGGCAAAGTATGACTTGGTTTTCAAATGACTTTTCAGGAACCAAGCTTAATATAAAAGTCAGCCCATTTGCAGCAGGTGGACCACATTGTCTATTCGTGCATCATTATGAAAGCTAATTACTTAGTCACACTTTCATTACATTTATGAATTGCTCTAAATGAAATCCTTCCTGTCCTGCAGGAAATGATTGATGAAGCTGATCGAGATGGAGACGGAGAAGTCAATGAGCAGGAGTTCCTGCGCATTATGAAGAAGACGAGCCTTTATTAAAATCAGTCTCAGCTTTTCTACCATGAGCACAGGGAACTCGGTTTAGTGCCTGCCATTGTGTGAAGCCTGGTTTTTGAAAATGTAAATTATTTTTCCCCACTGACGTCTCGGTATAACTTTAGTAACAACTCTAAATCTATTTTCAACTTTTGAAAGTGTGCTTTGAAATTGAGGTTGTTTGTAAGGTTACTGGGTGACTGCTTTAATTCCCCAGGGCAGAACAAAAGCATGTTAGAATGGAGAAAAGGGTCTTTGAGCTTTCACCCACCTGCCATTCTGCCTTGTATTGCTTAACTCTTGTCCTGCATTCCCACATTTATGCCACCGCCAAACAACTTCTTCTCAAGCACACATTGTACCCATGTCACCACAAGCAGAGAGCATCTCTTCAATGGTTCCAATTTTAATTGACACCTGAGTGCAGCTTTCTCTTTTATAAAACCCAGTGAACTCTTACTTGCATTTGGATGTGTGTGTGTGTGTGTGTATGGGCTATTTGTTTTATCTTCAAATAAAGCCTTTCTTATTTGAGCTCTTATTCTCTAAGGATGAGTTCTTTAGCCTTGATTATGAGTTCAGCTTCTGAATCATTTTGTCGAAGGTAGCCTGGTAGATCCCAAACTCCTTGCCAGCCCGAGAACAGAAAACAAAATAACCCTTTCCTACTGACATGAATTGGTTTTTGCCTTGGGAACCTGTCAGTGTGTGAAATTAGTTGATCATTTTGCATCAGCCTAAATGATGTCCTAAAAATAGTTTTGGCAAAGTGTACAGCTGGAAAAGGGTCTTACTGGTAATTTGTGCTTAGGGCAAATTGGTGAGAGCCAGGTGATTATGACAGTAGGTAGAGCTTAGCCAGCCTCTTGTCAGTTGATTTGCTGGGTGGTATCTCAGAATCTCAGTGTGGATTGGGTCCAGTGACCTTGTCCAGCTCCTTCTTGGCCCTATTGGGATGAACTACAAGAGAAATCCTGGCAGATGCCATTAAAGTCTCTGCCCCAGACTGAAGGTGGGGAGCAAGAAGGAATGAGGAGGAATGAAAAATGACCAACATTCACCCGCACATGGGTTTCAGACTTTTGGTAGGGCATCCTTAATCCTGGAGAGGGTTGCCTGATTTAGCCAATAAAAAGAGGACACCTAGGTCAGTTTGAATTTTTGATCAATTTTTTTTTGGTATAAGTATATCCCATTTGGCCATCTTGTTTATTCATCATTGATCTGAAATTCAGATCAATTTACCTGGGTGTCCTATATTTGAACTAGCAACCCTATGTGTGCTGTGTGTTAAAGAGTGACCCCAGGCCTTGTCTCTGCACAGTAGCATCCTGGAGGGACTACTCCTTGAGAAACGCTGAGGTGTGGGGGGAGCATTGGAGCAGGGTTCTCACGTGGGCTTCACCTCTTCCTGGCTGTGTAATTTGCTGCAGGCTACTTCTCTGGGCACCCCAGGCTTCCTGTCTGTAGGGAGAAGAGTTCTGCTTAACTCAAAATCACTGGGGGGTTCAATGAAAACAACAAAGGCCTGGATTTACAGTGTCTGGGAAGGAGGCATTTCAGAAGTATTCATTCTCACTCATTCTTTTGTTGTGTTTGTCACAAGCTTTTTGTTAAATGTGGGTCCGTGAAGCTTTTTTAATTGTTGTCCCCACAGTTGAGTTGACAACATTTCCTGTGAGGATTTGACCTTCGTCATATTGATGTTTTTTAATAACAGGCATATGATCTGATAAAAGACATACAGTATTGGAAAGGAGTGAAAAAAGTAGGCCCCACTTGCCATTTCACTGTTAACTGTCACCCTGGAAACATTCTTATCTCCTGCCTAATGTTATCCTAAATGAAATAAAGTCAGAATTTCTTGGAGGAAGGGAGAGTGGCAAGTAACATGTTATCCCAAAGGATACTGAAAGTGAAGTTGCTGTCATGTCTGACTCTTTGCGACTCCATGGATTGTAGCTCACAGAATTTTTCAGGCAAGAGTACTAGAATGGCTTGCCATTTCCTTCTCCAGGGGATCTTCCTGATCCAGGGATCAAACCCGGGTCTCCTGCATTGCAGGCAGAGGCTTTACCTCTGAGCCACCAGAGAAGCCCTAAGGATAAGGACACACATAATGTTCTTACCAAATCTGTGCAGTTGCTCAGTGGAGGGTCAGAAAGATGGGGACGGAGAAGGATCTGGGGCCAGTTCATGGCAGAAGAGAGCTGCAAGGGGGTAGGGAGCTGTGAACAGAGAGGAGCCTGGGGTCAGTTAGCTGGAGGGGATGGTAGGTGAGGCCAGTGAAAAGAGAAGGGAGTAGAGGTTAGTTGATACCAGGCTGGCCCAAGAGGTGTAGGGGGAGTGGTTGTTTAAACTCTGGGCAGTATGGGGGTGGATAGGAAGGGAGGGACAAGGTGGCTCAGTTCCTGAGGATGGTCTGCAGAGCTGGAGGGGGATGGTGGGGATGGGCAGAGAAAGAGAGGGAACAGGGGTCTGTCCTGTGAGTGGACCAGAGAGACGTAGGGGCACTAGGACAGAGTAGACTGGGAGGGGTAGCAGAGGTCAAGTCAACTGGGGATGGGTCACAAAGATATTGGGGACTCCAGGGAGACTGGGAAGTAAGGGACTGAGGTCCATCCATGTGAGTAGGATAAAGTGATGGGAGGTGAAAGGAGAGGGAGAGGGAGCAAGGGTTGGTTTCTGTGCACATGGATCAGGGCTGTAGGAGCTTGGAGGTGCTGAGGGGAAGGTATGAGATCATGTTCAGCTGGAACAGGGAACTAGAGTGCGATCAGAGGTGATGGGGAGGGATAGGGTACAGAGCTCAGTTCGTGTTGGACCAGAGAGCTGTGGGAGAGTGGGTGTGGAATTTTCATGATACAAGATTTTGACAGAGACCAGTTCACAGGAGGATGGACTAGAGAGCTGTTTGAGAGCTGCGGGGAAGGGAAAGAGGGAAGAGGAGGGAGCAGGGGTTCCTACATTGGTGCTTTGGAACTGTGGTGCTGAAGAAGACTCTTGAGAGTCTTTTGGACTGCAAGGAGATCCAACCAGTCAATCATAAAGGAAATCAGTCCTGAATATTCATTGGAAGGACAGATGCTGAAGCTCCAATACTCTGGCCACCTAATGCGAAGAGCTGACTCATTGGAAGAGACCCTGATGCTGGGAAAGATTGAAGGCAGGAGAAGGGGGCGAAAGGAAATCCTGGTGTGCTGCAGTCCATGGGGTCGCAAAGAGTTGGACACAACTGAGGGACTGAACTGAACTGAATTTAGGAGGACTTGTGGGCTGCTTCCTAGATAAAACTCTTAGACAACAGCCTTGCAGATATGTCCCTTGCCACTAGGTGGAGTCCCAGGACAGAGAGGCTCCAAGGAACGTTATGTGGAGCCCAGTGATTTAAGCTAGATATTCTCAGGTGCCTTGAGAGGGCTGTGGTTCCACCCAGCCTTGGAGTGTGATGGAGAGGATGCCACAGTGTCTAGAATCCTGGCAGGGCTGTGGACCCCTCAGAAAAGCTACCAGGTGTGAACACTGATGGAATGATAGCTTGTCTGGTTGGATACTTGAGTAAATTTAATTAAAAGAGAATAAAATGACATGTTTGCATTTCTGAGTGTTTGCAGGGGAAAATTGTTTATCTACTACATGGCCTTATTGAGATCCCAGCTACACTGAACATTTCTCAGGAAGGGTACAAATGTGCTTTTGACTTCTTCATAGCCATGCTTTGTGCCCAGTAAGATGCTCTATTCACAATCAGTCCTCCTCATTTGCCAGTGTTGTTGATCCTGTAGCAAGGGTTTATTAACTGATTGAGGATTCCAACATTCTGTGGCTTTTTTCTATTCATTGTGCCTTCTTATGGCCTGAATTGTGTTTCCTTAAAAGATATGTTGCAGTCCTAGCCCTCAGGACCTCAGAATGTGACTATATTTGGAGATATCTCTAAGGTGGGCCCCCATCCAATCTGACTGGAAAGGGGAAATTTGGAAATTTGTATGCAGGCATGCATAGAGGGAAGCCAATGAGACCGAGACAATTATCTGTAAGCTAATGAGAGAAGCATGGACTAGATCCTTTCCTCACAGCCTTAGACAGAAGCAGTTCTGCCAAAGCTTTGATTTTACACTTCTAGGTTCCAGAACTGGGAGACAATAAACGTCTATTATTTAAGGCCCAGAATCTGTGGGACTTTGTAATTTCAGTCCCAGCAAACTCACACGTGTCTCTCTCACTGAAAAACTTCCTTTATTCCTCCAAGTGTCTTTACCAGAAGTGCACATGGTGGTGTCAAGGAAACAGAAATTGGACATGGAGGTATGCAGCCTCACCACCCACCTGCAGAAATGCACCCCCCCTTTAATTTAGAGTGTAAGCTTGTACATGGATGGGAGTCCATCTCCTTGGGAGATGTTGTACATAGATGAATATTTGTGTAATCCCTCATAGAAATAGGTCGAATGATTACAAACAGCCTGAAAAGCATTGGAAAAATGAATGACCAGAGACAGTGTGACAGAATTTCAGATGTTGTTGGGGTTGTTGATTCTCACCTGGTATCTAGAGTTTAAGAGCAATGCTTTCAGGATGAATCTGGCTCTCTGGAGAACAGACACAAACCTCATGATGGGTACTGTGACGTAGTGGGGAAATGTCTCTGGAGCTGGACAAGTGAAATTCCATTATGTGACCTCTGGCAAGTTATCTAGAGCATCAGTACTTCACTGGTTTCATCTGTCAAAGGTTTTTATTTTATTTTATTGGAGTATAGTTGATTTACAATGTTGTTTCAGGTGTTTCAGTTTCAGGTGTAGAGCAAGGTGATTCAGTTATACATATACATGTATTCATTCTTTTTCATATTCTTTTCCTACATAGATTCTTACAGAATATTGAGTAGAGTTCTCTGTGCTTAACGCAAGTCCTTGTTGGTGATCTGTTTTATATGTAGTAGTGTGTATATGTCAATCTCAAATTCCTGATTTACCCTTTGCTCCATGTTTCCCCTTTGGTAACCATAAGTTTATTTTCAAAATCTGTGAGTCTGTTTCTGTTTTGTAAATAAGTTCATCTATATTATTTCTTAAAATTTTGAATCCCTGTGTGAGTGATATTGTATGATGTTTATCTTTCTCTTTCTGACTTACTTCAGTCTGTATGACAGTCTCTAGCTCCATCCATGTCTCTACAAATGACACAATTTTGTTCCTTTTTATTGGCTGAGTAATGTTCCATATATGTATACCATATCTTCTTTATTTATTCCTCTGTTGATGGGCATTTAGGTTGCTTCCGTGTCCTGGCTGTTGTAAATAGTGCTGCCATGAACATTGGGGTGCAAGTAGCTTTTCAAATTATACTTTTCTCCAGATATATACCCAGGAATGAGATTACTGAATCACATGGTAGTTCTATTTTTAATTCTTTAATGGACCTCTATACTATTTTCCATAGTGGCTGCACCAATTTACACTCCCAACAACAGTGTAGGAAGGCTCAGAGAGGGTTTATTAATAGAATCTACCTCAAGGGCACTTGTAAGGATTAAATAATCCAATATATCTAAAGAGCTTAGAACAATGCATTGCACATAGTAGGCATTCAAAAAACATTTGGTGAACAAGGAAATTCAGAATTTGGCTAAAATCCTCAACTATAGGGTTTGGTAGTTACACCATTTATGGTACAATTTATGGAGATACCTTTAGAACAAGAATTCCTAACCTGGGACACTTTTGCTTCAGAGGTCCATGAATTACCCCAAGGAGGTTCTTAAACCTCTTAAATAACATGCATGATTTGTAGGTACAGGCAGATGAGCAACTTTCATCAGAACTAAAGAGTTTCTGACACACTGCCTCAAAATTGGGCATTGCCATTTGGTGTGTGGAGGGAAATACATAAACCTGTAACATTATGTTGAATTTCTTCATTCACCAAATGTTTTTTGAATCCATACCATGTGCTATACACTGTTCTAAGCTCTTTATATATATTGGAATATTTAATCCTTAATTGTGTAGTAGTAGTAATAGTCATAGTGTGTGAGACCTGATTTGTGGTCCTCTGTCCACACAGGTATACCCTGAAATCTGCCTCTTTCCTGGCTCTGCCCTGGTATTTACATGGGTGAGCCCCAGCATCATTTCCATGCAGAGCCTGAGACTGATGCTTTCTTGCCACCCTGGGGTCTGGGAATCTCTGCCATGTGGTCTCTGTCCCTGTCTAGACCTCCTCTCCCAACCCTTTTAGCCTTTATTAGCTTGAAAGTCAATCTTCTTGAAGGAAAATACTAACAAAAGATGATTTATTTTCTTCAAGAAGTTTTTCTTTCGCCATGCTGATTAAAAGGCCTTTTACTTATTTATCTTCAGCAATTTTTGAAAGCTTCAATCCATTTTCAGGTTTAGCCTTCCTGAAATGGTTCTTTGGGATTCATACCATTGCTTTTATTTAAAAAAATCAAGCAGTATCTCTTTTCTTTCATTCTATCTTTTCAATTTATTTATCATTTTTCACTTCCCTGGTAGCTGCTGGAGACGGGATAGGCTACCCACTCCAGTGTTCTCGGGCTTTCCTGGTGGCTCATTTGGTAAAGAATCTGCATGCAGTGTGGGAGACCTGGGTTTGATCTCTGGGTTGGAAAGGTCCTGGAAGACGGCATGGCAACCCACTCCAGTATTCCTGCCTGGAGAATCCCCATGAACAGAGGAGCCTGGTGGGCTTTAGTCCATGGGAGTTGCAAAGAGTCGGACACAACTGAGTGACTAAGCACAGCACAGCACAGCATGTCATTTATTCAGCAATAATGAGCATCTATTTTGACTCAGGCCCTTAAGTAAACAAAATACAGACGCATGGGATTTACATTCTGATGAAGGAGACAGAAAAACAATCTCAATAAAATATAGCGAGAAAAGATAGAAAAGGATGGAGGGCTGCTATTTTAGACAGGATGGTTAGGGAAGGACTCTGTGCGGATGTTGTTGTTCAGTTGCTCAATTGTGTCTGACTCTTTGCAACCCCATGGACTGCAGCACCCAGGCTACCCTGTCCTTCACCATCTCCCTGAGCTTGCTCAAACTCAGGTCCATCGAGTGGGTGATGCCATCCAAGCATCTCATCCTCTGTCATCCCCTTCTCCTCCTGCCTTCAGTCTTTCCCAGCATCAGGGTCTTTTCCAATGAGTCAGCTCCTTGCATCAGGTAGCCAAAAGTATTGGATCTTCAGCTTCAGCATCAGTCCCTCCAATAAATATTCAGGGTGATTTCCTGTAGGATTGACTGTGGGGATGACATTCAAGCAAAAACCTTAAGCCATGAGAAGATCTGGGGAAAGAGTACTGCAGCAGAGAGAATGACAAGTACAAAGACCCGTGGAACAGTGAGGAGGTCCATGTGGCTGCAGCAAAATGAACAAAGCGAAAAATGTCAGGTTGCAGAAGGCAGGGGTTGGGTAAGGTAAGGCCTCATAAACCCCGTAAGTGCGGGGGGCCCTCCGCAGAAAGAGAGAGGCAGTGGAACTTCCCTCAGCAAAGCCGAGGGGTCCCGAGGAGAGATGAGCCTGCTGTCCGCCAACCCAGCCCCTCGGCGAGCGAGAGACAATTAGACGCGACAGGGGTTCCGTCTAAGCAGTTCCGCTTTATTGCCACAAACTCTTGGTTTATATAGGCAAGCAAGGGGGTTTTGCGAGGGTTGGACCAATCACGTTAAAGCTCAAATTGTAATATGCCATAGTTGCACCAATCACGTTAAAGGTCAAATCTTAATATGCCATAGTTGCACCAATCACGTTAAAGGTCAAGTCGTCATGCGCTTCATTGTAACAAGAGTCTATGGTGATCACGCGCTGTCCATGTGCACGGAAATCAAGAGAGCCAATGAAAAGTTTTGACAAACAACTTAGGCCACGCCCTCATCTCTTCTGCCAGGCGCCATCTTAGCTCTAAACCACAAATCTAGCCCTTCTTTTTTCAAGGTTTCCCATTTAGGGCCCCACAAGTAAGGGTTATATTTTGCAGACGGCGGACTGTCATCACTGAGAACTGAGCAGGAAGATAACCTGCATTGTACTGAAAAGTATCACACTGGTATCTGTGTTGAGAATTGCATATAGGAGCAAGGGTGGAAGCATATATCTTTCTGTAATATGGGCTCATTTCCCTGCATAGCCACATGGCTGACTTTTAAAAGTCTCATTTGGATTATCTGAGATTGGGAAATTTCTGGGATAGTATTTGCTGTGGAATTTGAAGTAACGAAGGCAGATTTCCCCTTTTTACAATCCTCCTTTTCAGAGTCATCTTCCCTTCTAGAGTCTTTAGCAATAGTGCTGCAAATTGTGTTGTGTGCTATTTTGCTTTCTGCCTTTTTCTTTCTGGAGTCTGCTTTCTCAGTTCCTCTAATCTAAGTTCATGTTTGATGTCCACCCACGCTTGACTGTCATTGTTATAAACCTCAAAATGTCATTATTATTTTTCTCCCAAATTCTTGTCATTTCCTCATCCATAGTCAGGTTTAATCAATCATTCTACAGACAGTGGTCTATAACTCCCAGACCCACGATTTCCCAAACTCTTAGTCCTTTCTAATCCATAAAGAATTGGGGCAATCTTGATCCTTGAATCATCAGCATTGGGCAGGAACTATTATTACCCCATATTACAGATAAAATACCTGAGGCTCAGAAAGGTTAAGCACAGCAGCCAAGACTCAAGCTCAGAGTTTCTGGCTCTAGAGTTCATGACCTTTCTACTCTATCACTCTGCTGTCTAAGACAACATGCTCCTTGTTTCAATTAGCTTAAATACTTTTAAGTGAAAACTAGATGGTTAAGCCTATTCTTTTTCTCTCTGGGTTGATTAACATGTTTTTCTATTCTTAATTTCTTACTTAAAATTTTGATTTTTTATAACACCTATCAAGGAAATCGCTTAAATACACCACAGCTTTCTGGTATGGGTTTGGTCTCCAAAGCAATTCATATGACCAGTCCAACTATTAATTTTTTGTGTCAACTTGACTGAATCATAGGGTGTCAAACATTATTTTGGGTGTTTCTATGATGATGTTTTTGGATGAGATTAACATTTACATCTATGGACTAAGAAAAGCAGATTGCTCTCCTTAATGTGGTTGGGTCTCATTCAATCAGTGGAAGGCATGAGTAGAGCAAAAAAGGCTGACAATTCCACTGAGTCACAGAGAAAGAATCTCTTCTTCGAACTGGAACTCTGGCTCTTCCTGGGTCTTGAGTCTGCCAGCTTTCATACTGGAACCACACCACTGGCTGTCCTCATTTCCAGATCTTCACACTCAGACTGAAACTTATGCCATCAGCTCTCCTGAGTCTCCAGCTTGCTAACTCACCCTGCAGATCTTGAGACAAGTCAGCCTCTGTAATCCTGCCAGCTAATCTGTCCCTGTCTGTCTTTTTATCTTTCTTTCTCTCTCTATATATATATACATGTATATGTATGTTCATGTAAAACAAAACCAATAAGAGATGATTTATATACATAAAACCTTCTATTCTGGAGAACCTCAACTAATACAGCCAGCAGAGGGCAATGTCTTCTCAAACACTACCTGTTACCCATGTGAAACTGTTGGACATTTGTTTTCTTTAAGAGGGAGAAATTCTTTCTGATTCTTCTTCCCCCCTCCCCAAGACAAAGGAAGCAATTTCAAAGAGGGAAAAGAGCATAAAGAATTGTTAGTATATGTGATAGGGTAAGGTCATTCCAAAACAGACCCAAGACTTCCTAGGTGATATGTTCTGCATGAAAGTGAAAATGCAGTCACTCAGTCTTTGCGACCCCAAGGACTCTTTGCGACCCCAAGGACTGTAGCCTATCAGGCTTCTCCATCCATGGGATTTTCCAGGCAAGAATATTGGAATGGGTTGCCATTTCCTTCTCCATGAGAAAAATACTAAAATTCTGCTGCTAGTGATAAAACTAGTCAATACAGCTTATTCTTCCAAGACATCAATGACCACATTATAACCAGTGGGGTAAACTATAAGGTAAGATTTCAGGTGTGGAATTTCTCTAACAGAAAGAACAGTGGAAGGGGTGGAAAGAAGGATGGAAATTGATATTAATTGCATAATGTGTATATTCATTATATATAATTTTACATTCATGCCTATATAAGAATATAAATACAGAGAACAAGTTTTGAAAGGATGCACACCAAACTTTTAACACTGGTTTTCTCTGGGGAGAAGGAGGGGGCTATAGTGAAATGGACTTCTTCCTTTTAACATGCTTTGGGCTTGAATTTCTTAAAACAAGATTGCATAAATCTTATATGACTTTTCTATTTAAAAATATTAGTAAATAACACTTCACACATACTAGGATGGCCAGAAAAAAATGGAAAATAAATATTGGGGAGGATGTGAAAACATTGGAACCCTGGTTCATTGCTGGTAGGAGTATAAAATGGTGCAGATATTTTGGAAAACAGTTTGGTGATTTATCAGAAGATTAGACATTAAACTGCCATATGACCCAACAATTCCACTCTTAGATGTATCACAAAAAGAACTGAAAGTACAGACCTAATAAGAGTTTGCACATTCATGTTCATAGCAACATTATTTACAATAACCAAAAGGTGGAAACTCAAGTGTCCATCAACAGATGAATGGATAAACAAAACATGGTTTATATAATACAATGGAATATTATTCAGCTGTAAAAAGGAATGAAAATTTGATATATGCTATAATATGGATGGACTCTGAAAACATTTTGTTTAGGGAGAAAAATAGATACAGAAAGACAAATACTGTGTTTGCCCACTTGTATCATGTACCTAGAATAGACAAATACATAGAGATAGAAAGTAGAATGGGCTTCCTTGGTGGCTCAGTGGTAAAGAATCCATCTGCAATACAGGAGATGAAGCTTTGATCCCTGTGTCAGAAAGATTCCCTGGAGGAGGGTGTGGCAACCCACTCTAGTATTCTTGCCTGGAGAATCTCACGGACAAAGGAGGCTGCCACACTATAGTCCATACAGTTGCAAAGAGTCAGACATGACTGACGTGACTGAGCACAAGCATGAAAAAATAGAATACAAGTTACCAGGGGCTGAGGGGAGAGGAGAGAGAGAGATTACGTAATGGGGACAGAGTTTTCATTTGTGATGATGAAGTTTTTGAGTATAGGTAGTTGCAATGGTAACTATTTATGTCATGAAATTGTACACTTATAAACAGTTTAAATGACAAATATTATGTTATGTATATTTCACTGCAGTAAAGCAACCTGAACAATTCTTAAGAGTGAGGCCTGGACCTGTGTTTGTTCATCATTGCAAATGTAGAGCCTAGTACAGTGCCTTGTGCACAGTAGGTACTCAATAGATACTTGTTGCATGAAAAATAAACGACTAATAAACTTAAAAAATTGTCTTCTCATTTGGGCAACCACTGTCAATTGTCAATTATTTGATGCACAATAAGAAGTATCAATACAAGCCTTAAATTCATATATTTGGTTGTTGTTAATGGCACCCCACTCCAGTACTCTTGCCTGGAAAATCCCATGGGCGGAGGAGCCTGGTAGGCTGCAGTCCATGGGGTCGCAAAGAGTTGGACACGACTGAGCGACTTCACTTTGACTTCACTTTCATGCATTGGAGAAGGAAATGGCAACCCACTCCAGTGTTCTTGCCTGGAGAATCCCAGGGACGGGGAGCCTGGTGGGCTGCTGTCTATGGTGTCGCACAGAGTCGGACACGGCTAAAGTGACTTAGCAGCAGCAGCATAAAGATGGTATATCAGTTAATGAGAGTTAACTGTTGTATCAAGCAATCTCTGTGTCTCAGTGAGCTAACTCAAGAAAGGATTATTTTTCACTCATGTCATAGTTCAAATCACTGGAAATGGCTTGGATGCTGCCTAGGCTTGACTCCATACAGGATATCAGGGACCAAGCTTCCTTCTGTCCAGTAGCTCCAAAGGCCCCTAGGCACTTCAAAATCTCCACTGACTTCTTTGTACATGGCTGGAAGATGAGTAAAGAGACAGATCTTGGAGGACCACATGTGAGATTTGAGTGGCCAGACCTGCAAGTTTCATAGTCTCTTTCCCCTACATTCATTTGGTGAGAAATCAGTCACATGTCTACACTGAATCAGAAGGGATTCTGGGAAATGTATCCCAGCCACAAGTAAAGTAGGAAAAAGAAATGGTTTTTGATGAACACATAGAATCGCCTCACATTTATTCTGAATGTTGCTGTGAGAATCCTGCAGTCCCTGCTCTTTGCCCTGTGTATTGTGTAACAGCCTTTGACCACAGCAATAAAATAGATAATATAGATGTAGGGAGCCCTCCTAGGGTGACTGTGTAGTGTGCATGCTAAGAGAAGGCTGCCCAGGACCAAAGTCCTGAGAGCTTTGGTGTTTAGGAAATGGAAAGAGGAGGAGAGGCAAAGTAAAGAGACTGAAAATAAGGAAAGTGACTGCAGAAAATTTAAGGGAATGAAATGTCATAAAAGCAAGGGGAGGGTGTGTCAGGAGACAGACCTTAGCAAGATTTCTGGAAACCAAAATGTGGGGGCCTAGGATGAAATGTGGTAAGTAGAGAAATGTATGTAGAACATTTTTGAGAAAGTTGACTATAAAAGGATAAGAAGAGAAGGATAGTACCTAGAGGTCATGTGGAAGTGTCAAGGGAATGAACTTTAATTATTTTGTTTTTAATGGGAGAGAGTTGAGAATGTTTGAACATTTAAAGGGAAATAACTGTAGTAAATAAAACCAGTGTGGTATAAGACCAGGAAAAAAATTGATTATTGGAACAGAAGACATGGTCTTGAAACAGACTTGAGTGTATATAACAGTTTGGTTTGTGTCAGGGATGCTGGGAAAGGATGGACCGTTTTTGATGTACATATGTATGTGGCTATCTAGGTCTTTATATTTCTTTTTTTCAGAAAGGATTCAAGGACACTTAAAAAGATATGTTCTGGTGACAACATAAAACAAATGATTAAAGGAGAAAATGATATGCTGGGACAATGAGGTGAAACATGCATTTGGGTTTGTTGAGTTTAAACATCTTTGACCATTTTAAACATCAGTGCTGAGCTGATTTTAGATACCTTGATCAATTTGTGCTGTGATCGATTAGATGAGTAATTCCATTTATATAACTTGCTCTGCAATATCACTTGTCAGGCAGAGACTCACATTTATTCTGAATGTTGCTGTGAGAATCCTGCAGTCCCTCCTCTTTGCCCTGTGTATTGTGTAACAGCCTTTGACCACAGCAATAAAATCTGACATGAACATTAGGCACTAACTGTTCTGACTTCAGAAACAGCTTCTAAGTCACACAAGAACCTTGCTTTCATTTCTCTATAATTATATCTTGCTTCTGACCCCAAGTGAGCCATCCTATGCTGTATTTACCCTGAAGTCTTTCTCCTAAACTGCTTGATACCCTTAAGCCTCCACATACTCTTATGTCTACAATGTCCACTTATTTCTTCTCTTCCCCAGCAGACTCATTGTCATCCTACATGATCCAGCTTATCTGTCACATACTCAAAGGGAATCTTTCATGATGGCTTGACTTGGATCTATGCCCCTTTCTGTGTTTCCCTAGCCCCTGATCTCTTGTCATCACTCTGGTTCTACTAGGTTAGCAAGGTCATCTACTCCACTGACCTTCAACTCTGCATCCTTGGGGCCCAATACCTGGCACAATCAGAGTTGTCACACTATGCATGGAAATTTTGTTGTAGAGAAATAGGGATTTGCACTTAACAGTCACAACTATCATTTTGACCTGCATGATGATCACAGATTTTTCAACTGTTACATTTCTGATTTGTGCAATTTTTTGGTTCTCTTTGTTTTTGAAAACTTTTTATTTTATATTGGGGTATAGGCGATTAACAATATTCTGATAGTTTCAGGTAAACAGGTATGGACTCAGCCATGCATATACATGTATCTGTTCTCCCCCAAACTCTCCTCCCGTCCAGGCTGCCATATCTGTGCAATTTTTTTCCCTGTGGTTTTGTATGTGTATTGTACCTTGACGAAGCACTGTTAGCAAAAAAAAATCCATCCTTTTAACCAACTGCAGTTGTTTTTGCTTTCCAGGGGAGAGCCATGGTTTTCTCTGGGTAGGTAGTTCTTTGCTTAGGGAGATACTTGGCTGTCTTGGGGATGAAAGGGGAGAGTCACAGAGACGAGAATTTCACTCCACCCCCACCCCCGCATGAAGGCAACAGAATTTGCATTTTCCTGGTACAGTCACTTTAACACTAAAGAAAAGTATCTTCTAGTGTTGAAGGGTTTAGGGACCCCATGTGACTGCTACTTTGCTACTGACACCTTTCAAAGGCCTTTCATGTCCACTCTTTTGTTTGGTATTCTGGACAGAAAATGTCAATATGGCCTCATTGTCCTTCTGTGAAAGGATCTATCCAGGGTGATCATCTCAACCTGGAGCACAGGTGCCAATGTCCAGGAAGCTTTGAGAAACTGGAATCTTGGGCAGAAATGTACTGGTCATGGGCCCTGGGACAGGAGAGTCATGTAAGACGTCCCTTAGCCTATGGGACAGCAGAGAGAAACAGATCCAGATGTTCTGAATTGGATAAGCTTCAGCGCAACCCACTCAGGCTGCCTGAGATATCAACACAGCCTTGAGTGTCAGACTAAGCTGAATCCGAGTCCTGGCTTGGGCTGCTTGGTAGCTTGCATGACCCCAAGCAAGGTACTTAATCCCTCCGAGTTTCAGGTACCTGCTCTGTGAGATACTTGTGGTCTGTACCTCACACAATAGTCTGTTGTGTGTGTGTTAGTCACTCAGTCGTGTCTGACTCATTGCGACCCCATGGACTGGAGCCCGCCAGGCTCCTCTGTCCATGGAATTCTCCAGGCAAGAATACTGGAGTGGGTTGCCATTTCCTTCTCCGGGGGATCTTCCTGACCCAGGGATCAAATCTGGGTCTCCTGCATTGCTGGCAGATTCTTTACCATCTGAGCTACCAGGGAAGCCCCCTATTATCTGTTGGGGCTGCCATAATGAAATACCAATGATTGAGGGGCTTAAACCTATTGTCTCCCACTTCTGAAGGCTAGAAGTCTGAGAGGGGTGAGTATAGCTGTTCCTTCTGAGGCCTCTCTCCTTGGCATGTAGATGGCAACCTTTTCCCTGTGTCCTCATGTGGTCTTCCCTCTGCCTGTCTGTGTCCTAATCTCTTCTTCTCATAAGGACACCAGTCATATTGAGTTAGGGCCCATCCTAATGACCTCATTTAACTTTAATAACCCCTTTAAGGATCTTATCTGAAAATCCAGTCACATTCTGAGGTACTAGTGTTGGGACTTCAACATAGGAATTTTGGGGGACTGAAATTCAGCCTTGAGCATATATCATCCCAGGGTCTGGCAAACACGTTGTTGTTATTCAGTTGCTCACCCATGTCCAACTCTTTACAACCCCATGGACTGCAGCATTCAAGGCTTCCCTGTCCTTCACTATTTCCCTGAGTTTTCTCAAATGTATGCTGCTGCTGCTAAGTCACTTCAGTCATCTCTGACTCTTAGCGACCCCATGAACTGCAGCCTACCAGGCTCCTCTGCCCATGGGATTTTCCAGGCAAGAGTACTGTTGCCATTGCCTTCTCTGTCTCAAATGTATAGTGTACAATAAAAGAAACGAGCAAGTATTTTATAATCTAATTCAATGTGTGTATGTGTGTGCACATAAAAAAGTGTTAAATAAACTTACTCTGTAATCTTGACTATGAATGGAAATTATCACTATGAACTATGAGATATTTTATTTTTAACCTTTGTGTGTATATAATTCCTAGCACCAAACATTGACATGATCTAGAAATCAGCCCAGCAGCAATGAGCCTTCTTGAAATTCCATTTCCCACTTAAAATAAAAGAACAGCAAAAACAAAAATGGAGGTCTTTGAGAATATAGCTTGTTCCAAGTGTGGGGCAAGGAACATAACAGATAAGCATGGAACATCTTGTCATACTGCAAAATGAAGATTAGTAGGGTGGTGTTCAAAAGTCTTAGGATCCCAACTACCTGAAAGGGACACATACTGGCCATAGAGGAGACCACTTCATGATCAGTAAGAATGAAACTGTAATTGATTAAGATAGATAAAATTTGTCTCTCAAAATGATATTTTAAAATGACAATTTTGGGAGGATGCTAGAAGATTAATACTTTCTTTTGGAAATTGGGAAATAAAGGGAAAGATTCAAGCATTTGTCAGTCCTTTCTTGTACAAACTGTAGATGAGGGAAAGAGTGTCTTTACAGAAGTATTCCAACAAAGAAATGAAGGAGTAAGATAGCCTTGGATTATTACCATTTGCAACCTCTAATAAATTAAAAATCTAAGCATTAAGAATCAGTGGGTACTGACAATACAAAAACAGACAAAAAGATTCAGTGTGCCTCTTGATGAAGAATGCTGTCCCACCTACAATGTAGTCTTCCCCACAAATTATCAAACTAGTCTGATTATACCTCTAAATCCAACTGCCAATGTGCAACACATGTTGAGGATACTTGGGCCTGTTAAACTATGATATGAGTATGCAATTGATGGAATGCTGCTAAGGGAAACTCCTCAGGGCAAAGAATTTGGTTCCTTTGACAAACAAATTATGGAAGGGAATAAAAGAGAGAGGGAACACCTATGGATTAAAAGACTCTGAAAATATGTTTATGTATGTGTGTGTATGTGAGGGGCTTCTCAGGTGGTGCTAGTGGTAAAGAACCTGCCTGCTGATGCAGGAGATGCAAGAAACGTGGGTTTGATCCCTGGGTCAGGAAGATTCCCTGGAGGAGGGAATGGCAACCCACTCAAGTATTCTCGTGCAGAGAATCCCATGGACAGAGGAGCCTGGTGGGCTGCTGTCCATGGAATCACACAGAGTCGGACATGACTAAAGTGACTTAGCATGCACACACACATTGCAAAATAAAAAGTCAGGGCTGCTCGTTTAAAAATTAAATTTCAAAATGGTGAGAACAGAGCATTATACCAAGCATCCAGAGCACTTCTAAGCGTAGGGACCTTTGGGACTCCCTACATTGTACACTCTCATCCATGAGACTAGCTTAGTTCTAACCTTGGGCCTGCTCCTTAACCCAAGCAGGTGTGTACTATGTGATCATCTTGGGGAAACTGCTTTACAAACTGCCAAGTTCTGGGCTTGAAGATTGAAGAGCT
This sequence comes from Capricornis sumatraensis, assembly GCF_032405125.1. Lineage (NCBI taxonomy): Eukaryota > Metazoa > Chordata > Mammalia > Artiodactyla > Bovidae > Capricornis > Capricornis sumatraensis. Next base: position 59,643,991 of record NC_091092.1, on the reverse strand, counting down.
TCCTGAAGCCCAGCATGATCTAGTTCTTGGTATCTTTGGGGCTCATTTTGGACTTTTCTCATTAGTTTGTGTACTCTACTGCACCCCTTCCTCATCATCCTCTCAAGACCTCTTGCCCAGTATGCAGCCCCCTTTCACTTGGCTATTGGCCAGGTCCTTCAATCTGGAAGGATCAGAGTGAAGGGGTACATATCATCCATTCCTGGGGCTCAGATTCACAGCTGTGCTCATGCCTCTGCCCTTGGGCTAGAGCAGTCTTGTTCTTGTGGCAGCCTGGGAAATCCCAGTGTTCCCTAGCAACAAGGCTGAACCAGAGCTGTTGCTAGGGAAACCCTGGGATTTCCATAGTTACCGAGAGCTCTGTGAGCATCTCCATTTCCATAGCTGAATATATTTGGTGTCAGCAGAAGAGGAGAAATGAGAGCTGATGTTCTGTTGCCAAGGGGGGCTGGGCTGGTTCTTCTGAATCTCATTACCTGCACAAAGAGGAGCGAAAACATCATCAGCAGGGACAGGATCACTCCTCAAGACTGACAAATGGCTGATCTCTCTTTTTACACAGACCTCCAAAAAATGATGCTAAACTTGGTGTTAAGTAGTCTTCTGGGATCCCACCATAATATGTTGCATCTACACATCTGTGTGCCCTCCCACTCCTAGTGGCTGGATCTTACTGAGACTGTGTCCCCAGGGCCCTACATAGGGCAGGGCATCTTAACCTCTTTGCTCATCTAGGGAAGCCTGTAGCACCTGTCTCAGAATAATGTTTCTGAATGTATTAAACAAAATAAGAAGGGTTACAAAGGAAAGCAATTGTACTGAAATACAGTGATCAAAATATTAAAAAACACAATTGTGATATTATAAAATATAAGTGCATTTTCATTGATGCATTAAATAATATGATTGAATGATAGGTCTAGTAATTATTGTAATTAGGAAGTAGTGACAAGTGTAAAGAATGTTTGGAGAGAGCTGCTGCCATGGAGACATGATATGAAAATACCAGGTATTTCTCTTGGTGACAAAGTTGCTAATCTTCCTGTAGTTGGTTCCCTGAACTAGTGAAAATAAAGAATATTCTTTCCCTCATCTAATACCACAGAACTTCCTAAATTTTACTAGGCTGTGGGCTTTAATTTTTGATACTACATGCTGTATGAATGAATGAATGAATGCATGAACAGGTGATAAAAAAAATAGCTGAGTAAATTTTCCAGGTTCCTTGAGCAAGTGACTAGCACAGTGACCCACTTACCTTCAGATACCCTGCTTCCTTTAAGAGCTAAGGAATTTCAACAAATGGCTTGGAATAAAACAATGGAGTAACTACATGCAAAAGAGTGTTGGACCCTCGTCTTAACCATATAAAAAATTAACTCAAGATTGATCAAAAACCCTAACATAGGTGCTAAAACTAAAACTCTTAGAAAACATAGAGGAGAAAGTTCATGAAATCAGATATGGTAGTGGTTTTCTGGATATGACACTAAAAGCACAGACAACAAAAGGACAAATAGATAAATTGGACTATGCAAAAAATTAAAACTTCTGTGTGACAAAGGAAGCAACCAACGGAGTGAAAGGCAACCCATGGAATGGGAGAAAATACTTGCAAATCATATATGTGGTACAGGGCTACTCTCCAGAATATATAAAGAACTTTTACAACTGAATATTAACAAAACAAACAACCCAAATTGAAAATAGGCAAAGGACTTGAATAGAAATTTCTCCAAAAAAAGATATACAAAGGGCAAATAAATGCATGAAAAGATGTTGAACATCAATAATCATTCAGTTCAGTTCAGTTCAGTCGCTCAGTCATGTCCGACTCTTTGTGACCCCATGAATCGCAGCACGCCAGGCCTCCCTGTCCATCACCATCTCCTGGAGTTCACTCAGACTCACATCCATCAAGTCCGTGATGCCATCCAGCCATCTCATCCTCGGTTGTCCCCTTCTCCTCCTGCCCCCAATCCCTCCCAGTATCAGAGTCTTTTCCAATGAGTCAGCTCTTCACATGAGGTGGCCAAAGTACTGGAGTTTCAGCTTTAGCATCATTCCTTCCAAAGAAATCCCAGGGTTGACCTCCTTCAGAATGGACTGGTTGGATCTCTTTGCAGTCCAAGGGACTCTCAAGAGTCTTCTCCAACACCACAGTCCAAAAGCATCAATTCTTTGGTGCTCAGCTTTCTTCAGAGTCCAACTCGCACATCCATACATGACCACAGGAAAAACCATAGCCTTGACTAGACGGACATTAGTCGGCAAAGTAATGTCTCTGCTTTTGAATATGCTATCTAGGTTGGTCATAACTTTTCTTTCAAGGAGTAAGCGTCTTTTAATTTCATGGCTGCAGTCACCATCTGCAGTGATTTTGGAGCCCAAAAAAAAAAAATAAAGTCTGACACTGTTTCCACTGTTTCCCCATCTATTTCCCATGAAGTGATGGGACCAGATGCTATGATCTTCGTTTTCTGAATGTTGAGCTTTAAGCCAACTTTTTCACTCTCCTCTTTCACTTTCATCAAGAGGCTTTTTAGTTCCTCTTTACTTTCTGCCACAAGGGTGGTTTCATCTGCATATCTGAGGTTATTGATATTTCTCCCAGCAATCTTGATTCCAGCTTGTGTTTCTTCCAGTCCAGCATTTCTCATGATGTACTCTGCATGTAAGTTAAATAAGCAGGGTGACAATATACAGCCTTGACATACTCCTTTTCCTATTTGGAACCAGTCTGTTGTTCCATGTCCAGTTCTAACTGTTGCTTCCTGACCTGCATACAGATTTCTCAAGAGGCAGGTCAGGTGGTCTGGTATTCCCATCTCTTTCAGAATTTTCCACAGTTTCTTGTGATCCACACAGTCAAAGGCTTTGGCATAGTCAATAAAGCAGAAATAGATGTTTTTCGGGAACTCTCTTGCTTTTTTGATGATCCAGTGGATGTTGGCAATTTGATCTCTGGTTCCTCTGCCTTTTCTAAAACCAGCTTGAACATCAGGGAGTTCATGGTTCACGTATTGCTGAAGCCTGGCTTGGAGAATTTTGAGCATTACTTCACTAGCATGTGAGATTAGTGCAATTGTGCGGTAGTTTGAGCATTCTTTTGCATTGCCTTTCTTTGGAATTGGAATGAAAACTGACCTTTTCCAGTCCTGTGGCCACTGCTGAGTTTTCCAAATTTGCTTGCATACTGACTGCAGCACTTTCACAGCATCATCTTTCAGGGTTTGAAACAGCTCAACTGGAATTCCATTACCTCCACTAGCTTTGTTTGTAGTGATGCTTTCTAAGGCCCACTTGACTTCACGTTCCAAGATGTCTGGCTCTAGATTAGTGATCACATCATCATGATTATCTGAGTCGTGAAGATTTTTTTTGTACAGTTCTTCTGTGTATTCTTGCCACCTCTCCTTAATATCTTCTACTTCTGTTAGGTCTCTACCATTTCTGTCCTTTATCGAGCCCATCTTTGCATGAAATGTTCTTTGGTATCTCTAATTTTCTTGAAGAGATCTCTAGTCTTTCCCATTCTGTTGTTTTCCTCTATTTCTTTGCATTGATCGCTGAAGAAGGCTTTCTTATCTCTTCTTGTTATTCTTTGGAACTCTGCATTCAAATGGGTATATCTTTCCTTTTCTCCTTTGCTTTTTGCTTCTCTTCTTTTCACAGCTATTTGTAAGGCCTCCCCAGACAGCCATTTCGCTTTTTTGCATTTCTTTTCCATGGGGATGGTCTTGAACCGTGTCTCCTGTACAATGTCATGAACCTCATTCCATAGTTCATCAGGCACTCTATCAGATCTAGGCCCTTAAATCTATTTCTCACTTCCACTGTATAATCATAAGGGATTTGATTTAGGTCATACCTGAATGGTCTAGCGGTTTTCCCTACTTTCTTCAATTTAAGTCTGAATTTGGTAATAAGTTCATCATCTGAGCCACAGTCAGCTCCTGGTCTTGTTTTTGCTGACTGTATAGAGCTTCTCTGTCTTTTGCTGCAAAGAATATAATCAATCTGATTTCGGTGTTGACCGTCTGGTGATGTCCATGTGTAGAGTCTTCTCTTGTGTTGTTGGAAGAGGGTGTTTGCTATGACCAGTGTGTTCTCTTGGCAAAACTCTATTAGTCTTCGCCCTGCCTCATTCTGCATTCCAAGGCCAAATTTGCCTGTTACTCCAGGTGTTTCTTGACTTCCTACTTTTGCATTCCAGTCCCCTATAATGAAAAGGACATCTTTTTTTGGGTGTTAGTTCTAAAAGGTCTTGTAGGTCTTCATAAAACCGTTCAACTTCAGTTTCTTCAGCATTACTGGTTGGGGCATAGACTTGGATAACTGTGATATTGAATGGTTTTCCTTGGAGATGAACAGAGATCATTCTGTCGTTTTTGAGATTGCATCCAAGTACTGCATTTTGGACTCTTTTGTTGACCATGATGGCTACTCCATTCCTTTTGAGGGATTCCTGCCCACAGTAGTAGATGTAATGGTCATCTGAGTTAAATCCACCCATTCCAGTCCATTTTAGTTCGCTGATTCCTAGAATGTCGACGTTCACCCTTGCCATCTCTTGTTTGACCACTTCCAATTTGCCTTGATTCATGGACCTGACATTCCAGGTTCCTAGGCAATATTGCTCTTTACAGCATCGAATCTTGCTTCTATCACCAGTGACAGCCACAGCTGGGTATTGTTTTTACTTTGACTCCATCCCTTCATTCTTTCTGGAGTTATTTCTCCACTGATCTCCTGTAGCATATTGGGCACCTAATGACCTGGGGAGTTCCTCTTTTGGTATCCTATCACTTTGCCTTTTCATACTGTTCATGGGGTTCTCAAGGCAAGAATACTGAAGTGGCTTGCCATTCCCTTCTCCAGTGGACCACATTCTGTCAGACCTCTCCACCATGACCCACCCATCTTGGGTTGCCCCGTAGGCATGGCTTAGTTTCATTGAATTAGACAAGGCTGTGGTCCTCGTGTGATTAGATTGGCTAGGTTTCTGTGAGTATGGTTTCAGTGTGTCTGCCCTCTGATGCCCTCTTGCAACACCTACCATTTTACTTGGGTTTCTCTTACCTTGGGTGTGGGATATCTCTTCACGGCTGCTCCAGCAAAGCACAGGTGTTGCTCCTTACCTTGGACGAGGTGTATCTCCTTACTGCCGCTGTTTCTGACCTTCAACGTGGGATAGCTCCTCTAGGCCCTCCTGTGCCTGCACAGCCATCGCTCCTCAGGTTGCTCCTCCTGGCCGCCAGCCCCGGCCTCAGGCGTGGGTGGCTCCTCCCAGCTGCCACCTCTGGCCTCGGATGTGGGGTGTCTCCTCCCGGCCTCCACTGACCTCAGACGTGGGGTAGCTTACTAGTCATTAGAGAAATACAAATCAAAACCACAATGAGATTCCACCTCATATCCATTAGGATGGCAACTATTTAAAAAAACAACAGAAAATAACAAGTGTTGGCAAGAATGTGGAGAAATATCATACTGATCCAGCAATTTCTCTTTGGGTACATACCCCAAAGAATTGGAAGCAGGGTCTTAAAGAGATATTTGAACACTCATGTTCTTAGCAGAACTATTCATAATTAACCAAGAGGTGAAAGTAACTCAAGTGTCTATCAATGGATAACTGGATAAACAAAATGTGATCTATAAATACAATGAAATAGTACTCAGTCTTAAAGGGAAGGAAATTCTAACATCTGCTCCAACATGGATGAACTTTGAGGACATTATACTCATTGAAAGAAGCCAAGCCCAAAAGGATAAATGCAATGTAATTTTACTTCTATGAGGTCCCTACAGTAGTCAAGTTCATTGAGACAGAAAAGTAGAATGGTGTTTTCAGGGGATGGGGGAGGGTGTGGGGAATTAGTGTTTAATGGGAACAGAATTTCAATTTTGCAAGATGAAAAGAGTTCTAGAAGTGGATGGTGGTAATGGCTGAACAATAATGTGAATGTGCTTAATGCCACTAAACTGGACACTTAACAACAGTCATGATAGCAAATTTTATGTTATGTATATTTTACCACAATTGGAAACATTGGAGGGAAAGGAGGAGGCACCTTCTTGATTTGAGAATACCTTGTCAGGGAAAAAGGTGCCCATGAATCCTGGCAGGGGACCAACAGGAAATCAACAGCATCTCTTCATTGTCCTGCAACCTGATGAGCGAGCCGGTATTTGGGACAGATGAACTGTACAACACAACTGCCTCATGGGACATCAGAGAAGGATGCCTGCTACAAGGAAGTCTTGGGAGGGCCCTGAGGGATCTGTCAATAGCTTGCAGCTCTCAGGTTTTCTACACTTCTCATTTTCAGCTCCTCAAGTCCTGCAGACTGGGCTGAGCCCATGCAGCCTTATCGGATTCTTAGCCAAACACCTGGAGAAGTGAAGCTACAGGAGGCATTGCCCCCAAATTCCACAACTGAGTCATCAGAAGGGTGGAGTGCCTGTACCAGGTTGCTCTCACAAGCCACAGAGGCTCAAGGACACAAAGGTTGTGTCCCTAGAGGCCCCCAGCATGGCAGGTAAGAGCCTTGCTTGAGGGGTGAGAGGACCCTTGGCCTCAGATTGTAAACAAGTGGGGAGAGTGGCAAGATGCAAGGCTGGCTATGGGGCCAACATCCTCAGTGTGCAGGACCCTGTGAGCCAGGGAAAGGGATTTGGAACTTACTCTAAGGAAAGCAGGGAGCCACTGGAAGGTTTAAGCAGGACAGAAATCTTATCTAATTTATTTTTTAGTTAAGATCTGTCTAATGACTGTATAGAGAGCAAAAACGCTACAGGCTATGGATGTGAGGCTCTTGCACAGCCCTCCCCACTAGGGACAGCTCAGAGAACTGAGGTCCCAGCCCCATGGGCTTACTTGGCACCAGCTGAGACACAGTGGGCAGAGATCCTAGCCTGCCATCCTCTTCCAGGTGGGCTTGTGCTCCTGACTTGGAAGTGGGAGTCAGGGTTCAGGCATCAGTTGCAAACTCGTAACTGTAGGGAGGGCAGGGGGCTTCTGGCGGGCTTGGATATATAGGGGCTGCTGAGAGGGCCAGTTGGGAAAGCAGAGGAGTCCCTCCTTGGACAGATTGCTGTAGGGCAGGGGTGCTGGCCGGCAAGTGCCTTAGTGGCAGAGGCAATCAGGTGACTAAAAGTGAGGAGGTGCTGGGGAGATATAAATGTTGCCACTTCTCTCCCCTAAGGTGGCCTTACCCTCAGGAAGAGGCTCCCTCTTATCGAGACGGTTGCCTCATGTGTCTTCCCGGGCTCTCCTGCAGAAACTTTGCTTCCTATCTCCAGCACTGTGGGCTCAGTTTACAGTGCAAATTATGCATTTCTAGGGACACCATCTGCCAAGTTTTGTGATTTCGATTTCTGGCCATCACGGTCATATTCTGCAGAATTATCCAATGAAGAAAGGACTGCAAGCTTTCCACTTTATTTGGCAAAATAGAGACAGTGGAGGCTGAAGTTACATTCATTCATCCATTTGTTTAACTAAAATGTATTGAAAATCTGCTACTTGACACAGGAAGAATCATAAGAACAGTTAAGGAGCCAGGCTTCAAATAAAGTATAAAGTCCATGACTAAACCTGTGTCCCTTCTGCCCTCTAAATTCTTGAAAGGTGCCCTGACAGCCATGAGGCATACCTGCGGGCCTATATAACCCAGTTCATCTGCTTTCTCGTGAGCAGGCTTTCCCAGGCGGCAGGACCCTGGGAAATCATGGGCTCAAGTAGGCTGAGCCCAAAGCAGGGAAGAGAGATGTCCTTCTACCCCTTCTGCTTGTGGAAGTCAGAATAAGGTATGAGGCAAGTTTCGGGGATCAGGTCCCACAGCCTGGCCTTCATAGATCTATCACAGGCACCTGCAAGCATGCAGCAGTGTCCAGGGACATTGATTTAGGACTTAGCACACTACAGAATGACAGACCGGGGCTGGAGTGGCACGGCTTTTGCTGAGGTAGAAACCGCTGCTCTCTGCCTTTCTTCTGTTTCCATTTATTGTAATTATTGGTATATCTGGATTTCTTGCTACCATCCTATTTATTTTGGGCTTGCTCTTTCTATGCATTTTTGTCCTTCTTTCCTGTCGTCTATTCAAAGTTCTTTAAATTTTTTTTTTAATTCCTTCCCCCTCCTACTAGTTTGGAAGCTAGACATTCTATTTTTTTTTTTTTGGTGGTTTATTCTAAATATTTGGAAATTGAAATAAACAACAATGCAATTTAAAATAGCTTTAGAAAATATGAAATGTTTAGAGATAAATCCAAAAAATATGTAGATCTATACCCTGAATACTACAAAACATTGCAGACGATGCAGACATAAGTTAATTAAACTAATATACAATTTAAATTAATAAACTAAATATCCTTTTTTTTTTTTTGGCTGCACCAGGAATCCCACCCACACCCATTGCAATGGAAGTATGGAGTCTTAACAACTGGACCACCAGGGAAGTCCAGGTAGATGTCTTATACAAGGATTAGAATATTAAATATTGTTAATATATAAATTCTTTCCAAATTCATTGCTAGCTTAATGCAATTCCCAACTAAAAACCAAAAAACTTATAAGTATAAATTGGCAGTTTGATTCTAACTTTCATATGGAAATAGATAGAACCTCCATAGCTAAAAAACTAAAAGAGGGAAGAAATATGGACGAAATTATACTACCTGATTTTGAGGCTTATTATGAAGTGAGGCTTATTATGAGTTTTAGAACAGGAAGAGGAACCAGAGATCAAATTGCCAACATCCATTGAATTATTGAAAAAGCAAATAGAGTTCCAGAAAAACATCTACTTCTGCTTTATTGACTATGCCAAGGCCTTTGACTGTGTGAATCACAATAAACTGTGGAAAATTCTTAAAGAGATGAGAATACCAGACCACTTGACCTGCCTCTTGAGAAATATGTATGCAGGTCAGGAAGCAACAGTTAGAACTGGACATGGAACAACACAGTGGTTATAAATTGGGAAAGGAGTACGTCAAGGCTGTATATTGTCACCCTGCTTATTTAACTTATATGAAGAGTACATCACGAGAAATGCTGGGCTGGATGAAGCACAAGCTGGAATCAAGATTGCCAGAAGAAGTATCAATAACCTCAGATATGCTGATGACACCACCCTTATGGCAGAAAGCAAAGAACTAAAGAGCCTCTTGATGAAAGTGAAAGAGGAGAGTGGAAAATGTTGGCTTAAAGCTCAATATTCAGAAAACTAAGATCATGGCATCCAGTCACATCACTTCATGGGAAATAGATGGGGAAACAGTGGAAACAGTAGCAGACTTTATTTTGGGGGGCTCCAAAATCACTGCAGATGGTGACTGCAGCCATGGAATTAAAAGACGCTTACTCCTTGGAAGGAATGTTACGACCAACCTAGATAGCATAATAAAAAGCAGAGACATTACTTTGTCATAAAACAAAGGTCTGTCTAGTCAAAGCTATGGTTTTTCCTGTCGTCATGTATGGATGTGAGAGTTGGACTGTGAAGAAAGCTGAGCACCGAAGAATTGATGCTTTTGGACTGTGGTGTTGGAGAAGACTCTTGAGAGTCCCTTGGACTGCAAAGAGATCCAACCAGTCCATCCTAAAGGAGATCAGTCCTGGGTGTTTATTGGAAGGACTGATGTTGAAGCTGAAAGTCCAATACTTTGGCCACCTGATGTGAAGAGCTGAGTCATTGGAAAAGACCCTCATGCTGGGAAAGATTGAAGGCAGGAGAAGGGGGCGACAGAGGATAAGATGATTGGATGGCATCACTGACTCAATGGACATGGGTTTGGGTGGACCCTGGGAGTTGGTGATGGACAGGGAGGCCTGGCGTGCTGTGGTTCATGGGGTCGCAAAAGAGTTGGACATGACTGAGTGACTGAACTGAACTGATTCTGACTGGTGTGAGATGATACCTCATTGTAGTTTTGATTTGCATTTCTCTAATAATGAGTGATGTTGAGCATCTTTTCATGTGTTTATTAGCCATCTGTGTATCTTCTTTGGAGAAATGTCTTTTCAGTTCTTTTGCCCATTTTTTTGATTGGGTTTTTGGTTTTTCTGATATTGAGCTGCATGAGCTGCATTAATTCTTTGTCGCTAAGCCTTCTTTATGGTCCAACTCTCACATCTGTACATGTTCAGTTCAGTTCAGTCGCTCAGTCATGTCTGACTCTTTGTGACTCCATGAATCGCAGCACGCCAGGCCTCCCTGTTCATCACCATCTCCCGGAGTTCACTCAGACTCATGTCCATCTGGAAAAATCATAGCTTTGACTAGATGGACTTTTGTTGGCAAAGTCAAGTCTCTGCTTTTTAATATGCTGTCTAGGTTTGTCATGGGCTTCCCTGGTGGCTCAGATGGTAAAAAATCTGCCTGGAATATGGTAGACCTGGGTTCAATCCCTGTGTTGGGAAGATCTCTTGGAGATGGGAATGGCAAGCCACTCCAGTAGTCTCACCTGGAGAATCCCATGGAGAGAGGAGCCTGGTGGGCTACAGTCTGTGGGGTTGCCAAGAGGCAGACACAACTGAGTGACTAACATTTTCACTTTCACAGGTTTGTCATAGCTTTTTTTCCAAGGGACAGGTGTCTTTTAATTTCCTGACTGCAGTCACTGTCCTCAGTGATTTTGGAGTCCAAGGAAATAAAGTTTGTCACTGTTTGCATTGTTTCCCTATCTATTTGCCATGAAGTGATGGGACTGGATGCCATGATCTTTGTTTTTTGAATGTTGAGTTTTAAGCCAACCTTTTCACTCTCCTCTTTTACCTTCATCAAGAGGCTCTTTAGTTCCTCTTTGTTTTTTGCCATAAGGGTGGTTTCATCTGCATATCTGAGGTCACTGATACTTCTCTCAGAAATCTTGATTCCAGCTTGTGAATCATCCAGCCTGGCATTTTGCATTATGTACTCTGCATATGAGTTAAATAAATGGGGTGACAATATACAGCCTTAACATACACCTTTCCAAATATTTGGATGTTCCTTAAAGACCTAAAAATAGAGCTACCACATGATTGAGCAATCCCATTACTGCAAATATGCAGAGAAAACCATAATTCAAAAAGTTATGTGCACCTATGTTTATAGCAGCACTATTTGCAATAGCCAGGATATCTAAGTAACATAATTATTCATCAACAGATGAATAGATAAAGAATATGTGGTGCATTTATCCAATGGAATATTACTCAGCCATAAAAAGAATAAAATAAATCCATTTGCATTGACATGAATGGGCTTAGAAATTGTTATACTGAATGAAGTTAAAGAAAGACAAATATCATATTATCATCACTTAGATGGAGGGATTCCCAGTGGTTCCATTGGTAAAGAACCCACCTGCCAATGCAGGAGACACAAGAGATGTGAGTTTGATACCTGGGTCAGGAAGTCCCCTTGGAATAGGAAATGGCAACCCACTCTAATATGCTTGCCTAGAAAATTCCATGGACAGGGGAGACTGGTAGCCTGGCAGCCTGTGACAGTCCATGGGTCACAAAGAGTGGGACACAACTGAGTGTGCATGCACACACACACATACACACATCACCTAGATGTACAATCTAAAGAAATGGTACAAATGAACTTATTTACAGAACAGGAATAAAGTCACAGATACAGAAAACAAACTTATGGTTGCAAAGAAGAAGGTAGGGGGAGGGATAAATTGAAAGATTGGGATTGACATATAATAACACTACTATATATAAAATAGATAATTAATAAGAACCTCTTGTATAGTACAGGGAACTCTACTCAATACTGTGTAGTGATCTATATGGGCAAAGAATCTAAAAAAGAGTGGATATATGAATATATATGACTGATTCACTTTGCTATACAGCAGAAAATAACACAACATTGTAAATCAACTATACTTCAATAAAAATTAATTTTAAAAAAGGAAAAGAAAGAAAAAGGAAAAAGTACCGTAAATTAACTACACTTCAATAAAAAATTGACAGCACCCTGCTACAAAAGATAAAAATCTTCTGCATAATGAAGGAAATCATTAAAGTGAAAAGCCAACCTATCTAGTGGGAGAAGGTTTTTGCAAAAGATATATCAGATAAAGGTTAATATCTAAAATATATGAAGAACTCATGTAACTCAACAGCAACAAAAGATAAGCTAGCTGATTTTAAAATGGACAGAGGATCTGAATAGACATTTTTCCAAAGATGACAAACATGCAGATGGTGACAGGCACATGAAAATATGTTCAACATCACTAATTATCAAAACATCACTAATTATCAAAACTACAATGAGACATCACCTCACACCTGTTAGAATGGTTAGGATACAGCATGCTTGGCGCTGTGCACAGGGATGACCCAGAGAGATGTTAGGGGGAGGGAGGTGGGAGGGGGGTTCATGTTTGGGAACGCATGTACACCCGTGGTGGATTCATGTCAATGTATGGCAAAACCAATACAGTATTGTAATTAAAATAAAGTAAAAATAAAAATTAAAAAAAGATAAGGAATAACAAATGTTGGAGAGGAATTAAAGAAAAGGAAACATTTTCACACTGTTAGTGGGAATGTAAATTGGTGCAACCACTTTGGAAAACAGTACAAAAATTCCTTTAAAAATTAAGACTAGAATTACCATATAACTCAGCTTTCACTTCTGGATATTTATCCAAAGAAAGTGCTAAGTCACTTCAGTCATGTCTGACTCTTTGCGACCATTTGGACTGTAGCCTACCAGGCCCCTCTGTCCATGGAATTCTCCAGGCAAGAATACTAGAGTGGATTGCCACGCTCTCCTCCAGGGTCTCTTCCTAACCCAGGGATGGAACCTGTGTCTCTTATGTCTCCTGCATTGGTAGGTGGGTTCTTACCACTAGCGCCACTTGGGAAGCCCATCCGAAGAACATGAAAACACTAATTTGAAAATATATATGGAATCATATGTTCATCATAGCATTATCTACAAGAGTCAAGACATGAAAACAACCTAAGTTTTCATCAATGGATGGCTGGATAAAAAAGATGTGGAGACAACATGGCTGGACCTTGAGGATATTATGCTAAGTGAAATAAGTCAGAAAGAGAAAGAGAAATACTGTATGATTTTACTCATATGTAAAATCTAAACAAAACAAAACCAATGAACAAACAAAACAAAAACAAATGCATAGATACACAGAACAAATTACCAGAGGGGAAGGGAATTGGAGGTGGGTGAAATGGATGAAGGAGGTCAATTGTACAGGGAGATGGTAATTAGACTTGTGTTGATTACTCTATACCATATATAGATGTTGAACTATAATGCTGTGCATCTGAAATTTATATAATAAAAATTATTTTCTCTGTAGGAAAAATCCTACCTTTTGAAAAGAATAAATATAAAAGATTTGATGAGAGAGGAAATATTTAATCACTGGAATTACTCAGAAATGAGGATTATGATGTTGATAAAATAAGAGTTGCTTTTTAAAATAAACTATTTTTAGAACAGTTTTAGGTTCACAGCAAGAATGAATGGAAAGTTCGGTGAGTTCCCACATACCCTTTGCCCCACATGCACAAGCTCCAACACAATCCATATCCCACACTACATAGTACATTTGTTATAATTAACTAAAAACTGTTCCAAACGGAAATCACCAGACCCAGATGGAGTTAGAAATTTAAAACACAGTGCTATTTAATGACCCGGATAACCATGATGGTATGATCACTCACCTAGAACCAGGAATCCTGGAGTGTGAAGTTAAGTGGGCCTTAGGAAGCATCACTACAAACAAAGCTAGGAGAGGTGATGGAACTCCAGCTGAGCTATTTCAAATCCTAAAAGATGAAGCTGTGAAGGTGCTGCACTCAATATGCCAGCAAATTTGGAAAACTCAGCAGTGACCACAGGACTGGAAAAAGGTCAGTTTTCATTCCAATCCCAAAGGCAGTGCCAAAGAATGTTCAGACTACCAGACAATTGTGCTTATTTCACATGCTAGCAAGGTAATGCTCAAAATCCTTTGCTGGGATCCAGCCCTGGTGGATCCAGGGAATTAGAAGGGGGGATAGAGTCGGTGTCTTAGGAAAGAATTATTTAATTAGAAATATAAAGAGAGATTAGGAAAGAATAGTGTAGTAGGAAAATTAGTGGAGAAAAGAGGCTGGATAACTTGGTTTACGTGGAAAACCAATAAAGTTCCAAGACAAGGAACTTGCACCACCTACGTAGGCCACCAGTGCCCGCTTGAATAGCGGAGGGTGCTCCTCCTTGGGCTTCCTCTCCTGTGGGTCTTGGAAGCCAGGGCAAATAAGTAGACGTGGTGAGCTTCCACACTCCAGATGGGAATTCAGCCTGAAAAAGAGAGGGAGGGAGAGGGAGAAAGAGAGAGAGAGAGTTGACACGGGGGAGGCCAAGCTTGTGCAAAAACCCCATAACTTTATTTTTAAAAGGTGTTTATATACCCTAAGTTTTACATAATGGAAGATACAGAGTCATTCATGCAGGGGCAGCAGTCCTGACCCTTTCTGTATATCTTTTTGTATACAAAAGGTATCAGGTGATTTACATTATCTTCTGGCCAAGAGGCCTGTTAACACTCTATGGATCTCTTCCTTAATGAATGTTAATCTCATTTCCCCTGAAGTGTTTTTCTTTAATCTGCATCACCCTCGAAGCACTAATGTTACATCCTTATAGAACAATGGTGCAGTGGGTTATAACAAAGAAGGTACTAAACTCAAAGATCTATGTTGCTACTTGTTTTTATTTTTCTATATACCAACTATATCAACAAATAAAAGATATGAAAATTTGGCAGCAAGTATTGGCTCATCAATGAAAACCTTAATCAGTTTTATTCTAATGATTTTGACTCCTCAGAAGCCCCTACATTCCTAGGATGTTTTGAGCTTCCTGTGCCTCTCGTGGTCGGGAGGCCGCAAACAATCACATGTGCAGCTGTAAGAGTCCTGTAGGCAGGCTAGAAAGCCATCAGAGGGGTTTTTGGATTGAAATACTCTTATTATGCCCAGGAGACTTATATAAAAGCTCTAAATTAACTTTTTCCAGAAAAAGGTGGTGGGGGGAAAGCCCCCTGTTAATGTCAGAAGTGTAAGCGAAAAGCATAAACATCCACTGGATCATAGATAAAGCAAGAGAGTTTCAGAAAAACATCTATATCTGCTTCATTGACTGCTGAAGCCTTTGACTGTGTTC
This sequence comes from Capricornis sumatraensis, assembly GCF_032405125.1. Taxonomy (NCBI): domain Eukaryota; kingdom Metazoa; phylum Chordata; class Mammalia; order Artiodactyla; family Bovidae; genus Capricornis; species Capricornis sumatraensis. The sequence continues at coordinate 59,628,782 of NC_091092.1, read as the reverse complement.
AGTTCAGTTCAGTCACTCAGTCGTGTCCAGCTCTTTGCGATCCCTTGAATCGCAGCACACCAGGCCTCCCTGTCCATCACCATCTCCTGGAGTTCACTCAGACTCACGTCCATCGAGTCAGTGATGCCATCCAGCCATGTCATCCTCGGTCGTCCCCTTCTCCTCCCACCCCCTATCCCTCCCAGCATCAGAGTCTTTTCCAATGAGTCAACTCTTCATATGAGGTGGCCAAAGTACTGGAGCTTCAGCTTTAGCATCATTCCTTCCAAAGAAATCCCAGGGTTGATCTCCTTCAGAATGGACTGGTTGGATCTCCTTGCAGTCCAAGGGACTCTCAAGTCTTCTCCAGCACCACAGTTCAAAAGCATCAATTCTTTAGCACTCAGCCTTCTTCACAGTCCAACTCTCACATCCATACATGACCACAGGAAAAACCATAGCCTTGACTAGACGGACCTTAGTCGGCAAAGTAATGTCTCTGCTTTTGAATATGCTATCTAGGTTGGTCATAACTTGTCTTCCAAGGAGTAAGTGTCTTTTAATTTCATGGCTGCAATCACCATCTGCAGTGATTTTGGAGCCAAAAAAAAATAAAGTCTGACACTGTTTCTACTGTTTCCCCATCTATTTCCTATGAAGTGATGGGACCAGATGCCATGATCTTCATGTTCTGAATGTTGAGCTTTAAGCCAACTTTTTCACTCTCCTCTTTCGCTTTCATCAAGAGGCTTTTTAGTTCCTCTTCACTTTCTGCCATAAGGGTGGTGTCATCTGCATATCTGAGGTTATTGATATTTCTCCCAGCAATCTTGATTCCAGCTTGTGCTTCTTCCAGTCCAGTGTTTCTCATGATGTACTCTTCATATAAGGTAAATAAACAGGGTGACAATATACAGCCTTGATGTACTCCTTTGACTGTGTGGGTCACAACAAACTGTAGAAAATTCTTAAAGAGATGGGAATACAAGACCATCTTAGCTGCCTCCTGAGAAACCTGTTTGCAGGTCAAGAAACAACAGTTAGAACTGGACATGGAACCACAGACTGGTTCCAAATTGGGAAAGGAGAACGTTAAAGCTATGTATTGTCACCCTTATATGCAGAGGACATTACGCAAAATGCCATGCTAGAAGACTCACAAGCTAGAATCAAGACTGCCAGGAGAAATATCAACAACGTCAGACATGTGGATGATACCACTCTAATGGCAGAAAGTGAAGAGGACCTAAAGAGCTTATCGATGAAGGTGAAGGAGGAGAGTGAAAAAGTTGGCTTAAAACTCAACATTCAGAAAACTATGATGATAGCATCTGATCCCATCACTTCGTGGCAAATAGATGGGAAAATAATGGAAACATGACAGACTTTATTTTCTTGGGCTCCAAAATCACTGTGGACAGTGACTGCAGCCATGAAATTAAAAGATGCTTGTTTCTTGGAAGAAAAGCTATGACAAACGTAGACAGAGTATTAAAAAGCAGAGACATTACTTTGCTGACAAAGGGCTGGATAGTCAAAGCTATGGTTTTTCCAATAGTTCATAACTGATGAAGAATTGTTATCTAAAATATACAAAGAACTCTTAAAATTCAGCAGCAAGAAAATTCACAACTTGATTAAGAAATGGTTTAAAGATCTGAACAGATACCTCAGCAATAAAGAGTTACAGATGGAAATAAGCATATGAAAAGATTCTCTACCTCATATGTCACCAGAGAAATATAAATGAAAGCAATAATTAGATATCACTGCATATCATTAGAATTGATAAATTCTGAAACACCGATAACATCAACTGCTGGTGAGAATATGGAGCAACAGAAACTCTTATTCATTGCCAGTGGGAATGCAAAATGGTACAACCACTTTGGAAGACATTTTGGAGGTTTCTTACAAAACTATACTCCTAATCACACAATCAAGCAATCATAGTCATTGGTGTTTACTCAAAGTAATTGAAAACTTCTGTCCACAAAAAATCTGCACATAGATGTTTATTCTTAATCGTCAAAACTTGAATGCAACCAAGGTATACTTCAGTAGGTAAATGAATACATAAACTATGGCTTATCCAGACAACGGGTTCATGGGGAGTCACTTCAGTCATGTCCAGCTCTTTGCAACCCTTTGAACTGTTCATGGGATTCTCCAAGCAAGAATACTGGAGTGGGTTGCATGCCCTTCTCCCAGGATCTTCCTGACCCAGGGATCGAACCTTTGTCTATTGTGACTCCTGCATTGTTAGGGGGGTTCTTTAACACTAATGCCACCTGGGAAGCCCATCCAAAGAACATGAAAACACTAATTTGAAAATATATGTGGACTCATATGTTCATCACAGCATTATTTACAAGAGCCAAGACATGAAAACAACCTAAATGTTCATCAGTGGATGACTGGATAAAAAAAAAATGTGGAGACAACATGGATGGACCTTGAGGATATTCTGCTAAGTGAAATAAGTCAGAAAGAGAAATACTGTATGCTTTTACTCATACATAAAAAAAATCTCTGTACCTCCCTCTACGTTTTGCTGTGAATCTGAAACTGCTCTGAAAAGCAAATTATGTTTTAAAAAATTGTCAGACTCAAGTTCCAAAATTTACATAATCACATTAAACCACATGGTCTAAATACATCAAATAGATGACAGAAAGTGGAAGAGTGAATTAAAAAAAAATGACTCAACTGTATCACATGCTTGATACACTTCAAATATAATGATTTAAGTATATTGAAAGCAAACAGGAATATCATTGAAGCTTTATTTGTAATAGTAAAAAAGTTGTAAACAGTCAAATTGTCCTTTACTAAAGGAATGATTAAAGAAACTGCTTCTTGCATACCATGGATTACTTGTTGCTCAGTCGCTCAGTCTTGTCTGACTCTTTGCGACCCCATGGACTGAAGCAAGCCAGGCTTCCCTGTCCATCATCAACTCCCAAAGCTTACTCAAACTCATGTCCATTGACTTAGTGATGCCATCCAACCATCTCGTCCTCTGTCATCCGCATCTCCTCCTGCCTTCAATCTTTACCAGCATCATTCCCATAAGGTGGCCAAAATATTGAAGCTTCAGCTTCAGCATTATTCCTTCCAATGAATATTCAGGACTGATTTCCTTTAGGATTTAAGATGGTAGGCACTGAGAGAGGGCATCAGAGGGCATACAGACTGAAACCACAATCACAGACAACAGGATAATCTGATCACATGAACCACAGCTTTGTCTAATTCAATGAAACTAAGCCATGCTGTGTGGGGCCACCCAAGATGGATGGGTCATGGTGGAGAGGTCTGACAGAATGTAGTCCACTGGAGAAGGGAATGCCAAACCACTTCAGTATTCTTGCCTTGAGAACCCCATGAACAGTATGGAAAGGGAAAAAGATAGGACACTGAAAGATAAACTCCCCAGGTTGGTAGGTACCCAATAAGCTATTGGAGATCAGTGGAGAAATAACTCCAGAAAGAATGAAGGGATGGAGCCAAAGCAAAAACAACACCCAGTTGTGGATGAGACTGGTGATGGAAGCTAGGTTTGATACTGTAAAAAGCAATATTGCCTAGGAACCTGGAATGTTTAGGTCCATGAATCAAGACAAGTTGGAAGTGGTCAAACAGGAGATGACAAGAGTGAACATCGACATTCTAAGAATCAGTGGGCTAAGATGGACTGGAATGGGTGGATTTAACTCAGATGACCATTATATCTACTACTGTGGGCAGGAATCCCTTAGAAGAAGTGGAGTAGCCATCATAGTCAACAAAAGAGTCCAAAATGCGGTACTTGGATATAATCTCAAAAATGACAGAATGATCTCTCTTCATTTCCAAGGGAAACCATTCAATATCATGGTAATCCAAGTCTATGCCCCGACCAGTAATGCTGAAGAAATCAAAGCTGAACAGGTCTATGAAGACCTACAAGACCTTCTAGAACTAACACCCCCAAAAGATGCCCTTTTCATTATAGGGGACTGGAATACAAAAGTAGGAAGTCAAGAAATACCTGGAATAAAAGACAAATTTGGCCTTGGAGTAACTGAATGAAGCAGGGCAAAGGCCAATAGAATTCTGCCAAGAGAATGCACTGGTCTTAGCAAACACCCTCTTCCAGCAACACAAGAGAAGACTCTACACATGGACAGCACCAGATGGTCGACACCGACATCAGATTGATTATATTCTTTGCAGCCAAAGACGGAGAAGCTCTATACAGTCAGCAAAAACAAGACCAGGAGCTGACTGTGGCTCAGATCATGAACTCCTTATTGCTGAATTCAGACTGAAATTGAAGAAAGTGGAGAAAACCACTAGACCATTCAGGTATGACCTAAATCAAAACCCTTATGATTATACAGTGGAAGTGAGAAATAGATTTAAGAGACTAGATCTGACAGACAGAGTGCCTGATGAACTATGGACAGAGGTTCATGACATTGTACAGGAGAGAGGGATCAAGACCATCGCCAAGAAAAATAAATGCAAGAAAGCAAAATGGCTGTCTGGAGAGGCCTTACAAATAGCTATGAAAAGAAAGGAAGTGAAAAGCAAAGGAGAAAAGGAAAGATATACCCATTTGAATGCAGAATTCCAAAGAATAGGAAGGCAGATAAGAAAGTCTTCCTCAGAGATCAATGCAAAGAAATAGAGGAAAACAACAGAATGGGAAAGACTAGTGATCTCTTCAAGAAAATTAGAGATACCACAGGAACATTTCATGCAAAGATGGGCTCAATAAAGGACAGAAGTGATATGTACCTAACAGAAACAGAAGATATTAAGAAGAGGTGGCAAGAAAACACAGAAGAACTGTACAAAAAAGATCTTCACAACCCAGATAATCATGATGGTGTGATCACTCACCTAGAGCCAGACATCCTGGAATGTGGAGTCAAGTGGGCCTTAGAAAGCATCACTACGAACAAAGCTAGTGGAGGTGATGGAATTCCAGTTGAGCTATGTCAAATCCTGAAAGATGATGCTGTGACACTCAATACGCAAGCAAATTTGGAAAACTCAGCAGTGGCCACAGGACTGGAAAAGTCAGTTTTCATTCCAATCCCAAAGGAAGGCAATGCGAAAGAATGCTCAAACTACCACACAATTGCATTCATCTCACATGAGATGGCAATCTACTCCAGTATTCTTGCCTGGAAAATTCCATGGACAGAGGAGCCTGGTAGGGTCCATGGGGTCGTGAAGAGTCAGACACGACTGAGTGACTTCTCTTTCACTTTCACACGTTAGTAAAGTGATGCTTAAAATTCTCCAAGCCAGGCTTCAGGAATACGTGAACCATGAACTTCCAGATGTTCTAGTTCGTTTCAGAAAAGGCAGAGGAACCAGCGAACAAAATGCCAACATCCACTGGATCAGCGAAGAAGCAAGAGAGTTCAGAAAAACATCTATTTCTGCTTTATTGACTATGCCAAAGCCTTTGACTGTGTGGATCACAGGAAACTCTGGAAAATTCTGACAGAGACGGGAATACCAGACCACCTGACCTGCCTCTTGAGAAACCTGTATGCAGGTCAGGAAGCAACAGTTAGAACTGGACATGGAACAACAGACTGGTTCCAAATAGGAAAAGGAGTACGTCAAGGCCGTATATTGTCACCCTACTTATTTAACTTATATGCAGGGTACAGCATGAGAAACGCTGGGCTGCATGAAGCACAAGCTGGAATCAAGATTGCTGGGAGTATCAATAACCTCAGATATGCAGATGACACCACCCTTATGGCAGAAAGTGAAGAAGAACTAAAGAGCCTCTTGATGAAAGTAAAAGAGGAGAGTAAATGTTGGCTTAAAACTCAACATTCAGAAAACGAAGATCATGGCATCCAGTCCCATCACTTATGAAACTGAAAGACGCTTACTCCTTGAAAGGAAAGTTATGACCAACCTAGACAGAATATTCAAAAGCAGAGACATTACCTTGCCAACAAAGGTCTGTCTAGTCAAAGCTATGGTTTTTCCAGTGGTCATGTATGGATGTGAGAGTTGGACTATAAAGAAAGCTGAGTGATGAAGAATTGATGCTTTTGAACTGTGGTGTTGGAGAAGACTCTTGAGAGTCCCTTGGATGGCAAAGAGATCCCACCAGTCCATCCTAAAGGAGATCAGTCCTGGGTGCTCATTGGAAGGACTGATGTGAAGCTGAAAGTCCAATACTTTGGCCACCTGATGTGAAGAGCTGAGTCATTGGAAAAGACCCTGATGCTAGGAAAGATTGAGGGCAGAAGGAGAAGGGGACGGCAGATGATAAGATGATTGGATGGCATCACCGACTCAATGGACACGGGTTTGGGTGGACTCTGGGAGTTGGTGATGGACAGGGTGGCCTGGCGTGCTGTGGTTCATGGGGCCTCAAAGAGTCGGACACGACTGAGTGACTGTACTGCAAGGGACCCTTAAGGGTCTTCTCCAGCACCACAGTTCAAAGACATCAATTCTTCAGCTTTCAGCTTTCTCTTCTCTCTTCTTCAGAAAAAGAGGAGAAGTTAAATGCAAAGGTCCAACTCTCACATCCATACACGGCTACTGGATAAACCATAGCTTTGACTAGATGGACCTTTGTTGGCAAAGTGATGTCTCTGCTTTTTATTATGATGTCTAGGTTTGTCATTGCTTTTATTCCAAGGAGCAAGTATCTTTTAATTTCATGGCTGCAGTCACCATCTGCAGTGATTTTCGAGCAAGAAAATAAAGTCTGTCACTCTGTCCACTGTTTCCATATCTATCTGCCATGAAGTGATGGGCCTGGATATGCCATGATATTCGTTTTTTGAATATTGAGTTTTAAGCCAACTTTTTCACTCTCCTCTTTCAATTTCATCAAGAGGCTCTTAAGCTCCTCTTTGCCTTCTTCTGTAGGGTCGTGTCATCTGCATTTCTGAGGTTATTGATGTTTCTCCTGGCAATCTGGATTTCAGCTTGTGCATCATCCAGCCTGACATTTTGCATGATGTACTCTGCATAGAAGTTAAGTAAGCAGGGTGGTAATATACAGTCTTGACATACTGCTTTCCTGATTTTGAACCAGTCTGTGGTTTCATGTCCAGTTCTAACTGTTGCTTCTTGACCTGCAAACAGGTTTCTCAGGAGACAGCTAAGGTGGTCTTTTACTCCCATCTCCTTAAGAATTTTCCACAGTTTGCTGTGATCCACACAGTAAAAGCCTTTAGCATAGTCAATGAAGAAGAAGTAAATGTTTTTCTGTAATTCTCTTGATTTTTTGGTAATCCAACGGATGTTGGCAATTTGATTTCTGTTTCCTCTGTCTTTTCTAAATCCAACTTGAACATCTGGAGGTTCTTGGTTTACATACTGTTGAAGCCATTCAGGTAGGATCTAAATTAAATCCCTTATGATTACACAGTGAAAGTGACAAATAGATTCAAGGGATTAGATCTGATAGACAGAGTCCCTGAAGAACTATGGGCAGAGGTTTGTAACATTGTACAGGAGGTGGTGATCAAAACCATCCCCAAGAAAAAGAAATGCAAAAAGTTTGCCTGAGGAGGCCTTACAAGTAGTTGAGAAAAGAAAAGAAGTGAAAGGTAAAGGAGAAAAAGAAAGATATACCCATCTGAATGCAGAGTTCCAAAGAATAGCAAGAACAGATAAGAAAGCCTTCCTAAGTGATCAGTGCAAAGAAATATGGAAAACAACAGAATAGGAAAGACTAGAGTTCTCGTCAAGGAAATTAGAGCTACCAAGGGAATATTGCATGTAAAGATGGGAACAATAAAGGACAGAAATGGTATGGACCTAACAGAAGCAGAAGAGCTTAAGAAGAGGTGGCAAGAATACACAGAAGAACTATACAAAAAAGATCTTCATGGCCCATATAACCATGATGGTGTGATTAATTACCTAGAGCCAGACATCCTGGAGTGCAAAGTCAAGTGGGCTTTAGGAAGCATCACTATGAACAAAACTAGTGGAGGTGATAGAATTCCAGCTGAGCTATTTCAAATCCTAAAAGATGATGCTGTGAAGGTGCTGCCCTCAGTATGAGAGCAAATTTGGAAAACTCAGCAGTGGCCACAGGACTGGAAAAGGTCAGTTTTCATTCCAATCCTAAAGAAAGGCAATGCCAAAGAATGTTCAAACTACTGTACAATTGCACTCATTTTACATGGATTAGTACTCAGCAATAAAAATGAACAAAGTCTTCATACATGCATTAATTTGTATGGTTTAAAGGGCATTATTCATAGTGAAAACATCCTATATCCAAAAGTATTATACAGTATGATTGCACATATGTAGTTTTCTTAAAATAGCAATGTTATACTATTGGAGAAGAGACAATTGGTTTCCATGGGCTGGAATTGTGAGTGTAGAGGTGATTATAGAGGTGATGATGGAATGTTTGTATATCTTGTCTACACTCATAAAAGACTGACAGAACTATACTAAAACATTGTATCAACATCAGTTGATATGGTATCATAGTAACTCCTGGGTGCAACTGGATGAAGCCAACACAGAACATTTCTGTACTGTTTTTGCAACTTTGTACACTTTAAGTGGGTGAATTTCATGGTATGTGAATTATATCTCAATAAAGATTTTTTTTTTTGGAAAAGGAAGTTACAGCTTATGAGCAATGTGATGTGATTTATTTAGTTGAATGTTTGGGAGTATTAGAAACTTTTCACAAACAACTGATATCTGTATCTACTGAATCCATTATTAATTTAATTAAACAACACATAAATCCCTATCGACAGCCTAATTCTGTGAGATCTGCCTTTCTTCTGTGAAAACCAAGCAGGCAGTGTCTTCAGTGGCAGTTCTAAGTCCCCACACATCCCCACTGCACAGATGAAGAAACTGAGATCTTGAGATGGGATGGCACTTGCAAATTAGTAAGTCAGTGGCAGAACAGTGACTAGAATTAGAATCTCCTAACCCCTTGTCCAAGGCTCTTACCACTGGACAACTTTTCCTTAACCTTCTTACTATCTGTTGCTTCCTCCTCCTTTCTGCTCACTCCTCCTTCAAAACAGCCATTTCAATTATTTGCTTCAGAAATAAAAAAAAATTATCTTCCTTCTCTATCTCCTTCCCTTCCTCCTCTCTTCCATGTCTTTTCCTCTTCTTCTATTCCTTCATCACTTCCTCCCTTCCTATTAACAAAAAAAAAAAAACAGGTCTACTATTTTCTTGGGGAGTGAGTTCAACTGGTTCTTTGTAGTCTACTGTAATCAAGGCCAGACTTTCCCCTCAACTCCCACCATTCTTCAAAATGTCAGATTCATCCTCTGGGGATTGCTTTACGAGCCCTAAGCAGTTAGGATGACAGATCTGGAAGCAATTAGAGGAAGTCTGTCACACAAGAATGAGTTGAAGTGGGTTGAGGCAATTGCCATTCCACACAAACCTGGGGCTATGCACCTTCTTGGTTTCTTAATCTTCTCCTTGACCCCTCTTCTCAGTGCTGCTGAGTGTCTATATTCAAAGTAGGAAGCATGCATTTAAATCATTGCTTGGATGGAGGGCCACTATTTTTTCCACTAGTAAGGATATTTTATCCACTAATAAGGATACTAGTCTGTCGTGGGCTTCCCAGGTAGCTCAGTGGTAAAGAAACCGCCTGCCAAAGCAGGAGATGCAGGGTTCAATCCCTGGGTCAGGAAGATTCCCTGGAGAAGGAAATGACAACCCAGTCCAGTATTCTTGCCCGGGAAATCACATGGACAGATGAGCTTGGTGGGCTACATCCATCGGGTCGCAAAGACTTAGCAACTAAACAATAAGACTGTCTTGTATTTTCAGTCTTTATTTTTCATTATTTAGAAGGTGACTCATGTCCAGATATTGGAATGAAGGAGAGAAGAGGCCTTCAGCAGCAAGTGATATGGGTAGAGGGTGTGGAGAAACTTATTCATTAATGCCTGAAGTCTTGCCACAGGGTAGACTGTCGTAAGAAAACACATAGGGCCTTAGGTAGGCGTGGGTGCTCTATGGGATAATGTGGTCCAACATATTCTCCACAACTTGGAGAGCCGTCTTCTTCAGGAAACCAGATCTGGGCTGACTATCCAGTTCTGACTTACATGCTGTCTCTCTGCTTTTGTCTCTCTCTCATCACTTTCTAAATCATATTTCTGTATTTGAAATAACAGAACAGACTATCAGCTCCAGGATGTCTCTCTTACATGCAAAGGATTGCTTCTCCTTTCTTTCCTTCTTCAGTGTTTCTATATGGCTGATCTATTTCTGCAATCTTTACATTCAGCTTAGTGATCAGATCTACTCTTTCTTTCTCTTCTCTCTTCTCATTTTTTTCTGTTCACTATTTCACCTGGAAGGTGACTAGAGTTGAGGCTGTCACTATGGTATATCCAGGATGAGAGATGTGTGGAGCCTGATGTAGGAAGCACCATGGATCAATCAGTTGAGAGCATAACCAATTCTAAGATGGTGCTTGAACCTGGAAAAGACACAACCATAATGTGTGCACTCTTGGTGAGTCTCCCATAGGAATTATGAGCTGTGTGAACAGTTGTAGAACTTGGTGTTTCTTCCATTGAGGCAGAAGGCCCAGGCAAGTGAGGAGACAGGCTCCATATTTTGAATCAGTGATTTGATTCATTCACTCATTGATCCATCAGGTATTATTGAATACATACTGAGAAAGAACACCAAGTGAACCAAAGAAAAACGTGAACTTAATTCAATCTGGGTGGGACAACGGTGTGAGAGAGTTTTCAGTTCAGTTCAGTCCCTCAGTCATGTTCGACTCTTTGCAACTCCATGGACTGCAGCACCCCAGGCCTACCTGTCCATCAACAACTCCCGGAGTTTACTCAAATTCATGTGCATTGAGTCGGTGATGCCATCCAGCCATCTCATCCTCTGTCGTCCCCTTCTCCTCCTGCCTTCAATCTTTCTGAGCATCAGGGTCTTTTCAAATGAGTCAGTTCTTCACATCAGGTGGCCAAAGTATTGGAGTTTCAGCTTCAGCATCGGTCCTTCCAGTGAATATTCAGGACTGCTTTCCTTTCGGATGGACTGGTTGGATCTCCTTGCAGTCCAAGGGACTCTCAAGAGTCTTCTCCAATACCACAGTTCAAAAGTATCAATTCTTCAGTGCTCAGCTTTCTTTACAGTCCAACTCTCACATCCATACGTGACTACTGGAAAAAACATAGCTTTGACTAGATGGACCTTTGTTGGCAAGGTAATGTCTCTGCTTTTTAATAAGCTGTCCAGGTTGGGCATAACTTTTCTTCCAAGGAGCAAGCATCTTTTAATTTCATGGCTGCAGTCACCATCTGCAGTGATTTTGGAGCTCAAAAAATAAAATTTGCCACTGTTTCCATTGTTTCCCTATCTATTTGCCATGAAGTGATGGGACCAGATGCCATGATCTTTTTTTTTTTTTTTTCTGAGTGTTGGAGAAGACTCTTGAGAGTCCCTTGGACTGCAAAGAGATCCTACCAGTCCATTCTGAAGGAGATCAACCCTGAGATTTCTTTGGAAGGAATGATGCTAAAGCTGAAACTCCAGTACTTTGGCCACCTCATGCGAAGAGTTAACTCATTGGAAAAGACTTTGATGCTGGGAGGGATTGGGGGCAGGAGGAAAAGGGGACGACAGAGGATGAGATGGCTGGATGGCATCACTGACTCGATGGACATGAGTCTGAGTGAACTCCAGGAGATGGTGATGGACAGGGAGGCCTGGTGTGCTGTGATTCAGGGGGTCACAAAGAGTCAGACACGACTGAGTGACTGAACTGAACTGAACTGAAGGTTGAGTTGGATTAGATTTTAAGCCACCCTTTTCACTCTCCTCTTTCACTTTCATCAAGAGGCTCTTTAGCTCTTTACTTCCTATCATAAGGGTGGTGTCATCTGCATATCTGAGGTTATTGATATTTCTCCTGCCAATCTTGATTCCAGTTTGTGCTTCCTCCAGTCCAGCATTTCTCATGATGTACTCTGCATATAAGGTAAATAAGCAGGGTGACAATATACAGCCTTGATGTACTCCTTTCCTGACTCGGATCCACTCTGTTGTTCCATGTCTGGTTCTAACTGTTGCTTCTTGACCTGCATACAGATTTCTCAAGAGGCAGGTCAGGTGATCTGGTATTCCCATTTCTTGAAGAATTTTCCACAGTTTGTTGTGATCCACACAGTCAAAGGTTTTGGCATAGTCAATAAAGCAGAAGTAGATGTTTTTCTGGAACTCTTGGGCTTTTTCAATGATCCAAGTCTCCAAAATCACTGCAGATGGTGACTGCAGCCATGAAATTAAAAGACACTTACTCCTTGGAAGAAAAGTTATGACCAACCTAGATAGCATATTGAAAAGCAGAGATATTACTTTGCCAACTAAGGTACGTCTAGTCAAGGCTATGGTTTTTCCAGTAGTCATGTATGGATGTGAGAGTTGGACTGTGAAGAAGGCTGAGGGCCAAAGAATTGATGCTTTTGAACTGTGGTGTTGGAGAAGACTCTTGACAGTCCCTTGGACTGCAAGGAGATCCAACCAGTCCATTCTGAAGGAGATCAGCCCTGGGATTTCTTTGGAAGGAATGATGCTGAAGCTGAAACTCCACTACTTTGGCCACCTCATGCAAAGAGCTGACTCATTGGAAAAGACTCTGATGCTGGGAGGGATTGCAGGCAGGAGGAGAAGGGGATGACAGAGGATGAGATGGCTGGATAGCATCACTGACTCGATGGACGTGAGTCTGAGTGAACTCCAGGAGTTGGTGATGGACAGGGAGGCCTGGCATGCTGTGATTCATGGGGTCGCAAAGAGTCGGACACGACTGAGCGACTGAACTGAAATGAACTGAACTGAATGGATGTTGGCAATTTAATCTCTGGTAGAGAGTTTCAGGGAGTTACAAACAATGACATGGTGAGAAGAGTCTATAATTACCTTGAATCCTGAGGTTTCTTGCTAGGTAGAAGCTATTAGTCTTGGCTGAGACTGAGGAAGAGGTGGTAGTTAGTTGATAAGGATAGGTGTAAAGGATGTGGTGATTGTGGGCTATGTCGACCTTGAGCTTCTGCCAGGTGACCATGTGGGGCTGTCCAGTGGACAGTATGATACATGTCTATTAGCAAAGGGGCCTGGGCTGGACATCTTGTTAGGCTGCATTAATAGGGATCATTGGAGACCATAGGTTTAATTTAAAAAGATTATTGTTTATGTGAAAAGATGCTCCACATTGCAAATTATTCAGTTCAGTTCAGTCACTCAGTCGTGTCCAACTCTTTGCAATCCCATGGACTGCAGCACCCCAGACCTTCTTGTCCATCACCAACTCTCAGAGCTTGCTCAACCTCATGTCCATCAAGTCGGTGATGCCATCCAACCAGTTCATCCTCTATGGTCCCTTTCTCCTTCTGCCTTCAATATTTCCCAGCATCAGGGACTTTTCAAATGAGTCAGTTTTTCACATCAGGTGGCCAAAGCATTAGAGCTTCAGCTACAGCATCAGCCCTTCCAATGAATATTCAGGACTGCTTTCCTTTAGAATGGACTGGTTGGATCTCCTAGCAGTCCAAGGGACTCTCAAGAGTCTTCTCCAACACCACAGTTCAAAATAATCAATGCTTTGGCACTCAGCTTTCTTTGTAGTCCAACTCTCACCTCCATACACGACTACTGGAAAAGCCATAGCTTTGCCTAGACAGGCATTTGTTGGCAAAGTAATGTCTCTGCTTTTTAATATGCTGTCTAGGTTGGTCATATATTTTCTTCCAAGGAGCAAGCATCTTTTAATTTCATGGCTGCAATCACCATCTGCAGTGATTTTGGAGCCCCTCAAAGCCACTGTTTCCACTGTTTCCCCATCTATTTGCCATGGAGTGATGGGACCAGATGCCATGATCTTAGTTTTTTGAATGTTAAGTTTTAAGACAACTTTCACTCTCCTCTTTTACCTTCATCAAGAAGCTCTTTAGTTCTCCTTTGCTTTCTGCCATAAGGGTGGTGTCATCTGCATATCTAAGGTTATTGATATTTCTCCCAGCAATCTTGATTCCAGCTTGTGCTTCATCCAGCCCATTATTTTGCATGATATACTTGGCATAGAAGTTAAATAAGCAGGGTGACAATATACAGCCTTGATGTACTCCTTTCCCGACTTGGAACCAGTCTGTTGTTCCATGTCTGGTTTTAACTATTGCTTCTTGACCTGCATACAGATTTCTCAGGAAGCAGGAAAGGTGGTCTGGTATTCCCATCTCTTGAAGAATTTTCCACAGTTTGTTGTGATCCACACAGTGAAAAGCTTTGGCGTAGTTAATAAAGCAGAAATAGGTGTTTTTCTGGAACTCTCAGAAAAATACAAATCAAAACCACAATGACGGATCACCTCACATTGACCAGAATGGCTATCATTAAAAGTCTACAAAGAATAAATGTTGGAGAGGATGTGGAGAGAATGGAACCCTCCTACACTGTTGGTGAGAATGTAAACTGGTACAGCCACTATGGAGAACACTATGAAAGTTCCTTTAAAAAACTAAAGATAGAGTTACCATAGGATCTTGCAATCCCACTTCTGGCCATATATCTGGAGAAAACCATAAATTGAAAAGTACATGTACCCCAATGTTCATAGCAGCCATATTTACAAGATCCAAGACATGAAAGCAATCTGAATGCCCGTCAGCAGATAAATGGATAAATAAGATATGGTATACACAATGAAATACTACTCAGCCATGAAAAAGAATGAAAGAATGCCACTTTCAGCAACATGGACAGATCTAGAGATGATGATACTAAGTGAAGTAAGTCAGACAAAGAAAGACAAATATCATATGGTATCTCTTATATGTGAAATCTGAAATATGACAGAAATTAGCTTATCTATGGAACAGAAATAGTCTTGTGAACATAGAGAACCGACCTGTGGTTCCCAAGGGTGAAGGGGATAGGAGAAGAGTTGATTGGGAGTTTGGGATTAGCAGATGTAAACTATTACATGTAAGATGGATAACAAAAAGGTCCTATTGTAGAGCACAGGGAAATATATTCAATATCCTGTGATAAACCATAAAAGAAAATAATTTTCTTTTTTTTAAAAAAAGACTGTTGCTTAGATAGTGGCCTACATGCTATAGGATGCCATCTCCTCTCCTGAAAACACAGCTAGAAACTAAAGTTGCACTAAGATTAAATTTAGGAAACACTTAAATGGGAGAAAGTTTTCTTGTATTTAAATTTATTTTTTCTGTGTATTTGTGGCTCATGTATTGTTGTTGTTCAGCCTCTCGGTCATGTCTGACTCTTTGTGACCCCATGGAATACACTATACAGTTATAATAATGACATTTCCATCTTATACTTGTTATGTCAAGACACTTTTAAGACTTTGCTCTTGATAGTCATTGCCAAGACTGAGCTTACAACCTTTCACCACATCCTCCAATATGCAGAAACTTATCTCCTCAAGCCTAATGTGTGAGTTTTAGGCAGTTGGCAGATCTTTGGTAACAAAAATTCAGGATAAATGGATCAGAGACCTGAAGACAACTTTGGGCTCAGGTACTTGAAGGCTGGAATTCTATGATATGATGCATAATTTATCTAGTGGATAGTAGCTGTCAAAATTTTAGATGTGGAATCTCTTATTCCAAGTGAAGCCTTCCACAGAAATCCACTTCACAAATATAAACAAGGCTGAACACTCTGGTGGAAGTGAGGTCTGTAATCCCAGAGTTCTGCCTACCCACTCACAGAAGTTGGCTCTGACACTCAGCCACAGCACTCCAAAGACTTCCTGACCACAGCTGGGGAGGCTCTGTCCTGGAAGACCCTTCTTCAGACATGGACCTTATGCTCCTGCACAGACACCTATCTGTGTGGACTCCATTCTGTCCAATGCACTAACTTCTAAACTTACTGTCTGGGTTTCCAGCACCATCAACAGATATCACCTTAACCTCTGCATTCTTAACATAAGTTATGATCCTGTTTGTTGTTTCCCAAATTCTTCATTGCCCAGAGAGTTTATTTCTGGACTTGTTAATCAGCTCCACTGATCAGTTTGTCTACTGTTTAATCAATAACACAGAATATTTTTTTTAAAATTTTTATTTATGTTTTAATGGAAGGATAATAGCTTTACAGAATTCTGTTGTTTTCTGTCAAACATCAGGAAGAATCATCCATGGGTATACACTGATTACTACAACCTGTTCTTAAAATCAGGTATTTTAAGAAAGTAGAATTTTATCCTACTTTTTTTTCCTATTTAGAAAAATTTATTGAACATAATTCCTGCATCACAGTTATTGAAACAAAAACTTAATTTTCCCTGAAAGCACCCTGTCATTTTACATGATCTATACCTTAAAAGTTTTCATATTAAAAATACAGGTTAAATATGAAATTAGTAAAATGCAGCATATAAAACATCATGCTGAGCAAAATCAAGTCCAAAAGAAAAGTTACCATGTATCAATATAATAGTTCCCACAGTATTTAAGATGTTTCCTATGTAAATCATATTTGAATGTAACTTTTAGAACCATATTTAAATGTATTTTGCAATTTGTTAACTAAGCATCCACATTTTCCTTCCACCACATAATCTGTTCCTCTGATTATGTTGGCAACATCTGCTAGGATCCACAAAACGCAGCAAGATCAGTTATTTCTCATGATTCGAGAAATCTGGTTCACCTTTAGTGTAGTTTCCTGAGATTTCTGCCCCACTGAAGTAAAAACCAGGATTTTCTTTCTGGAATCTCCCTAATGTAAATTTTCTCTGCATTTGGTCTGGAACCCAAGGGTGAGCTGCATATTCATATTCTAGAAGAGAAGTCCAACAATTTGCTGCATCTCTCCTCATCTTTGTAAGAACAATGCGGATCATTTTTCTATCCTCCAGAGTCCATGTTCCCTCATTAGCTATTGCAGAGTCAGAGTTTGCCCCGCCACTACCTTGTGGATCTTGTGGCCACCCATAGCCAGTGCCACATGCTTGCTCTGCAGGCTGCACTGGCTATCCTGGGTGCAAGTGCCTGACGGTATTTGAACTTCAGTGAACACCTCCTCCAAGGTCTGGTACCACTGGCCCCATGGCGTTCCACATGAAACCACCCCACTGCAAGCCTCAAATGGGGCTGACGTACTCTAGTCGCCTCCTGGCCATGGTGGCACCGAGCAAGCAGCTATTGTACTTTTTCATAATTGTTTTAGCTATTCTTGTTCTTTTGCCCTTCCATTAGTTTTTTTGTCCTTCCATAAACTTTTTGAATCGCTTGTTTATATCTACAAAAAAAAAATTCTGCTGGAATTTTGATTGACATTGCTTTAAATGTATGGATCAATTTAGTGAAAACAGACATCATCACTACGTTGAGTTGACCAATCTATGATACTTATCTCTATTTATTTACTATTTATTTAGGTCTCGATTTCTTTCATTAGCATTTTGTAGCTTTCAACACATAGATCTTGTGCATGTCTTATTAGATTTATACCTAAATGTTGCAATTTTGGAAAATGGTAATTTTTTTCTGAAGAGGAAATTCATATATTAATGGAGATAATTTAAAAGATTTCTTGTTACATATGAAATGAAACTTAGTGGATATTTCTGGGCACATAACTTTTCAGCTGAAACGAAAGCCTTCTAAAACTTAAAATTTTTATAATAACTTAGGAATCTATTTGAGCACTATAGAAGCAACATATACTCATCACGGAAATCAGAGCATTTGAATCAGTTCTAATGAGGTGGATGAAACTGGAGCCTACTATACAGAGAGAATTAAATCAGAAAGAAAAACACCAATACAGTATACTAACACATATATATGGAATTTAGAAAGATGGTAACAATGGTGCTATATGGGAGACAGCAAAAGAGACACAGATGTAAAGAACAGACTTTTGGACTCTGTGGGAGAAGGCGAGGGTGGGATGAGTTGAGAGAATAGCATTGAAGCATGTATAGTACCATATGTGAAATAGATCGCCAGTCCAGGTTCGATGCATGAGACAGGGTGCTCAGGGCCGGTGCACTGGGATGACCCTGAGGGATGAGATGGGGAGGGAGGTAAGAGAGGGTGTTCAGGATGGGGGACACATGTACACCCATGGCTGATTCATGTCAATGTATGGCAAAAAAAACATTACAATATTGTAATTAGCCTTCAATTAAAATAAATAAATTAATTAAAATAAAGAAATCAGAGTAAATAATACTCATCATAACTCATCAGAAAATGGTGTTTAAAAGTTTTGGTTTCTAATTTTTAAAATTGTAGTTGTATGTAAATACAGTAAATTTTATGTGTTGATCTTATATCTTTCAACCTTGGGATTTTCTTTGACTCCCTCCTAGGTTGCCAGATGTGAAAAAGCCCACAGAGTGCCAAGCCAGCAAATGATCCTACGCCCTTCTGAAGCTGTACCCTCACTACAAGAGGTTCTTCCAGGTGCCATGGTGCCAAGTGCTTCACCCTTTGAAAAGATCATGGGCTGGCCCGCCAGGTAGCTGCCCACTCAGCCTAAGACCTTGGACCCCAGAAAGTAAAGGTTAGAGTCACAATAGGGTTTTTTGCACCAGAGAGGAATCTAAAGACAGCTGTACCAGTACCTACTGTGTACTAAACTCTGACTGGTGCCCAAGAAGGCTGCTAGGGATGACAGGAGGCAAGGTCAGGCCTGCACATTGACTTATGGCAATTTCTGTCTATAATCTCATTAAGCAAGAATGTTCTCCTTTCTTCTGATGCAAGAACAATCTCAGCCCAAGTCTCTGCTACCCTCCACGTGGCTGAACTTGCCTGAGCATCTGCACAGGTGCCATTAGGCACACTGAAAATCAGGGATTTCTTGTGAGGCATGTATCAGACAAGAGACAGAAGAAGGATGATTACTTACTCTTTTTAAATTGAAGCTGGCATGTCCATTAAGGAAGCATTTTTCACCTAGTAGGAATATTCTAGAGTTTTAGGAATTCAGCCTTAGTAGATGTTTGTTTCATGGTCTTTCCTCATCTACAAGGGAGATGCTATGGACTCAATAGTGTCCCCCTAAAATTCATATGTTGAAGCTTAACCCCTTATGTGATGTATTTGGGGATGGAGCCTTTGGGACGTAATGAGGTTTAGATGAGGTTTTGAGGGTAGGGCCCTCAATATGAGATCAGTGCCCCTATACAAAATGATACCACAGAACTTGCTTCTTCTCTCTCTCTCTCCCTCCTGCAATGTGAGGGCATAGTGAGAAGGGGGCCACATACAAACCAGGTAGAGAGTTCACACCAGGTACCAACCATCAAGCCATCTTGATTTCTAGCTTCCCAGGCTCCAGAACTGTGAGAAATAAACATCTGTTGTTTCAGCTACACACAGTCTATGATATTCTGTTATGGGAGCCTGACCCCACCCTGGTTAATAGCATGTGATCCTGAGAAGATGCCCAAACCCTGGGGCCCCAGATCTTCATCTGTGCAGCAAACAGGTATGAGGAGCCCTGTCTGTAGGACTGCAAGGATATAAATAAAGCACCTCACACAGAACCTGGTTTGATCTTTATGATTAGCAGTTATCTGTACTAGTATTTGGATCTCAATTTCACAACTCTGGGCTCTGGGAAATTTTGTTGTTGCTGTTACCTAAGATATCTTAGACAGCATGCAACACAATATGACAGAGAATGCTAATTTAGCCAGAAACTTTGTTTTATTAATAAAACTCGGCAGGATCTCCTTCCTTGATGATCTACCACTTAATTCAGGCATGGAGGAGTCTTCCCCAGCTGGATGCGACTCAAAGCTTCTACAATTTGTCAAGCACCAACTCTTTCTCTCCCTCCCAGCTGCTCTCCCATCCAAACTATGATTTTCACTAATTCCACCTCTACCAAAAATCTATACACTACTTAAGAGTTGCCCCTAATACTCTCAAGATTACCTAATAATAATGCCATGGACTCTGGCTCTCCCAGACCAGGGAAAACAGTGCTTGTCCACGGACTTCTTGGCATCACTCTCAAGAGGTGTGACCACATATTGAAAAGAAATCCTAGCAGATGGAGAGTAGAAAACACCTACTTCGTCCCTGTGGCCAACAACAATGCGACAAGAGTCAAGGCCCCTTCCTTCTTGTCCCAGGATGAGATCTCTCCAGGGTTTACCCAGGATCCAAAAGGACTGCAGTCCATGGAATTCTCCAGGCCAGAATACTGGAGTGGGTAGCCTTTCCCTTCTTCAGGGGATCTTCCCAACCCAGGGACTGAACCTAGGTCTCCCGCATTGCAGGTGGATTCTTTACCAGCTGAGCCACAAGGAAGCCCTCCAAAAGGACACCTCATAGTAATGATCCATTTCAGATTTTCCCCTCACCCCCAAGACACACAGTTTGCAGGTCTGAGGGCTGCCACCACTAAGCTTCATCACAATCACCTCTCATCGTCATCTCTCACAGGAACTCTAGCTTCGCAAAGCCCCAAACTGCCCTGGCTCTGGCACTGACACTCCAGTGCTCCTTCTGGAGCCCCACCACCTTGCCCCATGTTGCCCTGTTCTGTGGGATTAGGGACATCTCTCCATCTTCCTTCTGTGACTGCAGTTCTTAGACCATCGCTCTAGGTGTGGGTGTGTCCTGCTTCTCCCAGTGTCCCCACTGCTAACACAGGGCCTTCCACAGAACACAGGCTCTGTGAAGGTCTTGGGAATAAATAAGCCAGTGAGCAGAGGCTTATTCATTCAGATTTTTTGCTACTTTCTTAAATAAGCCAAACAAATCCAGGTTATACATATATATTTTAATTTTACAGAATGACAGAAGAAGAGGGTAAGAATTCAATAATTAACAACCATTTACTTTTATTTCTCTATTTCTTGACCCCATTAATTGTACTGCTAATTATTTTCACATTTCCAAGTAAATTCCTGTTCCAATGCTATGTTATCTAATTTGGGATCACAATAAATGACTGAAGGCTTCCTAATTGATTTTACAAATAGCAAAACTCAGTCTTGAATTGGATAAGTACAAATACACATGAGATCAACATGAACTCAGATCAATTTTCTCATACCTTCTTAAATAACCTGGGAAAATCCAAATAAACAGAGATAGCTTAGATGTACAAAATGATAGTAAAAAAGTATAAGAAGCAAGACTTCACTACAATCAGTTTTTATTTTAGAATTCTTCCACCAACTGTGTAACTACTAAGTAAGTTCACATTTCCAAAATCATTCTAATTCCATATATCTTGTTCAAAACCATGAAATAAAATGGAAGAGTTCCTAATTTCTTTTTACAAAATAGCAAAACTCTTGTTCTTGAAATGGGTAAGTACAAACACTGTGTGATCAATGTCATTGACATAGTTAGACATTGAAACTCCTTAAGCCTTCTATTAAAAAGGAGTAATACCTGAAAAATTCCTAAAGAAAATAGAGGTGAGTCCCCATGTCATTGTAGAGAAAAGCAACACAAAGATGCCACATGTCAGGTTCCCCCTGCCTAAGCCCTCACTGCTGAGAAGGCTGACTGCTCCCTCGTCAGTCACAGAGGGAAAGATCAGCCTCCCTTCCTGCCCCCAGGACAAGCTGTTGGAAGTGGGCCTGGAAGGAGCTTGGCTGCTTCTCTGGCTCAGAGTTCCCCTTTCCCCTCCCTCACAGCCTCTGCAGAGGGGGTGGAAGGAGCTGGGATGTTTTCAACTGACTTTGTCCAGATATTCCAGGACTTTAAACTTGCTGGTCTCCGCATAGGCCCGGGGACCCCACAGGAACTCGTAGCGAGCAGGATTGCTGTCAGGCACCTGCCGGTACTCTAGGTAACCCTCCTGCACCCACACTTGGGTCAGCAGCTCCCTGGGCTCCCCATAGATGTAGTGCTCACTCCCGAGACACACTCCTATCCTATTGAGTGCACCCCAGATCACCTCCTCAGGGGCGCAGTTGACCTCCACAGCAATCAGGCACAGGACCATCACCAGGAGGCCAGCCTTGGGCAACCTCTGCTCATCCCTCAGCGTCTCATTCAGGGTGAGGCCCAGGGTGGGGACCAGGATATAGGTGTAATTACTGGGGTCCACCTCCTTCACCTCCAAACCAAAGACCAGCTGCAGGTACTCTGAGGCTTGACTGAGGACCACCACGAAGTGGTCCTGGTAATCTATGAGGATACTACTTAGCACTTCTGCCTTTGTGATTGGCTCCCTGGCAAGATACCTACTGACCAGGAATTGTACCAGCTCATTCTTCTTCACCCGTAGTGCATCTTGGAGTGAGGACCTGGCATGTTCGTGGTCATGCGAGGTGCTTGGCACTTCATCTTGCCTGCTGAGGCCATGGTCTTCAGATTGGCTCCCTGGAGTGGCAGCCATGGCAGTGGGAGAGGGGCAGACACCTGCAGGGGTCTGGGGGAGACTGGCTGTTGCAGCAGCAGCCACCTCCTCCAGGGTGCCCCAGACCGGGAGAGAGGAGGAGGAGGAAGCTGCATCTCCTTCCTCCACCTGCTCCACCTCCTCCACCTGCTCCACCTCCTCCACCTGCTCTTCTTCTTCCATCTGCTCCTCTTCTTCCATTTGCTCCTCCTCCTCCTCCTCCTCACTCCAAACGAACTGTGCCTCCACCAGATCATCGTCCTCTCCTGGATTCTGAAAGACTCTCTCAGGAAGGCGGAGCTCATGCATCCCAGGCATGATGACTGGGGTCGAACTGCAGACAAGAGTGAGGAAGAGGGACAGATAGGGACCACAGGCCTGTGGGACAGGGGGGTTGTGAGCGGCCTCAGCTGAGAAACCCACCCTGGGCCGTCTGACTCAGGCTACTTATAGGTCTCCTCTTGAGGGGTGCTCTCGGGCTTCATAGACGAGCTCCTGCTGAGCAGCCTGACCCCTGGCTACCTGAAGGAGGATGTGAAGTGGCTCCCTAGGGTGCAGGCAGCACAGCTTGAGGTTCCGGGGCTGACACGGAGGGAGAATTAAGGCCTTGTGGAGTCCCCTCTGTTCTGGGATAGGGAGTCCCTGGTGCACACTCAGAAGAAAACAACTCACCTTAACTCCTGGCACTGCCTGGATCTCCTCTGCTTTCTGACTTCAGGACACCGGCCCCACACCTCCGCCTTTGCCTCCTGGTTCCTGGAGCCCCTGTGAGAGAAATGGAGGGGGCACCTTGGGGGTAGACTGTGGCACAGACTTAGGCCTTCTGTGATGGTAGGAGGGGTGGAATCTGTGACATCCCCCCATTGTGCAGTGGGAGGTCCCCTCGGGGATCCCTTGTAGTGCTCACCTTTCCCCTGGCCGGCCTGGACCCTCCCCTTTGGGACCTGCAGAGAAACTCAGAACAAGACCCGAGTCTGGACAAAAAGCACTGAAGGGCCCCACATGCGGCTGTACCTGCCCAGGGCCTCCCGCGGGTCCTAGGCTGGGGAGACGCTTGGGCCTCAGCTTCTCACGTCCTGCCAGGCCTTCCAGCACCGACCACAGGGGCAGGGGTCTGCTCAGTCCTCCCTCGAGGTCCGGGGAGTCCACCCTCAGCGGACCTGAAGCCTCTGCCCTCTGCCCAAACACCTCACCTCCCGAGGCCCTAAGCCAGAGGTCAAGGAAATACCCTGGCTCACCCTGTTCCAGGGCCTCCATGAGCCCCTACAAGGGCCAGGATCCCTGCCTCCCTATTGCGGTATAACCACCTCAGTCATTCCTCACATGGAACCTAGACTCCAGGCAGGACTGGGGATTGTCCCATCCGCCATTTTGAGACCCCACAGCTTTCACAAGGTCCCCAGTCTCTCTGAGACCCGATGTCAGGATATGCCGCACATGGTCTTTCCACCCGGGGACTACCAGGGTCCCCTCTGGGGTCCAGCTCCCCTCACTCCTCCCTCAGGGTCCTCACCTTGACTCCCACTAGGACCTGGGCTCTGTCTTCTCCACACCTGAGGCCCGGCTTCTCAAACGGGGGGCCCAGTCTCTCTGAGACCCGGATGTCAGGAAGTCCGCCCCTTGTACCAGGTCCCCAGTCTGAGACCCGGATGTCAGGAAGTCCGCCCCTTGTACCAGGTCCCCAGTCTGAGACCCGGATGTCAGGAAGTCCGCCCCTTGTACCAGGTCCCCAGTCTGAGACCCGGATGTCAGGAAGTCCGCCCCTTGTACCAGGTCCCCAGTCTGAGACCCGGATGTCAGGAAGTCCGCCCCTTGTACCAGGTCCCCAGTCTGAGACCCGGATGTCAGGAAGTCAGCGCATGCCTGTTGTGCTCATCCTACTCCACGGTCTCCCTGTACTGACAACAGAGATGGGCTTCTCTGGGGTCCAGGGTCCTTTAGTCCCTCCTCAGAGTCCTTAACTTGACACCCCGCAGACCTGGGAATCGGCCCACCTGAGGCCTCGCCCCATATGCGAGGTGCCCAATATGAGACCCGGATGTCAGGAAGTCAGGCCATGCCTGTTGTGCTCATCGTACCCCAGGGTCATGCAGGACCAACAGCCAGGATGGGCTTCTCTTGGTCTCCTCTGATTGGGGTCCAGCATCCCCTCAGTCCTCCCTCAGGGTCCTCACCTAAACTGCTTCAGAACCTAAGAATCTCCCCTCCAATCTCTGAGGCCCCGCCTCTTCTATCAAGTCTCCAATGTCTCTGAGACTCTGAGCTCATGCCCCTACCAGAGTTGCCCCGGGCTGACCGCAGGTGCCGGGACCTGTGGGGTTCCCTGTGTCCTCCCTCAAGGTCCTCATCTTGAGCCCTGGCAGGTCTCAGGATGCCCCTTGTGTTGACTGGAGGCGGAACCCTCACGCCAAGGCCGTCACTGCCCTGAGACCCCCAGGGGGAATCTGTGGACATGACATCAGGGCTCGAAGCCCAGGGCTTTCCCGAGCTGAGATGATGCCCTGGGCATTCCTCAACCCTCCTTCTGCTCTTCACTTTAACTCTCAGCAGGTCTGGGTACCACCCTCTCACCCCAACCTTGCTCCCCATAGAACCAGGCTCTACCCAGCCAGGACCCCTGAGAGGCAAGCGGGAGTAGGGGGCTCATTCCTACAACCCTGCCAGGGTATCCCAGGACTGAGAGCATTGACAACCTGGATGTCCTGGGGTCCCAGAGCCCCCCTCAGGGTTCTAGCTTGACTCCTAGCACAGCTGGGCTCCTTCACTCTGCTGACTTGAACCCAGATACCTGACTCAGGCCCTCACTCCTCCCTTCCCATCTGGATCAGTGACGTCCCATCTGGACGCCATGACCCCTGGTCCCCCAGGGCTGTCGGGAGGGCTGCACATGCATCCTCTGGGGACCCTCAGTCTCCTCTGGTTCTCACCTTGAGTCTCTGCAGGATGTGGGCCCCCTCCCACTGCCCACCTGAGACTGCACCCCACAGACCAAGCTTCTGACTCTGCACGTTCACTGAGAAACTGAGGGGGAGGTGGGGGGCTCAGCTTGACAGCTCGGACTGGGGCCCCCAGGAGTCCCAGCAGGGGTAGAGTTGTATTCTATGGGACCCTCTGTTCCAGGGTGACTGAACCCCCTCATCCTCACTCAGGAGGGGGCCTCATTAACCCTTGAGAGAAGGTTGCAGTCCCAGCACAGATGCTGGATGGGGAGCTATTGTGCCCATGACCTTGGGGGAGCACAGGTAACCAGATACCTCCCCATGGGGGCCCCTCAGCAGCAGCCAGATTTTAGAATCCTTTGTTCTGCCAGATTTCTTTTCTACACTGAAGAGGTTGAATGGTGGAATTTGGTGAAGTCCTGTTGTTTTCAGGTTGTCTGCATTGTCCAGAAAACTCAGGAGTGGCCACAGTACTGGAAAAGGTCAGTTTTCATCCCAATCCCAAAGAAGGACGATGCCAAATAATTCAAACTACTGCACAATTGCATTCATTTCACATGTTAGCAAAATTCTTCAAGCTAGGTTTCAATAGTATATGAACCAAAAACTTCCAGATATACAAGCTCGATTTATCAAAGACAGACCAAACAACAACATAGTCAAGTGCTGATAATTTCATGACAGAATACCTACCCTTACTATTTGTGGTTAACTTTTTATTCTATTTTTCATCTATTCCTTCAGTCAGTTCAGTTCAGTCGCTCAGTCATGAACGACCCTTTGCGACCCCATGGACTGAAGCACACCAGGCTTCCCTGTCCTTCACTATCTCCTGAGTTTGTGCAGCATGTCCACTGAGTTGATGATGCCATCCAATCATCTTATCCTCTGTTGCTTCCTTCTCCTCCTGCCCTCAATCTTTCCCAACATCAGGGTCTTTTCCAAGGAGTCACTTCTTCGCATCTGGTGACCAACATATTGGAGCTTCAGCTTCAGCATCAGTCCTTCCAATAAATATTCAGGGTTGATTTCCTTTAGGATTGACTGGTTGGATCTCCTTGCAGTCCAAGAGACTCTCAAGAGTCTTCTCCAGCACTGTAGGTCAAAAGCATCAATTCTTCAGCCCTCAGCCTTTTTTATGGTCCAACTGTCACATTCGTACATGACTACTGAAAAACCATAGCTTTGACTATACAAATCTTTGTTGGCAAACTGATGTCTCTGCTTTTTAATATGCTGTTTAATTTTGTCAGTTTTTCTTCCAAGGAGCAAGCATCTTTTAAAAAAACTTAATGGCTGCAGTCACCATCCAGATTTATTTTGGAGCCCAAGAAAATAAAGTCTGTCACTGTTTCCATTGTTTCCTGATCTATTTGCCATGACATAATGGGACCATATGACATGATGGGACCAGATGCCATGATCTTCGTTTTTTGAATGTTGAGTTTTAAGCCACCTTTTCCACTTTCCTCTTTCACCTTCATCAGGAGGCTCTTTAGTTCCTCTTTGCTTTCTACCATACGGATGGTGTTATTTGCATATCTGAGGTTATTGATATTTCTCCTGGTAATCTTGATTCCAGCTTGTGCTTCATCCAGCCCAGCATTTTACATGATGTACTCTGCATATGGCACAGATGGTAAAGAATCTGCCCGCAATGTGAGAGACCCAGGTTTGATCCTTGGGTGGGGAAGATCCCCTGGAGAAGGGAATGGCAACCCACTCCAGTATTTTTGCCTGGATAATCCCACGGACAGAGGAGCCTGCAGGGCTACAGTCCATGGGATAGCAAAGAATTGGACACGACTGAGTGACCAACACTTTCACTTTCACTCTGCATGTAAATTAAATAAACGGGGTGACAATACACAGCCTTGACACACTCCTTTCCCAACTGTGAACCAGTCTATTGTTCCATGTTCGGTTCTGTTGCTTCTGACATGCATACAGGTTTTTTAGGAGACAAGTAAAGTGGTATGGTATTCCTATCTCTTTAAGAATTTTCCAGTTTGTTGTAATCCATACAGTCAAAAGTTTTAGCATAGTCAATAAAAAAGAAACATGGTTTTCTGGAAATTTATTATGAGCCAACAGATGTTGGCAATTTAATATCTGGTTCTTTTGCCTTTTCTCAACCTAGCTTGTACATCTGGAAATTCTTAGTTCACGTATTGTGAAGCTTAGCTTGAAGGATTTTGAGCATTAACTTGCTATCATGTAAAATGAGTGCAATTATCTGGTAGTTTGAACATTCTTTGGCATTGCTTTTCTTTGGGATTAGAATGAAAACTGACCTTTTCCAGTCCTGTGGCCACTGCTGAGTTTTCCAAATTTGCTGGCATATTGAATGCAGCACTTTCACAGCATCATCTTTTGGGACTTGAAACAGATCAGCTGAAATCTCATCACTTCCACTAGTTTTGTTTGTAGTGATGCTTCCTAAGGCCCACTTGACTTCACACTCCAGGATTTCTGGCTCTAGGTGAGTGACCACACCATCGTGATTATCTAGGTCATTAAGCCCTTTTTAAATGATTCTTCTGTGTATTCTTGCTACCTCATCTTAATCTCTTCTGCTTCTGTTAGGTCCATACCATTTCTGTCCTTTATTGTGCCCATCTTTGCATAGAATGTTCCTTTGATATCTATAATTTTCTTGGAGAGATCTCTAGTCTTTCCCATTGTATTGTTTTCTTCTTTCTTTGCATTGTTCACTTAAGAAGGCTTTCTTATCTCTCCTTGCTATTCTTTGGAACTCTGCATTCATTTGTGTGTATCTTTCCCTTTCTCCTTTGTCTTTCACTTCTCTTCTTTTCTCAGTTATTTGTAAGGCCTCCTCAGACAACCATTTTGCCTTCTTTCATTTCTTTTTCTTTGGGATGGTTTCGATCACTGCCTCCTGTACAATGTTACAAATCTCAGTCCATAGTTCGTTAGGCACTCCTATGGTAGAAACTTAGATTATTGATTTTAGAACTTTTTTCTTTTCTAATTTGTACTTTCAATGCTATAAATTCCATGTTAGCACTGCTTTTGCTGCAGCCTACAAGTTTTGATAAGTTGTGCTTTTATTTTCATTTAGTTCAAGATATTCTTTTCATTTCTCTGAGATTTCTACTTTGACCCATATATTATTTACAGATCTGTGGTTTAATTTTCAAGTAGTTTGGAATTTGTCAACAATTTTTGTTATTGATTTCTAGCCTAATTCCATTGTAGACTGAGAAGGTGCATTTTATGGGCCAGAATGTGATCTATTTTGGTGCATGTTTCATGTGATCTTGAGAAGAATGTGTATCCTGCTGTTGTTGGATGAAGCAGTCTATAGATGTCAATTCTATCCAGTTGATTGCTGATGTTTTTGGATTCAGTTATGTGAGAGGAGCTACCCTATGCCCAAGGTCAGGGGTGGCAGCTGAGAGGAACCACCACACGCCCGAGATCAGGGGAGGCGGCCGAGAGGAGCAACCCCACGTCCAAGGAGCAGTAGCTGCATGGGCTCAGGAGGGCCAAGAGGAGCTACTCCATGTTCAAGGTCAGGAGGGGTTGCTGTGAGGAGATACCCTTAGTCCAAAGTAAGGAGCAGCGGCTGCGCTTTGCTGGAGCAGCCATGAAGAGATACCCCACATCCAAGGTATGACAAACCCAAGTAAGGTGGTAGGTGTTGTGAGACGGCAACAGAGGGCAGACACACTAAAACCATAATCACAGCAAACTAGCCAATCTGATCACACGGACCACAGCCTTGTATAACTCACTGTAACTAAGCCATGCTGTGTGGGGCCACCCAGGAAGGGCGGGTCCTGGTGAAGAAGTCTGAGAGACTGTGGGCCACTGGAGAAGGGAATGGCAAACCACTCAGTATTCTTGCCTTGAGAACCCCATGAACAGTATGAAAAGACAAAATGATAGGATACTGAAAGAGGAACTCTCCAGATCGGTAGGTGCCCAATATGGTCCTGGAGGTCAGTGGAAAAATAACTCCAGAAAGAATGAAGGGATGAAGCCAAAGCAAAAACAATACCGAGTTGTGGATGTGACTGGTGATAGAAGCAAGATCCAATGCTATAAAGAGCAATATTGCATAGGAACCTGGAATGTCAGGTCCATGAATCAAGGCAAATTGGAAGTGGACAAAGAGGAGATGGCAAAAGTGAACGTTGACATTCTAGGAATCAGCAAACTAAAATGGACTGGAATAGGTGAATTTAACTCAGATGACCATTATATCTACTACTGTGGGCAGGAATCCCTTAGAAGAAATGGAGTAGCCATCATGGTCAAGAAGAGAGTCTGAAATGCAGTATTGGATGCAATCTCAAAAATGACAGAATGATCTCTGTTTGTTTCCAAGGGAAACCATTCAATATCATGGTGATCCAAGCCTATGCCCCAACCAGTAATGCTGAAGAAGCTGATGTTGAACGGTTCTGTGAAGACCTACAAGACGTGTTAGAACTAACACCCCAAAGAGATATCATTTTCATTGTAGGAGACTGGAAGGCAAAAGTAGGAAGTCAAGAAACACCTGGAGTAACAGGCAAATTTAGCCTTGGAGTACTGAATGAAGCAGGGCAAAGGCTAATAGAGTTTTCCCAAGAAAATGCACTGGTCATAGCAAACACCCTTTTCCAACAACACAAGAGAAGACTCTACACATGGACATCACCAGATGGTCAACACTGAAATCAGATTGATATATTCTTTGCAGCCAAAGATGGAGAAGGTCTATACAGTCAGCAAAAACAAGACCGGGAGCTGACTGTGGCTCAGATCATGAGCTCCTTATTGCCAAATTCAGACTTAAATTGAAGAAAGTAGGGAAAACCACTAGACCATTCAGGTATGACCTAAATCAAATCCCTTATGATTATACAGTGGAAGTGAGAAATAGATTTAAGGGACTAGATCTGATAGACAGAGTGCCTGATGAACTATGGACGGAGATTCATGACATTGTAGAGGAGACAGGGATCAGGACCATCTCCATGGAAATGAAATGCAAAAAAACCAAAATGGCTCTCTGGGGAGGCCTTACAAATAGTTGTGAACAGAAGGGAAGTGAAAAGCAAAGGAGGAAAGGAAAGATATACCCATTTGAATGCAGAGTTCCAAAGAATAGCAAGGAGAGATAAGAAAGCCTTCCTTAGCGATCAATGCAAAGAAATAGAGGAAAACAACAGAATGGGAAAGACTAGTGATCTCTTCAAGAAAATTAGAGATACCAAGGGAACATTTCATGCAAAGATGGGCTCGATAAAGGACAGAAAGGGTATGGACCTAATAGAAGCAGAAGATATTAAGAAGAGGTGGCAAGAATACACAGGAGAACTGTACAAAAAAGTGCTTCATGACCCAGATAATCAAGATGGTGTGATCAGTCACCTAGAGCCAGACATCGTGGAATGTGAAGTCAAGTGGGCCTTAGAAAGCATCACTATGAACAAAGCTAGTGGAGATGATGGAATTCCACTTGAGCTATGCCAAATCCTGAAAGATGATGCTTTGAAAGTGCTGCAGTCAGTATGCAAGCAAATTTGGAAAACTCAGCAGTGGCCACAGGACTGGAAAAGTCAGTTTTCATTCTAATCCCAAAGGAAGGAAATGCCAAAGAATGCTCAAACTACCGCACAATTGCACTCATCTCACCCGCTAGTAAAGTAATGCTCAAAATTCTCCAAGCCAGGCTTCAGCAATACGTGAACTAAGAATTTCCAGATGTTAAAGCTGGTTGTAGAAAAGGCAGAAGAACCAGAAATCAAATTGCCAACATCTGCTGGATCATCAAAAAAGCAAGAGAGTTCCAGAAAAAACATCTACTTCTGCTTTATTGACTATGCCAAAGCCTTTGACTGTGTGGATCACAAGAAACTGTGGAAAATTCTGAAAGAGATGGGAATACCAGACCACCTGACCTGCCTCTTGAGAAACCTATATGCAGGTCAGGAAGCAACAGTTAGAACTGAACATGGAACAACAGACTGGTGCCAAATAGGAAAAGGAGTACGTCAAGGCTGTATATTGTTACCCTGCTTATTTAACTTCTATGCAGAGTACATCATGAGAAACGCTGGGCTGGAAGAAACACAAGTTGGAATCAAGATTGCTGGGAGAAATATCAATAACCTCAGATATGCAAATGACACCATCCTTATGCCAGAAAGTGAAGGGGAACTAAAAAGCCTCTTGATGAAAGTGAAAGAGGAGAGTGAAAAAGTTGGCTTAAAGCTCAACATTCAGAAAACGAAGATCATAGCATCTGGTCCCATCACTTCATGGGAAATAGATGGGGAAACAGTGGAAACAGTGTCAGACTTTATTTTTTGGGGCTCCAAAATCACTGCAGATGGTGACTGCAGCCATGAAATTAAAAGACGTTTGCTCCTTGGAAGGAACGTTATGACCAACCTAGATAGCATAATAAAAAGCAGAGACATTACTTTGCCAACAAAGGTCTGTCTAATCAAGGCTATGGTTTTTCCAGTGATCATGTATGGATGTGAGAGTTGGACTGTGAAGAAAGCTGAGCGCTGAAGAATTGATGGTTTTGAACTGTGGTGTTGGAGAAGACTCTTGAGAGTCCCTTGGACTGCAAGGAGATCCAGCCAGTCCATCCTAAAGGAGATCAGTCCTGGGTGTTCTTTGGAAGGAATGATGCTAAAGCTGAAACTCCAATACTTTGGCCACCTCATGTGAAGAGTTGACTCATTGGGAAAGACCCTGATGCAGGGAGGGATTGGGGGCAGGTGGAGAAGGGGACGACCGAGGTTGAGATGGCTGGATGGCATCACCGACTCGATGGATATTAGTTTGAGCAAACTCCGGGAACTGATGATGGACAGGGAGGCAAAGAGTCCTACACGCCTGAGCAACTGAACTGAACTGAACTGAACTGATGTTCTTATAGAATTTATGCCTGCTTGAATCTGTCCATTTCTGATGCAAGAATGTTGAATTCTCCAACTATGATGATAGTGTATTTATCTATTTCTCTTTGTGATTCTCTCATTTTTTGTCCTACATAGTTTAACATTGTCTTGTTAGGCACATATGTATTAAGGATTGTTATATCTTCTTGAGGCATTGACCCCTTTGTCTTCATGAAATGGCCTTTTTATACCTGATAACTATTTTTTAATTCACTTTGATGTCTTCTCTGTTTGCAGTTCGTATACTACCTATACTTCTTTTGGTTAGTGTCAGCATGGTATGTTTTTCTTCATCCATTTCCTTTTATAAAATTATTTATTTGGCTATGTCAGATCTTAGTTTTGTGACATGGGCTCCAGCGTGTGTGGGCTCAGTGATTGTGGCATGTGGGCTTAGTTGCTCCATGGTATGTGGAGTCTTCCTGGACCAGGAATCCGACCTTTGTGCCCTACATTGCAAAATGAAATGAAGTGAAGTGAAAGTCGCTCAGTCGTGTCTGAGTGTTTGCAACCCCGTGGACTATACAGCCCATGGAATTCTCCAGGCCAGAATACTGGAGTGGGCAGCCTTTCACTTCTCCAGGGGATCTTCCCAACCCAGGGATTGAACCCAGGTCTTCTGCATTGCAGGAGGATTCTTTTCCAGCTGAGCCACAAGGGAAGCCCAAGAATACTAGATTGCAAGGTGAATTCTAAACCACTGGACCACCAGGAATTCCCCTACTTTTAATCCATATAGGTCTTCATATTTAAAGTGGGTACTGGAAGACAACATAGTAATAAATCTCTTTTTTTTAATCCACTCTGATAATCTCTATCTTTTAATTGGTGCATTTAGACCATTGATATTCAAAGTGATTACTGATATAATTGGGTTAATAGCTACCACACTTGCTGTTGTTCTCTATTTGGTGCCCTTGTTCTTTGTTCCTATTTTTGTCTTCTGCTTTTTTTCTGCCTTTTGTGATTTTTATTCAGCATTTTATATAATTTCATTTTTATTCCAAAATTGATAGCATATCAATTATGCTTTAAATTTTTTTTGTTATTTGTTGACTTATAGTGTGCAATATATTTTTTCTTTATTATTATTATTATTATTATTATTATTATTTTTACTTGGCTAATCCATGTTTACTTTCACATAACACTATTCTGTTTCATGGTCAGTGTTACTACATTGTAATAACAAGATAATCCTAATGCCTCTTTCCTGCCCCTTATAATATTGCAATCATTTACTTCACTTTTATATAAGCATATATACATGTATATGTGTATATATACATTCATATGATATTAATATAAACATACATGCAGAAACATTGTTGGCATTATTTTCAATAAAGTATTATCTGTTAGATGAATTAAATTTTTAAAATTTGTTTTTATTTTACTCTCACTTATTCCCTCTCTGATGTTTTTCCTTACTCTCTGTAGATTTGAGTTCCTGACCCATATTACTTTCCTTCTCTCTAAAGAACTTCTTTCAAAATTTCGTGCAAAGCAGAGCTACTGGAAACAAATTCCCTCGATTTTTGCTTTTCTGATAAAATCTCTATTTCTTCTTCATATTTGAAGGGTAATTTTGCAGGATACAGAATTCTAGGGTTTTTTTTTTTTCTTTTCCTCTGAACAGCTTAAATATTTCACATTACTCTTTTCTTGCTTGTGTGGTTTCTGAGGAGAGGTCAGACATAATTCTATTTGCTCCTCCATAGGTAGGTGTTTTATCCCCCTCTGACTTCTTTCAAGATTGTTTTACTCATTTTTGATTTTTTATGGTTTTAAAATGATATTCCTAAGTGTAAGGTTTTTGTTTTTGTTTTTAACATTTGTCTTCCTTGATTTTCTCTGAACTTCCTGGATCTGTGGTCTATTTTCAGTCATTAATTTAGGGAAATGCTCACTCATTATTATTTCAAATATTTCTTCTCTCATTTTCTCCCTCTTTTTCCTTTTGGTATTATCACTACACTTATGTTACACCTTTTGTAGTTTTACCACAGTCCTTGGATATTATGTTCTTTATTTCCCTTGTCTTCATCCTCTTTGCTTTTCAGAAATGAGGTTTATATTGAGATATCCTTAAGCTCAGAGATGTTTCCTCAGACACGATCAGGCTACTAATAAACCTAGCAAATACATTTTCATTTCTGTTAGCGTTTTTGATGAGAGCATTTATTTCAGGTTCTTTCCTAGGATTCCCATCTCTCTTCTTACATTGCCCATATGATGTCTTACATTGCCCATATGATATCTTGCATACTGTCTACTCTATCCATTAGAGCCATTACATATTAATCATCCTAACATTCCTGCCAGGTCTGATTCTGATGTTTGCTTTTTCCCTTTAAATTGTGTTTTAACCTTTTGATATGCCTTCTAACTTTTTCTTGATAACTGGACACAATTACTGGATAAAAGGAACTGCTGTAAATCGCCTTTAATGTGGTGGTAAGATGTCAGCAGAGGGGAAGTTTTCTATAGTCCTGTGTTAGGTCTCAGTCTTTTAGTGAGCCTATGTCTCTGAACCGTGAACTTCACAAGTATTGATATTTTTCATTTTCTCTGCCTCCACACCTTGCTTGCCATGGGATGACTATACTGAGCTGGAGTTATTTCTCTGCTTCCACATAGAAGGCTACAACTGACTTGAGTTGGGTATTTTCCTTCCCTGTAGTCAGTTACACGCTGATATACCATAGTAGGTTAGGCTCTGGTTAGCTAGTTTCTTCTGAGGCTAGGACTTGTTGAGAAGTATAGCATGCTTTGTTGTATTTCAAAATGGTTCCTTTGCACCATTGGAAGGAGTAGCAACTTCCAATTTTCTTACATGCAGAACTGGAAATTCAAAGCCTAAAAATTATTTTTGAGAAAGCTATAAAGAGGATGAGAGAGATAAAATGTCATTTTTGGGGAGATTCTATGGTTCAGGGGTATTTTTTTTTTATTATTAGTTATAAAGAGACAAACATGTTTAACTGCTGGTGACATGGTTTATCCAAAGAATGCAAAGAAATTTAACACTAGAAAATAAGGTAGCAACAGAAAGAGTTGAGATGACGTGAATTATGGGAGGGAGGAGAGGAAATGGTAGCTCCTTCTGTCCCCTTTTTCCAGCACTGAGAGTCTTGCTACCTTTGTAGGCTTTTGTTTTCAAAGAACAGGAACTTAGCAGAGGCTTGGGAGAAAGCCACTTGGGCCAATGATTTGTTTATTCTGCCTCCCATTGTACCAGTCTTTTTGCTATCTCTGGAGCTCTGGAGAGTGGGTCTTGACCCACTCATACATGTATGACTTGACAGTAAGATTCCAGATGCTCAAAACAAAGGGTTATTGGGCTGACTACTGACAGCCTGAACAAACATACGTGTCTTTTACTGACTTGGAGCTAGACCCAGGTTGTTGACATGTGATGGGGACAATATCATACCTCTCTTCCCACATGAGTGAGAACTCTTGCTAGCCAGAAGGACTTGGAGGCCTTGGCCTCTCTCCATTTTTGCTCTGATGAAGGTATCCTTCAGATCCTCCTGTCTTGCAGAAAACCCTTTCTGTAGATCCTCACTGCTTAATGGAGCAACAGAGGGGCTTCTCTTTTCCGAGTCAAGGGTACTCTAAATGGGGAGAGGGCAGGAATCATGGACTGATTCCACTGTGATTACAGAGCTTCCAGAGATGCCAGTGGAAGGGCCTCCCCCTCTGGCACATGAGCTGCCACCAGTCTCGGTAGGATGTCATAATGGGTCTTAATGAAGTCCTTCAACCGTCAAAATGTGATTTGAAGCTCTTGGATGGAAAGGCTACATGTTGGCAGTCTTAGTCTTGGAGTGAGTATGGAGTCGCACATAAGTAGGACCACAAGGCCATTAGCTGAGGGACCCTACAGGAAGAAGGAATACATTTTGGCCATCTCATTCACCCATGAGGAGTTGCTAGCTCAGATCGAGGCCTACCACTATCTCTGCTCCACAGAGTCCATTTAGACAGTCCTCACTCTTGATAGGACTCTCGGAATAATTTGGAAATCCTGAGATTCCAAAAGAATTTTGCTTGTAGTTTTGTCAGGGATTTCACTGAAGACTGAAGTCACTCACCTTGAGCTCTAGTCTACTTTGTTCAGGACTCAGCTATGGTGGAGTTTACTTGCTCCTCAGTTTTGGTTTTAGCATCCTGGGTGCAGTTAATCTCTCCTTGTAGTTAGCATTGAGTATAAATCCTCAGTGGTGAACCTGGAGACAGCTAGGGGATATGTTTTGGCTGTTAGCCACCATGACTTTTGGAATTTTGGTAGTGCAACCCATTTGAAACAGCAAAGGGGATGTATTCCCTGTTCCTGAGGAAAAGGACTGAGAGGAATGTCTGCCTACCTGAAGCTCCTTCTGGACACTCTGCCTACACCCACATACCATGAAGGTCTTACTTCAGCCAGTGGCAACTACCTCAGATGACAGGTGATTGGCCCAGAGTAGCTGGAAGGACAAATTGGAGTCCTATCCATAGAGAAGGTGCAGCTTCCTCCAGAGGCCAAAGAACCCTCCTTTAACAATGGCAGGAACTCTCACTGATGAATGGCAGCATTTTGGAATTTTAACGTATGTTGCTGTCTCCTGTGTCAAGGTTAAAGATGAGAAGGAAGAAGAGGAAGCAATATCTGTGTGAAGATCAAGATAAAGTCCCAATGGTTGTTAGTACTACTCAGTGATATATGGTTCACCTCCTTTGGATATATACCAAACTGAACAGCGTGGCTCCTTATAGTTGGGTCAGCATACACATTCTTGCTAATGAATTGTGAGTGTGAGTGCTGTGTGTCCTTTCTAAGTGCAACACTGAATCACTAGTGTGGGGACCAACCCCCTTCCCTTCCCCTTGCTACAAATATTAGAGAGGCACATGTCATTGAAGCCTCTGTCAGCTTGTCCCTCAGTGGCTGTGATAAGCAGAAGCTACTCTGATGACCTGTAATGGACACACAGTATGAGAAAGAAATAAGTTAGTGGGATTTTGGGATTGTTACCACAGCAGCACCCACCTAACCTCTCCAAATTATTGATTTTCCTATAATAAATTGGGATTATATGACCAGCCATTATCTGGTGGTGTGATGGAGTAGAATGTTTTCTACTCATTGGAAAAGAACATGATATTAAAGGGAAACTCTCTAAGAAACTGATTTGTAATTGAAATTGAGAGATCTAAAGTCAAGGATGCAGGACGGCATTCTATTGCACCAAGTATTAGCCTGGCTGTTGAAAGAATTTATGTTCAAACTGTGGCCCTTGCTCACTGTACAGTTCCTGAGTTGGATGAAAACTTGTTTGAGTCCCATGAGGAATAGGCCTTTATCCCCCATAACTTGTTTTCTAATCCTCACTTTCTTTTTTTTCCCCATTTTCCCTATTCTTTTTAAACATATCAGTATAAAAAATGTGCTTATGTTTGTTAAAAAATAAAATAATCTTGTCTCAGTCCAGTATACCTTACTAATTCCCTTGAGAGTCTGATGAAGAAAAGAGATTGGGAGAGACCTGGATGGGAGAAGTGGCATCGTGGCAGCACCAAGGGGCCCCTGGGAGACCCTTCCAGGGCTCAGAGGAAGCTGAGCCATCATGGGAGCCTGGAAAGAGACCTTTCTGAAAGCCTGGAGAGATTGTGGCAAGGATCTTTCACCCTGAGAGTCAGGGAAGATGTAAATGAGGAAGGAGACCCCATCCCCCTTCTCTTACCCCATGTCCCTTAAAGTAGTGGTAGAGTTAGTGGGCAGCAAGTGATAGTAGGACCATTCAAAGACCACAACTCTCCTGGGGCCATAGGTCACTTTCAGAACCTGAGTTGTTGGCAAGAAATTAGCCAGCAGAGAAGAACTCAGAAGCTAAGGGCAAGCCCCAGATATATTGTGAAAGCTACCCTTCCACCCCCAACTGCATTTTCTCTTTCTATGTGTACCTATGACAACATCAGCTCCCAGCCTCTTGGGCAGATCACACCTGTTAGGTGTGAATGCATAGCTGTCCTATTCTGCATTGGGTCACAAAGGATCACAGAGGAGAGAGATTAGGTTATTGTTCCTATTGCAACTCCGAGGTTTTCATCAAAAGGTGTTTGGTAGTGGCCACACTGACAAATGTGGGCCATAGTGATGAGCTTCTGCAGAACTGGCAGGATGTTTTCACGTGAATATGCAGAGTTTTTAAAACCTGACCACACCCTTCTTCCCACCCTGACAGGGCAGGGCTTTCTTGCTTTTTTATTCTGCACATCTACATTGGCAAAGGAGGTTTGTTTTTTTTTTTTTAAAGTGTTCTTTATGAAACCCCCCTGCAATAGAAATGTGTTCACATTGTATGTGACACCACAATGACTTGCCATGTTTTTAAATTTTTGTTTTAAATGATTAGAATGAGTTGTGCAAGAGCATAAACAAATTTCAACTGTGACATCACTATTTTCCCTCCTCTTGAAAACCATGGATTCAGATGTCCTGGGGGATGAGGAGGTGGACATGCAAAGCTGTGGGGAGGCAAAGGTGATGAATGGAAGGTAGAGGTTTCCTGGACCTAGATGGAGGTCCCTCCCAACATAACAAACAGGAAACACAATGACTCATAAGCATATTTGCAATTATATATATTTATTTCCTCCTTTTGGCTATTTACAAACTTTTATTTCAGCATATTTTCAGAAACATGAAATTTTATGTTTCTTCATATTTTCCTTTTTAAAAGTGAGGACTGATCAATGTTTCTTTCATGCAAAAGTGTGCGTTATGAGAACGAAGAGGGAACCAGGTCATCTTGAGTGATCTCTGCTGCTTTGGGCCCTTTTTCCAGTCAGACCATCCAGGACACATGGCTCTTGGTCCTCTTCCTTTCTTGGTTTTCACTGCCTGGGCCTGGTACCACTCCTGAAGACCTGCATGTATGTGGCTTTGCTGTATTTCGTCTGCTTCCAGAATGGCACTACTTTGGCTGCCCTCTGAAGAATTCAGTTCTGCTGATGACTGCTGATGCCGGGGATGCAACCCGGCAAGATAGTGGATGCAAAGTCTTATGCATGTTGAGTCAATAGAGGTGACCCTGATCAACTGGGGGTATTTCATAATTAAAGTACATCAGGGAGACACTGTAACACCCTCCCCCCTCCCTACCCTGAAAACCCAACACTGGTAACAGAGATTTCATATTGATCACAGGACATGACACAACAAACACAAACACACTGCACTTTCAGTGGGACAAGTCACAATTTCCTTTAGTGCTCATCACCAAAGCAGGGTACCATGCAGGCGGATAGCTTAGTAAATGTATTCATTATCTAATAGCTCAAAGGGTTAGCTATTTTATGTACAGAATAAGGAAACCCCGTTAGGAATGGCCACAGTCTCAGCAAAACTCAGCTCTAAATATGCAAAGACTTCGCAGCCTTGCTATTAACAAGATGACATGAATTGTAAGAATACATTTGACAAGCTCCAGTAAAATAACAGAGATCGATCGTTATCTCTGAAAAGGTGTTCCACAGTGGCAGATGGAATGGGCAAGAACTTGGTGGGAATCATGTCACATATCCCCACAACAAACTGACACCTTAAAGGCACAGGAGTCTCCTTCCCATGGTAGTGCTGGAGAAGGGGTTTTAAGGGGAAAGTTAAAGGGAAGAGAAAGTGAAGGGAAGTAGAGTCAAGTCAGGGCTGCTCCATCCCAGACTAAGCTAGACCCTTCCCTCTGCCCAAGCTCCAAATTCTCTATCACCACAACACTCTGTGATTGGCTAGGGTGAGAAAGCCTCCATGGGCTGAGCCCCAGGAGCACCCTGCCAGATGCCCTGACTTCCAGAGTTACTTGGTGTGAGGTGAGGAATTGGGAGGGGATGTAAGTAGCCAGCTGGAGGCAGCGAAGGGTGGGGCTCAATTACGATGCTGGGGATAGAACATGCACAGAAGGAGACAAGGGGAGATCTGGCAATGCACAGGCTAAAACAACCAAGTCGATGGCAAACTCAAACGTTCAAGTTTCTGGAGAGGTGTCATTGCCAAACCTCCGCTTCACCTGGACACATACTCTCACACTGTGAGTCACAGTAGTTCAACTGCTCTCATTGCAGCACACTAGGGCCAGGTATTCTTTCTTAAGGTATAATAAGATCTAAGATCTATAAGGTACATGGATCTATGGAGATATTTACAACTGGGCTCTCTGCCCTTGCTCTGAAGTCTTCCTGAGCATTTCTGCCAGATACATCTTAAATCCTTCTGTTTTTGTCCTCACTGATCCAATCTATCTGTATGATCTCCCATCCCAAATGAACTGCTCACCTCCTGCAGGGCTCAAAGGCACTTCTGGGTACTGGAAACCCAAATCGAAATCAATCAACCAATGTTTAAGCCCCAGAAAGCAAGCCTTTCAAATAGCCATGATGGGAGCTTCTGATGTGAGGTCACTGCTCATCCCCCCACCTCTCTGTGAGGGGTGTCCAAAAAGAAAAAGGCTATCTTAAACATTCCGGCAGCATCTTTCTTGTTTTTAGCTGTCTCACAAGACGTGTGTGTGTGCGTGTGTGTGTGTGTGTGTGTGTGTGTGTGTGTCTGTATGCAGATATGAGGGTAAACGTGTGATGCTGTATGTGAACATACATGTGTGTGCTTGTGTTTGTGCATTATCTGTGTATATATGTACAGACTGCTGAGCACTTCCTACCTCAAGGCACTAAATGATCAATTCCTGAGACTACATTCACATTTTCTGCTTCTTCCATCCAGGAGACAGGAGTGGATGGGAACTGGGAGACCCTGCTCCCTGGGACAAGGGAATTGGAAAGAAACATTCAGTTAAGTAGCCTGGTCAGATACACCCCCCCACCCACCCACCCCTGATGTGGGAAAAGACCAAGAGAATTCTGGTGGTTCTAGAAGGGCCACCTATAGGGAATATATATGCTTTCAGGTGTATTTCCTTTCACACCCATTTCAGATAAATAAACATAGCTTATAAATACACATACATAAGTCATAAGTTTACACACTCTTTCATAGGGGTGCACACACATTTGCATCTACATGTTATATATACAATCTTACACACACCAATATAGACTTACACTGATGTACATAGAACTATACAGCTTCTCAAGTGATTGTATATGCATGCAGAACTAAACCGATGCAGACACACACCCAGGTATACACAGAAACACAAATATAGGAACACGGTTAACAGTGTAAGTGGCTGAGGGGCTGCAGGAGAGGCTGCCTACATAGGAAGGAGGGACATCAGCTGAGTGTTTCACCAGTCTTACTCCCCCACCTCCTGCATCAATGAAGTGGAGCTGCTTGGCAGGTTGTCCTGCAGCCTACTGACTTCTTCCCTTAGGAGCCCACTGGGTAGGCAGTGCCCATG
Source organism: Capricornis sumatraensis (assembly GCF_032405125.1). NCBI lineage: Eukaryota > Metazoa > Chordata > Mammalia > Artiodactyla > Bovidae > Capricornis > Capricornis sumatraensis. The sequence goes on along the minus strand of NC_091092.1, from coordinate 59,587,160 downwards.
TTCAGTGTGCTCAATTCACACCTATTGGCTGGTAACTGGCTTCTTTCTGCAGCTCCAGGTGCTGTAGAACGAGGTCTGATGCCCAGCACATAAGCAGAACCTGATGGAACACACCGTTTTGTGAAAGAGAGGGGCAAGAGGGGAGAGCCTCAGCTGACAGAGTTAAGAGGACAAGAAGAAGGAAGAGCAAGTGGGATGACTCCACCCCTCATTGGATGTATGCCCTTGTCAAGCATGGTACATAAATTCCATTTTTCCCGCTCAGAACACTGGAGACAATGTGCTTTGCCTTCCCTGACTGACAGAACTCTTGTGAGGGTTCAGCAATGTGATGTGTGGGTGAGCTTGTTGACACTTACTATGCACTAGACAAACAGAAAGAATTATTATCTAGACTCACAACAGTTGTTCATCTGCTATTCTAGATTAGATGGTGAACTTTCCTAACTCTAGTCTTCATTCACCAAGTTCTTGCACTGTGTCTAGTGATGATCAACTCAGCATCTGACCAGACAGAACCTGATGGAACACACCGTTTTGTAAAAGAGAGGGGCAAGAGGGGAGAGCCTCAGCTGACAGAGTTAAGAGGACAAGAATAAGGAAGAGCAAGTGGGATGACTCCACCCCTAAGGCCCTATCATCAAGCATTTTGAAGCAGAAACATACACAAGAGAAGTTTCAATCCCTCCAAAGATGCTGGCTCAATCTGAGTGATCTCCAAACCAGCATCATCATGCTCTGCAAGCTCCTGCTGGAAGCATGCTCTCTCACTTATCCTGACATCTCACTCAGCACCCCTATCCACCCACCCTGCACCAGAACACTACACTCAAAATGCAACAGAAAAAATAGTGGGGAAAAGGCACTTTCAGAATTCCCAAGTTCCCTAGAGCCACCTCCTGCACTTGCAAGAGATGGCTAGCCCTTCTGCAACCCAATTTGGCTTTCTCTTATGAAACCCTAAGCAGAGGGTGAGCAAGGACCATAATCACTAGGAAGGCAGGGGGGACAGAAGAAAAAACTAATGAAAAAGAAAATTCAACACATCAGTGGGACAGAAAAGTCCCCAGAAATGTTTTTGTACACAGGGCTCAGATCCTTCCTGTCCTCCAATTTGGCTCCTCTCTGCCCTCTAAACATTTCCAGGTGGCTTTTCTGTCTTAATTGGGTGTTAGAAGTCATTGACAATGTGATAGTCTTCAGAAGGAAAGGAAATTCAGTGTGTTCTTTACCTCGAACTCCTCCTCAATCCCTTCCCTTCTGGCCAGAATACATCCTTTTCAACTACTCCCCACGTCATGTTTATTAAGAAAAAGGTAGAATGGACTCAAGTGCCCAATAACTATAAAGTAAAATGAAGGCAGAAAAGAAGGCAAAATGGAACAAAAAGGAACTATGAAAGGACCACAGCACAGTGTCCCTGCCACTTGGGGACACTAGGGAACTAATAGATATGATACACCCAGTACACAATGTTGAACACCACAAAGGCAAGAGGGAAGAGGAGCCGGGAGCATCGGTCAACCTTAGGGATGTAGTCAGGGTGAAAGAGATCGGAGGAGAACCCTTTACTGAAGGAGCAACCAGGGCTTGGGGGAAAACTGTCATCAGACTCTGAGTTGGTCTCCTTGTCTCCATCAAAGTCCATAAAATCATCACTATGGAGGCTTCGGGTACTGTCAACTTTACGCTTGAGTTGCTCCTCAAGGTCAAGGTAGCCGCTCTCAACTCTGACATCATCGGGTAAGCTATGGATATCACGAAGGGTGTTACAGATCTCCTGAAGCTCATAGGTTGCTTCTTGCACACGCCTCTGGCCATGAACAAGCAGACGCTTCTTGCTGGGGTCATTGTCTTCACTCTCATCAGAGTCAGAGCTCTCTTCAGGGTCTTCTTCTGGGTCATGGGTCTCAGCACAGCCATGGGCCTCAGCATGGTTGCAGATTTTGGTGGGAACAACACTGTTATCAACATCAATACCATTAACTCGAATGCCGTCATCATGCACCACCTGCTCTGAGGTGGACGGGAGATCACTCAGACTTTCTGTGGTGGCCAGCGAGGCCCCATCAGAGAGAGAGGACAGTGAACTGAGGCTTTCTGAGGAGGCCAGTGGTGCTTCCTTTGTGAGGGAGGTCAAAGAGCCAAGGCTTTCTGGGCTTGCTAGGCCGGCCCACCGTGGGCTGGAGGGAGGAGAGTCAGTTTCATCTTCTAGGTGAACCTGGTCATTGAATGCTGTATGAACAACCACTGTTGGGGAGGGAGGAGAGGAAGGACTTTCCTCATCAGCACGATTGATGGGCTCGTCCACTGGGTAAACTGCCTCTTCTTCCCGGTGTCTCTTGTGCACATGGTGCTAAGGAACAGGACCAAGAGGCTGTTAGCATATACAAGGCTGTTAGCATCCAGGACTTACGCTGCCCACTCTGGAGTGCTGTGTAATGGGCAGAGGCAAGACCTTCTCAGGCAGGTGGGGGTGGGCTCCCTGTGAAGCAGGGACACTAATACACTGCCAGCAGCAAAAGACTCAGCATGGCTTTGGAGTCAGAAGAGCAAAGGAAGGAGAGGTAGGTCAGCCTCTCTGGTGTCTCTTCCTTGCAGCTTCCCTGTGTTCCCCTTTCCTTCTGGCTCCATGGCCTACCCTTTGAAGCATGCTGAGTAGACCAGATCTGAAGCCCAAAGGTCTGGGGAAGTCTATCTCTGCCACTTGTTAGCCTTGTGACCTTGGACAATGACTCAACCTATAAAGGAGTGATGATAAATTGTTCTACTTCTGTCTTATCTGGTGTGTGTGTGTGTATGTGTGTGTGTGTGTGTATGTGTGTGTGTGTGTATGTGTGTGTGTGTGTGTGTATGTTGTGTCGAAGATGAAAGGAGCTAAGAAATTCAAAAGGTTCAAGTGCTAATCTTAGGTTTAAGAGGTGCTCAAAGAAAGTGGATTGTCATTCAAAAAGCCAAACCTGCTCTGCCTCTTGGTAGCGGTAGCGCTCCATGACTCTTAGGGCTCTTCTGAGTTGCCTCTGAGAATGCCGGGATCCTCTTCGGTTGTAGAAAAGGTAGTTGATGTAGACATACTCCACCAAGGAAAAGAACACGAAGAAGAAGCATACGACCATATAGATGTCAATGGCCTTGATACAGGAAAATTGGGGGAATTTATCCCACAGATGTGAGTTGATGGAGTTCAGGATAAGCATTGAAGTCAAACCTATAAACAACACAGCACACAGTTAGTCCCCTCAGGAGGCTGAAGTTCTTGCACAAGCCATCAGCCCCACATCCCACTGGAAGGGAGCAAAGGCCATCTCTGAGGTCAAGAGGGCCCTTAGCAAAAGGTCTAGCTTTCCTGGCTTAGGACCTTGGCTCAATTGCCCTTTTAGCTTCTTCACCCCCATCTTTAGGCCCAACCTGTACTTCAACAGTTCAGTGACTGTTGTTCTTAGGGTCAAGTCAAGAATCTCCAGCCATGGTTCATAGTGAGTTACACATCTAGCCCCATTTTACCCTATGATGCTCCTTCCCTTTTTTGCCTCCTAGTATATAGGCTTTCCTGTGATCCATCCCTCAGAAGGTTTGGTGAGCACTAAAATATTGCACAAATATAAAGGTTTAGCGTACTGTGTGCTCCTAAAGAAGAAGGCTAAAAAGTCTGCCCCAAAGATGGTGAAGGAGAAAGCAGACCAGAGTGTGGGATAGACAGGCATTCTGAAGAGTGGGACCAAACATATTTGGGAGCTTAGGCCCCTCCTTGGTACTGCTCAGAAGTCTTCGATACTCCCCATTGTTTAGGCATGAAGTTCCAACTGCTTAAAGTGGAATTTGAAGTTATTCCCAAGTCAGCCCAGGCTTTCTTCCTGATACGCTCCCCACTTCCCCAGTTTGTGTCCCAGGTAAAAGTGTGAAAGTTGCTCAGTCATGCCTGACTCTTTGCGACCCCATGGATTATACAGTCCGTGGTATTTTCCAGACCAGAACACTGGAGTGGGTAGCCTTTCCCTTCTCCAGGGGATCTTCCCAACCCAGGGATCAAACCCAGGTCTTTTGCATTGCAGGCAGATTCTTCACCAGCTGAGCCACAAGGGAAGCCCAAGAATACTGGAGTGGGTAGTCTATCCCTTCTCCAGAGGATCTTCCCGACCTAGGAATCAAACTGGGGTCTCCTGTATTGCAGGAAGATTCTTTACCAACTGAGCTACCAGGGAAGCCCTTAGTACCCTGCAATTTACCCTTCATCTGTAAACAAGCTTCCTCTTTCAGGGAATACTGAGACTAATGTCTCTGCCTCCTGGAAGTCTTCAAAACCCAGGTTGAACAGTACTTTCCTACTGCAGTTATAGCCAAGAAGACCCAGGTCATTTCTTCTTCTGGACTCTGATTGTGTGTATCTCAGCCTTTTATTAGACATTTGTCAAGGGCAGTTCATCTAGAAGGCCTCTGCTGCTTCACAGGCATTTTGATATGCTTCTTAATCAGTGTTTACTGTATTCCATTTCTAATATAAATTTGTGACTTATCCATCCATTTATGTATCTAGCAAAGAGAAATTCTGATAGTTTGGACCCAACATGTCAAGATACCAACCCAGATGTCTTTTTGCATCTGTCTCCAATGTTGGTCTCTCTGCTGGGGGTTGGCTGGGCACCTGTACAAATGCCTGTTAGTCAGGCCCCATCTTGTTCCCTTGCCTGTGCAGTCACACACTGCTCCTTACTCTCAACTTTTTTCTGAGCAGGATGAGCCAAGTTCTTCCCTGAGATGGGGACAGGACTTACCGACTGTCACCCTGGCTGCAGAAGATTCATAGTTCATCCAAAATGATATCCAAGAAACAACAGTGGTGAGGACGCTGGGCCAATAGATCTGCACAAGGTAACTGGTGACTTCCCTTTTGACCAGGAACCTCAGGATCAGGCGCACATAGGAACCTGGCCAGCAGACAGACTGATATTAGGGTGGCAGGGCTGAGGGGATTTTCAGGGTGAAGTACAGGATGGTTGAGGGGAAACCAATGGCCACTTGATACAGGAAAATTGGGGGAATTTATCCACAGATGTGAGTTGATGGAGTTCAGGATAAGCATTGAAGTCAAACCTATAAACAACACAGCACACAGTTAGTCCCCTCAGGAGGCTGAAGTTCTTGCACAAGCCATCAGCCCCACATCCCACTGGAAGGGAGAAGTGGAAGTCCCACTATCCCAGCCTGGGAAGTCTGCAGACCTGACCCCTTTTGCTGCCTTAATGCCAGTGACAACGACACATATTAGTAGGCCCATGTGGCTCAGCAAGTCTGCTATCTCTTCCTTCCTTCCTCAGTTGCTCCATGTCAACTGAAGTTGAAATGGTAGAGAGAGGAGATATTTCAAAGGTGCCACAGATGGAGCAGCTGGCCCCGAAAGGAGGCCTGTGTAGTGTCAAACCCAGCAAAGTGCTGCTGCACTCATTTCCTCACTGGCAGAAGGTAAGCCTCTGGGACTTCCTGAAGGGGGCTTTGCAAGGTGTCCAGAACAAGAAGAGAATAGGAAAGAAGGCAGAAGAGATTCTAGAGGTCAAAGGCAGAGGTCACCAGGAGTTCCCTAGCATACAAAAGAGACAGGAGAGGAGGGGGTCAGACTCACCTGTGTAGAAAAACACCTCTTTGGTACTGATCGTCTTTCCCAGGAAGCTGAACTGAGGGATGTGAAGCTTCTCTGTCCCCTGGACGGCATTCCCACTGCCTTCCCAGTAGAGCAGGATGTCATCAACTGTGTAGCCATCTACAGGGGTGAAGCGAGCAGAGTCAAAGGAAGCAGGCACAGGTGGCTTTCATACCAGAGGAGTTTATAAAAACCAAAGGATAGGTAGAACCTACAGTTTGCAGTTTTGTGGGTCTGACCCTGGGGCAGTGGGACACATGAAAAGAGAACTTTCAGTCTGGAGTTTCTTATCCAGGAAGAAAAGCAGAGTAGACAGATGTGCCATGAGCTTGTGCACAAACTCCCCAGAGCACGGCACATTCCCATATGGCACTACTTCCATCCTGAAGGCCACCTTCTCCCAGATGCCATATATATATATACACACCCCGTCTGTCTGTCCATCTGTCTGTCTATCTATCTATCTACCTAGGAGTGAAAAGGTGGGGAGGGAGTAGGGGACATATGCAGTCCCTCTCACTGTCAAGTGCACCTTTGGTTTCCTCATGGCCCCGCACCCAGGAAGGGAAGAAGGGGCCATGGGAGACGAACGTACAGCTCTCCACCTCCAGCTTGCAGGTCTGCTTGTCCAGAGGGAAATTTTCCAGATTCATGGAACAAGCTGCTGTGGTGGTGAGCCTGCAAAGGAAAAGCAGAAGGAAGAGGAAAGTGAGTCCAGCCCAGGCAAGTAACTGTTCCTGAGAAAACTGCAGGGGTGGAGTGGGAAGAGGTGACCCAAGGACTGGCCCACACTGCCTACATTAAAGCTGGGTACTCCTCTTCCTTTCTTGTTTCCTTCTTTCTCTTCCCCTCCCTTCCTTCCCTCCAGAGGAAAGATGAGTTACAATAAAGACGAGTTGTGTAAGGAGGAGAGAGGAAATCTGTATGTAACAAAGAAACCAAAAAGTGGTGTAGGACTAATAGAGATGAGAACAGATGCATGGCATGTCAGAAAACCTTGGGGTGTCAAAATGGGAAGGACCCTGGAGGAAACTGAATGCAGAGTCGGAAAGGGGACTTTCTTGCTGAAGAAGCAGCAAGACTGTTAGGAGGAAACCACGACACTGAAGCAGCTGAAGTGCTAGATCTGATGTATGTGGTGTGCACACACTGATGTGAGCAGCGACCCAGACACACCTTTGGCTATGAGAACTGCCCCTGCAGCACATCCATCTCTGTGCATCTGCTTATGAGTGTCCTAAGGCTTAGCAAATGCCAGTGAGTGTAAATGGGCAGGAGGGATTAATATCTCTGAGGTTAGCTATGGAATGAGGCTTCAATTGCCATGTGGGAAGTCCTATAGAAGAATCTGAGGAGGGATCTTGGAAGACCTGGGGCCATGGGAGAAGGGACCAGTTGGGAATAGGATTTACAAAAGCTTTCTGCAGCCCCAGCTGGGAGCCTCTGGACTCCTCTTTGTCCTGCTCTTCCCAGCTGCCAAGCTTGTCTCTTTCAACTGTTAAAGTGATTTCCATTTTGTACAGTAGGTGGTGTGTGTGTGTGTGTGTGTGTGTGTGTGTGTGTGTGTGTGTGAAAGAGCTATACCCTAGTAGGTACCTGTTGTAGAAATTTTCTGAGATAAATTAACTCTTACACTTGTCTTACAAGATGGTTTGTAAGAGATGAGGCCGTGAGGAGGGCTTTGGTGACCATCTATTATGTTACAAATAGACCCGCGGGGCATTCCAGTGTGCATACATTCTGTTTGTACAAAGCCATAGGCAGTAGATGCACAACTGCACACCCCTGGGCCCCCTGGATGCTGCACAATATATGACAAAAGGCAGAGATCAGTCCTGCCAGGGTGATCCCCAGGTCCCTGGGGAACTCACCGGATGCCATATCGCACGGTTCCATCTGGGTGAAGCTGAAACACGCGGTTTTCCACAGTTGCATCATGAACAAAAGCCTCCTTGCTATTTAGAAAGTAGCAGTCAGGGACCCACAACTTCTCAAGCAGCCGATAGTCCAGGGTCAAGTTCAGGTTGGTCTCATGATATGCTAAACGTGGATCTTTCCAGGTCTGATGAAAAAACATCCTAATGGTATAGTCCTGAGGAGAGAAAGTTAAATCCTAGTTGTAAGTGGGGTTGTTCAGCTTTTGGTCCTCCGAGTTGGTGTGTGTGTGTGCATGCAGGTATATGAAATTTATCTTAAATATAGACAAGTAATGAAACATGTAAGAATGTTCAATGTTAGGGATAATAAAATGAGCTCCATGTAATTAAAATTCAGATTAAGAAATACAATGTTCCCAATAACTTTCAAGCTTCAGTGTATCCCCTGCAGATCATATTTCCCACATCTCCCAGCAGTAATGCATTATCTTAACTTTTAATGGTAATAATTTTGCTTTTTACATTTTTTCTCCATGTTTTCCTAAGTTTTATTGCCTATGCTTTTCTAAGAAATGTATTGCTTACTTGGACTTACTTAAAATTTTTTTTCTGAAAGAAATCACACTCTCTGTGTTCATAGCTTGCTTCTTTCACTCAACATCGTGCTTGTGTGTTTGTTCAGCTTGACGTTGATAGTTAAAACTTGTTCACGTGTATTGCCGGATAATATTGCCTTATATAAATATACCATATATATTACTATGTGATGACACCATACATACCAAAATCACAATGAAATAAGAACTATGAAGCCAAAGTTCCAGTTTATATTCCCACTAAGTGCAGATGAGAGTTCCAGTGCTCCTGCCTTGCCTATATTGGTTTTGTCTGACTTTTGACTTTTTGCTGGTGCAGCAGGTATGTAATGGGTTCTCACTGTGGTCTTATTTTGCATTTCACTGATTAATAATAAAAGTCAAATATCATTTCATAAGTGTATCTGCTACTTGGATTTCTTCACAAAAGTGAAGTTCCTGCTTGCATTTTCTGATCATTTTTCCATTGTTTTAAAATATTCTTATTAAGTCACAGGAATTATGTGTATTTTCAATACCAGTCATTTGTGTTGCAAATATCATTGTCCAATCTGACTTGTCCTTTCAAACTTTTCATACTGGTTTTGTTTCTTTCTTTTACAAAGCTGAAGTGCCAAAAGTTTTGGCTAAAGAGAATATTATTATAGTTGAAGTTACCAGTATTTATTTTTATAATCTGTGTTTTCTGTCTTTTTTAAAAAAAACTCCTTACCTCTCTCAAAGACACTAAAACAATATCTTATATTTTAAAAGCTTCATAGATCTTTCACTTTTAGATCTATAATACATCTGGATTTATTTTTCATTTCAGGTGGTTGTAGTTTCTGAAACCTATTATGTTCCTCCATGTGGGCTCTGCTGCAGGTCATAACAACAGGAGTTCACTTATGACCCTGCTCCTTGTCTCATGTACTTGGTCCCCCGCCCCAAGGCTGGAGCTGACACACTTACCATAGTCACTTCTGAGATCTGTTCAATACTGGAGACATAGATAGACACTCCCACTGGCACAGGGGTGCCTACAATACAGGAAGACACTATTACATTCAGGGTAGGAAAAAGGGTAAAAAACTGCCTGAGTTTGAACATCATTTTGGCACTTACTAGCTGTGTGACCTTGAAAAAGTTACCTAACCTCTCTGAGCCTCAGTTTCCTCAGAATGGGGATAGTGATAGTACTTAACTCATAGTTAATTAATGCAAGCCAAGCACTTAGAGAAGGGCCTGGCTCACAGTATGCTGAAAAGAAAGGGTCAGGCCAAAATAAAGAAAAAATAAGGTGATGAAGCACTCTTTTTCTAAATGTTTTCTGGATAAAAACTCAAGAACAATGAGACCCAAAACAAGATATATGCTGTGCATGAGCATATTTGTGTGAGTTCATGTGAATGTGTCTATGTGTGAGTGAATGTGTGTCTTTGTGTGAATGAAGAATGAATGTGTGAGCTGTGTGCATGAGTGGATGTGATCATGTTCACAGACATGAGTAAATCTGTGCATGTATTCATGTGCAGGTGAATGTGCCAGTGTGCACATGAGTATATGTGAGCATGCCTGTGTGTGAGAAAAATGCATGAGTGTATTTGTATACTTTAATGTGTTGTGTGGGAATAAATATGTGAACATGTGCATGTATGTAGGAATGTTGTGTGGGAGTGAATTATAAGTGTGTTCCTGTGCAAATGAATGTTTGTGTGTTCATGCATGAGAGAATGTGTGACTGTGAATGTATGTGAGCTTGTTAATGCACAAGGCAACATGTGAACATGAGTGTGTTTGTGAGCTTGTTTGTGTATGAGTTAATTTGTAGGTGTGTTTGTATACATGTGCATGTTAATGCATGAATATATTCATGTGTGAGTGAATTCATGAATGTTGTTTGTGAGCATGTTTGTCTGTGAGCGAATGTGTGAGCACATTTCTGGGTGAATGAATGTGTGAGCACATGCGTGTATTTGCATATATCATGTGGGAGTGACTATGTAGGTTGTTTGTGTGAGCCTGCTCACTTGTTAATGTATTTGTGAGCATGTCCATGTGTGAGTGAATGCATGATCATGTTTGCATGTGAAAAGTTGTGTTTGGGAATGTAAGTGAACTTATGAGTACGTGACTGTATGTGTGAGTGAGCATGCTCATTGTGTGTATATGTGAATACATTTGTGCATGTGACTTTGTTCATATGCAAGTGAAAAGTGTGATAAGTGATGATGCTTCTACACTCACACTAATCACACTTATGAGTGTGTGTGAGTTTATGTATGCATGTTGATGTGCTTGAGAAAACATTTGAACATGTCCAAGTGAGTATCGTTGAATGTGTGAGTGTTTGTGACTGTGTTTATGTGTGAGTGAATGTGCAACTATGTTGATGTGCAAGTGAACCCATGAGCATATTCATCTGTGTTAGTGCGTCACTATACACCTATGAGTGAATGTGTGAGCATGTTCATGTGTGAATGTGTTTGTGAGTTGGTGAAAATTTGGACATGTTTGTGTGTGAGCATGTGTGAATGTGAGTGTCTTCATGTATATGAATGTCAAACCATGTGTGAATATGTGTCTATGTGTGAGTGAATGAGTGATTTTGAGTGTGTTCATGTGAATGAGTACATATGTGAGGGTGTTTGTGTGTATTAATATGCAATTGTGATTGAATCTGTGTATGTGTGTGTCTATGTTTCTGCCTCCTGGCTTTCTTTTTCAGGACTAGGTGTTAGCACTGCCCATTCCAATGTGATAATGAATGTGCAAATATGTCATAACTATGAAGTACTGTAGAAAACATTTTTATTGTTTCCTCATTGACTCAGGACTCCCTCCACCCAGCCCCACAGCTGAACCATTATTCTATGTGTATTATATCACACTGCTGTTACGGAAACAGGCATGATGCTTCCGATTCAGCCTGCTGGCTTCACTGCAGGCTGACTGCCTAGAAACTAATCTAGAAAGTGCTACTGGAAATCCATGTATGAATGGCATCTGAGAAGTAAATGAGACTCCGTGTGAGGGCATAACCAGCTCCAGCATTCAGGGCTATTGTGAATGATCCCTGGCAAAGTGCTTGTAGTGATAAGGGTTTCTAGAAAGGCAGTTTTTCTTTATTATAGCTTTTCAGGCTCTCTGCATGCCTTTAGAGGAGGATGAAAGCTGTGTTAGGCAGGCAACAAGCCCCAGAAGGGCAGGGCAGCCATCCCCTTGGCTAGCTCACTCTAGTGTCAAACCTGTAATCCTGGACCATTCTGTATCACTCAGGCAATCCCATCCTTTATAGCAGAATCCTGGAGATCTGAACCCTAAAGTGCCAGGGCTCTGCTTTGTCTAAAGGCCCCCAGTTAAAGGGGCAAGTGGAAACGTGCAGTCCACATTCCCCTCAGCAAGCCATGAGTTCTGGCCCAGGAGTGCAACCTGAAGGAAGGGGGCTTGAGATCTTTTTTTTTTTTTTAATTTACCCACATAGAGGGAACACCTTATGTGCTAGCAGTGGTCATAATGAGAGCTTAACTAAGATACCACACCCCTACAAGCATAACAGAGGGGAACAAGAAGCTTCCAGATAAGGTGTCTAAATGTCTAAATGCTAGAAGGTTCTGCCTTGTCCTTGTCCTCCCACCTTCACCTACTCTTTGGCCAAACTGGGGGCCGAGCTGCTATCAGACTCCCCATGCATGTCCATGAAGCTTAGTGTAATCCAGGAGGTTAGACATCAGGTGTAAACAAATTCAGGTTAGCTCAAAATATGGCGGTGAGGTGCCTTGAAGATCTGTGGGTCAGGAGCACCTGACAACCCCCAGAGGTTGCCCCTTGCTCTGTTTCCTCTGTTCCCTCCCCCTGGCCCTGTGTGCCTGCAGAGATGGCAACCTGAAGCAGTGGGGAGAATGTGCTTGATGTACTCAAATGGCTGCTGGTCAGCCTTTGCTGAAAAACATGAGAATGATGGAGGAAAAAAAAAATGCAACAGCTACACCCTTGACACCTGACATTCGTTGCTTGGTGCAACTGGTTCAGTGGGGTGCTGGCTGTGCCCTAGCACTTGCCTTCTGTCCTGTCCACTCCAACTTCCCAGTCCCTAGTGTACACTCACCTTGGATCCGAGGGCTGTACCGCCTTCTGCCTTCACACTTGAAGGAAGCAAAGCAGCAAAGAGGATACCAGTCAAGTGCCCCGCCCCCAAACCTTAGGACACCGGGAAACCAATAGGTCTTCAAGGTAGCTCCTAGGCAGATCACAGAGCCCCTAGTGGTCTACCACAAAGGCAATTGCTAACAGCTGTGTGCCCTTGAAGGCGGAGGCATTGTGTATTCAGAAGACCTCTATTCATACAAATGTGCTAATGTGAACATTAGCATCCATTAACCCTTTAGAGTGGGTGTCTAGTTCTACCACCTGCAGGAAGGGAAGTGCTTGCTCTGACTTAGCCACCTTGCTTTTTAGCTCTTTCCTGGTTTCCTTTGAGCCAAAAGACCCCTCCTCTTGTCTCTCCTTGGTCTATGTTTCCTGGGCGTCGCTCAGCCAGAGAACGCTATTCCTATTCCGTGGGGTCCAGGTAGGGTTCCTGTCATTTTGTGCTGTGAGATGGTCCATCTCCCTTTCCAAAGCGGGGGCCAGGGTGGGGTGGGATGAGGGGCTAAGCAACAACAGGAGAAATTGATGTATTGGTTTCCTGGAGTTTGTTACTTCAGTTTCTTTGTCTTTTCTCAACTCTGTGCTTGAGATCTGAGACGTATAGATTTTACTTAGCACATAAAGCTATCAGAAGTTCCTAACGTAATCAAGTGGGATTCATATGAAGTCCCATGCTGACTGCAGTGTGTGCAATAAACTGAACTTGGTGGGAGCTGAAGGCTTGGGGAGGGTGAGCAGAGGCAGCAGAACCTGGGACCCGGGTATACAAAGTAAACTAGGCAGAGAAGACCATGCCCTTAGTTTTCAACTAGCTGAATGGGGGTAAGGGCCCAGGGTTCAAAGATGTGTGCACAAGTGGAACGTGTGTCCTCCCCACAGATGGAGCAGAGAACTCCAGCCGGAGAAGCACACCTGGGGTGATGAGTGCTTCTGCGGTCCAGGCAATGTGCTTCAGGCTCAGGCCGATGTACAGGAGTGTGGAGGGGGCACAGAAGTGGGAGAAATACCGGCAGAAGAGCCACAGGCCCAGGACTTGGGGCCTGGGAATGCTCTGCTGGGGTCTCTGGAGGGTCAGGAAAGGGGGTCTGCAGAGGCAGAAGGGCCCAGTCCAGAGGAGTGCCCCTGGTCAGCTCACTGGGTGGGGCTGGTTTGCTGTGTCTCAGCTCTAGTACCTGGACGTGTCTTACCTCCAAAATTGGGCCTCAGACGGCCATCATAGTTCGACAGCACCCTGTCCAAAATCTTGTGAACTGTAGCTTCATTTGCACAATTTTTGCTGGAACAGAGAAGTCATTCATAGGTATTGGTCATCAGTGAATGCTGCATCACTTCTCAGAAAACAAACAGCAAACAGCACCCCTGACATCAACTCGCCGGGGCCTTCTCTCCGCCCGCACACACGCAGACACGTGCAGTCACTGATGCAGACATGTGCATCATACATGTACACATGACTCCCCGCTCCCTCCCCTTCCTCCAGTGAGTCAGCCAGAAGCGCAGCAGTGACGCAGACTCTTCTTTCCCCCTCCCCCTCCACAGCCTTAATCCAAAGGGTGGGGCATAAAGACTGGCTTTTTGTTACCAGGCAGAATTGGGGGGTTGGGGGGGAACTGTAGGGGAAGTGGAGAGGAGAGGGTGTGGGCAGGCATGAGCGCTCATAGAAACATATTACCTCAAGGCCCCTAAGGAGCCCCACCTTACTATCGGCCTGGATGCACTTTACCCCCCCCCCCAGTACCTCCATGAGCTGAGCCCAACCAGCCTGCATCCTCCACCTCACTCACATTTCCCCTACCTGGGCTGGGGCTGGCAATTTGCTATCACGTCTATGTGAATCTTGTTCTTGCGCACCTCTGTTTTCAAGACTTGGCATGTGACATATGGCACAGAGAGAGCCTTGCTCGTGTAGTAGAGATTTATGAGCCTCGTCAATCAAATCATTTCTGATCCTTGGGTTTCAGAGCCATCCTCAAAAACACATGCATTTTTGGAGCAGGCATTTCTTTGGCTAAGCGTGTGTTTCCAGCCTAGACGTGTTTTGGGTGAGCACATGTAAATGGACCCAGAGAGCTGGCCTTTCCAGAAGTCTCTGATACGCCCTTTCAATTCACATAGACCTTCACTGGGGCTTCTTTTCCCCCAAAGGGGGCTTGTGAATGAGAATAGGCCCTGACATCACTATAACTCTTAGTATCTTTCACGCAGTGACTATGGAACGTCAGCCCCTGCAGATCTCATGTGCGTGCATGTGTGTGTGTGTGTGTGTGTGTGTGTGTGTGTGTTCACTAGCGCAATCTGGTATCTTGGGTTGAGGACATTGCAGAGCTTTCTGCTGGAACCTTGCCCAACTATCCCCCTCCCCTTTTTCCTCATACATGTTCTTTTCTGGTTTGCCATTTGAAAAATTATTCTCAATCATCTTTTTAAAAAATCTCAATTATCTTTAATGAGAAAATTTCAAAGTGTGCACATGAATGATTTCCAAATTAAAGCAATGCATTTCTGTGTGTTAAGGACCACACGCACTACCCATATGCCAGTGCTCAGGATCTGTGGCCATCACAAACACACATTTTCATGTGATCTCCACGTAAAGGCTGACTGTTTAACATCTCTTCAGATATTTGCAGACCCAAACAAACTAGAAATCAAACACCAAATCTTAAAATGTTTAATTGGAGTCACTACAGAACTGCACCCATCTCAGGCCACACGGTTATATGTTATACAGCCACCGATCGCACTGTCTGGGGCTCAGATGAGGCTGAGTCAATAATTTCTGTCTGCGGCATCGGAAAAGGTCCCTCACTGCTCAACACACAAATTCACGAATACACGCACGCGCCTCAGGGAATAGAGAAAAAAATCCGGACTCAAACAGGTGTCTCCACAGTTTTGTGAATTTCCCATCACCCTGTACTCCCACCCTCAATCCTACAAGTGCTAAAGGGTGTGACTGGGAAAAGCTGACGGGCTTTGGTCCCTGGGGATGGATGGCAGATCTTGGGGGGAGGGCACCCTTCCCCGCAAGCCCCCGGGGCTGCAGTTAACAGGTGGGCTGAAGCACCAGGGCTCTATCTCCCCCCTACTCTCAGCCCACCACCCTCCAGGGATCTGGAGGCTGGGCCAGCGCGCCAGGGATCGGCGAGCCCGGGTCCAAGTCTTCCCCAGCCCGCTCCGTCCAAGAGGTCCGAGGCTGCCGCCGGTCCTCTCCTGTCACCGCCATGCCCCACCTGGCGGCTCATGCTTACCAGTCGAAGAGGTTCAGGACGACTTCGGGCACGGTGGAGGAGAGCTCTAAGTGGAATTTCGGGGTGGAACTGAGGTCGCTGCCCTCTGCGAGCCAGGTTCTGATGAGCAGCAGAAGCACAGCGGCTCGCAGCATCCCTCGGATGCTCATGGCTGCGCACTTCAGGGCTTTGGAGGGCGCGAGAGGCTGCGGTTCGCCGCCGCCGCCGCCGGGGAATGGGACCAAACGAGCGAGGACAGTGGGAGGCGAGAGGGAGCTGGGGGGTCGCGAGGAGTCGCCTCTAAGGAGACTGCAGCGAGAGTTTAGGGAGCAGGGGGAGCAGGAGTCGGACTGGAGTCCAGAAGCCAGGCTAGTGTCCGACCCGGAGCCTTAGGACGCGCCCGGCGGCGGCAGGGTGCGCTCCGTCTGCAGCCGCTCCAGGCTGTGACTGGGCACCCAGCCCCGCGTCCGCTGGCTCCGCCCACTCCGACGGTCGCGCTGGTCGAACCAATCCAGCAGGTGCCAGAAGCCGCACAAAAAAGGCGCGCGCTCCAGCCTCCGCCCTCAGCAGGCGCACCGCCCGGCCCCCCGCCCCTTCAGGCCTCCGCAGTCTCGCCCCCGCCAGTCACAGACAGGGGCGGGGCCGGCCCAGGGGAGGGGAGGAGCGTCGCTGCTAGAGGGCTGAATGCGCGTCCTCAGCCAGGCACCCGATGGGTCGTGTTTTCTCTCGGCAAAAAAAAAAAAAAAAAAAAAAAATCAAAATGTGCGTGTCTTTTGAAAGACCGTGTGCCCAAGAGTTTTGTTTTTCGCGGTGAAGGGAGTGAAGGAATTTGCTCTGTCTGGATGTACCTTCTGACAGGGCTGCACACTTCTGGGTCCCCAGGACAGAGATCGGGAACTGGAAGTGTTCATTGACTGGGATCGCACTGAGGTGTGACGGTCCCAGAGCCAGGGCCGGCATCTGGGAAGGGGAAGGAGGCAAGGACCAGTGTTTCAAGGGATTGAATCCTTGGAGAGCCGGCGACTCTGATGCTCCTGCATTTTGGGGCCATCAGGTGGAAAAGCCAGGAATTTTGACTAGAGGGCCACTCTCCTATGAAACAAAAGGCTCTCAGAGGATAGGAAAATTCTTCCATCCCAATCCCCTCTGTCCTTTCTATCTCAGATCCTTGAAAAAACAAGTTCAGAAAGAAGTCCTTCAGAGCCGTGTACCAGGCGGGCAATTCCTAAGGCATGCCATTGAGAAGGGTTGCAATGAATATGGATTCACTCATGGTTCACTCATGGTTAGCTCGGAGAAGGAAATGGCAACCCACTCCAGTATTCTTGCCTGGAGGATCCCAGGGACAGAGGAGTCTGGCGGGCTGCCGTCTATGGGGTCGCACAGAGTCGGACACGACTGCAGCGACTTAGCAGCAGCAGCAGCATGGTTAGCTAGAACATTCATACAGAGATGGAGCTTTCTTCTCTTTTCTTTCAGGATTTGGTGAATTGAGACTACTTGTGCCCCGAAAACCTTCAGTTGCCTGGTAGATTGGGCTCCTCCTCGCCCCGCACTGCCCACAGTCTGTCCCTTTCCCAGGCAGCCTGCGGACCTCTGAAACCCAGAAGTGCACAGCCTTGAGCATCCAGGGATGCTTCCAGCCGCTGCGCTCTTGCTGCTCATCAGAACAGTTAAATGTAACTCTTTATCCCCACATTCTTAACCACCTTAGAATCAAACTTTTAGAAAATGTGTTTCATAGTTTTCTGCCTTAAAAAAAAAAAAAAAAAAAAAAAAACGAGCAGATCACCCTCATACCTTCCTTCCCCTTCACCCCACCACTGGAGCAAATGGTCTCCTTCCCACATGAGTGCAGAAATAAAGATGATGGGACCTATATGTCACTGACTATTACATACAGGGGAGAAAGCAATGGCACCCCACTCCAGTACTCTTGCCTGGAAGATCCCATGGATGGAGGAGCTTGGAAGGCTGCAGTCCATGGGGTCACTGAGGGTCGGACACGACTGAGCGACTTCACTTTCACTTTTCACTTTCATGCATTGGAAAAGGAAATGGCAACCCACTCCAGTGTTCTCACCTGGAGAATCCCAGGGACGGGGGAGCCTGGTGGGCTGCCATCTCTGGGGTCACACAGAGTCGGACACGATTGAAGTGACTTAGCAGCAACAGCAGCAGCAGCAGCAGCAGCATTACATACAGGAGTGGATCAATAAAACCCATCCCTGCTGCTAGCCGGCCTGCCCTTGTTGTCTCCGATCATCCGGGAATATTATAGAGAAAATCCTTGCTTGATAAAAGTGGGAGGGTCGTTCCAGGTCATTTTGTCCCAGCCTCTTGACTTTAATATGGGGAAACTGAGGCCCAGAGAAGGAAAGGGGATGACCCCGAGGTCACATAACAGTAGATGCCCAAACCACTTCCAGAATGTTTATTTATTTATTTATTTTTAGTGTGATTCAGGGATGACTGGAAATTCAGGCAACCACCAGCAGATGGGAGTAGACTTATTTAGATGCAAATGTTCCCAGTACCCCGGAATTGAATTCCACAGGCAACTGGTTGGTCCCTCATTTGTCAGGGGAAAACAAGACTGAAGCCTGAAGTTCAATTCCTAGGCGCATTTGTGACTATGGAAATGGTCATAAAGTTGACGATGATGCATTCACTTTCAGACTTTACATCCCAGAGGGTGTTCCCCTACTTCTGCTCTCCCTAGAGGTATTGCTTGGCTGAAATTTCTAACTCACAAGATCAATAACCCCACAAAAGACAAGAAATACAAAAATGACAATGTAATCTGTACTCGTTGAGCTTTTCTCCAGTTAATTTATTAGAATATCTGTAACTATGCAGATTGAATGGACTTAAACCTGAATATTGAATGGACTTACACCTGAAGCCCACTTTGGCCACCTGATGCAAAGAACTGACTCATTGGAAAAGACCCTGATGCTGGGAAAGATTGAAGGCAGGAGAAGAAGGTGATGACAGACGATGAGATGATTAGATGGCATCATGGACTCGATGGACATGAGTTTGAGCAAACTCCAGGAGTTGGTGATGGACAGGGAAGCCTGGCATGCTGCAGTATATGAGGTTGTAAAGAGTCAGACACAACTGAGCAACTGAACTGAACTGAACTGAAACCTGAATATGGGACCATGATGTAGGAGAAAGAACACTGACCTGGAAGTCAGCCCATCTGGGTTCCAGTCCAGGTCTGCCACATGCAGCGAATGTTTCAGTTTGGCTGGAGTGTAGGGTGTATTTGGAGTAAGACAAGGTGTAAGGGAGGTAAGAGGCAAGAGATTAGGTGAACCTGGCCTGGTGAGCACCACACACTGAGTGCACAATAAATAATTGAGGCAAGAGAGAAGCAGTTTTGGACCTAACTGTCCAAGAAAAAAAAAAGGAATTTGATTTTTATTATAGAGTCAGCTTGTGCTTTTGAAAAGATTGTGCAAGGGAATGGCTCAATCAAATGGTGTCTTGGAAGATTCCCTTGTAAAGGAGAAACTGGAAGGAAGAAAAACTGAAAACGATGACAATAATTAAGATGCAGTGAAACCTCAGAATTCCAATGGCATTTTTCACAGAAATCCAAAAAAAAAAAAAACAAAAAAAACAAACAAACCAACAACAACAACCCTACAATTCATACAAAACCGTAAAATATCCTGAAAACCCAAAACAATACCAAGAAAGAACAAGGCTAGAGACATCACAACTGAGGATTGTAAACTATTGAAAAACTGTTGTAATCAAATAGCATGGTACTAGCATAAAAATAGACATAGAACAATGAAATAAATTGAGATCCCAAAAGAAAGCCCACACCTATATGGGCAACTCATATTGGACAAAGGAGCCAAAAAGACTTAATGGGGGAAATGAGTCTCTTCAATACATGGTGTTGGAGAAATTGGATTAAGCACATGCAGAAAAATTAAATCAGATACCATCTTGCACTACTCATGAAAATTACTTTGAAATGGTTGAAGACTTAAATTTGTTGTTCAGTCACTCAGTCGTGTCTGACTCTTTGCGACCTCATGGACTGCAGCACGCCAGGGTTCCCTGTCCGTCACCAACTCCTGTAGCTTGCTCAGACTCATGTCCATTGAGTTTGTGATGCCATCCAACCATCTCATCCTCTGTCACACCCTTTTATTCCTCCCTTCAATCTTTCCCAGCATCAAGGTCTTTTCTAATGAGCTTAAAGACCTTAAACTGTAAGACTACTAGAAGGAAGAATAGAGGAAAAGATGTTGACATTGGTCTTGGCAACTGTTTTGTTTTGTTTTGTTTTTAATATGACATCAAAATTATAGGCAACAAAAAGCAAAAAGCAAGTAAGGCTATATCAAACTAGAAATCTTTTGCACAATGGAAAGAAAGCCTAAGGAATGGGAGAAAATATTTACAAACCACACAACTGATAAAGAGTTAATACAAAATATAGAAGGAACTCATACAATTCAATAGTAAAAAAGCAAAAAAAAAAAAAAAATCTGACCCAAAAGGGTAGAGGAATAGACTATTTTCCCAAAGAAGATATACAAATGGCCAATAGGCACATGAAAAATCAACATCACTAACCATCGGGTAAATGCAAATCAAAACTACCATGAAATATCACCTTATACCTGTTAGACTGGCTATTGTCAAAAAGACAAGGGACAGCAAATGTGGATGAGAAAAGGAAATCCTTCTGCACTATTGGTTGGAAGTATACATTGGTACAGTCAGTGTGGAAAATAGCATGGAGATTCGTCAAAATTTAAAAACAGAACTACAATATGATCCAGCAAACTCACTTCTGGTTGTATATGCGAAAGAAATTAAATCAGGATCTCAAAGAGGTATCTGTACTCCCACATTGATTTAAGCATTGTTTACAATAGCCGAGATATAGAAACTACCTAAGTATTCACTGATGGATGGATAAAGAATATGTGGTACATATACATAATAGAATATGGTTCAACCATCAAAATGAAGGCAAGACTGTCATTTGGGACAACAGGGATGGAGTTTGAGAGCATAACCCTAAGTGAAATCACTCAGACAGAGAAAGACAAATATTGTATGTTCTCACTTATGTGTGGAATCTAAAAAATCCAAATTCAAAGAAGCAGAGTAGAATGGTGGTTGCCATGGACTGAGGGTGGAGGAAATGGGGACATACAGGTTAAAGGGTACAGATTTCCAACTGTAAAATGAATAAAGTAATTTGATGGCTCAGGTAGTAAAAAATCTACCGGCAACGCAAGAGATCCTGGTTCAATCCCTGGGTTGGGAAGATCTCCTTGGCAAAGGGAATGGCAACCCACTCCAGTATTCTTGCCTGAAGAATTCCATGGACAGAGGAAACTGGCAAGCATCCATGGGGTTGCAAAGAGTCAGACATGACTGAAGTAACTAACACACAAAATGAATAAGGTATGGGAAATCTAATGTTTAGCATAGTGACTGTGACTAACAATAATGCATTATAAACTTGGACCTCTGTTCAGTTCAGTCGCTCAGTCGTGTTCAACTCTTTGCGACCCCATGAATCACAGCACGCCAGGCCTCCCTGTCCATCACCAAGGCCCAGAGTTCACCCAAACTCATGTGCATCGAGTCAGTGATGCCATCCAGCCATCTCAACCTTTGTCGTCCCCTTCTCCTCCTGCCCCCAATCCCTCCCAGCATTAGAGTCTTTTCCAATGAGTCAACACTTCGCATGAGGTGGCCAAAGTATTGGAGTTTCAGCTTTAGCATTAGTCCTTCCATTGAACACCCAAGACTGATCTCCTTCAGAATGGACTGGTTGGATCTCCTTGCAATCCAAGGGACTGTCAAGAGTCTTCTCCAACATCACAGTTCAAAAGCATCAATTCTTCGGCACTCAGCTTTCTTCACAGTCCAACTCTCACATCCATACATGACCATTGGAAAAACCATAGCCTTGACTAGACGGACCTTAGTTGGCAAAGTAATGTCTCTGCTTTTGAACATGCTATCTATGTTGGTCACAACTTTGCTTCCAAGGAGTAAGTGCCTTTTAATTTCATGGCTGCAATCACCATGTGCAGTGATTTTGGAGTCCCCCCAAATAAAGTCTGACACTGTTTCCACTGTTTCCCCATCTATTTCCCATGAACTGATGGGACCAGATGCCATGATCTTCGTTTTCTGAATGTTGAGCTTTAAGCCAACTTTTTCACTCTCCTCTTTCACTTTCATCAAGAGGCTTTTTAGTTCCTCTTCACTTTCTGCCATAAGGGTGGTGTCATCTGCATATCTGAGGTGATTGATATTTCTCCCAGCATTCTTGATTCCAGCTTGTGCTTCTTCCAGCCCAGCGTTTCTCATGATGTACTCTGCATAAAAGTTAAATAAGCAGGGTGACAATATACAGCCTTGATGCACTCCTTTTCCTATTTGGAACCAGTCTGTTGTTCCATGTCCAGTTCTAACTGTTGCTTCCCGACCTGCATACAGATTTCTCAAGAGGCAGGTCAGGTGGTCTGGTATTCCCATTTCTTTCAGAATTTTCCACAGTTTATTGTGATCCACACAGGCAAAGGCTTTGGCATAGTCAATAAAGCAAACTTGGAAAGTAGATCTTAAAACTTATCACCACCACCAAAATAAAAATTAAAAAATTCATTTTATGAGGGGATGAAAGTGAAAGTGAAAGTGTTGGTTGTTCAGTTGTGTACAACTCTTTGTGACTCAATGGATTGTAGCCCACTAGGCTCCCCTGTTCATGGAAATTTTCAGGCAAGAATACTGGAGTAGGTTGCCATTTCCTTCTACAGGGGATCTTTCCAACCCAGGGATTGAACTCAGGTCTCCTGCATTGCAGGCAGATTCTATACAATCTGAACCACCATGGAGATATCAACTATCCTTTTTGTGGTAATCATTTCACAATATATACATTTGTCAAATACCCATGTTGTACACATTAAACTTACATATGTCAATAATATCTCAAAAAAAAAAGGTAAAGGTAAAATAAAACAAAACAACACCCCAAAATAGTGAGGCTAAAATCTAGAAGAAGAAAAGAACCCAGAGGGGGAAGTCTGGCAAGAAAAATCATTTTGCCCTGAGGGCACTTGATGAGTCATAAGGGAGTTGTGAGACTGAGCTCTGGTTGTGGTGCCCTCATGAGAAAAAGGGATAAAAGTTGAAGTCCAAGGCCCAAACAAGTGGGAAATGTGACAAGCCTTCCTACCACTTTAAACTGAGACTCTGAGTAGCTACCCTTTCAGGATAATGGTGAACTAGCAGTAACCAGCCCTTGCATAGACTTGTAGTCCATATACCCATCATTGGGATGTTCTGTGAAGCTCTGAATTTGGATTAAAGTAGTGTTGGACAGGTATCATCCCCAGGCATTTGTCAGAAGCAAATGAGAATACTTTCTATAAGGATGTACTGTCATCCTAGGCCTGAAATCATTGTTACAAATAATTTTTCAATAATACGTCAACACATAGTCAGAAGTAACTAGGCATACAAAGAAAAATATGTACTGTGAGTTACAGACAGCAGAAAAGAATAGATGACAAAAACAAATTCACAAAGATTTTAGACATTAGAATTACAAGACACACTATAGTAACTAATTGATCATATTTCAAAAAAAGATAAGCTTGAAAATATCTTTGGGGAACAGAAGATGTCATATAGACAATTTGGGAAAGGATCAAATATAACTAGAACTAAAAAAATATAATAATAAAAATTGAGAATTTAATGGCTAGATGGGTTTAACAGAAGGCAAAATGCAACCTAAGAGAGAGTTATTGAACTGGAGATAGGTCACAAGATACTGTCCACAATTATGCCTGGAGAAACAAATTATGTGTAAAAGAGAAAAAGGTAGATCAGAGGCACAAGGAATAGAGTGAGATCTAACATACATTTAATTGATGTCCTGAAAGAGAGGCAAGAGAAATGTGAAAGAAGATTATGGCTGAAAATTTGGATCCATTAGAGGCATCATAGTGAAAGTACATAAAATCAGAGACAAAGAAAACTATGATAATAGTTCAAGGTGGAGGTGAGGTCCTAATTAAGGGCAAAAGTAAGAGAGATTGAAACAAGACTATGGGATGTTAGACCCTGGCCTTCAAAATCCATTTGACCCAAATTTTCCATGAAAAACAATTTAATAAAGATATTGCCCATTTTATTCCCAATTAACAAAGTATATTTGTTAAAAATTGGATTATTTAGAGCAACCTGACACGTAGGAGCTTCACAGTTGTCATGCTTGAAAGGCCATCTTCCTATAAGTATGTATTTCTTGTCTCATGGGCCATGAAAGAAGCAAGTGTTCTCCATGGGTCTAAAATGCTGGTTGCAGCTGATTTCAAAGACTTGAGAAATGTGCTTATATAAGGTCTTCTAAGAGTAAGCAATGGCACCCCACTCCAGTACTCCTGCCTGGAAAATCCCATGGATGGAGGAGCCTGGCAGGCTGCAGTTCATGGGGTTGCTGAGAGTCGGACACGACTGAGCGACTTCACTTTCACTTTTCACTTTCATGCATTGGAGAAGGAAATGGCAACCCACTCCAGTGTTCTTGCCTGGAGAATCACAGGGACGGGGGAGCCTGGTGGGCTGCTGTCTATGGGGTCGCACAGAGTCAGACGCGACTGAAGTGACTTAGCAACAGTAGCAGCAGCAAGAGTAAGCAGAATAAAAGTGAATCTTCACAGAAAGGCTTCCTTTTGATTCTGCTGCTAAGTCGCTTCAGTTGTGTCCGACTCTGTGCGACCCCAGAGATGGCAGCTCACCAGGCTCCCCCATCCCTGGGATTCTCCAGGCAAGAACATTGGAGTGGGTTGCCATTTCCTTCTCCAATGCATGAAAGTGAAAAGTGAAAGTGAAGTCACTCAGTCGTGTCCGACTTTGCGACCCCATGGACTGCAGCCTACCAGGCTCCTCTATCCATGGGATCTTCCAGGCAAGAGTACTGGAGTGGGTTGCCATTGCCTTCTCCATCCTTTGCTTACCCTCCCCCAAACTTTCACTCAGTTTCTAAGGAAAAATATATAAAATAATTAATTCTGTGCTTCCCAGGATGCCTTATTACAACCTTCAATCTTGACCACGTGCTTCACTCACTGTCTAGCTGGACTGCTGTTGAATTCCCATAGGGGTTTCCTGACCTGTTACTAGAGCTGTTCATATAATGGCTGGTTGACTGGCCACCTGTCAAGGATGGCCATATATGGGCATCAGAGTTTCTGTGGTCTCCTGCACCTCTAAAATTCTCTTCCAAAAACCAAAGCTGAAAAACATCTCTTGGTAAAGTCTTCTGAGAGAAATTTCGAGTGTTTTTGCATAGACTCCTTTATGTATTTCTTCTATTTGAGGGACAAACATTCTTATATATCCTCTTGAGCCTCCTCCCTAGAAAACAATTTCTCCAAGAGAAAATCTTGTGAGAGCTAGAAAGCTTTCTCTGTTGCCTCACCCCAAGCCAATCAGAAAGTTGGCAACAATGAAGATCTACTTCATTTGTGGCATGCAAACATGTCAACACCAATTTTGATCAAATGTCCTTAAGAGACAAGTTGCTAGAATTTTGATTCTGAGTTTGCAGGCTTTCTCTTCACTTTTGCTGGGAATTTACAATTTGCGTAGGTCACTGCTTTCCCTCTACAGTCTGCAGAAACTTGATTTTTGATATATAGCATGTTCCAGCAGTATCTTACTCCCTTAGCATGGAAGAGGAGGTATAGGAAGAATGAGCCACTAACTCAAAGGGCTTCCCCCCGCCCCCCAGAACTGGTTGTAGCATATGTGCTAAAAAGGATTTGACTAAAAATCTGAAGATTTAGATTGGAGCACCATCATCAGCTACCTAGGCATGTGTCACTGCCTCTGAATCTTAGTTCTTTCATCTAAAATATGGGTGTGATAGTAATGCATTTAATGGAACAATATAGTCAAAGGGGAGCCTCTGACCTCGCTAACTTCCTAACTCTGGGTCTTCACCTCACCTAATTCTTTAGCCCTATCAAATTTCTCATAATCTCATTCTGGAAAGACTGCTGTCATTACCACTACTATCCACCAGAGGTCCTCAGCTTTTTTGGTCTAATTGTCGAATGAATCTGTTTATTTAATTGTTTCCCGAACGCCGGGACGCCAGGCTGACACGAAAAAACATTTCAACTCCACAAGCAGAACAGACGGGTGATAAGCACAGGAAGCAAAGATCCTTCTGATATAGGAGGTTTTAGTGCACAAATGGATAAACTTCTACACCGGGGTCCTAGCGGCCACCAGTTACCCTGTACCTTAGCAGAGCTGCTGATGTCTGGCCTTGGGCACCTTTGCTCCTGTTCCCAGGGGTTGAGAAATGGTGATCTTGTACAAACGGTTAATAGACAGCTCCTGGAGTTGTGCAGGGCACAGAATTCTTACTCATCTTTTAAGACTCAGTTAAGCTGTTATGAAGCTTTTTCCAACTGGCCAGGCAGAGATAGTGACTCTTTTCTTCACGTTCCAAGGGGTGCCTTCAACTGGGAGGGGACATATGTATACCTATGGCTGATTCATGTTGATATATGGCACAAACCAACACAATATTGTAAAGCAATTATCCTCCAATTAAAAATAAATAAGAATTTAAAAGACAGTCCTCTAGACCATCACTTCCCTCTTGTATTGGTATCTTTGCCTCTCATCTCTCTTCCGGGATGGACTGGGAGTTCCTGTAGTCTGGCAACTGTTTCTGATTCATCTTGTAGCTGTCTGTAACCAGTTCAGAGTCTGCTTTAGAGTGAGAACTCAAGAGATGTCTGTTGAAGGAAGCATCCCGGAAATGAACACAGGAAAAAAATTTTTCCGCAGTTGGAGTTCCCAGAACATGAGGACTTGGAAGTGGCTATCATATGTATTGGTTAGAAGGCTCAAAGGTGACAGCTGAGAGAGAAGTCTAAGTGCCACATGTTGGGGAACAGGCTTTGCTCTATGGTTTTTTTGGGTTTCATTTTGATGAAAGGAATCCAGAAGATGTGTTTCTCTACCCAAACCTCAAAGAATGAATCCTCTTTCCAAGAAGGGATGCTGTAATTCTGTCAGTGGGTGGGATTTAGAGGGAGATGGATTTTGGCTTAAACTTAGCTCTGATGGAGGGAGCATCAGAGTCAGACAGGGACTTGAATCCCAGTTCTGCCAATCACCATCTATATGACTTTGGACAAGTCACAGTCTCTATCTGATCCTCTGGCTTTTCATCTGTAAAATTTGAGGATTAAATGGGGATTAAGTGAGATCAACATGGTAAAGCACCTAGAGAAATTATTGACACAATTGTTAGAGTGGATGAAAGAGGTACACTACCCAGGGCTTCTCTAGTGGCTCAGTGGTAGAGAATTCGCCACCAGATGCAGGAGACCTGGGTTCCATCCCTGGGTCAGGAAGATCCCCTGGAGGAGGAAGTGGTAACCTACTCCAGTATTCATTCTTGCCTGGGAAATCCGATGGACAGAGGAGCCTGGCGGGCTACAGTCCATGGGGTCACAAAAAAGTTGGACATGACTTGGTGACTGAGTACCAAGCACAACCACATTCATTCAGGGCAAGCAAAAGATGGGATGAGCTCCCCATCACTGGAAGATGTTCAATGACAGACTACATGACTGCCTCTTAAAAATATTATGGAGAGAATAGTAATGGTTGGGCCAGATGAAAAAAATTGAAGTCTTTTCCATTTATTAGTTTTATAATTCAAAAATTCCCAAGGATTAGAAGTGTAAACATAAAGGTATATACTGAGACCACTCTGCTGATGTAGAGTGCTTATGTCCAGATAGGGTCTTTTTGGAGCAATTAGCCTAAGTATGTGAGTACATGCTATCCAAGGACTTGTGTGTGTGTACAGCAGTGTTCAGGGGAACTGGTACTGTCTCAAACTTGAGAGTACATTGCCAGCTGTGATGCCTGCTGCTGCACATCTGGCATCTTGCCCAATAATCAAATAAGCCCCTGAAGCGACTGCATGTTCATTTTATTGCTTGACTCAGTCAACCGAGGCTTTCCATACTAATCTCTCATTTACTCCTTTGCAGTTTTATCGTAATTGATTCTTGTTTTGGGAGAAGATTTCAGGAGCTGGTACAAGGAAAGAGTATTTATTGGTTGTCGTCGCTTTTCTGTGTGACTCACCATCTCTCTTTCAATTTAAGCTTCGAAAGAATCTCCATGATACTTTTCCCCACAGTGCCCTCCTCAGATCATGGCTCCCACCTCTAGTTCCTGCCTTCTTGCCTGACTTGGACTCTTGCAGTTGTCTTCTAATTGGTTTTCCCCTTCAGTATTTGCTCCGACTTATTCCATTCTATATTCAAACCATTTACTATCTGATTCCAACTGACCCTTCTAGCTCCCTCCTCCCCCTCCTTCCTGACATGTGCACCTAGCTCCCATCCAAAGGGGCTACTGGCCTTTCCTTAGGCAACAAACTCCCTTTTGGTGAATATTCAGTTTGCCAACTTCATTTGCCTAAATCCAACTTATCTTTTAAACCTAAGACCACATACCTTCCCCCACAAAGCACCCACGAGGGCTCTTACTTTGTGTCCTGATCACACTGTCCCTTGTATTAGAGCTCTTTGTGGGTACAGCTTATCCTCCTTAAAAGTCTGTAAGCTTCCCTCCTATCATCATTAGCTATATTCTCTCCATATCTCTTCTAATTTCAAAAACACTTTTTGCCCACTGTGTTTTCTCCCCTGAATCCCTATCTCATTTAACAAATAAACAAATAAGCCCAATCAGGATTTGTGTGGGTTGTACTGAAAAATAATTTAATGCCTGACATCCTGAAAGCACAAATTACATAACTCATTTTAGGTGCTAATTGACAATGAGTTAAAAAAAAAAAAAAGCATTCAGGCTAGAAATGATCGATTCCACTGAATGTTGCCTAAGTGTTCTTAATTAATCAACAAGGAGCCACATTCGAGCCCATGGCACCCTTTTATCTCTTTTAGAAAATGTCAAACTCAAGGGAAAGGTTTGTTAAACTATTTATTTGATTCATTTCTTAGCTTCTGGGCTTGACTATCTTAAGCCTTTGGTTTGTACTTGGGGATTATGGGGTTTTTAAGAATTGAGCCATTCTCTAGTTTGCTCTTCAGGAGGTGAGCATATTGCATTCATTTAATCCTCTAAATTTACAGAGGATAGAAACCAGAGGTGAGTATGGTATTTACTTGGGTACATGAATTTACATAAAACAATGACAGGAACCCATTGCAGTATTTCTGACAGCTTTCATGTTCCTGATGTTGTTTATGGGAACATTGCCCATTACAGTGAATTGGTTCCTTTAGACTTGTTTCTTTCTGGTGGAGCCTATTGAGTTGGGATGGAGCAGGAAGGACCAAGATGCATTCTGGATGAACAGTGACCAAGGCTACGCTTCCTAACATCAACACTACTAAAGTAGAAGAAAAGGCTTTTAGGACAGGGTGTGCACATATTCAAGTGTATAACCTTTTCCCACAAGTTATTAGATCCATGAAAGCTTTTTCGAGAACCTGTAGATGTTACTCAGGAGTCAGCTTTGAAAATTAAGTCAAAGTGACCCTTCTTGTGTTCCATTAAATGTAAACATGTTAAGAGAGCTTCTTTCCAATGAAATGCATTATTATGGAACTCTGTTTATGCAGAACTTCACCTTAGGTTCACTTAGGCTTATTAAAATAAATGGAAATGCTTGTTCCAGAATGTCTGGAACTTAATTTGCAAAATGTACTCCCAATTCAAGCCCAGTGGACAGAAAGGGCCACTCTACTCCAGAGGACTAATAATAACAATTTAATCCTTACAACAGTCCTGTAATTTAGCTACTGTTTTTCAGCCAGGAGTGGAGAGGATATGATGGAGTTGGGCTCTGAAGCCAGACATCCTGGGTTTGAATCTCAGCCCAACACTCACTAACTGTGTTATCTTAAGCAAGTTATCTAATTTCTTCATGCCTCAGTTTCCTCATCTCCAAAGTGGGGATAATAGAACTTCCTCATAGGGAAAAAGTGAATGAATGCATGTAAAATACCTAAAGCAATGGCCAAGCACATGTTCAACATGTTAGCAGTGGGAACTATATCCATAGTTCTTAAGATGAGCTATGTGACTCCAGCAGGGGCAGCAGCATATGTGTAGGACTGCAGAATGAAGGCCAGGGGAATCGGTGCCTGAGATGTGTCCCAAATGTGTTTGCCCGTCTGAAGCTTCTGGATCTCAGAAGAAAAAACCTACATGGACCAGTATCCATGAAGAGTGTGGAACCTCAAGTAAAAAACTAATAAGCTCAGTGAATCACAGTTCATTTTTAAACTACTCATTTACCTCTTAATTTAGATGCGGCAAATTACAAAGCCACTGACCACACATCATAGGTTTTATTTGGGGTCCTGTGACATAGTTGCTGGTTTATCTAGTAGGGTTATCAAAAGCCTGAGTCACATAAGATTTATCACATTGCTCTGGAATTTCCAATGATTTTACTTGGTGTTTGTTATATAATTTAAATGTTTCAAATATGATTTTGTTCAAAATTCCCAATCCATGTTGAACTAACTGATGCTTCACCTTTATTTTCTAGAAGCTCTTTCAGGACAGTTTCTATAGCAGAGCTTTAGTGTTTACACCCCACTGTTAGCAACATCATCTCAGATATCTTTGTGAATATGGCTATAGTTCACAATGAAGCACAAGGACAAAGCACAGGATCTTTTCATTTCTTGTTTGGTATAATGAGGTGTAGTATACTTTAAAAGACTAAATCCCCTGCTAGAGAGTAAAGGAGAAATTCAGCCCAACACAATGTTTCTTGGCTTGAATAAGCCTGGATTCCATGCCCCTCAAATGGAATTGAATTCCAGTTTTTGACTGCTGTAAAGATTGTAACCCCATCCAGCAACACTTGGAAATCAGTGAGAACTCTTAATGACACATTAGTACTGAGAAATTCATCAGGCCTCTGAATAGATGGACTCAAGGTGATATGATATTCTTTTACCCGTCATTTTCATTTTTTTTTGAATAGCAGCTTTTTAGAGATTATTTGACATACCATGCAACTCACTCTTTTAAAGTGTATAATTCAATGGATTTTAGTATATTCAAAGTGTTCTGTAATCATCTCTCTATTTAGTTACAAGACGTTTTCATCACTCTTAAAGGAGACTCTATACCCATTAATAGTCACTCCTCACTTTTCCTCCCTGCTCCCTGGCCCTTTTAGTAACTAAACTGATTTCTGATTCTATGGATTTGTCTATCATAGACATTTTGTATGAAGAGAATCATACAACATGTATCCTTTGTGACTATTTTTTCAATTAGTATGTTTTGAAGGTTCATCCATTTTGTCGCATGTATCTGCACTTCATTCCTTTTCAGTGCTGAATAATATTCCATTCTATAGATATACTTCATTTTGTCTTTCCATTCATCTATTGATAGACATTTGGGTGGTGTCCACTTTTTGGTTAGTGTGAAAAGTGCTGCTGTGAGTTTTAGTGTATACCTTTTCACCTTGTACACACCTTATGAAAACATTTTTTTAAAAAATTCTTTTAGGTATGCTTAGGAGTGGAGTTGCTGAATCATATGGTAAATCTACATATAACTCATTGAGGATCCACCCTTGAATTTCTGGGACAAATTCCACTTGGTCATGATTATAGTCCTTTTAATGTGCTGCTGGATTCAGTTTGCTAGGATTTTGTTGAAGATTTTTGCACATATGTTCAGAAGGGATAGAACATAGTTTTCTTTTCTTGTCTGGCATTGGTATTATGGTAATGCTGACTCATAAAATGAATTAAGAAGTACTTCTTACTTTTCTATTTTTTTGAAGAGTTTGAAAAAGATTGGTGTTAATTCTTTAAATACTTGGTAGAACTCCCCAGTCAAGCTAATTGGTCCTGGGTGTTTCTTTGCTTTATTTACCGGTTCAACTTCTTTACTTCTTACAGGTATGTTCAGATTTTCTATTTATTCTTGAATCAGTTTTGGTAGACTTTGTGTTTTTATGAATTAGTTTCTCATCTCTTTCATTTATTCTTAGGATGGTATTTATTGAGATTGCTCAATGTGCCAGGCACTGTGCCATTCACAATCAGACACATGCTCTGCTGGTGGGGAGGTGGAAATTTGTTAGAAATACAGAGATAAAACAAGGGATTCCAACACTGTGTAACACTGTGATATACCTAAGAGGGTCTCCTAAACCAGGCTTAATTATTTAGGAAAGTTTCTCAAGGGTAGCTGGGGCAGGGATGGCTAAAAGTCTTAATGTTCACTCTTTTATATCTTATTCATCATTCCTGCCCCAATCTATAAACAAGTCTTATTTTCAGAGTACAATATTAAATCCAACCATCTTTCAAAACCGTTACCTTTTTTACTCTGGTCCAAGTCATCATCATCCTCTTTCAGATGAACTACTAGAACAGCCTCTAACTGGCTCCCTTACTTCTGATCTTGCCTCCTGTGGCAAATATCATATATTAGCTCATTTGACTTCATTATAACCCCAATCAAAGCACATCTTATGAAATGATAGAGGCTGGAATGCTAAAGCCTATATTTCTTGAAATCCCTCATAGCATACATTCCACTGGTGACCTAGTCTCTGCCAGGCAGATGAAACTGAATGTAATTTGGAAGGCTGAGTGGGTAGAGTTCATGCTTCTGCTTCTGTGATTTCTAGTTTTCGCTAGTGAGCACAGTCTTGGAAGATTTTGCTTCTTTTGTATGAGCAGTAACAGACCTCTCAAGGTGCAGTTCCTAGTTTTGTGGGCATCAAAAGACAGGTCATAATGTATCCACTGTATTTAGGAAGAGGATGAGGTAATATGGCCAAGATTTGTGATGATCTGAGCAGAGATGGTGTGGTCCTGGAGGCAGCTACTGGAGCAGTGGCTTCCTGATTCTCCACCTTCCTGATGTGCCAATTATGTGCTATTAAGTGAAAATGTTCTGAACATTCAACACAGAGTATCAATAAATTATTCTGATTTTTTCAACAACTTTGTTAAATACCCAATTATAAACCCTTTTAAATGAGTTAAAGTGGTTTGTGCTATCTGTAACATAATTCTACATTCTACCCTTTGTGCTGTGCTGTGCTTAGTTGCTCAGTGGTGTCTGACTCTTTGTGACCCCATGGACTATAGCCTGCCATACTCCTCTGTCCATAGGGATTCTCCAGGCCAGAATACTGGAGTGGGTTGCCATGCCCTCCTCCACAGGATCTTTCCAACTCAGGGATTGAACCCAGGTCTGATGCATTGCAGGTGGATTCTTTACCATCTGAGCCACCAAGGAAACCCAAAAATACTGGAGTGGCCTATCCCTTCCCCAGGGGATTTTCCCAACCCAGGAATTGGACTGGGGTCTCCTGCATTGCAGGTGGATTCTTTACCAGTTGAGCTAGCAGGGAAATCCCTCTACCTTCTACAAGGAAGCTAAGGGAAATGCTTAAAAAATGGAACCAGATCTTATAACTTCCTTGCTCAAAACTCCCTGGTGGCTTCTTGTGCTACTTGCAACAAAAGTCAAGTTTCCAATGTTTTCTTCTACTCTCCCCTGTCTCACTTCACTGAAGCTCTCCTTGCTGTCTTGCTGTTTTTCGAACACACCAAGAACACTGCTGCCTCAGGGTCTGGTATTTGCTGTCTAGAATGGGGCTTCCCAGGTGGCGCTAGTGGTAAAGAACACTTCTGCCAATGCAGGAGACATAAGAGATGTAGGTTCAGTCAATGGGTCAGGAAGATCCCCTGGAGGAGGGCATAGCAACCCACTCCAGTAGTCTTACCTGGAGAATTCCATGGACAGAGGAGCCTGGTAGGCTATAGTCCATAGGTTCGCAAAGAGTCACAACTGAAGTGACTGAGCAATTACACCATGTAGAATACTCATCCTCCAGATAGGTACATAGCTTAAATTTCTATTTCAAGCCAGTCATCTTCTTGAAATCTAACATTAGCCCAACTTCACTCTCTATGACATTGCTTTCTTGATTTTCTGCAGAGCATTCATCAATCTTTGAAGTCATCTTGCATATTTGATGTGTGTGTGCATGTGCACACCTGTGTGTGCATCATCTGTCTCTCTTCACTAGAATGTAAGTTACTTGAGGGTATGGGCATTGTTATGATTGCTTTAGTGGATCCAAGGGAAAAGCAGTAACCCACACACATAGAGAAAATAGATGGGAATTCAGGAAGAGGAAGAAGAAATAGAAGACAATGGATATTTCTGAGCACTGTTGGGATGTTTACTGAGTGTTAAAAAGCAAAGCACTAAATACTGAAAACTCAAATCACCTGAGAAAGGTGGAAATCTCTGAAAAATATTCTTGCAATTGTGCAATAGAAATTATATATGAAAGGAGTGTGAAGAACAGCCAGACCCTATCTGTAATGAGTATCATTACATCATTGACATTCAATTAAAAGGCTTGTTCATGACCTGCTCCGCAGCTCATTTGGGATTTTCTTCTATAAAAGCATGAACTTGGTCCAGTTTGGTCATCTGAAGAATTAAAAAAAAAAACACAACATTTGGGTTCATATAATTTTGAGGGACCAAACAAACAAACAAGCAAAAAAACACTTTGCAAGCTTCTGCTGTTTATTCAGTCCAGCACTAGGCATTCTGGGATGGAAGTAAGAAAGAGAAAAACTACAGATCCTACGTGCAAAGAAGGAGGGTAGACAAGCTACTGTGCAATAAGAATCAAAGAACTGATTAGGAGAGGATTAGCCTGCAGGAATCAGATGGAGTGGTTGCTCTGGAGAAGGAAAAGGCCAGGAGAAAATTATTTACCTATTTTATATATAGTAGTGTTTCTATGTCAATTCCAATCTCCCAATTTATCCCTCTCCCTCTTTCCCCCTGGTAACTATAAGGTTGTTTTCTACATCTGTGAGCCTGTTTCTGTTTTGTAAATAAGTTCATTTGTACTATTTTGTTTGGATTCACATATAAGCGATATCAGGTGATATTTGTCTTTCTGTGTATGACTTACTTCACCCAGTATGGCAATCTCTAGGTCCATCCATGTTGCTGTAAGTGGCATTGTTTCCTTCTCTTTTATAGCCAAGTAATACTCCATTGTATATATGTAGCACATTTTATTTGTCTATTCCTCTGTTGATAAACAGGTGTTTATCCTGGCAGTCTTAAAATATTTCGGCCGCCTAATGATGTGACCTCAAAACACAAGAGCAAAAATTGACATAATTATTAAGAGAAATGACCAATCATAGTTGGATATTTTAATATATGTCTCTTTGTAATTGTTATAACAAGCAGAACAAAAATCAGTAAATATATAGAAGATCTGAAAAAAAGTGATTAACAAACTTGACTTAACGGAGACATATAGCTGTATGCACTTATATCTAAATATCTATTTCTATAACTATATCTGTAATTACATCTCCATCTTCATCTATGCCTATTATCTACCAAGCAATTTGAAAGTACAATTTTTCCCAGAACATGTGTAACATTTACAAAAATTGTCCATAGTATATCCAGAAAGCAAGTCTCAACAAATTGCAAAGGACTGAAACAACACAGAGCAGGTTCTCTGACCACAGTGGAATTAAGCTAGAGATCAAAACAGGCATTAACTAGAAAAATCTCTACATATTTGAAGATAGTCAATTTAAAATAATTCAAGATAAAAGAAGAAATCATAGCAGGAATTTGAAAATAATTTGAAGTGAAAAAAAATGAAAATACCAAATAACAAAATTTGTGAGATACATGGGACTTCCCTAGTGGTCCAGTAGTTATGACGCTGTACTTCCGATGCAGGGGCTGCTGCTGCTGCTAAGTCGCTTCAGTTGTGTCCGACTCTATGCGACCCCATAGACAGCAGCCCATCAGGCTCCACTGTCCCTGGGATTCTCCAGGCAAGAACACTGGAGTGGGTTGCCATTTCCTTGCAGGGGACATGGGTTCAAATCCTGGTAGGGTAACTACCACATGCTACAAGGCCAAAAAATTTTGTGAGATACAGTTAAAGTAGCATCTTTCAAATAAAAAGGAAGAAAATCTGAAAATTAATGAACTAAGCATTTCCTCCAAGAAGTTAGGAAAAAGATAACAATGTTGACTCAAAAATATTTAGAAACAAAGATTAAAAATTAAATATTGCAGTGATATTAAAACATGTGAAGTGCCTAGGAACAACTTTAATATAAAATGTGGAAGACTTCCACAGATAAATTGATAGAACTTTATTAGAAGGCATGAAACAAGTCTGAAACAAATACAGATACCATATTCATGGACTGACAGATTAAATATTATAAATATGTCAATACTCTCTAACATTGATAATCCAATACTTTTATAGTAAACATTTTAACAAGTTTTATTTTGTAGAATTTGTCAATCTAACTTTAAAACTTATGTAGAAAAGCAAAAGCCCAAGAATAATCAAGATATTTCTAAATAGGATAGTGAAAAGATTTGCTCTGCCAAATATCATTATAAAGCTATAATAAGATGGTGAAGTTCTAGCAGAAGGATAGATGAATATATCAGTTGAACAGAGTAGAGAATCCAGGATATCTCCATTCTGTCATCTGCTCTGAATTATCCCTTCACGTTGAGGCTTTAACTGTACCTTGGTTATTCACTAAAAACAGCTTATCCTGAAGTCTTCTCCAGTGAAGACTTTGTTCTCTCATACACCATGTACCTTAAGGCTGGACAAGAGATAGGTATTCTTCACTCTTATGCTGCTTCTAAGCCAAATTATATCTACCTTTTTGAGGTTCATGCCATTCTTCTGTGTCATCTTCTATGCTTCTTTGTGCTATCATCTACTGACCTTCTAGTTATTCAGTTGTATCAAGGACTTGGCCATCTGTCTCATGGTCTTACTCTCTGCCCTGTCCTACCATCTTCCAGATGATGTCAACCTCCACATCGACCACCAAGCAATTTGGCCTTCTCATCTCTAGTGAACACCTCCAGCCCATACTAGCCACGTTCTCCCACAGACCCAGTCCAGGTTTATTCTTCACCTGAAACTACTTACTCTATTTCTGACAGCATAAATTAAAATATCCCAGATCACAACCTCTTAGTTATTCTCCTAGCTCTCTCATTCTCCTATTTCCTCTACACTTTTGATCTTCAATTGTATTGAGAGATTTGCTTCTTCATCTCTATCTCCTGACCATCTGTTCTCTCCTTTTTTTCTCATTTCATTGATTTGGCTTGGTGAAATTCTCCTCTCTCCTTTCTTTTCTTGTTTATATGAAGACTTACTAAGTTGTACATACTTCAACCACCACTTATCCCTATATATGAACAACATCTCCTGCACCCCCACCTCCAGTCATGGCTCATAGGCAATCAACTGTTGATTCTGAATTCTATGTATGTCTTAATGTGCCTTCTACTACTTCCTTCAGCAATCCTTACACAGGTTTTGCTATAATCTATACTGCGTTATTGCCTCTCTTTTATCCTTTCTCTACATTGCTTCCAGAGTGATACTTCTACAACACAAATCACTTCTCTAATTAAAGCCTTCTGATGGCATAATGCAGTCTTACAGATAAGTCCAAACTATTGACTCTGGTATGCAAGTCCCCTCCCTGCCTCGTTACTGAGATCAAACCAGTTAATCCTAAAGGAAATAAACCCTGAATATTCATTGGAAGGACTGATGCTGACGCTGAAGCTCCAATACTTTGGCCATCTGATTTGAAGAGCCAACTTCTTGAAAAAGACCCTGATGCTGGGAAAGATTAAGGGCAGGAGGAGAAGGGAGTGAGAGAGGATGAGATGGTTGAAAGTCATCACTAACTTGATGGACATGAGTTTGAGCCAGCTCTGGGAGATGGTGAATGACAGGGAAGCCTGGCGTGCTGCAATCCATGGCATCACAACGAGTCAGAAACGACTGAATGATTGAACATTGGTTGAGTGAAGAAATGAATTAGTATGGTCTTAAGATGAGAACAATAAAGGACAGAAATGGTATGGACCTAACAAAAGCAGAAGATATTAAGAAAAGGTGGCAAGAATACACAGAACTATACAAAAAAAGATCATCATGATGCAGATAACCATGATGGTATGATCACTCACCCAAATCCAGACATCCTGGAATGTGAAGTCAAGTGGGCCTTAGGAAGCATCACAACAAACAAAGCTAGTGGAAGTGATGGAATTCCAGTTGAACTATTTCAAATCCTAAAAGGTGACACTGTGAAAGTGCTGCACTCAATATGCCAACAAATTTGGAAAACTCAGCAGTGGCCACAGGACTGGAAAAGGTCAGTTTTCATTCCAATCCCGAAGAAAGGCAATGCCAAAGAATGCTCAAACTACCCCACAATTGCACTCATCTCACAAGCTAGCAAAGTAATGCTCAAAATTCTCCAAGCCAGGCTTCAACAGTACGTGAACCATGAACTTCCAGATGTTCAAGCTGGAAAAGGCAGAGGAACCAGAGGTCAAATTGCCAATTTCCGTTGGATCATAGAAAAAGCAAGAAAGTTCCAGAAAAACATCTGCTTCATTGACTATGCTAAAGCCTTTGACTCTGTAGATCACAACAAACTGGAAAATTCTTAAAGTGGTGGGAATACAAGACCACCTTACATGCCTCCTGAGAAATCTGTATGCAGGTCAAGAAGCAACAGTTAGAACAGGAAGTGGAACAATGGACTGGTTCCAAATTGGGAAAGGAGTATGTCAAGGCTGTATATTGTCACCCTGCTTATTTAACTTATATGCAGAGTACATCATGTGAAATGCTGGGCTGGATAAAGCACAAACTGGAATCAAGATTGGCAGGAGAAATATCAATAACCTCAGATATGCAGATAACACCATCCTTATGGCAGAAAGCGAAGAGGAACGGAAGAGCCTCTTGATGCAAGTGAAAGAGGAGAGTGAAAAAGCTCGGTTAAAACTAAAACATTCAAAAAACGAAGATTATGGCATCCAGTCCCATCACCTCATGGCAAATAGATGGGAAAACAACAGAAACAGTGACAGACTTTATTTTCTTGGGTTCCAAAGTCACAGCAGATGATGACTGCAGCCATGAAATTAAAAGACACTTGCTCCTTGGAAGAAAAGCTATGGTCAACCTTGACAGCATATTAAAAAGCAGAGACATTACTTTGCCAACAAAGGTCCATCTAGTCAAAGCTATGGTTTTTCCAGTAGTCATGTATGGATGTGAGAGTTGGGCCATAAAGAAGGCTGAGTGCTGAAGGATTGATGTTTTTGAACTGTGGTATTGGAGAAGACTCTTGTGATTCTGTTGGACTCCAAGGAGATCCAACCAGTCTATCCTAAAGGAAATCAGTCTTGAATATTCATTGGAAGGGCTGATGCTGAAGCTGAAATTCCAATACTTTGGCCACCTGATGGGAAGAACAGAACCATTGGAAAAGACCCTGATGCTGGGAAAGATTGAAGGCAGGAGGAGAAAGGGACAGCAGAGGATGAGATGGTTGGATGGCATCACCGACTCAATGGACATGAGTTTGAGCAAGCTCTATGAGTTGATACTATAGAAACCTGTTTAGTTTCAAGCCCCAGCAGGCCAACTCCTCATGGTTTAAAGCATACCTAATAATGCACAAAGTAGCCTCAATGTCACTGACTTTCCACAGCCACACACTGAGGAGTCCTAAAGCCCACCCTCGCAGAAAGACAAAGCTGTTAGTCCTAGTATAACTGTGAGGAGACTTGCAAGGCAGACTCTAAAGCCAAAGAGTCAGGAAAAAAAGTTTCAAAGAAATGCAGTTACCAGAGATCATTACTCTTGTTGTACATAGACTAGGGAAAAAATAGGGGGAATAATAGACAACCTACTCATAGGCTCTACATTCCAGATTTTGTTTCACTCCTTCCCCCAAACAAGGAAGTTAGAGGCAGCAGTTCTCTTCATAAGGAACCCACTGGCTGTGGGAGACCAGGGCACACTGTCTCAGACTTTGGTACATCTCTTCTGTGTGTGAGAAAAGCCTTGTTTCAAATGATGCCTCTGTGTTGAGCCCTCCTTGGCTACTCTGAACATAGAAGGTGCAGTGGCCTAAGCTCTTGGCTTCTCTTTCTGGTAGTGAGCATTGTTATGATCTCTGTTGCCTTCCAAGGTCTTCCCTCGTGACTCAGTGGGTAAAGAGTTTGCCTGCATTGCAGGAGAGCCATGTTAGATCCCTAGTTTGGGAAGATCCCCTGGAGAAGGAAATGGCTGCCCTCTCCAGTATTCTTGCCTGGAGAATTCCATTGACAGAGGAGCCTGGTGGGCTACAGTCCATGGGGTCACTGAGAGTCAGACATGACTGAAGTTGCCTTCCAAGTGGAAATCTTCACTTGAGATTCGTTGCTACATCTGCCTGCTTGACATTTACCTTTACATATATGAAATTTTCTCTTTCATGTGTATTAAATATTACATAATATTAAGGAAGTACTGAAGTATAAAAATAAGACAGGAAGAATGGAGAGGAGGGCACCAGAGTCAATAACTAAATGGATGTTGGATGAGGGAGAAAAGCCAACCTTTAGGTATCTCTTGAGTAGATGCGAGAATAGTTGTGTTTTCTTCATAGATTTGAGATCAATGGCTCCTTACCTTCTCAATACATGGGTCACAAGACTTGACTACATGTCTTCTACAATAATCGCATTGAAGCAACTTAGCAGCAGCAGCAGTAACAAAAACCCATTATCTGAGAATTCAGCCTGATTGGACTTCCAACACATGTACTCATTTATGTTTCTTGAAGTCTTAAGCATCTGAAAATAGGGGGCTTAGAATAAAAGTGATTCTTCATCTCTAACTTTAGTATCATTAGAAGAGGTACAGGAAGATGTTTCTAACTCTGGCATCCACTCTACTCCCTTGCCCCTTTTTTCTCATTGGTTATCCCCTAGGTAGAGGAATGAAAGGCTAATTTATAACCAAATCTCTTCAAAAGACTGAGCCATAAACAAGGAAAACATTAAAGCATCTCAAGTTTTCCTGAGTATGTCGGGGAGAGGAGGCTGGCATTTTTCTAAAAGAGACACAAAGTTTTCAAAGTTGAAGCACTGAAGGACTCACTGAGAACATATTTAACCCATGTGAAAATAGAAAAACCCGCAAATATGCAGGAAATATCAGACATCAAGGAATTTTATATCTGATATCAAATATCACAAAAATATAACCCCCCCCCAAATATCAAAGAAATAGCCTTGCCCCACATTCAGGGCTGAGAACTTGGACTCTCAAGAGTTTTGCCTGATACACTAGAGCTGTACCGGACTGCTGAGAGCAGCAAGTCTAACTTCTGCATGTGAACATGATGGGGCAAGTGCAGCCCAGAGAGGGAAAGCTTCTTGATCAAGTTCCCATTGCTATGGAGAGGCAGAGCTGAGGTTGGAGTCCAGATCTCCAACTCAATGCCTTTGTTCCAAGCTCAATGCCTTTGTTGTTTCAGAGATTAAATTCCCATAAGAAGCCATGGATATTGACATCTTGAATGTTAGAGCTAGAAGTATCCTTAGATATAAGAGATTTGGAAAATCTCTTTGAGATTTGGAAAATCTCCTGAGACCCACAGGAGCAAAGTGACTTGTAAAACTCATATCTGCACAGGGTAGGCAATGGGGAAGGGAAAATGGATGTAAGGTGGGGGAGCAAGGACAGGCTGGGACCCAAAAGCATGAGCTGGAGCCCAGGAGTGTGGACCAAAATCTGCATCAGTTCTCATTGCATCTGCCCTTGATGATGTGAGTGTCCTACAGAAGTTAGACATGTGGCCCTTTGTCATTGAGTTAAATACACACATGGTTCAGAAGTCAGGGAAGCTGAAATAGGATCCAGAGGAAGGTGGAGCAGTTGCAGGCCTGGCTACCGCTTTATGTGAACAAGGTGAGTCAGCATACAAGTGACGACGTGTGCGAGCAACAAAAGAGCAGCTGCTTTCTTTCCACCTTCCAAATCTCCTGTAAGAATCTCTCCTGTGGCCCACCGTAACTTGCAGGAAGGTAATTGTGTGAAATGTAGTTCAATTTAACCTAGTTGACATATTACAAAGGCAACTGCTATGTGGAGACATAAAGGGGGGATACTGTCTATTTGGGAGGGGGATAGCAGGCAGAGAGGCATAGATGGGAGCTGCGGACTGTGTTTGGAAACTGCAAATAGCCTGGTTTGTCAGACTCTTGTGTTATATATATGAAAAATGCAGATATTAACCTAAAAAGGAAGGTTTGGACAATACTAAGTGGCTGTTGAGTGCCAGAGTGATGAAATAATACCATAATGAATGGAGAAATCATTAAAGGTTGCTGAGCAGGTAAATGGCATTTTTAGAAACTTAATCCTCAGTAAGTACAGGATGGATCAGATAAGGGGGATACTGGCAGGAGAGAAACTTGGTGCAAACAGAAGACTTCGGCTCATTTTGGCTCCATTCTAGCTTGTAGGCTTTGGAGAGACCTGG
The DNA here is from genome assembly GCF_032405125.1 of Capricornis sumatraensis. NCBI lineage: Eukaryota > Metazoa > Chordata > Mammalia > Artiodactyla > Bovidae > Capricornis > Capricornis sumatraensis. The sequence goes on along the minus strand of NC_091092.1, from coordinate 59,545,166 downwards.
GAAGGAACAGGAATGGCTCAACTGCTCCAAGGCATGCAGCTGCCAACTCTTCTACTCTACCTGATCCTGCAAACCCTCTGGCTCTAGTTACCAATTGCTCCTCTCAAATATCCATTCCCCTACCCAAGAGGCTTTGTAGCCATTGGTGGTTATGCTGAAAATGAAAGAGTCAGAGCTTTCCTGAGAGGATGAGTGCCCAGGAGTATCTCAAGAGGTTGTCAGAAGCTGGCTGTACACCCAGGCCAATTAAGCTCTGCTCTGGGAGATAGAGATGGACACCTTTGCACATTAGAAGGAAAGAAGATGAAAGGAGAAGCCCCTTATTGGCTTGAGACTTGCAATAACTCTTCAGGGAGCAGCACTTCACCTATAAGTCCACTGCACTTAGTATGTAATTGGAAAGTCCAAAAGAGCAGTCCCCAGCCCCAGCCCTGGAGCTTGGAGTCAGGGCCCTAGCTATGTACCCTCAATTTCCTCATGTGCAGAATTGAAGTCTAACAATCCTGCACTCCCTAACTCACAGAGCTGCAATCAGGATCCCAGGAGATGGCAGCTGTGAAAGCACTTGGTAAACCGTAAAGAGCTGGGCTCCAGGGCTGAGTCATCATTATGGTTATCATAAAAGAGGCTCTTTACTGGGCTAGCAATGCTGTGGACCCAATAGTGCTTAATTAAAGAATTTCTGATGCTGCCACTGCAACTGAGCATTTGACAAAGAAAAAATTGCAGTTAGGGAAAGAAACTGGGTAACTTCCATTGTGAAGTAAAAGTAACACAGCAGCCAACAGTGAGGGGCTGGGAGAAGGAGCCTCTCCTGCTGACTCCATCACCCCTTCACACCCTCCTTTCCTTCAGCCTTTGCTTCTCACTTTTTTCCCATCAGTCAAGTTCATCTTACATCACACCTCCTGAACCTGCTCCATTTCCCTCTTCCCCTGAATTCATTTTCATTATCTCTTACTTCTTTTCTTTGTCTAGTAAATTCTCTCCTTTGCTTGTCATTGTTTTTACATTTCACTCTCTCTCTTTCTGTCCCTTTCTCTTTCTGTTTCTCCTCTCCCCTCCCTTCTCTGTCTCTGTCTCACTCTCTCTCTCACACACACACTTTTAAAATCATTTCTCTCTGCTGAGAAGCTCGGGAAGGAGAGACTCCCAGCCAGTGTTGCTAGGTAACCCTGTATCACATGGCCAGCCCTACATTTTCTGTCTGCTTCTTCAGAGTTCTGCTGCTTATACTCTGTTATAGCTCACATTAGGCTGATCTGAATAAAGAAAGGGCCCAGTTGATTCACTTATAGTTGGCCAAAGGTATCAGATTTGCTGTGGTATATCTAAGTTGCTGGAAACATAGTAGGAAAAAAAGTTAAAGAAATAACTATAGAAATAACTATAACATTTTTATGAACAACCTCTCTGGAGTGGTGAGAGGGAGAGGTTCTGAACCTGTACCCATGGAACTCCTAGATACATACACTGTGGAGAGGCCATGGACATTGCAGGATGTCATGTAAAATCAAATATTTATACTTTGCACATTTTTGTTGTTGTGAGGATTTATAGCTTTCAGGAGATTCTTTAAGGGAGAAAGGTTTTCCAGAAAGTTCTTACATGGATTTCCAACTCTTAAATTGTCTGTGCTGAATGTCTTTCATTGCCCATCCCCATCTGCAATAGACATAGGGATAGTAAGGGCTCCTGCAGCTAACATTCCCAGGGAACATCATTGGTTTCCTTTAACCATGACCACATGTAAGTCAATAGTCTCTTTATTAAGCCCTCCTCAAATAATCCAGTTTGAAGGAGTTATACATTTCCTGTCTGGCCCTGACTAATAAATGGAGTTATAAAATAAATTAAAAGATGGAGGCAAGAAGTAAGGATTTGGAACTTATTTGCAAATAGCAATTATTTGAGTAGGTGTGATCATTAAAAAAACTCAACTTTAATGGACTCAGCTTTAGTGGCATTCTGTGTCAGATGGATTCATGTTGTTCTACCAGAATTCAGTACCAGGGATGAAAGGAGTATGACTATATGATGGTTTCTAACTAATTCTGATATATCAATAATTCCAGTGGATCAACTGGTGGTACTTGCCTCCATAGTAATAACAACTTGAGATCAAGGGTAATAAATGCTGGAAAGGATATGTAGAAAAGAGAAGTCTCTTGCACTTTTGGTAGGAATGTAAATTGATACATCCACTATGGAGAACAGTATGGAGATTACTTAAAAAACTGGGAATAAAATTACCATATGACCCAACAATCCCACTATTGTGCATATACCCTGAGAAAACCATAATTAAAGGAAACGCACGTACCCCAGTGTTTGTTGCAGCACTTTTTACAATAGCTAGGACATGGAAGCAGCTTATATGTCCATTGACAGATGAATGGATACAGAAATTGTGGTACATGTATACAATGGAATATTACTCAGCTATAAAAAGAATGCATTGGAGTCAGTCCTAATGAGATGGGTGAAAGCGAAAGTTGCTCAGTCATGGCCAACTCTTTGCAACCCCATGAACTATACAGTCCATGGAATTCTCCAGGCCAGAATACTGGAGTGGGTAGCTTTTCCCTTCTCCAGGGGGTCTTCCCAACCCAAGGATCGAACCCAGGTCTCCTGCATTGCAGGCAGATTCTTTACCAGCTAAGCCACAAGGGAAGCCCAAGAATACTGGAGTGGGTAGCCTTTCCCTTCTCCAGTGGATCTTTCTGACCCAGGTATCGAACCCAGGTCTCCTGCATTGCAGGTGGATTCTTTACCAACTGAGCTATCATGGAAGCCCAAGGTGGGTGTACCTAGAGCCTATGATACAGATTGAACCAATAAAAAGAAAGAAAAATATTGTATTCCAAACATTGGAATCTAAAAAGATGGTACTGATGAACCTATTTCCAGGGTAGCAATGAAGACGCAGACATGGAGAACAGACTTATGGACATAGTAGGGGAAAGAGAAGGTGGGACAAATTGAGAGAATAGCATGAAAACATGCACACTAACATATGTAACATAGATAGGAAGTGGAAATTTGCTATGTGACACAGGGAACTCAACCTATTGCTCTGTGACAACCTAGAGTGGTGGAATGAGGAGGCAGATGGAAGGGGGTTCAGGAGGGAGGGGACATATGTATACCTGTAGCTGATTCATGTTGATATATGGCAAAAACCTACACAGTATTGTAAACCAATTATCTTCCAATAAAAAAAGAGTAAATCTTATAGCAACGGGTATTTCAACAGTTATTCCATGAGACAGCTCAAGATGGTTCTTTATTATCCCACCTTGTCCAGGTGCCCAGGAATTCAAGAGAGTCTGGACTGCTGAATGGTTGTAGCCAGGCATTGTTTCTGCTGGACAGTTGATCAGTGAGCAATGGGCTCCTTGGCGCATGGCTTTATGGTGCTGGCCACTCATGGATTTTTCTTCTGTCAAGTTTCATATTCCTTCCCTTCTGACTCCACTTCTTTTCCTGTGTTCCCTCCTTTATTTTCTCTCTAGTCTATGGAATCTGGGGCAGGACAAGAAAAGTAGGTTACAAATACTTCCAAATCTTCTTTGTCTTACACCTAACCTCTGGCTTTTGAAAAACTCTAGAGCCAAGATTTTGACATCTTTATTCTCTGGTTACATTCTGACAGCTTCCCCTAAAGCCATGGGTGATTCATGTCTAGCATCTTGGCTGGGGAAGGAGAAGTTCTCAGGTAAAATTCAATGAAACATGGAAAAGGAAAATAAATAGAAATATGTCCCAATATGTTATTTTGTCATGGCCACTTTATACTGGCTATAGATGGCTTGAGTATCTGGGTTCATTTAAACTTAGAAGTTCCCCTTTTTTTCTGAACTGGGAGCTGTTTTTTAATAAGATTGCGGGGGTATGAGCAACATGGGGAGTAAAATAGTAAGCACAAAGAATTTCTGGACTCCTCATATGGTGGGAGGGCCCCATTTGTGATTGAGAACACCATTGGGAAGTCCTCAGCAATCCATCAGATGAGATGATATGACTCAGAGATCCCACTCTTCCAGGTCGATTACACATTTTCACATTTTATTTTTTCTGATTTTACATCTAGCTGGCCATTCTAGAAATACTGCAGTAGAGCTTGCAACTGTCTAGTCCAGTTCACCTAATATCAGTATAATGGAAAAGGCCAAGATATTGTCCTGACAGGCAACAAAGAGCTGGTTCTTGATATCCCTTGGGATTTTTCTGGGAAAGCCTGAGGAGTTACATAGCAAAACCAGCATGGCACTGTATACAGAGTCCATGCTTCAGGAAGAATGCTGTCTTCTATTTATTGCTTTTGTGCATCCTGACTTGATTATAGGCTCACTGGAGATTTTACTCTGTGGATCATCTGGCCTATCAAAACTGTTTGAATAATTTGGGGACAGGAGGAAGCACTTATCCCTTTCTTATGGTGAATTGTCTGAGTATAGTTGTTTAGTCACTCAGTTGTGTCTGACTCTTTGTGACACCATGAACTTTAGCCCGTCAGGCTCCTCTGTCCTTGGGATTTTCCAGGCAAGATTACTGGAATTTGTTGCCATTTCCTTCTGCAAGGCTGAGTATAGTAATCAACTGATTTTTTTCATCTTTGTTATTATTTTTCTTTTTGCAGCATCCTGGTTAGTGATATGTGTGTTTGTGTGGCAGGTTGGAGGTGGGGGTAGATTGAATAAATACATCATTTCCTGTGAAATTGCTTACATCACAAATGGATGATGGAGTTGTTAGAGTCCTCTATGAGCAGATGCTGGATCAGAGAGGTAAGAGAGCAAGAGGGGAGCATCTGTGAAAAACAAAAGGTGACTGAAGCATGACTGGGCTGGAAGAGCCTCATATCTCAATGCATGGCTGTTGGAGAAGACTCTTGAGAGTCCCTTGGACTGCAAGGAGATCCAACCAGTCCATCCTAAAGAAGATCAGTCCTGTGTGTTCGTTGGAAGGACTCGATGTTGAAGCTGAAGCTCCAATACTTTGGCCACCTGATGTGAAGAGCTGACTCATTTGAAAAGACCCTGATGCTGGGAAAGATTGAGGGCAGGAGGAGAAGGGTATGACGGAGGATGAGATAGTTGGATGGCATCACTGACTCAATGGACATGGATTTGTGTAGACTCCGGGAGTTGGTGATGGACAGGGAGGCCTGGCGTGCTGTGATTCATGGGGTTGCAAAGAGTCAGACACGACTAAGTGAATGAACTGAACTGAACTGAACTGAACTTGGCACAGAAGAATTTGGTCAACTGACTCTATTTTGTGTATGAAGAATGGGAGTAATGTCAGATTAATGTAATGTAATTGATAATTACTTAGCACTCATTATTTGCCAGGTACTATGCATATTTGGTAGGTACATTTATTATCCTTGTTTTTACATATGAGAAACTGAAGATGGGAGAGATTAAATAACTTGCCCTAATTCATACCACTGAGTAAGAGATAAAGCAGGGATTCAAACCTTGGAGAACTCAAGCTCTTAATCACTACACTGATACAGAATCTATGGATCATCTCAGCCATATGCAGTGCATCTCTCTCTCAGAAAATGCAGGAAAAAGTAAAAGACAAGGATTAAATAATTTAGATGAAAGTCATTAGCCTTAGAAACTCAATTCTGACTCTGTTGAAGTAGAAAGATATTTGAGCAGCCATAGAGATGGAGATGGCAGTGATAACCAAGCAAACTAGTCAGAGAAAGATATGGAAGGGGTAGAAACAGAGAAAGGACTGCCCATGCAAGTGTATATTTTAAACCACAAGGCATGCTCTGGCAGTCAAAGACATTTTACTTCTTTCTTAGCGAGAGTGTCATGATGTGCCATGACAAAGTATAGTCAGCTTGAGAGAGGGGTACCTGGGAGATCCTGGTATTGGGATCCCAGCTATGCACAAAACTATGGCAGAACTTCAGTTTCAATAAAGCCATGAATCAAACCTAGCAGAGTTAATAAAGATAACAAGGAGCAAGCATGTGCTATAGGTCCAAGTTTCTTCACAGGCAGGACCCAGAAACCAGAATGTCTACACGAATCTACAAGTAACCAACATCAGCCAGTAAATTGAATATTGGCTCAAGACAGAAAATGTTTAGATTGATATATGCATTCTGTCTTTTGAATCAGACCTTCTGAAGACAGCAGATTGAATCATAGTTAGAAGCAAGAAAGTTTTGGTGATCCCCACCCTTGACTATGGAGAGATAGGAAGATTCTTTCACGTGTCAGATATTGTGGGATTCTCAATGTGACTTGCAGATTATTCATATTTAAGATATATATACTACGATTTTGGGCTTCCCATATGACTTGGCGTTAAAGAACCTACCTGCCAATGCAGAAGACTAGGGTTTGATCCCTGGGTCAGGAAGATTCCCTGGAGGAGGAAATGACAACCCACTCCAGTATTCTTGCTTGGAAAATTCCATGGACAGAGGAGCCTGGTGGACTATAGTCCATAGGCTCACAAAGAGTTGGGCATGACTGAGTGACTAAGCGTGCATGAACTGTGATTTTAGTCATGTTATTTATAAAAAAGAAATAAATACAGTACTTAAAATTTTTGCATTAGAGAGAAATCTAGCCACTATACCAATGTCAACACTGCTCTTGGCTTTCAGTGAGTTAATCCTTCACAAGAAGGATTAAAAAATGCAATTTTGAGTTTACCAAAGTTGAATTTAAAAAGTTAAAAAGTTGAGCAATAGAACCAGGAAGAAATTGAAAACTTCCCTCAATGTAATTTTGAGACAATAAGCACTTTAAGGTGAAATCAGAGAGAAAAAGATTTTTGTGAGAATAAATTTTGTTACAAAACATAATTTGAATGAAAATATAACTAGGTAGAAGATCAAAATTGGGGGCCATTTCAAGAGTTTTGAGAAAGTGTTACTGAGTCTAAGCTTGCTCTGCTCACCACGTGACAGGCCAATGAATCAGACACAAGGTGATGAGGCAAGGAATACGACTTTATTTGGAGAGCTAGCTGACCGAGAAGATGGCAGACTAACATCTCAAAATAACCATCGTGTTGGGGTCTGGATGCCAGGTTCTTTTATAGAATGAATGTGTAGGGAGGTGAGGAAACAAAGTGAAAAGGCAAATATCTCCTAGAATGATAAGCCTTGGCCAGAGTATGTCTTAATGGCTTTCTTTCTGCCATCCACAGGTGGTCAGGGTCCTGAACAAGGGAACTTTAACTTGTTTTTAACATTCAGGCAGAGGGTCAGGATTCTCTAAGGTTGGCCACTATGTATGACTATAATAACAAAAACAATGGAAGGCAAGTCAAAGAAACAGTTCCAACATGCAGTCAGAGCTGCCTTTCCTGGTGGCTCAGACAGTAAAGAATCTGCCTGCAATCCAGGGTCCTTGGTTTGGTCCCCAGGTCAGGAAGACCCCCTGGAGAAGGGATTGGCTACCTGCTCCAGTGTTCTTGCCTGGATAATTCCATGGACAGAAGAATCTAGTAGGCTACAGTCCATGGGATCGCAAAGACTCGAACATGACTGGGCAACTAACACTTTCACACTTTTTTCTCCCAACTGCAACAAAGTACCTGTTAAGGATTATTTAACTCAGACTAAGGATTAGTATTCAAGTGAAGGAATGACTTCCTTCAAATTATTTGTGCTTGTGTGTGCTCACTTGTGTCTGACTCTTTGTGACCCCATGCACTGTAGCCTACTAGGCACCTCTGTCCATGGAATTTTCCAGGCAAGAAAACTGGGGTAGGTTGCCACTTCCTCCTCCAGGTGATCTTCTGGACCCAGGGATAGAACCCATGTCTCCTGCATCTCTTGCATTGGTAGGTGGATTCTTTACCACTGTGCCACCTAACTAGTGCTCCTTCAAACTATACTCTTCCTAGAAACAGGTGAACCTAGCCTCTCTAGTTATTCTCTAACTTGGACCTGACTATAACAATCATCAGAAAAGTATAAGAATCAGATCAAGTACCTGGGTTTTATGTTTTGGGGACCAAATGATGCCAAATAACAGATTCTGGTGGTTTGTTACTGAATACCTCTTTCATCTTCTCTTCCTTCCCTTTTTTCCCTCTCTCCAGCCTTTCCTACTTCAACCCTTGACTCTTTGATAATGAATCTCAGAGCAGTTAATACATTTTATTTCAAATTGCTTTTGGCTTCCTGGTAGTGATTGCTTTTAGGAAATGTTTTTCTTTTCAAATATATGTAGTCTGGAAATATTTTTAAAAGAAGAGTGGATCAAAGGTTGAAAAAAAAAAAAACAGTCCACCAGTGAGTTTTTCTAGTCTCTTTTGCTCCATTTAAGAATTATTAGTGCTTGTTAAGCACTATATACTTCTTTACTGAGTTTGGATCTGTCCCTGCTAGAGCCCTGCTCTTCATCTCATTTCCTACTGGACCATTAACTTCCTGAGGGCAAAGCTGGTATCTTATTCATCTTCACTTTGCCAGACTCTAAGGGAGGAGTAAATACTCAAAAAAGTATTGTTGAATTAATACTATCTTATTACTGCTCCACCATAGCATTTCTGCCTTTGAAATGTCAAGTAAAAACTTTCATTAATTAATTTACTTAAGATGCTTAGTTTTGGATTACTACTGTCCTAGGGACTCTGTTTTTGTGAAGCCAACAGGCAAGAAGGGAAGTTAATAAGGAATCTACTTCTTGTAACTATGTTAACGTAACTGCTGAGAGTATATAGGGACAGACTAAAAAAGCAGTGTCAGGGAATGTTTCTTTCTGGTGACATTTGATCTGAGTCTTGAAGAATCTACAGAATTTGGTTAACTACGTGAAACAAGAGAGAGGTGAGTGGGGGAAGCAGCTCAAAAATACAAAAGTAAGACAGACCATAAAATGTTTGGGAAATGGTATGGCATTCAAGGGGCTTCCCAGGTGGCATTGGTGGTAAAGAACCTGTTACTGAGTCCAAGTTTCTCTGTTCTCTGCATGACCGGCCAATGAGTCTGAGATGAGGTGTTGAGGCAAGGAAGAGACTTTAATGGGGGAGCCAACTGACAGAGAGATGGCCAGCTAGCACCTCATACTAATCATCTTATCAGGGCCTGGTTGCCAGGTTCTTTTATGAATCAGAGATGGGGGGAGATGAGGAAACAAAATAAAAAGACTATTCAATCCTTGAAATGTCCCCTAGAATAGCAAACCTCAGGCAGGGGAATGTGTTAGTTTCACTTCCTTACAGCCCTTCATGGGGCTTCCCTTATAGCTCAGTTGGGAAAGAATCTGCCTGCAATGCAGGAGACCCAAGTTTGATTCCTGGATTGGAAAGATCCCCTGGAGAAGGAAATGGCAACCCACTCCAATATTCTTGCCTGGAGAATCTCATGGAGATAGGAGCCTGACGTGCTACAGTCCATGGGGTTGCAAGAGTTGGACACGACCTGGCGACTAAACTACCACCACCACCACCATAGTCCTTCACAGGTGGGCTGCTCAGGTTGTGTTCTTGAAGAAAGATATTAGGTATGTTTATAATAATAGAAAAGGGTTAAAGTCACATAGCAGATGCAGTGTAAATTTAAAATTAACCCTTCCTGGTTACAATTCCCCCATCTCAGTGTCCATCCCACAAACTTGTGGGAAGAGGGGGGCCATTTTGCTTGTCAGGTGGATCTTCCTGGGAGTGCCTGCCATTGGTGCCGGTGTTTTTAAATGTTGAAACTTGTCTTCCTTTGTTCCTCTTGGAAAAAGTGTCTACTTTACACCAGTAGACTTAGACATATTGAACTTCAAACATAAGAGGCAGCATCTCAAGCCAAAAATTTTAGTGCTTTTCTATGCACAGGAAGGAGCTTCCCTAGTGGCTCAGCTGGTAAAGAATCTGCCTGAAATACAGAAGACCCCGGTTCGATCCCTGGGTTGGGAAGATCTCCTGGAGAAGGAAAAGGCTACCCACTCCAGTATTCTGGCCTGGAGAATCCCATGGACTGTATAGTCCATTGGTTTACATAGAGTTGGGCACTACTGAGCGACTTTCACTTTGATGCATGGGAAGACACAAGAGTCAGAGCTCGTTAAATCATATTTTATATACCTTAGCTAACTGGGGCCTGTAATCCTTTATTCTCAGGGTTTCCTCAAGGTTCACCATAGGAAGTGATAGGAGTGGCTGCAGTCTAATGACTGCCATGTGGCATGCATTCCCCTTTCTCAGAGCTCGCTGGCTCATATTGAAGGGCTGCAATTGCTGATCCTATTTCTCATATCTTCCCCTCTTGGTCGTGAATGACCATTATTTGGAAACATTTCATGACCAACATTTGTCCCATGCCACTGGGAGGCTCATCCCAATTCAGTCGAAAAATACTTAACATGTCACTTCAGGTGTTAAATTTTGGACCAGGTCCCATAAATAATTAAAATTATCCAAATTCTCTGGATTCTCTCTAACTATAATCCAGGAGACATTTTCCCTTGTTGCTTCTTCCATACCTAGAATCATACTATTACAATTATTTCCTCAAAAAATGTTTAGTCATAGAAGTTTTGTTGGAGGCCTGATTTACACACTGATTACTCTAAGAACAACAATATTACTAATTAGACAGGATATAAGTAATCCAGACAATGACATAGTGCAGCATGGAGACACAAGCATGATTTGAAAATAAAAAAACAGATTTAACTAATGATTAGTATAACTAGTTGTAGTCCAGTTATAATAATTGAGTGACCAGAGGAGCCATAACTGACTTAATGAGCTACCTGCAGTTTCATTATACTGGCCATGCACACTTATGCATGGCTTAATCTTTGAGACAAGCATATGTTACTGGCTTCCCTGGTGGCTCAGTTGGTAAAGAATCCATCTGCAATGCCGGAGACCTGGGTTTGATCCCTGGAAAGGGAAGATCCCCTGGAGGAGGGCGTTGCAACCCACTCCAGAATTCTAGCCTAAAGAATCCCCATGGACAGAGGAACCTGGCATGCTGCAGTCCCTGGGGTCACAAAGAGTCGGATATGACTGGGCAACTAAGCACACACAGATATTACTGGCAAGATCAACCAGGTAGAAAGAAAAAGATAAATGTTCCAAAAGGCATAATCTACCAAACTATTTATTGCAAGTCATAGTTAATTGAAGGAGAAGTTTTCTTTTTTCTTACACCTGGAAAACGCAAATTTAAACCAGTAATCCTTTGAGATAGAGACTATAAAAATTGCAACAATATTTACCAGTTTTCTCAGTTCTATATAACTAATAAGTGTGTTATTCACTTGACAACACTTCCCTTGTAGTTTAACATACCAAATGAACCTGATTAGTTTAATATCTCCATTTAGGGTTCCTCAGGGGCCCATTTGAAGCACCCCAAAAGCTGGAGGTCAAAGGAACTTTATTATAATTTGATTTTGGAAGGCTTGTCAAAGAAACACAAAGTAATATTTTATTATTTTTATTTATTTTTAAAATAAAAATTTATTTATTTTAATTAGAGGTTAATTACTTTACAATATTGTATTGGTTTTTCCATACATCAACATGAATCCTCCATAGGTATACACGTGTTCCCCATCCTGAACCGCCCTCCCTCCTCCCTCCCCATACCATCCCTCTGGGTCGTCTCAGTGCACCAGCCCCAAGCACCCTGTATCATGCATCAAAATTGGACTGGCGATTCATTTCATATATGATATTATACATGTTTCAATGCCATTCTCCCAAATCATCCCACCCTCTCCCTCTCCCACAGAGCCCAAAAGACTGTTCTATACATCTGTGTCTCTTTTGCTGTCTCACATACAGGGTTATCATTACCATCTTTCTAAATTACATATATATGTGTTAGTTTACTGTATTGGTGTTTTTCTTTCTGGCTTATTTCACTCTGTATAATCGGCTCCAGTTTCATCCACCTCATTAGAACTGATTCAAATGTATTCTTTTTAATGGCTGAGTAATACTCCATTGTGTATATGTACCACAGCTTTCTTATCCATTCATCTGCTGATGGACATCTAGGTTGCTTCCATGTCCTGGCTATTATAAACAGTGCTGCGATGAACATTGGGGTACACGTGTCTCTTTCAATTCTGGTTTCCTCGGTGTGTATGCCCAGCAGTGGGATTGCTGGGTCATAAGGCAGTTCTATTTCCAGTTTCTTAAGGGATCTCCACACTGTTCTCCATAGTGGCTGTACTGGCTTGCATTCCCACCAACAGGGTAAGAAGGTTCCCTTTTCTCCACACCCTCTCCAGCATTTATTGCTTGTAGACTTTTGGATAGCAGCCATTCTGACTGGTGTGAAATGGTACCTCATTGTGGTTTTGTTTTGCATTTCTCTGATAATGAGTGATGTTGAGCATCTTTCCATGTGTTTGTTAGCCATCTGTATGTCTTCCTTGGAGAAATGCCTATTTAGTTCTTTGGCCTATTTTTTATGATTGGGTCATTTATTTTTCTGGAATTGAGCTGCAGTAGTTGCTTGTATATTTTTGAGATTAGTTGTTTGTCAGTTGCTTCATTTGTTATTATTTTCTCCCATTCCGAAGGCTGTCTTTTCACCTTGCTTATAGTTTCCTTTGTTGTGCAGAAGCTTTTAAGTTTAATTAGGTCCCATTTGTTTATTTTTGCTGTTATTTCCAATATTCTGCGAGGTGGGTCATAGAGGATCCTTCTGTGATGTATGTCGGAGAGTGTTTTGCCTATGTTCTCCTCTAGGAGTTTTATAGTTTCTGGTCTTAAGTTTAGATCTTTAATCCAAGTTGAGTTTATTTTTGTGTATGGTGTTAGAAAGTGTTCTAGTTTCATTCTTTTACAAGTGGTTGACCAGTTTTCCCAGCACCACTTGTTAAAGAGATTGTCTTTTCTCCATTTTATATTCTTGCCTCCTTTGTCAAAGATAAGGTGTCCATACGTGCATGGATTTATCTCTGGGCTTTCTATTTTGTTCCATTGATCTATATGACTGTGGCTTTGTAGTAGAGCCTGAAGTCAGGCAGGTTGATTCCTCCAGTTCCATTTTTCTTTCTCAAGATTGTTTTGGCTACTCGAGGTTTTTTGTATTTCCATACAAATTGTGAAATTATTTGTTCTAGCTCTGAAAAATGCCGTTGGTAGCTTGATAGGGATTCCGTTGAATCTATAAATTGCTTTGGGTAGTATACTCATTTTTACTATATTGATTCTTCTGATCCATGAACATGGTATATTTCTCCATCTGTTAGTGTCCTCTTTGATTTCATTCACAAGTGTTTTATAGTTTTCTATATACAGGTCTTTAGTTTCTTTAGGTAGATATATTCCTAAGTATTTTATTCTTTTCGTTGCAAAAAAAAAAATATAACTGAACCATGGGTCACTGTGAAACTTAGCCAAAGCAAAAATAGATTTTGAAGACAAATACAGGTTGAATAAACTTGAACACTGTTATCAAAAGGCAGTTTGACATCTTCAGAAAATTTGTTTTAAGAGAGAGAAAAGACAAATGTATGTTTTACATTAGCTTAAAGTTTCATTTACTCAATTAAACTTGTTTTAAACCTTAGTCAATCCTGACTAACCCTATACAAAACACTTTTATCACTTATTACCACAATTTTAACTTTTAAGTTGCAGAATATCTGGAGGGATCCTATAACATATATTTCTAAAAGTTTCTTTACATTTAATTGGGCCTCCATCCTCTTGGGAGTTTAGCACTTAGCTTGCTGATATGTTACAGAGTGTATATTGAGGCTCAAGATCTAGTGGAAATTAATTAGTCCACCATCCTGGATCTATTTGCTTATGTTCAGCCTATGTAATGTCCTTGGGTTATATCATTCTTTCAAAGATTGTGCCCTGCCCCATTTTGTTCTGTTTCATTCCCTGCCCCCCCCCATAAGATTTTATTCCCATATTCTTATGGGAAGCAGAGTGGTGAAGCTCTGCCTTCTGTAATTGCTCCAAGGCTGAGTAGAGCATCTACCCTGCCTGTCAGGGAGCAAAAGTCTCAAAATACCTGGTCTAGGGGCCCCAGGGGCAGGAGAGCTCCTTGTTTTAATCTGTATGGGCTGGAATCTTTACACAGTCATCATTTTGATATGGAACTGCTTCAACTGCTTCCACAGACTTCCTGTGAATCTCCTTGGTAATGAAGCCCTTTCTGTACAGCATCAAAGTATGAAAGTATATATAAATGACAAAATACTTCAAAGTCATGGTTAATTAAACCTGATCAACCAACAAAAGGACTTGGATAATACTTACCCCTTAACCAAAGTAACCAGATATCTCAAAAGTGAATACACATTACTTAAAGGCAAAACAGCACAGGCAGGTGTGGCTCAGTCTCTTGTGGGGTGCACTGCTCCTTTCCCTGAGTTTTGGTGCACACAAGGTTTTGTTTGTGTACTCAAAGCAACTCTGGAGGGTGTGGGGTTTGATTTTAAGCTCAGTTGAGCCCCTCCTACCATCTTGCTGCGGCTTCTCCTTCGCCCTTGGACATGGGCATGCTCAAAATCCTTCAAGCTAGGCTTCAACAGTACATGAACTGAGAAATTCCAGATGTACAAGCTGGGTTTAGAAAAGGCAGAGGAATCAGAGATAAAAAATCAAAGAGGAACCAAAGATAAAAAATTCTTTTTTTGTTTGTTTTTTTGTTTTTACTGATGTCAGTTTTATGGAATACCAGACCACCTTACCTGCCTCCTGAGAAATCTGTATGCAGGTAAAGAAGCAACAGTTAGAACTGAACAAGGAACAACAGACCAGTTCCAAATTGAGAAAAGAGTACTTCAAGGCTGTATATTGTCACCCTACTTGTTTAACTTATATGCAGAGTTCATCATGTGAAATGCTGGCCTGGATGAAGCACAAGCTGGAATCAAGATTGCCAGGAGAAATATCAATAACCTCATATATGCAGATACCACTCTAATGGCAGAAAATGATGAGGAACTAAAGAGCCTCTTGATGAAGGTGAAAGAGGAGAGTGAAAAAGCTGGCTTAAAACTCAGCATTCAAAAAACTAAGATTATGGCATCTGTTCCCATCACTTCATGGCAAATAGAAGAGGAAAAAGTAGAAACAGTGAAAGATTTTATTTTCTTGGGCTCCAAAATCACTGCAGATGGTGACTGCAGCCATGAAATTAAAAGACACTTGCTCCTTGGAAGAAAAGCTATGACCAACCTAGACAGAATATTAAAAAGCAGAGACATCACTTTGCCAACAAAATTCCATCTAGTCAAAGCTATAGTTTTTCAGTAGTCATGGATGTGAGAGTTGAACCATAAAGAAAGCTGAGTGCCAAAGAACTGATGCTTTTGAACTGTGGTGTTGGAGAAGGACTCTTGAGAGTCCCTTGGACTGCAAGGAGATAAAACCAGTCAATCCTAAAGGAAATTAACCCTGAATATTCATTGGAAGGACTGATGCTGAAGCTGAAACTCCAATACTTTGGCCACCTGATGGGAAGAACTGACCCATTGGAAAAAGCCTTGATGCTGGGAAAGATTGAAGAAAGGAAGAGAAGGGGACAGCAGAGAGTTGGATGGCATCACTGACTCAATGCACATAAGTTTGAATAAGCTCTGGGCATTGGTGATGGACAGGGAATTCTGGTGTGCTGCAGTCCACGGGGTCACAAAAAGTCAGACACGAGTGAGGGACTGAACTGACTGACTTACTGAAAGGGTTTTTGGAGCCACCCTTGTGGTCCTGTAAAGACTACATTTGTAAACCGAGGACAGTTTTGTTTTTCCCTCCGTCCCAAAATAACTGGGTGGCCTCCCCAACAAGGACTGACACATATATCCACTCATGTTGAAAAACGTCACTCCTCCTCCTCCAGCCTAAAGGAGAAGGCCTCTGTAGGCGGCCCAGAGGAAACACTCAGGCTCCCACAAATCAATCTGGACCAAGGGGAAAAGAGGCAAAGGAAACAAGAGAGATAGGGAAGACAGACTGAGGAATCCACCCTGTAATTCAACTGGCCTGGTTACCAGCTTAAGGGAGGAAGAGGAAAGGAGAATCCTTACCCACTTGGGTGGCAGCTTCTGGGGCACAGTGAGCTGTGGGCCTATGGACACACCAGAGAGTAATCCTGGCCAGAGTTCCTCAATTGTTTCCACAGCCACTGGCCTGTTCACAGATTGTTCAAGGAGAAAGAGATGAGAAAACTCTAGAGGAAAGCTTAGAAGAAGCAGTTAGTACCAGATGTCTGCATATTACCAAAGTAACCAGAATAAACCAAAACCTAACCAGCCGGAAAGTCACATTAACATGACTTACCAGTCCCATTAGATCAATGACCTTTCTCCAAAGCTCCTTGTAAACAGAGTTTCTCTTCACAGGGAAAACACCCCCAATTGGAGCCAAACCCCACCCCCCCTCAGATGGGAGCTGAGGCTCTCCCCAGATTGGACAAGGTCCAAAAGGCCCCAGTGGGACCCTGATGTCAAGCTGTTCTGGGGAAAAAGGCTCTTTGAGTGCTTCATTTACAAAGGAGAGTAGTATCTATTAGAGAGTCAATCAACTTATTCCCCAGTGTCAGTTACCCCAGGGTCCTGTAGGGGAAATTAGAGTTGGACATCTCAAGTCCAATGGAACCCCTGGGTCTGTTCATTATCAGAATGTTCCTCTCCTTTGTAAAGCACTTCTGACTGCCAGATTGTTTAACTGTGAGCCATTCAGGGGTCACTGCTCTTCTGATCTTAACAAACTAATATGCACCCCAAAGATCTTTCCTTCAGGATAAATGAAATATTTCCCATTTTAATAAGTTTTATAACACCAAAACACAAAAGATGCAGACAGATTCTAACAAAAGCAGCACAATTTCAGCACTGATTCACAGATGAACCAATTCCCCCAATCAGGTAAATAAGTTTACCCTACAAAACAAATGAATTAATTCCAGCTAGGCTACCCAACTCCAGAAAAACTAGCTCCCCAGTGAACTGGTTCAAACAGAGCCAATTCCCAAATCAGGTAAATAAATTTACCCTACAAAACAACTGAGCTAATTCCAACTAAGGTGAGCTTGCCCCACAAGAACTAGTTCCCAAATGAACCGGTTCAGGGCAGAGCCCAAAAACACTTCCCTTCTCCAACAGTGTACCCCAACCAAATTGGCTTGTCCCATAAAGGAAAAGCCCAAATTGAGGGGAAAATATGTTGCCGGTGTGCACACCAAGAGAGAGTTACCCTCCAAAACTGAGCCTGTCAACTCACAAAAGGGCACACAAAACAAGCAAACCAGCTGAACCAGCTATCAAACTGGGTAGACTTACCCTACAAATCGGGCTTCCCTGGTAGCTCAGACAGTAAAGAATTTATCTGCAATGAAGGAGACCTGGGTTCAATCCCTGGGTTGGGAAGATCCCCTGGAGGAGGGCATGGCAACCCACTCCAGTATTCTTGTCTGGAGAATCCCCATGGACAGAGGAGGCTGGTGGGCTACAGTCCATGCGGTTGCAAAGAATCAGACATGACTGGGTAACTAAGCACAGCACAGCACAGTACCCTACAAATGAAATTGAGTCTATTGAATCATAAAAGTTTGTTGGTTCCTTGTCTCAACTGCCAAATGCTGGGGGCAGCCAGTGCTGCTTCAGTGAATCTTGAAGCAAAGAACCTCAGGACGAATGATCCCAGCAGCTGCTAGGATCTTGCCCCAATAATCCCTGTTCAGGGCCGGCTAGCCATGAGCACAAGGCTCCTAACTGGCTAGGCCAAATTGTTACGGAGTTCAAACTCACTCCATTTGTTGTACAACAGGCTAATGAGTCCCCAAGAGGAGGTGTTGAGGCAAGGAAGAGACTTAAATGGTGGAGCTAGCTGACTGAGAAGATGGCAGACTAGCACCTCAAAGTAACCATCTTGCCAGTGCCTGGTTGCCAGGTTCTTTTATGAATCAGAGATGGGGGGGGTGGGCAGGGGAGGTGAGGAAACAAAGTAAAAAGACTATTCATTTCTTGCAAATGTCCCCTAGAAAGGCAAGGCTCAGGCAGGGGAATGTGTTAGTTTTACTTCCTTATAGTCCTTCACAGGTGGGTGGCTCAGGTTATCTCCTTGAGGCAGGCCATTATGTATGTTTATAATAACAAAAAAGGGTTAAAGTCACAGAAGTAGATCTGGTGTAAATTAAAAATTAACCCTTCTTGGTTACAAACCCACCTGCCAATGCAGGAGACCCTGGTTCGAGACCTGGGTGGAGATCTCCTGGAGGAGGTCAAGGCAACCCACTCCAATATTCTTGCCTGTAGAATCCCATGGACAGAGAAACCTGGTGGGCTATAGTCTCTGAGGTCACAGAGAGTTGGACACAACTGAAGCCACTTAGTATGCATGCACGCACAGGGCACTCAAGATAACTGAAGAGTAGGGGCTTCCCTGGTGACTCAGACGGTAAAGAATCTGCCTGCAATGCAGGAGACCTGGGTTCAGTCCCTGAGTTGAGAAGATCCCGAGGAGAAGGGAATGGCAACCCATTCCAATATTTGTGCCTGGAAAAGTCCATGGACAGAGGAACCTGGTATGCAAAGAGTCAGACACAACTGAGCGACTAACACTTTCAGGGTATGGAAGGAAGGAATGAGGCTTGAGAGGTAGTGAGAGCTCAGATAATGCATCTCATTATATGAAAACTTTAGGGGATTAAACTTTATGTGCAATAGAGAATGACATCAGTTTGTAAGTTATGAATCTGGTAGCACTGAGGAAGATTGACAAGAGCTGCCCAGGCTGCACAGAACTGTATAGGAGGCTATTGCAGTAGTTTAGTTGGAAAACAGTGACTTGAAGAAAGGTAGTAGCAATGAATATGAACATGAAGGAATGCACTTGAGTGATATTTAGATATGAGTAGTGGCCACAGGCCAGGAAAAGGTCAGTTTTCATTCCAATCCAAAAGAAAGACAATGCCAAAGAATGATCAAAGAAGGACTGATGCTGAAGCTGAAATGCCAATATTTTGGCCACCTGATGTGAAGAACTGACTTATTTAAAAAAAAAAACCCTGTTTCTGGGAAAGATTGAAGGTGGGAGGAGAAGGGGATGACAGAGAATAAGACGGTTGGATGGCATCACCAACTCAATGCACATGAGTTTGAGTAAACTCCAGAAGTTGGTGATGGACAGGGAAGCCTGGTGTGCTGCAGTCCATGGGGTCACAAAGAGCTGGACACAACTGAGCAACTGAACTGAACTGAAAGAATGTTCAAACTACCACACAATTGCACTCATCTCACATGCTAGCAAAGTAATTCTCAAAATTTTTCAAGCCAGGCTTCAACAGTATGTGAACCATGAACTTCCAGATGTTCAAGCTGGATTTGGAAAAGGCAGAGGAACCAGAGATCAAATTGCCAACATCCACTGGATCATCGAGAAAGCAAAAGAATTCCAGAAAAAAACATCTATCTCTGCTTTATTGACTACACCAAAGGCTTTGACTGTGTGGATCACAACAAATTGTGGGAAATTCTGAAAGAGATAGGAATACCAGACCAGCTGACCTGCCTCCTGAGAAAGCTGTATGCAGGTCAAAAAGCAATAGTTAGAACTGGACATGGAACCACAGACTGGTTCAAAATTGGGAAAGGAGTACGTCAAGGCTGGATATTGCCACCCTGCTTATTTAACTTCTATGCAGAGTACATCATGAGAAACATTGGGCTGGATGAAGCACAAGCTGGAATCAAGATTGCCAGGAGAAATATCAATAACCTCAGATATGCAGATGACACCACTCTTATGGCAGAAAGCAAAGAAGAACTAAAGAGTTTCTTGATAAAAGTGAAAGAGGAGAGTGAAAAAGTTGGCTCAAAACATTCAGAAAACTAAGATCATGACATCCGGTCCCATCACTTCATGGCAAAGAGATGGGGGAACAATGGAAATAGTGACAGACTTTATTTTTGGGGGCTCTCAAATCACTGCAGATGGTGATTGCAGCCATGAAATCAAAAGACGTTTGCTCCTTGGAAGAAAAGCTGTGACCAACCTAGGCAGCATATTAAAAAGCAGAGACATTACTTTGCCAACAAAGGTCCATCTAGTCAAAGCTATGGTTTTTCCATTAGTCATGCATGGATGTGAGAGTTGGACTATAAAGAAAGCTGAGTGCCAAAGAATTGATGTTTTTGAATTGTGGTGTTGGAGAAGACTCTTGGGAGTCCCTTGGACTGCAAGGTGATCCAATCTGTCCATCCTAAAGGAAATTAACTCTGAATATTCATTGGAAGGACTGATGCTGAAGTTGAAACTCCAATATTTTGGTCACCTAATGTGAAGAACTGTCTCAGTGGAAAAGATGCTAGGAAAGATTGAAGGCAGGAGAAGGGGATGACAGAGGATGAGATAGTTGGACAGCATCACCAACTCAATGGACTTGAGTTTGAGCATGGTCTGGGAGTTGGTGAAGGACAGGGAAGCCTGGTATGCTGCAGTCTATGGGGTTGCAAAGAGTCAGACAGGACTGAGTGACTGAAGTGACTGACTGATATTTAGAAGGTTGAACAAAAAAATCATTTAGATATGGAAGGGTGAGAGAAGTAAAAAGAATAATGGATGACTCACAAATCATGGTGCCAATAACTGGGGTGGAAGGAAGAAGAGACATAAGCAGAAGAAAGATAAGCAGTTTGGACATGAGTTTGAGGGATATGTAGTCAAGTTCATATCTTTTAAGAAGCTGGGTAAAAGAGATAGGATTTCAGGAAATAGCACCATAGATAAAAGAATTTTCATGTCATCAGCATCGTGATACTTGAGATAAGAAGGTTTCTGGGATTGGAAAATGACCCTAGCACTCTTCTGCCTTCTGTGCTCCACTGTTACTCTGATTTTAGCCCCTGGAGATTGACTTCCTTTATTTTCTTGCAATGTCAGCTATTCATATATAAGGAAACTGGTTGTAGCTTATCCATCATATTAGTTTATGAAGCAAGAAAGTATTTCAGAATACAGTCAACTGCACTGTCAGAAGTATTTTACTGTATTGCTCTTAAAATTAAAAACAATTGGTTAAACCTTTTGGTTTAGATGGCATTTATGAAATACCTATAGCCACAGCATCATACTTAATGGTGAAAGACTAAACGTCTTCTCTTATGGTCAAGAACAAGACAAGGATGTCTGCTCTCATCATTACCATTCAACATTGCACTGGAAATTCTAGACAGTGCAATAAAAATAATAAACCAATAAAACAAATCAAATGAACAAAGCCCAAGAAATAATAGGCATCCATATTGACAGGAGAGGAAAAATAATCAAAATTGTCCTTCTTTGCAAATGATATGCTCATATATGTTGAAAATCCTATGATTTCTACAAAGAATATTAGAAAAAAAAAGTGAGTTTGGCCAGGTTGCAGGATACCAGATTAATGTACAAAAACCAACTAAATTTCTATATCCTAGTAATGAGCAATTTTAAAAAAATTAAAAATTTACAGTTACAATGTCATAAAATATGAAGAATTTAGGTATAAATCTAACAAAGCATATGAATGACTTGTGCAATGAAAGCTAATAAACATCATTGAGAAAAATTAGAGACCTAAATAGAGAGATATATTGTGTTCATGGGATGAAAGTATTATTAAGGTGTCAATTCTCAGAATAGACAACTTAGAAATTAACCCCACACTTACAGTCAATTAATCTTTGATAAAGAAGGCAAGAATATACAAGGGAGAGTCTCTTCAGCAAGTGGAGTTGGAAAAGTTGGACAGTCACATATAAATCAGTGAAGTTAGAACATGCCCTCACAGCACAATAAAAAATAAACTCAAATGGCTTAAAGACTTGAATATAAGATATGATACCATAAAACTCCTAGAAGAGAACATAGGCAAAACATTCTGATATAAATCACAGCAATATTTTCTTAGATCAGTCTCCAAAGGCAAAAGAATTAAAAGCAAAAATAAACTAATGAGGTCTAATCAAACTTAAAATACTGCATAGCAAAGGAAACCATAAACAAAATGAAAAGAGAACCTATAGATTGGGAGTAAATATTTGCAAATGATGAAAATGACAGGAGCTTAATTTTTAAAATATACAAACAGCTCATACAAATCAATATCAAAAAATTAACAACTCAATAAAAAAATAGGCAGAAGACCTAAACAGACATTTCCCCAAAGACAATATACTGATGGCCAACAGGAACATGAAAAGTTGGTCAATATCATTGTTGCCCAAGAAAACAAAATCTGTCACTGCTTCCACTTTTTCCCCATCTAGTTGCCATGAAGTGATGGGACTGGATACCATGATGTTCATTTTTTGAATGTTGAATTTCAAGCAAACATTTTCACTCTCCTCTTTCACCCTCATCAAGAAATTCTAGTTCCTCTTTGCTTTCTGCCATTAGAGTGGTTTCATCTGCATATGTGCAATTGTTGATATCTCTCCCGGCAATCTTGATTCAAGCTTGTGATTCATCCAGCTTGGCATTTTGCATGATGTACTCTGTGTATAAGTTAAATAAGCACAGTGACAATATACAGCCTTGTCATACTCTTTTCCCAATTTTGAACCAGTCCGTTGTTCAAAACCATGTTCCATGTCTATGGTTTTAGCTGTTGCTTCTTGACCTGTACCCAGGTTTCTCAGGAGGCAGGTAAGGTGGACTGGTATTTCCATCTCTTGAAGAATTTTTCAGTTTGTTGTGGTCCATCACCTCCACTAGTTTTGTTCCTAGTTCAGTTCAGTTCAGTCGCTCAGTTGTGCCTGACTCTTTGCGACCCCATGAATCGCAGCACGCCAGGCCTCCCTGTCCATCTTCAACTCCCGGAGTTCACTCAAACTCATGCCCATCGAGTCGGTGATGCCATCCAGCCATCTCATCCTCTGTCGTCCCCTTTTCCTCCTGCCCCCAATCCCTACCAGCATCAGAGTCTTTTCCAATGAGTCAACTCTTCGCATGAGGTGGCCAAAATAGTGGAGTTTCGGCTTTAGCATCATTCCTTCCAAAGAACACCCAAGACTGATCTCCTTTAGAATGGCTAAGACCCACTTGACTTCACACTCCAGGATGTCTGCTTCTCGGTGAGTGATTGTGGGTCATGACCCACAATCGTGGGTCATTAATGACCCAGTGATATCTGGGTCATTAAGACCTTTTTCGTAAGCCCTTCTGTGTATTCTTGCCACCTCTTCTTAGTATCTTCTGCTTCTGTTAGGTTCTTACCATTTTTGTAGTTTATTGTGCCCATCCTTGCATGAAATGTTTCCTTGATATCTCCAATTTTCTTGACGAGATCTCTAGTCTTTCTCACTCTATTTTTCCCCTCTATTTCTTTGTACTATTCATTCAAGATGGCCTTCTTATCTCTCCTTAGTATTCTCTGGAACCCTGCATTCAGCTGGATATATCTTTCCTTTTCTCCTTTGCCTTTCACTTATCTTCTTTTTTCAACTATTTGTAAGGCCTCCTCAGACAACCACTTGGCCCTCTTACATTTCTTTGTCTTGGAGATGCTTTTGCTCACCACTTTCTGTACAATTGTTAGAAACTTCCATCTACAGTTCTTCAGGCACTCTGTCTACCAGATCTAATCCTTTGAATCTATTTTTCACCTCTGCTGTATAATCATAAGGGATTTGAGTTAGGTCATATCTGATTGGCCTAGCAATTTCCCGTACTTTCTTCAATTTAAGCCTGAGTTTTCCAATACAGGGATTCCTTGGTGGCTCAGAGGGTAAAGCATCTGCCTGCAATGCAAGAGACCCAGGTTCTATCCCTGAGTTGGGAAGATCTCCTGGAGAAAGAAATGGCAACCCACTCCAGTACTCTTGCCTAGAAAATTCCAAGGATGGAAGCGCCTGTTGGGCTACGGTCCATGGAGTCGCAAAGAGTCGGACACGACTGAGCAACTTCACTTGTTTGCAATACAGAGGCTGATGGTCTGAGCCATAGGCAGCTCCAGGTCTTGTTTTTGCTGACTGTATAGAGCTTCTCCATCTTCAGCTGCAAAGAATATAATCAATCTGATTTTGGTATCGACTATCTGGTGATGTCCATGTGTAGGGATGCTTCTTGTGTTGTTGGAAGAGGGTGTTTGCTATGACGAGTGTGTTCTCTTGGGAAAACTCTGTTAGCCTTTGCCCTGCTTCATTTTGAACTTAAAAGCCAAACTTGCCTATTACTTCAGGTATCTCTTACTTTCTACTTTTGCATTCCAATCTCTGAGGATGAAAAGGACATCTTTTTTTTTTTGGTGCTAATTCTAGAAAGTCTTGTAGGTCTTTACAGAACCAGTCAACTTCAGTTTCTTTGGCATCAGTGGTTGGGGCATAAACTTGGATTACTGTGATGTTTAGTGGTTTCCCTTAGAAACAAACCAAGATTATTCTATTGTTTTAGAGATTGCACCCAAGTACTGCATTCTGGACTCTTGTTGACTATGAGGGCTACGTCATTTCTTCTAAGAGATTCTTGCCCACAGTAGTAGATATAATGGTCATATGAATTAAATTCACCATTCCTGTTCATTTTAGTTCACTGATTCCTAAAATGTTGATGTTCACTCTTGCCACCTCCTGCTTGACCACGTCCAATTTACCTTCATTCGTGGACCTAACATTCCAGGTTCTTAGCAATATTGTTCTTTCCAGCATCGGACTTTACTGTCCCCAGCATACACATCCACAACTGAGCGTCTTTTCCACTTTGGCTCAGCCTCTTCATTCTTTCTGGAGCTATTTCTCTACTCTTCCCCAGTAGTATATTGGACACCTACCGGCCTGGGGTGCTCATCTTCCAGTGTCATATCTTTTTGCCCTTTCATTGTGTTCATGGGGGTCTTGAGGCAAGAATAATAAGGTGGTTTGCCATTCCCTTCTCCAGTGGAGCAGCTGAGACATTCATACACTTCTTTCCAGAATGCGAAACGATACAACCACTTTGGAAATATTTCTGCAGTTTCTTTGAAAGTTAATCTTGCTCCTACCATATAACTCTAACAGACCTACCAATGCCAAACAAACCACTCTGAGGTATGTATCCAAGTAACTAAAATATATGTTCACTCAAAGAATTGTAGCAAATGTTAATAGTAACTTTGTAATAGCCAAAAAGCCAAAAATTGGAAAAAAAAAAAAAACCCAAAATGTTCATTAACAAGTGAATGCATAAACAAATTGTGGTATTTAACATAAAATGGAATTTTACTTAGCAATAAAAATAAACTATTGATACATGCTACAGTGTGAATGGATCTTAAATAATTATGCTGTGTGAAAGAAGCTAGACAAAATAAGTACATGATGTATGATTCTATTTATATAAAATTCAAACTATTCTGTAGTGACAGAAAGCAGATCAATGTTTGGGGACTGGGATGGGGGAGTGATGGAAAGAAAGAGTTACAAAGGAATGAGGAAACTTTGAGGGGAAGTGAATATGTTCAATATCTTCACCATGATGATAATTTCCCAGGTATTTACATATGTCAAAGCTTTTATCAAATACTTAAATATGTGCATTTAATTGTTTGTCAATAAAGCTTAAAACAATTGATTTTAACAAGATGTACTTTAAAAAATGTACTTTAACAAGATGTACTTTAGACAAAGTCCTAAAGGCTAGCTACTTGGAACTCAGACTTACAAATTTGTATCAACCTTTACTTTATCTTACCTTTCCAAACTCAGAAAAACTTTTATGAATGCACTACTCAGCTTTATAGATGGATGCTCTCACCCCAGTAATTCTGCCTCTGTGAATGAGTTTTCCCTAGTTACTTCTTTATCTCTGTCCCTATGAATCTAGAATCACTTAAGAAGTTTTTGGGAGTGCTTTTTCATTTACTTTTTGGACAATATCAGAAAAATCAAGTGAATTACTATATAAGATGGATGCAGGTATAAATTACAGGATCTTTTAATTTTCAATGATAACATCAGAAAACCAAGTGGAAACTGGTTTAAATGCTGCAGATAAGATGTATGGCAAAGCCATTACAATATTGTAAAGTAATTATCCTCCAATTAATATAAATAAATTATTTTTTTAATATGACTAGAGGTGCATGAATTTAATGACTCCTTTTATGAACACAATATATGGCCCATTCTTACTCTTAGGGGCTCACTCTCAATTGGTCTATTTTAATCCTTCTTTTTAAATTTATCATTGTTATCTTTTTTACTTTACAATATTGTATTGGTTTTGCCACAAACCAACATGAATCCGCCACGGGTGTACATGTGTTCCCAATCCCGACCCCCCCTTCCACCTCCCCCCGACACCATCCCTCCGGGTCATCCCAGTGCACCAGCCCCAAACATCCTTCCAGTTTATTTTAAAGCTGACATCATATCGACTCTGCTCTGAGTATTATAATGACTTTTCGCCAAAAGTAATACAATCTTGCTGTGGTTGGAACATCAGAAAAATGTTCTAATAAAGAAAGTGGTTGACCAGCAGAGATGTCAGAGGGCTCACTGACAGAGTCCTTTCCTGCCTCAAGTTTTGAGGATTCTAGGCACTCTTATACTATGTGGGCCCTTAACCTGGAGTCTGATCACTCTTGAAAATGCAGACGAAATTGTGTGTATACATGAAGTTTTCTGGAGAGAAGGTTCAAACTTTTCATCACTTTGCTCCCTTCATGTGTAAGATATGCCTGTTCATACTCTCTTCCATGTCTAAACAATTTGCCAGCTTATCTTTTTTTGAACATAAGGAAAGAGAGGGAGAGAAAGTAAAGGGGAAGGGGTGAAGTCTTCCTATTTGAAAACATAGCAGCTGTCTCACTTTACTTAAAATCAGCATGCCTGGGTCTGGTTCTGATTCTGCCATGTATTGTGTCTATGACTTTAGTCAAGTGTCCTTCCCATCTTGGCCTGTTTAACTGTCCCTTCAAATTAAGAGGTTCGATTAGGTGGATGCTAAGACGTCTCGCTTCCAGTTCCAGGCTCCTAGGATTCTACGTACTAAGAAAGGATTTAATCCTGATTTCACTTTTCCTTTACCCAACTCTTTAGTGTTTCCTTCTTCTCTGTCAAGGTTCTGCATCAGGATGATCTATTTCTCCAGTTATATTGGCTTCTAACCTCAGTCAATACCATCGTTTTGCATGGCAAAGACAAAGTTTTAGTAATGACAAGGACTGCTTCCTTTCTCCCTGAGGCCACGGGATCTAGGGCATCTTCTCTCTTTTACATCCTGACAGAGAGTAAAACTTGGATCTCATGCTGGCATGTCCCACAGACGTATCTCAACTCCTTGTACTTGATCAATTAATTTAGCAAGTTGGGCTCACTCTTTTTATAGGACATCAGGCCAGTAAGAGCCCTTAGAAATCACATAGTCTATCATCCTCCCCACTGTCTTCTCTTTGTTTTCCATATATGCATGAGGATAAGGTGGCTTCCCAGGTGGCTCAGTGGTAAAGAATCTATCTACCTGCCCATGCAGGAGACATGGGTTCAATCCCTGGGTTGGGAAGACCTCTGGAGAAGGAAATGGCAACTCACTCCAGTATCCTTGCCTGGGAAATCCCATGGACAGAGGAGCTTGGTGGGTTACAGTCCATGAAGTTGCAAAAGAGTTGGAAATGACTGAGCGAATAAACAACAGCAAATGAGGACAAGAGGAGAGAAGGGACTGGCATAAAGCTACACGGAGGATTCACAGATCAGGATTAAAGCCAGGGGGGCTCTGATACCATTCAGTGCTACTCAGCACCTGTTGTAACTCATGTTGCCAGGCATAATGCTTTATTTTATCTGACTATTCATTCTTCTTTTTATTATTAAAAACAATCACAGACCCATATTGTGTGCCAAACACTGCTTGGTGCTGGGGAAAATGCTGACAGGAGCAAGCCATCTCTGTCCTAAGGTGCCCCAGACTGTAGACTAGGGGTTGATTTTTGTAGTACCGATTTGGGCTTAGTGCAACAGAACAAGTTGATTATCATCATTACCATTATCCCCACCTCCAGGCATCCACCCACCTACACTTAGCTAAGGTCTAAAATGCTTTGAAACAGAGGCAACATACAGCATTTAACACCATTTCATTGATTCACATGAATGCACAAGCATTCAGTGAGCCCCTGCTGATTCGATCCTAGTAAAGATGGAATTAATCATCAAAAGAGAAAGCTCAAGTTCCTACTGAGTAGTTCTGTGCATGCTTACTATGAAAGGTAATCCTGTTTTAATCACAAACATCCTTTGTGATGGTCATTTTCATATTTCATTTGATTTTTTTGTGTAAACTAAGAGTACAAGAGTTATTATCCCTAGCTTACCAAGGCTCAAAGTGCCTAGGACACACTGCAGCTGAAGCTCCTGATTTATACTGTCTTATAATTCTCTACTTTTTTTTTTTTTTGATGAGACTCCCACATGTAACAGTTTGTTTTCTTCTGGAAAAGAAGAAATGGAAAAACAATGCATTAACTCAGAAACATAGATTTCTGCCCTAGCAGAAGGAGTCTTCCAGAAAAGCAGCTACTTCTTGGGGAGAAGATTCCAAGGAAAGAGTGACACACTAAGCAATGGGTACAAATAAAAAGGACCAAGGTTAGGAGATAAAGGAAGTAGGAAACACCTGGAAAAGTCCTGAGTTTGCAGTGTGCATCAGCCAAGGCCTGGTGGAAATAAGGGGCAAGCAAGTGCTGGAGAGCTGGTGGGAGTGCAAGTTCTAGAAAGGAAATGAAAGTGGTAAGAAGCAAGGGTCATGAGCCTTGATCAGCAGACAGTCCTGTGTGGCAAGGAAGTAAAGGCAGGGAGGAGCAGTTAAGTCAGCAAGAGCTGGACAGTGGAGTTATATCTTCTAGGGCTTTAACTTGCACAGGTTCAAATATGTCTCCTAGAAAAAGGCGGGGGACAAGACAAAGGGGAGGTGATTGATGTTGCCTGCTCATGAATCTACAGCTCAGAGTGCATGAGCAGCAGAGACATGATCCATGTGTAGTCTCAGTTGCTCTCAACTCCTAAAAACAGCTAATCTGTTATTAGATGGGAGAAACCCTGTCCAAGCATGACTTCGGTGGTTAAACTTCAGTGATTTGCCACCAGAATGGCTGTGTCTCCTGAAAGCAAGCCAGAGACATCATCTGCTGCTCTACTGGCCACAGTGATCTCTTCTAGTGTTGAGGGGCAAGCTGGCGGTGATGGAGTTACTGGTGCATGGTACATCAATTCTAAAGGAAATCAGTCCGGCATATTCATTGGAAGGACTGATGCTGTAGCTGAAGCTCTAATACTTTGGCCACCTCATGTGAAGAACTGACTCATTGGAAAAGACTCTGATGCTGGGAAAGATTGAAGGCAGAAGAGGAGATGACAGAGGATTTTGGATAGCATCACCAACTTGATGGACATGAGTTTGAGTAAGCTCCAGGAGCTGGTGATGGACAGGGAAGCCTGGCGTGCTGCAGTCCATGGGGTCACAAAGAGTCAGACACGACTGAGCAGCTGAACTGAACTGAGAATTTCTTTTGGTGTATATTCGCAGGCATGGGTTTGCCTGTCATATCCTTTGCCCATTTCCCTTGTGGAATTCTTGTCTTTTATTTACTTCTTGGAAGAGGTTTATTTTGCATCCTAGATACTGATTCTTCACTTTTAGACACTGCAAATATCTTTCTCATCCTCTTGTTAATTTGTCTATAATGGCCACTGCTGAAAATAAATCTTTAATTTTGGTGTAGTCAAATCCATTGCCTTTTCACCTTACTGTTCATGCTTTTGTAGGATTAGTTAATAAGTCTCCCAAATTGAGGCCTCAAAGATATTCTCTCTAGCTTGCTTTTAAAATCTTTATAGTTTAACTTTTCACCATTAATTATTTAAGTCATATGAAGTTCATTTTTGTATGTGGTGTAAAAAAGGTATACAAATTCCTATTTCTCCATGCAGTATGTAGTTTACTAATAATGCTTATTAGAAGATCTATCTTCCCCTCATGAATCATATACTAAGATCCCACATATACATGGATTTTTCTGGACTATTTTGTTCCACTGGATTAATTTTTAATCCTTGTGCCACTATGGCAACCTGTTTTATTACTAGGGTTTTGCAATAATTCTTTTTCCCTGCAGTTTCATTGAGAAATAATTGACATACAACATTTGTATAAGTTTAAAGTGAACAACATAACGAACATACATCATGAAATGATGACCACAGTAAATTTCGTGAACATCTGTCATCTCATGTAGACACAAAATTAAAGAAATAAAAAAAAATCATCTTTCCTTTAACTCTCAACAACTTTTATATATAACGTGTTAATTATCATGTTGTACCTTGCATGCCTAGTAATTTGTTTACAACTGGAGGTTTGTACCTTTAGACAGCCTTCATCCAACTCCCCTTCCACCCAAACTTCACCTCTGGTAGACACAAATCTGATCTCTTTTTATGTGAATTTGTTTGTTCATTTGTTTTTTAAGTATGATTGACCTACAATGCTATGTTAGTTCATGGTACACAACGTTCTTATTCGATATTTTTATATATTTCAAAATGATCACCACAATTAGTTTAGTTACCATGTGTCACCATACAAAGATATCACACAGTTATTGACTATATTACTCACACTGTACATTTTGTACTCATGACTCATTTATTTGTAACTCGATGTTTTTACCTCTTAATTTCCTTCATGTATATCTCTCATTCCTCCACCCCCTCCCCTTTGGCAACTACTTGCATATTCTCAGTATCTATGACTCTGTTTTTTTTGGTTATGTTTGTTCAGTTCATTTGTGTGTTTTTCAGATACCACATGTAAGTGAAATGATGTTATTTATCTTTCACTAACTTATTAATATTTCACTTAGCATAATGCCCTTTAGGTCCATCAGTGCTGCTGCAAATGGCACGATTTCATTCCTTTAATGGTTGAGTAGTATTCCATTATATATATATATATATATATATATATATATATATATATATATATATATATATCACACCTTATTTATTTATTCATCTTTTGATGGACACTTAGATTGCTTTCATACTTTGGCTATTGTAAATAGCATTGTTTTGAACATAGGGGTGCATATATCTTTTCTAATTAGTGTTTTGCTTTCTTCACTTAAAATGGGCTTTCAAAATAGGCATAGTGCCTCTGAATGTCAATTTGCATCTCAGCTTTCATTAATAGCCACCATTTTCAGCATCTTTTCTGGGATAGAGTGATGGGAAGTGCCTTTACAGCAATTTTGTATAGGAAGTATTCCCAATCTCAAAATCTGCCAGTTTAATGATATTCTCAGTGGGTTCTAGGAAACAAACTACTTTCTCTGCAAGCAACCAGTGGTTGTCAGTTAGTCCTGTTATTGGTATTGTTACCTCCAAAGTGCAGAATAAAGGCTTTTCTTTCTTTAGCTGTCTCTCTAAAAAATAGCAGCTGCTGCTCCATCTTATTTGAACATCTTGTATAAGTGCATGATAAAGCATTTCCCAAATTCTATGTGACATACAAGTAGAACGGTCCATTACCTTTCTGCTGAGAGTCTGCTGTTCTGATATGTTACTTGTGGAACTTTATAAATGTGTCTGAACCATCATGTGAGAAAATTACTATTTTCCGACCATGAACAAACTAAGTGTAAACTTAGTAACCTTGGAACTTTTTCCTTTAAATCCATTTAGGTCATGAGTCTTTCAAGGAAAACTTCTATTTGAGTATTCTTCATACCTATTGATTATTGTTATTATTCCTTCTTGTGCGATTATGTCTAGGATATGAGCAACAAAAGAAGCCTCAAAAGCAAACACTTTTGGGAAGGCAGTTTACTTGCAGAAAAGTTTTGCAAGACAGTCAAAGCTCTAAAAGGAGTAGACAGATGTGTAAAGGTGGAGGGGGGAGGTATAAACAAAAACTACAAAATTAACAAGGTGGTTACTGAGTTTACATTTAGTTTATGGTGGAAAATGATAATTTTCTCACATGATTACAGCCATAGAATATCTGTAGGGACCAGTATTCAGTATAAAAGAAGGGAATTTTTTTTGTCAGTTCAGTTCAGTTCAGTTCAGTCATTCCGTCGTGTCTGACTCTGCAACCCCATGAATCGCAGCACGCCAGGCCTCCCTGTCCAACACCAACTCCTGGAGTTCACTCAAACTTACATCCATCGAGTCAGTGATGCCATCCAGCCATCTCATCCTCTGTTGTCCCCTTCTCCTCCTGCCCCCAATCCCTCCCAGCATCAGAGTCTTTTCCAATGAGTCAACTCTTTGCATGAGGTAGCCAAAGTCCTGGAGTTTCAGCTTTAGCATCATTTTCTGTCAGTAGCTGACAGAAAAGTCTTAAGGATTGACTTATTTTGGAGGGAAGCTCTAACTAGATAGGGTGACTCTGGTTTTTATTAGTCTGTTTATCCCAGGATGTAAAATGTTTCCTCCCCCTCCTGACTGGAATGTGAGCCTATATTACTTATAATGACTTCAGAACTAGGTAGCATTCCTGCATCCTCATGAGCAATAGGAATTCCAGAGGAGGAAGAATATAAAAGGAGTTGATAGGAAAAAAAAAAAAAAACAAATAATAAAACAAGAAAACTTCCCTGAGCTGAAGAAAAATATAAGCCTTAATTGGAAAGAGCCTATCAGGCACGAAAAGCAAAGGAGAAAAGGAAAGATATAAGCATCTGAATGCAGAGTTCCAAAGAATAGCAAGAAGAGATAAGAAAGCCTTCTTCAGTGATCAATGCAAAGAAATAGAGGAAAACGACAGAATGGGAAAGACTAAAGATCTCTTCAAGAAAATTAGAGATACCAAGGGAACATTTCATGCAAAGATGGGCTCGATAAAGGACAGAAATGGTATGGACCTAACAGAAGCAGAAGATGTTAAGAAGAGGTGGCAAGAATACACAGAAGAACTGTACAAAAAATATCTTCACGACTCAGATAATCACGATGGTGTGATCACTCATCTAAAGCCAGACATCCTGGAATGTGAAGTCAAGTGGGCCTTAGAAAGCATCACTACGAACAAAGCTAGTGGAGATGATGGAATTCCAGTTGAGCTGTTTCAAATCCTGAAAGATGATGCTGTCAAAGTGCTGCACTCAATATGCCAGCAAATTTGGAAAACTCAGCAGTGGCCACAGGATGGGAAAAGGTCAGTTTTTATTCCAATCCCAAAGAAAGGCAATGCCAAAGAATGCTCAAAGTACTGTGCAATTGTACTCATCTCTGGCTCAGAAGGTAAAGCGTCTATCTACAGTGCGGGAGACCCAGGCTCGATCCCTGGTTTGGGAAGATCCCCTGGAGAAGGAAATGGCAATCCACTCCAGGACTATTGCCTGGAAAATCCCATGGACAGAGGAGTCTGGTAGGCTACAGTCCATGGGGTCGCAAAGAGTCAGACATGACTGAGCGACTTTACTTCACTTCACATGATAGTAAAGTAATGCTCAAAATTCTCCAAACCAGGCTTCAGCAATATGTGAATCATGAACTTCCTGATGTTCAAGCTGGTTTTAGAAAAGGCAGAGAAACCAGAGATCAAATTGCCAACAAGGAGATCCAACCAGTCCATTCTGAAAGAGATCAACCCTGGGATTTCTTTGGAAGGAATGATGCTAAAGCTGAAGCTCCAGTACTTTGGACACCTCATGCGAAGAGTTGACTCATTGGAAAAGACTCTGATGCTGGGAGGGATTGGGGGCAGGAGAAGGGGACGATCCAGGATGAGATGGCTGGATGGCATCATGGACTTGATGAACCTGAGTCTGAGTGAACTCCGGGAGTTGGTGATGGACAGGGAGGCCTGGCGTGCTGCCATTCATGGGGTTGCAAAGAGCCGGACACGACTGAGTGACTGAACTGAACTGAACTGAACTGAAATTGCCAAAATCCACTGGATCATGGAAAAAGCAAGAGAATTCCAGGAAAACATCTATTTCTGCTTTATTGACTATGCCAAAGCCTTTGACTGTGTGGATCACAATAAACTGTGAAAAATTCTGAGAGAGATGGGAATACCAGACCACCTGACCTGCCTCTTGAGAAATCTGTATGCAGGTCAGGAAGCAACAGTTAGAACTGGACATGGAACAACAGACTGGTTCCAAATTGGGAAAGGAGTACATCAAGTCTGTATATTGTCATCCTGCTTATTTAACTTCTATGCAGAGTACATCATGAGAAATGCTGGGCTGGAAGAAACACAAGCTGGAATCAAGATTGCAGGGAGAAATATCAATCACCTCAGATATGCAGATGACACCACCCTTATGGCAGAAAGTGAAGAGGAACTAAAAAGCCTCTTGATGAAAGTGAAAGAGGAGAGTGAAAAAGTTGGCTTAAAGCTCAACATTCAGAAAACAAAGATCATGGCATCTGGTCCCATCACTTCATGGGAAATAGATGGGGAGACAGTGAAAACAGTGTCAGACTTTATTTTTTGGGTCTCCAAAATCACTGCAGATGGTGACTGCAGCCATGCAATTAAAAGACGCTTACTCCTTGGAAGAAAAGTTATGACCAACCTAGATAGCATATTCAAAAGCAGAGACATTACATTGCCGACTAAGGTCCGTCTAGTCAAGGCTATGGTTTTTCCAGTAGTCATGTATGGATGTGAGTGTTGAACTGTGAAGAAAGCTGAGCGCTGAAGAATTGATGCTTTTGAACTGTGGTGTTGGAGAAGACTCTTGAGAGTCCCTTGGACTGCAAGGAGATCCAACCAGTCCATTCTGAAAGAGATCAGCCCAGGGTTTTCTTTGGAAGGAATGATGCTAAAGCTGAAACTCCAGTACTTTGGCCACCTCATGAGAAGAGTTGACTCATTGGAAAAGACCCTGATGCTGGGAGGGACTGGGGGCAGGAGGAGAAGGGGACGACAGAGGATGAGCTGGCTGGATGGCATCACTGACTCGATGAACGTGAATCTGAGTGAACTCCGGGAGTTGGTGATGGACAGGGAGGCCTGGCGTGCTGCGATTCATGGGGTCGCAAAGAGTCGGACACGACTGAGCGACTGAACTGAACTGATCAGGCAACCAGAATAGTAAAGGAAATTTTTGAAAACCATCAGAGCAGATTAACATGAAATTCAAAACACTAGTCACAAAGAGTAGATCCTAAATGAATCCAAAGAGCAGGGGAAACAGATTACATTCAAAGGAACAGGTTTTCAAAGTCATAGGGAAAGTTATTTTTGACCTAAAATTTCAAGTCTTGAAAATTATCAATCAAAGATGAGAGTAGAATTAAAAATTAAATTAAATAATTAATTAAATAGATTAAATAAATCCCCATGCACCTTTTCTTAGTATGTTCTTTGACTGTTTGTGAAAAAGTTAGGCATAAATCATGTTAATCCACCAGAGGAGATCAATGAAAGTAAAGTCCTAGGATGAGTTTGGTTCAGTTCAGTTCAGTCGCTCAGTCATGTCTGACTCTTTGCAACCCCATGGGCTGCAGCACGCCAGGCCTCCCGGTCCATCACCAACTCCCGGAGTCTACCTGAACTCATGTCTGTTGAGTTGGTGGTGCCATGCAGCCATGTCATCTTCTGCCATCCCCTTCTCCTACTGCATTCAATCTTCCCCAACATCAGGGTCTTTTCCAATGAGTCAGTTCTTCGCATCAGGTAGCCAAAGTATTGGAGTTTCACTTCAACATTAGTCCTTCCAACGAATATTCAGGACTCATTTCCTTTAGGATGGACTGGTTGGAACGCCTTGCAGTCCAAGGGACTCTCAAGAGTCTTCTCCAACACCACAGTTCAAAAGCATCAATTCTTTGGTGCTCAGCTTTCTTTATAGCCCAACTCTCATATCCATACATGACTACTGGAAAAATCATAGCCTTGACTAGAGAGACCTTTGTTGGCAAAGTAATGTCTCTGCTTTTTAATATGCTATCTATGTTGGTCATAACTTTCCTTCCAAGGAGCAAGCATCTTTTACTTTCATGGCTGCAGTTACCACCTGCAGTAACTTTGGAGCCCCCCCAAAATAAAGTTAGCTTTATTTTTCCAACAGGGGAAACTGTTTCCACTGTTTCCCCATCTATTTGCCATGAAGTGATGGGACCAGATGTCATGATCTTCGTTTTCTGAATATTGAACTTTAAGCCAACTTTTTCACTCTCCGCTTTTACTTTCATCAAGAGGCTCTTTAGTTCTTCTTCACTTTCTGCCATAAGGGTGGTGTCATCTGTATATATGAGGTTATTGATATTTCTCCCAGCAATCTTGATTCCAGCTTGTGCTTCATCAAGCCCAGTGTTTCTCATGATGTACTCTGCATAGAAGTTAAATAAGCAGGGTGACAATATACAGCCTTGATGTACTCCTTTCCCAATTTGGAACCAGTCTGTTGTTCCATGTCCAGTTCTAACTGTTGCTTCCTGACCTGCATACAGATTTCTCAAGAAGCATGGCAGGTGGTTTGGTATTCCCATCTCTTTCAGAATTTTCCAGAGTTTGTTGTGATCCACACAATCAAAGGCTTTGACATATTCAATAAAGCAGAAATAGATGTTTTTCTGAAACTCTCTTGCTTTTTCAATGATTTAACGGATGTTGGCAATTTGATCTGTTTCCTCTGCCTTTTCTAAAACCAGCTTGAATATCTGGAATTTCATGGTTCATGTACAGTTGAAGCCTGGCTTGGAGAATTGTGAGCATTACTTTGCTAGCATATGAGATGAGTGCAATTGTGGGGTAGTTTGAACATTCTTTGGCATTGCTTTTCTTTGGGATTGGAGTGAAAACTGACCTTTTCCAGTCCTGTGGCCACTGCTGAGTTTTCCAAATTTGCTGGCATATTGAGTGCAGCACTTTCACAGCATCATCTTTTAGGATTTGAAATAGCTCAACTGAAATTTCTGGATGATAGAGGTTTCAGATGGGAGTCTCTGAGAATCAAGGATTCCCTGGTGGCTTAGATGGTAAGAATCTGCTTGCAGTGCGGGAGACCCAGGTTCTGTTCCTGGGTCAGGAAGATCCCATGGAGAAGGGAATGGCAACCCACTCCAGTATTCTTGCCTGGAGAATTCCATGGACAGAGGAACCTGGTGGGCTATAGTCCATGGGGTCACAAACAGTCAGACCTGACTGAGTGACTAACACTTAAGAACATAGATCTTCTAAGAAGGAGGTAAAAGCAAACAGAAAAGGGACAGATATGCAAATAGAGCCTCCAGGAAAGCAAAAAAAAGTTGTACTAAGAATATAATAATATATTTCAGATCTGTGCAGTAATATTTAATATCCATAATAATGCAGATATTGTAAATTGATTTTTAACTTTTTAAACCAAATATAGACAAAATACTTATAGAATAGGAGGTTAAACATTATTAACCTTGACAGTAGAAAAATACAAGTACAGAAGCAACAATGGGTAGGTAGAAAAACGGAAGTAGAAATATCAGGAAGAGTAAGAGTATTATATCTTCATTCAGCATGGAGAGTCAAGGGATTTTATGGATAGCTCAAGCAACAAGGAATGAAAGTGTAAGTACAGGAATTCCTCATTATCTGAGTCTAATCCATTCCTATGAGCATGTCAGAAAGTAAATGTTCAGATAGCAGCAGAGTTTCTCCATTATTTAAATGGAAACGAATACTGCATTCATAGCCCATTCAAAAACCCCAAACCATTTCTATAAATATTATTAAAACACTCTGAAACATCCACAAAATAACCCATCAAAGACCTCTGCATAATATAAAGCATCTTAAATACCAATTACCTAATTATTTAACAGGAACTCAAGAGGAAACTCCTATAGATTTTGAAAACCTATTCCTGTAGCATATTGGATATGAACTTGATTTCCCTGTGTCTTTTAATGATGTTTACTGTATGAAAATAAACAATGTAATGACACAGTACAGATAGTATCTAAATCAGACCACGTTTGGTTAGCCTCCTAGGAACCTGACTGAAGTAAGCACTGGAAAAATTAAGGGCTAAAACCCATTCACCATTGTAACAGAAAGAATAAAATACCTAAGAATGAATTTACCTAAAGAAGCAAAAGACCTATATATAGAAAGCTATAAAACATTGATGAAAGAAATCAAAGATGACATAAATAGATGGAGAAATATACCATGTTTGTGGATTTGAAGAATCATTATAGTGAAAATGAGTATACTACCAAAGCTACCTATAGATTTCCCTATCAAGCTACCAACAGTATTTTTCACAGAACTAGAACAAATAATTTCAGTTTGTATGAAAACACAAAAATCCTTGAATAGCCAAAGCAATCTTGAGAGAGAAGAATGAAACTGGAGGAATCAAGTTTCCTGACTTCAGACTACACTACAAAGCTACAGTCGTCAAGAGAGTATGGTACTGGCACAAAGACAGAAATATAGCTCAATGCAACAAAATAGAAAGCCCAGAGATAAATCCACACACCTGTGGATGTGTTATCTTTGACAAAGGAGGCAAAAATATACAATGAAGAAAAGACAATCTCTTTAGCAAGTGGTGCTGGGAAAACTGGTCAACTACATGTAAAAGAGTGAAACTAGAACACTTTCTAACACCATACACAAAAAGAAACTCAACATGGATTAAAGATCTAAATTTAAGAACAGAAACTGTAAAACTCTTAGAAGAAAACATAGGCAGAACACTCTGACAAAAATCACAGCAAAATCTTTGACCCACATCCCAGAATAATGGAAATAAAAAACAAAAATAAACAAATGGGACCTAATTAAACTTAAAAGGTTGTGCACAACGAAGGACACTATAAGCAAGGTGAAAAGGCAGCCTTCAGAATGGGAGAAAATAATAGCAAATGAAGCAACTGACAAAGAATTAATCTCCAAAATACACAAGCAGTTCATGTAGCTCAATACCAGAAAAATGAACAACCCAATCAAAAAGTGAGTCAAAGAACCAAACAGATATTTCTCTAAAGAAGACATACAGATGACTATTAAACACATGAAAGGATCCTCAGTATCACTCATTATTAGAGAAATGCAAATCAAAACCATAATGAGGTATCATCTCACTCCAGTCAGAATGGCTGCTATCAAAAAGTCTGTAAACAATAAATGCTGGAGAGGGTGTGGAGAAAAGGGAAACCTTTTACACCTTGGTGGGAATGCAAACTGGTACAGCCATTATGGAGAATATTGTGGAGATTTCTTTTAAAAGTGGAAATATAACTGCCATATGACCCAGCAATCCCACTACTGGGCATCCACAGTGAGGAAACCAGAATTGAAAGAGACCCCTGTACCCCAATGTTCACTGCAGCACTACTTATAATAGCTAGGACATGGAAGCAACCTAGATGTTCATTGGCAGATGAATGGATAAGGAAGTTGTGGTACATATACACAATGGAATATTACTCAGCTATAAAAACCAACATATTTGAGTCAGTTCTAATCAGGTGGATCAGCCTATTATACAGAATGAAGTAAGTCAGAAAGAGAAACATCAATGCAGTATATTAATGTATATACATGGAATTTAGAAAGATGGTAATGATGATCCCATACACAGGCAGCAAAAGAGACACAGATGTAAAGAACAGACTATTGGACTATGTGGGAGAAGTGGAGGGTAGGATGATATGAGAGAATGGCATTGAAACATGTATATTACCATATGTAAAATAGATGACCAGTGCAAGTTCGATGCATCAAGCAGGGCACACAAAGCTTGTGCTCTGAGCCAACCCAGAGGGATGGGGTGGGGAGGGAGGTGGGAGGGGAGTTCAGGATGGGGGGACACATGTGCACCTGTGGCTGATACATGTTGATGTATGGCAAAAACCATCACAATATTGTATGGTAATTATCCTCCAATTAAAATAAATAAAAATTTAAAAACCCTGTAGGGTAAGGGTAGGGTGGATAACTATAATGCCTAGTATATTTAAACAAGGCTCTAACCTCTCTCTCATTAAGTAGTCCATGACCTAAACACTTTGGCTGACATTGTATGGGGATTCATTAGAGCAAGTGTACACTTCTTGTCCACAGCAAGTATCTGGATACACATTTCTACATAGGCTTATAGCCAATCACTGGGTAGTGAGAGCTCAGATAACTAGGTAAAGCCAACCCATAAAGCAAGCAAAGATAGTTTACTATAGCTGTATGGGGTAGGGAAGGAAGAAAGCACATGTAGGTGATGTCACTGAGTTAAAGCCTCACTTTCCACAGCTATCAATAATACTATCAAAATGATTAAGCACCAAACAGAAGTGGAAGCAGATGATTTAGCAATGTGGTACAAGTTCTCAGAAGATAGAAAATAGAATCATGCAGAAGAATTCAAAGGGATCCTTCTAGGAAGTAGGACTAGGGTCATGTAAGGGACTATTGGTTTGCACTATTAATTCTTTATGTTGTTTTACTTTTAAAAGCTGAGTGCACATATTTTTGCTAAAAATAAATTTGAATACTTGTTTTTTTAAGGAGGCAAATCTGGCCAAGTCATGCGATAGCAAAAATATCTTTCAAAGTTGCTTTCATCCTGCCTCATTCACTTCACTCTTTCTGTATGTGTGTAGTAGTTTTATGACCATCTGTATTACATGTGCTTATAAATACCTCTTATGTGCCTTTCAGAATGGCTATCAGGGCTTTCCTGGTGGCTCAGTTGTAAAGAATCTGCCTGTCAATGCAGGAGACATGGGTTCGATCCCTGATCCAGGAAGATTCCACATGCTGCAGAGCAACTGAGCCCAGGCACTTCAACTATTGAGCCCATGTGTCGCAACTTGAAGTCTGTGTGCCCTGGAGCCCATGCTCTGCAACAGGAAAAGCCACCACAATAAGAAATCTGTAGCCCCCACTCACTACAGCTAGAGAAAGGCCCTTGCAGGAACGAAGACTTAGCACAGCCAAAAATAAATAAATAAAATTAAGAAAAAAAAGAATGGCTATCATATCCATTCCCTTAAATAAAAATGTTCTCTATGTAGTGAATATCACTCTTATAAAAATTTTTATTACACGTGTTTTTATTTTCTTTGTTTTTAATTGAGATATAATTGATATATAAGTATATAAATTTCAGGTGTGCATTGCATTGATATGATACGTTTAACATATTGCAATATGATTACCACCATATCTTTAGCTAATACCATGTCACAATAGAGAAATTATTTCTTTAATGTGGTGAGAACATTTAAGATCTAGTCTCAGCAATTTTGAAATGTATAATACGATATTGCTGTCTATAATCACTATGCTGTACATTAGATTTCCAGAACATATTCATCTTCTAGTTGCAACTTTGTACCACTTAATACCTCCTGAACTTCCCATTCTACTTTCTGTTTCTACAGTTTTAGGATATGATACAATCAATATCTGTCTTTGTCTGGCTTATCTCACTAAACATACTGCTCTCAAGGACCATCCATATTGTTGTAAATGGCAGGATTTTCTTCCTTCTCATGGGTGAATAATATTCCATTGTACACATATACCACATCTTCTTTACTCATACATCCTTTGATAGATGCAGAGGTTTCACAGGCATGTTCTGGTCTGAACAGTACTTTACTAGAAGGGATGGCCTTCCTCCTATCAAAGGCTAATCAACACACCTCTTTCTGAATCCAATGCCTTCTCACTTTCTAAACGACCTTGCTGCATTGGTTATGTCCTCCCACCTTGTGCACATTTAATGTCTCTCTTTCTAACTGGATCTTTCCCCTCAGGATTGAAATATTCTCTATCTTGCATCTTAAAAATTCCTCTTCCTTTAATCCACACCTCCCTCCAGTTATTGTCCTTTCTTTACTCTTTATATTTTAAAAAAATCTTTACTCTTTATGTTTAAAAAATTCTTTACTCTTTACATTTTAAAAAAGGTAGTCTACACACCTCTCTCCAGCTGTTCCCATATGTCTTCTCTCCTGTCAGTCTGAAAAATCTGTTTTTGTGAAGATAAGTAAAGACCTCCCTGTTGCCATATCCAGTGGACACTCTCAAGTATTACTCTCACTGGACTTTGATTTCCAGCTTCTAATAGGACCAGCAGTGCCTCTTCTAACAGGGGACTGACAATATCCTATGGGTCCCAAGATCTCCCAGTGCTGAGCCATTGGCATTTCAAAACAATGCCTGGAAATAGTTGACACCTAAAATCCTGACTGTCAGCCACCAAACAGCTTGTTCTTTCCCCCAGTAAACAGGACAAAAAGGGTGACCTGCAATGTAGAGGCCTCCCTGTCTTATAATTGAGTCATTTTCTGGTCCCAACAGCATCCTGATCTCAACACATCTCTCTTTGAGAACAGAGGATGGACAGGGTGTTTGCTGTCTCCCCGAAGTTCATATGTTAAAGCTCTAAGCCCCTGTACTTCAGAATGTAACTGTATTTGGTGATAGGATCTTTACAGAGGTAACTAATGTAAAATGATATCATTAGAAATATCAATTTGACTGGTATCCGTTTAAAAAGAGATAATTAGGACACAGACGCACACAGAGGGAAGACTGTGTGAAGACACGGGGAGCAGATGGCTGTCTACACGCAAAGGAGAGAGGCCATAGAAGGAACCACCCTATTAACACTTTGATCTTGGACTTCCAGTCTCCAGAATTGTGAGAGAAGTTTCTGTTGTTTAAGCCACCCATTCTATGGTACTTTGCTATAGCAGTAAACTCATTGTTGTTATTTAGTCGCTCAGTTGTGTCCGAGGAGAAGGCATACTCTTGCCTGGAAAATCCCATGGACGGAGGAGCCTGGTAGGCTGCAGTCCATGGGGTCGAGAAGAGTTGGACATGACTGAGCAACTTCACTTTCACTTCTCACTTTCATGCATTGGAGAAGGAAATGGCAACCCACTCCAGTGCTCTTGCCTGGAGAATCCCAGGGACAGAAGAGCCT
Source organism: Capricornis sumatraensis (assembly GCF_032405125.1). Lineage (NCBI taxonomy): Eukaryota > Metazoa > Chordata > Mammalia > Artiodactyla > Bovidae > Capricornis > Capricornis sumatraensis. Next base: position 59,502,358 of record NC_091092.1, on the reverse strand, counting down.
GGTGTCGCACAGAGTTGGACACGACTGAAGCGACTTAGCAGCAGCAGCAGTCTGTCCAAATCTTTGTGATCCTATGGACTGTAGTCTGCCAGGCTCCTCTGTCCATGGAATTTTCCAGGAAAGAATACTGGAATGGGTTGCCATTTCCTCCTCCAGGGGATCTTCCCCACCCAGGGATTGAAGGCAGAGTCTTTACATCTGAGCCACCAGGGAAGCCAAGTAAACTCATACAAAGCGGAAACTGTATATTCTATTCTCGAGCTCTTGGTTGGCTATTTAAGTTCCCCCTTTTTCATAAAGCCTGTTTATAAACTCAGTGGTACTCAACCTTGTGCATGTATCAGTAACCCTTGGATAGCAGATTAAAATACAGACTCCAGGACCCTAACCCAGAGTCTGTGATTCATAAGGTCTTGGGTGGAGCCTGAGAATTTGCATTTGTAACAAACTTCCATGGGATGCTGATGCTATTGGTCCAGGGATCACCTGTGTAATTCTGTGGGGTTGGCTAAGCCTTGGTGCCCACATAGGTAATAACCTATGTGTGACTAACCTGGTATGATAATGATGATCACAAAGGAATGTCCTTGCCCTGACAAGTAGTTAAGGAGAACACAATAACCAAAAATGGCACCTTAAGCCCCATCCCAAGCTTTGTTGATAGCATTATGAGCAGAAACAGTCAGCAACTGGTGTGCTTGGAGGTAAGTGGTCAGGGAGTAGGGGTGGCAGACATACCCTAAAGTGACCTTCAATGAGTTACACTTTGTATAATCCCTTCCCACACCTGAAACAATAAAGTATGGCAAAGATAATAAGAGGTAATTAGCATAGTTACATCATGTTACTTAAGACTGCTGCTGCTGCTAAGTCACTTCAGTCGTGTCCGACTCAGTGCGACCCCATAGACGGCAGCCCACCAGGCTCCCCCGTCCCTGGGATTCTCCAGGCAAGAACACTGGAGTGGTTTTCCATTTCCTTCTCCAATGCATGAAAGTGAAAAGTGAAAGTGAAGTCGCTCAGTCGTGTCCAACCCTCAGCGACCCCATGGACTGCAGCCTACCATGCTCCTCTGTCCATGGGATTTTCCAGGCAAGAGTACTGGAGTGGGATGCCATTGCCTTCTCTGGTTACTTAAGACTGCATTCTAGCAAACTGGAGAGATTATACTGCTGGCTTTGAAGAAGCAAACAGCTATGCTGTGACTGCCTCAGCCTCTAGGACCTAGAGGGAGCCTATCATTAAGAAGCTGCAAAAATCAGGGCCCTCAGTCTAGAGCATAAAGAAATGAATTCTGTTAGCAGCTATGGGAGCTTGGGAAAGGACTTAAACTCCAGATGAGAAGGCAACCTGACTGATACCTCCACTATGGCCTTGTGAGAGCCCGAGCAGAGGACTCACCTGAATGGTATCCAGACTCCTAACCCACGAAAGTCGAGTTAATAAACATGTGCTGTTTACAATACCTAAACATGTGGTCATTTGTTACACAGCAATATAATCACAATGGTGTGATCACTCACCTAGTGCCAGACATCCTGGAATGTGAAGTCAAGTGGGCCTTAGAAAGCATCACTATGAACAAGGCTAGTGGAGGTGATAGAATTCCAGTTGAGCTATTTCAAATCCTTGAAGATGATGCTCAATATGCCAGCAAATTTGGAAAACTCAGCAGTGGCCACAGGACTGGAAAATGTCACTTTTCATTCCAATCCCAAAGAAAGGCAATGCCAAAGAATGCTCAAACTACCACACAATTGCACTCATCTCACAAGCTAGTAAACTAATGCTCAAAATTCTCCAAGCCAGGCTTCAGCAATACATAAACTGTGAACTTCCAGATGTTCAAGCTGGTTTTAGAAAAGGCAGAGGAACCAGAGATCAAATTGCCAACATCCACTGAATCATTGAAAAAGCAAAAGAGTTCCAGAAAAAAATCTATTTCTGCTTTATTGACTATGCCAAAGCCTTTGCCTGTGTGGATCACAATAAACTGTGGAAAATTCTGAGAGAGATGGGAATACCAGACCACCTGACCTGCCTCTTGAGAAATCTGTATGCAGATCAGGAAGCAACAGTTAGAAGTGGACATGGAAAAGCAGATTGGTTCCAAGTAGGAAAAGGAGTACATCAAGGCTGCTTATTTAACTTACATGCAAAGTCCATCATGAGAAATGCTGGGCTGGAAGAAGCACAAGCTGGAATCAAGATTGCTGGGAGAAATATCAATAACCTCAGATATGCAGACGACACCACCCTTATGACAGAAAGTGAAGAGGAACTAAAAAGCCTCTTGATGAAAGTGAAAGAGAAGAGTGAAAAAGTTGGCTTAAAGCTCAACATTCAGAAAACAAAGATCATGGCATCCGGTCCCATCACTTCATGGCAAATAGATGGGGAAACAGTGGAAGCAGTGTCAGACTTTATTTTTTGGGGCTCCAAAATCACTGCAGATGGTGACTGCAGCCATGAAATTAAAAGACGCTTACTCCTTGGAAGGAAAGTTATGACCAACCTAGATAGCATATTCAAAAGCAGAGACATTACTTTGCCAACAAAGTTCCATCTAGTCAAGGCTATGGTTTTTCCAGTAGTCATGTGTGGATGTGAGAGTTGGACTGTGAAGAAAGCTGAGTGCCGAAGAATTGATGCTTTTGAACTGTGGTGTTGGAGAAGACTCTTGAGAGTCCCTTGGACTGCAAGGAGATCCAACCAGTCCATTCTAAACGAGATCAGTCCTGGGTTTTCTTTGGAAGGAATGATGCTAAAGCTGAAACTCCAGTACTTTGGCCACCTCATGCGAAGAGTTGACTCATTGGAAAAGACTCTGATGTTGAGAGGGGTTGGGGGCAGGAGAAGAAGGGGATGACAGAGGATGAGATGGCTGGATGGCGTCACCGACTCGATGGACATGAGTTTGAGTGAACTCCATGAGTTGGTGATGGACATGGAGGCCTGGTGTGCTGCAATTCATGGGGTCGTAAAGAGTTGGACATGACTGAGCAACTGAACTGAATATAAAACTAATACAGGGCGAGAGGCGGTGGGAGTGGGATAAATATAGCCAGTTGCTGTCCAACAAATAGGCCAGTCATTTTGCTCCAAGTGATGATTGCTTTGTTCCCAGGCCTGAGGCAAGCAGTTACTTCTGAGGAGGCCCCACACTGGCAGAAGCTGGAGAATATCAGGCTGAGCCAAAAGTGAAGGCTGATACAAACACTTTTTTTTTTTTTTTGCACAGAATTAATTGGCAACTTTGAGCCTTCTAAGTTTAGCAGTGCCACCTCAGCATCGCACCACATTTGACATTCAGTGAGTCAGGAAACCAGGAGGCAGCTTGCATGTGTGTGGTGGGGATAAGCCTTATAATATACCATGCACTAAGAAGCAGAGGTTTATAGGAAAGGAATCACTAACTATAGGACGCTCATTTAGTTGCCTTCAGGCCTAGGTTGCAGTTCTTCCTGCTCTTGGGGAAAGGCTCTCAACCGGAGCTCTGGTGCCCATTCTGACACGGCCTGAAATTTATCACACAGGTTTGTTCACTCACTATTTTCTTATGAAATCCAGTTTCCAGAGTCACCGCTCATTATTTGAATCTATAGACCTAGTGAAAGATAAGTCACAGGAAAAGCCTATCCCAAGGTAGATGAGGGGAATGAGGAGTGGTAGTTCCTGATTTGGGGTTGAATTGAATGCCTCCAGATTTATAGGTTGAAGCCCTAAACCTCGGTACTTCAGAAGTGGCATTGTTTGCAAACAGGATGATTGCAGATGTAGTCAGTTACAGTAGGCTTTTAGAGACCTGGCTTCCCTGGTGGCTCAGAGGTTAAAGTGTCTGCCTGAAATGCGAGAGACCTGGGTTCGATCCCTGGGTCAGGAAGATCCCCTGGAGAAGGAAATGGCAACCCACTCCAGTACTCTTGCCTGGAGAATCCCATGGACAAAGGAGCTTGGTGGGCTACAGTCCACGGGGTTGCAAAGAGTCGGACACGACTGAGTGACTTCACTTTCACTTTTCACAGTAGGATGAGGTCACACTGGAGTAGGATGGGTCCTTGGTTCAAAATGACTGGAATCCTTACGAGAAGAAGAAATCTGAACACAGAGAAGGCTGTGGAAAGACCAACGCAGAGATTGGGGTGATGTGTCTATAAGCCTAGGAAAGACCTGGTACAGAGCCTTCCCTCACAGGCCTCAGAGGGAAAAACTCTGCCAATACCTTAATCTTGAGCTTCTAGTCTCCAGAACTGAGAGACAATACATTTCTGTGTTTTTTTTTTTTTTAAGCCACCCAATCTGTGGTACTTTGGTAAGCAAGCCCCAAGCAAATGAATACAACATTGGATGGGGGTATGATCCCTCCCAGTCCTTTGACTAACTCCACCTGGGCCCTTCTCAGGAACATACAGATTCTATATTAGTCAAGACAATTAATGCTAGCTGCTGTATAAACAACTCCTGATCTCAGTGGCTTAACACAAGTTTATTTCTCACACATAAGACAGTCTGATGAGAGTTTGGTGGCTCTCTTGGGTAGTTGTTCTCTAAATGGTGATTCAGAGATCTAGCTTCCAGTAACTAGTGCCTTTGGGAGTCCTCTACTGAATCCCTTTCAATTGACTGGCTGAGAAACAGAGTACAGAGAAGGCACATCCACTCTTAACTTCCTTGAGATTGTCAGATCCTGGGGCAAGGTGATGAGTATTCCCTGGGTAAGAGGTACTAATATCCTTGTTGCCTCCAGTGTAACAGATGGGTGTGGGTACCACATACATTTAAGAACAGTTGGAAATAGAGTGCTATATAGAAACTGCTAATACTTGGATCTTCTCTCCTTGGAAACTCGGCTTAGCTATACTTCCCCGCTCCCCTGTAGTTATGTGGGCCATACAAGTAAGCTTGTGCAAATGGATGGGTCTCTAGGTCTTTTTGAAGCTCCATTCCCACAGGGACCTGAACTCTGTTCCTAGCTTATCTGCTCAGTAGTGGCTGTGTGACCTTAGACTGTTAGATTAAATGACTGCCTTCGAAGAGATTAAGTTCTTGGTTGAAGCAGAAGTGGGATCAAGAAAGTAAGTCATTTGTGTGAATTTGATCAGAGAGGGCTGACTCTTGACAGAGTACTGGGAGGAAGGATTATCAGGCAAATTTCATGATAGACGACCTACTATCTGTGTACTGAGCCATACCCTCCTATCAGTATTGCCTTTAATACTATAAAGAGAAAAATCAGTTAAAAAAAAATTAGCTCCTGTAATCTCCTTCCCAATTTCCTATTTCTACTATATTTTCTCCTTTCTTACATTTCATTTTTTTTTTTTACATGCAACATGTATTCCTGGCTGGGATAGCATTGGTTTAAAGTAAGGCCAGTTGCTTCTACTGAACTGGACAAGTCGGCGAGGACAAGTCTTATGTTGAGCTGCCTCCTGAACTCTGTTAGGCTCTGTCTCTGTTTCTGCCCATCTCTGTCTCTGTCCCTCACTTTTGCTCTATTCTTTCTTTTTCTTCCCTTGCCTGGGAATGCAGAAATGTCAGTTCCCACACTGAACCTCTAATCTCAATAGAGCGTTGCAGTATTTTGAACAAGGTTGCAACACTTAACCTTTATTCTCTAGAAATCAAACTGACAAACAAGAAAGGTAAAAATATCCTAGAAAACCCCTTCAATCCACCTGGACTCCACTGTTATCTCTCTGATGTGTTTGTTGCCATGGAGTAGCTTAACAGGTCAGCCTTGTTCATTTCCAGTGCTTTCCTGTTTTCAGAGTTCTAGTATACCACTCCAAGTTCACTTCTGCCTTTTATAGTCTTACTTAGAATAGTATTACTTGTATATTTTATTAGCATTTATACCCTTACTTTTGAGTGATCCTGTGAATCATTCTATCCATGAAATCTTCCCAGATTTTTAATATGATCCATGTGCCAAGTTGGGGTTTATGGGAAACGGACACGGGATGGACTTAGCAGTGTGAAACATTGTTTGTGTAGTAACGCCTGTGAAAAGAGATGGGGGGAGTAAAACTGGGCAGAGGGAGCAAACAGACCACAATATAGACTCTGATGCCAAAGCCTTTGACTGTGTGGATCACAATAAACTGTGGAAAATTCTGAGAGAGATGGGAATACCAGACCACCTGACCTGCCTCTTGAGAAACCTATATGCAGGTCAGGAAGCAACAGTTAGAACTGAACATGGAACAACAGACTGGTGCCAAATAGGAAAAGGAGTACATCAAGGCTGTATATTGTCACCCTGCTTATTTAACTTCTATGCAGAGTACATCATGAGAAATGCTGGGTTGGATGAAGCACAAGCTGGAATCAAGATTGCTGGGAGAAATATCAGTCACCTCAGATATGCAGATGACATCACCCTTATGGCAGAAAGTGAAGAGGAACTAAAAAGCCTCTTGATGAAAGTGAAAGAGGAGAGTGAAAAAGTTGGCTTAAAGCTCAACATTCAGAAAACAAAGATCATGGCATCTGGTCCCATCACTTCATGGCAAATAGATGGGGAAACAGTGGAAGCAGTGTCAGACTTTATTTTTGGGGGCTCCAAAATACTGCAGATGGTGACTGCAGCCATGAAATTAAAAGACGCTTATCCTTGGAAGGAAAGTTATGATCAACCTAGATAGCATATTCAAAAGCAGAGACATTACTTTGCCAACAAAGGTCCGTCTAGTCAAGGCTATGGTTTTTCCTGTAGTCATGTGTGGATGTGAGAGTTGGATTCTGAAGAAAGCTGAGTGCCAAAGAATTGATGCTTTTGAACTGTGATGTTGGAGAAGACTCTTGAGCGTCTCTTGGAATGCAAGGAGATCCAACCAGTCCATTCTAAAGGAGATCAGTCCTGGGTTTCCTTTGGAAGGAATGATGCTAAAGCTGAAGCTCCAGTACTTTGGCCACCTCATGCGAAAAGTAGATTCATTGGAAAAGACTGATGCTGGGAGGGATTGGGGGCAGGAGGAGAAGGGGATAACAGAGTATGAGATGGCTGGATGGCATCACCGACTTGATGGACATGAGTCTGAGTGAACTCCGGGAGTTGATGATGGACAGGGAGGCCTGGTGTGCTGCAATTCATGGGGTCACAAAGAGTTGGGCACTACTGGGCGTCTGAACTGAGCTGATAGACTCTGACCCCCCAAAGGGGAGATAAAAGTGAAAACTTACAGGACTCCTGCTGAAATGTCTTGCTAAGTCTTGCTGTATGGAACCAGGTGGGTCCTTGTACTATTACAATAATTACTAATACTTATACTGTATTATTTTGCTTAGTCATTAGTTGTGGCCTTCCTATGAAGAACCTCACTGGCTCACATGCTGAGGTGGGCTCTGAAGGAGCTCATGACTAGAGAACGTCAACTTTCAGTCGGGCAGGAATTCCCTTCTTGAAGGTGTTCTAAGTGACACATCCTTATATCCATCAAATACTCTAATGTTTAATATCAATTTAATGAGAACCAAAGGACACATTTTCCTTGTAATTTTTAAGGGTTGAACTTATGGTTCTGGAATTTTGGGTTAACTAAACATTCTTCAAAAGCCTTCCTACTGCAATAAGCTCAGAAATGTATAAAATATAATAAATATCTTGGTTGAGTTCAGGAGAAACTTACAAGCTAGAACCAAGTATTCTGAGTGTAGGTGAGAATGCAGAAGATACACTTGGCCCATCTCACAGACTTCTTCAGGCCTAGTACTCAATACCCTTCCTGCTTCAATTCCTTCAACACAGAGGTCACTCTTAGGCCACTATATTCATGCTGGGAATCAGCACCAGGAACTGATCCTGGAGCCCTCCTTTCAACACATCTGGTTTTAGTGTAGCTTCGTGATGTTTGTAAGCCACTTAAGTCTTTCAGAAAATGTCGTTTGACATTTTCATCCCCTGGAATTTTGTCAGAAAACTGTGGGGATGAGATTGAGTGGTGGTGCATCAGTGTTTTTATGGACCTCCAATTGGGGCTTAATTTCTAGTTGAAAGAGAATTCTGAGTCATAGTGCTCAAGCCGCAATAAGCACTTTGCTTGTAAGCACATTCTTGCTAAATGGGAGTATTTATATACTTTCTATAAGGGTTAGAGTTTTTAATTGAAAGGCTAGTGGATTTCCTTCTCCTGAATGTCAGTCAGCCTTAGCTGACTGTGAATATTCTACTTTCTTCTCCAAGTATCACAAACAGTTCAGTCTCCCAGGATAGAGATTCTGCTATTAAATAAAATCATTCAAATATGCTACTGAGCCTCAGTTAGATATGTATAGATGAGAAAGTAGAACTTGGGAAAATATATTCAAATTATAAATTCCCTGCCCCTCTTCTCTTCTCCTGGTCCCATGCCAATCCCTTCCAAATAAAATCACTAATCCATGCAATCATTACCCCTCTCTTCTCATTCTTAATTCCAGTGGTTTACAAGCCTCATAATTCAGTTTTGAGGTTCTCTCAGTGGAAACATTCACATGGGTTTGAACTGGAGGCAGATTTCAGAAATGGGCACTTCAGGCATTCGAGTTAATCTTTAGGGTTATCTGGCAGCCACAACTTGTTCACTACACGCTGAGAGGTGTATTAAGTCATATCTGTAGGTAATTCTAAAGTTGAGACATACTATCCATAGGGAACACTAGACTTTCAGATGTGCAGTGAGGCCTACTATGTTGGCTTAAACTGTCAATTTTACCATCTCAGAATGTACTGTAGGTAGGGCAACTGGTAACTGGAGAACTTCCCTTGAACTTCACCTGAGTGGCCAGGACTTGATACCTGCTAGTGAATCATCTTGATGCCGATGGCTTGCTTTCTTGGTATTTAAATTTCCCATTATTGTACTTGTGCCACCCATTGGGAGATTAAGTATCTACTAGACTTGAACCCTTGTCATCCCATCTTTCTGAGCTATCGCTGTTGCTACATAGCACTTTAATCCTCCAGAGCAAATTGTTTTCTAGAATGTAGAGAATGGCTTGTCATCCATGTACCTGTTCTGCTATACTAATCCAGCATATTTTCAGGTCTTGGTCTCATCCAGCCCATCTTTTCCTTTGATAAACCAAGTCATACTTGGCCCCATCCTTAGCTAGAACAGAAATACCCATAAGAATGGGAGGATGAGCGAGTTGAAACCATAGCTCTTCTAATGTAAGTTCAAATGCACATAAAACTGTTAAGGAGAAGTGACAACTGGGGAAAAGCTGATTTTACTTCAAAAGTGAATAAATGCTGGACATAAACACTGAGGAAACCAGAATTGAAAGAGACACATGTACCCCAATGTTCATCGCAGCACTGTTTATAATAGCCAGGGCATGGAAGCAACCTAGATGTCCATCAGCAGATGAATGGATAAGAAAGCTATGGTACACATACACAATGGAGTATTACTCAGCCATTAAAAAGAATACATTTGAATCAGTTCTAGTGAGGTGGATGGACCTGGAGCCTATTATACAGAGTGAAGTAAGCCAGAAAGAAAAACAGTATACTAATGCATATATATGGAATTTAGAAAGATGGTAATGATAACCCTGTATGCTTTTGGACTCTGTGGGAGAGGGAGAGGGTGGGATGATTTGGGAGAATGGCATTGAAACATGTATAATATATAAGAAATGAATCGCCAGTCTAGGTTCGATGCAGGATACAGGATGCTTGGGGCCGGTGCACTGGGATGACGCAGAGAGATGGTATGGGGAGGGAGGTGGGAGGGGGGGTTCAGGATTGGGAACACGTGTACACCCGTGGTGGATTCACGTTGATGTATGGCAAAACCAATACAGTATTGTAAAGTAAAATAAAGTAAAATTAAAAAAAAAAGTGAATAAATGGTTATTTTTAGAAAATACATACCAGTGAAACTGAAGTTCTGAAATTAGGCCAATGTTTATTTGGTCATGCATCTATCTTTCACACTAGGCAGTAAATTATGTGGAAAGAGTTCCTTTGTGTCTATAGGACCTTGGCATAGAGTGGTTCCTCTGTGAATGTTACTCGGAATGAAAATAAAGTGTACACAGTGACTTTACCGCCTCCTCAGGACATTTCCAGTGATTCTGTCATGGACCCAGGAGGGCTGTGAGACTCCTTAGGAGGAATTGAATGTGCTTTGAAGTCAAGGGAGGAATGAATGCGGATGTGCATCTATGAGCTATGACCTCCAAACTCTGATGTAAGCTCCTCTACAGGACTTTTAAGAAACAGTGTTGAGGAGAAGCGACAACTGGGGAAAAGCTGATTTTACTTTCAAAGTGAACAAATGGTCATTTTTTAGAAAATATCCACCAGTGAAGCTGAAGTTCTGTCATTAGGCCAAGTGGAAACATATGTCTTGTGGGCACTTGTAGAGTGAGGTGACTCTCATTAGAACATAGCAGATGAATATGGAGAGATCAAACCACCTCATTTTCTTCTTCTCCTTTTCAATTTTTTTCTTTTTATTTTTTTTTAATTGAAAGATAATTGCTTTGCAGAATTTTGTTGTTTTCTGTCAAACCTCAACATGAATCGGCCATAGGTATACATATATCCTCTCTCTTTTGAACCTCCCTTCCATCTCCTGCCTCATCCCACACTTCTAGATTGATGCAGAGTCCCTGTTTGAGTTTCCTGAGCCATACAGCATCCTTTTCAATTTTTGATCAGGTTTCTTACTATCCTTGTAGATAAGGGAAATGTTGAGCATAGTGAATTTGGATTTCAGCCAGGCATCTGACAAAGTTGTTCATGATATCCTCATGGACAAGATGGAGAAAAGGGAGCGGAACGAGAAAGTGATTAGGTCAATTTCTAATTGGTTGAGTGACCATATCTCAAATAGGCTATTTAAATCACCAATATTATCACCATTTTCGGATGAAGAAATAGATAGAGGAAAGTGAAGTGACACTTGTGGTCAAATAACTAGCATCGGGCTGTTTTCAAAGCACTTTGTATAAATCCAAGGGATAATTACTGACATATATTACTTTTGCTTCCTGATGAAGTCTGTGACCACTTAGGGCCTCAGTTTAATTCAGTTGTTCAGTCAGGTCTGGCTCTCTGCGACCCCATGGACTGCAGCAAGACAGGATTTCCTGTCCATCACCAACTCCTGGAGCTTGCTCAAACTCATGTCCATTGAGTCCATGATGCCATCCAACCATCCCATCCTCTGTTGTCCCCTTCTCCTCCTGCCTTCAATCTTTCCCAGCATCAGGGTCTTTTTCAATGAGTCAGTTCTTTGAATCAGGTGGCCAAAGTATTGGAGTTTCAGTTTCAGCATCAGTCCTTCCGATGAATATTCAGGATCAAAGATCAATTTGAAATAGAAAGTAAAAGAAATGAGAAAAACTCAGAAGCTGTTATATAAATGGATTTCAAAAATATTCCAAATGCTAATATTGGGTTATGAAGAACATGAAACTAAGTATCTGGATAACTGCCTATTGACAGATGCTTTAAGATGATTTAGTTCTGCCTCAATTCACATTAAAATAGAAACAGAACATGTGAAATCAGTGGAGCATCTCACTGGGTGAGCCAAGTTAATAATGTGACCTAGATTACAGACCTTCCTTCCCATAGACCATGTCACCCCTTTATCAATGTGATGTACTAGGTGAAAAAAGGAGCGTGAGGACATTACTGTGGTGTGTGTGAACACATACATATTTGTCTATGTATTTAATCAGATATGTAGGCCCAGGTCTATACCGTATGCATTTAAGGGATTATTACCAGTATATGTCCTTATGCTACATGACACAAAGTAATCTAGTAATCATTTTCCTCTCATTTTCCCTCCCCTGAAGAGGCACCCAAAGTATGTTTGCCTATAAAGATCAGTTTGAGTAGAAACTAGGGAGGTGATGTGGGTGAAAAGGGTAGTAGAAGTCACTCAATCAGAATAGCAAAAAGGAAAGAGAATAAAAACAAAACAAAACAAAAAACACAACAAACAAACAAAACCAAGAATAGCCCATAGCTGCTCCAGCAGCAGAAGGAGCAGCCGTGGCCAGGCAGACCAGCTTCCAGACTCCTCTCCACACTCCTAGTCCATGTCCACCTTGCTGCCAGGGTGCCCCAGAGGAAGGTCAGCTCTGCATCGGGGCTGGGGAGGAGGAGCCCAAGAGGAGAGCTGGGAGGCTGTCAACTAAACGTGCTCCTGCCAAAGTGGAGACAACACCAAAGAAGGCAGCAGGAAAGGATGAATCTTCAGATAGAAAAGTGCAAACAAAAGAGAAAAGGGGAGCAAAGGGAAAACAGGTGGAAGTGGCCACCCAAGAGACTAAAGATGTACCTGCATCAAATGGAGAGACTGAAAAGATAAAGAAAAGCAGAGGCTGTTAGCGGGATAAATCACAGGAATATTCTAAATGCTAATACTGGGTTAGAAAGAATGTGAAACTAAATGACATGTGAGAAAGAAACCCTAAACAATTGCCATTTCTGTTCTGATTTTGTCGGCTTGGCTGCTACTTAAGTCTCCCATCTCTAGTTCTTTAGGTAGATTTAGCTCTTGATGATTTGCAAAATAATTTCACACATGTCATTTTTTGGGATATTACAACATTGTCACAAGTTATAATTAGAGGTTAACAAAACTATCTCCATATTACAGAAGAACAAACTGAGCAGCAAACTATTACCACAATCTATGTTATAAACCTATTCGTCACCTCAAAATGATTTCTCCTACTCTATTATTGTTATTATTTTGTGTGCATGTGTGTGATAAGAACTCTTAACACATCTAACCTATTAGTAAAATTTTAAGTACACACTACAGTACTGTTTACTATAGGCAGTATGCTGTATATCTCTAGGCTTTCATTCATCTTGCATAACTTAAACTTCATATTCTTTAGCTAATATCTCCTGTTTCCCCTCCTTCCAGCCCCTGGTAACCACTATTCCACCCTCTGCTTCTATGAGTTCAACTATTTCGATTTCTCAGTATACTGATAACATTTATAAGTGTTATCACATAGTATTTTTCTTTCTGTGTCTGGCTTGTTTCACTTAGCATAATGTCCTCCATGCTCATTTGTACTGTCATAAATGACAGGGTTTCTTTCTTTTTAAAGGCTCAATAATATTCCATTGTAAGTATAGAATACATTTTTTTTAACCCATTCACTTGTTGATGGTCAGTTAGGTTGCTTCCATGCCTTGGCTGTTGTGAATAATGCTGCAGTGAACACAGTAGTGTGGTGTCTCTTTCGCATCTTGGCTATAATTTCTTTGGTTATATACCCAGAACTGGATTGCTGGACCATAGGTCTACCAATCTCTTGAATGGTTTCCAAAGCATATTGATGTCTGCTTTCAACCATTAACACAAACCATCATGCTAACCACTGCTTAATGGTAAAACCTTAAGTCATCTGATCAAAACCTCAAGATAAACGATTTTGTAAATTTCTTCACTTGTTTTCAGTAAACCATATTGGACTACAAGGCAAATTTACCAAGCCCAAGATCTTAGGGTACAACTTGTGGTTATCTTCATGGTTTACAGAGAACAAGTCTGGGAAGAAGACAGATGAAAAGCAATTGGGATTTCCAGAGTGGATGACATGGGCATTTTGGCTCTGTGAAATACCACTGCCTACTCAACAAGAAAAAATATAAAATGGGATTAAGGAAATGAGGACAGAATTAGGCTATCATATTGATAGCATGACTGTGATTTAAATTCATATTTGGTTTTTAGTTTACTAACAGCCATGACACAGATGAAAAATGGCCTGATACCCCTTCTGTCCCTGATGATGTGACTAGTGCTGGAGATACATAGGTATTATTTCTTTGAAACATTTGAAAAACTTCGTGTCTTTTACTGTATCTACCTCTGATTCAACCACATATTTTTTGGTAAGAGAAATATTTATGTCTCAGGAAAAATAAATAACTGGAATTTTGATGAACCCAATACTTTAAAAAATACATTGATATGGCTAATTTAATTTATCCATCTGTGCCATTCATTGGCTTGGAATTTACTTTTGGAAGCAGTGAGATAAGATTCTTTTTGTTGCAAGGATTTACTCATGTAAATATGAAAAGTAATATGCAAGTTACTTGCAGAGTGATTCTACTTCAAGGGACTAATTGCTGTAATTCTTGTTATTCTGACAATACTTCTTCACATTGGTGAGTCTTTAGTATCTATGTTGTTTGCAGTCTCCATATACCCTTTGTTATACGAGGTTAACACTCCAGAGACTGTTTATTTCACCCTTGTTTTATCGGCAATTTGAACAAGCTGCTGACAAGTGGAAGGCGTGTTTTGGTTATGATATCATGTCATGAACAGCTCAGCATGATAAACAGAATTAAAGAGAATTATCATGATTTTCCACTAATTTACATTTTTTCATACAAAAGAACACTTTACTAAATCAACTGTGCATAATGGTAACTAGTATTAGCATAAATATTAAATATAAATAGGATATAATTTAGAGCAAGGTTTAGGGAACTACAAACACCTGGGTACAATTAGGGATCTTACTCATTTTTGTTACAGATTTTAATTATTTTATTTGTTTTGCATCAGGCTGTAATGAGAAAAATATTTAACTCTGTCTTACCTGTCTGCCACATATGAGAGGGCTCTGGCCTTGTATTCAGCATTCTAATTGTTGGAGTGAAAGTTATAGCCTTCTTCTGCTGTGGGAGGTGGTTGAAGGTAATTGAGTGGAAAATTGAGAGAATTCTCTTTGATTCTGTGAATATATCTTAGTGAGCTATTGTTATTTCCCCAAGCTTCCTTTTTTACAGACATGTTCTTCCTTGTAAATTGCTTTACAAAAATTAGGATAGAAATATTGTAGTCATGAGCCAGATCTCACTATACTTGAGTCCTATATTTTTTATTGGAAGCTAACTGCTTTACAATGCTGTGGTAGTTTCTGCTTTGCAACAGCATTAGTCAGCCATAAGAATACATATATTCCTTCCCTCTTGAGTCTCCCTTCCACCTGCCACCCCTTTCCACCCCTCTAGGTCATCACAGAGCACTGAGCTGTTCTCCCTGTGCCGTGCAGTGTTTTCCCACTATCACTTTTACATGTGGTAATGTGTATGTTTCAGCGCTACTCTATTTCAGTAAGTGTTAGTTGCTCAGTTGTGTCTGACTCTTTGCGACCCCATGGACTGTAACCCACCAGGCTCCTCTGTCCATGGAATTATCTAGGCAAGAATACTGGAGTGGGCTGCCATTTTCTTTTCCAGCATATCTTCCCAACCCAGGGATTGAACCTAGATCTCCTACACTGCAGGCAGATTCTTTACCATCTGAGCAACCAGGGAAGTCCCTATTTCAGTAAACGGTACCACTATTAACACAGTTGTTTAAACCTCAAACCTAGGGATCATCCTTGATTCCTGCTATTTCCTTGTCTTCCCCAGAAAATGTGTCAGTGTGTCTTCGTAATTCCATTTCTAAACTTTATTTTTAGTTCATCTGCTTCTCATCATATCTAGTCATCATCCTGTGAAAAGGATTTGGCAACAGCTTCTAGCCTGAGTTCCCTGCCTCCTTCAGATGTTGTCTCAAATATCCTTCCTCAGAGTAGTCTCCCTTCATTCTCTACTACATCCTTCACTTTTATTTCTGTATTATCACTTACCAGAACTTTTATTTACTTGCTTTTGGTATATTTACCCCTTACTAGAATGTAAGCTCCTGGAGGAGACGAACTGCGTCTGTATTGGCACTTCCATACTCCATAATCTTAAATCTTTACCAATAACTCATGCATACTTAAGCTTTACCAATAACTCATGCATACTTAAGCTTTACCAAACTTTGAAAGAAGGAATACAAAATGTTTATCACCAGTAGTATGAATACAATATTTTTAAAAATGAAAAAAAAAAACAATATGAGAGTATTATGGCCTTTCATCTCTGTAAGCATTTCTTTAGGATGTATGTGATTAGAGTATGCTGAATAAGATCTTTTCTGTTGTATTCAACTCTGTCAATGATAGCTTCTGAGTAACCCTATGATCTAAATCGCCCTATCTTTTGACACATTTCACAGGACTAAAACTCATTTCCACATCTCAGAAGAAAGGTAGATCCACAGGAGGGAAGGATTAGTTGTCAGAGGGAGAATCTCTATCTCTACTGGGAGAAGTTTAGCTGCCATTGGCTGAGGAGGGGAGGGTCTGAGATTCAAATTTGCAATTGATTGAATTCGCCTGTAATGGAGTTTTTCATGCTGCAAGTGACCTGAATGCTGTGAATTTTACCTGAGATGTTATCAGAAGACAAAGACATCGTCAGGGCAATGGAGGAGGGGAAGGGTTCATGTTTATAGCTCACTGCCTTCTGACTTATCAATAATGAGATTAAAGTTACAAAGCCCATGTTTCCTTAGCACTAAAATGATAAAGCCTACATGACGTTTACTACCTTGTTTCTTTAAACATCCATTTTCAGCTACAAGAAGCAAACTCTTCCAGAATATAACAAAAGATAGAGGCTGGATCAAAGTGGATCAAAGTGGGCCTGAGTACATGCCCTTTCCTACCTCAAAGTTCTTAATACTTTGGAAACATTTTAAAAATGAGATAAGTTCAAAACAACTACAAAATAAAGGTTTACACAAGTAGAGGCCAATAATACAAAATTGCTTTTAAACAACAATGAAACTTTAAAAATTTTACTGTATTTTAGGATAGCAGAATTTTTACTGCGTGTACTAATCAGAATTGGCTTGACTATGTTGCAATTACAAATAAACCTTGGTATCTCAGTGACTGAACAAAGTTAAGGGTTACTTTTTATACAGAACCTGATGTGGGTTGGGTGTCACTCAATCTGTCTTGTTCCCCTCTTGAACATGTGGCCTCCATGTCACTAAGGCAGGGGAAGAGAGGGCTATAAACCACCTCAGCCCCAAAGCCACACATTCTAATTGATATAACAACAGTATATTTGAACCATAAAACCAAAACCTCTTTTCTTAAAAGTTGCATAAAGTAAAATTAGTCAGGTGTGATTTAAAAAGCAAGAGAAACACAAATGATATTAGAAATATCAACTGAGGTGTAGCCACAGACTCTGCTAGGAATTTTTAAATTTAGAAATTTTAAAAATTTTCAAGAAGAGATATAAAACCTAAACAGGAATAATTCTTGAGTTCCTAACAGAATTTGTGAATAATTGCTGTATGAGAATAACTAAAGGACAAATTGAAAACATAGCCCAAAGTTAATCACTACAATAATAATAGGTCCAAGTGTTGGGCTGCATCCTACAGAGCTGAAAGCCATGTAACTGCCTAGCTTCAAGACCAAAGAATGAGCTTAAAGACAGTGACAGAGACATCATTGGTTTATTGGACAGGGGCATCTTACACGTCCAAAACAAAGGCTCCTGGAGGGACACCCCTCTGTGTATAGCAGACAGCTGGCAGGACATGGCAGCCACCTTTACTACTTGGGAGAGAAGGAGGCCACTACTGTTTATAGGGAGAATTGACGTCAGGTGGGGGCTCATCAGTTACCAAGGAAACCATTGGCCTAGGGCATGCGGCAAGCCTGTAGGCAGTTATGGACTAAGCCCTTTAATTAAGAGGGTTGGACAGTTGCGTGAGTGAAGTAGAACTGATCGAGCTGGGGATATGTACAGAGAGCAAGAGAACAGTCAACAGGAATGGCCTGACCATACAGTAAGTAATTTTATGGATGAGTTCTATCATCTCTTCAAGGAACAGATAATCTCTATGTTACATAAAGAGTTCTGGAGGATAGGGAAATATGCAATGCTATACAACTCATTTTACAAAGCTGTCAGAATCACGATACTAAAGCTGATGTAGGATAACACAAAAAGGGAACTATAGGCTAATTTCATGTCTAATAATATCAGAAACCTATTCAGTACATATTATTGTGCCAGACACAGTTCAAAGCCATTTAGCCAGTATGCTGCCTCCCAAAATAATGGAGAAAATCTACTTCCAGCAATGTTAGACTAGATTATACCCTACCAACACTTCCACTGAAAATAGCTAGAGAAACTGGGTGAAATATTTAAAAACACTTCTTTGAAAGGGAGCTAACAGAGAAGAGAAGATTTGCAGGGCCAAGATTCCAGAGAGGATGGAAGCTTGGGGAGGGGAGTCTGGTATTTGGTGGGGCTTCCCACTCCAGTACTCTTGCCTGGAAAATCCCATGGATGGAGGAGCCTGGTAGGCTGCAGTCCATGGGATTGCTAAGAGTCGGACATGACTGAGCAACTTCACTTTCACTTTTCACTTTCATGCATTGGAGAAGGAAATGGCAACCCACTCCAGTGTTCTTGTCTGGAGAATCCCAGGGATGGGGGAGCCTGGTGGGCTGCTGTCTATGGGGTCGCACAGAGTTGGCCATGACTGAAGCGACTTAGCAGCAGCAGCAGCAGCAGCAGCAGCAGCCTTCTAAGAAATTGCTGATTCTGAAAAGCTGTGGATAAGAAGCTAAGCAGTTGAGCTGAGATTTTGGCAGACTCTTGGAAATCAATGAATTAAGAGCTTAACGGGTAGGTTTAAGAACTGATTAAATATATCTGGAGGGAAAACTAGTGAACAAGAAGATAATTCTGAAGAAGAAATCTCAGACTGAAGCACAGAGGAATAAAATGATTAAAAATAAAGAAATAAAGGTAAAGAATATATGTGAAAAAATAGAGTACGTGGGATTGGAATTTCAAAAGGAGAAGCAATAAAAACAATGTGGAGATAACGATTGTGGAGATAACAGTTGTGACTTTTCTAAAATTCATGAAATTCTTACATTGAAGCAAAAATTCAAGAAGTTTTGTAAAACTGAGCAGAATTTCTCCTACATACATCATAGTCAAACTGCTTAAAACCAAAGACAAAGCAAAAATCTTAACAACAGCCAGAAGGAAAAAAAAAAGAGACACACCTTCTTCAAAGGAAAAAATATGATTGAAACAATAGAAACCAGAAGCAAACAAAATGGCATCTTAAATGTAATGAAATAAAATAGTTGCCAATCTGGAACTCTCTATTCATGAAGCTATCTTTTGCAAATGAAGGCAAAACAGAGACATTTTAAACTAAAAAAGACATCACCAGGACACTTGCACTAAAGGAAATACCTTAAAGGGAAATACCTTAAAGGAAATACCTTCAGGCAGCAAAACTTTATCCCAAGTGGAAGTTGTTAGATGCAAGAAAAAAAATACATATTATTATAGGGAAAAATATAAATAAATATTGATTACATTAAATAGAAATGGCAATGCCATATAAATATAAATATTATGTATTATAAATAGCACAAGTGGCAGGAGAATGTAAATAAAATAAGTGTTTTAGGGTCCTTGAATGGTCCTGTACTAATTTCTATTACACTCTGAAAATTCAACCATGCATGTTGCAATCTCTAAACTAACTACTAAAATGAATAAGCAGATTAAAAAATAAGTATATAGAATGTGCAAATATGGTTAACACACTTGATCTAATTGACATTTTTGTTAGAACAGTGCATTTAAAAATGGCAGAATATACTTTTTTTCAGTGCATATGGAACATTTACCAAAAATGACCATATATTGGGCCATAAAGCAAGTTTCAAAGGACCAAAATTATGCAGAGCACATTGGCTTGACCATAGTAGAACTAAGCAAGAAATCAAAAAACAAAATGATAACCAGTAAATCCCCATAGGACTGTAAATTAAGCAACACATTTCTAAATAACCAGTGGGTCAAAAACAGAATTACAGTGGAAATTAGCAAATACTTAGAACTAAGATAAACAATATAAAAACATATCGGAAAGGAAGAGACAAACTGTCATTATATGTGTTTCTAATTATAAAATCCAAGAAAATCAACCTGAAAACTATTGGAACTAATAAGCACTCAAAGAGATGGCTGACTACCACATAAAAATCGATGACTTTTTCATACACTAGCAAAAGTTAATTAGAAAATGTCATGGTAGAAATATTCCACATCATAATAGCAAGAAATACTATTAATACCTAGAAAGAAACCTAATAAGAAATGCTATAATTTGCTGCTGAATAAAAAGACATGAATAAATGGAGAAATACACCTGGAGTCTTAACCCTCCAGAAACTCACCTGAAGGGTTAAGAACACCAACTTAAGCTCAAATTCAAATCCTGACTCTGCTACTTCCTAGCTGTGTGACCCTGGCAAGTTATTACTATTCAATGTCTTTATGCCTCAGTTTCCTTTATCTTTGAAATGGTGATAACATGATAGTCTCTAAAGGGAATCAACTCCGAATATTCATTGGAAGGACTGATGCTGAAGCTCTAGTCCTTGGCCACCTGATGCGAAGAGTCAACTCATTGGAAAAGACCCCGATGCTGGGAAAGATTGAAGGCAGTAGAAGAAGGGGACAACACAACAGAGGACGAGATGGTTGGATGGCATCACCAACTCAATGGACATGAGTCTGAGCAAACTCAAGGAGATAGTGAAGGACAGAGAAGCCTGGTGTGCTGCAGTCCATGGGGTCGCAGAGAGTTGAACATGACTTAGCAACTGAACAAAAACCACCTCATAGAGGTAGGACTAAATGAGTTTACTTTCCCATGACTTAACCTATATAAGGCTGTGACCTGTACCCTGCTCCCCTGGCCCTCAGATCCTAGTCTATCCACTTTTTTTTTTTCTTTTCTGTAGCATTTTTTACCCTCTAACATGCTGTATATTTACTTATTTCTTAATTGTTTATTGACTACTTCTGCTAAAATATGGGCTTCCCTGGTGGCTCAGCTGGTAAAGACTCCACCTACAATGCAGGAGACCTGGGTTTGATCCCTGGATTGGGAAGATTCCCTGGAGAAGGGAACAGCTACCCACTCCAGTATTCTGGCCTGGAGAATTCCATGGACTGTACAGTCCATGAGGTCATAAACAGTTGGACACAATTGAGTGACTATATGCTCCTTAAGGACAATTCTGCTATTTTTTTTTTCAATTTTTTGTAAATGTCTATATTTTTTGGCAAATGTATCCCAAATACTTAGAAAATTACTTGGCACATGCCCAGGCACATAGCATAGAATCTGGCACATAAAAAGTACTATTATTACTGTAAAGATGTCAGTTCTCTAGAAATTATAAATGTAATCCAGTCTCCAGATTTAGGTTTTCTGAGTGGCGGCTGTGTGGTGCTGAGCAGTGAGCAGCAGCTGTGTGGCACTGGAGTGGCAAGCAGCCAAGAGGAGCTACCCCACATCCAAGGTAAGAGAAACCTCAGTAAGACAGTAGGCGCTGAGAGAGGGCATCAGAGAGCAGACAGACTGAAACCACAATCACAGAAACTAGCCAGTCTGATCACATGGACCACAGACTTGTCTAACTCAGTGAAACTAAGCCATGCTGTGTAGGACCACCCAAGATGGACGGGTCATGGTGCAGAGTTCTGACAAAATGTGGTCCACTGGAGAAGGAAATGGCAAACCACTTCAGCATTCTTTCCTTGAGAACCCCCATGAATGGTATGAAAAAGCAAAAAGATAGGACACTGAAAGATGAACTCCACAGGTCGGTAGGTGCCCAATATGCTATTGGAGATCAGTAGAGAAATAACTCCAGAGAGAATGAAGGGACGGAGCCAAAGCAAAAACAACACCCAGTTGTGGATGTGACTGGTGATAGAACCAAGGTCCGATGTTGTAAAGAGCAATATTGCATAGGAACCTGGAATGTCAGGTCCATGAATCAAGGCAAACTGGAAGTGGTCAAACAGGAGATGGCAAGAGTGAACATCGACATTCAAGAAATCAGCGAACTAAAATGGACTGCAATGGGTGAATTTAACTCAGATGACTATTATATCTACTACTGTGGGCAGGAATCCCTTTGAAGAAATGGAGTAGCCATCATAGTTTAGTCAACAAAAGAGTCCAAAATGTAGTACTTGGATGCAGTCTCAAAAACGATGGAATGATCTCTGTTTCCAAGGCAAACCATTCAATATCACAGTAATCCAAGTCTATGCCCCAACCAGTTATGCTGAAGAAGCTGAAGTTGAACAGTTCTATGAAGACCTACAAGACCTTTTAGAACTAACACCCATAAAAGATGTCGTTTTCATTATAGGGGACTGGAATGAAAAAGTAGGAAGACAAAAAACACCTGGAGTAACAGACAAATTTGGCATTGGAGTAAGAATGAAGCACGGCAAAGGCTAATAGTTTTGCCAAGAGAACGCAGTGGTCATAGCAAACACCCTCTTACAACAACACAAGAGAAGACTGTACACATGGACATCAACAGATGGTCAACACCGAAATCAGATTGATTATGTTCTTTGCAGCCAAAGATGGAGAAGCTCTATGCAGTCAGTGAAAACAAGACCGGGAGCTGACTGTGGCTCAGATCGTGAACAGCTTATTGCCAAATTCAGACTTAAACTGAAGAAAGTAGGGAATACCACTAGACCATTGAGGTGTGGCCTTAATCAGATCCCTTACAACTATACAATGGAAGTGACAAATAGATCCATAGGATTAGATCTGATAGACAGAGTGCCTGAAGAACTATGGATGGAGGTTTGTGACATTGTGCAGGAGGCAGTGATCAAGACCATCCTCAAGAAAAACACATGCAAAAAGGCAAAATGATTATCTGAGGAGGCCTTCCAAATAGCTGAGAAAAGAAGAGAAGCTAAAGGCAAAGGAGAAAAGGAAAGATATATCCATTTGAATGCAGAATTCCAAAGAATAGCAAAGAGAGATAAGAAAGCCTTCCTCAGTGATCAGTGCGAAGAAATAGAGGAAAATAAAAGAATGGGAGAAACTAGAGATCTCTTCAAGAAAATTGGCGATACCAAGGGAACATTAAATGCAAAGATGGTCTCAAATAAAAGATAGAAATGGTATATCACTCACCTAGAGCCAGACATCCTGGAATGTGAAGTCAAGTCAGCCTTAAGGAGTATCACTACAAACAAAGCTAATGGAGGTGATGGAATTCCAGTTGAGCTATTTCAAATCCTAAAAGATGATGCTGTGAAAGTGCTACACTCGATATGCCAGCAAGTTTGGAAAACTCAGCAGTGGCTGAGTGGCCTTTCCAGTGACGAGAAAAGGTCAGTTTTTATTCCAATCCCAAAGAAAGGCAATGCCAAAGAATGCTCAAACTACCGTGCAATTGCACTCATCTCACACGCTAGCAAAGTACTGCTCAAAATTCTCCAAGCTAGGCTTTAGCAATACATGAACTGTGAACTTCCAGATGTTCAAGCTGGTTTTAGAAAAGGCAGAGGAACCAGAGATCAAATTGCCAACATCCGCTGGATCATCGAAAAAGCAAGAGAGTTCCAGAAAAAAAACATCTATTTCTGCCTTATTGACTATGCCAAAGCCTTTGACCCTGTGGATCGCAAGAAACTGTGGAAAATTCTGAAAGAGATGGGAATACCAGACCACCTGACCTGCCTCTTGAGAAATCTGTATGCAGGTCAGGAAGCAACAGTTAGAACTGGACATGGAAAAACAGACTGGTTCCAAGTAGGAAAAGGAGTATGTCAAGGCTGTATATGGTCACCCTGCTTATTTAACTTATGTGCAGAGTACATAATGAGAAACGCTGGGCTGGATGAAGTACATGCTGGAATCAAGATTGCTGGGAGAAATATCAATAACCTCAGATATGCAGATGACACCACCCTTATGGCAGAAAGTGAAGAACTAAAGAGCCTCTTGATGAAAGTGAAACAGGAGAGTGAAAAAGTTGGCTTAAAGCTCAACATTCAGAAAACTAAGATCATGGCATCTGGTCCTATCACTTCATGGCAAATAGATGGAGAAACAGTGAAAACAATGGCTAACTTTATTTTGGGGAGTTCCAAAATCACTGCAGATGGTGACTGCAACCATGAAATTAAAAGACACTTGCTCCTTGGAAGGAAAGTTATGACCAACTGAGACAGCATATTAAAAAAGCAAGGACATTACTTTGCCAACAAATGTCTATCTAGTCAAGGCTATGGTTTTTCCAGTAGTCATGTACGGATATGAGAGTTGAGCTATAAAGAAAGCTGAGCACCGAAGAATTGATACTTTTAACTGTGGTATTGTAAAAGACTCTTGAGAGTCCCTTGGACTGCAAGGAGATCCAACCAGTCCATCCTAAAGGAAATCAGTCCTGAATATTCATTGCAAGGACTGATGCTGAAGCTGAAACTCCAATACCTTGGCCACCTAATACGAAGATCTGACTCATTGGAAAAGACCCTGACACTGGGAAAGACTGAGAGCAGGAGGAAAAGGGGACTACAGAGGATGAGATGGTTGGATGGCATCACCAACTCAATGGACATGAGTTTGAGTAAACTTCGGGTTTGGTGATGGACAGGGAGGTCTGACGTGCTGCGGCCCATGGGGTTGCAGTGAGTTGGACATGTCTGAGTGACTGAACTGAACTGAATCCAGTCTCAATCAGTATCCCTGTGAGATACTTTATAGAATCTGAGAAGCTGATTCTAAAATTTTTTAGCAAGTGAGAAAGAACAGCCAAATTTTTTTTTTTCACAAATAACATAGTGGAAGGGTTTGTCTTATTATTAATCAGCATAATGAGTTATTGACACTGGAATACAAATAGGTCCATGAGATTGTGTGCATTTGAGTGTATGTTTTTTTTAAAGATAGTGTGGGAATAATTGGCTGTTGGTTATTTATCTATAAGGAAACTCCCACACTCTGAAAGCTTAAAAGCAATTCTCATTAGTTTACATAGCTTCTTTTTTTAATCATCTACTACCATGTTTTTAAATCAATATTTTCTCATTACTGCTCTCAAGAATTTGTAGGTAGTTATATATGATCTCTGTTGATGTATTAAGTTGGACCTCAAATCAAAACAGCTCTGGTTTCAACCTTGCATCTGCTACTAATTTTTTTGTTTCCTTGAGCAAATCACTTTCCCTTTAAGTGCTCAGTTTCATTGTCTACAAAGTGAGGTTTTATGAGATTCCTTAAGATCTTAACTTAGATTCATCTAAATCTCTCATGTTCCTGCAACTGTTTGGTGATTTTAATTATTGCTCACAACTTTATTTTCTCCATTTTAAAAAAATATAGTTGAGGAAACTAAAGTCAAGAGGGAAAGAATAGCTTATTCAGGATCTCACAGGCAGCAGTTGCTTGTTTCAGTTCTAGTTAGGCTCAGCCAATGATTGAAAGGCTTGGTGGGTCAAGATAGAGGTTTATTTTCCCCCACAATAACACTGGCACAGTGTTAGACAGTGCAGGGTCTGCATAGCAGCTGCTTAGTCATCAGGGACCCTGGCTTCTTGTTTTTATGCTTTGCCATCCTGAGTGCTGTGTTCCTTCTTCAATGTTGCTCAGAGGCTCAAGAGGGTTACTGTCATTCTGGTGATGATGTGATGAAAGATAGAGATGTAAAGGGTGTCTGTCTCCAAACCAAGTCAATTCAGTATAATAAGGGCTTCCCCAGAGATGTCATCTAAAATTTCCATCTCACTGGACACTCCTATCTGCATGGGAGATTAGAAATACAGTTTTTTTGAGCTGGATATATTGCTGCCACAAGTCAGTTATTAAGGAAGAAGGGGAGATCCAAATCAACAACTAGCATTTCTGCTAGAATGCTAAGCCTCACATGCTGGTATGCTGACCCATATGTGATGCTCTTTCCACTAAATCTATAGGCCTGATTCTCAGATTTGAAGTGACAGCTTGGAGGAAGGATCAGAGTATGTTTCATGGAGGGCATGGCATTTGGGTTGTACTTGCACTGATGCTGAGAAGGTGGATAGCTGGAGTCAGGATTTGGGAATGCACTACAGTGATGGCAACAAGATGACCACAGACTAGGAGGTGAGAGGGTAGGCGAGGAAACAGCATGTGGCTCAGGTTGACTGGAGCCCAAAATGAGTAAGAGGAGGCTGGAAGGAGCCCAGGCTACTAGTTGGTAGGTTTGTAAACGTTTATTATTGTTCCTGCCTTAAATACATTGTATAGCTGGGGAATGCCCCTCCCCACTCCCCCCTCCCCACCCCCTCCCACACACACACATAAGTACTAGAACAAGGTTGGAACAGGCAAGAGGATGGAGGAGATAGTCCTTAATGTGGAGACTTGTCTCAGCTCATTAAGTTAGCTCCTGCTGGTCTGCCCAGGGTCTCTTGTTTGGGTTCAGGGACCGAGAAGGCAATGGCACCCCACTCCAGTATTCTTGCCTGGAAAATCCCATGAATGGAAGAGCCTGGTAGGCTGCAGTCCATGGGGTCGTGAGTAGTCAGACATGACTGAGTGACTTCACTTTGACTTTTCACTTTCATGCATTGGAGAAGGAAATGACAACCCACTCCAGTGTTCTTGCCTGGAGAATCCCAGGGACGGCAGAGCCTGGTGGGCTGCCATCTATGGGGTCACACAGAGTCGGACACAACTGAAGCAACTGAGCAGCAGCAGCAGCGGTTCCCAAACTTTGCTGTAAGTTGGAATGATCTGGAACCATTTTCACAAATACTGTCCATTGACTCATAACCCCAGAGAATCCAATTTGATTGATATGGGATGTTAGCTGGGTTTGGCAAAGCTCCTTAGGTGATCAGAACATTTTAGCTAACCTTTGGGTTAGGGCAGGGGTCCCCAACCTCTGACATCTAAAGCTTAATGATCTGAGGTGGAGCTGATGTAATAACAGAAATAAAGTGCACAATAAGTGTAATGTACTTGAATCATCCCAAAACCATCTTGCTCCCATCCTTAGAAAAATTGTCTTCTATGAAACTGGCCCCTGATGCCAAAAATGTTGGGGATATCTGGGTTAGGGCACTGAAAGCCAAATGTTAACAAAGAAAGAATTATATTTGACACCATTATACTGTCATTCCACATAACATTATTATGTAATAGTACATGTAATTATTATCAATAAAATTTCCCATTGGTTTCCCCATGGGCAGGTGGGCAAGCTAGGAGGTGGTGTTGCAGAAAGGTTTTTCACACAGCAAGGAGGTCACTGCACTCCTTGCTGGAGGATACTGTATTTGGCAATGTTGGACTCAGAGGAGGTGATGTGTTCCCCATTAGCACTTTTACAAGATGCTTTAGCAGACACCTGGGGCCTTCTGGGTGGGAAAGCCAACACAAGCAATTGCAAAGATGGATCTTCTGGGATTTAAAAAGTACTTAAAATTAAATCTCATCTCCCCCTACCTCTAATTGATGTATTGAGTGGCCTTGTTCCAGTTCTGTGAAGGATCTGAACAGCACAGAGCTTAAAGGTACAGGCCTGGAGTTGGCACAGTTGGTGGGCAAGACTGGACCTGCTCTGGGGCCAGTGGAGGAAGACATGCTGCCACTGGGGTCCTGGTGCTTGGCAGACAGAGCCAGTTTGGGCACCTGGACCCTCGCCACCTCCCCTCCTTTGCAACCAGCTCCCAGGCTTTTTTTGTGGAGTGCCTGGAGAACTGGATGAGAAGTGATAACCATAAGTGTAAATTAACTCATTACCAGTAAAATTTGCAACACCCTGTGTAAATTTCCCTGAGTTCAAAGTTATCGTAGATAAGGATACAGTTAGTCAGAAAACCTGCCTAGTGACTGCTGGTTAGGGGAAGAGTGTGGGTGAGGGGTTGGCAGAGGCCACAGCATGGCTCAGTCTGCAAATAAGAGAAGAGGCTGAGAGTTGATGTCCTGCTGGCCTTGTCAGTGTTTAGATGAAAATGCCGCTGCTGCCAATAGAGACTGACAATTTGAAAAGCCCTGTCTCTTAATTGAACTTATTTATAAGCCCCATATTTTCGAACATGAGGCAGCTTATCAAAAAGACAGGCATTACGCATCAACTATTTTGTTTAGTTTAGCAAAAGTTGAGGTAAATAACTTTTGTCATTTTGGTATCTGTCATCAAATCTCCACCAGCACAATAATTCTGTAGCTTGTTCAGAGTGGGCCAGACCAACTACTGCAATAGAAAAGTGAAAGTGAAGTCACTCAGTGTGTCCGACTCTTTGCAACCCCGTGGACTGTAGCCTACCAGGCTTCTCCGTCCATGGGATTCTCCAGGCAAGAATACTGGACTGGGTTACCATTTCCTTCTCCAGGGGATCTTCCCACCCAGGGATCGAACCCAGGTCTCTGGCATTGGAGGCAGACACTTTAACCTCTGAGCCACAGGGAAGCCCTACTGCAATAGAAGCCTAAGTAAAAGAGATTTGCTGCTATAGCAGTTCCTTTTTCCTGAGGCATTTCCCCGTCAATGGAAACGGGGTAAGAAGAGTGAAGGATAAGGTGCAGGAAAGGAGAAGATGATTGTTGGTCTATAGCTGGAGGCCTTCCTTACCCCACTGAGGGCCAGGTTTGTTGAAGAAAGAGGTCCATCTATAAAGGATTTAATCTAAAAGTTAATAGAAGGGTGTTAGGGAAATTAAATGAATTAGGCTTCAGAGACAAAGCAGATCAGGCCTCTGACCTTGCTTCTAACCTGCCTGGACACTGCCCTGTCTGTGAGTGGCTGCCTGCTGTGAGTGCAAGACTTGCAGCACCAGAGATAAGATTGGGGGAGGAATCTTGAGAACTGTTGAGACCCTGAGAGGGCTGGCCAACCAAGGCCAGGCTTAACTACATTCCAAGTTTTACACAAGAAAACAAACAGCATTGATCTGAAACCAGAGCTGCAATTTGGTCACAGGTTGATGGTGATATCAGGTTGCCACCATCCTGGGATTATAAGTGGAACCCCAAACTGCAGTCTTTGAAGTCTCAGCCACGCTGCCTGGGCCCCTTTTCCCAATGGGGACTCCAGATGTGCTGTGACATGGGACTTTCTAGTGCTGATTAAGTCTGGATGTTGGTCAAAACCCAACTTGGTGTCGTATTTTCTGCTGTTTCTATTTCTCTTTTCTTTTAATATTAGTGTGTTGAAAGTAAGCTAGATAATTCTCTAAAAAATATCTGTATTATTTACTTGCATATAATGAAATGTTGTTGCTATGAGCCATGAACAATACCAGGATTCTTGCCCTCCAGAGGAGAATTTGATCTGGGGTCAGTGACGAGGCTTGATTGCTCAGAGCTTTTGTGTAATAAAGTTTTATTCAAGTATAAAAGAGATAAAGAAAACTTCTGACATAGACATCAGAAAGGGGCAGAAAGAGTGCACCTTGCTAGTTTTTAACAACTATATACCTATTCAGTTCAGTTCACTTGCTCAGTCGTGTTCGACTCTGCAATCCCATGAACTGCAGCACACCAGGCTTCCCTGTCCATCATCAACTCCTGGAGCTTGTTCAAACTCATGTCCATTGAGTCAGTGATGACATCCAACCATCTCATCCTCTGTTGTCCCCTTCTCCTCCTTCCTTCAATCTTTCCCATCATCAGGGTCTTTTCCAATGGGTCAAGTTCTTTTCATCAGGTGGTCAAAGGGTTGGAGCTTCAGCATCAGTCCTTCCAATGAATATGCAGGACTGACTTCCTTTAGGATTGACTGGTTGGATCTCCTTGCAGTCCAAGGGACTCTAAAGAGTCTTCTCCAACACCACAGTTCAAAAGCATCAATTCTTCGGCACTCAACTTTCTTTACTGTCCAACTCTTACATCCATACATGACTACTGGACCTTTGTTGGCAAAGTAATGTCTCTACTTTTTGATATACTAAGTTGGTCATAACTTTTCTTCCAAGGAGCATCTTTTAATTTCATGGTTGCAGCCACCATCTGCAGTGATTTTGGAGCCCCTAAAAGTAAAGTCTGTCACTATTTCCACTGTTTCCCCATCTATTTGCCATGAAATGATAGGACCAGATGCCATGATCTTAATTTCCTGAATGTTGAGCTTTAAGCCAACTTTTTCACTCTCCTCTTTCACTTTCATCAAGAGGCTTTTTAGTTCTCTTCACTTTCTGCCATAAGCATGGTGTCATCTGCATATCTGAGGTTATTGATATTTCTCCTGGGAATCTTGATTCCAGCTTGTGCTTCATCCAGCCCAGTGTTTCTCATTATGTACTCTGCATAGAAGTTAAATAAGCAGGGTGACAATATACAGCCTTGAAATATTCCTTTCCCGATTTGGAACCAGTCCATTTAATCACACCCATCTGGCCATTTTTGCCATGTAAATAAGATATTCACAGACACCTGGTATTAAGATGTGAATATTTGGGGGAGGCCATTATTCTACCTACCATAGTTTACCAGTTTGTTCTGAATACTTCTATTTTTTTCCTGCTTCTGCAAATAGGGGTGTGCGTGTGTGTGTGTAGATCTATGTATTTTTTTTTCTTTTTGTTTTTCAGTAAACAAGGATCTTAATAGACATTTTGTTTCACAATTGACTTTTTGTTCACTTAACAGTATATCATATGTAAATCATTATATTATATGTTAATCATTACATATACTTTGGCCTCTTTCTTTTTAATGGCTGTCTGTGGTCCAGGAGATGGTTTTATCACCATTTCTTTATTCTATTGTCACGAGCAGATATGTGAGCTGTTTCTATTTTTGTTCTTTTAAATGCAGAGGCAATGATCATCATTGTACATTTCAGCATCTTTGCTGTCTGTCGTCAACACAGCAGCCAGTGTATGATTTTAAAATGTAAGCCTACTCAATACTTCCATCACACTTAGCTAGAATCTAACTTCTTTACCATGGACTACCAGAGCCTTTAGGATGTGGCTATCTGACACTGCAACAGCTGTCATTTTTCTTTTTGCTCATTCCACTCCAGTCACAATGACTCTTACTTAAACACACCAAGCCCCTCAGAACCTGTGGATTTTCTGGGTGGCTCACCCCCTGCTTCTTCAGTTCTCTCTGATATATCACCTTGTTAAAGAAGTGTTCCCTGGCTGTCCACTCAACAAACAATGGCACTGTTGCTTTCCCCCATCAGGCTAGTCCCTTTTTCCTGTTTTCTCTTTTATTCATTATGTGTCATTTAATATATACAACTGCATGCATGATAATGCATACCATGTATATTTTAGTTATGGGTGATTTGAACAAAGCAATAAAGTGAATACCACTGTACTTTACTTTCCATCAGAGCACTGATTACCACCTGCTGTAGTTTTGTAGCCATCTTCCATGCTAGAATGTAACAACCATGTGAGACTGTGAGATTGAATTGTTTACTGTTGTCTCTTTAGTGTCCAGCTCAGTGTCTGGCATATTGTAGACCTTTGGTATTTGTTGAATAAATGAATTTGTGAAGATATATTACTACAAGATATATTACTATATTACTCTGGGTCAAAGGAATTTCAAATTACCTTTTAAAAGGTCATGCTATCATATACTCCCACCAGCAGTATATTGTCTCCATATTAATGACTTTTTATGTTAGCCATTCTTTTTGAAATATGTAGGTTGTTATAAATAAAACTGAATCACAGGATTCTGGCAGTAAAGAATCACTTTTTTTTCTTATAGAGCATGGTGCGGAAAGCTGACTCTGGAGTTTATCTCTAGCTTGCTTCCCACAATCTGAGAGTAGGAGGACTTCTTTCTGCAATGGGAAAAAGTCAGTTTCCTATCTGTGAATTAAAAGGATTAGAGGTGAAAGGCAATCAGGTAAAATGTTCTATACTCACAGAAGTCTTCTCAAACTTGTCTACGTAATATTGTAACCCCTATCTCATTTTTCAATTAGTTATACTGAGGGTTCATTTACATAAAATAAAATTTATACATTTTAAGTATACAGAGTGATGATTCTTTGCTTTACATTTTGCAATGTTTGTTAATCCTTTTTACCTCTAAAGTTACATCTAATTGCATCTTTTATTTTGGATCAATATTGTGAAGAAATTTATTCTTTTTAATTTTTATTTTTACTTTATTTTACTTTACAATACTGTATTGGTTTTGCCATACATTGACATGAATCCACCACGGGTTTGAACATCTACTTAGGTTTTAAAGAGATGCAGCATAAAAATTCCTGGGTTTTATAGTCTTCTCTCTTGTAAGTTCTCTAGAAATGACACTGCATCACAAAATGTCTGCTGTCACATCTTATTTCTACCTTTCTGTGTTTGTTTTTCAATAATTAATTCTTTTCATGTGTTTACTGTATAAACTTCTAGTCCTATTTTCTGAGGGAGAGACCAATATTCTCATTTATCTGGTGATTCCTTTGACAATGAAAACATTATCCAAACTTTGATATGAAGAAAGAGTATGAACAGGGAGGCCTGGTGTGCTGTGATTCATGGGGTCGCAAAGAGTCGGACACGACTGAGTGACTGAACTGAACTGAACTGATTAAATGCAAAAATTGGCAGACTTTGATAGTGTTTTAAATGGTGTATGACTGGGAGACACCTTTCTGGAAAATTAGGTGGAGAATTGTTTCCTCACAGAAGGAACCCCTTGGACTTGGTCTTTAATGACTGCACTTTAATATGAGGAGCTTGATGTAGGCAAGATAGACAACGGGACTAGGCGATAGAAGACCTGGCCTATTTTTTCACTAGCTCTTGAATTCATAGACTACTTGGGTGGTTAAGGTATATGACATACAGCTGTGGTACATAGCAAAAAACATATATAGAAAGTTTTTAGGAAAGTTCAGATGAGGGAGAGATTAATTCCAGCCGCTGGGATCAGGTGCAGTTTCATGGAGAAGTTGGCATCTGAGCTTAAACTTTGTGATTCTTGGAATCTGGACATTTGGAGATGGAGAAACAACCTAGGCAGAGAATAATGTAAGGGAGCACAGAGGGCAGAAAATATGCGGTATGTGTAGAGAGCACTGGGTGATCTTTTTCTGGAAAGTGAATTGGAATGGATGAAGAGTATGACATGGAGATGGAAAGAAAGGTTTGAGTAAGATTGTGGAATGGATAAATATTTTCCTTTAAAAATCCAACCTCCTCTGATCCCACTCTCCCTTTACCGTGGCTTCTTTTGCTTAGTTGAATCATATTGGTATTTTCAAAACTAACTTGGCTAAATGCCAAGAAGCTAATAAAGAAACTGTCAAAGCCCAAATGACCACATGAAAAGATGTTCAACATCATTAGCCACTGCTGCTGCTGCTGCTGCTGCTGCTGTTGCTAAGTCACTTCAGTTGTGTCTGACTGTGTGATCCCATACATGGCAGCCCACCAGGCTCCGCCATCCCTGGGATTCTCCAGGCAAGAACACTGGAGTGGGTTGCCATTTTCTTCTTCAGTGCATGAAAGTGAAAAGTGAAAGTGAAGTCGTTCAGTTGTGTCCGACTCCTCACAACCCCATGGACTACAGCCTACCAGGCTCTTCCATCCATGGGTTTCCAGGCAAGAGTACTGGATTGGGGTGCCATTGCCTTCTCCATCATTAGCCACTGCTGCTGCTGCTGCTAAGTCGCTTCAGTCATGGCCAACTCTGTGCGACCCCATAGACGGTAGCCCACCAGGCTCTGCCATCCCTGGGATTCTCCAGGCAAGAACACTGGAGTGGGTTGCCATTTCCTTCCCCAATGCATGAAAGTGAAAAGTGAAAGTGAAGTCGCTCAGTTGTGTCGGACTCCTCACAACCCCATGGACTGCAGCCTACCAGGCTCTACCGTCCATGGGTTTCCAGGCAAGAGTACTGGATTAGGGTGCCATTGCCTTCTCCATCATTAGCCACTAGGGAAGTGCAAATTAAAACCACAATGAGATATCACTATATGCAGTATGTCTAAAATGAAAAACTGTGACAACACCAAATGCTGGAGAGGATGCAGAAAAGCTGAATCACTCGTACATTGCTGATAGAATGTAGAATGGTACAGCTATTCCAGAAAACATTTGGCAATTTCTTAAAAGAAATTAAACACGCAACTACAATATGACTCATCAATTGCATCTCTGGGTACTTATCCCAAAGCAGTGAAAACTTACGCTCACACAAAAATGTGTACAAGAATGTTTATAGCCAAATACTGGGGGAAAAAAGGCCTATGTGTCCTTCAATGGGTAAATGGTTAAACATTTTGTGACACATTCATACCATGAAATAAATTCAGCAATGAAAAGGAATTGATACATGCAACTACTTGGATGGATTTCAAGGCACTATGCTGAGTGAAAAGGGACAACCTCAAATGGTTACATGATGGATGATTCTATGTATATAAAATTTTTGAAATAAAATTTGAGAGAAAGAACAGATTAGTGGTTACTAAGGGCCAGGGATGGGGATAGGAAGGTGGGAAGGAAGTGGATGAGGTTTTAAAAGGGCAATATGAGGAACCATTCAGTTTCTTGACTATCATGGTGTGTGCACAGTTAAGTGCAAATAAAACAAGAAATCTGAATGAGTTTAGTGGATTGAATCAATGTCAGTATCCTGGTTGTGATATCATAGACACTTGCTCCTTGCCCCTCAGAAGAAAAGTTATAACCAACCTAGACAGCATATTAAAAAGCAGAGATTACTTTGCCAACAAAAATCTGTCTAGTCAAAGCTATGGTTTTTCCAGTAGTCATGTATGGATGTGAGAGTTGGACTATAAAGAAAGCTGAGCACCAAAGAATCAATGCTTTTGAACTGTGGTGTTGGAGAAGACTCTTGAGAGTCCCTTGGGCTGCTAGGAGATCCAACCAGCCCATCCTAAAGGAAATCAGTCCTGAATATTCATTGGAAGGACTGATGCTGAAGCTGAAACTCCAATACTTTGGCCACCTGATGTGAAGAACTGACTCATTTGAAAAGACCCGGATGCTGGAAAAGATTGAAGGCAGGAGGAGCAAGTGATGACAGAGGATGAGATGGCTGGATGGCATCACTGACTAAATGGACATGAGTTTGAGTAATCTCCAGGAGTTGGTAATGGACATTTTTGCAAAATGTTGCTATTGGAAGAAACAGGCTAAATTGTACATGAGAACTGTGTGTCATTTCCTAAAACTACAATTTATCAATAAAATCTCAATTAAAAATTACCCATGGCACCAGGTCTTTGAACCCAAATTTCTGGCCCAAAGTAACTAACATGAAGCCTTAAAAGGCAGCTGTGTCTTCATAGTTCCTTTGCCTGGCCTCTACCCTCCTAATTAATTGTCACATGGTCAGAGTCATCTCATTTTCCACTTCTCAGATATTGGTCAATGTGTTCTCTTTTGGAACACATGCAAAAGTCCAGAATCTGACACTGTCACCTACCTAAGACTCTCCCATTCAGCTTTGGTTTCTAATTTGAGGGAACTGCCTCATTCACAGAGGATTGAAACAACGGATGGCTGTAACTTCCAGGTGCGATTTGATTCCAGGTATGGCAGCCATGGAGGTACGCTGCTAGGATCTCCTTTCAAAAAATTACTTGCTGTTCCTCTGCAAGTTGTGCAGTGAGCTGACCCTCTCTAGGTACAGTACCTTTGTTGCAGAAATCAGTAATCAAGAAACCACGCAACACACTCAGAGAGTTGGAGAACTCAGGTTTAGTATGCCGTTGAGCCCAGAGGAGTTTACACTCCAAGCTCTGAGCCCTGAACAAAGGGATTACAGAGTTTTTATAGACAGACTATAGTGGGTAACACTAGCTGCTAATGGGCTGGTTTAAACTAAGGGGTTTCATATGCTCGTGAGAACAGTGATCAAGATTCAGAGGGGGATACCTGACCCTTACATGGACAGGCATGATTAAGCAGGTTTGCAGGGGCTGGATGGATGCAAAGAGCAGGACAAAGGTGAGTGAGCTAAGCTCCAGTCCCTAGTATTGTAAGTTCCTACTTTCTGAGACTACATGAACTATGGGATCCAGACTTTGCAAGGGGCAACCTGAGTTACAGAGGCAGAAGGAGCAGGAGGTTATGTAAAATTTTAACTTTTCCTCGTCACCTTCAGTGTCTGCCTCAGTGTCTGAGGGGAAGCCATGGGCTTCCCAGATGGCCTCCAGCCAATGACTGAGAATGGTGTACTTACTACTGACTGGTCCTTTCTGTCCAGTGGGGGTTACTTCTAATGGGATATCTTCCTTCGCTCCAGATATCCCCAGCAGATTTGCCAAGATTTTCTCAGATCTGTACTTTGACCTTTTTGCTTAACTTCTTGAAACTCTTCTTGCTAAAGATTGCTTCCGTTCTACTTTCCTTTCACATAGGTCAGATCTGCATCACAACTGGAGGGCTCTTCCTGCTTATCCTGCTTCGTTCCTTTTTCATCTTCCGTGCATATTACTCTCCAGTAAACCTCTTGCATTCCCAAACTCCTTTTCATGATCTGCTTCCTGGAGACTCAAGCTTATAAACAATAGAAGTACCTTCAAAAAGTCCTCCAGTTAAAGGGCCAGAGTATAGCGATTATTTTTCTGAACAGTAACCATGACATCTATTGTAAGAATTATAAACACTCAACAATAGAGCAGCTGTCTTCTCATGTTGGTGGTTATATTCAGTATGGGCAGATGTTGTTGTTCATAGTAAAGTTGGCTTAAGGTGATAGGTGCCTGGACTGAAATACAGGTAAAGCAAGGAGGTCAGTAGGATAAAAGACTGTAGAGGAACAGTACAGTTGGTGCATTTACTGGGACATCATTATGTATGTCATAGTTCTAACATCAAAAGTAGAAGATGGGGGAAGAAGAGTCTCAGCAGTTACGTGAGATATCTACTTGTTGGATTGCTTATACTACTAGCTCTACTAACTGGAGGTTACGGCCAAGAGTTGTATGATTAAATTTGATGGATGCTTCTATTTTTTCAGGTTTATTGAGGTACAATTACCAAAGAAAATAGTAAGATATTTAAAGTGTACAACATGATGAATGTGTATATTGTGAAATAATATCCCTCCCTGAGTTAATTAACATATAAATCACCTCAAAGATTTACTTTTTTTTCATTTTGTGAGGTCATGTAAGTTCTACTCTTAGCAAATTTCAATTATACAATACACTGTTGTCAACTATATCACCATGTTATACACTAATTAGATCCTCAGACCTTATTCATCTTATAAATGAAAGTTTGTGCCTTTTTACCAACCTCTATTGTACCTCTCAGCCCTTGCCCTGGTAACCATTCAACCAGTTTTCTACTTACTATTTCTATTAGTTTGACTCTTTTTCTTTCTCTCTTTCTTTCTTTGATTCAATATACAAGTGATACCTTGAAATATTTGTCTTTTTCTGTCTGGTTTATTTAACTTAGCATAATGCCCTCCAGGTTCACCTGTGTTATTGCAAATAGCAGATCTCCTTCTTTTTAAAGGCAGAATAATATTTCAGTGTACATAGATACCACCTGTTCTTTATCCATTCATCTACTGACACATACATAAGTTATTTCCATACCTTGGCTATTGTGAATAATGCTGCTATGAGTATGGGAGCACATATATCTCCTCAAGATAATGATTTTATTTCCTTTGTATATATACCCAGAAGTGGGATTGATGGTTCATATGGTAGTTCTATTTTTAATTTCTCGAGGACACTCCAGACAGTTTTCCACAGTGACTATACCAATTTATATTCCCACAGTACACAAGGGTTCCCTTTTCTCCACATCCTTACATCCTCATTAACTCCTCATCACCACCGATACTTGTAATCTCTTGTCTTTTTGATAATATGCATCTTAACAGATGTGAGGTGATAGCTCATTGTGGCTTTCATTTACATTAATTAATGATTAGTGATGTTTAACATGGGTTTTTCAAGTACCTGTTGGCCATTTGTTTATCTTCTTTGGGAAAATGTCCATATAGGTCCATTGTCCATTTATAAATTGGGTGATTTTGTGGTTTTCTGCTATTGAGTTATATGAGTTCCTTATATGTATTGGATATTAACCATTTATTAGATATGTGGCTTGCAAATATTCTCCTATTCCATAGATTGTTCATGAATTGA
Source organism: Capricornis sumatraensis (assembly GCF_032405125.1). NCBI lineage: Eukaryota > Metazoa > Chordata > Mammalia > Artiodactyla > Bovidae > Capricornis > Capricornis sumatraensis. The sequence continues at coordinate 59,464,543 of NC_091092.1, read as the reverse complement.
TCTCCACACCACAGTGAGCTTCTTTAAGACCATTATCTTGAATTCTATCAGGTAAATCATTTATCTCCATTTCATTAAGATCTGTTCCTAAAAAAAGATCTGCTCTGTAGATTTATCTTGTTATTTTGTTTGGAACACAGTCCTCTATTTCTTTATTTTCCTCGACTTTCTGTGTTGGTTTCTCTACATCAGATAAAACAGACACCTCTCCCAGTCGTGGCAGAGTGGTCTTGTATAGAAAATGAAACTTGTCAGTCTGTCTAGTCTGAGCTCCTGGTTGCCGCTCAAACCCTTGTGATTGCCCAACCACCTTCTTTGTCCTTCGTGGCTCCTAGTAGTTGAAGGTGTGCCAAGACCCATCAGTGTCCCAGAGGGGAGGAGCGCAGTCAGCCCCTAGATGCAGGCTGGTTAGAAGCTGGGCCCTCAGGTGGTAGTTAGGAAAATATATAGTTAAGACCCTTCCAGGAATAAACTGGGAGATGGGAGATTTGCTTTTTCCTCTGTGCTGAGGCCTGGAGGGAGAGCCATGATGGGGGTCTTCCTCCACCTATGTAAAAACTGCTTCTTTAGTGTAATCCTGTAGGACTTGTGAATGCTAGCCCTGTTGGCTATCAGAGCTAGGTGATTTGTGGTCCCTTCCATTAGGCAGCAGCTGCAAAAGGTGGGGTATCAGATGTGTGTATAAGCACTTTCCAGGGAGATACTGGTCATTTGGTTTTATCATTTGAACCAGCCAGAAGGAGGAGATGGGAGAAGTTCCCACTGGCTTCCCTGGGCTCTGGGGAGGATGGCAGCCAGTCTCTAGATGCATGCTCAAATTAGAAGCCAGACTCTCAGACAGCAGCTTATGAAGTCTGCATTTAGACTCCTTTCAGGGAAAGACCAAAAGATGGGCATTTTTTCTGTTCTTTCTGCTGAGCCCTGATGGAATAGCCACAGCCATTGCTTGTGTGCTTCACTGGTCAAGAATTGCTTCTTTGTTTGCTATAGTCTTGTAGGTCTTATGGATGCAAGTACTGTGGGCTTTCAGAGGTAGATGTTTTGGGGTTCATCCCTTGAGCTAGAACTGTAAAAGCTGGGACACTCGATTGTGGTCCAAACCTTTCTCAGGGAGAAACTGGGGTTTGGGGCCATCCTCCCAATTGTATGGCACTGGACGGGGGTGGGTTTTATGGTACAAGTGTGTCTCAGCTTTTCCTACATGTTTTGATATGGATATTTTCTCATTTGCCTGATATGTAGGAATCACTCAGCTACTTTTCTGGATTTCCTTCAGAGGGAATTGCTCCATGTACAGCTGTCCATTTGGTGTGTGTGCATGGAAAACAGGGAAGATAAGGAACCTCCTACACCACTATTTTTTTTTTTTTTGAGCCCTCTGGATACTTCCTATTTGGATCAGACAGTCAGCTAATTTACCTGGTAGACTGGAATTGTGCACACATGGGCACTACTGGTGGCAGGAGTAAGCAACAAAACCTTTCAAATAGCATTACTCTTTTGGTTTGCATGTTCGATTGTCACTGAGGAACTTGGTTCAGGCAAATTTGAGTTAAATAGTTCAGCATATTTGGTCATTTGACACTTGAATGGAAATGTGTACTAGTCCCCAGGGGCAATAGCTGAGAGCATTGCCAAGAGGAATTTATTTAAGGCTGAAAATCTATCTTTAAACAGGCATTACACCTCCAGCTCTGCTCTAGATTTGCCATTGCATACAAGCCTGGAAAATTACAGAGTCTAGAGGACCTGGGAGAATGGCTAAGAACAGCTTCCAGCAACTGTTTTCTCTGTACTCTATTTCTCCTGCAGAGTTTTACCAGACCATTTGATTTAGAATTCTATGAAAAAGAGGGATACTATTGTATCTGGGATGACTTTTCCTTGTTGGTTGGTCCTTTCTCTTCTTTTTCTCCTTTTATATGTATTAAGCATTTACTATGAACCAGCCACTGTTTCTCTTCCATCCTTAACAGATACATGGGTTGATCCATCTTCCTAAGGCTGAACTGATTTATGTCACTTACTAATGCATTGGAGAAGGAAATGGCAACCCACTCCAGTGTTCTTGCCTGGAGAATCCCAGGGACGGGGGAGCCTGGTGGGCTGCCGTCTCTGGGGTCGCACAGAGTCAGCCATGACTGAAGCGACTTAGCAGCAGCAGCAGCAATCAGCTTATGACCCAGCAATCCCACTGCTGGGCATACACACCGAGGAACCCAGAATTGAAAGAGACATGTGTACCCCAATGTTCATCACAGCACTGTTTATAATAGCCAGGACATGGAAGCAACCTAGATGTCCATCAGCAGATGAATGGATAAGAAAGCAGTGGTACATATACACAATGGAGTATTACTCAGCCATTAAAAAGAATACATTTGAATCAGTTCTAATGAGGTGGATGAAACTGGAACCTATTATACAGAGTGAAGTAAGCCAGAAAGAAAAACACCAATACAGTATACTAATGTGCATATATGGAATTTAGAAAGATGGTAATGATAACCCTGTATGCGGGACAGCAAAAGAGACACAGATGTATAGAACATCCACAGAGTCTTTTGGACTCTGTGGGAGAGGGAGAGGGTGGGATGATTTGGGAGAATGGCATTGAAACATGTATAATATCATATATGGAATGAGTCGCCAGCCCAGGTTCAATGCATGATACTGGATGCTTGGGGCTGGTGCACTGGGATGACCCAGAGGGATGGTATGGGGAGAGAGGAGGGAGGGGGGTTCAGGATGGGGAACATGTGTATACCTGTGGTGAATACATGGTGATGTATGGGAAAACCAATACAATATTGTAAAGTAATTAACCTCCAATTTAAATAAATAAATTTACTAAAAAAGTATATAAAAAGAAAGAAAAATCCTTTTGTCTCTCTCCATAGCACATAAAAGAAAGATTTATCTCTGCCTGGGTACTAATCTGATGCTGGGAAAGATTGAGGGCAGGAGGAGAAGGGGACGACAGAGGATGAGATGGTTGGATGGCTTCACTGACTCAATGGACATGAGTTTGGTTGAACTCCAGGAGTTGGTGATGAACAGGGAGGCCTGGCATGCTGCAGTTCATGGGATCGCAAAGAGTTGGACACGACTGAATGACTGAACTAAACTGGGTACTAATCTGGACCCTTGTTTTGTGATCTTGGACTATAGGTTATTATCTGAGACATCTCCTTCCCTGGAGTTTCTGTGATTCTGGGCTATGGTGCCCAGTTCAGGCTCTGACCTTATTTTGTTTTATTTTTGTCCACTGCTGTATCCCTTAATTAATAGAATAATACATGATCCATACTAGACAATCAATGTTGATTGAAAGAGTGAAAACCTAGGACAAAAAGAAATTGCTTGTCTAATTTACCAAGTCACAGCTCCCTGGGAGGATACAGTTCTATCTGTGGTCTTTCATCATTAATCAGAAGAAAATATATTCAAGTTCATTTAAATAAGAAAAATGCAAATTAAAATCACACCAATAACATTCTCAACTATCAGATCAGGAAGGGTGAAAATGTTTGATAGCATACTGTGTTGGCAAAAGCTTGGGGAAGCAGACTTGTTACATGTGGGAATGTGAGCCAAACCTCAGAGGGGAATCTTTCAATATTTAACAAAATTAAAATAGTTGTACCCTTTGTTATATACAGCAGTTCTATGTATAAGAAATGTTTTAAGCAAATGTACTCTCCTGTTACCCTAGTTCTTTCACTCATAAGCTCTCCTGAACAACAGTTTGATTTTTCTCTTCTGGAATGTCTAGCATTTCCTCTCCTACCACACTCTCTGCTGATAACCTTGCTTCTTACTTCCTTGGGAAAACAGAGATAAACGGAGAAAACAGAAGAAAATCTGCACATACTGCTAGCATCTCTTCAACTTACTCACATCTATGCCCAGGAACTCTGTCTTCACTCTGGTTGCTGAGGATCAACTGTCCATACTCCTAGCACTGGATTCCTTTTCCTCTAGTCTGTTAGTACAGTGGCAGATCCAGCAAATCTACCCTGTCTCCTATATGGTCAAATTTTCCTTCTCCTCTAATCTGATCAGTATACAAAAAAAGCTGTAATTTTAAAAAATCTTAAAACAGCTAATGCCTCACTTTGCCCTTGTTTCTATTTATCTTCCCCTCAAAAAAAAGCTCCCTATACTCTCCTCAGTCCCTCTTTCTCCATTTCCCCTTCAACTACCTCCAATCAGGTTTTCTCTCTCACCATACCACCCGAATGTTCTTGTCCAAAGTTAGCAGTCACCTTCAGTTAACCTTCCCTTCTGGCCCAGCTGGTAAAGAATCCGCCTGCAATGCAGGAGACCTGGGTTTGACTCCTGGGTTTGATCCCTGGGTTGGGAAGATACCCTGGAGAAGGGAAAGGCTACCCACTCCAGTATTCTGGCCTGGAGAATTCCATGGGCTGTATAGTCCAGGGGGTCACAAAGAGTTGGACACGACTGAGTGACTTTCACTCACTCGGTCAGTTAACCAGATTCTAGGAACAATTCTTAGTCCTTTTTGGACCTATCTGCTATATATTGATCTGGTAGAATGTTCCCCATTCCTTGTAGGCTTTCTTCACTTGGCTTTCAGGAAGAGATCGTTTCCCTGATTCTCCTCCAACCTCGCCTCTGGCTGCTCCTTCTCAGAATCCTTTTCTTATTCCTCATCACTTTCTTGACTTCTAAATGCTGTAGGTGTCCCAGTGATGATGAAAGCTTGGCCTCTGTGCACTGATACAAATAAAATTTTAGAGACAGAGCTTTGGGTGAAGTAGAAAATAATAGCTCTATTGATCTGCCAGGCAAAGGGGGCCACAGTGGACTCCTGCCCTGAAAAACTATGCATCCGCACCTGGGAGGATTCGGTGAGGGGTTTCATAGCAATGGTTCAAGAGTGGGGTTGCTGACAAGTTTTGGGTGTCTTCAGGGACTGCACTCCCTTTGATCTTGCCTCAGAGGATTTTTTGGCTGCTCCTCCCTTGATTAGCAAGGTTTGAACCTGTCCTTTGGAACTCAGGGAAGGTCATGGAGGCTGGAGTCTATTCCCTACAGACAAGAAAACTGGGGACAGAAAGGGTCCTGCTGTGTTTTACTAGGGTTCAGTTAGGTGACCTCTACATTTATATTCACTCCCTAGGTAGTCTCATCCAATCCCATCACTTTCAACAGAGATACACACACACACACACACACACACACACACACACACACACACACACACACATATATATTTATTACTTTTAAATTAGATTTAACTGATACCTCTACCATGAACTCCAGATTTATAAATCTAGTTGCTTACTTGATATATCTATCTTGATGTCTAACATAGAGTCAGTTACACTATAACATGTGCCTTGAGAACACAAATTTATTCCAATGTGATTGATGAATTCTGTGACAATTTGAGTGCAATGTGGATTTGGGTTCTGTGTGGTTTTTCTCCAAGAAAATCACTTGGAGAACACAGAAAACTCTGGCTGAACTGAGCCATGTAGGATTCCATATAATATACATATGCAGACATTTCAAATATCTACCAGTTTATCATATTTTGTCCAATCCCAAAGAAGGACAATGCCAAAGAATGCTCAAACTACCTCAATATTGTACTCATTTCACATGCTTAGGAAAGTAATGCTCAAAATTCTCCAAGCCAGTGTTCAACAGTACATGAACCAAGAACTTCCAGATGTTCAAGCTGGATTTAGAAAAGGCAGAGGAACCAGAGATCAAATTGCCAATATCTGTCGGATCATAGAAAAAGCAAGAGAATTCCAGACAAACATCTACTTCTGCTTCATTGGCTGCACTAAAGCCTTTGACTGTGTGGACCAAAACAAACTGTTGAAAATTATTCAAGAGATGGGAGTACCAGACCACCTTCCTGCCTCCTGAGAAATCTGTATGCAGGTCAAGAAGCAACAGTTAAAACAGGACATGGACAACGGACAGGTTCCAAACTGGAAAAGGAGTATGTCAAGGCTGTATATTGTCACACTGCTTATATAACATATATGCAGAGTACATCATAAGAAATGTTGGACTGGTTGACACACAAGCTGGAATCAAGATTGACAGGAAAAATATCAATAACCTCAGATATGCAGACACCACCCTTATGGCAGAAAGCAAAGAGGACCTAAAGAGCCTCTCCTTGAAGGTGAAAGAGCACAGTGGAAAAGCTGGCTTAAAACTCAACATTCAAAAAATTAAAATCATGGCATCCAGTCCCATCAGTTCAGTTCAGTTCAGTCACTCAGTTGTGTTCGACTCTTAGTGACCCCATGGACTGCAGCATGCCAGGCTTCCCCATTCATTACCAACTCCCAGAGTTTACTAAAACTCATGTCTATTGAGTCAGTGATGCCATCCAACATCTCATCCTCTGTCATCCCCTTCTCCTCCAATCTTCCCCTTCAATCTTTCCCAGCATCAGGGTCTTTTCAAATGAGTCAGTTCTTCGCATCAGGTGGCCAGAGAATTGAACTTTCAGTTTCAAAATCAGTCCTTCCAATGAATATATATGTAGGACTGATTTCCTTTAGGATGGGCTGGTTGGATCTCCTTGCAGTCCAAGGGACTCTCAAGAGTCTTCTCCAACACCACAGTTCAAAAGCATCAATTCTTCTGCACTCAGCTTTCTTTATAGTACAACTCTCATATCCATACATGACCAGTGGAAAAACCATAGCCTTGACTAGATGGACCTTTGTTGGCAAAGTAATGTCTCTGCTTTTTAATATGCTATCTAGGTTGGTCATAACTTTCCTTCCAAGGAGTACGTGTCTTAATTTCATGGCTGCAATCACCATCTGCAGTGATTTTGGATCCCAGAAAAATAAACTCAGCTACTGTTTACACTGTTTCTCTGTCTATTTGCCATGAAGTGATCGGACCAGATGCCATGATCTTAGTTTTCTGAATGTTGAGCTTTAAGCCGACTTTTTCACTCTCCTCTTTCACTTTCATCAAGAAGCTCTTTAGTTCTTCTTCACTTTCTGCCATAAGGGTGGTATCATCTGCATACCTGAGGTTATTGATATTTTTCCTGGCAATCTTGATTCCAACATGTGCTTCATCAAGCCCAGTGTTTCTCACGATGTGCTCTGCATATGTTAAATAAGTAGGGTGACAATATCCAGCCTTTCCCTATTTGGAACCAGTCTGTTGTTCCATGTCCAGTTCTAACTGTTGCTTCCTGACCTGCATACAGATTTCTCAGGAAGCAGGTCAGGTGGTCTGGTATTCCCATCTTTTTCAGAATTTTCCACAGTTTTGGGTGATCCACACAGTCAAAGGCTTTGGCATAGTCAGTAAAGCAGAAGTAGATGTTTTTCTGGAACTCTCTTGCTTTTTCGATAATCCAACGGATGTTGGCAGTTTGATCTCTAGTTCCTCTGCCTTTTCTAAAACCAGCTTGAAGATCTGGAAGTTCACGCTTCATGTACTGTTGAAGCTGGCTTGGAAAATTTTGAGCAATACTTTGCCAGTGTGTGAGATGAGTGCAGTTGTGCGGTAGTTTGAGCATTCTTTGGCATTACCTTTCCTTGGGATTGCAATGAAAACTGACCTTTTTCAGTCCTGTGGCCACTGCTGAGTTTTCCAAATTTGCTGACATATTGAGTGTAGCACTTTCACAGCATCATCTTTTAAGACTTGAAATAGCTCAATGGGAATTCCATCCCCTCTACTAGCTTTGTTCATAGTGATGCTTCCTGAGGCCCACTTGACTTCACATTCCAGGATGTCTGGCTCTAGGTGAGTGATCACACCATAGTGGTTACCAGGGCCATGAAGATCTTTTTGGTATATTTCTTCTGTGTATTCTTGCTGCTTTTTCTTATAATTTCTTCTGCTTCTATTAGGTTCATACCATTTCTGTCCTGTATTGAGCCCACCTTTGCATGAAATGTTCCCTTGATATTTCTAATTTTCTTGAAGAGATCTCTAGTTTTTCCCATTCTATTGTTTTCCTCTATTTCTTTGCACTGAGGAAGGCTTTCTTATCTTTACTTGCTAGTCTTTGAAACTCTGCATTCAAAGGGCCCCATCACTTCATGGCAAATAGATGGAGAAACAATGGAAACAGCGACAGACTTTATTTTCTCCAGTCCAAAATCACTGTGGACAGTGACTGTAGCCATGAAATTAAAAGACGCTTGCTTCTTGGAAGGAAAGATATGACAAAACTAAACAGTGTGTTAAAAAGCAGAGACATTACTTTCCCAACAAAGGCCCACATAGTTGAGAGGGTAACAGGCAGGAAGGCCAGGGGTTTCCAAACGGAGGAAATAGGCTGCAAGTGTCAGACATTTTTTATCTCTCTCTTAAGAGGCAGAAGGAAACAAACAAGTGTCGGATATTTTTTCCCTCTCTATACAAAATTAAAAGGAGGTTTCTCTTAAAATTCTATGTTGCCTCTCCGACATAAATCACAGCAGGATCCTTTATGATCCAGCTCCCAGAATATTGGGAAAAAACACAAAAATAAACAAATGGGACCTAATTAAAATTAAAAGCTTCTGCACAACAAAGGAAACTATAAGCAAGGTGAAAAGACAGCCTTCAGAATGGGAAAAAATAATAGAAAATGAAGCAACTGACAACTAATCTCAAAAATATACAATCAACTCCTGCAGCTCAATTCCAGAAAAATAAATGACCCAATCAAAAAAAATGGCCCTAAGAACTAAACAGACATTTCTCCAAAGACATACAGATGGCTAACAAACACACGAAAAGATGCTCAACATCACTCATTATCAGAGAAATGCAAATCAAAACCACAATCAGGTACCATTTCACGCCAGTCAGAAGGGCTGCGATCCAAAAGTCTACAAGCAATAAATGCTGGAGAGGGTGTGGAGGAAAGGGAACCCTCTTACACTGTTGGTGGGAATGCAAACTAGTACAGCTACTATGAAGAACAGTGTGGAGATTCCTTAAAAAGCTGGAAATAGAACTGCCTTATGACCCAGCAATCTCACTACTGGGCATACACAGTGAGGAAACCAGAATTGAAAGAGACACATGTACCCCAATGTTCATCGCAGCACTGTTTATAATAACCAGGACATGGAAGCAACCTAGATGTCCATCAGCAGATGAATGGATAAGAAAGCTGTGGTACATATATACAATGAAGTATTACTCAGCCATTAAAAACAGTACATTTGAATCAGTTCTAATGAGGTGGATGAAACTGGAGCCTATTATACAGAATGAGGTAAGCCAGAAGGAAAAACACCAATACAGTAAACTAACACATATATATGGAATTTAGAAAGATGGTAATGATAACCCTGTATGCGAGACAGCAAAAGAGACACAGATGTATAGAACAGTCTTTTGGACTCTGTGGGAGAGGGAGAGGGTGAGATGATTTGGGAGAATGGCATTGAAACATGTATAATATCATATATGAAATGAATCGCCAGTCCAATTTTGATGCAGGATACAGGATGCTTGTGGCTGGTGCACTGGGATGACCCAGAGGGATGGTATGGGGAGGGAGTAGGGAGGGAGGTTCAGGATGGGGAACACGTGTACACCCATGGCGGATTCATGTTGATGTATGGAAAAACCAATACAATATTGTAAAGTAATTAGCCTCCAATTAAAATAAATAATTTATATTTAAAAAGTAAAAAATAAACAAGTTGATGGAAAAAAAAATCTGAAAAGGAGTGGATATATGCACATGTATAGCTGAATCACTTTGCTGTACACCTGAAACTAACACAACATTGTAAATAAACTATATGCCAATGTAAAATAAAAATGAAATTTCAATAAAAATTAAAAAAAATAAAATTCTGTGTTGCCATGATGGCATCTGGCGCCACCTGAACTTAACTTTTCTGAAACTTTGAGTGAAAGAAAGAAAGAAGAAAGTGAAGTCGCTCAGTTGTGTCCGACTCTGCGACCTCATGGACTGTAGCCTACCAGGCTCCTCCATCCATGGGATTTTCCAGGCAAGAGTACTGGAGTGGGTTGCCATTTCCTTCTCCAGGGAATCTTCCTGACCCAGGGATCGAACCCAGATCTCCTGCATGAACTTAACTTTTCTCAAACCTTGAGCTAACCAATGCCTTTTTCTTATGGAAATGTTTGTCTTAAGCTATGTTAATGAACTATGTATTTACCCTAGACTCTGTCTTCAAGTAGGTTCTGGCTAAGACTCAGAACTTGACAAACCAGTATGTTTTACTCAGGCAAATGTTCTCTTCAGCTATGTTAATGAAACTGTATTTGCTTGGAAATTAGCCTTTTTTCGATTCATGTTAATCATTTTATGGCCCAGGACAACTCACTTTGTCCCAATGTTATCTCAAAATGCATGTTGTGGGTGAGGGGCCTGGTGCCAGTCCCTGAGTTTTGAGACATTTCCTTTCTCTAATTAGCAGACTGTTAGTAGCTATATATCATTAGGCTAAAGACTATCAGGGGGGCACTCTTTCTGCCTTCTTTTGATGTCTGTCAGAAGCTTTCTCTATCTCTTTTATACTTAAAAAAAAAAAACATAATTACACAAAATCTCTGAGTGATCAAGCCTCGTCACTGGCCCCGGATTGAATTCTTCTCCTGAGGCCAAGAATCCAGGCGTCTTTCATGGTTCAACAACAACCTTTCATAGTCAAAGCTCTGGTTTGTCCAGTAGTCATGTATGGATGTTTGAGTTGGACCGTAAAGAAAGCTGAGTGCAGAAGGGTTGATGCTTTTGAACTGTGGTGTTAGAGAAGGCTCTTGAAAATCCCTTGGACTGCAAGGAGATCCAGCCAGTCAATCCTAAAGGGAACCAGTCCTGAATATTCATTGGAAGGACTGAAGCTAGGAGTCATACCAGTTTACCTCTGGCTTTATAACTTTGCCTCAGATTTCAGATGGTCCTCTTTCTACCTCTTCAAAAGAACTCACAAACTATATCCTTTCTGGTGCCCACTTGCACATGTAAACTTCCTATCTTTTTCAAGGTAAAGCACCTTATGTATTGTGCAGTATTTATATATTTCTTAACCATTTTACATGTGTAAAATTATTACAATATATTTTATAAGACATTCATATTTTTTATGTCTCAGTGATAAAGTTTTTGAGTATCGTGTCCATAATTTCCATTTTCTTCTATAAGCTCTAGGTTTTTATTGAGTGATTTTGCATAGTACAGTGACTGTCAGGAACAGATGTCACATTAAAGCAGGACTAAATGTATTGTAAATTGAATTTCTGTCTTTATTCTCCAAAAACATTGCTTACACAATCCTCCCGTGTTGCTATGTGGCAAGTGCAAGCTTCTAGCTGTTCAGGTCTAATATCTTGCAGTCTCTTGTGATTTGTCTCTCACAAATAACACATCTGCTCAATCTTCAAACCCTTCAGTATATATCTAGTATCTGACCAGTTTTTATCTTCTTCCCTGCTACCACCCTGTATCTAGCTACCATCACCTTTCACTTGGCTTATTGCAATTATATCTAAGTCGTGTTCTTGCTTCTGCCCTGACTCCACTGAGTATGTTCTCCACACTACAGCCAGAGTGATCTTTCAAAAATGTAAATCGCATGTTTTGCCTCCCCTCAAAATGCTCTAAAGTCTTTCTATTTTGCTCAAGTAAAAGCCACATTCCTTACAACATTCCATAAGGCCCTATGTGATATTGCTACTCACCACATCTGAAACCTGCTCTTCCATACCCCAGTGCCCCCATTCATGGCTCCTTGTTGTTCCCTACACATGCCAAGAACACTCCTGCATGTGGCCTCTGCACTTGATGTTTCCTCTCTCTAGACTCTTCTTTCCCCTGATATTTGTATGAAATCGCTGCCTTTCCTCCTTCATGTGAAAGTTGCTCAGTCATGTCTGACTCTTTGACCTCATGGACTATACAGTCCATGGAATTCTCCAGGCCAGAATACTGGAGTGGGTAGCCTTTGCTTTCTCCAGGGGATCTTCCCAACTCAGGGATTGAACCCAGGTCTCCTGTACTGCAGGCAGATTCTTTTCATGCCCCTGCTCAAATGTTTACTTTTCATTGACGTACCAATTTATAGATCCAGATTTGATTGCTGGGTCAGGAACATCCCCTGGAGAAGGAAACAGCAACCCACTCCAGTCTTCTGGCCTGGAAAATTTCATGGATAAAGGAGCCTGGTGGGCCACAGTCCATGAGATCACAAAGAGTCAGACATGACTGAGTCTCTAACACTTTAACACATATCACATATATACATATTCATACATATTATATACACATCAATTCTTCTGTGCTCAGCTTTCTTTATAGTCTAACTCTCACATCCATACATGACCACTGGAAAAACCATAGCTTTGACTAGATAGTCCTTTGTCAGCAAAGTAATGTTTCTGCTTTTTAATATGCTGTCTAGTTTGGTCACAACTTCTCTTCCAAGGAGCAAGCGTCTATTAATTTCATGGTTGCAGTCACCATCTGCAGTGATTTTGGAGACCAAGAAAATAAAGTCTCTCACTGTTTCTATTGTTTCCCCATCTATTTGCCATGAAGTGATGGGACTGGATGCCATGATCTTAGTTTTCCGAATGTTGAGCTTTAAGCCAACTTTTTCACTCTCCTCTTTCACTTTCATCAAGAGTCTCTTTAGTTTTTCTTCACTTTCTGCCATAAGGGTGGTGTCATCTGCATATTTGAGGTTATTGATATTTCTCCTGGCAATCTTGATTCCAGCTTGTGCTTCATCCAGCCCAGCATTTTGCATGATGTACTCTGCAAATGAGTTAAATAAGCAGGGTGACAATGTACAGCCTTGACGCGCCCATTTCCCAACTTGGAACCAGTCCATTTTTCCATGTCCAGTTCTAACTGTTGCTTCTTGACTTGCCTACAAATTTCTCAGGAGATAGGTAATGTGGTCTAGTAATCCCATCTCTTTAAGAGTTTTATATACATACATAAAAATAAAAGCAGATTAAGGGGAATAGAAAGTATATCAGGTATGTGGCTTAGGAATATATATGTATATAAACAAATTTGCATATGTATGTGTGTGTGCATATATATACACATTCCTCTGTGTGCTATTCCCTATTCTCCTTCCCCTGCTTTAGTTTTCTATTACACTTAATCACTCTCTGACATCCTATTTACATGCTTGTTTGTTGTCTGTATTCCCTGATTAGAATGTGAGCCCTATGGTGGCAGTACTTTGATACCTGCTGTATCTCCAGGGTCTAGACCAGTACTTGGCACAGAGTAAGTGCTCAGTGAATATTTGTTGAATGAATAAGAAAAAGCATGATCAGCATATTAAAGTCTCTCCCAGAGAATGCAGGCTGCCATACCTAGAGCCTGATCAATAGCTTCTAGCCTGGCCTGGAGACTTATAGTTAGTTCCTGGGATTAAGGTCATAGTAAGGGTTTTTCTGGAAGAGTTTAGGAAATTTTGTCTTTATAGCCTTTTCTCCCAATACATGCCCCTGTGGGAGGGGAGACTGTGAGTTAGCTAGACATATACCTTAAGATCAGCATCTTTCAGTGTTTGAGTTTCTACTTGTTTTTATTTCTGTTATTTAATGCAGATGGACTTCATTCCAAGTGACAAGCTGCCAGACTTTTTCCCACTTTCCATGATTCTAGTAAATGTATCAAGTATGGCATGATGTGAATTCTTATGGTGCTATACCAGCCATGGCAACTCATTATAGAGTTCTTCCTAAATAATAATTATTCATTCTTATTTCAATACATTTTTAAGCATGTTTCAAAATATTAACCATTTAATTTTAAAGAGGAGGAAACAGGCTCAGGAATATTAAGTTGTCCAAGGTTACATGACTAGCAAGGAATAGGGCCAGGGTTTGGTCCCATCAGTCTTATTCCAGAATCCATGTTACACTATACTGTCTCACAGGTTATAGAAAGAGTACTGGCTTGCAACTCAAAAAACCTGAGTTCTTATCCTAACTTTGCTATTTCTTTGCTATGTGATTTACCCCCCACCCCCACCCCTTACTCTCTCTGGGACTTAGTTTCTCCATTTGTAAAATGAAAACTTTCAGTTGAGAGTAGGGACTCCCATGAGGATGTAAAAGGTATATTAGAAAACTGAGAATTACTTTTCTTTTGAAAGTTATCTTTTATTATATATAACTGTTGATAGAGGGAGGGAGATTATAATTGAGAATCACTGGTTTTGATTCTCTCTTGGGGGTCCTTCCAGCTTTATGCTTATAGGGTACTATGTGTGATGCAAAATCCAGGGTGTCATGTTTAAAACAAGTTCTATTTAAATCAGTATTCAAAATATAACCAAATCCTCAAGAAATATCTTGAAATTTTTCATTTTCTTAATCTCATTAAGGTCCAAGGAAGTTTAGAATATTTAACCAACTTGGAAAATTTATCGCATGGTTCATTTTACCTGAAGCTCTCTTAACTTTCTTCCCATTTTGTTAGCCTTTCCTTCTCTTATTTACCATCAAAATCTCAAAATAAATGTCATTTCCTTTGGGAAATCTTCTTGGATTCAGTTTCTAGACTGTATTAGGTTCTCCAGTATGCACTTTCAGAACTATTTTGAGTCAATGCATTTCTATTTGAGGAAAAAAAGTAAACATGTGCTTAATTGACCATCTTGAAAGTGAGTCCTGAATGTGTTTTAAAAGTTTTCTTAACAGAGGAGCATTGAAAAATAGCCTCATTGAGGTACAATTGATATAAAAGAAACTGTATATATTTATGTGGTACAATTTGATATGTTTTAAGTATTAACCCATGAAGCCATCACCATAACCAAGAGAAGGAACATATCTGCTAACTCCAAAGGTTTCCTTACTCCCTTTGGTAATCCTTTTCCTGTATGATTATTCTGACCTACCCCCATGCTGCCATTGACTTGCTTTCTAGTTTTCAAATATTATGAAGAAAGCTGTTGTGAAGATTCATGTTCAAGTATTTGTATGAACACATATTTTAATTTCTCTTGAGTAAACACCTAGGGGTGGTATGGCTGGGTCATATGGTAAGTATATATAAAACTGTTTTCCTAAATTGTACCATTGTACCATTCCTACCAGCACTGAACCATTTTAGCATTCCTACCAGCAGTGTATGAGAAGTTCAGCTGCTTCACAACCTCAGCAACAATTGGTATGAGCAGTCCTTTTAGTTTAGACATTCCAGTATGCCTAAAGTGGTATCTCAAGATTTTAATTTGCTTTTCCTTCATGACTTACAATGTTGAACGTCATTTTATGTGCTTATTTGCTATCTGTATATGTGCTTTGGTGAATATTTTTGCCCATTTTGGAATTGGGTTGTTTTCGTATTATTAAACTTTGTTGATTTTATTTTTTTTATTTTTTATTTTTTTAAATTTTAAAATCTTTAATTCTTACATGTGTTCCCAAACATGAACCCCCCTCCCACCTCCCTCCCCATAACATCTCAGTGGGTCATCCCCATGCACCAACCCCAAGCATGCTGTATCCTGCGTCAGACATAGACTGGCGATTCAATTCTTACATGATAGTATACATGATAGAATGCCATTCTCCAAAATCATCCCACCCTCTCCCTCTCCCTCTGAGTCCAAAAGTCCGTTATACACAGCTGTGTCTTTTTTCCTGTCTTGCATACAGGGTCGTCATTGCCATCTTTCTAAATTCCATATATATGTGTTAGTATACTGTATTGGTGTTTTTCTTTCTGGCTTACTTCACTCTGTATAATCGGCTCCAGTTTCATCCATCTCATCAGAATATATTCTGAATACAATCCTTTATCAGATATGTGATTTGTGAATAATTTCTCCTAGTGTGTAGCTCATCCATTTAGTCTCTTAACAGTGTCTTTTGAAGAGCAAAATTTATTAACTTGGATGAAGTTAAATTTATCAATTATTTCATTGGTTGGGCTTTCAGCTTAGTATGTAATAAATCTTTGCATAATCCAAACTCAACAGTATTTTATCATAGATGATGTATACATTTAGGTTTTTGCATTTAAGTTTATGATACATTTTCAGGTAAGTTTTTTATATGCTGTGCAATTTGCATCAAGGTTTAATTTTTTTGCATATACAATCCAATTATTCCTTCACAATTTGTTGGCAATATTATTCTTTCTTCACTGAATTACCTTTGCACTCTGGAAAAATTCAACTGACCATATGTACACATGAGTCTATTTCTAGACTGCATTCCATTGGTCTATTTGTCTATATTTGTTCTAATATCATACCGTCTTGTTCTATAGCTTCCCTGGTGTATACAGGGAAGTATATAGGTGTATCCAGGGCTTCCCTGGTGGCTAAGACTGTAAAGAATCCACCTGCAATGCGGGAGACCTGGGTTCAATCTCTGGGTTGGGAAGATTTCCTGGAGGAGGAAATGGCAACCCTCTCAAGTATTCTTGCCTGGAGAATCACCATGGACAGAGGAGCCTGGCAGGCTATAGTCAATGGGGTCGCAAAGAGTAGGCTACAACTGAGCGACAAGCACAGCTCTATAGCTTTAGAATATGTCTTGAAATCCAGTACTATAAACCCTCAGTTTTCTTCTCTTTCAAAATTGTTCTGGCTAATCTAGATTCTTTTCCTTTCTATCTAAGGCAATTTTAAAATCAGCTTGATATTTTATAAAAAGATCTTCCTGGAATTTTGGTTGGGATTGCACTGAATTTATAGGTCAATTTGGAGAGCATTGGACTCAAAATACTATTGATTTTTATAATCCATAAATATAGTATATCTCTCCATTTTTAATTGCTCTCAGAAATATTTTTGGTTTTCAGACTTGCACATCTTTTTCCAGGTTTATCGCTCATTTCTTTTGGCACTAATATAAATGAAATTGATTAGTTCTTTTAATTTTATTCAATGATTCTTTATTGCTCATATATAGAAATACAATAGATTTTTATATACTAATCTTTTATCTTATAACATTGCTAACTTTTCTATAACTAGTAATTAGCAACTTCCCTGTAAGTCCCATATGGTTTTCTATTGATGCATAAATGATCATAGATGATCCTGTCATCTGCAAATAAAAGCAGTTTTATATCATTCTTTTCAAGCTGGATGAATTTTGTTTCCCCCTTGTTTTGACCGATTACAATATCTCAAATTGATGGTGCAGTATTTAACAGAAGTGGTGGGTGTGGATATTCCTGTCTTGTTTCTGATCTTAGGGGAGAATATTGTCTTTTATTCATAAGTAAAATGTTAGCTGTAAGATTTTTGTGAATTGATTTTATTATATTGTGAAAATTTACATTTATTCCAAGTTTTCTGAGAGGTTTTTAAAATCAGGAATGGGTGTTTAATTTTGTGAAATGCTTTTTCTGCATTTTTTAGGTGATAGTATTTTTTAACCTGTTAGTACTGTATCTTAGTCCACTTGCACTGATATAAGAAAAGACCATATACTGGGTAGCTTATAAACAGCAAAATTATTTCTCACAGTTCTGGAAGCTATGAAGTCCAAGACCAACATGCTGGAATGTTTGGATTCTGATGATGGCCCTTGTTCTAGTTCATATTTGGTATCTTCTTGCTGTCTTCTCACACAGTATAAGGGGAGAAGGATCTCTCTGGAGTCCCTTTAATAAGGGCATTCATCCTATTCATGAGACTCTGCCTCATGACTGAATTATGTCCCTTAGGCCCTTCCTGATAACAATCACATTGAGAATTAGAATTTCAACATATAAATTTCAGGTGTCAAGAAAATTCAGTCCTTAGCATATCTTGAATTAACCCTGATTGATTTATAAACATTAAACAAATCTTGAATTCTTGAGATAAATTTTACTTTGTATGACATTTTAACATATTGTTGGATTTGACATGCTAATGTTTAATTAAAAATTTACACCCATGTTCATGGTTGACGTTAGTATGTAGTTTTCTTATAATGTTTTGTGTGGGTTGTAATCAGGGCAAAACTGGCCTCTTTAAACAAGTTTTCATTCCTGTGTAAGAAACTACTCCAAAACTTAATGGCTTACCACATATCCATTAGGATGGCTGCTATTAAAAAAGAAACCAGAAAATAATACATGTTGGCGTGGGTATGGAGACACTGAAGTCCTTGTGTACTACTGGTAGAAATGTAAAATTGGGTAGCTGCTCTGGAAAACCATGTGGCAGTTTCTCAAAAAATTAAAAAGATAGAATTACCATAAGGTCCAGCAATTCTGTTTGTGGGTATATGTCCAAAAGAATTGAAAGCAGTCTTGAGGAGATATTTATGTACTAATGTTCACAGCAGCCTTATTCATAATGGACAAAAAGTGGAAGGAACACAAATGTCCATGGATGAATGAATGGATAAATAAAATGTGATATATACATACAATGCAATAATGCATGCAACGATATGGATGAACCTTGAAGACATTTTGCTAAGTTAAACAAGCCAGTCACACTATAAAACTTCTAGAATAGAATATAGGCAAAACATCCACTGACATAAATTGTACCAATGTTTTCTTACATAAGTCTCCTAAGGCAATTGAAATAAAAGCAAAAATAAACAAATGACATGTAATCAAACTTATGAGCTTTTTCACAGCAAAGGAAATCATAAACAAAATGAAAAGACTATCTATGGCTTGGGAGAAAATATTTACAAATGATGCAACTGACCAGTGTTTAATTTCCAAAATATACAAA
This sequence comes from Capricornis sumatraensis, assembly GCF_032405125.1. NCBI lineage: Eukaryota > Metazoa > Chordata > Mammalia > Artiodactyla > Bovidae > Capricornis > Capricornis sumatraensis. Next base: position 59,445,878 of record NC_091092.1, on the reverse strand, counting down.
AAATTCATATATTCATACATTCAAACATTCAATAACAACAACAAAAACAACCCAATCGAAAAAATGAGCAGTTCTCCAAAGACATACAGATGTCCAATAGGCACATGAAAAGATGCTCATCATTGCTAATTATTAGAGTAATGCAAATCAAAGTGCAATAAGGCACCACCTCACATTGGTCAGAATGTGTGTGTGGTAAGTCACTTCAGTCATGTCCAACTCTTTTCGACCCCGTGGACTGCAGCACACCAGGCTTCCCTGTCCTTCACCACACCAGGCTTCCCTGTCCTTCACCACACCAGGCTTCCCTGTCCTTCACCATCTCCCAAAGTTTGCGCAAACTCTTGTCCATTGAGTCGGGGATGCCATCCTACCATCTTGTCCTCTGTCGTCCGCTTCTCCTCCTGCCTTCAATCTTTCACAGCAATCACGGTTTTCTCCAATGAGTCGGTTGCTCACATCAGGTGGCCAAAGTATTGGAGCTTCAGCTCCAGCATCAGTCCTTCCAATGAATATTCAGGACTGATTTCCTTTAGGATTAACTGATTTAATCTCCTTCTAGTCCAAGAGACTCTCAAGAGTCTTCTCCAACACCACAGTTCAAAAGCATCAATTCTTGCACACTCAGCCTTCTTTATGGTCCAACTCTCACATCTATACACGACTACTGGAAAAAGCATAGCTTTGACTATATGGACCTTGGGTGGCAAAGTAATGTCTCTGCTTTTTAATACACTAAGTTGGTCATAGGTTTTCTTCCAAGGAGCAAGCATCTTTCAGTTTCATGGCTGTCGTCACCATCTGCAGTGATTTTGGAGCCAAAGGAAAAAAAGTTTGTCACTGTTTCCCCATCTATTTGCCAATGAAGTGATGGGACTGGATGCCATGATCTTATTTTTTTTTTTTTTTCATATTGAGTTTTAAGCCAGCTTTTTCACTCTGTTCTTTCACTTTCATCAAGAGGCTCTTTAGCTTTTCTTCGCTTTCTGCCATAAGGGTGGTGGTGTCTGTGTATCTGAGGTGATTGATATTTCTCCCTTCAATTTTGATTCCAGCTTGTGCTTCATCCAGTGTGGCATTCCACATGATGTACTCTGCATATAAGTTAAATAAGCAGAGTGACAATATACAGCCTTGACATACTCCTTTCCCAATTTGGAACCAGTCTGTTGTTCCATGTCTGCTTCTAACTGTTGTTTCTTGACCTGCATACAGGTTTCTCAGGAGGCAGATAAGGTGGTCTGGTATTCTCATCTCTTTAAGAATTTTCTAGTTTGTTCTGATCTACACAAACAAAGGCTTTGGTATAGTGAATGAAGCAGAAGTTGATGTTTTCCTGGAATGTGATATATACAATGGCATATTCAGTTCAGTTCAGTTCAGTCACTCAGTCGTGTCCGACTCTTTGCAACCCCATGAATCACAGCATGCCAGGCCTCCCTGTCCATCACCACCTCCTGGAGTTCACTCAGACTCACGTCCATCGAGTCAGTGATGCCATCCAGCCATCTCATCCTCTGTCGTCCCTTTCTCCTCCTTCCCCCAACCCCTCCCAGCGTCAGAGTCTTTTCCAATGAGTCAACTCTTCACATGAGGTGGCCAAAGTACTGGAGTTTCAGCTTGAGCATCATTCCTTCCAAAGAACACCCAGGGCTGATCTTCTTCAGAATGGACTGGTTGGATCTCCCTGCAGTCCAAGGGACTCTCAAGAGTCTTCTCCAACACCACAGTTCAAAAGCATCAATTCTTTGGTGCTCAGCTTTCTTCACAGTCCAACTCTCACATCCATACATGACCACAGGAAAAACTATAGCCTTGACTAGACGGACCTTTGTTGGCAAAGTAATGTCTCTGCTTTTGAATATGCTATCTAGGTTGGTCATAACTTTCCTTCCAAGGAGTAAGTGTCTTTTAATTTCATGGCTGCAGTCACCATCTGCAATGGCATATTGCTGCTGCTGCTGCTAAGTCACTTCACTCGTGTCTGACTCTGTGCGACCCCATAAAAAAGAATGAAATACAACCATTTGCATCATGGGTGGATCTAAAGATTGTCATACTAAGCAAAATAAGTCAGGAAAATAAAGACAAATAACATATTATATCACTTATTGTAGAATCTAAAATATGACACAAATGAACTTATCTATGAAACAAGAAGGACTCAGAGATAGAGGATAGGCTTGGGGGGAAAGATTGGAAAAGATAAAAATTGAAAAAGATAAAATAGGTGTTTGGGCTTCCCAGATAGCTCAGTTGATAGAGAATTCGCCTGCAATTCAGGAGACCCCGGTTCAATTCCTGGGTCAGAAAGATCTGCTGGAGAAGGAATAGGTTACCCCCTCCAGTATTCTTGGGCTTCCCTTGTGGCTCAGCTGGTAAAGAATCCACCGGCAATGTGGGAGACCTGGGTTCGATGCCTGGGTTGGGAAGATCCCCTGGAAAAGAGAAAGGCTGCCCACTCCAGTATTTTGGCCTGGAGAATTCCTTGGATGGTATAGTCCATGGGGTCGCAAAGAGTCTGACACGACTGAGCAACTTTCATTTTTGCTCTGGGATTAACAGATATAGACTACTGTATATAAAATAGGTAAAGAAGAAGGGCCTCTTGTATAACACAGGGAACTATATTCAACATCTTGTAATAAGTGCTGGAGAGGACTCTAGAGAGTCCCCTGGGCAGCAAGGATATCAAACTAGTCAATCCTAAAGGAAATCAGTCCTGAATATTCATTGGAAGGACTGATGCTGAAGCTGAAGCTGAAGCTGCAATCCTTTGGCCACCTGATGCAAAGAACTGACTCATTGGAAAAGACCCTGATGTTGGGAAAGATTGAAGGCAGGAGGAGAAAGGGGTGACAGAAGATGAGATGATTGGATGGTATCACTGACTCAATGGACATGAGTTTGAGTAAGCTCCAGGAGATGGCGAAGGACTGGGAAGCCTGGTGCACTGTAGTTCATGGGGTCTCAAAGAGTTGGACTGACTTAGCGACTTAGCATGCATGTATGCAGGATACAAAAGTAAATGTGATACAGCCTTTCTCTTAAGGAATTTAGAGTCTATTTGGAAAGACCCATGTAGAAAGTTGGTTGCAATACTGAATGATACATGCGTTGATAACATAAGTAAAATATGCTATGGGAGTTTATGAGAGGTATACATAATGCAATCCTGAGGATGCTGGGAAAGCTTTCAGGAGAATTAATTTCTAAAGCTGATATCTAAATGATAAATAGGAATTACCCAGACAAAGAAATGTGAGGAGAATTTTGTAGGCATAGGGAACAATATGCAGAGTAAGGGAGGTGATAGAAAGCATGATGAATTTGTGGAACTGCAAATAGTTTAGCATGGAGCCCAGTGTGGCAATGGTGAATGTTGGGAAATGAGCCTAGATGGCAAGAAGTATCTTGATCAGGCAATATGATATATCATATTGAGTTTGGCTTTTATCCCAAGGACACTGGGCAACTATTTAATTCTTTTGTTCAAATTTGCATGTTATAAAAGAAGTTTAAAGGGGACAAATAAGAATAGGGTCAATACTTAAGTGTTGTTGAAATAGGTCCACAAATTTATTGAAGTCGAGCTAGGTTCTAGGTATTGTGCTATACACTGGGGATACACTGTTAAACAAAAGAATACAACCCCTACCCTCTTAGAGCTTAGTATTTTGGGAGTGGGGAAGATATTAAGTGTTTAGATTAAATGATTATATATGTGCTAAGTGCCATGAAGAAGTACAGGATTCTGTGGAAGCTAAAGGAGAGGACCTGGCATTGTTTGAGGTGGGGGAAATCAGTGTTCACCTAGGGAACTGAAGTTTAAATTGCTGACAAAGGAAAGAATAAACGTTAACCAGATAAAAGGAGTTGGGATTATAAGTAGATTATGTTCTCATAGATGGGATAGAATATGCTGAAGCCCGAATTGGAAAGGATATAGTATGTTTCAGGACTTCCCACGTGGCGCTGGTGGTAAAGAACCTGCCTGCCCAGGCAGGAGACATAAGAGGCGCAGGTTCAATCCCTGGGTTGGGAAGATCTCCTGGAGGAGGATGTGGCAACCCACTCCAGTGTTTTTGTCTGGAGTATATCCCATGGACAGAGGAGCCTGGCAGGCTGCAGTCCATAGCGTTGCACAGAGTCAGACATGACTGAAATAACTTAGCCCGCATGCATGTTTCAAGTACTAAGAAAAGTTGGGGCTGATGCACTGAGACGATCCAGAGGGATGGTGTGGGGAGGGAGGAGGGTGGGGGGTTCAGGATGGGGAACACATGTATACATGTGGTGGATTCATGTTGATGTGTGGCAAAACCAATACAGTATTGTAAAGTAAAATAAAGTAAAATTAAAAAAATATAAATAAAATAAAAAATAAAAAAACCAATATAATATTGTAAAGTAACCTCCAATTAAAATAAATAAATTTATATTTTTTTAAAAAGTTCAGTGTGATTGGAATAGAAAGAGAAGTAGGGTAGACTGACATGACATAACTGAAGAGGTATACAGTGTTCAGATCATGTAGAACCCAGTAGATCACATTATATTCAATTTGATCTTTGTTCTAACAGAAATGAGGGATGGAATGGCATGGTTCTGATTTATATTGTAAAAAGAACAGTCTATGCTGTGTGAAGGATTAATTCAGTTCAGTTCAGTTCAGACAGTCAGTCATGTCCGACTCTTTGCGACCCCATGGAGGATTAATTAGAGGGGCAAATTGAAAGCAAGGACACCAAGTAATATCTTTTTTGAAAGAGTCCTGGAAAAAGATAATGGTGGCTTGGGCTTGTGAGTAAATGATGAAGCTGGGAAGAAGAGGAAAGAATTAAAAAACATTTAGGAAATATAATTAATAGGTCTTGGTATTTTGTGAAACCGTTTACCAGGACTGGGAAGACTGCAAGTGAAATGTGTTCAAGAAAAGGAGGGAGAAGTTTTTAGTTCAATATTGAACATGTTATGTTGAGGTTCATTTGGGACATGATATCAAATAGGCAAATTGATGCATAGGTCTGAAGCTCAGAGCTCAAGCTACTTGGTAACAATGGACATATAGCAACTGAATCATGGGAAAGAGAATAGTAATAAAAGAAACAGTCAGGAGGCATCCTTGAGGGCATATATTGGTTATGTAGAAGAGGGGGCAGTGGAGAATTAGAGACTATAGCTGAACAATCCTCACAGAAACCCAGCAAGGAAGTGATGAGATTCCCATTTACAGTTGAGAAAAATGAGGCTCAGTGAGCCTAAGTTATTTGTATACAGTGAGTAAACTAGTAAGTGGCAGGGTCCAGAATGGCATGCCAGTCTTCTTGAATTCAAATCTGCTCTGGCTACAGCCCCATGCAGCCTTTCTTGATGCACAGATCCTTCCTACAACTAATTTTTAGTTTTTCTTACAGATGAGTTAAAGAAAAAGTATTTGGAAAGTTTTTTATTTCTTTTCTGACTTTTATTACAAGCTCCATCTCGGAGAAGCTTTGACTTTTTTGTGTTTTTTATTTTATTTATTTTATTTTTAAAATTTATTTATTTTAATTGGAGACAGCAAAAGAGACACAGATGTATAGAACAGTCTTTTGGACTCTGTGGGAGAGGGAGAGGGTGGGATGATTTGGAAGCTTTGACTTTTAAACTTAGAAGCTTTGTGTGTCCTGAGTCAGGCAATGACCCATGAGTGGGAGTTACAAAGGATTATGAGAGTTGGACTATAAAGAAAGCTGAGCACCAAAGAATTGATGCTTTTGATCTGTGGTGTTAGAGAAGACTCTTGAGAGTCCCTTGGACTGCTAGGAGATCCAACAAGCCCATACTAAAGGAAATCAGTTCTGACTATTCATTGGAAGGACTGATGCTGAAGCTGAAACTCCAGTACTTTGGCCACCTGATGCAAAGAACTGACTCATTGGAAAAGACCCTGATGCTGGGAAAGATAGAAGGCGGGAGGAGAAGGGGACAACAGAGGATGAGATGGTTGGATGGCATCACCGACTCAGTGGACATGAGTTCGAGTAAACTCTGGGAGTTGCTGATGGACAGGGAGCCCTGGTGTGCTGCAGTCCATGGCATCGCAGGGTTGGACATGACTGAGTGACTGAACTGAACTGATGAGACCTTAAGCTATAACTTTTTCAGTTCATAAGAAAGGCTATTGTTGTTACTGTTGTCTTTTCCCACTGCTTCTTCCCACTTTGACCCTGTCCCCAAACAAAAAACCATCCAGATGGTAGGTATAGCTAAGCAGGAAGGCTTAACACCACCTGATTCCATATGCAGGTTGGAAATTTATAAATGTTTAGGGAGATGAGTCTCTGGAATTAAGTTGTTAGTGGGTTTCCATGGAAATGCTCATGCCTAACAAGTTTTTATGTAGAACAAAAATGCAACAGATTCAGGCAGAAAATATTGGGCAATATATTCATTAAGTGTGAGTTGAGGTACAAAGTACATTGCTATTGCCCTTTAAGATGGGTCTTCAAGACATTTATTCTGTCAGTGATATTTTAGAGACTTAAGGAAAATATCACTGATAGCTGACTTGCAGTGCATCTTAATGATAGCTGTCCCCAAGGGATAGCAGGAAAAAACATATGTGTTAGAAAAAGTGAGAGAAAGATTATTGAAAGGAGAGCAGAGACTGAAAAGGAGAAAGTTGAGAAATGGTTGATGAGTAATACTAATTCCTTACCTTTAAAAATAATGAAATTTATCAGTCCTCCATATATATTAGGCTAGAAATTTGGTATTTTCTAGATGAGGAATTTTAGAACCATCTATGTTTCTTAGGTGACTTGTCTAAAGTTAGACTTCTAGTCACTGGCAGGTATTATAGCCTTAGTTTTATTCCATTTCACCAAGCTAGTCCATACTAGGGGCGAAGGAAGTCAATGAATAGCTAAAGGTAGACTTTGCAATTTATGTTTTTAAATGTTATAACAGCTTCTTTTGGGGCATCTCCCAATCACATAGGAACAGGCATATTTTGAGGAGACTCATTTTATGATGCTAGTATTTGCCATCTTGCTATAGCAATTACAATTGGAGGTGTCATAAGACAGAAACATGCTTCAGAGACATGGAAGTTCTCTGAGTTTTACTTGAATTTCCTATTATGGAAAACATCAACATTTATTTCTTAGTGAAGAGGCTTAAAACAGAGATGATCCCAGGGTACTGAGGTCACACTATAGGATTTGGAGCATACTTGTTGAAGCCTCTACTTGAGACTCCTATGTTAAGGCAGAGAGGGATCAGGGGCCAAAGAGAGTATAAAAAGAGTTCAGAAGTTTGTGACTAAGGACAGGAATACTGTTGAGGGTATTGGAGGGAGTCTTTTATTTGCTGATTGAATGGAGCTGAGCAGGACTAGATACAAAAGAGAGAATACAGTAATTCATTTTACAATGAGGTTCCTATTACTAAGACCAAAGGCTTTCCTCACAGTAGTGTCAGACATAAGATAAGAATTAAAGCCCTCGATGTTTAAAAAATTTAATAAAAAATATTTAACATATTGAGAAGTTCAGAAAAATGTAACAAATCATCTGGATACAATAGACAGTAACTTGTTGAAAATATGATTCAGAGCTAAGTTCTTGCTGACCTTACTTCCTCTTGAAAAATAAAGATGGAATCTCACATCTCTTTCCTTTCACTCTCTGAGGGTAAGTGTTCTCTTAAAGTTAGCATGTATCATTCCCATGAAAGCTAGAAAATTATAACTATACAGGTATAGATCCATAAACTATATATAATATTGTATTGCATATTTGTAAAATTGTTTTAAATATAAATTTATTTATTTTAAATGGAGGCTAATTGCATATTTTTAATGTATCTGAAAAGTATCAAACTATATTCTAAAACATTCTTTTGTCAGTTATCAATATGTTTTAAAATATTTATCCAAGTTGATACATGGTAGGTCTAGTTCATCAATTTTGTCTACTGAACAGTGTTCTATTTTATGAAAATCAGATTATTTATCTATTATACTAAGGGATATTTAAGGGATCTTCTCTTTTTCTCTCCGTCCCTGCTATTACAAACAGGGCTCTAATTAGTATCCTTATATGTGCCTTCTTTTACATATTTTGGAGAATTTCTCTAAGACCATGATACCCAAAGTGTGGTCAGTGAAACATCAGTTTCAGAATCACCTGGGAGCTTGTTAGAAATGAGGGAAGGAAGAAAGTAGGCCGGGGTGTATGAATAAATGAATTAATAAAATTTGAACATACCCCAAGCTTGGTTACCACTTAAGAACTCCTTTTCTTCAACTATTACTTTCCTCTTATAAGTTGCTTAAATTTTTTCCTGTTTAGGAAACATTTATTTATTGGCTACTGTGCTAGAATTTGGCATTAGAAAACCAGTGATGAATAAGATAGATCTCTACTCTTCAGGAAATGTTCCTGTAAATAGTACTATAATTAAGAGAAGCATTTACCTGGTGGCTCTAGCTGATAAAGAATCTGCCTGCAATGTGGGAGACCTGAGTTTGGTCCCTGGGTTGGGAAGATGACCTGAGAAGGGAATGGCTAGCCACTTCAGTATTCTTGCCTAGAGAATTCCATGGATAGAGGAGCCTGGCCAACTGCAGTCCATGGGGTTGCAAAGAGTCGGACACAACTGAGCAACTAACACTTTCACTTTCTGTACCATGTGAAGTTAGGTTTCAGAGGAAGGATAGATCATATCTGGTATCAGGGAAAGGCTTTTTTTGATGAAGTGGCATTTGAATCTGTCTCTGAAATGTGAGGATTCAGGGTGGAGGGAAGATGGTAATAGGTGAGAAGTCATTTTAGGCATAGAGGACTGTGTAGTTAGAGATGGGAAAATCTGTTAAATGCTTGAAAAACAATAGAGTATCTAGTATGTAGAACAGTGTAAGCAGGAAAGAAACCTGGAAAGCTAGGTTGGGTTAGATCATGAAATACTTTGTTTACTTCTCTTTTCAGCTTGATCAAATTTTGCGTCTCATATATTGAAGCTCTGTTATTTGGTGTATACACCCTAAAACAATAGGATTGCTATATCTTCTTGAAAAACCATCCTCTTTATTATTCTGAATTGTCCCTATTAGTCCCAGATCAATTCTTTACGGTGAGGCCTACTTTGTCTGATAGCAGTCTAGCTCCTCCAGTTTTCTTTTTATTAGTCCACATGTTACATCTTTGTCCATCTTTTTGCTTTTCATCTATTTGTACTTTCATATTAAAAGTGAGTTTTTTGTAGATAGCATACCATGGGTCTTGATTTTATTTCACCTAATATGACAATCTCTCTTGTTTTTATTAAATTAGACTGTTTACATTTAAATTGCTTATTGATAAGTTGGCACCTAAATCTGCCATTTTTTTTGTTTTGTTTTCTGCTTCTTCTCTTTTTCTTTCCTCTGTTTTTCTTAACTCCCTGTGGGTTACTTGAACATTTCTTAAGATTACATCTTGACTTGCTTTTAGTGTTTTCTAGCATATGTTTTGTATAATTTTCTTAGTAGTTGCTCTAGGTATTACCCATAGACATGTTTGGTCCACAGCATTGCTATGCATGGTGTTAGTAGTCTTGATTTTTTTTGTTTGTTGAACAATTGTAAGATCTAGCAACACAGGATCTGGATTCCAACATAGCCATAATCTACTAGAGCCAAGTCATGGCTATTCCTTTTAGATGGGAGATGTGATTTCCTATTCACCATAGTTTCTACTACTTTACTGATTCCCAAAGAGAAGCTAGTGTCACTTACTATCTATCACTTTACATAGAGTCTGCTTCTAATTTAGGCTGTTTCTGACACCTGTGGGCATAATCAGTTTGTGACTTATGACTTATACTCTAACTTTCCCCAAAAAAAAGTGTTAGAGAGGATGATTCAGGGCGATCTTCAAACTTCTTCTCTTGCTATCAACCTATACATCTTCTTCCTTTGCTGCCAAACTTCTTGAAATTATTGTTTACATTCACTTTCTTTAATTCTTCATTCCCACTCACTTCTTAGTCCATGGAATTTTTCCCAGAGCATTCCACTAAAAGAGAGCTTACCAAGGTTAACCAATGAGCTGCTGCTGCTGCTGCTAAGTCACGTCAGTCATATCCGACTCTGTCTGACCCCATAGGTGGCAGCCCACCAGGCTCCCCTGTCCCTGGGATTCTCCAGGCAAGAACACTGGAGAGGGTTGCCATTTCCTTCTCCATTGCATGAAAGTGAAAAGTGAAAGTGAAGTCGCTCAGTTTCCTTCTCCAAACCAATGAGCTACATGTGGCTACATGGAGTGAACACTTTATCCTGAATTGATTGAATCTTTATCTTGTAAAGCATTTGGCATTGTTGATGTTGTATTTTTGAAATTCTTTTCCATTTGCTTCCATGATACTACATTTCTGGTTTTCCTCTTGGTTCTCTAGCCACATGTTTTCTAGTCTTCTTTATCTACTGATGTATTATATGCTTTATAGCATTACTACAAATGTTGCATTCATAATCTCATATGTTTTAGCAACAAAGGCAAATATATCCATAGGATAGATTCCTTGAAATTAACTTACTGGGTTAAAATGAACCCATTTAATATTTGATAGATACTGCCAAAATGCTGTCCAAAAAGGTTTTTCTGGTTGGCATTCCAACCAACAGGAAGAGGGAATGCTCATATCCCTATATATCATCATCATTGCTGGATATTCTCAATCGTTAAAATTTTCTCCAATCGAACATGCTTTATTTTCTCATTTTCCTGATTTTTAGTAAGGTTGAGCTTATTTTAATAAATGTATTATCCATATATACATAAATTGTCTATTATTATTCTTTGCCATTTTTGAGAGGAGGTGGTTTGAGACACTAGCTCTGGCATATATATATTGTATATATTTTCCTCAGTCTGTTATAATTTGTGGTGTGTTTTGGTCTACAGCTAACTTTACCTTTTCACATGAATTTTTCAGTATATTCTTTTTATTATATATTTAAACCATCTGGAATTTATTTTAAGGTGTGGAATGAAGTAGGTCTTAACTTGTTCCAAATGGATAGCCAACTTTACCTCCCTTATTATTAAATAGTTCATCTTTTCCCTACTTACCTGATGTACCAGCTTTATTATACATTAAATTTCCATGTGAATATATTCCACTACAGGTATTCTATTTGACATCATTAGCAAAGTGAAAGTGAAAATGTTAGTCGCTCAGTTGTGTCTGACTCCTTGTGACCCCATGGACTGTCAGACTCCTCTGTCCATGAGATTTCCCAGGCAAGAATACTGGAGTGGGTAGCCATTGACTTCTCCAGAGGAATCTTCCCAACCCAGGGATTAAACCTAGGTCTCCTGATTTGCAGGCAGATTCTTTACCATCTGAGCCACCAGGGAAGCCCATCATTAGCAAAGTGACAGCTAAACATAGTAGTTAAGGGCTAAGACTCTGGAGCCAGGCTACTTGGTTCATGTTCAGTTCAGTTCAGTTCAGTCGCTTAGTCATGTCTGACTTTGTGACCCCAAGAATCGCAGCACACCAGGCCTCCCTGTCCATCACCAACTCCTGGAGTCCACCCAAACCCATGTGCATTGAGTTGGTGACGCCATCCAACCATCTCATCCTCTCTCGTCCCCTTCTCCTCCTGCCCTCAATCTTTCCCAGCATCAGGGTCTTTTCCAGTGAGTCAGCACTTCGCATCAGGTGGCCAAAGTATTGAACTTTCAGCTTCAACATCAGTCCTTCCAATGAACACCCAGGACTGATCTCCATTAGGATGGACTGGTTGGATCGCCTTGAAGTCCAAGGAACTCTCAAGAGTCTTCTCCAACACCACAGTTCAAACGCATCAATTCTTCTGTGCTCACCTTTCTTTATAGTACAACTCTCACATCCATACATGACTACTGGAAAAACCATAGCCTTGACTAGATGGACCTTTGTTGGCAAAGTGATGTCTCTGCTTTTTAATATGCTATCTATGTTGGTCAAAACTTTCCTTCCAAGGAGTAAGTGTCTTTTAATTTCATGGCTGCAGTCACCATCTGCAGTGATTTTGGAGCCCAGAAAAATAAAGTCAGCCACTCTTTCCACTGTTTACCCATCTATTTGCCATGAAGTGATGGGACAGATGCCATGATCTTAGTTTTCTGAATGTTGAGGTTTAAGCCAACTTTTTCGCTCTCCTCTTTCATTTTCATCAAGGGGCTCTTTAGTTCTTCACTTTCTGCCATAAGGGTGGTGTCATCTGCGTATCTGAGGTTATTGATATTTCTCCCAGCAATCTTGACTCCAGCTTGTGCTTCCTGCATTCCAGCATTTCTCATGATGTACTCTGCATAGAAGTTAAATAAGCAGGGTGACAATATACAGCCTTGACGTACTCATTTCCCTATTTGGAACCAGTCTGTTTTTCCATGTCCAGTTCTAACTGTTGCTTCTTGACTGGCATACAGACTTCTTAGGAGGCAGGTTAGGTGTTCTGGTATTCTCATCTCTTTCAGAATTTTCCACAGTTTTTTTGTGATTCACACAGTCAAAGGCTTTGACATATTCAATAAAGCAGAAACAGATGTTTTTCTGAAACTCTCTTGCTTTTTCAGTGATCCAACAGATGCTGGCAATTTGATCTTTGGTTCCTCTGCCTTTTCTAAATTCAGCTTGAACATCTGGATGTACACGGTTCACGCACTGCTGAAGCCTGGCTTGGAGAATTTTGAGCTTTATTTTGCCAATGTGTGAGATGATTGCCATTGTGTGGTAGTTTGAGCATTCTTTGGCATTATCTTTCCTTGGGATTGGAATGAAAACTGACCTTTTCTAGTCCAGTGGCCACTGCTGAGTTTTCCAAATTTGCTGGCACATTGAGTGCAGCACTTTCACAGCATCATCTTTCAGGATTTGAAATAGCTCCACTGGAATTCCATCACCTCCCCTAGCTTTGGTCATAGTGATGCTTCCTAAGGCCCCTTTGACTTCACATTCCAGGATGTCTGGCTCTAGGTGAGTGATCACACCATTGTGATAATCTGGGTCATGATGACATTTTTGGATAGTTCTGTGTATTCTTGCCACCTCTTCTTAATATCTTCTGCTTCTGTTAGGTCCATACCAATTCTGTCCTTTATTGAGCCCATCTTTGCATGAAAATTTCCCTTGGTATCTCCAATTTTCTTGAGACTCTGGTCTTTCCCATTCTATTGTTTTCTTCTATTTCTTTGCACTGCTCACTGAAGGCTTTCTTCTCTCTGCTTGCTATTCTTTGGAACTGTGCATTCAAATGGGCATATCTTTCATTTTCTCCTTTGCTTTTCACTTCTCTTGTTTTCATAGCTATTTGTAAGGCCTCCTCAGACAACCATTTTGCCTTTTGCATTTCTCTTTCTTGGGAATGGTCTTGATCCCTGTCTGCTGTACAATGTCACGAACCTCTACCCATAGTTCCTCAGGTACTCTGTCTATCAGATCTAATCCCTGGAATCTATTTCTCACTTCTCCTGTATAATCATAAGGGATTTGATTTAGGTCATATCTGAATGGTCTAGTGATTTTCCCTACTTTCTTCAATTTAAGTCTGAATTTGACAGTCAGTCTCTCCCATCAGGAAGCTTCTATAAGCCTCTTATCCTTCTCCATCAGAGGGCAGATAGACTGAAAACCACAATCACAGAAAACTAACCAATCTGATCACATGGACCACAGCCTTGTCTAACTCAAGGAAAGTATGAGCCATGCCCTGTAGGGCCACCCAGGATGGATGGGTCATGGTGGAGAGTTCTGACGAAATGCGGTCCCTTGGAGAAGGGAATGGCAAACCACTTCATTATTCTTTTCTTGAGAACCCCATGAACAGTATGAAAAGGCAAAAAGATAGGACACTGAAAGATGAACTCCCCAGGTCAGTAGGTGCCCAATATGCTACTGGAGATCAGTGGAGAACTAATTCCAGAAAGAATGGAGACATGAGCCAAAGCAAAAACAACACCCAGTTATGGATGTGACTGATGATGGAAGTAAAGTCTGATGCTAGAAAGCATTAAAACAGTGTATTTAGCATACTAGTAGTATATAAATGCTAGTTATTATTACTGTTATTGTTGCTTATACTAGTTTATTTTCATCCCAATGTCAACCATAATGTTTTAGTACAGATACTTGGCAAATATCTCCTTTTTATTTTCAGAATTTTCAGAAGAAATAAACCATACAAATCAAATATATGCTCAGTTCTATAAATAATATAGTTGAGGTAATTACTGGGAGTGAATTAAACTTACAGATTGCTTTGGGTGGAAGTTACATTTTCACAATACTGTCTTTCTATGTGGAAATGAAGTACATATCTCTAAGCAGATTTTTTCTTTTGGTTCTGTCATATATATATACATATATATATGTATATATATATTAGTAAAGAGAACTTACTTGAGTTTTTAAATTTTTTTCATTTTATATCGAAGTGTAGTTGATTTACAATGTTGTGTTAGTTTCAGGTGTACAGCAAAGTGATTCAGCCATACATATACATATATCCATTCTTTTCCAAATTCTTTTCCCATATAGGTTATTACAGAGCATTGAGCAACGTTCCCTGTGCTATACAGTAGGTGCTTTTTAGTTATCTATTTTATATACAGTAGTGTATATATGTCAATCCCAATCTCCCAATTTATCTCTACCTCCATCTTTCCCCTTTAGTAACCAGAAGTTTATTTTCTATGTCTGTGAGCCTGTTTTGTAAATAAGTTGATTTACATCATTTATTTAATTCCATGTACAAGTGATACGATATTTGTCTTTTGCTGACTTACTTGACTAAGTATGATAATCTCTAGGTCTCTTCATGTTGCTACAAATGACATTATTTCATTCTTTTTGTGGCTGAGTATTATTCCATTACATATATGTACCACATCTTTATCTTTATCCATTTATCTGCTGATGGACATTTAGGCTGCTTCTATGTCTTGGCTATTGTAAATAGTGCTGCAATGACAATGAATATTGTGGTGCATGTATCTTCAAAGTATGGTTTTCTCTGGATATATGCCCAGGAGTGGGATTGCTAAATCATATGGTAGCTCTATTTTTAGTTCTTTTTTTTTTTTTTTTTTTTGGTAAGGAATCTCCATACTGTTCTCCATAGTGGCCCACCAGTTTATATTCCCACCAACAGTATAGGAAAGTTCCATTTTCTCTATACTCTCTCCAGAATTTGTTGTTTATAAACTTAAAACTTTTTAAATTTATTTATTTTAATTGGAGGACAATCACTTCACATCACTGTGGTGGCCCCTGCCACACATTGACAGGAATCAGCCATGGGCACACATGCACCCCCACCATTCTGAACCCCCCTCCCACCTCCCTCCCCATCCTGGATGATAACAACAATCCTATATGCTTGTAAACTTTTTGATGATGGCCATTCTGACCAGTGTGAAGTGATAGGTCATTGTGTTTTGTTTTTTTCTTTAATTGGAGGGTAATTGCTTTACAATGTTGTGTTGGTTTCTATTGTACAACAACACAAATCATCCATAAGCATATATATATCCCCTCCCTCTGGAGCCTGCCTCCTACCCACCCACCCCAATTATTGTAGTTTTCATTTGCATTTTTCTAGTAACTAGTGATGTTTAACATCTTTTCATGTGCCTATTTGCCATCTGTATGTCTTTTGTATGCCATTTGTATGTCTTCTTTGGAGAAATGTCTATTTAGATCTTCTTCCCATCTTTTGATTGGATTGTTTGTTTGTTTGTTTATTTGTTTTCTATTGAGCTGTATGAGCTGTTTGTATACTTTGGAGATTAATCCCTTGTTGGTCACTTTGTTTGCAAATATTTTCTCTTATTTTGAGGGTCGTCTTTTCATTTTGTTTATGGTTTCCTTTGCTGTGCAAAAGCTTTTAATTTTAATTAGGTCCCATTTGTTTATTTTTGCTTTTATTTTCATTACTCTAGAAGGTGGGTCAAAAAAGATCTTGCTGCGATTTATGTCACAGTGTTCTGCCTGTTTTCCTCTAAGAGTTTTATAGTATCTGGTCTGACATTTAGGTCTTTAAGCCATTTTGAGTTTATTTTTGTGTACGGTATTAGAGAATGTTCTAATTTCATTGTTTTACATGTAACTGTCCAGTTTTCCCAGCACAACTGATTGAAGAGGTTGTCTTTTTTCCATTGCATATTCTTGCCTCCTTTGTGGTAGAGTAATTGACATTAGGTGCACAGGTTTATTTCTGGGCTTTCTATCTTGTTTCACTAATCCATAAGTCTGTCTTTGTGCCAGTACCACACTGTTTTGACTACTGTAGCTGTATAGTATAGTCTGAAGTCAGGGAGACTGATTTCTCCAGCTCTGCTTTTCTTTCTCAAGATTGCTTTGACTATTAAGGATCTTTTCTGTTTCCATACAAATTTTAAGATGTTTCGTTCTAGATCTCCAAAAAATGCTATTAGGTAATTTGATATGGACTGCAACCTTAGGTAGTAGAGTCATTTTGACAATATTTTTTCTTTTAGTACAAGATCATGATAAGTTTTTCCTTCTGTTGGTGTCATATTTGATTTCTTTCATCAGTGTCTTATAGTTTTCTGTGTACAAGTCTTTTGCCTCCTTACATGGGTTTATTCCTAAGTGTGTTAAGTAAGTGTTAGTCGCTCAGTCATGCCCAACTCTTTGTGACCCCATGGACTGCAGCCCTCTGTCCATGAGATTTTCCAGGCAAGGATACTGAAGTGGGTTGCCATTTCCTTCTCCAGGGGATCTTTCCAACCCAGGAATCGAACCCGGGTCTCCTGCACTGCAGGCAGATTCTTTACCAACTGAGCTACAAGGGAAGCCCTAGGTATTTTATTCTTTGTGATATAATGGTAAATGGAGTTGTTTCCTTAAATTTTATTTCTGATATTTCATTATTAGTGTATAGAAATGCAACAGATTTTTGTGTATTGATTTTGTATCCTTCAGCTTTACCAGATTCATTGATAAACTCTAGTAGTTTTCTGGTAGCATCTTTAGGATTTTCTATGTATAGAATCATGTCATCTGAAAACAGTGACAGTTTTACTCCTTCTTTTCCAATTTGCATTCCTTCTATTTCTTTTTCTCCTCAGATTGTTGTGGCTAGGACTTCCAAAACTATGTTGAATAGAAGTGGTGACAGTGAATATCCTTGTCTTATTCCTGATCCTAAAGGAAATGATTTCAGCTTTTCACTGTTGACTATGATGTTAGCTGTGGGTTTGTCATATATTGTCTTTATTATGTTGAGAGGTATGTTCTCTCTATACGCACTTTCTGTAGAGTTATTATAAATGGATGTTGAATTTTATTAAAAGCTTTTTATTTATCTATTGAGATGATTGTATGGTTTTTATTCTTCAGTATGTTAATGTGGTGTATCACACTGATTGATTTGCAGATACTAAAAAATCCTTGCTTCCCTGGGATAAATCCCACTTGGTCGTGTTTTTTGATCCTTTTAATGTATTGTTAAATTTGGTTTGCTAGTATTTAATTGAGAATTTTTGTGTCTATGTTTATCATAGACATAGTGATACAGCTTGTGGTTTTCTTTCTTTGTGCTATCTTTGTCTGGCTTTGGTGTCAGGGTGATAGTACCTCATAGAATGAGTTTGGAAGTGTTCCTTATAGTTTCATAAGGATAGGTGTTAACTCTTCTATAAAGGTAGAATTCACCTGTGAAGCCATCTGGTTCTGGACTTGTTTGTTGGGAGTGTTTTTGATTCTTTGTGTATTGTTTAATTTTCACATATTTGTAAATTTTCCTATTTTCCTCCTGTTATTGATTTTTATTTTTATTCTATTGTGGTCAGAGAAGATATTTTGTATGATTTAATTTTTAAGAAACGTGTTGACACTTGTTTTGTGGTCTAACATATTTTCTAACATGGAAAATATTCTATATGCACTTGGGAAAAATGAGCATTCTTCTGTTAAGGGGTAAATGTTCTATGTATGTCTGTTAGGTATAGTTGGTTCATAGATTTGTCCAAGTCCTCTATTTCATTATTGGTTTTCTTTTTAGTTCTAGCCATTATTGAAATTGAGCTGTTGACATCTACAACTATTTCTATTGAGCTGTCTCTTCCTCCCTTCAGTTCTGTCAGCTTTTATACATATCCATGTTTATTCCTATAACTTGCTTGTGAATTGACCATTTTATCAATATATGGTATTCTTGTTTATCTCTTAAATTTTGGTGTGTTAAAATATATTTTCTTTGATATATTAGAGCCATCTCAGGCCTCTTTTTTCTTACTATTTGCATGAAATGTTTCATTTCATGAATGAAATTCATTTCAATTCAAGAATGTTCGAAATGTTTCAAGAATGAAATATGTTTCATTTTTCACTTCTGATCTATTGTGTCTGTGCCTCTAAAGGGAGCCTTTTGTAGACAGTGTATATAATTAGATCATGTTTTTAAAAATTTTGTTAAACCAATGTCTAATCTTTGAATTGGAGAGTTTAATTCATTTAAATTTAAAGTAATAACTGATAAGTGGTTACTTACTCTTGTCATTTCATGGTTTTCTCTATATCTTACTTATATCCTTTTTTCTCTTAATTCATCCATAAATGCCATATTTTGTCATTAATTATTCCTTTCTTGTCTATCATTTTGATTCTCTCTTCATTTCCTTTGCTGCATTTTTTTTTTTTTTTAGTTTTTATCTTATTGGTTACACTAAGATAAATTGTAACCTCCCCTGGCATTTACAATTAACATCTTAGCTTTGTAACTATCAAATTTGAATTAATACCAACTTGGTTTTAATAGTATACAAATCTTTGCTCATTCACACCTCAAGTCCCCTTACTTATATTGTTTCTTTCACAAATCATGTTTTTTTACATTGTGTGCTCACTTATATAGACTTAAAATTATTGTTTTAAGCATTTGTCTTTTAAGTAGCACAGGAAAAAAAAAAAAGACTTGGAAACCAAAGTAGCAATAATACTGTGTTTTCTATTTCCCTATATAGTAGCTTTACATTGTTTTTTTTATTTTTCATAAGGCTTTCAGTTGCTTTGTAGTGTCCTTTCCTTTCAGTTTGGAAGCCTCCCTTTGGTATTTCTTATAGGGCAGATCTACAAGTTTTGAACTTCCTTAGTTTAGCTTTTCTTTATATGAGACTATCTTAATTTTTCCTTCATTTCCTTCATAGAAGAACAGTTTTATTGGAAACAATTTTGTTGACAAATTTTTATTTTCATCAATATAAATATGCTGTGCCACTTCCTTCTGACTTCCATGGTTTCTGAATTTAACAGGCTGTTAATCCTACTGAGGATTATTTTTACAAGAGTAAATTATCTCGAGCTGCTTTCAAGATTCTATGTATTTGACTTTCAACAACTTCATTATAATGGATTTCCATTGATGTCTCTTTGAGTTTATCCTGCTTGAAGTTTCTTAAACTTCTGAGATGTGTAGATTTATGCCTTTCCTCAAATTTGATTAATTTTGGGCTATTATATCTGTAAATAATCTTTGTTTCTCTTTCTCTGTCTTCTCTCCTTCTGAGGTTTTCATTATGCAAGTGTTGGTATACTTGATGTTATCTCATGGGTCTTTTAGGCTCTGTTCACTTTTTTCATTCTTTTGTCTTTCTGCTCTTCAGACTGGAAGATCTCATTGGCCTATCTTTAAGCTTGTTGATTCTTTCTTCTGCCTGGTCAAATCTACTATTGAACCACTCTAGTAAAATTTTCAGTGCAGTTATTAAACTTTTCAAGGCTAGAATTTCCATGTGGTTCCTTTTTATAACTTCCCAGTCTTTACTGATATTCTCTATTTGGTGAGAGATCAATTTACTGATTTCCTGCAGCTCTTTTATCATATTTTAAACAGCTGATTTAATGTATTTGTTTACCAAGTCCATGCCTGGGTTTCTTTCTTTAAATTAAATTTATTTATTTTTAATTGGAGGATAATTGTTTTACAATAATGTGTTGGTTTCTGCCATACATCAACACGAATCAGCCATAGGTATACACATGTCCCCTCACCCCATTCCAACCCCTCTACATTGTCACAGAGCACTGGGTTTGAGCTCCCTGCATCATATACCAAATTCCCACTGGCTATCTATTTTACATATGTCTGGGTTTCTTGAAAGACAGTTTCTGTTAATTTCCATTTTTCTTGTGAATGGGCTACATTTTCTTTTCTTTTTGCTTGTCTTATTATCATTTTTTTTTGGTTGAAATAGTATATTTTAAGTACTATAATGTTACAACTCTGAAAATAAGGTTATCTTTCTTTCCTAGGATTGTTGTTTCTTCTTCACGTGGGCTGTGCTTTGTTTAGTGACTCTTCTAAATTATTTTTATAAAGTCTGTATTCTTTGTCTTGCATGGTCATTGAAATCTAATTTCTTTTTTAAATATAAATTTATTTATTTTAATTGTAGGCTAATTACATTACAATATTGTATTGGCTTTGCCATACATCAACATGAATCCACCACGGGTGTACACGTGTTCCCCACCCTGAACCCCCTTCCCACCTCTCTCCCTGTACCATCCCTCTGGGTCATCCCAGTGCACCAGCCCCAAGCATCCTATATCATGTATCAGGCCTGGTCTGATGATTCGTTTCACATATGATATTATTCATGTTTGAATGCCATTCTCCCAAATCATCCCACCCTCACCCTCTCCCACAGAGTCCAAAAGACTATTCTATACATCTGTGTCTCTTTTGCTGTCTTGCATACAGGGTTATCGTTACTATCTTTCTAAATTCCATATATATGCGTTCAGTTCAGTTCAGTTCAGTTGCTCAGTTGTGTCCAGCTCTTTGAGACCCCATGAATTGCAGCACGCCAGGCCTCCCTGTCCATCACCAACTCCCGGAGTTCACTCAAACTCATGTCCATCAAGTCGGTGATGCCATCCAGCCATCTCATCCCCTGTCGTCCCCTTCTCCTCCTGCCCCCAATCCTACCCAGCATCAGAGTCTTTTCCAATGAGTCAACTCTTTGCATGAGGTGGCCAAAGTACTGGAGTTTCAGCTTTAGCATCATTCCTTCCAAAGAACACCCAGGACTGATCTCCTTTAGGATGGACTGGTTGGATCTCCTTGCAGTCCAAGGGACTCTCAAGAGTCTTCTCCAACACCACAGTTCAAAAGCATCAATTCTTTGGCACTCAGCTTCTTCACAGTCCAACTCTCACATCCATACATGACTACTGGGTGTTTTTCTTTCTGGCTTACTTCACTCTGTATAATAGGCTCCAGTTTCATCCACCTCATTAGAACTGATTCAAATGTATTCTTTTTAATGGCTGAGTAATACTCCATTGTGTATATGTACCACAGCTTTCTTATCCATTCATCTGCTGATGGACATTTAGGTTGCTTCCATGCCCTGGCTATCATCAACAGTGCTGCGATGAGAAATCTATATTTCATTAGCTTTGTGATTAGATAGTGTTTCTTTAAATGCCTGGAGCTAAAAAATAAAAGTAAAAATACCAAAAAGGAAAAAAAAAAGAGCCTCTTTAGTTGTAAAAGGTTGACTCTGTGTTGTGGGACTCTTTTAACATTTAGCCAGGTCATTTAGAAGTCTACTTTAACATTTACTTCATTTTTGCATGTAGTCTGAAAGTCACTCAGAGGTGAAATTTTAACATCTTCTCAGGCCTTTTCTGAGCATATGTTCAGCCCTAGGCATGTCTGTGGCTTTCTTGATTTCCAGCTATATGCAGGAGATTTAAATGTCATTATTCCCACTCCCATATCTCCTTTCCCAACCTTCTCCTGACCATGGTTTCCAGCTTATTGCTAATGCCTACTGTTATTTCTTGCTCCAGGTTCCTTTGGCCTATTTTGTTTTTACTTTCTGTAAATGCCACTTGGGAATCCTCCCCAGCCCTGGGAAAGCTGCAAGTCAGTTGAAACAAGGACAAGGCCTTGCACTGGTCCTTTAGGATGATGACAGAGTTTGAAACAAACACACAGCAACAATTCTTTGAGAATAAAGTACATAGTGTTCCTTTTGGCATTAGTAAACCTTCCTCAAGAATGTGGGCTGTCATTTTCATGGTCACTTCTTTATCTGGGGATGGAAGATGGGGAGGCATTCAAAGAGTCATAGCATTCTCTTAGTGCAAAGTAGCCCCTTCTTTCTTCATTAAAATTTCTTCTGGCTTCCTATGTCTCTGGATATGTTCCAGTATCTCCTAGTTTATAGTCTATGGGAACTTGGATAGAATTTGTATCCCACTGTTGTGTGAAAGTTATATACATCTTAATTATGTTGAATTGGTTCATACTGCTTTTCAGGTCTACTATATTCTTCTAATTCTCTCTGTACATTCATTCTATTTATTTCTGAGAATATGACATTGAAACTCCAAGTAAAAATCTTCATATATCTACTTAAACAATGGTAATATATAGTGGAACTATATGTAGCTTTGTTCTGTATTTTCCAAGTCTCCTGTAAATGTGCTATCATATTTTCCTATTTTAAAAAATAAAAAAAGAAATTAAAAAATTAAATAAAGTATGGTTGACTTAAAAGAAAAATTTCCTCTGGCTGTTGTAAGTTTTTTTACTATTTTCCAGAGTCCCAAAAAGTTGATTCTGAGGTTTTGGCCAGTTTATCTGTCATATTTGTGGAATAAGGGGGCCATGGATTTCCCTATCCTGCCATTTTCTGGGATACCACTCTCTTTGTTCGTTTTTGATATATTTATTAAGTTTCCTTATTCCATTTTTATTCTCAAGTGGCTGGTAATTTTCACTTCCTATTTTTACTTTACCTGTGGTTACTTAAAATTTTTCTTTTCATCAATTTTATAAAAAGCAAACACCTGTGTTTATAAAGCAAACACCTGTGTAGTTATGATTCAGCTCAAGAAATAGAACATTACCAGCACCCTAAAGGCCGACTGTGTGTCCCTTGGAAATCTTTGCCACTAATTCCTTCATAGAGGAAACTGATATCTTGAATTTTGTGATTAGAGTGCCTTTGTTTTTATTATAGTTTTACCACCTATACGTCCATCCCTACACAATATTGTATAGCTGTACTTGTTTTTAGGCCATTATATAAATGCAATCACAGTGCCTATATTTTATTGTATTGGTTTTTGCTTCTTTTACTCAATATTAAATTTATGAGATTCATGCATATTTGGTAAAGTGAGAGCTTAAATTTTTGCCCATTAAAAATTTAGGCTGTTTGCCTTTTTATTCTTCAGGTATAAGAGTTTGATTTACTCTCTATATAAAATCCCTTTTCAGATAGATATTTTGAAAAAAAATCAGTTTGGGGCTTACCTTTTCATTTTCTTAACAGTGTCTTTGGAAACCCACTCCAGTATTCTTGCCTGGAGAATCTCATGGATGGAGGAGCCTGGTGGGCTACAGTCCATGGGATCGCAAAGAGTCGGACATGACTGAGCGACTTCACTTCACTTGGAAAAGAAAAAGCCTTTACTTTCAATGAAGTCCGATTCATCATTTTTTCTTTTATATTTTGTGGTTGTTGTGTCCTATTTAAAAAATATTTTCCTGATCCAAAGTCACTCAAAAAAATTTTTTTAATTTTATTCTAGAACATTTCTAGTTTTAGCTCTCACATTTAGTTCAGTGATTGATTTCAAGTTAATTGTTTTATATGGTGAGAGGTCATGGTCAAAGTTCTTTATTTTGCATATGGATATTTAATTATTCCAGTACCAATTATCAAAATGATTATCCTTTCCCCACTTAACCGCATTTTCATTATTCTGTACATTAATTGGCCACACATGTGTGGGTCTATTTCTACGCACTTCCCTGTGTTTCGTTGATCTATGTATTTATATCTATATTGCTTCTATACTTTCTTTAAATAACTATCACTACTCTTCTTTTTCAAAATTGTTTAGGTTATTTTACATTCCTTGTATTTTCATATGAATTTTAGAATCAGTTTGTCAGCTTCTATGAAATTGTCTGCTGAGTTTTTGATTGGCATTGGATTGAATCTATAGAAACAATATTAACAATAATAAAGTTTCTGATCTGTGAACATAGTTTAGCTCTCCCTTTATTTTAGTCTTTGGTTTCTAGACTCTGTTTTTCATATCATGAAAATCTATGTCAAATTTTTCATTTTCATTTCAACATTTATGGATGCTATTTAAGAAATATTTAGTCTTTCATCTTTAGGATAATATTATAAATGGTAATTTTAATAAAATAATGTCAATTTCTGAATATAGCTAGCATATAGAAATGCATTTCATCTTGTATGTTGACCTCATATACTTTCTAAATTTTTCATAATTTGCATGTTAGTTCTAGTAGCTTATTTGTGATTCTCTAAGATTTTATACATAGATGATTATGTCTACTGCTAATAAATAAAATTTTATCTTTTCCTTTTCAAGCCCCATGCTTTTTTCGCCCTATATCTATTCTTATTGCACTGGATAGTATCTCCAGCTCAATGCTGAATAGAAGTCTTACCTTAAAATAATATAATACCACTTTTATGTAGTATAAGAACCCCACAGCAATATATTTTCATTTCTCTCCTTAAGTCTTTGTGCCCCTTTTTGTTGCATATTTTACTTCTACTACATATGTTTTAAGTCGCACAATCATTATGTTGTCATTTTTTATTTAAACAATTATCATTTTTCCCCTTACTTTTAACTGTATTTGACACTTCATAAGCTCTTCAGTAAGTAGCATGTAGCTCACACAGAATGTTAAATTCATATACCTTGTCAGCAGCAAATTAGAAGCAGAAAAAAAAAAAGAGTATTGAGCTATAAGTCTTTGTATTTTTCTTTTTTTTTTAAGAAAAAGGAAGAATTTTGTCAGGTCCAATCTAAACAGGTGAGGGTTTTAAAGGACATCACCTGCCATTTCCTTAAGTTTTAAAATTTACAACTGTGTAATTTTAAGTAACAAAGCACCTGGTTGTATTCTATGATACTATAGCGAAAGCTTTCAGAAAGGAAACTCATCTCTATTTTCTTAGTGGCATCTAACAGACTTTCAAATACCAAGAATCTTAACTTATGAATGGTAGTATTATCTGATGCTCCAAAGTAATCTGATAAGTTAACATTAGAATAGAATTGTGCCAAGTTGGAATTCTCAAGTTAAGTTTTCTATCTTTCAGAACTCCATCTTTTAATATTAATCTTGGACCTCTGAGTTTATATTTTCTAACAAATTTTTAAATTTTGGCCACTGTTTTTTCAAATAATTCCACTCACTTCTCAGTTTCCAGTTAAACATATATTAAGTCACTTGCTGTTGTCCAACAGCTCACTGACATTTTATTCATTTTTAAAAGTATCCTTTCTCTGTTTTATTTTGGATAGTTTCTATTGCTATGCTTAATGGTTTATTAGGTTTTTCTACAATGTCTAATCTGTTGCTAACCAAAACCAATGATTTCCCATCTAAAATATATTTTTCCCTAGAATTTTAATTTGGGTCTTTTTATATCTTTTATTTCTTTCCTCATCATGTTCATGTTCTTCTTTACCTTTTTGTAAATATATTATTTATTTATAATTGTTATTTTATCATCTTTGTCTACTAATTCTATCATCTGTGTCATTAATGGTTCTTTTTCAGTGGGGTTATTTTTCTCATTATAGATTATATTTTCCTATTTCTTTACATGCCTGGTAATTTTTATTGAATGCCAGATATTGTGTTGTAAATTGTTGTGTGTGTTGAATTGTTTGTATATTCCCTTAAATATTTTTGTGCTTTGTTCTGTGAAATAGTTAAGTTACTTAGAAAATGTTTAATCTATTCAAGCTTTGTGTTTCAGCTTTATTAGGCAAGTCCAGAACAGCCTTTAGTCTAGAGCTAATTTATCCCCACTACTAATTATGATGTTTGTTATAGATTTATGTGTAACTACTTTTCATCAGATTAAAGAAGTTCCTATCCATTCATAGACTTTTTAGACTTTTTATCATCAATGGAACAGTATTTATGCAACTATTGAAATGTTATATGATTTTTTCTCTTTTATTTTGTTAATGTGATGAGTTGCATTGATTAAAAAATTTTAACCACTCTTTCATTTCTGAAATAGGCCTAACTTGCTCATGATGTTTCATCTTTATAATATATTTCTTTCTTCAGTTTGCTAGTCTTTTGTTTAAGATTATTGCATCTATATTTATAAGAATCACCTGTATTTCTCTTTTCCTTACTCTTTTTTATATCAGGTTTAGTAGTAAGATTATATTGACCTTATAACATGAGTTGAAGTATTTCCTCATTTTCTCTTTGCAGGAAGATGTTTTGAAATATTAACCTTATTTCTTCTTTAAATGTTTGAATTTGCCAAAGACATCTTGACCTGAAGATTTATCTGTAAGAATGTTTTTAATTAAAGAGTATTTTTAAATTGTTATAGGCGTAATCAAACAATATATTTCATCTATTGTTTTTGTGTTGATTGTTACATTATTTTACTTTCTTAGAGATTTCTAGGAGAATATTCTAGCTAAGTCTTCCAAATCACTAAATTTTAGCCATCTTCTTTTTCCTTGATGTTCCTTTATTTTGAGATTTTAATATTTTTAACAATAAATATTTTAATTTCTTAGAGATCAGATTGATGCATTTTCATAGCCATGTGTTCTTGCTTTATTGTTTTGATATGCTATTGACTTTCTCTGAGGTGGTTAAGTTAACTCATTTTAAAGCCTTTTAAAAATTATCTTTTTACTGGGGAAAATCATTCAATTTGTTCACTTTTATTACTATGATTTCTTCAAATATTTGGTGATTCTTGATTGCCTATTCATATTCACCCAAAAAGGTCTTGGTTCATCATTAGCAACAGATAAGGGTTTCTTCAGCAATTATGGAGAGTACATTGTCTTAATAAACTTCACTGAATGGAAAATTGAGTAATTTTCCCTGTGTACAAGTGGGAGGATATGGTGACAGGCTTTCCTCCAGAGTGCTTTGGTATGAAACTGCTAGGCAAGCCAGGGATTGTTATTATTGCCAAAGTAAGGAAGTCTTCATCTTGGAGTGGAACATTTTAGTGTATTTAACTCCTATGTAGAGCTGTATTTTTCCTACACACTCCCATTTTTTTTGTTGTGATTTGATGATATCACTCTAGTCCCATAAGCTCATCATGGAATATATTCCGTGTTTTTTTTTTTCTTTTTTTAAAAAAAATTATTATTATTATTATTTTTACTTTACAATATTCCATGTTTTTAAAACTGATAACTGATAAGAGGGTCAAAATACTGTATTCAGGTACTGTTTATACACAACTTGATGTTTGGGATGTTTTGATGTTTATTTCCACTGTTCTACAATATTTTATCACCATGATGATTTTTCTATGACCTGGTTTTGGTTGCATAAAGCTTGGAGTTTCTTTGAAGCACCATTGTAAACAATGTCTCTTACCTCTGCAATAGTTGTCTTTCTCCTCTTTCTATTTTACATTGCATAGTCTATGTGCTAGTTTTACCATCACTATTATACTTATTTTATATCTTGCAGAAATTCTTCAGTGCTTCTGGTCTAATGATGGTTCCCCTACTTGTACTTTTTTGTTTCTTTATTTTTCTATTTCAATGGAAATTTTGGCATTGAAATAGGTAAATAATTGAGTTCATTTCACAGTCTCAAGATAGAAATCCACATTATCTTTCTAATATTGGCCTACTTTGTCTCCCTTCTCCACTGGACCTTTCTTTTTTACTTTTTCTGAGTTATAAGGAGGTAGTAGATATTCCCTGGTTCTTGTGTTTCTTTTGCTTTACAAAATAATTCTCACCTAGTTTCAAACAGTTGGGCTAATTTAATTTTTCCCCCCAGATAATCCTCTGTAGCCCATGGTCATAGGGAGAGTCTAAGATGTTATTAATAATCAATGATTTTAAAAAATAAATTAAAGTTATTAGCTTAAAACCTTCAGTAGAACTATTTAATATGGACTGTAGACAGATGTCACATATATGCTTGACCAAGGGGAATAAGCCATTTTTTCAATCACATTGTGCCAGATCAAGATGCACCTTTAAAGACAATTCAGCTTAATTCCTTTGTACATATGTGGGGTAAACTGAGTTAAATTAATTTTTCGACTTCATACAGCTAGCTAGAGACAGAATCAAGAGTAAATCTCAGACCTTTTGTGGCTTCTACAACATTATGCTTCTCATCATAAAATGATGATGACAATAAACCCTGTTCTTTCAGGTTATCAGAGAGATTTAAAGTCCAAATTCAAGTCTTCTAATCATTGCACTCATCTCACATGCTAGTAAAGTAATGCTCAAAATTCTCCAAGCCAGGCTTCAGCAATACATGAACCGTGAACTTCCAGATGTTCAAGCTGGTTTTAGAAAAGGCAGAGGAACCAGAGATCAAATTGCCAACATCTGCTGGATCATATAAAAAGCAAGAGAGTTCCAGAAAAACATCTATTTCTGCTCTATTGACTATGCCAAAGGCTTTGACTGTGTGGATCACAATAAACTGTGGAAAATTCTTAAAAAGATGGGAATACCAGACCACCTGACCTGCCTCTTGAGACACCTGTATGCAGGTCAGGAAGTAACAGTTAGAACTGGACATGAAACAACAGACTGGTTCCAAATAGGAAAAGGAGTATGTCAAAGCTGTATATTGTCACCCTGCTTATTTAACTTATATGCAGAGTACATCATGAGAAATGCTGGAATGCAGGAAGCACAAGCTGGAATCAAGATTGCCAGGAGAAATATCAATAACCTCAGATATGCAGATGATACCACCCTTATGGCAGGAGGTGAAGAAGAACTAAAGAACCTCTTGATGAAAGTGAAAGAGGAGAGTGAAAAAGTTGGCTTAAAGCTCAACATTCAGAAAACGAAGATCATGGCATTTTGTCCCATCACTTCATGGCAAATAGATGGGGAAACAGTGGAAACAGTGTCAGACTTTATTTTGGGGGGCTCCAAAATCACTGCAGATGGTGATTGCAGCCATGAAATTAAAAGATGCTTACTCTTTGGAAAGACAGTTATGACCAACCTAGACAGCATATTATAAAGCAGAGACATTATTTTGCCAACAAAGGTCCATCTAATCAAGGCTATGGTTTTTCCAGTAGTCATGTGTGAGAGTTGGACTATAAAGAAAGCTGAGCACCGAAGCATTGATGTTTTTGAACTGTGGTGTTGGAGAAGACTCTTGAGAGTCCCTTGGACTGCAAGGAGATCCAACCAGTCCATCCTAATGGAGATCAGTCCTGGGTGTTCATTGGAAGGACTGATGTTGAAGCTGAAATTCCAATACTTTGGCCACCTGATGCGAGGAGCTGACTCATTTGAAAAGACCCTGATGCTGGGAAAGATTGAGGGCAGGAGGAGCAGGGCATGACAGAGGATGAGATGGTTGGATGGCGTCACTGATGCAATGGACATGGGTTTGTGTAGACTCCAGGAGTTGGTGATGGACAGGGACGCCTGGCGTGCTGTGGTTCATGGGGTCGCAAAGAGTCGGACACGACTGAGCGACTGAACTGAACTGAATCGTGTAACCACCATCTATCTTTTATCACCTTATCTGCTACATTTATTTGTCTAACCTGAAAACTGTACTATCTGTTACTTGAGAATGTATCCCTCTGTATACTTATTCCTTCTTTTGTCTCTTTCATGATGAGTTGTTTAATTTTTATTCATTATGCAGGGATATCTTTCCCATGAAGCCTTCTGGGCCTTTCCCTGTCATCAACAATTGTTCCTACATGTTCTTATAGTAATTTTTCATGTGCTTATCATGGTACATATTCCATGATGCTTGTCAAAAGTCATGATTTGTTACATAGATTAGATTTTATGATGGTCTCTTTGGATTGACAATAGGACTCTTTCACCAGCAATCTTGTGCAAAGAGGTGTAAAGGAGTCATATTACCTTATAATATTATGATGGAAGGAGGGATACAATATCATTTTTAAAACAGGAGTCAATATTCTTCTCATAAAGGACAGGAAGCTGGAAAAGAGAAGATACTAGAACAGGCTATCTATTAGAGAGAATAGAAATGGACCTGGGAAATTCCTCCTGTGGATGTCAAGAATACCCTGGTGAGGGCTTAGATACTTTAATTGTGAGGAGACATTAGCTGAGTAAAATACTCAGAGTAGATCTGAGTAGACCATCAAAGAGAAGACACAAACTTATCGGAGCCTGGTAATGATGACCAGTTCATTCCTGAGGGAAATTTCTGATTGGTTCAAATAATGTGACTGTGCCTATGATGACACAGAAGCTGAGTGTGACAACAGTGAGAAATGATATGAAGAAATCTTACTTTCTGAAGCTCTAAGCTTTGTCTGGCACTACTCACTAGGAACTTGAAAGAACTGGGCGTATGTATATAATTTTGAAAAACCAAAGAGCATGACAGGAACTTTGAGAAACTGGGGGAAATTCAATCTTTATGTATTGATACTTTTTTTCTTTTAAATCAGATCTCTTCCTACTTTGCCTGGCTACCCAGCAGTGAATTTTTAACATTCTACATGGAGGTTCAGCCAAACAAAGGGTGATAAATCTCCCAGTATGTAAGTCATGTATTTCATCCTAAATAAAATGTTCTTATACTTGTGCTATTTCCACTGCTAGAATACAAACACAGATGAAGCTGATATATCAGGGAGCATGTTGCATTTGTTTCACTGTTCCTTTCCTGGCCTCTTTTTCTACTGCCAAAGCCCTGGCTTGGCACAGAACTTGGTTCAAAGTGTTAGTCACACAGTTGTGTCCGACCCTTTGTGACCCTGCCAGGCTCCTAAGTCCATAGGATTCTCCAGGCAAGAATACTGGAGTGCGTTGCCATTTCCTTCTCCAGGAACTTTGTTCAAGGAGGTGTTTTTAACTAACTCAGTGCATGTGGGAAGTTTCATTTCATGAGCCATGGTTCTGGAGTCTTGGGCATACTGGAGGCAAGTTGGCCTTCTAGATATTTTTCAAAAGGCTTACTGACTTATTAAGCACTTTCTGTTGAAACCCAGACTAGACCATTCACCCCAGTCCCATTAAATGATGGAGAAAATTTCAATTTTTATAGCGGTGTAAGATGAGACATCTGTAGCTATCAATAACCTTTCTCAAAGCTGCATATGAACCAAGTAAAACTTGTATTTTAGTGATGCTTACCATAAAATAATTAAACTCCAAGAAAAAAAAAACAGTTTAAAATTTGCTGGATAGTTTTCCTATGCCTACAAATGAGGGAAAATCTTTTTAAGGTGTTCGTCCATTTGGCCCTTTATCAGGACTAACCAACTATTTCACTGAAAGACACTGGTTAAATAGATGAAGCTAGGAAGAGGCTCTGGAGCATTGTCTTAGGAGGAATGGAAGATTCCAAACAATGAAATGAGGACAAAATAGATATAAAAAGTAGCAGTGACAGAGTTAAACAGAGGAACTCTGAGAACTTCAGGAAGCTTCCTAGAGAGATTTTGACTTTTATTGAAGTTGGAAAGAAGAATACACACCCAAAGAATATGAAAGCATAAATATACTTATTTGTATAGGATAGTTTCATGGATACTAAAGAACAGAACAAATTGCTTGTTCTATGCTCATTACCCTTGTCTTAGTTGTTATTAAAAATTCCACCAAGTTGGGACCTATTCTCAGGCTCACTCTAATTCTTTCTGTTTTATTTTCTTTGAGGCCCACTCCAATCCCACTAGGAATAGAGCCCTACTTTGAACCCTACTCTTTCTTGCTGAGCTTTTAGATATTCAGTGGAACCCTTGAGTCTCCATCTCTTGTGATCTAGATCCTGTCAATCTAGGCTCACATGCTGCCCTGGAAACACTAATATGCCATCCCCAAACCCATCATAAATTTGAATGTTTAACTCTTTACTTACATTAGGCCTTTACCTGAGAGACTAAATTTTGGCTGGTATCTAGAGAGAAATACATAACTCTCTGGGTTGGTTTCATTTTAAATTCTTAAACTTAGGTGGCCTGCTTAGTGGCATCCTCAGTTCCCTTTCCACTCACTCTCTCACTCAGACAACTGAAGCACACTATCACTTTTATTTAAAATTCCAAAATCTCCTCCTTCATTCTTGTTTTTACTGGGAAAATAGAAGCAATCAGAAGGTGATTGCCTCATACTTTCACCACTATATCTATCGCTCATTATTTCCACCCATATAACCTACCTTCCTTCTATTTCTCTGAACTATGCATACTCCTAACTAGTATTAATCTTTCTACTTGTACCTTGAATCCCCTCCAAGGGCAGCACTGTAATAAGCCTCACCTCTCTCAGCAGACATTTGGTTCTGTCCAAAATTTCTGTAAGACCTTTGGTCCATGCCAAAAGGTCCTTAAAACTTGTAGTTCTGTCCAGAACATTCATGAACATATTTGGTCCATGCTAAACAATTTCATATAGGAACAAATAACATGGTTTTTTGATGTTAAGTGTCTCCATTGCACTGCACAATTGCACTCATCTCACACACTAGCAAAATAATGCTCAAGATTCTCCAAGCCAGGCTTCAACAATACATGAACCATGAACTCCCAGATGTTCAAGCTGGATTTAGAAAATGCAGAGGAACCAGAGATCAAATTGCCAACATCCATTGGATCATAGAAAAAGCAAGAGAGTTCTAGAAAAACATCTGCTTTATTGACTATGCCAAAGCCTTTGACTGTGTGGATCACAAAAAACTGTGGAAAATTCTTCAAGAAATGGGAATGCTAGACCACCTTACCTGCCTCCTGAGGAATCTGCATGCATGTCAAGAAGCAACAGTTAGAACCAGACGTGGAACAACAGACTGATTCCAAATTGAGAAAGGAATGTGTCAAGGTTGTGTATTGTCACTCTGCTTATTTAACTTATATGCAGAGTATATCATGTGAAATGCCAGGCTGATTGAAGCACAAGCTGGAATCAAGATTGCTGGGAGAAATATCAATAACCTCAGATACGCAGATTACACCACCCTTATAGCAGAAAGCAAAGAAAAACTAAAGAGCCTCCTGATGAAAGTGAAAGAGGAGAGTGAAAAAGTTGGCTTAAAACTCAGCATTAAAACAATGAAGATCATGGCATCCAGCCCTGTCAATCATGGAAAACAGATGGGGAAACAATGAAAACAGCAAGAGATTTTATTTTCTTGGGCTCCAAAATCAGTGCAGATGGTGAGTGCAGCCATGAAATTAAAAGAAGCTTGCTCTTGGAAGAAAAGCCTAGACAGTGTATTAAAGAGCAGAGACATTACCTTGCCGACAAAAGTCCATCTAGTCAAACTATGGTTTTTCCAGTAGTCATGTAAGGATGTGAGAGTTTGACTATAAAGAAAGCTGAGCACCAAAGAATTGATGCTTTTGAACTGTGGTGTTGGAGAAGACTCTTGAGGGTCTCTTGGACTGCAAGGAGATCCAACCAGTCCATCCTAAAGGAAATCAGTCCTGAATAGTCGTTGGAAGGACTGATGCTGAACCTGAAGCTCCGATACTTTGGCCACCTGATGAGAAGAACTGACTGATTGAAAAAGTCCCTGGTGCTGGGAAAGACTGAAGGCAGGAGGAGAAGGGGATGACAGAGGATGAGATGGTTGGATGGCATCACTGATTCAATTGACATGAGTCTGAGCAAGCTCCAGGAGTTTGTGATGGATAGGGAAATCTGGCGTGCTGCTTTCCATGGGGTCTCAAAGAGTTGGACATGAATGAGTGACTGAACTAAACTAAAGTGTCTCCATGGATGTTTTGGGCAGGACCAAATATAACCAGATTTCAAGGACCTTTTGGCACGGACCAAATGTCTAATGGACATTTTGGATAAGACTAAATGTCCTGCAAGTCCTCTCTTTCTTGCATTACCAACCTTTTCTTTTCTACTGAATCCCTTCCATTTGTCAACAAACATGCTAAAATACTAAACATAACTTGGACCTCATATTTCCCTTACCTTCCGCTTCCTTAAGTATGTCTCTGGTTCTCTTTACAGCAAAATTTCTTGAAAGAATTTTCTGGACCTAATGTTTCTCCTTTCTGTTCTTGTTCTTTCATAAAGCTATTGTAGTTAAGTTTTCAGTTTCATCACTCCACTGGAACTTCTTTTGTCAAGTTTGCCAAGGAACTTCACTTTATCAAATCTCACTCCTCATCTTACCTGATCTTTCAGAGGCATCTAAATCTGTTTATTTTCCTTTCCTTCTTGAAACTGTACCAGTTATCCAAGTGGAAATGACTGGTTCTCAACCAGGAGAGGTACTATCCCACTAAGGAGCATTTGGAATTGTGTGTATGGGCTCTTTGGTTACATGATAACTGAAGGAAGGGAACATACTACTGGTATTTAGTAGACAGGACCTAAATGTGCTAAAAGTGCTTCAAATTATGGGACGGTCTCTTATAATAGAGAATTTTTCCACTCCAGATGCCAGCAGTACCCTCATTGCAAAATACTAGAGTAAGTTTTTTTAGAGAAAGAATTATATTCCAAGAGACGATGGATAATAAATACATAAATTCAATTCATAGAACAGGTAAATTCCATTACAGACACTAAACAAACTTTATGATATTATGCTTGAGACTTTGTCAATCTCCTTTGAAGAGTTAATGCAAACAGCAGATGGGAGAGGATCCAGTTCAGTAGCAAAACAAGAAAATTGATATGTTATAGACACATTTCATTCTTTATCAAAAGTAATGTTTCTAAGCCTGATAACTCATTGTATTCTATTTTAGTTCAAATCCAGAAATACTTATTGGGCATCTTTTGCTGCTTAACCAATGGTTATCCTTCTCTCCTTATCTTACTTGACCTGTCAGCCGCATGATCTTTGAAGTTCCGACCTTGAAATGTGAAGATTCTGAAATTCTGAATCTAAATGATAAAAGCAGATAGACATTACTTGAAGATTCCCTCAAGAACATCCCCTTTCTAGGCAGCAGCTACTTCAAACACTTCTGTTTGGGTTGGGTGAAGCTATACTTTGCTGTTGTGAAAGTAGTAATTTGAATTTTACATTCACAACCCTTGGGGTGGCTAAGTTAGCAGCATGGGATGGTGGGGCATATGTGTGTTCTGTTGTAGTTTTTTTAGAAAAAATTAGGCACTGTCTTCTCTGGCCAGTCTTCTTTACTGATCTGCATGAAGTGCCAGCCCCTGTCATTAAAAAGAAGTATAGAGGTATGGTTTCTATCATGAATGATTCTCCAACTGCCTGTTACCTGGATAGGGAGGATCAGAAGGCAATATGATTGCATTTTGTTTGTGATGTGCTTTCTCCTTTCCCTGCCTACCAACTGTGCATGCACTTGCTCATATATCATTTCTATGAAGCATTCCCAAGAATCTACCATAAATAGTTTAGTGATGGCCAGAGCACCAAGGTCTGCTGCTGCTTTGAGTAAACAAACCTGTTATAGTTACAGGGAATCTGAAAGGCTTTAGGTTGATGTTATTTTGCACAAAGTCTAGTCACAGTGTAATAAATTGGTGTTTGTATCTCTTTCAAGTGTCCCATATTGTGATAGTTTCTGTTCTGAAATTTTCCCAGGGGTTTTTACATTTCCTTGGAACTTTGATTTTAACTAAGTTTCAGTTGGCTGATTTTTAAGGACTTACTAGGTTATTATGTCACCTCCCAAGCCTGGTAAGTTACTATTACTTTGTCTGGGTTCTTCAATAAACAAACACAGTGGTATGACAGCAATTGTAATAGCCTTGGGAGGAGACAATTCTTCCTAGGGCACAGAAATAGAATTATAGGCCACTTCCTCAAAATGCTCAGGGACTCTGCACTGTTGTATATAGCAATGATGAGCAGCTTCACAGAAGCTGGTGGGGGAGGAGCAAGAGGCCAGCTCTCAATTGCCACTAAGAGGAGATCAGAGGCTAAATGTACATGTTTATAATCAAAACAATAAAGTAATAATAATAATTGCCACTTATATAGAGCTTACTACATGTTGGATATTTCTCTAAGTATCTTACTTATTGTTGTTGTTGTTCAGTTGCTCAGGCGTGTCTGACTCTTTGCGACCACATGGACTGCAGCATGCCAGGCTTCTCTGTTCTTCACCATCTCCCGGAGTTTGCTCAAGCTTATGTCCATTGAGTCGGTGTTGCTATCTAACCATCTCATCCCCTGAACGCACTCTTCTCCTTTTGCCTTAAATCTTTCCCAGCATCAGGGTCTTTTCCAGTGAGTCAGCTCTTCATATCAGGTGGTCAAAGTATTGGAACTTCAGCTTCAGCATCAGTCCTTTTAGTGAATATTCAGGTTAATTTCCTTTAGGATGGACTGGTTTGATCTCCTTGCAGTCCAAGGGACTCTCAAGAGTCTTCTCTAGCACCACAGTTCTAAAGCATCTATTCTTTGGTGCTCAAACTTCCTTATGGTCCAACTCTCATATCTGTATATGACTACTGAAAAAACCATAGCTTTAACTATATGGACCTTTCTCAGCAAAGTGATGTCTCTGCTTTTTAATATGCTGTCTAGGTTTGTTGCAGCTTTTCTTCCAAAGAGCAAGCATCTTTTAATTTCATGACTGCAGTCTCCATCTGCAGTGTTTTTGAAGATGAAAATCTCCAAAGAAAATAAAATCTGTTACTGTTTCCATTTTTTCCCATTCTATTTTCCACGAAGTGATGGGACAAGATGCCATAATCTTAGTTTTTTGAATGTTGAGTTTTAAGCCAACTTTTTCACTCTCTTCTTTCACCTTCATCAAGAGGCTCTTTAGTTCTTCTTCGTTTTCTGCCATTTGAGGATGTTTATATTTCTCCTGGAAATCTTGATTCCAGCTTGTGCCTCATCCAGCCCGGCATTTCACATGATGTACTATGCATATAAGTTAAATAAGCAGGGTGACAATATACAGCCTTGCCATACTCCTTTCCCAATTTTGAACCAGTCTGTTGTTCCATGTCTGGTTCTAACTATTGCTTCTTGGCCTGCATATAGGTTTCTCAGGATGCAGGTAAGGTGATCTGTTATTCCTATATCTTTAAGAATTTTCTATAGTTTGTTATGATCTACACAGTCAAAGGCTTTAGTGTAGTCAATGAAGCAGAAGTAGATGCTTTTCTGGAATTCTCTTGCTTTGTCCATGATCCAACAGATGCTGGCAATTGATCTCCTGTTCATCTGCCTTTTCTAAATCCAGCTTGTATATCTGGAAGTTCTCTTCTTTAGCAACCTCAAGTCTGTTCTCTGTGTCCTTGATTTTGTTGCTGTTTCATAGGTAGATGTATCTGTGTCATATTTTAGATTCCACATATAAATGATATCATATGGTATTTTTCTTTCCTTTTCTGACTTAGTTTTTGAGACTAGGACATTGTCCCTTAAACTCCACCTCTAACAGGTATGCCTTCCTCTCTACTAGCTATATCAGTTCAGTTCAGTTCAGTTGCTCAGTAGTGTCTGACTCTTTGCGACCTCATGTATTGCAGCACGTCAGGCCTCCCTGTCTATCACCAACTCCCAGAGTTCACTCAGACTCACGTCCATCAAGATAGTGATGCCATCCAGCCATCTCATCCTCTGTCGTCCCCTTCTCCTCCTGCCCCCAATCCCTCCCACCATCAGAGTCTTTTCCAATGAGTCAACTCTGCATGACGTGGCCAAAGTACTGGAGTTTCAGCTTTAGCATCATTGCTTCCAAAGAAATCCCAGGGCTGATCTCCTTCAGAATAGATTGGTTGGATCTCCTTGTAGTCCAAGGGACTCTCAAGAGTCTTCTCCAACACCACAGTTCAAAAGCATCAATTCTTCGGTGCTCAGCCTTCTTCACAGTCCAACTCTCATATCCATACATGACCACAGGAAAAACCATAGCCTTGACTAGGCGGACCTTAGTCGGCAAAGTAATGCTAGTAAAGCTACTAGCTGTATAGCCTTTGGAAATCACTTCATTTCTCTATGCCTTCATTTACTTGGAAGTACAATGGGAACTTTTTGGCAGGTCTTCTGTGAAGTTTATAGGAATTGTGTGTATATAAAAGCTTATTGCATAGTTCAGGACACAAAATGTTTTGTCTTAACACAATCTAAATGTAATCATCTAATTTTGCCTTGAGCATTTACTCCAGGGACTCTCAAACTTTCAGGTACATCAGAATCATCTGATCTGTTATAAAGATCATGTCTGTTGGTTTCACCCAACACTGATTTAGTAGTCTTTTGCAGTGCACACGAATTTCCATTTTACAGGAGATTGTACTATAAATAATTCTGGAACTACACTTTGAGAAGCACTGGGTATGATGAAATACACTTTCCCTCAACACCTGCCCTGTTATTCTCTTTAAATACATGTAAATCTAGGTGTATGGAGCTCCTTATTGCCAAATTCAGACATAAATTGAAGAAAGTAGGGAAAACCATTAAACCATTCAGGTATGACCTAAATCAAATCCCTTATGATTATACAGTGGAAGTGAGAAATAGATTTAAGGGACTAGATCTGATAGACAGAGTGCCTGATGAACTATGGACAGAGGTTTGTGACATTGTACAAGAGACAGGGATCAAGACCATCCCCATGGAAAAGAAATGCAAAAAAGCAAAATGGCTGTCTGAGGAAGCCTTACAAATAGCTGTGAAGAGAATAGAAGCAAAAAGAAAAGGAGAAAAGGAAAGATATAAGCATCTGAATGCAGAGTTCTAAAGACTAGCAAGGAGAGATAAGAAAGCCTTCTTCAGCAATCAATGCAAAGAAATAGAGGAAAACAGCAGAATGGGAAAGACTAGAGATCTCTTCAAGAAAATTAGAAATACCGAGGGAACATTTCATGCAAAGATGGGCTCAATAAAGGACAGAAATGGTATGGACCTAACAGAAGCAGAAGATATTAAGAAGAGGTATCAAGAATACACAGAAGAACTGTACAAAAAAGATCTTCACAACCCAGGTAATCACGATGGTGCGATCACTCACCTAGACCCAGACATCCTGGAATGTGAAGTCAAGTGGGCCTTAGAAAGCATCACTACGAACAAAGCTAGTGGAGGTGATGGATTTCCAGTGGAGCTATTTCAAATCCTGAAAGATAAATGCTGCACTCAATAAACCAGCAAATTTGGAAAACTCAGCAGTGGCCACAGGACTGGAAAAGGTCAGTTTTCATTCCAATCACAAAGAAAGGCAATGCCAAAGAATGCTCAAACTACTGCACAATTGTACTCATCTCACATACTAGTAAAGTAATGCTCAAAATTCTCCAAGCCAGGCTTCAACAATATGTGAACTGTGAACTTTCAGATGTTCAAGCTGGTTTTAGAAAAGGCAGAGGAACCAGAGATCAAATTGCCAACATCCACTGGATCATCAAAAAAGCAAGAGAGTTCCAGGAAAACATCTATTTCTGCTTTCCTGACTATGCCAAAGCCTTTGACTGTGTGGATCACAATATACTGTTGAAAATTCTAAAAGAGATAGGAATACCAGACCACCTGACCTGCCTCTTGATACCTGTATGGAGGTCAGGAAGCAACAGTTAGAACTGGACATGGAACAGCTGACTGGTTCCAAATAGGAAAAGGAGTACGTCAAGGCTGTATATTGTCACCCTGCTTATTTAACTTATATGCAGACTACATCATGAGAAATGCTGGGCTGGAAGAAGCACAAGCTGGAATCAAGATTGCAGGGAGAAATATCAATAACCTCAGATATGCAGATGACACCACCCTTGTGGCAGAAAGTGAAAAGGAACTAAAAAGCCTCTTGATGAAAGTGGAGAGTGAAAAATTTGGCTTAAAGCTCAACATTCAGAAAATGAAGATCATGGCATCCGGTCCCATCACTTCATGGGAAATAGATGGGGAAACAGTGGAAACAGTGTCAGACTTTATTTTGGGGGGCTCCAAAATCACTGCAGATGGTGACTGCAGCCATGAAACTAAAAGATGCTTACTCTTTGGAAGAAAAGTTATGACTAACCTAGATAGCATCTTGAAAAGCAGAGAGGTTACTTTGCTAACAAAGGTCCATCTAGTAAAGGCTATGGTTTTTCCAGAGGTCATGTATGGATGTGAGAGTTGGACTGTGAAGAAGGCTGAGCACCGAAGAATTGATGCTTTTGAACTGTGGTGTTGGAGAAGACTCTTGAGAGTCCCTTGGTCTGCAAGGAGATCCAACCAGTCCATTCTGAAGGAGATCAGCCCTGGATGTTCTTTGGAAGGAATGATACTCAAGCTGAAACTACAATACTTTGGCCACCTCATGCGAAGAGTTGACTCATTGGAAAAGACTCTGATGGTGGGAGGGATTGGGGGCAGGAGGAAAAGGGGACGACAGGGGATGAGATGGCTGGATGGCATCACCGACTTGATGGACGTGAGTCTGAGTGAACTCCGGGAGATTGTGATGGACAGGGAGGCCTGGCGTGCTGCGATTCATGGGATCGCAAAGAGTCAGACACGACTGAGTGACTGAACTGTACTGAGCTGATGGATGCTGCATTCTGGTAGTGTTGCATCTATATTTGGCATAGGAATACAGCCTTTATGTAAGGGCAGAATATCATCAGTGAAGGGAGAGAGAGAGAGTTATGTTTCAGCCTACAAACCAGGAAGCCAGGGAGTTTAATAGGTCAACAACATAGGAGAATTCAATTGATTTCTTCCTCTCTCTCTCCATACCATGACTAGTATTAGTTTGTCTAGGGGGATCTTTGGGTACTAGGTTGGTGAAAACAAGATGACTCAATAGCTATAAGGCAAAGAAAAAAATCAAGGCCAAGTGCTGTAAGATTGTGTCAGCTATTTAGAGCAAGACAGCAGATGGACTTGGTGGTGCATGTATAAACTGAATCATGTCTCCTTTTTGTGTTTTGTACTATCTATGTTTGCTTTTTCTCACTCCCTTAGTATTTGGATTTTTTTTCTTTGAAAAAATTTCAATCTGTCTGAGTTATTATAAGAGAAAACCACGTGAAAATGTTTGTTGGACCAAACTGTTAAGCTGCATCCATGAGGGAAAAATGAGAGTCAGAGCAATATAGAGTTAGTGCCTTTGATCAGCTGTTCCTGTCCTCATCCTGAGATTCAGTTTCTAGTATTAAACTGTTGTCTGTATGAGATTTTAAAATAGAAGGTGCATCAGTGAACTTAATCCTGCTACAAAGATGGCTGAAGTATTATCCATCCTGCACCTGTCCCGAGGGCCAAAGAAGTCATGGATAGCATAGTTTAAGATTGGTAATATGCTTAGGAAACCCCGGTTCTTCAATAGCTTTGTGTAGAAAGCTTTGGATCCCAGGTCTAAGGCAGATCATCATCCATCTTTACGGTTATTCTTTAACAATTCTGGTGTCACATGAGTTTGGCAAAATTTATCTTAAATGTGTATGT
Organism: Capricornis sumatraensis; assembly: GCF_032405125.1. Lineage (NCBI taxonomy): Eukaryota > Metazoa > Chordata > Mammalia > Artiodactyla > Bovidae > Capricornis > Capricornis sumatraensis. Next base: position 59,404,492 of record NC_091092.1, on the reverse strand, counting down.
ATTTTAGTTCTTCAAGTCCTTGCCAAGAGCATGAAATATTGTTTTGGTATAGCATATACTTCTGTAAACACTACTGAGATATTTTTTTTAAAACAGAGAAAATTACACAAATGTTTTTAAATGTTTAATGGTAAGCAAAACAGCAGTTATCTCATTGTAAGAATCTGATCAACTAAGATGTAATATCCAGGTTTGAAGACCTCAGATTATTCTTTTGTTAGTGGTGGAAGGTGTGCATTGCTGGGTGGTAGGAAGTCAAACAATGCCACTCATTATTGATCCTTTCCTTATTATAGCCCAGTTCTCTTGAGTCATTCACTCCCTTAAAGCATGCCTATCCATTACCATTACAGCAGTGTCTTGATTCTACTTCATATTATATTCAGGTCACCACATTTCTATCTCCCTATTAGACTTTGAACTCTTTAAAGAAAGAGACCATGACCTTCAACCTGAATTGTCTTCTATAATATGTTCTCAGAAAATGCTCAATTGAAAAATATCAGAAAAACAAAGAAACAGGTCTGTATAGAAATCAACTATAAAAATTATTTTTAGATCTAAAGGTCACCTTCACTTGTAGCAAGTTGAGATGAAACTAGGCTCCAAACAGACCTGAGCATCTGGTCTCAGGAGGAGAGATGATCAGGCCCAACATTACTCTTTGCATAGAGGAGTCCTATTCATTTTCCTTACAATGAATGATTCCCCAGATGGCTTTCTTTATCCTTGTCCTCAGATAGAAACTATACTTATCTTCCATGGCTGCAGAGAAAGTAAATGCAGCCTGAGTTGCTTAGCAAAGGATTCAGAGATGCTTGTCAATGAAGGTGTGTTAGGCAACACTGTGGTAGTAGATTCCTCCCTATCCCCATCTTAATGTCTATACAACTAGCATTCATTTCTACCTTCTAGTACCTTTCCAATGCTGGTCTGCATGGAGAGCTCTGCTCCAGTCTCTCAGGGACCAGGTTGATGGCACATCACATTCCACACACGTTGAGTTGGCCAGAAGTAGTATCATGATCCTGCTTAACATGAAGGGCGATAGAAAATATATGGGAGAAAAAGGAATATTGGGTGGGCTTCACTGTCTGCCAGAGCAAGGCCAGAAGCATCTGGGAGGTGAAGTGGATGGCAGTGAATTCTTGCATTAGGGAGGAGCCTGGGATGATTGATGACTGATGGGTAGTGGCAGATATAAACAGTTGGCAGAGAGAGTTTCATTCTGGAAAATCTTGAATTTTATGCCAGTGGAAGCAGCAGAACATCTTTCTGCCTTCTTTATGAAGCAAATTGTCCCAGTTTAAAAAAAAAAAAAAAGAATCCTAGAAGTTTAGAGTTGGAAAACACTACTGGTTACCTAATCCAACCTCCAGTTTGATGCACTAATGCCCTGGAAAATAACCCTGTTAAATTGCTGTCTAGGCTCTCCTTTACCATTCATTTAGTGTGTAACTAACATGTATTGGTAGGGAAACTATACAATATATAATCCAAACTGGAATACTTTTCTGATTAAAAGTGGGCAGTATGAATAATTATGGGCTTCCCTGGTGGCTCAGATGGTAAAGAATCTGCTTGCAATGCAGTAGACCTGGGTTTGATCCCTGAGTCGGGAAGATACCTTGGAGAAGAGAAAGGCTACCCACTCCAGTATTCTTACCTGGAGAATTCCAGGGACAGAGGAGTCTGGCAGGCTATAGTTCATGGAGCCGCAAAGAGTTGAACATGATTGAGGGGCTAACATTTACTTATGAAAAATTATGCTGAGACAACATGGTAGAACCTGGGACTTCTCTGCACAAAATAGAATGTACGGTCACCATTGATGTTGCAGAATATATGGTTACCATTGATGCTGCAGACTTACTATCTCTTAAGGTAATTCATATCATTTGTAATAATTCTTTAATTTTTAAGTACATATAGTTATATAGCACAGCCAATCCCAAACTTAGATAAATGTCTCATTCTGGAGCAGCTGAGCAGCACTGGCAAAAATTACAAAATTGGGTAACTTGGTACTTTGGTGCCAGTAAAGATTCATTTCTTTCTTTCTTTTTATTATTATTTATGTAGTGTTTATTGGTCTTAAGCCAGAAAGCCTATTTTCTTTTTTTTTTTAAATTTTATTTTTTACTTTATTTTGCTTTACAATACTGTATTGGTTTTGCCATACATTGACATGAATCAGCCACGGGTGTACATGAGTTCCCAATCCTGAACCCCCCTCCCACCTCCCACCCCATATCATCTCTCTGGATCATCCCCGTGCACCAGCCCCAAGCATCCTGTATCCTGTATCGAACATAGACTGGCGATTCGATTCTTACATGTTTCAATGCCATTCTCCCAAATCATCCCACCCTCTCCCTCTAAGACAGTCTCTTTAACAAGTCGTGCTGGGAAAACTGGTCAACCACTTTTCTTCCTTTCTTAACTAAAATGTTGACACTCACTGTTATTGTTTATTTTTGTCTTTCAGCTGGTTTTTCACAGAAGTTTTTCTTGTTTGAAAGTCATACAACAAACCATGATGTCAGGCTAAGACCTAGATCCAGAGTGTCTTTTTTAAAAAATTTATTTATTTTTTTACTTTACAATACTGTATTGGTTTTGCCATACATTGACATGAATCCACCACGAGTGTACATGAGTTCCCAAACATGAACCCCCCTCCCACCTCCCACCCCATATCATCTCTCTGAATCATCCCGGTGCACCAGCCCCAAGAATCCTGTATCCTGCATCAAACATAGACTGGCGATTCATTTCTTACGTGATAGTATACATGTTTCAATGCCATTCTCCCAAATCATCCCACCCTCTCCCTCACCCTCAGAGTCCAAAAGTCCACTCTACACATCTGTGTCTCTTTTGCTGTCTCGCATACAGGATCATCATTACCATCTTTCTAAATTCCATATATATGTGTTAGTATACTGTATTGGTGTTTTTCTTTTGAGAAGAGCTAACACCTATCCTACTCAAACTCTTCCAGAAAATTGCGGAGGAAGGTAAACTTCCAAACTCATTCTATGAGGCCACCATCACCCTAATACCAAAACCTGGCAAATATACCACAAAAAAAGAAAACTACAGGCCAATATCACTGATGAACATAGATGCAAAAATCCTCAACAAAATTCTAGCAACCAGAATCAGACTGTCTTGTAGAGACTTTCACAAAGCCTTTTTGCTCTACCACCAATGTCATAAAACATATACATGTTTTAAAAAAACAAACAGTAATGTTAGACTTCTAAAGAAAAACCAAGTTGCCCTCTAATTTGCTTCACTTTTCTCTCTACCCTGACATGATCACTTTAAACTGCACACATTTTTTTTTGTTAATTTCATATTCCTAAGTAACATATATGAACTGTTATTTCTTTGTAGTTTCTTTTAGTATTGTCTGTTTACTTTCTGTGTGAATGACAAGGACCACTTTCTCATAGACATTCACACTTACTAATGTGTGTGCATGCACATGCACGTGCACACACATGCCGTCTTCCTATCCTCTCAATATTTTGGTAACTTATTACAACATGGTGACAGTTCTCCTCTTGTACAACCTATTGCCTTTCTTTGAGTTCATGGTTATTCATGTGTTTACTTTTTTCTTGATCAATCATGAAGCATAAATATCTTTTAATTATGTTCTGAAATATTAGATAATCAGCCTAGTGCATTTTTGTTGTTGAGGCCCTCAATGCTGCTCCAGCTTGGACTAATTGCTATAATCTTGAAAATATCCATTTTCAGGACAACTTGAGAATTTGCTTTTCTTCCATCTTGGGTTAGAGTTCCTGTTTTTTTTTGTTTGTTTGTTTGTTTTTTTACTTTGGCTCTCACTTTCTTTTCTTAAATTATGCACTATTTTACTACAGCACCTATTCCAGCAGCTCCCTGAGAAAGAGTGTGGTGAAGGTAATTTTTTTTTAACTCTTAGATATATATACAAAGATATTTATTTTATCATCAGAATTGATTAGTACTTTGGCTATGTACAAATTTATAAGCTGGAAATAATTATTTTCCAGAATTTTGAAGGAATATCCCCATATTTGCTAGCTTTTAACATTGATTTGAAGAAATACTTTTTTCATTCAATATGTTGAAAATTAAGTGCTCAAGTTACCTGACTTCTCGGTGTCTTAGTTTGCTAATGCATTAAAAATGGAGATAATAGTAACTACCAACTACATAAATAGTGTGACTTTATATGAAGTATCTTATTGAATTCTAATTAAGATGCTGTGTGTAAAGTGCTTAGAATAATGGCCTGGTGCATAGTAAGCTATGTAAATGTCACATATTTTATTTCTTGAATTGTTCTAACTTTTCATAAGCTGAATAATGGCCCTCAAAAGATGTCCATTTCCTAATCCTGGGAATCTGTGAATATGTTACTTGATATGCCAAAAGAGAATTTGCAAATGTGATTAAGTTAAGTATGTTGAGGTGGACCCAATGTAATCACATGGGCTCTTATGAGAAGGAGGCAGGAAGGTCAGAATCAGAGAAGGAGCTGTGACAATGGAAGCTTTATTCTTCCACTCAACATTATATTTGTGATATTAATTCATGTTTTTAGAATTGTAGATCAGTGGTTCTTGAACTTCAGCATGCATCAGAATTACCAGGGGGACTAGTTAAAGCATACATTGCTGGGTCACAGCCCCAGTGTTTGATTCAATGTATCTGGGGGTGGTTCCCAGGAATCTGCATTTCTAACCAGTTGTAGCTGCTGCTCCAGAGATCACTCTTGTAAATTATTCATTTTCCTTGATTTATAGCAGGGGTCAGCAAACTTTTTCTTAAAGGGCCAGGTACCAAATACTTGTGGGCCAAGAGGCAAAACTGATAATATTATGTAGGTAATTATATAACTATTAAACATATAACATTCTTAGCTCAGAGGCTATAGCAACAGTGGGATGGCCAAATTTGTCCTGTGGGCCACAGTTTGTTCATTGCTGATTTCTATAGCATATTATTATGTTACTAAATTAACAATGTGTTTATCCTTGAAGCTATTGATAGTGATTTGGATAGTATCCAAATGGTTTGGCTCTTACATATACTACCTATGTGAGACTTCTTGAACATGTCTTTTGGTGAACATATATATGCATTTCTGTTGAGTATACACTCTAGAATAGAATTGCTAGGTAATACATATATGCATATCATCAACTTTTAGAAGAAACTGCCGAAGAGTTTTCCAAACTGGTTGTATTACTTTATGCTCCCACCAGCAATATGTGAGAATTTTTGTTGCTGCACATCAGTGGTTGTCTGGAGCCAGGCCATACTGTCTTTCAAAAGCCAGTTGTGAGTGTCTCTTTCTGACTTTGTTCAGTGACCTCAGGGTGGTTGCTTGAAATTGGCTGTGGTTGTAGTATTTACACTGTGGAAACTAGAAGCTACTACAAATCAGGACTTTTATTTATTTAATAAATCCAGTTGTCTAATACTTGCAAGCACTGCTGATTTTAACCGTTCAAGTGGGGATGTAGCGGTATCTCCTTATGGTTTTAATGTGCTTATTTGCTTCTCTCTGATGAGAATGAAGTTGAATAACTTTTAAAAATATATATAAATTTATTTATTTTAATTGGAGGTTAATTACTTTACAATATTGTATTGGTTTTGCCATACAACAACATGAAACCACCACAGGTATACACGTGTTCCCATCCTGAATCCCCCTCCCTCCTCCCTCCCTGTACCATCCCTCTGGGTCATCCCAGTGCACCAGCCCCAAGCATCAGTATCATGCATCAAACCTGGACTGGCGATTCATTTCATATATGATATTATACATGTTTCAATGCCATTCTCCCAAATCATCCCACCCTCTCCCTCTCCCACAGAGTCCAAAAGACTGTTCTATACATCTGTGTCTCTTTTGCTGTCTTGCATACAGGGTTATCATTACCATCTTTCTAATTGAATACCTTTTCAAATATATTGGATATTTGAATATTGTTTTTTAATATAAATTTAATTGTTTTAATTGGAGGCTAATTACTTTACAATAATGTAGTGGTTTTACCATATATTGACATGAATCCACCACAGATGTACATTTGGTGGACTTCTTCCCAAGCAACACTAGTGGTAAAGACCCGCCTGCCAATGTAGGAGACACAAGAGACACAAGTCCAGTCCCTGGGTCGGGAATACTCTTGCCTGGAGAATCCCATGGACAGAGGAACCTGGCAGGCTATAGTCTATAGGGTTGCAAAGAGTTGAACACAACTGAAGCAACTTAGCACGCACAAACTGTTCAAGTCATTCGCCTATTTCTCTACATGGGTTATCTTTTCCTTATTATTTTGTAGGAGGCCTTTATATATTCTTGATATATTGTTTGCTGAATATGTGTATTTCAAGTGTTATTTCCCATCCTGTGGACTGTTTCTTTATTTTTTATTGGTATTTTTTGATGAACAAGTCTTAATTTTAATGTGGCATAAGTAATATTTTTTTTAATTTCATAATTAGTACTTTTTCTGTCCTGCTTAAAAAAATATTTTCCTATACCAAGCCATGAGGAGATTTTCCTTAGTTATATTTATCTATAAAACATTGCTTTATATATACATACATACATATACAATGAAATACTACACATTCATACAAAAAGAATGAAATCTCCTGCCATTTGCAACAACATGGATGGACCTTGAAGATATTAATATTATGCTAAGTGAAATAAGCCACATGGAGAAAGACAAATACTATATGATTTCATTCACATGTGGAATATAGAAAATAAGACAAATGAACAAACAAAATAAAACAAACTCACAGATACAGAAAACAGATTAGCACTTACCAGAGGGGCAGAAGGTTGGGCGGGGTGGGTGAAATGGATGAAGGGGATCAGATGTACTGAAGATGGATGGCAACTAGATTTGTTGTGGTGATCACTCTGTAGTGTATATAAATGTCAAATGTATTGTTGTACACCTGAAACTTATATAATAAAAAAATATTGTTTTAATTTTAACATAAAAGTGCAATTCATGTGCAGTTCATATGTATGTTTGGGATATAATTGCATTTCTTTTTCCATATGAATATCTGCCTAAAGTAGCATTATTTGTTTGAAAAACTATGCTTTCACCTTTGCACTGCAATATAATCTCAATTAAACCATCCAGTTCCAGTTCAATCTCTCAGTCATATTCGACTCTTTGCAACCCCATGAATTGCAGCACATCAGGCCTCCCTGTCCATCACCAACTCCCAGAATCTACAAAAACCCATGTTCATTGAGTCGGTAATGCCATCCAACCATCTCATCCTCTGTCATCCCCTTCTCCTCCTGCCCTCAATCTTTCCCAGCATCAGGATCTTTTCAAACGAGTCAGCTCTTCACATCAGGTGGCCAAAGTATTGGAGTTTCAGCTTCAACATCAGTCCTTCTATTGAACACCCAGGACTGATCTCCTTTAGGATGGACTGGTTAGATCACCTTGCAGTCCAAGGGACTCTCAAGAGTCTTCTCCAACACCACAGTTCAGAAGCATTAATGCTTCAGTGCTCAGCTTTCTTTATTTTTTTTTTCCTTAAAGCATCTTTTTATTCTTTTTTAAAATTTTTTATTTCTTATTTTTATTTTTACTTTATTTTACTTACAATACTGTATTGGTTTTGCCATACATTTATAGTCCAAGTCTCACATCCATACATGACCACTGGAAAAACTATAGTCTTGACTAGATGGACCTTTGTTGGCAAAGTAATGTCTCTGCTTTTTAATACGCTGTCTAGATTGGTCATAACTTTCCTTCCAAGGAGTAAGTGTCTTTTAATTTCACGGCTGCAATCACCATCTGCAGTGATTTTGGAGCCCCCCAAAAATAAAGTCTGCCACTGTTTCCACTGTTTCCCCATCTATTTCCCATGAAGTGATGGGACCTGATGCCATGATCTTAGTTTTCTGAATGTTGAGCTTTAAGTCAACTTTTTCACTCTCCTCTTTCACTTTCATCAAGAGGCTCTTTAGTTCTTCTTCACTTTCTGCCATAAGGGTGGTGTTATCTGCATATCTGAGGTTATTGATATTTCTCCCAGCAATCTTGATTCCAGCTTGTGCTTCCTGCATTCCAGCATGTCTCTTGATGTACTCTGCATATAAGTTAAATAAGCAGAATGACAAGATACAGCCTTGATGTACTCCTTTTCCTATTTGGAACCAGTCTGTTGTTCCATGTCCAGTTCTAACTGTTGCTTCCTGACCTGCATACAGGTTTCTCAAGAGATAGGTCAGGTGGTCTGGTATTCCCACCTCCTGAAGAATTTTCCAGTGTATAAGGCTTTGGGAACTCTCTTGCTTTATCCATGATCCAGCGGATGTTGGCAATTTGATCTCTGGTTCCTCTGCCTTTTCTAAAACCAGCTTGAACATCTGGAAGTTCACAGTTCATGTATTGCTGAAGCCTGGCTTGGAGAATTTTGAGCATTACTTTACTAGTATGTGAGATGAGTGTAGTTCTGTGGTAGTTTGAGCATTCTTTGGCATTGCCTCTCTTTGGGATTGGAATGAAAACTGACCTTTTCCAGTCCTGTGGCCACTGCTCAGTTTTCCAAATTTGCTGACATATTGAATGTAGCACTTTCACAGCATCATCTTTTAGAATTTAAAGTAGCTCAACTGGAATTCCATCACCTCCACTAGCTTTGTTTGTAGTGATGCTTCCTATCATGTGATATTATATGCCTAAACACTTTACTTTTTTCATTATACCCTGTCATTCCAAATAGTATATCCTTGCACCAATATCAACCACAGCATGATATATATACGATCTCCAGATCTGTTCTTTTTCTTCATGATTGCTCTTAACTATTTTAGCCCTTTGTATTAGCATATGATTTTAGAATCATCTTGTCAATTTCTACAAACATTTCTGCTGGTATTTTAATTGGGTCTTGAGGTAGATTAAAGATGCCCATAAATTCTTTGGCACCTCTCATAGAGGACTACATGTCATAATCTTTGATTGATCCCCTTTATAATTATTAAATATCTCACTTTATCTCTTGTACTGCTGCTTGATTTTTCTGATATTAATATAATACACTATAGTTTTAATTGATTAGTTCATGGTAAATCATTTTTGTCCTTTTATGTTCTTTTTTTTTTTTTTGCATCTTAACATTTAAAGTTCACCTCTTGTAACTTGCATGTATTTGGGCTTTCTTAAATCCTATCTGACAATCTTAGTGTTTTACTTGGGAATATTTGGTTTATTTATATTTAATCAGTCATATAATTTGGTTTAGAATATATCTACCATCTAGTGATACATTTTGTATTTGACTCATTTTTATATTCCTTTTCCCCTTCATTCATTCTTGCCTCCTTTTAGATTTATCAACATTTTTATTTTGCATATTTCCCCCTAATAACTTCTCAGTTATACCTTCTTCACAATTATATCTTCTTTTAGTGATTACCTTAGCAAATATAGCAGGAATCCATGATTTATCACTGTCTAATAGAAATTATTTGCACCACTTCTCTGATATTGCTTGAACATTTAAACTTCACTCATCCCTTTTTCATCTTTTGCATTATTTTTTGTCAAGAATTTTAAATTTACATATAATTTAAATTCTACATAATATTACAATGATCATAAATATTAATTTATACTTAACCATATTTTCTCTCTGGTATCATTTTCCTTTTGCCTGAATAATTTTCTTTCTTTTTTTTCCTTATAGTGTTGATTTGCTTGTGAGGAATTCCTTCAGTCTTTGGTTTTCTGAAAGTCTTTTTATTTCACCCACATTGTTGAAGAATACTTTTCTTGGATATATAATTATATATTGGTAATTCTGTTTGTTTATTTTTACTTTAGCACTTTAAAAATGCCATAACATTGCCTTCTGACTTGTGTTGTTTCTTTTGAGAAGTCTACCTTAATTTCAATATTGTTCCCTTGAATGTAGTATCTTTTACACTTCTGCTGCTTAAAGATTTCTTCTGAATCTTTGATTTTTAGCACCTTGACTATGATGTGCTTAAGTGTGGTTTTCTGTTTATCTTGCTTATGGTCCACTGAGGTTCTTGATTTTGTGGATTTATATCTTTTATTAGTTTTGTAAATTTTTTGGATATTGTCTGAAAGTTGCTTCTACTCCATTCCTTCTCTTTTCTCATTTCAGATATTTTAGATCTTGATTGTGTCCTACATGTCTATTATGCTCTGTTCTGCATTTTTTTTCCAATTCATTTTCTTGTTGTTGTTGTTTTTTTTTTTTTTTTGGTTTTTTGTACTTCAGTTTTAGCGTTTTCTGTTAATTTAGTTTGGAGTTAACGTCCTGTTCTTTTGTATCCATTATCCTATTAAACCTATGCTTTGAATTCTGACATTTTCCCTTCTAGGATATCCAATTGATTCTTATTTTTATTAATTAAAAATTCTCTATTGAATTTCTTGATTTTTTCATCTCTTTTTCTTATCTTTTTCTCTATTTCTCTTAAAATGTTAATCACAGCTAATTTTGAACTAATTTTCTGATGATTTCAATATCCAGATCATCTTTATGCAACTCTTTTCTATGTTTTCTCTTGAGGTAACATTCCATATCACCTTAACTCTTTGCATATCTTGTGCCTTTTTTTTTTTTTGGTTATTTTTAATACAGTTTATTATTTTAGAGTAGTTTTAAGTTCACAGTAAAATTGAGTAGGGAAGGCACGGAGATTTCCCATATACATTCTACTCCTAGTCATGTATCAGTTCAGTTCAGGTCAGTTCAGTCGCTTTGTCATGTCTGACTCTTTGTGATCCCATGAATCGCAGCACGCCAGGCCTCCCTGTCCATCACCAACTCCCGGAGTTCACTCAAACTCACGTCCATCGCACCAGTGATGCCATCCAGCCATCTCATCCTCTGTCGTCCCCTTCTCCTCCTGCCCCCAATCCCTCCCAGCATCGGGGTCTTTTCCAAAGAGTTAACTCTTCACATGAGGTGGCAAAAGTACTGGAGTTTCACCTTGAGCATCATTCCTTCCAAAGAAATCCCAGGGCTGATCTCCTTCAGAATGGACTGGTTGGATCTCCTTGCAGTCCAAGGGACTCTCAAGAGTCTTCTCCGACACCACAGTTCAAACGCATCAATTCTTCGGTGCTCAGCTTTCTTCACAGTCCAACTCTCACATCCATACATGACCTCTGGAAAAGCCATAGCCTTGACTACATGGACCTTTGTTGGCAAAGTAATGTCTCTGCTTTTGAATATGCTGTCTAGGTTGGTCATAACTTTCCTTCCAAGGAGTAACCATAGCCTCTCCCATTATCAACATTCCCCACCAGAGTGGTGCATTTGTTACAGTTGATGAGCCTACATTACTATATCATCATTATCCAAAGTCCATAGTTTACATTAGGGTTCATTCTTGGTGCAGTATAGTCTATGGACAAATGTATAACACAGTAAGTCCCCTACATACAAACAAGCTCCATTCTGAGAGTGTGTTAGTAAGTATAATTTGTTTATAAGTCCAACAACGTCACAAAGAGTCAGACATGGCTTAGTGACTGAACAATAACAACAAACAAACCAACAAAGTTAGTCTAGGTACCCAACTAACACACTGGGCTTTATAGTACTGTACTGTAATAGGTTTTAATGCTTTTCACATTCCTATACACTAATAATGAGAAAGTAGAAAAAGAAATTAAGGAAGCAATTCCATTCACCATTGCAACGAAAAGAATAAAATACTTAGGAATATATCTACCTAAAGAAACTAAAGACCTATATATAGAAAATTATAAAACACTGATGAAAGAGATCAAAGAGGACACTAATAGATGGAGAAACATACCTAGTTCATGGATCGGAAGAATCAATATAGTGAAAATGAGTATACTACCCAAAGGAAACTACAGATTCAATGCAATCCATACCAAGCTACCAGCAGTATTTTTCACAGAGCTAGAACAAATAATTTCGCAATTTGTATGGAAATACAAAAAACCTCAAATAGCCAAAGCAATCTTGAGAAAGAAGAATGGAAATGGAGGAATCAACCTGCCTGACTTCAGGCTCTACTACAAAGCCACAGTCATCAAGACAGTATGGTACTGGCACAAAGACAGAAACATAGATCAATGGAACAAAACAGAAAGCCCAGAGATAAATCCACACACCTATGGACACCTTATCTTTGACAAAGGATGCAAGTATATACAATGGATTAAAGACAATCTCTTCAACAAGTGGTTCTGGGAAAACTGGTCAACCACTTGTAAAAGAATGAAACTAGAACACTTTCTAACACCATACACAAAAATAAACTCAACTTGGATTAAAGATCTAAACTTAAGACCAGAAACTATAAAAATCCTAGAGGAGAACATAGGCAAAACACTCTCCGACATAAATCACAGCAGGATCCACCTCCCAGAATACTGGAAATAAAAGCAAAAATAAACAAATGGGATCTAATTAAAATTAAAAGCTTCTGCACAACAAAGGAAACTATAAGCAAGGTGAAAAGACAGCCTTCGGAATGGGAGAAAATAATGGCAAATGAAGCAACTGACAAACAACTAATCTCAAAAATATACAAGCAACTGCTGCAGCTCAATTCCAGAAAAATAAATGACCCAATCAAAAAATGGGCCAAAGAACTAAATAGACATTTCTCCAAAGAAGACACACAGATGGCTAACAAACACATGAAAAGATGCTCAACATCACTCATTATCAGAGAAATGCAAATCAAAACCACAATGAGGTACCATTTCACACCAGTCAGAATGGCAGTGATCCAAAAGTCTACAAGCAATAAATGCTGGAGAGGATGTGGAGAAAAGGGAACCCTCTTACACTGTTGGTGGGAATGCAAGCCAGTACAGCCACTATGGAGAACAGTGTGGAGATTCCTTAAAAAATTGCAAATAGAACTGCCTATGACCCAGCAATCTCACTGCTGGGCATACACACTGAGGAAACCAGAATTGAAAGACACGTGTACCCCAGTGTTCGTCGTAGCACTGTTTATAATCACCAGAACATGGAAGCAACCTAGATGTTCATCAGCAGATGAATGGATAAGAATATGTGTGGTACATATACACAATGGAATATTACTCAGCCATTAAAAAGAATACATTTGAATCAGTTCTAATGAGATGGATGAAACTGGAGCCGATTATACAGAGTGAAGTAAGCCAGAAAGAAAAGCACCAATACAGTATACTAACACATATATATGGAATTTAGAAAGATGGTAATGATAATTCTGTATGCGAGACAGCAAAAGAGACAGATGTTTAGAATGGACTTTTGGACTCTGTGGGAGAGGGAGGGGGGGATGATTTGGGAGAATGGCATTGAAACATGTATACTATCATGTAAGAAATGAATCACCAGTCTATGTTCAATACAGGATACAAGATGCTTGGGGCTGGTGCATGGGGATGATCCAGAGAGATGATATGGGGTGGGAGGTGAGAGGGGGGTTCAGGATTGGGAACTCATGTACACCCATGGCTGATTCATGTCAATGTATGGCAAAACTAATACAGTATTGTAAAGCAAAATAAAGTAAAAATAAAAATTTTTAGAAAAAATAAAAAGAAAAAAGTGAAAGTTGCTCAGTTGCATCTGATTCTTTGCAACCCCATGGACTATACCCCACCAGGCTCCTCTGTCCATGGAATTCTCCAGCCAAGAATACTGGAGTGGGTAGCCATTTCCTTCTGCAGGGGATCTTCCCAACTCAGGGACTGAACCTGGGTCTCCCGCATAGCAGGCAGATTCTTTGCCACGTGAGTCACCAGGAAAGCCAACTTTTCACATAAACAATACATTTAAAAAGGGCTTCCCTGATGATGGTAAAGAATCTGCCTGCCAATGCAGGAAACACAAATTTGATCCCTGGGTTGGGTAGATCCCCTGGAGAAGGAAATGCCAACCCACCTCAGTATTTTTGCCTGGGAAATCCCATGAACAGAGGCGCCTGGTAGGCTACAGTCCACGGGGTCGCAAAAGAGTTGGACACGATTAAGTGACTAAACAACAACAACAAAACAGTACATTAAAAATGCAAAAAAATAAAGAAAGCATTTTTAATGTGATAGCACAGTACCTTGAAAATACAGTAGTATATAGTACAGCAGCTGACATACCAGGGCTTGCATCAAGTGAACTGGTGAAGAATTACTGACTGGAATGGGGAGAGGAGTTGGGGGCTGGTAGAGCTGAAGGATCATCAGCAATAGAAGACAGAGGGCCTGCTGCAAAGTCACTCACACCTGACTGAAAATTTGTGATTTGAAGGTTTGTATGTAGGGGACTTATCGTAACATGCATCTGCCATTATGTGATCATACAGAACAGTTTCACTGCCCTAAAAGTTCTTTGTGCTCCGCCTATTCATCTCTTCCTCCCCACACCCCTTGGCAACTGTTGATCTTTTTACTGTCTATATAGTGTTGTCTTTTCCAGATTGTCATACAGTTGGAATAATACAGTATGTGCCCTTTTCAGATTACCTTCTTCCACTTAGTAATATACATTGAAGTTTCCTTCATGTCTTTCCATGGCTCAATAGCCCATTTCCTTTTAGTGCTGAAGAATATTCTATCAACTGAATACATCATAGTTTATCTATCTATTCACCAACTGAAGTACCTGTTGGTTGCTTCCAGGATTTAGAAATTATAAACTGGTTATAAACACCTCTGTGTAATTTTTTGTGTGTGGAAATAAGTCTTCAGTTCCTTTGGGTAAATAACAGGGAGGATATATGATAAGAGTATGTTTAGTTTTGTAAGAAATCTCCAAACTGCCTTCCAAAGTGGTCATACCCTTTTGCATCCCCATGAGAAATGAATGAAAATTCCTGTGCTTTACACCCTCATCAGCACTTAGTGTTGTTAGTTTTCTGGATTTGGGCCATTCTGATAGGCATGTAGCCATTTTAGCAATTTTTTTATTGCATGCCATGCACGACATACAAAAGAACCATAATATTTCTAGATGAGATATTCTAGAGAGACTTCTAACTTTTTCCTTTTAGGCAGATAAGGTAAGGGGATGCTTTTCTCAATCCAATTAGATATGGAGATGAGTCAGGGTTGGATTGCAATTTTAATAAAATAAGCTACTGTGGTTTGCTCTTCCACTGTAAGATGCAAAACACTAATGGACTTCTGTCTTTTGATTTCTGAAAGATTGTTGAAAATCAAGATCTATCATTCACAGTTTGCAGCCTCCTATAACTTCAAATTCTAGCACATGTCTGTTTCCTAAGAACTGGTGGTTGCTGGAGATTTCACTTTACCTTTTAGAAGTATTTGACCTAGCTCCCTGTATTCTTGTGCAGTACCAGAAGTCAGCAGATGTCTGGTAGGGGAAATTTGCTGAGCATTTGTCTCATCAACTTTTCAATTTTTCAACCAGCCCTGTCAAACTGTTAAAACTTTGTTGGTTTTTCTTTCTCTCAGTAGAGGCTTTGTGTCTGGCTAAGGCTGATCCACAACCTGTTATTACAGTTGGTACATATTTCAGAGGGGGAAAAACAATTGAAGATTGTCAATTCACATTGAAAAGTATTCTCTTCCTTGAACTGTTATTTAATCCTGTTGTTTCTACCATTATTTGGTACCTTTAAAATGATAATTTTTGTATTCTAGTGAAATGAGTGAAGTAAGTCAGAGAAAGACAAATACTATATGAGTTCACTCATATGTGGAATCTAAAACAAAAACGCAAACAAGAAAATGATCAAACAAAGCAAAAACTGACTCATAGATACAGAGAGAAGATTAATGATTATCAGAAAGGAGGGGGTTGGGGACTGTGCAAAATGGATGAAGGGGGTCAATTATATGTTGATGAATGCTAAGTAGAATTTTTGGGGTGACCATTTTGTAGAGTTTACAGATATCAAATTAAAATGTTATACATATGAAACTTACACAGTGTAGTATACCAATTTTACCTCAATAAAAAATATACATTTTCCAGTTTATTCTAGTTTTAAAATATTGTTGTGTCTCATGACCTTTTATTCAGAAGCAATCCAAATAGATATTGTTGATGCTACTATGACTGAGACCTTTTAGTGACATAAACATTTTTTGTTCATTTAAGAAAATTGATTTTTGTATATCACTTTTGTATCCAACAATTTTACTAAAGTACCTACTTAAATGTAATAGTTTATCCATATATTCTTTTATATTTTCTATATAATCAATAATACAACCTGTGAATAACAACAATTTTATATTTATTTTCCTATGTTTATGTTTTCATTTTTTGTTATATTCTTAATACACTGAACTCACTATTATTTCCACTATAATGCTAAATAGTAGTGATAATGGTAGCCATCTTATCATATTTCCAATGTCAAAGAAAAGTATTTTAATATGTTATAAATAAGTGTGATGTTTTCAGTAAGTATATTTCTAGATACATTGTATCATATTCAAGAAGTTCTCTTATATTCCTTGTTTGCTATTTTTTGGGGGAAAGAATGGATATCAAATTTTATCAGATGCCTTTTTTTCTTATGCCTCTTTGCATAATTAAAATATTTTCTCCTCTAAAATGTTAATGTGGTGAATTACATTTTTCAAATTTTTAACCAAAATTGGATTTCTGGGATAAACCCAACTTGGCCATGATATATTACAGTTTGTGTATATTGTTGGATATGATTTATGAACATTTTTAGGGATGATTTCATTCATGACCATGAATCAGAATAGCCTATAATTTTGTTTCCTTGTTCAGTTCTTGTCAGGTTTTGATCTTAAGGTTTTGTGAGCCTCATAAAATGATTTTTGGGAGTCTTGTCCCTTTATCTATTCTATGGAATAGTTTTTATTGGACTGTAATTACTTCTTTCTTAAATGATTGGTAGAAATTGTAGCAAAGCCATTTTGGTCTAGATTTTCTCTGAGGGAGAATTTTAGGTTTGTATTTTCTTAGTAGAGCAATATTCAGGTGATCCTTTTGTTTTTGTCTTCTACAGTACTTTATTGTGATATAATATGCATATAGTGAAAACCACATACCTTTCATAAACAAAAAAATGAATTTTGACAAAAGGATACATTCATGTAACCATCACCCAGATTGAGATAAGGAACATTCCATGATCCCTGAAAATTTCCTTGTGCCCCCACCAGTCACTGTCCCCACACCTAAGTGATCTAGCTTCTCTTATTGTAGATTGCTGCTGCTGCTGCTGCAGCTGCTGCTGCTAAGTCGCTTCAGTCGTGTCCGACTCTGTGTGACCCCATAGACGGCAGCCCACCAGGCTCCCCCGTCCCTGGGATTCTCCAGGCAAGAACACTGGAATGGGTTGCCATTTCCTTCTCCAATGCATGAAAGTGAAATGTGAAAGTGAATTCGCTCAGTCATGTGTGACTCTTAGCAACTCCATGGACTGCAGCCCACCAGGCTCCTCTGTTGCTGGGATTTTCCAGACAAGAGTTCTGGAGTGGGGTGCCATTGCTTTCTCCATATTGTAGATTAGTTTTGGCTATTCCTGCACTAAATATTGGAGAAGGCAATGGCAACTCACTCCAGTACTCTTGCCTGGAAAATCCTGTGGATGGTGGAGCCTGGTGGGCTGCAGTCCATGGGATCACTAGGAGTTGGACACGACAGAGTGAATTCACTTTCACTTTTCACTTTCATGCATTAGAGAAGGAAATGGCAAACCACTCCAGTGTTCTTGCTTACAGAATCCCAGGGACGGGAGAGCCTGATGGGCTGCCATTTATGGGGTTGCACAGAGTTGGACACGACTGAAGTGAGTTAGCAGCAGCAGCACTAAATATAAATATAATAATAGATTGTGTACTTCTCTTTGATCTCACTTCTTTGCTGAGCATCATGTTTTTGAGATCTATGCAAGCTGTTGCATTTATCAATAGTTTGTCCTTTTTGATGCTGACTAAAACCCTCAAGGGGTAGCTAGGAGTCGGACACAACAAAGTGACTTCACTAAAATTCTCCAAGCCAGGCTTCAGCAATACGTGAACCGTGAACTTCCAGATGTTTAAGCTGGTTTTAGAAAAGGCAGAGGAACCAGAGATCAAATTGCCAACATCCGCTGGATCATCGAAAAAGCAAGAGAGTTCAGAAAAACATCTATTTCCGCTTTATTGACTATGCCAAAGCCTTTGCCTGTGTGGATCACAATAAACTGTGCAAAATTCTGAAACAGATGGGAATACCAGACCACCTGACCTGCCTCTTGAGAAATCTGTATGCAGGTCAGGAAGCAACAGTTAGAACTGGACATGGAACAACAGACTGGTTCCAAATAGGAAAAGGAGTACATCAAGGCTGTATATTGTCACCCTGCTTGTTTAACTTATATGCAGAGTACATCATGAGAAACGCTGGACTGGAAGAAGCACAAGCTGGAATCAAGACTGCCGGGAGAAATATCAATAACCTCAGATATGCAGATGACATCACCCTTATGGCAAAAAGCAAAGAAGAACTGAAGAGCCTCTTGATGAAAGTGAAAGAGGAGAGTGAAAAAGTTGGCTTAAAGCTCAACATTCAGAAAACGAAGATCATGGCATCTGGTGCCATCATTTCATGGGAAATAGAAGGGGAAACAGTGGAAACAGGGTCAGACTTTATTTTCTGGGGCTCCAAAATCACTGCAGATGGTGACTGCAGCCATGAAGTTAAAAGAAGCTTACTCCTTGGAAGAAAAGTTATGACCAACCTAGATAGCATATTCAGAAGCAGAGACATTACTTTGCTGACTAAGGTCTGTCTAATCAAGGCTATGGTTTTTCCAATGATCATGTATGGATGTGAGAGTTGGACTGTGAAGAAGGCTGAATGCTGAAGAATTGATGTGTTTAAAAGAAGACTCTTGAGAGTCCCTTGGACTGCAAGGAGATCCAACCAGTCCATTCTGAAGGAGATCAGCCCTGGGATTTCTTTGGAAGAAATGATGCTAAAGCTGAAACTCCAGTACTTTGGCCATGTCATGCGAAGAGTTGACTCATTGGAAAAGACTCTGATGGTGGGAGGGATTGGGGGCAGGAGGAGAAGGGGACGACAGAGGATGAGATGGCTGGATGGCATCACTGGTGTGATGGACGTGAGTCTGAGTGAACTCTGGGAGTTGGTGATGGACAGGGAGGCCTGGTGTGCTGCGATTCATGGGGTCGCAAAGAGTCGGACAAGTCTGAGCAACCAAACTGAACTGAAAACCCTCTCGGTATAAGTGTCAACATTTTGTTTATTCAGTTATTGCAATGGACTTTGCTTTTTCCCCATTTTTAGCTATTGTGAATAAAGCTGCTATGAACTTTCTTGCATAACATTTTTTTGTGTGTGGGAACATATGATTTTCTCTCTATTGGTTATATACCTTTGAGTAGAATTGCTGAATTGTAGGTATAGTTACATGTTAAATTCTAAACGTTCACAATTCATGTGTGAGAGTTTTATTTGCTTCACATTCTTGACAACGGTGAATATAAATTAATCTTTTATCTATTCTAGTGAATGTGTAGTGATACTTGATATGTGTTAATCTGACTTTCTACAATGATTAATAATGCAACTTTTCCAGCACCCATTGACCATTTTTATATCTTTATAGATCTTATCTTGTGCAGTGTCTACTAAGTGACAGTGGCTCAGTCATGTCTGACTCTTTGCGACCCCATGAACTGTACAGTCCATGAAATTTTCCAGGCCAGAATACTGGAGTGGGTAGCCTTTCCCTTATACAGGGGATCTTCCCAACCCAGGATTGAACCCAGGTCTCCCTCTTTGCAGGAAGATTCTCTACCAGCTGAGCTACCAAAGTATTTTTCTATTTTTCTTGCTTATAAACCACTGTAAACTCTAGTATAAATGTTAAAAAATGTTAAAGATAAATATAACTGCAATCATTGTTTAATGGATCCACAATGTAAAAAATTGTAAGTTGTGACATCAAGAATATGAAATGTGTGTGGTGGAGAAAAAGGCTGGAGTTTTTATATGTGAGAGAAGTTGTTATTAGATTAAAATAGGCTATTATATCCACAATAAGTTTTATGTAAGCTTCATGGTAACCACAAAATGAAAATCCACAGAAGATACACAAGAGTAAAAAGAAAGGAATCAAAGCATACCACTACATAAATCATCAAATCATAAAGAAAGATAGTTGGAGATGAAAAATGGAATAATGGAACTATAAAGTAGCCAGAAATTAGTTATGAAGGTGGCAATATTAAGTTCTTCAGTTCAGTTCAGTTCAGTTGCTCAGTCATGTCTGACTCTTTGTGACCCCATGAACTGCAGCACGCCAGGCCTCCCTGTCCATCACCAACTCCCAGAGTTCACTCAGACTCACGTCCATTGCACCAGTGATGCCATCCAACCATCTCATCCTCTGTCATCCCCTTCTCCTCCTGCCCCCAATCCCTCCAGCATCAGAGTCTTTTCTAATGAGCCAACTCTTCACATGAGGTGGCCAAAGTACTGGAGTTTCAGCTTTAGCATCATTCCTTCCAAAGAAATCCAAGGGTTGATCTCCTTCAGAATGGACTGGTTGGATCTCCTTGCAGTCCAAGGGACTCTCAAGAGTCTTCTCCAACACCACAGTTCAAAAGCATCAATTCTTCGGTGCTCAGCCTTCTTCACAGTCCAACTCTCACACCCATACATGACTACTGGAAAAACCATAGCCTTGACTAGACGGACCTTTGTTGGCAAAGTAATGTCTCTGCTCTTCAAATTACTTTAAAACCAAAAGGGTTAAATTCTCAAATCAAAAGACACAGGAATGCTGAATGGAAAAACATCCAAGACTCAACTCTATACCACCTATAAAAGATTCACTTAAGCCTTAAGAATACACATAGGCTCCACGTGAAATGATAGAAATAGATGTCCATGGGAATAGTAACCAAAAAAGAGCAGAATTGGCTACATTTACATCAGATAAAATAGACCTTCCGACAAAATTGGTCACAAAAGACATTATATAGGGATGAAAGGGTATATTCATGAAGAGAACAACAATTATAAGTATATATGTATAGTAAGTCCTGTACATATGAATATTCAAGTTGCGAACTTTCAAAGATGCACGTGTTTGGACACGTGTTTGCATGTCCAGTCACATAAGTTAGTTCACATGTCAGGTGTGTGCATCCTCTACAAGTGATTGGGCTTTTGTGCATTTTATAGTACTGTATAGAGTATAGTAGTACGGTATCTTTATTTCAAGCCCAGGATATCTGGAAGCAAGTGTAAAAGCAGCAGTGATGTAGCTCATACTGCTAAGAAGTGTCAAGCAATAATGATGGAATTGGAGGCACAGAGAAAGGACAAAGAGAGATAAGAGGAGGAAGAAGTAACTGAAGACCTGAAGAAATTCACGACCTAGGAAATAGCAGGGGCATTTTCTTTATTTGAGGAGACATTGTTAGTTCTTGAGGCATAGGACCTGAATGCAGAATGGTATATGAAGGTTGCAGCAGCCCTTCAGAAGGCAATCCAGTGCAAATTTCAGAATGCAGAAAGAGCTACTACCCAGACATCATTGGGTCATTTTTTCAAGAGGGTAGACAGAATTGAATCCAGCAAGGAACCAGAACCTGTGCCATCAGTGTCAGGCATGAATGAAATTACAGCTTTCTTTCTCTCTCCTATTGCTGATGAGCCTTCAGCTCTACCATCTCCCACCTCCTCTCTCTCCTCCAGTTGGTAACTATCCTTCCCTGTTCACTTGATGCCAACTCCTGTATGGCAGCTATTGTACAGTACTACTATACATTTTAAGGTACTACACTGTAAGATAAAAAATATTTGCTTTCTTTTTTGTGCTATTTTATGTATTATTTGTGTGAAAAGTATTATAAACCTATTACACTATAGTACTACATAGCTGATTATGTTAGTTGGGTACCTAGGCTAACTTTGTTGGACATATGAACAAATCTGACATATGAACAAGCTCTCAAAATGGAACCCATTTGTATGTAGGGACTTACTGTACCCAATATTGGAGTGCTTAAATATTTAAAACAAATATAAACAGAACTAAAGGGAGAAAATAGCAAGAAAATAATAGGACTTCAATACTCTACTTTCAACATTGAACAGATCATCCTGAAAGAAAAACCGACAAGGAAATAGCAGACATGAATTACACTATAGAGTAAATGAACCTAACAAACATATCCAGAGCATTGCACCCAACAGCAGCAGAAAGTTCATTCTTCTCAAGTGCACATGGAACATTCTCCAATACCATATGTTGCACTACAAAGCAAGTCTCAACAAATTTACGATGACTGTTTATGACCACAACAGTATGAAATTGGAAATCAATAAGAGCAAGAAAACTGGAAAACTGACAAATGCATGGAAAACAAACAATGCAATTCTGAAAAGCCAATAGGTCAAAGAAGAAATCAAAAGGGAAATAAAACTATCTAGAGACAAAAGAAAATGGAAACACAACATACCAAAACATATAGGAATGTAGTAAAAACAGTTGTAAGAGCAAAGTTTCATAGTGATAAACACCTACATTAAGAAAAAGAGATCTCAAATAAACAATCTCGTTGTACACCTCAAGGAACTAGAAAAAAAGACAAACTAAACCCAAAGTTAGCATAAGGAAGGATATATACAAATTAGAGCAGAAATAAAAGCAATATAGACTAGAAAAATAATAGAAAAAATTAAGGAAAACCAAGAGTTAGCTTTTTGAAAAGAGAAAATTGACAAATATTTATCTAGATTAAATGGGGGGATGAGGAAACTCAAATAAACACAATTAGAAATGAAAGAGGAGACAGTAAACATTATGACTGATACTACAAAAATACAAAGGACCATAATACACTATTATGAATAATTAGATTGCAACAAATTGAATAACACAAAAGAAATGGATAAATTCCTAGAAATATACAACCCACCAAGACTGAATCATAAAGAAATAGAAAATCCGAACATAAAAATAATGAGTAGGAGATTGAAGCATTAATTCACTGAATTCTAAGAAATGTGTTAAAAAGGATTAAGGCCAATCCTTCTAAAATTCTTCCAAAAAACTGAAGATGAAGGAAAACACCAAACTTATTTTTAGGACAGTAATAACATGATACCACTGCCAGATAAGTAGACTGCAAGAAAAGCAAGCTATAGACCAGTATCTCTGATGAATATAGATGCAAATCTTCCAACAAAATACTAAGAAACCTAATTCAACAGCACATTAAAAGGAACATACAGCATGATCAAACTGGATTTATCCCTGGGAGGCAATGATGATTCAACATATGGAAATCAATAAATGTGATAACCACATTAATAAAATGAAGGATAAAAATCATATGATTATTTCAACAATGCAGAAAAAGCACTCCAATATCCTTTTACAATAGAAACTCACAACAAACTGGGTGTAGAAGGGATGTTGCTGTTCTTCAGTCGCTAAGCTATATCCAACTCTTTGCAACCTCATGGACTATAGCATGCCAGTCTCCTCTGGCCTCCTTTGTCTCTCAGAGTTTGCTCAAATTCATGTTATCTAACCTTCTCATCCTCTTTCACCCTCTTCTCCTTTGGCCTTCAATCTTTCCCAGAATCTGGGTCTTTTCCAGTGTACCTCAACATAATAAAACTCATGTATGAAAGACACATAGCTAACATAATACTCAATGGTGAAAGACTGAAAGCTTTTTTCTAGCATGGAATAAGTGTGCTCACTCTCACCACTCCTATTCAATATAGTACTGGAAATTTTATCCAGAGCAAATAGGCAAGACAAAGAAATAAAAGGCATCCAAAACAACAAAGAGGAAGTTAAATGCTTCTCTGTTTGCAGATGACATACTCTTATGTATAGAAAATGCTAAAATTTTCACAAAAAAATATTAGAACAAATAATGAATCAAACAAAGTTGTAGGATACAAGATCAACAAAGATCAGTTGCATTTCTGAATCCTAGAATTTAACTATCTGAAAAGTAATTTAGAAAGCAATCCCATTTACCATAGCATCAAAAACAATAATATTCTTAGGAATAAATTTAACCAAGGAGGTGAAAGGTTAATATACTGAAAAGAAACAAATTAAAGAAGACACAAATAAATGGAATGATAGCTCATATATATGGATTAGAATAATTAATATTGCTTAAATGTCCATACTGTAATCTACAGATTCAGTGAAAACCTTATCAAAATTTCAATGGTATTTTTCCCAAATAGGAAAAAAAAATCTAAAATCCATGTAGAACTGTTAAAGTCTCTGATTCTCTTTCTCTCTGAGAAAGAGAGAACAAAATCAGAGGCATCACACTTGCCGATTTCAAACTATACTACAAGCTGTGGTAATTAAAACTGGATTGTTTCTTTATCTTTGATTTTATGTATTTTGAAAATGATATGCCTAAGTACAGTTTTTTGGCATTTTTTCATGTGTGGTGTT
This sequence comes from Capricornis sumatraensis, assembly GCF_032405125.1. Lineage (NCBI taxonomy): Eukaryota > Metazoa > Chordata > Mammalia > Artiodactyla > Bovidae > Capricornis > Capricornis sumatraensis. Next base: position 59,380,005 of record NC_091092.1, on the reverse strand, counting down.
CTGTGAGCTCCCAAATCTGCGGTTTGGTGTATGACAATGTTTTGGGGAAATTATCAGTCATTGTTGTTTCAAATATTTATTCTGTTCCTTTCTCTCTTCTCCATCTGGTACTCCCATTATGCATATGTTACAATTTTTGTAGTTGTCTCAAATCCTTGGATATTTTGTTCTTTTTTTTAGTCTTTTGCTTTTCAGTTTTGGACAAAGTTTTCTGTTGATATATCCTCTAGCTCAGTAATTTTTTTCTGTGTCTAGTCTACTAATAAGCCCATCAAAGGCATTCTTCACTTCTGTTACAATGTTTTTGATCTCCAGCATTTCTTTTAGGTTCTTTCTTAGGATTTCTGTCTCTGTGCTTATTTGTCCATGTTATCTTGCATGCTATCTACTTTATCCATGATAGCCCTTACATATTATTCATAGTCTTTTTTTTTTAATTTTTATTTTTACTTTATTTTACTTTACAATGCTGTATTGGTTTTGCCATACATTGACATGAATCAGCCACGGGTGTACATGAGCTCCCAATCCTGAACCCCTCCTCCCACCTCCCACCCCATATCATCTCTCTGGATCATCCCCGTGCACCAGCCCCAAGCATCCTGTATCCTGTATCGAACATAGACTGGCGATTCGTTTCTTACGTGATGGTATACGTTTCAATGCCATTCTCCCAAATCATCCCACCCTCTCCCTTAATCATAGTCGTTTTTAATTTCTGGTCTGATAATTTCAGCATCTTTGTTATACCTGTTTGGAATGCTTGCTTTGTCTCTTCAAATTGTGCTTTTTGCCTTTTGGCATGTATTACAATTTTTTTCTTTATTGTTGGACACGATATGAGGTATGGGGGGAAGGGGGGAAAGGAAATATTAAACATTCCTATGATTAGGTCTCAGTTTTTAGTAAGCCTGCTTCTCTGCACTGTGGACATCACAAGTGCTTCTCAGTATTTTTCACCCTGCTTAGTTGCATCAGGATGACTAGAGTGGGCTGAGGTTGGGTATTTTCCTTTCTCCACACAAAAGACTAGAAATGAGTAAAGTTGGCTATTTCCCTTTCCCCAGGTCAGTTAGGCTTTGATAATACTCCAGAAAGCTAGGCTCTGGTTAACTAGATTCTCCTAAGGGCAGGCCTTACACTCAGGTATATTTCAGCATGGTTCCTTTCCCCTCTCCCCTGGTGAAGGAAGCAGGAGGAATTTTTTTCTCCAATATTTACTGTAAGAACATAAGTTCCTAGAGATAAATCTCACAATTTTGTGGGGTTCCTATTACTGGGTGCCCCTGGAATTTTTAATTCTCATACTTGTCCACACTGAGACTCCAGCAATTTATCCATTAACCCCAGCATTGGATCTCCAGGCAGTTTCAGCTATTGAGTCTCTGCTATGTTAAGCTTTAGCTCCCTGTATTTACCTCTATGTCTCTCCAGTCTTGGATGCAACAGTTTGCCTTGTGTCCTCACCTTATGTATGCAAGAGCTATTGTTTTTTCAGTTTGTTCAAGGTTTACTTGTTGGTAAGATGGAGTGGTGACTACCAAATTCCTTACATGGGAAACTGGAAATTGGATGTCCACCTTTAACTTTTCAAAGTTTCCTTAGAGTCATTATTGCTCGATGTATTGATAGAATTTTTTTTTCTTATATTTCAGCATTTTAAAGATATCTCTTTTTTTGTGATGAGAAGTCAATGGTCAAACATATTATTTTTCTTCAGTGTGTTATTTTTTTTCCAGATTCTTTAAAGATTTTCCCTTAAGATTTGATTTTCATGTAGTTTGATATGATGTACCCATTTATTTTGCTTGGGGTTCACTGAGCTCCTTGAATCTGTACCTTTATGTTTCATTATATTGAGGAATTTTTCAGGCATTATTTTTCAAATATTTTTCCTGCCTCTTTTGTTTTTTGCCTTCTGGGACTCTAACTACATATATGTTAGAACTTTGATATTATCTAGCAGATCACTGAGGCTCTATTAATCTTTTTCTACCTTTCTCTCTGTGTATTTCAGGTTGAATAATATCCATTAATTTGTGTTCAAGTTAATTTACTCTTCCTTCCTTCACTTTCAATCTGCTATTAGGCCCACCCAGTGAACTTCAGATATTTAATTTTCAATTCTAGAATTTTCATCTTTTGTTCCTTTTTGATTGTTTCTAGACTTCTGATATGATTTTCTATTTATTTATTAAAAGTGTGTTTTCCTTTATTTCCATTAGTGGTTATGCTAGAAGACTTAAAATCCTTTCTGCTAATTTCAAAACTTGGCCCATTTTAGGGTTGGTCTCCACTGATTGCTGGTAATATTTTCCTATTTCTTTTTTTTTCCTAGCAGTTTTGGAGTATACCCTAAACTTTGTGAATGATATATGTAGGATACCTATATTCTCTTTCATTTCTCTGTAGAGAATTGCTTTTTTTGTTTGTTTTAGGCAGTGATTAATGTGGCTGAACTGAAACTCAAAACTCTCTTTTGTGATGGGCAGCACTGAAAATTCTGATTAATTTTTTCAGCTATATTTAGGCTCTTTGGAAACTGTCACCACATGTGTAATTGATAGTTCCATCAGCGATTTGGGCAGTTTGTACACAGAATGGGGATCTCCCACTCTGAAGTTCTCTCAATTATTGGATTTCTACCATTGTTTTCCAGCTTCAGTTGTCATCCTGAACTCTGTCTTTTGGTTCTACAAGCCAGGGTATGATAATTTACACTATGGAAATTGGGAAATACTATGAATTGGGCTTTTATTTATTTTTCCTGGAGATCCAGTTGTTAAACATTTACCAGCTGCAACACTTACTTTCAATTTCTCTAGAGTTTTAGTTATTGCTCTGGCCTGTGGCCCACCCTCAGGCAGACATTTTTAAAAAGGGCAAACTTAATATTGTTCCTTTCTTTCAATTGTCAACTCTTTTCCAATTTATGACTATTTATGATACATTTCCAATGCATCTGGATTGTTTTTTGTTGAGAGTTTATTATTGTTGTCTGCAGCAGGATTGGTTTGATATAAATTGCTCCAAAATCAGAAGTGGTTCTAGTAAAAAATTTTCTGTGGTTTGCAGTGAACTGAGAACATTTATGAAAATACTAATATTTTTAAGCTATTAATGTAGCTAAAACCATAGGATTTAAATTATAGTTTTGTTTGAGGGTATTTTCATCTAACTTCTTTGGATTGAAATATCTTTTCTTTTGTAAAAAAATAAAATAAAATAAAATAAAATAAATAAAAATGATGGTTTCCCAGATGGTTTATTTGTTTAGTGGCTTTAACGGACAAAAAGAAAACTTGGCCACTGTAGTTGGTTGAATAGTATCTTCCCAAAATTCATGTCTGGGCTTCCCTGGTGGCTCAGACAGTAAAAAATCTTCCTGCAATGTAGGAGACCTGGGTTCAGTCCCTGGGTTAGGAAGATCCCCTGGAGAAGGGCATGGCTATCCACTCCAGTATTCTTGCCTGGAGAATTCCATGGACAGAGGACCCTGGTGGGCTACAGTCCATGGGATCACAAAGAGTTGGACACAATTGAATGACTAACACAACAAAATGCATGCCCATCAGAACCTAAGGATGTGATCTTATTTGGATGTATATTCTCTGTAGAAGTTGTTGTTGTTTAGTTGCTAAGTCATGTCCGACTCTCTGCAACCCCATGAACTTCAGGAAGCCAGGCTTACCTGTCCTTCACAATTTCCTGGAGTTTGCTCAAAATTGGTGATGTCATCTAGCCATCTCATCCTCTGCCACCCCCTTCTCCTTTTACCTTCAATCTTTCTCAGCATCAGGGTCTACTCCAATGAGTCAGCTCTTTGCATCAGGTGGCCAAAGTATTGGAGCTTCAGCTTCAGCATCAGTCTTTCCAACGAATATTCAAGACTGATTTCCTTTAAGATTGGCTAGTTTGATCTTCTTGAAGTACAAGTAATTCTCAGGAGTCTTCTCCATCACCACAATTTGAAAGCATCAGTTCTTCAGCAGTCAACATTCTTTATGATCCACCTCTCACATCCATACATGACTACTGGAAAAACCATAGCTTTGACTATACAGACCTCTGTCGGCAAAGTGATGTCTCTGATTTTTAATGTGCTGATAGGTTTGTCATAGCTTTTCTTCCAAGAAGCAAGCCTCTTCTAATTTCATGGTTGTAGCCACCATCTGCAGAGATTTTGAAGCCAAAGAAAATAAAGTCTGACACTGTTTCCATTTTTTTTCCCCTTCTATTTGCCATGAAGTGATGGGACTGGATGCCATGATCTTAGTTTTCTGAATGTTGAGTTTTAAGCCAGTTTTTTCACTCTCCTCTTTCACTTTCATCAAGAAACTCTTTAGCTCCTCTTTACTTTCTGCCATTAAACTGGTATCATCTGCATATCTGAGGTTGTTGATATTTCTCCAGGCAATCTTGATTCCAGCTTGCGATTCATCCAGCTCAGCATTTCACATAATGTACTGTGCATATAAGTTAAATAAGCAGGGTGAAAATATACAACCCTGTCATCCTCCTTTCCCAATTTTGAACTAGTCCATTGTTCCATGTCCAGGTCTAACTGTTGCTTCTTGACCTGCATACATGTTTCTCAGGAGGTAGGTAAGGTTTTCTGGTATTCCCATTTCTTTAAGAATTTTCCACAGTTTTTTATGATCCACAGAGTCAAAGGCTTTAGCATAGTCAGTGAAGCAGAAATAGATGTTTTTCTGGAACTCCCTTGCTTTCTCTGTGATCAAACAAATGTTGGCAATTTGTTTTCTCATAACGCTGCCTTTTCTAAATACAGCTTATACATATGAAAATTCTTGGTTCACATACTGCTGAAGCCTAGCTTGAAGGATTTTGTGTGTTACCTTGCTAGCATGTGAAATGAACACAATTGTATGGTAGTCTGAACGTTTTTTGGCATTGTTCTTCTTTGGGAGTGGAATGAAAACTGACCTTTTCTAGTCCTGTGGCCACTGCTGAGTTTTCCAAATTTGATGACATATTGATCTTTTAGGGTCTGAAATAGCTCAGCTGAGAATTCCATCACCTTCACTACCTTTGTCTGTAGTAATGCTTCCTAAGGCCCACTTGACTTCACACTCCAGGATGTCAGCGTCTCGGTGAGTGACCACACCATTATGGTTATCTGGGTCATTAAGACCATTTTTGAATAGTTCTTCTGTATATTCTTTTCATCTCTTCAGTCTCTTCTACTTCTGTTAGATTCTTACTGTTTTTGTGCCCATCCTTGCATGAAATGTTCACTTGATATCTTGTTTTTTAAAGAGACCTCTAGTATTTCCCATTCTATTGTTTTCCTCTATTTCTTTGCATTGTTCATTTAAGAAGGCCTTCTTATTTCTCCTTGCTATTCTCTGGAAGGTTGGATTCAGTTGGGTATATCTTTCCCTTTCTCCCTTGTTTCTCACTTCTCTTCTTTACTCAGCTATTTGTAAAGCTTCTTCAGACAAACACTTTGCCTTCTTGCATTTCTTTTTCTTGGGGGTGGTTTTGGTCACTGCCTCCTGTGCAATGTTACGAACATCCATCTGTAGTTCTTCAGGCACTCTGTCTACCAGATCTACTCCCTTGAATCTAGTCATCATCTTCACTGTATAATCACAAGGGATTTGATTTAGGTCATACCTGAATGGCCTAGTGGTTTTCCATACTTTCTTCAATTTAAGCCAGAATTTTGCAATAAGAAGTTCATGATCTGAGCCACAGCCAGCTCCACATCTTTTCCTTGGTGACTGTATAGAGCTTCTTCATCTTTGGCTGCAAAGAACATAACCAATCTGATATTGGTATTGACTGACTGTGGGAAAAGGGGAATACCTGGAGTAACAGGCAAGTTTGGCCTTGGAGTGCAAAATGAAGCAGGGCAAAGGATTTGTTTTGTCAAAACACACTGGTCATAGCTAACATCCTCTTCCAACAACACAAGAGATGACTCTACACATGAACGTCACCAGATGTTCAAATACTGAAGTAATCAGTAAAATTTCTTGAGATGATGTCATCCTAGATTTAAGGATTTAAGATTTAAGGATTTAAATACTGTGACTGCTGTCTTTATAAGGGAAAATGCAGGGAAATTTGGTTACACAGAGGCACAGAGGAGAAGACAATTTGAAGACTGAGGCAGAGATTGGAGTGATGCTTCTATAAGGCAAAGAATTCCAGGAGCCACCAGAAGCTAGAAGAGTCATGGAAAGATTTTCCTCTAGAGTCTTTAGGGCAAGTGTGACCCTGCCAATACCTTAATGTCAGACTTGTGGTCTCCAGGATTGTAAGACAATAAACTTTTGTTGTTTTAAGCCACTAAATTTATGCTAATTTTTTATGGCAACGCTATGAAATAATACAGCAACCTTATGTCAGCTTCTAATATTTCTTCTTGCCATTTCACTAATCCTCTAAATCCAATGAGCATTTATGCAAACAAATACATACCTGTGCAGGAGGAATTGTACATAGCTAGAGGAACCAGAGACCAAATTGCCAACATCCACTGGATCATCGAAAAAGCAAGAGAGTTTCAGAAAAACATATATTTCTGCTTTATTGACTATGCCAAAGCCTTTGACTGTGTGGATCACAATAAACTGTGGAAAATTCTGAAAGAGATGAGAATACCAGGCCACCTGACCTGCCTCTTGAGAAATCTGTATGCAGGTCAGGAAGCAACAGTTAGAACTGGACATAGAACAAGAGACTGGTTCCAAATAGGAAAAGGAACATGTCAAGGCTGTATATCGTCACCCTGCTTATTTAACTTATATGTAGAGTATATCATGAGAAACGCTGGGCTGGAAGAAGCACAAGCTGGAATCAAGATTGCTGGGAGAAATATCAATAACCTCAGATATGCAGATGACACCACCCTTATGGCAGAAAGCGAAGAACAACTAAACAGCCTCTTGATGAAAGTGAAAGAGGAGAGTGAAAAAGTTGGCTTAAAGCTCAACATTGAGAAAACGAAGATCATAGCATCTGGTCCCATCACTTCATGGGAAATAGATGGGGAAACAGTGGAAACAGTGTCAGACTCTATTATTTTGGGCTCCAAAATCACTGCAGATGGTGACCGCAGTCATGAAATTAAAAGACGGTTACTCCTTGGAAGAAAAGTTATGACCAACCTAGACAGCATATTCAAAAGCAGAGACATTACTTTGCCGACTAAGGTCCGTCTAGTCAAGGCTATGGTTTTTCCTGTGGTCATGTATGGATGTGAGAGTTGGACTGTGAAGAAAGCTGAGCGCCGAAGAATTGATGCTTTTGAATTGTGGTGTTGGAGAAGACTCTTGAGAGTCCCTTGGACTACATGGAGATCCAACCAGTCCATTCTGAAGGAGATCAGCCCTGGCATTTCTTTGGAAGGAATGATGCTGAGGCTGAAACTCCAGTACTTTGGCCACCTCATCCGAAGAGTTGACTCATTGGAAAAGACTCTGATGGTGGGAGGGATTGGGGGCAGGAGGAGAAGGGGACGACTGAGGATGAGATGGCTGGATGGCATCACTGACTCGATGGACGTGCGTCTGAGTGAACTCCGGGAGATGGTGATGGACAGGGAGGCCTGGCATGCTGAGATTCATGGGGTTGCAAAGAGTTGGACACGGCTGAGCGACTGAACTGACTGACTGATGTGCCCACATATATACTTAGTTTATAGTGGTCTTGGTGTTGTCACTGATTCACTATGATATTGTGTGAGCTATATTATTTTTCTCTAGGCAAGTTTCTTTTTTTGCAAAATGAGATGGTTATCTGTTTTAAAATTAATTTATGTTGGAGTATAGCAGCAGCAGCAGCATAGTTGCTTTACAGTTTTGTGTTAGCTTCTGCTCTACAGCAAGGTAATCAGCTATACATATACATATATCCCCTGTGTTTGGATTTCTCTGTAATTTAAGTCAGCACAGAGCATTGAATAGAGTGCCCTGTTCTATATAGTAGGTTCTCGTTAGTTATCTATTTCATACATACTAGTGTATATATGTCAATTCCAATCTTCCAATTCATCTACTCCCTTTCTCCTTAGTATCCATACATTTGTCCTGTATGTTTAGGTCTCTATTTGTGCTTTGCAAAGATCATCTACACCATTTTTTCTAGATTCCACATATATGCATTAATATACAATATTTGTTTTTCTCTTTCTTACTTCACTCTGTATGAATTTTTAGGTCCAGCCACATCTCTGCAAATTGCACAGTTCAAAAAGATATACATACCACAGTGTTCATTGCAGCACTATTTGCAACAGCCAGGACATGGAAGCAAGCTAGATGTCCATCAAGAGAGGAATGGATAAAGAAGATGTGGTGTGTATACACATACACACACACACACACACAATGGAATACTACTCAGTCACAAAAAAGGAATGAGATGTTTATCTATGGGTCCTTACAGTTTAGTGACTGAACCTATAGATCCCTCGATATGTACTCAGTAAATGGGTATATGCATGTAGTCAGAGTATAGCACATGTACCTCAATGAAGAGAAGTAGAGAGTTTTAGGAATTTTTTGGAGGGAGTGGACCCAACTATTTCAGATAGAAATAGTTCACTATTATTATTATTATACACTATTATTAAATTATTATTACTATTATTAAATTATTATTATTAAATAGTACACTATTATCAGTATAGTGGGAAGAATTTTAAATGCCTTCCATGTCCCAGTCTATATATATGTATGTATGTATATACATATATATATTTCAGTACATTTAACATACACAATAAAACATATGTTCAATCAAATGCCCTAAAGGACCATTTTGATTCTCTGACTAAATGGGTTAAAAAATCACATAAGAGGGGCTGAACTCTTTGATAGGAACAGTTCATATTTATGTTGCCCCTGAAATGCTCAAAAGGGGATGTTTTGTCAGTGTGATTTGAGGTCCCATTTGGGGACTCACCTTTGGAAAACCTTTTAAATTTGGTAGTCTATGTTTCACTCTCCACAGTTCAACTCCTTCATCTGAGATTTTCTTGTCTTAGAGCCTAGATTGTTAGGTGTGAAAGGGTCTTTCAAAATCATATCCATCCATCACCATTCATTTTGCCATTGAGGATAATAAGGGTCAGACTTGTCAAAGAGAATAATCAAGTAATTTTCAGAGGCAGAAGTCAAAGCTAAGTTCCTTTATTTTACTCTCAGTCTAGGTCTTTTCCTATCCCCTGTTGCATTATTACTATAATTTGTGCAGTTTTTTCCCCCAATGGGAATATTATTCTTTTATACTTTGAATTAATTAATCTCCTTCCTTCCTTTCTTTATCCTTGTGCAAACTTACATGTAGGCTCACAAACTTACATACACCTATATTCCCTTTAGAGGTTTTTGAAAGGAAAGCTTTGTGGTTCTGCTGCTTGTCTGTTTTGCCTGGAGGTAAGCTCCAGCTGACAGGTCTGTATTGGGTCTACACTTCTACTTGGTTGGAGGTGGGTGGGGGTGGCAGATCAATGTGGCTGAACCCTTTCTTCTTAGTGGAGTGGGAATGGCAACCTCTTTGATGTAGTATTATTATTGTTTTTTTTTTAGCTCATTATTGTCCTCAGAGATGTAATGTGAACAGACAGATTTGTCCAGCCTTTATATGGAGCCTGGGCTAAGGCGCGCCCATAGGGATGAAAGGGAGACAGACCACTTATCTTCCGTCTAGGAGCAGCTAGCTAGTAAGCATCACACATCAAGTATGGTAATCCATACTTCCTTTATCCCTATTCGCTCTTATCTTTTATGCTCTCTTTCCTTTCCCTTTGCTTCCTTTGCTCTTCCCCTTCTCTCAGAGCTTCCCTGTTTCTCTGCTGGATAGCTTAAAGAATCAAATACTACTTTAGTCTTTCCTAAAACAACCACAGATGCAAACCTTTGCAGCGCTGTATTCTGAGCCCCAGCACAGCCGCGTGCTCAGCACCAAGCAGTGGTGAATCCAAAACCAGCAAAGGGGGAGGGGAAGTGGGAAGGGAGGTGTGGGGGGAGAGAGAAGAGAAGGGAGCGAGAGTGGGGGAGAGAGAGAGGAAGGAAGGGAGGGTGAGAGAGAGAGACGGAGAGCGTGAGCGCGCGCAAGCTAGCGAGCAAACCAGAGAGACAGACGGGAGAGGGACCGGGGAGAGACCCAGAGAAACAGAAGAGGAAGCCGAGCTCTGTTAGGGCTCAACCTCCAACTTGTTTCAGTTCGTTCATCCTTCTCTTCTCTCCGCTTCGGGGAAGTGACTGTGGCGCTTGGTAAGAAACATAGCTTTCCCTCCTTCCCCCTCCCCCCAAGCTCAGGTCTCCTTAAGCGATAGCATCTCTCGCCTGTACGGAGAGTCTCCTTGGGTTGGCCAGCGAGGCGAGACATGCTCTGCAGCTGTGATGCTATCCTGGGTTTCCCAGTGGGGCTGGTGGAAGCCCAGAGTCGGCATCTGGGCAGGGAGGCGCAGGGGTAAAACCTGATTTGAGGAAGAGGGGTTTGCGATGTGGTGTATGCGCTATTTGCTTCATTGTCAGTGAATTGTTTTGTTCCTTTTAGGAAGCAGGTCAGCATTGACCTTGCAAATTGCTTGGGGGGCCGGCAGCTGCTGCAGAAAGACACCGAGTGGCCCCTAGCCAGAGCAGAAAGCACTGTCATGACCCCCCAGACAGCCCTAAGCACAGGGATGGGGTAATGGCTGGAGCTTCCTTGCTCCTTTAACTCTTTCTCTGCAGCTGCTTCTCCTTGCTGGAAATGAGAAAGGAGAATACGTTGTAGTCCCTTTCCTCTCTCCCTATTACCTCCCCCAGATGCAAGTGAGTAGAAAGTTGTAAATAACTGTTTCCTTTGAAAGCAGGTGGAGACCTCCCCCCTTCCCTTAAGAGGCTCTTTGGGCCTGAGTTCCTTCACAAACTTGGGAGGTTTCCCTTGCTTCTCTGTGGGAAGCCCCATTGCCTGCCCACTCCCCATTCCAGGTAGTTAAGCTGATAGGCTAGACCTGGGATTCAGATATCCCACCCCATCAACTGGCAGGCTTGGTATTAGGTCCAGCTCTGTCCTTGGGAGGGAAGAAACACCTGATGGTTTGTCTGGAACTGAATTTCCAGTTTGCTGCTCCTCTGGCTGTGGCTGCGGGTGGCTTAGGCAGGAGGACTGGGGGAGGGGTGGCTGTTGGATTTAGAGAGTGCAGGGTGAAGAGCTGATTGGTGTAAATGGTATGATTTATTGAGGGTCAGCAGGTTCTGGAGGTCTGTAGCTATGCAAGGGTTGGCTAAAGCTCTTGTAGTATATCCTCTCTGAATTGGTCGGGGTAAAGATCTGGTTGCTTGATGGGGGCTTTTTGAGTTGGCGACACAGCTGTACCCGTGGTGGTAATTATAACACCTGCAATGCCAATTGCTGACACCATTGAGTGCTTACAGTGTTTCAAATCTTGGGCTGTGACTTTAATATGTATTATTCTTACATTAACCATATGAAGCAAGATACTATCATTTTTCTTAGTGATGAGGAAACTGAGGCACAGAGAGGTTTATCAATTAAATGCCCTGACTGGGAATTAGAACACAGGCAACCTGGTTCCAGAATGTACGGTCTTGACCACTAAGCACCACTGCCTCCCTGGGGAGAATTTTCCTCCCTCGTCTGTTAGGCAAGTGTAGGTATACTAGAAAGGGTGCTGCTTGGCAATTCTTTTTTGGAAAGTAGTAGAGTCCTTTGTCAGAGAAGGCAATGGCACCCCACTCCAGTACTCTTGCTTAGAAAATCCCATGGATGGAGGAGCCTAGTAGGCTGCAGTCCATGGGGTCGCTAAGAGTCGGACATGACTGAACGACTTCAGTTTCATTTTTCACTTTCATGCGGTGGAGAAGGAAATGGCAACCCACTCCAGTGTTCTTGCCTGGAGAATCCCAGGGAGGGGGGAGCCTGGTGGGCTGCCGTCTGTGGGGTCGCACAGAGTTGGACACGACTGAAGTGACTTAGCAGCGGCAGAGTCCTTTGTGTAAAGTAACAGGAATTTAGAGTGGGGCATAGTGGCTAGCTATTGTGGAGCCAAGCCTCATTTGGATTTCCTAGAGGTGCTGCCCAAAAGACTTTCCTTGGACAGCCTGCTTTCCTTTGAAAAGAATGCCAGGAAAGACTTCATTTTCCCACTGTCATGGCCTCATCCATCTAACATCCGGCTAAAGACTCCTTTTAGGACCAGCTGTCGCTCTTTTCTTCTGAGAGCTTCGAGTCACCTTGTTCTGAAAACTGTAGAGTACTAAAACCTTGGAACTGGAAGGATCCCTAAAGGTTATTAAGCTTTACTTCTCCACCCAGTTCTTGAATTTGTCCTAAGCATCCAATTCTTTGACTAATTTCTATTTGAACTCCCTGGAGTGACAGAGAGCTCATTAGATGGCTCCTTCTATACTGTCAGGAAGTAATCCCTGTTATAAGCCAACGTTTGTCTCCCTGTAACGTCTCTTCATTGGTTCTTTGGGACTTTCTAGAATAAATTTGCTTCTTAATAATTGTGCCTTAGATAGTTGAAGACAGCTGTATCTCTCCCCTCAAGACTTGAATCTGACAGGACCACAAGGAAGGGACCATCATTTGCCTCATTCGGGGGACTAGACTTTTATTAATATGGCCTATTATCCCATTCTCTTGTTTGTCAGCCACAGACTGATCACATTGAGCTTTGTAAAGCAGCCTTAATATTGTATGTTCTCTTCCTTGGAAAAGCTTGCTATCTGGTATCAAGTGGACTGATGGGAACAAAGACGGTCTCTGTTCTTTTCCAAAAACCAGAAATCAGTGATATTTCTTCTGAAGCCCCAGAATGTCCAGAAAATAAGCAGGTGGGAAGATTTGGACAGAAAGGGTTAACCACAATTATAAAGGAAACATTTGGAATCTTGTGATTCAAGATTCATAGTATATAAAAGATAGAAGAATAAATTGTTATATCAGTATCTCAGGAACAATGACATCACTGAGGGGATGGTACAGAGTGGGACTGGGTGGAATAGGAGTTAGCATGTGGTGTGTTAGAGTGGAAAACTGACCTGGTTGTTAGGAAAGTTGAGTTCTATTGCTAGCTCTGAAAAATTGCCAGTTATGTTAACACACACGATTTCCTCTGCATGGGTCTCAGCTTCTCCGAGGGGCTTTCAGCTCTGCAATTCTCTGTCTGAAGTAAATTGTAAAATCTCAGGGTTCTAAGGGACTTCAGAAATCATCTAGGCCAGTTCTTCTCAAACTTGAATGTGCAAAAGAATCCCCTGAGGATCTTGTTAAAGGGGTGGGACCTGAGTTTTGCATTTTTAACAAGCTGACAGGTAATCCTTAAGCTGCTGTTCCAATGCTTTTCAAACTATCTTGGTGAAGAACCAGTGTTTTAAAATTTCCCAATCCACCACAGATAGTTTCTTTAGTAAAATACATTAAGTATGAATTACTAGAAAAATAAAAACCATGCAAAATATAAGCTATCATTTTATTGTTAGATTCAATAGACATAAAATTAATTTTTTTTTCAAGTTGAGTTGCTACATTTTGTAAGTACATATTCTCAATTTCTGCATGTGTGTGCTTCTCAATTTTTATACTTAGGTCATTGCTGTCTGGTAATAATAGTTTGTAGATAAGCAATGATCCTTGGACCATTGTTCTAGGCTACCTGCCCATCTATCTAATTTAAGAGGCTCAGATTGGGCCCAGTTATAGTTTCTAAATAATTCCTGCCAAATGATCTTTCACCCTCAGGTTAGTATCTCCTTTGATGGAAAATTTAATATCCTCTCAAAGTAGCATTAGTTGAGTGTTGTGACTGCAATAAAGGCTTTTTAAAAGCTTCTATAAATTCCACTCTTAGATTATATATTTCAAGCTAGTAGGGGGCTGTATCAGTCCAGTTTATTGTAACATCTGACACTATAATAGTATATGGCATAAAGTAGGTGCTTGTTAAATTAAAGGAACAGACCAGTTGGTGCTAGTGATGACTTTTGGAGTCGTATGTTCATTTTAAAAAAGGTAATTTTGTTTTCTTTCCGGCATTTTGGGGGGCAATATTCTTCCTATTTTTACAAATTTATGTTGAATTAGAAGGCAAGTTCACCTGTCCCAGATAGCTACCAGGCATCTTAATTTTACTTTGAAGGAATTATAGGAAGATAGGAAAATATTTTTCTACATTCTAGGTCCCAAATTTTTACCTTTAACTCAGTCATTCATCAGTTCAGTCATTCAACAGCTATTTATTCAGTGATATGGTTAAGCACCATGCAGATGTTACAAAGATAAGCTACACAGACATGGTACTTGCTTATTTGGAGCTTATAGTCTGATGGGGAAGAAGTAATAAATCAGATAATCATGCAACTGTGTTATTTCAATCAGCAACACATGTTTTAAAGGAAAAGTATGGGTGGAGTAGGGCTAGGAAGGTATGTAACAGAGGAAATCTGATCTAGTTTGGGGTTTAAGAAAACCTTCCTTGGGGAAGTAATATTAAGGCCGAATAAAGACATGGGGGTGGGGTGACGTAGAGTAGAGTGGGGTGACGTGGAGTAGTTTTCTAGATGAAGGGAAGAGCACGCAAGAGGATCCTAGGATGAGAGAAGCATAGTGAATTTGGAAAATTGAGCAAACTCTGGGATGGCTGGAGTGGGACACTGTAAGGATTTTGGCCTTTATTCCAGAAACAACGGGACTGATTGAAGGCTTTCAAGCAAGGAGGCTGATATGACCTTAACTGAATCTATTCAGTATAAGATTATTATGAGCACATTATGGACCAAAGGCAATGTGGGAGACATAGACTGATTTAGGAATAGTCTCTGCCCTCCAAGATGACACAGTCAAATAGGAGAGAGAAGAACTACACAAACAACTATGATACTATGAGAATGAGAGCCACACTCATAAAAGAAGGAAAGGGCTTGCAGCCAAGGAGATCAAAAACAGCTTCCTGGAAGTAGCGTTTGAACTGGGTTTTGAAAATTGGACAAACTGTGGATGGAGTTTGGGGGATGGGAAAGGTGTTCTAGGCAGAGGCCAGAAAAACATATTGGGAACAGTGAATTCAGTTGCATTAGAGTATGGTTCAGTTCAGTCGCTCAGTCATGTGCGACTCTTTGCCACCCCATGAATCGCAGCACGCCAGGCCTCCCTGTCCATCACTAACTCCCGGAGTTCACACAGATTCATGTCCATCGAGTCAGTGATGCCCTCCAGCCATCTCATCCTCTGTCGTCCCCTTCTCCTCCTGCCCCCAATCCCTCCCACCATCAGAGTCTTTTCCAATGAGTCAACTCTTTGCGTGAGGTGGCCAAAGTATTGTATTTTCAGCTTTAGCATCATTCTTTCCAAAGAAATGCCAGGGCTGATCTCCTTCAGAATGGATTTGTTCGATCTCCTTGCAGTCCAAGGGACTCTCAAGAGTCTTCTGCAATACCACAGCTCAAAAGCATCAGTTCTTTGGCGCTCAGCCTTCTTCACAGTCCAACTCTTGATAAATGTTTTGTGAGGTACTTGGAGGGCTTCACTATAAATAATATTGAATGCTAGCTTGGAAACTTAGGACTTTGCTCTTTATGTAGTAGAGAGTCAACTCCCCTATTTTATGGATGAGCAAACTGATCCTTAGAGGTGGAGTGACTTGATTTGAGTGAGGTCACACAGGTAGTACTATTGCTATAGCCCACCAAGAAGTACTGGGTACAGTTGGAAAAAAAATATGGGATTGGAGCTCTGGAAAGAACTTAGCTGGAGAAAGGGATTTGAGAGTTATAGATAAAGAAGCAATACTTGAAGTAGAAAAAAAGGATCTAAGGATTTCTTTGGAGAATGCTTATCTTAGGATGTGTGCATGCTAAGTCGGTTCAGTCATGTTTGACTCTTTGTGACCCTGTGGACTGTAGCCCACCAGCTCCTCTGTCCTTGGGATTCTCCAGGCAAGAGTACTGGAGTGGGTTGCCATGCCCTCCTTCAGGGGATCTTCCCAACCTAGAGACTGAACCTACGTCTCTCATGTCTCCTGCATTGGCAGGCGTGCTCTTTACTGCCAGCGCCACTTGGGAAGCCCAAAGTGTTAGCTGCTCAGTCCTGTCTGACTCTTTTCGACCCCATGGACTATATAGCCCACCAGGCTCATCTGTCCATGGAGTTGTCAAGGCAAGAAAAACTGGAGTAGGTAGCCATTCTCTTCTCCAGGGGATCTTCCTGACTCCAGGGATTAAACCCAGGTTTCCCACATTGTGAGCAGATTCTTTACCATGTGAGCCACCAGGGAAGGGAAAACAAAGATAAGTTTGTGTGAAGGCTACAAAGGAGGAGACATCAGACATGTAGAAGGAAAATTAGGGGAGTATAGTATTGTGAACGGAGAAGGCACTGGTAACCCACTCCAGTACTCTTGCCTGGAGAATCCCATGGACAGAGGAGCCTGGTAGGCTGCAGTCCATCGGGTTGCTGAGAGTTGGACATGACTGAGCGACTTCACTTTCACTTTTCACTTTCATGCATTGGAGAAGGAAATGGCAACCCACTCCAGTATTCTTGCCTGAAGAATCCCAGGGATGGGGGGGAGCCTGGTGGCTGCCATCTATGGAGTCCCACAGAGTCAGACATGACTGAAGCGACTTAGCAGCAGCAGCAGTATTGTGAAATATCCAAGAGAAGAGAGGCCTTATCCACAAAATAAATGTTTTGTGACTACATAAGATTGACTAAGCATGTACCATATAATAGTGACCAAAATAGACATGGTTGTTGTCACTTTGGGGCTCATGGTTTAGATGTGGAGATAGACTTTATTCTACAAGCTACTGAACTATATAATTGTATTTTGTCATTAGTGTATAGAGGAAAATGTACTGCTTTAAGAAGGAAGGTGTGGTCAGACTTGTCACAGAAGTTGAGTGTACTGAGACATGACACCCTGTTCCTAACAGTCCTCCCCTGTTTTGATGCTCACAGTGCTTCCTAACAGTTAAGACTGGGTGATGCATATCCATTTTGCAGATGTTCAACGGATGATAGTGCTGTAAGGAAAGATAACATGTCGTGTTGCACAGCTGAAACTCTCAATGAGCCAGGACTCTTTCCAGACCTCCCAACTCTCCCCATTCTATAAATTAGAGAAAGAGGCACTTGATTTTTAAAATGATGAATAATTAGATATTAAAGATCTCTCTTAAATAGGATTTTGGATAGCCTAGTCCTAGGTTCTAGTCCTGGCATAGAGGCTTAGTTTCTTGTGACAAATCACCTGTCTTATTTGAGCCTCTAACTGTAAAATGAGGAGGGTTGGATTAGACCTGGATGATTTATAAAGACTCCCAGCTGTAAGGTTCTGTGGTTCATGCTCTATTCTGTACTATATGCTCATGGTCCTGTGCAGGTAGTTCAGGCCCAGTTATTTATATAAGGAGCACAGGATTTTATATGGAATTCTGGAGGTTGCTAACTTCGGTGGAATAATTCACAAGGTCGAAAGAGATCACAGCAAGACCTTTTTCTTGTTCCATTTATGAGATTGCTGAAATCATGACTGTCTTGTTAGCTAAGGACAGAACTGATTGTTTTCTAAAATCTGAAGTAAATCTGGGTATTGGATGATATTTCTACTATTGCTGGTTTGAAATAAACTAAGAGTACTGAAAAAAAAATGGTACAGTATACTGTGAAATAGAGGCAAGGTGATTAGCTCATGTTCTTAAATGCTGTCTCTTCCTAGGGGGGGAACACATATGATAAAGGGAAATATTGGTTGGTAATAGAAAAACACCTTTTATATTGCAAACATGACTTTTAAAATATTGACATTTATACACAGTGTGTCTCCTCACCATACACAGAAGGAAGAATAAAAATCTCCAGGATGTATATTTTGAATGCTTTTTCTCTTTAGAAAATGATTTCTTAAAAGAAATCAAGTATCACACAGATTTTTTTGAAGGGAAGGGGAGGTGGATGGGAATGGATTATGTAAGTGATCATAGCATAAAATAACTTTTTAAAATAGTACAAGAGAAGCTCATATGACATATATTTTGAGTATCTTCTACTTGAGATACTTCAATTTTCAGTATCATACTTAACACACAGTGTCCAAATCTGGAAATCTGGACCCTGTACTCAAGGCATGCCTGACAAGTGCCACCATTAAAAACATTTTACACATTTATTAATCTACCTTGAGGCTATAAAATCTGCCTTTAAACAGATTTTTTTTTCCAGCTATAAAAGTAAAACAGCCTCATAATAGAAAATTTGGAAAATGGAGAGAAGCTAATACAAATCACCTCTGAATACCTAGCCCAAAGATAACTTGTTCTACATCCTTCCAGATGTTTCCATGTTTACATGATTGAGATCATACCTTATATTCTATTTTATATGTGGTTTCTCCATTGGTATCATATTGTGAGCATTTCCCATGTGATTCAGCAGCCTTCGAACAATTCTAACAGCTATTGTACATAATTTTCAGTTGTATAATTTATACCAAAATTATTTAAGAGATCCTATATTGGTCATTTAAACTATTTTCACTTGTAAGTTATCATAAATAGCCTTGTAATGTATATACCCTTATGCATAAATCTTTGCTTCTTTGAACCTTGCCCCATTCAGGTTTAAAATTTTTTTTTTTAATTTTTTAATTAATTTATTTTTATATAAATTTATTTGTTTTAATTGGAGGTTAATTACTTTACAATATTGTATTGGTTTTGCCCATTCAGGCTTTTATTCAATGTCACCTCGATGAGGTCTTCTGTAACAACTGTAACATAAAGATGAAAACTCTTCTCCCTTAACACTATTTTCCTTTCTTGCCTTATTTTTTCTCTCTAGTCTGTATCATCACCTAACAGACTAGATATTTTATTTATTTGCTACCTGAATCCTTGTATTAAAAGATAAGACTGTCAAGTACAGGGATTTTTTTTTCTATTTTGTTTGTTTGTTTTATGGGTTTTTATGAAGGCATTACTGTGCCTAAGTTCACTTCAGTTGCTCAGTTGTGTCTGAGTCTTTGTGCCTAAGGATATTATTGTGCCTAAGGATATTACATTTTCAAAGGTTCTTGACATAAGTGTGAAGTTGTCCTACTGTATAAGATGGCCAATTTCTGCTAGTAATCCTATGCCAGTACTGGTTATTGTTATTATTTTACTTTTAATTGGAGGCTAATTACGTTACAATATTGTGGTGGTTTTTGCCATACATTCACGTTTAAATTCTTTGCCAATCTGATAGAGGCAAAACAGTATCCTACAATTTTAATATGCTTCTTTTATTATAGTTAGCATGGATACTTTCTTGTGTTTCCTGGTTACTTTTGTTTCCTTCCTATAAGCATGTATTGATGACCTATATGCATTTTTCTTTTGAGAACTTAAGTGTTTTTTATTTACTTGTGGGGACAATGTGTGCATTTAGTAGACATTAGATCTTTCTTCAGGCAGTGGCAGCCCACTCCAGTACTCTTGCCTGGAAAATCCCATGGACAGAGGAGCCTAGAAGGCTGCAGTCCATGGGGTTGCTGAGGGTTGGACACGACAGAGCGACTTCCCTTTCACTTTTCATGCATTGGAGAAGGAAATGGCACCCCACTCCAGTGTTCTTGCCTGGAGAATCCCAGGGACGGGGGAGCCTGGTGGGCTGCCGTCTATGGGGTCCCACAGAGTCGGACATGACTGAAGTGACTTAGCAGCAGCAGTAGCAGCAGATCATTCTTCTGTGGTATATGTGGAATATATTTTCCAGATTGTGTTTTAATTTAACTTTAATGTACAAATTAGCTTTTATGTAATTATTTATGCGTTTGTCTCTTCATTTGTAATTTTTTTCTGATAAGTTAATATTTAATAAGCTTTTCCTTATCCAAAATGGGAAAAGTGTTTGAATGGATTGTGTTTTCATTTTTATTGCTTATGTTTAATTGTTTAATCCCCCTGGAATTTATTGTGGTGTGAGGTACTTTTCAAAATTGTTTTCCTCTTCAATGGTTTCACAGTACCAAATATTGAATAAACCATTCCACCATTCTGTGATGCCATATTATATATATTATAGTACAAAGTATTATATTTAGTAGGTTCTCTTTGGGTTTTTTTTCTGTTTTCCATTTCTTCTAGCTTGTCTCTTCTTGATCTAGTTGCAAAGTTTAAATCTTATTGCAGTTGCAGTTTTTATTACCTCAGCTCTTCTACTTGCTCTGTGGTCTTTGAACCTTAATTTGTATAATTATATAGAGTATATAGGGGCTTCCTGAGTGGCTCAGTGGGTAAAGAATCCACTTGCAATGCAGGAGATGCAGGTTCGATCCCTGGATTCAAAAGATTCCCTGCAGGAGGGCACAGCAACCCACTCCAGTATTCTTGCCTGAAGAATCCCGTGGACAGAGGAGCCCGGCATTCTACAGTCTATAGTGTCACACAGAGTCACACATGACTGAAGCAGCTTAGCATGCATGCATAGAGAGTATATAATAGCAGTAACATCTATTTTATGTTTTTAATTTTATGAACTGGATCTCTTTATCATTGTTTCTAATAATTGATTATGGCTGGCATACAGAGAAAATGTTATTTATAATTTTAACTTTCATTCCTTCCACTTAACTCAAATTTATTATTATAAAGTTTGTTTACATGTTTATTTTCTTCTATTTTTTAACTTTGAAGAATTTAAAATATTGACAAGGAGACTCAGAAGCATGTAAAACAATGAGCAAATAACCACATATATGCTTGCTCAGAATGAACAAGTGTTATTAGCATTGTTATTTCTTGTTCAGATATGTCTTAATGAAATAAAACTTTACAGATAAACTTTATCTTCCCTTCGAGTCTAGGCCCAGCTTCATTTTTCCCCATATCCTTTCAAAATATTACATGCAGAGCCACCCACATTTGCTTATTTTTTGTTTGGCCACCTTCTACTAACTGATTTGTAAAAGAGTTCTTTTTATATTCTGGATACTAATTATTTTTCAGTTATATATGTCACATATATCTGCTTCTAATATGTCACCTTGGCTTTCTGTTTTGTTTATGGGGTCATTTTTAGTATAGAAATTCTAGATTTTCATTATAAATTTGTGAAATTTTTCCTTCATGAATTGTTATTTTTGTGTCATATTTAAGAGTATTTTCTTATTCCATCAACATAAAAGACTTTCTCCAAATTTTCTTTAAAATTTAAAACATTTTGCTTCACTTTTTGAGAACATCTGGATTTTATTTTTACATGTGATGTGAAATATAGGTCAATTTTTTCTACGTCAAATATCATTTGTTAATTTATACACAACTGATTTACAATGCAGAGTCCATCATATAACCTAATTTCCATAGATGCTTGCATCTATTTCTGGCTTGTCTATATGCTCTATTAATCCATTTGTGTACACTTGTGTTGTTTTAATTATGAATGCTTTATATCAATCTTGATTATTTTGTAAGGTCAAGTTATTTTTTATTCTCTGCAGTTACCCACACCCACACCATTTTTCTTGTTCTTTCTGAATTGTCTTGATTATTTTTGGCCCTTTATTCCCTTTAACTTAATTTTTAAAATAAGATTGTCAAATTCCAATAAAATCATGCTGATTTTTCTTGCAATTTTATTGAATATGTAGAATGAATTCGAACAGGATTGGCATATTTTTGATAAAGAGATCTACTATTTATGAATAGTATATTTTGATATTATTTAAATTCTGTTTTTATAATCTTTGATAGAGACATAGTTTTATTAATAATACTCTTATGTATAAGATATATTCCTAGGCATCTTCAATTTTTTACTCAAATTTATTAAGACATAGTTCTCATGAAATAAAATGTACCCTTGAGAGTACACATTTCAAAATTTCGACAGATGTATATGATCAGATAACCATGACCACCACTGCAATAAAGATACAGAAAATGTCCCTCCTCTCAAAAAGGTCACTTGTGCCTGTTTGCAGTCAGTTATCCGGGAAAGAATTTATCTGTCTTTATAGTTTTGCTTCTTCTATAATATATAAATGGAGTCATATAGTATATAGCCTTTTGTATCTGGCTTCGTTCACTTAGCACATGTTTTTATGATTCATCTATGTAATTGTATGTATCAGCAGTTTGTTCTTTACTATTTTTTAATTAAAATGTTTATTTATTTATTTGGCTGTGCCAGGTCTTAGTTGTGGCATGTGGAATCTAGTTCCCTGACCAAGGATCTAACCTGGGCCCCCTGCATTGGGAGCACAGAGTCTTAGCCACTGGACTACCGGGGAAGCCCCTATTTATTATTGTTGAGTAGTGTATTTATTCATTAGTTGATGGATGTTTGGGTGTTTTCCACTCTTTTGCTATTATAAGTAATTCTGTTATAAATGTTCTTATACAGGTTTTTCTTTGCACATATATTTGCACTGAAATTCTCTATGAGGAGAATTTCTGGGTTATATAGCAATTGAATGTCTGCTGTTATAAGAAGCTGTCAAACTGTTCTCCAAAGTAGCTATACCATTTTGTATTCCTACTAGCAGCGTATGACAGTCCTAGTTGCTCAACATCCCCACCTACACTTGGCATTTTCAGTGTTTTTTTAATTATTAAACTTAAATGTTAGAGAAATTTTAGATATACAAAAAACTGAAGAGAAAGTATGGAGAGTTACTTTATCTGTTCCCCCTCAGTTTCCTCTACTACTGACATTTTGTGTTAATGTAGCACATTTGTTAAAACTGGTGAACTAATATTGATATAATCATGAACTAAAGTCCATAGTTCTGAATTTGGGTTCATTCTTTGTGTCCTACAGTTATATGAGTTTTAACAAGTGTATGCCATGTGCTCATCATTACAGTATACAGAATATTTTACCGCCCTACATATACTCTGTGTTCTACCTATCCCTCCCTCTCTCCTGAACCCCTAGCAACCACTGATCTTTTTACTGTCTCTTTACTGTTGCTTTTTCCAGAATGTCATACAGTTGAAATCTTACAGTATGTAGCCTTTTCAGACTGGCTTCTTTCACTTAGTAATGTGTATTTAAGTATCTTCCATGTATTTTCAAGGTTTTATAGCTCATTTCTTTTTATTGACGAATAATAGTCCATTGGCCAGATGTACCACAGTCTTTTATTCCCATTTACTATAGAAGGACATTGTGGTTGCTTCCAAGTTTTGGCAATTATGAATGAAGCTGCTATAAACATTCATGTGTAGGTTTTTGTGCAGATAATGTTTTCAACTCATTTGGGTAAATACTAAGGCACACAATTGCTGGATCACATGGTTAGACTATGTTTAGCTTTGTAGGAAACTGCCAAACTGTCTTCCAACGTGGCTGCACCATTTTGCATTCCCACCAGCAACGAGTGAGTGTTCTTGTCGCTCCATATTATCATCAGCAATTGTTGTCAGTGTTTTGGAATTTAGTTGCTCTAATAGATCTGTAGTGGCATTTCATTGTTATTTTACTTTGCAATTCCCTAATGACATATGAGTTCAATATCTTTTCATATACTTATTTGCTATTCATATATTATATAGTCTATGCCCAGGTGTCTCTTCAGATCTTTTGCCTGTTTTTAACTGAGTTACTTATTTTCTTATTTTAGAATTTTAAGAGTTCTTAGAATATTTTGGGCACAAATTCTTTATCATATATATGTCTTTGCAAACATTTTCTCCCAGTCTATCTTGTGTTTCCATTCTCTTAACAGTGCCTTTCTCAAAGCAAGCGTTTTTTATTTTAATGAAATCCAATTTATCATTTTTTTTTTCTTTCATGGATTGTGCTTTTGGTATGAAATCTAAAAACTCATCATCAAGAATAAGGTCACCTAGATTTACTCCTATTTTATCTTCTAGAAGTTTTATAGTTTTGCATTTTACATTTAGGTGTGTGATCCATATTGGTATAAAGTCTGGGTCAAGATTCATTTTTGTATTTGTGGATATCCAGTTGCCCAGCACCATTTATTGAAAAGAGTTTTCTTTTTCCAATGAGTTGCCTTTGCTCCTTTGTCGAAGATCATTCGACTATATTTGTGGATCTATTTCTGGGCTTTCTATTCTTTTCCATTGATCTATTTGTGTATTCTTTCATCAATACCAAACTCTCTTGATTACAATAACTTTATAGTAATTCTTGCCATTGTGTAGTGACAGTCCTTTAGTTGTATTCCTCTTCTTCAGTATTGCTTGATTATTCTGGGTCTTTTGCCTTTTCATATAAACTTTAGAATTAGTTTGTTGAGATTCACAGAAATCTTGGTGGGATTTTGATTGTGCTGTGTGTGCTTAGTCTCTCAATGTGTCCGACTCTTTGCAATCCATGGACTGTAGCTTGCCAGGCTCCTCTGTCCATGGGGATTCTCCAGGCAAGAATACTGGAATGGGTTGCCATGCCCTCCTCCAGGAAATCTTCCCAACCCAGAGATTGAACCCAGGTCTCCCACATTGCAGGCGGATTCTTTACTGTCTGAAGGGAAGTTCAGTAGTTTTAATTGGAATTGTGCCAAATCTGTAGATCAAGTTGGCAAGAACAGAATCTAATAGTATTATATCTTCATATCCAGCAATATGAAACATCTCTCCATTTATTTAGATATTCTTGATTTCTTTCATCAAAGTTTTGTAGTTTCCTCACATAGATCTCACATATATATATTTTTAAAGTTATATGTATTTCATCTTTTGGTACTAATTTAAATAGTGCTGTTTTTAATTTCAAATTTCAGTTGTTCATTGCTGGTATATAAGAAAGTAACTGACTTCTGTTTATTAACTTTTTATTTTGGCTCATTTTATTTTAGCCTAGAGTGAATGTGTAGTGGTAGCTCACTGTGGTTTAATTTGCAGAACTCTGTGACTCATGATGGGCTTCCCAGGTAGTGCTAGTGGTAAAGAATCTGTCTCCCAATGCAGGAGATGTAATAGACGTGGGTTCAATTCCTATGTTGGGGAGATCCCCTGAAAGAGAGCGTGGCAACCCACTCTAGTATTGTTGCCTGGAGAATCCCATGGACAGAGGAGATTGGAGGGCTACAGTCGTTAGGGTTGCAAAGAGTTGGACACAACTGAGCGACAGCACAGCGCATGACTATAATACTGAACATGTTCATATTCTTATTGGCCATCTCTGTGTGTTCTTTGGAGAAATGTCCATGAAAATCGGGATGTTTGTACTCCTATTATTGAGTTGTATATATACACATACAAAATTGTATGTGTATATATATATATAATTCTTTTAAAATATGTTTTGAAAATATTTTCTCCCATTATGTGACCTTTTAAATTTTTCTATGTAGGCTTTCTATATGACTTTGATTTTTTGTATTCTGAGAAGTTTTTGCCTTAGCTAGATTCCTAATGAGCCTTTCACTTGTTTTCTTCCAGAATTTTATCATTTCAGATCTTTGATTTATGTCTTTGATACATGTTTAGATGACTTTTGTCTTTGGAGCAAGGATAAAGTTTGTTTTTGTAGTTTTCAGTATATAGGTTTGAATATATTTTATTAACTTTGTTCTAAGTATTATATTTTTATCATATATAAATGATATAGCATTTAAAATTTTTTTAGTTATTGTGTTGGTTTCAGATACACAGCTTCAAATTCTTTTCTATTATAGGCCTTATTACAAGATACTAAATATAGTTCCATGTGCTGTATAGTAAATCTTTGGTGTTTATCCTTTTATACATTGTGATGTGTATCTGTTAATCCCATATGCCTAATTTATCCCCCTCTCCCCTTTCCCCTTTGGTAGCCATAAGTTTGTTTTCTATGCCTGTGAGTCTGTTTATGTTTTGTAAATAACTTCTTTAGTATCATAGTTTAGATTCTACATGTAAGTGATATAATATGATATTTGTCTTTCTATATCTGACTTATTTCACTTAGCATGATAATCTCTAGATTCATCCATGTTGCTGCAAATGGCATTATTTCATTCTTTTTTATGGCTGAGTAGCATTCCAATGTGTCCATATACTACATATTCTTTATCCATTCGTTTATTGATGGAAATTTAGGTTGCTTCCATGTCTTGGCTATTGTAAATATTGCTGCTGTGAACACTGGGGTGAATGCATCATTTTGAACTAGAGTTTTCTCTAGATATATGCTAAGGAGTGGGATTGTGGAATCTAATGGTAGCTCTGTTTTCAGTTTTTAGGGACACTCCATACTGTTTTCCATAGTGGCTGTACCACTTTACATTCCCACCAACAGTGTAGGAAGGTCCCTTTTCTCTACACCCTCTGCAGCTTTTATTCTTTGCAGACTTTTGATGATGGCCCCATATTCTCACCCATGTCAGGTGATACCTCATTGTAGTTTTGATTTGCATTTCTCTAATAAGAAGCAATGTGGAAAATCTTTTCATATGACTATCAGCCATCTGTATATCTTCTCTGGAGAAAGGTCTATTTAGGTTTCCTGCCCAGTTTTTGATTGGGTTGTTTGTTGTGTTTGTTTGTTTGATATTGAGTTGTATGTGCTATTGTATATTTTAGAAATTAAGCCCTTGTTGGTCTCATCATTTGCAAATATTTTCTCCCAGTCCATAGATTGTTTTTTTGTTTTCTCTCTGGTTTATTTTGCTCTGCAAAAGCTTATAAATTTGGTTAGCTCCCATTTGTTTATTTTTGCTTTTATTTCTTTTGCCTTGGGAAACTGACCTAAGAA
This sequence comes from Capricornis sumatraensis, assembly GCF_032405125.1. Classification (NCBI taxonomy): domain Eukaryota; kingdom Metazoa; phylum Chordata; class Mammalia; order Artiodactyla; family Bovidae; genus Capricornis; species Capricornis sumatraensis. The sequence continues at coordinate 59,353,329 of NC_091092.1, read as the reverse complement.
AATATTGCTATGATTTATGTCCAAGAATGTTTTGCCTATGTCTTCTTCAAGAAGTTTTATGGTGTTATGTCTTATATGTAAATTTTTAAGCCATTTTGAGTTTATTTCTGTGTGTAGTCTGACAGCGTTCTAACTTCATTGATTTATATGTGGCTGTCCAGCTTTCCCAATATCACTTACTGAAGAGACTGTCTTTTCTCCATTTTATATTCTTGCCTCCTTTGTTGAAGATTGACCATAGGTATTTGGGTTTATTTCTGGGATTTCTATTCTGCTCCATTAATCTGTATGTCTATTTTTGCACCAGTACCATGCTACAGTATTGTCTAAAGTCTGGGAGGTTTATGCCTCCCACTTTGTTCTTTTTCCTCAGAATTATTTTGACGATTCTGGGTATTTTGTGTTTCCATATAAATTTTATAATTATTTGTTCTAACTCTGTGAAAAATGTCATGGGTAATTTGATAAGGATAATATTAAATCTATAGATTGCTTTGGGTAGTATGGCCATTTTAACAACATTAGTTCTCCCAAACCAAGATCATAGGATATCTTTTCATGTTTTTTTGTATCATCTTCAATTTCCTTTCTGTGTTTTGTAGTTCTCAGCATATAGGTCTTTCACATCCTTGGTTAGATTCCTCCCTAGGTATTTTTTTTTTTTTTGACATGATTTTAAATAGGATCATTAGCTTTAATTTTCTCTTTCTGATTTCATTGTTAGTGTAAATAAATCCAACAGATTTATGTATATCAATCTTGTATCCTGCTAACTTACTGAATTAATTTATTAGTTCTAATAGCTTTTGTGTGGAGTCTTTCAGGTTTTCTGGACTTCCTTGGTGGCTCAGACAGTAAAGAATCTGCCTGCAATGCAGGAGACCCAGGTTCAATCCCTGGGTCAGGAAGATCCCCTGGAGAGGAAAATGGTTACCCACTCCAGTATACTTGCCTGGAGAATTCCATGGACAGAGGAGCCTAGCAGGCTACAATCCATGGGGTCACAAAGAGTCAGTGTATAAGATATCATGTCATCTGTGTACAAAGACAATTTTACCTCTTCTCTTTCAATTTTCTTACTATTTATTTCTTTTTCTTATTTGATTGCTGTGGCTGACTTCCAATACTATGTTGAAAAGAAGTGATAAGAGTGGGCATCCTTATCTTATTCCAGACTTTAGCAGGTAGGCTTTCAGCTTTTCACTATTATACTGACTGTGGGTTTGTCATAAATGACTTTTATTATGTTGAGATGTTTCCTATATACTCATTTTGGTGAGATTTTTAATCATGAATGAATGCTGAATTTTGCCAAATGCTTTTTCTGCATTTATTGAGATAATTATGTGGTTTTTGTCTTTTCTTTTGTTAATGTGTATATCACATAGATTGATTTGGCTATGTTGAACCATTCTTATGACCCTGAAATGAATCCAACTTGATCATGGTATGTGATACTTTTTATGTATTGTTTGATTCAATTTGCTAGTATTTTGCTGACAATTTTTGTATCTATGTTCATCAAAGGTATTGGCCTGTAAAATTTTTTTTGGTAGTGTCTAGTTTTGGTGTCAGGGTGATGGTGGCTTCATAGAATGTCTTTGGGAGTGTCCCTTCCTCTTCGATCTTTTGGAAGAGTTTGAGAAGATTTGGAATGAGTTCTTCTTTGTATGTTTGGTAGAATTCCCCATGAGGCCATCTGATCCTTTTGTTTGCAGGGAGTTGTTATTTATTTATTATTTTTGTTTTAACAAACTCTATTTCACCTCCAGTGATAGATCTGTTTAAATTATCTGTTTCTTCTTGATTCAGCTTTGGCAGGCTGTATGTTTGTAGAAACTTGTCCATTTATTCTAGGCTGCCTATTTTGTTGTCATGTAATTATTCCTAGTTATTTCTTAAGATTACTTTTTTGAATTTTTGTGGTATTGGTTTTATTTTCTCCACTTGAATTTCTTAATTTATTTATTTGTGTGCTCTCTCTTTTCTTCTTGGTGAGCTTGGCCAGAGGTTTGCTGATCTTATTTAACCTTGCAAGGAACCAGCTCTTGACTCAACTGATTTTTTTCCTATTGTTTTAATTTTTAAAAATGTTTATTGGCGCATACTTGCTTTAAAATATTGTGTTAGTTTCTGCTGTACAGCAAAATGAATCAGTTATATGTATCCATATATCCCCTCTTTTGTAGATTTCCTTCCCATTTAGGTCAACACAGAGCACTAAATACAGTTCCCTGTGCTATACAATAGGTTCTCATTAGTTATCTATTTTATAAACTCACTAAGTCATGTCTGACCCCATGAATTTCAGCACACCAGGTTTCTATGTTCTTCACTGTCTCACAAGTTTGTTTAAAGTCATGTCCATTGAGACAGTGATACCATCCAACCATCTCATCCTCCGTCATCCCCTTCTCCTTTTGCCCTCAATCTTTCCCAGCATCAGAGTCTTTTCCAGTGAGTTAGCTCTTCGGATCAGGTGGCCAAAGTATTGGAGCTTCAGCATCAGTCCTTCTAATGAATGATCAAGATTGATTTACTTTAGGATTGACTGGCTTATACATAGTAATGTATACATGTCAATCCTGGTCTACTAATTCATCCCCCCTCCTTGGTATCCATACATCTTTGCATCTCTGCCTCTGTTTCTGCTTTGAAAGCAAGTTCATCTAGATTCCATATACAAGTGATATTATATTAGATTTTCTATTTCTGACTTACTTTACTCTCTATGACACTCTCCAGGTCTATCTGTGCCTCAGCAAATAGCACGATTTTGTTCCTTTTTAATGGCTGAGTAATATTCCATTGTATGTATGTACCACATCTTCTTTATCCATTCCTCTGTTGATAGGCATTTAGGTTGCTTTTATGTCCTAGATATTGTAAATATGTAGCAATGAATATTGGGGTATATGAATCTTTTTGAATTATGGTTTTCTCTGGGTATATGCCCAAGAGGGGTATTGCTGGGTCATATAGTAGTCCTGTTTTTAATTTTTTGAGGAACCTCCATACTGTTCTTCATAGTGGCTCTACCAATTTACATTCCCACCAACATTGTAGGAGGGTTCGTTTTTCTCCACATCCTCTCCAACATTTATTGTTTATAGATTTTTTTTTTTTGATGATGACCGTTCTGATTGGTGTGAGATGATACATCATTGCAGTTTTGATTTCTCTAATAATTTGTGATGCTGAGCATCTTTTCATGTGTTTCTTCTTTGGAGAAATGTCTATTTAGGTCTTTCACTCATTTTTTCATTCGTGGTTTTTTTTTTGGTGTTGAGTTTCGTAAGCTGTTTGTATGTTTTAGATATTAATATTTTTTTTTAAAAATTTCTATTTTATTTATTTCCTCTCTAATCTTTATTATTCCCTTCCTTCTGCTGACTTGAGGTTTTATTTGTTCTTTTTCTAATTCTTTTAAGTGGTAGATTAGGTTGTTATTTGAAGTTTTTCTCATTTTTTGAGGAAGGCCTGTATCACTATGAACTTCCCTTTAAGGACCTCTTTTGCTGCATCCCATAAATTTCATATGCTTGTGTTTTTAATGTTGTTTGTCTCAAGGTATCTTTTTTTTTACATTTCCTCCTTGATTTCATCATTGACCTGTTGGGTTTTTAGTAGCATGTTGTTTGGTCTCCATGTAATTGTATATTTTTTTTCTCATTTTTCTTTCTGTGGTTGATTTCTAATTTCAGTCCACTGTAGTCAGAGAGTTGTTTGAAATAAGTTCCATTCTCTTAAATTTGTTAAGGCTTGTTTTGTTCCCTAGTATATATCAGTAGGGTGTTAAAATCTACTATTATTGTGTTCCTATCAATTTCTCCTCTTATGTCTGTTAGTATTCGTTTTATGTATTTGGGTGCTCCTATATTGGGAGAATATATCTTAATGATTATAATATCCTCTTCTTGTATTGATCCTTTTATCATCATGTAGTGCATTTCTTTGTCTTTATGGGGTTTGTTTTAAAGTCTATTTTGTCTGATATGAGTATTGCTATCTCCACTTTCATGTCATTTCCATTTACTTGAAATAATCTTATTCCATTCCCTCACTTTAAATCTATGCCTTTATTTTTCCCCAAAGTGTCTCTTTTAGGCAACATACTGTAGGTTCGTTTTTTTGTTTTTGTTTTTTAATTATTATCTAGTCTGCCACTGTTTGTCTTTTGATTGGATCATTTAGTCCATTGACATTTAAAGTAATTACTTTAAATGATATGTATGTATTTATGACTATTTTAAACCTTGTTTTCCAGTTGAATTTGTATTTCTTCTTCGTTCCTTTCTTCTTTTTATTTTTCCTTTTATGGTTTGATGACTCTTTTTTTTGTATTTTACTTGAGTTCTTTTCTTACTGATTTTTGTGAGTCTATTATATGTGTTTGATTTGTGGTTACCCTGGTTATCAAGTATGTTAACCCATAACTATATCTACTTGCTTTAGACTGATAGTCATATAAGCTTAAACACATTCTCAAAAATATACATTTTCTTATTCTCCTCCCCAACATTTTGTGATTTTGATGTCCTGTTTGAAATCTTTATGTTTATCCTTTTGCTGATAATTGTAATTATAATTTCTTTCACAATTTTTTGATTTTTTAAGCCTATGTGCTGAAACTCTAATACTTTGGCCACCTCATGTGAAGAGTTGACTCATTGGAAAAGACTCTGATGCTTGGAGGGATTGGGGGCAGGAGGAGCAGGGGACGACAGAGGATGAGATGGCTAGATGGCATCGCTGACTCAATGGACATGAGTTTGAGTAAACTCCGTGAGTTGGTGATGGACAGGGAGGCCTGGGGTGCTTCAATTCATGGGGTTGCAAAGAGTTGGACACAACTGGGCGACTGAACTGAACTGGCTTATTTAAGTAATCTTCAATCCTTTTATATATTTGCCTTTCCTGTTGTGATAGTCCTTTTCCTATAGAGTCATACTTTTCTATTTTGAAAAGACCTTTCAATATTTCTTTTAGGAAAGGTTTAGTATTGCTGTATTGTTTTAGTTTTTTGCTTGTCTGAGAAATTCTTTCTCCTTTTCTAAATGATAATCATGCTGGGCAATGTATCCTAGGTTGCAGGTTTTTCCATTTCAGGACTTTGAATATATTTTGCTACTCCCTTCTGACCTGCAAAGTTTCTGCAGAGGAATCAGCTTGTAACCCTATGTTGTTGTCATTGTTTAGTCACTAAATCATGTCCGACTCTTGCAATCCCATGAAATGTGGGCCACCTGGCTCCTCTGTCCATGGGATTTTCCAGGCAAGAATACTGATGTGGGTTGCCATTTCCTTCTCTATGGGATCTCCCTGACCCAGGGGTCGAACCTGTATCTCTGGTGTTGGCAGGTGAATTCTTATCACTGAGCCACCAGGAAAGTACTAACAACCTTATGGGGATCCCCTTTTAACTGATTGTCTGTTTTTCTTTCACTGCCTTTAGAGTCCTCTCTTTATCTTGAACTTTGCCACTTTAATTTTGATATATCTCAGGGTGGGTTTGTTTGGGTTCATCTTGCTGGGGACCCTTTGTACTTCCTATTCCTAGATATCTATTTCCTTTTTTAGGTTTGGGAAGTTTGCAGCCATAATTCCTTCAAATACATTTTTGATTCCATTTTCTCTTTCTTTACCTTCTGGTATCAGTGCTAGTCACTCATCCTGCTTGGCAGCAAGTCAGCCCATGTACATTTTCTAGGCAAATTCCAGGCCCCTGCACCTCCCTATACCTGGCTAATCTACTAGACAGTGAAGGAGGTTCCCAAGGTGAGCTAATCTTTCTTTCCTCATTCTTGGCTTTTTCTTAGGGGTGCAGGTCTCATCTTCATTTTCTTCATTTCTTTTTTTTTTCTCCTTTAGTCCTGCCCAGTTATGTGAGGTTCTTTCTTGCAGCTTTAGTTGCATGAGCTCTTCTGCCCACTTTCAGTTGGTATTCTGTGAGAACTGTTCCACATTTAGATGTATTTTTGATGTACTTGTAGGGGGAGATGAACTCTATGTTCTTCTACTCTGCCATCTTGAACTCCTCCCTGACAATTTTTCAACATTTATTGTTAGTATACATAAATACAGTTAATTTTTATATATTGAGCTTGTATTGTATGACCTTAAAAGACTCAATTATTCTAGTAGCTTTTTTTTTTTTAATAAAAAAAGAGTTTTGGGATTTTCTATGTAGATGATTATGTTATCTAGGAATAATGACAGTTTTATTTCCTCTTTTCTAATTTGTATATTTTTTCATATTTTGTTTTGTTTTTGCTGTATTTGAACTGGATAGGACCTCTAGTAGAATGTTGAATTGAAATGGTCAGAGCAGAGCTTCTTGCCTTTCTCCTGATTTTATTGGGAGAAATATTCAGCCATTTACCATTCACTATGAAGTCAGTTTTAGATTTTTCTTACATGCCATTTATAAATTTGAGAGAATTCTTTTCTATCAATAGTTTGCTGATGGATTTATGATGAATATACGCTGGATTTTTTCAAATACCTCTTCTGTATTGATTGAAGTAATCATTTAAAGTTTGTTGATATGGTGAAAAGTGAAAGTGGTAGTCACTTCAGTTGTATCCAACTCTTTGCAACCCCATGGACTGTAGCCTGCCAGTCTCCTCTGTCCATGGACTTCTCCAGGCAAGAATACTGGAGTGGGTTGCCATTCCCTTCTCCAGGGGATTTTCCCAACCCAGGGATCAAATCCAGATCTCCTGTATTGCAGGTGGATTCTTTACATTCTGAGCTACCAGGGAAGCTCTGAAAGCTATACCTGCTGCTGCTGCTGCTAAGTTGCTTCAGTCGTGTCTGACTCTGTGCGACCCCATAGACAGCAGCCCACCAGGCTCCACCGTCCCTGGGATTCTCCAGGCAAGAACACTGGAGAGTGGGTTGCCATTTCCTTCTCCAATGCATGAAAGTGAGAAGTGAAACTGAAGTCGCTCTGTCGTGTCTGACTCTTAGCGACCCCATGGACTGCAGCCTACCAGGCTCCTCCATCCATGGATTTTCCAGGAAAGAGTACTGGAGTGGGGTGCCATTGCCTTCTCCGAAGCTGTACCTACTCTTCTATTATTTTTAATCTATTGGCATAATGTTTTCCCCCTACTGCTCTAGTAATATTTTTATTTTCTTTTGTCTATACTTTTGCCTCCTTGTTCATTCTTAATATTGTTGACTGGTGCCAGTTCTCTTATTGCTGCTGTTGCTGTTTAGTCTCTAAACGATGACGAACTCTTTGTGACTCCATGGACCATAGCCTATCAGGCTCCTCTGTCCATGGGATTTCCCAGGTAAGAATACTAGAGTGTGTTACCATTTCCTTCTCCAGGGGATGTTCCCAACTGAGGAATTGAACCCAAGTCTCCTGCATAGCAAGTAGATTCTTTACTGTCTGGGCCACCAGGGAAGCCCCAAGTGTTAGTTTTCTATTGCTGAATTATAAATTACCAAATACTTAATGGGTCAAAACAACGCAAATTTATCTTCTTACAATTCTGAAGATTTTCCTGGGCTAAAATTAAGGTGTTTGCAAGGCTGTGTTCCTTTCTGGAGAGTCTGGGGGAGTATTGATTTCCTTGCATTTTCCAGCCCCTGGAGGCCACTACATTCCTTGGTTCATGGCCCCTTCCTTCTTCTTAAAGTCAGCAATGTCTTTTTTACATCGCATTACTCTGACCCTGACTCTTCTGCCTCCTGCTTCTACTTTTAAGAACCTTTGTGATTATATTGGGCCCATCCAGATAGTCGGAACAATCTACCTATTTTAGTTCAGTTCAGTTCAGTCGCTCAGTCGTGTCCGACTCTTTGCGACCCCATGAATTGCAGCACGCCAGGCCTCCCTGTCCATCACCAACTCCCGGAGTTCACTCAGACTCATGTCCATCGAGTCAGTGATGCCAGACCGCTAACTAGCAACCTTAATTCCATCTGCTACCTTAATCCCACTTTGCCATGTAACCTAACACAGGCACAGGATGCACACATTTTTGTTTTGTTTTCCTTGGAATTATTATATTTTAAAAATATGCTTATTTTCCATGTTATCACCACCAATCTAAGTTCACACTGTCAGTTGTCTACATTTCTTCTCAGTAATTCAGACATATATGATATGGGCATGCTAAGTCACTTCAGCTGTGTCCAACTCTTAGTGACCCTATGGATGGTAGCCTGCCAGACTCTTCTGTCCATGGGATTCTCAAGGCAAGAATACTGGAGTGGGTTGCCATGCCCTTCTCTAGGGGATCTTCCCCACCCAGGGATCAAACCCACATCTCTTATGTCTCCTGCATTGGCAGGTGGGTTCTTTACCACTAGCACTACTTTATTTTTATTATCATCTTTAAATTGCTCCTTGACTTTTCTGTCCTACTACAGTCTAACTGGTTTCTCACTTGGCTTTGTTCACAACTGTCACCCTGGAATAATTTATTTCCCTCAGAAGGTCGTTCTACTCCCTTGTAGCTTCCAAAATCGCTGTTAAGAAGTATGAATCCATCCTGTTTGTGAACATTTATACTTTGTATCTCTTTCTCATATTCTTTCATCTCTAGTGTTCTGATGATGCTGTGTTTTCTTGTGGATCTATTTTCATCCACTGTACTGAGAGCTCCATTTGCTCTTCCCTTCAGAGATTTTTTTTTTGGATTATTGTATTGGTGAAGTACTTCCTGCCACCCGCCACCCCCCCCCCCATCTCTATCGATGTCTCTCCTTCCCTCCTACAATTTAAATGTTGGCTTTCCAAAGCTGGTTTTTTATAATTTCTTAACATTTTTTTGTCTTCTATCTTCTTGTCTATGTCTATATTTCAGAGGATATCTTCAACATTATCAACGAGTCCCTCTATTGAGTGTTTTATTTCCTCTATCGTGATTTTAATTTCTAATGTTTTTAAAAACTATTCTTTGAATTTTCTTTTCTTACAGAAACTTGCTCTTTCTTTTTCCTGAATGCAAAATTTTATCTGCTATCTCCAGTGATATTAATGACATAATTTTTGTGCCTTTTATCTTTAGAGTCTTTTCTCTTGAAATTTATTTTCATTTTTAAAAAGCTTTCTATTTTGTATTGAGATATAGTTGATTAACAGTATTGTGACAGTTTCAGGTGGGCAGCAGAGGGTTTCAGCCATACATAAATATGTATCCATTCTCTCCCAAATTCCTCTCCCATCAAGCCCACCACATAACATTTAGCAGAGTTTCTTGTGCTATACAATAGGCCCTTCTTGGTTGAAATAAATATTTTAAAATATTTGTTTTGTTGTTTATATTTTATGTCAGAGGCTTTCTTCATGGGTCTTCTGCTCCTTGACTGTTTCCTTCTATTTGAAAACTGGGAATGCTAAGTGAGGAGGTTTAGTATCTGCTGAGGTAGTTTTGTTGAGAATTATGATGTCAAAGTTTTTTGGTCTTTTCTCTTGTATTGAGAAGATTAAACAGAAATTTATATTCTAAATGTCTTCCTTCAGTTCAGTTCAGTTGCTCAATCGTGTATGACTCTTTGCAACCCCGTGGACTGCAGCATGCCAGGCTTCCTGTCCATCGCCAGCTCAAAGAACCTACTCAAACTCATGTCCATCACGTCAGTGATGCCATCCAACCATCTCATCCTTTGTCATCCCCTTCTCCTCCTGCCTTCAATCTTTCCCAGCATCAGAGTCTTTTCGAATGAGTCAGTTCTTTGCATCAGGTGGCCAAAGTATTGGAGTTTCAGCTTCAACATCAGTCCTTCCAATGAATATTCAGGACCGATCTCCTTTAGGATTGACTAGTTGGATCTCCTTACAGTCCAAGGGATTTTCAAGAGTCTTCTCCAACACCACAGTTCAAAAACATCAATTCTTCGGCACCCAGCTTTCTTTGTAGTCCAACTCTCACATCCACACATGACTATTGGAAAACCCATAGCTTTGACTAGACAGACCTTTGTTGGTAAAGTAATGTCTCTGCTTTTTAATATGCTGTCTAGGTTGGTCGTAACTTTTCTTCCAAGGAGCAAGCGTCTTTTAATTTCATGGCTGCAGTCAACATCTTCCTTGGAAGATGCAAATCTAATTTCTTATATTCTGGATAGCAAATAAGGTTGAAGGTGTCTTGTGAAATGTTTTTTTGTCATATCTGCCTGTATCTTTGTCCTTGTTGGTTTGTGAATTAAAATTAATCCTTTTACTCCCACTGTTAAGGCCTCAAAACAAAGCAAGAGCAAGTGCTTATGTTTGGCTATTTTAATTGGAAGAACTCTTAGTATTAAAAAAAATATTATGGTTTATAATTTCTTGCATATTTCTATATAGTTATTTCTTAATAGTTATTTATTTCCTTTCGAAGTCAGTAGGTGGTCAACTCTTTTAGTTTAGTATGCATGCAAGTGGCTTTATTGTGCCACCACTATTATACAATGGTTTAAATTTGTATAAGATTTTATTTCTTTACTTATTTATTTGCAATCATCATTGTTCTATACTCAACACTTTCTACCTCTGGAATCATGCCATTAGTCTTGGCTGGAGTTTCTAAATCTGTTCTCTAGGTCTTTTAACTTCGCTTTTATTGTATCAATTTCTTTTGTCTCTTGGTGTTTCCGTCTGAGTCTGTTTCTCAAATTTTTTCTTTGGCCATACCCAATCGAGAGCTTACACTATCTTTTGAGCTTTTATTTCAGAGTTTACAGCCTTGATTTATAAGATTTCTATTTTTTTTAACATCTACCATTTTTGATTCACAACTTTTTAATAAACTCTTGTTCTTGCTTTTTATAACCTTAATCCTTCAGTTCTTTGTGGATGCTAGGCATTTATTTTCAAGTCCTTTTTCAAATTACATTTTTTCTCTGAGACTGTAACCTCATATTTGTTGAATTTGTTTACTTTATTTTCAAGATTGCTTTTGTAGTCTTCGAATTTTACTTTGTTACAAATTTACCATAAATAGGGAAAATCATAGTTATTCTGTCTGCTTTTCTTATCCCTTTTAATTCTTGCTGGATTGTGTTTTATTTGCTCAATCCCCAGTTCAGGACCAGTTCTTATGTTGGCAGCTTGAGCTATTTATTGTTCCATGAGAATATCAAAGGTCTAATTTTCAAGCCAGTGGGTGGTGTAATGCAAGTCTTGGTTTGATAGCTATTTCTACTACTTCCTACCACTTTGACAATACCCTAGTTGCCAAGCTGAGCTGCTACAGTCATCATAGCATATTAAAAGTCACTATGCATAAACAGGAAATCCCTGCTTCACCTCATGATTTCCTGTCATGACCTAACTTCACTATACTGCCACACATTCAATACTGTTGGTTTATGTTACCCCCATAGGAGTTGAACTCCTAGATGCCTCTGTGTGTTTCCTAGTAGGTAAGTGACTTTAGTCTCCTCTGTTGCTAAGTTTCTTTTTTTGTTATTTCAGCTCTATGAACATGTTCCTCTTTTCTCTTATTAACTATTTTAAGCGATTATGGCTATATTTTTATTTTAAAAGTATGTTTTGTGATTTAGCTGTCATTACTATATTTTATGTTTGGAGCTTAGGCAGGATGTTTTTCCCATGTGAACCTACAGTGCTAACTTGACATGATGATCCCTTGGAATTTTTAGATGGCTTGTTGTTCAGTCGTGGCAAAGTTTTTGTGACCTCATGGACTGCAGCATTCCAGGTGTCACTATCTTCCCTTCACTATTTCCTGGAGTTTGCTCATATTTATTTCCATTTAGATGTCTGCTAATGTTTTTTTTTCCCCCCAAAAAAAGTGACTACTCACTGTTTGAGACCATGGTTATAAAGAGTTTTTACTGATTAGTTTTCCATCCTTAATCTGTAATCATAGGTTCTAACATTAATATATCAGTATATGGGTATCACTTTCACTTGTAAAGCAATGGAGGCATGGACCCACTCAGGATGGGTGAGGCAAGCAGATATTTTTGACTGTGAAGGCAGGAACATTGGACTTGCCTAAAACTGGGGCCCCAGACTGATAGTAAAGAAATTTCTGTAGGACAGATGGGCAGCAATGGTTACCTCAGCAGGAGAGAATTTTTGTGAAGCTAGGTGGAAGAGACACTAGGAATATGAGAAAAGTCAGTCACCAGGTTCATGTTGGGAGAATGGCAATCCTTGTCTTATTCCTGATCTTAGAGGAAATGCCTTCAGTTTTTCACCATTGTATATGATGCCAAGAAAATGCACTGGTCATACCAAACACCCTCTTCCAACAACACAAGAGAAGACTCTACACATGGACATCACCAGATGGTCAACACCAAAATCAGATTGATTATATTCTTTGCAGCCAAAGATGGAGAAGTCTATACAGTCAGCAAAAACAAGACCAGGAGCTGACTGTGGCTCAGATCATGAACTTCTTATTACCAAATTCAGACTTAAATTGAAGAAAGTAGGGAAAACCGCTAGACCATTCAGGTATGACTTAAATCAAATCCCTTATGATTATACAGTGGAAGTGAGAAATAGATTTAAAGGCCTAGATCTGATAGATAGAGTGCCTGATGAACTATGGAATGAAGTTCATGACATTGTGCAGGAGACAGGGATCAAGACCATCCCCATGGAAAAGAAATGCAAAAAAGCAAAATGGCTGTCTGGGGAGGCCTTACAAATAGCTGTGAAGAGAAGAGAGGCGAAAAGCAAAGGAGAAAAGGAAAGATATAGGCATCTAAATGCAGAGTTCCAGAGAATAGCAAGAAGAGATAAGAAAGCCTTCTTGAGTGATCAATGCAAAGAAATAGAGGAAAACAACAGAATGGGAAAGACTAGAGATCTCTTCAAGATAATTAGAGATACCAAGGGAACGTTTCATGCAAAGATGGGCTCGATAAAGGACAGAAATAGTATGGACCTTACAGAAGCAGAAGATATTAAGAAGAGGTGGCAAGAATACACGGAAGAACTGTACAAAAAAGATCTTCACGACTCAGATAGTCATGATGATGTGATCTCTAATCTAGAACCAGACATCTTGGAATGTGAAGTCAAGTGGGCCTTAGAAAGCATCACTACAAACAAAGCTAGTGGAGGTGATGGAATTCCAATTGAGCTGTTTCAAATCCTGAAAGATGATGCTGTGAAAGTGCTGCACTCAATATGCCAGCAAGTTTGGAAAACTCAGCAGTGGCCACAGGATGGGAAAATGTCAGTTTTTATTCCAATCCCAAAGAAAGGCAATGCCAAAGAATGCTCAAACTACCACACAATTGCACTCATCTCACATGCTAGTAAAGTAATGCTCAAAATTCTCCAAGCCAGGCTTCAGCAATACGTGAACCATGAACTCCCTGATGTTCAAGCTGATTTTAGAAAAGGCAGAGGCACCAGAGATCAAATTGCCAACATCCGTTGGATCATGGAAAAAGCAAGAGAGTTCCAGAAAAACATCTATTTCTGCTTCGTTGACTATGCCAAAGCCTTTGACTGTGTGGATCACAATAAACTGTGAAAAATTCTTCAAGAGATGGGAATACCAGACCACCTGACCTGCCTCTTGAGAAATCTGTATGCAGGTCAGGAAGCAACAGTTAGAACTGGACATGGAACAACAGACTGGTTCCAAATAGGAAAAGGAGTACATCAAGGCCGTATATTGTCACCCTGCTTATTTAACTGACATGTAGAGTACATCATGAGAAACGCTGGACTGGAAGAAACACAAGCTGGAATCAAGATTGCCGGGAGAAATATCAATAACCTCAGATATGCAGATGACACCACCCTTATGGCAGAAAGTGAAGAGGAACTAAAAAGCCTCTTGATGAAAGTGAAAGAGGAGAGCGAAAAAGTTGGCCTAAAGCTCAACATTCAGAAAACGAAGATCATTGCATCCGGTCCCATCACCTCATGGGAAATAGATGGGGAAACAATGGAAACAGTGTCAGACTTTATTTTTGGGGGCTCCAGAATCACTGCAGATGGCGACTGCAGCCATGAAATTAAAAGACCCTTACTCCTTGGAAGAAAAGTTATGACCAACTTAGACAGCATATTCAAAAGCAGAGACGTTACTTTGCCGACTAAGGTCTGTCTAGTCAAGGCTATGGTTTTTCCTGTGGTCATGTATGGATGTGAGAGTTGGACTGTGAAGAAGGCTGAGCACCGAAGAATTGATGCTTTTGAACTGTGGGATTGGAGACTCTTGAGAGTCCCTTGGACTGCAAGGAGATCCAACCAGTCCATTCTGAAGGAGATCAACCCTGGGATTTCTTTGGAAGGGATGATGCTAAAGCTGAAACTCCAGTACTTTGGCCACCTCATGTGAAGAGTTGACTCACTGATGCTGGGAGGGATTGGGGGCAGGAGGAGAAGGGGACGACAGGGGATGAGATGGCTGGATGGCATCACGGACTTGATGGACATGAGTCTGAGTGAACTCCGGGAGATGGTGATGGACAGGGAGGCCTGACGTGCTACGATTCATGGGGTCACAAAGAGTTGGACACGACTGAGCAACTGAACTGAACTATGATGTTTGCTGGTTGGTCATATATGGCCTTTATTATGTTGAGGTATGTTGCTTCTTTGCTGGCTTCATGGAGATTTCTTATCATAAATGGATGTTGAATTTTATCAAAAGCTTTGTCTGTGTCTATTGAGGGCAGTTGGTAAAAAAATCTGCGTGAAATGCAGGAGATCCTGATTCGATTCCTGGGTTGGGAAGATCCCCTGGAGAAGGGAAAGGCTACTTACTCTAGTATTCTAGCCTGGAGAGTTCTGTGGATTGTATAGTCCATGGGGTTGTGAAGAGTCGGACAGGACTGAACAACTTTCACATTGAGGGCAGACTTGCTGCCCCACCCCATACCCACAACTGGCTAGGAGCATATCTAGCAGCCACGGGGTGAGACTGCACTGTAAAAACCCAAAGAACGTCCGAAGTGACACATCAATGTTCATGGACTCATAGGCTCTAGCTGACGCCAATTTCCCACTCGCCCTGACTGATGTCTAGGTGACATCATTTAGCTGAACCAGACCTGGTGAGGCTGCCATGGCAGGGGCCATACCCTGGATGCTTCCATAGCAGCCAAAGGAGCAGCCCTGGCAGCAGGGCTAGAGTGGCCATCTCTAGAGTGAAACAAGGCAGGGACCCATTGGAATCCACCGAGCATCATATCCATGTCTGGAGTGAACAAAGGCGGACCCAGCAGAATCTGCCCAGTATCACTGGCTGTGCACTGCTGCATCTGGAGTGACCCTAGGGGGTCCACTGGCATCTTCTGGGCATTAGCCCTGGTGTGGTGGAGTGTAAGCTACTCTAAAAGTGAAACCAGGTAGTGGATCCATCCACAATCCAGCTGGTCGTCACCTGCCCCCAGCAGGTGGTGGCAGTAGGAACCAGCCAGTGACCTATAGCAGGCCAAAACAACTTCCTGACAAATGGCATTGTGACCTTTTGGACAGAGATTTGAAGGTGGTGCTGGTGTGGATACTGGTGAATTGCTGGTGTCAAATCAGAACATTTAACACCAGCAAATGTGGACATTTGACACCACCAGATTTTGGAGGGTCCCACTGCTAATCCTCAAAAACCCTTAGCAGAATTTGGAATTCTAAAGAAGGTGGCTGCTCCATACCACCCATAGCTTCCGAATAGCTGAAGTGCTCTCTGAGTGGAATGCAGATCCACTAAAAGCTATGAAACTGTACAGTGGTGTCCCTTTGGATGGCTGCCCCAGGAACATTCAGCTTATGCCTCACAGATTGACATGAAGCACAGATCTGTGCAGAGTGTAAATTAGATGGATAACTAGAAACCATGCTTTGAGATGTTTCAGTGGCAGTAGTGGCACCAGTGTTGCTGAATCCAAGCTCTTACTGTTCACCATTACACAAGACAATAAATTGAGAGAAGAGCTGTTAGGGGAAGAAAGAGCTGCCTTATTTCAAAAGCCAGCAAACCAGGAAGATGGTTTACTAGTATCCCAAAGAACCATCCTGTGGGGGGTGGGTGCTTTTTTTTTTTTTTTTTTTTAATAGATCAAAGAGGGAGAGGTGAGGTGGTAAAGTAGGAAAGATGATGAGTTGTTGTAAATATTTCCTAGTTCCAGCTAGACTCCAGAGAGGATATGTTCATTTCTTCTTTTCTGTAGTCATTCACTGGTGTGCCTTGTCAGGATATTTCCTGTGAGCGAAAACAAAGGTATTTTAACTTAACACTCAGGCACGGGAGGCAGAGATGTTGGAGATGAGCCATTATGTATACTTTAAGCTATAGGCAATACCCTTTTAGTGATTAACTTGTAGTGAAAGCAGTAAAGCACAAAGGTTAAAGTAGAAGAAATGGATCCACTACGGAGTCAGACCTGGGGTAGAGGCAGATGCATTGTCGGGAATTCAAAGCAGCAATTTTTTATAGAGGAGTTGGATGCCCAGCTAGACACGTGAAATACAAGAATGGACACCAGTTAGTCAAACCAGCAAATCTGGGTGTGGTCCAGGACCCAGATGTCTCAATGGTGCTCCCTGGTGGGAGGGGCTGACAGACTGGGGCTGTGTGGCCAATGATGGATTTATTTCCTTTATATTTTAAAATAGGGTTTAAAATTCATGTAAAGTCTTCTTTTTCTGTACTTTTCTTAAATTCTGAAACAGACTTGTTTTGTACTGATTTATTTTTGAAGTAAATTTTTCTGGTTGCTGTTGTGGCAAAGGTAGTGTTTTCACCTTTGCCATAATAGAATATGTGCTCAGTTGCTGCAGTCATGTCCAACTCTTTTGTGACCCTATGGACTATAGCCTGCCAGGCTCCTCTGTCTGTGGGATTTCCCAGTCAAGAATGCTGGAGTGGGTTGCCATTTCCGCCTCCAGAGGATCTTCCTGACCCAGGGATTGAAGTGTCTTCTGCTTTGGCTGGCAGATTCTTTACCACCATACAAACCTTGGAGGCCAATAATACGATATAAATGTATTTAATTAAATTAACAATACATTAAAGGATCATACACCATGATCAAGTGGGATTTATCCCAGGGTTGCAAAGAGTTCAGAATAGCTGAAAACGCCCAACATGGAGTCAGAAACAAACACTTGAATGGCACCCAGCAGAGGGCAATATGGAGAACAAGAAAATAAAAGGGAGAAGAGAGTATTGGCTTCAGATTTAAACTGACGGAGACATGGGAGGGATGCCTGAGCTGGGAACAGGACCAGCCCAAATGTTGCTGAGGGTGCAGAGGTGATCGCCCTGGGCATAGATGAAGAGCAGGTGGGTGATGTGCCCATGAACATGTGAACTACACACAGTGCCATTAAGTCCAAGAGGAGAACCCCTTTGCTTGATGTGATCATGCTGCCTGGACTAGTAGCCTGTGAGCCTGAGGGTGAAGAGGCTGATGCAGAATGCCTTGAAACAGACCAGGAGGCCTTCATGAAAAGCCGTCCTGCAGAACGAAAACGGATGATTAAGTGATTAAAACTAGAGTTAAGATTAGAAGAAGCAAAACTAATTTTATTGAAAAAGTTATAACAGAGTAAAATATAAAAGGAAACCAAGAACCAAACAGATATTTCTGCAAAGAACACATGCAGATGGCTAATAAACACATGAAAAGATGCTCAACATCATTCATTATCAGAGAAATGCAAATCAAAACCACAATGAGGTACCATCTCATGCCAGCCAATTGGAATGCCTGCCATCAAAAACTCTAAAAACAATAAAGGCTGGAGAGGATTTGGAGAAAAGGAAACCCTCTTACACTGTCGGTGAGAATGCAGACTGGTATAGCCACTATGGAGAACAGTGTGGAGATTCCTTAAAATACTAGAAATAGAACTGCCATACTACCCAGCAATTCCACTGCTGGGCATACACACTGAGGAAACCAGAATTGAGAGAGACACATGTACGCCAATGTTCATCGCAGCACTATTTACAATAGTTAGGACATGGAAGCAACCTAGATGTCCATCGGCAGACAAATGGATAAGGAAGTTGTGGTGCATATACACAATGGAATATTACTCAGCTTTAAAAAAGAACACATTTGAGTCAGTTCTAATGAGCTGGATGAACCTGGAGCCTATTACACAGAGTGAAGTAAGTCAGAAAGAGAAACACCAATACAGTATATTAATGCATATATATAGAATTTAGAAAGATGGTAACAATGACCCTATATGTAAAACAACAAAAGAGACACAGACATTAAGAACAGACTTTTGGACTCTATGGGAGAAGGCGAGGGTGGCATGATTTGAGAGAATAGCATTGAAACATGTATATTATCATATGTGAAATAGATCGCCAGTCCAAGTTTGATGCATGAGAAGACAGGGTGCTCAGGGCCATTGCACTGGGACGACCCTGAGGGATGGGATGGGGAGGGAGGTGGGAGGGGGTTTCAGGATGGGGGGACACAAGTACACCCGTGGCTAATTCATGTTGATGTATGGCAAAACCACCACAATATTGTAAAGTAATTAGCCTCCAATTAAAATAAATTAATTAAAATAAAACAAAATGTTTACAAATATGGGGGGGGGGAGGAAAGGAGGTTCTACTGAGAGTTCCCTGACTACCCCTCCTCTACTTGTACAGGGCACCCAGATCATTCTTTCTGGCAAGCCATTGCTTCAGACCTCTTTGATTCAGATGCTGTGGTCGTGACAACCCAAGACCCCTGGGTCCACTGTGGGCACAGATGTCCTTGTAGTTAGGACCATAGGGCACCTGCTCGTCAGAAAGGTGACAGCAAATCCACAAGAAACAACATTCCAGGGTGGGCCACAGCGAGTCTTTGCTGGCTCCCCAGGCATCCGTGCCCATTCAGGGACAGAGGATCCAGCAGGGCCTCTCTGTGTCTCCAACGTCACCAACGCTAGTCCACTTGTCAATATCCCACAGCCCTCCTCACCATCCCTATACAACAGCCACCTCTGCTCAGGCCAACTGCACCCTCATCAGCGTACCTCCGTGGTCACTTCTGCTGATTTTGCAGTCAGCCGGCAGGTGGCAGCCAAGCTTGCATGGGAGTAACCACCGCTTTAAGTCCCTCCTCCCCCCACCCCCCAAATGAACGTCCTGCCCAGCGTGGCCAACAACAAATCCATCTAAGTGGTTGGCCTTGAGGAGGTGGTGCCAAACCTGCTGGAGACGCAAGCGGGCAGGTTGTGGTGCTGTCCTGGGTGCCCTACTTATGTGAACACTCTATGATGGACTTCTCGTGTCGCTGGTGGGAGGATAAGGGCGGCGCCATCATGTAGGAGGACTGCATGGTGTCCAACCAGAAGGCACTCAACTTGGAGCAGCACCCAAAGACCGCCTTCCTTAAAGCCGTCTGTATTGTTTCACCCTGATTCCTTTCTTAAGGGGTCCCCAGCTTCCAGGCTATGGACAGGCACCTATTCCTGGCAAGGTAGGAACCCGCGCTGCACAGCAGCGGGTAAGCAGCAACAGGAAATCTAAGCTTCTTCGCCTCCATTTACAGCCATACCTTTCTCTCTCCCCTATCTCTCTAATTATAGCCTGAGCTCCGCCTTCTATCAGATCAGTGGGGACATAATAAATATAATATGTAATGGGCTTTCTCGGAGAAGGCAATGGCACCCCACTCCAGTACTCTTGCCTAGAAAATCCCATGGATGGAGGAGTCTGGTGGGCTGCAGTCCCTGGGGTCGCAGAGTCGGACACGACTGAGCGACTTCCCTTTCACTTTTCGCTTTCATACATTGGAGAAGGAAATGGCAACCCACTCCGGTGTTCTTGCCTAGAGAATCCCAGGGACGGGGGAGCCTGGTGGGCTTCCGTCGATGGGGTCGCACAGAGTCAGACACGACTGAAGCGACTTAGCAGCAGCAGCAGCAGCAGCAATGTGCTTTCTGCTTGAATAACCCCACCCCCCCCCCATGAAAAAATTTTCTTGCATGAAACCAAGCCCTGGTGCCAAAAACGTTGGTGACCACTGCTTTTCAATCCATTTTTCTCAATTTTGAGAAAGAAACTGTCTTGCTCTTCTGGAATGGGTGTATTTATGCCATGTGTTTGCAAAAAGTATCTCATTGTCATAAGTGGCATTTTAGCTGCATTAATACCCCAACAGAAAAAAGTAGTCTTAGAACTTAGTCTCCTCTCTACTGTGGGAGCGATTTCCCTCTCCTTTCTGAATGCCTCTTCAGATATATCAATAAGTGGCATAGTCTCAGAAGTATTTGGGGATCCTGGGCCATAACCATGCTATAATGCTCCTAGTTATTTGCTGAGTGGCAGCTAGAAGCTGAAATTGCTGAATATAAAGATAACCTTTATGTTTTTGTGTCCAGTCTCCAAATTTCCCATTTTTAAATACAGGGAGGTTGGCCAAACAGTGTGCATTGCATATTCCTGTTTGTAAATCCTGCATCTTAGGGACAGACTACAAATCTTCCAATCCTTTGTCTGTCTGCCTGCAGCCCCAGGGACCTCTACTGAGAGTAGCTCTTTGGATGAGAGGCAGGACACCACAGTTGGCAAGGTGCATGTTTTTTAGTCTGAGTTCTGAGTTGGAAGGGGATATGAGTTAGTGA
Source organism: Capricornis sumatraensis (assembly GCF_032405125.1). Classification (NCBI taxonomy): domain Eukaryota; kingdom Metazoa; phylum Chordata; class Mammalia; order Artiodactyla; family Bovidae; genus Capricornis; species Capricornis sumatraensis. The sequence continues at coordinate 59,332,802 of NC_091092.1, read as the reverse complement.
ACTTTTAGAATACTTGTTGTTGTTCTTCAGTTGCTACGTTGTGCTGACTCTTTTGTGATCTCATGGACTGCAGCACACTAGGTTTCCCTTTCCTTCACTATCTCCTGGAGTTTGCTCAAACTCATGTCCATTGAGTCATTGATGCCATCCAGCCATCTTATCCTCTGTCTCCCCCTTCTCCTCCTGCCTTCTATCTTTCCCAGCATCAGGGTCTTTTCCAATGAGTCGGTTCTTCGCATCACATGGCCAAAGTTTTGCAGCTTCACCATCAGTCCTTCCAAAGACTATTCAGCATTGATTTCCTTTAGGATTGTCTGGCTTGATCTCCTTGCTATCTAAGTAACTCTCAAGAGTCTCCTCCAGCACCACAATTTGAAGTCATCAGTTCTTCAGTGTTCAGCCTTCTTTATGGTCCAACTCTTCCATCCATACATGACTACTGGAAAAACCATAGCTTTGACTAGGAGATTTGCTAGCAAAGTGATGTATTTGCTGTCTAGGTTTGTCATAGCTTTCCTTCCAAGGAGCAAGCATCTTTTAATTTCATGGCTGCAGTCACCATCTGCAGTGATTTTGGAGCCCAAGAAAATAAAGTCTGTCACTGCTTCCACTTTTTCTCCTTCTATTTACCATGAAATGATAGGACCAGATGCTGTGATCTTAGTTTTTTGAATGTTGAGCTTCAAGTCAGGTTTTTCACTTTCTTCTTGCACCCTCCTCAAGAGACTCTTTAGTTCATCTTCACTTTCTGCCATTAGAGTGGTATCATCTGCATATCTGAAGTTGTTGATATTTCTCCTGGCAATCTTGATTCTAGCTCATAATTCATCTAGCCTGGCATTTTGCGTGATGTATTCTGCATATAAGTTAAATAAGCAGGGTGACAATATATAGCATCGTACACCTTTCCCAATTTTGAATGAGTCTGTTATTCCATGTCCAGTTTTAACTGTTGCTTCTTGACTCACATACAGGTTTGGCAGGAAACAGGTAAAGTGATCTGGTACTCCCATCTCCTTACGAATTTTCCACAGTTTGTTGTGATCTACACCATCAAAGGCTTTAGCATAGTCAGTGAAGCAGAAGTAGATGTTTTTCTGGAACTCCCTGGCTTTCTCTGGGATCCCATGAATCTTGACAATTTGATCTCTGGTTCCTCTGCCTCTTCTAAACCCAGCTTGTACCTCTGGAAGTTCTCAGTTCACATATTGCTGAAACCTAGCTTGAAGGATTTTGAGCATAACCTTGCTAGCATGTGAAATGAGTTAAAATGTATGGTAGTTTGAACATTTTTTGGCATTGCTCTTCTTTGGGATTGAAATGAAAACTGACAGCTTCCAAGGTTTAAACAAGGAAAGACATGATAAAATTTGCCTTTTCTAAGGTAATTCTGACAGCAGAGAATGAATTAGCTTTCAAGGAAGTCAAAAGTAGATATGGAGGGAGAATTAGGTGGTAGAGAAATAGCATTGGGTCTCACTCCATGGCAGTTTCAGAGGGGATGGAGAAAAGTGAGTAGTGAAAGTGAAGTCGCTCAGTTGTGTCCAACCCTTAGTGACCCCATGGACTGCAGCCTACCAGGCTCCTCCGTCCATGGGATTTTCCAGGCAAGAGTACTGGAGTGGGTTGCCATTTTCTTCTCTGGCCTGAAAAAATATGGAATGCTTCACGAATTTGCGTGTCATCCTTGCACAGGGGCCATGCTAATCTTCTCTGTATCATTCCAATTTTAGTATATGTGCTGCTGAAGTGAGTAGAGTAGAGAGATATTTAGAAGATAAAGGAGATCAGTCCTGGGTGTTCACTGGAAGGACTGATGTTGAAGCTGAAATTCCAATACTTTGGCCACCTGATGTGAAGAGCTGACATTTGAAAAGACCCTGATGCTGGGAAAGATTGAGGGCAGGAGGAGAAGGGGACGACAGAGGATGAGATGGTTGGATGGCATCACCAACTCAATGGACATGAGTTTGGGTAAACTCTGGGAGTTGGTGATGGACAGAGAGGCCTGACATGCTGCAGTCCATGGGGTTGCAAAGAGTCGGACACGAATGAGCAACTGAACTGAAGATCAGAGAGAACTGATCAAGAGGTAGGAAAGTATACCTCACTCAGAGGGTTGTTATGCAGCTTAAATAATTTAATAAAAATACAGTGCTCACAACAGTGCTTGATATAGACCATGTTTCTTTAGTTTTAAGAAGCACATTTTCTCCCCATATTTTAATATTTCTGAAATCAGGACAAATCTTACCTATCAGTGATGTACTGTTATTTACTTGGTGGCATTTCTGTTTTCTTTGTGGTATGTAAAATATTGGTGTGTCAAAATCAATGGCATCTTAGATTGAATGAAATATAGTAATTTTGCTGCTAACAATATTATTTATTATTATTACTAATATTCTGAAAAAAGCTAGGAGGAGCTAAGCTAAGGCACATAGATATATAACGAATACAAAACTGCCTAAAATAAGGGATATAATGGAGTGACAGAGTGTACAGAGAAGGTACAGTCAATGAACATATACTTACCAGTTGGGAAAAACTGACTTTCATTATGGGAGTGCTTCTTAGAAGTGAGGTAGAATCCTGTCCATTCCTTTCCATTCCTTTCCTGTCCGTTAGCTTTCCACAGGGCTTGGTACAGAGTAAAACTGAGTGTAAAAACATTATTTAAAAATTATAAAAAAGAGCTGAGTGTGAAAGTGGGAAGAGTTGACTATGAAAGACTTTACTTCTTTTGGGAGTTAATCAGTTCACCTGTACTTGTGGACACACAGCAACCTAAGCAGTTTGATGTTAGAGTGCTTCTTGTAAAGATTGAATATCTCTTAATCCCAGAAGATTAACCCCGTCTTCCTTGCAGCTTCCTTTACACACTAAGCATAACTATAGTTTCTTAACAAGAATTTAATCCTCACAATCAGTAAAGTAACTGACTGTATGACCAATTTCACATTGATGAAAATATAAGGTCACACATAATTATTCTTATCAAATATGAACCTGCATCTGCATGACTCCAAAATGTTTCTCCTATACCATGCTGTATCTTAAAATGCCAGTTCTTTAGTTAAAGGGTAAAATTTGATCTGTTTTTGACCATCCTTAAAGCTTTTCAATTACTCAACCACTATTTTTTGGTTGCTTATATGCCAGGCATTATGTAGGGAGCAGGAGATGAAAGAATAAACTAAATAGAACAAGGATCTTGTTCTTATGGAATTTATAATCCAGAAGGAGAAGATAATGGCATCCCACTCCAGTACTCTTGCCTGGAAAATCCCATGGGCGGAGGACCCTGGTGAGCTACAGTCCATGGGGTCGCTAAGAGTCGGACACAGCTGAGCAACTTCACTTTGATTTCTCACTTTCATGCATTGGAGAAGGAAATGGCAACCCACTCCAGTGTTCTTGCCTTGAGAATCCCAGGGACGGGGGAGCCTGGTGGGCTGCCGTCTATAGGGTCGCACAGAGTTGGACACGACTGAAGTGACTTAGCAGCAGCAGGAGAAGATAGAGGAGACATAAAAGAGGTGAGTTCGATCCCTGGGTCAGGAAGAGCCCCTGGAAGAGGGCATAGAAACCCACTCCAGTATTCTTGCCTGGAGAATCCCATGGACAGAAAAGCATAGTGGGCTACAGTCTATAGGGTCACAAAGAATTGGACATGACTGAAGTGACTTAGCACACATGCACAGGAGAAGATAGACTATGTGATGTTAATTGCACAAATAAAATAATTGAAAATTATGAGAAGTAATAGGAAGGAAACACAAAATTCTTTGATAGAGGAAAACAGAGGACACATAATTAGATGGGACAACTCAAGATAGCCTTTCTAAGAAGATGGCAAGATAGGGGCATAGAGTAGGAATACAGAGATTTTAATGCGGGCAGATCTCCAGCTGGGGAAGTAAAATCAGAAACCAGGAGAGCAATTTAAAGGGTATCGCACTACACTAGAAAACCTGGCAATCACTACTTTAGCCAATTGATCAAACTTAACATCACAACATAAAAAATCATGTGTTCCCTGTTGTGATACATTAGAAAGGACACAAAATTGATTATGTGCTGTTCTTGCCAAAACCCCATAAACCCAGTATATTCATGAGAAAACATTAGACAAACTCAAACTGAGAAACATTCTACAAAATAACTGGCCTTTTTTTCTTCAAAAATGTCAATGTCATGAAAAATAAAGACAGTTTAGGAAATATTCCAGATTAAAGGAGAATAAGGAGATATGACAACTAAATGTGAATATGATACTAGATTGGATCCTATACTGGGAAAATAACTGTAAAGGACATTATTGGGACAATTGGTGGAATTTGAATATGGACTCTATATTAGATAATAGCATTTTATCAATGATAAATTTCTTCATTTTGATAATTCTATGTAACTTGTAATGTGTGTGTGTATGCACGTGCTCAGTCATGTCCAACTCTTTCGACCCCATGGACTCTAGCCCACCAGGCTCCTCTGTCCATGAGATTTTCCAGGCAAGAATACTGGAGTGGGTTGCCATTTCCTACTCCAGGGGATCTTCCTGACCCAGGGATCAAACCCACATCTCCTACATTAGCAGGCAGATTCTTTACCATTAGCGCCACCTGGGAAGCCCAATAAGTAGTAATAGAAGAGTATGATATTGCTCTTTATGAAGCATGCAATGAAATATTTATAGATATAGAGGTCAGTTCAGTTCAGTTGCTCAGTAGTGTCTGACTCTTTGTGACCCCATGGACTGCAGCATGTCAGGCCTCCCTGTCCATCACCAACTCCCAGAGTTTACCCAAACTCATGTCCATTGAGTCTGTGACACCATGCAATCATCTCGTCTTCTGTCGTCCCCTTCTTCTCCTGCCTTCAATCTTTCCCAGCATCAAGGTCTTTTCAAATGAGTCAATTCTTTCCATCAGGTGGCCAAAGTACTGGAGTTTCAGCTTCAACGTCAGTCCTTCCAATTAACTCTCAGGACTGATCTCCTTTAAGATGGACTGGTTGGATCTTGCAGTCCAAGGGACTCTCAAGAGTCTTCTCCAACACCACAGTTCGAAAGCATCAGTTCTTCGGCACTCAGCTTTCTTTATAGTCCAACTCTCATATACCATACATGACTACTGGAAAAACCATAGTCTTGACTAGATGGACCTTTGTTGGCAAAGTAATGTCTCTGCTTTTTAATATGCTGTCTAAGTTGGCCATAACTTTCCTGCCAAAGAGTAAGTGTCTTTTAATTTTATGGCTGCAGTTACCCTCTACAGTGATTTTGGAGCCCCCCCCCACCGAAAAAAGTCTGCCACTGTTTCCCCTGTTTCCCCATCTATTTGCCGTGAAGTGATGGGACCAGATGCCATGATCTTTGTTTTCTGAATGTTGAGCTTTAAGCCAACTTTTTCACTCTTCTCTTTCACTTTCATCAGAGGCTCTTTAATTCTTCTTCACTTTCTGCCATAAAGTTGGTGTCACCTGCATATCTGAGAGTATTGATATTTCTCCCAGCAATCTTGATTCCAGCATGTGCTTCATCCAGCCCAGCATTTCTCATGATGTACTCTGCATAGAAGTTAAATAAGCAGGGTGACAATATATAGCCTTTACCTGGGGCCAAACTGTGGTGGAAGTAAGGAAGATAATGGTGACCTCCTTCAAAAGGTCCCATGCATATACTGCTACACTCAGTGCCCCCAACCCTGCAGCAGGCCACCACCAACCCACACCTCTGCTGGAGAGAGGTACAGTGTGGCAAGTGTTTATAATTGATGACTCTGGATAACCAGTATGTTCTCTTCTTGGAAGTTATTGAAAATTTTAAGTTATTTCAAAGTAAAAATGTAAAAACAAAGAAAACAGTTAAATAAAAGTGGAGTAGGGAGGTTGTGCTTGAGTAGTTCGTGATAGTGTTGTGGCAACAGCATGGGAGTGGGGCAATGGGAAGGTAGAATTTGATCCATTTGGGGCACCATTTAAAAGTAAAATGGGCAGAAATGGTTGATGGTGTAGATATCATAGATAATATAGAAGGAATTGAGTAATTGGTATTGAAAGAGGCAGTAATGGCATAGAGTTCACATTTATAAAGTCATTTATGTGTTTTTCGACCATGGCTAAGTAACTGAACCTCTAAGACTCAGTTTCTAATGTATAAATTGGGGATAATGCTATGTATTCATGGAGATGTGACAAGATTAAAATTACATTGGCAAAACATTTGTATGTTAGTATTCATTGAGTCTGGGGATGCTGCAAGGAAAAGGCTTCAACATTTTGCCATTAAGTGTGACATTTGCTGTAAATTTTTTATTGATTTATCAGATTAAAGAAGTTTCTTTCCATTTCTAGTTTGCTAATGGTTTTAATTAGAAATGGCTATTGCCTGAAAAGCATTTGATAAAATTCATCAATTGAAATGATAATATGAATTTTATCTTTAATGCTATTATTTTGAATTATATTGATTTTTCAAATATTAAAGCTTGCATTCTTGAAAGGAATCCAACATAGTTACAACATATTATTCTTTTCATATACTGTTGGATTTGGTTAAGTAATGTTTTGTTTAAATATTTTACATGTATGTTTGTTAGAGGTATTGTCCTGTAAAGCCTTTTTATGTTCTGGTCAAATTTTGGTGTGAATGAAATTCTGATCTCAGAATACAGTTTTATTCTATGGATTCAGTTGTATAAAGATGATGTTATATCTTTGTTCAGTGTTTGGTAGAAAGTGATAGTGAAGTCATCAATGCCTTACTTTTTTAAAAAATTTATATTTTGAAGTATAGTTGATTTATAATGTGTTAGTTTTCAGTATACAGCAAAGTGATTCAGTTACATATCTATGTATCTCTATTTCAGATTCTTTTCCCACATAGGTTATTATAAAATATTGAGTATAGTTCCCTGTGCTATACAGTAGGTCTTTATTAGTTACCCATTTTATATATAATAGTGTATATATGTCAATCCCAATCTCCCAATTTATCCCTCCTCCCACCTTTCCCTTTTGGTAACTGTAGGTTTGTTTTCTGTTTGTGAGTCTATTTTGTAAATAAATTCATTTGAACTTTATTTTTTTTTAGATTCCACATATAAGTGAAATCATATGATATTTATCTTTGTCTCTAACTGATTTCATTTACTATGATAATCTCTAGGTCTATCCATGTGGCTGCAAATGGTATTATTTTATTCTCTTTTATGGCTGAGTAATATCTTCTCACTCTCTTTATCCATTCATCTGTTGATGGACACATAGGGTTGCTTCCATATCTTGGCTATTGTAAATAGTGCTGCAGTGAACATTGGGGTGCATGTATCTTTTCAAATTATGATTTTCTTCAGATATATGCCTAGGAGTGAGATTGCAGGATTGTATGGTAGCTCTATTTTTAGTTTTTTTTGTGGAACCTCCATACTGTTCTCCATAGTAGGTAGCACCAATTTACATTCCCACTAACAGGGTAGGAGGGGTCCCTTATCCACATCCTCTCCATCATTTATAGTTTGTAGACTTTTTGATGATGGCCATTCTGACTGGTGTTGAGTTGATACCTCATAGTAGTTTTGATTTGCATTTCTTTATTAATTAGTGATATTGAGCATCTTTTCATGTGCCTTTTGGTTATCTGTATGTCTTTGCAGAAATATCTATTTGGGCCTTCTGCCCATTTTTTATTGTGTTTTCTGTTTTTGAGTTTTATGCGCTGCTAGTATATTTTGGAGATTAATCCCCTGTTGGTTGCATCATTTGCAAATATTTTCTCCCATTCAGTAGGTTGTTTTCCTTTGCTGTGCAAAAGTTTTTAAGTTTAATTAGGTCCCATTTGTTTATTTTTGTTTGTATTTCCATTACTCTAGGATGTGGATCCAAAAGTATATTGCAGTGATTTATGACAAAATGTTCTACCTATGTTTTCCTGTAAGAGTTTTATAGTATCTGGTCTTACATTTAGGTCTTTAATCCATTTTGAGTTTGTTTTTTGCATAGCATTTTGCATTACAGAATGTTCTAATTTCATTCTTTTACATCCTGTCCAATTTTCCCAGCACCGCTTATTGAAGAGACTGTCTTTTCTTTATGGTATATTTTTGCCTTCATTGTATAACTTTTCAAATGTTATTTTAATTGAGATATAATTAATACATAATTTAAAGTGCATGATGCAGTGATTTTATACATGAATATATTGTGAAATGGTTCCCAACGTAATATTCATTAACATATCCTTCACCTCACAAAATTACCATTTTGTTGTTTTGTTATTATGGTGGGAACATTAAAGCTTCCTTTCAGAGCAACTTTCAAGTGTACAATACAGTATTGTTAACTATAGACACTATGCTGTACCTTAGATCTCAAAACTTTCTATAACTGAATCTTTACCCTTTGACAAACATCTCCTCAGTTCCCCTTCCTTAAGTTCCAGGCAAACACCATTCTACTATCTGTTTTTCTCAATGCAATGATTTAGATAACACATATAAATCATGTGTGTGTGTGTGTGTGTGTGTGTGTGTGTGCTCAGTATTGTCTGACTCTTTTGCAACCCCGTAGACTGTAGCCTGTCAGGCTCTTCTGTTCATGGAATTATCTAGGCAAGAATCCTGAAGTGGGTTGCCATTTCCTACTCCAGGGAATCTTCCCGACCCAGGTATCAAACCCTTGTCTCCTGCATTTGCAGGTGGATTCTTTACCACTGAGTCAAACGAAGTCATCCATAAATCACATCATATAGCATTTGTCTTTCTCTGTCTGACTTATTTTACTTAGCTGATGTCTTTAAGTTCCACTCATGTTGTCACAAATGGAAGAATTTCCTTCATTTTTAGGCTGAATAATATCCCATTTTACATATATATCATATATTCTTTATCCATTCATCTGTCGATGAAAACTTCGGTAGTTTCCATGTCTTGACTGTTGTGACCAATGCTGCAAATGAACATGGGAATGCAGGTGTCTCTCCAAGAGTAATTTAATTTCCATTGGATATATGCAGAAATGAGATTGCTGGATCATATGGTAGTTCTATTTTTAAGTTTTTGAGGAACCTCCATACTATCTTCCATAGTGGCAAAGCAATTTACATTCCCACCAACAGTGCACAAAGCTTCATTTTTCTCCACATCCATGCCAACATTTGTCTCTCTTGTCTTTTTTGATATACTAACAGATAGAGGTGATATCTTCTTGTGGTTTTGATTTGCATTTCCTTAATGATTAGAGGTGCTGAACATCTCTTCATGTACCTTTTGGCCATTTGTGTATTTTCTTTGGAGAAATGTCTATTGAAATCCTCTGTCTATTTTTTAATTTGATTTTTTTTTTTACTATTGAGTTGTATGGGTTCCTTATATATTTTGGACATTAATTCCATGTCAGATACACAATTTGTAAATATTTTCTGCCATTGTGCAATTTGCCTTTTTATTTTGTTGAATATTTCTTTTCATGTGTATAAGCTTTTTAATTTGGTGGAACCCCACTTTTTCATTTTTGCTTTTGTTGCTTTGTGGTTTTGGTGACATTTCAAAAATAAAAAGTCATTGCCAAGACTAATGTCAATAAGGTTTTAACCTTTATTTTTTTTCTAGGAGTTTATCAGTTTCAAGCCTTATATAAATCCTTAATCTATTTTGAGTTAATTTTTGTAAGTGGTATAAGATAGTGACTCAGTTTTTCTGCATGTGGTTGAACTTTGTGGAGAGACTGAGCCTGGTCTTTCCTACTTTGCCATCTTGATGACATCCTTGAAAGGGTTTTAAGATATAGGATCAATTTCTTTAATATTGTGTACTGTTCTGATTTTTTATTTTGATTTGAATCATTTTGATAGCTTGAACCTTGCTAGAAATTTGTACCATTTAATTATATATTCAAATTAACAACATGAAATTTTTGTAGTATCTTAATGATATTTTCAACATCTGTAGGACCTGTAGCTTACATCCCTTTTTAAATTTCACATGTTATTTGTGCTTTCTGTTTTTTCTTCATTGGTCCTTCTAGAGGTTTATCAACTTTCTTATTTTTTCAAAGAAACAATGATTGGTTTTTTGATCCCCTTCATTGTATATTGTTTTCTGTTTCATTTATTTCTGGCCTTCTAATTTAATTTTTTCTACTTTCTTTGGGCTTAATTGGCTTTTCTTGTTTTAGCTTAGTAAGATGATGCTTAGCACAGTGATTTCCAACTTTCCTTCTTTGTTAATGTGTGTTTTTAGGGTCACAAATGTTCCTCTAAGCATAACTTTAGCTGTAGTCCACAAGTTTTTGTATGTATTATTTTCAGTATTATTTAGTTTGAAATATTATCTAATTTTTAATGTGACTTTCCCATAGAACCAGGGTTATTTGAAAGTGTATTTCTTCCCCTACCCCATTTTAACAGCTTTATTGAAGCTAAATTGGTATATAATAAATTACATATGTACAATTTGGTATATTTCAGAATACTTATATACCCATGATTAAGATAATAAACAATAATAAATATAATGAACATGTTATATCTCCCAAAGTTTCCTCCTATCATCTCCTTCCTCCAAAACCTAAAATTAAGTGTATTTCTTATTTTTCAAATGATGGAGGTTTCCTAATGTCATTTAATTATTCATTTCTTGCTTATGTACATTGTGGTCAGAGAGCATACTCTATAGAATTTTCAGTTCCTTGAAACTTGTTGAGAGTTGCTTCTCGGTCTATAAAAGAGGTCAGGAAATTATGGTCCACATGCCAGGAATTGCTTATTAGACTATTTTTGTATGGTCCTAAATCTAAAGATGTTTTTTACATATTTACAAGGTGGTTTAAAAGAAAAATATGTGATGATGATCTCATGAGACTCACCAAGCCTGAAGTGCTGCTGCTGCTGCTGCTGCTGCTAAGTCACTTCAGTCGTGTCCGACCCTGTGCAACCCCAGAGATGGCAGCCCACCAGGCTCCGCTGTCCCTGAGATTCTCTAGGCAAGAACACTGGAGTGGGTTGCCATTTCTTTCTCCAATGCATGAATGTGAAAAGTGAAAGTGAAGTCGCTCAGCTGTGTCAGACTCTTTGCGACCCCATGGACTGCAGCCCACCAGGCTCCTCCACCCATGTGATTTTCCAGGCAAGAGTACTGGAGTGGGGTGCCATTGCCTTCTCCGACCTCATACTTTAGCCACTAGATAATGTCTCTCAGTGTGGGATCCAATGCTCACTGGCATCAGAAGTATTTATTATCAAACCCTTTACAGAAAGTTTGCTGACCTCTGGCCTAAGATACATTCAGTGTATGCAAATATTCCATGTGTTTATGAAAAGAATATATATTCTGCAGTTGTTGAGTATAGTGTTCCACATATGTCAGTTAGGTTCAGTTTGTTAATGTTATTCAGATGTGATGTATCCTTACTGATGTTTTTTTTTTTTTCTTCCATTCCATCAGTTACTGAGAAAGATGTATTTAAATATCCCAGTAAGATCTTTTATTTGTCTCTCATTGTGGTTTTGTATAGCTTTTCTTCATCTGGTATCTTACTTCATATCTTTTGATGCAATACTGTTGCATACAGATTTAGAATTGTTATATCTTTCTGGTGAATAGAATCTTTTTATCATTCTGAAGTGTCTCTTTATTGCTGGTTATGACTTTTGCTTTAATGTCTATTTTGTCTGATACTGACTTAGCCACACCAGCTTTCCTTTGATTAATTTTGTTTGGTATATCTTTTTTTATTGTATTCTTTTGTTGTTGTTGTTGTTGCATTCTTTTTTTTTTTTAAATCTCAGTTTTATTACTTTACAATATTGTATTGGTTTTGCCATACATTGACATGAATCCACCATGAGTGTACATGTGTTCCCCATCCTGAACCGCCCCCCCCACCTCCTTCCCCATCCCATCCCTCTGGGTCATCCCAGTGCACCAGCTCCGAGCACCCTGTATCATGCATCGAACCTGGACTGGTGATTCATTTCACATGTGATAATTTACATGTTTCAATGCCATTCTCCCATATCATCCCGCCCTTGCCCTCTCCCACAGAGTCCAGAAGACTGTTCTATACATCTGTGTCTCTTTTTCTGTCTCGGTGTATCTTTGTTCATTCTTTTATTTTCAACCTTTATGCATCCTTATATTTTAGATGTATATCTTCTTGTAACAAAGTTTTTGTATATTCAGTATGATAATTGCCCTTAATCAGAACATTTAATCAGTTTATATTTAAAATAATTAGTATATTTGATTATAAATACACATTATTATAGAATGTCTTCCATTTGTTCTGATTTTTTTAACAGTTTGCTAGGAAAATGGGTATTGAGTTTATGGGAATATGATGTCTATGCCAGATACACAACATGATGCATTGTGGGATCTCATGTGATTTGAGATTGGTAGCTGTGAGCCTGATGTAAATATAGGGCTGAAGAAGTAGTTTGGACCTGACCATGCAGTTATTCTGTGCCTTGGTTAATAATTTTAAATTTCCTTAAGATTACTCTGCAGTCGTTGAGGTATTTAAAGTGGTGAGAGAGCTACTGACAAAATGAGATTTTGAAATGCTAAACTTGGCTACAGTGTGTAGAATGGATGAGAAGGAGATAAAAGTAGATTACAGATTACAGATTATTATGATCAGATTCAAGGTAGATGCTTAGCAGATATTTCTTATGTGAAATGAGGCTGCAGCTGTGGTCAAGAATGAGTTTATGACAGCTTACACTAGGGTTGTGGTGGAACATGTGAAGAGAAGCAAATGTTTCTGAAAGAGGTTTTTGTTGTTCAGTTGCTCCATTGAGGCCGACTCTTTGTGACCCCAGGGACTGCAGCATGCTAGGCGTCCCTGTCCTTCAACTGTTTCCTGGTGTTTGTGCAAACTTATGCCCATTGAGTCGGTGATGCCAGGCTTAGAATGTGTTGAAGAGGGACATGTGAAAGATGACTTCTAGGTTTCTGATTCTGCAGTTGGATGGGTGATGGTACCATTCACTGAGATAAGGAATAATGGAAGAGTATTTGGTCCTGGAAAAATGCTGGGACCCAGAGAAAATTAATTCAGTTACATGGTTCAAAAATTAAAATAATGATATACAAAATAAAATTTGCTCCTACCACAGTCTTTAGCAATCCTGTTTTCTTCCCTGAATCTTACAAGAGCTAACAGGCCATGGGGTTGCAAGGAGTTGGACACAACTGAGTGGCTGAACTGAACTTTTAAATTAATGTATTATTCTTCTATAGTTTTTAAAATGCAAACATCTTATTTTAGAGTGTATTTATCTGATTACTCTTGAAATTGAATATATGTTTGCTATCCATTTGTAATATTCTGTTGTAATTTTTTTGTTCATATCCTTTGCACAATTTTGTATTTTGTGACATCTTTTACTTACTGACTCAAATAGCTCCTTATGTGTTAGAAATGTTAATATTTAGTTTCAAAATCTGAGTCTATTATTTATTTCTAACTTTATAGATGAGGTCTTTTTGTTATAGTGAACTTTAGTGTGTACTTAAAACTCTTTCTTTTCATGTCTTATGAGTTTTAGGCATTACTTAGCAAACTCTTCCCCACCTCAAGAGTACATTCATTAATTGTTAATTACATGTAGTAGCATTATATTCCATTGTGCACCATGAATTTTTTTCTAAATGGATAACCCAATTAGTTCAGTGCAATTTATTGAATAGTCTATAATTTCCTCATTGGTCATAAATTGTTCCTTCATCTTACTCTAAATTCCTATATATACATATGGATCTGTTTGGGGGACCCTCTGTTTAATTACAGTGATTCTTTTTTCTATTTTTACCTTAGTACTAAATTTTAATTTTTTAAATTTGCTTTTTGAATAAATAACTCTTATGCAAAGATCGTAATTGAAAGAGTAAAAAGTGGTATACAGTGAAAAATAAGTCTCCTTCTCATTTTACCCAAACAGCCACCCAGTTTTCCTCCTAGGAGGCAATTCCTTTTACCAGTGTTTTCATGCATCAACCTATCAACATGAAAATATTCTAATACTACAATGTTTTATTTTGTTAGATTTATAGTATATTCTGGTCTTTGTTAGATCAAATGACCTCTTACAGTTTTTGGGGTAGTTGCAAGCAATTTCTTATAAACCTTAAAATAAACTTGACAAGTTTTAAGAAAATGATGCTGAGACTTACTGGGATTTCATCAAATTATGAATAAACTTGAGAACATTTGTATGTTTTAATTAGCTCTCCTCAGCCAGAAACATTCTATGTTGCCATTTATTCAGATCTCTTCAGTAATTTTGTTTGGTTTGAAGTACATATAGGATAAAATAAAATCATAAGTGTATTGCTCAATGAATATTTTTCAAAGGTACAAACCTGTGTAACCACCATCTGGATCAGGAAATTAAAAAAAATAATAACATCTTGAATCATGCCTTTATGCCTTTTCTAAGTCTCTGTCCACACTCCCCTCCCCAAAGATAACTAATATCTTGATTTTTTAAGCTACAGATTAGTTGTACCTGTTTGTGAACTATATTCAAAGTTCAAAGTAAGTGGGATAATACAGTATAATATATATACTCCCTTGTATATGGCTTGTAGCACTCAATATAATGTTTTTAGACTCATTTATGTTGTTATACTAGCTATAGTTCATTAATTTTCAGTGCTGTTTAGTAATCCATTTTATAAACCACAATTTATATATCCATTCTACTGTTGATGATGGAATTTTTATTGTGTCTAATTTTATAGTATGAGAAATGTTTAGTAAGATATTCATTTACAATTTGTGGTTGAACATATGTCTTCATTTCTATTGTTTGTATAACTAGGACTGGGATTGCTGGGTCATAGAGTATGCCTACATTCAACTTATTAGAAACTGTCAAGGAATTTTACAAAATTTTTGCAACAATTTACATGTCTACCAGCAGTGTATAGGGGTTCCTGTGACTCTCCATTCTTTCTATCACTTAGTACTGTTAAGCTTTTAAAATTTAGCCATCATAATATGCACATTTTAGACACTTTTAGTAGTTTTAATTTGCATTTCTTAATACCTTATGAGCTTGATCATGGTTTCATATGCTGTTTATACCTTTTAAATGTCTTAAATTTTTTTGAAAAACCTTTTTCAAATAATTTGTACATTTGTCTAATTTTAATCAATTTTATATTATATTTTAATGAATTGTCCATTCTTCTAAATTTTCACATTTATTGACAGAAAGTCTTTAAAAAATAACATCCTCTCATATTTTTTATTTCTTTTGTATCTTTATTGATATACACCTTTTCATTCCTAACATTGGGTATTTGTTTTCTCTTCTTCATTATTCGTCAGTCTTGCTAGCAGTCTGTGTTTTCATTTTATCTTTTTTTTTAAATTGAGATATAATTGACACACAACATTATATTAGTTTAAGGTATACAACATAATGATTCAACATTTGTGTATATTGCAAAACGATCACTACAGTAAGTCTAGTTAACATTCATTAACACATAGTTACAGGTTTTTTATTATTGTGATGAGATCTTTTAAGATTTACTCTCTTAGCAACATTCAAGCATACAATACAGCCTTATTAACTATACTCACCACGCTGTACATTACACCCTTGTGACTTACTTACTTTATAACCAGAAGTTTGTAACTTTTGACTACCTTCAACCATTTTGCCTACCCCCAACCTCTGCTACTAGAAGTCCCCAATCTGTTCTCTGTATCTATGAGCTTGTTTGCTTGTTTTTTTAGAGTCTATGTATAAGTGAAATCATATGGTATTTTTCTTTCCATGATTATTTCACTTAGCATAATGCCCTCAAGGTCTATCCTTGTGGTTGCATATGGCAACAGTTCCTTCTTTTTATGGCTGAATAGTATTCCACCAAAGAAAAGCTATGACCAACCTAAACAGCATATTAAAAAGCAGAAAAAAAAAAAAAAAAGCAGAGACATTACTTTGCCAACAAAGGTCTGTCTAGTCTAAGCTATGGTTTTTCCAGTAGTCATGTATGGATGTGAGCGTTGGACTATAAAGAAAGCTGACTGATGAGGAACTAATGATTTTGAACTGTGGTGTTGGAGAAGACTCTTGAGAGTCCCTTGGACTGCAAAGAGATCAAACCAGTCCATCCTAATGGAAATAAGTCCTGAATATTCATTGGAAGGACTGATGCTAAAGCTGAAGCTCCAATAATTTGGCTACCTGATGCAAAGAACTGACTCATTGGAAAAGACCCTGATGCTGGGAATGATTGAAGGCAGGAGGAGAAGGGGACGACAGAGGATGAGATGGTTGAATGGCATCACTGACTCGATGGACATGAGTTTGAGTAAGCTCTGGGAGTTGGTGATGGAGAGGGAATCCTGGCATGCTGTAGTCCAAAGAGTGCTTTGAGACTCTCTGGGGTCTCAAACAGTCAGGCATACGATTGAGCAATTGAGCTGAATATTCCATTGTATCTATATATATTACATTTCTTTGTATTAAAGATTTTTTTCAAATTTATTTATTTTAATTGGAGGCTAATTACTTTACAATATTGTATTGGTTTTGCCATACATTGACATGAATCTGCCATGGGTGTACATGTGTTCCCCATCCTGAGCCCCCTCCCACCTTCCTCCCCATCCCAATCCCTCTGGGTCATCCCAGTGCACCAGCCCCGAGCACCCTGTCTCATGCATCGAACCTGGACTGGCAATCTGTTTCATGTATGATAATATATATGTTTCAGTGCTATTCTCTCAAATCATCCCACCTGCACCTTCTCCCACAGAGTCCAAAAGACTGTTCTATATATGTGTCTCTTTTGCTGTCTCACATATAGGGTTAAAATTTTTATTATCTTTTTTTTTCAGATCATGTAGCAATATCTTTTATTATGTACAGGTTTTTAAAATTATTTTTTAATATCTCCCTAGACAGGCAAAAAAAAAATACTGTGTAGAATATTTGAACTTGTAAACCTTATTGCTGCATAGAGAAGGCAAAATTATCCCTACAGCATGGTTAACCAGGAGGCCAATTCATCTGCTGACCTCCAAGAACATGGAGGTGAACATGATAGACAGACTGTCCCCCATCTGAACCTTCATTCACCACCATTTGAGACCCCTTCTTCAGGCCCAGATCAGCAGCACATTTCTTGCCAACAATCATCAAATGCCCAAGAAAACTTTTATCATCATCATCTGCTGCAGAAATCTGGGGTATATCTTTCTTGGGTATCACCAGAAACTGTTGGTACTTCCGGGGATATGTAGTAGAAAGCAAGACACTGTGGCTGGCCAGGGAAAAGGTCGGGGGGCTTACTATTATCTTTTAATTGAAGTATAGTTGATAGTTCAGTTCAGCCGCTCAGTTGTCTCCAACTCTTTGCAACCCCATGGACTGCAGCACGCCAGGCCTCCCTGTCCATCACCAACTCCTGGAGCTTGCTGAAACTCATGTCCATCGAGTTGCTGATGCCATCCAACCATCTCATCCTCTGTCATCCCCTTCTCCTCCTTCCTTCAATCTTTCCCAGCATCAGGGACTTTTCCAATGAGTCAGTTCTTTGCATGAGGTGGCCCAAGTATTGGAGTTTCGGTATCAGTCCTTCTAGTGAATATTCAGGACTGATTTCCTTTAAGATGGACTGGTTGGATCTCCTTGCAGTCCAAGGGACTCTCAAGAGTCTTCTCCAACACCACAGTTCAAAAGCATCAATTATTCAGCACTCATATTTCTTTATGGTCCAACTCATATCCATACATGATGACTGGAAAAGCCATAGCTTTGACTAGACAGACTTTTGTTGGCAAAGTAGTCTCTGCTTTTTAATATGCTGTCTAGGTTGGTCATAGCTTTTCTTCCAAGGAGCAAGCATCTTTTAATTTCATGGCTGCAGTCACCATCTGCAGTGATTTTGGAGCCCAAGAAAATAAAGTCTCTCACTGTTTCTATTGTTTCCCCATCTCTTTGCCATGAAGTGATGGGACTGAATGCCATGATCTTAGTTTTCTGAATGTTGAGCTTTAAGCCAACTTTTTCACTCTCCTCTTTCACTTTCGTCAAGAGGCTCTTTAGTTCTTCTTTGCTTTCTGCCATAAGGGTAGTGTCATCTGCATATTTGAGGTTATTGATATTTCTCCTGGCAATCTTGATTCCAGCTTGTGCTTCATTCAGCCCAGCATTTCGCATGAGGTATTCTGCATATAAGTTAAATAAACAGGGTGACAATATATAGCCTTGATATACTCCTTTCCCGATTTGGAACCAGTCTGTTGTTTCATGTCCGGTTCTAACTGTTGCTTCTTGACCTGCAAAGATTTCTCATATAATGCTATGTAAGTTAGAGTTGTTCAATACAGGGATTGATAATTTTAAAGGTTATACTCCATTTATGGAACTTCCCTGGTGGCTCAGATGGTAAAACGTCTGCCTAAAATGGGGGAGATCCGGATTCGATCCCTGGGTCAGGAAAATCCCCTGGAGAAGGAAATGGCAACCCACTCTAGCACTCTTGCCTGGAAAATCCCATGGATGGAGGAGTCTTGTAGGCTACAGTCCATGGGGTCGCAGAGAATCGGACCTGACTGAGCGACTTCACTTTCACTATGCTCTATTTATAGTTACTATAAATATTGGCTGTATTCCCTTTGTTGTACAATATTGAAAGGTTGTTGCTGAACCACAGAAGATGCTGGGTTTTTTGGCCTCCAGAGAAGAAGAATTCAATCTGGGATGAGAGATGAGGCTTGATTGCTCAGAGCTTTTGTGTAATGGAGTTTTATAAAAGTATAAAAGGGATAGAGAAAGCTTCTGACATAGACATCAGAAGGGGGCAGAAAGAGTACCCCCTCACTAGTGTTAGCAATGGAGTTACATACTTTTTAATTACTTATTACGGTGAATCAAAAGAATGTCTGAAGGTTGTAAAGCCTTTACTAGACCCACTCCCATAATTTACATTTTAAGATAATAGGATTAGCTGGAAGGTTTTTTTTTTTTTTTTCCAGAAACTGTCCTTAAGCAGGATACATTATTGTTACGTAATCCTAACGAATGTAGAGGGGTAAAAAGTTTGTCCTTTCCTCCTCCTTGAGAATTCCAGACCCCTGTCTCCTCCTTGAGAACCCCAGACCCCTGTCTCCTTGGGGACCACCATACTTCTTATCAGCCTGCCTAGGAATTGACTCTCTCAATATATCTTTGTATCTTAGGTTAAATAATTTAAGTTTGTTAATCGTTTCTTTGCAGAGCAGTACTATAATAAACCACCAGTGCTTTGGCTTGTGACAGTTGACATGAAGATAGAAATTATCACAGCTGTAATTTTTACCAGTGTTGTCCTTGAGTTTAGGTTGAACCTATACCATAACAGGATTAACCCTCCTTTCTTGTATTGTCCATATGTTTAGATTACAGTTTTTCAGATAAGCTCACAGATGGTTACATAGGACCTAATTGGCAAAGGAAGGGATATAACTCTTATGTGGGGTTTTAAAACTCTTCAGTTCTGCTCGTTTGTTCTGTATGATTGTTGTTATCCTTGTATAATCCAGCAGTGACTGTAATAGTGCCTTAATCATAACAAGAATTTAGAAATTTATTCAAGAAATGATACCAGAGCAGCCTATAACCTGACATACTATGCAGAATGGTTTAAAATATGCTTTAACAGAGCTAGGTAAACAAATGTATATCTGACATCTGAGCTCATAGCCACCTTAACTTCATTTTTGTCTAAACAAATCACTTTTATACTTAATGGGGAGCCAACCAACTTGAACTTAAGAAAGAATAATAGGTTTTGACGGAAAAATCTATCAGATTTCTTTCAACAGGAAAGAGATGTTAGATAGGGAACTTCTTTATATCTTGCATTAAAGAAACAGGAGGATGAATTTACAGGTTTTAGGAGTCCTCTGTGGCTCCTTTGCCTGTGTGAGAAAGGGCTTTCTTGGTGGCTCAGGTAGTAAAGAATCTGCTTGCAATGCAGGAGATCCTGGGTTTGATCCCCAGATCTGGAATATTCCCTGGAGAAGGGAATGGCAACCTACTCCAGTATTCTTGCCTGGAGAATTCCATGGACAGAGGAGCCTGGTGGGCTACAGTCCATGGGGTCACAAAGAGTCGGATACGACTTTGCCTGTGTGTACTGAACTGTAACATCCTCCAATTTTAAAGGAAAACTGGAGAAGGAAATGGCAACCCACTCCAGTGTTCTTGCCTGGAGAATCCCAGGGACAGGGGAGCCTGGTGGGCTGCCGTTTATGGGGTCGCACAGAGTTGGACACGACTGAAGCGACTTAGTAGTAGTAGTAGTAGTAGTAGTAGTAGTAGTAGTAGTAATCATTTCTTTAGACTCTTACATATATCTTTATTGATTCCTGATGGCCTAAAATATCAGTTATAGTTATTACTTTCTAAAATCCAATTATTACTTTTTAAGTTTTAAAATATCTGTTCTATTGTGTGATATTTTCCACTGTATCTATTTTCTTAGGTTAATCATATTATTTTATAGTCTGTGCTGGCATGTCCAGTATGTGGATTGCATCTGGGGCTCTTTTTTAGTTTGTGTTTTCTTTGTGAATTTTAGTTCATCTCATTCGTGATAATTATTTGTTTGCATGCTGGGCATATTAAGTGAAAATGGAAAAGGCTTTGATTGATGCTATTTTTTAAAAAACTTTAAAAATAACAATCAACTCATGGGAAGATGCAAAAATAGTATATAGAGCCCTGTGAACCCTTTATATAGCTTCTACAAGTAGGAGTTCTGGTATGATTACAGTACAATATTAACTAGACCACAGACTTTGTGAACATATTGTACTACAATCGTATAAGCATATTTTTGTGTGTGTGCATGCATGTATGTATTTGTGTAGTTTTGTGCAATTTAATCCCATATGTAAATTTGTTTAACCACCACCACCGCAATCAAGATACAGAATTGTTCAATCACCACAAACTCCTTCATGTTGCCTCTTTCTTATAGTACCCACTATTTCTGACCCCTTTCTCATTTCCTAGAAACCACTCATCTCTCTATCTTCATAGTTTTGTCAGTTTGAAAATATAAAAATGTGTTTGTATACCATGTAACCTTTTGGGGATTGGCTTCTTGAAAATTAACGGACTTTATTTTTTAGTGAAGTTTTACGTTTACAGGAAAATTGAGCAGAAAGTACAAGGAGTTCCTTTGTACCCGGTCCCCATTCCCTACTGATTTCCCCTATCATTGACAGATTAGTGTGGTACATTTCTTGCAATTGATAAATGAATATTGATACATTATTTTTAAAATTTTTATTATTTATATTTTGGACTGTGCGTGGGTCTTTGTTGCTGTGTGGG
Organism: Capricornis sumatraensis; assembly: GCF_032405125.1. Taxonomy (NCBI): domain Eukaryota; kingdom Metazoa; phylum Chordata; class Mammalia; order Artiodactyla; family Bovidae; genus Capricornis; species Capricornis sumatraensis. The sequence continues at coordinate 59,311,450 of NC_091092.1, read as the reverse complement.
CTTTTCTCTAATTATTGCAAGTGGGGGTTACTCTCTCGTGGTACATAGACTTCTCATTGTGGTAGCTCTTCTTGTTGTGGAGCACAGACTCTAGGGCAGTGGGCTTCAGTAGTTGCAGCATGTGGGCTCAGTAGTTGCGGTTCCTGGGCTCTAGAGCACAGGCTTACTATCTGGCACACGGGCTTAGTTGCTCTGCAGCATGTGAGATCTTCCCAGATCAGGGGTCGAACAACCCCTGTTTCCTGCATTGGCAGGCAGATTCTTTATCACTTAGCTACCAGGGAACTCGTGATACATTATTATTAACTAAGGCCCATAGTTTGCATTTGGGAGTTCTATGAGTTTTGACAAATGTATAATGTCATGTGCTCACCATTAAAGTATCATGCAGAGTAGTTTCACTTCACTAAAAACTCTCTGCATTTCACTTATTCATCTCTCCCTTTCTCCTCCCTAAATCACTGGCAACCACTGATCTTTTTAGTCTTTGTATTTTTGCCTTTTCAAGGATATCATGTAATTGGAATCATACAGTATGTAGCTTTTTCAGACTGGCTTAGTTTACTTTGCACTGCTGCTGCTGCTAAGTCGCTTCAGTCGTGTCCAACTCTGTGCGACCCCATAGACGGCAGCCCACCAGGCTCCCCCATCCCTGGGATTCTCCAGGCAAGAATACTGGAGTGGGTTGCCATTTCCCTCTCCAATACATGAAAGTGAAAATTGAAAGTGAAGTTGCTCAGTCGTGTCCGACTCTTAGTGATCCCATGGACTGCAGCCTACCAGGCTCCTCCATCCATGGGATTTTCCAGGCAAGAGTACCGGAGTGGGGTGCCATTGCCTTCTCCACTATGCATTTGCAATTCCTCCATGGCTTGATAACTCATTTCTTTTCACTGAATAATGTTACATTGTATGGATGTACCATTATTTGTTTATCCACTCACTTGATAGAAATCTTGGTTGCTTTCAATTTTTAGCAATTATGAGTAAAGTTGCTGTCAATATTCATGTGTGTTTTTGTGTCTACATACATTTTCAACTCATATGGATGAACACTGTGGAACACAAGTGTTGGATCATATGATAAGACTATGTTTAGCTTTGTATGTGTCTATCAGACCATCTTCCAAGCGGCTGTACTGTTTTGCATTCCCATCAGAATGAGTGTGAGTTCCCTTTGCTCCACATCATTTTCAGTATTTGGTGTTGTCAACAGATTGAATTTTAGCCATGCTAACAGATGGTAGTGGTATTTTATTATCTTAATCTTCAACTTTCTAATGATAATATGATATTGAGAATCTTTTCATATACTTATTTATCATCTATATATTTTCTTTGGTGAAAGACTGGCATTTTTACTACATATGATACATGTGAGATCCACCCAAGTCATTACATGATCAGTAGTGTGCCTTTCTATTGCTAAGCAGTATTCTATAGTATGGATGTACCAGAATTTGTTTAGCAGTTCACCAATTGGAAGACTTTTGTGTTGTCTCTAGTTTGGGGCTATTATGTAAAAAGATGCTGTGAACTACAAAATGCAGATTTTTGTGTATACATAAAAATTTAGGAGATGTGATTGATATTTTTATGGTATGTACATGTTTACTTTTTAAAGAAACTCCCCAACAGTTTTCTGAAACTACCGAACAGTTTTCCATAGTGCTTAAACTATTTTATGTTTCAACTAGAATTGTTTTTTAATTTTGTTTTCTGTACTTTTTGATAGTGTATAAAGTTTCTAGCATTGCAGCTATTTCGTTTCTTTGTCAATTAGTATGGTCATATGCTTTTGCTTCTTTAGCATGCCATTATGGTGGATTAAATTGACTATATTCAAATGAACCAACTTTGTATAACTGGAATAAATCTTATTCTGTATTCATGAATGGTATCAACCTATAGTTTTCTTCCTTCCTCCCTCCCTCCCTTCCTCATTTGTTAGTTAATTTGCATTACCTTTGTCCTTTGTTTGATTTTGTAATTAGGATAATTCTGCTCTCATGAAATGAGTTTGTTACTTTTCCTCCTCTTCTAATTCTAGAAGTGGATTTGTCAAATTTGTGCCATATCTTCTTCAAATATTTGGTAAATTCTCTAGGGAAGCCATCTTGCTAGGATTTCTTTTTTCAAGGTTTTTTTGATGAAAAATCAACTGATAATCTGATTGAGGATCCTTTACATGAGATGAATCACTTCTCTTTTGATGCCTTCAAGTTCCTCTTTTTGTCTTTCAGCAATTTGATTACAATGTGTTCTTGGGTGACCAACTTGGCTTTTGTTGAGGTTCCTGGGTGTATAGACTAATGTCTTTCTTTGTATTTAGGAAGATTTGGGCCATTATTTCTTTAAATGTTCTTTCTGCTCCTTGCTGTCTCTCCTTTTTCTCTGGGACATCTATTATGCAAATGTTCCACAGGTCTCTTAGACTCATTTATCTATTTATTGCCATCTTAAAGTGTACACTTCAGTGGCATTTAGAACATTCACATTGTTGTGCAACCGTCACACTATCTAGGTCCAATATATTATGTCATCTCAGTAAGAAAGCCCATACCTAGTGCTTCTAATCTCCCTTTTCCCAGGCTCATAACATCTGCTAATCTACTTTCTATGCCTATGAATTTACCTATTCCTGAAATTTTATATCAATGAAATCATACAGAATGTGGCATTTGTGTCAGTTTCCTTTCATTTAGTATGACGTTGTTAAGATTCACCCATACTCTAGCATGTATCACTATTTTATTTATATATATGGCAATTTCCTTGTATGACAAAGCTTCATTTTATTTACCCATTCATCTGTTTATAGATATTTGGTTTGTTTTCCTCTTTTGTCTATTGTGAATACTGCTACTGTGACAATTCATGTACAATTTTTTATTTAAACCCTGGTTTTGAATTCTTCCCGTTTCCCAGGACTATAATTGCTGAGTCTATACGAATTTTTTGCTTATTGTTTTCTACAGCAGCTGAATCTTTTTGCATTCCCACCAACAGTATATGAGAGTCCCAATTTCCTCACATCCCTACAAGCAATTGTTATTTTCTATTTTTTTTTAAATTTATAGACATCTTAGTGGGTGGGTGAGAGATGTTATCTTATGGTTTTGGTTTGCATTTCCCTAATGACTATTTTTGTGTGTTGTTTGGTCATTTGTATATCTTCTTTGGAGAAATGGCTATTCGATTCCTTTGCTCATTTAAAAAAATGGTAGAAAGTGGGAAAATTTATGTGATTATTTTACAGCATAAAGTTGTTCAATGAAATATAGTTTGCATTCCATAAAATACACCCTTTGACCATCTTTTCATTGGATAGCTTTTCTTTGTATTGAGTTGTAAGGCAGCTTTTTATATTTTGAGGATACTAGATCATTATCAGATGTATTATTAGCAGATATTTTCCCTCATGTGCAGACTGTCTTTTCATTCTCTTGACTGTGTCATTTGATGAATAAATGGTTTTAATTTTGATGGAGTCCATTTTATCTATTTTCCTTTTGTTTCCTATGCTTTTTGTGTTTCAGAGAAACCATCACCTAATCTATGTTTGTGAAGAGTCACCGCTATGTTTTCTTCTAAGGTTTTTATAGTTTTCAGTCAGTTCAGTCGCTCAGTCATGTCTGGCTCTTTGTGACTACATGGACTGAAGCATGTCAGGCCTCCCTGTCCATCACCAACTCCTGGAGTATACTCAAACTCATGTCCATTGAGCAGGTCATGCCATCCAACATCTCATCCTTTGTCATCCTCTTCTTGCCTTCAATCTTTCCCAGCATCAGGGTTTTTCAAATGAGTCAGTTGTTCACATCGGGCGGCCAAAGTATTGGAGTTACAGCTTCAACATCAGTACTTCCAATGAATATTCAGCACTGATTTCCTTTAGGATGGACTGGTTGGATCTCCTTGCAGTCCAAGGGACTCTCAAAAGTCTTCTCCAATACCATAGTTCAAAAGCATCAATTCTTTTGCGCTCAGCTATGGTCCAACTCTCACATCCATACCTGACTACTGGAAAAACCATAGCCTTGACTAGACGAACCTTTGTTGGCAAAGGAACGTCTCTGCTTTTTAATATGCTGTCTAGGTTGGTCATAACTTTTTTTCCAAGGAATAAGCGTCATTGAATTTCATGGCTCCAGTCACCATCTGCAGTGATTTTGGAGCCCCCCCCAAAATAAAGTCTGCCACTGTTTCCACTGTTTCCCCATCTATTTGCAATGCAGTGATGCCATGATGTTTGTTTTCTAAATGTTGTGCTTTAAGCCAACTTTTTCATTCTCCTCTTTCACTTTCATCAAGAGGCTTTTTAGTTGTTCTTTGCTTTCTACCATAAGAGTGGTGTCATCTGCATATCTGAGGTTATTGATATTTTGCCTGCCAATCTTGATTCCAGCCCGGTGTTTCTCATGATGTACTCTGCATATAAGTTAAATAAGCAGGGTGACATTATACAGCCTTGACGTACTCCTTTTCCTATTTGGAACCAGTCTGTTGTTCCATGTCCACTTCTAACTGTTGCTTCCTGACCTGCATACAGATTTCTCAAGAAGCAGATCAGGTGGTCTGGTATTCCCATCTCTTTCAGAATTTTCCATACTTTGTGGTGATCCACATAGTCAAGGGCTTTGGCATAGTCAATGAAGTAGAAATAGATGTTTTTCTGGAACTCTCTTGCTTTTTTGATAGTGAAAGTGAAGTCACTCAGTCACGTCCGACTCTTTGTGACCCCATGGACTGTAGCCTACCAGGCTCCTCTGTCCATGGGATTTTCCAGGCAATAGTAAATAGTATTGGAGTGGATTGCCATTTCCTTCTCCAGGGGATCTTCCCAACCCAGGGATCAAACCTGGGTCACCCACATTGTAGACAGACGCTTTACCGTCTGAGCCACCAGGGAAGTCCTGATAATCCAACAGATATTGGCAATTCCTCTGCCTTTCGAAAACCAGCTTGAACATCTGGAAGTTCACAGTTCATGTACAGTTGAAATCTGGCTTGCAGAATTTTGATCATTAGTAGCATGTGAGATAAGTGCAATTGTGCAGTTAGAACTGGACATGGAACAACAGACTGGTTTCAGATAGGAAAAGGAGTACGTCAAGACTGTATATTGTTACCCTGCTTATTTAACTTCTATGCAGAGTACATCATGAGAAACACTGGGCTGGAAGAAGCACAAGCTGGAATCAAGATTGCCAGGAGAAATATCAATAACCTCAGATATGCAGATGACACCACTCTTATGGCAGAAAGTGAAGAGGAACTAAAAAGCCTCTTGATGAAAGTGAAAGAGGAGAGTGAAAAGTTGGCTTAAAGCTCAACATTCAGAAAACGAAGATCATGGCATTCGGTCCCATCACTTCATGGGAAATAGATGGGGAAACAGTGGAAACAGTGTCAGACTTTATGATTTTGGGCTCCAAAATCACTGCAGATGGTGACTGCAGCCTTTAAATTAAAAGACGCTGACTCCTTGGAAGAAAAGTTATGACCAACCTAGATGGCATATTCAAAAGCAGAGACATTACTTTGCCGACTAAGGTCCGTCTAGTCAAGGCTATGGTTTTTCCTGTGGTCATGCATGGATGTGAGAGTTGGACTGTGAAGAAGGCTGAGCGCCGAAGAATTGATGCGTTTGAACTGTGGGATTGGAGAAGACTCTTGAGAGTCCCTTGGACTGCAAGGAGATCCAATCAATCCATTCTGAAGGAGATCAACCCTGGGATTTCTTTGGAAGGAATGATGCTCAAGCTGAAACTTTAGTACTTTGGCCACGTCATGCAAAGAGTTGACTCATTGGAAAAGACTCTGATGCTGGGAGGGATTGGGGGCAGGAGGAGAAGGGGACGACCGAGGATGAGATGGCTCGATGGCATCACCAACTCAATGGACATGAGTTTGGGTGAACTCTGGGAGTTGGTGATGGATAGGGAGGCCTGGCGTGCTGCAATTCATGGGGTCGCAAAGAGTCAGACACGACTGAGCGATTGAACTGAACTGAATTGATCACTGAGGAAGGCTTTATTATCTCTCCTTGTTATTCTTTGGAACTCTGCATTCAGATGGGTTTATCTTTCCTTTTCTCCTTTACCTTCACTTCTCTTCTTTTCACAGCAATTTGTAAGGCATCCTCAGACAGCCATTTTGCATTTTTGCATTTTTTTCTTGGGGATGATCTTGATCCCTGTCTCCTGTATAATGTTATGAACCTCTGTCCATAGTTCATCAGGCACTCTGTTTATCAGATCTAATCCGTTAAATCTATGTGTCACTTCCACTGTATAATCATAAGGGATTTGATTTAGGTCATACCTGAATGGTCTAGTGGTTTTCCCTACTTTCTTCAATTTAAGTCTGAATTTGGCAATAAGGAGTTCATGATCTGAGCCATAGTCAGCTCCCGGTCTTGTTTTTGCTGACTGTATAGAGCTTCTCCATCTTTGGCTGCAAAGAATATAATCAATCTGATTTCAGTATTGACCATTTAGTGATATCCATGTACATAATTTTCTCTTGTGTTTTTGGAAGAGGGTGTTTTCTATGAACAGTGTGGTCTCTTGGCAAAACTCTATTAGCCTTTGCCCTGTTTCACTCTTACTCCAAGGCCAAATTGGCCTGTTCCTCCAGGTGTTTCTTGACTTCCTACTTTTGCATTCCAGTCCCCTCTAATGAAAAGGACATCTTTTTGGGGTGTTAGTTTAGAAGGTCTTGTAGGTCTTCTAAGAACTGTTCAGCTTCTTCAGCATTACTGGTTGGTACATAGACTTGGATACCTATGATAGCAATAGGTATCACCATTCCATGATATTGAATGGTTTGCTTTGGAAACAAATAGAGATCATTCTGTAATTTTTGAGATTGCATCCAAGTACTGCATTTTGGATTCTTGTTGACTATGATGGCTACTCCATTTCTTCTAAGGGATTCTTGCCCACAGTAGTAGATATAATGGTCATCTGAGTTAAATTCACCCATTCCAGTCCATTTTAGTTTGCTGTTTCCTAAAATAGTTTATGGTTTTAGTTCTTTTATTTAGGTCTTTAATCCACTTTGGATTAATTTTTGTATATGATGAGTGGAAAGGATGCAGCTTCCTTCTTTTCTATGTGGACATCCAGTTATTCCAGCATGACTGTGTTCAGTTTTCTTCAATTTTCTTTTTTCTCTTCAGACTAGAAAAATTTATTTGAACTATCTTCAAGTTTGATGATTCACTTTTTTTGCTGCTCAAATTTTGTGTTGAACCTCTCTAGTGAATTTTTCAATACAGTTGTTATATTTTTCAACTTACAAATTCATATTTTCAATTTCCATATTGATATTTCTCTATTTGGTGACACATTGTTTTCCTGATTTTCTTTGGCTTTTTGAGCAGTTGATTTGAAGTCTCTGTCTTGTAAGTCCAATGTATAGGCCTTGTCAAGGACAGTTTCTATTAATTTCCTGTTTTCCTGTGACTGAGTCATACTTTCTTGTATCTTTATATTCCTCGTAGGTTTTTTTTTTTGGTAAGGTGAACATTTTGAATATTATAATTTGTTCACTCTGAAGATCACATTCTTCCCCCTCCCCAGGATTTGTTTTTCTTGCTTTTTGCAGGGTTATGGTGTTTTGTTTCATGGCTCTGTAAACAGTTTTCAAAAGACTGTATTCTTTTTCCTTATGGTCACTGAAGCTTCTGTTTCCTTAGCTGCTGCTGCTGCTAAGTTGCTTCAGTCGTGTCTGACTCTGTGCGACCCCAGAAACGGCAGCTCACCAGGCTCCCCCATCCCTGGAATTCTCCAGGCAAGAACACTGGAGTGGGTTGCCATTTCTTTCTGCAATGCATGAAAGTGAAAAGTGTCAGCTAGTAATTTCACAGAAATTTACTTAAAGAGTAACTGAAAATTGAGTAACTGAGAACTGAAAAATTAATGTTCTGGCTCTCCTGATTTCCCTGGATTTGGAGTCCACACTCCTCACTCAGCTACTGCTGATGCCCTGACCCTAGCAAAGCGGATCATCATATCAGACTGGATGGGAGTTCCAACTTTTTATTTGGTTTCCCCTGGCCAGCCAGTACTGCTGGTGGTGGAGTGTTTTTAGAGCTTGGGGTAGGGTGGGGTAGGTATTGTCAGTAAGTTTTCTGTATTGTTAAGCTGTCCCTTTTCTAGTTCCTTGTCTAGAGAGAGCAGGCTTGTGGGGTGGGGCATTTTTTGTCTACTTCTGTTGGTTGTTGTTGGTTGCAGGCTTTCCTGGTGCCTAGTTTGGAATAATTGGGAGGTAAAAAGAAAATGCAGGAACTCACTGCCATGTTGGTCCATAAGTCCCAAAGTCCCTAGGCAGTCTGCCTTTTTCTTTAAAACTTTCAGTGCCCACTAGTGATTTTCTGTTGTATTAATGTTTAGTGTTTTAATTGTGATGACTTGGGAGAAACTAATCTATTTTTGTCTGGTCACAGAAATTCTCTGTTATATTTTTTAGAGAGTATTTACTGTAGTATTTACTTTCTGGTAGAGGATTAAAGTGGAAGCAGATCACTTTAATCTGATCAGAGATTGAGGTACTTCAAGAATGAGGTTTTTGTTTGTTATGGCTGGTTGTTTGTTTGCTTGTTCATTTTGCTAAGGCTCTTTGTTTGTGACTCACCCTTATTCTTTGTGAAGTTCTTCAGAATTCTAGCTGAAATTTTGGGGTTTTATCAGGAACTCTTCACCTTCTTAGACCTCAAACTCCAAGAAACTACTTAAAACTCTGCTTTGCTTGTCATCATTTTCAGTCAGTTCAGTTCAGTTCAGTCGCTCAGTCGTGTTCAACTCTTTGCGACCCCATGAATCGCAGCACGCCAGGCCTCCCTGTCCATCACCAACTCCCTGAGTACTCAGACTCACGTCCATTGAGTCGGTGATGCCATCCAGCCGTCTCATCCTCTGTCGTCCCCTTCTCCTCCTGCCCCCAATCCCTCCCAGTATCAGAATCTTTTCCAATGAGTTGACTCTTTGCATGAGGTGGCCAAAGTACTGGAGTTTCAGCTTGAACATCATTCCTTCCAAAGAAATGCCAAGGCTGATCTCCTTCAGAATGGACCGGTTGGATCTCCATGTAGTCCAAGGGACTCTCAAGAGTCTTCTCCAATCCCACAGTTCAAAAGCATCAGTTCTTCAGCGCTCAGCTTTCTTCACAGTCCAACTCTCACATCCATACATGACCACAGGAAAAAACCATAGCTTTGACTAGACGGACCTTAGTCGGCAAAGTAATGTCTCTGCTTTTGAATATGCCATCTAGGTTGGTCATAACTTTTCTTCCAAGGAGTCAGCGTCTTTTAATTTAAAGGCTGCAGTCACCATCTGCGGTGATTTTGGAGCCCCCCAAAAATAAAGTCTGCCACTGTTTCCCCATCTATTTCCCATGAAGTGATGGGACTGGATGCCATGATCTTAGTTTTCTGAATGTTGAGCTTTAAGCCAACTTTTTCACTCTCCTCTTTCACTTTCATCAAGAGGCTTTTTAGTTCCTTTTCACTTTCTGCCATAAGGGTGGTGTCATCTGCATATCTGAGGTTATTGATATTTCTCCCAGCAATCTTGATTCCAGCTTGTGCTTCTTCCAGCCCAGTGTTTCTCATGATGTACTCTGCATAGAAGTTAAATAAGCAGGGTGACAATATACAGCGTTGACGTATTCCTTTTCCTATTTGGAACCACCTTGTTCCATGTCCAGTTCTAACTGTTGCTTCCTAACCTGCATATAGGTTTCTCAAGAGGCACGTCAGGTGGTCTGGTATTCCCATCTCTTTCAGAATTTTCCACAGTTTATTGAGATCCACACTTTCAAAGGCGTTGGTATAGTCAATAAAGCAGAAATAGATGTTTTTTTGGAACTCTCTTGCTTTTTTGATAATCCAGCAGATGTTGGCAATTTGATCTCTGGTTCCTCTGCCTTTTTTAAAACCAGCTTGTACATCTGGAAGTTCATGGTTCACGTATTGCTGAAGTCTGGCTTGGAGAATTTTGAGCATTACTTTACTAGCATGTGAGATGAGTGCAGTTGTGTGGTAGTTTGAGCATTCTTTGACATTGCCTTTCTTTGGGATTGCAATGATTTGTAAATGGCTGAACTGGAGAATACATCCATTTTCTGCTTGTATTCTCCAGTTCAGCCATTTAGAAATCAGTAATTACCTCCTCCAGGGAATCTTTCCAACCCAGGGATGAAACTCAGGTCCCCCGCATTGCAGGCGGATTCTTTACAGTCTGAATTACCTCCATAGAAAAATTTGGCTCCAAATATCAGATCCAATTTGTCTGTTCTTCTCCCTTTTCCTAAATCTTGTTTTTTAAATCTGAGTTACTTAAATCCCTTAACTTTGATTTTTGTCTCACCATCTCCATGAGACTGTGGAAAAGTTTCGTTCAGCTTCTTTATCTATCTCTTAGTAGCTACTTTCTGCCTAATTTTTAAATGTCTCTTAATTTTTTAGTTTCTCTCTTAACTATCAGTTAGCTAATTGCTTCAGGGGCTAAGAAGTATACTATATCAGGTTCACCTCAGTGAGTTTTCCTTCATTTCAAGATCTTTGCCCCTCAAATTCTGTTTGCCTTATTAGCGCTCAGATGGAATAATACATGCATATTTTACCCCAGTTTTCTAGATTTTCTTGGTGGGTGAGTTGATCTGTTGTATAAAGCTGTTCGTCACCGTGAAGAAATTCTTAATACATTTTTATAGTTTTCCTGAAATAGATTTAAAAATATATTTTGTTAGATGTATTTCTCAATTTTTATACTTTGCTGCCAGTATGAATGGTCCTTTTATCCAATTACATTTTCTAACTGGTTATTTATAAAAGATGTTGACTAAGTGTATTTGGATCTACCATTGGTCCATCTTATAGTAAACTTTTTATTTATTCCATTGCAAACTGATAGATTTTTCTCTTCTTCTCTATTATTTATTCATCTTTTCCTTAGCTTAATTCATTGCTATGATTTTATAATAACATACTAAATAGTAATAATGTGAACAATCAATTTATCTCCTTCCTCACTTTTTTGAGAATTCATTTAATGTTTCATTATCATTTCTGTGGACATCATGTGAATGATATCTTTTGCTGAATTGGGATTTTTTCAAAAAATATTCCTGCTTAAGACAAGTTATTTCTTTTAACAGGTCTAAGTATTAAGTCTTATAAACGTTATCCCATTTCTTCTTGAAATCTTTTTCAAATTTTTACTAAAATGCAACCTTCTTCTCCAATTTTATAGCTTGTTCTTTCTAAATAATAATTAATTTCTCATTCTTCAATTTGACAACAGCATAGTAGTTATAATGCTGTTTCAGTTATTTAGTTCTTCCTTAAAGTAAATGTTAGCTATTTTTTATCTATCCCTTTGAGAACTTTTTGTCTTTCAAAAATATCTGTATTCCCATTCTTGGTACATTATCTGTCCCATGCTACATAGTCAATTATTTTCATAGAATTAATAATCTCAATACTTTTGCCATATTTAACTGTCCATGTTCTTATATTCCTTTGCTATTTTTTTTAATTTTTTTTTTAATTTTAAAATCTTTAATTCTTACATGTGTTCCCAAACATGAACCCCCCTCCCACCTCCCTCCCCATAACATCTCTGTGGGTCATCCCCATGCACCAGCCCCAAGCATGCTGTATCCTGCGTCAGACATAGACTGGCGATTCAATTACCCACCCAAGAATTGGTCAGTTTGGGAGTCTCTGGTCCTAAGCAATGTTTAGACCTAGGGAAAGAAAAATAAACATGGTCCCAGTGCTGCTTATGCTCCTACTTTGTTCTCAGTTGATATTTCTCTGAATTGAATATTAGATCCAGAACTTTAGTCATCATCTAGCTCAGCCCATTCATATTACAAATGGGGGAACTGAGGTCCAGTATAAGAAGTCAATTGCCCCAAAGTCAGAGCTAATATGAAATTTATTCTATGAATTTATCTGTGTAGAAAAAAGAGATGATGTCATACAGACATTATTTTGTCTTTGCTCTGTGGTAATTGCTATGAATTCCCTACTGTCAGTCCTCCTCTTGACATGTAGAAAATGTGCGATGGGTAGGTAAAGATCAACATGGCCTTAGGGCATCAGGACATTCTGCAGGAGAGAAAAAAGAGGTTTACTTTCACCAGCTTCTGGAATAGCAGATTCTGCCTTGGTTCACTATTTATATGGATATAGACAGTATTCCTTAGGGGGATCCTGTACTATTTGTTTCTGGATTTGAACATATGAGAGTACCTTGGCCAGACTTTGTTTTATTACTTGTAGTTGCTTTCTAGCTTTATGTATCATATTGGATTTATATCTGAGTTTCTTGCACTTTGAAATAAGGCTGAATTGTAGAACTTTGGGGAGGGGCTTGCAAGTGAGCTGAAGAAGCAGGAAGCAGAGAGGATTAATGGATTTGGCTGAAACCAGAACACTCAGGATTTAAGAACTACATGGTATTTGCACTTTAGACAGCTGTATCAGATTTCTAAATCCCTAAGTGCTGGTTTATACATGGCCTTATCCAAATCTCTCTGTCCTATAGTCTCCATTGCTCTATTTGAGTGGTTTCCAAGCAGATCCATTGTGAAATTATATTTCTTGTAAATACTCAGTATTCATTTCCAGAGCATGGGCCAGCCATGTGCTACATCAGAGACATCAAATAACAGCTTGGCCAAAAAGTACTTCTCTCTATCCCAATAGTATGACTGAATTCTCACCATTATAGTAACTCCTTCAGGAAGTATTCACATTTTAAGTAAGCTATGGAAATAACACTTAACCAGGAATCAGAAGTTTTGGATTTAGTCCCTCTCTGACACTTATTAGTTATTGGTTTGTGACCAAGTAAAAACCTCTTTGTGTTTTAGATTCTTATTCATTATGTAGGTTGAAAAATTCTCACCCTACTTACCTGAAAGGATAGGGATAAAGTTAAAATCTGGTAATGAATGCATCATAAGTATACAGATAGAATTTACTATTCATTTGCAGCTATTTATTGGTTGCTCATTATATGCTGTATGCAGTAATAAATGAAGTCTCTCATTTTATATATACCTTATATTAATACTAGACTAGGAAATTGGCATCTTGGGAGAATTATATAATATGACCAAATTTTAGTTCGCTCAAAACCATCATTCAAACTTTTCTTGTATCTTCTGAGACTTGTAAAAGTTTCCGCTTTGCATGGTGCCTATATATTGGTGTATTATGGCTGTCTTCACAAGTGTCTTGGAGATAGTTTCTTACACCATGGTTCTTCAGTTCTTTTTTATGTTCTTTACTGTGGTCATCTGATCCCCTTCCATGTTTGTTTGCTTGTGCACAGTGGTATTCTGAGCATACAGCATAATTGTATACTTTTATACTTAGGGCCACCTACTCCTGCAACCATAGGCATGTGCTCATATACCATGACTGTCTAAACATGTCTTCATATATTTTGGCCACCTGCTTATGAATTTCTGGTTTATTTAAAAAATTTCTTATCATCCTTTACTTCTACCTAAGGACTATTTTCTCCAATACCATGCTTGTTTGCTTCAGCATTTTGGCTCTCTCTGTGGAATTGTGGACTTACATTCATATATGGTGATCGTTTCATTTTAATTTTCTGATTCTGCACCTTTACTCTGGCCTGTCATTGCCTTCTGTTTTTTTTTTTTTTCCTTAACCCATGATTACTGTTAACACACTTTATCTTTGACAAAGGAGGCAAGAATATACAATGGAGAAAAGACAATCTCTTTAACAAGTGGTGCTGGGAAAACTGGTCAACCATTGGTAAAAGAATGAAACTAGAACATTTTCTAACACCATACACAAAAATAAACCCAACATGGATTAAAGATCTAAACGTAAGACCAGAAATTATAAAACTCCTAGAGGAAAACATAGGCAAAACACTCTCCGACATCAATCACAGCAGGATCCTCTATGATCCTCTATGATCCTCCCAGAGTAATGGAAATAAAAGCAAAAATAAACAAATGGGACCTAATTAAACTTAAAAGCTTTTGCACAGCGAAGGAAACTATAAGCAAGGTGAAAAGACAGCCTTCAGAATGGGAGAAAATAATAGCAAATGAAGCAACTGACAAATAATTAATCTCAAAAATATACAAGCAACTCCTGCAGCTCAATTCCAGAAAAATAAATGACCCAATCAAAAAATGGGCCAAAGAGCTAAACAGACAATTCTCCAAAGAAGACATGCAGATGGCTAACAAACACATGAAAAGATGCTCAACATCACTCATTATCAGAGAAATGCAAATCAAAACCACAATGTGGTACCATTTCATGCCAGTCAGAATGGCTGCTATCCAAAAGTCTACAAGTAATAAATGCTGGAGAGGGTGTGGAGAAAAGGGAACCCTCTTACACTGTTGGTGGGAATGCAAACTAATACAGCCACTATGGAGAACAGTGTGGCAATTCCTTAAAAAACTGGAAATAGAACTGCCATATGACCCAGCAATCCCACTGCTGGGCATACACACAGAGGAAACCAGAATTGAAAGAGACACGTGTACCCTAATGTTCATCGCAGCACTGTTTATAATAGCCAGGACATGGAAGCAACCTAGATGTCCATCAGCAGATGAATGGATAAGAATATGTGTGGTAGATATACACAATGGAGTATTACTCAGCCATTAAAAAGAATACATGTGAATCAGTTCTAATGAGATGGATGGACCTGGAGCCTATTATACAGAGTGAAGTAAGCCAGAAAGACAAACACCAATACAGTATACTAATGCATATATATGGAATTTAGAAAGATGGTAATGATAACTCTGTATGCGAGACAGCAAAAGAGACACAGATGTATAGAACAGTCTTTTGGACTCTGTGGGAGAGGGGGAGGATGGGATGATTTGGGAGAATGGCATTGAAACATGTCTAATATCATATATGAAATGAATTGCCAGTCCAGGTTCGATACATGATCTGGATGCTTGGGGCTGGTGCACTGGGACGACTCAGAGGGATGGTATGGGGATGGAGGAGGGAGGGGGGTTCAGGATGGGGAACACGTGTGTACCTGTGGCAGATTCATGTTGATGTATGGCAAAACCAATAAATATTGTAAAGTAATTAACCTCCAATTAAAATAAATAAATTGGAGCCGATTATACAGAGTGAAGTAAGCCAGAAAGAAAAAACACCAATACAGTATACTAACACATATATATGGAATTTAGAAAGATGGCAATGATGACCCTGTATGCAAGAGAGCAAAAGAGACACAGATGTGTAGAGAGGACTTTTGGTGTCAGAGGGAGAGGGAGAGGGTGGGATGATTTGGGAGAATGGCATTGAAACATGTATACTATCATGTAAGAAACGAATCGCCAGTCTATGTCCGATGCAGGATACAGCATGCTTGGGGCTGGTGCACGGGGATGACCCAGAGAGATGTTATGGGGAGGGAGGTGGGAGGGGGGTTCATGTTTGGGAACTCATGTACACCCGTGGTGGATTCATGTCAATGTATGGCAAAACCAATACAGTATTGTAAAGTAAAATAAAGTAAAAATAAAAATAAAATAAATTTATATAAAAGTTTTTTTTAAAGATAAAAAAGAAATAAATTGGACAATTACTTCATATATATATATATATATATATATATATAAAGTCTACAAACAATAAATGCTGGAGAGGGTGTGGAAAAAAGGGAACTCTCTTACACTGTTGGTGGGAATGCAAACTAGTACAGCCACTATGGAGAACAGTGTGGAGATTCCTTAAAAAACTGGAAACAGAACTGCCATATGACCCAGCAATCCCACTGCTGGGCATACACACTGAGGAACCCAGAACTGAAAGAGACATATGTACCCCAATGTTCATCCCAGCACTGTTTACAATAGCCAGGACATAGAACCAACCTAGATGTCCATCAGCAGACAAATGGATAAGAAAGCTGTGGTACATATACACAATGGAATATTACTCAGCCATTAGAAAGAATGCATCTGAATCAGTTCTAATGAGGTGGATGAAACTGGAGCCTATTATACAGAGTGAAGTAAGCCAGAAAGAAAAACACCAATACAGTATACTAACGCATATATATGGAATTTAGAAAGATGGTAACGATAACCCTGTATGCAAGATAGCAAACGAGACACGGATGTATAGAACAGTATTTTGGACTCTGTGGGAGAAGGCGATGGTGGGATGATTTGAGAGGGTAGCATTGAAACATGTATATTATCATATGTGAAGCAGATTGCCAGTCCAGGTTCGATGCATGAGACGGTGCCCAGGGCTGGTGCACTGGGATGACCCTGGGGGATAGAATGGGGAGGGAGGTGGGAGCAGGGTTCTGGATGGGGAACACATGTGCACCCGTGACTGATTCATGTCAATGTTTGGCAAAAATCACTACAGTATTGTAAAGCCTCCAATTAAAATAAATAAATTTAGAAAAAAAAAGCAGTGACTTTAATGTTCCTGAAACATGGATATCAAAGCAAACAAATGGCATGTTTGGTTGTATAACATTGTCAGCTGCTAATACATTATAGTCATTTGAGCATTCATTATAGCTACCTGCTCCTGCACCATAAACGCCTTCTTCTGTAGCATGGTGATCAGAGCATACGTTGAGGTTTATGTGTCATGGCAATTTGAACTTAATCATTGTATAAGTTTCTATACTATGACTTGAGCAGATACTGTGATCCTCTCAGCATAAATCATAGGAAATGATCCTATATTTAAGTTATATCTATGGTTTTCTTCCCCTGCAGTATGCCCTTGCCACTCTGAGTCTCTATACTTTAGACATCCAAGCAAGCATTGTAGCCTTCTGTTCCTGAATCATTAGTATCCGCTCCTATTTAGTAGGAACTTATCCACACACCTCGGAACCATGATCATGATGTCATTATCATGAATTGTAAGCATATGTCAGTTATTTTTGCCTATGCATCATGGTTATTTGAGCATTTACCATGGTCATCTCTTGATATCATGATTCTTTGAGTAGAGCCAGGGCCTATAACTTTCATGTTATCAGTTCAGTTCAGTTCAGTTGCTCAGTTGTGTCCGACTGTGACCCCATGGATGCCAAGCACGTCAGACTTGCCTGTCCATCACCAACTACCAGAGCTTGCTCAAACTCATGTCCGCTGAGTCAATGATGCCATCCAAACATCTCATCCTCTGTTGTCCCCTTCTCCTCCTGCCCTCAATCTTTCCCAGCATTGGGGTCTTTTCCGATAAGTCAGTTCTTTGCATCAGGTAGCCAAAGTACTGGAGTTTCAGCTTCAGCATCAGACCTTCCAATGAATTTCATGTTATATACAAGTTGCATTGTTTATAGTTTAAATTAGCATTCACTATGACACTCTATACTTACACAGGAGTGTTAGGTCACTGTCATGTGATTAATTGTTCAACAATCTTTATTTTCTTGACATTCTACGTTATATGTCAATGCAGTCTTCTCATATACAATGTTAACTACAGTCACAAGATACATACTTGTAAATGACTACCCTCTACTTCTGATAAGTGAGTGTCAGCACACTGTACTCTGGCTATCTACTCATGGATCATGGCTGACTGATAATATTTGAATGTTTTATAAGTGTATTTTATTCAAGTGGTAAAACTACAGAGAGATGTTTATATACTATACAGTCATTTAAGCATGCACCATGACATTTCTTTTTGCCGCTTGTATTAGTTTTCTAGAGCTACTGTAAGAAAGGATGGCAAACTCGGTAACTTAAAACCCAAAGAAATTTATTTTCTCATGGTTTTGGAAGTGAGGAATCCAAAATCAAGGTGTTGGCTGGGCTGTAGTGCCTTTGAAGGCTCTATAAAAAGATCCACCCTTGCCTCTTCCAGTTTGGCTTGTGAGATCTTCAGACCAATCCCTGTCTCCATCATCCAATGGCATTCTTTTCCTTTTCTTTCTGTGTCTAAATTTCCTCCTTCTAATAAGGACACCAGGGAGCGCTAGTGGTAAAGAACCTCCTGCCGACGCTGGAGACCTAAGAGACTCGGGTTCCATCTGTGTGTCGGGAAGATCCCCTGGAGAGGGAATGGCAACCCACTCCAGTATTCTTGCCTGGAGAAGTCCATGGACAGAGGTTGCAACCCATGCAATCGCAGAGTCGGACTCAACTTAGCGTCATTAGATTTAGGGTCCACTCTAATCCACTATGACCTCATCTTAACCTGATTATAGCTTCAAAGCTCTTATTTCCAAATAAGGTCACACGTGCAGGTACCAGAAGTTAGAACTACAGTGTCTCTTTTTGGGGGAGACATAATTAAACCCATTACAGTATCTATACTTGAAGATATTTGCTTAAAAAAAACACACTTCAATAGTATTTATCATTTACTTAAAATACCCTAAAATTTTTAGATATAATGAAGCATTGAATGGAATTTTTTAAAGTACCAAAATTGATAGATTGCTGTGATCTTCTTGATATAAGATATGATATACCTACTAAAGTGAGAAAACAATATTTTAGAAAATATGGTGATTAAGAGAATGAAATTCCAATCACTGTCAACTAATACTCAACTGTTTCAACATTTGCTTTTGTACTATGGCTTTTTAATTAGGCATTATGTCCATCTGGGTAAAGACTATAGTTTGATTATCTTTTCATATACTACTGATGTTTGAGCTAGATCTGTAATTGTCTACCTTCTATGTCATAATTATTACTTTGGGCAGCATTGTTGCAAACTCAGGGGCTTCCCTGGTGGCTCAGTGGTGAAGAATCTGCCTGCAATGCAAGAGACTGGGTTTAATCCCTGGGTCAAGAAGATTCCCTGGAAAAGGAAATGGCAGCCCACTCCGGTATACTTCCCTGGAGAACCCCATGGACAGAGGAACCTGGTGGGCCACAGTCCATGTTGTTATTAACTCATGTATCAGTTACATCTGTCTCATATTTCAACATTGCTCTTTATTCCTATACCATGTCCAACTACCCTTGTGTTTTGAATATTTTCTTGGGATTTGTCCTATATCATCATTCATGCCTCATATTTTGGAACTATCAGAATATACATTATGATCAAATACTCATACACAAGATGTGGCTGTTCATGTACAATAGGCATCTGAGCATATGGCCTGTAGTCTCATTTTGCAACATTGTCATCTTATCCTTGACTGTAAGAACGTGCTTCTATATTGTGACAGATATTGGATATATTGAGCTTGATTTGTAATTTTCTACCTTCTATGTCATAATTGTCACTTTGGGCAGCATTGTTACTAACTCAGGGGCTTCCCTGGTGGCTCAGTGGTAAAGAATCTGCCTGCAATGCAAGAGACTGGGTTTTGGATATATATTGGGTATTGGATTGTGATATGCATCTGAATGAATTGGTCAGTGTTTACTTGCTCCTGTCCAACTGTTTGTATATTGTATGTGTGTATATGTATGTATATATATATATACATATATATACATATATACATATATATATATATATATATATATATGAGATGGATGTTGCTCATCCATTATGAGTTTGTGAAAAAGAAGCATCATGATGACTTTTATAACATGGATATTAGCTCTTGGATTGTGGTCATTAGCTGCTGCATAACAGTTGTTTATTCCATATGTGCTGTCTGCTCCTATACTATGTCTGCTAAATGTATCACAGCTGTTAGTTCATATAGTGACATAGTTTGAGTGTACAGTGGTATAAAACATGAATTCTGGCTAGTTATTCACCATGATTATTTAGAATTAGGCATGTCCATCTGAGTCTCCTTTTGTACCATTGTCATCTTCTCCCAGACTAAGATCATTCATTGCGTGCATTGTGACTTTTTTTTTATTATATACCATATCTATTTGAGTAGGAATCATAGCATAGTTTATTTCTATATCATATGCATTTACACTTGTATCATACTTGACATCTTATGTCCTATAGGTATGTATGTATACCTCATGTACTAAAGGCATGTAGGTGTGATTTGCTCTCAGACCAATGCCATGCATTCTGATAATTAAAAACAACCATCTGAGTAGTTTTTCACTCTTTTGTCTTTTCCTGGTGTATCATATCAGTCCCCTCTTTCACATATGAATGGATTCATCCTTCATGATAGTGTAAACATGCTTAATGGATTTCTGTCCACCTAATGTTTGAAATTGCACTATGAATTTCCACTTAACTACTACGCTTGTGTGATAATACACTATCATTTTCTACTCTTGTACGAAGAATACTTTGTAGCATGTATATTAGCTTGTGCAACTTGGTTTGCTATTGCAATGAATTCTCTCTCCTTTGTCATCACTGTCTACTCCTATAATGTGGGTATGAGCTCATGTTGCAGGATCTTCTGTGTGTGCATCGTGGTCAAATGCTCAGACTCCTTGGTGGCTGCTTATGCACCACGGATGTTTGAGCATGTGCTATGGTGTCTACTTTTGCAACATTGCCATCTGCTTCTGGAATAAAGCCATTCATTATTCTGTTTGTAATGTATCATGTCTGTCAGAAGAATCATGAAATACTGTCATTCATTGTACTGTTTTAGAGAATGGATAGTGGAGCCAAAAGGACTGGATTTGAATCTTGAATTATCTACTTACAAGATATGAGATCTTGGGCTTACCAGTTTGCATCTCCATGTTTCATTTTCTGCAAGATTATAAAAAGAAATCCTCATAAGATTTTTGAGAATTATATGAGCTATTATACATAAACATTTCAAACACTGCCTATCATGTAGTAAGATATATGTGGTGATGATAGTGATAATGGTAATACTGTGTCTTTTGATTCTGTATGGTGATGCCAGCTCAAAATATGGGGTTCTCTAAGTTTGAATTATGGTAAACTGCTCATATATTTGTGATAGTGTTTAAGAAACCATTATTATGAGCATATGCCATGGGACTTCCCTTTGAATCATTGCCGTCTGCACTGTCCTATTAGCTTTTGTATTACTGTTCCTTTTCTTCCATCATCACTATCTTCTCTAATATACTAGTTCCTCTGCCCCTATATTGTTGTCATCAACTCATTTTCTTGGAATGTCTGGGTGTACATCACACTAAAATGCTCAAACATCATTGGTAGTTGTTCGTGTACCATGATCTTCCTATATGTGCCATGTTATCCCCTCTAGTATTATTACCATATACTGCTGGCCTAAAAAATGTATTTATGCCTTATGTTTCCTTTATTCATATGCTCAGTCCATTTGAGCATATTCCATGACATGTTTTTTGCTCCTGTGTCACATTCACATGTCTTTGTATTATAGGTTTTTGCTCGTGCACCATGGTTGTCTGAGCATGCAGCATGCTTGTCTGCTCATACCCCATGGTTCCTGAGCAGGAACCGTCACTGCTTACTGTTCTAGTAAGGGAAATAGTGTCTTGTGTATTATGTATGTCAGTTTGCATTTTATAGTAATTTGCTCCTATTTCATGGCTCTCTATTCTTTGATCACTCCTGCCGTTTCCTTTACCATGTCTATATATTTCAAAATGATAGCTTGTAATCTCATGCCATTGGTTTATCTGAGTGTGCATCATAGTCAAATGCTCAACCACATAGCGTAGCTGCTCATACACCTGATTGTTTAAGCTTGTACTGTGATTTCACATGTTTCATCATTGCCATTTGTTCCTAAACTAAAGGAATTTGTTGTATCTTTTAAATTACCAACCATATCCATTTCAGGAAGTATAGTGGCATCTCTGCCTGCTTCTGTATCTTCATTTTCAATCCATGTCATGAAGTTATATAGGTAAGTATAGTAATCAAAAGCTCATATACTAATTGTGGCTATTAATGCAACATGCTTCTCTAAATACTTGATGTTTAGTTTTTTTTTTTTTTTTACCTACTTGATATCTACTTATACACAAAGCTATTCACTCCTATATCATGAATTTTTTGTAAGGCACAATATCTATCTAAATACCAGATATCATGAGCATTGCAACATGGTTTTCTTCTCAGTAAACAAGTTTGTGTACCACATCCTGTCTCATAGCTCCTGTGTCTTGACTGCTATGACATATTGTAGTGATTTTGTTTGCTTGTGTACATCATGATCAACTGATCAAACACAACTGATGACTTTCATCAACTATTGTTATCTGAGCATGTTCCATGGTTTCTATCTTGCCATCTGCTTCTGAAACAATCATTCATAATTGAGATATTTTGGTCATGTACCATATCCATCTGTGATGTTTGCACACATAATTATTTTCTATTGTACCTTGTCTCTTGGCTCTAAATTGGTGTTGGCTCATTTTCCATAATAGTATGAATGTGCATAATGCATTTTACTACTGTTTTACTGTGTTTGAA
Organism: Capricornis sumatraensis; assembly: GCF_032405125.1. NCBI lineage: Eukaryota > Metazoa > Chordata > Mammalia > Artiodactyla > Bovidae > Capricornis > Capricornis sumatraensis. Next base: position 59,289,072 of record NC_091092.1, on the reverse strand, counting down.
ATTTTACTCCAAGCTTCTGTTCATTTTTTATGTGTGTTAAAATGTATATCATCATCTGCTTTTTAATAATGGAAATTTCTGTACCATAAATATCATTTTGTACACCATGATTATTTGTTACTTCAATGTGTTTGCCTCCTCCTTCGTCTTTAGTATCTACTCCTATACACTGGATGTCAGCTCATGTTGCAGGACCTTCTGAGTGTGCATCGTAGTCAAATGCTCAGACTCCTGTGGTGGCTGCTCATGCACCACGGATGTTTGAGCATGTGCTACGGTGTCTACTTTTGCTACATTGCCGTCTCCTTCTGGACCAAAGCCATTTGTTCCTGCAGTCTGTGTTTTAATCTGTACCACGTTCATCTGAGGAAGCATGGCACCATCAGTGTATATGCAAAGTGCTGACTCTGAAGTTAAAATGCTTGTATTTAATTCCACTCCTGCTGTTTAGGTTTGGTGTCCTTGGGCAAGTCATTTCACCCCTTTGTGTCTGTCTTTTTTCTCAACTGCAAAGTAATAATCATAATACCTACTTTGTAGGATTGTTGTGAGGATCAAAGAGTTAAATGTAATATGCTTAGATTAGTGCCTGTCACGTGGTAAGTGAAAAATATATGCTGATAATAATTACTGTGTCTCTTTGTTCTTTATGGTGATTATCAGCTTGTATTCTGAGATTGTCTAGTCATGCCTCTCAGTCCCATGCTAAATTACTGGTAGTGGCTGTCCTTTTAACATGGTCATCTGATGTTATGCCTTGATTTCTCCTTTTGCAATAGTGGTTCCACTCTTTCAACAAAGCCATTCATTGCTGTGTTTTGTTCTTTATTACATATCCATCAACTCTCCCCTAGCAAGAATAGCATAATAGTTGACTACCATTTCTACCTGTACTAGTATTATGATTGATAACTCATATTTCAAGGTATATTGGTGTGTATGTATCATGTTCAAATACTGTAACACCTGTACATTTTTTGTATTGTGATCATCCGAGTATAAATCATGGTATGTCCCATCATTACTATCTGCTCCTGGACCAAGTAATTGATTTACATATTCTGGCTTCTTGATCATATATTCTGACTACCTATGCAATTTCCACCATGTGATTCTTCTCTTTGTACCATTCTGTCTTCTTTTACATATAGGCTTTGTCTCATTTTTTCATGGCAGTCTGGACATGCATAAGAAATTTATGTTCATATGTAGTGTTTGAGGTTATACTATAGATTTATACTCATACACTGATTCTGTAAAAATTAAGTAATTGTGTACTTGTGAATTGAGAATATAATCCTCTGTATCACGAATAAGTTTATTAATTGTGACAGTATTCAGTTTGTTTATATCTCCATCATCTGGTATATCAGCTCATTTCTCAGAATCATTGGAGTATGCCTTGTGGTCAGATGTTCTGACTACCATGGTAGCTGCTCATGTACCAGATTCTTGATAATGGACTATGTATCTACTTATGGAATAGGAGGTGGTATCTGTATCAGCAATATAGCCATTAATTCCTTTCCTCTGTGTGTGTGTCCTTTTGATCTCCTACCATGTCCATCAGAGGTAGCATAGCAATACTTATGTATAATGTGGTTAGACTGTTTGATGTACAAGTCACTTCCTGTCTTTCTGCCTTAATTTCTTCAGTTCAGTCAGTCAGTTAAGTCACTCAGTCATGTCCGACTCTTTGTGACCCCATGAATTGCAACATGCCAGGGCTCCCTGTCCATCACCAACTCCCGGAGTTCACTCAGACTTGCGTCCATTGAGTCAGTGATGCCATCCAGCCATCTCATCCTCTGTCGTCGCCTTCTCCTCCTGCCCCCAGTCCCTCCCAGCATCAGAGTCTTTTCCAATGAGTCAACTCTTCGCATGAGGTGGCCAAAGTACTGGAGTTTCAGCTTGAGCATCATTCCTTCCAAAGAAATGCCAGGGCTGATCTCCTTCAGAATGGACTGGTTGGATCTCCTTGCAGTTCAAGGGACTCTCAAGAGTCTTCTCCAACACCACAGTTCAAAAGCATCAATTCTTCAGTGCTCAGCTTTCTTCACAGTCAAACTTTCACCTCCATACATGACCACTGGAAAAACCATAGCTTTGACTAGACGGACCTTTGTTGGCAAAGTAATGTCTCTGCTTTTCAATATACTATCTAAGTTGTTCATAACTTTCCTTCCAAGGAGTAAGCATCTTTTAGTTTCATGGCTGCAATCACCATCTGCAGTGATTTTGGAGCCCCCAAAAATAAAGTCTGACACTGTTTCCCCATCTATTTCCCATGAAGTGATGGGACCAGAGGCCATGATCTTCATTTTCTGAATGTTGAGCTTTAAGCCAACTTTTTCACTCTCCTCTTTCACTTTCATCAAGAGGCTTTTTAGTTCCTCTTCACTTTCTGCCATAAGGGTGGTGTCATCTGCATATCTGAGGTTATTGATATTTCTCCTGGCAATCTTGATTCCAGCTTGTGTTTCTTCCAGCCCAGCGTTTCCCATGATGTAATCTGCATATAAGTTAAATAAGCAGGGTGACAATATACAGCCTTGATGTACTCCTTTTCCTATTTGGAACCACCCGGTTGTTCCATGTCCAGTTCTAACTGTTGCTTCCTGACCTGCATACAGATTTCTCAAGAGGCAGGTCAGGTGGTCTGGTATTCCCATCTCTTTCAGAATGTTCCACAGTTTATTGTGATCCACACAGTCATAGGCGTTGGTGTAGTCAATAAAGGAAAAATAGATATTTTTCTGGAACTCTCTTGCTTTTTTGATAATCCAGCGGATGTTGGCAATTTGACCTCTGGTTCCTCTGCCTTTTCTAAAACCATCTTGAACATCTGGAAGTTCATGGTTCATGTATTGCTAAAGCCTGGCTTGGAGAATTTTGAGCATTACTTTACTAGCATGTGAGAAGAGTGCAATTGTGCAGTAGTTTGAGCATTCTTTGGCATTGCCTTTCTTTGGGATTGGAATGAAAACTGACCTTTTCTAGTCCTGTGGCCACTGCTGAGTTTTACAAATTTGCTGGCAAATTGAGCACAGCACTTTCACAGCATCATCTTTCAGGATTTGAAATAGCTCAATTGGAATTCCATCACCTCCACTAGCTTTGTTCATAGTGATGCTTTCTAAGGCCCACTTGACTTCACATTCCAGGATGTCTGGCTCTAGGTGAGTGATCACACCATCGTGATTATCTGGGTCATGAAGATCTTTTTTGTACAGTTCTTCTGTGTATTCTTGCCACCTCTTCTTAATATCTTCTGCTTCTGTTAGGTCCATACTATTTCTGTCCTTTATTGAGCCCATCTTTGCATGAAATGTTCCCTTGGTATCTCTAATTTTCTTGAAGAGATCTCTAGTCTTTCCCATTCTGTTATTTTCCTCTATTTCTTTGCATTGATCACTGAGGAGGGCTTTCTCATCTCTTCTTGCTATTTCTTGGAACTCTGCATTCAGATGGGTATATCTTTCCTTTTCTCCTTTGCTTTTCGCTTCTCTTCTTTTCAAAACTATTTGTAAGGCCTCCTCAGACAGCCATTTTGCATTTTTGGATTTCTTTTCCATGGGGATGATCTTGATCCCTGTCTCCTATACAGTGTCATGAACCTCAGTCCATAGTTCTTCAGGCACTCTATCTATCAGATCTAGTCCCTTAAATCTATTTCTCACTTCCACTGTATAATCATAAGGGATTTGATTTAGGTCATACCTGAATGGTCTAGTGGTTTTCCCTACTTTCTTCAATTTAAGTCTGAATTTGGCAATAAGGAGCTCATGATCTGAGCCACAGTCAGCTCCTGGTCTTGTTTTTGTTGACTGTATAGAGCTTCTCCATCTTTGGCTGCAAAGAATATAATCAATCTGATTTTGGTGTTGACCATCTGGTGATGTCCTTGTGTAGAGTCTTCTCTCGTGTTGTTGGAAGAGGGTGTTTGCTATGACCAGTGCATTCTCTTGGCAAAATTCTATTAGCCTTTGCCCTGGTTCATTCCATATTCCAAGGCCAAATTTGCCTGTTGCTCCAGGTGTTTCTTGACTTTCTACTTTTGCATTCCAGTCCTAAATATTATACCATGTTAGTTACGTATTATTCTGTATGAATTTGCTACTTATCATTTCTGTTCCTATAACATACTTATATTGCATCACCATGTTATCTGGTATGCTCACATACCATGGTTTTCTGCATATGACATAATCACATCTACTGTTTTAATGAGGTTGTATTTTCCCATGTTAGAGAAGTAAGTTTATATAACAAATTTATTTCTTTTTATGGTTTCCCATTGTTACTGTCAGTTTCTCTATCGTATCCTTTTGCTTTCAGCATGTATTTTAAACTTATTTGTTTGTGCAGTAAAAACTCCCATGAGCAAATGTACTCCAATCTCTTGAAACTACCTGCTGGTCTCCACTGACACAGTCACTTCACATACACTTCAGCTGTGGCCACAGTATCACTCTCTGGCCTAAGTGTGCCCAAATCAGCTGCCACTTTTGTTCCCTCTTGCCTGGTTGGGGAACAGATGCCTGAGGGTGGCCTACAGGCAGAGGTGGGGCCAAAACCAAAGCTGAGCCCCAGGGGCAGTGTGGCTAAAGAACAGGAATGAAAACCTCTCTGTGTAGCTGCACAAGCCATGGATTAAATATCCAGTTGGCTTCGTAAATCTTGGCATCTGTGGGATATCTGAATAGAAAATGAGTGTTCCCACAACAGAGACTGGTCTAGATTTAGCAGCAGTGGACTATGGGGACAAGTACATGAAGGAGTTGGGCCAGGACAGACTCTAAGCTGCCCCACAGTGCCCACAGTGGATCCAGAGATGTACCTGGAGGAATTGGAAAGCCTCCTGGGGAGATATGGTATGGCTAAGGCTCACTGTGGGAGCCAGGACACTGATAGTGGAGGCCCCAGGAACATATCCTTATTACTATTATTCTATTTCTGTTTGTTTCATTTTGTTCAGTTGTTATCATTTTTAATTTTTTAATTTTTATTTTACTTTTTTGTTTTCTTGTTTGTGTTCTTTGTTTTTTTATATCATTTTTATGCATTTGTTTCATATTTTCTTCAATTTTTTAGACTACTTTTTGATTTGCTTTTTTCCCCTCATTTATGACTGTTAGTTTAGTCTTTATTGATTGTTTTTATTTCTGAGTTTTTTTCTCTTGTTTTTTTGTTTTCTTATTTCTTTGTCTGTTTGGGTTTGGTTTTCTTTCTATCATTTTCTTGGTTTGGTTCTTGGATTTTTGTTTCTCTGTTTACTTTTCCTTCTTTTTTCTCTGGCCATGCTTATGGGCTTGTGGGCTCTCAGTTCCCCAGCCAGGGGTTGAGCCTGTGCCTCTGTGGTGGGAATACTGAGTCCAGGACCCTCTACCAGAGAATTTCCAGGCCAAGGGAGTATTAATCAGCATGTACTCCCCTGGAGTTATCCATTTCAACACTAAGACTTGGCTCCACTCAACTGCCTGCAGGCTCCAGAGCTGGACACCTCACACCAAACAAGCAGCAAGATAGGAACACAACCCCACCCATTAGCACATACTGAGTTCACAAACCCCACAAAACACACCACCTGATACAGCCTGGTGCATCAAAGGGAAAAGACTCAGTTTGACCCACCAGAGCACAGGCAGTAGTCTCTCCTACCAGAAGCCTCTGCAAGTCAGTGGATCAACTTCACCCACTGGGAGCAGAGACCAGAAACAAGAGGAAATACAACCCTACAGCCTGGGGAAAGGAAACCATAAACACAGTATTTTAGACAAAATGAGATGACAGAGAAATATGTTGCAGATGAAGAAGCAAGGTAGAAACCCACAAGACCAAATAAATTAAGAGGAAATAGGCAATCTACCAGAAAAAGAATTCAGAGTAATGATAGTAAAGATGATCCAAGATCTCAGAAATAGAATGTAGGCACACATTGAGAGGATACAAGAAATATTTAACAAGTACCTAGGAAAACTAAAGAACAAATGAACACAGATAAACAATATAGTAACTGAAATGAAAAATGCACTGGAGGGAATCAAAAGGAGAATAAATGAGGCAGAAGAATGGATAATGAGCTGGAGGATAGAATGGTGGAAATAACTGTTGAAGAGCAGAATAAAGATAAAAGAATGAAAAGAAAGGAGCACAGTCTCAGAGACCTTTGGGACAACATTATATGCACCTCAATCCATAAGGCAAATGCTGACAGCCATAAAAGGAGAAATCAACAGTAACACAATAATAGTGGAGGACTTTAACAACCCACTTACACCAATGGATAGATCATCCAGACAGAAAATTAATAAGGAAACACAAGCCTTAAATGACACATTAGACCAGATAGACTTAATTGATATTTATAGGGCATTCCATTTGAAACCAGCAGAATACATTTTCATCTCAAGTGTACATGAAACATTCTCTAGGATAGATTACATCTTGGGTCGCAAATCAAGCCTCAGCAAATTTAAGAAAATTGAAATTCTATTAAGCATCTTTTCCAACCACAACATTTTGAGGTTAGATATCAATTATAGGGAAAAAAAAAACCCTGTAAAAAACCCCACAAACTCATGGAGGCTAAACATTATGCTACTAAATAAGCAAGAGATCACTGAAGAAATCATAGAAGAAAAAAAAAAAAAACCTAGAAACAAAGGACAATGAAAACACGACCCAAAACCTGTTGTTGTATAGTTGCTCAGTCATGTCCCACTCTTTGTGACCCTATGGTCTGCAGGATGCCAGGCCTCCCTCTCCTTCACTGTCTCCTAACTCATGTCGATGGGAGTCGATGATGCCATCTAATTATCTTATCCTCTGTAGCCCCCTTCTCCTCCTGCCCTCAATCTTTCCCAACATTAGAGTCTTTTCCAGTGAATCAGCTCTTCACATCAGGTGGCCAAAGTCTTAGAGGTTCAACTTGAGCATCAGTCCTTCCAATGAATATTCAGGGTTGATTTCCTTTAGGATTGACTGGTTGTATCTCCTTTCTGTCTAAGGGATCCTCAAGGGTCTTCTCCAACACCAGTTTAAAAGCATCAGTTCTGCAGCACTCAACCTTCTTTATGGTCCAACTTTCACATCCATACATCACTACTGGAAAACTCATAGCTTTGACTATATGGACCTTTGTCAGCAATGTGATGTCCCTGCTTGTCCCTATATGTTATCTAGGTTCGTCATAGCTTTTCTCCCAAAGAGCAAGTGTCTTTTAATTTAATGGCTGCAGCCACTGTCTACAGTGATTTTGAAGCTCTAGAAAGTAACGTCTGTCACTTTTTCCATATTTTCCCCTTCTATTTGCATGAAGTGATGAGACTGGATGCCATGATCTTTGTTTTTTGAATGTGGAACCAGCTTTTTTACTCTTCTCTTTCACCTTCATCAAGAGACTCTTTAGTTCCTCTTCACTTTCTGCCATTAGGGTGGTGTCATCTGTATATCTGAGGTTGTTGATATTTCTCCTGGCAATCTTGATTCTAGTGTGTGCTTCATCCAGCCATCATTTCACATGTTATACTCTGCATAGAAGTTAAATAAGCAAGGTGACCATATATAGCCTTGATGTACTCCTTTCCCAATTTTGAACCAATCCATTGTTCCATGTTTGGTTCTAACTTTTTCTTCTTAACCTACATCCAGGTTTCTCAGGACACAGGTAAGGGAGTCTGGTATTCTCATCTCTTTAATAATTTTCCACAGTTTGTTGTGATCCACACAGTCAAAGGCTTTAGCGTAGTCAATGAAGCAGCAATAGATGTTTTTCTGGAATTCCCTTGCTTTCTCTATGATCCAACAAATGTTAGTAATTTGATTTCTGGTTCGTTTGCATATATGTCTGATAATTCAAAATCTGAAATATGTGAGGTTTGCTTTCTGTTCTCATTGTTTCTTTTTTATAATTCCTAGACTCTGTTCTTGGTTTTCATTGTATATATACTTATCAGTTCCTCTGAAATATATTATTTGTGGTCATTTCACAAAACCAAATAGAAGGATATTATTTTCCAGGGATATTTGTGTTTGTTTTTGTAATTCTATTTTTTTCCTCTAACTTTTCATTGGTTTATTGTTTTTATTTTATTTTCTTGAGATATTTTTCTGTTTTGCCTAATTAAAGGTGTTGAAGAATATTGGTTTATGAATTTATCTATCTGTTTAGCTTTGGGCACATCCCTCTCAAAAAAAAGTTTTATTCTGTAATTTTACCTGTTTATTTTCCTTGAGATGGTGCTTGAAAAGAAGTGGTATTATGTGTTATGTAGAGAACACATGTCAGTTTATGTTTATCAGTTGTATTAATTATAGTGTTTGAATTTGTTTTCATCTTTTTCAGCTTAATCTGTTGCAAACTGAGTGGTGTGTTAGTTTACCTCAACAAGACAATATCTTTTTCATTTATGTTTTACTTGTAAGTTCTTGTTTTATGTATTCTGTAGTAGTGTTATTGAAAGTAGAAAGTATTGGGAATTGTTGCTTCTAGTAGGGATGGGAAAGAATACCATCTATATACTTCAAAGAACAGTACAATACAAAATATATTATGTCACCATATACATTTTTGGCTAATTCAGCCTTTAGGTTTCTAAGTTGTAGTATTGATGTGACATTGGCTTGTCTTTCCCAACAGCTTTTGGGTCTATGTATTCTATTTTAAAGGATGGAACATGTGTTGTGTAATTTATCTCAATTCATTCTTAACAGCAATGTATATAATTAAATTTCCTTTAGACATTGAATTTTGTCTCTTTTCCATTAATTTTGACAATTATACTCCCCTTCCCTCACTGTTTTTTGTTGCTATCTACCTCTTTTAATGAGAAATTGAGAAGAGATATTTTGAACTGTGTTATTAGTCCAGAACTAGAGAACCCCAAATTTTAGAGGTATCCATATAGAAGCCCCAGAGAAGGCAATGGCACCCCACTCCAGTTTTCTTGCCTGGAGAATCCCAGGGACGGGGGAGCCTGGTGGGCTGCCGTCTATGGGGTCACACAGAGTCAGACATGACTGAAGTGACTTAGCATATAGAAGCCCCCAAAGGAGATGGATTAGAAATGGACACAGGTCTATTATAACTAGGATGGTAACATGGAATCCAAAGAATTTTAGAGGAGGAAATTGTGGTCATTGCTATCAAAAAGAAAAAAAAAGCAGAAAATAAAAAGAGAAAAAAAAAAAAACAGAGAAAGAAAAGTTCAATCTAATGTATGCTAAGTGTGGGTTATATTTTTAATACCACCATTACTGATGATCACTGGCGTAGTAATACATAGTTTCAGTGAAATGATCAGGGAAGAAGGTAGAATGTATTGTAGTTGATAAAAGAATGAATAGAAGGTGAGTAATGTGGAGTTAACAATTACAAATTACTTGAGCTTGATTGATGAAGAAAGGAAAGAAGGTAACTAGAAAAGAGCATAAGAATAAAATCTTTTTTTCAGATGGGAGAAGCTTGATTATCTTTATAGTCTAAGAGAAAGGAGTCATTAGAGAGGGGAAATCTAAGATACAGTCAAGTATGAGTAGGAAAACTGATGGAAGGGAAAGGAGCTGATGAGACCAGGAGCTTATATTACTGGATTATCCTTAAAGTGAACAGGTTAACCTTGTTTTATGAAATAAATAGAAGAGAAAGTAAGGGTAAATATAAAAGTGAATATATTAAAAACATTTATTTGGTTGCATCAAGTCTTAGTTATGGCACACAGAATCTTCATTGTGTCATAAAGGATCTTTTGTTACAGTACATGGACTTTCTAGTTGTGGTGCTCAGGCTTAGTTGCTCTGCAGCTTGTGGGATCTGAGTTTCCCAATGAGGGATCAAACTCATGTCCCTTGTATTGCAAGGCGAATTCTTAACCATTGGACCCCCAGAGATATTTCTTAAAGTAAATATTTTTGTAGTTTGGGTCAAGGTTAATGTCTAAAGTTAGGTTCCACAGAAGCAGACTCAGATTAGGATTCATGTGAAAGTGGCTTATTAGGAAGTAGTCTCAGGAAAAACCAATGCAGAAGTGGAAAGTCAGGCAAGGAAGGGAAGGAGGCCAAGCAAGGATAATATGTCAAGCAAAGTATCATGGAGACAGTGTGGTTCTTACCTCAACGTTGTCCCCACCATGGAGCTGCAGTATTTGTATCTCTGTACCTATTAATCCTGGTTAAGGGCTACCCAGGCGTGGGGACTCAAATTCTCAGACACTTCTGATTCTCTGTTAGCACAGACAGAGGTGGGTTTCAGCAGCCCGGAGACAGCCATGAGACAAAGGAATGAAGACTCTGATGTTTGGAGAGAAGGCACAGCTGTGTCAGTATAGAAGAAACCGATAAAGGAATACAAAGGTATATGAGTGGAAGCACTGTTAGTATGTGCTATGGATATTTTGTCTTTCCTGAGCATCTTGACTTTTTATTAAGAACCATTGTAAATTTCCTTGAATAGGCAATTTGAGATGAACGACAAAAGTTTAGAACAAATAGTTGAGAGAAGTAGTGGAGAGTGCTCTTGCTGTTGTTCAGTCACTAAGTCATGGGCACTCTTTGCGACCTCAGTGGAAAGTGTTGATTTATGACAAATCAAAAAATTGAATGGTTCTGGCATTGTTGTGGGTCTGCTTTGCATGACTAGAATTTTCTTCAGCAGCATTCTTTAGGATAAAACAGATTTTTTGCTTGATTGATCCAAGAAAATATTTCTGGGCAAATATGGTGGAAGGTCATGTATGCAAGGTTCTGGTGAAAGAGTAATTCAAGTGATTTACTCTTGGGTCCAGCCTTGAAATGAAAGGAAGTAGCACTTAAGCAAGCCCAAGGGAATAGGAGACAATAGAAGGATCAACTGAAAGAAACACTAATTTCAAAGAGCAAGTGGAATAGAAGTAATAGTTTAAAAACTAGAATAACAAAAACAGAATTAAAGATACTGTGGTTTAAGCTTTTTCATGCAATTATGGAGCAGTTACATATAAGATACAGAAAATGTGGCTATGGATATAGATTGCTCAAGTGGAATACATAGATATATTATCAACACCAACAATGAAATACTGAAGATGATGGAAGGACATAAAAAGTGTGAGTTGAGCACTGGTTTTGAATGAATGTGAAGAGGATTTAAGGAGGTCGATGTAAGAATAATGAGGGCAGAGGGTGATACAGATAAATGGTGTAAACCTCAAATGAGGAGTGTATGCACACAGAAGAGGAATAGTTTCAAAGTGGCATTAAAGAGATGAGATAATTCTGATCCTGTCTCTCAGTTGCATAATGTGTGGGAATACGCACATGCTACACTTTAGAGGAAAGTTAATGAAGTAGTGTCTTTGACGTAAACCCAATTTATTTCAGGCAGAGAGAAGGAGACTTTTCTGTTAAGAGGCTGAGGACACAGGAACATTTGTTTCCCATAAAATGAAGGATTGAAAGGCATGAGGGAAAGGTTTTAGAGGGGTATGTTAGTCTTGGAGAATATATCTCTGAGAGTGAAAGGATCCCTGAAGAGTGTGGGCATGAACACCAGAAAGCATTAACTCTTTTTTTCCAACAAATATTTTACTGAGTAGCTAGCATATGCCAGGTACTGTTCTATGGCTCAGAAATAAAGTCCCCATTCTAATGAAACTTACATCTAGTGGGAGAAACAGAAAGTAAACAAGTAAATATTATATATAATGTAATTTTGCTGCTGCTGCTGCTAAGTCGCTTCAGTTGTGTCCTACTCTGTGTGACCCCAGAGACGGCAGCCCACCAGGCTCCCCCATCCCTGGGATTCTCCAGGCAAGAATACTGGAGTGGGTTGTCATTTCCTTCTCCAGTGCATGAAAGTGAAAAGTGAAAGTGAAGCTACTCAGTTGTGTCCAACTCCTAGTGACCCCATGGAATGCAGCCTACCAAGCTCCTCTGTCCATGGGATTTGCCAGGCAAGAGTACTGGAGTGGGTTGCCATAGCATTCTCCTAATGTAATTTTAGGTAGTGCTATATAAGAAAAATGCTACTTAGGGGATAGAAAGATGAGGAAGGAGTATGCAGTTTTAGATAAGAATGATCAGGGAAAGTTTCTCTGAAGCAATGACACAGAACTAGAATCCTAAGGAAAGTAAAAGGGTGAACCAAAATGGTATTTGGAAGAAGATCATTATGACAGAAGAGCAAAGCCCTTTAAGGCAGGAGCATGTGGTATGTTTTCAGGGAACAGTAGGAAGATCAGTTTCACCTGATATGAGTGCTGGAGAGGAAAAGTAGAAAGAGTTGAGATTCAGGAGTAGCCAGTGGTCAAATCAAGTAGATACTTATAGATCATGACAAGTACTTTGGATCCAATGAAAACCCACTGGAAAACTTGAGAATGGAGTGATATAATATACCTTACACTTTTTGAAAACTCACTGTAACTTGTGCGGATAATGGAGTGTAGAGTACAGGGAGAGGAAGGAGAGAAAGTTAAGAGGCCATTCATTGCCATCATGGTGATACGAGATGATGGTTTAGATAAACTTGTTGGCACTGGAGGTACTGAGAAGTGGTTAGAGTTTGAATCTGTTTTGAAATCAATAGGTTAAGCAGATAGTTTGTATGGAAGAGATAAATCAAGGTGTAGATATGGATTGGGTTTGGGTGGATTTGATATGAGTTATGTGAGAAAGAATTTTTGGTTTAGTGTTCTCACTTTATTGATTCCCTTTTAATCTGTTTTGTTCACTACTGTAGTCTCAGCACCTAGAACAATGCCTGGTAAGTAGATGAGGCTTCATAAATTCTGAATGAATGAATAATAAGAGTGGTTTAGGTGGAGTGATAGGTGAAAGTACTTGATTGGTATAAGGGGAATAAAAAAATGAGAATTGAACAGGTTGAGATAGTGATATCAAAAATTATTAAAATGAGTTAGTATACTGTATTGGTGTTTTTCTTTCTGGCTTACTTCATTCTGTATAATCGGCTCCAGTCTCATCCATCTCATCAGAACTGATTCAAATGAATTCTTTTTAATGGCTGAGTAATACTCCATTGTGTATATGTACCACTGCTTTCTTATCCATTCATCTGCTGATGGACATCTAGGTTGTTTCCATGTCCTGGCTATTATAAACAGTGCTGCGATGAACATTGGGGTACATGTGTCTCTTTCAATTCTGGTTTCCTCGGTGTGTATGCCCAGCAGTGGGATTGCTGGGTCATAAGGTAGTTCTATTTGCAATTTTTAAAGGAATCTCCACACTGTTCTCCATAGTGGCTGTATGTCTGACGCAGGATACAGCATGCTTGGGGCTGGCGCATGGGGATGACCCACAGAGATGTTATGGGGAGGGAGGTGGGAGGGGGGTTCATGTTTGGGAACACATGTAAGAATTAAAGATTTTAAAATTAAAAAAATAAAAAATAAATAAAAAAAAATTATTAAAATGAGTTAAATAAATGGAAGCAGAGAAATTAGGAAAGAGTTGGAGGAATATGTCAGGACAAGTGAGGGCTTTATTTTTTTTTTTTTATCACAGATGATAGTTACATCATTTTATATGCTGCAGGGAATGAGCCAGAAGATAGGGAAAAGCTAACAAGTATGGAAGAGAGAGGAAAATCACTAAGTAAAATCCTTGAGCAGGAGAAAGGGAATAGGATCCATGGCACATGCAGAAGGAATAGCATTAGCTAAGACTAGACACCTCTGGTAACAAGGAAAGGGTAGAGTATATGGCAGAGATTTGGGTAGCTTTAATAATTGATATTATGAAGATAAAATCTTCTGATTGTTTCATTTTTACTGGAAAATAGGAAGCAAAGCCATCTGTTGAGAGTCTGGGAGAAGAGATACTGGAGAATTAAGGAGAGGAGAGAAAGTAAAAAATAGTTGTTTCAGAGAGTGGGAGAATAAATTGGTTTGGCAAATGTAAAAGGATCGTGGAACATTTGAAGTATGTTGAGAAAATTTAAAGACAGACCAGTCAGGCATAATTATGGATTTTTCTCCAGCTATATTTATCTGCTCAGTTGCAAAGAGATGAATTTAACCAGGGCTTATGTTTTTTTCAGGCAGTCACAACAGAGTTAGAGAGAGGCAAGTGCACAGAGAGTTCATTGCAGACGATGATTATTATGATTTTAATTATGGTGTGTGTGCTTACTTCTGTCTGACTGTTTGTGATCCCACAGACTATAGGCTACCAGGCTCCTCCATCCATAGGATTTTCCAGGCAAGAATGCTCTAGTGGGTTGCCATTTCCTCCTCCAGGGGATCTTCTCGACCCAGCGATTGAACCCATGTCTCCTGAGCCTCCAGCATTGGCAGGCAGATTCTTTACCGCTGAGCCACCATGTAATTCAAGGAGAGTAAGAAAGAAAGTAAGGGCACCAAGGTGATGATGGGCGATTTAAAGGTGGCAAGATAAAGCGATCAGAGATAGGAGGATAGAAGAGTTGACAGTATGAAAGTACTACATGAAAAAAGTTGGAAACATATGATCAGATAGTTATTTGAGATCATAGATTTGTAATGAGAGGGTTTACATATGACCATGGGAATAAGTGGCTGGATTAGGGTGAAGCTGAGACTCATTGCAGGGCAAGAGATCAAGGAATCTATTTGTAGGTTCCAGTGACCAAGGATTACTCTATGTCAAATATAATGCTAAATTGTGTACATGAATTATGCCATTTAATTCTCATAAAACTCCCATATGCCAGTTTTATCATTCAGTTCAGTTCAGTCACATCTGACTCTTTGCAACCCCATAGACTGCAGCATGCCAGGCTTCCCTGTGCATCACCAACTCCCAGAGTTGCTCAAACTCATGTCCATTGAGTCAGTGATGCCATCCAAACAGCTCATCCTGTGTCGTCCCCTTCTTCTCCTCCCTTCAATCTTTCCCAGCATCAAGGTCTTTTCAAATGAGTCAGTTCTTTGCATCAGGTGGGTAAAGCATTGGAGTTTCAACTTTAGCATCACTCCTTCCAATGAATATTCAGGACTGATTTCCTTTAGGATGGATTGGTTTGATCTCCTTACAGTCCAAGGGACTCTCAAGAGTCTTCTGCAACACAATAGTTCAAAAGCATCAATTCTTTGGTGCTCAGATTTCTTTATAGTCCAACTCTCACATCCATACATGACTACTGGCAAAACCATAGCTTTGACTAGATGGACATTTGTTGGCAGAGTAAGACTCTGCTTTTTAATATGCTGTCTAGGTTAGAAATAGCTTTCCTTCCAAGGAGCAAGCGTCTTTTAATTTCATGGCTGCAGTCATCATCTGCAGTGATTTTGAAGCCCCCCAAAATAAAGTATCTGACTATTTCCATTCTTTCCCCATCTATTTGCCATTAAGTGATGGGACTGGATGCTGAATGTTGAATTTTAAGCCTACTTTTTTACTTTTCTCTTTCACTTTCATCAAGAGGCCCTTAAGTTCTTCTTCTCTTCATGCCATAAGAGTGGTGTCATCTGTGTATCTGAAGTTATTGATATTTCTTCTGGCAATTTTGATTCCAGCTTGTGCTTCATCCAGCCTGCAATTTTGCATGATGTACTCTGCATATAAGTTAAATAAGCAGGATGACAGTATACAGCCTTGATGTACTCCTTTCCCAATTTGGAACCAGTCTGTTGTTCCATGTCCAGTTCTAACTGTTGCTTCTTGACCTGCATACAGGTTTCTCAGGAGGCAGATAAGGTGGTCTGGTACTCCCATCTCTTTAAGAATTTTCCACAGTCTGTTGTGATCCACACAGTCAAAGGCTTTAGCATAGTCAATGAAGCAGGAGTAGATGTTTTTCTGGAACTCTCTTACTTTTTCAATAATCCAACGGATGTTGGCAATTTGATCTCTGGTTCCTTTGCCTTTTCTAAGTCCAGCTTGAACATCTGGAAGTTCTTGGTTCACATACTGTTGAAGTCTTGATTGGAGATTTTTGAGCACTACTTTGCTAGCATGTGAGATGAGTGTAATTGTGTGGTAGTTTGAACAGTTTTTGGTATTGCCTTTCTTTGGGATTTAAATGAAAACTGACCTTTTCCAGTCATGTGGCCACTGGTGAGTTTTTCAAATTTGCTGGCATATTGAGTGTAGCACTTTCACAGCATCATCTTTTAGGATTTGAAATAGCTCAACTGGAATTCCATCACCTCCACTAGCTTTGCTTGTTATGATGCTTCCTAAGGCCCACTTGACTTCGTAATCCAGGATGTCTGGCTCTAGGTAAGCGATCACACCATCTTGGTTATCTGGGTCATCAAGATCTCTTTTTTGTATAGTTCTTCTGTGTATTCTTGCCACCTCTTCTGATTCAGTTAGGTCCATACCATTTCTGTCCTTTATTGTGCCCATCTTTGCATGAAAATTATCATCATTTTTAACATTTTATAGATGAGAAATAATGTCAGATTTCTATGTGGTATGTCCAGGATTGGAACTAGGATGTTTCCTACTCCAAAACCTTTAATACTGACAGTGTCTTGAGACAGAGTAGAATTAGATGGTGTAAAGTGAAACTCCAGTGACAAATTGAGGCAAGAAAATGGCAGACTTGGCTTTGTAGTATGTGGGTAGCAGCACTTGGGATACCTCTGTTCAGGTAAAGTTCTGGCAGATAGTGCCTGGTAGCATTCAAGCAGAGGAGTTGGTAGGCAGACTGTTAGTATCTAATAGATTCCAAGGGCTGAGGTAAAGGAATTTGGGGAATTCTAATAGAAGAATGTACTGTATCAGTGTCTTGTACATACTAAGTACTCAAATGTTTGTGATTAAATGAATTATATTTGGACAGGATATAGCAGCAGAGCGGAGAAGGCAATGACACCCCACTCTAGTACTCTTGCCTGGAAAATCCCACGGACGGAGGAGCCTGGTAGGCTGCAGTCCATGAGGTCGCTAAGAGTTGGGCATGATGGAGAGACTTCACTTTCACTTTTCACTTTCATGCATTGGAGAAGGAAATGGCAACCCACTCCAGTGTTCTTGCCTGGAGAATCCCAGGGACATGGGAGCCTGGTGGGCTGCTGTCTATGGGGTCACACAGAGTCAGACACGATTGAAGTGACTTAGCAGCAGCATAGCAGCAGAGTCACCCTGGTAGCAGGTTTTTAGCCAGGCATTTCAGGTATGTTCTGTGATTTAATTTTTAAAATTCTGATAAGATGAGTATTATTATCACCAGTTTATGTTAAATAAGGAGGTCTTTAAAGCCTAACACGAGTAGTATTTGGTAGTTCCAAGTCATCTCTTAATTTAGTGGGTTCCAAAGCCCAACCTATACCCTATCCTTTATACTCTCTTACCTCATTGAGAGATGTGACTTTTTCAAAATAGCATTCATTAACTATTTATTAAGTATGCATTATTTCCAGGCAGTTTCCTATGCATTGAACATATATCTACAAATAAACCAAGCAAAATTCCTTGTTGTCATTGAGCTTATATTCTACTGGGGAAATAGCTGATAACAAAAAATATAAAATACATGCTAGAAGTGAACAATGCAAATAAATAGAGGAAAATAATAGAATGGGAAAGACTAGAGATCTCATCAAGAAAATTAGAGATACCAAGGAAACATTTCATGCAAAGATTTGCACAATTAAGGGCAGAAAAAATATGGACCTAACAGAAGCAGAAAATATTAAGAAGAGGAGGCAAGAATGTACAGAAGAAATATACAGAAAAGATCTTGGTGACCTTGATGGTCATAGATAACCATGATGGTGTGATCAGTTCATGCAAAGAGAAAGGGAAACAATGGAAACAATGACAGAGTTTATTTTCTTGGGCTCCAGAATCACTGCAGATGGTTACTGCAGCCATTAAATTAAAAAACACTTGCTGTTTGGAAGAAAGGCTATGACAAACCTAGACAGTGTCTTAAAATACAGAGATATAACTTTGCCAACAAAGGTCCGTCTAGTCAAAGCTGTGGTTTTTCCAGTAGTCATGTATGGATATGAGAGTTGGGCCATAAAGAAGGCTGAGTGTTGAAGAACTGATGCTTTCAAACTCTGGTGCTGCAGAAGACTCTTGAGAGTCCCTTGGACTGCACGGAGATCAAACTAGTAAATCCTAAATGAAATCAACCTTGAATATTCATTGGAATGACTGATGATGAAGCTGAAACTCCAGTATTTGACTGCCTGATGTGAAGAGCCAACTCATTGGAAAAGACCCTGATGCTGGGAAAGACTGAAGGAAGGAAGAGGAGGGGATAACAGAGGATAAGATGGTTGGATGGCATCTCTGACTCATGGACATAAGTTTGAGCAAACTCCAGGTGATAGTGAAGGACAGGGAAGCCTGGTGTGCTGCAGTCCATGGGATTGCAAAGCGTTGGACACGACTGAGTGACTGAATAACAACAGCAACAACAGTGCAAGAAGTGCAAAGGAGGAAAATTAAAGCTGGAAACTGCATAAGGAATATCTGGGGTGTGTAGAAGGATTTAATTTTTGTTTAGGGTATTCAGGGAGGGCCTCCATGAGAGACATGATGTTTGAATAAATATCTGAAGTGAGGAAATGAACAAACTATCTGGAAACTGGATGGAAGAATACTCCAGGTACAGGCAATATCATCTGCAAAGGCTCTAGAACTGAAGTATGCCAGGCGTATCCAATGAGCTGCAAGGAGGCCATGTGGCTGAAATGGAGTGTGTAAGATAGGAGGGTAGCAGAGATTAGCCAGTTACTTGGGGATAAGATCATGTAGGTTCTTTTAGCTCATAATAAGGATTTTGAAATGGGAATCAATTGGAGGATTTTGAACAGATGAGAGGCATGATCTGACTTAACACTTTATCATTTCACTGTCTGCTATTTAAAGAACAGACTACAGGGGACCAAGGGCAGAGGCAGCAAGACCAGTTAAGAGGCTTTTACAATGATCTCAGCAAGAGATGATGAGCCAGAGTCATAGCAGCAGAGGTGATGACCAGTGGTTTTGTTCTGAATATGTTGCCTTTTGAGTGGAATGCCCATGAGACTTGTTTATGGATTGAGTGTGGGTGTGAGAGCAAAAGTGGAATCAAGAATAACATCAGAGTGTTAATTCTGAACAAATGGAAAGGTGGAGTTACCATTATATGTGATGAAACAGATGAGAGGTGATCCAGGTCTGTGTGTGTGTGTAGGTGGATATCTGAACCTCAGATATGAACGTGTTAGGTTTAAGATGCTTCTCGGACATCAAAGTGCAGATATGGGTTACAGGAGAGTTGTAGGATGGAGATATTAATTTGTAAGTTATCAGCTAATGGAGATTTCCCTCTCATTAGTTCCTTGAAACTTCCTTTATCTCTGGAGAAGAGTGAATTGGTTGAATAACCATTTACTAAATTTTGGCTGTGCAGTGTCATGTTATGGTGGCTTGGGCATGTGTCATGATTGTGTGTTCCTATACCATGGATAATACGTTTCTAACACCAAGATTATCTGAGCCTGCACAAGGAATGTTGCTTCTTGTATTTTAGCCAATCTGCACCTACCAAAGGGATCTGCCATTGTGGCCATGGTTATCTGAATACACCCAATGGTTTTAAGTTCATATGTCATTGGTGTTTAATTTGCTGTATTTATATGAGCATACACCATGGTTGTCTACTTTTGCAATGTGGACTGGCTGCTTTATACTAATTTTAAACAACTATTATTATGTTTTACATTCTACTCAACATTGGAGAAGGAAATGGCGACCCACTCAAGTATTCTTGCTGGAAAAATCCCATGGGCTTGCAAAGAGTTGGACATGACTGAAGCGACTGAGCATGAGCTTGCAACATAGTTGTTTGAATATTCATTTCACTATATGATGTTCTTTTTCTATAATTTTCAGTGTATTTACCATGAATATGTGAATTACATTTGTTCACATGTTATAAATAATAATTTATTCACTGTGATCATCATTACTTGAAAGATATCTGTTCTTCATTGTGACCACTTGCATCTATATCTTAACCTCTCTTACCCAGTGGAAAAAGAGTTCAGCATGTCTGCTTACTCTTGGACCATGGCTTCTGTTCCTACATTGTGGCAGTCTAGCATGACCATCTCCTCCTCAACCATGTCACTTAATTCCTGTATCATGGTTGCCATGATACACACATTGTATGTGCACATATCACAGTAAGGACTAATATACCAAATGCTTCTTCACATTCATCATGGTTGTTTAAGTATATACCATAGGTGTCTCTAGCTTAATATATGTTTTTTATTATGTTTGAAGGGTCTTTCTTTGAGTCACGGTTTTCAGTTTATGCACTGTGGTCACTTGAAAATTCAGCAAGGTTGGCAGAAGAATGTTAAACATCTGGCCTTCTACTGTCCTTATCTGCACTTGTTTGATGATCATCTGAGGTTGATCATTTACATGGCTTTACATCATTTACATGTACATGATCATATACATGGATTTATGTTCATTTAATGCTAATAAGAGCTAATGTGCCATATTTCTCTGTACACGTATCAGAGTTGGGTCCTGTTTTACAGATATGTGCTATCTTGCTAAAGCTACCTGTTCCATGTTGTTTTTAATAAAAAAAAATTAATTCTGGTTAAAAACACATAAACAATCAACTATTTTAACTGTACAGTTTAATGTTACTAAGTATATTCACATTTTTTTTTATTTTATTTTTTTATTTTTATTTTTATTTTTTTTATTAAATTTTAAAATCTTTAATTCTTACATGTGTTCCCAAACATGAAACCCCCTCCCACCTCCCTCCCCATAACATCTCTGTGGGTAATCCCCATGCACCAGCCCCAAGCATGCTGTATCCTGCGTCAGACATAGACTGGCGATTCACACCAGTCAGAATGGCTGCGATCCAAAAATCTGCAAGCAATAAATGCTGGAGAGGGTGTGGAGAAAAGGGAACCCTCCTACACTGTTGGTGGGAATGCAAACTAGTACAGCCACTATGGAGAACAGTGTGGAGATTCCTTAAAAAATTGCAAATAGAACTACCTTATGACCCAGCAATCCCACTGCTGGGTATACACACCGAGGAAACCAGAATTGAAAGAGACACATGTACCCCAATGTTCATCGCAGCACTGTTTATAATAGCCAGGACATGGAAACAACCTAGATGTCCATCAGCAGATGAATGGATAAGAAAGCTTTGGTACATGTACACAATGGAGTATTACTCAGCCGTTAAAAAGAATTCATTTGAATCAGTTCTGATGAGATGGATGAAACTGGAGCCGATTATACAGAGTGAAGTAAGCCAGAAAGAAAAACACCAATACAGTATACTAACACATATATATGGAATTTAGAAAGATGGCAATGATGACCCTGTATGCAAGACAGGAAAAAAGACACAGCTGTGTATAACGGACTTTTGGACTCAGAGAGAGAGGGAGAGGGCGGGATGATTTGGGAGAATGGCATTCTATCATGTATTCACATTTTTGTACAGCACTCTAGTGGCATTCTTTTGATCACATGCAATGTCTTAATGAAATATGGACCAAGGACATCTTCTCTTGGTCAGTGTTTACTAGGCTTATTAATTATGGTTTTCTGACATATACCATGGCCAAATGGTTTTATATCATAAATGTTCACATGAATTATAATAATTTGTTTGCTAACAAGTGTCATGGGAGTTGGAGGGCACACTTTATGTCCAGCTTCTTTTATATGTTATGAATGTCTTCTCATGCATAATGGTTATTTAAACATGTATTAATATCTTAGTCATGAGTTCATATAACATTTTTATCTTCTTATGCATCATAGTTTTCTCCTTCCAAATCATGGGCATTTGCTTCTGTGTCACTGGCATCTATGTTTAGTGTGAAGGTTAGCAGCTTGTTTACCATGATCATTTGAACGCAAACCATAGTTATATACTAGAATAGCATAGATGAGCACACATTACTGATATCTTTGCTCATGCAATATGGCTACCTTCTCCTAAATCCAGGATTGTTACTCAGATACTCATGTTTTTTGAGTATGCATCATAGTTCTGTCCTATATTCCGTGGATGATTTCTACAGTTTGGACTTCATATCCTGTTCCAACTCTCTTCTTCCTGTAGAGTATTTATAAATCATGATTAGCTGAGCATTAATCTTTCTCATGTGATTTTCAAACTTTGGGTCCTATGAAAGTTTGAACATATGTCAAAGTTATTGCCCATACTACAGGTGTTTCTCTTGCCTTAGAGTTGTCTCTTTATGCATGTATTTTCTTCCTCATATGCTATGGTTTTCTTAACTGTACTGTTTTTGTTGATTTTTGTAAAATAGCCATCAACTCTTATACAGCTCATCAATCATGATCATCACAGCACTTATTAGGTTGAGCATTAGAAATTGATGTTTTATGAAAGAAAAATTGTTAAATATTGGCACATTTAAATGAAGCAACTTAATACTGTGACTATTTCTATCTATGCTGTGGACATTTTCCCATGTCAGAAATCTGTCTTCTTGCATATCGTAGTATTCTATGCCTGCACCAGATTTAAGAAGACAGTCTAAAGCAGAACCTGAGTGAGTGAGTGAAAGTTGCTCAGTCATGTCTCACTCTTTGTGATCCCATGGACTGTAGCCTGTGAGGCGCCTCTGTCCATGGAATTCTCCAGGCCAGAATACTGGAGTGGGTACCTGATCCCTTCTCCAGGGGATCTTCCCAACCTAGGGATCGAACTCAGGTCTCCCGCATTGCAGGCTGATTCTTTACCAGCTGAGCTACCAGGGAAGCCCCAGTATAGAACCTAGTGGCTGCTTTGGGGCAAGGAGGGTGAGGATCAATTTAGAAAGACTTTTTTTCTTCATCTTCTCATCAATCAGAATAGTTCTTCAGCATGTATCTGTTTTACATATTAGTAGTCTCTTGTATAAGCTTTCCTTGGGAAAAATGTTCCATATCCTTCTATGCCTTCTAAAAATTAAACCACATCTATGACTGAAAAAGAGTATGGTGCTGGGCGAGAATTAGGTCTTCTTCAGGTGGTCAATGTCTCAGATTCTAGGAGGCCATAAGGATACAAGCAAGTGCCTCTTTACACTGTTTTCTTAGCCCATGTCCTGGGTAAACCTCCACCAAACCAGAGTTCATGAAACATCCTTGCATATAGACAACTCTAAATCACATAATCAGTATAATCTGCTGACCATGGAGGGACTTCTGTACCAGGAGACTAGGCTTGGATTTCTTCTTTATGTTGTGGCCCTATTTTGGGCTGGCTTTGCCCTCAAATATTTCTTTATGGGAAAACCGTGTCTCATCATTCAACAGTTTCCCAATCTGATTCAGAGGAAACAGTCCCTCTACTCCAGGCCTTTTGATATTTTCAAAAACCATCTAACCATATCAAGATGAGAATCAATCCCAAAAATTCCATAAAGAGATTCCAGGTCTTAATATCCTAAGATTTTCTACAATATTACATAATTACTCATGAAAAGACATTTGTGATAGTAAGAAATCAAACAGGATTGGGGGGAAATAAAGTGAAGATGAGAGACTATTTTAGGATCTTGGATTATAAGAGGTAACTGAAGCTGAGAGAAGTTCTGTGACTCACCTAGTCAGAGGAAGACAGGGAAAAAGATGAAATTGTAATCTAAGACTTCTGATTACTGATTTAGAGTCTTTACACTACCTTCTATTCGATGGGCTCTGGTATAATCAAAAGAAGGGTATGCCAGAAGTGAATTTTGGTGGCATTGGTGAATTGGAGAAGGAGAACTGTGACAGTAAGCATTTAGTAACTATATGTTATGAAAATTAAATGATTCTGAGTTGAATAAAATCTTTTTTTTTTCATCTCTTCTTTCTCCTTCCTTTTGTCTTCTATTCCTTTCCTCTTCCTCTGAATATGGAACTCACAGGTCTCTCTAAGTTGGTGCCTAAGAAGATGATAATCACACAAATGAGTCAGTTCTACATGGCTGGCCTTGGGCTTCTCTTCCTGATTAATATTCTCCCTGGAACAACTGGCCAAGTGGAATCAAGACGACAAGAACCTGGGGACTTTGTGAAGCAGGATATTGGCGGGTAAGTACCCTTAACTCCTAGAACAAAAGAAGACTGTGATAAATTATTGACTTTGGTCAAAGTTTTTTTTTTTTTTTAATTGAAGTAAGGTTGAGTTACAATATTGTGTTAGTTTTAGGTATAGAGCAAAGTGATTCAGTTATATGAATATTCTTTTTTTTCAGATTATTTTGTATTCTAGATTGTTATAAGATATTGAATATTGTTCTCCATGATATACCAATAAATTCTTGTCACTGTGTATCTGTTAATCCCATAGTCTTTTATACCTCCCCCATCCCTTTCCCCTTTGGTAACCTTGAGTTTGTTTTCTGTCTGAGTGAGTTTGTTTCTCTTGTGTATCAGTTCAGTTCAGTTCAGTTCAGTCGTGTCCGACTCTTTGTGATCCCATGAATCACAGCATGCCAGGCCTCGCTGTCCATCACCAACTCCTGGAGTTCACCCAAACCCATGTCCATCGAGTCGGTGATGCCACCCAGCTATCTCATCCTCTGTCATCCCCTTCTCCTCCTGCCCCCAGTCCCTCCCAGCATCAGAGTCTTTTCCAATGAGTCAACTCTTCGCATGAGGTGGCCAAAGTATTGGAGTTTCAGCCTCAGCATCAGTCCTTCCAGTGAACACCCAGGACTGATCTCCTTTAGGATGGACTGGCTGGATCTCCTTGCAGTCCAAGGGACTCTCAAGAGTCTTCTCCAGCACCACAGTTCAAAAGCATCAATTCTTCAGTGCTCAGCTTTCTTCACAGTCCAACTCTCACATCCATATAGAGATTCACTTTATTTTTCAGATTCCACTTACAAGTGATACGTATTTGTCTTTCTCTGACTTATTTTTCTTAGTATGATATTCTCTAGATCCATTCACATTGCTGCAAGTTACAATATTTTATTCTTTTTATGGCTTAGCAATATTCCATTGTATATACATACCACCTTTTTAAAATTTAATTCTTTATTGGAGTATAATTGCTTTACAGTGTTGTGTTGGTTTCTGCATGCAACAACATGAATCAGCCATAAGTGTATGTATGTGAGAGTGTGTGTGTGTGTGTGTATATATATATATATATATATATATATATATATATATATATATATATTTCCTTACCCTTTTGAATCTCCCTCCCACTCTCCCAGCATCCCACCCCTCTAGATTATCATAGAGCACTGAACTGAGCTTGCTGTGCTATACAGCAGGTTTCCACTAGCTATCTATTTTACACATGGTAGTGTATTATATATGTCAATCCCAATCTCCCAATTCATCCCACCCTCCCCTTCACCCCTTATGTCCACAAGTCCATTCTCTATGTCTGTGTCTCTATTTCTGCTTTTCAAATAGGTTCATCTGTGCCATTTTTCCAGATTCCATATATATGCATTAATATACAATATTTGTTTTTCATTTTCTGACTTACTTCAGTTTGCATAACAGGCTCGAGGTTTATTCACCTCAGTTTAAGTGACATTCATTGCTTTTATGGCTGAGTAGTATTCAATTATCTTAGTGTACTCTAAGTCTTTCCATCTTCTATCAGCGTTTTCAACGATAATCTCTGGGGCTGAGGGCTATAGAACTAGACTAATATGTCCTTAGAAACTTGGCCCACAAGGCCCTTTTTACTCTTTGTTCCAGTGTGGAAGAAAAAAAAAAAGACTAATTCTATCTTATTAATTTCTCATGTATCTGATTTCATTGGGCATGATAGATGTTGTAAATAAGATGGAAGTTCTAAATAAATGAATCTTACCTCGTCAAATGTTAAAGGCTTTTTAATTTTAACTGAGAGTAAAGTTCTCTAAAACATATATTACATGTTATATAATAATAATAAAGAAGGATTTTGAACAGAATAGTCCTTCTTCATGGTGACTTTCTGATCGTCATAAAGAGCATTCGTTATGTTTATTCTATATCTGCTTTTTTCTTTTTGTGTCTCCATCCTCAGTGTTAGCTGTCACCTCTCCTGTTTATATTGGTTTGCTCATATCCTGTTGGTGCTTTGAAAGCCAGATAATCAAGCCTTTTGAAAACTATATTAAAGAGAAGGCCAAGATATCGCTTGGAAAAGTAGAGACAAGTGCTTATATTTAATACAGAGATATTGAAAACTTTTGGGGGGACTTTACTTTCTTCCATGTCCAATACAATTCATGCTTTGGAGGAGATAAAACTACTTAAAGTCTGGCTCTGAATATTAGTGTTGGCATTATATTTGTATTTGCTATAAATATAGAAACCAATACAACATTAAAATGTATATGCTGGTAGCTCTGATACTTAACAGCTGCTGCTTTTCGTTTGCTTGTTTTCATACCTTCTTAATGATGTTTCTGTGTGTTTAATAAAATCCATTTGCTGCATTATTTTATCCACCTTTAGTGAATTATTCAATTAAATAACATGGTGGGCTACCCAAGCAGCTTCAACAATCATCAGTGGTTTATTAACCAATACTTTGTTTAAATCATGTTCTAAATGCAATGGCTCTCTGTAGGCTTAAGCAAGGAAACAGGTTGCACACTTGGAGAATTTGATTTAGTAACTCATATGCAGAGCTGGAATCAAGATTGCTGGGAGAAATATCAATAACCTCAGATATGCAGATGACACCACCTTTATGGCAGAAAGTGAAGAACTAAAGAGCCTCTTGATGAAAGTGACAGAGGAGAGGGAAAAATTTGGCTTAAAGCTCAACATTCAGAAAACAAAGATCTTGGCATCCAGTCCCATCACCTCATGGCAAATAGATGGGGAAACAGTGGACACAGCAGCTGACTTTATTTTTCTGAGCTCCAAAATCATGGTGATTGCAGCCATGAAATTAAAAGATGCTTGCTCCTTGGAAGGAAAGTTATGACCAACCAAGACAGCATATTAAAAAGCAGAAATATTACTTTGCTAACAAAGGTCCGTCTAGTCAAGGCTGTGGTTTTTCCAGTAGTCATGTATGGATGTGAGAGTTGGACTATAAAGAAGGCTGAGTGCCAAAGAATTGATCCTTTTGAAATGTGGTGTTGGAGAAGACCCTTGAGATTCCCTTGGATTGCAAAGAGATCCAGCCAGTCCATCCTAAAGGAGATCAGTCCTGGGTATTCATTGGAAGGACTGATGTTGCAGCTGAAACTGCAATACTTTGGCCACGTGTTGTGAAGAGCTGACTCATTTGAAAAGACCCTGATGCTGGGAAAGATTGAGGGCAGGAGGAGAAGGGGACAACAGAGGATGAGATGGTTGGATGGCATCACTGACTCGATGGACATGGCTTTGGGTGGACTCTGGGAGTTGGTGATGGACAGGGAGGCCTGGCCTGCTGCTGTTCATGGGGTCGCAAAGAGTTGGACACGACTGAGCGACTGAACTGAACTGACTGAACTTGGGAGTAGTGCCTAAGAATCTGCATTTCTATCAAGTGCCTACCTGATTCTGATATAAGGAATGTTTGGACAATACTCTGGGGACACAGTCCTTGTTTTCAAAGAGCTTATGGTATATTTAGGAATGTGGGCTTCAGAAATTTTAGAATAGCAGACACAGAAAAACCCGTTGAGAGCATCTTTTCTGATCCCTTATTTTGTGCGTGACAATATTGGCTTCCAACAAAGGACATTTACTTTCTAAGACTTAACAGAAAATTAATCGTAGAGATAGGTCTAAAATGCCAGTTTCTGATTCCTAGTCCCATGTTTCTGCAAGGAACAATTTCAGCTTCCTGTAATATATTTCTTATACTCTTGTTTCCTGGCTCAATATTTTAACCATTAACAACTGAGAACTGTATGTGTGAACAGTGTTAGGTTGGACCATTAAGAAAATATCATCACTCTGGGTCAAAACTGTTCAATATAAGCAATTTAATGATGGGTCAAGCTAAGTAGCAAGTAAATGCCAAATGGATCTTCTATCCCAGTCTGTATATCAAGATTGCAGGGAGAAATATCAATAACCTCAGATATGCAGATGACACCACTCTAATGACAGAAAGCAAAGAGGAATTAAAGAGCCTATTGATGAAGATGAAAGAGGAGAGTGAAAAAGCTGACTTAAAACTCAACATTCAAAAAATGAAGATCATGGCATCCGGTCCCATCACATCATGGCAAATAGATGGGGAAACAATGGAAGCAGTGACAGACTTTGTTTTTTTGGGCTCCAAAATATGGATGGTGACTGCTGCCATGAAATTAAAAGGCCCTTGCTCCTTGGAAGAAAAGCAATGACAAACCCAGACAGTATACTAAAAAGCAGAGACATTACTCTGCTGACAAATGTCCAAATAGTCAAAGCTATGGTTTTTCCAGTAGTCATGTATGGATGTGAGAGCTGGACAATAAGAAAGGTTGAACACCAAAGAATTGATGCCTTTAACTGTGGAGCTGGAGAAGATTCTTGATAGTCCCTTGGACAACAAAGAGATCAAACCAGTCAATCCTTAAGGAAATCAACCCTGAATATTCATTTATTGGAAAGGCTGATGTGGAAGCTCCAATACTTTGGCCACCTTATGAGAAGAACTGACTCATTGGAAAAGACCCTGATGCTGGGAAAGACTGAAGGCAGGAGGGGAAGGGAATAACAGAGGATAAGATGGTTGGATGGCATCACTGACTCAGTGGACATGAGTTTGAGCAAGCTCTGGGAGATAGTGAAAGACAGGGAAGCCCGGTGTGCTGCAGTCCATAGGATCACAAAAAGTCAGACATGACTGAACAACAACTATCCTTGTCTGACTGTAATTTATTGAAACCTGAGATGTGTATCAGTCAGGATCCCAAAGAAAACAGATGGGGAATTTCAGTTAAGACTATTTGAGGAGAGTATGTTTGCAAAGGGACTAATTGTGAAGGTATGATCTGGGTATAGGTACACTCCAAGGAATAGAGCAAGAACCTAAGTCCAGCAGCAGATATGTCATATAAAACAAGTCTTTTTAAGAGTGCAGAGATCTTTAGTGGAGGAGCTTTCACAGAGAGAGTGCTAAGAGATTACATACCCACACTTTTCCCTTCTTCTTCCCTCTGATCTTCTGCCTACTTGAAGCCAGGGGCTGTGGCAGCCCTGCTGATATAGTTCATATAGGTTATCCTTATAAGAAAGCAAACAGGTTGAACATGAGTATATAATATATCTGGAAGAAGGAATGATAGACATTGGGCACAAGGCCTTACATTTACATGACACCAAATCACGACTTTTTCTGCATCAAGATTCCATAGTAGTGGCAGTAGTGAGCAGATATTGTGAATTTAAGAGGAAATGGTTGAATTAATTATCTCCTTGTCATATTCATAGCCTGACTTGGTGCCACTGTTCCAAAGGTTCTCCTAAGTATCTGCTTTCATCATGAAATATATTTTCTCAGTTTTCTTAATCTCAGAATAAACTGGCACCTGTGGCTACACATGTATTGGGTTGGCCAAAAAGTTTGTTTGGGTTTTTCCATATCATCTTACAAAAAAACCCAAATGAACTTTTTGGCCAACCCAATAAATACTAAGTTACTAAGAGAAACATTAAGGATTTGTTTTTTATTTTACTTTAACTCAGTGAATAATGTGAACAGGTAGGGCACATGTCGAGTGGGTATGTCTCAAGCTAATTTTTTTTTAATTTTATTTTTTTACTTTACAATACTGCATTGGTTTTGCCATACATTGACATGAATCCACCACAGGTATATATGAGTTGAAGTGCAAGTATGTAAAGTCTAGTCTCTTCTGTGTGTATATAATCTCTATTATGGCATCAATACATTAATACTCTTACCATTCAATCTCCAAATTTTAAAATTTAAGAACCAGATGTGGGACCTGAGAAGCCATAAGTCCTAAGCTCTTACCCAGACCAAGAATCCTTCTTGCATTATGCTTTATGATTGACCTACCAGTTTGAATACCTCCAGTAGTAAACTGCATTACTCCCATGGGCATATAGCTCTAGGGACGTGAAAGTGCTTCCTATATTGAACAGAAGTCCACCTTCCTCTAATGCCTATCTGTTTTAGGCTCCTGTGACACTTCCTTCCTATTTCACACTTCCTTCCTCTCAGAGCTACTCCATGCTTTCTTGTCTACAGGATAACTCTCATCACTTTCAACTTGTCTCCTCACATGATACAGTTTTCCAGTCATTGCTTAAAACTTGGTACTCTCCTTTGCTCTCTAGATTTTTTTGAAACTTAGTTCAATACTTTATTTTTAGTTTTCATATTCTATCATGTTACTTTAGAGCTTATACTTAAATAGCTCTTACTATGTGCCAAGCACTATTCTAAGTGCTTTACATATGTTAATTCATATCATCCTTATAACAGATCTGCTAACTAGGTGCTGCTATTATTCCTATTTCAGAGATAAAGTATGGAGATACCAAGAGGTCAAGTAACTTGCCAAAGCTCACACAGTTTAAAAGTGGCAGAGCCAGAACCAAAACCCAGTCTGGCTTCAGAATACATACTATTAATTGCTTCAGTGAATTGGTTTTCACGTATTCAGTCACCTTTAAGTAAAAATTAGGAACATGTCCATATATTTTGTGTACATGAACATTTACTTATGTATAGTAATCCCTCAACCTCTGAATATTTAATATCTCAGCCACATGACTGCCTGGCCAGTGCTACAGTGGGGCAAGTATAATTTTCTTATAGGACCTAGAGAAATAAGAAGTATCATTTTCCATTTTGAAGTAGAAATACAGAATTTGTAACACAGGGCAGAGCTGGACATTTGAAGCCAGGGTCAAGAATACTTGGTAAGTGATGATCTGACTTCCTGTTGTATCATGTCAGGAGGCAACAGTGTCTCAGTATTACTGATGGTAAAATGTGATCTCTTTGTTAAGATGATAACTGTCAGGACTGTTTACTGCAAGGATGCTAGCCACTGGGATTGATTGAGAGATTTGAGCTCATGACCAGCTCATTGCTGTGGTCATGGCCATGGGTATGGGATAGAGAGTAAATAATAATAGTGTAGAAGGGAATATTCCTAGTACTGTGTTTTCCCTTCATTTGTATCATAATTCTTTTCTCCACATAGGCAGTGTTATAAGTGGTTCTCAGGCTGGCCTATGAAAATCTGCTTAATGAGAAATGTTGCTGAAATAGTGCTTGTGCATTGGCAATTACAATCATTCAGACAAATTACGAGAAATAAGGACTTGTGTAGCCTTGCCTGAAAGACTAATTGCCTTTTATGGCATTGTTTCAAAGGAAGAATGGACCTGTATTTCTTTGCAAATTTAGAATACAACCCATTTTATGTTGAGGCATGTCTGCTTATGTTCATATATGAAATCATATCTCTAAGGTAAAGTACCTTGGTATTTAATCATTCAGAACATACAGTAGTCAGATCTTCTTGTGTGTTTCTGTGAAGCTGTGGCTTTTAGTTACTAGAAGAAAGGACTTGGTTTTTATTTTACTTTAATTAGGCAAAGAGTGTGAATAGGCAGAGCACATAGTGAATGTGTGTGCCTTAAAATAATACTTCTTTAGTTTCAGAACAAATCTATAGTTGCCATTTAAGAAAAAGACATCTGTCTGAGATGGATTGTGCATATTCTAGCCAAAAATACGTTTATTCTTTTTTCTTAAGTGGCTTCTGTGAAAACATTAGAATGTGTTACTGAGTTCCGAGTATATAGCTGGCATCCCTAGTGCTGAATTTTTAGCTTGACCCTTTCACTTATCAGAATGACTGGACCTGGACAATAAAAACATGAGGGGTATGGGGAAATGGTAAATAATCTGATATGGCTATGGTTTCTGGTCAGAAAAAGTACTAGAATTTGCAGCTGTAAAAGTATATGGGGAATGGAATGCAGATTCACAGAAAACCACATGATCTGAACAGGAATTTGGTATGGGGAGCGAGGTGGGAGGGGGGTTCAGAATTGGGAACACGTGTACACTCGTGGTAGATTCATGTTGATGTATGGCAAAATCAATACAATACTGTAAAGTAATTAGCCTCCAATTAAAATAAATAAATTTAAATTTAAAAAAACATGCTTTTTTTTTTAAAAATTGAGATATAATTGACATATATTAATAGCATTGTATTTAAGGTGTAAAATGTTATAGTTTGATACATTTATATATATTGCAATATGATATAGTAGAGTTAGCGAATGTCTCTATCATGTCACATAGTTTCTTAGTAACTTTGAAGTTTATAATATAGTGTTGTTGACTATAGTCACTGTGTTGTATCTCACACCCCCAGAACTTATCTACTACTTGTAAGTTTGTAGCCTTAAACGAAATCTCCCCAATTCCTTACCACCCCCAATCTCTGGTAACTACCATTCTAGTGTCTACTTGCACAAGTTCAGTTTTATTTTTAGTTCCACATAGAAATGATTTCACACAGTGCAAAAGGTGGCTTAAAACTCAGCATTCAGAAAACTAAGATCATGACGTCCGGTCCCATCACTTCATGGTAAATAGATGGGGAAACAGTGGAGACAGTGACATTTTATTTTGGGGGGCTCCAAAATCACTGCAGATGGTGACTGCAGCCATGAAATTAAAAGACGCTTGCTCCTTGGAAAAAAAGTTATGACCAACCTAGATAGCATATTCAAAAGCAGAGACATTACATTGCCAACAAAGGTCCATCTAATCAAAGCTATGGTTTTTCCAGTAGTCATGTGTGGATTTGAGAGTTGGACTATAAAGCAAGCTGAACACTGAAGAACTCATGCTTTGTGGTGTTGGAGAAGACTTTTGAGAGTCCCTTGGACAGCAAGGAGATCCAACCAGTCAATCCTAAAGGAAATCAGTCTTGAATATTCATTGGAAGGACTGATGCTGAAGCTGAAACTCTAATACTTTGGCCACCTGATGTGAAGAACTGACTCACTGGAAAAGACCTTGATGCTGGGAAAGACTGAAAGCAGAAGAAGAAGGGGATGACAGAGTATGAGATGGTTGGATGGCATCACTGACTCAATGGACATGAGTTTGAGCAAGTTCTGGGAGATGGTGAAGGACCGGGAAGTGTGGTGTGCTGCAATCCATGGGGTCGCAAAGAGTTGGACATGGCTGAGGGACTGAACTGAACTGAACTTACCTGGGACAGTTATTCCTCCTTGTCCACTGAGTTGAACAATAATAGCTATAGCAATTTACATTCTCACCAACAGTGCATGAGAGTTCCCGTTTCTTCACATCCTTGCCAACATTTGTTATCTCTTGTCTTTTTGATAAAACGTCATTCTAAAAGGCGAGTTGATATTTCATTGTGGTTTTGATCTGCTTTTATCTGATGATTAGTGATGATGAACAACAACAATACTTGTTGGCCATTTGTTTGTGTCTTCTTTGGGAAAATGCCTACTGAGTTTCTTTGACCATTTTTTAATTGGATTATATTTCCTTTTTCTATTGAGTTATATGAGTTCCTTATATATTATAGAATCCAATATATATATATATATATAATATTTCTTTATATACTATGAATATATCTTGTTAATATTACTTTTTGCATAGTAAGAATTTTCTTTATTTTTAAAATCTGTTCTCCCCCAGGAGATATACAGTATTAGAAAAAGATGCCAACCTTTTAATGAAATAAATTTCTCCTGTCTTTGGGTTGTTTTATGAACTGCATCAGCGACTCCACATCTGTGACTCTTTTGCTTCCCCCAGACATAAGCACATTAAGGAGCTTCCTCAATGTGGTTGAACTGATGCTATTTATTTATCCTGAACTTAATCGCTCAGTGAACTTAACTTTTCCCATAGCATAAAAGTGCATGTCTTTCAAAGGTGTCCGGAGAAGGCAATGGCAACCTACTCCAGTACTCTTGCCTGGAAAATCCCATGGACGGAGGAGCCTGGTAGGCTGCAGTCCATGGGGTCGTGAAGAGACGGACATGACTGAGTGACTTCACTTTCACTTTTCACTTTCATGCACTGGAGAAGGAAATGGCAACCCACTCCAGTGTTCTTGCCTGGAGAATCCCAGGGACGGAGGAGCCTGGTGGGCTGCCGTCCATGGGGTCGCACAGAGTCAGACACAACTGAAGTGACTTAGCAGCAGCAGCATTACATTTTCAGGAGTTTGGGGAAAAAGGAATGATCATCCTCAATGTATGTTGAGTTTTACCATTTACAAAGTAATTTTATATTTATTATCCTCTTTACTTATTTCTTCCAAAGTCATTATAAGTTGGGGACCTATCCCTATTTTACATGCAAGGAAATAGTTCACATGATCAGTTAGTGGGAGTCAGAACTAAAACTCTGTTCATCTGACCCTAGTTCTTTGGATTTACCACTTTTCCATTTTTAGGACTCGATAAATGACTAAACTTGCCTAACCTATAGATGGTGTCTTAGTAACATCATTTTCATTTTTAATGATGCATTATTAATATATTTTGTCCAGCCAGTAATGCTAGATATAAGGCAAAGCAAGCATGGTTATTACATCAGTCTCATCAACTTAATAAGCATATGGCTTTAAACAATCTCTTTCTTTTGTTGGTGTCTCAGGCCATCCATCTGTGAAGTGAAGGGAAATACTTACATGATCTCTAAAGTCCTCCATAATCCTGACATACCATAATGCTTTGTTGTTCCTCCAAACTATTTTGAATGGACACAAACTATAGAATCTTCAGCTTGTTGCAGTTCAGTTATTTAAAAAGAGAGTTCTAACTTGGGTTCTAAATTAAACCAGCTTCCAGCTGCCTATGCAATAATTTAGAGAACACTGGGAGAAAATTTTATTAGTAATCAAGTCAAGTAATCAAAATCATAGAGCAATCTATTGAAAATTGTTTTGGAATGACATCAAGCATTGATTTTTGACTTAAAAGTTTAAAAGTTATTAGTGACTAATGCTGCTAACATATCAAAATAGAGTCAGCAGGGGGTAGACATGCATTGTCAAGGAACTTATTATTTCAGTAAAAGAGGTAGCACAGTATATGGGCCTTATATTCAAGAATTCTGGACCGAAATTAAAAGTTATGTTCAGGGGTTTTACAATTCCCATATATAGATCCACCTGGAGTAGGTAATCTCTGAAGTCCTTTATAGCTTGTCTATGACTCTCTGATGTTTCTGCTTTTAACCCTCTTCCAGTAATCCAAAAAATGGCTTTTCATTCAATTCATAGACCTGTTTCCCAGAAATCAAATTAGGCTAAACAGGGTCAAGATTCCCCGCAGTGAGAGTTAAGGGAAAATACAAAAGAGGTTTTCACAAAATCAATTAAGCTCCTACAGCCTCTCTCCCCACAGCCCATGCAGGATGGATTCAGAATGTTGAAGATTAAACCAAATGTGAGCTGAGACCTGACAGGGTGTCTGTATTTATCTCCTCAACATATTGATGTCAGTTTGTTAGCTCTGCACTATAGTTTCTTTTTTTTTCCCCTTCCAAAAAAAGGTGTCTGTATCATTTCTGGTATTCTTTTCACTAAAACAGCCAATCATCTCTAGTCTCACTGGTTTCCAGTGCCTCTTGGTCAAAGCTTTCCTTATGGCTTTGGCGGATGAGGGTGCCTATGTTTTGTCATTATTTACATTTGAATAATGTATTTGAGTCCATGGGGTCGCAAAGAGTTGGACACGACTGAGTGACTTCACTTCAATGTATTTGAGTGCATAAACTACTATCTTAAAGAAGACAAAACAAATTTTGAATACTTTTAGATATTAAATATTAAATCTGGAAATTTTAATATATTATTTAATAATAATACAACATATCTGTGAAGTTATTTTAATTTTCAAAATGAGAAAGCTGTTGTACAAGAGGTGTTATGTGACTTGCTTATGGTCACTCAACTAATAAATTCAAATTCATGTCTCCAGTCTAGTTAAACCTAATTTCCCTTTTCATTCCATGTGTATCTACTTTTATCATTTGATTCTCTCAGCAAACCTGTAAGCAAGGGAGAGATTACTTGCCTTATTTTACCTTTTTTTTCTGCTCTGTTTTTTTCTATAGGCACATAGTTGATGCTTGTTAAAGATACATTGAATGATTATGTAAATTGAATTAGGTTTATGAATTAAGGAAATTGGTGTTCAAAATGGCTTTTGACAGTTTACCAGCTAGCAAGTGGCAGTGTAGAGTGAGAACTATTCAGTTTAGATGTTCCTACTATTCCGTGGGCTTCCCTAGTGGCTCAGATGGTAAAGAATATGCCTGCAGTGCAGGAGAACCAGGTTTGATCCCTGGGTTGGGAAGATCCCCTGGAGTAGGAAATGGCAACCCACTGCAGTATTCTTGCCTGGAGAATTCCATGGACAGAGGAGCCTGGGAGGCTACAGTCCATGGGGTCGCAAACAAGTCGGACACAACTGAGCAAGTAACACATGCATACATAATATTCTGTAGATTTTTCTCTCTAAGGAAGACATATTGACTGCCTCTCAAGATTCCTCTCAACTGCTACGCTATGTCTTTTATTGCTCTGATTAACTAGATGCTAGGAATAGTTATTATATATCTATTAATGGCAACCTTCTGGATCCAAAGTAAGAATGGGTAAAACCGAGATCTGCAGTGATACAGGCTTTAATGGACTACTCCAAATCACAAACACAGCTGGGACTTGGACGTAGGATTCCTGACATCTAGTTTATTACTTGATTCTATACCATGCTTCTTGACCCTGGGCAACAGCCATTTCCTTCACTATATCTCTCTTTCCATTAACTACAGTTCCTTTCTTTATTTCTAGTCTTGCTAAACCACACCAAGCTTCTCTTCATAAAAGCATGAAAGCATTATTCACAGCTCTAGCCAGATTTTTTTTTAATTTTTAAATTGATTTATTTTAATTGGAGGCTAATTTGTTGTTCAGTATCTCAGTCTTGTCTGACTGCTTGTGACCCCATTGACTATAGCACTCCAGGTTTCCCTGGCCTTTACCATCTCCCAGAGCTTGCTGAAACTCATATCCATTGAGTTGATGATGCCATCAGGCTGATCAGTTGATTCATAAAAGGCTTCCCAAGTGGTACAGTGGTATAGAGTCCACCTGCCAGTGCAGGAGACATGGGTTCCATCCCTTGGTCAGGAAGATCCCCTGGAGAGGGGAATGGCAACCCATTCCAGTATTCTTGCCTGGAGAATTCCATGGACAGAGGAGCCTGGTGGGTTACAGGCCACAGGGTCACAAAGAGTCAGACATGACTGAACATAGCACACCAGCACAAAGAGCCTACTGCTTGGAAAGGCTTGCAAAAGGCATCCACACTGGATAAGCAGGAGATAGCTGAGGGTCTCCAGAAAATCAGAAAATTTGGATTATAGTTCTGTCCGACCCTCAGTAGCAATATGACTGTGGGAAAATTTGGTATCTTCTCTGAGCTTATTTCCCATGTATAAAATAAGAGAATTTAGGGAATCTCTTAAGTGTTCTGGTGGCTTTAACATTTAATGGAAGGCTTTTACTTTGTTGCTCTATCTTCACAGGGTGAGATATAGGTAAATTACATGAAATTCAAGGGTTTTTCTGGCTTTGTTGTTCTGTGAACCTATTCTAGATTAGAAAGAGGGGTAATTTAAAAATTTCCTTTTTTGTTTTGGGGCCCTCTTGTTCATGAAACAAAATTTGATAAATCAACTTTATGCCAGGTATTATTCCTACAGACATCCTGTCTAAGATTTCTACTGGTTTTTCTCTACTGCTGGGTTCAGTTCAGTTGCTCAGTCATGTCTGGCTCTTTGCAACCCCATGAACCACAGCACGCCAGGCCTCCCTGTCCATCACCAACTCCTGGAGTTCACCCAAACCCATGTCCATCAAGTTGGTGATGCCATCCAGCCATCTCATCCTCTGTTGTCCCCTTCTCCTCCTGCCCCCAGTCCCTCCCAGCATCAGGGTCTTTTCTAATGAGTCAACTCTTCATATGAGGTGGCCAAAATATTGGAGTTTCAGCTTTAGCATCAGTCCTTCCAATGAACACCCAGGACTGATCTCCTTCAGAATGGACTGATTGGATCTCCTTGCAGTCCAAGGGACTCTCAAGAGTCTTCTACAACACCACAGTTCAAAAGCATCCATTCTTCAGCACTCAGCTTTCTTCACAGTCCAACTCTCACATTCATGCATGACCACTGGAAAAACCATAGCCTTGACTAGATGGACCTTAGTCGGCAAAGTAATGTCTCTGATTTTGAATATACTATCTAGGTTGGTCATAACTTTCCTTCCAAGGAGTAACCGTCTTTTAATTTCATGGCTCCAATCACCATCTGCAGTGATTTTGGAACCCCCAAAAATAAAGTCTCTCACTGTTTCCATTGTCTCCCCATCTATTTCCCATGAAGTGATGGGACTGGATGCCATGATCTTAGTTTTCTGAATGTTGAGCTTTAAGCCAACTTTTTCACTCTCCTCTTTCACTTTCATCAAGAGGCTTTTTAGTTCCTCTTCACTTTTTGCCATCTGCGTATCTGAGGTTATTGATATTTCTCCTGGCAATCTTGATTCCAGCTTGTGCTTCTTTCAGCCCAGCGTTTCTCATGATGTACTCTGCATTTAAGTTAAATAAGCAGGGTGACAATATCCAGTCTTGACGTCCTCCTTTTCCTGTTTGGAACCAGTCTATTGTTCCATGTCCAGTTCTAACTGTTGCTTCTTGACCTGCATACAGATTTCTCAAGGGACAGGTCAGATGGTCTGGTATTCCTATCTCTTTCAAAATTTTCCAGTTTATTGTGATCCACACAATCAAAGGTTTTGGCATAGTCAATAAAGCAGAAATAGATAGGGATGGACCGTATGTTTGCTAAAACTCATGCCAAAGTACTTGCTGGTTTGGGAGGTACAAAGCCATTTAACTGGCCCAATCTACTGATTGACATTTTCTTGAATTAAAGTGTTTAGACATCTAAATATTTGCTATTAAGAACTATTATCTTGTGTCTTGTTTTCTTCCACTGCCTCAGACTCTCTCCAAAGCATGCTCCAGATATTCCTGATGACAGCACCGACAACATCACTATCTTCACCAGAATCTTGGATCGTCTTCTGGATGGCTATGACAATCGGCTGCGACCTGGGCTTGGAGGTCAGTTATTGTTTTAAGATCTTCCTGGGTATTGTCTTCTAAAAAGAGTCTAAAGGTACCTTTAATAGTGTATTGATCAATGAGGTTAGTATCAAGTTGAGTTTCTTCCCTCTGAGTACTGGAAATGTGTCCTAATCCTTCATTTCAATGGTTAGTCTCTCTGGTCTGGTTTTGGAAGGTTCCGAATTTCACTTAGGTAAATGCATATAGGGTGTTAAACCACATCATTTGGCCACGCCCATTTCTGGTAATAAAATAGCAGTCCCTGCCTGGATGGCAGATGTATCTCAGGAACAGCTGGGAAACATGTCTTTGTTCTAAAAACCCCAATCACACATCAGCCTGATATTCTGTAGAGGAGAAATCTGATGGCTAGATGGGATCTCATAAGGAAGTAAACATATTACAATACTTCATGGGCCATATTGAAAGGGCAAGTATGCAGATGTATATATATTTAAATTTTTCTTGAATCATTTGAAAATTAGATGCAGATATTATAACCCTTTATCCATAAATACTTTCTGTGTACTTTCTTAGAACATAGAAGTTATTTTATAAAATTATAATTAAATTATAAATTCAAAAAATATAACCTGACATACTATTTTCTAATCTGTAGTCCATATTCAACTTTTGCCAATCATCTACATTTATTATATGACAGTATTATAAGAAGTCTCTTTCCTTATCTTTAGTTAATTAGGCAACTATCAGCATGAACAGATGGATTCTTTTTTATTCAATGAATTGTAATCCATTAATATTATTATTTGTTATTATCTATTTTGATTAGAATTATTGTTCGTAATTTCCCATATTTGCTTATTGAGAGCCTCTTCAAGCTGACTTTTGATGTATTTTCATTTTTGAGCACTTTTTGGCTCCATAGCATAACCATATTCCATATTTAACTTGTACTCTCCCTTATTCAGCCTTACAGTCAATCATTTTTTCTAAGAAGAAATGGGATCTTTCTCTGTGGGAAATTATATTTAAGATCCAACTTCTATGTGCCAAATATTTTCATTGCTATTGGGTTTCTTTGTTTCTAAGATCTTTCAGTGGATAGAATTGAGAAAATAGAAAATAATATATATGTATATATACATACACACACATATATACACACACCCTTATATATGCATATTTATACACATACACATAGGAGCTTCCCTTGTAGCTCAGTCAGTAAAGAATCTGCCTGCAATGCAGGAGACCCATGTTCGATTCCTGGGTTGGAAAGATCCCCTGAAGGGCGAAATGGCAACCCACTCCAATATTGTTGCCTGGAGAATCCCATGGACAGAGGAGCCTGGCAGTCTACAGTCCATGGTGTCATGAGTCAGACACGACTTAGCGACTAAACCACCATATATAGACACAATGTAGATATATGTGTGTATGTGCATGTGTAATGGGTTTATACTGATACCACTAATTCCAGTCTAAGTATTCCTCATTGACTTACTAATTTGCTTAATTATACAATATACATAAAATAGTGTTGGAATCTCTATACCTATATCACTGTAATCAACACACTTATTAAGTAAAGTTAAAAATAAATTTTCATGGTCTTTTTTTGGGTGTTTGTTTTAGATGAAGGCTATATGGCTCTTGCTTTGGTATAAATAATAGATTGGAGCAGGGCAGTATTGGAGGAAGAAAAGGCTAGTCACAAATTGATTTGTTATCCAGAAGGAAGGTAGTGATTGTGGGAATGTAAGAATTTGGTGACTGATTATATTATGGGATTAGGGGAAAAAAGGAGGAGAAAATGATAGCAGACAAAATTCCCCTGTGAAGCTGTCAGGTTTTAGAATTTTTTCTGGAAGTTTTTGATTACTAATTCAACTTCAATACTAGTGATCAGTCTATTCAGATTGTCAGTTTCTTCCTGATTCAGTCTTTTAAGATTATATGTTCCTAGAAATTTATGCTTTTCTTATGAGTTGTCTAATTACTTGGTATATGACTGTTTCACAGTATTCCGTTATGATTTTTGTGTCTTTGGATGTAACGTGCAATTTCTACCCTTTCATTTCTAGCTTTGTTCAATTGAGTCCTTTCTCTGTTTTTCTTAATGAGCCTAATTAAAGGCATATCAATTTTATTTTTTCAAAATAACAGCTCTTGGTTTCATTAATCTTTTCTTTTTGGTCTCTCTTTAATTTATTTCCATTCTGATCTTTATTATTTCTTTCCTTTTGCTGACTTTGGGCTTTATTCTTCCTTTTATAATTACTTTCTATTGTAGGTTGCATTGTTTATTTGATTTTTTTTTCTTTCTTGAAGTAGCCCTGTATTGCTATAAGTTTTCCTCTTAGAACTGCTTTTGGTGTGTTCCATAGATTTTGGAGTGATTTGTTTTTATTTTTACTTTTATCAAAGTATTTTCTCATTTCCTCTTTGATTTCTCTATTGACTGATCAGTTTTTTAGTAGCATGTTGTTTAGTGTCTCCATGTTTGTGTTTTCCACATTTTTTTTCCTGTATTTGATTTCTAGTTTCATACCATTGTGGCCAGAAAAAAATACTTGCTATAGTTTCTATCCTCTTACATTTGTTGAGACTTGTTTTGTGGCATGTGATCTATCCTGGTAATGTTTCCATTAATTGAAATAATATTCTGCTATTTTTACATAGAAAGTCCTGTATATATCTAAGTCCAGGTGGATTCATATGTCATTTAAGGCAACTGTTTCCTTATTGATTTTCTGTCTGTATGATCAGTCCATTGATGTAAATGGGGTGTTACTGTTATTGTATTATTGTCAATTTCTCCCTTTATATCTCTTAATATTTGGTTTATATATTTCAGTTCAGTTCAGTTCAGTTCAGTCACTCAGTTGTGTCCGACCGTTTGCAACCCCATGAATTGCAGCACACCAGGCCTCCCTGTCCATCACCAACTCTGCTCCTATATTAGGTGAATATATGTTAGCAAATATTACATTCTCTTTTTTAGTGACACCTTTATCATTATATTATGCCCTTATTTGTATTTTGTTATAGGCTTTGTTTTAAATCTACTTTGTCTGATATTAGTATTGTTACCCTAGATTTCTTTTTGTCTTCATTTGCATGCAATATAATTTTGTGTCCCCTTACTTTAAGTCTCTATTTATCTTTACCACTACAGTGTGTCTCTTATAGGCAGCAAATAGATGGGTCTTGCCTTTATGTCCAGTTGGCCACTCTTTGTCTTTGATTGGAGAATTTAGTCCATTGACATTTAAAGTAGTCCTTCTGTAGTCCTTCTCTGTTCTTCTTATTTTAGTCCATTTTCTTGCGGTTTGTTGATTTTCTTTAGTGGTTTGTTTATGTTCCTTTCTTTCTAGTTTTTGAGAATCTATAGGTTTTTAATTTGTGGTTATGGTGGAGTTTATATATGTTGACTTATATCTACATATTTTAAACTGATAATCGTTTAAGTTCAAACACATTCTGAAAATCTATATTTTTTACTTCCTCCCATATTTTGTGCTTTTAATGTTATATTTTACATGTTCATATTCTTCGCTTAACTGTTTTTTTGTAATTATACTCAATTTTACAACTTTTGGCTTTTAATCTTCATACTAGCTTATGGTTGATCAATGACCTTTACTATGTATTTGCCTTTAGTGTTATGATTTTCTGTCCTGTAAATTCTTACTTCATGTAGTTTTACCTTTCCCACCTAAAGAATACCTTTTATTTTTTTTCTTTTTTTAATATAAATTTATTTATTTTAATTGGAGGTTAATTACTTTACAATATTGTATTGGTTTGCCATACATCAACATGAATCCACATTTCTTTTAATATCAGTTTTTCTTTTAGAAGTTTAAATATATCATACCACTGCCTTCTGGTCTATAAAATTTTGGCAGAAATATCAGCTGATAGCCTTATGGGGATTCAGTTATATGTGACTCTTTGTTTTCCTCTTGCTGCCTTTAAAATTCTCTTTTTATATTCAACTTTTGCCATTTTGATTATGATATGTCTTTTGTGTGTCTTGGGTCCTTCTTGTTTGGGACTCTGTGCATCCTTTACCTGGATATTTGTTTCCTTTTCAGGTTAGAGAAATTTTCAGTCATAATTTCACTAAATAAATTTTCTACCCCTATATATCTCTCTCTCCTTCTTCTGGGAACCCTATAATGTACATGTTAGTATGCTTGATGTTGTTCCAGAGATCTCTTAGGCAATCCTCATTAATTTTTTTTTTCTTTTTGCTGTTCTTGTTAGGTGATTTCTACTATTGTACCTTCAAAGTCAATTATGCTTTCTTCTACATCACCTACTCTGCTGTTAATTCCTTCTAGTCAGTTATTGTATTATTCAGCTCTGATTGGTTCTTTTTTATATTTTCTGATCTTTGTTGGAATTCTCACTCAAGTTCAGTTAGCATTCTTATTGCTGTTGGTTTGAATTGTATCAGATAAATTATTTATCTCTGTTTCATTAGGGTTTTTTCAGAGGTTTTATTTTATTCTTTCATTTGAAACATACTCCACTATCTTATTTTGTTTAACTTTCTCTGTTTGTCTCTATGAAATTAGGTAAAATAGTTACCAATCCTGGTCTTGAATATGTATCCTTGTGTGGGAACATCCTTTGTAGTCTGTGTATGATCAGTGGCTTTGGTGTGAAAGGTGGACATGTGGTGGCCACAGGTTGCATCTTCTCTTGGTGTGCTCTATCAGCTACAGTCTCTGTGGAAGTTAAGGCTGGATTTGAACTGGGGATTCTCCTAGGCTCAATGGTGGGAGTGGGGTGGGGGCTCAAGAGGCTGGAGCATGAACTCTGAGAGAGTTGGGCTTCTCCCAAATGTGATAGCTGTCTCTGTCTTTATTGAGGGTATGGCCAGGATATGAGGACTTAAGCCTGCACTTCTGAATTCATTCCACTTGTTCCGCAGTGTGTGCACCTTGGTTAGAGGCTGGGTTGAGCTAGGAAGTGTT
This sequence comes from Capricornis sumatraensis, assembly GCF_032405125.1. NCBI lineage: Eukaryota > Metazoa > Chordata > Mammalia > Artiodactyla > Bovidae > Capricornis > Capricornis sumatraensis. Next base: position 59,245,051 of record NC_091092.1, on the reverse strand, counting down.
GTAGCTCCACTACTGAGCTGCCTCCACTTCTTTCCCAGTGTGTTCACACATGTGTGTGTAGGGAGTGGTGGTCTCTGCCAAGGCTAGAGGCAAAGTCAAGAACTGAACTATCTCTGTTCCCTCACTGGTGCCCACATGTGTACACACACTTGCACATACACACACACACTGGCAATGGATGTCTACCTTACCCAGAGGCAGGACTGAGGCCTCAGCTGGCTCTGTTCCCTCTAGGCATGCGTGTTCATAGGCAATGACCATCTCTGCCTTAGCGAGGAGCAGTGCTGGAACAGGATGGGTTGGAGCAGGAGCCTGGTTCAGTTTGGGGTGTGTGCCAGGGCAGTCCTGGCTGGTCAGCCAGAGAACAATTCAGTTTTCAGTCTGATGTGTCTGTGCTAGAACTGGGAGCAAGCAAATTGGTTGCATGTGCTCCTCACAAGTGGAGTCTTGGGTTTCCTACAGTCCTCTAATAAACTACATTGTTTACCAAAGCAGCTAAGTGGGCTCTTTTTCCATGTTAGTCCTCAGGGTTGAGGTGCCTAATATGTGGCTTGAACCACTTGCTCTCCAGGGAGAATCCTCAACCCTGTGATTTCCCCCTGCTCTTTGGGGTCACCCATTCAGGGTGCAGGACCCAACCAACTTGCTTCTTTTCCCTATGTACCAGACTTGAGTATAGTTCTTTCTTTACAGCCTTGCTTGTAGAAGAGCCATTCTTCTAGTCTTGAACTCATTCTATGTGAGAGTTGCTCTATATGTAGTTATAGTTTTGATACATATCTTAGGGGAGCTGAGTTCAGAGTCTTCCTACTCCACCATCTTGATCCCCTAGAAAATCCCTTTTTAAACTCAACTTTACAATAATAGCTCTTGTAATAGCTTGTGTGAAGAAGGCAATGTCACCCCACTCCAGTACTCTTGACTGGAAAATCCCATGGATGGAGGAGCCTGGTAGGCTGCAGTCCATGGGGTCGCTAAGTCGGATACAACTGAGCGACTTCACTTTCATTTTTTACTTTCATGCATTGGAGAAGGAAATGGCAACCCACTCCAGTGTTCTTGCCTAGAGAATCCCAGGGATGGGAGAGCCTGGTGGGCTGCCATCTATGGGATCGCACAGAGTTGGACACGACTGAAGTGACTTAGCAATACTTGTGTTTCTATAAATAAATATCTTTTATAGTCTTTTAATGGATCTGAGACCTACCTGTTACCACAGATTAGCTACTAGTATAGCACCTTCCTGCTCTACCTCTTCTCTCGACCATGTTTTCCTTGGGGATCCTATTAGCATGGAGAAGTAGATAGCTACCAACCAGTGTTAAAGAAGGCATAGGGCTCGATAGTTGGAATATATCCAAGGTCAGGACTGCAGAGATTTAATTCATTGTCTGACTTTTGCACCAGTTTATTACATAACATCCAAAAAATGCCTTGTCTTATAGCACAGCATTTTTCAAACTTACCACTTGGAAAAAAACTAATTAAAATAATACATAAATAATTTAAAGACTTCCCTGGTGACTCAGACAGTAAAAGCGTCTGCTTACAATGCAGCAGACCTGGGCTCGATCCCTGAGTTGGGAAGATCCACTGAAGAAGGAAATGGCAACCCACTCCAGTACTCTTGCCTGGAAAAATCCCATGGACAGAGAAGCCTACAGTCCATAGGATCGCAAAGAGTCAGACATGACTGAGCGACTTCACTTTCACTTTAAATAACCAGAACAGTGTTTCCATGTCATGGTGGTTATTTAGTACCTCCGGACAATCACCACTATCTCTGAAAACATGACAGGATGGAATAACTACAGGAGGTATTTAGGGTAGACCACGGGAAGAACTTGGAGTATCAAGATATTCTTCTTTATGCCCCTCTAATGAGGCTATATAGACTTAGTTAACATTAATTAATTAGTCAAGCCCTGGAGAGATTTCCCAGTGAGATTTTTTGTCAGACCTTTCTTGCTTTTCTCTCACTGGAATCCTTTGGCTTTAGCTACAAATAGTCAGCAATGTGGAAGCCTTCACACGGAAATAGTGCTAGCTACAGACTGGGCAATAACGTGGTCCTATGCTTTGTCTCCTTTGTTCTTCCTCTTCCCTAGCAAGTTACTTGAAGGCAGAAACCATGTCCTATTAATTGCTCTCTTCCCCTGGAGTGCTCAGCACAGAGCTTTGCCCATAGAAGAGGTATAGGAAAACCGTGAATGGGATATAATTGACAGGTTCTCCTTGTGATCCCTTATGCCTTGATTTTTGTCTCTGCTTTCTTTTCTGCTGATTCATATCTTTTGGTTGGGCGCAAAGTTATTACACAAATAATTATTTTCTTCTGTGGCATCAACTTCTCATTCTGCCTCATTTACCAAGAGTTATAAACCAGCTTCTAGTACCTGACCCCTTGTTGCTTTCTGTCTTGAACACGTCACCATTTCACTGTGTGAACTGTGGAGGAATACCTGATTTTCACTAGTTCCTATTCACTGTGCTCAACTTTCTTCAAGAGCTCTGTATACAATTGTGATCTCTCACTGCTTTTGTGTGATCTCCTGTTTGTGCTAGTGTCTTTCATTTGAATATCATCTTTTGATTTCATGCTTAACTCTTTTGCCTTCTTTCTCTTCTTTTAGTCATTAATCTCTTTGTTCCCTGCCTTGAGTGCTTAGCACTCATAATAGAGGACTGTGTCTTAGTCTAGCAGAAATACTATCAGCAGTTTAGGAGCCCAGCAATGGCTTTATTCATATTATGTCCTTTGTCTAGCATACACTCTTAACTCTACCATTTAGGGTCTTGTTCTTTCTTCAAAATCTAAATACCCTTTCTAGCATGCAGTCTTCAAGCCTAGGCTAGGAGACCTGAATTTACAATTTTATTTTGGCTCATTCTAGGTGAGTGACATTAGAAAAGTCACTTGGCCTCTCTAAACCATCACGTCATACCTTTGGGTACAAAATAAAGGTAACCAGCACACATTATAGGAAACTTGACTCCTTCTAAATCCAGTCTAGTAACAAATTCTGCCATCAAAACACCCCAAAATTTGACCAGTTCCCATCACCTCTATAGCTACCAGCTTGGTGTGAACCACCCTTATCTCTCACCTGAATTATTATATTGGCTTCCTCTTGCTTGTATGGCACCTGCTCAATGAGGCCTTTTTGGCAATTGTATTTAAAATTTTACATCCAAATTGCAGCTTTATTTTCCCCATAGCATCTATTGCATTATCATACTTTACAAGTATTTTATCTGCTTCCCCTACCCTCGAATATAAGTTTTAGGAGTGTGGGGATTTTTTGACCCTGATTTGTTGCTAAATTGTCAGTTATTGCTTAGTCCATAGTAAGTCCTCAGTATTTGCTTAATGAATGAATATTTGCCTTCCAGGTTTATTGTGAGAATCAAGTGAAATAAGATATACAAAAGTATTTTATAAAATCGAACACCATAGATATATTATCATTTTTGTTGTTTCTGTCAGTTTGAAATTGACCACTGCTTGTCTAAACCTCATGTCTTTAGTAGAGTCTCTGTAGCATATACTTCTTTGGCAAGGGGTTAGTTATTTAGGTGCTTGTATCATGATTTTTCTCTGTCTGGAAAAAGCGAAGGCTCAGTGTCTCAAACTCAGGCTGGAATTCTTGGTGTTAAAGTTAGGTGGTGAATGATTAACTTGCAGGCTGAAGAATGTGCAGATGAGAAATATCTGAAAGAAAATACTCAGGAGTGAAATTGGAAGTGAGAGCCCAAGTAGACAATCCAACTGGTGTAGGGACTATGCCAAGAGTAATAAACCAGTTACCAGGCAACAGTATGGAAATCATAAGAAGAGTGCAAGAAAAGTTGATTTGCTAGGTGAGAAAAGAAAGAAAAGTAGAATATACAACTTGGAGAGTTTTCTGAGGCATTGTTGCAAAACTACATAGATCTATTACCTTTGGCCTTGCCTATGAGAACTATTCACAGTTTTGAGCTGGTTCAGACACTACCTTTCTGTAACCCTTGCCATAGGTGGAATAAGACCACTGTTTCACTGGGGACACTAAGGGAAGGCTTGAACAGCCTTTGAAACATTCTGAAAGTGGGAGACATACCACTGTGATGGCTTTTTTGGATCTAATCTCCTGAACCAGGTATCAGAGTGAGCCAAGGTATTGTGTGTTTAACAACTCTTTCAAAAAATAAAAAAAAATACTCCACTTTTCTGGATTATCCCAACTGATTCCCAAGAAAGAGACAGAATCTAGCAGAAAATAATGAAGTGTGGAAATGTCTATAAGCCAGCTGTAGAGTCAGAAGGCAACTAGATTGATGATTACTATAATCTTGAAAGACACAGGTGGAGTTAATGGTCATCTAGCTTTGAATACTGAGCTGAAATTTAGGCTGGTAATTCATATCTGTTGAAAGGAGGATCAAATGCCATCTTGTTTCCTCTCAAGGTCCAGTATTGGTCAATATACTTTGGTCAATATACTCTTCATCCTAATCCCTAGGCCAGGAGACATAATGAAGGTTCTTTTGGGAAACCTGGTTTGTTCAGAGAATGATCACCTACCAGAATGCTCCACTCATGGTAGTCGTTGAGAAGAAAGTTACTGTTTTTATGGAAAGGGGTCCTTTGCCTGGAAGAGTGCAACAATGTAAATTGATCTGTGGCAATATCACTGGGAAATATAAAGAGTGTTGAAATTTTCAAAGACCCAGCTAATACACTCAAAACTCAGAGGGGAGTGTGGACAGAAATCAGGTAATTTGGTTGTCCATGGAGGTAGAAGAGAACTTTGACAAACAGGCTAAGAGTAAGCAGCAATGAGTGATGTCTTAATCCATTGGAATAAAAGATTAAATCCAATAATTCTCAGGTGATATTGAGGGTTAGAGAAGGTTGCAATAACCTCTCAGGCCACATCAGTGCCATAGATAGTGATATAACATAAGGTGATTTTTCTAATTTGGGGACACCAAAAGTCCCTCCCTGAGAGCCCTACTAGTTGTTATAAATGAGATTTGACTCAATAGAATGACATTGTAAGTGAAATGCCTAGATACAGGCTTCCTCTTCTAGAATTTACGTTATTTAGCAGTTTTGCATACTGTGTTTCCAGGTACTGTCTCTTATATAAACCTGAATATTCAGGTGATTCCATTGTGCAATGCTATGCATCCTATGCACGCTAGACTACTTTAAATAGACATGAAGGGTTAAAACCAAATTTTCTATGACTACATAATAATCTGTCTCATCATCTTCAACATTCCAGGAGAGGCTGTCACGGAGATTGTCAGTGGAGAAAACTGAAAATTAAACCATCCATCAACAGTATTGATCAAACCCAAGAATTGCTGAGTGTATTTAATTGAATGGGGATGGAAAGCTCTCAGTTCAGAATTACTGACACCTTGTTCAACATCATACAGAAACTGTGATAGATAAAATGTGACTCAGAAATTCCATCTCAGGACTAATAGATATGTATTACTTCTGGTTGGCCCAGAGAAAATGCTGACATGAGTAGTTAAAAATAATTTAAATCAGGTATCCAAGGGATTTTGAGTTTGGAATGACAGACAGGAAGCTGTTCAAATGTATTATTGTATCTAGAAGCACTTAATATGGCATTTATCAAGATTAGAAAGCAGCTAGGGTGTTACACAGATTGTTATTAGCATACTCCTCCTGGTGAAGATCTATTGGGAAGACTGTCTTCCAATATCACTTTTCCTCATGCATAAGATGGCAAGTGCATTGAGGTCCAATTTGGTCAAGGACAGTTTACTGTGGGGTTTCTATAGGAAATGAGATTCCTGCAGTGTTGGCAGAAGTGGAGTTATATTAAGCATGGAGCCACCTACCAGGGAGGTACAAGGATATTGAACCCTGAGATTGGGATATAGACCATTTGGGAGACTCTTGGTTTTGAGAGTGAAGAAGTATATTTGTTTGGCAGAAAGTTGAACTTAGGATGCCAAAATTACTGCTAAGTCTTATTTATGATGAGAATGGCAAAGTGAAAGGTAAGAAAAGTCAGGAAGCAGGTTTTCTGCCTTCAAATCTTTTAGCACCTCTTTTTAGTGTTATATTGGTCTAGAATCCTTTGCAGTAGGATAATAGACAGAGCTGGCCTAGCATGGGAACTTTAGCAGCAGAAGCTCAAAGTGAAGTAGAGCCAAATATGTCTTCCAGTCCTCCAGCTGGAAAAGGCCAGGACCAATAATAAATGTAGACATTGAATGACAAATAATAGCAGTCTCCCAGCATTATTATTGTTTTATTTCATCATTTCCTCATCCTCTAATGGGGATGGCTATCAGCAGTGTCTGCTAGGAGGTAGCCTTAGATCAGCTGGGGATCAGGGACAAGGTTTAGTCAAGGAAGTTGGTATCCCTGAGTCTCCCATTGATTTTGTTGTTGTTCAATCACTAAGTTGTGTCCAACTCTGAAACCCATGGACTGCAGCGTGCCAGGCTTCCCTGTCCTTCACTATCTCCAGGAATTTACTCAGATTCATGTACTTTGAGTCAGTGGCCCACTTCTCCTCCTGTCCTCAATCTTTCCCAGCATCAGGGTCTTTTCCAGTGAGTCAGCTCTTTGCATCAGGTGGCCAAAGTATTAGAGCTTCAGGTTCAGCATCAGTCCTTCCAGTGAATATTCAGGAGTGATTTCCTTTAGGATGGACTGGTTGGATCTCCTTGCAGTCCAAGGGACTCTCAAGAGTCTTCTCCAACACCACAGTTCAAAAGCATCAATTATCCTGTGCTCAGCTTTCTTTATAATCCAACTCTCATATCCTTACATGACTACTGGAAAAAACATAGCTTTGCCTATATGGATCTTTGTCAGCAAAGTGATGTCTCTTTTTTTTATATATGCTGTCTAGGTTTGTCATGTTTTTTTATGTGCTGTCTAGGTTTTTCATAGGTTTTCTTCCAAGGAGCCAGCGTCTTTTAATTTTATGGCTGCAGCACCATCTGTAGTAATTTTAGAGCCCAAGAAAATAAAATAAATAAAATCTGTCAATGTTTCCATTGTTTCCCCATCTATTTGCCATGAAGTGATGGGACCAGATGCCATGATCTTAGTTTTTTGAATGTTGAGTTTTAAGTCAGCTATTTCAGTCTCCTCTTTCACCTTCATCAAGAGGCTCTTTAGCTTCTCTTCACTTTCTGCCATAAGGGTGGTGTCATCTGCATATCTGAGGTTATTGATATTTCTCTCGGCAATCATGATTCCAGCTTGTGCTTCATCCAGTCTGGCATTTTGCATGATGTACTCTGCATATAAGTTAAACAAGCAGGATGACAATGTACAGCCTTGCCTGTTGATTTTACCTAACTCAAAACTCCATACTCAAGATCCTTTACTATGGGTGCCCTTTTACAAGTTCCAAGTATTTTTTCACATTTAATGTCTGTTATTTAATTCTCACAATGGAATTGTGAAGGCAGACACAGATACTGATATCCCCATTTCACAGTGTAGAAACTAAGACTAGAATGATTAAGGTAACTTAGTCAATAAACAGTAGACCCGGGGCTCAGTCTCAAGGGTACTGGTTCTAAGTACAGGGTTCTTTGTTTCTCATCACTGCTATATTTGAGAGAAAGAGTGTAACAGGGTAAAAATGAACAGCACACCCTCACAGCCCCAGTCTGAATCTGTGAATGTCAGGGTTTGGTGGGAGTATGTTTAGTAGAATAGAAACTTACATTACCATATGTAAAATTGATAGCCAAAGAGAATTTGTTGTGTGTCTCAGGGAACTCAAACAGGAACTCTGTATCAACCTAGAGGGATGAGATGGGGAGGGAGACGGGAGGGAGGTTCAGGAGGGAGGGGGCATATGTATACCTATGTCTGATTCATTTTGAAGTTTGACAGAAAACAACAAAATTCTGTAAAGCAATTATTCTTCAATTAAAAAATAAATTAATGAAAAAAAAAGAGTACTGAAAAAAGCTATAACAATTTCAAAGCTGAATATCAACTTAGAGGATGGTTCCTCATAAGAAAAATTAAAAAGAGCAGATGATGGCTAATACTGATGCAAAAGGAAAAATATGGAAGATTTCTGATTTAACACCAAGATTAAGGAAGGACAGCTTGGCAGACAGTGTGTTTGGAAGATAAAATTCTTAGTGGGGTCAAAAGGATAGGAAAACTGTAACAAAGACGTGGGAGGAAAAACTACTTAATTGAGTTGCAGAGTGAAGGTATCTAACTCTAGGCAGAAAGCCTGGGTTCTGCTCTGCTTGGCCAGGACCATCACATTAATTTATTACACAACAAAGGAAATATGACCACATCTCACTTGGAAAATGTTAATCTACAGTGATTGCAAAGGAGTCCCTATTGGAGATTTCTGAGGGAAATAAATAATTTTATTTGCTGAAAGATGCCTATTACAATTCCATTAAGTATACATAGGATCACATTTCAAACCCCAAGTGCACATACTTGTACATGTCTCTTTGTGCACATGGGTAGGAATTTCTTTTGAATATAGATCTGTCAGTGGAATAACTGGATTATAAGATATACAGCTCTCAGTGCCAGCAAATATTGCCAAATAGCTCTCCTAAATGGTTGTACCAGTTTTTACTCCCCCCCACCCCGCCAACACTGTATGAAACTTTTCTTTGTTTCAGTTCTTAACCTATACTCGGTACTGTCATGCTTTAAAAATTTTGCTGATAGCTGTTAAGTGGTATCTCTCTTTAATTTGCATTTCCCTCATTATCTGGTGATGTTGGATATCTTACATTCATTGGTTTTTCAGTTTCTTTCTTTCATGAATTATGTTTCCTATTTAAGTTAGTACACTTGTAATTGATGCTTATATGTGGTATGAGGTAGAGATGTACTTTTTGTATATGGATAACTTGCAGTTTGGTACATTTTTTCATTAGTAAAAGTTTTTCTCACTGATATATAATGCCTGTCCTCCCATACATCAAGTTTTCATGTATTCATAGGACAGTTTACAGACATACTGTTCTGTTTCATTAGTTTCAATGTGTAGACTCTTTTCAAATGGGGGTCTTTATGCTTTTTTCACTTTTGTTTAATTTTAATCAAATTTTATATTTTTAAAACTTCATATGCAACTTATATTCAGTATAATTCACTCTTCGTGATATACTATCATGTAACTAATATCATGTAGCTCGGATACAAAATAGTTCTATCAACTGGAAAAATCCCCTTATAGCTCTTTTGACAGGTTACTAATGGTATCATATTGTGGTTATAAATTGCATTTCCTGATTGCATATTTTCATGTGCTGATTTGCCATCGGTATATTTTCTTGGTTGAAATATCTATTTTGATGCTTTGCAAAAATTTTTGGCTTGTTTTATCCCTTATTACTGAATTTTGAAAGTTTTTTATATATTCTGTGTACAAATCCTTTGTTAGAAAATGTGAAATGAAAATATTTCTTCAGTTTTTGATGTGCCCTTTTACTCTTTAAATAGCATCTTTGAAAAACAGAAGTTTTAAATTTTGATGAGTCTAATGCAATAATTTGTTCTTTTATAGTTTTTGACTTTTATGTCCTATCTAATAAAAGACTTTGCATGACCCAAGTTCATGGACATTTTCTATGTTTTTTCCTAGAAATTTTATAGTTTTAGGTTTTACAATTAGGTCTAAGACTTTATTTTTGGGGGCTCCAAAATCACTGCAGATGGTGATTGCAGCCATGAAATTAAAAGATGCTTACTCCTTGGAAGAAAAGTTATGACCAACTTAGATAACATAGTCAAAAGCAGAGACATTACTTTGCTGACTAAGGCCCGTCTAGTCAAGGCTATGGTTTTTCCAGTGGTCATGTATGGATGTGAGAGTTGGACTGTGAAGAAGGCTGAGCATGGAAGAATTGATGCTTTTGAACTGTGGTGTTGGAGAAGACTCTTGAGAGTCCCTTGGACTGCAAGGAGACCCAACCAGTCCATTCTGAAGGAGATCAGCCCTGGGATTTCTTTGGAAGGAATGATGCTAAAGCTGAAACTCCAATATTTTGGCCACCTCATGTGAAGAGTTGTCTCATTAGAAAAGACTCTGATGCTGGGAGGGATTAGGGGCAGGAGGAGAAGGGGACAACAGAGGATGCAATGGCTGGATGGCATCACTGACTTGATGGACGTGAGTCTGAGTGAACTTCGGGAGGTGGTGATGGACAGGGAGGCCTGGTGTGCTGCGATTCATGGGGTCGCAAAGAGTCGGACACGAGTGAGTGACTGAACTGAACTGAAAGCTTTTGATTTCTCCTTCATATTTGAATGAAATCCTTTCTGGGTACAGTCCTGTGGCCACTGCTGAGTTTTCCAAATTTGCTGACATATTGAGTGCAGTACTTTCACAGCATCATCTTTCAGGATTTGAAACAGCTCAACTGGAATTCCATCACCTCCACTAGCTTTGTTCATAGCAATGCTTTCCAAGGCCCACTTGACTTCACATTCCAGGATGTCTGGCTCTAGGTTAGTGATCACACCATCGTGATTATCTGGGTCATGAAGATCTTTTTTGTGCCCCTCTTCTGTGTATTCTTGCCACCTCTTCTTAAGATCTTCTGCTTCTGTTAGGTCCATACTATTTCTGTCCTTTATCGAACCCATCTTTGCATGAAATGTTCCCTTGGTATCTCTAATTTTCTTGAAGAGATCTCTTTTCTTTCCCATTCTGTTCTTTTCCTCTATTTCTTTGCATTGATCATTGAAGAAGGCTTTCTTATCTCTTCCTGGTATTCTCTGGAACTCTGCATTCAGATGCTTATATCTTTCCTTTTCTCCTTTGTTTTTCGCCTCTCTTCTTTTCACAGCTATTTGTAAGGCCTCCCCAGACAGGCATTTTACTTTTTTGTATTTCTTTTCCATGGGGATGGTCTTGATCCCTGTCTCCTGTACAATGTCACAAACCTCATTCCATAGTTCACCAGGCACTCTATCTATCAGATCTAGGCCCTTAAATCTATTTCTCACTTCCACTGTATAATCATAAGGGATTTGATTTAGGTCATACCGAATGGTCTAGTGGTTTTCCCTACTTTCTTCATTTTGAGTCTGAATTTGGTAATAAGGAGTTCATGATCTGAGCCACAGTCAGCTCCTGGTCTTGTTTTTGTTGACTGTATAAAGCTTGTCCATCTTTGGCTGCAAAGAATATAATCAATCTGATTTCAGTGTTGACCATCTGATGATGTCCATGTGTAGAGTCTTCTCTTGTATTGTTGGAAGAGGGTGTTTGCTATGACCAGTGCATTTTCTTGGCAAAACTCTATTAGTCTTTGCCCTGCTTCATTCCGCATTCCAAGGCCAAATTTGCCTGTTACTCCATGTGTTTCTTGACTTCTTACTTTTGCATTCCAGTCCCCTATAATGAAAAGGACATCCTTTTTGGGTGTCAGTTCTAAAAGGTCTTGTAGGTCTTCATAGAACTGTTCAACTTCAGCTTCTTCAGCGTTACTGGTTGGGGCATAGACTTTGACAACTGTGATATTGAATGGTTTGCCTTGGAGACAAACAGAGACCATTCTGTCATTTTTGAGATTGAATCCAAGTACTGCATTTCGGACTCTTTTGTTGACCATGATGGCTACTCCATTTCTTCTGAGGGATTCCTGCCCGCAGTAGTAGATGTAATGGTCATCTGAGTTAAATTCACCCATTCCAGTCCATTTTAGTTGGCTGATTCCTAGAATGTCGACATTCACTCTTGCCATCTCCTGTTTGACCACTTCCAATTTGCCTTGATTCATGGACCTGACATTCCAGGTTCCTATGCAATATTGCTCTTTACAGCATTAAACCTTGCTTCTATCATCAGTCACATCCACAGCTGAGTATTGTTTTTGCTTTGGCTTCATCCCTTCATTCTTTCTGGAGTTATTTCTCCACTGATCTCCAGTAGCATATTGGGCATCTACTGACCTGGGGAGTTCCTCTTTCAGTATCCTATCATTTTGCCTTTTCATACTGTTCATGGGGTTCTCAAGGCAAGAAAACTGAAGTGGTTTGCCATTCCCTTCTCCAGTGGACCACATTCTGTCAGACCTCTCAACCATGACCCACCTGTCTTGGGTTGCCCCGTGGGCATGGCTTGGTTTCATTGAGTTAGGTAAGGCTGTTGTCCTAGTGTGATTAGAATGACTAGTTTTCTGTCATGGCAAATAGATGGGGAAACAGTGGAAACAGTGAGAGACTTTATTTTGGGGGGCTCCAAAATCACTGCAGATGGTGATTGCAGCCATGAAATTAAAAGACACTTACTCCTGAAAGGAAAGTCATTACTAACCTAGATAGCATATTAAAAAGCAGAGAGATTACTTTGCCAAGGTCCATCTATTCAAAGCTATGGTTTTTCCAGTGGTCATGTATGGATGTGAGAGTTGGACTATGAAGAAAGTTAAGCACCAAAGAATTGATGCTTTTGAACTGTGGTGTTGGAGAAGACTCTTGAGAGTCCCTTGGACTGCAAGGAGATCCAACCTGTTCATCCTAAATGAGACCAGTCCTGGGTGTTCATTAGAAGGACTGATGCTGAAGTTGAAACTCCAATACTTCAGCCACCTCATACAAAGAGTTGACTCATTAGAAGAGACCCTGATGCTGGGAGGGATTGAGGGCAGGAAGAGAAGGGGAAGACAGAGGATGAGATGGCTGGATGACATCACCAACTCGATGGACATGAGTTTGGGTAGACTCCAGGTGTTGGTGATGGACAGGGAGGCCTGGAAGGCTGAGATTCATGGCGTCGCAAAGAGTTGGACAGGACTGTTGACTGAACTGAACTGAACTGAGCCGATTTTTAGCACAACTTATTGAAAAGGCTTTATTTTCTACACTGCATTATAAACACTGTTGAGATTCAATTGACCGTATATGTCTGGCCATATTTTTTAACACAGTACTTTGTTCCATTGATTGATGTGTATTCCTTGACTGTTTTGATCAATGTATGTGTATAGTAACTCTTGAGACACTCAATCCTATAATGGAGTCCTCCAAATTAAGAACACATTAAAAAATTAGTTTTGGCAATTTTATTTAGCTCTGTTGCCTTTCCATATAAATTTTAGAATCAACTCATGAATTTCTTAAAAAATACCCTTAGCTTTTATATAGGACTGTGTTTAATTTATAGATTTGTTTAGGGAGAATTGACTCTGTCTTATCTTCCACTTCTCATTTCTAGTGAGGTCTGAAATTTAGCCAGATGTGAAAGTTTAGATTCTTCTCAAGCCTGAGTGTGTGTTAAGCCCTGGGCCTATGCGGGAATTTATCAATCCCTTGGTATATGCTGGAACTTTATAAAAATCTTTATTCACCCAAATATCTCCTTTTCTAAACTTTTTCTTCTCAGACTTTTCAGTCTGTTGTTTGTCTCAACTGTTTACCCCTAGCTTCAGGCTGCTGCTGTCAATATTTTTGTCTTCAAATGCTTTTGGCTATGCCTCTCAGGACCGCCACAGCTCTGGAAATGTTCCTAGTTGGGTGAAACAAAGGTAAGCCATTGCATCCCTCTTTGAGGGAGCTGCCATTGAGGTCAAAACCCTTAACCACAATTTTTTTGAGAATAAGATTTGTATTACTCCTTCAGGCAATGGGAACCGGTAACAGGAGTGTGGGCTGACATCTTTATGGCTGCAGTAGCAGTTTTCTTCATCACATATTCCCTTGGTGGTTATAAATTTTTTACTAGATTGTAGAGTTCTGTAAAAGTTGATTCTTACAGTTTTCCCAAGCTTATTAATTGTTTTTATGGAAAGACAAAACCCCGAAGTTCCTAACTCTGCCCCTTTTGGTGATATTACTCTATTTTTCCTGATACTCATAAATTTTTTTGTCTTTTCTTTTTTTGTTTTTGTAAAGTCTGGCTAGAGTTTTGTATATTTTTCCATTTTTTTCAAGGAGCCAGTTCTTAATTTCACTGATTTTCTCAATTGTTTTTCTATTTTTGATTCTAGTTGTTTCATTTTTAGTGTTTCTTTTTTTATATATTTCTAGTTCTTGAGATGGAATCTTAGGTTTTGGATTTTTAGAGTCTTTCCTGGACATTCAGTTCTATCAATTTCCCTCTTATGTATTTCTCTGTGAGCATCCCACAGGTTTGATGTGTTGTATTTTTATTTTTTATTGAGTTCACTGTATTTTGAAAGATCACTTGTGACTTCTTTCTTGATCCATGGGTTATTTAGAAGATTGTTCTTTAATTTCTAAATGTTACCAGATATTTTTCTGTATTGTTTACTATTTTTATTCTTTGATGGTCACTAATCATAGTCTATATGACTTGAATTCTTCTAAATTTGTTAAAGCTTGTTTTATGGGATATCTTGGTGAATGTTCCAGTGTCCTTGAAAAAGATTGGGTTTTCTTCTTTTGTGGGTAGAATGTTCTATAAGGATCACATTAGTCGAAAATATTGTTTAGGTCTTCCATGTATTTACTGGTTTTGTCTGTACACATTCTATCAGTTGCTGAAAGAGGGATATTGCAGTGTCCAACAATAATATTGGATTTGTATATTTCCTATTTTAATTCCATCAGTTTTTGTGCTTAGATCCATCATTTTATTATTTATTTGTCCCCTCTGTTTTTCTGCTAATATATTTTCCTTTTTCTGATTTTTTGAAGTATTTGAATATCTTTATTTTATCTATTGCCTTGTCAGAAATATTTCTTTGTGAGATTCATTGGTTGTTTTAGGGATTGCAAATGTCACAGCTGAGATTTGACACTCTCCTTAGAATTAATATTGTTCCACTTATAGTAAATTGTGTAGCCTTGTAACAGTATACATTCATTTCCCATCTAAATGACCTTTATGTTATGGATGTCTTAACTATTATATCAACAGCACATTAAAAGCCACATGAGACAATCTTTGAATTTTTTCCTTCAGCAGTCATAACTATTTTAAAGAGCTTAAAAATGAAAAATGTTTTTATATATATCCAGAACTTCCATTTCTGTTGTTCTTAGTTTATTCTTGATGATCTAATTTCCCCCTGGCATTATTTCCCTTAAACCTGAAGAATTTATGTAGAATTCCTATAGAACAAGTCTGCTGGCAAATTCCCTTGTCTTTTTAAATCTGAGAATGTCTCCTGAAGCTTATTATTATTGGATATAGAATTCAGAGGTTAACAGCTGTTTTCTATAAGCATATTAAAGATTCTGTTTCACTACTGTCTGTAAATTGATGATATATCTTCAGTCTTTCAAGTAATTATCGCCCTTCACAGACTGTGTTCTTTTCTAATAGCTTCCTTCAAGATTTTTCTTCATCTTTGGTATTTAGCAGTTTGATTATGATATGTCTAAGCAATCTTTCATTATTTTTCATTCTTTTCTGTTTGGAGTGTGTATAATAATTTGTTTCTGTAAACTTGTGTGTTCTACCAAACTTGAAAAGTTTCTGAGCACTATTTCTTCAAGTATATTTTTTCTTTACTAGTTTGTTTCCCTACTCCCTCTTGAATTCAAGTACTCTATGTGTTGGAGAGTATCATATTGTTCAGAATACCCCTGAGGTTCTTTTGATATTTTTTTCAGACATTTTTGTTGCTGTTCTTCACATTGGATAATTTCTATCACTCAAATCCACTAACTTTTACCTTTGTCATCTCTATTCTGCTATTGAGACCATCCAGTGAATGTTTTTCAGAGAAGGCAATGGCATCCCACTCCAGTACTCTTGCCTGGAAAATCCTATGGACAGAGGAGCCTGGAAGGCTGCAGTCCATGGGGTCGCTGAGGGTCGGACACAACTGAGTGGGTTCACCTTCAGTTTTCACTTTCATGCATTGGAGAAGGAAATGGCAGCCTACTCCAGTGTTCTTGCCTGGAGAATCCCAGGGACGGTGGAGCCTGGTGGGCTGCTGTCTATGGGGTTGCACAGAGTTGGACACGACTGAAGTGACTTAGCAGCAGCAGCAGTGAATGTTTTTATTTTGGTGACTGCACTTTTTCACTTCTCAATTTTCAAATTGGTTATTTTTATATTTCCTAATTTTTCTGTGAGAGCTTCATCTTTCTGTTTATTTAAAATGTATTTTCATTTACCTCATGGAACTTAGTTATAATTGGCAATTAAAAATCTTTGAAATTTTCAACATCTGAATTGTGTTATATTTGATCTTTGTTGTCTTTTCCCTTCAGAATTGGTAATATTTTTCTAGTTCTTTCTAAGTAAAATACTGCTGAATTCTAGTCTAGACATTTTGACTCATATTATGTGGAGCGTCAGCCTTGTCATAATGCTTTGGAGAATGTTGATTTTTTTGTTTGTTTGTTTTAGCAGAGAATCAACTTGGTTAAGCAGCAAGGTCTGCCTTGCTTTCTCTGGGTGGTGATACCCAGATCTTTACGGTTTCAAGGTCTTTGCTATACTGCACTTGGTGTATCTCACACATGTTATCACTGAGGGGATAGTCCCTAGACTTGGGCTGTGGATTACATATTACTTCATAATTCAGTTATCAAAACCTTTGCTATATGGCTTTGAACAGACTCTGTCCTATACTTGTGCAACTCAGGACTAGTGTGAAATTTTGTGTGAAATCATAGTGTACTTGTCAAAGCCTTTGCACATGCTGCCCTGGGTCTGTCCTAGGGGCATGTTGTTGTTGTTCAGTTGCTAAGTCCTGTCCAACTGTTTGCAACTCCATGGACTGCAGCATGCCAGGCTTTCCTGTCCTTTACCATCTCCCAGAGTTTGCTTAAATTCATACCCATTGAGTCAGTTATGCTATCCAATCATCTCATCCTTTATTGCCCGCTTCTCCTGCTGTCAACCTTTTCCAACATCAGGGTGGGAATATTTCCAATGAGTTCACTCTTCCCATCAGGTGGCCAAAATATTGGAACTTTAGCTTCAGCATCAGGCCTTCCAATGAACATTCAGGATTCATTTCCTTTGTTCTTAAGGGTAAACATATGTTTTTTGAGGGAAGAATTATTGGATCTTCTTGTTTAACCCTCTGTACTTTGGGATTCCCCATACTCTCTGGTCTGCAGTTGCCTTTTCCCCGATTCTCTGGTAGGACAGATGTTTTTTTGTCAAGAGTTTTGCCTGTTTGTGCCACTAGCCCACTATGCAGCTTTGCCTTTGAGGCAGAACTACAAGAGAAAAGAAGAAGAGAGAAAAACACTGGAAACGTATTTCCCTGTGGGTTACTTCTCCAAGTTTTGGTTCCCGTCCATAAACCACCTGTTCTTTTTTACTTTTTAGAGTGCTTAGGTAGTTGCTTTTATATTTTATCCAGAAATTTTATTTATAATCAGTGGCAAAGAAAGGCTGCAATGCTGTTACTCCACTATGCCAAAAACCAGTTTAACTTTGTTTGAATTTTTGTTTTTCACCCTCTTTTTCTTACTGCCTTGTGCTTGTATAATATTGTACTTCCAATTTCTCCTTTTGTACGAAGAAATATTTTAGTTTCTTTACTCCACCTCTTCTTTTCAGACCAGAACTCTGGCTTCAATATTGCATACATTTTGTATTTATTTCTGTTACATGACATTTTGATCTTTTATCTGAAACAATTATATCTTTTATGTTTTATGTCTCATTATTGTGTGTTTATTACCTGTGCCATCTTATCTGGAAGTTCCAAACAATAAGAATGACAGTATAAGTCCCTCTGGTAGCCTCTTTTAATTGATTATGGCCAATGTTTTTAGTGTTAGAATAATAACAAAATCGATTCCATTTTTTACAGATAAAGAAACTAAGGTATAGTTAACTTGAGGTTGGACCAGGATTAACCCAAGTTTCCAGATTCCAATACCAATGTTTTTACCATTTATTAATTTTATGCATAAGGTCAAAATCAGTAGGCCCTGGAAAAATATCAGAGTGTCCTTGTAACATTTTGGAATATTTCAGCTGTTTTAAAAATTCTATTGCTTTCCCTCTGGTTTTCAGCTTGTTCTGGCTTAAGGATATGCCTCTAGAGTGGAGAACACATTGTGTAGTCATTCTCCAACTTATTTCTTGGTCATTTTTTGGGCACTGCTTCTGCTTCCCTCTCTAAATTCCTCATAATTTTGCCCCAAGGAAATCCTGCTGGCTCTTGGGAGTGGCCTCTATTTTCAGCAAAGGGTTATGAACCACTGAAGAGGCTTCTGTCTGATGGTTTTATTTGTTCCATACATGTTAGAGAAGAGAGGACCAGTGGCAAAAGCAAGAAATAAGCACCAATGTAGTAAAGAAAGGGGTAGGAAAGAAATAATTAATATCCAGGGTTTGGCCCATGTAAAGAAAATACTCAAATGGTATTTTGACTTTTCTCAAAACTGTTTGCAGTGCTTCTAGTGGCATTAATATGGGTCTTATGGAAGGACATTCCTGCAGTGTCTTTGCCCTCCAACCTCCCTTGTGATAGGGTTCTTGTTATTCAGTCCCTAAGTCATGTCCGACACATTGCAACCCCATGGACTGCAGCATACCAGGCTTCCCTGTCCCTCACTGTCTCCCAGAGTTTGCTCAAATTCATGTCCATTGAGTCAGTGATGGTATCTAACCATCTCATCCTCTGCCACTCTCTTCTCTTTTTGCCTTCAGTCTTTCCCAGCATCAGGGTCTTTTCCAGTGAGTCAACTCTCTGCCTCAGGTGGCCAAAGTATTGGAGCTTCAGCTTCAGCATCAATCTTTCTGATGAATATTCACGGTTGATTTCCTTTAGGATTGACTGGTTTGATATTATTGCAGTCCAAGGGACTCTCAAGAGTCTTCCCCATCACCACAACTTGAAAGCATCAATTCCTGGCACTCGACCTTCTTTATGGTTCAGCTCTCACATACATACATGACTCCTGGAAAAACCATGGCTTTGACTAGACAGACCTTTGTTGGCAAAGTGATGTCTCTGCTTTTTTGATACACTATCTAGGTTTGTCATGGTTTTCTTTTCAAGGAGCAAGTGTCTTTTAATTTCATGGCTGCAGTCATCATTTGCAATGATTTTGGAGCCCAAGGAAATAAATAAATCTGTCAGTGTTTCCACTTTTCCCCCCTTCTATTTGCCATAAAATGATGGGGCTGGATGCCATGAAGGCAATACTTGGATTTGTAGCTCCAGAGAAAATAAGAACAGTTGTGTGTTCTATATTACCTTTGTGAGCATCAAGATTCTAGCAATAGTAGAGTTAATGAGAACCCACAGTTGTTAAGTTGGTAGTGATTGTGGTCTCTTTTAAATCTTGTGGTATTTCTTACTGATGTTTTGCTATAAACATGTGTTGCATGCAGCTAGCTATTAAGAGTTCCTGTACATTCCAAGTGTCAGACACTAGATGGAGTAGCATAAACGTAGTGCTAGACCTCTAGCCTACCAAATGTCAAAAGTTATGAGCTGTGCCCAAACTCTCTGCAAAAGGGGTATTACTCAACTACAGAGCTTAGATTAGAGCTTAGGATCTCTAACACAGACTTTTGTTATAACCATCTGTTTCTGATTCCTCTGAAGAGGTTATCAGTGATTAATGCTGTTGGGAGAGGGGTGTGTCACTGAGTACTTACAGTATCTCTGTCCCCAAGGATTATCAAAAAGAAATGAAAAGGCCATTAACAGAACAGAGCACTCCAACTCTCAGATCTCTGAGAGCCTATCCATAAGTCACTGTAGCCCACTCCCTAAATCCATGTTGCTAGCAGACCCGCTAGTCACATGGGAACTCATTTCTAGTAGGTTAGTCTCTTCTTACAGTGAAAAGCATGCGCAACAAGAAGCAATTATTCTCTAAAATTTCCAGTGATACGGAAGTAAGAATACAGAAAAGTTAGGGCTTTGTTCTTTTAGTCAACGTCCCAGTCCTTAAAACCTCACTGTTCTCAGAAAGACTGTTACTGGGAAGAATTGAAAAGTCCATCATAGCTTATAATGAAATAAAGGGGGTATGGTTGGCTTTTGTTCATATCATTCATTTTATAATCCTGTCTCTAATAGAATTGTGACAGTTTCATCATAAAACATATTTCAGAGTGCCAGTTAAAAAAAAAATTAGACCCAAGCCAGAGGAAAGTGAAGGGGGAAAATGAGGGTGCTTAAAATCACGACATGGAAAGGAATAAAAAGATCAGACTTAGGGATAGCATGATCAGTTTTTTTCAATCTCTGAAAGTTTTAAGTCTCAAAAGAACTGGAAGCAGACTTCATTGAATGGATCCAAAGGGCAGTACTAAGACAAATGTTTATGTGTGTGCTGGAGTGGAGAAGCTAGAGTTGGGGAACCTACTCTGGTTTGTGCTCAAAGAAGAAAATTCATAGCTTATTGGGGATCTATTTTAATTCAAACAAGGAAATACAGTTTATTGTGAGATGACAGTGGGTAAAGAATCACCTGCAATGCAGGAGACTCAGGAGATATGGGTTCAATCTCTGGGTCAGGAAGATACCCTGGAGGAGGAAATGTCAACCCACTCCAGTATTCTTGCCTGGGAAATCACACAGACAGAGGAGTCTACTGGGTTACATTCCATGGGGTCTCAAAGAGGCAGACACAACTGAGCGACTAAGCACACAGCACACACATGAGCCTCATAGTTAACATAAACATAGTGATCACTTGCTATTTGGCTTATCTTTACTCTTTCAGATCAAAAGCAAGTTGGAATGACATTAGGAACTGGTTGATAAGTTCCCCACCAATGGGAGTCCTGCTGAGGGCTAAAGGCATGTGTGTTTATATAAATATAAATTTCAAGTTTATATTTTACTTCCAATTTATTTTATTGGAATTTTACTTCCAATACCACAGTAAATTTGCAAAAGGAAAAGATAATTCTGTTCACCTTTAGTTTCAGAAGGTAATATTTGAAGGAAATTAGATCTTCAAAGTAATTTAAAAAGAGCCAAGGAACATAGAAAATATTTGTTTAAAAATAAGAAAGAATTCCACTCATCTCCCAATTAAATAATTTCTTACATTTGAAAAATGAGAAGGCTGTCAACAGGGGCTAGACTATGAATTGCAGTCCTCACCAATTTTAGTCTAATTCACTGGTCTTTTCATTTAATTAAATCAAATAGCAAACTTCTAATTATTCCTTCACACAGAGAAGCTGGAGTGGTGGGTGTACTCTTTTCTTTGTCTGGAATTGAAGACCTTAGACTTCTGGGTGAGTTCTGTGTCCACCTGGCCTTATGGGTGGCTCATGTGGCCTCACCTCTGAAATAGTATTAAGCTGTAGCAACAGCTAACATATAGTGAGCACTGGATTTGTTCTAATTACTGGCCTCAATACTGTCTCCTTAAATCCTCAGAGCAATTCTGAAATACGTGGTATCATTATCCTAATTTTCCAGATGAAGAAACTGGCATAAAAAAGTTAAGTGACACAAAGCACACAAAGAGTAAGTGATAGAACCTAAATTCAGATCCAGTTAGTGATGCTTTTAATCACTGTACAATACTTCTGCAGGGTACTTCTGTGTGTTGTCACATATACTGCTCCAAAGCACCTGGATTTCCTAGTCAAAAGATGGGATTTAGTAACTGGGGCTTTGTAATCCCTGTACGGGACACTGGAGAAATGTCAAATATCCATGTGTTTACCCGGTCTTAGAGTAGAGGGCTAGAGATCTAAGGATGGTAATATAAATTCAGAGCCCTCTGTCACTTGTGTTACCATGATACAAATGACAATCCCTATCTTCATACCCTACTCCTTGAGAGATTTCTGGCTTCTTTGGTGACAAGAGCATTACTTCTCTTTTTCTTTTAGCATTTTTCTCTTGCTTTGTCTTTCTTTAGTGCTGTTAGCTCTTGCTATCTCTTGCTGTCTAACTGTTTTAATTTCCTCTTCTCACTCTTGTCATTCATCCTTTCTATTCTGCTTTTCCCTCTAATCAGATTCTAATTACCTTCCTCCCTCCCCCCTCTTTTTCTTTCTTTATTTCTCCCCTCTCTTTACCTCCCCTTCATTTAGTATCACTTCCCCTAATTCTCTTATCTACCAGATTCTTTCAAAATGGGACAGAAGTAGAGAAAGAATGAATTTGTGTCTACTGTACTAGACCAAACTTCCCAAGTCTTTCCCTGCTTCCAAGTCAGAGAAAATTCTGAAGCTTGGCTGAGACCTAATTCATTGGGAAAGCAGCCTCTTCTTAGCAATCAGTGAGTGGGAAGGAGATTACCAGTAATGGGGGGAATTGATGTTAGGTTGATGCTCATCAGTTGCCAGGGAAAGCAGTAGAGGGGTGCACCCCTCCCTGCCACTGTGATAAATCATCATAGTGGAGATAGTTCTGATCTTAAGATTAGATCAGTCACTAACTGGGGCCAGAAGTGAGTAGGCATTTACTTATCAGCCTCTGTGACTAAGAGGGAAGGTCAGTCATGGGAGTGGGCTGTAGGTGAAGCAGAGACTGGTCCAGCAGGGAGATGTACAGAGAGCAAGAGAGCAGCCATCTTGGGTGGCCTGATCATACTGACCTATAGGCAGCAGGATAAACTTGCCTTTTGCTACCATTGGACACTTTTAGTCACATGCTTTTTGCCCTGTCAGAGTTCCTAGTCAGAGCAGAGAGAAAATTCAAATGTGTTTGGTAACAAACCTCCTGTACAAGAGAAAAGCCAAAAGGAAAAAAAAGATCTTAAGGCATTCAGAAAGTCAGGTACAGATCCAGAATGTAAGCCTTCCTATCCTAGCCCAAGACTCTTCTTTTTTACCTACAGTGACTCCACTGTCCTCTTGGAACTAAAGCAGTCTCCTGACTTTATCACTACGAATATTCTTCTCCTTTTTCTTTTATGAGATTCCTTGGTGGCTCAGATGGTAAAGCGTCTGCCTGCAATGCAGGAGACGTGGGTTCAATCCCTGGGTCGGGAAGATCCCCTGGAGAAGGAAATGGCAACCCACTCCAGTACTCATGCCTGGAAAATTCCATGGATGGAGAAACCTGATGGGCTACAGTCCATGGAGTCACAAAGAGTTGGACACGACTGAGCAACTTCACTTTCTTTTCTTTTATAGTATGGGTGCCTGTTTTTAATCTGCATAACTATCTTATGTGCTAAGTTGCTTCAAATGTGTCCAACTCTTTGTGACCCTATGGACTGTATCCCACCAGGCTCCTCTGTCCATGGGTCTTCCCAGGCAAGAATACTGGAGTCAGTTGCCATGCCCTACTCCAGGGGATCTCCCCAACCTAGGGATCAAACCAGCATCTTATATCTCCTTCATTGACAGGCAGATTCTTTACCACTGAGCCACCTGGGAAGCCCACTTTTACAATTAAATTGGTTTAGAAAGTTGTTCTGTGTCTAACTATGTCCTGCCTGGAATACTGGATTCAACTGTAATTGTGATCTCTCCCATTAATTAATTGTGTTTTATGTACTTTGGGGTAGGGCAATGTTTCTACAGCCAGTGAATGTGGCAGTGTATCTGAAGGGACAAATCTTTAGGGGGTATGTTCTGAATTCTGAAGTACTGTCTCTTGTCCTTGAAGCACAGAAATAGGGGGAAGACTGTGCTCTAGATGAAAGCCCAAATACTTAAAATACAACTCTAGTTTGAGACATGTTATTTGCTGAATAAGCTTGGAAGTAAATTGTGTGTTTTGGTGAATTGACTATATCTTTGATGATTATTAAATGATACTCAGTCTCTTTTGAAAACGGAATGTTTATAGATGTGTGCAGTGGCCTTGAGTATACTATGTGCCTGTATAGGGGAACAAAGTATTAACCCTAAGGGATGGCTCTGGAAAATGGGAAGTCAACAAGATATAAAGTACATCTGGGCTAGGACCCAGGACTGGATGGATATAGTAAACATGCTATAAATGGAGTCGCTTAGTCCCTTACCTTTCCATGAGGTAGAAGAAATAGTGTAATATACAGCACAGGGACTGTAACCAATATTTTATAATAACTTTAAATGGAATATATTCTATAAAATATTGAAATGCAACATTGTACCCTTAAGACGAACATAATATTTTAAATCAACTATAGTTCAATTGAAAAAGGAAATATAAATTTTAAAATTAAGAAAATAGTGCCATTGACTGCAGTAACCAACCTGATTATCAAGTCCTATGTGGGCTTTATGTGTATTAGCTATGCTCCTGACAAGCGCTGCTGGGGTCAGGTATGCTGGGCTGAAGGGAACTTCAGGTGGCTCAGACAGTAAAGAACCTGCCTGCAATGTGGGAGACCTGAGTTCATTCCCTCAATCGGGAAGATCCCCTGGAAAAGGAAATGGCAACCCACTGCAAGATCCTTGCCTGGAGAATCCCATGGACAGAGGAACTTGGTGGGCTACAGTCCATGTGGTTGCAAAGAGTTGAACACGACTGAGTGACTAACACTTTCACTTTCATGCTGGCCTGGAGTGAGCCTTGCTTGAGTTAACTGTAATGATGAGGTGTTTGGTAGGGTCTCATTGACTTTGCGAAGCTGAAGAAGGCTACCCTGTGCTCTATTTGAGGTATGTTGGAGTGGGTTGGCTGCAGTGGGGTAAATGGGGCTGACAGAAGGAGGAAAAGGGAAACTTAGCAGTGCAGTCATTTCACTTCTCTGAGTATCATTTTCCAACTTAGCAAATATATATGTGATAAGATTCATCCATTAATACCAAAAATGTTCAGTGAGCACTTTCTGAGTAACAGGCTGGTTTTCTATCTACTGAGTACAGAGAGGTAACAAAACAGGAACACTGCCCTTTAGGAGCTCTTGGGTTTTGTGGGAAGGCAGACAAGTAAACAGACAGTTAAAATGGAAAAATCCAAAGTGTATCAGGGGCTACCAGTCATCTCCAAATCTCAGTCACTTAACCCCACAGAAGTTTACTTCTCATTGATGCAAAATCTGTTATAGATCCAGGCAACTTTCCAGGGCGCTTGTCCTTCAAGTTCTGAGTCATCATTCCAGGCCGTTTCAGTCTTATAGTAGCTCCATATAAACATATGTTTCCGTGATTACCATGGCAGGGAGTGTCTTGCATTGGACATTAATTGTTCCAAAGGAAGGGACATATATTTCTTCTTCCTATAACCAAAACCAGTCACACGTCCCCTCCCTACTTTTAAGTGGGCTGGGAAGTGGCAGTACAATCATCCTATGTCCTGAACATCTGTAACCTACCACAGGTAAGGATAATCCCAGTGTGACATCCCAGCATGTGTGAATGTTGGAGATCTCGAAGGGCTCTGGAGTTTGGGAATTCTGCTGTTACTCTCAATGGTATCTAAATGGATGAACTTTGTTCCTATACTGAGCACATTTTCTGTGAAGAGATAGTACAAATGAGAGTTTTTTGAGGGGTTTTCCTATGATTTTACCAAATATCCTTTCTTAGAAGTATTAAGTTCGCTATCTTTTGCAGAACAGCACTGGACTCTATGTGAGCTAAGGCAACAGGCTTTCCTAACACTCTGCTTTTCTACTTTCTTTCAACCAGATGCTGTGACTGAAGTTAAGACTGACATCTATGTGACCAGTTTTGGCCCTGTGTCAGACACTGACATGGTAAGTATGGTTTCTGCAAAGGTAAAAGTGAAAGACTACGCAACAGGTCAAAGTAAACAAATTGGGTTTTTCCTGTGGCAGGACCTTGGAGCTATATTCTGAGGAGAAGTCTTGTCTCATGAATTCCCTACCCTCACCGTCCTACATTTAACTAAATGCATCTTTTGCCCTGCTCTCCCCGCCTATTCACATATCAAGCATATACCGCCCGCCTGCCGCCCCCCCCCCCCAATCAGGAGTACCATTCCATTCTTTCTACAACGTGTAGAAAATTTCAAAATTCAGCTTGGCTCCCTATTCTCAATTAAACTTTCTCTGACTCTCACCCTTTATATTTGGTCCACCACACACAAATTAGCACAAATAGGTCATATGAGAAGGACAGGTGGTGGAGGACTCTCAGTCTAGCAACTGGTGGTGTCATTTAAGAAGTCCACTCCTTGCAAACAAGCATTCACTGGGGAAGTGGACAGACCACAGCGATGCAAACCATTTGGGGGTAGAGTCAAACCTACTTCTAGACACTGGTTTTTCTATAGATGTGAGTAGGTGTAAGGAGGAGGAGAGCTTCAGATCAGATTCAAGGAATAACGCAGGGCACAGCAGAACTGGGCTTCCCAGGTGACTCGGTGGTAAAGAATCCACCTTCCAATGGGAATGCAGGTTTGATCCCTGAGTCAGGAAAATCCCCTGGAGAAGGAAATGGCAAGCCACTCCAGTCTTCTTGCCTGGAGAATCCCATGGACAGAGGAGCCTCGTGGACTGCAGTCCTTGGGGTTGCAAAGAGTCGGACACGACTGAGTAACTAAGCGATGACTAACAGAACTAGCAAGGGGACGATTCATGAGCCATCTACGAGGACTTCCCCTGCTCCTGCCTTTCTCCCTTGCTGCCAAAGTAAAGAATGCAGTGGAGAGTTCACACACGAGACCCTGTCATAATGGAGGACCTGATAAATACCTACTTCAGATTCTGAATGTTAGATTTTTTAAAGATTATCATGATGCGTGACAAAGAAGCTATTATCTGCTCAGAATGTCTGAAGTTATTAGATGTTCCATAAAGTTTTGTTGAATGAGTGACTTTGGGTTGAAAATTAAAGTCTTAAAATCAGAAAAAAATATGTTCCAAAATATGAAATGTCCCTGCTCACTATATAGATATTTTTCTTTATCTTCAATGGGACTACTACTTAGCAGGGTCAAAGCTTATTTAGATCTTTTAGGAAAACACAAACAGTTGTGTAGTGTCATGATAGTTTTTCCTACAGGTAATGCAGAGCCATTATTTTAGAATGATTCATCTGGCAGTCTATACAGGGTGAACTACAAGGGGGAAAAGACTGGGAGCTGAGCAGTGGTTTAGGCATGTCTTTCCCTGGGTCTTCCTTCAATCAGGCAAGGTGTAGGAGTCAACTGGAGAAACAAGCTAGTTCTCAGGAGAGGAAGTCATAAGTCGTTGTGAGACCAGCCAGGGGGATAACCAAATTCTTCAGGTAGGTGCAGCTCTCTTTTTTATTCCTGGGAATTAGTGATTGATTAATATTTTCATAAGAAAGGAACTGTAGCTACTGTTTGAACACACACACACACATACTCACTTTCCCTTATGAATCTACATCCATAAATACATTGAGGCAAAATAAGAAAGTATATGGAGAATTAAAAAAAAAAAAAAAACAGCTTATACACCACCCTAGGCACTCCACAGACACACACATACAAACAGATACCCAAATTCTGAGATACTACAGAAATATTCACATATCCCCTGCCCAAACCAGCTTGTCTCCCTGCTCTTTTCCCACCCAAGCAGGCACACATAGGTATGCATAGACTCTGGAGACACTTCAAACAATCCAGACGTTTTATCTTCTGAAGTTTCATCTTCCACTTGTCTGTCCCCCGCCCTGACCCATGATTAAGTAGAGATAACAGAATGGTCCTTTCCTGATAGAGCAACCTTTGGACAAATACATTTCAGGTTATTTTTAGCTAAACTTCCATCCTATCACAAGGCAGAATAGCTATGATCAATCTGGCTGGGAAACAAATTTCTGGTGTTTTAAAAATTTTCTTCCTCTACTACTTAATAGACCGTGTCAATTGTGGCAGGATCAGGGATGGCTTCACAAGAAACATCAGATAGTCGTGTGACTTTAGCAATTAATTGAATCAAGAAAGCAAGCCCCCTGAGCCCACAGACCACTTGGAAAAGTAAATGAAAATTAGGGCTGGCTAGCTGGGTTCTTGACTTTCTTCCACTCAAACAGTGAGCTTTGGTGCCTAATAATTGTCTAAGGAGATAGAGAGTCTTTTGTTCACAAAGGGGGAAAGTTGTGGTGGTAGTTTGAGCACTGAACCAGTGCCAGCCATAGCCCTTTGTAGCCATTGTGCTCTTTGGTCAAACACTGACCCCCACAAACACTGATCCTTAGTTTGACAGCTCAATGAAGAGTCATGTCTGTTTTGTCACTCTCAGTACCACCAATGCCTAACTTGGTGTTCGTCAGTTGGCAGACTCTCAACTATTTGTTAAATTTAAGAATGAATGAGATAAAACAAATTAAATTTGAGGGGAAAGTATGACTGTGTTCCTCCACTTGGATGAAAGTTCTTCAAAGGCAGAACACATGTCAAATACATTTTTTTAAATTTATTTCTTTATTTTAATTTTTTTGAAGTAAAGACTTCCCTAGAATTTTATTTTTAAATAGAGGAAAACAAACCTAACCCCAACATATAAATACTATTAAAAGACAATCATTTATGTTTATATCTAATTTCTTTTCTTAATTTATTTTAATTGGAGGCTAATTACTTTACAATATTGTGGTGGTTTTTGCCATACATTGACATGAATTAGCCATAGGTGTAAGTGTTTTCCCCATCCTGAACCCCTCTCCCACCTCTCTCCCCATCCCATCCCTCAGGGTCATCCCAGTGCACTAGCCCTGAGCACCCTGTGTCATATATTGAACTTGGACTGGTGATCTGTTTCACGTATGATAATATACATGTTTCAATGCCATTCTCCCAAATCATCCCACACTCCCCCTCTCCCACAGAGTCCAAAAGATGGTTCTATACATCTGTGTCTCTTCTGCTGTCTTGCATATAGGGTTATCATTACTATCTTTCTAAATTCCATATATATGCATTAGTATACTGTATTGGTGTTTGTCTTTCTGGCTTACTTCACTCTGTATAATAGGTTCCAGGTTCATCCACCTCATTAGAACTGATTCAATGTAAAAAAAAGAATGTATTCTTTTTAATGGCTGAGTAATACTCCATTGTGTATATGAACCACAGCTTTCTTATCCATTCATCCCTGATGGACATCTAGGTTGCTTCCATGTTCTGGCTATTATAAACAGTGTTGTGATGAACATTGGGGTACACGTGTCTCTTTCAATTCTGGGTTCCTCGGTGTGTATGCCCAGCAGTGGGATTGCTGGGTCATATGGCAGTTCTATTTCCAGTTTTTTAAGGAATCTCCACACTGTTCTCCATAGTGGCTGTACTAGTTTGCATTCCCACCAACAGTATAAGAGGGTTTCCTTTTCTCCACACCCTCTCCAGCATTTATTGCTGGTAGACTTTTGGATAGCAGCCATTCTGACTGGTGTGAGATGGTACCTGATTGTGGTTTTGATTTGCATTTCTCTGATAATGAGTGATGTTGAGCATCTTTTCATGTGTTTGTTAGCCATCTGTATGTCTTCTTTGGAGAAATGTCTATTTAGTTCTTAGGCCCAGTTTTTGATTGGGTCATTTATTTTTCTGGAATTGAGCTGCAGGAGCTGCTTGTATATCAAATACATTTCTATCTCTTGCACCTATCACAGAACCTGACACAAGTCCTCTGTGTTTGCTGAGATGATATGAAATATTAGTAGCAGGGCACAAGTTTTGATGACTTCTCCATCTGTGAAAATAAGGAGCTACGATGAAAGAAAATTGTACAGAGATGAAAATTGAAGAATGGTAGATGTTTCTAATGGGAAAGTCTGGGAAAGAAAGAAATAATGCAGAGTACAAGACAGAATTTGGCAGCTGGTTACAATGGGAACTTTACAAGCATTATGAATAAAAACAAGTATTAACCATTTATAGCAAATGGAGCTGGATAATCACACAATACATAGTTTTTCAGCAGTAATATTAATCCTGTGTTGATAGTCTCCCGGAAAAGAAACAGAACAAAGGATATAATGTCAATTTGAATGAACTGAAGTCATGTGACTATCTATGTTGTAGACCATTTTCTCAGTCAATATATGGAAAGATGATGGAGGTGGCAATGACAGGGAGGGTTAATGAAAAATGCAGTTTCATTTCCACTTGTCTTGCAAATTGAATCTGTCTATTCCTTACCAGTGAGCAGTGGTTCTTGACCAATGGTAGTTTTCCCTGGTCAAGATCCTCTGAATTAGAATGAAGAAAAAGTGGGCTGCTGGTTTAACAATGGTAGGGTATTCAAATGGTCAGTGATTGGAAAGGAAAGTAGAAAGTTAACAGCTAAATTTTAAAATTTTATTTATTTTTACTTGAAGGATAGTTGCTTTACAGTATTGTGTTGGTTTCTGTCATACATCAACATGAATCAGCCATAGTTAGACATATGTCCCCTCCATCTTGGACCTCCCTCCCACCATCGACCCCATTCCAACAGCTAGTATTTTTAAAAAGAGTAGCTATTAAATGTTCTCAACACACACACATGCATGCACACATAAACAGTGACTATGTGAAGTGATAGGTATGTTAATTTGATTGTGGAAATCATTTCACAATGTATATATTAAATCATCATGTCATGGACCTTTAAAAATCACATCGTATAACCAAAATATGCAATTTTTATTTGTCAATCATGCCTTAATAATCTGGGAGAAACTTCCTAGGCTATATAGTGGACAGCCAGGTAATGATGAAAGTAGACAATACACTAACAGAACTAACCACCTAGCTTAACCAAAATAAACTAATTTATTTTAAAAATGGAGGCATGGGAAATGAGGACCCATAAGATATATTATAATCTTAATTCTTTTTAACAGATTCAGGTGACATACATTTTAGTTGGACTTCTGCTTATGAAAGTCATGCAGTTATCAAAGTATTGAAAGACTGCATGGGAAAAAATGCTGTTAAATAAAAAGAAAGTCCACATAGGGACTTTTTTCCTGTGGTAATGGGCTTGAAATTATTGGACCTGTTTCTTCCCCAACACTGGAATAAAGTGGCTGTGTCCACTTCAAGTCCTCCCTTACTGGTGTCCTCACGCATAGAGTGAAGGGGAGCATTTTGAAAGCCTCATAAGCTGTCAGTTTCCTCTTATTCTATAGTATACCATATTCCCAGATGCAACATAGAAAAGGAGTTCATGTCTGTAGTGTTTTGCCTAGGAGTCTATGATCATGAATCTCCTGGACTACTCTTTTGTAGACAGGCAGAACACATAAACAATACTAGTAAGACTATTTCAGGGGCTAAATACAACTGAAAGAGGCATGTGGATTATGGCTTTCCTAAATAGAGAATAGAGAGGAGGCAAAGAGCAAAGGGAGTTGATCCAGCCACACATGCCCTTTCTGGAAGCCTGCACTGATACACAGCACCGTGTCAGAGAGTTGAAGACATTCAAGCTTCAACACCAAGCCAGAAATTCTTCCCCTTGAGCTTTGTGTCATCTCTGAGCAGTGTAGGAAATGTATTAAGTACCTTTCCCAGGAGGCAGACTTAGGCTTATTATCCGGAAGATTTGATTTAAATGCCTCACAAAACAACAGAATTCATTTGTCAATTTGGAGGCAATTGTCCTTGGAGAGTATACAAAGGCTCAATTTGCAAGGAAGGAATTGATTGCATTTCTAGAAGGTCAGGTCAAAATTGAATTGCTATTAGCCAAAGGTCATGCGATACTTATAGACCAAATAATTACTATGTGATTTTCCCCAATAGTTTTGACTGTGTAGAGAATAACACATAAAAAAAACTGGGTAACCATCACCCAGCTTTTTTAAGCCTGGCGTGCTGCAGTTCATGGGGTCGCAAAGAGCCAGACACAACTGAATAACAACTTTTTTAAATCTTGAAATTTTTCCTATATTTCTTTTCATATTGGAAATATAATCTTTAAAGATATAAATAAAACCCCTGTGTATCTTCCTGATCCTATTTCTCTCCTTCCCTTCCTCCTCAGAGATGATAATAACCATGAATTTGCTTTTTTTGGCCATTCCAATGCATACTCTAGACCTATAACTGAGGATGTATTTGTTGTTCAGTCACTAAATTGTGTCCAATTCTTTGCAACCCCATGGACTACAGCACACCAGGCTCCTCTGTCCTCCGCTATCTCCTGGAATCTGCTCAAATTCCTGTCCATTGACTTAGTGATGCTATCTAACCATCTCATCTTCTGCCACCCACTTCTCTTTCGCAGCATCAGGGTCTTTTCCAAAGATTTGGCTCTTTGCATCAGGTGGCCAAAGTATTGGAGCTTCAGCATTAGTTCTTCCAATGAATATTCAGGGTTGATTTACTTTAAGATTGACTGGTTTGATCTCCTTGCTGTCCAAAGGACTCTCAAGAGTCTTCTCCAGCACTGCAGTTTGAAAGCACCAATTCTTCAGTGCTCAACCTGCTTTATGGTCCAACTCTATATATATCACATGAAATAACAATATTATAATGAATAAAATAATAGTGGTTTTCATGTTTTCAAACTATAATAATTAAAATGTGTCATAGCTCGTTTATCATTTTACAACATATCTTTTACTGTACTGAAAGTTATTCTTTCTAATGCTCTTAACCTAGTTCATTTAACTGCTATAGACTTTTAAAGCATATGAATATTTATTCATATTAATACATTCACTTCTCATGTCAATGTGCATTTAGACTGTTTCCAGCTTTTTTCTGTTAAAAAGAATGTTTTTTTGCTATTAAAAACAAATGTTCTTGTACACATCTTTTTGTGAACATGTTTGAGTTTCTGTAGGGTGTGTACCTACAGATAACATTTCTGATTTGCAGGGTTTGCAAACATTTCACTTTTTTCAGATAGGGCCAAATAACTCTTGTGATGAGGTTGTACCAATTTCTTATCCTACTAGAAGTGTATGAGCTCCATTTCTCTGCACTTTTGGTAATGATTCATATTGTTGCACTTTGTTTTTGCCATTCTGATATATATGAAATGACATCTAATTGATATTATTTGCATTTTTCTGATGAACTTTGAGGTTAAGCATCTTTTTATGTGTTTAGTAGCCAATGTATACCACTGAAGACAAGATACTTGTTACCACCTGAATTAGCAAAAGTAGAAACTCCATGTAGATCCTGTTTTCTCATGCTGCAACTTCTGAATTGAAGTTTCTTGTGGCATTTGTGTGCTTGGTCATTTAGTCTGATTCTAGCTACAAGAAAAGCTGGGCATTTTGAGTTTTGGCTCGGTTTAGGAAAGCAGAACTTATAATATGGGAATTTCTATAAGATATCTTAGAAAGGCCAAACAAATGACTATGGGCAATAATGAATATGACAGATATGCACTCTGTTCTAGTTCTAATTTGCTGAAAAGTATGTGTTTAATTGAAAATTTTTCAACTTCTCTTTTGTCCCCTATTAGGATGATTGTGTGATTTTTTTTCTTTTAATCTGTTAAAATGTCTAATTAAATTAACAGGTTTTTCTACTTATTAGCATATCTTTACATTCTCTGGAAGAATAAAACTTGATAATGATATTTAAAATATTTTATTTCTTTATTTATTTGACTGTGCGGGGTCTTTGTTGGGAGGGATATCTGATTTACTTTGCTGTACAGCAGAAACTAATGCAACAGCAGAAAACTTCATGCAATATCAATTAGATGTCATTTCATATGAAGTATTGAATACAAGATTTCATTTTGTAAGTATTTTCACTGTTGTTCAAAGTATTTTCTAATATCATTTATAATTTCTTCTTTGTTTTTTGGAAAATGTTTAGTGTTTTCTAATTTTCAAATGTAAAACTGTTATTAATTTCTAATCTAATGCCTCATATTAAAAGAAGATGGCTTGTAGGACATGAAATCTTTTTTGTTTCTTTGATTTGCTTTATGACTTAGCATATGATCATCTATTTTTGGTGAAAAAGATATGTTAACTAATTGTTAAGTAGATGAGTATATGTGTATTCCTTAGTTCATAGTTGTTAAAAGGATTCTTTACATACTTTTATCATACAAATTATTGGCCTGATTGGTCTTTCATTTATTGAAAATCTATGGGTTTGTCATTTTCTCCTTGTAATTAAGTTTTTGCCTTACATATTTTGAGTCCATGTTACTCATACATAATTTTTTTTTTACCTGATACACATTTTTAGTGTAATAGTTCATCCTGAAGAAAAGTGTTTATCTTACAGTCCATGCTATTTGTATTTTATAGTTCTATGACTTTATCTTGATCAAAATTTGCCCATATATGTTTCCATCACTTCATTTTCAACCTGCGTTTTTATGCGCCCTTAAGTTGTGACTCTTGTATATATAATACACAACATATAACTACATTGTTTATTTATCATTAGATTATATTGCTTATTTCTATTGTCTTATATATTCTTTCCCCTCATGTTCTTATATGCTTTATTTTTTCTTTCCTTTCTGTGGGATTGAAACATTTTTCTACATTCCCTTTGTTTTCCTCTTTTCTAAGTTTTACATTCTGTTTCTAGCATATCCTTAGTGATTACCTTGTTAATATATATACTTGACCTTAAATTTAATATCTCCACTCTTCTCCAAATAATACAAGAATATGTCAATCCACATTTCTTTACTTTCTCCTTCCATTTGGTTGCTGTTGTTATTTATTCTACTTTGTTTTCATAGCCCTTATCATCATTTGTAGAGAGCCATTATTTGTTTATCTTATCCATAAGCTTGTCAACACTTTTGCTCACCATTCCTTCTTGTGTCTTCCTGCTGGTTTCATTTTCAACTACATGAAAAATTATTTTAGCAGTTCCTTTCCTAAGGATTCATTCAATCATTTTTTTAATTCAAAAATATTTATAGATCAGCTACTATAGATCAGGTAGGGTTTTAGGTGCTAGGGATATAGCAGTGAACTAAATAAAGTCTCTGCTCTTGTGCAGCATCCAGGCTAGTGGAATGAAAGAAAGAGCAAGCAAATGAAAGTACATTTTTTTCAGAGCTATCTGACAAAATAATGCATGAAAAAAACATAATTCATAGTACAGGGAAGAGGAATTACTCTTTATGATAGGATGGCCAAACAATACTTCTCTGATATGGAGATTTCTGAAAGAGGCTTGAATTCTGTGAGTGACCCAGCCATGAGAAAAAATGTATTTTATTTACCTAAACTCATCTTTATTTTGAAAGCACTCTTACATGTTAATCTAGTTGGCTATACAATTCTTTTGACTTCTATTGTTGCTTCCAAGAAGTCTGCTATCAAATTGTCACCTCTTTATAGATAATATGCCTATTCTATCTTGTTGTTTTTAAGATCTCCTCTGTGACATTTTTCAAATTCATTGTGTATTGGCTTGGATATATTTTATTATACTAAGCTCACAACTGATTAAGTTTTTTTTATTAATAAATGTATTCATTTTA
Source organism: Capricornis sumatraensis (assembly GCF_032405125.1). Classification (NCBI taxonomy): domain Eukaryota; kingdom Metazoa; phylum Chordata; class Mammalia; order Artiodactyla; family Bovidae; genus Capricornis; species Capricornis sumatraensis. The sequence continues at coordinate 59,209,905 of NC_091092.1, read as the reverse complement.
ATTAGAGGCTAACTACTTTACAATATTGTAGTGGATTTGCCATATGTTGTCAGGATCAGCCATGGGTGTACATGTGTTCCCCATCCTGAAGCCCCCTCCCACCTGCCTCCCAATCCCATCCCTCTAGGTCATCCCAGTGCACCAGCCCCAAGCACCCTGTACCATGCATAGAACCTGGACTGGTGATCCATTTCACATATGATAATAAACATGTTTCAGTGCCATTCTCTGAAATCATCACACCCTCCCCCTCTCCCACAGAGTCCAAAAGACGGTTCTATACATCTGTGTCTCTTTTGCTGTCTTGCATATAGGGTTTTCATTACTATCTTTCTAAATTCCATATATATGCGTTAGTATACTGTATTGGTATTTTTCTTTCTGGCTTACTTCACTCTGTATAATAGGCTCCAGGTCCATCCACCTCATTAGAACTGATTCAAATGTATTCTTTTTAATGGCTGAGTAATATTCCATTTTATATATGTACCACAGCTCTCTTATCCATTCATATGCTGATGGACATCTAGGTTGCTTCCATGTTCTGGCTATTATAAACAGTGCTGTGATGAACATTGGGGAACACGTGTCTCTTTCAGTTCTGGTTTCCTCGGTGTGTATGCCCAGCAGTGGGATTGCTGGGTCATATGGCAGTTCTATTTCCAGTTTTTTAAGGAATCTCCACACTGTTCTCCATAGTGGCTGTACTAGTTTGCATTCCCACCAACAGTGTAAGAGGGTTTCCTTTTCTCCACACCCTCTCCAGCATTTATTGCTTGTAGACTTTTAGATAGCAGCCATTCTGACTGGTGTGAGATGGTACCTCATTGTGGTTTTGATTTGCATTTCTCTGATAATAAGTGATGTTGAGCATCTTTTCATGTGTTTGTTAGCCATCCGTGTGTCTTCTTTGGAGAAATGTCTGTTTAGTTCTTAGGCCCAGTTTTTGATTGGGTCATTTATTTTTCTGGAATTGAGCTGCAGGAGTTGCTTGTATATTTTTGAGATTAATTCTTTGTCAGTTGCTTCATTTGCTATTAATTTCTCCCATTCTGAAGGCTGTCTTTTCACCTTGCTTAAAGTTTCCTTCATTGTGCAAAAGCTTTTAAGTTTAATTAGGTCCCATTTGTTTATTTTTGCTTTTATTTCCATTACTCTGAGAGCTGGGTCATAGAGAATCCTGCTTTGATTTATGATGGAGAGTGTTTTGCCTAGTTTTCCTCTAGGAGTTTTACAGTTTCAGGTCTTACGTTTAGATCTTTAATCCATGTTGAGTTTATTTTTGTGTATGGTGTTAGAGAGTGTTCTAGTTTCATTCTTTTACCAATGGTTGACCAGTTTTCCCAGCACCACTTGTTAAAGTGATTATCTTTTCTCCATTGTATATTCTTGCCTCCTTTGTCAAAGATAAGGTATCCATAGGTGCATGGATTTATCTCTGGGCTTTCTATTTTGTTCCATTGATCTATATTTCTGTCTTTGTGCCAGTACCATACTGTCTTGATGACTGTAGCTCAGTAGTAGAGCCTGAAATCAGGCAGGTTGATTCCTCCAGTTCCATTCTTCTTTCTCAAGATTGCTTTGGCTATTCGAGGTTTTTTGTATTTTCATACAAATTGTGAAATTATTTGTTCTAGTTCTGTGAAACAGAGAAGGCAATGGCAACGCACTCCAGTACTCTTGCCTGGAAAATCTCATGGACAGAGGAGCCTGGTAGGCTGCAGTCCATGGGGTTGCAAAGAGTCGGACATGACTGAGTGACTTCACTTTCACTTTTCACTTTCATGCATTGGAGAAGGAAATGGCAATCCACTCCAGTGTTCTTGCCTGGAGAATCCCAGAGACGGCGGCGCCTGGTGGGCTGCCATCTATGGGGTTGCACAGAGTTGGACAGGACTGAAGTGACTTAGCATCATCAGCAGCAGCAGTTCTGTGAAAAATACCTTTGGTAGCTTGATAGGGATTACATTGAATCTATAGATTGCTTTGGGTTGTATACTCATTTTCAGTATACTGATTCTTTCAGTCCATGAACATGGTATATTTCTCCATCTATTTGTGTCCTCTTTAATTTCTTTCATCAGTGTTTTATAGTTTTCTATATATACGTCTTTTGTTTCTTTAGGTAGATATATTCCTGGGTATTTTATTCTTTTTGTTGTAATGGTGAATGGGCTGGGTTCCTTAATTTCTCTTTCTGTTTTCTCATTGTTAGTGTATAGGAATGCAAGGGATTTCTGTGTGTTGATTTTATATCCTGCAACTTTACTATATTCATTGATTAGCTCTAGTAATTTTCTGGCGGAGTCTTTAGGGTTTTTTATGTAGAGGATCATGTCATCTGCAAACAGTGAGAGTTCTACTTCTTCATTTCCAATCTGGATTCCTTTTCTTTCTTTTTCTGCTCTGATTACTGTGGCCAAAACTTCCAAAATTATGTTGAATAGTAGTGGTGAGAGTGGGCACCCTTGTCTTGTTCCTGACTTGAAGGGAAATGGTTTCAATTTTTCACTATTGAGAGTAATGTTTGCTGTTGGTTTGTGATATATAGCTTTTATTATGTTGTTGCATGTTCCTTCTATTTCTGCTTTCTGGAGGGTCTTTATTATAAATGGATGTTGAATTTTGTCAAAGGCTTTCTCTGCATCTATTGAGATAATCATATGGTTTTATCTTTCAATTTGTTAATGTGGTGTATTACGTTGATTGACTTGTGGATATTGAAGAATCCTTGCATCCCTGGGATAAAGCCCACTTGGTCATGATGTATGATCTTTTTAATGTGTTGTTGGATTCTGTTTGCTAGAATTTTGTTAAGGATTTTTGCATCTATGTTCATCAGTCATATTGACCTGTAGTTTTCTTTTTTTGTGGCATCTTTGTCAGGTTTTGATATTAGGGTGATGGTGGCCTCATACGATGAGTTTGCAAGTTTACCTTCCTCTGCGATTTTCCAGAAGAGTTTGAGTAGGATAGGTTTTAGCTCTTCTCTAAATTTTTGGTAGAATTCAGCTGTGAAGCCGTCTGGTCTGGAGCTTTTGTTTGTTGGAAGATTTCTGATTATATGCTTGTGATGGGTCTGTTAAGATTTTCTATTTCTTCCTGGTTCAGTTTTGGAAAGTTGTGCTTTTCTAAGAATTTGTCCATTTCTTCCACGGTGTCCATTTTATTGGCATATAATTGCTGATAGTGAATCTGTTGTGATTTCTCCATTTTCATTTCTAATTTTGTTGATTTGATTCTTCACCCTTTGTTTCTTGATGAGTCTGGCTAATGGTTTGTCAATTTTATTTATCTTCTCAAAGAACCAGCTTTTAGCTTTGTTGATTTTTGCTATGGTCTCTTTTGTTTCTTTTGCGTATATTTCTGCCCTAATTTTTAAGATTTCCTTCCTTCTGCTAACTCTGGGGTTCTTCATTTCTTCCTTTTCTAGTTGCTTTAGGTGTAGAGTTAGGTTATTTTTTTTTTTTACTTTTTTCTTGTTCCTTGAGATAAACCTGTATTGCTATGAACCTTCCCCTTAACACTGCTTTTACAGTGTCCCATTGGGTTTGGGTTGTTGTGTTTTCATTTTCATTCATTTCTATATTTTGATTTCTTTTTTGATTTCTTCTGTGATTTGTTGGTTATTCAGCAGCGTGTTGTTCAGCCTCCATATGTTGGAACTTTTAATAGTTTTTCTCCCATAATTGACATCTAATCTTACTGCATTGTGGTTAGAAAAGATGCTTGGAATGATTTCAATTTTTTTGAATTTACCAAGGCCAGATTTATGGCCCAGGATGTTATCTATCCTGGAGAAGGTTCCATGTGCACTTGAGAAAAAGGTGAAATTCATTGTTTTGGGGTGCAATGTCCTATAGATATCAATTGGGTCTAACTGGTCTATTGTATCATTTAAAGTTTGTGTTTCCTTGTTAATTTTCTGTTTAGTTGATCTATCCATAGGTGTGAGTGGGGTATTAACATCTCCCACCATTATTGTGTTATTGTTAATTTCCCCTTTCATACTTGTTAGCATTTGCCTTACATATTGCAGTGCTCCCATGTTGGGTGCATATATATTTATAGTTGTAATATCTTCTTGGATTGATCCTTATGTAGTGTCCTTCTCTGTCTCTTTTCACAGCCTTTATTTTAAAGTCTATTTTATCTGATATGAGTATTGCTACTCCTGCTTTCTTTTGGTCTCTATTTGTGTGGAATATCTTTTTCCAGCCCTTCACTTTCAGTCGGTATGTGTCCTTTGTTTTGAGGTGGGTCTCTTGTAGACAACATATATAGGGGTCTTGTTTTTGTATCCATTCAGCCAGTCTTTGTCTTTTGGTTGGGGCATTCACCCCATTTACAATTAAAGTAAATACTGATAAGTATGATCCCATTGCCATTTACTTTGTTGTTTTGGGTTCAAGTTTATATACCCTTTCTGTGTTTCCTTTCCAGGGAAAATCCTTTAGTATTTGTTGGAGAGCTGGTTTTTTGGTGCTGAATTCTCTCAGCTTTTCCTTGTCTGTAAAGCTTTTGATTTCTCCTTCATATTTGAATGAGATCCTTGCTGAGTACAGTAATCTGGTTGTAGGTTTTTCTCTTTCATCACTTTAAGTATGTCTTGCCATTCCCTTCTGGCCTGAAAAGTTTCTATTGAAAGATCTGCTGTTATCCTTAGGGAATCCCCTTGTGTGTTATTTGTTGTTTTTCCCTTGCTGCTTTTAATATTTGTTCTTTGTGTTTGATCTTTGTTAATTTGATTTATATGTGTCTCTGGGTGTTTCGCCTTGGGTTTATCCTGTTTGGGACTCTCTGGGTTTCTTGGACTTGGGTGACTATTTCCTTCCCCACGTTAGGGAAGTTTTCAACTATTACTCTCCTCAAGTATTTTCTCATGGTTTTTCTTTTTGTCTTCTTCTGGGACTCCTATGATTCGAATGTTGGCCACTAACATTGTCCCAGAGGTCTCTGAGGTTGTCCTCATTTCTTTTAATTCTTTTTTCCTCTCTGATTCATTTATTTCTACCATTCTATATTCTACCTCACTTATCCTATCTTCTGCCTTCGTTATTCTACTGTTGGTTCCCTCCAGAGTGTTTTTGATCTCATTTATTGTATTGCTCATTATATATTGACTGTTTTTTATTTCTTCCAGGTCCTTGTTGAACATTTCTTTCATCTTCTCAATCCTTGTCTCCAGGCTATTTATCTGTGACTCCAATTTGTTTTCAAGATTTTAGATCATTTTCACTATCATTATCCTGAGTTCTTTTTCATGTAGATTCCCAATCTCTTCCTCTTTTATTTGGTTTGGTGGGCATTTATCCTGTTCCTTTACCTGCTGAGTATTCTCTGCCTTTTCATCTTGTTTATATTGCTGTGTTTGGGGTGGCCTTTCCATATTCTGGAAGTTTGTGGTTCCTCTTTACTGTGGAGGTTCCTCACTGTGGGTAAGGTTGAATGGGTGGTTTGTCAAGGTTTCCTGGTTAGGGAAGCTTGTGTAAGTGTTCTGGTGGGTGGAGCTGGATTTCTTCTTTCTGGAGTGCAGTGAAGTGTCCAGTAGTGAGTTTTGAGATGTCAATGGGTTTGGTGTGACTTTGGGCAGCCTGTATATTGAAGCTCAGGGCTATGTTCCTGTGTTGCTGGAGAATTTGCATGGTATGTCTTGCTCTGGAACTTGTTGGCCCTTGGGTGGTGCTTTGTTTCAGTGTAGGTATGGAGGCTTTTGAATGAGCTCCTGTCAATTAATGTTTCCTGTAGTCAAGAGTTCTCTGGTGTTCTCAGGATTTGGACTTGAGCCCCCTGCCTCTGGATTTCAGTCTTATTCTTACAGTAGCCTCAAGACTTCTCCATCTATATAGCACTGATAATAAAACATCTAGGTTAATGATGAAAAGTTTCTCCACAATGAGGGACACCTGGAGAGGTTCACAGGCTTACATGGAGAAAAGAAGAGGTTGGAGGGAGATAGATGTGACCGGAGGAGAAGATGGGGAATCAAAAGGGGAGAGAGCAAGCTAGCCAGTAATCAGATCCCTATGGGCTCTCCACAGTCTGGACCCCTCAGAGATTTTCTTGGAGTTACACAGGAAACAGAAGACAGAGGAAGGAGACAGAGATCACCAGGGGGAGAAAAGGGGGAATCAAATGGAGAGAGACAGATCCAGCCAGTAGTCAGTTCGCTAAGTGTTCTCCACAGCCTGGAACGCAGAAAGAGATTCACAGAGTTGGGTAGAGAGGAGAAGGGGGAGGGAGGAGACAGAGGTGACCTGGCAGAGAAAAAAGAGAGTCAAAAGGGGAAAAGAACATTCAAGCCAGTAATCACACTCCCAAGTAAAAATGGGTACTGAAGATTGGGTTCTTAATGGTACAAAATTGATAACAAATACCAAAAAGCAAAAAATAAAAATCTAGAGTAGAGGTTAGACTCTCAAAATTAAAATATTAAAAAAAGAAAACAAAGTCACAACAATTATAAAATATATATATGAAGTTTGCTTTAAAAATAGGATCTTTATTTTTCAAGGTAATAGTTGATTATAAAAATGAAAATTAAAGGAGTAATAGAGGACTTAAAAATTAAAAAAAAATTAAAAATGATAATAGTAAAAATATATCTAGGAATTTCTCTGGAGCTGTTGCAGACAGTGTGGGGTCAGTTCAGTTTCAGATAGTTCCTTGATCTGGCTTATACTTCTCAATATCTATAGGCCCCTACCAATGTAGTCGGTGCTAACTACAGGGTTTTAATCTGTTGCACCTGTCACTTCCAATGCGGTTCCCTCTGTTTTTTTTAGCTTCTTCTGTTTGCTGATCTCTTCAGTGTTTAATTTCCGCCCTAACAAAAGGGGGTGAAGGTGGTCACTTATTTAGTCTCACTAGAGTACATCATGAGAAACAGTGGGCTGGAAGAAGCACAAGCTGGAATCAAGATTGCCAGGAGAAATATAAATATCCTCAGATATGCAGATGACGCCACCCTTATGGCAGAAAGTGAAGAGGAACTAAAAAGCCTCTTGATGAAAGTGAAAGAGGAGAGTGAAAAAGTTGGATTAAAGCTCAACATTCAGAAAGCTAAGATCATGGCATCTGGTCCCATCACTTCATGGCAAATAGAGAAACAGTGGAAACAGTGTCAGACTTTATTTGGTTGGGGGGGGGGGGCTCCAAAATCACTGCAGATGGTGACTGCAGCCATGAAATTAAAAGACACTTACTCTTTGGAAGGAAAGTTATGACCAACCTAGATAGCATATGAAAAAGCAGAGACATTACTTTGCCAACAAAGGTCTGTCTAGTTAAGGCTATGGTTTTTCCAGTGGTCATGTATGGATGTGAGAGTTGGACTGTGAAGAAAGCTGAGTGCCAAAGAATTGATGTTTCTGAACTGTGGTGTTGGAGACGACTCTTGAGAGTCCCTTGGACTGCAAGGAGATCCAACCAGTCCATCCTAAAGGAGATCAGTCCTGGGTATTCATTGGAAGGACTGATGCTAAAGCTGAAACTCCAATACTTTGGCCACCTCATGTGAAGAGGTGACTCACTGGAAAAGACTGATGCTGGGAGGGATTGGGGGGCAGGAGGAGAAGGGGACAACAGAGGATGAGATGGCTGAATGGCATCACTGACTCAATGGACATGAGTCTGAGTAAACTCCGGGAGTTGGTGATGGACAGGGAGGCCTGGCATGCTGTGATTCATGGGGTCGCCAAGAGTCAGACACGACTGAGCGACTGAACTGAACTGAATAGAACTGAACTGTTCTCTCTTGTGGTGGGGAGGGAGGAACAATGCAAACAAATATCCCTGGCATGTGTGAGGAGTGCTTGCAGTGTTTCAGCCGCACTGGGTTTGCCCCTGCTCACGGCATGTGTGCTTTCATGGTCTACACTTCTCAGGCTCTAGGTTGCTCTCCCGGAAAGTGTCTGAGGCAGGCCCTGGGTTCTGTGCACTTTGCAGGTCTAAGCAGCTCATGTTCAGGTTCTTGAGTACTCCCCAAAGGCGCAGACTAGGTTGGGCCTGCGTTTTGTTCCCTTCCCCAGTCCGAGCAGCTGAGGTGACCAGGTGCTTGGTGAGCAGTCACTCCGAGGTGGGTGGTGGATCTGATTGCCTCCCCTGTCCCAGCTGCTCAGTTTTCTGGGTGTACAATGGGCACGCCTTCTCAGGTGTGCCGTGTGTCTCTTCTGGGGAGCTGATCTCTGGCTGCGACTGTGCCGGCAATGTCAACCGTCCACAATCCCAAGAACTCTTGGTTAGCAACGGAACCTGTTAGCAGTTTAGTAGAAGATGCCTCTTTGGGTCTGCGATTGTCCTTTTCTGGCTCTGGCTGCCCCCCACCTGCTTGTCTCTGGTGGAGGATGAGCAGGTCTGCAGCCTGCTAGCTCTCCTCTGGTATTCACTCAGTCCTTTGGTCTGTGAGCAGCCCTAGCAGTGCCTCAGATTAGGGCTTTTCACAGAATAGTTCTCTCTCTCTCTCTGGCTATCCCACAGTTTGGGTTGCTATCTCAGGTTGCTACTGCTGCTGCTAAGTCACTTCAGTCGTGTCCTACTCTGTGCGACCCCATAGACGGCAGCCCACCAGGCTCCCCTATCCCTGGGATTCTCTAGGCAAGAACACTGGAGTGGGTTGCCATTTCCTTCTCCAATGCATGAAAGTGAAAAGTGAAAGTCAAGTTGCTCAGTCGTGTCCGACTCTTAGCGACCCCCTGGACTGCAGCCTACCAGGCTCCTCTATCCATGGGATTTTCCAGGCAAGAGTACTGGAGTGAGGTGCCATTGCCTTCTCCTATCTCAGGTTAGTTCCCTCAAATTGCCCTCAGGGCATTCCAGCTGGTCCTTACCCTAAGCAATGCAGCCAGCACCTCCCTGTTCATCCCCTACTTGCTGGTGGCGGCTGCGAGCACTGGGAGTTGCTGTTATGTAATCTGTGGGGTTTAATTATTTATTTATTTATTTTTCCTCCTGGTTATGTTGCCCTCTGAGATTCTAGGATTCCCCACAGACCCGCCAGGGAGAGTGTTTCCTGGTGTTTCCTGGGTGTACAGGAAAACATCTCTTTTAAGACTCCCTTCCCGGGATACATCTCCCTACCTCTTTTGTCTCTCTTTTTATTTTTTATATTTTGCCCTACCTCCTTTCTAAGACAACGGGCTGCATTTCTTGGTGCCCGATGTCCTCTGCCAGCATTCAGAAGTTGTTTTGTGGAATTTGCTCAGTGTTCAAATGTTCTTTCAATGAATTTGTGGGGGAGAAAATGGTCTCCCTGTCTTATTCCTCCACCATCTTAAGACTGCCCCCTGATTAAGGTTCTCGAAACTAAGGTACTTACACTAATATTTCAACAATTCCGAGAAACTTTCATCCATTAGTATTTTATTGTTCCTCATTTTCTCTATTCTCTAACTTTCAGTTCAGTTCAGTTCAGTCGCTCAATCGTGTCTGACACTTTGCGACCCCATGGGCTGCAGCACGCCAGGCTTCCCTATCCATCACCAACTCCCGGAGTTTACCCAAACTCATGTCCATAACTTTAGAACTTTGTTAGAAATAAAACTGAAAAAGTTTTCTTCGCATGTATTTTCCAGTTCACTAATCTCTGTTCAATAATATCTAATCTTTTATATAACATATCCGTGGACTTTTTATTTTTGTTTCACAGAACATTTACTTCAAATAGATCTTTTTAAAATCTGTTTTTTTCTCATTCCTACCCCATAATGTTTTGATCTTTTCTCATATTCTCAATCTCTCCCTTGATACTTTTATCATTTTAATATATTCAGTAGTTCCTTTATAATATATATTTTATTTTGTTACGTGAGGTTCTTGTGAAGTAAAAGTTGATCAGTTGTGTCCAACTCTTTGCAGCCCCATGGACTATACTACAGACCATGGAATTCTCCAGGCCAGAATCTGGAGTGGGTAAGCCATTCCCTTATCCAGGGAATCTTCCCAACCCAGGGATCGAACCCAGGTCACCTGCATTGTAGGCAGATTCTTTACCAGCTGAGCCACCATGGAAGCCCAAGAATACTGGAGTGGGTAGCCTATCCCTTCTCCAGTGGATCTTTCTGACCCAGGAATTGAACCAGGTCTCCTGCATTGCAGGCAGTTTCTTTACCCACTGAGCTATCAGGGAAGCCCTCATATGTGAGGTTCTTGAGGGGTGAGCTATATATCGTATTGGCTGACTCTTGCTTATGACCATTTCCTTAGGTGTTTTGTTATTGTGAATTGCATACTTTTTTTCAGCAAGCATTTATTTATGGCTATGTCCCTCTAGAGTGTTTGCTTTTGTAAGTCAGTCTAGGGGTATCCCCATCCTGAGACCTATTTTTATGTTAATTTCTCAGTTTGTAAGACCCAAACCATGTGTACATTTAAATATTTAGCTCAGATTAAATTTGAAGTTGCTAAATCTCAGTAGAAATGCTTCCCCTTACCCCTTCTCCATTTCATAATTCATGCTTGGATAAGTTTCCTTTCTTCATTTTCATGCTGTGGATTGGTTTTGTCTAGTTCATTTTATTTAATTCACCCTTATGCTGAGGGGCTTCTCTTGTGCCTTAGCTGGTAAAGAATCCACCTGCAATGCAAGAGACCTGGGTTCAATCCCTGGGTTGGGAAGACCCCCTGGGGAAGGGAAAGGCTACCCACTCCAGTATTCTGGCCTAGAGAATTCCAAGGACTATACTGTCCATGGGGTTGTAAAGAGTCAGACATGACTGAGCGACTTTCACTTCACTTCACTATGCTGAGGTCAGAGCCCTTCAGGGTGTTGGTTTTGTGTGGGAATCCAATTCCAGTTTTAAAACTGGCATAGTCCTGGCTTACACCTGTCATTCTGATATAATTATTGATAAAGCCTCCTCTCACTCTCAAAAATGTTCCAGTTTAGATAATAGATTATATAATATCTTAGTCCTTAAGCAGGGGTGTTCTTAGTGTTCTGCTGCTGTTAAGTTGCTTCAGTCGTGTCTGACTCTGTGTGACCCCATAGACGGCAGCCCACCAGGCTCTTCTGTCCCTGGGATTCTCCAGGCAAGAATACTGGAGTGGTTTGCCATTTTCTTCTCCAATGCATACATGCATGCTAAGTCGCTTCAGTCATGTCCGATTCTGTGTGACCCCATAGGTGGCAGCCCACCAGTCTCCCCTGTATACAGGATTCTCTAGGCAAGAATACTGGAGTGGGTTGCTATTTCCTTCTCCTCCTAGCATTCTAGAGAAGGAGAAAAGCCAGACTGGCTAATTTATGGAGGTACAAGTGGTTGGAGAAAATAAGGGCCAGTTTATGAAGTACTTTCTAGGTAAGGGAAAGGTATTGGTATTTATTCCAAATATAATTGGAAGCCACTGAGGGGGCTTCCCTAGTGGCTCAGTGGTAAAGAATCCTCATATAATGCAGGAGATGCAGGTTCAATCCCTGGGTTGAGAAGATCCCCTGGAGAAGGAAATGGCAACCCATTTCAGTATTCTTGCCTGGAAAATAACATGGACAAAAGAACCTGGAAGGCTACAGTCCAAGAAGTCGCAAAAGAGTTGAATACGACTTAGTAACTCAAAAACAACATATTTTAAGCAGCTTCTGACTGCCTTGTTTTACCTGACTACCTAGATGTGTCCCCTATCCCTTGTGTAGTTTAGTGGCCAGTCAAAGATTTGGGCAGAGTTTGTACTCACAATTTCAGACTTCCCTTTGAATGGTTTTGGTTTTTTCTCAAGGCTTCCCCCTGAATTTTCAGTTCTTTGGTCAAATTTGAGCTCTTTCTTCTGAGGTATATTAAGCCAGTAATTTTTCTGATTTCTGCCAAATGCACAAACATCACCCACCACACATTTGTCATCTTTCATTTACTGGAGGATTCCCCTATTGTTTCTGTCTGCCTTTTTTCCAGAGCCCCAGAGTTTTCATTTGTATGTAGTGGTCAGCTAGGATTTAGGGCAAAACATATACTGGGGTTTGAATTCCCATCCCCTCAGTGACTCTCTTGCTTCCAGGATTCCTACCCCCTAAGATTCCAGATGGTTATCTACTTTGAGCCATTAAGGCTGTGATATTGGACATAGAAATTCTAGGTTTGGGAGACCACCTTTAGAAAAGAAAGCCACAAACACAATTTTAACCTGTTGCTGTTGCTATCTTTCAAGAGTAAACTTTCTTCAAGTTTTTGTCTGCTTTTAGTCATTTCTCATTGGTTTCAAATTGTCTATCTATCTATATGTTTTGGTTCAAATTTTATGATTAATAACTACAGAAGATATGTCCAAATGATTTAGTCTGCTGTTACCAGTACCAGTAATGTTTATTGTTATTTGAATTTGTATTTAGATGAATGGCAATTTTGAAAAAATGTTTATTAACAATTTATATCTGTTTCATGAATTTTTCTGTTCATGTCATTTACCCATTTTTCTATTTGTGTGTTTGTTTTTCCTTATCTGTAAGAGTGCTTTACTTATTGAAGATAAGATGTTAACTCATTAGATACACTGTTAGTTTGAGAATCAAATGAAATGGTTTTTAAAATTTAAGGTTTCAGTTTTATGGCAGTTGTTATATTGGCTTTTGATGTTCATATGGGATCATTTAGTAGAAGAGACAAGGTTAGGAGTTTGCTCTTATTAGAGATGCCACTGCGTAGAGAAGGGAGCTCTTGCCTTTTCATAAGGCAAAGTCTTGTCTTCAGATTGTATGATGTGCAGGGCAGCATTGGCAGTGATCTTCCTAAGTGAAATCTTCTCGGACATATTATTTATGTACTTATTGATTACCATGACATTATTTCTCAATCATAGTCATTTGTTCTACTTGCCAGTAACTACTGTCAATAGATTGCTGCTTCTCTGCATCAGAGGAAATACTGCAAAGTAATTAATATTTGCTAAGGGCACTGTGGATCCTCACCAGAACTCTGCTGAAATGTTGTTTTCTCTTTTTGTCCTTAGGAGTACACCATTGATGTATTTTTTCGGCAAACATGGCATGATGAAAGACTGAAATTTGATGGACCCATGAAGATCCTTCCACTGAATAATCTCCTGGCTAGTAAGATCTGGACCCCTGACACCTTCTTCCACAATGGCAAGAAATCAGTGGCCCATAACATGACCACACCTAACAAGCTGCTCAGACTGGTGGACAATGGAACCCTCCTCTACACGATGAGGTCAGAGAGTGCCCGGCTCATCTAAAGTATCATGGGGGTAGGACCAGGGTTGAAAGCAAACTTACAAATTAGAAATGCACATAGAGGCATACATTTCCTAACATAGCTACAGGTATGTGCACTTACAGACCTGATATTATATATACACATATAAATACAGAGTTGGCTAACAAGCACATGAAAAACTGCTCATCATCACTCACTAATTATCAGAGAAATGCAAATCAAAACCACAATGAGGTATCATCTCATACTGATCAGAATGGCTATCATTAAAAAGCCTGTAAATTAATAAGTTCTGGAAAGGGTGTGGAGGAAAGAGAACCCTCCTACACTGTTAGTGGGTATGTATATAGGACAGCTACTATGGAGAGCTGTATGGAGGTTCCTTAAAAAAACTGAACATAGAGCTACCATATGACCCAGCAATCCCACTCCTAGGCACATACCTGGACAAAACTATAATTTGAAAAGATACATGCACCCCTATGTTTATAGCAGCACCATTTACAATAGCCAAAACATGGAAACAACACATGTCCATTAATAGATGATTGCTTTAAGAAGATGTGATACACACACACACACAATGGAGTATTACTCAGCCATAAAAATATAATGAAATACTGCCATTTGCAACAGCATGGATGGACCTAGAAAATATACTAAGTGAAGTAAGTCAGACAGAGAAAGATAAATATTATATACTATCACTTATATGTGGAATCTAAAAAATAATACAAATGAATCTCTATACAAAACAGAAATAGACTCACAGACATAGAAAACAAACTTATGTTTACCAAAAAGGTTGAAATGGAGGTGAAAGGGATAAATAAGGAGTTTGTGTTTGAGATTAACAGATACACACTACTATATATAAAGTAGATTAAAAAAAAAACAAGGACTTATTGTTACAGCATGAGAGACTATACTCAATACTTATATTAATGGAAAGTAATCTGAAATTATATATATATATATATATATATATATATATATATATAACTGATCACTGTGTTGTACACTTGAAACTAACACAATATTGCAAATCAACTCTATTTCAATGAAAAATAGAGAATTGTCCATATGAACATTTTCAGACACACAGAGATATACTTTCACAGTGTATAAATGTTTATGTGTACTCAGAGACATGTAATACACAGGTGTATACATAGTCAAAGTGAAAGTGAACTGAAAATGGAAGTTTCTCAGTATGTCCGACTCTTTGTGACCCCATGCACTATAGCCCACCAGGCTCCTCAGTCCATGGAATTCTCCAGGCAGGATACTAGAGTGGATTGTCATTCCCTTCTTCAGGGGGTATTTCTGACCCAAGGATTGGATCAGGGTCTCCTGCACTGCAGGCAGATTCTTTACCATCTGAGCCACCAGGGAATTCCTATACAAAGTCAAGGGTACTTAAATATACAGACTCACAACCACATACACAGGCATAAACACGGTGACACAATAGCATCTAGGTTTAACTGCAGCAATAGTCTATCTGTATGGTGCAGAATTATGAGAATCAAGTGAGATGTTAGCTATGTTCTGAAACATACGATGTTATATATATAAATGAAAAATTATAGCAACATACATGTCATGCCACGTTGCATGGGAATGCTGAGAAATAAATGAATTTCCAAACAACTTGAGAATATACATTTTTATAATATATACATTTCCATATATATGTGGAAATATATATATTTCATACTTTTCTACTTCTAAAGTATAAAAACTATAACAATTTTTATGTTTTTCATGACTCATTATTATCATTACAGTTTTTAGGGAAGCAAATTTTGCTTTTAAATAGAAGAACTTTAAATGCATTTCCAGTTTCGTAAAATCCTTTGCCCCAACACTGAAAAACTTTCTTGGTTCTTGCTTTTTTATTTTTCTAGTTTCTCTGCTGTCATTTGTCACTTCCTAAAGCTCTCTCCTACATTAACAAGTATCAATTTTAAGTAACTTAGTGAACATTTATTGAATGGGAAAAATATGATCTTTCAGTGCAGGCTTTGTGCTATTTCAAGTTTGTGCATTTGTCATTATACACAATTAATCTCAAATAATACAAGCCTGATAAACATGTGATGAATACATGAAGTGTGCTTGCCTATATGGTATATGCTATTCTTTCTTTACTTTAAATTTACTATTTATTTTTTCTGAGAGACAAGAAGATGGACAAGGAAAAATAGATCGTAAGTGAATTGTTAAGAGAAAAGTTGAATTAAAGAAGAGCTGAGAGAGGAGAGGAGAGAATCATGGAGAACAGGGAAGTGGATAGAAGTGGGAAGAATAATGTGGAGATGAGGTCAATAAAATTAACATATATATTTATTTTATTGATATACTCCCAGATCTTTTCTACACACACACATAAATCATTCAAGAACAAATGGGTAAAGAAAAGAGAGACTATGAGAGGAGAGAAATAGAATAGAAAATTTGGTTAAAAAAAAGGGGGAGAAGATAACATTAAAAAGCTAGATATTAGAATATCCTAAAAGAAAAAGGAGAATTTGGAGAAAAGTATGAAGTAAATGAGAAGAAAGAAAAGAAGACATAGAGAAGTAGAGCAAGAGACAGTGGAGGGAGAAACATTTTTGATGGAAGATTAGTAGTATTCATTAATTAATTTATTTATTCACCAAACATATTTTGACTTCCTAATACATACATGACCCTGGACTAGGTTCTGGGTATGAAATCATTGATGATATGATCTTAAGAGAGTTAGTAGGGAGATGCCTAGTAGATAATCACAAAAAATTAAATGATAAAGTTATGAGTAACTATGAAAGAAAAGGGTCATCTAACTCATTTTTTGGATCAAGTTGAACAAAGGGTTGCTGGATGAGATTAACACCCAAGTTCCTGATTATTAGTATTGGCATTCAGTTTTGTTATATTGGAAATGTAGTCAAGAAAATTGTAGGTGGAAAGTGGAGGGAAGAGAGGAGGGACACCCAGGCAGAGAAAACCAACTGAGCAGTTGCAGGAAATTGAGTGGTATATTATAAGCAAGAAAATGAGGTGGTCAGGTTTTTTAATGTTCTATATGGTACTCTAGTTACTGAGCAAAGGATGCATTTTAAGGGAACAAGACTGGAAATAGGGAAGCTGGTTAGGAGACAGCTTAAACAGTTTAGATGAGGAGTGGTGAAACTCCAATTCAGAGCAATGGATTAAGATGGAGAAGGGGAGGTACACTGAGGAAATAGTAGCAACTACCAATGTCAGAATGAGAGCAAAGAGGAGGAGCCAAGGTAGGAGGTACCCAAGGAAAATGGTGAATGGTGGTGTTAAAAACTGGGGTACATCACATGAGATTTATGAAAAGCTTAGGTAGAATAAATCTGTGAGGTTAATTTTGGGCAATAAGCTTAAGAAGATTGTAGATTATCCAAAGGCAGAAGTCTAATAGCAGTTGAATATTCAAGTTGTAAGGCCAGGAGAGAGACACAAGCAAGAGAGGTAAATTTTGGTATTGTCAATATGATGGTACAACCATGTACGTGGGTGTGATCACTTCAGGAAAGTATATACAGTGAGAGGAAAATCATGCCAAGCATTCAATCATGTAGCATTACTATCATTAAAGCAGAAGGGAAGAAAGAAGAACCTATGAAGGAGAACAAGAAGAAAAAGAAAAGAAGGTGCTACTAGAACTACTAGTGTGTAGTATCTTGAAAGCTAAGTGGGGTAGTCAATACTGCTACTTCCACTATTTCCAGTTCACTTCCCTCTGGGTATGTGTTAGTATTTCACTTTCATAGAGCCTTGGACAAATGACTGGGTTTGGCTAACCAAATGTGAGTGGAAATAACATGTGTGATTTCTGAGGAAGGATTGGAAACTTTATTTAAGGTGTACGTTTAAAAAGTTTCATCTCTGTTCAAAAGTTTTGTGGTTAGTGCAATCTATTATAACTGCTTCCATATCAGTAGTACACTTTGGAAACACTGTGATCACTCAGGAACTAGAATATTGTTCTTTTTAATTCATAAAATTAAGCATCACTGACATTGTACAGGAGACAGGGTTGAAGACCATCCCCATGGAAAAGAAATGCAAGAAAGCAAAATGGCTGTCTGGGGAGGCCTTACATATAGCTGTGAAAAGAAGAGAAGTGAAATGCAAAGGAGAAAACGAAAGATATAAGCATCTGAATGCAGCGTTCCAAAGAATAGCAAGGAGAGATGAGAAAGCCTTCCTCAGCAATCAATGCAATGAAATAGAAAGACAAACAACAGAATGGGAAAGACTAGAGATCTCTTCAAGAAAATTAGAGATACTAAGGGAACATATCATGCAAAGATGGGCACAATAAAGGACAGAAATGGTATGGACCTAAAAGAAGCAGAAGATATTAAGAAGAGGTGGCAAGAATACACAGAAGAACTGTACAAAAAAGAGCTTCATGACCAAGATAATCACGATGGTGTGATCACTCACCTAGAGCCAGACATCCTGGACTGTGAAGTCAAGTGGGCCTTAGAAAGCATCACTATGAACAAAGCTAGTGGAGGTGATGGAATTCCAGTTGAGCTATTTCAAATCCTGAAAGATGATGCTGTGAAAGTGCTGCACTCAATATGCCAGCACATTTGGAAAACTCAGCAGTGGCCACAGGACTAGAAAAGGTCAGTTTTCATTCCAATCCCAAGGAAAGGCAATGCCAAAGAATGCTCAAACTACCGCACAATTGCACTCATCTCATAAGTAATGCTCAAAATTCTCCAAGCCAGTCTCCAGCAATACATGAACCATGAACTTCCAGATGTTCAAGCTGGTTTTAGAAAAGGCAGAAATACCAGAGAACAAATTGCCAACATCCGCTGGATCATGGAAAAAGCAAGAGAGTTCCAGAAAAACATCTATTTCTGCTTTTTGACTATGCCAAAGCTTTTGACTGTGTGGATCACAATCAGTTCAGTTCAGTTCAGTCGCTCAGTCGTGTCCAACTCTTTGTGACCCCATGAACTGCATCATGCCAGGCCTCCCTGTCCATCACCAAGTCCCGTAGTTCACTCAGACTCACGTTCATCGAGTCACTGATGCCATCCAGCCATCTCATCCTCTCTCGTCCCCTTCTCCTCCTGCCCCCAATCCCCCCCAGCATCAGAGTCTTTTCCAATGAGTCAACTCTTCGCATGAGGTGGCCAAAGTACTGGAGGTTCAGCTTCAGCATCATTCCTTCCAAAGAAATCCCAGGGCTGATCTCCTTCAGAACGGACTGGTTGGATCTCCTTGCAGTCCAAGGGACTCTCAAGAGTCTTCTACAACACCACATTTCAAAAGCATCAACTCTTCAGCACCCAGCTTCCTTCACAGTCCAACTCTCACATCCATACATGACCACAGGAAAAACCATAGCCTTGACTAGATGGACCTTTGTTGGTGAAGTAATGTCTCTGCTTTTCAATATGCTATCTAGTTTGGTCATAACTTTCCTTCCAAGGAGTAAGTATCTTTTAATTTCATGGCTGCAGTCACCATTTGCAGTGATTTTGGAGCCCAAAAAAGTAAAGTCTGCCACTGTTTCCACTGTTTCCCCATCTATTTCCCATGAAGTGATGGGACCAGCTGCCATGATCTTAGTTTTCTGAATGTTGAGCTTTAAGCCAACTTTTTCACTCTCCTCTTTCACTCTCATCAAGAGGCTTTTTAATTCCTCTTCATTTTCTGCAGGCCCGACCCTGCTTAGCTTCCGAGATCAGACAAGATCAGGCGCGTTCAGGCTGCTATGGTCGTAAACGTGGATCACAATAAACTGTGGAAAATTCTGAAAGAGATGGGAATACCAGACCACCTGACCTGCCTCTTGAGAAACCTATATGCAGGTCAGGACGCAACAGTTAGTACTGGACATAGAACAGCAGACTGGTTCCAAATAGGAAAAGAAGTATGTCAAGGCTGTATATTGTCTCCCTGCTTATTTAACTCCTATGCAGGGTACATCATGAGAAACGCTGGGCTGGAAGAAGCACAAGCTGGAATCAAGATTGCCCGGAGAAATATCAATAACTTCAGATATGCAGATGGCACCACCCTTATGGCAGAAAGTGAAGAGGAGCTAAAAAGCCTCCTGAATATTCAGATTCTTTGATACTATAGGCTATTACATGATATTGAATATCATTCCCTGTGCTGTTCAGTAGGTCTTGTTGTTTATCTATCTGAAAAATTGAAAACTTTTAAGAGCCAGTACATCCCCTGGCCATAGTGAGTAGCATTATGCCAGGTGATCTTGGCTTTATTATTCTGTGTCCCTTATTAAAGATAACAGATGAGAGCATCCCTCCCCACAGCCTGAGATAGATAAAAATAGTATGAATGAGAAGTAAGACTTTGTTATTTTAGGACACTGATATTTTATGATTAGTACTACATATTGATCAAATCCATTTTGACTAATAAATCAAAGGAGTAAAGACTTTCAAAAGATGAAGTGATCAATAATAACACAATAATAGCATAATAAGTACAATAGTTGCCCTCAATATAGTATTTACAATGCGCCTGGGACTGTTATACTCATTCTACTTACTGCTATTCCAACATTACAAATAAGGAATCTGAGACACAGAGCTAGTAAGAACATTTTCCAGTATCACCTATGTAGTAAATGGTTGATCCTTCATACTTTGGCAGTTTGGTTGCAAGTTTATGCTCTTAACTAATATATCTCTACAATATTGTTGGCTATTGCAAAGATATCTAGTAATATAGAGAATTGAAAGTATTTATTAGGTTTGGTAACATGGAAGACTTGGTGTTCTTCACATACAGTGTTTTAGTGGAATGATTAGTGCAATGAGTTTTTAGGACTTGGCATAGAGGTAGTAAACATAGAAAATACTTTCTGGGAATGTGCTTGAAAATGAAAGGGATGCATATATAATTCATATATGCAGGAGTAAATGAAATAGTTATTTTTTGAATGTAGAGACTGGCACATATTTGTGAGATAGCTGAAAGTGGCTACTAGAAAGTCAAAGATTGAAGATACAGTAGAAATAGGGTTTTCTGACATCAGGTTTCCAGAGAAAATTGTCAGAAGATGGTATCCAAACTTTAGGGAATATTTTCCTTGTAAAGAAGGAGGGATACCTCTTCTCACACTTCATGAAAAGACATGAAATTAGACATAAATGTTGAAAAGGAGGTGGGGCGGACTGGACAGAGTAGAAATATGAGTGGTTATAATCTATGAAGGAGAATTTAAAGAGATAGAGATAAGTGGAGAAATAGATAGTAGAGAGATACACTTGTAATAAAGTGCATGAAAGAGTTTGAAGAGGAAATGGAGTGAAGTAGGTGTAAATAGAAGAGAGAATGTATGAAATGAGGTGGTTGGAGACATGTAAAAATAATGAGATATGGATGGATAAAAGGCAGCAAGAAAATGGAAGAGAAGCTAGAGGGAAGAGTGATAGGCAAAAGGGAAATGAACAGATACAGAGATTGAGACTAACAGAGGAGAAAGAAAATAGAAAGAATGAGGAAAACAGGATAGTGGAAAAGCTAAGTAATAAAAGGAAGTTAGAATAGAGAATACGTTTAAGTTTTGGAGGAAGAATAGAAAAGGGAAGAAAGGAGAAGGGAGGATGAGAATATTGAAATATAAAGAAGGGATGGTGCTGATTAAGAAGGGCAGAAGAAGAAGCAGACCAAGAGATTACTCACCTGAAAATAGAGTTGGATGAATAGAAAAAGATGGCCATTAGGTCTTTCTTTTTAATCTGAATTGGACAAAAAAGTGGAGTTTAATAAGACAGGAGTCTATTCAGAATGCCCTTATGCTTGTTTTGAAGGACAGAACAGAGGAGGTACAGATATTCAGAAGCATGATGAAGTTAGCGGTTCCCTTACACAGTAAATACTTTATGGTGCACCCAAGAACGTGGGTACAGAGGGAAACCTAGGTTCAAAACTTAAAATGAAAGCTTGACACTATTTTTCACCCCATAATTTTATTCATCTAGTGACTGTTGGAGCCTGGCTTGGAGAATTTTGAGCATTACTTTGCTAGCGTGTGAGATGAGTGCAATTGTGCAATATTTTGAGCATTCTTTTGCATTGCCTGTCTTTGGGATTGGAATGAAAACTCACCTTTTCCAGTCCTGTGGCCACTGCTGAATTTTCCAAATTTGCTAGCATATTAAGTGCACAGTTGCACTCATCTCACACGCTAACAAAGTATGCTCAAAATTATCCAAGCCAGGCTTCAAACAGTTCATGAACCGTGAACTTTCAGATGTTCAAGCTGGATTTAGAAAAGGCAGAGGAACCAGAGATCAAATTGCCAACATCCACTGGATCATCAAAAAAGCAATAGAGTTCCAGAAAAACATCTACTTCTGCTTTATTGACTATGCCAAAGGCTTTGACTGTGTGGATCACAACAAACTGTGGAAAATTCTGAAAGAGATGGGAATACCAGACCACCTGACCTGCCTCCTGAGAAATCTGTATGCAGGTCAAGAAGCAACAGTGAGAACTAGACCTGGAACAACAGACTGGTTTCAAATTGGGAAAGGAGTACATCAAGGCTGTATATTGTTACACTGCTTATTTAACTTATATGCAGAGTACATATTGAGAAATGCTGGACTGGACTGGATAAAGCACAAGCTGGAGTCAAGGTTCCCGGGAAAAATATCTATAACCTCAGATATGCAGAGGACACGACCCTCATGGCAGAAAGTGAAGAAGAACTAAAGAGCCTCTTGAAAGTGAAAGAGGAGAGTGAAAAAGTTGGCTTAAAACTCAACATTTAGAAAACTAAGATCATGGCATCTGATCCCATTACTTTATTTGCAAATAGATGGGGAAACAATGCAGACAGTGTGGGACTTTATTTTCTTGCGCTCCAAAATCACTGCAGATGTTGACTTCAGCCATGAAATTAAAAGGTACTCCTTGGAAGAAAAGTTACGACCAACCTAGACAGCATCAAAGGTCCATCTAGTCAAAGCTATGGATTTACCACTAGTCATATATGGATGTGAAAGTTGGACTATAAAGAAAGCTGAACACTGAAGAATTGATGCTTTTGAACTGTGGTGCTGGAGAAGACTCTTGAGAGTCTCTTGGACAGCAAGGAAATCCAACCAGTCCATCCTAAAGGAAATCAGTCCTGAATATTCATTGGAAGGACTGATGCTAAAGCTGAAACTCCAGTACTTTGGCCACCTCATGCAAAGAACTGATTCATTGGAAAAGACTCTGATGCTGGGAAAGATTGAAAGCCATAGAAGAAGGGGACAATAGAGGATGAGATGGTTGGATGGCATCACCAACTCAATGGACATGAGTTTGCATAAACTCTGGGAGTTGGTGATGGACAGGGAGGCCTGGTGCTCTGTAGTCCATGGGGTCGCAGAGTCATACACAACTGAGCAACTGAACTGTACTATGGGAAAAGAAAGAGCATGGTAAAGTTTACTAAGCATAGTGTGGATAGTAAACTGAGTGGAGGTCAGGGTCGGCTTCATTCAGAAGATAATAATAAATGATGACTTGAAAGAGACAGGAGAGCATAACAAGTGCAAAGGCTATGACACAAGAGAGACAAGCATGTTGGAAGAATAGCAAGGAAGCCAGGGTGACTGAAACAGAGACAGCAAGGGAAGGCACAGTAGGAGATAAGCCATAGAGGAACAGAAGATAAGATCATGTAAGAGCCTGTAAGCTATGGCAAGGAGTTCAGCTTTTACTCTGTATAGGATGAGGAAATACTTGATGGCTATATTGTAGAGAATATAGTATACAGAGAAACGGTAAAAGTAGAGATACAAGTTAGGAGGCTATGGAAGTAATAAAACTTTAACTTATTACTGTGGTGGAATAAAAACCAACTGTTGAGAAACAAAGATTAGGGTGACAACGGAGCCAGGGTGCTACAAAACAGTAAAATGAGAACAATACCTGAGGCTGCTGCTGCTGCTAAGTCACTTCAGTCGTGTCCGACTCTGTGCGACCCCATAGACGGCAGCCCACCAGGCTCCCCCGTCCCTGGGATTCTCCAGGCAAGAACACTGGAGTGGGGTGCCATTTCCTTCTCCAATGCATGAAAGTGAGAAGTGAAAGTGAAGTCACTCAGTCGTGTCTGACTCTTAGCGACCCCATGGACTGCAGCCCACCAGGTTCCTCTGTCCATGGGATTTCCTAGTCAAGAGTACTGGAGTGGGGTGCCATTGCCTTCTCTGAATACCTGAGGAGGGTGTGGGTATGTATATGCATGTGTGAAGGGCTTAAACACATCTCCTTCCATCTGTATTCCCATCTATATCTTTCATCCCCAAAGAAAATGATTTCCTATATTGCCTTTAACTTCCTGTTTGCTCTCTGCATAGGAATCAAAACAGAACAAAACTTGGCTGGGACTCAGTTCCTGTAATCTGATTGTCACATTTTGAGGGGTCTTGGACCTTTTTTGAAAAGCCAACTGAAGACTAGTTGTTGCTCACTTGCTAAGTTGTGTCAGATTCGTTGCAACCCCATGGGCTGCAGCACGCCAGGCTTCCCTGTCCTTCATTGTCTCCTGGAGTTTGCTAAAACTCATGTCCGTTGAGTCAGTGATGCCATCCAACCATCTCATCCTCTGTCACCCCCTTCTCCTCCTAACCTCAATCTTTCTCAGCATCAGGGTCTTTTCTAATGAGTCAGCTCTTCACATCAGGTGGCCTAAGTATTGGAGCTTCAGCTTTAGCATCAGTCCTTCCAATGAATATTCAGGGTTGATTTCCTTTAGGATTGACTGGTTTGATCTCTTTGCTGTCCAAGGGACTCTCAAGAGTCTTCCCCAGGACCAGTCTGAAAACATCAGTTCTTTGATGCTCAGCCTTCTTTATGGTCCACCTCTCACATCCATACATGACTATTGAAAAAGCCATAGCTTTGACTATACAGGCTTTTGTTAGTGAAGTACTGTCTCTGCTTTCTAATATGCTGTCTCATATATCTGTAAGTCTCATTCATCTTGTGTAACTGAAATTTAGTACCCTTTCACTAATACCTCCCAGTTCACTCCAGCTCATGGCAACCACCATTCTGTTCTCTAATTCTGTGAATTTGACTATTTTAGATTTCACACATGGGTGAAATTTTACAGTATTTGTCTTTGTCCACCTTATTTCACTTAGCATGATGTCCTACAAGTTCATCAGTGTTGTTGCAGATGGTAGGATTTCTTCTTTCTGAGGCTGGATAATATTCCATTGTATGTATGTACATTTTCTTAACCACTTATTTGTTAATGGACATTTAGTTTGCTTCTATCTCTTGGCTATTGTGAGTAATTTTGCAATAAAACATGGGAGTGCAGATATCTCTTTGATACCTTGATTTCAATTTGTTTGGACAGAGAACCAGAAGTGGGATTGCTGGATCACATGGTTGTTCTATTTTTAATTTTTGAGGTGCCTTTCTACTGTTTTCCATAGGGGCTGTACCAATTTACATTCCCACCAACAGTGTAGGAGGATTCTCTTTTTTCCACATCCTCACCAACACTTGTTATCTCTTATCTTTTTTGATGACAGCTGTTCTAACAGATGTGAAGTGATATCGCATTGTGGTTTTAATCTGCATTTCCCTGATGAGTAGAGATGTTGAGTATCTTTTCAAGTCCCTGTTAACCATTTTGTATGTCTTCTTTGGACTAATATCTATTCGGGCGAATTAACTGTGTTAAATACTTAAAATTTACTAAGTGGGTGGATCTTATGTCAAGTGTTTTGTCACAAAATAATAATTTAATTTAATAACATAATAATAGGGTTTCCCTCGTGGCTCAGCTGGTAAAGAATCTGCCTTCAGTGTGGGGGACCTGGGTTGGGAAGATCCCCTGGAGAAGGGAAAGGCTACCCACTCCAGTATTCTGCCCTGGAAAATTCCACGGACTGTATAGTTCATGGGGTCGCAAAGAGTCAGACATGACTGAGTGACTTTCACTTTCAACATAATAATAAAAGAGGCTAGAAGCAAAGTTTTGAAGAGGATGGATATTTTGTGGCACAGATTGTGGTGATGAGTATATTAGCCTAAGTTTAGTCTGGGTGCTTTCTGCTGCATAAAAAGCTTGAAGGGGTCTTAAAAGTTGTAACAAGGAGGAGAGAAGGTATTAGGATGCATTTAAGTACCAGTGAAAAGACCACAGCGTAATCTGGCTTTTGAAGTACCCTACTCCCACCAACATCTGCTTTATCATTACTTCTCTGTGCTTAGGTAGAATGGGTATAAAGTGGATGGGAATGAAAATAGGAAAGCTATTATAATTCAGTTCTGCTCCTAAACAGAAATCAGTACCTTTTGTATCTTGGCCTTGATAATCTATTTGTTGTGGTTATATTTGCCATGCCCTCAGGACAACAGGGTAGACATAATTTCCCCTTGGCATTACTCATAATAGGCAGTATCTTGGAAATACTAATATAAGTGGAGAAAAGGAACACAGTTTTCTTTATTAAGCCCTCATGAAGTCTTATGTATCCAACAGGAACAGGCTTCTCAATGAAAGATATTTCTCTTTATCAGGTTCTCTGCGTCGTAAAACTCCCTACTTATGCCTTAAGAATAAAGAGTAGATTGGTGGGATATTGCAGGCTGACTTGAGAATTGAGCTTTTGTCCAAGACACATGGGAAATTTTATAAATATCCAAGGGGTTAGTTAGAGCTGCAAGGATACTTGCCATCTAGTTTTAACCTCTTACTGTTTAGATAAGGAAATGGAAAATAAGAGATGGGTAAATATTTGCTAAAGGGCACACACTTGGTTTCTGCCTTCCAGCCTAGAGTTCTCGTTAATAAACACCTGAGAATGTTTGCTTTAGTCAGCCTGCTTTGAGCAGTATCCATTACTGCTACTGTGATCATTTATGAGGTGGTACACATTTATCAAGTTTAACAGTTAGCTAGGATAGGATTCTCGCCAGTTGGCCACCTAAAACTCTTAAAAGGATGGCAGGGATTGAATCCAGTATAACCAGGAGGTATACAGATTAGCTAGAAAAAGCTCATCAGAGTTAGCTGTCAAATAATTGAATTTTTGCTGTGCGATTCCCATTTCCACATAGCAGGTTACTTCCTAGGACAAAGAAAGTTGAGGCTCAAAATAAATGAAGGAAAAAGGTGAGAAATTTTGGAATTGATTATTTAGACAGAGTAATGCCAGGGAATGAGTATGTGGGTATGGCAAGTCTTATCCAATCCAGATTTCCATTGAGGAATCCATGAACAGTCTCTCCTACGTGTTGTCCCTATTGAGAGCACATGAGTTCTTCATACTTGACCTCTAAGATGTTTGATGTCCTCCATAAACTTTGTAATTTTTTTTCTCACCAGCTGCTGTGTGTATACATGAATGTGCAAATGTGTGTATGTGTGCTCCAAGAATCACCTTCAGCAGAACCATCTTTTGTGCTTATTATCAGGTTAAAGATATCCTTTCTACACATCCTTCCTCTCCAGTGCAGTCTCTAAACTTTTTAATTCACACGATAGCCTGCTGAGGAGCATTATTTCAGAAATAAACTGCTGGGCTTCCAAGGTGGTGCAGTGGTAAAGAATCTGCCTGCCAATGTGGGAGATGCAAGAGACGCGAATTTGATCTCTGGGTGGGGAGATCCCTGGAGAAGGAAATGGCAACCCACTCCAGTATTCCTGCCTGGAAAATTCCATGGACAGAGGAACCTGGCAGGCTACAGTCCATGGAGTTTCAAAGAGTCAGACACAACTGACTGACTGAGCATACACTCACACATGCAATTAAACTGCTATCAGGACTGAATGACTCAGAACCTGGTGTTTCCATGCTTCTTTGGTGGGGAGGTAGCTAAGGGAGCTCAGCTAGGGCAGATAAATGATATTTGTTTTCCTAAAGGTGGTAAAGTGGATTCATATCTGATCTAAAAATCTGAATACTGAATGCTGCTTTGAGAGGCTCTCTAGTTCAGTTAATCCATCCCTTGTGTTCATAAAATCTTAGATCTCAGTGAACCTAAACAAACAAATTATTGTTTGTTTTTAGCAGCACTACACTGCTGGTGAATGGAAACTGAGCTCCATGTTTAATACCATTCATTTTAGCTTAATTTCATGTTTTATTCTTCCTTTTAGGTTAACAATTCATGCCGAGTGTCCCATGCATTTGGAAGATTTTCCTATGGATGTGCATGCCTGCCCACTGAAGTTTGGAAGCTGTATGTATTTTCTTACTTTCTGTTTTCTGATCTTCGCCCCCTCCCCCCCCAAAAAATGACATAGTTCCTATTCTGTCCCTTAGTAATTTCAAAAGCTGAAACCTTTAATTTGGGCTAGTATATAAGTGGGGAAGGGGAGTGGGATGGAGTAGTACTAACTGATCAGGAGGAGATTTAACCTTTAATAGAGTTTTCATTTTAGGAAGCAAACATTATTTCACCATTTTAGACTAATTTCTTTGTCATTAGGTTGAAACATTAACATCTGTTTCCTAAATTATCCATAAGACAAGCCAAGACAGAGCTAATATAAAGCACAATAATAGCTTCCTAAAGACAAGATCCTTCTAACAGAAGGTGTTTATATTTTTAAAATGCCTGTTCTATGTGCATCTTCATATAGTTCTATCTAATTCTCTATAGTGAATGATAAACAGTAAGAGATGGGGAATTTTCTCCTTTTAAGAGAGTATTGCCCTTGCCAGAAGCTGTAAGTCTGGCAGGAAAATAATTAAATAAATAGCTCATTTTCAGATAATGAGAAAAATCAAAATTGAGGAGAATTTGAGTGAGTTTCTGACTAAGAATTTCAGAGTAAGTTTAATTTGGGAGTCATCAGAGCAACAGTGGCAGACTTTATTTTTTGGGCTCCAAAATCACTGCAGATGGTGACTGCAGCCATGAAATTAAAAGACACTTATTCCTTGGAAGGAAAGTTATGACCAACCTAGACAGCATATTAAAAAGCAGAGTTATTACTTTGCCAACAAAGGTCTGTCTAGCCAAGGCTATGGTTTTTCCAGTAGTCATGTATGGATGTGAGATTTGGACTATAAAGAAAGCTGAGCACAGAAGAATTGATGCTTTTGAACTATGGTGTTGGAGAAGACTCTTGAGACTCCCTTGGACTGCAAGGAGATCCAACCAGTCCATCCTAAAGGAGATCAGTCCTGAGTATTCATTGGAGGGACTGATGTTGAAGCTGAAACTCCAATACTTTGGCCACCTCATGCAAAGAGTTGAGTCATTTGAAAAGACCCTGATGCTGGCCAAGATTGAAGGCAGGAAGAGAAGGGGATGATGGGGGTGAGATGGTTGGATGGCATCATTGACTCAGTGAACATGAGTTTGGGTAGACTCCAGGAGTTGATGATGGACAGGGAGGCCGGGTGTGCTGCAATCCATGGGGTCGCAAAAAGTCGGACATGATTGAGTGACTGAACTGAACTGAACTTGGAGCAATATATCATGGTCTGTGTTTATCATCTCTAAATTACATTTATCTCTGTATTTTAACATAGAAAGTGCATTTGAAAAGACCCAAATAATTACGTGTGACACATTTTTTTCAATCATTGTCAAATATTTATAAATTATCTCCTGTGGGCCAGGCTCTATTATAGGAGCTTGGAATGCATCCATGAATAAAACAAAGACCCTGCCATTGTGGAGCTTATATAGAGGAAAGAGTGATGGCAAAAGAGAAAATAAACACTAAATTAAAAAGTAAAGTATAAAGTATGTTGTAAAATGAAAAGCACCATAAGAAGACATCAAAGTACTGCAGAATAAGGTGGGGTCAATCATGTCTAGGTGGAAGATAGACATTGCCATTGAAATTTAAAATAAAGTAATCAGTGTAGTCTTCTTTGAAAAAGTGACATTTGGGCAGAAAGTTTGAGGAGGCAAAAGGTTTAACAAGACAGATATTTGTGGAAATAATACTGTAGTTATAGGGAACAGCCAGGGACAAGACCCTGAATCAGAAATGTATCTGACTTGTTAAAGAACATCAAAGTGCCAGATGTGAGATCAAAGAGGGGGTCAGGTCATCTGCAGTGGTGATGGACAGTAAAGCACTTTGAATTTTATTCTGAGGGAAAATGGAGTTATTAGAATATTTAGATATATTATCTGATTTTTGTTTTTTCAAGAATCATTATGGATACTCTGTTAAAAATAAGTATGAGAAAGATAGAAGCAGGAAGTCCAGTTAATAGGTTATTGCAATATTTCAGCTGAGAGATTATCATGGCTCAGATCAGAGTGATAGTGGCATAAGTGATAAGATTCTGATTCTGGATACATTGTGAAGGACAATCCCAAAGGATCCTCCAATGAATTAGATATAGAATATCACAAGAAGAGAACTCAGGGATGACTTAGAGATTTCTGTCCTAATGGATTTACTATCAAGTTAGGTAAGTATTACTTCCATTCTGTGTAGGATAGAGTTGTTCGTGAGTGAACATGCTCCCCTCATGAACAATTAGGAAACCCAGAACTGTTGAGCAATAAGGATTGAAAAGACTAAAATTCTGGAGATAGGGTAGAACCTCCTTCATTCTTGGTGTGTGTGTTTGTTAGTTGCTCAGTTGTGTCTGACTCTTTGCCACCCCATAGACTGTAGCTCGCCAGGCTCCTCTGTCCATGGGATTCTCCAGGCAAGAATCCTGGAGTGTGTTACCATTCCCTTCTCCAGGGGATCTTCCCACCCCAGGGATTGAACCCAGATCACCTGCATTGCAGGCAGATTCTTTACCGTCTGAGCCACCAGGGAAGCCCCTTCATTCTTGGTGGTACTTTCCAATTCTGACCATGGATTGCAGCTTGGAATTCAAGTTTTGCCCTGACCATAAGGCTGCTGCTGGATGAAATATGTAAAAAAGTAATAGAAAATGAACTTATGGTTGCTGGGGTTGCCAGGGGGAAGGGATAGTTAGGGGGGTTGGGATAGACATGTACATACTACATTTAAAATAGATAATCAACAAGAACTTACTGTATATCACAGGGAACTCTGCTCAATGTTACTTAGCAGCCTGGATGGGAGGGGAGTTTGTAGGAGAATGGATACATGTATATGTATGGCTGAGCCCCTTTGCTGTTCACCTGAAACTATCACAACATTGTTAACTGGCTATGCATGCTAATTCACTTCAGTCGTGTCCAACTCTTTGTGACCCTGTGGACTATAGCCAGTGAGGTTCCTCTGTCCATGAGATTTCCCAGGCAAGAAGACTGGAGTGACAATCGGCTATACTCCAACACAATATAAAAAGTTTAAAATTTTGTTTAAAAATGATTCACCATTAGCAGTATACATGGCTATAAGCATACACTTATGATAAGCAAAATCAAGTGATCAGATGAACATATATTCCTGTGCTGATACTTGGAATTTCAACACTTTTGATTCAGTGTGCCAGCATTTCCTGTTCTTGCTTTGACTTGACATTAGTAGATTTCTTTAATCCAGTAATGATCCTGTCTGTTGTTAAGCTTTAATTTTTATAGGAGAATTATAATACATTTCCATTTTGCTTATTTCTCAACTATTTTTCTCATTATTTGATTTTCAAATATATATATATACATTTCCCAATAAATGCCAGGAAGGAAATTACATGTAGAAACAATAGTCAGAATAGTGGTTACACTTGATGGGGTTTATGCTTGATAAGGGACACAATTAGTGCTTCTGGGTGCTGAATATATGGAATGTAAGTCTGGTTTCAGGAAAGATATCTAGTATGTCTTAGTCTCTCAGTTATGCCCAACTCTTTGGGACCCCATGGAATGTAGCCCACCAGGCTCCTCTGTCCATGGGTTCTCCAGGCAAGAATATTGGAGTGGGTAGCCAATCCCTCCTCCAGGGGATCTTCCCTACCCAGGGATTGTTTGTGGGTCTCCTGCATTGTAGGCAGATTCTTTACCATCTGAGCCTGCAGACTGGATATTTAATTGAAGTTTCATCCATTTAGATGGTATTTAAAGCCATAAAGCTGGAGGAGTTGACTGCATGTAGATAAGAGTGTCAAAGACTGTTTCCTGAATCACTATAACATTTAGAGGCTAAAGAGAAGAGAATAACTCAGTAAATGTGAAGGATAGGACAGGTGTAGTAAGAGGAAACTTAAGGGAACATACTATCCTAGAAGCAAATTAAATATATTAAGAAGGAGAGAGTGGTTTAAATTCTTAAGTGGGCGGTTAATATTGACTTTGAAAACTAATAAGGAAGCAATTCTGGAACGGTAAAGTGAGAACTTCTGAAAATCCATTCTTCCGTAAAAGCAACAAGAACATTTTCAAAAGTTGTCAAAATAAACTTTCTCCAAACTCTAAGCAAAGGCTCACAACAGTCTGAGGAGTGTTAGTCAAGAGAAATGGCTGATTCTCAATATGGCAAGAGAACCATGTTCTGATCCTCTTCACCCCCATTCTGAAGAAGCCTTGAAGATTTCATAATGATAAAAAGGATCAATTCATCAGGAAGATATAACAATTATAAAGATGATTGCACCTAGAAACCCAAAATGCACAGAGCAAAACTGATAAGAATAGAAAAGGGAAATAAACTATTCAATAATAAAAAAACTAAACATTTTAATATTCCACTTCCATAGAACAACTAGACAGAACATCAACATAGAAATAGAAGACTTGAACACGAGACAAACCAATTAGGTCTAATTAGCATTTATATTGCACTCTACCAAATAATATCA
The DNA here is from genome assembly GCF_032405125.1 of Capricornis sumatraensis. Classification (NCBI taxonomy): domain Eukaryota; kingdom Metazoa; phylum Chordata; class Mammalia; order Artiodactyla; family Bovidae; genus Capricornis; species Capricornis sumatraensis. The sequence continues at coordinate 59,178,008 of NC_091092.1, read as the reverse complement.
GAACACCCATTATTCTGAAGTGCACATGGAATATTTTCTGTGGTAGACTGTATGTTAGGCCTTAAAACAAGATGCAGTCAGTTTAAAAGTTCTGGAACCATATGAAGTGTGTTATCTAACCTCACTTGAATGAAATTAAAAGTCAACTATGGAAGGAAATTTGGGAAATTCACAAATATGTTGAAATTAAACAGCATATTCCTAAATTTAAAAAAATGTATCAAAGAAAAAAATCATAAGGGAAATTAGAAAATATTTTGAAATTAATGAAAATTATGTACAATGTAAATACAGCTTAAAGCAGTGTTTAGAGGAAAAGTTATAACTGTAAAGCCTGTCTCCGGGAGTTGGTGACAGCAGGGAGGCCTGGCATGCTGTGATTCATGGGGTCGCAAAGAGTTGGACACGACTGAGCAACTGAACTGAACTGAACTGAACTGAACTGAACTGATAGCCTGTATCAAAAAGAAGAAAGATCTAAAATCAATAACCTGAATTTCTACCTTAAAAAACTAGAAAGAGAAGAGCAAACTAAATTCAAAACAAGCAGATAGAAAAAAATAATAAACATTAGAGTGAAATTAAATGAAACAGAAAGTAGAAAAACATTAAACAGAATCAAATAATATAAAAATGTTTTTTTGAAAAAATCAATAAACTGATAAACCTTTAGCTAGACTGATGAAAGAGAGAATACAAAATGCAGATACAAATACAAAACAAGAGAATAATCAAATCATGAAATAAAGACATCACTACTGCTCTTACAGAAATAAACAGGATTATAAAGTAACACAAGCTTCAAATTACATGTCAACAAATGAGAGAGCCTAGATGAAATGGAAAAATTACTACTAATACGCAAACTACTGGAAGTGACTGAGAAAAAAGTAGACATTTTTATTGGACCTATAACAAGAGACTTAATTAGTAATTTTATAACTTCCCACAAGCAAAAACCCAGACCCACCATTGCATTTTATCAAACATTTAAAGAAGAATGAATGCTAAGTCTTCCCAAAGTCTTGTATAATACAGATGAGGAAGAACATTTAGTCAGGTCAGTATTACCATGATACCAAAACCAAAGATCACAAGAAAAGAAAACTATAGACAAATATTCTTTATGAATTCTTTATGACTATAGACATAAAAGTCTTCAACAAAATAAATAAAAACCAAATGAAAAAGCCTATAAATGAATTACCCACTATCTTCAAGTAAGATCTATTCCAGGGATATAAAGTTGGCTTTATATCCAAAAATCAATCAATGTAATACATCATATCAATAAAATAAAGACAAAAAAAGCCACATGCTCATTTCAATAGCTGCATAAACACATATTCCTCATGCCAGAAGCCCAAATCTGTCCTGATTTGCCAGTAACTCTCTGACAGAGGAGCCTGGTGGGCTACGGTCCATAGCGTTGCAAAGAGTCAGCCACAACTGAAGCAACTTGGCACACATGCATACTTGCCTATAACTTACCCTGTAACTTTGGATATTTTAAAATCTTGACAGTTTTAAGTATTTGAATTAGTTAGAAAGCTATGGAGTGTTTATTTCCACTTGGTTTCATAGTATGCCAACCTTAGGCTGTAGTTGTTATGTTCATTAGAACTCTTGTATTCTTACTGAATATACCCAAACCAAGCTGGTTATTTTTTCTCTGAAACCTTCTTTTGTGTTTTGTGTCTTGGTTTAGATCTTGTGATCAGGTTGTTGTTAACCTCTTCAACCTCATCTCATATCTCTTTCCCCTTTCCATTGGCTTTCTTCCAGTTCCTAGAACACTGTAACACTGCAGAATATTTCCCACTCAGAAGAGTTTACACTTTCTGTTTTTTGTTTGTTTGGCGCCTGAAATATTCTCCATCGAACTCTGGCTTTTGCTCATCTTCCATTTTTCTGCTAAAAAGCCACCGCCTCAAAAGGATCTGCTCTGATCATTGTATCTAATTAAACTCCCTACCTCATAAACTGTTTTATTTTTTATAGCACTTATCACTGTACGATATTATCTTCTTTATTTACTTACATATTTTCTTTCTGTACTAATTCAATGAAGGGTTGGGACCTCAAATGTCTTATGACTTCTGTACATTAACTATCTAATATAATGTCTCAGTATATGAGTGACTGAATCAAGCAAGCAAGTGACAGTATGAGTTCAAAGGGAATTCTTGCTCATTTGTGCTGTTGTGGCAGGAGTGATTTTTACTTCTCATATTCCTGGAGCCTGGCACATACCAAGGCTCAAGTAACAGAAGGAGGCATTTGGCAAAGCAACCAAAGGCAAGCAGATGCTTGCGGCATCATAGCCAATACAATATATGTTAAGGGGGCCATTCTGGGAGTGCTGTAGTTCTTATTGTCTGATAGGTCTCCTTTCTGCAGCATCCATTCCCCACACCTCTCTAAGTCTGCTCCTCCATAGGGGGAAAAAAAAATCAAAATTGAGGAGAAGGACTCAACTGGGAGGGAAGTTGAGGGTTGAAAGAAACCCATGGGACAGGCAGGGAGAAGAGAAGAAAAAGAAGGCCTGAAGGGAAAGACTTCTATTCCCCAGTGGGTGAATGAATTCCATCATTAGTCAAGTACTTGCAAAAGTTACAAACTCATGGTCATCTAGAATCCTTCCTCAGACTTCCTCCTTTCCTTTCTTGAAAGTGAAAGTCACTCAGTCATGTCTGACTCTTTGTGACCCCATGGACTATACAGTCTGTGGAATTCTCCAAGCCAGAATACTGAAGTGGTTAGCCTTTCCCTTCTCCAAGGGATCTTTCCAACCTAGGGATCAAACCCAGGTCTCCCGCATTGTAGGCAGATTCTTTACCAGCTGAGCCACGAGGGAAGCCCAAGAATACTGGAGTGGGTAGCCTATCCCTTCTCCAGGGGATCTTCCCAACCCAGGAATCCAACTGGGGTCTCCTGCATTGCAGGCGGATTCTTTACCAACTGAACCATCAGGGAAGCCAAGCCATAGTTATATCCTGCCACTGAGATCTCTTCCCCGTTCCACTCAATTCATCCCACTAATACTAAATAATTTTGTCCTAAATGTCATTCACACAAAACATTGTGATGGCCTTTGTAACTACTGTTTTGGCTTTAGTTTCATTCTTTCCAACCAGGCATCCATACTGCTGGTTGAACAATCTTTCTAGAGCATACATCTGGCCATGTCATCTCTATTTCAGTCATGCCTGCAGACCTTATAGCCTATGAACTAAAACCCTTATTTCATTTTTTAAAAACTTAAAGTATAGTTAATTTAAAATATTATATTACTTTCAGATGTATACCACAGTGATTCAATATTTTAATAAATTATATTCCATTTAAAGTTATTATAAATTATTGGCTGTATTCCTTGTGCTGCACAGTATTTTCTTATTATTTATGTACTTTATACATAGTGGTTTGTGCCTCTTAATCCTCTACCCCTATCTTGCCATCTCCTAGTTCCTCTCCCCACTGATAAGCACTAGTTTGTTCCCTGTATCTGGGAGTCTGTTTCTGTTTTCTTATATTCATTAGTTTGTTGGAATTTTTATATTCTGTATATAAGTGATTACATATAGTATGTGTCTTTCTTTGTCTGACTTATTTAGCTGAGCATAAAAGCCTCAAAGTCTATCCATGTTGTTGCAAATATCACAATTTCTTTCTTTTTATGGCTAATATCCTGTTTTAGGCTTCCCTGGTGGCTCAATGGTAAAGAATCTGCCTGCCAATGCAGGAGATGTGGGTTTGGTCCCTGGGTCAGGAAGATCCCCTCGAGAAGGAAATGGCAACCCACTCCAGTATTCTTGCCTTGAAAATCCCATGGACAGAGGAGCCTGGCAGGCTACGGTCCATGTTGGTCACAAAGAGTTGGACATGACTCAGTGACTAAACAACAGTATCCATTTTACACACACACACACACACACACACAGTATCATATACATTCATCTGTTGAACATTTAAGTTGGCTTCTGTATCTTGCCTATTGCAAATACTGCTGCTATGAACACTGAGGTACAGATATCATTTAAAATTAGTGTTTTCATTTTCTGCAAATATATTCCCAGGAGTGGAGTTGCTGGGTCATATGGTAGTTTTGTTTTTAGTTTTTTGAGAAACCTCCATACTGTTTTCCACAGTGGCTACATCAGTCTACATTCCCACTAACAGTGTACTAGTGTAGAAGTGTTCTCTTTTCTCAACATCCTTTCCAAGTCTATCCATCCTTTCCAAATTTATTATTTGGGATCTTTTTGATGACAGCCATTATAACTCATGTGAAGTGATATTTTATTGTGGTTTTGATTTGCATTTCTCTGACGATTAGTGATATTGGTCATCTTTTCATGTGACTGATTATTGACCATTTATATCTCTGGAGAAATGTCTATTCAGGTCTTCTCTATATTTTTAAATCAAGTTTTTTAGTTGGTTTCCTTTACTGTGCGAAAGTTTTTGTTTAATTAAGTCCTATTTGTTTGTTTATCTTTTTGTTTCCTTTGCTTAAAGGGACAATCCAAAAATATATTGCTAACACTTATGTCAAAGACTGCTCTACCTATGTTTTCTTCTAGGAGTTTTATGATTTCCAGTCTTACATTTAGGTCTTTAGTCCATTTTGAGTTTATTTTTGTATATAGTGTGAAGGAATGTTCTGATTTCACGTTTTGACATGTAGCTGCCAGTTTTCACAGCACGACTTATAGAAGAGGCTATCTTTTTTTCACTGTATATTCTTGCCTCCTTTGTCATAGATTAATTGGCCATAGGTGCATGAGTTTATTTTTGTGCTTTCTATACTGCTCCATTGATCTATATTTCTATTTTTGTGTGGTATCATACTGTTTTGATTACTGGAGCTTTGTAATAAAATCTGAAGTCAGAGAGTGTGATGCCATAAGCTTTGTGTTTTTTTTCCTCAAGATTGCTTTAGCTCTTCAGGGTCTTTTGTGCTTCCACACAAATTTTAGGACTATTTGTTCTAGTTCTGTGAAAAATGGCATGGGTATTTTGTTAGGGATTGTGTTAAATTTGTGAATTGCTTTGAGCAATATGGACATTTTAACAATATTAACTTTTCTAGTCCATAAGTAATGGCTACATTTCTATTTGTTTGTATGATCTTCCATTTCCTTCATTAATGATTTATAGTTTTCAGAATATAGATCCTTCACTTCCTTGGTTAAACTTATTCCTTCATAGTTTATTCTTTTTGATATAATTATAAATGGGAATGTTTATTTGCCTTTCTATGATAGTTTCTTAGTGGTGTATAGAACAGCAACAGATTTCTGTATATTAATCTTGAATCCTACAACTTTGCTGAATTATTTATTAGTTCTAATACTTTTCTGGTGGTGACTAGCATTTTCTGTATATAGTATTATGTCATCTGTAAATAGTGAACTTTCTATCTCTTTCCTTCTAATGTGGATGCTATTTTTTTCTTGTCTGATTGCTGTGAATAGGACGTCCAATATTATGTTAAATAAAGATGGTGAGATTGGGCATCCTTGTCTTTTTCCCTGATTTTAGAGGAAAAGCTTTCAGCTTTTTACCATTGACTATAACATTAGTTGTGGGTTTGTCCTAGCTGGCTTTTATTATTTTGAGATATGTTGCTTCTATGCCCACTTTCTGGAGAGTTTTTTTATGAATGGGTTGAATTTTGTAAAATTTTTCTGCATCTATTGAGATGATCATGTGGCTTTTGTCTTCTTTTTGTTAATGAGGTGTACCACATTGATTGATTTGTGGATACTGAGCTGTGATTGCATCCTAGAATAATTTGCACTTGACCATGGTATGTAGTTCTTTTAGGCATATTGCTAGATTTGGTTTGATAATATTTTATTGAAGATTTTTATATCTATATAAAAAATCAGAGATATTGGCCTATAATTTTCTGTTTTGTAGTGTCTTTGTCTAATTGCATATCATGGTAATAATGGCCTTGTAGAATGAATTTGGGTATGTTTCCTATTCTTCAATGTTCTGGTATAGTTGAAAAGGATAGGTATTAATTCTTCTTTATATATTTGGTAGAATTCCCCTGTGAGACTATCTAGTCCTGGGGTTTTGTTTTTTGAGAGTTTTTTGATTACTGACTTAATTTCCTACTAGTGACCAGTCTGTTCAGAGTATCTATTTCTTCCTGACTCAGTTTTGGAAGAGTGTATGTTTCTAGGAATTTATGCATTTCATCTAGGTTGTACAATTTGTTGGCATATAACTGCTCATAGTATTCTCTCATGATTTTTTGTGTTTCTGTGATAGTCTTTCATTTTTTAATTTGTTTATTTGGGTCTCCTTCTCTTTTAATGAGTGTGGCTTAAAGTCTTTTCAGTTTCATTTATCTTTTCAAAAAGTCAGCCTTACCTTCATTGATCTTTTCCATTGTTGTGGGGGGTTTTTTGGTCTCTACTTAACTTATTTCTCCTCTAATCTGTATAATTTCCTTTCATCTGCTGACTCTTGGTTTTCTTCGCCCTTTTTCTAATCCCTTTAGATGGTAGGTTAGGTTGTGTATTTGAGAGTTTTCTTGTTTCCTGATATAGGCTTTTATTGCCATAAATGTCCCTCTTGGTATTTGCTGCATCCCATGGATTTTTGAATCAGTTCAGTTCAGTTTAGTCGCTCAATCATGTCTGACTTTTTGTGACCTCATGGACTGCAGCACAACAGGCCTTCCTGCCCATCACCAACTCCTGGAGTTTACTCAGACTCATGTCCATTGAGTCAGTGATGCCATCCAACCATCTCATCCTCTGTCGTCCCCTTCTCCTGCCTTCAATCTTTCCCAGCATCAGTGTCTTTTCAAATGAGTCAGCTCTTCACATCAGGTGGCCAAAGGATTGGAGTTTCAGCTTCAACATCAGTCCTTCCAATGTACATTCAGGACTGATTTCCTTTAGGATGGACCTCCTTGCAGTCCAAAGGACTCTCAAGAGTCTTCTCCAACACCACAATTCAAAAGCATCAATTCTTCAGCACTCAGGTTTCCTTAGAGTCCAACTCTCACATCCATACATGATACTGGAAAAACCATAGCCTTCACTAGACAGACGTTTGTTGGCAAAGTAATGTGTCTGCTTTTTAATATGCTGTCTAGGTTGGTCATAACTTTTATTACAAGTAGTAAGTGTCTTTTAATTTCATGGCTGCAGTCACCATCTACAGTGATTCTGGAGCCCCCCAGAATAAAGTCTGCCACTGTTTCCACTGTTTCTCCATCTATTTATCATGAAGTGATGTGACTGGATGCCATGATCTTTGTTTTCTGAATGTTGAGCTTTAACCCAGCTTCTTCACTCTCCTCTTTCACTTTCATCAAGAGACTCTTTAATCCTTCTTCACTTTCTGCCATAAGGGTGGTGCCATCTGCATATCTGAAGTTATTGATATTTCTCCTGGCAATCTTGATTCCAGCGCGTGCTTCATGCAGCCCAGCATTTCTCATGATGTACTCTGCATATAAGTTAAATAAGCAGGGTGACAATATACAGCCTTGACGTACTCCTTTTCCTATTTGGAACCAGTCTATTGTTCCAGGTCCAGTTCTTTTTTTTTTTTTTTTTTTTACTTTTTAAAAAAAATTTATTTATTTATGTATTTATTTATTTTTTGGAGGATAATTACTTTACAGTATAGTATTGGTTTTGCCATACATTGACATGAATCTGCCATGGATGTACATGTGTTCCCCATCCTGAACCCTCCTCTCACCTCCCTCCCCATATCATCCCTCTGGGTCATCCCAGTGCACCAACCCTGAGCACCCTGAATAGTGCATCAAACCTGGACTGGCAATCCATTTCACATATGATAATATACATGTTTCACTGCCATTCTCTTAAACCATCTCACCCTTGCCCTCTCCCACAGAGTCCATAAGACTGTTCGATACATCTGTGTCTCTTTTGCTGTCTCGCATACAGGGTTATCATTACTATCTTTCTAAATTCCATATATATGCATTAGTATATTGTATTGGTGTTTGTCTTTCTGGCTTACTTCACTCTGTATAATAGGCTCCAGGTTCATCTACCTCATTAGAACTGATTCAAATGTATTCTTTTTAATGGCTGAGTAATATTCCATGGTATATATGTACCACAGCTTTCTTATCCGTTCATCTACTGATGGACATCTAGGTTGCTTCCATGTTCTGGCTATTATAAACAGAGCTCGAATGAACATTGGGGAACACGTGTCTCTTTTAATTCTGGTTTCCTCGGTGTGTATGCCCAGCAGTGGGATTGCTGGGTCATATGGCAGCTCTATTTCCAGTTTTTTAAGGAATCTCCACACTGTTCTCCATATAGGCTGTACTAGTTTGCATTCCCACCAACAGTGTAAGAGGGTTTCCTTTTCTCCACACCCTCTCCAGCATTTATTGCTGGTAGACTTTTGGATAGCAGCCATTCTGACTGGCGTGAAATGGTACCTCATTGTGGTTTTGATTTGCATTTCTCTGACAGTGATGCTGAGCATCTTTTCATGTGTTTGTTAGCCATCTGTATGTCTTCATTGGAGAAATGTCTCTTTGGTAATTTGACCCATTTTTTGATTGGGTCATTTATTTTTCTGGAATTGAGCTGCAGGAGTTGCTTGTATATTTTTGAGATTAATTATTTGTCAGTTGGTTTGTTTGCTATTATTTTCTCCCATTCTGAAGGCTGTCTTTTCACCTTGCTTATAGTTTCCTTCATTGTGCAAAAGCTTTTAATTTTTATTAGGTCCCATTTGTTTATTTTTGCTTTTATTTCCAATATTCTGGGAGGTGGGTCATAGAGGATTCTGCTGTGATTTATGTCAGAGAGTGTTTGCCGAAGTCTTCCTCTAGGAGTTTTATAGTTTCTGGTCTTAACTTTAGATCTTTAATCCATGTTGAGTTTATTTTTGTGTATGGTGTTAGAGAGTGTTCTAGTTTCATTCTTTTACAAGTGGTTGACCAGTTTTCCCAGTACCACTTGTTAAAGAGATTGTCTTTCCTTCATTGTATATTCTTGCCTCCTTTGTCAAAGATAAGGTGTCCAAAAGTACGTGGATTTATCTCTGGGCTTTCTGTTTTGTTCCATTGATCTATTTTTCTGTCTTTGTGCCAGTACCATGCTGTCTTGGTGACTGTGACTTTGTAGTAGATCCTGAAGTCAGGCAGGTTGATTCCTCCAATTCCATTCTTCTTTCTCAAGATTTCTTTGGCTATTCGAGGTTTTTTTTAATTTCCATATAAATTGGCTTAAAGCTCAACATTCAAAAAACAAAGATCATGGCATCTGCTCCCATCACTTCATGGGAAATAGATGGGGAAACAGTGTAAACAGTGTCAGACTTTATTTTTTTGCGCTCCAAAATCACTGCAGATGGTGATTGCAGCCATGAAATTAAAAGACGCTTACTCCTTGGAAGGAAAGTTATGACCAACCTAGATAGTATATTTAAAAGCAGAGATATTACTTTGCCAACAAAGGTCCATCTAGTCAAGGCTATGATTTTTCCAGTGGTCATGTATGGATGTGAGAGTTGGACTGTGAAGAAAGCTGATGCTTTTGAACTGTGGTGTTGGAAAAGACTCTTGAGAGTCCCTTGGACTGCAAGGAGATCCAACTATTCCATCCTAAAGGAGATCAGTCCTGGGTGTTCATTGGAAGGACTAATGCTGAAGCTGAAGCTCCAATATTTTGGCCACCTCTTGCGAAGAGTTGACTCACTGAAAAAGACCCTGATGCTCGGGGGTGGGGTGGGGGCAGGAGGAGAAGGGGATGACAGAAAATGAGATGGCTGGATGGCATCACAGATTCGATGGACATGAATTTGGGTGAACTCCAGGAGTTGGTGTGGACAGGGAGGCCTGGCGTGCTGCAATTCATGGGGTCGCAGAGTCGGACACGACTAAGCGACTGAACTGAACTGAACTGAACTGAACTGAACTGAAGTGTTCTCCATAGCCTGGAACACACAAAGAGATTCACAGAGTTGGGTAGAGAAGAGAATGGGGAGGGAGGAGATAGAGGTGACCTGGTGGAGAAAAAGAAGTGTCCAAAGTGGGAGAGAGCAATCCAGCCAGTAATTTTGCTCCCAAGTAAAAATGGGTACTGAAGATTAGATTCTTAAAGGTACAAAATTGATAACAAATACCAAAAAGCAAAGATTAAAAATCTAGAATAGCGGTTAGATTCTCAAAAATACAATATTAAAGAAAAAAACAAAGTCACAAAAATTATAATATATATGTGAATTTTGCTTTTAGAAATAAGGTCTTTTTTGGCAAAGTAATAGGTTAAAAATGAAAATAAAAGGAGTAATAGAGGACTTAAAAATATTTTTTTAATTAAAAAAATGATGATAGTAAAAATGTATCTAGGACTTTCTCTGGTGTTATTGTGGACAGTGTAGGGTCAGTTCAGTTTCAGATAGTTCCTTGATCTGGCTTACACTTCTCAAGATCTATAGGCCCCTTCCTATGTAGTTGGTGCTAACTTCAGGGTTTTAATCTATTGGACCTGTCACTTCCAAAGTGGTTCCCTCTGTTTATTTTAGATTCTTCTGTTTCCTGGTGTCTTCAGTGTCTAATTTCTGCCCTGACACAAGGAGGCGGTAGTGGTTACTTTTTTTAGGCTTACTTGTTCAGCCTTGCTGTGGGGGGAGTGAGGAACATGGCAAACAGATATCACTGGCATCTGTGGGGAGTGCTTGCAGTGTCTCAGCCACACTGGGTGTCCCCCGCTCACGGTGTGTGTGCTTTCCCAGTCTACACTGTTCAGGCTTTAGGTTGCTCGGCCAGGAACTGTCTGATGTGGACCCTGGGTTGAGTGCACTTCCCAGGTCTAAGCTGTTCAGGTTCAGGTTCTTTGGTATTCCACAAAGGCTCAGACTTGATTGGGCTTGCGTTTTGTGCCCTTCCCCGGTCCAAGCAGCTCAGGTGCTTGGCGATCTGCGACTTATCGCCTCCCCCGTCCCAGCCTCTCTCGGTTTTCTGGGTATACACTGGGTGAGCCTTCTCAGGTGTGCCGTGTGTCTCCTCTGGGGAGCTGATCTCTGGCTGAGACCCTCCCAGTGGATGTCGACCATCCAGAAGCCCAAGGAGTCTTGCTTAGCAATGAAGCCTGCTTGCAGTTTGGTAGATGATGCCCCTCTGGGGCCGCGATTTCCCCCTTCCTTCTCTGGCTGCACTTGGCTGCCTGTCTCTGGCAGGGGATGGGCTGGTTCACAGCCGGCTAGCTCTACTCAGTCCTTTGTTCTGTGAGTGGGCCTGGAGATGTCTTAGGTTAGGGCTTTTCACGGGATAGCTGTCCCACAGTCTGGGTTGCTATCTCTAGTTAGTTCCCTCAGATTGCCCTCGGGGCATTCAGGCCCGGTCCTTACCCTAAGCAATGCAGCTTGCGCCTCCCTGTTCAGTCCCCACTTGCTAGTGGTGGATGCAAGCGTCTGGGCTGCTTCTCCGCTGGGAGTTGCCTTTAGGTATGTAATCTGTGGGTTTTAATTATTTATTTATTTTCCCTCCCAGTTATGTTGCCCTCTGAGGTTCCAAGGCTCGCCACAGATTCACCAGTGAGAGTGTTTCCTGGTGTTTGGAAACCTCTCTTTTTAAAGACTCCTTTCCTGGGACGGATCTCCTTTCCTACCTCTTTTGTCTCTCTTTTTACCTTCTATATTTTGTCCTACCTTCTTTCGAAGACAATGGGCTGCCTTTCTGGGTGCCTGATATCCTCTGCCAGCATTCAGAAGTTGTTTTGTGGAATTTACTCAGCGTTCAAATGTTCTTTCAATGAATTTGTGGGGGAGAAAGTGGTCTCCCTGTTCTATTCCTCCGCCATCTTAGGATCATCCCCCCAGGTCCAGTTCTAACTGTTGCTTCCTGACCTGCATACAGATTTCTCAGCAAGCAGGTCAGGTGGTCTGATATTCCCATCTCTTTCAGGATTTTCCACAGTTTATTGTGATCCACACAGCCAAAGGCTTTGGCATAGTCAATAAAGCAGAAATAGATGTTTTTCTGGAAGTCTCTTTTTATGATGATCCAGCGAATGTTGGCAACTTGATCTCTGGTTCCTCTGCCTTTTCTAAAACCAGCTTGAACATCCAGAAGTTCACAGTTCACATATTGTTGAAGCCTGGCTTAGAGTATTTTGAGCATTACTTTGCTAGCATGTGAGATGAGTGCAATTATGTGGTAGGATTTTTGAATATTGTGCTTTTATTTCATATGTTTCAAGGTATTTAAAAAAAAATTTCCTCTCTGATTTTTCTGTTGACTCATTGTTTTTTTTTATTATCATAATATTTTAAGTGTTTATGTAATTGTGTTTTCTCCATTTTTCTTCCTGTCATTGATTTCCAGATTCATGTTTTGTGGTTGGAAAATATGCTTGATATAATATCTATCTTCTTAAATTTATTGAGACCTGCTTTGTGGCCATCATGTGATCTATTTGAAAAACTGCCATGTGTACAGAAAAGAATGTGTATTCAGCTCTTTTGGATGGAGTGTCCTTTAGATATCTTTTAGGTCCAACTAAGTTACAAGTTGGTGTTTTGCAAATATCCTTTGTTTGACATAATAAGTGTTGTCTGTTGTTTTAGGCACTAAGTCATGTCCAACTCTTTTCCGACTTTATGGACTGTAGCCCACCAGGCTCCTCTGTCCATGGATTTCCCAGGCAAGAAAACTGGAGTGGATTGCCGTTTCCTTCTCCAGGGGATCTTTCCAACCCAGAGATTGAACTCACATCTCCTGCATTGCAGGCAGATTCTTTACCACTGAGCCACCAGGGAAGCCCATAATAAGTGTTAATTACTTTAAAAATTATCCTCCAATATTTGAAGTTTGGGAGATGTCACACAGAATTCCAATTCATTTATTATTATTATTTTATGAAATCAGAAGATAGGAAAACACTGAGCTCAAATCCCCACAGGGCCACAACCACATGGGGCTGAAAATTGTCTGTCTCTTTAGATGGGCACTTTCTACTCTCTTACTAAAAACAGGGTACAATGTCAGTTGCCATTAGTCAACTCACTTACATTCTTGTTTTACATGTGGTAGAATTAAGAGCTCCTAGTTGAATAAAGAGGAAAGTGACATAATTGTTGTACCCATAACTATACATATTTTAAATAAATAGAAGATAGACTGAAAGGACTATTTCAAGAAAGATTGTGAGTTTTCATTTCTTAGTAAAAATGAATATTTATACATAATTGCTTTGCATATAAAGTATGCTTTTGTTTGAAGAAATAAAACTTCAGATATCAACATTATACAATCCATTATAAGAACCATAATTGATACATTTTAAAAGATGTACAATGAAAATCTTAAAACAGACTGAAATTAAAAAAAAAACAACAATTAAATAGATTAAAATTTCAACAGGTTTGTATTTGAATGTATACATTAAGTGTTGCTGCTAGGAAATGTAGTTATATATCAACTAAGCAATTAACCTTCACAGGCATCAAAATATTTTATAGATGTCAAATTTATAAAAATGATTAAATTGCAGCAGTAGCTTTATATTTAATCAAGTATTTTTGTCAGTGAATTGAAGAAATGACTGAGAACATATACAGTGCATATTATGTGGAAAAGTTAGATTTCTTGTGGTATTTTCCTTCATCATTTATGAGGGCACAGATTTTAAAACAGTACCATAGAGTTATGTGTATTTTCTCATAATTTCAATGAGAAGTTTGATGTGCCTGAGGAACTTTTGGGCATGTGGCCTACTATATACAAATCAGGAAATGTTTTTCTTGAATATATTGAAAATAGTTCTAAAACTACAATATAAGCAGATCACAATTAATACATATGTTTTTGTCAGACTGTTACAAAATACATATCCAACATTTCAAAGTTTTGTAGGGATACAGAATTTATATCTGTTCACTGGTAGATTGACTAGCAGTTATTTGCTTTGTGGTATAAGGTTTGAATAGAGCATGTTATGGACATGATAGCTGCCGCCATGAGTTGGAGATCTCTGAGTGACTTGAACAATAAACAGCTCAAAAATGAATGAAAAGGGTGAGCAGTATGGCGGTCAGGTTCCCTTTATAATGATCCTAGATATCTGAGTTATGGCATGGTGCTCACCCCAAATATAAAACCCACTGTTCTAAGAGTTGATCTGTGTCTAGAAAGAAAGCAACTCTATTCCTTTAAGATACTGACTATAACTAAAAAACCTCACTCCACGTTCCCTCACCATTTTCCTACCCACACCCCTGTTAAAATTAATCTGTGCTAAGTTCCATACTTGACTTTGAAATTCCAAATACAAGACCTGATATTAATACCCTGATACAGAAGAAATGGTGGCAGGTTTCCGGTTTGCAAGTTAAACCAGATTAAACTTATAAGTTTAAAAATAAAATTGTAATCATTAGTTATTGCTTTTTTAATTTGTAATTTTTCATTTTAATTTAAAATATGCCTAACATGATTTTTTACCATAATTCATATACTCACCCCATAATAATTAATAATTAAAGAAATTTTACTATATTTCTAGAAGTTTATTTTTCTTACAGCTAGCTTAATTAGGTCATTTAAGACATGTCTGTAGCTACTGTGGACATTTGAATTTGTGACATCTGGATTAGATTATATTTTAACCATTCCTCCCCTTGCCACTACTCTCTATCCTCCAAGAGAAGGAAAACTTTATAAAGGTTTATTGGCAGTCCAGAAGACTGAGAGTCACTGTGAGTCTTCTAGACTGTGACCACTTTGGGTTTATTTCTGTGTGTCCAGAGTTGTTATTGTTGTTTTTCAGTCGCTTAGTTGTGTCTGACTCTTTGTGATCCTGTGGACTATAGCACACCAAGCTTCTCCATCCTTCACTATCTTATGGAGTTTGCTCAAACTCATATCCATTGAGTCGGTGATGCCATCCAACCATCTCATCCTCTGTTGCCTCCTTCTCCTCCTAACCTCAATCTTTCCCAGCATCAGGGTCTTTTCCAGTGAGTTGGCTCTTCACATCAGGTGGCCAAAGTATTGGAGCTTCAGCTTCAGCATCAGTCCTTCCAATGAATATTCAAAGTTGATATCCTTTAGGATTGACTGCTTTGATCTCCTTGCTATCTAAGGGAATTTCAAGAGTCTTCTCCTGCATAACGGTTTGAAAGCATCAATTCTTCAGTGTTCAGCCTTCTTTATGGTTCATTTGTCACATCCATACATGACTACTGGAAAAACCATAGCTTTGACTAGATGGACCGTTGTTAGCAAAGTGATGCCTCTGCTTTTTAATATGCTGTCTAGGTTTGTCATAGATTTTCTTCCAAGGAGCAAGTGTCTTTTAATTTCATGGCTTCAGTCACCATCTATAGTAACTTTGGAGCCTTAAGAAAATAAGATGTGTCACTGTTTCCATTGTTACCCCATCTATTTGCCATAAATGATGGGACCAGATGCCATGATCTTAGTTTTTTAAATTTTGAGTTTGAAGTCAGCTTTTTCACTCTCCTCTTTCACTTACATTAAGAGGCTCTTTAGTTCCTCTTTGCTTTCTACCATTAGCATGGTGTCATCTGCATATCTGAGGTTATTGACATTTCTTCTGGAAATCTTGATTCCAGCTTGTGCTTCATCCACCTCGGCGTTTTGCATGATGTACTCTGCATATAAGTTAAATAAGCAGGGTGACAATATGCAGCCTAGATGTACTCCTTTCTTAACGTTGAACCAGTTCATTGTTCCATGTCTGGATCTAACTGTTGCTTCTTGACCTGCATACAGGTTTCTCAGGAGGCAGGTAAGGTTGTCTGGTATTCCCATCTCTTTAAGAATTTTGCACAGTTTGTTGTGATCCACACAGTCAAAGGCTTTAGTGAACTAAATGAAGCAGAAGTAGATATTTTTCTGGAATTCCCTTGCTTTTTCTGCAATCCAGTGGATGTTGGCAGTAGTGTCCAGAGCAAATTATTAATAATGATTCAACAAGTACTTAATACAAGCATGAATAAATGCAATTCATTTCAAGACAGACCACATATTAAAAAGTCTTTTGAGATGAGAGTTGTATTTCAATCTCATATGAGTTTACTATCAAAGATAATCATTTTCTTTTTCCTTCTGTTTTCCATGTTGACTTTTTTTTTTTTTTTTGCCTTAGATGCCTATACAACAGCTGAAGTTGTTTATTCTTGGACTCTTGGGAAGAACAAATCTGTGGAAGTGGCACAAGATGGCTCTCGACTGAATCAATATGACCTGCTGGGCCATGTTGTTGGGACAGAAATAATCCGGTCTAGTACAGGTATTTATTTATTTAACAAGTATTTTGTAACCTGTAGCATATATCCGTCACTGTTTTAAATGCTTATAATAACTTATGATAAGAAAACAGTCTTGGGATGTAAGTAGCATTAGGTTAAGGAAACTGAGGCATGCAGATATTTAGTAATTTGTTCTATGTCACAGTTATGTAATGTCAGAGCCAAGAGCTGAACTCAGGCAGATTGGCTTCCAAGACCATGCTTTTAACTGTGATGTCCTGCTGTCTCTTGGTGAGTTAGAAGATCAAGGTCTTTAAGGCTGTACTGTGATAGAAGAGAAAGCAAAGGGAAGCCACGATGTTGGGAGAGCTAAACTTTGATCCTAAAGGTTTCGTGAAAATATTGCTTAACTCCACAAATACAGAGGTGGCAAGAACACAGCCAGGAGGTCCAGGAATGAGCCATGGAATTATTTTCTTAAGCAAATCTGCCATTTCAGAAACAAGTGTGTCTAGCAAACGTTGCCAGGTCCTCTCGATGGCTCTTCCTAGAATATTGATAAATGGAACTTAGAGACTTGTTCTGTAGCCCTAAGTCATGTCTATTTAGAAACTTATCAGTTGTAGGAGCCTTAGGAAGGAGACACCCTGAATCCCAACTAACTTTAGGGTATTTGGAAAAATGGAGTATATCTTAGGAGCCCACATGTCTTAGAGTACTTTTTACATGAAAGGGTGGGAACTTTCAACACTTGTCTCCATGGAAGTTACAAACAAAGTAGGATACTCTTGTCCTTTTTTTCATTAGCTGGACACTGCTGTTCCATCTCCTTGTGGTGTTGCAGTATGTCTGTGTTCTGTTCTCCCTCCATCCTTGGACCAGGGGAGGGAACCTTAAAAAAGCAGTATTTGGAAAGAATTAAAGGACAACAGGGGGCTTCCCATGTGGCTCAGTGGGTAAAGAATCCTCCTACAATGCCGGAGACACTGGTTCAATTCCTGGGTCAGGAAGATCCCCTGGAGGAGGGCATATCAACCCACTCCAGTATTCTTGCTTGGAGAATGCTATGGAAAGAGGAACCTGGCAGGCTACAGTCCATAGGGTCGCAAAGAGGTTGGACGAAACTGAAGTGACTGAGCATGCACGCATGCAAAGGACAATAGGATTTAGAGATTCAGAATTTGGTGTGGGAAAATGCTGTTCTTGAGAATGGTAACACTGAGGTTCAAAAGACCAGAGGTTTGTGAGAACATGACCTTTTGGAGAAGGTCAGTTGTTCTGTGAATGTGGGAGGGAAGTCTCCACCTGGCTAGTTTAGCTCTCCCTAAGCAGAGGGAGGGAGGAGGACCTTCACTGCCTGCATGTGCAATGTGTACTTTCATTGTCCTACTGTGATGCTTTCATTTTTGGATGGAAGTTACCTCTTGCTCTGGGGTCCTCCTGCTGCTGCAACCAACCTCCTTTCTGACATCAGTTGCCCTACTCCTTCCCACCACAGCTTGTGGGCAAAGAGTACCCAGGCTCCTGATGAAGGCTCTGTGGCATCCCAGCACAGCAAGGCAAGCCCCTAAAGACCAAGGGCATCAGAGGAACCCCAGAGGTCCACCCAGCAGAATGGAGAGAGTTTCTGGGGCTACAGCATCTGTTCATTCTCCTGACTTCTCCACCCCTCCTTGGTACTGCTCACCTGATATCAACTTTTGAGACCCATCATTAGCAATTTCAGCAGTCCCATTTTATTTCGTTAAACCACTGTTGTTTAGCCTTTATCACACAGGCAGTGCCCATTCAGGATAGAAAAATTAGAAATATCAGAGAAGCAAAAAATGTAAATTAAAATATTCTTAAACTCCATCTAGAAAAAAAACTTTTTAGAGGAATTTAGTGCATTAATTGATTATTATACAGTTTGGTGTGTAACCATTAAGAAGGTTCTGTTTGCCTTTTTAATCATAAATATATTTTTATATTAATGGGACCATAATATTGATACTGTCTTACAAGCTGTTTTTTATGTAATTTTATACTGTAGGCTTGTTTTCTGTCACTAAGTATAGGATTCAAGTAAAATGTACACACAAGCTAGTAATATTTTTTTCAGATATAATTGACATATTAGTTTCAAATGTACAGCATAATGATTCAATATTTGTCTGTGCTGTGAAATGATCACCACAGGAAGTCTTGTTAATATCCATCACCATACATAGTTACAGAATTTTTTCTTATGCTGAGAACTTTTAAGATATACTCTCAATAACTTTCACATATGCAGTAGAGTATTTATAGTAGTATTAATTATAATCTCCATGATGTACATAACACCCTAAAGACTTATTTATTTTATAACTGGAAGCTTGTACCTTCTGATTCCCTTCACCCATTTCACCTAACACGTACCCTTGGATTCTGGCAACCACTAATCTAATCTTTGTATCTGTGAGCTTGATTTTTTTGTTTTGTTTTTTGGATTCCACATATAAGTGAGATACAATATTTGTCTTTCTCTGTCTGACTTGTTTCACTTAGCATAATGTACGCAAGGTCATTGCATGTTGTCTCAAATGGCAAAAATTTCCTTCTTTTTGTGGCTGAATAATATTCCATTGTATCTCTATATATCACATCTTCTTTATCCATTCATCCATGGATGGAAACTTAGGTTGTTTCCATGTCTCGGCTATTGTAACTAAAGCTGCAGTGAAGATGGAGAAGTATATATCTTTTTAAGTTAGTGTTCTTATTTTCTCCAGATCAATAAGTGAAATTGCTGGATCATATGGTAGTTCCATTTTCAATTTTTTGAGGAAACTCGATACTATTTTCCATAGTGGCTGCACCAATTTACATTCCCACCAAGAGTGCATGAGGGTTACCATTTCCACACATCCTCACCAACATTTGTATTTTGTTGTTAGCTGTAAGTAGTTAGTAATAATATTTTAATAATCACAATAGACATATATTATTACCTGTTTTAGTTACTCTAAAAAGAAAATTACAGTGCCATCCTCTGAGGCCATAGCCAGCATTCTTGACAATGACAAATGTTGCTATCAGTGGGAAATGTGGCATTTCATTATGAAATTCAATGATATCTTCACCTTAATAGCTTCATACTTGTAGATCATAATTCATTTAACAAATTATTTATAATTATTTTCTATTTTAATGCAATAAACAACACTGCAAAGACCTTCTTTTTCCACATACAATTTTCAGTTCAGTTCAGTTCAGTCACTCAGTCATGTCCGACTCTGTGACCCCATGAACTGCAGCATGCCAGGCCTTCCTGTCCATCACCAACTCCCGGAGTCCACCCAAACCCATGTCCATTGAGTCGGTGATGCCATCCAACCATCTCATCCTCTGTCATCCCGTTCTCTTCCTGCCCTCAATCTTTCCCAGCATCAGGGTCTTTTCAAATGAGTCAGCTCTTTGCATCAGGTGGCCAAAGTATTGGAGTTTCAGCTTCAGCATCAGTCCTTCCAATGAACACCCATGGCTGATTTCCTTTAGGATGGACTGTTTGGATCTCCTTGCAGTCCAAGGGACTCTCAAGAGTCTTCTCCAATACCACAGTTCAAAAGCATCAATTCTTCTGTGCTTAGCTTTCATTATAGTCCAACTCTCACATCCATACATGGCCACTGGAAAAACCATAGCCTTGACTAGATGGACATTTGTTGGCAAAGTAATGTCTCTGCTTTTCAATATGCTGTCTAGGTTGGTCATAACTTTTCTTCCAAGGAGTAAACGTCTTTTAATTTAAAGGCCGCAGTCACCATCTGTGGTGATTTTGGAGCCCCCCAAAAATAAAGTCTGACACTGTTTCCACTGTTTCCCCATCTATTTCCCGTGAAGTGATGGGACCAGATGCCATGATCTTTGTTTTCTGAATGTTGAGCTTTAAGCCAACTTTTTCACTCTCCTCTTTCACTTTCATCAAGAGGCTCTTTAGTTCTTCACTTTCTGCCATATGGGTGGTGTCATCTGCATATCTGAGGTTATTGATATTTCTCCTGGCAATCTTGATTCCAGCTTGTGCTTCTTCCATCCCAGTGTTTCTCATGATGTACTCTGCATAGAAGTTAAATAAGCAGGGTGACAATATACAGCCTTGATGTACTCCTTTTCCTATTTAGAACCAGTCTGTTGTTCCATGTCCAGTTCTAACTGTTGTTTCCTGACCTGCATACAGGTTTCTGAAGAAACAGGTCATCTATTTCTGCTTTACTGCCTTTGCCAAAGCCTTTGACTGTGTGGATCACAATAAACTGTGTAAAATTCTGAAAGAGATGAGAATACCAGACCACCTGACCTGCCATAGAATTTTGTTCCTATGTAATTACCTACCTAGGATCAAAACAAAATATTGAGATTGCTATTTCAGAAAGTAGACATATTAAAAAAATTTTAATACATATTGACAAATTGCCATTCTAAAAGATGAAACAATTCATGCTCTCATTATCAGTGTATGAGCCTGCCAGTTTCCCTTCACTCTTGGCAATGCAGATTTTATGGATTGAATTATGTGTCCCCAAAAGATATGACCCCCCAGCACCTTCTAATATGACCTTATTTGAAAATAAGGTTATTTCAGATACTATAGTCACAAATTAGTTTTGAAAACATGATATAGAGTACATCAGTGAAGAGGTGATTTAATATGTTAAAATTCATTTGTAAAATTCAATAATATGCAGGTGTAAGAAGGAATGAGGAAGTTCTATGGGAATATCTACAAGATATATCATTGAGCGAACAAAGCAAATACAAAACCATAAAAGACTGTAGGATATATATTAGTATGTGGGCTTCCCTGGTGGCTCAGAGGTTAAAGCGTCTGCCTCCAATGTGGGAGACCCGAGTTCGATCCCCTGGAGAAGGAAATGGTAACCCACTCCAGTATTCTTGCCTGGAGAATCCCATGGACAGAGAAGCCTGGGAGGCTACAGTCCATGGGGTTGCAAAGAGTTGGACATGACTGAGCAACTTCACTCTCACTTTACACTGGATTTTCATTGCTTTGCATGGGCTTTCTCTAGGTGTGGCGAGCAGGGGCTGCTCTTTGTTGTGTTATATGGGTTTCTCATCGTGGTGGCTTCTCTTGTTATCATCACAGTCTCTAGGTGTGCAGGCTTCAGTAGTTGCAGCACATGGGCTCAGTAGTTGCAGCACATGGGCTCAGTAGTTGTGGCTCAGGCTCTAGAGCACCGACTCAGTAGTGACACATGGCTTAGTTGCTCCATAGCATGTGGAATGTTCCTGGACCAGAGAGAAAAACCATGTCCCCTGATTTGGCAGGCGGATTCTTATCCACAGTGCCACCACAGAAGTCCAACATGCAGTAATTGTAAGTAGAGGACTGTTCTTTGTTCCAAATTCAAGCATGAATTAAATAAATAACTTAAATTTCTCAAAGTCTCTGGCCAGTTCTTCACACCGCTCCCTACTTCAGCCCTGATTCCATTTTCCCTTATTTGCAACTGTTACATTTATTTTCTAAGAGGAACATTTGAATGTATGATCTTAGTTTTGCATCTTTCCTAGAAATTTGAAGTTTGTTAGAAAAATTTTTCTTACTATTATTGTGTACATTATGTATTTAGACATGGAACATAGGTAAGTGAAGATAAATTAGAAAATAAGAGCAGTGCAGCAGGTGTTTTGACCAATTCATAGACACCATTTTGTGGTTGGGGCACCAAAATACCACAATTGCTTAGCCAGAGAGATAAAGCCCTGAGGTCACCATTTTGGCATAGGAGGCCACTGACACCAAAGGGCATGTCCAGTTTGTGGACAGGGGTGCCAAAACCCCACTACTGCATAGCTACAGAGGCAATCAACTGCTGAGGTCACCATTTTGTTGCAGTGTGGCAACAGACACCAGGGGGCGTGGCCTTATTTCCTGGCTGGTTGCTACTGAAAGAGGGATCTGCTGGAGTTTCCCTATTGGCAGTGAGCTTCACTGTTGGGTGGAGCCTCTGTGTGTACTAGTCTGTTTGCCAGAGCTAGGGACTAGCACTCAGAGGTTGGATTCTATCAGAGGCTGCTCTCAAAGGTTGGGTTCCCTTGCAGGTGAGATTAGACTGCTGACTGTACTTTTGACCAGGAGATGTTACTGGCAGGGGTCCTGGTACCACCTCCAAGGTTCGCGCACTGTTGGCTGTAAGTTATACTACATCCCGTGTGCAAGCTGACCTGAAATGATCTGGTCTTGCAGTTGCCAGAGCCTTCCCCATGACAGATGGCAGAAGTGGGCCTCTAGGGAAATGACCAGGAAAGATAGGTATCTGCCTTGGGTTCTCATTTCCCTACTGGAGAAACCATAGATTCAAAGGTACCCTCTTAGGTGCTGCAACTGA
The DNA here is from genome assembly GCF_032405125.1 of Capricornis sumatraensis. NCBI lineage: Eukaryota > Metazoa > Chordata > Mammalia > Artiodactyla > Bovidae > Capricornis > Capricornis sumatraensis. Next base: position 59,155,389 of record NC_091092.1, on the reverse strand, counting down.
GCTAGCCTGGGGGAGGGAAGAAAGCAAAAACTGATACCACTTCTGTTATCTTTCTAATGTGGCTTTTCTTGCTTTTCATGCCAGGGGTTGGTGGGAGGGAGTGCTGCTTTAGTTTTATTTCTTGGATCTGGGATTTTCACAGATGTGTTCTTTTCCATGGTTAGCTGCTAAACCATATTTTTATGACAGGGTACTAAAGCCGGGACTGTCATATTCCACCACCTTACTGATCTTAAGTCACCGTCACCCTCTTTGTTTCTTTGGAAGAGAGACAATTTCTCTGGAAGAAATTGAAAGAGGGGATAGAAAATGAGAATATATTTTAAAAATATATTCAGTTATGTAAAATAATGGCTAATTTGGTAAGTTTTTGAAAAGCCCACTTGCTTTCATTTCAGCTCTACCCAATATAACTTATATAAAATCTATAATATGTATTATTAATAAATGTTAAGTATTTTACATGATCAGATGTAGGATTAACAGACAGGAAAGAATTTAGAGGTATGAGACTAACATGAAGAAGGAGGAAATTCCCCAAGCTAGTCTAAGTCCAACTGTTGTTAAAAATAAATCTTCAGTGCTTCCCCAGCTGAGAGAAAGAGTGAACAGAGAACAGGGAAAGAAAGCAATAGCAATGTATACAGATAGAAGAGATGGAGAGAATAAGGAGAGCGTGGGAGGGGGTAGGGAACAAAGAAATAAAAAGATTGAAAAAGAGGCAGAGAGAAAGAAAAGAAACTCCAATGTTATACTGAAGAAATTCTATAATTTTGTATGAAAATTCTTTGCTAAATTAAAAATAAGCATACTTATATTTTTCTGTTCACATAAACGAGCTAGAATGTGAATACACACACAGTATGGATTGTATATTGACCTTTGGCTGACCAGATGGTTCTTCCTAGGCTTAGGTACAAGGGAGTAGGTGAGGTAGGAAAGTGGGAAATTACCTCATTTGGGAGACATGCTGAAACTAAATAGGGGTGGAAAGACAGAGAGGTGAAAAATAAGAAGCCTAACAAGAAAGGTAGAAATAATCAGATTGCATAGACATTTGGAGACTCTTTGGAGAAATTTGGATTTTACTCTTTGAGAGATGGGAAACTTGGAGAGTCTTACGCAAAAGAGAGACTGAGTCTGACTTACGTTTTAATAGATTCATTTTGGCTGCAACTCTGAGAATACATTTAAGGGGACAAGTATATAAGCAAGGCAAGTTACAAAGCTGTTACAGACTCTAAGAAAGAGATGATGGTAGCTTAGTCCAGAATAGTAACAGCAGAAGTGGTGAGAAGTGGTCAAATTATAAATGTTAATATATTTTGAAGAAAGAACCATCAATGTATCTGAATCTGTGTCTACATTTGTGCATGCACACATAGAAACATGCAGGAAGAGGGAGCAATCAATGATGTTAAAGATTTTGAAGAATTTTGATCCGTGCTCCTAAGAGTTACCATTTATTGAGATAGGAAATCTGTTGGAGGAGATATTCTGGAGGGCATAGGAAATGGAGAAAATAAGAGTAAGGTTTGGACATGTTAGGTCAAGATACCTATTAGATCCCCCAATGGTGATGTCTAATGGGTAATGAAATATATAGGTGTAGAGCATTATCAGTTCAGTCGCTGAGTCATGTCTGACTCTTTGTGACCCCATGGACTGCAGCACACCGGGCTTCCCTGTCCATCACCAACTCCCGGAGCTCACTCAAACTCATGTCCATTGAGTCAATGATGCCATCCAACCATCTTATCCTCTGTCGTCCCCTTCTCCTGCCTTCAATTTTTCCCAGCATCAGGGTCATTTCCAGTGAGTCATTTCTTTGCATCAGGTAGCCAAAGTATTAGAGTTTCAGCTTCAGCATCCGTCCTTCCAGTGAACATTCAGGAATGATTTCCTTTTCCTTTAGGATGGACTGGTTGGATCTCCTTGCAGTCCAAGGGACTCTCAAGAGTTTTCTCCAATACCACAATTCAAAAGCATCAATTCTTCAGTGCTCAGTTTTCTTTATAGTCCAACTCTCACATCCATATAGCTTTGACTAGACAGACCTTTGTTGGCAAAGTAATGTCTTTGCTCTTTAATATGCTGTCTAGGTTGGTCATAACATTTCTTCCAAGGAGCAAGCCTCTTTTAATTTCATGGCTACAGTCACCATATGCAGTGATTTTGGAAACCCAAAAAATAAAGTCTGTCTTCCCTCTGTTCAAATTTGGGCTTCTTTTATACAGAAGATGGGAAGGGGCTCACTGTGGCACCAACCCATGGCTCAACAGGCCCACTAATGTTGGCTGGTTGACAGTTGCTCACTAACAGTGGCTTGCTTGGGGGAGGGACCCACTGCAGTGCTGACCAAGAGCTGAGTGGGGCTGCTGTAGCTTGCACCTGCCCAGCCCATTTTACATTTCCCCACTGTCAGTGTCCATTCCACAGTCTTGTAGGGAAAGGGGTGATGATATTTCTGGCTATCTCTCACTGAAAAGGGGAGACGCAGAAGTGATCGTGAAATGAAATTGATCAGCGTCAGGTTGAGAATATTTCTTAAAATTTTTGGTAAGCAATACAATTCTCTTTATCTACAACTATTTGAACCTTCTACAATGAGATTTTAATCTCAATACATAAACTTTCTGAAGAGCAACCTTAACCCTTCTAAGGGTTCACAAACCCATTGCTCTCTGGCTTCTCAGGGTTGAGTCATTTTCTAATGACAGTGAGGCTACTTTAAGCAGTGTGATATATCCCTGGCTTTACTTCAGCTAACTTGACAGATGAATGCATGGTGAATAATACCATGTATGGTCCTGTCCTCCCTGCAGTCAGCTGGTGCTGTGGCCACTGTTCTCTCCACATTTTAAGGAGGATTCCGTCTCCTGCTGGGAAAGGATGTAAGGCTCTTTCCATTGGATAGACAGACCTGCTGGAAGCAAACACATGAACAGTTACAACTGCGAGATCTTTCACAGCATTTATAGATTCTCACACCTGGGCAGACACCTGGTTGGCAAACTATAGAAGATTTCAAAATGGCTTAAATTAAGCCTGTTTCTGGAAGCCACTCTGATCGGTAGCATGGCAGCTGGCAAGGCCTTGTTGTTGTTCAGTTGCTCACCTGTGTCCCACTGTTTGCTACCTCATGGACTGCAACTCAGCAGGCTTTCCTGCCCTCCCGAGTTTGCTCAAACTCATGTCCTTTGAGTCAATGATGCCATCCAACCATCTCATCCTTTCTCTCTTCCTTCTCCTCCTGCCCTCAATCTTGCCCAGCTTCAGGGTCTTTTCCAAAAATTCAGCTCTTTGCATCAGGTGGCAGAAGTACGGAGCTTCAGCTTCAGCATCAGTCCTTCCAATGAAGTCAGGGTTGATTTCCTTCAGGGTTGATTGGTTTGCTCTCCTTGCTGTCCAAGGGACTCTCAAAAGTCTTCTCCAACACCACAGTTCAAAAGCATCAGTTCTTTGGCACTCAGCCTTCTTTATTGGTCCAACTCTCAGAGCTGTACATGACTACTGGAAAAAGCATAGCTTTGACTCTATGGATCTTTGTCAGTAAAATGATTTCTCTGCTTTTTAATACGTTGTCAAGGTTTGTCGTAGCTTTTCTTCCAAGGAGCAAGCGTCTTAATTTCATTGCTGCAGTTCACTGTCTGCAGTGGTTTTGGAGCCCAAGAAAAGAAAATCTGCTACTGTTTCCACTTTTTCCCCATCTATTTGCCACGAAGTGATGGGATTGAATGTCATGGTCTTTGTTTTGGGGATGTTGAGTTTTAAGCCAACTTTTTCACTCTCCTCTTTCACTTTCATCAAGAGGCTCTTTAGTTCTTCTTTGCTTTCTGCCATAAGAGTGCTGTCATCTGCATATCTGAGGTTATTGATGTTTCTCCCGGCAGTCCTGATTCCAGCTTGTGCTTCGTCCAGCCAGCATTTCACATAATGTACTCTGCATATAAGTTAAATAAGCAGGGGGACAATATACAGCTTTGTCATACTCCTTTCCCAATTTTGAACCAGTCTGTTGTTCCATCTCCGGTCCTAACTGTTACTTCCTGACCTGTATACAGGTTTCTCAGGAGGCAGGTAAGGTGGTCTGTAATTCCCATCTCTTAATTTTCCAGTTTGTTGTATTCCACATAGTCCAGCATAGTCAATGAAGCAGAAGTAAATGTTTTCCTGGAATTCTTTTCCTTTTTGTATGATCCAGGGGATGTTGGCAAATTGATCTCTGGTTCCTCTGTCTTTTCTAAGTCCAGCTTATACATCTCAGTTTTGAACTGAGAACTGTTGAAGTCTAGTTTGAAGGATTTTGAGCATTACTGTGCTAGCGTGTTCTGCTGCTGCTGCTAAGTTGCTTCAGTCGTGTCTGACTGTGTGTGACCCCATAGATGGCAGCCCACTAGGCTCTTCTGTCCCTGGGATTCTCCAGGCAAGAATACTGGAGTGGGTTGCCATTTCCTTCTCTAAGCTAGTATGTGAGATGACTGCAATTGTATGGTAGTTTGAACATTCATTGGCATTGCCTTTCATTGGGATTGGAATGAAAACTGACCTTTTCTGGTCCTGTGGCCCCTGATGAGTTTTCCAAATTTGTTGACATATTGAGTGTGTCACTTTAACAGCATCATCTTTTAGGATTTTGAATAGCTCAGGTGGAATTCTATCACCTGCACTAGCTTTGCTCATAGTAATTCTTCCTAATACTCATAATAATGCTTCCTAAGGCCCACGTGAGTTCACACTACAGGATATCTGGCTCTAGGTGAGTGACCACACCATCATAGTTATCTGGGTCATTAAGATCTTTTTTGTACAGTTCTTATGTTTATTCTTGCCACCTCTTCTTAATCTCTTCTGCTTCTATAGATCCTTACCATTTCTATCCATTATTGTGCCCATCTTTGCATGAAATGTTCCCTTGGTATCTCTAATTTTCTAGAAGAGCTCTCTAGTCTTTCCCATTCTATTGTTTTCCTCTATTTCTTTGCATTATTCACTTAAGAAGTCTTTCTTATTTCTTGTTGCTATTCTCTGGAACTCTGCATTCAGTTGGTTGTATCTTTCCCTTTCTCCTTTGCCTCTTGCTTCTCCTCTTTTCTAAGCTATTTGTAAGGCCTCCTGAGATAACCATTTTGCCTTGAAATTCTTTTTTCGGGGGATGGTGTTGGTCACCTCCTCCTGTACAGGTGAATTGATGTCTTGACATATTTTAGCAATGCTCCTTCTAGATGTATGAATCAGTTTCTCAGTTTCTCATGTTATTTCTGATCCCCAGGATGAATGTAACTTCCAGTCAATTCAGTGTTTTAGACACTTGTTGGGTTATGCTAGAGACAGAAGCAGGCTTGTTATCACTTTGGAGGATATTAAGTGGTCCAAAGCAGGGAATAATTTCCTTAAGGAGGACTTTAACTACTTCAGAGGCCTTTTCTGTCTGGGTGCAATAGGCTTCCACCCATCCTTAAATGGTGTCCACACATACCAGCAGGTTCTGAAGTTTCCTACAATTTGAGGCATTTGAATAAAGTCTATTTGCTAGACCTCAGTGGGGCAAGTTTCTTTGTTCTGGGTCCCCATCTGAGGCTGTCTGAAAGAGGTTTTGGGGTTAATTTTAGCACAAATCATACAACTCTGAGTGACTTTCTAGATGGTCCTTTGTAGGTGAGGTTGCATTATATGTTTCCAAATCCACTGTAACTTGGCATCTGTCCCATAATGGGTGCTGTCATGGATGTGCTGCTGTAGCACAGTGTCCAGGAGAGCCACAATTCCTTGTGCATTACATTTCCAATCAGGTGAGTTATGGTCAAGAGTGAAACCCACTCATTGGCCCTCTCCTCATCCTTTTCTGAATATGCTGGCTGGTATTTTGACAAGTCAGTCTGTGGAAGGGGTGACCTTATCATGGCTTGCTTTCTTTGCAGCTTGGTCAGCTAACCAATTCCCCTTTATTGTATGAGTCTCACCCTTATGGTGGCCTGGACAGTGCTTTATGGCCACTTGTAAAGACTTATCCACTGCTTCTAATAGTAACAGAATTTCAGGAGCATGTTTTAGGTCTTTATTGTTCGAAGTGAGGAGCCCCTTTTATTTCCAGATTGCCCCTGTAGCATGCACTACAGAAGATGCATAGCAAGAATCTATGTATATATTTACTTGCTTCTCTTTAGTGAGGAGCAGGGCCCTGTTAGGGTCTTGATTTCTGCCTTCTGAGCTGTGCTCCCTGGGGGCAGGGCTTCTGTTTCCATAGTCTCTGTGAGGGTTACCACTGCATACCCAGTGCATCACCTACCTTTGTCCACAAAGCTGCTTGTGTTGGTGAACAGTTCCACATCCAGCTTAGCCAAGGGTTGGACCATTAAGTCCAGTCTGCTGGAGTACACTAGCTCGATGGTGTGTAGGCAGTCATGCTTGGGGATTGAGCAGCATCAATCAGCAGCAATATGGCTGGCTTTAGGGCTGAAGTGACTTGAATTCTCACATTAGGATTGTTCAGTAGAATGGCTTGGTATTTTCCTATTTTCCCAGAAGTCAGCCAATAACCCCCTTTCTGTTCCAGCAAAGTAAGGACATGATGAGGAACATACACAATGGTGGGTTGCCCCAGGGTAAAGTTCTCAGCTTCTTGAAGTCTGTCACAACTAGCTGCCATAGCTTGAAGGCAAGGAGGCCACCTCTTGACAGTCTGTTCTAGTTGTTTTGAGACGTAGGCAACCAGTCTGGGAATATTCCCCAGGGTTTGGATTAGCACCCCAAGGCTTATGCCTTTTCTCTCATGTACGCACAGTTTGAAAGGTTTTTTTTAGATCCAGTAGTCCCACAGCCAGAGCTGAAACTTTGCTCTTATTGTTGCAAAAGGTGTTTGGCACTCTAGTCCAAGTAAGGGACTGAAGATCATGTCCCTTCAGTGCCCTATAAAGGGGATTCCCTATGACCCCATAGTTTGGGATCCAAATCCAACAGAGCCCTGCCATTCCCAGAAAACCTCTATGTTGTCTATAAGTCTTGGGTATTCTCAAGCATGCAATTGCCCATCTTCTGTCAGGCAAGACCTCACTGTCCTTTGGAAATGGCAAAACCTAGGTACTTGACTTTGTTGCTTACATATTTGGACCTTTTTCTGGGAAACTTTATATCCACAACTGGCCAAATAGTTCAGGGTTCTGATGGTATTTTGTAGACACTTGTCATAAGTAGGATTTGCTATGAGCAAGTCATCCACATATTGGAGTATGAGTCCTTCATCCAATATTAAGTTTCTAAGGTCCCTTGCCAACATTTCCTCAAACAAGGTAGAAGAATTCTTAAATCCTTGAGGCAGGACTGCGCAAAAATACTGTTGGATTATTTGTGTTTCGGGGTCCTGCCATTCAAAAGCAAAAAACTGCTATGATTCTTCTGCAATAGGAATGCAGAAAAATTCATCCTTTAAGTCCCAAACTGAGAACCAACTGTATTCTCCCAGAATAGTTGTGAGCAGAGTGTATGGATTGGGTACCACAGGGTGTAAATCTTGAACTATTTCACTAATAGCTCTCAAGTCTTGGACAAAGTGATACTCTTTGAGTTGGACTTTTTGACTGGGAGGATAGGGGTATTATACGAACCTGCAAGGTTTAATCACTCCTGTTTTCAAAAGCTTTTCAAGAATTGGCTGAATTCCCTCTTGTCTCAGAGAATATTGTGTTAGATTAGGTGTCCCAGCATCACTTCTTAATGTTGGCCATGCATTTTGGGGCCTTCTCGTGGGTGCCATTAGCCCACACTTCTTGTTTTGCCTTTCCATAGACTTTAGAGGTAAAAGCTCAGTCTCCTTTTCTGGGCCATCCGTGACTGCCATCTGCAGGCTTATGGTGTTTTCTAGTGGGACCCTGATGTCAAGCTGTCCTGATAAGTTACTTGAACATTTAATTTACAAAGGAGATCTCAGCCCCAAAGAGGGATTGGACACTCTGGCATATACAGGAAGCTGTGTTTCAGGGTGCGTGCATGCGTTCTAAGTTGCTTCGGTCATGTCCAACTCTTTGTGACCCTATGGACTATAGCCCACCAGGCTCCTCTATGCATGGGATTCTCCATGCAAGAATGCTACAGTGGATTGCCATGCCCTCCTCCAGGGAATCTTTCCAACCCAGGGACTGAACCTGGGTCTCTTATGTCTCCTGCATTGACAGGCAAGTTCTTTGTACTTGCACCAATTGGGAAGCCCGTGTTTCAGGGTAAGGTCCCCTAACTGGCATTCTAGAGGTTGTAAGAAAGAATAATTTTGCACTTCTCCAGAAACACCCATGATCGAGATGGATTGACATGTTTTCTATGCTACTTTGGTGTTTACCACAGAGTATGTTACTCGCAGATCTATCAGAAAGTCAATCAACTTGTCTCCCACTGTCAAAGTTACCTGGGGCTCCTGTGGGGAAATTAGAATTGGATGCCTTAGGTCCAAGGGAGCCCCCAGGCCTCGTCATTCTTCATTAGAATGTTCCTCTCTTTCTACCAGAGGAGAGGGACCTGTCTTTCTTTTATTGTTTTCTTTCTTATTCCTTAGCCTAGGGCAATCTGTTTTCAAAAGCCCTTCCTCCTTGCAGTAAGTACATTGTTCCTTCCCCAGTGGTGGCTTACCTCTCTCTTCAGGATACTTGCCTTCCAGAAATCTAGTGCTGCTGCCAGGAAAGTGGCATTCCATCTTGATCATCTTAGTTCAGTCTTTGTTCCATGTTATTCAACTCTTTAAAAGCAATATTTACCAATTGATAAGAGTTCATTCCAAATGCACCATCTAACTTTTGTAATTTTCTTCTTATATCTGAAGCATTTTGCCCAGTGAAGGCCATATTTACCATTCTCATATTTTTGGACACCTCAGGGTCCAATGTAGCACCTAAAAGCATAAAAAATTGTTTCTATAAACTCTGATGGATCTGTTGCAGGAAGGGGGACCCCTTCCAGGGCCCGAAACTGGGCTGTTGTCTAACACTCAGAAAAGAATTGTCTGAGGAGACACGTGCTGACAAAGCAAGAGATTTTATTGGGAAGGGCACCCAGGTGGAGAGCAGTAGGGTAAGGGAACCCAGGAGAACAGCTCTGCCACGTGGCTCGCAGTCTTGGGTTTTATGGTGATGGGATTAGTTTCTGGGTGGTCTTTGGCCAATCATTCTAATTCAGAGCCTTTCCTGGTGGCACACGCATTGCTCAGCCAAGATGGATGCTAGTGAGAAGGATTCTGGGAAGTGGACGGACACCCTGTGTCTCCTTTCGACCTTTCCCGAACTCTTCCGGTTGGTGGTGGCTTATTAGTTCCGTATTCCTTATCAGGATCTCCTGTCATAAAGCAACTCATGCAAATGGTTACTATGGTGCCTGGCCAGGGTGGGCAGTTTCAGTCCATGTGCTTCCCCTAACAGATCCTTGTAGGGTTTTTGTGTATCTTGTAAATTTATTTTAAGGTCTTTTGCTTAGGTACTCCCTTTCAAAGAGTCGCTAAGATACACTTCCTATAATGCTCTAGGTGCGTCATTTCTCCATTGTTAGGGTCCCAGTCACGTTCAACAATAGGAAATGCCAGATTTACTTCTGAAGTTCCATCTGGATCTGCTAGATGAAGCTGCTATGCTTCCTCTCTAGCCTTGTCAGTGAGCATCATCCTTTCATCCCCAGTAAGCATCAACTTCGTACAAGTGTGAATGTCTGCCCAAGAGGGATGGTGAATGGCAAAGATAGAAGTGAAAAGTTCAGTCATATGGAGGGGGTCCTCTCAGTATGTAGGGTTATGGTTTTTTCCAATTAAACAAATCTGAAGTTGAGAATGGCTTGTGCATCCATGGAAACCCAGCTCTTTGGCCATCTGCATTAAGGCCTCCTACAGGATATGTGCACAAAGAAGATTGCCCTGCTCCAGAAGTGGCTCCCAGTCCAAATTGGGTGCCCTGTCAGGTCTTAGATGGTGATAACAAACCAGGCTCCTGTGACCTGGAGGTTAACATAGAAACTTCTAATTGATTCTCATAAGTAGGGGAGACAGGAGACAGTGCATATGTTAGTGCATCCTGCTTGGCCAGTGGGGGAGCTGGGTTGGTTGGAGGGGGTTTTAAGTTTTGAAATAGCATGTCCTCACTCTTGCTTTCTCCCTCTCCCTCTCGGAGAACAGGTTTTCCCTTCAGACCACTGTGCCATAAGGCAGTAGCCATTTGACTGCTTTTCCTCTTAATGCAATAGCATAAATGTTTCTCCATATAGAATCTCATCATTTTCACCTGCTCTTTCACAAAACAATTCTAATTGCAAGATTGTATAATAAAGTGAGCCATTCAAAGGCCATAGCTCTCCTGATCCTAACATATATTGGGACCACACACTATGACAATAGAATATCATCTGTTCCTTAGTCATAAGCTCACAACTATTTTTTGCCCATTTACTTAAGGTACATCCCAAAGGGCTTTTCTTAGGGACAGATGGAGTATTTCCCATATTTATAAGTTCAAGAACAACAAAACACAAAAAGGACAAGCAAATTCCAATGCCAGAGGCATAAATAGGGTCCATCGTGAATGAGGGCAAAACAGGAACAAACAAATGCAAAACAAAAGCAAGTGAACACAAAACAAAACTGAAAGAAATGGCTCAAAACCCAGATAGAGTTCAACAACAATTCATGTGTGCATGCGTGCTGAGTCACTCAGTTGTGTCCAACTCTTTGCAACCCCATAGACTGTTGCCTACCAGTCTCCTCTGTCCATGGGATTTTCCAGGCAAGAATACTGAAGTGGGTTGCCACTTCTTTCTCCAGGGGATCTTCCTGACCCAGGGATCAAACTCTCATCTCCTACATTGGCAGGCAGATTCTTTACCACTGTGCCAGCTGGGAAGCCCTCGAACAACTGCCCTCTCCAAAAGGGTACCATGAACAAACGGGCTTTTCCTTTAAGGAAAAAAACCCAAATTGAGAAGGGAAGATGTTTCCAGTTGTACACACCTGAGCAACTCACCCTACCATATCAAGCCTGTCGGTTCCCAAGCATTGATTCCTTGCTCCAACGGCCAAGCTCTGAGGCACCCAGTGCCGCTCTAGGGAATTTTGAAGAGAAGATCCTCAGGACAAATGGTCCTGGCAGCTGCTAGGGCCTTACCCTAAAATTCCCCAAGCAGGGCTGGTTGGTCACAAGTAGCAAGGCTCCTGAGTGGTTTCACCAAAAATTTGTTATTGAGCCTAAAATTGTTCTGCTTGCTGCACAACAGGCCAATCAATCTGGAGATGAGTTGTTGGAGCAAGGAATGATAGAAAAGCTAGCAGACCAAGAAGGTGGCAGACTAGCGTCTCAAAAAAACCATTTTCCATCAGTCCAAATTTGGGCTCCTTATATATAGAAGAGGGGATGGGGGAAGGACCCACTGTGGTGCATACCAGTGGCTGAGTGGGGCTACTATAGCTCGTGTCTGTCTCACCCCTATTACAATCTCTGCCTCTGTCATCACACATTTCCCTTTGTGTCTCTCTTTTTATAAGAGAGCATCAGTCATAGTAGATCAGGTCCCATCCTACTCCAGTATGAACTTATTTTAACTAGCTATATCTGCAGCACACTTCTTTCTAAAGAAAGTCACATTTTGAGGCATTCATGTTTATGACTTCATATATTTATAGGAGACATAATTCAACCTATAACCATAACAAGTAGGAAGCCCAGGCAGAAAATACACATTGGGGAGTTATCAAAGTTTAAGTTATTATTTAAAGATACAGACCTGGATAAGAATGCCAAGGGAGTGAGACAAGCTCGTTTGTGTGCTCTGTGCCTTCGCCCAGGCAGTTGCCAAGCAATGCCTGGCAGAGTAGTGTGCTGTGGAAACATGAGGTATGCACACATACATTGCACCTTCTTGCCTTGGGCAAGTCTGAGTTATTGCAGATCACCAAGACAGGTAGAGGCAGACTCACTGACAGGTAGACCAGCAGATCAGTGGATATGGTGCTGCTCTTGACCATGAATTGAGGAGACCCTCTGCTGACATGTAAGGCTAGTTGAAAATGCTTCGGCTAGAACATCATGACCTTGTAATAGAAGTGGTCATGCTCTAGCAGGGTTTATTGGGTCAGATACATGTAGGCTCCACTGCACATGTGGTAGGGACACCTCCAACAGTGAGGGGAGACCAGGAAGCAAGGCCATTTGCCCTCCTGAGGTCAGGGAGAAAATGAAGAAATGGCCCCAGAGGCAGTATTGCAGCTGCCTGATCTGCCTGCTCCTATCAAACCCTCCGCTAGGTGGGACAGTACATGCCTGGACAGATGGGCCAGCTGGGGCTACCCTACTAGGATCTAGGATGTGATACCTCCCCCAAATTTTCCCTCCACCTCAGTACAAGTGTCTGGATTTGGTGCCGGAGATGCTAGCCTCTGCTCACTCACACACCAGGCACCTGCTATTGGATGGTGCAGACCCCTCAATTCAGCTGTCATCCAGGCCTCTACAGTGCCCTTCTAGGATATAACAGGAGCAGGACAGACACACAGCCATTAGCATGAGACTTTTACCAGGGTGTTTAGAGAGCCTGCTCAGCCAATAGTCAGCTTGCAGGTGTCCTTGTGGCAGAGAATGCAGTGAGAGGTGGATCTTGGCCTTCTTTCCAGGCCCTCCAGGCACTTCAGCCTCAGGCCAGTGGGTGATCTGGGGGCCCCCTGGGGACAGGCAGAGGGCTGTATCCCACAGAGCTCCAGGTCATCACTACGGATACCCATTTTCCAAGCCCAGGCCTCAAAGCAGCCATAAACCTCTTCCCCTGTCTGTAGCCTAATGGCGGCAGTGTCTTCATAGGTTGCAGTCCATGGAGTTCTCAGATTCCCTTCAGTTTAAATAAAAAGCTTGAGGGCCAGTTCAGTCCTGTGCATTTTGGCTCCCTCGGTGATGATGGCTGGGCAGGGTCTGAAGACTTGGTCCTGAGGGCGCCTCCAGCTGAGATCTGCCTCTTCAGCTGGGCCAGGGCACTGGCAAGAGGATACAGTCTGGGGGCTGGATGAACGCTTCTGGGCAGGGTAACCGATCCATGCAGTGACCCCTTGCTTTTAGCCAGGCCTGGAGCTCGAAGGGTGAAAGTTGACCTTGGGACCTTGCCTGTTTTTGTTAGAACAGAGAATAACATTTGTTTTGGTGAAGGTTTACAGGAACATGGTGACCTGACTGTGACTTCACCTCAAGAACAAAGGATCTGACAGCAAGAAGTTTGAAACAACAAACCATGGCCATCCCTCACCTTTCCTATAAAAGGGCTTTGCTGAAAGCTTTCTGGGAGTTCAAGGTTTTTAGGGCATAAGCCACTCATCCTTGCATGGCCCTGCAATAATCCTTTCTCTGTGCCAAGCTCCGACATTTTAGTATTGTTTGGCCTCACTGTGTGTTGGTCACATGGGTTTGTGTTTGGTAATATTTTCACACACACACACACACAAAAACACACAAACTCACCTCTGTACTTCTTCATGATTATTAAAGAGATCTGGTTACATGGACCTGAGAGGTACTAGAATGTCTTATTCTAAGTATAAGGTTAAGGAGCTTTGTGAACTGAATTGGGGCCCACCTTGATCCAACAATATTTGACTGCAATAATGTCTAATTTTTACTCTCTAGGAGAATATGTCGTCATGACAACCCACTTCCACCTCAAGCGAAAAATTGGCTACTTTGTGATCCAGACCTACTTGCCATGTATCATGACTGTCATCCTGTCACAAGTGTCTTTCTGGCTCAACAGAGAGTCTGTCCCTGCCCGCACGGTCTTTGGTGAGTGTTGTTTTATGAAGAATAGGATTGGGGGACATTTGCAAAGTGTTATGATGAACAGTCAGAGTAGGGGTAAGGATGGTAGAAGAATCATTACTGTAGTGAATGGGAGAAACACCTGAGCCTAGCATTAATAACTAAGTCATCATACCTTGGTATGTTCAGCAACTGAATTATTAAAAGTGGGAATAAGAAGAGTATTGGAACATTAAGGTTTATCGAAATGCTTCCTATCTCAGTCAGGTTTGCTTCTGGAGCTGGAGAGGGATGGAACTTTCAGTGAAATGGAGAGGAAATTAGTGGGCAGAGCTGGAGAAAGGGAAGGGGAGAAACTAAGGTGAAGACAGAAAAGTAGATTGGGGCTTTTTAATGACCCAGGTTTTTATATGACTTTGTTGCTTCCTCTCTAGCCTTTTTGAAAGTATGAATTGTCTGATATTCGGTAAGAGCTACAAAGTTTGAAGGTTTTTACAAGAATACCTATAATTAGAGAAATATTTTTCACTATGAATTGACTGTTGTCTAGGAAGAGATTTGCATAGCTTTAGCACTTTGCCATGAGAGACTTAAAGCACATAAACTGTTTTCTGTCTGTTTTTCTTATTGTAAGATTTTTTAAGGAGATAAACATTAACTGACTCTTAATCCACTGAATTGTCTCCACATACTTTGATATACTGAGTATTCCCAAAGAAGGCCAATATTTCCTACAGAGACCCTGAAGCTATACTGTGTAATTAAAGAATAAATGATGTTTTAGAAAGAAGAAGCATTTTAGGTCAGGTAGAAGAGCAGACAGTAGTGGAGAAAGAGAAATAATCTGTAGAGTAAGAAAAAAAAAAGAGAAACGCTGTGATATCATGGAAATCAAAAGAGGTGAGTGTTCAAGAAGCAGGGAATGATCAACTGGGGTGAATTCTGTGTGTTTAGGTAAAATGCAGATAAAAACTGTATTTGGGATCATGATATGCTTGGTTGCTAGTGATTTGAAAAGAACAGCTCTAATGAAGTTGGCGGGGGGGGGGCATAATCTATATAGGAGTAGATTAAATTTGCCCAATTTTTGGAAATGTTGCAAACTAGATACCTTGAAAAAATCTTCCTGTACAAAATCCTTAAAAACCAGATAAAACATAGAAAGCATTATTTTTTAATATCTGAGCTCATAATTTAAACACTCAGTGGCCCAAATGGAAGAAGGAACTGAAAACTGGAATGTTAATGACATGAGCTGGTACTGTTGTAGCAAGAAAATGGATCAATGGATGGACTACTTGTCTTGGTAGATAAGAGTTTGAGTTTTAAGGTTACACAAGAAAGGCTTTTAGCTTGAGTGAAATTAAGGGTTAAAACTAGGATTGTGGTAGGCTTAATAATGGTCCCTAGTGATACCCATGTTCTAATCTCTGGAACTTGTGAATGTTACATTATATGGCAGAAGGACTTTACAGATTTGTTCTAAGTTAAGAATTTTGAGATGGGGAGATTATCTTGCATTATCTCAAGCAACTTTAGTTGGGTGGGACAGACATACATTATCAAAGAAGCATACTAGACTTTTAGAAGTACTCAAAGGAAGGAAGAGGGCAGGCACAGAAAAGCTTTGTAGAAAAGTCTTGAAAGAGAAGCCCTGAGTGGCAGGCCTGGATCTTTTAAAATGCCAAACCTCTTTGTCCATCCGTGAAGTATACCAGATGCTTGATTGAAGGCCCTACCAGCTCTGACTAGGTAAGAACTCTTCACAAGATGACAGTTTTAATTAGGCCTTAAAGGCTAGAGTTCTAAACCTCTCCACTAGATATGGTACCTAAACACTTGTGTTGCCGTATGGTTCTCTTGGTCCATGCTTTGGCACTGTTAAGAATGTACTGGTGTGGACAATTACATTTGCTGATAACCATAAATGAGATAACTTGTTTGTTCCATGAATCACTTGCTTGGTGTGATCAGAGGGTTACTGAGCCTTAGATCCATTCTCAGAGCTTACCAGGCTACAAATTCAGATTTTGTTATGAGGTCCTAGCTGTATGGCTTATTCCTGACAGGACTTAAATTGTCTTTTCTCTAATCAGCCTTGACAATTCTCTTCTTAGTTTGTGTAAAGGCGCTCCTTTAGGGCCTCTTTGTTGAAACTGTACTAAGTTTTTGCCAGTCTGGCTTTTGATTTATATAGTAAATGTGTAAGTAAGATACTCACAGAATCAAGATATGAAAGGAGGCTCCAGAGACTGCAGCACATGTGGCTGACTCTCTGGGTAGAGTTAATAGTTAATAGGCCTCATCTGCTTGCTTTTTGATATAACATATCTTACCCCATTAGGACTATGTTCCATACCCTACTTGACCCAGGCTCATAAGGGTCACACTCTCCATCTTCTTGAGGAACCCAACACTTAGAAAGAGGTTCTGACTATTCCTTCTTACTAAATTCTGGATGGATTTGGGTACACAACTGCATCATCAAAATTCTGGAGGAGACTGTAGGGAATATTCATATAGATGGGAAGAATGAAGTCAAGGAGATATTAAAGAAATTTCCCAAGATACAAAACCAGTAAGTAGTAGAACTCAGGACTTCCTACTTCTAGTGTAAGTATTCAAGACTGGGGCATCCCAGGTGACTCAGTGGTGAAGAATACGCCTGTCAATGCAGGAGACACAGGTTCGATCCCTGGGAAGATCCCCTGTAGAAGGGAATGGCTACCCACTCCAGTATTCTTGCCTGGGAAATCCCATGGACAGAGGCCTCTGGTGGGCTGCAGTCCATGGGTTTGCAAAAGAGTCATACACGACTTCACAACTAAAAAACAATAACATTTAAGATTGGAATACTCTTACTAACAATGACAAAATTAGTGTTATAATTTTATTGTTAAAATGTGACTATAATTCAGTTCAGTTCAGTCACTCAGTCATGTGTGATTTTTGCAATCCCATGAACTGCAGCACACCAGGCTTCTCTATCCATCACCAACTCCTGGAGCCTACCCACACTCATGTCCATTGAGTTGGTGATGCCATCCAAACATCTCACCCTCTGTCATCCCCTTCTCCTCCTGCCCTCAATCTTTCCCAGCATCAGGGTCTTTTCAAATGAGTCAGTTCTTTGCATCAGGTGGCCAAAGTATTGGAATTTCAACTTTAGCATCAGTTCTTCCAGTGAACACCCAGGACTGATCTTTAGGATGGACTGGTTGGATCTCCTTGCAGTCCAAGGGACTCTCAAGAGTCTTCTCCAACACCATAGTTCAAAAGCATCAATTCTTCGGCACTCAGCTGTCCTTATAGTCCAACCCTCACATCCACACATGACTACTGGAAAAACCATAGCCTTGACTAGATGGACTTTTGTTGGCAAAGTAATGTCTCTGCTTTTCAATATGCTGTCTAGGTTGGTCATAACTTTCCCACCAAGGAGTAAGTGTCTTTTAATTTCATGGCTGCAATCGCCATCTGCAGTGATTTTGGAGCCCCCCAAAAATAATGTCAGCCACTGTTTCCACTGTTTCCCCATCTATTTGCCATGAAGTGGTTAGCAATATGAGCTCATATTGTTAACCACAACACTATATATTTCATATGCATATCTAAACTATGAGCAGATTAGAAAAAAATTAATATAATTTAAAAATGAGTAAAAGAAAATATTAAATTTAGGTTAATAAATACAACCAAGAAAAAGAATCAATTGATTTAAAACCAAGCTCTGGTTTGGCAAAAACTCATAAGAAATAGAAGTGAGAATAGTTTTGGTTGTTCATGAATTCAATAGGACCTAGACTGTGATGTAGCTAAAGGACAATTTTTCTACAATATTTTGTTGTGTTATTAGGGGAATAGTGTCCACAATAAATGAAATGAAACTCCAGCTAATATCAGACCATGTCCTGAGTCTTAGCCTAAGTTCCAGTCTGTTGAGAAGGCATCTACCAGAATGGAGAAGGAGGAGAAACAAAAAAAAGGAGCTTGTCATGTTCTAGAGATGAACAGACTCACAAGAAACCATGGCCACTCTCTTCAACTTTCTGAAGTCCTGTCCCAGAAAGAAAAATTCAGGGTTTCTTTCTTTAGTTTCCAGACAGAACCTCTGCGATCAATCAGTGGATTAGGAGTTAGGAACGCAGGTTGCAGCATAAGGTAGACTTCTCTGATTAGACAGTAACGATAACCCTGTATGTGACACAGCGAAAGAGGCACAGATGTATCGAACAGTCTTCTGGACTCTGTGGGAGAGGGCGAGGGTGGGATGATTTGGGAGAATGGCATTGAAACATGTATAATATCATATAAGAAAAGAATCGCCAGTGTAGGTTTGATGCAGGAGCTTGGGGCTGGTGCACTGGGATGACCCAGAGAGATGGTACAGGGACGGAGGTGGGAGGGGGGTTCAGGATTGGGAACACGTGTGCACCCGTGGTGGATTCATGTTGATGTGTGGCAAAACTAATACAATATTGTAAAGTAATTAGCCTCCAATTAAAATAAATAAATTTAAATTAAAAAAAAGAAAGCTCTATTACACTGAAATAGGTTACCTACAACCTAGTCTTCAATGGAAATGTTTAAGCCAAGGTTAAAAGGCAACTCTTAAATGCTATACTGGAGATTCCTCTTCCTGTGATAATTGGGATGGGGTGGTTATTACATAGAACCATTCCATTTTGACATTATCTTTTTTTTTTTACTTTAAAAGAGGTCATTTTGGGTGGGTTTAGCTCCTCCTTTCAAGGAGGAAGATGGTGATATCATCAGGTACACTCAATGTCTTTTAGTGGCAACTAGTTCTTATTTTCTCTCTCCCTAGGTGTCACCACTGTTCTCACCATGACCACCTTGAGTATCAGTGCCAGAAACTCCTTACCTAAAGTGGCATATGCGACGGCCATGGATTGGTTCATAGCCGTGTGTTATGCCTTTGTATTTTCTGCGCTGATTGAGTTTGCGACCGTGAACTACTTCACAAAACGGAGTTGGGCTTGGGAAGGCAAGAAGGTGCCAGAAGCCCTGGAGATGAAGGTAAGATACAGGAAAGGTGGGGGCTGGGAAGCATTCCCTGAGAGAACTGTATTGGAACCAGGAGTGGGCAGCCTGCAGCCTGTGGGAACTGGCCAGGGCTGTGTGCTATTCACTGGGGTCATCAATCCAATTCTCAACTGGAGTGCTTCTTGGCAGTGTGGAGTGTTTGCTGGGGGCAAAGAAAAGAGGGTTGGTATCATGGAGGGATGATGTCTTGTGGTGAGGGATCAAACCTAAGTGTGATACTGCTGAACCCAAGGAGAGTCTGTTGTACTTACAAAGTCACCCAGAAGAGTAGTCTTTATCTTCCACCCAGAGAACAGTCTCTAGGGCCACTTTTGCCCCTCATTTTGGCAATATGTTCCCATTACCATCACACAAAAATGATCATCATTCCTTCTATGTCTTTGCTTACTTTTACTCTCTACCTGGAATGTTCTTTTCTTATTTTCCTGCCTGATAAAGACCTGCTCAGTCTTTAAGAACCAGATGAAATGCTATTTTCTCCATAGAAGCTTTCCAGAATCATGAGATAGCTTCAGCTTTTCTGGGGGTGGGTGAGGTTGCTCATGATATGAAAAGCATTTATTTGCATTAGAGTTATTTGTCTGCTTCCTCACTAGACTGAACTTCTTGAGGGCAGGGACTTGCCTGCATTTGTCTAACTAGCTAGCATCTGTGTACAGCATCTGACTCATAGTAAAAGCTGAATAAATGTTAATTGGATTAATGGATGAGAAGAAAGAAAAAAATTCCAATAAACCACCTGGAATTGGTAGGAATAAAAAAACATAAATACAGTAAAATCAAGTTTGGTATCTTTGACTGCTTTAAAAGAGTTGAGATCTCTAGCTGTAGATGAAGACTAACCCACGATGCTAAAAAGAATGGGCAGGTGTGGCCCCAGAATCATGGAGAAGAGAAAACATAATGAAGATTTTTCAAACTGGAGGAATAGATTCCGTAGAATATAGACTGGTGAGTTGGAAAATTTTTTAGAATAGATCTTAACTATTTATTTAGATAAAATTTATTAACTCTTTGCTATAAATCACAAAGAAATAAGGATATTTCTTTTTCCTCCATCTATTCTACCATAGGAATTTCTTGGTTGGTTTTATTATTATTCTTAGTCTAGTTGTTAACATTTGTATCCTTAAAATATATTTACCCATCTAATGCTTGATTCATCAGTTATAAACCAGGTCTGTTGATCCCTCACCCACTGCAAAATATAAGGAAATTATTATACTTATCCTGCTTCTCACCTTTGCTTTCTACCAGTTCCTGTCATCGCTCAACTTTTGTTATACAACTGTCTCCACATTGTCAAGTTTTATAGTATTTACATGCTTTTATGCAGTCATAATTTCTGTATTTTATTACTCACAGTTCTATATTTAAAAAGACTCTCTTCTCAAAATAGCCCTCTTATCCATTTTTATGTTCATCGCTTAGTTACCTCAAGGCTATCCTCTGGAAGTTTCTTTAGGAAGTGTTCGTGGGAACCATATTTCCTACTATCTTATGTCAGTAATGCCTAACATTACTGACAATCTTACATGTATAAGATTATCTATCAGTTGTGTTTATACTTGAATTATATTTGGGCTGTTATACAATTTGCGGGTCACATTCTCTTTCTCTAATGTCCACATAGACATTGGTTGCTATTTTTGGTTCTAGAACTGAATATTATTATGAGGAAATTTAAAACCACCCTGAGAATCTTTCACATAATAAGGAGATGATTTTATGGCTTAGAAACCTATATGCATGTGTCTTTTATTTACAAATACCACTTACTTTACAAGGATAGATAGATCTTGATCTATCTGTATGAATTTTTCCTAGTCTATAGATTCACAACTTTCCTTGTTTCAGGAAAGCTTTCCTGAAACAGATCTTTGCTCTGTTATCTCCCTAAAAGCACAGATTATACATATAAAGAACTTTGTAATCTTTATTTACCATTATTCTCTAGTAATTTCCAACTGTTATTATCCATTTTAGTTTTCTCAAGCCTGTCTTCTGTGTCTCTGAACATTTTCACCGTGTCTGTTCTCCTTCATTTCTATAGTAGTGGTATTTTTCCTTATATTAATTTTTGATTTCTGCTGACTTAGCTTTTAATGTATTCTGTTTGTTTTGTGTGTTGTTACACAGTTCTTTATTGGTTCTTTCCCCTCATTGTAACCTATTTTGCATCAGTAACATATTCTTTTTCAACTGTTACTTGAAGTTGTATTAGAGGAGTTTTTACTAACACTGCTATGTGTGAAAGTATCATTTTGGGGAGGGACTGAGACAATGAATAGGATAGTTGTGAGTGGTTGAGAATAAGTAGTTGAAAGTGAATAGTTTGACCATCATTTGTTATCTATATAAATTCTTATAAATAACCCTCAAGAAAGACCTCTATGTATGGTGTAGTGTGTGCATGCTTGTGTGCATATGTGTAATATTGTACCCTTTAATGTTTCCAGTCTCCATCTCCTCACTACTATGTGCTAATCAAACAATATTCCAGGATGTTCTCACTACCAGCCTGAAAACCATTTGTTTCAAAACAGAGGTCATTTGTTTTTCACTCAGGTCCTGCCATCCACATTTTAGGACTCTGTTCTTGGCCTGAAATCTAGAATATTAGGCATCCTCAATGTCTTCTTCACCATGATTCAGTTTTTACTGCATTTGGGAGCCCTTACATTTTGGGGTGAGGGTTAAAAATACTTCCAATTTTCATCAAAGATGGAGTTTTGGTTTCATATATCATTTTCCTTATTTTGGTTGGTTCCAGAGAAGAAAAGGAAGCAAAGATGTCCTGATTCTGACATATTATACTGAAAGACCCTTATTAAACAGATGTTTTAAGAGCAGTTTGCACTAACTACTGACATATAGCCTGATTTAACTAAGAAGAAATTGTGCCAAACTAACCTTAAGAAAATTCATGGAAAGTTTACTAGACTGGTAGAATAGGAAATATACAGACTTTATCAAGACATCTAACTTTTTAAAATTATGTCTTCATGAAGAAGAAATACCAGTTGAAAAAATATTACAATTATGCTGATGTAGTTTGTTGACCAATTGAAGTCAAATATAATCTGATTGATGGATGGACATCAACCTGAATGGATATTGCTGTAATAAGCCACCAAGCTTTATCTTTGACCCTCTGCAGATTCTTTACCATCTGAGCTACCAGGGAAGCCCTCTTAAATACTGTCATCTGTGACTTAAATAAAGACACATAATATAGGAGATTCAAATTCGTAAGCTGGCATTAATGAAAAAGAGTATCTTCTGAAGTAGAGTCCAAGAGAATTTCTGAAGTTTGAAAGAATAGGCTGAAACCAAAAAATTAACATTTCTAAATACAACAAATTTTTACACATATATTCCAAAAAAAATCAGGGATAAAAAAGCTTAACAAAGATTTGCATGTTATAAATAAGATGCTATAGGGAAAGAACACATTTAATGTAAGCCATCCATGCGGTGTAACTCTTGAAAAGCCAAATTTGATTTAAGTCTGAGTTAGGAGTTACCTAGAACAAATGAGATGATAAACCCCTTTTATTCTGTACAGGTTGTACCATGTTTAAAATATGCTGTTTCACTTTGGTTACTACAATGGAGAAAGGACAGATGCATTAAGGCAATGATGATTGCTAATTTCAGATATCTGAAAGGCAGTTATAAATATCTTATGAAATATGTGGTAGACTTATTTTTGGTAATTGGGAAGAGATGCAGTGGTGGCTTGAAGGTAGAAAGAGCATTTGAACAGTGTAGCTGTGGATTTCAAAACTGATAACCATTTCTCCAATTCCAAAGAGTGCTAAAAATGAAAAAAAAAAAAGGACAAAAAGAATCATTTAAAAGTCTTCTGCAAAGATAGTGATCTTAGTATTCCTCCTTAGTTCTGTCAATCAATTTAAGTTATTGAAAGATGTTGAGATTTGAAAACAACTATGAAATATATAAAAATGGATTTCTAATATGAGGGTACTGTTTTGTGCACACTGCTACAATATGAAGAAACTAACAGAACCACTGACCCACAGAAAAAAATGAAGTGCATTAAGAGTAAAAAACAGTGCAATTTAACTGTACCTTATTTTGCTTCCTTTAGAGAGACATATTAAACCTTATTTGCCTCATAAAACTAGAATAGTTGAGCACAAAACTGTTTAAAACTAATATAAATGCTTCAAAAGTCCATTTCTGATCTGTACTATGGTCATGGATTAGACAGAATGTGAGGGGAAAGATAAAGGAAAGGAAAAGAAGGGATAGGTAGGAACATATACCTCATTTTTAAATGAAGACAAATGACTACCTTATAACAGCACTCTGCAAAATAGATGAACTGTGGGCTTCTGAGGAACAGCTTCACGTTTTATCACCACTTCCTTTAAAAATCCCACTAAAATGAAGGTAAAGAAATAAAACAAGTATAAACCCACAAGTACCAGGAGAACTGAAGAAGGGCTTTCAGTCAGACAAGAGATTGTAATGCATTTTTTAAGAAAAATGAATGTGGAAAGATAGAACAAGAACTGATTTATCAAGTTGGAGAGAAACTCAGCATTCAAGATGCCTCATACAACAGACAATAAATCATGGGGGTGCAATTAAGGGGACTGGATAAAGGCCTGTGTACAGAGTAGTCAAGACCCCAGAGCCTGCCAGCATATAAAATGTCAACAGCCAGATGTATAGTTTGCTAAAGACCAGCAGAAGTTTCTTTTCTAAAGAAGCTAAATGTCTCCATAGAAAAGACCTTAATACAGTGACATTCTGGGGTATCCCATAAAATGACCTCCCTCCAGATAATCGTCAGTCATAGTTTACCAGTCAACAAGCCCAGCTCAGGCAGACTAAACACAGACATCTTTTATGTTGCCAAATAATACTATGATATGAAGCATTATCAAAGTAAAATTTGTAATAGAGAAAAGTAAAGATTAAAAAAAAAAAAAACTCACCTTGGCTGGAACAGAAATAATTTAGGGAATTAAAGAGAACCTAAGCAAAACAAAAGTAAATCTTATCTTATATTTGTAAATATATCATATACATAAAATAAGGAGGATGCTAATATAAAAGGAAATCAGAGAATAAGGAAGAGCTTCTGAAATGAAAAATAACCGCCAAGTGGTAATGAAGCCGATCCATTAAGGAAGGGCAACAACCTCCATGAACACAGAAGACAAGCCACACAAGGCATTCCATCCCCAAAACAAAGGCTGTGCCAAAAACCAAGAGGCTGCTTTGGGGACAAAGACCCCAGTGAAGGCAGTACTCTGCAGACAACTCAGAGGCCAGGCCTTTCTGGGGAAATGTCTCCAGGGTTTCACAGTGTAATGAGAAATAGAAGTTTCCACAGATGCTGCGATTCTCTCTGTCCCAGCTGTGGGGTTGGTGGGCTGAGCTAGGAGAGGGGAAAAAAAGCAGTTTTCACTCAGTTTCAGTTCCCTGCTCGAGGTGCTGACCCAATTCCCTGCCACAAGAGGGTCAGTCTGAATATATATAAACCCTATTTGGTTGTGTGATCCTCTCAATAATTTGTGAAAAAAGTGAAAGTGTTAGTCACTCAGTCGTGTCTGACTCTTTGTGACCCATGGACTGTAGCCCATCAGGCTCCTCTGTCCATGGGATTTCCCAGGCAAGGATGCTAGAATGGATTACCATTTCCTTCTCCAGGGGATCTTCCCAACCCAGGGATCAAGCCTGGGTCTCCTGCATTGCAGGCAGATTCTTTACCATCTGAAACACCAGGGAAACCCCAATAATCAGCTCTAGCTTGTTTCATAACTTTCATGGCTTTGCTTGATCTGTTAGCACTTTTTCTCAAGACATTGCAGCATTTCTGCCAGCAGCATTTACACATTTGTTAACAAAAATCAAGATGCGACTAAAGATCAGAAGCTCAAGCAGCAACCTATGTTGTAGCAGTGATGTCAGTCCATTGATTGTCTTTGGCGAGTTAATGTTGGAAACAAAATTCTTATTGATCAGACAATCTTCTGATGTATCTTCTGCTGAAGATACATGCACTTTTGTAGAGTTTAACATCTTGTGTTTTTCTGAAAAAATATACATATATACATATGTTGCTTTATTTGAAACAAAATATGATGCATTTGAAAAAATAACTGCCAAAATAAAAGTTTCAGTAGAGATGGGAAAATAAACTGAAAAAAAATCTCTCTACAAGTAAGGTAAAAAGAAAATAATTGAAGAATGAAAATAAAAGGTTAAGGGACTTAGGGATGAATCCAGGAAATTCATCCAACTCAGAACCTGCAGAATGAGTGAACAGAGAAATGGGAAAAAAGGAAATTAGCAAAGAACTAATATAAGACACATTTACGAAAGGAAAGATATAAGCCTCCAGGTTGAAAGTGTCCTCATAGGCCCACATAAAGTCACATCATCTTGAAATTTTAGAAAACCAGGGATAAATGGTAGACTAAAGATATTCTAGAAAGGCAATAAGTGTTATTTACAAAGAAATGATTAGCAGAATGGCATCAGACTTCTCAGCTACATTGGATGCTGGAAGACAGTGGAGCTGTAAATCTAGATCTGAAGGACAAATGATTTTCAACCTTGAATCCTATGCCTAGCCAAAGTATCACTTACATGAAAAGGTAGTTATTTTCAGACCTGCTAGAACTCAGAAATGTCACTTCCCATGGATTCCACCTTAGGAAAATACAGGAGAATATGTTCTATTAAAACGAGAGTAGAATGAAAAAGAGAAAGACACTGGACCAGAGAAGAGGGTATCCTACAGAGGAGATAGATGAAGGGAATTCCTAAGATGAAAGCTATGCAGCAAGCAAACCTGGAGAAGAACCCAGTGCAGTTTGTAGCAAGAGGCTAGAGGTATTTATCCAGTCCTTTATAATGATGTTACCATTGACTATTGATTGCGCTAGAAAGATTGCTCTAATTGTATGGAAGATGGAGGAAGGGTTGCATAAGTGAGGTAAATCATCATGAAAATATGCATGGTTATGTATAAAACTGACAGCAGTATAAGCATATTACTTAGAAATATATAAATATTAGAAAATTTAGAAAATTAAAATAAAGATAGAAAGTTAAAAATAATTATGTTGTAGGACAAGGTTGGGGGTACAGGCATTATAAGTTTTTACATTTATTTCTTTTTAACTATGTGCGTTATTACCTAGATTTTTAAAAGTAAGAGCAAATTAAAACGAAGAAATAAAACTCTATATTTAAAAAGAAGACAATTATTATTCTTAGTTCTTTTAAAATAGTCATAAATTCTTACCTAATTTTTGGAGACACAGTGATTCTTATGCTTTTTTCTTAATTTCAAATAAGAAATTTGAATGCTCTAGAATAACGTTTTATTTTACATTAGAAGATACTCAACTTCCATCCATAATTTGGAAAAGTTTAGTTTTTGGTTTTTTTTGTTTTTTTTTTTTTTAATCGTTAATGACTTTTTAAAATTTTTGGCATTCCTGTAAAAAGAGCCACAAATCAAGTCACCACTTGGTATGTTCTCTCTGGGGTGAATGATATTCACTCTGGGTTAATTTGTATTCGTAAAGTGGTAGCCTTCCCACCCTTTTCTACAGTAGATATAAATTCCCTGACAACAAACATACTCTATCACTGGTGAACTGATTGAAACAGAAACAAACAGGGGAATCAGTCAAGATGGCAGAGTAGAAAGACCCAGCACTCACCTCCTCTCAAAAGCACACCAAAATCACAACTATCTGCAAAACAACCATCCATGGAAAAGATCAAAATTTACCAGAAAAGACCTTCTACAACTAAAGATATGAAGAAGGAACCAAACAAGACAGGTGGAATTGTGATATAGGCAACTCTCATACCCTGGGTAGGCAATCCACAAACGAGAGGAATATTACCATTACAGAGGTTCTCTCCTAGGAGTGAGGGGTCTGAGCCCCAAGGTGGGCTCCATAACCTGTGGGTGATATGCCAGGAAAATGAACCCCCAGAGCATTTGGCTTTGAAGACCAGTAAGGCATACAATTGAGAGTCCCAGAGAGCTGGGGGGAAATAGAGACTTCACTCACATGCTCTGGGATCCAGGGCAAAAGCAGTAATAGGAGACTGGGTCAGACCCACCTGCTGATCTTGGAGAGTCTCCTGGAGAAGCTGGGGTCAACTGCAGCTCCCCCTGGAGACATAGACACTGGTGGCAGCCATTCTGGAGAACTCATTCTACCATGTAGACACTGGTGCTGGCAAACTCCATTTTGGAATCCTCCCTCTAGCTTATTAACCTCAGGACCCAGCCCTGCCCTGGCCCAACAGTCTATAAGTGCCAGTTCTAGGACACCTCATGCCAAGCAAATAACTGGGCATGGACACAGGTCTACCCACTAACAGATAAACACAATTAATAAACCATAGATAATATCTGAGTCTCATCCACTCTTTCCTTTCTCACCCACTGGCCCCAGGTCCATCCCCACATATGGTCTGGATATCCCCTACCCTCTCAGTAAACTGGTGCAAGTGATTACTTCTCTTGCACCTGCATTTTCTCTCCCCATTCTGTTGGCTTACTGACCTCTTCCTAATCCAGCATGCTCCCTTCCTCTTCTGAATTCATTTGACTCAGCATTTGTGCCTTTCTGTGTTTTTGTGTGTGTGTGTGTGTTCTCCCTTATATTTTAGTTCTCTCTTATTTTAATTAATCTTCATTAGACAGCCTAAAATTTATCATCTTAACTGTTTTAATAAGTATGTTCACAGTATTATACAAGCAACTTTCAAAACTTTTTCATCCTGCAAAACTGAAACTCTATCCCCATGAAATCAGAAATTCCAATCCTCCTCTCCACTCTCCCCCCGGCAATCCATTCTACTTTCTGTCTCTAGCAACCTGACTTCTCTAAGTACTGAATACAACTGGAATCATATTTGTCTTTGTGACTGGCTTCTTTCATTTAGCATAACATCCTCATGGTTCATTCATGCTATAGCATGCATCAGAATTTCCTTTAAGGCTGAATAATATCCCAATGTATGGATGGACCACATTTTCTTCATCCATTCTTCTCTCTATGCATACTTGGGTTGCTTTCATCTTTTGGCTAGTGAGAATTATGCTGCTATGAACATGGGTGTACTCATATCTTTTTAAGACCTTGCTTTCAGTTGAGGGGGGCAATATACTCCAAAGTAGAATTGCTGGGTCATATTTTAATTTTTTGAGGATCTGGTGTACCATTTTTCATAGCAGCTGCACCACTTTACATTCCCGACAGTACATAAGGGGTCAAATGTCTCCATATCCTTGTCTACACTTGTTATTTCCTTTTTTTATTGTTACTGTTATTGTTCTTATTTTTTATAGTAGGCACCCTAATGGGTATGAGGTGGTATCTCATTTTGACTTGCATTTCTATTATGATTGGTGGTATTAAGTATCTTTTCACATCCTTATTGGCCATTTCTATCTATATCTTCTTTTGAAAAATGTCTATTTTAAAACCCATTTTAAAAATTGGGTTGTTTGGGTGTAAAAATTGGGTCTTTGTCTGATTTGTCTTTGAATCCAACATAGCATACACTCCATTACTTTACCCACTTCTGAAAACTGGGGTTCAGGAAAGTTGGATGGATGTTAGGTTAACACAGTCATAGGACTTTGTCTGCATATACTCTGAGATCCTGGAGGTCTCAAATACATTCAGGGCTTCAACTAACCCTCTAATTAGCACTTCTGAAAACAATTAACGTGAACATCATCTGAGAAAAACTCTAAAGCTGGACATGCATTAGTCCATAAAAGTTTTCACTACCTCATCCTCAGTCCACATGAGGTAGCTTTCTAGAAGGAAAAGTGTCCTGCCCTGAGGTCAAAATGCTTGGAGGAATTTGGAAGAGTGAGTTGCAGTATGGTGGTATGGGAATTACTCCAGGATGAACTATAGAGATATTCTATATATCTCTGTCTGTATAGGAGAAGTCATACTAGATAGGAGAGATCATACTTCTCAAGAGTTGGAGAAGACTCTTGAAAGTCCCTTGGACTGCAAGGAGATCCTAAAGGATATCAGTCCTGAACATTCATGGGGAGGACTGATGCTGAAGCTGAAGCTCCAATACTTTGGCCACCTGATTCGAAGAACTGACTCATTGGAAAAGACCCTGGTGCTGGGAAAGATTGAAGGCAGGAGGAGAAGGGGATGACATAGGAATAGATGGTTGGATGGCATCACCGATTCGATGGACATGAGTTTCAGCAAGTCCAGGATTTGGTGATGGACAGGGAAGCCTGACGTGCTGCAGTCCATGGGGTCACAGAGAGTCGGACACGACACGACTGAGCGACTGAACTGAACTGATAGGAGAGGTCAAGACTCAGCAGGAATAAATTAGAAATCACATGAAGAATCTTCATTTGGGGGGTCAGGGTTCATTCTGTAAACATCTATAATGCAGCTAAGAGCCCAGCATTGGCTCGAGAGGTAGGCACAGAATCATAGCTTGGTCAGAGTTAAGTGACTCTAGTTTGTGTCTATCAAATTCCAGGCTGTAGAGAAGTATTAGAAAACTAGATGCAGAAATGTGAATTATTAACCATTAATCTCTGCTTCCTGTTTCTGTCTTCTCAGCACTACAACTTTTGCTTTGATTTCCCTTCTTTGACAATTTAGGTAAAAATTATAGTGGCTGATTAAAAAGTTCCATGATGGAAAGGGCGAGGGAAATTAAAAGGTAATTTTCTTTTATTACTTAAAAAATCTGTGATTAAATCAACTGCTGCTTCTCTACGTATAGAACACAAAGTGCCTACAGAGCTAAACAAAGTGTTTGCTGTTCAGAATGATTATTTCAAAGACTTGGTCATAACCAGCTTATAAGATGACTAAATGAAATAATATATGTGAGTGTGAAAGCTTCTAGCAAAGTCAGGGTAGTGGGTTTTTTTCTTTCTTTTCTTTTATTTTATTTTTTGTCTAACCATGAAAAAAAAAAGAGATTAGTAAGCAAATGAATAAGTAAGTAGGCAAACAAGTGAAGTGCTCCTTTATTTAACAGCAGAGGCATTTAGCAGCAGGCCTCTATTCACACAATGAATTTGCTAATTATAAGTGAGTCCCATGTAGCATTTAAAGCATTTACAAGGTTGTTAGACTCCCTTAGAGTTCTGTCCCCCCTTCCACTTGTAGCAATGTAACTACAATCCTCAAAGAGAAAGAATGGTTTTGCTTTTTAAGTGTCCTATTAGTCAGACTGTTGATTTACTTAAACCAGCACCCACTTCTTTGTCCCTCTTACCCTCCCTGATGAAAACCCTGAAGCCAGCACAGACAGGCCTTTATCATTTACACTCCCATCTACCTACAGCAGACTCCTTGTCATTCCTCAAAGTAGCAGTGCCCTTGACCTGTGCATTGCCTTGGCTACATCTTCATCTGGTGAGCTCCTGCTCATCTTTCATGACCCAGCTTGCCATCCTCATTGCCTTCTCTGAGCCACCTTTTCCAGCACCTGAGGGTACTTTGCCCCTCCTCTACTGAATTCCCATCACCCCCTCCTCTACTGAATTCCCATTACCCTTTGTTCATACCTCTTAGAATTCTGATCACATTATATGGCAATGGTGTGTTCACAGGGCTCTCCCCCTGACCCCCCCACCACTGGACTACAAACTCCTACAAAACAAGGAGTGAAACAGACAACTTTTAACCTTCCCACCTATCCTGAAACATCTAGCGTAGTTCTTGGCCCAGTAGATATTCAGCAGCTGTTGGACAAAATTTATTATTAGGACCAGGAAGATCAATGGCAGTGTGGTCTAAAGAAAAATAAGTCAGAAAATGGGGGGAACTCAGAAGTAAAGAAGAAAGGAAATAGATTAGGAGAAAGGGGGTCAGTAGGAGAGGGCAGGAGTAGAGAAATCCAGGAAGGAAACATGTGCAAAGAAGTAAAACAGATGCTGGGAAGCAAAGGCACGTTGAGAAAGAAAAATTCGAGGTATGTGAAATCAGGGCAGCACATTGGTCATCACTTTCCATCAAATACTCTTGGGCATTTTCAAAGCTCATCTGTACCCACTTTTCCCTAGAAACAGAGAGGGATGAAAGGAAGAAAAGGCCAGAGTGGGAAATGAGGCAGTAAACACTATGAGCTCAGCACTCAGACTATGCCCTCAGCCACTGCCTTTGGCCTCTCCTGTTCCTCAGCCTCTCTCTTCTGACCCAGGCCTGAGCTTTGTCACCTTTTCTCTTTTCTACATGGAAGGTCCATGTATATACAAGTCATATATATGAGAACAAATGGGCACATGTGTGTATGCTTATTTATCATTGAGTTTTTTTTTTTTTTTATAATCTGGAAAAACAAAGATCTGAGTCATAGCAAGCCCCCAGGATCCCTGCCTGTGCTGTCAGAGGGAAGCAGACGGAAGTTCCCTAGAGAGGCTGTCGCAAAAAGTCAGACACAACTGAGTGACTGAAATGAACTGAGCTAGAGAGGCTGTAGCTCCTGCCTGCATGAAGGGTTATAATGATGCATGTTAACATGCTATAGAATGTATGTCTTTAAGACAAAATGACTTTCAGACTCACCAAGCTCTCTTCCTCACAGGAGATGTGCCACTTGATGGTTGAAGCCTTTTGGAGTTATGTCTCGGGTAACCAAACAGTGTCTCATACCTATAGAACAGTACAGTGCAGCCCTGGTTAAAAGTTGGGAGCCCAGATGGCTAGTGTGGGCTCTGCCACTCAGTCTGAAGCTGAGTTTTCTCATCTGCCAAATGGGAGTAATCTCACACACTTACATTGTATGGTTACTGTGAGGATCAAGTCACATGATTGCATAGGATCCTACACATGACAAGATTTCAGTTTTCCAGTTGTTTCTACCACCATTCTTTCATCTGATCCTCTCAACAACCCTGTCAAATATTTTGATCCTCATTTTACAGATGAAGAAACTAAAGCTCTAATGGGAGAAGTCACTTGGCCAAAGGCACAATAGCTAGTAAACCAGGATGATGCAGATTTTGTTTTCAAAGTCATCTTCAATTTATTCCTTTGTACAAAGCTGGCTACTCAGTGCTATTGGCTTCATGGCCCCTCTTTCCTAACTTCCCTCATGTCTCCTCCTCCCCACAGCCTTTGAAGGTGTTCTATATAGTGAATTAATTAGCTTTCCTTTTGTCCCCCCATTCTCCCCTACTTTTTCTGGCCCTTAGAAGAAAACACCAGCAGTTCCGACCAAGAAAACCAGCACCACTTTCAACATCGTGGGAACCACCTATCCCATCAACCTGGCCAAGGACACTGAGTTCTCTGCCATCTCCAAGGGCGCTGCTCCAAGCACCTCCTCCACCCCGACAATCATTGCTTCACCCAAGACCACCTATGTGCAGGATATCCCGACTGAGACCAAGACCTACAACAGTGTCAGCAAGGTTGACAAGATTTCCCGCATCATCTTTCCTGTGCTCTTTGCCATTTTCAATCTGGTCTATTGGGCTACATATGTCAACCGGGAGTCAGCTATCAAGGGCATGATCCGCAAACAGTAGATAGTGGTGGCGCTGCAACCAGAGCACTATATACCCTAGGAAGCATCCAGGCACCCAAACCCCAGGGCTCCCCTCATGTGTTTCAGGATTCTTCTTTTATAATCCTCTTACCACGCCATGACTCTCAGTTAATATTTAGGAATCTCAATGAAGAAACAATAACAGAAAAAATTACTTGTCCCTCTAACATTGCTGAGTATGTCCCAATTGGAGCCAAACACTGCCATTTGTCCAGTTGCTTATTTTAATCTGCCAGTCTCCCTCAGCTGAGGGCACGGTGTATAATTTACTACACTCTGCCCACTACAGAAACAACAGGAGACTCTACAGCTTGTAGTGAGAGCCTTGGCTATTGGGTAGGTCCAGACTAAGGTGGATTGTTGACTTGTCCAGATCAGATGATTCTGACTCACTAGGGAGCTAGCCTGGGTCCCCAGTGGTCCTGCCTGCCACCTCTCCTGCCCACAACAGGGCCCACAAGGCATAAGTATTGATAACAAAGGCAGGAGCCAGTGCTAACCTCTGAAGATGGCCTGAAACCCCTTTATTGGCTTAGAGGTTAGCGTGGACAACTGAGGCTTACCTCTGTCTACCATGTATTGCCAAAACAGATAGAACCAGTTAGGTCAGCCTGGCACCAAGATGACAAATACCTGCCAGGTCTAGACCCTCAGGAAAATAGTACCTTCTTTGGTATATCTCTCCTCCAGAAAACCCTTTTCTCTTAAGCCATTTGAACCTGTTGTAGCCAGCTGGACATGGCTTAGCTTGGACTCATTACTGCCTACAAACTCTTTAAGAAAAGGATCAAGTATTTGTTTTAATTTATACTAAGAGGGGACATATGCAACAAAATGAGATCAAATGCCTAAATTTTTTAAAAGATTAGAAAGATATGAAAGTCATCTCCTGGCCAAGGCAACTCATCAAATACTGGATGGAGTGAGAGATTTGGGCTTTGTGGTAGCTGAGGCTTGAAGACTGGCTTGAAAAAGAGGGCTACTGGCAGGTGAAAGTCAAGTTCTTCTTTCCATACCCTCCACACTCCAGACCCTAGCCCAAGAACTTTGCTCCTACTTGTCAGGGACCTCTGGTCCTCTCTTGATGCCAATATTAAAAGGGATGAATTGAAGTCTAGTTTACTTTTAAGTCAATTAAATCATTAACCTTACTACCAGTTTGATAATATATTATTTAAAGGATTCTATCTCATTTGTTCTTAGCATGAATAAAAGGGACAGTTATAATTGTAAATTTTGTATAAAGTAGACAAACTCAGTTTCAGATGTTTGAATGACTCACCGAGGCTCCTTACAAAATAGAGAACTATCATGGACCCCTTTCCAAAGGCCAACATGAAGATAGGACTGAGAATCCAGGTCCATCTAGACCTCAGAATCAGCACCATCTCAACAGGCATGCTGGGTCCTGAATGCAGTTTGGTTGGACACCAAAAAGATTTTTAGAAAGTCACAATGTGTTATCCAAGGAGACCACTTCTCGTTGCCATGGTTCAAGAGAATGAGATGAAGATGGCAGCCCCAGCCACTAATCCAAAGTATCCGGGAGCCCCTAAGTAATGCCACAGAAGGTACCAAAAGGAGATTCTCCCTGCCCAACCCCTGATCAGTGCTCCTAAGGGATCTATCATTAGCTGCTGGTTGCCTTTTCACCCATCCTTCCCCCATATCCTGCTTCCTTGCCATTGCTGGGATAATGCATGCCAGTCCCATTATTCCTAAGACTGTGTCTGTAGGTAAATTCATGACTATAAGAGTGTAGTGTCGTGGCTATGTGGGGATGGGGGGTGGGGGGTGGGGCTGTTAATGATTGTCTTGTTCATGATTGTCTTAAGGAATTTAGAATGGAAGCCTGACCTTTACCTCTCTGTAGAAACTGTGTTTCCAAATGCTTTGGTGCAATGTTTAGTGGCTGTTTATTAAACTCTTTCTGAATTGTACTCAGGCTAAATAACTTTTTGTGGACACTCTTTGACTAACACAAGCCGTAGTCTGTTTTGGGCTTTCACTCCTATTCTCGTGCCACCCTTACTTAACACCATTGGAATATGCTGGGAAAAAAGTATCCCAAGAACAAGAGATCTGTTATAGCAATCCAAAATGGAACCCATGTGAAAAGATTGCTTTGATTGACTCAGGGGTCTTATGACAGAGAAGGAAACATTTGTATTGCTTCCTCCACTAAATTCACCCACTCCCAGGAAATAAGAGAAAGGTCTTTTCTTTGTAATTGAAAAGGCTTTCTTCCCCCCTTTTCCATTGATTATTATTTTCCTTAGGCAATAGTTCTCTACAGGTAATGGTTACTAGGCAGAGAGAATAAGTGTCTAATTGGTTAGTCTATGTGTTGGGAAATAGATGATGACCTTTATCTGTTACAGAATTAAGAAAAATCTGGGAAATAATCTTATGAGATGTGCTTGAGGAAATCACTGGGCTTCTAAGGGATGGGGAAAATCTCCTTGGGAGAGCATTTTGAGTCATATAAAAGTTTTTTTTGGGTGAAATAAGACTAGAGACTTGAACAATTTGACCCTCAGTGCATGTTCTAGCTATGTGGTCATCTGATTGATACTGTCATACTACAGCAATTTCATAATCCTTGACCAATTCAATCATACCCCCCAAACAACCATGAGATACAGGCTCCCTAGCAAAGTTGCCTGCTACCCATATTTAAGTGTTGTTTCCTTGAGAAACTTCTAAGACCAGTTTTCCTCTGAAAACTATTCCCTGAGTTTTATGGGAAAGCTGAAGCTGTTCCCATCAGTAATTCTGTTGCTGAGGTTCCCTAGAGCTTGAAACCTTACCCCAAACTGGGACCAATATTGTGAACTTAAGAATCTTATGGTAATAAGAGCTTAAGAGACATACCCCTAGCAGTTCTAGAGGCTACAAGAATGTCTAACAAAGTATAGACACTTAATATGTATTTTTGAATTGTTGTTGTTCAGTCTCTCAGTCGTGTCCAACTCTTTTGCAACCTCATGGACTGCAGCACACCAGGCTTCCCTGTCCTACACTATCTCCCAGAGTTTGCTCAGATCCATGTCCATTGAGTCAGTGATGCCATCCAACCATTTCATCCTCTGTTACCTGCTTCTCCTCTTGCCCTCAGTCTTCAGAGGAGCCTGGTGGGCTACAGTCCATGGAGTCACAAGTGTTGGACATGACTGAGCAACTAAAACCTTATTTATGAATAAATAAATGCTAACCAGGATGAGAGGTATGTGGGGTGGGGTGGGGGTTCTGCAGGGTGATGTTGGAAAGGAGACTAACTAAACCATGATCAGTGGAGACTGATTGAAGCAAACAAATGCAATATACAACCCTCTAAAGCAGCATCAAGTGCTAATAAATGTACACTATCACTTAAAATAGCTTTTTTCCCCCCTACTGAATAATTGTTTGCTCCTATGGACTTTTAAATCTGAGGTGTTCATGTAATGACCTTTTAGTTCCTTGTGCTAAAGTATGGCGGGCAGGAGAGCAAGGTATGACTGGGCACCAGGATGCATCTGTGTTATAATACCCTTCAGAGGGCTTCTCACACTGGGCTTGGGAA
Organism: Capricornis sumatraensis; assembly: GCF_032405125.1. Taxonomy (NCBI): domain Eukaryota; kingdom Metazoa; phylum Chordata; class Mammalia; order Artiodactyla; family Bovidae; genus Capricornis; species Capricornis sumatraensis. The sequence continues at coordinate 59,119,431 of NC_091092.1, read as the reverse complement.
GGAGGCCCTATGGAAGTCTGACTCCTTCCTAGAGATCTAGCAGGAGATGGAATGAATGAGAAGGGGAATGGAAGAGGAAGAAAGAACTGGGGAAGATTCTGTCAAAGGGGTCGAGAATTGGAGCAAGAATCTCTCTTCAGTCTCAGTAGCATCTAATTACACAGGCTCCCTTTTCCCTGGAAACATCATTCATGTGACCGTCCACTGCACTGAGGCTAAAGGCACCTGCCCTTGTTGACCATGCAAGCTACTGTCTGGAACCTCCTACCTTTTCCATCACAGAGCACGGGGGCCTTGTCTACCTTGCTTCTGCCTTAGCTCCAACAATTTGATGTTATGAGAAAAACATTGAGACGAATGAACACCTGAATTTCAGTCAGGGCTCAATTCCATATCAGTTGCTACATGAAATCGTACAAGTCCCTCCCCTGAGCTCAGAGTTTCCCTATTAGTAAACTGGGGTTCTGATGAGAGCCACGTCAACATAAGCGTACACGTTCTAGCAGCTTCCCTGGTGGTCCACTCTGCCCCGAGTGTCACCAAATCCTGGGCACACCCTTCCCCCCACCCCCACCCAGCCCACCTGGGGAACAGAAACACCATCCTTTGATTGCCTATTGTGCAACTCTAGATGGATTTGCAGCTTCAAAAGATTTTGATTAAACACCAAACAAGGAAGCTAAGAGGCTAAACGTTGGAATGCAGGGGCCAAACTTTCAGGTTTAATAGTGACCTCCTTACCACTACCACTGCTACCCTCGTCCTTGGGCTGAGCTTCATGTGGTGGAGTCCTGCATCATGATACACAGTGCCGTTAATGGTCCACCAATAGTCCCGGCATGGGAAAAGTTGGGTCCTACCTTGACAAAATTAAGCAGGTGCTGGTACCAGGCAAGGAGCCCCTAGGGATGCCAAGAGTACAGATTGGGAACGTGAAACACCCCATCTTCATTTTTTTTCTTCCAAAAGTTCAGCTTAGTGGAGAACAGAAACTCTTAGATGGAAACTCCCTAAACTTCAACAGAACTCATAGGATCTGCACACACCATCTCTTCCTTCCCTTGTGACAGGCAAAAGGTGGCCTTCCTCTGTCTCAGGCCAGTCCCTCTTTTATTCTTCATGTCAGCTCCTCTTTTCTAAAGGAATTCTATGCTGTTACCCTCTTTCAGTGAAGCTGTTCTTGCTGAGTCACCACTGCCCTGGTTACTAAAACTTAAAGGCATGCTTTAGTTATCTTACTTGACCTGTCAGCAGCACTTGACACTGTTGAGTATGACTTGATTCTTTGCTTTCCATGACACCACAGTCTCCTAATAGCCTTGCATTTTCCTCCCTGCTACCTGTTTCTGTTTTTCCTGTTCAACTTCTCCCATCAGTGTTTTTTCTCTTGTCTCCTCACTCTACACACTCTCCCTGAATGATCTCATCTGTCCTGATAGCTTCAGTTATCACATATTTCAAGTATCTTTTGTTGTGTAACAAACCAGCCCCAAATGTAATAGCACAAACAACAATCATTTAGTATTCCCATAGGCCAGGAATGTTGACGGGGCAACTAACACATGACTTATCTCTATTCTGTGATGCCTGGGACGTCAGATGGGAATACTCAAATGAGTAGGGGGTGACCCAACTGACTGGAACATGAGGATGGAGGATCTACTTTCAAGCTCCATGTGGCAGGGGATTTGGTGGTGAGATGAAGGCATATTAGTTACCCAGTTCTTGTCCTAATCAAGAGGGAAAAGAGTCCTAAACTGAGAAGAGGAGGGCATTCTGTGTGCCAGTCCATGGGGTGGGGTCCTTCACTCACATGTCTAGCAGCTGGGTTGTGATGGTTGAAGGACAGTTCAACTAGTACTGTTAACTAGAGCATCTATATATAGCCTTTCCTTATGTCTTCTGACAGCATGGCAACTAGGTCCTGAAAGGGAGCATCTCCAGAAGGGGCCTCCAGGGTACAAGTGTTCTAAGAGAACCAGGTAGGAAGCCACATGGCTTCTGCCATCCTCACATGAGGGGTAGCTGCATTCTGTTGGTTACAACAGAGTCACTAAGGCCAGGCCCGATTCAAGAGTTTGGGCACAGACCTCATCTCTTAATGGGAGGAGTGTCAAACAATTTGCAGACATGCTTGAAAACCACCACATCTACTTCATGATGATGATTGCCAAGTCAATATCTCTAGCCTAGTTCTTTCACATCAAATCTAACCTGTTAAAAGCAGTACTCTTTAATTCCTCAACCCACATAGTTTTTCCCTTGAACATTCCTTTATCAATAAGTAGAAGCATCATTCAACTAGATGCTCAAGTCAAAAATTTAGCAGGAGTTACTTACACCTCTCTCTCATCCCCATATCTAGCACATCTGACAATCTTTTGTACTCAGCCTCTAGTTTAAATGCCATGTTGTACCCCCTTGTCTTCTCTTACAAACTCGAACTCCAGTCTAACCTTCCATCATGATCTCTTACCTAAATAACTATATAGCTAGCATTTTAAATTGTAAATCAGGTCACATCACTTGCCTGTTTAATACATTTCAGTGGCACCCTGCTGCATCTAAAATAAAATCCAACCTCTAGCCCAGGCCTTAAAAGTCCTATTCGGCCTCCTGTTACCATAATGCCTAACTCACTCACAATGCATCAGCCACATCAACTGAACATCAAGTACTAGTATGTCTCAGGACCTTTGTGCAGGGTGCTTCCTAAGTCTAGAATGTTTCTTCCCTTTCTGCCTTGACCTGGCTAACTGCTACTTACCCTTCAGTTCTCACTGGAAAGGTCATGTCTCTCATGCCTCGTTCTCCATGTTAAAAAAAGCTGTGTGCTTGCTTCCACTCTACTCTGTTGCTCTCACTATCCCCATATTCACTACATGTCATTGCAATCTCCTACTACCCTAAGCTCTGTTAGGAAGAGCTGCCCATTTACACCACAGTGTAGAGTCAACACCATAGTGTAAACTCAGGAAAATATTTATCGAATCAAATAACTTCTGAGCTGGACTTTAAGGGATGATTCAGAATTTGTCCACCAAAAGGGAGAAGGACATTCAACCTGAATGTACAAAGACCCAAAAGTGACAGAGACCATAATGGGGTATATGGCCAAAATTTATTTGTCCTAACTTTCCAGGCATTCTACCCAGTAGGATGGATGGTGAGTATGGTGGTTCTGGACTTAAGAGGTGGTTGTGAGGGGCCATAACCTATCATCTGCCTGAGAACCTGGTTGCATGCCACCATCTTGTGACTTGTGATCCCAGGAAGTTGGCTTCTATAGACAAAGATAATAGCGGCACATGTGAACTGATTTGGGAATAGCCACTTGTTGGCCCATAGGCTTGATGGCTCCATTCTAGGCCAACTTCCTAAAGACCCAGAGTCTTAGAATTTCCCATCCATGTAACCACACTCCAGCTTTCCTACACAACAGGCACATTTATTCACAGTATTTCAAAACCTACAGACCATTTCTTAGATCATTAAACGGTCACATGAAGTTAACATAAGTTCATGAAGAATAAAATTAACACTGCTAGGTCCTGTTGTAGGACACTCAGCTATATTAAAGTCTCAGGACAACCACGGTGTGGCCTTCATGGTGGTTTAGGACTCTGTATTCTAGCAGATGGAGCTTTAATGCCTGCAGGTGTTATGTTTGGTAGGAGCTCTATAATCTTTGTACACATTAAGCTGGATCCCCTTCCTGAAGTATCTAACCTTGCATCATACCAGTCCCTTCGCTGCCTCTTAATGAGAGGAGAACAAAGGAAGTTCAATGAATGTCTATTGACAGAGAGCTAGTGAACAACTAATAGAAATAGTATAATTCAGAGAAATCCAAGGTCTTATTAATCACCACCTTCTCTGCATACTGATGTGAGGGGCAGATGCTACTGACCCTGAAACTGTCTAATCTCCTCAAGCCACATCCATACTGAGCCAGTCTCCTATGATGACCTGTAGCCAATTTTTCCAGGTTTCTATGGCACCAGCAGGTCCCCTCAAGGTTAAAGTCAATAGGAAATGGTGCTCAGAATGGTGCTATAGTCGGTGGTAATTCAGCTGGGAATCTGTTCTAGGCACTTTGGTTTTTGGTCTTGTCTATGCTATAGTCCTATTGAACGAGTTATAATGATAAATTCAGCATGGGCTGAATCTTTGGTAGATGACCATCTCCTCTTATAAGTATTAATATGTGGCCATGTGAGTGGCTTTTATTGGGACTGGTCCCCACCCAAATGCATGAGAAGAATGAGATACCAACATGCCTGCAGGAAAAGCTGCTAGTGGTTAGAGCAAATGTGAATGGTAAATAGACATAGCAACTCAGAAGCAAGAACACTGAGTTCTAATCTGGCTTATATCACTGTCTCTTGGGGATGGTCTTTCTCCCTGTCTCCTGAACAATGTCACGAACCTCTGTCCATAGTTCATCAGGCACTGTCTATCAGATCTAGTCCCTTAAATCTATTTCTCACTTCCACTGTATAATAGTTAGGGATTTGATTTAGGTCATACTTGAATGGTTGAGTGGTTTTCCCCACTTTCTTCAATTTAAGTCTGAATTTGGCAATAAGGAGTTCATGATCTGAGCCACAGTCAGTCCCCGGTCTTGTTTTTGCTGACTGTATAGAGCTTCTCCATCTTGGGCTGAAAGGAATATAATCAGTCTGATTTCAGTGTTGACCATCTGGTGATGTCCATCTGTAGAGTCTTCTCTTGTGTTGTTGGAAGAGGGTGTTTGCTATGATCACTGTGCTTTCTTGGCAAAACTCTATTAGGCTTTGTACTATTCCATTCTGTACTCCAAGGCCAAATTTGCCTGTTAATCCAGGTGTTTCTGGACTTCATACTTCCAGTCCTCTATAATGAAAAGGACATCTTTTTCGAGTGTTAGTTCTAGAAGGTCTTGTAGGTCTTCATAGAAACCTTCAACTTCAGCTTCTTCAGCATTACGGGTTAAGGCATAGACTTGGATTACCGTGATATTGAATGGTTTGCCTTGGAAATGAATAGAGATCATCCTGTCGTTTTTGAGATTGCATCCAAGTAATGCATTTCAGACTCTTGTTGACTATGATGGCTACATCGTTTTTTCTAAGGGATTCTTGCCCACAGTAGTAGATTTAACGGTCATCTGAGTTAAATTCATCCATTCCAGTCCATCTTAGTTCGCTCATTCCTGGTATGTTGATGTTCACTCTTGCCATCTCCTGTTCGACCACTACCACCTTGCCTTGATCCAAGCACCTAACATTCCAGGTTCCTATGCAATATTGCTCTTTATAGCATCGGACCTTGCTTCCATCACCAGTCATATCCACAACAGGATGTTGTTTTTGCTTTGGCTCCATCTCTTTATTCTTTCTGCAGTTATTTCTCCACTGATCTCCAGTAGCATATTGGGCACCTACCGACCTGGGGAGTTCATCTTTCAGTGTCCTATCTTTTTGCTTTTTCATACTGTTCTTGGGTTTCTCAAGGCAAGAACACTGGAGTGGTTTGCCATTCCCTTCTCCAGTGGACCACATTTTGTCAGCACTCTCCACCATGACCCACCCATTTCAGGTGGCCCTACATGCCATGGCTCATAGTCTCATTGAGTTAGAGAAGGCTGTGGTCCATGTGATTAGATTGGTTAGTTTTCTGTGATTGTGGTTTTCAGTCTGTCTACCCTCTGATGGAGAATGGCAAGAGGCTTATGGAAGTTTCCAGGTAGGAGACACTAAGGGAGAAACTGGGTCTTAGTCTGATGGGTGGGGCCATGCTCAGTAGATATTTAATCCGATTTTCTGTTAATGGGTGGAGCTGTATTCCCTCCCTGCTAGTTCATTTCAGTTCAGTTGCTCAGTTGTGTCCCACTCTTTATGACCCTAAGAATCGCAGCACGCCAGGCCTCCCTGTCCATCATCAACTCCCGGAGTCTACTCAAACTCATGTCCATAGAGTCAGTGATGCCATCCAGCCATCTCATCCTCTGTCATCCCCTTCACCTCCTTCCCCCAATCCCTCCCAGAATCAGGGTATTTTCTAATGAGTCAACTCTTCGCATGAGGTGGCCAAAGTATTGGAGTTTCAGCTTCAACATCAGTCCTTCCAATGAACATCCAGGACTAATCTCCTTTAGAATGGACTGGGTGGACCTCCTTGCAGTCCAAGGGACTCTCAAGAGTCTTCTCCAACACCACAGTTCAAAAGCATCAACTCTTTGGTACTCAACTTTCTTCACAGTCCAACTCTCACATCCATACATGACTACTAGAAGAACCATAGCCTTGACTAGATAGACCTTTGTTGGCAAAGTAATGTCTCTGCTTTTCAATATGCTATCTAGGTTGGTCAAAACTTTCCTTCCAAGGAGTAAGTATCTTTTAATTTCATGGCTGCAATCACCATCTGCAGTGATTTTGGAGCCCAGAAAAATAAACTCAGCCACTGTTTCCCCTGTTTCCCCATCTATTTCCCATGAAGTGATGTGACCAGATGCCATGATCTTCGTTTTCTGAATGTTGAGCTTTAAGCCAATTTTTTCACTCTCCTCTTTCACTTTCATCAAGAGGGTTTTTAGTTTCTCTTCACTTTCTGCCATAAGGGTGGTGTCATCTGCATTTTGATGATATGATTGAGGTTATTGATATTTCTCCCAGCAATCTTGATTCCAGCTTGTGCTTCTTCCAGCCCAGCGTTTCTCATGATGTACTCTGCATATAAGTTAAATAAGCGGGGTGACAATATACAGCCTTGATGTACTCCTTTTCCTATTTGGAACCAGTCTGTTGTTCCATGTTCAGTTCTAACTGTTGCTTCCTGACCTGCATACAGATTTCTCAAGAGGCAGGTCAGGTGGTATGGTATTCCCATCTCTTTCAGAATTTTCCACAGTTGATTGTGATCCACACAAAGGCTTTGGCATCGTCAATAGTGCAGAAATAGATGTTTTCCTGGAACTCTCTTGCTTTTTAGTTGATCCAGCGGATGTTGGCAATTTGATCTCTGGTTCCTCTGCCTTTTCTATATCCAGCTTGAACATCTGGAAGTTCATGGTTCATGTATTGCTGAAGCCTGGCTTGGAGAATTTTGAGCATTACTTTACTAGCGTGTGAGATGAGTGCAATTGTGCAATAGTTTGAGCATTTTTTGGCATTGCCTTTCCTTGGGATTGGAATGAAAACTGACCTTTTCCAGTCCTGTGGCCACTGCTGAGTTTTCCAAATGTGCTGGCATATTGAGTGCAGCACTTTCACGGCATCATCTTCCAGGATTTGAAACAGCTCAACTGGAATTCCATCACCTCCACTAGCTTTGTTCGTAGTGATACTTCCTAAGGCCCACTTGACTTCACATTCCAGGATGTCTGGCTCTAGGTGAGTGATCACCCCATTATGATTATATTGGTCATGAAGCTCTTTTTGTACAGTTCTTCTGTGTATTCTTGCCACCTCTTCTTAATATCTTCTGCTTCTGTTAGGTCCATACCATTTCTGTCCTTTATTGTGCCCATCTTTGCATGAAATGTTCCCTTGGTATCTCTAATTTTTTTGAAGAGATCTCTAGTCTTTCCTATTCTGTTGTTTTCCTCTATTCCTTTGCATTGATCACTGAGGAAGGCTTTCTTATCTCTCCTTGCTCTTCTTTGGAACTCTGCATTCAATTGGGAATATCTTTCCTTTTCTCCTTTGCTTTTCACTTTTCTTCTTTTCACAGCTATTTGTAAGGCCTTCTCAGACAGCCATTTTGCTTTTTTGCATTTCTTTTCTATGGGGATGGCCTTGAGAACCCCATGAATCCCTGCTATATACCTGGGGCCAAACTATGGTGGAGGCAAAGAGTCAGACAGGACTGAGCGACTGAACGGAACTGAACTGAACTGAATGAGGATAATGGTGACCTCCCTCAAAAGATCCCGTGCATGTACTGCTACACTCAGTACCTCCAACCCTGCAGCAGGCCACCATTGGCCCACGCCTCCACCAGAGACTCCTGGACACCCACAGGCAAGTCCAGGACAGTCTCCTGTGGGTGATTGCTCCTTTCATCTAGGTCCTGGTGCACAAGGTTCTGTTGTGCCCTACAAGAGTCTATTTCCCCGTCCTGTGTAAGTTCTGGCAGCAATATGGTAGGGTTAATGGTGACCTCCTCCAAGAAGGCTTATGCCATACCCAAGTCTGCTGTACCCAGAGCCTCTGTCCCTGCGGCAGACCACCACTGACCCATACCTCCACAGGAGATGCTCAAACACAGGTCTGTCTCAGATCTGTGCAAGGAGATCCAACCAGTCAATCCTAAAAGTAATCAGTCCTGAATATTCATTAGAAGGACTGATGTTGAAGCTAAAACTCTAATACTTTGGCCACCTGATGCAAAGAGCTGACTCATTTGAAAAGACCCTGATGCTGAGAAAGATTGAAGGTGGGAGGAGAAGGGGATGACAGAGGATGAGATGGTTGGATGGCATCACTGACTCAATGGACATGAGTTTGAGTAAACTCTGGGAGTTGGTGATGGACAGGGAGGCCTGGCATGCTGCAGTCCATGGGGTTGCAAAGAGTTGGACATGACTGAGTGACTGAACTGACTGAACTGATACCACTGTCTCAGCTGTCTTACCTTGGGCAAGTCACTTAACGTCTGTAATATAAATATTATAAGAAAACTTTTCCACAGAACACTGGATTATATAAGCCACTGCCCATGGAAGATCATTGGAATCCTTTATTGCTACTCACAAGTAGGGAATAAACCTAATCTAAACACTGTTACTGAGAGTGAAGTCACCAAGGTGGTGACAAAGAATTCATTCCTGTCTTCTCCCCATGTCATGAGAAGAGCATCTATAAACTATTTATGGGGAAGACACCCACTGAGAGAACCCTGGAACATAGCAGTGAGGGTGACCGCAACCCCTGTATCACAGAGGCCAAGACAGACTACATTTGAAAGGGAAAAGGAGTGATGGCATTCCCCTCCCCTAGGCCAATGCAGCACCATGCAGAGAGCTCTCTCTTGAGCCTATAGTTTCTTCAGTGAGAAAAGAGAGCCCAGGGATTACATCCAGCATGCCCCAGTACTGTAGGTTACTTTGTGGGAGCCCCTACTCTAGTTTTTCCTCATAGAGATTATAGTTGAATCTGTGGGGCTCAACCACTTGAAATATAATTGTGGCAGAGAAGCAAGGAGAGACTTACAACAACCAGTACACGAGTCTTGGCAAACCATGTTCCTACCTGCAGAGATCAAGTAAGTAGTCCCAACCAGTGGCTTTGCTCACCTGGAGAACCAAGTCGGTGGTGTAGTCTGAACAGAGAACTCAGTGGGGGTGCAGCTCTCCTAGGTTTGGGTCCTGAAATAGGGAGTTTTGTCAGCCCTGGAGCTAGGTCTTCCCACACTCAGGCAGGAGAGCTGAGTCATAGCTGCACCCACTGTGGAGTATGGTTCACATCCCCATCTGACAGGAAAGGGTGATGAGAATACCTGGAAACTGTAACACAGCAGCACTCTAGCTGAAAGGAGGATGGGCAGAACTCATTCACCTCAGAGCAAAGCCAGTGGCCCTGCTCTGTGACAACCTAGAGAGGTGGGATGGGGTGGGACGGAGGTTCAAGAGGGAGAGGACATATGTATACCTATGGCTGATGCCTGTTGATGTATGGCAGAAACCAACAGAATATTGTAAAGAAATTATCTTCCAATCAAAAATAAATAAATAAATAATGACTCTTAGCATACACATGCACACAGAAAAAGCCAGTGGCCCTGTTCAGAGAAGGAACTTGTGGCATGAGTTTGCTGGAGTCAATACTGCAGAGAGCCTTAGTAGCCTTGGAGATGCTTCACCCACTGTACCCATGAAAGGAAACTAATTTGTAGTCCCACTTATTACTGAAATCAGCCTTTAGCTGCCTGATCAGGGAACCTAATCAGAGCACACAGGGAGCTCTGATACATGGTCCATCTAGCAACCCTGCATATAGTGGCACTTGAACTGAAAGAACAGTCTGTGACTTTCCCTATCTGCAGACAAAAATCAATGGCCTTGATGACCAGGATATTCAGTCCCCATTCTTGCTTGAGTTGGGTCCCCAAACAGTGACCCAAACAGACCCTGGGTCCTATCCTGCTGATGAGCCAGGGCAGGAAAGATAATTCACAGCCTTACCTACTACCAAGTAACGGCATAAAAAAAGACACATAGGTCATTAGAACTGAATCAAGAGCCCAGAAATAAGCCCAAGCATATACAGTCAAGTAATATTTGAGAGAGGAGCCAAGAATACTCAGTGGAGAAAATATAGTCTCTTCAATAAAGAGTGCCAGGAAAATTGGATATTCACATGTAAAAGAATGAAACTAGACCCCTTTCTCACACCACTAGCAAAAATTAACTCAAAATGGTTTAAAGACTTTAATATGAGACCTGAAACCATGAACACCTAGGAGAAAACAGAAATAAAGCTCCTCAACACAGGTCTTGGCAATGATTTTTTTTGGATACTACACCTAGCACATAAGGAACAAAACGAAAAAATAAGCAAGCTGAATTGCCATACACTAAGCAGCTTTATACAGCAATAAATAAATAAATGAAATAAAAAACCTACTAAATGGAAAAAAAATATTTTCAAACCACATATCTGGTAAGTGGTTAACATCAAAAATATATAAAGAATCATACAACATAGCAAAAAATGCAAGAATCCAAGTAAAAACTGTGCAAAAGACCTGAGTAGATATTTTTCCAAAGAAGATACATCAGTAATCATCAGGTACATGAAAAGATACTCGACGTCACAAGTTACTAAGATAATGCAAATCAAAACCCCAACAAGATTGTTAGACTGACGATCATCAAAAATTCAAGAGATCCTAACAAGTACTGGTGAGGATATGGAGAAAACGTAACCCTTTGCACTTCTGATGGGATTGTAAACTGGTACAGACACTATAAAATAATATGGAGGGATTAGTCTCCAAAAGAGTCAAACACGACTGAGTGACTAAACTGAACTGAACTGAGTTTCCAAAATATATAAGCAGCTCAGTATAGGAAAAACAAACAGCCAAATCAAAAAATTGGCAGAAGACCTAAACAGACATTTCTCCAAAGAAAACATATGGATGGGCAATAAACACATGAAAAGATGCTCAGCATCACTCATTATTAGAGAAATGCAAATCAAAACTATAATAAGTATCACCTCACACCAGCCAGAATGGCCATCATTAAAAAATCTACAAACAATAAGTGCTGGAGAGGATGTGGAGAAAAGAGAACCCTCCTATGATGTTGGTGGGAATATAAATTGTTACAGCCATTATGGAAAATGGTATGGAGATTCCTTAAAAAACTAGGAATAAACCTGCCATATGACCCAGCAATCCTATTACTGGGCAATACTGGGCATATACCCTGAGAAAACCACGATTCTAAGACACATATACCCCAACGTTCATTCCAGCAATATTTACAATAGCCAGGTCATAGAAGCAACCTAGATGTCCATCAACAGATGAACGGATAAAGAAGATGTGGTACACTACCCATTCATAAAGAAGAGTGAATTTCAGTCAATCCTAGTGAGGTGGATGAACCTAGAGCCTGTTATACAGAGTGAAGTATGTCAGAAATAGAAAAACAAATATTGCATATGAATGCATATATATGGAATCTAGAAAAATGGTACTGATGTACCTATTTGCAGGGAAGAAATGGAGATGCAGATGTAGAAAACGGACTTGTGGACACAGTGAGGGAAGGAGAGAATGGGATGAATGAAGAAAATAACATCAACATATATACACTATCATGCATAAAACAGCTGATGAGAAGTTGCTCTGTAACACAGGGAGCCACAGCCTGGTGTTTTGTGATGACCTAAAGGGACGGGATGGGGGAGCAGGAGGGGTTATAGGTATAATTATGGCTAACGTGCACTGTTGTATGGCAGAAACCAATACAACATTGTAAAGCAATTTTCCTCCAATTAAAAAAATAAACTAAAAAACTGTATGGAAGATCCTCAAAAAAATTAAAAATAAAACTATTATATGATTCAGCAATTCCACTTCTGAGAATATAACCCCCCTAAAATGAAGGCACTAACTCAAAAAGATACATACACCACCACATTCATAGCAGCATTATTTATAATAGCCAAGACAAGGAAACAACCTAAGTGTTCACTGATTGATGAATGGATGAAGATGTGATACACACACTCACATACACATACACACAGTAGGATATTATTAACACATCAAAAAAAAAAAAAAGAAATCCTGTCATTTGCAACAGCAAAGATGAACTTTGAGGGCATTATGCTAAGTGAAATATGTCAGACAGAGACAAATAATGTATGATTTCACTTATATGAGGACAAACAAACAAACACATTCCTAAAAGCAGAGATCAGAATTGTAGTTAGCAGAGCTGGAGCATGAAGGGAAGTAAAATTGGAGGAAGGTAGGTGGCGCTAGTGGTAAAGAATCTGCCTGTAAACATCGGAGATATAAGTGAAGCGGGTTTGATTCCTGGGTCAGGAAAATCCTCTGGAGGAGGAAATGTCAACCCACTCCAGTATTCTTGCCTAGAGAATCCCATGGACAGAGGAGCCTCGTGGGCTACAGTACATAAGGTCACAAAGAGTCAGACATAACTGAAGCGACTTAGCAGTAGCTGTCACAAGATAAATATTTCCAGTTATGAGATAAATAACTACAAAGGGTGTAATGTACAACATGACAACTGAATTAACACTGCCATATGATATACATGATACTCTAGTTATTCTTGGGCTTCTCTTGTGGCTCAGGTGGTAAAGAATCCACCTGCAATGTGGGAGACCTGGATTTGATCCCTGGGTTGGGAAGATCCCCTGGAGAAGGGAAAGGCTACCCACTCCAGTATTCTGTCCTGGAGAAACCCATGGACTATATAGTCTGTGAGGTTGCGAAGAGTTGGACACTACTGAGTGACTTTTACTTTCACTTTCATGATCAGTTAAGTCGCTCAGTCATATCTGACTCTTTGCGACCGCATGGACCACAGCACGCCAGGCCTCCCTGTCTATCACCAACTCCCGGAGTCTACCCAAACTCATGCCTATTGAGTCGGTGATGCCATCCAACCATCTCATCCTCTGTCGTCCCCTTCTCCTCCTGCCCTAATCTTTCCCAGCATCAGGGTCCTTTCAAATGAGTCAGCATTTCCCATCATGTGGCCAAAGTATTGGAGTTTCAGCTTTAACATCAGTCCTTCCAATGAACACCCAGGACTAATCTCCTTTAGGATGGACTGGTTGGATCTCCTTGCAGTCCAGGGGACTCTCAAGAGTCTTCTCCAACACCACAGTTCAAAAGCATCAATTCTTCAGCACTCAGCTTTCTTTATAGTCCAACTCTCACATCCATACATGACTACTGGAAAATCCATAGCCTTGACTAGATGGACCTTTCTTGACAAAGTAATATCTCTGCTTTTTAATATGTTGTCTAAGTTGGTGATATCTTTCCTTCCAAAGAGTAAGCGTCTTTTAATTTCATGGCTGCAGTCACCATCTGCAGTGATTTTGGAACCCAACAAAATAAAGTCTGACACTGTTTTGCCATCTATTTTCCCATGAATTGATGGGACCAGATGCCATGATCTTCGTTTTCTGAATGTTGAGCTTTAGGCCAACTTTTTCACTTGCCTCTTTCACGTTCATTGAGAGGCTCCTCAGTTCTTCTTCATTTTCAGCCATAAGGGTTCTGTCATCTCCATATCCGAGGTTACTGATATTTCTCCCAGCAGTCTTGATTCCAGCTTGTGCTTCTTCCAGCCCAGCATTTCTTATGATGTATTTTGCATATAAGTTAAATAAGCAGGGTGACAATATACAGCCATGATGTACTCCTTTTCCTATTTGGAACCAGTCTGTTTTTCCATGTCCAGTTCTAACTGTTGCTTGCTGACCTGCATACAAGTTTCTCAAGAGGCAGGTCAGGTGGTATGGTATTCCCATCTCTTTCAGAATTTTCCACAGTCGATTGTGATCCACACAGTCAAAGGCTTTGGCATAGTCAATAAAGCAGAAATAGATGTTTTTCTGGAACTCTCTTGCTTTTTCGATGATCCAGCAGATGTTGGCAATTTGATCTCTGGTTCCTCTACCTTTTCTAAAATCAACTTGAACATCTGGAAGTTCACAGTTCACGTATTGCTGAAGCCTGGCTTGGAGAATTTTGAGCATTACTTTACTAGCGTGTGAGATGAGTGCAATTGTGTAGTAGTTTGAGCATTCTTTGGCATTGCCTTTCCTTGGGATTGGAATGAAAACTGACCTTTTCCAGTCCTGTGGCCACTGCTGAGTTTTCCAAATGTGCTGGCATATTGAGTGCAGCACTTTCACGGCATCATCTTCCAGGATTTGAAATAGCTCAACTGGAATGCCATCAACTCCACTAGCTTTGTTTGTAGTGATGCTTTCTAAGGCCCACTTGACTTCACATTCCAGGATGTCTGGCTCTAGGTGAGTGATCACACCATCGTGATTATCTGGTTCGTGAAGCTCTTTTTGTACAGTTCTTCTGTGTATTCTTGCCACCTCTTCTTAATATCTTCTGCTTCTGTTAGGTCCATACCATTTCTGTCCTTTATTGTGCCCATCTTTGCATGAAATGTTCCCTTGGTATCTCTAATTTTTTTGAAGAGATCTCTAGTCTTTCCCATTCTGTTGTTTTCCTCTATTCCTTTGCATTGATCGCTGAGGAAGGCTTTCTTATCTCTCCTTGCTATTCTTTGGAACTCTGCATTCAATTGGGAATATCTTTCCTTTTCTCCTTTGCTTTTCACTTTTCTTCTTTTCGCAGCTATTTGTAAGCCCTCCTCAGACAGCCATTTTGCTTTCTTGCATTTCTTTTTCTTGGGGATGGTCTTGATCCCTGTCTTCTATACAATGCCATGAACCTCTGTCCATAGTTCATCAGGCACTCTATCAGATCTATTTCTCACTTCCACTGTATAATCATAAGAGAATTGATTTAGATTGTACCTGAATGGTCTAGTTGTTTTCCCCACTTTCTTCAATTTAAGTCTGAATTGGCAATAAGGAGTTCATGAACTGAGCCACAGTCAGCCCCTGGTCTTGTTTTTACTGACTGTATAGATTTTCTCCATCTTTGGCTGCAAAGAATATAATCAATGTGATTTTAGCATTGGGCATCTGGTGACGGTCATGTGTAGAGTTTTCTCTTGCATTGTTGGAAGAGGGAGTTTGCTATGACCAGTGTGTTCTCTTGGAAAAACTCTATTAGCCTTTGCCCTGCTTCATTCTGTACTCCAAGGCCAAATTTGCCTGTTAATCCAGGTGTTTCTTGACTTCCTACTTATGCATTCCAGTCCCCTATAATGAAAAGGACATCTTTTTTGGATGCGAGTTCTAGAAGGTCTTGTAGGTCTTCATAGAACTTTTCAACTTCAGCTTCTTCAGCATTACTGGTCAGGGCATAGAGTTGAATTACCATGATATTGAATGGTTTCCCTTGGAAACAAACAGAGATCATTCTGTTGTTTTTGAGACTCCATCCAAGTACTGCATTTTGGAGTCTTTTGTTGACTATGATGGCTACTCCATTTCTTCTTTGGGATCCCTGCCCACAGTAGTAGATATAACGATCATGTGAGTTAAATTCACCCATTCCAGTCCATTTTAGTTGCTGATTCCTAGAATGTCAACGTTCACTCTTACCATCTCCTGTTTGACCACTTCCAATTTGCCTTGATTCATGGACCTGACATTCCAGGTTCCTAGGCAATATTGCTCTTACAGCATCAGACCTTGCTTCTATCACCAGTCACATACACAAATGGATGTTGTTTTCGCTTTGGCTCCATCCCTTCATTCTTTCTGGAGTTATTTGTCCTCTGATCTCCAGTAGCATATTGGGCACCTACCGACCTGGAGAGTTCATCTTTCAGTGTCCTATCTTTTTGCCTTTTCATACTGTTCATGGGGTTCTCAAGGCAAGAATACTGAAGTGGTTTGCCATTCCCTTCTCCAGTGGACCACATTCTGTCAGACCTCTCCAGCATGACTAAGAGAGCAAATTCTGAATTCTCGTCAAAAGGCACATTTTTTTTCCCGTTGTGTTTTCTTTTATTGTAGCTATATGAGATGACAAATGCTAACTAAACTTATTGTAGTGATCACTTCTCAATATATATATATATATGTCAAAATATTATGCCATACACCTTAAACTTATGCAGTGATGTACATCGACTATATATTGATAAAACCAGAAAAAAAAAAAAAAAAACACTGTTACTGACTTAGGATAAGCCCTCTCATTTCTAGGTCTCAAATATTCCCCTATATAATGAGGATCTTAAACTATGTGATATTTTAGGGAGCTCCTGCTCCTGATAATCCAGGATTCTAGCCAAACTAATTATTGGAGTTGAAGTCAAATGTGTCTGTGTGCAAATTGAGAGTCTAAAATAGCTTTTATTGTTTACATGAAGAAATGTGCTCTGTGCATTTGGAGTGTGAATAGCAGCAAGGTAGGCATTGCAGGGAGGGGAATTCAGTGCTCCTGATGCCCCAGATTCCTGGTGTCTGCTAGGATCAATTATTACTGCCATACTCATATTTATCCCTTGAGCTATAATCAGATCAGAGCAAAATGTAAGGTATTATCACATTTCTCAATGCAATTATATGCTTTCCGAGATGGATTGGTAATTTATGGCTTTAAATTTTGATTTTTTAAAATTTTCATCTTGGTTGTTTTCTGGGGACAAAATATCTTCCTTGGGGAAAAGTCTGCTTCTAAAGGAGGAGGGATACTGGTGTTTCAACAGAACAAATATGTATTCAATACCTGACATGTCATAGGCATTTGAGCTTCTTCCTTTTCACCTCTTTCTCATCTCTCTATATTCATAGACACTAGCTCAGTGCATGAAACAGAGTAAAAGCCTCAAGAAATGACCATGGGATAAAGGAATGAATAGGGTGGGAACCCTTTCCACAAAATCCTAACCCACCATAATTTGGCAGAGAATGGAAGATTTACAGAGGATTATGAGGCCAAATTATGTAAGTGAATGGGCTGTAAACGACAGTGATAATAACAAGACTAATACTGAGAGCTTCCCAGGCACCAGTCACTATGCCAAATGAGATGGCAGGTCAGGAAAAATTAGAATAGTGAAACTATGGGTAGAGAAGAGGGGGTGACCTAAGAGAGATTTAGAAGCTGAGATTATTAATACATGAAAACTGACTGGATATTGGGCCTCGTGAAGAGGAGGCATCAAAGATGACAACCAGGCATCTGACTTGAGTGACAAGAGGATATGGGTAACATTTCTGGACATGGGAAAGACTGGATGAGCAGGCTTGATTGGAAGATGATGAGTTTAGCACTAGACATATGACGATGTAGGTGTCCATGGAATATGATTGGTGGTGTGTCCTGGAGGCAACTGTATATCAAGGTTCTGGAGCTCCACATTGAGGCCTGGACTCAAGACAGCAATCAGGGATCAAGGCTTTGTCGATGTAGTGAAGGTGGTAATTGAAAGTTTAGGACCTCCTGCAGCCCCCATCTCTGCCCCATTCCCCCAGACATGGGACATGAGAAGAGTAACACATTACCAGCAGAAGCCATCATGGGAGACTGCAAATGGGTAACTAGACAAGTACAGGAAAGACCAGGAAGAAGTGGTGCTGTGCACAGAAGTAGAGGGCATGTTTCTAGAAGGGTGGAGGGGTGGGAATGTTCCAGGCTGTCATCTGCTGCTGCTGATTTCAGAAAGGACAAGAACTAACAAAATCTCTTTTGCATTTATGGACAAAGAAGTCTTTGGTGACATTTGTAACAGCACTTTGTGTGGGGTGATGGGAGAAGTGGACAAATTGCAATGGACTGATAAGTAAGGAAGGAGGGAAGAAAGATAATACATGTAAAGGACATTTTGTTAAAGAAAAGGAGACAGATGGAGCTAGAGGGGATTTGGGGTTGATAAAGGTTATAATAAGTTATTTTTCATGTGGGAAAACTTAAATCAGCTTTTAGGCCAAGGTAAAGGAAACAATGGACAAAGAGAGGAAGAGAAAGGAGAGAAAGAGGTAAGGAGGGAGGACAGGAAGAAAAATGAGATCCAAGGACTGGGGGTGGGTGGCACTGGGCACAGGAATGCTCAGAAGAAGAGGTAAGTATGGCTGTCATTCAGGAACATGGGAGTTTGGGGCTTCAGAATCCCTCCTGAGGTAGGCAGAATAATGGGCCCCCAGAGATATCTACACCCTCTTCAACTAGAACTTGTGGACATATTGTCTTAGATGGTAAAGGGAATTAAGTTTTCTAGTCTGCTGCCCTTCGAATAGGGAGATGACCCTGAATTATCTGGGTGAACCCAATGTAATCACAAGCATCCTTGTAAGTAGAAAAGGGAGGCCAAAGAGAAAACCAGAGATATGGTAGCTTGAGAAGAACTCAGTCCAGCATTGCAGGCTTGGATATGGAGGAAGAGGGCCAGGAGCCAAGGGGTGCAGAAAGACTATAGAAGGTGAAAAAGGCAAGGAAACAGATTCTTCCCTAGAGCCTCAGAAGGAGCATAGCTTGGTGAGACACATTTTGACCTAACATCATAAATGTGTGTTAACTCCTTAAGTTTATGTTCATTTGTTATAGTAGCCATAGGGAACCAATACATCTCCACTCAACCTTTATTTCCTTCCAGGATTCTCAGTTCAGTTCAGTGCAGTTGCTCAGTCATGTCTGACTCTTTGCAACCCCATGGACTGCAGCACGCCAGGCCTCCCTGTCCATCACCAACACCTGCATCCTGCTCAAACTCATGTCCTTTGAGTTGGTGATACCATCCAACCATCTCATCCTCTGTTGTCCCCTTCTCCTCCCGCCTTCAATCTTTCCCAGCATCAGGGTCTTTTCCAATGAGTCAGTTTTTTGCATCAGATGGCCAGAGTATTGGAGTTTCAGCTTTAGCATCAGTCCTTCCAAGGAATATTCAAGACTGATTTCCTTAAGGATGGACTGGTTGGATCTCCTTGTGGTCCAAGGGACTCTCAAGAGTCTTCCCCAAACCACAGTTCAAAAGCATCAATTCTTCAGCGTTCAGCTTTCTTTATAGTCCAACTCTCACATCCATACATGACTACTGGAAAAACCATAGCTTTGACTAGATGGAAGACACTGGGGAATAATCAAAGATCACCAGCTGAATATGAGTGCAGGTTTATTAATTTGGGCAAACATTTAAACTCCCAGAATACAGGCTCCTGTTCAAATTCTATTGGAAAAATCTGACTGAGGGTAACAAGAAATCCATCCCACAAATATTTATTACACACAAAGTACTATACTAGGTGCTAGGAATACAACAGACAAGAAACTAAACAAGGCTAAACATTAGTGGCACACAGGGAGGTCTCTAGTAACATGCAACAGGAATGAGGTAACTGTAGCGCAAGTCTTCAGTCCTTAGTTTTGCTTCTTTGGAAAAGTCCTGTCCTAGTTCAGTGATTTTGCCAGTTGTATTTTTGTCCCCAGAGGTAACCAAACAACACCTTAGGTCAGAATAGGAAAGGACTGGATTGCCTGGGCTTTTCTCCAAGAAGTGCTTAGGGAAGAACATGTGTGGGTAGGGAGAAGCTGTACAAGTTGTAGTTTTGACAAGTGTCAGGGCAAATGAACAAGGGGCCAAAAGCATTTGGAATCTAGGTAAAGGCCATGGATGTGGCTATGGGCCTAGACGGCAGTGATGCTAGGGAGGCAGTGCCACTCTGAGATAAAGTATAGGTATTGACGGTCTGAATATCTGAGGATGGGCCTATTCCCCGGGGATGCTGTAGCCCTGTCCTCGCTTTCCCAACCCCCCACACTATGATGCTATAATGTGTTGTCAGGGCTTGTGACTTGGCTGTCTCCACAGAGCTGTGAACTCTTTGAGGGGAGGTCCTTGCTTCCCAGGTGCATGCATGTGCCAAGCAGAGAAATCACTGTTTCTCTGCTTCTGGGAGGGGTGGGGCAAAGAGACACACAGAGACTACAAGCCACAGTGTAAGAGACAGACAACCCTGAAAGCAAGGCAAGGAGGGAGAAAGGAAGAGGGGAAAGACTCATCCTCTTTACTTTTTTCTCTGTTGCTGCCAGCCCACCAAACCTCCTCCTCCAGTATTCACCTTTTCATTCTCTCCACCCACCTCCTTGAAAGATTGACAACTAAATGAAACTCATTTCAGAGATGACTTCACCAAGCAGTCAGGGAGGGGAATCCCAGCAACGAATGGGGGATGTGGGAGCATGGACAGCTGCATTTAAGGTTCTGTGAGCCTTTGAGCCAGCCCCTGCTCTCTGGCTTCTGGAAAGGATGCTAACTTCTTAGAGACTCAATTAAGGCCTCAGATGCTGACTTTACAAGAGACCCAGAGAGCAAGTAGAGATAAGCCCAGGTGGCAGTGTCTCAGCAAAGAATCCCTGAAATCTTGGTACAGGGAGAACCCTGAGTTTGTTGTGTTTTATCAACCAAGAAAGTGGAACAAACATATCTTTCTTTCCACATCAGAGAAAGGGATTCCCAGGGAAGGGAGAACTGGTTCTGGTTCTTTCCCAGGGCTATGTCATAAGTAGAAGCCTTCATCTGCTGACTTGCCTCATCAGCTGAGTTCCCAGGAAGACATTACATTGAAGCTAATAACTGTTGCATTTGATGATATCTGCTCAATTTATTACAAGTTATTCACATCTGAACATTTTTGATAGTACAGCCTTCCCCAATATAAAGAGAATTTTTTTCACAGAATGAAAAATTGTTTCTTCTAGGGTGTGTAAATCAGCAAATGAGATCAAGCCTACAACATTAATGATTCTTTTATCATCAGCCTCTGTGGATCTCACAAGCAGAAGTTGCACTTTTTTCCTGAGGTTTCAAGTTAAGAAGAGAGTATTCAGAACTAGGGATGTAGTGTGAAATCCAAGAAGAGTGGTGCAGTCTTGTTCAAGAGCTTTGTGGGAACATCTTCACCTTGTAATGATACCCCCGATCACTGATATGTCAGGAATTCGGTGCTCCCTCCCAGGTTGCCCCCTGAAGCCATCTTTCAAGTGGACTTCATCTACTTGTCAGTCATCTGAGGGAATGGTGGAAATTAGAATGGAGAAGAATGTTTGGGAGGCTGGCAGCAGGAAAGCAAAAGATCAAGGAGGACAGGATGATCTGTTCTTCCTTCCCCCCTTTCAAGGCTGTCTATATTTATCTCTTTTCTTTTTTTAATATAAATTTATTTATTTTAATTGGAGGTTAATTACTTTACAATATTGTATTGGTTTTGCCATACATCAACATGAATCCGCCACAGGTATACATGTGTTCTTGTTCCAAAGATGCAACAAGATGAAAACTCAGCTGAGTTTCTCAAATTGTGATTCATTGTCCCGTGTGCCCCTCTTTCTTGACTCTGAGATTAACAGGGGAAAGGATATTCTATATATAGGAAACAACATGTGCAAGGTCCCAGAGGCTTGAGAGAGCAAGTAGCTATTGAGGAACTCTTAGTAGTCAAGTGTGGCTCTAAAGAAGAGTACTGGGGGGTGGGGAGGGCAAAGAACAGAGAATAGGGGCACATGATAGAGATGTGTGTACAGAGATAAGTAGAAATCAATAGTGCAGAGTTGTATAGGCCAGCATGAGAACTTTGAACTTTATCTGAAGATCAGGGGGGGTCCACTGAAGGACATTAAGTAGGAGAATAGCAGGATCAAGTGAGATTTAGTAAGATCTTTTTAGACTGCTGCTGGTAGAAGTGAATGGCGAGGAATAAGACTGGTATCAGGGAGGCCATGTAGAAGGTCATTAAAATAATTCAAGCAATATATCATGTCCTGGACAAAGATAATGAAAACGGGAAGTCCAGTTTTTCTAACACCACAGCCAAAGACAAATTAGGATAAAACTTTATGAAACAGATTTCATAAGATTTGGTTTGTGATTAAATATGGGGATGTGGAAGAGGAAGGGGTATATCTTGATAGGTTTCTAGCTTGGATGTCTAAATGGATGGCTGTGGCATTTGTTAATTATAGTTATGGCTTAGTCTTGAGAATGAAGGCTGTGATAAATTTAGTTTGGGGAAATCCAATTTGAGATATTCAAGAAGTTGGATATTATAGATCTCAGGTTAACAGAAAGACCTGAACCAGAAATGTATATTTGGGAATGATCACATACAGATTATAATTGAATTTAGCAACAAAGAAATCCTTGGTAATTTTAGAAATATCACCTTTAATAAAATTGCAGGTAAGTTTTCAAAGGAGTGGAAAAAAGTACACGGGATCCTATCTGATGAATTTTTAGAAACCATGAATTTTCACTGAAGCCAATCTACCTACTGGTGAGATTCTTCTCTAGCAGTCAGTTTTCATCAGGCTAGGTGAGTGAGGACAATGGAAGAATAGCTTGTATAAACTGGACTTGAGAATGACAGAGAAAAGGAGCTAGAAATGTTGACAAGAGAGCAGGAAGTCAAAGGAACTGAAGTTCTAAAAGAGTGTGAAAATGAAGTATTTTCATAATAGATGAGTAAGTAAGCTATAACAACAGCAGTTGCAGTTAAATTGAATGTTTAAATTTAAGATACCACAGTGGATTAATTGTAAGTATAATCAGTGGAGCAGGCAGCTGGAGTCCAATGAAGGAGGAAGCCATTTCTGGTGAGGAAGACATGGGTGTTGGATGGATCTTCCTAGGGATATTGTAGTTACCCCAAAGAATACCAGATTTCAGAATAGAGAGGAAGAATGTGGGCCTGGAGACATAATCTTCAGTGAAGAGAAGATTAAAGACATCAATGTTGAAGTGAGGAAAATAAGTCAAGCCATTATTACATTTTCTTTTCCTAGCCCTGGGCCTGACACAGAGTAACAGCATGGGTGAACAAATGAATGAACTAATAATCTAAGGGATTCTGAGTCTTAGACAAACATGGGGCCCAGTCAAGGTGATTTTTGTTGCAGACACATGTTTAGGCTCAATAGGGTGAAGACAGAGGCTTCCCTAAATTCCCAAAGTCATCCTAAAAGAAGTAGGTGGAGTCCCTAGAGATTCATTCCACATTAGCCTTGGAACTAGTCACTACTGCTCTGAATCCTACTCAAGAGATTTTTCCACAAGCCTGCCATGGGAACATCGATGAGCCTAAGTCTATGGAGGCTGGACTCTGGAAAAAGATGGTGACATCTACTGTACCACCCTGGACACTTCTACTCTCTATGTGCACACACTATTTGGTCTGGCTAGAGCTCAGGGCTTTGAAGTGTTTGCTCTTTGAGGACCTCTTAGAGAACCCTCTGAGGATGGAGCTGTTCCTCCATAGATCTCGTTACACAAGAATGTGGGGCCTCCTGGTCTGAGCAGACTTTTAACACACCCTAAATCTTTGCTGCCGCATACATGGGCACTCCAAATTTGGAACATAAAGACTTCATTTCCTAGTAGGAGAGCCTTCTATTCACTGACTTCCTATTATTCTGATGTCACTTTGTATAAGGGCTATAGATATAAATAATTGCGACAGAATTTTCAAGAGCAAACATTATTGCTATAAATTGAAAACAAAACAAAAATAATTCTATTAGTGGGTTGAAATGATAATATTAGGCTATGTAATTTTTTTTTTCTCCTATGACAATGGCACCCCACTCCAGTACTCATGCCTGGAAAATCCCATGGATGGAGAAGCCTGGTGGGCTACAGTCCATGGGGTCACTAAGAGTTGGACACGACTGAGCGACTTCACTTTCACTTTTCACTTTCATGCATTGGAGAAGGAAATGGCAATCCACTCCAGTGTTCTTGCCTAGAGAATCCCAGGGACGGGGGACCCTGGTGGGCTGCCATCTATGGGGTCGCACAGAGTCGGATATTCCTGAAGCGACTTAGCAGCAGCAGCAGCATGGTAACTACAGAATGAAAAATAACAAATACAATATTAAAGGTGGACATGAGGACTGGGCAGAGCAAAACTTAGTCATCACTGTGAAAAGCTCACTTCCCACTCTAACAGTCTTTGCCCCCACACAGACTGAAAGCAAATGTCTGAAGTCAGTGTACGTTGCACTGCAATGTGCCTGCAACTACCTTGAGGATCTTGGGAAAATTCAGATTTTGACTCAGAGAGTCTGGGCCAGACCTGAGATGCTGCATTTCCAACAAGTTCCCAAGTGCTGCTGCTGTTGCTGGTTCCTGGCCGCAGCTGGACTAGCAGAGACTGAGCAAGTCTCAGGCCAAACCCTAAATGGGCCAGGCTGGGGCAGTGCCTAGCTCCCGGTGGGAAATGCCCAAGTGGGAGTGCCATTCCTGGATGCAAGGTAAACTATGGTTACAATAATGATCACAGTTGAGGCTCAGAGCAGGGATTCCAGGGCCGATCTGTACCACCTAGCTGTCTTCCCTTGTGGAGTTCTGGAATAGAGAGGTAGGTGCCTGAGTCATGCCAGAGGAGATGGAAACCACAGCTCCATTACTGGTAATATCTGAATGAGAGACCTCGGCTGAGATGAGCAGTCACCCTGGCTGGCTGGCTCCTCATCCCAATTCTGCAGATGGGCCCACCCTGGCTGGTCAGTCCCCTGCCTCCTCCTGAGGGTCAGGCCCCTTTCTGCTGGGCAGAGAGCAGATTACAAAAGCTGGACCGAGTCCTAAATCTGGGATGCCCCCAAAACACAGCCCAGGGAGGAGAGAAGGAATTATTTTCCATGCTTATCTTCCTCCCCCACTGCACACTTTCTCATACCCACACACTAAGTAAGCAGCAAGCTTTCTCAGGGTAGGGATTTAATCTGCATTGTTCAGCATAGTAGTTACTGCTAGAATATTGCCCAATGCCTAGTAAATGCTCAAAAATGCTTGGTGAATGGATGAACTTTCAGACAACTCTATGAAGTAGATATTATTTTATCCTCATCTTTCCAATGAGGAAACAGAGGCACAGAGTGGTCAAACAACATGCACAAATAACCTGCCTTCTTTCAGTCAATGAAACATTAGATCACATTGCCCTTTTCTCATAGGTTTCCAAATGCCACCACCTGGAAATGTCCATTCAATCAATAATGCCCAGCATGCATTTTCCCATCCTCCTTTCTAACAGAACCCTACATTTTGTTTATGAGACTATTCCTTCCACATTGATTATATTGGGCATTGGGTGAACCTGACCCTTTTTAGCATCTGAGAATTGATTGGTTTGAGATAATCCATCCTCTTTGCCCATAATTAGTTCAGAAATGGGAATGAAAAATGAAAAATTGACTAACAGGTTCCAAGAGAGTTTTAGTTCATTCTTTCGGCATAATTTCCACCAGTAATGCTCTCCCCTTTTCTGAAAGCAAGAGAGAAAGCAAGTAACACCATTTGATGGTGTAATCTGTCACATCACCCAAGAGAAATAGCAATAGGATGAAGCCTGTGGAGAAGGCAATGGCACTCCACTCCAGTACTCTTGCCTAGAATATCCCATGGATGAAGGAGCCGGGTAGGCTGCAGTCCATGGGGTCACTAACAGTCGGACACGACTGAGCACTTCCCTTTCACTTTTCACTTTTATGCCTTGGAAAAGGAAATGGCAACCCACTCAAGTGTTCTTGCCTGGAGAATCCCAGGGACAAGGGAGCCTGGTGGGCTTCCATCTATGGGGTCGCACAGAGTCGGACATGACTGAAGCAACTTAGCAGTAGCACCAGCAGCAGAAGCCTATGGACAGTAGAGTGGAAAGAACTTGAGCTCCTGATATTAATAACCTATTGGATCAAGCAAATTGTGGAAGCTAGAATTCAAATGGGAAAAAATTAATGGGAGATTTTAACAGAATTGAATAAACAAAAGCTCTCTGTAGGTGTGAAAGAGACCTCTGAACTCAGGAAGACCTAATGATAAGAGGCAGCTATAGGTGAGAGTGGAAGAAAATCCATAAAGAGAATATTTAAAGTGAGTAAGAGTCTGGTTCCAAATAGGAAAAGGAGTACATCAAGGCTGTATATTGTCACCCTGCTTATTTAACTTCTATGCAGAGTACATCATGAGAAACACTGGGCTGGAAGAAGCACAAGCTGGAATCAAGACTGCCAGGAGAAATATCAATAACCTCAGATATGCAGATGACACCACCCTTATGGAAGAAAGTGAAGCAGAACTAAAGAGCCTCTTGATGAAAGTGAAAGAGGAGAGTGAAAAAGTTGGCTTAAAGCTCAACATTCAGAAAACGAAGATCATGGCATCTGGTCCCATCACTTCATGGCAGATAGATGGGGAGACAGTGGAAACAGTGTCAGACTTTATATTTTGGGTCTCCAAAATCACTGCAGATGGTGACTGCAGCCATGAAATTAAAAGATGCTTACTCCTTGGAAGAAAAGCTATGACCAACCTAGATAGCATATTGAAAAACAGAGACATTACTTTGCCAACAAAGGTCCGTCTAGTCAAGGCTACGGTTTTTCCAGTGGTCATGTATGGATGTGAGATTTGGACTGTGAAGAGAGCTGAGCGCCGAAGAATTGATGCTTTTGAACTGTGGTGTTGGAGAAGACTCTTGAGAGTCCCTTGGACTTCAAGGAGATCCAACCAGTCCATTCTAAAGGAGATCAGCCCTGGGTTTTCTTTGGAAGGAATGGTGCTAAAGCTGAAATTCCAGTACTTTGGCCACCTCATGCAAAGAGTTGACTCATTGAAAAAGACTCTGATGCTGGGGGGGATTGGGGGCAGGAGGAGAAGGGAACGACAGAGGATAAGATGGCTGGATGGCATCACTGACTCAAGGCACATGAGTCTGATTGAACTCCGGGAGATGGTGATGGACAGAGAGGCCTGGCGTGCTGCGATTCATGGGGTCGCAAAGAGTCGGATACGACTGAGCAACTGAACTGAACTGAACTGAAGAGTCTGGGAACAGCTTTCATTGATAATTTTTCAAAGCAACTGATTGTGTTATTTTCTTCAGTTAAAGTGTGAGTCTGTTCTGGAAGAGTTCCACAGGTATGTTCAAAGTGTTCAAGCGACACTGTTGTTGTTCAGTCGCTCAGTCATGTCCAACTGTTTGGAAACCCACGTACTGCAGCATGCCAGTCTTACTTGTCTTTCAACATCTCCTAGAGCTTGCTCAAACTCATGTCCATTGAGTCCAATGCCATCTAACCATCTCATTCTCTGTCGTCCCCTTCTCATCCTGCCTTCAATGTTTCCCAGCATCAGGGTCTTTTCTAATGAGTCAGCTCTTTGCATCAGGTGGCCAAAGTTTTGGAGTCTCAGCTTCAGCATGAGTCCTTCCAATGAATATTCCTAAAGGACTGATTTCCTTTAGGATTGATTGGTGCTTCCCTGGTGGCTCACTGGTTAAGAATCTGCTAGGTTCAATACAGGATACAGAATGCTTGGGGCTGGTGCACTGGGATGACCCAGAGAGATGATATGGGGAGGGTTGTGGGAGTGGGGTTCAGGGTTGGGAACTCATGTACACCTGTGGTGGATTCATGTCAATGTATGGCAAAACCAATACACTATTGTAAAGTAAAAAAAATAAAATTTAAATTTAAAAAAGAAGAAGAAGAAGAAACAAAAAAAAGAATCAGCCTACAATGCAGGAGACCTGGGTTTGATCCCTGGGTTGAGAAGGTCCCCTGGAGAAGGGAAAGGCTACCACTCCAGCATTCTGGCCTGGAGATTTTATTCCACGGATAGTCCGTGGGGTCGCAAAGAGTTGGAAATGACTGAGCGACTTTCACACACACACACACACACACACACACACACACACACACACACAGTATTGATTGGTTTGGTCTCCTTGCAGTCCAAGGGACTCTTAAGAGTCTGCTCCAATACCACAGTTCAGAAGCATCAATTTTGCGATGCTCAGCCTTCTTTATGGCCCAACTCTCACATCCATACATAACTACTGGAAAACCATAGCTTTGACTATATGGACCTTTGTTGGCAAAGTAATGCCTCTGCTTTTTAATATGCTTTCTTGGCTTGCCATTGTTTTTCTTCCAAGAAGCAAGGGTCTTTTAGAGCTCCCTTAATGCTTTTTCCCAGAATCCTGAGTCAATGCACAGGAAATAGGAAATTTTACTTAAGATCTGTTAATACACACATCTATTAATTTTGATTAGTCAGTGTATATTGTAATCACTTGGATAGCTTTAAATACTGACAATAAACACGGATTATCTTTGGAAGAGTATTAACTGGGAGGGGCAAGGAGTTTTTCTGGAGTGCTAGAAATGGCCTCTATCAGGGGTCAGAAATGCTCATTCATTTACATATTATCCTTCATTGCTTTTGTACTACAAGAGTTCAGTAGTTGCAACAGACAGTGATTGGACCATAAAGTTAAAACCATTTGGCCCTTTACCGAAAAAGTTTTCCAACCTTTGGTCTATGTCTTTATCTGACTCACAATGTGTTGTATATATATGTATATGACTCAGGTAAGGGTCTATTGAGCAGTACACTTACAATTTTTGTACTATACTGTGTGTAAATCAAATCCCTAAAAAAGAAATAAAAAGAGAAAAATTCAAGTGCTGGGGCACTGATACCAAAATCTTGGTTCCCTGTGCACTAATGCCAAACAGCAATATGGAGACAGAGTTATGGAGAAGAAGGAAAGAGAGGGTTTGTAACCTTGCCAGGCAAAGGGGGAACACAGTAGGCTAGTGCCTCAAGAACTGTGTCCCCCTTCCTGGTAAGTAAGAAAAGGTTATATAGTCAGGCAGGAGTAAGTGATAAGGATCAAGGCAGTAATAGTCATTTTTCCTTCTGCAAATTTTCAAAAGGGCAAGGATTTTTACAAGATTAGGGCCTGGGCAGGGTCTTAGGTAATCTGTTTTCCTAATGTTGATGAGTGTCTCTGGTCTCTTTAATCTTGCCTCAAGTAGTTTGTAGCTGCTCCTCCCTTGATTAGCAATTGTTCTGCCCTTTGGAACTCAGGAAGGTCATGGGGATTGGAATCCTGCCTATAAGAAGTGAGGGACACAAAGGCCTCCATACTCACAGGGCCCTGCTTGGCATCAATACGGCTTCTAGATAGTCTTATTTAATTGGTATATGGTATCAGGGTTTTTTTAAAGCTCCCAAGGCAACTCTGTTGAGCAAACAAGATTGAGAATATGGTTATATCCTTGTTTATATGAACAGATAAATAAAAATCACCAAATACGTAAAGATGAGCAACTTCACCTTTCAACCACATAAATGAAAGACACCAAGTGCACACACTAGAGATCTCTTCAAGAAAATTAGAGATACCAAGGGAACATTTCAGGCAAAGCTAGGCACAAAAAAGGACAAAAATGGTATGGACCTAACAGAAGCAGAAGAGATTAAGAAGAGGTGGCAAGATACACAGAACTGTACAAAAAAGAACTTCATGACCCAGATAACCACAATGGTGTGATCACTCACCTAGAGCCAGACATCCTGGCTTGTGAAGTCAAGTGGGCCTTAGGAAGCATCACTACAAACAAAGCTAGTGGAGGTGATGGAATTCCCATTGAGCTATTTCAAATCCTAAAAGATGATGCTGTGAAAGTGCTGCACTCAGTATGCCAGCAAATTTGGAAAACTCAGCAGTGGCCACAGGACTGGAAAAGGTCAGTTTTCATTTCAATCCCAAAGAAAGGCAATACCAAAAACTGTTCAAACTACCACACAATTGCACTCATTTCACATGCTAGCAAAGTAATGCTCAAAATTCTCCAAACCAGGATTCAACAGTATGTGAACTGTAAACTTCCAGATGTTCAAGCTGGTTTTAGAAAAGGCAGAGGAACCAGAGATCAAATTGCCAACATCCACTGGATCATCAGAAAAGCAAGAGAGTTCCAGAAAAAACATCTACTTCTGCTTTATTGACTATGTTAAAGCCTTCAACTCTGTAGATCACCACAAACTGTGGAAAATTCTTAAAGAGATGAGAATACCAGACCACCTATTCTGACTCCTGAGAAATCTGTATGCAGGTCAAGAAGCAAGAGTTTGAACTGGACATGGAACAACAGATTGGTTCCAAATCGGAAAAAGAATACGTCACGGCTGTATATTGTCACCCTGCTTATTTAACTTATATGCAGAATACATCATATGAAATACTGGGCTAGATGAAGCACAGGCTGGAGTTAAGATTGATGGGAGAAATATTAATAACCTAGATACGCAGATGACATCACCCTTATGGCAGAAAGTGAAGAAGAACTAAAGAGCATCTTGATTAAAGTGAAAGAGGAGAGTGAAAATTTGGCTTAAAACTCAACATTCAGAAAACTAAGATCATGGCATCCAGTCCTATCACTCCATGGCAAATAGATGGGGAAACAGTGGAAACAGTGGCTGACTTTATTTTCTTGGGCTCCAAAATCACTGCAGATGGTGACTGCAGCCATGAACTTAAAAGGCGCTTTCTCCTTTCTCCTTGGAAGAAAAGCTATGACTAACCTAGACAACATATTAAAAATCAGAGGCATTACTTTGCTGACAAAGGGCCATCTAGTCAAAGCTATGATTCTTCCAGTAGTCATGTATGGATGTGAGAGTTGGACCATAAAGAAAGCTGAGTGCCAAAGAGTTGATGTTTTTGAACTGTGGTGTTGAAGACTCTTGAGAGTCCCTTGGACTGCAAGAAAATCCAACCAGTCCATCCGAAACGAGATCAGTCCTGGGTGTTCATTGGAAAGATTGATGTTGAAGCTGAAACTCCAATACTTTTTTTGGCCACTTCATGTGAAGAGCTGACAAACCATCTCATCCTCTGTCATCCTCTTCTCCTCCTGCCTCCAATCTTTTCCAGAATCAGGGTCTTTTCCAATGAGTCGGCTCTTTTCATCAGGTGGCCAAACTATCAGGGCTTCAGCTTCAGCATCAGTCCCTCTAATGAATATTCAGGGTTCATTGCCTTTAAGATTGACTGGTTGGATCTCCTTGCAGTCCAAGGGACTCTCAAGAGTCTTCTCCAACATCACAGTTCAAAAGCAGCAATGCTTTGGTGCTCAGCTTTCTTTATGGTCCAGCTCTCACATCCATACATGATTACTGGAAAAACCACAGCTGTGACTAGTAGCAAACTACTTTGTTGGCAAAGTAATGTCTCTGCTTTTTAATATGCTGTCTAAGCTTGTCATAGCTTTTCTTCCAAGCAACAAGAGTCTTTTAATTTTGGCTGCAGTCATGAATGATTAAATAGCAGAAAGATAATACATGTGTCATAAAATTGTAAATTGGAAGATTAATTGACAACATCCTCCTCAGATTGGGTGCAAAAGAAAAGGATAGGAAGATTATTGGAGAGAAGTTAGGAGACTTAGAGGACAGATCTAAAAGAGTAAAGTGAAAGTTTCTCAGTCGTATCCGACTCTTTGTGACCCCATGGACTGTATAGTCCATGGGATTCTCCAGGCCAGAATACTGGATGGGGTAGCCTTTCCCTTCTTCAGGGCATCTTCCCAACCCAGGGATCGAACTCAGGTCTTATGAATTGCAGGCAGATTCTATACCAGCTGAGCCACAGAAGTCTATATAATAGGAGTCCCAGAAGTAAGTAACACAGAGAATGAAATAATAGTGAAACAAATAATAGTGAACTAAAATGTCTCTATATTAGTGAATAGTGAAGAACTTGAGTCTTAAGATTGAAAATGTTCACCTAATTAGTGCTGATCTGAGGGAAATAGATCTGTTTGAGAAGGGAACTGGGAAAGGTATAGTTAACAAAATTGGCATGTTATATTGGTAGTTCATGAGAGAAACAGGTGAGCTATAATGTGTCCTTATTCCAGTGACCAAGACAAGTTGGGAACACAATTGGAGTTCAACTTGAGTGTCCAAGCAAAACTTAATTATACAGGTATGATTACCAGGTATCCCAGTTTTAGGCTCCTATATGTAAATTATATTGCAGTAAGAAGAGCTGTGTATAATAACCAGTAATTGGGGAAGGAATCATGATCTATCTAGCTTCTACTTAAAGGAAGGCCAGGGGAAGAGGTTTGGAGGGAACTGTGCAGTGGACAGAGGATAAGACCACATGGATATATTCTTGGACTAATAAAAGGATTTACTGAGCCTGTCTGGGCCTCTAAAGAAAATAGCTCATGTTTCTGCACAATTAGGGCTTGCTGAGCAAATCTTACTGAAACTTGGGACCTGGGATAAAAGGGCAAGCCTGGGAAGGTAATTTACAACTATATAGTAAGAGGACTCCAGACAGATTTATGACTAGAAGTATGTGCGCATTTCATTCCTTGATTGTAAAGCTGGAGACAATGGTCTTTATCTTTCCCCTGGAAAGATTTATTTACATTCCAAAAGGTTTGAGTAAGACCACCAGATCCTTCCGAAGGAGCAAAGATTTTCCTCCTTCCTTTCAACAGGGACAGCCACTCCCTTTCTAAATAAATGCCCAGAATCACTTCTTCCACATTTCTTTTCGGCAATAAAAATTTTGTTTGTGTAGGTTGACATCCAATCACATCTTGTTGTACAAAATATGAGAAATTCGGGCATGGGGAACTACAGAATTGTTATTTTCTTGAAAGGAAATAATGATTAATCTATGCTGCTCCAGAAATCTCATATGTGGTTTCAGGATAATATTAATAAATAGGAATATTTAAAACAGCCTGCAAACTCTGGACCTTTTTTAAATCTCTCATTAACGTGGTTAGAGTAGGTATAAGTAGATCAAATGTTTGTGCATCCATATTATGTCATGTTTTCTATCAGCTGATTTACTACACAGGAGGAAACCCCAGAGATAGAATATGGGAGATATCATGCTGCTCATACTGTCTATGGATTGCCTTGGATAAAAAAAACAAACAAACAAACAAGAAGCCAAAACAAAAACACCCAAAACTCTGGCACCTTGCTGCCTTGATTGCTTAACATGTTCCTAACTGCCATTAAGGAGAATCATGCTTAACCAGAGTCAGAATGGATAGAATAGCCAACCTGAAGAGCAAAGGACAGCCAAAAAGGTAAGGAGTATTAAAAAAAGACAAAAAAAAAAAAAATTACATTAGTCAGACTAGGCTCTGTTATGCTGTGGGAGTAAACTATCTCAAATCACAGAGCTCAACTCAACAAAGGTTTATTTCCTTTTCAACTCTGTGTCCACTGCAGGTCAACAAAGGGATCCTGTTTATTATCATCAGGAACCCAGGCTGACTTCATCACAATACCTACTTCCATGAGCACAAAACAGGGTAAAAGAATGTGGGAAATTGCACATTGACAATTTAAACTTGTCTTTGGGCAAAACATATAATTTTGCTTCATATTTCTCAGGCAAAGCAAATCACAATGGCCTTATCTAACTGTAAGGGCTGGGAGTGATC
This sequence comes from Capricornis sumatraensis, assembly GCF_032405125.1. Taxonomy (NCBI): domain Eukaryota; kingdom Metazoa; phylum Chordata; class Mammalia; order Artiodactyla; family Bovidae; genus Capricornis; species Capricornis sumatraensis. The sequence goes on along the minus strand of NC_091092.1, from coordinate 59,086,023 downwards.
CTACTGTGTGCTTGAGAAGAGAATGGAAACATTGGGTAGATGGCACTAATCACCATCCCAGCCTTCCTTTCTTGTCACTGAATATTTTGTCTACTTTTTTTTTCCTTCATGCAGAAAACATTTACCCCCTCCTCCTGGGAGGAATCAAGAAGACTCATTCAATCACTTTTTCACTCCCCAAATCTAGGACCTCTAAATGGTGTTTGGAAGTTTCTTTATCTATTCTGGAAGTGTCACCTCTTAGTCCAGAAGATTAGGAACTAAAAATAAAAAGTAATTTGCCCCCTCATATCCAGTATTGGCTTCCCAGGTCACTCAGTGGTAAAGAATCTGCCTGCCAATGCGGGAGACATGGGTTCGACCCCTGGGTCAGGAAGATCCCCTGGAGAAAGTCATGTCAACCCATTCCAGTATTCTTGCCTAGACAATGCCACAGACATGGCGGGCTACAGTCCACAGGGTCACAAAGAGTTGGACACAACTGAACGACTCACGCATGCATACAATATTCCCAGAAAGACAATCACAAAAACAATCCCTTCTAGAAAGATCAGGAATCACAACAATACCACTGCTTAAATTCTAGAATTTAGCAATGCCTGAATTCTACTAGACATAGGAAGAAGGAGTGCTCCACCCAGGGAGTGAGATTGTTCCTTGGTAAGCCTTGATTCTGCTCCCTGGGAAGGGGTATGCCTGGTCAGTTTTTCACTATGGACCTTGATTTTGCCCTCAGAGGGTGTCTTTCTTTTGTCATCCTCCTTAACCACATCTGGATTGAGTATCAGAAAATATTTACTCCTTGGGGGCTGAAAAACTCATAGCCTGCTTCCTCTTTATAGTAGATTTGGAGCCCAAGGGTCATTTTAAGTTTTAAACAGTCACAGTAATTTTGCTCAGGCTTCTTAGCTATTTAGTTTGACTCAGCTCCAAATGTCAATAACCATACCCACAATTCATTATTAAACACATTTTGCATATATACTATATTTGCTTTCTCAGGCTCATGTTTCTTGCAACTTAACTGTGAGTATCTTGAGCTTATCAGACTTTTATGGGAGAACTGGACTGTAAGTTTATTTTCCCTCAACTATTCTTTTCAAAAGAAAATATTTACTATGGCAACAGTTCTAATTTGTCTGTCCTTTGAAACACCGCAGTCCATTCAGATATTTTTACAGTGGTCAAATGACCATCCCCTTGATTTAGTCCCATTATAAGGACTGCAAGGAGATCCAACCAGTCCATCCTAAAGGAAATCAGTCCTGGGTGTTCACTGGAAGGACTGATGCTGAAGCTGAAGCTCCAATACTTTGGCCACCTGATGCGAAGAACTGACTCATTTGAAAAGACCCTGATGCTGGGAAAGATTGAAGGCAGGAGGAGAAGGGGATGACAGAGGATGAGATGGTTGGATGGTATCACTGACTCAATGAAGATGAGTTTGGATAAACTCCAGAAGTTGGTGATAGACAGGGAGACCTGGCGTGCTGCAGTCCATGGGGTCACAAAGAGCCGGACATGACTGAGTGACTGAACTGAACTGAACTGAAAGTGGTTTTAAGAAGCCATTGTCAACAAAAAACCTCCTTGCCTTTATATTTTACTCAGTGAGGCTAAGAAGCAATTGTCTCTTCCAATTTTACAAATCCTCACACTTCTGGACTCTATATTTCCTTTTATCACTGCCTGCAAGCCAGCCAATTCTTTTCTGATTTCAGAACTTTTTTAATAACTTGTCAAATGTGGACAAGAGTGACTAACACATAGTGCCAACATTCTCTATTCCAATCTCTTCTCCTAGAGCTAAACATTCATTAGTTAAATTATCTGCCTTACAAATTAATGCAGGCAAAAGTTTCAGTAAATATTTCACCACTACAAAACATGGATCACCATTCTTCCAACCCTTGATAACAGTTTATTTGGTATCCATCATCTGGTAACTCAACCAATGCTATTAATATTATATTATTATTATTAATTTTATGGTTTTTTTGTTATGGCAATAACCTCCTCTTTCAGTCTGGATAGGCTAGTTTATGCTCTAATAATAAACAATCTAAAATATCAGTGGCTTGAAACAACAACACATTTCTTTTTCGTACTGCCTATTCTATGTTGGGCAGCAGGAGGGCTTTGCTCATTGTAGTTACTCAGAGACTAGACTTACAGAAGCTTTAGATCAATGTGGGTTTCCACATTCACTATTACAGAGGAAAGAAAATGTTACAAATTATGTACTGTTATTAAAGCTTTCATGGAAGTAATATGTCATGTCTTTTCAAATCTTACTAGCTAATACATGTCACAAAGCCACAAGTAACTTTTAGGGGTGTGGGAAGTACAACGTGCCTGGAAGAAGAACTGGAAATATTTGGAAAACAGCACTAATGACTTATCACAAGAAATCTAGACACATCCCAGATCGTTTTTCAAATTCTGTAGATAAAGAGAAGCACTGTAATTTTCTACAGAGAAAGAAGTTACCTATAAAAAATGTGAACCTGACTTATATCAGACCTCTAATTAGCAATGCAGGATGTTTAAATTATCAACAAACTATGATAGCAAAATAAAGACCTTCTCAGCCACACAAAGAGTCAGGAAACTAACAAAACATGCCATACCACTGAAATAATTACTCTGAGCCAAACTCTGGCAAAAGGAAAACAGAATCCAAGCAAAAAGAAAGCAACTATAAGAAACAGTGGTGAACAAAAAGTAAAACTTTCAGTTTATAGTAAATAGCTCTTGATAATAAGGCTAAAAAATTAACACAATTGTAAATGTAATGGCCTATAAAATAGCACTGACGTACTATTGAAAACAATGATTTGAAATAAAAATTCAGTTGAATAGTGTGGTAGGGGCAGAAAATAAACAAAAGCTTACTAAAAGTCTTGTTTGGGAGAGAAGCTAAATTTTGATTAATATTCTTTGTCGACAGGAGGTTGAAAGTTTAAAACGTATTTGCTAGAAGTTTGAAAGTAACAACTTGCAGAATGAAAAAAAAAATCAGAGCTTATAAAACAGTTAATTATGGTAGAGCAGAGAAATACAATGCTATCAGTCTAGCAAAAGTGAGAGAATAAGAAAATGGAGAAAGAAATCACAAGGAAATCAAGATAAAAATAAAAATTAAAGCCTTGTATCCAAAACTACATCATGGGAGTTCCACTTCTACTGGCAATGGGAAGAGCTCCATGGATGCACTCCCAGTGAAATCTGTCTTCATTATTTTTTAAACAATCATATAAAATATCAAGCTCATTTTAGAAAAGGCAGAGGAACCAGAGATCAAATTGCCAACATCTGCTGGATCATCGAAAAAGCAAGAGAGTTCCAGAAAAAAACATCTATTTCTGCTTTATTAACTATGCCAAAGCCTTTGACTGTGTGGATCACAAGAAACTGTGGAAAACTCTGAAAGAGATGGGAATACCAGACCACCTGACCTGCCTCTTGAGAAACCTATATGCAGGTCAGGAAGCAACAGTTAGAACTGGACACGGAACAACAGACTGGTTCCAAATAGGAAAAGGAGTACGGCAAGGCTGTATATTGTCACCCTGCTTATTTAACTTCTTTGCAGAGTACATTATGAGAAACACTGGGCTGGAAGAAGCACAAGCTGGAATCAAGATTGCTGGGAGAAATATCAATAACCTCAGATATGGAGATGACACCACCCTTATGGCAGAAAGTGAAGAGGAACTAAAAATCCTCTTGATGAAAGTGAAAGAGGAGAGTGAAAAAGTTAGCTCAACATTCAGAGAATTAAGATCATGGCATCCGGTCCCATCACTTCATGGGAAATAGATGGAAACAGTGGAAACAGTGTCAGACTTTATTTTGGGGTGGCTCCAAAATCACTGCAGATGGTGATTGCAGCTATGAAATTAAAAGACGCTTACTCCTTGGAAGGAAAGTTATGACCAACCTAGATAGCATATTAAAAAGCAGAGATATTCCTTTGCCAACAAAGGTCCATCTAGTCCAGGCTATGATTTTTCCAGTGGTCATGTATGGATGTGAGAGTTGGATTGTGAAGAAAGCTGAGTGCCAAAGAATTGATGCTTTTGAACTGTGGTGTTGGAGAAGACTCTTGAGAGTCCCTTGGACTGCAAGGAAATCCAACCAGTCCATCGTAAAGGAGGTCAGTCCTGGGTTCATTGGAAGGACTGATGCTTAAGCTGAAACTCCAGTACTCTGGCCACCTCATGCGAAGATTTGACTCATTGGAAAAGACCCTGATGCTGGGAGGGATTGGGGGCAGGAGGAGAAAGGGACAACAGAGGATGAGATGGCTGATGGCATCACCGACTCAATGCACATGAGTTTGGGTGAACTCTGGGAGTTAGTGATGGACAGGGAGGCCTGGTGTGCTGTGATTCACAGGGTCGAAAAGAGTCGGACACGACTGAGCGGCTGAACTGAACTGAAGTGATAAAATATCTGGAAATTGTCCTAAGGGAATATGCAAATTAAAAAGGACTTATTCAAAAAAGTTTACTGACAGTTGGTAAAAACAGTGAGAGTCTATGGTATTTGAACCATGACCCAATTACTTCCTCCTCCATCCCAGCACAGTGTTAAAAAACTCCACCGCAGGTGGATACAGCCAAGAACATAGAATTCCTTCTGTCTCCAGCTCCCAGTCAAGAGCTTTGGGTATCTTCCTGGGAAGTATAGGAATCAGCATTTTTCATCCCATCCCAAGCTACTTGTTCCAAAGACTAAGTTTCAGGAGAGTAAGGCTGAGAAGTGGAAAATCCCTTCTTTCACCTAACCACCCACTTGTGGGACAGAGTCCCTTCCTTAGGAACAGTGCACTGAGAATACTGGAACCCTGCTTTTCCTCACCCTGGCAGAATTAACATGCCAGGAGTAGCAAGCCATAAAAGACTTGAGGCAACTGACCACTTCCCCTCCATCCCAAGCATCCCACTACTAAAGCAGGGGTATTATTTAGAAAAAAATTCCACTCACCCTGCTTCCAGCTCCAGAGCCATGGCTCAGAGATTTTGACCAGGAAGACAATCCATAAAAGCAGAGATCTCTGAAAACTACCTAAAGGAACTGACTTCATTTTGATATGGACCGGGGTTCTTGGCCTTCTCCAATCAATATAAATTGACTAGAGGCCAGACAAGAAATTCAAGCAAGGCTTTACTGGGGCTCCAGCTGAAGCAGGGGGAGCAAAAACAAGTAACAGATTCCCTTGCTTGCTCACTGAAGCAGAGCAAGCTCGTTCCTTATATGTGGTGAGGGTAGGGGTATGTCCAGGGGTCAGACTGGAGGGCTGACATTTGGTAACAGTGAGAGTCTATGGTATTTGAACCATGACCCACTTCCTTCCTCTTCCATCCCAGCACAGTGTTAAAGAAACTCCACTCTAGGTGGATACAGGGGTGGTTTAGGTGGTTTGCCCTCCCCTTTCTGGTATTGAGTGCAGGGGCATGTGTAGTACCCTGCTTTTGCTCCTGACACTCTGTTTTTGCTTCAGGCTATTCAGAAATGGCAGTCGGGTTTTTGGTGAGTTTTTTTTGTCTTTTTATATCTTGTGGTCCAGAATTTTCCCCAACTGTGCATGGACACAGTTGTTTTAATTCCCATAAATTTCTTTGTATTTTGCAGCTTGAGGAGAGGTATATCCAGGTGTAAGCTTTGTAGAAAGCTGAGCAGCAACACAGGAAAGGGTCCCAGGTCTCAGGCCTGTCTCAATAATATTATAGAAGCCTTTTTCCTGTCCCTTCCCTCTACATCAACATGTCTCCTTTATAACAACAGTAGATTATAGCTGAAAGAACTTCAAGACAAGAATCTATTTAAGATGCAGTTCCTAGGGAAACCCAAGAACAACAGAAGAGGAAAAGAAAGGGTGTAGATGAATTTTAAACCCCTGACACCAAAAGGTCCAATACTAGCCAGACTAACATAAAACCTCACACTATAAAGGCCAATTTACTTCAGTTCCTATTATCTAATATAACATGTCTGGATTTTCAACAACAACAACAACAAAAAATTACATGGCATGCTAAAGGGCAAGAAAAAATACAGTCTGAAGAGACAAAGCAAGCCTCAGAAGGAGACTCCGATATGACAAAGATGTTGAAAGTATCAGACAAGGAATTTAAAATAATTATGACTTATATGTCAAGGGCTATAATTGAAATAGGAGACAATATTCAAGACAGATGGGTAAGCAGATGTAAGCTGTGATATGGGAACTCTACGAAAGAGTTAAAAGGAAATGCTAGAAAAAACATAAACTAAGAAGGCTTTTGGTGAACTCATCAGCAAACTAGACATAGCTGAGGAAAGAATCAGCAAGTTTAAAAATGTCAACAGAAATTCCCTAAATTGAAATTTTATTGAAATTCTAAATGAAAAAATTAAAATGGGAAAAAAAAGAGTGAAAACACAAAATGAAACAGAATATCTAAGAACTGTGGGACAATTTCAGAAGGTGTAATATTTAAGTAACTGGAATATCAGAAGAAGGAGAAGAAATAGAATTTAATTTGTAAATTAAACAATATACATCCATATATCTCTGGGTCAGGGAATAAGCTCCAATATAAATGTTTTAATATTTTAAATAAGATACAAATGGTAATAATAAAAAATTGTGGAATATAGAAAAAACAGTGCTTAGGGATAAATGTATACCACTAACTGTATTAGAAAAATAAGTTCTAAAATCAAAACCTAAGATTACAACTTAAGTCTAGAGAAAGAAGAGCAAATTAAATTGAAGGCAAGCAGAAGAAAAGAAATAAGAATTTCTGCAAAAATCAATGAAATTAAAAACAGGAAAACAATGTAGAAAATCAGTGAATCCAAAAGAAGTCATTTGAAAAGATCAACAAATTGATAATCTTCTAGCAAGGCTACAAAACAAAAATTAGATGACATAGATGACTAATATAAGGAAATGAAGGAGTATTATGATAGCTCTATGTCCACAAATTTAATACATTAGATAAAATTATCTTCAGTGACATAATCTATAAAAATTCACACAAGGATAAAAAGGTAATCTAAATAAATCTATATCTACTAAGTAAACTAAATCAGTAATTAATATTACTCAAAAGAGAAATCACTAGGCCCAGATGGTTTCACTGGCGAATTCTACCAAACATCTAAAGAAGAATTAACAACAATCCTCCAAAGGGTCTTCCAAAAAATAAAGCAGAAGGAATACTCCTAACTTATTCTGTGAGACCATTACCCTAACACCAAAACCAGTAACAGATATTACAAGAAAGGGAAACTACAGACCCTTAACTCTCATGAACATAGATCTAATGATCTTCAATAAAATATAAGCAAATCAAATTCAACATGTATAAAAATAACTATACACCATGACCAAGTGAGATTTATTCCAGGTATACAAGTCTGGCTTAACATTAAAAGACCAATTAATGAAATTTATGACATCAACAAGCAAAAGAAAAAATATATTATCATATCAATTGAGATACAAATAAAGCATTTGATAAAATCCAACACAGATGCGTGACAAAAAAGTCTCAGTAAACTAGGAATAGAAGGAAATTTCCTCAATGCTTGCCACCTATGATCAGGAAAAAGGCAAGGATGTCTCCTCTGAGGCCTCCTATTCAACACTGTACTGGAAGTTCAAGCTAGTAAAATAAGAAAAGAATAAGACGTATAACTGGGGAAGGAAAATTTTTATCTCCCTTTGTTCACTGAAGAAATATTTGTCTACATACAATAAAAAGAACAAGGGCTCTTTGGAGAAATGACTGATTCTAGAAATAAGGCAGTAAATATACAAAATGAGCCTGGAGTATCTTGTAGTGTCAGTAAATTCTGAAGAACATGTTAAGGGACACCACAAATGTTGCATTCAACAAAAGCCATACTGTTGAAAAGTAAACAAAACACAAATTCTGTGGTTTTTTTTTTCCCCAAAAAAAATTTAATTGCAAGGAAAAAGAGGTAACAGAGGAAGAAATCACAGATTTTAAAAAAGACTTGAGACATAAAGAACAATTGTGGTGATTAGATCCTCTTTGGACACAGATTCAAAGAAACTAATTTTTTTTAAAAGTATGTCTACCATGAAAACATGAAAAATACCTGGCATTTGAAGATTACTTATTTAAATTTTTTTGAAAAGAGTTAGATTTACATTTCATAAGAGAATCTATATTTTAGGAAGACATGAAATATTTGACATGTACATGAACTTGGGCAAACTTTAGGAGATGGTGAGGGACAGGGAAGCCAGGCATGCTGCAGTCCATGGGGTTGCAAACAGTTGGACACGACTGGGTGACTGAACAACATGAAATATTTAGAAATAAAATAGTATGATGTTTTGAATATGCTTCAAATTATTCCAGTAGCAAGAAATGGGAGAAGGTGAAGGTATAACTGGAACCAGATTGTGTTGAAGTGTGTTGATGCTGAGTGTCAGGTATATTGGGTTCATTATATTATAAAACAAAGAGAAATGGATTCTTTTTATTGTGTGTATGTTTGATAATTTCTGTAATAAAAATATTATAAATATGCCATTAAATTTGAAATCGTAATTGAAATTGACCATGTAAAAGGTTAATCAAACAATACAAACTGAAACTGTATTCAAAACTCAAGCCACCATCACATGTTCCAAAACAAGGCAGTTTTGGAAGCCAGTTTTACCAAATAGTAAGGGAGAAACAAATTATCACCTTATGTAAGCTCCAAAACATACAAAAACAGTCAATTATTCAACTCATTTTGCCAGGTTATTGCTCCTCAATTCAAAAACCAGATGAGAACATCCCATGAAAAGAACACTTTAAGCCATGCTCACTCACAGAGCAGCAAATATTCTAAATAATTTAATAGCATATTCAACATAGCAGTGAATTAAATGAACAAATGGGCTGTGTCTGAGGAATAAAAATATGATTTACATTAGAAAATACTTTCAATTATAATTCCCTGTACAAATTAGAGGAGGAAAAAAACACTTGATCACATCAATGGGTGTATTAAAAAGCCTTTGAAAGAAATTAAACACAAGTTTATGATTAAAAAAGAGTAAGTTAACATTAGAATAGAATTTCAATTTCCTAAAGTCTATTGCAAATACACTTATATGTAAAATATTAGAATTTCCATTAAAGCCAGGGCCAGACAACACAAAAATGCATATTCTCTCCTCTACTGTTCAAAATTGCACTGGGACACATAGAGCAGTGAATATTGAAATAAATAAGAAGTATGAATATTGAAAAAAGATAATATTTGGTGACAATATTATTATCTGTAAAACATGTGGAGTATTTGAATAATTGAGAGATTTCAGGAAAATATATATGGAAAATCATTATAGCAAAATCAAGAACCTTGCCATCTAAAAGCAATAATTAGAACATGAAATAGGAAACAGCTCATTCACAATGGCAAGAAAGTCAAGAAAATTACCTAAAAAGAATCCTAAAAGACATTCTGATAGATTCAGCTCAAAGTCCCAAATAAATAAAGCAGTAAAACATATTCATTAATAAGGAACAGCATTATTACAAAGATATGAATTCTCCTTAAATTATTTATAGGTTTAGTGCCTTACCTATAAATGCCAAGATGACCATCAGGTTCAGACCACTGACTTCCACTCCCTAAATCAACTCTCAATAACTATAGAAAGGAAGTGGGGGTGGGGGAATCAACAACAAAAGCTAAACAAGAAAACACTGAGAAATCCCTAGGGAAGACTGATGACTGTGGGGAGCTGGTTCTTGTGTTTGGCGAGGTGGGGGCAGTGGGGAAGTTGCGGAAGGGCTGTAGGCCACAGAGATGCAGATGGCAGGATGGGTAAGGAGAAGAAGATCTTAAATTTCTGACCTATTTCATTGCACAAACCAGAGGCAGGCCCTCTAACCACAGATACCAGTAGCTCTGGGATGGTAACAGGACAGCTGGAAAGATGAGATGACTGAGGTTGTAGGACCCCAAAGCCTGTGCTAATGACCACCTGAAACCATTTTAGTTTTGTTACAATCAAAAACAAAACAGAGACTAGCCTTGAAAAACTCCCTGAGCAGACAAAACCAATATAGTCATACAAACAAAGCTTAATTTAGGTTTTATTGCAAGACTAACTTGATCTGGTTCATTTCTTGCTTATGCCTCTGGAAATCATCAGCAAAACTTCAGTTGTTTCCCCAAATTGATATGAGGTAATCACTAACCAATTCCCTATCATTTAAGAAATTCAAATATTATAACCAACCACTGTGAAGAATAGTCATGCCTTCCTACAATATAAGCAGCTGTATAACGATATACCCCTGAGCCTCATTCCATGTTTGGTTTGAATGCTGTGTTCACAAACTGTCTTTTTGGCACGGGCAGAATAAACTATGACTAATTATTACTTTAGCGATTCATTGTTTCTACTCCTGTCATTTCTGAACTTTTGACAAGAGACTGAGGACTGGCCTTTCCAAAATAATTTTTAACAGAAGATAAAGAATGGACTGGAGATATTATAGAACAGGAGCTATTAAAGTGATCCACACACAATAAGTATAGGTATTCTTTCATGAAATTTTACATGTATTCTAAACATACACTTGGTAGAGATGTATAATATGTTTTTTGAATATACTAGGAATGAGAGTTAAGAAAATGAAAATCAGTGCTCTGAACTATGAAATGTTAGATAATTTCAAATGAGCAGGACCTCCCCAACTGCTGCTGCTCAGCCTCTTCTGTGCAGAAAAATGAATCTTTTAGAACAAAATGTTTCTGAAGTCTGGCTGGCTGGTCAAGAGACTCAATTGAAAAGGTTGCTTTTTCTCTGACTCTCCCCCATGCTCATGGGCACTGCAGCTCCCTATCTAGAAACTAGTTCGTGTTGCAGAATCATTCTCTGCAAGGGACGCAGCTGGACAAATGCTTGGAGCTGACAGTGAGGAGCCTCTCCCAGCGAGGATTTCATCAAGGACCCAGAACCTCAGAAGTGAGGACTGAACCAGGGGCATCCTCTCAGAAGGTCCAGATTATCCAGCTCTACTCCTGATAACAGCTGTGGGAGTTCCCTGGCAGAGCTGTCAGACTGTGAGCCTTCCTCAATCTTCCCTGGGGGTCTTCAGAGAGGTGAGAGCCTTGGCTGGAAGGGGACAGGCTCAGGTCACAAGAGGGAAGAGTCTCAGGCCCTGTCACAAGTCAAGGTGAGGATATTGAAGGAGCAATGAAGGAATCTCCCAGACTGGAAGAGAGGGGTCCCAGCTTTACCCTGTCCCTGCAGTCAGCCCCCATAGGTGCCAAGTCAGAGAGATGTGGAAGCCTCTGACTTCCTTCTGGGGAAGTAGAAAATGAACGTCTCAGGGGAGTGAGGCTTGGATAGAGGGATATGTCTTCAGATCAGCAAAGAAAGGAGTTCCAGAACCTGCCAGGAGTCAAGACAAGGACCCTGAGGAAGGACTGGAGGCACCTTGAACCTCCGAACAGAGGTCAGCTCCACCCTGCCCCTGCTATCAGTGTAGGGAGGCCCCAACAAGCTGTAGCCTGATACAGTGGCCTCTGTCTTCTGCTGGGTAAAATGGTCTAAAGGAGGGAAAAACATCGAGCTGGCAGGCCTGGACTCAGGTAAGCAGAGGAGAGGACCCAAGAACTGTCAGTATTCAAGGTGAGGACCCTGAGGGAGGACTGATGGGACAGTAGACTCCAAAACAGAGGGGATCCCCCAACATATCCGGTGCTGTCAGCCCAGGCATCTGACTGGATTTAGTATTACATCATTTTGCCTTGGGATACTGAAATAGGGTTCGTTTGGTCTTGGGTGTGCATCCTTCAGTCAGCAGATGGAGGAGTCCCAGGCCTTGACAGACAGGAAGATATGTAAGGACCTGAAGGAAGACCCTGAGGGACCTTGGGGTGGGATGACCATATGCATCATCCATTTCTGACATCCAGGTCTCAGAAAGACTGGGGACCTGGTATAAGGGCTGGGGGCTCAGCAGGGCAGAAAAGAGAATCCCATGTCCTGCTGGGAGTCAAGGTAAGGACCCTAAGCAAGGACTGAGGGGACTCTGGACCCCAAACAGAGGGGACCCCCCCAAATTCCTGGCCCTGGGAGGCCCCTGGTTGGGGGATAGGCACCTTGGCAGCAAGTCCTGACTTTCACATCCGAATCTCAGAGACTGAGGCCTCAGATGGGCAGAGGGGAGAATCTTAGGTTCTGCTGAGAGTCAAGCTGAAGCCCCTGAGGGAGGACTGAGGGGACCCTGGACCCCAGACAGAGGAGACCTTATAGAAGCCCATTCCTGTTGTCGGCCCTGGGCAGCCCTGGAGTAGGATGAGCCCAATAGACATGGTCTGACTTCCTGACATCCGGGTCTCAGACTAAGGACCTGGTACAGGGGGCGGGCTTTCTGACATCCGGGTCTCAGACTAAGGACCTGGTACAGGGGGCGGGCTTTCTGACATCCGGGTCTCAGACTAAGGACCTGGTACAGGGGGCGGGCTTTCTGACATCCGGGTCTCAGACTAAGGACCTGGTACAGGGGGCGGGCTTTCTGACATCCGGGTCTCAGATTAAGGACCTGGTACAGGGGGCGGGCTTCCTGACATCCGGGTCTCAGACTGGGGACCTGGTACAGGGGGCGGGCTTCCTGACATCCGGGCCTCGGAGAGACTGGGGAACTGGTATAAAAGGCGGGGCTTCATTTGGGTCGAGGAGAGAATCCCGGGTGCTGCCTGGAGACAAGGTAAGGTCCTGAGGGAGGACTAAGGGGACCCCGAGGGAGGATTGAAGGAAGCCCACAGATCCCCGCCCCGGTAGTTGGCTCTGGGAGACCCTGGGGTGAGAAGAGCACACTAGGCCTGTCCTGACTTCCTGACATCCGGGCCTCGGAGAGACTGGGGAACTGGTATAAAAGGCGGGGCTTCATTTGGGTCGAGGAGAGAATCCCGGGTGCTGCCTGGAGACAAGGTAAGGTCCTGAGGGAGGACTAAGGGGACCCCGAGGGAGGATTGAAGGAAGCCCACAGATCCCCGCCCCGGTAGTTGGCTCTGGGAGACCCTGGGGTGAGAAGAGCACACTAGGCCTGTCCTGACTTCCTGACATGCGGGTCTCAGAGAGACTGGGGACCTGGTGTGAGGAGCCAGGTCTCAGGTAGGGAGAGGACAGAACCCCGGTCCTACCAGGAGTCAAGGTGAAGACCCCAGATTCCTGCCCCTGCTGTCAGCCCTGGGAGGACTCTAGGTGGGGTAGACCACTGAGGGAGGACTAAAGGGAGCTGGACCCCTGAACAGAGGGGACCCTGTAGTCCCCAGACAGGATGGCCACATGCAGCATTTCCTGACATCTGGGTCTCAGAGAGACGGGGGACTTTGTGAAAGCTGTGGGGGTCTCAAAATGGCAGACAGGACAATCCCCAGTCCTGCCTGGAGTCTAGGTTCCATGTGAGGAATGACTGAGGTGGTTATACCGCAATAGGGAGGCAGGGATCCTGTCCCTTGTGGGGGCTATTGGAGGCCCTAGAGCGGGGTGAGCAGGGTGAGCATTTTCTTGACCTCTGGCTTAGGGTCTCGGGAGGTGAGGTGTTTGGGCAGAGTGTGGAGGCTTCAAATCTACAGAGGGTGAACTCCCTGGACTCCGAGGGAGGACTGAGCAGACTCCCTCCCCTGTGGGCAATGCTGGGAGGGCAGGCGGGAGGTGAGGAGGAGTTGAACCGAGCATCTTCCCAGCCTAGGACCTGAGGGAAGCCCTGGGCAGGTGCGGCCACATGTGGGGCCCCTTAGCGCTTTCTGTTCAGACTCGGGTCTTGTTCTGAGTTTCCCTGCAGGTCCCCAAAGGGGAAGGTCTAGGCCGTGTCAGAGGAAAAGTGGGCACTACAAGGGAACCCTGATGGGACCTCCCACTGCACAACTGGGGAGACCTCACAGAGTCCACCCTTCGAACCATCACAGAAGGCCGGCCCAGGGCTGTGCCACAGTCTACCCTCGAGGTGTCCCCTCCATTTCTGTCACAGGAGCTCCAGGAACCAGGAGGTGAAGGTGGAGGTCTGAGGCCGGTGTCCTGAGGTCAGAGAGCAGAGGAGGTCCAGGCAGAACCAGGAGTCAAGGTAAGGAGAGTGCCCTGAGTGTGCACCAGAGGCCCCCTATCCCAGAACAGAGGGGAACCCACAAGGCTCAAGTCCCCCCACCATGTGAACCCTGGAACCTCGGGATGGGCTGACTGCATCCTGGGGAGCCCCTGCCCTTCCTTCTTTGGGTAGCCAGCAGACAGGCCACCCAGGAGGAGTGCCCCTGTTCCGTCCAAGAGCACCGCTCGAGAGGAGACTTGTAAGTGGCTTGTGTCAGACCACCCAGGGTTTGTTTCTCAGCTGAGGCTGCTCTCATCCTCTCTCTCCCCCAGGCCCGTGGTCCCCCATCTGTTACCTCTGCCCACACTCCTGTCTGTTGCCGGAAACCAGTCATCATGTCTCATGCTTCAAAGCGAAGGCGCTGCGTGCTTGAGGAAGGCAGTGAGACCCAAAGTGTTCTTGCAGTTGTGGAAGAGGATACGTCCTCATCCTCCACCTGCTCCTCCTCATTTCCTTCCTCCTCTTCCTCTTCCTCTTCCTCTTCCTCTTCTTCTTTCTATCCTCTGATCTTGAGCTCCCCAGAGGAGGAGCTTAATGTTATTCCTGGGCCCCCGGGTCCTTCCCAGGATCCTTCCCAGGGTCTTTCCCAGGATCCTTCCCAGGGTCCTTCACAGAACCCTCCGAGTTCCTTTCTCTCTCCCACTGCTGTTGCTTCTCCAATGAGCCAATCCGAGGATGGCTCCAGCAGCCAAAAAGAGGAGAGTCTGAGCACCTCTCAGGCTCTGCCAAATGCTGAGTCCCTGCCCAGAAATGCGATTAATGACAAGGTGGCTGATCTGGTAGAGTTTCTGCTCCTCAAGTATCGCACTAAGGAGCTGACCACAAAGGCGGAAATGCTGAATGTCGTCATCAAAGATTACCAGGATCACTTCCCTGAGATCTTCAGAGAAGCCTCGGAGTGCCTGCAGCTGGCGTTTGGCGTGGATGTGAAGGAAGTGGACCCCAGCGACGACTCCTATGCCCTGGTCACTAGCCTGGGCCTCACCTGCGATGGGATGATGAGCGATGGGGAGACCATGCCCAAGAACGGTATTCTGATAGTTATCCTGAGCATGATCTTTTTGGAGGGTGACTGTGTCTCTGAGGAGAAGGTGTGGGAAGTACTGAATGTGATGGGGGTATATGATGGGACAGATCACTTTATCTATGGGGAGCCCAGGGAGCTTATTACCAGAGTGTTGGTGCAGGAGCAGTACTTCGAGTACCGACAGGTGCCCAACAGTGATCCTGCCCGCTATGAGTTTCTGTGGGGTCCCCGGGCCCACGCGGAGATCTGCAAGATGACTCTCCTGGAGTTTTTGGCTAAGATCAGTGGAAGTGACCCTAGAGCCTTCCCTCTGTGGTATGAGGAGGCGTTGAGACAGCAGGAAGAGAGAGCCCAATCTGGAATTACCACCACGGATGATACTAGTGCCATGGCCAGTGAAAGTTCTAGTGCCCCATCTAGCAGCTTCTGCCCTGAGTGAAGTCCAAGGCAGATTCTTCACTCTGTGCTTTAAGAGGGCAGTCAATGATCTAACTAGTAGAGGGACAGACTGGGGGCAAGGGAATCGTAGTAAATAGCATCTTTGTGTTTCTCTTCCACTGAGGTGACTTTGAACTTGATCTTCTTTTATTTTTTGGCATCTTAAAATGCTGTTACTCAACTAGAAATTCTGTTATTCTCAAAATCTAGGTTTATGCATGACATTGGCACATTTAGCTTTTTTTTTCAGTTTAGGATACAGAATTTTGCTATTTTAAGACAAACTGGGAAACCTTTCATTTTATTTGTACTCTGTAATAAGACAGCATTAGGATAAGAATTTCCTTGAAAATGTGAAAGAACTTAGTAGAACAGAGGAAAAAACTAAGTGGTTTACTTTTTAATTCTCACTTTTAGTCTATTCTGTCACATTAAGATATGTACTTGGATTTTTTTAGCTTATTCAAGGATGTAGAAGAAATAAAAGAGTAATAAATGAAATCTCTGCTCACTGGTTCATTTATTCCAAAAACCTTCATGGAGCCTCTGCTCTGTGGAAGGCCCTGTGTTAGCAGTGGGGACACTGGGAAAAGCAGGGCACCCCTACACCTAGAGCGATGGTCCAGGAGCCACAGTCACACGAGGAAGGTGGAAAGATGTCCCCTAGTCCCACTGAACAAGGAAACATAGGGCAGGGTGGTGGGACTCCAGGAGGAGCCCTCAAATGTCGGTGCCTGAGCCAGGGCGATTTGGGGCTTTGGGAAGCTGGGGTTTCTTCTATGGGAGGTGATGGAAATGAACCTGGGTGGGGGCAGCCCTCAGACCTGCAGACGGTGTGTCTTGCTGCTGCTGCTGCGGCTGCTGCTAAGTCGCTTCAGTCATGTCCGACTCTGTGCGACCCCATAGACAGCAGCCTACCAGGCTCCCCCATTCCTGGGATTTTCCAGGCAAGAACACTGGAGTGGGTTGCCATTTCCTTCTCCAATGCATGAAAGTGAAACGTGAAAGTGAAGTTGCTCAGTCATTTCTTACTCTTAGAGACCCCATGGACTGCAGCCTACCAGGCTCCTCCATCCATGGGATTTTCCAGGCAAGAGTACTGGAGTGGGTTGCCATTGCCTTCTCTGTGTGTCTTAGGAATGAGAGAAAAACGTGGATAACAAAACTGCTCTTGGCATTTGCTTTTGGATCATGGATAAACCATAGAGAAATCACTTCCTGGGGCAAGTAAAGAAGTTGTCCTGTACTCTTGTCCCAGTTCAGCTGAACACAAGACCTAGGTGTTTTATAAGTATCGTCTGCAAGGGTTTCCTAAGAAATAAGGATGGATATCTTTTGAATGATGCTGGGAAGTCACTGTCCAGGCACCCATTTCACTGACCTAGGAAAACCAGAGATGACATTATTAGAAGACATTATAATTAGATTACCTTTAATGTAATTTGGCCAATTCTGAGCAATATATAGCTTGGGTGGGGAGGAATTAATGAAAATACTGGATCGGATGAAAATGCAGCTGGGAGGGAGGGACTAAATTGGCCTTTGGCTCAAATTCTAGTAGCTTTGAGTTGCATCCAGCTGGGGAAGACTCCCCTCCACCTAAATTTAATAATATATCCTCTAAGAAGAAAATTTACTGATTTTTATTTGGAAAGCCCCTGTAGCTCAAGTGGTAAAGAATCTGCCTGCAACATAGGAGAGTCGGGTTCAATCCCTGGGTCAGGAAGATCCTCTGGAGAAGGGAATGGCAGTCCACTCCAGTATTCTTGCCTGGAGAATCCCATGGACAGAGGAGCCTGGCAGACTACAGTCTGTTGGATCGCAAAGAGTCGGACACAACTGAGTGACTAACACTACTACCACTATTTACAAAGCCAGCAGTATGGTTGACTGATTGTGGTATTATGTGTCCTATTGAGATTTCTCTAAGGTATACTGGATAATAGCAACAACTTCTAGAGTACAGGGTAGAAGAGCCTGGTGTCAAATTAATGATAGAAACACAGAAGTACCCGTTATCTGCCAGTGATTATGTTCCAAGACCGCCTGTAGGTATCTGACACCATGGAGAGTACTGAACACTATAATGTTACATTTTTTCCTATACTAATGGGTAGGTAGCATATATAGTGTGGATATGTTGAACAAAAGGATGATTCATGTTCAGGGCAGTACAGAGTGGGATGGTGTGATTTAAAACTTAATGAATTGTATATTTCTGAAATTGTCTATTTAATATTTTAAGACCCTGGTTGATCTCAGGTAGCTGAAACTGCAGAAAGCAAAACTGTGGATAACAGACAGTTACTGTAACTGTTAATCATTAAAGACTGAGCCAGACACTGTGCAAGGTGCTTTACATTGCCTACATTACCTACATCTCAGCCACTCTACAAGACAGGTCTCATCAAGCCCACTTGCTTCACAGATGAAAAACCTGAGGCTCTAGGGCTTGGTAATCTACCATGGTTACATGGTTAATAAGTGACAGGGCAGGCACT
Organism: Capricornis sumatraensis; assembly: GCF_032405125.1. Classification (NCBI taxonomy): domain Eukaryota; kingdom Metazoa; phylum Chordata; class Mammalia; order Artiodactyla; family Bovidae; genus Capricornis; species Capricornis sumatraensis. The sequence goes on along the minus strand of NC_091092.1, from coordinate 59,067,925 downwards.
AGATCTCTAGTCTAAATTCATTGGGAACCTATGCTTTTCCTACTCAACCCCAGCCTGATACCAACCTTCTGACTCTAAACCATTTCTTTTCTCAGGACTCCATAAAGTCTCTAAGGTGACCAAAAGGAGGACCCCCATGCCCAAGACACTGAAAGCAGGCTTAAAGAAGGAAGGTGACAAAGTGAAGCAGACAGGGTCTGGGTATTGTTTGTGGGCATTATTAACATAGAGTCCTCCTGCCTGTCAGGGTCCCCTGAGAGCTGAGCTGCCAGAAGTCTGGCTAGTCCCAGCACCTTGCCACATGACAACAACCATCCCCTGGTCTTCCCCTATGTACCCTCCAGTCCAACTCTGGAACCTGACCAGCTTACCAGCTCATAACTGCTGCCTCTTCTGAAATCTGTGCCCACTCCAAATGGAACAGCCTAAATCTCTTGCCCTCCCTCTGACATAAAGCATTTCAACTCCCTGCAGAAGTCCCCAGACTGTCTCAACCCACTGCCCACTTACGGTGCTCTTGTGTTTACATTGGATGGTGATGTTAGACATTGGCCATTACCTCTCCCCCGCTCCACAGGTATCCTCAACAAACTCTTTGCTTTCTAAATGAGTTTATGCGTAGAGTCTAACTTGGCACATAATCTACCAGTTCTTTGGATAAAACCCTGAAGTTAAGAGTTTTTGAAACCAGCTCGATGCTCTGTGGTGACCTAGATGGGTGTGATTGTAGGGAGGGCAGTGAGAGAGAGATCAATGAGGGAAGGGATATATGTATACATACAGCTGATTTACTTTGTTGTACAGCAGAAACTAACACAACATTGTAAAGCAACTATAGCCCAATTAAAAAAAAATCCTGTAATAAAACCATAAAGGAAAAGGATATGAAATATATAGGTAGATAGATATCTGAATCAGTTCACTGTATACCAAAACCTAACACAACATGGTCAATTGACTATACTTCAATAAAAAAGGAAATTCTCCAAGAAGTGAAGGTTGTTGTCATAGCAATTTATAATAATTGCTTTGTGTTCAGTATCTACTATGTAACAGTGTATGAGAGAGACCACACTGTCTTATCCATATTTTGTCTTCCTTTCCTTCACAATATATTACTACAATGTATTTACTACAATACATTGTATTGTAGAGGCAGCATACAATACATTGTATTGTAGTAAATGAAGTACTACATTGTAGTTGTATTGCTACAAGTACAATCCACTTGTAGTTAGGAATGATCACATCACTACCCATTGTCCCTGAAATATGAGTAGAAGCATCATCACATCCAGACATTTGAGAGCCAGCATGGCATTTCCGTGCTTTCTATTTCATTCGACAGCAAACCTGGCATCTCCCTGTTGAGATGTTGGAACTATTGTCTCGAAGTATTGTGGATCCTTGGGTCACCTGAGAGCAGAGGTCTCCTGCCCAGTGCATCAGAAGTTATATGAACAAAAATAAACTTTTCTTATGTTAAGCCATTTAAATTACAGCTTTTGTTTGTTGCATCAGCTTGCAGTTACTTCAACTGACAAATGCATAGGTAAGTGTATTTAAATACTTTAATTACAAAGGTATTATTAGTGCATATAGTGCACTTACTCTTATTGCAAAAAACTTGTAAAAATAGATAATTGCCCCATTTGTAAACTCCCTCCAAATTTCAGCCCCTTATCCAGAGGTAACCACATTTAACATATTAATGTGATTTTTTGGTTAAAGTGGAAATGGTATAAATATTTTACATTTTCATAAATATTGCTGGAATTTTATTCTAAAGTGCTCTACCATTCATACTCTCAAAAACTATTGTATGTGAATATCCTTCACTCTCAAAAATATTTTATCATTCTTTTAAACTTTGGTCAAAATTATGGATAAAATATTGTCTCAATGTTGTTTTAATTTGGGTCTCCCCCATTTTCTAATTTGGAGTAGGAAATGGCAACCCACTCCAGTATTCTTACCTGGAAAATCCCATGGACAGAGGAGCCTGGCGGGCTACAGTCCATGGGGTCACAAAGAATCGGACATGGCTGAGCACGCACACATTTTCTAATTAGGTTAAACAAAGCATTTATTTAATTCCCATCCATGTAAACCTGGATTGATGCAGTGATGTCCAAAGTGACAGGATTCCTCTGAGCATGATTTTAATGAAATGCCAACATGGAGAGCCTCCTGGTCCTCTTCTCAGTGAGGAGCAAGGATTCAGTCAGGAGCTAGGGAAGGAGACCAGAGGGGGCGCCCCAAGCCTGCGAGGGGCATTGAGAGCATCCTGGGGACAGCTGTTGCCAGAGTACACAAGAGAGACAAGAGCAAAGCCAAGTCCAGAGAGCCCCAGGCAGGCTGACTGTCAGGACTCTGAATCTAGAGTTCAGTGTAAGGGGCACAGGACCCCAAAGGAGAGAAATTGGGGAGAGCAAAGGGTCCAGAACAAGGAATGTGAATAGGCTGGGAAAATCTCTAGACCCTCCTCCCCAGCTGGAAGTTGTAGGGTGGTCTGAATAGTCAGGTCTATTGTATGGCTGGACCAGGGGCATGCCAGACAGCCCACTCTGCCCTTAGAGTCCCCCATCTCTGTCAGAAGAGTACACCTGGTTCTGTGCCTCATTCAGGGGAGCTTCATCTCTTGACTACACATGTGGTCCAGTGCAGCCTTGCCAGTGTTTCAGGGCTGGGCTGGGAGCGGTCATGATGCCAGCTGGAGGCTGGGGCCTTTCCCCCTGGGTATAAAGCAACCCTCCTTTGAGGTCGGGGCCATCTGAATGAGCTGGGTTGGTGACTAGGGGCAGACAGCTGAAACAGGCCAGGAGTACCCATGAGCCAGGAGAGGGAGTGTGTAGCTGCCCGAAGGGTGGAATTGGAACAGGAAAGCCCTGGGAAGTGGTTTCTGAAAGAGTTTCTTATTCAGTAAGAAGAGAAGAAAAATATGAGTCCGGAGTTCACAGCAGACCCTCCAGTCTCATTGTGTTCACATTTAAGTAATGAGGGCAATTTAAGTGCCTGGTGTATATGGGCTCATCTGGTCAGTGTGCTAGGACCTCTGGTACAAAAAAGAAAACAATCAGCATACCCACTGGATCTCAAAAGAGTCAAATACAAAACCCCAACAGTATTCTTCCATTTTTCCCCTGTCAGCCTTTTGCCTAATCTTGGCATACAGTTACTCCAAGGAGATCCAACCGGTCCATTCTGAAGATCACCCCTGGGATTTCTTTGGAGGGAATGATGCTGAAGCTGAAACTCCAATACTTTGGCCACCTCATGCGAAGAGTTGACTCATTGGAAAAGACTCTGATGCTGGGAGGGATTGGGGGCAGGAAGAGAAGGGGACGACAGAGGATGAGATGGCTGGATGGCATCACTGACTCAATGGACTGAGTGAACTCCAGGAGTTGGTGATGGACAGGGAGGCCTGGCGTGCTGCGATTGATGGGGTCACAAAGAGTCAGACACGACTGAGTGACTGAACTGAACTGATGTTATAAACTCCACCATACATTGTTATTATCTTTACTTTATATAGTCAATTATCTCTTAAAGACATTGACACAAATAAGGAAATCCTCATGTTCACACATAGAGCTCCAATTCCAGTGCTCTTCATTCATTTGTTTAGATTCACATTTCTATCTGGCATCATTTTCTGTCAGCCTGGAGGAATTTAGCATTTCTTTAAAGCATTCTTTAATATTTATTTTAGTGCATGTCTCTTGGTTATTAATTCTTAAAGGTTTTGTATTTCAGAAAAAAATCTTCATTTAACCTTTATTTTTGCAATATATATTTCACTGACTATAGAATCCTAGGTTGACAATTTAGTTTTTCAGGACTTTAAAACAGGGCTCCACTCATCTCTCGCTTTCATTGTTTTTGACAAGAAACTCACTCTTATCCTTATCTTTCCTCCCCTGTAGTAAAGTACCTTCCCCCAACCCCCCACCACCTCAGGTGCTTTTAAGATTTTCTCTTCATCGCTGATTTTAAGTAATTTGAATATTGTGGGCCTTGGGATAGTTTTTTTAAATTTCGTATTTCTTGGCATTCTTTATGGTTTTTGAATCTGTGGGTTTATAGTTTTGTTTATTTTCATCAATTAATTTTTATTAGGGTAGAATTGCTTTACAACATTGTATTAGTTTCTGCTGTACAGTAAAATGCATCAGCTATACACATACATCTATCACTTCTCTTTTGGATTTCCTTCCCATTTAGGTCACCACAGAGCATTGAGTAGAGCTCCCTGAGCTCTACAGTAGGTTCTCATTAGTTATCTATTTTATACATGGTGGTGGTGGTTTAGTCACTGAGTCATGTCCAACTCTTTTGCGACCCCATGGACTGTAGCCCACCAGGCTCCTCTGGCCGTGGGATTTTCCAGGCAAGGATACTGGAGTGGGTTGCCATTTCCTCCTCCAGGGGATCTTCCTGACCCAGGTATGGGACCTGCATCTCCTGCATTGGCAGGTGGGTTCTTTACTGAGTGAGCCCCCAAAGAATAGTGTGTACATGTCAATCCCAACCTCCTAATTCATCCCATCCACCTTATAGTTCTTATCCAATTTGGAGATTCCTCATTCAAATGCTTTTTTCAATCCTCTCTTCTTCCTTCCCTTTGGGGTTTCCAAATATATGTACATAGGTCACTTGAAATTGTCTCACAACTTGCCAATACTCTATTCATTGTTTCCAGTGTTATTTTCTCAGTGTGTGTTTTTTCTAGAAAGTTTTATAGCTATATCCTCAAGTTCACTGATCATTTCTTCATACATGTCAAATCTGCCATTAGTCAAAACCAGTGTATCTTTTCAATTCAGGCATTGTGGCCTTCATATCTCAAAGTTTATTTAGGCTCTTTTTTTATGTCTTTCATGTCCCTTTTTAGCATGTTTAACCTTTCCTCTTTTGCATGTACAAAACACAGTTATATATAATGCTGCTTTAATGTCCTTGACTACTATCATCTGTCTCATTTCTAGGTCAGTTTTAATTTATTTTTCTCCTCATTTATGATCCTACTTTCCTGCTTCTTTGAATGGCTAGCAATTTTGATTGGATGTCAGAAATTGTGAATTGTACTTTGTTAAATGTTGGGTATTTTTGTGTTTCTATAGATAAATATTCTTAAGCTTTTTGAAGGAACACAATTAAGTTACTTGAAAATAAGTCACTGGTATTTTTGAGTCATGCTTTTAAACTCTGTTAAGTGAGTTAAAAGCAGTGGTTAGATTATGGCTAATAATTCCTCTTTTCTCAGGCAAAACCACTCTCTATATTTTAACTGAGCCCCATGAACTATGTGATTTTCTACTCTGATTAGTGGGAACCAGAATAACCCCCAGACCTGTATGATCTCTGGAAATTGCTGTCTGTGGAGTGCTCTCCCCTCTGAGATTTTGTTCTGCAAGTTCTTGCCACCAAGCATCTCCTAGACCCTCAGTTCTATCTCTCCAACTCAAGAAGATGCCCAGCCTCCTCCGTTATACACTGTGGCCTACAATCTTTCTGTAGGCCGTAAGTTTGAGCAATCTTAGGACTCACCTCATTTATTTCTCATCTCTTAGAGAACTCTGTTCTTCTTTGCCTGATGTCTAATAAACTAAAAATCATTGTTTCATGTGTGTTGTCTGTTTTTATAGTTGTTTGAGGTAGGTGTGTATATTTGGTCCCTGTTACTACATAATGGCCAGAATCAGAAGTCCTATAATTCAAATGTAAAACCAAAATTATCTATATATGATAGTGTCCCCATATTTTGACTGATTCAAATTAAAACCAGGTTGAAAGACTGTGGGACACATACATATGTTAATATAGACATTCGTACAAAAACCCAAAAATATATAGAGCAAAATAGCAACAATATTTTTCTCTTGCTTGTAGAAATATAACTGATTTTTAAATTGTCTCATTTGTGCTTTCAATGTTTCTAACCCTTCTAAGACACGTAAGAATTACCAAAGGATACATATATATGTGGGGTTTCCCTGATGGCTCACCAGGTAAAGAATCTGCCTGCAATGCAGGAGGCACAGGAGATGTCTGTTTGATCTCTGGGTTGGGAAGGTCCCCTGGAGAAGGAAATGGCAGCCCACTCCAGTATTCTTGCCTGAAAAATCCCATGGACGGAGGAGCCTGGTGGGCTGCAGCCCATAGGATCATAAAAAGTCGGACACAACTGAGTGACTAAGCACACACATGTGTATGTATGGCTGAGTCCCTTTGCTGTCCATCTGAAACTATCACAAAATTGTTAATCAGCTGTACTCTAATGTGAAATAAAAAGTTTAATTAAAAATAATTACCATTATAATAACAAAATACTTTAAATATTTAAAAAATATGATTTAGGCTACCAAAAATAAACACTCGTTATCTAGATGTTTTGTTTGTAATACTGACTAACTTCTTGCTGGATTCTTTTCAGCCTCTGGCATGCTGACTGATTATGTAACTGTAAAGAAACAAAAAAATACAATTAGTAGGCTATGTGTAGTCATCCAACTTCTCTCAATTTCAAATACAATCCTTCACAATTAAGAATCTTTCTTATCTTTAAAGCCATCTTTCAGAAAATCTAATAGTATTTTTTAAAGGGGAAATTAAATATTTATATTCCTGAGTCAATCACTGGATTGGGAAGTTCTTCTGGAGAAGCGAATAGCAACCCATTCCAATATTCTTGCCTGAAAAATTTCATGGACAGAGGAGCCTGCCGGGGTACAGTCCAAAGGGGTCACAGAGAGTGAGACATGACTGAGCATGAGCAAAAACAATATTTATATTTAAGCCATATGCCCAACACAAGCTTCCCAGGTGACACTAGTGGTAAAGAACCTACCTGCCAAGGCAGGAGACGCCAGAGATGCAGTCTCCATTCCTGGGCCTGGAAGATCTCCTGGAGGAGGGCATGCCAATCCACTCCAGTATTCTTGTTTGGGAAATTCCAAGGACAGAGGATCCAGGTGGGCTGCAGTCCATGGGGTCACCAAGAGTTTGATGCAACTGAGCATGCATGCACTCATGCATATTCCCAATGACATGATATTGGATCCAATATTTATAGGAAGGATTGTATGTAGGTAATATTGGCAGGTGGAATTATCATGACTAATTTCACTACTATAAGTGTTGTTTATATGTCCCTTGTCAAAACTTGTTTATATGTCTCTCTTAAACCCCATAATAAACAAATTGTTATGTAAAATATGCTTTCAGTCTTTAGTGTTATTAATTCTGAATCATCAGTAAAAATGTACTTTTAAAAATACTGATTGTCCTAAGAATGAAGCAATATTTTTATAACAATGATCCACATTTCTTTAATTCAACACATCGGAAAAGGGAATGGCAATCCACTCCAGTACTCTTGCCTGGAGAATTCCATGGACAGAGAAGCCTGGCAGGCTACAGTCCGTGGGGTCGCAGAGTCAGAGACAACTGAGCGACTAACACACACACACACACACACACACGCACACACATTGATAGCTTTAAGTTAATACATGCTTATCTTTCAAAAACTGAACACCATGCAAAAAGAACTGTAATTTTTAATTTTGTTAAAACTTCTATGTAGTAGATAATACACACTTCATTGTTAGCTATATCTTTCATATTTCTTTTGTGCATTGACAATTTCTCCAGTTTAATGTTTTAATTCACACACTGTACTAGTTAAGCCATGAATGGTTTCTCTCATATTGATATGATTTCATACTCCTGTGCCTCAGAAATTTTCTTACCACTTTTTAATTTATTCTTTGCTCTTTTTGCAACTCATCAATCTTTTTTTTTTTTTACCAAATTATGTTGTTCCAAAGATGTTTCTATAGATTTTTAGTTACAAAAAAATGGGCATGCAATTTATTTGCAATGGAATAATCTTATGGTTGGGCTTCCCTGATGGCTCAGTGGTAAAGAATCTGCCTGCCAATGCAGGAGACCCAGGTTTGATCCTTGGGAAGGGAAGATCCCTTGGAGAAGAAAAGGGCAACCCACTGTATTATTTTTGCCTGGGTAATCCCGTGGACAGAGAAGCCTGGTGGGCTGCAGTCCATGAGGTCACAAAGAGTCAGACATGACTGAGTGACTAAACAACAACAGTCTTATAATATTTTTTTTTTATTTTCCCTTTTAAAAATATAGGTTCATATTCTCCAAAAAGGAATACAAGAGAAGTAATAAATACAAATATCTTTATCAGTGCTTTTTCAAACCAATCTTGTTTTCTATATAACCAGAATTTTCCCCTAGCAAAACAGTAACTGTTCCTTGTTCTATGTTGCTTCAGTTGTGTTCGATTCTTTGTGACCCCATGAACGGTAGTCCACCAGGCTCCCCTGTCCATGGAATTCTCCAGGCAAGAATACTGGAGTGGATTGCCATTTCTTTCTCCAGAGGATCTTCCCAACCCAGAGACTGAACCTGTGCCCCTTATGTCTCCTTCATTGCAAGCAAGTTCTTTACCACTAGTGCCACCTGTGAACCCAGCTGGTCCTTGTTTTTGTATCATATCATTTTGTCCCTTTACATACATTTTATGTAGATCTACATGATTTACTGGTTATTCCAAATTTTTAAACATTATACGTTACTACTACATTCCACTAGGGAACTTCCCTAGTGGATTAGATGGTAAAGAATCTGCCTGCAATGCAGGAGACCTGGGTTCAATCCCTGGGTTGAGACGATTCCTTGGAAAAGGAAATGGCAATCCTGTATTCCTGCCTGGAGAATGGCATGGACAGAGAAGCCTGGCAGGCTCCAGTCCATGGGGTCACAGAGAGTGAGATACAACTGAGCAACTAACACACATTTAGTTTCCACCTAGGGTTCAACTTACTTTTCTTTTCACAGTTTCTTACAGTGGAAACTTAAATTATTGAGTTGTGCTGTGTCTTGCTTTGTAATGTTACGTGTTTAATGACATAAATTTCTCTCTACATACTGCAATAGCTGAGTCCTACAAACTCTAATATGTTGTATTTTTACATTAATTCACTTCAAACTATTTTCTAATTTCCCTCAAGAATTTATTGTGAAACATCAGTTAGGCAAAATGTGCTTAATCTCTAACTACTTGGAGAATTTGCAGATGTCTTGTATTCTGTAATTCTATTATGAGGAGAGAATATGCTTTGCACAATGTAAATTCTTTTACATTTGTTAAAGGTTGTTTTATGGTCTGTCTTGGTGAATATTCCACATGTACTTGAAAATAATATTTATTTTTCTGTTGTTGTGTGAAGTAGTCTCCAAATGCCAATTAGATGAAGTTGGTTGATAGTGTTATCTGAGTCCTTCAATATTTTCTGTCCTTGCATATTTTCTGTCCATCTTTTCTTAACATTTACTCAGAGATGAGTGTCATGGTCTGCAAACATTAGTACAATTGTAGATTTGACTATCTGTACTTTTAGTTCCATCAGTTTTTATTTTATGTATTTTGCAGCACTGCTTTTATTTTTTTAATTTATTTATTTTAATTGGAAGCTAATTACTTTACAATATTGTATTGGTTTTGCCATACATTGACATGAATCCACCATGGGTGTACATGTGTTCCCCATCCTGAATTCCCCTCCCACCTCCCTCCCCATCCCATCCCTCTGGGTCACCCCAGTGCACCAGCCCTGAGCACTCTGTCTTATGCATCGAACCTGAACTGGCAATCTGTTTCACATATGATAATATACATGTTTCAATGCCATTCTCCCAAATCATCCCACCCTCTCCCTCTCCCACAGAGTCCAAAAGACTGTTCTATACATCTGTATCTCTTTTGCTGTCTTGCATATAGGGTTATCATTAGCATCTTTCTAAATTACATATATATGCATTAGTACACTGTATTGGTGTTTTTCTTTCTGGGTTACTTCACTCTGTATAATAGGCTCCAGTTTCATCCACCTCATTAGAACTGATTCAGATGTATTCTTTTTAATGGCTGAGTAATATTCCATTGTGTATATTTACCACACATATTCTTATCCATTCATCTGCTGATGGACATCTAGGTTGCTTCCATGTTCTGGCTATTTTAAACAGTGCTGCAATGAACATTTGGGTACACGTTTCTCTTTCAATTCTGGTTTCCTCTGTGTGTATGCCCAGCAGTGGGATTGCTGGGTCATATGGCAGTTCTATTTCCAGTTTTTTAAGGAATCTCCACACTGTTCTCCATAGTGGCTGTACTAGTTTGCATTCCCACCAACAGTGTAAGAGGGTTCCCTTTTCTCCACACCCTCTCCAGCATTTATTACTTGTAGACTTTTGGATAGCGGCCATTCTGACTGGCATGAAATGGTACCTCATTGTGGTTTTGATTTGCATTTCTCTGATTATGAGTGATGTTGAATATCTTTTCATGTGTTTTTTAGCCATCTGTATGTCTTCTTTGGAGAAATGACTGTTTAGTTCTTAGGCCCATTTTTCATTGGGTCCTTTATTTCTCTGGAATTGAGCTGAAGGAGTTGCTTGTATATTTTTGAGATTAATCCTTTGTCAGTTGGTTTGTTTGCTATTATTTTTTCCCATTCTGAAGGCTGTCTTTTCACCTTGCTTATAGTTTCCTTCATTGTGCAAAAGCTTTTAAGTTTAATTAGGTCCTATTTGTTTATTTTTGCTTTTATTTCCATTACTCTGGGGGCTGGGTTATAGAGGATCCTGCTGTGATTGATGTCGGAGAGTGTTTTGCCTATGTTTTCCTCTAGGAGTTTTATTTATTTATTTATTTATATTTTTACTTTATTTTACTTTACAATACTGTTTTGGTTTTGGCATACATTGACATGAATCTGCCACGGGTGTACATGAGTTCCCAAACATGAACCCCCCTCCCACCTCCCACCCCACATCATCCCTCCGGATCATCCCCGTGCACCAGCCCCAAGCATCCTGCATCCTGCATCGAACATAGACTGGCGATTCGTTTCTTACATGATAGTATACATGTTTCTATGCCATTCTCCCAGATCATCCCACCCTCTCCCTCTCCCTCAGAGTCCAAAAGTCCACTCTGCACATCTGTGTCTCGAGTTTTATAATTTCTGGTCTTACGTTTAGATCTTTAATCCATTTTGAGTTTATTTTTGTGTATGGTGTTAGAAAGTGTTCTAGTTTCATTGTTTTACAAGTGGTTGACCAGTTTTCCCAGCACCACCTGTTAAACAGATTGTCTTTTCTCCATTGTATATTCTTGCCTCCTTTGTCAAAGATAAGGCATCCATAGGTGCATGGATTTATTTCTGGGCTTTCTATTTTGCTCCATTGATCTATATTTCTGTCTTTGTGCCAGTACCATACGGTCTTGGTGACTGTGACTTTGTAGTAGATCCTGAAGTCAGGCAGGTTGATTCCTCCAGTTCCATTCTTCTTTCTCAAGATTGCTTTGGCTATTCGAGGTTTTTTGTATTTCCATACAAATGCAGCGCTGCTTTTAGGTGCATACATATTTAGGATTGTCATGTCTTCTTGATGAGTTCTTACGTAACTAATGTTCCAGTTTATTTATGATAAATTTTCTTCTAATGAAATCAATTTATTTTGGTATCAATGTAGTCACTCCATGTTTTTAATTTCTTACTTTAATATTTTAAAATTACTGAACATCAAAATCATCTTTTTATTTCAATGTACTGTTAAAGTTCCTCTATAGATTCACGTAACCACAACTATGATTAGGATTCAGTAGTACCATAGCTGTCCTCACACACACACACAGACACACACAAAACCCCTCTTATGCTGTTCTTTTATACTCTTACCCTCTTTCCACATCTAACTTTGACAACCACTCAACTGTTCTCCATCACTGTACCTTTGTCTTTTCATGAACGTCATACAAATGGAAGAACAGAGTAAGTAACTTTTTGAGACAGTTTCACTCAGGAAAATCCCTTTGAGTTTCATTCAAGTTCTGTGTATCAATAGCTCATTTCTTTTTCTTGCTCAACGGTAGTCCACTGGTTCGATGCACCACAGTTTCGTTTATCCCCTCAGTCATGAAAGACAATTGGATTGTTCCTAGATTTTTGCAAATATGGATGGAACTCCTATAAACTTTCATATGTAGGTTTTTGTATGAACTGAAGTTTTTATTTCTCACAGGAGTGGCTTTGCTGAATTATATAATAAGTGTATCTTTATAAAAACTACCAAATCATTTTCCACAGAGCTGTGTTATTTTATATTCCTCACTTACGTGTGAGAGTTCAAGTTGTTCTTCATCCTTGATAGCACTTCGCAGTGTCATTTTTAAAACATTTTTAGTCTTTCTCAAATATGTGTTATGATATCTCATGATGGCTTTAATTTTCATTTCTCTTATGGATGATGATACAGAATAACTTTTCATGTGCTTATTTTCCATTCATATTTCCACTTCACTGATGTGTCTACTGGCATTACTTGCCCATTTCCTTAACTGAGTTGTTATATTTTCTAATATTTGAGTTTTGAAGGCTGTTTATATTTTCTGGCTAGAAGTCCTTTATTGGATATGTAATTTGCAAATATAATCCTTCCATCTTGACATTTTATTCTGTGTTTCTCAGAATGAAAGTTTCAAATTTTGAGGAAATAAAATTTATAATTTTTAAAATTTTATGAATCATGCTTCAGGTGTCATCCTTAAGGCCTCTTTGCCTAACCTCAGGTCATGAAGATTTTCTCCTTTGTTTTATCTTTTAAGGTTTATATTTTTTCATTTACCCATTAGATTTATTATGTATTTATATAAATGATGAAGTTTTGATATTCATTTTTAACATGATTGTCTAACTGTTCCAAAACAATTTATTAAAAAGCCCAAATTTCTCAATTAAATTGTTTTAATGCTTTATAAGGGCTTCCTAGGTGATGCTAGTGGTAAAAAATCCACCTGCCAATGAAGGAGATACAAGAGATGCAGGTTTGATCCCTGAGTCAGAAAGATCCCCTGGAAAAGGAAATGGCAAACAGTATTCTTGCCTAGAAAATACTGGAAATGGCACTCCAGTATTCTTGCCTGGAAAATTCCATGGGCAGAGGAGCCTGGCAGGCTATAGTCCTTGGGACAGCAAAGAGTCAAACACAACTGAGTGAATGCACATACACACAATCCTTTATAAAGTCTCCATGGGTCATATTTATATTGGCTTATTCTGGACTCTCTATTCAGTTTCCTTGATCTATGTGTTTATTTCTTAGCCAAATTTAAATTCCACTATTACTATAGCCTTATAGGAAAATTTTAAATCAGCTAGAGTGACTTGAGTGTGATTTTTCCAAAATCATTCTCTTTTTCCAAAATTGCTTTAGCTAGTCTAGTTTCTTTGCCCTTACATAAATTTTTTTTTGAATCATTTTGTCTATGCAAGCAAGAATTACTGCTGTGATTCTGACTAGTATTGTTTTGAATCTATATATCAATTTGGTAAAAATTGAGTTCTTTACTATGTTGAGTTTTGAAGTCCATGAACAAAGTATGTATTTATTTAGGTGTTCTTTGGTTTCTTTTATCAGAATTTTACTGTTTATAAACTACAGGTTTTATATACACTACATTTGATTTATATCTAAGTCTTTTGAGGGAGCTATTGAAATGGTATTAAAAAAATATTTTTGTTTACATATTTTGTAATTATATGGAGAAGGAAATGGCAACCCACTTCAGTATTCTTGCCTTGGAAATCCCATGGACAGAGAAGCCTAGTGGGCTACAGTCCATGGAGTCACATGAGTTGGACACAACTTAGTAGCAACTAAACCACAATATGGAAAATGATGGGTTTTGTGCATTGACTGCAAACTTGATAAACTCATTTATTAGGTCTAAGAGTTTTTTCTTTTGGTTTCTTTCAGATTTTATTGTAAGACAATTATGTCTCTGAGAATAGAGATCCCTTCTTATCTGTTTGTGATCTGTTTTGTGATCCCTTCCTATCTGTTTGCTTGTTATTTATTTTCTTCCTTCATTCCACTTGTAAGAAATCCATTAAGTCTTCAATAAAAGTGGGGAGAGTGGACTTCCTTGCCTATTTCTCACTTTTAAAAGACATTCAATCTTTCACTGTAAACCTTGATATTAGCTGTAGCTTTTGTATATATACTTTATCAGGTTAAGTTCCTATTCGTTTCTTGCTTTGCTCACAAACCAAGCTGTAGTCTGGCAAATGCTTTTTCTCCTTCAATTGATGTGAACATAAAATTAGTCTGTTGTACTGATATTTGACATTCATTGACTGTGAAATATTGAACTGGCCTTGTGTTCCTCAAACACAGCTTTGTCATGTATTATCCTTTTTATAGCTTTCTGGGTTCTGTTTGCTAATACTTTATTGCAGATCATTGCATCTTATGTTCATGAGGTTTATCGACCTATAGTTTTCTTTTCTTGTACTGTTGTCACACAGTTTTCATATTAAAGGTGATGCTAAAGGGCTTCCCTGGTGGCTCAGACAATAAAGAATCTGCCTGCAGTGCAGGACACTTGAATTTGAACCCTGTGTGGGGAAGATTCCCTGGAGAAGGGAATGGCTACCCACTTCAGTACCTTGCCTGGAGAATTCCATGAACAGAGGAGTTTGGTGGGCTACAGACTATGTGGTTGAAAAGAGTCAGACATAAATGAGTGACGAACACTTTCACTCATTCAACCTCATAAAATGAGTTGAGAAATGTTCCTTCTGCTTTTATTTTCTTGAAGAGATTTTATTAGAAATAGTGTTAAATCTTTTAAAATTTTGGGAGTAATCTCTAGTTGTCATCTGTTTTTGTTCAGTTGCTCAGTCGTGTATGAGTCTTTGCAACCCTAAGAACTGCAGCAAACCAGGCTTCCCTGTCCTTCACCATTGACTGAATTTGTTCAAACTCATGTCCATTGAGTCAGTGATGCCATTGAACCACCTCATCTTCTATTACCCCCTTCTCTTTTTGCCCACAATCTTTCTCATTAGGGTGTTTTCCAATGAGTTGACTCTTCAAATCAAGTGGTCAAAGTATTGTAGGTTCAGCATCAGACCTTCCAATGAATATTCAGGGTTGATTTCCTTTAGGATTGACTTGTTTGATTTCCTCGTTGTCCAAGGGACTCTCAAGAGTCTTCTCCAGCACCACAGTTTAAAGGCATCAGTTCTTTGGCACTCAGCCTTTTTTATTGTCAGCTCTCACATCCTTATATGACTACTGGAAAAATCATAGCTTTCACTAGATGGACCTTTGTAGGTAGCTAATGTCTCTGCTTTTTAATAGGCTGTCTATGTTTGTCATTGCTCTTCTTCCAAGGAGCAAGCATCTTTTAATTTCATGGCTGCAGTCACCTGGAACTCTGCATTCTCTGGAACTCTTAGAGCCCAAGAAAATAAAGTCCATCACTGTTTCCATTCTTTCCCCATCTATTTGCCATGAAGTGATGGGACTGGATGCCATTATCTTTGTACTTTGAATGTTGAGTTTTAAACCAGCTTTTTCATTCTCTTCTTTCACCTTCATCAAGAGGCTCTTTAGTTCCTCTTCACTTTCTGCCATCAGGGTGGTATCCTCTGCATATCTGAGGTTATTGATATTTCTCCCAGCAATCTTGACTTCAGCTAGTGATTCATCCAGCCTGGTATTTCTCATGATGTATTCTGCATATAAATTAAATAAGCAGGGTGATAATATACAGCCTTGATGTACTCTTATCCCAATTTAGAACCAGTCTGTCGTTCCATGACCAGTCTTTACTATTGCTTCTTGACATGCATACAGGTTTCACAGGAGGCAGGTAACATGGTCTGGAATTCCCATCTCTTTAAAAATTTTCCACAATTAGTTGTGATCTACACAGTCAAAAGCTTTAGTGTAGCCAGTAAAGCAGAAATAAATGTTTTTCTGGAACTCCCTTGCTTTTTCTATGATCCAGTGGATGTTGGCAATTTGATCTCTGGTTCCTCTGCTTTTTTTAAATCCAGCTTGTACAGTAAGTTCTCAGTTCATGTACTGTTGAAGCCTAGCTTGGAGGATTTTGAGCATGACCTTGCTATCATGTGAAATGAGCACAATGTGTGGTAGTTTGAACATTCTTTGGCATTGCTCTTCCTTGGGCTTGGAATGAAAACTGACTTTTTCCAGTCCTGTGGCCACTGCTGAGTTTTCCAAATGTGCTGGCATATTGAGTGCAGCACTTTCACAGCATCATCTTTTAGGATTTGTAATAGCTCAACTGAAATTCCATCACCTCCACTAGCTTTGTTCATAGTAATGCTTCCTAAGCCCATGTGACTTCATACTCCAGAATGTCTGGCTCTAGGTGAGTGATCACACCATCGTGATTATCTGGGTCATTAAGATCTTTTTTGTATAGTTCTTCTGTATATTCTTGCCACTTCTTAATATCTTCTGCTTCTGTAAGGTCCTTACCATTTCTGTCCTTTATTGTGCCCATACTTGCATTAAATATTCCCTTGGTATCTCTAATATTCTTGAAGAGATCTCTAGCCTTTCCTAATCTACTGTTTTTCTCTATTTCATTGCATTGATCACTGAGGAAGGCTTTCTTATCTCTTCTTGGTATTCTCTGGAATTCTACATTCAGCTGAGTATATCTTTTCCTTTCTCCTTTGCTTTTCACTTCTGTTCTTTTCTTAGCTATTTGTAAGGCTTCCTAAAACAACTATTTTGCCTTTTTCCATTTCTTTTTCTTGGGGATGATTTTGGTCACTGCCTCCTGTATGTTATGAAGCCCCATCCATAGTTCTTCAGGCTAACAGATCTAATCCCTTGAATCTATTTGTTACTTCCACTGTATAATCATAAGGGATTTTATTTAGGTCATACCTGAATGGCCTAGTGGTTTTCCCTATGTTCTACAGTTTAAGACTGAATTTTGCATTAGGGAACTCATGATCTGAGCCACAGTCAGCTCTGGGGCTTGTTTTTTCTGACTGAGAATGTACTCAGGATCATTTGTATTTTTCATAATCTGTTGTTTGTTTTATGACTTAGGATGTATTTCAGTGAATATTCCATATGTATATGCAGTGATTTGGGTATTCACAGTTTTTGTGACCACCCACAACCATGACTAAGACCTGTGTGGTGGTCTACCATGATTACAGTTCTCCAAGTTTTGGTATCTTGCTTTTTATAATATTCCTGCATAAGCATCTCAGACTGAGCCCACTACTTGATACACAAATTGATGGTATCCCTTTCACACATTTCCTTCTCCTGGCAATCTTCATCATATTTTCTATTACCGAGGGGACCCCATTCTGTTCTTTTAGCCAAAAAGTGGATCTTTATCCTAACCACTCAACTGTGTGGTTTCCCTGAATCAATCTACACTGATGATCAAGTGGCCGGAGTACAGAGAGAGAAAGATATCAACAAGGATTCATCTCATATATTCTAGACCAAAGATCTCCTGACAGAAGGATTTTTCACTCCAATTTTAGATGCTTTCACATCTTTTGCTGATGTGGCCACCACCTAGATCACCAGCACCTAGGTCCACTTGCACTTAGGTGCAGGGCCAGCAGAAGGATAAGGGGATTTGGACCCCTCTCTCTGTCTCATATGGATCCTAATTCCTATTCCTTGACTAGAAATAGAGACAGTTTTTAGTACTCTTTCTGATCTCGCCTCATGTGCAGTTACTAAATTTGAGCTGCATTTGAGTCTAGATTTATTGAAACAGGAAGAAAAAAAGAGCACAAGACACTTATAACCATACTGATTTTACTTCAATTTCTGATTCCCTTTCTCAATCTTCTTGCTAATATTTATTTTTTTTTTATTTTTATTTTTTACTTTACAATACTGTATTGGTTTTGCCATACATTGACATGACTCCGCCAAGGGTGTACTTTTTAAAAGAAAAGTTTTCATTTCACAGAAGTGTCATGAACATGCTAGAGTTCCCGTTTACTTAAGCCTGTTTTTCCTCATTATTAACATTTTATATTACTATGATACATTTATCACAAATAACAAACCAATATTTTCATCAGTTCAGTTCAGTTATTCAGTTGTGTTCGACTCTTTGTGACCCCATGAACTGCAGCACGCCAGGCCACCCTGTCCATCACCAACACCTGGAGTCCACCCAAACCCATGTCCATTGTGTAGGAAATGCCATCAAAACATCTCATCCTATGTCATCCCCTTCTCTCCTGCTCTCAATCTTTCCCAGCATCAGGGTCTTTTCAAATGAGTCAGCTCTCCGCATCAGGTGGCCACAGTATTGGAGTTTCAGCTTCAACATGAGTCCCTCCAATGAACATCCAGCTCTGATCTCCTTTAGGATGGACTGGTTGGATCTCCTTGCAGTCCAAGGGACTCTCATGAGTCTTTTCCAACACCAAGTTCAAAAGCATCCATTCTTTGGTGCTCAGCTTTCTTTATAGTCCAAATTTCACATCCATACATGACTACTGGAAAAACCATAGCCTTGACTAGACAGACCTTTGTTGGCAAAGTAATGTCTCTGCTTTTGAATATGCTATCTAGGTTGGTCACAACTTTCCTTCCAAGGAGGTTTTAATTCATGGCTGCAAACACCATCTGCAGTGATTTTGGAGCCCAGAAAAATAAACTCAGCCACTGTTTCCCCTGTTTCCCCATCTATTTGCCATGAAGGTATGGGACCAGATGCCATGATCTTTATTTTCTGAATGTTGAGCTTTAGGCCAACTTTTTCACTTGCCTCTTTCACTTTCATCAAGAGGCTTTTTAATTCTTCTTCACTTTCTGCCATAAGGGTGGTGCCATCTGGATATCTGAGGTCATTGATATTTCTCCCAGCAATCTTGATTCTAGCTTGTGCTTCTTCCAGCCCAGCATTTCTCATGATGTGCTCTGCATATAAGTTAAATAAGCAGGGTGACAATATGCAGCCTTGATGTACTCCTTTTCCTATTTGGAACAGTCTGTGGTTCCATGTCCAGTTCTAACTGTTGCAAACTGTATACAAATTTCTCAAGAGGCAGGTCAAGTGGTCTGGTATTCCCATCTCTTTCAGAATTTTCCACAGTTTATGGTGATCCACACAGTCAAAGGGGTTGGCATAGTCAATAAAGCAGAAATAGATGTTTTTCTGGAACTCTCTTGCTTTTTATATGATCCAGTGGATTTTGGCAATTTGATCTCTGGTTCCTCTGCCTTTCCTAAAACCAGCTTGAACATCAGGAAGTTCCCAGTTCACATATTGCTGAAGCCTGGCTTGGAGAATTTTGAGCATTACTTTACTAGCATGTGAGATGAGTGCAGTTGTGCGGTAGTTTGAGCATTCTTTGGCATTGCCTTTCTTTGTGATTGGAATGAAATCTGACCTTTTCCAGTCCTGTGGACACTGCTGAGTTTTCCAAATGTGCTAGCATACTGAGTGCAGCACTTTCACAGCATCATCTTTTAGGATTTGAAATAGCTCAACTGGAATTCCATCACCTCCACTAGCTTTGTTCATAGTGATGCTTCCTAAGGCCCACTTGACTTCACATTCCAGGATGTCTGGCTCTACATGAGTGTGAGTGATCACACCTTTGTGATTATCTGGGTCGTGAAGCTCTTTTTTGTATAGTTCTTCAGTGTATTCTTGCCACCTCTTCTTAATATCTTCGGCTTCTGTTAGGTCCAGACAATTTCTGTCCTTTATCGAGCCCATCTTTGCATGAAATGTTCCCTTGGTATCTCTAATTTTCTTGAAGCAATCTCTAGTCTTTCACATTCTATTATTTTCCTCTATTTCTTTGCATTGATTGCTGAGGAAGGCTTTCTTATCTCTCCTTGCTATTCTTTGGAGCTCTGCATTCAAATGGGAATATCTTTCCTTTTCTTCTTTGCTTTTCACTTCTCTTCTTTTCACAGCTCTTTGTAAGGCCTCCTCTGATAGCCATTTTGCTCTTTTGCATTTCTTTTTCTTCGGGATGGTCTTGCTCCCTGTCTCCTGAACAATGTCATTAACCTCCATCCATAGTTTATCAGGCACTCTGTGTATCAGATCTAGTTCCTTAAATTTATCTCTCACTTCCACTGTATACTCATAGGGATTTGATTTAGGTCATACCTGAATGGTCTAGTGGTTTTCTCCACTTTCTTCAATTTAAGTCTGAATTTGGCAATAAGGAGTTCATGATCTGAGCCACAGTCCATTTCTGGTCTTGTTTTTGCTGACTGTGTACAGCTTCTCTGTCTTTGTTTGCAAAGGATATAATCAATCTGATTTGGTGTTGACCATCTGGTGATTTCCATCACAGGAGTCTTCTCTTGTGTTGTTGGAAGAGGGTGTTTGCTATGACCACTGCATTCTCTTGGCAGAACTTTGTTATCCTTTGCCCTGCTTCATTCTGTACTCCAAGGCCAAATTTGCCTTGTACTCCAGGTGTTTCTTGACTTCTTACTTTTGCATTTCAGTCCCCTATGATGAAAAGGACATTTTTTGGGGGTGTTAGTTCTAGAAGGTCTTGCAGGTCTTCATAGAACTGTTCAAATTCAGCTTCTTCAGCATTGCTGGTCGGGGCATAGACTTGGATTACCGTGATATTGAACGGTTTGCCTTGGAAACGAACAGAGATCATTCTGTCATTTTTGAGATTGCATCCAAGTACTGCATTTCGGACTCTTTTGTTGATGATGATGGCTACTCCATTTCTTCTAAGGGATTCCTGCCGACAGTAGTAGATATAATGGTCATCTGAGTTAAATTCACCCATTCCAGTCCATCTTAATTCGCTCATTCCTAGAATGTTGTTCACTCTTGCCATCTCCTGTTCAACCACTTTCAATTTGCCTTGATTCATGGACCTAACATTCCAAGTTCCTATGCAATATTGCTCTTTACAGCATCAAATCTTGCTTCTATCACCAGTCACATCCACAACTCGGTGTTGTTTTTGCTTTGGCTCCATCCCTTCATTCTTTCTGGAGTTATTTCTCCACTGATCTCCAGTAGCATATTGGGCACCTACTGACCTGGGGAGTTCATCTTTCAATGTCTTATCTTTTTGCCTTTTCATACTGTTCATGGGGTTTTCGAGGAAAGAATACTGAAGTGGTTTGCCATTCCCTTCTCCAGTGGACAACATTCTGTCAGACCTCTCCACCATGACCCGTCCATTTTGGGTGGTCCCACATGGCATTTCTTAGTTTCACTGAGTTAGACAAGGCTGTGGTCCATGTGATCAGATTGGCTAGTTGTCTGCGATTGTGGTTTCAGTCTGTCTGCCCTCTGATGCCCTCCCTAAGTGCTTACCATCTTACTTGGGTTTCTCTTACCTTGGACATTGGATATCTCTTCAAGGCCTCTCCTTACCTTGGACGTGGGATAGCTCCTCTCAGCCACTCTCGTGCACCCTCACAGAGCATTTTTTACCTAATTTCCTTTCTCTGTTCCAGGATCACATTCAGGATAACACATTACTTTTA
The DNA here is from genome assembly GCF_032405125.1 of Capricornis sumatraensis. NCBI lineage: Eukaryota > Metazoa > Chordata > Mammalia > Artiodactyla > Bovidae > Capricornis > Capricornis sumatraensis. Next base: position 59,046,526 of record NC_091092.1, on the reverse strand, counting down.
ATTGTTGTGTCTCCTTAGTCTCTTCCTCTTAGCTGTCCTGTCTCTCCTTGGAAGGAATTGTCATCCTTCAGAATTTAATTTTTTGACTGCCTTGCAATGGTTTGAGAAAAGTTATGATTTTATAGACTATCTAACTTTCTCCCATTGTTAGAATGGATGTAATGTTCTTTTCTGATTTTCTACTTCATAAACAGAAACAGAACTTGGAAAAACTAGATTTTTTACTTTTATATACCAAAAGTCATAAAGTATAAAAGGAGAGATTAGAAAGCATTCATAAGTGTACAATGCATAGAAATATAGGAAAACAATAAAATGGGAAAGACTAGAGGTCTCTTCAAGAAAATTAGAGATACCAAAGGAACATTTCATGCAAAGATGGGCACAATAAAGGACAGAAACAGTGTAGACCTAACAGAAGCAGGAGATATTAAGAAAAGGTGGCAAGAATACACAGAAGAACTATACAAAAAAGATTTAATGACCCAGATAATCACGATGGTGTGATCACTCATCTAGAGCCAGACATCCTGGAATGTGAAGTCATGTAGGCCTTAGGAAGCATCACTATGAACAAAGCTAGTGAAGGTGATGGAATTCCTGTTGAGCTATTTCAAATCCTAAAAGATGATGCTGTGAAAGTGCTGCACTCAATATGCCAGCACATTTGGAAAACTCAGCAGTGTTCACAGGACTGGAAAAGGTCAGGTTTTATTCCAATCCCAAAGAAAAGCAATGCCAAAGAATGCTCAAACCACTGCACAGTTGCATTCATCTCACAGGCTAGCAAAGTAATACTCAAAAATCTCCAATTGAGATTTCAACAGTATATAAGCTGAGAACTTCCAGATGTTCAAGCTACATTTAGAAAAGGCCACGGAACCAGAGATCAAATGGCTAACATTCATTGGATCATTGAAAAAGCAAAAGAGTTCCAGAAAAACATTTACTTCTGTTTCATTGACTATGTCAAAGATTTTGACTGTGTGGATCATGACAAACTGTGGAAAATTCTTAATGAGATGGGAATACCAGACCACCTTACCTGCCTCCTGTGAAACCTGTATGCAGGTCAAGAAGCAACGGTTAGAACTGGACATTGGAACAAAAGACTGGTTTCAAATTGGAAAAGGAGTCTGTCAAAGTTGTATATTATCCCCCTGGTTATTTAACTTATATGCAGAAAACATCATGAGAAATGCTGGGGTGGAAGAAAAACAAGCTGGAATCAAGATTGTCAGGAGAAATATCAATAACTTCAGATATCCAGATAACACCACCCTTATGGCAGAAAGTGAAGGATAACTAAAGAACCTCCTGAGGAAACTGAAAGAGGGGAGTGAAAAATTTGGCTTAAAACTCAACATTAAGAAAACTAGGATCATGGCATCCAGTCCCATCACTTCATGGCAAATAGATAGGGAAACGGTGGAAACAGTGACATACTTTATTTTCCTGGGCTCCAAAATAACTGTGGATGGTGACTGCGGCCATGAAATTAAATGACGCTTGCTCCTTGGAAGAAAAGCTATGATGAACCTAGACAGCATATTAAAAAGCAGAGGCATTACTTTGCCAACAAAAGTCCATCTAGTCAAAGGTACAATTTTCAAGTAGTCATGTATGGATGTGATAGTTGGACTATAAAGAAAGCTGAGCGCCGAAGAATTGATGCTTTTGAACTGTGGTGTTGGAGAAGACTCTTGAGAGTCCCTTGGACAGCAAGGATATCCAACCAGTCCATCCTAAAGGAAATCAGTCCTGAATATTCATTGGAAGTAGTGATGCTGAAGCTGAAGCTCCAATACTTTGGCCACCTGATGTGAAGAACTGACTGAAAAGTCCCTGATGTTGGGAAAGATTGCAGGCAGGAGGAGAAGGGGATGAACGAGGATGAGATGGTTGGATGGCATCACTGACTCAATGGACATGAGTTTGAGCAAGCTCCAGGAGTTGGTGATGGACAGGGAAGCCTGGCGTGCTGCACTCCATGGGGTTCCAAAGAGTCAGGCACAACTGAGTGACTGAACTGAACTGATACCTTTGTAACAACCCCTTTGATTAAGGATTCAAGCATTCCCAAGACCCTAGAATTCCCTCATGTTCCCTCACAACCACTACTTCCCTCTTCCACTCCAAAGGAAAGAGCTATTGCATCTCATAATACTATAGATAAATTTTCCTGTTTTTTTTAAAGTAAATATAAACAGAACCATAGAGTATATATTATTTACATTTGATTTTCTTGCTAAAGTTTGTGTTTTTGACATCCATCTGTATTGCTGAGTACAGCTTTAGTTCATTTTAATTGCTGCACAGTATTCCATCTTATTAATACACCATGATTTAATTTATCCAGTCTCTTCTTGATGGGCATGTGGAATGGTTTCAGTCCTTGGCTTGAATGAATAGTGTTTCTCTGAACATTTGTGTACACATCTTAAAATTTCTTCTAGACGCCTAGGAGTGGTGTTGCTATTCACCAGATGCACGATGTATATTTTTAACTGGAGAAATTACTGCCAGTTTTTTGAAAGTGCTTGAATGAACTTAAATTCCCACTAACAGTTCATGAGAGTTCTCTCACTTATATATACATTTGTTGTTTGTATTTTTATTTTTACCCATTCCAGTGGGTGAGAAATGGCATCTCATTGTGATTTTAATTTGCATTTCCCTGATGACTAATAAGCAACACCTTTTCATGTGTGTATTGGCCATTTTAATTTCCACCTTTGGACAGTGCTTGCTTGAATTCTTTTGTCCATTTTTCTCTTCAGTTTTCAGGGGTTTTCCTAATAATTTTTGAATTATTTATATATTCCAGATATGAATATTCCAGTTATAAAATGCTATGTAACAAGACATCCCAATCCTAGGAGCATAAAACAAAAACCAATTTATTACGGTCACTAATTCTATGGGTCAGGAATTTGGATAGGCTGCAGCGAGGATGACTTATCTCTGTACTCAATATTCAAGGCCCCAGCTGGGAACACCTGAATGGTTTCGAAGTGACTTGAATGTTTGGGATCATCTGAAGGCTTCTTTACTCACATGTCTGTCACGAGGGACAAGATGACTAAAGTCTTGGCTCAGTTGATTCTGTTATCCAGAGCACTTGTAAATGGCTTTTTCTTGTGGTTTAGACTTCTTCACACTGCAGATGCCTTCCTCACAATGGATTGTTGGATTTCTTACATCCTGTCCTTGGGCTTCAAAAGTGAATATTTTAGCAGTAGAAGGCAGAAGCTTGCATTACTTTCTATGACCTAGCCTTAGAATAACATAACTTTCATTTTACTTTGTTGGGTGAAGCAATCTCAAGCCTGCTCATATTCATAAGAAAAGGAAGTAGTAGCTCCTATTGATGGAAGGAGAGTTAAAGAATTTGATGCCATGTTTCAAAACCACCACAATCCAACCTCTGGCTACACATTATTTATATTCCTCCCATAAGCAAAATGTACTCTATCTCCACAAAGACCATCTCAAACCAAACTGAAGTCCAGTCCCTTTATGGCATCAGATTTAAGATCTTGTTATCTAAATCAAGTCCAGATATGAATGAAACTCCTATGTTTAGCTTCTCCTATATGGTTCTTGTTGATCTGAAGACTTGTGAACTAAAGTGAAAAGTTATCTACCTCACAAGATACAATTGTGGGACTGGCATAGGATACTCACAATAGATACTCCTTTCAAAATGAGAGTATATAGGTTTCACTGCTCCATGAGGATTCTCAGGTCAGTGGGGTAAATGATGCCATTAAAAAAAATTAGGCCCAAGTTCTGCTTCCTAGGAGAGATTTTCCCCACCTCTTGGCTCTGTCATCTTTGCCCTTTGTTCAGTTCTGAGTCTTCCTTTTCTGTGCAAAGTAGTCTGTGTTTGCAGCTGAAGATTTTACATCCTGTTTCCTGACAATATAATTTGGGGTAGGGTCCAGAGATTTTTCATTCTGTATTCTCTCTACCACTTGCAAAAAAGCAAAATGGCTGTCTGAGGAGGCCTTACAAATAGCTGTGAAAAGAAGAGAAGTGAAATGCAAAGGAGAAAAGGAAAGATATGCCGATTTGAATGCAGAGTTCCAAAGAATAGCAAGGAGAGATAAGAAAGCCTTCCTCAGTTATCAGTGCAAAGAAATAAAGGAAAATAATAGAAAGGGAAAGACTAGAGATTGCTTCAAGAAAATTAGAGATACCAAGGGAATATTTCATGCAAATATGGGCTCAATAAAGGACAGAAATAGTATGGACCTAACAGAAGCAGAAGAGATTAAGAAGAGGTGGCAAGAATACACAGAAGAACTGTACAAAAAGAGCTTCATGACCCAGATAATCACAATGGTGTGATCACTCACCTAGAGCCAGACATCCTGGAATGTGAAGTCAAGTGGGCCTTAGGAAGCATCATTACAAACAAAGCTAGTGGAGGTGATGGAATTCCCATTGAGCTATTTCAAATCCTGAAAGATGATGCTGTGAAAGTGCTGCACTCAATATGTCAGCACATTTGGAAAACTCAGCAGTGTCCACAGGACTGGAAAAGGTCAGATTTCATTCCTATCCCAAAGAAAGGCAATGCCAAAGAATGCTCAAACTACAGCACAACTGCACTCATCTCACACGCTAGTAAAGTAATGCTCAAAATTCTCCAAGCCAGGCTTCAACAGTATGTGAACCATGAACTTCCAGATGTTCAAGCTGGTTTTAGGAAAGGCAGAGGAACCAGAGATCAAATTGCCAACATCCACTGGATCATCAAAAAAGCAAAAGAGTTCCAGAAAAACATCTATTTCTGCTTTATTGACTATGCCAAAGCCTTTGACTGTGTGGATCACCATAAACTGTGGAAAATTCTGAAAGGGATGGGAATATCAGACCATCTGAGCTTCCCCATGAGAAATCTATATGCAGGTCAGGAAGCAATAGTTAGAACTGGACATGGAACAACAGACTGGTTCCAAATCAAGAAAGGAGCACGTCAAGGCTGTATATTGTCCCCCTGCTTATTTGACTTATATGCAGAGTACATCATGAGAAATGCTGGGCTGGAAGAAGTACAAGCTGGAATCAAGATTGCCAGGAAAAATATCAATAACCTCAGATACACATATGACACAACCCTTATGGCAGAAAGCAAAGAAGAACTAAAGAGACTCTTGATGAAAATGAAAGAGAAGAGTGAAAAAGTAGGCATAAAACTCAACATTCAGCATCCGGTCCCATCACTTCATGGCAACTAAATAGGGAAAGAATGGAAACAGTGACAGACTTTATTTTGGGGGGCTCCAAAATCACTGCAGATGGTGATTGCAGTCATGAAATTAAAAGACGCTTACTCCTTGGAAGGAAAGTTATAACCAACCTAGATACCATATTCAAAAGCAGAGACATTACTTTGCCAACAAAGGTCCGTCTAGTCAAGGCTATGGTTTTTCCAGTAGTCATGTATGGATGTGCGAATTGGACTATAAAGAAATTGAGAGACAAAGAATTGATGCTTTGAACTCTGGTGTTGGAAATTTCTTGGGAATCCCTTGGACTGCAAGGAGATCCAACCAGTCCATCCTAAAGGAGATTAGTCCTAAATGTTCATTGGAAGGACTGATGTTGAAGATGAAACTCCAATACTTCAGCCACCTGATGCAGAGAGCTGACTCATTTGAAAAGACCCTGATGTTGGGAAAGATTGAAGGTGGGAGGAGAAGGGGACGACAGAGGATGAGATGGTTGGATGGCATCACCGACTCGATGGACATGAGTTTGAGTAAACTCCAGGAGTTGGTGAGAGACAAGGAGGCCGGGCATGCTGCAATCCATGGGGTCACAAAGAGTCGGACATGACTGAACAACTGAACTGAACAGAAGAACCACTTGCCGGGCATGTTGGTATAACTCCTTTAAAAGTCTTTGTAGAGTTTACATATCAATTTATAATCAACTCCATTAGACAAATGGAAAACCCACAAATCTCTTCAAGAGATAAGCTTTCCTTAGCTTGGGGCCCCTGTGAGGCAATCATTGCATGATGGGGTCCTCAAAATTTTTGGAAATCCAACTGTTCAACAAAGATATTCATACTGTTTAGAGGCCTTATAATAATTCTAAAAAAGCCCTTTTTCCCCATTGGAGAAGGTTTATAAAGCTCCATTTAATATTGTCTGATATCTTAGTGTGTTAGTCACTCAGTCATGTCTGACTCTTCGTGATTGCATGGGCTGTAGCTTACCAGGCTCCTCTGTTCATGGAACTCTCTAAGCAAGAATACTGGAGTGGATTGCGATTCCCTTCTCCAGGAGATCTTCCTGACCTAGGGATCAAACTGGGGTCTCCTGCATTGCAGGCAAATTCTTTACCATCTGAGCCACCAGGGAAGCAGTCTGATATCTTAACAAAGGATTCTTTTAGTCACACCCTTGACTTCATCTAAATGCTGAGACCTTGCTTTCCTGGGGCTTCCCAGGTAGCACTAGCGGTAAAGGTCCACCTACCAATGCAGGAAACATAAGAGACGCAGATTCAATCCCTGGGTCAGGAAGATTCCCTGGAAGAGGGCAAGGCAACCCACTTCAGTATTCTTGCCTGAGAAATCCCATGGACAGAGGAGCCTGGAGGGCTACAGTCCATAGAGTCACAAGAGTTGGACACGACTGAAATGACTTAGCACTCATGCTTTCCTGACAACACTCTGACTTGCTCTGAGAACACACAAGTGTCTAGAAAGACTTAATTGCATCCTCTATACTTTCTCCAAACTATTTTTTAAAAGTGCATAGTTGTTAACTGCCTCCTTGCTTGATTATGTCCTAGCCCAGGCCATAATTGAAATTCTAACTTGTTATAAATAATTGGCCATATTTATGAACTTTGCACACACACAAAAAACATTCTTTCTAACAAAACATTTGCTGCTTAGGAAGCTGAGATGAAATGAACACCATCAAATATAGTGAACACTATCAACTACTAGTTTGGTAGTGCTGCTGCTGCTAAGTTGCTTCAGTCATGTCCGACTCTGCGCGACCCCATAGACGGCAGCCCACCAGGCTCCCCCGTCCCTTGGATTCTCCAGGCAAGAACACTGAAGTGGGTTGCCACCAAATGGACTATGGGACATAGTCTGAAGGGACACACAATGGAATGAGAATTTAACTAGCTCTCTCCAGAAAAAGTTCACAGGAAAAACATTGTACCTTTCACTAGTCCCTTTTCCATCCTGCCCCCTAAACTTTACACCCTGACCCTTCACATGTGGGAGGTATGAGCTGGCATTATACTTGAAAGAGAACATTTCTTTGTTTGTAGGCCTCTGGGCGACCCCATACCCAGCACAAGTTCAGAAAAGTCCAAAGCCTAGAACCTCTCACCAACTATGCTCCTATGAAAGGACATAGAAGGAAGGCCATGAAGATGACTTAGCAATGTCTGGCAGGCAGTTTTGAAAAGTTTCACCCACAACTGCAACCTGTGGCTTGCCTTTATATTCTCTTAATAATGTATTTTGATGGACAGAAATCTTTATTATTACTGAGGTACACTTTGCAGATCTTGTACTTTATAGCTGTGAAATTTTCCCCCAATCCAAGGTCATGAAAATGTTGTACTATGTGTTCTTTTAGCGGCTTTATTGTTTTACCATTCTCATTTAGATTTCAAATATATCTGGGATTGGTTTTTTAAGTTAGTGGTCAAATTTTATATTTTTTCACATTGGCATCCGTGTAGCCATACTGGTACATTGAAAAACCTTTCTCTGTATGCCAGCATTTTCAAATTAAAATTCTCCAAATATGCATGGTTCTACTTTTAGACTCTACTTGTGTTACATTTATCTATTTGTCTGTGATGGCGTTAGTTGCTCAGTTGTGTCCAGCTCTCAGCGAACCCATGGCCTGTAACCTTACAGTCTCCTCTGTCCGTGGAATTCTCTAGGCAAGAATGCTGGAGTGGGTAGCCATTCCCTTCTCCAGGGAATCTTCCCAACCCAGAGATAGAATCCAGGTCTCCTGCATTGCAGGCAGAGGCACCAGGGAAGCCTCATCTATCTGTTTATCCTTGTGCTAATGTCACTTTCTAAATTACTATACCTTTTATAAATTGTTTTAATGCATCCATTTTATTGATATATAATTTACACTCAATAAAGTTCACCTATTTTAAGTACATGATTTGATTGGTTTGGAAAAAAAAAAAAACATACAGCTGTATAAACCCCACAGTTAAGAAATTGACATCACACCATGTCCACTTAGGCAGCCAATTCTTCTTCCTCTACAGCCCCATGAACTCACTGATCTTTCACTTTTAGAACTTTCTATGAATTGAGCTATACAGTAGGTAGCCTTCTTTCACTTAGTGCAGTGCTTTAAAAATTCATCCATGCTGCTATGTGCACCAGTAATTTCTTCATTACATCATTGAGCAATATTTCATTGTAGGTATATGTCACATTTAATTTATCCATTCACCAGTAAATGGCCATTTGGATTATTTCTAATTTTTTATTTTTATGATGAAAGCTGGTGTATGGTCATTTGTGAGTTTTTTGTGTGGACATATATTTTTATTTATCTTGGGTAAATATCTGTGAATACGATTGATAGATTTTTTAACATAAACGTATGTCTAACTTGGGGTTCCCAGGTGGCACTAGTGATAAAGAATCCATCTGCAATGCAGGAGACATAAGGGATGAGGGTTTGATCCCTGGGTCGGGAAGATCCCCTGGAGGAACAAATGGTAAACTACTTCACTATTTTTGCCTGGAAAATTCCATGTACAGAGGAGCCTGGTGGGCTATGGTCCATGGGGTCGCAAAGATGAAGTAGCTCAATCGTGTCCAACTCTTTGCGACCCCATGGACTGTAGCCTACCAGGTTCCTCCATCCGTGGAATTTTCCAGGCAAGAGTACTGAAGTGGGTAGCCATTTCCTTCTCCAGGGGATCTTCCTGACACAGGGAGCAAACCCAGGTCTCCCACATTGCATGCAGACACTTTACTGTCTGAGCCACCAGGGAAGCCCCAAAGAGTCAGACAAAACTGAGTCAGACACAACTGAAGCGACTTAGCACTCACACATGCATGCATGCATGCCTGTCTAAATTTGTAGAAAACTACCAATCCATTTTCCAAGGTGGTTACACAATTTTGCATTCCCATTAACAATATATGAGATTCTGGTTACTCCACATCTACACCAAAACTAGATATTGGTAATCTTTTAACCTTCAGTCACTGGAATGGGTATGCATTATGGATCTGATGGCTAGTGATGTTGAGCATTTTTCATGAGCTTATTTGATGTTTGTATGTCTTTTTTGGCTGATGTTTCTGCTCAAAACTTTTAGCACTTTTAAAAATAATGAACTTAATTTTATTAGAACAGTTTTAGGATTACAGAAAATTGAGAAGAAAATTGAGAGTTCCTATCTGCGCCTTTTCCCTTCCCCACAGTTTTGACATTTTGCATTGGTGTGGTGTAGTTCTTACAATTGATAAACTAATATTAACACATTTTATTGATTAAAGCCCATAGTTTACACTGGGGTTCTCTCAGTTCTCTGGGTTTTGACAGATTCATAATGTCAAGTACCCATCAACACAGAATGGTATAGTTTTACTACTGTGAAAATCCCTTTTGCTCCACTTAGGTTCCTAGGTCTTGTGGCTTGCATGCCACTTAGACGGGTGGGCTGCATGTGTGTAGCTCTGTGGGCTGTAAGAGAGAAATGAACCTATATCCTGATGTAGGAATGACAATTCAGACTGAGATAAAAAGGCAAATTAACCCTTTTGTTGGCCTTCTGAACCCATAGCATCTCCTTGTGACCTGCTGAGTAGCAAACAGAGTTAGAGAATAGAGTGGCAGAGAATAGACATTTATTATTCAAATTGCAAGCAATCAAATTTCACTTAGGTTTATATAAGCACAAAAAGAATTAGCTAAAAGGGAATTGGGTAACCCACATACTCTGGGAAAAGTGCCTGTGAACCAGATATGGAAACTTCCTGGATAAGATCAAGGCTCCAGCTGAGCTGGAGAAGGCAGCCATGTGATTCTCTACCATGTAGGGGCACAAAGAATTACTGATGCAAGACAAGGAATATTCGTACTAGAACCATAGAGACAACTGCTAGCTTAGAAAACAGGTGATGCTATCTCTGTTGCCATTACCTCCAGTCAAGGGGATTCCACAGACACTGCTTCTTCCCATCTCTATCTAGCCTGAGACTTAGGGTCAGGGCAGCCATTAAGGTTGATCACTTTGACTTTTTAATATCTACCTTCCATCTCACATATAATACATACATTAATTTTTCCTCCTATTAAAAATAATGCTATTTAATACCCTTACAACTGAAAATACATTCAGCCCTATGCCAAAAGGCATAAATCCAAAGGCTCATCAGTTCCTGTGACAAATTATAAGTCAAAATCTCTAGACGGCATCCATTTCTCCCTTACTCCCCATCAGTACCCTGTTTTAGTACTGTTGTTGTTTTAGTACTGTTGTCGATTAGTTACTACACTGTGTCTGACTCTTTTGTGACCCCATGGATGGTAGCCCACCAGGCTCCTCTGTCCATGGAATTCTCCAGGCAAGAATACTTCCTGCATTGGCAGGCAGATTCTTCACACTGCAGCCACCTATGGACTAAATTTTAGAAATAACCATTCCCTAACACTCTCTATGTGTATCAGTTTCCAAGTAAGATTCAGGAACCACACCATTTTTTTAAGCAAAGAGAATGAAATATAAAGTATTTTTAACCAGGCATAACTATTAATTAGGTAACTGAAAGAGTAGATAGTAAACTCTAAACTATCATGGAGGTCATGACTTCACGTAGTAGGGCTGGTGGAACAGAGAAAAGGTTGAAATTATCGAAACTTAGAAACTTATAGGAGGAACCCACTGTTGCTGAACCCCAGACCTCTGAGGATAGAGCTCCATCAGGCTGATTCTGGTATCTCTGAGCTCAGAGGAAATACCAGGGACTGGAACCTACACTTCTAGAAAAGTGTGCTGGCAGCAGGTGCTGGTGTCTCCAAGCTCAGAAGATCGTCTCATAGGGATAGAACTCAGATCACTCAGGGAGAGATAGCAGGACATGGATTATGATGTCTCTAAGATGGCAGGATTGGTTTCCTGGGTGGCTCAGTGATAAAGAATCCAACTGCCAAGCAGGAGATGCGGATTTGATCCCTGGGTCAGGAAGATCCCCTGGAGGAGGGCATGGCAACCCACTCCAGTATTCTTGCCTGGAGAATCCCATGGGCAGAGGAGCCTGGCGGGCTACAATCCACAGGGTCACAAAGAGTTGGACATGACTGAAGCAACCTAGCATGCAGGCATGCACTGGTGTTATTGATTGACTTAAATTTCTTCAAAAATAATTTGTTGAAACTCTAACCACTCATGTGACTGTATTGGATTTAAGACCTTTAAGGAAGTGCCTAATATTAAATAGTATTTCCTTCTGGAGAAGGCAATGGCACCCCACTCCAGTATTCTTGCCTGGAGAATACCATGGATGGAGGAGCCTGGTGGGCTGCAGTCCATGGGGTTGCAAAGAGTCAGACACAACTGAGTGACTTCACGTTCACTTTTTTTTTCAATATTAAATAAGGTCATAAGAGTGAATCCTTAATCTGATAAAACTGTTATCCAAAATAGGAAGAAACACTAGGTATCTCTGTCTCCACTATGTGAGGACACAGTGAAAAGGTGGCCTTCTGCATGCCAGAAAAAAAGCTCTCACTAGAAACCAAATCCTGTTGGAAACTTGATCTTGGACTTCCCAGCCTCCAGAACTGTAAGAAAGTAATTTTCTGGTGCCACCCAAACTATGGTATTTTGTTATACTAGCCTGAGAAGACTGAGATAACTGGTCTCTGATTCAAAGCACATACCACATTCTATAAAACAAAGCTCTATCATTTCAGGTTGTTTTATCCCAGCATTATACATTTTTACTATCTTTATGTCAAATACTTCTGAATAATGAGGTATACGGTAAAACACTGAATTTCATGTGCATGAGCCTATTGTTACCCCTTTTTTATGCAGTGAAATTATTTCTTTGATCAGAAGTGAATGCCATGTTGAATACCATTACAATGGATTAGGCAACCAAACTCATGACTTGTGACACTGGCAGAAGTATTTCAGGTAGAGAAGGCAAATCTATACTTTTACTCCAGTGGGAATGAACCCTCTTCCTCTTCCATGATGGATGAGAGCCATTATAACCAAGCTGCCACCAGCTAGCTAGATGGCATCCTCCAAGGTAATTTTGCCCTATCACAGACTTAATGTTGTTCTCTGATATTGACAAATAAAGTGCTTAAGTGTAATGGTAGCCAGATAAATTGTTTAACCGATGCATAACTTCCATACCTGTCACCATGGTCACTCTGTTCAGGATTACTGAAAAAGGATTTGGGTAGCTGGAGAACAGGTCGGCAGAAATTGACAGAATGTATCATTTGGTCTACATAATTACCATGCATCTGCACTGTATGCCTTTTAGTGTGCAGTGAGCATTCACATGGTAAACAAATACCTTCATCAGTTCAGTTCAGTTCAGTTCAGTCGCTCAGTCGTGTCTGACTCTGTGACCCCATGAATCGCAGCACACCAGGCCTCCCTGTCCATCACCATCTCCCGGAGTTCACTCAGACTCATGTCCATCGAGTCAGTGATGCCATCCAGCCATCTCATCCTCTGTCGTCCCCTTCTCCTCCTGCCACCAATCCCTCCCAGCATCAGAGTCTTTTCCAATGAGTCAACTCTTCGCATGAGGTGGCCAAAGTACTGGAGTTTCAGCTTTAGCATTATCCCTTCCAAAGAAATCCCAGGGCTGATCTCCTTTAGAATGGACTGGTTGGATCTCCTTGCAATCCAAGGGACTCTCAAGAGTCTTCTCCAACACCAAAGTTCAAAAGCATCAATTCTTTGGCACTCAGCCTTTTTCACAATCCAACTCTCACATCCATACATGACCACAGGAAAAACCATAGCCTTGACTAGGTGGACCTTAGTCGGCAAAGTAATGTCTCTGCTTTTGAATATGCTATACTCTGTGACAATTCTAAGAGCTCTCTCATTGTCTCCAATCTTCCAGATTCATTTCTTCCAAGTCTCTGGCTAGAGAGCTAAACCCTTGAGAAATGGCTATGAATCAGCATATATTTGTACATCTGGCTATCCTTCATTCCACATCAAGTCAACAACAAAACATATAGCTTGAAGCTTTGTCCACTGGGAGATTTCCCCTTCACCACTGTCTTCAAGGTCATCCTTGAGAGGGGCTTTAATGCTGCAGATGTCCACATCCAGAATATCATGCAGAAAATCTATAAAAATAGGCCTGATGTTTCCTCCTCAGTCACTGATATGAGACTCCCTATGAGATCATAGATATTATTAGAGTGAAAGGAATCAATGCAGCTGGTGAGAGTCTGAGCCATATGCTCATGCAAATTACCTGTGTCTTCCAGACCTGCCTTACCTGTTAGACATCGTTTTCACCTGATGATACTATTCTTGTGTGGATGTTCAACTTTAAGGCCTTCTGGGTCAGATAACAGCTAGTTTATGATAAAAAGTGAGCTGCATAGTCACCTGATACCCCATAATTAGATATTAATTCTATACTAAGGCCTAGAAACAATTTAGAGTCTGTTTGTCAAAAGATAATTTATCTTCAGAAAAGAACATAGATTTTTCTCCCAAATCCTAGAAATATGGTATATGACTCTGGTATTCATGCTCTCCAGAAAGTCCATATAGCACTCCTGATTACCACAGATATTTTGAGTATCATTGAATCTGATGGAATATAAGGCCAAAATGGAAAAGTAGCTTGCAGTGTTTTACTGCAGCTGGCATTTGCTACTTAGTCTTTTCATGCTCTAGTCCTCTCTCAACACTCGTTACCTTATGGATTATTGAGTAAATGGTACAATTAACATATGCAAATATAGTATGCACACATGCTTGCAAAGTAGCTTCACTTGTGTCTGACTTTTTGTGACCCCATGGACTGTAGCCTACCAGGCTCCTCTGTCTGTGGGATTCTCTAGGCAGGAGTACTGGAGTGGGTTGCCGTTTCCTTCTCCAGGGGATCTTCCTGACCCAGGGATCAAACCGTGTCTCTTAGGTCTCCTGCATTGGCATGTAGGTTCTTTACCACTAACACTATCTGGGAAGTCCCAAATGTAGTATATATTGGGGATATATACACTATATTATTTAAAAAAATAAGGAAGTCAAATTGTGCCTCTCATTCATTAGTAAATGGTAAGAAGTGCAAAGATTTGTCTTTTACTACAAAGATAGTCCATCTCAAGATGCTCCAAACCATCAGAAACCTCCAGAAACTTCACTGCAGTTGTGGACCCCTGAGCTTTCATGTTTCTTCTCCCACTGTCTAGTTCACCCATGTCTTACCAAGGCAATTAAAGCACAAGCTATTCCCTGTACTTCCTATTCATGTCTGTAATCTACATAATGTTGTCAATATAGTAGACCAGTATATAATATGGAATGTGCAGGCAATCAAAACTTCTAGGCTTTATATTTTGGAGGAGAGCAGAAGAATCAATATCATCCTGACGAAAGTCTGTGAAGATGTACTCTTGGCCCTTGTAGATAAAAGAAACTCTTCTGGTGGTCTTTATAAATTACTATGGAGAAAAAGCATTGTAAAGGCAAGTAGATAAATATCAAATGTCAGAAGCTTTGTTGATTTGCTCCAGTTGAGACACTATATCTGCAATAGGAGCTTAATTGAAGTCATCACCTGATTAAGATAACAACAATCATCAGTTATTCTCCAAAGTCTAGCTATCTTCTGCACAGGCCAAAACAGTGAGTCAAATGGAGACTTTAAAAGTATCCTTGAATCTTGGTAAGCCTGCTAAATTTAACTAAAAATTATACAACCTGAACAATTAAGTTTAGTGTTTTATTTTCAGTAATATTGGCCCCATGGCTACAAGAAATAAGTTATGATGGCAGCTCTCTGTTTTTCTGACTGCGATTTGAATTGAGAGGTTACAGCCTCGAGCTTCTCATTTTCATTATGTACAGCTCCAATGTACCGAAAAGAAGACATGGTCTTTTTATTAATAAATATTCTCATGAAAGTCAACATGGCAATAGTTTGGGCTCCCAAAGCATGTATGTCAACAAGAACTTCATGAAAATCAATCAAAGATGTACATGGATTACTAACATCCCAGTTTCCATTGACTCATGTTCTATCCCAAGGACACAGGCAAACGAATCCCTAAATCCTATTCTAGGGCATTTCCTGGAAACACTACTGTTACCACTTTCTTTATAGATCAGGAAGCAAATAGTACAACTAATTTCAATAGAGAGGATTTAATGTAAATAATTATTTACTAGAAATAAAATTGTGAACTCCATGATGTCAGGTGTAAAATGAGAGAGCCCAAAAGGGCCATGGTGGTAAGAACTAGAGAAAATAGCAGGGCTGGTAGAACAAAGGGAAGAAGTTGGAATTACTGGAACTACTGGAACTTATTAAAGACATTGAAACTGAGAAGTAAGGCCTTGTGGAATGAAGCACAGACTTCTGACAAAATTTCTCTGATAATGTTGGTGTCCCTGACCAAGAGGAGCCTGACAACTGGACTTCTGAAGAGTGGGCACTACTTCTCTTATTTCTCTGAGGAGAGCTCAATGAAATTAGTTCTGAAAGTGTTAGAAAAACTGCAAACGATTCATTTACTTCTATAGAAAGGAACTTTATCTGCTTAGGTGGAGAAGACTTGCTGGACTGATCCCCAGAGGAATTTCAAGAAGTGCATAGAAGCAAATAAAAAGAACCAGTCCTTTCTTCCTTCTCCAAACTTAGTCTCTCTTTCTATTGGCAGAGACTCAAGGCAAATATGAGCAGAAAATCTTCATTTCTGAAACAGGTCATGAAGCTGTGAGTGACATTTGAAACATTTTCTTCACTATCATTTTCTATTCTCATTTTAAAATATTTTGATAGAATTACTGTGCACATACATAGTATATACAAATAATACACATAAATCCAGAAATTTTTCTGACTCTATCATACTAGGGTCATAAAGAATCAGATCAAGAAATACAACATAACCAGCATCCCAGATGTCCCCCTTGTGACTTTTCTAATAAATCCCCCATCCAAACAACCCAAAGATAATCACCGTTCTGATTCTTAACATCATAGTTTTACCTGTTTTTACCTTTATAATACGGGAATCATGCAGCACGTAGTCTTCTCTCTTTAACTTACTTTGTTCAAATTATGTTTATGAAATTCACTTATGTTCTTTCCTTTAACAGTAGTATATTAATTTTCACTAATGTATTAGTTAGGATTTCCCAAAGAAACAGAATGTGCACGTGTGTGTGTGTGCGCATGCGTGCACACACGCACATGCAATCTTTTCAACTACTCATTCTGTAGTCCCTTTACCTTTAAGCAGGTACCTCAGCTGGCTGTGGTTCTTCATCCGGTGGGGTCTGGGTCATTAGTAGTCCTGGCTCAGTTGGTTGGTATAGTTTTCATCTTAATCACTGGGCATGGTAAGTGATACTCAGAGACACCCTAGGGGATGTCCCATAATCCAGACATTGTCTTTCTTACCTTCAGTGGAGCACCAGTTCAATTTCTTATTGGTGGTCAGGAGCTATCACCCCAGCCAGCACAGGAACTCTGTTCCTTGCCTGTTGATTCAGAGGCATGAGGAACCCAAAGAGACTGAGTGACAGTTTCAATTTCCAGCTCAATGGAATCATTGTGGTGTTTCTTCGTAGAAGCACCCTCCCCCTGGAACTAAGACCTCGAGGCCAGTGGAGCACGATGCTGCAGAGACAGGAAGCATTTTTCACAGGCTACTGGTGGTAATAGAGACTGGCGCCACCCCCATTTCTAGCCCCTGATGCTCACACCCGCAAATCCAGGCTGCAGGAAAAATAGCACTGTAGAGTGAACACAGAGTCAGAGCGTAAGCAGACTTCTGTACATAGCTTTGGTCAGCACCTGGCCCTGCCTTAGAGGTGTCAGTACCCAGCTGGCACTACAACTGAGTCTGAAAGAGGGCCTGCCACCCTTCTACCTACCAAGCCAGCAGCTTCATGATCAAGGGAAACATGGTAAGAACAGTGAATTCCATGAGTATTGGAATTCATTCTTTTTTCCTGCTGCTCTTCAGGATGATTTCGATTGCCCTGAATTCAACTTTATTGAGTCTTCTGCCTGCTCAAATCTGCCATTGAACTCCTGTAGTACCTCTTGTATTTAAGTGACAGTAGTTTCAGTTTCAGAATTTCTGTTAATTTCCTTTTACAATTTATCAGTTCAGTTCATTCTCTCAGTCGTGTCTGACTCTTTGCGACCCCATGGACTGCAGCACACCAGGCTTCCCTGTCCATAACAAACTCCTGGAGTTTACTCAAACTCATGTCCATTGAGTCTGTGATGCCATCCAAACATCTCATCCTCTGTCATCCCCTTCTCCTCCTGCCTTCAATCTTTCGCAACATCAGGGTCTTTTTCAATGAGTCAGTTCTTCACATTAGGTGGCCAAAGTATTGGAGTTTCAGCTTCAACATCAGTCCTTCCAGTGAATATTCAGGACTGATTTCCTTTAGGATGGACTGGTTGGATCTCCTTGCAGTCCAAGGGACTCTCAAGAGTCTTCTCCAACACCACAGTTCAAAAGCATCAATTCTTTGGTGCTCAACTTTCTTTATAGTCCAACTCTCACATCCATACATGACTACTAGAAAAACCATAGCTTTGACTAGATGGACCTTTGTTGGCAAAGTAATGCCTCTGCTTTTTAATATACTGTCTAGGTTTCTCATAACTTTTCTTCCAATGAGCAAGTGTCTTTTAATTTCATGGCTGTAGTCACCATGTGCAGTGATTTTGGAGCCCCACAAAATAAAGTTTGTCACCGTTTCCATTCTTTCCCCATCTATTTGCTATGAAGTGATGGGACTGGATGCAATGATCTTAGTTTTTTGAATGTTGAGTTTTAAGCCAGCTTTTTCACTCCTCTTTCACTTTGATCAAGAAGCTCTTTCACTTTCTGCTATAAGGATGGTGTCATCTGCATATCTGAGGTTATTGATATTTCTCCCAGCAATCTTGATTCCAGCTTGTGCTTCATCCATCCTGGCATTTCGCATGATGTATTCTGCATATAAGTTAAATAAGTAGGGTGACGTACTCCTTTCCCGATTTGGAACCAGTCCATTGTTCCATGTCTGGTTCTAACTGTTGCTTCTTGACCTGCATACACATTTCTCAGGAGGCAGGTAAGGTGGCCTGGTATTCCCATCTTTTGAAGAGTTTTCCACAGTTTGTTTTGATCAACACAGTCAAAGCTTTGCTGTTGCTGCTGCTAAGTTGCTTCAGTCGTGTCTGACTCTGTGCAACCCCATAGATGGCAGCCCACCAGGCTCCCCCATCCTTGCGATTCTCCAGGCAAGAACACTGGAGTGGGTTGCCATTTCCTTCTCCAATACATGAAAGTGAAAAGTGAAAGTGAAGTTGCTCAGTCATGTCCTACTCTTAGCGACCCCATGGACTGCAGCCTACCAGGCTTCTCTGCCCATGAGATTTTCCAGGCAAGAGTACTGGAGTGGGGTCAAAGCTTTAGTGTAGTCAATAAAACAAAAGTAGTTGTTTTCCTGGAATTCTCTCACTTTTTCTATGATCCAATGGATGTTGGCAATTTGATCTCTGATTCCTCTGCCTTTTCTAAATCCAGCTTGAACATCTGGAAATTCTTGGTTCACATACTGTTGAAGCCTAGCTTGGAGAATTTTGAGCACTAGTTTGCTAGTGTGTGAGGTGAGTGCAATTGTATGGTAGCTTGAACATTCTTTGGCATTGCCTTTCTTTGGGATTGGAATGAAAACTGACCTTTCCCAGTCCTGTGGTCAATGCTGAGTTTTCCAAATTAGCTGGCATATTGAGTGCAACAGTTTCACAACCTCATTTTTTAGGATTACAATTTCTCTTTATTCATATTCTCTATTTGGTGAGACTTTTTCCCTTTAGCTTCCTTAGTTTAGTTTTAGTTTAGGTTTCCATTAGTTCTTTGCACATTATTGCCTTTAGTTCTTTAAGCAAAATGAAGATAGCTAATTTAAAGCCTTTCTCGAGTAAGCCCAATATCTGCACTTTCTTGAGGACAGTTTCTGCTAATTAATTTTTCCCATGAATGTCCCACACTTTCTTGTCTTTTTGAATGCCACACAATTTTTGTTTGAACTGGATGTTTTGAATGTTATAATGTGGTAACTCTGAAAATCGTATTCTCTTGCCCTCCTCAGGGTTTATTCTTGTTGCTCGTTGTTGGTTGTAGTTATTTAGCTTTGCAAATTGGCTTTGAGTTAGGGCACTTCTTCAATGCTTCAGTTTAATTTAGTCGCTCAGTCGTGTCCAACTCTTTGCGACCCCATGAACTGCAGTACGCCAGGCCTCCCTGTCCATCACCAACTCCCCGAGTTCAGTCAAACTCATGTCCATCAAGTCGGTGATGCCATCCAGCCATCTCATCCTCTGTCGTCCCCCTTTTCCTCCTGCCACCAATCCCTCCCAGCATCAGAGTCTTTTCCAATGAGTCAACTCTTCACATGAGGTGGCCAAAGTACTGGAGTTTCAGCTTTAGCATCATTCCTTCCAAAGAAATCCCAGGGCTGATCTCCTTCAGAATGGGCTGGTTGGATCTCCTTGCAATCCAAGGGACTCTCAAGAGTCTTCTCCAACACCAAAGTTCAAAAGCATCAATTCTTCAGTGCTCAGCTTTCTTCACAGTCCAACTCTCACATCCATACATGACCACAGGAAAAACCATAGCCTGGACTAGATGGACCTTTGTTGGCAAAGTAATGTCTCTGCTCTTCAATATGCTCTCTAGGTCGGTCATAACTTTTCTTCCAAGGAGTAAGCGTCTTTTAATTTCATGGCTGCAGTCACCATCTGCAGTGATTTTGGAGCTCCCCAAAATAAAGTCTGACACTGTTTCCACTGTTTCCTTATCTATTTCCCATGAAGTGATGGGACCAGATGCCATGATCTTTGTTTTCTGAATGTTGAGCTTTAAACCAACTTTTTCACTCTCCACTTTCACTTTCATCAAGAGGCTTTTTAGTTCCTCTTCACTTTCTGCCATAAGGGTGGTGTCATCTGCATATCTGAGGTTATTGATATTTCTCCCAGCAATCTTGATTCCAACTTGTGCTTCTTCCAGCCCAGCATTTCTCATGATGTACTCTGCATATAAAATAAATAAGCAGGGTGACCATATACAGCCTTGACGTACTCCTTTTCTTAGCCAGGTGCTATAATTCTGCCTTAGTCTTTACTTTCTGCTTATTTGGAACCCAGAGATCAGTTAGAGGTGAAAACTGAGGTTGTCTCAGGTCTTTGCTGAGCATGCATATATCCCTGAGCATGGGCATGCCTCTCTGGATTATGGAAAATACATGGCAGCTTCACAAAGCTGTTACTTTTCTATGTACTTTCTACCCCTGCTCCTCTATTCCTAGATTTCTGTTTTTCTGCTACTTGCCCCATCTGTTGTCTCTTGCCACATGGAGCTTTGGATAGTCTATGCCTCTAAGTGCTTTCTAAAAATGCAGTACAGGAGGCCATTCTCATATGAGAGAGTTCTGAGGGGTGTAAAACAAAGGCAAGCCCCTTAATCAATCTCTTAGGGAGTTACCAGACAGGAAAAATTCACAGTCACAATTATTTGACAATAAGGTCTGTATTGTCTCCTCTTGCACCAACAACATTCATCATGTAGGTGGATGATGACCAGCTGGTCCTGAACAGGGCAGTGGGGACGGTAGGTAGGTAAACAAACATCCTATAACAACCTTTTACCAAAATTTATCAGCCTTTTCTTTCTTTAGCACTCCCCTGATTGCTATATGTCTTTGATTAGAATCTAAAATTCTAAAAAATGTTGATTCTGAAAGGTTTTTTGGGTCAGATTAATGGTTGCTTCAGTAGAGGGGATGGACCCTTAGAATTCCCTACTCTGCCATTCTCCTTTCATCCTGTAATATGTGGAAAGAATCACAAGCAGAGACATTGGGTTGTGAAGTTTTATTTCAGAGAATAGTCCATGCACTGCCAATCTCCTCCTGCAACCCCCATCTCTCAGGCAAAGGCTGTGATTCAGGGCAGGTCTCCACAGACCAGTGGTAGAAGAATTTGCAGGGGGGCCAAGCTCAGAGACCGACCAACTTTTGAATATGTCCAGTGATCTTGGGAGAGACTGCTCAGTGGAACAGCAAATGGCAGTAAACTTGGCTATGACCACCTACAGCCAGCACAAACGAGGTATGAAGAGTAAGTAAAGGGTAAAGGGGAATTCTCAACCTCAGCACCCAGGAGATCAGACAATCAGCTTTCCTGACCTCACCTTGCCAGAAGAGCTCCTGACCTGGTTAGAGCTCAGATGAGCTTCACTCTGAAAGGGCACCCACTCTCACCCATGTGTGTCGTACTCCAGTTTTATCACAGAAGGAAGAGATGAATTCCACTGAGGAGAGTAAGCAGCAAGAAGAGGGCACAAATTTCCCAAGGGATGGTGTGTGTGAACAAGTCTTGTAGTTGAATTTCAACAGGCAGAAGAGGACTGACAGCCCCAGAAGGAAAAGAACATACTCACCTAAATAGATAATAAGTGCCATAAATAAAAATGACTGGAAATGAAGGAGGCAAAGTAAGGGACACATTTTAGAGACTGCACACTGGTCAGTGTGAGGGAGTGACATTTAAACAGAGACCCGAGGCAAGCCCCAGTGGCTAGAATGTTAGGGGTCAGACTATGTTGGGCCTTATGGGCTATGCTGAGGGATTCCAATTTCATTCCTTATGCACTTAGAAGCCGCTGGAAGGTTTTAAACAGAGGGGTGACGTGATCTGATTATGAATAAGGAGGCCCTTCTGGTGACTGTGAAGTGAATAGATTGCAAAGACAGCAGGGGAAACCCAGGGGATGAAAAGGCACCTGCTTCTCTAACCCCACAGAACATATTCAAGGTGGACTGCATGCGCGTGTGCTTGCCAAGTCCCTTCAGTTGTGTCTGACTCTTTGTGACCCTATGGGTTATATCCCACCAGTCTCCTCTGTCCACGGGATTTTCCAGGCAAGAATACTGGAGTGGATTGCCATGACCTCCTCTAGGGGCTCTTCCTAACTCAGGGATCAAACCTGCATCTCCTGTGTCCCTTGCACTGGCAGATAGGTTCTGTACCACTAGTGCCACTTGGGAAGCCTGTGGGAGCAGGAACTCTCAAATCTTTGGCTTCATGGCAACCTGTTGAGGAATTTAAGAGCTGACACTCATGGCCACTGTCTTTTTCTTCTCTCCTCCCCAAGGGTGGAAGAATTAAGAGAAGGAGCTGAGCACATTTCTTCCTCCTGAGGAGCCCCTCCTCCCTGGGCTGTGTTTCAGGGGCAGCCCAGATTCAGGATTTACTGCAGCTTTTATAATCTGCTCTCTCCCCACCAGAAAGGGGCCTGACCCTCAGGAGAAGGCAGAGGTCTGACAAGCCAGGGTGGGCCCATCTGCAGAATTGGGATGAGGAGCCAGCCAGCCCAGGGTGACTGCTCATCTCAGTGGAGGTCTCTCATTCAGATACTACCAGTAATGGAGCTGTGGTTTCCATCTCCTCTGGCATGACTCAGGCACCTACCTCTCTACCTCTCTAGTTCAGAACTCCACAAGGAAAGACATCTAGGTGCTACAGATTGGCCCTGGAATCCCCACTCTGAGCCTCAACTGTGATCATTATCGTGACCATAGTTTACCTGGCACCCAGGAATGGCACTCCCACCTGGGCATTTCCAACCTGGAGCTAGCCACCTGGCCCATTTAGGGTTTGGCCTGAGACTTGCTTGGTCTCTGCCAGTCCAGCTGCAGCCAGGGACCAACAGCATTTGGGAAATTGTTGGAAATGAGCATCCCAGACTATCTGAGTCAAAGTCTGCATTTTACCAGAATCCCCAGGGGATCGCCAGGTACTTTATAGTATGAAGTGAACTGCAAATCTAGTGTTCCTCCATCAAGAATTTATCAAACCAAGCTGGTTCATGTTGGAAATCTTGCAACTCCTTTCTCATAAAAATCTGGGAACACATTGCTAGAAAGGACAAGATGTGTAACCATCTGGCCTCAGGCACAGATTAGGAGCTGCTAGGCCCTGATGGATAAGACACAGATGTGTGATTGTTGGCAAAATGCAAGCTGGCTTTCCCCCAACTGAGTGGCCTCATGGCGCCTTGCCTGGTTAGTGGCCTTTCTATGGGAAGCCTCTTAAGTTACTGTGCCCCTAGAGCCTAACTTGGCAACTGTTTTCTCTCACACACAGTGCTCTCAGACTGTAAGTCAAGCAAGCTCACCAGATTTTATTGTAATCAACAGAACAGCCAGTACATGCCTTCCAGTCGAAGCCACAGGAGGAGTGGAAAATTTAAGCCATGGGCATCCTGAGCTCTAGAACTGGGGGACACCTCAGATGTCTCTTTGCTTTGCCTTCAAGAGTGGTTTCCTGAGCTAGAGTGAAAAATGTGGGCTCTAGCACTCTCATGGTTTAAGGTCCTTGAGAGTTTAGGACACACACCTCTTTTGCATTCAGGGTATCTTCCCAGTGGACACTATGGAAGTTTTCCTCCAATGAAAAACTCAGGTTGACAGCTACTTCCTTCCAACAATGCTGATCTCTGCCTCCAGGACTCCATCCAAATACCCGTCACACTGACCCTAGATTGGCCCCTGGGGCTCTCTGAAAAATTGTCACTGGAGGAACCTGATTGCTTCCCACACAAAAGGCTAGGCTTGATAGGTTCCTGGTCTGAGTGCTTTCTTTCTAGTAATGCTACAAATGTGACAAAAGTTTGGATTTTCTAAAGCTGAATCAATCACAACAGACTAACAAAGTTTTTCAGTCTTTTAGAATTCCCAGTTCTAACTTCCTCAAAGTGCTTTCTCCACACATGGAACCAAGGGGTCTGGGGACCCTCTCTTCTCCTTGTAAGGTCACCGCCATTTATCACCTGTTGCCTTGTTAATTGCACATTGTCACCTTCACACCCTGGATGCCTCACAGGGATTAAAAAATCCATCCAAAAGCTATTAATTAGCTGCATCAAATCATGACTCAGTAAATAAGTATATTGGACATCTTGGACTGTGATTATCCTACCATTAGTTGGCCTCTGGCATGACCAAGTAGAGGGGGTCCCAATCTGTCCTTGGAAACTTGCCAATGCCCAGTTCTGTGGGGTTGCCAGGAGCCACAGCCTCATCACTTCCAGCTATTGATGCTGGAAGCAGGGCAGGAGAAACCCTGAAATACAGCCAGCCAAGACATCCCAGTTGACAGATGAAAAACCAAGATCCTGACTTGTTCAGAGCACGTGAACAAGTCAGACTGCCACATCTAGGGGGTCAGGTGGAAAGTTTGACTCTTCCTCATTGCATCCTGGGGTAGGCACAGGGTTTGCCGGGAGGGTTCAGAATCCATGCCACAGTGTACACCATGTCCCCAGGCCTGAGACACCGACTGGAGGTACTGAGTTTATTAATGCAAATATTACAGTGCAATAGAATTCAGTCATTCTCTCTCCCTCTCTCCACATCCTGCCATCTCTCAGAGTTTTATTGCTCTCTGAGCCCATAACCTTCAAGCCAGGATTTCCAGACCCATGTATTTGAGCTTGAGAGCTCATTTTAGACTCATCAGGTGGGGGCATATATGAAGGGCCATGTCAAACTTCTAACCAGCTGGTGGTACACAGTGGTACATTCCCACACCTGCCCACTTACTCTGAACTATCAGCTCTGAGCAGCCAACCCCCTACCAAGTAGAACGCTGTGAATTGCATGATAAAAATGGGACATTCTCTGAAGAAGGAAAGACATATTCTATGAGGAATCCACTTCTTCAAAAGCCTCCATCCATGATTCCTGCTCTTTACCAAATCCTTAGAGAAGGCTCTTCATTCAGATTGGCCATAATTAACCACTCTGTACGCAGATACCCTGCTACTCCTATAAACAAACTACAAAGTGAACCTTACCTCACCACGCCATAAATTCTACTTCCCCCTACCTAAGTGGCCTCCCGCTAGGGAATGGGGCTTGCTCCATCAAGGCCTCTTACCTATCTATCTTACATTCTTGGAAACTCACTTGGGAAACATATTTGATCCTGGAAGAGATGCCTCCAAGAGAACAAGACCTACTCCTTGTCCTCAGGGAGCTCACAGTCTAGACACGGAGACAGGCAGACCACAAAAGTTCATGACTTTGGAAAAGGTGCTAGATTGAGAGATAAGCAAGAGAGAACCACAGGAATAGGAGCTATCAAAAGCTCCAAGGCAATCAGGAATGGAAGCATAAAGGAGCTGACCATGAAGCTGGGTCTTGAGTGCTGAGTATGAGTTCAGTTGGGGAGATGCGAAGAAAAGTTTAAATGGGTGGAATAGCAAGACCAAAGACAGGAGAGTGAAAAATATGCTCAGAGAATGCCTGAAAGTCCTGTATGTCAGCAGAAAAGTATGGAATAAGGGTGGGAGTAGGTGGCAGGGGATAAGACTAATAGGAGGGTGCAACTGAGTGTTTATCTCTTCCAGGTCTGTGTTCTGGTTAGTTAGTGCTGTGCAACAAACTAACCCAAAACTTACTGGCTTAAAACAATAGTCATCTTATTATATCCCACAATTTCATGGGTTGGGAATCCAGGTAGAGCTGAGCTAGGTGATTCTTTTGCCCACGTGGCTTTGATAGAGATCACTCAGCTGTGTTCAACTAGAAGATGGGCTGGTCTGGTGAATGCACCTCACATGCCTGGTGCCTTAGCAGGGATGGCAGAAAGTTTAGGGTCATCTGTGCCTGTTGACCAGAATACCTATATGTGGCCTTACTAGCATGGTATTCTTAGGGGCAGCTGGAATTCTTACTTAGCAGCTCAAGGCTCTAAAAGCTAGTATTTCAGTGACCTAGGTGGAAGGTGCGTGGCCTTTTATAACCTAGCCTCAAAAGTGATAATATATAGCATTGTTTCTCTGGTACTCTATTGGTTTTAGAAGTCACAAGCCCACCCGGATTCAAGTGGGGCAGGGATATATAGACCCCAACCCTTAATGAAAGGAATGTAAAAATTTACAGTCATATTTTGCAAATTCCACACGTCTTACTGAAATAAACCAGGCATAAAAAAGGGCTCTAGGCTTTCCTGGATCTTTCTACTTTGGCTCTCTCTCCTTTGTGGATCAAAAGTCAAGTGGAAAAAAAGTCAAATCTCAAATGAGTTGAACTAGAAGTTGGTTCATTTTAAGGAATGTGCTCTAAGAGCATAGGATAAATAAGCCACAAAGCCCCCTTGCCATACGTGTGCACATCTCATAGCCTGGTGACAAAAAGAAAAAAAAAAAAAAAAGAAAGAAATGAAAGTGGTGACTAACTCTTCTGGCATCTTTCAGGCACCACTGGAAAGGATCCAAGGAACCTAGTCTGCTACAGGGCAAACATCTTGCCTTATGAATCAGACCTTGACTTTCTGAGGAATGTTGGACAAATCCCTTCCTTTCTAAGCTTTACTTCTTTACTTGTGTTGTGGTGATGACTCCTACACTACATTTAGGGCAGCGAATAGAACCTGCAGTATATGGCCTACATTGTGTGCTACCCATTGACTGTGAACCACATGCTCTGGAGATATGATGCTTGCTCTTGCTCAAAATGTTCACAATTTATTATGGTTTTTTGTTTCTGCATTCTCATGACAAATTATAAAAGCTTTTCTGCCTCCTCTTTGCTGTCCCTCCCTCCAGGGTTTATCAGTATGGCTTTGAGGCTCCCTCTGAGAAATCCCTTTCCCACAGCTGTCTTAAATGCAAGCTGGGATTGTTTATTTTCTCACACCTCATATATCTCAGTCTAGAAATGGCATTAATGACCTTTTTTGCTCCAGATCATGACTCTTCCACTTTCTTGTAAAACAAAACAAAAAAACAGGAAACTTCCCCTTATTTGAGTCCTATGTCATTTACTTATATCATACTCTCTTGCTGATCCTGCTCACAGTGCCAGTTGTCTCACTGTTGTCTTACTGCCATAGTAGCAGACACACTGTATTCTCTCCCCTCCTGGCTGACCCAGTGGACACAGCTGTAACACAGCCTCACCTCCATAGCGCAGCCATAACATAGCCCCAAGGACTTTTCAGGTGAAGCTTTTATGCTTATAGAACAAAAGTAGCCCATGGCCAAGCGAGTACCTTGTGACACGCATGTGCAATACTATAAGTGATCTCAGCTGTTACATAATTCTTTACAAAACATGGGGTGAGAGAGAGAGGCCATGGAGCAAGAGTGCCTGACCACCTCTATCTTGGCTAATTTGCTCTTTCCGTACACACGCTCTCTCTTTCCTTACTTTTCTAATGTCCAGATCCCCTAGTCATTTATTTATTGAAGACTTGGCACCTGATTCACAGTGTTCTTTGTACTCTAAGTTCTGCCATCATTGTGGATGACTTTGTCTAACTTCTTAAATTCCCCCATTTTTAAGCCTTTTTATTTCCAAGGAACCTCTCCTTATTTCATCTCAGCCAAATGCTCCTGCCATCATACCAGAGACCCTGCCATTTCCTGTTATTGCCCCACCTTCAGAACCAGTGTTTCAAACATTTTACTCTCTGACCACAAACTTCTCTATTTCTTGATTGCTTGCTCTACTCTCCACCATTACAGTTCTTCACCATTTTGGGGCTCACAAACTAGTGACTCTTTTTGTCTCACTCAATCTTTTAGCCCTTTCCTTTCTCTGCCTGACTCCTTATCCTATTTGGATGGAATGGCTGATTAGTTCAGTTCCACCCTTCCCAACACCTTGCTAAATTCTCTTGCCCCCCTCCCACCTTTTTTTGGTAACCCAACTCTGCATGAACTCAATCTCTGTGCTTGAATCTCAGTAGCTGCATAATGCTGGAGAAAACTGCACTTCAGGAAGGTTGATTCCATTCTAAAGGCACAATTATCAACTTTCATCCTCCAACACCAACCGCCTGGCAATTCTACCACATGCCTCTGATCAACTTACCCGCCCATTTTATCCACAATAGCTATTTCAAACCTCATCTACTATCCGCAAACCTTTAACTTTCTCCCCTAACTGCCTCTTGCTCTCAGCATAGGACCTCACTTCCTAGTTCACACACATACACAAAATGAAATCCAACAGAAGGAAATTTCCCTATGCTATGTTTGTCAAACTTACAAAGTTACCTGTTCCACTCATTTATGCTAGAGAAAGTGATCACTCTTCTGTCTTGGTTGAATCCCTCCCCCTTGCTTTGGATCGTACTTGGTCCCAATTTCTTATAGCTTTACTCTATCAATGATCACTTCTTCAGATTGTATGTTCAACTGCTACTTCTTGTCAATAATTTGTGTAACAGTAGATCTTGGCCTCTGCTAAGTTGGTCAGGCTACTGTGTGTAACTGGCTTTTACTGGAAAAAAATTTAGAGCATTTCTAGAACATGGTTTAGCACAGTAATATCTAATATGAGATGCATAGGAGTGATCCATTTCTTTGTGAGAAAGAAGACACTACAACTTGTTCTGTGTCTTTAAATTTTAAAAGTGAAATGGGGAATTCTCTGGTGGTATAGTGGTTAGGACTCCATCCTTTCACTGCCAAGGCCTTTGGATCCATTCCTGGTCAGGGAACTAAAATCCCACAAGCCACCCGGTGCAGCCAAAAAAAGAAAATGAAGAGCTGAGACAGAAATTTGTCTTGCCATTATGGAGTATGCTTGGTGACCTGTAGTCCTCATCTCATTGTATTCACTCATGTGGCAGACAGTCCTAGGCCTGCATTGTGGAGAAGTGCCCTGAGATAGAAGAAAGATGCACAGTGTTCTAGCATTTACTGCAGGGCTCTCCTGGAGGAACACCAGCATTTTGAGCAAGCCATGGGTGCTAAGTTAAATGAATTTAGAGATATCAACTATTTTTATATGATAGCTTCATTGAGTTATAATTCAATTACCATAAACTTCATTCCTTCAAAGTATATAATTTAGTGAGTTTTAGTATATTCACAGAGTTGGGTTACCATCACTATTAATTCCAAAACATTGTGTGTGTGTGACTTTCTTTCTGTGTAGATGTATGGTTTCATTTCTCTTGAGTGAATACCTAATGGTGGAATTGCTCGGTCATATGCAAACTATGTTTAACTTTTTGATTAACTGTAAAGCTGTTTTCCAAAGTGGCCACCCATTTTACAATCCCATTAGCAATGAATGAGCATTCATTTCTTCACATCCTTTCCAACACAGAGAATGAGAGAAAATAATTGCAATATACGTGATATAGGACTTCTATTTAGAATATAAAAAGAACTCTTAAAACAAAACAGACAAGTGACCTAAAATGAGCTAAGGATCTGAGTAGACATTTCTCAGGATGATATATGAGAGGCCAGGATGATATATAATAGGTCAAAAAGCACATGAGAAGATGCTCAACATCACTAGATATTAGGATTATGCAAATCAAAACCACAATGTTATCCTATTCAAATGCACTAGGATGACTAAAATCAAGAAGATATCATCCAACTTTAACTCAACTCACCCTCACAAAGTAGATAAGTGCTTTAAAAAGTTTTTTTGCAAAGAAACAGCAGTTTGAAGGTAACGCTAATGATACAAGCATAAGTGAATGACAAGAAAATGACACCACTGACACTTTAATCTGGGAACAAACCCTTTGTAAGCTACATGACAAGCTAATCATATGTGACAAAAAAATGGTAAAAAGTTGAAAGTATCAAGACAATATGAAATGTGATATTTCATCACCATTGTTGATGATGAACCTCATATTAACTGTATATTATTTCCTGAGAAATTAGCAAATTGCAGGGTAAAGCCACCAGGACTTATAAGATAGTTACAGAGATAGGTATTTTGAAGCTCATATTTATATTATCCTACTAAAAGTTCTAAATTTAAATATGTTTTATACTATATTTATAATATAGAAATAGTCTCATGGTACATGTATATCAGCTGCAAGTAACTATTCATATATTGGGAGCAGATAATGGAAAATGTTTAACTGATGGGATGGGCAATCACAAAAGTATGAAGATTACTGTTACAGAGCATAGACCTGGACTTAAGCACTAACTGAACCCATTCTTGGATTATTCACTTTGTGCCAGTTATTTAGCCTCTTTTTGCGTCTGAAAGCACAGATGTTCTGCTTCTGAAAAATGACAATATTGATCATCTGTTTTATGGAATAGTTGTAAGGATTAAATGGCATGAAGCACATTAAAAAACACAGTGCTTGTATGTAGTACATGCTCAATAAACATGATGGTAGTGATGATGATGATTTGATGATGGAAAAAAAGAAAAAGAAATCTTGGTGGGAGGAGGGAAACAGAGAGAGATTATTACTGAGCACAATAACCTGACTGCTCTGCAGCCCCGAGGTGTGTATAGTGTACTGAATCTCAGTATTTATGATGCCCTTTCTTATGGCCCTGTCTGCTACTTCTCTAAATTCTTTCTCCTCCCTCCAAAGTTACCTATCACTTCTAGATTCTATAACCTCATTTTTCCTGACTCACTAGAGGAAAGGGGAAAACACCTGTTACTTTATTATGCTGAGGAATTAAATTCTTGTTGATCTCGCCTCTTCCACCTCCACTTTGCCCACTGGCTCTGTTCTTCATGGCTGCAAGGCCCTAATAACACGATTTTATAAACCAAAGGTTTTTTTCCTAATAAAATTCTGCTTTACTCCAGAGCCAACACACTCAAACTGCAGCCAGCTCTTAACATAGCAATTGTTTTCCTCCCACCATAAATGAGCAAATTAATAATTGAAAGAATGAGCCATTTCCTCTCCTCACTGAAAGACCTCAGGGCCTCCTTTCCAATCAAGTCAGGAGACTTACTCTGTTACCACCCACTTCTCCTAGAAGCTATCCTCCACTGTGCTACTCTAGGTTGATTTGACTTTTTAAAACTCTCTTCAGGTCACTTGGCATTGGCGGTACACGGTGTGGGGGTGAGGGGCAGCCATGGAGATTGTCCAGTTTACAGAGGAGGAAGCAGCCAGAGGTAGCAATTTCAGGAAATAGGAAACCTGGATGGTAGGTTAAATTCTCATAAGTAATACGCAAACTTTTCTGTTTCAGATTTTTGTCTGTAAAACAAAGGGACAGAACCAGATAAGAGAAGACCTTTTAAATCATGCAGGGAGTTGTTTTCTATTCCCTTGGTGTGGGGGACAGGAAAGGGGCTAAACACTATTGAATTTGATTATCTAAGAATAAACCAGACACAGAAACTCCAGCCACTTAAAACTGGCCACCCACAGAGGTTATCTTTGGATGGGGAGATAAGTTGTTATATTTGTATGTTTTTCAAAACTTATATAACTGTCATGTGGTGATTTTCTAATCAGTCACCACAGTAATGTCAAGTGTAAAACTTAGGTAGCAACTTTATACACACAGTCTGATCTCACTTTTGCATAAACATTTGTATGAGTATATAAGAAAATGCCTGAAAGGAAAATGCAACCGTGTTTTCCTTTGAGTGGTGGTATTGTAATGATTTTATTTTCTCTATACTGATATACAATAAATGTTATACAACAAACACAACTTATTTAACAGGAAGAATTTTTTAATTAAAAAATACATCTAAAAGTCATATTTTGCTATCAAAACGGTGATCAAAAGGACTCCAGCCTTTTTCCACATCCTCTTAAGCAGTGGTTGAGTATCTTTGTGTTTGACACTTGGTTTTGGTAGTTGTTTCCTCCTCAGGTCTGGAACATACCAAGCCTGTGTTTTCCACATATTTATAGAGTCCTGGAGAAGTCCAACAAGTGCATGTGTACCCCCTTACACCTTTCTTCAGGCTCACCCAGATATACCACAACACAAAGTTGGTGCCTGCTGAAGACATGGTAGGCCAAGATTTGGCCATTCTGGTCCCCATGAGCCCTGAGGCCATTATCAGTCATTCAAGTGTGCTCTTCTGTCTGGCAAGGTTCTACCTCTGCAAATTATATATAACAGCTGTATCATTGAAGGAGACAGATACTGTAACACTGCCTTCCTGCTTCTGAACGTGTGATAAGTTACCTGCAGAGGCCCTCTAGAACTGGAGAAGCTAGGTACTCAGATACTGGCACTGTCCCTGATGCCCTGAAATCCCCTTCTTTTTCTCCTTTGACCCTCTGGCCTGGTGCTAATGAAAATGCAAGCTTAGAGGGAGCTTGGGTGTTGAAATGAGACTCAACCCACTCTGGTTCCCTTGTACTTGCAATTGTACTGGTTTGGGGCCTCACTCTCAGTTCCAACCATAATTCCTATTTCACTCAGAAGAATAGAAGTAATCTGAAGAGAACTTCCGTATGCTACCCTCACCATACCCACAACTACCTGTACCAACATCTGTTAGTCTAAATTAACTGTCCACAATTCTACCTAATGTCTTTGTTTCTACTTGCATCCCGGATTAATTTCTCTCTCTTCTGCATTATCAATTATTCACTGTCTACTTATTCTTTCCCATAAATAAATAAACATGCTATTACTTTTCCAAGACCAACAAAACATTCTCTTGACCTGCTTTCCCTGCCAGGTAATGCCTTATTTCTCTGCTTGCCTATACAGAAAAACTACCTGTCTACACTGTCTACAGTGTTGTTTGACCTCCTTGTGTATACCATCTAAAAATCCTCATCTCTGATTTTCTTTTGAATCTACTCCAATCAGTCCTTGTTACCTCCTTACCACATTGCACAGATACACCATAGGAATTGCTCTTAATAAGATCACCAGTGACTGCTATATTGCTAAATCTATTGGTTAACACTCAGTATTTGTCTTATAAGACTCATCACCAGCATTTGTTACTGTTAATCACAACCCCCTCCTTGACTTGCTTTTGTAACTCAGTTTCTGATTTTCGACATAAACTTGGTTTTCCTTGCTATCTCATCTGTGGCTCCTTCTTAGTTTCTTTTTCCTATTCTTTGTCTTCAACATGAATTTTTAATGTTGGAATAACTCAGGAAATAGTCTCTGAACCACTTGGCTCTATCTACACTCACTTCCAGTCTCATGGATTTAAATACCATCTGTATACCACTAACTACCATATCTGTATCTCCAGTTCATTCTTCATGTACAAACTACACACCTATAATATTCATACCTATTCAACATCAACACTTGGAGGTTTAATGGACATCTCAAAGTGTGAAGAAAGCTGAGCACTGAAGAATTGATGCTTTTGAACTGTGGTGTTCGAAAAGACTCTTGAGAGTCCCTTGGACTGCAAGGAGATCCAACCAGTCCATTCTGAAGGAGATCAGCCCTGGGATTTCTTTGGAAAGAATGATGCTAAAGCTGAAACTCCAGTACTTTGGCCATCTCATGCGAAGAGTTGACTCATTGGAAAAGACTCTGATTCTGGGAGGGATTGAGGGCAGGAGGAGAAGGGGACAACAGAGGATGAGATGGCTGGATGGCATCACTGACTCGATGGACGTGAGTCTGAGTGAACTCCGGGAGTTGGTGATGGAGAGGGAGGCCTGGTATGCTGTGATTAATAGGGTCACAAAGAGTTGGACATGACTGAGCGACTGAACTGAACTGAAACTGATTAACTCCCACAGAGCTTTCTCTATCCATAGACTTCCTTATTTCATACTCCAAGTCACTCAAGCCAAAACCTTGGACCGCTATTTAGTTCCTCATTTTCTGTCACACTTCATATATAATCCATCAAGAAATGTTGTTGAAATAGTTTTAAAATACATCCAGATTCCAATGATTCCTTAAAATCTACATTGCTCTCACCTTGGTCCAAGCCACCATCATCTCTTTCTTGTACTGACACACTATCCACCAGGCTTGTCTCCCTAATGCCACTCTACCCTTTTGTAATCCATTCTTACTACAGTAGTCAGAGTGGTTTTTTTCAGAAACTAAGTCATAGTTTCCAGCTGTGATGGAGTAACTGGTAGTTGACAAGCTTTCTAGTTGTTAACAATCATAGAACTGTACAAAATATATGACACGACTGTTTTCAGGCATTAGAGAACAGGAAGCACGGTGTTCAAATAACTAAAACAAAGTAAACTCACAAGGTAAGCCTCAGAGTCACCTAACTTTCAGCCTGGAGAAAGTTTCCCCCTCACAGTACAGTGAGCTAGAGTCAAGGCAAAGCATGGCACTCCCATGGATTGAGAAGAAGGAATACAGTGGTAAGGGGATCTGAAATGACTGGAATTTGTGGGGCAGGGTACTATAGATGAGGGATCTGCAGGAAGTGTAGTACTCCGGGAGTCCATGTGGAGGTCTCCTAAGAATGTCAGTTGGTTTTCATTTGCATTTCCTTGATGATTAATGACCTTGAATACCTTTTTATATGCTTATTGGTCATTTGTATGTCTATTCAGGTCCTTTGGCCATTTTAAAATCAGGTTAGCTTTTTTTTGGCTATTGAGTTTGGTTAGTTTCTTATATATTTTGGATATTAAACTCTTACCAGATATATGGTTCGCAAATGTTTTCTCCCATTTTGTAGGTCGCCTTTTCATTCTGTTGATTGTTTCCTTTGCTGGACAGAATCTTTTTATTTTGATGTCATGCTGCTTGTTTACTTTTGCTTTTGGTGTCTTATCCAAAAAATCATTGCTGAAACCAATGTCCGAGAGGTTTTTTTCCTGTACTTTCTTCTAGGAAGTACATGGTTTCAGGTCTTATGTTTAAGTCTTTACTCCCTTTTGAGTTGATTTTTGTGTATGGTGTAAGATAATGGTTCACTTTTATTATTTTGCATGTTTTCCCAACATCATTTATTGAAGAGACTGTCTTTTTTCCATTTAGTATTCTTTGTGCTCTTGTCAAAGATCAATTGACCTTATATATAAGAATTTATTTCTGGGTTCCCCATCCTGTTCCATTGGTATATATGTCCTTATGCCAGTACTTTTCTAGTTTTTTATTACTTTGTAGTATAATTTGAAATCAGGAATTTGTAGTATAATTTGAAATCTTGTTCTCCTTGCTCAAGATCGCTTTGGCTAGCTGAAGTCCTTTGTGGTACAGTATTGGTGGGAATGTAATTTTGACACAGCCATTATAGAAAACAGATTGGAGGTTTCTCAAAAATTAAAAATAGAACTACCATGTGATCCAACAATTGGATATATATATACAAAGAAATTGCAATCAAGATCTCAAAGCATTCTGTACTCTCATGTTCACTGCAGCATTATTCACTATGGCCAAGATATAGAAACAATCTAAATGTTGATTGATGGAAGAATGAATTAAAAAAATGTGTATACAGGCGGTGGGATATTATTCAGCCTTAAAAAAGAAGGAAATCCTTCCAGTTGTGATAATATAGATGGACCTGGAGGGCACTGTGCTAAGTGAAATAATCCAGACACAGAAAATTATTACCATGTGATCTCACTTATATGTGGAATCTAATATAGTCAAATTCTTAGAAGCAGAGAATAGAATGATGGTTTTCAGGGCCTGGCAAGAGGGGAATATGGGGAAGTGATGGTTAAAGGATGCAAATTTTTATTAATGTGAGGTAAGTAAGTTCTTGAGATCTGCTATTATACACCATAATGCATACAGCAAACAGTAATACTGTGTTATATACTTTAAATTTGCTAAGAGGGTAGATTTTATGTTGATTTTTTAATACACTCCCCTAAATAGTAAAGGGGCAGGTGGAAGCTTTGGGAGGTGATGGATATGTTTATTGCCTTGATATTGGTAATGGTTTCATGGGTATATGCTTAATTCCAAACTCATCAAGTTGTATACATTAAATATGTACAGGTTTACATATGTCAATCAAACCTCAATGAAGTAGCTTAAAAAATAAAATAAATTTGTAGCAAAGTGGCAGTGCAGTAGTAACATAACAATTAGACACAAAAATTGTTAGAACAGAAGTGTCTAGAAATAGATTCCTGTACATACATTTAATTGACACGAGACTAAGGCATCTGGTCAAAAGAGAAACTCTTTTTAATAAACGTTGCTATAACAATTGGATATTTTTATGGGAAAAATGAGCTCTAACCCCTACTCCACAGCATATATAAAAATTCATTTGAAAGTGTGCATAGCATATAAAAGGCTTCCCTGGTGGCTCAGATGGTAAAGAATCTGCCTGCAATGCAGAGACACAGGTTCAATCCCTGGGTTGGAAAGATCCCCTGGAGAAGGGAATGGTAATCCACTCCAGTATTCTTGCCTGGAGAATCCCAAGGACAGAGAAGCCTGGCAGGCTACAGTCCATGGGGTTGCAAAGAGTCCAACTGGACTGAGTAACACTAATAGCATATAAAGGCTAATACTGTAAAACTTCTAGATGGAAACTTTGGGATCAAAAAACACTAACCATAAAAGAAGAAATATGATAAATTGGTCTTCATCAAAATTTAAAACCTCCACAAATAACAAAGTCAGAGGTCTTATACTATTAGCAGATTTCAAGACCTATTATCAACTTACAGTAATCAAGACAGTAAAGAAATATCACAAAGATTGCCTCATAGATCAATGGATTCAGAGCCCAGACATAGATGCATGCTCATAAAATTATTTGATTTTCCACAAAGGTCTTGATGCTATCCAAGTGGACAATAAAAGACTTTTGAAAAAAAATGGTACTGAAACAGCTGGATATCTATATTTAAAAAATAAACCTCAACCCAAAACATATACTGCAAATAAAAAATAATTCAAGACAAATCATAGACCTAAATGTAAAAGCTAAAACCCTAATGCTTTTTGGGGACAACCTAGAAGGATACGGTGGGGAGAGAGGTGGGAGGGAGCTTCAGGATGTGGGGAGGACACATGTGTACCTATGGCTGATTCATGTTGATGTGTGGCAAAGACCATCACAATATTATAAAGTAATTATCCTCCAATTAAAATAAATAAATTAATTAAAATTTTAGAAAAGTGGAGAATGTCTTTGAGAATTAGGGGTAGGCAAAAGTTCCTTAAGCCATGGAAAATAATAACTATAAACAAGAAATTAATAAAATATATTTAATCAAAATTTAAACTTCTGCTTGTAATAAGACACTATTAATGGAAGGTCATGGACTGGAAGAAAATATTTACAAAACATATATCTGTCATTAGACTATTATTTAGGGTATATATTAAAAAAATAAAACCCTATAGCTCAATAAGAAAAGACCAAAAAAATTCACCTTAAAAGTGGGCAAAATATTTGAATACATGTTTCACAAGAAAAAATATATAAGTATCCCAAAAACACATGAAAAAATATTCATTATCAGTAGTTAACAAGGAAATGCAAAATTAAGCAAAAAGAACATACCACCACACACACATCAGAATGGCTGAAATTTAAAAAGACTTGGGGAGAAGTTGGTATTATTGTATATTGTTAATTGGAATGTAAAATGCTACAACTACTTTGGAAGAAGTTCTAGAAGTTTCTTATAACTAAACATATTCTTATCATCTGACAGTCATTCTATTCCTAAATATTTATCCAAGAGAAATGAAAATATATGTGCACAAAAAGACTCCTACAAAAGTATTCATAGCAGTTTTATTCATAATAGTAAAAAACTGCAATAAATAAATGCTTATCAATAGGAGAATGTATAAGCAAAATACAGTACCTCTATACAATGGAAGACTACTCAGCAAGAAAAAGGAAAGCTCTATTAATGAACACAAAAACATTAATGAGTCTTGAAAATAGAGCAAAAAAGGGCAATCTCAACCAAAGCAAAAGAAGAATTACATGGCAGAGTACATACTGTATGAGTCTATCTGTATGAAGGTATAGAATAGACAAAGTAGTTGTCTTAGAAGAATTTTAAACAGTAGTTGCTTCCAGAGCATGATATAGACAAGAATTGATGGAAGGAGCATGGGAGCATAAGGTAACAGTAATGGTGATGTTCTATGTCTTTCTAACAGTTTGACTTACTCAGGTGCACGCATTTGTCAAAACTCACATGCTATCTTTAGATTTGTGCATTTCATTGTAAAGTTTTGGTAAAGTTTTAAATTGAAAGAAAAAAACTGTAGACAAATGTTGAATTCTAGTTAGTGAAAGGCCTGATAGAATATTTGTGAGGACAATAACTGTCGTATCTAATTTGCTTTGAAATGTACACAAATAATAAAGTAGATTAATGGGTCAATAGCAGGATGGACAAATATGATAATGCAACCATAATAAAACTAATAGAATCTAGGTGGCGGTATAAAAGTGTTTGCTGTATGCTTTCTTTTTTAACCAAAGAAAATTGAAAATAGATGTTCACACAACAATTTGTACCCAAATTTGCATAGCATGTTTATTCATGTTTCCCCCAAACTGAAGATGATATGAATATCTGCCAACAAGTGACCAGAAAAACAAACTGTGGTATATTTAGTACTCAGTATTAAATTGAAAGAACTACTGCTACACATAACATGGATGAATTTCGTGGACATAATTTTTAGTGAAACAAGGCATTCATAAAATAGTCTATGAAGTATGACTCTACTTATGTCAATTCTAGAATAAGCAAAGCTAATGCACTGTGATTGATTAGGTAAGTGGCGTTACCTTGGATTGGAGGCAAGGGTGGAAAGGAGAGTTTAAAACTGGGTGATGTAAATATTCTGTATCTTGATTGTGATCAAGATTACATAAGTGTACATTTAAATAATCTCATGTAACTGTATTATGATTAAATTGGGTATATTTTACTGTATGTTAAAAAAAATTACTCCAGAGAAACAGATTGTAAAATACCTGAGCAGATCATGATTTTCTCCTGTCATACAATGGGTATCAATTTCCTTCCAAAGGTTTAAAGTCTTTAATGATCTACTTCTCCTTCCCTACTCCAACCTCTCTGACTTCAGCTCTTAATAGCTCTTGGCTTTGTTCAGTCTGCTTTGGCCACACTTGATTTCTTGCTCTTCCTAGAGCATACCAAGCATACTCTCACTTTAGGGACTTTGTACTCACACTTCTGTCTGGCATGCTCTTTTTCCAGTTGTGTACAACATGGCTCATTTCTCATCTCTTCTGGGTCTTTATCAACTGTTAAACTTCTAAATGAAGCCTTCACTTGCCATCTATTTAACATCTCTCTCTCACACATACACACCCCTAGCAATTGCCATAAACCTTACCCTTCTTTTTTATCTTTTTGCCTTAGCACTCACCACTTTCAACTGTAGTATATATTCTATATATTATGTTTCAGGCATTGGAAATAATATCCCCTTGTTTGAATGTAATGTTCAGAACAGCAGGGATTTTTATCTGTTATTATGCTCACTGCTATATTTCCAGAGCTTGCTATAGTGCTGGGTATATATCAGACTCTTATTAAAAATTCGTTAAATAAGGAAATAATCTTCAGACTGAGATGAGAATCTTCTTGGAGAGATAAACGTGTGAGAAGTCAATTGGCAAATTGTTTCCTTAGACCTGATGGCTGTAACATTAGCTGGGCTTCTGTGCAACTACCCAGTGACTCAAAACAAGATACAAAGATTTCTCCCTAAAGCAAATTAGACGTCCTGCATGGGAATGGACAGGAGAGCCTTTAATTCCCTCAAATCTTGGCAAGGGGACTTGGGGGGTCTGGATCCTACTCTGGGGATCCAAAATATTAAAATATAGGGTGGATTAAAAGTTTGCAAAAGATGATGGGAGGCAGAGTCCCTGGCCCTGCAGTATGGAGAAATTGCCCCCCCTTACAGAATAGTCTGGGTTTTAAGTCAAGCCTCCTCACTTTTCCTGACCTCGGTAAACTAGTGTGCTCCATTAGACTTAGTGATTCTGGGGTAAGGAACCCAGTCCAGGACAGTAGGCTCTGATGGAGAGAAGGAAGGAGAGGTATGGGAGATGGTGCCCTGTTCAGTGAGGGCAGCCTTGCTAGGGACTAAGACATCTGATGGAGAAGGATGCAGAATTCTGAACTGGACCTCAGGTAATGAGAGGGGTATTGGCACACTAGTGATAAGGGAGCATTCCCCTGAGATTTGACCTTTGCTTCCCTTGTGGCTCAGTTGGTAAAGAATCTGCCTGCAATGTGGGACACCTGGGTTCGATCCCTGAGTTGGGAAGATCCCCTGGAGAAGGGAAAGGCTACCCACTCCAGTATTCTGACCTGGAGAATTCCAGGGACTGTATAGTCCATGGGGTCGCAAAGAGTAGGACACGACTGAGCAACTTTCACTTCACTTCCACAGTTGTCTCTGCCAGGAGTACCCTGAGTCCAACTTTCAAAATCACTTGTCACATTCTTGAGGGATTAGAATAAATGGCAACACCTCCTGAACACCTGTCACAGTGGAATAAAATTAGAAACTCAATGCCTCTTGGTTGAACAGGTTGGAGCAGGACACTCCCTGAGCTAGATTCTGAATATTAAGGTTTGAATAACAGCTTGGCAACTCTGGCTTTGAAGCCTTTAGGCAAGTCACTTTCCTTCACCGAGTCCCAATTTCCTCATTTGTAAAATGGGATACTCATACCATCATGACCATTCCACTCTAGAGTTAACCTGAGGATCATAGGAATGTATGGCCAGGAGACATTTTGGAAACTGAGAAGGTCTGCAGAGTGTCAGAGGCTATTGTTTGCAGGTTCCAAGGACTAGCTGGTCAACTGTAGCAATTGAATACATTTGTAAGATTGAAATAAGAATCTTCCAGCTCACCAGATCCTTGCTCAAGCAAAATAATTGAGAGCAATTATCAACATATAATCCTCCCCTGAGCCATCAGCAACAGATTCAGCTTCTCCAGGTCTACTGTATCAGTATTTACAAGGCAGGACCCAGGAGTATGCATTTTAACATATCTTCCAAATAGTTGTGATGGCCGTGGAAGTTCAAAACCTGCTCTATCTGTCTGTGTACTATGGAATTTTCCTGTCCTTTGGGCTGATTTATCTCCAATTCTGCTGATGGTCTTACTCACTAAAGAGAACACCTGTTCCTGAAGGAGTGAGGTGGGTCCTACTTCCTTAAACCCATCTTGAACTACAACATGAATAATCTTGCCTACAACTAGCAATACACAGGCTATACTATTAATTACAAATAAATAGTCTAATTGATTGTTAAACAATTTGTGTACTAGGTCTCAGTCGTAGGTGAAACTATTCAGAACTGCTCACCAGACATTGCTGAATCATCTGCATGATCTTTGTCATATGTCCCCTTAGAGAGTCATAGTTGGTGAAAGGTTCCAGCCTTCAGACTTTGCTAGGTTCCTGTTGGGGGTCATTAGAGACAGATAAACAAAGAAATGCTCTCTGTATTTCAAACACAGTGCCAGCTCACCCCTCCCACTTGTGCAGGCTCAATACCAATGGGGGTGGAGGAGGGGACAGGAGTAGTGAGAGGCACTAGGCACAGTGCGTTTAAGGTGTTTTTGAAGAAAGAGGATGGTCAGCAATTTTGACTCAGAGGGTTAGCAGACTGGAGAAAAGTCCATTCTCATGTGTGCCCCCTCAGCATGAGCCCCACTGGTTAGAGGCAATTCCATGGCCTTTGCTCAGGAATAGTTCTAAGCTTCCAAGCAGCAATAATTTGGCAGAAGGAAAATTTGTTTGCAAAATGCATAGACACAATAATTTCCAGAAAGCTAGATTTTCTGTTTTGATCCAGGCTATGGCAATGATTAGACTAGCAGTTGGTCAATATTACTTCTTATCCCAACTCTACCACACTTGGCATAAGGTTCACAAAGAGTCAGGCACAACTGAAGTGAATTAAGCACAGCACACACTAAAGCTACATGGACTTCCCAGATGGCACTAGTAGTAAAGAATCTGCCTACCAACACAGGGGATTTAAGAAACCAGGGTTCAATTCCTGGGTTGGGAAGATCGCTTCGAGGAGGGCATGGTAATCCACTCCAGTATTCTTGCCTGGAGAATCCCATGGACAGAGGAGCCTGGCAGTCTACAATCCATTGGGTCACACAGAGTCAAACACAAGTGAAGCGGCTTAGCACGCACTCACACACTAAAGCTACATATATGCATACCCTTTGGTCCAACAATTCTAGTTTATAGAGTGTTGTTGTTCAGTCACTAAGTCATGTCTGACTCTTTTCAACCCCATGAACTGCAGCATGCCAGGTTTCCCTGTCCTTCAGGGTCTTTTCCAGTGAGTTGGAAAAGATGATGAGTTTTTCAAATTTGCTGACATATTGAGTGCAGCATTTTGACAGCATCATCTTTTAGAATTTTAAATAGTTCAGCTGGAATTCCATCCCCTCCACTAACTTTTCTTGTCCTTCCTAAGGCTAACTTGACTTCACACTCCAGGATGTCTGGCTCTAGGTTTTAAAGTATAACCAACAGGAATATATATATGATTTTTACAGATTTATTCATAATAAACACCCAAACTGAAAACTATCTAAACATCTAATAAAAGCACAATTTTTTAAAATTTAGTAAATTTATAAAATGAATACTACACAATGATTAAAAAACCAAAACATTCTTGAGAAAGAACAGAGCTGGAGGAATCACACTCCCTGACTTCAGACTATACTACAAAGCTATAGTAATCAAAACAGGATGGTACTAGCACAAAAACAGAAGCAGACATCAATGGAACAGGCCATCTCTTTTTGGCTGGCTGAAAAGTTTCACTGGAACTCTGAGAAAGCCAATCTTCTCTCTCTAGATACTTGGAATTTCTTAAGTAGTTCCCTTTCCCAAACCTGGCAAGGGGGCATATCTTTGGACTATATGTATTCCCTTCCATTTCTGATTGCAAATTGAGGAAATTCTCAGCTGAGATCAACTCTTTCTAATACTTGCCTAAAAGCATTAAGGAGCAGCAAACATAAACATTCTGAGTCTTCCCACTTTTTCTAGCACTGTAGTCTCAGTAAACATCAGATTGTATTCCAAGTTAGTATAAGTGACAGTTTTACTATGCTTTGTCATAGCATGAAAGAAGTTACCCATTTTCAACTTGATAGTATCAATATCTCTCTCCCCACAACCTATCTGCTAGGCGTTTGTTATAATAGCACCTTATTTAAGATACAATTCTACTT
Source organism: Capricornis sumatraensis (assembly GCF_032405125.1). Classification (NCBI taxonomy): domain Eukaryota; kingdom Metazoa; phylum Chordata; class Mammalia; order Artiodactyla; family Bovidae; genus Capricornis; species Capricornis sumatraensis. The sequence goes on along the minus strand of NC_091092.1, from coordinate 59,003,303 downwards.
TAGTTGTTATAATAGAGACCCACCAATAGAATGGCTGAGAAAACAAAGGAGTTTATTTTTTATTATTTAATAACCCTGTGCTTAAGTTAGTTAGTTCAGTCACTCAGTCATGTCTGACTCTTTGCAACCCCATGGACTGCAGCACACCAGGCTTACCTGTCCATCACAAACTCCAGGAGTTTACTCAAACTCATGTCCATTGAGTCGGTGATGCCATCCAACCATGTCATCCTCTGTCATCCCCTTCTCCTCTCACTTTCGATCTTTCCCAGCATCAGAGTCTTTTCCAATGAGTCAGTTCTTAGCATCAGGTGGCCAAAGTATTGGAGTTTCAGCTTTAGCATCAGTCCTTCCAATGAACATTCAGGACTGATTTCCTTTAGGATGGACTGGTTGGATCTCCTTGCAGTCCAAGGGACTCTCAAGAGTCTTCTCCAACACCACAGTTCAAAAGCATCAATTCTTTGGTGCTCAGCTTTCTTTATAGTCCAGCTCTCACATCCATACATGACTACTGATTAAGTGGTTCTTCCGTTGAAGTCATTTAGGAACCAAGATTCCTTCCAAGTTGCTGCTTGGCTATTCATTGTGGCATTGGTATCATTTAAATGTGCATGGTCACTATAAAGGGATCTAGATGATGGAAAAGAGGGAAAAGGACAAGGAGGAGGCACACTCTGGTCTTAAGGTGAGTATAAGGTAGTCACATGACAGCATATGACAGCATTGAAGTGAGGGAGATCCTTAGAAATGTGGTCTAATTGGGCAGTTATGTACCCAGCCACAATGTTGTTACTATGGAAGAAAAAGAAACTAAATTTCAATGCACATCTAACAATCTTGACCACACCCATTTCCGCTTGCTTCTTCCACACCCAGAAGCTAGGTTGAAACCTTCTTTTGTATTTAAACCCAAGGATCTCTGTATTGCATAACATTTTCCATCTTCTAATATATCTTGTACTTATTTTTAAAGTGTCTCTTCCCATGAAATGCAAGCATCGTGAGGCCAGGGACTTTTTTAGCTTTGTTTATTTCTGTATTCCCCAGCCTCTAAAAAAATCTCTGACATATAGTAGGTACTCAGAAAATATTCACTAAAAGAATAAATAAGTTGAAGAGTTGACTCATTGGAAAAGACTTTGATGCTGGGAGGAATTGGGGGCAGGAGGAGAAGGGAACGACAGAGGATGAGATGGCTGGATGGCATCGCTGACTCGATGGACATGAATCTGAGTGAACTCCAGGAGTTGGTGATGGACAGGGAGGCCTGGCGTGCTACGATTCATGGGGTCGCAAAGAGTCGGGCACGACTGAGTGACTGAACTGAACTGAAAGAAAATACAACTAAGAAGGGAGAAAAAGGAAAGCCTCAGAGCAAACTGGGCTTCCCTGGTGGCTCAGACAGTAAAGAATCTGCCTGCCATGTGGAAAACCTGGGTTTGATCTCTGGATCAGGAAGATTCCCTGGAGAAGGGAATGGCAACCCACTCCAGTAATCTTGTCTGGAGAATTCTGTGGACAGAGGAGCTTGGCAGGCTATAGTCCATGGGGTTCAGAAAGACTCAGACACAACTGAGCAGTTAACACTTTCAGAGCCAACTAAATCATGATCATGAAGCCCAAGCTCCACACTTAAACTGGAGTAGGGGGTTTCAGTCAGAGCTCAGAAACTTTAGTTTATATAAAGTTCTATGAAATATATGTATATAACTTCCAATCTCAAAGCAAATAATAAATAGCAAAGTGATTTCATGCAAGAAGCAGACTCACTGACAATCATGAGAAGTGGCAGTTGACACATTGACAGCAAAGGAAGAGAAAAAACTCTGTAACATGCTAACTCAAAAAGTACATCCATCTGAGGCAATTTGCTGTTAGAATAGAGTGACTACATCTAAGTAGCAACCAAGAAAACAACTGTCATGGCCAAGAACAGAACATGAAATTCATAATAAAAACCTGGAATCATTAGAAAGGGGTTACTTATGTGTGGTGTGCTATGTTTCGTTTTGCTAAGATAGAAAAAAGTACCATAGCCAGAAGATGTGTTTTTTACCTCCTGATACATAGATTAAATAACCTTTTTCGAAAACCTTGATGTTCAAAGTGGTGAACTTCCTTTAGACACCTTCATGCAGATTCCTCACTACCCAGTCTGGAAAATGTGATATAAGAAGTACCATTGTTCTTAGCACAGTTCTGCTGCTTACTGTGTCCTGATCTGAAGATGGGAATAAATTGCCTCTCATTTCCCTGAAGACAGGAACCAGAGCTTCCATTGTCTTGCCTAGCACCCTCCCTCCTCCAACTCATGCCCTAAGTTGACTCTTGCCTTTTGGATTTTCCTCACTGCCTCCTCACAAGGAGGAGAATTGCCCCCTAGTTTACAAAGTCCTCATTTCTGTCTAATGTGCCATGTGAACCTTAATAGGGGTTTGTTTGCAAATCAGGCAAATCACAGCCATTCCTTTGTGACCTACTGGGCAAGAGAGCAAGCCTGAGAGGGGATGCAGAAGCATGTCTGAATTCATTCTTCCCCTGTAATGCTCCCTGGGCTTACATCCAGAACCTGAAGCCCAGCCAGCCCAACTCCTGGACAGAGTACAAGACCCAAACAGGGAGACCTGTGGTGGGTGCAGTGAGTCAACAATCTAGGGATTCAGCCAAGGTTCAGAACCTCAAGGCACAGTTAACAGAGCCAAAAACACAAACTGAGTGACTTCAGTAGAAGCACAGGAGGCGGTGGGTGGGGGTGGGGGCTAGACTAGGTATAGGAAGAAAACTGGGAAGGGCAAAGTTGCAGTATCCCCAGGGCCAAGAGTAAGGTCTAAAGAAAAGTGGAATCATAACATCTCACTGACTAGAATTCTGCAGGCCCAGCTGCAGTCAGTTCACATCTCCTTCCATGGAAATACCAGGATTTCATCTGCCAAATGCTTTTTGCTCTCCATAAGCTTTATAAGGGACCTCAGCAATGCTCGTGGCTTCTCCTACCATCTCCATGCAGCTGACTTTGCTATTTTGAAGAAGAGTAGGAAACGTAGCATTTGGTATTAGGAGACTTGCATTCTGGCTCCAGCTCTATTATTTCCTACTGTATGATCTTGGGCAAGTCATTTAATTTCTGTGGGACTCAGTTGCCTCAGCTGGGAAGTGGGAAAATAATGTATACCTCATAGAATTGGGGTAAAGATAAAATATAATCATGATGATGAAGATACTTTGTAAAACACAGTAGTGATAATACTAGTAAGTCAATCTCTAACCTGACTTCTGTCCTAAGCTCCAGTCTGATATATTCAACTGCCTCTTGGAAATTTCCCACATAAACTTCAAAGCCAACATATCCCAAACTACCAAAACTTCTACCTTCCTTTGCAAGGCATCCTGTTTCTCCTGGGCAGCCTATGTCAATGAAGGAGGCACTAGGGGGCCACACCTGAAACATAGGCTGAACTCTTCCTCACCACCCACATCCAATTTATCACCAACTGCTGGGCTAAGACTAATACTTGAAGGACTCTCAGCACTTTCTATCTCCTCTGCCCTGACTTAAATCATATTCTCAGTATTTCTGTTCTGTAATATTGGAACAGCATCTTAAGAGATCCAGCTACCTCTGGTATCACCCATCAACTCTCCAAATCCATGTTTGCCATCATGGCCATACAAATCCTTCAAAAACCTAAATTTGACCATGTCAAATTCCTCTCCTTAAATTATGTAATGACCTATAAGAATGTAGTCTTACACCATGATATTAGAGATACGTGCCAACTTCACTTTCTAGACTAAGTATCCAATATTCTTACCAATCCTAACCAGAAGCATCTTAAACATATAATTTCCTCTCTAACCTTTTCAGCCTTTTCCATTCTGATATACCTTGAACATTTTCATGGAATTAGACCCTTCCTAGAGTTGTGGAACTTTACAGCCAATTGGACACAAGTGCTCCCCTGAGATAGCTTCCTTCAATTGCCAGTGCTTTTCCCAACACAGCCTCATGCAGAAGACTATTGAAATATCTACAATCCTAAGAGAGCATGAGCAGTGGACAGAACTCTGGGTTGTCAGTTGACTTTAGGTCCAGCTCTTGTCCTAGATCAAGTTCTTCCACTAAAGGAAAGAGCCAACACAGACAACATTGTATTGTCTTTGAAATGGTCCTCAGTGACATTGTTGAGCTACTGAATTAAGCAATCCAGTAGCTCACATAACCCTGGCCTTCCCGTTATAAATGTTTTTTGTTGTCTGAGTCAATCTAAGTAAAGATTTTCATTACTTGCAGCTAAAAGCACTGTAAATGATCCAACACAATAGCTGACGTGAGCAATAAGGATGGCTTGAAGCAGGCACAGGAGCTATCATCATTCTCACATCAATTAAACAAAAATAGAAACTGCGGCTCAGAGCTGGAAAGTCATTTCCCCAAGAGTACACTGAACATTCTATGGCTAATTGCATTGATTGTGACAATACTGAAAGCTATTTGCACCCTGGATTATCAGGTGAATAAGTCCTATTCCCTTCTAATTGTGCTATTAAGCTGCTTTGAGTTTGGTAACCTAATTTTGGAACTGTAAGTAGACGAAGTGTAAACAGGCTCTGAATAAAGTCCTAAGGGCTTGCCTATGAAAAACTGGCAGAAGCTTTACTGTTGACTCTGAGACATTCAGATGATTGTGATGTCTCTAAATTACTGGCTAATCTTTGGTCCAAATAATATCAAAAGTATTATGATAACGTGTCACCTATTTAGCTTTAGTGTGTATGAAAATGATTACTGAATGTCACAGAGCACATATCCATAGAGGAGGGGATCAAACCATGCCTGCCTATGTGGGCAGGGCAAAACAGTGGTAGGGACAGGCTCTCTAATTTCAAGTTTAAATGTTTTGTCCTGGATAATTTAGGGTTGTAAACAAAGGGGAGTCTGATTGGCCCTTCTACCTTCTTTTAGGAAATTCTTTATTTATTGTATCAAAGGAGTTCTTTGTTGTAGAGCTCATCTGAAAGTGACACAGGCTGCCCTGAGTACTGGGCTCCCTACCCCTGCTTCAGTCTAAGGTTGAACACCCTATTTGTGAGGGAGACTGTAACAGGTACTCCTATTTTGAGAGAAAGTTAGGGCCAGTTTCATCAAATTATTTATACTTCCTTCCAAATCCTGATTCCTCTTCTAGCCCATCATACTAGACTCTTAAGAGATCAAAACATATTTTTCCTGTCAAAATTACCCATAGAAATCAGAAGTCTCAAATGCATCTAGTCCACTACAGAGCCCTTTCTATTATACATAACAGCCCGAATAATTTTGGAACCAAGGCCCAACAAACAATGTTATAGATGATGCATCTACATTGAAAGCACATACTTCCTCAGTGAACTCACCTCCCAATATACTGGGAGCGAATCTCTTTTGTAGAACAGGCTGATAGACTCAATGGTGGAGCTTCCATCCATGGAGGCTCCCAGAGCACTTGACCAAACCCAACAATCCCAATTGTTACAAATGATTGGCAGCTGGGCCCAGCAGGCATAATGAAATTGTTAATTGGTTTTCTACAGGCTTTGGGGGAGAAATGGCTTTCATTAAATACATGTGTCCAGAGCACCAGGTAAAATATGCTCCTCCTGGGAATTCCAACAAGCGACTCTGTAACCTACAAAAGGCATGGAAGTGTGCCTGCTGAGAGACCGCAAAGGGAACACAGACTCCCATCTATGTGCCTATCTCCAGCCCCACGAGGAAACCACCCTGCTCCCAATCTTTGTTGAAGCATTTGTTGGTTCCCTTGGGACCTTTCACAGTTGAAGTGAAAAAAAATACAGTTCTTCAGTGATATTCATGCTCCAAAGCCCTGTCCCCTGAACTTTAGATTTGGGAAAACAGGCAAGCCAGTAAACCATCAAGACTGTTTGGTGAAAAGTCCTGCAGCTCTGAAGGATGAGTCATCTGCTTTTACCACCACTTGAAATAAATGATAATGGCTTGGCAGCCTCTCATATATTAATAGCCTTGTCATTTTACCTTCCTCTCGTTCCCTGTATTTCACATTGAAATTATAAGTGGCAAAAATGGTTTCAGGGCTGATTGCCCTGAGTTTCCAAGCTGCCCAGAAAGTCCAGAACATTCTCATCACTGCGGCCAGACTGACACTCCACTCTCCTCCTATAGTAATCCTGGGCTGTATTACCAAGTTAAACTGCTTCATGACACTTCATACTGGATATTATCAGATTTGTTTCCTTGTCTGTGTATTGCCCATTTTCTCACATAACAATGTGTTTCACTGTTTACACTGTTTGCTGACCCCAGGGTAGGTAACATGTAAGTGGGGAAGCTGTAAGAAAACTCGAGGAGCCATAGGAACTGCAGACATGCTTATTCTCTCCAGGCTGGTGCAGCAGCCATAGCAGCAGACATGCCATATTCTCTCTTCTTGTGGTTGACCCAACAGATGCAGTCATAACACAGCCTTGAGAGCTTTTTAGGTGGAGCTTATATACGCTTAGAGAACAAAAGTAGCCCATGGCCAGGCGGGTTCATCGTGTTGTGCATGCACAGTGCTATAAGTGATCTTAGCTGTTACATACTCATTCATTTACAAAAGGTAGGGGGAGAGCGAGAGTCTGTGGGGTAAGGGAGTCTGACCATTGCCATCTTTGCTAATTTGCTCTTGCCCTACACAATAAGCTTCACGAAGGCAGAGACTTCTCTGGCCTGTCACAGTATCCCCAGCACCCAGAACAGCATTTGTGAGAAAGGAGAGGGAGGATGGAAATGTGATTTATTCTCTATGCAAAGATACACAAGGCGGGCATGGGGTGGTAATGGGGGAAGGGTCTCATGAAGGGGAGAATAGGACTCTCTGCAAATATGTGCTTTCTGATATACTGGCCATTCCCCCCAATCTCCACTACAAACATGAGGGTCACAGCCCCACAGCTGGTTAATCTCAGACTTAATCTTTAAGCTTAAGGGGTTAAAAGAAATAAAACCTGGAGACTGTAAGTGAAATGTTGTTGTTTAGTCCCTCAGTCTTGTCTGACTCTTTGCAACCCTATGGACTGTAGCCCGCCAGGCTCCTCTGTCCATGGAATTTCCCAGGCAAGAATACTGGAGTGGGTTGCCATTCCCTTCTCCGGGGGATCTTTCTCATCCAAGGATCAAACCTACATTTTCTGCATTGACAGGCGGATTTTTTTTTTTTTTAATCACTGAGCCACCAGGAAAGCCCAAGTGAAATGATTCCTCCTCTATTTAGTGTCTCTATTTTGCACACATAGTAGCAAAGATCTATGCAAGAAACACTTCTGTTCCTTCTCTTACTTCTTTTGGAGAACCCGTGGCTAAGGACGTGTGTGTGTGTGTGCCCAGTTGCTTCAGTTGTGTCTGACTCTTTGAGACCCCATAGACTGTAGCCCACCAGGCTCCTCTATCCATGGGACTCTCCAGGCAAGAATCCTGCAGTGGGTTGCCATTTCCTTCTCCAGGGGATCTTCCTGACCCAGGGATTGAACCTGGGTCTCCTGCATTGCAGGCAGATTCTTTACAACTGAGCCACCTGGAAAGCCCAACCTGATTGGGAAGACAGAGCAAAGGAAATGCGGCAATCTCAGTTCCCTGGTGTTTCTGTACTGGGATTCTGAGGTCCACAGGAGGGTCTTCTGCGTTTTGTATCTGCCTGTCCTCAGGAAGAGCTGCTAAGTTTAAAGTGAGGCAGGGCAGAGGGCTGATGTGGAAGCCAATTTGGAGCCTCTGTCCACTTTATTAGGAAATGTGGGGAATTATCTGTCTTTTGGTATCTGTCTGACTCTTGAATCTTATTTTTAAATTACTCTGAATTTGGAGGGAGGGGTAGGGGTGTGTGGCTAATCATTTCTCTCAGACTCCAACAAGACCTGATACACTTCATACCCCAGTCCTCCACCTTGCTCTCTAGTATACCCATCCCTGCACTGCTCTGTGCTTCTACAGCTTCCACTGAACTACTGACCACTCTGGCACCCCCTCTACATCTTCAGTACCTCCCACTAGCCCACCAGCGCCTTGCTCCCACCTCTTGGTGAACTCTACCTCCACTGCTTTATCTAAATCCTACTGTAGCTCTTCCACCTGGAGGACAAGTTTTCCCCTACAAGGCTCTCATTTATGCACTCAGTCATTAATTCAGTCAATGCACAGTGATTGGGCACCAGGTCTGTGGACCAATCAAAAGCAAGTATTCTCTGGTACTCTGTGTCCCTCAGGGTCTGATGTAAGGTTGTTACATTCACTAATGTTGTTTCCAAACCATTATATCTCATCCTTTGTTACCCACTCAGTGACATCCCAGGAAGCCTCACCCTTACTCCCCTAAAGTATGTTTTACTCTTACTTGGACATTTCCTTCAGCTTATGCACAAGATGTCACTTCTCCCACATAACCTTCTCTGATCCTCCTTCCTTGTCTAATAACTGCACCATTTAGCTACAAACAAAACTCCTCAGTGAGTTGTCTATGCTCCTTACCTACAGTTCCTAGTCTTTTTTGAAGCTATTTCAATCTTAGCTTCTCTTTCACATGCCTTTCCAAAACCACACATACCATAGAAACTTATTTTATAAGACTTTTATGCTGCTCACTCCAATGCTCAGTTCTTAGCCTTATCCCACTTGACCTGTCAGCAGCAGCTACAGATTGAATTCCTCCCTCCTTAATGACTCCCACAATGCTTCACTGTCTTGATTGTCCTCCCTCCTCACTGATCACATTTCTATCTTTGTGCTGACTCCTTCTCTTCTCCCTGGTCTCTTAATATTGGAGTATCTTGGAGCTCAGTCCTTTATTTTTAAATTTAATTTTTAATTAGGGGAAAATTGCTTTACAATGTTGTGTTGGTTTCTGCTGTACAACAATGTAAATCAGCCATAATTATATACATATCACCTCCCTCTTGAGTCTTCCTCCTCTTTGCTCACCACTCCCCTCTAGGTCATCACAGAGCACCTGGCTGGGCTCCCTGTGTTATACAGCAGCTTCTCATCAGCTACCTACCTTACACATGGTAATGTATATATGTCACTGCTACTTTCTCCATTCATCCCACTCTTTCTTTCCCCCACTGTGTCCACAAGTCCATTCGCCATATTTGTGTCTCCATTCCATCCTTACAAATAGGTTAATCAATACTATTTTTCTAGATTTTATATGTATGCATCAATATACCATAGTTTTTCTCTTTCTGATTTATTTCACTCTGTATAACAGGCTCTAGGTTCATCTACCTCACTAGAACTGACTAAAATTCATTCTTTTTATGGTGGAGTAGTATTCCTTTGTATATATATATACCACATCTTTTTTATGCATTCATCTGTTGATGGACATCTAGGTTGCTTCCATGTTCTAGCTATTGTAAATAGTACTGCTGTGAACATTGGGGTACATGTGTCTTTTTCAATTATGGTTTTATCAGGGTATATGCCCAGTAGTGAGATTGCTGGGCCAAATGGTATTGGGAAAACTAGACAGCTATATGTAACAGAATGAAACTAGAACACTTCCTAACACAAAACACAAAGTAAACTCAAATGTATTAAAGATAAGGCCAGAAACTATAAAGCCATTAGAGGAAAACATAGGCAGTATACTCTGACATAAATGACAGCAAGATCCTCTTTGGCCCACCTCCTAGAGTAATGGAAATAAAACCAAAAATAAACAAATGGGACCTGATTAAACTTAAAATCTTTTGCGCAGCAAAGGGAACAATGAGCAACTTTAAAAAGACAACCCTCAGAATGGGAGAAAATAATTACAAGCAAAACAACTGACAAAGGATTAAACTCCAAAGTATATAAGCAGCTCATACAGCTCAATATCAGAAAAACAAACAGCCCAATAAAAAAAAAAATGGGCAGGAGATCTAAAACAGACACTTCTCCAAAGAAGACATGCAGATGGCCAAAAAACACATGAAAAGATGTTCAACAGCATGCATTATTAGAGAAATGCAAATCAAAACTACAATGAGGTATCACCTCAGGCTGCTCAGAACGGCCATCATCGAAAAATCTACACATGATAAATACTGGAAAGGATGTGGAGAAAAGGGAACGTTCTAGCACTGTTGGTGGGAATGTAAATTGATACAGCCATGGCAGAGAACAGTATGGAGATTCCTTAAAAAACTAGGAGCTCAGTCCTTTATTCACTTCTTTTCTCTAGCCATACTTCTTCCGATGGTCATCTCATTCAGTCCCATGGCTTTAAATGCATTCTCTGTGCTGATGATTCCCAATTTTATTTCTTTGCTGCTGTTATTCTTTAGTCACTCAGTTGTGCCCAACTCTTTGGGACCCATAGACTGCAGCATGCCAGATTTCCCTGTCCTTCACTGTCTGCCAGAGTTTGCTCAAACTCATGTTCATTGAGTCAGTGATGCTATCCAAGCATCTGATCCTCTATCAACCCCTTTCTTCTTGCCCACAATATTTCCCAGCATTAGGGTCTTTTCCAATGAATCAGTTCTTTGCATCAGGTGGCCAAATTATTGGAGCTTCAGCTTCATCATCGGTCCTTCCAATGAATATTCAGGGTTGATTTCCTTTAGAATTGACTGGTTTAATGTCCTTGCAGTCCAAGGGTCTCTCAAGAGTCTTCTCTAACATCACAGTTCTAAAGCATTAATTCTTCAGCACTCAGGTTTCTTTATTGTCCAACTCTCACATTCATACATGACTATTGGGAAAACCATAGCTTTGACTATATGGACTTTTGTCAACAAAGTGATGTATTTAAATATGCCTTCTAGGCTTGTCAACTGTGAAAAATTCTTAAAGAGATGGGAATACAAGACCACCTGACATGCCTTCCGAGAAATCTGTATGCAGGTCAGGAAGCAACAGTTAGAACTGGACATGGAACAACAGACTGGTTCCAAATTGGGAAAGGAGTAGGTCAAGGCTGTATATTGTCACCCGGCTTACTTAACTTATAAGCAGAGTACATCATGAGAAATGCTGGGCTGGATGAAACACAAGCTGGAATCAAGATTGCCAGGAGAAATATCAATAACCTCAGACATGCAGATGACACCACCCTTATGGCAGAAAGTGAAGAAGAACTAAAGAGCCTCTTGATGAAAGTGAAAGAGGAAAGTGAAAATGTTGGCTTAAAACTCAATATGCAGAAAACCAAGATCATGGCATCTAGTCCCAACTCTTCATGGCAAATAGATGGGGAAACAATGGACACAGTGAGAGGCTCTTTTTTTGGGGAGGAGGTGCTTCAAAATCACTGCAGATGGTAAGTGCAGCCATAAAATTAAAAGACGCTTGCTCTTTGGAAGAAAAGCTGTGATCAACCTAGATAGCATATTAAAAAGCAGAGACATTACTTTGCCAATGAAGGTCCGTCTAGTCAAAGCTATGGGTTTTCCAGTAGTCATGCATGGATGTGACAGTTGGACTATAAAGGAAGCTGAGTGATGAAGAATTGATGCTTTTGAACTGTGGTGTTGGAGAAGACTCTTGACAGTTCCTTGCACTGCAAGGAGATCCAAACAGTCCATCCTAAATAAAATCAGTCCTGAATATTGATTGGAAGGCTGAAGCTGAAACTCTGATACTTTGGCCACCTGATGCTAAGAACTGACTCATTTGAAAAGACTCTGATGCTGGGAAAGATTGAAGGCAGGAAGAGAAGGAGATAACAGAGGATGACATGGTTGGATAGCATCACCGACTGAATGGACATGAGTTTCGGTAAACTCCGGGAACTGGTAATGGACAGAGATGCCTGGTGTGCTGCACTCCATGGGGTTGCAAAGAGTTGGACTCAACTGAATGACTAAACTGAACTGAACTGAGGTTTGTCATAGCTTTTCTTCCAAGGAGGAAATGTCTTTTAATTTTGTGGCTGAAGTCACTGTCCACAGTGGTTTTGGAGCCCAAGAAAATAAAATCTGTCACTGGTTCCATTGTTTCCCCATCTATTTGCTATGAACTGATGGGACCAGATGCCATGATCTTAGTTTTTTGAATGTTGAGTTTCAAGTCAGCTTTTTCATTCTCCTCTTTCATTGTCATCAAGAGGCTCTTTAGTTCCTCTTTGCTTTCTGCCTTTAGAGTGATATCATCTGTATATCTGTGGTTGTTGATATTTCTCCAGGCAAACTTGTTTCCAGCTTGTGCTTCATCCAGCCTGGCATTTCCTATGATGTACTCTGCATATAATTTAAATAAGTGGGGTGACAATATACAGCCTTGATAACTCCTTTCCCGACTTGGAATGAGTCTATTGTTCCATGTCCAGTTCTAATTGTTGCTTCTTGACTTGCACACATGTTTCTCAGGAGACAGGTAAGGTGGTCTGGTATTCGCATCTCTAAGAATTTTACACAGTTTGTTGCGATCCACACAGTCAAAGGCTTTAGTGTAGTCAATGAAGCAGAAATATATTTTTTTTCTGGAATTCCCTTGCTTTTTCTATGATCCAGCAGATTTGGCAACTTGATCTCTGGTTCCTCTGTCTTTACTAAATCCAGCTTGTAAATCTGGAAGTTCTTGGTTCACAAACTGCTGAAGCCTAGCTTGAAAGATTTTGAGCATTACCTTGCTAGTATGCAAAATGAGCACAATTGTATGGTGGTTTGAACATTCTTTGGCATTGCCTTTCTTTGGGATTGGTATGAAAACTGACCTTTTCCAGTCCTGTGACCACTGCTGAGTTTTCCAAATTTGCTGACATTGAGTGCAGCACTTTAACTGCAGCATCTTTTAGCACTGAAGAAATATCTCTGCTGGAATTCCATCATCTCCACTAGTTTTGTTTGTAGTAATGCTTCCTAAGGCCCACGTGGCTTCACACACCAGGATTCCTGGCTCTAGGTGAGTGACCACACCATCATGGTTATCCTGTTCATTAAGACCTTTTTTTGAACAGTTCTGCTGTGTATTCTTGCTACTTCTTTTTAATCTTCCCTGCTTTTGTGAGGTCCTTACCATTTTTGTCCTTTATCATGCCCATCCTTGAATGAAATTTTCCCTTGATACCTGCAATTTTCTTGAAAAGGCCTCTAGTCTTTCCCATTCTATTGTTTTCTTCTGTATCTTTGCACTGTTCACTTAAGAAGGTTTCTTATTTCTCCTTGCTATTCTCTAGAACTCTGCATTTGGTTGGAAATATCCTTCCTTTTCTCCTTTGCTTTTCATTTCTCTTCTTTCCTCAGCTATTTGTAAAGCCTCCTCAGACAAACACTGCCATCTTTCATTTCTTTTTCTTGGGGATGGTTTTGGTCACTAACTCCTTTACAATGTTACAAACCTCTGTCCATAGTTCTTCAGGCACTCTGTCTACCAGATCTAATCCCTTGAATCTATTTGTCACCTCCACTGTATAACCATAAGGGATTTGATTTAGGTCACAACTGAATGGCCTAGAGGTTTCCCCTACTTTCTTCAATTTCAGTATGAATTTTGCAATAAAGAGCTGATGGTCTGAGCCATAGTCAGCTCCTCATTTTGCTTTTGCTGACCGTATAGAGCTTCTCCAGTTATGGCTGCAAAGAATATAATAATTCTTATTTCAATAATGACCATTTGGTGATGTCCATTTCTAAAGCCATCTCTTGTGTTGTTGGAAAAGGGTTGCTATGACCAATCTGTTGTCTTGGCAAAGCTCTGTTACCCTTTGCCGGCATGTTTCATTTTGTACTCCAAAGCCAAACATGTCTGTTACTCCAGATATCTCTTGACTTCCTACTTTTGCATTCCAGTCCCCTGTGGTGAAAATTACATCTTCCTTTCTTTTTTTTTTTTTATGTTAGTTCTAGAAGGTCTTGTGGGTGTTCATAGAACTGGTCAACTTCATTCAGCTTTTTCGACATCAGTGTTTGAGGCATAGACTTGGATTACTGTGATGTTTAATGGTTTGCCTTGGAAACGAACTGAGGTCATTCTGTCATTTTTCAGATTGCACCCAAGAACTGCATTTTGGACTCTTTTATTGACTATATGGCTGCTGCATTTATTCTAATGGATTCCCACCCACAGTAGTAGATATAATGGTTATCTGAATTAAATTCACCCATTCCTGTCCATTTTAGTTCACTGATTCCTAAGATGTTGGTATTTGCTCTTGCTATCTCCTGCTTGACCATATCCAATTTACTTTGATTCATGGACCTAACATTCCAGGTTCCTCTGCAATACTGTTCTTTACAGCATCAGACTTTACTTTCACCACCAGACACATCCACAGATGATCTTCATTTCAGCTTTGGTCTAGTTGCTTCATTCTTCCTGGAACTATTGCTAAGTGCCCCCTGCTCTTCCCTAGGAGCATATTTGACACCTTCCCATCTGGGGGGCTCATCTTCCAGTGTCATATCTTTTTGCCTTTCATACTGCTCATGGGTTCTCACAGGAAAAACACTGCAGTAGTTTGCCATTCCCTCCTCCAGTGGATCACATTTTGTCAGAACTCTTCACTATGACCCATCCGTCTTGGGTGGCCCTGCACAGCCAGGGATCAAGACCATCTTCATGGAAAAGAAATGCAAAAAAAAAGAAAAACGGCTGTCTGAGGACGCCTTACAAATAGCTGTGAAAAGAAGAGAAGCGAAAAGCAAAGAAGAGGAAAGATATAAGCATCTGAATGCAGAGTTCCAAAGAATAGCAAGGAAAGATAAGAAAGTCTTCCTCAGAGATAAATGCAAGGAAATAGAGGATAACAACAGAGTGGGAAAGACTAGAGATCTCTTCAAGAAAATTAGAGATACCAAGGGAACATTTCATGCAAAGATGGGCTCGATAAAGGACAGAAATGGTCTGGACCTAACAGAAGCAGAAGATATTAAGAAGAGGTGGCAAGAATACACAGAAGAACTGTACAAAAAAGATCTTCATGACCCAGATAATCATGATGGTGTGATCACTCACCTAGAGCCAGACATCCTGGAATGTGAAGTCAAGTAGGCCTTAGGAAGCATGAGTATGAACAAAGCTAGTGGAGGTGATGGAATTCCAGTTGAGCTGTTTCAAATCCTGAAAGATGATGCTGTGAAAGTGCTGCACTCAATATGTGAGCACATTTGGAAAACTCAGCAGTGGCCACAGGACTGGAAAAGGTTAGTTTTCATTCCAATCCCAAAGAAAGGCAATGCAAAAGAATGCTCAAACTGCTGCACAATTTCACTCAGCTCACATGCTAGTAAAGTAATGCTCAAATTTCTCCAAGCCAGGCTTCAGCAATACGTGAACCGTGAACTTCCTGATCTTCAAGTTGGTTTTAGGAAAGGCAGAGGAACCAGAGATCAAATTGCCAACGTCCACTGGATCATGGAAAAAGCAAGAGAGTTCCAGAAAAACATCTATTTCTGTTTTATTGACTATGCCAAAGGCTTTGACTGTGTGGATCACAATAAACTGTGGAAAATTCTGAAAGAGATGGGAATACCAGACCACCTGACTTGCCTCTTGAGAAACCTATATGCAGGTCAGGAAGCAACAGTTAGAACTGGACATGGAACAACAGACTGGTTCCAAATAGGAAAAGGAGTATGTCAAGGCTGTATATGTCACCCTGCTTATTTAACTTATATGCAGAGTACATCATGAGAAATGCTGGGCTGGAAGAAGCACAAGCTGGAATCAAGATTGCCAGGAGAAATATCAATAACCTCAGATATGCAGATGACACCACCCTTATGGCAGAAAGTGGTGGGGAACTAAAAAGCCTCTTGATCAAAGTGAAAGAGGAGAATGAAGAAGTTGACTTAAAGCTCAACATTCAGAAAACGAAGATCATGGCATCTGGTCCCATCAGTTCATGGGAAATAGATGGGGAAACAGTGGAAACAGTGTCAGACTTTATTTTTTGGGGCTCCAAAATCACTGCAGATGGTGATTGCAGCCATGAAATTAAAAGACGGTTACTCCTTGGAAGAAAAGTTATGACCAACCTAGATAGCATATTAAAAAGCAGAGACATTACTTTGCCCACAAAGGTCCATCTGGTCAAGGTTATGGTTTCTTCAGTGATCATGTATGGATGTGAGAGTTGGACTGTGAAGAAAGCTGAGCACCGAAGAATTGATGCTTTTGAAGTATGGTGTTGGAGAAGATTCATGAGAGTCCCTTGGACTGCAAGGAGATCCAACCAGTCCATCCTAAAGGAGATCAGCCCTGGGTGTTCATTGGAAGGACTGATGCTAAAGCTGAAACTTCAATACTTTGGCCACCTCATGCGAAGAGTTGATTCATTTGAAAAGATCCTGATGCTGGGAGGGATTGAGGGCAGGAGGAGAAGGGGATGACAGAGGGTGAGATGGCTAGATGGCATCACTGACTCGATGGACATGAGTTTGGGTAAACTCCAGGAGTTGGTGATGGACAGGGAGGCCTGGCGTGCTGCGATTCATGGGGTCACAAAGTGTTGGGCATGACTGAGAGACTGAACGGAACTGAAACTTTTCTCATACAAACTTCATACTCATAAATGCATCTATACTAGGAAATTGAAGGAGCCACCTCATATTCAACGTCTAAAACAACTTCCTACCTATCTACCAAAAACAAAACAAAATGAAACAGAAAACAAAATTTCAGCAAAACAAAGTAAGCAACAAACAAACACTGTTCTGTCCATAGCCTTTCCTATTTCAGCAGATGGCAATTCTATCCTTCATCTTTTTTCTTCCTTACACACCTCATGCATATTATCTGTCAGGAAATCCTATTGGTGCTACCTTTACGATATATCGAGAGTCTGAACCCTTCTCACTATATATCCATGCCATCACCCTGTTCCAAGTCACCATTATATCTTTTTAGGTTGACTACAATGGCCTCCTGTTTTTATCTTTACTGTTTTTACTTTATTCTAAATACAGTGGTCCTTAAAAAATAAAGTAAGCCATATCATGTCACTCTCCTTCTCAGAACCCTCCCAATGGCTCCCATTTTCAGGCAGAATTAAAGTGAACATTCTTTCAGTGATTATATAGTGTCCAGTGATTTGCTGTCCCTGTTTTTTTTATCTCTCTGACCTCACCTCCTACTATTTTAATATTTCTTCTTTGTTCACTCTACTCTAGCCACACCACTTTTCCTGTTGTTCCTGGAATGCTCAGTATGTTCTGACCTTAGGTAATTTTTACTGCTTGTTCCTTTGTTCTAGAGCACTCTCCCTTCAGACATTTGCATAGTCCAGTGCCACCTCAGTGATGCTCTCCCTGACCATCCTATGTAAAATTGTAACCCACTCTCCAGTCTGACTTACCTCAGTCTGCCTGTTATTTTTCTCTAAGCCATTAGGCTATGTTATAAATTTGCATATATATATATATATAGTGATTGGTCTCGTATATATGGGTTTCCTTCATAGCTCAGTGGGTAAAGAATCTGCCTGCAATGCAGGAGACCTGGGTTTGATTCCTGGGTCAGGAAGATCCCTTGGAGAAGGAAATGACAACCCATTCCAGTATCCAGTATACTTGCCTGGAGAATCCCATGGACAGAGGAGCCTGGCAGGCTGTAGTCATATATATATATATATATAGTGGTTGGTCTCCTCCCTCTGGATGTATGCCCTACAAGGGCAGGAATTTTCATTTATTTTTTGCTTTTCTTAGCACACACATGACAAATGTTACCCGAATGAATGAATGAGCCTGTCTCTTCCCTTCCCTTTCCTCCCCTCCCCTCCTTCTTTGAGGAAGAGGTGCCCATCTGCACTGGCACACCAGTTCTGCACACGGGGATGTGATCATTCCCAACTACCTCCTTACGATCGTCCTTGTCTCTCTCTTTATAGTTTCTCTCTCTTCCTCTCAATTGGTTTCTTTCTCTTAGCCAGTAAACATGCTTGTGTCTCATTTGTCTTTAAAACACCAAGATCAAAATACTTCAAATATTTGCTTCCCTCTAACTGTTGTACTCTGTACCCCTTCATGGTAAAATTCTTGAGAAGCTGTCTATGTTTTCTGACCCCACATCCTTACCTCCTACATTCACTTCTCACAGAAAACAATTTCTGGACCCCATTATTCTCAACTGCTGCCCAGTATCATTTGCCAACATTGTTAGTTCCTTCCTTGAATCTCATTCTCTTCCTCTCCAAGGCCTTGGTCCAGGACTTAGTAGCTCAGAGAAGAAGAAGACATGACACCCACCACCCTTTACATTTGGTTCCTGCTTTCTACCCATACTTATTTGAGTCATCCAATGCCCCACTGCAATAGCTCATGCCAGGTTCCCTGTTGATAAACTCAATGAACACCATTCAACCCTTCCCTTACAAGAATGTTGTTGAACATGCCACCCAAGTAGAAATGTCTGCTCTTCTGTTGGCTGCTATGACAGCCTTCTCAGGACTCAAGTTTAAGCCCCTTTGCTTTCTTCTTAGATGACTTCATCTGGACAAATAACTTTGAACAGCATCCATGTGCTGATGACTCTCAGTCTCCATCCCCAGGCATGCCTCTCCTCTCCTGAGTACCACCAGCCTGAGATTCTCACAGAGTGGTCCAATTTTCTGAGGTCTAGAGTCCTGTTTCATCCACTCCATTTCTACTATCCTGGGACAAGGCCTTGCTCTGTGGTGTATATCTGGGGCTGGGCTCTTGCTCCTCGGTAAGATCTTGGATCACAATAAAATGTGGAAAATTCTGAAAGAAATGGGAATACCAGACCACCTAACCTGCCTCTTGAGAAATCTGTATGCAAGTCAGGAAGCAACAGTTAGAACTGGACATAGAACAACAGACTGGTTCCAAATAGGAAAAGGAGTACATCAAGGCTGTATATTGTCACCCTGTTTATTTAACTTATATGCAGAGTACATCATGAGAAACGCTGGACTGGAAGAAACTCAAGCTGGAATCAAGATTGCTGGGAGGAATATCAATAACCTCAGATATGCAGATGAAACCACCCTTATGGCAGAAAGTGAAGAGGAGCTAAAAAGCCTCTTGATGAAAGTGAAAGAGGAGAGCGAAAAAGTTGGCTTAAAGCTCAACATTCAGAAAATGAAGATCATGACATCCGGTCCCATCAGTTCATGGGAAATAGATGGGGAAACAGTGGAAACAGTGTCAGACTTTATTTTGGGGGGCTCCAAAATCACTGCAGATGGTGACTGCAGCCATGAAATTAAAAGACGCTTACTCCTTGGAAGAAAAGTTATGACAACCTAGATAGTATATTCAAAAGCAGAGACATTACTTTGCCAACTAAGGTCCGTCTAGTCAAGGCTCTGGTTTTTCCAGTGGTCATGTATGGATGTGAGAGTTGGACTGTGAAGAAGGCTGAGCACCGAAGAATTGATGCTTTTGAACTGTGGTGTTGGAGAAGACTCTTGAGAGTCCCTTGAACTGCAAGGAGATCCAGCCAGTCCATTCTAAAGGAGATCAGCCCTGGGATTTCTTTGGAAGGAATGATGCTAAAGCTGAAGCTCCAGTACTTTGGCCACCTCATGCGAAGAGTTGACTCATTGGAAAAAACTCTGATTCTGGGAGGAATTGGGGGCGGGAGGAGAAGGGGACGACTGAGGATGAGATGGCTGGATGGCATCACAGACTGGATGGACATAAGTCTGAGTGAACTCCGGGAGATGGTGATGAACAGGGAGGCCTGGTGTGCTGTGATTCATGGGGTCACAAAGAGTTGGACACGACTGAGTGACTGAACTGATCTGAACTGAAGATCTTCCTAGGTGATGTTCAAGACCCCAGGGATACCAACTGTGCCTACACTGGTATTTATCAGTTATGAACTAATTATAGGAATGGTGAGAATGGCACATAAGATTTGCTGCATTGCTGGAACCTGTGCTAAAGGCTTTACATGATCTATGCCATTGAATCCTCACAAATTCCATGTAAACTGGAAAGCATTGCATCTCCCATTTTACACATAAGAAATATGGCATTTAGGGGCGAGAGCAAGGCTTCAACTGTATGTGAACTGAGAACTTCCAGATGTTCAAACTGGATTTAGAAAAGGCAGAGGAACAAGAGATCAAATTGCCAACATCCGTTGGATCATAGAAACAGCAAGAGAGTTTCAGATTAACATCTATTTCTGCCTTATTGACTACACCAAATCCTTTGACTGTGTGGATCACAACAAACTGTGGAAAATTCTTCAAGAGATGGGAATACTAGACCAACTTACCTGCCTCCTGAGAAATCTGTATGCAGGTCAAGAAGCAACAGTTAGAAATAGATATGGAAAAACAGACTGGTTCCAAACTGGGAAAGGAGTACATCAAGGCTGTATATTGTCACCTTGTTTATTCAACTTATATATGCAGAGTACATCATGTGAAATGCCAGATTGGAGTAAGCACAAGCTGGAATCAAGATTGCTGGGAGAAATATCAATAACCTCAGATATGCAGATGACATCACTCTTATGGCAAAAGTGAAAGGGAATTACAGAGGAAAGTGAAAAACCTGCCTTAAAACTCAACATTCAAAAAACTAAGACATGGCATCCAGTCCCATCACTTCATGGCAAATAGATGGGGAAACAATGAAAACAGTAACAGACTTTACTTTCTCGGGCTCCACAGTCACTTCAGATGGTGACTGCAGCCATGAAATTAAAAGATGTTTGCTCCCTGGAAGAAAAGCTATAACCAACCTAGAGTGAATGAGTGAGTGAAAGTTGTTCAGTTGTGTCTCAATTTCCAGGCCAAAATACTGGAGTGGGTAGCCTTTCCCTTCTCCAGGGGATTTTCCCAACCCAGGGATCAAACCCAGGTCTCCCCCAGGCCTCCTGCATTGCAGGTAGATTCTTTACCAGCTGAGCCACAAGGAAAGCCCAATAATATTGGAGTGAACAGCCTATCCCTTCTCCAAGGGATCTTCCTGACCTAGGAATCGAACCAGGATTTCCTGCATTGCAGGCAGATTCCTTACCAACTGAGCTATCAGGGAAGCCAGCATATAAAAGCAGAGACTTTACTTTGCCGACAAGGATCCGTCTAGTCAAAGCTATTATTTTTCCAGTAGTGATGTATGGGTGTGAGAGTTGGACCATAAGAAAGCTGAGCACCAAAGAATTGATGCTTTTGAACTGTGACGTTACAGAAGGCTCTTGGGAGTCCCTTGGATTGCAAGGACATCAAACCAGTCCATCCTAAAGGAGACTAGTCCTGGGTGTTCATTGGAAGGACAGATGTTGAAGCTGAAACTCCAATACTTTGGCCACCTGATGCAAAGAGCTGACTCATTTGAAAAGACCCTGATGCTGGGAAAGATTGAAGGCAGGAGGAGAAGGGGATGGCAGAGGATGAGATGTTTGGATGGCATCACCGACTCGATGGACATGAGTTTGAGCAAGCTCTGGTAGTTAGTGATGGACAGAGAAGCATGGTATGCTGCAGTCTATGGGGTCACAAAGAGTCAGACACGCCTGAGCGACTGAAGTGAACCGAACCATGCACTAGTAATTTCTGAGAGAAATCCCCTCTCCTCTCTTGAAATACATGTGACTGTGTTTGAGGCCTTACTGTATATCCATCATCACCAAGTCTAGGACCTGGCAAAGAGCAACACATGGCAAATACTTGGAGAATCCCAGAGTGTCCAAAGGTCCTTGCAGTCATCCTGTGGATGAGCTTTATAAGGGGGATGGCAAAGTGCAACAGTCTCAGTCCTTTGAAGAGAAAGGTGCCTGGCTGGGTTGTCTAATGGGAAGCTGGAACCGTCTGCCTCTTTTGTTGCCTGGATTCAGTCATTCATTCAGCAAATACAATTTTTAAGTATTGGGGCACTGCTCTCAACCCACAGGAATCCACGTAAATCAGAGAAACCTCTGTTTCTTGGAGCTTCAGTGTCAGTAGAAAAAAAGATGGAATATGTGCATAGAAGACATTTCAAGTCCAAGACTGGGTACAGTAAGTGCAAAATCACCTCTCTCTGCAGTAGTCTGGTGCTGAATAGAAAGGCAGATTTCCCCTTCTAGTAGGCTTAGAAATGCTCTGTGCTTGCTTGTTCCCTGCTCTGCAGCATGTGTTCCTAGAGCAAGTTCAGTTCAGTTCAGTCGCTCAGTCGTGTCTGACTCTTTGCGACCCCATGAACCGCAGCATGCCAGGCCTCCTAGTCCATCACTAACTCCCGGTGTTCACTCAAACTCACATCCATCGAGTCGGTGGTGCCATCTAACCATCTCATCCTCTGTCATCCCCTTCTCCTCCTGCCTTCAGTCTTTCCCAACATCAGGGTCGTTTCAAATGAGTCAGCTCTTTGCATCAGGTGGCCAAAATATTGGAGTTTCAGCTTCAACATCAGTCCTTCCAGTGAACACCCAGGACTGATTTCCTTCAGTATGGACTGGTTGGATCTCCTTGCAGTCCAAGGGACTCTCAAAAGTCTTATCCAACACCACAGTTCAAAAGCATCAATTCTTTGGCACTCAGCTTTCTGTATAGTCCAACTCTCACATCCATACATGACTAGTGGAAAAATCATAGCCTTGACTAGACGGACCCTTAGTCAGCAAAGTAATGTCTCTGCTTTTGAATATGCTATCTAGATTGGTCATAACTTTCCTTCCAAGGAGTAAGCATCTTTTAATTTCATGGCTGCAGTCACCATCTGCAGTGATTTTGGAGCCCCCCAAAATAAAGTCTGACACTGTTTCCACTGTTTCCCCATCTATTTGTCATGAAGTGATGGGACCGGATGCCATGATCTTCGTTTTCTGAATGTAGAACTTTAGCCAACTTTTTCACTCTCCTCTTTCACTTTCATCAAGAGGCTCTTTAGTTCTTCTTCACTTTCTGCCATAAGGGTGGTGTCATCTGCATATCTGAGGTTATTGATATTTCTCCTGGCACTCTTGATTCCAGCTCGTGCTTCATCCAGCCCAGCATTTCCTAGGGCAAGAGTGGCTACATAACTTGCAGGGCCCTGGGAAACATAAAAATGCAGGGCCACTTATTCAAAAATTATTAAGAATTTCAAGAAAGTGACAAAGCATGAAAGCATGAGGCACCTGTGTGTAGGGCCGTGTTGCACTGCACAGGCCACATGCCCACGAGGCTGGCCCTGCCACATGGCTGGGAAGGATATACATGGCATGCCTGAATGTATCCTACAGTCTCTTCTCTCTTGCAAAGTCTGAAGGGAGAAGATACCAGTGAAATCAGTGGCATTAAAACACACACAACTGCACATAGGCCAGTAACAAATCTTTGTCGGGTGCCTACTGTGTGCCCAAAACTCATCTTAAGTTTCAGGGATATGGTGAAAAACCAGACAGACTCTTTGTACGGTTTTGTTTGGTTTTCTTTTTTGGCACTGAGCTTACTCCAGTGACAAAACGTTCTGTAAACAATCTCACAAACAAATACCCAAGAACATCATCAGTTAGTGAGCACTGTCTTGAAGATGACAAAGTATAGTGATGAGATGGTGGTGGGGTGATGGAGAAAATGTGTTAGATTAGCATGCGACAGTGAAACCAGGACTTCCCAGGCGCCTCAGTTGTAAAGAATCCTCCTGCCCATGCAGGAGATGCAAAAGACGCAGGTTTGATCCCTGGGTCGGGAATATCCCTTGGAGGAGGAAATAGCAAACTTCTCCAGTATTTTTGCCTGGAAAATTCCATGGACAGAGGAGCCTGGTGGGCTACAGTCCACGGGGTCGCAAATAGTCAGACATGACTTAGTGACTGACCCCAACAACAGCAAAGCCTGTCCAAGGAGCTCACAACCCCTTGTACAGCAACACCTGAAGATGCTGCTAGTGTTTGGCCTCAACTCCACAGGCAGATCTCTGCAATCCCTTCCCCTCTGAAGTGAATCATGAGCTTCTAGGTGAGAAAGACAAAGTCCAAGGATGCTTGAGAGAGACTTGAGATGTTCCCTGTGAAAGGGGTTAGTGATCCCACACTCCACCTCTAGGGGCTTCTCACTTCCTCTGGAGGTCACCAGGAGCCAAGTCTCTGGAAAGACAGGGGCAGTCAATCTGGGAAAGGGGGTTTCCAAGCTTCCCCTCCTCCTCCAGGTGCTCCCTCTCACACCCAGGCCCCGGGCGCTGAACTGGGAGCCAAATTGCCATCAGTTTCCTTTGGGTTCAGAAAAAGTCCTCCAGTGAATGCCTTGGACTGGTCCTTTTGGTGGTGGGTCCTCCTCCACCCCCAAATACCTGGGGAAATGGCCCAAGGAGTAACCAACTCAGATCAGAGTTTCCTGGAAAGACTCTCAAGTCTCTTTTTCCCCTGTGCCAAGGAAGGTGCTAAATTACCCAGGTTCCTCTGGACTCCCAGGAATGTGCTCTGAAGGGCTGGAAGGTGTGGAGTGAGGGTGGGGGGAAATCTCAGAGGCCAGGGGACTTGGGAAAGTGATGAGGTGCAACAGGTTGTGGCGAGGGGCGCGGGAAGACAGGGGCTGGAAGCCACAGTGCAATCCCATGGCGCACCAGCGGGCTGGCACGGGCGGGGGTCGCAGCACCCGCATCTTGCCCCTGCCGGGCCCAGCCTGCTGTCTTTCTCCCAGCCGCAGCGGCGGCCCACCGGTTTCCCCGCCTGGGGCCCGCGCACAGCCGGCTAGCCTCCTCCTTCCTCCCCCACGTCCCCCGCCCCTGGCTGTCTGGCAGCTCCGCAGCGGTGGCGGTGGGGGGCGGGGGGCCTTGGCGACCAGGCTTCTTCCTTGTCTCTCTCCTCCTCCCCGCGCCTGGCCGGAGCCACCCCTCCCTCTGCCGCAGCCGCGTACACGTCGTCGGACATTTCCATCGGGGCTTAGGGGGAGGAGCCAGGATGGGGGGCGCGGGGCGGGGCGAGTGGGAGGAGTGAAAGTTGGAGCCCGACAAAACCCTACACGCCGCGCTCAGTGCGGACAGACCGCGCGCAGCGACCTCCGCACAGGTGGTCGCGCCGGTCCCCGCCGCAATGTCGACCAAAGTTCTCCTGATCCTCTTGGGCACGCTGGTAATCTTTCCGTGGTGAGTCTCCAGCCCTGGACCCAGGAGTCCCCGCCCAGGCCCCGCTCCCTCTCCCCGGGAGTGAGGCCCGCTTCTGAAAACTCCCGCACCCCGTGTTCCTCGAGCCCCACTCCCCGCCTGCCCCAGGCCCTCGCATGATCTACCCTGGTCCCACGTCCGCTCGACGCACGCAGCCGGCCTTCGCTCCGCTTCCCCTAGGATGGGAGCCCCGGGCCCCTGAAGGGGCGCCCAGGAAGGAAGACGGGACGCCTGTCACCTGGCCGCTCCCGTGCCCCCTCCCTTTACCCCCTGGGGACCCCCCTTTCCAAACCACTGCAGCGGCCTGGGACCGATCGCGTCCTACCCGCCCCCGCCCCCACCCCCACCCCAGCATTCCCTGGGAAGAGGTGACCGGCCTGGTCAGGTTCGCGCCTCTGGGAACTGGGGGGACTTTGGGAACGTGGCGCCCAGAGAGGTGTGCGGGCAGGGGGAAGAAACTGCACTTAAAATGTTTGAGTGTTGTTGGCTAGTGTGTTCTCTCGTTCGAAAAAAAAAAATTGTTTTTTCTCTTTTCTGAGCGCCTAGTGAGTACCAGGCACCGTGCCAGACGACTCTGACTTTATTTGCTTCCCTTCCCGCCGCTCCTTTTGGTGCCAGTCCCAGGCAAGAGCCTTGGTTTAGTCCAAGAGTTCCCACCCCAGCTGTCCACCCCATCCCCCTCTACCGCCAGATTCCCTCTTCCTCCCTAATGCCCCCAGACGGCCTTGGCTGACTGGAGCCAGGGGTCAAGAATGGTCATCTCGGAGGCCTGTGGTTTTGGATCCTGCATTTCAACCCCTCCCACTCTTCCAAAGATCAATAGCAGGTTTTCCTTGGAGCAGCCGGCTTCCCTCACACCTTCCTGGGGTCCTGGGACTTTGCCAGGAAGGTTATCCCCTGAATCTCTGGCTTCTGAGAGTGAAAGAGGACTGCTTCACATTTTTTAGATGGTTTCCCATTCAGCTGCAACTGTCACAAGTTCCTAAGCTTCCTGATCTTTCTAGAAGCCTCCACCACTAGACTTGTCTTGCTTTTTCGTTTCGGGGAGGGGTATTGGGGAGATGGCTTCTCTCCCCACCCCAGAATACTTCAGCTCATCAGGGGCAGGGCTGTGTAGCTGGTTGCTGGCTCATTGATGCCCTGGCGAGGAGGGGGGCTGGCTTCATCAGGGGGCTTGGTAAATATTTCTGAATGCGTGCTAGGAATTTCCAGTCATCCACATCCCTCTAGATGTGAACTGGACTAATTGGGAGAGATGACATGGTGACTGGGGCAAAAGAGGGATATAGGGGTGCAGAAGGGGGGAGGGGAGCAGAGAGAAAACCAACAAGGAAGAGGGGCTATTGTGATGAGAACTACCCTTCCAGCCTAGGGGGAAGGACTGCAGAAACTCACACTGTCAGTTCAGGCACTGTCCACATGGTAACCTGTGACGTCATTAAAGAGCTGGGGAGGTGGCAGTGGGGTGTGCCGGCACGGGCTGTCTTGAACCACCTAGCTCGGGTCCAGGCTCATCTTGAAACCACTTGTATGACACTGGGCACACCTCCTACCTCCATCTGGGCCTCAGTTTCTCCATCTGTAAAGTGAAAAAGAGGACTCATATGGGGGGAAAAAAAGCAGTCCAGTGGCCCTTCTCATATTCTCTTTCCTTTCCCCAGCCAGCTGCCTGAGCATCCTCTGTGGGGGAGGGGTTGCAGAAATTCAGCTCCATCTTGGACCATTGCATCAAGAGGGATGTGGTTGCCTGAAAAGTCCCATGGGAAGACCCCCCTAGTCCTATGCATGAGTGTTTTTCATGTTTTTATTATTTCTAGCCATGAAAGTTGGCTTAATGGCTAGCTGAGGAAAGGTGTATTCATTGTTAGCAACTTCTTAACTCCAAGATCCCAGGATGACGGGGCTTTTTGATTTGCTTGAAATTTGTTACTGGCAAAATCAATTTGTCAGATGACAGCAGCCTCAAGACCCTCTGATCTCATTTTCATGGCAGACATAGTCTGGGACCAGAGAGATTGTGGTGGTCTTTGGGCCTTTGCTTGTTTGTTTGTTTGCCTCTCGAAACTCAGGGGTTCTTCTGGTTGGCTGTGGACTTCTGGGAGGGGTCATGGCAGGCTCTGGCTAACAGTCCTGATCATGCCACGCTCCCAGTCAAGTCACACATTTTGCAGTCCCCTAGTTCTCCATCCCCCCGCCCCTCCTCCCCTGCCCCACAGAGGCTGGCATGATCTATTCAGAGGACAGAGGGAAGAGCCTCAGGGAAAGAGGGCATCTCTGGATATGTGATTAGAAATGGAAATTGCTTTCCCCAAGCCCAGTTCTTCCCTTGCCCACAGTGGGAAATAGCCACCTCAGACATGAGAAATGGCATCAACTTGGCACATCTGGACACCACTTAAGCAATTCTAAGAGTTCGAAATACTGCAGGAGCATGCATTGTGCTGTTCAAGTTGGCCTTCCCTTGGTCTGCAGTACAGAGGCCATACCCACATCTCCTGCCCTGTTAACCCCTTCTTTGAGGGAGCAAGCTGTCTAATTGATTTTGTAAACTATAAAATAATTTTGTGTTACCGAGATATAAGAGTGTAGAAATCAAGAGTGGATTTTCACAAAGGAAACATGCCCATTTAACCAGCACCTAGACCAGGAAACAGAAAGTTGCCTGTCCCCTCCCCCACCTCCACCAGCTTCACCACTCTGGCCCCTCCAAGTACACCCTCTTCCCCAAAGAAAAACACTCTCCTGCCTTCCAACATCACAGATTAATTTGATGATGGCTTTTGAAAAAGCTTTTAATTATAAATTTTTTCAAAGACATAGAAAAGTACAGGGAACAGTAGAGTGAATCTCCATGTTCCCATCACCAGCCTTGTTAATTATCAGCTCATAGGCAGTCTTATTTTCTATGCATCCCACCCACTCTCTATTTCCAGCTTAAATTCTTTTAAAGCAAATCTCAGACATCATATCATTTCATATGTAATTATTTTAGTATGTATTTCTAATTGTAAGGACTTCAGAAACAGAATAAAATACCACTATTACACTAAAAATGTTTAGAATGTTTTCACCCTGAAGAAACTAACCAGTCAATATTCAAATCGCCCTTAATGTATCATAATTTTTTTTTGTTTTGTTGTGTTGTGTTTGTTTTGTTTTGTTTTTTTATGGTTTGCCCTTTAAAATCAGGGTTCATATAAGGTCCATATATTTGCAGATTTTTATTAGCATTTTAATTTTTCAAAATGCTTTTTTAAAAAATTAGAACATATATGCAGAAAAGTGCTCAAACCATAAGTGCACGGCTGACGAGTTGTCCAAAAATGATTCACACTGATATCAAAACACCCACATCAGGGCCTGGAATATGACCAGAACCTCAAGCTGCCTGGTGCCCCCTCCCTCACTGCCTCCCAGCAAAGGAAGCATGACTCTGATTTCTAACACCGTATCTCCTGTGTTTTATACATTTGCAGGTGGCTTTTTTAAGTTTTTTAAATTTTTAAGTTTAATTCTTTGTGTAATATTTTGGCTGTGGCACTCAGGTTGGATTCCTGTTGACCATCTATTTCCTAAATAATAGTGTTTGTTTTCTCTCAGTTCTCAGAGCTTCCCCCAGCCCTGGCCCCCAGCTGCAATGTAGTAGAGTATCACTAAAGCAAAGACCTGCAGTGTTCTGACCCTCTCTGGGAGAGAGTGCTCTGGCGAGCATTTCTCACAACCCTGGCCCTTTGCCTGCCCATTTGCTCCCAGGTGGCACTGCTCAGGCAGACTGGAGACCAAGACTAGTAACGGCAGCTGATTGGCTAGAGCTCATACACCCACGTGCTCTTGCTTTTACCTTGAAATATTATTTTAAAATCTTGAACGTGCTTTTGTTATTGATTTTTGTTAAATAAAGAATGACCATTAAAGATGGATAGCATGGGAAGTTCCAATGGAGAGCACAAGTTTTAGAAGAAATTAACAAGAATAATCTGGCTCTTGATTTACTGTTACCAGGTACTCTAACTATGCTGTGGGTTGCCGACTTATTCACTCTGTCCCAGGAGGCACCAGCTGGGCCCCTCAGAGTGGAGGACAGAGGTTCACTTGTTTGTTTTTATGTTCTAGCATTGAAGGACCTCAAGTTGAATCAGAGGAGGGATCCTCTGCCAGTGCTGATAAGGTCTATGGCCCAAAGCCCCAGCCTCCTGAAAAGGACCTCTCCTCTGAAGAAATAAAGCCCACTGCTGTTGGTACCCATAAGAAACTTGGCAAAATGCCAACAGCCACGGAAATCCTGGATGGCATCTTCCATAACTATGACTACAAACTGCGCCCTGGCATTGGAGGTGAGTAGCAGGACTTAAATCTCCCAGGCCCCAGAGGGTAGCAGGGTTGAGGGCCTAAGTGTGGAGAATGGACCTGGGATGTAGGTGGTGGTGCCCTGCATGTGGGCAGGAACAGCTGTTGCTGACGTATCACGTAAGAGATGTCAGTGCTGGTCTCAGCAATGCCATTGACTTTGGTCTAGACTTTTCTCTCACCCTCAGTTTTTCCAACTATAAAATGAGATGACTGGACTAGATGATTGACCTTTGAGGTATGTCCAACTCTTCACAGCCTATAAATTGGGCCTTTTCATGAGAAAAGAAAGAAAGAAATGGTATCAGATCTTGAAACCATGTAGTCCAATCCTTACCCTCTTTATTTGCCGCTGACCACACCCTCCCTTGCCCCACACTTCTGTTTGACACTTACCTCTGCCACTTCTGCTTACTTTACAGAGAGACCCACTGTGGTCACCGTCGAACTGTCTGTCAACACCCTTGGGCCTCTCTCTATCATGGACATGGTGAGTACGGAGCTTTGATTTATAGTATCTTCTAGCCTAGTGAGCTGACCCGTGAGGCTTTTCAAGTACTTGGTTTTTCTGTGTCTGTAACAAAAGAGGTTGTTTTTTTTTCTTATGGAGGGGGGGATTTAAATGACAAGGACTTGAGAAGGAGACTGAAAGTAGTAAGTCCCTTGCTGCCTGAAAAGGACCTTTGGAATCCTGACTGTATCTTTCATTATTTCATACAAAATAAGAATAATAAAGCAACTTTAAACAACACAGTGGAATGGCTCTTTTCTTCTGATAATGATTTTTATGGACTTACTCTTGTAGTTACCAACTGTTGCTCTAGGAATTCTTCCCTAGTTTCTTATCTCCTTTTGTATTCCCCAGGTAGCCTCCATGAGCTCCTACTTGATATATACAAAATGCAAGGTTTCTGCCTGCCCCAGGCAACCTACTAACCCAGCCTCCTGCGTGACATGCCTCCTGTAGTCCCAGCCCTGCTTAAAGCATGAAATTCAACCCCACACTCTAGCAGCCAAGGCTCTCCATGTCTGCAGCCAACTCAGGGCTCTAGTTTTATTTATTTATTTTTTCACTCCTTTTGAGATCATGTACACTAGTCACACTAGCATATGGTTTTCCCAGGCCATCTTGTGCTTCTGAGCCTTTGTTCAAGTGATTTCCACTTTGGGATGGCATTTTTCCAATTTTTCACCTTATCCTCCCAGATTTAACTCTAATGACATCTCTTTCACAGCATCTTCCCTGCCTTCTACAACTATTAGTTGCTCCCTTTTTTTACTCACACCACACTCCTTTCTCTGACTCTCAGACCTTTTAGCGTATATCACAGTTGTTTACCTGAACTTCTCTACCTCATTGTATTCTAATTATGTACTCTGTATCTGCCTTGCTCTCTCAACTATGGGTTCCTTGATGTCAAGGACCCAGTATATGTTAGCTAAGCAAATGAATTATAAAAGATGTTCTTCAAATGTCATTTTCATCTGTGGAGCCTGATAATGAGGAAGACTGGAGTAACCAACTCCATCACTGCCATAGGCTCGGCCTAGCCCAGGGCAGACACAGTTTTAGCACACACCTTGGTACCCAACAAGCACCATGTGACTGGGTGAGCTAACCGTCTAGGCTCTGAGAAAGTACTTGCAGATACACACTCAAAGGTAAGTAAACATTCATGGAAGCTCAAGGTGTTTATATAGGTTGAATGCAAGAGTGGGGTTCCCCACTGTGATGCTTTGTTTGACTGCCTTATTCTTGGGGCACAGTGTACTTATGTATCAGCTATGCAAAAATTAGGACTTCCCTGGAGGCTCAGAAGGTAAAGCGTCTGCCTGCAATACAGGAGACCTGGGTTTGATCCCTGGGTTGGGAAGAACCTCTGGAGAAGGAAATGGCAACCCACTCCAATACTCTTGCCTGGAGAATCCCACGGATGGAGGAGCGTGGTAGGCTGTAGTCCATGGGGTCGCAAAGAGTCAGACACAACTGAGCGACTTTACTCACTCATGCAAAAATTAACCCCAAAGCATAGGGGTTAAAATGACAAATAATCATTAGGTCACAGCTCCTGTGGGTTAGGAATCCAGGCATGATTTAGCTGGGTTCTCTGTTTCAGGGTCTCCCAAGGCTGCAGTTAAGGTGTCAGTTGGGACTGGGGTGTCATCTGAAGACTTGAATAAGGAGGGTCCCCTTCTAAGTTTTCATGTAGTTGTTGGCAGGGCTTATTTCTCTGGCTACTGTCTCTAGGCTTTCCACAGTCCTTGCCACGTGGGCCTCCCCACAGGGCAGCTCACGTGTGGCAGGTGGCTTCCCTCAGAGTGAACAAGAGCATGAGAAAGAGTGCTCAAGATAGAAGCCACAAACTTTGGGGAAGGAAGAAGAGAAATGTGAGAGCAGTCAGATCTTTTTGAGTTTCTGTTGACATTTTAAAGCTTTTTTTCCCTCTTCCCTTGATGTCACGTTTATTCATTGCTGTCACCAATGTGCTTACTACTAAAATGAGTATGAATTTAGCAATTAGTTTGACTAAAATTGTTGATAAACCAAGAAATACTGGGTTTTGAGCCAGAGGTTGAGGGCCTCTGGTCCCACCATCATAGCCACCATTTACTCTTTTTTTAATTTAAATTTATTTATTTTAATTGGAGGCTAATTAATTAATAAGAAAGGCACCTTTCAGATAATTGGTGGGAGCATGGCAAAAGTGGCCTGAAGAGTAGTAGAAAATCTGGCTACCACCTCCTTGTTATGTGTGTAAGATGTAATTTGGGGAAATCTGTTTCTAACATCTGCAAGAGCCTTTGCTGTGTGTCTACTCTTGTTGGCAGCACTGATTTCACAGGGAGGACTGCTACCTGACAAGCCTGAGGGATACAGTTGAATGACCCAGCCCTCACCGAACCTGGCATGTAGCACAGAACTGGTCCAAAGAGGAGCCAGCAACTTGATTTTCTTTGGCTGGTAACATGTTGCTTTAGCCTGGGCCAAGTGCCTTTAGAAGATATCCGAACACTCATGTGGTATTAAATTTCCCAGAGAAGTCTGGCCATCTGCATAGTTCCCCATAGTTCTTTAAAGCTGTGGAAGGTCCCAGTCCTTGTACATAGCCTGTTTTTCTCTGGTGATACTGTAGAGTGTGGTGCTTGGTGAGGAGGCGTTCCAATACCCTTCAGTCATAAATTAGAGGTTGTGGAGAGCACAGGATTTGTCCTCAGGGAGAGAAAACAAGCCCCCTTGTCAGACTGGGGAAAATTGAACCGTTAGTTATCAGTCGGTGTGTCCTGAACTTACAGTTGGAATCCGGTTAAATGGGAATGAAATGCTTATTTGAAACCCGGGAGTGTAGCACAGGAGCAAGTGTGCCCCGTAGTGGGGATGCTTCCTCTGCTTACTCAGCAGCTCGGTAGGCCGATTTGGAGCTGCCAGCCACGCAGGAGAGCAGAGCCACCCTGAAGGCCACTCATGAGGGCTGGTGTGGCTTGGCAGGGCAGGGCTGGGGGCTCTGCATGTGAATGGTAGTCAGGCTTTTTCCTGTGTGATTCTCCGTACTCTTCCAGGGAACATTCTCAGTCTTGGGGGGCTGGCTCCCTGTAATTGGGCAGTGGCTCTCACCACCTTGTGTCCTGAGCAGCAAAGGCAAGCAGAGATGGTCTTGACCCGTGCTCCCCAACCTCAAGGGCTCTACAGGCCTCCTCATTGTGGGTTTCTGGTTGGTAGTGTTCATTATTTGATGCAGGAAAGCTCACAGGAAAGGCTTAGGGGTCCTGCAGAGGAAAACTGGACCTTGACCCCCAAAGGGATTCTTGGAACAAGTGGAGTAAGCCCTGGAGAGTAAGGCAGGCGGAGGTAGTCCCAGGGCAGGGCCATGGCAATGATGCTCTGAGCATTAGAGCCAGTATGTTCCCATTAACTATTGGTTTGATTTCGAACAGACTCCTTTCTCTCTGACCTCTAAAGTAAAGGAGATTGAACTAGCCCTAAAAGTTGTACCTTGGCCTTGTTCTGCTACTTGCTGTTCAAGCTGCCTGCAGTTCTGTTAGAGTCTTTTTTTTTTTTTTCTCCTTTCAATACCAGTGGTGCAGATCTCTAGCTTCTCATACTTCTTCCTCTTAAACCTTCTTTTTGATATTTAACAATTTATGTGATAGACCATATCTAGAGACCAAATACTTGTGGGTTACTTAACATCTGTGCTCCCCAAATAAAAGCTGAAAGGGGCAACTTCATTGTATGCAATCAAAGGTGCATATGTTTGTAAATGTTTAGAATGATTTTGACCTGACATCTTTGATTTGCTATGGAAATGTGGGAGCCCAGATGGTGTTAGCCTGACTGGAGTAGCATCATAGTCCTACAGGGGAGTATCGATGTGATGAGCCCAGCCTTTACAATTAAGCCACCATTGTCTGTCTGTTTCTGGGTTAAATGTGTCTTCCCAGATTGCTATTCATTTGGGATTTTTTTTTTTCTTTCTGGAATACATGGAAATAGAGAATGTCCTTCACCTAAACCTATGCTGTTTTCCTCTGTGCAAACCTAAGTGGGCTCCTGTCTACTAGATAGGTCCATCACAAGATGGCACAGGAATGTTCTTTGTCTGCACAGCCCCAAATGTGTGCTTTTCTATCCTTGCCACCAGGAATACACCATTGACATCACCTTCTGCCAGACTTGGTATGACGAACGCCTTCGTTTCAATGGCAGCTTTGAGAGCTTTGTTCTGAGTGGCAACTTGGTGAGCCTGCTGTGGGTCCCAGACACCTTTTTTAGGAATTCTAAGAGGACCCATGAGCACTCAATCACCATGCCCAACCAGATGGTCCGCATCCACAAGGATGGCAAGGTGTTGTACACCATCAGGTATGTCAAGCTTCTGGAGTCTTGCCTCCTGCGACTCTTCTTCCCCTTCTGAGAATTTTTGCCAGAGAAACATGGACTGAGGTTTCATCCTGAATGATACTTCTAAGGTCCCCTCCAGCTTTCCCAGACCATGAGCTCAATCTCTTGGTGTATAGACATACATACTAAGGCCTCAGAATAAGAAGATATTGCTTAAGGCCACCGCCCGAGTTTGTGGCATAGCTGGGACTGATATCTGGGTGATATGGGGCCGAGGAGGTGGTAAAGAATGGGAGAGTGTTGGCAGGTCCTTGAAGCTGGGATGGGCAAGAAACACAAGCCCATCTAAGCTGGTCCATACATTTCTCTGATGATGGAGGCCAGAGTAGCCATATACATCCAAGCTGTTCTTCCACTCTTTTTGTCTCTCCTTTGAGCTCTTTGTCTCAAATCCCACCATTGCCACTCATTGACGGTGGTCCCCAGGCCCAAGCTGGGTAGATACCTAAGTGTTCAGGGCCAGCCTAACGAGGCTCCTTTCTCCCTTCCAGGATGACCATTGAGGCTGGATGCTCACTCCACATGCTCAAATTTCCAATGGACTCTCACTCTTGCCCTCTGTCTTTCTCTAGCTGTGAGTACATTCTTAGGTTTCTGGGACCCCAGAGTCATCACACTGGGCCCCTTCTTTTTCTCATCCTTGCCCCTTACATTTTTCTGCCTTTGTTTTTTTCCCTTAAGATGGTGCCAAGGTTGCCCAGGGCCTCCCAGTCCATCCTCATCTTTCCTGCTGACAATGCTGTGTTGCTTAACCTGGGCTTCATGTTGGCTTCCTCCTTCTCCTTTCCGCCCCATTTCAAATCAGTCACCTCTAAAGTGTATCTCAAGTATGTCTGCTCTCCATCTTCACTGTCACTACTATCTTGGTTTAGATCTTTGTCATCTTCCACTTGGACTTTGCAACATCTGTACTTTGAAGCTGACCATGTCCAACATTAAATACACGGTCTCCTCCCAACCTCTACCCTCAAAACAAATGCATTGCTTCTGTGTTCCCATCTGTCTCATTAAAAGGCACCATCAACCACTCAGTGTTCCACGCCAAGAACTTTGATTCTTCTTTCTTCTTCACTTCCTACATCTATCCAATCAACACATCCTGTTGGTGTTCCCTCCAGAATCTCTATTGATTTTATTTCTCTGCATTCTCTCTGCCACAGCTTTGGCTCCTGCCTTTGTTCATTTTATTGTGCCTGAGTTATTGCACTGGGCTCCCATAACTGGTCTCTCTGTCAACAGGCCATCCTCATATAAGAGCTAGAGTGACCTAGTGGAAGCATCATCTAGACTAGGTTACTCCTTAGTTTCAAATTCTTCCTGAATTCTCGAATCAATTCCAAATTGCTTAAAATAGCACTCAAGGCCCTTCATGAACTGGCCCCTGCTATCCACTCCTACATACCTCATCCATCTTCTGTGAGCCGGCCATCCTGAACTTTTAACGTTTCCATAATACATCAGGCATTTTCACCTTTCTGTTCATAGAACACACTCCTCACCCTTTTAGTCTCATCTGTACAGAGAATATTTATCCTGGACTTTTAAGACTTACTGAGCATGTCACCCACTCTATAGAATAGTCTTTTCTGGGTGTGCCCCCAACTGATCTTTCCCTCCTTTGTTCTCAGAGGAATTCCAGCAATTTATGTGTACTCACTGTCTTATTCAATAAAATGTGAATGCTTGAAGGCAGGGCTCCTGCCTTGCTCATCTCTGTGTGTCTAGCACAGGGCATGGTACTGAGGAATGCTCAGTAAATGCACTTACTGGCTGGCCTTCAACAATGAGGTAAGAGAGGTAAGGCCCCACAGCTGGTGCAGCCAGAGTCAGGACTCCAGGGCATTGCTCAGACACCATGATGTTGGACGCCTCAGCTCGGCTTCCCAGACTCACATGGCTTGCCTTCCCACGTTGCCTTACAGTTTCCTATCCTGAGAATGACCTAATCTACGAGTGGGAAAATTTCACGCTTAAGATCAATGAGAGTAATTCCTGGAAGCTCTTCCAGTTTGACTTTACAGGAGTGAGCAACACGACTGAAACTGTTACAACCCTGGCTGGTAAGTGTACCTTTGAGCTAGGTCTAGCCAGAGGCCCAGGAGGGTGGTAAGGATGACTGAAGGTAGCCATCCATTCGTCCAAATGCTATGTACTCATTCTATGACAATATTGTAGAACCATGGCTCCTGTCTTATAAATGCTAAGCACTTACAACTGTTTGCAGAGGAAACTGAGACTTTGTAACTATATCTCAGTCTCATCTGCAAAGAAGTAAGTGCTTTGCCAAGCCCCGGAGAGGGTAGGTGAGTAGATAAAGTTTTGTTGCTGTCAGAATTTGCAACTAGCCGTGTCATGCAGACCTTTTGGTTTCTAGAGCTTTGTTACAACTGACCTACTTGGACACTTGGGGAAATGGAGGTCATGTGAGTTCTCCATACTCAGAAAAATCCGAGTGGTTCCAGTTGAGTGGGATGCAGTCTGTCCTGATGGGAGGTTGGAGGCTGGAGTTCTGTCATCAGCTATGTGAGGGCTGGGATAATCTGGAAGAGGTTTCAGCAGCTACAATACTGCCGTATCAACATTTATTTTAAAGGAGCAGCCCTGACATGCACAGATTCCCGTCAAAGGCTTCGTGGTGGATTCAACTTGGATGGTGATCATTGGTTTTCTGACCTTGTCCCTCACAAGGACTAAAGGGGAGGGTCCTGGGTCTATTATACTTTAGCTCCCAATTAGGTATGAGTGTCTTTGCTTGTGTTCCTAGGTGATCTGAATGAGGAGCCAAGGGGCCTCCATGGGGCTGCTCTGGGAGCAGCCTTTTCACACATACTGACCAGTCAGGGCAGTGGCGGCTCTGCCCTCACCGTTTCCAGCCTGCGGATGGAACCAGTCACCCAGCCAGCCATTTGCCATGGAAGGTGTCTTGCTTGGCTTCCGTGTGGCTAGGCAGAAAATCTGCTTTTGCTTTACTCATTGAGTTGGTCCCTGGGTGAGGAATAGCCCATGCTCATCTGGCTAGAGCTTTGCTTGCACAGTACTAGGCAGGGGTAGAAGTCTGCTTTACAAATGCTTTCCTTTTTCTCGGGGGCTCTGGGTAAGCAATTTTACTCCCTTTGACTTGGGACCCTTGCTCTTCTGTCAGCTGACCATTGGCATGCCTCTTACCTTTCTGCACCTTGGTTTCCCCAGACAGGTGGGAACCCATCATCAAAAGCAGCAGGAGAAAAGGCCCATGGGCTTTCAAGTCACTAGTGGTTCCGTTTAGTAGATGGTTGTACATTGTTTCAAAATGGTACCCTAGTGACTACAAAGCCCCAGAGGCAGCATCATCACCAATGACAATAGGTAAGCACCCCGCCCTCCTTGGAAGAGAGGAGAGTTCTTGAGAGAAAGGAGAAGGCCTCCTTTATCTTCTGCGAGAGATGAGTTGATCTTGAATCATAGTTTCTTCAGTATCATAGTTATCTTTGGGACTGGTCCCAACTCTTTCAGTCGGTCCCTGGGCAGTTCTCTCTGTCTGGAGTAGACTTAGGTCCTAAGCTCCTAAGGGTTCAGAATGCAGTGCTAGCTTGGTACTCTGGCCACCTTGGGCCTTCAACCAGAGAACCTCTGCTTCAGGAGCCTTACCCCCAGTGAGTAATGCATCTTTCACTGCTGGCTGTTGAGCCTTTGATACAGAATTCACCCATGATTAGGATTTTGCTGTCTTGCAAGAGAGTTTCTTCCTTCACTGGACAACTCTGTTCATCAGAAAAAACCTCTCTGTTCATCTGAAATTGAAATCTCTGAAACTTCCACCCGTTAGACTTAGTTCTTTTTCCCTAGAACTACTGAGCTTCCAGTAAGTCTAGTCAGTCTTCCACAGGGTCAAGATCAAAGAGCCAGTATTATAGTTCCAACCCTGGATCATATTCTTTTATAGACTATACAGCTGTAGTTCTTTTCCCTCCCCTTTGTTCTTTTTTTTTTTCCCCCTTTGTTCTTCAAAGCTTTGGCTCCACTCATCCTTCTAGTCTCAGTCTCTGGACACAGTCTTTTACATTGTGTTCCTCTGACAGTGCAGTGACCAACTGTGCTCTGGCTGAGGCAGATAAGAGCAGAAAGCATCTTTAGTTTTTCTCCCCCTCTGGCTCCTCAGATATCTTTTGTCCCTTACCCATGCTCCTCCATTCCTCAGAAATAAGAAAGTGTGTGTTAGTACCTTCACTTGGCCTTAAAGGATAAGTTCCCATCTGTTAAAAAGTAGAGAAGGTTCTTCTTTGGTGAAATAGACAAAATAAAAATAGAAAAAGCCGATAGGATAATCAATCTTATTGCAACAAGAATACATCAACTCAGCAAAGTTTTGTGCAGAGTGGCTATAGCTGAGTAGGGCCATTTTAATTGCAGTCGAGACCCCAGGAGAAGGAGCTAGGATCTCGATAAATAACATTCTGGCTAGTAGGCAAGGATGAGTGGTCCCTGCAGCAGCCCCGGAGGAGGACTTCTATCTGCAAAGCTACTATTCTGGACACAGGTATTCAACTCGCCCCAGGCAACTTCCTGGCCTTTTCCAGAAGATTCTGAGAAGTCTTGCCCCTTGAGTGTCAGTGGTGCCAAGGTGAGTAGGAAAGGCTGGTCTTCCCATTCAGTCCCAACATACCCAGACTTGCTGGGCAGGTGATCTATTTTCTAAAATAGGAGGACACATGGACAGGTTAGTGTTCTGGTCTTCTTTACAGAACTGTTGCCAGGCAGCAGCAAGAGTTGCTGTGCATCTGCTGGGTTCTAGGCTGTGCTGGGCTGGGATGGGCAGGAATATAGCAACGGGGCTCAGGTGAGACCTGCCCTGAAGGGGTTTAAAAACCCACCTAATAAGGCCAGCGAATTCTACAGCATCACTGAGGTGGAGAGTTGGAGCTTAGTTTCACTGAGGAGCCAGAATTTGAACTATTGTAAACCCAACATGATGTTGAGAGTAAAAAGAGATAGTCTGGCCTCAGAAAGGCCTCCAGAATCTCCGGGGGTCATGATAAGCATGCAGAGTGTTTGGGCATGTCAGACTATAAGGCAGCATGATGGGTCCAACAGAAGATGCCAAGTGGAGATAGAGGCTGTCCTCAGGTCCTGCACAAGCCATCACTGCCTAGGCTAAGAGCCAACATCAAGGACACAATACCCAATGAATGCGAAAACCTCAGTCAGCCTTGTGGATGTATGTTCTGCAGACCTGACATCTAGAGGACTGACTGAAATTTTCACTTTCAGCTAATTCTTCTATTTTCTTGAAACACTCATTTTGGGCTAGGGTAATAGACTAAGAACAGGAGTCCAGGGTTCAAATATTGGTATAAATATCCACACACTATCTCAAGGAAGCTGAGTAGATAGGGTTAGCTTAGAGTAGGGTGTGGACGTGGAGGCCTCAGTCAGCCACCTGGACATTAGCCATGTGGTTCTGATATCTAGAGGGCTAACTGATTTTATTGCTTTCACTTGACTATTCTGCTCCCTATCCTGGAAAGATGGATATGGGGTGTGTGACAGTGAACTGAGAAAGAATTGATGAAGGTTCTAGCCCTGGCTTGACTCTTAACTGACCATGGGCCTGGCAGTGAGTCTCCTCTCGGACTTCCTCTGTGTCTCTGTGTGTGGTATTGCCTTAATGTGCCTCTGTCCAAGGACCGTGGTGGGCATCCCATGAGCCCCTATTGGGCCCTTAGTATGCATGTCCTTCTGCATGTGGGACACCCTCATGGCAGTGCTATAGTGAGGAGGTATTTTTTAAATATCTTCCAGGTGATTTCATAGTCATGACGCTTTACTTCAACGTGAGCAGGCGATTTGGCTTTGTGGCCTTTCATAACTATGTTCCTTCCTCTGTGACCACAATGGTCTCCTGGATTTCCTTTTGGATCAAGAAAGAGTCTGCTCCAGCCAGGACTTCTCTAGGTAAGTGGGTGAGGCAGGCATCTCCTTGGAGCACAGAATTGCCTTTTCTGGGGGCCTTTCCAAAGTGTACTATATGAGCTAGTGGTGCCGTCCACCTCCACTCATCTCCTTTCACAGGGATCACCTCTGTACTCACCATGACCACTTTGGGCACCTTCTCGCGGAAGAATTTCCCACGCGTGTCCTATATCACAGCCTTGGATTTCTACATTGCCATCTGCTTCGTCTTCTGCTTCTGTGCTCTGATGGAGTTTGCTGTGCTCAACTTCCTGACCTACAACCGGACTGCGCCCCGTGGTTCTCCCATACTTCGCCATGTATGAGCTGGTATGGGAGTGGTGGCAAGGCTTTGGAGGATGGAGGCATGCAAGTAGGGCACTGGCACTCATGACACATGGGTGGCCAGCTCACCAAGTAATGAGGGGTAACCTGGGACTTTGGGGGGCATTGGGTAAATTTTCTGGTGTGATGGTGGAAATTCTGGGGTGGGGCTGTGGGAAAAGAAACAGGGTGCCAAGCTCTGAGTCCTCAGGAATCCTTGAGACAGCACCTGGGCTTGGTTCATCTTCCCTTGACTCATTCTGATTTCTTCGCTCATTCCTTTCAGCCTCGTGCCACGATCCGTGTCCGCATCCCTGTCATTGAGCATCCGGAAGCTTTTGTGTGCGACATTGAGGACTCCGAGGAGGACGAGTTGGGGGAGAGTGAGGAAGATGAAGGCCCATCCTGCCCAGCCCAGCAGGCCGCCAGGCCAAGCCGCCTCCGGCGCTCTGCTGGCTGCAGCAGGTGGTGCGATAAGTACTGCTGCATGGTCCCCACTTGTGACGCCAGCAGCTGGCAGCAGGGCCGCCTCTTCATCCATGTCTACCGCTTGGATAACTACTCACGAGTGATTTTCCCAGTCACCTTCTTCTTCTTCAATGTGATCTATTGGCTTGTTTGCCTTAACCTGTAGGTGCCAGCTGGTACCCTGTGGGGCAGCCTCCCCAGTTCCCCAGTTCCCCAGGAGGTCCCACAGCCTTTGCTAAGGGAGTTGGAGGAAAGCAGCAACCAGAGAATGCCTTTCCTTCCCCTTCCCCAGCCAGCAGCTGGCAGGGCATCGCTCCTTGCCAGTCACGCCCCACCTGGCCCATTCACCGAATCTCCTTAGCGGCCCATCTCAAGTAGAACGGCCCCATGTCTGTTCTTCCTGGGGCATGTATGATGCTCAGGCTTTGAAACGTAGACTCAGCAACCAGCTCCCTAGGATGGTGTCCATGTGTGAGCGGATTAGCCATCTCCCCAAAGGGCTAACACCCACTGCCTTTTCCCAGAAACCCAGCACTGCCTTTGTGGTGCTCTGGGCCCAGCTCTGGCCTCAGCCTCAAAGTGCATACACCAGCTGCTTGCCTGATCCTGGCACCTCCTAATGATGCTGGGCAGCAGTGTAACAGGGGAAGGGGATCTCCATCCTAGGTCCGATGATTATATTCTTGACTCTTGTCTCCCTGCCCTCCCTTCTCCTGCAGATAGATGGGCATTGGCGTGATTCCTCTAGGAGGAGGGGAGCCAGCAAGTGAGGACAGTACCCCTCCTTCTGCTGCTGTAATACCTCCCTCTCCCCTCCCCGCAGGCCTTCATTGCTCATCTGCACCACCAGTTCAATGCCTTGCATCTAGTGGGTGTCTATTTTTGTGTGTGATGATAGTAATGGCCCCCTGCTTTGTATGCCCCTTTCTTCCTCCCCCTTGACCCCTGTGACTTTTCTGTGACTTCCCCAGTGACTTTCCCAGCCCCAACCCAGGTGCTAGGCCATGTGACTTCCTGGGGCCAAGAAACAAAGGGAATTCTGCTCTCTGCAGCGGGCATTACCGGCATTGATTGGTGCCCAGCTGAGGCACAGCATAGGAGTTCTGCCACTTCCTTGGCCCCTGGACCTGTGAGCCAGTCCACTCCTATTTCTGGGGCACTCTGACAATCACAATCAATCAATTGAATTCCCTTAAATTTGTACAGCACTTTACCTTTTGCAAAAGCACTTTT
The DNA here is from genome assembly GCF_032405125.1 of Capricornis sumatraensis. Lineage (NCBI taxonomy): Eukaryota > Metazoa > Chordata > Mammalia > Artiodactyla > Bovidae > Capricornis > Capricornis sumatraensis. Next base: position 58,961,137 of record NC_091092.1, on the reverse strand, counting down.
GACAAATTATTTCTATTTTGAGCCTCATAGCCTAGTGATATATTCAGGGCAGGATTCTTATCCCCATTTTGCAGATGAGAACCCTGAGGCACAGATTTCTATGGGACTGTGGATCTCACTGGAAACTACCCAGGAGCCCACTGTCACGCGACAGGGCTAGGCAGCTCTTTCCACCATGATTTGATTCTATAGCCTCTGCTGACACCCCAGGGGCAGGGCCAGCCTCTTCAGTATTGGCCTGCTCAATTCCTGGTAACCCAGTGAGGTGAATTTGGACATGCCCCAATGCTTATATATGCTGAATGAAATCTGTGTCTGTATTTTATTGAGGGGTGGGTGGGTAGGGTAGGGGTCCATCTGCTTTTTGTCACCATCAACTGTAAAGGGGAAATATATCAATAAATATATCAGCAAAGCATAAAATTGTTATGGCTGGTTTCTTGGGTGTTTGTTCTCTGCTGAGGTTTTTTTTTTTTTAATTTTTAGTTACTTATTTTTGGCGTCACTGGGTCTTTGTTGCTGTGCACGGGCTCTCTCTAGTTGTGGAGAGCAGGGGCTACTTTCTTGTTGGGGTGTGAAGTCTTCTCATTGAGGTAGCTTCTCTTGCTGTGGAGCTGTGGAGCACGGGCTCTAGGGAGTGGGTTTCAGTAGTTGCAGCTCACCGGCCCTAGAGTATGGGCTCAGTAGTTGTGGTGCACAGGCTTAGTTGCCCCATGGCATGTGGAATCTTCCTGGGCCAGGGATCAAACTTGTGTCCCCTGCATTGGCAGATGGATTTTTAACCACTGGACCACCAGGGAAGTCTTCTGCTGAGGTTTTAAATCTTAACTCAGTGACTCAAATCTTTGTCTGTTTTCCTCCCCCATCCATGACTCCTAGACCTACCGTGCACTTGCCATGTACTTTTCTCTCAGTGGAGAACTTAAGGGAAGACACTGACCAAGTGGGCGCCCCCCCTTTACTGATTCCCTTACTTACTCCTATACCTCTTCTCCCCTCCATGTTTCATTTGCTTTGCCCATCATTCTAGCTTCATCTAGTCAGCTTCCTAAAGATCATCAGACTCAGAACACTCCCCATTTAAAGATGGGGATGCTGAGGCAGCTATCACACAACCAGTCAATAGTGGAGTGGGACAAAGTCAATACCCTGTCTGGCTTACAACAAGCCTGGAGATCTTGGTTGATAAAATGAACTTTCTAAAGGTATTGGGAAGTGTTGGCCCTGGCATCCCTTGACACATCCAGCTCTAAGGAAAGTCAGAAATGATAATAAGAACCAAACAGGAGACAAAATGGCATCTGAACAGCCAACAGTTTTGCCATAAAGTTCTTGAAATGATGCACAAATCTTGAAATGATTTCCCCGTAAGAAATCTACATACCTTTACTGTTCATTTTCTGATGTCCTAACCCGTGACACATTACAATGAATAATAACAAGTAACAGGGAAAATAGTTGCTCACTTTTAGTTATATTAGATGCAGGGATGAGAGGAGAGAAAGCCTGGCTCCTGAGCAATGAGGACATGCAAATTCGTGAACACTCATATTTAAATGCATTTTGAAACAGTGCAAACCTGATTTCTTCAACACACTACAGTAAAGCTAAAAACAAAATTCCTACCATTAGTAAATTTTAAGAAGTTCATATAAACAGTTCTTTAAAAATGAATAAATTAAAACCATAATGGGATGCATAATGTCAAAAAATCAAATTAATGAAGAAAAAAACTCCATATGTTTAAAAACACATGAGATGCAGCCAGCACCACATTCAGAGAAAAATTCATGATTTAAGCATTTCAATAACTGAGCACAATGGAAGATAAATGAGTTAAGCATGGAAACCTAGAAACTGGAAAAAGGATAAAAGCACATTATATCTTAGAAAAGTTTGAGGGAAAGAGGGATTTAAAAATTAATTAGTGTCAGGAGAACTAGCTACTCATTTAAAAATAAGTAAAACTGGGTCTCTGTCTTTTTCTTTACATCAACATCACAGATGAATCAAACATTTTAAAACTTTTTAAAGAAAATCCTAAGATAATATGGGTGAATATGTTTTCTTGGGATAGGAAAGGCCTTTATAAGCATGACATAAAACACCAGAAACTGTAAAGGAAAGTGCTGAAAAATTTGTTCATACTAAGAAATAGTAACTAAAGGAAAAGAAAAAAAAATGTATAACAAAACACACTGTCAGTGGTGAGTTTTTCTGGGAAGCAATCTCTGAGACTGAGATTAGCATGTAGGGGTTTGATTGGGGAGTGCTCTTAGGGTCATTGCAGCCACCATTAGGTCCTCAGCTGTACACGTGAGGAGTTTTGGAGTTGGGGTGGATTTTCCAAATTGTCACAAATCAGGGCAAGGAGGCTAGGCATTTATACTCTTGCATTTATCAGTTACTGGATGTGAGCATGAACTTGCAAGGGATATGAACTTGGGTGTGTCTGGAGAAGGACTCAGTTGAAGTAGTCAGCCTCCAACAATCTCAGCAGTTGGAGAAACAAGAGCTTCAGGGTCAAAGAGGTAGGGATGTGGAAGGCCTTGGTAACACACCACAGCATCCTCCATAGTTCATTCCTCACTTTGTTCAGGCTTATTTGCTTCAGATAAATAAAATCTGGAGTAATTCACCTACGTTGAGTTTCTTTTCCTGAGGAAAACTTAAAAGATCAGTGAAACACTCTAGCACCTCCCACTGGAGCTGGTCTTAGGACCTTAACTGATAAACATCATGTCTATGTTACACTTCAATTCTGGATTTCCTCTCACTCTCAGCTAGTATCTCTCCTGGTCTAGGTGGCTTACCTGGTTGAGTGACTATGCCTTGTCCTTGAAGGGTCTGAGATCTGGACACCTTGCTCATCTCAAGCCATGAGCTGGAGAACTTGTTTGTCATTTCTAAGGGATACCTAACTGGGTCACCTAGACATCAAACCTGTTCTTGCCTGTCCCCATTGTATGCAGTGCCCTTATCTTCTCCCAATTATTAAGGTCAATTTCCACCATCAGGAAGACTTGCGATTTGGTGCCAAAAGTGACTGGGCACTAGCCATGAATAAAAATTTAATTAAAATTTAATTTGTTGTCCTCTGGTGAAGGCACAATCTGGGAGCCAAGAACTAAACCTGTATAACCCAGAATTATGAGGATAAAAGTACAAATTCCTCCAGTGGATCACTGGGAGTGATGACTTCTATTCCTACTCCTTAGTTCCCAAACCTCTATATCTCCTTTATAATGGTCATTGATTTAGGATATATAATGTTTCCTGGTGGGTAACACCCCACCCTCTCAAGGTATCATCTACAAGCTGAAACTTTAGTTGTGCTTTCAACACACCATTTCATCATTTTATGATGATGTGGTATGTAATAACATCCCAGCCATGTGCCCAATGTTGGACTCCTGTGGCCACAAAGTGGATCTCTGGGTCCATTTCAAGTTATATATAATCCTGTCTCAGTGCTCTTGACTAATGGAGTTGTCTGAAATTCTCCAGAAAAGAAAGGCAAACCCATATCCATAATGTGCTGATTGCAATTGAGAGGCATCATTGCCCCATGCAAGTCTGAAATGGCTCACTGTAGTCAACTTGTCCCCAAATCACTTGTCAATTCTCTTCAAGAATGGTCATATATTGGGACTTGAAATTGATCTCTGTTTAGCATGATCAATAGCTAAATCAGCCTTAGTAAGTTGGTGACTATGCTGTTATGCCTACATAAAACCTCAACCCTGTCATTGTGGTAGGGTTGCCAAATTAAGAAAACGAAAAACCAAGATATCAATCAATTTTGAATTTTAGAAAAATAACACATAAATACTAGCATAGGAATGCTTTATTTGACGTTACACTGTGTCCAAAACTCAGGTTAAGTTGCTCCTTGACAGCCAGGTGATGAGTGATCCCAGAACACCATCTTTTTTTTTTTTGGAGTGTAGTTGCTTTACAATATTGTGTTAGTGTCTACTGTACAACAATGTGAATCAGGGACTTCCCTGGTGGTCCAGTGGTTAAGAATCTGCCTTGCAATGCAGGGGACACAGGTTTGATCCCTGGTTGGGGAAATAAGATCCCACATACTGCAGAGCAGCTAAGCCCACACATCACAACTACTGAGTCTTCAGGCTCCAGAGCCCATGTGCAACAGCTAAAGAGCCCGTGGGACACAACTAGAGAATCCATGCACCACAACAGAAGACCCCACAGGACACAACACAGATCCCATATGCTGCAACGAAGACCTGATGCAGCCAAATTAATTAAAACAAACAAACAAAAACCAATGTGAATCAGTTATATGTATACATAGCTCCCCTCCCTCTTAGACCTCCCTCGCACCTCCCATCCCAGCCCTCTAGGTCATCACAGAGCACTGAGCTGAACTCCCTGTGCTGCACAGCAACTTCCCACCAGCTATCTATTTTATACATGAGATTGTTCATGGTATCAACTGGGTCAGTTTAGATTGTCTGGGACCCAGATGCCAAAGTGGGATTAGAAGAGCAAGAGATTTGTTGGCCGAAGTTTTGTGAAAAACAAAGAAGAAGGAGCAAGAGTAACCTGGGAAACCTTCATGTGGGAATGAGGTCAGACATCCAAAAGGAAAGGGAGAAGCAAGGAAAAATAGAAGGAAGACCCTTGAATGGCAGAATAGGTTTGATGAAGTCTCACTGACTTAAGGGGAGCCCTGGTGTAAAGACTGCTTGGATGGCTGATAGCAACAAGAATGATGGTGCCTTGAAGCAATGGGGACCATATGGCAGTGCTTAATCACCGGAAGTCAGAGTCTGAAATTATCTTAGCCAGCAAGGTTGGAGGGACAGCCAAGGGAGCTTGATCAACAGGAAGTTGTACAGATGGTTAACAGAATAGGCAAAAATAGATGAAGAGTCAATGAGTGCTACTGAAAATCTATGATCAGAGACAAGACTGCAGTAACAGAAAGTTGAGTGTGATTGCCCAGATAAAAAAGTCATGGTACTTTGTTCAGTTCTTGCCCCTGAACCAACCCTTCAGGACTGGAACCCATTGACTGGATAGATTTCCAGGTATCTAAGAGGAAGTACTATGCAATTCCATGAAAAGTATATACTATGGTTATATCCTCACTCCTTTGCCAAAGGGTTTTCCAGCCATTTACTCAGATGATTGCCTACTTGGGAGGGAGGGGAATATCAGCACATTTCTAGGACTATTGGACATAGATCTGAATTAACATTGATACCAGAGGACTAAAGCATCATTAGACTTCCCAGTTAGAATAGGGGTTTATGGAGACCAAGTAATAAATTAAATCTAGTTAGAGTACAGTTCACAGGGGGAGGACTAGGTCCACAGACCCATTCAATGATCATCTTGCCAATCCCATTGTGCATAATCAGATTTGATATACCTGGAAGTTGGGTAACTTCCACGATGAGTCTTTGATCTGTGTAGTAAGAGCTACTAGTGGGAAAGGTGAAGAGGATACCTCTGAAAATACCCTTCCCCAGTCAAGACAGTAAAGCAAAAACAATATCACAAACCAAATGGGAGAAACTAGTGCCACCCTTCTAGATCTCAAGAAAGTCCACATTATATCTCCATTTAATTCGTCAATCTGATCCCCGAAGAAACTAGGTGGATTCTAGACAATGACTGTATGTTGTCACAGGCTTCACCAAGTAATGGTCCAGGTTACAGCTGCTTTACCATATTGTTGTTTGCTGCTGCTGCTGCTGCTGCTAAGTCACTTCAGTCGTGTCCGACTCTGTGTGACCCCATAGACGGCAGCCCACCAGGATCTCCCATCCCTGGGATTCTCCAGGCAAGAACACTGGAGTGGGTTGCCATTTTCTTCTCCAATGCATGAAAGTGAAAAATGAAAGTGAAGTCGCTCAGTCGTGTCCAACTCTTAGCGACCCCATGGACTGCAGCCTACCAGGCTCCTCTGTCCATGGGGTTTTGCAGGCAAGAGTACTGGAGTGGGGTGCCATTGCCTTCTCTGACACCCCCATCATAATTGGACAATAAAGAAAGCTGAATGCTGAAGGACTGATTCTTTTCAACTGTGGTACTGGAGAAGACTCTTGAGAGTCCCTTGGATGGTGAGGAGATCAAACCAGTCAATTCTAAAGGAAATTAACCCTGAATATATCACTGGAGTGGCAAGTGGCAGCAGAGAGGAGATACCCCACTTCCAAGGTCAGAGAAACCCCAGTAAGACAGTAGGCGCTGGAGTGGCTGTGAGGAGATACCTCACGACCAAGGGCAAAGGAGAAGCCTTGGCAAGATGGTAAGAGGGGCGAATTCACATTTAGAATCAAACTCCATTCCTGCTGGAGACACTAAAAGGGCTCAAACAAACCTTGTGCACACCAGGACCCAGGTACCCCACCAAGGCTGAGATAGAAGAGTGTTGAGCATCTCCTGTGGAGGTAAGGGTCAGCAGTGGACTGCAAAAGGGACAGGGGATCTGGGTGCAGCAGACTTGGGTATGGCATAAGCCTTCTTGGAGGAAGTCACAATTAACCCCACTGTAGAACTGCCAGAACTTGCACAGGGCTGGGAAATACTCTTGGAGGGCACAAACAGAACCTTGTGCACCAGGACCCAGGAGAAAGGAGCAGTGACCCCACAAGAGACTGACCCAGACTTGCCTATGAGTATCCAAGAGTCTCAAGCTGAGGCGTGGGTTGGTGGTGGCCTGCTGCAGGGTTGGGGGCACTGAGTGTAGCAGTGCATGCATAGGATCTTTTGACAGAGGTCACCATAATCTTCCTTGAGTGAGTGAGTGAAGTCCTCAGTCATCTCTGCATCTTTGCAACCCCGTGGACGGTAGCCCGCCAGGCTCCTCCATCCATGGGATTCTCCAGGCAAGAATACTGGAGCGGGTTGCCATTTCCTTCTCCAGGGGATCTTCCCAACCCAGGGATCAAACTTGGGTCTCCCGCATTGGAGGCAGATGCTTTAACCTCTGAGCCACCAGGGAAGCCCCCATAATCTTTCTTACCTCCACCATAGTTTGGTCACATGCTAGCAAAGTAATGCTCAAAATTCTCCAAGCCAGACTTCAGCAATACGTGAACCGTGAACTACCAGATGTTCAAGCTGGTTTTAGAAAAGGCAGAGGAACCAGAGATCAAATTGCCAACATCCGCTGGATCATCGAAAAAGCAAGAGAGGTTCAGAAAAACATCTATTTCTGATGTATTGACTATGCCAAAGTCTTTGACTATGTGGATCACAATAAACTGTGGAAAATTCTGAACGAGATGGGAATACCAAACCACCTGACCTGCCTGTTGAGAAACCTACATGCAGGTCAGGAAGCAACAGTTAGAACTGGACATGGAACAACAGACGTTCCAAATAGGAAAGGGAGTATGTCAGGGCTATATATTGTCACTCTGCTTATTTAACTTATATGCAGAGTACATCATGAGAAATGCTGGGCTGGAAGAAGCACAAGTTGGAATCAAGATTGCCGGGAGAAATATCAGTAACCTCAGATATACAGATGACACCACCCTTATGGCAGAAAGTGAAGAGGAACTAAAAAGTCTCTTGATGAAAGTGAAAGAGGAGAGTGAAAAAGTTGGCTTAAAGCTCAACATTCAGAAAACGAAGATCATGGCATCTGGTCCCATCACTTCATAGGAAATAGATGGGGAAACAGTGGAAACAATGTCAGACTTTATTTTGGGGGGCTCCAAAATCACTGCAGATGGCGATTGTAGCCATGAAATTAAAAGACGCTTACTCCTTGGAAGAAAAGTTATGACCAACCTAGATAGCATATTGAAGAGCAGAGACATTACTTTTCCAACAATGTCCGTCAGGTCCAGGCTATTGTTTTTCCAGTGGTCATGTATGGATGTGAGAGTTGGACTCTGAAGAAAGGTGAGCACTGAAGAATTGATGCTTTTGAACTGCGGTGTTGGAGAAAACTCTTGAGAGTCCCTTGGACTGCAAGGAGATCCTATCAGTCCATCCTAAAGGAAATCAGTCCTGGGTGTTCACTGGAAGGAGTGATGCTAAAGCTGAAACTCCAATACTTTGGCCACCTGATGGAAAGAACTGACTCGTTGGAAAGGACCCTGATGCTGGGAAAGATTGAAGGCAGGAAGAGAAGGGGACGACAGAGGATGAGATGGTTGGATGGCATCATCGACTCAATAGACATGAGTTTGGGTAAACTCCGGGAGTTGATGATGGACAGGGAGGCCTGAAGTGCTGCGGTTCATGGGGTCACAAACAGTCGGACAGGACTAAGTGATGAACAAGAACAAAAGAATAAAAAAGATTAATATTGCATTGCATTAAGAGAGGTAATAGGCTTACTCTATATGGTTGCATAAGTTGGTGCAATCTTTCTGGATGGATATCTGTAATTAATATGTATCAAAATATAAAATATGCATAACTTTTTTATCCAGTTGATCACACTCCTAAGAATTTGTCCCATAGAAATTATAGGACAAATGAGTAAAGATTACATACAGACTACATATCGCAGCCTCATGTATAAGAGACTGCTTTCTAAATGATTTAATTGTTAATTAAGTGATCAGTAATTTGACTATATTTATGATACAATGACACAAAGAAATATTCTGAAGTTATTTTAATGATCTAAGATATGTCTGTATTGATAGGAAAGACATTCACAGAATTACTGAGTGAATAAATCAGATTACAATGTACCAGGTTTAGTATTATCTCACTGGAAAAAAGTTGTTAATGTAAGTAAATTATATGTAATTTATATGTAGATAGATTATACATTTGTATATAATTTTTATTTTGTTATTTACACTTCTATGTATTATTCCTATTTTCTAAAATGAACATTTATTTTATTTAGAACCAGAAATATATTAATTTCACTGCTAGTGCAAAGATAAAATACATCAGAAGAGATGTCAAAAGACAGCCCCAAACCACAGGCACAATAAGAAAAGCAAGAAAAAATAATAGCCAAACTATGACAGAGAGGGGAAACAAAACAAAACACACACACAAAAAAAACACAAAAAAACTAGAAGTGAGCAATTATTCAAAAGTACAGTAATAATCTAGGATTATTTTGTGCAGAAGCAAATATAGCATAATATTATAAAAGAATAAGTGATTCTCATTGGATGACTGTGAGTCACAAAGAAAGCATTAAGGCCCATTTAATATTGTCTACTAAAGAAGACAAAGAAGTGTGTACTTTTAAAATTGAGTTTCTACCAGATAGTCAACACAATAAAATATGGCAGTGCCCATAGGAGCAAGCTCAAGTTCTGTAGCAAATACCATTTTGTGCAACTTCTATTCACCTTAGAATTAGAAATGTTGATGAGTAATCCCATCTTGAATAGAATATTGAGCTAACTCCTGATTATCCATGCGTGTGGGAAACAAGAACATTTGAATCATTAAATATTGTGAGGTTCCAGTCAAGTGGAATAGAATGCCTGAAGTTTTCTTTTTTGGCCTGGAGTGGAGAGTGGCTCTGGATGCTGCCAGTGGAATAAATGGAGAAGGCAAAAAAAAACAGATAATTAACTACAGAGGAAGGCATTCCCCCCCACTGAATAATCAGGAGCTAACTCTAGAACCAAATTAATCATATACTAGGTGGTCTGAGAGGGAAGAACCATGAGTAGAGATGAGGGCAAGAGGTCCCTGAGAGGGGCAATATTGGTCCCTCTTAGTGAGCAGTGAAGGGTCACACTGAGTGCTCTCCAGGGCTTCTCTTTCACTTGCAGCCTGTGCAGATTCAGTATCCTCTACTTTCCTCAGAATCCTAACAATCTGGGGCCTCCAAAACTAGCTGGGAATGATGGGAGATGCGTGGCCCCGGACTGAGGAGGTCAAGAGTCCTTCGGTACCTTCAAGCAGAGCCAAGAAGGCCACTATGGATTAATGCCAGTCTTGTATGGCTTCTGGTACCAACACATACAATAGATATAAAATAAGTAAATGGTGAAGAGAATCAAGCCCACGTGGAAAATCTGAGTTGGCACAGAAATGTGCAGAGGGAAGTCTTGAAAAAGTCAACAGCATTATCGACTAAGTCCAATATGGTGACTCTGGCGTCTCAGAAACCTAGATGTGACCTGACTTTGTATTTGGACAAAAAGGTAACTCTTCAATGCTCTCCAGAAGCCATCTGTATTAGTTTCTCAGGGCTTCCATAACAAAGTACCTGAGATTGAGAGGTTTAAAAAACAGAAATTTAAAACAATGAGGATTTACTGTATAGCACAGGGAAGTATATGCAATATCTTGTAATAACTTATAATGGAAAAGAATCTTCATATATATATGTATATGCATATATATCACTGACTCTGAATCACTTTGTTGTACACCTGAAACTAACACAATATTATAAATCAACTATAGTTCTATTTTTTTTTTAATTTATTTTTTCATAGTTTGCTAGGCCAGAAGTCTGAGATGGAGGTGTTTGTTGGTGGGTTCACTCACCTGAGGCCTCTCTCCTTGACTTGGAGATGATCTCTTCTCAGTTCTCACATGGTCTTCCTTCTGTACCTATCTATGTATCTTTCTTCATAAGGACACAGGTCACATTGGATTGGGGCCCATCCATATGGCCTCATTTCACCTTAACGATCTCTGTAAAGGCTCTATCTCCAAATCCAGCCACATTCTAAGGCATTGATGGGTTAGAGCTTCAACATATGAATGGGGGGATGCTCAACTCAGCCCATAACACCATCTATAGAACTCCTCTTACTTGTATGAACAAAGTACACTCTCCCTCCTGCTCTAGCTCTGAGCCTCAGAGGAAAACATTGATGAGACCAGGGGAAACATTTGTCTCCCCTTTCAGACTGTTTACTCCTTCTCAAAGTGAAGATTTGCACCATTCCAGCCTATCACATATTTGCCACAGAGCATTTAATAACAATCCAGCACTGTGTTTGTGGGGAACACAAAGAGGAAGATGGCACTACAGTGGCCCTCAAGGTATTCATTATCTTGTAGGTTGCTAAGAGACAGATGAATCCCCAAAGAAGGAAATGTATAGAAAAAGTGTTGGGGTCACTCAGAACAGGGAGAATGCAGTGACTTCAAAGACCAGTCCTGCTCTTGAGGACCCTAGACCCCTAGAATAATGTAATTGAATAGTGAGACAACTCGAGTGACAGAAATATAGGTGATTTTATTGGCAAAACATCTATCATTACAATTGGCGTCCAGCAAAAACACCTTTCCTAAGCTGACTCTCAGAAAAAGAGGCTTCCACAAAGATTTTAAAAGCTTTGAAATGAAAACAATTTTCCATGGTCTCTTCAATAGTTCTGTGCCCCTCTCACTGTAATAGTCAGACACAACCAAATGCCATGGGGAGAGGGTGGCTGGCCATCAGGTGGCTCACCTGAGTTGAGCATGAGGTGAACTGACATGAAGAGAAACTTGTAAGACCTACTGCTACAAGTTTTGTCTTCTTCTGATCTTGTGAATATTCTGACATTCTGTTCATATAAAATAGAATATACATATGATTCTTTCCCATATACAGCCCTTTTAACATTGAATAAAAGAGGTAACTGTACCCAAGAACTGGAGACAAGTGGAATCACTGGAAACGTGACTCAGCTAGCTGAGAATGACAGCTAAGGAAAACCAGAATGAAAATGTCAAACTGGAGCCTATTATACTGAGTGAAGTAAGCCAGAAAGAAAAACACCAATACAGTATACTAACGCATATATATGGAATTTAGAAAGATGGTAATGATAACCCTGTATGCAAGACAGCAAAAGAGACACAGATGTATAGAACAGTCTTTTTGACTCTGTGGGAGAGGGCGAGGGTGGGATGATTTGGGAGAATGGCATTGAAACATGTATAATATCATATATAAAACGAATCGCCAGTCCAGGTCTGATGCAAGATACTGGATGCTTGGGGCTGGTGCACTGAGATGACCCAGAGGGATGGTATGGGGAGGGAGGGTGGGGTTCAGGATGGGGATTCATGTTGATGTATGGCAAAACCAATACAATATTGTAAAGTAATTAGCCTCCAATTAAAATTTAAAAAACTCAAAAAAAAAAAGAAGAAGAAGAAAATGTCTAGCTATTTCTGGCTACACTAACTTGAATGGTTTGGATGTAGAATCACATATTTGGAGTTTCAAGAATGACTAAGTGGCCAATTTTATTTAAATATTGGATCTCCATATGATTTATAATATGACATCTCTAACAGAGATACACCACTGTCTCTGGGTATACAAACTCAGAACAGGCTTTCCTTGGCTTTGGCTGGAGAGCAGGAGTGGTGCCAAAGCAGGTCCAGTGGTCCCCCTGCTTTGAACGATATGAAATTCAAAGACTACCTTAGCATCTCAACATCATCATGCACAGATTTTCATTTGTTCATGGGTTTGTTTTTCTAACAAGATCATTAATGTTGACATTCAAGAGATACAAAGTGAGATTCCCTGTGTGCCAGAACCTATGCTAGATGCTACTGAGAAAAAGAAAGCAAAATGAAATTAAGGAGTATCTGAGAACTGGGAGAGGGCCTTTTAAGATTGAGAGCTCAGAGATGAACTCACTGATGAGGAACCTGGAGGAGGTGAGGAAGTGAGATTTCTAACTCTTCAGGGAAAGTCTGCTCCAGGCACAGGGAACAGGAAGTGCAAAACCCATGAGGCAGAAGCATGCTTGATGTTGATGAAGTGTGGAATGGAGATCAGAGTGGCTGAACTCAATTGAACTCTAGGATGAATAAATAGAGAGGTAAGAGAGGCAGAAGGGAGCCAGATCACGTACGTTCACTCAGTCATTTATAAGGTCTTTGTCTATCCCTCTGAGTCTGAGGGCTCTTGAACAGGGAAATGAGCTGACCTGATCTGACTTAATTTTTTAAAGAATCACCCAAGCTACAGTGTTAAAATTAACCTGGAATCAAGAAAGGGCAGAGACAGTGATACTGGTTAGAAGACTATTACAAAGTCCAGGTGAGAATTCATGGTGCAGGGGACTAGGATGAAGAGAATAGTAATGGGAAAATTGTTAAGGTTGAGCCAATAACATTTGTTGATGGATAAGACTCTTCAGGTAAGATGTTTCTCTCCATTCACTGCATCATTTAAATTCTTGATCTTTGCACAAAGGAGCATACCTGGAGTTCCAGGTCACAAAGGGAATCCACAGGGTCCTGTACTTCTTAATTAATGCTCTTGAAAACCCAAGATCTGAGAATGGATACTTAAACCATGATGCTTGCTTTACCCTTCAGGGCACATTCAATACAGCTAGAGTTGCACACTCTTAGTTTGGGTTTAATAACCATGTGGCATGGTTAATTCTTTGATAAATTTAGTTTTTCCCAGAGTCCAGTGAAGCTGAGAGGGAACTGAATTAAAAGTAGACAAGTAAAACGTTCAAATGATAATGCCCACTCAGTTCAGTTCAGTTCAGTTCGGTTCAGTTGCTCAGTCATGTCCGACTCTTTGCGACCCCATGAATTGCAGCACGCCAGGCCTCCCTGTCCATCACCAACTCCCGGAGTTCACTCAGACTCACGTCCATCGAGTCAGTGATGCCATCCAGCCATCTCATCCTCTGTCGTCCCCTTCTCTTCCTGTCCCCAATCCCTCCAAGCATCAGTGTCTTTTCCAATGAGACAACTCTTCACATGAGGTGGCCAAAGTACTGGAGTTTCAGCTTTAGCATCATTCCTTCCAAAGAAATCCCAGGGCTGATCTCCTTCAGAATGGACTGGTTGGATCTCCTTGCAGTCCAAGGGACTCTCAAGAGTCTTCTCCAACACCACAGTTCAAAAGCATCAATTCTTCAGTGCTCAGCCTTCTTCACAGTCCAACTCTCACATCCATACATGACCACAGGATAAACCAGAGCCTTGACTAGACGGACCTTTGTTGGCAAAGTAATGTCTCTGCTTTTGAATATGCTATCTAGGTTGGTCATAACTTTTCTTCCAAGGAGTAAGCGTCGTTTCATTTCATGGCTGCAGTCATCATCTGCAGTGATTGTGGAGCCCCCAAAAATAAAGTCTGACACTGTTTCCACTGTTTCCCCATCTATTTCCCATGAAGTGATGGGACCAGATGCCATGATCTTCGTTTTCTGAATGCTGAGCTTTAAGCCAACTTTTCCACTCTCCTCTTTCACTTTCATCAAGAGGATCTTTAGTTCCTCTTCACTTTCTGCCATGAGAGTGGTGTCATCTGCATATCTGAGGTTATTGATATTTCTCCCGGCAATCTTGATTCCAGCCTGTGCTTCTTCCAGCCCAGGGTTTCTCATGATGTACTCTGCACATAAGTTAAATAAGCAGGGTGGCAATATGCAGCCTTGATGTACTCCATTTTCCTATTTGGAACCAGTGTGTTGTTCCATGTCCAGTTCTAACTGTTGCTTGCTGACCTGCATACAAATTTCTCAAGAGGCAGGTCAGGTGGTCTGGTATTCCCATCTCTTTCAGAATTTTCCACACTTTATTGTGATCCACACAGTCAAAGGCTTTGGCATAGTCAATAAAGCAGAAGTAGATGTTTTTCTGGAACTCTCTTGCTTTTTCCATGATCCAGCGGATGTTGGCAATTAAAATCAGCTTGAACATATGTAAGTTCATGGTTCACGTATTGCTGAAGCCTGGCTTGGAGAATTTTGAGCATTACTTTACTAGCGTGTGAGATGAGTGCAATTGTGCGTAGTTTGAGCATTCTTTGGCATTGCCTTTCTTTGGGATTGGAATGAAAACTGACCTTTTCCAGTCCTGTGGCCACTGCTGAGTTTTCCAAATTTGTTGGCATATTGAGTGCAGCACTTTCACAGCATCATCTTTCAGGATTTGAAAAAGCTCAACTGGAATTCCATCACCTCCACTACCTTTGTTTGTAGTGATGCTTTCTAAGGCCCACTTGACTTCACATTCCAAGATGTCTGGCTCTAGATTAGTGATCACAGCATCGTGATTATCTGGGTCGTGAAGATCTTTTTTGTACAGTTCTTCCATGTATTCTTGCCACCTCTTCTTAATATCTTCTGCTTCTGTTAGGTCCAGACCATTTCTGTCTTTTATCGAGCCCATCTTTGCATGAGATGTTCCCTTGGTATTTCTAATTTTCTTGAAGAGATCTCTAGTCTTTCCCATTCTGTTGTTTTCCTCTATTTCTTTGCATTGATCTCTGAAGAAGGCTTTCTTATCTCTCCTTGCTATTCTTTGGAACTCTGCATTCAGATGCTTATATCTTTCCTTTTCTCCTTTGCTTTTCACCTCTCTTCTTTTCACAGCTATTTGTAAGGCCCCCTCAGAAAGCCATTTTTCTTTTTTGCATTTCTTTTCCATGTGGATGATCTTGATCCCTGTCTCCTGTACAATGTCACGAACCTCATTCCATAGTTCATCAGGCACTCTATCTATCAGATCTAGGCCCTTAAATCTATTTCTCACTTCCACTGTATAATCATAAGGGATTTGATTTAGGTCATACCTGAATAGTCGAATGGTTTTTCCTACTCCCTTCAATTTGAGTCTGAATTTGGCAATAAGGAGTTCATGATCTGAGCCACAGTCAGCTCCTGGTCTTGTTTTTGTTGACTGTATAGAGCTTCTCCTTCTTTGGCTGCAAAGAATATAACCAGTCTGATTTGTGTTGACCATCTGGTGATGTCCATGTGTAGAGTCTTCTTTTGCGTTGTTGGAAGAGGGTGTTTGCTATGACCAGTGCATTTTCTTGGCAAAACTCTATTAGTCTTTGCCCTGCTTCATTCTGTATTCTGAGGCCAAATTTGCCTGTTCCTCCAGGTGTTTCTTGACTTCCTACTTTTGCATTCCAGTCCCCTATAATGAAAAGGACATCTTTCTTGGGTGTTAATTCTAAAAGGTCTTGTAGGTCTTCATAGAACCATTCAACTTCAGCTTCTTCAGCGTTACTGGTTGGGGCATAGACTTAGATTACTGTGATATTGAATGGTTTGCCCTGGAGATGAACAGAGATCATTCTGTCGTTTTTGAGATTGCATCCAAGTACTGCATTTCGGACTCTTATGTTGACCATGATGGCTACTCCATTTCTTCTGAGGGATTCCTGCTTGCAGTAGTAGATATAATGGTTCTCTGAGTTAAATTCACCCATTCCAGTCCATTTTAGTTTGCTGATTCCTAGAATGTCGACGTTCACTCTTGCCATCTCTTGTTTGACCACTTCCAATTTGCCTTGATTCATGGACCTGACATTCCAGGTTCCTATGCAATATTGGTCTTACAGCATCAGACGTTGCTTCTATCACCATTCACATCCACAACTGGGTATAGCCTCATAAGCACTTCCCAAATCACAGGCTCCTTCCTGCCAGGACTTGAGCATGGCAGCGAGTGACATATTAATAGTAAATGGTTTCTTTGCTAGAAAAATGGGCTTTTTAAAAGTTTTGGGAACTCCTTTAAAAAGATTGCCTCACAATAGAGGCCTACAGTTGGTATGGATTTCAAACCTGTTTCATATTTGAATAACTGAATAACAGCATCCTACAATGAGATCAGTTAAATGTTTCCCATTTTCATCCCCAAGTTTGACTGATATTAAAGGATTTCCCAGGTAGAGCTAGTGATTAAAGAACCCGCCTGCCAATGCAGGAGACGGAAGAGAGGCAGCTTCAATCCCTGGGTTGAAAAGTTCCCCTGGGAAAGGAAGTGGCAACTCATTCCAGTATTCTTGCCTGGGAAATCTCATGGACAGAGAAGTCTTGTGGGCTACAGTCCAAAGGGTCACAAAACATCAGACAGGACTGAAGTGACATGGCAAGCATACAAAGGAACTACTAATACTCAGCCACATGGTGGTCAAATTTCAACTCCAACCTATCATGGGCGATGTAATATTAACTCTATGCCAGGGAATATTGGATCTTCATGAGGAACGTGATTACATTCTATTTCTTAGATCTTGACTAGATCTTAATCCAAGAGATAGCAAGAGAAGTGGCAAACAGTTTAGGTGGCAGCTGACTTAAGAGCAAACTTTTGGTCAAAATTCCGAAGAAGGAAGAGCATTCATGTACATGGCCTAAGAGAGGACTGGGCAAAGAGTAAAGACTTGAGGACCTTCAGAGTTTTGGTAAATTAAACAGTAAAGGAGAAAGATCACCTTCCTGCATGATTGGACAGAGTTTTGCTAACCCACTCACCACTGAAAGGGTAAAAGCTATACAATCAACAAAAGTAGTAATCATTTAAAGACTCTGCAAATGGTCTTAAGGGTGAACAACAAATCAAGAAACATCTATTTGGTAATATGTACAAAGATTTCATGGGCTTCCCTGATAGCTCAGTTGGTAAAGAATCTGCCTGCAATGCAGGAGACCCTGGTTCAATTCCTGGGTGGGGAAGATCCCCTGGAGAAGGGATAGGCTACCCACTCCAGTATTCTTGGGCTTCCCTCGTGGCTCAGCTGATAAAGAATCCACCTGCAATGCAGGAGACCTGAGTTAGATCCGGGGTTGGGAAGATCCCCTGGAGAAGGGAAAGGCTATTATCCACTTCAGTATTCTGACCTGTATATTCCATGGGGTCGCAAGGAGTCAGACATGATTGAGAGACTTTCACTTTCACTTTCAAAGATTTCATAAGACTGGAATCTGTGGTAATTAAATGAAGACTGCTTCCTCTCTCCCACCTCCCAGTTCAGTGCGGCAGAGACTCGTGATAGACGATAACAACAATAATAATGACAACATCAACAAAAACTGGAAAAGAAAACTAAAACAGACTCAGAGGACTCCAGGTTTAGGAGTCATTAGTTACAAATTTTAAGTAACAATGTGTAATATGTTCAAGGAAATGAAACAATAGATTGAGAATTTTCTTTTTAGGAAACTGCTAATAATGAAAATTCTAAAGCTGAAAATACAATTACTGATAGTGAAAATAAATGAATAAGTATAACAACAGATTTGTCACTGTAGGAAAGAAAATAAAGTAGGCGATAGATCAGGAGAAAATATCTAGAGTGAAGTAAAGACAGAAAGCTGAAAAATACATAAGATAGGGTAAGAGACATAGAGGATACAGGGGCCAGGTGTAATGTAGTGTAAAAGGAATCCAGGAGGAGTTAGAGAGAAAGGAGCAAACACAATATCTAGAGATCAAGGTAATAACTTTCCTACAGTGACCAAGGATATTAAAGAATGCCTATGAACACAAGCAAGATAAAAATATACTCTATGTATATTATTTTAAAACTATTGCAGACCAAAGCAAAAGTTTGAAAAAAAAAATCAAGTATTAATTTCCAATGGCCACTGTGACAAATTACCATGAACTTGGTGGCTTAGAACAATAGAAATTTATTCTCTCACACTTTTGGAAATCAGAAGCCTGAAATCAATATCACTAAGCCAAAGTCTAGATGTCAACAGGGCTATACTCCCTCCAGATGCTCTAGGGGAGAATGTGTTCCTTGCCTCTTCCAGCTTCTGGTGTCAGGTAGCATTCCTTGTTTGTAGCCACATCATTCTAGTCTCTGCCTCTGTGATCACATCAGCTTCTTCCTTTCTGTCTGTGTCAAGTCTCTCTCTGCTTCTCTCTTATACAGACGTTTGTGATCACAGTAGGGCCCATCTGGATAATCCAGGATAATCTCCCCATCTCAGGATCATTAAGTTGCCATATAAAGCAGTATACACAGGCTACAGGGGTTGAACATGGATGTCCTTGCAGGGAATGGGCACATTATTCAGCCTGAAAAGTAAAAGTGAAAGTCACTCAGTCGTGTCAGACTCTTTGCAACCCCATGGACTATATAGTCCATGGAATTCTCCAGGCCAGAATACTGGAGTGGGTGGCTGTTTCCTTCTCCAGGGGATCTTCCCAACCTAGGGAATGAACCCAGGTCTCCCACATTGCAGGTGGATTCTTTATCAGCTGAGCCACAAGGGAAGCCCTCATTCAGTCTACCATACTTCAAAAGAGCAAGAATTAGACTGAACAGCTGGATTCTCAACAGAAATTATGAAAGTCACAATATAATGATACGATGTCTGCAAAGCACAAAAGAAGTATAGCTTCAAATTTAGAATCCAATATCCAGAGAAAATATACTTCAAGAATGAGGGAGAAAGAAGTCCATTATCAGACAAACGGAAACTGAGCAAATTCATCACCTGGCAAAATGAAAGTGATCCCAGTTGGAAGCTCAAAGACAGAAAGCATAACAATGAGCAAAAGAAATGGTAAATATGTGGTAAATTTAAATGAATACTGACTGCGTGTGTGCATGTTGAGTCGCTTCAGTCATGTCTGACTCTTTGTGACCTCGTGGACTGTAGCTTGCCAGACTCCTCTGTCCAGGGGATTCTCCAGGCAAGAATACTGGAGTGGGTTGCCATTTCCTCCTCCAGAGGATCTCTGCTGTTCAGCAAAAATAACAGGAAAATACCCATCTGGAAATTAAGAAGCACACTTCTAAATAACTCAAAGATCAAAAAACAATCACAATGGAAAGTAGATAACATTTCAAATGAAATAAAAATGAAAGTGCTACATATGCAAACTTGTGAGATACAGCAAAAATAGTCATTTGTAAAGAAAAAAAATTTAAAGGTTAAATGTACATACTAGAAAAGAAGGAAGTTCGATACAGGATACAGGATGCTTGGGGCTGGTGCATGGGGATGATCCAGAGAGATGATATGGGGTGGGAGGTGGGAGGGGGATTCAGGACTGGGAGATTGTATACACCCGTGGTGGATTCATGTCAATGTATGGCAAAACCAATACAGTATTGTAAAGTAAAATAAAGTAAAAAAAAAAAATAAAAAAATAAAAAAAATAAAAAGACTAAAGAAAAGATAGAAAATAAAACCCACTGAAAATAAGAAGGATGGAAAAAATAATAATAAAAGTATAAATTAACTAAATAGTAAATAAGCATGCCATAGAAAGGATACAAAAGCCAGGTTTGTTCTTGAAAAAAATACTAAAATTGATAAAATTACTGATAAGACATACTGAGAAAAAGTCAGAAAAGTTACAAACAACTGATACCAAGAATGAAAAAAGAAAAGACCATGAAATAATAGAAAAGACTACAAAAAGGAATGTATATGTTTGTATAACTGAGTCATTTTGCTAACAGCAGAGATTGGCACAACATTTTAAATCAACTATACTTCAATAGCTTCCCTGGTGGCTCAGATGGCAAAGCGTCTGTCTGCAATGTGGGAGACCTGGGTTGGATCCCTGGGTTGGGAAGATTCCCCGGATAAGGAAATAGCAACCCACTCCAGTACTCTTGCCTAGAAAATCCCATGGATGTAGGAGCCTGGTAGGCTACAGTCCATGGGGTTGCAAATTCAGACATGACTAAACGACTTCTCTTTCTTTTTTCTGGAGATACTACAATAAAAATGCTTCTATATAAAAAAAATTTTAAAGATCCAGAAAAATATTAAAGCCAACTTTTGTTAATAAATTATAAAATTTACATAAAATTCTCAAATTCCTGATGAACGCAATTTATCAAAATGTATGTTAGAAGGAATTGTTAAGCCTCAATAATTATATAACTATAAAAGAAATTAAATCAGTAATTAAAAATTTTCCCAGAAAGAAGCCCAGACTCAGGTATTGTCAGTAAATTTTACCAAATATTTAAGGAAGAAATAACATTAACCTAACACAAAATCTTCCAGAACAAAAAAAAAAAGGAAAAAAGAGAACTCTCCCTATGCCTTCCCTTGTGGCTCAGCTGGTAAAGAATCCTCCTGCAATGCAGGAGACCTGGGTTAAATCCCTGGGTTGGGAAGATCCCCTGGAGAAGGGAAAAGGCTACCCACTCCAGTATTCTGGCCTAGAGAATTCCATGGATTGTATAGTCCATGGGGTTGCAAAGAGTCAGACAAGATTGAGTGACTTTCATTTTCACTTCTCCCAGTGCCAGTTATTAGCCTGTTTGCTTTCACATGCTTTCTGTGGCCTGAGCATGTGCTGCTCTGCAGTGCAATGTGCTATATTTCTCAGGTTAGCCTGCGACCTGGTTTTCAAATAGGTTTGGTCCGTAAGAGGCACTAATGATGATGCCAGCTTCTGAGCTCTGATCTCACCACTTTCTCCATCAGTTCAGTTCAGTTCAGTCGCTCAGTCGTGTCCGACTATTTTCGACCCCAGGAATCGTAGAACGCCAGGCCTCCCTCTCCATCACCAACTCCCGGAGTTCACTCAGACTCACGTCCATCGAGTCCATGGTGCCATCCAGCCATCTCATCCTCTGTCGTCCCCTTTTCTCCTGCCCCCAATCCCTCCCAGCATCAGAGTCTTTTCCAATGAGTCAGCTCTTCACATGAGGTGGCCAAAGTACTGGAATTTCAGTTTTAGCATCATTCCTTCCAAAGAAATCCCAGGGCTGATCTCCTTCAGAATGGACTGGTTGGATCTCCTTGCAGTCCAAGGGACTCTCAAGAGTCTTCTCCAACACCACAGATCAAATGCATCAATTCTTCGGTGCTCAGCCTTCTTCACAGTCCAACTCTCACATCCATACATGACCACTGGAAAAACCAGAGCCTTGACTAGACAGACCTTAGTCGGCAAAGTAATGTCTCTGCTTTTGAATATACTATCTAGGTTGGTCATAACTTTTCTTCCAAGGAGTAAGCGTCTTTTAATTTCATGGCTGCAATCACCATCTGCACTGATTTTGGAGCCCCGAAAAATAAAGTCTGACACTGTTTTCACTGTTTCCCCATCTATTTCCCATGAAGTGATGGGACCAGATGCCATGATCTTCGTTTTCTGAATGTTGAGCTTTAAGCCAATTTTTTCACTCTCCTCTTTCACTTTCATCAAGAGGCTTTGAGTTCCTCTTCACTTTCTGCCATAAGGGTGGTGTCATCTGCATATCTGAGGTTATTGATATTTCTCCCGGCAATCTTGATTCCAGCTTGTGTTTCTTCCAGCCCAGCATTTCTCATGATGTACTCTGCATAGAAGTTAAATAAGCAGGGTGACAATATACAGCCTTGACGAACTCCATTTCCTATTTGGAACCAGTCTGTTGTTCCATGTCCAGTTCTAACTGTTGCTTCCTGGCCTGCATACAGATTTCTCAAGAGGCAGGTCAGGTGGTCTGGTATTCCCATCTCTTTCAGAATTTTCCACAGTTTATTGTGATCCACACAGTCAAAGGCTTTGGCATAGTCAATAAAGCAGAAGTAGATGTTTTTCTGGAACTCTCTTGCTTTTTCCATGATCAAGCGGATGTTGGCAATTTGATCTCTGGTTCCTCTGCCTTTTCTAAAACCAGCTTGAACATCAGGGAGTTTACAGTTCACGTATTGCTGAAGCCTGGCTTGGAGAATTTTGAGCATTACTTTACTAGCATGTGAAATGAGTGCAATTGTGTGGTAGTTTGAGCATTCTTTGGCATTGACTTTCTTTGGGATTGGAATGAAAACTGACCTTTTCCAGTCCTGTGGCCACTGCTGAGTTTTCCAAATGTGCTCGCATATTGAGTGCAGCACTTTCATAGCATCATCTTTCAGGATTTGAAAAAGCTCAACTGGAATTCCATCACCTCCACTAGCTTTGTTCATAGTGATGCTTTCTAAGGCCCACTTGACTTCACATTCCAAGATGTCTGGCTCTAGATTAGTGATCACATCATCATGATTATCTGGGTCGTGAAGATCTTTTTTCTACAGTTCTTCCGTGTATTCTTGCCACCTCTTCTTAATATCTTCTGCTTCTGTTAGGTCCAGACCATTTCTGTCCTTTATTGAGCCCATCTTTGCATGAAATATTCCCTTGCTATCTCTAATTTTCTTGAAGAGATCTCTAGTCTTTCCCATTCTGTTGTTTTCCTCTATTTCTTTGCATTGATCTCTGAAGAAGGCTTTCTTATCTCTCCTTGCTATTCTTTGGAACTCTGCATTCAGATGCTTATATCTTTCCTTTTCTCCTTTGCTTTTCACCTCTCTTCTTTTCACAGCTATTTGTAAGGCCTCCTCAGACAGCCATTTTTCTTTTTTGCATTTCTTTTCCATGTGGATGATCTTGATCCCTGTCTCCTGTACAATGTCACAAACCTCATTCCACAGTTCATCAGGCACTCTATCTATCAGATCTAGGCCCTTAAATCTATTTCTCACTTCCACTGTATAATCATAAGGGATTTGATTTAGGTCACACCTGAATGGTCTAGCAGTTTTCCCTATTTTCTTCAGTTTGAGTCTGAATTTGGTAATAAGGAGTTCATGATCTGAGCCACAGTCAGCTCCTGGTCTTTGTTTTTGTTGACTGTATAGAGCTTCTCCTTCTTTGGCTGCAAAGAATATAATCAATCTGATTTTGGTGTTGACCATCTGGTCAAGCATACTCACAGAAACCTAGTCAATCTAATCACACTAGGACGACAGCCTTGTCTAACTCAATGAAACCAAGCCATGCCTGCAGGGCAACCCAAGACGGGTGGGTCATGGTGGAGAGATCTGACAGAATGTGGTCCACTGGAGAAGGGAATGGCAAGCCACTTCAGTATTCTTGCCTTGAGAACCCCATGAACAGTATCAAAAGGCAAAATGATAGGATACTGAAAGAGGAACTCCCCAGGTCATTAGGTGCCCAATATGCTACTGGAGATCAGTGGAGAAATAACTCCAGAAAGAATGAAAGGATGGAGCCAAAGCAAAAGCAATACCCAGCTGTGGATGTGACTGCTGATAGAAGCAAGATCTGATGCTGTAAAGAGCAGTATTGCATAGGAACCTGGAATGTCAGGTCCATGAATCAAGGCAAATTGGAAGTGATCAAACAAGAGATGGAAAGGGTGAACATTGACATTCTATGAATCAGCGAACTAAAATGGACTGGAATGGGTGAATTTAAGTCAGATGACCATTATATCTACTACTGCAGGCAGGAATCCCTCAGAAGAAATGGAGTAGCCATCATGGTCAATAAAAGAGTCCGAAATGCAGTACTTGGATGCAATCTCAAAAACGACAGAATGATCTCTGTTCATCTCCAAGGCAAACCATTCAATATCACAGTAATCCAAGTCTATGCTGCAACCAGTAATGCTGAAGAAACTGAAGTTGAATGGTTTTATGAAGACCTACAAGACCTTTTAGAACTAACACCCCCAAAAGATGTCCTTTTCATTATAGGGGACTGGAATGCAAAAGTAGGAAGTCAAGAAACACCTGGAGTAACAGGCAAATTTGGCCTTGGAATGCAGAATGAAGCAGGGCAAAGACTAATAGAGTTTTGCCAAGAAAATGCACTGGTCATAGCAAACACCCTCTTCCAACAACACAAGAGAAGCCTCTATAGATTGACATCAGCAGATGGTCAACACTTTCTCCATGGTCCCCCCAAACCTGGAGATGGTAGAGATTTCTTACTTTCTTCACAGGTGGCCTCCCTTGGTTCATTCATCAGCTGTGTAACAATTTTCTGTACTTAGTCCGCTTTTGTCTTTTCCAGGCTGGCACTGCCTGATACAATTCTTGGTATCCCTCCAGGGGATATGCCCTCACAATGAGTTTCCGGAAATCACTTTTGAGCTTAAATTCGATGAGGACTTCCTTGCAGGTGGGAAAAATGGCATAGTATCAATAGTAATCTATACTAAAATTATCTTTGATAATAGCTTGAATGAAACGCCTATCTCAAAGTTTTGGGAAATCACATATCTTCACTATATGATCAGTGTAGGAGTAGTAATGACTATGTCTGTGAAGTAGAATGGTTAATTTTATTTTACCTCTGAAGGAAGAAATTTATTCTTGCCTCTGCTTCTTTCTTTATATTATAATGTACCCAATATAGAATAGTGAGTGACAATGAAACTTGCTTTCAATGTTTCATTATAATAAAAATTTTCAAATGCACAAAAAAGTTTAAAAAAGTGTGTTATGAATGTGTGTATACCTACCACATAGATTCTACAAAATTTATGAAATTCTACAACTTCATCCACTAACAAGACATCATAATATTAAAATGTGCAAGAGACCAGAACAGACTCTTCATAAGATAGACAATAAGCATATAAAATGGCGGTTAATCTATTTAGTAAACACAGGAATACAAATTTAAATCACCATTAAGGTACTATAACATGGAGGGAGGGTTTTATGAACAAGGAGATTCTTATTTGCATGGCATTGTATTTGCAAGTGTGAAATAAGTTGAGTGACTCCCTGTCCAAGTTTTTTGTTTCTTTCTAGTTCACAGACAGTAAGCATATGGAAAGCTGAATCCAGCAAGAAGCTGATCACTATTGGAGAAAAACTATCTAGAAAATGCATACTTATTTTTGATAGTCTAAATCACATTTAACATATTTATAATATTTTAAAACTATGAAGGGCATTCATATGTGTTTCAGAGGGTTAGACAATATTGAAAACATACCTAAGTAAATATATTTCTGTTAGCAAGAGAAGAGTATTATTGCTATTTTTATATATGCTTTCAGTTTTGTGTATGTCTACATGAACATATAGACGTGTGTGTGCTTGTGTGTATGTGTGTCCAACAGTTTCCCAATTCTGGTTTTATTCTGAATTAGTTTGATATATTGGGATATTTGTTATGTATAGATAATTTGAGTTTTAAAATCAGAATATAGAACTTCTGCTTCTGGCCAAGACGAAGTAGGAACCAGATTTATACACCTACCTGAAACAACTAAAAATTATCTGTACAAAATAGACGAGACAAAACTTGGCAAATGATTGGAATTAGGCAACAAAGGATGGTGATTTCTGATAAAAAACAAATGACGCGTGTCCTACAACTTACTTCCTGGAGAGAGACTGCACACCATGGTGCACAATGGGGAGCCTGATTGTCTTCTTCTGTTGAGAAGATGGAGCTGGGAGATCAGGGGGGCCACGGTGGCTAGATAGCTCTCACAGGGTTGGAGACCGTTCTTGTTCCCAATGGTCAGAATAGAAAAGCACCTAATTCATTGTGCATTGTTAAGAGTACTTAGAAGGATTTTGCCTTAGGAGTGAAGAAATACTGACCATAGGTTATATACACTGCTCTCATCTCACCTAACAAAGCTTAAATCAATACTCAAAAGGATCTTTGTTGCTATTTTTGTTGTTCAGTTGCTAAGTTTGTCCCAGTTAGCTCTTACAGGAACCACTTCAACTGTGTTCTTAAAGGGGATTAAGCTATACAGTTTAAATAGATGGTATTTGCTTCCTCTTGCCACTGAAATAAATTACCAACATTATCATAAATTAGCACAAATTTATTTTCTGACAGTTTTAGAGGTATAGCAGTTTTGAGAAAAAAATCAGAAATATTTATAAAATGTTAAATTATCCTTACTCTTTCCACATTAACCCAACTTCTGTATTAGTATACATGAAAATGAAAGTCGCTCAGTTGTGTTCAACTCTTTGTGACCCCATGCCTATACAGTCCATGGGATTCTCCAAGCCAGAATACTGGAGTGGGTAGCTTTTCCCTTCTTCAGGGGATCTTCCCAACCCAGGGATCAAACCCAGGGCTCCCACACTGCAGGTGGATTCTTTACCAGCTGAGCCGCCAGGGAAGTCCAAGAATATTGGAGTGGGTAACCTATCCCTTCTCCAGGGGATCTTCCCAACCCAGGAATCAAACCAAGGTCTCCTGCATTGCAGGTGGATTCTTTACCAACTGAGCTATGAGGGAAACCCATTAGTATGTATATCTTATAAGAAAACGTCCACATTTACTCAAGAATTATAAGATTCTAATTCCCTTTTATTTATCATACAACAAAAGAAAAGCAACTTAGGGATGTTTAATTATGATGCATACATACCTCAGCATTCCAAGAGGTAGTTTCAAAATGAGGTGGAGCTGTATATGCTGTCATGGGAAGATCCTGCATCTTTTTAATTCAGGGGCAAAGGCTAGTGGCACATCAATATGTGCATCATAATCTATGTATGTCAAATCAAATCAATATATTTTATAGGATAGAAAATGCATATCTATGAAAAAGCCCATAGTCTGCTTTAAAGCAACTCACACTACATTGTTAGTTGTGGTGACCTCTGAGTAGGAGGCTGAATCATGGAAAAAACTTTGTAAAGGGGATTCTGCAAATTTTCTATAGTTTTAGAAATTTTTGAGGTAGGAACATATACACTACTACCTTTCCAATTTAAAATATTTATATAAACCTAACAACAGAAATAGTAGCTGTGTCTGTTAAAGTTACTGCAACCTGATGAAACAGGCAAACCTTGACGTTTGAAAGACTAACACAAGGACAGTGTGTTTTTGTGCAGGTAAATTTTCATGTGGTTTAGCAGGGGCCCTCAGCTCTAGGGGGACCCAGGGATCCAGGCTGCTTCTGTCTTGTGGTTCAGCACCTCAACACTGGATCACCATGTTTGCTGGTGAATCGAGGGAGAGCGTGTGAAACCAGCATCCTGCTTCTCAAGTGCCTCCAGGTGGTAGTAAACACCTGCTTGTGTCTCAGTGGCCAAGGGTTGTCACGACCCTTCTTAACTACAAGCAGATTGGCAGCATAGTGTCCCTCGTGTCCAGAAAGGTGAGCAAGACAAGATGTGGACGGGCATTGGAGCCTCTCGCATGTACCGTTACAAAGTAGATGCTCAAGAAAAAGCAATTATTATGATTTGCTGAGACCAAAACCATCTTCAATGCTTGGAGGAGTTTCTGAGGTCAGATCTGCCTTGAAATGCTCTGAAATTTTCAAGCATCTACTATGTGACAGATGCTTTCAAATACAGGATCACATCTAATTGTCAAATGGTTCTGTAAATCTCAGCAGGGAGAATTCACTTTCTTCATTCAGTGGCCCCTTTCTGCATTTTTCTTTGCAACAACCTCTATAATCTCATAAAACTGAAAATGCACTTCTTCCTCTTAATGCAAGCTCACACTTCTAACCCTTTTGAGTCTCTGCTCACCTTGCACGTGACTAAACTTGCCTGAGTACCTGGATAGGTGCCATGAAGCACATTGAAAGCTGGGACTTTCCTGGTGGCATGTATTTCAAGAGACAGTGGGAGGATGGGTAATTATTCTATTTTTCAACAGAGCTGACATGTCTTCCAAGGAACCATTTTTAACTCCTAGGAAACTCCAGGGATTTAGGAATTCAGCTTTAGATGTTTGCTCCACAATGACTTCTGTCATCTTTCCTCATCTACAACTGAGAGAGTCTCTGGTTTTTTAGTACTTACATAAGTTAGGTATTTGATCAGCAGTGAATTTAAAATCACTGCAGATGGTGACTGCAGCCATGAAATTAAAAGACGCTTACTCCTTGGAAGACAAGTTATGACCAACATAGATAGCATATTGAAAAGCAGAGACATTACTTTGCCAACAAAGGTCCGTCTAGTCAAGGCTATGGTTTTTCCAGTGGTTATGAATGGATGTGAGAGTTGGACTGTGAAGAAAGCTGAGCGTCAAAGAATTGATGCTTTTGAACTGTGGTGTTGGAGAAGACTCTTGAGAGTCCCTTGGACTGCAAGGAGATCCAACCAGGCCATTCTAAAGGAGATCAGCCCTGGGTGTTCTTTAGAAGGAATGATGGTGAAGCTGAAACTCCAGTACTTTGGCTACCTCATGCGAAGAATTGACTCATTGGAAAAGACTCTGATGCTGGGAGGAATTGGTGGCAGGAGGAAAAGGGGACGACAGAGGATGAGATGGCTGGATGGCATCACTGACTCGATGGATGTGAGTTTGAGTGAACTCCGGGAGTTGGTGATGGACAGGGAGGCCTGACGTGCTGCAATTCATGGGGTCACAAAGAGTCAGACACGACTGAGTGACTGAACTGAACTGAACTGAATTTAAAATAAGACACCTCATTGAAATCCTATTTAAAATATCATGGTGGTTTCAATAATCCTCTAACTTTAAAGTTATATTCCAGGAAAAAATAGATGATGTGCCAAATTAGATGGCACTTACCACCCCATTTAGAAAACACTTGGAGACTGTGTTAGAGATAACAGGGCTGGTGACCAGGTGTCTTAAAGCAGCTGTCCCCAGGTGAATTTTTACATCAATGGGGCTGTTGATATCATAGGCCTTCTAGGGTGAGTCATGGGACAGCCAGAAGACTAATTGCTCTATGTTGGGGGAAGGTAGGTGATTCTGGGCTTCCAATGGAGACCAATGACGAGCTGGTTAGCAGGCTAGATTTGAGAGTTAGACAGGAGAGCATACAGAGGAAGAGCAGGGAAAGGGTGCTATAATTTGGGAAAGTTCTGGGTCGGAAAAAAATGCTAGCACTCAGGCAGAGTCAGTTTTCAAGGAACTCTGGGACTCAGGTGGGTGGACCCTAGGTTAATAAAGCCCATAGACAGTACTCATATTGCATTTAAATCTCATTTTCATCTTTCTTTTTTAGGCCTGCTTTTAGTACCTTAGACACAGCATCCTCCTTGTCACCTCAGAGACATCGTGTAGTAGAGAGAACAGAATAGAATCACAAGTCAGAAGGTCGGCCACGGGCTGGGGTAGGTGGCAACAACATGGGCTCAAGAGAAATTCAGGCCAGGGTCTAGTCCCTATCCTGTCTCCTAGTAACATGTGATGCTGGGAAGATCCCCAAGTCCCACGGCGTTGGCTTCTTCATCTGTGAAGCAAGTGAGCTCGATGAGCTCTGTTTTGTAGGGCTTCAGGGATGTGAGCAGTGTATGTAAAGCATCTCACACAGTGCCTATCATATCTTGGAACTTTGATGACTGGCAGTCACTTCTAGTATTATTTTACCCACAAACCATACTACCCCCTTTTCTAAGAACCTTGTTTGCTTTTTATTTTTCAGATCTCAGAGAATATGCAAAGCAATAGGATGAAGAATAACAAATCATCCAACAATATTGCTTTGTAAATAAAACTCAGTACAGTTGCCCTCCTAGAAGATGTTATTTAATTTGAAGGGGGGGTCTCCCTCAGCTGGATGCAACTCACAGCTCCTAGAATTTGAGTCAAAGACCAACTCCATTCCTCCCTCCCAGCTGCTTTTGCATCCAAACGATGTCTTTCATTCATTCTACCCCACCAAAGATCTAGCTCTTGCTTAGAGCTGTCCAAATGACACTCAAGATCATCTAATTAAAATGTTTTTTAAATACAGTGCGTTCTGGCTTTCCACAGCCAGAGAAAAGAGTGTCCCTTGAAAGGCTTCTGGGCACCACTTCAAAGTCATATCACCGTATTTCTCAAAAAATTCTTACAGATGATGAGTATAAAGCGTCTAGCCTATGTACTGTACTCCACAGTACTGAGACACGCGTGCAGGGCTCCTTCCCTACCTGCTCCAAGAGGAGATTCTTCTCTGGTTTTTCAACGACTCAAAGGTAATTGCTAAGTGCAGTTTTCTATTCCAGGGTTTCCTCTCACTTTGAAGACATACCATGAGTCTGGTCACGGCCACCACCCAGCTTCGTCATCCCTAGCTCCTCCAGAACTGAAGTTTCCCAAAGCTCCAAACTGCCCTGACTCGGGGCACTTACACTTACTCTTATCCATAGTACTCACCTCCTCTTCCTTTCTTTTACTGGTTATTTAGTATCGGGTGGGCCAAAAAGGTAGTTCGGGTTTTTCCATGCCGGCTTATGAGAAAATCCATACGACCTTTTGAAAGTGAAAGTCGCTTAGTCATGTCCAACTCTTTGCAACCCCATGGGCTGTACAATATGACCTTTTAGGCTAACCCAATACTTAGACCTTAACCCTTAGTTAGTATTTAGAGAATAGTTCATTATCTTCCTGATGTGACTGTTGCTCTTGGACTTTACAATTTTATAGCTAAGGGGTGTATCTCCCTTATCTTGGTGTCCCCCTACTTCTATAGGGCCTTTCAAAGAGTCAATCTCTAATTAATGATGGGGAATAACAGAGCCAGTGAACAGAGAATCTTGTTTATTTAGATTTAATACTGTATACATTCTTGAATAAGCAAAGCATATCCAAGTACATATCTTTTAATTTTACAGAAGAACACAAGAAAAGGGATAACAGAAGACAAAAATTAACTATTTTTCACTTTTCTCTCTATTTCTCTATTTTCACATTTCCAAGGAAAGTAATGCCATGTTTTCTTATTCCAGATCGTAAAATATAATGAAAGGTTTCCCAATTTGTTTCACAAAATAGCAAAATGCAGAAAATCTTAAAAGCAGCAAGAGAAAAACAACTTGGTACATTTGAAGGAGACCCCACAAGAGGATCAGCAGACTTTTCAGCCACAATTTTGTAGCCAGAAGAGAGGGGCACGATATACTCAAAGGGCTAAAAGAAAAAACTTCCAACCAACAATATGCTTGTTACCCTACAAAGTTATCATTCAGAAAAGGATAGATTAAAAATGCTCCATATCCACTCATCTGCTGATGGACATCACAATGGAGTATTACTCAGCCATTAAAAAGAATACATTTGAATCAGTTCTGATGAGATGGATGAAACTGGAGCCGATTATACAGAGTGAAGGAAGCCAGAAAGAAAAACACCAATACAGTATACTAACACATATATATGGAATTTAGAAAGATGGCAATGACGACCCTGTATGCAAGACAGGAAAAAAAAGACACAGCTGTGTATAACGGACTTTTGGACTCAGAGGGAGAGGGAGAGGGTGGGATGATTTTGGAGAATGGCATTCTATCATGTATACTATCATGTAAGAATTGAATCGCCAGTCCATGTCTGACGCAGGATACGGCTTGCTTGGGGTTGGTGCATGGGGATGACCCACTGAGATGTTATGGGGAGGGAGGGGAGGGGGGTTCATGTTTGGGAACACATGTAAGAATTAAAGATTTTAAAATTGAAAAAAAAAAAAAAACAACAAATATTGATGATCAAAAAAAAAAAAAAATAAAAAAAAATAAAAATGCTCCAAACAAATAAAACCTAAAGGAGTTCACCATCACTTATACAGGCTTATGACAATAACTGTAGCTAAAATGTTCACTTCTTAAACTGGATAACAGCAATACATTTTTGATGAATGTCACTTGTAAACTTAGAACTTGAAATTAATTAAGCCTTTTGTTAATAGGAACAGCATTTGAAAAGTACCAAAAAAAAAAAAATCTCCAAATCACCCTTACACAGCAGGAACACAAAGATATAATATATTCAATACTCCCAAGCCCCATCTTGCCTCTCCACTACTTAGATAAGTGACTGTTCTCATCAAACAGAATGAAACATTTTCCTCCACTTCAGTTGGGGCAAGATAAGCTGTTGGATGTGGCCTTGGAATAGGCCCTGGTCCTGGCACAAGTCCCATCCCTGGCCCTGGCCCTGGCTACAACTCTGGCTTGGGGTCCTGTTTTTTCACTTTGCAAAGCTTCTTCATACAAGCTAGGAAAGGCACTGGGGGTGGTATCATGAACTTTGGCCAAGAACTCTAAGACTTTCATCTTAGTGGTCTCTGCATATGTCCGGGGACCCCACAGGAACTCATAGCAGGCAGGATCACTATTGGGCACCTGTCGGTATTCCAGATACCCTTGTTGCACCCACACTTGGGTCAGCAGCTCCCTGGGGTCCCCATAGATGAAATGGTTCATACCAGCATACAGCCCCATGATACCTAGCATTTCCCAGATCTTTTCCTCAGGTGCACAGTTGCCAGCTATGAAGATTATACTCAAGGTATTTACAAGGAGGCCAGCCATGGGCATGCTCTCCTCATCACCACTCAACAAATCATTGTAGGTGAGACCCAAGGTGTTGACCAAGACATAGAAGAGACCTGTGGGGTCCAACGCCTTCACATCAATACCAAAGACCAGATTCATGCAGTCAGTGGCTTGACTGAGGATCATAGGGAAGAGGTCTTGGTAATCTTTGATAACGCTAAGCATTTCTGCCTTTGTGGCCACCTCCTTTCTGTGATATCTGATGAGCAGGAATGACACCAGATCCCCCACCTTACCATCTACTGCATCTCTGAGCAAGTGCCCACCATCTGGCAGGGCCTGCGAAGTGCTTGGCCTTTTTCTTTTTCTACTGCCAGATCCCTGATCTGATATGATTGATGGAGTGGTTGCTAGGGCAGTGGGTAAGGTCCAAACTCTCTGAGAAGCCTGGAAAGGACTTGGTGTCCCAGCAGTATCAGGAACCTCAATTATGGTGCCTGGGGTCAGAAAACAGAAGGAGGAGGTGGGGTGGGGAGAGGAGGAGGAAGAAGAAGAAGAAGAAGAAGAAGAGGAAGAAGAGGAGGAGGAGGAAGAGGAGAAGGAGGAAGAGGAGGAACAGGAGGAACAGGAGGAGGAAGAAGAGGAGGAGGAGGAAGAAGAGGAGGAGGAGGAAGAGGAGGAGGAGGAGGAGGAAGAGGAGGAGGAGGAGGAGGAGGAGGAGGAAGAGGAGGAGGAGGAAGAGGAGGAGGAGGAAGAGGAGGAGGAGGAAGAGGAGGAGGAGGTGTGCTCCCTCTCCTCCTCACACTGAGGAACTTGTGCATTGCAAAGTCCCCAATTCTCGCTCTGGGACTGAAGGTTTTCCTTAAGTATGCAGCACCAACACTTCATGTAACACAAACGCTTTGGAGGTGGAGGCATAATGACTCCTGGTAGCAAGAGTACGGACAGACAGTGCAGAACTGGATCCACAGGCCTGGGGGAGAGAGGGGGTGTGAGCGGCTTTGACTGAGAAATCCACCCTGGGCGGTCTGACTCAGGCCACTGACAGGTCTCCTCTTGAGGGGTGCTCTCGGGCCTCATAGAGGAGCCCCTCCTGGGCGGCCTGACCCATGGCTACTGAAGGAGGAAGTGAGGTGGCTCCCCCCAGGGTGCGGGCAGCACAGCCCAAGGTTCTGGGGATGAAGGGGGAAGGGATTTGGGTCTTGTGGGGTCCTGTCTGTTCTGGGGTGGGGAGTCCCTGCCTGGTGCACACTCAAGGCAGGCACCTCACCTCACCTTGACTCCTCGTGCTGCCTGGACCTCCTCTGATCTGTGACCTGTAGACACGAGCTTCAGATCTGGGCTTTCACCTCCTGGTTCCTGGAGCCCCTGTGAGAGGAAACAAGGGGGCACCTCGGCTGTAAACTGTGGTACTGTGCTGGGCCCCTTGGTGCTGATAGGAGGATGGACTCTGTGAGGTCCTCATTCTTCTGGGATGGGTGGTCCCATTTGTGCTCACGCAGGGCTCTCACCTTTTCCCTGGCAGGATGTGGGCTCTCCTCACTGCAGGCCTGAGACAAAACTCTCAAAACAGGATCCCTAGACTGAACAGAAGGAAGTTATGGGGCTTCACATCTAACTATGCTTGCCCAGGGCCTTCCCAGGGGGAAGAGCAAGGGGTGGCTAAATACTGTGGGGTCCATCTGTCCTGGGATTGGGGGGGAGGTCTGATCAGTTCTCACCTTAATGCCTGGCAGAGCTTCCTTCTGTTTACCTCAATCCACCTTCCTTAAATGAAGTGTCTCACCTTTATGTGAGAACAAAGATGGAAATGAGAGGGCACCACGTACAGTCAAACTGCTTCAGGTCCTTCTGTGGCCAACAGAAAGGGCAGGGATAGCTGGGGTTTAGTACATTTTCGCATGAGTTCAGCCAGTCCTCTCTCAAGGTCCTCACCACTACTCTTGACAAAGCCTGAGCCTCCTACCTTTGTGCACTTGAGTACAATACCATATGCTGATACCTCACCTTAGGTGGCCATGCAGGAAGTCAGGAAATAGCACATTTGCAACCCCTCCCCCATTCCATCTGGGGCCTCTTGTGGGGTCCAAGTTCCCCTCAGTCTTCCCTCAGGGGTTTGACTCCTTCCCTTGACTCCTGTTAGGACATTGGAGTCTCCCCTCTCCCCACTGAGGCCTCGCCCCTTTCACCACATTCCCAGTCTCTCTGAGAGGCAGATGTCAGGAAATGCTCCCTGTAGTCATCCCGCCCCAGGGCCTCCCAGAGCCCAATCTGGTCTGGGGCCCAGGTTTCCCTTAGTCCTCCCTCAGAGTCCTCACCTTGACTCCCCGCAGGACCTGGGATTTTTCTTTCTGCCCACCTAAGGCCCCTGCCCTTTATCCTAGGTCCCTAGTGTTTCTGAAACCCGGATGTCAGGAAATGCTGCCTGTGCATATCCCACGCCAGGGCCTCCCAGAGCCCTCTCTGTTCTCACGGGGTCTCCTCAGTCATCCCTCAGGGTCTTCACCTTGGTCCACGAAGGGTCTAGGATTCCGCCTCTGACCACCCCACCACAGTTACCCCAGGTCCCCAGGCTCTCTGGGACCCAGGTGAGGGAAGTCAGCACAGGCTGCTCTCGGCCTGTGGGCTACCACAGCTGAGGGCAGTGGTGGGTTTCTCTGGGATACTTCACCCTCCATCTGTGTTCTGGGGTCCAGGATCCCCTCTGTCCTCCCTCAGGGGCCTCACCTTGACTCCTGTTAGGATTCTCCCCTCTCTCCAACCAAGGACACACTACTTACACTAGATTCCCAGTACCTCCAGGACCCGGATGTCAGAAAATGCTGCCTGTGTACATCCCATGCCAGGGCTTCTCAGAGCCTTCTCTGTTCTCACAGGATCCCCTCAGTCCTCCCTCAGGATCCCCTCGGTCCTCCCTCAGGATCCTCACCTTAGTCCACGAAGGATCTAGGATTCCTCCTCTGAGCACCCGAGGCCGCGACCGTTATCACAGGTCACCCGTGATCTCCAAGACCTGGATGAGGAAGTCAGCACAGGCTGCCACGTGCTCATCTCGCCCGGCGGCTCACCCCAGCTGAGGATAGGGGCGGGTTTCTCTGAGACCCGGATGAGGAAGTCAGCACAGGCTGCCACAGGCTCACGGTGCCCCACGCAGCTTACCACAGCTGAGGGCAGGAGCAGGTTTCTCTGGGACACCTCACCCTCCATCCGTGTTCTACAGCCCAAGATCGCCTCAGTCCTCCCTCGGGGGCCTCACCTTGACTCCTGTTAGGATTCTCCCCTCTCTCCAACTTACGACCCGCTACTTACGCTAGATTGCCAGTCTCTCCGGGACCGGATGGCAGGAAATGCTGCCTGTGTACATCCCATGCCAGGGCTTCTCGGAGCCTTCTCTGTTCTCACAGGGTCCCCTCAGTCCTCCCTCAGAATCCTCACCTTAGTCCACGAAGGATCTAGGATTCCGCCTCTGCCCTCCCGAGGCCGCGACTGTTACCACAGGTCACCCCTGCTCTCCAAGACCCGGATGAGGAAGTCAGCACAGGCTGCCACGTGCTCATCTCGCCCCGCGGCTCACCACAGCGGAGGGCAGGGGCGGGTTTCTCTGAGACCCGGATGAGGAAGTCAGCACAGGCTGCCACGGGCTCATGGCGCCCCGCGCAGCTTACCACAACTGAGGGCAGGAGCAGGTTTCTCTGGGACACCTCATCCTCCATCCGTGTTCTACGGTCCAAGATCCCCTCAGTCCTCTCTCGGGGGCCTCACCTTGACTCCTGTTAGGATTCTCCCCTCTCTCCAACTTACGACCCGCTACTTACGCTAGATTGCCAGTCTCTCCGGGACCGGATGGCAGGAAATGCTGCCTGTGTACATCCCATGCCAGGGCTTCTCGGAGCCTTCTCTGTTCTCACAGGGTCCCCTCAGTCCTCCCTCAGAATCCTCACCTTAGTCCACGAAGGATCTAGGATTCCGCCTCTGCCCTCCCGAGGCCGCGACTGTTACCACAGGTCACCCCTGCTCTCCAAGACCCGGATGAGGAAGTCAGCACAGGCTGCCACGTGCTCACCTCGCCCCGCGGCTCACCACAGCGGAGGGCAGGGGCGGGTTTCTCTGAGACCCGGATGAGGAAGTCAGCACAGGCTGCCACGGGCTCATGATGCCCCGCCCAGCTTACCACAGCTGAGGGCAGGAGCAGGTTTCTCTGGGACACCTCACCCTCCATCCGTGTTCTACGGTCCAAGATCCCCTCAGTCCTCTCTCGGGGGCCTCACCTTGACTCCTGTTAGGATTCTCCCCTCTCTCCAACTTACGACCCGCTACTTACGCTAGATTGCCAGTCTCTCCGGGACCGGATGGCAGGAAATGCTGCCTGTGTACATCCCATGCCAGGGCTTCTCGGAGCCTTCTCTGTTCTCACAGGGTCCCCTCAGTCCTCCCTCAGAATCCTCACCTTAGTCCACGAAGGATCTAGGATTCCGCCTCTGCCCTCCCGAGGCCGCGACTGTTACCACAGGTCACCCCTGCTCTCCAAGACCCGGATGAGGAAGTCAGCACAGGCTGCCACGTGCTCATCTCGCCCCGCGGCTCACCACAGCGGAGGGCAGGGGCGGGTTTCTCTGAGACCCGGATGAGGAAGTCAGCACAGGCTGCCACGGGCTCATGATGCCCCGCCCAGCTTACCACAGCTGAGGGCAGGAGCAGGTTTCTCTGGGACACCTCACCCTCCATCCGTGTTCTACGGTCCAAGATCCCCTCAGTCCTCTCTCGGGGGCCTCACCTTGACTCCTGTTAGGATTCTCCCCTCTCTCCAACTTACGACCCGCTACTTACGCTAGATTGCCAGTCTCTCCGGGACCGGATGGCAGGAAATGCTGCCTGTGTACATCCCATGCCAGGGCTTCTCGGAGCCTTCTCTGTTCTCACAGGGTCCCCTCAGTCCTCCCTCAGAATCCTCACCTTAGTCCACGAAGGATCTAGGATTCCGCCTCTGCCCTCCCGAGGCCGCGACTGTTACCACAGGTCACCCCTGCTCTCCAAGACCCGGATGAGGAAGTCAGCACAGGCTGCCACGTGCTCATCTCGCCCCGCGGCTCACCACAGCGGAGGGCAGGGGCGGGTTTCTCTGAGACCCGGATGAGGAAGTCAGCACAGGCTGCCACGGGCTCATGGTGCCCCGGGCACCTTACCACAGCTGAGGGCAGCGGTGGGTTTCTCTGGGACACCTCACCCTCCATCCGTGTTCTGGGGCCCAGGATCCCCTCAGTCCTCCCTCAGGGGCCTCACATTGACTCCTGTTAGGATTCTCCTCTCTCTCCAACCGAGGACCCACTACTTACTCTAGATTCCCAGTCCCTCCGGGACCAGATGTCAGGAAATGCTGCCTGTGCACATCCCACGCCAGGGCCTCTCAGAGTCTTCTCTGTTCTCGCAGGGTCCCTTGAGTCCGTCCTCACAGTCTTCACCTTAATTTCAGATGGGACCTGGGATTCTCCCCTCTGCTGACCTTAGGCCCCGCCCCTTTCACCAAGTTCCCAGTTTCTCTGAGACCCAGATGTCAGGAAAGGCTACATGGGGTCATCCTGCCTTAAAGGATCCCAGGGATTGCCTCTGTTCTGGGGTCCAGGGTCTCTCAATCCTTCCTCAGGGTCCTCACTTTTACTCCTGGGAGAACCTGAGATTATCCCCTCCGCCCACCTGCAGCCTTGCCCCTTTCACCGAGTCCTCAGTCTCTCTGAGACTGGGATGTCAAAAATTCAGAACAGGCCTACTGTGCTCATCCAGCTCCAGGTCCTTGCAGGGCTGACAGCAAGGGTAGGAATCTGGGCGGGGGGGGGGGTCCCCTCTGTTTGAGGTTCAGGATCCCCTCAATCCTCCCTCAGGGTCCTCACCTTGACTCCCAGCAGGACCTGGAATTATCTTATCTGTCCCTCTGAGCCACCACCCCTTATACCATCCCCAGTCTGAGACTCGGATGTCAGAAAGTGCTGCGAGTGGTCATCCCACCCCAAGGCCTCACAGGATCAACTCTGTTCTGGGGTCCAGGATTCCCTCAGGGCTCTCCTTCAGGGTCCTTACTTACCTTCACATCTATCAAGTACTGGGACTCCTACCTTTGCTGATTTCAGCAGAGCCTTGACTTCCTGCCCTTTGTGGACCTGAGTCTGCACCATTCAGGATAAGACTCTGAATCTCCAGGTTCCTTGAGGAGGTGGTGGGCAAGGAAGAGTGGTTTCCTACATGCAAACATCCAGCACAATATCTGGCAGGTTAATATCTGCCTTATTCACCTTACCCTGTTAAAACTCATCTGGGTACTATAACTTGTGAGGTGCGCTGACCTCCCTCTCAGATTTGAAACAAAACTAAGATGCCCAGTTGGGAAAATCTGTATACTTAAAACAGACTTTAGGCAGTGATTTCAATCTGGAAAGTAGAAAAGTGAGGAGAGCTATATGGATCGTCAGAAAAGGAAGTGGGATGGAAAGTTTCTTTGGTGGTAGCCAAGAAGTGAGTGGTTTTCAAGGTATATAAAAGAAATATTCAGAAGGGAAGTGAGATGATTCACATGTTCAATGAACCTTAAATACATCCATTTTACCTTGTAGGGATTTTATGTAAGAACATACAAAAATCAGTTCATGCATGGTAAAGGGTGAGAGATAACACTGAACCATTGAAATGGATGGTAAGGCCTGTTCCCTGACATGTGGCCACCAGAATTGAATGTGGGATGGTAAGAAGCAGTGGTCAGTTTGAGAAGGTTCTTTAGAGGTACTAAAGAAAAGCCCTCTTTCTCCAGCCAAAGTATCTTGGCTTTTTCACTTCTTCCTGCAAGCCCCCATGGATATGTCAGGATGGTTCTTTGTCATGTCTGAGATTCTTCCCCAAGGCTACCCTTGATCGAACAAACCTAAAGAGTGTGGCCTTTATTATCCTGGGGAGTGGTGTATATAGGCTGGTCAGGAGGCCTGAAGCAGACCACTAGGAAATTTTGACACAGGGAAAGTGACCAGGAAACCACAATTCCTTAGCATAGGTATGAAATAACAGATCCCAAGCATCAAAAGGAGGAAGAAGATGCTCTGTCAATACAAGTCCAGAAACAGGGTCAAGGTGAGCTGACCACACCCAAGATCCTCCTCCTCTTCCTCACTGACACCTCTCCAAGACCTCTACCCTGTTCTTGCCTGCCAGAGCCATCCTCAGCCCACACACCTTCTCATGAAACCTTAGGTCCCATTCATTCTCCAACAATTACCCCAAACCAATGTCCATCTGTGCTCACACTGTTGTCCCTTCAGGTTCCCAAGACAACTACAGAGGTCAAAAAACACCTTCAGGGAATTTTCAGAAAAAAGCCTCTCAAAAAACTCTTACCTAAGAAAGCTAGAAGACCAGCATTATGGAATAAGTATCACTGGAGAAAAGAGGAACTGAATCAAAATTAGCCAGGGCAGGACAAAGAGAGTGTGGAGAAATCCACCACTTCAAGAGATGACATGGGCAACAAGTAACTTCAGAGCAATGCTAGAGATTTCAGAACGCTTTGCAAAGTCTCTGTGGTCTGACCATTATTGTTGTTGTTGTTGAGTTGCTAAGTCAAGTCCAACTCTTTACAAACCCATGGACTACAGCATTCCAGTCTTCCCTATACTTCACCATCTCCTGGAGCTTGCTCAAACTCATGTCTGTTGTGTTTGTGATGACATCCAACCATCTCATCCTCTGTCATCCTCTTATCTTGCTTTCAATCTTTCCCAGCATCAGGTTCTTTTCCAATGAGTCAGTTCTTTGCATCAGGTGGCCAAAGTATTGGAGCTTCAGCATCAGTCCTTCCAAAGAATATTCAGGGTTGATTTCCTTTAGAATTGACTGGTTTTATCTCCTTGCAGTCTAAGGGACTCTTGAGTCTTCTCCAGCACCACAATTCAAAAGCATCAATTTTTTGACGCTCAGCCATCTTTATGGTCCAGCGCACAAATTCATACCTGACTACTGGAAAAATTATGCCTTCAACTATATGGACCTTTGTCAGCAAAGTGATCTCTCTGTTTCTAATGTGTTGTCTAGGTTTGTCATAGCTTTTCTTTTAAGGAACAAGTGTCTTTCAATTTCATGACTGTAGTCAATGTCCCCAGTGATTTTGGACTCAAGGAAATAAAATCTATCACTGTTTCCACTTTTTCCCCATCTGTTTGACATGAAATGATGGGAACAGATATTGTGATTTTAGCTTTTTGAATATTGAGTTTTAAGCCAGCTTTTCATCCTCATCAAAAAGCTCTTTAGTTCCTCTTCACTTTCTGCCATTAGAGTGGTATCATCTGCATATCTGAGGTTGTTGATATTTCTCCCAACAATCTTGATTCCTGCTTGTGCTTCATCCAGCCCAGCATTTCTCATGATGTACTTTGCATATAAATTAAACAAACAGGGTGATGATATACAGCCTTGTCATATTTCTTTCCCATTTGGAACCAGTCCATTGTTCCATGTCTGGATCTAACTGTTGCTTCTCGTCTCGCATACATGTTTCTCAGGAGACAGGTAAGGAGATCTGGTATTCCCATCTCTTTAAGAATTTTCCACAGTTTGTTATTATCCACACAGTCCAAAACTTTGACATAGTCAATGAAGCAGAAATATATATATATATATATATATTTTTCTGGAATTCCCTTGCTTTCTCTATGATCCAACAAATATTGGCAATTTGATCTCTGGTTCCTCTGCCTTTTCTAAATCCAGCTTGTACATCTGTAAGTTGTCGATTCATGTACTGTTGAAACTTAGCTTGAAGGATTTTGAGCATTACCTACTAGCATGTGAAATGAACACAATTGTGTGGTAGTCTGAACAATCTTTTGCATTGCTCTTTGTTGAGATTGGAATGAAAACTGATGTTTTCCAGTCCTGTGGCCATTGCTAGGCTTTTGAAATTTGTTGGCATATTGAGTGCAGCACTTTCACAGCATCATCTTTTAGGATTTGAAGTAGTTCAGCTGGAATTCCTTCACCTCCACTAGCTTTGCTCATAGTAAGACTTAGTAAGACCCACTTAACTTCACACTCCAGGATGTATGGCTCTAGGTGAGTGACCACACCATTGTGATTATCCAGGTCATTAAGACCTTTTTGGTATTGCTCTTCTGTGTATTCTTACCACCTCTTCTTAATCCTTTCTGCTTCTGTTAGGTCCTTACCATTTATCTCCTTTTTTGTGCCCATATTTGCATTAAATGTCCCCTTGGTATCTCTAATTTTCTTGAAGAGATCTCCAGTCTTTCCCATTCTATTGTTTTCCTCTATTTCTTTACGCTGTTCACTTAAGAAGGCTTTCTTATCTCTCTTTGCTATTTCCTGGAACACTACATTCAGATGCGTATATCTTTTCCTTTTTCCTTTGACTTTTCTTTCTCTTCTTTTCTCAGTTACTTGTAAAGTCTCCTCAGACAACCACTTTGCCTTATTTTATTTCTTTTCTTGGGGATGTTTTGGTCATGACCTCCTATACAATGTTATGAACCTTTGTCCATAGTTCTTCAGGCACTCTGTCTATCAGATCTAATCTCTTGAATTCATTCATCACCTCCACTGTATATTCATAAGAAATTTTATTAAGGTCATACGTGAATGGCCTTTTCTTTGGTGTTAATTCTAGAAGGTCTTGTAAGTCTTCATAGAACTGTTTAGCTTCAGATTCTTTAGAATTAGTGGTTGGGTCATAGGCTTGGATTTCTGTGATATCAAATGATTTGCTTTGGAAATGAACAGAGATCATTCTGTCGTATTTGAGATTGCACCCAAGTACTGCATTTTGGACTGTTTTGTAGACTATGAGGACTATGAGGACTATTCCATTTCTTCTAAGGGATTCTTGCCCACAGTATTAGATATAATGGTCACCTGAATTAAATAAACTCATTCCAGTCCATTTTAGTTCACTGATTCCTAAAATATCAATGTTCACTCCTGCCATCTCCTGTTAGACCACTTCCAATTTACCTTGATTCATGGACCTAACATTCCAAGTTCCTATGCAATATTGTTCTTTACAGCATCAGACTTTACTTTTATCACCACTCACATCCACAGCTGGGTGTTATTTTTGTTTTGGCTCCATCTTTTCATTCTTTCTGGAGTTATTTCTCCAGTCTTCTCCAGTAGCATATTGGGCACCACTGACCTGGGGAGTTCATCTTTCAGTGTCCTATCTTTTTGCCTTTTCATACTGTTCATGGT
Source organism: Capricornis sumatraensis (assembly GCF_032405125.1). Taxonomy (NCBI): domain Eukaryota; kingdom Metazoa; phylum Chordata; class Mammalia; order Artiodactyla; family Bovidae; genus Capricornis; species Capricornis sumatraensis. The sequence continues at coordinate 58,918,253 of NC_091092.1, read as the reverse complement.
GTTCTCAAGGCAAGAATACTGAAGTTGTTTGCCATTCCCTTCTCCAGTGGAGCACATTTTGTCAAAACTCTCCACTACAACTTGTCCACTTGTGTGGCCCTACATGGCATGGGTCATAGTTTCATTGAGTTAGACAAGGCTGTGGTCCATGTGATTAGACTGGTCAGTTTTCTGTGGTTGTGGTTTTCATTCTGTCTCCTTTCTGATGGATAAGGATAAGAGGCTTATGGAAGCTTCCTGATGGGAGAGACTGTGGGGGAACCAGGGTCTTGTTCTGATGGGCAGGGACATGCTCAGTAAATCTTCAATTCAATTTTTTGTTGATGGGTGGGGCTGTATTTCCTCCCTGTTGTTTGACCTGAGGCAAAACTATGGTAGGAGTAATGACTGTAATTACTTCAAAGGGACTTGTGTGTACACTGCTGTATTCAGTGCCTGTGACCCAGTAGCAGGCCACTGTTGACCCATATCTCCACCAGAGACTCCTGGACACTCACAGGCAAGTCTGGCTCAGTCTCTTGTGGGGTCACTGCTCCTTTCTCCTAGCTCCTGGTTTATATAAAGTTTTGTTTGTACCCTCCAAGAGTCTGTTTCCCCAGCTCCGTGGAAGTTCTGTAATCAAATCATACTGGCTTCCAAAGTCAAATTCCCTGGGGGTTCTCAGTCCCTTTACCAGATCCCTAGGTCAGGAAAAGTGTTGTGGGTCCTAGAGCTTTCTTAATAGTGTAAGAGTTTCTTTGTTATAATTGTTCTGCAGTTTGTGGGTCATCTGCTTGGTGGCTCTATGGTGGGGCTAACAGCAACCTCCTCCAAGAATGCTTATATCATATTCTGTGTGACCCAGGTCTACTGCCACCAGAGCCCTTGTCCCCGCAACAGGCCACTGCTGATATGTGCCTCCACAGGAGACACTCAAACACTCAAAGGCAGGTCTGGCTCAGTCTCTGTTGGGGTTTCTGGGTCCTGGTGCACACAAGGTTTTGTTTGAGCCCTCCAAGTATCTCTGGTGGGTATGGGGTTTGATTCTAAATGTGATATTGCCCTTCCTACTATCTTGTTGGGGCATCTCCTTTGCCTTGAACATAGGGTATCCTTTTTTTTTTTTCCCCTGTGGGATCCAAAATTCTCCTGTTGATGATTGTTCAGCAGCGAGTTGCAATTTTGGAGAAGATTTTTACTCTGCCATCTTGTGTGAGGCTCACCTGGAGTAACAGGCAAGTTTGGCCTTGGAGTACAAAATGAAGGAGGGCAAAGGCTAACAGAGTTTTGCCAAGGGAATGCATTGGTCATAGCAAACACCATCTTCCAACAACACAAAGGATAACTCTACACATGGACATTACCGAAAGGTCAATACCGAAATCAGATTGATTATTTTCTTTGCAGCCGAAGATGGAGAGGCTCTATACAGTCAGTATAAATAAGACTGGGAGCTGACTGTGGATCAAATCATGAACTCCTTTTTGCAAAATTCAGACTTTGACTGAAGAAAGTATGGAAAACCAGCTGGTCTATTTCAAATCCTAAAAGATGATGCTGTGAAAGTGCTGCACTCAATATGTCAGCAAATTTGGAAAGCTTAGCAGTTGGCACAGGACTAGAAAATGTCAGTTTTCATTCCAATCCTGAAGAAAGGCAATGCCAAAGAATGCTCAAACTACCACACAATTGCACTCATCTGACACACTAGCAAAGTAATGCTCAAAATTTTCCAAGCAAGGCTTCAACAGTACATAAACTGAGAACTTCCAGATTTTCAAGCTGGATTTGGAAAAGGCAGAGATCAAATTGCCAAAATCCTCTGGATCATAGAAAAAGCAAGAGAATTCCAGAAAAAAACATGTACTTTTGCATTACTGACTATGCCTAAGACTTTGACTGTGTGTATCACAACAAACTGTGGAGTATTCTTAAAGAAATGGAAATACCAGACCACCTTATCTGCCTCCTGAGAAATCTATATGCAGGTCAAGAGGCAATAGTTAGAACCAGACATGGAAAAACAGACTGGTTCCAAATTGGAAAAGGAGTACATCAAGGCTGTATAGTGTCACCTTGCTTATTTAATGTATATGCAGAATTCATCTTGTGAAATGCCAACCTGGATGAAGCACAAGCTGGAATCAAGATTTCTGGGAGAAATATCAACAACCTCTGATATGCAGATGACACTACAAAGAGCCTCTTGATAAAAGTAAAAGAGGAGAGTGAAAAAGCTAGTTTAAAACTCAACATTTAGAAAACTAAGATCATGGCGTGCTGTCCCATCAGTTCATGGCAAATAGATGGGGAAACAATGGAAACCATGACAGACTTTATTTTCTTGGGCTCCAAAACCATTGCAGGTGTTCACTGCAGCCATGAAATTAAAAGAAGCTGCTCCTTGGGAAAAAAAGCTATGACCAACCTAGACAGCATATTAAAAAGCAGAGACAACATTTTGCTGACAACGGTCCATCTAGTCAAAGCTATGGTCTTTCTAGTAGTCATGTATGGATGTGAGAGTTGGACCGTAAGGAAAGCTGAGCACCAAAGAATTGATGCTTTTGAACTGTGGTGTTGAAGAAGACTCTTGAGAATCCCTTAGACTGCAAGAAGATTAAACCAGTCTATCCTAAAGGAAATCAGTCCTGAATATTCATTGAAAGGAGTGATGCTGAAGCTGAAGCTCCAATACTTTGGCTAACTGATGCAAAGAACTGACTCACTGGAAAACACCCTTATGCTGGGAAAGATTGAAGGTAAGAGGAAAAGGGGATGACAGAGGATGAGTTGGTTGGATGGTAACCAACTTGATGGACATGAGTTTGAGTAAGCTTTGGGAGTTAGTGATGGGCAGGGAAGCCTGGCATGCTGCAGTCCATGGGATTGCAGAGTAGGACATGACTGAGCAACTGAACTAAACTGAACTGCACGGCCTAGTGGTTTTCCCTGCTTTCTTCAACTTTATCCTAAATTTTGCAATAAGATGCTCATGGTCTGAGCCACAGTTAGCTAGGTCTTGTTTTTTCTGATTGTATAGAAGTTATTAATCTTTGGCTGCTAAGAGTATAATCAATCTGATTGCAGTATTGACCATCTGGTGATGTCCATGTGTAGAGTTGTCTCTTGTGTTGTTGAAAGAAGATGTTTGCTAAGACCAGTGTATTCTCTTGAGCAAATTCTGTTAACATTTTCCCTGTTCCATTTTGTACTCCAAGGCCAAACTTGCCTGTTATCTCTTCCTACTTTTGCATTCCAATGCCCTATGATGAAGATGACATCTTTTTTTTGGTGTTAGTTCTAGAAGGTCTTGTAGGTCTTCATGGAAACAGTCAACTTCAGCTTCTTTGGTATCAGAGGTTGGGGCATAGACTCGGTTGATTTGCTTCAGAAATGAACTGATATCATTCTGTCATTTTTAAGATTGCACCCAAGTACTTCATTTCAGGCTCTTTTGTTGACTCTGAGGGCTACTCCATTTCTTCTAAGGGATTCTTGCCTATAGTAGTAGATATAATGGTCATCTGGGTTAAATTCACCCACTCCAGTCCATTTTAGTTCACTGATTACTAAAATGTTGATGTTCACTCTTGCCATCTCCTGCTTTCCCACATCCAATTTACCTTGATTCATGGGCCTAACATTCCAGGTTCCCATGAAATATTCTTTGTAGCATCATTTCCCATGAAATGTTCTTTGTAGCATCAGACCCCTGAGAACAAGTTAACTCTTACACCTACAGTGTATACCAATACTGATGATTAAAATTAAATCTATAAGTTATGAAAAGATGTGTGCATCTTCATGAGTTCTCTGAATGTGGGGAGTAGGCATGTGGCAGAAGTATGAGGATGAAAGAAGGTGGAGTTCTGCAGGGTTGTGGGTCACAGAAAAAGGCCCACAGTTAGGCAGATATGAAGGATAAGACTGGGTGGGTATGAGCACTGAAAGCAAGCAACAACAAAGAAAGATAATAATTTACCACATAGACAAGGAGGAAAAGGGCTTGGTGTTTCTGCCAGTGTGTATTTTGAGGGTGCAGAGCATGATGTTAAAGTATAAATTATAAGAACCGCCTGGTGGCTCAGCAGTAAAGAACCCACCTGCCAAAATAGGAAACATGGGATTGATCCCTGGGTGGGGAAGATGCCCTGGAGAAGGGAATGGCTACCCACTTCAATATTCTTGCCTGGGAAATCCCATGGACAGAGGAGCCTGGCGGTCTATAGTCCATGGGGTGGCAGAGTCAGACATGACTTAACGACTGAATAATGACAATACAGAGTGATGTGTGTGGGTGACAGCATTCCCCCTCCCATATCAAAAGGGCAAATACATCACCTCTAAGCCATTTACCTCATACTTGTGTTTATTCTGTCACACCATAAACTGTAAGCAACTGTAGGACTTCAGAATGACCAAAAATCTCACAATATTAAAAGTCAATGACGGCACTCCCCCACCACTAAAATAATGGTATTTGGACACCCAAACCCAACACCAGTTAGGCTACTTTCTTGTTAAGAAACTTGTGGTGGCATAGTGGCTCCCAAAGGCTAAGCAATGGCAGTTATTCAATCCTGGTGCAGGCATTGAGTTGCGGAGAAAATTGAATTTTGAGCTAATCATGAACTCACATGCAGTTGTAAAAAATAAAGAGATCCCATGTACCGTTTAGCCAACTTTAATGATTATATATTGTATAACTGTACTACTGCTGCTGCTGCTGCTAAGTCGCTTCAGTTGTGTCCGACTCTGTGCGACCCCATAGATGGCAGCCCACAAGGCTCCCCCATCCCTGGGATTCTCGAGGCAAGAATGCTGGAGTGGGTTGCCATTTCCTTCTCCAGTGCATAAAAGTGAAAAGTGAAAGTGAAGTCGCTCAGTCGTGTCCGACTCCTAGCGACCCCATGGACTGCAGCCTACCGGGCTCCTCTACCCATGGGATTTTCCAGGCAAGAGTACTGGAGTGGGTTGCCATTGCCTTCTCTGAACTGTACTACTATAATATCATAACTGGGATATTGCCATGAACACATTCGAGATGCAGAGCATCTCCATAATTTCAGGAGTTGCTCATGTGGCCCATTAATGGACACATCCACTTCCCTCCTACTTCTGTTCCCACCTTAACCCCTGGTAACTATTCATGTGTTCTCTATTTCTACGTTGTTGTGCTTTGCTTTCTTGATTTTCTTTACTGTTTTCTTATTTAAGATCTATTGATTTCTCCTTTAATTTGTCTTATTTCCTCTTTTCAAGTAGCTTTAAGTTTAATTTGTTCTTCTTTCTTTAATTTTCTAGGGTAGAAATTTAGGTTATTAATTTTAAATTTGTTTTCTAATATAAGCATTTATGCAATGAATTTCCCTCAAGAATCACTTTAGCTGAATCTTACAAATCTTGAATGTGTATTTAAATTTTCATTCAGTGTAATGCATCTTAAAATTTCTCTTGAGATTCCCACTTTGGGTCATGGATTATCTGAAGTATACTTTTTAAAATTTTCCATATTTAGATGTCTTCTGAATATCTTTTGATTTGAGTTTAGTTAAATCATTGTCTGAGAACTTTCTCCTGGCTTTCTTCCTATCAGTGACCAATCCTTCTCTTTTCTCCATCCAACCATTAAGTGTAGTTGCTCTTCAAGATTGTGTTCCAGGAAGGTGTAGAGAAAAGGGACAATGTTGGTGATATACTACACTGCTGGTGATGATGTAAACTGGTGCTCCACTATGCAGAACAGTAGGGAGGTTCCTTAAGAAACTGAAAATAGAGCTTCCATGTCTGCATGCCACTTCAGTTGTGTCTGACTCTTTGCAACCCTATGGACTGTAGCCTGCCAGGCTCCTCTGATCATGAGACTCTCCAGGCAAGAATACTGGATTGGGTTGCCATACACTCCTCCTGGGTATCTTCCAGACCCAGGGATCGAATCTGCATCTCCTGGGGCTCCTGCACTACAGGCAGTCTTTAGAGCTACCATATGATCCAGCAATCCCACTCCTGGGCATATATCCAGAGACAAACATGGTCCAAAATGATCCATACACTCTAATGTTCATTGCAGCATTGTTTACAATAGCCAAGACATGGAACCAACCTAAATGTCCATCAACAGATGAATGGATAGAAAAGATATGGTATATACATATCATGGAATATTACTCAGTGATTAAAAGGAATGAAATAATATTATTTGCAGCAACATGGATGGCCCTGGAGATTAATGTAGTAAGTGAAACAAGTCAGACAGAGAAAGACGAATATCATATGATATTGATTATATGTTGAATCTAAAACAATGGTACAAATGAAATTCTTTACAAAACAGAAGGAGACTCATGGACTTAGAGAAAATACTTATGGTTAACAGAGGGAAGGGTGGTGGGGAAGGAAAGATTGGGAGTTTGGGATTGACATGTACACAATGCTATATATAAAATAGATAACCAATAGGGACCTGTTTTATAGCACAGAGAACTCTGCTCAATACCCTGTAATAAACTAAAATGGAAAAGAACTTGAAAAAGAATAAATACCTCTCTATATATAACTGAATCACTTTGCTGTACACCTGAAACTAACACAATTGCTAATCAACTCTACTCCAATATAAATAATATAAAATAAAAAAAATTTAATGGCAAAAAAGATACTAGAATTGGGAGTAAGAGTAATTCTAACTTGGCTAGAAAATACACATATTAATCCCCCCTACTGACGTTATTTAAAGTTGTAATTAACTGCCCTATAAACAAATTCTGAATAAAATCTTTTTAAAGAAACTTTATAAAAACTATTACCCATTCTATATAATTTTAATTTAATTATCAGTATATATAAATTAGGTTTGATAGAAGTGAAACAAAAATTAAATTCACTATCATACAAGATACTTCCTTTACAAATTCTAACAAAGTAGTTGTAAAAAGGCCTCCGGAACTCTACACTACTAATTTGCGAAAGAAATCCTTTTTCATTTTAGCTAATACCACTCTCATAAGAAAATGTACAAATGTTCAAAATTAAACAATAGAATAATTTCAAACCTGAGCCTGCAAAAATACAGCCTTACAAAGTCTGCAGGAGAATAATTAAACTTTTCTTTCTACTTTTCAGTTTTGTTTTGTTTGTTGTTTTCATAGTATGTTTATAGATACTGTATGCAAAAAATAATTTAACCACAACTTACTGGAACTAAAGATTAATAAACATTATCATAAGTTTAAGAAAAAGACTGTGCTCCAGGTCTTCCTAACCTCTTATCTCTGTCACTATACACTCCCTGTCTAATATCCATTCCTGATCTCCCTTCAACCTATCCTCTGAACTTCAGAGGTAAGTATATTATTGTCTCCCAGGACCCTCCACCTAGAGTCCCAACAGGCAACTACATTTTAGCAAGTCCCCAGACATTTTCATCACCTATGGAAAGAACATCATGATTAATCCAGCAGTTATCAGACTGGAAATCAGTGCTCAACACTCTTGCTGATTATACTCCTAAATGACTCTTTCTGATTCCATTATCTCTTCTTTATGCTCACTGCCACAGTTTGGTATTGGCCCTTAATTTTGGCATAGGCTAGCCCATTTGGCCTCAGATCCACCCCTCATCCTTCTGCTCCACTCTGTTTTTCAAAATGAATTTTCTTGACTATTGTGCCTCATGGAGGGAGACTGGTGGCTGACAGGAAGTGAGAAGGAGGATGAGAGAGGGTGTTCCTGAGCTGCATCTATTTCCTCTGTGTCTCCATCTCCCACCATCAAACCCTCTGTGATTCCAGTTTCCACCAGTCAACCCTGCCTCAGGCCTCTGCAGACCCTGGATCCATTCTCTATCCCTGTAGCCTAGGAGTGGTAGCAGCTTGCTGCTGTTGCTTATTTCTGGGTTGCTTCATTTTATACAGCTTTCTTTCTCAATCATTCCAGTTCCTATATAACCAGTTATCTGCATTGCCTTTCTCCTCTCATAAAAAATTACTGTGATTTCTGTTTTCCTGGTTGGACCCTGACTGATACAGCCTTTACTACTTTTAACCTAGCTTCTAACCTCGGATATGCAGATGACACCACCCTTATGGCAGAAAATGAAAAGGAATTGAAGAGCCTCTTGAAGAAAGTAAAATAGGAGAGTGAAAAAGCTGGCTTAAAACTCATCATTCAGAAAACTAATATCATGGCATCTGGTTCTATCACTTCATGGCAAATAGATGGGGGAAACCATGACAGACTTTATTTTCTTTGGCTCCAAAATCATTGCAGATGGTCACTGCAGCCATGAAATTAAAAGACGCTTGTGCCTTGGAAGAAAAGCTATGACCAACCTAGACAGCATATTTAAGAGCAGAGACATTACTTTGCCAATAAAGATCCATTTAGTCAAAGCTATTGTTTTTCCAGTAGTCACATATGGATGTGAGAGTTGAACCATAAAGAAAGCTGAGTGCAGACGAATTGAAGCTTTTGAACTGTGGTGTTGGAGAATACCCTTGAGAGTCCCTTGGACTGCAAGGCGATCTACCCAGTCCATCTTAAAGGAAATCAGTCCTGAATATTCATTGGAAGGACTGATGTTGAAGCTGAAACCAATACTTTGGCCACCTGGTGCAAAGAACTGATTCATTGGAAAAGACCCTGATGCTGGGAAAGATTGAAGGCAGGAGGAGAAGGGGATGACAGAAGATGAGATGGTTGGATGGCATCACTGACTTGATGGACATGAGTTTGAATGAGCTCCAGGAGCTGGTGATGGACAGGGAAGCCTGGTATGCTGCAGTCCATGGGGTATCCAAGAGTTGGACACGACTGAGTGACTGAACTGAACTGACTGAACCTAACTTACTGTAACCGATTTTCAGTAAATTGTCCTGATTCTAGTTTTCTTCCTCTCTAATTTATTCTGAATATTGAAGCCAAAATAATGTGTCTTAAACAGACTTTGCCTAAAAGCTTCAGTAGTTCCCCACTGCCTACAGTACAGAGTCCTATTTTAGATTGCAGTTTGACAGTAGGATAGATGGAAGAGAGGACTGCTGCCATTGTTGGGTTACAAGATGGAGATCAGGGCAGCAAGTTAAAGTGCAAAGTGAAAGTGAAAGTTGCTCAGTGATGTACAACTCTTTGCAGCCCCATAGACTGTAGCCTGCCAGTCTCCTCTGTGCATGGAATTCTCCAGGCAAGAATACTGGAGTGGGTTGATATGCCCTTCTCCAGGGGATCTTCCTGACCTAGGGATCAAACCCAGGTCTCCCGCATTGCAGGCAGGTTCTTTACTGTTTGGGCTAGGTGGTGTAGCAGTGAAGAATTTGCCTGCCAACTCAGAAGACACTGGTTCAATCCTGGGTCAGGAAGGTCCTCTGGAGTAGGAAATGGTAACCTGCTCCAGTATTCTTGCCTGAAGAATTCCATGGACAGAAAAGTCTGGTGGGCTATAAAGATGGAATTAAGAGAATTTCCAAAAGCCCTTGGAATACAGTAAGATTTTTGAAAGATTAATGTATCAAGGCTAAGTGAAGTGAAGTGGAGTAAAACTTGCTCAGTCGTGTCTGACTCTTTGTGACCCCATGGACTATAGAGTCCGTGGAATTCCTTAGGCCAGAATACTGTAGTGGGTAGCCTTTCCCTTCTCCAAGGGATCTTCCCAACCCAGAGATCAAATCCAGGTCCCTCACTTGGCAGGTGGATTCTTTACCAGCTGAGCTACAAGGGAATCCCAGGGTGGGGGCAAGGCAGGAGTTAAATGCTTCAGTTTGTATCTTGCCTCTTCTCCTCGTTTTCTCACAAGGGAAAGGGAAAGTGTATCAAGGCTAAGGGAAAAATATAAATTAATAAAAAATGATGGATCCAAGAGTGAGTTTGTACATACAATGCATGTCATGGGATCCTGAACTTTCAATTAAGCTTAAGACATTTTTAGCAGCCAGAACTAAGAGGAAAAAATCCTCCATTATGTGATCATCAGGACTCAAAACCCAGGTTTTTTTCCTATAAGTTTGGCTTATAAAGCCTGCTTATTTCCAATGATATGAGAAAGGAATTGCTGGTGATATCCATTGCCCAAGTTCTCATAACATCTGGCCAGAAAATGTGAAATCAATAACATGGCCAACAAATCTGTGATTCAGAGATGTGTTTGTCTACATTTAACTTACCTGCAGATTCCAAAGTGCCATCAATGCTACCATGAGTATTCTAGGATTAGTAATCCATAATTAATGTGTAGGTTTTTGTAATAGTCAGGGGAGAAACAACGAGGACCCAGACTAAGATAGTATCAGGGGGATGAGAAGTGAGGAACCAACTTGAGAAATGTTCAGTTCAGTTCAGTTCAGTTCAGTCGCTCAGTTGTGTCCGACTCTTTGCGACCCCATGAACCACAGCATGCCAGGCCTCCATGTCCATCACCAACTCCCGGAGTCCACCCAAACCCATGTCCATTGAGTCAGTGATGCCATCCAACCATCTCATTCTCTGTCATCCTCTTTTCCTCCTGCCCTCAATCTTTCCCAGCATCAGGGTCTTTTCAAATGAGTCAGCTCTTCCCATCAGGTGGCCAAGGTATTGGAGTTTCAGCTTCAATCTCAGTCCTTCCAATGAACACCCAGGACTAATATCCATTAGGATGGACTGGTTGGGTCTCCTTGCAGTCCAAGGGACTCTCAAGAGTCTTCTCCAACACCACAGTTCAAAAGCATCAATTCTTCGGTGCTCAGCTTTTATAATGGTCCAACTCTCACATCCATATATGACCAATGGAAAAATCATAGCCTTGACTAGATGGACCTTTGTTGCCAAAGTAATGTCTCTGCTTTTTAATATGCTATCTAGTTTGGTCATAACTTTCCTTCCAAGAAGTAAGTGTCTTTTAATTTCATGGCTGCAATCACTATCTGCCATGATTTTGGAGCTCAGAAAAATAAAGTCAGCCACTGTTTCCCCAACTATTTGCCATGAGGTGATGGGTCTGGATGCCATGATCTTCGTTTTCTGAATGTTGAGCTTTAAGCCAACTTTTTCACTCTCCTCTTTCACTTTCATCAAGAGGCTCTTTAGTTCTTCTTTACTTTCTGCCATATGGGTGGTATCATCTGCATATCTGAGGTTATTGATATTTCTCCCAGCAATCTTGATTCAAGCTTGTGCTTCTTCCAGCCCAGTGTTTCTCATGATGTACTTTGCATATAAGTTAAATAAGCAGGGTGACAATATACAGCCTTGATGTACTCTTTTTCTTATTTGGAACCAGTCTGTTGTTCCATGTCCAGTTCTAAATGTTGCTTCTTGACCTGTATACAGGTTTCTCAAGAGGCAGGTCAGGTAGTCGGGTATTCCCATCTCTTTCAGAATTTTCCACAGTTTATTGTGATCCACACAGTCAAAGGGGTTGGCATAGTCAATAAAGCAGAAATAGATGTTTTTCTGGAACTCTCTTGCTTGTTCAACGATTCAGCAAATGTTAGCAATTTGATCTCTGGTTCCTCTGCCTTTTCTAAAACCAGCTTGAACATCTGGAAGTTCAAGGTTCACATATTGCTGAAGCCTGGCTTGGAGAATTTTGAGTATTACTTTACTAGCATGTGAGATGAGTGCAATTGTGTGGTAGTTTGAGCATTCTTTGGCATTGCCTTTCTTTGGGATTGGCATGAAAACTGACCTTTTCCAGTCCTGTGGCCACTGTTGAGTTTTCCAAATTTGCTGACATATTGAGTGCAGCACTTTCACAGCATCATCTTTCAGGATTTGAAATAGCTCAATTGGAATTCCTTCACCTCCACTAGCTTTGTTCGTAGTGATTCTTCCTAAGGCTGACTTGACTTCACATTCCAGGATGTCTGGCTCTAGGTGAGTGGAGCAGCGGCTGCGATGGCACAGGGGCGGCCAAGAGGACCTACTCCACATCCAAAGTAAGGAGCAGAGGCTGTGCTTTGCTGGAGCGGCCATGAAGAGATACTCCACGTCCAAGGTAAGAGAAACCCAAGTAAGCTGGTAGGCGCTGAGAGAGGGCATCAGAGGGCAGACAGACTGAAACCACAGTCAGAGACAACTAGCCAATCTGATCACATGGACCACAGCCTTGTCTATCTCAAAGAAACTAAGCCATGCCGTGTGGGGCTATCCAAGATAGATGGGTCATGGTGGAGAGGTCTGACAGAATGTGGTTCACTGGAGAAGGGAATGGCAAGCCACTTCAGTATTCTTGCCTTGAGAATCCCATGAACAGTATGAACAGTATGAGAAGTGTTAATCAAAGGGAAATGGGCATGTTGTAGTGACCAGTTAGATACCTCCTAAATTCGTGGCATTGGTGACTCCGAGTTTATGGAGTCCAGTCAGAGATGTCAGGCAGGAAGTTTGTTACATGAATTGGGAGTTCAGAGAGCTATGAGTGGCAGATAAAAGTCAGAGAGAGAAAGAATGCATGTGGGTGTGTGTGTATGTATTTGGGGGTGGGTCTTGCTCTTAAAGGTGGTACTCAGTACCATAGTAGTGGAGAAGAATGTCCAAGGGAAAAGACATGGACTTGAGGAAGAAACCCTGGGGTGTCAAACATTTGATGGATGATTAAGTAAGTGGAGACCCCCAAAGAGAATGAGAAGAGTAGTAATGTGTCTAAGGAGTACAGTGTTTTAAGGGGGGAGCAGTCAACATGCTCAATGGTATCAAGAGGTCAAGTGAAAAGAGGATTGAAACTTGACAAAGGGATTTAGACACCTGAAGTTACTTATGACCTTGACAAGAGCAGTTTATGTGGAGTGGTGGGCAGAGGCCATAGGAGAGTAGATTGTAAGTGGGAAGTGGGTAAGTGGTAGAGACTATTAGAGGACAAATATCACTTTCCAGGAACTTGGCAGTGGAGGGGATGGGGGAAAGAGATCATGGTGGCTGGAAGATAAAGAGTCAAGAGCGGATTTTTAAATTTAGATTACAGAAACTTAAATGTGTTTTCAAGTTTGGAGAAAGAAAAGACATTAGAGAAAAGGATCATGAAGGAGCAGAAAAGAGAGGGAAAGTTTGAAGAGGAGACAGAAGAGGAAGGACTGAGGACTTAGAAGTGTGAACACGGGAGAAGAGCTTACCTTCGAACAGAAGGAGGCATCTCTAAGGCTATAGTCAAGGGGTCAGGGAAGCAAAGGCAAGGAGGAAGAGCTAGGAAGCTGAGAGATATAATTTCTCACTTCTATCAGGGGAGTAAGAGCAAGGCTGGTTTTTATAGGCAAGAAGGATGAAAACTCATTAGGAAGCTTGAAGACAAAAAGAAAAGGTTTAGAATAGTGACTAGTAAATGTAAATATTCAAAGAGTTTCTCTGGCCAGTTTCAAAGCAGGCATACTAGGCCTTTTTGAAACTGCCTCTCATTTACAATGTAATGGTTGAACTTTAGCTGCTGGATGAAAAATGGTGGCAAATCTCATTATAGCCATGAAAAAAGATTGTCTGGCAGCACTGATTGCTCAACTGAGTAAAGACCCAGATACAATGAGGCTAATATGGTTTCCTGTTCTTCTTCCACCTGGACTCAGAGCTGCATCTAAAAACAAAGAAGGTGGACTGTGGATGATCAGTTCATCCAGCGTTGGGATTCTGTTGGGTGGGTGCAAGGAAAAGAGACAAATGTGAAGGAGCCAATACAGGGGACAGAGCAGTCCCACTGATCCGCCACATATGGTGGCTTGACTTCGGAGGCAAGGAAGAGAGGCTTGGAAGAGGGTGCTGGAGAGACAGTAAAGGGTGCACCAAGGGCTGGATGCCTGGCTGAGGTGAAGAAGAAGCTACATCAGTAGTAAAAGTAAGAAAGAATTCAAAGGACTGGGGCACGTGATCAGGGGATGTGATCTGAGGGCTGTTATTGGAAGGGATTCAGTATCTGAGCTTTCCATATCTCTGCCCATTCGTATTTACTGACAACTCCCTCGAGTCATGCCTTAGGTAAAAATGGAAGCATGGAGTATATGAGTGGAGTTGAAAGCTTCAACTCTTTTTGAGATGGGAAGGAGTGATAAACTTGGGAGCCAGGAGAATCATGGAAAAGAACATTTTCAAATGAAAAGGGCATCAGAAGTGACTAACTGGAAAGAAAACTTTTGTCTCCTGGACCAGCTGAGAGTTGTATGTGTTTTGGAGCACAGTGACCTTTCCATTTCCTTACAAAGAGATGAGACCACCATGGGGCTTTTCTTATGTGCAATGGCATTAATTGGTCTAAAATTGGCTGTTATCTAATACAAAAATAGTAGCAACAAAGGAAATTGGCCAAATTAACAGAAACCTGAGGCTTCAGTGGAAATGAATTTTACTTTTAATGACCTGGAGCAAAGCTAGATCATAGAAATCACCAGAGGTTCAAATGGAAGGTGTTGAAACCAGCTAGTTTGGGGATGTAGTAATCTGCCCTGAATCACTGGCTGTGTGTGTGTGCTTAGTTGCTCAGTCGTGTCCAACTCTTTGCGACCCCATGGACTGTAGCCCACCAGGTTCCTCTGTCCATGGGGATTTTCTAGGCAAGAATACTGGAGTGGATTGCCATGCACTCCTCCAGGGGAATCTTCCCAACCCTGTGGGAAGATCCCTTCCCAGTGTGGGATCTGCCCACACTGCAGGCAGATTCTTTACCATCTGAGCCACAAAGCATCACTGGCTGGTCAGCTTCATCTAGCCAAGGACCAGCTCTGAGGCTGCCTGGCTGATTATACTGGCTACGGAACCTTACAGCCATGACACTATCTGCTTAGTTCTACTAGGACCAGCATGATCTGGAGGAATCCGAGGACTATTGGGAACTACAGTCAGCCAGCTGCTCTCCTAGTCTTCTCTGAACAGTCCCAGCATCCCATTTCTTTGTGAGCATTTGAATCTGTTCTGACCTTTAGCTTGTTTCCTGTGACAGACATAATATCATTAATGTACTGGTCCCTCCATCATCCTTCTATCAGCTCTAAGAATGATTCTCAAACTTTAGTCATCAAAAGAAAGCCCTGGGTATCTCGTTAAATGCTGATTCTGATTCAGCAGATCTGAGGTGAGGCCTGAGACACTCCCTGGCATCATGATGCTTCTAGACTGGGAGCCACACTTTGAGTAGTGAGGCTTTCAGCAGGGCTTTCTCTAAGAGACCATATCTCCCTCACCCCCTCTCCCCTTTTCAGTGAGAATTTACTGAAAGTCTCCCAAGGACAAATCACTGGACTATGCAGTGGAAGGCAAGAAGAAGATAAAGAGGATACATAATGGAACAAGACATGGTGCTTGCCTACAAGGGAACAGACAATGATACCACATGTAGGTATAATAGAAAGATGGACAGAGGGTTGGGGGAATACAGAGAAGAAACTAAATATGCCAGGGTTTTCAGGAAGGATTGGTTCACAGAGGAGGTGACATTAAGATGGAGCTTGAAACCTGAGTTGGAGGGTATTAGGTGAAGAGATGGAGAGGCATTTCCAGGAAAGAGAAAACTTTGTGCAAAGGACTAGAAATGGACAGCATGTTTGGACAATGGTGAGAAATCAGGTGTCAGTAGAGTCCTGCGGGGAGCAGGCAGGTTGTGAGTAAAATATAAAGTCACAAAAGCTTTTCTACCTTGCTAAGAAAATGCTCAGCAGACCTCTGACCAGGAAGCATGTTTCCACTTACCACTTAGACAAAAGCTCACACAGGTATGGTGGACAGACAATACCTCAGAACAACAGTAACTTCCTATAGATTCCAACTTCCAAAAATGCTCATTCCCCCGGGGCTGGACAACCCCGGTAGAAAAGGGATGATGACAGTCAGAAAGGAAGAAACTGAAAAATGGCAAAGCATTTCAAGAGCTACCTTTTGTACCAAATCAATGGGCTAATTTCAAACTAATTTCATTTGTGCATTAAAGCCAGTCACTATGAAAATCCATCAACTTTATGTAACTGAAATAAATTGACTGATTTTCTTTAAAGACTGTACATTATCATGCCTTTAACCAATTTATATGACTAGCTTCCATTTCCCATCATGTCCTCCCCCTCCCCCAGCACAGTCAGTTTTCCTCTCTATAATGAATAGGCTCAGGTCTGCTAGGATTCTCTGATTTACTAGGGTATGAACAGCAGGGAAAATGAAGGAAGGAAGGAGGGAAGTGAGGGAGTGGCAGAGGGAAGGAAGGAAAGTGGGAAAGAGGGAGAGATGGAAGGAGAAAGAAAGAACAGAAGGAAGAGGAAAGGAGATAACAAAGAAACCAAAAGAAAAAAACATTTCAAAAGGCAAGGCACTCAGGTATCTATCACTATGTGCAAAACTAGAACTGTGTAGAACATTCTTACACTTATTTTACAGGGTATACAATAGCTAACCATTATTTTTAATTGCAAATAGAAGGGCGGCGTAATCTTCTCCTTGCTTAGGGCCTTTTAAGCTCATAATCAGGCCCTGTTCTGGCAAATTCCACCACCTGGAGTGTGAATGTATGAGGTGCAGGTGTGATGATGAGCTGGCTCAAATGGCCCCAGCCCTCAGTTGTATTTATCCATTGGCATTCAGTTTTGCCCCACAATAAACCTACCCACCAGGATGAAATATTCTGCCTTTACTTACAAGCGAATTTTATTGGATTTAGTTGCATTTGGGCACACTCCTTTATTTTTCTCCTGGCTGCATGGGGCTAAATAATTGACTTGATTAAGTCTTGCACTGTTGACCAATTTCTTTGAGCATAATAAAGCCATCCCACATCCACAGAAGAAGTGAGCAGGTATGTAATGAGCTTCCAATCCGTTAGCCTAAAGGGCTGTGAGGATGCCGAGTAGCACCCCTCGGATTCATTATTGGGCCCAGGTGATTCACGCATGGTTGCCTGTAGAATCTGGAATGCCTGTGCTTCTTGGAGAATAGCAAGGCTGACAGGAGAATGGGCAAAGAAGGAAATTTGGTGGAGCCTGACTAAAAAGTTTCCTGTCCAGCCTCACTAAAATGTCTTCTTTCATTAAGAGAGGTATCCGTTTCCAAATACTAACATGCCTGTGTGTAGATGAGCTTTGTATTGTATTGTGAAAGCCCTCTATACTCTTGATGTTCTTGGCATATTGTTATGTCTGTTGTAAACCCTTATGATGGCTAAGATGTATTTCATGTAAAACTGAGAGTATGGTGTCAGTGGAGAAAAGAAAGCAAACTGTCAACCAGTTGAAACCAAACTGTCAAACAATTAATTTATCTTTTACAACAAAATTGCCTTACAGCCAATTAGTTATGCAGCAGAATGTTTGCAGCAAAGATGTCTACAGTAAAGATGCTTATGGAAAAAATACTGGACACGTGGAAAGGTATGTGTATTTTAAGTGAATTTTATTTGAACCCACCTGCTAATGCAGGAGATGCAAGAGATGAGGTTTGATCCCTGAGTTGGGAAGATTCCCTGGAGTAGGAAATGGCAATCCACTCCAGTATTCCTGCCTAGAGAATCCCATGGACAGAGGAGCCTGGAGGACTACAGTCCATGGGGGCCACAAAGAGTCAGACATGACTGGGCACAGTGCAATCTTATTTGAAGTGTGATGGAAAAGCAGTGAGGGCTCTAACCATGGGGGGGAAATTAACTGGTTTAGCTATTAAAATATCTCTGGCTGCTCTGGGAGAATGCATTGGAAGGACAGGGCATGGATGTGGAGTGGCTGTCACAATAATCCAAACACGAGATGTATTGGTCACTGATGGTGTTAAATGAATCTTTTGGGTTATGCCTGTATTAAACAGTTGATTTTCTTTAGTTTCTCTTTGATTCTCTTGCTTCACTATCCAATTTCTCCTCACCCTATTCATTACCCAGTTCTGCAAGTGAGCCAGAGCTTCTCTTTCTTGGGAAGTCTGGGCAATAGAATGTGAGAGAATTGCGGAATAAGGGTGACTGAAGGAAGGAGGGAATGGATGAATAGATGGAGAGCTGTAATGGCCAATGTCATTCTTTTATGGCCCCAATGCCCAGTGGAGGTCCTTGAGGTAAATTGGGTCCTCAAGGTACGATGACTGAATGGATGAAGGAAGAAGATGGTAAGTCAGTCAGGTAATATCCAAAATGAGCAATCATGGATCCTGTGGATTTGGGGATGAAGGGATTATAAACTTTGAATTAGAATATCTACATCTCTCATAACGGATTGCAGAACAGGAATTTAGGAACAATCTTTAGATAAGGTAGGCTCCACTTGGAGAAAATAGCTTTGCTATTTCTAGAAAGAATTGACTGAGAACAAAGAACCCATGCTCACTGGTGATGATATGGCAAACGTGATGGATTTGGATTGGTTGTAAATAAGTTCTCAATGTCCCAAACAATTCAGCAACCTCCTTGCCAAGCTTTTTCCATCTCAGTAAGCTGAACCACCTTTCATCCAGCTTCCCAAGCCAGAAGTGAGTGAGTGAATGAAAGTCACTCAGTCGTGTCCGACTCTTTGCAACCCCATGGACTATACAGTCCACGGAATTCTCCAGGCCAGAATACTGCAGTAGATAGCCTTTCCCTTCTCCAGGGGATCTTCCCAACCCTGGAATCAAACCCAGGTCTTCCGCATTGCAGGTGGATTCTTTACCAGCTAAGCGACAAAGGAGGCCCTCCCAAGCCAGAAACCTGTCACTTATTCTAGATTCCCTTCTTTCCCTCAGTTACTGCACCTAATAATTCTCCAAGTCACAGCAATTTTACCTCTTACACATCTCTCTGATATACTCATTTCTCACTGTGGCTACTGACACCAGCTTATTCCAAGCTGCTATTATATCTTGCCTAGACATCTGAGAATGTCTTCTAATCTCTCTGCTTCCACTCTTGTACCTCTATCATCCAATCACCACCAAACCAAGTGATCTTTTTTTTAAGAACAGTTCAGATCATTTCTTTTCTATGCTTAAAATCCTCCAATGACTAACTCTCTAGCTTCATGTCACATCTGTCTTCTTTCTGCATTCTCTTCTCCTGCCATATTAGAGTTCTTTCAGGTTCTTTTGCTGCAATCTAGGCCTTCACATGCTTGGTACATTCTCTCTAATGTGCTATTCACCTCTCCCCACATTTTCTACCGCTTGGGGGTCGGGCAGGGGGTGCTAGTATTAGAAGAGATTGCCCAAAGAAGTAAGTCAGGCAGAAATTCTCAGTCTCTCCCCCTGCTACCAGTCACAGATCTAAACACAGCAGTTTTCTCCTTGGCCTGAAGTCAGGCAAGGAAAGACGGGGAGGAAAAGGAGGATCAGACCATTCAAGTCCATCTAGGGCCATCTGGTCTCTTCTCACATAATTTTACCTCTTTTCCTGGTTCTATAATAGGACTGCTGCTGCTGCTGCTAAGTCACTTCAGTCGTGTCTGACCCTTGCGACCCCAAGACGGCAGCCCACCAGGCTCCCCCAACCCTGGGATTCTCTAGGCAAGAATACTGGAGTGGGTTGCCATTTCCCACTAGAGGGGGTCAATCTGAGCCAAAATAGTAGCCTCTCATGTAAATGGAAGTAAGGGGAAGCATTGTCTAAGATGATTTACTTCTGACCAGCCATTTCAGCCAGAGCACTGGAGAATGCCGGGGACAAAGGCAAACAGGGCAATACAAACACGATCAATATTCTGTATGGTTTTAAAGGCTATGCTAGGGCTGAAGCCACTTTTGATAACACAGTTTAAAATAATAATGCTCCCAAAGTCTCCCTGGGAATCCAATTGCCTTGGACACACAATGATGCAAGGAATGACACACATACCTAATGGTTGCTGCTTCTCCTTATTGAATGAAAAGCTTCACTCATCAAATTGGAAAATTCTGATCACTTTGTTTTTTTAATATCTCTCCCTGGTAATTCTATTCTTATGCCAAGAGCCAGCAGAAGCCCTGTGTCCCTCCCTAAATGTCTCAGAGACAATTTCTAGTCTGGATTTTGCTACTGTCTAATTCAGTTCAGTTCAGTCGCTCAGTCGTGTCCGACTCTTTGCGACCCCATGAATCGCAGCACGCCAGGCCTCCCTGTCCATCACCATCTCCTGGAGTTCACTCAGACTCATGTCCATTGAGTCCATGATGCCATCCCATTCTTGGTCATCCCCTTCTTCTCCTGCCCTCAATCCTTCCCAGCATCAGAGTCTTTTCCAATGAGTCAACTCTTCGCATGAGGTGGCCAAAGTACTGGAGCTTCAGCTTTAGCATCAGTCCTTCCAAAGAAATCCCAGGGTTGATCTCCTTCAGAATGGACTGGTTGGATCTCATTGCAGTCCAAGGGACTCTCAAGAGTCTTCTCCAACACCACAGTTCAAAAGCATCAATTCTTCGGTGCTCAGCCTTCTTCACAGTCCAACTCTCACATCCATACATGACCACTGGAAAAACCAGAGCAGAGCCTTGACTAGACGGACCTTAGTCGGCAAAGTAATGTCTCTGCTTTTGAATATACTGTCTAGGTTGGTCATAACTTTTCTTCCAAGGAGTAAGCATCTTTTCATTTCATGGCTGCAGTCACCATCTGCAGTGATTTTGGAGCCCCCCAAAATAAAGTCTGACACTGTTTCCACTGTTTGTCCATCTATTTCCCATGAAGTGATGGGACCAGATGCCATGATCTTCGTTTTCTGAATGCTGAGCTTTAAGCCAACTTTTTCGCTCTCCTCTTTAACTTTCATCAAGAGGCTCTTCAGTTCTTCGCTTTCTTCCATAAGGGTGGTGTCATCTGCATATCTGAGGTTATTGATATTTCTCCTGGCAATCTTGATTCCAGCTTGTGTTTCTTCCAGTCCAGCGTTTCTCATGATGTGCTCTGCATATAAGTTAAATAAGCAGGGTGACAACATACAGCCTTGACCTACTCCTTTTCCTATTTGGAACCAGTGTGTTGTTCCATGTCCAGTTCTAACTGTTGCTTCCTGGCCTGCATACAGATTTCTCAAAAGGCAGGTCAGGTGGTCTGGTATTCCCATCTCTTTCAGAATTTTCCACAGTTTAGTGTGATCCACACAGTCAAAGGCTTTGGCATAGTCAATAAAGCAGAAATAGATGTTTTTCTGGAACTCTCTTGCTTTTTCCATGATCCAGCGGATGTTGGCAACTTGATCTCTGGTTTCTCTGCCTTTTCTAAAACCAGCTTGAACATCAGGGAGTTCATGGTTCACATATTGCTGAAGCCTGGCTTGGAGAATTTTGAGCATTACTTTACTAGCATGTGAGATGAGTGCAATTGTGCGGTTGTCTGAGCATTCTTTGGCATTGCCTTTCTTTGGAATTGGAATGAAAACTAACCTTTTCCAGTCCTGTGGCCACTGCTGAGTTTTCCAAATGTGCTCGCATATTGAGTGCAGCACTTTCACAGCATCATCTTTCAGGATTTGAAACAGCTCAACTGGAATTCCATCACCTCCACTAGCTTTGTTCATAGTGATGCTTTCTAAGGCCCACTTGACTTCACATTCCAAGATGTCTGGCTCTAGATTAGTGACCACATCATCATGATTATCTGGGTCGTGAAGATCTTTTTTGTACAGTTCTTCCATGTATTCTTGCCACCTCTTCTTAATATCTTCTGCTTCTGTTAGGTCCAGACCATTTCTGTCCTTTATCGAGCCCATCTTTACATGAAATGTTCCCTTGGTATCTCTAATTTTCTTGAAGAGATCTCTAGTCTTTCCCATTCTGTTGTTTTCCTCTATTTCTTTGCATTGATCTCTGAAGAAGTCTTTCGTATCTCTTCTTGCTATTCTTTGGAACTCTGCATTCAGATGCTTATATCTTTCCTTTTCTCCTTTGCTTTTCGCTTTTCTTCTTTTCACAGCTATTTGTAAGGCCTCCTCAGACAGCCATTTTTCTTTTTTTGCATTTCTTTTCCATGGGGATGATCTTGATCCCTGTCTCCTGCACAATGTCACGAACCTCTGTGCATAGTTCATCAGGCACTCTATCTATCAGATCTAGGCCCTTAAATCTATTTCTAACTTCTACTGTATAATCATAAGGGATTTGATTTAGGTCATACCTGAATGGTCTAGTGGTTTTCCCTACTTTCTTCAATTTGAGTCTGAATTTGGTAATAAGGAGTTCATGATCTGAGCCACAGTCAGCTCCTGGTCTTGTTTTTGTTGACTGTATAGAGCTTCTCCATCTTTGGCTGCAAAGAATAGAATCAATCTGATTTCAGTGTTGACTATCTGGTGATGTCCATGTGTAGAGTCTTCTTTTGTGTTGTTGGAAGAGGGTATTTGCTGTGACCAGTGCATTTTCTTGGCAGAACTCTGTTAGTCTTTCCTGTGCTTCATTCCATATTCCAAGGCCAAATTTGCCTGTTACTCCAGGTGTTTCTTGACTTCCTACTTTTGCATTCCAGTCCCCTATAATGAAAAGGACATCTTTTCGGGGTGTTAGTTCTAAAAGGTCTTGTAGGTCTTCATAAAACCATTCAACTTCAGTTTCTTCAGTGTTACTGGTTGCGGCATAGACTTGGATAACTGTGATATTGAATGATTTGCCTTGGAAATGAACAGAGATCATTCTGTCGTTTTTGAGATTGAATCCAAGTACTGCATTTCGGACTCTTTTGTTGACCATGATGGCCACTCCATTTCTTCTGAGGGATTCCTGCCTGCAGTAGTAGATATAATGGTCATCTGAGTTAAATTCACCCATTCCAGTCCACTTTAGTTCGCTGATTCCTAGAATGTCGACGTTCACCCTTGCCATCTCTTGTTTGACCACTTCCAATTCGCCTTGATTCATGGACCTGACATTCCAGGTTCCTATACAATATTGCTCTTTACAGCATCAGATCTTACTTCTATCACCAGTCACATCCACAACTGGGTATTGTTTTTGCTTTGGCTTCATTCCTTCATTCTTTCTGGCGTTATTTCTCCACTGATCTGCAGTAGCATATTGGGCACCTAATGACCTGGGGAGTTCCTCTTTTGGTATCCTATCATTTTGCCTTTTCATACTGATCATGTGGTTCTTAAGGCAAGAATACTGAAGTGGCTTGCCATTCCCTTCTCCAGTGGACCACATTCTGTCAGACCTCTCCACAATGACCTGCCCATCTTGGGTTGGCCCGCGGGCATGGCTTGGTTTCACTGAGTTAGACAAGGCTGCGGTCCTAGTGTGATAAGATTGACTAGTTTTCTGTGAGTACGGTTTCAGTGTGTCTGCCCTCAGATGCCCTCTTGCAACACTTACCATCTTACTGTCTAACTGGCTATTAACATTTGACCCCAGGCTGCTGTTTGTAGCACACCAGGAGACAAACATATTAAAAGTGCAGAGTCTATGAACTTTTTCCTTTATCAGTTCCATCCAAAAGCAGACTGAGCTAAGAGCCTGAGGTATGTGCAGAAAGTCCTTCTCTTCTCACAAATAATGCTCACTAACTTGTGAACTTGCCCAGGGCTAGATTAAGAAAGGAAGCTTAGGTTTCCTTTCTGTAGCCTCCACCTTCCCCCTCCAATCCCATCCCCAAGATCAACAGGTGTGGTCCATGGCTTGATTTTGACACTGAAACACCACATGTAGAGGGTAAATGTACACTTTCACTATCCCCTCATGATCAGAATGCATGCCTTCCTTTTTTGCCTTATCTTCAACAGCCCTCATCTGAGCGAATGGCTCTTGCTTGAACTTTAATAGGAGTAAAGCCTTGGAACCGTGTAGTAACTAAATTCAGGAGCCATGTTATAAAATCATAAGAAAGCCTGAAGGCAGCAGTGGAGTGAAGGCCAGCAAGGCTGGGCTCTGGTTGGTGAGTTAGCAAACACATTAAATGTATCATCCTTTGGTCACATGCTACACATGTGCCACGCTTTGCTGGCACATTCACAGTGCTTCCTATACCAAGTTTTCAGCATAGTCCCAAGGACAGATGTGAGTTAAGACGTTTGATTTCTGGAGCTAGATCTCCAGGAAACAATATACCAGTCTTATTATTCCTTGGTTCTGTGACTTTGGGCAAGTTACTTAACTGTTCTGGGCTTTGGTTTCTTCATTATGTGTAATATCATCTTGCCCAATGGTGTTGTAAGAAGTAAATGAGATAATCCCTGCAAAGCACTTAGAATACGTCCTGACTTTTAGTGTGCCAAACGTGTGGTTTATGACTATTGTTTTTATTATGAAAACAGATATTGAAAAGGAACCCCTAACACGAACTGCAAGTATACTTGCTCAAGGATGTCTTGCAGACTCTAGAACCTTCTTTGTCCCCCAGCTACTGCAGCTACCCATTTGCTCTACCCCCTAGACCTCCTTTCTAGCCAAGACCCCCAGACATCCAGGCTACTTCTAATCCTGACTCAATACTCCAGCCTCACCTTGAAACAGTGCCACTGTTCTGTGAGGTAGAAAACAAGGAACTACATATTAAAGCGTTTCAGAGATGACATCAGTTTTTACTAGAAAAAAAATAAAATTTCAGCCAAAGTCTTTTTATATGCAAATATGTATTGCGTTACATGAGCTATAGGGCTTCGCTGATAGCTCAGTTGGTAAGGAATCCGCCTGCAACAGGGGACCCCAGTTTGATTCCTGGGTCAGGAAGATCCTCTGAAGAAGGGATAGGCTACCCACTCCAGTATTCTTGGGCTTCTCTTATGGTTCAGCTGGTAAAGAATCTGCCTGCAATGCGGGAAACCACAGTTTGATCCCTGGATTGGGAAGATCCCCTGGAGAAGGGAAAGGCTACTGGAAAAGACCCTGATACTGGGAAATATTAAAGGCAGGAGGAGAAGGGGATGACAGAGGATGAAATGTTTGATGGCATCACCGACTCAATGGACATGAGTTTGGGTGCACTCCAGGAGTTGGTGATGGACAGGGAGGCCTGGCGTGCTGTGGTTCATGGGGTTGCAAAGAGTTGGACATGACTGAGCAACTGAACTGAACTGAATTCCATGGACTGTATAGTCCATGGGGTCACAAAGAGTCGGATATGACTGAGAGTGACTTTCACTTTCACTTTTACACGGGCTATATAATAATTTCCTGGGCCCTAGCCATCGCCACATATTTTCTACATTACCCTTTAAGTAGAGTGTAGCAATGTAGTAAACATTTTGGATCATTCTCTATTTCTGTTATTATTCAGTTTGATTCCTGTAGTACTTGATATTAGTTATCTTCACTAAATTTTCCCTTTAAAAATAGTCTATAACCTTTCATGTGTAAATTGCTGTTTTATTTATTTTCTCTTTCCAGAAAATTATCTTTATCTTGTAGCATTTTCATATTGTCTGTGGACTTATTATTTTTAGCCTTCAGAGTCAAGTCAATGTGGAAATATACATTCTTTTAATGAATATCTATTGAGTACTATATCAGTCAGAATATTTCATATTATCCTGCAGTAATCAATAATGCCCCACAAACTTGGTGGCTTATTTTAAACAAAGAGTTGTTTCTTATTCAGACTGCATATTCATTGCTAGATGGCTGGAAGCTTGCTCCATGCCTCTTCACCTTAGGATGTAAGCTGACATATTGGCCATCAACTTGAACGCAGCTGGTCACTGTGACAGAGGGAAGAACAAATCCAGAGCATTTCACACTGGAGCTTAGACCCTCTCTGCGAGAGAGACATGACACTTTCATTCAAACCTCTTTGGTCAGAGACTTCTCCAGCAGTCCAGTGGTTAATACTCTGGGCTTCTGCTGCAGGGGGCACAGGTTCAATCCCTGGTCGGGGAACTAAGTTCCCACATGCTGCATGATGTGGCCAAACAACAGCCCTTCCAAAACAACAACAACAAAAACTCCTTGATCAGAACTATTAACGTGGCCATACTCCACTGCTTAAAAGCTGAAGAAAAGCATTCCTCCCATGTGTCCTGAATAGAGAGCTAGAAGCTGGTGAACAGCATTAATGAGTGCTTACCATGTAGCAGACACTGTGTCAGAGATGCGGATACGTGAGTGAACAGGGTGGATAAAGTCTCTGCTTTCACAGAGCTCACCTCTTCTTATGTATATGTGTGTGGGGGTGATGTAACTGACATTGAAAAGTAACTACAATGCGATGAGGGTTATGGAGGGAAGATACAGGATGCTATGGGGTGTATACGGAGAAGGCAATGGCACCCCATTCCAGTACTCTTGCCTGGAAAATCCTATGGACAGAGGAGCCTGGTAGGCTGCAGTCCATGGGGTCGCTAAGAGTCAGACACAACTGAGCAACCTCGCTTTCACTTTTCACTTTCATGCATTGGAGAAGGAAATGGCAACCCATTCCAGTGTTCTTGCCTGGAGAATCCCAGGGATGGTGGAGCCTGGTGGGCTGCCATCTATGGGGTCACACATAGTCGGACACAACTGAAGTGACTTAGCAGCAGCAGCAGCATGGGGTGTATAACAATGGAGTTAATCTGGTCTCAGGGGAAAAGGAGCCCCCCAGCCAACCCTAGGAAATTCACAGTGAGCCTACATGGAGGGACTGGCTTTATTAGGATGTATTCCTCAACTTGCTCATGCCTGCCAGGTGTTGGCTCCTTGCTGGAGTGTCAGACTGTTCCTCCTTATCATTCTGACTCCATTCATATCTAGCAGGCCTGCTTCCATTGTAGTAGTAATTTGCTCCAGTGGGCATTGGGCACATATATCATGACAGGGGGACAGTGGGAACTGCAAACCTGAATACATAGATCCACTCACTAGCTATGTGACCTTGAACAAGTTACCTCACCTTTGAAGCCTCAGTATTTTCATTCATTAAATGAAGGTAATTCATAGTCCCTGTCAACCAGTCCAGTATCTGCACATTGTCTGACCATGGCCATGTTCATGTACATAGCCTTTGCAGAGAGGTTTACCTTGGGAGCTGGGTGACTACCCTCAAGGAAATGCCTGCAAGCACCTCCCCAAGGGGTTCTCAGTTGAGGATGATACAACCCCTTGTTTTTGTTCTTGTTCAGTCACCCAGTCATGTCCGACTCTTTGTGACCCCATGGACTGCAGCACACCAGGTCTGCCTGTCCCTCACCATCTCCTGAAGTTTTCCCAAGTTCATATCCATTGCATTGGTGATGCCATCCAGCCATCTCATCCTCTGACACCCTCTTCAGGCATCAACCCCTTAGAGGCATTAAAAATGGGGGGATGTTTTTGTTTGGCACAATGCCTGAAGGAGTAAGACTGGAATTTGGGAGGCTGAACACCTTGCTTTATTAATAATATGGGAAGCATTGTCCTGCACAACAAATAATTCTTCCATCCAAAATCCCAAGAGTGATCTGTTTGGGAAAGCTGTACATCACATTTTAGTCATTTTACAGTGACTGTGGAAGCTGACCTCCTGCCATCCTGCCAGGCATGCCTTCAACAACTTCAGGAAGGGATTTTGCCTGAAATGTGCAAAGTATCCACATAGCTCTTAGTGATGTGACTTGAAGAGTGTAATAATTAGGATTACCTAGGCTTTGCTAAAGGAGAAGGCAATGGCAACCCACTCCGGTACTCTTGCCTGGAAAATCCCATGGACAGAGGAGCCTAGTGGGCTGCCGTCTATGGGGTCACACAGAGTTGGACACGACTGAAGTGACTTAGCAGCAGCAGCAGCAGCAGCAGGCTTTGCTAAAGCAACAATGTCTACGTTTCAGTGGCTTAAAACAGCCAAGTTTTATTTCTTACTCACGTTACATACACAATGTCAGTTGAAACTGCTGCCCTGTTCTTTAAAATCATTCCAGGTCCCAGTGTAGAAGTAAGCAGACAAATGAACAAGGAAAAGATCAAATGGAGTTAACTGCCCTCTAAAGAATCCTAACACACTGAGGAGGCACTGAGGAAGCTAACTTTAAATGTGACCTTCACGGGAGGGTTCTCTAAGGAGAAGCCGTTTGAGTAGGGTGACCCAGACAGAGTAGATTGCAAGTGCAAGGTCCTTGTGAGACTGAGCAGCAACAAGGGGGGGGGGGCTGGGGTGGCAGGAGAGGAGGCAACAGGAAGGCAGGCAGCTGAACAGAGGGGTCCAGAGCATGGAGGGCCTTGCAGGCCCCTGTAAGGCCTTGGGGGCCTACTCCGAACAAGATGCCACCATTGTAGGACTTTGGGCCAAGAATGGATATGATTTGACTCGTGTTTTCCTAAGGTCATTCTAGTTGCTGTGGAAGACTAGACAGTAGCTATGGTCCAGGGGAAGCTCTCTCTGCATTATGCTCCCGTGAGTGGCTGAGCGGCTGGGAGAAGGCTCTTCTAATACAGAGAGACAGCTTTCTTTATTCTTCTAATGGTCTTCTCTTTCTCCAAGCTCTTTTATTGGCTCAGGAGTGAAAGAGTACCGGGGAGATAACATCTGCCCTTCCCAGAGAAGTCTTAATTATGACTCTTAAGATTGTGGAGCAAGGCAGCAGAAAGGCCACCTGATATAGCTGAAGCTGCAGGCCTGGCCTCTGACCCTGTTCTGCTGTGCTTTGTTGCACTGTCACACACAAGTTCTTGCCCCTCTGAGGATCCATTTGGTCATCCCTGCCATGACTGTAGGGTTGAATAAGCTTTGTATACTTGGCAGGGCTGTGTCCTGTGCCATGTCTGTACCACCTCTGGCGACTGGGTTTCTATTCCCAGCCTCTGTACATTTGAGCAAGTTAGGTGCTCTGAAGATCTGGGTCCTGATGGAGGTGAAGCCACTCCAGAGACTACAGCAGGCTGTAGTCCCAGATTTTCTGGGAACTCTTTCTCCCAGAGAAGATTGACTTGGAGACCAAAAATACCTACAGGCTACTCACGAGGTTTAAAATGCTAATTTATAATAATAGCCAGTGATATTTATTGACTGCTTACTGTGTCCCAGACACTGTGTTAAGAGCTCATAAACCAGAGCTTTAATTCCAAAATTAATACATGAAATGAAATATAGAGGAAATACCTGGAAGAACAAATTAGAGAGAATTAAATGAAAATGATTGCCCATGAGCTGTGTTCCATCCATCTGGAACCATTAATTTTTCCATGATCATTTCCTTGGTGCCAACTCTGGGCCTGGCATCTTGGATGTCATCCCTGTACCCACAGCTTCACTGGAAAATATTAGCAGTGACTTGGCATGTTGGAGATGAGTTACACAGGTTGTCCCTTTGACAGCATGTCTGGACCTGTGCCCTGGTTATGAATCAGCCTTAGTCTCTTCCAAAAGTCTCTGCTGACTGGCTACCTTCCCAAACTTCTCTGCTCCCTACAAGTGGATGATATGAAAAGAGCCAGCAATGCATTGGAAAGTCACAGGTGTCCTGTCCTTGCCCACTACTGCTAGCGCAGCCATCCATTTCCTCGTAGGGACTGGTAGACAAGGGTCATACTTCAGTTTCTCTAAAGCATTCAGGCCTGGGACAGTGAGTCTGGGAAGATTCCTGAGAAGTGATGCAAAACCTGAGGGTCACGCTGACTTCAAGTACCCAGGCAGAAAGTGGCGAGGCTGCAGCCATCAATAATGCACAGGAGGGTGAGGGGCAGGTGATAAGCACCCTGGCCTGGCTGCAGACAGAAAACAGAGCTGCCTGTGACACTGCCCTCTCCTACAGCTATCACAACCCTCTCCTACTGAAAGAAACCTTCTTTCAAGGCTCTCCAATCTTCCTTCAAAGTTCGCCACTATAGAGGAAAGAGTAACTGACCTTAAGGTTTCTGTGACGGAAAGAACCAGAGCAAAGGAGAAATTAGTAGTTGATGACTTCAGCGACTGGAAAGAATGGGAAAGACTGATTTGAAACAGGTCACCTGCTGAGTATCAGTGGTGGTTCAGTTCAGTTCAGTTCAGTTGCTCAGTCATGTCCGACTCTTTGTGACCCCATGAATCGCAGCACACCAGGCCTCCCTGTCCATTAGCAACTCCCGGAATTCACTGATTCATGTCCATCGAGTTGGTGATGCCATCCAGCCATCTGATCCACTGTCGTCCCCTTCTCCTCCTGCCCCAAATCCCTCACAGCATCAGAGTCTTTTCGAATGAGTCAACTCTTCGCATGAGGTGGCCAAAGTACTGGAGTTTCAGCTTTAGCATCAGTCCTTCCAATGAACACCCAGGACTGATCTCCTTTAGAATGGACTGGTTGGATCTCCTTACAGTCCAAGGGACTCTCAAGAGTCTTCTCCAACACCACAGTTCAAAAGCATCAATTCTTCAGTGCTCAGCTTTCTTCACAGTCCAACTCTCACATCCATACATGATCACTGAAAAAACCATAACCTTGACTAGACGGACCTCTGTGGAAAAAGTAATGTCTCTGCTTTTGAATATGCTATCTAGGTTGGTCATAACTTTCCTTCCAAGGAGTAAGCGTCTTTTAATTTCATGGCTGCAATCACCATCTGCAGTGATTTTGGAGCCCCCCAAAATAAAGTCTGACACTGTTTCCACTGTTTGTCCATCTATTTCCCATGAAGTGATAGGACCAGATGCCATGATCTTAATTTTCTGAATGTTGAGCTTTAAGCCAACTTTTTCACTCTCCTCTTTCACTTTCATCAAGAGGCTTTTGAGTTCCTCTTCACTTTCTGCCATAAGGGTGGTGTCATCTACATATCTGAGGTTATTGATATTTCTCCCAGCAATCTTGATTCCAGCTTGTGCTTCTTCCAGTCCAGCGTTTCTCATGATGTGCTCTTCATATAAGTTAAATAAGCAGGGTGACAATATGCAGCCTTGATGTACTCTTTTTCCTATTTGGAACCAGTCTGTTGTTCCATGTCGTTCTAACTGTTGCTTCCTGGCCTGCATATAGGTTTCTCAAGAGGCAGGTCAGGTGGTCTGGTATTCCCGTCTCTTTCAGAATTTTCCACAGTTTATTGTGATCCACACAGTCAAAGGCTTTGGCATAGTCATTAAAGCAGAAATAGATGTTTTTCTGGAACTCTCTTGCTTTTTTGATGATCCAGCGGATGTTGGCAATTTGATCTCTGGTTCCTCTGCCTTTTCTAAAACCAGCTTGAACATCTGGAAGTTCAGGGTTCACTTATTGCTGAAGCCTGGCTTGCAGAATTTTGAGTATTACTTTACTAGCATGTGAGATGAGTGCAATTGTGTGGTAGTTTGAGCATTCTTTGGCATTGCCTTTCTTTGGGATTGGAAGGAAAACTGATGGTTTCCAGTCCTGTGGCCACTGCTGAGTTTTCCAAATTTGCTGACTTATTGAGTGCAGCACTTTCACAGCATCATCTTTCAGGATTTGAAATAGCTCAACTGGAATTCCATCACCTCCACTAGCTTTGTTTGTAGTGCTGCTTTCTAAGGCCGACTTGACTTCACATTTCAGGATGTCTGGCTCTAGGTGAGTGATCACACCATCATGATTATCTTGGTCATGAAGATCACTTTTGTACAGTTCTTCTGTGGATTTTTCAGTGGTGGTTAATGAAGTAGTTCATTGAGCTGCATGCTATTCATCTATGGCCAAGGCCAGCCCCTGGCCATGTTTCTCACTGGGGGCCCTACTCCTCTGTTGAGTTGCTCCTTGCAGAGGACTTCCCAGGCTTCTTCCCACTCACACCACCCATAGGACCAAGGCCAGTAGGAAGAAAGCCTGAGCCCATCGTTGCTACTTCTGAACAAACACCACTGGGATGGATGCAGTGGAAGATCAGCCAGGATGGGGTAAAGGTAAGAACACCAAGCCAAGAGCCTGAAGTGGGGTCAAATCTGATGCCTCCCCCTGTCTGGTTGTGTGGCTTTGGACCAGTCCCTGCCCCATCTTGATGCTTTCTTGCCTTTATTGGTACACTAGGGGTGATAGACGGGGGTTTGCCAATTTTCCATCTGGGATGCCAGGATGCTAGGAATTAGGGACTTGCTTATCCTCTTTGCCACCTGCCACCCACATCCATCTCCAAGGCCAGAAAGCTCAGGTGGACTGGCTTCTAGGCCTTCTGCAGATAAAATCTCCTTGGTGGGTTCCCATCAACCTACAATTCTATAAAGGCCCAAGGGAAAGCATTTAATCCTTGCCAAATGGGTTGATCTTTTCATTACTAAGTCCTGGGAATTGCCCCCAAAGGCCTGTAAAAGCTGCTAAAATTATCCTATTACTTTTGGGTGTAAGAAAATGAACAAAATTGTTGCTTTTACTCTGCGGACTATTTAACTGAAGTAACTCCTTGGCAGAGACAGTTTTGGGAGTGGAGCCAGGTTGGGAGCCTTGTGGGGTTTGACAGTTGATGAGGCCTTTGGAATAAGGCGTGGCTCTCCCTGTGGCAAGGCACCCATTTCCCCCTGCTGGGCAATGCCATGCAGCAGACCACATTAGAAGCTGAAGATTCAACGTGGGCCCTTTCTCTCCTGGTAGCTGTGCCCGGGTTACCCCACAGATACCTTGCACTCCAGTGTGGCAAACCTCACCCCATCAACTCATTCTTGCTTTTCTGTTCCTCCAGGACTTCCCATCCTCAGGGTGGTGGCTTCATTCTCTTGGCAGACTCATGGCAGCCATCCTGAGAACCACCTTCCTTCTGACTCTCGCTCTGTGTGTTTGGGGGACAAACCTTACCTATTCAATCTCTTTGAGTGTGTCAGAAATCTGTCCTCTATTTTCCAACCCCACTGCTGGGGCATCAGCTCAGACTCTCCTCAACTCTTGCTGAAAGCCTTTGAATAGAACTCTATTTTCTCTGCACATAATCTTTCCTCTAAACTGTCATTTTCAAAACACAGATCTTTGTGATAGTCACAATGCTGCCTACCCCTATGCAATTCAAACAGTTTCCTTGGCTCCAGGGCACATGCTGAATAACTTACTTGACAATGTGGCTGTCAGACCCCCAGAGGATGGTCCTATCCTAGCTGTTGTCCACCCTCCACTCCCACTTCTTTATCCTCAGTATTCATCCTGCTGCCTGAATGGACTCTGCCTCCCATCACTTTTTGCTCTTGCTTACACAGTCCTCTGTGCATGGAGTACCCCGAGTCTGATCTCCACCCATCTAAAAGAATTACTTCTCACAAGACTCAGCTCCAGTGCCACCTCCTCTAGGACACCTTGTTGGATGGCAATCCCTTCGGTTATTTGGCTGCCAGGGTAACTTAGAGCTCTGAGAACCTACCAGTAATTTCTATGTAATACCTCCAAATTTCCAACATCAACAGGGCAAGGATTAGGTGTAACTTATGGCCAGGCACCCAGTAGAACAACTAATAGACACTCTGCAAATGGCTGTGGCATTGAAGTGAACCAAAATGCTCCAAAGAAGAACCCACACTAGCCTTTTCCCCTACACCACTTCAACCTGGGACCAATTCCTGGATGGAAGACTAACAAGCAGGCAGGTGCAGCCTTGGCAGCCACATAAATGTGTGGGAGACTTTGCCAAATCTCTGCCTAGTCACTCTATTTACACAGGTAGTTGGGCCCTGCCTGCAGATGAAGCTGCAGTGTGGGCAGAGAATTACTCATCCGTTCAAGACACAGCCGGGATTCTTCCAGACCAGAGAGCTGTGCTTGGCAGGGGTACAAATAGCCTCAATTTCCAGATTTTTAACGACTCGGCCTGAGTAATAGCTTAGACCTGCCTCCTAGCTGCCTGCAGTTAGGGCCCCAAAGCCTCACACATTATGTCTGGAATGAGACTTGCCCTCAGAATTAAACCTAAATCCGCAAAGCTCCAGACAGGGGCCTGACAAATAGGTGGAGCCTTGGGACTCCTTGGGAGAGAGAACATTGTTGAGCTGAAGGCCCAACTAAATGAGGTAGGGAAGCCTTGGGTGGCCTTTTGGGCTGCTTTGCTGCTTCTCAGGGAGCCTGTTGTGGTAACTTGAGGGTGGCATGGTTCAGACTGCCACATTAAAAGGGCCACAGCAAGCACAGCTGGGTCTCAACTTCCTACTGAGGGTTTCAGGGTTCTAGTGCTCTAACAGCTGTGCTTTTCAATGTCTGTAGGCATCTAGGTGAATTACAGGACAGAAATCCAAGTAAACCATTTTAAAAAAGGTCCCTAGTCCCAGAGACCCGATGTCTGTTCTGTCACTGGGCAAAACTAAAAGACCAAGGGACTCCGGTCATGGCCCTAGCAACCATGGAGATAGCTGACAGATAAGCCGCAGAGACGATAGTGAGGTCACAGTGGCATCCAACCCAGGAGCTCCAAGGTCAGCAATGCTGCCTTCTTTCCTCCACTCCCTACCCAGAGCCTTGAGACCAATATTGAAGTCTCCATTCTGCCATTCAGTTCAGTTCAGTTGCTCAGTCGTGTCCAACTTTTTGCGACCCCATGGATGGCAGCATGCCAGTCCATGCGTTTGGGAATTAGTCACTTCCTCACTTGAACAAAATGAACCTACTCTATGCCCCTCCCTTCCACCACATGTAGATCAAATGCTCAGTAACAACTGAGAGACCAAAGAATGCATACTCACTCCCATGAAGGCAGAATTAAATCTATCCTATTAGCTGGTTTGTAGTATCCTCTCTATGTTCAAAATCAAATTCATCTTCTTCTTCCTAACTTTTGACTTCACGTTCTCCCTTGTATTAGAGAATGACAATATTCAACCAGTTATTAAAGCCAGTAACTTATGATTCTACTATGACGTCTTACTCTTTCTCCTATTTTTCATCCATTCCATCGTCACTTACTTTTGAGTCTCCCTCCCAAATCCCTCTAATATATCAGCTTCTCCCTTACTACACCATTATTACCCTAGTCTGAGCAAATATCAACTCTGGCTTAAACTATAACATTATTCCCCTAATTGGCCTTATTACCTTTACTCTTATTCCATCAAAACCATTCTCCCCTCAGTAGCTTGTGTGAAGTTTCTAAAGTGCACACTTATTACTCCTCAGCTGAACATACCTTAGGGGGTCTCCAGGGCCCTGAAGTCCCAAATCCTGGCCATGACCTGCCAGAACAGTCTTATACGAGGTTGCCTAAAAAAAAAAAAAAAAAAAAAAAAAAAACCCTGAAGCAAAGTTGGCTCCTAAGATTTTATTTAGAATTTCAGTCCCAGGATAAGAGGAGTGAAGGAAAAAAGTAAAGTGAGGTTTAAGAAAGGAATGAAAGCAAAGAGCAAGTGGTAAGTTGTGTAGCTAGCCACAGTTTCAAAATCAACTCAGTCAGCTGTTGAGTCACATGAACAGGTGGAATGAAATGGAGCCACCTTGCCTTAACATAGTCATCCTATCCCCTGGTGCTTAGTGTTGAAGATCCAACTCGGAAGCTGTTACCTCACCTGTATTTCCAAGTTGTGTCATCTGGCCCCTCAAGCATCCCTCACTTATAGAAGTGAGACCCCATGTTCAATGAGGCACTTCCTCTGAGCCTAGAAGCTTCTACTCAGTCCAGTTTTATCAGGCCTGGGTAGTACCATGGTAGACTCAGTGGAGATATTATGGAACCTAGCCCTTATCCTGGAAGGGGGGGTGAGCAAACCTGCTGGCAGTGCTAGGTGAGAAGGCAATAGCAGTGGCAAATGGGGTTTTCATTGAGAAAATAACCTTGGGTCTTGAAGGCCTGTGGGGCTAAGTAAAGCTAGGATGGCAAATAACTTGAATCTAAAACAGAGAGCCTGATTAGACCAGCATTATCTGGTGACATGCTCCTTGCATTCTGCACTTCAGCCATACAGAACTTCTTATAATCCTCTAGAACAGCACTGTTCATGTATGTATGTGCCTCAGTTCAGTTCAGTTGCTCAGTCGTGTCCAACTCTCTGCAACCCCATGAATCGCAGCACGCCAGGCCTCCCTGTCCAACACCAACTCCTGGAGTTCACTCAGACTCATGTCCATCGAGTCAGTGATGCCATCCAGCCATCTCATCCTCTGCCATCCCCTTCTCCTCCTGCCCCCAATCCCTCCCAGCATCAGAGTCTTTTCCAATGAGTCAACTCTTCGCATGAGGTGGCCAAAGTATTGGAGTTTCAGCTTTAGCATCATTCCTTCCAAAGAAATCCCAGGGCTGATCTCCTTCAGAATGGATTGGTTGGATCTCCTTGCAGTCCAAGGGACTCTCAAGAGTCTTCTCCAACACCACAGTTCAAAAGCATCAATTCTTTGGTGCTCAGCTTTCTTCACAGTCCAACTCTCACATCCATACATGACCACTGGAAAAACCATAGCCTTGACTAGATGGACCTTTGTTGGCAAAGTAATGTCTCTACTTTTCAATATGCTCTCTAGGTTGGTCATAACTTTTCTTCCAGGGCGTAAGTGTCTTTTAATTTCATGGCTGCAGTCACCATCTGCAGTGATTTTGGAGCCCCCCAAAATAAAGTCTGACACTGTTTCCACTGTTTCCCCATCTATCTGCCATGAAGCGATGGGACCAGATGCCATAATCTTCATTTTCTGAACGTTGAGCTTTAAGCCAACTTTTTCACTCTCCTCTTTCACTTTCATCAAGAGGCTTTTTAGTTCCTCTTAGCTTTCTGCCTTAAGGGTGGTGTCATCTGCATATCTGAGGTTATTGATATTTCTCCCAGCAATCTTGATTCCAGCTTGTGCTTCTTCCAGCCCAGCATTTCTCATGATGTACTCTGTATATAAATTAAATAAGCAGGGTGACAATATACAGCCTTGACATACTCCTTTTCCTATTTGTATGTACCTAGTTTGATGTAAATTTAAATTTAAATCAAATTTTAATTTGAAATAAAATTGAGACTTACACTTCTGGCCAGGATGATGTTGCAAGGACTGGATTTATCTTCCTGCTTGAGAAAAAAAAAAACCTGAAATAACAGTTTTCATGACACTGGACATCAGCCAACAAAGTACAGACATTCCAGAGAAAACAGAAAACAAATCCTTATGGTTTTCCCAACTTACTACCTTGAAAGAGTCCTTAAGCTGTGATGCAAGGAAGAGGCCACGGCAGAGCCTGACAGTATCCCTGAGTTGAGGAGACAGAACTGAGTCTGGAAAAACAATGACACTCAAATTTAAATGTAGAATATTGGAGAGAAGAGATGTATAAAGAACTCCAAAGTCCTGCAGAGGATCCCCTTCCGGGATTCAGCTGAGTACTGATCGGCACACACACTTGAGGAAACTGCTCAAGGCTGGGGAAAGCAAGAATGAGAGTGAGGAACATAGCACTCTCACAGGACTTGCTCCCATCAGTCAGCTAGACAAACTCATAAAATACCTGGCATTGGGTAGTCTTGCTTCAAAACTGGGCAATTAGCTCAAAACTGGGCAATGGCTGGGTCCTACAAAGTAAATATTAAAAACAAGAACAAGACCCAGAAGAATAAACTTGTTTCTAATTAACTGTATCCCAGTATACAGCTCAAGAACATTTACAGGAATACAAATATATCTAGCACCTGAGAAGGTAAAATTCAAAATATCTGGTTGCAGACAAGTGTTAGCAGGCATACAAAAAGCCAGGGAAATATAAACAACAACAAAGAAATCAATCAGGTGAAACAAAGCCAAAACTGATACAAGTGTCAGAATTAGCAAACAAGAACATAAAAATAATTATTATAATTCTATTCTGTGTGGGAAAAAAAAGTGAAGTAGAGACCCAGAGATAAAAAAAACACGGATCAAACTTTTACATAAGAAAACTACAGTGTATGAGATTTTTAAAATGTACTGGATGAGATTAACAGAAGATTAGATATAATGAAAAAAATATAAGGGACCTTGAAGACATAGAATCAGAAACCACCCAAAATGGCAGGTTGAGGGGAAAAAGTGATTTTTTAAAAAATAACAAAGCATCACTGAGCTATAAAACATCTTCCAGTGGCCTAATAAACATATCTTTAGAATCCAGGTTATTCTGTCCATATAATTTTCTAGGCAAGAATACTGGAATGGGTTGCCATTCCCTTCTCCAATCAAACCTGGGTCTCCTGCATTGCAGGCAGATTCTTTACCATCTTAGCCACTGAGGAAACTTGTCCCTGAAAAAGAGGGGGCAGAAAAATTCTGTGAGAAAATAGTAGCCTTTTTTTTCAAATTTAATGAAAACTATACATGTGTACACCTGTGGCGGATTCATGTTGATGTATGGCAAAATCAATACAGTAAAGTAAAATAAAAAAATAAAAACTATAAGCCGAAAACAAGAAACATGAAGAAAATTGCACCAAGGTACATCATAGACAAATTTTGAAAACTAATGATAATGGAAAAATCTTAAAAGGAGAAAGAAAAAGAGACATGTAATATATGCAGGAACAAAAGTAAAGATAACATAAAATCTCCTTTGAAAACATGCAAATGAGAAGACAGTAGATCAACGCTTTTAAAGCACTGAAAGAAAAATATAACTGTCAACCTAAAACTCCATATCCAGGAACAATAGCAGTCAAAAGTGAAACGATATAAAGCCTTTTTCAGACATACAAAAGGTGAAAGATACCACCAGGAGATCCTCCCTTCAAGCTGTTACAGAAAGGAAACAGAAAGAAGGAAAATGATAACAGAAATGTGACTATAAATGAAGGAGAGCACCCAAAATAGGGGGTCGGTTTGGTTCAGTCCCTCAGTCGTGTCCGACTCTTTGAGACCCCATGAATCGTAGCACCCCAGGCTTCCCTGTCCATCACCAATTCCTCGGAGTTCACTCAGACTCACGTCCATCGAGTCAGTGATGCCATCCAGCCATCTCATCCTCTGCCATCCCCTTCTCCTCCTGCCCTCAATCCCTCCCAGCATCAGAGTCTTTTCCAATGAGTCAACTCTTCGCATGAGGTGGCCAAAGTATTGGAGTTTCAGCTTTAGCATCATTCCTTCCAAAGAATTCCCAGGGCTGATCTCCTTCAGAATGGATTGGTTGGATCTCCTTGCAGTCCAAGGGACTCTCAAGAGTCTTCTCCAACACCACAGTTCAAAAGCATCAATTCTTTGGTGCTCAGCTTTCTTCACAGTCCAACTCTCACATCCATACATGACCACTGGAAAAACCATAGCCTTGACTAGATGGACCTTTGTTGGCAAAGTAATGTCTCTACTTTTCAATATGCTCTCTAGGTTGGTCATAACTTTTCTTCCAGGGCGTAAGTGTCTTTTAATTTCATGGCTGCAGTCACCATCTGCAGTGATTTTGGAGCCCCCCAAAATAAAGTCTGACACTGTTTCCATTGTTTCCCCATCTATTTGCCATGAAGTGATGTGACTGGATGCCATAATCTTTGTTTTCTGAACGTTGAGCTTTAAGCCAACTTTTTCACTCTCCTCTTTCACTTTCATCAAGAGGCTTTTGAGTTCCTCTTCACTTTCTGCCATAAGGGTGGTGTCATCTGCATATCTGAGGTTATTGATATTTCTCCCGGCAATCTTGATTCCAGCTTGTGTTTCTTCCAGTCCATGGGGGGTAAATATGTATAATTTTTTCTTATGATTTTGAAAGATAATCACAGGTTAAGCAAAAATAATAACAGTGAAAGTTGCTCAGTCATGTCTGACTCTTTGCAACTCCGTGGACTATACATGCCATGGAATTCTCCAGGCCAGAAAACTGGAGTGGGTAGCCATTCCCTTCTCCAGGGGATCTTCCCAACCTAGAGATCGAACCAGGATCTCCTGCATTGTAGGCAGATTCTTTACCAACTGAGCTAACAAGGAAGCCCTAAAAATAATAAAGTACTGTATAATTTATAATACTGTAGAAGTAAAATGTGTCAATAATAGCAAAAAGGCTGGGAAAGAGAAAATGGAAGTATTGTTATAAGGCTCTTATACTATCTGTGAAAAGGCATGGTATTCCTTGAAGGTGGACTGTGGTAAATCAAAGATGTTTACTGAAGAAGATGTGTGCATGCATGCTCACTCATGTCCAGCTCTTTGCAATCCCATGGACTGTAGCTCTCTAGGCTTCTATATACCTGGAATTCTCCAGACAAGAATACTGGAGTTGGTAGCCATTTCTTTCTCCAGGATATCTTCCCGACCCAGGGATTGAACCCACATCTCCTGCATTGGCTGGCAGATTCTTTACCACTGCATAAATCTGGGAAGCCAAAAAGATGTTTCTATAAATCCTAAAAGACCACTGAAATATCAAAAGTTATAGCTAATAAATTTAAAAAAGTAAATAAAATATAATCATAAAAATATATATAATTTGTTCAAAAGAGGGAAGAAAAAAAGAACAAGGGGACCAAAAAACATAAGGGACAAATGGAAAACAAACTTCAAGATGACAGACTTAAACCTAACCATATCAATAATCCCGTAAGAACAATGGTTCAAATTGACAAACAGCAGAGATTATCAGATTGGATAAAGAGGAACGACTGAATTTTATGCTGCCTACCAGAAAGATATTTTAGATGCAAAGACACAATGATGGAAAATGATGGAAAAGATAAATCATACTAACACTATTAAAAACAAAGCTAGAGTGGCTATCTTAATGTCAGTCAAAGTGAATTTCAGAATAAAGAGTATTACCAGGCATAAATAAGGTCATTTAATAATTATTAGGAAGTCAATTCATCAAATGAACATCCAAATTTTTGTCAGACATGTCATTCAGTCATGTCTGATTCTTTGCGACCCCATGGACTATAGTCCACCAGGCTCCTCCGTCCATAGGATTCACCAAGCAAGAATACTCAAGTGGGTTGCCATGCCCTCCTTCAGGGGATTTTCCTGACCCAGGAATTGAACCTGGGTCTCCTGCATTGCAGGTGGATTCTTTACCATCCAAGCCTACATAATATATAATTCATAACATTTATGTAATTCATAATTTATCTTCAAAACATAAAAAATGATGGAGTTGCAAAGACACATGAACAATTACATTCAGAAATGTTGGTATCTTTCTCACAGTAAATAGAAAACAGAAAGGATAGAGAAGAATTGAGCAACACTGTCAACCAATGTGACCTAATCGACATTTATAGCACACACACAATAGCAGAATACACATACACCAAAGATCTTGCTTTAAGATCTAGAACAAAGTAAAAAGTCTCCTTTCATCACTTCTAATTGAGTGTACTATATATTTTAGCAAGTACAATAACCCTTACCTCAAAAAAGAAGAAGAAAAGAAAGAGAAATAGATGCATGTAGTTTGAAAAATAAAAAAAAAAAATAAAGTAAGAGAAAAATGTTGGCAAATGCTATTCTAGCTTTGAAGCAGGTAAATGGGGCTATAGCCAAGGAATTCAGGCAGCCTTGGAAGTTAGAAAAGAAAAGGACAGCCCTGAGGACACCTTGATTTTAGCCCAATAAGACTGATTTTGGCTTTCTAATCTTCAGAACTGTAAGATGAGTACATTTGTGTTGTTTCAAGCTACCGAGTTTGTGAGAATTTGTTAGAGCAGGCATGCTGCTGCTGCTGCTATGTCACTTCAGTCGTGTCCGACTCTGTGCGACCCCATAGATGGCAGCCCACCAGGCTCCTTTGTTCCTGGGATTCTCCAGGCAAGAATACTGGAGTGGGTTGCCATTTCCTTCTCCAACAGCAGGCATAGGAAATGAATATAGCAAGCTTTCAAGAAAAGACCAATATAAAAAAAATCAAGTGT
This sequence comes from Capricornis sumatraensis, assembly GCF_032405125.1. Classification (NCBI taxonomy): domain Eukaryota; kingdom Metazoa; phylum Chordata; class Mammalia; order Artiodactyla; family Bovidae; genus Capricornis; species Capricornis sumatraensis. Next base: position 58,876,882 of record NC_091092.1, on the reverse strand, counting down.
AGATCTATATACTATCAATAAACAAGTTGAAATAAAAAACAATAACATTTATAATAGTTTCCAGACTATAAAATACTTAGAGACATCTGACCATCAAAGCAAAATCCATAAAATATTTATACAGTGAAATTCACAAAACACTGCTGAAAAAATGGAAAAAAATAATAAATAATTAGAAAAATATACTGTGTTGTTGGGTCAGAAGACTCAATATTGTTAAAATGTTCACATTCCAGATTGTTATATAGATTCAGTGCAATTCCAAATAAAAATCACAAAATATTTTGTAGGAATAGGAAATCTGATGTTAAAATTAACCTGGAAACACATACAACTTAGAATAGTCAAAAGAACTTAGAAAAAGAGAAACAGGGGTTGACATGGGTCCTTTGAGAAGCTAATGTTTTGGGGCCCCAAAGTAGGATATCCATTGGTGAATGAGCAACGACTGACAATGCCTGCAGCACGTCCCCTGGGTGGTTGGTATGCCTTAGACTGCCCAGTTCAGTTTCAATTAGCACTCTCTGTCCTATTTCTATTCCAGAGCGATGCTTGTGGGAAGGGAGAGGGCTTGTGTTAGGCACCCTTTGAAGAATAGCAGGTGAGGAGGGTAGATTCCCCAAGGCTACTGTGATTTGTGCTAGGAGGCAACAAAAAGTATTGTTGTCTCTACATAATATAAACTGATGAATCTGTTATGATTATTTAAAAGTAAAACTCTCTAAGAACCAGCTTTTCAGAAAAACAACATACGCCTTACTTCTCCTGAGGAAATGGCAGAAGGGTCTCCTTGGGAAGTGTCCCCCATTAACCTAGCATACTATCCAAAGGAGCAGAGAGTGGGATATATGTGTGGGAGGAGGCATGTGTTATCCTATTCTGCCCTTTTAGATATATTGCTAATTTCATTTCTGCCCATGTAACTATTTCTGCACAGCTTGAAAAAGGCTGGACTGATTGCCACACAATTTCAGGGAAGTTTGGAGGAGATACGACTTCAGTTATAGGCCTAGTGAAGTGAAGTTGCTCAGTTGTGTCCGACTCTTTGTGACCCCATGGACTGTAGCCTACTATGCTCCTTCATCCATGGGATTTTCCAGGCAAGAGTACTGGAGTGGGTTGCCATTTCCTAGTAGAATGCATGAAAATCACTTTGGGGTGGCCATCAGGACAGAGGATCCAGTGATTCAAAGATACTTTAGAAAAAGACATCAGTGAACATCCCCAAATATGACTCCCCATCCAGTGGAAAATCCCTAGGGTGGTAATTTCTTCTTCTTATAAATGATGAGTTTCTGTCCAGCCATGGTGTGGCTCCACCACCAGTGATAAGTGAAAGATCTGACTGATATTAGAATGGCCAAGAAGTCCATACCTAACAAACCAAGTGCCACTTACTGGTCATCTGCTATGTGCCAGCCCTGGAGAGTCCTGTGCTCCTCACCTCAGCATCATTATCCTGGCTTGAAAAATAATCCCTCTGCAAAAAGAACTCTCAAAACCTAAATTGGATTCATCCCCAAAGAGGGCAGGTTTGAAAGGGCTGCGGTCCAGATTAGCCTGACTTCAAAATCTCATTTAGATTTTCATATTTTGTTTGTGTGACTGAGCACTTGACCAGAAGCCAACCACCCCCGCCGACTGGCCTGAAACTCTCGCTGGCAAGCAGAAATATCTGGCTGCTTTACCAGTCTCCCAGAGTCCAGCCCAACCTCTGGCACAGTTCAGAGTTTCATTGTTTAATGCATGAACAGTTGCAGTTTCGTCACCTGTTCATAGAATACTGATTGCTGACAGGCCTCTGCCACAGAACCCGTACGTCCTGATGTCTGTGCAGTATTAATACTGAAGAAAATATGGAAATAACACTGAAGAAAAGAAAAGAAAGATAATACTGAAGAAAAGTAATAATACTGAAAAGTAATTAGAATTTTGCACCTACTGTGCCTAATAGAATGCCTTTATCAATACTGAGCACAGAATTCAGTTCAGTCACTCAGTTATATCTGACTATTTGAATACTGAGCACAGAATTCAGTTCAGTCACTCAGTTATATCTGACTATTTGAGACCCCATGGATCACAGCATGCCAGGCCTTCTTGTCTATCACCAACTCCTGGAGCTTACTCAAACCCATGTCCATTGAGTCGGCGATGCCATCAACCATCTCATCCTATGTCACCCCCTTCTTCTCCTGCCTTCAATCTTTCCCAGCATCAGGGTCTTTTCCAATGAGTCAGTTCTTCACATCAGGTGGCTAAAGTATTGGAGTTTCAGCTTCAGCATTAGTCCTCCCAGTGAATATTCAGGACTGATTTCCTTTAGGAAATGGTTAGATCTCCTTGCAGTCCAAGGGACTCTCAAGAGTCTTCTCCAACACCACAGTTCAAAAGCATCAATTCTTCGGCGCTCAGCTTTCTTTATAGTCCAACTCTCACATCCAAACATGACTACTGGAAAAACCACAGAATAGTCATGTAATAAATACTTGTTACTGCACATCCACTAGAAAGGCTACTAAAAAACCTATTTAAAAGACCGATATTAACAACTGTTATCAAGAATGGGGAGCAACTGGGTTCCACATACATTGTTGGTAGGAATCTAAAATGGTACAAAGACTTTGGAAAACAGTTTGACAGATCCTCCCAAAGCTAAATATAGAGTTGCCATATGACCTAGCAATTCTACTGTTAGGCATTTACACAAATGAAATAAAAGGTTGTGTCCACACAAAGACTAGTACCCCAATGCTCATAATAGCATCATTCACATTTGCCCCAGGCTGGAAAACTCCAGTGTCCATTAACAGTGGAATGTATAAGCAAAATGTGGTAATAGGAATAAAAAGAATGAAGTGATATGCCCTATAATTTGGATGTACTTCAGAAATATGCTGCATGAAAGAATTAAGACAAAAATATAAATCACATGAATCCATTTATATGAAACTCTAGAAGAGACAAACCTTAAGCTATAGTAATAGAAACCAGATTATTGACTACACCTAGGGGTGAGGTATTGAATGAGAAGAAGCAGAGAGGAGGGGGTAAAGAATACATTTCATATTTTGAGCTGAGTTGTTATTATACATATTTATTAATATGTAGACATCTTTTACATATATAGACATTCATTTAATGTTTGTTTGCTTTTACTTCATGTGAACTATACCCCAATCACTTTTTTTCTAACTAAAATAAAAGTAAATGCGGGTTCCTCAGTGAATCTGGGGAAATGTACAATGTAACAAACCCAGTTTTATTGTTTACTATGCGTTTTCAAGTTCTTTACCTAAATGAACTCAATTTTCACAATCTTATGAGTAAGGTACTACTATTAACCCTGTATTCAGTTCAGTCACTCAGTCATGTCCGACTCTTTGCGACCCCATGAATTGCAGCATGCCAGGAGTTCACTCAGACTCACGTCCATCGAGTCAGTGATGCCATCGAGCCATCTCATCCTCTGTCGTCCCCTTCTCCTCCTGCCCCCAATCCCTCCCAGCATCAGAGTCTTTTCCAATGAGTCAACTCTTTGCATGAGGTGGCCAAAGTACTGGAGTTTCAGCCTCAGCATCATTCCTTCCAAAGAACACCCAGGGCTGATCTCCTTTAGAATGGATTGGTTGGATCCCCTTGCAGTCCAAGGGACTCTCAAGAGTCTTCTCCAACACCACAGTTCAAAAACATCAATTCTTTGGCGCTCAGCTTTCTTCACAGTCCAACTCTCGCATCCATACATGACCACTGGAAAAACCCTGTATTACCTGTGCAAAAACTGGGGCTTGTGGATGTTAAGTCATCTGGCTAGAGCCACAGAGCTAAAAGGGGTCTTGGAGATTGGAGATTTGAATCTAGATCTGTGCAACATCAAAGCTCTTAATCACACACACAAAATGTTTGATTTCAAAAAACTCTCTCTGGCCTATAGAGATGAATTATTTTTAACAGTGTGAGTATTCCAGAGGAGGTTTATCAAAGGGCTGAGGGCCCCAGAGGGCTTGGGGAAATGGGATGTGACTGCCAGTCCTGACACAGCAGTACTGGGGCAAAAGTCTTGGGCTTGTTCTGACTGTTTCTAGTGAACAGAGCTCAGGCCAGGAGGCCTGACACTCCAGGTCAACCATTTAATACAGAATTTGGGAAGTTCCATACTCAGAGACCTCACACAGTCTAGTTGGTGCCAGTAATTAAGACACAGGTCCATGTTCAAATCCAAGCTTTGCTCCTTCTATCTGGGTAAAACTTTGGCAAAAACATAGGCTCTTTTGAGGCCAGAAAATGACCTGCTGCTCTCATTTTCTGGACAATGATGTTCAAAGAGCATCTGTTTAAAACTTAGTAACTCTGCAGCAAAGCAAAGGCTGATCACTTTAGAAGAATACTGGGAGACTTTCTGGAATTGAAGCAGGTTTGACTTTGTCTTTGGGGTACACTCTCAGCAGGCCAACGGCACAGAGTTTTATTTGTATATGCTCACCCTGGCTGCCGCATGGAAAGTAGACTGAAAGGGGGATGGATCCTGGAGGCACGAAACAGTTCAGAGGCTGTTATTTGCTCAGGAATGTGTTAATAGGGACTAGCTTAATGGCGATGGGAAGGAAAGACAGCCTACTGCATCTGGAATGGTGAAGGTGTTTCTCTCATTGCCATGCAAAAGGCCCAGAACATCCCAACAGGTGCTAAAACATCAGACTGGGGTTCCAGGCTTCTTCCTTACATCAGCATGCCAAGGAGTCGGCCAGAGATGATGGAGTAGGAACACAAGCAGAAGGGACAGGCCTCTCTGCAAGGCCCTGAATTAACCACTGAGGCTTTAATCATCATCAATGGATTCTAAATGGCTGCCAAACTGTCTGTACTGTTCAGGGCTAAAACTTCCAATACAGACCTGAAGTCTCCACAGAGCTGATCTCTCCAGCAAGGCCAGTAAACTCAGGATGCAAATGCAGGAGAGATGGACTGACCCTAAGCAGCCTCAGACTGGGTGACATTCAGGGAAACAACACCGACTCCTAAACATTTCTGTGAATGTGGGCCTTTACAACTTACGGAGCAAGATCACGTCTCATATCCTAGATGTCTGTACAAGCCCTCCTCCCAGTTAACTTCAGAGCTATGGTTCCAGCCCTTGCCTGGGTCATAGACAAGCACAAGCGGGCCTGGACTCTTCTGTCTATATGGAGCCCTTATTACTAGGCGCATGCTGGACTCTTGGCATTCAGGAGTCTCCATCTGCCTTCTAGGAATGTCTAACCAATCAGTAAGATCACATTAATGCTGAAGATGCTTTTGTCCATCCTCGCTGAGTGCCTATAATCTCTGGCACCTCTTTCCCCAGGCATGACTCTTCCTTGAATCTTGGCATCACTGCTCCCTTCCTAGAGGCTTCTTTCTCTGCAGCCAGGCCAGACGGTCTCTTCTTCTAGATACTTCAGTTGTCCCACATATTACATCTTTTGTCAATAATTGATGCAGACAGAAAATATGACAGAACAATTTGAAGCATAATAGTGAAACAAACACTGATCCACTGACCACCCAGAATAAGAACAAGAACATTCCCAACAGCATAGCAATGATTTGGGGGCTCCTTCCTTCACTCATCCCAGCCTCCCTTTCCATAACAGTGGCCCTGAAGGGAAATTTTGGGCTTTTCAGAACTTTTGTCTTTCATTTCCCAAGTTTTGAAATATATGTTTTGTATCCCTACAGAATCTGTTGTTTACTTTTACTTGCCTACTTTCTACAAATGGTATCATACCCAATATTATACACCATATGAACAGAATAAAGGACAAAAACTACATGAGCTTCTTAGTAAACACCAGAACCATTCGGCAAAACCTCACCCTTTCCTATTAAAAGCATACAGCAAACAAGGAGTATAAGGAAGCTTCCTCAACCTGAAAAAGGATTCTATGGAAAAAAAAAAAAACCTCACAGCTATTATCATACACAATAATAAAAAACTGAAAACATTCCCCCTAAGATCAGGAACAAAATAAGGATGTTCACTCTTACCTCTTCTATTCAACATTGTACTGGAAGTTCTAGCCAGACCAATTAGAAGCAAAATGAAACAAAAGGCATTCAGATTACAAAAGAAGTACACCTATCGCTATTCTTATATGCAAAAAAATTCTAAAAACCACAAAAATACTATTTGAGCTAACAGCAAAACTGCAGAATACAAGATCAACAAGCACACAAACATTAGTTGCATTTCTGTACAATAGCAATGACCAACCCAAAAACAAAATTAAGAAAACAATAGCATCACACCCAAGGAAAAACTCAGAAGTAAATTTAACAAAGAAAGGATAAAACTTACTCTGAAAACTACAAAACAGTCATCTAGGTGAGGGTAGTGTAGGTAGAAATAAGTGCACAGGACTGAGATAAATTTTGACTTTTTTTCACCATTTTGGGGATGATAAAATATGTATAACATAAAGTTTGTCATTTTTAACAATTTTAACTACACAATTCAGTGGCTTTAACGATATTTACAATACTGTAAAGTAATTATCACTATTTCCAAAACTTTTTATCACCCCAAATAGAAACTCTGTGACCATTAAACAATATTCTGCCATTCTTCCCTCATTCCAGTCTCTGGTAAACACTAATCTAAATTCTATCTCTGAATCTGCTTAGTGTAGGTACCTCACAGAAGTGAAATCATATAATAAGTGACCATTTTAATCTGACTTATTCACTTAGTATAATGTTTCCAATATTTATTGTAGCATATGTGAGAAATTTCATTTATGACTGAATAATATGCTACTGTATGTATATACCACATATTACTTATCCATTCATCTGTTAATGAGTGCTTGAGTTGTCTCCATGTTATGGCTACTGTGAATAAACCTGTCATGAGCATTGGACAAATACAAGTAACTGAGTTATTTTTCCTCAGTTCTTTTAGATATATACATAGGAATGGAATTTCTGGGTCATGTGGTAATTCTATCTTTAGCTTTTTGAAGAACTGCCAAAATGTTTTATACAGAAGCGACACCAAATTATAGTCTCACCAGCAGAGCACAAGTGTTCCAGTTTCTCCACATTCTTACCAACATTTGTTATTCTGTTTGATTAAAAAAATTATAAACATCCTAGTAGTTGTGAAGTAGTATCTCACTGAGGCTCTGATTTTCATTTCCTTAATGACAAAATTTTGAACATCTTTTTGTGTGCTTATTACCCTTTGTATATATACTTTGAAGAAATGTCTATTCAAGTCTTTGGCTCATTTTTTGGCTCATTTTTTGGTGAGATTTTTTGTTGTTAAATTATAAGTGTACTTTATAGATAATAAATATAAAACTCTTATGAGATATATGATTTACAAATATTTTCTTTCATTCTGTCCATTGTCTTTTCATTTTCATAATAGTATACATTGATGCATAAAAGTTTATTTTAACTTTGATGAAGTATAATTTATCTATTTTTGTTGTTGTTTTTGTGTCACATCTAAGTATCCATTGCCACATCTGAGATCATGAAGATTTACCTCCATGTCTTCTTCTAAAAGTTTTATGATTTAGCTCTTATATTCAAGTCACTGATCCATTTTGAGTTAATTTTTGTGCAAAGTGTGGTATAGGAATCCAACTTTATTCTTTTGCCAGTGGAAAACCAGTTGCCTCTGTACCACCTGTTGAAGATGCTATTCTTTTGCCTATTAAATGAACTTGGCACCCTTGACAAAATCAGCTGGCCATTGATGTGAGGCTTAATTCTGGACCTCAGTTCTATTTGGTCTTTATCTCTACCCTTACAGCAGTACCTGCTGCTGCTACTGCTGCTAAGTCACTTCAGTCGTGTCCGACTCTGTGAGACCCCATAGATGGCAGCCCATCAGGCTCCCCCGTCCCTGGGATTCTCCAAGCAAGAACACTGGAGTGTGTTGCCACTTCCTTCTCCAATGCATGAAAGTGAAAAGTGAAAGTGAAGTCGCTCAGTCGTGTCCAACCCTTAGCATGGACTGCAGCCTACCAGGCTCCTCCATTCATGGGATTTTCCAAGCAAGAGTACTGGAGTGGGGTGCCATTATCTCATCTATTGCTGCTTTGCAGTAAGCTTTGAAACTGGGGAAGTATAAGTCCTTCAACTTTCTTTTCTTTTTTCAAGATTATTTTGACTATTTGGGGGCACCTTGTAATTTCAAATTTGAAGTCAAGAATCCAGCTTTTCTATTTCTTGGGGGGAAAAAAGCTGTTGCAATTTTGATAAATATTGTTTTTGATCGTAAGTCACATCTCAACAATATTAAGTCTTCTTACCCATTGACACAGGATGTCTTTCTATTTTATTTTAGATTTTCTTTAATTTCTTTTGGCAATGTTTTCAGCGTACAAGTATTTCACCTCCTTGGTTAAATTATTGTAGATGCTATTTGTAATGAGATTACTTACTTAATTTCCTTTTTGAATTGTTTGTCATTCATGTATAGAACACAACTGGTTTCTGTGTGTTGAGTGTGTGCCCTACAACTTTGCTGAATTTCGTTATTAGCTCTGGTAGTGTAATTATAGATTCTTTATAATTTTCATGTCAACTGTGAACAGAAATAGTATTAGATCTTCTTTTACAATTTAGATGCCTTTTATTTATTTTTCTTTACTCATTTCCCTGGCTACCAGTTGAAATAAATTCTAAAGAAGTAGTATTTGATAATCAAGTAGTGATGTCATGTTGATGTCTGGAGTTTAGAGGAGAGATTCATTCTGGAGATCTGATTTTGGGAGCCATAAGCATATGGACCATATTATCAAGGGGTAGAGTAGAGAGAGAGAAGGAAAGGGAAAAGAAGGAGAGGCAAGGGGAGGGGAAAGGAGAGAAGACATGCCTTCTGTCTAATTGCTACAGCTTTGTCAACATTCAGAACCTACCAGGCCCCTTAATATCACCCTTTTTGCTTGTGGCCTTAGGTGAGTTCACTTCATTTCTCTGACTCTGTTAGCTCTTCTTTAAAATGGGAAATTTGTCATTTTTCCACCTTAGTTCCAAGGAATATGTTTAGCTTTCAGACAAAGACACAGTTTTACCAGCCCCTTGGGATGGGAACAGAATGTCACCCCAGGGGGTTCCTGGTATTGCTACAATCTTGGGAGAGCATGGCTCAGCAAGATTACAAATGGAGCAAATAGGTCATGAGGTTCTAATTTACTGACCTATCCTTAAAAGGCTGTGCCATTCTCCCACACACCCTAAAACCTATAATTTGAAAGACACAGACTACATAAGTCCAAATACATAGAGTAGGCACTTGAGCATTGCAAAGGGCAGCATGTTCCAGTATAAGTGGAAAAGCCACAGCTGTGAAGCCAATGTGACTGCCTGAGAATGGAGCTACCATGCTGCTCTTTTCCCCCCTAAGCCATCAGGAAGTGGACCCTGGAGCCAGAAATGGCAGGAGGTGGAATGCACTTAAGACCAGTCTGAAAGAGTATTGGGTCCAGTGAGCCACAGAGATACTAAAAGGTCACTTTGACCATTAAAACAGCTGAATTTCACTCCTCTTCCAGAAAATGGCCAGGAATTTCTCTCTCTAGAGAAGTTACTTCAAGACAGCTTGGATTTCTCTAAACAAGCTTATACCTAGGCTCTGTCCTACATGGCTTCAACCTCTCAGGAAGGACACTCATATTAAGACAAGGTAATTAAACCACAAGCTTCAAGTGGCAAGTGTGCTCATTGTCATCTGCTCTAGATCCCCAAAGGATCTCTATTGTTGATCAAGATGATATTAATGAAAATAATGGAACAATAGTACTTCTGCCAGTAGCTCCTACTTTAAGAAGTCTACATTCTTTCAAGCATTTTGTGAATTATATGTCAATTTTTCAATATAACCCTATGAAGGAGGTACTATTGTTATCTCCATTCTATACATAAGGACAGAACGGATCAGATTTTTCTACGGTACATAGCTAGTCATTGGCATAATTGGGCCCTGTATCACCTGATTCCAAAGTCTAGGTTCCTTCCACTATTCCTCACTGCCTCCCCTCCCGCTTCTTCTGATCTGCTGGATCTTCCATCTCTCCAGGCCAGGTCCCTCCTAGCCTGTTGGTGCTATGAGAACAGAAGGAAAGAAATTAGCATTGAACGTCACCTGGGCACCCTGCAGTCTAAGGCCCCAGCCCAAGTGCCACGATGAGCTTCCAGATAGTGACCGGTGGCCTTGGGGACATACTTGCAGAAATTTGCAGCATCCCTTGATTTCGGCACTGGTGGCAGCTGAAACTCTGTGCCCTCTCTGGAATTCTGAGGATTTTAAAACAGAATCAAAACCCTGTTTTTCAAAGGGTAGTCTCATTAGAAGGTCAGTCAGTCAATCCTCAATCCTGATGAAAGAAAGAACCTGAAATTGAAGGAGCCACCCTATTTCTCCCTATAACAGACTGTCTTTCAATCATTAATTGGAGAAGGAAAGATGTTAGCAGGGTGGTAGTAGTGAGGCTCCAGCACCTGGGCCATAAAATAGATCCTGACCCAGATTAAAGATGCTGAGGAGACCTGGTGGGCAGGAAGGATTTCATCTCCAACCCATAGGGCCAGGAGGAGGCCTTTGAGATTCTGCAGTCCCCACTCCTCAGAATGCCAAAACCTCGTCCATTCTCTCCAGGGCAACATGATCCGGGGTCAATAGACTTGAAGGCAGAGGCTGGATCTCCCCTCCTGTATTAATATCACCAGTACATGTGTCCAGCCCACTTGAAAGACTGAGACAGCCTTGCCACTCACTGATAACTCATTGCAGCATCAGAATACTCAGCACCAGGCTTGGCACAAAGTGAGAGCCTCATAAATCCTCATCAGCTTGAATGCTTTGAGTCGAGTTTGAGGCCTGGCACACATTCTCAGCTCCTCACAGGCCCACTGAGTTTTGGCTCAGAGGCAAAGGAAGCATTTACTCTTCCTGAGTTGGCTACCATTTGCTGCCGTTTCACTGATTGCAGTCCCTGCAGCCTAAGTTCTCCAGTTTGCTTTCTTGCTTGGGGGATCTCAGACCCCACAGGCCCAGCACTGTTCCCCCAATCCAGGCAGGAGGGCCCCCTTCCAAGGATTTGGGACAGGGTCCCCAGAAAAAGGCATCTACAATTTGGGAAAATGGTCTCCAGGGAGCCAGAGATTAGGCAAGTGATGGGAACGGAAATGATAGGGAGATATAGACTACATGGAAGACAGGAAGACTTCCATGGAAGGCATGAAAGAGTAAAAGAAAGGAGGATGCTTTGAGATCTGAGGGCTATGCAAATCAAGTTCAAGGCAAAGTGCCCAGGCCCGAGATTTTTCAACTTGATTTAGCTACAGAATTCTTACTCTGTGAATGGAGTGCTCAAAATGTAGAAGAGATACAAGAGAATGGGCCAGCCAGCTCCCTGCCTGCTTGAGCTCCTTCTTCCTTCTCTTCCTCCCCGACACAACACCCCCACCCCTGGAAGCCTCTAGGACTCCAGTTTAAGACTTCCTGATCCAGGTCAAGGAGACAAAACTGAGGTTCAGAGAGGTGTGGAAATTTTCTCCCAGTCATCTCCAGAAGACAGAGACAAGGGACATGAGCGTGCAGCAGATTCACAGGTATAGCATGCTGAATCCTGGGAGGTCCTGTCAGGGGCCCTGCTGCACACTAACGGTATTAGACCTATCATGATGAAAAAAAAAAAAAATATATATATATATATATATATATATATATTTGATTTACAATGTGGTAATAGTTTCAGGTGTACAACACAGTGATTCAGCCGCCAGTCTCCTCCATCCACGGAATTCTCCAGGCAACAGTACTGGAGTGGGTTGCCATTCCCTTTGCCAGGGGATCTTCCCAACCCAGGGACTGAACCCACATCTGCTGCATTGCAGGCAGATCCTTTACAGTCTGAGCCATCAGGGAAACCATATATAGATATGTATATATATATATCAGTTCAGTTCATTTCAGTCACTCAGTCATGTCCGACTCTTGGCAACCCCATGAATTGCAGCACGCCAGGCCTCCCTGTCCATCACCAACTCCCGGAGTTCACTCAGACTCATGTCCATTGAGTTGGTGATGACATCCAGCCATCTCATCTTCCGTCATCCCCTTCTCCTCCTGCCCCCAACCCCTCCCAGCATCAGGGTCTTTTTGAATGAGTCAGCTCTTCGCATGAGGTGACCAAAGTACTGGAGTTTCAGCTTTAGCGTCATTCCTTCCAAAGAACACCCAGAACTGATCACCTTTAGAATGGACTGGTTGGACTTCCTTGCAGTCCAAGGGACTCTCAAGAGTCTTCTCCAACACCACAGTTCAAAAGCATCAGTTCTTTGGCGCTCAGCTTTCTTCACAGTCCAGCTCTCATATCTGTACATGACTACTGGAAAAACCATAGCCTTGACTAGACGGACGTTTGTTGGCAAACTAATGTCTCTGCTTTTCAATATGCTGTCTAGGTTGGTCATAACTTTTCTTCTAAGGAGTAAGTGTCTTTTAATTTCATGGCTGCAATCACTATCTGCAGTGATTTTGGAGCCCCCCAAAATAAAGTCTGACACTGTTTCCACTGTTTCCCCATCTATTTCCCATGAAGTGATGGGACCAGATGCCATGATCTTCATTTTCTGAATGTTGAGCTTTAAGCCAACTTTTTCACTCTCCTCTTTCACTTTCATCAAGAGGCTTTTGAGTTCCTCTTCACTTTCTTCCATAAGGGTGGTGTCATCTGCATATCTGAGGTTATTGATATTTCTCCCAGCAATCTTGACTTCAGCTTGTGCTTCCTCCAGCCCAGTGTTTCTCATGGTGTACTCTGCATAGAAGTTAAATAAGCATATATATATATATATATATATATATATATATATATATATATACATATATATACATATACATACATACATATATATATATATATATATATATATATATATATATGTATATATGAACATAGCAACCATGGGAGAGTTTCCAAGTACAATAAATGCATCAGCCATGCACCTCACTCCTCCTCACTCCTCCTCACTTCCCTGTCACTGTAGGGCAGGGGGTTCGGTATTTGCCTCTCTCCCCTCTCTCAGCACAGCCTTGCAGCCCTGGCAACCAGCTGCTCCAGGCCTTCTATGAGTATCGCTATTCCTCTTTCTTGCTTCTCTTCCTGGATGGATCTAGGTACTTTTGCCTTACAGAAGGTGACTGACCTGCTAATAGAAAGATCAGACGTGTGGGGTGAAAAGCAGAAAAGACTTCTACGTGTTGGGGAAGAGTCTCCATGTGCGTCTTGGATTTCCCTATCCATGATGCACACTGTAGCATCAGACAGAGCTGTTAAAACCAATTAGCATAAAATGCATCTTCTTTAGGTGCTCAATTTAACAATGTCTAACAAATGCCTATGTGCCCATAACCACCACAAAAGTCAAAATATAGAATATTCCCATCATGCCAGAAAATATAGAACATTCCCATCATGCCAGAAAATTCCTTCCTGCCCCTTTGGAATAAATCTGGTCAACTACGACCCTTGGCAACTATTTATCTCCTTTCTGTAACTGTAAAGCAGTAGTTATTTCCCAGAATTTTACACAAATGGAATCAGAGAGTGCTAACTGCTAAGTTGCTTCAGTCGTGTCCAACTCTGTGTGATCCTATAGATGGCAGCCCACCAGGCTCTGCTGTCCCTGGGATTCTCCAGGCAAGAACACTGGAGTGGGTTGCCATTTCCTTCTCCAATCAGAGAGTAAGTGATCTTTTTTTAATTTTTCTTTCACTTAGCATAATGTGAATTGATCCAGTTGCTGATGTTATCAGTAGTTGATTTCATATTGCTGAGCAGCATCCTATATTATAGATGTACCAAATTTTGTCCATGTACCAGTTGATGGGCAGCTAATCATCTCCAATTTTTGCTCTTATACATAATGTTTATATTAACATTCATGACGAGTTTTTGTGTACACTTATTGCTTTATTTTTCCTTGGGTAAGTACTTAGAAATGGAATTGCTAGCTCATATAATATGCATACAAGTATACTAATCTGTAACAAATCTGTTGACCTGTTGCTGGACATGTGAGTTGTTTCTAGCTTTCAGCTCTTGTGAATGAAGCTGCTATGAGCACTCATGTGGACATATGTTTCGATTTCTCTTTGGGAAACATCCACAAGTAAAACTGCTGATTCACATGATCAGTTCAGTTCAGTTCAGTTCAGTCGCTCAGTCGTGTCCAACTCTTTGCAACCCCATGAATCACAGCACGCCAGGCCTCCCTGTCAATCAACAACTCCCAGAGTTCACTCAGATTCACATCCATCGAGTCAGTGATGCCATCCAGCCATCTCATCCTGGGTCATCCCCTTCTCCTCCTGCCCCCAATCCCTCCCAGCATCAGAGTCTTTTCCAATGAGTCAACTCTTCGCATGAGGTGGCCAAAGTACTGGAGTTTCAGCTTTAGCATCATTCCTTCCAAAGAAATCCCAGGGTTGATCTCCTTCAGAATGGCCTGGTTGGATCTCCTTGCAGTCCAAGGGACTCTCAAGAGTCTTCTCCAACACCACAGTTCAAAAGCATCAATTCTTTGGCGCTCAGCCTTCTTCACAGTCCAACTCTCACATCCATACATGACCACAGGAAAAACCATAGCCTTGACTAGACGGAATGTATGCTAAACATTATGAGAAAATGGTGAATTCTTTTCCAAAGAGTGTATGCCATTTGCATTTCCACTTGCAATGCATAGAACTTCTAGTTGGTCTACATTCTCAACAGCATTTGGTATTCTTGTCCTGGCACCTTCAGTTTTTTTTTTTTTTTCATTCTTTTGGTAGTGTGCTACTGTCTTATAATTTTAATTTGCATTTCCCTAATGATTGAGCATCTTTTCAAGAACTTGCTTTCCTGGTGGCTCAGTAGTAAAGAACTCACCTGCCAATGCACAGGTTCTATTCCTGGGTCAGGAAGATTCCCTGGAGGAGGAACTGGCAGCCGACTCCAGTATTCTTGCCTGGAGAATCCCATGGACAGAGGAGCCTGGTGGGCTACAGTTCAACAGGTTGCAGAGTCCAACATGACTGAGCAACTAAACAGCAATAACAAGACAGAGTATTCATGTATCTTCTTTAGCGACATGAGCTGTTCAATTCTTTTACCCATTTATAATTGGATTGCTTCTCTTATTATTACTGAGTTTTAAGAGTTATAATCTGGATACAAGTGCTGCATCAGATATATGGGCTATTAACATCTATTCCCACTCTGTAGCTTGTCTTTTCACTTTCTAAACAATGTCTTTTGAAGAGTACATGGTCTAATTTTTGATGAATTTCAGATTATCAAACTTTTAAGGCTTGTGGATTCTGTGTCATAATTAATAAAATTATGCATAACCCAGGGTCAAAAAGATTTTCTCTGAAGTTACATAATTTTAGGTTTTATATTAAAGTCTATGATTCATGTTATGTTAATATTTATGACTGGCATCAGGTAAGGGTCAAAGTTAATTTTTTTTCTATATCAGATACCCAGTTGTTCTGGTAGCATTTGTTGAAAAAAAATTATTCTCTCTCGACTGAGTTACCTTGACATCTTTGTCAAAAATCATTAAAAAGAATGAAATAATGCCATTTGCAGCAACATGGAGGGACCTAGAGATTATCATACTAACTAAAGTCAGACAGTGAAAGGCAAATATCATATAATATCACTTATATACAGAATCTTTTAAAAATGATACAAATGAACATATTTATAAAATAGAAACAGACACACAGACTTAGAGAATGAATTTATGGTTATGGGGGCAGAGGTGGGGAGGGATATATTAGGAGTTCGGGATGGACATGTACACACTGCTATATTTAAAATGGATAACCGACAAGGACCTACTTGCATAGCACAGGGAGTTCTGCTCAGTATTCTGTAATAATCTAAATGGGAAAAGATTTTGAAAAAGGATAGATACATGTATATGTGTAACTGAATCACTTTGCTGTACACCTGAAACTAATATAACACTGTTGATCAACTCTACTCAATATAAAATAAAAATTTAAATAAATTAATTAATGGAAAAAATCAATATATCTGTTTTGGAGTTCTCTTTATAATATTGTGATTCATAATAGAAATTTTATAATTTGGTCTTCTTTCCTATTCCTGGCACAAAAACTCCTAAAGCCCTTGCAACTTCCTAAGTGATAAAGCCTCATGTGAAGAGTTGACTCATTGGAAAAGACCCCGGGAGGGATTAGGGGCAGGAAGAGAAGGGGACGACAGAGGATGAGATGGCTACATGGCATCACCTGCTTGATGGACATGAGTTTGGGTAAACTCCAGGAGTTGGTGATGGACAGGGAGGCCTGGCATGCTATGATTCATGGGGTCACAAAGAGTCAGACACGACTGAGTGACTGAACTTATTATTCATAACAAACCCCTTTCAACACTTTTGAATTTCCTTTGCTGGTCAGAAGTTTTTAGTTTCAAATAGTCCCATCTGTATATTTTTGCTTTTGTTTCCCTTGCCTAAGAAGACATACACAGAATGATATTGCTAAGACTGATGTCAAAGTGTGTACTGCCTATTTTTCTTGTATAAGTTTCATGGTTTAAGTCTTTACATTCATTCTTTAATCAACTTTGAGTTGGTTTTATGTATGATGTAAGATAGTGGACTAGTTTCATTAGTATGCACGTGACTGTTCAGTTTTCTGAACACCATTTATTAAATAGACTATTCTTTCTCCATTGTATTCTTTGTCTTAGGTTAATTTTCCACACATGTGTGAGTTTATTACTGGACTCTCAACTCTGTTCCATGATCATGCCAATACCATCCTGTTTTGAGTACAATCGGCTGGTAATATGATTTGAAATCAGGGCGTCTGATACCTCCAGCTTTTTTCATGAGATTGCTTTGGCTATTAAGAGTTTTTTTGTAGTTTCATATAAATTTTAGAAATTTATGTTCTACTTCCATGGAAATGCCACTGGGATTTTGATAGCAATTGCATTGAATCTGTAGATTACTTGAGGTAATACAGATGTTTTAACAATATCTTTCCATTTCTTTGTGTCTTTTTTAATTTCTTTCAACAATATCTTACAGTTTTTAGTGTACAGGTCTTTCATCTCCTAGTTTAAATTTATTTTTAGGGATTTTAATTTTTGTTATCGTAGTAAATGGAATTGTTTTCTTAATTTCTCTTTCTGTTATTTCATTGTTGAAAGTGAAAGTGTTAGTCACTGAGTCATGTCCAACTGTTTGCAACCTCATGGACTGTAGCCCACCAGGCTCCTCTGTTCATGGGATTCTCTAGGCAAGAATACTGGAATGGGTTATCATTTCCTTCTCCAGGGGACCTTCCTGACCCAGGAATTGAACCTGGGTCTTCCACATTCCAGGCAGAATCATTTCATTGTTAGTGTACAGAAATGCAATGGATATTTGTATATTGATTTTGAAACCTGAGACCTTACAGTATTCTTTTATTATTTCTAATAGTTTTTTGGGTGGCATCTTTATGGTTTTCTTATATAAAAATTATGTCATCCACATTAATGCCAGTTTTACTTCTTTTCCAACTCGGATAACTTTTATTTCTTTTTCTTGCCTAGATGCTCTGAGTAGATGCATATGCTTTATTGATTCTAATTAATCAAATGAGGAAGTTCCCTTCTATTCATAGTTACCTAAAAGGCTATTTTTTTTAAACATGACTGGGTTTTAAACTGCATAAAATTAATTTTCTGCACCCATTTAAATTATTATATATTTTTCTTTTTTACTTGAGTAATAGGTAAATTATATGGATTGATATTCAAATATTAAGCCAACTTTGTCTTCCCAGAAGAACCCCACTTGGTTATGATATATCTTTTTCAATATATTGCTATATTTGATTTAATATTTTATAAAGGATCTTTGAATCTACGTTCATGAGAGATATTGGTCTATAGCTTTGCTTTCTTATAATGTTTTCACGTATAGAATCAGATTAATATTGAATTCATAAAAAGTGTTGGAAAGTGTTTCCTCCTCCACTATTTCCTGGGAGTTGAAATAGTATTTGCATTTCTTCCTTGAATATTTGATAGAATTCATTAAGGAAACATCTGGGCTAAGCTTTTCATAGTGCGAAGGTTTTTAACTATGAATTTAATTAATTTAATTAGCATAAGTGAAGTGAAGTTGCTCAGTTGTGTCTGACTCTTTGCAACCCCATGGACTGTAGCCCACCAGGCTCCTCCATCCATGGAATTTTCTAGGCAAGAATACTGGAGTGGGTTTCCATTTCCTTCTCCAGGGGATCTTCCCGACCCGGGGATCAAACCTGGGTCTCCCTCATTACAGGCAGACGCTTTACCATCTGAGCCACCAGGGAATCACACTTAATTAGCATAAGCTATGCATATTTTCTATTGCTTTTTGTTACATTTTTGTAATGTGTATCTGTCAAAGATTTTGTCTAAGTTGTTGAATTTATTGGCATAAAGTTGTTCGTAACATTTTCTTGTTATCCTTTTAATATTTGGAGGATCTGTAATAGTCAGCTTTTTTCATTCTGATATTGTCATTGAGGTCTCATTCTGTAATTGAGGTCTTACGTCATTCCTCTTGATCAGTATAACTAAAGGTTCGTTGATTTTATTAATCTTTTAAATTCATCTTTTAGTTTAAATGATTTTCTTTTTTTCTGTTTTCTGATTAACTGATTTTCACTCTTATCTTCACTATTTCCACATAGAAAATCTGGGTTTAATATACTTTCCTCTCTCCCTCTTCCTCATCATCATTCCTCTTCTTTTCCTGCAATAAAATGTAAAACATATATTTTTAGACCATTCCTTTTTGCTAATATAAGTATCTGAAGCTATGGATTTCCCTGACAGCACTTCTTTAGTATACCCAAAATTTTTTGATATGCTATATTTTTATTATCATTTAGTCTGAAATATTTAATAACTTCTTATGTAATTTCTTTATTGTTGCATGAACTATTTGGAAGTGATTGTTCATTTCCAAATAGTTAAGGATTTTTAAGATTTTAGTTCTTGATTTTTTAACTTAATTCCATTATGGTCAGAGAACACTCTCTGAAATTTATTTAGATATGATTTATATATGTCCCAGAGTATGGTCTTTCTTAGCAAACATACAATGTACACTTGAAAAAAAGTGTATATTATACAGTTGCTGCAGGCTGCATCCTAAAGGCACACACATTAAGGATTATCTTGTCTTCTTGATTAACCCACCACATTATTGTAAATATCCTTCTTTTCTATGGAAATTCTTCTTATATTTAAACCTACTTTGTCTAATAGCAATATAGCCACACCAACTTTATGTTTAGCAGTTGCCGTATAAAAGTAGCAAGCACAAGCATATTTCCTTTTACCTGATATTAGATTGAAAGCATTCAATATTTCACCATAAATATGGTGCTAGCTGTAGGTTTTTCACTTATGTTTTTTATCAGATTTAAGATTATCCTATAAAATACATGTTTGCTGACAGTTTTTATCAAAAATAAGTGCTGGATTTTGTCAAATACTTTTTTCCATGTTTATTGAAATGATAATATGGTTTTAATCATATTGTGTTAAAATTGTGAATTATATCAATTGCTTTTCATGTATTAAACCGATCATGCCTCACAAGGATAAATTATTCTTGATTGTGATGTATTATCACTTTTACATATATTTAGACTAAATGACAATAGTTGGTGTATATTTTTAAATCTATGTTCATGAGAAATATTTATTCTGTAATTTTGGTAATGACTTATCTCATATTTTGTTGTCAGGATTCTGTGAGCCTTATTTAACAAATCTGGAATTGTTCCCTTTTAGTCTAATTTCTGAATGGGGGGGGGGTTGTGAAAAACAGGTGTTGCTTTTTGCTTAAATGACTGATAATATTCTCCAGTGAAACCACCTGGACTTGGAGTTTTCTTTGAATGAATGTTTGATAATTAATTTAATTTGTTTAACAGACATCAGTTTAGTCACGTCTGACTTTTTGCAACCTCATGGACTGCAGCACTCCATGGTTCCACGTCCAGTTCTAACTGATGCTTCTTGACCTGCATACAGATTTCACAGGAGGCAGGTAAGGTGGTCTGGACTTCCCATCTCTTTAAGAATTTTCCACAGTGTGTTGTGATCCACACAGTCAAAGGCTTTGGCATAGTCAATAAAGCAGAAGATGTTTTTTCTGTAACTCTCTTGCTTTTTTATGATCCAAAGGATGTTGGAAATTTGATCTCTGGTTCCTCTGCCATTTCTAAATCCAGCTTGTACATCTGAAAGTTCATGATTCACATACTGTTGAAGCCTGGCTTGGAGAATTTTGAGCATTACTTTACTAGTGTGTGAGATGAGTGCAATTGTTTACTAGCTTGAACATTCTTTGGCATTGTCTTTCTTTTGGTTTGGAATGAAAACACCTTTTCCAGCCCTGTGGCCACTGCTGAGTTTTCCAAATCTGCTGGCATATTGAGTGCAATGCTTTAACAGCCTCATCTTTTAGGATTTGAAATAGGTCAACTGGAATTCCTTCACCTCCACTAGCTTTGTTTGTATTGATGCTTCCTAAGGCCCACTTGACTTCGGACTCCAGGATGTCTGGCTCTAGGTAGGTGATCCCACCATCATGGTTATCTGGGTCATGAATATCTTTTTTTGTATAGTTCCTCTATGTATTTTTGCCACCTCTTCTTAATCTCTTCTGCTTCTGTTAGGTCCATACCATTTCTGTCCTTTATTGAGCCCATCTTTGCATGAAATGTTCCCTTGGTATCTCTAATTTTCTTGACGAGATCTCTAGTCTTTCCCATTCTATTGTTTTCCTCTATTTCTTTGCACTGATCACTGAGGAAGGCTTTCTTATCCCTCCTTGTTATTCTTTGGAGCTCTGCATTCAAATGTGTATATCTTTCCTTTTCTCCTTTGCCTTTCACTTCTCTTCTTTCCTCAGCTACTTGTAAGGCCTCCTCAGACAGCCATTTTGCCTTTTTGCATTTCTTTGTCTTGGGGATGGTCTTGATCACTGCCTCCTGTACAATGTCACAAACCTCCATCCATAGTTCTTCAAGCACTCTGTCTATTAGATCTCATCCCTTGAATCTTTTTGTCACTTCCACTGTATAATCATAAAGGATTCAATTTAGGTCATACCTGATTGGTTTAGTGGTTTTCCCTACTTTCATTTAAGTCTGAATTTGGCAATAAGGAGTTCACAATCTCAGCCATAGTCAGCTCCCAGTCTTGCTTTTGTTGACTGTATAGACCTCCATCTTCAGCTGCAAAGAACATAATCAGTCTGATTTTGGTATCAACCATCTGGTGATACCATGTGTAGAGTTGTCTCTTGTGTTGTTGGAAGAGGATGTTTGCTATGACCAGTGGGTTCCCTTTGCAAAACTCTGTTAGCCTTTGCCCTGTGTCATTCTGTACTCCAAGGCCAAATTTGTCTGTTACTCCAGGTATCTCTTAACTTCCTACATTTGCATTCCAGTCCTCTGTGATAAAAAGGGCATCATTTTTTGGTGTTAGTTCTAGAAGGTGTTGTAGGTCATCACAGAACCGTTCAACATCAGCTTCTTCTGCATTAGTGGTTGGGGCAAAGACTTGGATTATTGTGATATTGAGTGGTTTGCCTTGGAAATGAACAGAGCTTATTCTGTCATTTTTGAGATTGCACCCGAGTACTGCTTTTTGGACTATTTTGTTGACTATGAGGGCTACTACATTTCCTCTAAGGGATTCTTGTCCACAGTAGTTTGCCTACACGTATTTGGTGGGGAGGGCAAAAGTGGGGACCGGGAATCCCGGCCATCCCTGGCCCAGGCCTGTGGATGTGTCTAGAACAAAAATAGCCAGATTCCTCTGGTTTCCTCCACCACCCACCACACACAGGCTGCTGACCCTGTCATTAGCACTGGTGGCCCCCATGCCCTGGCTGTGGACACCTTGCCAGGGTTAGGGTGATGCAAAAGAATCTGGCATCCTCCCGGGACTGGGACCACATTATGTTCCACACCCAGCTCGGCTGGTGCAGAAGGCAGCCTTGGAGTCCAGGCGTCCAGCCACGGCTCCCAGAGGTCTGCTTTCCCTTCTGCAGAATAGGTACATGGGCACAAGTTAGAAGGTCCTCAGAGAGGTATGCCTGGATCTAGTCTGGAGAAGGTTCCCCTCCTGTCTTGCTAGGAAGTTTTTAACCCCAGAAGTGCCTTTGGAGGAGGCTGGGGCAGAAGCCATAAAACTTAGAGCAGCTTGTTAGATCCTAGTTACCTGACAGGGATTGAATCCCAGCCCCCTGCAGTGGAAGCCTGGACTCCTAATCACTGGACCTCCAGGGAAGTCCCTAATTCATGTTTTAAAAGAACCACTCCAGCTGCTGGACGGAGAGTATCATGGAGGGACAGGGCTGAAGCAAAGAGGCCAGGGAAGGGGCTCTTGCAATAATTCAGGCATGTGGGATCTTACCTCCCTGACCAGGTATCAAATCTGCACACCCAGAATTGGAAGGCAAAGTCTTAATCACTGGACTGCCAGGGAAGTCCCTGCACTGTAGTTTTAACTTACACTTCCTTGATCACTAATGATGACTGATTCCTTTTCTGTCCTTTGTGGATAAGCCCTCTTGGAGGAGGTCACCATTAGCCCCACCACAGAGCTGCTGAGCAGACAATCCACAAACTGCAGAACAATTATACCAAAGAAATTCTCCCACCATTAAGAAAGTTCTAGGACCCACAACAGATTTCCCAACCTGGGGATCCAGCAAAGGGACTGAGAACCCCCAGGGAATTTGACTCTGGAGGCCAGTGGGATTTGATTACAAAATTTCTACAGGACTGGGGAAACAGACTCTTGGAGGACACGAACAAAACCTTATGTGCACCAGGAGCCAGGAGAAAGGAGCAGTGACCCAACAAGAGAGTGAGCCAGACTTGTCCGTGAGTGTCCAGAAGTCTCCAGTGGAGGCGTGGGTCGACATTGGCCTACTGCAGAGTCAGGGGCACTGAATACAACAGTATGTGAACAAGCCTTTTGAAGGAGGTCACCATTACAGTCATTATCCCTACCATAGTTTGGCCTCAGGCCAAACAACAGGGAGAGAACATAGCCTCACCCATCAATAGAAAATTGGATTAAAGATTTACTGAGAATGGCCCTGCTCATTAGAATAAGAACCAGTTTTCCCCACAGTAATGCTAAAAATTATCCAAGCCAGGCTTCAACAGTATGTGAACTGTGAAATTCCAGATGTTAAAGCTGGTTTAAGAAAGCACAGAGGAACCAGAGACCAAATTGCCAACATTCATTGGATCATCAAAAAAGCAAGAGAGTACCAGGAAAACATCTCCTTCTGCTTTATTGACTACACCAAATTCTTTGACTGTGTGGATCATAACACACTGTGGAAAATTCTGAAAGAGATGGGAATACCAGACCACCTGACCTGCCACCTGAGAGATCTGTATGCAGGTAAAGAAGAAACAGTTAGAACTTGACATGGAACAACAGACTGGTTCCAAATCAGGAAAGGAGAACGTCAAGGCTGTATATTGTCATCCTCCTTGTTTAACTTATGTGCAGAGTACATCATGAGAAACACTGGGCTGGAAGAAGCACAAGTTGGAATCAAGATTGCCGGGAGAAATATCAATAAGCTCAGATATGTAGATGATACCACCCTTATGGCAGAAAATGAAGAACTAAAGAGCCTCTTGATGAAAGTGAGAGAGGAAAGTGAAAAAGTTAGCTTAAAACTCAACATTCAGAAAACTAAGATCATGGCATCTGGTCCCATCACTTCATGGGAAATAGATGGGGAAACAATGGGAAAAGTGACAGACTTTATTTTGGGGGGCTCCAAAATCACTGCAGATGGTGACTGCAGCCATGAAATTAAAAGATGCTTGTTCCTTGGAATAAGAGTTACGACCAACCTAGATAGCATATTAAGAAGCAGAGACATTACTTTGCCAACAAAGGTCCATCTAGTCAAAGCTATTGTTTTTCCAGTAGTCATGTATGGATGTGAGAGTTGGACTATAAAAAAGGTGAGCACCAAAGAATTGATGCTTTTGAACTGTGGTGTTGGAGAAGACTCTTGAGAGTCCCTTGGACTACAAGGAGATTCAACCAGTCCATCCTAAAGGAAATCAGTCCTGAATTTTCATTGGAAGTACTGATGTTGAAGCTGAAACTCCAATACTTTGGCCACCTGATGAGAAGAAATGATTCATTGGAAAAGACCCTGATGCTGGGAAAGATTGAAGACAGGAGGAGAAGGAGACGACAGAGGATGAGATGGTTGGATGGCAACTGACTCGATGGACATGAGTTTGAGTAAACTCCAGGAGTTGGTGATGGACAGGGAGGCCTGTCGTGCTGCAGTCCATGGCTTTGCAAAGAGTTGGACACGACTGAGCAGCTGGACTGAACTGAACTCCCCCACAGTCAGTCTCTCCCATCATGAAGCTTCCATAAGCCTCTTATCCATCAGAGGTGGACAGAATGAAAACCAAAATCACAGAAAACTAACCAAACTGATCACATAGACCACAGCCTTGTCTAACTCAATGAAACTATGAGCCATGCCATATAGGGCCACCCAAGACAGATAGGTTATAGTAGAGAGTTCTGACAAAACATGATCCACTGGAGAAGGGAATGGCAAACCACTTCAGTATTCTTGCCTTCAGAACCCCATGAATAGTATGAAAAGCCGAAAAGATAAGACACTGAAAGATGAACTCTCCAGGTTGGTAGGTGCCCAATATGCTAGGGGAAAAGAGTGGAGAAATAACTCCAGAAAGAATGAAGAGACAGAGCCAAAGTAAAAAAAAAACACCCAGTTGTGGATGCGACTGATGATAAAAGTCAAGTCTGATGCTGTAAAGAATAGTATTGCATAGGAACCTGGAATGTTAGGTCCATGAATTAAGGCAAATTGGAAGTGGTCAAACAGGAGATAGCAAGAGTGAACATTGACATTTTAGGAATCAGTGAACTAAAATGGACCAGAATGGGCGAATTTAATTCAGATGACCATTATATCTACTACTGTGGGCAAGAATCCATTAACAGACAGTGGGTTATGCAGATTTT
This sequence comes from Capricornis sumatraensis, assembly GCF_032405125.1. NCBI lineage: Eukaryota > Metazoa > Chordata > Mammalia > Artiodactyla > Bovidae > Capricornis > Capricornis sumatraensis. The sequence goes on along the minus strand of NC_091092.1, from coordinate 58,851,749 downwards.
AAACATTTTGTCTTGTGTCAGTTTTGGTAAGTTGTATTACTCAGATACTTTGTCTAACATATAAGTTTTCAAATTGTTGGCATAAATTTGTGCATGTGCATGTATACTCAGTCGTGTCTGACTCTTTGAGAACCCATTGACTGTAGCCTGCCAGGCTCCTCTGTCCATGGGATTTCCCAGGCAAGAATAATGAAATGGAATTTGTTCATAGTATTCTCCTATTATCCTTTGGATGTTTGTTGGACCTGTCGTGATAAGTCCACTTTCACTCCTGCTCCTAATAGTCTGTTTCCCTTTTTTCCTTAATTAGTCACAATAGAGATTAATCAATTTCACTGATATTTTAAAAGAACTAACTTTTGACTTGATTAATATTATCTATTGTTTTTTTTTTAATGTCTTTCCTTCTACTTTGGATTTCCTTTGTTCTTTTTACAGCTTCCTTAAAAGCTGCATTAATCAAATTTTGATTTCAGAGTGGTTATAAGTTGTTTACATCATCTATATAACAACTGATTTTTTAGTGTAATTACCCTATCAATTGTGTAGAAAAGTATATTGAAATCTTCAACAGTGATTGTGAATGTGTCTACTTCTTCCTTTAATATTTTTTAATAATTTCTTTGGGCATTTTGAAACTCCTGCATTAAATGCATATAAATTTGTGATCGTTATGTCTTTCTGATGCATTGAGACCTTTATCTTTATGAAATATTTATCTTTATATCTCATAATGCCTTTTGTCTTAAAGTTTATGTTGTTGATATTAATATAGCCACTCTATCCTTCTTTTGGTTTCTATATGCATGGTATACATTTACGTCTTTACATTTAAAGTACATTTCTTGTAGACAGACCATAGTTGAATCTTGCTTTTATACAGTCTAACAATCTCTGCATTTTAATTTTTGTCTTTCAATGATAATTTACTGTAATTATTGATATTGTTTTACTTAGCTCTTCTGTTTTCTATGTCTCATCTGTGTTTTTCCCCCTTATGCTCTTTCCCTCCATGTTCTTTTGATTTAACTGAATATTTTTATGCTTTCATTTAAATTTATCTATTGTTTTCTTTATGTATGCCTTTTTAATTATTTTACTTTTTAATTAATAAACATTTTCAGAGCAGTTTTATAGCACTGAATTTTTCATTTAGGTCTATGATTCACTTTGAGTTAATATTTGTGAAGGGTATAAAATCTAAGGGTATTAAAAAAAAGTTTTTTCTGCATATAGAGGCCCAGATATTCTAACACCATTTGTTGAAAGATTGTCTCTACTCTATTACATTGCCTTTGCTTTCTGTCAAAGATTGGTTGACTATATTTTTGCGAGTCTATTTCTGATGTCTTCATTCTGTTCCATTGATCTGTCTATTCTTTCACCAGTACTACACTGTCTTGATTTCTGTAACTTTATGGTAATGCTTGTAGTCTAGTAGTGTCAGGTTTCCTTCAGTATTAAACTGGCCATCCTGAGTCTTTCAACTCTTTTTTATACTCTAGAAAGAACTTGCTGATATTCACAAAATAACTTGGTGAGATTTTGACTGGGATTACACTGAATCTATACATCATGGTGGGAAGGACCAAAATCTTGACAAATTATATCTTCTTATCCATGAATATGAGCTGTCTCTCCATTCATGTAGTTCTTCCTTGATACCTCTCAGCAGAGTTTTGTAGTTATCTTCAAATTCATCTTTATATACAGGTTTCCCCCACTATCCAAAAGCAGAGGCTCCTATGAAGCCTTTCACATGCTGAAATGGCAAAAAGTGAAGACGAAACAATTGCCTTAGGACCCGTCTTGTTAATGGATGTACAAAGTAAATCAAGATAAAAGCACAGATGTTTACAGACACAGTTCAAAGTTGCAATGCATGCTAAGTTGCTTCAGTCGTGTCCAAATCTTTGTGACCCTATGGACTGTAGCCCACCAGGCTCCCCTGTCCATGGGATTCTCCAGGCAAGACTACTGAAGTGGGTTGCCATGCCCTCCTCTGGGGGATCTTCCCAACCCAGGGATCAAACCCACTTCTCAGGTCTCCCGCATTGGCAGGGGGCTTCTTTACTACTGGCACCACCTGGGAAGCCCAGAGCTGCAGTGGCTTAATGCTGAGTAACTAAATGTAGTTACCAGGGAAAGAAAGAGCTTGGAAGTGCCACTCTGGCTGCTTGGGCTATGTGCTGCATCTATAACAGTTCCCTGTAAAACAAACACTAAATGATATTGTCCCTTTTCTGCCTTTGTTTTTTTTTTTTTTTTTTTTGTAAAAGTGAAGGTCCTGCTCAGATTCTCCGATTGAGAAAACATGTACTAACATAAAGTGCAAGTCGCTCAGTTGTGTCTGACTCTTTGCGACCCCATGGACAATGGGATTCTCCAGGCCAGAATACTGGAGAGGGTAGCCTTTCCCTTCTCCAGGGGATCTTTCCAACCTAGGGATCGAACCCAGGTCTCCCACATTGCAGACAGATTCTTTACTAGCTGAGCCACCAGGGAAGCCCTGTACTAATGTAGGTCTTTCATAAAAGTGAAGTGGTGTAAGGTGAACTTTTGAAAAGCTGGCTATTTCTGTATTTTTAAAGATTTATACCTAAGTATTTCTTTTTGTGTACGTGCTAATATAAATGGCAGTGTATCTTCAAAAGTAAAATTCTTACTGTTCATTGCTGGTGTATAGGAAAGTGATAGACTTTTGTATATTAACCTTGTATCTTCCAACCTTGCTATAATTGCTTATTAGTTCCAGGAGTTTTTTGGTGGATTTTTTCAGATTTTCTACTTACACAATTATGTCATCTGTGAACAAAGACAGTTTTATTTCTATCCAATAGAAATAAATTTGTCTGTTTCTTCCCAGTCTGTATATTTTTTCTTTCCTTTTCTTGTCTTATTGAATTAACTAAGACTTATGGTACAATGTTGGAAAGCTATTGTGTAAGATATATTAATACTCATCTTGTTCCTGATGGTAAGAAGGTTTCAAGTTTTTCACCATTAAGTATGCTATAGGTATTTTTGTAGTGTTCTTTATTGAGTTGAGGCAATTTCCCTCTGTTTATAATTTCTTGAGAGGTGGTTTTTTTTTTTTTTAATCATGATTGGGTGTTGGATTTTATCAAATGCTTTTTGTGCATTTATTGATATAATCATGTTATTTTTTTTCTTTAACCTGTTGATGCAGTGGATTACCTTTATTGATCTTAGAATTCTGAACCAGCCAGGCACATTTGGAATAAATCCCACTTGGTCACAGTGTCTAATTTGTTTTCTATATCCTTGGGTTTGAGTTTTCTAATGTTTTATTGAGAATTTTTGCAGCTGTGTTCAAAGAGAGATTGCTATGTAGTTTTCTGGCCTTATAGAATGAGTTAGGAAGTAGTATTCCCTCTGTTTCTACCTTCTAAAAATATTTTAGAAAATTTGAATAATTTCTTCTGAGCTTGGTGCTTTCTCTTTTGGAAAGTTATTCATTGTTTATTCATTATTACTTTAAGAGGTATAAACCTATTTAGCTGTCTATTTGTATTACTTTTTAATGATTGTTCTAAGTGCTAAATCATATGTCCTTAATTTTTCATAGTTTACTTAGAGTTAATATGGTGCAAAAAATACTGTCTTATAAAATGTAGAAGTCTTTTATCCATATAGGTCTATTTATTGTATCACCCATTTATGATTTAGTTATTTTAGATACAAAAATAGAGAATATATATATATATATATAATAGAAATCCCATAAGAAAATCTATTACTTTAGTCAGTATCCTATATTTTAGAGAAATAAGAGGATGAAACAGACTTTTTAAACTTACCTGTGTATTTATTTCTAGTATCCTTCATTTGAACTCAGTTTGTCTGACTATAAAGACTATGCTCTATCCAAAATTTGTTGAACAGAGATACTTGGGGAAGATTGTATAAAAGCAGGTGTCCAGTGCCCATATCAGTCTTATGAAATTACTAGCTTTCAGGTTAGGCCTAAGCGTGGGCTTTTGGAAGATGTTTCCCAAGTGACCTCATGTGTTAACTGGACACAAGCTGGACTCCTGCTAAGCTTTCAGACAGCATGATAAACATTCTTGGGCTTGCTCACATTTCTATCTTGCTCCCAGCTCATGTGGTATAAGGTTATGGGTGGTTTCCTTATCTCTTCTAAAATTTCCTTCATTAAGCTTCAATATCCCATCCTAACTCATGAATTCTGGCATTAGGAGACAGACTTGGTCAGACTTGGAGACAGACTTCTTTCTTACAGCCTCTATCTTGCCATCTAACTCCTCCTATGATGTATCCTTTGGCTCCCCAGCACTGTCTACTCACCCTAAGAAAATATTTCATTCACCCTTTTTCAAAATAGCATATTACTTCTGAACTCTACCCTGGGAATACCACAGTGATATAAGATGTCAGAGCCATGGTAGGCATTACTGACAAAATGGAGGAATGGCCCCAGCCCCCTCTCCTCATTCTGCAGGCATGGACCTGGGATGAAGGAGTTAGTTCTTGTGATTCTGACTTGTTTCTTCCTTTCTTTGGTTGAGTTGGCTGGAAAGAAGGTTAAGGTGCTTATTGTTTTTGAGGAAGCGTGAGAAAACACAAAGCCTTCTGCAGTTGTGCGCAGAAAATAATCTATAAAGTAACCATTGACATTTGTTCAGGATTTTTGCAAAGAATGTCCCAGGATGAACACGTAGGCCACAACTTGAGGCCATGGGAAAGATTGTTATCTCAGACCTGTTTGTGACGGAAATGTTTATGGGAAAAGAAGTTTGCTGAGTTTAGGGTTTAGGAATAATTAAGAATAGTTAGAAGCCTTTTTAGGAGATAGTAAACTTAGGATACTAGGGGCAAGCAGGATTTAGAATGATAAGAAATAAACTGAGGAATGTGGTATGCAGCCCGGACATAAGCATGAGTTACAATGTAATCACAAGTAAACATGATTCTGAGAGAATTGTTGAAGCAGGAACTCTGTTTGAAGGGCAATAATGAGACAATAATCTGGGTGAGGGGGAACTGAAAATGTCAAACCTCTGACCTAATGCTTTTGAAAAGGTATAAAAGAGAATCTGATGCTTGAAATAAACATGTAGTCCCGTTCCTCGAGTCAGAGGCTACATCATTTCCGGCCGACACTGTTCATCCCTTCAGGCTGATCCCCTGGCTGCTGGAGCTGGACTCTGGCAATAAGAGGAATGTAACACTGTGGCAAATAGTGTGTTCCCTTGAGTCAGGTGGTCTGAGTTCAAAACTCAGCTTCTTCACTGATAAAATGTATGACTATAGAAAAGTCATACTACTTAGGTGTTCCATTTGTCAGTTTCCTCATATGTAAAATGGGATTAATGACAGTGACAATCACATAAGATTGTAGAGAAGGTTTATATAAATACCTTAACACAATATCTGACACCAAGAAAACTCAGATAAATCAGTGGTAGCTAGTTATTAGGATTATTAAAACAGAAATGATCTCTTACCTCTACAGAGCTTACACAGAACTTACAGTTCTGATCAGTTCAGTTCAGTTTAGTCGCTCAGTCATGTCCGACACTTTGTGACCCCATGAATCACAGTATGCCAGGCCTCCCTGTTCATCAACAACTCCCGGAGTTCACTCAGACTCACGTCCATCGAGTCAATGATGCCATCCAGCCATCTCATCCTCGGTCATCCCCTTCTCCTCCTGCCCCCAATCCCTCCCAGCATCAGAGTCTTTTCCAATGAGTCAACTCTTTGCATGAGGTGGCCAAAGTACTGGAGTTTCAGCTTCAGCATCATTCCTTCCAAAGAAATCCCAGGGCTGATCTCCTTCAGAATGGACTGGTTGGATCTCCTTGCAGTCCAAGGGACTCTCAAGAGTCTTCTCCAACACCACAGATCAAAAGCATCAATTCTTTGGAGCTCAGCCTTCTTCACAGTCCAACTCTCACATCCATACATGACCACAGGAAAAACCATAGCCTTGACTAGACGGACCTTAGTCAACAAAGTAATGTCTCTGCTTTTGAATATGCTATCTAGGTTGGTTATAACTTTTCTTCCAAGGAGTAAGCGTCTTTTAGTTTCATGGCTGCAGTCACTATCTGCAGTGACTTTGGAGCCCCCCAAAATAAAGTCTGACACTGTTTCCACTGTTTCCCCATCTATTTCCCATGAAGTGATGGGACCAGATGCCATGATCTTCGTTTTCTGAATGTTGAGCTTTAAGCCAACTTTTTCACTCTCCTCTTTCACTTTCATCCAGAGGCTTTCTAGTTCCTCTTCACTTTCTGCCATAAGGGTGGTGTCATCTGCATATCTGAGGTTATTGATATTTCTCCCGGCAATCTTGATTCCAGCTTGTGTTTCTTCCAGTCCAGCATTTCTCATGATGTACTCTGCATATAAGTTAAATAAGTAGGATGACAATATACAGCCTTGCTGTACTCCTTTTCCTATTTGGAACCAGTCTGTTGTTCCATGTCCAGTTCTAACTGTTGCTTCCTGGCCTGCATACAGATTTCTCAAGAGGCAGGTCAGGTGGTCTGGTATTCCCATCTCTCTCAGAATTTTCCACAGTTTATTGTGATCCACACAGTCAAAGCCTTTGGCATAGTCAATAAAGCAGAAATAGATGTTTTTCTGGAACTCTCTTGCTTTTTCCATGATCCAACGGATGTTGGCAGTTTGATCTCTGGTTCCTCTGCCTTTTCTAAAACTAGCTTGAACATCAGGAAGTTCACGGTTCCTGTATTGCTGAAGCCTGGCTTGGAGAATTTTGAGCATTACTTTACTAGCATGTGAGATGAGTGCAATTGTGCAATAGTTTGAGCATTCTTTGGCATTGTCTTTCTTTGGGATTGGAATGAAAACTGACCTTTTCCAATCCTGTGGCCACTGCTGAGTTTTCCAAATTTGCTGGCATATTGAGCGCAGCACATTCACAGCATCATCTTTCAGGATTTGAAAAAGCTCAACTGGAATTTCATCACCTCCACTAGCTTTGTTCATAGTATGCTTTCTAAGGCCCACTTGACTTCACATTCCAGGATGTCTGGCTCTAGATGAGTGATCACAGCATTGTGATTATCCAGGTCGTGAAGATCTTTTCTGTACAGTTCTTCCATGTATTCTTGCCACCTCTTCTTAATATCTTCTGCTTCTGCTAGGTCCATACCATTTCTGTCCTTTATCGAGCCCATCTTTGCATGAAATATTCCCTTGATATCTCTAATTTTCTTGAAGAGATCTCTAGTCTTTCCCATTCTGTTGTTTTCCTCTATTTCTTTGCATTGATCTCTGAAGAAGGCTTTCTTATCTCTTCTTGCTATTCTTTGGAACTCTGCATTCAGATGCTTATATCTTTCCTTTTCTCCTTTGCTTTTCACTTCTCTTCTTTTCACAGCTATCTGTAATGCCTCCCCAGATAGCCATTTTTCTTTTTTGCATTTCTTTTCCATGGGGATGGTCTTGATCCCTATCTCTTGTACAATGTCACGGACCTCATTCCATAGTTCATCAGGCACTCTATCTATCAAATCTAGGCCCTTAAATCTATTTCTCACTTCTACTGCATAATCACTCTAGGCCAATACTACTCAAAGTATGGTACACATACTCATCTTTGATGGGATCAGGAGCTTGAACCAGAATGTAAACCAACTTATCACTAAGGACACTATTTAATACAGCTGACATTTATTTCCTAGTAAGAACTTCTCAGTGAGTGAAGCAGTGCATTGATTTACACTGTGCATCAAGCTCATCATTTTATAAATGATCAGTGTTTTGTGTGGTACTTTTTCAGAGAACTCATAGACTTCCCTGATTACATCAGGGAGAAAAAGTGACTGTGAGCTTGAAGGCAGAAACCCTGATATCAGTTCTGTCTCTGACATTGACAAGCAAAGTGACCACTGATGGGTCCTTTAAACTCTGATCTTCTATTTTATCACCTAAAAGTGGAAATAATTACTTCTGCCTCCTTTGTTCCCTCCTCCGTGAGTGTCATGTGCTCTGGAGGGCTATAACAATGCCAGGAGGTACTTAGGTGCCCCTGTGTGGAGGAGTAAACCAAAGAAGCCTCTGGAAATGTATAAAGAAGGCAAATCTCCAGGGCTGAAAACAGCTCTGCAGCAGAGTTTAGAAGCAAGAGTCTTTTAAAAAAGGCTTTGTTAAGGTATACGTGAAGTGAAAGTCGTTCACTCAGGTCCAACTCTTTGCAACCCCACGGACTATACAGTCCATGGAATTCTCCAGGCCAGAATACTGGAGTGGGTAGCCTTTCCCTTCTCCAGGGGATCCTCCCAACTCAGGGATCAAACTCAGGTCTCCCACATTGCAGGCAGATTCTTTACAGCTGAGCCACAAAAGAAGCTCAAGGATACTGGAGTGGGTAGCCTATCCCTTCTCCAGCAGGTCTTCCCAACCCAGGAATCGAACCAGGGTCTCCTGTATTGCAGGAAGATTCTTTACCAACTGGGCTATCAGGAAAGTCAACCTTTCAAAACCTCAGGTTATCTCCATTTTCACTTGCGATCCTTAGCCCCTTTCAGTGTTTTTCAGATGGCTACCACTGTTTCAGCATCAAATCCTAACTGGAAATATTCAAACACAGCACTATCCAACAGAACTTTCTGCAGCAATGGAAATACTCTGTGTCTGCACTGTCCCATACAGGTGTTCACCCAGGCCTAGTGTTAAGGTATAATTGATACAGAAAACGTGGCAAAATTTTAATGTATATATTTTGATGAGTTTGGAAATATGGACACATCTGTGATAGTACTACCATATGATCCAGTGACCCAAACTGTTGAAATAAGTATCTCAAAGAGATACCTGCGCTTCCATGTTCAGAGTAGCACTAGTCATAATAGTCAAGATTTGGGAACAATTCAAATGTTCACTGACAAATGGATAATGAAAATATGGTTTATACATATAATGGAATACTTTTCAGCCTTAAAAGATAAGGAAATTCTACCACTTGTGGCAATATGGATGAACCTGGAGACATTACACTAAGTGAAATAAGCCAATCACAGAAGGACAAATACTATATGATTCCACTTCTATGAATTATCTACAATAGTAACACTCACAGAAGCAGAGAGTAGAATGATGGTTGCCAGAACAGATGATAGGGAGAAGGGCAGAATTGTTGGTCAGTGAGTATAAACTTATAATTATATAATATGAATAAGCTCTAGAGATCTGCTATACAACCAAGCACCAATTGTTAACAATATATTTGTTAAGAGTATAGATCTCCTATCCAATGTTCTTGAAACAAAGGAAGGAAGGAAGAAAGGAAGAGAGGGAAGCAGGGAGGAAAGAAGGAAGATAGAGAGAGAGAAAGAATAGTCTTCATAATAGCTTGATAAAACCCAGACCTGGTAACTCCCAAGCTATTAGGTTGGAGAACGGTAACCAAAGGCAACCAAAGCCACCATCCATTGTCTCCACAAATGACATTTTATGTCCAAGCTAAGTGCTTTCCACTTAAAGGTACTCTAATTTGGGAACTGACAATGTCATCGGGCATCACATTGCTTAAAATCTGCCCAAACATACAAACATTATTAGTGCAAGCCTGGAACAGAGCAAAGTGGTACACGCGTTTGAACAACTAATGGGGAGGACATTGAGGCTCACAGCACCAAGTGCATCCCCATAATCAGCCAACCTAGCAAAACACTGGGTTCATAACCTCACCAGGGCCCTAATGTAGTCCTTCTCGGAATCAGTAATAGCCCAGCACTAATGGCTGCAAAAAGGACCATATTGTATCACCAGTTATTAATTCCCAGAAAGAGGACTGCGCTGAACTCATTACTGCTTTAACACACTCATCAGATGAAATGTACAAGTTAACCTCCACAAAGGGATGTAGCAATCTGAGCAAGTGAACTCAGCCATCTCACCACCCCCCACTCCAGAAGCCCTGTCTCTGGCAGCAACTGTTAATTCTTTGCTAGGAAGCTGCCTGGACCCACCTGACAACATCTCTGTCCATTTTGTCAGGTTCTTTGCTCCTCACTTGCTCAGAGACTCAGCTAGCTGATGGGTAGACAGGCCAGATAGAGGGAAAAAGAGGAATTGGTACAGAGATGCTGCTGCTGCTTCTATTACTGCCAATGAGAGAAGGAAGATTATTTTAATAACAATAGCCAGTAACCATTCGTGGATTACATATAGTATGTCGGGCTCTATGGAGGAATTTTAAAACATATGATCTCATTTGATCCTAGCCAAAATACTATTACTAACCTCATTTGATAGCTGAGGAAACAGAGGCAAGGAAGGTAAATAAATTACCCAAGGTCACAGAGCTAGTAAGTGGCTTGGCCAGAATTAGAATGCAAATCCCTGACCCCAACATCATATGCCTCTTTCCACTGGACCACAGCTATCAATATTTGCCCGATGTAGTGTCTGTGAACAAGACACTAGGACAATCATTATAGCTCCCATTGTAAGTGCTTCACAGAGATAAGGCTATTTGTAACCATGGTGTCAGGGACTTCCCTCAGCTTTTGCTTTGGAGCTAAGTGGTACTGCTAGTGAGATGGCAACTCTCTGAGCAACATCATGACCCCAAAGACCCCCATCCTGCATCCTGTTACTAGAAACTGCCTTTCTGCCTGTCTATCAGATTAATTTCTCTCTCTCTGGACCTCTGTCAGAAGCTGCAGTGGAGGAAGGAGTGCAGAAGAGCTGGGACAGGGAATGGATTGTTGGGAGAGCACCTCGCTAGGGAACTGGGGGAAATGGAAAGAACTTTCCTTTGATCTGGGAAGTTAGGCTGTTCGTACAAGCCCTCACAGTCTCTGTGGTTTCCTCCATCATGGAGTTTAGTTGGCTTGTATAGATTGTGTTTCCCAGCAGGCCATCAGCTTCTGAAACACAAGGACTCCCTCTTTCTCCTCTTTGTCATTTCAGCAAGCAGCACATACATGACAGGGAGTGAATGTTCAATAAATGTAGTGGAGCAAGCATATTGCTGCTGCCCTGTCTTTCTTTGCTGCCTCAGATGGTTGGCTCAGCAGAGATAGTTTGGGAAAGCAGACTGAGGTTTCACTGCTGAGTAAACATCATAGATGAGTGGGTGACATGGAGACAATCTGTACCCAAACTTGTATGTGTAAGGAGCCTACTGGGAAGACTTGCATCAGAGCACAGTAGCCTGTCCCAGGCAACGAAGCCACACTACCTTATTAAAGCAATCCTTTTTCAAGCATCTTGAAGGGTCCTGTTCCCATAGGTGGCAGCTTTTTCCCAAGCATAGTCAGTTCTACCACTAGCCCTAGTATTGAGAAACCCTAGCCTGAGTGGGGAGTCCCTTCAGAGGAGATGGAGGATATTGCAATACATAGGCTGCAGCTCCTGGAGGTTCAGTTGCTGAGTATCTTGGGGACAAAAAGAATCTGGAACACCAACAGATACCTACAGTATAGGTCAGGGAGCTATATTCAGTATTGAGTAATTACCTATAAGGGAAGAGTATCTGAAGAATATATACATATGTATAGAATATATATTTATGCATATATATGTATATGTGTATATAGATGTATATATGTAGGTATGTGTATATATATGTATGTATGTATGCTGCTGCTGCTGCTGCTGTTAAGTTGCTTCAGTTGTGTCCGACTCTGTGTGACCCCATAGACAGCAGCCCATTAGGCTCCCCTGTCCCTGGGATTCTCCAGGCAAGAACACTGGAGTGGGTTGCCATTTCCTTCTCCAATGCATGAAAGTGAAAAGTGAAAGTGAAGTCGCTCAGTTGTGTCTGACTTAGCGACCCCATGGACTGCAGCCAACCAGGCTCCTCTGTCCATGGGATTTTCCAGGCCAGAGTAGTATGTATGTATATATAGATGTATATATGTAGGTATGTGTATATATATATATATATGTGTGTATGGATGTAGGTATATATGTCTATAACTAAATCACTGTGATTTATACCTGAAACTAACACAATATTGTAAATCAACCAATACAATTTTTTTAAAGAATCTGTAGGATAAGACTTAGATCTGGAAGTAGGGTGGCTGAATGACAGCAGAATAAAAAGGTTCATTTTCAACTCTACAGACACCACACCAGTCATATTTCTACAGCAGTGTCAGGAAGAAATGTTGGTGTCTTTACTTCTCTCTGTCCTCTAAAAGCTTTTGAGAGAGCTGGGGGATAACACTCTAATGCACAAGTGAAAATTAAGGCACAATTGACGACAGTCTGTAATTAAGTGCTAAATTGTCTGGCTTGGGCCTTAAGTGCTGCAGGAATTCAAAGGAGGGGCAGTCAATGAAGGCTGAGTAATGTGTGGGCAGCCAGAGCTCTGACGTCTGAGAATGTATGACTATACTCAGCACAGATTTCCTGGAGGAAGAGGGACTGGCACTGGCCCTTAAAGGATGGGGAGCACGGGGCTTGGAGGAGGGGAGGGGCCTCTGGACCAAAGCATGGGGCACGGCGAAACAAAGGCAGGAGTCTGGTCCCAACAGGAGTGGGATGTTGTGTGTGGGGCCTCAGGGAAGGCTACTGTGGGAGGGGAGCTACTCAGTCCAGGCTCGGTGACTCTGGGCTATTGGGCTTTTGGGAAACTATCCAGCAGCTGCAGGCAGGTGAGTCTAGAGTCCAAAACAAATTCCTTTCAAAGGTGAATTTCTTGGGGAATCTACTGCATGGCTATTTCAAAGGGCTTCTCCTTGAAGCCCATGACAGTCCTGGGAGGGAGGGATTGTTAAGAAAGGAATATACTCCAAACAACATGGGCTGAGTGGGAACGGTGGAGTAAGCTGGAAGGTCACTTCCTTTCTAGATTCCAGTGCGGGCACTCTGGGAAGGGGCAGTGGCAGCAGATGTCAAACTGAGCTTCCTGGAATCTTGAAGCATCTTGTACCCAGAATTCCCCATTTTGTTTCCTCCCTGCAAACATGCACCTGCTTAATAAAGACAATGCTATCACTGATTGTGTGTCCACTGTGCTAAGAACTTTAAGGGGATAAGTTCATTTTGCTCACAACAATCCTCTTTATTTTATATATAAGGAAATTGAGGCACAGAGAGGTTAGGGACTTGTCCAAGTTCACGTGGCTGGCCAAACTAACTAGCTTGCCATCCCAGTCCACCCTCTCACCTGCCTCACTCCAAAAGTGCCCTCTGGGTCCATCCTCTGGGTCCATCATCTGGAGCTCCAATAGGAAATGGCTCATTCACTGCTCAGGACAACCCTGGATGAGAGGGAGCATTCGGAGACACCAAACTGCAAGCAGATGTGGTGTGACTAGAGAGATTAGAGTGGGTAGGAAGTCTTGGAGTCAAACGATCTGGCTCAGAGCTGGTCTGATTTTATTTCTGCACCTGCATCATCACAGCTGCCCCACCCCTATCAGCATCAGCAGAAACAGCAACCCCAGCACCTTCTTGGAGCCTCAAGCCAAATTGTTGCAGGAGTCCTACTGGAAAAGGCAGGGCATATGTGGCACCATGGCCTCTCTTGGGCTAAGCCATGGGCCAGGGAAGAGGAAAGAGGAGACGTGACAGTGCTGGTGGCAGCCAGGAAGGAGGAGGGGAAGCAAGTAATAATGAAGTCAGGAAGCATGAGCAAGGCTGAAGGAGGATGACGTTCCATAGGCAGGGGAGGGGAGACACCATGAGATGCCTGCATTTCAGCAGAGCCTAGACTGAAGAGCTGATGTTGGGGGCAGACAAACTACAGTGAGATCAAAATAAGACTTCAAACCCACCCTTGTGAGAATAGCAAGCTGTTTTGAGGTTGGACAATGAATAACGTCCAGGCAGGTGTCTTATGGGGGAAGTGAGTAGGTGCCTGGAGTAAGGTCTAGTGAGAGTGAAAGCCTGCTTCACCAGGCTCAACTCTCAATGATTTCCAAGACTTAGGTGGGCCCTAGACTGCTGTGTTACACTTCTGTTCTGCTGTGGAGCCTTGGCAGACAGATGAAACCTGTGAACCCTATCTCAGAATAATACTTTAAATGCGTTAAAATGCATAAGATTATAAAAGACACAAATTACATCAAAATATTAAACAAAACTTACAGTGAAATGCTAACATAAATGCTTCTTTATTAATGCATGAAATTTAAAAAGTTAATGGTGATTCTAACAACTTCAATAATTTCAAAATACTATGGACTGTAAAGACTATCTCGAGATAGCTATGATGATAATAATACACTAGGAAAATAATCTGTGATTTCTGTTAGAGACAAAGTTTCACAAATTACTAATACTGTCGTGGTTCATTGCCTACAAAATGAAATGAAATGAGAAATTTCAATTACAAGTTAACAAAAATAGAAATTCAATTCTTTCTCTCCCAACATCACAGGGGTCCTCACTGAGCGATATGCATAGTGCAATGGGAATTCATTAGACTTGGGAACAGATGACTGCAGACCTAGTCCTGGGTTTCCTACTGATAATGTGTCCTTGCAAGTGGGCTCTGACTCTTGATAGCCAGCTCAGAAGATAATTCTATTCTTTCCCTTCACAAATGTTTTTGAGAATTTAGGGCTGCTGAATTCGGTGCCCTGCTTTTGGAGACCAGGCCCAGGCAAGTCGAAATCCAAGTCCATCAACCTGCCAACACAGATCCTCTTGTTCACAGACGCATTCTTGTTGGATATGAAATTAGCTTCCTCCTGTCAACTGGTTCTAGGCCACGAGTGCAAAGAAATCCAGGCACAGGTCATGATTCTGCCTTTTGGAACAAGCCAGTGCCACCCCAGGGGAGTCCTCTGAAGCAAGAACACACTTCTGGCCGGATAGAGTGTGGAATGTTTATTAGAAGACCAGTTATATGTTTATAATAAGCCCTAGGGTGTTTGGCAGACAAAGCAAATGACAGAATAAGAAGGAGAGTGAGAGGAAGCGAGCAAAACAGAATGAGAGAGAGAGAGAGAGAAAGGAAACGAGTGAGAAGGAGAGATGGAGTGAATGATAGTAAAAACTGGAAGAGGCCTCAGAGGCCCTCCAGTCTAACTTCAATATCTCAGTTGGACACAACAAGGCCCAGAGAAGGGACGTGCCCTGGTGGGGCCACAGAGCAGTTCAGATCCGAGCTCACTCACTGGCCAGTTGCCTGCTCTTCGCTCTGTAACTCTTGCCCATTTGAGCCCATGAGACAATTGCGTGTGGAGTGTGCTTCTGGAAGCAGTGTTCAAAATAGCCAACAACTCCCCATGCCTCCATGCAGCTGTATCTCTGGTGGCAAGCACAGGAATTAATGCCACAATCTTCAGGAAGGAAGCCAAAGACTGGTCATACTTTGGACACTGCTGTGTTCAATGGGATGGCCAGCCCCACTGATCAAAGGCCCCGTGTGATTCTGCAGGCAGGGTGTGGCCAGCCATAAAGTTTATGGGCAGGGTCTTGAAGCATTCGGAAGGAAAGTGGGAAGAAAGGGAGAGGGTGGATTTTCTGCTTCTGCTTCAGGGTCGGGAGAAGGTGAAGAAGAGGGAGGCTGACCTGGAGGATGGAGCCCCCAGTGGGGTCCCGTCTTAGCCACAGGGCATGGACTGTGAGTGCACCCTGGGCATCCCTGCATGTGTAACCCCCTTCTCTGATTTCCAGAGAAGTCAGTGAAGAATTGTTTACCATCAGCACCATCACCACCACCAGCAGCAGCAGCGTTTTATGACGGTCACTATTATTATTTTGCTATTTCATTACTTAGGCAGATTTTATCCCCACTTTGGTTGGCAGTTTCCCAGTCCTGAATCACACTCAGGGCCAAGAGTACAGGACTCTGAACGTGAGGTGCAGCTCTGCCTCCTCATAGCTTGAGTGAATTTTCAACCTTCCTGAGTCTAGGTCGCCAATATGCAAAAGGGGGAGATCTGACCTGTATCCCAGGTTGCTGTTAAGAGGTACCCACCATGAGCTCTGATGAGTGGACAGTGCTCTCCCTCTATGTGTGGATGACTGGGCTGATGCCCATAAGAACACATTCTTCCCAGGGATCATGCTGCTTTTTTGCTTGCAAGAAGGAGCTATTGACAGAGGCACCAGCACATTCAAAAGTGCTGAGAAGAATGTAATTTTCTATTTTTCCTCCTTGCACAAAGGGGAAAATGATTTACAGCATTGTTCCCCGGAGCTTGATGACAGCTAGCTATAGCCATGGCCAGATTAGGGAGTGACAAATCTGGAGCTCACCGTCAGAGCTTATGAACAATTTACAAGGCCAAAACATGCTTCAAGCTCTGACCTTTCAGGCCCAGATCTGAGACCCAGGAAAGGCCAGAGATCACCTAGCCAGCCTCCTACCTTTGATCATCCACATTTCAGCTCTATGCCAAGGCCAAATGGCCAGCAGCTATAAACAATGGTAGAGGAAGAATGTTTGCTGGGTGCTGGAGTCCACAAACCAACCTCCACCCAGAGGTGGAACACCACAGAGAAAGAGCACGGAATCTGACATCAGGCAGGCTGAGCTCCTGTTCCAACTCTACCTCTTAAATCTATGGAATTTTGTGTAAGTTCCTTCCCTTCTCTGGGCGGAGGTTTCTGCAGT
The DNA here is from genome assembly GCF_032405125.1 of Capricornis sumatraensis. NCBI lineage: Eukaryota > Metazoa > Chordata > Mammalia > Artiodactyla > Bovidae > Capricornis > Capricornis sumatraensis. The sequence continues at coordinate 58,835,203 of NC_091092.1, read as the reverse complement.
GACCTTCAAGTCCATCTATGGCCTTGACCTTTATCCTATTTCCTATACTCCTCATACTCACTAGAGACTGCTGTGTGGGTTACCTTGCAAATCTGGATCTAAGAATAAATTTCAAACTCTAAACATGATTTCTGCCTACCTCACTCTCTGACATCAATCTCTCTCTCTTTTTTTTTTTAAAGGAGAACCACTTTACTTTGAATAGTAAACAAAATTCCATTTATGACATAATAAACAAATATTCCATCAGTTTCTTCACTGTTAGTCCAAAGAACAAAGCCCCTGACTTAATTAGAATTTATATTTAACCTTAAATATTTTTTAAAATTTTTAATATAAATTTATTTATTTTAATTGGAGGCTAACTACTTTACAATATTGTGTTGGTTTTGCCATACATTGACATGAATCCACCATGGGTGTACATGTGAACCCTGAACCCCCCTGCCACCTCCCTCCCCATCCCATCCCTCTGGGTCATCCCAGTGCACCAGCCCTGAGCATCCTATATCATGAATCAAACGTGGACTGGCGATTCATTTCACATATGATAATATACATGTTTCAATGCCATTCTCCTAAATCATCCCACCCTCACCCTCTCCCACAGAGTCCAAAAGACTGTTCTATACATCTGTGTCTCTTTTGCTATCTCGCATACAGGGTTATTGGCACCATCTTTCTAAATTCCAATCTCTTAACACTCTCCTCCTCCTGCTTCATACCTGCAAGGCACCCTTCTCTACTTGTTGCTCCTCAAACACACCAAGACCATGCCTACCACAGGGCCTTTGCATTTACTGTTACTCTTCTGTGAGATCTGGAAAGCTCTTATTAAAAATATTTGAATGGCTGGATCCTTTCTATTCAGGTCTCAGTTCAGATATTAACTGTTCATCAAGGCCATCTCTGGTCACCTTGATATATTTGTTCAGACCCTGTTACTCTTTATGTCATTATTCTATTTTAATTTCTCTGCGATACTTGTCAGAACCTAAAATCATGTCACTTAGTTATTTAGTTGCCATTGTCTGTCTATCCAAGTAAAATAATGCCGGTATGGGAGGAGGGCCCTGGTCTTCACTCTTCATGACTTTATCCCAAGCACTAGATCAATTCTGTCAGAGAATGATTGAGCAATAAATATTTGGTAAATGAATAAATGATTTCCCTGCTTCTAGCTTGCCTCCAATAATCTTTTCTCTACACCAAAGACAGAGTGATTTTTTAAAATGTAAATTAGATCATGACACTAAAAATCCTTTAATAGCTTCCCTGTGGTGTGTGTGCTTAGTCGCTCAGTCATGTCTGACTCTGTAGCTCACTAGGCTTGTCCATGGGATTCTCCAGGGAAGAATACTAGAGTGGGTTGCCATGCCTTCCTCCAGGTGTCTTCCCAGCCCAGGGATCAAACCCAGGTCTCCCGCATTACTGGCAGATTCTTCACCATCTGAGGCACCAGGGAAGCCCTAATAGCTTCCCACTGCACATCAAACAAACAAAGCTCCAAGTCTTTACAGTGGCTGACAAGCCTTACCATACTGACCCTTGCCCATGTCTGAAATTACAACTCCTTCCACTCTGCCTGGAACTCACTGTCAGTTATGTTTGCTTTCTATCTATTCCTCAAATTCATTGTAATCTTTCCTACTCCTGGGTCTTTTCTTGGCTGGTATCTCTGTCCCCATTGTTCTTCCTCTACATTCAGGCCACTACTCCCTACCTAAGGCAGTAGTAATACAAATGGTACAGACAGTGACTGCTCTAGGAGCACCAAGATGAGAAGGATCATTTCCCACTGGGCTGGCTGGAGGAACTAGGAAGCTCTGGGGGTCCACAAACTGACATTTTCAGGTTTTACCTACACAGATGTCACCACCATCCTCTGAAGTGACACAAACCAAAGAGAAAAGAAGCTCAGGTCTCTCCCAGCACAGACTTTGAAAAGAAAACTATCTACTTGGCTTGGGCCATCTCATCCCTTTCCTGCACTCAACCCTTCATCCAGTCTAATCTGACCACACTCCACTGATGAGCGTTATCCAGAACCTCCACGGTACAAAAGCCACTGGGTGTGGATCTCACCTCACCTTGTCTGGCCTTTCGGGATCGTGGAAAAGAGGAAAGCACCAGTCTGTGTGTTGTCGCCCTTATCTCTGTGGATATTCATTATCAGTCTTCTTTGTTGGCCCTTCTTTCTATACTTCATAAAACCTTTGTCTCTCATTCACACTTCATACCGAATATTCTAGCTTAGTTGGTAAAGAATCCACCTGCAATGCAGGAGACCCTAGTTCTATTCCTGGGCTGGGAAGATCCACTGGAGAAGGGATAGGCTACCCACTCCAGTGTTCTTGGGCTTCTCTTGTGGCTCAGCTGGTAAAGAATCCACCTGCTATGAGGGAGAACTGGGTTTGATCCCTGGGTTGGGAAGATTCCCCGGAGAAGGGAAAGGCTACCCACTCCAGTTTTCTGGCCTGGAGAATTCCATGGACTGTATAGTCCATGGAGTCACAAAGAGTTGGACAGAACTGAGCGACTTTCACTTTTACCTGTGTATTCAACTGTTCACTACCCATTTCCAAGTAGAAGTTGCAGCAGCAACTCAGATGTCTCACCAGTCCTTGTGCTGAGGATTTAACCTCGCTAGAGCACACGTGTACTCCTTCTTTCCACCTCTGTGCCTCTGCTCACGTAGAGGCCCTTGTGCTTGGGATGGCCTTTCCCTTCCCTCCATATGGCACACTCATACTTCTCATTCCCAGTTCAAGTGTCAGCTGCTATAAAATTTCTCTGTCTCTATGCTCCCCTCCCCATTTTACTACCGGATCTGGGTTATGGGCTTTTCCTCTGGATTCCTACAGCCTCCCATGTTTCCTTATCATCCATCCTCATTACAGAGGATGCCATCATATCCACATCCGTCAGTTCCCAGGACAGGGGGAGGGGGATCTTCAAAAGCAGGGACCTTCTCTGAGCGGCTGTATTATCTCTGCTTCCAAGAGGCACACACAAGGTCAGTTTCCTGTTTCCTCCCATCTGTCCCCACAGTCCCAGTCTATGTACAGCTCTGCCTTGCTTGCACATTTCCTCCTCTTAAAACTTTTAAGATTCTGTTGTCAAAGCTCATCACTTAGTTCCATATTCATGATTTTATTTCTTCCTGACTTTTTTTTTGGTTAATGGTAGTGTTTTGTGATCTTGTGCCGTGTTTTGTTTTACTTTTATATCTCAAGTGACAGGGCTGCCAGGCCCTGGAGGCTTAGTCCAAATCCCAGGGGGTCTCTCTCCAGTCAACAACATGGCAGCCTCTGCCTGTGGAGGTCCAAGAAGATGGCCCAAGGAGAAAGCCAAAGAGAAATGGGCCCAGCTGCAGAGCCACAACCACACACACTGTACCTGCATCACACTTTACAGTGTACAAGAACCTTCCCTCATCTTTCTGCCCATCTTCCTTCCTGACCTTCCCTATCTTCCTCACCACTGAATGATGTATAGAAGCTAAGGATTCCTATTATTCTAATTGAGCTGATGGGGAAACTAAAGCACTAAGAATGTGAAAGGGTCACTAATGTCTCTCAGAAGAATGTCGTTTCCTGGACAGGAGGTCAGGTGTGATTGCCTGTACAACCTACACTAGAGCACAAAGTTTAAGGAGATGCTTATTTTTGGCTTATGCAAGTTCAGGGTTGGCACCTGAGAGTGATATGGGTGGACAAGGCACCTGAGGCTTTAAGTGCTGGGAGAACATGTAGGAGATGAGATGGGCAATTTTCATGCAGTGTCCTCCAACCTCTTAAGATGGTGGTGGGATGGTTTTGAGTGATGAATGGAGGGGAGCGCATACACTGAAGTCACAAATACCAGTATCCTCAGAATCCATGGGACTTGGGAATGGATGTAACAGCCTGCAGATCACTCTGACCCATCCTGGAAGGCAAGGAAGAGAGGAACACAGAAGGGAGGTGGCCCACCAGGCCAAATGACAACCCCCAGGCAATATGCTACCCGCAGGGGCAGACCTCAGAGTAGCCCCATGGGAAAATAACCATTAGAAGGTTTCAAAGGACTCGGAAAGCAGTTGCCTGACTGGCTTATTAGGTGCCTTTGGGTCAGTCTCTTCTCTTGGGGCTTCAGAGCCCCCAGAGGTACATAGGAACCTTGCAATCTCTGTCTTATCAGGTTGTTTTGGTACCAGACTCTCCTCCTCTGTGACTTTGGTCCCTGGCCCAGTCCCTGAGCTCAGAAGGTGGCCAGTGGTAGGGAGCTTCTAGAATCAGCGACTCCAAAGAGAAATATACTTTGTATGAGTCTGAGCAAACTGTTGTGCATGGAAAGCTTGATTTAAGGCCATTTCAATAAGCCCCAATTCATCATCTTGAAGGCCTCTGAAGAAAAGACAAGTGCCATTTTCTAAATGCCATTATGCAATCAAGCCTTTTGCAGCCAGCCCGGCAGGCTCGCAGGCCTACATGCGTGCTCTGACTGCTACCTCTCACTGAGTGTGTCTGGGCTCCCTTCGACAAACAGCCCTGGTTATGTGGGGGCTGGGAGCAATGATGCAGGGAAGAGACTGGGAGCCCCAGACATAAGGCATGATGTAATAGACAACCTGAAAAGCTGCGGAAATTTTCACAGGAGGGAGACACTACCTGGCCCATGTCACTCCTGTCTCTCAAACCCTGACCTGGTTTCCTGAGCTCACCTGCCACGGAGGGCAGAGGCCCAAGGCAGCCTCCCAAGAGCACCATTGTCCCTGGGGTACAATGCTCAAGTCGGAGTCCTAGCAGTCAGACTGTCCAGGGTTGAGTCTTGACTTTGGTACCGCTGAGTTCTCTGACCCTGGGAAAGCAGGCTGACCACTCCATGCCCCAGCTTCTTCATATCTAAGATGACCTAGGGGCAAACCAAAAAATGAAAGACATGGTTATAAAAGATACTTTTCACTGTATAACTTCTTATGTTTTCCTGAACCACAAGAATGTCTTATCTATTCAAAATTAAATTTTAAAGATTTAAAGAAAAAAGAAAAACAATTTGTTATGAAGAATAAATAAATAAATGAATTAAAGTAATAACAGCTTGTCAATGTCCTAGAGTTAAGGTGAAAATTAAATGCTGTAATACCTATAAAGCTCTGAGAATAGTGGCTGGCATGTAGTCAGCTATATACAAGTATTAGGATTTGTGCCATCTTCATGAAACTACAAATAGCATTGGCAACTGTGGAAGCTGAAAAATAAGCTAGGGTTTCCCCTAGGCTGTGGGATGTGGGAGAAGTAGGGAGAGGTCTGGGAGTTAAAGGCCTGGTTTCAGATCTTAGCTTCACTATTCACTGGCAGTGGGGCTTTACACAAGTTTGGGTACCACCATGAGTCTGCTTCTTTGACTCTGAAAGGGTAGAGACTCCACACATTGTCAAGTTGTTCCAGAAGCTGGTGAGGAAACAGATAGGACACTGCTTTGTACTCAGAAACCTATTTTAATACCATCTACGCCAGTGGTTCTCAGAGTGGTCCCCATACCAGCAGTATTAGCATCACATTAGAACATGTTAACTGTGGCATATATATATATGTATGTATATATAGTGGAATATTACTCAGCCATAAAAAGGAATGAAATTGTGTGATTTGCAGGGACGTGAATGGACCTAGAGACTGTCATACTAGTTGAAGTAAGTCAGAAAGAGAAAAACAAATATCGCATATTAACATATATATGTGGAATCTAAAAAAGCTGGTATGGTCCATATGTTTGTTCTCTGTGTCTAAGAATCATAGACACAGCAAACAAACATATGGATCACAAGGGGAAAAAGTGGGATGTGATGAATTGGGAGATTGGGATTGACATATATTCACTACTATATATAAAACAGATAACTAATGAGAACTTACTGTATAGCATGGGGAACTCAGTGCTCTGTGGTGACCTAAATGGAAAGGAAATCCAAAAAAAGAGGGGATATACAGATACACACAGCTGATTCACTTTGCTGTACAGCAGACACTGATGCAACATTGTAAAGCAGCTAGTCCAATTAAAAAAAAATGTTAGAAACACAAGACCTAGTGAATCAGAAACTTCAGGTGGTGGGCCCAGTAAGTCACATTTTCACAAGCTCTTCAGGGTAATCCAATGCATAAAAGGCCTTGTGGACCAGTCTTCTAATTCAAACTCACAAAGACAAGGCTATGGAGGACCAGAGAAAGACCAAGGACTGCATATTCACAGGGAGCAAGGTGCTGGGTAGGAGGAAGTAATGGCCTCAAGGTAGCCGTGGAGGGTACCCATGAGACCAAGGTCTCATCTCCCACGTAGTACTCTTGCTGGGACACCAGTCTGAGCAATGCTGAAGATCCCTTCTCCTGGGCAGGTACCCCCAAAAGTTCAGGTTGAATATGAGACCCTGATGCTTGCTCCTTACAAGTTTGCAAATAGAGCATTTTTAAGTGCTAGTCCCAAGGCTAAAAGAGAGGCCTATGAGCACCTCTCAGGGGGCGACCTATCAGGACCACACTGGGGGAGGCAAGAGACCATGTTCTCACAGGAACCTTCCCAGACACTTCTCTATGGAATAGCCTGTCTTACAGCTATGGATCCAGCACCCAGGAAAAAAAAATCTACTTCCGCATTTTTAAGGAATAACAGTCAGGGCTCTGTGTCAGCCTGAGCTGTCTAGAGTACTTGCCAAGGAGAAGGCGTCTCAGGCCCTTGCGGTCATCCTAGGATGGAGGCCAGCCATAGTGAAGCCCCTGCCTGTCTTCCCAGTCCCAAATTCGGAGACAGTGCTGGTGGCCTGTGGCAGGCAGCACGTGGGAGTTAGCTGATGCCTGCAGTGAGCCGGAGGGCTGAGAAATGGCTCAAGCGGGAGCCCCACGTGGACCCTGTTACTCTCGTGACTAGCTGTCTGCCTGCTGGGCTCTTGCCCTAGAATTTATTTCAGCCCTTCCCCAACTGCCCCAAGTCAAACCTCTTTCTCTCCCCAGTGGTAAGGGACAAGAGAGTGTGGGAGGGGGTCCCTGGCTTCTCAGCAGCCCAGCCCCTTTGGCAGTCCTGGTGCCCCCGCTCTGGGGAAGGACAGCGATAGCAGTAGCAAGAGACCCAGCCCCACAGGCACTAGCTCTGCTCCAGCAGACAGGCAAGCACGACACAGCCCCGCTTCCACAGCCCGCGTCAGGAGGGGCTCTCGCCCGCATCATGATGGCAGGTCACGATTCATTTTCCCCCCAGACCAGCTGCAGGAACTTCAACAGTGCGTGGGTGCTTCTCTGCTCCTCCCTTCCCAGCCACCTTGGCACGAAGCTCTCCATCAGAAGGTGATTAGATTTGGGAGAGTTCTTTCTTTTGCCAGATGTAATTGTTTCTTAATTCTTTTAATTTCATTCCCTTTAAAGATTACAAGCAAGAACCAGCACTTGATTAATGATGAAGACCGTTAGCAATTAATCAAGTTTTCAAGTGGCACTGCCTTCATGGTGAGATTTTATATTAATAAAATATATTATATATTATAATATATACTATATTTCATATAACACATATTATATAATATATATTATATTTTATATAATGCATTGTATATATTATAATATATGGTATATGTATATACCATATATTATAATATATTATATTTTGTATACCATACATATAAAGTTTGAAATACATCATCCTTAGAGACTGCCTACAGATGAAAGGAAAGGAAATGAGATCAAAGGAAAGTGCATGATGAAATTGAAAACCTGAGGAAGCAAAGACCCTTCCAAACTGTGCCTGAGACACTTGCCGAGGGATCAGGAAGCCCAGAAATCTAAACAAGTTCCCCAAAGACAGAGGAGAAAGAATGCATTTATTTATTCATTTGCTTATTCATCAAATTAGTTAACTTGATCACTCACTCATTCATTCATTCAGTGGCTTAGTTATTTCCCTTCTTTCTCATCTGCTCACTCACTAACTCACACACAAAAAAGGTCATTTCTTCTTTCTGTCCCTTGTGCACTTCCTTATGCACACAGTGTCACACATTGTCCCTGTACCACCATAGCTCCATGGTGACTTAAGGCTTTAGCTCACTATGAATTTTCTTCAAACACATCTTACTGGAAGTGAAAGTCACTCAGTCATGTCCCACTCTTTGTGACCCCATGGACTATAGTCCATGGAATTCTCCAGGCCAGAATACTGGAGTGGGTAGCCTTTCCCTTCTCCAGGGGATCTTCCTAGCCCAGGGATCAAACCCAGGTCTCCCACATTGCAGGCAGATTCTTTACCAGCTGAGACACCAGGGAAGCCCAAGAATACTGGAGTGGGTAGCCTATCCTTTCTCCAGCAGAGTTTCCTGACCTGGGGTCTCCTGCACTGCATGCAGATTCTTTACCAACCAAGCTAAGGGGAGATCTTTACATCTTAATATGCAAAGAAAATTACGATCTTTTCTTCCATAGTATTAGCTGACTTGTCCTATAGCCCTTTCATTCAATTATGCTGCTTGAGACTTTGTGCAGAGAGATACATATGACATTTACCATGTCCTCCCTTGACTCGGGGAGATAAGTCCACTTGGGGAGACAAGTATTTTCAGAAATTCCTATATTTGAGACAAGAATCAAATAGGAATCACTTGATTCTGGCAGAAAGACTGCATGCAGCCTTCCACTCACAAACTTCCCTGAGCATCTTCTATAAAGCAGATCCTGGGAATACAGAGAGGACTAAGACATGATCCTACCTTCACAGAGTTAAATATCCAATAGTGGAAAAAGATACAAGACTAGATAATTGGCATAAAATATGAATAAGCTGAATTGCTGGGAGACACAATGATACAAGAATCAGGTAATGAACTCTGTTCATGGAAAGCTTAAGAATGAGTCTGCAATAGCTCTAGGCCTTAAAGAAAGTATAGTATTTTGGGGGACAAAGGCAGGTGAAGGGACAGTGCTTGATACACATGCATGATCCATGGGTAGAAAACTTAAGTTGTGTTTGGAGAAAGGTAAACAGTCCTATTTTTCTAGAGCAAAGAATATATCATACAAAGCTGGTGGACATAAGGCTTAGCCATCAGGCAAAAGTTTAAATGACTGTTGGGGTTTGATTGTAGAATAGAGGAGGAACCATGGGTGGTTTTTGAGCAGAGCTGTCTCATGATGAGAGCTGGGTTCAAGAAATGAATCTGGAAGTGAGATCAGAGACAGCACAGAGACTAGACAAACAGACCCTTGAAGGAGCCAGAGACTCCCAAGAGAGTAAAGTAGGGCAGTGAGGGGAGGGAGAGATGCAGAGACAAATGTGAATGTGAGTATTGCGGAAGAGGTGGAATAAAGAAGAAACTGAACATGAAAGACGAAAGTGAGGCAGTCAGGGACACTCCAGAGATGAGTCGAAAGCAAAAGCTTTGGTGAATGTTAATTGCAGGAAGGAGGATCTTGGATGTGTTACTGAGAGGCATGTTAGACCAACTTGAAGATTGACTCGGTCGATTCCATGCCCACCAATGCTTGATCATACTCATCCGTAGATCCAAGGCTTAGCTGCTATCTTCTGTGGTTAAGAGAGGTGACAAATCCCCAGGCAAAATGGAAACAACACACTTGTGTAGGGGAGCAGAATACATCTCTGGACCATCAGTTGCCTCCTTCTTGGCCTGCAGTCTCTCCCATGCTGCCTTCCGCCCATCCTCCAATCCCCTTTGCTCTAGGGCTGCCTGGTAGCAGCTCACACAGAAGGACTCAGAAGGACCCAGAAGCACAGTATCAAATGCCTAACTCTTGCTGGGGAGAGAAGGGTCTTCTTTGACTCCAGAAGGAAGAAGGAAATAGTAGGTGACAGGGTAGATTCAGAGAGGGAGGGACAGACCAGAGGGAACTCAGTTGGAGGCAGGTGGCCGTGCTGAGATAATATGCGTATGCATGAGACCAATGGAGGTCACCCCATGCTACCAGGTCCCCAGCACTCTGCAAATTTTCTCAGTCTCAGGAATGTGGATTCGTAACAGAGTATAACCCCCATAGGGGCTCTCTCACATGGCCACTGCTTAGAGGCTCTGTTATTATATATGAGAGAGTCAGTTTTGAAGCAAACTTCCTTAACTGCTCTCTGCCTCAGTTTTTTTTTTTGTATGCAAAATGGTGCTAATGGCATTTACCTTGAAAAGGATTAAAAGAGATGCATACAAAGCAACTATCTGTATTTTTTTAAATATAGTAGATTTACAATGTCTTAATTTCAGGTGTGCAGCAAAGTGAATATATATAGTTACAGGTATATTGGCAACCCACTCCGGTATTCTTGCCTGGGAAATCTCATGGACAGGGGAGCCTGGCAGGCTACAGTCCATGGGGTCACAAGAGTCTGACATGACTTAGCGATTAAAAAAGACAATGTACATATATGTGCATATATATGTATATCATTTTCAGATTCTTTTCCATTATACTTTATCACAGAATACTGAGTCAACTTCCCTGTGCTAAACTGTAGGTCCTTATTGATTGTCTATTTTATATACAGTAGTGTGTATCTGTTACTCTTTGATTCCTAATTTATCCCTCCTCTCCCTTCCCCCATGGTAACATAAGTTTGCTCTCTATGTCTGTGAGTCTGTTTCTGTTTTGTATATCAGTTCATTCCTATCATTTTTAAGGTTCCACATATAAGTGATATCATACGATGTTCGTTTTTTTCTCCTGAGGTCACTGGAATCTCAGGAAAGGGAACTGAGACCACAGCGTTTGATTTCCTTCAGCTTGGAAATGCACCAGATCTTAACATCTCATTAGGTATTCTCAATACAGTTTTATCCTTTGCACACACACAATGGATGCTGTCTGACTTACAAGGAGAAATATGCTACTCGCAGTGACTGCCAATTTCTCTAGTGCTCTATGGGGAATTTGGCATTTTTCATCTGTCATGTAGGAGGGAATCCAGCCTGATTGTCCCTCACCCAGTACCTCCCATTGTGGCACACTGTGGGTTACCCTGTTGAGCACAAACCCCATATCAGCACTGGACATGATTTGTGGTGTCCAATGCTAAGTAAAAAATGGGGCCCTTTCTTCAGAATCATCAAGAATTTCAAGATAATGACAGCAGAGCATCAAACTCAGCATGGGGCCCCGTGTGAAGACACTGATTGCACACTCATGAAGTAGTCCCTGAACCAAATTGATCCTCAGTGCCCTGATCTTGTTGAAGGAGGATTCAGAACAAAGTCATACATTCATCTGAAAGAAATTTGCACTGGAAGAGTCACTTCTGGGCAAAGAGCTTCCTCCAGGTTGTTTCTCCAAAAAGCAGGCTGGGCAGTTGCCTGGTGGTTATGGAACTCAGAGTCAGAGTTTCGGCACTGCAGCTCTGGGGTATGTCTTCTCTAACTCTAATTGACCAGCAGCTGCCTTTCTTCCTGCTGTTACTTTTTGCAATCACTCCACATGATTTCTACTCTCCCAATCCCTCCATTGAGCTTCGCTGGTGGCTCAGTGGTAAAGAATCCACCTGCCAATGCAAGAGAGGCAGGTTTGATCGCTGGGTCAGGAAGATTCCCTGGAGGAAGGCATGGCAACCCACTCAAGTATTCTTGCCTGGAGAATCCTATGGACAGAGGAGCCTGGCTGGCTACAGTCCATAGAGTTGCAAAAAGAGTGAGTGACTAAAACAGCAAAAACAAGCCCCTCCAGCACACACATCACCCCAGCACAGGTGTCCTCTAGAGGAGGTGCCAATTGGCCCAACTCTTCATCTTGATGGTAACCTTGAGCCTTAGTGGGTGGCTCTCTGGCCATCTCTCAGGTAACACTAGAAGGAAGGATGCTTCCTTCACAGGTCTCTGGGAAAAGGTGAGGAGAACGACTGGGATGGAAGGCAAAACAGATGTAAAGACCTAGAACAGCACGACAGCCAAGGCGCTCCATGGCTCAGTGCCAGACTGTGATGAGGTAAGTAGAGAGTACGTTTTGGAAAACTTTTATAGCAATTTCATATTGCCTATTAAATTTCATAATAAAATATTAAAAATAATTTGTCTTAATTTTCACCTTTCTAGTAATTCAGTTTTATTGCATTTTGCCAAAGTATTGGTCCATGCAATTTGGAAATCTGAAAAGATAATTAAAAACAAAACAAACTAAAGCAAAACAAAAAAATACATATAGGTGTTTCACAGCAGATGGTTGCCAGCTTTACCATGGCACCTCTGACTCTAGCGTAATAGCAAAAGCACTGAGGTAGGAGTCAAAAGATCAGACTTCTCGTTCATCTATTTTATATATAGTAGGAAACTCCACTCAGTATCTTGTAATAACCTATAATTGAAAAGAACCTGAAAAAGTATATAGGTGTGTGTGTGTGTGTGTGTGTGTGTGTGTGTGTGTGTAACAAAATCAGTTTGCTGTACAGTGTGTGTGTAACAAAATCAGTTTGCTGTACACTTGAAACTAACACATTATAAATTAACTATAATTTTAAAAATAAAATGAGTCTTTTGTAGACAGCAAAAAAAAAAAAAAATCAGACTTCTCATCCCAGTTCCTTCATGTCCTTGGACAAGTTGTTTAATGTCTGAGCTTCAATTTTCTCATCTGTAAATGTCTCATGAGGGCCACATGAAAGCTTGGGCAAGAAGGTCCTTTACAAACTGTAATGTGCAGTGTTAAATGAGGGCTAAATGGCGAAGATGCTACCATCCTGTGGCCACTCCACACCCCTACCTGGCAAGTGGCCCTGGGTACTAGCACAGTGGTAAGAAGAGCACGGACTGAAGTCAGGCTGGATTTGGACCCAACCTTCATGACTTGCTAAAGTCCCAGCTCTCCATTTCTTCTCTATTTTCTTACCAATAAATAAGGGATTTTTAAAATATCAAGCTGATAGGTTGTGGTGAGGATTAACCAGGAAGCACTTAGCATAAAGAAGTGACAGTTAGTAGTGTGGTCTGATTACCTCTTATTCTTGTTGCTCTACACTACAACTTTGAGATTTGCCCATGTTCATAGCTCTTCTCCTTTAACTGCTGTATATTTCCATCTCCTGTCCTTCCTATATCCATAACCATATTGGTGCATTTATATTTTCTAATTGGTAACTGCCAGTGCAGAAGATATTATTGATGTTAGAGTATTGATATTCCATCTAGTAAACAAGAGGGACTTTTTCATTTGTTCTAACAGTCTGTCTAACTTCTTGATCTATGTAAACAATCACATCATTTTCAAACACACTTATTTTGTCTCTTCCTTAACAATACTTAGATTGCTTATTTCTTTCTAGGACTTCCCAGATGTGATAGCAGCAACCTCATCTTGCTTCCTACCTTAAAGGGAATGCTTCTAAAGTTTGTCTCCTCTAGTATGTATAATATTTGCTATGGGTTTTTAACAGGTAGTCTTAATAGAGGTGAAGAGGATCCCTTTATTAATAATTTTTAATGTTTTTAGCACAAATAAATGTTTGCCTTTCTAAAATGATTTTATGTGTCTATAAAGATTTTTTTCATTGTTTTCTCTGAGTGTATTAATGTGATACATGACATTGACAGATTTCCTAATGCTGAACCATTCTTGCATCCTGGGGAGAAAGTCTATTTGACCATGGTGCAATCTTTTGTTTGTTTGTTTGCTTGCTGTGTTTAGTTTTGTTTTTAATGCACTGTCAGATTTGATTAATATTCTGCTTACCAATTGCTATCTATATTTTCAACTGACATTTCCTCTCTAGGGTCTTTTTCTTTTGTTGTCCCAATGCAGATGTGGCATCAAGATTATAGTAGCCAAAAAGTTAAGTGGGCACCTTTCCCACTTTTTCTGATCTCTGGAACAACACGTAGAGAAGAGAGATTATCTTTTCTTGTGAAGTTTGACAAAATGATCAACCCATAAAACTGTCTGGAGCTGGTCTTTTGGGGAGGAGATGAGATTTTAATCAACCACTGCAACTTTACATGGTCACTGATCCATTCAGTTTTCCTGAGCCCAATTTTTGCATTAAAAAAAAAAATCAAGATACTTATCTCATTCCTCTGATTTTCAGTCTTTTGTTTCACCACCAGATTTCTCATAACACCACCCCTGAAATCCAAGGGCTAGGCTGAGTCAGATTCATAATGGTACTTTTGATTAAAAGGTAAGTTGTCAACTTCTCTCTTTTAGGAGCTGCAGTTAGCTCAGCTCAGATACAAATGAAAAAAGGATGAAGGAGAGGAGGGAAGATAATAGCAGCTGTCAGGTGAGTCCTACCTACCAAGTCTCATACATCTTATACTGTGGTAATCAAACTTGGTAAGAAGCTTCTTGAAAGAATATCTTCCTGACCCCTCCACCACGTTTGGGTGGAAAAGCTTTAGAACCCTTACTTTCCTGAGGCAAAATGTCACCTCATCATGTGATAAGGCAGTACCAGGACTACCCTCTCTCTCTCTCAAGACTCTGTTATTTAACTGTCTTCTGGTTTTTTTTTCACTCACTCACTCACATTAACTCAGCACCACCTTGTGTGCAGGCTTTGCTGGTTTTTGCTGGTTTGATGTATATTGGAGGAAGAAGTATGTGACTTGTCTCTTGGCATAGTCACAGCTGTGAAAAGAGAGCTGCAGTTAGAACCCAGCGAGCTAGCTTTGTTTGTTTAATGAGGACAGGGCCAACTCTCCTGCCCTCCCACCCTAGACCTGAGGTGGAAGTTTCAGGATCCTTCTCTCTGAACCACATGGACTGCAATTTTAATTGAATTTAGGAAAAGTCATCATGTTCAATCCCAGAGCTCCTTCTTTTCCTCCCCGCTCTGATCATTTTGGGATGGTTAATGGCAGACAGCGCTCCAGCAGCTCTGTCAGGCTTCACCCTGCCCTCCATGTTGCCTCCGACTCTAGGCTCACCCATATCTTTCTTTGCTTGGCTTCAGTGTTTGGGATAGAAGTTTCTTACACGATTCACTATCTGGATGGAAATGCAGTGTTCTCATCAGAGGAAATCGCGGACTGAGTCACTCATTGATCTGAACTCCAGTGGAAAGTTTGAAAAAAACAATATTCCATCCCCAACTGACCCAAATGCCCATAAACACCCAAATGGATAGCCTACTAGGTGTCTCTCTAGGTGGGCATTATAGTTTCCTCCAACACCAAACCCTGCCTATGCTGGATTGTTGGCCTGTGGGCTGTGTCATTATTTAGAAATAATTCAGCTTTAACTAAACATCACCTTCCAGAGGGACATGGATAGCAGATAGCCTGACATAACCTCAACTCCTGGGCTTTAAAAAGCTTTTCCTCTTAGGAGTCTCAGTGTCATTTGCCAGAAAGACCATGACCCACTTGGACCTTGGTCCCTTTCAACTATCCTGAGAGACATGAGCCTCACTACCTGCCTGGAAGTTGCCTTGGACTTTGAGTTTCCTGTCTGAGAAATAGAATCTTCCATATTGATGACTGACATTTGGAACTACAACTCCTTCTGGATGTGCAGCCCCCATGCTCAGGGTATAGTTTTAGCCAGACCACTAATGAAAAAAAAAGAAAAAAAAAATACCAACACTAGGAGGAGGAGGTCTTGTTTCCTTTCTGCACTGAGGGTCGTGAGACAAAAACTTTGCTTCATTTTATGGGGCTTGAAGTGGCCTCCAGAGAGAAATTGTTGACATGATTCTAATAACTCAGTGGAGGCATGTGGTGGGCAGAATTTTGAGGATGGTTCCCCAAGACGTCTGTTCCCAGGTTATTAAATTAAATAGTAATCTTACTAGTGTTGTAAATGGATTTTGCAGATGTAGTTAAAGTTTCAAGTCAGTTGACTTTAAGATATGGAGATTATCCAGGCTGGTCTGATCTAATCACAGGAGCCCTTTGAAAGCAGAGTTTACAGATTCTTCCCGAGTCTCAGATAAGAGCCCAGCTCAACTCATATCTTCTTTCATGAGAACCCCATGAGCAGAGGACCCAGCAAACAGAGGACTCCTGACATGGAAATGAGAAGAGAACAAATGGGTGCTATTTATAGCTGGTAATCTGTAACACTGGAGGAGGGCATAGCAACCCACTCCCATTCTCTCTCTTGTCTGGAGAATCCCATGGACAGAGGAACCTGATGGGCTACAGTCCATGGGGTCACAAAGAGTCAGACACAACTGAAGCAACTGAGCACACACACAGGCACAATCTGTAGCACAGCCATAGAAAACAAATACAGGACACTGAAGCATCCCCAAGAGTGTCAAGTCTATATCTCAGCCCTCTGCATGAGTGAGAACAAGATGTGAAAATGCTACCCAAGGCCCAGTTCCCCTCTGCAGCGCTAAGTTGAACTCCTGTCACAGAACTTCTCTCACTAGGGGCCTGCCGGTTGCTGAGTTGCTGAGACATGCTAATGACTGACTCCATCTGATCCATGACATCTTTTGTGTCAGTGGGAACAATTCCTGTTATTTTCAGAGAGCTGGGCACAAAGCACTTCCGTGGTCATTCGATCCCCAGAACCTCACTGCAACCCCCAGTGGGAGAAGCCATCATGGCCCCACGTCCTGAATGAAAGAAGAAAGTGGCTGTCTTAAGGTCACAGAGCTCGCATGTGCAAAGGCCCTGCTGCATAACAGAATTGACTTTTGCTAACTTTATGTGGATTCTTTTGTCAGCGGTTTGCGAGGCCTTGGACCTTTGAAACTATGAGGTGGGCAATGGTGAGACCTGACCATCAAGGCAGCTTCTCCCCATATGTACCTGAACTAACAGGGTGGAGACATTAAGGAACCTAAGGGCTGTGGATGTCTCTGTCAATCATCTACAGCCATAATCTGCCCCAAGTTGTTCCCTTGGCCAATGAGGCCCTTTGTCCAGAGAGCCACATGGGTCTTCTGTTCATTTTATGTATCAATGTGACCAGGCCACAGGGGGCCCAGAGATCTGCTTCAACAGAATTTCTGGGTGTGTCTCTGAGGGTGTTTCCAGAAGAAATGGGCATTTAAATAGGATAACTGAGTAATGGGGATCACACTCTTCCATGTGGGAGGGCCTCATCCAATTCACCGAGGGCCTGAATAGAACAGAAAGGCAGAGGAAGGGAGCATTGGCTTCTTCTGCCTGGTTGGTGAGTGGGGTCTTCACCTCCTCTCTCACAGGGACCTCATCTCTCAGGGACTGTCTATCCTCTGAACCAGAACTGACTGCAGTGCCATCTGCTCTCTTTTGTTTATGGGAAGTCATCTCTCAAAGTGATGTCTGAGGCCCCAAGAGGAAAGATCTTATCTGCCTAATAAACTGAGATTCATTTGTACCAAAGGGAACAGAAGCAAAAGAGTAATCCTCTTGCCTGGAATTTATTAAAAAACCTGAAATGTTCCCAATGTGAAACATGAAATGGTGCTGCCTGGAGGTGGCTGAGACATATCGAGTCTGGGCCATGTCCTTGTGGCAGTTCCTCATGAACTAACTGTAATACCCCTCCCCACAGGCAGAGCCTTCAAGACCAATCAGGGCAGCTCAGATCTTCCCAGCAGGGCCCACTTCAGCCTATGCCTGGAAATCAGAGCTGTAGAACAAATCTACAGCATACGAGGCCTTTGACTAGCATGGCTCTGCAGCTTCTGATACCGGGTCTGTGAGAGAGAGGTTCAAGAAGGCTGAGAGTAAGGAGAACTGTGGAATCACATGAGGATGGAGTCGCCCCTGGGAAGACACATGATCCCTGTGCACACTGACATCATACTTACAGCTGACATGTGAAGTGAAAGTGTTAGTCTCTCAGTCTTGCCCAACTCTTTGCAATCCCATGGACTGTAGCCCACCAGGCCCCTCTGTCCATGGGATTCTCCAGGCAAGAATACTGGAGTGGGTTGCCTTGCCATCCTCCAGTTGTCAAGGGTGTTTTTTATTTAAGAATGTCACAAGGTACAACTGTCAAATTGTCCCAAATGTCAAATTCCACCCCCTAACCCAGAGCCTCTCCTACTGTCATATGTCCTCCATCAATACTGGCTCGTTCCAGCCCACTTTCTGGTCTTTAACCCCAAGACATACACACATGTGCATGCACACAAACACACATACAAATAAGTACACACACACACACACACACACACACAGACACACACACTGCAATTTCACCTTCCATCCTTGGTCTCAGTCCTTGCCTTACCTCACATGATTCCAATTCCTGCCTTGAATATCTTTCCATTTACCACTGAATATAAACAGACAAGCTATTTTCCCCCACCAGGAAATGGAAATCCAAGCTCTATTTGAATCTAGTAGTATTCTGGCTGGAAATCATGTTGCATAATGCCTTTGTTTAAGAGGAGAGAATTAGGGCAATCCTTCACTTCAAGCAAGTCAGGGCTAGCCAAAATTGGAACCCAGACACAAGTAATTCATGCCTCATTATCCTTAATAGCAAGAAATTAGACAAAATCTAGATGTTACACAACATGGACATGGTTAAGAAAATTGCTGTACATCATCTCCAAGGAATATTATACAGCCACTAAAGATGATAGTCATGAAGACAATGTTGCAACATGGAAAATGTTAACAAGTTAATGGTAAGTGGAGTAAACAGTATAAGACTTCAAATAAACAGTAACTACAGCAATGTAAAAAATAATACATGAAAGATGCTAAGACTGGGGAGACAATCAGGGATAAAAAATAACCCCTCATGAACTAGGATGTTGGAATTATGAGCTATTTCTTTTTCTTTGTAGGTTTCTTCTAATGTTGTTTAATGGTATTATAATATTTTTGCTATAGTAAATCGAGAACAGAGGCCAGTCTGAAGCCTTCAGTGAGCTGAAGCTGTCTGGACCACAAATGATCTAGAAAGAGAAGCCATCCTCACCATATTTAAAGACAATTCTGAGGACAAACGATATGGAACATGGTCTGCAAGCTCTCTCCCTCCATTTTCCCATCCAGCCACAGACTCTGTGCTCTGTAGGCAGCAAGAGAAGGAGAGAGTGCACCAGGCCTCTAGGCCAGGGGCAACTGAACCAATTTCAAACACTGCTGTTATTCCTGCACAGGAAAAGTGGCTGGTGACTCTCTGTATCCTCCACAGTGCCTTGTTCAGGGCTGTATACAGAGCAGTTACTCTTGTTTCCTCTCTCTTCCATGCTCCCAAGTTCAATCTTAAACTGAATCCTGTGGATTCTACCTCAGTAAGATTTCACAAATCTCTCCTACTTCTCATGACCTAGTCCTGTTGACCGTTGCAATGTTACCTGCCATCAGCCCAAGAGCTATTTCTTTAGCCTCTAGGACCACGAAGCAAACCAGTTCACTGATCCTGGCAGCTTGTTGTGTGCATCTCTGCCCAACTGCACACTCAGTGATGTCAAGCTACTAGCTTGAAATGGGCCATGGTGGGATTACTTAAACCATGGAAATTGGGGGGGGGGGCTATAAATTAGATTTTTTTTCTCAGGAAATTGATGTTGGAGCATTTACCAGCACACCACTGACCTTATCCCTCTTCTTAGAATATCCTTTCTTCATGTTTTCAATGGGGCCTGCTTCAAGATTTAGTTCAAGGAGGGAGGCTCAAAAGGGAGGGGATGTATGCATAGTTATAGCTGATTCATTTTGTTGTACAGCAGAAACTAACACAACATTGTAAAGTAACTACACTCCAATAATAAAATATTGGCTTCAAGCAACATACCATCCAAGCACCATTCCCTCATACCTTTCTTTTGAGCATCCATACCTCTTCTCTGTGCTCCTGTGCACACAACTATGATGTCCTATGAACTTCTCTAAGTCAGTCCTCTTGTCTGAATCATCCTGGGCCAGGTGCCGCATGAATACTCAGGGAATGTTTGTTTGCCAAACTGAAATTTCTGATAGAGTTGGGACACCTTGACGTCTATAGCCCCTGTGGGTCCTAGTGAGCCTAC
The DNA here is from genome assembly GCF_032405125.1 of Capricornis sumatraensis. Taxonomy (NCBI): domain Eukaryota; kingdom Metazoa; phylum Chordata; class Mammalia; order Artiodactyla; family Bovidae; genus Capricornis; species Capricornis sumatraensis. The sequence goes on along the minus strand of NC_091092.1, from coordinate 58,815,322 downwards.
CTGGTAGAGCTATATAGCCTTCATCCCAGGCACCTGCCTAACAGCTTCCTGACCGTTTCCCCAGCCTCTCTCAGACCCTGAATGGCCTAGAGGCTGCTGCAGGGAAACCAGCTCTCCTGCTGAAGCCATGATCATTCCCACCACGTATGTGAGCAAACAGCTGTGGAGAAAACCATGATGCCAGAGGCAAGAGTTACAGAAATGAGTCCCATTGGATTGCAAATGGAGATTTGTTTTCTTTTTGCAAAATCCCACAGAATATCTATTATTTGCACTAGCAGGCTGGTGCTTGGAACACCAGTCTAGAATCATTTGAAAGATTAGATCCCAGGCTTCCCTGAAGGAAGAGGGGTAAAGCCCTTTTGAAACGAGAGCAGAAACATCAAATCCCACCAGCCAGGTACCAGCACAGCAGAGGAAAAAGATCCTTGGCTCCTCAGAGCTACAAAAACCCCCCAGAGCTACAAACAAAAGTTCTTATCTCAAGGTGTTGGCACCTTCACTGAGACTTGATTATAACTGAGAAGAAAACTGGGAAAGGTGAGTGGTTTAGTCCCTGGGTCAGAAAGGCAGGTCATCTCCCCAGTAAGTTCATGGAAAGACTCTATATCTTCACAAAGGGCAAAGGGTGGCTGGCTGCAGAGAGCTGTGGGGAACAGCATATATGGAAGGGAGAAAGAGATGAGAATCTGTTGTCCCTCTGACTGAGAAAACAGGAACGGTGCTAAGGCCTCCATCCCTCAGTCAGCACAGCCCAAATCTCAAGGACCACCAGAAACACAAACTTTTGGTCTCTCTGGTTTCAAGAGAAGCTGCAGAGTCCTAAAGACCTGAGTTTTAATCATTGCATGGTGATCCACTAGTCAGGTAGATTGGGGCAAATTAATTAGCTTCCCTGAAACTCACTTTTCTCATCTGCAATGTAGGCACAATAACACCTTCCTCACAGAGTAGTAAAATTTAAACTGCATGTGATGGTTAATTTTATGTGTCAACTTGGCTAGGCTATGGAGCCTAACTGTTTGGTCAAACACCAGTCAAGATGCTGCTGAGAGGGTATTTTTTGAGATGTGCTTTGACTGTGTGGATCACAATAAACTGTGGAAAATTCTGAGAGAGATGAGAATACCAGACCACCTGACCTGCCTCTTGAGAAATCTGTATGCAGGTCAGGAAGCAACAGTTAGAACTGGACATGGAACAACAGACTGGTTCCAAATAGGAAAAGGAGTACGGCAAGGCTGTATATTGTCACCCTGTTTATTTAACTTATATGCAGAGTACATCATGAGAAACGCTGGGCTGGAAGAAACACAAGCTGGAATCAAGATTGCCGGGAGAAATATCAGTAACTTCAGATATGCAGATGACACCACCCTTATGGCAGAAAGTGAAGAGGAACTAAAAAGCCTCTTGATGAAAGTGAGAGAGGAAAGTGAAAAAGTTGGCTTAAAGCTCAACATTCAGAAAATGAAGATCATGGCATCCGGTCCCATCACTTCATGGGAAATAGATGGGGAAACAGTGGAAACAGTGTCAGACTTTATTTTCTTGGGCTCCAAAATCATTGCAGATGGTGACTGCAGCCATGAAATTAAGACACTTATTCCTTGGAAGAAAAGTTATGACCAACCTAGATAGCATATTCAAAAGCAGAGACATTACTTTGCCGACTAAGGTCCGCCTAGTCAAGGCTATGGTTTTTCCAGTAGTCATGTATGGATGTGAGAATTGGACTGTGAAGAAGGCTGAGCGCCAAAGAATTGATGCTTTTGACATGTGGTGTTGGAGAAGACTCTTGAGAGTCCCTTGGACTGCAAGGAGATCCAACCAGTCCATTCTGAAGGAGATCAGCCCTGGGATTTCTTTGGAAGGAATGATGCTAAAGCTGAAACTCCAGTACTTTGGCCACCTCATGTGAAGAGTTGACTCATTGGAAAAGACTTTGATGCTGGGGGGGATTAGGGGCAGGAGAGGAAGGGGACGACCGAGGATAAGATGGCTGGATGGCATCATTGACTCGATAGACGTGAATCTGAGTGAACTCCGGGAGTTGTTGATGGACAGGGAGGCCTGGTGTGCTGCGATTCATGGGGTCGTAAAGAGTTGGACACGACTGAGCGACTGAACTGAACTGAAAGATGTATAATCATAGACTTTGAGGAAAGCAGAGAATCCTGTCATGTGGATGGGCCTTATCCAATCAGTTGAAAGCCTTAATAGCAAAAAATTGAGATTTACTGAAAAAGAAAGGATTCTGTTTTCATAACCGTAATACAGAAACCCGACCTGAGTTTCCAGCTTGCCTGCCCTGAGGAATGTGGACTTGCCAGTCCTTTTAATCACACAAGAATGCTCAAACTACCACACAATTGCACTCATCTCACATGCTAGTAAAGTAATGCTCAAAATTCTCCAAGCCAGGCTCCAGCAATACATGAACTGTGAACTTCCAGATGTTTAAGCTGGTTTTAGAAAAACTACTACATATATATATAGTATATATAGAGAGCATATATATATATATATATATATATATATATATATATATATATATATAGAGAGAGAGAGAGAGAGAGAGAGAGAGAGAGAGAGAGAGAGAGAGCATTGATTCTGTTATGGAGTACTGTGTTTGATGGACTAAGCAAGGAGATGTATGAGGTGAGTGGGTTTAATCAGTGAAAATTCCTGAAAGGAAATTACATTTTATACCAGATAACAAAGTGATAGTGGACCTAGATGTCATAAAAAGGTAGAATCAATGCAAAGAATACAATACCTAGAAGACTGGCTTGAATAAAAGAGAAAATTGATGTGGAGAATAAGGAAGATGAGGCTACAGAGGTGGAGGTGGAAGCAAGAGCAGAAAAGACATACCTGCCCAGCTGATTCAGGCATCCCTTAAGATTATTAAAGGCAGATGTTTTTGGAAAGTGAACCTGGCCTCTGTGCATCTGAATGGGCTGCACGGAGTGAAGAGAGGGCAGGACGGGCTACGGGAGAAGTCTGGTGACTGGAGGTCGGTAGAGGTAGGAAAGGAAGGAGGAGGAGGAAGAAGGGGGAAGGGTGTACAGACTACAGTGGTGTCTACACAGGTAGAAAGAGAAGGGCTCATACTATATACTGGACTGTGTGCTGGGCTCAAGGGGTAGAAGAGTTGTGGTCCCCTCTTTGTAGAGCTTGTTAGTGGGAGAGAGAGATATTAATCACATAGTGACAGAAATAAATATCATTGTCAACTAAGTGCTAAGAAGGAAAATGGCGAGCTCCTCTTAGAGTAAAGACCAAGACGACTGGACATAGCCCACGGGGTCAGGGTAGGCTTCCCCAAAGAGCTGATGGGGGATCTGAGACCTGAGGTAACAGTAGCGGTTGTGGGGGGAGCTCGATGGGGAGCGATCCTCACAGGCACACACATGTGCACATACATGGATTGCACCCACTCTTCCTATCTTTGGAGGTCCTAAAGTAACTAAGACGGAGAGCAGGCCTCCAGAAACAGCTGGAGTGTATTTGTCCTCAGCCTCCACTAAACCCTTGGGTGTTCTCAGCCAATCAGCACACCCACTCATAATAAATCTATTGACTTTCCAGGGAAGCCAAAGCACAGAAGGTTGAAGTGATTGCACTGAAACCACATAGAGTGAGCCCATGCACTCTACTGAAGGTGCTATTTTTGGGACAGATTCAAGTTGAGAGTCAAGTAATCAATCAGGTCAGCAAACGGTCAGTCAGTCTTAGCCATTAAGACAACACATTGGCGGCATTGCTATTGACACAGCCACAGTGACTCAGAAACAAGCTGAGGAGTAAGGCTGTAGCTGCGCTGGTCAATAAAACACTTTGGGTCCTGACAAAGCAAGCAATTAGGACCAGCTGTGTTTCATTTTTCACCTCCTAAGCCACGATGGCCCTCTAGACACATCTATCAATGTAAGAAGACAGGGCTGAGGGTTGAAGTTTAAGTCATTCCAGAGGAGAGGAAAAAAAGAGAAAGAATAGGCCAAGAAATTCCACATGAGTTGTTTTTCAAAAATTCCAGATCTTGGAAGTATAAGGAAATTGGAAGCCATCCTCCACAGTGCAAGATATCACTGGACACTAACTCACATAGAGCTGGACAGATTCAAAGAACCACTGCCTGCTGAGAGTGGGGCTGGGGCTGCTCTGTCTCCATGGGGGAGGGTTGGGAAGCTGGCTGACTCTTTCCAGCTCCACGTGCACTTGAGTTTTCTCAGCTCACAGGCCTACTAATGGTGTGAAAACCTCTCAGTCTAGGCCAGAAGATCCTTGAAGAAGGGAAAGGATGAGAGTCACCTGGGTCATTCCTGCGTCCCCACTGCCTACCCAGTGCCTGACACACCAAGTAGACACTCGATTACTCCCTCTCTGAATTAAAAAAAAAAAAAAAGTTTCTGGCTTCTTTCTTAGAAATCCCCCAGCCAGGACTTAGCAGTCCCTGAATTCTGCCCACAGGTTTACGCTGGACTGAATTCTATCTTTTCTGACATAGGTTTGGACAAAGGATGCCACCTCTACTCTCTACCCCTGCATTATTCAGTATTATCATCCTTTGTAGCCTATAATAGCACAGAGTTGTTTTGCTAAAAGTCCCCTGGACACTTCAGCCAAGTCATCCATTTGCCTACAAGGAGAACTCTTGGCTCAAGTTTCTCCCAATCTCAGGAAAAGCCATAGCCCCACAGAAGTACAAGATCAGGTTCATTTCCATTTGGCTTCTTTAGCCTCATCTCCTATGTAAGGTCCCAACTTTGATTTGGCTGATGGAAAGGCTGTATTTTAGGGAAGAGTCCCAGCTCTCAGCGTTGGTCAGTCGCCTAAGTGTCCCCAAGGCTTTCTACATGTGTAGACAGCAACCTACAGCCTTGCCAGCAGCTGTAGCACAGGCTCAGCTAAACGGCAAAGTGGTGTCCTTAGGCATCCACAGGGGTCAGTGGCCACCTTCTAAGCTTTAAACTGAGAAGTAGCTTTCTGGGGACAAAGAGGTCTCTGTTGAGATAGGGAGACTTGGAAGTCCCAGTCAAGGACTGACCCAGATGGTGTCTGTCTTTTCTCAGATGGTCCAAGGGATTTGCATCCCTGGTATGAGCTGTTGAGCTGGTGGTGGCTGGGCTGTTTGGAGCCTTGAAACCGGGAACAAATGTGGGCAGAAGGCACACAAGGGAGGAGATTCAGCTTTGAGGATGGGATTCCAGGTTGAGCTAAAGGCATGAGCAAAGGAATGAAGTTGGAAAATCAATGACTGAAAGTAATGGCAAGCTGTTTTTTTTGCTTGGACTCCAGGAGTCTGGAAAAAGAGTGTGGGAAATGAGGCTGAGAAGGGTTTCAAGAACTGAATTCCCCATGACATGAGCTGTTGTCAGGGCTTGGGCTTTGTGCTGAGGATTGTGCCGAGCCTTTGAAATGAGGCTTGAGCAGAAGAATGACACAAGTGAATATATGCTCTGAAAGGTTCTGTCTGGCTGTTGTGTGGTGTTTATAAGACCACTCAGGAGGCTAAGGTGGCTGGGTGTTGAGATGGTAATAGCCTGCACTAGGAATAAAGTCCTGTGGTTGAAGAAGTGTAGATGGGATCAAGACCTCATTAAGAAGATAAAGGAACAGGACGTAGTGATTGACTAAATTCAAGGCACAGGAGCCAGGAAAAAGTTAAGGATCTATGAATCTATAAAAATATTAACTAGCTTTTACTAAGCATCAAATGTATACAGAGCTCTGTGCTTAGCCATAGGAACTCAGAGGCACATAATATGTGGTGTCTGCACTCAAGTAACTCCAGGTCTAATGGAAAAACCAAACAGGAAGGTGACAATAGCAATGAGGTAACCCTAGCTGCTGAGGAGCACAAAGGAGGCACTTCACATCTAGTCTCAAGAAGACAGAAAGCTAAAAGAAAATTTTTCATAGAAGTCAACTGATCTCGATAGGGACCAGTTGAAGAGAAGAGGGTAAGGTACTGTGATCAAATGCACAACATATGTGAAGGCAGTGAAGTATGAAACAGCATGGTGCATGTGTGGAGCCAGGGACAAGGCAGATGGTAGCTCCATTAGTTGTGATCTGGGATGCAGAAGGACGGCAGCAAAGCTTGTGGTGATGACAGCGGAAGAGGGGAAGCAAGGTTAGGTTCTGTCTTGGACATACTGTTTCTGCAGTACCCAAGTAGTCTTTAGGTAATCTTGACAAAGAGCTCCCTGTGAAGACAGAGGGAAGGTGATGGTGACCTGCGTGGGACACCTTGCCCACCACCTTCTTTCTCACTAGGGATTAACAGGACTGAGAAAAGGGGGACAGGGGCCATCCAAAAAGTGTCATTTGTTTGAAGGTTCTGTGGTCCTGAGGCAGAGCCAAGTTTGGGGTGGGGACTGCTGGGATACCTGGAATCTGAACAGTTGAAGCCATTTCCGTGCCTAAAGGCATATTCTCCTTCTGCTTCCTCTGCTTTGTTTGGGGGAGGAAGGTGGGTCACCAAGCTCATGTACGCAGAGAAGTAAGGAGTGGCAAAGCTCACCTTGGCCACTTGGTCTCCCAACTCCTTTCCTTAACCCTTCTTTCTATTCCTCGCTCACAGTCAGAGCTCCCTCCACCTGTGCCAGCTCCTGTTCCCAGACCTGTCCCTCCTTCAGAAGGCTGGCTGCATGAGAGGGGAGGGTTACCTTTCTGGCAAAGAAAACGAAAGAGGAAGAACGAGGTATGTTCTAGGAATGGTGAGTCTTCAAGAGTGCCAGTGGCTGGATTTCAAGAGAGCAAAGGGGAGAAGAGTGGTCTTCAGTGAGGGGAGAGAGATGGGCAGAGGCCAATCACAGGGGGCCTCTTAAACTAGGTTAAGGAATTGGGAATTTGTCCTAGTGACAATGAGGAGTTACTGGAGATTTTTTTTTCTTTTCCCTGAATAATGACTTTACTGTCTTTATAAAATTTCTATGTTCTCCTAATTGGAAATTAAATTGATACAGGAAAGGTCAAAGAAGGAAACTAAAAATAACTTCAACTCCCACACAATAATCATTGCTAGGGCAAGCCTCATTCTAACTTTGCCTTTATGTTCATAGTTAAAGATGAGGATGGGTATAGAGACAGAAATAGATTGAGAGAGAGAGCAAGATTGCAGGGGGATGGGGAGACAGAAGGATTGTGAATAATTTTTAATGGTATCCTTGTATAAATGGTATCTTAAACAAAAAATATAAAAGTTAATTTCCTTTCATTTTAAGAGATGGTGTCTTAAAGAAGAGGTGACACCTCAAAGGAAAGAGGTAATAGGGTCTAGGTGGTGAAAAGATCTCTTTAGCTACTGTGATAGGGGAAGAATTGGGAGGAAGGAAGTTTGGATGTCAGGACACAGGCAGGAGCCACCATGGTCATCCAGGTGAGAATAGTGAGAGTTGGAATGAGTCAGGGTTGGTGGGATTGAAGAGGAGGGGTGGGGAGAAGTTCAAGTAGAGGAGCAGGTTTCCTAGGACTTGGTTTCTGGTGGAGGGGACACAGAGGAGGTTCCTCCTAGATGATGCATAGGGTTCAAACTTTGATGATTAGGAGGTGTTGGCACTGTGATCAGAAATAGGCTAAGCAGACAGAACAGGTTGGATGGAGGAGTCAATTAGTTTTGCTTCAGATGTGTGAAGATTTTTCCTCTGGGCATCCAACAGGCAGTTGGCTCATATGGGAACAGGACTGAAGATGGGGACCTGGGAACCATTCACACAGAAGTGAGCACAGAAATCGTGGGAGTGTGGTAAGATCTCCAGGGAAGAGAGTGTTGAGATATAGAACTGGGCCAAGGACAGAAACTTGGGAGTAACTGTGTTGGGAGATGGGAGGATGGACAGGAGCCACGGGTAATCAACAAGTTTGGGAAGAGGCTAACATTACTGACTCAGGGCTTTGCTTACAATAGTTTTCAGAAACTTTCTGGGAAACTCATAGGTAAGGTAGGTTTGGTGAAAGAAAAGGAAACCAAATCTGCAATGTGAGAGATGGGAGCTGAGAAGCAAAGAGCTTCATCTCAGGAGAATAGAGCAAGAAACTCTGAGCAGAAAGCCAGAGGCAAGAAGAGCCCATTGGATTTGGTGATCAGGATATTGAGGGTCAGGATATTGTAGAATCAGGTTCTGGGGCTCACTGGGAGACAGAGACAAATGGCTGGGAGCCGCAGAGGGGACCTGGGGTAAGTATGGGATGGACTTAAAGGCAATCTCCCCTCTCCAGATGTTTGGGGTGAAGGGAGAGGAAAGACTAAAGTAGCTCCAGGAGACTAAGACATGCCTAGACATTTCCAGGCTGCAGAGAATGAACCAGTGTAGCAAAAGATGCTAAGCAGTAAGCATGGATGGTTATGTTTGCACAGCTGGGACCTCAGGAAGTTGGATGGGGAAGGGGTGATTAGTGCCCAAAGAAAGGGGTGGACGTCAAGACTAGAGGAGACGAGAAATAGTGAGGTGGTGACATGCTGACATTTTAGGCTTGAGAGAAGAAATGAGATCTTCAGCAACCACCATTTCTTAAGTGTATACACGGTGCCAAGCATCAGCCTGAGTGCTCCGCAGGCAACTTTTGCTGTGATCTTCACAATGACCCATGAGACATGTAGGATTATGACCCATATTTTACAGAGAAAAGAAGTAAAACTCATACAGATCCAATCTCGCACTAGTGCTTAGTGGGACAGGACTCCAGCCCAGGTTTGTAAGACAATGAAATCCAAGTCCTTTTACAAATGAAAACCTGATGATGTCCAGGGACATTCAGACAGACACTGATTTCCCCATCAGAGTTGGCTGGGCCAGGACGGGTGCCCAAAGCTTCTGACTGCAAGGGAGTGGCTGGTTCTTCTAGGCTGGTGGCAGCGTGCCCCCTGTGGCTGGGAATGCCATGGCACAGCCCAACCCAGCACACAAGGGCAGCAGCTAGGCACTGCAGGCTCCACCAGATCTGGATCGAAGTGCTGACTCCACTTAATGGCCATGTGCCCTTCAGTCAGCTGCCCAAATTGTCTGTAAACTGGAAATAATAATAGCACCTACCTCACAAGATTGTTGTCAGGGTGAAGCATGATAACCCACAGGAGGGGCATAGCCCTCTGCCTGGCACTGAGTGAGTGGCCATTAAGTGCTGTTAGTGGGGAGAACATGATTTAGAAACAGACAGTCTGAGCTCTAGTCTCTGGCTGACCATTTAATTTCTCTGACCTGGAGAAGTTGCTTCACACAGGAGCCAGTTTCCTCATGTCTAAATTGGGGGTAATTCACAAGTGACTGTGGGGATCAGTTAAGTAGTAGATGGGAAAGTGCTTTGAAAACAGGAAAGTGCTTTGAAAACTACAAAGTGTCCCTGGCGGGCTATAGTCCATGGGGTCGCAAAGAGTCAGACATGACTGAACGACTGCCCTGAATGGCTGCCCTCTCCACTAGTCTTTCCCTTCCTCCCAAGCATACATACACAGGAAGATGCCTGCCAATACACAGAGATAGGTTTAGCAGTGTCTTTGAGCACAAATTCCTCCATCTCGTTAGTAATAGGAAGCTGTTCTGTCTGGGCAGCTCCGCTCTTCACAAACCTGACAATGACTAATCTGCCAAGTGGCTGCTTCCTTGTTGAAAGATCCATAGTTTTGTTCAGGAAAGGTCAGATTCATTGGTTCTAGTCAATTAAAGAATAATTTATCATCCCTCTTCCTTCTGTGACCTCCAAGACCGTATGTGGTTTATCAGCAGGAGGTCAATCTCTAAGGCAAAGCCCACACACCAATAAACCCCAAAGTCAGGAATGAACTATTAAAATTTCTCTAGGTCAGACATCTCAGCTGGCCTCTTTCCCCACAGATTCCCCCATCATAAGTAAGTTAAAGTGGGCTCCGGGTCCCTCAGACACACTGGAAAAAACAGTATTGTACAGATGTGAGATTGTGTAGGCAGACTTTCCAAAGATGTTGATTTCCTCTCTAGAATGATCCTGCAGTTAGGACTAACAGTCCCTAAGTAGTAGGTATTAGTGTCTTGGTTATGTCCTTCTGGTAAAAAGAGCTAAACTCTTGGGGAATGGCTAAGTGAATAAAATTAATAAACTTTACTACTTATTTTAACCTAACTAACACAGCTGGCATGTGTGAGTGCTTAGTCGTTCAGTCATGTCTGACTCTTTGCGACCCCGTGGACTATAGCCCGCCAGGCTCCTCTGATCAAGGGATTCCCCAGGCAAGAATATCGGAGTGGGTTGCCTAGGCCTTCTTCCAGAAGATAATCCCAACCCAGGGATCAAACCTGTGTCTGATCTCCAGTGTCTCCTGCATTGGCAGGTGGGTTATTTATCACTGAACCACCTGGGAAGCCCCAGTATCAAAATAAAACAGAATAATGAAATGGAATACAAATTAGAGCAAGGTTTAGAGAAACAGACCTCCCTAGGAACTGTAACCGAATGTTCTTGCAAAGACTAAACTGATCAACCTAGTACTTGTCTCCTCTTTCCCTTTTTCTTAATCTATTGGTTTCTATGTCAGGTTTATACTGAGCTTCCTTCAGATTTTTTACAGGCAAAGAAAGGAAGGAAGAGGAACTTGGGCATCTCTCCTTTGACACCACCCTCCCCCATCATGAACTGTTTCATAACAGCCCTCTCTACTCAAGTCATTAATCAAAGATGCCATTTTCTTCCCATCATAGTGCTTCTGTCTTTGTTTCCAAGGAATCTGACAGAATCCAAAAGGAAATGAAGATGGCCAAGAATGGGCTGCTTCTCAGCATGAAACTCTGTGATGACTGTCTTTTCCCCAATCAAGAGGGATTAAATGTTCCTTCTCCAAACCTAAGTTTTTTACCTTCTAAAGCCAGAGCGTATGGTATTCATAATATATGTTGGATGGTTCCTTAGCAGTCACCGCTCCTCAAAATGTTTTCTGTTACAATTTGGACTTGCAAAACTGAATTATGCCAGAATGAAATGTTTAAGAGAATATTCCAAGAGCATAAGCAAATTTCTAAACCATCATATGTAAATGTTTTTTCCACATGTGCAGTGAAATCAGACTCTATATCAGAGCCCCCCACCATAACTCTGGTCTAGGCTCCTTGTAGGAAATGACCAATTGTAATTTTGTTCTGTAAGCTGACTGTAGGGACCCATGAACTTGGAGGTTGCTTGACCTGTGAATCCTGAGATGGGGATTACTTACTTGAGTCTGATTCGGAGATAAACATCTGGTTTTGCTTGTTTAGATCAAAAGTTAGAAAGCAGCTTTTGGAAACCAAAACCTGTGGATACAGAGACTGGAAAAGGGCTGAGAAATGAGGAGAATGTTATGAGCTTCACCCTCCAAGATAACAGAGGAGCCCTAAGGCATGGGATCTGGGCTCTATAACAGAGAAGTTGGGGAAGAGGAAGCAGATGAAGATGACCAGAGACAAAGACTGGTGCAAGAGAACTTTGAGAGATTCTAAAACACCCCCCAGAAGTCCCTAATACAATAGGCTGGTGACTTCTTTAGGACAGGAAACATACAAGTGAGAGCCAGAAAGATTCTCTCGGGTCATTGCCCAAAGGAAGGAAAGGTACCCAAAAGAGCAAGAGGAGGGGAATGGAAGGAAACAGTGGCCTGAGAGCAGCAGGAAGATAGAGGAGTTCTAAGAATGACCCCAGGTTCTAGGGCACACCTTGAGGGTTTCACAGAACACAAAGACTCCTATTAGCCCTTTGTCACTCTGTAACTGTCAATAGCGAGTGGTGGCTGTGCGGCGCTAGAGCCGCGTGTGCTTTATTGACGATGCCAAAGTCTTTGACTGCGTGGACCACAATAAACTGTGGAAAATTCTTCAGGAGATGGGAATATCAGACCACCTGACCTGCCTCTTAAGAAATCTGTATGCAGGTCAGGAAGCAACAGTTAGAACTGGACATGGAACAACAGACTGGTTCCAAGTAGGAAAAGGAGTACGTCAAGGCTGTATATTGTCACCCTGCTTTTTTAACTTATATGCAGAGTACATCATGAGAAACACTGGGCTGGAAGAAGCACAAGTTGGAATCAAGATTGCCGGGAGAAATATCAATAACCTCAGATATGCAGATGACACCACCCTTACGGCAGAAAGTGAAGAACTAAGCCTCTTGATGAAAGTGAAAGAGGAGAGTGAAAAAGTTGGCTTAAAGCTCAACATTCAGAAAACAAAGATCATGGCATCTGGTCCCATCACTTCATGGCAAATAGATGGGGAAACAGTGGAAACAGTGGCTGACTATTTTTCTGGGCTCCAAAATCACTGCAGATGGTGATTGCAGCCATGAAATTAAAAGACACTTACTCCTTGCAAGAAAAGTTATGACCAACCTAGACAGCATTTAAAAAGCAGAGAAATTACTTTGCCAACAAAGGTCCATCTAGTCAAGGCTATGGTTTTTCCAGTAGTCATGTATAGATGTGAGAGTTGGACTATAAAGAAAGCTGAGTGCCAAAGAATTGATGCTTTTGAACTGTGGTGTTGGAGAAGACTCTTGAGAGTCCCTTGCACTTCAAGGAGAACCAAGCAGTCCATCCTAAAGGAAATCAGTCCTGAATATTCATTGGAAGAACTGATGTTGAAGCTGAAACTCCAATACTTTGGCCACCTGATGTGAAGAGCTGATTTATTTGAAAAGAACCTGATGCTGGGTAAGATTGAAGGCAGGAGGAGAAGGGGACAAAAAAGGATGAAATGGTTGGATGGTATCACCAACTCAATGGACATGAGTTTGAGAAAGCTCCAGGAGTTGGTGATGGACAGGGAAGCCTGGCATGCTGAAGTCCACGTGGTCACAAAGAGTTGGACACGACTAAGCAACTGAATTGAATTGAACTGAACTTTCAGAAAACTAAGATCATGGCATCTGGTCCCATCACTTCATGGCAAATAGATGGAGAAATAGTGTCAGACTTTATTTTGGGGGGCTCCAAAATCACTGCAGATGGTGACTACAGCCATGAAATTAAAAGACGCTTACTCCTTGGAAGGAAAGTTATGACCAACCTAGACAGCATATTGAAAAGCAGAGATATTACTTTGCCAACAAAGGTCCGTCTAGTCAAGGCTATGGTTTTTCCAGTAGTCATGCATGGATGTGAGAGTTGGACTGTGAAGAAAGCTGAGTGCTGAAGAATTGATGCTTTTGAACTATGGTGCTGGAGAAGACTCTTGCAAGTCCCTTGGAATGCAAGGAGATCCAGCCAGTCCATCCTAAAGGAGACTAGTCCTGGGTGTTCATTGGAAGGACTGATGCTGAGACTGAAACTCCAATACTTTGGCCACCTCATGGAAAGAGTTGACTCATTGGAAAAGACCCTGATGCTGGGAGGGGTTGGGGGCAGGAGGAGAAGGGGACGACAGAGGATGAGACGGCTGGATGGCAACACCAACTCAATGCACATGAGTTTGGGTGAACTCTGGGAGTTAGTGATGGACAGGGAGGCCTGGCGTGCTGCGATTCATGGGGTCACAGAGTCGGACACGACTGAGCGACTGAACTGACTGACTGAACTGAACTGTCAATAAAAAGTTCTGAGACCCCACAAGCCCTTGCAATCTCACCCAGCATTTCTGCAGTAACCAGTCTAAAAATCTTGGCTTCCTCTAGGGCCTTTTCCCACTTTGGATTGGCATGGATTCTCCCACAAGACAGGTCTCCTCACCACTCTCTCCCTAACCAGCGTCTGTCTGCCTAGAGGTGCATACCAAGAAACCTAGATCTCCAGCCCGGAGCCAGAGAAGCCTCTGTCCGATATCAGTGGTTTGTCTCCTCCTAGCTTTGCTGTTTATGATTTCCCTCCTGGCCCAGCCATTCATCTGTCTTCTGGTCTCAGCCAACCTACTCTGAGGACCCTTGCACGTGAGCCCTTCTCTAGAACAAATGACCAACCCTCTTTAGAGTGACTCTGGATGCCAGAAAACTGGTACCTGCCCGCATCCCTTCTTTTTCTTTTCACTTTTGCTTTAGCCTCCCCTGTTACCCTTCTGGTCAAGCCTGTGCAGGGGCTGCCTGATCCCAGAAAGTCAGTGTCTCCTTCCTGACCTGTAGCTTGGCCCTGGCTCTGTTTGCTCTGTGACTCATGGCACTGACCGCTGGCTGGACCCCTTTGCTGATTACTTGCAGCAGTTGGACCAGGCCTCAAGTTCCTGGATGCCTTCCCCATTGCAGGCCTCAGCCCAGATGTCCGTGCACAGCTCTAACTCAGCTCTGGATAGTCTTCCCATTTTCCAGTCAGCCTATGTGTCAGTGACAGTTGAGAGGCCTAGAGAGGCTTGTGCTCTCGCCTCCACATGGAGTTTATAGCAAAGCTAATTATCCAAGTCCCTGGCTCATAGCATCAAAATCTGATGAGAGATAATGACTGAAACTAAGGCGGCTGGAGATCTCTGTCTAAAGAGTCACCAGAGAGTTCTCTGGCTGAAGCAGGATTGCTCCAGGAGCACGCACATAGCCCAAGGTTATAGCCAGCAAGAGAGGTCAAGAGGAGCCTGTCTATAAATGGAGTTAGTCCATACGGATATTGAGGCTAAAGACAACTAAAAACCTCCTGGTGCTGTAGTTTTGGTGGCCTGAGTGCTCATATGAATAATCAGCATCTCCATAGCACCTGTAAAATCCCAGGCTTACCTGGAAACCAGCATCCTAGGTCAGCACTGTCCAGTAGTGGCTACCATGCGAGACCATGGAGATGCAGTACATTATGCTTTTCCTCGAGTGGAATTTCTGGAATAAGGATGAAGAAAGAATGTACAAATGACTAGTGAATAGCTAACCTGCCAGTGGGGCCAGATCAGAAGAGGGGCTTGATGCCCTATGGGGAGAGGTAGGGATCCTCAAATTGTGTCACTCGTAGCTCTCTTAGTGAGGAGTTCCAGAGTGCTGGGCCTGCCTTGCCTTGCTATATCCCAGCCTTGTTGGCCATTTTCATTTTCACCTATATGAGAAAAACTATAATCTTCCATTGTCATCTAAGAAGATTTAAATAAATGAACAAAGAGAGCTTATTCCTGTTAAGAAACCTCATTATCAAAGAAAGATCAACTCTCCCCAAATCAACCTACAGATTTAACAAAATCCCAGGTGGATTTTAAAGGGCCTAGACAGAATGATTCTAAAGCTTATCTGAAATATAAACTGGTAATGGCTAGAAATATTTTTAAAAAACAAATAAGGGGCTCACCTTAACATTAAAATGTATTCTAAAGTCACAATAATCACAATGAGATGTGACAGAAGACACAGATTAGTGTACAGAGCACATCTAGAAGCAGATTCAAATCTATGAATATTTAGCATATGATAAAGGAGGCATCTCAAATCAGTATGTAAACATGTTGGGACAAATGGATAGATATTTGGGGAGGGGGAATGAACTTAGATTTGTCACGTAGAACCACAGTCTAACGTTAACCTCTTTTATAGTGACATCTGGAGGAAGCCAAAACCTGAATGTGAACAACAGTGTGCTCTTTGCTGTCTATATGATGTCACTCAGCATGATGCTTTGGGGATTCATCCATGCTGTTGCGTGCATCAGTAAGTCTCTTTTGTTGCTGAGCAGGGGTCTTTTGGATGAGTATGCCACAGTTTGTGTACCCAGTTTGTGTATCCTGTTGGTATATACAAGTCTATCCAGTTTGTTTATCATTATCCTGTTGGTGGACACCCGAATTGTTTCCACTTTTAGGGTATTACTAATAAAACTGCTATGAACTTTCTAGTATGAGTTTTCGTAGACATGTATTTTCATGAGTCTTGGGTAAATACCTGAGAGTTGAATGGTTGCATCATAGGGTAAGTGGATTTTAAGCTTTATAAGAAATGACCAGACTTTTTCCCAGAGGGATCGTATCATTTTACATTCTTATCAACAATGTGTGACAGTTCGTCTTTCTCCACATCCTCATCAATATCTGATGCTGTCAGTCTTTTTATCTTTAACTATTCTGGTGAGTGTGTAGTGGTATCTCATTGTGATTTTCATTTTCATTTTCAAGATGACTAATGACAGAAGCACTTTTTCATGTGCTTATTGGCCATTTGTATATTTTCTTTTGTGAAGTGCTCGTCAATATTTTCTTTTTTTGCTCATTTTTAATTGACTGTCTTTTATCATTCAACTGTGGAAGTTCTTTACATATCCTAAATGTGAGTCCCTGGTCAAATATAAGTATTTAAAAAATAATTTCCCCCAGTAGCCTACCTGACATAGTTTACATAGCTTTCCCATTCACTTTGCTAGCAGTATCATTTGATGGGCAGAAGTTTTAAAGTTTTATGAAGTCTAATTTCTCAATTTTTCTCATTACTTCTATTTTCTATGTCCTGGTTAAGAAACATTTATCTACCTCCAAGTGACAAAGATATTCCATAATTTCCTTTAACAATGTTTATGGTATGTTGCTTTGTATTTAGGTCCCTGATCCATGCCAAATTAATTTTTCTCTATAATGTGAGGCTAGGTTCAAGTTTCCCATCCATATTGATGGACAGCTTTCCAGTGCCATTTGTTGAAAAGACTTTTTTCTTTCTTATTATATTTCTTTGGCACCTTTGTCAAAAATAAAATTGCTGTATAAATATGCATCTATTTCTGGGATATTTATTCAGTCATTTTGATACATTGGTCAATACTTATGCCAATAGCACACTATTTTGATTAATATAGCTGTAGGGAAATTCTTAAAGTCAGGTTAGGTTAAGTGTTTTAGCTTTGCTTTTATTTTTCAATATTGCTTTAGTTTTACTAGGCTGTTTGCATTTCCATTTCAAAACAGTTTGTCAAAGTCTACTAAAAAAGCAGTCATGGTTATGACTTAATTGTGTTAAAGAGTAATCTATAAATAAAGTCTATTAATGTATAACTCAATTTGTGAGAACTTACATCTCCAAACAACATCATGGTCTATATTTCCATTAATATAATGCATTTTTAATTAAAGAATTCTCTTTGTCAGAGCTGTGCTTTAGAGATATTAATTTTGGAGCAGTATGGAGTGTAGAGTGGACAAACAGCATGCATACCACATGCTACTGTGGTTATCCACAGATAGAATGTGCTAGAATTCATGCAGTTCAGTCCAGTCCAGTTCAGTCACTCAGTCATGTTCGACTCTTTGCAACCCCATGAACTGCAGCATGCCAGGCCTCCCCGTCCATCAACAACTCCCGGAGCCCACCCAAACCCTTGTCCATTGAGTCGGTGATGCCATCCAACCATCTCATCCTCTGTTGTCCCCTTCTCCTCCTGCCCTCAATTTTTCCCAGCATCAGGATCTTTTCAAATGAGTCAGTGAGTCAGTTCTTCGCATCAGGTGGCCAAAGTATTGGAGTTTCAGCTTCAACATCAGTCTTACCAATGAACATGCAGGAATGATCTCTCTTAAGATGGACTGACTGGATCTCCTTGCACTCCAAGGGACTCTCAAGAGTCTTCTCCAACACCACAGTTCAAAAGCATCAGTTCTTCGGCGCTCAGCTTTCTTCACAGTCCAACTCTCACATCCATACACGACCACTGGTAAAACCATAGCCTTGACTAGACGGACCTTTGT
This sequence comes from Capricornis sumatraensis, assembly GCF_032405125.1. Classification (NCBI taxonomy): domain Eukaryota; kingdom Metazoa; phylum Chordata; class Mammalia; order Artiodactyla; family Bovidae; genus Capricornis; species Capricornis sumatraensis. Next base: position 58,797,752 of record NC_091092.1, on the reverse strand, counting down.
TGGCAAAGTAATGTCTCTGCATTTTAATATGCTATCTAGGTTGGTCATAACTTTCCTTCCAAGGAGTAAGCGTCTTTTAATTTCATGGCTGTAATCACCATCTGCAGTGATTTTGGAGCCCCCCAAAATAAAGCCTGACACTGTTTCCACTGTTTACCCATCTATTTGCCATGAAGTGATGGGACCGGATGCCATGATCTTCGTTTTCTGAATGTTGAGCTTTAAGCCAAATTTTCACTCTCCTCTTTCACTTTCATCAAGAGGCTTTTTAGTTCCTCTTCACTTTCTGTCATAAAGGTGGTGTCATCTGCATATCTGAGGTTATTGATATTCCTCCTGGCAATCTTTATTCCAATTTGTGCTTCCTCCAGCCCAGTGTTTCTTATGATGTACTCTACATATAAGTTAAATAAGCAGGGTGACAATACACAGCCTTGATGTACACCTTTTCCTATTTGGAACCAGTCTGTTGTTCCATGTCCAGTTCTAACTGCATACAGCTTTCTCAAGAGGCAGGTCAGGTAGTCTGGTATCCCCATCTCTTTCAGAATTTTCCACAGCTTATTGTGATCCACACAGTCAAAGGCTTTGGCATAGTCAATAAAGCAGAAATAGATGTTTTTCTGGAACTCTCTTGCTTTTTCAATGATCCAGCGGATGTTGGCAATTTGATCTCTGGTTCCTCTGCCTTTTCTAAAACCAGCTTGAACATCTGGAAGTTCACGGTTCACGTATTGCTGAAGCCTTGCTTGGAGAATTTTGAGCATTACTTTACTAGCATGTGAGATGAGTGCAATTGTACAGTAGTTTGAGGATTCTTGGCATTGCCTTTCTTTGAGATTGGAATGAAAACTGATCTTTTCCAGTCCTGTGGCCACTGCTGAGTTTTCCAAATTTGCTGGCATACTGAGTGTAGCACTTTAACACTGAGATGTAGCACCATCAGATGAGATGTAGCATCATCTTCTAGGATTTGAAATAGCTCAATTGGAATTCCATCACCTCCACTAGCTTTGTTCATAGTGAGGCTTCCTAAGGCCCATTTGACTTCACATTCCAGGATGTCTGGCTCTAGGTGAGTGATCACACCATCGTGATTATCTGGGTTATGAAGATCTTTCTTTGTATAGTTCTTCTGTGTATTCTTGCCACCTCTTCTTAATCTCTTCTACTTCTGTTAGGTCCATACCATTTCTGTCATTTATTGAGCCCATCTTTGCATGAAATGTTCCCTTGGTATCTCTAATTTTCTTAAAGAGATCTCTAGTCTTTCCCATTCTATTGTTTTCCTCTATTTCTTTGCATTGATCACTGAGGAAGGCTTTCTTATCTCTCCTTTCTATTCTTTGGAGCTCTGCATTCAAATGGGTATATCTTTCCTTTTCTCCTTTGCTTTTCACTTCCCTTCTTTTCACAGCTATTTGTAAGGCCTCCTCAGACAGCCATTTTGCTTTTTTACATTTTGTATCCTTGAGGATGGTCTTGATTCCTGTCTCCTGTACAATGTCATGAACCTCTGTCCATAGTTCATCGGGCAGTCTGTCTGTCAGATCTAGGCCCTTAAATCTATTTCTCACTTCCACTCTATATAGTCATAAGGCATTTGATTTAGGCCATACTTGAATGGTCTAGTGGTTTTCTTCATTTTCTTCAATTTCAGTCTGAATTTGGCAATAAGAAGTTCATGATCTGAGCCACAGTCAGCTCCCGATCTTGATTGTGCTGACTATAGAGCTTCTCCATCTTTGGCTGCAAAGAATATAATCAATCTGATTCTGGTGTTGACCATCTGGTGATGTCCATGTGTAGAGTCTTCTCTTGTGTTGTTGGAAGAGGGTGTTTGCTATGACCAGTGTGGTCTCTTGGCAGAACTCTATTAGCCTTTGCCCTGCTTCATTCCATATTCCAAGGCCAAATCTGCCTGTTACTCCAGGTGTTTCTTGACTTCCTACTTTAGCATTCCAGACCCCTATAATGAAAAGGACATCTTTTTGGGGTGTTAGTTCTAAAAGGTCTTGTAGGTCTTCATAGAACCGTTCAACTTCAACTTCTTCAGCATTACTGGTTGGAGCATAGACTTGGATTACCGTGATATTGAATGGCTTGCCTTGGAAATTAACAGAGATCATTCTGTTATTTTTGAGATTGCATCCAAGTACTGCATTCTGTACTCTTTTGTTGACTATGTTGGCTACTCCATTTTTTCTAACTGATTCCTGCCCACAGTAGTAGATATAATGGTCATCTGAGTTAAATTCACCCATTCCAGTCCATCTTAGTTCACTGATTCCTACAATGTCAATGTTCACTCTTGTCATCTCCTATTTACCACTTCCAATTTGCCTTGGTTCATGGACCTAACATTCCAGGTTCCTATGCAATATTGGTCTTTACAGCATGGGACCTTGCTTCTATCACCAGCCCCATCCACAACTGGGTGATGTTTTAGCTTTGGCTGCATCCCTTTATTCTTTCTGGAGTTATTTCTCCACTGATCACCAGTAGCAGAGTGGAAATTAGGAAATACATTCTATAAATTGATAGGATTTGATGACTGAATGTGAAGAGTGAGAAAGATAATTAAAATTTAGATTACTCAGGTATTGCTGCCCTGAATGATCAAGATGATAACATTTCCATGAAACATACACTCCTTTTAATCAAGAAAGTATTAAATGCATATTATGTAACAGAACCTGTGCTTGGCACTAGGGACACAATAAGAGCAAAAGCATACATGGTCCCCACCTTACTGGAACATTTGGTGGATGAGAAAGACATTTATTAACCATGCAAGTAGATGTAAACTTGCAATTAATAAAAATGCTCTACAGAAAGCACATCTAGCACCTAAACTTTGGTTTCTAATTCATTTCACCAATAAAAGGAACCCAGTGTCTCTGGAGAAATGGCTGATTCTGAGGCAGGGGCAGAAATTATACAAGATAAACTGAGAATCTTGTAACACTACAAAGGACAGAAGTGCTAAAAATAAAAGTAAAAGTCTCATTATGATGGATGGGAGTATGTCAAAGTGACACAGAGGAGCCAACTGAAAGACAAAATAATAAAGTGGTATTGGAATATAACCCAAAGTGTAAGGTAAATATTCTTATAGTGATAGAAATAAATGATTGAGTAAGTTATTAAGTGAGGGAGAAGAGACAGTCTCTCACAGAGAAGAATTCCAAATAAATTGTATAGATTACCCACCCTAAAAACATCTTCTCCTTAAGTGTGGGCTTCTTTTTAATAGATTTTTTTATGTGAACCATTTTGAAAGCCTTTATTGAATTTGTTACAGTAGTGCTTCTGTTTCATGTTTTATCTTTTTGGCCACAAGGCATGTGAAATCTTAGCTCCCCAACCAGGGGTTGAACCTGCACCCCCTGCATTGAAAGGTGAAGCCTTAACCACCAGACCACCATGGAAGTTCCCACAGCAACTTCTTTATGAAGAGTACAGTGCAGGGAGGGGGAGGAGAGTAATTTTGCAGTGAGACAATCTGACAAAGTACTTCAGCCCGGTGAACAAGGTCAACATCAACAATCATAAACCCTGCAGGTAGAATGTCACTTTGATATGGTATGATGAAAACATCACTTTACTTCTGTGATTTTGCTCCCTCGAAAAACATAACCCCATGAGAAAAATATCAGACAAATCCCAATAGAGGGGCACTCTACAAAATACCTGAATGGTTTTACCCAAAAGTATTGAAGTCATTAAGAACAAGGAAAGTCTGAGAAATTGTCAGTCAGGAGAAGCCTATGGAAACATATATTTAGAGAACTAAATATAATGTGATATCCTGGAATGCAAAAAGGGCATTAGAAAACAACTAAGGAAATCTGAATAAACTACAGACTTTCGTTAATGACATACCAATATTATAGCTTTCATTACTAAAGCAAATGCTCCACGCTAATGCAGTGTGTTAATAACAGGGGAAACTGTGTGCAGGGCAGAGCTATATGGTAAATCTATACTATCTGTTCAATTTTTTTGTGAATCTAAAACTTTTCTAAACAATAAAGTCCATTTTTTTTAAGTTCTCTAAAGGAGAAGTGCATGATCTAAGGGTGACTAAGGTCTGAGAAGGGCTCCTTAAGGAAGTTACTCTTTATCTGTGATCTAAAGGATGAGGAGGGATGAAGCAGATGGAGGTCTAAGCAACATCAAAGTAAAGGCCCTTAGGTAGAAAGAAACATGATATGTTCGACAGAAATAAGCTTAATACCTTTTAAGCAGCGTGATCAATATGGTGCCAAATATGGTGGAAGAGATAGCTAGGAGCCAGAATGTGCAAGGCTTTGAAGGCCTTATTAAATGTTTTTGTCTTTATCTTAAGAGCAATGGGAGGTGGCATGAGGCAAAGGGACAGGTAAAGGATGACACCCACATTCTAGTTTGGCCAAGTGAGTGGCTGATACAAGATTCACTGAGACTGGAACACTAAAAGCAATCAGTTCAGTTTTGGACAAGCATGATTTAAGGTGCCTGTTGGATATCCAAATTAGGGTGTAAAGTCAGATATACAGGTCTAAGTTCAGAAGAAGTCTTCTACATATAGATGGTAAATGAAGTCATGGACACAAATGAGACCACCTAGGGTCTTACATTCAAGAGCCTAAATATAAAGGTGGGAAGTCATCAATATGTAGATGACCATGAGCTTTGCTAGAGAGACTGTAGAATGAGAAGGGGACCTATAGAAGACCTCTGGGGAACACCAACACTGAAGATGAGGAAGAATCAGTGAAGGAGAGAGCAAAGACAACCTAGATGAACAGCTTGATGTCACTGACAGCAGAAGAGAAAATCTGAGAAAGTGACCTGGTGACCAAGAAGTCAAGATCAATAAAGATTGAAGAAACATCTGCATTCAGTTAAGTTCAGTTCAGTTGCTCCATCGTGTCCGACTCTTTGCGACCCCATGAATCGCAGCACGCCAGGCCTCCCTGTCCATCACCAACTCCCGGAGTTCACTCAGACTTGTGTCCATCGAGTCCGTGATGCCATCCAGCCATCTCATCCTCAGTCGTCCCCTTCTCCTCCTGCCCCCAATCCCTCCCAGCGTCAGGGTCTTTTCCAATGAGTCAACTCTTCGCATGAGGTGGCCAAAGTACTGGAGCTTCAGCTTGAGCATCATTCCCTCCAAAGACATCTGCATTAGGTCACTTCAATGTTTGTGAAGTAGTGGTGGTGACTTTACTATTGTGGCTTCAGGAAGGAGTGAGAACAGACTACAGTTTTTTTTGGTGATAAAGTTTGGCGATGAAGTGAAGGAGAAGAATTGGGACAGTAATTGGACAGGGATAAAAATTCAAGAGATTGATGACACAAGAAAAAAACAATAAGCAATGAATAACATATTGTTGGGTACCAAATTTCAATTCATTTATTAGAAATCGAGTCTTGAAAACTGACCTTTTCCAGTCCTGTGACCACTGCTGAGTTTTCCAAATTTGCTGGCGTATTAAGTGTAGCATTTTAACAGCATCATCTTCAGAATTTGAAATAGCTCAGCTGGAATTCCATCATCTCTACTAGCTTTGTTTGTAGTGTAGCTTCCTAAGGCCCACTTGACTTTGCATTCCAGGATGTCTGGCTCTAGGTGAGTGATCACACCATCGTGATCATCTGGGTCGTGAAGATCTTTTTTGTACAGTTCTTCTGTGTATTCTTGCCACCTCTTCTTAATCTCTTCTACTTCTGTTAGATCCATACCATTTCTGTCGTTTATTGAGCCCATCTTTGCATTAAATGTTCCCTTGGTATCTCTAATTTTCTTGAAGAGATCTCTAGTCTTTCCCATTCTATTGTTTTCCTCTATTTCTTTGAATTGATCACTGAGGAAGGCTTTCTTATCTCTCCTTGCTATTCTTTGGAACCCTGCATTCAAATGGGTATATCTTTCCTTTTCTCCTTTCCCTTTGTGAGTTGGACTATAAAGAAGCTGAGCACCGAAAAATTGATGCTTTTGAATTGTGGTGTTGGAGAAGACTCTTGAGAGTCCCTTGGACTGCAAGGGGGTCCAACCAATCCATCCTAAAGGAAATCAGTCCTGAATATTCATTGGAAGGACTGATGTTGAAGCTGAAACCAAAACTTTGGCCACCTGATGTGAAGAATGGACTCATTTAAAAAAACATTGATGCTGAGAAAGATTGAAGGTGGGAAGAGAAGGGGACGACAGAGGATGAGATGGTTGGATGGCATGACCGACTCAATGGACATGAGTTTGAGTAAACTCTGGGAGTTGGTGATGGACAGGAAGGCGTGGCATGCTGCAGTCCATGGGACTGCAAAGAGTCGGACACAACTGAGCAACTGAACTGAACTGATTGGACATCACCACATTTGATGACTATCTTCTCCCCTCCTTAATGGGTGCCAATGAATGATTTACTCTGCTCTTCATCACAAGCATGGCTATGAACTGGCTGGGCTTATGATAGATGGGGAGACTGTACAAATATATGTGTTGCTTTGGGAAGTACCATACATTAGTATTTACTCTGGGCATAATCCATACAGCTGTTCATAGTGATGCTTCCAAAGAAGTAAGCATCTTCTCCAAAGTCAGTTCAGCCTCCATTTCAGGCAATAAAGAAGCAGCTTTTGAATCTACTATGGTCTTGCTTTTAGAGTGATTCTGAGTTTACTGAGTGGTAATTTGTATTAATAGCTCAGGCTTCAGCCAAGGAGAAGGCTCTGTTTTTGGCTCCTTCTTTGGGAAGCAACATAGCTGGTCTAATTCCTCTATCTTGTCCAGGTTAATCCTGCCCTGGATGATGTGGCATTTAATCTTTAATACTGTCTCTTCTCTTGCCTGTGTTTCAGACAACCAAGCCAGGGATTTCCTTCCAGTAGCTAAGAACACAGGAATCATGGCTTCCTGGCCCATCTCCATTCCCATTAGGTTGATATCTAGTGGCCTAGGTCCTCAGAACTGACTTAGGCTGGGGCAGAGGTAGTACTTAGTAACTGCATGTACCTATCTGTGAATCTGGATTTCCCTGGTGGTCCAGTGGTAAAGAACCCACTTGCCAATGCAGGAGACACAAGAGACTCAAGTTTGATCCCAGGATCAGGATGATCCCCTGGAGGAGGGCACAACAACTCACTCTAGTATTCTTGCCTAGGAAATCCCATGGACAGAGGGGCATGGTGGGCTGTGGCCCATGGGGTTGCAAAGAGTTGAACATGACTTAGCGACAAAAACAACACGTGAATCTATTCTGGGAAACACTGTGGGTCCAGAATTAGAGTTGCCTTCATGTACCATAACTGCTGTGGGGTAAGCTGAAATCAAACCATGTTGCTGCCTGTCCCCTTAGAAATTTAGTCTGCCTGTCTCTGAATTGGGCATGGTACCCACTGCTCCAACTGCACACATATGAAGAACCAAGTGTGCCAGCTTTTGACAACAGCTCTTCCTATCTTGATTGAGTCTTAGATCCCAGACAGTTGGCAGCCTGTAATGGTACCCACTCTATGCTCAGCTCTGTACTGGGTGCAAATGAGGTGCCCAGAGATTTAAACACAGCAGTTCTATCCTTAAAGATCATAAGCAGTCACTTGAATACAAAGTGGGAAGACATCTAAAGATCCAAGAATATGAACTGAAAGCTCCATAAGTACTCACATTATCTTAACTAATTCTCACAAAGCCCTGCATAATAGATCTCATTCTTACTATAAGCAAATTACAAAGGAGGAAACAGGTTCAGAGAGGGAAATCGCTTGACCACGGATAAGTATTGTAAGTAGAAAATACAGGATTCAAATCGAGATCTGTTTGACTCTGAAGCCTGTCTTCTTACGACCGTATTAAGTACTCTGCAAGGCTGGCCTCAGCAAACATTGACCTTGCCAGTGACCCCTATATCAGAAGCTTGTGACAACACCTTCTATAGGATGGGGGCATCTGGTTTGGCATTTCTGGGAAGGGTGCCACTGGCAGAGTGGAAAGATAGTCTGGATCCTATTAGTATGGGCAGGTGCACACAGGGCTCAACATAGCTGCTCTAATTCCTGTATCTTGTCCAGGTTAATCCTGCCCTGGATGATGTGGCATTTAATCGAGTATGCCCTTTGCCTCTGTAACGAGATTCCCTTCATCTCCAAGCACAAATGATGGATTGGCCTTCTGTTCGCTTAGGGACTCAGCTCTGAAAAGCCATCTCAGTTGAGCTAACTTTTAAATCATTTACAGAAAAATAGTCCTACTGCTAAGAGGGACTGACTTGGGTATGACAGTGGACAAGTCTCTCCAGGCCTCATTTTTTCTCATTTGTAAAAGATAGTTATGTTGGATTTTGTTCCATCTATGCTCCATCATTTGAGGAGGATAGATTCAATCAACCAACAAAAAATCACTGAAGATCTCCTTTGTACCATATGCGTGCATGCATGCTCAGTCACTTCAGTTGTGTCTGACTCTTTGTGACCCTATGGACTGCAGCCTGTCAGGTTGTTCTGTCCATGGGATTCTCCAGGCAATAATACTGGAGTGTATTGCCATGCCCTCCTCCAGGGGACCTTCCCAACCCAGGGATCGAACCTGGGTCTCCTGTGTCTTCTGCATTGCAGGTGGATTTTTTACTGCTGAGCCACCAGAGAAGGCCTTGTACCAGGTATACTGAGACACAAATCATAGTGTGAATAACACAGAAATGATCTGGGCCCACATGATATTTAACATCTTTGTTGTTAAACAAAGATTTAACATCTTTGTTAAATGTTTGATGTTAAAAAAGATTTAACATCTTTGTTGGGGGTGGGGTGCCCATGCAATAAGTACATTATCAAACATTGTGATTACAGCATGAGGACTATGAGACCAGGGTGTCTAACTCTGCCTGGGGGATTGTATAATGTTGCTTTTCTCATCTATCCCTTCCCCTGTATAACTTCTACACATCACTCATTCACTACAATACACTACAATACACATCATTCATTCACTCCCCAAACATTTCCTGAGTGCATGCCAATTGTCAAACACTGGATATACAGTGAAGGTCAAGGCAGACAATGTCCTGGCCCTGTGGAGCTTACATTCAAGTGAAAGAGATGCACAAAATGCAAGTAAACAAATACATATACAGAGAGAATTCAGAGTGTGATAAGTGCCCTAGGGAAGAAAGATCAGGGCAATCTTAATAGCTGCATTAAGTTGACTATTTCAGAGATGGCTTTTCTGAGGACATGACATTTTAGTTGAGAGTGATTAACTAGAAAGAGTCACTCACATAATAATCCAAAAGGTAGAGCTTTTAATCCAAATGAAAAAGTAAATCCTAAGGCTCTAAAAAGGGACTGGGCTTGGTCTACTTTAGGACAGGGAGGAAAGAAAGCTCATGGGGCTGGCATCAGTTCAGTTCAGTTCAGTAGCTCAGTCATGTCCGACTCTGCAACCCCATGAATTGCTGCACGCCAGGCCTCCCTGTTCATCACCATCTCCCAGAGTTCACTCAGACTCATGCCCATCGAGTCCGTGATGCCATGCAGCCATCTCATCCTCGGTCGTCCCCTTCTCCTGGGGAATCAAAGGAGAGTGATACCAGATGAGGTCGGAGTGATAGGTAGAGCCAGGTAACATGGAGACTTTGAGGTAAGAATAAGAAGGATGAGTTTTACTTTCACCCTGCAATAAGGAGCCATGGGATATTTTAGAAGGATAGAGAGTTACTTTGCATTTCAAAAGTACTCAGTATCAGATATGTAGTTAGCAAATATCTTCTCCCATTCTGTAGGTTGCCTTCCATTTTGTTGTTTCCTTTGTGGTACAGAAGCCTTTTAGTTTGATAGTCCCACATGTTTATTTTTGCTTTTGTGGCCTTGCTTTTCTTGTCATATTCAAGAAATCATTCCTGGGACCAATATCAAGAAGATTTTTCCCTATGCTTTTTTCTAGGAGCTTTACACTTTCAAGTCTGTAATCCATTGTGAGATGATTTTTGTGTATGATGTAAGATTGGAGTCCAGTTTCATTCTTTGGGGATGAAATTTTCCCCAATAGCATTTCCCTGTTATATGTTTTTGGCACCCTTGTCAAAAATCACTTGACCATATACGTGAGGGCTTATTTCTGGTCTCTCTATTCTATTTCATTGATCTATATATCTGCCTCTATGCCAATACCACACTTTTGATTATAGTAGCTTTGCAAATTATTTTGAAATCAGGAAAGTTGATAGCTCCAGCTTTGTTCTTGTCCAAAATTGCTTTGGCTGTTGGGGTCTTTTGTGGTTCTATATGAATTTTAAGATTTTTTTCTATTTCTAAACAAAATGCCAGTAAGATTTTGATAGAGATTGCATTGAATCTGTAATTCACTCTAGGTAATATGGATGTTTTAACAATATTAATTCTTCCAGTTAATAAACATGGACGTCTTTCCATTTATTTGTGCCTTTTAAAATTTATTCATTACTGTTTTGTAGTTTTGGGTGTACAAGTCTTTCACTTCCTTGGATTAGCTTATTCTTAAATATTTTATTCCCTTTGATATTAATGTAAATGGGATTGCTTTCTTGATTTCCTCTTTTGATAGATCAGTGTTACAGTATAGAAACATAACTGACTTTTGTACTTTGACTTTGTATCATGCAACTTTCCTGAATTCACTTATTCTCCAGAGAAAATATTAAAATGATGAATGGGTACAGGAAAATGTGCTCAACACCACTAATCATCACGGAAGTCAAAACCACAATGAGATATCACCTCACATCTGTTAGAATGCCTATTGTCTAAAAAGTAAAAAATAAATAAGTGCTGGTGAAGACGGGATGTAGATAAGCAAGTCTTGATGAAGATGTACACTGTTAGTGGGAATATAAATTGGTGCATCCATTGTAGGAAACAGCATGGAGATCACTCACAAAACTAAAAATAGAACTAGCATGTGATCCAGAAATCTCACTTCTGGGTATGTATATCCAAAGGAATTGAAATTAGGATCTTGAAGAACTATCTGCTCTCCCACATTCATTGTAGCATTGCTTACAATAAGCCAAGACGTGGAAGCAATCTCTATGTCCACTGTCAGAGGAATGGATGAAGAAAATGCAGTGTATATATACACATACATTGGGGTATTATTCAGTCTTAAAAAGGAAAGAAATCTTGTTTTCTGCAACAACATGGATGAACCTGGAAGACATTATACTAAGTGAAATGAGCCAGACACAGAAGGATAAATACTACGTGATACAACTTGTATAAGGAATAAAATAATCATACTCATAGCAGAGAGTAGAATGGTGGTTTCCAAAGGGCTGAAGGGAGTGGAAGACAGGGAGTTATTAGTCAAAGGGTACAAAGTTTCAGTTATAAAAATGAATAAGCCCTAGAGACCTACTGTGTAACATAATGCCTATAAGTAATAATACTGTATTATATACCTAAAATTTTGCAAAGAAATTAGATCTTACTTAAGTGTTCTTATCAAAATAAATAGGTAAATAGGTAGATAGGTAGATAGATAAATAGGTAGGGCAAAGGGAAACTTTTGGAGGGGTGTGTGTGCTCAGTTGCATCTGACTCTTTGTGACCCATGGACTGGGACCCGCCAGGCTCCTCTGTCCATAGAATTTCCCAGGAAGAATACTAGAGTGCTTTGCCATGCCTTCCTCCAGGGGATCTTCCCAACCCAGGGATGGAATCCACACTTCTCTTATGTCACCTGCATTGGCAAGTGGATTCTTTACCACTGTACCACTTATGAAAAGTGAAGTTGCTCAGTCGTGTCCGACTCTGCGACACCATGAACTGTAGCCTATCAGGCTTCTCCATCCATGGGATTTTCCAGGCAAGAGTACTGGAGTGGGTTGCCACTTCCTTCTCCAGCAGATCTTCCTGACCCAGGGATCAAACCCGGGTCTCCTGCATTGCAGGCAGACGCTTTACCCTCTGAGCCACCAGGGAAGCCCACTATACCACCTGGTAAGCCCGTTTTTGGAGATGACATATGTTTATGGTATAGACTGTGGTGGTGGTTTCACACTGTATACCTCACTCCGAAATCATTAACTTGTATAAACTGAATATGTAAAATTTCTGTATGTCAGTTATATGTCATTGAAGTGGTTAAAAATCACTAGCTATTAAACAAAGAGCAGATTGGGAGGCAAGGCAAGAGTATATTAGTCTGCTCAGGTTGCTGTGACAAAATACAACAGACTATATGGCTTGAACAATAGATTTATTCCTCACAGTTCTGAAGGTTGGAAAGTCCTAGATCAGAGTACTAGCATGGTTGGGTTCATGGCAAAGACCCTCTTCCTGGTTTTGCATATGGCAGTCTTCTTCCTGTGTCAACATATGGTGAACAGCAGGGAGAGCAGAAGCAAAATTTCTCACATCTCATCTTAAAAGGACACTAATCCTATCATGATGGTTCAGTGGTAAATGATCCACCTGCCAATGCAGGAGATGCAGGCTTGATCCCTGAGTCAGGGAGATCCTCTGGAGGTAGGCATGGCAACCCACTCCAGGATTCTTGCCTGGGAAATCCCATGGACAGAGGAGCCTGGTGGGCTACAGTCCATGTAGTCACAAAGAGTCAGACAAGTCTTAGCAACTAAACAACAACAACCTGAAAGCTAGAAAATAAATGGAAAAGGAGTCAAGCCTACAGGCACACTAGCCTTGGTTCCTGATCCTCCTGAAGATCTCCCGATGTCTGCCTCTTTCTGCCATTTCAATATCATGGTGCTAGAAACGCACCAACTGTGCAACTTCTTTCCAGCATCTCTTTCAGGCAGAAAGGCCCAAGGCTCCCCTTACTGTGTCTTCTGAGTAAAGTCTGAAAGAATCTAACTTGGTAGATTGGCAGCCAGTGTTCACAGAGGCAGGACCTTTGTGTGCAAAGCACTGGACTGAATGCTGCACCACCCACCTCTTACTGCTTGCCATCTCCCATCTGTGCACGGGCTCTGTCTGACTTGCCGTACCAGGAAGACAGGAAGGAGGCCCAGGTAGGGGCTGGGCCATGCCAAGGCCACGTTCAGAGGAGGAAGCCAAGATAGGACCTGAATCCAGCTTTCTGGGCTCCTAACTCCATGCTTTTTCCACCTCACAGTGCTGCCAGGCCTTTCCAAGAGAGAAACCAAGAGTTAGAAAATGGCTTTGAAGCAGGAAGCCACAATTCCCTCCCCAAGCATACATTCCCAGCAGAACAAATCCCTTTTACTCTTCTGCCACCTCAGCAGTAGAAACCTCCCTGCCGTGTCCTCCTCTTCCTGCCTGAAGGCTCAGAGTTCACTCCCCCACAGCACTGGACAGAAAGAGGCCCAGAGGTAAGCAGAATTGAAGGAGGCAGGCTCAATTAGGTGAGCACCAGAGACAATGTGAGACGGGACATGGGCAAGGAGGGTGACGGGAGGAGAGAGTTACGAGCGAGGCCAGAATGAATGAATGCTGGTAATCCAGGACCACTAGTGCTCCACTTGGTGGGTCAGGAGGGGTCAAATCTGACTAAACACTGGAAGATTTAGCTCTGCTTCCAAAGGGTGCTTCAGATATGTCAGCTTTGGCCCCCTGCAGACCCCCTGCAGGAAATACACTGCTCCCGTCCAACGCCTTCAGGCCTCTGAACTGACTGTGAAAGCCCAACTGGTACTGGTCACCCCTTTGCAGCTATCTTCTGCTTACCTTGTTGTGGGGCCTTGGGTAAAAAGATCCTTTCTATTCCTGGGCCCCAGTCCTCCCATCTGTAAAATGGAAAGCTGGTCCAAATGACTCCTGACTAAGAACCTTCCAACATTCCAACCATGTTGCCTCATGAACTCTGAGGTGGGAGGCTACTGGACTGGATACACGGTTGGAAAGGGTGGGGCTTAAAACAGGGACCTGGCCAGAAGGAAATGAGGCTTAGAAACAGCCTCCACTATGAAAATACCCTGGTGAAGGGCTGTGTACTCACACAGCATACCCAGAGCCAACTGGGCCTTGGATTAGGAGGTAGAGTGTCTAGCTCAAGAAGCTAGGCAGGCAGACAAGGACCTTAGATTTTCCCAGGCATGCAATACTAGGAACATACTCTACTGGTTCTTGAGCTGGACACTGGTTTGAGAGGCTAGAAAGCCTGAGGAGAACAGGGTCAAGGGAGAGAAAGGAGGAATGAAGCAGCCACCATAGAAGAGAAATTCAGGGAAAAGAGCCAAGATGTTTAAAGAAGCTATTTCATAAATGTTGCTTTATGATATATAATATCTCCCTGGCCTCTCCTTGAAGCCTTCGGTGAAATGTCATATTAACTGTCAATATATTTTTGCTTATGGATTTATCCCTTTTGAGGTCTGTCCAGTATGCTGAGACAACCCTCCAGAAGGGCCTCGTGCCAGAGCAGGTGTCACCCAAGGAGTCCACAGCAGCTTTGAGTTACATATAGAAGAGTTTTACTAGTCTGGCTTGTCTGATAGCCCACCAGGTACTCTGCCACCTCTCTCTCCATATGCCCCATCCTGGGGCAAGCAGGCTACAGAATACCCTCTCCTCAGAAAGGGTGAGCAACCTCAAGAAAGAGTCAGCAGAGCAGGGCCTAAAGGTTTATTTCATGTTGTGGTCACTTGAAATGTAGACTCTGAGTCTCAGAGATCTAGGGAGTCACATATACAGTCTAAGCTCATCAGTATCATTGAAATGGACTGAATGTGTCTCCCTCAAAATTCAAATTTTGAACCCCTAACCCCCCCCCCATATGATGCTATTTGGAAGATAATTGAGTTTAGATGAGGTCCTGAGGGTGGGGCACTCATGATGTGATTAGTGCCCTTATAGGGAGACACACCAGAGAACTCTCATGCCCTCTTCTCATCCTCATCCTCCCACTCCCCTCCCCTCCCCACTCCCCACAGTCCCTTTCTCATCTTCCTTCTTCTTCTTCTTTTCCTTCACTTTCTCTTTCTCCATTTCTCTCTCTCTCTCTTCCATGTGAGGACATATTGAGAAGATGGTCAAGTAGCCATCTACAAACAAGGAAGAGAGTCATCACCAGAACCCAACAATACAGGCACCTTAATCTCAGACTTCTAACCTCTAGAATAGTGAGAAATAAATGTCTATTATTCAAGTCTTCTAGTCTATGGGATTTTGTTAAGGCACCCCAACTAAGACAATGCTCCTAAGAGAAAACTAGAGCTTTGGCCTTTACATCAGAATCCTATGGGGTAGGTATGAAAGGAAGTGTTAGCCCCCTTCTACAGGGGAGGAAACCTCACTTGGCCAAATTCACAAAGTGACCAAGTTTGGGGGCTGAGATTCAAACCAAGTACTTTTGAGTTCAAGTCCAGTATCTTAGCCCCAATTTCTCAAAGTGTGGCCCAGGGACAATATGTTTCAGACTGCCCTGCTGAGCTTTTTGAGCAAGCATAACCAGGGTGCCCCATCCCAGACTTACCAAGTCACAGTAACTGAACATAAACCCATGAATCTGCAGCTTAGCCAGCCAGCTGTTCTATGATGTTTAGACTTCCCAACAACAGAGAAGATTGTATCAGCTTGCTCAGGAGGCCATAACTGAGTCTCACAAACTGGGGGGCTGAAAAACAGACAAATGCACTATCTCCTAGTTATGGAGACTTGAAGCCCCAGATCAAGGTGTGGGCAATTGGTTGCTTCTGAGGGTTTAGAGGGCAGGATCTCTCCCAGGCCTCTCTCCTGGGCTTGTTGACAGCCCGTGTCCTCTCATGGCCTTCCCTCTGTATATGTCTGTCTTAATTTCCTCTTTTTATAAAGATACAAGTCCTATTGGATTAAGGCTTATTGTAATGACTCCATTTTGATTTCATCTCTTTTAAGACCCTATCTTCAAATATACTCACACTCAGAGATACTGGGGATAAAGGCTTTGACATAAGTATCTTGGAGGCACAATTCAGCTCACAAGAGAAGCACTGACTGAAAATACAATTCCTATGCTCTATTCCTAGTGAAAAACAAGTTGTTTCTCTTTCTGTCCCCCTTCCTCCCACTGCCTATTCCTCTATAAACAGCAGCATATTGTCTTAGAGCACTGACTGCAGGAGGCCCTGCTTCCTGTTTCTGTATCTCCCCACCCAGTGGAGGCCTCTGAGGACCCTCAGGAAACTGGGTCTCAGCCTCCCTTCCGTGATGGTGGGTGTGCACAGGGTGATGTATGGCATGTGGCTGGTGAAGAAATGCTCTGACCCTCAAGTGTGCAAGTCAGCTCCACCTGCTTGTGTCCAGAGGCTGTGATTAACCCCAAATCAAGTGGAAGACATGCTTCCAGTAGCAGAAAACACACAGCCACCACTTTGGTTCATCACCAACATAGTAAATATTGTCTTTCATATCCTGCAGCTGACAAGTTCATGTAGCTCATGAAAGATTCAGGGCTCATCATCACTTGCAAACACCAGCATGCCAGCCGGAGAAAACAGAGGGTGGATGCAACCTCCAGGAGGGAGGCATGAGGCGGCCCTCTCCTGCCACATCTTGTGTCCTGAGCCACAGTGATTTCAGGCGTAGTGCCAAGTGGAACAGCCTAGCTTTGACCACAAGTCCTAGCATTGAGGTTGCAAATCTCAAGTGAAGGGGACCCGAGCTATCCTGGGCCTTTGGGTGCTCCTCCTACAGCACAAGTGGCATGCCATAGATGCTGAAGCTCTTGTCCCAAAGACCTTTGCCCTCACTAACCTTTCACCCTCTCTGAAAGGCCTGGGCAATTTCCAAGGATCAACTCTAATCTTTACCATCCCAGAAATCTTCGAGCCCAACCAAAGGCCATGTCCTCTGAAGTCCCCAGCCCCTGGCATAGATTCCCGGTTTCCTTTTGCTCACAGCACAGAGTCTAGTCACACTGGGAAACTCAGTGTGTTCTGAGAACCAGCCCCAAGGGCTGAGGTGGTGGGCAGGGAGGTAGCAAGGCTGTGAAGGCCACCCTGCAGCAGGATGAGAGAGAAGAAGGGAGGCAAGGCCTATGGATGCTGCTTTGTGACAGTCCTGCCCCTAGAAGCAGAGAGCTGGAGGTAGAGGGAGTGCACTTGGAGAGAAGGAAACAAACCAAGAGCTCAAATATGCAAAGGCCCACCCTGCAGGGACCCAGCATGCTGTGCGAGGCTCTTCCCCTTGCCTACTTGGGCATTTTGCATGGAGACTGTTCAGAGAATCCCTGCCTGCTCTGGAATGGGCCATCTTCACTCCTGGTGATGTAGGCAAAAGAATGAGAAGGGGGGGTCTCCATCCCAGCAGGGAGGCCTCTTCTGAAGGAGGCCAGAGAAGCCTGTGAGGGCCCACCCTGGTCCCACCAAGCTCAGCGGGCAGGAGCTAAGTCAATTCCAAGGACCATGAAAGCAGCTGCTGCGATGTCACTCCATGAAGACAGCTGTGTTGCACTGGAGGGCTTGATGTCATCCCCCAGGCATCTGGGTGGGATTGCAGGGCCCCCTCCAGCCTGCTTTTGCCTTATTTGTGTGTGTACATCTGTCTTTTTCACTTAACTGAGAGTCTCTCCAGACCAGCAATGGCCTCTGATCTGTTTCCATCACACTCATCCCATAGCCCACGCCCTCAAACCTGGCACTGAATAGATGATAGCTCAGTGTTTGCGAGGGGGCCCAGTAACCCGAGAAACCCATAAAGATGAAGCGTGAAGTCAGCACTGCAGATATGGGTCAGGAGATCAGTAATCCCAGGACACAGCTGGAGCTGGAGTGATGTGAGAGCTGTATGTTCATGAATTTAAAGAAGAGCTGGCTTGCTTCCCCACTCAAGAGGGCTGTTCAAGGTCTCTTAAAGAAGCACTGAGCTCTCCAAAAGTTTCCCACACCCACACCAGCTTGGTGAGGCATTTCTCCCCCATCCCTCCTCCTCTTCTTCCTTTTCCTCCTCCTGGTTCCTATTCCTCTTCCATATTTGCATGTGTATTGACTCTCTCCATTTTCCCAGCAATATATGCTCATTAAAGAGCATTGGAAACATTTCAAATAAGAGAAAGAAGAAAATGTCCTCTACATTCCACCCACCTGAAGATAGCCACGATTAATATTTTGTAGTGTTTTCTTCCAATATTTCCTCTAATCCTTCTGAGCACAGAGAGTTTATGTGTGTTTGCTTTATTTCTACTGCTTAGCGACAACTGACAACCAGGTGAGGAGGAGGAAGCAGAATGAGGCAATGTAAATAACAGGAGAGTGTCCTCTGAGTTCCTGCCATGCTTCTGATGTACTCCCTGGTGGTTGGCATGCCTGACCCTCCCAGACTACAGGTTTCCCCTCTGCATAGTGGGATACTGGATTAGAGACATTCAACACTTTGTTCCAACATAAAGATGCTTGGAATCCATTAGGGCATAAGGAAGGCTTCAGGAAGAGGTGGTGATGAGAGCTGAGATTTGGAAATGGAAACTCTGTTAAGAGATTTGGAAAAAAGCAGTCTAGGTAGAAGAAAACGCAGTTGCACAGACAGAAAGGTTTGAAGAAACAGGCTATCCTGGAGGGCAGCCCCTGAAGGGTTGACTGTGTGGGAAGTGTCAGTGGAAAGTGAACTGGGGCCAGACACCAGATGCCTGGCATTTCTTCACTTGAAGACCATCAGCATCCAACATGGGTTCCAAGCACAGGGACCTGGGAGCCTATAGAGTACAGCATGGCTGTTGCTGGGCGGTGGGGGGTGCGGTAAGCAGGGGACAAAGCCAGCTACTGCTTAGCCAGTTACAAGATCTCAGGGCATGGAAGCATGTAGACTCAAAGAGGGCTGAAGCCAGAGCCTAAGGACACCACCAACTGCTAGCACAGTACAAATCTGAGGAGAAAGGGCTTCAAAAACCTGGAATCCCATGGCAGATTCATGTTGATGTATGGCAAACCCAATACAACATTGTAAAGTAATTTAGCCTCCAATTAAAATAAATAAACTTACATTTTAAAATAAATAAATAATAAACACTACCTAAAGAACCAAAAAAAAACCTGTAATCTGAATGAAGCAGCAGAAGCTCCAATAATACAACTCAAATAAAGAAGGGGGAAAGTCCTAGAAAGAGTAAAATGATGACTCAGAGACAGAGTTTAGATGATCCTGGATCTCAACCAGCCTTATTCTCATGACTCCAACACTGTTGTGGACAAGCTGGAAGGTGAGGGGTGAAGATACTGAGAGAAACAGTCAAATTTCCTAGGTAAGAAGCTTAGGGATAAGGGACTGGGCATCCATTCATCTATTTATTTAACAAGCACCTCCAAAGGCCTGCTGAATGGCCAGCCCTGTGAGAAAAAGTGCCTGCCAAGCTCTTGACCCTCCCTGTCAAGACTTACACTTATGAGATAGGCATATCAGAAACAGCTGATCATGGCCCAGAACTTTGTTCCAATTTAAATAAACTTCGAGGGAATAGTGGTGCTGAGATTATTGCGTCATGGTATTACAGCTTGGCTTCTGACAAACATCACTAACTGGATCAAAGAAAATGTAGCCAGTGTTTCCATTAATCCATAATACTTCATTATCAAAAAATATAATGAGAATTTCAACTTTGGGCAGAAAAATTTGAAAGTCAATTAGTCCAGAACCATTATTATGGATTTAAACAGATAAGTATACATATTTATTAGACTCGGTGTTTCTAAAAAGAGACACAGGTTTCTAAATGCACACAGCTGAAGAAAGTCCCCAGCCACCCACCTCCTGCCATCATCCACCAAGCAAATGATATAGCCTGGCTTGAAGAGAAAATCCCCCAGCATGGTCTCTGGTAGACTCAAGGCCTTCCAGATGTTTTTCATCGAGTTATATTCCCAAGGCAACCAGCCAGCATTTGGTCTCAGTTCAGCTGGACAGGCCTGGCGGCTGATTGGGTAACTTGGGGCATGAGTATGTCTGGCCTCCCTGAGAGAGCCCTGTTCACCTCAGAGGTATCTGCCATGGCTTCTTGCCCTCCCCCCCTCCCCCCGTCTCTCCTCTTTTCTCATGACAGTGCAGAAGGCAGAAGAAAAGTCAGAGTTTGTCATAAATATCCAAAGGTGCTCTTTTTCGGCAGGCAGTCACCCACCTCAGCTAGTTTCTGAAACAGGTGTCCTATGTAAGAACTCCAGTCTTCCAGAAGCAACCGTGAGCCTCTTTCCCCACACCTGCTCTGAAAGGAAGAATCTGATTGGCCTAGAGATCCACCTCCTACCCAGTTTGTTTTGCCTCAACTAATCCTGAGAAAAACCAGTTATATCCTTTGAGTCTTTATCAGTGGCCATTCTCTCTTCCTTCCTCAACAAGAGATTTGGAGTCTCTTAGCAAGACCCTGGAAACCCCAGCATGTGCTGGGGGCAAGATGGAGCCCAGAGAAGGCCCTGGCAGCAGCAGCGGTGGCCCCGATGGCAGTGGTAAGAATGGAGGGTGTGGCCCTGCTCACTTCTTTCAGGAGGAGGAACCTCTGCTTGGCCCCAAAGGTCCTCAGCTACATTATCAGCCTGATACCCTGCCCAGCATCTTTACTTGCTGGTCTCCTTGTTGAAATGCATCCAACACACTGCAGAACCACAAAGCAGCAGGCTTTTCATGCAGATCATAAAGGCACCTTCATCATCAACTCCCTTCATTATCTGTTTGCCCATGATAAAGTCGGCTCCACTAGTGTGACTGGGCCTCCCCTGGCCTCTATCTAGAGCCATCACTGTGCTTGCTGCTCCGGCTGCAGATTAAATATCAATGGGGCTGATAAATGGCCTCTGCAGCAGGAGCCAAAATACCAAGTCACCGTAGAGCAGCCAGTGGCAGATGATCCAACCAGGACAACCCTATACAGGGAGCCTGGTCCCTGGAGCCATAAGTGTTGCATCCACAGCCATGTACCCAAGCTCACCTGTGGTTCACCAGGCTCACAGGTCTGCCCAGATGGAAGGATGCCAAGCAAGCTTGCTGATGCCCCAGCTAGCTAGTAGCCCCAAGAGTGCAAACACCTACAATTTCCCTCTTGGTGAGCCCCCAACCCCAAAAGACATGGGCCTGGGCTTTCAGACCAGGCATGCAAGGCAGTGCTTTATGGATGCAAACTAGGAGGTGACTGGAGGGAGGCTGCAGGGAGCCCTAGGAGAGGGGGACTGACAAGCAAGCTCCACATTTGCACATTTCTCCAGCATCCCTGGTAACCAAATCCATCTCTGGGCCATGGTATGTGATTTCGCCTCCTAAATGCTTGCTGCTCTGAAAGGTAAGGGATGGATTCAGAGTGCTGCAGCCCCTAGGACCTCATTCTTTTCCATACTAATTGGCAAGTTCATCTCCAAGGCTTTTGTGTCATTGCAGTCTCCCCATTCTCACTCTTGGTGAGTCATATTTCCTTGAGGGAGGGCTCCCTGGTGTCTCTGCTGCCTGCAATGCCACCAAGTGCCACTGTGGTTCTGGTGATGGGCAAGTGGGGGGGGGGGTGACGAAAATATCGTGGTACCAGTGACGAGAAGATCACAGCTCAGTGCTGGGCACAGCTGAGCACAGCTCCTGTGGGGCTCCATGCCCCATCCCAGACTGGGATGCTGCAGTGGGACCACTGGCCAGTGAGGGAAGCTAGATGAGTGAGCTTTGATGATGAAGTCTTTCACTCCTGGTTATGCATTTGTTCATTACTCATTTGTTTGCTAATCATTCATTCATTTGTGCATCATTAATTTGTTCAAGAATACTTTCCTGAGAAGCAAACAAGACTCAGACCTTTTCAACAAGAAGTTTCTAGGCCAGAAGGCTCCCCATAGAAACAAGATGCCCCCTGAACCATGAATCAGCCAGACCTCTGCTAAGAGCTGAGAATCCTCTGCCCAGAGTGCTGTACCTCTTCTATGAGCCCCTAGTGCTGGAAATGGAGACCATCCATCAGCTGGAGAGCTGGCCCAGACTGAGACAAGGCATGGAGCATTTCCTCAGACTCACAGCTCAAATGTCCTTACAAAACAGTGCAATCTGTTATTAGGATCAGGGATCACAGAAAGCACTTGCTTTTTGATGTTGGCAAAACAACCTTCCAGGAACCAACTGCTTCCTCTAACTTGCGGCCTGATGGCTCATCTTAGGATTTCCTTCTGTGGCCCACAAGCAGATGGGCCTATTCTTTCCTCCCCAGGACAGACTTTTAGAGGCCTCCAGAGGGTGGAACTCAAAAAAAAGAAAAAACAAAAACTAAGATCATGACATCCAGTCCATCACTTTATGGCAAATAGACAGGAAAAAGTGGAAACAGTGACAGATTTTATTTTCTTGAGCTCCAAAATCACTGTGGATGGTTACTGCAGCCATGAAATTAAAAGACGCTTGCTCTTTGGAAGGAAACCTATGACAAATCTAGACACTGTATTAAAAAGCAGAGCCATTACTCTGCCAACAAAGGTCCATCTAGTCAAAGCTATGGTTTTTCCAGTAGTCACGGATGTGAATAGTAGGATGTAATTAGTATGGATGTGAGAGTAGGACCATAAATAAGGCTGAGCACTGAAGAATTGATGCTTTTCAATTGTGGTGCTGAAGAAGACTCTTGAGAGTCCCCTGGACAGCAAAGACCTCAAATCAGTGAATCCTAAAGAAAATCAACCCTGAATATTCATTGGAAGGACTGATGCTGAAGCTGAAGCTCCAATACTTTGGCCACCTGATGAGAAGAGCCAACTCACTGGAAAAGAACCTGATGCTGAGAAAGACTGAAGGCAGGGGAAGAAGGGTGCAACAGAGGATGAGATGGCTGAATGACATCAATGACTCAATGGACATGAGTTTGAGCAATTTCTGGGAGATGGTGAAAGGACAGGGAAGCCTGGTGTGCTGCAGTCCATGGGGTCACAAAGAGTCAGATACGAGTCAGCAACTGAACAACAGCAGAGGGTGGCCATATTCCCCTCATGAATTTGCTCTTCTCTGTGATGAACAGTCCTTTCACTTACCTCTCCTCTTCACCCATCCTGCTAGTTTTCTTTTTCACACTCCAAGTTGTCCCCAACCCTGCTCAAGTCTGGGGCCCAGAACTAAGCTTGAGCTTCTGGGCTGGTCTGCTCAGTGGAGAATGGCTCCCTGGACAGCTTGCTCTCTAGCTACACCACACTCTGGACTCCTTCTGAGATTTGTGGTGAACCCTAGTAGGAATTTTTCTCTTAAGTTTCTTCTGAGCTAGAAATCTTGAATCAGGGGCACAAAATTTATTTTTTTAAAACATGATGCTTTCCTACACGACTCTTTAAAAATTTATTTTGCCAAATTTGGCCAGGATGCTTCAATGCACATTGGCTATCTGCTTCTTTCAAAACTTTGTATTGTTGGCAAATTTGGCAAAAATGCTTTCTGTGTCTTCAAATTTGGGGCTGATCTGGATAGGATCAATAAAACAGTTCTGAGACATGTCACATTCAATGTCTGTTTAATGTTGAAACCCAATTCTCAAGGCAAACCCTTTTGGTGTAGTTGCTCAGGTAGTTTTGAGTCCACCCAGTCATACAAACATTTAACTCATACTTCTGTGATGGTCAAGAGAGTCTGGCTTGGGTGTTTTAAAACATTTGGACTCCTAAAATGTCTAAGTGGAAGGTCCCTTAGTGACCACTTGTCCCTTTTTTTGTTGTTGTTAATACAGGTAAAACAGACTCCCAGAGAGAGGAAGAGGTTGCTGAAAGCCAGCAGTGTGGCAGAACAGAATGAAGTTCTTGCCCCACACAATACAAACCTTGTCCTCCCTGCCTTGTGGCAGATTCTGTTTACAAGAGGCAATGGACAGTAGCATCATCTCTGTCACTAGAATATGTAAAGCTTCCTTCTTTTTTTTAAATTTTTTTTGGCATATACTTGATTTTCAATGCTGTGTAAGTTTCAGGTGTACAGCAAGTGATTCAGTTAAATACACACACACACACATATGCATGTATATTCATTTTCAGAATCCTTTCCCATATAGGTTATCACAGAATATTGAGTAGAGTTCCATGTGCAATACAGTAGGTCCTTGTTGCTTATTTATTTTATATATAGTAGCGTGTGTATTTCATCCCAAACCCAATTTGTTCCTTCCACCCATATACATACCTATCCTCTTGGTAATTGTTAAGTTTGTTTTCAAAGTCTGTGAGTTGGTTTATGTTTTAGATGTAAGTTAATTTATGTCAAATTTTAGATTCCACATATAAGTGATAGCATATGGTATTTGTCTTTCTCTTTCTCATTTCATTTAGTATGATAATCTCCAGGTCCATCCATGTTGCTGAAAATGGCGTCATTTCATGCTTTTTAATGGCTGAGTAACATTCCATTATATATATATATATATATATATATATATATATATATACACACAGAGACACACACACACACACACACACACACACACACACATATATATATATATATATATATATATATATATATATATATATATACCACATCTTTATCCACTCATCTATTGATAGACATTTAGGTTGCTTCTATGTCTTGGTTATTGTAAATGGTGCTGCTGTGAACACTGGGGTGTATGTATCTTGAAGCTTCCTTCTAATTGACTTTGGAAATAAAAACAAAGAAAAGCCACCCCATAGTCTATTCTCCGGTACAGCAGTAGAAAGTCAGAAAACATTGTTCTTTCTTTCCATTTGGCATTTCACGGCACCCAGTTCTCAGATACCTGTGTCAAGGCAAATCCCAGAGTGCTGCGGCAGGGACCCTAGAGACACAGACTGAGGTGTGGGACACAATTGTCAAGGCTGGATACAATCTCCAAGGATCATTCCAGATGGCAAGACTGAGGCTAGAGGACAAGGCAAACTAGGGCCAAACCCCTCAGCAGGGTGCCCAGATGGCCATTAGTTATTTCAAACTGTTCTCTGTGGGTGAGAAGCCTGTGTACCTACCTTCATACATACTTTTCACAGTTTGTTCTTGAAAGGAAGAAAAGCAATAGATATAAAAATTTTGCCGGTAAACTTCTTAGGTGGCCAATAGGCTTATTTTTCACTTGGCTTCCCTTGATATTCTTTCTTGTTTCACTTCACTTCCAAGTACGGAGCTCGTACATCCCTTTCACTGAGAGGAAAAGGTTGTTTATCAGAAGCTGAGCCAATCAAGCTGCGAGTTACACACATTTGTGCCTCTGACAAGACCTCTGAGCCTTTCTCACCAGGGCCATCTCTCTGTGGCTCCTAGGTCTTCATGATCATGTGTCTCTGTCTTTCCTTGTGCTCTTTGTTGTTTTACGCCTCTCTCCCAGATTGGGTCTCTTTGTCACTCTCTCTCCATTGTCTCTTTTTCACTCTGTCTCTCCTCACTCTGGCCAAAGGTCCACATCCCAGGCCCTGAAACCTGGAGGTTATAGTGATTCTAACCCCTCTCAGAAGCACCAGCAGTTTTTCTCCAAATGTATAGCTGTGGCCCTTGTCCCTAGCTGTCTAACTTTGAACAATGAGTGTTCATGGAACATATGGTGCTGAGGATTTTGCACATGCTTTTCTCAAAGGGGGAAAAGAGGGGGGTGCTCTTAAGCTTGGGAAAATGTAACATAAGAAAGAAGGTGAACACTGGGACTCCCTGGGGCTTAGCCTGGCTGACAAAACTGCACCCAAGCACTTAGAGGTGGCTTACAATGAATGAGACATACCTAGAGTCAGATGAAAGAGGAAGAGTCTTCACTGGGAGCATTCTTCCATGTGCCATGCCCCTTTCCTAGCCCCTCCTTCCTCTTCCCCTCCAGACCCCCCCAAACACACACACACACACACACACACACACACACACACACACACACACATCTATTTAGCCTGGAGCACAAGGTCTGCTATAATCTCCAACTTCACCCTCTAGCTTGCCCCTTATATACCTTCATCAGCCATTCCAAGATCCCCATCTTTCTCTCAGCCCACTCTCTTTTTCATTGCTTCATGCATTTGCTCGTGTTGTTGACTCACCTAAAAAACCTTTTGCTCCTTCTTCACCACCCAACTGATGTGCATGCATGCATGCTCAGTTGCTTCAGTCGTGTCTGACTCTTTGTGATTTTATGGACTGTAGCCCAGGCTCCTCTGTCCATGGGATTCTCCAAGGAAGAATACTGGAGTGGATTCTCATGCCCTGTTCCAGGGGATCTTCTTGACCCAGGGATAGAACCTGCATCTCCTATGTTTCCTGACATTGCAGGTGGATTCTTTACCGCTGAGCCACCAGGGAAGCCCACCCAGTTGACGATCTCCTGTAAATTAAATTGCTGAAAAGGACTGCTCATCCCCCAAGATCAAATGAGAAGTTGCCTCAATTACTCAGCTTTCTTAATAACTTTTTATTGAGTATTTACTATGTGCTAGATACTCTTCTAGCTACTGGAAGCAGAGTTGAACAAAACTGATGAAGCTTTTGGCGTTAGTGAAAGAGAAAGATATAGATCAGATGAGCAGACCGATAAAGATAAATGACATCTGGGCTAAGAGCTATGAAAGGAGCATCTGGGATGCAATGAGAACACATAATGGAGAACTTGATCAAGCATAAGAGGGCTAGGAACTCTTTCTTGGAGAGCTAATGCATGAACTGAGGCATAAATAGGAGGAATTACCTAGGTTTCAGCCAAGGAGACCAATATGTGCAGACACTTTGAAGTCCAATGCTCATCTGTGTTTCAGAAAGAGCCAAGGAGTCAGTGTAACCAGAACATAGTGGAGGATGGGGAGAAAGGCCAAACACGGGGTCAGAGAGGTAAGTAGAAGCAAGATTAAGTAGGGTGTGGAGGCCAGGAGGAAGAGTTTAGACTTTATTCTTCATGACATGGAAAAACTGGAAAGTCCTGAACAGCAGTTACAAGCTATGTAGAGATCCTTTTGGCTGTGGTATTGGGAGTAGACTTTGAGAAAGTGGGCAAGAACAGAGGCAAAGAGACCATTTAGGAGGCTAACGAGTCATCCAGATAAGAGATGATTGTGGCTAGGATCAGGATGATAATAATATGGATGGAGAAAAGGAGATATTTGAGAATTAGAGTTGACATAATTAAAAATATATTGGGAAATGGATGGGATGTGAATGGTAGAGATATTTACTGAGTGGAGAATACAGGACAGGAGAAACAACTTAGAGAAGAACTTGAGTTTTGCTTTAGACCAATTGGAATGGAAAATGATCACATTCGCTAACCTGTCCTTAGTACAGTAGAGGACATTCTGTGTTCCAGGTTCCTTTTTCTCTTTTTGCATGTCTTACCTCATTCCTTCTCAAACCTCATAAGGTACATGATGACGATAATGATGGTGATGATGAGTTTCATTTTTTGATGAGGTAACTGAGCCCCATAGATTAAATAATTTCACAGCTAGTCAGTGAAGGAGCAAAGATTTAAACCGGGCAACTGGGCCCAGGAGTCTACACCTAGGTACAAGGCTCCGGTGCTATTAATACTGAGTTTGTTGCCTTACAAGGTCCAGTGGGTGATTAGAGCTATGGATCTGGTGATCAGAGGGGAGGTCTTGGCTAGAGCTAGAGGATTAGCAGTCAAAAACACAGAGGTCATCACTGAAGTCACAGAAGGCAGATGAGCTGGCCTAGGGAGAAATCATCAGTATACCTTGCCCTCAGCCTTCCAGCATCTGCACATCCATTCATCCAAAGGTCATTCGAGAGGACCATTCAGGGCATGTGTCTAATAAGACACCATGGTTACGGACATGAGGGAAGCCAAGTTCCTGCCTACTCACAGACTGCTGCGGAAGACAGCAGAAGTCATAGCCAGCTTGAGTAATGCTTCATGCTTAAGAACACTGGGGGCGGGGGTGGAGTTGAGATGTGGTCCCAGAGGATAGAGATATAGAGATACTGATTCTGTTTCTCTGACAGAATCCTTTAGATAGATGATTGATTGATAGGTAGATTGATGGATGATAGAGAGATGAAGGTAGATTTATTGCAAGGAATTGGTTTACTCAATTATTGCAGTCAATTTGTGATTCAATTGTGGGGCTGGCTAGGCAAGTCTGATAGCCATATGACAGGCCATCAGGAAGAACAGACTGGAAACCCTCAAGCAGGAGCAGATGCTGCCATTCATAGCTGTGATTTCTTTCTCATGGATACCACAGTTTTTTTCTTGAGGCCTTTCAACTGATGGGCTGAGGCCCACCAACATTATCAAGGGTGATCTCCTTTACCTCAACTCAACTAACTGTAGATATGAGCCACATCTTCAAAACACTTTCACAGCTACACCTGTACTAGTGTTTAATTGAATAACTGGGGCTGAAGAATTGATGCTTTTGAACTGTGGTGTTGGAGAAGACTCTTGAGAGTCCTGTGGACTGCAAGGAGATCCAATAAGTCCATCCTAAAGGAGATCAGTCCTGGGTGTTCATTGGAAGGTCTGATGCTAAAGCTGAAACTCCAGTACTTTGGCCACCTCATGCGAAGAGTTGACTCATTGGAAAAGACCCTGATGCTGGGAGGGATTGGGGGCAGGAGAAGAAGGGGACGGCAGAGGATGAGATGGCTGGATGGCATCACTGACTCGATGGACGTGAGTTTGAGTGAACTCCGGGAGTTGGTGGTGGATAGGAGGCCTGGTGTGCTGTGATTCATGGGGTCACAAAGAGTTGGACACGACTGAGCAACTGAACTGAACTGAACTGAACTGAACTGATAGCCTGACCAAGTTGACACATAAAACTGCTCATCCATCACAGTCCCCACATTAGGGACATTAAAGAGCTTTTATTCAACAAATACCGAGTGATCTTTAGGCACTGAGCACAGATTAGTAAACAAGCTAGCCCTCATGGAGCTGACAACCCAGCCTGGTGTATGTATTGGCAATTGTGCCCTGTTAGGGATATTTAATGTAATTTAGTTTAAATTAAAAGACACTTGCTCCTTGGAAGAAAAGCTATGACCAACCTAGACAGCATATTGAAAAGTAGAGACATTACTTTGCAAACAAAGGTCTGTTTAGTCAAAGCTATGGTTTTTCCACTACTCATGTATGGATGTGAAAGTTGAACTATAAAGAAACCCGAGTGGCGAAGAATTGATGCTTTTGAACTGTGGTGTTGGAGAAGACTCTTGAGAGTCCCTTAGACTGCAAGGAAATCCAACTAGTCCATCCTAAAGGAAATCAGTCCTGAATATTCATTGGAAGGACTGATGCTGAAGCTGAAACTCTAATACTTTGGCTACCTAATGCGAAGAACTGATTCATTGGAAAAGACCCTGATGCTGTGAAAGATTGAAGGTGGGAGGAGATGGGGACGACAGAGGATGAGATGGCTGGATGGCATCACTGACTCAATGAACATGAGTTTGAGTAAACTCCAGGAGTTGGTGATGGACAGGGAGGCCTGGCGTGCTGAAGTCCATGAGGTCACAAAGAGTCAGACATGACTGAGCGACTGAACTGAACTGAGGGATGTTTATTTTCTTTCTCCACTTTGGACTGTGAGCTGCATGCATCTCCAGACTTGGGGCTATGTATGATTCTTCACCTCCCTCAGCAGGGCTCAGCACAGGGACTAGCAGCTAGAAGGTGCTAAGTAAGTTTTAAGGCAATGAATTTCTCTCTGTGGCCATGGGAGAAAGTGTACATAGATCAAGCATCTTAGCCAACAGCCTGTTTGAAACATGGAATGTTCAAGTGGTACAGAGCCTCAGCAATCACTGTGGCGGGCACATTCCATTCCTTTGACATCAAGTGGCCCATGTCCCTCAACATAGTCTTTCTTTGGCCTGCTCTGGGAGCTTTTGTGTAGCTGTCATTCTGTAGTAAAGCCCACCCCAAAGCTCTTCCACCTTCTGGACCACAGCCTCTGGAGGGCAGCCAGAGAAGTTGAGCTTCTGGTTGGGGAATTCCACTTTGGAAACCATGATGCACCCGTTTGGGCCAGGCCAGGTCTTCGAAAAGTCAACATATGCTTTATTTATCACTTACAGTGCACAATGGGAAGATCAGGGCCCCCTCAAAGAAAGACTGGAAAAGCATCTTGTTCCATCGCTCTTTGAGCTTTTAGGAAGGAATTATGGCAGCTGCCCCCTTCACAGGGAGTGAAGAGGAAATTGAGGAGCCAAGACAAGCATAGAACCAATTGGGTCCTCAGTGGGTGGACCAAGCCCAAAGGCCCTTATCCCAGGGGAGCCTCACAAGTGGAATAGAGGCAGGACAGCTTTTGCTGATCAGAAGCAGAGGCATTGTGGCCTCAAACCTCCAGGCTGGCCATAAACTCTACAAGAACATTTCACATGCTAGTGCTGATTCCTAAGTACAGCAATAAGAGTAGGTGTCTAGGTACTGTTTTAGAAATTTGACCTGGCTACAATTCATGGGATCGCAAAGAGTCGGACACAACTGAGCGACCGAACTGAACTGAACTGAACAACAGAGAAAGGTAAGATTTTTGTCTTTTAGAAAATATTTGCTGTTGTTTAGTCACTAAATCATGTCTGACTCTTTATGACCCTGTGGACTGTAGCATGCCAGTTTCTGAAGCCCATGGGATTTCCCAGGCAAGAATACTGGAGTGGGTTGCCATTCCCTTCTCCAGGGGATCTTCCAGACCCAGGGGTGGAACCTGCATCTCCTGCATTGGTAGGCGGATTCCTTACCACTGAGCCATCTGGAAGCCCTTTGTATAATATATCTTGTGACAGAGTAGAGATTGAAAAACTAGTCTTTCTATCTCAGATAGTTTGAGAAGAACTGCTCTAAACTAGAGGTTCCGCAGCATAGGGGTGGACTCAGCAGGGTAGGAACTGGCATCTGTGTTTTAACTCACCCACCAAGTGAGTCTGAAGTCCACCTGTGAACCAGTGGGCCAGTGTTGTAGAACCATCTCCACCTCAAACATATGTTCAACCTCCACCTTCCTGTGGCCATGCAACCACTCCTTGCACACCTCCAGGGCCAAGGAGGGTACCCATTCTGAGGCAGGGGCCCTGACCTTAAAAAAGTGCTTGCTCAGATGGAGCTGGATTGCTGACGGGTAGCTGGGCCCTGTCAGACTCCACTGGAGTGATGTCTATGGTCATAGGGTGCCTGGGTCAAGTCTTTCCACTGACCTGCTGCTCAGGCTAAGTCGTTATTTAGACTCCTAGCTCCTCTTCAAGGAAGTCCTGCTGTGCACACCACCCATGCCTGTAGAGCCTACTGCTGGCTTCCTCACTGCAGTCACCAGAGCTACCATGTCCTTTTCTCCCTCCTTCTGACCCATGCTCCTTGCTTGCCTGATAGAGTGTGGGAAATTTTGATGTATAAAGATTCATTCAACTGCAGTGTCATTAGCACTGAGTTGCCATGGCCACCCCTGCAATGTCCCCACATCTGGCTCTAGAACTAGTTCCACTGTCTCCCAAACCATCCTCTGCTTTGACCATAGCCTCCTAACTATGCTTGATGACCTCCCTGGAAATGCCCATTGGTCTTCAGCTCTCACTCCTTCAAAGCAGTTCTGGCTTCAGTGTCCCCTTACCTTGTCTATCTGGGTGGAGACTGAGTGGCAAATATTTGTGCTTTGGAGCCTGAGTTGTCTATGGTCTTTGAACACTGTGTGTTAGCATGGCGTGGTGTTCATAGACAAGGACAGGGGCTCAGAAAACTACCACCTGACTAACTCACTGGGCATCTCTGGAAAAACCTATCCCTCTTTAAGCATCAGTGTCCACATCTGTAAAATGGGGCTGCCTTCCTCAGGGACTTCTTTAGGGTTCTGAAATAAAACAAATGGCTTGAAAGAACTTTATCATGGTTGAAGTATTAGCTGCCATAAAAGAGTAGCTCTCCTCAGGACCCAAGAGGAAAGAGGTCTTTCCATTCTGCCAATGCTGTGAATTTGTTTATATGGGAATTAAGAAATTGACAGAATAAAGGCCTCAAAAGACGTTGTCAATTTGTATAGAAGAGCAAAGAGAAAGATTCATCCTAATAGATAGTGCAAAGAGAAAGACTTGTCCTGCAAGATAAGATATAATACAAAGTTAAAGCAACTTTTTAAAAAGCAATATGTACTGGTGTAGGAAAAAAAAACAGATCCCATGGAAAATAATAGCAATTTAATATATATGTTGAAGTTGGAATGACAAACGAATAAGCAAAACAAGCATTTTTAAGTAAATAGTGCTGAAAAAATTGTTACATTCCCACTTCACACCACAAATAAAAAGTGATTTCTGATGGATTTAAAAACCTAAATATAAAAGGTAAAACCAAAAAGGTATTGAAAGAAAATGTAGAATACCATTAGGTCTTGGAGAGGACAGGGATCAGACTAAAAATAAAACCTTCAAGCCATACAAATGGATAGGTTCAATTAAATAAAAGTAAGGATTTTTATTCATAAAATGATATCATTGGGAATAAAAAGATAAATGACCAAGAGGTGAATATATATGTGATGTCTAAAACCAAACCAACAAGAGGAGATCGTTCAGAAAAAAGACAGGAGTTAAATTTTAAAAAAAGAAAAGAAAAAACAGAGAAAGTATTGCTTGTTTAAGCAATTTTCATAATAGCCAATAAACCTGGGGATGGATGCCCAAACTCGCTAGTAATCAAGGATATGCAAATTGGAAAATACAATAAGATTCTCTTAGCCCCTATCGGTTTGGAAAGTATTAGAAAGTGCGAAAATGCCAGATGTCAGCAAGGACTAGGTGAAACCAGAGCCCCCGTGCCTTCCTGGTGGGACTATAAGCTGAACTATCTTTTGACACACGTGCACCTATAGCTGATTCACGTCGACGTATGGCAAAAAACACTACAATATTGTAAAATAATTATCCTTCAATTAAAATAATTAATTATTTTTTGAAAAAAGAAAGAAAAGTAGGGATCATAATATCTACCTCACAGAGTTACATTTTTTTCAGTTGAGAAAAGGACATGTATCTAAAAACTATAGAAATCCAAAATAAAAATGAACTAAATCTAAATGCAAAAAAAATAATTGTTATCAGAGTATAGTTGATTTACAATGCTGTGTTAGTTTCAGGTATGCAGTGAATCAGGTATACATATATCCACTCTTTTTTTAGATTCTTTTCCCATATACGTCATTACAGAGTATTGAGTAGAATTCCCTTTGCTATATGATAGATTATCTATTCTATATATAGCAGTGTATATATGTCAATCCCTATCTTCCAATATATCACTCCCCCAACTTAATGCCTGGTAACCATAAGTTTATTTTCTACATTTGTATCTCTATTTCTGTTTTGTAAATGAGTTCGTTTGTAGCCTATTTTTAGATTCCACATATAAGTGATATCATGTTATTTGTGTTTCTCTGTCTGACTCACTTCGCTTAGTATGATAATCTCTAGGTCCAGCCATGTTGCTGCAAATGGCACTATTTCATTCTTTTTTTGACCTACTCTTTTGGAGAGGAAACCAACAGGGTTTAGTAGCATTAAGTACACGTGTATTCTGTGATCCACTGAGCCCACATCTGGGAGTCTATCCCAATGCAGGTACCATTGGGACATGTCCAAGGGGGGCCATGGCATGAAACTGGGGACAGGCCATTTTTCCATCCGCAGGAGAATGGATAGTATAAATAGAATTCTAAGCAGCAGTTTGAAGTAACCAGATGTATGTGCAGCATAGAGTGATCTCAAAATTATAGTGGTGTTTTTTTTTTTCAAGCAAGAAACAGAACAAAATTTATAGCACAATAATATTTATGCAAATTAAGAATACATACACAAAACAACACTATATTTTATAAGAACACATACATATTCAGAGATGCATCTCAAATGCATTAGAGTGGGTGTCCATGAAAGGGAAGAAAAGAGGTGAGGATCTGAAATAAAGGAGAAAAGACATAAAAGGAGGAAGGGTCCTCATATACCCCATAGGTGATTTTAGTAGCTGGCCCTGAAATGAGATATGCATTTGATTTCAACTCTCTACACCCGAAGTCCACAAATAAATTGCAGTAATAAGGGTTTTATTTTTTTTTAAGTGTAAAGAAGGGAGAGGAGAATTGGGGATGGATGCTTCATGAATGTGAAGTTTACTTTTGGGGTGACCAGAATGTTGTAGAACTAGACATGGGTAATGGTTATATAATACCATGAATGTACTAAATTCTAATGAAGTGTATACTTTAAAATTGTTAAATGATGAACTTCATGCTATGTGAATTTTACCACAATACAAGCAAAAAAAGGAGAGTGGAAGAAGAGCAGAAAGGAAGACAAATCAGCCATTCAGGGCTCCTTAGAATGCAGTCCACTGACCTTGACTCTCCTAACCAAAACCCTGTCTCCAGTCCACTGGTGCTCAAGGCCAGATGCCCCACTGCAGCACAACAACCTCTTGGGCCTAGGCAAGGGCCTGGGCAAGGGCCTGGGCAAAATTGATGGCAATGCCCTGGGCTTGGGGCAGGAGGCCTGGCTTCTGGCCCTAGCTTGGCCAGTGCCTCCTTGGGGAGCTAATCCTGGCCCTGTTTGCCTCGCAGGCTATGGCAAAGCTTGGGTGGACTGATGTGTGGGAAGGTACTCAGCACTTGATAGAGAGCCACACCAGTGTAAAGGATTATTGGGGATTTTTATGACCATGCAGAATTGCTCACAAGGCAGTTTCCTCTCACTTATACTTTCCTGACATGGCAGCCAATTTCCATTTCTGTGACTTGGGACTTTTGGATGCAGTATCACAATCCTTACCCTCTTCCCCAAGGCTTGCCAAAAATTTGGTCATCCTCCTGATGTCAAAACAACGACTGAAAGGCACGCGGTTCAGGGGGGTGGTCAGGGGCCAGAGCTCAGAGTCCATCCCTCAGACACAGGACAGAGCTTTAAACATACAGCATGTGTGTGCAGGTTCACGTCCATGCACTACGCTGCATGCCCAGGGGCCTTCATCCTCACCCTGCTCAGAGATGACCTTAGAGGGGCCAACTCTGGTAAAGTGGGACACTTTGAGGCTATAGGACAAGCTGCTGAGAGGTTTTGGGATATTTCCTTTCTTTAGATGGGTGCTGACTCATCAGAAAAGACCCTGATGCTGGAAAAGATTGAAGGCAGGAAGAGAAGCAGATGACAGAAGATGAGATGGTTGGATGTCATCATCAACTCAATGGACATGAGTTTGAGCAAGCTCTGGGAGATGGTAAAGGACAAGGAAGCCTGTCGTGCTGCAGTCCAGGGGTCGCAAAGAGTCAGACATGACTGAGTGACTGAACAACAATAAGACGGGCACTGGCAGATCTATAATTGTTTGGAGGTCCCTGCAGCTCTCTCACTGGTACTACTCGGGCTCGGGGTGTTTAAGAAAGCAGCCCTCCCCAAGGTCTTGGTGTTCAAGTCCAGAACCTCTGGTCGGGGAAAATCAAGGCTGGAGCTGGTAATGCTAACATTCTAATGTGTGCTTCTCTTACTAGAAATGTCTGGTCCTATCTCTCTGCCTGGACAGCTCCTAACCATCCTTCAATACTTTCCCTAATTCTCACAGACAAGGTTGATCCCTGCTTCCCTGGGCTTCATAGCAACTATTCATTGAGCCCCTACCGGGTGCCAAGCACAGTGCCAGGACCTGGGAATACAAAAGGGATCCAGATGTGGTCTTGCACTCACAGAGCTGGCAGTCTAGTTAGGAGAGAGAGAGAGAGATTGCACAAAGGAAGAAATAAAGGAGGACAATAGAAACAAGCAGTGCTGGCTAGAAAATTAAGATGGGATGATGAAATAGAGTGGCTAAATGGCCACTTTAGAATGGGTGGCCAAACATGGTGACATTTAAGCTGAGAACTGAATGTCAAGAAGAAGCTGGTAATGTACAGATTGAGGGCAGAGGATGCAGGCAACGGGAACAGCAAGTGATTAAGCAAACATTACAGAACCTCTGCTACCACAAAACAAGGATAAAACACACAGTGCCTTGGGCAAAGTACCCTGCCGCCCAGCTTGTAGCAGAGATGAAAAGAAAACAACAGTCAAAAAGCCACCCCTCCCTTCAGGGCTTTGGAGGTTTGCCCCCTCGGGTTTGCCTTTTCATTCATCCAGTTGCTTCTGGCAGACAAGAGCTCAGAGTGCTGGAGCCCTGGCCCTCCAACAGGAAGTACCTTGACAGAGCTGGCGAGGGGATGCAGAGACAGTAGACCCATGTGCCAGGTCTGACTCTGCCGCTTACTTGCCGCACATCTCTGATGGATCACTTAAATGTCCTGCACCTTGGTTACTGTCTGGGCAAAACCGGAAACCAGCTTGTTGAGTTAATGAGAGGCTTCAGTGAAAGCAGCTATGTATGAATATAGGGCCTGAAGAAAAATGCACCTTAATAAGCTAGTGTTACCCCAGTCGAAAGACCATGGAAGTCTGTTACTCTGCTTAACATGAGGACCCCAAGGCCCAGGCTTGCCAAGTGTCACCCTAGATTTGCTTCTGGCCCCAGGTCTTGGACAACCTAGGCGTAGGCCCTGGTTGGCCCTCAGTGTCTCCTGCACAAGAGGCTTGAGACTATGTTTGTGCAGCCACTCCCACCCCCGCTCCTTCGGGTCCTTCTTGAGTCGACAGAATGCTCTTGCCACTGTCCTCTGGCAGGGCTTGGCACAAAGACAGAAACACACGTGGTAGGTGATGTGTGAGCTACATCCACAGGAGCTCCCCTGGGCCCTGGGGGGCTCTCTGTGAAGGGCAGAATCCACATTTGGCTAGGGAGGTAGTTGTAGGGGTCCACAGCTTTTCCTGCTCTGATGCAGAGCTCAGGACTGGCTTGTTCTAGGGTCCCCACCACCTTTAGGAATCCCCTGTGCCCCACTGCCTCCTTTATGGTGAACAGCAGAGGCAGTAGCTTCCCAAGGACGTGTGCCCTACTGCCCCACGGCCAGCTGTGAGCAGATGGATACAGTAGCAAACTGAATGGAGGTAGAGAATGAGGTAAGTGGGAAATGAAGGGCCGGGACATGGGCCTTGGGGCTAAGAGATACAGGCAGGGGCAACGGGCAGCTAAGGATGTAGGTGATGGGCAAGGATGGCCAGGCCCTATGGGAAGAGGCTGGCATGGAGGACCATCCACCCAAGGGAGGATCTTAGAGACAAAACGGTCATCCTACACGAGATCTGCCTGCAGTTCAACCGTGCTCACGCACAGATGGCTCATCTCTGGGGGTGCCCATCAGAGGCAACTGCCATTGACAGCACATTGACTAGGAACCCACTAAAACCTAGCAACCTTCAAGGATCCCCTTCCCTGTTGTCTGGGCTACAAGCATATGGCACGTCAGCTCTGAGCCGGTCTCCCCCTCCTGCCTGACTCCCAGGGCTTGCTGTTTCCCCTGTGTCCCAATGAGTGTCCCTGAGGCAGTGCTCAGAACAGTTAGAGGGGTGGGGGAGGGCTTAGCTGCTCCCAGGATTCTGCCACTTGGGATGCTGGGAGAAGTAGAGGGGAAAGGCAGGGGTTCAAGAAACAAGAAAGCCAAGACAGAGGGGCACAGGGCAGGGAGAAGGAGCTGGAGGGGCAGTTCGGTGGAGAGATGAAAGATGAAGAGAGTTTGACGGTGGAGGGAAGAGCTGTGAGGAGGGAAGGAAGGATGGTGGAAGGCAGAGAAAGACCAACACAGAGCAGCAGGAACAATGAGAGGAGAGGAGAGGGAGAAGAGAGATTGGGAAAAGAGGGCAGAGAGCTGAAAGAATGACCAAAGGCGAGCAGACATGGGTAAAGGATTCTGAGGACAGGGATGCAGAGAGGAATAAGGGATGGGGAGGAAAAGGAGAAAAAGGATGGGATGAGGAGTGGAAAACAGGCATGAAGTTACGAGTAAGGAGCGGAGAGCAGCCTTGGGGGAGAAAGAAGAAAGGAAGGAGAAAGAAGGAGCAGGAAAGAGGCAGAGGAAAGGCCAGAAGGTGCAGGGACAGCCAGAGAGCTACTGAGGGAGAAAGAGGAGAGGAGGGAGGAGGGGCAGGAGAGGGCTAGGGGCGCAGGGACCAGACAGAAGAGAAGGACCTGGCAGAAGAAGGGAGGGAGGAGGTAGACGGCAGAGGAGAGAGATCCAGGAAAAGAAAGCCAAAGAGGGTTAAAGGCAGGGGAGGACCATTTCAGGTGGCAGCTGGGACCTGGGTGTGAGGGACGATTGGCCACGCCTGTGAATACCCATTTCAAAGAGGATGTGGCCCTGGCCAGCTGGCCAGGCTCCTGGGAGACACCGTGGCATTCCCCAAGAGTAAAGCCAGCATACTTGCACAAGCTGCCAAGATTGTCTTCACTCCAGAGTGACACTTGCACCATCCCTCCCCTTGGGGTGAACCCCACCACCCTGCAGAGCTGTGCACTCAGTGCTGGGTACTGGGTGCTGCCTGGCTTCCAAGGAAGTCAAGTTGTGCCAGCTGTCATCACTGTGGCCATGAGTTACCAGAAGTCTCCTGTCTCTCTTCCCTCCCTCTCCTCCTCCACTCCTTTCTTCCTCCACTCAGAACTGGCCACACGCAGCCTGACCTCTCCTGCAACTCCCTCCATGTGCCAGTGAGCCTCACAATGGAAGCCAGGCAGAACCCAGTGGTGTGGGGCATGTTTCACAGCTGGCCACCCCCTGCAGCCCCCACTCCTCTGTGGAGCAGGGGCAAAGCTGCCTCCAGCTCCAAGCTGTGGCTTTGCAGGGCCGCGAGCCCAAAGGACTACATGTCCGCAAACGCGAGGAGGGCATGACACAAAACTAGCTATGGTCACTGGCTGTAAAAAAATATCCTCTTGAAACAACAGGCAAATATGAACTAATGGATGGGATTTATGTGTCATTAAGAAATGACTCAGTGCACGGCAAGATTTGAAAATATAAAGTGGAAAGTTTTGTTTTGTTTTGTTTTGTTTTAAGAGGCAAAAATCAAATTCCAGGCAGATTCAGCTCAGATTCTTCAAATGTCACCCATTAGTGCTTTCTCCATGTGGCTCGGATGTTATCTATGGACTTAGGTAAACAACCCATCAGAAACCTGGGTTAGGGGGCCACTGTGACTGGGGGTGGAGGGTGGAAGGGGCTCGGGAGCAGCTTCCAGGTCACATGCTTTCAGGGCACTGACCTGCCCACACCACAGGGTTCTCCTGTGGAGAGTGCCGGAGCTGTCCCGTAGCGGGCACAATTAGCTCTCAGCATGTCTGCACACTACAGTCACAGCCTGCCTTGTCTCTGGGTCAAAGAAAGCTGTTTTCTGTTTCACAGGGTCAGAACTGAAAAGGAAGTGCAGGAAGGAAGAGCCTGTGAAATAAGCTGTGTTCCCGGGACTCTTTGCAGGCAAATTTCCTCTTTCCCAGACCCTGTTTGCCACCCCACCGGCCCCTGCCCCCACCCCACATCTGCACAGAACTGGTTTATCTCCTGAAACCACTCTCTGCTATGTATACACTGGACACCCACTTGTTTCCTAATGGGCCATCCATTTATTTCCTAGGTTTAGAAGGGAACACAAAGCCAAGCACGTTCAAAAATAGAGAATAGAGTGGTTTCTTCATTCTGACAACCAATATTCATTGGCATCTACTCTGCACCAAGCACTCAACATAGACAAGGAGATGGAGCCACAAGAAGGGACTCGATTCAGTGGGGCTGGGGGATCCCTGGAGTCCCCCAAATCAGGGTAGCTTTAGGAAAGTTCAGTTTCAACTTGAAAACTGGGGAACCTGTACCAACCCTTGCAAAAGAGGGGCAAGTAGGGAAAGGACAAGGGCCCTGAGTGGCTTCTGTGCCCAGCAAGAGGAGGCAGCGTTCCTGGCCACCCAGAGAGCTCCGTGGTCTGCAGGGAAGGCTCTACTAGGCCTCTCTTTCTAAGCACATTGCCCATCCAAGTGCTCTGCGATGAATCGATCCACAGAGATGACTCACAGGCAGACAGCCAGCGTGGTCACCAAGCCCTGTCTGCATTCCCAATTTGCCTGCTCGGGGTTGTCGCCTTGCTAATGTTATTTACCAAGCCTGATGCCCCGAATGCCTGTCCCCGGACCCCTACGAGAGAGCCCTCCAACCACTGCCTCTGGACGCCCGTCACGCCTTGTCACGGCCTCCCTGAGTTCAACAGTTCTGAGCAGCCTATCTACAGACTTGCCTGCTCACTCTTTGGGCTGCAGGAGCCAGGAAGGTGGCTTAGCGTCCCCAGCCTCACCCTTTCAGAGCAGGTCCCAGAGGGAAATGACCCACGGCTACCTCCCTCCTGCCTCTCCTCGGCAGGAAGGGGGTGTCAACAGGGAGGGAGAGAAGGGGCGAGGGGCGAGGCTCGAAAAGGGGATGGGAATGTGGAGACCTAGGTCTGGCGCCCAGGGAAACCTCCCTCCTGCCATGCTCGGTGCCTACGGCTGACCATCTCTCAGCATCCAAACCCCTTCTCGCCCCGGGGGTCTTGAGGTGCCCGCGCTCCCGGGAGTCCAGGACCAGCAAAAGTGTTCCCGCGACGTGGAGGGTGGCCAAGGGCTTGGAAAGAGCCGCGGCCCGCTCCATCGGCGGAGCGAGAGCGCCCCCACCCTGCCTTGTGGCCAGAGGTGGAACAGCAGCGGGGCGAGCGGTCCTGAGCCCAATGCAGCCTGGCCAGAGGGCACCTCTCAGACCGAGCACCTCTCAGGCCTAGCCCAGGCGGCTGCCCTCCCGATCCCAGACTCCTCCTCACCGCTCCTCGATGGGCCTCCAAAACCTGGGTCCCAAGGGCTGTCTCCTCCCAGCACTGAAGGGACCAGCTATACCTTGGTGGGGCTGGGGCAGTTCTACCTCCCCAGAACTAGAGTGTTGCAGAGACTTTATTGGTGATACAGATAAGAAAACAGAGGTTGCAGATTCAAAGCAAGCCTTTGTTCGTGGAGAATGCCAAGAACATCTGATTATTACCATGTCACCACTGTCCGCATCCAACACTAGCCCTAAACTCTCTAACCACCCAGCTTGCA
This sequence comes from Capricornis sumatraensis, assembly GCF_032405125.1. Classification (NCBI taxonomy): domain Eukaryota; kingdom Metazoa; phylum Chordata; class Mammalia; order Artiodactyla; family Bovidae; genus Capricornis; species Capricornis sumatraensis. The sequence continues at coordinate 58,756,942 of NC_091092.1, read as the reverse complement.
CTCTTAGATCAACAGAGAGTCCGGCTAGACTGCAGATGCTCAGACCCTCAGGAGTACTACAGACCCCAGTAATACCCACTCCTCCAGCTGGCTTCAGATTCCATCTCTCCGGAAAGAAATTGGAAGGACTTGGATGTGGCACAAGTCCAGATAATGAAACTGAGTTGGCATTTAAATGACCTATAACAAATTGCCCAAATTTTATTTGCTTACTCAATTCAGTAGAAGAGAAAAAAGAAAACCCATCTAATTAAATACATTGATCTGTAGAAACTGGCAACTCTGAAAGTCTGCCTGGATGTTAGCCACTTGACAAATTTGAGTGATGCAAGGATATGAGTGGAAATAAGACAAACCCATTCTCCTCCCATCCCCAGAAGGGCTGCAGGGGGCCCTGAGAAATGCATTCCTTAAAATAAATTGAAAACAGCTCAAAACAGGAAGAAATTTGTCCGAGTTCAACCAGTGAGGCCAAGTTAATTCTAGGGTCTGTGGAGCCCAAGAGAGCATTCACTGGGTTCATGCACCACTCCAGCAACAGACTGCGACCCTTGCCTCGCTCTTCAGCATCCTTTCCCCGTTAGCACCTTGAACCTGGACCTGGAATGTCACCTCACTGGCCCAGACAGCTCCTCTGCATCCTTCAAGACCCTAGGCAAATTTAAGGTTCTCCAGGACAAATCTGTCCATGGAGGACAAAACAGCAACTTGCTCAGATCGCCTTAGAGCACTGTCCAGTTTGACTCACGTGCATACAACTAAGTGGAAGGTTCTGGAAAAGGACAGAGCCTCACCAAGCCAAGAAAGGATGATTTTATTGGAAATAAAGACAGCGTCTTCTTCCTCAACTTCCCTGCTGTGGTATACTCCAGGTTTCCAAAGGTAGATATTTCTGGGCCCCAGCACGTTCCTGGGCTCTCAGGGCAGGGCCACTATCAGGCCCTCCACAGGCACGGCCCTAGTTCCAACCAGAGAACTGAGCAAGTTTGGACTTATGCTTAGCAAACCTTTTAGCTAGAGATGCATTTTCATCACCCTCCTGATCAGGGCTAGCTGGTGTTAGGCCCTAAATCAGGATTGGCTTGTCTTTCTAGGGAGATGTCTGCCTCGAAGCAGACTAAGAAGCAAAATCATTTAGTCCTTGGCAGCTCTGTCCATGCCAGGGGGAGGTGACCTGCAATCGAACCCACAGCCAGTATGGCAAGCTATTGCTCACAGTGGGACCAGATGGCACCCATGCCTGCCTACGTGCACTCCCTGTTTAGCTGAGCGGATTTCAGGGTGGTAACAAGGGATACCAGTGTGGAGGTGACTGTGGCATCCGGGAGAAAGCTGGCAAAGTCCCAGACTCAAGTGGGGCTGGTGGAAGTGGGAGAAGTGCATGGATTCTGATTTTATTTTGAGAGTCAAGAGTGTTTCCAGGCTGATCGGATATGGTGGATGAAACAAAGAGGGGAGTTCAGGATGGCTCCAATGCTTAGGCTTGAGCAACTGAAACAGTGTACATGTCATGACTGATGTGGCGAGAGAAAGTTGGCTTGGAGAAAAGTAATTAAGAGGTGAGTTATGACCATCTTCATCTTGAAACAGCATCATCCATGTTTCACCTTCATGGGTCATTGGAATAGTTATTTATGTAATCCTTTAAATCAGTCTTAAATCAGCTCTCTTTTTTTAGGTCCATGCTAAGGAAAATTCTGAAAGAGATGGGAATACCAGACCACCTGACCTGCCTCTTGAGAAATCTATATGCAGGTCAGGAAGCAACAGTTAGAACTGAACATGGAACAACAGACTGATTCCAAATAGGACTGATTCCAAATAGGAAAAGGAGTACGTCAAGGCTGTATATTGTCACTCTGCTTATTTAACTTCTATGCAGAGTACATCATGAGAAATGCTGGGCTGGAAGAAGCACAAGCTGGAATCAAGATTGCCAGGAGAAATATCAATAACCTCAGATATGCAGATGACACCACCCTTATGGCAGAAAGTGAAGAGGAACTAGAAAGCCTCTTGATGAAAGTGAAAGAGGAGAGTGAAAAAGTTGGCTTAAAGCTCAACATTCAGAAAACGAAGATCATGGCATCTGGCCCCATCATTTCATGGCAGACAGATGGGGAAACAGTGGCAGACTTTATTTTGGGGGGCTCCAAAATCACTGCAGATGGTGACTGCAGCCATGAAATTAAAAGACGCTTACTCCTTGGAAGGAAAGTTATGACCAACCTAGATAGCATATTCAAAAGCAGAAACATTACTTTGTCAACAAAAGTCCATCTAGTCAAGGCTATGGTTTTCCCAGTAGTCATGTATGGATATGAGAGTTGGATTGTGAAGAAACCTGAGGGCCGAAGAATTGATGCTTTTGAGCTGTGGTGTTGGAGAAGACTCTTGAGAGTCCCTTGGACTGAAAGGGGGTTCAACCAGTCCATTCTAAAGGAGATCAGTCCTGGGTGTACTTTGGAAGGAATGATGCTAAAGCTGAAACTCCAGTACTTTGGCCACCTCATGTGAAGAGCTGACTCATTTGAAAAGACTCTGATGCTGGGAGGGATTGGGGGCAGGAAGAGAAGGGGACGACAGAGGATGAGATGGCTGGATGGCATCACTGACTCAATGGACATGAGTTTGAGTGAACTCCGGGAGTTGGTGATGGACAGGGAGGCCTTGTGTGATGCGATTCATGGGGTCGCAAAGAGTCGGGCACGACTGAGCGACTGAATTGAACTGAACTGAAGGAATAATATCTATAACAATGAGTGTTTTGTGGGTTAGTAGTATTTTTTCTGAATGCACATTAAAATAGTAACAACCAGGCCCCCTTGCAGTTCAACCCTGATATTTCTTCTATACCCAGCTTCTAGCCAGGTCTGGGCACCTGGCACACAGACTTGGACAGAACCATTGGCTTTGAAACCCAGGACCATCTGAGGGCATCTACAGGGATCACAGCAGGGCATTCAGGGAGACAGACCTGGTCTTACAGCTCAGAGAGGCTCCGTGAGGAGCCACCTAGCTACCTTCGCGGGCACCCCTCAGCCGTCTGCTTAGGGGTTCACTCAGGAGAGCCCACCACCCTTTCCTGAGGTCCATGCGCCCTCTGGTGGCCAGGTTCCTTGTCTCTGTGCACTGGGGGCTTCCTGGCTCATTGTTTCCAGAAGAGAGGAAACTTCTGCCTTGCCCACCACGCCCCCACACCTCCCCCCGCCCGGAGGGGGCAAGAGATCACACTAGCTTTAGGCTCCAGACTGAGGGACAGATAGAAAGTGCTGAGTCTGAGACTTGGGCTGGGCCAACGTGGGGGTGGCAGTCTGCAAGCCAGGCAGGAGCCACTGAGGGTCAGACTGAAAGGGGAGGGAAAGTGGTGGGCAGGAGAAAGGGCTTCTGTTTTCTGTAGAAGGTCATCAACGCAGAGAAAAACAAATTCATGACCATATACCAAGAGGGCAATTTACCTTCGTGGGTGTGTTCAGAGGAAAAGAAAAAACATTCCAATTTAAACATTTTTTAAGAGCAGGGAACTTCAGACTGTGCTGAATAAAAACGACACATAATGGAAAATGTACTTCAGTTCTTATATTACAGCCAGTTATGGGAGAGAAGCGGGGGTGGCGGCCAGAGACAAGCAGGAGCCAGTCACGTTGTTGCAGAGAGAGCAACTGAGGAGGGGGCTGGGCAGGCTGATGGAGAGCACAGAGAGGAACACTGTCTGCCTAAGGTCCACACCCAAGTGCTCACATGGGGCTTAACATAGGTGCCCACATACACACATTCACACGCTCACACGCCCCAAGCTGCACGGATATTCCCGCTGTTGCTCCTTCATCCTTTTCTCAATGAACAGTTGGTAAAGAATCCGCCTGCAATGCAGGAGACCTCGGTTCAATTCCTGGGTCAGGAAGATCCCCTGGAAAGGGGATAGGCTACCCACTCCAGTATTCTTGGGCTTCCCTGATGGCTCAGCTGGTAAAGAATCTGCCTGCAATGCGGGAGACCTGGGTTCGATCCCTGAGTGGGGAAGATCCCCTGGAGAAGGGAAAGGCTACCCACTCCAGTATTCTGGCCTGGAGAGTTTCATGGACTGTATAGTCCAGGGGGTTGCAAAGAGTCTGACACGACTGAGCCACTTTCACTTTAAACTGTGTTTAGATGAGAAGAGACCAATTGCCAAACAGTCACTGGCAGTCTGGGTGCAAGGGGGTCTCGCCTTGAAGGCTTTGAGTCTGTGAAGGCTCAGAGAAGGAGGAGCTGAGTCTTAGAAGAAAAGGCAGAAAAGACTGATCCAGGAAGAGGGAACAGCATGAGAAAAATCCTAGACACCTAAGAGAACATAGGCATTCAAGGCACCACACACACACACACACACAAATGGGTGATTAAACTTAAGGAGGTCTAGGGAAAGGGAAGTGGAGAAGCAAGTGAGAGCTGAGAGCCCTGAAGTCTGCATCTCAAACCAGTGAGCTCCCCCTGTGACCCAGATGTGTCACTTGCTGTTCCCGGGGGAAAACCAGATCCAAAATGCCATGTTCACCTGGTTGATGTGGACTGGAAATCAGGCACCCATTGGTGCTGGACTGAGGGTGAAATGCTGTAGACGTCTTGCAGAAACCAAGGCCATATTCTTCAGTGCAGTCATCCTCCTGCCTCTGGGCCCAGTGCCATCCTAGGGCTACAAAACTAATGTCTACTTCCAGTCTTAGCAGATTGTGGAAACTGATGGCCTTAGCACAGCCTTAGCCATGAGAGTCTGGGCAAGCATCTGGCTGGGTCTCCAGGGATTCCAACTCCTAGTGGCCTAGCCTCTCTGGAAGTGACGGGGAGAGCCTTTTCTTTCAGTCCTATACCCTAAGGGAGGGCATTCAGAGAACACTGGCCCATCACAAATGCTGCCACCCTGCCGCTGCCACTCAGTCACCAGGGCCTAGGCATGGAACATGGTCCAGATCTCTGCAAGTAAGTCTTCCCCTGATTACAATTTACCACTGTAAGCTACAGAAGAAGTCAAGAAATTACATTAAATTTTAAAAGAAGTCTCCCTAAAAGAATTAATTCCAATAAAAATAAATGGTGACACCAAAATTCAGGCAACAAAAGAAAAAATAAACTGGACTACATCAAAACTAGAATTTTCTGTGCATCAGAGGGCATGATCAACAGAGTGAAAAGACAACCCATGGAATGGAGGAAATTTGCAAATAATATAACTGGTTTGGGTTAATTGCCACAATATATAAAGAACTGCTACAACTCAACAACAACAAAAGAAATAATCCAATCAAAAATTGAGCAAAGAACTAAATTGACATTTCTCTACAAAAGAAAATGGTCCAGTCAGCTGCATACAAAGAGATGCTCAATGTCAATAATTACATCAGGGAAGTGAATCTCAAAACTACAAAGAGATACCAACTCACACTTATTAAGATGGCTACTGTGAAAGACAAAAAAAAAAGCAGAAAGCAACAAGTGCTAGTGAGGATGTGGACCCTTGTACACTGTTAGTGGGAATGTAAAATGGTGTAGTCATTGTGGAAAACAGTATGGCGTTTCATACTGTTCAAAATTAAACATTGAATTGCTCCATGATGCAGCAATTCTACTTCTAGGTATACACTCCAAAAAGTGACAGCAGGAACTGGAACAGACAATTGTAGGCTCATATGCATAGTAGCATTATCCATAGTAACCAAACGATGAAAACAATGCAAGTATTCATTGATGGATATGTAGATAAGTAAAATGCAGTCTATCCATACAATGGAATGTTATTCAGCCTTAAAAAAGGAAGAAAATTCTGACAGCTTTTACAACATGATGAACTTTGAGAATATTATGCTAAGTGAGATAAGTCAGTCACAAAAGGACCTACATTATATGATTCCATTATGTGACGTATCCAGAGCAGTCAAATTCTTAGAGAGGAAAGGCAGAATGGTGATTGCTAGAGCTGGAGGGAGGGAGAATTGAGGAAAGACTGCTTACTGGAGGCTGAGTTTCAGTTTCACAGCGTGAACTGAGTTCTGGAGATTGGTTGCACAGCAACGTAAATATACTTAACAGTACCAAATTGTACACTTTAAAAACAAAGATAAATGTTAAAATTACGGAAAAATTGTGTGTGTGCTGAACCACTATTAATAGAGAGATAGAGAGAGATAACTGATATGCACAGAGACACCCGAGTCTGCAGCTAGATCTCCCTGTACACTAGTTAGCAATGTTCTTCAGGCCCCGGATCACCTGGTGGTACCCACTCAAGTATCTACACCTTCAGGAGAGCCTTCCCAAATCCCCAGATGTAGCCTGCATGACTGTAAAGACATGGTTGCTGGCAAATGCAAGCATAGGAGTTTGGATGTGCTCGCTTATCACCCCAGTGACTAAACTTCTCCAAACACCTCCTTTGTGCCAGGCATGTCTCCAAGGCTGCCAGCAGAGCAGTGAGAGAGGTTGTCTCGGCCCTGCCCACAGAAAGCCCACAGTGGAAACCAGATGCATCAAAACAGATCCCACCGTGTGATAAAGAGCCAGGACTGAGACTCACGAGCAGCCTAGAGCAGCCTAGAGCCTAGACTCAAGATTGCCTAGTATGGAAGCTGATTCAGACAAGGGAACCTTCTCCCAAAATGTGGTACCTGAGCTGAGTACAGAAGGACCAGTAGGGCTTAAAGTGAAAGTGAAAGTGGCTCAGTCATGTCCGACTCTTTGCGATCCCATGGACTATACTGGAGTGGATAGCCTTTCCCTTCTCCAGGGGATCTTCCCAACCTAGGGGTTGAACCCAAGTCTCCCTCATTGCAGGCAGGTCCTTTTACCAGCTGAGCCACAAGGGAAGCCCAAGAATACTGGAGTGGGTATCCTAGCCCTTCTCCAGGGGGTCTTCCTGACCCAGGAATCAAACCAGGGGCTCCTGAACTGCACGCAGATTCTTTACCAACTGAGCTATGAGGGAAGCCCTAGTAGGGCTTAGACAGGCAGCAAAAAACAGCACAGGGGATTCCAGGCAGAGTCTTGGGTAAGGGAAGAGAGAAATAAGGGGAAAAGAGATGGGTTGGGAGGGAGGAAGGGAGAGAATCTTAATAGCAGAGTGGAGCAAAGAGTTCAGAGGAATTTATTAACTTGTAAGTGTCTCTACTGCAGATGTTAACTTGAAGAGTCATCCACCCACCATCAGCCTCAGAGCCTCCTGAGAAATGCTCTGCATAGAGGGGTGATGGCCAGACTCCTGCCCACTGCCTTCTCCAGGTGCATTGCCTGCTGGCCACCTGCTAGTTCCTCACTCCATGCCCTGGGGTGGATTGGAGACCAGGAGCATCCTCCTCCCCCTGGTCCAGAGAAGACCACAGGGTTCCCACTCTGGGTTGGCAGACAGAGGAATCAGCAGAGCAGGACTTGGAGTGAGCATCTCCTCCCTTCCCCCCTCCACACCTTTTGCCTGCCTTGGAAAAAGGACACTGGGACCAGTGCTAGGTGTCTGCAGCCAGTGTTCTAACTACGTACTGCTGCAGGGAAATGGACATATTCAGAACACAGAAAAGAACCAAGTGGGAGGTAACCAGATGCAAAAGAGCCTGGAGAGCTGCTCCTTTTCTCTTTCTTCCTCAAACTTAGACAGGCTGAAGCTTCTGGAAGCCAAGCTAAGCACAGTCTGTGACCTGCACAAGATTAGCTGTTAGTCGGACTTGGAGGAGGGCTTCTGGATGATCGAGCCCTAAACCTTCCAGCAGAGAAGCTTCTGGGAGAATTCAAGGGGATGTGGTAATGCATATATATGTGGGGACCTACACAGCTCTTCAGCCCTGGGGTCAAGGCCAAGGCTGGAAGGGCAATTGGGCTAAGCCATTATGGCTTCTCAGCAGGTGGCTCCGGGCTGTTCAGCCCATCTGACAGGTAGTCATCCTCATTATTCTGCTTCATCTTGATTTCCAAAACTGTGATGCGCTGCTTGAGCTTCTGCTGGGCTCCCGTGTACTCGGCCAGCAGGCGGGCAAAACGAGTGTACAAGGTGTCCATGTTGGTCTCCAGCTGTTCTAGCTTTTCCTGCACATCTACTTCCATGCTGGCTGCCACCTCATTCTCATCCAACAAGCCCTCCTTCATCAGAATCTCCCGGCCTCTCTCCTCCAAGACCCTCTTGGCATCAGGGTACTCAGTCACAGCTTCCATAAGATCATCCTTGGACAAGCAGAACAGATCAGAGTAGCCAAGACTGCGGATGTTGGCTGTGCGCCGATTGCCCATTTTGCTGCCCTTAATATTAAGGATACTGATCTCTCCAAAGCAACTCCCAGCCGAGAGCAGGGCATACTGAGTGACACCGTCATCAGCCACCACTGCCAATTTTCCCTCCTTGATTATGTACATCTCTTTCCCAATATCCCCCTTGCGGCAAATGTAGTCCCCAGGGCTGAAGACCTGAGGCTGGAGCTTTAATACCAGTTCCACCAACAGGCCAGCCTCACAGTCCTGAAAGATGCGCACTTTCTTGAGTGTGGACAGGTGGACGTTGATGGCTATCTCAGCCCTAAGCTTGGCTGGCAGGTTTTTGAGGACTTCCCGCTCATCCACACTCTTCTTATTGGTCCACAAGTAGTCAAACCATCTAATGACCTTGGCTTCCATCTCCTTGCTGACCTTTCGGAACTGCATATAATGTTTGACGGCATCAATCTTGGCCTGGAACTCAGCCCGGGTGGCATTCATGTTGGAGATCATGGAGCCCACATTTCCCACAATGGTGGCAAAGATGAGGACACCAATCAGGAAGTCAAAGATGACAAACAGGTACTCCTCATCCTTTACAGGGGGCGGTGTCTCCCCAATGGTGGTGAGGGTCAGTGTAGACCAGTAAAGGCAATAGATGTACTCCCTAGACAGGTAGCCATACTCAGGGTCAGTGATGTTGGGGTAAACCCAGGTGTCTACCCCAAAGCCGATGGACTTGGAGATGGCATAGTAGATGCAGGCATTCCAGTGGATGATGACCAAGATGTAGAGGATCAGGTTGCTGATTCGGAAGATGTTGGGGTAGCTAGTGCGTGTCTCAGTGCGGTCAAAGAACTCAAACATGCGGGCAAAGTGTAGCAGGCGGTTGAAGCGCACCTCAGGGTTGTGGATCCCCACAGCAAAATAGATCAGGTCTGTAGGGATGATGGAGGCCACATCCAGCTTGAACTGCATGGTGTGGATGTAGTTGTCCCGCAACTTCTTGGTATCTTTCACCAGTAGCCCCTGCTCCAAGAAACCTAGTGGAGACACAAGCCAATGTATATCACCTCTGACTTCATACCTGTCCCTCCTAATAGACTAATGCTCAGGAAGGAGCATATGATTACTGAACCCTCCTTCCCAAAAAGGGTATATAGGAGGCTCACACAGTATAGCTGGCCATAAGTATCCTAAGAAATCACCCTCAGATCCCAAACTCACTGAGCATGTAGGCAAGTTGAGATTCAAAGAGGGAAAGGCATCAGCCTGTGTCCCAGCCAGATAGTTGAGGCTAACACCATGCCAAGGGGATTTCCTGAGAATTTGGATTCAAGCCTTTGGACTCAGGGGTCATGCTCCTGCCTGTGCATCCCAGTTATCACTTACCTGTGCGCAGTCGGATGAAGAGGTCTGCGATGTAGACCACATCTGAGACGTAATCCAGCACAAGCCACACTATGTAGTAACCTTTCTGCAGGTCACTGAAGCAGGCTCTGCAGGAAGACAGTGCTGGGCTTCACCCTCAAAGCCATCCAATGACTCCTGAAGTCCCCAAACTGATTGGCCACAAGCAGAGCTTGGGAAGGCCACCAGGGGCACTGATGAGTCACAGTCAGTCTGCTGCCCAGAAGACACGGATTCACAAGTAACTCCTACTCCAACCCTTATTATACATAGACTTTGCTCCTGAACATTACTTGTCTGTCTGACCCACTGGACTGTGAGCTCCACGGAGACAGAGACCACCTCTTAGTATTACAACATACCTGGTGCCCCATGTGCTAGCCCAGACCACATCCTAGCCCAGGATTCAAGTATTCAACAGAAGTGAGTTGAATGAAAAATGAGTCATTGGAAGAATGCCCACAATACACAGCTGACTAGCCTCCATGTTTGGCTCTTCAACACACACCTACTGAGAACCCAACATGGAGCACTGGCCAACCCACCCAAGAGAGAATGGTAGCTGGGCTTAGACTCAAGGCAGTGGGAATGAAGAGAGGTTGGAGATTGCAGGAGAGTGTTAGGAGGAATTGAATCTTGCTGCCTGGGTGGGTAGGGGCCACGGGAGAGGGCAAAGGAAGGGATAGAACCCAGGATGACTCAGTGAGTGTACAAGTCAAAAATAGGAGCAATTTACTCTGACTACTTGGTTACACTTCGAATGAAACCCAGCCCCCTCCTTGGCGCACAAAGCCTGCAGCGCCAGCCTGCACCTGCCTCTCCAACACTTTACCTGCAGTCCTCCAGACCCTCTCTCATCACCCAGGTCTTAGCTAAGGCACCACCTCCTTGGAGAGGTTCACCCTGACTGCCTTTTCTCTAGTATCAGTAGCTCCCAGCCTCCAGTCCCTGAAGTTGGCTTGAGCACTGGTGTATTCAGGTTCACTGTCAGTGTTCCCATAAGCCTGAGAGCTCCAGGAGTTCAGAGACCATGTGTGCCTTGTTCACACATGGTCCCTAACCCTGAGCACTGAGCCTGGCATCCATTAGGTGCTCAGTTAAACCTCTGGTGAATGAATGACTGAGGTAGCATGGGCTCTGTGTCCACAGCTGGACCAGGTTGCTTGGGCCACCCCCTCCCGGACCACTTTCTGCTCACCTGGCCACCAATAGGCACCAGTTGTAGAGGACGGGCAAGGCAATGAGAAAAAGCCAGCGGTAGTACCAGTCCCCGGCTGGGTCCAAGACAAAGAGTTCAAACTTCTTCCTGAGGAGACACACAGAGACCAGGCTTGGGAACCAGCTCCCTGATGTGGCAGCACCGTGGTTCCCAGAGGCCAGAGGACCCTGAAAATGCAGTGCCTTGCAGGATGCCCAGGGTGATGCATGGGTTTTCTTAGGGCCTCATCTATGAGAAAGCCACCGCCTGGCACTGGGCATCTAACTAGAGCTTGGTGGGTAAGAAACAGCCTTCTTCTGATTTTGACCCTACGTGGGCCCATTGACTCTTGTGCTCTCTGGAGGCCTCTTGCCAAGAGGGTGCGTGAGGGAGAGTGCTGTCACTGAGGCAGGCCTCAGGCCCCAGGGAGGGACTTACACAGCATGGTGATGAGGGCTCAGGGCAGGTCCCCGCATCCCTCCTGGGAAGAGAGAGGGCCTCAAAGTGAATGTGCTTCCTGCCCGTCCCCGCTGTTTGGTCTGGCCTCCAGCTCCCGAATGACTTTTCCAGATGCCGGGTCCTGCCTTGGCGGGAGCGCTTTTCCTCTACTGGTCAGAGGTAGGGAATGTCGGCCTGGCCAGACATCCCCCATCGCCTACTCCTTCCTCAAAGAAGAGGCCCTCCAGACCTGCCTTCTCTGGCCTCCCCACTCCCTCTGTCTTGCTCACTTGTTTCGGGGCCTCCTCCCTCCACCACCAGCCAGGCAGCCTCCAGCATGGCCTCTTCACACCCCAACTGTGCACTCACATGGGCGCTGGGGTTGACATGGGCTCCACAGCACTCTCTAGTTGCACCCTCCTCTGCACCCTTGGCTGAGTCCTCTTCCCACCCACATCCACGTGCCCTTGCCCCTTGCTTCCTGAGCAGCAGGAGAAGCTCTGTGAATCAGTGGCGATGGTGAGAGGAGCCAGCAGGGGATCCCGTGGCCAGTGAGTCACTGGCCATTAGAAAGACTCTGGGCACAGACCAAAGAACATTTTAGTTGAAAGCACAGCAGGCCTCCCTGGCTGCGGTCTGAGGAACCCCACCAAACCCTCCCAACACATGCTTGGGGCCCTTCCCATCCCTCAGGCTGGACTGCTATACTTAGTGCCCTTTCCCTCGCCGTCCTTGTCGCCTTTGCTGTCCCCTTGCTGTGTTATCACGGTGTGGAGCTCAGGCCCCCGGAAACGCTCAAGGAATGAGTCAGGTCTAGGCTCCTCCTCACGGAAGTTCCTGTTAGCCCACTCTCTGAGGACCCCCACCAGGCGTGCAATCCTAGAGCAGAGAGAGAGAGCGTGAGGCATAAGAGGCCTGTGCTTTGGAGAGAGGACCCACGCCCAGGACAGGGGATGGGGCTTGGGCATGACTCAGCCCAGCAGCCTGAAGAGGCTACTCTGGGAAGACTTCCTGTAGGAGGTGTCATTTCTGTCGATTCTGAAGAACAAACACGGGGTCTCTGGGGTAAAATGGAGATGGCGCTGAGGGAGGACAAGTCAGGAGAAAGATTGCTTCAGGCTTTCTGATTTCTGCATGGAGACTACAACTCTTGGCTGGAGACCTCAGAGCCCTCCACCTGAGCCCCTCTGCTGGGAAGACAGTCTCTTCCTGACACTGCCACAGACAAGTCTGAAGAGAAACCTCCACCAGCCCCTCCAAACTTGCTGACAGGAGCTTTCTCTAGAGAGAAAAATTGAGCTAGGGCAGGGCTGACAGGGCTTCCTAGAGCTCTTGTTAGAAAGGCCCCTGGGACCAAGAGGACCACATGATCTGACAGGCCCCACGGGAGGGAGGGGATAGTAGCAGGGCAGTGGTGAGACTCACCTGCGGAAGCCACCCCTCCTCTGCTGGGGGGCATCCATCTCTGCCAGTCGCTGTAGCTCTGAGGAGGTGTCATCATCGGCCGCAGACTGTGGCCTACAGAGGAAGGAGCAGTATTGACTGAAGGCTTTTTTTGTTTGTTTGTTTCTGTGCATGCTTCATATCCGATTAGCCCTCCCCCTTCCTAGGAGAAAACCTAGAAATCCCATGGTCCTTTTAGAGGCTGCACTTGAGCCAAGGATTGTTTACTCTGTGACAATGAGGCAGAGCTGGGAGGAAGTAGCAGGCTCAAGGCCATCTCTGAAATGGTCCAGCCTCAACAGACTCACCGGCTGCTGGCCCTGTGGTCATCTTTGCCATTGGCCTTGATGGCAGGAGGGGCATGGTGGTTGTGGTTATTGGCTGGGGAGCTCTTCACGCCATTGGCTTTTTCTGTCATCCTCCATGTACAACCAGGACCCTCACCTGCCAGGGAGAAGCCAAAAGAAAGTTCACAGAAGACCCCAGTACCCACATAAGAAGCTCAGGTGAGCACTGAGAACAGCACCAGGGCCCAGCTGGCAAACCCCAGCTCCCTGCAGTACTGCTATGGTGGTACAGGGCAAGATGCTGGTGCTCTCCCCACCCTGACAGGTTATTTAAAAGGCAAACTGTGCGAAACTTCAGGGTGTGTTTCTTTTTCTTTTACCAGAATGAATTCTCTGACACGTGAACTAACCAAGCTAAAACAAAACAAGAAAAAACCTATTTTAGCCATCTTCCAGCGACCCTGTTTGCAGCTATCTGGCAGAGACTGAAGCCACTGAGCACCGCCAAACTAGTCACTGCCCCCGAATTCCTGCCCCATGAGAGGAGATGTACCTCTTTGGCCCAAAGAAGCTGTCACCTGCCTGCTCAGCTGTCTGGTTGTCCGCAGGTGAGACTCCTGCCTCCCATTGACTTCTGCACCAGGGACGTGGACTCTGGGGGTCCTTCCTTTAAGCCTCAGTCACATTCTTTCAAGCACCCTGAAGCTGAGGAACAAACAGTGAGTGGGACTGAGGGTGAGACGAGAGAAAGGAGAGCACCCACGGGCTCTATAAGAAGTGGTACAAGTGAATACTTTCTCCTTTGGGCTATGGGGAGCTTTGCAAGGGCTAAGCAGGAGGATGACAAGGACAGTGTTATATTAGAGAAAGAGCCTTCTGACTGCTAAGTGGAGGCTGGCCTGGAGGGAGCAGAGAGGTGGAGAGATGCGCAGTGGAGAAGTCTGGAGAAGACAGTAGAGATGAAGCCCGAGAGAAGGAAGAAGCCACTGGGGGTGGAGACTGAGGGAGAACAAGTGGGCGAGGTCACACAGGAAGATCTCTGGAGAACCCCAACATTTAAGAATTGAAAAGAGGAGGAGAGAGCCACAAAACAGACCAAGAAGGAGCATCCTGAAAAGGAAAAGTCCGGAAGAGAGACCTGGTGTTCCAAATGTGTCTTGCACAGGGTCAGGGAGGGTGCGACAGCCCTTCCCCACTGAGGCTGCCCTGCCAGATTTGCTTAGAAAGGATAAGCATACCCCTCAGATGACCAGTGGCCCCAACTGCTGGAGCTTCTACTGGAGCCCAGCCTTCTCCAGCTTCGGAAGCGGTCCCCATGGTGACAGCAGGCACGTCAAGCTCTGTGGTGAGTGGTAATAACAAGCAGCTTCAGAGCCTCTCACCCGCTGCTCCCTGTGGGAATGCATCACCGGGATGCTAATAAGGGCACCTGAGGGACAGGAACTGGCATCCCTGTGTCCTCACTTGGACCCGAGAGGTGGCCAACCATGGTGACAGAAAGTTCCAAGCAATGCAAACAAAGCTGGGGCCACCTGCGCTAAGCAGGCTTTCAGGGCTGGCCTCCCGGAAGCCTGAAGCTGAAGTGGGGCTGGAACATTGGCTCATGAGTGGTACTCAGTAGAGACCTGTTCAGTGGCTGAATGACTGGGGTGGAGCAGTGGAAGTAATGGTCCTGTCCATGGCAGGGGTGTAGAGGACACTGTTGTGGGAGGCGGGACCCAGAGTACAGAGTGAGCTCTGCTTATAGGAAGAAGGCAGAGGAGGCCAAGGCCAGCCCAGGGAGACTGCAAACTCCAGGCCGAGGACTCAGGATAGCTTCTTGCTGATAGAGAGCCAGCATTGGCCCTGTTTGCCAGCACTCGGACCCCTCTCATCCCTCCTGGTCATCTGGGATAGCAGTGGCCCTGAGCCCACAAGGGGGGCAGCCCTGGGGGCACATGACAAGTCATATGCCCTCTCTGAGTTTCTGGCACCAAGACAGATTCCTCTCCCATGATCCCTGCTTCTTCTCTGCCAGAAACAAGCTCTTTCCTCCGTCTGGCTGCCACCCACACTGCCCTTCAGGAGAACTGCCCCTTGGGCTGCTCATGGTGGGCACCTGGGCGGTCAGCTATCCACAGCCCACAGGTAGTTAGGCCAGTGCTTCTGGTCTACATGCTCTCTCCAGAAAGTTCATCCAGTCCCAGGCTTCAGTTACCATCACGTCCCCAGCCAGGCATCTCTTCCAAGGTACCCACCCATCTCTCCAGTCTCTGTCAGGCATCTTCTTTTTTGAGGTGCCTCAAACTCAACCTAGCTAAAACTCAGCTTGACACCTTCACCTACAAAGTGGCTTCCCCTCTAATTTCCCCACCTCAGAACATGGCCTACCCTCTACCCAGTCACCCAAGCCAGAAACCTTCAGTCACCACCTCCAAGCAGTTTCCTTCTCAGTTTATTATCCCCTCTACAAAGTGTCAAAAAATCTTTCCATTCACTGTCCTCTGTCCCCAAGGCCCTGGCCTAGTCTCAGCCTTTCCAGTCACCCTCCAAGCCTGAAGCGAGTGTCTGACCAGCCCCATGCTCAGTGGGGCCTGGACTGGAGGGAAGATGTGGACACCATCAGGGTTGCTGGCAGTTCAAGCTCTCAGAGGGGAGGAGCACTCTTGTAGCATAAGAGCAGAGGAGGCTGAGGGGAGAGTTCTGAGGAGATTATGGAGGCCAGGCCCCAGGAGAGGGAGTCTCAGGAAGGGAGGAGCCTGAGATGAGAGCTGGAGCGGCCCTGTGTCGAATGCTAGGGGCCTCACTGGCTACCTCGTCAAAAGCAAAGAGGGCATGTTTGCAAGGTTTCTGATTGAATGATAGGAGGTGAGGAACAATAGATGGGGAATGTAGCTAACTCTTTCTAGAAGCTTGAGGGAGAGAGAGTGGGAACTGGGAGATGTAAATTTGTAAACTTTTTGTGTTGGTATTATTTTTACCATTGTACAGAAAGGACGTAAGGAAGCAAATTAAAAGGTTTGAGAAGGGATTCGATAGACAGTGAAAATATCTGTGCTCCTAACCCCAGTTGGCGCTACTGCTGGTAAAGAACCTGCCTGCCAGTGCTGGAGATGAAGAGAGAAGGGTTCAGTCCCTGGGTCAGGAAGATCCCCTGGAGGAGGACATGGCAATCCACTCAGTATTCTTGCCTGGAGAATCCCATGAGCAGAGGAGCCTAGAGGGCTACAGTCCATGGGGTCGCAAAGAGTCAGACATGACTGAGTGACTTAGCACACACATAACCACAGTTAGGGCTGGAGCTCATGACAGATGAGGATGTGAGAGGTGACTTATGAAGAACATGGAGCAGAGGGGCTGGATGAACAGGCCAGAAAGGGGAGGAGGTGATAAGCAAACATGTTAGATGCAGCTAGGGAAGAGTGAGAGACAGGTGAAGAGGCTCACTCATGCCAACCCCCAGCATTTTCAGCGAAACAGGAAGGGTTTCATTTTCAGAGGCATCAGGCAACAGTAGATGCACTGGGGAAACCAAGCAAGTGTCCACGCAGGGCTAAGCTGCATGAGGAAGACAGCAAATATAGTTGGCAAAGACAAGAGATGGACAGTGAACATAGATAGGAGGGAGGCCTTCAAACCAAGAATGTGTGTGTGCATGTTAAGTCACTCAGTCGTGTCCGAGTCTTTGAGACCCTGTGGACTGTAGCCCACCAGGCTCCTCTGTCCGTGGGATTCTCCAGGCAAGGATACTGGAATGGGTTGCCATTTCCTTCTCTGGGGGATCTTTCCAGCCCGGGGATCAAACCCATGTCTCTTTATGTCTCCTGCAGGTTCTTTACCACTAGCGCCACCTGGGAAGCCCCAAACCAAGAGTAAGACACCCTATTTCCACAAAAAACCCAACATCAATTGTGGTGCACTTCTGGGCCTCTTTTCTCCTCGTCCACAAGTTGAACATCCAGCCCAAGACTTTTACAGAAACACCAGCCTGGTCCCAAGAGTCTCTCGGACCCTGGCTGAAAGCATTGTGAGGCTGAATCCTTCTGAGATGTTAAGACCAGGAACAGAAGAAACAAGTTAGAAATATAGCCAAGGCTAGAAGCCAGAGCTACTACTTTCCAGTCTGTGGCTCATTCAAGTCTCACTGCTGCCCAGTGCCCTTTTATTTATTCATTCATTCCATGCATATGGCCAAGACACCTGCTGTGCACCAGGCCTCCAAGGGCCTGGGGTGAGAAAGATGAGTCTGCAGAGTCTCTGACCTCAGTATTTCTCCCAGAATAAAAGGGAAAGCCATGAACACACTTCATCCTCAGAGTCAGTTCTCTGTCCACATCTGTGTTTCTCAGCAGCATTCAGTACAGTTTAGACACTCTCTCCTTGAAATAACGGGTTCCATGCTCCTGATTCTCCTCCTGCCTCACCTGCCACTTCTTCTTAGTGCCCTCTGATGAAGCCTCCTCCTCTTTCTTAGTTCTAAACTTTGGAGTGTCCTGAACTCAGTGTTTGAGTAGATGTCTTATATTTTCTTTCTTCATCATTTCTTCATCTAGTCTTCTGGCTTTAAACACGTCTGTATACTGATGACTTGCAAATTTCAACACCTAACCAGCCTCTCTCCTGGACTCCAGTTTATCTCCCTGACATTACCACGTGAATAGACATCACAGGCTGAATATGTCCAAAACTGAATAGTTGATCTTTCCCCTCAAAACCTTATCCTCCAGTACGCATCTGCATCTCAATAAAGGTGATGCAGTTCTCCCAAGTCAAAAACTGACAAGAATCTACTGTATAGCACAGGGAACTCTACTCAATACTCTTACATCCTATATGAGAAAAGAATCTGAAAAAGAATGAATATATGTTATATGTATAACTGGTATTGCTGTATACCTGAAACTAGCACAACATTGTAAATCAACTATGTTCCAATAAATGTTTTAAAATGCCTTGAAGTCATCCTTCACTCCTTCCTTTCTTTCATACCTTCTGCTGCTGTTGCTGCTAAGTTACTTCAGTCATGTCTGACTCTTTGTGACCCTGTGGACTATAGCCCGCCAGGCTCCTCTGCCCATGGGATTTCCCAGGGAACAATACTGGAGTGGGTTGCCACGCCCTCTTCCAGGAAATCTTCCAGACCCAGGGACTGAACTGGCATCTCCTGCATTGGCAGACGGGTTCTTTACATTAGCACCACCTGGGAAGCCCCTTCATACCCTCACACCTATGTGATTCACCTGGTCATATGCAATTCACGTTGTCTCTACCTTCCAAACATACCCTATATCCGACCACTTCTCACTGTCTCCACCATTAACATTTAAGTCCAAGCTACCATCTTTTCTCAGTGCCTGGTACATGGTAGGTGTTCAATGAATATTTGCACTTTCCCGGTACATTACTCTCTCTCTACTTCTACTACTCAGATTAGAACTCTGCTATATCAATTTGTTGATTTTAAAGGAGTACATGACAGTTCTGCTTCTGAAGAAGATGGAGTAACAGGGGTCAGATATGCCCTCCAGAATGAAATTCATAATGTGTTGCAACCACTTAAAGTTTACCAGGTATACAAATGATTTCTCCAAAATAAAGATGAAACTACCAACCAAAATAAACCCAGAACTGACACAAATACAAAATTACTAGACAGGGGTATTAGAACAGTTAATATAACTGTATTCCATATGTTCAAAAAGTTACATAAGGGTATAGAATATATGAAAAGACCCAAATCAAACTTCTAAATATGAAAACTATAAACTATGAGATAAAAAACATACTAGATGAGATCAACAAGAGATCAGCTATTTCACAAGAAGATATCAGTGAACATGCAGACAACACAATAAAACTATTCAAAGGGAAGCACAGAGGGGGAAAAAAAAGAATCAGAAAAAGAAAGAGCGAAGCATCAGCAAATTGTGGGAAAATTTCAAGTGGCTTTAATAGAGGTGTACTTGAAGTTCCCAAAGGAGGGAGAGGTAGGAAGTGTATTTAAAGATGTAATGGTCAAAATTTTTCCAAATCTGATTTTTTTTAAAAAAACTACAAATCCACAGACATAAGAAGCTCAATGATAACCAAGAGAAAAAAGCATGAAGAAAGCTACACCAAGGCACACTGTAATCAAATTGCCCAAATCCACTGATAATGGGGAAACCTGAAAAGCAGCCAGGGAAGTAAAACACATTATTCACAGTCACAAAAGTACGGATGGCATCCACTGCCCAGTACTAAAGACAAGGGTAACAGCAGATTCTCTTTGAAGAGCTTCAGGCTTTCCTTCCAACTCCCAGTTGGACATTAGTCTCTGGCCGCCTTTGGACAAGGACAGCTTCAGTCAGTTCAGTTCAGTTCAGTTCAGTCACTCAGTCATGTCCGACTCTTTGCAACCCCGTGAATCGCAGCACGCCAGGCCTCCCTGTCCATCACCAACCCCTGGAGTTCACTCAAACTCATGTCCATCCAGTTGGTGATGACATCCAGCCATCTCATCCTCTGTCGTCCCCTTCTCCTCCTGCCCCCAATACCTCCCAGCATCAGACTCTTTTCCAATGAGTCAACTCTTCGCATGAGGTGGCCAAAGTACTGGAGTTTCAGCTTTAGCATCATTCCTTCACCCAAGGCTGATCTCCTTTAGAATGGACTGGCTGGATCTCCTTGCAGTCCAAGGGACTCTCAAGAGTCTTTCTCCAACATCACCGTTCAAAAGCATCAATTCTTCGGGTTTAGCTTTCTTCAGAATCTAACTCTCACATCCATACATGACCACTGGAAAAATCATAGCCTTGACTAGATGGACCTTTGTTGGCAAAGTAATGTCTCTGCTTTTCAATGTGCTCTCTAGGTTGGTCATAACTTTTCTTCCAAGGAGTAAGTTTCTTTTAATTTCATGGCTGCAGTCACCATCTGCAATGATTTTGGGGACCAAAAAATAAAGTCTGACACTGTTTCCACTGTTTCCCCATCTATTTCCCATGAAGTGATGGGACCAGATGCCATGATCTTCGTTTTCTGAATGTTGAGCTTTAAGCCAACTTTTTCACTCTCCTCTTTCACTTTCATCAAGAGGCTTTCTAGTTCCTCTTCACTTTCTGCCATAAGGGTGGTGTCATCTGCATATCTGAGGTTATTGGTATTTCTTCCAGCAACCTTGATTCCAGCTTGTGCTTCTTCCAGCCCAGCGTTTCTCATGATGTACTCTGCATGTAAGTTAAATAAGCAGGGTGACAATATACAGCCTTGACATACTCCTTTTCCTATTTGGAATCAGTCTATTGTTCCATGTCCAGTTCTAACTGTTGTTTCCTGACCTGCATACAGGTTTCTCAATAGGCAGGTCAGATGGTCTGGTATTCCCATCTCTTGAAGAATAAGGACAGCTTATTTTGTCCCAAATCACACTCAGTGCATCACCACTGTTGGCCTTTAAATATTTGTGACTGACTGAGACTTCAAGCCTTCAGCTTCTGGCCTTCAGTGCAGCTTGGCACTCAAATTTCTCCCCTAAGAATATGTCCTTGCTCATTCTCCCCATGCACCACTTCGCCAAGTTCTCAAAGTCCTGGGATGAAGCCCGAGTCCAGACTATGCCACCCCTCTTGCCAGGACCCACTGGAGAGGTACAAGCAGTGCCTGAGGACAGGCATCAGTGTCTGCTCGTGATGCTCTGCATCCCTACTCAGCACTGGGGCTGGCTCCTGGGAAACACTCCATACATAATGGTGGAGGGAAGAAAGGAAGGCAGGCAGGGAGGTGGGGAGGGAGACATACAGGCTAAATCTTGGTACAGTTCTGAGGAATCTTAGAAAACAGAGCTCAGAAGAGGGAACTAACTGTTGGTGAGTGACACTGGTTTCAGTGGGTCTTCCCAAAGGGCTGACAAAACCCTCCAGGTGACCAGGTTTCTCAGCTTCTTTTATAATTCAGGCCATTCTGGCCTCAGATTCAAGATAATACCAGCCAAAATATTTCCACTGTGACTGAGAAGGGAACTCTTCCATGACAAACAGCCCAGAGAAGCAGATGCTAAGTCCCAGCCAGAAACTAGTGCCCCAGATAGTCAATTCTAGCCAATGCAGTAGAAAAAGTCCTGAACAGCAGGCAGAGAACAGTGCCAAGGGGAGGGTCATGTGCATCACGGGTGGCTGGGAGGTGGGCAGGCAAGCAGACATTGACAAGGAGAAACAAGAGGAAGCTAGAAGAGGGGTGGGGTGTAGGGAGCAACTTCTTGTTCAGGAAGTAGCTACCATGGGCTACTAGCACTTGATCTAAGTTGACTTCTTTAATTCTCACAGCAATCTGGCAAAGCTAATGTTATTACTATCCCCATTTTACAGATTCACACCTAAGTAGCATGGCTCAAAAAGCACACTTAACCACAGGGCCAGCCTGGAAGGGACTTGGGCTTTAGTACTAGGAGGAGACTTGTCCAAGGCTGCAGCAGGCACAGCAGTGACCCCTGCGCCCCAGGTCTGGAGGGACAGTTAGAAGGGGTTCAGCTGTGGATAGGCAGCCCCAAGCTGAGGGTAGAGCAAGGGCTTGGCACTCACTGAGCAGGCATGGGTCCTTGGTGCCAATTTGCCTCTGGCTATCAGCAGCCACCCTGCGGTCAGGCTCCAGGCTAGCACCTCCATGGAAAAGATGCTTGACAACTATCTGCTGAATGAATGAAACCTCCAGTGGGACACACGGAAAAGGCTCTGCCCAACTGGTCTGGCAGAACACCATGCAGGGTCACTCCTTTGACAAGGGACTGGAACCTCTAGTGTGGACACCATCACATCAGAAACTTTCCAAACTTGGACTGCTTTTGCCACCTGAGGCTTTATTTCTTTATAGATCAATATGGGACTGATGCAGCATATCTGACACCAGTCATAGTCAGCCCCCACCCCGCAGGATACACTGGACCCTAGAGATAGCAGCCCATGCCCCTAGCCCCTGCTGTCCTCACTGAGAAGCCCTTCCTGAGCTCTACACCCTCAGGTGCCCACATGCCAGCTCTATCTCCTAGAGGCAGTCACTGGGCCCCTAGACTCAATGTGTCCCAGACTGACATGACTCTCTGACCTCAGCCCCAGCCCCAGTGCCTTATCTTGAGAAAGGCACATCTCTCCCTAGCTATGCTCAGTCTACAAACCTAGGTAGGAGTCATTCTTGACATTTCCTCCCCATCCTCAAATGCTATTGGTTCTACTGCTGAAATTTCTTTCCAGTACCTTCTTCTGTGTCTATCCTGCCTGCTGCTGCCCTAGGCCTGGCCTCAACCCTGTCATAGTCTTCTGACTCATTGTTTCTTTGCCTTCATATCCCCAGCCTGTTCTCTCCTCTACCTTCCATACCCCAGGGTGAGTTCAATAAGTCTTCATCCAGATCTATGTCTCACTCCTGCTTCTAAAACCCATGGACAGATGCCCTCACCAAAGAAATAAACTTCATCAGGGCGGGGACTTGTCTGTTTTGTTTCATCACTAAGTCTCAGAGCCTAGCCCCATGGCAAGCACATACACATTCTGGATGTGTGAATGAATGAATGAATGAATGAATTCCCTAAACTTGCTCTGCACATTCCTAATCCACTCCTTGCTTCGTGTTCACTTTCCCCCACTTTATTTGCATCATAGACTTATGTCCTGATCACGATTTCCATGCTTCTTTTCTGTCCCTGGTGAGATGATCACATCATGTGAGTAGCGACCAGGAGTGCCTTGTTCCCTACTGGGTCCCAGGGCCAAGGAGAGTGTCAGGTACTCATTGAATGGATTGAAAGATCATCTACATAAAAAATACAAACTCTGTATTTGGACATTAAAACCCCTTCTTGATCTGACCAGAGCCATCTTTGAAGCTTCCTGTGAAACCATCTCATGTTGGAGCCTGTTGTTGGGGGGAGGTGGCCCGAGCAAGTACTGGCAGTTCTGATGCCAAGGGCCCACCAGGCACACACCATGTCAGCCACAGCTGGGACTCAATTCCATGTGCATGTGCACAGCGCAAGCACTCAGAGACCCTCCCTCTGGAGAAGTCAGCCACCATTTGACAAGTGAAACTGAAAGTTCTGTGCATGCTCCACCAGCAGCAGGGCCCAGACACTGGCAAGAGATAGACCGAGCAGGCTGCCCACGCTAGCTGCCTTCTATGACCACAGTCTGACAGGGATGGAGCAGACACTGGATGGTCTGAGCTCAAGGGGACACGCAGGGCAAGCTCAGCTGGGAGGTCAAAATGGGGAGCCTATCCCTGTCCCAGGCCTGCAGGCTGGTTCCGGAATCTTCCCTCAGGCAGAAGCTGTAATGGGCTTCACTGTAGAAATATCTGCCAAAATGGCAGTGGGGCTGGCTCCCAAAGCCTGAGAGACCCACAGCAGGTGCCCTCCTTCAAGGATCTCCTGAAGAGGGCAGGGTGCAACTCAAAGAGCCAAAAGCAAAGGCTGCAGTCCCAGCAGAGTTTATGGGAGAAGTGCCACACGTACATTGCCCTGCCCTACATCCATTACTCCTCACATGCAGGGAGCCAGGGAGCTCCCAGGGGTGCAGTCCCCATGCTCTGGCCTCGGATGCCCATAAATGCCCTGGGCAGGCTGGCAGTGGAAGCCGATGCAGCAGGTGAGACCCACAGACTCCCCACTTTCTCCCACCCCACCCCTCCTGACCAGGTGCACTCTTGGCCCCTATGTTGTCCCCTAGGAGGTGGCAGTGGGAAAGGCAATGGCACCCCACTCCAGTACTCTTGTCTGGAAAATCCCATGGACAGAAGAGCCTGGTGGGCTGCCATCGATGGGGTCGCTACAAGTCAGATATGACTGAGCGACTTCACTTTCATTTTTCACTTTCATGCGTTGGAGAAGGAAATGGCAACCCACTCCAGTGTTCTTGCCTGGAGAATCCCAGGGACGGGGGAGCCTGGTGGGCTGCCGTCGATGGGGTCACACAGAGTCGGACACAACTGAAGCAACTTAGCAGCAGCAGCAGCAGGAGGTGGCAGGGAAGGTGGTTAGAGCACAGGCTTGGAGAAGGCCTAGCCTCACACATACTCAGTGCCTCCATACCCCTAAAACCCCCAGGGTTTCATTCATGCACTTGGACGAGGAACAAAGTACCCCCACACAGCCACTTTCTCTCAGCTTCCAGGACAGACCAGGCACACAAGGGCCCGTGTCAAGTCCAGCTCCAGAACCAACACACATAGGGCTCCAAACCTGACCCTAAGGAGGCCACCGACCTTTCCTCACCAGTCAGACGGCTTCTGAGGCAGGGTGTTCCTTGGCCACAGTCTATAGGTCTGTCCAAGAAGCTTCCAGGTCAGAGACGAGCCCTTGGGGGCTCATCAGCACCAAGGGACAGTAGAGACCTCCCAAAGCTTCTGTCCCCAGACCAGGGGGATCCCCAAATCCCCATGCAGCTTCTCAGCCTCTCAGTCAAAGAATTGCCCGCCCTGCCTGAGGCCAGCAGGGGAGGCTGGCAGTGGCCCAGAGGAGCCCATGCCCACAGCTGAGGCAAGGTCAAGGCCTTGGCCCAGGGCAGCACTTGCCCACTGGAGAAACAGTTCTGCCCACTGGCTGGATGCCTGACCTTCTCACTGTGGGGCCCGCACACCCCAGGCTGCCAGTAGGTGAGGGCTGGATACTAGGCTGCCTGGCGGTGGAAGCTGCTCATCCGCCCAGACCCAGGAGCCAGCCCCTCCCAAGCTCCCTGAGGAGCCCTCCCTTACATGGAACTTGTACCGCTCATGACTTTGTGTCTAGGGACCCAGCGTCACCAGCTCACCACCCCCATACACCTGCCTCCTGGCCTTATTCACAGTCTCAGCCCACCTACCTGGCCAGAGGGCAAGCCAGGTGGAAACTTAGGAGAGACAAGAGGTACTTGGGGCGGGGCAGAGTTGGAGGTAATCCATTCCTTCCCCTCCAGGCCTCCCTGGACTTGGCGTCCAAGAGGGGCCACGGTTGGGGAAGTGAAAGTAGGTAAGAGCACTTGGGTGGTGACTCAAGAGGGCTGGATTTCTGGCTGCTGCCAGGTACACAGACACCCTCCACACACCCTCTCACCCCACGTGCCGCCTCTCCCAGCTGCTGAGACAAAGGACCTGGAATATGTTGAGTTCCAGCTTTTGGAAGGGCTGGAGGGGGTTTGAGGGCCAGCCCAGTGGAGCAGGTATATAGCTTCCCCCACCTGCACACACGCAGTAAACAATCCACCCACGAATACAAGAGACGTAGGAGAGGCGGGTTCTATCCCTGGGTTGGGGAGATTCCCTGGAGAAGGAAATGGCAACCCGCTCCAGTATTATGGCCTGGAGAGTTCCACGGACAGAGGAGACTGGCGGGCTCCAGTCCATGAGGTCTCAAAGAGTCGGACACCACTGAGTACGCAGGAAAGGGACTCATAGCTGGGGGGCCCAGCCTCTCTCCAAGGGCTGCCTGGGAGGGCTTGGATGGCTCCTCTGCACAGAGCCCAGGGCATGCACAGAGACACATGTCTGCACATGACAGTCAGAGTCTGCTGGGGTGCACACCATCCAATCATGGGACTTACCTCCATGCAGGCACTTGACGGGGCAGAGGCTGTGGGGGAGGACAAGGGGCTTTGTTAGCTGCACATGCCATGTTTTTTACCTGTTTCTGGAGGACGCAGTGAAGCAGGATGCGTGTGATCTAATACCTTAAAGACACAGTGTGCTGGCTCGAAGTGAGAGTGCTGAGGGTAGTGAAGGTCCAAATGGACTGACTTTCCCGCGGGTTTCCACAGAAGGGCAGGCCCGTGTGAGCAAGGCAAGGCCAGCCCTCCCTTCGGGAGGCCATTTGGCTGGAATTATTCCCTGGAGACCCTGGTCAGAGACCACCCCGCCAGCCCCTTCACTTCTGCTGGGTGCCAGGTTAAGAAGGCAATGGAAGGTTGCCCCTCCCCTCCAGCAGCTCCTGATCCAGAAGGGAAATGGCCATGGCCACCAAGCCTGGGCCACTTGCAGGAAGTAGCACAGCTGAGCGCTAAACAACCTGCCTCAGAGGAGCACCCCCACCCCAACTATCAATGAGTCCGTCTCCTCCGCACTGGCCCAGCTTGTCCACAAGGAAATTCAAGGTCGAAAAGGGTTGGGCACCTGCTGGAGTGCTTTGGCAAGGCCAAGGCAGCTTGACAGGGAAATATCAGCAAGTGGACAGATGTTCCAGGTGAACTAGGGCCGGAGGGCCAGGCAGACCACGCCAGCACCTATAATAGGACCCTCGTGGAGTCCTGAAGAGGAGGCCAGCCTGGAGTGGACACAGTGCAGGCAGGCAGGGCCCAGATCAGTGAGCAGTCACTGCGAAGCCTGGAGGGGCGGCCACCTGGCCTGGGAGGCGTTTCTCCAGGGGCCGCCGCACTGTTTGTTTGCATCGTAGCTAAATTGCTCCCAAGGGTGAACCTTTGTTTCACAACATATTTTCAACCAGACTTTTTCTGCAAACATGTCTGTGTCCGCTCGCACACATGCACACCGTGTCCCAGAGGGCAGGCCCGGCCCCGCCCTGCAGCACCTGGCAGCCTCTGAGCGTGGCCATGGCCTGATTGGAACAGAAGCAAGGAGCACCTTCAGGAGCACTGGAGGGAGGGAGGGGTGGCCTCCTGGTCCTCCCTGGGCCTTGTGGCCAGGCCCTGCTTCGTCCCCATTCTGCAGGGCTTTTCCTCTGGCACCCCAGTCCCACCCCTCTGCTCTGGGACCAGAGAAGGAATCTTCCAATGGTTTCTTTGCCAAATGCTCTTATTTCTGCTCTCAGCAGAGCCCAAGATCCAGTGGTCATGTGCATGGGATGGCACAGCACTAACAGGAGACCCACACTCTACTCTCAGAAGTATCACAAGCCCCCGAGTGTAAGGAGAGGAGGAACCCCCCTTCACTGTATGAGGCCAATGAGGGCCAAAGAGGGGGTGGCGTGGAGTCAGAGCAGGCTCCAGGACTCAACTTTCTTCCCCTCACCCTCCCTCCTCACTCACACACACACTCTCTCTCACACACACACACACGCACATGCCATCATGTTTATTTTATATCTAGTGACTAGCACACTCTCTCACCTTTAGAGATGGAGAAGCCTTGACCGACTTGGGGGCTGGGATAAGCTCTGTTGAGCCACTAAAGCCAATAACAATGTAATGATCCAGGTCCTTGCCCGCGGAGAAATGTGTATTTAACCCTTGGTCCCAGAGAAAGGGCAGCAGTTCTTTTGATGGCCTCCTGGCCCCCAGCACATTGGCCCTGAGGCCAGGCCCGAAGCAGTGACACTCCTGCCCTCTTAGGCCAAGTCCCAGTACCCTACTCAGCACCCTGTCCCCTATGAGAACATTTCAGAGCTGTGGACACAGAGGAGAAGGGTTCAAAGTCCCTCTGTGATCTCCCATCCAGCCTCCGAAGCTGAGTTGGGGCTGGTCCCCAATCGATCTGTTGGAGGAAGGCCAAGCCCTAGACCCTAGGGCTGTCTCAGGTGACCCCAGGGCCATGTTTCCCTTCTTTGGGCCTCACTTTCTTCCTGAGCAAATGGAAGTTTGTGGTCCTATCCAGGAGATTTCTCTGAATGAGTCCCTGTAATGTCCAACTAGGACAAGCGGCTGCTGCAAAACCATGTCCCCATAAGCATTTGCTGGTGGAAGTCCCACAGGAAGGGCTTTGCCAAACTCTGCCCCTAAGGAGTGCCTCCCCCAACTGGGCTGGCAATGGAGAGGCAGGAGGAGCCTGGGAAGGAGGAACCAAGGATTTTGTCCAGAGGGGCTGTCCCCATGCGAGTCCTGGATGCAAGAAATTCAGTCACCAGGGTTTGCTGCTATAACTGAACTTTTATTGAGAATATTCTGTGTGCAGAGCCCTGAGAACAACCTTGAAGAAAACAGGGAAGACACAGCCAAGCCCCTGCCAAGGATGGAACAGAAGAGACACTGAGGGCCCAGAGGCAAGGTCTAGCTCCAAGATGGTCACCATGGAGCCCT
This sequence comes from Capricornis sumatraensis, assembly GCF_032405125.1. NCBI lineage: Eukaryota > Metazoa > Chordata > Mammalia > Artiodactyla > Bovidae > Capricornis > Capricornis sumatraensis. The sequence goes on along the minus strand of NC_091092.1, from coordinate 58,729,016 downwards.
GACAGGGAAGGAGGAAGCACCTACCACTGCTGTTATTGTGGGGACTGGAAACCACCATCCTCTCCCTGCAAAGAGGCTGGATCTCAGTCCATTCTGACCTTCGCAATTCTACACTTCCTCCACCTCCCAGCAGCTAGGGCCTCCCTCGGGCAGAGGTGGAAAATGGTGGCGATGCTGTTGAAGGCTGCTGAAAGTTAGAAGGAGGATGGGCAGAGGTGGCTGAGGGAGAGAAGGGAAGAAAGGGAGGACTGAAGGGCTCTAGCTGCACGGCGGACCGGCAGGAAACATCACTGGTGCATCCACAGCCACAGGTTGGCGATGCAGGAAGACAGCAGCATGGTGAATAACAGCACCTGCCGCTGGTGCCAGGTGGCACTCTGGTACTCCAGGTAGTGTAGACGCTCAGTAATCATGAACAGCTGCAGAGAGACCAGAGCTAGCTGGTGAACAAGGCTCTTCTAGGGAAGTCCACAGCACACCAATGGGGGTAAAATATGACTTTAGACCAAGGAGGGCCTCTGCTGTGCTTTGGGAGGAAAAGGGCCTCTGGGCAAGAAGCAGGCAGAGCAGCTGACCAGGGCTGGGGATGGGCCCAGTGTAACCCAGAGACTGGGCTGTCTGTGTCCTCAGTCCCTGCCACCTTGCCCCCACCATCACCAGTTCTTCCCATTGTCTGGAAGAAGCCAGCCCATCCCAGCTGCCAGGGAAGGGGATGGGGTGCAGCAGCACCAGAGTAAGGGCCTCAGGATGGGGTGACATGCAAGGCCAGAGAGGGCCACCAGGGAAGACATCCTTCCTGCCCATGCCCATGCCTGCTAGGGTCTCAAACCAAGGAGACCTGAACTTGGCCTGAATGAGCATGACCCCTGGCTCAGACCTCTTGGCATCACTCTCTATGAATAAACTTCTCTTAACCTCTGATGTCCCCTCTTCCTCCTCTTCTCCTCCCTTCTCCCTTCCCACATGTCAGGCAGAGAGATGGGGTTGAGCCTAGGCCTCAAGATAGGACACTGGAGACAAGAAGGCTAGGTGAATGGGGAAGCAAGCCTGATTTCGCCTCCACTGCTAGCAGATGAATATGATTGGAGAGGCTGGGTATCCTCAAGGTGGGTGGCCCCACCCACCCATTCACCATGATTCTGCCTCCCACCTTCAAGTGGGTCCCTGGCAATCAGACACTCACCTGTCTTCTCATGATCTCCATCTCCAGCTCATTGAGCTCTTCCAGACCAATCTCAGCCAGTGTATTTAACTCTCGGCTGCACAGAGAGTTAAACACAGAGAGTCAGACCCTCTGGTGGTCCCAGGAGAGCCATAAAGGTGGGTAAGGTTGTGGACTCCTCTGGACCATGAGTCTGTCCGCCTGGAGCTCTCCCCTTCTCTGGTCACAGGTCCTGAAGCCTGAGGGCTGGGAGCTGGCCCTGCTGTGGGATGCTAGGAGGCCCTGAACAGGCAAGGGGCCAGGGGGCTCTATGGCTGTGGTGAGGAGGCAACAGAGACCCCATACTCCAAGCATGGCCAGCTGTTCACTGCTCCCTCTTGGGCAGTCTGCTTGCCAACTCCCTGGGTCCCTGCCCCAAAAGCCCTGTCTGTCCTTTCTCTCCCGCAGGGTCCATGGGATCCTTCTTACCGCTCATACTGGGACCTCTTGCCCTGGGAGCTGCCAGGATTCTCCTGGGGTCGGGCACCGCCATTGCCTTGTTCTCCCACCACTCCAACTCCCCGCAGCTGCAGCCCCTAGGGAAAGGAACCATCGGTCAAAGTATCCTGCTTGGGCCCATACTTTGGGAGCATCAGCACACCCCATTGGGAGTCACGTGGAGCCTGATCCCCCAGAATCAGAAGAGCCTGGGAGTCACACAGGTTGGCTGCCTGCCACCACGCCACCTCCACCAGGCTCCTCTGGCCACGGGGCTCTCCAGGCAAGACTTCAGGAGTGAGTTGTAATTTCCTACTCCAGGCGATCTTCCTGACCCAGGGATCAAACCCACGTCTCCTGCATTGCAAGCAGTAAGATACCTCAAAAACAGCATTAAAAGGACAGTGTGTGTCAGGAAGACTTCAGGACTATAAAGAAGAATTAGATGGAGAGTCTCTCCTAGAAAAATTTCCACAACACCCCCTTGATTTTCTTATAGATTGGGATCAGAATGAGAAAATGCTTTTTGAGAGAGTTGAAGGCAAAATAAGGATGAGTTAGTAGGGTGTATTGTTTGTTTGTTTGTTTGAGGTAAAATAGTTTATATTTAATACATCAATATCTTAAGAATTAATTTAACAACATATGCAAGCCTGATGATAACTTGTGATCACCAATCATTTGATAGGTCTAACTGTCCAAAGGAGTTGTCTTTTTTTTCTTTTCTTTTTAATTTTAGAAACTCTCTACTTAGAGTTATATACATTTCAAAACATCAGATTTTTATTTACATTTGATGGGGATTTTTAAAATCTATGAATTGCAGCAAGTGCAGCTTCCCTCTGTCAATTATTTCCAAAAATGTTATTTTTATTTTCATTTACTTTTTAAGGCACACTACTTCATTTTTCCCAAATGAGCAGAGTAGTATTATGATTTTTTTTCTTTCATGTTGTGGTTCTCTCAGAGGCAATAGCATTTCATTAACATTTTACTCAAAAATAAATAATGAATAAATATATAGAATTTATACATTTAATTCTAAGTGTCTAAATTTAATTTCTACAATCAATGTAAGGACTCTATTTTTTAAAGGTATATTCCTCTAGTCCTAATAGGCAACTCTAATTAATCTAGAGATTAATTAAATCCCTCTCAGTGCCCCCACCTTCTACATCAAAGTTAGAACATAAGCAGCTTGCCCACATCCAAGGTGAATATAGCTAACAGAATCAGCCACAGAACTACTAGACTTAAGTGATTTCATGAAACAATCAGGTCTCCCTCCTCCTCAAAATGGCTGCCTTTTCCCCACATTTAATGCATGTGAAGAAGATATGGCAGAAAGTGAAGAACTAAAGAGCCTCTTGAAAGTGAAAGAGGAGAGTGAAAAAGTTGGCTTAAAGCCCAACATTCAGAAAATTAAGATCATGGCATCTGGTGCCATCACTTCATGGCAAATAGATGGGAAAACAGTGGAAACAGTGTCAGACTTTATTATGGGGGCCTCCAAAATCACTGCAGATGGTGACTGCAGCCATGAAATTAAAAGACGCTTACTCCTTGGAAGGAAAGTTATGACCAACCTTGACAGCATAATAAAAAGCAGAGACATTACTTTGTCAACAAAGGTCTGTCTAGTCAAAGCTATGGTTTTTCCAGTAGTCATGTATGGATGTGAGAGCTGGACTTTAAAGAAAGCTGAGTGCCAAAGAATTGATTCTTTTGCACTCTGGTGTTGGAGAAGACTCTTGAGAGTCCTTTGGACTGCAAGGAGATCCAACCAGTTCATCCTAAAGGAGATCAGTCTTGGGTGTTAATTGGAAGGACTGATGCTGAAGCTGAAACTCCAATACTTTGGCCACCTGATGTGAAGAGCTGACTCATTTGAAAAGACCCTGATGTTGCGAAAGACTGAAGGCAGGAGGAGAAGGGGACAATAGAGGATGGGATGGCTGGATGGCATCACTGACTCGATGGACATGAGTCTGGGTAACCTTCAGGAGTTGGTGATGGACAGGGAGGCCTGGCGTTCATGGGGTCACAAAGAGTCGGACACGACCGAGCAACTGAACTGAAATGAACTGAATGCAACAACATGGCCACCATTTTCTCTACAACATTCCCTCAAATGTTTAGTATAATTTAAAAAATTCATTACAGTGGAACAAAATGTAACTCAGCTGATTTTCTAGAACATCAGGTCTTCCTGCCTCTCCAGTCAGTTTGCCTTCCCTCTACCTCCTATAACCTTTGCAACAGTATAACAACCATGTTTCTAAAATTGCCAGCATCTGCAGCAAAAGTAGCTTACTTATCAGATGGGCTACAAAACATGAGACTCACATGATTGCCTGGACCACTCAGGTCTCCCTCCTCTCCAAAGGTGTTGCCTTTTCCCAGTAAATGTGCAGTGGTTTAACAACCATGTTTCTAAAACTTTCTGTCACCCAAGATGAATGTAGTTAAAAGAATTGGCTACAGAAGGATGATGGGATTCATGTGATTCCCAAGAAGAGTCAGGACTTTCTCTTCTCCAAAATGACTGCCTTTTCTCAGTATCTTTTGCAACAGTATAGCCGCCATTTTTTCTAGAACATTCCCTCACTCATATAGAATGTAACTTAAAGGATTGGCTACAAAATGCTCAGATTCAATTGACTGGATTTCCTAGTAGCCAGAGAGCATAGGCATTTCACTTGCTTTACCCTAGTCCCAGCCCTAAGATAGATATAGATACATGTATATCTATATTTATATATGCTTAGAGATATATATACAACCCTGTATATTCATTGGAAGGATGGTTGCTGAAGCTACAGTACTTCGGCCATCTGATGCAAAGAGCCAACTCACTGGAAAAGACCCTGATGTTGGGAAAGATTAAACGGAAAAGGAGAAGGGGGCAGCAGAGGATTAGATGGTTAGATAACATCACTGACTTAATGGACATTTATTAGAGCAAATTCTGGGAGATAGTGGAGGAGAGGGAAGCCTGGCATGCTGCAGTCCATGGGGATTCAAAAAGTCAGACACAATTTAGAGACTAAACAGCAACTATATATATATATATATATATATATATATATATATATATAATGATTTTTATACTTTTGCATATTTCTATATAGAAATATATATAGAGAGAAGTAGACATAACATATAGATATATACATATATACATATAGAGATTCAAATATAGATATATTTACTAATTTATTAATAAAAGAAAGTAGATATGTACTCCACAAGCAATGTGCGTTTCAGACATTCTGGACCCTCAAGGTTGAACTAACAAAGAATGGCCATGATCTCTCGCCAGACCTTGTTGCCCTCATTTGCCTGCCCAGAACACAGGAGCTTTGTCCTTCCCCCAAAGTCAACATCTGCCCTGCTTGACCTACCATCTCCATACCAGAGCTGCTACAACTATAGCAAACTCCCCCAAACTCAAGCTAGCCACCAAATGCCATACAGTACCACCTTCTTGGACTGGTTTGCAGCCATATTCCAAACCTCAGCAGAGCCAACAGCCTTTGGATCCACCTTCTGTCGCCGTGGAGAAGCACCCAGCAACCGAGATATATGCTCCTTCATTTCTAGGGAGAAGAACAGAGGCCCAAGGAATACCCATAGAGGCTATCCCAAGGTTTCATGGGCACAGAACACACCAAAAAATAGGATAGGGTCCCCCAACATCTTAGGAAGCACTCAACACCCATTCTCTGGCATCTACTGGCTAATCTCAGGTCTCAATTTCTTCATGTACTCAAAATATAGTAAGTGTTTACTGAGTGTCAAGCTCTGGGCTAGGTTCTTAAAGAGCAAGCAATGGCCAAGAAATAAGATCACAGCAATAAAACATTGATTGTCTGTGTGTGTACAGAGAAAGTGATAACGAGAGTGGGGGTTACAGGAAATAATCCATCAGTGCAAATCAAGAGATGCATGCTCCCAAAACAATAAAAACAGGATAGCAAGACAGAAGGAAGGGGATACTTCTAGAAAAGTCAGAGACAACACTGAAGCAGAGACCTGAAAGAGAAAGAGTCCAGCCATAGAAAATCTGGGGAAAGGGGGAACACATAGTGAAAAGGCTGTGAAGAAGAAAGAGTCTTGGGATGTTACAGGACAGGCTTAAAGGCACTGTGGACTGAGTCAGCATGCCACAGCAGGAAGTATATTGAGGAGGTGACCTTATGTGGATCTTGTAGATCATGGCAAGGAGCTTTACTCTAAAGGGCAGAAGAAGGTACTGGAAGGTTAGGAGAGAGAATTGCTTTGAATGATCTTATAAATTGAACCCACTGAGTATTTTGCATTAAGACCCACTGGTGGCTTGCAATGGGAGGGGTGTTCATCCAACCTTCCCCGTCACACGCTACAAAAGGCTCACTTTATCAATCCCATTACCTCACACACAGGTACCCACAATTACATGCAAACACACATTCATGCTTCTGCCAAGCCACACCTGTGCATTTTCTAATATGCATGCACAGGTGTAGATACCCAAGGGAAGGGACATTACGGGGGATCCTCACCTGCTGCCACTGAGTGCTCTTGGTTATCCCTAAAGCTTCCAAGAAGCAGATCTTTATCCTTTGGCACTTGCATCTTTTCCTTGAGGTTAGGGACTGCTCCTCCTGCCATCACCACCAATTGTAAGCAATGGCCAAGAAGGCACAGGGACCAAGGCTCAGAGGAGGCTTGGGAAATCAGCTCTCTGCGGAAGATATATCTGGACACAGGGGTGGAGCCAGACTCCCACTTTGAGTTCAAGCATTGGACCCAGCACCTCCTGTTCCTGCTGTATCTTGCTGGCTGGGTTCAAGGTCTTCTTCTCTGCTACTCTGTAAGCAACTTAGGAGAAGCGATAGGCTCTGAATCTTTGCCTGGGAAAACTGCCCTGGCTCTCAGCTCATCCGATTTGACCTCATTTCTAGATAGATGGAGGGGCTGGCACAGGACTCCAGAGTTGGTCAGTGGCCAAAGCAGGTTTAGATCCCACCGTGGTTTCTGCAAGGCCAGCTTTGGTTAACAGTCCAGGCCATAGCCCCCTTCAGAAAGCATCCTGTACAGAGCACATCCTGCCTTACCCCATCCAGAATTCCCAGGCAAGGGACATGGCTTTTGACACCCTGGATCATCCTGGACAGGAACCATGAGAACCAAAGGAGGGATGTGCAGAAGAGGGGCCTGCTTACTGGAGCCTCCAGTGTCCCCAGCCCTGCACCCCCTATTCTAAGTCAAATTTTCCCTCAGCTTCCCTACTGAATAGACCTCAGTGGTCATGTTTATGGTCCATGTGGCTAGCCTAAGGTCTCCAGTTATTCCATCACGTGCTGGTCTAGATGTTTCTATCAAGGCATTTTTTGTAGCTGTTGATGTCTATAATCAGTGGACTTTAAGTAAAGGACATTGTGTATCCTTGATACTGTGAATGGGCCTCATTCAATCAGCTGTAGGCCTTAAGAACAAAGACTGAGGTTTCCCAGAGAAGAAATTCTGCTCAAGACTACACCTCAACCCCTCCCTAACATTCCAACCTGCTGACTTGTCCTGCAAATTTTGGCCTTGCTAGCTCTATGATGGCATGAGCCAAATTCTTTAAATAAAATTTTCTTTACACACACATATATGCATAGTGAGTCAGTGGTAAAAAAAAAAAAAAAAATCCACCTGCCAGTTCAGGAAACCCAGATTTGATCCCTGGGTCGAGAAGATCCCTTGGAGAATGGAATGGCAACCCACTCCAGTATTCTTGTCTGGGAAATCCCATGGCCAGAGGAGCCTGGTGGGCTACAGTCCATGGGGTTGCAAAGAGTCAGATATGACTCAGTGAGTGAGTGCAACAACACATATACATACACATACATACCTCCTATTGGTTCCATTTCTCTGGAGAACTCTGACTCATACAGCCACCGAAGGTGAACCCTCAGCTCTTGGGAATAGCCTCAGAGCTCCTGAGGAAGAGGAGGCTATTTGTAAAGAAACCAAGCACAACTGGGGCCAGGTGGGAGGGAGAGGAGGACAGGGGGAGGGGGAGGAGAGGAAGGGAGGAAGGAAACAGTGAGGGAGAAGAAAGTGAGGGGCCAACTCCCTTAGAGAGGGCGGCTGATCTGGGTTGCCTAACCCCCTCCCTGGTCCCACCTGTCCAGTGCTAGGAACAAGCTCTCTAGAACAGAGCTTACAAAAGCCCTGCCTGCATTCCTGAGGGCCCAGGAGAAGCCCTTTCCAGCTCTGGTGGAGCAGCTGTGATGAAATCTGAGCTTTCTGAAGGGTCACCTTAGGAGAAAGAAGTGTGCTCTGTGGAACTTAGGAGCCTGCAAAGCAGGAACCAGCCATAGGTTTCTGGCAGGCCTGGGTTGCCAGATTGAACAGAGAAAAATATAGGATGCCCACTGGCTTTGAATTTCAAATAAGCAATGCTTTTCTTTTTTTCTTTTTTAGCATAAGTAAGCAACATGTGGGCTTCCCTGGTGGCTCAGATGGTAAAGAATCCACCTGCAATGCAGGAGACCCAGGTTCAGTCCCTTTCCCTCACACTCACACTCACACTCACACATGAGACATTTGGGAAGTATGTCCACTAAAAAAGTATCCCATTTAATTGGGTACACTGTATTTTACGTGGCAGCCATATGCCCTGCCTATCCTCCACACGAACTCAATTCTTTGGACTTCAGTCTCCCCACTGGAAAATGGAACTAATAGTCTCCTCCCTACAGGGTGGCTGATCTTGAGAGCGGTCAAGTCAGCAGAGCTGAATAAGTATGGACATGCGTGCATGCTAAGCTGTTTGACTGTGTCCAACTCTTTGTGACCCCTGGACAGTCCATGGAATTCTCCATGCATGAATACTGGAGTGGGTTGCCATTTCCTTCTCTGGGGAATCTTCCTGACCCAGGGATCGAACCACATTTCTTATGTCTCCTGAATTGGCAGGTGGGTTCTTTACCACTAGTGCCACCTGGGAAGCACCAGGTATGGGCATGACTTTGCACTATTGACCTCAGATCAGATTCCTCTCTGACTACCAACTGGCCTTGACCCTAGTCCCCAGGTCACTCCTAGGCCCTGGGTGCCTGGGTCACTCCTGGGCACTGGGTCACTAGGTCCAGGTGCATGCAGAAGAACTGTCCCCTGGTGGCAAAGTACCCTACCACCTAAATCCAAGCAAAGAGGGTGGGACTTTGTTCCCAATCCCTACGCCCCTAGTGTCACCCAGAAACCTTGGCATTTCACCACCTTAACATGTCTACATCTCTTGGGTTGGGCACCAACACCACAGTTTCTTTCTAAAATTGTCCCAAACTCTCATTCCAAACACTCCAGAAGCCCCACTGTCTGGCTGGACAAACTTAGGGGCCCAGAGAGTGAGAGCACCCTGGGTACAGAGCGATATTCTAAATCTAAGGGGGGCCAGGAACACGGCCCAGGGCCGAGTGTGAGTGGTGGGCTGTAGAGACCTCAACCCTAGTGGAAGGCTTCCAGACAAGAGAGCCAGGGAGCCCAAATATCTCCCCCAGCTGTAGGTTAGACTGATGACCTGAGAGTGGGGAGGAAGGGTGCAGAGAACATCTGGCTTAGATGTGTGTGTGTGTGTGTGTGTGTGTGTGTGTGTGTTTGCAGTGTTTTACACAAATGAGATCATACATTTGTGGTACGTGCTGTTCTGAAACTTACTTTTTGAAGTGAACAGTGTGCCTTGGGGATCTCCTGTGTCAGAACAAATCTGCCTCACGCCATTTGAACACACACAGTATTTTGCTGCACTTCTGTTTATTGATGTACTCGCGGGCAGTTGGGGTGTCTAGAGCCTTTCTCTCTTATAAAGCCTTTCTCTCTTATAAACAATGGAGCAAGGAACATTCTTGGACATGCCTCTTTGCAAACGTGTTTTTGTAGAGCTGGAGCCTAGGAGTGGAATTGCGGGGTTCTGGGGTGCACGTGCTGACAGTTTTGAATGCTGTTGACACTGTTCCCTCTGAAGAGGCTGGACCACATGGGACCTCAGCAAGGGGATGAAAGTGCTGGTTTCTTCACAGCCTTGTCAGTGAAAGATATTAGGAAACTTTCCATAAGGCATCATTATGATGGGTGAAAAATTATCTCTGTCTCGTTGTTTGAATCTATATTGCTTTAATTATGAATAAACCTGAGCATTTTTCATATGTTTATTGATCTTCTGTATTTCTTTCCTGTGAACTGACTGCTGGAGGGCTTGAATCATTATTAAAATAAGAGCTATTTTATTAACAGAAAGGGTTGGGGGTGAAAGCTCTCCCTCCCTTCAAGCTAAGCATCTCCAAAGAAAACATATCATCTTTTTCCCTGAAGGTGATCCTGAGCATAGAGCCTCCGCTGGGGACCAAACAAACCCAGTTAATTGCATACAAGTTCATGTTGAAATCTAAACAGCATCCAATCCCGCCCTCCCCGCAGAGCAAGTGTTCACCTCAGGCTGTATCCTGAATGTCTGCCTGTCCGCCCTCGTCTTGTGTCTGTCTATTTCTCTGCTGCTCAACCTCCTGCCCCCACCAATAGCTTCCAACCATTGGCCTCTCCCAGCTACTCAGCCAGCCACGCACTCTATGGAGAGATTCCTGAATGGCTTGAGGTCTGATAGCCATGTCTGCTACTTGCTCCCACCTCCCTTGCAAGCAGAAGTGGGAGGTGGTGAGAACCGAAGCCTGGGGTCAGTACACCTGGGAGTGTATCCTATCTCTGACCCTGGAGCATCTTAGGCAAATTGTTTCCTCTATGCTGAGCCTCAGTTTCTCATTGCACATGGAAGATGGGGCTAAAATCCAGCTTCCCACTGTTTCATGGTTTCAGGGAAGTGTGGCAGGGTTCTTCCAGCCCTTCTTCACCCAAAGCAGTGCTCTTTAAGCCCTTTCTTATGTTGGGATTCTATGGAAGAGGCCGTTCAGACCAGTGGGTGTGATGGTTTGCTGCCCACCACTCCATGGACAGCAGAGTCTCAGGCAACTCCACATCAAGCCCCAGCTAGTAAGCCTGATTTTGGCTGCAAACCCAGTTCTTCCAGGCATCTGGGAGCTTCCTCTCTACTTGCTAATGAAACTTAGAAACCTGTAAACAATTCTGCTTCCTGCTTCTGGAAGCAGCTGGTACTGAGGTCATGCCTGGAGCCCCAGGGCCCTCCCCAAACCAAAGCCTGGCAGATGTCCCCCCATTCCTTAAAAAAACAGGAAGGACAGAAAGCAAACTTCAAGGATGGTAGCTGGCCCAGGGAAGGAGGGCCACTTCATGAACAGAGAGAGGGAAATAAATGGCAGGGGACCCAGTCATCAGTGGGAAGCTACAGGGGGCTCCTTGGTTTCCACGTGTGGGCTCATCTCATCCAGAAGGACTGTCTTGAAAAAGCCTGCCTGCATGTCAGGCACTGGGGCTAGGGGCCAGGTCCCCATCCTCATAGGGCTCCTGCTCTGGAAGGCAGATAGAAGCCAACAGGCCGGAAGTCCATGGCTCTATGGGGACAAGATCAGGGCATTTTTTGTGTGTGTTGGTACTTCCCTTAATACTGCCACATTCTGCTTCCCTGGGAGTGTGGGGGAAGCACCTCCAGCAGAAGTGAGTTAAAGACACTTACACAGGCCCAGACCTGGCTGATGAGCCTACCTGCAGAATGGGACCACTGAGATGCTCTGGGTCCCTTCAGCTCCTCCTGTGAAGGGCAGCCACCTGGACAAGTCAGGGGGAGCTGCAATCACCTAGTTTAGGGTGATAGCTGCTGGCTAATGACCCAAAGTGTAACTCCGGACTGCCTACAGGTGGAAGAGAAGCAGGACCAAGAGCAAGCGTGATGACAGGAAGCTCACCCTCTATCCCCTCCCCGCTGGCCCAGCATAGCAGCTGCTCACCGCTCAGCTCCTTCTTCCTTTCCATCTCCCCACTGGCCCACAAATCCCTTCCACCAGAAGCTGGCAGTAGATTCCAAAACCTGGAAGGCATAAACAACTGCCTATCAGTCCCTCGGGTGCAGGGAATCCTTGTCATGGGTGGGGAAGGACTTCTCTCCTGATTCCCCAGGGATGAGGTTGGACCAGGTGACCTCACCGAGTCCTTGGCCTTGCCTGCCAGGTAACTCCTCACAGAGCCCTGCACTTGCTTTCCATTGTTTCCATATCCAGTGAGAGAAATGTGATATGTCTAGAATTCAAAACAGTCAGGGGCCAAAGGAACATGGCCCACAATAATGGAGAGGTGGAAAAAGTGCTGTAAAGACGCAAACGCTGAAGCCTCAAAAGCACATCCAGCGGCAGCCCCTCTGACCTGGAGGAAGACACAGAGAGGATAACCCCAGGTGAGTGAGAGAGAGGCCTGGCAAACTAATGACAAGGTCTCCGAAGATCCACAAAGCCGATCCTCTTCCCAGGGTCCTCCATTTTACAGACAGACAATCTAAGGCCCTTGACAGACCAGGGTGTGAGTCAGTTCACATAGCAATTCACAGATGGGGCTTAGATGCAGATCCATGGGGCTATGTCCCTGCCTTTAACTCAAGGACCCTGGGACAGAACAGGAGGAGGTCCAAGGGAGGAAATGACTCATGAGAGTTTCAGGAAATATCTTCTTGCCTTTGACCACTCTGCCCTGCCCTTTACTCTTGCAAGACAGGGCCAACAGACAGGTCATAACACAAGTAGGACACACCAGGGAGGATGCGGTGGGTCAGAGTCCAGGCTCTGCAATCCCGCTGCTTTGCCCTTCTTGCCATGGCTCCTCAAGAGTAGCTGTGTGACCCTAGGCAATGTACCTCGGTGATCCCACCAGAAAATGGTGGGGAAGGGGCCATGGACTGTGAAGCACTCAGCTTCTAGCAGAGTCCTCACTGGAAGCTGGCACCGTGTGATTTTCCCACTGCCCGCAGGCTGTCCTTGGCAGAGCTGGTGGCCCTCGTGTTTGTGCCCAGCTTCAGCTCTATCAGGGACTTATCTCTGTAGCTTCCTGGGCATTTGGCTACTCCCTTCTCCAGGATCACTCTCTTCAGCACAGAAGTATCGCCACATCCTTTTCAGCATTTGATAGCAGTTCCGTGAGGGCAGAGACCTTGTGGGCTTTGCTTGCCTCTCTCTGTCTCCCCTGCATTTACTGCACTGTGTCCCTCATGGTAGAAACTCACAATTATTGAATAAAAATGACCTGAATGGTAAACAAACAAATATTAAGAAACCCAACTCTCTTACCATGGTGTTTTGTCTCACTGGTACTACCATCCTTTCTCAACTCCTGGAAAAGTGAAGTCGCTCAGTTGTGTCCAGCTTTTTGCAACCCCATGGGCTCCAGCCTACCAGGCTTCTCCATCCATGGAATTTTCCAGGCAAGAATACCAGAGTGGGTTGCCATTTCCTTCTCCAGGGGATCTTTCTGACCCAGGGATCGAGCCCAGGTCTTCCACATTGCAGGCAGACGCTTTACCCCCTGAGCCACCAGGGAAGCCTAACTCCTGGAAAGTGTTGCCCCAACTCTGTCTCCACCGTTTTACCTCCCAGACCTCTCCTTACCTGACTCTGGCCCACCACTCAACTAAAAGTGCGCCAGGCCAAGGTCACCAATGCCCTCCTGACAGCTCAATCCATCTTACTCATCTTACTCAACCTCCTTGAAGCATTTTGTATTACTGTCCTCTCTCTTCTGCTAAAAACACTCTCCTCCCTTGCTTTCTAGGACTTTATACTCTCCTGCCTGCCTGGCCCATCGAGCCCATACCCAGACTTCATTTAGCATCTTCGTGGTACCTCAAGTGATTCCAATATCTGCTGTTTCAGCCTAGACCTCCCTCTTTCATTCCCCTAAGACACTCCACACCACACACTCAACATGCCACAACCTACTTTTCCTCCAGTGGAAGTGAACCTATTCAACCTTCTAGGAGAATGGCTCACCATCTATCCTACTGTCCTAGCCCCCAAACTCACATGTGAGGGTCCTCCCAACCTTCTCACAACCCAGTCAGTCACTGTACATGGTTCTGTTCCCTCTATGATGGTTAATTGTGTGTGTCAACTTGACTACAGGGTGTCCAGATATTTAGCTGAACATGAATTCTAGATGTGTCTGTGAGGCTGTGTCCAGATGAGATCAACATGTGAATTGGTGAACCGAGTAACACACATGGCCCTCCCCAATGAAAGTGTGCATCACATAATCCATGAAGGGCCTACATAGAACCAAAAGGCAGAAGAAGGGGAAACTTGTTCAGCCCCCCACCCCCGACACACACACACACACACACACACACACACACACACATCTCTTTCCCTTTCCCTCTCTCTCGCTGCCTGAGGACTTGAGCTGGTAAATTGATCTCCCCCTGCCTTTGAACTAGAACTCACACCGCTGGCTTTCCCAGGACTCCAGCTAGCAGAGGGCATATTGTGGGGGACTTCCCAGACTCCATAATTGTAATTCTATGAGGTGATTCCTTAGGATAAATCAATATCTTTCTATATCTCTATATGTATAGATAGGTATATTTATATTTGTAGAACTTTATCTCCTGTGCATTCTGTATCTGGAGGACCCTAATACAACTTCTTAAATATATAATTCAGTGTTTGAACACAAATCTTCCCAGGGGTTTACTTCTGTCTGTCTCCTGTCTCACCAGCCTAGCCGATCCCACAGCCATGTGGGACTGACTCTGGTGATAGTCAAGAGCAAGAGGCCATGAGCAAACCTATTTGAAACAACCTCTCTGCCTGCTGTATGGAGAACGGATTCAACAGGATCAAAGAGATAAGGTTGGAGGCTATGACTGTCATCTAGGGAGGAAAGATGACAATGCCAAGTGTGGCCTAGGGGCCCCTGTGTGGACTGGCTTCCCTCTACCTTTCCAGTCTTGCACAAGTCTTTCCCTTTCTGCTGTCCTGGCTTCCTGTTTCCTTAAAAACATGATGGCCTTGCTGGTCTTCAGGCCTCTTCATGTGAGGTCCCTCTGCCTGGTTTTGTTGTCTTTCATGCTCTTTGCCTTTGATTTATACTCATCCCGTAAGCTTGAGGTTGGATGTGGCTTCTTCAGGAAGGTTTTCCTCTGGCATCTTCCACCTCCAGACCCATGGTTGTCCTGTAGCAGAAAGTTCTACATGCTCTGCTGCTATCTCTTATCTCATGCCTCCCCCACCAAGCTAGGCCCAAACTTCCAAACAGGAGGGCCCTTCTTGAGTCCCATGGCCAGAGTGGAGGCAGTGACACTTCCAGGTTGGTAAACATTGCACTCCACCAGCGCCCCTCCCTCTATGCCCAGTGAGTCCCGGAACTCAGGGGTGCTGGCATCCACCAGCCCACCCACTGTGCTCCTGTGATTAAGTGTAACCAGCATGACACAAATGTTACCCAGCCTCTAGAGCCTCTATTTTTACAGTACATAAAGCCCAGTGAAACTGAATCCATCACACAGTTTGAGCTCTTCAGAGAAATTGTTGAAAGCCACTGTTACTGGAGCTGCTAGGCTTGTGATTCATGAAAAAACTTTTGTCTATTTAAAAAAATCTAAAAGGGCACAAATATTTTGTCTGTTCTTCAGGCTTTCGGTCTGCCCATCACTCTCCACAGAGGGACCCTGAGAAAATCATTCTGAAGCCCATGTCGCCTCTCCCAAGTCCACCTGCCCTGTGGGGACCTTTGACAGCTGTCCTGGGTGCACCATCTGTGGCAGGGGAGCATCTGCTCTGGGGTGTGGTTTGAGAATGGCAAGGTGCCCTTGTGTTTGCCAGAATCTCAGCGAAATCGTAATATCCACCCCCAAGCTTTTCCAGAGTGTGTATGATGCGCTCAGGGTTGGGAGAAGGGGCAACAAAGACTCCTGTCTGCCATGAATAGAGTATTATGGGATGAACTATATCCCCTCTTCAAGTTCCTATGTTGAAATCCTGACCTCCGGTACCTCAGAATGTGATTGTACTGAGAGGTAGGGTCTTTAAAGAGGCCATTAAGTTTAAATGAGGTCAGTAGGGTGGTCCCTGATCGAATATGACTGGTGACCTTATAAAAAGAGGAGATTAAGATACAGACATGGACAAAGGGAAGATCATGGGAAGACATGGGAAGAAGATGGCCATCTACAGGCCAAGGCAATGGTCTCAGGAGCAACCGACTTTACCAAACTTTTGATCAGACTTCCAGCCTCTAGAACTGGGAGGCGATATATTTCTGTTATTTAAGCTATCAAGTCTATGCGACTTTGTTATAGCACCCTGAGAAAATTAGTACAAGGAGCCTGAGTTATGACTGCAGAATAAAATCACTCAACACATTTTTTTTTAATTGAACACTGAGTGTGAGCCAAGCACTGAGCTGAGTTCTGGAGAAGAAATGATGAGAACAAAAGTTATACATGGTCCCTGCCCTTGTGGAATTAACAGTTAGGTAGAAAGAGGTAGATGGGTGGGTACTGGGAGGATGAACAGTCAACATGAACACAAAAGCAAAGTAATCACCAGAGGAGACCAGCAGTGCAGTACAATTGGCCAGGGGTGGGACAATCTGGGCAGACCTGGGTTCACACAATGAGGTCAGCACTTCTCTCGGAGGCCTTGGTCAAATGGCATCCTCTTGGTCTTTGCTTCTCTCAGACATCACAGGTTTGTTAGGAGGATCGTCTCAGTTAATCCTTCTACAGGGCCTGGCATACACTAAGTGCTCAGTAAGGGCTGGTTATGATCATTTCCAAGCCCAGTCTGTGGCCCCTCTCCACTGTCCTTCAGTGCCTTCATTCTGTGAGATCTCAAGCCAGCTGCTCTAAGGGTGTGGCTGTAGTACAAGAGGGGGCTGGGGAAAAGGGGAAGCTCTCGTGTGCTAGTTTCCTTGTGTGGGCTAGGCTGGGACCCTCAGTGGCTGGCTAGAGTGCTAGTTTCTGACAAAAAGTGCCTAAAGTTCCAAACCTATGTCTAGAACATGACCCCATCTTTGTGCTGGAGTCTGCCTGAGGAGTCTTCATTTGACTGCCCAGCATCTTCAGAAGGCTGGCATCACTCAGTAAGCCAGCTTGGGATAAGAAAAGAACCTAAGGCTTCTGGCTGTCATTCAAGCATTGGGCCTCCACATTCAATCCTCAGAGGAGGCCGTGAATGTCACTGCCATCGTCTCATCACTGCCATGGCTTTTCCTATTAAAGGATGGATTACTTTCCTTATGGGGGACAGGCACAACTTTTACCAATTACTTTCCTTGGCCCCATCTCACTCCAGATAAACAGCTGGCAGTGTTCCGGGCTAAGACCACGCTTCCTCCAAGGGGAGGCTAAACTGTCAGTGCCCACTGAATAGTCTCAGACTCCTGCCACCTTCAGAATTCACGACGCTGAGCCAGGGCAAAAGCTGAGGATTACATCCCACCTATATAGAGCTCCAAAAAATTTCTCCCTCCTGCCCCTCCTCCAGCTCTGAAACCAAGCAGAACATCTTTTCTAGTAAAGGCCATCTTGAGTAACCAGGGATCAGGCGACAGGGAAGCTGTTAACATGATTTGTGGCAGACCTTACTAACCTCCTCCCAAGGGGATGGGTCAGCAGATCATCTTACACATACAGGACCAGCTCTAGGACCCAGGACCTCTCTGCTTCCTGCTTCTAAACTGGTTCAGGCTGTTTCCTTATCTACAGTCTGACTCTTGGAAAAACAAGTTTGGCCCACAACCTTCCATAATCCAAGGAAGTAAGAGTCAGCAGCGATCCAAGATGGGTAAGGAGAGAACACAAGTAAATGCCATTTGCTCTTTATTATTATTTATTACTTTCTGGTACAGAAAGAGACGAAACTTAACAGCTAAACTCAAAAATTACAGAGAGAGAAAGCGGAAGTACAATTGTTTGTTACCCCAGGCTCCAGTGAAATCCTGACATATGAGTGAATGTACAGATTTGCCAGCCAACATGGGTCAACGCACAAATTACGAGCACAGTTTAAAGTGATACCAAAATGAATCCATTTCATAGTAATCATGTCTAGAAGCTCGGTTGCACGTATCAGGGTTTCCACTGTCACAGAGTCACAATCACAGAGTGAAAGAACAGGTGTGTTCAAGCCTGGGAAAGTGGCATCCATACGGGGAGACATATGGGGAGGCGTAAAAAGCTGTGGGACTTGTCCCCATCTTGAATATCTGTGTTAATGCTCGGGCTGGGGGTGGGCTGGGGGCAGGCACTGGGCGCCAGTCACATAGCTCAGGACAGTGGGACAACTGTTGAGGCACTGAGCCTGAGGGGGTGGGCTGCGCTGTTCCGACCTCTTTGTCAGGGAAATTCTTGCTCAGATGAGCCACACCACCCACAGCCTGCGAAAGGGAAAGCTTGCTATGTTTGAATATTTGGGGGCGAATGATGGGAGTGGCCAGACTGATAGCGAAATATCTGCTTTACAGACTATTTATCATGATGCACAGTTATATCACTTTAAATTGCAATTTAGTTCACAAACTATTTTATTCACAGAGCAAATAAAGGAGGAGAATGAAACGCTGCCATACCCAGCACGCACACAGTAGAGACAGAACAGAGGTCATCGTGTACACAAAGAGCCTGACATACGAGAACTGCTGAAGGCACAGTGAAGGGATCCATCATATCATAAGCCTTTTAATGGGAAAAGGAACTCGTTTTAAACTAGATCCCTCTTACACATATGAACCTGAAAACTGACTCAAGGGAAGAATATTGGGAATATTTCTGCAGAGGAAGAATCGCAGATACCATGCATTATCTAGAGTTTGGCAAAAAAAAAAAAAGTGATTTTTTTCCCTACATTTTGAATTAGTGGGCTTTGAATTAATGGGCTTTTACCACAGTTGCAGGCAGTTTGATTACAGTACTTTTAAATTATCTAATTATACTGATTAGTATGACTAGAGTTCAGTGGGGAGGATGTGCTTGTTTCTGAATTGGTGCAATCCTGAGATGGAGCTGCGTTCCTCGTCATGCTGAAAAGCAGCCTAGACAGCAGCTTGGCTACCCAGCTCTCCATCTTGGCCTTGAACGTGAGGGCACACACATGACACATAGCACACACATGCACACTCCTAGAAAGACAGAGCATCGGTGAATAAGATAAATTCTCTTAGTAATCTCTCTCTGTCTCTCTCTTGGACAAAGGAACAATCTAGAGGCAGTGTTGTTCTTAGTTCTTGTGTGATGCCATTTGGTTGTGAAAAGATCAACCCCTAGCCAGAGAGGAACCATCTGGCTCCATCCAACTCCTTAGCAGAAAGATGCTTTTGTATCCAGATCGGTCATCTTCAGGCTAGCCAAAAGACACAGTCCAACAGATTGGGCAGGTTCCTATTTTCCGAAGCACCCAAAGGAATTCACACTAATGGCAGTGGGATTCGCAAGTTGAAGAAGAGGCCCCTGGCCTCTGGGTAAGACGGCACAGTGTCGCGTGTCCGTCAGCCAGGGCACAAGGCAGCTGTCCTGGGGCCGCACACACTTCTGCTTGTGCTTTCATTTGGAAAAACCCCAGGTGATGGGGAGTAGCAGGGGAGGGACAAGATAGTGATGCTTGCTTCAAAAAGTCTTAAAAAGATTTTGGTTGAAAACACATGAAAGTCACATTCCATGGAATTTGTTAAAGCCTTTTTGTTTTAAAATGAAAAATATCTAAATAACCAGCCTGCCATACCCCCAAATCAACAGTCACACATCTTTCTGCCAAAAAGAAAAAGAAAAACCAAAAATGCCCAAGAGTGCTGATTTCCTTCCATTGTTGACACCCACAGAACAGGAGCCGAGGTTGGGGGCACTGCTCCAAAAGAGTGTGTGAGTCGAGGGTCCCACAGGAGGGAGGCCCACAGGATAGAGCTGCTTCATCCTCTTCCAAAAGCTTTAGTGAAGGAGGGCAGAAGGTGGCAACTCTGGAGGGCTCACTCCAGCAGCTCATCTCAGCTTTCTTGACTCAGGGTCTTGTCCTCAGACTGCCTAGCCCTGGGAGGTGACATTCCTCCCCTCAGACCGGAACCCTCCTGGTACAAATATAGCCACACGCCGGCTATTGTTTCAGATAAGCATGTGAGAAAAGGCAACAACGCGCACATGTGTATATACACACACACACCCGAAGCCCAAAAGCAACAAAAATGTGGCTATCGCAGATTGAACATTGTATCAAATCGATATCCATACAGAGTTGAAAAAGATATGTACAGGGCGTTCTTAAAGCCAAATGTGCACCGCAAGGGAGTTATGACCATGGTGTACTGTACAGCCTTTTTGTCTAAGATGAACTGTGAGAAATGTCCCAGGGACCACAGAGCCCCATGTGGAAGAATGCTGTGAAGGCCCGGAACCGGAGAGCTTGGTACCTGCAGGACGCAGGCTGGTCTCCACCCCGGGCCAGGCTCCCGGGCATCCTTCTGCCTCCCACCTCAAACTGGCTGCAAACAGTGAACAGCTCAGAAGGAAAGGACTTGACAGGGGCCAATGGGAGCAGGCACTCCCCAGTATCCTCCCTCTGGCTCTGGTCTGCGGGGCCCACTCCTGGCTCTCTGCCCAGTGGGGAGGAGACACAGAGGGCTAAGTGTCTTCTCCCATGCTCCTGGCTGACACACAGGCATGGTCCCCGAGAAAACACGGGGACGGCAGGGACAGGCCCTGGAGCCTCAGGCTGCCCCGGGTCCTCCAACATGGCTGAAGAGGATGGATCCCAAATTCCCTCATGGACAGTGTACACCCAAAATGCCTTTGGGAGGAAGGGCTGGATGCTGGAGGCCCAGAAGGAGGAAAAGAGGGAGGAAGGAAAGGTGGGATGCCACCTGGTCAGCACCTCTGGCATCAGGGAACTCTCGGGGTGGGGTGGGTGGGGAGAGAGAGGGGAGGAACAGTCCAACTGGGAGGAGACTGACTCCCCAGGTTGAGACTTGACTTCAGAGTCCTACGAAGAACTCTGCTAAAACGGGTGCCTCATGATCTACATATTTCTAGAAGAATCTTCCTAAGGGCAAACTGCACTGGGCTTCCTGGTGTCTCAAGCACTGCACAGGCATTAGCTCAATCACCCTCCAGCGGGCCTGTGAGGTAGGGGAAGGATGGAAAACTGGGCCACAGGGTTGAGTTGGCCAAGCTGGTGGCCTTGCTGGGGTAAGAACACAAGCCCCGTGCTTGAAGCATGTTTCTGGGTGAGTGAGGACCGGAGGGGCCTCCAGAAGTTATCTGTGGCCTCTAGGCAGGGCCACATTCAAAGAATGAGGCACAAGGCCTGCCTTGGAGAGCTGTTTAGACAGAGAGAAGCTTATCTTCTCAGTGGGTTTTAAACTGCTGTGGTTGCCAATAGACCCTGGCTGTGCACTCTTTTGGGCCCCACAAAAATTTGCTACATTTTTTAAAGCACCACAGAGGAAAAATGGTTTGGTGCTGAGGCCAGGAGGATGAAGATGGAGGGGTGGGGAGGCAGTGTTGACAGTGTCTTTTGCGTGGTCACCGACACGTAAAGGGCGGGTCACCTCTGCCCCACTACTGCCCAAAGCCTCACTGAAATGGAGAGGTGGACAGTTCCTGGGCCACAGAAAGGGGTTGTTAAAAACGGACCAGCACCTGGCAATGAGAGAGCATATCTCAGACAGGCCCTCAAACCCAGGTCACGGGCCTCCCCATTTCTACGACAAAGAAATTTCTAAAAAGGGACACTTTCTGATCTTCTCCCCAGGTGGGCACCATCATTAAGAAGAAATCAGCCGTCTGAAATTCAAGTTCATCTCAACACACTTACTCACAAAAAAGGGCAGTTGCCTAAAAGTTTAAGGCCAGAGAGCACAATGCTGAGGAAACTGAGTTCATGGGTTTAATCATCCTATGGGCCAACCTCACAAGGAGAAAACTTCAGCCTTCTACCCCAGCCTGTGGCCCAACCGTTCAAAGGCCATGGGCTCCACAGGAAGGGTTAGTGTTATCTGTTTTCCCAAGGCCATGATATGGCTCAGGCCAATGGGTAGTGGCTTTTAGCACAGCTGAAAGAGAACCTGGAGAGCCAAGGTCTGAGGGAGGCCAAGCACAGCAGGACTAGAGCTCCCCTCCAGATGACCACATCCCCAGTGTGGAGGGGGTAGCTTGGCCAGCCAGCTCCTGGCCCTCATCCTTCACAGAGCCTGTCCTCCTCTCAGGTGGCTGCAGACATTCATTTGAACCTGGTTGGGAGTGTGAGGTGGGTATCGGGGGGTGTCACCCATCTGTGTGACTGATCTCCCTTGAACCCCTATCAGTGGCCCAGGTGGTATCATTTTGTTGTATTGTGTTCATTATGTTATTACTGTTGTTTTTGTTCTGTCCTTCTCCTTGTCCAATGTGAGTGAGGACAGAGAGCACAGGGCTAGTGAGGGAAAAGGGCGCTGAGGCCTGGCTTCTCTCCCTCAACTCTGTGGTGAGGCTTTGGACAACAGGTCGCCGGCCAGCTGCGGGATCCCAGAGCTTGAGCCTGGGGCCACAGTCAACTGCATGGGGTGATTCCTTTGGCGTAAGAGAAGCCAGTCCCTGACAGGAGGGCCGGATGGCAGGGGTGTAAGGGCTTCTGGAAGAGCTGGGCTCTCTTGTCTGTGGCTCTCACCAGGGGGTTTTCATGCATGCATGATCCCTACCCACCTCCACCTGTCTCTGACAACTGACTTCCTACAGATCCACGGTGAGGAAATTATTTGGCAACGAGGAGGCTAAGGCTGTTTTGTGGTGGCACAGTCTTTAAAAAGTTAAAAGGAAACAGGAGGCCCCTGAACGAGGCGTTCACATGGGACCGGACACGCGTCCCTCTACTTGTCTGAGCCAGGGTTGGCCGCCACAATCTCCTCATACTTCGGCGGTGGGTCACTGTAAGACACGCTTGCCTCCTCGCTGCTGCTCTCCTGGGGAGCGGTCACCTCCTCATAGGACGGGGGAGGGGTGGCACTGGACAGTCTGGAGAGAGACAGCTCGGGAAGGTAGAGGGTGCTCTCAAGCCGGACGGTGGTTCTGCCTCCCCGACTGGGCCCCAGCACCACCTGTGGGTGGCTCCCTGTCTCCCGATGCCCAGAGGCCTCCCCCTGGCTGTGCACCGTGCCCCGGTACACCATGACCCGAGGGAGGCTGTGCCCCGCGCGACTCGCTAGGTACCGGTTCTGAGCATATGAAGGGTGATGACGGGTGGCTTTCTGCAGCTGGCACCTCCAGATTATGAACAAGGCGATGACGATCAGCAACGCCACCCCCAGAAGGGGCACCACCACATACATGGCATCTGAGCTCTGTGCGGGGTCTCGAACTGAGTAGACCGCATTCGGGTACCCCTTCCAGAACTCCATCTGCAAAAGAAGGAAAAAGGGCAGCTGACACTCACACGTAAGCACTTCTGACTTCGGCAGGTCAGGATCAAGTTCCGCAGGGTCTGCGCCTGCCCCCACCCTGACTGGCCTCTGAGAGCCACTGACAAGGCCGTGGAATGCCCTGAGGGCCGAGGACAACATGGCCATGAGTCTGGCAGATGGGGCTCTAAGGACAGGTGAGCTGTTCTTATAGGGCCCCGTGGCCCTGCCATGGACTCAGATGGCTTCCCTTCATTGCTTCTCATCCATCTGAGATCCCAGGGTGGGCGTGGCTTATTCCCGAGGCTAGCTATCCTCCCAGCACCCAGCCCCAGGGCGGTACGTGCCGTTTTCTCCTTGTCCTCGAAAACCTCCTTGACCTCCTCATAGCTGCAGACCTCTTCCATGCACTCCCGCTCGATGGTGCCCTGGCGCAGCTCCTCCAGGAACTCATTGGCACGAGGGAAGCGTTTCAGGACCGAATGGGCATTCTTGGCCTCCAGAAACACTGAGGAGAAAGTTGGGCTGAGGCCTGGAGGGTGGAGGTGCCCAGAGGCACCTGCTGACCAGACTCAGCCTGGGCACAGAGGCTCAAGGATGGAGGGAAGCAAGGCAAAGATAGCAGGCAGGACACCCTCCTGGACATGGACAACAGATGGGAGGGCTGACTTTCTCTGACACCATGCTGTATCTGCCAACAAAACTCTGGAGGTCAATGGGGCCCTCATAAGAGGGAAGTGTGTGTTGCATGAGAACCTTGCACACGACACATCTTGAATGTTATAGTCACCAGTGAATACGTCCCCAGTATCTTCTGCCTCACCTCCGAAAGAGAAAATCAGAGCCTTTATCATAAGGATGCATTTCCCTGTGAGGCTGATGTTGGCATCCCCCACCTGAATGGCCACCTGGGCTGCCGGATGGCCTGGTATCAAGAGTCCTGCCCTTGACGGTCTAGTACAAAACCTGCTGCAAGAGATCAGGAGACTAGACACACGTGAATCTGAGAGGACCTCTGGGAAGAGGGATAGCAGGCTAGAGATGGAGAATCTAGACCTTTGGAAACTGGGCACAGATGGCCTCCAGCCAAAATGTCACGGAGTGGGAGCCATATCCTCTTATTTCCAAGGGGAACCCCCAGTTCCAGCTGAGCTGACTGGCACACCCAGAAGCCTGAGCTGAGACTTTGGAAGATGAAAGAAGAGGTGACATCTGCTCCTAGTGTGCCCCTAGAGTTGGGGTTTGTTAGTCCTCATGTCAGGCAGGCTCTCTTGGTCCCAGGTAGGCATCCCTCTCAAAACCCCCATGGCCTGCCATGCTAGCTTCTCTCCAAGTAGCCTGGGTAGGCACACCTCTCTAGGGGAGTCTGTGCTCCGGAAGGGAGCTGAAGAGTTGAGAGTGGAAAGATGAGACCCAGACAATTGGACAGGAGCCATGGGAACACCCTCAGTATGATGAAAGCTGAAAAGGCCTTGAAAGGTAGGCTAGCACTTTTCCATAAGACCTAGGCACAGCCCTTCCCCACTTGGCCAGGGCCCAGACAAACTCACCTGCCATGGCCCTCCGTCAGATCCAGTGTGTCACTCACCTGGCAAAGGAGGAAAGCAGAGTCATGGTGAAATCCCAAACCCCCAAACCTACAGGGCACCCTCTCGGCCCTGGGATGTGACCCCGCCCACACTGGCCTGGTCAAAGGTCACAGCAGCCCCTCATGGCACACATCACCCTCTGTGCAGACACTCCCAGCCCTGACACTCTCATCCTTGTCCAAGCTCTCCTGTAGAGCTCCCCGAGGCGCAGCAGAGCCCACAGCAAACCTTCCAGCTATTTCCCCCAAGAACACAGTCTGAGAGTCTAGGCCTAAGGCTTGACCTTTTCTCTTTTTTTTTTTTTAAAAAAAGAAAAACTCCTACAGTCTGAGGTTCTGCTTTCCTCACTCGACTCGATGAACATGTGCACTTCTGACTTGGAAAACAACCCAGAGAAAAGAGGGGCACTTAGGGAAGGTCCAGCAAGTCAACAGTGACAGTGACAGGACCTGTTTGGGGAACAAAGCTTCCTCACAATGGCAAGTCACACATACCTCTAATGACAAGCACGGTCCCTGAAACCAGGCAATGCGTGTTTAAGAAGTGGGCACTGGTAACGCTTCCCACAGCCACAACAACCATCTCCAAAGTCACAGCCCAAGTCCAGAGGACCTGCTGTGTTCCTCTTCACCAGACAGGCTGGCAAGGATCTCCTGAAACAGAGTCATCTCTCCTCTCTGTGCATTAAACAAAACAGCAGCAGAGGACCTAGACATGGATGGACATGTTCAAAACTGAGCCACTGGCTAGATGAGACTGTTCCTTCTAATCGGAGCTATCAGCCAAAAGCTCAGGAATTATCCAGCCAGTATGTAAACCATGACGGCAGCACACTGCCCCCACCCACAACATACACTCCCACTCACACACATATTTCAGAGCACTGGCCAAGATGTCCACATCTGGGAGCAATCACCCCATGGTTCCCCTCCCCAAGCAGAAGCTCTGGTTTTATGACTAACTGGATGTTAGACACAACGGTGTCACCCACGGGGCTACCCTTTTTGCCTAGGCTGTCAAGAAGTTCAGTGTTAACATTAACCATAAAGCACAGGATCCCTGGAAGCCTAGCTATTAAACACATATGCTTTCTCCCCTGTGACATGGTATCCACTTTTCTCCTTATGTTTTCAATCTTATGTATATTTAAAATATATCCTCTAATCCTTTTGGCAAACAGGTAGAATGTGAATCATAAATGAAATGAAAACTGAAGGAAAAAAGCAAAGCTAACATCCATCTATGGAAACACCACGTTGAAGGAGACTTTCTCTTGTGCACCCCACAACAATCCCACCCAAAACTCTTAACATGGGAATTTTTCCACAGACAGGCCTGCCATGGTGAGAAAAGTTGACCCTTGGTATTTAGAAGAGAGAAGATGGAATATTATCTCAAAATCTTGCTTCCATTCTGGATCTTTGAGGTTCCCCTAAGGCCAGTGCCAGTCATGTGTCTAGGGTGTGGGTGTGGCGTGCCTAACAGCAAGGTTTTTGATTGAAGAAAAATGGAGCTGTTGTGTCAGGGGAATTGAAAAGAATGAGTAAAGGCTTACTAATAAGTGACGACAGAAAAATACATGTCTCATTGCTTATCAATGAGAACTGCAGTATTGTTTTTTACATTTTTCTTCTGTGCAGAAATTACGTAACAGCTTCTAGATAGCTATGTCTTGTCCCAAACACACCTGACCGTGGAGAACGCACACCCACAGGTATCACAGGCCGACTAGGTTAGCCTGACACATGTATAAGTCATTAGTTCATTTTTAAGCTTCAGACAAGCCAGTAACTCTCCCAAACAGCTCCCGGGCATGGCCCACTCCATTAACAATTCCGTGACCGCCTGCCTTCACTGCTGCTGCCTGAGGCCTCCTCCCCCTCCTTCCCCAAAATTTAGCGCCTGCTTCTTCCCTATAAATACACCATCAATAGGCCGTTACTATGGCAACAGTGAGGAAGCGCGAGGGCTCCACGACAGAGAATGCTGCGGCAGTCACGCACGTATATGTCCCTCCTGCCCCTGGTGGATACTCTAAGGCTGACTGTAGGCCGGAGGAATTTTTAACCCACTCCCCACAGGAACTCAGCTGAATCCTGAAGGCCTGGAAAGGAAGGAAGGCTGGGACCCGCCACCACAAAGACCTTCCTTAACCCCTCCCCGGACCGCAGCTGCCCCATCCCAGCACTCTGGGACGTCGGCTCTAAAGGCCCTCGCAGGGGGACCGGCAGCCACAGGAGCACCCAGTGTCCCAAAGGTGGCCTCAAAAACGCTTCTCCAAATCCCAGCCCTCTTCATCGCCCTCACTCAGAACTGATCACCAGGAAAGCCTTCTGTGATCCCCAAATCTCATGACTCATCAACCCACCTGGTGACACGGAACTCTCAAATGACCCTCCAACTCAAGCTCTGGGCCCTCCTCGTTCCCTTTCCACTCATGCCAGCCCTGAAGGTGCCTGTCCTCGCCCACCATCGCCCGCCACCAGTGCCTGCCACCAGCGCGCTGCCCAAGAACTCCTGCCTCTGGCCCAGCAGCTGGGTCGGCTGCAGAATCCCTGGCGCCGTGGCCCGGCCAGGCCTCCAGATCCTCCCTCGACAGTGCCCAGCGCCCGGCTCAGGGGTCCTGGACGCGGAACCGTGCCCTCGGGGCCGGGGCGCCCAACCCCAGCGGCCTCACCGTTCTCCGGGCCCAGGAGGCGGCCGCCCTGTTTGTGCACGCAGCCCGCCACCTCGCTGCGGCGCCTCTTCCAGCAGGGCCCCTGTCCCCGCCCACCTGCTCCCCGTCGGCCAAGCCCCCCGGCCCGGCCCCGCCGTCTCCTCCCACCCTCCCTCCCCGCCCCGCTACCCCCGGGAGCCCCGGGGCTCAGCCCGGCCCGGGCCGAAGTGCGCCTGGAGCTCCCCGCCCCTCGCAGCCGGATTCCCAGGCCCTACCATTACCTCTGTACCCCCCGGCCCTGCTCTCCACTGGGGGCTCCGCTGCTGCCCGCCCCCCCCCCCACTCCCAGCCGCGCCAGGTCTGGCCTCGCGCCCCGCGCCTGGCGCGCCACCCTCGAGCGCCACGAACCCCGCGCCCCGAGCACCAGGCCGCGATCGTCGCGCTGCACCGCGCGCGGGGCTGCCAGGCCGAGGAGAGAAGGGGTGGGGGGCGACGCGAGCGGGCTGAGGGGGTAGGGCGGGCGGGCGAGCTGGGCCGGAGGGGCGGCGGCGCGCACTGAGCACCGCGCGCCCGCGCCCCACTCCGCCGGCGCCGCCCCTGCCCCCGCCCGTGCCGCCAAGGGGCGGGGCCTGGTCGGCGGGCCCGGGGCGCCCCCGCGACCCTCAGCCGGAGGAGCCTGCCCCGGCGCTACCCCCGGGCTCTGGCCTTCGAAAGCCCCGCGCCGCCTCAGACTCGGGCGGCCGCACCCAAAGGCGGCGCGCCAGGTGGCACCACGCAGCCCAACCCCCTTACAGTCCCCCGTCCCTGCTCACCTGTCATTCCGGCCGCCCGCCCCGACTGCCCGCGGAGCCGAGGGGCGCAAGCCGGCCGCCCCGACCTGCCTCGGCCGGATGCCAGCCGGCCTGCAGAAGAAGGGCCGGGTCGAGGCCACGTTCCGCTGCCCATGACTGAGTGACCTTGGCTTCTTCACTTACCCCTACCCCTCACCCCTGCCCCGGAACGGCAGCCTTCTTTCTGGTCAAGTCTGGGAAATGAGAAGAATCCCGCCGCCCTCTCGGGGGGCTGCCACGAAATAAAAGAAGAGATGGGCTTGGGGACTCTTGGGGCACAGAAATGGGCGAGGATGGAATCTTCTGGGTCTGTCAGGGGAGCGCCGGGTGGGGGTGGGGGGCCCTGTGGGAGGTTCAGTAGGACCGACTGGACGCTGGTGGCAGAGGGTTGACACAAGTGCGGGGAGAACCCAGGAGAGGTGGGCGGCTGACAGATGGCAGGCCAGTTCTGGGGCCCAGGTTGCCAAAGCCTCCCAGGAGAGGCCCATCAGGCATGCTGGATTCGGGGGGGGCTCTCTTTGTTCTCTGCACCTCTGGAGCCCAGCCCCACCAGGGAGTTGATGCATCCCCCTAATT
Organism: Capricornis sumatraensis; assembly: GCF_032405125.1. Classification (NCBI taxonomy): domain Eukaryota; kingdom Metazoa; phylum Chordata; class Mammalia; order Artiodactyla; family Bovidae; genus Capricornis; species Capricornis sumatraensis. The sequence continues at coordinate 58,700,444 of NC_091092.1, read as the reverse complement.
TGGTGTTTGGGGGGCATAATGAGCCTGGAAAACGTCCCCTGGAACTACCCTTGCCCCCCATTCCAGGCTGAGAAATACCTACCAGCCCTGTCAGGAAAGCTTCCACCACCCAGCTGTTTCCGGTTCAGCCCCAGGGGCGGGGAATGGCAGAAAGCAGCCTTGGTCAGGGCCTCGGTCCCCTCTTCCTCCCCTTCCCCCACCCCAGTGGTGCTTTCCTCTCCAACCCTGCCTCCTGTTTTCAGAGTCCTCTCCTGGCTGGCTTGCTCTTCCGAGGCTGCAGGAGCCTTCTTTGCTCAGCACAGACCATCTGAACCCTCCCCAAGGAAGACAGCAAGGCCGGCTCCCTGGCCTGTTGAGTGGGCTTCCGCGGAAAAAATCAAGTTCACCTAGGATTGCGAATGGAGCTCCTTCAGGGCCCAGAGGGCTATGTATGTTTTCAAGGCACCCTGAGTTCAAGACCCTGGGCCCTAGTTCGTGGGGAAATGGTCTGGGGCTCTTCAGAACCGCACTTCCTGGGTCCCCTAGTCCTTCACTGTGTCCTCCATCCTGATCTTCACAGATGACTTCACAAGCTTTCAGGATGAGGTGAAGGTCCATGGCTTTCACCGTCTTCCAGAAGCCCCAGCTAATCCTCTGGATGCAGCAAAGCCAGTCTATTTCTAGTTCCCCCTCTACCCAGAATTCCTTTCCTCCCACCATCAGCCTCTGTGCACTTATATTCATTCTTCCCAAGGAGCTCAGATGACATCTCTACTCTTGAGGTCTTAGGGATTCTCCACCCCGGCCCTGTGTTGATTGTTCCATTCCCAGCTCTCTGTCTGCAGAGACTATAAATGTGGGGCCTTCTGTGGGTGCCAAGGGCAAGAGGGAATAACAGCAGGGTGTCTGCAGCATGCTGCCTGCGTCATCTCTTGGCAGTACCACAGATCAGTTCTCAGCAAGTGACTTAACCTGTCTGCATCTCAGTTTCCTCATCTGTCAAACGAGACTGATGATAATGGTACCTGCCTCAAATGGTGGTTGTGTTAGTTGCTCGGTCATGTCCAACTCTGCGAGCCCATGGACTACTCCAGGCAAGAATACTGGAGTGGGTTGCCATGCCCTTCTCCAGGGAATCTTCCTGACCCAGGAATCAAGCCCAGGTCTCCTGCATTGCGGGCAGATTATTTACCATTTGAGCTACCTGGGGAGCCTTCCAATTTGGGGGAAGAGGGCAAATTGGGATAATCCCATCAAGTGTGCCTGTTGTATGAGTCTGACACATGCTAGCTTTTGCCCACATCCAGCTGCGCTGTGTTCTTTGGTTGCTCACTGGCATTGCACACTTGCCTCTTCTATCTTGAGGCCAGGGACCTTGTCTATTCATGTGTCCCTAGCATCCAACGGAGAGGCACATCCACAGCAGGCTCAGTAGATTCTTGCAGAGATGAGGCAGGAGAGGCTAGGGTGCAGTGAGAAGCTGGAGTGGGAGTCAGCCTTCAACTTACCACCAAGATACTGCCCCAAGAGCACCAGCAGCCCCAGCCCCTGCATCCTCCTTGTGGGAGCCTGTGTCCTGGCTTCTTCCAGATTTTGTCTCCCTCAGAATGCTTTCCATCACCCCTCAGGATGGTTCCAGGCTCTCCCAAGGACTGGCTGGGGAGGGCTGCAATCTTCCCTCTGGCCCCATTTGTAAATCGTGGTCTGAACAGCCCTTTCTGCACCAGGATGGCAAGGTCTGGGATACTGGTTTCTCTGCCTTGGCCAGGCACTGGGCAGCTAGATGCACTTCGAGGGGTTTTCCTTTTTCCAATCAAATCACAATTCCTTTATAACCTCTCCCAGGCTACTTGTACAGTTCAGATCTTCATTGCCTGAATTCTAGACCTGCTCTGGTCTTCTTGTGTATGTTCACTTCTCCTCCATCTCCATCAAATTCAATGAGCAGCCTCCCTTAGTACATTGGTGATCTCAACAAACACACCTTGTCACACATGAAAATTACATGTGTAGGGTACATCATGGGATGACCCAGCTTCAAAAAAAGTGTGTGGTATAGTTGCTAATAAGACACAAAGATGGCAAAAGGTAGATCATATAAAAATGCCCGATACAACACAAGAGGCTAGATCTTCCACCCCAACCTGATCTGAACCTCTAAACTATCTCCATTTCTGATCCAGAGCCCATCTGGCAGGACCAGGTCCATGGCTATTGGACCAATGGAGTTGAACAGGGTTCAATGTCTAGAAGGGTTCCCTGTGTTTGGTTCAAGGCTCTGCTGTCACCATTTAAAATTATTAATACTTTTTGAGTAAGAGATCTGAATTTTTCACTGGGCCCATCAAAGAATATGGATGACCCTGCCCATCAAGGACATTCCCAGTATCCCCAGGATCCCATCCCAAGGTCTCAACCACCCAACCAGCCTTTGACTCCTTCCCTCCTCCCTTCTGCCCACATTGGCCAGTCTCTCCTTTCTTCACCCCTCAACTGCATTGACTCCATCATCTTCCTCGCCATGGCCTCTCCCTTTTGCTGAGAGAAGTACTCTCTTCCAGTCTCATTCAACCCTGGCACGTCACTCTACCCCATTGTCATCCAGCCCAGAATTGAGCCCTCCTATGAGCTCTGTTGCCCGCCAATCTCTTATGTCCTCACCAAGCCTTGCTGTATTCCTGAGCCTAACACTGATCCTTACTCCATCAGTGTCTCAATCCATCTCTGTACACTGATCAATAAATTAATCTAGTATTATGCACTGGATTACACACCCCTCTCAAATTCGTATGTTGAAGTCTAATCCCCTCAGAAGTGAAGTGAAGTGAAAGTCGCTCAGTCACGTCTAACTCTTTGAGAACCCATGGACTGTACAGTCCATTGGATTATCTAAGGCAGAATACTGGAGTGGTTAGCCTTTCCTTTCTCCAGGGGATCTTCCCAACCCAGGGATTGAACCCAAGTCTCCCGCATTGCAGGCGGATTCTTTACCAACTAAGCCACAAGGGAATCCCCTCAGAATATGACCATATTTGGAGACAAGGTCTTTGCAGAGGCTATTAAGGTAAAGTTAGGTCTTTAGTGTGGAGTCAACTCCTATCTGACTATTGTCCTTATAAGAAGAGATAGTCAGACTTCCCAGATGGCTCAGTGGATAAGAATCTGCCTGCCAGTGTAGGGGACATAGGTTTGATCCCTGGTCTGGGAAGATTCCATATGCTGTGAAGCAACTAAACCTGTGCACCGCAACTACTGGGCCCATGTGCCTAAAGCCTGTGTTCTGCAACAAGAGAATCCACCCCAATGAGAAACCAGAGCACTGCAGTGAAGAGTAGTCCTCCACTCTGCAAAACTAGAGAAAGCCTGAGCAAAGCAATGAAGATCCAGTTCAGCCAAAAATAAACGAATAAATGAAAAAATAAATCAAAAGTTGTTGTTTTTTTTTTTTTTTAAAGATGATCAGGACACAGACATACACAGAGAGAGACCATGTGAGAACACAGGAAGAAGGCTGCCACTAACAAACCAAGAAGAGAGACCTCTGAATAAATCAACACTGATGACATCTTGATCTCAGACTTCTGGCCTTCAAATCTGTGAGAAAGCAAATATCTCTTGTTTACGCCACCCAGTCTGTGGCGCTCTGCATACAAAGATGTCAGGTATTCACTCAGTGCTAATATGTACTAAGGACTGTTCTAGAATGCAGGATTACAGAAGCCAACAAAATAAACATTAGCTCCTACCCTCATGGAACTGAGACCAAAAAAAAAAAAAACAACAACAACTCCAAAGAAGTCAAATATACAGGATATTGGGTGTTGAGAAAAATGAAGCAGAGAAGAGTCTTGGATCAAGTGCCATCTTCTCAGTGAGGTCTTCCACAACCACTGTATGTAAACACCCTCTGCCCTGAAGCAACAGTTTTCACATGTCCTAGGGTCAACCAAGAGGTCAGTGTGCTGAAGTAGAGCAAGTGAGAGAGGAAGATGGTAGGGGATGAGATCAGACATGCCACAGTGGGTGTGGCAAGCAACGATGCAGGGCCTTGAAAGCCATTGTAAGGACTTTGACTGCTAGAGTAATATAAAGAGACAAGGGCAGAAGCAGACTATTTAGGGACATGCTAGATTAACTGAAATAACCCAAGTGCGAGGTCATGGCGGCTCCCACTAGGTGATGCAGCAGACTCGGTGGGAGGTAAGCAGATTCGGGGTCCATCTTGATGGTAGAGTACTAGAATTTGATGACAGATTGGTACTGGGCTATGATAGAAAGACAGGAATCAAGGACAGATCTCAGGATTTTATTCAGAGAAACAAGAAGGATGGAAGTACATGAACTGAATTAAGGAAGATGGCAATGGTGTTGTTTAGAGAAGCCCGGAGTTCAAGGATGACATCAAGGCTGGAGATATAAGAGGAGAATAATTAGCATCTAATCCATATTAAAAGTCATGAGACTGGATGAGATCAACAAAAGAGTAAGTGTAGAAAAAGAAGAGCAACCCAAGAACCAAGCCCTGGGCAGGCAAACATCTAGAAGGGCAATAGCTGAGAAGGAAACAGCAAATAAACGAGTGATCAGTGAGGTAGCGGGGGAAACTAGGAGAAGGTGGAAACAACTGAAGAAGGTGTATCAAGAAGGAGGAACCCATGCGTTCCTCAAGCCCTATTGGCTGGACAAATAAGAAGAGGCCAAAGAATTGCAGCAACATGGAGACCAATGGTGACCTTTAGGAGCAATTTCCAGAGAGACTTGGGGAAACAAGGCAGCTGAGAATGCTTTCAATCTACAGTGGAAAAAGAGAAATGCCAGTGAGTAGCCACTGGCAGTTCTTTTGAGGAGTTGTGTTGTAAAGGAGAGCAGAGAAGTGGGAAACTGGTAATTGTAGGGGTACATGGGGACCATATGAACGTGTTTTTTTTTTTGTTGTTGTTTGTTTTAATATGGGAGAAATTACAGCATAGCAACATATGTGTGCTAATGAGCCAGTAAAGAGGGAACAATTGATGATGCCAGAGAGACATGCCAAGATGCACGTAGGTGGGAGATGTGATGCTGGAGCTCAGAGCAGCTCTCTTCTGATGCATCCTATTTTCTCATTGAAGCAGGAAACCAGGCCATCAGCTGGGAGTAAGAGTGAGAGACAGGCGTCAGCAGTTGATGGAGAGCTGGATGTTCTATGGAAATATAACAGGATTGCTGGGTGGCGTTAAGGGCTCACTTGAGGCTTAATGACCATTCATTTAAAGTGAAATTACTCAGCATGTCTGCACGGTTTTCTCCAGTCATGTTGAACTTCACAGAGTAGGTGGAAAGTTGGATTTTATCAGGGCCGAGTTTTGCTAGTTGAGTACAAAGAAATGGCAGTGGGACATAGGAGTTTTGAGTGGATTCAAAAGAGAGATTTTGATGACTGCTGTTGAATTGTAGGCTGGGTAAGAAGGGAAGGGAAGGATAGAGTCAGGGTCTAGTAAAAGGCAGGAAAAAAAGTATGGCTGTCTGAAGGGTTCCCGGTGGTGGCTGGAGTTGGAGGATTGTTGCAGTTCTTGTAGAACTAAAAGGAATGAGCTGGCTTTGGGACAGCAGGATATAATGGCAATTATGGAAGGGTGGTGGTGACAGATAAGGCAAGGTATTAGGATATGACCAGAGAAGTAAGTGGCTGTGATAGGTAGAGAGAAGAGAAAGAGTCAATGGACTGAGAGACCAAGGAGTTGAATCATCTACGTGGACACTGAAATCAGCAAAAAGGCATATAGTTAAGGAGCTCTTGTACCATAGCCCTTGAAGCTGGGAGAAATATCAATAACCCCATATATGCAGATGACACCACCCTTATGGCAGAAAGTGAAGAGGAACTAAAAAGCCTCTTGTGGAAGTGAAAGAGGAGAGTGAAAAAGTTGGCTTAAAGCTCAACGTTCAGAAACGAAGATCATGGCATCTGGTCCCATCACTTCATGGGAAATAGATGGGGAAAGAGTGGAAGCAGTGTCAGACTTTATTTTGGGGGGGGGGGGCTCCAAAATCACTGCAGATGGTGACTGCAGCCTTGAAATTAAAAGACTCTTACTCCTTGGAAGAAAAGTTATGACCAACCTAGATAGCATATTCAAAAGCAGAGACATTATTTTGCCAACAAAGGTCCGTCTAGTCAAGGCTATGGTTTTTCCAGTGGTCAGGCATGGATGTGAGAGTTGGACTGTGAAGAAGGCTGAGCACTGAAGAATTGATGCTTTTGAACTGTGGTGTTGGAGAAGACTCTTGAGAGTCCCTTGGACTGCAAGGAGATCCAACTAGTCCATGCTGAAGGAGATCAGCCCTGGGATTTCTTTGAAAGTAATGATGCTAAAGCTGAAACTCCAGTACTTTGGCCACCTCACACGAAGAGTTGACTCATTGGAAAAGACTTTGATGCTGGGAGGGATTGGGGGCAGGAGGAGAAGGGGATGACCGAGGATGAGATGGCTGGATGGCATCACTGACTCGATGGACGTGAATCTGAGTGAACTCCGGGAGTTGTTGATGGACAGGGAGGCCTGGCGTGCTGCAATTCATGGGGTCTCAAAGAGTCAGACACGACTGAGCGACTGAACTGAACTGTACCCTTGAAGCCTTACCTCCTCCACAACACCTCACTCTATTCCTTGGACTCTTTGTGAACCTGAGGGGCATCCCACTGTGCCCTTCAGCTCTTCCCAGGGCCTCACCCCTCCTTCAAACTCATTTGTTCTGGAGATCACCCCACCTGAGCCTACACTCTAGTGAGAGCCAAATCCCATGTTCTAATCCAGCATCACTCCCCTGAGCCTTGCCCCTGAGCATTTATTGAGCACCTATTATGTTCCATGAATTATGCCTCATGCTGGTGACATAAAGGTGAATCAAACAGACTAAGTCTGTGCCCTGATTCCCTTCTGGTTGGAAGAGAGAGACAATAAACTAGCAAACATGGAAAAGACCTAACAAGGCAATTGGCAGAGGTGCAAAGCTGGGAAGGGGGACTGCTACACTGATTGTTACCTCATCCTGATTCTAACCCCGGCCTGGTGGGGTTCTCCAGCCCAGCTCATGGTGACACTAGAGAGCTCCAATCACTCCCCCAGAGTCTCCCCATTCCAACCTCATCTCTGACCTTCACCTTCTTCCTGGCCTTGACCTCAGAACAGCCCCCAATGACATCCATCATATTCCTCAACTCTCAGCTGGTCCATGATCTATTCCTGAGTCCCACCCCAATACCACCCATCACCTCGCTCAGACTGCACTCCATCTCCTGCCTCCTCCTTCCTCCTCACCAAGCTTCTCCTCTAGCTCCTATTCCTGACCACTTACATCCTCCTCAGCACCTCTGCCTGCTCCTCACTTCATCCTGCTCTGGAGTCAGACCATCTGGGTTCAAAGTCAGCCTTACTACTTGCTAACTGAGTGCCTTGGGCAGTGACTTTACCTTTCCAGGCCTCAGGTCTCTCATATATATCATGGGAATGATAATCTCAGTTTCAAAAATCCTTGTCAAGACTGATTGAGACAATGCAAGCCAAGAGCTTAGCACAGAGCCAGGCTCAACAGTGTCTCCATCAACACCTACTAAAAAATTACACTAGTCTGGGGCAAATGGTGTGGCACAGGGGGTGCTTCTGGGTTGATTTCTTTCATCCAGCCTGGAAGTATGCAAACCATCACAAGGGAAGTTCTATCCTTACCAGCATGGCCCTCACCCTGGACTTTGGAACATTCCTGACAAGCTCTGATGTCCTTTTGACAAACTCTGGAAAGGGAAGTGAAACAAGAAGAGAGCCTATTGATCCTGAACTTGCAGGTCTAGGGCTGTTAGACCAGCTTGTGCCTCTCCAGCTACCTCTGAGAATCTTCCTCCATGTGGCCCAGAGTGATCCTTGGGGAATCCAGGGTCTGATGGTCTAGAGCACTGGGAGATTGAAGGCAGCAGAGGAACTACCTGGAATTAGAGGTTGGTCCTTTTGTGAGAGGAAGAAAAAGATCCCTCAGTGACTGAAAGGTCCCCAGCACCCCTACCCTGGCAGTGGAATTTCCCCCCTTTTGTTGAACAGTCATTTTCCCTTTGATCATCTTCCCCAGCTAAGGGTAGAAGAACCCCAGACCAGAATTTCTCAAAGACTATGATGCACAAGAATCCTCTAGTATGCTTTTTGATCATGGCAGTTCTCATGTCTTGCTCTGTATCCCATACAGAAGCAGTAGGCCTGACGGTGAGTCCAAAGTCTGCATGCTTACCCAATATCCAGTGTGCTGGTGGTTCTGTGATGTGGATGTGGGCCCCTGGGTGAGCCGCACTTTCAGAAACACAGCTCTGATCTTGACTTTCTGTTTGAGAAGTGCCCCCTGCCTCTCCCTTTCACATCCCCTTCCCTCAGCAGATGACTCCCAGAGGATGGACTGTAAGAGGAAGCAGTCTAACCTCAGATTTGGTATGTGAAGTAAGCAAGCACATGTGAAACCCTAGGAGCCTTCAGAAGCCCTAAGACCCAGCAAAAGCATCTCAAGACCTGGGCCAGGGGTCCTGAGAGGTCTGAACAGGGTAACCTGGGTTGACCAGGTTGTTCAGGGCTGAGGAACCAAAGCCAAGGCTGGATGGCCATTATATGGCTCATCATATCCACACATCCTTTTTGTCCCAACCTTGGACAGGAAGGAGATTAAACCAGTTAATCCTAAAGGAAATCAATCCTGAATATTCATTGGAAGGACTGATGCTGAAGCTGAAGCTCCAATACTTTGGAGAAGAGGGTGACAGAGGATGAAATGGTTGGATGGCATCACTGACTCAATGGACATGAGTTTGAGCAAACTCCAGGAGTCAGTGAAGGAGCGGGAAGCCTGGCATGCTACAGTCCACGGGGTTGCAGAGTCAGACACTGAACAACAACAACAATAACACACATACAGCCTAAGCCAGGAAGGTGCTAAGGCAGTAAGCTCCCAGAGCCCTTAGCCCTATTGCCCTTCATTTTCCCTGTTGCCCTCTCCTGGACACTGTGGGCAGGGTACCTGCCACCATGATCCTTGGTAAGCACACTTCTTTCCTCTCTGGATACCATGATCATACAAGTTGTGACAACCATGCTTGAGGGCTCCAAATTCAAGTCCAGATACATTCCTTGCCTCTAATTCTGATGATTGGAGGTGGGGCACCAGAATCATGCTTTCAGAAAAGATTGAGCCTCCTGGAGCCACTACCTTTACAGGAATGCTCACCAAGCATCATAGATGTCACTTGCCACCAGCCTCTGGTCTTAAGTAGACACATCAAATCTAAGATGACATCAATTGCATGACCTAGAAGTTAAGCCATACCTCCAATTAAGACATGGTACAATACTTTCTTAGTGCATACAATTTTTATTATGTACTTATTGAAAAAGCTCTATTAGACTTCATCAGATGATGATTTTTCTCATAGATCTTTCAGGCGTTTATAGAAGAAGAAAAATATAAGTAAAATTAAAGTAAATTTGATTCCAAGGCTAACTCTCCTGAATAACTTTTTGACTGAGACTTGCAGATGGCACTGTTTTCCCACACAGCACCTGAGGCTTCAGGCGTGTTGGGGACGGGGACTTTCTTTAAATAATGATTTTTTTTTAAGCCTGCAGGGAGGGAGGAGTCAAGATGGTGGAATAGGGTGATGTGGAATTTGTCTCTCCTCACAAGTACATTAAGAATACATCTACAAATGAAACAGTCTTCACAGAGCACCTGCTCAATATTAGCAGAAGACATTGGACACCTGAGAGGATAAGATAAATCCCCCTGCAACTGAGTAGGTAAGAGAACTCAGCACTGCCAAACCAGCTTTACAATAAATACTACAGGAACTTCTCTAGGTGGAAAACAAACAAGAAGGAAAAGATCTACAAACACAAACTCAAAACAATTAAGAAAATGGTATTAGGGACATACATACTAACAATTACCTTAAATGTAAGTGGATTAAATGCTTCCACCAAAAAACACAAACTGGCTGAATGGATATAAAAATAAGACCCATGTATATGCTGTCTACAAGACACTCACTTCAGCTCTAGTGACACATGCAGACTGAAAGTGAGGGAATAGAAAAGTATATTCCATGCAAATGGAAATCAAAAGAAAGCTAGACTAGCAATACTCCTATTAGACAAAATAGACTTTAAAGATTACTGCAAGAGACAAGAAAGGACACTACATAATGATCAAGGGATCAATCCAAGAAGATGATATAATAATTGTAAATATTTCTGCACCAAACATAGGAGCACCTCAATACAGAAGGCAAATGCTAATAGTCATAAAAGGGGAAATTGACAGTAACAAAATAATAGTGGGGGACCTTAACACCCCACTTATACCAATGGACGAGCATCCACACAGAAAATTAATAAGGAAACACAAGCCTTAAATGACACATTAGACCAAATAGACTTAGTTGATATTTGTAGGACATTCCATCTGAAAGCAGAAGAATGCAATTTCTTCTCAAGTGCACATGGAATAGTCTACAGGATAGATCACATCTTGGGTCACAAATCAAGCCTCAATAAATTTAAGAAAATTGAAATCATTTCAAGCATCTCTTACAACCACAGCACCATGAGATTAGAAATCAACTACAGGAAAATAACTGTAAAAAGCACAAACACATGGTGACTAAACAATATGCTACTAAATAACAAAGAGATCACTGAGGAAATCAAAATACAATGAAAAAATGGCAACAAAAACATGACAACCCCAAACCTATGGGATGCAGCAAAAGCAGTTCTAAGAGGGAAATGAAATGAAATGAAGTTGCTTCAGTCATGTCCGACTCTTCAGGCTCCTCCACCTATGGGATTTTCCAGGCAAGAATACTGGAATGGGTTGCCATTTCCTTCTCCAGGAGATCTTCTCAACCTAGGGATTGAAACTGGATATCTTGCATTGCAGGCAGACTCTTCACCATCTGAGCCACCAGGGTATAGTTCTAAGAGGAAAGTCTATAGCAATACAATCCTACCTCAAGAAACAAGAAAAATCTCACATAAAGAACATAACCTTACACCTACAGCAACTGCAGATAGAACAACAACAACAACAAAAAAAAAGTTAGTAGAATGAAAGAAATCATAAATATCAGAGCAGAAAAAATTAAACAGAAATGAAGAAAAGAATAGCAAAGATGAATGAAACTAAAAGCTGATTCTTTGAGAAGATGAACAAAATTGATAAGCCTTTAGCCAGACTCATCAAGAAAAAAAGGGAAAGCCTCTTCAATAAGTGGTGCTGGTGAAACTGGGCAGCTACATGTAAAAGAATGAAATTAGAACTCTTCCTAACATCATACACAAAAATTAACTCAAAATGGATTAGAGACCCACATGTAAGGCTAGACACTATAAAACTCTTAGAGGAAAACATAGGCAGAAAACATTTAAGACATAAATCACGGCAGGATCCTCTTTGACCCACTGCCTAGAGTAATGAAAATAACAAAATAAACAGATAGGACCTAATGAAACTCAAAAGATTTTGCACAGCAAAGGGAACCTTAAACAAGACAAAAAGACAACCCTCAGAAGGGGAGAAAATATTTGCAAATGGAGCAACTGAAAAAGGATTAATCAAAATATACAAACAGCTCAATATTAAAAAAAAACACTCATTTAAAAAATGGGCAGAAGACCTAATAGATATTTCTCCAAAGAAGACATACAGATGGCCAACAACATGAAAAGATGGTCAACATCACTAATTATTAGAGAAATGCTAATCAAAACTACAATGGGGTATCACCTCACACTGGTCAGAATAGCCATCATCAAAGAAAATGTACAAGTGATAAATGCTGGAGAGGATGTGGAGAAAAGGGAACCCTCTTACACTGCTGGTGGGAATGTAAATTGAGACAACCTCTACAGAGAACACTATAGATGTTCCTTAAAAATATACAACTAGAACTAATATACGACCCAGCAATCCCACTCTTGGGAATACTCTCAGAGAAAATCATAAAAAGATATATGCACCTCAATGTTCATTGAAGCACTATTTGCAATAGCCAGGACATGGACATAAACTAAGTGTTAATCAACACAGGAATGGATAAAGATGTGGTGGTGGTGTTTTAGTCATTAAGTCGTGGCTGACACTTGGTGATCCCATGTACTGTAGCCTGCCAGGCTCCTCTGTCCATGGGATTCTCCAGGCAAGAATACTGAAGTGGGCTGCCATTTCCTTCTCCAGGGGATCTTCCCCACCCAGGGATCAAACTTTGGTCTCTTGCATTGCACGCAGATTCTTAACCAAATGAGCTACCAGGGAAGCCCAAAGACATAACACATACTTACAATAGAATATTCCTCAGCCATAAAAATGAACAAAATTGTGTCATTTGCAGAGATGTGGATGGACCTAGAGACTGTCATGGAGAGTGGAGTAAGTAGGAAAGAAAAAAAGAAATATCCTATATTGACTTATACATGTGGAATTTAGAAAAAAAATTATAGATGATCTTATTTCCAAAGCATAAATAGAGACACAGATGTAGAGAACAAATGTATTGGTTCCAGAGGGGGGAAAGTGGGATGCATTGGGAATTGGGGATTGACACAGATACACTACTTTGTATAAAATAGGTGACTATAAGAACCAACTCTATAGCACAAGGAACTCTACTCAGTGTAGTAGTGACCTGAATGGGAAGGAAATTCAAAAAAAAAGGGGATATATGTATGCATATAAGTCTTCCCAGGTGGCACTAGTGGTAAAGAATCTGCCTGCCAATGCAGGAGATGCAAGAGACATGGGTTTGATCCCTGGGTAGGGAAGATCCCCTGGAGAAGGGCAAGGCAACCCACTCCAGTATTGTTGCCTGGGAAATCCCATGGACAGAGGAACCTGGCAGGCTACAGTCCATGGGGCCACAAAGAGTTGGACACAACTAAAGTGACTTAGCACACACGCACATGTATACTTATCGCTGACTTACTTTTCTGTATGGCAGAAACTGACACAAAAGTGTCAAGCAAATAAACTCCAATAAATCTTTTTTTAAAAGCCTGCAGGCCCTAAAGCAGGCTTTGCAACTCCCAGAGGTTGGCCAGTTTGGACTGCTGCTCAGGGAATGTAGTTCATCTCACTGATCATATATGATTTACTGCCTGGGCACCATCTCCCCACCTGGTCCCCATAGCCATTGGTTCCTAGAAGTTAAAGGAGTCTCTCATCCACTTTCCTGGTTCTGATGAGGGATTAGAATCTTCCACTGTCCCACTCCCTCCCCCCACCTCCCCTCGCCATCTTAAGGCCCAGCTTCAAGCTATACAACTGCTTGGCTGTGGTATGGAACTGGCTCCTCCAAACAGAGCATTCCATTTCTGTGCTGGCTGCCTGATCCTCAAGGAACTAGGGCCACGAGGGGGTGACGGGAAAGTGAGTTTGGATGAGGCCACCTCTCCCCACTCTGAGTTCCTTCCCAATCCCTGGTTTCTTGCCTTCAGAGCATTTGCTGATGTGCCATTTTGCTGATTCATTCATGTTTCATGGTGGTCTGTCTGCCTCCCCAGCCAGATCCTCTCTGTAGCCTCAGCTCCTTCCTGACTTTCTCATCTCATTTCCTACCATCTAGCCCAGGAATTGTACATATTTTCCTCAGTTCTGATTATGAAAATATATGCTCCCATTGGGCAATTTCAGAAAGAACCAGTCGCAGTCCCACCAGACAGAGAAAACCACTATTAAAATTTGCATTTATTGCCCTCCTGTTTTTCACTCTATAAATCCAATTTTACATCATTTAGTTTATGTGATGTAAAGATTTTTGTTAATTTAAAGAACATTTTTATTTGATTATAAAAGTCATAGTAGGCACATTATAAAAACATTGAGGAAAAACATGTATAAACAAGAAAGTTAAAAATTACCCATAATCTCATTGCCTGGTGAGAATCATTTCAGTAGTTCAGATTTATTCTTATGTATGCTTTTTTCCACTATTTTTCCCCCTTATCAAAATCTCATGACCCAGCGGGCATCTTTCTTTGTCAGCACAAAACAAAGTATGACTGAACCAATACTTCCTTATTTCCCACTTCTTTCTGATTCCAATTTGTATTGCTTTCTTTCCATTGTCAACAACACTGTTGTGGCCTCATTGGTACACATGTCCTTGGCAGGTGACTGTGCTCTCGTTTTGCTTTCATCCTTGCAAAGGCTTCTCCATCCTCAACATTTCAAAATAAATGACTTGTCACCATTTTTGTGTTTTCATTAATGAACATGTAAATTTTTAATCTGTCCAGAATTGAATTTGGTTCAATATTTAAGCTCAGGATTAGCTTTATTTTTCTAATTGTTTAATCTGTTTGTGAAATATCATCATTTCTCCACCTGAGTTGAAGAGAAAGGGTAGCTAATGGATGTGAATTTGAGCAAACTCTGGGAGATAGTGGAGAACAGAGGAGCCTGGCATGCAGTCCATGGGGTCATAGAGTCGGACACAACTTAGCAACTGAACAACAATAACAAGGGGACTTGAGCCCCTACAATATCAATCAACTCCCCCCCCCAATATATATTTGATGTGGACAATTAAGATTCCCTCAGCCTTCAAGAATCACCACCTACTCCTACTGACTAGAGAGCCATCCTGAAGATTCGTCTCTAAAGCAAGTCTGAAGCCACAGCTACACCACGCTGATTGAGGTGTCAGTCCTGCTGTGTCTATATCATATATCCTTGCCTCTGTTTCTAGTGTAGCCTGTCTCCTCATGCCAGCCACACACTGCTAAGACCAGTGTAACTCTAACACACCTGGAATATAGGCTAGGGCAAGTACCCTCTCACCCTTTGCCCCCAATCATATCTACTTCTCTCCCCCAGTAATTTCATTATTAGTTATTTACTCTTCTATCAAAACTCTGGAATAGTTTCATAAAGTTACAAAAGAAAAACAACAGCATTGATATCACAGTTGTAATTGCATTAAATTTGGAGGAAACTGGTATCTTTACAACATAAATCTTTTCATTCAAGCTAATGGTATTTCTTTATATATGTATATTTTTCATTTTATTTATTTGTTGATTTATTTTTAGCTGCCCGGGTCTTCATTGCTGCACTTGGACTTTGTCTGGTTGCAGCAAGTGGGGGTTACTCTCTAGCTGTGTTGAGTAGCTTCTCATTGTGGTGGCTTCTCTTATTGCCGAGCACAGGCTCTAGGCACATGGGCTTCAGTAGTTGCAGTTCCCGGGCTCTAGGTGCGTGGGTTCAGTAGTTGTGGCACATGGGCCTAGTTGTCCCGCAGCATGTAGGATCTTCCCAGACCATGGATTGAACCCATGTCTCCTGCATTGGCAGGCAGATTCTTAACCACTGGACCACCAGGAAAGTCCTGGTACTTCTTTTCCTAAATCTTATGTGATTCTTCTCAGCAAGTTTTTTGAGTTTTGTTCTTATAAGTCCTACATATGTTTTTTTTAATATAAATTTATTTATCTTAGTTGGAAGTTAATTACTTTACAATATTGTATTGGTTTTGCCATACATCAACATGAATCCACCACAGGTATATACGTGTTCCCCATCCTGAACCCCCCTCCCTCCTCCCTCCCCATACCATCCCTCTGGGTCGTCTCAGTGCACCAGCCCCAAGCGTCCAGTATCATGCATCAAACCTAGACTGGTGATTCGTTTTATATATGATATTATACATGTTTCAATGTCATTCTCCCAAATCAATCTACCCTCTCCCTTCTCCCTCTCCCACAGAGTCCAAAAGACTGTTCTATACCTCTGTGTCTCTTTTGCTGTCTCTTATACAGGGTTATCGTTACCATCTTTCTAAATTCCACATATATGTGTTAGTATACTGTATTGGTGTTTTTCTTTCTGGCTTACTTCACTCTGTACAATAGGCTCCACTTTCATCCACCTCATTAGAACTGATTCAAATGTATTCTTTTTAATGGCTGAGTAATACTCCATTATGTTTTAATATTTTATGTATAAAGTGTGTATATAAATATATAGCATATATGTTAACATGACAAAGCTATGGCAAACCTAGATAGCATAATAAAAAGCAGAGACATCGCTTTGCTGACAAAGGTCCATATAGTCAAAGCTATGGTTTTTCCAGTAGTCATGTATGGATGTGACAGTTCGGCCATAAAGAAGGCTGAGCATCAAAGAATTGGTGGTTTCAAATTGTGGTGCTAGAGAAGACTCTTGAGAGTCCTTTGGACAGCAAGATCAAACTAGTCAATCATAAATGAAATCAATCCTGAATATTCATTGGAAGAACTGATGCTGAAGCTGAAGCTGAAGCTCCAATACTTAGACCACCTGATGCAAAGAGCTGACTCACTGGAAAGGACCCTGATGCTGGGAAAAATTGAGGGCAGGAGGAGAAGGGGGTGACAGAGGGTGAAATGGTTAGACAGCATCATTGACTCAATGGACATGAATTTGAGCAAACTCCAGGAGATAGTGAAGGCCAGGGAAGCCTGTTGTGCTACATTCAGTCCATGGGATTGCAAGGAGTTGGACATGACTTAGGGACTGAACAACAACAAATGTTAACATATGTTATACAATGTTATATGTAGAAGATAATATATATTATACATGACATGTTATTATTAACATTAATTACATAACATATAAAGTGTATATATATATATTTATTGCAGTTGTGAATGGAATCTTTTTTTTCTGGCTCATTATTGTTGGTTTATGAGAAGGTTGATGATTTTTATAAAATTATCTTGTACCCATCTGTCTGGCTAAAAATGCTTCTTAATTGTGTAGTTTTCCAAGTAGATGACATAGAATTTGCAAATGAGAATAAATGTGTCTCTTTTTTCCGGATTCCTCCCATTTGTTTCTTGTTCTGATCCCACCACAAAGTCTTGCCCTTGGCTGTCATGGCAACACTGCTAGGGATTCACTATGCATACTGATGTTTCATTTACCACTGGTTCAGATATATTTAATATATCATGTTGAAGGAGAATCCTTTTATTCCTGGCTCACTTGTATTTGTTGTTTTAATCAGAAATGGAAGTTGAACTTTATTAAATAACTTGTGTTGATTTGCCATATTTTTTAATGAATACAATCAATTTCATTGTGTGGAGGTTTCAAAATGTACCCAACCATTCCTCAGGGAATTGGAGGCTTAGATTTTTTTTCCAACTTTCATTACTGTAAATGATACTACAAATGAATATCTTTATAAAAAATAAATAGGCTTTTTTTTTTTTTTACATGAGCAGGAAGAAAAGCAAGTGACCAAGATTGTCAAGCATCTCCTCTGGCTCTAGTACTGGGGTTGGTCTTTCAAATCTGCTGGTCTTTCTGGTTCACTCATGTTTGAATTAGTTGGGGGAGACTTCTAGCAGCTAAATTTTGGTGAACGTGCGAATGAGTAGGAGGCAGCTAACACAGACAGAGGAGTTTAATTATTCTTTTTTAGACTTCTATTTATTTTTCAGCTTAATCCAGCTCAATACATAACCCCTGAATGCTTCTTGTGAATCAGAGATGGTGTGGATTAAAGGCAGACTCTATTCAGCTTCTGCCTTTAAGGGTCTCTTAGTCAGCACATCCTCATGTAAATGAGAATACGAATCTGTTTCTTAAAAGTAGAATCATGGAGAAGTCCCTGGTGGCCTACTAGTTAGGATTCTGAGCTTTCACTGCCATGACTCTGGTTCAGTCCCTGGTTGGGAACTGAGATTCCCACAAGCCTTGAGGCATGGCCAAAAAGAAAAAGCAAATCATGGGTCCCTAGCTGTAAAATTGGCTTCCCTGGTGGCTCAGTGGTAAGGAATCCTCCTGCAATGCAGGAGCTGCAGGAGACATGAGTTCAATCCCTGGGTCAGGAAGATCCCGTGGAGAAGAGCATGGCAACCCACTCCAGTATTCTTCCCTGGAGAAGCCCCATGGACAGAGGAGCCTGGTAAGCAATCGTTCATAGGGTCACAAAGAGTCGGACACAACTGAAATGACTTAACATGCATGCAGAGGTATAAAATCATTTGGTTAAAAAATGTGAACCTTTATAGGGTCTGATTCTGAGAACTGAGATGCTATACAAGGTTGGTCTAAATCCCAGTGTGCAAAAAGATTCACCTCACTTTTGCTGGCAAAAGTATGGTAGTTTAATTTTCTTTACAAAGCTTATTAAAATATTCCATCACTTTGTGGTCATAGTGGTTTAGTTGCTAAGTCATGGCTGACTCCTTTGTACATATTTACACTTAGCAGCAGCAGCAGCAGCACACTCTCACTTGCCTTTTATTGATGCTTATCTTCTTGTTTATCCTTTGTGATTCTTTCCATTTCTTTTAAACATAGAAAATTTCACCTATATCAGGGTCAGAAAGATATTTTAAACATTTTTTTCTTAGTTTTTTTACGGCTTTATTTTTTTTCAGTCACTCAGTCACGTCTGACTCTTTGTGACCCTGTCGACTGCAGCGACAGGGTTCCCTGTCTTTTACCATCTCCCGGTGTTTCCTCAAACTCATGTCCATGAGTTTTTAGTCATGACTTCAAAGTTGGAGGGAAACAATAAATCTCCCAGGCCTTTGCTATGGAGGTTTCCTCTCCCTGTAATGTCCACCAGCACCCCTTCTCCAACTCGTAACATTCATTTGGAGCTGAGACCCAGGATAAGCCTACCCTTCCCCCAGAACTCCTTTTACAGCTAGAAAGGGTCTTGTCATCATTGCTTCCATTAGAACATCTCCATTTCTTTCACTTTTTTCCCCCAATATATATCTAACGCTTGTCCACCCTGTTTCCTGGGCTTGGGAGAGAGTGGGGAATCAGTTTGACCACACTCTATGACACTAATAGTTCAGAAGTAAGGACAGAAGGTAAACAGTTATTTATTCAATGTGCTTAACCTATTAACTTATTTATTAAGCAAAATAATATATAAGTACACATGGAGATAAATTGTGCTGTTATGAGTATTTATGGGAAGGGAGAGGTTTAGTTAAAATAATATAGTAACATTAGAATAAGAAACAAGAGACACACATACTGAATAATACACTGTAAAAGTGTATCATTAATAGCAAATTCTATGATTGCTTACTTAGAAAGCTAAAGATGATTAAGAAATCTTTTTAGGAAGGCAGATGAATACAATACTATTTTATCCAAAAAACTTAACCTTTTATTAATCAGCCACAAAATAGAATGGAGAAAAATACTACTCACAGTTACAACGTCCACTTTGAGGAAGAGATATTTAAACAGAGACTTAAAGCAAAATATAATGGAGAAGGCAATGGCACCCCACTCCAGTACTCTTGCTTGGAAAATCCCATGGGTGGAGGAGCCTGGTAGGCTGCAGTCCATGAAGTCGCAAAGAGTCGGACAAGACTGAGCGACTTCTCTTTCACTTTTCACTTTCATGCATTGGAGAAGGAAATGGCAACCCACTCCAGTGTTCTTGCCTGGAGAATCTCAGGGACGGGGGAGCCTGGTGCGCTGCCATCAATGGGGTCGCACAGAGTCAGACACGACTGAAGTGACTTAGCAGCAGCAGCAGCAGCAAAGCAAAAGATGAAGTCAGCTATGTAAGGGGCTTTTAAGGTAGAAGCCTTTCTGGCAGAAGCAATAGCAAGTACAAAAGCCCAAGGCACAAAAGTGCTTGATGTTCAACAGCCATAAGGGAGGCTGGCATGGTTGGGGCATATGGCGAGCAAGGGTTGGGGGCAGACACAGGAGGTGAGTTCAAAGAGATGGCAGGGCCCTAGAAGACTTTGCAAGGGGCTCACAATTTCTCTAAGTACAATGGAAGGTGTTGGAGGGTTTGAAACAAGCAAGTGACATGCTTAGTTTGATATTCTATAAAGATCACTCTGGAAGTTGCATAGGGAATGGATGGTAAGGAGCAAGAATATAAGTAAGGAGACCAGTGAAGAAGACATGGGAGAGACATTGCAGAGAATGTCTTGCAGGTGAGGGAATTTGCAGGTGAAGAGCAGCAGATGGATTCCAGATAGATTTTGGAGGAGATCTTGAGCCAACAAGATGCTGCTGTTGAGTGGATGTGGAGAGTCAAGGAAAAGGAAGAGGTTAGAGTTGGTCCCAAGAGCATTAATACTACAAATTGGGGGGCTGTCTTCGTCACCTGGGGCTGCCATAACAAAATAGCACAGGCTAGGTGGGCTTAAACAATAGACATCAATTTTCTCACAGTTCTGGAGGTTGGGAGCTCCAAGGTCAGAGTGCTGGCAAATATGGTTCTTGGTGAGGGCAGTCTTCCTTCCTTGTGGATGGAAACCGTTTCACTGTGTCCTCACATGGCCTCTCCTCTGTGTGAGTGCAGTGAGAGGAATCTCTAGTGCTCTTTCCTCTTCCTCTAAGGATACCAGTCTTACTGGATTAGTTTCCCACCCTTTCGATCTCATTTAACCTTAATTACTTCCCTAAAGATCTTGTCTCCAAATACAGCTCCATTTGGGGTTCGGGTTGCAACATATGAATCTGGAGGGTGGGCATAATTCAGTCTACAACACTGCTTTAAGTAAGAAATTCATTGTCTCACAGCTCCGCAGGCTAGAAGTCCAAGATCAATGTGTGGGCAGGGTTGGTTCCTTCAAAGGCTGAGAGGGAGAATGTGTCCCAGGCCTCTCTCCCAGCTTCCGGTGGTTTACTGGCCACCTTGTGTGTTCCTTGGCTTGTAGAAGCGTCACTCTATCTGTCTTCATCTTCGCATGTGGTTCTCTGTGTGTGTGCGCCCACATTTCCCTTTTTGTATAACGACACCGCTCATGGTGGATGAGGGACCACCCTGCTCCAGTATGATGTCTTATGTTCACTCATTACATCTGCGTGACCCTATTTTCAAAGAAGGTCCCATTTGGAGGTCCTGGGGGTTGGGATGCCACTATATGAATGTTTGGAGGACACAACTCAGCCCATAACAGGAGATTTCTGCCTTAGAGAACTAGGTGAACAAGGAGCTCCATCTACCGAGAAAGGGAAAACTATAGGATAAACAGGCTTGTGGGGGTATCAAAATTTTTGTTTTGAACATAATATATTTGAAATGCCAAATGGGTATCTGAGTTTTGGGGTGTAACGTCGGCAGTTGTGTATATGACTCTGGCCTGGTAAAGAAATGTGGTGTGGCTGGTATATTCAAAATGGATAACTAACAACGACCTACTGTATGGCACAGGGAACTCTGTTCAATGTTGCATGCCAGCCTGGATGGGAGGGAAGCTTGGGGGAGAAGGGATACATGTATATGTATAGCTTAGTCCCTTCGCTGTCCACCTGGAACTATCACAGCATTGTTAATTGGCTATACTCCAATATAAATTTAAAAAAAAAAAAAAAAGAAATGTGAGGTGTGTGTGTTTGTGTGTTTTATAGTTAGGGGACTGGATGTGATCACTTAGGGTATGAAAGAGATGCAGAAAAATCCAAGACCCAACTTTAAGAGTCAGGAGGAAGAACCAGCAAAGGAGAGTGAGAAGGAGTAGCCAGTGAAGTAGCAGATGGGGAAACAGGAGAGAGGTGTCCTAGAATTTTAGAGAAGGAAGTGTTTACAGGAAAGGCTGTCCAGTGACTCAACAGTGCTGAGAGCTACAGTAACACTAGGGCAGGTAGGTGAAGGGTGAACTTGACAACACGGAGTTCATAGGTGACCACGGTAAGAGTTATTTTAGTGGACTGGTGGCAGCTGAGGCTGGATTCAAGAGTGTTGATGCCTACACTGGGAAGAGAGAGGAATTGAAGATAATACCTACAGACAAGTGCTTTGAAAGGAAGCAGGAAAATGTGGGAGAAAGAAGATAGGAGTCAAGAGATGATTTTTTTTTTCCAGCTGGTAACAATGACAGCAGGTTTGCATAGTGTGGAGACGGTCAAGTAGAGAGGGGGAATTCAGTGATGCTGGACAGAGGGGCAAGTGGGAAGGATGGATCCAGGGTGCAGAGAAGGCATCAGCCTTAGGAAACAGAAGGGAAGCATCTGCTGTTTTAGCTTGCGGAAAGGAGGAAAGTTTGGTTATAGAGGAAGGCAGGTGAATATGCTTGGCGATGGTATGATGAGAGAGTTTCCATTCCATATATTCTAATTTCTAAATCAAATATGAACAAGGTGAGAAGGAGGAAAGTGGGAAGACATGGGGACTTTGAGGAGAGGGCAAATCACCATTGTAAGTTGGACTGGAAAAACACAAGACACAGAGGTCCTCCCGCACAGCAAGGTGTGCCCAGGTGAGTTGGAGATCATAAATCTATAAGGCTGTGCAATTTGCCAGATTGTGTGATTCTTTCTAGCAATATAGAGATGCTTAAGTGCAGATGCACAAAGCATAAATAGTTGGGTTCATCCAATGTTGGGGCTTTGCTAGTCAATTGTGAAAGAAGGCAAGAAGGGACAGGGAGTGATGATATGATGATTCATGACTCTAAGGGCACTTGGAGAGTAGAGACGGGAGATATAAAGAGATCTGATCAAGGGTTGGACTGAAATCTTGAGAATAAGGTTCTGTCCCACATGTAGAGCCTGGCCCTATGTAGGTGCTCAGAAAATATTAATTGACTTGGTCACAATGGAGGACACTGGAGAGCTGCAATACTGCAACCATACACCAGGGGGCAAGAGACGACAAGAAATGAGTCTAATCAAGCCCTGCCTAAAGTTTGGGGGCTGTGTGGCCAGAGCTCCAGGCCCCCTCCTGTCTATTCTCAGTTTCCCCGGAGAAGTGAGAGCAAATGATACTGCATATCCAAGCTGGAGTCTACTGAAGGTACCACCAGGTGGCTGGTGGTGGAGTGTGTGGGGCAGGAGCAGAAGAAATCATGAGCCCTATGACAGAGATAAGGGGACCTCCTTCATGCATGCCTGTCCTGGGCTCTTGGTCCATGTCTGGGCTCTGGACAATGCCCCAGCCATGAGCAACCACAGGAAGCAGACTTGAAGTGTTCTTGTGCACCCTCACGTACAGAAAACTGGTACCAAGAAGTTCAATCTGTGTGTTGGTCCTGAGGAGCCATCCCACTTCCCCTGAGGCTTGTCCCATGGGATATAGCCTCACATGCTGACTCGACCTAAAGCGGCCCTAGAGCTACGTGCCCTGAACCCGGAAAGGTGTATTGCTGAAGCAGGGGCCTGGGGAGCTTCTGGAGGAGAGAAAAGATCCATTGCTCAGCACACCTTCCATATGCCTCCTGTATGCCCAGCCCATGTTGGGAGCACAAGACAAGGTCGACTCTCCAGTCATCTGTTCACCCAGGTGCTCCCTCATTTACTCAAGCTTTCCCTGCCCCCACTGTGTGTTAGTGAAGGTAACAGACAATTATGCCCAATAGGATAGACCACAGAAAGGGAGATGTCAAGGCCAATGTCTGACTACTGGCAGGGGTGACTGAGAGAAGGATGGTTCCTCTCCCTGAGTGGAGACCTGGTTTCTGGAGATGTTGAAGAACCTGTTTTTGGCTGTATCGACCTTGATGTGCCCAGAGGACACCCATGGGTGGTGGTTTAGTCGCTAAGTTATGTGCAACTCTTGTGACCCGTGGACTGTAGCCTGCCAGGCTCCTCTGTTCATGGGATTCTCCAGGGAAGAATATTGGAGTGGGTTGCCATTTCCTTCTCCAGGGGACACCCATGGGGAGACATCAAGTACATAATTGGATCTAAGGGCCTGGAAGCCAATGGGTAAATAAGGGTGAGGTATTTGGGTTTGGGAGTCACATCATTTCCCAGGTAAGGGCTATGGGCTATGGAGGGGTTAGCACGGGCGTCAAAGATGGCAGTGGGTCTGAAGAGTGGCTGCCTGGGGCCTGCTGTCCTGAACATGCTTGTAAGCTGAGCAGAAAGGACTCAGTGGGACTTGGGGGGAGGTCCTCACAACAAGGAGGGTCAGCCTCTGAAGTTTTGTCCATCTTCTCAGGGACCAGGCACTCCCTCTGAATCTTCATGAGAACTAAGGAGAGGGGGGCAGCACAAGGGCCAGATCGGCAAGGATCAGACTTGTGTTTACTTCTTCATCCATTGGTCCCTCAATCCAGGAGGGCTTTTCATTCTGGCCCCAGTCTGGAACAGGCTTCGTATCCTTCTCCTGCATTCTAGAGAATCTGACCAGGCAGACAGAGGTAAAACAACTTGCTCATGGTCTCAGAGCAAGTGGGTAGCAAGTGAAGCCTAAAATAAAAGTTTAATGTCCTGCCTTCCTCGGCCCCATGTCCAGGCCAGGAAGTGGTGGGCATTGCTGTGTGGGTGAGGTTTAGTGCCAAACTGCTTGGCCCTGGCTCCTTCCCGCGTGCCCTGTTGTCCATAGGCCCCTCTTTGCAGGAAGCCTGCTTTTCCAGTGGACCACATGCTCCAAGGTTCTGGGTGTGAATCTCCCCATGAGCCAAGCTCTTTTCTGGAGACCTGCACCCTCAGTTGAAATCTCACCCCACTTCAGCTAAACTTCCAACTCCTCTTCCCCCAGGGCTGGTGGGCTAACTTCTAAATAGATTACACAAACGTTTGAATGCACGATTCTAAATACTGCAATTTGTCTGTCCTATCTGTCGACCTTTGCCTCCATGCCTTTGACATGTTTTGATTCTCCAGAGTTGTGGGTTTTGTTTCATCAACAAGAAGACCGTGTGGTTAATTATCCTTTGACCTTTGGGGTCAGGGCCTCCATCTGGGCAGGAAACACCCAGAGCTCCAGGAGTTTCTTGGCATTTAGTTGTCATTGCCAACAGCTCCCATGCTCCCCCCACCACCACCCCACCTCCCTGCAGTGTTCCCCCCTGTCTCTCTCACCCACCAAGCCCTCCCCCAAGTCCCACCAGAGGCCAGGACTTTTGCCCCACAGCAGCTTCGGCCCATCCTCATCTCTGAGGCCCTTGCTGAGGACGAAGCCTGAGGCAGGGTGGCAAGATGACTGGATGAGGTTCAGAAGCTTAAGAACACCAACACCTGAGCTAAGTGTTAGGTGCACAGGGGAAGCCGCCTTCCTGGGGCCCAAGGCTGAGAAAGTGGGCTGCCTTGTGCCCTAGGGATGGCCTCCTGGGAGTTAGCCCTAGAAGGCTCAAGGGCTTGACTTGTCACTTGAAAATCCTGCATCAACCAGCTGATTTTCTTTGTGAAATGTTCTTCGGGTAGCTGGACAGCCCTTGGTGGAGGACGTTCATGGGGACATTTGTAAAAAGAAGGTTCTGGGGGCCCCACCGCCTACCCCTGAATCTCAGCCTAGAGGAGGCCATGGCATGTGTGCAGCAGGGGCTGAGCAGAGACACATGGGCTTCGCTGAGGCCCAGGTGAGGCAGGAGAAAGGGGAGCAGAGAGCCTTCCGGCTGGGCTCTGCTTCATGGGTGAGGATCAGAAATCCAGAGGTGAGACAGAAAGATGTTCAGGGCATGGAGAAGAGGGACAAATCCATGAGGGTGGGAGAACCAGGACTTGTGCCCAACCCAATGGTTCCACAAGGCTGGGGTGGAGTGTATGAAGGGTGGAGGGCCATGCAGTTGGGGACGAAGGGTGAGGCCAGGCCACCAGGCCAGACTAAGATCTTGGTTTTATTTGATAAGCAGTGAAAGCCATTCCACATCATCTTGCTTAGCCACGAAAACAGAAAAACAGCACAATGCTTTTCTATGCCATGTGGAACATTTACTTGAGTCATGGCAATAAACTGGAGTCTTTGTTATGGTTGTTGGGGCCTGTTTCGAGAGATGGGGATGGAATTTGTGGCAGCTCTAAGCCCCCCAAGCCCACCCTGGCCCCTTCTCTCCTGCCCGACATTTCTCCCAGGGATTTTGGCAGAAGTGAACAATACTCAAATCCCAGAACATTCTGAGGCTGCCTTCACTTTCACTGCTTTCAGCTGGAACCCTTGAGATGCCATGCAGGGCCTTGGCCGGGTGGTGTCCCACCGATGCAGATGAGGAAGATCATGGAGCAGAGCTGATATTTTAATAACGCTCTTCCTTTTTTATTGCTTCCCTTGTGGCTCATCTGGTAAAGAATCTGCCTGCAATGTGGGAAACCTGGGTTCAACCCCTGGGTTGGGAAGATCCCCCGGAGAAGGGAAAGGCAACCCACTCCAGTATTCTGGCCTGGAGAATTTCATGGACTGTATAGTCCATAAGGTTGCAAAAAGTCAGACACAACTGAGTGACTTTCACATCATCATATCACATCCTTCTTTATGATCAAACTCATTTGGGAATAGGAACAGTTATCAATTTTTGCTGACCTACAAATTTCATGAATATTCAGCTCATAAAGTCTGCACTTGGAATATCCTATTATATCCAGACTGAGGCTTGGTCAGTGAGGAGGCTGTGCCCCCCACCTGGGGATGAGCTGACAGGGGCGGGGGTCAGGGTGTCTGTGTTGGAAAGGGTCTGCCACACAGGGGCTGCTGTGTCATGTTCCTCCAACTTCCTTTGCCCTCTCTACCCACAGAGAACTGCAACTCCAGTACTTTTCTGGACAGGAGCTGCCAATTTGGCTTTGTGCTGGAGGAGTAAAGAAATCCTTGTCCAGCCACCAGGAGGTCTTCTGGGGTGGTTAGGCAACAGTGGTCTGGGTCAGGGGTCACTCTTGCTGACCTCCTTACTAGGGGTGAACACTTTACATCTTGAGGCTTCTGGTGGTACTGTTGAGGGAAGGCAGGCCGGGGTCTGGGGTCCTGGATCAACTGTGTCTGGGCCCCCTTCAGCTGTAGGAGCTCTGTGCCCACAAGATCACAGTGCTCTGACCACTCTGTGCCTCTACCCCACCCCCACCCCCACCCAAATATCAAAGCTGGTTGGGGCCAGGCAGCTATGGTGAGATCAAAACTGTCCAGCAGAAGCAGCAAAGCCAGGAAACTTGGGGTAAGCTGCCCCCATGTCCCAAGCCATGTGCCCAGCCATTGAGCTGTGTGTGGGTCCCGGTGCTCAGGGCATCACCCAGTAAGGAAAGCCACAAGGCTGAAGCTGTCATGCTGGGCTTGGGCATCCTGGGAGCAAGGCTCACTTGGCCTTTGGATGGAGTCTCCCTCCCAGGCCCTTCCCTGACACACGCCTGCCCTTGGGCTGCTGGAAGAACCTCTCATCTCCCTCAGAGAGGAGTCTGGGAGGAAAGACGAGCTGATTGAGTGTATTGTGCACTGTGTTTGTGTGGCCTGTGGGGCCCGGAGGGAGGGTAATGGACAGAAAAACTTTGTCTCATGTCGTTCCAGGTGTAGCTTCCATTTGTGGCACAGGCTGCAGAGCCCCCAGCACCTCCTGGGGCAGTTTAGCACAGACCGTGGGGTCAGCCATAGCTATTTCCGGGTGGAGTTGTTGCCTGGGAAGTTTGGCCCATGATCAGTCTTCTTGACACAAGTCTGCTTCCCTGGGCAAGGCTGGGACAGAACCGCCCCCTCAGTTCATGATGCAGAGTGCATGCAGGTCTCATTCCTTTGGTGCTAAAGCCACCCCTGACCCTCGTGTGGACACTGCCATCTCTTGGCCTGGTCACCCTGTCTCTCCCAGCACCAGACATCAGACAGCTTTCTCTTGGGCTACAATCATCAAGAGACCCTCTGAAACTGGGGGAATTAGGGCTCATGCCTGGGAAAAGAAGGAAAAAAAAGATCCCAGTTAAAGCCATCAGTCTGCCCAGGCAGCCAAGTCTAAGGTCTTAGCCAAGAGTGCCAAGAATGCCTTGGAACAGTAACTGGGCCTAGAACTGCCTAAGAGACCTTGCTCACTGTGTTTTGCCTTTAGTCACATCCAAACCAAACTCATGCTGAACCAGCTGGCACATGAACACTGGTTCTGGGCTTTAGCCTCGCGCCCTCCACTTTCCCCATCCTAAGATGGGGTGACACTGCAGCTACTGCTGTGGGGATCCTTGGAAAAAAGTAGGCCCTTATGACCCTCTGGCCACCTGGCTTGGGAGTTGAGCTTGGAGCTGAGCTGTTGATCAAGGTAGACCCTGAGAGAACCACAGACTACCTCAGCTCAGGATCCTTGTCTGAAATCCAGAGGGTGGTGAAGCCAGAGTCATCCTGGTCAGATGGGACAAATCTTGGCCCAGAAACACCCTCAACATCAAATTCAAATAATAACACCAACTGGATGCCTCTGGTCGAGTCAGCTTTTGTAGAGCCCCTCTTGAAGGCTCTACAATGCCGTTAAGCATCATCTAGCTAAAAGGCACTGTCTCTTTATCCCTCCTTTTTTTCTGATGGATAATCAGAGACCCAGAGGGCTTCAGTGACTTGTACAGCAGAATGAGGCCCCAGCTGCATTATCTTGGGGAGTGTGCTGCTCTAGGGCCTGCCTGACCACCTCTCTTTTCTGTGTAAAGGGGAAAATACTATACTCCAGGAGTTGGTGATGGACAGGGATGCCGGGCGTGCTGCAGTCCATGGGGTCGCAGAGTCGGACACAACTGAGCGACTGAATTGAACTGAACTATAGTTGAGGAGGGTGGTTGTTTCAATGGATTTTTATTTCTCACAGATCTAGAGGCTGTCAAGGAGATCAAGATCAAAGTGACAGCAATGTAGGTTTTATTCTGAGACCTCTTCGATTGGCTTGTAGATAGCCACCATCTTGTTGTGAGCTGATGTGAGTGCCTCTTTGTGCACACAACATGAGAGGGAGCAAGCCCTTTGTGTCTCTTCTTCTAGGTGCACTAATTCCACTATGAGGACCCCAGCCTTATGACCTCATCTACAGCTAATCACCTCCCAAAGGCCCCACCTCCAAATACCATCCCATTAGTGACAGACTTTTAACATATGAGTCGAAGTGGGGCAGGCATTCAGTCCATAGCACCATGGTAGCGATCTGGCTGCCTGGCAAATGTTAAGCTTCTCCTGTGGGTCTGTGGCCTCACTGCCCCTTTAACTTACCACTGGGGATAGGAGCTTCCTTTGCCTTATTCCAGCAATGGCTCAATACTTTAAGACTGACATTCACAGTACATGATGACTTTAGGTTGGGTTATCCAAGCACCCCCTACCCCCTCTTCCCCTCCCCAGTGCACACACCTGGGAAGATGCTTTCCTTGGTGCTTGACTGAGAGCAAATCACTCTTCCTCCAGGGAGAACAGTTGCCCGAAAGAAGAGAAGGAACCTGGGTGCAGAGCAGATGGGCACTGTGCCCTTGAGCAACCTAGCTCACCTCTGATGGGATATACCGGGCACAGCCACAGTCTACAAAGAGAGGGTAGCACCAGGCCAACTGTGTCGGGCCTCGGCTATCCAGAGGGCTTGGGCACATGGCCACTTGGGAAGGCAGGTGCCATTTCTAGGTCCCCAAAGTCAATTTTAAGTTCACAGAGAGTTGTAGTCAAAGATAGTTTTTATTAAGCAGCAGAACTGTGATGATTTTAGCACAATTTGTTGACCTATTTCAGCTTCCCACAGTTGGATTGCTATTTCCTGTGGGTGTCCCCAGCACAACTGTGGAGGAGGTGCAGGCCTTGATGGTTGAAGCCAAGGCCTCGAAATTCTCACAGCTTGAGATGTAACAGCTGCTTACTAGATTGCAAACTGTGCTGGAAAATATTTCTTGGCAGAAAAAGGGTATTCTAAGCCAAGCAGACTGAAGCCTGCCTGCAAATGGTAAAATAGTTAAGTGCAACACTGGGCAGCAAAATTTCCAAGACACAGGTTTTGAAGAACTAACAATAGTTAGTTAGAATAGAATGTATTAGGAAAGAAAAATCTTCACCCCCCACCCCCCACCCCCCAGTCCAGGGAACCTTGGGGTCCCCTGGCCATGCAGGCTTCATTGGCCTGTCTTCCCCAACCCCTTCTCTCAAGGCCTGAGAGAAAAGTAGAGCTAATGCGGCTCTACGGATTCAAGTGGGACTGCTGTGATGACATACAGGAGTTTAGCTGGTTTGGCCCATTATTCCCAGAGGCTTGGACAGTCTGCAGTCCTGAAGAATGCTGGACTTGTTCAGAGGGTGCCACCTGCTGAGAGAAAGGGGACAAGATGGAGTCCTTTGCTAAAGTTCTTGGGCCCATTTTGCAGTGGTGTGAGGATCCCTTTGGTCTGAGCCAGTAAGCTGCTGAGAAGGATGTCTTTGGAAAACACAAGCCTGCAAGGTGCCGGTAGAAGTTGGAGCTGGGGAAATGGGATCCCCCCCAGCTTCTCTCTCCCAACAGCATAGTAGCTTAAAGAGCAGCAGAAGTAGGCCTGGGCTCTCCAAAAACTTGTCTGAATGCCTAAGGCTACTGGATTCCCTGTCTGGCTTCCCCCAACCCAGCTCCCAACAAGCCAGGGCCAGCCAAGGCATTAGAAGGTCTCTTTGGCCTCTCCCTGCCTCTACCTTTAGGTCTCACCATTCTACACAGACTAGATGATTTCCACGCAGGGCCTCACTGGCAGCTACCTCACTCACTCAATGTGACATGGAGAGGTAACAACCCATTCTGGCCTGCGGACAGGGGAGGAGGGACAGACACACTGATGGTGTCACCAAGAGTAGACTGTGGGGCACTTTGTGCAGGAGAAAGAGCTACCCTCTTGGGCTGGTTTTTGAAGGTGATAGCTTTTAATGAGTTGAACTCAAGGGGGTGGAGGACAAGACTGGGGAAACAGAAGGGGCAGGGCTGGGCTATGGGCAGAGGCTGGAGGTGTTGGAGGACCTACGGAGAGCAAGGCTCCAGAGCGTGGAGAAGAGGAGCCAGGGCAGGGTGTGGGAGCCCCTGCAGTCTTGTGGACAGGGAGCATCTGACATGGTCCTGCCCTTGGCTGCTCCCCTGGTTCTTCTCCCACCTGTGTCACATCCCCAGGTCCTCTTTTCTCCACTAACTGGGCATCTGCC
This sequence comes from Capricornis sumatraensis, assembly GCF_032405125.1. Lineage (NCBI taxonomy): Eukaryota > Metazoa > Chordata > Mammalia > Artiodactyla > Bovidae > Capricornis > Capricornis sumatraensis. Next base: position 58,669,666 of record NC_091092.1, on the reverse strand, counting down.
TCTCAGGGTAAGTGCTTGAGAACATGCATGAGGGTCTCAGCAGAGTCTGGCTTCATAAATGAACCACAGCATCTACTGACCATCTGATGGCATCATGAAGGCTGTCCCTCTAATGGGCCACCTTTCTGGAGGGCTGGTGGCCCAGCTGGTCAAGGGGTGTTTGTGAAATGAATCATACCATTTAAAATACCCAAACTCCTTCATTCTTCCTTAGTTTACTGGATTTTTGTTGTGGTTAGTTTTTGTTTTTTTTAAGGGGTTAAGCTGTACACATGGACATCACCAGATGGTCAACACCGAAATCAGATTGATTATATTCTTTGCAGCCAAAGATGGAGAAGCTCTATACAGTCAGCAAAAACAAGACCAGGAGCTGACTGTGGCACAGATCATGAACTCCTTATTACCAAATTCAGACTCAAATTTAAAGAAGTAGGGAAAACCACTAGACCATTCAGGTATGACCTAAATCAAATCTTTAATGATTATACAATGGAAGTGAGAAATAGATTTAAGGGCCTAGATCTGATAGATAGAGTGCTTGATGAACTATGGACGAAGGTTTGTGACATTGTAGAGGAGACAGGGATCAAGACCATCTCCATGGAAAAGAAATGCAAAAAAGCAAAATGGCTATCTGAGGAGGCCTTACAAATAGCTGTGAAAAGAAGAAAAGCGAAAAGCAAAGGAGGAAAGGAAAGATATAAGCATCTGAATGCAGAGCTCCAAAGAATAGCAAGGAGGGATAAGAAAGCCTTCCTCGGTGATCAGTGCAAAGAAATACAGGAAAACAATAGAATGGGAAAGACTAGAGATCTCTTCTAGAAAATTAGAGATACCAAGGGAACATTTCATGCAAAGATGGGCTCGATAAAGGACAGAAATGGTATGGACCTAACAGAAGCAGAAGATATTAAGAAGAGGTGGCAAGAATACACAGAAGAACTGTACAAAAAAGAGCTTCACGACCCAGATAATCACGAAGGTGTGATCACTCACACTCACGTAGAGCCAGACATCCTGGAATGTGAAGTCAAGTGGGTCTCAGAAAGCATCACTATGAGCAAAGCTAGTGGAGGTGATGGAACTCCAGTTGAGCTATTTCAAATCCTGGAAGATGATGCTGTGAAAGTGCTGCACTCAATATGCCAGCAAAATTGGAAAATTCAGCAGTGGCCACAGGACTGGAAAAGGTCAGTTTTCCTTCCAATCCCAAAGAAAGGTAATTCCAAAGAATGCTCAAACTGCCACACAATTGCACTCATCTCAAATGCTAGTAAAGTAATGCTCAAAATTGTCCAAGGCAAGCTTCAGCAATACATGAACCATGAACTTCCAGATGTTCAAGCTGGTTTTAGAAAAGGCAGAGGAACCAGAGATCAAATTGCCAACATCTGCTGGATCATCAAAAAAGCAAGAGAGTTCCAGAAAAACATCTATTTCTGCTTTATTGACTATGCCAAAGCCTTTGACTGTGTGGATCACAATAAACTGTGGAAAATTCTGAAAGAGATGGGAATACCAGACCACCTGACCTGCCTCTTGAGAAACCTATATGCAGGTCAGGAAGCAACAGTTAGAACTGGACATGGAACAACAGACTGGTTCCAAATAGGAAAAGGAGTACATCAAGGCAGTATATTGTCACCTTGCTTATTTAACTTCTATGCAGAGTACATGATGAAAAATGCTGGGCTGGAAGAAGCACAAGCTGGAATCAAGATAGCCGGGAGAAATAGCAATAACCTCAGATATTCAGATGACACCACCCTTATGGCAGAAAGTGAAGAGGAACCAAAAAGCCTCTTGATGAAAGTGAAAGAGGAGAGTGAAAAAGTTGGCTTAAAGCTCAACATTCAGAAAACGAAGATCATGGCATCTGGTCCCATCACTTCATGGCAAATAGATGGGGAAACAATGGAAACAGTGTCAGACTTTATTTTTTTTGGGGGGTGGGGCTCCAAAATCACTGCAGATGGTGATTGCAGCCATGAAATTAAGACGCTTACTCCTTAGAAGAAAAGTTATGACCAACCTAGATAGCATATTTAAAAGCAGAGACATTATTTTGCCAACAAAGGTCCATTAGTCAAAGCTATGGTTTTTCCAGTGGTCATGTATGGATTTGAGAGTTGGACTGTTAAGAAAGCTGAGCACCGAAGAATTGTTGCTTTTGAACTGTGGTGTTGGAGAAGACTCTTGAGAGTCCCTTGGACTGCAAGGAGGTCCAACCAGTCCATTCTAAAGGCGATCATTCCCAGGTGTTCATTGGAAGGATTGATGCTGAAGCTGAAACTCCAGTACTTTGGCCACCTCATGTGAAGAGTTGACTCATTGGAAAAGAGTCTGATGCTGGGGGGGATTGGGGGCAGGAGGAGAAGGGCACGACAGAGGATGAGATGGCTGGATGGCATCACCAACTCAATGGACGTGAGTCTCAGTGAATCTGGGAGTTGGTGATGGACAGGGAGGCCTGGCGTGCTGCGATTCATGGGGTCGCAAAGAGTCAGACATGACTGAGCAACTGAACTGAACTGAACTGAAGCTCTTTTAAGATTTCTAAAGCCAGAACCCAGACATTCTTTGTAAGTGGCATTAGTCAGATTGAGAGTTTTTGGTCCCCAAGGGGACTGCTGGGAGTTTATCTGGGTGCCAAACCTGCTATGTGACTGTGGTCTCGACCAGCTCCCATCCCTGCCCTAGCAACAGGGCCACTGTAGATGGTCCCCAAGGTGGGGTTTGCCCTGGTAAATACGGGGCACTCCATGGTTGGATGCCAAGTACTTATCAGAAGGACTTCTGGTTTATTTTCAATACAAGGAAACACACCCACACCAGGCCTTGGATTTTGTAGCAGAACTAAGGATATAGAAGTTCAGAAAGGTCTCCCATCTAGGGAATTGAGTTCAGCATATGGCAAGACTCACTATGCCCAGGGAACACATTTATGAGCAGTTTCCAAGTAGGACTGCATTCAATATCTATGAGAACAGCTCACTTTTTCTTGGAAGCCTAGAGAGTCTTTTGTTCAGCCATGACTGCTACCCCCATGTGGGTACCTGTCCTCAAATTTTCTTGTGCTTTAAAGTACAGATTTCACACACAGAGCCTATGCAGAAGGGGTGTAGTGCTGTGCAGAACCTCCAACCTGGGTAGGGGTCAGAGAAGAAGGGAGTGCTATACCTGAGTACAAGTGGCTTGGCCCACGGTGGCCTGCTCATTGGGAGCCCAATTACTCATTTGGACTGCTTGGTAGACATGACTCTGCGTGTCTTGCGGCCGTTGCCAGAGGTGGATGTAGTCCTGTGGAGTCTCCAAGGTAACAAGCTGTGGGTTGTGGGTTATGGTAGTAGTCTGAGGGAGGTTGGCAGAATAAATTGCATGGGACCCTGGGCCGTGGGTCATAGAGAAAAGATTCATGCGGGGCTGATGGTGGTTTTCAAGAATAAATCTGTAATAGAAGAAACATGTTACAGAGACACGGGTCTAGCAATGAGGCCCAAGAGACATAGTCTTGCTCATTAAGAGGTGCTCAAAGAACCTTTGGTTTGGGTGGTCAAATCAGGAGTCACTTGCTTGGACTCTCACTTTGGCCTGAATAAGACTCAATTCTCCAAAGTAAAGCAAATGGAAACACTGGAAAATTTAGTCATTTGTATCAAGTGGTATTGTTGCTATTATTTGGACGGTCCTGCTTCTTTCAAGATGGTGATCTCTGTGTAAGTCACTTCACCGACTCCAAAGTCAGGGACTTGCCCTTCATCACCGAAGGAGTCCAAGACCCAGAGAGGCTGCAAGTCTGCTTTCTCCTCTAAGTCCAGGGCTCCCTCTATCACCCTAAACTTGAGGGTTGTGTGATAAACAGAGATTTCTGAGCATCATCCCAGACTCTGAATATGCACTTTCAATAACCTCCTCAGGTTGATTCTGATAATTAGGCCAGTGGGAAACATGGCATTAACCCATCCCACATGTCAGGGTCACTGTTCCTAAAGGAAGACCCAGAAGGAACTCAGGAGAGCTTTAGGTGACCCACTCAGAGACTGGCATTCATCCAAAAATAAATATCATGTGCCAAGACTGTGCTTCCTCCACCTTTCATTGCTGAGCAGAACCTTCTTTTTCTGCTATTGAGACCAAAGATTTTATCCCTGAGCAGAAACTGTTCCTGTCCTAATACTGCCTCCCAGGACTTTGTCTTTCTGTGTTCTTGGCTCTTTAGGTATCCAATGCCATATGGATTGTCAGTGCCATGGAGATCCCTTCACCTGTTCTACTGTGACCACAGGATCCCAGGAAAAATGGAAGCAGGGAGGTAGGAGCCAGGAGTTACTCAGCTGGGGACACTCAAGACTTCCTGATAGACACCCTGTACTGTGAGACTGGGCTTGGCTAGAAGTCAAGCAATTTCAAGATTGGCATGCTACTTCCCTAGCTTGGAGACTTCCTGATCTAGCCTTCTCATTTTTATGGAGACACCTCTGTTCCATCAAGGCATGCTTGGCTATGGATTATGCCAGCAGAGGCAGCGAGGCCACAGAGGAGGATGAATTAGAACATGTTGCTTGGGATAGGCGACTTTGGGTGCCCATGGGCATGTCGCCCATGGTTTCAGGCGTGATGTCCAGCCACCATAGGAAAGCAGTGACCTCAGCCGTTATGACCATCTCGCAGCCTCCTTACCTGAATCTACCATTTTCTGGGCCATTGAAATTTTCAGCACGATGGTACCCAGAGGCATTGAAGTTTTCAGCACGATAATATCCAGGAGCATTGACGCTTTCAGCACGATAGTAGCCAGAGGCATTGAGGTTTCCAGCACGATAGTAGCCAGGAGCATTGAGGTTTTCAGCACGATAATAGCCAGAAGGCTGCTGTTCAGCCACCATTTGGATAGGAATAGACATGGGGGGGGGTGGGGGGGGTGGTGTTGGTGGTGGTGGTCGTAGAGGTAGGGGTAGGGGTAGGGATAAGGGCATGAAGCCATCATTGTAGCGCAGCATAGAGAAGCTAGGTTGGTTTGGCATGAATACATGCATTACTTGGTTCTCCCTGGTGGTATTATACTGTTGTGGCTGCTCGGGCAGCAGCATTAGCTGCTGCTGCTGCTGCTGCTGCTGCAGCTGCTCTTCCTGCTGCTGCTGTTGCTGCTCCTCCTCCTGCTGCTGCTGTTGCAGCTGCTGCTGTTGCTGTTGCAGCTGCTGCTGCTTCACCTCCTCCTGATTGGGCACCTGCATCCACAGGAAAGAGAGAAGAGCAACTCAGTGTCTGCCAGAGCCTCATACATGGAACAAACTCTCCATCCTCTGAGGCAGAAGGCAACAGGAACACTTCCTCTCTGGGTGCCCTGGCGGTCTGGTGACTCTCTGCTCCCAGCTGTGGTCCAGAACCCATGCACACGCATGTGTGCATGTGCACCCAGGTACAGTTGGCCTGGACGTTTTATCTCAGGCAAACGAACTGTACCCAACCGGGAAACCACCACTCCCACCAGAGAAACAGGGGAGCCCATGCTTTCATGAGAATGAACTCTGCTTTTGACTACAGCAATGAAAGTGGCCTGCTGTACCTGGGAAGAGGTATCAAAAGTCTGCTGAAGCTCCTCGGAGATCTGGGAAGAATGTGGTAAACATGAACCACTGACAGATGTGGCCTCCGAAATATCAGAGAAGGGACTCTTCATTGCCTCAAAGCATGGTTTCTTGGGCACTGGCTCCAGCAAATCAGGACTGTGAACATGGCCTGCGATGGATGGCAGCGCCTGTAAGGACACAGTATCACAAAGGTCTTACTCAGGGGCCATAGCTTTCCTTACGGCAGAAGACATGCTGGTTATGGAGCAAGACTGCACAGAAAGCCTTGGCCCATCTCAGCTCCTGCAACTAAAAGAAAAGGAGCAAAGCCCTAAGTCCCTGCAAAAGATCGTTCCAGATGTGCCATGCTTCCCTGGAGGTAGTTTCCCTCACTACTAGCAGGCCCTATCGACTAACCCCTTGAAGGCTGTCCAGGTCCCTTACTCGTCTCCCTTTTGCCACTGGCATAGAACTGGTCTCTGACCTGTGACTTGGAGTCGTTCATGTCTTGGAGCTGCTCCTTCAAAGTTTCCAGGGAACTCTTCTGGTTTTTTATTTCGGTTTGCAGTATCTGTGTCTTCTCGTTCAGCTGCTCCTGGAATTTCTTCATCATTTCCTCTTGCTGTCTCTTGATGTATGATGTGATATCCAGCGACAGCTGTAGTGGCTGTGGGGAGACATCACTATGGTTTATATATGGGGCCACCAGCTTCTCCAAATTCTACCACATTGTTTCATTCCCAAGCTTTGGCATAACTGAGAATGTGAACAACAACACCCCAACCCTGACTTCATTCACTTCTAGAAAGTGTGAAGAAATGTTAGGGAATCCAGAAATCCTATAATTAGAAAAGATTATGGGAAATGTTTAGTCTAATTTTCCCCCAAACATTGACTCAGAGACATGAAATAACCTTCCCACGGTCCTTAGTGAAAGAGTTAGAGTGTAGCAGGTCAGATCACAAATGAGACATGTGGAAACATCCATCAAAGCTCCTGCTAGTGATGCAGAAAGAAGAAGCAGACTCAATTCGCACTTCCTTTCATCCAGGCACTCATCTAAGCACCATCAGAATCCACAGATATGACTTTCACACAACTATGGTGTCCACACACAACTGTGTGGAACACTCTCCCCTTAGCCCTGGAAATCTAATTTTAACTTGAGTATCAGCCTCAGATCTGCTGCTAAACAAATGTATGTGTGTGCTTAGTCACTCAGTTGTGTCTGACTCTTTGTGACCCCATGGACTGGAGCCCACCAGGCTCTTCTGTCCATGGGGATTCTCCAAGCAAGAATACTGGAGTGGGTTGCCATGCCCTCTTCCAAAGGATCTTTCCAACCCAGGGATCAAACCCAGGTCTCCCACATTGCAGGCAGATTCTTTACTTCCTGAGCCACCAGGGAAACCCAAGAATACTGGAGTGGGCAGCCTATCCCTTCTTCAGGGGCTTTCCCCAACCCAGGAATCGAACCTACATTACAGGCGGATTCTTTACCAACTGAACTACCAGGGAAGCCCAAACAAATGTATAGGTTAATAAAATTAGAAACTGTGTTTCAGGACAAACTAATGCTTTGCATTGGCAGGAAAGGGATGAGGCAAGTCACACTTGAAAGGGAAGCTGGGAAAAGAGCTTTGTGCAGACCATACACATTTAGGTGGCCAGGGAACTTAAAACACTGCTGCCAGGAGGCATGTTCTAAAGCACAGATTTGATTGGGGTAGTGACATGCTCAGATCAGTGTTGTAGAACATGCCTTTGGGGAGCAGTGTGGAAGATGAACTGACAGGACAAAGTCAGTCTGGAGTCAGAAAAAAACCTAGTGAAGAGGCAATAGAGTTAATTTAAGATAGAGATAACTGGGACCTGAAACAGATCAGAGTCAGGAGACAGACAGGAAGAGTCAGGGGAATGCCCAAGATGGAAGAGTAGGAAGACCCTGAGCTCATCTGCTCCCATGGGAGCACCAAAATTCTATCTACCAAGCAACTATTGATGAGAAAGATCTGAAGACCAGCACAAAAGATCTTCTACAACTACAGAGCTTCTCTACAGAGAAGGAACCATGAAGAGATGGGTAGCAAGAGTGGAGTTGAACGATAGTTCAGTCACATACCCTAGGGTAATGACCCACAGACATGAGGACAATTACAATTGCAGAGGTTCTCCTGGGGTGTGAGAGGTCTGAGCCCCACATCAGACTTGCCAGGCTGAGGGTCCTGCCCAGGAAGCTGAGTTCCCAGATCATTTGGCTTTGAAGGCCAGTGGGACTTACTTTCAGGAGAGCCAAGGGGCATAGGAAATAGAGATTTCACTCTTACAGGATGCACACAAAGTCTCACAGGCTCCTGGACCCAGGGCAGAAGCAGTAACTGGATAAGAGCCTGGGTCAGACCCACCTGCTGATTGTGGACAGCCTCCCAAGAGGCAGAAGGCAACTGTGGCTCCCCCCGGGGACATAGACACTGACAGTAGCCATTTTTGGAGTTCATTCTCCTATGTGGACACTGGTGTTGGCAAAGGCCATTGTGGGATCCTCTCTCAAGATTATTAGCCCTGGGACCCAGCCCTGCCCTGGCCCAACAGTCTATAGGTGCCAGTTCTGAGATGCCTCTGGCCAAGCAAATAGCCATACAAGGATACAGGCCCACCCACCAACAGGTTGGCTGCCTCAGGACCACCTGAGCTTTCAGCTACCTCTGGATCTGACCCAATCCACAAGCAGGCTCAGGACATGGACTTTCCCACCAGTGAACTGCCACTACTCCTGGGACCTCCTGGGTCCCTACCCTACTCACTAGCTGGGCAACATCAGCTCTGGGACCCTGAGGGCTCTGCAGCCAGAAATATCAGGTCCCAGCTCCATTCACAAGGAGCTTGCACTGTCCCTAAACACCCTGGACCCCAGGCCAATCCACTGGCAGGAAGATACCAGCTCCAGGACCACAGTAGCCCCACAGATGGCCCTGTCAGGATCTCGTCTAAAGACATCACCAAAAAACTACTAGAATTTATAAATGAATTTGGTAAAGTTGGGGATACATTAATATATGGAAATCTGTTGCATTTGTATACATTATCAACAAACTATCAGAAAGATAAATCAATAAAATAATCCCATTTATAATTACATCAAAAACAATAAAATCCTTAGGAATAAACCTACCTAAGGAGTTTAAAGACCTGTACTCTGAAAACTGTAAGACACTGGTGAAATAAACTAAAGATGACATGAACAGATGGAAAGTTATACTGTACTCATAGATAGAAATAATGTCAAAATGACCATACTACTCGAGGCAATGTACAGATTCAAAGGAATCCCTATCAAAATACCAATGGAATTTTTTGCAGAAGTAGAACAAATAATTCTAAAATTGTGTATGGAAACACAAAAGACACTGAATAGCCAAGACAATCTTGAGAAAGAAGAACAAAACTGGAGGTATCATGTTTGCTGACTTCAGACTATACTACAAAGCTACTGTAATCAAAACAGAATGGTACTGACACAAAAACAGATATATAGATCAATGGAACAGAAGAAAGAACCTTGAAATGCACCCACACTTATATGGGTAATTAATTTACAACAAAGGTGGCAAGAATATACAATAGAGAGAAAACAGTCTCTTCAATAAGTGTTGTTGGGAAAACTGTACAGCTACATGCCAAGGAATCTCACAACATACATAAAAATAAATTCAAAATGGATTAAAGAGTTAAATGTAAGCCCTGAAGCCATAAAACTTCTAGAAGAAAACATAGGCAGTATGCTCTTTGATATCAGTCTTAGTAATATTTTTTGATATGTCTCCCCAGGCAAGGGAAACAAAAGCAAAACTAAACAAATGGGACTATGTCAAACTAAAAAGCCTTTGGACAGCAAAGGAAACTATCAACAAAATTAAAAGGCTGCCTATAAAATGGGAGAATATATTTGCAAAAGAAATACTGATAAGTGGTTAATATCCAAAATACACAAAGAACTGATACAATTCAACATCAACAAACAAATAAACAGTCCCCAAATGGTCAGGGGATCAGAACAGATATTTTTTCCAAAGAAGACATACAGATTACCATGAGGCACATGAAAAGATGGTCAACATCACTAATTAATAGGGAAACATAAATCAAAACCACAATGAGATGTTATCTCACACCTGTGAGAATGGCTATTATCAAAAAGACAACAAGAGAAAAGGGAACTCTCCTGCATTGTTGGTGGGAATGTAAATTGGTATAGTCCCTATGGGAAAACAATATGGAGATTCCTCAAAAAATGAAAAATGAAACCAGCATAAGATCCAGAAATTCCACTCCTGGGGATTTATCTGAAGAAAAGAAACACACTATTAAAAAAGATATATGTAACCCTACGTTCACTGCAGCGCTATTTACAATAGCCAAGATATGGAAGTTATATAAATGTCCATCAAATGATAAATGAATAAAGATGGAGCATACATATCAATAACCTCAGATATGCAGATGACACCACCCTTATGGCAGAAAGTGGAGAGGAACTAAAAAAAAAAACTCTTGATGAAAGTGAAAGAGGAGAGTGAAAAAGTTGGCTTAAAGTTCAACATTCAGAAAACGAAGATCATGGCATCCGGTCCCATCACTTCATGGGAAATAGATAGAGAAACAGTGGAAACAGTGTCAGACTTTATTTTGGGGGGCTCCAAAATCACTGCAGATGATGACTGCAGCCATGAAATTAAAAGACGCTTACTCCTTGGAAGAAAAGTTATGACCAACCTAGATAGTATAATCAAAAGCAGAGACATTACTTTGCCGACTAAGGTCCGTCTAGTCAAGGCTATGGTTTTTCCTGTGGTCATGTATGGATGTGAGAGTTGGACTGTGAAAAAAGCTGAGCGCTGAAGAATTGATGCTTTTGAACTATGGTGTTGGAGAAGACTCTTGAGAGTCCCTTGGACTGCAAAGAGATCCAACCAGTCCATTCTGAAGGAGATCAGCCCCGAGATTTCTTTTGAAGGAATGATGCTAAAGTTGAAACTCCAATACTTTGGCCACCTTATGCGAAGAGTTGAGTCATTGGAAAAGACTCTGATGCTGGGAAGGATTGGGGGCAGGAGGAGAAGGGGACGACAGAGGATGAGATGGGTGGATGGCATCACAGACTCGATGAATGTGAGTCTGAGTGAACTCTGGGAGATGGTGATGGACAGGGAGGCCTGGCGTGCTGTGATTCATGGGGTCGCAAAGAGTTGGACACGACTGAGTGACTGAACTGAACTGAACTGAACTGATAACATACAATTGAGATTCCCAGGTAGCACAATGGTAAAGGACCTATGCGCCAATGCAGGAGATACAAGAGATGCAGGTTCAACTCCTGGGTTGGGAAGATCTCCTGGGGAAGGAAACAGAAATCCACTACAGTATTCTTGCTTGGAAAACTCCATGAACAGAGGAGCCTTGTGGGCTACAGTCCTTGGGGTCACAAAGAGTCACACACCACTGAGCAACTGAGCACAGCACAAACATATAATTGGAATATTATATGTTATATGGAATATATATGTTCAGTCATTAAAAGGAATGAATCTTTGTCATTTGCAGCATCATGGGTGGACCAATAGTGTATAATGCTAAGTTAACTCGGAAAGAGAGAGACAAACACATTGATTTCACTTAAATATGGAAAGTAAAAAGCAAAGCAAATGAACAAGTAAGACAAATCAGAATCAGAGTCATAGATATTGGCAAACAGGGGGTTGCCAAAGGGGACAAGAGTGAGGTATTAGAGGAAAAGATGAAGAGATTAAGAAGTACAAACTTTCAGCTACAAATTAAATGAGTCACAGATGTGAAAAGTACCGTGTGGGGAACATAGTCAATAATTATATATCTGTGTGGTGACAGATGATAACTAGACTTATTGTCGTGATCATTTAAAAATGTATAAAAATTACAGACCACTGTGTTGTATACCAGGAACTAACATAGTGTTCTAGGTCAATTACACTGCAAAAACAAACTCATAGACAAAGAGATCAGATTTGTGGTTAGCAAATCTGGGGTGGTGGGGAAATGGATGAAGGCAGTCAAAAGATACAAACTCCAAGTTAAAGATAAATAAGTTACAAGGATGTAACATACAACATGATAAAAATATAACTAACACTATTGTATATTATACATGAAAGCTGTTAAGAGATTAAATCCTAAGAGTTCTCATCACAAGGAAAAAATCTTTTAAAATTTCCCTTCTCCAGCTTTTCTCCGTCTTCTGGTTATACTCCAGTCTGTCAGTTCATGGCACCCAGAAACAAGCCTATTACACTATCACAGGCAGAGCCAGGCTACACACATTGCTGATTATTTTGACCATTTTAAACAAAAGGTACACTTAAAGCTTAAAAAGAAATTAACTCAAAGAAGAAGAGAAAGCTATCATCAGTGAAAGGGGAAGCACAACTTTCTAGCATGATAGGGACATAAACAAAGACAAATGTATTTCTTCAGAAATTTTCTTTTAAATAGCTCAAAGAATTTTCAGAGCAGTCTAAAAATCCCTGCAAGGCAAGCAGACCACTTCAAGTGGAGAAACTGAGGCTCAGGGATGTGCCAAGGTCACAATGCTGGGGCCAAAAAACAGTTGTTTTCTAGCCCTCACTTCTTCTCATTAGAAGAGGATACCATCTAATGAAGAGACTCACCTAATGCTTGGTAGTTATTGCATACAATTCCACATGCTGCTGCTGCTGCTGCTAAGTCGCTTCAGTCGTGACTGACTCTGTGCGACCCCATAGACGGCAGCCCACCAGGCTCCCCCATCCCTGGGATTCTCCAGGCAAGAATACTGGAGTGGGTTGCCATGTCCTTCTCCACATAACAGATCATAAACTCATTATCTTGGCTGCCAATCCTGATGACAATAATCCTTTCTAATATAAAGATAACCACCCAAACCTGTGGTTATGTAGATAAATTTGGGCGTAGAACAACAAGAGTCATGAATCCAAATGTTTTGATTTGGCCTTGAACCATACATTGGTGCTGACAGTTGAAACTGGGATATATCTAACATTCTGACAATCCACTGGGGAGACCTAGCTTGTGGTGCAGAAGTATTGGTATGGGTAGGCAGGAAAACCATCCTCCCATGGGACAGTTAGCATCTCCTCACAAAACGAGCAGAGTGCTTAAAAACAGTGCCTTTTGTTAGTAGTTAAATTTCGTATTTGACTCAAACTTTCAAGTACAGAGTGTCTTTGGATATTTCACGTTAAAAGGAGAACAGTACTTCATCTTACTTAAAGAACCTCCAATCTCCCTGTTGGCTAGGGCCCATTGGATTCTCAGCAGCATCAGAAAATCCAGTACAACAGAAATGGTGATACAATTTTAAAATAAACAAAGAGTGTGCTTTCTGCAAAGTGAAACTGAGCACAAGAGTGGAAATTTGGGGCTTTTTGGAGATAGTGGTACAGATAGATATGTGGAGCAAGACTCCCAGAGCACCCGATCTCTGATATCAGCAGCCAAACTGGAGGACCAGTCTCTTGCTCCACCTGGTTCACCTGGTCTTCCTGGGTCTCTGGTACTGCTCATACTGCTGGTACTACTGGTCCCCCGGGCCCTTCTGGTCCACCTGGCCTACCCTGCCTACCTGATACTCCTGCTCTTTCTGGTCCTCCTGGTCTTCTTGATCCTTCTGGTCCTCTCGGACTTCTTCCTGGTCCTCTTGGACTTCCTTCTGGCCCTCTTGGACTTCCTCCTGGCCCTCTTGGACTTCCTCCTGGCCTTCTTGGACTTCCTCCTGGTCTTCTTGGACTTCATTCTGGTCCTCTTCATCTTCCTGGTCTTCCTGGTTCTCCTGGACATCCTCGTCTGACTCTTCTCTCTCATCCATATCATCCACCTTGTGTGCATGCTTCAACTCATACACATAAGTCACATGTCCCACCTCAGGTTCTGATTCAAAGCTCTGCCTTGAGTACATTTCTGAGGAAGAAAAGATTGGAATTCATAACAAAAAAGGCTAAATTACTAACATCCCAAAACAGATTACACAGATTTCTCTGTTTATTTCTTGATATATATTATAGAAACAGGAAGGTACACTTTTACTCCATGTTATGGATTAGATGCACCAGGTACCAGGAGTAATTCAGGACATTATTTTAAAATCTGTTCACATTTGAAAATGAAGTAAAAGGAGGGAATGTCTCACTTTACCTCCATACACTCAAGCATAAGCAGGCACCCAACCCATTCACATTGTGTCTTTTCATTATAAAAGTTCTTTTGGCTCTGCTACTTGAATTTGGTATGTTTCAACTAATAAAATCAAATCAAACCTAGTCATAAAGCACTTCTGAAAAACTAGGTTCCCAAGCAGACAGGATCTTGGATCTGCCTGAAGTGCTCTTGGAGGTGGTGTGACATGACTTTCCTTCAGCAGCCCCCAGAACATTATTTGAATAATGCAAAATGATAGAATCATTTCAGTACAGAGTTTGGCAGTTCTCTTCATACACACTTCCCATAGGACCCAGTAGTCTCACTCCCAAGAATTTACCCAAATGCTTTAAAAGTGTATAGGCACACAAAAAACCTCTATGCAAATGTTTTAGTAGTTCTATTTATAATCACCAAAAACTTGGAACCAATCCAGATGTTCTCCTTCAGATGAATGGAAAAAAAAAAAAAACCCAACAACAACCATGGTGCATTCATAAAATGAAGTACTACTTAGCAAGAAAAAAGGAATGAACCACTGATTCACACATTTGAATCTTATATGCATTTTGTTAACAGAGACAGGCCAAAAAGGTTAGACATCGTATGATTCCATTTACATGACATTCTGGTAAAAGGAAACCAGAGATCAATGGAGTAGAGATCAATGGTTGCCAGAGGATGAGGGACAGAGTTTGAGTTCAAAGAGGCAGAACAAAGGAATTTGGGAGGTGGCAGAGCTGTTCTGTTTGTACTGTGGTGGTAGATGTATGACCTTGCCTTTGTCAAGAACTGTACACCTCAAAGAGCAGATTTTACAGTGTGTAAACTAAATTGGTCTTTCACATTTTCAAAATCACAATCATGAGTTCATGGACTTTGCCCATACTCCACCAAAAACAATTGGTTAGAAAGGATTTTTCTTCTTTTTAAAAAAATTTAATTAGAAGATAATTACTTAACAATATTGTGATGGCTTTTGCCATACATCAACATGAATAGGCTATACGTATACATATGTCCCCTCCCTCTTAAATGCCACTCCCACCTCCCTCCCCATCCCACGTCTCTAGGTTGTCACAGAGCACCACAGAGACTTTGGGTTCCCTGCGTCATACAGCAAATTCCTACTGGCTATCTAGTGTACATAGATGTATGTATATGTTTCAATGGTATTCTTTCAAATCATCCCACACTCTCCTTCCCCTACTGTGTCCAAATGTCCATTCTTTATGTCTGTGTCTCCTTTGTTGCTCTGCAAATAGGATCGTCAGTACTATTTTAGATTCCATATATATGCGTTAATATATGGTACTTGTCTTTCTCTTAGAAGGATTTTTTTAAACAAAGCTTTGCGATTGACAGCAATACTGGAAGAATTTTTAACTAGAATATTTCAAAAATACGGGCATTACTTCTATATATGGGGATTCTACAAGTTATCAATGATAAGATCAGCTAATTGGAGGACATGGTTTACATTTTGCCTCCACCGTTGTTTTGTATTATATTTTTCATAAAATTATATTAATGAAATGTCTTTAATATTTAAACTTCTGTAGTAAACATCACTGTTTTTGAGAGACTATCATTTCACTCTTTAGTAACAATTCTTCTTATAGTACAGTGTTTTTTTTTAAGAGATTTCTTTGGACTGCAATTAATATACAAAAAAGGCTGCATAAGTATGAAAAGATAAGGTGCTACTCCTCCAAGGACTGAGATCTAGCACCAATCTTTAGATCAAAATTAAATGGGAGATTTACAATGTTGGTTAGTTTCAGGTGTAAAGCAACATGATTCAGTTATACATACATATATATATATATATTTCTTTTCCCATATAGGTTATTGCAGAGTATTGAGTAGAGTCCTCTGTTCTATACAGTAGGTTCTTATTAGTTATCTTTTTTATGAATAGTAGTGTGTATATCTCAGTCCCAATCTCACAATTTATCCCTTCCCCATCCTTCCCCTTTGGTAACCATAATTTTGTTTTCTGTGTCTGTGAGTCCATTTTTATCTAGATTCCACATATTTCAATGAAAACTTAAAAAAATAAGTTGGAGATAATAATATATCATTCCCAAACACTTGAACCATTGCTGAGATATTAATTTGCACTGCTCTCAAATCATCATTCACAAAAACTTACAGAGATGAAGAAAGTTACAGTTCACTTTTGTGATTTCACACCATTATAAACAGAACACTATCTTCATTTGAAAAACTGTAACTACTCTGTAGATCACTATTTTTCTTTTGATAGTCCCCATCCAAATGTTAAAATGTACCCACCAGGTGATGCAGGTATGCTTGGCAAAGACACTGTGTTGAAGTCATCAGACATAACAAGATTTTCATTAAAGGAGTCCATAGAATCTGATGATTCAGAAAGTTCAATCTCTATAGCATTTGCTGGTTCCTAGGAATTTCCAAAAGGGAAGGAGAAAATGACATTTCAATTTGGTGACAAAGAGATATATAAAACGACAGGAAACACAGGTAGAACACAAACTTTGATATATTTTACATCATTTCTAACATTGTTTCAATAAATTGAATATCTAACAGAATTATCATGAAACATGTACTTGAAACAAATTGCTGGAAGGTAACAACAAGCAGAGATTATGGGTGTCATATGCTATCCAACATCAAAACTCAGAAGAGAAATATGGTATAGATGTGGTAAAAGCACAAGCATAAGAAAAATGTGTACCAATCGAAGGCTGTTGCTATACACACACAGACATACATATGCACACACATACATATGTGTGCGTGCATTTCAAGGTGCTGGTTGCATGCTGGTTCAGAGAAGTGGGAAGGCTGTAAGAGAACTACCCTCCACTGATGGGGCCATTTTTCTACAGATCTTCCACATGCAGACTAGGTTTAGAGAAAGGAAAGGACGATTGGGGGCTGTTTAACCACGTCTCTCTTTTTTATACAAACTAAAGATGAAAGTATTATTAACAAAAGTACCTTCACTATGTAGTAACAGAGAGACAGCAATGACCCTGGGGAGCTTCTAGTGCAAACTCCCCATTTGATAGTGTCAAAAACGAGCAGGTCATACAGTAAATGAGTAGCAGAATGAGTGATATACTCCAGTGATTTCAAGCTCAGTCTAAGCTATCTGTTGTTTTAAACTATATACATTATATTCACACTTAGTGATCCACTTCCACTTACATAACTGGAACCTTTCTGAATAGTCTGGGGCTCACTGCTCATATGAAATTTAAGTACCTGGTTTATCAGTGAAATCTTGGAAATCTCTGCCAAAAGATTGTGTATGTGTTTGTGTGTTTGTTTTAGACTAGATTAACACATAGACACATGCTCATTTTTTCTTAAGGAAGCTGATTGTTGGAGCACGTTCATCCAGATGAGGTCCCAGCATTTGAACTTCAGGAAACTATGCAACTTCACTGTTCAAGTACAGTGTTTTGTACTCTTCAAAATGAGCAATATGTTTCTGAGGATGTGGCAATCTTTTCATTACACTGAGAAAGATATTTGGCTGGGGAGATATTCATTAAGATATGATATGACCTCTCTTTCTCTGTCCTCTTGGTTCTGCTCTTTATCGTAGATATATAACAATTTAATCACTAGCTCCTTGCTTCCTGGGTGATTTTCAAGGGAAATATATACACTTGGATGTTAAGATGTCCATTTTTGTACATTCATAATTTTTAGCCCATCAACAGAAATGCAGTGAGTTCAAATGATCTTAACTGATGGAACATGTACAGTAATAGTAAATGGCTTGGGAAAAAATGAAGCAAAGAAACAAAGCAAAGAATCTTTTTGGAAGCAAAAAGATTCTAGTTTAAAATACTGTTAGGAGGAAGGCCTGAAGACAGTCTTTCAAAAGAGGCAGCTAGAAGCTAAAAGGAAAGATGAAATGAACATGAACACATGGGGGCAGAAAACAAAACAGTAAGCTCACACAAATTCAAGAGGACTTTCAGATTCATTTTTTTTTAATTTTTATTTTTACTTTATTTTGCTTTGCAATACTGTATTGGTTTTGCCATACATTGATATGAATCAGCCACGGGTGTACATGAGTTCCCAATCCTGAACCCCCCTCCCACCTCCAACCCCACAGATTCATTTTTATTCCATAATTGTTTCCATGAATAATACATTAAAGGATTTAAAAGAGAAGCATGGCCTTTGAGGCTAGACATGGAGCAGGCTATCAATGCAACCTCCAAGACCTGATGCAACTGTGAACTAGAAATGAGTGTATATCTCAAGGGTGGAACTCCAGAAGTTTCTTCCCCAATTGTCACATTTTCCCTGTAAGGTGGCTTAAAACTCAACATTCAAAAAATGAAGATCATGACATCCAGTCCCATCACTTCATGGCAAATAGATGGGGAAACAGTGGAAACACTGACAGACTTTATTTTCTTGGGCTCCAAAATCACTGCAGATGGTGACTGCAGCCATGAAATTAAACGACATTTGCTCCTTGGAAGAAAAGCTATGATGAACCTAGACCGCATATTTAAAAGCAGAGACATTACTTTGCTGACAAAGGTCCATCTAGTCAAAGCAATGGTTTTTCTAGTAGTCATGTATGGATGTGAGAGTTGAACCACAAAGAAAGCTGAACACTGAAGAATTGATCCTTTCGAACTGTGGTGTTGGAGAAGACTCTTGAGAGTCCCTTGGACTACAAGGAGATCAAACCAGTCCATACTAAAGGAAATCAGTCCTGAATATTCATTGGAAGTACTGATGCTGAAGCTGAAGCTCCAATCCTTTGGCTACCTGATGAGAAGGACTGACTCATTGGAAAAGACCCTGATGCTGGGAAAGATTGAAGGCGGGAGGAGAAGAGGATGACAGAGGATGAGATGGTTGGATGGCATCACCAACTCGATGGACATGAGTTTGAGCAAGCTCCAGGAGTTGGTGAGGAACAGGGAAGCCTGGTGTGCTGCAATCCATGGGGTCGCAAAGAGTCAGACACGACTGAGCTACTGAACTGAACACTGTAGCTATAAAATCAATGGAAGAAACCTTCATGATTGCTCCCTGAGTCAGGTTTGTCCTGTCCTCCTCATTAATACATAGCTTGGGCAAAGTGCTTCCAAGTCTCATGTACACTACGATTCTCCTGCCCTACTGAGCCCCTGGTACAGGGTCAAAGCCAGCATCTTCTGAAGAATTGCCTGCCATCTCCAGGTACAATGGATTTGAGTGGAAAAGCATTCTGAAAATGTACAAGCTCCAATTTTGCCAAAATGCCTATGTAGTGCAACACAGTTCAGGAGCAACAGATCTCTACAGATGGGTGACAGAATGTCAATAGCTGGCAACAACTCATCTAAACTCATCGTTAAAATAAAGTCATTGGGACAGAGTCAATTCATGAGAATTTGCTTTGGATTAGCATTGATGCTACTACTTAAAGCCACTGCTCTTCAAACAGTGAAGTGGTGGTTTCATGGAGAGAACTTTGTTCTCAATACTTTGCCTTGTTCTCAATTCCTTGCCAGTTAGAAAAGTGAAGTGAAAGTCACTCAGTCATGTCCAACTCTTTGCGACCCCATGTCCATGGAATTCTCCAAGCAGAATACTGGAGTGGGTACCCTTTCCCTTCTCCAGGGGATCGTCCCAACCCAGGGATCAAACTCAGGTCTCCCATATTGTAGGCAGATTCTTTACCAACTGAGCTATCAGGGAAGCCTTTTAGTAGCTGTTCTCAACAGAACCTGCTTTATTAAATATAACATAGTCCATAGTAACAGCCAACAGATCAAAATATTATGATACCTGGCAGGGACCAGGGTATGCTTTGTGTGGTTTTCTTCACTCTTCTTTTGCTTAGGTTCAGTTGAGATTCTTGAATCTCTGGGTTTACGGGTTTTATCAAATGTGGACAAATCTCTGACCATTATTATTTCGAATATTTTTTCTTGTGCTTCCCTCTACATTTTGGAGACTACATTTACATGTACATTTGGCTACTTGAAAAGTTTCTAACAGCCAATTGATACACTTTCCTTTTTTCTTGTTCTTTTAAAACTGTTTTTCTCTTTATTTGGAGAATTTCTATTATAATGTCTTTAAATTTCCCAGTCTACAAAATCTGCAATGTTTAATCTGCCATCAGTCCCATCCAGTGTTGTTTTCATTGCTTGAATTTTATCTTGAGACTTTACCCCATCTTCCATATCTCTATTTGAAAATTTGAACATATGTAACACATAAGTTAATATCCCTGTCCACTAATTCTAAAACCTGTATTGGATCTGGGTGAGTTTTTATTGATTGGGTTTTCTCTCAATAAGAGTTACATATTATTGCTTTTTTAAATGCCTGGTAATCTTTGACTAAATGCCAAATATTGTTAATTTTATTTCTTGGGTATTGGATCATTTTGCATTCCTAGAAATACTCTTTGTTTTGGAATGTAGTTAAATTACCTAAAACAATTTGGCCCATTTGCTGTTGCTGTTGTTCAGTCAATCAGTCGTGTCCAACTCTTTGCAACCCCATGGACTGTAGTACACCAGGCTTCCCTGTCCTTCACCATCTCCCGGAGTTTACTCAAACTCATGTCCATTGAGTTGGTAATGCCATCCAACCATCTCATCCTCTGTCGTCCCCTTCTCCTCCTGCCTTCTATCTTTCCCAGAATCCAGTTCTTTTCTAATGAGTCGGCTTACATCAGGTGGCCAAAGTATTGGTGCTTCAGCTTTAGCATCAGTCCCTCCAATGAATATTCAGGTTGATTTCCTTTAGGATCCCTTTGCTCTTCCCTTAATGACTTAATAGTTAGAACCAGAGCAATAGTCAGCCTGGGGCTAACTTTCCTCCATAATTGAGGCAAGATCTCTCTGTGTACTCTTATGCCTCGTGTCCTGTGTATTATGAGAATTTCCAGTGTGGCAGATAGAAACAGGAAGCATTATCGACCCTGTATGAATGCTGGCACTGTTTCCTCTAATTTCTTGAGTGGTTCTCTCCCCTCACAGATCCCCATAGCAACCTTCATCCATGCAGCCCTCTCCTCTCTGGTAATCTGCAAGCAACTTTAGACTATCTAGTCTCACCTCAATCTCCTCAGCTCAGGAATTCTACTGAGATCCCTGTGTGTCTTCCCTCTCGGCTACATGGCCTGGAATTTCGCTAGGTAGTAAGTTATGGCAATTGCAGGGCTCATTTCATTAATTTCCCATCTCTTAAGAGTCCCTGTCTTTTGTTGCCTTCTGTCCATTATCTTGAAAACTGTTACATCGTATTTTTTGTCTTTTATTTTTGGCTGTTTTGGGCAGGAAAGTCAATCTGGTCCCTGTTGCTGCATCTTGATTGGAAACACAAGTCCCTCAATACCATAGTATATTGTCCAGTTACTGAAATGACTAAATTTGAGACTGTCCAAAGACAGACTTTAGCAATAAGTGATAACCAAAGGAAATGGAGTAGCAGGCAAGCTATCGTTATAACAAAGTCAAAAACACAAGTGATGGTAGGCCAAGACTGAATGGAAATAGCAAAATTAAATAGCAATTGTGCCATTGTGATAAGATTATAAGATTATTTTAAAAAAAACTTACCTTTAAATGTTAAAATTACTTAGGTTTTATAAAGTTTATAAAGTGAGAGTTTTTTTTAATCCAACTTTCCTCAAAACACTAAGTTGAAGGACTGGATTCTTCACACATAGCACACAACAGGTCCTGGGTAAATATTTGTTGACAGACTGATGAAGTCAGGCTGTCAGCTATGTAGATGTCAGACTGATGGCCAGAGCTATATGGATGTCTTGGCCTGTTTTCCTAACATAACTGAAATTAGCTTGTGTATAAACAGAGCATTGTTCCACTTAAATTAACTTTCTTCTACCTAATTTCCTCGCTGTTTCATACCATCTTGAACAGAAAGCTGGGTTAAGCAGAGATACCTCTTCAGAAGGGAGCAGTTTTATCTACATAGAAGTAGCTTATTGAATGAGCAAAAGTTAGAAAATATAATAGAAAAACCAGCACTTCATATTGAAAATACATGTTCATAGTATTTCCATGTTACAGAAGAACTTAAATACTAAAAACACCTGCTGTCTGCACAGTCTCATGAATGTGAATACTTTTAAGCAAAATCACATGGAAGGCTGAAAGCCAAACTGACAGTCTACACATCCAACCTGTCAATATTGTTCTTTAAATCCCTTTACCAGACATTTGAAGAGTGCTATAAAAATAGACTGTTTTAACATACAATATTCTTTTGTGTATTTAATATTTATGAACACCTACTATGTGTGGCCAGTACTATTCAAGGTGTTTGGTGACATGCTGATGAACAATACTACCCCTGCTCTCATAGAAGATTCATTCTATTGCAGGAATACAGACAATATCCTGAGATGGGTTTGGCTAAAAAGTTCATTCAGGTTTTTTGTAACATCATATGGAAAAACTCAAGTAAACTTTTTGGCCAGTTCAATAAATGCAGTTCCTTTGAGTGTTATCTAATCCTTATGAGGTAGCCTGGCAGAGATTATTACCACTCCCATTTTACACATAATGAAACTGAGGCTTCCCATGGTAAAATAACATTCCCCAGGTCACATAATTAATTGGTAAATGGCAGAATCAGGAATTGAGCTCTTATCTTCTGATACCCAAGCTGTCTTTTCTCCCTATAGTACTATCACCACCACAGTGAATCAGCCTAGTAGCTATGTTATATGCACCCATGGAGTAACAAGTAAGGTGAAAGACTATTCATTGGGGAAGGCTTCCTGGGATGGTTATTTGTTGTTATATATCTGTTTTTCTTGCACTTCGATCTTATCTCCCAGGCTAGAATTTAGATTATTGAGGGCAGACCCAAGTTTCATATTTCTATTCAGGTGTATCCCTATAGGGTTCTCTAGTGGAACGTCTGGTGAATGGATAATTGGATGATACATTTAATGGCTTAAGGAAAGAATGGAGGACAATTCACATTAATTATGGATTCATTCTACCCATAATGGGCAGAGGACTCTGCCATCTCATGAGTCTACTCACATAGCCTGTAGGAGCAGGCTATAGGCTATATAACCTCTGATTTCAAAATGCATTCACAAGTCAAAAAGACTGAATGATGTCTGGCACAGAGGTTAGCTTAATTCTTTTTAAAGCTACTACAGGGACCATTCCAAGCATGGCTGTTACTGCTTCCAATAAGAAATAACTATAAAATGGCAACTATGGAATACCACTCATGTTCTATGTCCATATGGGATACTTCAAACTAAAAACCTTTATACATAGGTCGAGGGAGGCTGAAATTGCCACCCCAAAATATGACTTGTTGGCATAAGGGTTATTTTGAGCTGGTTATTTCTCAGAAACAGCAGGCAGAGGAGGAGCTCTGAAAACCAATAGAAGTTACCCTTTTGTAAGATACATTTATATTTATAAAGGAAATCTCCATTTATAAGTGTGTCTCCCTTTCTGCACCAGGTAGAAAAGGATGACTCCTAGTTTCTAGAAACTTATTAATGCAGAAGGCCAGGACTTAAATCTGTGGAAAAACTTAACCTTTGTTTACTGTATCCCCACTACTGACTCCCCACTCCCATCACCTTCTTTTATCTTAGCTGAATATGGTATTCAAGGTGGTGGCTTGAGTCATTTCAGAGAGTTATTCAATATTATTGGGTCTCTCCCATGTATGTAAGAGATATATTAATATCCATTACTAAGCTTCCATTTGTCTTTCTCCTGTTAGTCCTATCTTAATTACAGGTTCATCTTACCTGAGAACCTAGAAGGGTAGCAGGAAAATTCTTTTCTTCCCCCACCTTGGCCACACACATTAACTAAACAGTCAACATTATGGAAATAAGGCATGACTCTATGTACTCAATGTACGTACCTCTGCATCAACAGTTTCAAATTCTGAGGAATCCATTCCAAAACATCTTCTTTCCTCTTGAACACTCCTATAAATAGGTGAAAAGAGAGATGGTAAACACATCTCACTTGCCACTAAATTCTCTGTAATACAGTAAAAATGAGGTTCTGTTAAGAAAAACACAAAACACCCCAAATGGTATCACTTGTGTTAAAACCCATGTTACTAAACCCAGATTTAATGCCTAACCTAACTGCAGTCTCAGCCTTTACCAGCAGTGGAATCTTAATCAACCAGTTTGGAACTTCCTAGTCAGCACCAATTAGGTAATCTGTCACATGGTCCTTTCTATCCCCCAAAGGAAGAAGAATGTCCTGGCCCCAAAATAATCCTTTCTTTGATTTTGCTAGTAATTCCCTGGCCCCACTCCCCTTTCTATAAAAAAAAAAAAAAACTTCCATTCTATATAACTCTTGGGATGCTGCCCAATTCATGAATCGCCTCATAAAGTCAATTAGATCTTCACATTTACTCAGTTAAATTTTGTTTTCTAACAGTTCAAACAAGAAAAAAATCTCTTATTTTTCTCTTTTTTCAAAAAAATTATTGATAATATTATAGGCAAGTTGGGAAATATAGAACAAAGTTACATATAGTTCTACCATATATTACAATTATTTTGAAGTAGGTAAATTAAGATTTTTAGTTGGAGTTTCAATATCAAACACTCAAAATTTAATTGAATGGATATAGAAAAGTAGAAGGATATAGTAGACCTGAAAAGCACTGTAAACCAATTAATTCAACACAGTTAAGATTTATACCATTTTCATAAAAGAGTAGGATACAAATTCTTTTAAATCCCCATAGACTATAAACTAAGAGACACTGGAACATATCCAGGGATGTAAAACTAGGTGGTCTAAAGGTATTGAAATCATAGAGTCTGTTCTCTTATCACTGTGGAATTATGTTAGAAATCAATATCAAAAGATATTTGAAAATAACCCACATATTTTCAAGTGCAATGTGACATTTACCAAAAGAGATCTTTGACTTAGCCATTGAAAGCATCAATAAAGTTAAAAGACTGAAAAAAACACAGAGGGAGACTGCAGAGAAGAAAGCATTTAAATGAGAAATTAGCATCAAAGATACTTAAAAAAACCCATGTATTTGGAAATTAAATGTCCACTTTTAAATGATGGGTGTATCTAAGAAGCCATAACAAGGAAAATTAGACCTGAAAATATAAAGAAATACTATTCATAAAAAAAGAAATTAACATATGATACACTAATATTAACTCTTTTATTTTTTTTTAATACATAACATCGTCAATCTGTGAGGTGTCACTTTTCCTACAGAGAAAGGAGTTCTGCACCATATTTATAATAAAGTAAGTCATATTTGTAATAAAGTAAGGCTTCATCAATACGTGAACCATGAACTTCCAGATGTACAAGCTGGTTTTAGAAAAGGCAGAGGAACCAGAGATCAAATTGCCAACATCTGCTGGATCATCAAAAAAGCAAGAGAGTTCCAGAAAAACGTCTGTTTCTGCTTTATTAACTATGCCAAAGCCTTTGACTGTGTGGATCACAGTAAACTGTGGAAAATTCTGAAAGAGATGGGAATACCAGACCACCTGACCTGCCTCTTGAGAAACCTGTATGCAGGTCAGGAAGCAACAGTTAGAACTGGACATGGAACAACAGACTGGTTCCAAATAGGAAAAGAAGTACGTCAAGGCTGTATATTGTCACCCTGCTTATTTAACTTATATGTAGAGTACATCATGAGAAACGCTGGACTGGAAGAGGCACAAGCTGGAATCAAGATTGCTGGGAGAAATATCAATAACTTCAGATATGCAGATGACACCACCCTTATGGCAGAAAGTGAAGAGGAACTAAAAAGCCTCTTGATGAAAGTGAAAGAGGAGAGTGAAAATTTGGCTTAAAGCTCAACATTCAGAAAACGAAGATCATGGCATCCCTTCCCATCACTTCATGGCAAATAGATGGGGAAACAGTGGAAACAGTGGCAGACTTTACTTTTCTGGGCTCCAAAATCACTGCAGATGGTGATTGCAGCCATGAAATTAAAAGACACTTACTCTTTGGAAGGAAAGTTACGACCAACCTAGATAGCATATTCAAAAGCAGAGACATTACTTTGCTGACTAAGGTCCGTCTAGTCAAGGCTATGGTTTTCCCAGTGGTCATGTATGGATGTGAGAGTTGGACTGTGAAGAAGGCTGAGCACCAAAGAATTGATGCTTTTGAACTGTGGTGTTGGAGAAGACTCTTGAGAGTCCCTTGGACTGCAAGGAGATCCAACCAGTCCATTCTGAAGGAGATCAGCCCTGGGATTTCTTTGGAAGGAATGATGCTAAAGCTGAAACTCCAGTACTTTGGCCACCTCATGCGAAGAGTTGACTCATTGGAAAAGACTCTGATGCTGGGAGGGATTGGGGGCAGGAGGAGAACAGGATGACAGAGGATGAGATGGCTGGATGGCATCACTGACTCGATGGACGTGAGTCTGAGTGAACTCCGGGAGTTGTTGATGGACAGGGAGGCCTGGCATGCTGTGATTCATGGGGTCGCAAAGAGTCGGACACGACTGAGTGACTGAACTGAACTGAGATACAAATAGAACTTTCCTTTTCCAAATTATATCAGTTAATCCTTAAACAGAAAGAAAATGATTAAAGAACACTTTCCTAGCTGTATTTACAGGAAAAGAACACTTTCCAAATTTACGAAGAAACTACCTCTGTCTCATTATGTAAAATCTCAAAATGTTATTCCTAAAATGCGCCGTTAATGTTTTTTACTCTTTATTTTAAATCTTTCCCCAAGGTTTGATATTCATTGGTGAAGTAGTCAATACTGTTGAATCATTTTAATGGAAGGTTGTTCTTGGCTCAAAAACCCATCTACTTCTACTTGCTTCATAAATGAAACTGCAAGTATGAAAAAGAAGTCCAATCAAGACCATCCTTTCATATGTCAATGCAGCACAAACTAAGATGTGTTCTGATCCATTGTGACACAGAGTCAGGAAACTGATGACAGTAAAAATATAATCCTAAATGTCTCTGCTTGTTTAACTTAAAGCTGAGATGATCTATTCTGAAGCAATGGGAGAAAGGGAAACCAGATTTCCCTTCTAGCTTGCAGGTTGTGACCCAGGTTCAAGGAGTTAATTTTCAGACTATTCTAACTAAAGAGGAAACCCACTACCACTTTGTGTCTGAAATGTAAAATCATGGGTCAAGTTGTAGGCATCCTTTTTCCCTTCAGGTCCAAGTGCTTCTCAATCATCCCTAGCAACTGCATTGATACTAGCATTTCCAGACCTACCTCTCCCTAAGACTCCCTATGCACTTAACGGGCTCCTCAGGGGTCATGCCTGAAACAGCCTCCTACTTTCCCCAGTCCCCACCATTGTGCTTAGCACATCAGAGCTGCCATGGAAGATGGACAGGATTTGGTGTTCACACACACTTGGGGTTTCAAACTTCAGCTCTGCTATTCCTAGCTGTGGGACCTAGAGCAGCAAGTCTCTTAACTTCTCTGAGCCCTGATTTCCAAGCGTTCGCTTTATTTTCTTACTTTATGTGTTTTTATCATTTTCACTTTACAGATGAGGAAAATACAGCTCCATAAAGTGAATGATGTATAAAGTTCGTAAAATTAACAAACAGAAACGTCAATTAAATAGTCAGGAGACCAGGAGGGAGTGCTCTCATGGCCTGTGACAATAGCAGAGCCCAACAGGAAGAAGAGAGTTCTCTTCTTTCCTGGCAAGGACTCAACCGATCAACAAAAAGCCATGGACTCTGTTTACCTACCGTAGCCTTCCCCACTTCCTTTTCCCCTCTGTAAAAGCATTCCTCCCTTGCTGTGCAGGGACTTCTAAGTGGCTTATCATGGTTTCAGATTCTGAATTGCAATTCTCTACTGGTCCCAAAGAAATGAATTTTTGCTGAAAAAACATCTGGCAGTCTATTTGCAGGGACCAGAGAAGACTCCCAACAGCTCCAGGACTGGTGAGCAAATGCCTGTGGCACCCACAGAGTGCACAGTTGTTCATTGCTTTACTCGCCAACCATGGAGTTTGAAGGTGTGTCTTTCTCCTGGATCTGGGCTCACATCCTCTTTACATTTGATGCTCTCCAGGAATTATTCAGGATCTATTTGAAGGTTTCCTTTTTCAGGTAAAGGCCTTGTTCTGCATGCAAGTATTTATTTGACACTTAAGTCTAATCTGGAGATCAGATTGCTTCAACCAAAACTGGGTGAAAATGCTTCTGGCCCAATTCCAGAAGGAGCTGCTTCAAATAAAACTGTGCAAGTTCAGCCTTCAGCCTATTCCTTTGAAAGGGCTATCTTTCAGAGAGTGGCTTTTAAAAACACCCTGGGGAACACAAGTACACCCATGGCTGATTCATGTGAATGTACGGTGAAACCACAATATTGTAAAGTAATTAGCCTCCAATTAAAATAAAAAGAAAAAAATATAAAAATAAAAACACCTTCAGCCCAGCTCCTTTAATACAAGATTTTTCCTCAAGATTGGCTGCAATTGGCTTGCAAGCTGTTTGAATTGAGCCATTTGTACTATAAGCTGTTTAAGCTGTTTGAAACATGTTCTTTACTCGAGAGGAAAAACCTCTAGGAAATGGGTCCCAGTTATCTAAGTATTTTGAGGGCAATTCACTGCTGATTCCAAATAAACTCATCTTTGCTGGAGAAACATCTGGCAGTCTATTTATTTTAGGTCAACATAAGGATATAGTCATTGAATATATTCAAGAATATAGCCATTGCATATAATTAAAACCAACATATTTGTGTGAAAAAATACAAATTATTTGAATACATAAAGGCCCCAACTATAGTCTGTGAGCCAAAATTGGCAGCAGCCTGTTTTCATATGAGGTAAGAATGATTTTTTACTTTTTAAAAAAGCTGTAAAACAAAAACAGAGAATATACTATAGAGACTTTATGTAGTTTGTAAAGCCTAAAATATTTACTATCAGATCCCTTTCAGAAAAATGTTTTTAAACCTTTGGAATATATTCCAGAAAAGCATTTCTTAAGACATGATTTTGATGAATCAATGAGTTTGGGTAAATTTTTTACATTGGTCATTCTATGGATTATTTTTGCATGAACTAATTTTTGGCAATTTGACCACTAGACAAATTGGCCATTTAGCCAAAAGTTTTTTGAAGAATTTGTTTTTCATGAATTCACCTGGAGCTGGTCATGACTTCTCCCAAATGAAAGACTATGAATAAACAGACATATCACAATTTGAGAAAAACACAAGTAAGTGAAAGATTTCTTTCCCCCCAATGACTATGGAAGCCAGTGGAAAACAGAGTCCCATCAAAGAAGTCCTGTCTGGTCTCACCTGGGAAAGATCTTGATGGATCTGAAATTGTTAAAGGATTATAGTTTCCTGAGAACAAAGAGACAACAAATTCACCCTCCTTTTAAACAATTTTAGCATTTGAATATAGAAACACTTCCTGAGTGGCTGCTTCCAGAAATATCTTTGGATTAAATGATCATTTTCAGTGTCAGAAAATTTTTCTGCCTTTCTTTTTTTGATGGGAAGGGCAAAATATGATATTTTATTCAGATATTCTGAATGGAAGAAGTACATTACCTGAATCTACGAGACTTCTCCAGTAGACAAATTCATACCACAGACTATACTATATTAAAGACCCTGGCAGATTTTAGGTTCAAGCTCTGGCAAAAAAGGATATGCATTTTCTGACCCATTACTACAGGGTCATAAAGAGTAGAACAGGAGAATGTCTGGGCTATGTATTTGTGTGTATGTTGTGGGGGGGGGGTGGGCATTGGGAGATAGGTGGAAAATGAAATAAGATGGCTTGAAAAATAATTGACTCTTCTCTCAGATTCTCTTCTCTGAGCACCACATCCCTCACTGCTCCCTGGCCAAAGTGCAAAGAGGATAGGTGCCCATTAGAGGGTGACATAGTGTCTGCAAGTCAAATAACACCTTCCATTCTTCCTTCTCAAGACATGGACATGGATTCTAAGGGCTTTAAGAATTGTATTGTTTGTGTGGGCTGATATATATATATATATATAGTTATATAGAATATATAACTTCTTATATATTATAGAATGAGTAAGTTTAGCCTTGGAAGAAAAGCTATGACCAACCTAGACAGCATATTTAAAAGCAGAGACATTATTTTACCAACAAAGGTCTGTCTAGTCAAAGCTATGGTTTCTCCAGTAGTCATGTATGGATGTGAGAGTTGGACCATTAAGAAATCTGAACACCAAAAGATCGATGCTTTTGGACTGTGGTGTTGGAGAAAACTCTTGAGAGTCCCTTGGACTGCAAGGAGATCCAACCAGTCCATCCTAAAGGAAATCAGTCCTGAATATACATTGGAAAGACTGATGCTGAAGCTGAAGCTCCAATCTTTTGGCCACCTGATGGGTAGGACTGACTCGTTGGAAAAGACCCTGATGCTGGGAAAGACTGAAGGCAGGAGGAGAAGGGGATGACAGAGGATGACATGGCTGGATGGCATCACCAATGCAATGGACATGAGTTTCAGCAAGCCCTGCGAGTTGGTGATGAACAGGGAAGCCTGGTGTGCTGCAGTCCATGAGGTCGCAAAGAGTCGGGCACGACTGAGCAACTGAACTGAACTGAAATTCAGTCTATATAACTGAACTTATATAGAATAGTCCAGCTGATTTTATATATTAGAATATGAAGACATAAAACAAAATGTTGAGTTTTAACTATTTAAAATATGGGTCCTTTTAAAATTATCTGGTAGGTAATTACTTTTATCACATAGCTAAGAAAACTCAATCCCTGTTTTAGTTAATAGGCTTTCTTCCAAACACTACTCATACACAACTAAAAAGGAACAAACCTCCAATGCTCCAACCCTCCTATATTTCGATGTTTTACAAAGGATGGAGTCCAAATGGGCAGGTTTCCGGCAAAGGCTTACTCCATCCATTTCATAGAAAACATCACTCTCTCAAGGGCCAGTCTGAACTTCTCTAATATGTTTTTTGATTACACCAGTTTTCCACAAACAGATCAAAAGAGGAAATACATCTAATGGCACTTGGTATTTCCTCACCAGAATGGAAAAACAAGAAATGCACAATATTCATAACACTTTGAAAGTACATACAAACCATCAACATGGTAAAAATCCTAGTCTGATGCCCCCTGTACCTTAAAGGGTAAGTAATCTATGGTGAGAAATGCTGTGATGTCAAAGAATAGAAAGAAAACAGACAATGAAACAAGAACCCTAATGCTATGAAAATATGATAGACCATCAATCACCAAAAATTTTCTTTGCAAGGTTTTTATCATCTTGAAAAGAACACTGCTGTCATTGGCCTCTTCTGAACAGTGCAGAAATACTAAGTAAATATGAAGGCACCTTTAGAATCTGATTAGTGTTCTGTGGTCTGCTCCTCTTTCCAATGTAGAGAAGGAGACATATAGTGTTGGTTGGTGAGTCACTGGGACATGTCTGGAACCCAGCTTGGATGGCAGCTGCTAACACTAGACATTCATAGGCAGAATGAATGTCAAGGGTACACAGTTCTCCATCATATATTTGTGGAAAATTCATTCCAGGAGAAATTCATAAATCAGACTAGAGACTATCCTAAGACCAACACTGTGTGGTAAGATATAGAGTTTGCTCTGTTCCCCACTAATAAACCCTTTAGGTCAAGCCTTACAGCAGAGGATAGAGGGTTCTACAGGGGTGCATCCATTCCTCAAGAGAACACAATATTTGAAAGACTAGAACTGACAGTTCAGATGTGTTTTTATCATTCATCTGCTACCATACTTACTTGCAGACATCATTACTTTCATATTATCAAATATGTGATGATCAAAATGTTTGATCTACTATCAAACATTTCTTCTAGCTTGAAATAGTCTAAAAATTGTTTTATAAATTGAGGTTCATCACTCTTGAGTCAAAATGACTCCCTTGATGTAGCACTTCAAAGGAAGCAAACGCACACAACATTTCTACATCTCAGAGCAGAACCAACTTTTTTTCAATACAGCCAGTGGCTCCAGAGGGCCTGGCCTGGGTACATATGTTCATGATAAGGTTTTGCCTAATAGCCCATGTTTTATATGGCATTCCAATCTTCCTACTTTAAAACTCACTCCCTCAGTCATTGTTTGAAGGTGACATCCTGTGTGTTTCTTCTGTCACTTTTATAGGACTAGTATTGAACCAGTTGTGCAAATAAACAGAAATCATCAAGTCCCAGTATATATTAAAAGAAAAAACAACTTTTTATGTCTTTGTTGCTTATCAAATACTTAGGTTGCAGTCTAAGAATTGGTTGTATATATATGAAATCTGACTTTAAATTGGGCCTTCTTTTCCTTTTTCATCCTATAAATCAGACCCCTTAGCTCTTAGCAGCCAAGTGGACAGATGGCTTATGACACGCTTGTTTCCTAGAAATCAGAAAGTGAGTTAACTTGATGAGACTAGCTCTTCTCTGAACTGAAGGAGACACAAGCTGAATGCACTTTGGATACTTCTGTCTTGGAGCTTTAAATTCTCTGAAGAAGAACTAAATCAGTCCCCATGATGGGAAGGCACAGTGGAGAGTGTCAGCAGGAAAGTAGAGAGCAAGATGGGAGAGCTGGTCCAACCTGGGTGGCAGGAAGGACTTTTGAGAGAAGGAATGACCTGGCTCCTAAACGGTGAAAAGGATGTGAGCAAACAAAGCACGGAGGGAAAAGACATGTTATCTGTGCAGAAAACAGGAACAGAAATACAGTGAAAAGAGTCCGATGGCACTTCCATGGAATGAGGACTTCACTATGGTTTCTGGTTTACTTGTCCATCTCCATCCACTCCAGGCAGTAAGTTTTATGAGGGCAGGCACAGTGCTGGACATGGAGAATGCAGCCTCAGGGAGCATATAGTTTCATGGGGAATCCACACAATGAACAAATAGCCCAAAGAAAACTGTATTTTTTGCAAACTGCAAAAAGCATGCCAAAGTAAAAGGGCAGGGGGCCATGGGAAGAGAACTCATAATGGACCTGGGAGAGCACCATGCCAAGCATGTGACAACACAGTTGAAGAGTGTTTCAGGTTGAGGACATAAGTGTGCACACAAGCACTGCATTGGAAAAGAGCTTGGGGAATTCACAGAGGCCAGAAGGCCAGTGAGGCTGGAGCAGAATAGGTAAGAAGGCATGCGGCACAAAATGAGATGTGAGGACTAGACAGGCATGAGAGCAGAATACCTTACAGATAATACCTTACAGATAATACCTCAGATAATACAAAAGGACCGTGGATTTTCCTCTAAGAGCATGGGGAAATCACTGAAAACTTTTGAGCAGGAGATCATATTGATCATATTTCAACAAGTAGTTTTGGAACAACTGGAAATCCATATGGTAAAAAGTACGAACTTCAACTTAAAACGCACACTTTATAAAATATGGACACAAAATGGATCACAGACCCAAATACAAAACTATAAAACTTTTGGGAAAAAAAGAAAATCTATGTGAACTTTGCTTTAGCAATGAATTCTTAGACATGGTACCATGACAAGGCAGGATCCATCAAAGGAAAAAAATGGTAAAATTGTCCTTCAAAACTAAAATCTTTTGTTGTGCAAAAGAACACTGTTACTAGAATGAGAAAAGAAACTACAGGCTAGAGAAAGTACTCGTACATCACATATCTGACAAAAGACTTGTATCCAGAATATACAAAGAATTCTCAAAGCTCAATAATAAGACATTAAACAACATAATTTTTAAAATAGGCAAAACATTTTAATATTCAAATGATGAAAAGATAGTCAACATCTTTAGTCATTAGTGAAATGCAAGTTTTTTTTTTTTTCTTTCCCCTGGGCTGCACTATGCAGCATGTGGGATATTAATTCCCTGACCAGGGGACATGCATACAATGAAATACAACCCAATACTACATAGTTATTGATGCAACAACTCAGATGAATCTCAAAGGAACTACACTGAGGGAAAGAAACCAGTCTTGAAAGATTATTTACTGTGTGACTCTGTTTATATGACATTCTCAGGAAGATGAAACTATAGACATGCAGAATAAGTCAGTGGTTGACAGAGGTTAGAGGTGAGGTGAGATAGGACAGACTATAAAGGGATGCACAAGGAACTATTAGGGGGTGTGATGGAACTGGTCATTATCTTGACCATGACCATGGTTACACAAATAAATGAATGTGTTAAAAACCATAGAACTGTATACCAAGAGAAAACAAATCAATTTTGCTGTATAATTGAACAAATAAATGTGTTTAATAATTTAAAAATGAAAATATGTGTCCACAAACATACTTGTAAAAGAATGTTCATTGCAGCTTTCTTTATAGTAACTGCAAACTAGAAATGAAGGTTCATCGAAAGGAAAATGCCTAATGAATTGCGGTCTATCCATAGAAGATAATACTCCACAGCAACAAAAGGGAATGAACTACTGAACCTGTGACATGACGCATCTCAGGGACATTTTGCTGAGTTTAAGAGGACAGACTCAACAGACTATAGATCATACGGTTCCATTTTTATGACGTGCTAGTAAAGGAAACTTGAATCTACAGTGAAAAACATCACAACAGGGGTTGCCTCTAGGTGCAGGGATAACAGGAAAGGGTACAACATACCTATCCAGTGTTTTGAAAATATTCTGTCTTGACAAGAATGTGGGTCCCATGGGTCCATGCATTTGTCAAATATACTTAAGATCTGTGTCTTTCATTATGTGTACATTTCACCTTAAAATGTAAATATTAACTCATTTGAGGAGGTTTGCTTTTCACAACGACATGACTTGGCAACCCTACAGTTACTTTATGTGCATTCCAGACTTGAGCAATAAGTAAATATATGGAGGATAATGGGCCCAGGCCTCTCTGACTATTGAGAAGAGTGTTGCAAAACTGGAAAGTGGGGGGACTGGAGTGAACCTTCTGGTGCTGGATTAAGATGGCAGTATCAGTATGAAGTCATGGTTTGGATTTTTGGATATACACCCACACACAAAAGTACACATACATATAGATGGTTGGATATGGAAATAAATACAGATATAGATCTTTATGCCTATGTATATGTGTATTTGCTTCCCAGTTCAGAAGACACCTATACGTCAGTAACAGTGAGTACAAGTAGCACCCAGATCTCCGTTTATAAATAGCTGTGCTTAAGGAAAACAGGGCTCCCCTTTGACTAAGTCTTAGAAAACCAGCTGATTTTGTGGCTAAGGCAGAGAAAGCACGAAATGAACCTGGAACATCATACAGTGCCCGAAAGGAAGGAATGCTGCAAGATGCTGGGAAGCATCAAAAAGACACAGGAGCCAGATCAAAGGGGCTGTCACTGGTTGATGCGAGGACAATCAGACAATTATTGTCTGATTATTGATGTGAGGACAATTATTTATTTATTGAAATACATAACATTAGCAAAAGATTAAAATCCACTGGATGGAAAAATGAATAAATAAATAATGAATGAATGAATGAAGCAAAGGGGTGGGGAGAGAAAGAAAGAAGAAAAGGGGAAGAAAAGGGAGAAAACAGGAGAGGGGAGGAGAGGAGACCGGACAGAGGAAAGGAAGGGCAGCAGTTGGATGGAGCGGGAAGAGAAGGAGACGATGATAAAGCAAATGGAGTAAAATGTGAACAGTTGTGAGTAAAGGAGGATGCCAAGATGCAAATAAAGAGTTTTAAAGTTGAAAAAAATGTTTAATGGAGCTAACTCAAAAGAATATACTGGAATTTTTTTTTTTTTTTTAAGTAAGGCACTAGGGGTTTAGGAGTAACATACACACACTACTATATAGAATATAGATAACCAGGGCTTCCCTGGCAGTCTAATAGTTAAGTCTCCATGCTTCCACTGCCAGGGACACGGATTTGATCCCTGATTGGGGAACTAAGATCCTGCATGCCATGCAGCATGGCAAATAAATAAATAAAATAGAAAATCAACAAGGTCCTACTGTAGAGCACAGGGAACTCTACTCAATATGAATCTTAAAAAGAATGTAAGGCAAAAAGCATTAAGTCGAAAGAGAGTAGGATCCTATCCCACTTATTCAGATGCCTAATACACAGCCTGACATCTTCATTACAGGATGACAAATGCAAACTACCAGGAAAAAAAATATTACATTCTCCCGGTGGCTCAGAGGTTAAAGCGTCTGCCTGGAATGCAGGAGACCCAGGTTCAATCCCTGGGTCGGGAAGATCCCCTGGAGAAGGAAATGGCAACCCACTCCAGTACTCTTGCCTGGAGAATCCCATGGAGGGAGGAGCCTGGTAGGCTACTAGTCCATGGGGTCATGAAGAGTCGGACACGACTGAGAGACTTCACTTTCACTTTTCACTTTCATTATCTGAGTAGAACAAGCAGCTGCCAGCATATTTCTCCAGAACTACTTTTCATAGAGGCTGATACTCAAAAAATTCATCCCAGATTTTTGTAAACTTTGAAATTTATTAAACTTCTTTTCATTAGTGTCTAAACCTTCAGTGATTTCAGGGATTGCTTCCCTGGGTTTGGAGTGCAAAACTTACTTAGAGCTTTTCAAAAAAATCTTAACATGGAAATTGATCTTATCAATCATAAATCTAATAAAACAGTCAAATGATTTTATGCTTTTAGATGATGAAAATAATTAAGTCGTTTAGCTGAAGATGGAAGGTGGTTTGGCTAGTAGTCACACAAACACTATGAAATCTAAAAACCAGAATCCTGAGACTGCATCCTTTCTTCTATCTTTTATTTAATGTCTGACCTTCTCAAGGACAAGACCCTTTTCACACAAATAGGACAAGAGAAGTTAAATAGCTCAGGGGCTATTTCCTTCAACACCAGGCTGCTGCAAAGCCCCAAGTCCTTCCCTTATCTGTCAGTGCCCTGTGGCAGTAGGTGTGTGTGTGTGTGTGTGTGTGTGTGTGTGTGTCTCAGGTGGGTGTGAGGTCCCAAGATCAACTGACTGAAAGCTGAGAATTCCATCATGGTCAGACTGGGTCACACCTCCTCCACCCAGCAAGGAGGCATGGACACTTTACATGGAATAGTTTGGGTATTAATGACTCTAGAGCTCTAAAAAAGACAGATGTTTAAAAGGTGCTGGCTTGAAACAGAAAAGGAGAAATATCGTAATAGTAAACATTAATAAGAGTATTAAAGAAATCACCAGACACAGATTTTAAATCTTGTCCATAAATCAGGTTAACAGGTAGCTCTTTGCAGTTAATAATGTTTATAGCTCAGTAAGGATTAAGTACAGTTGTTTTTTGTTTTGTTTTGTTTTGTCATGTGGCTTGCGGGATCTTAGTTCCCTGACCAAGGATTGGACCCAGACCCTTGGCAGCGAAAGCCCAGAGTCTTAACCACCGGACCACCAAGGAATTCCCAGGATAGAGTACAGTTTTAAACTGTAACTATTCTTTATTTCTAAGTACTTCCTAGTTGATAACAACTTAACTGTGCATAGTATTTTACAAAGCATATAGACTTCATTTACTTATCAAAGGAGATAGATCTCATTTCCTGAGTTCATAGTCATGCACATTCTGCAATAACTACCCTCATCATTTATAGACAGAGAGCCTGAGACTTAATGAGGCTTCTCTAAGATTACACAACCTGTAATTGGCCAAGCTAAGAAAAAAAGAAAAACAAATATTGTAGCTTAAAAAATCCCAATCTCATGTTTTGGTTTTGGTTTCTGTTTTGCTATAACTATATCACAAGACCTCCACAGTATTTGCCAAAAGAGACAGGAGGCGGTGTGGAGTAGAATTAGCCAAGTGACCTGCAGAGGAGGAGGAGAAAGACCAAACAGGCTTCGTGAGGCAGTGAAAGACAGGAGGAAACAATGGTAGATGACTATAGCATGGCCGCCTCCAGCTACTCCACCAGCTGGTGCTCCCACTTCCTCCCTGACAGCTGCTCACACCTCTTTGTTGGAGTCCTCCCAAAGTACTGTGTGTGCTAATCTTCCAATCATCTCTGCCCTCCTTTCCTATTAGTCATCCCCTGCTGAACCTGCTCCAGACACATTGGCTTCTCAAACACACCCAATGTGCTCCTGCCTCAAGACCTTTGCATCTGCTCTTCCTTCTCTGAAATATTTCCTCCCAAATCCAATCCTTTCAGGTGGTAATTAAAAAGTCACCTTCTTGTTGAGGCCTTAGGTGGCCACCCTATTTATTATGTTAACCAGTGAAAATTGTCAATATTGTACCATCTCTTAAAAAATAGAATGTCAACTGCATGTGGCAAGGTCTAATACAATTTCACTTTCCCTTATAAGCTTCCCTATGTCTCTTCAATGCTTACTATTTTCCCTTGGCCCTCCTTACCATCTAACCTATTCTGATCTATTGTTTGATTTTCTTTCTCCTCCACTAGAATATAAGCTCCCCAGGAAGATAAGGATTTTTGTTCACTGTCCTACCCTCAGAGCCTAGAAGAGAAACTCCCACATAGTAGCTGCCGAATATTTGATGTATGAATAAGTTTCATTGGGTTGGAGTGATGAGACTAGGCAAGCTAGATACAAAGTTCTAGGGAAACCAAAGCAAATGGCATGTGATACAACAGGGTACAGGGCGCTTTCCCTGGTCGAGATGAGGCACACACAGGGATGAAGTCAGTACAGAACAGTACAAAGGCTCCATACAACAAAATCTCACTAATTAGGACCCTGTGCTGCTGCTGCTACTGCTGCTAAGTCGCTTCAGTCGTGTCCGACTCTGTGCTACCCCATAGACGGCAGCCCACCAGGCTCCGCCGTCCCTGGGATTCTCCAGGCAAGAACACTGGAGTGAGTTGCCATTTCCTTCTCCAATGCTTTAAAGTGAAAAGTGAAAGTGAAGTCGCTCAGTCGTGCCCAACTCTTAGTGACCCCATGGACTGCAGCCTACCAGGCTCCTCCATCCATGGGATTTTCCAGGCAAGAGTACTGGAGTGGAGTGCCATTGCCTTCTCTGATTAGGACCCTGTACAAGTTGTATATTGTCACCCTATTTATTTAATTTATATGCAGAGTACATCATGTGAAATGCCAGGCTGGATGAAGCACAAGCTGGAATCAAGACTGCTGGGAGAAATATCAATAACCTCAGATATGGAGATGATGTCACCCTTATGGCAGAAAGTGAAGAGGAACTGAAGAGC
The DNA here is from genome assembly GCF_032405125.1 of Capricornis sumatraensis. Taxonomy (NCBI): domain Eukaryota; kingdom Metazoa; phylum Chordata; class Mammalia; order Artiodactyla; family Bovidae; genus Capricornis; species Capricornis sumatraensis. The sequence continues at coordinate 58,630,704 of NC_091092.1, read as the reverse complement.
CTCTTGATGAAAGTGAAAGAGGAGAGTGGAAAAGCTGGCTTAAAGCTCAACATTCAGAAAACTAAGATCTTGGCATTTGGTCCCATCATTTCATGGCAAATAGATGGATAAACAATGGAAACAGTGACTGACTTTATTTTCTTGGGCTCCAAAATCACTGCAGATGGCGACTGCAGCCATGAAATTAAAGACATTTCCTCCTTGGAAGAAAAGCTATGACCAACCTAGACAGCATATTAAAAAACAGAGACATTACTTTGCCGACAAAGGTCTGTCTAGTCAAAGCTGTGGTTTTTTCACTAGTCATGTATGGATGTGAGAGTTGGACTATAAAGAATGCCAAGTGCCAAAGAATCTATGCTTTTGAACTGTGATGTTGGAGAAGACTCTTGAGAGTACCTTGGAAAGCAAGGAGATCAAAACAGTCAATACTAAAGGAAGTCAATCCTGAATATTCATTGGAAGCACTGATGCTGAAGCTGAAAATCCAATACTTTGGCCACCTGATGTGAAGAACTCACTCACTGGAAAAGACCCTGATGCTGGGAAAGCTTGAAGGCAGGAGAAAAGGGTGAAAAAGGATAAGATGGTTGGGTGGCATCACTGACTGGATGGACATGAGTTTGAGCAAGCTCCAGGAGTTGGTGATGGACAGGGAAGCCTGGCGTGCTGCAGTCAATGGGGTCACAAAGAGGCAGATGGAACTGAGCAACTGAACTGAACTGAACATCTTTGCAAGATTCTCCTCACAGCTCTGTACAAGATAACACTTCACCAAAACAAGATGAAAGGGGAATTCACCAGGGACATTCTTTCTGGTGTAGTTGCTGACAGGTGGAGTCTCCCTGGGGACCGCCTTCTGCAGGAGAGTTTCTGAAGACTGCAGACAAAGGGAAGAGCTACTAGAACTCTTAGACATACCTGTCATCTGATTTTCCAGTGTTACCTACTCTATCTTTGGGGAAAAAGATACTACCTTTGTCGAAAATGCTTGGGCAGTTGATGTGACCTCCTACCACACTAACTCCTCTCTCCATTTAAAATGACATACATTAAAAGAAAAAACGTTTTCTCAAAGTAATGTCCCCAATCAAGTACTTCCCAAAGACTCCTGGAGTTTTCTCCTTGGAACCCCATACCAGCCACAGCACCTGAAAGTGACGTCCTAACAGAAACTAGCCCAGGAGAATCTGGGTCCCTATCCCAGCTCTACTGCTTAACCGATTGCATGGCTTTGGGCAAATCATGCATCCTCTGTGACTGCACTTTCTCATCTTTACGATGAGTCTAAAATCTAGCTAACAATTTGTGGAGAGTAAGTCAATAAACATGAGATCACCTCATGAGGAATAAAGTGCAAGATGCACTTCTCTTAAGATGATGTTATGACATAATTTTGGGCCTCACTGATACATAGAAACTAAGAGTACTAACAGTAGTTCAGTGCTTCCTCTGACTGTAGCAGTAGGAAGATGGGAAAGGGCCACACAGTATTCAATTCTGTGCCTACTCCTCACCAATTCTGAAGTATTCATTATTTTTCTATGTTCAAGCAAGACCTTCTCCTCCAGTGTATCTGTAGCTCAAATGGAAAACCCAACCACTGAGTCCCTCTCCTGAAATGAAAGGTTCTTTAGCCTCAGATCTGAAACATGCAAAGACAGGACATCTTGCCTGGAAACAAATCCTTTCTTCTAAACATTTTAAATTTCCCTCTCTGTGTTTCTTTCATAAGCACAAACCTTTCAAGCCTCTTAACAGGATGCTTCTTAACACTGAAAATTACCAAGGGAAATTCCAGAAGCATCTGGGGAGCTCTAGATCCCTATGAACTTTGTGCCTGATTACTTTTTCAACCATCCCTCAGACCACAAAAGGGGAACAGATTATCAATTGCCACTCAGGGTGCCTACAAACTAATGCCTGACATGTATCTCTCTTCTTGTTGCTATCTGAAAATATCCAGAGGACAAAGAATAAGTCTATAAAAAAAAATAAGGCAATACTGGTTCACACTGAACTGTAACAATGCTGTACTGTATTTGTGAAGTCTCATGACATAGAATGGATTATCATTTTGATAGGATCCCTCAGTGAGTCCCTGAGCAGATGTTCATTTCTGCCTGCTCAATGTCAAGCTCTGTGCTAAACAGGAATGAGGCTGACAAGTCCTCCTTTATAGACTTCAGACTAGTGGATGAGCCAGGTCCACCAACAACCCATCATGTGAGACCTGAGGTGGTTGGGCCTGGAAAAGCAGCCATAGTGGTGGAAAAGAGGAGAGGGATATGAGAGGGAAGTGAGGAGAGCTGGAATTAAACAGAATTTTCTTCAGATCCATCAGTATTTCCTGTCATGTTTTTATCTTATTGTCTACATGATGAATAATATATTGCCTAGTATTTTAATAAACTGTAGGCATATTCATGAAAGTATTAAAATATATATTATGGTACATCCCTCCAATAATGATAATTTCTCACTATACTAGAAAAGATATGATTTTAAGCCTTTCCTTATATCGAGTGGAGACCAAGTGGCACAGATGTAGTAGCTGGCTTGTTTCTACATCAGAATATTTTTCATTCAGTTAAGTTCCACTTCAAAATAAAACGCAGGTCTCTTCAGTCTCTGAACTCTCACTCTCTGAAGATTTGGCATAACGATCTACTAATTGACACAAAATTCATTACCCAAACCTACTAAACAAACCTGCTGTAAGTTGCAGGGAAGAATATGTTCAAGTCATGTACCCTTGGGTGAAAGGATATCGTTGGCTGCTATTGTAGCTCAGGTATTCTCACAGAGTAGTACCTAGAGCTCCTGTTTAAACACTGTATGCTTTATAGATATCCTCTCTCCCACCTTATGCAGTAAAAGGTCTTCTAATAAAGTAGAGGAACTAATGAAGGAGATGGGTAAGTCTAAGAGGCCCAAAGAAGCGCATGCACTACAAGAAACACTGTAGTGTTTTCTAAAGCACATTAAGAATTTTGAATGGCTGTTAGTCTTCAACTTGGCCATGCACGTGTCCCTAACTCCTATGAACCATAAATATAGTGATGAATATGTACAAGAAATTTGAGATTCTCTGAAAATAAAATCTTGCTGGGGCACGTGAATGTGATGGTGGCATGAGCAGACCTGTGACACAATTACAAACTCAGTCATGTGTTAGCAAGAGTTGTAAAAAAAAAAAAAAAAAGAGTTGTAGGACGCCAAGCAAAGGGAACGCAAACAGACTGCCACCACGAGCTCTGTTTTTCGTTCTGTGGCTCTATGTGCAGCTTTAGACAATGGTTCCTCACCAAACACTTCTGAGCTCTCCTGCCAGAAAGGGAAGATTCTCCCCTGTTCCTCAGATTCAGACACAGATGAACCTCAGACATTTCCTGTTTAACTCATTTCTTTACCAGCTCTTTCTTCCTTACCTCATTCCACCACCAAGCCTAACAGAGACCACAGCCTCCAGCTCCCTCCTCCCACCACCAGACCTCACATAAACATGCCTTCCATCAGAAGAATCCTCTCAAAGCATCATCTTGTTTATTTTATTTTGCTAACTTTCACTGGCATCTAGTGCTCATCTTTAATGTATTATTTTGCTATTTATTTACATCTCCATGTACACTGTGATGTAGAAGGAATATGTAATCCATTCTCAATATCCTACACTGAGCAATGTCTACTATTATGGCTTATTACATATAAAATATCTATTAATGAGTTTATCAAATATGAAGTGACTAGATAGTATTGCAAACAATTTCTATTTTGTAAAAATTCTTGGTAGATTGTTAAACAGGCAAATTAAGGTAGTGATATCTAGCAAGTTGGCATTTTCCTATAAGTCAGGAGTGTATTTTTATTTTTCCCAGTCAAAATAATGGAATTACTCCCTTTGTTCTCTGAAAATTTGTTAACAAACAAATGTTAAAGACTAGATTAGACTCACAAAAAAGAGGAACACCTGTACAATAGCAGTTACTACAATGCTGATTTCTTCTACAATTTAAAGTGTTTCCAAAAAAAGAAGCAATCAAGTCTATGTGTAGAGGTATCGTCTTAATTTGAAAGTAATTAAATGTCTGTGTCAGTTAAGATTGCTCTGTTTTTTGCTTTACTTCTTTCATAGAAAGCCAATTACTTGTATTTATATTTAGTTAGAAAAAATATGAATTATACTAGCTGAGAAAGGAAATTCAAACTATTAGATTGTTCACCTGCATTCAATTTTTTTCCCCATTTTGATGGAAAAATAGTCATAGATATGATTTCTCTTGTTTCAGTTTTGTTGGATAAAATTTTATCCTAGTTCCCCATTACTTACAAAAATAGCTTCTCACCTGTGGTCCTCAGATGGCCTATCCTCATCCGAATTTGGGACCAATGCACTAGGTCCATTTGTATGGAAAAATCCCTGCAGAAAAATTGGCATTTTAGATACTTAAAATGCACTTACATAGTAAAAATATCTGACATATTTGTATAGGTTGTAGTAAATTTGAAAATCCAACTCATCTGTATATCATTGTGAGAAAGGCACTCGATTTCACAAACGTGAAAATTGAGGATTTGAGAGCTAGGATGATTTGGTCAAAGATGTACAACTAGTAGATGCAGGATCAAGGTAGGTCCACTTCAAAGTTGAACTCTTGAGCTAACCACCCTTCCACTACTACACAGCCACGCTAGGAACAAAGTCTTCCTCCAAAGAGCCCTGTTTTCTCACAAGATTTGTTCTTTGAAATGACCACTAATAAGAAACAAATATCCCAGAAACCCAGAGAAAAACTGGCATAGGTCACAAACAGAGATCCTTGTGCCAAGAGGGAGCCCAGGGTGAGGGCGCCATCTCAAATGAGATTTTTCTTTCTCAGATGAGGAAGTAGATTTGGGGGTTGTTGATGTTTTAGTCACTCAGTCATGTCTGACTCTTTGTGACCCCATGGACTGTAGCCCACCAGGCTCCTCTGTCCATGGGATTTCCCAGGCAAGAATACTGGAGTCGGTTGCCATTTCTTCCTCCAGGGGCTCTTCCCGACCCAGGGATCTTTCCAACCCATGTCTTCTGCATTGGCAGGCAGATTCTCTACCATTGAGCCACCTCTAAATGGGATGTCTGCCTTCTCATGGCAAATAAGAGAGCTCAAATCCCAGACAACTGCTGGAGAGGGATACTGAATGGGGCCAACAGATTTAGCAACTTACTTTAATTGCTTTTCTCTTGACCAATTTTCTAAAGATCACATAGATCACTACTCTAAATTGAGTGTAAAGAAGTCCCTCACAGCTTCTGAAATGTGGTCAGTTAAAGCCCAGATTTTAAACCAGAGAGGAAAAGTAAAGCAGATCTTTTGCCCGCTCTGGATTGTAATGATACTAATAATAATGATAAAAATGACGATGATGATCATGACTGTAAGGACTCATATTTACTGAGTGCTAACCATATACCAGGGGCTGTCTTATTTGCACTTCACAACAACCCTCAAAGAGGTACTGTTTTCGCCATTTATAGAAAAAGAACCTGAGGCTAAAAGATGTAAGTGACTTGGGTAAGGTCTTGTAGCTAGTAAGAAAGGTTGTGAACTCTGGATCCAGAGGCCTCTCATGTAAGTACATGTATTGTATGTTACAACATCATCACAATATTAACCACTTTGTCTAGTCATATGATGGTCTTTGTTCCCTGGAACTCTCCATGCGAGTTACTACCTCATGACTTTTACAGCTGCTGAACCCTCTACTTGGACTGCCTTCCTTTCTTTCCTGGGTTGGCATCTTATCGTCATTCATAGTCTCTGTTCAAAAGGCACATCGTCAGAGAGAGATTTTCCCTGACACTACTGGACTCCCACTCCCACCAGTCATTAGCACACAATTCTGTTTTATCGTCTCCATGACATCTGTTAATGTTACTTGTCTACTGTCTGTTTTTCCACCACTAAGAACAGTGCCTGACACATAGTAGGTGCTTGCTAAGTATGTCACTTGGTAAATAACTCATTAGTCTGAACCAATCAGATGAATCTAAAGACTAAAGATTTTTCCTTTTTTTTTTTTTTTTTTGAGACAGAATCTGAGAATACTCTATTAGAAAGATACTAAATGAGCAACGGGCAGACAGAAGAGCTGCTTCAAAACTCACCTGGTGACAGAGCCTTCTTTTATCCACCCACCACAATGATGATTTCTCTCTTACTATGTCCCAGCCCCCAGACCCTGTATACCTGTTTAATAGTATATCAAAACCACTTGTCAATGAGTGTGCATCTCTTTAGGGTGTTCATCTTCTGAAACACAGGGGCTAGTCTTTTCTCACTCACATACCCTAACACAACCCTCTGCACACATCAGGTGCTTTAGCAGTGCTGTCCAGTAGCTGAGAGACCAAAAAGGACACGTCCCTTTAAAGGAAGCCTGCATGGCCACAACAGGGGAGACACACACCCAACACACTTACCTGTAGAGTCTGAGCCCTAAGGACACAAATGGTCCCCATCAGGTAAAAGGCATCATCCAAAGGAAGATTTACGGTAGATGACCCACAGTCAGGTCTGGAGAAGAAGCTGCGGGACAGTACAGGATGTTCTAAGGGAGAGAGAGACACACAAGTGACAATCTAATAGAAAGGCAGGCCAGGTACACCAAAGAACAGTCACCTGTCCCATCCGTGTGCCATTTATCAACCCATTGACAATTTTCAGAATTCTGAACCACCAATTTTTCCTGTCTTCCTTCCATTCCAACCACCCTTCCCACCCTGGTCTCCACCAGAAAAAGGAGTCATTACTGGGAAATAATTGTGAGTTTAGGGTGATTTTTCAGTCTTCCAATCTTACCTTGCGAATGGACGTTTTAACTCCAAAGGAAATTTGCTCCTCTTATTTACACGGACCACATGGGTATCAAATATGTGTAATTTGTGTGTACATAGAATCAAGTATTTTTTAAGGTGTTTGACTTTTAGTTTCCAAGGCATGTGACAAAGATAACTGACAACCACTGTGTGAGCTAATTTTCATTCTTTACTTATTCATTCATTTGTTATATTTTTAGACCTCAGTGGCAAAGAACTGAGTTAATTATATTCTTAGTTCATGGCATATTATGAACACAGATAAAATTCCCACTCTCATTTTATTTTTCCTCTCTGTCCCTTTCCCACCCACAGGCACCCACTATTATCTACCACCTTTAACATGTGGTCAAATATACCACCTTGTCAAATATGTTCTAAGTTGCTTCAGTGGTGTCCAACTCTTTGCAGCCTCACGGACTGTAGCCCACCAGGCTCTTCTGTCCATGGGGTTTTCCAGGTGAGGATACTGGAATGGGCTGCTGTGCCCTCCTCCAAGAGATCTTCCCAACCCAGAAATAGAACCCACATCTCTCATGTCTCCTGCATTGGCAGGCGGGTCCTTTACCACTAGCGCCACTTGGGAAGCTGAAGTTAAGTCGCTCAGTCGTGTCCAACTCTTTGCTACCCCGGGGACTGTAGTCCACCAGGCTCCTCCGTCCATGGGATTCTCCAGGCAAGAATACTGGAATGGGTTGCCATTTCCTTCTCCAGGGGATCTTCCCTACCCAGGGATCGAACCCAGGTCTCCCGCATTGCAGGCAGATGCTTTAACCTCTGAGCCACCAGGTACCAGGCCATATTTGACTGGGGCTTCCCAGGTGGCACTGACTTCCCTGCTGGTTCAGACGGTAAAGCGTCTGCCTACAATGTGGGAGACCCGGGTTCAATACCGGGTTCTCCCTTCTCCAGGAGATCTTCCCGACCCAGGGATTGAACCCAGGTTTCCCACATTGTAGGCAGACGCTTTACTGTCTGAGCCACCAGGGAAGTCAGCGCCACCAGGGAAGCCCCAGTCAAATATATAGCCTGGTTCTATGTACTATTATGCTTTCACAATTTACAAAAGTTGTCTTGTGCTATAGATCTCATTGTTTCTCAATGAACAACATGTTTTTAAGATCTAACCATGTGGTATTACGTATATCTAGAGTTCATTACTTTTAACTACTATAAAGTTTTCTATATTGTATATTTCCCCTAAATTTTACTTGTTCATTTCCCTAATGATTACACCTAGGCTGTCTCCAACTCCCTCCTACTACAAACAATACTATGACATACATAGTGTAAGTCCCTTTAGACACAGATCTCTTCAGCTTCACCTCTGTGGTATCTCCATCCAGTGATAGGATTACTGAGTTACAAGATAACTGACTTAATTTCACCCTGTTTTCCAGGATGGCTTCATGAGTTTACATTCCTCTCGACACTGTGTTAGTGTTTTCATTTCTCACATCCTCACCAATATTTGGTATTATTCATAGTATTATTCATACTCTTAATTGTTGCTGTTCTGATGTGTGTACATTGCTACTCATTGGGGTTTTTTTAATATAAATTTGAAACGTGTATAATATCATATACTCATTGGTTTTTAAATTTTTCATTCTTTACTTACTAATGAGTTTGAGCATCTTTTCACATATTTGTTTGGCTATTTACCTCAGATTCAAGCCCTAAATCTTTTAATGGTCCCAAGACAGTATTTATATTAATTTATCAGTGTGTGGTTCCTGAAACCTTGAGAATTTCAAATTCTGATCCTGTATTCACATAAAGACACACATATTTAGGTTTTGATTTCCTCTAAATAGCACATATTTTTCCTCAAACTCTGAGAGAGTTAGCACACTTACTCTTCATCTAAGCCAATGGGCAGAATTTTACTGATCATTTTAAGTCTCTAAGTTTTATGTGTTGGTCCCTGAACAAGTGTTTACTACTCCAGATTGCAGTCAATGGAATCAACGTATGATTTAAAAGTCACTTAGGCCCAGCACAAAATCAACTCCTTATCACTGTGTCCTGTACTTTATCCTTTCTTTTAATGTTGTCTATGCAATACACTCCTTAGGTTATGTTTAAGCAATAATTTCCTTGATTTGTAGAAGGAAAGAGCCATCCTTATCAGCTCTGTCTACCATGTTACCATATGACCTCACCTTGTAAATTTTGCTATAACTTTTTAAAGTCTAATTAATGTTTGTGGTCCACCAAAACCGTTGATCACAGGGGTAGCAGAGAGGGTGCCAACAGTAGAAGGGCATTTATAGTACCAATGAAGGGCTGCATAACTCATGAATTTCATATAAATAAGATTAAAAACTCTATTGATTACCATTAGAAACATCTTTCAGAGTCAGGATGACTTTAACATATTCATAAGCAGAGGTGTTATTGGATTCAGCATCTCCTCTTTTGAAATGACAGCAAAACTCAATATGTTTTCCCACTTAAAAAAAAAAACAGACACAAAACAATTTTACATTTATATTTAACTATATTCTGAAGGATTATTTCATATGACTATTGTCTTACTTAGACTAGATTTTTAAAATATTATTTTCTTTTCGTGAATATTAGCACTTGCATAGCTGTCTATGTTGTGTCTATAGAGTGGCTCAGTTCAGTTCAGTCACTCAGCTGTGTCCGATTCTTTGCGACCCCAGGGACTGCAGCACCCCAGGCCTCCCTGTCCATCACCAACTCATGGAGTTTACTCAAACTCATGTCCATCGAGTTGGTGATGCCATCCAACCATCTCATCCTCTGTTGTCCCCTTCTCGTCCTGCCTTCAATCTTTCCTCTACCCCTATAGAGTGGGGTATCACCTAAAACATAATTTACATAATACTAATGCAATTATACAAAAGCTGAAAAACTCAAAGAACAAGATTTAATAGTGGGGAAAGTTTAACATTAGAAATAAAATTTATGAAACTATAGTAAGTTAAATTAATATACGATCGGCAGCTATATTGGCTCTAATGTCTTTATTATTCCTTTAAGTGATATCTGTCTCTTAAAATCTAAGCATCTATTATTTGAAAAAAAAAAAAAATCTGTACCTGAACATGAAATAGGAATCCTGAAATGTCTTTATTATTCCTTTAAGTGATATCTGTCTCTTAAAATCTAAGCATCTACTATTTGAAAAAAAAAAATCTGTACCTGAACATGAAATAGGAATCTTGAAAGCCATCTTTGAAAATATTTCACTTTTCTCGTCATCAGGCAGAAGGCTTAAGAAGCTTTTACCCACGATGTCATTCTCAAGAGGGAAAGAGGGAATCAATTTTGTTAAATGCATTACTGGCATTTAATTTTTCTATCTCCTTACCTCCATTAAGCTTATCACCTGCCCCACCTCAGCCATCTTATAGTCAGACCTGTTAAACTTCTAAAGTCTCAATTCATATTGACCCATTCTATGACCATCACCTCTTACCTTTCCAGTGTGTTCATGCAAGTATTTGTTTATTTGGTTGTTCTGGGTCTTAACTGTGGTATGTGGAATCTTTGATCTACCTTCCATCATGACAGGCCCCCTGCATTGGGAGCTCGAAGTCTTAGCCAGTGAACCACCAGGAAAGTCCCTCAAAAGTATTTTAAATATCATCAACTCCCTGACATTCTCTTCCTGTCTTTTTGTATACCACTTATCACTACCTGACATCATAGTCACATGTATAAAATATACAATATAAAATTAAAAATGGATAGGGTCCCTCAATAAAATATAACTTGCATTAAAAGAGAAACCTTGACTGCCTTATTTACTGCTACATCCTCAACACCTAAAACATAGTCTGGCATGAGTGAGCACCAATAAATATTAGTTGGATGAATCAATAATGCTGTACCATGTAGTTGAAATGTGGTGACATGAATTAACTGAATATCAGACATTAAGTAAAGAGTTTTTAATGTGATAGAAACAAAATAATAAGCAAAGTACTCTTTGTAGTTTAATGATGGCTTTGGGTGATGAATTACAAATTAAAAAGATTTTAACTGATTAATATTATTAATCTACAGTCAAAATTCAGAAATATATTTTTATGGTCCATTTGTAGAAGCCAGCCTACAAATTGGCCAATGCTCAAATTAGCAGATGGATCCTGTCTCAATCAAGAAAAATCTTGGCTCAATTCAGGGCAGAAATATAACCCTAGTTTAGCAAAGAAAACATGAATTAATAGGCAATAGGTTTTGACAATGAAAGCCACATAGTAAGAAACTGACTTCTCTAAAGAATAGAATATTTTTCTTTCAACTTAACTTTTTCAATGAAAATACTTTATTGATTTAGTTATAAAATACACTTTAGGTACCAAACCAAGTTACCTCTGATCAGTAGAGACCACTCATTCATTCCTTCACCTAACACCTGATTAATAGCTGCTCCATGCCAGAACATTGTACTAGATACATTCAAACAAACTAGCTCACCTAATCAGATTCCCTGTGAAAAGAACTCTCCTCTATGGAATTCATGAGGAAATGGAGGCTTGTCCAATTATGGAATGGAAAGAAGTTCAGAGATGAGATTCACACCCAGCTCTACCCAACTACAAATTCATTGTTCCTTCCATTACACCACAGCTACCTTGAGTCCAATTGGCTGATTTGCTACTGGGCCAGCTTCTGAATTTTGGATATTTTACATGAAGTAACTCATTATTATTATTATTATTTTTTTTTTTTTTTTGCTGAAACCTATGATAGTTTAAAAAGATGAACCTGACATGACTATTCTAAATTTCAATGAACACAGAGTTCAGTAGGGAAGACGACACATGCACAATTACGATGCAAAGTATAAACTAATAAGTTGAGATCATTCCAGCCCTTGAAATAATAAATAATACAATAATACTCCAACAAGAGGTACAAAGCACTAAGTCTCACTAGTTCTTTCATTGGTAGAAGAAAGTATAGCATTGTCACCTAAAAGAATTCAAAGTTGATAGGGTCCACATGGGGTCTCACTCACCTGGGCGCCTCTGGAATTCAGCAGCATGTCTCTTTGGTATGCTGCTGCCCTGTCACCCTCAGGGGGCAGAGGTGGGAGGTGGAGGGAAATACATTACCAAAAACAAACAGCAGGGTACACCAGCAACTGACACTTGGGGCATACATCCAACAACTTCACAGAACACATTCTTCCTCTCCAAACAATCATAATGCCCTGCGGAGCAAAGGAAATCCCTGTCCTCCAATATGTGGATGATCTTCTCCTTTATAGTCCTTGGCTTACACACTCTCAACATCACACTATACAACTCCTTAATTTTCTAGCTGATAGAGGCTATCCAGTATCTCCCACCAAGGCTCAGCTTTGTCTTCCTAGAGTCACCTATCTCGGAGTCCTTTTAACACCAACAAAAAGATACATTACTACCAGTAGAAAGTCCCTTATATCTACCCTACCACTCCCTATAGCAAGTGTTATTAGTGCTCAGTCTGGTTTTTGCGTTTTTGTATTGTTATCTTGTTTTATAGGTTGTCAGCCCCTCCCCTAATTTCCCCTTCCTCTCTGCCATCTTATCCTGAACTAACGCCCAGAACAGGTGGAAACAGGATGACACCATTTAAAGGCAGGGAAGAGCCAAAGTAGAGATTTGGTTCCAGCTTTCAGGTGCTAACTACCTACTGTGCAGGGCGTGATGCATGACATTGTCTTGTTCCCAGTGTACAGGATCTTTGCACACGTGTCTGAATCATCGAGGGATTTCCTCTGCTCTGCAGGGTGTTATGTATCATTTGGGGAGGAAGCATGTGATCTGTGAGGTTGTTGGGTGTATGCCCCAAGTGTCAGTTGCTGGTGTACTTCTGCTGTTTGTTTTTGGTAATGCTGTATTTCCCCTCAGCTCCCACCTGTGGCCCCCTGAGGGTAGCAGGGCAGCAGCATACCAAAGAGACATGTTGCTGAATTCCAGAGGCAGCCATGTGAGTGAGACCCCTTGTGGACCCTATCAAAAGTGAGCAGTTTTTGTTTTTTTTTTAATCATGCACATTCTCTTGGATGGAAATAGCAGCCATAAGTTACTTATTAATTAACTACATTCTTTAAGGAAGGTGACAGTGACAATGCATGCTTGAGCATGCTCAGTCATTAAGCTGTATCCAACTCTTGGCAACCCCATGGATTGCTGCACATGAGTCCTCTGTCCTCCACTGTCTCCTGAAGCTTGCTCAAACTCATGTCCATTGAGTTGGTGATGCCATACAACCATCTAATCCTCTGTCATCCCCTTCTCCTTTTGCCTTCAATCTTTCGGCATTAGGGTCTTTTCCGATGAGTCAGTTCTTCGCATCAATCAGGTGGCCAAAGGAGTGGAGCTTCAGGTTCAGCATCAGTTCCTCCAATGAATATCAGGATTGACTGGTTTGATCTCTTTGCTTTCCAGGGGACTCTCAAGAGTCTTCTCTAGCACTACAGTTTGAAAGTGTCAATTTTTGGTACTCAGCCTTCTTTATGATCCAACTCTCATATCCATACATGACTACTGGAAAATCCATAGCTCTGACTAAATGGACTTTTGTCAGCAAAGTGATATCTCTGCTTTTGAATATGCTGACAGGGTGGGCATGGTCCCCAAGTGGCACTAGTGGTGAAGAACTCACCTGCTAATGCAGGAGACAAGGGTTCAGTCCCTGGCTTAGGAAGATCCCCTGGAAAAGGGGTTGACGGAGGCAACCCACTCCAGTATTCTTGCCTGGGAAATCCCATAGTCAGAGGAGCCTGGCGGGCTACAGTCCATGGGGTTGCAAAGAGTCTGACACGACTGAAGCGACTTAGCAAAGCAAAAAAAGTTTGTCATAGCTTTTCTTCCAAGGAGCAAGCACCTTTTAATTTCATGGCTGCAGTCACCATCTGCAGTGATTCTGGAGCTCAAGAAAATGAAATCGGTCACTGTGTTCAAATTTTCCCCATCTATTTGCCATGAAGTGATGGGACAAGAGGCCATGATCTTCGTTTGTTGAATGTTGAGTTTCAAGCCAGTTTTTTCACTCTCCTCTTTCACCTTCATCAAGAGGCTCTTTAGTTCCTCTTTGCTTTCTGCTTAATCTAGGGTGGCTTCATCTGCATATCTGAGGTTATTGATATTTCTCCTGTCAGTCTTGATTCCAGCTTGTGCTTCATCCAGCCTGTCATTTCGCATGATGTACTCTGCACAGAAGTTAAACAAGCAGGGTAACAATATACAGCCTTAATGCATTCCTTTCCCAATTTGAAACCAATCTTTTTTTTTCCATGTCTGGTTCTAACTGTTGCTTCTTGACCTGTATACAGGTTTCTCAAGAAGCAGATAAGGCAGTCTGGTATTGCCATCTCTTTAAGAATTTTCCACAGTTTGTTGTGATCCACACAGTCAAAGGCTTCATCCACATAGTCAATGAAGCAGAAATAGATGTTTTTCTGGAATTCCCTTGCTTTTTCTATGATTCAACAGGTGGTGTCAATTTGATCTATGGTTCTTCTGCTTTTTCTAAATCCAGCTTGAACATCTGGAAGTTCTTGGTTCACGTACTGCTGAAGCATAACTTGGAAGATTTTGAGCATTACCTTGCTAGTATGTGAAATGAGTACAATTGTACAGTAGTTGGAACATTCTTTGGCATTGCCCTCCTTTGGGATTGGAATGAAAACTGACCTTTTCCAGTCCTGTGTCTATTGCAGTTTTCCAAATTTACTGGCATATTGAGTGCAGCACTTTAACAACATCATCTTTTGGGATTTGAAATAGCTTAGTTGGAATTCCACCATCTCCTCTAGCTTTGTTCATAGTGATGCTTCCTAAGGCCCACTTAACTTTACACTCTAGGATGTCTGGCTGTAGGTGAGTGATCACACCATCATGGTTATCTGGGTCATTAAGACCATTTTTTGTATAGTTCTTCTGTGTATTCTTGCCACCTCTTCTTAAAATCTGCTTCTGTAAGGTCCATACCATTTCTATCCTCTACTGTGTCCATCTTTGCATGAAATGTTCCCTTGGTATCTCTAATTTTCTTGAAGAGATCTCTAGTCTTTCCCATTCTATTGTTTTCCTCTATTTCACTGCATTGTTCACTTAAGAAGGCTTTCTTATCTCCCCTTGCTATTCTTTGGAACTCTGCATTCAGACAGGTATATCTTTTCTTTTCTCCTGTGCCTTTCACTTCTATTCTTTTCTCAGCTATAAGCCTCCTCAGACAACCATTTTTGCCTTTTCACATTTATTTTTCTTGTGGATGGTTTTGATCACTGGCTCCTGTACAAGGTTACGAACCTCCATCCATAGTTCTTCTGGCACTCTATCAGATCTAATCCCTTAAATTTATTTGTCACTTCCACTGTACAATCATAAGGTATTTGATTTAGGTCATACCTGAATGGTCTAGTAGTTTTCCCTACTTTCTTCAACTTAAGTCTGAATTTTGCAATAAGAAGTTCATGATCTGAGCCACAGTCAGCTCCATATCTTGTTTTTGCTGATTGTATAGAGCTTCTCCATTTTTGGCTGCAAAGAATATAATCAATCCCATTTTAGTATTGACCATCTAGCAATGTCCATGTGTAGAGTTGTCTCTTGTGCTAGAGTGGTATCTTTTGTATCTCTGTATTCTTGACACCTCTTCTTAATCTCTTCTGCTTCTGTTAGGTCCTTGTCATTTCTGTCCTACCCTCATAGTCTATTCTTAATACAAGAGCCAGAGTGATTCTGATAAAAGTTAGATTCAGATAATTTCCTGCATTGGCTCCAAATGGTTTCCTCCCATCTCTGAGGAAAAGGCAAAGTCATTACAATGGCCCTAAACCAGGTGACCTCTGTTACTGCTCTGACCTCATCACCTCCTACAACTTTTCTTCTTGCTCACAGCACTCCGGTCCCAGTGGCCTCTTTATGATAGCTTTTCACACCAAGTATACTCCTGCCTTAGTGTCTTTTCACTTGCATTTGCTTCTGTTTGGGACACACTTTCTGCATGACTCACATACTCATCCTGTTCTAGTACCTGTCTCAACATCACCTGATTACACAGGCCTTCGCTAACCACACCATGCATAATATCCCACGTCCAGTCACTCTCTGGGTAATATTGTCCCCTACTGACAGATGAGAAATGAAAGCTCATGTAGTTAGCGACTGAGAGTTAAATTTTAATCTCTAGATTATTTGACTCCAAAGACCAAGTTCTTTCCACCTCACCATCCTATAGGCTTGGAATTGCCCAATAGACAGAGGTTCAGTTCAGATGCTCAGTTGTGTCTTACTGCTGGAAAAACCACTGCAACATGCCAGGCTTCCTTGTCCATCACCAACTCCTGGAGATTGCTCAAACTCATGTCTATCCAGTCAGTGATGCCATCCAATCATCTCATCCTCTTTCACCCCTTCTCCTCCTGCCTTCAATCTTTCCCAGCATTAGGGTCTTTTCCAATGAGTCAGTTCTTTGCATCAGGCGGCCAAAGTATTGGAGCTTCAGCTCCAGCATCAGTCATTCCAATGAATACTCAGGACTGATTTCCTTTAGGATTGACTGGTTTGATCTTTTGCAGTCCAAGGGACTCTAAAGTGTTTTCTCCAAAACCACATTTCAAAAGCATCAATTCCTCAGCACTTAGCTTTCTTTATGGTTCAATTCTCACATCCATACATGACTACTGGAAAAACCACAGCTTTGATTAGATGGACCTTTGATTTTTAATGAAATTTTAGATTCCTGGAGCTGAGCTCCAGAAATGGTTTTGTCTCCATATTTATATGAGATGGGTGATTTATAAAATGAAATTTTAAATCAAAGCTTGGTAAAAAATCACATGCTGTTAAAAACTAAGAGTTAGGATTTAAACACAAGTGTGAAACTGTGTCCCAGGTATGGTCCTTTTCAACACTGTTTTAAAATAATATGGGCTTCCTTTGTGGCTCAGCTGGTAAAGAATCCTCCTGCAAGGCAGGAGGTCTGGGTTTGATCCCTGGGTTGGGAAGATCCCCTGGAGAAGGGGAAGGCTACCCACTCTAGTATTCTGGCCTAGAAAATTCCATGGACTGTATAGTCCATGGGGTCACAAAGAGTCGGACATGACTGAGTGACTTTCACTTTCACTGAAAAGAATATATAAATTCATTTCCACTTAATATTTATGTACAGAGTAATACTTATAGCTTTACTTCCCTGGTGGCTCAGGTGGTAAACATCTGTCTACAATGAGGGATACCCAGGTTAGATCCCTGGGTCGGGAAGATCCCCTGGAGAAGGAAATGGCAACCCACTCCAGTACTCTTGCCTGGAAAATCCCATGGTCGGAGGAGCTTGGTAGGCTGCAGTCCATGGGGTCTCTACAAGTCAGACACGACTGAGCGACTTCACTTCACTTTTACTTTAAGTACACCAAACTCAGATTACCACGTACCTGGTTTAAGATGAGCAGTTCAAACTCATGTCCCAGACACCTCTACTTTAGGGTGACTCTTTGCGTGTGTGTTTGTTACCTCAAATGTTGAATGGTGAAAGAGTCTCTTAAGAGTGAAAGCTCTGAACCAAAATGCATAAAGAATCAAGGATAACAGTATAAGAATCCTCATAGGAGGATCCTCAGGAAAAGTCACTGGTCTCAGTCAATGGCCAATTTGCTTTAAGTAATATTAAATATTACAAGAATTTAGGTAGTTTTCTGGTCTTCACTATAACAAACTTTAATGAATGATATATTACATTCATATTCTTTCTTTTAATGTACATTTAATAAGACCATTCTCCTTCTATGATAAGATTCCTCTAAAGTCCAAGGCAATGAATATCTCGAATGCTATGCATGCTAAGTTGCTTCAGTCGTGTCCAACTCTTTGGAACACCATGGACAGCAGCCCACCAGGCTCCTCTGTCCACGGAATTCTCCAGGCAGGAATACTGGAGTGGGTTGCCATCTCCTTCTCCAGGAATATCTCTAATATTTGCATTTTATTCAGCTACTTTGGTATCTTATAAATATAAGCTGAATTTGGAAATGTAAATTGCTTTCTAAAAGAAAGGAATAGAATGAAGAGTTTTAAAATGGATACAGGTACCTTTAAATAAAGAGGAAAAAAAGGAGAAAAGCTCTCTGAGTTTCCGAGTGGGCCATAGAACATGCCTACTGGAACAGTATAACTAGTGGAATAAGCATGTAATCCTCTTTGAACTTAACTAAAGGATAATTTAACAAAAATTCTATTAATGTGTGTGGTTCAAACTTGAATGCTACAGATCTGTGGGTGAAGGTGTATCAAGTTCTTCAGACAATTCTGTGGAGTGAGGAATGTCCAATGAAAGCAATAATCCAGATATGATTAACACAATCAGTCAAGTGACAGAGATTTGGCAGTGGTGGTGGTTTGGATGTATGCTACACATTTCCTTTTCACACACAGTCATGCATGCAATATGAAGGTTTGCAGTCCTTTCATGTTTAAGTGATATACGTGGTGGGTGTACAGCCTGAAGATCCAGAAAAAAAAATTAGGAAATCATATTCTAAGTCAGTGGTGCTGAGAAGAGTGTAGAAAGCTCTCCTGAGAGGGATATAGTGACACCAAAAGACTCAGGAAGAACTGACTATTTTGAACACCTGATACTCTGACTATAACGCATGTGAGTGTCTCTCCAGCAATATGTACAACATTGCTAAATTAGGCAATCATTTATTTTTTTTCCCCAAATTAGATCATGTCTTGTTCTTCAACATAAAGAAACAAAATGCAAATCAGACCTGGAAATGGATGTCATGAGCTAGCATGACCAAATCATGACATTCATTGTTTAATCAGTATGTGGTAGACTCAAATGTACAAAATCAGACACATCCATCTGGTTGAGGGCTGCCTGGCAAAGCAGTCACCTTGGGGACCATCACCTTCAAGGGCAGTTTACAAACCACACACCAGTGCACACCCAGTGTTTTATTATCTTATGCCACAGTTTGTTTTTTATAGCTTTAAAACTGAAACCAATGGAGAGGAAAATAAACCAGGTGCACATTTTGACAACATTAACACTGTCTTCTCTGATAAGTTGTATGCTGCTAAAAACAAATAATGAACCCCTATACAACAAAGCGAATGATCCTTTCCCAAAAACTGAGAGAACTTACAGGTAAATGGCCAAGAAGTGAAGTGATGCGATGGTCCACGGAAATTATTATTCCATCTGCGCTCACTATTATCATAAATCCATCCAATGACTAATGAAAATAGAATAATAATCTAATTAAATAGTGGAACAGTAATAAAATGATAGCTTTATTTCTAAATGCATAAATAATTATAATCACACACTGGAAATGTATTGTGGTCCTTAAATATCAATAAAGCAAGTCCAGAATTAATTAAAATTCCATTATTTTGCCTCCTACACAAAATCTACTTAACCTTAAGCATGAGATGTTTATCAAATGATGTTTCACTTAGACAAACACATTTCAGTGTACACCCAATTAACACAAAATTCTCCAACACAAGCTAGGAAGATTCATTTCCATGTGTTGGTTATTTCACAATTAATTCAAAATTAATTCCCAAAACAGTAAGAATATTTTAGAGGGTATTTTCATTTGTAGTTAGTTTAGTCATCTACTTATAAATACGGCTATTCCCTTCACTTTCCTGCTATATAATGGGACAGATATCCAGACAAATGCCTCCTGGTAAAGAACACCTAAAATGATGGATGAAATATATAAAACAGGGAGAAGCTTATGGTAAAGTACGGGAAACAATCTGATACAGAAATGACTAGAACATGGGAAGTCAAAGGATATCGAAGCTTGCATATGCTTTGGAGCATGGGAAGCATATGCTTGGGAGCATCTATGCTACATTGATGGCACAGAGTCAGGGGGACAGAAAACAAAGCTTGGACCCACACAAAGTGGGGGGTTGAAATCAAAGACTCCCGTATCAAGCCAGGAAAGGAACACTCTCAGCAGACAAAATAGAAAAATCTTACCCAACAAAGAGTGCCAGGGAACTCATAACCTGCCTATCTTGCCTCAGCCTCAGCTCTGGCTAGAAAAGGAAAAGAATAACTGGTCTCCTCTGGGAATTGCAAACAGAAGCCCACACTCACACTAACTACCTGTGTAGCCCTCAACACCCCAAGTCTATTATTTACTTTCAAATGGTCCTGACTCCAAATATCTAGGAAAAATAAATTGAAATCACCTCCTGAGAATGATTTTAAAACCAGGGCTCAAAGAATGTAGATAAATTTCCAAATAACATAAGTTTGTCATAAATGATTAACAAATGTGGGAAAAACATGAAACATGAACAAGAGACAGTGTAAAGAATAAAATGCAGGATGCGATTTAAAACTGCACATACAAGAAATATCAGAGACAGAATATAAAATAAGTACAAGTATGCTTAAAAGCAACTATACTGCAATAAAAATTAATAAATATATATATATACACCAAAAACATGCTTAATATGCTTAAATAAATCTTAAAAGGGTATTGAAAATATAATGAAGGAAGAGGAGACTCCTAACTGACTAGGCAGATATGAAAATTAATCAAAAGAAATGATATCATCAAAATAAAAACTCAATATGTAGGTCAAATAGCAAGTTAGAGCATAGGTGGAAAGATAATTTTTGAAGTGGAAGACAAAGCTGAAGAAATGACTCAGATGCAACACAAGGAGACAAAGGAATGGAAGATAAGAGAAATGAAATGACACAGAGAAGAGCGGGAAAGTGCACTAGACATTTTACACATGTTCACTTTTCTCTCATAGCCACTCTGTGAAACAGAGATATTGTACAGAGAAAGAAGTCAGAGCTGAGAGATGGCAATTCTCTCAAGGATGCATAACAAGTAAGTAATAAAGGCACAGTTCTTATCCTTCTCTATCTGACTCAAAGGATCATGGTCATTCAGGCTTTAGTCTGTGGCCTTTGAACTCAGTAAAACCTACCAGTCCCTTTGGAAGTAGAAACCATAAACATCTCATGTCCTTGAGAAAAAAAAAAGAAAAGTAAGGAATGAAAAGGCTTAATCTGTAGAATCTAACAGCCTGTGCTGAATGAATCTTCCAGATAATTAATTAACTTGCCACTAAACTATGCAAACACTTGTTCGTTTTTGTTGTCACTGGAGATCGGTGGGTTCAGTTGGCATAAGAAACATCTAGGCAGCCTGCTAGACATGAAGGCTCCTGGCCCTACCAAGATAGAGATTCCAATTCAAATAGTTTAAGGTGGGTCTCAGGAATCTGTGTTTTTACCAAGTTCCCTAGGTAATTCTGAAGGTAGAGTCCCCTAGCCACACTTTGAAAAACAGTATTCTGTATCTTTTACTACATGCATTCTACATATAAAGCAATCAGAGAACAAACTCCCTCTTACTTGTAGTGTCTTCTGGATAAAATCCTCGTAGTTCTGAAATGATGGGGTCCAATCCAGTGTTTCTATAGACATTTTTATAAGGAAGAAAGGATAAAAAATGGTCACATTAAAATGATTAGCTTATGGGTGTTAGATTTTTCAAAGTTATAATTAATTTTATAGAAAAGACTCTCATGAGAAAATGCTGAGTGCTAATGAAGAATCTGAGGTAGACTAACTAATTGCTTATAAGCTATCATCAACAAAGAAGTGTTTGGAATTGAAAAAGACCTTGAAGATCATCCATCTCAATTTCTACTGTACGCAGGATGATCTTTCTAACAACGTTATGATCTTCAACTCCCAGTTCTTTCCCTTTCTTGACTTCTGAATTCTACCCAAACCCAATATTCACAATATACCAGATAAGGTACAGGCTGTTGAATGCTCCAGGTGTATTAAGACACTGCATTCCAGGCAGATGCTTTAACCTCTGAGCCACCAGGGAAGCTGGCGAAAATGTCCTCAGTCCCTGGCTAAAATACAGAATTCCATGACTGTTCCATCAAATTAAGTTTTTAGCAAAGGCCCTCAACTAGACAATCCTTAAGCTGTATCTTGTAATTCTCCAAAGCTGCAGACACTCTTCTGTCTCCCTTACCCCCTTCTCCATGTTTCAAGGTTTTCTGGTTTTCCCAATGAACAGTTTCAGCTCCTGAACTAACTCAGAGCGTCTGCTATCAACATCCACCCCACTTCACCTCCCCCAATCCCACCTGTTCCACTGACTTCACTAACCCGGGGACCTCACTAACACAGCCCTCCAATCTCCAGTTATTTGAATGTATGTCCATAAATGTCTGTTTCTTCTCCTCACAAAAATGGTGAGGAGACCCATAAAACTGTAATGCCTATTCATAATGTTACATCCCTTGACAAAGACAAATATAACAGCAGCACTTGCTCTCTTGGTGGGCAGGAGTCTCAGATCCTTTTCTATGAGTAGATATGAAGGGGCCCAGGCATGAGCAGAAGAGCTCCTGAACCCTCACTTGAGAGGGCATGAGAAAAGGGTGTGTAACTATGTGGGAAGGAGGAATAATATAACACATAAACCATGCCGGTTGCACAACTGCCTCACAATCAGTGTTCCTGACCCCGGTCCCAGCCTGGAAACTGAATTCTGGTCACAACTTCTCCAACTCAGAAAACAAACCATGCCCCTCTCCCATGGCTGATTTCTGAGGTCATTTCCCCACTGACTTTCAGGTCCATCTAGTGACTTTCATCTCCTATACTCCCTACAAAGAAATACAAAAGACAAAAGACAGTCCATATATTTCCAGAAAATAAAACCTATGTATTTTATAAAACAACCATGAAGGGCTTTTCTACATTACTATATTACCCACGAACTTGTTCTTGTTTTGTTTCTAGGGTAGGCACCATATACAATTCTTCACTAAAACCCCAGTGTCCCACATAGTACTTAACTCACAATAGGAACTTGGCAATTCTTGTTAAGCTGAACCTCATTTATTCATTTGTTTAACTATCACGTACTGGGCTCCTACTACATATCCTACTCTGTTTTAGAGGCTAATGATAGAGCACGAACAAGACAAATAAAATGACCATTCTTTTGAATCTTACAGACCGGTGGGGAAGGTAGACAGATGGCCAACACATAGACCAGGGAATTGGTCGTTGCATATACCTTGAAGTATAATAATTTCAACTGGGTGTACGGGGAAAGCCTTGCTGAGAAAGTGAAAACTGGCAGAAAGAGAGCCATGTGAAAATCCGGGAGCAAGGAGAGCATCTCAGGCAGAAGAAGAAGTAAGTACAAAGGGAGACAGGAAAGATTTTGGCCAATTTAAATAACAGGAGGTCAAAGGGACTACTGTAGGGTGACCAAGGGATAGAGCAGTGGGAAATGAAGTCTGAGAGACAGGCAAAACCAGATTATGTAGTGTACATGAGCGAGCCATCATTGTTTTAAGTGGAACAGCATGTGCTTTCAAGCAGAAGCGTGACATATGGTTTTTTTTCGAATACTTGTATTAGAAAATATATTTTTCTATATTTCGTTAAGGCAAACATGAACGAGTTCCCTAACCAGGGGCCCCTGCATCGAGAGCATTGGATCCCAACCACTGAGCCACCAGGGAAGTCCCTTGATATATATTTTTTAAAGATCACTATGGCTGATTATGAAAAATAGGTCAAACTAAAGCACATCATGAGAAACGCTGGACTGGAAGAAGCACAAGCTGAAATCAAGATTGCCAGGAGAAATATCAATAACCTCACATATGCAGATAACACCACCCTTATGGCAGAAAGTAAAGAGGAACTAAAAAGCCTCTTGATGAAAGTGAAAGAGGAGAGTGAAAAAGTTGGCTTAAAGCTCAACATTCAGAAAATGAAGATCATGGCATCCGGTCCCATCACTTCATGGGAAATAGATGGGGAAAGAGTGGAAACAGTGTCAGACTATTTTGGGGGGCTCCAAAATCACTGCAGATGGTGCCTGCAGCCATGAAATTAAAAGACGCTTACTCCTTGGAAGAAAAGTTATGACCAACCTAGAGAGCATATTCAAAAGCAGAGACATTACTTTGCCAACAAAGGTCCGTCTAGTCAAGGCTATGGTTTTTCCTGTGGTCATGTATGGATGGGAGAGTTGGACTGTGAAGAAGGCTGAGCGCCGAAGAATTGATGCTTTTGAACTGTGGTGTTGGAGAAGACTCTTGAGAGTCCCTTGGACTGCAAGGAGATCCAACAAGTCCATTCTGAAGGAGATCAGCCCCGGGATTTCCTTGGAAGGAATGATGCTAAAGCTGAAACTCCAGTACTTTGGCCACCTCATGCGAAGAGTTGACTCATTGGAAAAGAGTCTGATGCTGCGAGGGATTGGGGGCAGGAGAAGGGGATGACAGAAGATGAGATCGCTGGATGGCATCACTGACTCAATGGATATGAGTCTGTGTGAACTCTGGGAGTTGGTGATGGACAGGGAGGCCTGGCGTGCTGCGATTCATGGGGTCGCAAAGAGTCAGACACGACTGAGCAACTGAACTGAACTGAGCTGAGGGAGCAAAGTGAAGCAAGGGAGCCTCGCTGGAAAGTGTGTTCAAATGGAATAGATGGTGGTGGCCTGGATTAGGTTGGTCCACCAAGGCTATGGAAGTGGCAGAGTGAATGGATTTGAGATATACTTTAGAAGCAAAACTAAAAGGATTTGCTGATGAATTGGTGGAGGACACAAGAATGACAACTGGAGTTTATTTTGAGCTGCTAGAAGAATGGTGGTACTTTTACTGAAACTGGGAAAATCAAGGCTGGGAGTGTGAGAGGAATAGAGAGGTCCTGAATGGCGATGTTACCTTTCCTGTTAGACATCCAAGCAAAGAAGTCACAGAGGAAACTCTCTTGCTGATTTAATAATGAGTATGATTCTCAAGTATAGAGGTAAGGGAGAAGGTTCGGGCTGCAGATAGATTTTTAAAATGGGAGGCACTGACATCCAAGTAGCCCTTCAAATTAAGGGACTGGATGAGATTACGTGGGGAATGACTGTAGACAGAGAAAACAAAAGGTCCTAGGACTGAACCCTAGGGCACATCCATGATTCAAAGTTGAAAAGGGAAAGAGGGGATGGGAAAAAGAGAGAGAGAAGGAATGGCCAATGAGTTAGGAGAGAAACCAGAATCCAGTTACCCAGGTATCCTGGAAGCTGAGAGAAAAATGCTTCAAGAAGTAGGGAGTGGTTACCTGTGCAATGTTTTTGAAATATTATGAAAGATGAGGATAGTTAAGGGACCAAAGACCTCAGCAATGTGGAGGCCACTGCTATTCCTGACAGAAGTAGTTGTCCTGGAGTGGGGGGAGCTCCAGGCTCAGTGAAGTGGGTTGAGAAAGGATGGGGCACGAGGAAGTGAACACAGGGTCAATACAATCATTTTGAGAAGTTTTGTTGTGAAGGGGACACAGAAATAGGGCCACAGCTGAAGGTATCATGGGGCCAAGAAAAAATATTTTTAAGGTAAGAGTGATTTTCTACAGCATGATTACATGCTTATGAGTGTAACCTGCTCAGACATTTTGAGTTAAATATACTTAAATATTATAGGTACTATTTGACACCCTTGGGGCCCTGTTTCCCTTAGCAACATTTACATATTCCTTCAAGTGCCTAAGATACAGAAATTTGCACTACTGTTGCCCAGAATACTTCTACTAATTCTCATTTCCTTATTCCACTTTTGCATGAACCTCAATAATGCTTTTAGCATCGAACATAAGAAAATTATAAATAGAGAGAAACTAAATATCCACATAATAGAAGTTGCTTCAGGAGATCACCTCATCATTGCTGCTGCTGCTGCTGTTACTATTTAGTCACTCAGTCGTGTCCAACTCTTTGTGACCCCATGCACTATAGCCTGCCAGGCTCCTCTGTCCATGGGATTTCCCAGGCTGGAGTGGGTTACCATTTCCTCCTCCAGGGGATCTTCCCAACCCAGGGATTGAACCTACATCTCCAGCATTAGCAGGCAGATTCTTTACCAGGGAAGCCCCATCTCGTCATTAATCCCACACAATGATGTTTGAGGTAAAGGGAGAGTTCCAGCTGTCCCACCCATAGCTAATTTTCAATATAGCTAAGCTCGGCTGAAACCTGTCTTTTGTGAAAGAGCAGAAATACCCTGTGATTTTTCCACTTTATTTTTCTTCACAGGAGAGCCTTTCCTCTGCAGGAAATCACGT
The DNA here is from genome assembly GCF_032405125.1 of Capricornis sumatraensis. Classification (NCBI taxonomy): domain Eukaryota; kingdom Metazoa; phylum Chordata; class Mammalia; order Artiodactyla; family Bovidae; genus Capricornis; species Capricornis sumatraensis. Next base: position 58,604,708 of record NC_091092.1, on the reverse strand, counting down.
AGTCCTCTGAGGACAGAATTGATGTGCCTCCTTTTCTCATCTTCAGACAAATCTCTATATCTAATTGATAAAAGACAAAGAAGGTTATTAATAAGGGTACATGCATGCTAAGTCACTTCAGTTGTGTCTGACTCTTTGCAGCCCTGTGGACTGTAACCTGTCAGGCTCCTCTGTCCATGGGATTCTCTAGGCAAGAATACTGGAGTGTGTTGCCGTTTCCTCCTCCAAGGGATCTTCCCAACCCAGGGATCGAACCTGAGTCTCTTAGTCTCCTGCATTAGCAGGCAGGTTCTTTACCACCAGCACCACCTGGGAAGCCCATAGGAAGCCTACAAAGTATTATAATACAATTAGGGTGAGGGATATGAAGTACCCACCAGACAGGTCAAATTTCTCTGAGTTAGCCAAGTTTCCCAGAGGAAGGAGAATTTTGCAAGATGTGAAATAAGAAGGGAGGACAGGGGAGAGGTCTTTGAGGAAAATATCAGTCAATTAGGAATTCATACCGCCTCCTTTTTCTTCTGTCATCTTCATCCATTTTTCAGTGATATAACAAAGAATCCTGAAATCAAAGTGGAGCCACATTTTACTAAGAAATCAATCTATGATGAATCACATAAAGCGATAAGATTAATCAAAATTCTCAATTTCCCTTGAGGAATGCCTACTTCTTTTAAAGAGAATCTCATTAAGCATCTGTAGATGCTAAAGACTTGCTTTACTGTGTGATCCCCAATGAATGTTTTTCACAATAATACTACATATGAATGCATTTGGAAAAAGTTGCAAAAACACTGTGAAGTTACACAACTTAATCCCAAAGTCAGGTACTTGTTGGTTTAATTCTGAACCCTTAGATTCCTTTAAATTCCACTGATTTCATGAAACAAAGACAGATGTGGATTGAAAACTTCATACCTAGCAACTATATCATGCCACAATAGACAAAAGCCTGCACTTATCATTGATATCACAGAATATCACTGATATCCTTGGCATAGAAGAATGACCTTGACAACACCAGAAGTCTCTGCTTTGAATTGTATAATTAGACTCACACATTATCTCAAGGTTGAAACCTCAAGATAGAATTCAATGACTTTCAAATACATGTGCATTAAACAAGAAGGCACTGTTAAAATATAGCAAACATCTTGTAAATGCTCTCAAGAAAATAAGAGAAAGCTCAGGTGTCAAACCCTAGGCAGATACTGAGAACAAGCTGGTTAGTTCACCAACCTGTGCTGCTGGGGAGATGATGAAGCATAACTTACATCCCTCACATCTAGCAGAGTGCTAGGAAAAGACTGAAAAAGTGAACAGAGCTTTCAGATGGGATAACATCAGGCAATCTAAAATATAGGTAACTAGATTCCTAGAGGGGAGAGGAAAAGTAATATTTGGATAATGGCCAATTGTTCCCATACTGGATGAAAAACATAAATTCATATATTCTTGAAGCTCAATGAATCCAAGAACTAAACACCACGAAAAGCTTACCAAGGCACATCATAAACAAACTGCTGAAAAGCAATTGCAAAGAGAAAATCTTAAAAGCAAAAAGAAATAAAAGATACATTTAATACAGAGTGGGGAAGAATGTCCTGTCTGACTTATCAGAATAACCCAAGCCAAGAGAAAATGAAACATCTTCAAAGTTCTAGGGGCAAACAAATCAACTGAGAATTCTATATCCACTAAGGATGAACCCTTCAAAGAAATTGAAGGTAAAATAAAGACACCTCCAGATGAACAAAAACTGGAAGAAGTCAAGGCCAGCATACTAACACTATCAGAAATGTTAAAGGAAGGACTTCAAATAGAAAGAAAAGGATGCCAGATGGAAAGTTATATCTACATAAAGAAATGAAAATAACTGGAAATAATATGTACATGAGTAAATATAATATTTGCATCTTCAATTTCTTTAAAAGATAACTGAAATAAAAGCAAGGAACTATAAGGTTTGTAATACATATTGATATAAAATCTACTACAATAATAGTATAAAAGACAGGAGGGTGGAAAGCAAAAATCTACTGTTATGAAGTTCTTACATTATACATGAAGTGGCACAATATTAATTCACATCAGATAGTAATAAATTAAAGATGTATACTATAAACTGCCTAGAGCAACAAATAAAGCACACATGAGATATAGATTATAAGTCAAAAGAGATAAAATGGAATATTAATTACTCATTTCATCCAGAAGCAGAAAAAGAAGGCAAAGAAAACAAAGATCAAATGGGACAAACAGAAAACATATAGAAAGATGGTAGACTTAAACCTCTCTGTATTAATAATTATGTTAACTGTCAGTGGACTAAAGGCACAAATACAAAGCCTAGGAGTGTCAAAACTGGGGACAAAAGTAAGACCAAACTATCTTGTCTACAGGATACTCACTTGAATTATAAAGTCACAGCTTATAAGTAAAATAACAGAAATATACATACTATGTAATCCTAATGACATAAAGCTTAAGTGGTTAATTAATATTAAAGACTCTAGGTAAGGAATAGTCTTAGAGAAAAAGAGGGACATTTCATTATGATAAAGGAGTCAGTTAAGAAGGTAAAACAATCCTAAACAGGTATACTCCTAATTACAAAGTTTGAAAATGAAGTAAGAACTAAAAGGAGGAATAAACAAACCCACGATTACATCTGGTGAGTTCAAACACTCCTCTATCAGTAATTAATGGACCAAATAAAGAGAAAAGAAGTAAGGATATGGGAGACTTACTATCCTGCCAACAGACTTGGCCTCATTTGATGACAGAGTCCTGCACTAAGCAACTGTAGAACACAGGCTGAACATTCCAACTGTCATGATGATTCAAAATGTACTGGGCCATGAGACCAGTTACAGTGAATTTAAATCATTAAAGGCATACAGACTATGTTCTCTGATGAAAACAGAATTAAATTAGAAATCAATAATAAACAGATAAATCCCTGGGAAACCCCCAAATATTTGGAAATTAAATAACATCCCTGTAAACCATTTCTGAATCAAAGAATAAACCTTTGGAAAAAGTTTAAACACAGAAAATCAGACAATATTTCTAACTGGATTATAATGAATATTAATGTTGAATTCAAAAATATTTAATAACCTAATTGAAATTTATTAAAATTGCATTATATGTATTTATGGTGTTACATAGTTCTATCAAAAAAAGCCAAATCTCTGTAATTACTCAAATCACTTTTTTGTGTTCTTAAATAACACATGATTCTTCATATATACAGTAAAGGAAATGATACAGTGTTAGGAGCTAATTTAACAAAATGTGCAAAATTATTACAAAGAAAATAATATCTTTATTGATTAATATAAAAATATCTAAATAAATAGAAAGATACATCATATTCCTGGGCAGGAATTTTCATAGTTTTATCAGATCTCCCCAACTAATCTACAAATTAACTCTGATCAAAACTCACTATATTTTTGTTTGGGTTTGGTTTTCTATATAACTTCACAAGTTAATTACAGAATTCCCATCAATATCAACAAGTCAGAAATATCTACAATAACTTTGGAGAATAAAAATGTACAAAGATGTGTTCTGCTAGACGTCAAGACTACATACCTTTGGGGTAAATAGATAAGGGTACAAAGTATAGGACAGAAGAGACCCATTAGGAACAGATTCATGCATACATAGAAATTTGATTTGTGATTAAAAAAATGATTATAATTTTGAAATTTCTACTAAATCCCTTAGGATTATACAGGGAAAGTGAGAAATAGATACAAGGGGTTAGATCTGACACAGTGCCTGAAGAACTATGGACAGAGGTCTGTGACATTGTACAGGATGCAGGGATCAAGACCATCCAAAAGAAAAAGAAATGCAAAAAGGCAAAATGGTTGTCTAAGAAGGCCTTAAAAATAGCTGTGAAAAGAAGAGAGGTGAAAGGCAAAGGAGAAAAGGGAAAATATACCCATTTGAATGTAGAGTTCCAAAGAATAGCAAGAAGAGAAAAGAAAGCCTTCCTCAGTGATCAGTGCAAAGAAATAGAGGAAAACAATAGAATGGGAAAGATTAGAGCTCTCTTCAAGAAAATTAGAGATACCAAGGGAACATTTCATGCAAAGATGGGCTCAAAAAAGGACAAATGGTATGCACCTAACAGAAGCAGAAGATATTAAGATGTGGCAAGAATACACAGAAGAACTATACAAAAAAGATCTTCATGACCCAGATAATTACAATGGTGTGATCATTCACCTAGAGCCAGACATTCAGGAATGCGAAGTCAAGTGGGCCTTAGGAAACATCACTACGAACAAAGCTAGTGGAGGTGATGGAATTCCAGTTGAGCTATTTCAAGTCCTAAAAGATGATGCTGCAAAAGTGCTACATTCAATATGCCAGCAAATTTGGAAAACTCATCAGTGGCCACAAGACTGGAAAAGGTCAGTTTTCATCCCAATCCCAAAGAAAGGCAACGCCAAAGAATGCTCAAACTACCACACAATTGCACTCACCTCACATGCTATGTTAAGTAATGCTCAAAATTCTCCAAGCCAGGTATCAACAATACGTGAACCATGAACTTGCAGATGTTCAAGATGGATTTAGAAAAGGCAGAGGAACCAGAGATCAAATTGCCAACATCCAATGGATCATCAAAAAAGCAGAGAGTTCCAGAAAAACATTTACTTATGCTTTATTGACTGTGCCAAAGGCTTTGACTGTGTGCATAACCACAAACTGTGGAAAGTTCTTCAAGAGATGGGAATACCAGACCACCTGACTTGAGAAATCTGTATGCAGGTCAGGAAGCAACAGTTAGAACCGGACATGGAACAACAGACTGGTTCCAAATAGGGAAAGGAGTACATCAAGGCTGTATATTGTCACCCTGCTTATTTAACTTATAAGTAAAGTACATCATGAAAAACACTGGACTGGATGAAGAACAAGCTGGAATCAAGATTGCCAGGAGAAATATCAATAACCTCAGATATGCAGATGACACCATCTTTATGGCAGAAAGTGAAGAAGAACTAAAGAGTCTCTTAATGAAAGTGAAAGAGGAGAGTGAAAAAGTTGGCTTAAAACTCAACACTCAGAAAACTAAGATCATGGCATCTGGTCCCATCACTTCATGGCAAATAGATGGAGAAACAGTGACAGACTTTATTTTCTGGGCTCCAAAATCACTGCAGATGGTGACTGCAGCCATGAAATTAAAAGACGTTTGCTCCTTGGAAGAAAAGTTATGACCAACTTAGACAGCATATTAAAAGAAAAGAGACATTACTTTGCCAACAAACGTCCATTTAGTCAAAGCAATGGTTTTTCCAGTAGTTGTGTATTTGGATGTGGCATTTGGACTATAAAGAAAGCTGAGCACTGAAGAATTGATGCTATTGAACTGTGGTGTTGGAGAAGACTCTGGAGAGTCTCTTGGACTGCAAGGAGATCTAACCAGTCCATCCTAAAGGAAATCAGTCCTGAATTTTCATTGAAAGGACTGATGCTGAAACTGAAACTCCAATGCTTTGCCCACCTGATATGAAGAACTGACTCATTCGAAAAGACCCTGATGCTGGGAAAGATTGAAGGTGGGAGGTGAAGGGAATGACAGAGGATAAGATAGTTGGATGGCATCACCGACTCAATGGACATGAGTTTGAGTAAACTCTGGGAGTTGATGATGGACAGGGAGGCCTGGTGTGCTGCAGTCCATGGGGTCACAAAGAGTTGGACAAGACTGAGTGACTGAACTGATCTGAACTGAACTGAACCATACAGTATGCGTGTATGTGTGTTTTCATATAGCCCTTTCTATATATGGGGCAACAAAATTTGTTTGCAAGCTATTTAAATACATGAGTCGCAGCCGCCCATGCTCAGTGCACCAGGACGCAGCCCGTGAGGCAGCGGTAAGGAGATACCCCTCATCCAAGGTAAGGAGCAGTGGCTGTGCTTTGCTGGAGCAGCCGTGAAGAGATACCCCATGCCAAGGTAAGAGAAACCCGAGTAAGATGGTAGGTGTTGCAAGAGAGCATCAGAGGGCAGGCACACTTAAACCATACTCACAGAAAACTAGTCAATCTAATCACACTGGGAACACAGCCTTATCTAACTCAATGAAACCAAGCCATGCCCGTGGGGCAACCCAAGATGGGCAGGTCATGGTGGAGAGGTCTGACAGAATGTGGTCCACTGGAAAAGGGAATGGCAAACCACTTCAGTATTCTTGCCTTGAGAACCCCATGAACAGTATGAAAAGGCAAAATGATAGGATACTGAAAGAGGAAATCTCCAGTTCAGTAGGTGCCCAATATGCTACTGGAGATCAGTGGAGAAATAACTCCAGGAAGAATGAAGGGATGGAGCCAAAGCAAAATCAATACCCAGTTGTGGATGTGACTGGTGATAGAAGCAAGGTCTGATGCTATAAAGAGCAATATTGCATAGGAACGTGGAATGTCAGGTCCGTGAATCAAGGCAAATTGGAAGTAGTCAAACAAGAGATGGCAAGGGTGAACATCGACATTCTAGGAATCAGCGAACTAAAATGGACTGGAATGAGTGAATTTAACTCAGATGACCTTTATATCTACTACTGTGGGCAGGAATCCCTCAGAAGAAATGGAGTAGCCATCATGGTCAACAAAAGAGTCTGAAATGCAGTACTTGGATGCAATCTCAAAAACGACAGAATGATCTCTGTTTGTTTCCAAGGCAAACCATTCAATATCACAGTTATCCAGGTCTATGCCCCAACCAGTAACACTGAAGAAGCTGAAGTTGAATGGTTTTATGAAGACCTACAAGACCTTTTAGAACTAACACCCAGAAAAGATGTCCTTTTCATTATAGGGGACTGGAATGTAAAAGTAGGAAGTCAAGAAACACCTGGAGTAACAGGCAAATTTGGCATTGGAATGCAGAATGAAGCAGGGCAAAGACTAATAGAGTTTTGCCAAGAAAATGTACTGGTCATAGCAAACACCCTCATTAACAACACGAGAAGACTCAACACATGGACATCACCAAATGGTCAACACCGAAATCAGATTGCTTATATTCTTTGCAGCCAAAGATGGAGAAGCTCTATACAGTCAACAAAAACAAGACCAGGAGCTGACTGTGGCTCAGATCATGAACTCCTTGTTACCAAATTCAGACTTAAATTGAAGAAAATAGGGAAAACCACTAGACCATTCAGGTATGCCCTAAATCAAATCCCTTATGATTATACAGTGGAAGTGAGAAATAGATTTAAGGGCCTAGATCTGATAGACAGAGTGCCTGATGAACTATGGAATGAGGTTCGTGACACTGTACAGGAGACAGGGATCAAGACCATCCCCATGGAAAAGAAATGCAACAAAGCAAAATGGCTGTCTGAGGAGGCCTTACAAATAGCTGTGAAAAGAAAAGAAGCAAAAAGCAAAGGAGAAAAGCAAAGATATAAGCATCTGAATGCAGAGTTGCAAAGAATAGCAAGAAGAGATAAGAAAGCCTTCTTCAGTGATCAATGCAAAGAAATAGAGGAAAAGAATAGAATGGGAAAGACTAGAGATCTCTTCAAGAAAATTAGAGATACCAAGGGAACATTTCATGCAAAAACGGGCTCGATAAAGGACAGAAATGGTATGGACCTAACAGAAGCAGAAGATATTAAGCAGAGGTGGCAAGAATACACAGAAGAACTGTACAAAAAAAAGCTTCACGACCCGGATAATCACAATGGTGTGATCATTCATCTAGAGCCAGACATCCTGGAATGTGAAGTCAAGTGGGCCTTAGAAAGCATCACTACAAACAAAACTAGTGGAGGTGATGGCATTCCAGTTGAGCTGTTTCAAATCCTGAAAGATGATGCTGTGAAAGTGCTGCACTCAATATGCCAGCAAATTTGGAAAACTCAGCAGTGGCCACAGGACTGGAAAATGTCAGTTTTCATTCCAATCAAGGAAAGGCAATGCCAAAGAATGCCCAAACTACTGCACAATTGCACTCATCTCACATGCTAGTAAAGTAATGCTCAAAATTCTCCAAGCCAGGCTTCAACAATACGTGAACCATGAACTTCCAGATGTTCAAGCTGGTTTTAGAAAAGGCAGAGGAACCAGAGATCAAATTGCCAACATCTGCTGGATCATCGAAAAAGCAAAAGAATTCCAGAAAAATATCTATTTCTGCTTTATTAACTATGCCAAAGCCTTTGACTGTGTGGGTTACAATAAACAGTGGAAAATTCTGAGATAGATGGGAATACCAGACCATCTACCTGCCTCTTGAAAAATCTGTATGCAGGTCAGGAAGCAAGAGTTAGAACTGGACATGGAACAACAGACTGGTTCCAAATAGGAAAAGGAGTACATCAAGGCAGTATATTGTCACCCTGCTTATTTAACTTCTATGCAGAGTACATCATGAGAAACGCTGGACTGGAGGAAGCACAAGCTGGAATCAAGATAGCAGGGAGAAATATCAATAACCTCACATATGCAGATGACACCACCCTTATGGCAGAAAGTGAAGAGGAACTAAAGAGCCTCTTGATGAAAGTGAAAGAGGAGAGTGAAAAAGTTGGCTTAAAGGCTCAACATTCAGAAACCGAAGATCATGGCATCTGGTCCCATCACTTCATGGGAAATAGACGGGGAAACAGTGGAAACAGTGTCAGACTTTATTTTGGGGGGCTCCAAAATCACTGAAGATGGTGACTGCAGCCATGAAATTAAAAGACCCTTACTCCTTGGAAGAAAAGTTATGACTAACCTAGATAGTATATTCAAAAGCAGAGACATTATTTTGCCAACTAAGGTCCGTCTAGTCAAGGCTATGGTTTTTCCTGTGGTCATGTATGGATGGGAGAGTTGGACTGTGAAGAAGGCTGAGCGCCGAAGAATTGATGCTTTTGAACTGTGGTGTTGGAGAAGACTCTTGAAAGTCTCTTGGACTGCAAGGAGATCCAACCAGTCTATTCTGAAGGAGATCAGCCCTGGGATTTCTTTGGAGGGAATGATGCTTAAGCTGAAACTCCAGTACTTTGGCCACCTCATGCGAAGAGTTGACTCATTGGAAAAGACTCTGATGCTGGGAGGGATTGGGGGCAGGAGGAGAAGGGGACGACAGAGGATGAGATGGCTGGATGGCATCACTGACTCAATGAACGTGAGTCTGAATGAACTCCGGGAGTTGGTGATGGATAGGGAGGCCTGGCGTGCTGCAATTCATGGGGTCGCAGAGTCGGACACGACTGAGTGACTGAACTGAACTGAGGAGTTCAAAGTCCCTTTATCCATCCTCCCAAGACTGCATTTCTTATTTCATGGAAAGTCTCAGCATTTGTGACACTCTTCAATTACCTTTTCATATGGTTTTTAACCAGTGCAGAGGCCACTGGAAAGTATGTTTGTGTAGAATCTGTATTATGAAAAAATAATAATTATTATAATACTAGGTAGAAAAGGTAATAATGTTGTATAATGTATATCAGTACAATCATTTAAATCATGATATACAGATGAACAAATAAAATACTGTGCAGAAAACAGGACTAGGGGGAAAAACATTCAGAGGTGTCTTTGGATGATGAAACTTTGGAGGTTAATTTTTTTTTTGCATGTTTAAAATCTGCTCTTATTAGTATGTGTGGCATTCAAAAATAAGAAACACGTCTCAAAAATAATACAAGAGGGCTTCCCTGGTAGTTCAGTGGTAAAGAATCTGCCTGCCAACAGAGAAGATACAGGTTTGACCCCTGGTCCAAGAAGACCCCACATGCCATGGAGCAACTGAGCCTGTGCACCGAAACTATTGAATCTGTCCTCTAGCACCTATGCTCTGCAACGAGAGGCTGCCTCAATGAGAAGCCTGAGCACTGCAACTAGAGAGTAACTCCCACTCTGTGCAACTAGAGAAAAGCCCATGCAGCAATGAAGACCCAGTGTAGCCAATAAATAAATAAAACTAAAAAAAAAAAAATGAGAGCCAGTGTTAAACAGTGTGTTAAACAGTTAACATTTGTAAGCCCACAGTTGAGTGGCATTAAATACATTCACATTGCTATGCAACCATTCAGTTCAGTTCAGTTCAGTCACTCAGTGGTGTCCGACTCTGTGCGACCCCATGAATCACAGGATGCAACCATTACCACTCTTCATTTCCAGAAGTTTTTCATCATCCCAAACTAAAACTCTGTCCCTCTTAAACTGTGCCCCTGGTAACCACGGAGAAGGCAATGGCACCCCACTCCAATACTCTTGCCTGGAAAATCCCATGGATGGAGGAGCCTGGTAGGCTGCACTCCATGGGGTCGCTAAGAGTCGGAGATGACTGAGTGACTTCACTTTCACTTTTCACTTTTATGCATTGGAGAAGGAAATGGTGACCCACTCCAGTATTCTTGCCTAGAGAATCCCAGGGATGAGGGAGCCTGATGGGCTGCCATCTATGGGGTTGCACAGAGTTGGACATGACTGAAGCGACTCAGCAGTAGCAGCTGGTAACCACTATTCTGCTTTCTGTCTCTTATCACACTGTTTTTAGGCATTTATTGTGGTCTTACTCTGTATCTGGCTCTTGGGTGGGCACTTTGATATCCAGTATGCCACTGAATTTTTGCAACAGCCCTGTGAAATGGTGCTAGTATTATTCTTATTTTACAGATGAGGACACAGAGGCTCAAAACGGTTAAGTAACTCACCCAAGATCACATGCTAGGAAGCAGTAAGGACCATTTGATGTAACCATGACCTTTCACCTTGGTGCCCTTACTCAGGCTCTGTTTTCTGCCTGTGATGTTCTTTCCACCCACTGGTTGAAGGTGTCTATGTCCATTACACAACAATCTTTGGTACTGCCCTCTGTGAAGCTTCTAGTCCTGCAGTGCTTATTCCCTGGCCTTGAATCAGTGAATTTATGTAGATATCAGCCGTAAATCAGTGTGCTTCTAAGGAATAGTGTGGACAGGGATTAAATGGATCGCAAAATTTCAGAGGGGTATATAGACAATCTACAGTCGCAATTGAAGTAAGACTAGGATTAGGAATTTAATGGATTGCAGGTCTCTTTCAGCGCCAGTTTTTACTGCACCGTACAGAAACTTGAACTATTCTGTCAGAATGAAGAATGGAAGAACCTTTTGCGTTTTAGTATTCCTCACTATACACTTTGAGACTTAGATTTCTCTGCAGATCTGAGTTTGCTTTTTCTTTCTTTCTTTCTTTTTTTTTTTTTTTTTAAGCCAGTCTGTCTTTTAGGAACAGGATTAACTGGGTGAGAGCTGTTCACCAGCATTGTGACAGGCAGGACTTGGTGTTTTTTTCACTCACTTTTTTTATTCACCAAACATTTATTCAGTGTGGGATGCTAGGAATACAACAATGGACACAGTTGACCTGACACTGTCCTCAGAAGGGGACACAAGATATGCTGAGAACAAACCTCAGCTTCGATCTCAGAAAGAGTGGATCTTTGACCTGTTGCTGTGTGTGCACCTGTGCTATGGGGCTCATTGTCTTCATTGCCTGGCTTGTCCGCCACCTCACCCAGGTAAGCACTCAGGCTGATGCAGGGAGAGCCTGTGGAGGAACTCATGTTCAAGAAAAGAAAAGCCACTCTTTAGGGACACCCCGGAGGAATCAGAAAGCCTGATTCTGTTTCTGGGTCTCTTTTGCAGCATGGCTTTGCCACTTGCCCTTCTGGACTTATTTGGCATGGTATGTGGTACACATACTGCATAATTCACTGTAGGTTAATTTTCATTTTTGACTTTAACCATCGAAAAATTATGTTCCCTTCAAATGGATGAACAAATGATGACATATAATCTTGTGAGTTATAATTTTTGAAGAAGGTTTTGATTGAAAATAAATTGGAAAATCCTACCGACTGGGCTGATGCATTTATCCTATACACATTTAATGACATTATTGTCTACATGAGAATTGTAAAAATTTCATTCTTCCTCACTGATTAAATATATTTAATAAACCTTATACGAGTGAGAGAAGATGACTTCAAATTGATGAAGCGTGCCATCATGCATTTCTTCCTATAAACTTAAAAAAAAACCCAGCATTCTATTGAAATTTGAAAGACCATTTTTTTGAGCAATTGTTTATAGAAAAATGTGTGTGTCTGTAGAAAGACAAGCATTGATCCCTGATGATGCACAGCAAATTTTATAACTCCAAATACACTTCATGATTGTCTTCCACAATGATGTTATGAATGTCATTTTAAATACTTGGAGCTTTTTACTTGAAAAAGAAACAAATATATGGAAACCACAGTTAGAGCCAAAGATGCATTCACCTCTATATTCTACTTCTCTTCAGTCTCTCTCTGGTTTTCTTTCCAATTCCACATAAACATTTGACAAGATGTTTACACAAGCCAAACACTTTCTGGCCATTATTGCACAGTGTAGGTCACAGGGGCTTCCTTGTCTCTGTCAGCCTGGCTAAGCTGAACTGACTGACTAGCAGGAGGAAGGTGGGGGAAGGCCCAGTGCAGTTTGGCTTGCTGCTAACACAAGACTAAATCCGCTTGACTAGCTCATGAGGCCTCCCAGGAACTGCCTGGGATTCAGGCAGCCCCACAGAGAAGGCAGTTTTTCCTATGTGATTGAGTGCTTACTAGTTAACTTCAGCCTCTTCAGGGGTGTGGAAGGGTGAAGAGCTGTGCACCGCTCTCGCGCGCTCTCGCTCTCGCGCGCTCTCGCTCTCGCGCGCTCTCGCTCTCGCGCGCTCTCGCTCTCGCGCGCTCTCGCTCTCGCGCGCTCTCGCTCTCGCGCGCTCTCGCTCTCGCGCGCTCTCGCTCTCGCGCGCTCTCGCTCTCGCTCTCGCGCTCTCGCTCTCGCGCGCTCTCGCTCTCGCTCTCGCGCTCTCGCTCTCGCTCTCGCGCTCTCGCTCTCGCGCGCTCTCGCTCTCGCGCGCTCTCGCTCTCGCGCGCTCTCGCTCTCGCGCGCTCTCGCTCTCGCGCGCTCTCGCGCTCTCGCTCTGTGAAATAGAGTATTTTTCATGATGGCATATTTGGTTTTACCAGAAACCACTGGGACATTTTCCTTTGCCTCTTCCCCAACGATTCTCCCTGACCACTCTACCATTGCCCTTTCTGTGGCACATTTAGCAGCCTTCTCTTCGCCCTCCTTAAGTTCGTTCCAGCCACTTGACTGCTATCCTTTCCTCTCTGTGAACCTCCCCGCCTCCATCCAATCCCACAGCATCTTTACTAGTTCATCTTTACATTATGGTCCCAGACTTCAAGTACGTTTTCTGGCCAATATCCTTGTCTTGGTGCTCAGAAAGACGCCCAAGAAGCATTAATTTGATCACCCCCCTCCTCCATTGCTACAGACGGGCAGCTGTGCTTTGCTAGGGAAGATGAGGCTTCTGTGCAGCTCGGTACCACTATGGAGCCAGGCTCTTTCCCCTGACATTGCTGATGATGGGGACATCCATTAGGTATCCTCATGGCCCAACCCTACATCCAGATCTGAGATACCACTAGCCCCTGGCGTGTTAGATTTCTGCAGCTTGCTGACTGCATGGGGTTTGATCTCAGGGTTCTCTCCTTCTTGCCCCAACAAGTGGCATCAAGAAACCACTCTGCAATGCCAGTTTTGTTTTGTTTTGTTTGTTTTTGCCATTGCTTCCCTCTCTGAGAAGATTGCACCTTCCTCACAATCCTTTTGACTTTAAATTGCTGTTAATATATCTCTAATAAAAGCTACCAATTCTTGAGGGGCTACTCAGTGCCACTTTCTATATGTTAATTCTCACAAAAACCTTGACATGTAAGTATTATAATCCAGATATTACAGTTTGGATACTCAAGACTTATAAAGGTTAAGGAACTCAACAAAACTCACACAATTATAAAGATGTAAAATTGGAATTTAAACCCAGGTCCCATTGATTGCAAAGTCCAGACTTCCCAATGCAAGGGGTACAAGTTCAATCCCTGGTCAGGGAGCTAAGATCCCACATGCCTTGCGGCCAAAAAAACCCAAAACATAAAACAGAAGCAATACTGTAACAAGTTCAATAAAGACTTTTAAAATGGTCCATATTTTTTTAAAAATCTAAAAACATTTTTTTTTTAAATGTGGTTCCCAGCTCAGCAAAATGGGTCCTACCTGAAATCATAGTCTCAGGCTGCACCAGACTTGCTAAATAAATTGTGGTGCTGACGGATGTAAGGATTCTTCAATATGTGCAAATCAATCAATGTAATACACCACATTAACAAATTGAAAAATAAAATACATAGGATTATCTCAATAGATGCAGAGAAAGCCTTTGATAAAATTCAACATCCATTTATGATAAAAACTCTCCAGAAAGCAGGAATATAAGGAGCATACCTCAACATAATAAAAGCTATATATGACAAACCCACAGCAAACATTATGCTCAATGGTGAAAAATTGAAAGCATTTCCCCTAAGGTCAGGAAAGGGTACCCACTTTCACCACTACTATTCAACATAGTTCTAGAAGTTTTGGCCACAGCAATCAGAGTAGAAAAAGAAATAAAAGGAATCCAAATTGGAAAAGAAGTAAAACTCTCACTGTTTGCAGATGATATGATCCTCTACATAGAAAACCCTAAAGACTCCACCAGAAAATTACTAGAGCTAATCAATGAATATAGTAAAGTTGCAGGATATAAAGTCAACACATAGAAATCCCTTGCATTTCTATAAACTAATAATGAGAAAATAGAAAAAGAAATGAAGGAAACAATTCCATTCACCATTCCAATGAAAAGAATAAAATACTTAGGAATATATCTACCTAAAGAAACTAAAGACCTATATATAGAAAACTATAAAACACTGGTGAAAGAAATCAAGTTCAGTTCAGTTCAGTTCAGTCACTTAGTCGTGTCTGACTCTTTGCGACCCCATGAATTGCAGCACACCAGGCCTCCCTGTCCATCACCAACTCCCGGAGTTCATTCAGACTCGCATCCATAGAGTCAGTGATGCCATCAAAGAGGACACTAATAGATGGAGAAATATACCATGTTCATGGATCAGAAGAATCAATATAGTGAAAATGAGTATACTACCCAAAGCAATCTATAGATTCAATGCAATCCCTATCAAGCTACCAGCGGTATTTTTCACAGAGCTGGAATGAATAATTTCACAATTTGTATGGAAATACAAAATATCTCAAATAGCCAAAGCAATCTTGAGAAAGAAGAATGGAACTGGAGGGATCAACCTGCCTGACTTCAGCTCTACTACAAAGCCACAGTCATCAAGACAGTATGGTACTGGCACAAAGACAGAAATATAGATCAATGGAACAAAATAGAAAGCCCAGAGATAAATCCACACACCTATGGACACCTTATCTTTGACAAAGGAGGCAAGAATATACAACAGATTAAAGACAATCTCTTTAACAAGTGGTGCTGGGAAAACTGGTCAACCACTTGTAAAAGAAGGAAACTAGAACATTTTCTAACACCATACACAAAAATAAACTCAAAATGGATTAAAGATCTAAACATAAGACCAGAAACTATAAAACTCCTAGAGGAGAACATAGGCAAAACACTCTCCCACATAAATCACAGTGGGATCCTCTATGACCTACCTCCCAGAACACTGGAAATAAAACCAAAAATAAACAAATGGGACCTAATTAAAATTAAAAGCTTCTGCACAACAAAGGAAACTATAACCAAGGTGAAAAGACAGCCTTCTGAATCGGGGAAAATAATAGAAAATGAAACAACTGACAAACAACTAATCTCAAAAATATACAAGCAACTGCTGCAGCTCAATTCCAGAAAAATAAATGACCCAATCAAAAAATGGGCCAAAGAACGTAACAGACATTTCTCCAAAGAAGACATACAGATGGGTAACAAACACATGAAAAGATGCTCAACATCACTCATTATCAGAGAACTGCAAATCAAAACCACAATGAGGTGCCATTTCACACCAGTCAGAATGGCTGCTATCCAAAAGTCTACAAGCAATAAATGCTGGAGAGGGTGTGGAGAAAAGGGAACCCTCTTTACACTGTTGGTGGGAATGCAAACTAGTATAGCCACTATGGAAAACAGTGTGGAGAGTCCTTAAAAAACTGGAAATAGAACTGCCATATGACCCAGCAGTCCCACTGTTGGGCATACACACCAAGGAAACCAGAATTGAAAGAGACACATGTACCCCAATGTTCATCGCAGCACTGTTTATAATAGCCAGGATATGGAAGCAACCTAGATGTCCATCAGCAGATGAATGGATAAGAAAGCTGTGGTACATATACAAAATGAAGTATTACTCAGCCATTAAAAAGAATATATTTGAATCCCTTCTAATGAGGTGGATGAAACTGGAGCCTATTATACAGAGTGAAGTAAGCCAGAAAGAAAAACAACAATACAGTATACTAACGCATATATATGGAATTTAGAAAGAAGGTAATGATAACCCTGTATGTGAGACAGCAAAAGAGACACAGATGTATAGAACAGTCTTTTGGACTCTGTGGGAGAGGTAGAGGGTGGGATGATTTGGGAGAATGGCATTGAAACATGTATAATATCATATCAGAAATGAATCGCCAGTCCAGGTTTAATGCAGGATACAGGATCCTTGGGGCTGGTGCACTGGGATGACCCAGAGGGATGGTACAGGAAGGGAGGAGGGAGAGGGGTTCAGGATGGGGATTCATGTTGATATATGGCAAAACCAATACAATATTGTAAAGTAATTAGCCTCCAATTAAAATAAATAAATTTAAATTAAAAAGAAAAAAAAAAAGAAATTGTGGTGCTGGATCTCCAGGTGGTACCTATGCACAATGTCCTTGTGGAAGCACTGGGCTAGAAGACCCAAGGAGTTGGGCTGGGAGAGGCTGAGGGCTCCAGCAGAGTGGAGCCACAATTTTATGGAGTTTATTCACACATAGTTAGGTGTTAGTATTTCATGAACCACTCCTTCATTCCTCACAACAGCCCAGTATGTAACATACTATTACTCTCACTTGCCATGTGGAATATCATTCAGCCATAAAACAGAAAGCAATCCTGCCATTTTTGACAAGGATGGATCTTGAGGCATTACGCTAAGTGAAATATATCAGTCAGAGAAAAAGACATACTGCATGATGCCACTCATATGTGGAATCTAAAAACAAGCAAACAAACCTCATAGAAAGAAGATTAGGTGCTGCCAGAGGTGGGGCACGGAGGGGAGATGGAGGGGGAAGTTAGTGACAGTGGTCAAAAGATACAAACCTCCTGTTTTAGTAAATAAGTTTTAGGGAGGTGATTTACAGCATGGTGATTATAGTCAACAATACTGCATTGTATATTTGAAATCTGCTCAGAGAGTAAATCTTAAAAGTTCTTGTCACAAGGGGAAAACATTTAACTATGTGAGGTGATAGATATTAACTAAATGTATTGAAGTCATCATTTCATATATATATATATATATATATATATATAAATTGTTATATTGTACCCCCTAAACTTACACAATTACGTGCCAATTATATCTCAATAAAACTGGAAAGAAGTTTTTTTTTTAATTACTTTATTTCAATTTTGGCTGCACCAGGTCTTCTCTAGTTGTGAGGAGTGGGGGATACTCTCTAGTTGTGATGTGCCGGCTTCTTATCGCGGTGGCTCCTCTTGTTGCAGAGCACAGCTCTAGGGCATGCAAGCTCAGTAGCTGACGCCCGCAGGCCTTAGAGCACAGGCTCAGTAGTTCCAGCGCATGGGCTTAGGTGACCCACAGCATGTGGAATCTTCCCAGACCAAGGATCGAACCTGTGTCCCCTTCATTGGCAGGCAGACTCTCAACCATTGGACCACCAGGGAAGTCCAAAACTGGAAAGAAGTTTTAAGATTGTAGTTTTTCATAATTTGTCTGAGGTGCTAGTGGTAAAGAATCCACCTGTCAGTACAGGAGACACAAGAGACACAGGTTTGATCCCTGGGTTGGGAAGATACCCTGGATAAGGAAATGGCAACCCACTCCAGTATACTTGCCTGGAAAATCTCATGGACAGAGGAGCCTGGCAAGCTACAGTCCATGGGACCACAAAGAGTCAGACATGACTGAGCATATCAACACAGGACACAGGACACAGAACACAGGTAAGTATCTGACAGAAGTGGGATTCAAATGAATCTTTGCACATGTGCCTCGTCTCCCCTATAATGCTTTTCAAACCTCAGTGAAAAGGTCTTGCTACACCACCCACTTTATTTCTCTTTCATTAAATCCTGAGATGATT
Organism: Capricornis sumatraensis; assembly: GCF_032405125.1. NCBI lineage: Eukaryota > Metazoa > Chordata > Mammalia > Artiodactyla > Bovidae > Capricornis > Capricornis sumatraensis. The sequence goes on along the minus strand of NC_091092.1, from coordinate 58,586,440 downwards.
ACTCTGAAAGTTCTCTAAACTATTTTGGAGGCCCAGTTATTGGAGAAGACAGCATCTGAATAAATGGGACACTTCTGAGTTTTCTGACCACCCACCACTTGGACACAGCTCTCTACATCCTATCACACAACCTTTGCCTGGGTTGTACATGAAGTCTCTAAATAATCTCCATCCTTGTCCATGGTCAAACTGAGTGTTCCTTCCACAATCCTGTCCTCCTGAATCCCAAGGCTACCTAGGAATCTGGCTGATCAACAGCAAGGAGGTGACCTAAGGTTTGTTCCTGCCCCTTCCTCATTCATCAACAAAACCAACATTTGCTTCCCTTGGTTGCAAGATATTAGCAGAAAAAAACCCCAGTTGTATGACCAAACTTCTAAGCATGACCATCATCAATCTAGTCCTGCAAACGAAGGTTGCCAAGCTACCCTCTATAACTCTCTTGTCTCTCTGCCCCCATTTGGGCCAGTCTGATCAGCATCTGCCTCTGCACTGGGGCTCATGCCTGTCTGCTTCTGTTGATCATCCACACCAGACCTCAAGTTCAGGCCCTTTCATCTCAAACCCTGAAACCACATCCTCCTTGTCCATCTACACTCTTGCCCCGCTCCACTCCATCCTCACCTCTCAGACAGCATGATCCAATCCACCAACCCAATCCCGACCCTCCTCCTAAGCCCTCCCCCTGGGTCCTCTGCTATCCGAGACCAATGGAGAGGCCCTGATCTCTACAGCAAGCAACTTATTTGCTTCTCACATTGCTATGAGGTCTGATCTGATGTTATCATCTGAGTTCCTCAAGAAACAGGCGCAAGAAGGTAGCCCGAGATCATCCAACTAGTAAGTGGTACACCAGTGATTTGAATTCAAAGAGACTAGTATTAGAGTTCAAAACTACACCTGACTGCCTTCCAGTCTTATGTCATCCTTTCTAAGAAAATGTAGGAAAAAAATAAAATAAATAAAATAAAAAAAGAAGTCTTCCCAGATCTCCCCAAAGTCTTTCCTTTCAAGACTATGATACACACTGTGCCTTGTGTGTATTAGAATGTAAGCTTTCTCGGGCCATAGGACTCTTACCCTGCTTTCTGTACATTAAAGTACCTAGAACTCTTCTCCAGACACACAAAGCATTGGATACTTGTTTAATCCAATTAAATGTACAAAAGTACAAAATACAATATAGAGAACTTAGATATATTGTGAGAGTGCTGGCACAAACTAATGTTAACAACTCTCTCTTTTCTTTGCAAGGTTCACAGTCTCACACACCCAGATGACAGAATGGAAGAAATGGAAATTCTGAATGTCAAAAATCAAAAGGATGTGGTCCCCAGGAGTCCTAGAATTTTAGAGAATAAATACTGCTCAAAAAAATCCAACCTATTCAATGTCCAAAGTGAATGTTGTGTGAGGCTTACCAATCCTAGCATATCTTAAATGGTTTCAAAGGGGTAAAGAATAGGTAATGACCTATGAAAGCACTTACAAAATAAATGAATTCCAAGTGTCTGGCATTTTTAAAGCGCTGGTTCACAATAACTTTAACTGCCCAGGGCTACTTCCACTCCATGACAGGCAAAAAGAACTTCAGACTCAGTCTGACTTCCACTAAAAGGACAAAATATCTCCTTCTGGGAGCCAGCACGGGAGATCCCACCCATGACAAGTCATGCAGGACTCGAGGGACTCCCTGGGCCGATCCCACCCATGACAAGGTCATGTGGAGAGACCTGAGGAGCAAGGTGGATCAGGACTCGAGGGACCCCCTGGATCTGCTCGAGCATCTACCCCAAAACCAGAATCTGTCTGTCTTACTATGTTATGCCTTTCACCAACTCTTCTGACATTAACAGGAGGCCATCCCCGACCACCTTTTACTGGAGAAAATTAACTTAGGGCTCTAGGTGATAAATCTCCTGGGCATGAAAGGAGTATTTCAATTCAAACCCCCTGTTAGCATTCTAGCTTACTTGGCAGGTTTATCCAGACTCTTGCAACATTGTTGAGCCAATGCTTGCTGCCAAGTTCCCACATCCCTTATCCATTGTGTTCCTGGGAGTGCATATAGTTAGGGTGTAGAAGAAACAAGTAATAGCCTTAGCATTAGCAACATTAGACTTTGAGTTAATAAGTTCTTTCTTTGCTGTAACCCACTGAATCTTTGCTCCATAAAAATGTAACTCAGTACTTTAAGGGTGATGCAGGCTAAAGAATTTAAGAAAAAACGTTTCAAGGGAAAGTGTTTTAGCTGACCAACCTTTATCGAAAAGGGGTCATAAAATGTCAACAGGCCTCCAGGCCAGAAGATAATGCACAAAAATAAGACCCTTGTTTATGAAACAGTATGCAGGAAGAAACCGGGTATCGATAAAAGTTAATACTGATGAAATGTTGAGTTGACTCTGCATTTTTCATTTTGCTCAATGTACAACTCAGGGTATAAAATCTCCCTCTGAAAATAAAGTGACAGGCCTCGCTGACCGAAACTTGGTTCCCCCGTGTCAATTCTTTCTTTCTTTCTCTCTTACTCTCTTTTTCAGGCTGATCCCTTGGAGCACAGGGGCCCTCCGTGTTCACTTATCTGCCTGGGCTTCTAAGACCTGAACGGGAAGGCGCTCTGCATCTTCACTCCCTCAGGAGACCGGGAGGGTACCTGCGGCCTACGTGAATGGTTCAAGTTCCTTGTCTTGGGGCTTTATTGGCTTTCTGTGTAAACCAAGGAATATTAGCCTCTTTCTCTCCTCTGTTTTCTTAACTGCAACATTCTTTCTTTATCTCTCTCTCTATCTCTATATCTCTAAATCTCAGTTGCTGACGCCATCCACACTTAGATTACCCTGGATCCAACCAGGGCTGGACCCTGGTAATTTCCTAGGACTTCATTTCTTGGAAAAGCAGAATTGATCCACAGTCTCTGCTGATCTGATGTGCCCAATTTGTTTGCTAGTCGCTGTAGCTGGACAACGAAAAAACTAGCAAATGAGCCTTGTATGTATCCAGGTGGCAGAGTAGATTTTTAAGATTTTAACTAGAGTTCAGTCACCCTGTAGAACTTAATGTTTTTCATTATTCCCAAAGCATGTCCTAGAATTAAACCTAGATATCAATCCTTAGAAGCCTTAACCCCTGAGAGGCAGAAAAGGAGCTCTAATGATGGAAGATTCATGGGGACAATACTACTGTTTTGCTTCTGGATGCCCCGTCAGGCACTTCCTCCCCAGACCCATCCTTCAACCTCTATTCTTAAGGCTAGACTTCACTTTGCAATGAAAGTCATCTACTGTGGGGTTCAGATGGGAGTTCTGTTTTTTTCCCCCCTAAATAAATTTCTATTTTTTCTTTATTGCGGTATAATTGACAAATAAAATTGCATACATTTTATACATGTATAAGCTATAAAATGATAACCACATCAAATTAATTAACACATCCATCACCTCACGTAAGTATCTTTGGTGTGTGTGTATGTGTGTCTGTTTAGTAATAATGGACAAACTTAGCAAACTTCAAGTATGGCATTATTAACTATCGTCACATCAGTTCAGTCAGTCAGTACAGTCGCTCAGTCATATCCGACTCTTTGCGACTCCATGAATCGCAGCACACCAGGCCTCCCTGTCCATCACCATCGTCACATTGCTGTACATTATTAGAACTCCAGAACTTATTCTGGAAAGTTTGTACTCTTAAAACTATTTGTACTCTTAAAACTATGTTTTGTGGTCCCTATACTTCAAGCCATGGCACTGAATATCAACCTTGGTTTTTTATTACTCCGTGAAATTTGTAATCTTCTGACTGACATTTTAAAAATCTAGCAGAGAATGAATATAAATCTAGCTGAGAATGAATATAAATCTAGCTTAGAACTAATATAAAGCAAAAATACAAAGATTTTTGTAGTGTCTCTTCTAGAGTCTCTTCTGATTTCCCCTAGACTTCATCTGAATTCCTTTAGGACTCAGACATATGAAAACACTGTAGCTTAAAAAGCTAAAGGACAGGGGCAGTCCTAAGATGGTGGAGGAATAGAATGGGCAAACCACTTTCTCACCCACAAATTCACTAAAAGAACATTTGAACGCTGAGTAAATTCCACAAAACAACTTCTGAATGCCGGCAGAGGACATCAGGCACCCAGAAAGGCAGCCCAGTGTCTTCAAAAGGAGGTAGGGGAAAGTATAAAAGATAAAAAGAGAGACAAAAGAGGTAGGGACAGAGCTCCGTCCTGGGAAGGGAGTCTTAAAAAAGAGAGAAGTTTCCAAACACCAGGAAACACTCTCATTGCTGAGTCTGTGGCGAGCCTTGGAACCACAGCGGGCAACATAACTGGGAGGAAAAATAAATAAATAATTAAACCCCACAGATTACGTGCCCAGTGGTAACTCCCCCAGCAGAGAAACAGCACAGATGCCTGCATCCGCGACAAGCAAGCGGGGGCTAGGCAGGGAGACCCGGGCTGCATTGCTTAGAGTAAGGACTGGGCCTGAATGCCCCGAGGGCAATCTGAGGGAACTAACTTGGGCTAGCAAACCAGACTGTGGGATAGCTATCACACAAAAAGCCCTAACCTAAGACACCGTCAGGCCCGCTCACAGAACAAAGGACTGAGCAGAGCTAGCCAGCTTCAGACCATCCCATCCTCCTCTGGTGACAGGCAGGCAAGGGCAGCCAGAGCCGGAAGGGGGCTATCGTGGCCCCAGAGAGGCATCATCTACCAAACTGCAAGCAGGCTTCCTTGCTAACCAAGATTTCTTGGGATTCTGGATGGTCAACATCTGCCTGAGAAGGTGCGCCAGTTGTACACCCAGAAAACTGAGTGGCAGGGAGAGGGGAGGCGATAAGTCACAGCAACCACCTTCGCCAAACACCTGGTCACCTGAGCTGCTCAGACCTGGGAAGGGCACAAAACGCTGGCTCAACCGAGTCTGCACCTCTGAGAATTACCCGAGTACCTGAACCTGAACAGCTTAGGAAGTGCATACAACCCAGGGCCGGCCTCAGACAGTTCCCAGCAGAGCAACCTAGAGCCTAAGCAGTGTAGACAGGGAAAGCACATACGCTGTGAGTGGGGGCAAACCCAGTGTGGCCAAGACACTGAGAGTACTCCCCACACACGCCAATGATATTTGTTTGCAGTGTTCCTTCCTCCCCACTGCACGACTGAACAAGTAAGCCTAAAAAAGTGACCACCACTGCCCCCTTTTGTCAGGGCGGAAACTAGACACTGAAGAGACCAGCAAACAGAAGAAGCTAAAATAAACAGAGGGAACTGCTTTGGAAGTGACAGGCGCAACAGATTAAAACCCTGTAGTTAGCACCAACTACATAGGAAGGGGCCTATAGATCTTGAGAAGAAGTATAAGCCGGATCAACGAACTATCTGAAAATGAACTGACCCCACACTGTCTACAACAACACCAGAGAAAGTCCTAGACATATTTTTACTATTATCATTTTTTTAATTAATTATTTTTTAATTTCATGTCCTCTATTACTCCTTTAATTTTCATTTTTATAACCTACTGCTGCTGCTGCTAAGTCACTTCAGTCGGGTCTGACTCTGTGTGACCCCATAGATGGCAGCCCACCAGGCTCCCTCATCCCTGGGATTCTCCAGGCAAGAACACTGGAGTGGGTTGCCATTTCCTTCTCCATTATAACCTACTATTACTTTTCAAAAGAAAAAAAAATGAGAGATCCTATTTTTTAAAGCAATCTTCATATATATATATATATATATATATATATATATTTTACGATTTTTGTGACTTTGTTTTTTTCTTTAACATTATATTTTTGAGAATCCAACTTCTACTCTAGATTTTTAATCTTTGCTCTTTGGTATTTGTTATCAATTTTGTACATTTAAGAACCCAGTCTTCAGTACCCATTTTTACTTGGGAGTGAAATTACTGGCTTGACTGCACTCTCCCCCTTTGGACTCTCTTTTTTCTCCATCAGGTTGCCTCTTTCTCCCCCCTCCCCCTTCCCTTCACTACCCAATTCTGTGAATCTCTTTATGTGTTCTGAGCTGTGGAGAACACTTAAGTAAATGATTACTGGCTAGATCTGTCTCTCTTCTTTGGATTCACCCTTTTATTCTCCTTGCCACCTCTGTCTCCTTCCACCCTCTTCTTGTCTCTGTGTAACTCCGTGAACATCTCTGAGGGGTTCAGACTGTGGAGAGAGCATAGGGAAGTGATTACTGGCTAGCTTGTTCTCTCCCCTTTTGATTCCCCATCTTCTCCTCCTGGTCACCTCTATCTCCCTCCTCCCTCTTCTCTTCTCCATGTAACTCTGTGTACCTCTCTGGGTATCCCTCACTGTGGAGAAACTTTTCCTCATTAACCTAGATGTTTTATCATTGGTGCTGTATAGATGGAGAAGTCTTGAAGCTACTGTAAGAATAAGACTGAAAACCAGAAGAAGGAGGCTTAAGTCCAAATCCTGTGAACACCAGAGAACTCCTGACTCCAGGGAACATTAATTGACAGGAGCTCATCAAAAGCCTCCATATCTACACTGAAACCAAGCACCACCCAAGGGCCAACAAGTTCCAGAGCAAGACATACCATGCAAATTCTCCAGCAGCACAGGAAGATAGCCCTGAGCTTCAATATACAGGCTGCCCAAAGTCACTCCAAACCCATTGACATCTCATAACTCATTACTGAACACTTCACTGCACTCCAGAGAGAAGAAATCCAGCTCCACCCACCAGAACACCGACACAAGCTTCCCTAACCAGGAAACCTTGACAAGCCACCCATCCAACCCCACCCACAGTGAGGAAACTCCACAATAAAGAGAATTCCACAAACTGCCAGAATACAGACAGGCCATCCCAAACACAGCAATATAAACAAGATGAAGAAACAGAGGAATACCCAGCAGGTAAAGGAACAGGATAAATGCCCACCAAGCCAAACAAGAGGAAGAGATAGGGAATCTACCTTATAAAGAATTCTGAATTATGATAGTAAAAATGATCCAAAATCTTGAAAACAAAATGGAGTTACAGATAAATAGCCTGGAGACAAGGATTGAGAAGATGCAAGAAAGGTTTAACAAGGACCTAGAAGAAATAAAAAAGAGTCAATATATAATGAATAAGGCAATAAATGAGATCAAAAACACTCTGGAGGGAGCCAACAGTAGAATAATGGAGGCAGAAGATAGGATAAGTGAAGTTGAAGATAGAATAGTAGAAAGAAATGAAACAAAGAGAAAAAAATAAAAACTAATTAAAAGAAATGAGGAAAACCTCAGAGACCTCTGGGGCAATGTTGAAGCCCCAACATTTGAATCACAGGAGTCCCCAAAGAAGAAGACAAAAAGAAAGACCATGAGAAAATACTTGAGGAGATAATAGTTGAAAACTTACCTAAAATGGGGAAGGAAATAGTCACCCAAGTCCAAGAAGCCCAGAGAGTCCCAAACAGGATAAACCCAAGGTGAAACACCCAAAGACACATATTAATCAAATTAACAAAGATCAAACACAAAGAACAAATATTAAAAGCAGCAAGGGAAAAACAACAAATTACACATAAGGGGATTCTCATAAGGAAAACAGCTGATCTTTCAATAGAAACTATTCAGGCCAGGAGGGAATGGCAGGACATACTTAAAGTGATGAAAGAAAATAACCTACAGCCCAGATAACTGTACCCAGCAAGGATCTCATTCATATATGAAGGAAAAATCAAAAGCTTTACAGACAAGCAAAAGCTGAGAGAATTCAGCACCACCAAACCAGGTCTCCAATAAATGCTAAAGGATCTTCTCTAGACAGGAAGCACAGAAAGGGTGTATAAACTCGAACCCAAAACAATAAAGTAAATGGCAACGGGATCATACTTATCAGTAATTACCTTAAATGCAAATGGGTTGAATCCCCCAACCAAAAGACAAAGACTGGCTGAATGGATACAAAAACAAGACCCCTATATATGTCGTCTACAAGAGACCCACCTCAAAATAAGGGACACATACAGACTGAAAGTGAAGGGCTGAAAAAGATATTCCACACAAGTAGAGACCAAAAGAAAGGAGGAGTAGCAATACTCTTATCAGATAAAATAGACTTTAAAACAAAGGCTATGAAAAGAGACAAAGAAGGCCACTACATAATGATTAAAGGATCAATCCAAGAAGAAGATATAACAATTATAAATATATATGCACCCAACATAGGAGCACTGCAATATTTAAGACAAATGCTAATAAGTATGAAAGGGGAAATTAACAATAACACAGTAATAGCGGGAGACTTTAATACCCCACTCACACCTATGGATAGATCAACTAAACAGAAAATTAACAAGGAAACACAAACTTTAAATGATACAATAGACCAGTTACAGCTAATTGAGATCTATAGGACATTTCACTTCAAAACAATGAATTTCACCTTTTTCTCAAGCGTGCATGGAACCTTCTCCAGGATAGATCACATCCTGGGCCATAAATCTAGCCTTGGTAAATTCAAAAAAATTGAAATAATTCCAAGCATCTTTTCTGTCCACAATGAAGTAAGATTAGATCTCAATTACAGGAGAAAAACTATAAAAAATTCCAACATATGGAGGCTGAACAACACACTGCTGAATAACCAACAAATCTTGAAGAAATAAAAAAAGAAATCAAAATATGTATAGAAATGAATGAAAATGAAAACACAACAACCCAAAATCTGTGGGACATTGTAAAAGCAGTGCTAAGGGGAAGGTTCATAGCAATACAGGATTACCTCAAGAAACAAGAAATAAGTCAAATAAATAACCTAACTAACTCTACACCTGCCATCTATGGGGTCACACAGAATCGGACACGACTGAAGTGACTTAGCAGCAGCACACCTAAAGCAACTAGAAAAGGAAGAAATGAAGAACCCCACGGTTAGTAGAAGGAAAGAAATCTTAAAAATTAGGGCAGAAATAAATGCAAAAGAAACAAAAGAGACCATAGCAAAAATCAACAAAGCCAAAAGCTTGTTCTTTGAGAAGATAAATAAAATTGACAAACCATTAGCCAGACTCATCAAGAAACAAAGGGAGAAAAATCAAATCAACAAAATTAGAAATGAAAATGGAGCGATCACAACAAACAACACAGAAATACAAAGGATCATAAGAGACTATTATCAGCAACTATATGCAAATAAAATGGACAACTTGGAAGAAATGGACAAATTCTTTAAAAAGTACAACTTTCCAAAACTGAACCAGGGGGAAATGGAGAATCTTAATAGAATCATCACAAGCACAGAAATTAAAACTGCAATCAGAAATCTTCCAACAAACAAAAGCCCAGGACCATATGGTTTCACAGCTGAATTCTACCTAAAATTTAGAGAAGAGCTAACACCTATCCTACTCAAACTCTTTCAGAAAATTACAGAGGAAGGTAAACTTCCAAACTCATTCTATGAGGCCACCATCACCCTAATAGCAAAACCTGACAAAGATGCCACAAAAAAAGAAAACTACAGGCCAATATCACTGATGAACGTAGATGCAAAACTTCTTAACAAAATTCTAGCAAACCGAATCCAACAACATATTAAAAAGATCATACATCATGACCAAGTGGGCTTTATCCCAGGGATGCAAGGATTCTTCAACATCCACAAATCAATCAATGTAATACACCACATTAACAAATTGAAAAATAAAAGCCATATATATAAAAATAAAAGCCATCTCAATAGATGCAGAGAAAGCCTTTGACAAAATTCAACATCCATTTATGATAAAAACCCTCCAGAAAGCAGAAATGGAAGGAATATACCCCAACACAATAAAAGCTATGTATGACAAACCCAAAGCAAACATTATCCTCAATGGAGAAAATTTGAAAGCATTTCCCCCAAAGTCAATAACAAGACAAGAGTGCCCCCTTTCACCACTACTATCCAACATAGTTCTGGGAATTTGGGCCACAGAAATCAGAGCAGGAAAAGAGATAAAAAGAATCCAGATTGGAAAAGAAGAGGTAAAACTCTCACTGTTTGCAGATGACATGATCCTCTACATAGAAAATCCTAAAGACTCCACCAGAAAATTACTAGAGCTAAGCAATGGATATAGTAAAGTTGCAGGATATAAAATCAACACACAGAAATCTCTTGCATTCCTATACAGTAATAATGAGAAAACAGAAAATTAAGGGAAAAATTCCATTCACCTTTGCAACGAAAAGAATAAAATACTTAGGAATATATCTACCTAAAGAAACAAAACACCTATATATAAAAAACTACAAAACACTGGTGAAAGAAATCAAAGAGAACACTAATAGATGGAGAAATATACCATTAGCATGGATCAGAAGAATTAGTATAGTGAAAATGAGGATACTACTCAAAGCAATCTATAGATTCAGTGCAATCCTTATCAAGCTACCAACGGTATTTTTCAGAGAACTAGAACAAATAATTTCACAATTTGTATGGAAATAAAAAACCTCGAATAGCCAAAGCCATCTTGAGAAAGAAGAATGGAACTGGAAGAATCAACCTGCCTAACTTCAGGCTCTACTACAAAGCCACAGTCATCAAGACAGTATGGTACTGGCACAAAGACAGAAATATAGATCAATGGAACAAAATAGAAAGCCCAGAGATAAATCCACACACCTATGGACACCTTGTCTTTGACAAAGGAGGCAAGAATATACAACAGATTAAAGACAATCTCTTTAACAAGTGGTGCTGGGAAAACTGGTCAACCACTTGTAAAAGAAGGAAACTAGAACATTTTCTAACACCATACACAAAAATAAACTCAAAATGGATTAAAGATCTAAATGTAAGACCAGAAACTATAAAACTCCTAGAGGAAAACACAGGCAAAACACTCTCTGACATAAACCACGGCAGGATCTTCTATGACCCACCTCCTAGAATATTGGAAATAAAAGCAAAAATAAGCAAATGGGACCTAATTAAAATTAAAAGCTTCTGCACAACAAAAGAAACTATAAGCAAGGTGAAAAGACAGCCTTCTGAATGGGAGAAAATAATAGCAAGTGAAGCAACTGAAAAGAATTAATCTCAAAAATACACAAGCAACTGCTGCAGCTCAATTCCAGAAAAATAAATGACCCAATCAAAAAATGGGCTGAAGAATTAAACAGACATTTCTCCAAAGAAGACATACAGATAGCTAACAAACACATGAAAAGATGCTCAACATCACTCATTATCAGAGAAGTGCAAATCAAAACCACAATGAGGTATCATCTCGTGCCAGTCAGAATGGGTGCTATCCAAAAGTCTACAAGCAATAAATGCTGGAGAGGGTGTGGAGAAAAGGGAATCCTCTTACACTGCTGGTGGGAATGCAAAGTAGTACAGCCACTATGGAGAACAGTGTGGAAATTCCTTGAAAAACTGGAAATAGAACTGCCAAATGACCCAGCAATCTCACTGTTGGGCATACACACCGAGGAGACCAGAATTGAAAGAGATACATGTACCCCAGTGTTCATCACAGCACAGCCAGGACATGGAAGCAACCTAGATATCCATCAGCAGACGAATGGATAAGAAAGCTGTGGTACATATACACAAGGGAATATTACTCAGCCATTAAAAAGAATACATTTGAATCCCTTCTAATGAGGTGGATGAAACTGAAGCCTATTATACAGAGTGAAGTAAGACAGAAAGAAAAACATCAATACAGTATACTAACCCCTATATATGGAATTTAGAAAGAAGGTAATTATAACCCTGTATGCGAGACAGCAAAAGAGACACAGATGTATAGACAAAACAGTCTTTTTGACTCTGTGGGAGTGGGCGAGGGTGGGATGATTTGGGAGAATTGCATTGAAACATGTATATTATCATATGTGAAATGAATTGAAGCCAGTCCAGGTTCAATGCATGATACAGGGTGCTCAGGGCTGGTGCACTGGGATGACCCAGAGGGATGGGATGGGGAGGAAGGTGGGAGGGGTTTCAGATGGGGAACACATGTACACCCGTGGCAGATTCATGTCAATGTATGGCAAGTCAATACAATATTGTAAAGTAATTAGCCTCCAATTAAAATAAATAAATTTATATTAAAAGAAAAAGTTTTATGATCTTATTTTTCATATCTCTTCACATTCTCATTATAGAAGTAACAAAGTTTCCGGAGAACCTAAACACCAAATTATATTTACTGCAAGAACAGTAAGTTTTATTTTATACATCACAGTTCAAAGGAAATATGTAGGTTGGTTTTTCATCTATGAGAACATGCTACCATATATATACCTATATAAATATACAATTAGAAGCAAAAACTTAACATTCAAGCTCAGTTTTATTTGCATTTGTTCAACAATTGAGTTTATATGCATGCATACACAAACACACATACAAACACATATATCACTGATCTAAAAAATCCAGTTTACCAAAACCAAGACATCTTTTCTTTCCCTCACTTGATTTTAAAATTCTCTCAGGGAAATGGGTACAGTGCTACCTTTAAAGTGTCCAAGTAGAATAACATATAGTTTGCATTTTAAGTTTGTAGGTGGTAAAAATCAATGACATCTCTAAACAGATCTTTTTATTCCTTGTGCTACACAATTTCACATGTGTTAGGAGCTGATTGTGTCTACTTGAATGATATTACATCTTGACCTGTGCTTTAACTAACTGAGGACATCTTGATTGTATGAATTACTCATTAATTCATGTGTTATTATTTTTATTATTTTAAAATATGGCTCATTACTTAGATTTCCCCCTAGTCAGTTAGAACTTGCCAGTCAATTGCAAAACACAGAGAACTCTTACTTTCATTAGGTTACAAGCACACATTATAATATAAAAAGTAAGCATAAAGGGAAAAACCCAAAAGATAAAGGCATTTTCTTATGCAAGAATAAGAATTGAAGAAACTGTGAGCTCTGTCTGTGGACACTTATAGTCTACCTAGCTGACTTTTGAACAAAGAGATGTTTCTAGATCAAAATAGCCTTTCTAGCAACACCAAATAGCCTTTTTAGCAACAACTAAAGCTAAGTTGCTTTAGTTGTATCTGACTCTTTGCGAGCCCATGCACTATAGCCTGCCAGATTCCTCTGTCCATGGGATTCTCCAGGCAAGAATACTGGAGTGGGCTGCCTTGCCCTCCTCCAGGGGATCTTCCTGACCCAGGGATTGAATCCTTGTATCTTACATCTCCTGCATTGTCAGGTGGGTTCTTTACCACTAGCGCCACCTGAGAAGCCCCAAAATAAAGACAAGAGAACCCTTTTCAAGAACTAAGATTTCCCAGGTTAGAAGTGACTTTTTCCACAATGCTATGATTCTCATACCAATGCTATGGGCTGGAGAAACTGGGATTGCTCTTCACCCAAAAATGTTCTTAAACTGCTGCCAGCTTCTACATGAAGTCAAATTTCTGGAGTTTCTCACTGATTGTAGCCCCTCTTGAATCACAATGGCAGCCTACTCTACCCAAGGCACTGAGCTTTCTTATGCTAACTTGACCTGTCTGCTTGATAAGAGCCCTAGAGATGAAGTGAAGATCTGCCACTATACAAGCTCTCCTCTTAGTGCAATTAGAGAAAAATGTTTACTTGTAATCCTTGGTTTTTAGAAACAGAAGTGATGCTGACATTCAGGAATTTCTTCTATCAAGTGTGATGGATTTTCTTTCCACTAAATAAGGAGTGTCCCCGCCTTCTCTGAGGGACACATAATCCTTGTACTATCTGGATGGTACTAAGGATAAAGCCAATAGCATGGTCCTCAAATAAAAATCTGTTTCTGATGTTTGCCAAACATACTTCACAGCATCTATGAGGCCTGAAGGTATCCGGGGGTCTGGATTATATGAATTTGTGTCAAAAAGATACCATTTTTCTCAAATTTTTCCAGAATCACGCCCATGCTCTCCCCAGATTTTTCCTCCTTGAGCCCTCTAGAGCTCACTGCCTACTTCTCTTTCAGGGCACTTGCCACTTTCTAGGATGTCTGATCACTATTTGAGTCCTTGTCTATCCCCCCCCCCCACTAGAGTATGAGCACAAGGGCAGAATCTGGTCTCCTGACTCCTTGTCCCCAGCACCTGGCACTGAGTGGAAGTTCAAGAAGCACCCACTGAGGGAAATCGGGGGCCATTCCCAATATGTGACCTCAGTTCACACTGGCCAAAGAGCATCTGCAAGAAGCCGGCTGGCATTCACACCCAATTCACACTCCACTGGTGACTGGCATCCAGAACGATTTGGTCCAGCTCTGACCTCAAGGAAGAGCCTCTGACAAAATTTGTCATTTGAAACCATTATGAAGCCAGCAAGAGCAGTAATGTGGACCCTGGGCCCCACCTTAGTCAGGTAGGTTTGGGTTTTGCTTCAATTACTAGGCTGATTCCATGTCACTTCACTGCAGATAAGATTATGTTAGTAAGGGCAGACTATAAGAATTTCCATATGTTTACTGAATATGGGTATCATACATGGTTACATGCGTTCTCTTTGCAGCTTGTCACCCAAGGCCCTCTAGAATATGATCTACCTCACCTTTTCAGCCACACCATAGCTTACATCTTTTTGAATCCCAGGAAGTATGCACCATTGCCCTGTCAGTCTTCATCCAGATCCATCCAGTCTTCCTCCCTAGAAGGCCCTTCTTCATATTTTTAATGACTGAAGCTGTATCTATTCCTCAAGTCACTTTCCCCAAAGCATCTTCTCCAGGAAGCCTTTTGTCACTCCCTCTCTTGCCCTCCAAATGGCACCTGCCCTATCTGGCTGTGTATGAAAGTTTTTATGTTGTCCGTTTCCCCCCAAGGGCAGGAAAAATGTTAGCTCCTCCCTACAACACATGGTTGTCTGAACCTAGCCTGCAAAACTGCGAAGAATAGATCATAGTCAACTAACTGGTTAAGGACTGTGACAAGAGCTTTCTCTTTCTCCAGAGACCCTAGGATGAAACACAACCTGGAATCAAGATTGCAGGGAGAAATATCAACAACCTCAGATATGCAGGTACCACCATCCTTATGGCAGAAAGTGAAGAGGAACTAAAGAGCCTCTTGATAAAAGTGAAAGGGGAGAGTGAAAAAGCTGGCTTAAAACTCAACATTCAAAAAACTAAGATGTGGCATCCTATCCCATCACTTCATGGCAAGTAGATGGGGACACAATGGAAACTGACACTGTATTTTCTAGGGCTCCAAAATCACTGCACATGGTGACTGCAGCCATGAAATTAAAAGATGCTTGCTCCTTGGAAGGAAAGCTATGGCCAACCTAGACAGCATATTAAAAAGCAGAGACATTACTTTGCTGACAAAGGTCCATATAGACAAAGTTATGGTTTTTCCAGTAGTCATGTATGGATGTGAGAGCTGATCCATAAAGAAGGCTGAGCACCATAGAATTGATGCTTTTGAGCTGTGGTGTTGGAGAAGACTCTTGAGAGCCCCTTGGAATGCAAAGAGATCAAACCAGTCAATTCTAAAGGAAATCAGTCCTGAGTATCCATTGGAAAGACTGATGCTGAAGCTGAAGCTCTCATCCTTTGGCTACCTGATTCAAAGAACTGACTGATGGAAAAGACCTTGATGCTGGGAAAGATTGAAGGCAGGAGGAGAAGGGGGTGAAAGAAAAAGAGATGGTTGGATGGCATCACAGACTCAATGGACATGAGTTTGAGTAATCTCTGGGAGTTGGTGATGAGCAGGGAAGCCTGGCCTGCTACAGTCCATGGGGTGGCAAAGAGTCAGACACGACTGAATGACTGAACTGAACTGACTGAGAGGCCCTAGGATTCATGAAAATAATAGTCTAAATATAGAAAAAGATGTAGGATAAAATGTAGGAGAGATGACTTAATATGTAGATAGCCTTCTCTCTTTATATAAAGGTATATTTTAAGTGAACCATTGAAAGAAATCTTAGTGAATCATGTAAGACTCTGGAGACTTCTCTGGCAGTCTGGTGGTTAAGACTTCAAGCTCCTTCTGCACAGAGCATGGTTTCAATCCCTGGCTGGGGTACTAAGATCCCATGTGCCACAAAAAAAGAATCTGATAGGTAAGTTTTCTCTGTTTTCAGTCCATTTTCAGTTTAAAAATCTGAAAATAAACTGGTGAAACAAAGCAAGGAAATTTTTTTTTTACAGTTATGCTTATATTTTATTTTCAAAAGCACTTTATATGAAAATATAAGTATGAACACATGTAAGAATTAAAGATTTTAAAATTTAAAAAAAAAGAAAATATAAGTATGACTTTCAATAGGAAATTTACATCTGGACTTGGTATCAACCTCAGATTTTAGTTTTGCAAGGAAAAACAGGCTTTCAGGTTAAAAAACAATTTGTAACCAAGACTTTAATACCAAGGATTCTCACAAAATATATTACAAATGACAGCATGAAAAAAGAATCTTGCACAGTAACTCAGTCCAGCTCTACACTGCACCCTTAAAATGGAAGGGCATTTGGTATCTTGAATAGTCTCAAATTTCCAAATAAAGAAAATTACAAAGAGCTATGTATTCATATTCAGCAATCACAAAAGGAACTTAAAACCTAAAGTAAAGGTAAACTAACTTCCTTGAAACTTCTTAGATTCTACACAAACTGTACAACATTTTCTCAAGTGTGAAGACTAGGAGAACTTTAAAACCTTTAATCTAGCTTAAGGGTGCAGCTCTAATTTTTCTGGCTGGCTTTGTGTTCACAACAGCTTTTAAAAACTGTTTAACTACAGCCGCATACCATATCCTAGCTATGTTGAAAAAATATTCCAGTTTTTGCCAATGTTTGTTTCCATAGTGTTAAACATCAACTTTAGCTGGTCAGGAGTTAGAGGTTTATTATCAGTCTATGCAAGACTAAAATTCAAAGCAAATTCAGTTTTACTTGAGGAAACATTGTAAAGTAACAATTATTTATATTACATGCCTCATATGATCCAATGGAAACCATAGAGAATTATACCTTTTGTGTCACTGTTCCAACAAACAAATCTGAACAGATAAAACATTTTGAAAATGCATTAAGCTTATGAAGTCTCAAAAAAATTTTGTTTTTCAGTACATACTTCTGTCAGATGAATTTATTCCCTATACACCACTCCTCTTGCAAACTGGTCTTTTATTACCTTTCATTTGCTTACTGAGACCTAGAGAAAGATCGGGAGGGCTTGTGATTTCTCTACCAGGACAGTGATCTCTCTCTTCTATCTCTAGAAAGGGACCTGCTCCAGCTGTGGGAGGAGCTTCTCCAACTTGGAGATCTGTGTCAATGTGGGGGACTCTTCCTCCAATAATCATCTCGAGGGCAATGACCCCAAGAAGGAGGTGGGCCACAATTTTGACTTCTCTTTTCACCATTTGACAATTCCACTCTTACTTGGCATCCACCTAGGATTCTTCCATCTAGCTCTCGGACAGCAGCAGCTGCATCTCGAGGATCTAACTCTTCATAGCAGAATTTTCTAGGAAATCACATATACAAACTCACAGAAATACTGAATTTGAGTCAAGAACCTGATACATATTAAACTGGAGTATTTTAGGCCACTCTTGGTCCATATTTCTTAAGGTAGTGTCTATTTGACTCCATAAGAATTTACCAAGGGAGCAAGAATTCTGTTTTCAGGACATTGAGTCCTATGATTCTGTTTTCTGGGCAAATTGAGATGTCTTCAGCAATTTCAAATGATTCCATGGATTTAGTTAGTTGTTTGTATCCCAAATAGTTATCAACAATGGGCAAGGCACTATGCTGGGTTTTTTATTGCTGTTATTGTCAGTCTTAAAGCTAAAAGACCTACAGAGAAACAATAATTATTTCAAAGAGCTACATAACTGCCAAAATAATTATCTAAAAAGAGATAAGGTAGAATATTGAAAAGTATAAGAATCAAATGGGAAAACTGATATTGTCAGATAAGTTATGTTCTCTAACTGAAGATGTTAACATTTTAATTTAATTTGTAAGCTAACTGGGCACTATAGCAAATTTCTGAGAAGGGACTGATAGGGTCAAAGCAACTTTAAGAGAGATGATGCCAGGAGCTTAGTGGACAGGCTGAGGAAAGGCTTGAGTTTAGGAGGTAAGCAGAAGGAACAGAAGAAAGCTGAAAGAGAGGATGGATTTTCGACACAGTATAAAGGAGGCAGGTAAAAAGGAGAAAAGACAAAGAATGAGTTACAAAGCAGAAATGACACTGCCGCTATGGGCCTGCGGCAGTAAGGGGCTGAAGTGGCTGAAGGTCACAAGGCCAAAGGTGTCCTTTACTGGAGGGAAACTGGGTCATGGAAGAGTCTGAAAAGAAAAATCACCAACTGCGGGTTCTCTTACATGTTTAGGCTTCAATGAAACATGCAAGAAAATCTACTCTCTATTTGACAAGAATGATCAATCTGACCATGGAGACAGATAAGAGCTTTGACAAGAATGATCAATCTGACCATGGAGATAGATAAGAGCAATAGTCGGATGCATCACTTGGCGATCTCTTCTGGTCCATTCTACAAGACACACACAAAGGAGAGAAGGACAGGGTGGGATGCTTTGAGAGAAAAGCACTGAAACATATACATTACCATATGGAAAATAGATAATCAGTGCAAGTTTGATGTGTGAAGCAGGGCACCAGTGCTTTGTGACAACCTGGAGGGATAGAGTGGGAAGGGAGATGGGAGGGGGGTTCAGGATGGAGGGGACACATGTACACCTATGCAGATTCATACTGATGTAGGGCAAAAACCATCACAATACTGTAGAGCAATTATCCTCCAATTAAAATAAATAAATATTTTTTTAAAAGAACATTTGAAATTTGATGCATCACTATGAGTGCTCCAAGGGAGTGACCTGAAGAAGAGAAAATAAACCCTTGGACATATTCAATGAGAAGGATGGAGGGAGTGAGCAGCAACCAGGGGAGATAAGAGAGCCCAAGCAAGTGAGGAGACCAGGCAGCTTCTCCACCCTGGAGGATGAGGAAGAAGCCCAGGATCAGGAAAGAAACCAGGAGAGAACTGGCAAAAGCACATACAGACGTTATCAGTTTTGCATAATGTCAGAGCACCATAATTTCTGCCTTCCCGGACTCGATACCACTTCCATCTGTTCCATCTGAGGAATCACTTGTTCCTGATCAACAACATCTCAAAATATAAGAAGATGTTTTTCTTCCCAGTGTTCAATTTATTAACACTAGCATTTTACAAAACGTGGTGCTTTTCTTCCTAGAAACACCTAACCTGGGCAGGCTCCCTCCCAGCCCTGCACGGAGCCTATCCGCCCAGAAAGGCTTAGTTGGCCTCCATCATGGGGCCTCTGGATAATGAAGAGGGATTTGCATAAAGGTGGTCAGCAGAGTACAGCCCCTCTTGGAGGCCTTGCTGCGTTGAAAGGACCATTCTCCAACCTGGCAGCATAATCCTAATGGAGAGCTTTTGTGCGCAGGATGTGGCAGGCCGCTTTATTCAGCTGACAATCCAGTGAAAGAAGGAATGACTCGCCTCCTTTTGGTAAAGCTCAGGCAGCTGGCAGCCCACAGGCTGGACAGCTTACCCGATTAGAGGCAGGACAATTGTCAGCTTCAGCCCCCAAAGGTGCTCCGTGACGCACAGACCATTGCTGGTGCGCGTGGCTGCATGCTGGGTGCACTCGCCGCTCAAGACAAAGGTCTGGGAGCCCGGTCTCTGCAGAGAGGGGCTGAGGGACCTGCCATTCCCTACAATACTTCCTGAAGAGATCGAAATCTATCAGCACGGCACAGCCCTTTCGACAGTTTTGTGGAACTATATATAATTTCCCATTAGAACGCTGGAAAGAGCCAGGTTTCTGGTTTCTTTAGCGATTTCAAATTTTTAAAAAGAAACCTGATTTTCGTTTTCCTCTTTTTGAGACTGTTAGATTTACAAAATAGAGCAGAGACTCAAGGCAAACAGAATTCTACCACTCAGAGGCAAATACTGCCGTTTCAGATGATTTTTTTCCCTGTCATTTTCAATGTAGCTTTGACAATTCTATAAATACAATTTGTTCTCTGACTGATCTCTATTATTCAACTAAGGAATAATAAGCCCTTTCAACGTATAGTGGTTTCTCCTAATTTAATTCCCTTGCCTTAAGGTAATTCCCCAGCCCAATTCCCAGTTTTCCTGAATCCTAGTCCATTCTTCTGTGTATACTAGGCTGCCTTACCCAAAAAAAAAAAAAAAACAGGGAAATTGTCTCCCAGAAGCTGTTGAACATTTTTTTAAGGGGGTCATATTTACTTATGCAACAGAAATAATTTAAGATCAATATATGAATTATGCACCAATATCACACAAAAGATTAAAAAAACACACATGTATTTTTATAACATCAAAACATAACCTATTCCAAATAAGCATCTTAGGTTTTATTTTGGAAATGTTTAGTTGTTCAAAAACCTTTTTTATTTTTGATTTTCAGAACTTGCAATAGTTGCTCAACTTAGAAGGAATACTGTTTAACTACAATTCAAAAGTATCCTTTAAAAAATGGCATATGTTTGTTGACATATGTTGATTCTGGAAGGAAAATGCAACAACTGAATAAGAATATTATTAAGCAATTTTTCATAACCCAGAAAAGAAAATAATATTTATTTTATTCCTCTTTTTATCTGCCATTATGTTTTCTCTAATCACTTTATATTTTTAAGTTTATAAAACTGACTCATTATTCTATGTTTATTAATTTCTCTTTGGCAGATCATTCTCATTGTCTTAAAATCTTTTTTTATTAACTATGGTGTCATTTTTTTTAGAAATACAGCCTTCTGGGATGAACTATCAATTGGTTATGAGAATGTTGATGTTCTATAATTTTGCCACTTATTTGTATCATGATTTTGAGAAATTAAGAGATGACAGAGTATGACTGTTTATGTCACTCAATGAGGAATTTATTTGGCTATTTTTAAGGTATTTAAATAAAATTGCTAAGGACAAATGACATTTTGATTTTTAGTAAGATTACTAAAATAAATACTTCAATTTGCTATTTACATTTTAGTGAAAGTGGCTCAGTCATGCCCAACGTTTTTGCAACCCCATGGACTGTATGTAGCCCACCAGGCTCCTTTATCCATGGGATATCCTGGGCAAGAATACTGGAGTGGGTTGCCATTTCCTTCTCCAGTGAAAAATTTAAAAATGCATAACACTTTAGTAAATTTATTAATTCTTAATTTATTAGCTACACAGTTCTCGAATTAGAAAGAGGGGCCAAAGAAACCTTCCATTTCCTGAATGAAAAACTGTACACCTCTTCACTTAAAATGATCTCCCTCATTGTTGCTGACTCTTGGCTGTGCCCAGGCCAGACATCCTCCTCCCAAATCCACTCTCGCACAATCCTTTTCTCGGTGCTGATGGTTGAGACACGGCCACATGAAAGGGATGCTCGGTGAATGCCTTGGCTGACAGCTGCAATATCCTCCCTGCTCAATACACTTCAAATACCTTCTGGGATCACATGTGTTGGAACTTTACACAAAAGGTTCCCACTTGCTTCTTGTGGAATGCACAGAAAAATGAAATAGCTCGCAATGAGAGTTTCCAGAGTCTTCATGTTGATTGATTTTGTGAATTTCACCTCAAAGTACAATCCTTTTGTGAAGACAGACCCTTGTTTCCCAGGCAACTCCTGCCTGTGACTTTCAAGTGTTCTTATTTCCAAGTGCTGTGTGGTCCTTGCCATACAGCAGCGCTCACACCTAAGTATCCTGAGAAGATCGGCAGACAGAGCTGATACTATAGAAGGCAAAGAATAGACAGATTTAACTAAGCTCTGTCTGCATGGTACCCAGAAATGTTTCAAACTGGTCTTGACCCAGCCTAAGAAGGAAAATGAAGCTTTCCACAACTTATGCCTAGACTAAGGGATATATGTATTGCTCTCTATGAAGAAACAACTGACTTACAAGTTCATTTTCCCAAATGGGAGATCTGAAGTTAGCGTATAGCAAGCCTAAAAACAAACAAACAAAAAAATGCTTTAGTCCACACTTTAAAAATTACTACTCATGTGGCTTAGTGAAAGTGAAAGACACTCAGTCGTGTCCTACTCTTTGTGACCCCATGGACTATACAGTCCATGGAATTCTCTAGGCCAGAATACTGGAGTGGGTAGCCTTTCCCTTCTCCAGGGGATCTTCCCAACCCAGGGATAGAACTCAGCTCTTGCACATCTCAGGCAGATTCTTTACCAGCTGAGCCACAAGGGAAGACAAAGAATAGTGGAATGGGTAGCCTATCCCTTCTCCAGTGGATCTTTCCAACCCAGGAATCGAACTGGGGTCTCCTACAATGCAGGCAGATCCTTTACCAACTGAGTTATCAGGGAAGCCCCCAAGTGGCTTAACAAGATCACAAAACTAGTGGAAATCAGACAGGCCATCGAGATGGTGGAGTAGGAGGATGTGGAGCTCACTTCTCTTCACAAATGTCAAGGTGACATCTACATGCAGAGCAGTCCTCACTGAAACAAACAGGACACGGGTAGAAAGACTCTTCTATGACTAAGGCCATACATATCCACAGGAAGTCAGATATGAAGGGAAAAGAAGCAAGCGGGTTGGGACCTGTTCCCCTAGGAGGAGACGTGGGAGAAGAGGGGGACACTGGGGGCTCAGAGATCCTCCCTGGAGAGTGAGCTGTTCAAAGACCTCTTAGCTGGTTTGAAAACCAGTGGGACTTACAGGCGGGCTGCAGGAAACCTAGACTCTGCTTATGAAGAATGTGCACAAAGGCTTGCTCACTCCTGCTCCTGGAGGGTATAATGCTTACTGACATAAGTCAGACAGAGAAAGACAAATACTCTATGATCTCACTTATATGTGGAACTTAAAAAACACAAGTGAACAAATGTAACAAAACAGAAACAGACTCACTGATAGAGGACAAACTAGTGGTTACCAGTTGGGAGAAGAAAGTGGGGGGACAAACAGAGGTAGGGGATTAAGAGATACAAACTACTACGTATAAAATAAATAAGCTACAAGATACAGCACAGAGAATAAAGCCAATATTTTATAACAATAAATGGAGTATAATCAACAAAAATACTGAATCACTGTGTTCTCACCTGAAACATATAATATTGCAATCAACTATACTTCAATAAAAAGTTTTTTTAAAAAAAGTGGAAATCAAAAACATTCTTGAAGTCAGAATGCTTAGAATCCAGTCCTAGCTCTGCAGTAGTTGTGTGACCTTAGGCAAGTCACCTTCCATCTCTGAGCACCTATAAAATAATGCTAAAGCCTTGATGCCACAAACCCATACAGTCATTCTAGACAGTATCAGATTCCATCAAGGAGGGGCAGTTCCATGGAAAGTCTAAGGTTCATATTAATAAGGAGACAAACAGCAAGAAGACACACTGGGAATTCAACACCTCTTGGCTTCCTCCTGAAAAACAACAGCCTTCATGAATTCAACAAATACTGTAGTAAGTAATGCATACATTGTAAAAATTAAAAGCAGAAAGGAAAAATCTTGGAACATTGTGTGCATACATATATTATGGTTAAATAGCAATGAAGAGAAAGAATGCTAATCAAATTCATGAATTTATGTTTTAATTTCCAAAGCTAAATATTAGCTTGATTGAGTAATAGCTAGTGTGCCTTGAGCTCAGGCATTAGCATATGAAAGGCTGACTGCCCTTAGCTCCTTGCCCTCCCAGAGGTGCCACTTGTATATGTAAATATGGAGTACATTTATTAGTGGTCATGCTCACTCTACAATTAAAGAACAACCTGTTACTTTTACAGTATGCCCAATCATTAGAAATAGAATCAGAAGAAAAACTCATCAACCCTCAAAGTATCCTTCCCTCTTGGGGCATTTGTTAGACATGAGTCAAGACAGACTCCAAATGTATCAAACAACAAGAACAATATTTTTAGGGACCTCCCTGGAGGTCCAGTGGTTAAGACTCCGCCTTCTAATGCAGGGAATGCAGGTTCGATCCTTGGTTGGGGAACTGAGATCCCACATGCTGCAGGGTGCAGTCCAAATTTTTTTTTTTAATGAAGAAAGAACAATATTCTATTTCTCATAAACAATATTTTGTAAGTCAGTTTAATATTTATGTAATGTTTTGGAAAAGCCTGACAGAGTTCTTAAGCTCTTGATAAAGGCAAAGGGAAAATGCAACATTTCCTTGCAGAGTCTAAATGAGGAGACCTACTTCCAAGGAGGTTTATGTGCTCTATTACAAAACCTGACAATTATTTGGCTCCTGGGCTTCCCTGATAGCTCAGTTGGTAAAGAATCCACCTGCAACGTGGGAGACCTGGGTTTGATCCCTGGGTTAGGAAGATCCCCTGGAGAAGGGAAAAGCTAGCTACCCACTCCAGAATTCTGGCCTGGAGAATTCCATGGACTGTATAGCCCATGGGGTCGCAAAGAGTTGGACAGGACTGAGCAACTTTCACTTTTCAAGAGACTGATGCTTTGAGATCATCACCTTGCAAACCCAGTGGGAACCTTTGCCACACGTGGCTTGAACCTATGGACATTCAGACACAGCATAAGTTACCAGGGCACGACAGAAAGAGCAGTTTTTACGGCTAGAACAAGTAGGTGCAACTTTGTTTTCCCACACCAGAGCCATCATCCCACACCCACCAAGAATCCACAGAAACCTTGAGGACTCTGGTTCTTCATTTACAGCTCAGTCTGCTCTGGGACAATGGAAGGGTCCTGTTCCCACCCCTCCCCACAAGTGCCAGGCCCAGGCTCAGAGGCAGGAATCTCCCTATGCACTGAATGACTGATGAGGGGTCGGTGCCCAGGCCTTCTCATCTCTAAGTCCAAAGGCCTCTCTAACCTGGCCACACTGGCCCAAGGACTTTCAAAGTCATGGGTCAAGTGTTTTCCAACAATTCCCTGGAATTTCATGAAAGGATCCTCTTTGGAGGTCTGGTGTGGCAATGCCTCAGTCCTTCCTTTTCTTCTAGAACAGCTGGAGAAATAAGCAAAACAAGACTATGTACTTCAGACACAACTGGACTGTTTTCTAGAGCAAGCACTTTTGTTGACAGTATTTATTCCTAAATGTGATCACTGTTCATGTCTATTATATATATAAACTTACTGTTAGCCGCTCAGTCATGTCCAGCTCTTGGCGACCCCATGGACTGTAGCCTGCCAGGAGCCTCTGTCCATGGAATTCTCCAGGTAAGAATTCTGGAGTGGGTAGCCATGCCCTTCTTCAAGGGATCTTCCCAACCCATTGATCAGACCTGGGTCTCCTGCATTGTAGGCAGATTCTTTACCGTCTGAGCCACAAGAGAAAACCCATTTGCCATGCTCTCCTCCAGGGGATCTTTCCAACCCAGGGATCGAACCCAGGTCTCCCACCTTGCAAGTGGATTGTTTATCATCTGAGCCACTAGGGAAGCCCAAGAATACTGGAGTGGGTAGCCTATCCCTCCTTCAGGGGAGCTTCCAGACCAAGGAATCAAACCGGGGTCTCCTGCATTGCAGGTGGATTCTTTACCAGCTGAACTATAGGGGAAGCCCAAGAACAAAGCCAGAGATATCACACTTTATCATTTTTAATTATAAGTCGCTCAATCATGTCTGACTCTTTGCAACCCCATGGACTTTACAGTCCATGGAATTCTCCAGACCAGAATACTGAAGTGAGTAGCCATTCCCTTCTCCAGGGGATCTTCCAAACCCAAGGATAGAACCCAGGTCTCCTGCATTGCAGATGGATTCTTTACCAGCTGAGCCACCAGGGAAGCTTTCTGGAGAAATTAAAATAAACTGGCTACCTAGTTAATAGCAGAATTGCTTAATTTTATAAAGCAAGAGGGGTCTGTGATTACTCAGGAAATGACATTTTCTCCTTTGTACACCTGCAGCCCTGGTTTGGAAAAGACTTACTAAGAGGTCTTGCCATTATCTGGGATGGACTTTCAGCCTGATAATTTCCTCTACCATGATATTCGGAATTAAGCAGCTAATTTCAAAATAAGGGAGAATAAGTAGGATCAAAGCAGGTGTTTGTTCCATTAAGAGCAACAGGGAGAAATATATTGCTTTGCTATTTCATTTACCTATGAAGACACACTGCACATCAAAACCTTTCATAGCACTGTTTAAAAATGTATTTTCCTGATAGAAATAGCAACATTCACAAGGCAAGGACCAAAAAGAGAATCATTTAGTGGAAAAACAACCAGGTAAGAATAGAAAAGTGAACTATCACTCCTTAGCTCAATACCCCCACCCGCCACTGGCCTCACCCACCATCCAAGGTTCCCTGCAGGGAACACCTGGAGCCACTGAAATATACAAGCAAAGGGCTCTTCTTTTAATTCAGTTACACATAAAATAACCCGTTGCCCCATCCAGACACCTGGATGACTTACTGGCCTGCCTGTTCACACTGCTCCCAATATCAAGCAATTAGAACTCTGGGGCATCAGTCATTTAAAATTAAAACAAGGGAAAAATCATACTCTTTTGAGGGGTGAGTCACTATGTGAAATGTTGATCCTCTTATTTTGTTTTAAGAAATAGGTTGAAAAATAATAATGCAACATTTCCCTAATGAGTATGATGAAAATTATCCTTGCTTTCTAATTCCTTCTTCATGTTTTGCAGTCAGAGAACTTAGTAATCCACGCTGAACAACACCCAGAAAAACACAAGCAAAGTATACAGACCTTGCCCTCTCCTTTCCCTCTCTTCTCTTTTTCTCCCTGCCTTGCCAGATTTCACAGCTTATCTATTCTCTCCTTTTTCAAGTTTTGCTTCCATCTGAGAAAGAGCAAAATTCTTTGAAATGTTACAAATCCTGGCTTCTCCTACTTGTTTACAACCTCCAAATTACTTGGCACCTTTAACCATACTTCCCCAGTTTGCTTGCTACTAACCTCGTTAGCACAGTCACTGCAGCCAACATCAGTCCTAGCTGTGATGGCATCTAGGCACCCCTGTTTTAAAATATTCATGACCTGATCACATTTCATGGGAATTTTTTTTTTGGATATTCCCATTTTCAAACTCCTGGCACATGGCTTCATGGTAGTTTGACTTTCAGAATTGTAAACTATATCACTATTTACAAGCAGAATTTGAATTTATAGAATGAAGCCAGTATGTGTTTGTCCATAATAAAGTCAGGGACCACTGAGAAAATAATTAATTGAACTTCTCTACCTATATATTGAGCTTATCAGGTCCCATTAGTAAGTGAAGACTTCATTTTAAAAATTCATATAAGAGTTAAAAGTCAATCCTGTGCCCTCCCCCACATAACAAGGTCCAGAAAATACCATTCTTTCTTGACAAATAGCTAACTCAAACTTTCGAGAGTCCCCTCTCTCAAATTTGACTATATTCCTCAAAGAAAGAAAAGTTTTAAAAACATCAATTTAAAGACAATAAAATCATTTTAACATAAGTTGTTCTACCAACCATAAAAGATTTTCCTCAAACTGAGTTGTTTACTTACATTTTTGTTACTTTTTCCCCCCCTTTGGAGTGGTCCTATTTACTTAAAAGACGCCTACTCCTTCGAAGGAAAGTTATGACCAACCTAGACAGCATATTAAAAAGCAGAGACATTTCTTTGCCAACAAAGGTCCATCTAGTCAAGACTATGGTTTTTCCAGTGGTCATGTATGAATGTGAGAGTTGGACTGTGAAGAAACCTGAGCGCCGAAGAATTGGTGCTTTTGAATTGTAGTGTTGGAAAAGACTCTTGAGAGTCCCTTGGACTGCAAGGAGATCCAACCAGTCCATTCTAAAGGAGATCAGTCCTGGGTGTTCATTGGAAGGACTGATGCTGAAGCTGAAACTCCAATACTTTGGCCACCTCATGTGAAGAGTTGACTCATTGGAAAAGACCCTGATGCTGGGAGGGATTGGGGGCAGGAGGAGAAGGGGATGATAGAGGATGAGATGGCTTGATGGCATCACTGACTCGATGGACATGAGTTTAAGTAAACTCCAGGAGTTGGTGATGGACAGGGAGACCTGACATGCTGCGATTCATGGTGTCCCAAAGAGTCGGACACAACTGAGTGACTGAACTGAACTGATAGGAACATTTGTTAATATTCATGAAGGCTTCAGTCACATATACTACAGGCTTTTAAGTATATGGATGTAACTTCAGTTTGTATATTGGTATTACTCCATTTTACAAGAAAGAATTTTCAGTAGCCAGGTATTCTATGCTTTCAGTGTTGATACACTCACACACACACACATCTCTATGCCAGCACATTCAAAAACTAAAAACCAAAATCCCCGCTAATATGAAATGATACTTGCACATCAATGTTCATAGCAGCACTATTTACAATAGCCAAAACATAGAAGCAACCTAAGTGTCCACTGACAGATGATTGGATGAGGAAGATGTGATATATATGTGTGTGTGTATAATGGAATACCATTCACACTTTAAAAAGAATGAAATAATGTCACTTGCAGCAACATGGATGGAGCTTGATATTATCATACTAAGTGAAGTAAATCAGACAGAGAAAAACAACAACATAGGATATCACCTATATGTGTAATCTTAAAAATGATAGGAAAGAACTTATTTTAAAACCAGAAAAAGATTCACAGATATAGAAAACAAACTAGAGGTTACCAAAGGGGAGGGCGGAGAGTCAAATTGGGAGTATAGGATTAACAGATGCAAACTACTATGTATAAACCAGGTAAGCAACAAGGATGCACCATAGAGCACAGAAAATTACACCCATTATCTTGTAATAAGCTATAATGGAGTATAATCCGCAAAAATAATGAATCACTATGCTGTACACACAAAACTAACACAATGTTATAAATCAGCTATAATTCAATTTTTAAAAACCACTTAAATGATACAATATTTAAAAATTTAATAGAAAAAAAAACCACAAAAAATGAACAAAAACCCTCATGGGGATCCTTTGAAAAGCTACCTTTGCAACATGGCCCTCAAAATCAGAAAGTGTGCAGACTCACAGCACACAACTGCTCTCTTAAAGTCAGCTGGTCTCTGGCTTTCCATTCCATGTCTACTGGGTTAATGGAGGCCCACTGAGCCCACCTGCCCAGGAAAGCCTCTGACTTTGTTCCTCACTCTGACGCAAAATAAATAAATAAATAAATGTTTCTAGACTTAGGTTGATGCTAGAAACTTTCTCAAAATTTCCGAAGGCACACAGTGTTTCCCATCATGATACCTATGATGGGACCTCATGGAGGACTCACGGAGGAGATATGTATATATATATATATCTCCATCTCTGCCTCATAGAGTTGGGAGGATTAGCTGGGATGATGCATGCAGAATGCCTGGCACTGGGTCTAGGAGGAAGGAGGCCCTTGTCAGTGAGGCTGTAATTCCCATCAGGAATCACAGAAGCAGGGAGAGTGTCTATTCCCCCCTGAACATAGCATGTACAGGATTTGAGGAACTTCCACTGGTCTTGCTTGGAGTTATCACCTTACGTCTGGACTTTCTCACAGGGGACCTGCCAATATCGGAAAGTAGCTAGACATTCCTCTGCAAAGAAAGGACAGTCATGAGTAGCCTCTATAGCAACCCCTAAAATTCCATGGAAGTCTCCAAAGAAATTCCCTGAAAGACAAAAAACCCAGTGATGTAAGGTTTTATCTCTGTGTGGTCATCAAACTTCTGGTTGTCTGCTTCATCCCCAAAGGAGTTATGTCACTTGCACATCTCTTAAAAGAAAAGATGACATGTTTGTACACAACCAACATCAAGTCACTCCTGGCTTTTAAGGACACCCACACCCTCGTCCATCTCCAGTTCATTCAGAGGCCATTTTGTGGAGCTGTGGTAATATTTCAACCACATTTGAAATATACTGATCAGTGTGTGATTGGAGATTCCATTATACACCCCCCATTTTTCCTGATATGATATTATAGTGGTATACCTTAATGAATTATGGTCTATTTTCCTTTTTAAAAAATTCAATGATAAATACATAGAGGAATTTAAGGAGTGCTATTTTAATTCATTTTGAACTTTTAAAAATCTATCAGTGAATTCTGGAAGGATCTTCCTTTAATATCCTGATGATTTTCAGTTCTATCCATCAAGTAGAAAGTGGACAGCCTCTATGTTGCTACCTACTACATTCTCCATTAAGCCAGGAGTATATGCCTGAAACATGATCTGCTTCTAGATGCCAAGCATCTTCTGTAGAGCATGGTTATTGCTCCCTGGCAAAACCTCCAGAAACAGAGTTATATTTTCTGACACTAAAAATCATGTCAATGTATGGCAAAACCAATACAGTATTGTAAAGTAAATAATAATAATAATAATAATAATAATAATAATGCTCCTTAGGCAAAAAAGGTGTGTTAACTGGCCTCCCCTTTTCAATCCATGTCAGCAGCTCTAACCTGCACTCTTAACTAGAATCCTCAATTCCCACACTCTCAGCCTCTCCAAAACTGTCCTCCACCCAGCAACCAGCACGGCCTCTAAAAATGTTCATGTCATATCATACCTATGGTCTAGATACTGTCAGCTTCCCAATCATCACGGCTATTGAGGAAAGCCCAAGCCTGTTCTCACCCCTCTCAGTTGTAATGGATGCTTTTCAGTCCTCACTTTACAACAGTTAGAAGATACACACACACACATATACATAATCTTGTTTTATATATATATATATAGAGAGAGAGAGAGAGAAATGACCTTATACATAATAGGATATTATATGCATCTTATTTTACATCTATAACTTTTCTATAACTTTTACTAATTATTTTGATTTGAGAAACTATGAAAGAGACATATTCTGACATTGGAACCATGAAAAGAAAATAAAAGGTCCCTTCTGAGAGATCATTAACTAAAAGGAAGATGTTGAAATATGTTCTCAGACAGCCTAAGCACCTGTGCTTTTTTCTTCCTCTACTCTCAACAACAATCAGTTTAGAACATGGAAATTACCTATGTTCTCCACCTTCAGAGTCTTCATGAAGCTCCCAAGGAAGATGCAGGCGAGTGGGAGTAGGGAGCTTGCTGGGGCTCCTGCCTTGGTGACCCTGGCACATCCAGGCTGGCCCTCCTAGATGGCCTGGCCCAGATCCTCACTTTCTAACTGAGGACACTGGGGCCCACTGAGTCCTGTGAAAAGGACTGTGCAGAGTCTGAGGGCTAGAGCTCACTGTGCCCAGATAGCAAACCCGGGCCAGGCTGCCTCCACTTTATCATACCAACATGTATTTTGCCCCCATAAAAAAGTTGCTTTGAAACAGAAGGTGAACAGACTTCTGAAGCTCTTCCTAAATCCCCAATAAATAGAAAGATAGACTTAAGCATGAGCGTGTCAATAAGTACATTAAATGAAAATAGTCTAAAAACCTCAATTCAAAGATAAGAATTGTCAGACTGGAGAAATAAAGCAAGGCTGACCTCTACTCTTTTCTACAGGGAAGACATTTAAATACAAAGATAAAGAGCATTTAAAAGTTAAAGAATGAAAAACTAGATAGCCTGCAAATTCACGAGAATTTCTATGATTACATAGAAAAGATGAAATGGCTATATTCATATTAGATGATGTAGACTGCACACCAAGTAATACTACCAGAGACAAAGACTAAGATTCCATAACAATAAAAGACCTGATTTAAGAAGACATAATAGAAAACAATTCCATTTACAATAGCATCAAAAACAATAAAAATACTGAGAAACTTAACCAAGGAGGTCCCCCTCCCCGCATACCTGTCTTATGCTTCTCTTTCCCGTGGCTGTTACTGATTATATTCTTTTATAATAAACTTACAATCTAGTTTAAAAGAAAACAAAAGAAAGAATAGAAGGACATGTTCCTGGGACATCTGCAAGAGGGAACACTCTGGTTCAAGTTGACCAGAGAGTCCCTGGCTCTGTGCCATGGACACCATGGTGTGTGCATGCTCATGCTTTGCAAGGCGGTCAGGGATCTGGGGGAGTTACAAGTGAGTTGAGCTTCATGTAGCAAGATGGGTCACCATCACAATTTCCCAAGGCCAATCTTTCTTTCTTTCTTTTTTTTTATTTAAAGTGCACCTTTATTTAAGGTGCCAAAAATAAAAGCAAGCTAGTTTTACTTGTTTTTTTCATTTGCTTGAATTTGTTTTTTACCCCCCTCCCCCCCCCAAAAAAAAAAAGGAAAGAAAAGAAAAGGACCTCTGGCAAAAGCTGCTTCCCAAACTATAAGCCGTTCTTCAGGAAGTTCTTAGGTAAGGAAACTCTCCCATTCCAGTGCATTCCAGTCATTGCCCTGGACCCTTATGGTCGCCCTCTGCACTGGACTGTGACAATGCTTCTTTAAATGTCCTATCTTTCTCTGGCCTTTCCAGCCATCCAAACCAGTGGCAGGGGCTGGCAGGGAGAAATGGGGGCTTCCCTTAGCTTGATAAGTACTGGACTTGATAGATGTTAGTTCATCTTTGCCTCCCCAAACTGGCTCAAGGCCACCTCCTTTCCAGCTTCCTATCTGCTGCCTCCTGCAGTGGTACCATCTCTGTCCTGGTCAGGCCACTTTCTTCACTTGCTCAAGGCTTCTCCCTCTGACCCGCTTTCATGCCACCACTATCATCTGGCAACTCCAGAGGGCAGGGATCATATGGGAATTTTCAGCATGGTGCGAGAACAGGATAGGGTGGGGTGCGGGGGTGAGTTGAATGTGTGATTTGATGCTACAGTAAGTCAAATAAATTTCTCCTCCAAGCAGCTTCAGCATCCCACCTTTCATATTTCCAAAACACCCATATAGTCTTGCACAACCCTGAGACTGAGAGCCTTCTTAAATTCTGTGTCCTAGGCACCTCCCTTGCCTTACCCTACTTAATTCCAGCCTTGTTGGTCTCTTCTTTTTTATGAGAGGCCTCAGTCAAGTAGGGCCATCTCTGAACTCTTTAATCTTTTTAAGGTGGTCAATATAAGCCTGTAGAGCTAACTTCCCCTCCCCAAGTAAAGAGTCATGGGACTCCATCCCTCTCTGTTGTAAGGCAGTTACTAGCCATCTTGGAACAGCTGAAACTGAAAGCATAGGCTTCGGGTGCAGAACCTAAAGACTGTGTGAGTGAGGCAAGCTTCTGCCTCTGGTCATCTTTTTTTCTGCATTCATCTAATTATTTGTAGCTTCTGTTGCTATGGAAAGAAAACACCACTTCCATGACAACTGTAGCAACTTAACGTGCGCAGCTTGTCTCAGACCATGAAGCTTCAAAAATACAGAAACGTGAAGGGGTTTCATGTCCCCCCGCCCCTGCCACCTTTTAAAACATCAACCAAATGTTCTTCTCTCCAGTAAAGTCACCAGAGTATTCTCCACTTTCTCTGTGTTACCTGTGAAAAACCAGAGGACCTTAACAGGGAATACTCAAGGGCTGAATTCAAAGGAAATTTTAGTAAACCTTCAATTTTTTTTAAAGATTGGTAAGACTCAAAAAACAAATAAATGGAGATTAACTGTGTACCTGTTCTGCACCAGATGTGTGTAGATTTTTTCACATACATTAAACGTGAGTGTGATTCAACGTCTTTTTTACAGAAAAGAGAAATAGGGCCAGGAAAGATAAATAACTAGTCCCAAAAGACAGAGCTGAATTTCAAACCCAGAGTCGACTGTCTTCACCTCACTTCAGTTCAGTTCAGTCACTCAGTCATGTCGGACTCTTTGCGACCCCATGAACTGCAGCATGCCAGGCCTCCCTGTCCATCAACAACTCCCGGAGCCCACCCAAACCCATGTCCATTGAGTCGATGATGCCATCCAACCATCTCATCCTCTGTCGTCCCCTTCTCCTCCTGCCCTCAATCTTTCCCAGCATCAGAGTCTTTTCCAATGAGTCAGCTCTTCGCGTCAGGTGGCCACAGTATTGGAGTTTCAGCTTTAGCATCAGTCCTTCCAATGAATACTCAGGACTGATCTCCTTTAGGATGGACTGGTTGGATCTCCTTGCAGTCCAAGAGACTCTCAAGAGTCTTCTCCAACACCACAAAAGCATCAGTTCTTCGGCCCTCAGCTTTCTTTATAGTCCAACTCTAACATCCATACATGACCACAGGAAAAACCATAGTCTTGACTAGACGGACCTTTGTTGACAAAGTAATGTCTCTGCTTTTCAATATGCTGTCTAGGTTGGTCATAACTTTCCTTCCAAGGAGTAAACGTCTTTTAATTTCATGGCTGGAATCACCATCTACAGTGATTTTGGAGCCCAGAAAAATAAAATCAGCCAATGTTTCCACTGTTTCCCCATCTATTTGCCAAGAAGTGATGGGAATGGATGCCATGATCTTCGTTTTCTGAATGTTGAGCCTTTAAGCCAACTTTTTCGCTCTCCTCTTTCACCTTCATCAAGAGGCTCTTTAGTTCTTCTTCACTTTCTGCCATAAGGGTGGTGTCATCTCCATATCTCAGGTTACTGATATTTCTCCCGGCAATCTTGACTGCAGCCTGTGCTTCATCCAGCTCAGTGTTTCTCATGATGTACTCTTCATATAAGCTAAATAAGCAGGGTAACAATATACAGCCTTGATGTACTCCTCTTCCTGTTTGGAAACAGTCTGTTGTTCCATGTCCAGTTCTAACTGTTGCTTCCTGACCTGCATACATGTTTCTCAAGAGGCAGCTCAGGTGGTCTGGTATTCCTATCTCTTTCAGAATTTTCCACAGTTGATTGTGATCCACACAGTCAAAGGCTTTGGCATAGTTCATAAAGCAGAAATAGATATTTTTTCTGGAACTCTCTTGCTTTTTTGATGATCCAGTGGATGTTGGCAATTTGATCTCTGGTTCTTCTGCCTTTTCTAAAACCAGCTTGAACATCTGGAAGTTTACGGTTCACATATTGCTGAAGCCTGGCTTGGAGAATTTTAAGCATCACTTTACTAGCATGTGAGATGAGTGCAATTGTGTGGTAGTTTGAGCATTCTTTTATTGGGCCATAAAAATGAGTGAAGTACTAACTGATGATACAAAACGGATGAAGCTTGAAAACATTACACTAAGTGAAATAAGGTGCTCGCCAAATAAAATATACTGTATAACTCCACTTGTATGAGATACTTAAAGTAGTCAAATTTATATAGATAGAAAGTAGAATGAATGGTGGGCTGGTTGTCAGGGGTTAGAAAAAAAAGAGGGAACAGAAAACTGTCAATTACAGGCTTCAGTTTTGCAAAATTTAGGGAGTTCTAGAGACTGTTTCAGCTGGTAAAGAATTCGCCTGCAACGTGGGAGACTTGGGTTCCAACCCTGGGTTGGGAAGATGGCTTGGAGAAGGGAAAGGCCTCCCACTCCAGTATTCTGGCCTGGAGAATTCCATGGACTATATAGTCCATGGGATCGCAGAGTCAGACACGACAGAACAACTTTCACCAGAGATTAGTTACACAATATGAATGTACTTTTACACTAGTGAACTGTACACTTAAAATGGTTAAAGTTTTTATGTTATGCATATTTAACCACAATAAAAATAGATTCCACTTATAATGAGCTGTCTAGAATAGGCAGACCAATATAGAGAGAAAATAGATTAGTGGTGCCAGGATCTGAGGGAAGGGAAAATGGGGAATAACTGTTAATGGGTAAGGGGTTTCTTTGGGAGTGGACCAAAATGTTCTAGGATTACATAATGGTGGTATTTGTATAACCTTGTGAATACTCTGAAAAACCATTAAAGTGTACTCTTCTAAAGGGTATATTTCAGAATGAGTGAATTATATATCAATTACAAATTTGCTACAATAAAATAGAAGTCTAGGAGTGGGAGCTGGTGTGTATGGCAGACCTGAAAGTAAGAAGAGGATAGGAAGTTGGTAATTATGCCCAACTACAAAGATACCATATTTTGCTTGCACACAGCCATGAACCACAGTTGGCTTGTACCGAAAGTGGGTTTCATTCATCTGGAGATCAAATATTTGAGCAAAATATATACACATCCTTATGATTACTTTAAACATGACACAAAATCACTATAAAACACAGTTGATAGTATTTGTAATGGCTAACACGAGGATACAAAAATAAGTATAATATAAATATATGCTAGTACTCTATTTGAAATCACCTGAAGGTAATTATATACTCTAACCCCATGTCTCTCAAACAGGACCCACTTCATTCTCATTATTTGTGTTGGATAATAAAAATCTCTGTGGACTACTAATGGGATGCTAGGGTAAATTAACAATAAGCATCATTTAATTAAGCTATTTGAGAAAATCTGATTGCTACCGGATTACTTAGAACTGCATCAAGGGCCTTGATTTATAGCAATTTATAGCTCAAGTTCCTGGTTCCCTCATGGGGCAAGGAATAGCCACAAACTTTTTATAATTAAAAAGAATGAAAAAGAGTGAGGAGCTTCTTGGAAATTGAACTGAGCCTTCAACTCTACAAGGAGCCTTTCTTTGGGACTCATGGCACACTGGAGTGAATATTCTTCACAGTGTGCCTAATTCTTCCCCAAAGGTGTGCTGTCTACACTAAATTCAGCAGGTGAGCTTCTTTTCAGGTTTGGCTTGCAAACTTGGCTTTCTTTCTTTCTTTCTTTTTGTGGAAAGTGATTATTTTCCTAGCCCTGAAGAAAATGACCAAGGGGAATGCTTATGGAGCCAAGCTAAAGCATTGCTGCTAAGTTGCTGCTAATTCGCTTCAGTCGTGTCTGACTCTGTGCTACCCCATAGACGGTAGCCCACCAGGCTCCTTTGTCCCTGGGATTCTCCAGGCAAGAACACTGGAATGGTTGCCATTTCCTTCTCCAATGCAGGAAAGTGAAAAGTGAAAGTGAAGTCGTTCAGTCGTGTCTGACCCTTAGTGACCTCATGGACTGCAGCCTACCAGGCTTCTCCATCCATGGGATTTTCCAGGCAAGAGTACTGGAGTGGGGTGCCATTGCCTTCTCTAAAAGCGTTGCTAGAGACTATCAAATTGAAGTAGACCATGGAATAGAATAAATAGGGAGAACAAGGCATAAATAGAATCATAGGATACAGTAAAAGTGACACCACAGTTTACGGGAAAGGATAGATTATTTGGTAGATGATGCTGGGAAAATCGTCTCATTATGGGCAGAAAAATCAAGCTAGATTCCCATATAACAACCTGTATGAAGGATAATCTCAGATTGTTTCAAGAATAATTATTTTTAAAAAGTAATTAAATAAAAAAAGATATAAAAAATTTTATCTTGGAGGAGAGAAGGATTTCTTAAATAAGACTCATAAAACCAAAGATATGAGGTGAAAATTAATTGATTATATTAAAATTAATGATTTCTGTTTAATGAAAGACACCACGGACAAAATTAAAGACAGATAATAGAATGACAGAAAATATTTGCAATATTTAGAACCAACAAAGACTAATATTTTAAAAACATTACAAAAAACACAGGAAGTTTAATAGAAAATACTCAAAGGATAAATGAACAGGGCATTTTTAAAAGAAGAAATTCTAAAAGTGTACATAGAAGAAGTTCCTACTAATTGATTAATACAAATTAAAATATCTATGTGATATCACCTGTTGGCCTAGAAAAACTAGAAAGCTAAAGATTACCAAGCGTTGACAAAACTGAGAAATTTTGAAATCTTCATGTTTTTCTGTGGGAATATAGAACAGGGCAACCATTTGGAGAGCAGTCAAGTATTACTCAATTAAATTAAGTATACACAATGGCCCAGCAATTTTCCTTTTATAGATACGTTTTTATGTATTTATATGGTATATGTATATATATGTGCATACATATGTATATAAAATCTCAACTTGTGCACACATAGCAGCATTATTCATAACAGTCAGTCTAAATCTAAATGTCCATTAACTGATGAATGAACTTTTTAAATGCACTTTATCCATACAATGTAATATTATTTAGCCATAAAATGAAGTATTGATTCCTGCTACAATGTGGATGAACCTTGAAAACATTATGCTAAATGAAAAAAGCCAGACACAAAAAGACAAATGTTGCATGATTCTATTTAAATGAGATATCTAGCACAGACAAATCAACAGAGACAGAGAACAGACTTATGGACACAGGGACTTATGGAAGGAGAGGATAGGATGTATGGAGAAAGTAACATGGAAACTTACGCTGCTACATATAAAATTGATAGCCAATGGGAATTTGCTATTTGACTCAGGGAACTCAAACTGGGGCTCTGTAACAACTTAGAGGGGTGGGATGGGGACGGAGGTGAGAGGGAACTTCAACAGGGAGGGGACATATGTATACCTATGGCTGATTCATGTTGATGTTTGGCAGAAACCAACACAACATTGTGAAGCAGTTATCCCTCAACTGAAAAATAAATAAATAAAATGCACTTTAGAAAAGAAAGAAAGCAAGTTAATGGTTGCCAGATGCCAGGAGTAAGGGGAGATAGAACTTGACAGACAATGGCTATGAAATTTTGGGGTGAGGAAAATGTTGTAAACTTAGGTTGTAGTGATGGTTACACAACTCTATAAGCATACTAAAACCATGGAATTATACAAATTCACATGGGAGAATTTGTGATATGTGAATTATATTACAATAAATCTGTTATTTTAAAAAGGAATGCATAGGGAATTTCCTGGCAGTGCAGTGGTTAGGATGTGGCACTTTCACTGCCAGGGCCTGGGTTTGATCCCTGGTCAGGGAACCAAGATTCTGTCAGCCTCATGTTGTGGCCAAAAAAATTTTTAATTAAAAAAGTAAAAGAGGAATGAATGAATCTTTGACATAGATAAATAAAAATGTAAGCAGGGTTTTGCATAGACGTGTGATGAGAATGTGCCCAGAATAGTGTTATTAATTCAACCTTTTACTCTGGTTGTACCTGCTTCCTTTTTTTTCTAACTGCTAATATTCCTACTTATTGTAAAATGTTTTAAACATATTATGTTCTTCTTTGACTTACTCAAACTCACTGTGTCCCAGGTCCTTAGCTCCTATTCACGTGCTGGAGCCAGGTTGGACCTTGGTGTGAACCACACTGCAAATTCTGTAGGCCAATCAGAAGCCCCTGCAGATAAAGGATATGGTAGGCAACTTATGATTCCCACTTCCAAGTATTCATGACCTGTGCAATCCTCTGCCCTGTAAGTGTGGGCTGAATATAGTACCTTGTTTCTCACAGAACATGGAAAAGTGATGGGATGACACTTCAATGACTAGAGTACAAAAGACTATGGCTTGTGAATTTCATCTTGCTAGCTCTCTGTTTTTCTCTTTGTCATCGTGACTATCACCTGCCCACTTGCTTGCTTGCTGCCATGTTGTGGGATGCTCTATGGAGAGGAACCAAGAGAAGCCTCTTGTCAACAGGTCATGAGGAGCTCAGGCCTCACTCCAACAACTTATAAGGAACTGAGTTTCGCTACCTACCCATGTGAGTGATCTTGGAAGCAGATCCTTCTTTGGTTGAGTCTTCAGATAAGACTACAGCCCCGATTAACACCATGATGGTAGCCTTGTTATAGACTCTATAGCAGAGACTGCATCTAAGCCATATCTGGATTCCTGACACACAGAAACCATGAGCTAACAAACATATCTTTAAGCCACTAGGTTTGGGGGTAATTTGCTATGCCATAGCAGAGTAGTTGTTAACTAATCCAGAAGCTAAGTCATGTTAAACATGCTCCTTCCCTGTCACCAGAAATTTGGGACTGAGTCTCCCTTGCAGTTGGATGAGGTCATATATCCGGCCCCATAAAAACATCTCTATTTGGTGATTTGTTTATACAGCTCAAAACCCTCCCTTGACTTCCCAGTACCCTCAGTATAAAATCCAAAAGAAGTGCTTACTGTAGTCTATAAAATCCTCTTTGATCCAGAGGACTTCTAGACTCATCCTACTCTTCCCCTCACCCTCTTTGCTCCAACCACATTGGTGTTCTTACTGTTCACTGAATCAAACATGGTTTCACTTCAGGGGCTTCACCCTTTGCTTTCTACATTTAGAAAGTTCTTCCCACAAGACACCCGCCTAACTTATTGCCTCACTTCCTTCTGGTCTCTGATCAAATATCACTTCTTCAAAGAGTTCTTCCCCAACAACCACTAAAATAAGCCTCAATTCTCAATCTCTATGCCCTTCTCCTACTTTATTCCTTTTACTAGGATTTATCACAACCTAAAACCATGTGAATTTACTTGTATATTTATCTTGTCTCCTCCCTCTAAACGCTCAGTTCCATGAAGGCAAGCAGTTTGTTTTCTTCATTGCTGTAACTCCAGTGCATAGAACAGTGCCTAATACCTATAGCCAGATCACAAAAATGGGTATTAGAAGAGATTAGACTCTGCCTTGGTCCCGCCTGTGTAATAAACTACACTCCACTATCTGCATTGCCCTTCTGAGTGAGTTTGCTTCCCAAAACACGTGGCTATAACACTGGGATTCATAATTTCATCCTTTTCAAGTTGCTTTAGGTGTAGAGTTAGGTTATTTATTTGAATTTTTTCTTGTTTCTTGAGGTAAGCCTGTATTGCTATGAACCTTCCCTGCTTTTACAGGGTCCCATAGGCTTTGGATTGTTGTGTCTTCATTTTCATTCATTTCTATGCATATTTTGATTTCTGTTTTTATTTCTTCAGTGATTTGTTGGTTATTCAGCAGCATGTTGTTCAGCCTCCATATGTTGGGATTTTTAATGGTTTTTCTCCCATAATTGACATCTAATCTTACTGCATTCTGATCAGAAAAGATGCTTGGAATGATTTCAATTTTTTTGAACTTACCAAGGCTAGATTTATGGGCCAGGATGTGATATATCCTGGAGAAGGTTCCATGTGCACTTGAGAAAAAGGTGAAATTCATTGTTTTGGGGTGAAATGTCCTATAGATATAAATTAGGTCTAACTGGTCTATTGTATCATTTAAAGTTTGTGTTTCCTTGTTAACTTTCTGTTTAGTTGATCTATCCATAGGTGTGAGTGGTGTTTTAAATTCTCCCACTATTATTGCATTATTGTTAATTTCCCTTTTCATCAGTTCAGTTCAGTTCAGTCACTCAGTCGTGTCTGACTCTTTGCGACCCCATGAATCGCAGCACGCCAGGCTTCCCTGTCCATCACCAACTTCCAGAGTTCATTCAAACTCACGTCCATCGAGTCGGTGATGCCATCCAGCCATCTCATCCTCTGTCGTCCCCTTCTCCTCCTGCCCCCAATCCCTCCCAGCATCAGAGTCTTTTCCATTGAGTCAACTCTTCGCATGAGGTGGCCAAAGTACAGGAGTTTCAGCTTTAGCATCATTCCTTCCAAAGAAATCCCTGGGCTGATCTCCTTTAGAATGGACTAGTTGGATCTCCTTGTAGTCCAAGGGACTCTCAAGAGTCTTCTCCAACACCACAGTTCAAAAGCATCAATTCTTCAGCACTCAGCTTTCTTAATAGTTCAACACTCACATCCATACATGACTACTAGAAAAACCATAGCCTTGACTAGACGGACATTTGTTGGCAAAGTAATGTCTCTGCTTTTGAATATGCTATCTAGTTAGCATTTATCTTACATATTGAGGTGCTCCTATGTTGGGTACATATATATTTATGATTGTTATATCTTCTTCTC
The DNA here is from genome assembly GCF_032405125.1 of Capricornis sumatraensis. Lineage (NCBI taxonomy): Eukaryota > Metazoa > Chordata > Mammalia > Artiodactyla > Bovidae > Capricornis > Capricornis sumatraensis. The sequence continues at coordinate 58,544,821 of NC_091092.1, read as the reverse complement.
GGATTGATCCTTTGATCATTATGTAGTGCCCATCTTTGTCTCTTTTCACAGCCTTTGTTTTAAAGTCTATTTTATCTGATATGAGTATTGCTACTCCTGCTTTCTTTTGGTCTCTATTTGCATGGAATATCTTCTTCCAGTCCTTCACTTTCAGTCTGTATGTGTCCCTTGTTTTGAGGTGGGTCTCTTGTAGACAACATATATAGGGGTCTTGTTTTTGTATTCATTCAGCCAGTCTTTGTCTTTTGGTTGGGGCATTCAACCCATTTACCGTGGAGGTTCCTCACTGTGGGTGGGGATGGACGGGTGGCTTGTCAAGGTTTTCTGGTTAGGGAAGCTTGTGTCGGTGTTCTGGTGGGTGGAGCTGGATTTCTTCTCACTGGAGTGCAATGAAGTGTCCAGTAATAAGTTTTGAGATGTCAATGGGTTTGTTGTGACTTTGGTCAGCCTGTAAATTGAGGCTCAGGGTTATGTTTCTGTGTTGCTGGATAATTTGCATGGTATGTCTTTCTATGGACCGAAGATTTTAATACATAAGGAAAATTAAAAGCCTGTCTTAGTATCATGTTTGAGGTATTTTCAGAAAGCAGCTAAAGCCATTTTATTTTATCTTTTTTAATTTTTTTAAATTTAAATTTATTTATTTTAATTGGAGGCTAATCACTTTACAATATTGTATTGTTTTTGCCATACATCAACATGAATCCACCACGGGTGTACACGTGTTCCCAATCCTGAAGCCCACCTCCCACCTCCCTCCCCATACCATCCCTCTGGGTCATCCCAGTGCACCAGCCCCGAGCATCCTGTATCCTGCATCAAACCTGGACTGGCGATTCGTTTCTTATATGATATTATACATGTTTCAATGCCATTCTCCCAAATCATCCCACCCTCTCCCTCTCCCACAGAGTCCAAAAGACTGTTCTATGCATCTGTGTCTCTTTTGCTGTCTCACATCCAGGGTTATCATTACCATCTTTCTAAATTCCATATATATGCATTAGTATACTGTATTGGTGTTTTTCTTTCTGGCTTACTTCACTCTGTATGATCGGCTCCAGTTTCATCCACCTCATTAGAATTGATTCCAATGTATTCTTTTTAATGGCTGAGTAATACTCCATTGTGTATATGTACGATGGCTTTCTTATCCATTCATCTGCCGATGGACATCTAGGTTGCTTCCATGTCCTGGCTATTATAAACAGTGCTGTGATGAACATTGGGGTACACATGTCTCTTTCCATTCTGGTTTCCTTGGTGTGTATGCCCAACAGTGGGATTGCTGGGTCATATGGCAGTTCTATTTCCAGTTTTTTAAGGAATTTCCACCCTTTTCTCCATAGTGGCTGTACTAGTTTGCATTCCCACCAACAGTGTAAGAGGGTTCCCTTTTCTCCACACCCCCTCTAGCATTTATTGCTTGTAGACTTTTGGATAGCAGCCATTCTGACTGGCATGAAATGGTACCTCATTGTGGTTTTGATTTGCATTTCTCTAATAATGAGTGATGTTGAGCATCTTTTCATGTGTTTGTTAGCCATCTGTATGTCTTCTTTGGAGAAATGTCTGTTTAGTTCTTTGGCCCATTTTTTGATTGGGTCATTTATTTTTCTGGAATTGAGCTGCAGCAGTTGCTTGTATATTTTTGAGATTAGTTGTTTGTCAGTTGCTTCATTTGCTATTATTTTCTCCCATTCTGAAGGCTGTCTTTTCACCTTGCTTATAGTTTCTTTTGTTGTGCAGAAGCTTTTAATTTTAATTAGGTCCCATTTGTTTATTTTTGCTTTTATTTCCAGTATTCTGGGAGGTAGGTCATAGAGGATCCTGCTTTTATTTATGTCAGAGAGTGTTTTGCCTATGTTCTCCTCTAGGAGTTCTACAGTTTCTTGTCTTACCTTTAGATCTTTAATCCATTTTGAGTTTATTGTTGTGTATGGTGTTAGAAAGTGTTCTAGTTTCATTCTTTTACAAGTGGTTGACCAGTTTTCCCAGCACCACTTGTTAAAGAGATTGTCTTTAATCTGTTGTATATTCTTGCCTCCTTTGTCAAAGATAAGGTGTCCATAGGTGCGTGGGTTTATCTTTGGGCTTTCTATTTTGTTCCATTGATCTATATTTCTGTCTTTGTGCCAGTACCATACTGCCTTTGATGACTGTGGCTTTGTAGTAGAGCCTGAAGTTAGGCAGGTTGATTCCTCCAGTTCCATTCTTCTTTCTCAAGATGGCTTTGGCTATTTGAGGTTTTTTCTATTTCTATACAAATTGTGAAATTATGTGTTCTAGCTCTGTGAAAAATACCATTGGTAGCTTGATAGGGATTGCACTGAATCTATAGATTGCTTTGGGTAGTATACTCATTTTCACTATATTGATTTTTCCGATCCATGAACATGGTATATTTCTCCATCTATTAGTGTCCTCTTTGATTTCTTTCACCAGTGTTTTATAGTTTTCTATATATAGGTCTTTAGTTTCTTTAGGTAGATATATTCCTAAGTATTTTATTCTTTTCATTACAATGGTGAAAGCCATTTTAAAAGTTCATGTCATTTCCCATACTGAATCTTCTATTTTGACTTAAGAGGAACAAGAGTTTACGTACAACTTGGTTAGAGGCAAGGCAAATTTTTGGCAACTTTTTTGTTCAAACATACGAATTAGTATTATTTCCTAATTCAACTATACAGTTTTAAATGTTTTGAATGAAATTGAATCAAATATATTTGAAAATGTTTGATTCTTAGAATTAGCATGCATATTATTATTTTAAATCCTGGTGTGTTTTAGACAAACCATATATTTGAGGCATAGTTTACCTGCCCCCCAAATATATGAATTTTTAAATATATATGTATATATAATCTTTATATATACATATATATATATATCTTTTACTAACTGAAAAGCAAAAACTATACCCCAATTCATAAATTAATGCTTAGTATTATTTACTGAATATTTGTGAAACTGAGTTCCTTTCTTCACTAATTTGTTCATAACAGTACAAATTAAGCTAATGGCTCTAATTCTCAATTCAGTTAAATTCTACAAACACATATTGTCTTTCTACTATACACAAAGCTGCATATTTTATTAGGAACATTTCATCAGAAACATTTCAGAAACAGTATTTCAGAGTTATTTCCTCAGGGAAATACATAGCTTGCCAAGATTATAATTGCCACTTTACATACAATGATGTTTAGGTTGCTGGAGTTATTTACCTATCAATCAAATGAAGCTCCCCATTCTTCAACCTCTCCATGATTCCCCATCTCAGTTTCCAATTTCTAGTCAAAAGAATCTGTTTTTAAAATTGGAAGGAGCATCATTTTTTTCTAGATATTTGATATAGCTATTTATTTTGTGTCCACATTCTCAACTTCCTTTAAATCTATTTGTTTCACCTCTTTAATTAAAACCCTGATCAATTTTATCTACCACTGATTTTTGCTCTTTGACATTTTAAAACTTGAAGTGTAGTTGATTTATGTGCTTCCACTATGGCTCAGCGGTAAAGAATCTGCCTGCAATGCAGGAGATGCAAGAGACATAGGTTCGATCCCTTGGTTGAGAAGATCCCCTGGAGAAGGAAATGGGAACCCACTCCAGTATTCTTGCCTGAGAAATAGCATGGACAGAGTGTAAGATATAGTTCAGGCTGAGGCAGAAAGAGGAAAGACGATCTCAACAGAAGTAGGTTACCTTTATTCAGGCAAGGAGGCGCGACAGTCAGCCTAACGACCAGGCTGAGCACCGAGAGGGATCAGGGAGGCTCCACATTTATAAGGAGGTTTGTGGAAGCGATAAGGGAAACATTAATCAGGCGGGGTGTTTAGGGTATTCTTTAGTTGAGATGGCATTTGTAGTTGGGCAGGGGGTGGGCTGCTGTCCATGGGGTTGCACAGAGTCAGGCACGACTGAAGCGACTTAGCAGCAGCAGCAGAGGATAAGTCTTCTGGGAAGGTGTAGGGAGTGGAAGGCTTCCGGACAGGAGGTGATAAGTCTTCTGGGCAGGTGTAGGGGGTGGAAGGTTTCTGGACAGGGGGGCGATAAGTCCCAGATAGATGCAACCGGCCTGGAGCATCAGGGCATGACCTAAAGTTCTGTTTTGTTTTCTCGGAAGTTAGATGATTCAGCAAGGGCCTTTGAGACTGTTGTTTTCTTTTCTAGGCCCAAAAGACTCCTTCATTCCAGACCCTGAAATCATTTTAAAAAAAGGGGTGCGGGGAAAGGGTGCCATATCTCTCTGGCCACTTCCTGCTGGATAGGGATGACGATTTTGGGTCTGGAATGGAGGATCGTCCTAGGGCCCAGGGTCTCCTTTTTCTGAGCTTGGGGTGAGGCTCTCGAGAAGAAGAATGGTCTTGACCCAATCTCAAGAGATGGCCCGAATCCATTCTTGGAGAAACCTTTGAAAGAGATTGAAGAGACAGGGTCCAAATAAGAGGAATAGAATGATAAGTACCAATGGTCCCAGGAAAGGGAGCAACCAAGTCAGGACCTGTTGGAACAGGTTTGGGGGACTGTAAAGGTTTTCTAACTCTTTTCTGCAGCGTTCAATTCTAAGTTCTTTGACTCTGCCCTGGGCTATGCCCGTTTCATTAACAAAATAGCAGCAGTCCTCTCCTAGGAGAAGGCAGGTCCCTCCCTTTTCTGCAGTGAGAAGGTCCGGGGCTCGCCTGTTTTGTAGGGCCACAGAGGCTAATGAGTTAATTTGTCTTTGGATTGAAACGAAGGAATCCACTACCTGCTTCATGTCTTCATTAAGTTCTTGGGACAGCTTGTAGTAGAAATGGGCAGAGGTTGAGATGCCTCCAATCCCAGTGCCTAGGGCTGCTGCTATGCCAGTCCCAATCAGGAGGGGGGCTATGACGGCTCGTCTTTTCCTGTGGGAAAATTCCCCTTGGGGGTAGACTATTTGTTCTACCTCTTCTTTGAGGAATGTGTGGCCTGGGGTCAGGAAGACCAAGATGCAAGGTCCGGGGGGTCCAATGGGAGACATGAATATGCATAGGTCCCACAGAGAATGAAGATTCCCGGATTGGTGCAATTATTTGTGCTGTTCCAGAGAACCCAAGTGGAACAGAAGGAGGGAGCTGAGTTTGTAAGACCAGTGTAGTTGGGCCTAGAATAGTTAATACAGGTTAGGTTTGAAGAGGCTGAGAGTAGGGCACTGTCAGAGACTGGCCCAATGAGCTGTGAAGTTTTTTGTTGGGAAGGGGAGGTATAGTTGCCCTGTAACAGCCAGGTTGAAGGTAAAGGAATTGCTATGTGTGGTGAGGGAGACAGTGACATGCATATCCAACACTGGGATGTGTGTTGTGTGTACTGGAAGAATTGGAAGGAAGAGTTGAGAAGGCGGGTAAGGTGTTGGTTGCCAGAGGGAGGTTTTAGAAGAGGCCATAATTGGGAAAGGAGGTCTAGGAGTTTATAAGGCTCAGGGGTCGCCTGTAACCAGGAAATTATGTTCTTTATGACTTGTTCTTGTTTCTTTTCCTGATTTTGATCTAGTACCCCGCCTCTGTCTGGGTACCCACAGTGGGTAATGGGATAGAAACATATATTTCTTCCATTTGGCTTATGGCAGGTACTCACGAAACTCCCTCTCTTTTGTTTAACAGTGAGTAGGGATTTGGACTTCCCACCCTCGAGGTTCATGGTGCATGATTTTGGAGCTGTATTATAACGTGAGGAATGTACATAGGAATAAATGTCAGAACAGGGGCAGGGAGTAGCCAGAAGGCTGCGGAGTGCAGCAAGGATAAGGAACAGAGAAGTCATGGAGCTGTTAGTTGGGCAGCGCAGAAGAAATAGCACCCTAGGAGTAGAACACAGCTAGCAACGTAGGCAATACCCACAGAAAGACAAAGGATAGGTGGCCAGTCCTGAGGGGAGACAGTGACTAGGCCTACAGCAAGGATTAAGATTAAGAGTGTTATCATAGTTAGAGAGACAGGGAGAGGCCAATCAAGTGAAGTCACTCAGTCCTGTCCAACTATTTGCGACCCCATGGACTGTAGCCTACCAGGCTTCTCTGTCCGTGGAATTTCCCAGGCAAGAATACTGGAGTGGGTTGCCATTTCCTCCTCCAGGAGATCTTTCCAACCCAGGGATTGAACCCGGGTCTCCTGCACTGTAGGCAGACGCTTTACCATCTGAGCCACCAGGGAAGTCAGGGCGAGGGGGAAAAGGCCCCAAGTTAGTGGTTGTTTGAATCTGAGGAGGAACAGTGTTCATTAGGATGTAGAATGATGTAAAGAGTGAGAGTAAAGAAATCAATTTCGTCTGGAGTCAGGTTGTAGAAGGTTCCCTGGAGCCACAGTTGAGACACCAGTGTAGTTAGGTCTTTGAAGAAGGTTCCTGTCGGGGCGCTGGTCCAGAGGTCTTGTAGTAGCTGGATCAGGAACAGTTGTAGGTTGAAGAAAGTCCAGGTCATTCAGTGTCTTCTTGGATGGTTGACAGAGGTTGTCGCCAGGTGAATTTTAAGGAGGTAGGTCCTGTGAGGGAGACCTAATAGGTGTCATTTAAGGAGGGCAACACAGGATCAGAGGTGACCCGTTTTAGGTGAGAGAGGTGTACCCAGGAGGTAACCTTCTTGAGTTTAGCTGCAGTTGGGGTAAGGAGGATGATTTTGAATGGTCCCTGCCACTTTGGGGTTAGGTCACCCTGGGGATTATCAGACAGATAGACCATGTCCCCAATTAGGAGGCAGGGAGGCTTGGGGGTCAGGGGCAGGCAAGTTGTGGTTGACGTATTTTCAGAGGGCATTGCGGAGTTCTGCCAGCAGAGGGGAGTGTAAGAAGCTTGGTATGGGAGGAGGTTCAGGGGGGAGTTCAGGAGGGAGCATGGCCTTCTATACATCATCTCAAAGGGTCCCAGCCCCAGGGGCTTTCTTGGCAAAGCCTGTATTCTGAGGAGAACAATTGACAAAAGTTTAGTCCAGTCCAGATGTACTTCGAAGGTTAGTTTGGTAAGGGTTTGCTTGATTATTCTATTCATCCTTTCTACCTTTCCTGAGGACTGGGGATGGTATGGAATGTGAAATTTCCAGGGTATCTGTAAGAATTGGACAAGTTGTTGGGTGATCTTGGATGTAAATTCCGGGCCATTATCAGACTGTTGGAATGAGGGCAGTCCAAACCTGCGGATAATTTCTGTGAGGAGGATTTGGGCCACGGTGTGGGCTCTTTTGTTTGTAGTGGGAAATGCTTCTACCCATCCCAAAAAGGTGTCCACAAGGACCAGGAGGTATCTAACTCTCTGGACCGGGGGCATATGAGTAAAGCCTACCTGCCAATCTTGTGCTGGGAGGCTGCCTCACATTTGATGGGTTGGAAAAGATGTCGTTTTAAGGTTGGAACTGGGCAAAAGTTGCCAGTATATTGACATGTTTGACAGGAGTGGGTAAGGTTATCTAAATATTGTTTGTCAACATTGGATATTGGGAAGTGGTTATGGAGGAACTGTTGGAGTGTCTTGGATGAGGGATGGAAGAGTGAGTGTAGATAAGAGAGGATTTCCCTGGTGGTGGGACAGTCGGGTGAAGTCAGAGCTAAGATGACAGGGGACTAGATGGAAGGATGGGACAGTGCTATCTCCTTTGCCTTCTGGTCTGCAGCACAGTTGTAGGCTGATATGAGACTTCCCTTTTGATGTCCCCTACAGTGGAGGATGGCGGCTTTGTTTGGTAAGAGTGCTGCCTCTAGAAGTTTATGGATCAGGTCTGAATTAACAATGGGGGATCCCTTTTGGGTTAGGAAACCTCTTTCTCTCCATATTAGGATGTTTGAGTGAAGTATGTTATAGGCATATTTGGAGTCTGTGTGGATGTTAACACTTAGATTTTTAGCCAGAGTTAAAGCTCTGGTAAGGGCTATCAGTTCAGCATGTTGGGGGGTGGTGTGAGGTGGCAGAGGTGAAGCTTCAATTATCTGGATTCCATGATTGTGACAAAGGTTCCCCGGGATGATGGAATATCCTGCGGCAAAGGGTGGGGATTTTTGAGAGCTGCCATCAACGAACCAGTGTGGGGTGTCTGGGTCTAGGATGGGCTGATCTGTTAAATGTTGGAAGGGGTTTTGGGTAAGATCTACTGTTAGGCTGCAGCTATGTAAGAGGGAGTCTGTTGTAGAGGACATGGGTAATAAGCTGGCTGGGTTAAGGGGAGAGCAGGGGGAGAATGAGAGCTGAGAGTTGAGGAGAAAGGCATGTAGGACCTGTACCCTGGAAGGGGGAAGGGAGAGGAAAGCCCAATGTGATAGTAAGTCTCAGAAGGTGTGTGGAGAACAGACTGTTAAAGGGGCATGTCTAGAGAGTTTATTTGCTTTGGGTACGAGCGCTGCGATAGCAGCCATGGCCTGTATACAGGGAGGCCACCCCTTGGTCACCATGTCAAGCTGTTTTGATAGATAGGCTATGGGAGCCCAGGTGTTTCTGGCCCGCTGACACAGAAATCCCAGGGCCTGTCCTTGGTTGGAATGTGCAAAGAGAAAGAATGGTCTGGTGTGATCCAGCAGGTGGAGAGCTGGCACTCGGAGGAGGCTCTGGGTGAGCTGGCAAAGAGGATTGGCCAGTGAGGAGGGATTAAAGAGGGGCTCATTCAGACATTCTTTAGTTGCCTCACAGAGCAGCTTTGCAATGAGGGAGAAGTTAGGGATCCAGATACTGAAAAAATTTAGGAGGCCAAGGATAGACAGGAGTTCCCTTTTTGTCTTTGGAAGTGGACAATTAAGGCCTGGATTTTATCTGGGGGAATAGGTCTTTGTTGATGGGATATGTAGAGCCCCAGGTAGGTGACGTTTGTCTGGGCTAATTGGGCCTTAGATTGGGATACCTGATAACCCCAGGATCCCAGGGCCCCAAGGAGTTTGGCAGTATGTTGGAGGCAGAGTTTTCAGGTTGGGCTACAAAGGAGGAGGTCATCTACATATTGGAGGAGATGACTTGGGGCTAGGTCGAGTGTCTGTAGGTCCTTTTGTAAAGCCTGTCCAAAAAAGTGGGGACTGTCTCTGAACCCCTCGGGCAGAACTGTCCATATTAGTTGTTGGGAAACGTGAGTCTTGGGGTCTTGCCAGGTGAAGGTGAAAAGGGGTTGGGAGAGGGAGTGGAGGGGGATGGTGAAAAAGGTGTCTTTGAGATCTAACACCGTGAAGTGGGTTGCAGTCGGGGGTATGGTAGACAGAAGGGTGTAAGGGTTAGGGACTACTGGGAATGTCGATGTGATGGCCTCATTGACTTCACAGATCCTGGACCAGTCTCCAAGAGTTTGGTCCCTTCCTTACTGCCAGAATAGTGGTGTTGTGTGGTGAATGGGTAGGAATTAGGATAGAGGCTTGAAGAAGATGGTCTATGATAGGCTTAAGTCCCTTGTGGGCCTCCGGGGTGAGAGAATACTGTCGTTGGGTGATTATAGTTGAGGGGTCTTTTAGGGTAATGTGGACTGGGGGATGATGTTTGGCTATGGATTGGTGATCAGTGTCCCAGACTTGGGCATCTAAGGCGGGTAGATCCAAGGGAAGGTCAGGGGTGAGGGATAGGGACTGTCCAGGTGCCATCTGCATGCAGAATATAGACTGTATCAAGGGGGTGTATGGTAATAAAGACCCCCAATTTGGATAACAAATCTTTCCCTAGGAGTGCCATCGTGCACTGAGGCATTATGAGAAATGAGTGTATAAGGGTCGATTTTCCAAATTGACAAATTAATGGAGGGCTAATTTTTGGCCTTAGGGGAACTCCAGAGACACCCTTGATTGTGAGTTCTGAGTCTTGAGTAGGAAGTTAAGAGAAAGTGGCTCCAGTGTCTACTATATAAGAGGTCTTTTTTCTGGCCACTACCCCATCTACCCTAAGTTCTGAGCTCGTGTTCGGGACATGGGCCGGGGGACTGGAACTGGGCCCCATCATTGGAACCACTCTCGTAGGGTTGGGCTAGGGTTCTGGGGAGAAGTGGGGGTTTCCCCAGAGGTGCCAGGGTGTCCCTGTGGACATTCCACTCTCCAGGTCTGGGAGGTGAGGACCTTCCCAGGGGTGCCAGGGCGTCTCTGGGGACAGTCCATCTTCCAGCGTCCCCATTGGCCACAGGTTGGGCATGCTTTTGTGGGGGGCTGCAGGTTGGGGCATGCCTTTGCCCAGCATCCTGACTGGTTGCATCAGAAGTAGGGTCCGGGGAGGGGGCGGTCTTAAGCCCTGTTCTGGGATGACTTGGGCCAGGCTGATCTCTTCCCTTAATTGCTGCTGCCAAAAGGGCATATTTAGCTTTTCTCTCACGTTCTTTTTCTCTCTTAGCCTCCTCCTCTCTATTATTGAACACCTTGAAGGCTACTTCTAGAAGGTCTCTTTGGGGGGTCTCAGGGCCCTTTTCTAGTTGTCAAAGTTTGCGTCTGATGTCAGGGGTGGGCTGGCTGATGAATTGAATGTGAAGGTAGAGTAACACAGCAGGGGTGGTGATATCTAGGTTGGTATACTTCTGGACTGCCTCTGTGAGGTGTGCCAAGAATAAGGCAGGATTTTTGTCTGCTCCTTGGGTGATTTCTCTGACTTTATCATAAGTGACATGAATATGAGTATTTTTCTGCATTCCTTCTAGAATTCAGGTAATCATATGATTAAGTCTCCTGATACCTGGGTCACCAGGCTGGTAAGTCCAGTGGGGATCTAACTGAGGCACTGCCTCATCAGCAACTGGGCTATCCCCATCTTGATTATGTAAATGATCAGCACAGGCTTTCACTGCTTGCCAGATACAGTCTTTTTCATCAGGGGTGAGAGTGGCATTTAGGATATAATGTACATCACTCCATGTGAGGTTATAGGCCTGGGAGAGACTCAGGAATTCTTTTCTGTATCTGGTAGGATTTTCAGAAAATGATCCTAACTTTTCTTCTATCTGGTTCATATCTGACAATGAAAATGGCACATGGACTCAGGTGGGGCCCTCTGGTCTTGCCACCTCTCTGAGAGGAAACATGTGTTGGGTATGTGACCATGCAGCGGGGCGGGGGGGGAGGGGAGGAAGAGGGGAGGGGGAGTCAGGGGAGATGGGGTAGCAGGGTCGAGGGGGACTCAGGAGAGGTTTCCAGGCCAGTAGGTGAGTTGGATGAAGGTGAAGGAGAGGGTTGGCAGCGTGGCGGGTAGTGAAGGGGCTTGTCCACGGGGTTGAACTCCAGGGGCGCAGAAGGTCATGGTCTGTGGTTAGTTGAGGGAGAAGAGCCTTTTTGCTTGGGAGGCAAGGTGCACAGAAGGACCTCATGGGTGAAGCAGGCCTGACATAGGGAGGGCCTGCTCCGAAGGGCCCAAAAGGCTTGGGCGTATGGGACCTCCAACCACTTGCCATTCCATTTAAGGAAGTCGGTGAGATTTTGAAGGATGTTAAAGTCAAATGTGCTGACTTCAGGCCAGCAGTCTTGATTGTCTAATTGGTATTGAGGCCAAATCTGTGTACAGAGTTGTTTTAAATGGTTAGCTTTGAGTTCAGTGAGTGAGGATGGTTTGAGATTTTTGAGAACACAGGTCAGAGGGGGATCTTTTGGGAAAGATTGGCCAGATTCCATAATTGAAAGGCAAGCAGAAGCTCCTATTGAGAGCTCTAGTCATCACCTGTAGTTGCAATAGGAGTTATGAGAAGAGAGCTCTGTGTTCAGGTGGAGCGTCCCCCACCATTGCCTACAGAGTGGCCCTGGGCCAGGGGTCCCCAGGACCCGGAGAGGACTGAGTTTTAGGGTGCCTCTAGAACACCGTCTGGATCTTACCTTAATCTAGGGGCTGGCTTGAGTGGAGTGTTGCATGTAGAGCAGTCAAATGGCAAGAGTTCCATATACTGGAGGTCGTCAGAGACAGAGAGAAGGAAAGGGGGTAGAGCCGAGGCCTGGGGGTACACAAAGCACCAATAAAGCCTTAGCCCAAGGCTTGCACCACTCCCGAAGGCACTAGGTGTCCCCGAGGGGAACTTGAGCCCTGGCAGAAAAGTGAGCTCCGGGGATGTTCACACTCCCAGACTCCAGGAAAAGGGAAAACAATGAGAGAGAGGGAGAGTGAGAGAGAGTGAGATGAGTGCTTTGCCCCTTCCCGAGTTTTGGCACCAAGAATGTAAGGTATAGTTCAGGCCGAGGCAGAAAGAGGAAAAATGACCTCAATATAAGTAGGTTACCTTTATTCAGGCAAGGAGGAGCGACAGTCGGCTTAACGACCAGGCTGAGTGCCAAGAGGGATCAGGGAGGCTCCATATTTAGAAGGAGGTTTGTGGAAACAGTAAGGGAAACGTTAATCAGGCGGGATGTTTTGGGTATTCTTTAGTTGAGATGGCATTTGTAGTTGGGCAGGGGGTGATAAGTCTTATGGGCAGGTGTAGGGGGAATCAGCAAACTAAAATGTACTGGAATGGGTAAATTTAACTCAGATGACCATTATATCTACTACTGCAGGCAGGAATCCCTTAGAAGAAATGGAGTAGTCATCATGGTCAACAAAAGAGTCCGAAATGCAGCACTTGGATGCAATCTCAAAAATGACAGAATGATCTCTGTTCGTTTCCAAGGCAAATCATTCAATATCACAGTTATCCAAGTCTATGCCCCAACCAGTAACGCTGAAGAAGCTGAAGTTGAACGGTTCTATGAAGACCTACAAGACATTTTAGAACTAACACCCAAAAAAGATGTCCTTTTCATTATAGGGAACTGGAATGCAAAAGTAGGAAGTCAAGAAACACCTGGGGTAACATGCAAATTTGGCCTTGGAGTTCAGAATAAAGCAGGGCAAAGACTAACAGAGTTTTGCCAAGAGAATGCACTGGTCATAGCAAACACTCTCTTCCAACAACACAAGAGAAGACTCTACACATGGACATCACCAGATGGTCAACATCGAAATCAGATTGAATATATTCTTTGCAGCCAAAGATGGAGAAGCTTCATACTGCCAGCAAAAACAAGACTGGGAGCTGACTGTGGCTCAGATCATGAACTCCTTGTTACCAAATTCAGACTTAAATTGAAGAAAGCAGGGAAAACCATTAGACCATTCAGGTATGACCTAAATCAAATTCATTATGATTATACAGCGGAAGTGAGGAATAGGTTTAAGATACTAGATCTGATAGATAGAATGCCTGATGAACTATGGATGGAGGTTAGTGACATTGTACAGGAGTCAGGGATCAAGAACATCCCCACGGAAAAGAAATGCAAAAAGCAAAATGGGTGTCTGGGGAGGCTTTACAAATAGCTGTGAAAAGAAGAGAAGCGAAAAGCAAAGGAGAAAAGGAAAGATATAAGCATCTGAATGCAGAGTTCCAAATAATAGCAAGGAGAGATAAGAAAGCCTTCCTCAGCGATCAATGCAAAGAAGAACAGAATGGGAAAGACTAGAGATCTCTTCAAGAAAATTAGAGATACCAAGGGAACATTTCATGAAAAGATGGGCTCAATAAATGACAGAAATGGTATGGACCTAACAGAAGCAGAAGATATTAAGAAGAGGTGACAAAAATACACAGAAGAACTCTACAAAAAAGAGCTTCACAACCAAGATAATCACAATGGTGTGATCACTCACCTAGAGCCAGACATCCTGGAATGTGAAGTCAAGTGGGCCTTAGAAAGCATCACTATGAACAAAGCTAGTGGAGGTGATGGAATTCCAGTTGAGCTATTCCAAATCCTGAAACATGATGCTGTTGAGGTGCCACACTCAATATGCCAGCAAATTTGTAAAACTCAGCAGTGGCCACAGGACTGGAAAGGGTCAGTTTTCATTCCAATCCCAAAGAAAGGCAATGCCAAAGAATGCTCAAACTACTGCACAATTGCACTCATCTCACGTGCTAGTAAAGTCAGGCTCAAAATTCTCCAAGCCAGGCTTCAGAAATACGTAAATCATGAACTTCCAGATATTCAAGCTGGTTTTAGGAAAGGCAGAGGAACCAGAGACCAAATTGCCAACATCCGCTGGATCATCAAAAAAGCAAAAGAATTCCAGAAAAATATCTATTTCTGTTTTATTAACTATGCCAAAGCCTTTGACTGTGTGGATCACAATAAACTGTAGAAAATTCTGAAAGAGATGGGAATACCAGACCACCTGACCTGCCTCTTGAGAAACCTATATGCAGGTCAGGAAGCAACAGTTAGAACTGGACATGGAACAACAGGGTGGTTCCAAATAGGAAAAGGAGTATGTCGAGGCTGTATATTGTCAACCTGCTTATTTAACTTATATGCAGAGTACATCATGAGAAATGCTGGGCTGGAAGAAGCACAAGCTGGAATCAAGATTGCCGGGAGAAATATCAGTAACCTGAGATATGGAGATGACACCACCCTTATGGCAGAAAGTGAAGAGGAACTAAAAAGCCTCTTGATGAAAGTTCAGTTCAGTTCAGTCGCTCAGTCGTGTCTGACTCTTTGTGACCCCATGAATCGCAGCATGCCAGGCCTCCCTATCCATCACCAACTCTCGGAGTTCACTCAGACTCATGTCCATCGAGTCAGTGATGCCATCCAGCCAGCTCATCCTCTGTTGTCCCCTTCTCCTCCTGCCCCCAATCCCTCCCAGCATCAGAGTCTTTTTCAATGAATCAACTCTTCGCATGAGGTGGCCAAAGTACTGGAGATTCAGCTTTAGCATCATTCCTTCCAAAGAAATCCCAGGGCTGATCTCCTTCAGAATGGACTGGTTGGATCTCCTTGCAGTCCAAGGGACTCTCAAGAGTCTTCTCCAACACCACAATTCAAAAGCATCAATTCTTCGGCACTCAGCCTTCTTCACAGTCCAACTCTCACATCCATACATGACCACAGGAAAAGTGAAAGAGGAGACTGAAAAAGTTGGCTTAAAGCTCAACATTCAGAAAACTAAGATCATGGCATCTGTTCCCATCACTTCATGGAAAATAGATGGGGAAACAGTGGAAACAGTGTCAGATTTTATTTTGGGGGGCTCCAAAATCACTGCAGATGGTGATTACAGCCATGGAATTAAAAGACGCTTACTCCTTGGGAGGAAAGTTATGACCAACCTTGATAGCATATTGAAAAGCAGAGACATTACTTTGCCAACAAAAGTCCGTCTAGTCAAGGCTATGGTTTTTCCAGTTGTCGTGTATGGATGTGAGAGTTGGTCTGTGAAGAAAGCTGAGTGCCGAAGAACTGATGCTTTTGAATTGTGGTGTTGGAGAAGACTCTCGAGAGTCTCTTGGACTGTAAGGAGATCCAACCAGTCCATCCTAAAGGAGATCAGTCCTGGGTGTTCATTTGAAGGACTGATGCTAAAGCTGAAACTCTAATACTTTGGCCACCTCATGCAAAGAGTTGACTCATTGGAAAAGACTCTGATGCTGGGAGGGATTGAAGGCGGGAGGAGAAGGGGAAGACAGAGGATGAGATGGCTGGATGGCATCACAGACTCAATGGACATAAGTTTGGGTAAACTCCAGTAGTTGGTGATGGACAGGGAGGCCTGGAGTGCTGCGATTCATGGGGTCACAAAGAGTCAGACACGACTGAGCGACTAAACTGAACTGAACTGAACTGATGGGGTGGAAGGTTTCTGGACAGGAAGTCATAAGTTTTCTGGGCAGGTGTAGGGAGTGGAAGGTTTCTGGACAGTGGGTGATAAGTCCTAGGTAGATGCAACTGGCCTGGAGCATGAGGGCGGGATCTAAAGTTCTGTTTTGATTTTTCCGAAGTTAGATGATTCAGCAAGGGCCTTTGAGACTGTTGTTTTCTTTTCTAGGCCCAAAAGACTCCTTCACAGAGGAGCCTAGCAAGCTATGGTCCATGGGGTCACAAAAAGTCAGACACAACTGAAGCAAGTGAGCATGAGCATAGCTGATTTACAATTTTGTGTTAATTCCTTGTGTGCAGCAAAATGATTGAGCTTCCCGGATAGCTCATTCGATAAAGAATTTGCCTGCAGTGCAAGAGACGCAGGTTCAGTTCCTGGATTGGGAAGATCCCATGGAGAAGGGAATGGTAACCCACTCCAGTATCCTTGCCTGGAAAATTCCAGGGACAGAGAAGCTTGGCGGGCTACAGTCCTTAGAGTTGCAAAGAGTCAGACATGACTGAACGACTAACACTTTCACTTTCATTATATATACATTGTTTGTTGGGCTTCCCTGGTGGCTCAGCATCTGCCTGCAATGCATTTGATCCGTTGGTCAAGAAGAGCCCCTGGAAGAGGGCAGGGCAACTCACTCCAGTATTCTATCCTGGAGAATCACATGGACAGAGGAGCCTGGTGGGCTACAGTCCATAGGGTTGCAAAGAGTCAGACATGCCAAAAGCGACTGAGCACTCACATACATTCTTCCTTATATTCTTTTTCACTATAGTTTATCACAAGATTTAATATAGGTTTCTTCTTCTCTGACTTTTAATATCAGTCTTCTGTCATACATATGTTGATTTGTGATCATAAACATCCTCTTAGACTTACTTTTCCAGCTAGATGGTAATTTTGCAAGAAATGGGGACCAGGCCTGTTAATTCAATGCTTTTTTTTTTTTTTACTGTTTGGGATGTAACACAAAAAGTAAATGGGTATTGCTTGCTTGATAACCCTGCAGTATAATCTGCAAATAAACTACTTCAAGCAAGTGATATACCTGTTAACTCTTAAAAATCTGGAAAAGCTATAAAAAGTCATTTAAACCTGCAGTCAAGTCTCAGAAATCCTAGCAGAGGCTGGGAGTTGCCCTAAAACATTCAAAAGGTGAGCTTAAATAATATATGGAAAAAGTCAAAGTGTTGGTTGCTAGGTTATGTCTGACTCTGTGACCCCATGAACTGTAGCTGGCCAGGCTCCTCTGTTCATGGAATTCTCCAGGCAAGAATACTGGAGTATACTGCCATTCCCTTCTCCAGGGGATCCTCCCGACCCAGGCCAGGGATCGAACACACGTCCTGCGTTGGCAGACAGATTCTTTATCACTGAGCCACCAGGGAAGGCATATATAATTATATACATATATATATAAATAATTTAAAGTATATTTTAAAAGATAGATACTTTCCTTATTTCTATGTTCACCAGAAACACAAATGGAGATGAGAAAGCATTACCAGGAGTCTGCACCAAGTAGAGACAGGAATGCTATGCCAACAAGATGCTGCTACTCCCTTAGAACTAGATGTTTTAATTTTACTTTAAGACTAGGTACTCCATAGTTGTGTTCACCTATGTCCCTTACCTATTGTCCCCTATCACAAATTCAGAATGTCTAAATTAAGAATTTGTAACATTTGAGTGTAGAAGAAACTCATGCCCAGTCAAAAATGTCTCCAGGGAGCTTGACTTCAGTATCTTTCCCCTTAAGGAAAATGACCAAGTCCTGCCTAATAGCCCCAGGGAAAGACTTCAGAACCAGGAAGAATTTACAAAGTTCTTAAAATTGCCCTCTGTTTATACTTTAATTTTGAAGACTCAACAATGCCTTTAAATTCTGCTCAATGCCTTAACTGGAGTGTTTCCATATTGAAAGCATTAAGCAGAATAGCCTCTGGCTGGAAAAATACAAAGTTTCCATTATCTCCATCACTAAAAACCAGAGAACAAGACCCCACCCTGCCTGGCAAACAAGCAATTAGCTTCTTCTTGGATTTATACAGCTAGTTAATGAACTTGCTCATATTCATGGCCTGTTGATGAACGAGCTGATCCCTGGGACCCGCAGATGCCCCAGGAGCAGCGGAAGCTGCCCTCAGATTGTTTCAGCACCCTGGATCCCACTATTTAAAAAAATCACTTCATGGTCTGTGAGAGAGGAACATTCAATACCAACAAGCATCTCAAAAGCCAGAAGCTGTCCAGTGCATCCAAACAATAAGGCCCTTCAAAACAGGGCCTTAAACAAAATGTTAAGTCTCCCTTGGGGCAGGACCCCCTTACACTTCACGACTTTACATTCCTTAGGATACAATCAACTTCCCCTTACAAGATTCAGCTTTATCCTTTTGTTACATGAATCCCCTCTTCATTCACACCTATTACTTGAAAATGGGTTCGTGTGCAGCATTAGACCAGGTGACTGGATAATGTTCTGTGTCAGGCCAAAGACTAGAAAATGATTCCTTTTGACTGTTTTCAAATTGTATACTTCCTTACTGCTATGGTCAAATAAGCTCTAATTTAGATGGTGCTTCTGGATAATGTCGCCTGTTGGTTTGTTGTTGAACGAACATTCACGTACCTGTTTTCAACTTTAATTCTTTGTTTATTTGAACTAGTCTTAGCTATGGTTGGTGGTGAAAAGCAAAGGGCTAGTTTCAGCAGATGTCTGAGGGCATTGAGGCTGAGAGCTCTGCAGGGAGTCTCTAGACAGACTCCTGTGGAGGATGAGGGGGAAGGAGCTGGGGGTCAGGGTCATAGGTAAATGGGCACCAGCTTGCAAAGGAGTGAAAGCAGAATCAAGCCAGACCCTGGTCCTGAATTGGGAAAGATGTCACCCAGAGAGTTAGAATGTTTGAATAGAGCACAGACGGAGGAGGTGATGAAGGGGGTGAGAGCAAAAAGACACTGAAACAACAACTAAGTGTACAGATTGGCTGAGAACAGGGCCAGATCAAGCTGGACTGTTAGTGGGTTGGTATGGTCTATGACAATGAGGTATGGGATATAGGATGTGTGCACTGTGTCCCTCGGAGTGATCACTACGCAGATACTGTCAACCTACCCTTTTGGAAATGCACCTCCTTGAACCAAAAACAAGTCAATTAGAGAATGGGCAGATTGCATGTGCCTCCATCTATCCACACGTCTATCTATTTTTCTATTTCTGGACAAATAGAACATACTGCATGAGTCAGCAGCACCTTGCACATGAAGATCCCTTCAGTTCAGATCAGTTCAGTCCAGTTCAGTCGCTCAGTTGTATCCGACTCTTTGCAACCCCATGGACTGCAGCACGCCAGGCCTCCCTGTCCATCACCAACTCCCAGAGTTTACTCAAACTCATGCCCATTGAGATGCTGATGCTATCCAACCATCTTATCTTCTGTCGTCCCCTTCCCCTCCCACCTTCAATCTTTCCCAGCATCATGGTCTTTTCAAATGAGTCAGCTCTTCGCATCATGTGGCCAAAGTATTAGAGATTCAGCTTCAGCATCAGTCCTTCCAATGAACATTCAGGACTGATTTCCTTTAGGATGGACTGGTTGGATCTCCTTGCAGTCCAAGGGACTCTCGACAGTCTTCTCCAACACCACAGTTCAAAAGCATCAATTCTTTGGTGCTCAGCTTTCTTTATAGTCTAACTCTCACATCCATACATGACTACTAGAAAAACCACAGCCTTGACTAGATGGACCTTTGTTGGCGAAGTAATGTCTCTGCTTTTCAATATGCTGTCTAGGTTGGTCATAACTTTTCTTCCAAGGAGTAAGCATCTTTTAATTTCATGGCTGCAGTCACCATCTGCAGTGATTTTGGAGCCCACAAAAATAAAGTCTGTGACTGTTTCCACTGTTTCCCCATCTATTTGCCATGAAGTGATGAAGGGCCCTTAGAGCACTCATTTCCAGACTCATCTCCTCCACATCCGCTTAGAAAGGACCCTTGCCCCTTTGTTCACTTCAAAATAGATTGATCTGCATCTGAGAGATGTATCTATCAAATGGGGCCAGATGATTCACCAGCTAATTCATGAGCTATTAAGGCAGCTAGGACCACAGAAATACAAAGAGTATTCAAATGAATGTAACCTTTCTGCCGCAAAGGGTCCCTGCCAATTAAAACTTGTGAAAGTTGTCTTTGTCCCCCTGTGGAATAGCCTGATTGTTAAATATGTGCTATTCCATTGTGTTGAACTTTAAATTGAATATTGAAAATATTTACATAATATATCTTCAAATGAAATTGAAATTTTCAAAAATACATATATTTAAATTACACTCTCACTGTGTGAAATTAGAGAACATGAACAAAATGTTATTTTTGTTAGCAAGTGAACTCTTCACAAAGTAATTTCAAAGGGTCACTTAATCAGCAGAGAGATCTCTGGGTTTATCATATGTGCTTTTTACCAATATTACCCCAACGTTGTATTGGCAACTGTATGGAGAGTTTATATTGTGCTTTTTGAAAACAGGGACTAATAGGAATTGCTTTCCCTATAAATAATACATCAGAAAGAAAACATGGCCCTTTGCACTATCATTGTCAAGTATCTTATTCCAATCATTTTGAAACAATTGAACATACATCATCTTTGTCTCTTTTTATGATTATAAAAGCACTGCATGTCTTTGTAGAAAAATGGAAAGTTTGAAAAACATGTTTAGAAAAACAATCTCATCAAGCAGAAGCAATCATGATCTTATCTTGGTACATTTCTTTTCATTTATATTTCCTTTACATAATTGAAACCACATTGTGCATAACAATTTTACATTCTGCTTTTAGAAATTAATATTAAAGTACGTTTCTTCTTCATGCAATTGAATAACATTCCAAAACCTGATTTTAATAGCTGCATAATAACATATTATATGAAAGTATCATAGTTTATTTAAAAATACACCTATTATTGGACATTTACGTTGTTGCTGCAATGTAATTTCCTTATTATAATGTGATGATTGCCTTTGTGCATGAGATGATTGCTTTAGAATAATGTCAAAGAAATGATTTGCATGAAACTACTTCTTTAAAATAGAATCAAAGAAATGAAATTAATTGTAAGGTCAAGAAAAGACTTATGGCTTTCAACACACATTGTCAAATTAACAATGAACTAAACAATTAACTGAACTGAAAATGACTAAAAACTATTTTCCAGGATTAAATTCTTCACTTCGATTTTTCTCTGGCCAGTTCTTCAGTAGAATAGAACTTGAATAACTTTTTAAAAAAGCATATTTACTTACAGTTGAGCTTTGTTTTTCTTGTTTAGTCCTGAACTTCCTGCTATCAAAGAGTCAGTAGCCTAATACATATGAGAGTATTGCTAGACTTCTGGATAGTCAGACCTTGGAGGCATCTCATTTCAATCCCTTTACAATAGGGGATTTGATGAGCAAAGAGAGCATGGGACATGCCCTAAGTGACAGAGGGAATCTTGAAACAGCTGAGACTAAATTGTAAGTCTCCCTAATACCAATCCATTGTCCTTATCATTGTACCGTACTGTAAACCAGGGTTTTATTTTAATATTAAAAATCTCTACAATTTTAAACGTTGACCAACCAGTCCATTAGCATCTCGCTATTTCAATAGAAAAAAGCTAGAGTTTTTTTTATCACTATTAATCAAAGATTAAACAGGGCAGGGGCTCTGGAATGGGATATATGTAACATGAGTGATCACTTTCGGAAACTCTGTTGATCCATACTGTGCACTTTTCTCTAAGTATGTTATACTGAACACATTTTAAAAACATTTATTATATAGAGGAAAGAAATCTTCAACTCAATAAGTCAGATATGGGACCAAAAGTATTCTCTTATATGCAAGCAAGAAAACTGTCTACACATTCACTGGAATATAAAATATGACAAGTTTTATGTTTTAATTAACAAATAATTGCAGTCACCTGAAAATTGAAGGAGTAAGAAGAATTCCTTCTCCTTATAGCAAGGAGAGATAAGAAAGCCTTCCTCAGCAATCAATGCAACGAAATAGAGGAAAACAACAGAATGGGAAAGACTAGAGATCTCTTCAAGAAAATTAGAGATACCAAGGGAGCATTTCATGCAAAGATGGGCTCAATAAAGGACAGAAATGATATGCACCTAACAGAAGTAGAAGATGTTAAGAAGAGATGGCAAGAATACACAGAAGAACGGTACAAAAAAGATCTTCATGACCCAGATAATCACAATGATATGATCACTCACCTAGAGCCAGATATCCTGGAATGTGAGGTCAAATGGGCCTTAGAAAGCATCACTATGAACAAAGCTAGTGGAGGTGATGGAATTCCAGTTGAGCTGTTTCAAATCTTAAAAGATGATGTTGCTAAAGCGTTGCACTCAACATACCAGCAAATTTGGAAAACTCAGCAGTGGCCACAGGACTGGAAAGGGTCAGTTTTCATTTCAATCCCAAAGAAAGGCAATGCCAAAGAATGCTCAAACTACTGCATAATTGCATTCATCTCACACACTAGTAAAGTGATGCTCAAAATTCTCCAAGCCAGGCTTCAGCAATACGTGAACTGTGAACTTCCTGATGTTCAAGCTGGATTTAGAAAAGACAGAGGAACCAGAGATCAAATTGCCAACATCTGCTGGATCATCAAAAAAGCAAGAGAGTTCCAGAAAAACATCTACTTCTGCTTTGTTGATTATGCCAAAGCCTTTGACTGTGTGGATCACAACCAACTGTGGAAAATTCTTCAAGAGATGGGAATCCCAGACCAACTGACCTGTCTTTTGAGAAATCTGTATGCAGGTCAGGAACCAACAGTTAGAACTGGACATGGAACAACAGACTGGTTCCAAATAGGGAAAAGAGTATGTCAAGGTTGTATATTGTTACCCGACTTATTTAACTTCTATGCAGAGTACATCATGAGAAACTCCAGGCTGAATAAAGCACAAGCTGGAATCAAGATTGCCGGGAGAAATATCAATAACCTCAGATCTATAGATGACACCACCCTTATGGCAGAAAGTAAAGAAGAACTAAAGAGCCTCTTGATGAAAGTGAAAGAGGAGAGTGAAAAAGTTGCCTTCAAACTCAACATTTAGAAAACTAAGATCATGGCATCTGGTACTATCACCTCATGATCAATAGACGGGGAAACAGTGGAACCTGTGCCTGACTTTACTTTTGGGGGCTCCAAAATCACTGCAGATGGTGATTGCAGCCCTGAAATTAATAGATGCTTGCTCCTCTGAAGAAAAGTTATCACCAACCTAGACAGCATATTAAAAAGCAGAGACATTACTTTGCTAACAAAGGTCCATCTACTCAAAGCTATGGTTTTTCCAGTAGTCACATATGGATGTGAGAGTTGGACTATAAAGAAAGCTGAGTGCTGAAGAATTGATGCTTTGAACTGTGGTATTGGAGGAGACTCTTGAGAGTCCTTGGACTGCAAGGATATCCAACCAGTCCATCCTAAAGGAAATCAGTCCTGAATGTTCATTGGAAGGACTGATGCTGAAGCTGAAACTGCAATGCCTTGGCCACCTGATACGAAGAACTGACTCATTTGAAAGACCCTGATGCTGGGAAAGACTGAAGGCGGGAGGGGAAGGGGACAACAGAGGATGAGATGGTTGGATGGCATCAACAACACAATGGGCATGAGTTTGAGTAAACTCTGGGAGTTGGTGATGGACAGGGAGGCCTGACGTGCTGCAGTCCATGGGGTCGCAAAGAGTCAGACACAACTGAGCAACTGAACTGAACTGAAGAACTCACAGTTAGAGATTGTAAATTAAAAATTATAGATTGGACAAGAATGGAAACCAAAACACTTAACATTAAATCTATGAAATGTATCCAAAGAAGTTTTCAGAGGTAAATATATGCTTTTTAATATTTTTAAAAATTTTATTGAAGTGTAGTTGATTTACAAAATTGTGTTTAATTTCTGCTGTACAGCAAAGTGACTCAGTTATCATTTAAAAAGTGAAAAGAAAATAAAAATTGATTTTAAATTAAAAAATAATAGGGGCTTTCCCTGGTGGCCTAGTCTCTAGGATTTGGGGCTTTCATTGCGATGACCTGGGTTCAGTCCCTGGGTTGGGAAGATCCCTTGGAGAAGGGAAAGGCTACCCACTCCAATATTCTGGCCTGGAGAATTCCATGGACTGTATGACTACTGGGACTTCCCTAGTGGTCCAGTGGTTAAGACTCCCTAATTCCACTGCAGGGAGACTGGATTTGATCCCTAGCCTGGGAACTAGGATCCCAAATGCCTTGTGGCCAAACTAAAATAAATAAATGAATAAAAACAGAAATTATATATTTTTAAAAACTATTACTGTTGCTTTTATAAACATTGCATTGAAATACACCCTTTTTAAAAATAAATAGTATACCATAATACTCAATGGTCAGCTCATCGATTTCATTTTATAGTGAAGTGAAGTGAAATGAAGTCGCTCAGTCATGTCTGACTCTTTGCGACCCCATGGACTGTAGCCTACCATGCTCCTCCGTCCGTGGGATTCTCCAAGCAAGAATACTGGAGAGGGTTGCCATTTCCTTCTCAAGGAGATCTTCCCAACCCAGGGATCAAACCCGGGTCTCCTGCATTGCAGGCAGACTGTTTACCATCTGAGCCACCCACAAGACCAGGAGCTGACTGTGGCTCAGATCATGAACTCCTTATTGCCAAATTCAGACACAAATTAGAGAAGGTAGGGAAAACTGCTAGACCATTAAGGTATGACCTAAATCAGATCCCTTATGATTATACAGTGGAAGTGAGAAATAGATTTAAGGGCCTAGATCTGATAGATAGAGTGCCTCATGATCTATGGAATGAGGTTCATGACATTGTACAGGAGACAGGGATCAAGACCATCCCCATGGAAAAGAAATGCAAAAAAGCAAAATGGCTATCTGGGGAATCCTTACAAATAGCTGTGAAAAGAAAAGAGGTGAAAAGCAAAGGAGAAAAGGAAAGATATAAGCATCTGAATGCAGAGTTCCAGAGAATAGCAAGAAGAGATAAGAAAGCCTTCCTCAGTGATCAATGCAAGGAAATAGAGGAAAAGAACAGAATGGGAAAGACTAGAGATCTCTTCAAGAAAATTAGAGATAGCAAGAGAACATTTCATGCAAAGATGGGCTCGATAAAGGACAGAAATGGTCTGGACCTAACAGAAGCAGAAGACATTAAGAAGAGGTGGCAAGAATACACAGAACTGTACAAAAAAGATCTTCACGACCCAGATAATCATGATGCTGTGATTACCCATCTAGAGCCAGACATCCTGGAATGTGAGGTCAAATGGGCCTTAGAAAGCATCACTACGAACAAAGCTAGTGGAGGTGATGGAATTCCAGTTGAGCTATTTCAAATCCTGAAAGATGATGCTGTGAAAGTGCTGCACTCAATATGCCAGCAAATTTGGAAAACTCAGCAGTGGCCACAGGACTGGAAAAGGTCAGTTTTCATTCCAATCCCAAAGAAAGGCAATGCCAAAGAATGCTCAAACTGCCACACAGTTCCACTCATCCCACATGCTAGTAAAGTAATGCTCAAAATTCTCCAAGCCAGGCTTCAGCAATATGTGAACCGTGAAATTCCTGATGTTCAAGCTGGTTTTAGAAAAGGCAGAGGAACCAGAGCTCAAATTGCCAACATCTGCTGGATCATGGAAAAAGCAAGAGAGTTCCAGAAAAACATCTATTTCTGCTTTATTGACTATGCCAAAGCCTTTGACTGTGTGAATCACAATAAACTGTGGAAAATTCTTCAAGAGATGGGAATACCAGACTACCTGACCTGCCTCTTGAGAAATCTGTATGCAGGTCAGGAACCAATAGTTAGAACTGGACATGGAACAACAGACAGGTTCCAAATAGGGAAAAGAGTATGTCAAGGTTGTATATTGTTACCCTGCTTATTTAACTTCTATGCAGAGTACATCATGAGAAACGCTGGGCTGGAGGAAGCACAAGCTGGAATCAAGATTGCCGGGAGAAATATCAATAACCTCAGATATGCAGATGACACCACCCTTATGGCAGAAAGTGAAGAGGTACTAAAAAGCCTCTTGATGAAAGTGAAAGTGGAGAGTGAAAAAGTTGGCTTAAAGCTCAACATTCGGAAAACAAAGATCATGGCATCCCTTCCCATCATTTCATGGGAAATAGATGAGGAAACAGTGGAAACAGTGTCACACTTCATTTTTGGGGGCTCCAAAATCACTGCAGATGGTGACTGCAGCCATGAAATTAAAAGACACTTACTCCTTGGAAGAAAAGTTATGACCAACCTAGAGAGCATATTCAAAAGCAGACATTACTTTGCCAACTAAGGTCCATCTAGTCAAGGCTATGGTTTTTCCTGTGGTCATGTATGCATGTGAGAGTTGGACTGTGAAGAAAGCTGAGCACCAAAGAATTGATGCTTTTGAACTGTGGTGTTGGAGAAGATGCTTGAGAGTCTCTTGGACTGCAAGGAGATCCAACCAGTGCATTCTGAAGGAGATCAGCCCTGGGATTTCTTTGGAGGGAATGATGCTAAAGCTGAAACTCCTGTACTTTGGCCACCTCATGCGAAGAGTTGACTCATTGGAAAAGACTCTGATGCTGGGAGGGATTGGGGGCAGGAGGAGAAGGGAATGACAGAGGATGAGATGGCTGGATGGCATCACCGACTCGATGGACATGAGTCTGAGTGAACTCCGGGAGATGGTGATGGACAGGGAGGCCTGGCGTTCTGCGATTCATGGGGTCGCAAAGTGCTGGACACGACTGAGCGACTAACTGAACTGAACTGTATAGTCCATGGAGTCCCAAAGAGTCGGACACAACTGTGCAACTCTCACTTCACATATATATATCACAGATATATATGTTCATGTATATATATATATAAATATATAGTGTGTGTGTATGTATATATATATGTGTGTGTGTGTGTGTGTATATGTATATGTGTGTGTGTGTGTGCATGTGTGCTCAGTCACTGTCATGTCCGACTCTCTGTGACCCCATGGAATGCAGGTTTGCCAGGATCCTCTGTCCATGGCATATTCCAGGCAAGAAAGAATACTGAAATGGTTTGCCACTTTCTCCTCCAGGGGATCTTCCCAATTCATGGATCAAACTCACATCTCCTGCATCCCCTGTATCTCCTGCACTGGCAGGCAGATCCTTTACCACTGAGCCACCTGGGAAGCCCAAGTGTATATGTATATATAGTCATGACTGACTCTTGTGACCCCCATGAACTGTAGCCTGCCAGGCTCCTTTGTCCACGGGAATTTCCAGACAAGAATACTGGAGTGGGTTGCCACTTCCTTCTCCCAGGGGATCTTCTTGACCCAGGGATCAAACGTATGTCTCCTGAATTGCAGGCAGATTCTTTACTGCTGAGCCATGTGTGTATATATCCTATATATATATATATATATATATATATATATATATATATATATACACATATATAAACATATCAGTGTATTCCCACTCTAAATCCCATTTAGCCATGGAATATAATCTTCTATGTATGTTACTGGATTCAGCTTGCTATTATTTAGTTGATATTTATAGCATTAATATTTATAAAGAATATTGGTCTGTAGTTTTCTTATTATGCATTCGTCTGGTTTTGGTATGGGGTAATGCTGGCCTCATAAAATGTGTTGGAAAGTGTTCCCTCTTCTATTTTCTGGAAGTTTAAGAAGGATTGGTGTTAATTCTTCCTTAAATGTTTGGTACAATTAAGCCCCATGAAGCCATATGAGCCTGGTTTATTCACTGTGGTAAATTATTTGAGTTATGGAATTCAATCTAGTAACTTTTTAAAGTCTAGTTAGATTTCTTATTCTTTTTGAATCAGTTGTGATATTTTGTGTCTTTCTAGGAATGTTTCTATCTCATCTTGGTTATCTAATTTGTTGGCACACAACAAGTTCCTAGTACTCCTTTATAATTTTCTTTTTGACTGTCTGCATGCCATGTGAGATCTTAGTTCTCTGACCAGGGATCAAACCCAGGCCCCTGCACTGGGAGTGCAGAGTCTTAAGCACTGGACCACCAGGGAAGTCATCCACTTTAGTGTTGTTGCTGCTCAGTCACTAAGTACTGTCTGATTCTTTGTGACATCATGGACTGCAGCACGCCAGGCTTCTCTGTCTTCACCATCTCCCAGAGCTTGCTCAAACTCATGTCCATTGAGTCAGTGATGCCATCCAACCATCTCATCCACTGTCGTCCCCTTCTCCTCCTGCCTTCAGTCTTTCCCAGCATCAGAATCTTTTCCAATGATTAGGCTGTTCACATCAGGTGGCCAAAATATTGGAGCTTCAGCTTCAGCATCAGTCTTTTAAGCGAATATTCAGGACTGATTTCCTTTAGGATTGACTTTTTTTAATCTCCTTGCAGTGCAAAGTACTCTCGAGTCTTCTCCAACATCACAGTTCAAAAGCATCAATTCTTCAGTGCTCAGCCTTCTTTATGGTCTACCTCTGACATCCATACATGACTACTGGAAAAACCATAGTTTTGACTATACGGACCTTAGTCGTCAAAGTAATGCCTCTGCTTTGTAATACACTGTCTAGGTTTGTCATAGTTTTTCTTCCAAGGAGCAAGCATCTTTTAATTTCATGGCTGCAGTCACCATCTGCAGTGATTTTTGGAGCCCAAGGAAATAAAATCTGCCACGGTTTCCACTTTTCCCCCTTCTATTGCCAAGAAGTGATGGGACTGGGTGCCATGATCTTTGATTTTTGAATGTTGAGTTTCAAGCCAGCTGTTTTGCTCTCCTCTTTCACTTTCATCAAGAGGCTCTTTAGCTCCTCTTCACTTTCTGCCATAAGGATGGTGTCATCTGCATATCTGAGGTGATTGATATTTCTCCCAGCAATCATGATTCCAGCTTGTGATTTACCCAGCCTGGCATTTCACATGATGTACTCTGCATATAAGTTAAATAAGCAGGGTGACAATATACAGCCTTGATGTTCTCCTTTCCCAATTTTGAACCAGTCCGTTGTTCCATGTCCAGTTCTAACTATTGCTTCTTGACCCCCATACAGGTTTCTCAGGAGACAGGTAATGTGGTCTGGTATTCTCATCTCTAAGAATTTTCCACAGTTTATTGTGATCCACACAGTCAAAGGCTTCAGTATAGTCAATGAAGCAGATGTAGATGTTTTTCTGGAATTCCCTTGCTTTCTCTGTGATTCAACAAATGTTGGTAATTTGATCCCTGGTTCCTCAGCCTGTTCTAAACATCCACTGTATAATGCTTTTTATTCTTATCATATCAGTCGTGATGTTCCATCTTTCATTCTTGATTATAGTAATATGAGTCTTCTCAGTTTTTCCATGGTCTACTTATCTAAAGGTTTGTTGATTTTATTGATCTTTTCAAAGAAGTAGTGTCTTTGGTTTTTCCCCTCCCCTCACTTCTCTGAACTCTAAATCTCTAAACATGGAGCTGGGTAAGAAATGGTGACAGCCTGCTTCCCCTAAGGAGAAATCTTAGCCATTGGTCCTGAATTGCAGCCCAGAGGATTTGAGCTTCCAACATGCCGAAGTGGGAGTTGGATAAGGGAGCTGTTCTTACTGAGATTTAGCAGATTTTTTTTTTAAATAAAAGTTTCCCTATTTGATGAATACTCTCTGAACTTTCAGAGACTTGAAATGGTTGTGTTCTTCAGAAACATTCACCTTTATGGTTGTTTCACTGGGAAGAAGGAACAGAGCTCTTCATGTCGCCATTTTATACATTTCTGCTCCAGCCTGGCTTTCTTTTTGATGCCCAAATGAATCTCTTTAAATGAGTCCCCTTTCTTGTGCTGGATCCTCCCTGAACTTGGCCAGCTCTCTGTATTCTCTTTACCTCAGTGTGTTGTGGAGGCATGAACCAGCAGAGTCCCTGGTTTGTTCCTGTCAGTGTGAATTTGGTGACAATTTGGTTCTATTTACTTGGGTCTTTACTAAGCTCTTTCCCTTCCATTCTTCTTGCTGCTACCCATGTAGTTTCTAAAGTGGAGTCTTCCATGCTTCAGGAGGCAACCCCCTGGGCATGATAAGCCAGCTGAGGAGGGAGTGATGTAAGGTCCAACTTCTTGCCAACTAAGGACATATAAAAGCAGTTCAGTTAACATCTATGTAGTCACCATTGTCTCAAAAAGCATAGGTATTTCTTCTCAGGAAAGTAGGAAAATTCAAAATATTACATTAAAACATTTTGAAAACATTTTACTAATGAAACACTTTACATTGTCCTGTGGTTCATGGATGGTCACACAGCAAGCACTGGACCATGTGAGATCATTCTGGAAGTACTTAGCTAATGAATGCATCTGACTGAACCCTCAACCCCCATCCTCCCCCCATCTTGCTGCAATAACTACACCACGACTCTCCTAATGCCCCCCTCCCCCATGCTTTCAGGCACATTCTTATAATTAGACATTTATTGATGCTGCGTTGGACTGCCTTTCAAGACAGTGACCATCTTAAAAGCAAGGATCCCATCTTCCTCATCTCTGTGTGCCCAGCCAGGAGCAGGTACTGGGACTGGCAGAAAGTAGAGTCTCCACAAATGTTTGCTGAATGAGTGAATGGATAGGTGAAGGATAAGTGAATGAATTGTTGCCCATTGTCAGAATCATAAAATCAACTTCTTAGCTGGTATCAGGGCCATACTGATGTGGCCGCTGCACCATGTTCTACCGATCTTATCACTGTAAACTCTCCTTCCCAATGTGCACTCCATTCCAGCCCAACCAGTCTGTTCTCTGATCTTCAGAAATGTCTTACATCATCTCATCTTGCCCACAGCTCTGCTTCTTGGATGGTCTTCCTCCTCTACTTATGACCACTCTTGGGCCTGCCAAGACCTTTTTACAAAAGCGGATGTATCCTCAGAACAGACCAGGCCTATTTCCACAAGGGCAGGCAGAAAACCTTCCAATGCCATGAACTGGTTCGTTCACCTATGGTGTTAACAGAAATCGTGATTTAGAACAATGACAGAGAGTAAGTTTTTGATCAGCTCAGTTTGGGAACAGATGCCAACCAGCCTTCAAAATTACCCAGTCTTTAGTTTCTGTAATTTGCCTTGTTTTGTTTATGGAAAAATCAGAGTAACTTTTGTTTCTTTCAAGTCTCCTTCTTTATGACTCTGCAAAGAAATTTGTTTTCTGTTCAACAAATATTTAAATGACCATCATAAGCTAAACAGGTGCTGCTGTTACAAATCGCATGTTTGTTATTCTGTGTAAAAATTCCTCAGACCTAAGGGATGGATTGCATCTGGGCAAAGGGGCTTTGATCCTTGAGAACTATTAGTTATTCTCTGACCTTTGTCTCCTTAAACCTGGGCTGCAAATCCCCCTTTACCGGGTGGGATGGTTGAGTCTAGCTATTCTAGGATTGGATGTCTCCTGGAGTCTGTGTCATGTGTAACAGATGAACACCCTCGTGGCATGACGCATCTTTGGAATTTGACCAATGCCCACTTTCAGCCATCAAGGATGAGCTGTTAGTCCATCTGGGCCATCTCTGGGTTCATCATAAGCATGCTGCCATAGAAACAGTGAGCTGTGGCTTCAAAATGTCCCTTCTTCTGTTAAACTGCTATAATCCAGTATTTTAGGAAAGAAAAACAGCATGACCTACTCCAGAAGGCTGAGTCAGATTGGTCCATGTGCTTTCTCTAATAAGCACCTCCTTTGGCTTCACAGGAAGCAACTGACTCTCTCCAGGGTCCAAAAGCATTGCACAAGGCTTGGTGTTGAGCTCTGAGGAAATCTTTGATGGCAATAACAGTAACAATTGGGGTGAAAATTTAATAGCAATAGCCAAATTTATGTACAACTGTATCATTCTTTATAAAGAGCCATAGGATATCTCATATCACTTAATAGTCATCCCAGTACTGTGAGGTAAGCAGGACAAGAATTACTCTTCCCATTTATCACAGGAGGAAACTGAGGTCCAGGGAGCCAAAAGCCTTATTTAAGATTCCCAAAATAGTAAGTAGAAGAGCTGGAAGAAGAATTTAAGATGTTTGACCTCCAAGCCAGAGCTCAGAGGAAGAAAGACTTCCTGGTGTTATGGAACTCAGGTCCAGCTGTTCACAACTTGAAAATCAATACCCCATAGGCAGTCATTTGTAGAGAAGAAAGTTGCTTTTAATCAGGATGTCCAGCAGTCTGGGGAGAAGGCAGACCCATGTCCCCCTAAAACCAACTCCAAAGATTCTGCTCAGCCATGACATTTTTTTTAAAAGGAAAAGGGGAAGTAATCTCAGCTAATCACTGGGATAGGGGGTCAGTGTCTGTGCCACACTCCACAGCGGGAAGACTTCTCAATTCCTCATGATCTTTCTTTAGATGTTGTCATATTCACACAATAAGTTCACAGAGCTTGTTCTTGAGGTTACTGAAGGGAAAGCTGGGAAAGAGATCTGCTCATCTGTTAATCACTCATTCTTCCTTTCTACTTCTTTAAAGAAACAACCAACAGGTTAGGCAAGGTATTGTGTGATCAAAAGGTTTTAAAGGTGTGCTAGGGCCAAAGATGAATAGAGCATGAGGGCACCTGGTTTAAGAGTTAGTTGCAGTATAGCTTTGCTTAACAAGAAAAGGGATTTCCTGCTGAGGGCCATTTCCTACAAAGAGCTGCGTACATAGTGATCTGTCTTTTGGCTGAGGTGAAACTGCAAGAGCCCTGAATACCGCAAATGCCTGGATAATGGCGGGTAACCCCAAAGAGTTGCTCTTGGGTATCCACCTCCAGGACTGATATTTTTCCTGAATTGTAAATACAGCAGAAAATAAAAAGCAAACACAGTTGCTGATGTCCTGGAGCTTATAGCCTAGTAGAGGAGAGATCCACTGAACAGAAAACCATCAAAATAATTACAAATTGTGATATGCGCTATGAAGGAAGAGTTTAGGCTGCTACAAAGCAGAATAAAGAGGGAACCTGATCTACTTTGGGAAGGTCAGAGAAGACCTCTCTGATGGAAGCATATTTAACAAGTTAAAATCTAAAGAATGGAGTAGGAGTCACCTCAAGATTTGTTTCAGAATGGCCAGGTAGTAAGGGTGAGAGGTGAACTAAGCAAATGGAACAATAGAAATGAAGGCCCTAACACAGGACTGAGCTTGGTGCAATAGAGGAAGTAAGAAAAGACATATGTGGCCAGCATGAAATGAGTGAAGAGCAATTGGAGAAAGATGAGCCTGGAAGGTGAATGGAGGCCAGATCATGAAGGCTAGGGACAACCTCCTTTTGAGCCAGCTTTGAATGTACTTGACTGAGACTTAGATTCCTGAGGGCTCTGTGAATGCTTCAAGATTCATTATTCAGGCCTTTTCCCATTCATCTTAGATCCTCTGGGGCCACCTAGAGGCAACACACAGTGCCCAGTGGGGCCATTAAGAATAAGAAAGGCAGAGAGTGTTTCCTACTATGAAGAGAGAAGGTCAGTGTTTGCATGGAACACCAGGGTTCACTGGAAGCTGCCTGGCAATGAAAATAGAAAAGGAAACTTATTGGGTTTTATGGTATGTGTTCTCTGGCACCAAAAAATTATAGTGAAAGACAACTGAGCAGTTTCCTAGGCCAATGAGACTTAAACCTCAGTTACACAGAGAGGTCTTCACTTGGGACCTGAATAAGAATAAGCCTAATACTATGTCTTCAGCAAGTTGCCCAAATGACCAGCAACTCTGCTCATGCCTGTGCTCTATCAAGCATGCAAACAAGGGGCTACACCCTGTAGGAACAGGGGAATGGAGACATTTCTGCAAGCTGGGGAGATCACAGGTTCAGAAACCCTCTTCTCTGAGGTCCGTGCTTAATGGAGGAAAATAAATAAGCACAATTTGATGATGGAGGAATTCATGTTTCCATTAGCTTGCTTCTTTTCACTGGATGATGTAAAAATATTTAGAAGAGGGCTGCTTCTACATTGCAGGTACTTTATAATAGGGGCCCCTGAGAACTGCTGATAATGTGGTCCATAGTTGGGAACCAAAACCACTTAGTGAATAGAAAAGTTCAATATTTTCATCCCTATATGCTGAGTGTCATATGGACAGAGCAGCAAGTGGCCCAAGGTGCCTGTGCCTAAGTAGCTAAGAGTTCCAGCTTAGGCAGGATGGGTGTTTCTGGCAAGGACTGAGGGCTGAGAGCATACATATCAGGCTCAGTGATGACTAGGGCTCCTTCCCAATGGCATACCTATATTCCTGGAAAGGTGGAGACAGGTAGACAGCAGGCAGGAGGTGGGCAGAGCAAGGCAGACATGTTTCAGGTTGGCTCAAGTCATCAGAGGCTCAAGGGGTACTTACTGATACAATAATAAGGAAGGAACTCCAATATCTTCCTCAAAGAATGAGCTGCCTTTACCCAAGGGATGACTGTATACTGGGCCAGAGACCCAGGATCTGGGAGAGAATCTAGCATCTTGGAATTGTAAGTGTCCTTCAGGCTCTGAGATATAATAGATGGTATAAGGTTTAAAGAATTTAAGAATGAAAGCAAGCCAAATAAAGGTCTGGAGAAGAGTCTGAGCAAACAGAATTACAGCCTGTCCTAAAAACACCTTGCCCTCTTTTTGGACAGATAGGGTCTGGGCTTCCTTTGTGGCTCAGATGGTAAAGAATCCGCCTGCAATGCAGGAGACCTGGGTTCGATCCCTGGGTTGGGAAGATCCCCTGGAGAAGGGAAAGGCTACCGACTCCAGTATTCTGCCCTGAGAATTCCATGGAATCAGAATTCTTCCCTGAGAAGTCCATGGGGTCACAAAGAGTCCGACATGACTGAAAGGCTTTCACTTTCAGAGCCTGGAAGCCAAGGGAGGGGCAAGGGGCATACTGACGTCTCACAAGCACTCAATGACAGAACCAGGGCCACCACTTGAGGATAGGTTCAAGTATGCTCAGGATAAATAGAGCTCAATTAGCCAAAGACCACCAAGAGGTCCGGGGGTACACATGGCAAATTTTTTGGCTGGACTCAAACAGGACAGCATCTGAACACCAGGAAGAGAGGTGCCTGGGCATGCTATAATTTAAAGAGCAGGCCAAGGAAGAGTTCACTAGACCCTACAGTCCTTGAGGGCACGAACCGGCTCACTCTTACTATTGCATCTTTAATACATAGTATGACACCTTGCACACAGTAGGTTCTCAAGAGTTATTGATAGACAAAGAGGAATCCACAAAGAAGACTGGAAAAAAGGCACAGAAATGTGAAGAGAATCAGGATGGTGCAGTGTCTCAGTAGCTAAAAGAGCAGAGGGGTGCAAGAAGGAGGCAGAGGCAAACTGTCAAATGCAGCAGAAGGTCAAATGAAAACAGGATCATGTTGCATGTGACAACGACTTCCAGGCTGCTGGGCTCCCAAATCGTGATCTCTAGTTCACTCCTGACCATCTCTACCTTGACATCCATCCACAGATAGAACTTGTTCTGCCGTGTGCTATGTCTCCAGATAAGTACAGTATCCTCCTTCCAATCCTTGGCCTTCCTCCTCTGCTCTCTATTTTATAAATGGCAATACTGACTGGTTACCAAACTAGAAACCTAGGAGTCATTCGAGACTTGGTGTACTCCCACTGAGACATGATTAATCAATCACTATACATTGGTGTTTACTCTGTCTCCTTAGAGCTCTCAAATCTTGATTCAATTCCTCTGTCCCTAACCTGGCCCAGTCTACCTGTGCCTCTCACTGAAGAATTGGAAGAACTTCTTAGAGAAACTGGCTTACTCACACCTGCCCTTGCTCCTTCACAAGCTTTTACCCAGAAACCACCTGGAGGGATTATTTTTTTCAGTTTATAATGTTTATAATTAAAAGTTTTCTAATTTACACAGAGTCATGCCACACTACCATAACCAAGCCACAGAACAGTTCCATAACTATCCCCCCCTCCACAGCTCTCTATGCTACCCCTTTGTAATCAAAGTTCCTGTCTCACACACATAACCAGTTCTCTACCCCATAATTTTGCCATTTCCACGATGTCATAGGAATGAAGTCACAGAGTATGTAGCCTTTTCAAAGAGGCTTCTTTAACCCAGCATAATGCATTTGAAGTTCACTCATGTTATTTTATATATCGATCATTTGTTCTTTTATGACTAAGTAATATTCCATTTAGAACTGGACATGGAACAACAGACTGGCTCCAAATAGGGAAAGGAGTACCTCAAGGCTGTATGCTGTCACCCTGCTTATTTAACTTACATGCAGAGTACATCATGAGAAACGCTGGGCCAGAGGAAGCACAAGCTGGAATCAAGATTGCTGGGAGAAATATCAATAACCTCAGATATGTAGATGACACCACTCTTATGGCAGAAAGTGAAAAAAACTAAAAAGCCTCTTGATGAAAGTGAAAGAGTAGAGTGCAAAAGTTGGCTTAAAGCTCAACATTCAGAAAACTAAGATCATGGCATCTGGTCCCATCACTTCATGGCAAATAAATGGGGAAACTGTGGAAAGAGTGGCTGACTTTATTTTTTTTTTCTTGGCATAAATAAGATCTATTTAAAAAAGCATGAAAGCTTACCTGTTACTATAGACTTAATATTAACTCAAAAGAAAATGTCTTTTTAAATATTTATCACTGATTTGTCTGAAATAAAAATGCATATTTGATTCAAATGATCACCTGTTAACTAAAGGCAAGGCATTATGGCCCAAAAATCACTGCAGATGGTGACGGCAGCCAGGAAATTAAAAGACGCTTACTCCTTGGAAGGAAAGTTATGACCAACCTAGACAGCACATTAAAAAGCAGAGACATTACTTTGTCAACAAAGATTCATCTAGTCAAGGCTATTGTTTTCCCTGTAGTCATGTATGAATGTGAGAGTTGGACTATAAAGAAAGCTGAGCACTGAAGAATTGATGCTTTTGAACTGTGGTATTGGAGGAGACTCTTGAGAGTCCTTGGACTGCAAGGAGATCCAACCAGTCCATCCTAAAGAGATCAGTCCTGGGTGTTCGTTGGAAGGACTGATGCTGAAGCTAAAACTCCAATACTTTGGCCACCTGATGCTAAGAGCTGACTCATTTGAAAAGACCCTGATGCTAGGAAAGATTGAGGACAGGAGGAGAAGGGGACGACAGAGGATGAAATGGTTGGATGGCATCACTGACTCAATGGACATGAGTTTGGGTAAACTCCGGGAGTTGGTGATGGACAGGGAGGCCTGGCGTGCTGCAATCCGTGGGGTCGCAGAGTCGGACACAACTGAGCGACTGAACTAAACTGAACTGAGTATTCCATTTAATGAATGTGTCACAGTTTATTTGTCCATTCCCTAGTTGAGAAGTATCTGAGTGTTTCCAGGTTTTGTGTGACAATTATAAATAAAGCTACTCTAAACATTGATGTACAGGTTTTTGTATGAACATGTGGTTTCATTTCACTTGGGTAAATACTTAAGAGTAGGACTGCTGGGTCATATGAGAAGTGTATGTTTAACTTAAAAAACTGCTGAAGTATCTTCCAAAATGGCAGTACCATTTTGCAAATTAGCACTGTATCAGGTTCTAGTAGTTTTATAGCCTCACCGATACTGGCTTATATATATATAATACATACATATAAATATATATATATTTTCTTTTTTATATGTTTTTGAGTGATATTCATTCTAATAGATGTGTAGTGGTTCTCACTGTTGCTTTAAATTGCATTTCCAAACTAATGATGCTGAACATCTTTTCATGTACATATTTGTCTATATATATCTTCCACATATCTTATTTGATACATCCATATATCTTCTTTGATGGTGTGTCTGTGTAAATCTTGTTTCCATATTTTTATTGGATAGTTTGCTATTATTTTTGAGCTATGAGAGTTCTTGCTAAATTCTGGATACAAGTCCTTTGTCAGACATGTGATTAACAAATATTTTCTCCCAGTCTGTGGCTTACATTTTTTTTCTTTTTTATATTGTCTTTTGAGGAGGAAATGATTTTAATTTATATAAAGTCCAATTGATTGTTTCTTCGTTTATGGATTATGCTTTTGATATTAGATCTAAAAACCTTTTGTTCAGCCTAATGTCACACAGATATTTTTTCTCATGCTTTTGTCTAGAACTTCTATAGCTTAAAATTTTTTTATTTAGGACTATGATCCATTTGAGCTACCAGGGATCAAACATGCACTCCCTTCACTGGAAGGCAACTGCTGGACCATCAGGAAAGTCCTTTGAGCTATTATGTATAGATTTGAGGTAAATCAACATTTTTGCACATGGGTGTGCAGTTGTACAAGCACCATTTGTTGAAAAAGCTATTCTTTTTCCTCTGAACTGCCATTGCTACTTTGTCAAAAATCAATTGGCCATATCCATGCAAGTCAATTTTTAACGTTTACAATCTTTTGTCATTGCTCTATGTATCTATCTCCTGAACAATATCACACTGGTTTGTTTACTATAAATGTGTATTGTCTTAAAATCAGGTAGTGTGAATCCTCCAACTTTGCTCTTTTCACAAATTTTTTTCTATTCTATTCCAAAAAATCTTTCCATATAAATTTTAGAATAAGTTTGTGGATATCTGCAAAAATGCTGTTATTTTTATGGGGACAGCATCCATATATCAATTTGTAAAGAATTAACATTTTAACAATATTGAGTTTTCCAATTGGAAAACTTTCTATTTATTTAAATCTTATTTAATTTTTTTCACAAGTATTTTGTAGTTTTTGGCATACATGTCCTGCACATAATTTTTATCTGGGGCTACTGCAAATGATGGCTCTTTTTTATGTTATGCTAAGTGATATAAGCCAGTCACAGAAGTAAAATACTGCATGATTCCATTTATGTGAAGTATTTACAACAGTCAAGCTCAAATAAGCAGCAAGTAGAATGGTGGCTGGAGAAGGCAATGGCAACCCACTCCAGTCCTCTTGCCTGGAAAATCCCATGGATGGAGGAGCCTAGTAGGCTGCACTCCATGGGGTCGCTAGGAGTCGGACACGACTGAGTGACTTCACTTTCACTTTTCACTTTCATGCATTGGAGAAGGAAATGGCAACCCACTCCAGTGTTCTTGCCTGGAGAGTCCCAGGGACAGCAGAGCCTGGTGGGCTGCTGTCTATGGGGTTGCGCAGAGTCGGACACGACTGAAGTGACTTAGCAGCAGCAGCAGCAGAATGGTAGCTGTCAGGAGCTAGGAGAAGAGGAGATAGGACGTTTTTATTTGATGAGTATAAAGTTTCAATTACTCAAGATAAATATATTATAGTTTTGCTATACAATATTGTGTCTAGAGTTAATAATACTGTGTGGTACACTCAAAAAATTGTAAGAGGATAGATGTCATGTTAAGTGTTCTTACCACACACATAGGAAAAAAAACATAAAAAACAATAATAAAGGAACATAAGGAAACTTTGGGAGGTTTTGGATATCTGTTATTTTGATTATGGTGATGGTGTCATGGGTGTGTGTCTGTGTGTGCATGCTCAGTCCCTCAGTTGTCTCTGACTCTTTGTGACCCCATGGACAGTAGCCTGCCAGGCTCCTCTGGGATTCTCTAGGCAAGAATACTGGAGTGGGTTGCCATGCCCTCCTCCAAGGGATCTTCCTGACCCAAGGATCGAACCTGTCTTCTGTGTCTCCTGCATTGGCAGGCAGATTCATCACTAAACCACCTGGGCCCCTCATGTGTGTGTATACATATGCCCAAATTCATCAAATGGTACATGTTAGACATATGCAGGAAAAATCAGACATGTAGATCAGTGGAACAGAATAAGGAGTCCAAGAATAAACCCACACACCTACAGTTAATTAATCTATAACAAAGGAGGTAAGAATATACCATGGAGAAAAGATAGTCTCTTCAATAAGTGGAGCTGGGGAAGGTGGACAGTCTCATGTAAATCAATTAAGTTAGAACGTACACTCACAGCATATATCAAAATAAACTCAAAATGGCTTAAAGACCTAAATATAATCATGACGCCATAAACCTCGTAGAAGAGAATGTAGGCAAAACATTCTCAGACATAAATTGTAACAATCTTTTCTTAGATCAGTCTCCCAAGGCAAAATAAATACAAGCAAAAATAAATGAATGGAACATAATCAAACTTAAAAGCTTTTGCACAGCAAAGGAAACCATAAACAAAATGAAAAGATAACCTATAGAATGGGAGAAAACATTTATAAATGACACAAATGACAAGGGATTAATTTCCAAAATATACAAACGGTTCATACAACTCAATAGGAAAAAAAAAAATCAAACAACCTTAAGTTTGTTTCCTATGTCTGTGAGTCTGTGAACTTATTTACAAAATGAAAATAGACTCACAGACATAGAAAACAAACTTATGTTACCAAAGGGGATAGCAGGATGGGGGGAGATAAATTAGGAGTTTGGGATTAATGTACACACTACTGTATATAAAATAGGTAAACAACAAGGACCTACTATATAGTGCAGGGAACTCGACTCAATATTCTGTAGCAACTTACATGGAACATATAAAAGGATCCTCGCCACAGGAACATGTAGATGGGATTGTGAAGCCTCACTGGGACAATACATCTCAGGGCTACTGACAAGGGCTGATTTGAAAGGAAGCATTGTGAATACAAACAAAGGTTGCAGCTATTTTCCTGATATCGTGTCCAATATACCCAGAATCAGAAATCATAGAGTCCCAAAAAGAAACTAAAGGTCATTTTGTCATCTTTAAAAAAAAGAATATGATTTTTCAGGTTACCTGTTTCTTGTGCCTTCTTGTTAGTTTGTCTTTCAGGGAATTTGTCCATTTTATCTAAGCTGTCAAATTTATGGGCATAGAGTTATCCATATTATTACCTAATCATCCTTTTAATGTCCATAGTACCTATAATGATAACCTATCTTTTATTACAAAGTTTGGTAATTTATGTCTTCTCTCTTTTGCTCAGCCCATCTGGCTAGAGTTTTAGCAATTTTATTGATTTTTATAAACAACAAGGTTTTATTTTCATTGATTTTCTATTTTCAATTTTTGATTTCTGCCTTTATCGCTTTTAGTTGTTGTGAATATTTATTTATCTATCCAGCTGTGCCAGGTCTTAGTTGCAGCATGCAGGACCTCCAAACTTCGTTGTAGCATGAGGGTTCTTCAATTGTGGCATGTGAACACTTAATTGCAGCATGTGGATTCTAGATCCCTGACCAGGGATTGAACCAAAGTCCTCTGCATTGGGAGCATGGAGTCTTAGCCATTGGACCACCAAGGAAGCCCTGATTTATGGATGGTTTAACAGAAATTTATTTCTCATAGTTCTGAAAGCTGGAAAGTTCAAACTCATGGTGTCAGCAGATTTGGTTCATGGTGAGGGCCCTCTTCTTGGTTAGAAGACAAATGCCTTCCTACTGTATTCTTACATAGCAGACTGAACAAGCTTGTTACCCTCATCTTCTTATAAAGGCACAATTCCATTATGATGTCTTTACCCCATGACCTGATCCAAACTCAATTACCTCCCAAAGGCCCTTCCTCCAAATACCATCACACTGGGGATTTAAGGTTTCAATATGTGAATTTTAGGGGGACACAAACTTTCAGTTCATAACAGGAAGGAAGTGAATGTCTCTAAAATGGCAATATGAGGCTTCACTTGATGATGGAAATGTTCTGTATTTCAACTGTATCAATGACAAAATCATGGTTGTGACACTGTACTATAGTTCAAGAAGGAAGATGTTACCATTGTGGAAAACTGGCTACAGGGTTCATGAGATCTAGCTATATTATTTCCTACAACATGTGAATCTACAATTATCTAAAAATAAAAAGTTTAATTACCAATGTGTTTGCAGACTAGGCTCCCCTTTACTGCCTGCACCAAGGAGGCAATTCCCATTCCCTGCCCCACCCTCGGTAGCCAACTGTTCCATCCCAAATACTCTTAACAAGTGACCTAATCAGTATGGGGTCATAGCCTCCAAACACTATGCTTTTCTCGGAGGTGTTGTCCATGACTTTTAGTGGGGTGAGTCTTTCTGTCCATTTGGAGGCCTTTAGCTGCTTATAGCACAGGGTGTTATGCTTAGTTGCTCAGTTGTGTCCGACTCTTTGTGATCCCATGGACTGTAGCCCACCAGGCTCCTCTGTCCATGTTATTTCCCAGGCAAGAATACTGGAGTGGGTAGCCATTCCCTTCTCTAGGGGATCTTCCTAACCCAGGGATTGAACCCAAGTCTCCCACATTGCAGGAGGATTCTTTACTGTCTGCGCCACCAGGGAAGCCACACAGGGTAGGATGCACCAAACACCATTGTGTTGTGGCCTAGAGGTGATTATTTGATGTATTTTTCTGCCTTTGGGGGTAGGGGCCAGTGACACATTTCACTAATATATGTTACTATACCATGACATGATATGACTACTGTCCAACCCCCTGCAAGCCCATGCAGAAACCTCAGGACATATCCCCTTGCCTGGGAGATAGTGTAAAGAAATTTGTCTTTAGTGCTCAGAGTTCACCTCAATTTCTGGCTAACCGTAGACCTTCTGGTCCAATCCCCTACCTCACAGAACCCACCTTGTCTCACACCCCTGCCTCTCCCCTTTTTCCCTCCCGACCATCAGAGAGCTTACAAAGACAGACACAAATCTTCAACAACAGGCTTTTATTGTTCTCATAACCATGAGCGTACCACATTGATGTCTAGTTTGGTCTCTAAGTAACTAGCCATTTCTCATGAGCTAGACTTTAAAGATTCTGCAGGGATTTCTGTGGTCTCTGCCACCACTCCCTAATTCTGCCTGCCCTGGTCATCACCAGAAATGGTGGGTTTCTTCACAATCTCTTGATTTTTCTTTGGTTCAGTTTGGTTTTCAGTCCGTGTCTCATTCAGATGACAGGTGGTTAGTGCTGGCTCTCTAGCTTTCTTAGACTTAATTGAAGGAATGAGACCTTTCAGAAAGTGTCTCCTGCTCACATTCCCTTGACGGCATCTTTTCACTTGCATAATTCTCTTGGCCTTCTGGAAAGATAATACAATCAGCACAGAGGTGCCATGGTTTGGGGGGAGAGGGTGGGGGATAGATGAGAACAGGGGCTTTGAGAAAAGGACTGCAAGCTCAGGAGGGGAGTGCCAGGTAAGGCCAGGGTAAGACTCTTGTGGGCGTGCTAATGGGGAAGAGGATGAGGATTCTGAGTGGGGTCATCTCACCTTCACACTACCTCCAGGCCTGTACTCAGAGGGCATCCTCTTCTTCCCTGCTTTGTTGTTTGAGGTCTGCTCTTCTACAGAAGTGGTAGGTGTTTGTGATTTCCAGGTCTCCCTCTCCATATTGGTGCTGCCAGTGCTCCACCAGTCTTCCTGATCTGTCCATATGTGCCCCTCCCGGAACAAGGAAGGGCCACACCCTTAGGCTTTGTTTGGTCAGCAAGGCTCTCTTCCAGCCAATGGTAGCCCTGGAGGGCTTAGACATCACCAAGCACCATCCTGACACATTCATGGAGGAAGGGGAGATGCTGACACGGCCAAATCGCCCTGGTGGGAGAAAGGGGTCATTTTTAACACTTTTAAATGGCCCTTGAAACTGACCTATCACCCTCCTCATCTCCCCAAGTCAAGTCTGGTGGATTACATGGCAGGGAGAGGGTGTCTCCTCCAAACATTTCCCCAGAACCACTGTATTCAGTGGTACACTCTGGTTTCTCTTACCCTTCAACCTTACCAAGGGTTTTTGGTGTGTCTCACCTTCAATCCATCCAGGGTAATATGACCATATTAAGTCTGTGTGGATGGGAATTATCTCATTTCCCTCCTACAAATATCTCTACACACTTTGAAGACCCACTCACTTCTTGGCTACTACCAAGGAAATTTTTCATCTTACCTTTTTTCCCCAGTGTCTATACAACTCTCCTCAGTTTTCTGTTTTCCAGTTTTAAATCACTGCCTTCAGGCTGTCAAGACTTCAGTGAATAAACTTACTATGTTGGGTG
This sequence comes from Capricornis sumatraensis, assembly GCF_032405125.1. Taxonomy (NCBI): domain Eukaryota; kingdom Metazoa; phylum Chordata; class Mammalia; order Artiodactyla; family Bovidae; genus Capricornis; species Capricornis sumatraensis. The sequence goes on along the minus strand of NC_091092.1, from coordinate 58,501,208 downwards.
TCCCAATTTTGTTTCAAATGTGGGAGGTCTTGCTCATCTCAATAGGTGTACTACCCAGGCTTAGGTCCTAACAGTTTAGGGAGGATGAGGCTGATCATTCAAGCTGCAAGTTGTGCTGGGTGTTTGCATGCAAAAAAACTATAACCTAAAAGTGAAGACTGCATGCAGGGAGGGGCTTGGATTAACCAGATGAATGTGTTACTTACATTAAAAAGTTCTTCTCAACAGGTATCCTCACCTGCAGGACACTTTTACCACTTTATTTTACTGTTGGAATTGACAGTGTCCTAACTCTTTTCCTTCTAAAGAAGCCTTCTGGAGAAATACACCTTACCTTCATGGAGGGACACTGGTGGAATTCTTTTTTTATGAACAGCTGTAACAAGATTCCAGCTTCTTGGTGGAGACACTTTGTGATCAATTTCATTCCATTTTCTTCCCTAGGTAGAGGGTCCCTCATTTGAGTTTTGCCCCTGTACTATAAGAATGATGGAGTTAGCCATAGGCCAGAGTGGATGTATTCACATCAGAAAAAGGACCTTTCAAAGGAAAGAATATTATCAAAGCTAAAGAAGTAATTGCATAATAATAAAATTGTCAACTAATCCAAAAAAGAAAAACTCCTTAACATTTTGCTCCTAATAGCAAAGCTTCAAACTATATTAAACAAAAAATGAAAGACCTGCAAGGAGAAGCAGACAAATTCATAATCATAGAGATTTCAATATCCTTATTTTGATAAGTGAAAAAAACAAGTAGAAAAATCAGTAAATATATAGAAAATATGAACTATAATATCAACTCAATTAATCTATTTGACATTTACAGAATAATCCCAGTAACATGAGAATTTACATTCTTTTCAAGTTCACATGACATTTATCAAGATAGATATAATATTCTGGTCATAAAGAAAATCTGAATAAATTTAGAAGGGTTCAAGTTACACAAACTTTATTCCCTGACCACAGTGGAATTAAATTTGAAGTCAATAAGAGAGACATGTCTGGAAAAATCCCCAGATACTTGGGAAAACTAAATGATGCACTCCTAAATAACTAATGGGTCAAAGAAGAAATTAAAGAGAAATTACAATATATTTTAAATAGAATAAAAATGAAAACACAATAGAAGTTATGTGATGCCATTGAAGCAGTATGTACAGGGAAATTTTATATTGCTAAATGTCTGTATTTCAAAAGAAGAAATACCTCCAATCAATGACCTTAGCTTCTCTTTTAAGAATCTACAAAAAGAAAAGCATGTTAAACTCCAAAAAGTAGTTGAAAGAAAATAATAAAGACCAAATAATATCAATAAAATAAAAAATAGAAAAACAATAGAGAAAAACAATGAGCCCAAAAGGGAATTCTTTGAGAACAGCAATAAAATTGATAAACCTAGCCAGACAAATGAAAACAAAAGCAGAAAAGAGACAGCTGGTATCAGGTAGGGGAAAGGTGACATAATAGCAGATTCTAGGAACAAAAAATAAAAGAAAATAGTATGAACAATGTATGCCAATAAATGTGACAACTTTAATGAAATAGATTCTATGAAAGACACAAACTACCAAAGCTCACCCAAGAAGAAATACTTTTCACTTACACCTGAGCCTATGTTAACTCTTGGTAGACTCTTATATAAGCTTAAGCAAGGAGGCTGGTTACCAGAGGAACCAACAATGTGGTTAGAAGGTTAAAAGTTTCACCCGCCCCCCTCCACCTTTGGAGAGGGGTGAGAGGGCTGAAGACTGAGTAAATCACCAGTGACCAAGGATTTAATCAGTCATGCCTATGTAATGGAAACTATGAAGGTGAAAGTGAAGTCACTCAGTAATGTCCGACTCTTTTCAACCCCATGGACTGTAGCCCACCAAGCTCCTCCATCCATGGAATTTTCCAGGCAAGAGTACTGGAGTGGGTTGCCATTTCTTTCTCTAGGGGATCTTCCCGACCCAGGGATCGAACCCAGGTCTCCCTCATTGCAGGCAGATGCTTTACCATTTGAGGCACCAGGGAAGCCCTGGAACCTCTATAAAAACCCCTAAACAAAACAGTTTGGGAAATTCCCAGGTTGGCTAACACTTCAAGGTTCTGGGAGGTTCACACACCTGAAAAGGGCATGGAGACTCCATGTTCTTTCCCCCATACCTTGCCCTATGCATCTCTTCCTTTTGACTCTTTCTTTGATGTATCCTTCACTTCCTTTCTAAGTAAAAGAGGAGGAAAAAGGAAAAGGACTAGGAACAGAAGTACCTAACCCAAATAACTCTCTATATGTTAATGAAATTTGAAGTTGTACTTAAAAAATATCTGTGGGAGAAAGTTTCAGGTCCAGATGGACTTGCTAGTGAATTAAACCAAATATTTAAAGAAGAATTAGCACCAACTCTTCATGTGTGTGTGTTAATTCACTTCAATCGTGTCTGACTGTGCGACCCTGTGGACTGTAGCCCACCAAGCTCCTCTGTCCATGGGATTCTCCAGGCAAGAATACTGGAGTGGGTTGCCATGCCCTCCTGCAGGGAATCTTCCTGACCCAGGGATTGAACCCGAGTCTCTTACATCTCCTGCACTGGCAGGCAGGTTCTTTACCACTCAGTTCAGTTCAGTTCAGTTCAGTCGCTCAGTCATGTCCAACTCTTTGCAACCCCATGGACTGCAGCATGCCAGGCCTCCCTGTCCATCACCAACTCCCCGAGTTTACTGAAACTCATGTCCATTGAGTCAGTGATGCCATCCAACCATCTCATCCTCTGTCATCCCCATTCAGGACTGATTTCCTTTAGGATGGACTGGTTGGATCTCCTTGCAGTCCAAGGGACTCTCAACGGTCTTCTCCAACACCACAGTTCAAAAGCATCAATTCTTCAGTGCTCAGCTTTCTTTATAGTCCAACTCTCACGTCCATACATGACTACTGGAAAAACCATAGCTTTGACTAGATGGACCTTTATTGGTAAATTAATGTTTCTGCTTTTTAATATGCTATCTAGGTTGGTCATAACTTTTCTTCCAAGGAGCAAGTGTCTTTTAATTCCATGGTTGCAATCACCATCTGCAGTGATTTTGGAGCCTCCAAAAGTAAAGTCAGCCACTGTTTCCACTGTTTCCCCATCTGCTTGCCATGAAGTGATGTGACTGGATGCCATGATCTTCGTTTTCTGAATGTTGAGCTTTAAGCCCAGAGAAGGCAATGGCACCCCACTCCGGCACTCTTGCCTGGAAAATCCCATGGACGGAGGAGCCTGGTGGGCCACAGTCCATGGGGTCGCTAAGAGTCAGACAGGACTGAAGCGACTTAGCAGCAGCAGCAGCAGCAGAGCTTTAAGCCAACTTTTTCACTCTCCTCTTTCACTTTCATCAAGAGGCTCTTTAGTTCTTCTTCACTTTCTGCCATAAGGGTGGTGTCATCTGCATATCTGAGGTTATTGATATTTCTCCCAGCAATCTTGATTCCAGCTTGTGCTTCCTCCAGCCCAGCGTTTCTCATGATGTACTCTGCATATAATTTAAATAAGCAGGGTGACAATATACAGCCTTGACGTACTTTTTTTTTCCTATTTGGAACCAGTCTGTTGTTCCATGTTCAGTTCTAACTGTTGCTTCCTGACCTGCATACAGATTTCTCAAGAGGCAGGTCAGGTGGTCTTCATAAATTTTTCATAAACTCTTCCAAAAGTAAAAAAGGAGAGAACACTTCCAAACTGGTTCTCTGAGGCCAATATTGTCCTGAAACCAAAGCCAAAGACATTATAGAAAAATAAAACTAAATGCCAATTTTTGTTATTGTTTAGTCACTAAGTCATGTCCAACTTTTTTGTAACCCTGTGAACTGTAGTCTGACAGGCTCCTCTGTCCATGCAATTTCCCAAGCAAGAATACTGGAGTGGGTTGCCATTTCCTTCTCCAGGGCATTGTCCCAACCCAGGACCAAACTCAGGTATCCTGCATTTGCAGGCAGGTAGGTTCTTTACCACTGAGCCTGCAGGGAAGCCCAGTGAACCAAATCCAGTAATCTATAAAAAGTATTATACTCCATGACTATATGCAGTTTATCCCAGGAATTCAATATTGGCTTAACATCCAAAAATCAATCAATGTAATATACCATATTAATTGGCTAATTTTTTTTTTTTTTTGGCTGTACCAGGTGGCATGCCAGATCTTAGTTCTCTGACCAGGGGTGTGACCATGCCCTCTGCAGTGGAAGCACAGATTCCTAACCACTGGACCACTAGCGAAGTCTCTAATTGATTTAAATTTTTAAAATACATGATCATTTCAACAGACTCAAAAAGAGCATTTGACAAAATCTAATGTCCCTTGTGGCTCAGCTGGTAAAGAATCTGCCTGCAATGTGGGAGACCTGGTTTCTATTCCAGGCAGGGTTTGGAAAATGTCCTGGAGAAGGGAAAGTCTATCCACTCCAGTATTCTGGCCTAGAGAATTCTATGGACTGCGTAGTCCATGGGGTCGCAAAGAATGGGACACGACTGAGAGACTTTCACTTTCAATACCTTTTCATTATAAAAGCACTCAACAAACAAGGAATACAAAGAAAGTTCTTCAATCTGATAAAAGCAGCATATAAAAACAACACAGCTAACATCATGCTTCAGTGGGAAAGACTGAATGTTTTTTCCCTAAGATCAGGAACAAGATAAGAATACCCATTCTCAGCATTTATATTGAACATGGAAATTAGGCAAGAAAAAATAATGAAAGGCATCTATGTTGGAATGGAAAAAATAAAATTTCCTTTATTCACAGATGACATGCTACTAAAACTAATAAATTAGCTTAGCAACATTGTAGATTACAAGATCAATATGCAAAAATCTATTTTATTTCCATATGGTATCAATGACCAATCGAATACTGAAACAAAAATATTTACAATAGCAACTAAAAATAAGATAAGCTAAGAGAAAATTTTAACAAAATGTGTGAAGGACTTGTGCACTGAAAACTATAAAATGTTATCGAGATGATTAAATCAACAAATGAAGAAATAGATCCCTTGTTAATTGGTCAGAAGACTCAATATTATTAAGATGTCAGGTATTTCTAAGTTGGTCTACAGATTCAGAACAATCCCAATCAATAACCCATCAGGTTTTTTTTTGTAGAAACTGACAATATGGTTTTTATTTTTATTATTTTCTATCACAAGTTCTTTTAATATTCTTTAAACTTAATTGAACATGCCACTTTCTTCTCAGCAAACAACTACAAGTTCATTATCTGATGTATAGACAAAATGTAAATGAAATCTGTTAAAATGACTTCATCATTGATGTACTATCATTATCACTTCCAAAATGTTCTAAGTTTTTTGAGCTTAGATAATAAATTACCACTTGTGCTTTACAAAATACTCAGTTCAATTTATGATTGTACCAGGATACTTCTACTCTATATTATATCTGGGGGAAAATTGGTATCGTTATCCTAAAAATTAATTACTCCATTTTGACATACATCTTTAGAAATATTCAAAATTGTTTCAATAGAAAAGTTTGTCTTGAAAAACCCTAGATATTTTCCTATTTAGTAATTTTTTTCCTTTTTTAAATTAATTAATTTATTTTAATTGGAGGCTAATTACTTTACAATATTGTAGTGGTTTTTGTCATATATTGACATGAATCCATCATTGGAAAAGACTCTGATGCTGGGAGGGATTGGTGGCAGGAGGAGAAGGGGATGACAGAGGATGAGATGGCTGGATGGCATCACCGACTCGATGGACATGAGTTTGAGTGAACTCCAGGAGTTGGTGATGGACAGGGAGGCCTGGCGTGCTGCAATTCATGGGGTCGCAAAGAGTCAGACACAACTGAGTGACTGAAATGAATTGAACTGAACTGACATGAATCCTCCACGAGTGTACATGTGTTCCCCATCCAACCTCCCACCTCCCTCCCCATCCCATCCCTCAGGGTCTTCCCAGTGCACCGGTCCTGAGCACCCTGTCTCATGCATTGAATCTGGACTGACAGTCTATTTCACATATGGTAATATACATGTTTCAATGCTATTCTTTCAATTCATCCCACCCTCACCTTCTCCCACAGAGTCCAAAAGTCTGTTCTTTACATCTGTGTCTCTTTTGCTGTCTTTCCTATAGGGTTATTGTTACCATCTTTCTAAATTCCATATATATGTGTTAATATACTGTATTGGTGTTTTTCTTTCTGACTTACTTCACTCTGTATAATAGGCTCCAGTTTCATTCACCTCATTAGAACTGATTCAAATACATTCTTTTTAATAGCTGAGTAATATTCTATTGTGTATATGTACCACAGCTTTCTTATCCATTCATCTGCTGATGGACATCTAGGTTGCTTCCATGTCTTAGCTATTATAAACAGTGCTGCAGTGAACATTGGGGTACACGTGTCTCTTTCAATTCTGGTTTCCTTGGTTTGTATTCCCAGCAGTGGGATTGCTGGGTCATATGGCAGTTCTTTTTTTTTTTAATTAATTTTTTATTTTTACTTTATTTTACTTTACAATACTGTATTGGTTTTGCCATACATTGACATGAACCCACCACGGGTGTACATGAGTTCCCAAACATGAACCCCCCTCCCACCTCCCTCCCCATAACATGTCTCTGGGTCATCCCCGTGCACCAGCCCCAAGCATGCTGTATCCTGCATCGGACATAGACTGGTGATTCGATTCTTACATGATAGTATACATGTTTCAATCCCATTCTCCCAAATCATCCCACCCTCTCCCTCTCCCTCTGAGTCCAAAAGTCCGCTATACACATCTGTGTCTTTTTTGCTGTCTTGCATACAGGGTCATCATTGCCATCTTTCTAAATTCCATATAAATGTGTTAGTATACTGTATTGGTGTTTTTCTTTCTGGCTTACTTCACTCTGTAGAATCGGCTCCAGTTTCATCCATCTCATCAGAACTGATTCAAATGTATTCTTTTTAATGGCTGAGTAATACTCCATTGTGTATATGTACCACAGCTTTCTTATCCATTCATCTGCTGATGGACATCTAGGTTGTTTCCATGTCCTGGCTATTATAAACAGTGCTGTGATGAACACTGGGGTACACATGTCTCTTTCAATTCTGGTTTCCTCGGTGTGTATGCCCAGCAGTGGGATTGCTGGGTCATAAGGCAGTTCTATTTCCAGTTATTTAAGGAATCTCCACACTGTTCTCCATAGTGGCTGTACTAGTTTGCATTCCCACCAACAGTGTAGGAGGGTTCCCTTTTCTCCACACCCTCTCCAGAATTTATTGCTTGCAGATTTTTGGATCGCAGACATTCTGACTGGTGTGAAATGGCACCTCATTGTGGTTTTGATTTGCATTTCTCTAATAATGAGTGATGTTGAGCATCTTTTCATGTGTTTGTTAGCCATCTGTATGTCTTCTTTGGAGAAATGTCTATTTAGTTCTTTGGCCCATTTTTCAATTGGGTCATTTATTTTTCTGGAATTGAGCTGCAGCAGTTGCTTGTATATTTTTGAGATTAGTTGTTTGTCAGTTGCTTCATTTGCTATTATTTTCTCCCATTCAGAAGGCTGTCTTTTCACCTTGCTTATATTTTCCTCTGTTGTGCAGAAGCTTTTAATTTTAATTAGATCCCATTTGTTTATTTTTACTTTTATTTCCAGAATTCTGGGAGGTGGATCATAGAAGATCCTGCTGTGATTTATGTTGGAGAGTGTTTTGCCTATGTTCTCCTCTAGGAGTTTTATAGTCTCTGGTCTTACATTTAGATCTTTAATCCATTTGAGTTTATTTTTAAGGAATCTCCACACTGTTCTCCATAGTGGCTATACTAGTTTGCATTCCCACCGATAGTGTAAGAGGGTTCCCTTTTCTCCACACCCTCTCCAGCATTTATTGCTTGTAGACTTTTGGATAGCAGCCATTCTGACTGGCGTGAAATGGTACCTCATTGTGGTTTTGATTTGCATTTCTCTGATAATGAGTGATGTTGAGCATCTTTTCATGTGTTTGTTAGCCATCTGTATTTGAAGAAATGTCTGTTTAGTTCTTTGGCCCATTTTTTGTTTGGCTTGTTTATTTTTCTGTAATTGAGCTGCATGAGCTGCTCATATATTTTTGAGATTAATTCTTTGTCAGTTGCTTCGTTTGCTATTATTTTCTCCCATTCTGAAGCCTATATTTTCACCTTGCTTATAGTTTCCTTCGCTGTGCAAAAGTTTTTAAGTTTAATTAGGTCCCATTTGTTTATTTTTGCTTTTATTTCTATTACTCTGGGAGGTGGGTCATAGAGGATCCTGCTGTGATTTATGTCAGAGAGTGTTTTGCCTGTTTTCCTCTAGGATTTTTATAGTTTCTGGTCTTATGTTTAGATCTTTAATCCATTTTGAGTTTATTTTTGTGTATGGTGTTAGAAAGTGTTCTAGTTTCATTCTTTTACAACTGGTGGACCAGTTTTCCCAGCACCACTTGTTAAAGAGGTTGTCTTTTCTCCATTGTATATTCTCAATATGGTTTTTAAATTCCAATGAAAAGACCAAAAACTCAATCAAGCTTAGAAAAGAACAAAGTTGCAGGACAAGTGATGCCTGATTTTGACTTACTGTGAAGCTACAATAATCAAAGCAATGTTGTTTTTGCATAAAAGTAGAAAAATAGATCAATGGAACAGAAATGAAAAGTCCAGAAACAAAACCACACATATATAGACAAATGATTTTTGACAAAAGTGCATAGGCAATTCAGTAGAGCAAGTACAGTCTTAACAACAAATGGTTCTGGAAAAATTGAATATCAATATGCAAAAATATTAACTTAAAATGGATCATAGACCTAAATGTAAAACCTAAAACTATAAAACTTCTATAAGAAAATATAGGAGAAAACAGTTGTGATCTTAGGTTGGATAAAGATTTTTTCAGTTATGACACCAATGTACAATCCATAAAAGAATATATTGATAAATTAGATTTTATAGAAGTCAAATAAAAACTTCTTCTCTTTGAAAAACAGTGATAAGGGAATTAAAAGTCAGACAGCAGACAGGAAAAGAATATTTGCAAACCATATATATGATAGAGAGCTTGTATCCAAATATATAGTCCTCAAAACTCAATAACAAGAAAGCAAAAAGCCAAGTTTTGAAAACTGGGCAAAAGTTGTGGACAAACACTTCATCAGAGAAAATATATGCGGGGTTAATAAGCACATATAAAAATGCTTAAAATCATTAGTCATTGGGGAAATGCATATTAAAAGCAAAATGACATGCAACTAGATAGTCATTAGAATGGCTAAAATCAAAAGGCTGATTATAGTATGTGTTGGCCAGGATGTGAAGAAACAAGAACTCTCATACACAATTGTTGAGTATGTAAATGGGAGAAGCAAACTGGAGAACAATTTGGCAATTTCTTAGAAAGTTAAAAACATAAATCTACAATATGTTTTGACCATTTCACTCCTAGGTATTTATCAAAGAGAAATGAAACCATGTGTTCACACAAGGACTTGTAAACAAATGGTCACAGTAATTTTATTTGTAATAACCCCAAACTGAAAACTGTAGAGGTTCCATCAACAGATGAGTAGATAAACAAATTGTATTGATAATCTATATTAAAATTATATATATATGTATAACTAAATCACTGTGCTATACACCTAAAACTAACACAACATTGTAAATCAACTATACTTCAATTAAAAAAGAGAAATGCACTTTATAAATGAGTGCTTAAACTTGAACTGATCAAGATGAGAAGAGGTGCATACATTTAAAAAATCATATAATCTGACTTTGTTATGAATCATGTTTTTGTAGCCCACATTTTATTTTATTAATTACTTTTTCTACCCACACATGAAAGATGAATAATTGAAGACTAGCAACAGATCATCTAATATATTTTAATGTCAGTTTATTGTTGAACTACCATTGTTTTTGGTGAGAATATTTAATTAAAAAGGTGACATTTATGTAACAATCATTATGAAAACACTTTAATGTAAATAATATATCATATTATGTGAAATAATGAAAATATGATATCTTTATCCTTATTCAGATTATACTACTTATTTTAAAAATTTATAGTTAAAAGTAAAGATTCTCCTTATAGCTTACAGTAATCCCAGATAGTGACCAAAGTTATCTCTTTAGTTATTGTTCCAGAATGTGCCTCTTGGTACATTTGGAGGAAACTTTAGATTTTGAAATATGAGGTCAAATATTTTAAAAGCCAATGAATGCTTCCAAATTGCCTTCAGAGTTACTACAATTTATCTATCCATTCATTAATTCATTAAATATATATGTGTGCTGTGTGTGTTATGTGTTTAGTCAATCAGTTGTCTCCAGGTCTCCTGCATTGCAGGCAGACACTTTACCAACTGAGCCATCAGGGAAGCCTACCTGAAGCATGGGTAATACCACTTAGCATTCACATTGTTCATAGTCAAAAATAGTCAAGATGGTTTGAGCTTCAGAGTATACCAAAAACAGAAGAACAGTTATTTATTTATTTATTTATTTTGGCTATACGGCTTGCAAGATCTTAGTTCTCTGACCAGGAATCAAACCCCAGTCCCTGGCAATGAAAGCCCAGAATTCTAAGCACTAAAAGTTCCAAATTTTTAAAGTAGGTTACAAAGTTCAAAACAGAACAAAGCTCAAATTAGGTTCTGAAATAAAAGTAGATGACATTTTGGATTTTTTTTTTTTAATAAAAAGGAGAATCAGACCAATACTTCACTAAGTAATTTTGACTGTGCTGACAAAAATAACTATCACTGATTTCTGAAGTGGCTGGTATCAACTTTCTGAGTGGGTCTGTATCAGACACTAACTTTCCTTATGATGAAAATCTCTTCTAAAATTGAGAAGGCGGAAATATTCCTTCATTTTCTCTAATAATTTTATCAATAGTTCTTCAAAGAATAGCATTGATTAAAAAAAAAAAAGATATTTGGAGGAAGCCAGCTAAAAGTTCAAACTGCAAAAATGTAACTCCAAAGAAAATATTCATCATCACCAATGTCCATATAATTCCAAGAAATATGAAAATTTCATTGCTTCTTTTTGCAGTCAAAATTGCTCACATCGTCAGTGTAAACTTGACTACTTTACAGAGCAGGGACCAGGTTTGTTTGTTTGTTTTTCTTTAAATAGTTTCATCTTCATCTTCCTTCTTGAAGCAGATGGGAATGCCTCTGATATCTTATAAATGTGATAATCCAAATGGTTAAGGAGAGAGATGGAAAAGTATGTCTTTGAACAACAAGTCTAACTCATCAGAAGCGATTTTTGTTTCCAGACCACACATATTAAGATTCCCAGCTGGATGGGACCTTGGACATCAGCTTGCCATGTCAGTCTTTTAAGTTGTTATCATTTTTAAAAACTATAGGCTGTGGCTGCAAAAGAACTAAATAATGAACAATAGCATAAAACAGCAAGAGAACTGCAACTTAACAAACTTTGCTTCATTGCCTAAGGTCATTGATAGAAAATACTAGCGTAATTCAATTATCTGTAAACATGGAAATCAAGACCCAGGGAGAAGGGATTTGCCTAAGTCAATAGCAGAGACAAAACTGGAACCCAGACTTTCAACTAAGCCAGTGCCTTGTAAATCCTGCTATATTGGTAAGTCAGCAATGTACACCTTTTTTTCTTAAGGATGTATGAATTGTAGCCCATGGCTCATCAAAATTTATAGAGCCATCAATGTCTGCAATAAAAGACTCAGCTAGATTTCCTTTCTAATGAAAGGATTAAAAACACCATTTGAGAGAACATTGTTTATTTGCAATATCTGCTCCTGTTAAGCTTGATTTAGTGTTTAAGCAGAGAGATCTAATCTCATACAAATCTCAACAGTAAATAATTCAGGTTCCAAATCAGATAAGGTATGAATTCTACCTCCATATTTGTGTTCCCTTCTCTAATTGACAATAGAGCCTTTTGCTGCCATTTATACAGGGAATGATATGTCTTACCAGTAATCAGATGAACTCTTTGAATTAAATACTGCTCAATTGTCTTCTACTTTGGAGTTTTCTTTAAACAATCAGAATCCACAAGTTTCTTAAATTCAAGGAGACATTCATTTTTGTTTGCTGAAGTTTTTTTTTTCTTTCTTTATGGAGGTAAAAGAAATCTACAGAGTTCTGAAGTCTTAAGTACAACTGAGCTTTAAATATTGAAATTCTAAACACTTAAAGACAATATTAGATATTTGCATGCTGCATGACATACTTGTTTGATTTCCGATGGGCTAATGCAGAGAGCAGAATTTCAATCATTTTCTCATTCTGACAAGGCTTTTCACATCAGCAAATATTTCCTGATTACCCTTTCTGAGCAGGGTTCTGTGGTTGACCCAGAGGTGAGATGGAAAGGAGCAGGTAGAGGAAGGGGAGAGGTGAACAGGTACAGGGATGATTAAAACCTCTCTTTATCCTCCCATCAGTTGTGGTCTAGAAAGAGTATTAAGACAGGGGCATATGTATTCACTCAGGATGGTCAATGGATAGAGGAAGTGTTTCAGGGCAGAGTTTCATGAAGACCTCCCAGAGGAGAGAGGATGGGAACTTGACTTTTTGTGGAAGAGTTTCAACAGGCATACCTAAGAGGCTTGAAACAAGAGAGTATTTCAGGTGGAAGGAACAGCAAGAACAATGGTACAGAGGTGGGAAAGGGCAGATGAGACTGGGGACTGAATGGAAATAAGTCCATAAACTTTGATTGACTGTATTTGGTAGGGTTCATGAATGCAAAAAAGCCATAGGGCTGGCTAATTAGAGACAGTCATTCCAATGCTCTTGTGGCATTAAGACAAGCTACCTCCAGCAGCTCTTGGTCCAAGGCTTATTTTTGTGACTGTAATCCATCTAATGGCAATGGCTTATGGACTATTGTCTAGTCAGGTCCCACTGGAAGTTTCTGTCAAAGCTGATAAGGAGAACTGGGAGTCCCAGGATTTGGGACAGACGTAGAGCCCTCCTCTGTGTCTGATAAGGTACCAGAATTCTTGTGTTTGCTTGGAACTTTGCAAATTCAAGACAGAGCAAAAAGTCGAGTCCAAGGCAGGCTGTTTCCTTTTGATAGGCCCCATGAGGGCGCTGAGGGACTCCTCAAGCTGCTGCTGCTGCTACTAAGTCAGCCTCTGAAATAACCCTGACTGATTTCAGGACGTGCAGAGATAGAATCTGAAAGTCTGAGCCTGGGAGCTGTAATTCTCTACAGCTGTTCTCTAAACAAAAACCCACAGATGCAAACTGGAGCAAACAGTTGAGAAACAAGAAAAGTCTGTTTGTACAATAGGCAATTTTTTAAAAATTCCTTCCAGAAATTTCCACCTTCCATTTCCCATTGGGACACAGCTCAAAGCTGCCCTCTGAAACATACAAAGCACAGCTACAATCCCCACAGCAGGAAGGAACAGACCCAAGAACCATTCATCATACCTATACTGCCAAATGCTTCGTGTGAATGCTTTAGTCCTCATGCTCTTTCTTCTCTAAGATCTCTAACACCATCAAATCCATGATGATCATACATTGTGCATTTGACAGTGGTGACCAAGACTGGTCACCCCTTTCAGGCACTAGCATTTGGAATCAAAATAAAGAGTCTTCACTTCTTTATAAGAGACCAAGGCACAAAAACTTGATGCACAAAAGACAACTGCTCTTCCCTACTACAAACGCTGCCTATTTATGATATCACGTCTTTGAGACCCAGTTACCTCACCTCTAAGACAGCATAATGATTCTTATCCTAACTACCACACAGAGGAGGAATAAAGGAACAAATAGATGTGAGACTTGTTTGTAAATTGTGAAGCACAGAACACATGTATGTTATAGTGCATTCTGGAGCTGAAGAGTCACCTAGGGCAATCCTCTTGTGAAACTGGAGACATCCTGAGTTCTCATAGAGGGGCAGATACATGAGCAAAGTCCCACAATGGGACAATGGTATGGCAGAGTCTAGAAACCAGGCCCTTGATTCACACCCCAGTTCACTTTTCATTACACCACAACTGCTTTGTGTTTTTCTGAAAATAAGGAAGGATGATGAGAGTCAGAGGAGACTGAAGCAGTTAAGAGTTAGCTAGGACAGAGCACCAAAGAAGAAAAACCTGCACAAAGAGAAAATTATGGAGATTCGCAGAGGATCCTTCTCACGTATTCATACTCATCAGTACATGCATATGAAAAAACTAGCCAAGGCCAGAGAAAGAACTTTCCCCCCAATTCAGGGACTCTATGCTTGGAATTCTCGTGGGGCTGGGAATAGAGCCAGTTCCCACCAGCCACACTGGAAACCTCATAATTCACAGAGCATAGTATAGAGGATTCAGAAGAGTCTTGCTTCCATGGTAGGAAATAACTAACTATAGAACAAATCCTGCTGTTTCCTCCTAGTTTTAAAGAAAACCACAAAAGATAAAAACTATTCCAAGCAACCTAACTGCATACTGGAAAAAAAGCTAAAGGAAAATGTAAAAATATCCAGCATAAGCAATAAAATACAGGCAAACTGCATCCAGCAACATAGACATATATAATGATCAAGTGGGATTTATCCCAGGAATACTTAGTTGGCTCAACATCTGAAAATCAATGAATGCAATACATCATATCAATAAAATAAAAAACTAAAATCACATGATAATCTCTATAGATGTAGAAAACCATTTGACAAAATCTAACACACTTTCACGATTAAAAGAAAAAAAAAAAAAACTCAAGAAACCAGGAATAGAAAGGAACTTCTTCAACCTAATAAAGGGCATCTACAAAAAAAACCATAGCTGACAAGCCAAACCACAGACTGGAAGGAAAATCTTTGCAAAGGACATATCTGGTAAAGAACTACTAGCCAAAATGTATCCAAAACTCTTAAAACTCAGTAATAAGAAAACAAAAAAACAGTTGAATTAATGGGCCAAGGACCTTAACAGACACCCTCACCAAAGATGTACAGATGGCAGATAAACATATGAAAAGATGCTCCACTTCATATGTCGTTCAGTTCAGTTCAGTTCAGTTCAGTTGCTCAGTCGTGTCCGACTCTTTGCGACCCCATGAATCGCAGCACGCCAGGCCTCCCTGTCCATTACCAACTCCCGGAGTTCACTCAGACTCACGTCCATCATATGTCATTAGGGAATTACAAATTAAAACAATGAGATACCACTACACACATTTTAGAGTGGCCAAGGTCCAAAACACTGACAACACCGATGCTGGCAAGGGTGTGGAGCAACAGAAATTCTCATTCATTGCTTTTGGGAATGCAAAATGGTACAACCACTTTGGAAGACTGTTTGGCAGTTTTGTACAAAA
Organism: Capricornis sumatraensis; assembly: GCF_032405125.1. Classification (NCBI taxonomy): domain Eukaryota; kingdom Metazoa; phylum Chordata; class Mammalia; order Artiodactyla; family Bovidae; genus Capricornis; species Capricornis sumatraensis. Next base: position 58,485,859 of record NC_091092.1, on the reverse strand, counting down.
CTCTTACCATACAATCCAGCAATTGCACTCCTTCGTATTTACCTAAAGGAGTTAAAAACTTACATCTACACAAAAATCTGCATATGGATGTTTACAGCAAATTTATGCATAATTGCCAAAACAAGGAAGCAACCCAGGTGCCCTTTTGTTGATGAATGGGTAAACAAAGAGTGGTACTTTCAAAGAATTGTACAATGGAATATTATTCAGTGCTAAAAAGAAATGAGCTATCAAGCTATGAAAAGACATGGAGGAACCTTCAATGTGTATTGCTAGGTGAAAGGAGCCAATCTGAAAAAATCCCACATATTGGAAAAGGCAAAACAGTGGAGACAGTTAAAGGGTTAGAGGCTGCCAGAGAAGGAAGAAGGGAAGGAAGAGATTAATAGGTGGAGCACAGGAGGATCTTAAGGCAGTGAGACTATTCTGTATGATACTGTAATGGTGAATACAAGTCACCACACATTTGTCAAAACTCATAAAACATACAACATAAGGAATGAGCCCTAATGTAAACTATAGTCTTTAGTTAATAATAATGTCTAAATATTGGCTCATCAATCATAACAGATGTATCATACTAGTGCAAGATGCTAATAATAGGGGAAATTGTATGAGGGGATTAGGGCACAAATTGGAACTCTGTAGCTTGCACTCAGTTTTTCGATTAACCTAAATCTCCAACTAAATCACTGATTCAATGGACATGAATCTGAGCAAACCCCAGGATATAGTGGAGGACAGAGGAGCCTGGTGTGCTGCAGTCCATGAGGTAGCAGTCAGACATGACTTAGCAACTGGACCACAACCACAAGCTCTCTGAAAAATAAAGTCTATTAAGTTAAAAATATAATTTATAGCATCCAAAATAATAAAACTCTTAGCAATAAACCTAACAAATCATGTGCAAGTCCTTTATGGAGAAAACTAGAAAACTTCTTTGAAAATTCTTTTAAAATACATAGATAAATGGAGAAAAATCTTCTTGGATAGGAAGATATAATATCTTAAAAATCTTAAAATTATCAATTCTCTCCCAAATGGATCTATATATTAATTTCAATACCAATATAATTCCCAAGGTTTATGTGTGTGTGTGTGTAATTCAAACAGCTAATTCTAAAATTTATTTTGAAAAACAAAGGCCCAAATGTAAAGTCTAGATATAAATGCACACATAACAGTATCTTAGTTGATGACAGAAAAGGAATTGGAAATCACTGAGGAGCATGGACTATAATACAAATGGTTATGAGAAAACAGTGTAACTATATACAGAAAAAAGAAAGGAAAATAAATTCCAACATTATTCCATACGAAAATCACTTAGAATCCTATTAAAGACTTATATGTAAAATGCAAAACTATAAAATATCCAGAAAATCATATAAGGGTACAATTTTATGATCTTGGATTAGAGAAACAAGCACAAACCAATATGGAAAATGATCAAACTCAGCTACATTAAAATTAAGAACTTCTGTTCATTTTAAAAAACCCTAAAGAAAGTAACAAAGACAACCTACATACTGGAACAACATATTTAAGTATATAAAGCTGATAAAGAATTAATATCTAGGTTATAAAGAACTCCTAAAAATCAATAAGAAAAGTAAAACCTAATAGAAAAACTGGACAAATGACACATATTGAAGGAAATGAACTGCATGGGTTCCATAAACATAATACGTGTGCTTGAGATCATTTTAATTAAGAAAATGTAAATTAAAACTAAAAATATATTTAATATCTATCAAATTGGCAAAGGTAAAAATGTTAGCATTTGTTGACAAAATGAGGCGCAACAGGAACTTGCTTCTACTGCTGGAAGTAATATAACAACTACTTTGGAAAAACTTGGCATTACCTGCTGAAATTGGCAAGTCCTTACCCTATAACCCAGTAATTACATTCCTTGGTTTGGAGAAGTTCTTTCATATTTGCATTTGGATGTATATAAAAGAATAGTCATTGTAGTATTGTTAGAACTGTGTATAAATCAGAAACAATTATCCTGAGTGTCTACAAATAGTAGAACACATGCTGATTCATTCATACAATGGGACCCTATGTAGCAATAAAAATAAATAAATTATAGTTACCTGCATCTCACTAAGCTGAAACTTAGGAACACAATGAGGTAAAAGAACAAGTCACAAGAGAGAACATGGAGAAAATACATGATATGGTTCCATTTATAAAGGAACAGGGAACACTAAACAACAGGTACATACATAGTAAAACTAACAAAAAGCAGGTGAATGATTAACCCATTAAAGACAGTGTATATCTATGGTTGTTGGGGGCAAGGAATAATGTGATTGGATAGAGGTTTAAAGAAACTTCCAAGGTGCTAGTTAGGTGTTCATTTTATAATGTAAACTCTACACAAACAACTTATATATTCTTTAGTATGTAGAGTTGATCCTTGAACAACATGGGTTTGAACTGTGTAGGTCCACTTACATTCAGATATTTTTCAACAGTAAATACTATCGCACTACACGGTCTGCAATTGGTTGAATCTGTGGATGTGGAACCATGGATAGAGGAATTGTGGATATGGAAAGAAAGTGAAAGTCATTCAGTCGTGTCTGACTCTTTGCAACTTCGTGGACTGTAGCCCACCAGGCTCCTCTGTCCATGGAATTCTCCAGGCCAGAATACTGGAGTGGGTAGCCATTCCCTTCTCCAGGGGATCTTTCTGACCCAGGAATTGAACCCGGGTCTCCTGTATTGCAGGCAGATCCTTTACCATCTGAGCCACCAGGGAAGCCCATGGATTGGAGAAGAGAAGTGAAGTGAAGTGAACTGAAGTGAAGTCAGTCAGTTGTGTCCCACTCTTTGCGACCCCATGGATTGCAGCCTACCAGGCTCCTCCATCCATGAGATTTTTCAGGCAAGAGTACTGGAGTGGGTTGCTATTTCCTTTTCCAGGAGATATTCCTGACCCAGGGATCGAACCCAGGTCTCCTGTATTGTAGGCAGATGCTTTACTGTCTGAGCCACCAGGGAAGTCACCAGGGACATGGAGGGCCAACTATAAATTTAGACTGTGTAGAGGATCAGTGTGCCTAACCTCTGCCTTGTTCAACTGTATTAGGTATCTTACTAAAAATTTGTAATAGTAAAGGATTAAGAATAACAAAAATATTTATTTATTTTTTACTGTTTTAAATATAAATTTATTTATTTTAGTTGGAGGTTAATTACTTTACAATATTGTATTGGTTTTGCCATACATCAACATGAAACCACCACAGGTATACATGTGTTCCCCATCCTGAATCCCCCTCCCTCCTCCCTCCCCATACCATCCCTCTGGGTTGTCTTAGTGCACCAGCTCCAAGCATCCAGTATCATGCATCGAACCTGGACTGGCGATTCATTTCATATATGATATTATACATGTTTCAATGCCATTCTCCCAAATCATCCCACCCTTTCCCTTCTCCCTCTCCCACAGAGTCCAAAAGACTGTTCGATTCATCTGTGTCTTTGAAGAAGAAAAATGAACTGAGGGAATTCAAGCTGACAGAACGAAATGGAGAAACTGGAAACAGCTCTCCACATATGTGGAAAAAAGTAGGGGAAATGATAGTACATTTACTATATAAGCCTAGGACACCTAGCTATCTTTATATAAAAGATGAAGATTAAAAAACGTATCTTGGGAATTCTCTGGCAGTTCAGTGGTTAAGACTCAGTGTTTTCATGGCCGAGGGCATGGGTTCAATCCCTGGTGGGGGAACCAAGATCCTGCAAGCCATGTAGCATGACCAAAAAAGTTTTTTTGAAGTATATCTTTACCTAACATTGTGCCAAAAATCTGCCAATCTTCAAGCAGCTTAAAGAGCTAAATGTTAAAATAAGATCTTTAAAATTCTTAGAAAAAATTTTAAGATTTTTATGTCTTCTGGGCAGTTCAGTTGAGTTCAGTCACTCAGTCATGTCCAACTCTGCGACCCCATGAACTGCAGCACGCCAGGCTTCCCTGACCATCACCAACTCCCAGAGTTTACCCAAACTCATGTCCATCAAGTCGGTGATGCCATCCAACCATCTCATCGTCTGTCATCCCCTTCTCCTCCTGCCTTCAATCTTTCCCAGCATCAGGGTCTTTTCAAATGAGTCAGCCCTTAGTATCAAGTATTGGAGTTTCAGCTTCAACATCAGTCCTTCCAATGAACACCCAGGACTGATCTCCTTTAGGATGGACTGGTTGGATCTCCTTGCAGTCCAAGGGACTCTCAAGAGTCTTCTCCAACACCACAGTTCAAAAGCATCCATTTTTTGGCACTCAGCTTTCTTTATAGTCCAACTCTCACATCAATACATGACCACTGGAAAAACCATAGCCTTGACTAGATGGACCTTTGTTGGCAAAGTAATGTCTCTGCTTTTCAATATGCTGTCTAGGTTGGTCATAACTTTCCTTCCAAGGAGTAAGCATCTTTTAATTTCATGGCTGCCATCACCATCTGCAGTGATTTTGGAGCCCAAAAACATAAAGTCAGCCACTGTTTCCACTGTTTCTCCATCTATTTGCCGTGAAGTGATGGGACCAGATGCTATGATCTTCGTTTTCTGAATGTTGAGCTTTAAGCCAACTTTTTCACTCTCCTCTTTCACTTTCATCAAGAGGCCCTTTATTTAGTTCTTCTTCACTTTCTGCCGTAAGGGTGGTGTCATCTGCATATCTGAGGTTATTGATATTTCTCCCAGCAATCTTGATTCCAGCTTGTGCTTCCTCCAGCCCAGCATTTCTCATCATGTACTCTGAATATAAGTTAAATAAGCAGGGTGACAATATACAGCCTTGACGGACTCCTTTTCCTATTTGGAACCAGTCTGTTGTTTCATGTCTAGTTCTAATTGTTGCTTCCTGATTCACATACAGATTTCTCAAGAGGCAGGTCAGGTGGTCTGCTATTCCCATCTCTTTCAGAATTTTTGTTTTACTTTTTGAAATTTCTGAGGATGTTCAGCAGCTACAAATATCTAGACTGGACTCCAATCTCATTGTAAACCAATGATTGAGGTCCACAGATTATGAGTCCTGGGGTACCAAGCCAGAGCCTTTACCCACTGGACCAGCTACCCACCTGCCTATATGTCTCCCCACCCACCTGGCCAACCGCTGCCCAGCTTCTCAGGGTCCCTCACACTCCTTCAGTTCCAGTTGGCTTTGGCTGCATAGGCCAGAGGAACATCCATAAAAAGATTCTTCCTGTGGTAATTGTCTTGCAAGTCTCCCAGGGAGAGGAATGAGTCATAGAGCAAAGACAATCTTGTCAACCTGGCCAATTCTGCTCTTTGTAGTCCCGAGGCTTTAGTAAGAACAGATGACATTTTAGGAATCGCCCATCTGCTTAAGTCCGGGACTGACAGCCTGTTCCTCTGGGGATTCTGCAAAGACTTCTCTGGGCAAGAAATGAGGAAACCTGGCTCAGAAGAAGGACCAGCCTGGATAATGCCACCCTCCTCTCCGTGGGAGACTATGTTGTTTTCTACTCACCAAGCACGATTCCATCATTTGCCACTCATCAGTCAACAATGGAAGGACCAACATTTCCCGGACCCATCAAGGCTGGCTGGGCTTGTGGGCAACCTCCTCTGGTTCTGGGCACTCAAGGTAAGTGCATTAATTTTGATTGTGACCAAATTGAATTCTACTCAAATCAACTGTGGGCCTCAATCATTATGTCCTCTCTTTGTATTCTTCTAGGAAGAGTCCATTGTTTGGCTGTTATTAAAGTACTTACAGGAGAAATTTGAAGTGTGACTGATACTTCCCTGTCTAGCTGGTCACACTGAATTTTGACAGTTATTATCTCATTAAGACTGCATAAAAATCCAGTGAAGACCACATAGGGCAGAAATTGTCACTGTTTTCACCCACACTGTAGATGAGGAAGCTGAAACTCAGAGGGGTGAAACAACTGGCCCAAAGTGTAATAGCCTCAAAGTGGCTGGGCTGAGACCAGAACTCAGGTTGTTTACCTCCCAGGCTAATATTTCTTTCATTCCCTTATAATACCAGGGATTTTGCCTGTAAGGGGCCATGTGAGGCCAGCTGGCAAATGACCTTCATAAGGGTCATGTTGGAGAAGGGTGGCAGCTGAATTGGCCTTGAGGCTTGGCTTTGCTATGTCACAACTCTGCTGAAGTGATGTGAGATCAGGCTGCTTTGATTTTCAGCTCGTCAAGAGCTTATCTTCTGCCAAATATCTTTGCCTGGTACAGATCAGCTAATCCACAAGTATGCTCTCTAGTTTTGGAAATGCAGATCAGAGTACTTTGGTTTTTACTGAGAACTGACTTTTAAAAAAAATATTTCGAATCATAAAATCTCAGAGCTGAAAGATAATTCACAGGATTAATTCAATTTTTCAATCAACAGTCTAGGAGACCAAAGCTCTGAAGGGAATAAGAGACAAGGTCACACAGGTAATGGCAGAAATGATCTTCAGAGGCCATGACCTCTCTTCACGTTTCAAAAGAGCTGTCATAAGGTAGAGACTGTGGATTTTCCCTGAGTCTTCAAAGCTGGGAGGGAGGACCCCACAGCAGATTCTGGTGGACTCTGAGGAAGCTGCCCACGCAATTTTTTTATTCTGGGCCTCTTTGAGTTAGGGGAATGCAAGGAAAATGGCTACTGAGAAGTCAAAGAAGGCTATTGGATAGAATGAGGCTGAGCAGGAAACCATAGCCCACCACTTAGGTGCTTTGTAACTTCAAACAAGTGGCTTAGTCAAAGTTTTTGCTTCTGAGCCCTTTTATTTTTACCTATAAGGTGAATGTAATACCCATTCTTGGAACTGTCAAATGAGGGAACAACATGCATATATGTACGTGTGTTTCACATGTGCTTACACATGTGTTTCATCAAAACATATTTCTAGATCATTAAGTATATATACAGATGATGGATAGAGAGGTAGAGAGATTATGGAAAGATAAGAAACCCATGTAGAGAGAGCCCACAATATCCAGAGATCAGGTCCCTCTTGTCATTGTTTCCATCATCCTCCATTTTTCAAAGGGAACCAGCAACCAAGCAGCTTGAGCACTGAAGTCCATCTATGTGCTTGGTCTGTATAAAGATGATGTTGTTAACTGTTAGAGCTATTACAAGGATTAGGTGAAGAAAATAGCACTGACGTATTTACACATGTTTGGGTAGAGTACATCTCCTGGTATCTGGCACACAGGAGACCTGCAGAAAAGTGTGGTGAACCAAACATCTGTGAAATGAATTTTTAAAAAGCCATAACTACCCCAGGCAGTCCTCTCAGTGGCCGGTTATGCCCATGTGTTTGGATGAGTTAAACAGTGGTATTATAGTGGGGTTTGTGAAAAGTCCAATAGTCTTAATAACCACAGCTCTCTAGGGACATATTTAAGTCCCCAAATAAGTTGGGAATATGGCTAAGAGTAAACAGCATTCAAATCAAAGGTTCTACAGTGGGGACTAGTTGAACTTGGCTGGAAATTAAATATGGCCACAGATGTGGTCTATTCCCATTTTTCTCCTATTCCTTGGCAACTTATTTGATGGAAGCTAGGCTCACAGATGACACTAGAACTAATTGGAGTCTTCCCAGGCTCTGTGCTCTGAGGTTGGTAGATGACCACAGTGGTAACATGATGCTGGAACAACTAGGGAATTCCACCTTCTCAGGGTTGGGAGGGGGGAAAGTAGCCAAGGATTTCAGTGCTATAAACAAAATAGCCCGAGTCTTCTGTGGAGTCACCTGCATTTGGAGGAATCAACCAGGTCCAGTGTGTCAGGGCAGAGGAGCTGGGGTGTGGTGTGTCACCTATGGAGTGCCCCTTGTGCCATTAAGAACCCAACCCAAGCCTGGCACTGAGAAAGTGTTTAGCAAACACTTGGTGAACAAGTTCAATTGGAGACTCATGGATAAGTGCGAACCTCGAAGAGCTTTCATTTATGTGGGTTATATCTACTGCTATTTAACATAATAGAAATTAAACATGAAAGAATGTAAATATTTTCTTTGTTCATTTAGATATAACATTTTAGTGGGGAAAAACTCTGTTTTACAAAGCAAAAAAAAAAAAAAAAGAAGAGTGGCATTGTTTGTTGTTTGCTAATCTTTCTAACATCTGGTTTTAGTAGATGACAACAGGATTTTCCTCCTTGTTTCTCCAATATATTGTGATACTCTATGTCTGTAGTCTCATGAAACTCCCCTGTACACTCATGAGAAAATAAATAACGTCTCAGTATTCTTATAAAAATATTCTTGATCTACTAGATCCCCTGAAAGGCTCTTAGGAATCCCCTGCAGTCTGGGGAACTGCTGTTCTATGGCATATATCTACCATGGTAATTTCTGCATTATAGGTTACAAACATTTTTTTTCATATTTTGCCATCACTTTATTTTTAATTCATTTTTACTGGAGTATAGTTGCTTTACAATGTTGTGTTACTTCCTGCTGTACAGCAGAGTGAATCATCTATACCTATACATAGATCCCTTCTTTTTTTTGTTTGTTTATTTTCTTCCCATTTAGGTCACCACAGAGCATGGAGTAGAGTTTCCTATGTCATACAATCTGTTCTTGTTAGTTATCTATTTTATACATAGTATTTTAACCTTGGAAATAACCTTGGAAACAACTAAATATGTCCAAATTCCTCTCCAAAGTGTTTATGACAATTTATACCATCAGAAGCAGTGTTTGAGAATTCAAGTTTCTCACACCTGAGTCAAAATTTGGTATTATCAGACTTTTAAAATTTTGCCAATCATGAGGGATATGTTTTAAATTTGCATTTCCCTGATTACTAGTGATGTTGAACATATTCTCATGATCCTATTCAGGGGCTCTTTTCTGTGAATTCCCTGATTCTGTTTGTGTTTGTTTTGCTCAATTTTTAACATATTTGTTTTTCAGCTTTGACTGATAAGAATTTTTAATATATTCTTTACATACTCTACCTCCTTGTCAGGAATTAGTGGTCTAAATACTTCCATATATTGCTTGACATTTTTCCACTAAGATGACAATTGATGCACAGAATTTTTTTATTTGAATGTAATCAAAATCACAGGTTATACTGTTTTTCATACAGTTTACTTTTGGAGACTTATTTAATTCATCCTTACCCAGAAGCAGAAGATATTAAAAAGAGGTGGCAAGAATACACAGAAGAACTGTACAAAAAGGATCTTCATGACCCAGATAATCACGATGGCATGATCACTCACCTAGAGCCAGACGTCCTGGAATGTGAAGTCAAGTGGGCCTTAGGAAGCATCACTATGAACAAAGCTAGTGGAGGTGATGGAATTCCAGTTGAGCTGTTTCAAATCCTGAAAGATGATGCTGTGAAAGTGTTGCACTCAATATGTCAGCAAATTTGGAAAACTCAGCAGTGGCCACAGGACTGGAAAAGGTCAGTTTTCATTCTAATCCCAAAGAAAGGTAATCTCAAAGAATGCTCAAACTACCACACAATTGCACTCATCTCACACACTAGTAATGTTCAAAATTCTCCAAGCCAGGCTTCAGCAATATGTAAACTGTGAACTTCCTGATGTTCAAGCTGGTTTTAGAAAAGGCAGAGGAACCAGAGATCAAACTGCCAACATCCACTGGATCATTGAAAAAACAAGAGTTCTAGAAAAAACATCTATTTCTGCTTTATTGACTATGCCAAAGCCTTTGACTGTGTGGATCACAATAAACTGTGGAAAATTCTGAGAGTGATGGGAATATCAGACCACCTGACCTGCCTCTTGAGAAAACTGTATGCAGGTGAGGAAGTAACAGTTAGAACTGGACATGGAACAACAGACTGGTTCCAAATAGGGAAAGGAGTACATCAAGGCTGAATACTGTCACCTTGCTTATTTAATATATATGCAGAGTACATAATGAGAAACACTGGGCTGGAGGAAGCACAAGCTGGAATCAAAATTGCTGGGAGAAATATCAATAAGTGAAGAGGAACTAAAGGGCCTCTTGATGAAAGTGAAAGAAGAGAGTGAAAAAGTTGGCTTAAAGCTCAACATTCAGAAAACGAAGATCATGGCATCTGGTCCCATCACTTCATGGGAAATAGATGGGGAAACAGTGGAAACAGTGGCTGTGTCAGACTTTATTTTTTTGGGCTCCAAAATCACTGCAGATGGTGACGGCAGCCATGAAATTAAAAGACGCTTACTCCTTGGAAGGAAAGTTATGACCAACCTAGACAGCACATTAAAAAGCAGAGACATTACTTTGCCAACAATGGTCCGTCTAGTCAAGGCTATGGTTTTTCCAGTGGTCATGTATGGATGTGAGAGTTGGACTATAAAGAAAGCTGAGCACCAAAAAATGGATGCTTTTGAACTGTGGTGTTGGAGAAGCCTCTTGAGAGTCCCTTGGACTGCAAGGAGATTCAACCAGTCCATCCTAAAGGAGATCAGTCCTGGGTGTTCATTGGAAGGACTGATGTTGAAGCTGAAACTCCAATACTTTGGCCACGTGATGCTAAGAGCTGACTCATTTGAAAAGACCCTGATGCTGGGAGGGATTGGGGGCAGGAGGAGAAGGGCATGACAGAGGAATAGATGGTTGGATGGCATCACCGACTCGATGGACATGAGTTTGAGTAAACTCCAGGTGTTGGTGATGGACAGGGAGGCCTGGCGTGCTGCAGTTCATGGGGTCGCAAAGAGTCGGAAACTACCGAGTAACTGAACTGAACTGAACTGAACTGAAAAGGAGTACTAGATGTCACGCTTCTCTTCCTTCCAATGTCCTAAGAATGAGAGGTAATGCTAGTGTCCCTAATGGCTCAGTCTCATGTCCCTAATAGCTCAGTTGGTAAAGAATCCGCCTGCAATGCAGGAGACCCCAGTTCGATTCCTGAGTTGGGAAGAGCCCCTGGAGAAGGGATAGGCTACCCACTCCAGTATTCTTGGGCTTCCCTTGTGTCTCAGCTGGTAAAGAATCCGCCTGCAATGCGGGAGACCTGTCTTCAGTCCCTGGGTTAGGAAGGTCCCCTGGAGAAAGGAAGGCTGCCCACTCCAGTATTCTGGCAGGCAGAATTCCATGGACTGTATAGTGCACGGGGTCGCAAATTGTCAGACATGACTGAGCGACTTTCACTTCACTTCAAGGGCTAGAGGAGGCAGAACATTAGTCTGCTGAGCCTGGACCATGGGTAAGCCTACTCAATAGACTACCTCCCAATGATACTGAGCAGTCAGACCCCACATTATTCCGTTTTCCAAGCTCTAGTCAAAAAACATCTCAAGCTCTTCAAAATATCAGCCTCTCTTGACCATAAACTCCTCAAAGCCACAAGGCCCCATGCCCAAATCAGATACAAACCTTCAGGATGATAGTGGCTTTTATATTTTTTCTGTTGTTTGGGCCTTGGTTGCCTCATGTAAGTGAGGAAGCTATGTTAGTGGCTCATTCGTGTCTGACTCCTTGACCCTTAATCCACCATGCTCCTCATGTCCTCTTCCCTTCTCCAGGGGATCTTCCCGACCCAGGGATCGAACCTATGTCTCCTGCATTGCAGGCGGATTCTTTACTGTCTGAGCCACCAGGGAAGGCCTCATGTAAAGTGCTGCTAATAATAGTACAGAGTACCTAATGTGTCCAGTGCCTCCTGGATCATGATTGCCAATAATCTCACGACAGTCCCTCAAAATTCAATGTCTGTAGCTAAGTAGATTAGAGACAGAGCTGGGACTTGATGCCTGACCTACTGCCTTCCAATCTAGAGAGCACTCTTTCTAGTACATTACACTGTGGAGGTGACATGCACACAAATTTCTAAGAACACAACTACTATGTAGGATAACATAACTATATATAAGTGAAGGCACACCTAGTAGAATAAAAAGAGACATTTAGTTTCATTAGCTGGCAGAATCTCATAGCTGAGACACTCCTATCTGCTGCTTTCTCTTCTAACATTTCTATGATCTGATAGCTTTGAAGTTTCCCCTCTTAGTCTTCTAAAGTAAAAAAAAAAAAAAAGTTGTATTTTTATACATTTAAGTTCTGATTGAGTTAGACAAGTCTGTGGTCCTAGTGTGATTAGACTGACTAGTTTTCTGTGATTATGGTTTCAGTGTGTCTGCCCTCTGATGCCCTCTTGCAACACCTACCATCTTACTTGGGTTTCTCTTCCTTTGGACATGGGTATCTCTTCACGGCTGCTCCAGCAAAGCGCAGCTGCTGCTCCTTACCTTGGATGAGGGGTATCTCCTCGAAGAATTGATACTTTTGAACTGTGGTGTTGGAGAAGACTCTTGAGAGTCCCTTGGACTGCAAGGAGATCCAACCAGTCCATTCTGAAGGAGATCAGCCCTGGGATTTCTTTGGAAGGAATGATGCTAAAGCTGAAATTCCAGTACTTTGGCCACCTCATCCAAAGAGTGGACTCATTGGAAAAGACTCTGATGCTGGGAGGGATTGGGGGCAGGAGGAGAAGGGGACGACAGAGGATGAGCTGGCTGGATGGCATCACTGACTCGATGGATGTGAGTCTGAGTGAACTCCGAGAGATGGTGATGAACAGGGAGGCCTGGCGTGCTGCAATTCATGGGGTCACAATGAGTCAGACATTACTGAGCAACTGAACTGAACTGAACTGAAGTTCTGATTCACCTCATGATTCTCTATGGCTTCAGGCTACTTTAATTGTTAGAATTAGTCCCTTGAAGAGTTGAAACTAACAATAATGAAGTTAAATTCCTACTACATGATCAGTGTTTATTAGATATTGATGAAAAATCCTTGTTAATTACAATATGGCTATCATTACAAAATGATGACTCACTTTTTACATATCTCAGAGGAAATTAAGGCAAAGTATAATGGGACTCAGAGCCAGTCAAAGTCCTGAAAAGGTTAAAAAATCAAGGAGGTGCACACAAAAAAAGATCCATTGATTTTTTTGCAAATCTGCCAAATAGATCCAATAGAGGAAAGACAACCTTTTGAGCAAATGGTGGAAACTTGGAGCAATCAGCAAAAAATCTATAGGCAAAAAATGAAGAGAGACCAAAACTTCATACTTTACACAAAAATTAAATCAAAATGGATCATAATATAAAACATAAAACAATAAAACTTTACAATTTAAGATTAGGCAAAGTGTTTTTAGACTTGACACCAGAAAGATGATCTGTAAAATGAAAAATCAACTAATTGGACCTGATCAAAATGTAAAACTTCTGCTCTGCAAAAACCCATGTGAAGAGGATTAAAAGACTGCAGACTGGAAGAAAATATTTTCAAAGTACGTATCCAACAAAGGACTTACGTCTAGCATATATGAACAGCTCTCAAATTCAACAATAAAAAATAATAAGCCAATTAGAAAATGGGCAAGCGACATGAAGATATTTTCACCAAAGCGAGTATACAGATTACAAAAACCACATGAAAAGAGGCTTACCATCATTAGCCATCAAGGAATGCAAATTATAACCACAGTGAGATACTGCCACACCCCTATCAGAATTGTTAGAATGAAAATAGCAGCACCATCAAACACTGGGAAGGATGTAGAGGAACTGGATGACTCAGAAATTTCTGGTAGGAATATAAAATGGTACACAACTATTTAGCCATTTCTTATAAAACTAAATATGCAAAAAAAAACCCACTTAAATATGTAATTTCTGTACAACCCAGCAGCTGCACTCTTGGACAGTTATTCCAAAGACATTAAAGTTTATATTCATACAAAACCCCATACATAATGTTGATAAAGCTTTATTTGTATCAGTTCCAAACTGGAAACAACCCAGATGTCCTTCAGCAGGTGAATGGATAAACAGAGGTAGCAACCACAACATGGGGTTCTACTCATGAAAAACAAGGAGTGGACTATGATACATGCAACGAACTGGATGAATCTCCAGAGAATTATCCCAAGTGAAAAGTCAATCCTGAGAAGATTCATACTGTATGGACCCATTTATATAACATATTTTTTAATATTTATTTTTATTATTTATTTATTTATTTATTTGGCTGTGCCAGGTCTTAGTCGTGGCTTGTGGGATCTAGTTCCCTGAACAGGGATCAAACCCAGGCCCCCTGCATTGGAGCTCGGAGTCTTAGCTGCTGGACCACCCAGGAAGTCCCTGTATAACATTCTTAAAATGACAACATTACAGCAATGAAGAGCAGACTAGTGTTTGCCAGGTGTTCAGGGATGAGATGGTTGGATGGCATCACTGACTCAATGGACATGAGTTTGAGCAAACTCCAGGAGATGGTGAGGGACAGGGAAGCCTGGCGTGCTGCAGTCCATGAAGTCACAAAGAGTTGGACACGACTCAGTAACTGAACAACGAGTTAGGGATGGGACCGTAGTGTAGTCACTAGAGGGAAATGGGTGTGATTATAAAGGGCAATTTGAAGGATCCTTGCAATGATGGAAGAACTATTCAATACCTTGATGGTGATGGTGGATACATGAACCTGCCCAGGGGATAAAACTGTATGGAATTCAACAGACGCACCCATACACACAAGTACATACACGAGCCCAAGTATAAATGGAAAAATCTCAATAAGATCGGTGGATTGTATCCATGTCAATATCCTGGTTGCAAAAACTACTATAATTTTGCAAAGTGTTATTATTGGGGAAACTGGACAGAGTTTCTGGACAGTTCCCCAATACAAAGTCTCCAAATTTTTTCTCAAAATTGCATTGGAATCTACAAAGATTTCATTAAAAAACAAACTCCAAAGAGGCATTAAAGGTCTATGTGTAAGAAACAACTTTAAAGCTGTTAGAAGAAAACAAAGGAGAATATCTTTATGACTCCCTAGTAAGAAAAGATTTATTTTAAAAAGACAGGAGCACAAACCATAAAGCTAAAGATTGATACATTTAAATAAAAATTCTGTGCATCAAATACCATTTTAAAAGACAAGCTACAGAGTGCCAGGAAGTACATGCAGTGCAGGCATCTGACAAAGGATTGATATCCAGAATACATAACAAATATGTCAATAAACTAAAAATAAAATTAATGGGCAAAAGACGTGTACAGACAGTTCCCGAAGAGGAAAGCTGATTAATGTACATGTTAAAAGTTACTCAACCATCCAAGTCATCTGTGAGATGCCTAAATACTACAAGAAACAATTTCACACCAATCACATTGGCAAAGAATTTAAAAGGTCTGACAATATCAGGTGTTGGCAAGGAGTTGGGACAACGGGGCCCTCATACACTACTGGTAGTGTGTAATTTTATGTAAGCGCTTTAGGAAGCAATTTGGCAATAGCCAGTAAAGTTAAAGATACATCTATTTTGTGACCCAACAATTTCACTCACAGATCTATAACCTAAATAGTGCTCTGAAATCATTTTTTGGTCATAAGTCACAGTATGCATTAATTTTAAGTTGTAACCCAATGTGTATTTATAATGGAAGCAAAAGTTTTCTTGAGGATTTTTTATCCTGCATGCAAAGCCCTCTCATACTTTTATTTTATTCTATTTAATTTTTTAATGTTCAGCACAATTAATAGAATTGATTTCAAGATCCAGTAAAGCAGTGGTTCTCAATCTTGTCAATGTTACAGTTATCTTTTTGGCTTTTAAATCTCAATTACCCAGGCCACTACCCAAACAAATTAAATTAGAATATTTGGAAACACCTAAATGGCCATTAGCAGGAAAATGGATAAATGCACTGTGCTGTATTCATACAATGGAATAATATGCAGTAGTTAAAATAAATGAACTAAATAAAGTGCATATATCATCATGGATGGGGTCTCAAGAACAGCTAATGAGCCAAGCAAGTTTCAGAAGAGTCATTTACAGCTTGATACCATTTTGTGAGGCTGAAAAGCATGTGTGGTGTGTTAAGATGTGTGTTAGTGGCTCAGTCGTGTCCGACTCTGTGACCCCATGGACTGTAGCCACAACTGTAGGTGGGGCAAGGGGCAGGGAGAAGCATCACATGAATTCTGAGCCCTTGGTGCTGGCATTTCATTAGTGACTCAAAGAGGAGTAAACTCAGATGACAGCCTAGATCCTTTGACCCCACTTTAGAGCTTGTCTCCTTGTTGGTACTCTCTTGGAGTAGAACTGAGACTAAAACACAGAGCCCTAGGAATAAGGTCAATATATGCAAATGCCATCATCATCAGTCACAAACATTTCTCCAGTACAGTGAAAGTCTGTGACAGGAGTAAAAAAAAAGAGAAGGGGCATACCTTAGCCTTTGAATAGGAACCAGCCCCTGCTTGACTGAGTCATCAGGCATTTGCCATGATCACTCTTGGATGTAATCACCCTGCTGACTTCCACTGTCTAGCTGACGTCATTCAGCATCCCACTGACAGAATGAATGATGGAGGAGGTGGAGTTGATTTTGGACCCAGGACTACTTTGAGGAGATGGCAGTAGCGAAAGGGTTGTGGGCACCTGAGGCCAGTGCAAAGGTATTGAATACTCAGGGTTCTCGAGAAGAGAATAAAGAAAGGTTGTTTTTGTTCAGCTGCCAAGTCATGTCTGACTCTTTTGTGGCCCCATGGACTGTAGCCCGCCAGGCTCCTCTGTCCATGGAATTCTCCAGGCAGGAATATTGGAGTGGGTAGCCATTCCCTTCTCCAGGGGATCTTCCTGACCCAGGGATCGAACCCGTCTCTCTTGCATTGGCAGGCAGTTTCTTTACCACTGAACCACCTGGGAAGCTCATAAAGAAAGGTGAGAGTCACTGAAGACAAACCCTATCTACTTCCTAATTTAGGCTCAGTCCTGGCTCCCACACTTTACCCCAGAGAACAGTGGGAAATGCCTTCCAAGGATGAAGGTGTATTTTGGCTCATTCTCTACCTTCCCCTGGTGAAGTTCCAGGGTCTGAGGGGTGAAGAGGCAGTGTGCCAACATCATCCTTTCTGCTTCCATGACATAAAGCAGAGCTTCTCCCCTGCCCGTTGGCCCAGACCTCCCATCGAGAAAGGGAAAGCGATTCCTGACATCTGTTGCCAAGATACAGAAGCTTGAGGTGACCCACTCATGAATGGGGTCATCGTGGGGATCCTCCACAGCAAACTTGAATCCAGGATGGGTATCTCCTTGTCCACTCAACAACACTCAATTACTGGAGAGACAGTGAGGGGAGGGAGGGTAGAGAGACTCAGAAGATTGTGTTTACAAGCTTTGGCCACTGATATGGGGATGCAAAGGGAGAGTTATTGAGGATGGGAGTTGAAGAAGGAGTTGTAGAGCTTGGCCAGTCAGTGGGTCCTCCTTCCTGAGATGCTGGGGAGAGGCAGGGAAGCTAATCTGGGTGAGATGAGATGATGGTGATTTTCCTTGTTCACTTGCTCTACAGGATGAATTTCAGGATTTCAGGGTGTAACTGAGTGGAGGCATCCAAGGTGCATGTGGCTCACCAGGTTTGGAATTCAGAGGAGGGTCTAGGCTAGAGAAATATGTTGCTTCCCTGACAGTTCCTTGAGGGGGAAAAAAAGCAAAAAACCTTTGCAGAAAGGTGCCAGAACTCCAGTAGGAAATCAATGCATTTGATTTAATTTCCAATATGACATCATTGCCACCCCAACTGCTACACGATTTGCACAAATTCAGGCAGTGGAATTAAACTGGGAAGGATTTTCAAGGAAGACACTGTACGTTGATGAAATAAATTGTGTTCCCTAAACCACCCTGAACGGCTCTTTATCTCCTTTTTCAAGACCAATCTTTTTAGACAAAAACTTACTTTGGCCAAGTCTTTAGACACTGGATTGGAAAAGGCCCCTTAATTGATGGAGCTGGAGAGCATAATCAGACAGCAATTTGCTCCATACTAGTTGAAAAATCATGATGAGCTGAGTAGAGGTGCTTTGACCAACTACGTACAGAGCATAATTTTATGTCTAGCTGCCAATGACAGTACATATTTCCCATAATAGGCACTCTAACTGCACAAAATTATGAACTGAGAGGAGGTGAGAGGCTGATAATAGGCTTAGTAAAACCTTAGCAATAGCCAAGTGACATTGATTAGGGAACATTGAGAATCCGTGTGACTAACTCTTTAGCATACTAAATTCCTTCAACTAGCCCCTCCATCTCAGCACAGAATTTTACTTCTCTTTGTCAGTGACAAGACTATATGAAGAGGGGGGTTGTGTGAATCAGACAAGTGACCCCCTCCCAGTGACTAGTCCCTGAGCTGAGAACACTTGATGCACTCCCTGTTCCAAAAAGGTGCTTTGAGCTCGTTGATGAAGAAGCCCTTCGACACCAGCCTTCTCTGTCTCCTTCCACTTCTAGAACCTGCCCATTAGGAAGAGACAGGCATGATCAAGGGGATGAAGGCCTCTTGTGCAGTGTGACACTCTCCCTGGAGCCCAATAACACAGCCTGCTTGTGGGGGAACCCTGAGAGATGAGGTGAAAGGAATTCTCAGGGGGACTTCAGTAACTCGGAACAGCCGTATATCACATTGGCAGTATCCAGGGAAGGGAATTTGGGGAAAATATGCTTTACCTGCTTGCTGTATTAGTTTTCTAGGGGTATTGTTAATACACACACACACACACACACACACACACACACACACATCTCACAAACTAGAAGGCTTAAAATAAAAGTCGCTCAGCTGTGTCCAACTCCTTGTGACCTAGAATTCTCTAGGCCAGAATATTGGATTGGGTAGCCGTTCTCTTCTCCAGGGGATTTTCCCAACCCAAGAATCAAATCCAGGTCTCCCGCATTGCAGGTGGATTCTTTACCAGCTGAGCCACCAGGAAAGCCCAAGAATATTGGAGTGGGTAGCCTATCCCTTCTCCAGGGGATCTTCCCAACCCAGGAATCAAACCGGGGTCTTCTGCATTGCAGGCAGGTTCTTTACCAGCTGAGCTACCAGGGAAGCCCTTGAAAAATTTTTGTCTCGGTTCTGGAGGCTTGAAGTCTGAGATCAAAGTGTGGGCAGGCTTGGTTCCTTCTGAGGCTGTGAGGGTACACTCTGTTCCAGGCCTGTATCCTGGGCTTGCCGATGGCTGTCTGCTCCGAGTGTCTCCTTGTGTGCTTGTCTGTGTCTGTGTCCAATTTTCCCCCTTTATTAGATTAGGGCCCACACTAATGAATTCATTTTAACTTCATTATGTCTATAAAAACATTACCTCCTTATAAGGTCACATTCTGCTGTACTAGGGGTTTGGATTTCAACATATCATATTTGAAGTGAAAAGTGAAAGTGTTAGTCGCTCAGTCGTGTCTGACTCTTGGTGACCCCATGGACTGCAGCCCACCAGGCTCCTCTGTCCATGGAATTTTCCAGGCAAGAATACTGGAGTGGGTTGCCATGCCCTCCTCCAGGGGAGCTTCCTAACCCAGGGATTGAAGCTGGGTCTTCTGCATTGCAGGCAGATTCTTTACCATCTGAGCCATGACAATTCAACCTATGACACTTGTCAAGCTTATCATGTGGTCCCTGGGGAAAAGGGCTGTTCCCATGCTGTGGAGTTTATTGCTGGTAAGAGATTTTGAGACTTGGACCCACGGACAAAGCTACAGCGTACCCCTAGACACCATACTAAATTCATAAGTTAGTGGCTCAGTTGAGACCACAGCTCAGTTTTTAGAAAGTGCAAGAAGCCTTGGGCAGAGGCCCTAGGGAAGAGAGCAAGAGGAGTACCATTCCCCTAGGACTCACCCACAGAGCTTATTGTGATGGCAACTAGTGACTCACAGCCACTATCTCAGTGGTTTTCTGTCCTCCCCCATGGCCTCTCCCCTGCCCTCATCCCTTCCAGGTGTCCATGAGGCCTGATAGTGAATTCAACTGAAATGGGTTCTTTCACTGCTCCAAGAACAGTTTAATTCATTTCCAAAGTGAAAGAGCAAAGACAGAAGGAGGAAATAAAGAAAGGTGACTCAGCTGGTTATAAAATGAGATTGAAAATCATGGTAACTTGGACATATGCTAAGTTTTCTCTTTTAATAAAAAGATGAAAGATCAAATTTATTGCTCAATCTTCATGCAGTCTCTCTTTCTGAGGTCTACAGACCATATGTTACCCCTTCTTTTTTTTTTTCCAAAAAATTGTGGTAAAACATCTATAACATTAAAATTTACCACATTTCAGTGTGAAGTTCACTGACATTAAGTATATTCATATTGTTGGGCAGCCATCAGCACCATCCATCTCCATAACTTTTTTCATCTTCCGCAACTGAAAATTGATATCAACTGAACAACTCCCATTCCCCTCCCCATATCCCATGGCAGCCACCATCCTGCTTCCTGTATCTGTGAATTTACTACTCCAGGTCCCTCATATAAGAGGAATTATATAATATTTGTCCTTTTGTGACTGGCTGATTTCACTGAGCATAGCATCATCAATGGTCATGTATGTTTTAGCAGGTGTCAGCATGTCCTTCATTTCACTTCTTTTAGGAGAGGTCTACCTTCAGAAACTTAGCCAATGGATCATTTTCAACTGAGAGAGGCCACTAGGAAGTGATTATGGATGGATAAACAAGGTCCCACTGCATAGCACAGGGAACTATATTCAATATCCTGTGGTAAACCATAATGGAAAAGAATGTGAAAAAGACTGTATATGTGTATCACTGAATCACTTTGCTGCACAGTGGAAAGTAACACAACACTATAAATCAGCTATCAGTTCAGTTCAGTTCAGTTCAGTCACTCAGTCGTGTCCGACTCTTTGTGACCCCATGAATTGCAGCACACCAGGCCTCCCTGTCCATCACCAACTGCCAGAGTTCACTCAGACTCATGTCCATTGAGTCAGTGATGCCATCCAGCCAGCTCATCCTCTGTCGTCCCCTTCTCCTCCTGCCCCCAATCCCTCCCAGCATCAGTCTTTTCCAATGAGTCAACTCTTCACATGAGGTGGCCAAAGTACTGGAGCTTCAGCTTTAGCATCATTCCCTCCAAAGAAATCCCAGGGCTGATCTCCTTCAGAATGGACTGGTTGGACCTCCTTGCAGTCCAAGGGACTCTCAAGAAGTCTTCTCCAACACCACAGCTCAAAAGCATCAATTCTTCGGCGCTCAGCCTTCTTCACAGTCCAACTCTCACGTCCATACATGACCACTGGAAAAATCATACTCTTGACTAGACGGACCTTTGTTGGCAAAGTAATGTCTCTGCTTTTGAATATGCTATCTATGTTGGTCATAATTTTTCTTCCAAGGAGTAAGTGTCTTTTAATTTCATGGCTGCAGTCACAATCTGCAGTGATTTTGGAGCCCAGAAAAATAAAGTCTGACACTGTTTCCACTGTTTCCCCGCCTATTTCCCATGAAGTGATGGGACCAGATGCCATGATCTTCATTTTCTGAATGTTGAGCTTTAAGCCAACTTTTTCACTCTCCACTTTCACTTTCATCAAGAGGCTTTTTAGCTCCTCTTCACTTTCTGCCATAAGAGTGGTGTCATCTGCATATCTGAGGTTATTGATATTTCTCCCAGCAATCTTTATTCCAGCTTGTGCTTCTTCCAGTCCAGTGTTTCTCATTATGTACTCTGCATATATGTTAAATAAGCAGGGTAACAATATACAGCCTTGACGTACTCCTTTTCCTATTTGGAACCAGTCTGTTGTTCCATGTCCAGTTCTAACTGTTGCTTCCTGACCTGCATATAGGTTCCTCAAGAGGCAGGTCAGGTGGTCTGGTATTCCCATCTCTTTCAGAATTTTCCACAGTTTATTGTGATCTACACAGTCAAAGGCTTTGGCATAGTCAATAAAGCAGAAATAGGTGTTTTTCTGGAACTCTCTTGCTTTTTCGATGATCCAGCTATACTTTGCTACAAATTTAAAAAAAAAAAAATGAAGTGGTTATATTTTGAGATGAATCTTGAGCTCAGTGAGCAAGATTTGGAGAAACAGATAAAGAAGAACAGAAAAATAACTGAGCTCAGAGCATAAGCTCAAACCTGAAGGCCAGGGCCTTTCCCAGCAGCTTTATCTATTCAATCCAACTTGTGAAAGTGAAAGTGAAAGTGTACTCAGTCCTGTCCGACTCTTTGCAACCCCATGGACTGTAGCCTACCAGGCTCCTCTGTCCATGGGATTTTCCAGGCAAGAGTACTGGAGTGGTTTGTCATCCAACTTACCACATGGTTATTGAGTACTGACACACAAAGCATTATGGGCAATGCAAAGAGGGCTTAGAGCAGGCCAGTGCAATGAGCTCACCTACAGAAGTTTGGAAAGTGAGAGGAGGGCACTGAAAATATCCACCCACTTGGCTTTTGCTTCCCATGTACACGTAGCTCCCCCTCCCTAGTCTCTGGCACCATAACTAAGGAACCAGTGCCAACAGCCATCTTTGGCCACTGCAAAGCCGAGTTAGAGAACTGACTGCTTGGAGTCTTATTCATTCCCTTCTATCTCATTCTAAAATGGGGGCTAGGGCAGTGAACTGCTAAGTTCTCTATACCAGAAGCTCCCAACCAGTGGGCTACAAACTAGTCATAGGCTCACATACTTGATCCCCTCAGTCTTTCCATTGGCTCACAGAGGCTGGGGTAGGGGCTCCACCTGTGGGAAGTACATCTCAAACTGTGAACAGCCTCCTTGGTCTAACTCCAGTGTGCCACTCAACAGAATTTTCTAAGTGGGATTTTATGTGCCAAGTCATTAGGAAGTCGTGGACGATGCATTGTGCTTGCTTTCTCTGACCATGGCAACCTTATCTGTTCCCATCTCCTCTGTGCATTTTTCCTCTGTCATTTCCTGCCCAGCCCTCAGGACACATGGATTTCCCCCTTTTCAGGGTACAGATGAGAAGATACCAGTGAACTGCCTTATTCTGAGCATTGATATTATACTGTGTAGCGAGGTGAACAGGAGAAGGGAAATAACCAGCGCTTACTCAATGCATGCTCAGTGCAGATACTTTACATAGAGAATCTCACAACGTGCTCAGCACAATGGCCACCATTATTAACCCTAA
This sequence comes from Capricornis sumatraensis, assembly GCF_032405125.1. Classification (NCBI taxonomy): domain Eukaryota; kingdom Metazoa; phylum Chordata; class Mammalia; order Artiodactyla; family Bovidae; genus Capricornis; species Capricornis sumatraensis. The sequence goes on along the minus strand of NC_091092.1, from coordinate 58,462,891 downwards.
CTGATGGATGAGAAAACCAAGGCTCAGAAAAGTTGGACTAAGTTACCAAGGTTTATGACTATGACATGGTAGCAGAAGGATTTGAACTCAGGGAGCTCTTACTCAAAAGCCCACACTCTCCTCAACTCACACCTGATCGCAGACCTGTTTATGTCTTGTGCTCCCTCTACTCCTGCCAGACTGAGCATCATTTCCACATTGTCTAGTAGCACCAGGGCACATAGTGCTTCTGGACTGAGTTTCTTCCTTGGGTCTGAAGGGCGACATATGACTTGCAGCCTGACACCATCAAGATTCAATGGTAGCCCAGGCTCGTCCCTTACTATCAGTGGATTGATGTGTCCTAGGTCAGTCAAGTCTGTACTTTTCTCATTGGCTTTGGTCAAGTCTTCCAAGTGCAAACAACGAGTTTCAAAAATTAACCTATTTGAAAAGTTGAAAGTTAGTACACCATAATTAGATTTGTACAAGCAATTTTAGCCCATTTAGTCTTGTGGATCTATAATCACTTTCAAGTTATTCCAACAACTTTATTTTCTGATCCATTTTTGCATACTTTGAAATGGTTTCTACTTTGCTGAAAAATCTTTTAATCCATTAGGAGATTTTAAAACTTCCCCTGACAGCTCAGCACATGAGTACAGCCCTACGTTCTACCAGCAACAGAAATCACACATTGATTCCAAAATACCACCTTGGCAGAAATCAACTGATAAGCCTTAAATCAAAGCCTTTCAAGAAGCATATTGTAGATGATTGGAGCACTTAGCCTCTAAAATAAATACTTCAACCCCATGTGAAAATTAGAAAACAGTGAACTATTTCGGAGATCATTGATATTTGAAAAATCCTTCAGAGCACTTCAGTAATTTATCCGAAAAAAAAAAAAAAACTATCACCAGGAGCCTTCATCATAATAGTCTTATCAACACTGTTTAAGAGGAGGCTTCATGGGGCTTTAGGTAGGACACCCCGGGTAACACAGCATAAGGTTACTGCTCTTAGCCCACCTTCCAATATACAAAATGAAGGAGCAGTGGACAAGTCAACCCCAGATTTTATTAGAGTCTAAAGTGACTATTTTAAAATTATTATTAGGTTCGAGAATATTGTAATTGACACAAGCGGTCCTCTAATTTTTGTGTTCATAGCCTACATTTGGTTATTACAGTTTTTTCAGTGGCACAACCTAGGGGATTAAAAGGCTCAATACAATGCCAAACAATCAAGCAGAAGTGACAACACACCCAGCCTCCATGTAGTGGCGCCTTTGTCTACTTAGAAAAGAATCTCAGCCATCACCCTACACACTGCGTGGCCCCCTATCCCTGAGTCATGGTGAGGAGACACCTGTTGGGTACCTCGCCCAGAGTCCATATACTTAGAAAGCAAAGTTCTTGCAAACAGAAACCACTCTGTTTCCTGTAGGCCATTTCTGCTGTTACACCACACATGCCTGACCTTTTCCTTGAAACAAATTGTATCCCCTCTCCTTACCCATCTCACTGAGGGCAAGGAGGAGAGAGGACCCGAGGGAATCAGAGAGCAAGCATGAGGGGGAGGTAGGGTGACTGGGAGGAAGACTAGAAAGGACTTTGGGGTTTCCTTTAAGTGAGAGTTTTGAGCAGAAGAGGGACACAATTCAGTTTTACTTTGAGAACACCAGCCTGGTAATGGGGCAGAGAATGGATGGAACAGGATAAGGGTATGTGAAGGAAGAATGGGCAGAAGGCTACTGTAGTGATGTCAGCCAGAGAGGCTACTGCTGAGAGGGAATGAAGTGGAAGCTGCGGTGAGAGTGAGAAGTGGCTATTATAAGAAATCAGGACACAATATGTTGCTAGATGAGACACAGGCTTGGAGAAAGTGATAAGTTAAGCTCCAAGGTTTTGGCCTGAGCAACTGCTCTTTATGGAGATGTGGAAGTTGGCAAGAGGAATGGGTTGAGGGAAGAAGACTAGGGGTTGAATGTGAGGTGCCTTGTACATTGCGAGTCTATGCAAAGTTCACAGTCAAGTGTACAAGTCCAGGGATCAAGGAAGAGGCCTGGGCTGGAAGTATCAATTTGGGAGGAGCACTTGAAGGGTTTCAAAAGCGATGATTTTGAATCAGATCAGAAAGGCAATGAGTGTTGAGAAGGCAAGTGAGGATGTCTGCCAAATGAGTCTTACAGCTTTCTAACTGGAGACCAAATGAGGAGGTGCTGTCAAAAGAGAGGGAAGGACAGTGGAGTAGAAGGATGTCTGCTCATCTCTTCCTGCCAGAACACCCAAATCACAGCAAGCTGTTGAACAACCATCAAAAGGAGGATGCTGGAACCCACAGAAAAAGATACCTCCTGTCCAAAGACAAAGAAAAAGCTGCAATGAGATGCTTCTTCCATCACAGGGAAGACAGAAGAAGAAAGAAGAAAACCACAATACCACAGTGACTAAAAACCTACATTCAGTTCAGTTCAGTCACTCAGTCGTGTCTGACACTTTGTGGCCCCATGGACTGCAGCATGCCAGGCCTCCCTGTCCATCACCAACTCCCAGAGTTTACTCAAACTCATGTCCATCGAGCGGTGATGCCATTCAACCATCTCATCCTCTGTTGTCCCCTTCTCTTCCTGCCTTCAATCTTTCCCAGCATCAGGGTCTTTTCAAATGAGTCAGTTCTTTATATCAGGTGGCTAAAGTATTGGAGTTTCAGCTTCAGCATCAGTCCTTCTAATGAATATTCAGGACTGATCTCCATTAGGATGAACTGATTGGATCTCCTTGCAGTCCAAGGGACTCTAAAAAGTCTTCTCCAACACCACATTTCACAAGCATCCATTTTTTGGCGCTCAGCTTTCTTTACGGTCCAACTCTCACATTCACACATGACTACTGGAAAAACCATAGCTTTGACTAAATGGACCTTTGTTGGCAAAGTAATGTCCCTGCTTTTTAATATGCTGTCTAGGTTGGTTGCGTCTCTTCTTCCAAGAAGCGAGTATCTTTTAATTTCATGGCTGCAGTCACCATCTGCAATGATTTTGGAACCCATGAAAATAAGGTCTGTCACTGTTGCCATTGTTTCCACATCTATTTCCCATGAAGTGATGGGGCCAGATGCCATGATCTTCGTTTTTTGAATATTGAGTTGTAAGCCTGCTTTTTCACTCTCCTCTTTCACTTTCATCAAGAGGCTCTTTAGTTCCTTTTCACTTTCTGCCATGAGGGTGGTATCATCTGCATATTTGAGGTTATTGATATTTCTCCCGGCAATCTTGATTCCAGCTTGTGCTTCATCCAGCCTGGCATTTCACATGATGTACTCTGCATATAAGTTAAATAAGTAGGGTGACAATATACATCCTTGATGTACTCCTTTCCCAATTTGGAACCAGTCTTTTGTTTCATGGTCGATTTTAACTGTTGTTTCTTGACCTGCATACAGATTTCTCAGGAGGCAGGTAAAGTGGTCTGGTATTCCCAAATCTTGAAGAATTTTCCACAGTTTGTTGTGATCTACAGTCAGAGTCTTTGGCATAATCAATAAAGCAGAAGTAGATTTTTTTTCCGGAATACTCTTGCTTTTTCTGTGATCCAACAGATGGTGGCAATTTGATCTCTGGTCCCTCTGCCTTTTCTAAATGTAGCTTGAACATATGCAAGTTCTCGGTTCACATACTGTTGAAGCCTGGCTTGGAGAATTTTGAGCATTACTTTGCTAGCATGTGAGATGAGTATAATTTTGTGGTAGTTTTGCGTGAAATGTTCCCTTGATATATCTAATTTTCTTGCAGAGATCACTAGTCTTTCCCATTCTATTGTTTTCCTCTATTTCTTTGTACTGATCACTGAGGAAGGCTTTCTTATCTCTCCTTGCTATTCTTTGGAATTCTGCATTCAGATGGGTATATCTTTCCTTTTCTCATTTGTCTTTAGCTTCTCTTCTTTTCTTTTCATTTGTTTGAGGGAAAAAACCACATTACAGACAGTTAATCAGCATGAAAGAGCAGAAAGTTATGTTCCATATGAAGGGATAAGATAACCCCCCAGAAAAACAACTTAATGAAGCGGAGATGGGCAAACTTTCATAAAAAAAGAATTCAGAATAATGATAGTGAAGATGATTCAGGATCTCAGAAAAATAATGGAGGCAGAGATTGAGAAGATGCAAGAAATGTTTACCAAAGACCTAGAAGAACTAAAGAACATCCAAACAGAGACAAATAATACACTAGAAGGAATCAATAGCAGAATAATTGGGGCAGAACAACAGATAAATGACCTGGAGGACAGAATGGTGGAATTCACTGCCACACAACAGAATGTAGAAAAAAGAATGAAAAGCAATTAAGACAGCCTAAAACCGCTAGACCATTCAGGTACGACCTAAATCAAATCCCTTATGATTATACAGTGGAAGTGAGAAATAGCTTTAAGGACCTAGATCTGATAGATAGAGTGCCTGATGAACTATGGACTGAGGTTCATGACATTGTACAGGAGACAGGGATCAAGACCATCCCCACGGAAAAGAAATGCAAAAAAGCAAAATGGCTGTCTGGGGAGGCCTTACAAATAGCTGTGAAAAGAAAACAGGCGAAAAGCAAAAGAGAAAAGGAAAGATATAAGCATCTGAATGCAGAGTTCCAAAGAATAGCAAGAAGAGATAAGAAAGCCTTCTTCAGTGATCAATGCAAAGAAAGAGAGGAAAACAACAGAATGGGAAAGACTAGAGATCTCTTCAAGAAAATTAGAGATACCAAGGAAACATTTCATGCAAAGATGGGCTCGATAAAGGACAGAAATGGTATGTAACTACCAGAAGCAGAAGATATTAAGAAGAGGTGGCAAGAATACACGGAAGAACTGTACAAAAAATATCTTCACAATCCATATAATCACAAAGGCGGGATCACTCATCTAGAGCCAGACATCTTCGAATGTGAAGTCAAGTGGGCCTTAGAAAGCATCACTATGAACAAAGCTAGTGGAGGTGATGAAATTCCAGTTGAGCTATTTCAAATCCTGAAACATGATGCTGTTGAGGTGCCACACTCAATACGCCAGCAAATTTGGAAAACTCAGCAGTGGTCACAGGACTGGAAAAGGTCAGTTTTCATTCCAATCCCAAAGAAAGGCAATCTCAAAGAATGCTCAAACTACTGCACAATTGTACTCATCTCACATGCTGGTAAAGTAAAGCTCAAAATTCTCCAAGCCAGGCTTCAGCAATACGTGAACCGTTCAAGCTGGTTTTAGAAAAGGCAGAGGAACCAGAGATCAAATTGCCAACATCTGCTGGATCATGGAAAAAGTAAAGAGAGTTCCAGAAAAAACATCTATTTCTGCTTTATTGACTATGCCAAAGCCTTTGACTGTGTGGATCACAATAAACTGTGGAAAATTCTGAAAGAGATGGGAATACCAGACCACCTGACCTGCCTCTTGAGAAATCTGTATGCAGGTCAGGAACCAACAGTTAGAACTGGACATGGAACAACAGACTGGTTCCAAATAGGAAAAGGAGTATGTCAAGGCTATATATTGTCACCCTGCTTATTTAACATATATGCAGAGTACATCATGAGACACGCTGGACTGGAAGAAACACAAGCTGGTATCAAGATTGCCGGGAGAAATATCAATAACCTCAGATATGCAGATGACACCACTCTTATGGCAGAAAGTGAAGAGGAGCTAAAAAGCCTCTTGATGAAAGTGAAAGAGGAGAGTGAAAAAGTTGGCTTAAAGCTCAACATTCAGAAAACAAAGATCATGGCATCTGGTCCCATCACTTCATGGGAAATAGATGAGGAAACAGTGGAAACAGTGTCAGACTTTATTTTTGGGGGCTCCAAAATCACTGAAGATGGTGACTGCAGCCATGAAATTAAAAGACGCTTACTCCTTGGAAGAAAAGTTATGACCAACATAGATAGCATATTCAAAAGCAGAGACATTACTTTGCCAACAAAGGTCCGTCTAGTCAAGGCTATGGTTTTTCCAGTGGTCATGTATGGATGTGAGAATTGGACTGTGAAGAAGGCTGAGCACTGAAGAATTGATGCTTTTGAACTTTGGTGTTGGAGAAGACTCTTGAGAGTCCCTTGGACTGCAAGGAGATCCAACCCAGTCTATTCTGAAGGAGATCAGCCCTGGGATTTCTTTGGAAGGAATGATGCTGAAGCTGAAACTACAATACTTTGGCCACCTCATGTGAAGAGTTGACTCATTGGAAAAGACTCTGATGGTGGGAGGGATTGGGGGTAGGAGCAAAAGGGGACGACAGAGGATGAGCTGGCTGGATGGCATCACTGACTCAATGGACGTGAGTCTGAGTGAACTCCAGGAGATGGTGATGGACAGGGAGGCCTGGCGTGCTGCGATTCCTGGGGTCGCAAAGAGTCGGACACTACTGAGTGACTGAACTGAACTGAAGAGACCTCTGGGACAACAGTAAACACACCAACATTCGCATTATAGGTGTCCCAGAAGAAGAGAGAGGGAAACGACCTGAGAAAATATTTGAAGAAATAATAGCTGAAAACTTTTCTAACATGGGAAAGGAAATAGTCAACTGTCTTTTACTTTTGTAAGTATTGCTCACTTAATACCATTGTATCATGATTGGTCACAGCGAACAAACAGGTGGCACTACTAATGATCATGCATCCTAACGATCTAAGGTCAGCCATCCTGCCCAATCACAACCCTGCCTGCCACCATCCCAGCCTGAGTTCCTCTGCCTTGGCTTTTGCTCACCACTGAGGGCTCATCATGGGCAGGGATTTTAGAATCAGCACTCTAAAGAAAGCTGAGCACTGAAGCATTGATGCTTTTGAACTGTGTTTTTGGAGAAATCTCTTAAGAGTCCCTTGGACTGCAAGGAGATCCAACCAGTCCATCCTAAAGGAAATCAGTCGTGAATATTCATTGGCAGGACTGATGCTGAAGCTGAAACTCCAATACTTTGGCCACTGGATACAAAGAACTGACTCATTTGAAAAGACCCTGATGCTGGGAATGATTGAAGGAGGTAGGAGAAAGAGATGACAGAGGATGAGATGATTGGATGGCATCACCAACTCAATGGACATGAGTTTGAGCAAGCTCTGGGAGTTGGTGATAGACAGGGAAGCCTGGCATGCTGCAGTCCACGGGGTCACAAAGAGTCAGACATGACTGAGCAACTGAACTGAATTGAACTGAACACCTTGAGCCAGGCTGAGCCACATACTGACTGTGTGACCTTGGACAAGCTACTTCACTTCTTCTTAGACCCTGCATTTCCTCATATTTTAAACAGGCTCTACCTCCCAGGGCACTGAGACAGCACTTGTGCTCTTATCACTGGGCACAGAGTAAGAGCACAGGGTGTCTTATCTCATTAGCCACTCTCTCACAATAAGTAATGAAATGTAGTCTACTATCTGAGAAATCAGTCACTCCACGTTGATGTTGCTGAAACTCAGAGAAAAATAAAGGTTAAGCTACCTCCTTTGAGGTAACATCAAGGTGGTATGATGATTTCTCAGATAATAGACTATATAATATACTACATTTTATTACTTTTAGTTTCTCTAGTTGCTGCAAGGGCTTAGTTGCCCCGAGAGATGTGGCATCTTAGTTCCCTGACCAGGGATCGAACCCACATTCCCTACATTGAAAGGTGGATTCTTAACCACTGTACCAACAGGGAAGTCCCCAGAGATATTTATATTTTAACCTGGTTAATACTTTTTGAAGCACCTTGGCATCAGCAAGAGTGGGAGAAAATGGAAATTCTCACACACTGCTGGTTGGTATTTAGTCTTAAAATATGCAGAACACCCACCCAGCACTTTTCCAGGAATTTGTGCTAAGGAAATAATTATAGATGCACAAAAAGACTGAAGTGTAAGGATAATCATCACAGTTAATAATAGTGAAAATATTGCAATAATTTAAATATCCATAATGGAGAACTGGTTAAGGCAATCATGGTACCTCATACAATGAAAAATTATGTGGAAGAATATTTAATGACATGAAAAAGCATTTGTTGTGTATTATTAGGTTTTTTTAAGAGGAAGCAACAAATCAGTCACTTAATCTATCTGTACATTTTTAAGCACTTGTGTCACATACATAGGTAGATGATAGAAAGACTAAATTTCAGATATGCTTTAAATGTAAGCAGTGGTTACCTCTGGTGGTGGTTTTTGTTTTTGTTTTTTCTTTTTGGAAGGAGTCATTGTTTTCTACAATGAATATGTATCCTCTGATAATAAATACAAATGATATATTTAAATCTTTATGAAATACTCAGCCTAGCCATCAATTCCCAGATGCCCTCGCTATTCCCTGATTTTGCTGCTCTTGCCTTGCAGCCTGAGTTAGCTGCTTCCTTCTTGTGGGCCCAAAGCACCCTATCCCTACCTCCTTTGGTGCAATTTCCACATAGTACTGGCCTGCTTGTCTATGCCTCTGTCCTTCCAGCCCTCACTGCATTCAGATGGTGCCATGTCTCATCTATCTCAATACTGATGTTTCCATGTACAGGGCCTGGAAAAACACAGGCACTCAGTGTGGTTGCAATGGAAGTGAATGGCACTGCTCACCTACAGCCAAGCCAGCTGGTGTTTATGGCTGGGTTCCTTTACAGCACTGTGAGGCTGTCCTGGGAGGAGAAAGGGCATTGTGGATGGTGAGGGCTGAGTCAGCTGCACCTCTGGCCCAGACTCTGGCACCTTTCTTTGGAATAGCTCCAGAATCGAGAAGTGGCCATGGCACAGTACCTATTTATTTAGTGGTTCTCTTAGTGAGGGGCTTCCCTGGTGGCTCAGATGGTAAAGAGTCTGCCTGCAATGCAAGAGACCTGGGTTCGATCCCTGGTTCAGGAGGATCCTCTGAAGAAGGGAGTGGCAACCCACTCCAGTATTCTTGCCTGGAGAATTCCATGGACAGAGAGTAACTGTCACTCCCTCCTAGTGAGACGGGATGTTATTAACTATGCTGTTTGCTTTCAAGACAGTAGACTGACCAACAAATAGAACTTTGTTTTGGTAGCCTTTAGTTCTGTCTTAGATTTCAGCAATTAAATGATGGCAGGGCAAGTTGAAGCAGAGATCAACTGAATTCAATTAATAATGTCTCAGAAATGCACTAAAAATAGCACATGATCTGTATCTAAGTTGGCTCCTTTACCTTCACCCATACAAGCAGACCAGATAATGCTGTGTATTCAGGCTCTGAAATATGACTGCCCAACTCTGCCAAGGCTTCTACATTCCAGACAGTTGTGAACAATGTAATTGAGATGACAAGCATTTGGAACAAGAACATATGGCAAAGTTGCGTTATAAATGGTCTTTCCTTACTGAAAAAATTGGGGACATTTTAATTGGGTCTTGAATGATATTTATATTATGAAAAGAGAAAATGCATTATTAATGAGGAAGGATGCTTCAAACTTCTAAGCTTCATTTCTGTAATAAATGTCATGAAATTAATCAAGGACCAAAGAATCACAGATGAACAGCAGAGCAGGGAAGTTTCTTAACATCTGAAATGCGAGGCCAGCTAATGATAGCAATACCCTTCAGTAGCAAACTGTCCTCAGGCAGAGGGGCCAAGAAAGAGGCGAGCATGGGGAGAGATCCACAGCTCAGCTCAGGAGACCCACTCTAATGTGGCTCTGGTTTCCCTGGGTGACCTCAGGCCTATCCCGGGCCACCTCAGAGATTCTAAGCCATCCATCACCAGAGGACTTTGGAATGGATTGAGTCTGTTCTCCTAGCTCCTCAAGGCCTTGAGTTTCCTGGGAAGGTTCTCAGAGGCTGTGGGTGGATGTAGTGGAGATGAGTATGAAAGAACATCCCTCAGCCCCCCAGTACAAACACACACACACACACACACACGTGTGTACTTTAGCCAGAATAGCTGTGTTCACCAAACTTTCCCATTATGATATTAAATTTTGGTAGGAAAAGATATTCTGTTTAAAAAGAAAGAAAGAAATGAAGACTATTAAGAAACTTCTGGGTTCATTAAGTTCTAAGATTCTGTGATCACGGCAACAGATTTGTAGATTCCATACTCAGGTAACAAGTCAGTGAAAATATGGCCAGCGCATAAGAATTTGGGTGGCAATGGTTTCTTGTTTTTTATTTTGATTTTTGGCCTTGTTTATCTCCATGCTTCTATTCCCAATTGCCTATTGCCTTCCAGGCTCCCTTGTACAGAACCAAAACAAACTGCTCAGGTAAATGACAGCCTGACATTTCAGATTTCTGATTCATTTGATATTAGTCACATTTTCCCCCGCTGGGAAGATCCATATTTTCATGACAGGCGCTTCATATTAATTTTAAAAGTAAATTCAGTGATGTCATAATTTCTCATTTTGTTCAGTCCTAAAGCAAATAAGTCATTCCCTGTAGAGAAGAGGGAATACATTCCACCATAAAATTACTGTTGTTTATTATGGAAGCAGAAAAAGCAATAATATCTTTTTGAGCATATTTCCCTCATTCATAATAAGGAGATTAATAAAAGATTAAGAAATAATGGGGGGGTCATTATTCTATTATGAATCATTCTTTTATTTACTATCAGTAAGATAAAATATTAGACTTTGAAAAATAAGCAACTTTTGTAGCTACTTCCTATTATCTGGTGGCTGTTATGTATCCTGACCTGGGGAAAAGTGTTTTCTGTAGATACCGAAATGGGGGATTTTTTTTCAAGCTTGCTTGAGCGGTGGCCAGTGGAAATGATAAAAGCAAAGTTTCTGCTCACCATTAGTGTTGAACCTGGTAATGCATTCTGACTTGGATTTGTCTGTCTGTCTGAGGGCCCGCAGGTAATTAATGTTGTTAGCAAAGAGCTCAGGAGATAATTGTGCTGTGGCTGGAAGCCACATGAAATAGGTGCAGACTGCACGGTGGTTCTATTAGAGGCTCATATTTTTAAATTGCAGTTATTTTCTGCAGAATGTAGCCTTTCAGTGACATCTGTGGCTTTACAAAGTGGTCCATGCTTGTCACAGGAGGGGATTTTCATTTTGTTTGGGTACAGTTTCCAAAATTGATTTCAAAATAAGCACTAGTCTTCAGAAAATAGGAGTCATAATCTCAATAAGGGCACCCTGAACTCACCCCCACAGCAAACCCACCTACATGGGTGCCACAGGCCAGTCTTATCTCTGCTCACCCTGAGGTCATTAAGGCCCAGAGTAATTATGGGAAGTAGATAAAGTGTCCCCTGAAACATGTGATACGCGATCCCCAATGTGTATCACGTTAAGCTCATCCATGAGGCATGCCTCTAAAAATGGAAAAAATAAACGTGGACCCAAATCATCTCCATGTCCCTTTAGTTCCTGGGGGCTACCTGGCCTTGTGTTGCTAAAAATCAAGGAGAAATAGACTCTAAGTAGGGCTCTGTGGATGCCTCTTGCTTTCTGAAACAAATCGAGCCACCCATGCCCACCCTTATCAATCACCTAGCCACCCTCTCTGAGGGTCCTCCTTCCCTTTCTATCAGTGAAATTTACCATAGCCAAGAGCAGAATAGGTCTCAATAAAAAGCAAGAAAATGAACTGATTGTGTTTCTGCTGTTGGTGTGAGAACCCAAATGTGTGCATTGGTGGGCAGGTGGGAGGGCTTTGGGGGTGGCAGGACAGTTAGGAGGGACATGGCAGTATATCTCAGTGGACTTGCTTTACTGACTTTTGGGGAAAATGGACAGAAAACCCAGAAAGGGTGCTTGGACAGTCTCTCAATGCCCACTGCCACCAGAAGAAGCACAAGGTGAAATAAATGCCTACTTCGCCCATCACTGAAAAAACACAGATTTGTAGCAAAGCCACAATGTTCAGATAGAACACAGGCTCCAAGTTCCCCTCACTTCCAAGCCAGCCTTTAAAAGTCCACATAGGAGCACTGCGAATCCCTTCCACTGCTCTGCCATCCACCATGCTGGGTCAAGCACTAGCTCATTCATTCCATCACTCCTCCTCTTCCTAAGCCCTATAGGTGGGCATTCAGCAAACATTCATGATGTGTCTGTTGCATGCTAGGTGCTATGTTCCCAAGGGCTGAAAAGTTCTAGATAAAATAAAAAGTGATTGTCTACACATGTGTTTTCTTGTTCAGGATATTGTTTCAACTCAAGATACCCCATCATCCTGCCACACTTTACTACCCAGCCTGACCTTGCACTGTCTCATGGTTCAGATTGGCTGGGCTCCCTGTTATTCCTTCAATATGCCAGGACCATGCACTGTTAACAAGAAAATCCTTTACCCACCCCATCACCACCACCACCAAGCAGCCATGACTACATCATGTTTCAAAAAGCTCACTGCCACCCAAAGCAGATGGTACCAACACTGGGAATCTCGGCAGATCAGAAAATGTTTCCTCATATTGGGCCAAAACCTACCTTCCCTGATCCATTTACATAACCCAGGACATGGAGATGCTGGTTATCAGTACTGTTATCAATAAGAATGTTTGGTACTGAGGGAGCTTTCTCCCAGGTAGCTCCACCTCCAGGAAAACTTGCCAAAGAGGTAAGCCAGGGAAAGTTTTCTTTGTTTGTGTGTTTGTTTTCCTTGTTCTTTCTTTCTTTTCCTTTCTATATAACTCACATTTAAATTACTTGCTGGGGGAGGAATATAAATGAGCCTCAGTCAGACCTCATGAGTCATCGTTTCAGTGGGAAACAAAGCAGCTTTGCTTCAAAAAGCAATTTAATTAATTTTGTTATGTGCTGTGGAAATAAGCTTTTAGAGATGATTCAAAACACTTACATGAAATTGTCTAAAAATAAGTGAACAACACAATTACTGTCTTTTTTTGATGTAGAAATATTAAAATAATAAGAGGAGATTTTAAAATGTAAAATAACATAAAGTTTGCATGTAATATTAAAAGAGGAGAAAACCAAAGTGGATTCTTAGCTGGGTGCATGTCAAAGGTAAAGAAAAGCAAACATATTGCCCATGAAAGACAAAGCTCAGTTTTAACTGCCCTCTGCTGACCTAGGAAGAAAGGACACACCTTCTATTCCAGCCTTTGGACTTACACTCTCTGCATCCCAGTTTCCACTCCTGGAATATGAGAATGGATCCTGTTGGACCAACTTCCAGAGGTGACAGTCAGCTTGAAAAGTGGATATGAAAGCAGTTCATAAACTGAAAAATGGTGCACCCATATATGACATGGTTCCACTTACTCATGAATGATTTTGAACCTGTGGGTAACCATTAGTCAAATCTATTTCACTGGCCTTCACTAACCAAGGTCATTTTAATTGTGGCTACAAGACTTGCAGGTCCTCCAAGTGGCAGGTAGCCTAAATAATATGTTTGCCTACATTGTTTTCCAGGAACTTGGAGTCAGCCATATCTAATTGGAGCTGAATGAGTTAAGACTACATAGGACCACTGACCCTCCGACTGGGACTTTTGACGTTATAGCGCCAAAAACTCCACCCTCAAATCCTGCTAAGTGCCTCCATTTTTGAACATGCAGAGGCCTGGAGCTTAGTTATACCTGCCCTGAACAGCTTTTTTTCCCACACTTTTTCCCCCAATCACCTTGTCCCTTGCTTCCCATTCTCAGATTATGCTGCTTCTTTATTCTGTATCCCGTAAATGCCCCGAGGCCCTGGCCTTCAGGGAGGCGGACCTTAGACTTGTTCTCCCATCTCCTTGCTTGGCTGCTTCTCGAATAAACCCTGTTTGTTGCAAACCTTGATGTCAGCGTTTTGGCTTGCTGCATGTCTGGGCAAAATGAATCTGTTTTGGTAACAACTATTTCTTCAGAGTAGAAAAAATATCACTCTGAGTTATAGCTCTTTTAAGCAAAAACACTGCCTCGGCTTTATTTTCTCACCTGTATTACCTGGAAATATGGTGAAACAGGACATTGAGACGCTTCTCATCCCTACACCAAACTGCATTTGCCCCATTTCCTGGAATAACTCTTAGTTGTCCCAGACAGAAACCTTGAGGTCCTACTTGATTCAATGATTTCCCTAACACCCAGTCCATTGACTCATCCTTTCAAATATGTCCAGAATACAACTGTCTTCACATATATGTGTGTGTGTGTGTGTGTATGTATACATATATATGTGTGTATATGTATGTGTGTGTGTGTATATATATATATATATATATATATATCTCCTACTTTCAACTTCCTTTTTCCCCCTCAATATTATCCATGTTTATATAAATACATATAAAGTTGGTTCATTCACTCTTGCCATTCTGTGACTAAGTCACAATTTATCCAGCAGTTCCCCAGCTTGAGGGGAAGTTGGTCATTCATCTATAATTTCCCTCACACTCAAGGAGACTTACATGGTGAGATCAAGAGGGACCATAGAGAGGAATTTTTAAAATATCTTCATTTACCTGCTTTGAGTCCCAGCCCTTATACGCTGTGACCACTTGGGAAAGCAATGTTTCTAAATATACTACAGGCGTCTCAAACAGATGGCACAGAATATCATTTAACACTCTCTTGAACACTCACCGTTATCCCCAGAGACTCTGATTCAGAGGGACTACTGTGATCCCAAGGGGCTGGTCTGGGAGCTGGGGAACTGAGTGTTGTCTCACCTTTTCCATGGTTTGCTGTGTGACCTTCAGCAAGCAATTATACTTCCCCTCTTCTAGGCCTCAACTGCACAATGAAGAGGGAGACCAGATGATCACATGATGGTTGCTTCTAGTTGTGTGAGGTATTTACCAAGTTTTCAACTATGTGCAATTTAATTTTCTGTTGGAGGAATAGAACCAGTTATGCCCAATGGCCTTCTAGAATTTGGTAGGCTAGAGGAGTGTGGATTAAATTAAACATAAGTGATAATTAGTATACTTGTTAAACATTGCCATGACATATAATTGAATAAGACCAGGGTATATTGACATAATAAGCAAACTGTGTCTAATTACAAGGTCTTATTTTTAATACCCAAATTCCTAATGTGCTCATTTGGTAACTGAAAATACAATAATTTCAACACTCTTGTCATCAAGTATCCACTTCTACAAGTACAGACACACAATTAATATACATCCATAAAGGGATTTATCTCCACAAACTGTGTATTAAAACTAGTCTAGAGTGCAAAACAAGCCCCGTAAGGCTCTTCAAATTACAGAGGTGGTGACAATTAACAACTGATTTGGTGAAAAATTACTTTGTGCTTTCAAAGCCTAAATGACAGCCAGAAGAGGAGAGCATCAACAAAGTAATATGGTTAGACTAGATTGAATCCACAGGACATATTATAAAAGAGGCCCTTAACTAGCTGGGCAAAGGATGGGCTTACTCACCAGGTGAAGTTAATAAAAGACCCTGTGACCAAGGTTTCCATGACAAAGCTCTGCTAATTTTCTCAAGAAGAATCTGTTCCAGAGGTGAGTCATTGCCCTTTTACTGGCATTATTCTAATATGATATAGAAGAAAAGGTCACAATTTAGATCAATGCCATCCTTGGATAACAGAGTCGGGGAGTCACCAAATGAAATTAATGCTGGAGCATGGTTACCATTTTCACTGTATATGCTCTCCCCTGATACACTCTACATACAACACATTCAATGAGGCATTTCAGGAGAGCTGGTTGCTAGGTTTCAGCCTCATTCTAAGCTCTTCATTTCAGTATAGAACAAAATTAATGAAAAATTTCAAGATGATAATATAAACTTTACCATCAGGCAATCAAGGGGCTCAGATATATCTCTTTATTGATGGGGCCGCTATAGAGACTGACAAAAAACACAAAAATAAAAGAAAGCTATAGTTGAATCTTAGCCATTACCCTTACTTTATAGAAGACAGAGATTAAGAAAGGGAACTGACCTGCCCAAGATGAAACATTTGGTAGCAAGAAGGAACCAGAATTTATAACTTCTGTCTCCTTGCCCATTGCACTTCTGCCAAATTGGGCATTCTTAATTTAAACAGTTGACACTTGAATGACATAGCTTCAAAATGCACAGGTCCACTTACACACAAATATTCTTTAGTAGTAAACAGTACAATACTGCATGGTCCACAGATTAATCCTCATGTTGCTAGCACCAACTGTATATTTAGTTGCTGGACTTCAGATTTTACAAAATGTTTCTTATTAATGGTAATGGGAAGTAACAGCCAAATGAACAGGAAGACTTCTAAAAAGGGTTTGAAAAGTTTGTCAGATTTTTTTTCTTTATTAAAGCATTTATTATAAAGATATGTTTTAACACCTCATGAAAGAAGATATACAAATGGAAAATAAACACATGAAAATCTCAGTATCGTACGTCATTAGGGAACTGCAAAGTAAAACCACAACAAGATACCACTGGACACTTATTGCAAGGGCCAAAATCTAAAACAGAAACACCAGATGCTGGCAAGGATGTGGAGCAACGGGAACTCTCATTCGTAACTGCTGGAAATGCAAAATGGTACCCCCACTCTGGGAAACAGTTTGGCAGTTTCTTACAAAGCTAAACATACTCTTACCATACAAACCAGCAATTGCATGCTTTTGTATTTACTCAAAGGAGTTGAAAACTTATTTCCACACAAGCATGCACTCGTGTGCTTATATCAGCCTTATTTATAACTGGCAAAACTTGGAAACACCCAAGATGTCCTTCAGTGGGCGAATGGACAAACTGTGGTCTATCTAGACGATGGAATATTATTTAGCATTGAAAAGAAAGGAGCTATAAAGCCATGAAAAAATATACAGGAACCTTCAATGATATTGCTAAATGAAAGAAGTCAATCTGAAGTCTATATAATGCATCATTCCAACCATACAACATTCTGGAAAAGGCAAAACTATGGAGACAGTGAAAAGATCAGTGGTTGCCAGGAGTTGGGGGTTGGGGGGCAGAGGCAGGAAGGATATACCACTCTGGTTTGAAATGTTGATAGTAGGGGAGGCTGTTGGGGTGGGGAGGAGGTATATAGGTACTCTGTGTACTTTCCATTCAACTTTATGAACATAAATTTCTCTAAAAAGTTAAGTCTATTAAAAAATTTTAATGTGCTGCAATTTTTGTTTAGGATCTTTTACAACTCACAGAATTTGGAATAGGAAGTTCAACGTACCCCACTGGGCCAGTTTGCAAGGGACAGTCTGATAGATTCTCAGAAAATCCACTATATATTCTTTGGAACATGGAAGACAATGACTTCACCCCCAAAGAAACTAATACTTGGTACAGAGAGAAGATCTCTTTAGGCACCAGAAACCACATTGCATATTCACTATGAAAATAATTAAATATTCAATATTCTAATGCTTATTTTGTTAAAACAATTACATACATTTTAACATGTGACCAGGATTGAAGAAGCTTTTTCCTTGAGTTCAGTGTGATGATTAAAACATCTGTCATTTCTGGTTAGAGAGGTCGTGCTGAAATAGACACTCTAGTGGCTAAACCTCTTGGTTTGGGCATAATCATCAAGTTATCTGAAGGTTATTATAAGGAAGTGAGTAGTTACTACTAAAAGCAAAGTAAATTAGTAAAACCAAAGCTTAATGAAACAGATGAGAACATAAAAATTATCACTTATTATTATGGAATTGTCACAAATTGAACTTTTAAAACGCACTGGGTTAACAGAAAGAATAAATACCTTCTAGAATGAAAACTACAACTGTTTCTGACATCAAAGAATCGTCTCAAATGATATCAAACATGAATAATGTGCATTCTGCAGCAAACATCATATTGAGGGCAGATATCACCAACTCAATGAACATGAACTTGGACAAACTTTGGGAGACAGTGAGGGACGGGAGACCTGGTTTGCTGCAGTCTGTAGGGTCGCAAAGAGTTGGGCATGACTTAGTGACTGAACAACATGGGGCCATATTCTGGCAGTTTCCTTGCCACTCATGTGGGTTAAGTCCTTGGCAGGGCTGCACCTGCCCCTGCCCAGGACTCCCCTTCTACGGCAGATTCAGCTGCTTCAGGGGCTCAAGGAAACAGAAACAATATATAAATGTGGAACTCACTACAAAGGATTCTTAAAAGGCAAATAATATGGAATGACATTCATTCACCTAACATACGCACTGGACACGTACTCTGTGTCAGACACAGGGCAGGGCACTGGGCAAACAAGAGTGTAAGGAAAATTGCTTGCTGTGGTATCCGCCTGCAGATGGAATGCAGGAATGTGAACAGACTTTTTTTCTCAGTCTCAAAACATTTTCATTTTTTTGTGCATATTTTTAAAATAACACAGAAATGCACAGATCACAAAAGCCCACCCCCAGCAGAAACCGGGGATGGGAGTCAGGCCATTGAGAACCAAGTCTTGACGATCCCCCTGAATTCTCTTAAGCCCACCACTGGGAGGCGGGTGTTTCGAGAAGCCTCCCCAAGCTTCTGGCAGGTGCAGGCTTCCTTAGTTTGTGGCCACATCACTCTAATCTCTGCCTCTGACTTCACATGGCTTCTCCTCTCTATGGGTTTGTTTCAAACTCCCTCTGCCTCCTTTTTATAAAGATACATGTGATGGTATTTAGGTTGTCAGGCATTAGCAAAGATTATCCCACCAGGATATCCTCTCAAGATCCTAAATTTAATCCCATCTTTCCTCATATAAGGTAAGTTCCACTCTTTTGCCATTTAAGGTAACATTCACAGATTCTAGGAATTAGTAAGTGAATATATCTTAGGGGTACCTGTGTGATAACACTGGGCCCACCCAGATAAATCTTGATACTCTTCCCTTCTTGCTGCTGCTGCTGCTAAGTTGCTTCAGTAGTGTCCAACTCTGTGCAACCCCATAGACGGCAGCCCACCAGGCTCCCCCGTCCCTGGGATTCTCCAGGCAAGAACACTGGAGTGGGTTGCCAATCCCTTCTCCAATGCATGAAAGTGAAAAGTGAAAGTGAAGTCACTGAGTCGTGTCCAACTCTCAGTGACCCCATGGACTGCAGCCTACCAGGCTCTTCCGTCCATGGGATTTTCCAGGCAAGAGTACTGGAGTGGGGTGCCATTGCCTTCTCCATCTCCCCTTCTTAAGGTCAGCTAAATAGCAGCCTTCATTTCATCTTCACTTTTAAGTCTCCATTGCCCAAGTCAGGTAACACACAGGTTCCCGGGATTAACATGTGAACATTATTCTGCCCATGAGAGATACAGCATAATTGTTACAGGCTGAAATGTGTTCCCCTTAACTACACATGTTGCTATCCTAATTCCTGGAACCTCGGAATATAGCTAGGTTTGGAGACAGGGTCTTTGGGAGGTGATTGAGTTAAAATGATGTCATTAGGATGAGCCCTAATCCAATATGGCTGGTGTCCTTAAAAGAAGAGATGATGACACAGACATCCACATAGCGAAGAGCATGTGAAGGCACAGGGAGAAGACAGCCGTCTGTAAGTTAAGGAGAGAGACCTCAGAAGGAACCAACTCTGCCAACACTTGGATCTCTGCCTTCTAGCCTCCAGAACTGTAAAAAGATAAACTTCAATTGTTGAAGCTGCCTGGTCTGCAGTACTTTATGGTAGCCTGAGCAAACTAATATAGTAGCCCCATCAAGGGAGCTACTCCCCCACCATATTTGCAGGTTTCATACAAGTCCAAGAGGAAAGGGACTACACAAGCATGTATACAGGGGATGGGGCTCTGAGGGGTATCTTAGAATTCAGCCTAGTGCAGGTGGCCTTCCCCACTGACTCCTTTTGCCATGTTAGTCAGAATTTGGTTAACTTCTCTTGCTTGTCTCATTTTACCAAGCCTTCTATTCCTTTCCCACTCACCTTTTATTTATTTATTTGTGTTTATTTTATTGGTCACTCAATTTTTATGTAAGCTTAATTCTAGCTGTGGCTTCCCTGATAGCTCAGTTGGTAAAGAATCCGCCTGCAATGCAGGAGGCCCTGGTTTGATTCCTGGGTCAGGAAGATCTGCTGGAGAAGGGATAGGCTACCCACTCCATTATTCTTGGGCGTCCCTTCTGGCTCAGCTGGTAAAGAATCCGCCTGCAATGCGGGAGACCTGGGTTCACTCACCGGGTTGGGAAGATCCCCTGGAGAAGGGGAAGGCTATCCACTCCAGTATTCTGGCCTGGAGAATTCCATGAACTGTATAGTCCATGGGGTTGCAAAGAGTCAGATACGACTGAGTGATTCAAGTTGGGATCAAGGTGGACTGGGAGTGAAGAGTGAGCAAAGTGTGGAGGATGAGGACTGTCTCTATCTAACAGCAGCAGAAACACTAGGGGGAAAAGAGGCACAATACTCTCTCTCTGTCCTACATCCAATTTTTTTGAAAAGAAATGGAATAGAGAAATGTGAACAGACTTCATTTTTCACAGCCCCAAAACATTTTCATTTTCTATTGTGAATATTTTTAAAATAACAAAGTCTGGCTATGCCACATACATTTTTCTTTTAAATATATATTTGTATAGTTTACACACAGCTGAGAAAATCAGATTCTATTTCTACTCTCATTCTGCTTTCTTTAAAAAAATTATAATTGGGGTATATTTGCTTTACAATGTTGTTTCTGCTGTACAACGACGTGAATCAGCTGTATATATGCATATAAGGTTGGCCAAAAAGTTCATTCAGGTTTTTCCATACGAGGTTCTAGAATAAATCCCCTCCCTTTTGAGTCTCCTGCCCACCTCCCCTCCACTCTTCGTTTTTGTGCATGTTAATGGGCCAGACCTGAACTTGTGCATTGCCTCATCCAGTTAAGAAATTGGTGGAACTCTGCAGCCAACATTGCTGAGCGCCTTACCAGCATCAAATGCCACCACCCCCACCCCATCAAACCTCTCCCAGGGGTGGGCACTGAGTGGCCTGAGTTAACCACCATCATCTCCAAGTGATTGGTTTGGGACTGGGCATTTGTCCAGGCACAAACTCACCAATGCTTGGCATTGTATGACCAAAGTGATCGTTTCACTGATAGTTTTACCTGAGTTAGTCCAGAGTAAAGCCCAGAGGGTTGTTCACAGGTCTCATGACTGTCAGCGGTGTGCTGGTGAAGCCCAGAAATGGCTACAATCATTTTGTCCTCATGAGGGAGGGAAACCTGAGGATGTCACCAATGCACTGAGAAGGATATGCATTGAGAATCACAGAGAAATGGAGCAGGCACCCTGATTAAACTGTGCCAGTGGATTAGCCCCATCGCTGGCCTTTTCCATCATTTGAACTGCATTTTCAGTTACTTGCCATTGACCAAGAATATCCTTACTAAAACCAGAGCCAGGCCCTGGGGATTCAGTGGTGAAGAAGACAGTGCCTACTTTCCTAAGCTTATTATGCTTTCAGGGAGAGAGGTAGATAATAAATAAGATCATATCAATCAAAGTTTTGTGCTGTGAGAGTGATGCAGGACTTGAGACTTTCAATTAGGAGGCCTCTCTAGGGAGGAGACAGGAGAGTTGCGACCTGAAGAGTGAGAAGGAGCCACCCCTGGGAAGATCTAGGGCAGAGTAAAGAGTTGATGCAAAGCTGTAAGATGGGAGCAAGCAGGGAAGATCTGGTAAAGGAAAAGTGGTCCCACAGGCTGCCCAATGCTGAGCAAGGGGGAGCGAATAAACAAAGGACAGAGGCCTTGCTTGTAGGCTATGCATGGAGCTGGGATATTACTCTGGGGGAGACTGGGAGCTATCTGGAGGATTTTGAGCAGAGGTATGGCATGCCTGATCGAAGATTTTTAGAGGAAACCTTCTAGCTGCTCTGTGTTGAAATGACTACAGAAGCAAGAAAAGTAGCCAATAGCAGTTACAGGCAGCAGGCAAGGAGTGAAGCTGGTCCAGACCCAGGCAGTTGCAGGGAAGACAGTGAGAAGCAGAAAGATACAGGGAGTTTCATTTCTAGCACCCATTCCCTCAAGGCAGCCTGATGGTCCCCTGAAAGGGCATGTCAACTGAAGGGCAAGGGGGTGAGCTGCTCTCCACCCAAATCCTGCATTTTCTGAGGGTTAGCCTAAATGCATCTTTAATGGGCGGAACAGCAGGATGTATGTCAGATGAAGTGGAATGATGTCAGTGGTGAGAGGGAAAATATTTGGGGACAGGGGTGTCATACTATTAATGGAGCAGATATGTCTAGGAAACCACTTCTTTGGTTTTTCTCCACGACTTCCTTTACCATTGAGACCAAATTCACTTAAGTTCCTGGGTTAGGTTTTTGCCTCTCTCCTAAGACCACAATGGTGAGGATTCCAAATGAGCGGAAGGCACCAGAGGAGCACAGTGGCCATTTCTCGGCGTGCCGAAGCTGTCTCCAAGTGGGCTGTTTCCTGTACACCAGTTGTCAGTTAACATAATTCATTAGTAGTGAAGTGAAGTTAATATGCTCAAGGACCCCATAAATTCTGATTGTAAACTAAACCTTCAATATAGCGTTACACAGGATTCTACCTTTGCCTAATAAAGTGCCTGCTACGTCAGGCCTGCTTTATACAAGCATCAAGTCCAGCATTAAAAGCATACATGTATAATTCTGTGTCCAGTGGTAGTTTCAAGCTGTCTGCATCAGAACACAACCTGTTTTAAGCATGTATTTCCCCTACCCTCCTGAGGTTCTGACTCAGGCCAGGGTTAGGTCTGGGCAGTAAATCCCACAAGGAGATTCCAGTGGTTTCTGTCTGAGCTCACAGCATATTTTACATCGCATACTTCTGTATATAAATACAATTGTATGTAACCTGTACATTTGGATATGTAGATGTCTCAAATCTTTTTTGGAGTGGATATTATTAATGAGAACTAGCTGAACTCTCCAAAGCACAGGAAGCAGCTGGAATGAGTACAGTTGACCCTTGAACCAATGAAGATTAGGGACTGGACCCTCCCTTCAATGGAAAATCCTTTAACTCCACACTCCCCACCTGCGGTTCCCCATCTGCAGCTTCAACCAACCTGAGCGTTCAGCGCTGTAGTATTCACTACTGAGAAAATCCATGCATAAGTGGACCCATGCGGTCCAAACCCGTGTTGTTCAAGGGTCAACTGTACAACCAACAAGTGGCCTAGAGGACCGAGGAACAAGGCACTGGCATGAGGGGGTGGCATGCTGGGCATCGCCAGGAACTGACTTCCCCTGTCTAGTAAATTAAAGTAGCCACAAGTATTTCCCAACCTCACTCCTTCAGTGGTATTTGAAGCCCATTCACTCCCAAATGAATTTTCTTAAGCCACAAGGCAAGAAGCTGCAGTCTTTCCCCCACTGCTCCACCAGTTCTCATGGGCCCATCGCAGCCCTTCCTGTCTCAGCATCCCTCACGGCCCCACCCGCTTGAATATCTCTGGCCTACATTTCCTGCACAAAAGCTTACTCTTGACAGCTCTGTTCATATCTGATATAGTATAAACAGAGAGGCAAACAAATGTAAAAAACTGAAGAGGTTAATATACTATTAATTGAAAGAGGAGACATCAAGGTGGCATTATGAACACTTTTTTAATGACAACAGATGGTAAATTTATACAAATTACAGGTTAGAATACAACGAATACAAAACCCATCCAGATAACAGTTAGAAAAGCATCACTTACAAAAGTAAATCTGATTCAAGTGGCTAAAGAACTCAAGCCCCCCCATTTTGATAATTACAGGCAGCTTTTAAGGTAGCGCATCTAAACTCTGCCCCTTGTCAGGGCACTATTCAAGACTACAGCATATTCAGTGACTCTAAAGCTCCTAACACTTTTATCATCAAGGTCAGGACATCTGGTAACAGGTTCACTAAGCAAAAAAAAAAAAAAAACCAACAAGAATATGTGAACGTTCTTTGCAAACTGTAAGGTGCTGTGCAGATGTTAGCTATTGCTATTATTACTGTTCAGTGAGATTTCACTGAACTTGAGAAAAAGGAAGACTAGTCTGTGTAACTGACAAATATGACCTATAGAACATCTTCAAAGGAATGCAGATATTACTTTCAAATACACGTAGCAAACAAACAGGCAAGGAAAAGTGTGGCCAGGAGTGATGGTAAGCTGAGGAATTCCAGACTATTTTAATGAATATATAAAGGATTAATCTGTTCATCTGTTACATGTAATATATATCATTAGGATCCCAAAGTCCCTGAAAATAATTTATTTTCTCAGGTGACCCTTTTGCCCCTGCAAAAAGGAAAAAGAAATCTTGTCAAGTTATGAATACGCTGCTTTAGTCCAGGTCTTGCAAAAACAATCTTAAATGTAAGAGTAGAGTCTGATTTACAAAGTTGTACTCTTCTGATGGAACAGAGTGCCTGACAGTGGAGATATCTGCTGCTGACATAACAAGTGACAATTTTATTTATAAAATGTGCCTAACAGCCTACAACTTCACTTGAGCTTAAGTAAAAGAACAAACATGAACTTGTCTGGAGATAAGAAATATACACTAGATACATATAAAACAGGATATAAATTCTCATGTACCTTTCATCTTTCCTTGGGTACACTTATCTAACTGCTTTTACTGGTGTCCTTGGGTACACTAGCTGTATATATAAAATTTATATGAAAATGGAAAACACCAAACAAGTCAAATAG
The DNA here is from genome assembly GCF_032405125.1 of Capricornis sumatraensis. Lineage (NCBI taxonomy): Eukaryota > Metazoa > Chordata > Mammalia > Artiodactyla > Bovidae > Capricornis > Capricornis sumatraensis. The sequence continues at coordinate 58,438,366 of NC_091092.1, read as the reverse complement.
TTGCTTTGGGGGCAAAGTTGATGAGATCTTTATGATGAAAATAGCCTTACAATATATTTCTGTTAGATTCCCATGAAATGCAGGTTGGTTGTTGTTGTTGCTTTTAATGGAGGGTTTAAATTTCTTCAGTAACAACTCAAAAGTGAATTCACATGTAAAATGGGATCCACTTGAAGAGCTAATGACATCAAATGCATTCTACAGCAGACTATTTTTTAGCACAATGAGAAAAGAGATTATATTCTGGGGGGCAAAATGGGAGGTGAGGTGAGGTGAAGGTCATGTGTTAAATCAGTAGCCTGTACTGACACTTCAAGTTAAGACCCCTAATTGAGGTTATTCTTACAATCCATTTTCGAACAATAGTGAACATAGTCTTACCTTATAATATTTATATAAGGGCTCAATTGTAGCTTTTCTTTCTATACATCCTGAAGTATGTACATTGTACAAGAGGAAATCACTGAGACATCTTGAAAAATAAATCTATTTGTCATACACCGTATTATTTCAACAGCAGCAAACTAGTGAGTTAACAGTTAAAACCTTAAGAAAATATTAACTGGTTTGAAAGCAAGCTTTTATTGTAATAATTCCATATATCAACCTTAGCATCCAAGTCTAACTTTCAAATGCTTGGTACTAGTTCCAAGAGGAAATTACACTGCTTTTGCATGAATCCCTAGTTTAAATACTTGCAGGAAAACACCCATATTATCTACTCAGCAAATGTCTGAAATCAAACAAAATAATCCAACACTGGACATCAATATTTTAAAAATAGCATAAGATTTCAAAAGTACAAGAAAAACCTTGGCATTATAGAAAAAGAAATTAACTGGAAAAATTCTAAGTACAACAAGACATCTAAAGAGGGGACCATCTAGAAATCTACCTTATAGTACATTAGATTCAAACTGGAGTATTTGACAATTTCCTATTAAATTTGTACAATTGTATACCAAAACTGTAGTCTTTTTAAGAAACCATGTCCCATTCAGAATAACTACTTAAGACATTTAAACTGCAAATAACATTTAACTATAAGCAGGAATAAAAAATAGTTCTACAATAATCATTTTGTTTTTTCTCGGCATTTAAATAAACACAAAAGGCTTCTTGGTTTTTATGCCTAACTACGTCTCTGCTCCTTTAGTCCAATTCCACGACATCCAAAAGTAGAGGGGAACTAACACAATCAGTGATGGCAAACACTCACAGCAAGGGCCATTGTATGAGGAATTATTAATGACAGAAATCCATACAATGAAATATCTAGTTAAAAGAGTAAAGGTAGAATGTGCTGTTTAAGAAAACATCCAATAATCACTCATCTGAAAAAATGCAAATAGACACCAGATAAAACTGGCAGATTCTGAACTGAAACCAAACTTTTACTGTGTATCAGACTAGCAATCAGAAATGCACACGGATGTAAACCAAAACAGTGGTTATCTCCAGGTGGCCACACTACAGGGAATTAATATTTTCTTCCCGTTTTAATATGCATTTTTTCCCTGTGTGTTTTTAGATTACACACAAATAGTACCAAGTGGTTGAAAAGAACACAGACCAAGGATACTAAAAAACAGGATCTTTTTCTATCAGAAAGGACCTCAAGGATTATCTATACATATCTGGGACATAACAGCACTGATTAAAAATTCTAAGAATACTTCCTGGGTGATAAAAATAATTGATTTTCATGATTGTTTATACTCTGTAAGTCTGCAAAAATGAACATATTTAAATGTAAATTCTTTCATATACATTATTTAAAAGTAGGAAAAACCGAGTTTACACAACCTCATAATTAAAGTATAAGTTCATTGTTGAGTGACAGAGCAAAGCAGACCATTGAAGAGCTTCTCTGAAAGGAGGAGGCTGGCCTGTAAGAGGCCTTTAGGGAGCAGGCCAGGTGCCCAGGCAGCTAGCTCTTTGCTTTGCTATCTGCATTCTTTAATAAACAGTCCTTTTACATGAATGGCTGTGATTCAGCCTAGCTTCCCCATGAAATAATGTAATGAAAGATTTCTATTGACTAGGGATTACTACTACTTTATGCAAAATTTCTCAGTGACACTCAGATTAATTCCAGTGTCCACAATTTAAGCAATTTTCAACAGGCATTTACAACCCAAAATCTAATGACTTGGTATTTTCATGACAGTCGGGAAAAGTGTTCCAGCGAAAAATAAAATTTAGATTTGCTCCACTATGTACATCTGAATACAACCAGAGCGTAAAACTCAAAACCAACTAAAAGACAAAATGCTATAAAACATTTTTTTTGTTGTAAGATAATCAGATTCTTCCCAGAATAATGCATAATTAATTTCACATACTTATTTATAACCAATTTAGCTTTTCCAAATTCTCATTTGCAAATGAGAGACTCAGACAATTAAAACTGATGATACAAGGCATTGTTTTAGAAGGACCAAAACTTACACTGGTCAAATGTGACTCAAGATTGATTTTAACAAGTTCTTTCAATTTTATTAAAATCATCAATATCCCAGATAGATTTACCACTTTAAAAAATCAATTTAACACTATCAAAAGGTAATGTTCACTTTAATCCTGTTTGCCTTCACGCCATTGCCGTGAGCCTTCATTCCAGGCCACATAAACAAAGAGGGCCAGCACCACGTGGACGGCGACCACTGCAACAATAGCAGCATAAAAATAGCTGTCCCTATTGGACATCCCAAAGGCGCCTATCAAGAGAAAAGTTTCCATTTTAATCCAAAATATATAAAAATATAAAAATCAAAACATTATTTTTATTAGCTATATATTTATTGAAGTAGTCAGGCAATTAAAAAGGAATACTCTGTGTGGTGATCAATCAAGTATTCATGTAAAGATGTGAATACCTTCTACACATGAAGAACATTATTTTCAATGAAAACCACAATAAATCACTTCATCTAAGGACTCTGACATAATAAAGAGGGCTTTATTTTCTCTTCCTTCCAATGTCTGCCAGCAAGGGTACATTCCCCCAAAGTCCTCCTCCCATGTCAACCAACTCTCACTCTCCAGGGGCTGTTAAAAGAAAGGATCTGCAAGCTATCGCACAGAAAACCATAACCAATACGATGTCAAACAAATCACTGAGTGATGAAAAATTCATTTCATGAAGATTCATTATGAGCAATGGGATTTTTGAAAAGCAAAACAGAAGCAAGTCAAATTAATATCCAGTTTACAGATATAAAGAGATCGTTGAGAGCATGAAATCTCATATATAGTTAAGGGTGGAAATGTCTTGTTTTATGTCTAGGATTACCTTCAAAAACGTAAGATTTAGTTGTGAAATATAACCCAATAGGTACAGTGATCATTAAAGCTGTGAAGAACAGGAGCGTCTTCAGAGTGGATGCTAATGAACTTTCATTTCTGGAAAAAAGTAAACAAAGAGAAAATCAGAGCCTGCAAAGCCATTTCAAACTATTCTTGTGTTCGTAAATGCTACAAATACCCACAGAAAAGATGCTGGGAACCTTGCCCTTGTCTAGAAAACAGTGGCCAGAAGAAGAGCAGTGCCAGGGACTCAAAATTCGAATAGCCTAGAGATCCAGTGGCAGACCCAGTGTGAAAAGAAGTGTAAAGTGCGAAAGTGGTTTGGAATCTTCCAAGTGCTATGCAAATATACATGATTTACAGAATTCACAATGGAAGTAGTAAGGCAGAAGATACACAGAAAACAACTAATGAGGTTCCTTCACAAAGCATCCTATCAGTGGCTAGCTGAATACAGTACAGACAAGGTATGAGACTCTCCAAAGAAAAAGGAGCCCAGAGCAATCTGGATGCAGCTGAAGGAAACTCTGCTCAAATTTCTTTGTAATTAAGTAGCGAGAGTACAACTTAAATGGTCTTCACACACACAGCATGGATGCATTAAAAGTTTGATATCAAAACACTTTATGTTCCATGCATTCTATCGCTCATAGACTTATAAAATCAATCGAAATATTCCAATGGGAAAGTTTTGTTCCAGAACACAATAAAATGATTCTGAAGAATGCACTCAAGTTTCTAAAATCATACTATTAAAGAAAAACAAGTTAGATAAATGGCTACTTAAAACAGTAACAATGGGTAACATAAAAACGTCCAATAAAGGAGAAATGATTTCACAAATGATGCTTATCAATTGGGAACCATTAAAATTAATTTTGACAATGATTCAGTAAATATCTATGTGAAAAATCAACAAGGCAGATTACACTGTTTTTATGTATATCAGCGGTCTGCCAAATAAGCTCTGAAAGGCCCCTTGCCTACTTCTGTAAATAAAGTGTAACTGGCATACAGCCACACCCACTTGTTTATGCATCACCTAAGACTCCAGGGAGATACAGAGACAGAGATTAGTAGTGGTGCCAGACCACATGACCCTCAAAATCTAAAATATTTACTATCTGGTCCTTTCCAGAAAATCTCTGCCAACAGTGTAGATGTATACTATTCCAATTATATTCAAACGGTGTGCACATGAAAAAGGACTCCAGATTAATATACAATAATAAACTAACTTTCCCACTTTCAAATATTCCTTAATGTTGATTTGCCCACTTTTCAATAAGTAGATATTTGTCAGCATTGGCCCCATGCATCATCACAAATGATAACACTACTGACAGTGAAGCTGTAGTAAGCTTCCAGCAATCCTGGACACACACACACACATACCCCTCATCCATATCACCGTAACCGTTACATTTAAAAACAGTAAGTTTTTATCCTATGGGCTTTTACCCTGTAGATTAAAGGTCCCTCTTCCCTTAAATCTAACCACTCTCACACTACCTTGTCAGGGATAAAGAAATTTTCCTCTACTGTCTAGGTTCTTTGTGGCCGGTCTAAGAATTAAATGGACATGAGACAGATTAACAGGAGAAAATCAAACAAAGTTTAATAACATGTATACATAGAAGAGACCCAGGAGAAATGAGTAATTTGCCAAATGGCCAAAACCCTCACCTTAAATATTGTCTTCAGGTAAAGACAAAAGAAGATGCTGTAGGTAGGGATTTGGGACTTCAAACAGGAAAAAGACAATACACATGGAGATGGAAAAGCAGGTGTTTGGTCAACAAGTGTTTCCTAGGCCATGTAGAGTCTATGGGACCCAGAGTAGTCTCTGGTTTCTATGCCCTGCCCCTGACCCCACCACACCTAGCCCATATTCTTTGCAAGTATCTCTGGTGATAGCTCTCTTCCAGGATTTTCAGGCAATTAAGGGGAAGGTTAAAGTTTCTTCCTGAGTGTCTGAGGCCTTGATGGTTTTCAGTTTGAAATAATCTGCACATCAAAGAGATATTTTGGGGCGGCAAGTGTTGCTCCTCTATAACCTTAACACATGTCTAAATTTATGTTCATAGTCAACACTTGAACTTAATTCTTCCTGGTAATCCTCGGCAAGAGGTTCCAGTTTTTATCTACATCTCTATGAAGAATACAGCCCAGCCATCAAGGTCTTTACAAAATAATAAGCTGCCTTCCTCCAGGCAGCTTTCCTGATTATGCCAACTGGAATGATTCACTGCTCTGGGACTCAACCACACTTACTTCATGCCTGTTATTATAGCACTTAACATGACAGCTTGTGTCCCAGACAGTCCTGCACATAGAAAATCCAGGCAAAGCAATTCTTATAACTGTGTATACCATTACAGGGGGGAGGCTTCTGGCAGCCCAAAAAGAAAGGGAACATCTTAAGTTTACACCAATGGTCTACAAACTTTTTTGACTGTGTGATCCATCATTAAAGTTTTGAGCACATACCCCCATATAGGCATAATGATTTTTAACTAAATTACCTATACACTATAGATAGTGTATATTAGTCTATATTAGTCATGGAGTCTTTAAAATATAAAAACAAGGAAAAACAGATACTAAAAATGTTAAAGTTTAAAAAAAATTATGTAGAAATCTGTTTTCTTTCCATACTTCAAGGAACATCTTTTAATACATCTCACTTTAGTGATCACTGAGATATACAATTCTCATCTAATATACCTAAACTTCCTTACATTGTTCTCTAATAGAAAATTTTTAGAAAATTTATCTTCATCAAGAATGAGTGTCTGCAGTTCTATAAAAATACAAAAAAATCATGTCCACAGAAAACAAAAAACACTAATCTGAAAAGATGCATGCACTCTTGGGTTCACAGCAGGATTATTTACAATTGCCAAGATACAGAAGCAACCCAAGTGTCCATCAACAGATGAACAAAGGAGATGCAATACACACACACATGCATAATACATACAATGGAATACTACTCAGTCATAAAAAAGAATAAATGTGCCATTTCCAGCAACATGGACAGACTTAAAGGATATTATACTAAGTGAAATAAGCCAGGCAGAGAAACGCAAATACTGTATGATATCGTTTATATGTGGAATCTAAAAAATACAACAAACCAGGGAATGTAACAAAAAGAACCAGATTCACAGATAAAGAGAACAAACAGTGATTACCAGTGGGGAGGGTTGGGAGGGGCAATATAGGGGAAGGGGAGTGTGAGGTACAAAATATTGTGGAGACAGGACACAAGGATGTATTGTACAACACAGGGAATATAGCCAAAATTTTGCAGTAACTATAAATGGAGTGTAACCTTTAAAAATTGTGTAGAAAAATTTAAAAATACATACATACATACAAGAAGTCAGTATTTGGCCAATTCTTTTGTGGACCGACCCCCCAAAAAAACCTGGCCTTCACAGTGTTTGTGTTTTTGGTGTGCAAAGTTCAGATCGTCTAATCTGATAAAGAAACAAAGCTTGAGAATCTAGAGAAAGGGAAGGTTAACCAGTTGTCTGTTCTTTAGATTATCTCTTGAATATCAATTATCTGGCCTGACTTTGAGAAAAGTTTATCACTGAAAAGAGAATATAATATCATAAGAATGTTTTAAAGCACACAAAATCACTTACAATCCCACCACCCAAACACAATTTTTTCTGCATGTTAATTTCTAACCCCACACATTCTAAAGCATATCTCAACAACTTGCTGCTTGTCTTCAATTCCTTCTTACCTCTCTATCTTAAGCCCCCAAAATTTGACTTTCAGTCTCTCAAATACAGGACTAAGGACAAAGTTAAGCATACAAACTTTTGAAAACTAGTTTTCAAACTTCCTTCAGTGTTTATATGACATTTTCTCCTTGGCTTCCAGCCACAGCCCACTACAGCCGGTAGTTTTGCTGGCACAAGCCAGCTTGGGTGTAACCCGGTGAGGTATTCCAAAACAAAGCAACTGAGGTCATTCAACTAATTTCTCCTATGTGTCTCTGATTGAGCCTTCTTAGAAAGGAAGAATTCGAACATTTAGAGTTAGAACTAGCCTCACAAATAATTGAGGATTGTGCCCCCACTCTGAGAACCATCTAGAGTTTACCCACTTCAGATAAACTTCTGCAGGAAACACTAAGCAGATGAAGCTTACCATGTTCCCCTTTATGGCAAGGCCTATACTGCAACTAGATTTCAATGCAAATTCCATGCAGAAACACTAAAATCAGTCTAGGAGGGGTACATTGTATTTTAAGTATACTTAATATAAATATTTGTTGGAGGCCTCACTAATAAACAGTAATAAAAAAAAAAACCCACCTACATCGCCATTGTGAGAGTTAAAAAGATCACGGGGGCGCCAAAGATAGGACAACTGCTAGCTTTCTACACTTACTAATTGTGCGAGGCAATCCTGTGCGCAAGCCAATATCCTGAGTCAACTTCACTGTTTTTAAACGAGTAGCAAACTAAGCACTTTTAAAATTCTGATAATGTATGTAATAAAGCGGGTAAAGAACCTGCCTGCAAGGCAGGAGACACAGGAGACATGGGATCCTTGGGTCGGGAAGATCTCCTAGAGAAAGGAAATGGCAACCCACTCCAGTACTTCTTGAATGGAAAATCCCATGGACAGAGGAGCATGGCGGGCCACAGTCCATGGGTCGCAAAGAGTCAGACACGACTGAGTGACTCACACACAGGCATGTAACAAAGCACCTAAGCTGGGCCTGGCGCACACACGCTGAATGGTAGCTAAATCCCTTCCCACCCTCTGACCTCTAGAGGTGTCATGGGCCAGGCTAGTCCACCAGGACCACCTGCTCTTTCCTCAGGTTCCTTCTACTCAGCCACCAGCCCCCATCCTACTGACTCCCTGAGTGAAGTAGACTCAAACCCGGGGCGGCCCTTTGTCCCTTCCATTCGTTCACTCATGCAGCAAACATTTATTAAGTCCTGACGATGTGGGCCCTAAAGGGGACCCGGAGATGGAGAAGGCCCGGTTCCTGTCCTCAGGGAGCTCACCCTGCAGTGGGGAGAAAGGGTGCAGACAGCAAGATCGCAATACAGACAACAGAGAAAGAAGTGCTAGGCCAGAAACAAGAGCTGAATAACCCGCCCACCTAGCCACCATGACCCCAGGTCCCTCGTTCCCGAGAGAAGGGTAGGGGCCCGGCGTGCAGACGATGCAGGCCCCAACCTGCTTCCCCTTCCTCCGCTAGCCCGCAGCCCCAGCCCGGAGGGCGCAGACCTCATGCCCACCCACCGGTCGGCCCGGGCTTTCCCTCTCGCCCCGCTCCCGGCCTGGGCCAGTCCGCCTGGTGCTCTAGGGCCCCGCCTGACTCCGGCTCACTCCGGACTACCTGAAGTCGGACGGCTGCAGCGCATTCAGCGCCGCTTTATCAAGGCGCTCCATGGCGTCGCCACGGTCACAGCTCAGACGCTCAGACGCCGGCTGGGCTCGGCAATCGCGCTCGGTCGGCTAGGCAGGCGACCGGTACAGGCGGGCCACGCCGGAAGTGCCGGCGAGTGCCGGGCTGTGGGCCGCAGCGCGCAGGCGCGGCGCCCAGGTGACGCCCGGTGGCGGCGGCGGCGGCGGCGGGCGCAGGCGCGGTTGGGAGCCTGCGTGTGACTTACCGGCCAGGGCTGCGGGGCGTACGCCCTGCCAGGAGCGGCCTGCGCTCCAGGAGCAGGCCGGGCGAGTAGCCCAGCCACTCCACGTTGAGCCGGGACTTGCCTCGCAGCATTGTCCTCCGGGGAGGGCGGTGCTGCGGCCGCCCCCTGAGTGCGCGCGAGCAGCTCTCGTCTCCGTTCCGGCCCCTGCCGCCGATCTGTGGTTGCGAGGCGGCTGGAACAGATGATCTGTGAGAAAGGACGACCGGGAGGACGACTGGGGTGCTAGGCAACCAAGCAGTTTCCGACGACAACAACAACACAAAAAAGCAGTGCACATTATTCCCCAGCCCTTGAGTAAACGCCTCATTAATTATTGCCCGCAGTGAAAGTCCAGCCTTGAGAAGCTGGGAGGGGTTAGTTTAGCACTCACCCGAGTCTGTCAAGCTAGGGAATGTCAGAGCTGAAAGAGCTCTTGCTGAGAGTGACTGTTCCAGGCCAGACGCTGGTGATCCTAACTTCCACTTAAAGTTAAAAACATATTTTGCAGCTGCTCAGAAAGCTGCCAATGAGACAACAGGGACTCAAATAGTAAGGGACAGATGGGCCTCCAGGACTGAACAACTGGAGAGAAGTATAAACGAAAAGGGTGCATGAGCCTAGGGTCAGGCTTGACAAAATTAGGTTGCCCCTGGCTGCTAATAAGAGGACAGCCCTTACATGGTCAACGCCTGGAAAAGGCCGCTGACCACACATCTATTTTCTGCACCGCATGGATACAAAGACCGCATCTGAAATCATGACTAAACCAACAGCTTAGAGCCGCCTTAGGGGCCATGGACTGGAAAGCAGGAAGCCCAGGTTTGTGTTCTAATTACTAAAATTGTAATCACTCTCTGGGCTTTATCTAGACCCTCGGGGTTGTAAGAACCGCCTAATGCCAGAACTACAGTAGTATTAGAGAGACTCTAGCTTGTGGGTTGGCAAACTGTGGCCAGTCTGCCAAATACCTACAGCATGTCTGCCACCTGTTTTTCTACAAGATGTGTGTTAAGAATGGTTTCTCCACTTTCAGATGGTTAAAAAAATCAAAAGAAGAATAGTATTTCACTACATGTTAAGATTATATGAAATTCAGATTTCAGTGTCCATTAATAAAATTTTATTGGAACTCAGCCATGCTCATTCTTTTGTATTGCCTATGGCGGCTTTCATGTTACAATGACAGCATTGTGTAGTTGTTTGTGACAGAGACTGAGCCACAAAACCTAATGTATTTACTATCTGTCCCTTTCCAGGGAAAGTGTGAGGACCCTTGCTCTAGCTAATCACCTTGGGACGAGGTTCCTGAAACCCTAGGGATCCAAAATGTAGTAAAGGGGACATAAACCACAGCAGGATCCTCTATGACCCACCTCCCAGAATATTGGAAATAAAAGCAAAATAAACAAATGGGACCTAATTAAAATTAAAAGCTTCTGCACAACAAAGGAAACTATAACCAAGGTGAAAAGGCAGCCTTCAGAATGGGAGAAAATAAAAGCAAATGAAGCAACTGACAAATAATTAATCTCAAAAATACACAAGCAACTCCTGCAGCTCAACTCCAGAAAAATAAATGACCCAATCAAAAAATGGGCCAAAGAACATAACAGACATTTCACCAAAGAAGACATACAGATGGCTAACAAACACATGAAAAGATGCTCAACATCACTCATTATCAGAGAAATGCAAATCAAAACCACAATGAGGTACCATTTCACACCAGTCAGAATGGCTGCTATCCAAAAGTCTACAAGCAATACATGCTGGAGAGGGTGTGGAGAAAAGGGAACCCTCTTACACTGTTGGTGGGAATGCAAACTAGTACAGCCACTATGGAGAACAGTGTGACGGTTCCTTAAAAAACTGGAAATAGAACTGCCATATGACCTAGCAATCCCACTGCTGGGCATACACACCGAGGAAACCAGAATTGAAAGAGATACGTGTACCCCAATGTTCACCGCAGCACTGTTTATAATAGCCAGGACATGGAAGCAACCTAGATGTCCATCAGCAGATGAATGGATAAGAAAGCTGTGTCACATAAACACAATGGAATATTCAGTTCAGTTTAGTTCACTTCACTTCAGTCGCTCAGTCATGTCCAACTCTTTGCGACCCCATGAATCGCAGCACGCCAGGCCTCCCTGTCCATCACCATCTCTCGGACTTCACTCAGACTCACGTCCATCAAGTCCGCGATGCCATCCAGCCATCTCATCCTCGGTCATTCCCTTCTCCTCCTGCCCCCAATCCTTCCCAGCATCAGAGTCTTTTCCAATGAGTCAGCTCTTTGCATGAGGTGGCCAAAGTACTGGAGCTTCAGCTTTAGCATCATTCCTTCCAAAGAAATCCTAGGGCTGATCTCCTTCAGAATAGACTGGTTGGATCTCCTTGCAGCCCAAGGGACTCTCAAGAGTCTTCTCCAACACCACAGTTCAAAAGCACCAATTCTTCGGTGCTCAGCCTTCTTCACAGTCCAACTCTCACATCCATACATGACCACAGGAAAAACCATAGCCTTGACTAGACAGACCTTAGTGGGCAAAGTAATGTCTCTGCTTTTGAGTATACTGTCTAGGTTGGTCATAACTTTTCTTCCAAGGAGTAAGTGTCTTTTAATTTCATGGCTGCAGTCACCATCTGCAGTGATTTTTCAGCCATTATAAAGAATACATTTGAATCAGTTCTAATGAGGTGAATGAAACTGGAGCCTATTATACAGAGTGAAGTAAGCCAGAAAGAAAAATACCAAAACAGTATACTAACGCATATGTATGGAATTTAGAAAGATGATAATGATAACCCTATAGGCGAGACAGTAAAAGAGACACAGATGTATAGAACAGTTTTTTGGACTCTGTGGGAGAGGGCAAGGGTGGGATGATTTGGGAGAATGGCATTCAAACATGTATAATATCATATGTGAAACAAATCGCCAGTCCAGGTTCGATGCATGGTACAGGATGCTCAGGGCTGGTGCACTGGGATGACCTAGAGGGATGGTATGGGGAGGGAGGTGGGAGGGGGGTTCAGGATGGGGAACACGTGTACACCCGTGGCAGATTCATGTTGATGTATGGCAAAACCAATACAATATTTAAAGTAATTAGCCTCCAATTAAAATAAATTTATATTTTAAAAATGTAGTAAAGGGGGTCCTGACAATTTTTAATATTTTTAAAAACCTAATGAATTGAACGTATTTACTCACCATAAGAGATCAACATATACTTAAAAACATCACCTTCCTTTTGATTTTTGGCACTAATTATATCACATTGATGAGGTAATCTTAGTTAACTCATGAGTAAATGCACAAATTATTACTAAAATAAAATAAACTATGCTATATTTAGCCAACTAAATCTTTTAAAACTGAGAATGAATGCAAGGGGGAGGGATATTTACTTTTCAACTTTGCATATCTCCGATGCCAGGACTTCCTTGGTGGCTCAGTGATAAAGAATCCACCTGCCAATGCAGGAGACTCAGGTTCAATCCCTGGGTCGGGAAGATCCACTGAAGAAGGAAATGGCCACGCACTCCAGTATTCTTGCCTTGGAAATCCCATGGCCAGAGGAGCCTGGCGGGCCATAGTCCATAGGGTCGTAAAGAGTCGGACATGACTTATCGACTAAACAGCAACAATCTACTCCAGTATGACCTAATTAAGGTATGACTCCCGTATGACTGTAATTTAAAAATCACAATGACCCTATTTCCAAGTAAAGTCACATTCTGAGGGGTTAGGAGTTCAACATACAAACTTGGGATGAAGAGGGCACACAATTCAGCCCATAACAGTATTCTAAGCTCCTCTTTGTACAGATGAGGAAACTGGTCTGGAAGGGACTTGTCAGAAGTCACACATTTATCTAATGGAACGTCACTCAAGTCCTGTCTCCCAGGCTGGCACATTAGCAGCCTCTGGGGCAGTTGTGTGATAACTCAGGCAACAACTATTCATAAATACGATTTGAGGTGGGACAAAATGCCTGGCTAATCTTATTAGCATATTGGTGTTTTATATAAGCTAAACCTCTGTACCTCTTTTTCTTGCTGACTTTTACACTCTACCAATATTTACTGTGAGCTCATCTCACAGTAGATGGAGAAAGAACTTGTAGCATAAACTCAGAAACTGTAAGAGAAAGATAGAAATTAGCCAGCCCCCTGGCCACTCAGGAAAGGCCTGAAACCTCCTACCTGCAGCAGCTGCTAAAGAGCTGGAGGGCAGCGGAGCCCAAACAGAGCTGTTGCCATGAGACTGAAATGGTATGTCAAGTGGTATGGTCATTACAGAGGCATCAGTAAGTAAAGCTTCCGTTGTTCACTCTGAGAATCAGAAAATGATTCTCAAACGGAAAGAGCCCCTTTCATTTTAGTTGAAAAAAGTAAGAGCTGAAGTTGGGAAATGACTTACTACAAATTCACTGGATCAGTGATGGGATTAGAGAATTCATAAGTTCCTAATTCTTCAGTGTAATAATATTTTTTACACGGTATTGTTTTATATTCTGTAGTATAAAACCAGTGACATGGAAAGTGTACACAAAAAGTCCAATTTGACAACAACCTCCAGTTTGCTTTACTAACTGACTCAAAATCATAACACTCCCCTCCCCCAACAAGTCCCCCTTTGGGTAGCCCGAACTGGGGTTGCAGAGAAATGGCCATACTTGAAACACCAACTGATACTTTCTGAAGTGGTCCTTGCAGAAAGTGGCATTTTAAAAAGTAAGCCGTGAAGGAAATAGAAATAAGCTCTACCACACAATCAACGAAAGTCATGCTTAAAGAGAGAGAGAGTAACTCTGGCTATTTTATAATGTGGGTATGATTTGTATTTTCTTAAAAATACAAATTGGTGAAATATGCCCCCTGGTGAAAAAAAATAAAAATAAGGGGTTTTGGCTGGGGGTTGTTTTAGTAACAATCTCCTCTGTCAGGACCCCCTGTGCAATGAAACGCAAGAGTTTGTGGTTGTTGTTTTGTTTATTTGTTGCTGTCTCTGGCAACAGAGAATTAACTAATTTATTTAACAAATGAATATTCATTGGAGGGACCGGTGCTGAAGCTAAAGCTCCAATACTTCAGCCACCTGATGCAAATAACTGACTCACTGGAAAAAGGCCTGAGGCTGGGAAAGATTGAAGGTGGGAGGAGAAGGGGAAGACAGAGGATGAGATGGTTGGATGGCATCACCAACTCGACGGACATGAGTTTGAGCAAGCTCCGGGAGTTGGTGATGGACAGGGAAGCCTGGCATGCTGCAGTCCATGGTGTCGCAAGGGGTCAGACATGACTGAGCAACTGAACTGAACTGATTTAACAAACACTTATTAATGAAATGCAAGTTTTACTCAAGAATGAGCATTTTTTCTTGAATCCTGCCTCTTTCTATTGTTTCATCTCACTCTACTTCTGCCACCACCATTGCCCTAAGCATAAGCCCAGTGGTTCCTTTTGCTGTGTGTATCCACTGATCCCTGCAATTTATATTCCCATGTTATAGGTGGAAAAACTGAGGCTAAGGAAAATTGTGGAGTTGAGTAAAGGTCTCACAGCACCCATTGTCCCCTACTGTCATTCCATTTCCCTAAAATGTACCTCAGGCAACTTCTTCTAGGTCTACTGCTGGAGGACTAAGCTCAGATCCAGAGCTAGTGCAGGGACCTGCTTCTGCAGTCAAGAAATGCTTGGAGTTTGTAGCTGAGGATCCTTTTCACCCACGTGACCCCACGGGATTTGGAGCCCAGGAGTTGAGACCTACATTCCACTAAGCCCAGCTTGTGGACATTCTGGCAAAATGGAAGTAAACAGTGGGGATCGGTGTAACAGCCCCACGGCCTACCTAGTGTGGTGCAGGGTCAATCCAGGGAGATGCATCCTTGGCATATCGTGTGCTTGTTACTAGGAGAGGAACCCCGGCCTGTGAGGGGCAGCAGGGCCCCAGTTGCCAAAGCCAAGTGAAGAATTCTGGCCCCAGGGCTTTCCAGATGAGCTTGCCACCAAAGGCTGCGCTATGGGAAAGGGGACTGGACAGTGGCACCCTGAGAGTTGATGTGACAGGGTCACAGCCCACAATATACACACGTTGTGCCCAACGAGTGCCAGGCTGAGAGCCAGGCACTCATTGGTTGAATGAAGAAGCAACTGCTAATACCAAGACTGCCAGGCTGTGGCTCACTGAGACTCTGAAGCTCAGCAATACAGTCATGGCAGAGCTCACAGGCCAAGACTTCGGGGTCAAATTGCCACATGGTCTACTCCTGCACCAGGTGGACAGGTAGGAATGGGTGGGGCACGGCTCCCCTCCCAGCTCTGGCAACTCTGATTGGCCTGAAGGCTCCTTCTGCACCTCGCAGGAGGCCTGCTTCCGCCCTGCCCGGCGGGCCAGGGCAGGCCCTGGAAGAGTGGGAAGCCCCGTCCACCAGAAAACCCCACCCACTGCCCCTGGAAGCCAGTGGAGTCTGGGGCAGGTGCAGCGTGTATTCCAGGTGGTCAAGTAGGGGCTCCGGGGTCTCTTGTTACCCCAGGCAGGCACACCCACCCCAAGCTGCACTCCCAATATTCGTCCAATACAATTAATACATAACTGATGAATGAGTGAGTGAGAGACACCCAAGGAAAAACCAAAAGTTCTAGGCAGCTTCGCAAGGCAGAAGAGCTATAAGTTTTGTTTCAGGATTTTGCTTTTTCTTTTTTTTGTTTCGTTTTCTTGTTCTCCGTTTTGTTTTTCTTTTACTGAGATTTAATTGACGTGAAAGTGAAAGTCGCTCAGTCGTATCCAACTCTTTGCAACCCCATGGACTATACGGTCCATGGAATTCTCCATGCCAAAATACTGGAGTGAGCAGCCGTTCTCTTCTCCAGGGGATCTTCCCAACCCAGGGATAGAACATAGAACATTATTTGAGTTTCAGGGGTACACGGTAATGATTCGTGTTCTTTGTTTTTACTTGTTCTTTTTCTGTGATTTGGTTGGAAAAGTTACAAAAACTGGAGAAAGGAAAAGTGCTGCAGAAGCGGCTAAATGAAGCCCAGGAGAAGCAAGACATGGAGGAGCCGGTGATTTAGGCACAGTGGAAAATACACAATAAAAGAGGAAGAAGGAGATGGATGACCACGTGTGGCCTTGGCCTTCCTGGCTGAGCCATTCTAGGCATGGTCCTGGGAAGAAGACTCTGCCTCCCAGGAGGGCAGGCTGAGGGATGTGCTGGTGTGTACGTGTCTATGGGCTGTAGGTGTGGGCGAGCTTGTATACATTGCTGGGAAAATAGGGTTAAAAACAAACTTCCCTCCAGGCCAAGAGACATTTCCAGAAAGGTAGAAAAAGAAAACTTTATTGTCATTGAATAAGCAAGAAACCAGAGTAGGCTGCACCTTCTAGGGACCGCAAAGACAGAAACCTCAGTTGGGCTAAGTGGGCTAGGATACAAACCATACCATTCTTAGGTTTAACAATTTGGAGTCATGTGACAGCCAACGGCAGGATGTTATCTTCCCTGATAATTATGTTGCAAGGATTTGGCTCCAAGACCCTCAAAGAAATTCCTGAGTTGTGAGACTCGCAAGAGGCATCTTTAGTCATTAAAAACATTTCTATATTAAAACCTTTGCTGGCTCCTTTAGCTCCCAGGTCAGGGCCAGCCCCACATAGCCCCAGCACATCCATCTCTCCAGTGTGCTTCCCTCTCCCCCTTCATTTCCCCTGCTCATGCCCCCCAACTCCCTCTTGTTCCTACACCCACACCTTGGACCACTTTACAGGGCATCCAAAACAACTCAGTCATGAATCGAATCCTTCCGTGTCCCCACCTGAAGTGACACTGCCCCCATTTCTGCCACCTGCCAAGTCCCATTTCTCCTTTCAGTATTCCCTGTGGCACCTTCAGCCTACATGATAGTTTTCTATCTTGCTATAGATGAAAACTGTTGACTACTATCAAGCCATCAGCCACTATGGCCACCTCAAACGTGTGCCCTGAGGGGAATTCAAGATGGAGAATAATAGTATACGGGTCCTAGATAAGACTGTATCTAATGAAGAATTTCGAGGAGCCCAGACTTCCCATACATAGAAAAGTACTGAATTTATTAACTTGAGAGGTCTGGTTTTTGTGATTAGCACTAATCTTCTGGTGTTCAACTACACTTTTTTTTTTTTTCAGCAAAAATTCCTACCTATCCTGGCTCCTCCCTCACCTCTTTGGAACAGTTCTTGTGAGCTGAGAGGCTGTTTTCCAGGCTATAGTCCTCAGTAAGGCCCCCAAATAACATAACTTTGCAGCTTTTAAGTCACACTATTTTTTTCAGTTGACATCTTCTATCACCTATTAGTGTCCTTGGACTTCTAGCCATCCCGCTAGGCTCTGTTTTAGTGGGGGAGAGGAGAACATGACTGGTAGCTTTTTCATCTCTCTACTGCCATGCCACAGGGGCTTGAACAGATGCCTGCAATCAGAGCTGCACTGAAAATCTTGCAAGACCCACTTGTCTGGCTTCACCCCTCCCACCCTCTTTCTGCTTCTTTGCTCCCTAAACTGTGCCATGAGAATACTACAGCCCAAAGAATAAGAATTTACAAGATGTATTCTTGAAACAATTCCCTTGGGTCCTTAGAAATGTGTAAGGACCAAGTTTCGTGCCTCCCCATGCTGCCTCCCTGCCTCCCACCCTCCGTGCTCTGAGCACCCCATTCTGTAAAGCCCTAGGGAATCTAGGTTTTCTTGCAAGGAATTATGTCCAGCACCCCCTTGTGGTGGGCAAGCCAATACTTTGGGCCTGAGGAAGCCAGAAGGGGTGAGAGAAGAGCCAGCTTCCTGGAAAGGCCTATCCAGGCAGATCTGTACATAGCCTTGTCAACCAAGAAAGCAGAAGTTTGCATTACAAAATAGCCCCTCCTTCGGAAATCCTGATTTGGAGAAGTTGTATGCTCAGTCGTCTGATTTCAGGTCAGGCAGAGATCCCACTGCAGGACAAAAATAGAACTTTTGCCTGGAAAGTTCTGCACCAATAAGGCAGCCCAGCAGCAATCCGCCACCCACTTTCCAGGAGCCACTTTGGCATGGGTGTCTCCTGCTTTGGCTGGACACATCAGGCTTCCACCTGTCACAGAGCCTGGCCAAGACAGCTACCCTTCCTATCTTCTATCTCAAAAAGGCCCTGAGCCCTGTGAGACAAATTGGAGCAAACACTGCCTCTGAGAACATGTGAGGCAATGGAGGCTCACACCACCACAAAAGCGATCCTTCTGGAACTGCTGACTGTCAAGTGCCAAGAGCTCTGTCGCTACGTCATGTCCAACTCTTTGACCTCATGGACTGTAGCTGCCAGGCTCCTCTGTCCATGGGATTCTGCAGGCAAGGATATTGAAGTAGGTTGTCATTTCCTCCTCCAGGGGATCTTCCCCACCCAGGGATCAAACCCAGGTGGATTCTTACCACTGTGCCACCTGGAAAGCCAAGTGCTCATCCAGCCTGTATTTTCCCTTCCAGAAACAAGGAGCTCAGTGCTTCCTAAGATGTCCCCAATTTTTTTCTTGCCTCCATAAGTAACCTGTAGATGACACAGGTCAGCCTAACCATATCCTCCCCTGTGCAGATGGTAGCCTCCCATTAACCTTGCCAACACTTACTGGTGACCACGTTTCACTGCCAAAACACAGTCATCTCACTGTCAACAGGGCCTTAAATCGTCTCTCTGCAGGTCTTCTCTGTCCTGTCCTGGCTGGATTTTTAGAATCAAATGTCTGTCCCCACATTGGTCACTGTGGCATCTCAACTCTGTGTCCACAAGGTAGACACACAAGATCCAGTGGGAAAACAGCTGGGTTACAGTGGAAAGAACTAGATTTGATATGGCAGAAACCAACATAACATTGTAAAGCAGTTACCCCCCTGCCCCAATTAAAAATATATTTTTTTAAAAAATGAGCTAGAATTGAAGCCAAGGACCTGGACTTGAATCTGAGTTCCTCTTTCACTTCCTAGCTATGGGACCACACACAAGTCAATGTCCCTTTCTGGACGTTCATTTACTTCATCTGGAAATGGTTTGTTATGAGGATTTGATGACCGAGCAGGTGTAGTAGTCACTGGATAAACTGCAAAGACCTGATGTGGTACAGTTCAGTTCAGTCACTCAGTCGTGTCCAACTCTTTGTGACCCCATGGACTGCAGCATGCCAGGCCTCCCTGTCCATCACCAGCTCCCAGAGTTTACTCAAATGCATGTCCATTGAGTCGGTGATGCCAGCCAACCATCTCACCCTCTGTCGTCCCCTTCTCCTCCTGTTTTTAATCTTTCCCAGCATCAGGGTCTTTTCAAATGAGTCAGTTCTTTGCATCAAGTGACCAAAGTATTGGAGTTTCAGCTCCTGAGGTGGTACAGGAGACTGATAACTGGGCTGGGGGGGGGCAAAAAGAACTGGGGACCACATATGACTCTGTGTGGGACTCCTATGTGCCCCTGAGCAAGCCACTTCACTTCCCCATCGGTCAATGTCAGAAAGAGATGTGGGTGGGACTAAAGGCATGTCTCATTGGCTTTCCAGGATCTGTGAATAAAGGATGGTTGAAGAATTGTCTGTTCTTTGAGAGTGGAAGTTCTTTTCTAAGAGCCAAGACATCTCTTTGTTCCACAGACAGCTTTGTGATCTGCCACACGAGAAGGATTTCCAGGATGAAATGCAGGAAGCCGCTTCAAAGGAATGAGAGCAGAGAGTCAGTGCAGTGGGTGGTGCGCCTCGCACACAGGTGTCACCTGAGGCATGGCTGCAGGAACAGGCCATGGCACCCGGGGCAGAGGTGGCCGGGAGGAGCTCTGTCTTCAGGTGTTTGGAGGGCTTTCACAGGGAAGGGAAAGGAAACGAGCAGTGAGTACAAAGCGGAGAGGGTAGGGAATTAGGATCCCCGGGCAGAAACCACAGAAGGTTGCTTCCTCTCATTCTCAAGAATCGCTTTCTGCCCATGGGACTCTTAAAGCTGTTGCACGTAAGTATCTGCCCCCTTAGTGCCCTCTCACCCTGAAGAGGTGGAAGTGGAAGGTGGATGCTCTTAGAGGACTAGTCCCCTCCTCCCCACATCAGATGACTTTATGTTGTCTGAGCCTTTGGTGAGATCAGGCATATTTTTAATAGCACCTACTACAGATTTGTGTACACAGTTGGGCTT
The DNA here is from genome assembly GCF_032405125.1 of Capricornis sumatraensis. Lineage (NCBI taxonomy): Eukaryota > Metazoa > Chordata > Mammalia > Artiodactyla > Bovidae > Capricornis > Capricornis sumatraensis. The sequence continues at coordinate 58,418,199 of NC_091092.1, read as the reverse complement.
AGCTGAATGAGTGAATGAATCTTTCTTTCTGCATCTAACAGGAAAGGCCTGTAATGGGGTGTTATCTTTGGCTCCTGACATCAGGGGCAATGATGGTCTCCCACAGTAAAACATTTTTGTGTGTAAATATCACTTAAGTCTGCACAGTGGTTGTCAAACAGTGAGGCCCTGACAGAAGCCAGTGCACCAACCTGGAAACATTTTTATGGTAATCATTTTCCTACAGAACTCAGAGCTTCAAAAGGAGGGCATTCAGATACTCCCCTGGAAGGTTGCAGCTGGAAGGAAATTGCAAGATCACAGAATCCAACCCTTTCATTTCCCAGATGGTGAAGCCAAGGCACCAGCCGTGGACAGAGGGGTGGGGAATGTCTTCCCTGCCCCAAGGCCTGGCACATAGTGGGAATTTACCAGAGCCTCGCTGCTTGCCTGCTTGATGGCAAGCCCACCAGGGCAATGGCAGCGTGGGCCCAGAGATCAAATTTCACCACCACCCTGGAGAGGCACTGGGGCCCAATTTAGATGCAAAGGTGGCTGCAGGTAAGATGACAGTATAGACAGGAACTGGAAATGAGATTGTGTGGACAAAGGGGAGAGAGCAGGAAAGGAGGCATAAAAGAAAGGACGAGGGAGGCTCCTCTGGGGAAGATCACCCTATGGGTTCCTGTGATGCGACAGGACCAAGAACACCAGCCTGTACCTCCCACAGGTGTGACTTGGAAGCTCAAGAGAGTCATCATCCCTGTAGAGGAGGGAGTTCTGGCCAACACTGAACAGGTCCTTCTGTTCCAGAACTCAGAGCAGACCCTGGGCCTCCCTTCCCTGGCTGACAAGCATGATCCACAAAGCCTGGTCTCTCCCCACCCACCCCTGCCCTCGGTGGAAGGTGGGACCCTCCATCTCCAATTTACAATTCCAACAGCTTTGGGGGCTCAGAATGCACTTCTTTAATAGTTGAGCCAAAATACTGCCTCTTCCATGAAGCAGTTTTCAGTGTCAAGCCCTTAGATGCCCCCTTCTTCAGCACTCATCTCCATCTTCTTTCCATTCATCTGCTCCTGGATCACCCCAATATATCAGCTGTCTCTCTTCCTTGCTCAGACCTCCTGTCCCACTGTTCATTTTTTGAGCAGAGAGAACCTGTTTCATGAGTACCTGTGGTGTCTCTAGTCCCTGGTGTTGTATGTGCTCAGGGAACACTGGTGGCCCACTTGAACATCCAGAGGAAAGACTGACTGAAGAGCAGGATTGGCTGCCCATTTGTACCCACCACAGAAAGTTGCACTTCCCCTCCAACATCCCCCAGAGGAAAGGAGGGGAGGAAAGAATGCTGAGAGGGAGGGAGGACTGTTGAGAAAGCACATAGGCATTGATTATCCTGAGAGCCTCCTGAGGTGAGACACCAGTGATGGATGGGGGTGCTGGTGGAATAGCAGAGCAGATTTGCCATGTGAGGAGGAATACTGCACAGTTCCATTCATGGATTCAATCACCCATTTACCTATGGAGTGCCTACTACGTGTAAGGTGTTGTTTTGTTTTCTTCTTTGGTAGTGCACCAATTCTGTCACTAGCTATGTGATCTTGCACAAGTTACTTCTCTGTCCCTCAGTTTCTTAATCTGTAAAATGGGGATCATAATAGTTCTTGTGAAGATTGTAAATGATTGAATTGATATTGAATGTTGAAACCTGTCTTGGTACATGCTGGTGCTGCTGCTAAGTCGCTTCAGTCATGTCTGACTCTGTGCGACCCCACAGACAGCAGCCTACCAGGCTCCCCCGTCCCTGGGATTCTCCAGGCAAGAACACTGGAGTGGGTTGCCATTTCCTTCTCAAATGAATGAAAGTGAAAAGTGAAAGTGAAGTCACTCAGTCGTGTCTGACTCTTAGCAATCCCATGGACTGCAGCCTACCAGGCTCCTGTGTCCATGGGATTTTCCAGGCAAGAGTACTGGAGTGGGGTGCCACTGCTTTCTCCAGTCTTGGTACATAGTAAGCTCTATTTAAGCAGTGGCAATAAAGCTTAGGCACTATAAATATATACATAAATATATACATCGGTGGAAAAACTGATGAAAATCTTTGCCCTTATGAGCTTAAATCTGCATGTTGAATCTGCAGCTTGGGGCTGACCATCTTGCAGGCATTTGCTTGTTTTTAACCATGGCATGTGGCATGCAAGTTCCCCTATCAGGGACTGAACCCACGCCCCCTTCAGTGGAAGGCAGAATCTTCACCACTGGATCACCAGGGAAGTCCCTCTCACACTTTTCCTAATCCTCACTAAGGCTCCCAGATTGCTTGCACTCAGAAGCATCTTTTGGGGAGGGGATCCTTCAAGAGAACTCTCAAGAGACCAGGTGCCTTGAGTTGCTGTTGAGTTAGAGAAGGCACAGAAGCAGGCAAGGAACCAGAGCCAAGGCCAACAGAGCAGCATAAACACTTGCGGCCAAGTCTGGCAGCTTCCAGGTCTCTGCGGAGCAAACACGAACCTGGCAGCTGGCACAGAGGCGGCTGGGGAGCCAAAGTCCTTCAGCATCTTAGCTACTGAGGGCCTTCAGTAGGAAGCTTGGTTCCAGCCTTGTCACTCCCATGGGACTGCATTACTTTTTTTCATGTGTTGGGCCTCCTCTTACCTGGGAAGGCTGGCAAAACAAACTGGGCATATCCTGAATTTTTAATGAGGCATGAACTACAGAAAGTTTGGCTATGAGGAATTCAGAGAGAGTGTTTTCCAAATTTCTTGGAGAAATGACTCCTGAGAAAGCTGTAAAATCAAGGCATATTCTGATGGCAGGATTTGTCGTGAGTCTTCCCAGTTGGCATCCCCACCACCTGTCACACAAGGGCTAGCCTGGAAGGTCACTTTACCAATCCCAAGTCCTCTCTTTGCTTCCTGACTCGACTCTTCCCCCTTGTTCTGTTCCAGTGCTGCTTGTGGTGACTCAAGTGGTGGCCGGTTCACTTTTGAATTGCGTCCCTGCAATTGGACTGTAAGTTCCTTAAGATCATGAACATTTTGGAAGAGGTGACAGATTTTAGAAGGGTCACTTTGAAAGATGTATTCAGCTAACTATTCAATAAATATTTATTGAGCACCTGCTAAGTATCTGAATTGTTCTCATTTTGAGTGAACCAGCAATGAAGAAAACAAACCAAAGTTCTTCCCTCACAGAGCTCACATTCTAGTGAGACAGACAGATAATAGGCATAATACATATATGAGACAATGTTGGGCAGTGAGAGCTGCCATGAAGAAGATAGACAACAGTGTACAGGGACTCAAAGTGATGGGCGCTTTTTCAGTCAAGATGGACAGAGAAAGCTCCTCTGAGTTGCTGAGACTTGAGTCAGTGCTGAATGAAGCTGTAAGTCAAGGCGCGTCCCAGGCAAATGCGACAGTGAGGGAAGAGTAGCAAACCCAAAGGCCCTGAGACGGAAATGTGTCAGTACAGTTTTGTCACTTCACTCATGCATAAATCAAGGTCAGAAGAGGGAAAATGTCTTTTCCAAGGCCATGTATCAAGGAGGAAGTGTATAAAGGAGAGATCCTGGTGCCCACGGATGACCACAATTGATATTTTTATGCATTTTCTTCCAGGCACATATAAGGAGAGATCCTGGTGCCCACTGATGACCACAATTGATATTTTTATGCATTTTCTTCCAGGCATATAAACATATGTGCATGCATATTCATGTGGGTAACCACAAACTGCGTTTTTTTCTTGTTATTTTTCAAACTTCCCCCCACCTTCCGCCACTTAAACATATTCAAGGACAATTTCCATTGTCCATAAATATTTATCTACATTGTCATTTTTCTCAGCTTAGTGCTTGTACCAATTCGAAATGTCTTTTTGCTTGTGTGCGTGCTCAGTCACTCAGTCATGTTAGATTCTTTGGGATCCCATGGACTGTAGCCCACCAGGCTCCTCTCTCCATGGGATTCCCTAGACAAGAATACTGGAGTGAGTTGCCATTTCCTCCTCAAGGTGATTACATTCTTTTTCTAAAATACTCTTTTCCTGTATGGTTTATCATAGAATATTGAATATAATTCTCTGTGCTATACAGTAAGAGTGTGTTGTTTATCCAATCTATATATAAAAGCTTACAACAATAGAAATTAATTATCATACAGTTATGAAAGCCAGAAGTCTAAACAGTGTTCTGGGGTATCAGTCAAGGTGTCAATCAAAGTACCAGCAGAGTGGGTTCCTTCTGGAGGCAAAAGGGGAAAATCCACTCCTTGCCTCTCTGGTAGCTGCCTGTAATCTATGGCTTGTGGCTACAATGCTCCATTCTCTGCCTCCAGAGACACATTGTGTTCTCCTTTTCTGTAGTCAAACTTCCTTCTACCTCCCTCTTATTTGGACACTTCTGATTACATTTAAGTGAAAATGTTAGTTGCTCAATTGTGTCTGACTCTTGGTAACCCAGTGGGCTGTAGCTTGCCAGGCTCCTCTGTCCGTGGAATTCCCCAGGCAAGAATACTGGAGTGGGTTGACATGCCCTTCTCCACGGGATCTTCCTGACCCAGGGATTGAACCCAGGTCTCCCACATTGGAGGCAAATTATTTACCATCTGAGTCACCAGGGAAGCCCCAGTTACATTTAGGGCCTATCCAAATAATCCAGAATAATCTCTCCATCTCAAGACCCTTAATTTAATCACATCTGCAAAGTTCCTTTTTGTCATATAAGATGACATTCATAGATTCCAGGAATTAAGCCCCAGATAACTTTGGCAGACATCATTCAGCCTACCACAGGAACTCAGAGAGTTCTTCATAGATTTTGGTCCATTGTCCTTGATCAGATATGTGCTTTGCAAATATTTTCTCCCTGTCCATCGCTTGTCTTTTCATTTTCTCAACATTATCTCTGGAAGAACACAATTTTAAAAATTTTATTTTAAGGAAGTCCAATTTATAAATTACATCAATTTTTTTCAATTGTGGTTTGTACTTTGTGTGTCCTATCTAAATGATCTTTGCACAAGCAAAGGTCACAAAGATTTTCTCCTATAGCAACTTCCAGGTATTTTATAGTTTTGGGTTTTACATTTGAGACTACAAGAATTTTGAGTTAATCTTTGTTAAGTAGTGTAAGATATGGGTTCAAGTTCATAACTCTGCATGTGGACAGCCAATTGTTCCAGCACCATTTGTTTAGAAGACTACTTTGTCCATTGAATTGCCTTTGAACCTTGTAAAAATCAGTTGACTGTATCTAGCTATTTATGAACTCTGTTACATTCAAATGATTTGTGTCAGTCCTTTCACCAACACTACATTATCTTGAGTACCATTGCTTTATATTAAGTCTTAAAATTTGCTGGTGTGAGTAATCCAATTTTTAAACTTTTTTATTTTTTTTAATTTTTTCCTTTATTTTAATTTACAATACTGTAATGGTTTTGCCGTACATTGACATGAATCCACCACGGGTGTACATGCGTTCCCAAACATGAACCCCCCACCCGCCTCCCTCCCCATAACGTCTCTCTGGGTCATCACCGTGCACCAGCCCCAAGCATGCTGTATCCTGTGTTGGACATAGACTGGCGATTCGATTCTTACATGATAGTATACATGTTACAATGCCATTCTCCCAAATCATCCCACCCTCTCCCTCTCCCTCTGAGTCCAAAAGTCCATTATACACAGCTGTGTCTTTTTTGCTGTCTTGCATACAGGGTCGTCATTGCCATCTTTCTAAATTCCATATATATGTGTTAGTATACTGTATTGGTGTTTTTCTTTCTGGCTTACTTCACTCTGTATAATCGGCTCCAGTTTCATCCATCTCATCAGAACTGATTCAAATGTATTCTTTTAACAGCTGAGTAATACTCCATTGTGTATATGTACCACAGCTTTCTGATCCATTCATCTGCTGATGGACATCTAGGTTGTTTCCATGTCCTGGCTATTATAAAGAGTGCTGCGATGAACATTGGGGTACATGTGTCTCTTTCAATTCTGGTTTCCTCAGTGTGTATGCCCAGCTAATACTTTTGTTATTTCTTATTGTTTTTGTCTTCAATTTTATACAAATACAATTGACTTTTTGTATATTGGCTTTATATCCTCTTCTAGAAGATTTTATTGTAGATTCCTTGGGATTTTCTACATAGACAATAATGTTACCTGTGAATATAGGCAGCTTTATTTTTTCCATCCCCATCTGAAGGCTTCTATACATTTCTTTGCCTTATTGCATTGACTAATACTCAAATATGATGCTGAATGGGAGTAATTAGACTAAACATCCTTATTGTGCTACCAATCTTAGGGGGGAGCATTTAGTCTTTTATAATTATTATGTCATAGTGGGCTTCCCTGGGGGCTCAGTGGTAAAAAATCACTTGCTAAGTCAGGAGATGTGAATTTGATCCCTAGATCAGGAAGATCCCCTGGAGAAGGAAATGACAGCCCACTCCAGTATTCTTATCTGGACAGAGGAGCTTGACAGGCTGCAGTCCATGGGGTCGCAAAAGAATCGGACACTACTAAGTGACTAAACAACAACAACCACCATGATGTTAGGAACCTTTTTTCTGTTATTGTTGGTTTTGTAAATGCCTTTTTCAAGAACAGAAAGTTCCTTTTTAGTCTTAGCTTGTTGAGAGTTTTATTATGAACCAATGTGTGATTATGTGGTTTTGCTTCTTTAGACTTTTAATTTGATGGATAACATTGATTTATTTTTGAATGTGAGACAACTTTGCATTGCCGGAATAAGCCTCACTTGGTTTCTTTATATATTGCTTGATCAATTGCTAATATTTTGTTGAATATTTTTCACACTGTATTCATGAAGAATATTGGATTTTAGTTTAGAGTTCATTTTTGATACTATTTTGTCTGGATTTGGTGTCAGGGTAGTGCTGGCTGGCATTATTAAATAATTTAAGAAGTATCCCCTCATTTTCTATTTTCTGGAAGAATTTCTGTAGAATTGGTATTACATATTTCTTAAACTTTAGATAAAAGTTGAAAATGAATTCATGTGGCTTTAATTTGTGGGAAGATTTTCAAGTCAGAATTCCATTAAATTAATTTTAATAAATGTAGGCCTTCTGGTTATTTCTTTTTTGAGTGAATATTGGTAGTTTGTCTTTCAAGAAATATGTCTATTTCAGCTAAGTAGTGAAATTTATGGGCATGGTGTGTTAGGTATTGTGCCTTATTATCCTGTTAATATCATCATTTTTCATATTTGCCTGATATTACATTATATAAAGTATCAAAATTTATTTAACTATTCTGTTGTTGAACTTTTAGGTTACTTTTGTTTTTCCACCATTATGAATATGATCAGCACATATATATATACAACTTTGTAGGAATGTCTGACTTTTTTAGATAAGTCTTAGAAACAGAGCTTATATTTGCATTTATCATACCACGAAATTACCCCCAAACTCAGTGGTCTAAAGCAACAAACATTTTGTCTCCTTATTTCGCTTCACAGAATGTTTCTTTGAGAGCTGTTCGTAAAAAATAGAACTATCATATGATCCAGCAATCCTACTCCTGGGCATATATTTGGAGAAACCCATAATTTGAAAAGATATATACACCCCAATGCACTGCAACACTATTTTTAATAACCAGATAGCTGCACTATCTGGCTCACAGTCTCTCCTTGGCTGCAATCGGCATGTTAGCTGGGGCTACAGTTACCTTAAGGCTTGACTTGGGGAGGATTTGCTTCCAGCTCACTTACATGATTGAAAAATTTCATTCCTTCTAGACCATGGACTGAAGGCTTCAGCTCCTTACTGGCTGGCCATTGACCAGAGGCCACTCTCAATTCCCATTAAGGCAATTCACCATACGGCAGCTTACTTCTATCAGCAAAGCAAAGAAGTAAGAGATCAGGAGAGGACCAGCAAGACAGAAGCCACAAGATTTTCGTAACTTACTCTTGGAAGTAGCATCCCATCACTCTTGTTGTATTCTATTTATTAGAAATGGGTCTCCTTCTGACTTACTTTACTGTCTATGACAGTCTCTAGAGATGATCCTATTTCATTATTCTTGTTGTTGCTGTTGTTTAGTCATTAAGTGGTGGCCAATGCTTTTGCGACCCCATGAACTGTAGCCCACCAGGCTCCTCCATCCATGGGATTTTCCAGGCAAGAGTACTGGAGTGGGGTGCCATTGCCTTCTCTGATATATACACTACCACGTGTGAAATAGATAACTAGTGGAAAGCTGCTGATAGCACAGGGAGCTCGGCTAGGTGCTCTGTGATGAGCTAGAAGGGTAGAAATTTCAAGAGGAAGGGGATATATGTATACATAATAAGTGATTTACTACTTTGTTGTACAGGAAAAACTGACACAACATTGTAAAACAATTATATTCCAATTTAAAGAAAAAGAAATGGGTCTCTAGGCCTGGGCCACACTCAAGGAGGGAAGATTACATAAGGACACAAATAAAAGGAGGTGAGGATGTTTAGAGAGCATTTTAGGGGGTGCCTAACAAGGAATATCGGTTGAGAGGGTATGCAGAATCCTTTCATTATTGGTTTGTTTGCAAAGAATTGTCATCATGGGTTCAATTCTAGCTCTTCTTTTCCATAAAATTCTTCAAATGCATAATTCTTGAAGATATTTTAAAAATAAAGCAATGAGTAAATAAAAAATATTTTAAAAGTATGTATAAGATTTTAAAAACTAATGACTCAACAAACACCCACATAATTACCACTGTTTATTTTTATTTTATTTTAATTTTTTGAGGCAAGGAATATGACTTTATTCAGAAAGCCAGCAGACCAAATAGATGACAGACTAATGTCTCAAAAAGTCCAGCTTCTTTTTTTTAATTAATTTATTTTTATTTTTAAAATATGTATCCTTTTCCGCTCCTTCTGAAGGCTAACCACTATTTTATTTTGTGGCTGTTGTTTATTCCCTTAATTTTCTTTAAATTTAACACTGTATTTATATCTAACCAACATATTGTTTACTTTCATTTGCTTTTGAATTTTGTACTGTGCTGCCTACATTATTGTGATTTCTTTTTGTTGTTGTTGTTTGCCAAAAGGGATACTTTTGAGATTATGTTGTTGCATGTAACCGCATCATATATTTTCTCTGCTATATATAATCTGATTTATGCATCTACTGTAATTTATTAATGCTTTCTACTAGTGGTAGACATTTGTAATAACTGAAATGTGCTTATGAATATTCCTATACGTCTATATGTCTCCAGGTGCACATATGTGCACAGGTTCTCCTTGGAGACAGATGTGTTCATTCATGGGTGTATGTTATGGGCTGAACTGTGTCTTCTTCAAATTCATATATTGAACTCTTAACCCCACAGTGTTTCTCCAACCTTTTTGGTCCCAGGGACTGATTTCGTGGAAGACAAGTTTTCCATGGGCCGGGGATGGGGAGATGTTTTGGAATGATTCAAGTGCATTACATTTATTGTGCACTTTATTTCTGTTATTATTACATCAGGTCCACCTCAAGTCATCAGGCATTAGATCCCGGATGTTAGGGGTCCCTTCTCTGGCACTTCAGAATGTGACTGTATTTGGAGATAGAATCTTAAGGAGATAGCTATGACAAAATAAGGTCACTATGGTGGGCCCTAATCCAATATGACTAGTGTCTTTATTTATAAGAGAAGGAGATTAGGTCACATACAACAGACAGACTGAAGAGCACCCATGTGAGAATGCAGGGAGAAGGCGGACACCTGCAAGCCAAGGAGAAGCCTCAGAAGAAACTGAACTTGCTAGTACCTTGATACTGAACTTCCAGCCTCCAGAACTATGAAAGAGGAGCTTTCTGTTGTTGAAGCCACTCAACCTGTGGTATTTTGTTATGGCAGCCCTAGGCAACTAGTAGACTTCCCTGGTGGTGCAAATAGTAAAGAATCTGTCTGCAATGCAGAAGACCTGGGTTCAGTCTCTGGGTCAGAAAAGTCCCCTGGAGAAGGAAATGGCAACCCACTCCAGTATTTTTTCCTAGAGAACCCCAAGGACAGAGGAGCCTGGCAGGGTAGGCTACAGTCTATAGGGTTGCAAAGAGTTGGACACGACTAAGAGACTAACACACACTGGCAGGCAACTAGTAGAGTGTGTGTTTTGCTGTACTTGAAATTTGCATGTATTGAGCTTGAGCATCTTTTCATATGTGGATGAGCTATTTGGTTTCCTCACACGTGAAAAATGTCTAGTAATGCCATTTGCCCATGTGTTGTTGTTACTGTTGTTGGGTTATTTGTCTTTTTCTTGTTAGTTTGCCTTCCACCTCTCTATATATCCCAGACTTTAATCATTTGGCCATGCATGTATTGCAAGTATTGCATGTATATTTTCTCAATGTGTGGCTTCTCTTTTCACTCAATTTTATACTGTCCTCACTGGTCTATGCTGGCAGATCATGTGTTTTATTTTTTAATAATACAATGAATATTTGTGAACTTGCTGCCAACTCAAAAATTACAACATTAATAAATAATGTAAGTTCTCCTATGGCCTCATCACTTTTTCGTTCCATCCCTCTGCCACTCATTTGCTCAAAGTAATGATAATGGCTAACACTTGCATGGTTCTCAAACGGCATGGCAACCCATTCCAGTATTCTTGCCTGGAGAATCCCATGGACAGAGGAGCCTGGCAGATGGCAATTCAGTGGGTCACAATGAGTCGGACACAGCTGAAGTGACTTAGCACGCACACACCTGCCAGGCACTATTTTACACACTTTTATATGTATTAACTCATTTAAACCTTACCGTAATCCTTTGAATTAGCCATGTTTCTACACACAAGATCACCAAAGCAAAGAGAGGTTAAGTTTCTTGCCAAGGTTATGACAGCATTTGACTAAGTCAGAGTTTGAACCCGGTCTTCTCCTTAACCATTTTGCTATGCTGCTTATTGTTAATCACTATATAAAAATTTGTGTTCTCATTTAATTGCATTAAAATTTTTATTGCATATTTATGTATGTCTAAGTAATATACCGTTTAGTTTTACTTTTTTATTAGCTATATTTAAAAGCCACCATACCATATGCTCTCTCAGGCGACAGCATATGAGGTTATTTTGATGAACAGAAGTTTTTAATAGTAGCATATTTTAAATTATTAGCCTTTTCCCTTATGGTTTGTACTTTTTTGTATCTTGTTTAAGAAATGTTTCCTTATTGCAAGGTTATGAAGATCTCATCTTGTACTACCTTCTAAAGCATCTATTCATTTTAGTGTTTTTTTAAGCTTGTGTTTTGAGGCAAATTTAGACTCATAAAAATTGAAAAAAATAGTATGAAGAGTTCCTGTACTCTTCACTCAGCTTCCTCAAATGGTAATAGTTATCTAGCCATAGGAAATTATTAAAACTTGGCAACTGACACTGGTATGATACTATTAACTGAACTACAGACCATATTCTATATGTGCAGGCCTTTTCATTTTGGTGTATAGTTCTATGAAATTTGACCCATATATAGATGTACTTAACCACCATCACAGTTGCTATGTGTATCAATAGTTTGTCTTTTTCTATTGCCAAGAAGTGTTCCATTGTATGGACTTACCACATCTTCTTTTTCCATTCACCTACTGAGTGATATTTACATTGTTTCCAGCTTTTGACTATTACCAAAAAAGCTAATATGAACATTCATGTGCAGATTTATATGTAAACATGAAGCTTCATTTCTCTGAGATGAATATACAAGGATGGGATGACTGGTCATGTGGTAAATGTACACTTAACTTTACAAAGAACTGCCAAAATGTTTTCCAAAGTGGCTGCACCATTTCACATTCCCACTAGCATAGCAATGAGTGACTGATACACTTTCTCCATATTCTTACCAGTATTTAGTGTTATCACAAAATTTTATTAATTTTTAATTTATGGTTTTTATTTTAGCCACCAGGTGAGTGTGGACTGATGTTTCATTGTGTTTTTGACTTGTGTTTTCTGAATGACTAATGACGTTGAACAGCTTTTCATGTGCTTATTTGCCAGCTGTATTTCCTCTGCAGTGATGTATCAGTTTGAATCTCTTTGCCCATTCAAATTGTTCATTGCTTTTTTCTTTTCCTCAATTGTTGAGTTCAGAGAGTTCTTTATATTTTCTGGAGATAAGTCCTTTGTCAGATTTGTGATTTGAAAGTATTTTCTCCTAGTCTATAGTTGGTCTTTTTATTCTCTTAATAGTGTCTTTAACAGAGCAAACATTTAAAATTTAGAAATCCAGTTTATCACCTTTTTATTGGTTATGTTTTTGGTGAAGTAGAGCAGGTTTTATCAGAAGGGCTCTGTCTTGCAGATCTTCTCTTTTCCCAGTCCTGACCAGAAGGAATAGGCTTTTCTTACAACTGCTTTTGTCTTCATTTCAGGGTGGTGGCCTCTTCTGAGGAGAAACAAACAAACATCCAGAAAACTCACTGCTCGGTCATCCCTTGAATCCTAAGATCCCAGGCCAGTCCTCTCTGTCCTCCTCACCTCTCAGTCTGCTTATATTTACCCATAATTTCTGTTGTACTTAGTGGGAGGAATAAGGTAGATAGATTGCATTTAATCCATCTTGTCTGCACCTGGAGACCCACATTTAAGTCTTTAATTCACATGGAATTTATTTTTGTGTATGGTGAATGATAGGGATCCAATTTCATTATTTTAGTATACAGAATCAATCGTTTTGTGACCATATCACAAATAGTTCACTGTCTGCATTCTAGTGATCTATTAAGACAGCTCTGCTATCTGGTAAGATCATGTCCCTCACCTAGTTCTCTTATTCAGAAATGCTTGGAATTTTTTTTCAATTTTCATTGATATATAGTTGATATACAGTGTTGTGTTAGTTTCAGATGTACAGCAAAGTGATTGTTTATATATCTATATATATATATATATACTATTTTTTAGATTCTCTTCCATTATAGGTTATTACAAGATATTAAGTATAGTTCCCTGTGCTATAGAGTAGGTCCCTGTTGTTGTTGTTTAGTCGCTAAGTCATATCTGACTCTTCTGCGAGCCCATAGGCTGTAGCCTGCCAAGCTTCTCTGTACATGAGATTTCCCAGGCAAGAATACTGGAGTGGGTTGCCATTTCCTTCTCCAGGAGATCTTCCTGATCCTCGGATTGAACCAGCATATCCTTCTTGGCAGGTGGATTCTTTACCACCGAATCATGGGGAAAGTAGAGTACGTCCTCATTGATTATCTACTTTATGTATAGTAGTGTGTATCTGTTAATCCTAAACTTCTAGTTTATCCCTCTCCTCCTTTCCCCTTAGGTAACTACATGCTTGTTTTCTATGTCTGTGAGTCTATTTCTATTTTTTAAATAAGTTTATTTGTATCATGTTTTTAGATTCCACATATAAATGATATCATGTGATATTTGTCTTTCTCTATTTGACTTACTTCACATACAATAATCTCTAGGTCTATCCATGTTGCTGCAAATGGCATTCATTATTTCATCCTTTTTATGGCTGAGTAATATACATGGAATATTAGTCAGCCATAAACACACACACACCACATATATATATGCTTTATCCATATATCTATTGATGAAATTTAGGTTGCTTCCATAGCTTGGCTACTATAAACAGTGCTGCAATGAACAGTGGGGTACTGTATCTTTTCAAATTACAGTTTTCTCCAAATATATGCCCAGAAGTGGGATTGCTGGATCATACGGTAGTTCTATTTTTAGTTTTTTAAAGGAAACTCCTTGGAGGCTTCCCCAGAAGCTCAATGGTAAAGAATTTGCCTGCAATGTTGGAGACACAGAGACACAGGTTCAATTCCTAGGTGGGGAAGATCCTTTGGAGGAGGAAATGGCAATCCACTCCAGTATTATTGGCTGGGAAATCCCATGAACAGAGAAGCCTGGTAGGCTACAGTCTATGGGGTTACAAAGAGTTGGACATGACTGAGTGACTAAACAACAACAAAGAACCTCCATATTGTTCTCCATCGTGGCTGTACCAATTTACATTCCCACCAACAGTGTAGAAGGGTTCCCCCTTTTCTACACCCTATCCAGCAAGAAATGCCTTGGTTTTTCTTGACCATTTATTCCCTCATCTCAGGTTTTGAATCTGCTTGTCAAGTACCATGAGAAAAATGTGTTGAAATTTTTAATAGAAATGCATTGAATCTTAAGATTAATTTGGAAGAGAATGGTCATCTTTGCATGGCTGAGATTTCCAAAACATGGACACAGTATATTTTTAAATTTATCTAGGCACTCTTTAATGTCCTTGTATATCTCTTGTCAAATTTATTTTTATTTGCTTTCAAATTTTAATGCTAGAAAACTCTAAGTTTGGAAAATTGGAAAATTATTTGCACCAATGAAAAGATTCAGTAAAGTGATGGGGCATAGACTAAATATGCAAAAACCAAAGCTTCCTGGTAAGCTGGCAATAATTAGTTTGAACACATAATATAAACAAAGCTCCTATTCAGAAATATAATATAAAATATATGATTTCCAGGAATGAACCTTACCTGAAAGATATATTTGGCAGTAAACTTTTGCAACAAACGTTAGGACCAACGGCTAATCCCCTTAACCTAAAACATTATTACTAGTCAACAAGAAAAGTACTAATTCTCACAGGAGGAAAGTGAGTAAAAGTTTTGACTAGGATATGCCCATAAGAAGTAATGTAAATGGGGCTAGTAAACATTTAAAAAGTCTGACTTCACTTGAAAAGAAAGAGAATAAAGCAATGACATATTTTTTACCCATTAAGTCTGGTAAACATGTCTTTGGGATTTCACAGTGCAAGGAGGGAAGAAAAATATCTGTCTCCCATGCCACTGATGGGAGTATAAATGTGCATATTTCTGTAGGACACTTGGCCATGTATATGGAACAGTTCTATTTCTAGACATTAGTTCTAAAGAGGTCATCAGATTAGCATGCCTCATTCCCTTATCTGAAAAACACGGTAATAGTGCCTTTCTCACAGACTCCATTATGAGCATTCATGAGACCATGCCCTTGGGGCTGGTAACCTGTGTGACCCACACTCTGGGAATGAACTGTGTCTTTTTGAGGTAGATGTCCAAGGCTTGGCCAATGTACACAGTTTTGTGGAAAGAAAAAAGTGCCCTTTGCTCCAGGGGTAGGCAGGCCTGCTGCAGGATACTTTGCTTGCAGAGTGGGGAAAGGGCTTGATGCAAGCACCTACTCTACTCCTGGCTGGTGCCTGTGTTCCGTGCACTCCTATAGGATAGCTCTAATGTCACTTTTAACAAAATGCCTAGCATTTAATGATCACCACATACCATCTATTAGTATTAAGGACGTCTATTAGTTTAAGGACATTCAACTCAGTGGTATTATAATGTGAGAAATTGAAAACAATACAAACAATATGAGAACAGCTACATTAATTTGGCACATTCATATAATGGAGCTGTTTCAATTCATATTTTTGAAGAATGTTGAATAATATTGGGAAATTCTCAATAAATATTAAGATAGCAAGATCCAAGCTGGATAATAAGCATGATCTGATTTTGTAAACATCACAATAAATTTACACACACACACACAAAGATATTTACAGTGGTTCATACTGGTTGGGAGGATTAGGGCTGAATTTTGTTTCGTATTTTACCCTTCCTCATGGTTTTACAACTTGTCTAGGATGGATGTGTGTGAAAAGTCAGTGAAGAGAACTCTTCCCTCCGCAACCCCCTTTCCTGTCCTGTGACCCTAGTCCTGCAGTGCTCCTGGAGCACCCTGTGCATGGCTGGGGGCAGAGCCAGGGCTGGTTTGTTCCTCGGCTCTGAGCCCTCTTTAACCTCACACAGTCCAAGGTGAACTGGGCCACTCTGCACATTCCCACATCAGCAACTCCAAAGCCAGCAGAAGTGTGGCCTCAGCACGTGTCTTGGTGTAGGAACAGGCTCGGGAAGGCCGCTAGGGGCTCGGCCCTTCTTCAGGGCCCCTTCTTCCCTCTGGGTTGTTTGAGGCCATAAAAAGGAAGAAAAATTAAATCCTAACTCAGCCATTTCATCTACTTGGGAGGCAGGTATCTAGGTGCTACTCTAGGCACTCTGCGAAGCCTGTGGAGAAGAACGTGGATAGAATCCGTTCATGGAACAATCCTGTCCCCAAGTATATGAACAGAAGCAGGACACTCTTCCTAGTATATAAGGGGGGACAGGTTTGGGTAAAATCAAATGAATGGACTGAGGTAGCTGTCTGGGAATGGTAGATGGATTCAAAGAGCAATTTCCCAGCCATCAGTGGGGTGGATGGTAATAATGGCCCACCTCAAATAAGAGCATTGAAAACAGAAGCAGTTCCTTTCTTTATGTATTCATCGCAATGAAAAACATCTAGCCAGTAGGCAAAAGAACAAGGAAACTTGAAGAGAACATTCTAGAATGAGACCAGGTGAGTTCAGATCACTTCAGACTTGCTAGCTGTGTGACCTCGGACAAGATACTTGACTTCTCTGTGCCTCTGCATTCTCATCTGTGAAATGGGCAGAATAAAAAGAGCCTACGTACCCCTGGAGTTGATATGAGAGTAATACACACTTCTGCCCATGGTAAAGTGCTGGCACCAGTTCTGTGCAGGGATCCGCAGGGCATCAGTGGAGTTGGCTTACATGGGACAAGTGCCCTCTCTCATCTCCACCCCTGCCCATGGCCCGTTCCCAGGGCATTGATCCCAGTGCTTCCCACTGGAAACCAAGCACAGCTTTCTCATCTTACATCTGACTCAGCTCAAAGGCAGACTCCTGGGTGAGGTAGAAAATCCAGTGGTCTGGAGAGCCAAGTCCTGGGTTCCAGATCCAGCCCTGTCACACTCTTCTCTTGATGTTTCTTTGACAGTAATAGCTGCAATCAATCTGCCCATCTCCCAGAAGGGGATAATCACCCTGTCCTTCACAGGGCTACTGTGAGGATCAAATGAGATAATGGAAGGGAAATAATTCTGTAAAGAAGGGGTGATTAGTCTATGAAAGGCTCAGTGAATATTTTCACATAAAAATGACCTCAATTTTGTACTCAGAGGGTGTTCTTTTCTGTATAATCTCCCAGAGTACTTATTTGGTTTTAAAGCACTGTAATACCTAGTCACACAGATTTGCAATCATCTGTGATTGGTTCTCTTTTTTAACTGAAAAAAAAAAGTGTTGTTTTTTTTTCAGAACCAGATTCTTTTTAAAAATTGAAGTATAGTTGCTTTACAGTGTTGTGTTAATTTCTACTGTACAACAAAGTGAATCAGCTATATGTATACATTGGTCTTTCCAGTTGGGTCAGTGGTAAAAGACTCCATCTACCAATGCAGGAGAGGCAGGAGATGTGGGTTCGATCCCTGGGTCAGAAAGATCCCCTGGAGGAGGAAATGGCAATGCACTCCAGTATTCTTGCCTAAAAAATCTCATGGACAGAGGAGCCTGGTGGCCTACAGTACATGGGGTCAAAAAGAGTCAGACATGACTGAGCATGCTTGCACAATAGATACGTATACATATATCCCGTCTTTTCAACACAGAGCACTGAGTAGAGTTCCCTGAGCTGTACGGTAGATTCCCATTAATTATCTATTTTATACATAATATCAATATATTTATTAATATGTTAATCCCAATTTCCTAACCCATCCCACTCCCCCTCCTGCCCTTGGTATCCATGTGTTTGTTCTCTACTTCTGTGTCTCTATTTCAAAAGCAGATCTTTGTTGCCTCCAGACTGTATTTCTACCCTAAATCTCTCTGTCCTTGAAATTATCTGGGGGTAGCAGACTTCATTTCTTGCCCTATCTTGTCTTCCACCAGAAACCCAGTTGGTGAAACAAATGGAGGATCTAATCCACATGCACAATGAGACACTAAGCCCTGCTGAATGGGGCCCACAGGTAAAGCTGATGCTCCTGCCTAGATTGCCACAGGAATGAAGCAAGGTAATGGGCAGGACGGTGCCAGTCACTGAGTGGAAAGTCAAGAAGAGTATGCCAGCAACACAGCTGCTCAATCTGAGGGTGGCGCTCTGTACACTTTCTGTAATTTGATCGAGTTGTCTTTGCACCAGTATTTCAGTTTTGTCCTTTATGTTCTACAGTTTAATGGCCATCTTCTTTAAACAAATTACTATCGACAGCTTCTCTGAAGACATATCCTTGGGCCAACAGTGTTAGCTTTCTTTGTGGGCCCCATACTTTTCCCAAAGGTTCCCTTATTTTTACTGGAAATTGTGTCTGGCATCTTTCCATGTAAGTAAAGTGGATTTGCTATTACAAAACAGGATGTGGGGCCACCCCTAGAAACCACCTGAGTGGCACAGATTCACTGAAATGAAATGAAAGTTATTCAGTCGTGTCTAACTCTTTGTGACCCCATGGATTGTAGCCTGCCAGGCTCCTCTGTCCCTGAAATTCTCCAGACAAGAATACTGGAGTGGGTTGCCATTCCTTTCTCCAAGGGATCTTCCTGATCTAAGGATTGAACCTGGGTCTCCTGCATTGCAGGCAGATTCTTTACCATCTGAGCTACCAAAGAACCCAGTCACAGATTCATTGGGTCAGACCTTTCTGATAATCTGCCCTTCCCAGGACAGACATACAGCCCTGAGCTATGTATTGGTTATGCCACAACTTGCGTGATGGCACGTTTGGGGCAGAAGCTGCTTCTGGGCTTTTCATTTTCTGGGTGGGGCCATCAGGAGCATAGAGCCTGTCCCTAAGCCACCACTTTTGGCTGCTAGGAATCATTTTGTGACTGTTTCAACAAGACTTGTAGTGTTTTAAATGAAGTGACTGTGTGAGATTGTGACTTGACAGTAAGCCAACAAATAGAACACTGCTCATTTTTTATTGAACTTGATGTCTCAGTCACACTGAATGGGGACACCTGTTCAGTGTAGCGATTTAAATATTGAATTTAAGAAACAGACTGCTTAGTCTGAGTAGGGACTGTTCTGGATGGTCTATGGGCAGGAGGCACCCACTGAATTTAAGTCACCTTCAGAGATGAGAGGGGAGCACCTGCCCTGTCCACCGGGGAGCCCTGCCATACTTGGGCAATAATGACAACCTGATGAGGAAGCTTGAGGGTCAGGGTGGGGAAGTCATCAGTGCTACATCTTCTGACTCCAGACTATATGCTGTTAGCTACCATCAAAGGGGCACGCTGCTGTCCTGGGAGGTGCCAGGACAGATCAGGGCCCAAGAGCGGCCACAGAAAAGCTTTACTTTGGCATCCACCAAGCTCCACAGGTGTTGGGCACATTTGTGTCCCACAGAGCCTGCCTATGGGACGTGATCAGTAAATGCTCATGGCATGTAGGAGGGCCTTTGCTATTTCCCTAGGCACACAGGAATTTCACAACTTAGAATATCTGAGCTGGAAGGGCCCTTGCGCATCATTTAATCTACTCTTGTCAGTTACAGATGGGAAGACTGATGGAGGGACCCGTCCGTGGACACGCTGCAACTGAGGAGCAGAACTTGGGCTGTCCTCACTCATGCTCAATCCAGGACACATGGAGGGGACACAGGGCCTTGGTCCTGGTCCTGGGCAAAGACAGAGGACAGCAGTGGTGGGTAAGAAACATTGCTGGCTGTTGGGGAGCCAGCCCGCTTTCTGTAATGACAGCGAACACGCCATTTATCATCTCAACCAGGATACTTTTGAGCATGGAAAGGGAAGCTGTGAAATAATTACACTGGGATGGCAGCACATGTGGGCCTAACCCTAGCAACCAGGACATATGCTCATCTTAATTAAAATGAATAAGCATGACGGCAATGGTAAGATCAACCGCTGCAAAAATTCCCCCTGATTTCCAGCTCTGGGCTGAGCTCTTTGCATCCACCAGCTCATTTCATCCTCCCAAACACCTGAGAGGCAGGACCTGCTCTTCACGCTTGAGGAAACTGAGGCTCTGAGAGGTTGAGTCACCAGCCCAAGGTCACACAGAGAATGAGGGCTGAGCCTAGATGGGAACCCAGGTCTTGCCCGAGTCCCAAGCTGGTACTCTTCTCACCATCCTGGGTCACCTTCCCCCTTCGCTCATCCTTTCTGCTCATGAAACATTTCCACACTAGCTCTGTGCAGTGGGGAGGGGGTCTGCAGCCTGATGGGTAGTGGAAAACCACCAATGTGGGAGTCTGGTGGGCTGGGCTCTGACTGGTGTTTTCCTCTATCTTTCTTTACAAGCTTGGGTAAGTCCCCGTCTAACTGCACTGCACACTCCTACTCCCAGGCCTCAACTTCCTTTTTTAGGTCTCTCATTCAAGGCCTTCTACAGGCAGGACCCTGGGGATCTTTCCAGCTTTATTTCTATCTCCACTTTCAGGCTCTCTGCTCTTCAGGTGAACTAGCCCTGTAATCTTCCCCCACGAATACTTTGGGCTCCTGGACACTGTGCCTGGACTCATGGGCTGCTCCACATACCCCCCACCCCATCTAATGTGGTGCAAAGCCAGCCTCCTCCTCTATGAAGACTTCCCAGACTCCTCCAGGAGGATGGCATCTGTCCCTTCTCTGAATTCTCATGGCCACGCCCATGCATGGTCTTTGTCCCTGTCTCAGAGTCAGCTGTTCACTTTTGCCCTTGCTCGGTCTACATACTCCTGGAGGATAAGTTCCATATCTGATTTTTGTGTCCCTCTCTCCCCCTCTGCCCGTACCTGGTATAGTGTCTGATCCATCATGGCCATTCATCCATGCACCTTGAATGAATAAATCAATAAATGAATGCTGTTTCCTCTCCATGCCCTGCTCCCCACCCCTCACCATGGCCCATGGCTTCTCGAGACAGAGTTTGGCATTCCCAGGAGTAGTCCCCACCTGAAAAACCATATGCGCTTTACAGGGTCATGGGGAGAAATGACTTAGTGCACGTAATAGACTTACAGCAGTGCCTTGCACACAATAAGGGCCCACTCTCATGATCTTCATTTTAAAATTTTTATTTCTTGATTCGCTTGACTTTATCTGGCCTGCCTACCCTTGCTCTCCCCCATTAAAAGAATCTACCCCAAGGGCATCTGCCTCCACTCAGGGACACCTTCAGAGTCCCCAGAGGACCTCTCCTCATGTTGGGGAGCACTTTGTTTGCCGAAGAGGCTGCATGGCACCCCTCGACCAGGGGGCTTTATTCTTCTGGTGCTCAGAGCCACAGAATTCAGTCCAAACAAGAAGCAGGATTCGAGTGATACAAAGAACATGCCCAGTGCTTCAATATTACCCCCAGGGCCAGAATTGAGCCACAGACCTCTTGGTAATCAAGTGTGTCATCCCTGGGACAAAATCTGGCCCTGCGGCTGTGGTGGAAACGGTGCCAGACAAAACGCTGGCTGAGACAGGCCAACTGCACACACTGCAGGGTACTCCTGCTCCAAACCACAAGCACAGGCGTCCGGGGACAGAGACAAGGATGTCAGGACCCAGAAGCCTGCTTGAAAAATATGAAGAGCAGCTCTCAGCACACCCTGGGTGGAAAGATGGCCAAAGACAGATGAAAGATGAGAGCCACAGAGAGACTAAGGGACATTTTACCACTGAAAGGGGCTGCTTTGGGGTCTTTTCCTTACTTCTGCTTTGGTATTTACTGTCTACATTTTACATAATTAGTCTGTACACGTGTTATGATAGACATAGTCTCAGGAACTAGAAAAAGAAAAGGAAAAAAAGAGAGAAAGGGAAGGTGTGAAGGAGTCAGAATCAGACGTGCTGGGTCTTAGGCGCCTATCCCCGGTTCCCTGCTGGCCTTGGCCTTGACCCTTCTCTTCTCTGGGTCTTCTCCCCCACCTCTGTAGAAGAAGGCAGGTGAACTGGGCCACTATCCAGCAAGCTTCTGGTTGTCATACCCAGAGGTGAGATCACTGGAGGGATACGGGGAACATGCCCTGTATCGCTGTATGGATGGGTGGAGAGAGGGCTTCGGCCGGCATCCTGGCAAGTGTCCAGTGGCAGTTTGCTTGCTGTCGTAACTGTTCAGATGATTGATTTTGTTTCCAGTGTGATTGTTGTCTACTCTAAATGTCACTGGAGTCCCAGCTAGACCTGGTCAGACACTGGCCTTCTCTCCAAGCCCACCCGAAATCCCAGAGTCCCTGAATCTCTTTTCTTTACTCATAGAGTAACTGCATCTTTTCTTCTGGACCTCATCAAACCCCAACAGCTCCCTAGAATCAAAGCTATCTCCCCAGTAATAGGGAGCCCAAATCCATATGAAAGTGAAAGTGAACAAACAAAATCATCTCCCTTCCTCCCTCCGTACTTTCCTTCCCTTCTTGTTCTTTTTTTAAAATATTTTTTTCAAGAAAACATTTTTATTATATTTCCATTGCATGTGTAATACATATTTGTTGTAGAGCAATTAGAAAACAAAGATTTGAGTATATCTGCACATGATAATAAACTGCAGCTGTTGAAAGGCATGTGTTTTTTGAAGCTTAAGGTAGGTCCATATGTCTTGACATGGAATGATGTCCATGACATATTGTTTAGTGGAAAAAGCAAGTTACAGCACAGTGTATATATTGTGATCCCATTTGTATTAAAATACACATATATCTGTTTATAGGCATATACATAATGTCTGAAAAAATACATACCAACATGTCCACAATGGTCCTCCCTGGGGAATGAAGTGGTGACAGGGAGAGCCTCTATATACTTCTATAGGGTTAGAATTTTTTTTAAAACAAGCCTGTATTACTCTTATAAATTTTTTAGAAATCTAAGGAAGTAAAAGCTAAATAAAGGCCTGAAAAGAGCTAGTATGGATATTTCTAATTGAAATACAAATAAAATATCAAAAGCCAAAAGGAAAAACATCATATTTAATTCTTCCTTCTCCACCTTGAGGCAATCACTGTTAATATTTTCTTGCATAGCTTAATGTATTCTTCTTCCATATTATACACACATTACTTTTATTTACATAAAAGGGATTAAATTACACCTACTATTCTCTTTTAACCTGCTTTTCTTACCCAATATTATAGTATGAACATCTTTCCAAGTTAAAAAAGACTCCATCTCTCTTCATTTTCAAAGGTTACTATATTTTGGTTGTTTTAATTTTATGGCTGTATTTTTTTAAAAGGCTACTGTCAGCACCCCTGGACAGTTAAATCTTTGCATGCATCTAGTATTATGTCCTTATGATAAATTCCTAAAAATGAAACTGCTGGGTACAGGAATAGGTAATGCTTGTTAAGGATTTTAATCAATGACAACAAATTGCTTTCCAGAAAAGTCTTGCCATTTCTCCAGCTCTCAGCAACATGTGGGCCATGTTCTCCACAATATCTATTCCTTCCATGAGTGAATTCCATTCTTTGAACTTTTTGTTCATGTGGCAACTGAAAAAAAAAAATCTCTGTGTTGTTTTAATGATTATTCCCATGATTACTCCTAGAGCTTGTCATTTTTTTAATGTTTCTCAGTCATCTGTTTGTCTTTTGATAAGTTGCTTGTCATGTATTTTTCCATTTTTCCCACTGGAATATTTGTGTTTTTCCTTGATTTATAAAAACTCCTTATATATTAAAGATATTTATCACTTGTTTTCATATATATCATTTCCAAGTATGTTATTTTGGTTGCTAACTTTATGAGTTTTTTTGAAAGCACAGATTTTAAATTTTGAATTAAATATATCAGTCTTTGCCTTTATAGTTTCTGCATTTGGTGTTCTATTTAGATTATCCTCCATTAAAATAAATACACTAATTAGTAAAAATAAAATAAATAAAAAAGAAAGTCCTTCCACTCCAAATCTATACAAACATTTACCAATAATTTCTTCTACTGTGACATTAAACTCTTCCATCCACCTGGATGTTACCTGAATGAGTAGTGTGAGATGGAGGTACAAACTGCCTTTTTTGAAATGGCTACCTCACTGTCCCAACACCCCAACTGGCAGGCCTTCCGCTTAGGTTCCCGGCAACGCTGTCTTAATCTCATTCAGCGAACAACTCGTGTGTGGCGGTGACTTGCAGGACGTGCTCTCCCGTTTCTATTTGCTCAAGACTAGAGGTTTGGAGGTGGCTCCTGGCTTTCTCTGGAGCTTTCTGTGGCGTGGTGGCCATAAGAGGATGCCTTGGCAGTGGGGTGGCAGTACCAAGAGACAGGCTCCGAGGGGACTGAATGTCCAGCCACACACCTAGAAACGACCTTCTGCGGATACAGTTCAGTCAGACACGCTTCCAAACTTCCCGAGTACCAGCCACTGCCCAGCAATCCCCCAGAGCCCACATTCAGAGACGAAACCTCGAATTTCTCTCTACGGACGGCGCCGGCGGCCTCTAGGTGGCACTGTAGAGCCGTTCTGCGTCGTCTGGAGGGCGCAAGCCAGAGGAAGATGCTCTCGGGCTCCCAGGTCCCGGGCTCCAGGAGTTCGGACGATGGGAGGCAGCGAAAAGCCGCGCTCCCCATGGCCGCCAGCTCAGGTTCGCCACCGTCCTTGGCAAAAGATGTGTCCTTGTCCATGTTGCTTCTTGAAAAGAGCAGGCATGACCGAGCCTCCAGAGGCAACGCCATTACAGAGGCATAACCCCCGAGACCCGTTATAAAGCGCCCAGCAACTGCAGCAGTAGAGACAACTCACTGGCCAGTGTGCTTACCTCGAGGCCCAGGCCGGATCGGGAGAGGGCAGGGGCCAGAAAGGGGTGGGACCGCTAGGAACACTGGCAGACACTCAATGAGATGCTCATCGCAATACTTCCATCTTCACAGTTCTAGGTTACTTTCCAGGGTCTTTCACAGCCAAGATCTCCTTTAGGGAAGGAAGCTATAGGTTAAATCATCCTTGTTTTCTGAATGTCTAAGAACAGGACTTGGTACACAGCTCAAGAAACGTTGTTAGACGAATAAGTGGAAAAACCCCTTTCTGGGAACCTAAGCAAGTACTCTCTGATGGACAGCTGTCAAGTTGTGCCAAGCCTGAAGATTTAAAACTGCTGCGAGTTCATCAAGGTGAGATCCCTGGGAAGAGCTTTCTAGATGGGACGATCCAGCACGTTCTCAGGAGTGTTGGGAGGACGTCTGTGTATCTGGGAACAGGTTACAACATTGTAACCATCTAGGGTGGAGAAGGCTGGAACCAGGCCATGCTGGAGGTGGGAGCGTTCCCACCAGGCAAGAGAGCAGATCACTGCTGCCTTTGGAAAGTGCTTTGAGAAGCTCTGACTGGCTGCAGCAGGGAGTCTGCTCTGGGAGACACAGGAGTGGATGAATTGATGGTTGCTGAGGGCTGTTGCAATCGTCCAGTCAGGAGCCAAGGCAGCTCCGCTGAGATTTGGGATATGCTTTGGTAGTATTCCCAGGATTTATTAACGGATGGAATTTGTAGAGTGAGGAAAAGAGAAGACTCAAGGGTGGGATCTGGCTTTTCTCTTGAATATGACCAAGGAATACCTGGGGAAGAGCGGGTCTGAGGGTGGTACTGAAACAAATTGCAGTACTTTCTCTGTGCCAAGCATTGTTTACATGCTTTTGTACAGTAGTGGGTTTTATCCTCCTAACCACCTGAAGAGGTAGGGATCACTGCTATCAAGCCCATTTTACAAGTGAGAATTTAAGACACAGAGAAAAATTTGCCAAGGTCATACAGTGAGTTAACAGAGATGGGACATGAAGCCAACTGATTTGCTCCAGGTTCAGTGTTCTTGACTACCAGGCTATACTGCTTCTCCATACTAAGGTGCTTGGGAATGAGGACTTGGGTTTTGATCAAGGTAAATTTCAAATTCCTGTTAGACTTCGAACTGGAGAGGTCCAGAAAGCAGATAGATAACAGGAGTACCTGAAATAGTGACTGTGATGTGTATCTATGTCTCCTGGAACCAAAAGAGGCTTTAGTAAAGGTTTATTATTCTTTATTTATTGAAGTATACTTGATTTACAATGTGTTAGTTTCAGGTGTACAGCAAAGTGATTCAGTCATACATATATATGATTTTTTTCAGATTCTTTTCCCTTGTAGCTTTTTACAAGAAATTGAGCATAGTTCCTTGTGCTATAATAGGATCTTGTTGCTTCCATGACTTGGCTATTATAGAAAGTGCTGCAATGAACATTGGGGTACATGTGTCTTTTTGAATTATGGAGAAAAGAGAACCTTCTACACTCTTAGTGGGAATGTAGATTGGTGCAACCATTATGGAGAACAGCGTGGAGGTTCCTTAAAAAGCTAAAGATAGAGGCTGGGCTTTTGAATAGTCACTTTCCATGCATGCAAATGATGAGTTCTTTGATCAGGGAACTCCAGGGAGTTGTGGGAGCAGAGAGGAGCAGAGTGGTTCAGGAAGGCTTTCTGGAATAAGTGACAGATAAGCTGATCTTGAATGATCAGTGGAAGGCCAGCAAAGAAAGAGAAGAAAGAGATTCCAACATGTGAAAAGGCACGACAGAGAGAGAGACACTAAGGTACAGTCAGGGGGCTTGTTGCACAAAGGATCAATGGTGTGAGGTTGATGAAGCCCACAGGGCCAGGTTGTGTCCATCCTTGTTGCCCTTGGTAAGGAGTTTGGATTTTATCCTGAGGATCACAGAAGAACTTCAGACAGGGGACAGATATGGTCACATTTGTCTTTCTAAAAGGTTCATTCTAAAATAGCATAATCCCTATGGAGAAGGATTTGGCAATATTTAGCAAAATTGCATATTCATTTATCCTTTGAGCCAACAACCTTACATTTATGATTCTATCACAAAGGTACACTGACAGAAATATGAAATTATATGTGCACAGGCTCTTTATTGCAGTCCTGTTTGTAATATCAAATATTTGGCAACAATCTAATGTCCATCAGTGAGGGAATGGTTGAATAAACTAAAGTCCATCTACATAAAGCTGCACTGAAGAAGAAGAAGGAAGGTCTTGATATACTACTATAGAGCTATCTATAGAGGATATATAGCTGAGGAAAGAAAGCAAGGTGAAGAAGAACATACATAGTATGAAATCTTTCATGGGAAGAAAATGAGGATTTGCATATTTATCTATATATCTTCAAACTATATCTCTATATATCTCCAAGTCCCACTATATGCTGCTGCTGCTAAGTCTCTTCAGTCGTGTCTGACTCTGTGTGACCCCACAGACAGCAGGCCACCAGGCTCCTCTGTCCCTGGGATTCTCCAGGCAAGAATACTGGAGTGAGTTGCCATTTCCTTCTCCACCCCATATATACACATACATATTTATATAGTATATACATATATATATACACATATGCATACACGCATACATATACATATGCATACGTGTGGATACATATATACATGCATACATATATACACATACATATATACATGCATAGATATACATACATATATATAATATATACATATTATATATTACACATACACATATGTACACATATACATATATGTATGTGTGTATATATGTATACACATGTGTACATATGCATATATATACATATAACACAGCAGCAAAAGCATGCACACACACTGCACACACAGTAGTGAAAGAGTGAAAGAATAAATGAAAAAGTAAGAAAAAGCTGTTGCCTGTAGGTGAAGAGAACAAATGAGAGGAGACAGTGGTGAAAGTGAAATCTCTGTAAATCTAACTTAATTTACAGTCTCAGATTGAGAATTGTTTAATATTTCATATAATTTAAATACAAAATTAAATCAAAGAGAAAAAAATGAATCCCTTAAAATTGAAAACAGTTTGAGTAAACCTATCTGTATATCAAGTTGATAGCATAATCATATGAAACAGAATAATTTGAGGATTCTGAAACACAGTACGCTGACGGCATATCCCTGGTGGAATATATACAGAAGACAAATAAACAGAAAGAGGTGTTCAATTGCACTCAATCTTTTGTTAGTGGTTATGATGCCTGGTATTGTTATTGTAGCACAGACATACATATTAAAGTGAAACACATTATGATATGTAGACAAATTATATATACATGTGTGTGTATTGATATATATACATATATAAAACAAGTAAAATATTCATGTTCTTAGGAGCAATGATTTTCAGCATAAGAGAAAAGAGATCTTATAAAATCAAAGAACTTAGGAAAAATTCACTATCATTAAAGAACTTAAGAAAAATTTATTATAATCTTTCTCAGCAATTGACATTATCAATATGAACTCTAGATTTGCTTTTGACAAGGAGCATGTTTCCTAATTCTATCCACTGAAAAGGCAAAGAAATAATGCAGCCTAGTAATAAAGAATATTCTTAATGTCCAACTTCTGGTCTTTAAGTAATTTTTTGCAATGAAACATGCCAGGAATCCTTCAAGAAATGGTTGATTTCAGGACTCTGGCAGAAAATATACAGGGTGAGCTGAAAACCTCTTGTAGTGCCTAAAATTAACAAACATTGTCAGTCAGGGCCCTCAAGGAGGAGAAGTCTGGTAAAAACACTCCAAGTTCTGATCCCCAAATGGCTAAAACTAGGAATAGGAGTGAACAAGAAAGTTACCAATCCTCACAAATATTGAAGGCTAGCTTTGAGTTGGCTCAATTCTTTAGTCTTAGGTGATCTGCTCCTAGCCATACTACCCTCAAGAAGTCAAAGTAAATCTCTCTTCAGAAAGATGATATCATCTGGCTCTCAGATTATCTAGCATTCAGTAAAAAATCATCAAGCATGCAAAGAGATATAAATCACATGACTAAGAGGAAAGTGAAAATATAAACAATAGATATTAATCCAAGGAGGATGCAAATTTCAGAGCTACCAGACATAGACTTTAAAGAAACTGTGACTAATAGGTCCAAGAAATCACATGGCTAAACGTTATCACATGGCTAAAGATTATCAACAGAGAACTGAAAATTGCATGCAGGAATTAAATGGAAATTCTAGTATCAAAAAATAGAAAATTAGCAGTGCAATCTATGGGTTTAGAAGCAGATTAGATATAGCTCAAGGAAGGTCAGTAAACTGGAAGACAAAAGAAAAAATGCGTACTGAAACATACACAAAAAAATGAAAGGGTGAGGAATACAGAAAAGTGCGCAAAAAATATACAGGGGCATGGTTAAAAGGCTCTATGCATTATTTCCCAGAAAGAGACAATGTAACGTAAAAAGAATTTGAAGAAATAATACCCAAGAATTTTCTAAAACTGACAAAAGGCATCAAGCTACAGATTCAAGGAGTACCACCGACCCCAGGAAAAATACAAAGAAAACCACATCAAAGTACATCATAATAAAACTTGAAACCAAGTTTTCTTTTTGCTGAATGCCAAAGACAAACTGAATATTAAAAAATGATCAAAAAAGATATCGTTGCCTGAAAGAAACAATCATAAGCCTCACAGCTGACTTCTCAACAGAAATACTGAAAGCCCAGCAGAAAAGGGAATGATATCTTCACAGCCTTGAAAGAAAAAAAGCTGTCAACCTCAAATTTGATGTCAACCTCAAATCAGTTTCCTTCAAAACTGAAGGTGAAATGGAGACTTTAATTAAAAAGAATACATTTGAATCAGTTCTAATGAGGTGGATGAAACTGGAGCCTATTATACAGAATGAAGTAAGCCAGAAAGAAATACACCAATATAGTATACTAACGCATATATATGGAATTTAGAAAGATGGTAACGATAACCCTGTATGCAAGACAGCAAAAGAGACACAGATGTATAGAACAGTCTTTTGGACTCTGTGGGAGAGGGAGAGGGTGGGATGATTTGGGAGAATGGCATTGAAACATGTATAATATCATATATGAAACGAATCGCCAGTCCAGGTTCGAAGCATGATACTGGATGCTTGGGGCTGGTGCACTGGGAGGACCCAGAGGGATGGTACGGGGAGGAAGGAGGGAGGGGGGTTCAGGATGGGGAACATGTGTATACCTGTGGCGGATTCATGTTCATCTATGGCAAAACCAATACAATATTGTAAAGTAATTAACCTCCAATTGAAATAAATAAATATATATTTTAAAAAATAAATAAAAACTGAGAACATTTATCACAAACAAAAATACACCAAAGAAAAGACATAAAGGAAATATTTTAGGCAGAAAAGTACTGAACACAGATGGAAGCATAGAGATACAGGAAGGAATAAAGATCAACAGGAGAGGTAAATGTATGGGAAAATCAAAATTAAGACCAACTATAAAACAGTAATAGTAAAATCTTATAGCATTTAAAACACATACCTGCTTAAAATATAGGACAGTGGTAGCACAAAAGGTGGGACAAGAGTAAATAAAATTAATGTGTTCTAAGGGCTTCCCAGGTGGCACCAGTGGTAAAGAACCCAACTGCCACTGCAAGAGATATTAAGAGATGTGGGCTCGACCCTATTCCAGTATCTTTGCTTGAAAATTCCCGTGGATCACTGCTTCCAAGATTTCAGAATTTCAAAAGCATATTGGTATATATAGCAATGAAAATGAATAAACTGTGGCATCACAGAACAGTATGGCTGAACTCACAAATATCAGCAATTACTTTAAATATAATTTAGTTGGTCTAGATACCCCAATTAAAAGATGAAAGTTGTCAGAATGGGAGAAAATTTGCTCCCAAAAGGCATTTTAAAATGAAGGCTATATTAAGATTGAAAATAAAAGAATGGCAAAAGAAATACTATGCAGAACATAGTCAAAAGAAAACTAGTATAGCCATGCTACTATCATTTAAGGTAGACATTAAGATAAGAAAAATCCATGGAAATAGAGTAGACTTTACATAATAAAGTTTTATCTAACAGAAAACACATAACAGTTCTAAACGCACATATACCTATTAACATAGCCTCAAATATATACAAAGCAAAAACTATAGAACTGTAAGGAGATAGAGACAAATCCACAGTAATAGCAGAATTTATTGTACCTCTCAGCAACTGATGGAACAAGAGAATAAAATCAGTAAAAGTATATTAGATTTGAACAACATGGTTAAAAACTTGACATGATTGGCATATGTGGAACAATTTGCACAACAATTTCGGAATGTACAGTCCTTTCAGGTAAACATGACATATTTGCCAAAATATACCATATGTAGATGATATTCCAAAATACCAAAATATAACATATGTAGATGATGCTTTTGAACTGTGGTGTTGGAGAAGACTCTTGAGAGTCCCTTGGACAGCAAGGAGATCCAACCAGTCCATCCTAAAGGAAATCAGTCCTGAATAGTCTTTGGAAAGACTGATGCTGAAGCTGAAACTCTAATACTTTGGCCACCTGATGTGAAGAACTGACATTTGAAAAGACCCTGATGCTGGGAAAATTGAAGGTGGGAGGAGAAGGGGACGGCAGAGGATGAGATGGTTGGCTGGCATCACCGACTCAATGGCCATGAGTTTGAGTAGGCTCCAAGAGTTGGTGATGGACAGGGAAGCCTGGCCAGCCACAGTCCATGGGATTGTAGAGAGTTGGACACGACAGAGCAACTGAACTGAACTGAACTGAACCATATGTAGAACTATAAAGCAAGGCTCAAAAAATTTCCAAAGCTGGAAATAATATTGAATATGGTCTCTTATTATGATGGAATTAAGCTGTTCATACATGCATGCTCAGTTGCTTCAGTCGTATCTGACTCTTTGTGACCCCATGGACTGTAACCCACCAGGCTCCTCTGTCCATGGGATTTTCCAGGCAAGAATACTGGAGTGGGTTGCCATTCCCTTCTCCAGGGGATCTTTCCAACTCAGGGATTGAACCCACGTCTCTTACGTCTCCTGCATTGGCAGGCTGGTTCTTTACCACTAGCGCCACCTGGGAAGCCCCAGAATTAAGCCAAGTATCAATTAAACAACAACAACAGCAACAGAAGTCCATGTTTTAAAAAAAAGAGAAGTCTTAAAGAAAAAAAAAAAAAAAGTAAGTCCCCATATGATTAGAAATAAGAAACACAATTCTAAATAACCTGATTTTTAAATGACATAATGAGGGAAATTAGAAAATATTTAAGTGAGTGATTATTAAAACTTGGCATAGTAAAACTTATGAGATGCAGCTAAGGCCATGCTTAGAAAATTACAACCTTAAATGCACATATTACAAAAGAAGTCTAGAAATTAAGTATGCATCAAAGCCAGAAAATAAAGAGAAAATCAAGTACAAAGAAAATAGAAGGAAGCAATAAGAAAGTTGAACAGAAATTAATGAAGCAGAAAGCAAACATACAGTGGACAAAACGAACAAAGACTGATCAAGGGAAAAAGAGAAAAGGCACAAATAACCTATATCAGGAATGAAAAGGGGAACATTATAAATTCTACAGACATTCAACTTGAGGAGGCTCCCATTGGCCAAAAAAATGACACTTTTAGTGTAAGAAAAGAATAATTACTATAGTGGATTGTAACATAAGTAATAAAACCTCACAAATTTATAATAAAATCTCCTAAATATTCTTGAGAAAGATAATGAAGACCAGTCATGCCTCTGGCTTTATCACTAATTTACAGGAAGTAAAAAAAATAAAAACCTTAAATGTATAGTCTGCCAAATCCAAAAAGCAGGAAATTCTATAAGACAAATGATCCATTTCACATATATATTATCGTATGTGAAATAGATTGCCAGCCTAGGTTCTATGCATGACATAGGGTACTCAGGGCTGGTGCACTGGGATGACCCTGAGGGATGGGATGTGGAGGGAAGTGGGAGAGGGGTTCAGGATGGGGAACACATGTATATCCATGGCTGATTCATGTCAATGTATGGCAAAAACCACCACAATATTGTAAAGTAATTAGTCTCCAATTAAAATAAATTAAGTAATTTTTAAAAAAGAAACACAAAGGATTATTGTGGAATTATATGAAATCATGTGTGTAAAACCTTTGAAAGTTGTAAAGTACTATAGAATTTAATGAAACTTTCATTCAATAAAATGGATCATATAATAAAAAAATGATAAATGATCTAATTTTTTCAATAAGTGAATAGTATTAAAAAAGGAGAGATAGCTGTTATAGATTAAAAGAGACTTAAGAATATCACCCAAATGTAAAATAGTTGGATTGTGATTTGAACAAGCCGACTGTAAAAAAGACATTTAGACAATGAAGGAAAAAGGAACATCAAATTAGTATTAGGTAATAATAAGGAATTGTTGCTACTTTTATTAGCTGTGATCACAGGATTGTGATTATGTTTTTCAAAGTTCTTATCTGTGAGATAACATCTTAAAGTACTTACAAGTGAAATGATATAATGTCAGAGATTTGCTTTAAAATACTCCAGCCAAACAACAATACCAATAACCCCCCGCCAAAAAAATGTGTGTATGTGTTTGTGAGAGAGGGACAGAGAGAAAGAGTGTAGACAGAGAGACACACACAATAAGAGACAGACCAACCCAGAAGCACACAGAAAGGTGTCTGCAAACAAGAATAAGAAGTTAATAATTGACATGAAAACCAATACAGTATTATAAAGTAAAAAAATAAAATTTAAATTAAAAAATAAATTAAAAATTAAAAAATAATAAATAAAAAAGAAGTTAATAATTGTTAAAGCTGGGTAATGGATATTTGAGGGTTCATTATACGTTTGAAAATGTAACAAAAAGTAAAATAAATAGGTAAGTAAGTAGGTAAATTGTTCTGGCTGCTGTGTAGTGAAGAGGCTGATGGGGGCAAGGATGGAAGCAGGGAGAGCGGTTAGGAGACTACTGCAATAATCAAACTATAAAAGAATAACTAAAAGTCATATTCATGATAGTGATTGATTTAGGCCACATACTATTTGCGCTTATAAAAGTGGCCTCAGTAACTGCTCATTAATCACTGAATACATGCCACATTAACTTTGTAAGTATCATGTAATTATAACAGTGAAACCTACAAATGAATGTTCAGTCTTCAGGGTTTGGTGATAATTGGGTGTTTCGACAAGTCAGGTTCTCAAATTTTTTGACCCCAATTGTGGTAACCATCTCCAAGATGGCCCGTAGTTAGTCTCATCTGTTGTTATTCACACCCCTACATAGTTGCTTCCAACTGGTCTGTATTAACCAGCCAATTATGGCAAAAATGATGGAAAGTGATTTGTGAGGCTCAATCGTAAAAGACATTGCCATTTCTACCTTGCCTATCTTGAGCTGTTTATTCTGGGGAAGCCAGTACCGTATTGCCAGGGCACTAAGGCAACTTTATAGTAAGGACCACCTGGCAAAGAATGAGGCCTTTGGCCGATTAACCATCACCAACTTTCTAGCCGTGTGAGTGAGTCATCTTGGAAGCAAATCCTCCAGTCCCAGTCAAGCTTATAGATGATTGCAGCCCTGACTGACAACTTGACTGACTGCAACCTCATGAGAGATTCTGAATGAGAGCCATCTAATCTGTTATTCCTGAATTTCTAACCCTAAGAAATGGTGAGATAACAAAAGCTTGTTGAATTTTTATGCAGCAGAAGATAACTGATATACCACTCACTGTAAGAAATAAATTGTACATCCTGACCCCAATATACACATGCATCTATGTAGGTGATTTATAATAAGTTCCAGGAGCCTGAATAAGGTCAATCTGATATATTAGTTATATTTTACTTTTTAAAGATTGCCGATTGTTGCCCACTAATTTAATTTAATGATCCTTTGATGGTTCATCACACAACATTGGAAAGACACTGGAGGAGAGGGCATTATCCCTCAAGTTCTGAAATTCTGCAGCTTCAAGCAGCATGGGTATATGCTCATAGCATGGACAAAATAGAATATTGGCTTCAAGGAGTAGAACATATGGGCATTTCAATAAGAGTCCAGTGGAACAAGTAGGAGAGAGAGGTGCTTACCACTCACAGAGACTGTTCTATTCTCTCTCTACTGTGCTTCCCATTGCCTCAATCTTTTGGACCTAAATCTCTCCATGTTAGTTTTAGATCCTTCCCTAAGGAATAACTTAGACTTCTCATACAGGTGTGTCTTTCCCGATTGGACATATATAATTCCTTATCTGCACCATTGGAGAGATATCAGGTATCTACTGGGTTGTTTTTTTTTTTTTTTTTTTGTCTTGCCCTTGGCTTATTACTGGCATATTTCAGGCGATGATAGCTTTCATTCACCCACCCTTCAATCAGTTAGGGGGAATTTCTTGAAGGAGGCAAGGCTCTCCTTCCAATGCAATATCTTAAAGGAAAACATGAAATTAAAATGGGAAACCAATTGTTGACATCCAAAGGAAATAGTGATCTTCAGAGAAAGAAAAGGGGAGACAGAGAAAGAGAGGGAGAGAGAGATGAAGAGCGAGAGATGGGATGAGGGTGGGGGGAATGAAGGGAGGAAACAAGCAAACCAATTTGTGACAGCATAGCATCAATCAGCTGAAACACAGGAACAGAGGTATTTTAAGATTTGTGTTATAACCAGGCAGAACCATACAGCTGCTGAGAACTTGAAACCCTGCGAAAGTTTTTAAAAATATAGAAGCACAGAGTGACAAAGCTGAAGGGGATATGCCCAGTTTACAGATGGAAAACTTGTGACACAGCTCTCCAGTTTTCCCTGTCAAATGGATTTTTCCTCTGGAAGAACTCCTGGGCAGAAAGCCAGCAGCAGGCCCAAGAGACGGATGAATGGTTGGGGAGCCCGGGCCTCAAGGGACAGTTAATCCTAAAGCCAGCACCCAATTTTCTAATTTCCTGCTCCTGGGAGATGAACTGCCTCCCTGGCTCCCATCTTCAGCCAAATAAAAAGGACACAAACAAGCACACGATATTAAAAAGAAAAGGCCCTAGAAGTGAGATCCCAAAGGATTTAAGGCCTAAGCCACACAAGAATGCCCCTATTTGTCTAATTGCTCCTAGAAGCCCTGTTTAATTTGTGTCTGAACCTGAAAAAGGAATAACTAATAATTATTTTACAGGCCCTCTTCTTTAGAGGAGGAGATTTTCACAAGTGTGCAATTGACTGTTAGAAACTAATGCAGTCACATAATTGCACAGTCTTATGTAAACAAAAGATCATACCCTTCAGTTGCTTGAGCCCCCACCTAAGTTTCCTACCATGTGGTCTCCAGCCTGGGCTTGAACTCTTTAATGGAAGAGAACTCATCACCCCCAGAGTTAGCTAGCCAGCTAAGTTTAGCCTTTGGGTATCATCGATAAGGAAAGAACTGGAATCATTTGTTGTGTATTCATCCAACAGCAAAATGACCAGTCTCTTCTTCTCCAAAGAAAATGCTATGGACTTTCTTGGCCTTTGAGGCTCATCTATACGTGTAACAACAATGTATCTCTAAAGCAGTGTCCATCTGTCTCATCAACCAGCTGAATAGCAATGTTACAGGTTGGTCTCAAGTCAGTTCCTTGAAAAATAGCAGATGGCATGATGGAATTCAAAGAATTAAAAAAATATTTGCCCCTGGTTTATGCCTTATCATTGTGCCTGAGACCATACCCATCACTGTAAAAGATAAGGCAGCTTTACATACTTATTGAAAATGAAAGTGAAAGTCACTCAGTCATGTCCAACTCTTTGCGACCCCATGGATTATACAGTCCATGGAGTTCTCCAGGCCAGAATACTGGAGTGGATAGCCTTTCCCTTCTCCAGGGGATCTTCCCAACCCAGGGATCGAACCCAGGTCTCCCGCATTGTAGACAGATTCTTTACCAGCTGAGCCACCAGGGAAGCCCAAGAATGCTGGAGTGGGTAGCCTCTCCCTTCTCCAGCAGATCTTCCGGACCCAGGAATCGAACCAGGGTCTCCTGCTTTGCAGACAGATTCCTTACTAACTGAGCTATCAGGGAAGCTGTGGTAAACACAGGCTGTTTGTTCTTCACTTTATACATGAGGTTCATTGAAACAGAACTCAACTTCCATTTTTATTTCTTTTCAAATGGGGTCCTCATTTCAGCAAGGATTATCAAGTGTTAATCATGGATGATGCTCTATGCTCCCTGATGAGGAAAAGCAGCATTCAGGGGTTCTTAATGTGGACAAGTTCTTTCTATTCACTTCACTATCGTTAGACCATGGAGGGGAGTTGATGGTATTGGTCCATGAGGTCCTTAGGCGGTGAATCATACTTGGGGAGGCACTGGTTCATTCCAGTCTGGTCCCAGCCATCCAAACAGCAGTCTGTGATTTTATGCAGCTTTCAGACATCTGGATGTGGAAACAGTTCTCAGAAGCTAGGTATTTACTAGAGGGTGAAACAGGACATTAAGAAGGAAGATTTGGAGATACATGACCAAAACCAGCTCCTTACTGCACACCATGAAGCTTTCTTGCCTCCATAAACTTGTCTTTCACTTCAGTGGTTTTCCTTTCCTCTCACCAGATCTAAATTAAATCACATCTTCATTTGAAGTTTAATTCATGTCACTTCCTTTTTGAGCTCTCCCTTAATTGCCTCAGTGAAAAATGAGGTTTAAAAAAAAATACAACCTACTGACTGGAGGGAAATATTTGCAAATGATATAATTGACAAGGGCTTAATTTCCAAAATATACAAATAGCACATACAACTCAATTTAAAAAAAAAAAAAAAACCAAACAGCTCAGTCAAAAAATGGGCCAAAGACCTAAATAGATACTGCTCCAGAGAAAATATACAGATGGCCAACAGGCCAACAATGTTGAAAAGATTTTTAATATGGCTAAGTACTAGAGAAATGCATATCAAAACTACAATGAAGAAAAAATGTTAAATACGTTTTAAAAGGGACTTTCCTAATTGTCCTGTGGTTAGGACTCCATACTTCCACTGCAAGAGACTTGGGTTCAACCCCTGGTTGAGGAAATAAGATCCCACATGCCACAAAGCATGGCTTAAAAAATGTTTTTAATTTTAAAAATTTACAAAAAAAAACTATAATGAAATGTCACCTCACAGCAGAATGGGTGGCCATCATCAAAAGGTCTACAAATAATAAATGCTGGAGGGATTGTGGAGAAAAGGGAAGCCTCCTAACACCACTGGTGAGAATGTAAATTGGTGCAGCTGCTATGGAGAACAGTATGAAATTTCCTTAAAAAACTAAAAATAGAGGGGCCATATGATCCAGTAATCACATTCCAGAATATATATCTGGAAAAGATGACAACTTTAATTAGAAGAGGAAAACTGTAATTCAAAAAGGTATATGCACACCAATGTTCATGACAGCACTATTTACAATAGCCAAGACATGGAAGCAACCTAAGTGTCCATCAACAGATGAATGGGTAAAGAAGATGTGATACATGTATACAATGGAATATTACTTGGCCATCAAAAAGAATGAAATCATGCCATTTTCAGCAACATGGTTGGACTAGTCAGAGAAAGACAAATATCATATGGCATCACTTATATGTAGAATTTTAAAAAATAATACAAATGAACTTATTTACAAAATGGAAATAGACCCACAGACACAGGAAACAATCTTATGGTTACCAAAGAGGAAAGGGGAGAGGGACAAATTAGGAATTTGAGGTTAACAGATAGATACTACTATATATAAAATAAACAACAAGGTCCTATGTATAGCACAGGGAACCATATTCAATATCTTGTAATAACTTATAATGGAAAATAATCAGAAATATAATAATATGTATAGCTAAATCACATTGCTGTAACCTGGAACATTGTAAATAAACTATACTTTAATAAAAAAAAAAATTAAAGTGAGGTTTCCCCTAGTAACTGAAAATTCCTTGAGTAGTGCTCAGCTTTGAATACATGAGCTTGAGGTACTTAAGGGACACATGAGTTAAGATGGCCAGAAGACAGATAAGTATATGGATCTGGGTTCTCAGAAGAGAGATCTGACCTGAAAATAAAGATCTGAGAATCACTAGCATAAAGATGGTAGTTGAAACCATGAGAGTAGATGAGAGAGACTGCCCTGGGAGAATACGTAGACCAAGAAGAGGAATACGTGTCATGTAAAAGATGTATTGGTAGTGCAAGAAAGGTTTGTTGGCTAGCTCAGGACGACGTGAGAATTGAGTAAGTAAAAATGCATGCAACTGCACCCTGGATTGTAAATGATACTAATAATGATACCACTAGCTTATGTACACATTGTATTAAGCACTCTATTAAAGATTTTGCACCCATATCTCAGAGAATTTTGCAAATATTTTCTAAGATAGACACTAATATCCCCTTTTGATGGATGAAGAAACAGAGAGGTCAAGTAACTTACGCAAGGTCACACAGCCAGCCAGAGATGAAACGGATGTGGCCAAGGTCTGTGGGACTCAGAAGACTGGTACCTTGACAACTGAACCATACTGCTCCTCACCATGCCAGATGCCTGGTGCCAGGCTAATTATGTTATTATTGCATTGGACCAAGACAGGCATCTGCCACTGAGATGCATCTCAGGGATAAGACAATGACAAGAAACCAAGAAATGTTACTTGACAGTTTAGTAACAGAGAGAAGTCCCATTCTCAAGATTATCCCTGTAGCAAGGCTTCAACTACCCTGAGAGTCACTTTCAGGCTCCCCCAATCCCCATACATGAACTGCTATGAAAAGATGGCTCTCAGGCTCCCTCTATTCTCACAGCTTAGCTTACCCTCCATGTACAGACAGGAGC
Source organism: Capricornis sumatraensis (assembly GCF_032405125.1). Lineage (NCBI taxonomy): Eukaryota > Metazoa > Chordata > Mammalia > Artiodactyla > Bovidae > Capricornis > Capricornis sumatraensis. The sequence goes on along the minus strand of NC_091092.1, from coordinate 58,378,653 downwards.
GAGCTGATGGCAGCAGAAGAGAAAGTGAAGAATAGTGTCCCCTGAAAATGACCCACAAAGGCTTTCTTAAATCAAGTACATTTTGTCATTTCTTCCAGACTTTGCTGAATTTTGAAAAAAAAGATGTATGTCAATATCAAAAGAGAAAGTGCCAATATGTTGTGGACTACATACTTCCCATTTCCCCCCAGTAGGACTGAACAACTGCTTTCTCTGGGTTCCACGGCACACTGTTTGTGTCCCTATTAACAGCCCTTCCCATAGTCTGCCAGGGATCCCAGTTATTTGTGGCCCTGGTGATCTCCCCCAGTAGCTTATGAACTACAAGAGGGAAGAAGTCTACCTTATTCACCTTGGCAGCTCCACGGAAGCTATGGCTATGCCTTGTGCACGGTGGGCAGGGAGAGGCACTGACCAATGCTTGTTGAAGTAGGAAAAATGTGGTTGATGACTGCAGTGCTTGTTCTTCCCCAGAGAAACCAATGGAAAGTCTATCCTTACTAGTGAGGATTTCTAACCCCCATCTACTCTCCACTAGCTCCTCTGCTTCCCCCACTCACAGTTTCACCATATCACATCCTCACTATTTTCCTTGTTTGTTTATCCTACAGACTAAAAGCACATTAAGGGCAGGAGCCCTGTCTGATACACTTCTGTACCTCTAGTACCTACAACATGGTACCTAATGAGTGTGTGATGAATGAATTAATCAAAGGAAGACAAGAAGGAAGGAGGGATGGGAAGAAAGGGAGAGAAGGAAGAAGAGAGGGAAGAAAGAAAGGTGAACGAAGGGAAAAAGATTATCTGAGGATTGTGTCATTTGGATTGGGAGAAGGACACCAATCACATCCTTCCCCAAAACAGGGGAACTAAAAAAAGGAACGAGTTTAGGTGGGAGAAGGAAGAAGTGGCCAATTCTTGAAAGAGTGCTGGTTTACAAGTAGAAGTGACTGTGAGTCCTTGGTTATTCAATGGGAACATCATACAGCCTGGTTTGCTGCCCCATTTATGTAACACCTGGGATCCAACTTTGTCCAACTTTGGGTCCCCAGCTTGGGGAGAGATTTTGTCCCACACAGAGGACCTGGAATTGATCTAGAGTACGTGGTGACATGTGTTATCACTTATCTAATTCTTACTGCCACTTAATGGTAAGTCAATTTCCTTTTGGGGAATGTGGAGCATTAAGCATAGTGAATATTTCATAAATATTTAAGAATTGATTGATTGATGTGCACAAATTGATCCAGGAAAGAACATGTCAAACCCTGAACTTACAGAAGGATGACAAGGGGGAGGAGTGCCTTGGAAGTCAGTTTAAAAAGAAAGTGTGGATTCAAAGGGAAGAAAGTCAATGAGCTAAAAAGAGAAACAGTCCCCTTGAGAGCATGGATGCTTCATTTTTCCTGCAATTGGATAGAAGGATGATCCTGATCAAGGTGTTCCCTCCATTAATGAAAAATCAAATAAGAGGAAATGAGCTTTCACTGAAGCAGTCCTCATTTTGATTAGACATAAAGGAGAACTTCCCCCAGGAACTCTGAAAAGATCCACTAAAGAGATCATGAATTCTTCAGCTATGGACATCTTCAAAACAGAAATAACCCTTCACACGTTCTTACTCGTTCAGCATGTCACTCTCCTGAAGTAGGTGTTGTTTGGGAGGGCACATCTTAACACACTGATGGGGGTCATGTAAAATGTCAGAGTCTAGGATAAAGTCACCTACTTACAAATTCTGTGTCCTTGATCAAATCCTTTAACTTTGCCAAACCTCTGTTCATTCACCACCAAAATGAAAATTCTGCATCTCATAGCATTGCTGTGAGATCAAGAAAGAGACCATATACATGGTGTTCTGTAAACTCTAAAGCAATGTGTGTATTCATTATTATTTTGAATTGCAGAGGTCAGAATAATAATCACCACCCTTATCTCAAATTCACAAAAACATAGCCAAGACAGTCCTTTCAGGCTAAAGATTAAAGGCCAGCTCCCTTGTCTTGACACAGAATGTGCCCCATGCTACGGCCTCTTACTTCCTGTGCAGACTCATCTCTTCTCCAGCCCCTGCTATCATTCCAGCTGTATCCAAAAATCCTGTGGTTCCCTAAGCACACTGACACATCAACATCTTCATGAACTCCTCCCTGGAGGTGTCTTCCCAGGTGCACAGACCCTCGTCTCCTATGGGCTCTCTATATGTATGTAGAGGTCGACCAGGGCATCTCCAATGGACTTCTCTGTTTATCTCTTTATCTCCCCTGCTGGACCAGAATCCCTTTTTGACCTCCCATCCTTGAATCTCCCCTGATTTATTTCTGGACCTGCCCAATGTAGGATCCGAAGTATGAATGTAACACAGTTAGTTTTGGTTTGCTGTTACTCTGTGTAGTCTGTGGACTTCCCAGCCTGCCAATGCAGGAGACATAAGAGACACAGGTTCAGTCCTTGAGTTGGGAAGATCCCCTGGAGAAGGAAATGGCAACCCACTCCAATTTTCTTGCCTTGACAATCCCATGGACAGAGGAGCCTAGTGGGCTACAGTCCATGAGGTTGCAGAGAGTCAGATACGACTAAAGCAACTTAGCATGCACACACGCTGTGTAGTCTTATACCAAAGACTATACTTATATGCCCTTATACCAAAATGTTTACCAATTTCTTGGCTTATCATTGCTTCTGTTCTAACTTCCCTACCTAACATGGATGTGTCTTCTTGGCCATGTCTCTCTTCTATGCCTGGGACTTTTTACCCAGCCCCTGGGACCTGCATCATGTTCAAGTTCTCCAAGGACTACTGCAGGATCAGTTTATCCTTACTACTCTGGGTTTGATATTTCTGTATATTTGGGGTGTTTGGAGATTTCCATGTACTTTTCAAATTTTGCATCTATTCTGTTATTTTTTTTTGAGAGAAGTAGAGATAATAGAATGATAAACACCCAAGACCTGCACCCTAGATTTAAGAGTACGTGGGTTTTGGCAGTCATCATGATGCCTCCCTCTGAATTACTTCAGTTCACATCTCCTAAAAAGAAAGACATTGTCCTACATAATAATACCATCATCATACTTAAAATCAACCTATTATCAAATAGTAATTAAATTTCACAATTGTTTCCAAGCGATGTTCTATGGCTTTTTTTTAAGAGTCAAGATCCTCTTATGCAATTCAGGTGTATCATCCACTGATGTGTAAATACAATTGAAATTTGTGGGGAAAAAAATCAAGATCCTGTCAAGAATCACATATTATATTTTGAAGACTTGTTATTCTGTTTGAATCTGGGTCTAACCCTATAACACAAAGATACAAGGCTAGTTGTGTTGTGGATTATTTAATATTCTGGCTTTTTCTGGTTATTTCATTGTGATTTTTTTAACTCAATCTTCTGGTTCCTTATTTTCCATAAATTGAAAGCCAGTTTTAGTGGCTTGTTTTTGGCAAGAATATTTCATAGGAGATACTGTATTCTTCCTATTGCACCACATTAGAAGGAACATAAGGTCTGACTGTCCCATTATTAGGGGTCTGGGTTAAGGTAAGGAGAACCTGGGGCTTCCCAGGTGGTGCTAATGGTAAAGAACCTGCCTGCCAATGCATGAGACATAAAAGATATGGGTTTAATCCCTGGGTCAGGAAGATTCCCTGGAGGAAGGCATGGCAGCCTACTCCACTATTCGTGCCTGGAAAATCCAATGGACAGAGGAGCCTGGTAGGCTATAGTCCATGGGGTCACAAAGAGTCAGACATGACGGGAGCAACTTAGCATGCAAGGAGAACCTGATGCTTCTATTTTAAAGATATATTTTTTTCTCTTGTGATAAGTAGTAATCTGTGAGCTGCTGACTGTGTATTAAATGCAAAATTTCATTCTGTTTTGTCCTTGTTTCTCTGAATTTGTGGGAAGGGGAAGGATGCTATTGGCTTGTTTGTCCATGTTGGGGAACGCCTGATCTGGGCAGGCACAAGTCTGGGCACTTAGGAAGTTTAGAGAGAAGAGACTATGATTGTCCCTAAAGGGGCTGATGGTCCAGTTGAGGCCCAAGGACACCCAGACACTTCTCTCCTCTGCTTCTAGGGCTGGGATGAATCGCCTCCCTTCTTATAGAGAAAACCGAAGTGCTGCTTTTTCAGCAAAGCTTTCCTGAGACCTTTCTGTGTGCAGAGACTGTGTCTGGCCCTGGGAATGGGGATTTAAACAAAGCGTGCCCCTTGCCCTCTCAGGGCTCGAGGTCTAATTGGAGAGACAGACACGTAAACAGACAATTGCAGGTCCAGCTTGCTGAGCACTCGAGCAGAGGGGTAAACAATGTGCTGTGGGAGGTCAGAGAGGAGAGCAATTATCTAAGCCCCTTCTCCGTGCAGCTGGCCAGGCCCCCAGCCCTGGGACCCCAGGTGGAAGCGAGCGCCCCTTTCTGAATGCACCCAGCACTTGGCCTGGTTCCCCCTTGGACTACTCAGTTTTACTATGCTGTGTTCCTGGAATTCCTGAACAAATTATGAGCTCTTTAGGTAGAAAGATGGGTGGAAATCAACCTGGGGTTTCGCACTGAATCTGTCCCTCTTTTCGCCACGTTCAGTAACACTTTCTCAGATCCTGTTGCAGTTTGGCTGCTCCCCAGCCTGGGAGGGTGGCCCACAGAACACCCTTGCAAATGGCTTTTGGCCAGTGCAGAGGGCATAGCCTTCCCCTGACTGGACGCTCCATGTCATCAAGAGCAAAACAGCCAGAAAGTGCATCCACTCCAGGGTGACCACCTGGCCTTGTCGCCTCAGGTTCCACAGGCTATGAACTGAGCCCCTTCAGCTATGTTGCTGCTGTTGTTTGCATCTCAGCCACTGTGAATACCCCTCATTGTAGTGGCTCCAGCCTTCATCTTCAAACCTCTGGAGTGATTCAATCCACTACTGATTAGGAATTAAACATTTTCTACTCTGGCCCAGCTCTGCTAATCCAGGGCAGTGTTTAGTTTTATTGCCTTTCAGGCTTCATGTTTTTCTGAGTGGCTGAGTGGGCAGACATGTCCATTCACTGCAGGGAATTTCCTGGAATTAGCAGTACAGTAAAGAAAAACCTTGGCGTAAAAGCATTAAGGCAACTACAACTGAAAAATAAATTTCAACCATGAGATAAAAGCAAATGGTTAATCCCAATTTGCAATTAATTTCAGCATGTGATCAATTACTCCTGTGAATAAAGCACAGGAACAATATGATCTCCAAACGATTAATTCATAGCCAAAGGTCAGTGCTTTGAGGTATGAGCAGTGTCTGCAATCTCCCTCTCCTTACGGCTCTCGACAGGGCTACCTCAAGCACGTCCTCCTCCTGCTATTTGCCCTGTTTTCCTGCATATGTCTCCACTTTAATCAGGGGATCACAGCACGTCCTCCTCCCGCTATTTGCCCTGTTTTCCTGCATATGTCTCCACTTTAATCAGGGGATCACAATCTATTATTTATACTTCACCCAGAAGAAAAACGAGTATAAATATATGTGCCTGGTGTCACTTGTAGATCAATTAGGAAAAGATAAAACCTAACAGATTCCTCCAGCCTATATAGTTGTCCTACAGTTTGGGCCAACTTCAACACAGCCCAAATGTTTATTTAATAATAAAATGGGCACTTCTGGGAGAACTGCCTTGGCTAACTAGAAAAGTACCCCTTGAGCTGGTATATCATGTTCTGTGCTGATTTCAGAATTAAACTGATGAAGCAAGTGCTCTGATAACACCTCTGTTCTACCCATCTCCCTGCACACCTACTCCGGGCCCAAAGGGCAGAAAGAGGGAGACGTGGGAAGGGAAAAGGGCCTCTGGCACAGAGAGGTACAGAAGCTGCATGGCTAGGAGCAGTACCTTTCCACTGGGCTGCCTTCCCATCTAAGTGAGGCAATCTCTGGGCCAGTTTCAGGGCTCCCCCTGAGGAGAGTGGCAGCACTTTTGAAGATGGCCCTTGCTGTACTTAGTGCTTCCCTGGTTGCTCAGACGCTAAAGGATCTGCCTGTAAGGTGGGAGACCTGGGTTCGATCCCTGGGTCAGGAAGATGCCCCGGAGAAAGGCAAGACAACCCACCCCCACACACTCCAGTAGCCTTGCCTGGAGAATCCCATGGACAGAGGAGTCTGGCGGGCTACAGTCCATGGGGTCACAAAGACTTGGACATGACTGAGCGACTAATGCTTTCACTTTTAACACTCACTGTGCTTGCTGTAGGGGTTGCTGCTGAGCTGGGGTGTGATGGTGCTGGGTGCCAGTTTGCCAATGGAAACCAAGAATTTTGAGGTGGTTGTGGCACATGAGTCAGGCCCAGGTTCTCTGGAATAAATGTCTGGCTTCAGTGCTCTCGTCGCCTTGTGTGGCCCTCTGCTGCTGCTGCTGCTGCTGCTAAGTCGCTTCAGTCATGTCCAACTCTGTGCGACCCCATAGATGGCAGCCCACCAGGCTTCCCCGTCCCTGGGATTCTCCAGGCAAGAACACTGCAGTGGGTTGCCATTTCCTTCTCCAATGCATGAAAGCGAAAAGTGAAAGTGAAGTCGCTCAGACGTGTCCGACTCTCCATGACCCCATGGACTGCAGCCTACCAGGCTCCTGTGTCCGTGGGATTTTCCAGGCAAGAGTACTGGAGTGGGGTGCCATTGCCTTCTCCACATGTGGCCCTCTAGGCTGCTTATATTCGGAACCACCACTGCCTCAGAGCACGCCCCATGCCCCTCTCCTTCCTCCTCTCCACTACCAAAGAGGAAAAAATGGAAAAATCTTTCCTTTAGTAGAACTCCCTTTTAGGAGAGCTTTTAAGTGTTCACGTGTGGATATTTTTGGTTTATTTTGTTTCAGTGGGCAGAATTAGAGCTGGGCTTAAGGTTAGGGTTAGGCTTAGGGAACAGAAAAAATGTACTCTCCATCCGTACTTTACTGTGTATGAGAAACATCCTTTTTATTGAACACAGGCAATTTAGGGAGCACCCATGAGTTCCCATGTTGCTCACCGTGCCTCATAAGCTTTCAAGAAGCCTCCAGTTGAAAACCAAACAAGAGCTGTTTCTGAAATCAGAATGTGCCCTGTCCCCATGAAACTGGTGGCCTGGCAAGGGGATGAGGGCACCTGACAAGCCAGAGACAGACCAGAGACTGTTCCGCCGGAAATGATGCTTCCCTTAGACTTCATGAAAGAGAAGATGAGGAATGAGACTAAAGGCTTTTTCAAAGGCTGGAAAAGCCAAGGAACCTACCTAGGGCTGTACAACAAATTTGCTTCGCAGCTGGAATTGGAACTCAGTCCTGCAGACTCCCGGTTCAGTGGTCCCTTGTGACAGGGCCCTTGTGCCAGGGCCAACCACCTCACTTCTCAGTGACTCTTCTTGAGCACTCTAAAATTCTCTTAACCCAAGTTCTTCTCCCACTCCCCAAAAGAAAACATCCATCTTAGACATCCTGAAATGGGAGGAGGGAGGTACATTTCTCATAAACACCTTTTCAAGAGAAACTTCCCATTAATTCCCAGTGCAGGTATCTCTATGGACTGTAGCAGGAGACAGTGTCTTTGTTGGGAAACTTTAATTAAACTTTGCACAGGGACTCAGTGAAAAAACCCAGCCTTCTGCAACCTGAGACTACCAGCCTGAAGACCAAAGCTGTTATGTGATACAGAATGTGACATTCGTGACAAATCCAGGTTTCTTTCACCTGGGTACCCTGAAGGGTGGCTGGGCCTCATCTCGGAGCACAGAACACAGTTGCCATGTCCTGGCAAGAGTGAACTCTGAGGGGATGGCATGGGAGAAAACAGAAGACTATATTTTATCTTGTTAACAACTGGGGTGAAAAGGCTTTCATTATGAATGTCATACAGATCTCTCTTCATATCACCAGAACACGGCATTCAGTGGAGACTGGGGTTTGCTTAGTTTTCTGTATTTGGCGGCATGTGTTCCAGGGGATTCTGACACACAGCCAGTTTGGGGAACCATTCACTGACTGGGCTGTCAGTCGCCCCCAACTCTGCTTGGGGCAGAGGTCAGATAAGAAGAATGGATCCTGGGTGGGAGACACCCTGAGCCTATGAGGTCGATGAGTCCGGGCCTTTGGGGGCCACTGTCAGGTGGTAGAACTACAGGAAAAGACTCATTGTCTCTAGAAGAGTCATAGCAGAGACATGGCCACCTCAGGAGAGAGTGCCAGTCTCCTCCAGGTGACACTGGGCACGCAGAGAACTTTCCAGGCCGCTGGAAGAGTAGGCACGGATTGCCGTCACTAGAGGAAAACAGGTTATGATAGAAGCATCCCTGGGACCATAGGATGCCAGAACTGAGGAAACTGAGGCCCAGACAGGCTCAGGTCAAAGTCACATGAACAACAACCACCACAGTCGGTGTTAAACTTGCCACACCCAGCTGGGGAGCCCTGCACATAGCACAGTTTGCATTCCTGAGTGCTAAATCACTTCAGTCATGTCCAATTCTTTGCAACCTTATGGACTTCCCTAGTGGCTAAGATAGTAAAGAATCCATCTGCAATGTGGAAGACCTGGGTTCAATTCCTGGGTCGGGAAGAGCCCTTGGAGAAGGGAATGGCTAGCCACTCCAGTATTCTTGCCTGGAGAATTCCATGGACAGAGGAGCCTGATGGGCTACAGAGTTGGACACGACCAAGTGACTAATACTATGCTACTATGGACCATAGCCTGCCAGGCTCCTCTGTGCTTGGGATTTCCCAGGCAAGAATACTGAAGTGGGTTGCCACTTCCTACTCCAGGGGATCTTCCCAACCCAGGGATTGAACCCGTGTCTTTTGTGTTTCCTGCATTGGCAGGTGGAATCTTCACCACTGTGCCCCCAGGGAAGCCCATGGCACAGTTTAGGCTGGTGCAACACACCCTCTGCCTCGCTCATTCAGTCATTTATGCCACAGATGTTTATCAAGTACTTAGGAGACAGTGAAGGCGGAGAGAGGAATCAGACCATCCCTTACTGTCAGAGACTCTCGAGGGACTAGAGTTGATGCCTGAGACACATACAGGGAGCAAGGGAACAGTCCACCAAAGCATGTGATCAGTCCGGATGGGAGACACCTTCCTCCCAGAAGGTAACTGAATGGCTCCATCCCCACAGTTCCCAATATAAGAGCTAAGTGTGAAGTTCAAGCTCTACTTAAGGTGGGGCATAGAGGTGCAGAGAACGGAGACAATTGGCTTAAGGTCACAAAGCCACTAAGTGGTGGAGCCAGGACTCAACCTCAGTGGTCTCACTCATGGGCAACCTAGTTTTTCTCTCCTCATTTCCACAGGGTTGGCAGATTTAAGAATAATAAATCATGCTGAGAACTCAGCTGAGACTTAAAAACTCCAGATAAAAGGAAAGAGTTGGAGTTCCTTGTATTAACTAAGTTTGTGTCCTTGACTAACGGAGCGCTCATGACCCTATATGTCTCAGATGGATGGGAGCAAGACAGGCAAGGTGTCTCCCTGGGCACAGTGGTTCCCAGTGGCAGCCTCCCGCTGACTTGCTCTATTCCTCTCTGCAGGAGAAGGGTCTGAAGCAGCACCTTCTGCCCGTTTCCTTTCTAATGGGTGGTTTTCATCATCAATGACCAAAGAACAAAAAGCAAGACAGAAGGCATCTGTGTGTCTAGGTGATCTGTGTCTGCTTGCAGTGGAGGTTGGGACACTTGCAGATACTTTAACAAGCTGTCTGATTAGATCTAATGACACCAATTTGCTCCACTTCCCACTAGCCCTGAGTTTTTCCTGAGAATTCCTACTTTTCTTTCCCACCTCTCATCCCAAGGGCAATAATAGTAATAATGGCATATATTTATACAGCACTTAACATGGGCCAGACATTGTTCTAAACACCTTGAAAATAGTAACCAATATAATTCTCCTTACAACCTGATGAGATGGCTACTGTTATAAACCCCATTTTACACATAAGAAAACAGAGGCAGAGAGAGAGTAGGTAAGCTGCCTGAGATCACAGAGCTAGGAAGTAGTAGGGCTGAGATTTTAACCCAGACAGTTTGAGTCCAGAGTCTGTGCTCTTAGTTACAGTTAGGAGAGGCTTTCAGAGAGAAAACAAGAGAGGATAAAAAATTAGGAGAGAACCCTTCCTTGGCAGACAGATTTTGATGTTATCCTAAAACAAAGTCCTGAAACTGAGTAAAAGACTATATGCTGGGGATAAAAAGCAAACCTGACATCTTATTTGGTTGACCTCCATTTTTAATGAAGACGTTCAAGGCTGCACCTGGCACAGCAGAAGCTTCTAGTTACTTTTTACTGAATAAATAAATGAATAAACATGTGGGAAAAGTTTCCTCTCAGTTTACATGTGAAAAAATGCATTATCCACACATTTGTCCTTGATAATGCCAAACCCCAAACTTATTTGGGTCATGGGAAGAGCTTCCAGAAGCCTGAACACTTGGGTGTAAGCTCCGTATCTGTCACTTATAAGCTGTACACTTTGGATAAGTAATTCAACTTCTCTGATTCTTACTTTCCTCTTCCAGAAAATGGAGATACTAATGATAATATTATCTGCCTTGAAGAATTCCTGGGTAGATAAAATAACTGATCTGAAGCCACTTTACAGACAGCCAAAGCCATCCAAGAGTCAGATCCCCTACAGGCCAATCACACTGTTTCTTCTTCCACATGGCCAGGAGCCCCAGAAGCAGCTCAGTCCACATCAAACTGGGATATGGGCCAGGCCTCTTCCCAGGGGTGCATATCTACAGGTTCACACTGTATTAGATGTGAATGGTGTCCTTAGAGGCAATGCCAAACACTCTCCTTTTGAGGATTGTAGCACAGAGTACTAGTGATGGACCTTTGACACAGTGATTCCCTCGTGGCAGCCTTGTTCTCTAATGGTCCCAGTGGCCCTGTGATTGGACAGGTACCCAGGCCTGTTATGCCATGACCCTGACTTCAGAGAAGAGAACTAAAGCTCAAAGATGGGAAAGGACTTGCCCAAGATCCAGAAGCCAGTAAGTGGTGGGAGCTGATGTGGAAGCCATCAGGCTTCAGCCACAGTTTCCTCACCCCAGTGCCCCCTGGATTTGTGGAAGAGGATGCACCATCCAAGTGGAAAGGCCCATGGGAAGGAAGCTATCAATGCAGCAGGTAAAATGTCTTTCTTTAAAGCTGCATTGATAGCACTGCAGATGGTCATTGCAGCCATGAAATTAAAAGACACTTACTCCTTGGAAGGAAATTTATGACCAACCTAGATAGCATATTAAAAAGCAGAGACATTACTTTGTCAACAAAGGTCCATCTAGTCAAGGCTATGGTTTTTCCAGTGGTCATGTATGGATGTGAGAGTTGGACTGTGAAGAAAGCTGAGCGCCAAAGAATTGATCCTTTTGAACTGTGGTGTTGGAGAAGACTCTTGAGAGTCCCTTGGACTGCAAGGAGATTCAACCTGTCCATCCTAAAGGAGATCAGTCCTGGGTGTTTATTGGAAGGACTGATGTTGAAGCTGAGACTCCAGTACTTTGGCCACCTGATGGGAAGAGCTGACTCATTGGAAAAGACACTGATGCTAGGAAAGATTGAGGGCAGGAGGAGAAGGGGATGACAGAGGATGAGATGGTTGGATGGCATCACTGACTCAATGGACATGGGTTTGGGTGGACTCCGGGAGTTGGTGATGGACAGAGAGGCCTGGCATGCTGTGGTTCATCGGGTTGCAAAGAGTCGGACATGACTAAGCGACTGAACTGAACTGAACTGAACTATATGTAAAATATTAACAAAACCTTGATTCTTTCTCATCTATTAATATATTCATTGAAGTAATTTGGAGGAGTTTATAGAGGTACATATTATTTCCCTCTTTGGTGAACATATATTACTAACTTCAATTTGGAAAGAGTGGGGGCTTCCCAAGTAACACAGTGGTAAAGAATCCATCTGCCAGTGCAGGAGATGCAGGAGACATGGGTTCGATCCCTGGGTGTTCGGAAGGTCCCCTGGAGGAGTAAATGGCAACCCACTCCAGAATTCTTGCCTGGAGTATCCCATGGACAGAGGAGCCTGGCAGGCTACAGTCCATAGGGTCACAAAGAGTCAGACATGACTGAAGCAACTTAGCACACACAGACACACTCACAAAAATAAGCCATGAGAAAACAGCTATTGATTTTTTAAAAAGATGAATCAAGCTCAGATAACCAGATAAATAATTATAAACCATCTCCAGGATTTGGCCCCAGAAAAGAGCATGCATGTGGTCTGTGTGTGGCTATGTGTTAAGGTCTGGAGTGTAGAAAGGACCACTGGATTCACACACATGGCTCTTGTGTCCTGAGTCTCTTTCCCTCCCAGAGGGAAGGTCTGATCAGCAAGCAAGGCTATTGGAGTCCTGGGGCTGAGGCTTAAGGCAGGTCAACTATGGAGTGTCACTTCACCTGGGGGCTAGAGTGGGAGAGTGGAGTGAGGTCAGCAAATCCTGGTGTAGGAGACATTGAAATTCCCATCTTTGTTTCAATTCAGCTTGCTTTTGACCTGTACAAACTATTTTTCTCCAGAAGCATCACCAATGGGGAAGAGCTTCAGTTGTGGAAAGAGCCTCAGAGATCTCTTTGTTTAATCTTCTATTTTACCTTCAAGAAAACTGGAGTCCAGAGAGGGAAAGGGTTTGGTCAAGATCACATTCCTTGGTAGTGACCCAGCTGGGAGAAGAATCTAGATCTGCTCGCTCTCAAGCCAAGGCTCTTTGTACTGAATGTATTTGGTACAAGAAAACAAGAAAGCACTCAGTTATGAGTCAAGGAAGGATTCTTCTTCTACAACACAACTGCAAAACCATCTGAAAAGCATTCAGCATAATTCATATGAATTATAGCAAACACATCAGTTGCAGCATGATGAGACTGTCAGAGCTATGGTCTGGGAAGGACCTGTACTTGAAGGATTGAAGGTGGGAGGGACAAATGGAGACTGCCCATCTTCCTATCTGCCTTCTTTCTTCCCTTTCTTCAGTTCTTCATTCTATGTTCCACAAGCATTTCTTGATGTTTGCTCTGTGCCAGGCTCTGTGAGCATGGCTGAAGGGCCAGAACACCACTCTGATCCATGGGGACCAGTCTCCTACAACTGATCCCCCAGGAAATAGTCAGCTCGGGAAGGTGGCTGAAACAAGTCCTTTGTGAAAACTCAGAGATAAAGACAAATGGAAGGAAGACAAATGTGCCGACCTGCACCTAAAGGTTAATTGTCTTGCAAGGTCTGAGCCCTTGGCCTCTTTTCACATCATAACCCATGGAGCAGTGCTCATGGTTCTCCATAAGGCTTTTTAACTTTTTCTTTTGCATAGGGCTTCCTGGGTGGCGCTAGTAGTAAAGAACCTGCCTGCCAATGCAGGAGACGTAAGAGACACAGATTCGATCCCTGGGTTGGGAAGATCCCCTGGAGGAGGTCATGGCAACCCACTCCAGTATTCTTGCCTGGAGAATCCCATGGACAGAGGAGCTTGGCAGGCTATAGTACATAGTGTTACAAAGAGTCGGACATGACTGAAGTAGCTTAGCATGCAAAACTGATTAACTATGTTGTGATAGTTTCAGGTGAAAAGTGAAGGGACTCAGTCATACATATACATGTATCCATCCTCCCCCAAACTCCGCTCCCATCCAGGCTGCCATATAACATTGAGAAGAGTTCCCTGTGCTACACAGAAGCTCCTTCCACAAGGCTTTTGAACACTCTACGAGGGTTTGTGTAGCTTTACTGCACTATACTGTTCATCCTCCCCACAGAGAAATGTGTGATGATCGGGGGACTCAAAATCTAGGGTGGAGTGAATTAAATTGTGGCCCCCTAAAAGAGAGGGTTTCCCTGGTGGCTCAATGTAAAGAATCCACCTGCCAATGCAGGACACCCAGGTTTGATCACTGAGTCGAGAAGATCTCCTGGAGAAGGAAATGGCAACCTACTCCAGTATTCTTGCCTAGGAAATCCCATGGACAGAGGAGCCTGGTGGGCTACAGTCCATGGGGTCACAAAGAATTGGGCATGACTTAGTGACTAAACAACAACGACCAAAAGGTCACATTCACCCAAACTCATGAATGTGACCTTATTCAGGAAAAGAAGGTGTGATTAAGGATCTCAGGGTAAGATCATCTTGGATTTAGGATGTCCTTATAAGAGACAAGTCCCCTGGAGAAGGAAATGGCAATCCACTCCAGCACTCTTGCCTGGAAAATCCCATGGATGGAGGAGCCTGATAGGCTACAGTCCATGGGGTCGCAAAGAGTCAGACACAACTGAGCGACTTCACTTCACTTCACTTATAAGAGACAGAAGAGAAAAAGGCACACACAGGAGATGTTGTGAAGATGGAAGTGGAGACTGGAGTGATGTAGCCACAAGCCACATACTGCTCTGGGGCCACAGAAGGGGAAAGAGGCCAGAAAAGATTGTACCCTCGGGCTCTCAGAGGGAACATGGCTCTGCTGACACCTTGACTTAAGACTTCTAGCCTCCAGAACTGAGTCAATAAAGTTCCATCATTTTAAACCGCAAGTGGAACTACTTTACTGCAGTCACAGCGAACTGAGGAAACTGACTCACAGGGGCAGGTGCCTGTCTGGCACCCTCAGAAGCTATACTCTGCTTCCCCAATGTACATGGCCTGATGGTCTCCTGGAGCCAGGCTCCATCTTTCTAAGTATTTCTGAGATATTCCCCAAGCCTGGCCCATGCATGGATGAAGCGTGTCCTCGTCCTCCTTCCCTGGGGCCTGAAACCCCAGTGAACCCTACTGACTCTGGTTCTGGGAGCCGTCAGAAGGCATGACATCACCTGATGCTACTGCACCGAGTTTGCAGCTAGAGTTTTACTGTAAGGAAGGACAAAGACATAATGAGATGGTTGGGGGAGGAGCTGCCAACAATTCACTTAGTAGGTTTTCTTCTGCTGGTGTATTTTAATCACATGCTGCATTTCCACAGCACCCAGCCAACCCTGCTCATTAGATGAATTGCTTAAATAAATTTTAAAAAAACCTCCTCTTATGTAGTCTACTTAGTAGACTACAATGGCACTAAGGAAATCATTCAAGCTGATAAAGCAATTGTGTGCCTTCTGAAAAGGATGTATCTCCATCCCTGCAAATATTATCAGGCACCTTTTTTTCCTTTCTAAACTATTTTTTAAATTAGTTTATTTATTTTAATTGGAGGCTGACATTTTAAAGATCTCTCCAGATGTCTTAGGAGACCCATCAGCTCTTTTGTGTATGGGATGCACCAACGGTCCTAACCTCATTATGCCACTGTTCTCATAGTAAGGGATGTGAAAATCCTCTATTTAGCTCCAAAGCCTTGCTTTGGTACAACATGGGTTAATGAAAATTGAGCTGTATGGGAGTTGAATGTAGGTTTTTATTGCTAGAACCATACTTTCAGGAGGCCCAATCTCTTTAGAAAATAATCAGATACCATAAATTCAAAAATTTTGACATAGAGATGGGATTTCACCTGAGCTTTAAGCTAGTTTGTGCCAAAAAGTTAGGTGGGGATACATCTGTATATACGCACATACTACTCAAATTGTCCCATTTGTCTATCTCTCAGGTTGGATTTAATGTGTATGTCATAATTCAATTAAGCTTTGATCTAGGTATTTAATGGCTTGGAAGTCCAAATTTTAATTTCAGCTGGAACTTGGCTATAACAAAGGAAAAAGGAAAGATTGATGGATGGACAGTAAGAGTACCATTTGCAGGCAAGAGTCATAATCCAATACTCTGCTCACTTAGCTGTTTCTGAGGAGGGATTAATTTGTGCCTTTGAATTATAGGTCAGGGAAAGCCCATGGTTTTAATTAAGGAGGCCCATGCCTGTATCCCACTTTTTACATGATCATGTGGCTTGCAGAAAGGGAGGGAAGACTTTGGATTAAGATGAGGTGACTGAAGCACTCGCCTGAGATTCAAAATTTAAAAGTGCACCCAAAGCCTCCGGAATCCAGATAAAAATATTTTAATGCAGTGTGCTGAAAATGAAAATGAATGCAAAAAATGCATGATGAGCAAAACACCAAAGTTTAAGATAATCCTGCACTTGCAGAATCATGCCTCACTTGGTTCACACTAACCCTGGCCTTCTGTCCAATAAAATCTCATTTACAAAAATAGGCAGCCAGTTCACAGGTATCGTTTGGCTTGCTGCTTTGAACTTTTAACAATATTGCATTACAAATAAAAACTACAATGAGGTATCACTTCACATTGGTCAGAATGGCCATCGCCAAAAAAATCTATAAACAGTGAATGCTGGAGAGGGTCTGAACAAGAGGAACCCTCTGACACTATTGATGGGAATGTAAACTGGTGCAACCACTATGGAGAACAGTATGGAAGTTCCTCAAAAGACTAAAAATAGAACTACTATATGGCCCAACAATCCCACTCTTGGGCATATATCTGGGCAGTACTGTAATTCAAAAAAAAAAAATATATATATATATATATATATGCACCCCTAGGTTCATAGCAGCACTATTTAAAATACCCAAGACATGGAAGCAACCTAAATGCAAATCAACAGATGAATGGATAAAGAACATGTGGTACATATATAATGAAATATTCAGTTCAGTAGCTCAGTCGTGTCCGACTGTTTGCAATCCCATGAACCACAGCACGCCAGGCCTCCCTGTCCATCACCAATTCCCGGAGTTTACCCAAACTCATGTCCGTTGAGTTGGTGATGCCATCCAACCATCTTATCCTCTGTCATCCCCTTCTCCTCCTGCCTTCAATCTTTCTCAGCATCAGGGTCTTTTCAAATAAGTCAGCTCTTCCCATCAGGTGGCCAAAGTATTGGAGTTTCAGCTTCAATATCAGTCCTTCCAATAGACACCCAGGGCTGATCTCCTTCAGAATAGACTAGTTGGATCTCCTTGCAGTCCAAGGGACTCTCAAGAGTCTTCTCCAACACCACAGTTCAAAAGCATCCATTCTTCAGTGCTCAGCTTTCTTCATAGTCCAACTCTCATATCCATACATGACTGCTGGAAAAACAATAGACTTGACTAGACAGATCTTTGTTGACAAAACAACATCTCTGTTTTTTTTTTTTTTGGTCTATCTATATTTTTGTTTACTTATTTATTTTTAATATAAATTTATGTATTTTAATTGAAGGATAATTACTTTACAATATTGTGTTGGTTTTGCCATACATCAGTATGAATCCACCATGGGTGTACACGTGTTCCCCATCCTGAACCTTCCTACCACCTCCCTCCCCATACCATCCCTCTGGGTCATCCCAGTGCACCAGCCCCAAGCATCCTGTACCATGCATTGAACCTGGACTGGCGATTTCACATATGATATTATACATGTTTCAATGCCATTCTCCCAAATTAACCCACCCTCACCCTCTCCCACAGAGTCCATAAGACTGTTCTATACATCTGTGTCTCTTTTGCTGTCTCGCATAGAGGGTTATCATTACCATCTTTCTAAATTCCATATATACGCGTTAGTATACTGTATTGGTGTTTTTCTTTCTAGCTTACTTCACTCCGTATAATAGGCTCCAGTTGCATCCACATCATTAGAGCTGATTCAAACGTGTTATTTTTAATGGCTGAATAATACTCCATTGTGTATATGTACTACAGCTTTCTTATCCATTCGTCTGCTAATCGACATCTAGGTTGCTTCCATGTCCTGGCTATTATAAACAGTGCTGTGATGAACATTGGGGTACACGTGTCTCTTTCCATTCTGGTTTCCTCGGTGTGTATGCCCAGCAGTGGGATTGCTGGGTCATATGGCAGTTCTATTTCTAGTTTTTTAAGGAATCTCTACACTGTTCTCCATAGTGGCTGAATTAGTTTGTGTTCCCACCAACCCAACAGTGTAAGAGGGTTCTCTTTTCTCCACACCCTCTCCAGCATTTATTGCTTGTAGACTTTTGGATAGCAGCCATTCTGACTGGCGTGAAATGGTACCTCATTGTGGTTTTGATTTGCATTTCTCTGATAATGAGCAATGTTGAGCATATTTTCATGTGTTTGTTAGCCATCTGTATGTCTTCTTTGGAGAAGTGTCTGTTTAGTTCTTTGGCCCATTTTTTGATTGGGTAATTTATTTTTCTGGAACTGATCTACAGGAGTTGCTTGTACATTTTTGAGATTAATTCTTTTCAGTTGCTTCATTTGCTATTATTTTCTCCCATTCTGAAGGCTGTCTTTTCACCTTGCTTATAGTTTCCTTTGTTGTGCAGAAGCTTTTAATTTTAATTAGGTCCCATTGTTTATTTTTGCTTTTATTTCCAATATTCTGAAAGGTGGGTCATAGAGGATCCTGCTGTGGTTTATGTCGGAGAGTGTTTTGCCTATGTTCTCCTCTAGGAGTTCTATAGTTTCTGGTCTTATGTTTAGATCTTTAATCCATTTTGAGTTTATTTTTGTGTATGGTGTTAGAAAGTGTTCTAGTTTCATTCTTTTACAAGTGGTGGATCAGTTTTCCCAGCACCACTTGTTAAAGAGATTGTCTTTTCTCCATTGTATATTCTCGCCTCTTTTGTCAAAGATAAGGTGTCCATAGGTGCGTGGATTTATCTTTGGGCTTTCTATTTTGTTCCATTGATCTATATTTCTGTCTTTGTGCCAGTACCATACTATGTTGATGACTGTGGCTTTGTAGTAGAGCCTGAAGTCAGGCAGGTTGATTCCTCCAGTTCCATTCTTCTTTCTCAAGATGGCTTTGGCTATTTGAGGTGTTTTGTATTTCCATACAAATTTTGAAATTATTTGTTCTACTTCTGTGAAAAATACCGTTGGTAGCTTGATAGGGATTGCATTGAATCTATAGATTGTTTGGGGTAGTATACTCATTTTCACTATATTGATTCTTCCGATCCATGAACACAGTATATTTCTCCATCTATCAGTGTCCTCTTTGATTTCTTTCAGCAGTGTTTATAGTTTTCTCTATATAGGTCTTTTGTTTCTTTAGGTAGATATATTCCTAAGTAGTTTATTCTTTTCATTGCAATGGTGAGTGGAATTGTTTCCTTAATTTCTCTTTCTATTTTCTCATTATTAGTGTATAGGAATGCGAGGGATTTCTGTGTGTTGATTTTATTTCCTGAAACTTTACTATATTCATTGATTAGCTCTAGTAATTTTCTGGAGGAGTCTTTAGGGTTTTCTATATAGAGGATCATGTCATCAGCAAACAGTGAGAGTTTTAATTCTTCTTTTCCAATTTGGATTCCTTTTATTTCTTTCCCTGCTCTGATTGCTGTGGCCAAAACTTCCAAAACTATGTTGAATAGTAGTGGTGAAAGTGGGCACACTTGTCATGCTCCTGTGTTTAGGGGAAATGCTTTCAATTTTTCACCATTAAGGATAATGTTTACTCTTCAGTTCAGTTCAGTCGCTCAGTCGTGTCTGACTCTTTGCGACCCCATGAATTGCAGCACGCCAGGCCTCCCTGTCCATCACCAACTCCTGGAGTTCACTCAGACTCATGTCCATCGAGTCAGTGATGCCATCCAGCCAGCTCATCCTCTGTCATCCCCTTCTCCTCCTGGCCCCAATCCCTCCCAGCATCAGAGTCTTTTCCAATGAGTCAGCTCTTTGCATGAGGTGGCCAAAGTACTGGAGTTTCAGCTTTAGCATCATTCCCTCCAAAGAAATCCCAGGGCTGATCTCCTTCAGAATGTTTGCTATGGGTTTGTTATATATGGCTTTTATTATGTTTAGGTATGTTCCTTCTATTCCTGGTTTCTGGAGAGTTCTTTTATCATAAATGGATATTGAATTTTGTCAAAGGCTTTCTCTGCATCTATTGAGATAATCATATGGCTTTTATTTTTCAATTTGTTAATGTGGTGTATTACAATGCTTGATTTGTGGATATTGAAGAATCCTTGCATCCTTAGGATAAAGCCCATTTGGTCATGATGTATGATATTTTTAATGTGTTATTGGATTCTGATTGCTAGAATTTTGTTAAGGATTTTTGCATCTATGTTCATCAGTGATATTGGCTTGTAGTTTTCTTTTTTTGTGGCATCTTTGTCAGGTTTTGGTATTAGGGTGATGGTGGCCTCATAGAATGAGTTTGGAAGTTTACCTTCCTCTGCAATTTTCTGGAAGAGTTTGAGTAGGATAGGTGTTAGCTCTTCTCTAAATTTTTTGATAGAATTCAGCTGTGAAGCCGTATGGTCCTGGGCTTTTGTTTGTTGGAAGATTTCTGATTACAGTTTCAATTTCCATGCTTGTGATGGGTCTGTTAAGATGTTCTGTTTCTTCCTGGTTTAGTTTTGGAAAGTTGTACTTTTCTAAGAATTTGTCCATTTCTTCCAAGTTGTCCATTTTATTGGCATACAATTGATGATAGTAGTCTCATAATCCTCTGTATTTCTGTGTTGTCTGTTGTGATCTATCCATTTTCATTTCTAATTTTATTGATTTGGTTTTTCTCCCTTTGTTTTTTGATGAGTCTGGCTAATGGTTTGTCAATTTTATTTATCTTCTCAAAAAACCAGCTTTTTGCTTTGTTGATTTTTGCTATGGTCTCTTTTGTTTCTTTTGCATTTATTTCTGCCCTAATTTTTAAGATTTCTTTCCTTCTACTAACCCTGGGGTTCTTCATTTCTTCCTTTTCTAGTTGCTTTAGGTGTAGAGTTAGGTTATTTATTTGACTTTTTTCTTGTTTCTTCAGGTATGCCTGTGTTGCTATGAACCTTCCCCTTAGCACTGCTTTTACACTGTCCCACAGGTTTTGGGTTGTTGTGTTTTCATTTTCATTCATTTCTATGCATATTTTGATTTCTTTTTTAATTTCTTCTGTGATTTGTTGGTTATTCAGCAGCGTGATATTCAGCCTCCATATGTTGGAAGCTTTAATAGTTTTTCTCCTGTAGTTGAGATCTAATATTACTGCATTGTGGTCAGAAAAGAAGCTTGGAATGATTTCAATGTTTTTGAATTTACCAAGGCTAGATTTATGGCCCAGGATGTGATGTATCCTGGATAAGGTTCCATGTGTGCTTGAGAAAAAGGTGAAATTCATTGTTTTGAGGTGAAATATCCTATAGATATCAATTAGGTCTAACTGGTCTATTGTGTCATTTAAAGTTGGTGTTTCCTTGTTAATTTTCTGTTTAGTTGATCTATCCATAGGTGTGAGTGTGGTATTAAAGTCTCCCACCATTATTGTGTTATTGTTAATTTCCCCTTTCATATTTGTTAGCATTTGTCTTACATTGCAGTGCTCCTATGTTGGGGTGCATATATATTTATAATTGTTATATCTTCTTCTTGGATTGATCCTTTGATCATTATGTAGTGTCCTTCTTTGTCTCTTTTCAAAGCCTTTGTGTTAAAGTCTATTTTATCTAATATGAGTATTGCTACTCCTGCTTTCTTTGGTCTCTATTTGCATGGAATATCTTTTTCCAGCCCTTCACTTTCATTCTGTATGTGTCCCTTGTTTTGAGGTGGGTCTCTTGTAGACAACATATAAAGGGGTCTTGTTTTTGTATCCATTCAGCCAGTCTTTGACTTTTGGTTGGGGCATTCAACCCACTTACATTTAAGGTAATTATTGATAAGTATAATCCCATTGCCATTTACTTTATTGTTTTGGGTTCGAGTTTATACACCCTTTCTGTGTTTCTTGTCTAAAGAAGATCCTTTAGCATTTCTTGGAGAGCTGGTTTGGTGGTGTTGAATTCTCTCAGCTTTTCCTTGTCTGTAAAGCTTTTGATTTTTTTCCTTCATATTTGAAAGAAATCCCTGCTGGGTACAGTTATCTGGGCTGTAGGTTATTTTCTTTCAACACTTTTAGTATCTCCTGCCATTCCCTCCTGGCCTGAAGAGTTTCTATTGGAAGATCAGCTGTTATCCTTATGGGAATCCCTTTGTGTGTTATTTGTTGTTTTTCCCTTGCTGCTTTTAATATTTGTTCTTTGTGTTTGATCTTTGTTAATTTGATTAATATGTGTCTTGGGGTGTTTCGCCTTGGGTTTATCCTGTTTGGGACTCTCTGGGTTTCTTGGACTTAGGTGATAATTTCCTTCCCCATTTTAAGGAAGTTTTCAACTATTATCTCCTCAAGTATTTTCTCATGGTCTTTGTTTTTGTCTTCTTCTTCTGGAACTTCTATGATTCGAATGTTTGGGTGTTTAACATTGTCCCAGGGGTCTCTGAGATTGTCCTCATTTCTTTTAATTTGTTTTTCTCTTTTTCCTCTCTGATTCATTTATTTCTACCATTCTATCTTCTACCTCACTAATCCTGTCTTCTGCCTCCATTATTCTACTATTTGTTCCCTCCAGAGTGTTGTTGATCTCATTTAATGCATTATTCATTATATATTGACTCTTCTTTTATTTCTTCTAGGTCCTTGTTAAACCTTTCTTGCATCTTCTCAATCCTCGTCTCCAGGCTATTTATCTGTGATTCTATTTTGTTTTCAAGATTTTGGATCATTTTCACTACCATTATTCGGAATTCTTTATCAGGTAGATTCCCTATCTCTTCCTCTTTTGTTTGGTTTGGTGGGCATTTATCCTGATCCTTTACCTGCTGGGTATTCCTCTGCCTTTTCATCTTGTTTATATTGCTGTGTTTAGGGTGGCCTTTCTGTATTCTGGCAGTTTGTGGAGTTCTCTTTATTGTGGAGTTTCCTCACTGTGGGTGGGGTTGCATGGGTGGCTTATCAAGGTTTCCTGGATAGGGAAGCTTGTGTTGGTGTTCTGGTGTGTGGGGCTTGATTTCTTCTCTCTGGAGTGCAATGAAGTGTCCAGTAATGAGTTATGAGATGTCAGTGGGTTTGGAGTGACTTTCAGCAGACTGTATATTGAAGCTCAGGGTTCTCTTCCTGTGCTGCTGGAGAATTTGCATGGTACGTCTTGCTCTGGAACTTGTTGGCTCTTGGGTGGTGATTGGTTTCAGTGTAAGTATAGAGGCACTTGATGAGCTTCTATCGATTAATGTTCCCTGGAGTCAGGAGTTCTCTGGTGTTCACAGGATTTGGACTTAAGCCTCCTGCTTCTGGTTTTCAGTCTTATTTTTACAGTAGCCTCAAGACTTCTCCATCTATACAGCACAGCACTGTTGATAAAACTTCTAGGTTAATGAGGAAAAGTTTCTCCACAGTGAGGGACACCCAGAGAGGTTCACAGAGTTACATAGAGAAGAGAAGAGGGAGGAGGGACATAGAGGTGACCAGGATGAGATGAAGTGGATTCAAAAGAGGAGAAAGCAAGCTAGCCAGTAATCACTTCCTTATGTGCGCTCCACAGTCTGGACCACTCAGAGATGTTCACGGAGTTATACAGAAAAGAGAAGAAGAAGGAAGGAGACAGAGGTGGCCATGAGGATAAAAGGGGCAATCAAGAGGAGAGAGACAGATCTGGCCAATAATCAGTTCCCTAAGTGTTCTCCACCATCCGGAACACACAAAGAGATTCACAGAGTTGGGTAGAGAAGAGAAGGGGGAGGGAGGAGATAGAGGCAACCTGGTGGAGAAAAAGGAGAGTCCAAAGGGGGAGAGAGCAGTCAAGTCAGTAATCTTGCTCCCAAGTAAAAATGGATATTGAAGACTGGGTTCTTAATGGTACAAAATTGATACTAAATACCAAAAAGCAAAGATTAAAAATCTAGAGTAGAGGTTGGATTTTCAAAAATACAATATTAGAGAAAAAGAGAAAAAAAGTCACAAAAATTATAAAATATATATATATGAAGTTTGCTTTAAAAAATAGGGTCTCTCGTTTGTTCTTTTTTCTTTGGCAAAGTAATAGTAGGTTATAAAAATGAAAATTAAAGGAGTTAACACTTCAGTTCAGTCACTCAGTCATGTCTGACTCTTTGCGACCCCATGAATCACAGCACGCCAGGCCTCTCTGTCCATCACCAACTCCCAGAGTTCACTCAAACTCATGTCCATTGAGTTGGTGATGCCATCCAGCCATCTCATCCTCTGTAGAGGACTTAAAATTTTTTTTTAATTTAAATATTAAAGAATGATAGTAAAAATAGTAAAAATATATCTAGGACTTTCTCTGGTGTTGTTGTGGGCAGTGTAGGGTCAGTTCATTTTCAGATAGTTCCTTGATTCAGCTTATATTTTTAAGATCTATAGGCCCCTTCCTTTGTAGTCGGTACTATCTGCAGGGTTTTAATCTATTGCTCCTGTCACTTCCAAGGAGGGTCCCTCTGTTTTAGCTTCTTCTGTTTGCTGGTCTCTTCAGTGTCTAATTTCTGCCCTGACACAAGGGGGCGGTGGTGGACACTTTTTAAGGCTCACTTGTTTGGTTGTGCTGTGAGCAGGGAGGGATGCTGCAAACAAATAACACTGGTGTGTGCTTGCAGTGTCTCGGCCACACTGGGTTTGCCCCTGCTCACAGCGTGTGTGCTTTCCCTGTCTACACTGCTTAGGCTCTAGGTTGCTCTGCTGGGAACTGTCTGAGGCCAGCCCTGGGTTGTATGCACTTCCCAGGTATAAGCCACTCAGGTTTAGGTACTCAGGTAGTCCTCAGAGGCACAGATTCAGTTGGGCCTGCGTTTTGTGCCCTTCCCAGATCCAAGCAGCTCAGGTGGCCAGGTGTTTGGTGAGTGTGGTCACTGCGACTTATCGCCTCCCCCATCCATGCCACTCGGATTTCTAGGTGTACAACTGGTGCACCTTCTCAAGTGGATGTTGACTGTCCAGAATCCCGAGAAGTCTTGGTTAGCAATGAAGCCTGCTTGCAGTTTGGTAGATAATGCCTCTCTGGGCCGTGATTGCCCCCTTCCGGCTCTGGCTGCCCTCACCTGCCTGTCTCCTGCGGGGAATGGGCCAGTGTGCAGCCGGCTAGCTCTGCTCAGTCCTTTGTTCTGTGAGCAGGCCTGGCAGTGTCTTGCTGCTGCTACTGCTGCTAAGTCGCTTCAGTCGTGTCCGACTCTGTGTGACCCCATAGATGGCAGCCCACCAGCCTCCGCCGTCCCTGGGATTCTCCAGGCAAGAATACTGGAGTGGGTTGCCATTTCCTTCTCCAATGCATGAGTGTGAAAAGGGAAAGTGAAGTTTCTCAGTCGTGTCTGACTCTTAGTGATCCCATGGACTTCAGCCTACCAGGCTACTCCATCCATGGGATTTTCCAGGCAAGAGTACTGGAGTGGGGTGCCTAGGTTAGGGCTTTTCGCGTGGTAGTTATCCCACAGTCTGGTTTGCTATCCTAAGTTAGTTCCCTCAGATTGCCCTCGGGGCATTCAGGCTGGGTCCTTACTCTAAGCAATGCAGCCCACGCCTCCCTGCCCAGCCCTTGCCTCCCTGCCCAGCTCCCGCCTCCCTGCCCATCTCCCACTTGCTAGTGGCGAATGCAGGCGTCTGCGCTGCTTCTCAGCTGGGGGAGTTACCATAGGGCACGTAATCTGTGGGTTTTAATTATTTATTTTTCCTCCCAGTTATGTAGCCCTTTGTGGTTCCAAGGCTCGCCACAGACTCAGCAGTGACAGTGTTTCCTGGTGTTTGGAAACTTCTCTCTTTTTTAAGACTCCCTTCCTGGGAAACAGCTCCATCCTTACTGCTTTTGTCTCTCTTTTTATCTTTTCTATTTTTTCCTAGCTCCTTTCTAAGACAATGGGCTGCTTTTCTGGATGCCTGATGTCTTCTGGTGGCATTCAGAAGTTGTCTTGAGGAATTTTCTCAGCGTTCAAATGTTGTTTTGATGAATTTGTAGGGGAGAAAGTGGTCTCCCCATCCTATTCATCTGCCATCTTGTCTTTGCTTTTTAATATGCTGTCTAGGTTGGTCATAACTTTCCTTCCAAGGAGCAAGCATCTTTTAATTTCATGGCTTCAATCACCATCTGCAGTGATTTTGGAGCCCCCCAAAATAAAGTCTGACACTGTTTCCACTGTTTCCCCATCTATTTCCTATGAAGTGATGGGACCGGAGGCCATGATCTTTGTTTTCTGAATGTTGAGCTTTAAACCAACTTTTTCACTCTCCACTTTCACTTTCATCAAGAGGCTTTTTAGTTTCTCTTCACTTTCTGCCATAAGGGTGGTGTCATCTGCATATCTGAGGTTATTGATGTTTCTCCCGACAATCTTGATTCCAGCTTGTGTTTCTTCCAGTCCAGCGTTTCTCATGATGTACTCTGCATATAAGTTAAATAAGCAGGGTGACCATATACAGCCTTGACGTACTCCTTTTCCTATTTGGAACCAGTCTGTTGTTCCATGTCCAGTTCTAACTGTTGCTTCCTGACCTGCATACAGATTTCTCAAGAGGCAGGTCAGGTGGTCTGGTGTTCCCATCTCTTTCAGAATTTTCCACAGTTTATTGTGATCCACACAGTCAAAGGCTTTGGCATCGTCAATAAAAAGCAGGAATAGATGAGTGTCTGGAACTCTCTTGCTTTTGCCATGATCCAGCAGATGTTGGCAATTTGATCTTTGGTTCTTCTGCCTTTTCTAAAACCAGCTTGAACATCAGGGAGTTCACGGTTCATGTATTGCTGAAGCCTGGCTTGGAGAATTTTGAGCCTGACTTTACTAGCATGTGAGATGTGTGCATGTGAGATGAGTGAGCATTCTTTGGCATTGCCTTTCTTTGGGATTGGGATGAAAGCTAACCTTTTCCAGTCCTGTGGCCACTGCTGAGTTTTCCAAATTTGCTGGCATATTGAGTGCAGCACTTTCACAGCATCATCTAAGATTTGAAATAGCTCAACTGGAATTCCATCACCTCCACTAGCTTTGTTCATAGTGATGCTTTCTAAGGCCCACTTGACATCACATTCCACGATGTCTGGCTCTAGGAGAGTGATCACACCATCATTATCTGGGTCGTGAAGATCTTTTTTGTACAGTTCTTCTGTGTATTCTTGCCACCTCTTCTTAATATCTTCTGCTTCTGCTAGGTCCATGCCATTTCTGTTGTTTATTGAGCCCATCTTTGCATGAAATATTCCCTTGGTATCTCTAATTTTCTTGACGAGATCTCTAGTCTTTCCCATTCTATTGTTTCCCTCTATTTCTTTGCATTGATCACTGAGAGAGGCTTTCTTATCTCTCCTTGCTGTTACTCAGCCATTAAGAAGAATGAAGCTTTGCCATGTGCAGTAACATGGATGGAGCTAGAGCTTATCATACTAAGTGAAGTAAGTCAGAGAAAGACAAACATCATATGACACCACTTACCTGTGAAATATTTTTAAAATGAACTTAAATACAAAGCAGAAGTAAACCCACAGACATAGAAAACAAACCTATGGTTACCAAGTGGAGAGGGATAGAAGAGGGATAAATTAGGAAGTTGGGATCAGCATATATACCCTACTATATATAAAATAGATAATTAACAAGGTCCTATTTTATAGCACAGGGAACTATACTCAACATTTTTTAATAATCCATAAGGGGAAATTATCTGAAAAGAGTTTGTATGTGTGTGTGTGTGTGTGTGTGTGTGTGTGTATCTGAATCACTATGCTATACACCTGAAATTAACAAAACATTGTTAATCAACTATACTTCAATATAAACATTAAATTTAAAAAATTTATGTTGGTCACATCTGAAATGCTGTGTTATGTTCAGTTCAGTTCAGTTCAGTCACTCAGTCATGTCCAACTATTTGCGACCCCATGAATCGCAGCCCGTCAGGCCTCCCTGTCCATCATCATCTCCCGGAGTTCACTCAAACTCACATCTATCGTGTTGGTGATGCCATCCATCCATCTCATCCTCTGTCGTCCCCTTCCCCTCCTGCCCCCAATCCCCCCCAGCATCAGAGTCTTTTCCAATGAGTCAACTCTTCACATGAGGTTGCCAAAGTACTGGAGTTTCAGCTTTAGCATCATTCCTTCCAAAGAATACCAAGGGCTGATCTCCTTTAGAATGGACTGGTTGGATCTCCTTGCAGTCCAAGGGACTCTCAAGAGTCTTCTCCAACATCACAGTTCAAAAACATCAATTCTTAGACGCTCAGCTTTCTTCACAGTCCAACTCTCACATCCATACATGACCACTGGAAAAACCATAGCCTTGACTAGATGGACCTTTGTTGGCAAAGTAATGTCTTTGCTTTTGAATACGCTCTCTAGGTTGGTCATAATTTTTCTTCCAAGGAGTAAGCATCTTTTAATTTCATGGCTGCAGTCACCATCTGCAGTGATTTTGGAGCCCCCCAAAATAAAGTCTCACACTGTTTCTACTGTTTCCCCATCTATTTCCCATGAAGTGATGGGACCAGATGCCATGATCTTCGTTTTCCGAATGTTCAGCTTTAAGCCAACTTTTTTTTCACTCTCCTCTTTCAATTTCATCAAGAGGCTTTTTAGTTCCTCTTCACTTTCTGCCATAAGGGTGGTGTTATCTGCATATCTGAGGTTATTGATATTCTCCCAGTAATCTTGATTCCAGCTTGTGCTTGTTATGTTTAATCCACAAGTGAAAGTTGCTCAGTAGTATCCAACTCTGTGATCCCATGGACTATACAGTTCATGGAATTCTCCAGGCCAGAATACTGGAGTGGGTAGCCTTTCCCTTCTCCAGGGGCTCTTCCCAACCCAAGGATTAAACCCAGGTCTCCCACATTGCAGGTGGATTTATTACCAGATGAGTGACAAGGGAATCTGCAAGATTCAGGAATTAAAAAAGAACTGAATGGGCCTGTTCAGATGGCTACTGCCAATGCCTAATAGTCTCACTTTGTACTTTTCTTTTTGACAAAGAGCAGCAGGAGCAGTAAAGACAACATACAATGTATGTATCATTCCTGCTGCCTTTTATACCATTTCTCTAATTTCATGGTTATCTCTTCAACAAAGCAATCCTAAATGGAGATATTGTTAGGAAAAAAAAAAAAAACAGCTTTTCAATGTAAGCAAAGGAAGCAGATTATGGCTTGATTAATTCAACCAGGCCCATCAAAGCAGACAGAAGCTCCTGTTCCAGAACTGATGGTGCAGCTAGTATTATAACTGGAGCTCAAGCCACACCAGCCTCTGGGCACTCCTGGTCCCTGAATACATGTGTTGCAGAGCACATACAGAACTGGTCCTCCTGGACATCATCCCATCTTACCAAGCCCCTCATGACCAACTTTGAGGTTGTCAAAGGCAGGTCATCATAGGGAACTAGTAGAGCACCAGCCCTCCACAATCTAGGTTTTCAGCAAACACCATCCTCTTACATAGCTTCCAGATCTGACCAATGTGGCTCCCTCTGTCTGAAATGCTTTCCTTTTGGCTTCTGTTGTCTGGCTTCTGTTAGCCAGGTCCTAGTTAGCTCAGGCTTCAGGTAAAGATGGTGGAATAGTCAGGAACATCAATCTCATTCCCTCCTTTGGTTGCAGGGGGAAGTCAATTCTGACTTGTGTTGGAACTGTTTCTTTGACTTGCTTTCCATTACTTTTGTTATTATAATCATACATAATGGCCTGCCTCAGAGAATCCTACCCCTCTGCCTGAATGTTAAACTAAAGTGACTTTTTTCAGGGCCTTGTCTACCTGTGGATGCCAGGAAGGAAGAAATTAACCCAACCCCTGACTGAGGCTTGACATTCTAGGAGATAGTTACAAGATTAATGGCCTTTTTGCTTTGCTTCCCCACCTCTCCCCCACCTCTGTTCTATAAAAGAACCTGCCATCCAGATCCTCATAAGATACTTATTTTGAGACATTACTCTGCCATCTTCTCCGTCAGCCAATATTCCTTGCCTCAACACTTCATCTCCCGGATTTATTTGCCTGTCGTGTGGCAAGCAGAGAGAGCTTGGACTCGGTAACACTTTAAACAATAAACTCAAAATGGCAGGAAGAACAGAAAGGGAGACCAGCATAGCAACCGAGAGATGTACTAGGGGTAGCTGACTTAGCAGAGCAGAGGAAGCTGAATCCAGGCCGCCATGGGGAGACTGAGAACCAGTTTATTACATCACAGAATTCTCAGTCACCTCAAAAACAGGCTTTCCTCGGTACCTCTGCAAGTGAGGCATGGAGAAATTGTGCTCTGGAGAGGATTAAAGAGCAGATTTCTGGGCCAAGGGATACCAGGGACAATTGAGGAAATTAGTCACTACCCAAAACAGGGGCTTCTGTGAGTGTACGCAACATCAATACTGAGAGCAGGGACTTCAGCTCCGCAACACTGGCCCCCAAACCCTCACCTTCCCAGGCAGGGGCCTGGAAAAGGCTAATGGTCTGGGTGCACAAAACAGAAAAGAGGTGGGGGAGTCTGTAGACTGAGCTGAGAGGTGTGGCCTTTATTTTCTGTGAAGTGAATTGCCACTGAATGTTTTGAACAGGGAAAGAGATGTGGACACTCAACGTGTATTTAAGGTTTATTAAGTATGTTCACATCACTGTGCAACCAACCTCCAGATCTCTTTTCATCTTCTTAAACTGAAATCTGTACTCATTAAACACCAACTCCCTCAGCTCCTGGCACCTACACCATTCTACTTTCTGTCTTCTATGAATCTGACAACGCTAGGGACCTCTATGGGGTTGCACAGAGTTGGACATGACTGAAGCGACTTGGCAGCAGCAGCAGCAGCAGCAGCAGGGAACTCATGTTAGTGTAATCATATAGTATTTGTCTTTTTGTGCCTGACATTTCATTTAGCATAACATTTTCAAGAATCACCCGTGTTGTAGCATAGTCATCATTTCCTTCCTTTTCAAGGTCAAATAATATTCCATTGTATGACTAGACCACATTCTGTTTACCCATTCATCTGTCAATGGGCACCTGAGTTGCTTCCACCTTCTGGCTATTGTGCATCATGCTGCTATGAACACAGGTGTGAAAATTTCAGTGTGAAGATATCAAGGCATTCTTTTCGCATGTAGTATTTACACGCTGGGATTCCAAGGACACCTTGATCACAGCAACAACAACAAAAGATGAGTCCTTTGGAATCCCCATGTGGTTCTAGCATTCCCAAGAATGCAAGATGCTGCTGGAAGGTGGACTTCTATCTCCTCCCCCTACACAGTGCGCTTTGGTGCTCTTTCATCTTCCTAAGTCTTAATTTCCTCCTCTGTAAACTGAGACTGATGAGTCCCACTCTGTCACCCACCCCAGGCTGTGGAGAGATCACATGACCTAGTATGCACAAAACCTTGTAAAATCAAAGTGTGGCAATCATGGAGACACTGCTGCTGCTGCTGCCCAAGGAAGGTAGCAAGACAGCCCAAGTAGCAGGTTGTGGAGCTGGGAGCAGCTCTTGGCAGGGGACGCCAGACTAAGAAGGATCTGTGGAAATCTTCCTGAAAGCAGGTCCCTGGGGCACAGGGACCTTTGAGGTTAAGGATACAAATGGAGGAAGTCATGCAGATTGGAATTGATTATCTTAATTGCTCCATACCTAGTTTGTTCCTTTATTTCTTAAACAAAAGAAGCCAATAAATATGCATTTATGATCACTGAGACCAAAATCCAACACTATCCAGATAAAGGACAATTGGGATTCTGGGCTTCACATAGTGGGGTTTGCATGACACGGTGACATTCCTCTCTGAGGGCCAAGATTCAGGAAATAAGAGCTTTGCAGTTGAGCTGCCTGTGTCCATTGTCTGTCACAGGGTGCTGTCATCTTGGACATGTCCTTTCCTCTCAGCTAAGAAGGTGGAGTCAAGTCTATGTCTCCAGTGGGAGTAAGACTGCACAGCTGACCATGTCTTGAAGTCTTTTTTCTTTCCTTCAATTAAAAAGAAATTAGCTGCTCTTTTACTTCCTGAAGACCACTGAATGTTTTGGAGCCTGAAATAGGTAATCGAAGCCCAGTTCTCTCATTTCCATCCCTGGCAGGGAAAGGGAGGTTGTTGGCAGTGGCTGTTTATTTCTTGTGAGCAGCTGCCCTAGCAACACCCTAGCTGCCCAGCCCCACCCTGGCTCTGCACTCTCAGAGCTACTCAAAGGCCTCCAGAGCCCAGGGCCATGCCCAATGTCCCCAGGCACTGGACACCCAGCCTGGGTTCATGTGCCCACATCCAGCCTCTGACTTCCTTCGTGAGCCTGGGCAAGTGCCTCCCAGGCTGGACTTCAATTTCCCCACCTCCCTGGAGCCAGGAACTCTAAAGGCCCTGCCCCAGTAGTCTTTAAGCCCAAAGGGACTTCAACATGTTTTCTCCTGTCCTTATAACAACCCTAAGGGGTGGGCATGACTGTCCCATTTGACAAGGAGGAAAGGGATGCTTGGAGGTGTTAGGTCACAATGTCAACCAAAGGCTCAGCGACTGGACTAGAATTGGACTGCAGGGCTCTGGCCCTCCTCTCGTAGCTGGGATCCCTCTCACCCTACTCTTGGGGAAAAAGGTGACAGGACAGAGCTGTTGAGGCAAGGCTATTGGGCAAATAGTTTTCAAGCAAAAATAAGAAAATAGTTTGCTTTTTTCCTTCCAAAGTCTTTTGTCCAGTACGTTCAGATTCTCCATAGTCTCAGACCATGGATGCCCACTGGATGGACCCTGGCCCTGTGGTCCTGCCCTTCTCCTTGCACTTACCTTGAATGTGACATCCTACAGCTCTGAGCAAGCTTTTCCTTTCTCAACAAATAGGTAAAATATTCCAAGCTTGCAATCTGTGCTTCCGCCTACCCCAAATAAACACAGAGGAGACACTTAGAAGCCCTGTACCAAGCCTCTCTGCTCAGATTCTCTTCTCAGGTCCCCAGAGGTTTGATGTCCTGAGCCCTCAGTTAGCCCCAAAGGGGGCAGCTCAGAACAACCTTGTTTCTTCTTCAAGAGATGCCTCTGGGGCTCCTTCAGTCCCTGGGGAATTGTGCTTTCTGTCTGAGGGAACCCACGCTGCAACCTTAGTTCCAGTCTGGGCCCAGGAGAACTCAAGTTTGGATCTGGGTCAGTTCTCCCTTTGTATGTGTGTGTAGTTATGGTGGGGTAGGCTTGGAGTGAGGAAACTTGAATACATCCCCTCGCTAGGCTATGCTTTGGTGAGTGGTTAATTATGTGAGTGCATGTGTGACCCTCTCAGGGTCAATTCATTTTGAGATAAGTGTGTGTGCAGGGGAAGGGCTGACACACTCAGATTTCTGAGAGAAAGCCATGTTACCATTCTCAGTTTGTCCACCTGTAAAATGGGGGCAGACAGTTTGCTCACCACCTCATGGAGAGTTAAGGGGACCTAACAGCTACTGATTTAGGGAGTTGAGTGTGAAACCTCTTTGCAACTTCCAGACCTTATCCCAGTGTGCATCCTCCCCCCAGTGCCCGGCACAGTGGCTCACCCTTCCCATCTCTGAACTTAAGGACAAGTGATTCCCACCCCCTAGGCCCACCATTATCCCCAGTGCCATGCATAGGGCTCAATGCCTTTTCACTACTGTGACCCCATGCTTCAACAGACTGCCTTTGGGCACCCTCTCTTTTGCTATAGATTCTTCATCTTTCTTGATTTCTCCCCAAGCTCTAAAGCTAGATTTGACAGTTACTCA
Source organism: Capricornis sumatraensis (assembly GCF_032405125.1). NCBI lineage: Eukaryota > Metazoa > Chordata > Mammalia > Artiodactyla > Bovidae > Capricornis > Capricornis sumatraensis. Next base: position 58,345,208 of record NC_091092.1, on the reverse strand, counting down.
CTCACTTTCACATTCAACACACACTGTGACACCTTCCTCCATCCTCCAGAGTCCTCACACATCTGTTTGAGAGTCTTCCTGGTGTCTACTTCTCAAAGGTAACAACTCTTAGCCCATCTCTCCCTTCCCCCTCCCTGCTCTTACCCCCTTTATTTCTTTTCCTTTCCTTTAGGGCTTCTCTGCCTCTCCTATGCAATGATTTCTTTTCATCTTTGCTTTATATTCTTTCTTATCCCATTTCTATAATAATTACAATGATTACTTTTATTCTAATTCTTTTCTTCTTAAGAAAAAAGAGACAAAATATTGTTCTTGTGTATTTGGTAGCTTGATATTTTTCATATCATTTTCTTGAACTCTTATTTCTCAAGAGTTGCACACAAGAATCCACATTTCCATAAAGTCTTCTAGGTATATTTCAAATTGCCTTGTACTTTTCCATGGTAACTAAAAACCACAGGCTGGAAACTGGGGATTTAATGGCACTGGCACAGGCCACAACAACAAATCGAGCTTCTAAGATCAGTTGAAAAATGACCTGTTTTGGCAGATATCTATAAATCATATGGGTTGCTTTTTGCATAATTTATTTTCTAAATTTTAATAGTTTATTTATCCATAGTTACAGTAACAAATGCTCATTATAGAACATTTGAAAAATACAGAAACATAGGACCAAAAGCATCTCTAGTTAAAAGAATCCATAATTAATCCATAAGGTTGTGAACCCTGTGGAGGTAGAAATGATGTCTTATTCATCTGGAATACTGCACGGTACAAACAAGGAATACCATAAGTGTCTATTGAATGGTAAATCTTGGTTTTATACATTTGAATTAATATGTTTGTAAATTATGAGAACTATTCCTGGTATCTTGTGTGTGTTTATGTTAAGTTTATATGGAATGCCATGAGGGACAAACCAAATCTCTCTGGCAGGGATGAGGGGTTGAGCTGTGCTGGGAGACCGCAAGGGCAGTTTTCATCAGCAGTCTTCTCCAGCCCCTTCATCGTTCTCCCATAGCATCCTGTACACCTCTCTACACAACTCTCATTAGTTTCACATTTACTTCTTCACTTTCTTTTCGAATGGTGAGGCCCAAGAAAGTAGGGATTTTTGTCTGACTTGGTCACTGTGATATCCCCAACACTGATCTTAGTGGTGTGTGGTGGGCACTTTATAAAGATTTGTTGACTAATGGAAAGAGTAAATGAAAGTAAGAACCCATGTTAGCATAAGCAAAAGTGGAATATGAAAGTCATATTACAGGGAACATGGAAGAGTTTTAATCAGGAAAGTATCATCATAGTGCAGTTTGGAATGTTCACTTTGACTGCTGTATTAAAGTGCAATGTGCTGAAATGAAGGGGATGGAGGAGACGAGAATGACTTCAGAGTTTCTGGTTTGAGCACCTGAGTGACTGGTAAAATTATTCACTGATATTGGAAACACAAGGAAAAAGGCAGATTGAGAGGATCGGTGTGGAGTTCAGTTTCAGATATGTTGAATGATTCCAATAGGTGATTGAATCTATGGGTCTGGATCTCAGGATAGAGGTTTAAGATGAAGTTTATATAAATTTACTTCATAGATAGAGTCATAGACACCATGGGAGATGATCAGCTCTCCCATGATCAGAGAAATGAGTGTAACCCACCAGACTCCTCTGTCCATGGGATTCTCCAGGCAAGAATACTGGAATAGATTGCCATTTCCTTCTCCAGGGGATCTTCCCAGCCTAGGGATCAAACCTGCATCTCCAGTGTCTCCTGCATTGGCAGGCTAATTCTTTATCACTAATGCCACCTGCGAACTCTAACAGACCCCTAGAAGAAAAAAATTCAGCATGAAATGTGAGGACTTACATAGGAGACTGACCAAAAATTGGAAGAAAAAACCAAGAACACAGTTTTATGAGGCAAAGGAGGAAAGAGTTGTTTCAAGAACAAGGAAGTGGTCAAGAATATTTGATAACACAAATATTAAGGCCTGAAATGTGTCCATTTGAGTTTTTGAGTTAGGAGCTGTAAGTGAGAGTAATGTTAGCAGAATAATAAATGTAGGAGCCTGATGACAAGGTTAGAAAGCAAATGATGGCAGCATACAATTAGGAAATATAATTTTAAAATATACCATTTGCAATTGCAAAACATGTGAGATATTTATAGATAAGAGTCTACAACATTATTTTTAAACCCATAAAAGATTACCTAAATAATAGGAAGCTATACTATGCTCATGAAGGCAAAACCTCAATATAATAAAGATATCAATTCTCCAGATTACTCTATATATTCAATGGGCTTTCATTCAAAATAGCAATTGTTTTTTATGACACTTAGGGAGCTTATTTTTTAAATTCATATGGAAGAGCAAAGGGCTGAAAATAAACATCAAAATATTGAAAAAAAAAGATGGGAGGTTTTCCCTACTAGATATCAAGTCTTATTATTATGCTGTAAGGCAATGTAATATTTCACAGGGATAGACAAATAGATCAATGGAACAGTAGAATGAGTTCAGACCAGATCGAACTGTGTATAGAAACTTAACATACAGCAGAGATAGCACTACAGATCAGTGAGGAAAGGAAGAACCACTCAGTAAATGATATAGACAAAATTGGTTATCCACATAAAAACATATATAAACATAAATGTATATATCTCTATCTCAAACCAAGTACAAAAATAAATGTCAAGTGAGTTACAGTTCTAAATATAAAAATTTTTTAATTTTGAATCTTCATGAGAAAAAATAGGGATTACTATGGCCTCAAGTAAAGGAAGGGATTCTTAATCAAGTCACAAAAACACAAACCATAAAAAACTGATAATTTTTGTCACAATAAAATGTAAAATATCTATTCAATATAAGACAACAAAAACATAATAAAAAGTTACAGATCAGCAGAAGGTGTGTACAATACATATAACTTGTAAACATTAATATCCAGAATTAATAAAGAACTCATAATATCAATTAGACAAAGAACTCAAAAATGGGCAACAAACATTAACAGATAATTACCAATAGTAGAAACTTAATGAAGCCACTGGTGGCTCAGATGGTAGAGAATTTATCTGCAATGCAGGAGACTTGGGTTCGATCCCTGAGTTGGGAAGATCCCCTGGAGAAGGAAATGGCTACCCACTGTAGTATTCTCGTCTGGAGAACTCTATGGACAGAGGAGCCTGGCAGGCTACAGTCCATGAGGTCGCAAAGAATCAGACAGACTGCATAACACTCACTTTCAGAAACTTAATGGCTACTGAATTTATGAAAATATGTTCAACCCACTAGTAATCAAAGAAATGCAAAGTAAAACAACAATAAAATGCCATTTCACAGTTCTATAACTGACACATATTTCAATACCAAAGTCAAGGAAGCAGAAGAACAAGAGTTTTCTTACACCTCTGGTAAGAATATAAAATGGCACCACCTAGGAGAGCAGTATGGTAATATCTGGTAAAGCTGAAAAGTAACATATAACAATTCCATATCTAAAAAAGAAATACTTTAGGAAAAACTCTTACCTGTAGTGCACAAGGAGACTTGTGCATGCATTTTCATTGCAAATTTCTGCACGAGCAAAAATTTGGAAATAAGAAACAGGAGAATTAGATAAATAAATTGAGGCACATTTAGAAAACAGAATACTTTAAGACAATAAAATGAATAAACTATAAAGTGGTAACATGATTTTTTTTCTGTTGATAGAACAGAACCCTATCCCAAATTTGGTGATCATGAATCTATGCATGTTATATAAAATTTCATAGAGCTATACACTCTTCTTCCCAGCAAATGATGAACTGTAAATAATCTCTGCATTGAAGTTAATAGTATTCCACCAATATCAGCTTACTTATTTTAACAGTGTGCTATTTTTATGAACATATTATCTTTGGGAGAAGTCAGGTGAATGGTATAGGGAACTCTGTATTATCTCTGTAAATGCTTGCAAATTTTAATCTATATAAAAACAAAAAAAAATTTTAAACACAAGGGATTGACATATAAATTATCTGAAAGATTCACTAAAATTCAGAAATATTCAGTACAAAAAATGATGAACTATATATAGGCTACATATGTCAACAAGAAAAATCAGAACATAACATTGAGTAAAGAAAGTGCATTCCAAAGACAAGAGTGTGTTGCCATTTCCATAAGGTTTTAAAACATACAACAAAGTATGTAGCTTATAGGTATGTCATCTTATAGTAAAATTAGGAACACATACATGAGAATTATAAAATCCAAATAGATCCTAATTATTCTCACCACACACACACAAAAAGAAATGATAACCAAATTGCAATGTTTCAAGCCAGCATGCTGTACACCTTAAATTTATACACCGTTATATGTCTAATATATTTCAATTAAAAAATAAGATAGTTGTTAGCTCTTGGAAGAGAGATTAATTGGAATAAGAGGGAATTCCCAATGCTTCAACTGGGTCTCCAATATTTTGTATCTCAAAAAAGGATATGAAGCACACACGTTAAAATCTTAGGATCTGAAAAAGCCAGACAGAGGGCACATGGTTATTTTCCATGTATGTCTCTTTATTTTTCTATATACTTGATATATCTCGTATTTATAAAAATGAGTTAAGAAAGTTGAGTAGTGAGAGACAATTCAGGGAAATAACTGGGAATGAAAACTAGAAGAGTTTAGACAATTTTGTAGCGCATGGGGAGTGATCAGAAGAGTGCTAGGATCAAAACTCTGCTTTCGAAGGAGTTCCATAAGAAGAGTAGTTAGGATGCTACTGCAGTTGTCTAGATATATGGCAAAGCTCTGAGCATGAGTAGGGGCACTGAAATTGGAGAAGAGAGAATGATGAATTCAGGAGACCCTACAGATAGAAGAAATGGGATTTGGCTTTCAAATCAGACCTACGAGAGCCTGCCAAAAGTTTTTATATCTTGAAAACCATAGCAGAGAGTTAGAAAGCAAACATCATCATAAATTATGGAACCAAGCCCTGGGTCTCTGGTAGTTGCAGTAATAAAAAGAAATATTTATTGAACAACTTAATTTTAGTCTGAGAATTTATTATACAGAAGTAGGAAGAAGAAAAACACATGCTTCCTTTGCTGCACAGGAAAGAGGGCCTGCAAACAGCCTGTGTAAGAACACGGGGAGCTGTCTATCTTCCCCTGGGTGGGGTTCCAGGCTGAGTGCGCCCAGATATCACTTGCACATGGGAAGGAGCGCCTATAAGAAAACTGTTGGCCCGAAGAGCTGGTTCTTCTGGCTACCTGCCTACCTGGGCCAGAACACTGGTTGTATTTTGTCTTTTCAGACACCAAAACCACTTTGGCTTTCAGTATTTCATAATGACTAGATTTCTGTACTAATCCAAATGAGTCTTGGTCTAGAAAAAAGTGTAGCTGCTTCCTAGGGCCAGAGTTGCAGGACATGATTTGTAAGGACTCTTCCACGATTTGGGGATGGACTAGGGTTTTGTGAATATATTGAGCATTGGAGATGCAGAGATAAATTAAGTCCATTGATTAGCTCCTTCTGATTAGGGGTGGGGTGGGCTTTAAGCAAACAAGTAAACTGACATGATGTCATAGAGACTTTTAGAAATATTTGGGAGGAAAAATTATAAAAATGGAGAAAGCAATTATTGATACAGAGAAGGTATTTGAGCAAGACCTTAAGGGATGCACAGGAGGTGGCAGGGTGGAAAGGAGTGTAATCAGAGGCACCAGAGTGAGCAAAGACACAGAGGCCTGAAAGTGCCTGGGGACAATGCCATTCAGGGAAGCGGAAGTGGCCAGCATGACCAAAGCATGGAGCCTGTTGGGACAAGTGATAGGAAGTAAAGCTAGAATATTTGGGTGAGAGGAATTAGGAAGAGCTTTGACTAGAAGGCTAAGAACTTTGAAAATTATTCTGGAGGAAAATGGGGGAGCCATTCAAAATTTAAAATATGCAAATTAGGAAAATAGCATGGTGTTTGGTAATTGGTGGTAGTGTGGTAGGTGGTTTATATGCAGGAGAGTTTGGTGATGGGAGCCCAGTGAGGAACACTGCAGCAATTCAAGAGACAGATGATGCAGCTGGGACTAATGCTAGGGATGGCAGAGAGCAGAAGCAAGGCCAAGACATGTTTAGGTGCAGCACTGGCAGAACGTGGTGAAGAGTTAGATGTAGGGAATGAGAGAGAGTTGGCCTTAGTGTTCTGGTTTGGCAGATCTGTCTAATCCTGTTTGGATGTCAAGTGCCCAGGTCAGTATCAAACGCTGAGTTGGTCCTTACTAAATACCTGTTGAATAGATGAATGAATGAATAATGGTGACTTTGGAAGAACAATCTGAGGGTGGAAGCAAGTCAGGTCAGATTGCATGAATGAAGACATGAGGAACAGGTGAGGAACTGAAGCTCACTCCTTCTGCCATAGCCCTGTCTTTGCATTGCCCGGTGGTTTCTATAAGAAACTTCACAGAGGACTCCTTCCCTTTCAGTACAGGCAGAACTGCAGTTCAGCTTTGCTTCCTCCTTTTCTTTTCTACAATATCCTTGGCCTTACTGTTGAATTGGGCTGCTGACACACTCACACATTTCTGAATATCAGTATTTGAAATCATTTTCTCTAACAGTCTCACTCTTTTATCTTTATCATTTTAATTCCTTTCAATACGTTCTTTGCATGGAGGACTTACCCTCTCTTTCTGTGGTATGAACTTCATCCACCAGCCCCCAAGTCTCTAAGAGAGCAAAGGTTGAGGCATATTTCTGGTGCCCTTCTTTGGGGGGAAGAATTATTTCTTCTATCAGGAAACTTAGGATTATTCCCCAGTGACTGGGTCTGCAAAACATTTCCCAGCATATTTCTGCTTTGGTCTATTACTAATTCTATGGAATTACCTTCAGGCTTCTCAGTTCCCAACTTCCTTGTTTACCCATGATTCCTTTCTCCATTTCACTGCATGATCTTTCACAGTTTTGCATTTCTATGTCCTCCTCCATCTTCTCCACTCTGCCAAATCCCATTCCACATCTTTACTGAGCACTGATGTCTGTTCTTGACTGGTCAAACTCCACTCAGCCACAGAACTGAAGACTTTCCACACTTTGGTTTGACCCCACTCAGTCCGTGAACCCTAGAGCCAAGCCTGGCATGGGGATAGGTGCTCTAATCATCTACTTCCCCCACCTCCCCCTGTCCCTGCAGCCAGTAAGCTCTGGGACTATAAGACTCCCTGTGAATACCAAAATCCAGGGATACTGAAGTCTATTATATGAATATAAAATGATGAAGTACAGTCAGCCCTCTGTATCCGTGGATGTGAAACCCAAGAACATGGAGGGCTGACTGTATATTTATCGGAAAAAAAATCCATGTGTAAGTGGAACTACGCATTTCAAACCCCTGTTGTTCAAGGGTCAGCTGATGTCTTGTTGCTCCATTCATTGCGCCCCTCAGGCCCCATATGCCTGGCTTAAGAACTCCATTGACTTGACTCTCAGCAGCGCAACTACTGTTTGAGGTCCTACTTCCATAGTAAAAATCCCCATGCTATGCAATGGTGGTCTCACATCAGTATTTTTACCTTGTTTTTGAAAAAGTCCTTCTGAAGTGTTCAAAATCATAAGCCAGGGAGGTCTATACTCACAAGGATGTGAATGTTATGAAATATAGGAAACAAAGCAACTCTTCTTCTAAGTCTGAATTTCAGCTTTTGAAAAGATAGGGAAAGTAGAGCAGTGCTACTAATGAGGTCATTTTTGATACTTAATCAACTCTCATGAAGAATGAAAATAATAGAATGTCAAATCTTAGTTCACTACACCCATTTGCTTAATCGAATGCACCTAGATTAGCCTATGTGTCTTCAGGGCCACAGCTTGCCATGACCATCACTCCCAAGTTTCCAGAAAATGTCTGCACTTGACAGGAGTGTGATGTTGCCCAGGGTTTGGTATGGGTGTGGGTATTTGAGCTGCACTGATTGAACTCCTGCCAAAATTTGTATATTTATTCCAAGAAAAGGCTATTCCAGACCCAGGGCTGGTTTCGATCACTAACAGATCTGAGTTTCTCATGGCAAGCAGGCTGTGTGTATGTATGGCTGTGGTTGTGGGGGTGGGAGTAGGGGTAGGGTGGGGAAGAGGAGGTCCTGATGGTAATAGTATTTGGATACTTTTTGTATTATTTTAACTGAATAATAGCTATAATCTGAGTCATTTTGGTTTTAGTACTCCCCTTTTTTCGCTTTAAACAGAAGCATAGATCCATCTTTCTTTTTACTATTTACCTTTCTCTTCCACTGAGGTATTGTCGTACTTTTAGCATATGATTACAAATAAATAATACAAAGTACAATAAAAAAGGGACTTGGAGTCAGGACACCTAAATTCTCATTTTACCCCTGTACTTTCTGTGAGGACCTGGGCAAGTCACTTCACCTCGCTATAACTCGGGTTCCATGAAAGTAAAGTAAACAGTGTTAAACCAAATGATCATCAAGAGCTCTTCCAGATCAAAAACATTCATGCGTCAATAGAATACCTAACCTGGCTCCTTTCTCAAAGATGCTGCTGCTTAAGGTTTGGGGTGATCTACTTTTGAGAATATGGAGCAGTAATAAAAAGATGTCTTCAGAAACATTGTATTGATAGAACCCAATTCTGCTAAAAAAAAAAAAAAAGTTGCTGCCTCTATGAGCTAAACGGAAGATCTCAGTGTTTGATTCTGTCCCATCATTTTTCTTTATTTTCAATCTCTGGAGTTGTCTAAGAGAAAGAGATCCAATGCCATCTCCTCCAAAGACCATTCACTGACTAGGTGCATTGTCCCTCTAATTTGTCATTGCTGGGTGTCCTGCCCTCCACCATGGCAATCCTGACAACATGCATGTTAATGGACACATCACTTTTTTAAGTGCACACCACAGAGAGGTATTCTGCAGAGATCAGTTGACATGAAGGACCTTGTTGCAAAAGGCTAAAACCAGGGGTTTGACTTCACTGGAGTTGTAGAACTGGCCAAGTCATTCCTTCTGCCCACCACAGCCCCAGTTTAACTTGAAAAGTAAGGATGATAATATCTACCTCAGAGGTATTCTTTCAAAAATGGAGAAAATCCATGTAAAAACACTGTATAATCTTTACAAAGGAGAATGTTAGTTATCCTCAGTGAACTTTACCTCTGAGGAGGACCTTTGAGATCCTCTGGTTAGGCCTCACTTAATAGATGAGGAAACCGAGACCCAGAAAGGGCAAGGGACATGCGTGGGATAATCACCACAAAAAAGTGCCTTCAGTACTAATGATGATCACTGAGTAAAGGAGAGACAGTTTGGGGGTCAATATGGCTTTGGTCTTGCGTTCCCCAGATGTAGTCTCTGGCAGCACTGAGGGGTGTAGGCAAACAGTGACAGCCCTGAGAGTTTGAGTGGAATTATCACTGGAAACTCTCCCCTCACAGGACAGGGAGCGAGAAAACGTCAGAGCTATAGATAAACAAAAAACTTGGCAAAGAGTTCAATTTCGTAAATAAAAATACTGAAGGGACACTAGCTTACTAAGAGGATCCTTTCTGCCTCATAGCTGAGGTGATCTTGTGATATATTACACCTTCAAATCTAGAGGACCCATCAAACATTCCTAAAGTCTTCTTCACCCAGTCAGCTTCAGCAAATGCTCCCTGTGCAATCACTGTGTTGGGTTTTGTGCCAGGTGCTAAGGAGGGGACAAAGGCACAAATAAATACTCAGAGTGCAAGAGGGCACACAGCAAAAACTGCATCTGAACAAAAGGGCCTATGGGAATACAAAGGCGAGAACAAGCAGACAATGACACTAGTAGCCAAGAAAAGCTTCACAAAGGAGGTGGTACTTAGCCTGGGTCTTAGTTAGGCGCTCACTCAGCAGAGAAAACAGATTGGTCATAAGCGCTTTGTGGATACTATCACATTTATTCCTGTGCGTTATGCCCCTCTATCTATGGGATTCCCAGGGAGAATACTGGAGTGGGCTGCTATTTCCTCCTCCAGGGGATCTTTCCGACCCAGGGATCAAACTTGCTTCTAGTGCATCTCCTGTATTGTCAGGTGGATTCTTTACCACTGTGCCACCTGTGAAGCCAGGTTCCTCTATTCTTACAAACTAAAAGATGATGAAATTGGGGTTCAGAGAGGTTAAGTAACTTTACACAGCTAGTTCAAGTACAAACAGGGCCAGGTTTTGAATCTAGATATATCTAATGTCAAAGCCTATTATCTTAGCTACTACTAGAGTATATAAGGAATTTGGTCAGAGGAGCCTATAGCACAGAAGTGCGAAAGAAGCAGGATGATTTGTTCCAGAAATAAGAAGTCTCCCAGTGTTGGGGGCAAAATTTAGCTTGATTCTATAATCAGTGAGGAAGCGATGTATGTTTATAAAGAAGGGATGATATGATCAGATTGTGTTTCTGTTTTTTTATGAACACCCTTCTGGGTGCAGAGTGGAGAATAGATTGTAAGGGGCTGAGGAGAAAGTGCTGATCCAGGCAAGAGACAGGGCGCTTGGATGAGAGGTAGTGGCAGTAGAGAAATAGAGAAATTAACAGATTAGACAGCCTGCTCTGAAGATAGAATCAATAAGAGCTGATGATAAATTACATGTGTTTGTGGGAGAGAGAGAGGAGACTAGGAGGACTCCTAGATTTCTGGCTGAGGTGATTAGCAAAAGGAGATGCCATTAATCAGGGTAAGAAATACAGAAACATTTAGGGGAAAGCATGCTGAGTTTGTAGGACATATGGCCGAAGATTGCAAGCTGGCAGTTGGGTACACAGGGTCATACAGGCAGTTCATAACTGAAGTTATAAAAATGACTGAGCTCGCCTTATAAAGTGTATGGTCTGGGGAAAGAAGATAGTCTAGCGCAGAATTCTAAAAACATTGGCATCTAGGGTAACCAACAAGGACCTACTGTACAGCACAGGGAACTCTGCTCCATGTCATGTAGCAGCCTGGATGGGAGGGGAATTTGGGGGAGAATGCATACCTGTATACGTATGGCTGAATCCCTTTGCTGTCCACCTGAAACTATCACAACACCGCTCTTTGGCTATACCCCAATGCAAAATAAAAAGTTCTAAAACAACAGAAAAAATAAAAAATCACATTGGCATTTAAGAGTTAAGCAGAGGAGAAGAAGCCTGCACTTACTATGGACCCTTCCATTCCTACCTCCACACCCTATAGCAAGAGCAGAGCATAGGTTCTGAGATCAACAGTTGTTGTTGTTGTTGTTGTCATTGTTTAGTAAGGCCCCACTGAATGCTACCACAAATGCTACCCAGGTGAATAGCTGCATGGACAATAGGTTTAGGAATGGCATATCCAGTAAAATCCCCCATCCCACGCGTCTACCCCCAGACATATGCTGTCAATATTGTTACCAAAACACATTTTACATTCATCTAATATTGTTTCTGTTGGTGGGCCACCAGGGAAGGTTTGATGAAAACTTTGATTAAACTTTTGATTTAAAAATTTCATTCCTTCTGTTGACTCAAATGATCTTATTGGTTCTCTCCAATATTATTTCTGTACAACTCTGATATTCTGTGTTAACAAACTGGAAAACAAAAGTGATTTCAGCTAATGAATTTGAGGATTCACTTGCCTTCAACAATTTTCTACATTTTTAAAGCCAATATCAGTTTCTTTTTTAAAATTACAGTTAAATTTGGAAGCACATTTATCATTTAGTATATAGCACATTTGCCCTATTCTAAGAAACAAAAGTTTTCTCTCCAGAAAAAGAAACAAAAAAACTGAATGCAATATAGAGGTTAAGAAAGTCAAAAGAACCTAGGTTGGAGCTGAACTCATATATTGCTGAAGGGGGTAGCTTTGGGGTTTATTTGTCATTTGGACAACTAGCTCTGTTCCTGTGCAAGACAAATCAATATTGAGTCACACTTAGTCATCATTGATCAATTGTTCCATGATCAATTCAGCCTTGTTCTCTTGAGACTTTTTAAATAAGTTTAGCTAAAAGGGAGCTTGTTGCCTGTTTGCATTAACTTTTGCAGAACAATCTTTCTCCCTCTCTCTGTGACATGGTGTTGATATATGACAATAACCAGAGACTGCTTATTGTGAAATCAGAAACCCTAGAGAGTAGCTTTTCATTTCAGCACCCTTGTTATGATAAATTCATTTCAACAGAAACTTTCTTGGCCATGTCAAACTTTTCATCACCTCTAGGAGAAGACTCTTTTTTCCTATGAGCCTGCTGAAGGGAGGAGGTGGGGGCAACACACCACAGGACTGGGATTACATGCTTGCCACCAGTCCCACTTTTCCCCATCTTGAATGATAGTGGGTCAACTGCTAGGCCTATCAGCTTATGTAGGGTCAGTGAGATCAAGGTCAGTCATGGTTAATCTCTCTTGAACGCAAGCACGTGCTCATGTGAGATATATATATGTATATGTGTGTGTGTGTGCGTGTATGTGTATGCAGGCTGTGTGTGCCAAGTCCCTTCAGTCATGTCTGACTCTTTGTGACTCTGTGAGTCCACAGAGGAGACCACCAGGCTCCTCTGTCCATGGGATTCTCCAGGCAGGAACATAAGAGTGGGTTGCCATGCCCTCCTCCAGGGAATCTTCTATATGTAGAGAGGAAGAGACAGAGAAAAAAAAAAAAAAAAAAACACGAGGATACAATGGATGGATCAGGCCAAATCCAGTCCCTGACTTACAAATGATCACCTGAATGAATGGCCTTCCCACTCCATATTTGCCCCTGAGCCCTGGCTGCAGTGCCATTCAACTGCAGTGAAATTTTTTGTGAAAATTACTTGATGCTTTCTTAGAGCATGGAGATTTGGCAGGTTTATGGAAGACCATCTTCAGAGCTCCAAATATGGGCTGTATCAGTAAGCTTTTGGTGCACAGCCTGTTTATTAGCAAATTGGGGATGACTTGTGTTCTTCTGACATTTTTACTTAGGAAAAATGCACCAGTTTTTATTATCTACCTAATTAAGCTGTGAGCAATTAAGAAGTAGGGAGTTTATTACCTCAGAATGTGATATGAGCAAAACATAAATGGGTTTTGACTACTGTATGTGTGACATAAAAATAATGCCAGACACATAGAGAGTGCTTCTTAATTGGCACATGCTGTCTTATTTGTTTCCTGTATATGACCTTATTCAGTCATCTTTGTAATGACTTCATAAGGGAAATACTATCATTATCCCAATTTTACAGCTGAAATACTGCGTTGTATAGAGGCTAAGCAACTTGCTAAAACTTACAGCTACTAGGTGGCCAAGCTGTGATGCCAATCCAGGCTGCCTGACTTCCAGTTGCCACTAGTGTCCCCAGTTTCCCGCCTCATAATCTTTGCTCAAACCGCTCCCTACTCCTCGAATGCTTCCCGCCATTTGTCAAAATTCCTCTCATCTCTTGAGCTCAAGGAATGCCTCCTCCAACATGAAGCCTTCCCAGATCCTCCCAGTTGGACTCACCCTCCCTTTGCTACACCCCTAGAGCTTCGTAAACTGCTTTCATGGCACTTTTCTCACTTTGTCTTTGATTCTTGCTGTTTACAAACTTTCATAGAGTGTGCTGACCACCTCCTCCCATAGGCCTTAATGACTTTGGGGACAGACTTTTCTCACCTTTATATCCCCTTTAAGAGCCCAGTGGAGTGTCCTACACAAAGTAGATGAATAAGGCATGGTCAGGGTGGGGGGATAAGTTAAGAGTTTGCAAATAACATATACATACTATACTATATGTTAATACGAAATAGGTAACCAACAAGGACCTACTATATAGCACAGGAAACTCTACTCAATATTATGTAATAAGCTATAATGGGAAAGAATCTGAAAAAGAATCTATATATATATATATCTCCCTGAATAACTGTGCTGTACACCTGAAACTAAGACAACATCGTAAATCAACTACACTCCAATTTATACAAAGCCCTGGTCCCTTGCTTCCCCAGTGGCTCAGCTGGTAAGGAACCCGCCTGCCAGTGCAGGTGACTCAAGAGGCATGGGTTTGATCACTGGGTTGGGAAGATCGCCTGGAGAAGGAAACGGCAATGTGCTCCAATATTCTTGCCTGGAGAATCCCATGGACAGAGAAGCTTGGCGGGCTACAGTCCATGGGTCACAAAGAGTTGGACACGACTGAGCACGCATGCATGCACATGGTTCCTTACCTCAAAAACTTTACAATCACCAACCTAAATGCATCATTTCTCTTCAAGGAGAAACTCAGGCCTTATTTACACAGAACACAGCATTTACCATTTGTGAGACCAGTTCCACATCTTGGAACCCTCATAATGGTCTTTTCTTGGGCAGTCCTTGGGTAGAGGATAAGCTGGTGTGGCTCAGTAGTCATAGTAACTGTAGGACATTTGAAGAATTGGAACTCAGCTCAGTCTCCCACCTGAAATTACAATCTCATCCTTAGAGTCCTTGCCAGAGGGGCCAGCATCTATAAGCACTTCCTGTGATGTGGCAGATGCCTCTTCTCTCATGACCTCAGTCCATACCCGTGAAGGGTCTGCAACCCTATTGGTAGAATCTTTCCGGGATCAAGCTAGAATCTGTCTTCCTCATGTCTCTGCAACCTTGTTCCCTCTTCTGCACCCCAAATTCAGACCACAATAAATCTGTCTTCTTCAGTAAATTATTTTGGCAGTTTGGTCATCATCAGCTCTTCAATACATGATGTAAAAGATTCAGACAACTGTACTTCGTCATCATGGCCACCAAATCAGATTCCCCTTTCAGTCATTCAGTGGATTGTATAGCAAACAGTCCCAAGAAGCTGGAGTGACTGATTCTTATTTCCACATATTGATATTGTCAACAAAAGAGCAATGGCTTGTTAAATGCCTAAATGGCAGGATAACAACAATCAGTTACAATGCAGAATTGGGACCATCAGTTTCTTCCACACTATGGGTCTTGATGTGAGCATTACCTTCTCCCCTTCATATCATACAGGGTTCTGGGAACACATTTTTCCTTTTTCTCTATCTTCCTCTGGAGTTTTCCATGACGGACAATCTCACATTTCAGGGATATGGAACAAGAGCTTGCCTGGAGGCCTTGGTCAAAGAGAATTTCCTACCAAGACAGCCACCCTGCTCCCTGGGGCCTGTGCACTTCACACATCTAGGTCTCCCCACTCCACACCCATGGAACACAGAAGAGTCTATGCAGGTCTGGCCTTCTCATCAGCCCTGGGGTCCCAGGTTTTCCAAGGCTCAGCTATCTCCCAGTGGACCCATCAAATTTACAGAGCTTTCATAATTTTTCTGGCTATTGACAAAGAAAGTCCTCAAAGCCAGGAAAACAACCATAATGCTAAGATTAAAGCCTAGAAAGAAGATGCCCAATTTAAAATTTTGAACCTGGCTATTATAAACAGTGCTGCGATGAACATTGGGGTACATGTGTCTCTTTCAATTCTGGTTTCCTTGGTGTGTATGCCCAGCAGTGGGATTGCTGGGTCATAAGGCAGTTCTATTTCCAGTTTTTTAAGGAATATCCAATACTGTAAAGTAATTAACCTCCAATTAAAACAAATAAAATAATAAATAAATGTTAAGAGATCAAAGACAAAAAAAATAAAATTTTGAACCAAGAGTTGTAGGATGAGTGCATCTGGACAGTTTATCAGTGCACTCGATGTAAGTGTTATCTTACCATCTCACACCACTCAGAATGGCCCTCATTAAAAAGTCTGCAAATAACAATTGCTGGTGTAGAGAAAAAGGAACCCGCCTACACTGTTGGTAAGAACATAAGCTGGTGCAGCCTTTATGGAAAACAGTATGGAGGTTCCTTGAAAAACTAAAAACAAAGTTGCCATATGATCTAGCAATTCCACTCTTGGGCATATATCCCAGAGAAAGCTACAATTCAAAAAGCACACATATCCCTATGTTCATAGCAGCCACTATTCACAACAGCCAAGATGTGGAAGCCACCTACATGTCCATCAACAGAGGAATGGATAAAGAGAACATGGTCCATGGTACCTATAAACAATTGAATACTACTCAGCTATAAAAAAATAAATGAAATAATGTTATTTGCAGCAACATGGATGGACCTAGAGATGATTATACTAAGTGAAGTAAGTCAGAAAGGGAAAGACAGATACCATATGATATCACTTATATGTGGAATCTAAAATATGACGCAAATGACCTTATCTACAAAACAGAAACAGACTTACAGACATAGAAAACAGGCTTCTGGCTGCCAAAGGAGAGGGATGGATTGGGAGTTTGGGATTAACAGATGCAAACTAGTATATACAAAATGGATAAACAACAAGGCCCTACTGTGGAGCACAGGGAACTATATTCAATATCCTGTGATAAACCATAATGGAAAAGAATATGAAAAAGAATGCATATATGTATGTAACTGGATCACTTTGCTAAACAGCAGAAATGAACACAATATTGTGACTCAACTATACTTCAATAAAAAAAAAGAAAACAAGAGTTATCTTGAGAGAGGTTCTAAGTCCATTGATTCCATTTTATTGCTGCAGTATTTTGTGTCTGAGGCCAAGGATGAAGCAGAGCAACCTGGGAAAATGGATCAATTGCATGAACTACTGTCAAGGAAAGAGTGAAATCAGAACCATTTTCAAATTCAGCTGTCACCGCTTACTGTTTTGTCTTGGACAAATCACTTAACCTCTCTGAGGCTCAACTGCATCACGTGAAAACTCAGGAGAGGACTCTTCCCCTGTCTACCTTAGGGGTGGCCTGGGGATGCTGGGACACAAAATATGGGAAGACTCTGATTTGTTTTCCCTCAGAAATGTCTGAAATTACACAGAGGCTTCTTCCTGGGGCTGCCAATGAGTTAATGCTAAGCAACAAGAAGCCCAGCTCCCAAATGCTCAAAGTCACCCTGAAGAAATGTGGAGTGGGGAGGCTCTGGCATCTGCAGACCTTATTTTTTCACAGTCATTTAAACATTAAGTATTTGTTTATGTCTATCTTCCTGAGTAGTACCTTTATTCTTAAAACTAGACTTGACCTACTGACATGTGGCAAAATCACCAACTTCTCACCTCGCTGACATCTGCAGTTCCTTCTGTCTTAAGAGGGATGGAGGCAGGTAAAAGGGGGCTGCAAAAAGTCATGTATTTCTATGAGTTTTTGCTTTAATTCTATGTTGTTGTTGTATCATTCCTACATCGTTTCTGACTCTTTGCAACCCCACAGACTATAGCCCACTGGACTCTTCTGTCCATGGGATTTCCCATGCAAGAATACTGGGGTAGGTTGCCATTTCCTTCTCCAAGGGACCTTCCCAAACCAGAGATTGAACGTGCACCTCCTGCATTTCAGGCAGATTCTTTGCCACTGAACCACCAGGGAAGATAATAAACAATTTCTGTTCTATTTAAACTGTTGTGTGAAAGTATGTTGCCCCAGGCCTAGGGATTTGCTAAAGTCTTCCAAAGTCACATTTTCTTGTATTCTTGCATTCTCTGCCTTAAATTCTTTCTTCTCTATCTAGTGGTGGATTAGTCCATTTGAAGCACATTTTATGCAATAATTGGCAAAACTCTCTCAGTTTAATGAGGCTTCAGGATAATTCCAGAACATACACATCCTCATTCTTTCAACGTGTGTGTTGCTCAATAATAACTGGGATGTATGTAAATCCTGCTGCTTCTCCTGAAATATCATCACTAGTTACTTTTTTGTAACTATTGGAGGTCTTTGAATAAAGATTGAATTAACACAATGGCAACGAATATCCATAAGTCATTAAGCCCATCAAAAAAGCCCAAAATTAAATGTTTATTTTTGCATGCCAAACAACTCGATTAATATTTATTTGATTGATATATCTGATATTGTCATAGAGTTGTGTGAAGGGAAAAATCTCTTTCTAGGATTCTATCATATTATATTATATTTTAGTTCAGTTCAGTCACTCAGTCATGTCTGACTCTTTGGGATCCTTTGAACTGCAACATACCAGGCTACCCTGTCCATCACCAACTCCCAGAGCTTGCTCAAACTCATGTCCATCGAGTCGGTGATACCATCCAACCATCTCATCCTCTGTCGTCCCCTTCTCCTCCTGCCTTCAATCTTTCCCAGCATCAGGATCTTTTCCAATAAGGCAGTTCTTGGCATCAGGTGGCCAAAGTATTGGAGCTTCAGCTTCAGCATCAGTCCTTCCAATGAATATTCAGGACTGATTTCCTTTAAGATTGACTGGTTTGATCTCTTTGTAGTCCAAGGGACTCTCAAAAGTCTTCTCCAACAACACAGTTCAAAAGCATCAACTCTTCAGAGCTCAGTTTTCTCATAGTCCAACTCTCACATCCATACTACTGGAAAAACCATAGCTTTGACTAGACAGACCTTTCAGACCTTTGTCAGAAAAGTAATATCTCTGCTTTTTAGTATGATATTAAAATAAATATTATATTTATATTATATCATATTTTCCCATTGTGTAACAGTACAAAAAAATAGGTAAGTATTCCTGATGGGAAAGAAACAATTTATTCTCAAAAGCACATTTTAGAATGCAATAAGATTTTTTTACAGATTATGTATTTAATACATTTGCTAATTTTATTAGCAATAAGTTCTAAAATAACATTGGAAACAATGTGCTAGATATGATGAACTCATTCTGTGATGGGTACTTGGATGAATTTTCCTCCTCACACTGACCCCTAAGTGAGCTATTCAGAATGCCTCCTGGTTCAACTAGGAAATCTCCCAGGGCTTCTGGAGTGTTAAAAAAAATACTTTTCCACAAGGATTTAGAAATCATATCTGACTCTTTGCAGCCCCATGGACTGTATCCCACCAAGCTCCTCTGTTCATGCAATTTCCCAGGCAAGAATACTGGAGTGGGTTCCCATTTCCTTCTCGAGGGGATCTTTCTGACCCAGGAATCAAACTCGCATCTCCTGCATTGAGACAGATTCTTTAACCACTGATCCACTAGGGATTCCCATTTACAATATCATATGAATGCTTAAATACACTTTAAAGCAAGAGTACTTGCATAAGCAAGGTAAAGAGGAAGTAGGAGAGGACAGGGCAGGCCTGGGGCAGAAGAAAGGTCAGGATGCAGGACTCTTTCATGCTGCCATGTCATTTTTAGTAAGCATTTCTGTCCAACCCTTGCAGATGGGAATAAAGAATTTGAGAAGAATCTTATAAATTTTTCTTGAGAAATCACTGAATGTACCCAAATAGCTTTACCACCAGGATCTCTGAAGAGGAGAGGGAGAGACCTATCCAGCCTCCTCCTCAGGAGGACCCAAACTGGTGAGAATGTGGAAAAAAGGCATAGAGGGCTTCTGAGAGATGCCAGACAGAACCAACACTGGGCAGGAGATGGGCCGAAAGTATTAACAGACAGAGAAAGAGTGGGAAGAGATGAAAGAGTCTTTTGCTGTAGGGCAGAGAGACTGACAGACAGGAACTCCATCCCAAAACATGGAGAAATGGGATGTAATGCTTTTAGAAAGATTTATAAAAATGAGACCTATTGGAACATTCAAGTCCTCATTTTGCTCTCTCAAATATGGCTCCCTTTTGTTCAAGAACCCTCTTTAGCTCTGTAAAGTTAAGATAGACAGGAACCCCACTTCAGGGGTGAAGTGTGCTGGAAGCTGGACCCTAGAATGACTAGCAAGAGTGGGAAAGCTGGCTTAAAAATCAACATTCAGAAAACTAAGATCATGGCATCTGGTCCCATCACTTCATGGCAAATAGATGGGGAAATAATGGAAACAGTGACAGACTTTATTTTCTTGGACTCCAAAATCACTGCAGATGGTGACTGCAGCCACGAAATTAAAAGACACTTGCTCCTTGGAAGGAAAGCTATGGCAAACCTAGATAGCATATTAAAAAGCAGAGACATTACTTTGCCGACAAAGGTCCATATAGTCAAAGCCATGGTTTTTCCAGTAGTCATGTATGGATGTGAGAGTTGGACCATAAAGAAAGCTAAATGCCAAAGAATTGATGCTTTTGAACTGTGGTGTTGGAGAAGACTCTTGAGAGTCCCTTGGACTGCAAGATCAAACCAGTCAATCCTAAAGGAAATCAGTCCTGAATATTCATTGGAAAGACTGATACTGAAGCTGAAGCTGAAGCTTCAATCCTTTGGCCACCTGGTATGGAGAGCCGACTCTTTGGAAAAGACCCTGATGCTGGGAAAGATTGAAGGCAGGGGGAGAAGGGGATTGCAGAGGATGAGATGGCTGGATAGCATCACCAACTCTGTGGACACGATTCTGAGCAAGCTCCAGGAGTTCATGATGGACAGAGAAGCCTGGTGTGCTACAGTCCATGGGGTCGCAAAGAGTTGGAACGACTGAGTGACTGAACTAATGTGTTATACATGCATTGTTTCTTATCATCTCCATCTTGACCCTTTAATGTAGGGATTTGGGTACAGAGAGGTTTTCTTGTCTCCGAAGCTTAGCCCTTTAAACTACTATGTTCTACTAGCATTGACCAAGGATCTAAGGAGCAAAATGAGGATGTCCTCAGCTCTCCTTCTTAGTTACCATCTTGTCTTATTTCCTGGGATAGGAAAGGAGGCAGAAAGACAGGGCAGAAGCCCTGGGCAGAAATAAAAAGATGAACTGAGTTGGCTCTCTATAGAAAACCCAGAACAGAAAGGATACACAGAGAGAAGGACACAGAGATACTGGGAGGTTCCTGACACTATTTCATGCAAAGTTTTCTATGTTGGAAACCAAGTCACTAGACTCAGAAGTTGAATACAATAAAAGCTGAACATAGTTCCTACATAGTTGGACAGTGAGCATAGTTCAGTTTTAGTGAGCTATTGAATGTGTCAAATTGAGCAGAGGTTTCAGAAACTCAAAGAAAAATAGCTACTCAGACGAAGAAGGTAGATTCCTTGACACAAATGTAGGACCACAATGGACACAATTTTTGAAAGTGTCACACTAGAAAAGTACCAAACTGATTTTAACTTTGCTGCTCCTTCATTCAAGGACCTTTAGCAAGTCTGCCCTCATCTCTGGGCCTCAGTTATCTTCTTTGTAAAGTGTGGGTGGGGGTCTATTGGAGAGCTTTTTCTCCTTTTTTTGCTTGAACATTCGGGGAGCCAGCGATTCCAAGAGACTTGACCAGAATCACACAAAAGGAGAGATGGTTGATTAAGAAGCTGTTGAAAAAGGTGGTTGAAAAGAAAAAGAATAGGATTTGAAGGTTGTGACAATGCAGCACAGTGCCTGAGAGGGCATCTGGTCTTCTGGGAAACAGACAAGAGATGGAGTTAGGAGTGTAAGGCATGAGAATGATACAGGTGGGCAGAAACAGCTTGGGCAGGAGGAGCCTTCCCAGGGTGTTGCAGAACTGACCTTGAAGAAAAGAATGGGGAAAGAAGCAGAATGGAAAAGGGGAAACCACAAACTGTACTGCAGAGCTAACAAACTCTCCATCAAAACTGCCTCTCGAGAGGTACCACACTGGGCAGGACTGGCCAGGCACTGGTACCTTCACTGGGTACAGTCACTGCTTGGGAGCTGCCCAGGAAGAATATGGCCGCGGCTCACAAGCTGTCAGCTCACTGCACTCCTTGCAGCTTAAAGGCACATTCTTTCTTGAAGAGGGATCCAAGGGAAACAAAGAGAGTGGCATTTGGCTCTGGACATAAAAGCCCAGTGAGTGAGATATCTCAATTTCAACTACTGAATACTTTCCTATGAACTTGACTTTACCAAGATATTCTCTTAGGTTCAGATCTTGATCAGTCCTTAACTATTAGAATTAAACAGATTTAATTCAATAAAAATAAGATTAGGAGAACTTTGCCTGAAAAACATCACAGGCTGTGTTAACATTATCCAATCATTTACTGCGTTTGTGTTCCCGTGTAGATCTGCTATTAGAGAAATATGTTAAGTCCTAAACTTTTACGGCTGCTTGAGATTTTAAACAGCCATCAAGCTCAAACCTCTGTCACTCTGAACTTCTGACAACATTCCAACCAAGAGGCCATCCAGTCCCTATTTGACTGTCCCCAGAGATCCTTAGGACCTCATTATTTCATGAAACAGTCCCCTTGATTGGGGTCCAAAGGCTCTGACTGCTATGGAGCTCTTCCTCGCACAAAACTGGACTCTATAATCCTGTGCTAATTGCAATAGTCTTTTCAAAACCATAATTTGTGGGTAAGTGGAACTTTGACATTCTGATAACTGCAATAGTTTTGCTTTGAGGAAGGAAAAAAACTGAGTTCACCTACTAAGTTTACAACCTGGGTAGCCGAGCTCACAGAAAGCTCCACACACAGGCCTTTGACAGCTCTTTCTGATTTTAGGTTTGGATTTTCAAAAGCTCATTTTGAGTCATCTCCACCAAAACTCACCAGGGGAGTTTGCAGCTTTCTCGGGGAAAACTCACCAGGTGCCAAGGTCTGTTTTGAGGAGGTGCAAGGAGGAATAAGGTCATTCCAACAACTCAAGCAGCTTACTTCAGAAGGCTAAGATATTTCCTGAATAAAATGCAGTGAATGATTTCAGAGTCTTAATGATGCAGTGGCCTACGGGTATGTACTGAAGGATCTCAGAGGCAGTTACTCTGATTAATTTTCGGTGCTGAAATTGTAACTAGAGAAGCTGCACTAACTGGCCTTAGGCATGCAACTCTGAGTCTTGATGTCTCCACACAGATTTCAAGTTGTATTTGAAAACTCCAAATTTGCTGATATGAAAAAACAAGTACAAAACTGCAGTGGGGAAAAGAAAGGGCACCCTGGAAATCCAAATATTACAATTTGTCTTTGAGAAACTGGGAAATGAGAAATGACACTGAATCAGTTCTTTGACAGGCAGAGACCCTCACTGCTAGGATCTGACACAGATAAAGCATCAGTAGCTTCATCAGCCGAGTATCTTTTATCTTATTAGTCAAATGTCTCTTACTAGATGTCCATGGAATTCTGCAGGCAAGAATACTGGGGTAGGTTGTGATTCCCTTCTCCAGAGGATCTTCCCAACCTAGGGATCGAACCCTGGTTTCCCACTTTGCAGACAGATTCTTTACCATCTGAGCCACCAGGGAAACCCTTACTAGATGCCAAGTATCTTGCAGATAAACACACCATAGATAATGGTGCAGCATGGCTACAGGTATGTTTAAAATGAATGATCAAGATGACTTCATCTTTAATATCTTTGAAATACTTGGTTGGAGTCCTATTAGCTGCAGACTATGTTGTTGTTGTTGTTGCTGTTTAAAAAAAAAAAAAAAACACCTTTCCTTACATGGGGACCTGCAAAATCATTCAATAAACATACAACAGTCTGATATAGGTGAGGGTTAGGGCCCTTCTCAGCAGTACTGATTTAGGATTCTGTGAGAAACCAACTACTGAAAACATCGACTAAAACACTAGTTTTTCTAGAAGATTTTCATCATGGACATAACTTTATGATTTAGACATTCCTCTGTCCTCAAAATGAAAACAAAGGCAGCCAAGGAGGTGAGGGGAGGGGACATTGCCAGTAAGTTCACCCAAAAAGGCAGCAATGTGCAGGGGAAAGATATATGGCTGGAGTTGGGTGATCCCTCTCACTGAATAGCTGGGTAATCTTAACTAAGATATTTATGGTATTTTATTCAATCTATAAAAATGAGTCAGATGTGAGGCTTATGTGAGATAATATTAAGTAAATATTCTGCAAGTTGTAGAAGTGTTCTTCCGAGGAGCAGAGCCCTTATCACAATTTACCATGGCCCAGGCAATCGCTGATAGAGCAGAGAATTAAGTGTACAGGCTAGGAGGCAGGCTGCCTGAACTCAGACCCAGTTCTCATGTAGGTCAAGTTACTCTACGCTTCTCTGTGTTTCAATTGCCTTATCTACAAAATATGGGAAATGCAAACACTTACCTTATAGGATTGTTCTGGGACTTTTAGGAGATGAAACATGGAAGGCACTTAGCATAGTACCTGGCACACATAGTAAATGCTCATCAAATGTTAGGCATTGTTATTACTGCTGTCATACTTTGAATTGTGGGCTTGTGTACTGACAGCCTCGGGAGACTTTCTTCCTGTTGAACACCTGGGCATCCACTGATGATAATGGTGCTGGTAGTGCTGGGCAGTGGCAATAATGACATGACACTACTGAGTATCCGGGTGCTTCTATTTACATCGGGTTCCAGAGCTTACACACTAACTGTATGTGGTAGCTAAAGCAAGCATCCATATCCCTGCTTTATAGATGAGGAAACTGAGGGAAAGAGAGGTGAAGGTCTCATGCAAAGTCACACAGCTAATTGACAGTGGCAGGAATTATGGTACCCAGGACTTTGGATTCTGAACCCAGGGCTCTTTTCAGTGTACCTTGTTTTCACCCAGGGAGACAGAGTACCTGCACATATCTCATCAACAAAGCAAACATGCTTTCCTGTCAAGATCTAACTCTTTTGCTCGCTAATAGAGTACAATGTTTCAGTGCAAGGAAACAGCCCCTGCTCTTCCCTGAGGACATGAAATTGGTCGCTGATATCATTATAGCAACAAAAATGAATATCATTTACAAATCTCACGAACCTGCAAGAGATGCAAATTAAATTTGTACAAAGATATAACTATCCACTGAAACTCTTGCACAATATGGAAAAGTACTAGTAATAAATTCTGGAAAGCCTATAGGTGAGGAAGGACTTTATTTCTCAGCTGGAAGACATGTCAAACAGCAGGATCCTTCTGGAAGAGTATACGAGCAGCCATTGTGAAGTTCACAGATCCCCATTGCCTTTTTCCACCTATGCTGGTTCCTGAGGGGGTGATTCTTAAGGAAGTTCAAAAGAGAAAAATAAGCAAATAACATTAAGAATGACTTCAGCAGCTGAAAGCTTTGCTGTATCACCTTGAAAACAAGAGGGGACCTCTATTTTTACATGGCTTAATACAGTCTGTTTCTAACGACCATGGAAAAATATACTTCAATCACAGCTCATGTGTATGAAACTACACCAATATACAGAATCCCACGTACAATGGAAAGGAAAATGAGCACCCAGAGAAATGAAAAGTGCATAATTCAGCTCTCAAAGGCATAAGACATAAAGTAAATAAAAGTCATAAGAGTTCCATTTCTCAAGATGCAAAAAATAAATCAGAAAATCTTGCAACAGGAAAATGAGAAAACAGAGTAATCAAGTACTTTGAACCAGAAAGAAAAATAAAGGTTAAGATAAAAGAAGACAGGAGAAGAGCATTGGAATAGTGCTGACAAAGTATGTAATAATCAGGCTATGGGCCACATTCGAAAAGGCATTTTTGCTAAAGTGTATGTAGTTTACAAGTTTTCACAAAGAATAAAAGATAAACAATGGGCCTTAGCAAAATCTGAAAGGCATCCATATCAGTCACTCCCTACAGAAGCTGGACCATCCTCTTACATTCTGTCTGTCAATCTTTCAGTCATCAACACTTTTTTTCCATTCAAGCACTGGATAGTGAAGATGCAGATCTATCTATCTATCTATCTATCTATCTATCTATCTATCTATCTATCTATATATATATATATATGTGTGTGTGTGTGTGTGTGTGTGTGTATATATATACAGGCAAAAATACTGGAGTGGGTAGCCACTCCCTTCTCCAGGGGATCTTCCCAATCCAGGGATCAAACCAAGGTTTCCTGCACTGCAGGCAGATTCTTTACCATCTGAGCCACCAGGGAAGCCCTTCAGTTCAGTTCAGTTCAGTTCAGTCGCTCAGCCGTGTCCGACTCTTTGTGACCCCATGAATCGCAGCACACCAGGCCTCCCTGTCCATCACCACCTCCCGGAGTTCACTCAGATTCATGTCCACCGAGTCAGTGATGCCATCCAGCCATCTCATTCTCTGTCGACCCCTTCTCCTCCTGCCCCCAATCCCTCCCAGCATCAGAGTCTTTTCCAATGAGTCAACTCTTCGCATGAGGTAGCCAAAGTATTGGAGTTTCAGCTTTAGCATCAGGCCTTCCAAAGAACACCCAGGACTGATCTCCTTTAGAATGGACTGGTTGGACCTCCTTGCAGTCCAAGGGACTCTCAAGAGTCTTCTCCAACATCACAGTTCAAAAGCATCAATTCTTCGGTGCTCAGCTTTCTTCACGGTCCAGCTCTCACATCCATACATGACTACTGGAAAAACCATAGCCTTGTCTAGAGGAACCTTTGTTGGCAAAGTAATGTCTCTGCTTTTGAATATGCTATCTAGGTTGGTCATAACTTTCCTTCCAAGGAGTAAGTGTCTTTTAATTTCATGGCTGAAATCACCATCTGCAGTGATTTTGGAGCCCAAAAAAATAAAGTCTGACACTGTTGCCACTGTTTCCCCATCTATTTCCCATGAAGTGATGGGACTGGATGCCATGATCTTCATTTTCTGAATGTTGAGCTTTAAGCCAACTCTTCCACTCTCCTCTTTCACTTTCATCAAGAGGCTTTTGAGTTCCAGAAACTTCACTTTCTGCCATAAGGGTGGTGTCATCTGCATATCTGAGGTTATTGATATTTCTCCTGGCAATCTTGATTCCAGCTTGTGCTTCTTCCAGTC
The DNA here is from genome assembly GCF_032405125.1 of Capricornis sumatraensis. Lineage (NCBI taxonomy): Eukaryota > Metazoa > Chordata > Mammalia > Artiodactyla > Bovidae > Capricornis > Capricornis sumatraensis. Next base: position 58,318,588 of record NC_091092.1, on the reverse strand, counting down.
CAGCGTTTCTCATGATGTACTCTGCATGTAAGTTAAATAAGCAGGGTGACAATATACAGCCTTGACGGACTCCTTTTCCTATTTGGAACCAGTCTGTTGTTCCATGTCCAGTTCTAACTGTTGCTTCCTGACCTGCATATAGGTTTCTCAAGAGGCAGGTCAGGTGGTCTGCTATTCCCATCTCTCTCAGAATTTTCCACAGTTTCTTTTGATCCATACAGTCAAAGGCTTTAGCATAGTCAATAAAGCAGAAATAGATGTTTTTCTGGAACTCTTTTTCTTTTTCGATGATCCAGCGGATGTTGGCAATTTAATCTCTGGTTCCTCTGCCTTCTCTAAAACCAGTTTGAACATATGGAAATTCACAGTTCACGTATTGCTGAAGCCTGGCTTGGAGAGTTTTGAGCATTACTTTACTAGTGTGTGAGATGAGTGCCTTGAGGCATAATTAAAATAACATAAAATTCACTTACTATAAGTGTACAATTCAGTATTTTTTATGAATTTACTGAATTTTACAAACATCATCATAATCTAGTTTTAGAATGTTATTCATCACCCCAGTAAGATCCCTTGTGTCTATCCACAATTAATCCTTATCCAAACCTCAATCACTAATCTACTTTTTGTCTCTGTAGGTTTGTCTTTTGGAACATTTCTTATAAATAGAATCCTACAGTTAGACACATATACACTATGATATAAGATAGATAAATGTATAAAATAGCTAATGAGACCATACTGTATAGCACAGGGAACTCTACTCCATGCTCTGCAGGGACCTAAGTGGGAAGGAAATTCCAAAAAAGAGGGGATATATGTATATGTATAGCTGATTCACTTTGCTGTGTAGTAGAAACTAACACAACATTGTAAAACAACAATACTCCAATAAAAATTAATTTAAAAATAAAAAAAAATGGGCAGAACATCTGCATAGACATTTCTCCAAAGAGACATACAGATGGACAACGGGCACATGAAAAGATGCTCAACATCACTAATTATCAGGGAAATGCAAATTAAAAGCACAATGAGATACCTCTTCACACCTGTCAGAATTGGTGTTATCAAAAAGACAAGAAATAATAAATGTTGGTGAGGATGTGGAGAAAAGGGAACCCTCATGCACTGTTTGGGGTATAAATTGGTGCAGCCACTGTGGAAACAGTATGGAAATTCCTCCAAAAATAAAAAAAAATAAAACTACATATGATAGATAAATTGTACTCTTGGGTATTATATGAAGAAAATGAAAATGTTAATCAGAAAAGGTATGCACCATTATGTTCACTGCAGAATTATTTACAATAGCCAAGATGTGGATGCAACATAAATGCCCATCAGCAGATGAATCGATAAAGAAGATAAGGTAAAAAATTACATATACAATGCAATTTTTCTCAGCCAAAAAAAAAGAAGGAAAATCTGGACATTTGCAAGAACATAGATGAACCTAGAGGATATTATGCTAAGTGAAATAAGTCAGACAAAGACAAATACTGTATAATTTCACTTACACATGGAATCTGAAAAACAAAACAAATGAACAAGCATAACAAAACAGAACAGTTATAGACACAGAGAATAAACAGATTGTTGTCAGAAGGGAGGGTGGTGGGGGTAGGAAAGAAATAGGTGAAGGAGATTAAGAAGCATAAACTTCCAGTTGCAAAACAAATGAGTCACAGGTATGAAATGTACAGTTTGGGAAATACAGTCAACAACTGTGTAATATCTTTGTATGGTGACAGATGGTAACTAGACTAATTGTGATGATCATTTTGAAATGTATAGAAATATCAAATCAGCAAATTGTGTACCAGGAACTAACATAGTGTTTTAGGTCAATTATACTTCGAAAATAAACAAACTCATAGAAAAAGAGATCAGTTTTGTGGCTATCAGAGGCAGGGCTTGGGGAAGGGGGAGCTGGATGAAGGCAGTCAAAAAGTATAAACTTCCAGCTATAAACAAATAAGTACCAGGGATGCAATGTACAAAGTGATAAATATTAATAACACTGCTGTATGTTATATATGAAAGCTGTTAAGAGAATAAATCTTAAGAGTTCTCATCATATGAAAAGAGTTTTTCCTATTTCTGTAATTTTTTTATCTATGAGATGATAGATGTTCACTAAACTTATTACAGTGATCATTTCATGATGTATCTAACTCAATTCATTGTGCTGTACACCTGAAACTTACATACTGCTGTATGTCAAGAATATATAACTCAATATAACTGGAAGAAGAATAATAACAAAATAAAAATAAACTCCTGCATAGGCTGAGGATGATGAAGTGTCATGAAAAAAGATATGATTAACACAATTAATACAATTTGTATACCTGAGGCCCAAAAAGAAGAAAGGTCAACATTTTGAGTACTGATTTCTGATATATAATGAAAATAAAATCAGAGTATAGTTTTTTAATTCATCATATTTCCAGGAATACATCCCATCATAAGAACTCAAACTTTCTACAGTTAGAAATTGTTGACATCATTCCAAGACGTAATCACATTTTTACCTTGAAGAGGAAAGCTTGTGGATAACAGCCTTGACAGATGTGCTGAGGACACTGGCCTGTAGCTACCTGGGCAATGGTTTGACATTTAATTAGAGGGTTAAAACACATCTTTCTCTTTTTCCTTCAGTATGCGGAACATACTAGGGAGGGAAGGGAATGGAAAGAGAAGTTAGATACACAAACTATGCAGTTTAGTCTTAGAGTAATGCTTCATTTATCCCCCAGCATTGCTGGAAATGAGCTATTACTCAGATGTGAACTTTGCATATAATATAACCCCTTTTATTTTATTTTTAAATATAAATTTATTTATTTTAATTGGAGAGTAATTACTTTACAATATTGTATTGGTTTTGCCATACATCAACATGAATCCGCCACGGGTGTACACGTGTTCCAAATCTTGAACCCCCCTCCCACCTCCCTCCCCATACCATCCCTCTGGGTCATCCCAGTGCACCAGCCCTGAGCATCCTGTCTCATGCATCAAACCTGGACTGGCGATTCATTTCATATATGATATTATACATGTTTCAATGCCATTCTCCCAAATCATCCCACTCTCGCCCTCTCCCAGTGTCCAAAAGACTGTTCTATATATCTGTGTCTCTTTTGCTGTCTCTCATACAGGGTTATCATTACCATCTTTCTAAATTCCATATATATGCATTAGTATACTATATTGGTGTTTTTCTTTCTGGCTTACTTCTGGCTTATAACCCCTTTTAAAACCAAGAACACTTTAAAAATCATATTAATCATTTTTTATGAAATCCTGCAAGAAGGCTTACAGACTTGCCTGTTATTTAAAGAGAATGGTATTAAAAGTCCCACTTTCTGCAGTGATCAAGGTTCATCATTCTGAAACAAAATTTTTGCATTGGGCAGTACACAGGGCAGTAGTCAGGACCTATTTGTCCCATATTCTTGATGGTCCTAAACTAGTTTCTAAGCTTTGACATCAGTTTTGTGTAAGTTTTCTGTAACTTTCCTCCTAACTAGAACATCAGCCACACCAACTCTCATCCTGTTTGCCTCCTCAAGCACGGTCCTTTGCTTCTAAAGTGGCATAGATGGGAAAACAGAGAAACAAGCCTCATTCATTCATTCATTTACTCATTCATTAAGTACTTTGAAAGCCCAGTATGCACAAACTGGGACCACAGAAGGGAATCAGACACTGATCCCATTCTTGAGGTGCTTCTGATATAGTGGTGAAAAACTGCTGTGTGCACATATACAATGCAAAGTAGTACCCTTTGTAAGAGCAGTACAGGTTATGTGTCAAGGGCATTCTGAGAAGAAATAAATCACATAACGGCTGGGAAATCAGAGAACACTACTTGGGAGTGGAGGCTTTTGAGCTAGGTCTTGAAAAATATTTACCACCAAAATAAATGTAGGCAGTAGGTAATGGGGGGATTAAATCAAAAAGGAATGTTCGACTGAACTGTGGAAGCCCTTGAATGGCAGACTGAAAAACTAAGACTATTTTTGTAGCAGATAGAGAGACACTGAAGATTTTGACCAAGAGATGGCAATTAAAATGATTATTTCAACTGATTGGCAATAAGATATGAACAATGGCCTTGGCATCAAAATTGAGAGTAGAGATATTAAGGAAGTGGAATTGACAGGTGTCCATAAATTGTACAGAGAGAACAAGGCAGAGAGCGTAATCAAAGACAGCATTTGCTACTGGGTTTTCTTCTCTTGTTTGCAAATTTCAAGGTGTCACTTCTTTATTTTCAGTTCTGTCTTCGTCTCTTACAGTTCTTAAGAGACAATGCCAGTATTGTAAAGTAAAATAAAGTAAAAAAATAAAAATAAAAATAATAAAAATAATCTGTAAAAAAAAAAACGAGACAATGCGGCAGTCTTTCCTTTCCAAGGTTTCACTGTCCGTGATTTCAACTCCCCATGATCAACCATAGTTCAAAAACATTAAATGCAAAATTCTAGAAATATGCAACTTAAAAGTTTAGTTTGTGTGCCATTCTGAGTAACACGATGAAATCACACCCTGTCCTGCTCCCTCCCCGCTGAAACATGAATCATCCCGTTGTCCATTTATTTCTGCCCATTAGTCACATAGTAGCCATCTCAGTTATCAGATCTACCTTAATGGTATCACAATACTTGTATTCAAGTAACCCTTTTTTTTTACTTAATAATGGCCCCAAAATGCTTTATTTAAAATGAAAAGGCGCAAGTTCTCAATTTAATACAGAAATAATGAATTTTCAAAGTTCATTTAGCTATAACAAAAAATAGAGATGTTATTAGGTAGCAGGTTGGCAGGAGGAGGTGTGAAAAAAAGGAGATGAATCAGCTTCAATTTGAATACATCGAATTTAAGAGTTTAAGGTGGACATGTGGGTGGCATTTTCTGCCCATTAGGTAGTAGGAGCTCCTTAGAGGTATTGTGGCTGCCTAAAAGATTTGTTAATGAGTATTGTAGAGATGATCATTGAAGCCCTGTGCTACTGTCAAGAGAAAGAGTATAAAAAGAGAACAGTGCCAAGGAGAGAAAGTTGGGGGAAAAAAATCTGTATTTGGGAGATAGGGAGGAGGAGCCAACGACTTCAGAGAGAGTATTGCTAACTTTTTAGAACTGTGTCCAGAGAATCTTGATCTATGAGTAAAATATGGGCACTCAATTATATGAACATTGTGACTACTCCTTCAGCCATGACAAAATCTTTTTAAAATTTATTCCTGCAATAAACATTGGGGTGCCTACTGTATAGCTCAGGGAACTCTACTCAGTGCTTTTTGGTAACCTAAATGGGAAGGAAATCTTTAAAAAGAGGATATATATGTATATAGAGAGCTGATTCACTTTGCTGTATAGCAGAAACTAACACAACATTGTAAAGCAACTATGAAAAGCGAAAATGTTAGTTGCTCAGTCGGGTTCAATTCTCTGTGACTTCAAGGACTGTAGCCTGCCAGGCTCCTCTGTCCATATGATTCTCCAGGGAAGAATACTGGAGTGGGTAGCCATTCCCTTCTCCAGGGGATCTTCTCAACCTAGGGATTGAATCCGGTTCTCTTGCATCTCAGGCAGATTCTTTACTGTCTGAGCCACCAGGGAAGCACAAAGCAACTATACTCCAATGAAAATTAATTTAAAAGCTTAAATTAAATTTCTTCCTGGACCACATGCATATTTTCACATTCACATTATCAAGATAACCACCAGGCACTTCCTCTTTGAGGAAGAAAGAAAGTGTTGCTTTGAGTTTTCCTTGTCTGTTTGCCCAAGGCAAGCAAAGACAACAGAGTTGTGGAGACACTGATGATGTCATTGATGGCAATGGAGTTGGTGAAGGCAGTGACATTAGTGACAAGAACTCGGTAACAGCACAATGCTCAGTTATTCATGCATGCACACATTAATGCAACAAGCCTACATTGAGAAGCTGCTATGTGTCACTATTCCACTGACGGGGGTGGAGAAATGAAGAAAACAAACAAAGCTGCCATTTAAGTCAAGGTAGACAGCTCCAAGACATAAACATAATCAAGGGAGATAATTTCAAATAGTTGTAAGTGTCATGCAGGGTACAAAAATGACAGCACTGAAAGTGACTGGGTGGTCATAGAAGTTTTCTCAGCAGAGGGGACATTTGACATGAGATCTGGATGACAAGATAACACAAGTTAAGCACAAGATGAGTGGGAAAAGCACTCCAGTTTGAGGGTATAGCAAATTCAGAGGAAAAAGTAAGCTTGGCATATTTGAGGAACAGCAAGGCCAGTGAGGTTGAGGTGTGATGAGAATGGCAGGATATGAGGTTGCAAAGGCCTGATGATGAAGGACCTTTTGGGCCAGGGGAATTCATATAGCATCTATTTTAAGTTATAGGAATCCGTTTGAAAAGTTTTAAGCAGAGAATGATGTAAGCATGATGTAATTCAAGTTTTGTTTTTAACTAAGTTGTACTAAGACTTTGCTGGAGGAGAACATGGCAACCCACTCCAGTATTCTTGCCTGGAGAATCCCCATGGACAGAGGAGCTTGGTGTGCTACAGTCCACAAGGTCTCAAAGAGTCGGCATGACTGAGCAACTAAGCACAGCACTAAGACTTTGTTTTCAGATGGCAATAGGCCACATAAGGAAACAGCCAAGAAGATCATTGGGAATCAGAAGAATAGGAAAGAGTGAAGAGAACCCTAACTGAGGTTAGAGAGCGATCTGCTTAAGGTTCAGCATTCTTTTGGAAGCACTTGACCCAAAAGAAGTACATGAAGGACCAAAGGATCACATGTCTATGAAGATTCTCAAGATTAGTCCCTGAGAAATCTCTGTCCTTGGAACATCATGTGATTGTTAAGTTGACAGGAGGAAGGCACCAGCATAACTTCTGTATGACCCTGGCCCCCCACTTGGCAGGCTGTTCCTTGAGAATAGAGATCCTATCTGATTCATTTTCAACTTTCCATTGCTTATTGTTGTTGTTCATCGCTCAGTCGTGTCCAGTTTTTTGTGACCCCGTGGACTGCAGCACACCAGGCTTCCCTGTCCTTCACCATCTCCTGGAGTTTGCTCAAATTCATGTCCATTGAGTCAGTGATGCAATCCAACCATCTCATCCTCTGTCATCCCATTTTACTCCTTTTGAACTGTGGTATTGGAGAGACCTCCTGAAAGACCCTTGGACTGCAAGGAGATCCAATCAGTCAATCCTAAAGGAAATTAGTCCTGAATATTCATTGGAAGGACTGATGCTGAAGCTGAAACTCCAATACTTTAGCCCCCTGATGCAAACAACTGACTCACTGGAAAAGACCCTTAAGCCAGGAAAGATTGAAGGCAGGGGAGAAGGGGACAACAGAGGATGAGCTGGTTTGATGGCATCACCAACTCGATGGACGTGAGTTTGAGCAAGCTCCGGGAGTTGGTGATGGACAGGAAAGCCTGGCATGCTACAGTCCATGGGGTCACAAAGTGTTGGACACAACTGAGTGACTGAACTGAACTGAACTCTAGCCCATATAAGGCCAGATTCTTCTTGAAGGACATGAAAAGCTGAATCGACCTAGCCTCTGTTTCCCAACAAGATCAGAAGACAGGCTAGGAACTACTACCATTTCTCTGAGGAGAGTGGGAAGTGCTGCCAGGAAAATGGGTCAACTGCTGGCTCCAGAAATAAGCAGCAATTGAGATTTAGTTTTGCCTTTTGCCTTTACAGTGCTATCTATTAATTAAGTGAATTTGGAGACAGTGATGTAGCATAATATTTGATTTTGCTCTTTATAACTCATATGTTTTATGTGGTCTTGGGAACATTATATTTAATATAAAACTACTAAATTGTAGCAATGAAACGAATTTGAATATGCCACCCATCTGTTATAGTCTCATTTTTCAGTTGATTGTATCATATGCTATTTATGTGCATATTGGGAATTCACTGGAGCCCAGAATCTATTCATTGTTGTTAAGCAATTGTAAAACTGAAGCAACTACTAAACTTTGGGCTGGTCAAAATAAGAAAAAAGTCGCAGCTTCCCTGGCAGTCTAGTGATTAAGAATCCGCCTGCCAATGCAGGGGACAAGGCTTTGATCTCTGGTCTGGGAAGATTCCACATGCCACAGGGCAACTAAGCCCGTGTGCCACAACTATTGAAGTCTGGGCTCTAGAACCCGGGAACCACAACTACTGAGCCCACGTGCTGCAACTACAGAGCCCATGTTCCACAACAAGAGAAGTCACCACAATGAGAAGCCACAACTAGAGAGTCACCCCTGCTTGCCACAACTGGAGAAAGCCAGTGCAGCAATGAAGACTCAAGGAAGCCAAAATTAAATTAATTAATTAATCAAGAGAATTCTAAGGGGAAAATGTCACCATTCACAAGGCTTAGTTTTTTAGAATTATTTTTGGTGCTGTGGTGTTTGTTCTTCTTCCAATAAATGCCCTTGGAGTGCCTCCCATTTTCTTCCAAACCTGAAACTTAAAGATTTTTATGAAATACCAGCTGCGTTTTCACAGCTCTCGGGGTATAGCAAGTTAAAGATTTGCTGGTTAGATTGATATGATATGGCCCAAACAGCAAGTCAAAACAGACTTGATAGAAGTCAGTCACTGGGATGGTGACCTTAGTTGATCTGTGGGGGACCCAACAGAGAGCAGAGGGCCCATCAGTGAGGCATTTATGGATATATTTCTCCTCTGCAAAGGTTCTGTTGACCTGCCACCTCCACCCTGAGGCTCACTTGAGATCCCAGTTCTGATGATGTAAAGGGGATCATGAACAGAGCTGGTTGATCCTCTTTCACAAATAGTCACAGGACCCCAACAAGAGAAATCGATGGCATCAAGGCTGCAGAGAGAACATTTAAAAGATTTGGAGAATGGAAAAGCAGTGGTCTGTGTGGAAACTGCAAATAGTGTAGTAAGTACAGACAACAGAGAGATAAAGAGAAACAGAGACAGAGAGAGGCAGACAGAGAGAAAAGTGATGAGGATGGTTATGTAAGGAGGGAGCATACTGTGAAGTGCATTATAAGCAAAGATAACGGTATTGCTTTTATTCTGCAGGCAGTGGGAAGCCATTGAAAGGCGTTAAGTTAGAGGAATGATTTGTTCAGAGGCACACACCTCATAGTCAACAACAGACTCAAGTGTAACCCAACACTGTTGACTTCAAATGCTGTCAGCTTCATTGGTTCACAACACATTCCCTCTTCCAGTCCACTTAGGGTCCATCTTCTATGTATTGATACAATCGTTCTATATATTGATCTGATCTTCTCAGATCATTGCTCAGCTCTCCCATAAGATCTGCATCTCAGACCTAACCCTCTTGTTGGACATTAGAATCTTGCACTGTTTAGGATAGTATGTTGGGCTCTGATTATGCTAACCCTGGTCCACTGTACATCTACTGGCTCCACTTGAAGGCACCAGGAAAAATAGATTCAAAAGCAGGACAACCTCCCAGAGTCTGTGTAAAGATGATGGAGGTTTTGACAACTATGTAGTACTGTTTAGCAACAGAGCAGCAGGGACTTGTAGAATTTTAGAACTCTCAAAGTGAAAATGCCATACTCCAAGGTCACAAATTCAAAACTATTTCCATGTGACTCTGGAGCCAGTAGCCCTCAGACCACACTTTGAGAAACACTGAACAGGATGCTTGTGGGAAAGGAAGGCATATTAGGACCCAAGCGGGCAGGGCCAAGTCACTGAGAGCCTTCAATGTCAGGTTGAATTATCTGGACCTTAGACTTTCTACTCTAGGTGATTGATGGAAAGCTGGGGGAGGCTGTGTGGCCTGAGAGAGACCCACCATTAGAGAGAACTTGGGTCTGGTGGGAACACTCACCTTGGCAAAGAGGGGAGGCAGAACCAGCATGGAGTCTGGGAGCCCAGCAGGGGCACTGGCGGGAGAGTCCCAGAGAAGGAGTGGTGATGAATGAGGGCCTGGACTAGGGACACTCTCCATCCAAATGCATTCCTTCTGGGTGCACTCAGAAAGGAGAGAGTCACTTCCAAAAACCTGGGCCAAGAAGGAAGAAAAGAAGTTGCTCTTTCCCCGATTGTGGAATTTTGCTGGTGACTTATTGGAATTCTTCCCAAAGCTGGAATTACCCAAGCAACTCACTGAGGCCACTCGAAAGGGATCTGACATGGTAGTATCCCAGTTTCTAAGATTAAAAGCGAACACCTTTGTGGAGGGGCATTATGTTGCCTACCACAGCCACTTCCCTAGTGGTTTTTGTAATAGCTCAGCTGGTAAAGAATACCCCTGCAATGCAGGAGACCCCAGTTCAATCCCTGGGTTGGGAAGATCCCCTGGAGAAGGGAAAGGCTACCCACTCCAATATTCTGGCCTGGAGAATTCCATGGACTGTATAGTGCGTGGGGTCGCAAAGAGTCAGACACGACTGAGTGGCTTTCACTTTCACTCCTTCACCACAGCCACTAGTGGGATAAAGATCAAAGGGAGTCTTATTTTACTTCTAAGCTGAAGTGCCATGTCAGAATTAATAGTCCAGGGTGGTTGTGCAACAGCACAGTCTCTGCTTCCTAGGAGGGAGTTGTCTGCAGAGGCTAGTAGTTTGTCACCTCCAAGATAGATTTTTCTTTCATATCTTTCACCTTGCTGCAGTCCATGGGGTTGCAAAGTGTCAGACACTACTGAGCAACTGAACTGATCCTTCACCAGCTCAGTCAACTAACACCATGTCTGAGTACTGACAGAATGTACTGTGGAGAGAGAGTCCAGTGTAGAGCTTCTTGCTAGAGTGGAAGGACAGGTCATCAAAAAAAAAAAAAAAAAAGCTAGTTATTGTGGGAAATCCCCAACAAGTACAGAAGTAGAGAGAACAACATAACGATTATGCAGGTACTGATCACCCAGCCACGACAATGATCAATGTCTGTGCCAAACTTGTTTAACCTCTATCCTCAACTCACTTCTTGACCTTTCTCTTTTTGCCTTGGATTATTTTGAAGCCAACCCCAAAGCATCATATCATTTCATCTGGAAATATTTCAGTTTGCATTTTTAACAGATGAGTCTCTGCCCTACATTTTGTGAGGCATGACTTTGCCATCAACCACTTGTATTGTTTTAGACAAGAGGCGCCCCCTTAAAGCCTCAGTTTCACTTTTCTGTACAATGAACACTTGGGACTAAATGAGTCTGAAATTTCTATAAGTTTTTTTTTTTTCTGGGAGTCCAGAGTCCAGAGTTATTATTTTTCTTATTTTAAAGTTTGTAATATAATTTTCATTATTAAATATAAAAGAGATTAAACATAAAGATATTGGAAGAATATCTTTCTATATTTGAAAAGGAAGACTTCATACACGCATGTACCATGACATATGCCTAAAGTTACATAGTGGGATGAGTCTTTTCCATCTGTTCTGCAACTTCTTGTAGAGAAATAGATTTGAACACTTTAAGTTGTAGAGAATAGTAACAGGTCAATGCTGTATACTTTGCCTTTCTGAAATCGAGTGAGAAATAATTCCTATGGTAGAGTAAAGTGTCAAGTATTTTAAGTTAAAACTTTAAAGAAAAAAATCCATTATTTAAATGATTTGACTTCAAGAATCATTCTTTAGATGGAATGAAACAAGCTAAAAAAACTAGCTGAAGTGAGCCCGTTTTATCTAGGTAACACTTCACTTAATCTTTGATCCAATAACCTCAACTTTCCAGAACATAGTCAAGAAAAAACAAATAAGTAGAAAGGAAAATATTTTCCAACCTCCTCCATCTTTCAAAATCAAATATCAGTCATGAAAATGCATGCTGCGCAATTCACACACGAAGATGTATTTTTCTTCCAGGAGTGCCGCAGAGGCTGTGGGTAATGGCTTGGCTTTCTCCATTTTTTCCACAGACCCCAAAAGTGGACCCAGCATCCCAGGCTGTGGGATTAACTCAAAACCCAGGAACAATCTACTTGGGGACCACTCAGAAGCCTGCTCAAGAGGCTGCATGGCAAGGCCCCAAACGCCAGCTGAAAGGCTGGCAGAAAGGCAAATTAATCACACACACACATTTGATCTCTTGACTTTAGCTGGGTTACTGTTATGCACTACTGGCTCCTGTAGTTAGCAGAACTACTGTGAAAGGCTCATTTACCCATCACTAGGGAAGGTTTGGTTAATCAGCTCAAGGAGAATCTTCTTCTCCATGGGTCTGGACATGAGAGGAAGCTCTGAGGATCCAAGCGCTTGTAGAATGGAAGTGAAGGCTTATCTGGAGCCAGAGACACATATCTGAAGAGCAGATCTCAGTGAAATTTCAGAGAAGAACTGACTGATGAGCCCACTGTACCTGATGGCTGCCTAACCTGAATCTGCCCTAGGTTGCAAGGCCGAGTATTTTGGTCCGTCATCTGTCCCCCAGCAGACAACCCTAAGGAAAGGGCCGAAGAGGTTGGGCACCTTCATAAACTCTTCCAGAAAGAGAATCAGGGACAAGGAGCTAAAGTTAGGATCAGACACCTTCCTTCCGTGAATTCCACTCTTTATCAATTCTTCAATTGGTGTCTGCATTATTTTCTCTGTTTCAGCCTCCTTCTCTGCAAAACACCTCAGTTCAGTTCAGTTCAGTTCAGTCGCTCAGTCGTGTCCGACTCTTTGCGACCCCATGAATCACAGCACGCCAGGCCTCCCTGTCCATCACCATCTCCCGGAGTTCCCTCAAATGACCATCAGTCAGGATGGTGAGAAAGATCAGCCCATTGCTGAGACACTGGCAATGGATTGGATCACTCCTCAGTCAAAGTCCAGGTACCGTATAGTCAGACACCAGGAAACTCAGGCTAGACTCTCCCAGAAGGTCAGGGAATAGCCCCCAGGTAGTAGAAGAGGAGTCCTGTACATGACAGCATAGGGCGTGAGGCAAGGTGGGAAAGTCTATGGGAGTCAGTTTCAGGAAGCCCTCTGTGCCAGGTTAAGAGACTTATATATCATTCTCTAGGCAATGAAGAGCCATTAAAAGTTATCCTTGGGAAGTAGATCAAGTGGCCTGTGCCAGGTGGATGGGGGAGGGCCAAGAATGGAGAAGGGTAGCCCAGTTCTGAGGCTACTGCAGCAGATGGGCCACAAACATGTCACTAAAGAGTGTCAAGATTCTGCTCATTCAAATAAACCCCCATCACCCCAGGAAAATTCTTTGTAAATCCACTTGGGAAGTGACACTGGAGTGTAACTTTGAAGGTTAAGAAAAGAATTCATCTATTTGGAAGGACAGCAACAAATGTGAAGAATTTTGTACCTAAACCAAACAGAAATATCGGAACAAGATATGGATGAATCATTTGCTTTCATAGGATACTCATTACTGGGAAACAGAACAAGGCAGAGATTGCCTTACTGAGATGCAAACAGTGCAATGGCCCACCCGCCTCATTTCCCTTTCTACCGCATAGCTCTTCAGGAATTCCAGAGTCTATTATCAGCACGATTTAAAGGCTAATGAAGAAACAATCTTTTTGTAAAGCGACAAAGAACAGAGTTTGAAAGCAGGTCCAGGAGAATGCAAGAGGAAACACTTGGTTCAGTGAAAGGCAAACTTTCCTATGGGCATGCAATTTTTTTTTTAATACCATACGTTGCTGCGCAACCTCTAAAGCCTGTGCTTTCAATGCCTGTTTGGTGGGCAGCACTTGGCTAAATGCACCAAGTGTGGTTAACTGGGGTGATTTAATGGAAAAAAGTCCTAAGAGAAAAATGAAACTCAAAGCAAGAGAGTTCAAAGTAGTTTTGTTTCTTGTTTTCTAGACTTTCCAATGGATGCTGAGGTTACTCTAAAATGGAACATACTCATTTGTTTAAAACCTGCTGGATGAAGATACTATGGGAAATATTCAAGGGAATTGCTTTATAGAGGAAAAGAGGAGAAGGAACCCAAATCCACACAGCCCGCCCAAAATGTGATGTTTGTGTCATTTAAAATAGATATTTCATCGGGTGACAAAGTGATGTCAATTAGGCAAGTGGAAGGAAGACAGAACACTTGGAATCCTGCCGGTGATGCTTATAAACTCTTGCAGCACTGGGCAACTCATTTCATGATTCTGAATTTTGATAATATTCCTTGTCTACAGAGCAAGATGATTGACAGGCTCCCTTGATATAATGTAGGGGAACACACTCTGCTTATGCTAAGGTTTTAATAAATATGAACTATCATTTTTTTTCTCCCCTACAAAACTCTGAGTGGCTTGCATCTTATTCATGTTTTTTTAGATTCCCAACACCAATAATCAGTCTGATGTTTGTTTAGTCTTTCAACAAACATTAGCCACCAACACCTAACAAGTACTAAATCAGATGGGAAAGAAATGGTAGTGCTTTGTTTATATATTATATCTCAGGCACTTCATAACTGCTTGTTAAATAAGAGGATGAAAGAGTTTATTTTTTCTGTAGAACCTTTAACCTGGAGCTATAAAATGTGGAAGCCCTGCTGCCTTTCTTGGTGCTGCCTCTTATATCCTAGCAAGTCTGGCCCCTCTCTTATAGTCTTCCTCTCCTTTCTAAATGTCGCTGTCATCTTGACTGACCTTGTCATCTATGACAATGACCCACCCAGCACCCAGGCCCCAGCTTCTTGACCTCCTTATCTGCAGTCCTGCATTCACTCCATCACAGCCATGATGACTCTGGAAGTTATCATCACACATCTATTCCATCTTTGGAAGCAAATTCGTGTGGTTTACTACCTGACCTCCTCTACTTCCAGCTTGCTAATTCATTTACTTCCAGCATGTTGGTTATTCAACTGTCTTAGTACTTACAAGCAATGATGCTTCAGTTTTCTTATCCACTGGCTCTCTTATCATCTTCACTTCCCCCTTCCCCGATTTAGCCCACACACACTCCATCACATCATTCAATACTGTTCTCAGTCCAGGGAAAACAGAGCCTTGTTCTGGCTTCATGGCCCAAGAAGCTACATGCTTTGGAATACTTTCATGATGTTTTCTAATTCTCCCTTCAGTGTCTGGGATCAGGCAGGGACAGCAAGGCTATCTAGACAGAGCACCCTGAACCTAAACCTGAGCCTAAACCTAAACGGTCATGGGCCTCAATCTTTGTTAATTATTTTAAGAGCATTCTCTGATCCTATATCCCACTCATGAGGCAGACCAAATGCCACAAGAAGTCCAGAGTATTAGACTTACAGGGTTTTCCTAGGGTCCTCAGGCTGGGCCTTGGTAATAGGAGGGAGGCCTGGTGAGAAGATGCCTCCCGCTAAGTGAGCATTGAGCAAGACAGAGTAGCCATAATGTTGCTGATATGCTGATTTGTCTGATATTCATTCACGGTGGACATAGAATGAGTTCAGGGCCCTGGGCTCCTGAAGAGCCACCACTGATGGGGCCTCTGCTGTGTGTGTACATTCAGACCACAGTGTTGCATTCTGTCTATTGCACTCAATGGTGGGGGAAGGTGGTGGCAGGTGTCATTTATTCTGTGTACCTCCTCCACCTTCACCAACCACTGCTGGCACCCAGAGCATCACGGCATCCCTTCTGCAGGCTTCATGCCATTTGTCAAACTGTCTTCTAGGGACAACTCTACCTCTCTTTTCTGAACGCTTTTGAGACCATTGCTCTGTGCCACTGGGCAGAACTTTCCAATTAATATCCTCTTATTCCTAATCAATATGGCTATATCTGCTCCCCCAGGTTAGTATTAAACTCTGCCAGAAGATGGACTGACATTTCCTACATGTAAGGGACCACTCTTCACTTTCATGCTTTGCCACTGGGCCCCTTGCCTCTGGTGGCGGTATGTGGAATGCAGGGTGTAGTCAACATGGAGAAAGTTCCCATTCTAGGAATGCAGTGATTACATTCTAGGGAGCTCAAGAGAGGACATAGTTGGAAGATGTGCTGTTCTCCATTTACATGACAAAATTCAAAGAAATTCAAAGAAAACAACTTATCGTTCACACTTTCCTGCATAGTCTGGGGAAGGCTTGTGTTTGTGGTCATCATCCACGAATCATAGTCACCATGTCTGAGAGTCAGTTCAGAGCTGGTGTCCACAGGTGGCCTGATGGATTATGGCAGCATCACCATGAATGGTGTAGCCAGCATTGAGCTGATGACATCAGGGACCTGCAGAGCCATGGCATGTGAGTGACAGTAGCAATACTTCCTTTTCTTCTCAGGGGGAGATGTTGAACTATCCATGCACCAGGCCCTGGACAATAAGGAACACAAAGAGGTGTTTCCTGGACATGAACAGGAAGACATGAAGCCTGAGCCCTACATGGACCTCACATGTACTGAGGACAACAGGCACACAGGGATCTCCCTCCTCTCTTCCCATTGTCCTAACTCTTCAAAACCCTATACATCACATGAACCTGAAAACTTTGTTACATATGTTTATAAGGGCCCATAAAAAATATTGCTGAATGATACTAAAGAAAAAACCCACATCGTATAAAGATGGGTACAGGCATACTTCATTTTACTGTGCTTCATTTTTTTCACTTCAAAGATATTGCATTTTTACTAATTAAAAGTTCATGGCAACCCTGGGTTGAGCAAGTCTGTAAGTGCCATTTTTCTAACAGCATTTGCTCATTTCTTGATTCTGTATCACATTTTGGTAACTCATAATATTTCTAAAATATTCCATTGCTATTATATTTGTTATGGTGATCTTTGATGTTACTATTGTAATTATTTTGGGGTGCTATGAATGGTACCCATATAAGACAGAGACGTTAATCGATACATGTATGTGTTCTGACAGCTCCACCCAACAGCCATTCCCTCATCTCTCTCCCTCTCCTCAGCCTCTTTAGTCCCTGAAACACAACAATATTGAAAATAGGCCAGTTAATAACCCTACAGCAAGCAGCCTCTAAGTGTTCAAGAGAAAGGAAGAGCCATGTCTCTCAATTTCAATCAAAAGCTAGAAATGATGAAGCTTAGTGAGAACAGCACGTCCGAAAGCTGCAACAGGCTGAAAGCTAGGCCTCTTGCACCAGTTAACCAAGCTGTGAATACAAAGGAAAAGTTCTTGAAGGAAATTTAACACATGAATGATAAGAAAATGAAACAGCCTTATTGTTGATATGGAGAAACTTTTAGTGATCTGGAGAGAAGATAAAGAAAGCTTAGCAGTGAAGAATTGAAGCTTTTGCATTGGAACATGTATATTATCATATGTGAAACAGATCGCCAGTCCAGGTTCAATGCATGAGACAGGGTGCTCAGGGATGTTGCACTGGGATGACCCTGAGGGATGGGATGGGGAGGGAGGTGGGAGGGAGGGTCAGGATGGGGAACACATGTACATCCATGGCTGATTCATGTCAGTGCATGGCAAAAACCACCACAATATTGTAATTAGCTTCCAATTAAAATAAATAAAATTTTAAAAAGCTGAGCACTGAAGAATTGAAGCTTTTGAACTGTGGTATTGGAGAAGACGCTTAAGAGTCCCTTGAACTGCAAGGAGATCAAACCAGTCAATCCTAAAGGAAATCAGTACTGAATATTCATTGGAAGGATTGATGCTGAAGCTGAAACTCCAGTACTTCGGCCACCTGATGCGAAGAACTGACACATTGGAAAAGACCCTGATTCTGGGAAAGACTGAACGCAAGAGAAGGGGATGACAGAGGATGAGATGGTTGGATGGCATCACTGACTGCATGGATATGAGTTTGAGGAAGCTTCGGGAGTTGGTGATGGACAAGGAGGCCTGGTGTGCTGCAGTCCATGGGGCTGCAAAGAGTTGGACATGACTGAGCAACTGAACTGAACTGTATATGAAACACCCCCCACCACCACCACCATCTAGCTTTCAAAAATGCTTTGCTGAAATTCTTTGGGGAGCTCAAAGCTTTTCAGGGCTTGAGCCACCTTGTCTCCTTGCAGGACCTTGCAATAAATATTTCTCTGCTAAAATAAATGAATAAATAAAAAACATATACACAATGGAATATTACTAAGCTATAAAAAATTGCATTTGAGTCAGTTCTAATGAGATGAATGAACCTGGAGCCTATTATACAGACTGAAGTAAGCCAGAAAGAGAAACATCAATACAGTATCAGTTCAGTTCAGTCACTCAGTTGTGTCCGACTCTTTGTGACCCCATGAATCGCAGCACGCCAGGCCTCCCTGTCCATCACCAACTCCCGGAGTTCACTCAGACTCATGTCCATCGAGTCCGTGATGCCATCCAGCCATCTCATCCTCTGTCGTCCCCTTCTCCTCCTGCCCCCAATCCCTCCCAGCATCAGAGTCTTTTCCAATGAGTCAACTCTTCACATGAGGTGGCCAAAGTACTGGAGTTTCAGCTTTAACATCATTCCTTCCAAAGAAATCCTAGGGCTGATCTCCTCCAGAATGGATTGGTTGGATCTCCTTGCAGTCCAAGGGACTCTCAAGAGTCTTCTCCAATACCACAGCTCAAAAGCATCAATTGTTCGGTGCTCAACTTTCTTCACAGTCCAACTCTTACATCCATACATGACCACAGGATAAACCATAGCCTTGACTAGACGGACCTTAGTTGGCAAAGTAATGTCTCTGCTTTTGAATATGCTCTCTAGGTTGGTCATAATTTTTCTTCCAAGGAGTAAGGGTCTTTTAATTTCATGGCTGAAATCACCATCTGCAGTGATTTTGGAGCCCAAAAAAATAAAGTCTGACACTGTTGCCACTGTTTCCCCATCTATTTCCCATGAAGTGATGGGACTGGATGCCATGATCTTCATTTTCTGAATGTTGAGCTTTAAGCCAGCTTTTTCACTCTCCACTTTCACTTTCATCAAGAGGCTTTTGAGTTCCAGAAACTTCACTTTCTGCCATAAGGGTGGTGTCATCTGCATATCTGAGGTTATTGATATTTCTCCTGGCAATCTTGATTCCAGCTTGTGCTTCTTCCAGTCCAGCATTTCTCATGATGTACTCTGCATGTAAGTTAAATAAGCAGGGTGACAATATACAGCCTTGACGGACTCCTTTTCCTATTTGGAACCAGTCTGTTGTTCCATGTCCATTCTAACTGTTGCTTCCTGACCTGCATACAGTATATTAACACATATATATGGAATTTAGAAATATGATAATAGGCACCCTATATGCAAGGCAGCAAAAGAGACAGACGTAAAGAATAGACTTTTGGACTCTATGGGAGAAGGCGAAGGTGGGATGATTTGAGAGAATAGCACTGAAACATGTATATTACCATGTGAAAGAGATGATCAGTGCAAGTTTGATACCTGAAGCAGGGGACTCAAAGCTGGTGCTTCTGGGACAACCCAGAGGGATGGGATGGGGAGGGAGGTTGGAGGGGGTTTCAGGATGGGGGGACACATGTACACCCATGACTGATTCATGTCAATGTATGGCAAAAGCCAGAATATTATAAAGTAATTAGCCTCCAATTAAAATAAATATTTTTTTTTTAAAAAAGAAATGGCCACATCCACTCCAGCCTTCAGGAATCACCACCCTGATCAGTCAGTCATGATTAACATTGATGCAAGAGTCTCTAGACTACCAGCAAAAAGATTGCAACTTTCTGAAACCTCAGATGATGTTAGCGTTTTTAGCAATACTATATTTCTAATTAAAGTATCTTCATTATTTTTTAGATATGCTATTTTCCACTTAATAGACTACACTATAGTGTAAAAATAACCTTTATAGGAACTGGGAAATCAAAAAAGTTGTGTGATCCATTTTATTGTGATATTCACTTTATTGCAGAGGTCTTCAATCAAACCTGCAATATCTCCAAGGTGTGCTTCTACTGCTATATACTCACTCACCTCAACTGGGTCTCCTATTCTCCTAAAGTGCTTTGTTTTTCAATTCTTCATAATTATTTCTTTGAACATCCATCTTTTGCAAGCCTTCAACCACCCGCCATTACTCCCCATACATTTTAGAATGAACTGCTTCTCAGAGAAAATCGACTCCACCAGATGAGAATGTCAATTTCCAGCCACCAAGCCTGCAACCAAGTGCATCCATCTTCCTTCCACTGCCAGCAGAAGTCTCCCTTCTTCCTAATCCCATCCTGGGACCAGTTCCCCAGATCCCAATCCTCAAGGAATCACTCATTGAGTTAATTTTGTACTCTTGGATTGTCTATCCTTTCTGTCTACATGGTCCTCCCAAACAGCATTTAAATATCCTCAAGTCTCTCCTATCTTAAAAAAAAAAAATCCTCCCCTAAACCTCATACTCCCTTTAAACAGCTACACAAGCTCTCCCCTTCCCATTCACAAACATTTCAAAAGAGTCATCTACAAAGATGCCCAGTAATTCTTAGGAGAAAATTATTGGACCGGAGGTAGAGAACAAAACATACAGTCTCAAATATCTATATACCGATGGAGTATGGGACATGAAAAGAGTGGCATCGATACTTGAACACAAGGAGGGAAATACAAGCTCAAAAGTGTCACCATGATTTGCAAGGATGTGATTCATAGCTGGAAGCCACTCTGAAAATACATACTTTGTCCAAAAGGAGCAGCTCTGGTAGGCAAAGAGGCAAAATAGCATTTAAAGCAAGCAAATAGCCAGAGCCCTAATGTTGTAGTTCCATGAAAGGCTGATTGAAGTGAAATGAAAGTCACTCAGTTGTATCCAGCTCTTTGCAACTGCATGGACTGTAGCCCATCAGGCTCCTCTGTCCATGGATTTCTCCAGGCAACAATACTGGAGTGGGTTGCCTGCCATTCCTTTCTCCAGGGGATCTTCCCAACCCAGGGATCGAACCCAGGTCTCCTACATTGCAGGTGGATACTTTACCATCTGAGCCACCCTGGGTTTGAAAGGCCAATGGGCAGGGACAAAAGCCAGTGCCTTGCACATACTGCCTCAGTCAGTGTTTACTTCATGAATGAATGAGTGAATAACCGATGAAATCATCCTGTATGGACAGAGCACCAAGCATTTAGCCTGGTTGAGAGATGATGGTCATTATGTGAATTTCAAAACAGACCTAGAGACAAGATCTACCAGTGATGAGTGACTGGCAGATCCTCAAGCCCTATATGCTGCATGTTTCATATGACTCTGCAGCACTTGACCCAGCTGACTGCTTCTTTCTATCCCACCAAATTCCTCCTCACATCTAGCTACCTTCTTGGATTGGACAATCCTCTCCAAAACCAGAAAGTTCCAGAAGGTCCAGCTGGAAATTTTAATGCTCCTTACCATACTTCGGCTGAATAGGAAGAAAGTAGAGTGAGCTAAGTCTCTAGAGTTGTGTCTAGCTCCTAACTGCCATTCAATAAATGTTGACCAAAGCGAGTCTAATTCATCCGCTCCATCCCAACCACACTCTCACACTCACACTTTATAGGTAGAGAAATCAAGACCTGGAGGAGAGACAGCACTTGTCTAAGTTCCACGTGAGAAACCTGACACCAGAGTCCCAGGGTCCCAACTCCTGGGTTCGTACTTTTTATCATCTTTAAGTCATTGCTTTTGGCAATTGTTAGTCTTCTCCATTTATTCTGGCTTCTGGTCCCTGAAGGTAGATTTTTTAGTCACTTGTCACTCATTTCCTCCTTGCTACCTACCCATATCAAATTTGTAATGGATTCTCCTTAGCCATATTCTTTTGTGCCTGTCTTATTTCTGTCTTTCCCCCATGGAATATTTTCCTTGTAATAAAAAGGTTCAGTATCCTCAGTAGGAATGATGAGCAAAGTCAGAAAAAAAATCTTCAAGTTAATGAAACTCTATACAAAGGTGGTGAGCAGGCTGTTCAATCACTAGTAGCACTTTGTGTGCCAGACTGGAAAGAGTAGTGCAGATCTCTAGAAGGCAGGCTAAGATGCTAGTCAAGTTTTATATTACATTTTTCCTTCAGAGATAGAGAAATCCTCATTCCTACTCTTTCAAGAATTGAGTATGTTAGAAATTGAATGCCAAAGATTTGAAGAGCTGACTTAAATCCTCTGGAAATATACCAGAGCGAATTACAGGTTGGTCAGAGGTTTAAATGTGAAAAATAAAACTATAAATATGTAAAATAACATACAGGTGGAACATTTTCATACTCTTAAAGTACAGAAGGCAACCTTTTCTAGCATGAGTTTAAAGACAGGAGCCATAAAGTAAAAGATCAATAGATTTTATTACTTTTAAATTGAATTCTTTTGCACAACACACAGAAACAACAAGTTGTGAAAAAATTTGCAATATACCTAACAAAGAAGTTAACAGTCATACTATTTAAAAACTTAAAAATCTATAAGAGCATAAATACCGGACAGAAAAATGAGCAAAGAACACAAATGAAAAAGTCACCAAAAGTTAATTAAGATTTGAAAAGATGTTTGATCAAACTATTAATAGTGGAAATGTATTGTTGATGTGAATGCAGATTAGTGCAAGCTTTCAGCAGGGTGATCTGCAGAAGTGCGTGAATCAGACAAGAATGGAGCATATTAGAAAAATGTCCACTAGTGGGATTTAGTCAATTAAGTTCTTTGTGTACCAATGCAAAGGAATATTATGAATGTGCTAAAAATGATGATGCAAATCTGTATTTACTGACATTAAATGAGGTCCTCAGCACATCATTAAGTGAGAAGTTCAGGTTACAAGATAATGTGCATCAAATAATTTTTCTTTTTCATGAAAAAAGTTTTCTTTTCACATTATAAAAGCCTGCACCAACATCAAAATGTTAATTATGGCTTCTCTAGTGTGGGACTAAATGTGATTTTCATTCCTCTTTACATTTTTTGAATTGTCTGAAAATTTTTTAACGATAATAATGTTTATTGGATTTATATAGCAAACATATTTATGGCTTATATATGTCAGGCATTGTTCTAAGAACTTTATAAATATTACCTCATTTTTCTCAGAACAGAAAATATTTTCATGTGGGGGGTAGAGTGGAGGGGGAGCCTCTCAGAAGTGAGAGGATGCTAGAGAACATGAGACTCTTATAGAAGAAAACCACCATGTTTTGACTCAAAGCTATCTCCTTTTAATGACACAATAAGGTCAGCAGGTCATGGGATCCCCATTCCTTTGCCTTTCTCTGATTCTTTTTAATGATGGGACAACTAATTAGTCATTAAGGATTAGCCAAAGAGAGCTTAAGCAGAGGGGCAGGCTGGAGCTGGGGGAGGGGGAGTTTCCAGTCACACAGACCCAGCTTTGATTCTGGGCTCCACTACTTGGGAGCTGTATGATTCTGTTCAAGTTGCTTTGTTGTTCAGAATCTCAGTTTCCTTATCTGTAAGGTGGGGAAAGAAAGAAAGTGAAGGTGAAGTCGCTCAGTTGTGTCCAACTCTTTGTAACCCCATGAACTATAGCCTATCAGGCTCCTCTGTCCATGAAATTTTTCAGGCAAGAGCACTGGAGTGGGTTGTCATTTCCTTCTCCAGGGGATCTTCCTGATCCAGGCATCGAACCCAGGTCTCCCTCATTGCAGGAAGACACTTTACCATCTGAGCCACCAGGGAAGCCCAGGTGGGGAGGGCAGCTAGAATGTTTATATTAGAAGACCATTATCTCCTAAATTTGTGCTCCATCGTCACTTCTTCTTTAAAGACCTAGGAAGGCTGGCTTCCATCCTTCTGAGAGCATCCCAAGACTTTCTGGTCTGGGCCACCTGGACCGTGGAAAGTGTTACATTCATGTGATGACTGGATTATCTCCAGAACAAGCTGTGAAGGCAAGCTTGGCTTGTTTGCTGGGATCTGGAATTATTGATTCTTGGTCTTGGAGGTCTGAATGTTTTGTGTTTTCAAGTGTGTTTTCTATCTTGTTAAACCTGCCCTGGAAAAAACATCAGTAAACAGAGTGTTTGATTACCACATAGACGGCCTGAGTGTATGTTAAGTCATTTCAGTTGTATCTGACTCTTCGCGACCCCGTGGACTGTAGCCCACCAGGTTCCTCTGCCCATGGGATTTTCCAGGCAAGAATACTGGAGTGGGTTGCCATTTCCTCCTCCAAGGTATCTTCCCTTCCCAGGAACTGAACCTGCATCTCTTATGTCTCCTGCATGGGCAGACGGGTTCTTTACCACAGTGCCAACTGGGAAGCCCACATGGATGGCCTACTTGATACATTTATTCTCTGACTAGAACCACCTCTAAGGATGGCTCACTTGTGCAAATTACATGCAAACACCAACTTTTTATTGGTCCTCTCCATTTCAGCTCCAAACTGCCCAAGAATATTTCCTCCCCAACTTTCCAAATGTTTGACTCTTCCCCTTTTCACCAGCCCCGACTTATTATCTCATACTTTTGAACATAACACCAAGATTCGGAGCATAAATGACAGGGCTTAGGGCCAGGGCGAGGTCATACCATAGATTTGGCCTGACTCTCCCAGGAGCCTTGGATTTAGTGATGGTGAAGGCTTCTAAACTGTCACATATGTCAGGTCTCTTAGAGTGTACCACCTTCATTCTGTAGAAGGCAAGACCAAAGTCCAGAAAAGGGCAGGTCTTAACAAAGGTCATGGGAATTAATGGTGGAAACAGGACTGGTTCTAAAGACAGCACTGAATCATTTTATCAGTGTCAGCTCAGCCAAACTCTATTTATTCATTCATCCAAAAAATATTTACTGAATGTCTACTTTGTATTCAGTACTGAGGATACAGCAGTTACCAAGACAGACATGGTTCCTGACCCCCATGGAGCTCATAGTCTGGTGGAGGAGACAGACTTGAGTCCCAGAACAGCTCCAGGAGGGTGTGCAGTATGGTATGTAGAGGCATGAGCTCTACTGCTTTGCCCTGCGTTCTGATCATACTTCTGACATTCAATAACCGTGTGAACTGGGGCGATTTCTTTAACTTCTCTGGAGCTTGCTCTCTTCATCTCTAAAATAGATATATAAATAGGGTTTTGTAGATAAAAAGCTAACTTGAAAGTAAAGCCTGCCACATAGTAAGTGCTAGCCAGTACAGTATCATCACTAGGAAACCACATAGAGAAATGTGCTAAGAAGAAGTCCATTTTGAGTGCCCAGAGTAGGCATTCAGCATCCTATCTGGAGCTACCAGAAGGTGATGGACAGCCAGGGGCTAGTAGAACAGGGTCCATTAAAGGGCCTTCCTGCATGACCTAGAGGAATTTGTAAACGGCTCTAGCACTGACTCCAAACACCACATGACCTGCTCAAGGGCTTTCACCTCTCAGGTTCTAATTGCCTTAGCTGTGATGGGAGGAAGCTGGGTGACCTTGGTGATTGCTGACAGCTAGGTCAAGGAGAATTATCACTCCTCAGTGTTAAAATGTTCTGGAAGGAAACACTACACAGATTTACTCTCCAAGTTGTCTGGGGCTGTTGTTCTTTCTTATTTACTGAGTTCTCTTATACAGCTTGATGCTTTTCCAAGGATGCCTATGAAAGGCACTCCTAAGGCATAATCTTCATGGCTTTCAACAATGCAGTCTTGTTACTTCTTTACTTCCAGACCACCTCTGCAACTGGTCTCATAAAAGCAACTGGATTAGTAAATAAGCCCGCTCCCTTGCTGGAAACATCCCAGCATTATTTTTTTGCCCCTTTCAGGATTATTTGTCAATCTCCCCCCTGAAATCCAGTTTTGTGCTTAGGTGGCTTGCCTTGGAGACTGTGAGTCCCTTGGGGATTAGGGACTCAGCTTCTTTCCTTGTGAATCCCTCAGAGTGCTTAATGCAGAACCTTAAAAAGACAAAGCCAGGATAACTGTGTGATAACAGATAAAAGTTCTCTATGGCAATGATTCTTGAAGTGTGGATGTTGACCACTTGCAGTAGAGTCACCTAGAGAAACTGATTTAGAGGTGTAGATTCAAGGCCTCCTCCTCATCTGAATGAATCAGGATTTTAGAAGAGAAGCAATAATGTACATTTTTAACAGTTAAAATGGTTTGAATGCATCCAATAGTCTGAAGACCACTGGGTAAGATGTTCTATTTAGTTGAATGCTCAGTGGGACAGCAATTCATTTTCCCAGTTGTCAGCCAGAGAACTGATCAAAGTGAGTTTTTAAGTCCAGTTCAGCACTAATGTGTTCAGCTTCCAATAATAAAATTTTGGAAATTTTCTTTGTTTTTTCCTGACTACGACAGATTACTTCCATGTGCATCTCTGCAGAGTTGACTTATTAAAGCAAACTACGACATCAGATCCCTTTCGAGTGGCCTCAGTGAGTTGCTTGGGTAATTCCAGCTTTGGGAAGAATTCCAATAAATCACCAGCAAAATTCCACATGCCATCGGGGAAAGAGCAACTGCTTTTCTTCCTTCTTGGCCCAGGTTTTTGGAAGTGACTCTCTCCTTTCTGAGTGCACCCAGAAGGAATGCATTTGGATGGAGAGTGTCCCTAGTCCAGGCCCTCATTCATCACCACTCCTTCTCTGGGACTCTCCCGCCAGTGCCCCTGCTGGGCTCCCAGACTCCATGCTGGTTCTGCCTCCCCTCTTTACCAAGATGAGTGTTCCCACCAGACCCAAGTTCTCTCTAATGGTGGGTCTCTCTCAGGCCACACAGCCTCCCCCAGCTTTCCATCAATCACCTAGAGTAGAAAGTCTAAGGTCCAGATAATTCAACCTGACATTGAAGGCTCTCAGTGACTTGGCCCTGCCTTTTTGGGTCCTAATGTGCCTTCCTTTCCCACAAGCACCATGTGCTCCAGTTCAGTGTTTCTCAAAGTGCAGTCCAATGGCTACTGGCTTCCTACTGAATCGAATTACTCAGGGTGAAATTTTGAAATATGTGCTTTAAACAAGCATCTTGGGGGATTCTTATACGTGTTAAAGTTGGTGAACCAGTCCTCTTAACCACCTACTTCTCTAATCCTCTACTACCAACATTTAAGTCAGTGCTACTTAAAACAATTCCTTTCTTGGGTTCATGGACCACCGCTAAGCTTCACTGCCCACTAAGTTGGAAAACCACTGGTCTAGAGAGCAGGTGGACAGCTTGGAAACAACCTAAATAAAACTCTCAAGGGAAATTTTCAGTCTAATTGAAAGGAAACAATAGCCATGATGACTCTTAAAAGCCTTGGAAAAGGGGCTGAGAAAATGGCTACTACCACAAAGAAAGGAGTATTCATAAAGCTGTTTTTCAGAGAGGAGAGAAGAGATGTTAGAAATTGGAAGTCATTGGAATTGCCAAATGCTGATAGATGATTGGGCTGTGAAATCTGGCCAGACCCAGATGAGGAGACAGAAGCCCTAGAAAATGAACCAACTTCTGATGGGTATGCTGCGCTTAAGAAATTGCGTATCCCTCAATTGTAACTCATTCCTGTGGGGGCAGCAGTTGTGGCTGGTCACCACTGTGCTCACAGTGCCAACCTAGAACCTGGCATAGAAAAGTTCTCAATAAATATTGGTTAAACAGGTGAGTGAATGACTGAGTGGTTGCCCAAAAATTAAATGGGAAATGTATCCTTTTTCTATTGGATAAAATAAAATCTTTGGATCACTGATAAAATGTTTTCTTCTAGGCTATATAATACAAACAAGAGAGCTATGCTTTATACAGTTTCTCTAGAAAGACTTGGATTAAGAGATTAAAAAATTAGAAAGTAAGAGAGAAAAAATAAATATGTCCTCATGTCACTGTGCTTTGTCCACTTCTCTAGAAAGGGAGCACACAGGGGTATGCTGTTCTAAGGAGGCTGATTTGGGATTTTCAAGACTAACTACTTTAGGAATGATAATCCACTCAAAAAAAAAAAGAAGTTATTATATCCTTGAAGGCATCTGACTAACAATTATGGGTGCCAACTGTTGTAGGTTGAGCTCTGTTCCCTCCGAAAAGGCATGTTGCAGTCCTAACCCTTAATACCTCAGAAAGTAAGCTTAGCTGCAAATATGATCTTTACAGAGGTAATCAAGTTAAAATGAGGCGATTCTGATGAACCCTAACCAATATGACTGGTGTACTTATGAAAAGGTGAAATTTAGACACAGATACCTACAGAGGAAACACAGCGTGAAGACAAAGGAAGAGGAATTACTTATAAGCTAAGAAATGTCTGAGGTTATAGAAGCTGAGACAAGGCCTAGGACAGATTCTCCCTCACAGCCCTCAGAAGGAACCAACCCTGTTGACATCTTGATTTCAGACTTCCAGCTTCCAGAACTGGAGCTTCCCAGGGGACGTTAGTGGTAAAGAATCCGCCTGCCAATGCAGAAGACGCAGATTCGATCCCTCGGTCAGGAAGATCCCCTGGAGGAGAGCATGGCAACCCGCTCCAGTATTCTTGCCTGGATAGTCCCATGGACAGAGGAGCCTGGTGGGCTAGAGTCCACGGGGTCACGAAGAGTCAGACCTGGCTGAAGTGACTTAGCAGAGCACAGCACAGCACACAGCCTCCAGAACTAGGTGACAATGCATTCCTGTAGTTAGTACTGTTTGTGGTACTTTGTTACAAGAGCCTGAGGAAACTAATACACTCATCATTATGAGCAATAGGATACATAGAAAGAAATGATGTCTTAGCCTGGGTAGTAGCAGTAGGTACAGAAGTGAATAGGAGAGTTTAAGAGAAGGGTTGAGACAAGAACACAAAGTCCAGGAGAATGCAAAGAACTGTATAAGAGGTTTAAGGAGGGTTATGAGAATTCAGAGGACTGGGGATCTTTATAGGTGTTGAGGGATGGGGAAAGGCTCTAAGGGAGGACTTTCTGGAGAACGTGTCATTGGAGCTACACTTTGAAGAGAAACAGAATTTGGACAGGTAGAGAGGAAATGTGGAAGGCGGAGAGGAATCCTTTCATTTACAAAAAACTTAAGTAAGAAATTCCTTTAAATAACTATGAATGGTTCCT
The DNA here is from genome assembly GCF_032405125.1 of Capricornis sumatraensis. Classification (NCBI taxonomy): domain Eukaryota; kingdom Metazoa; phylum Chordata; class Mammalia; order Artiodactyla; family Bovidae; genus Capricornis; species Capricornis sumatraensis. The sequence goes on along the minus strand of NC_091092.1, from coordinate 58,289,761 downwards.
TTATTATATTAATAATATAACTTGAGGTACAAATGCAAAATCTTGTTACGTGCTGAAGCTGAAGGATGAATATGTGGGGAGTCATTGCATTATGCATGTTTGAATATTTTCATATGGAAATTAATATGTATATAAGTATGTATGTATTTCAGAGCAATCAAAATTTTCTTAACACTCTCTAATGCAGCAGAATAGCTTTTGGACCAAAAACTATTTGGGTGTTAAAAAAAAAATATTTTTCACTTTGAGTATTAAAAGGAAAGCAGTTTCTTCTTATAGGCCAACAGTGAATGTATCCTCAGAGAAGTTATAGTACACTTACCAGCTCCTTAAGTTGAAATTGATAAAGCCCTAAGTTCACAGGGAATTTGAGGAGACTAGTGGAAAGCATGGGACTAGTGGCATCCAAGTCTTGACTCTTAGACTCTAGTTTTCACGCTGTTCTATGCCAGTATCTTTTGGATGTTTCTAATTTTCATAATGGTTCTACTTTGGTTGCTTTCAACCAAGGGACCATAACATTTCATTGGTCATCTCTAAATATATTTGGAGAGTCTCAGGGGGAAATTTGCCTTAACTCCGAGGCACTGGTGACCTATTCGTCACTTGTTTCCATGGAATCTACATCCATTAAGCAGAATGAGGATAAAGAGTTTGACTTTATTATCTAGAAATTGAGTTTCATATTGAGATATGCAGAGAAGTGTGCCTTAAAAAATAAATCTGTCTTTAGAAATTTACTCTGAGTTTGTTTGCTAGAGGAAATGCATTTTTCCCTTAAAACAATAGTGTTCTAGTGCATGTCTGTACATATGACACAAATGATGTGTAGCACACAATTTACAAACAATAATAAAATATATTGAATATATTCCATAACATAAGATGTTATAGAAAGACTCAAATGAATTTTTTGGCCAACCTGATACAATACTCTTTTTTTTAATAAATTATACTTTTATAAATTATACTTAAATAATACTTTTTTTCATTTTTGCCAAGCTATTGCACTCATAGACTATCTATGGCTGCAAACAGAGTTAACCATAATTTGACAAAAGTAACTATCATGAACTCTGATATATGATTACAAACAAGCTATATTTTGCCCTCATAGAAATTATATACATTAAACTAAAGCGTCTTTCAGTTTCTGCATTACAGATGGTAGAAATTCACTTGTTTATCAGTGATATGAGTGACTTTTTGCTGAATCAGAGGATAGTTTTCAAATACTGGAAGACTATTTCCTTATTTTTTGCACTGTTCACAAATGTCATGGTTACAAACACAACACATTTTTAAGTTTCATTTGCATTATTAATATTTTTACCACCCCTTTCTTAAGTCTTGACAATCAACCAAGCCTTTAATGTTTTCCGATTCCCATGGTATACATACTCTCACTACCGCAGATTTCAAACTAACAATAAGATGTCACTGAATATAATGTTGGAAAGAGATGTACAGTGGCACATGACTGTACATATACAATTTCCATTATGCAGATACAATATTAGGACCACACATAATATAAAACCTAGTGAACAAATAGGCAATGAGGAGTTTAAAATATTCATTTCCTCAGGAAGTCTGCTTTTGTACATCGAGAGGGGGCCCAGGATGGCATCATCGACTCAATGGACATGAGTTTGAACAAGCTGCAGGAGATAGCGAAGGACAGAGGAGCCTGGCAGGCTACAGTCCACGGGGTCACAAAAGAGTCAGACACAACTGAGCAACTAACACTTGCAAAAAACTTTCTTATGATGGACCTCTTTCGTGTTGTTTTCAGCCCATCTTTGCAGTGTAGGTACAGTGGAAATATCCTTCCACTCCTATATTTCATCTTTTGCGGAGGGAAAGTGGAGTTTGCTTTAAATAATGTTTCCTTTGAAATTTATTTTGCTTTTCATCTTCACAATGCTGCCTGCTCTCTCCCAAATTCACCTTCAGAATCCTATATCTTGAAACCCTCCTCTTGCAGTTCCTAGAAAATGCAAACTGCGTGAGAAACTCAGCCTTCCCTTCTGGCTTTCCTCCCCGCTGCCCCTTGTGAAGAGCCCCCAGCCCCCTTGGCCTCCCCAACAATACACTATCCTTTTTGTCTTCAGCCTTGTCCTTATACTGAAGTGACATCCCTTTTCTCTTCTCCCAGGGCCCCAACGGCTACCTCTCTGGCCTTATGCATTCTTAGGCCACTTGTTGTACATGTTCCTACGCTGAGTTGTGATTTGTGTTTGTGTCATTTTAATGAGTCCTTCGAGGCTGCCTTTGAACTCTCTGCCCTATTCCCCTCCCCCTTCAGCTCCTTGCTTTCCCCTATCGCAGGCTGGAGGCGACCTCTGTATTCTCACTCCATCTATGCTGGGTCTGCTGAGCTCATTCTCTTTGCTCCTTCCCTTCAATGGACCTTGGAAGCCCTCCTCCCTACCTCCGCCACCCCCTCTATCCAGGCCTTTCCTGCTCAGCGGATTCCTGCACAACAGCCTCTTTTGAGGAGCCAAGGGGGCGAGGCTCCTGGCTCCAGGGAAGGGGCCGTTTCCTGGGACCCATATGGCTGCCATAGCTCCTTTTCCAGTTGAGTTCTGTTTCCCGCTGTAACTTGAAATGCAGCCACTTCCTCCTGTCTGTCGTCACCTTCTCAGAAACACCTCAGCCACTTTGTTCTTCCTTTTCTCCTTTCCCTCTGCCATTCAAGCCTGGGCATGCCTCTCTCCCTAGACAAAGTGCATGCCCAATGTCCTTCTGCCAATGACACAGCCGAGTCACCAAGGCTCCTTGCTCCACCAGTGATTGCTGGTACAATATCCATGTCCTGTCTTTGGGTCTCCCCAGTACCTACACACAAAACAATTTCCAAACCAAAACTGGAACTATGACAGCCTTCTTCTGACTTCAGCTCAGTCGCTCGGTCATGTCCAGCTCTTTGCGACCCCATGGACTGCAGCATGCCAGGCCTTCCTGTCCATCACCAACTCCCAGAGCTTGCTCAAACTCTTCTGACTGAGGCTTTGCAATTATTAGAGTCTCCCCTAAAGCAAGAGTCCTTGCAATGTCTTCCCTGTGTATGTTCTGGGAAATAAACCCCAAAGAAGCAGAGTTCCTTACCCAGATTCAACTCTTGCCTGACTCAAGCTGGAGAGTTCCCACTTGTCCCTCCAGCTCTTTGGGTCACATTTGCAGGCTGAAGCCAGGTCTCCAGACTGTCAGCTCCTTGTCCTGCAACTGTCTACATCTCCAAAGGCTGGCTCATCGGGTCACTCTTTTCATTCCAGCAAAGAGTGAACAGCTTCCCTGGCTATAGGCTGCCAAGTAGAATCATCCCCACTGCCACTCTGGCCCCTTCTCTCCTGATACGGTCTCCACCACAGATCACATTTCTCAGCCCAGCTGAAGCTGCCATCAAACCTCTCACTCCCCAGGATGTGAATTACTGTTAATCATCTCATGGGTCAGTTGCAATCAGATTAATAAGTAAAGTCCCCACCAGATTGTTTCTGACTGCACAGCAGCTATTGTCCTCCCTATGGACCAATACTCCCCCTGCAGAGGTCTCCAGCTTTTCTCACCCCTGGCCTTCCCTTCCTCTCAATGCCTTTAGTCAGGACACTGCAGACACAGCAATGTTTCCTGGAAATTCTTCACAACTACCTCCCTCCTCTCACCTGCCCTAGTTCTTGGGGTTTTCTTTATCTTACCTCTAGAGGTTTCTTGCTTACAGCTGGCTCCAAAGCATGTGTCATAGTCAAGGTTCCTTCCCCATCATGATCAATGCCCACCCTGTCATCCTCTTCTTTTCCCTCTGGATCTAGCTGAACTGCTACTTCTTCAGAGCTCCGTGCACCCCTTTTCATGGTGACCATGTTGTCTTCTTCCCTGCATTCATTGTTTACTTACAGGTTGACCCTGGTTCTAACCTACCAGTGCCCCTTTAGGTAAATAGGGCAGGATCGGGTAGCATCTCAGTGTTGCATTAGGGAAAGGTGAAGCCCAGAGAGATTTCATGATTGTCCCAAACTCCCTTAGTGAGTTCGTGTTTGGGGAAAAACTATGACTCAGGCTTCCTAGCTCTTAGCTGGGTATTCTGTCTAGTAGAGGCTACTGCTCACGATGCATTATCTAAATAACTTCTGACTTAGTCCAACCATCTACGAATAATCCTTGTTTCCCAGACCACTGAGAAATGGAGGGTCTGGTTATAGTTAACAGTCTCTAAATGACTGGAGCTCCCACCCAGAGTTTCTGATCTTCTAATAACAGACTTACTGCAAATAAATTGTGTATTAAGCATGCTATGCACATTCTGTACCCTCTTGACAGTAAGTTCTGTGAGCAGAAGAGGGGCACAGTGGTCCCCCACTCTTTGCCCTTATCACTCCTTCCACCCACTTTGTGGGGGTATCATAGTTCCTCCCTTTGCAAAGATAATTTACCTTCTGTGCAAAATATCCCTGTTTCTCCCTATTTTTCTCTCTCCATCTCTGTCTCTACCATCAGCCTAGCCCCATCATTAATTTGCTGTGTAACTCTGAGACAATCATTCCCTTCCTTGTCCCTGATCTGCATATCCAATTACTCATTAAGAAAAATCTACTTTATCCGGACTGGCCCAAATGTCAGAACAGAAGCTTGATGAACAGCAAATCTAGAAGGATTTAGAAGAACCCAAATCATATCAAAGGACATGCAATAAGATCCAAATGGATGGGACACACCTGATTCCTACAGAGAAAGACAATATCATCAAGAGACAGAATTTTTGCAAATTATTACAAAAATATGACTCCAATCAAAGAATCAATGATAATTTTTTTGAACATTACAAGTTGACTCTGAGTTTCTTCTGGAAGATGTAATGTAATTATAAATAATAACATTTTTATATAAGAACAATAAAGAACATATGTACTAAATATCAAAATATACTATAAATATCAAAATCTATTAAAATAGCCTATTACCAGTACAGAAAGAATCAGGTAGATCAAATAAACAGAATAAGTATTCTAGAAACAGACATATATACCTGTCCATGAACATAATGTATAATAAGGTTTATGATATTTACAAATCATTGGGGAAAGTAAACATTATTCAACAAATAGCACATAGGGACCATTATCTATTTGAAATAAAATATGCAACTTTATTTCACACATATACAAAAAATATTCAGGTAAGTTAAAAAGCAACATGTAAAAACTGGAGTTTTACAAGAAAGTAGAAAGTAATATATAAGTAAAATATTCAAATGGAAAAACCATAAAGCAAAATATTGACAATATCGGTACCTAGAAGATTTAAAATTATATGGCAAACTATATATATAAAGTTAAAGGACAAGCAATAGACTAGGAAAAATATTTGCAGTATATTTGACAAAAGCGTTAATAGTTCTTCTAAGCAAAGTATTTCTACAAACAATCCAATCAAAAAATGATTGAAAGGGACTTCCCTGGTGTTCCAGTGGTTATGACTGCACTTTCACAGGGGGCTCAGGTTAGCTCCCTGGTCCGGGAACAAAGATCCCACATGCCACCTGGCACGGCCAAAAATAAAAATTAATTAATTATAAAATGATCAAAAAATACCAGATGTTATTCACAATTTTTTTAAAATAATACAGTCAATTAATGTATTAAAATATGTTCAGTTTTACTAAATAAGAGCATAAAAATTAAAATAATACACTATTTTTCCAGTCAGATCAGTAAGCATTAAAAGGTTGGTAATATCATAGATTACTGGGTGTAAAAGGAACTAGATATGCATGGCCTGTTAAATAGAATGAGCATATATAAATACATGTTTATATATATATGTGTGTGTATTGATACATGCATTTATATATGTATAATATTAGGCAATATGTAATAAAATTTTGTATCTATATGCTTCACAACACTAAAATTCCATTTCAAAGAATCTATAATTCCTTCTACAAAAATATTTACTTAGGTAAACAACCTAAGTTTTTATCAATAAGGAATGCTTCAATTTATTACAGTATGTCCACACAATGGGGCTCTATGTAGCCATAAAAAAAGCAGGGATAGATTTATGTGTCCTGTAAAGACATCCATGATATCTTGTTAGGTAAAAGAATAAATTGCTTCTCATATGTCTAATATGATTGCAATTTACAACATATATATACATATATATGCATATATAACTGAATCACTTTGCTATACACTTGAAACTAACATAATTTTGTACATCAACTGTACTTTCATTAAAAAGGACATATTTATATGTGTTTACATTTAACCATGTACTTACAAGTATAATCAAGGTCAAGATGTTTATGCAGCAAAATGTTGTAGGGCTCAGCCTTTAATGTGACTAGAGGGACTAAAGTGGGCACTTTCATTTTTTACTTGATATTATTCCCACAAAAGATGGCAGAAGGAAAGCAATTTTTACATTTTTCTCTCTTTGCTTTAAAAATACAAGCAAAATCAGTGAAAGAGTCTAAAGAATTAATGTGAATAAAGAGTCAATAATTTCCTTCATTCATTTAATCAATATTTAAGCACCTATTTGGGTACCAGGCACTACACAAGGTGCTGGGTACACTGACAACTAAGCCATGGTGCCTGCTATTAAGGAGGTTGAATGTGCATGCATGTTCTTAGTGGGTAGTGAGGGAATAAAGATAAGGGTGAGAGAGAGAAGGTGAAAAGAGAGAAATAGCATACAAAGACATTCCTACTGAAAGAGTAGTGAACATTCCTACTGAAAGAGTAGTGATGCCACCAAGTGAAACAGTAAACACTGTACTGAGGGACGTCCAGATGGAAATATCCAACAGACAGACAGACACGGTTCTGAAGTTTGAAGGGAGAGATCTGGCCAAAAGATAGGAATCACAAGCGTGCTCTGCCCAAGGTAATAATGAAAATCCTGAGAGTGGATAAGATCGCCTAGGAAGAGAGTGAATAGTCAGAAGATTCCTGCTTGGGAACCTAATCTTAAAAGGGCACGTGGAAGAAGACAAACCAGCCCTGACCAGTGTGGAGACCTGCAATGGATCTTCCACACTTAGTAACAGAGATGTCATTAGTGGTTAGTTTCTGGGAGCAGATTCAGGGCTAGAATCCAAATCATGATGCTTTAAGAATGAAAAAGAGGTGAGTTTGTGGACTACTCTTATGAAAAATTTGGACATGAATAGAAGAAAAGGAATCTTGGTCAGGTAGTTAGAAGAGAATGAAGTGTCAGGGAGAGTTCTTTTTAAAATGAAACTACTTAGAGGAGAGAGTAATCTTGATTCCTCCTTTATGTATTATTTTTCCATTTCTGGAGAATGAGCATTTCCTCATATCAGTACTCTGTTAAAATACTTTAAAATTTTTTTATGTAACATTCATATAGCAATAGTATAATTGCTTGACTAATAATTACTTAACTAATATATTGAACTAAATGGCAATCCGTGAACATTTAGGTTAGTCACAACTTGAGGCTATTATGAGTAAAAATCTTTATATGTAAATCTTCAAACACTGAACCTCTGCAGGAGTTTAGGATGTGTGTCAATAAAAATAGAATTCCTGGGCCAAAGTCTATGAAACATTCTAAGGCTCTTGATATACATTGCCAATTGCCTTCCAGCTGTATAGATGAATGTTCTCACATCTCTGCCGCAGCTTGGCATTAGCACTAAAAGAAAAGCTTCCTAATTTGATAAAGATAGCATTTTTAAATTTGTGGGTTTTACTGCTATTATGGTTTTCATGTTTATTGGCTTTTGTATTTCTTTATTGTGAACTGTCTGTTCATATCTGTGGCCTGTGTTTCTATTGAGCAGATTCATCTTTTCTTATTGACTTGTCAGAATACTTGATATATATATTCATTGCAAATATTGTTCTGACTCTGTCATTGGCCCTTTAATTTTATTTTTGGTGATTTTCTTGACTTGTAGTTCTTTTTTAAAATCAAGTTTATTAGAGTTTCTCTTTATGGTTTCTTCCTCTGCTTTCAAGCTGAAAATGTTTTATTTACCCCCGAATCACATTATTTTTCAGCTCATTGCCTCCTTCATTATTTCTTTTTGTATAGATAACTCTTTTTGCTTTTATTTTTTTTTAATCAAAGTGTATTTCATGCTTATTCCAAAACACACAGAGATTCTGTGGGGGGTTTTGTTTTGCTTTTATGAGTATATGTCAAAGTGTCATTGTAGTATGTCATGCAAGGGAAAAGGTTCTCTCTGATAAATTAAGCAATTATTTTTACTGGAGATATTTTTATATAGAGTTTTCTCAAAAGAGATTTGAATTCTCAAAAGAGAATTGAATTCTGCAATAGGATTTTTTAAACTAATAATATCTCATGTCTAGCCATCTATGTTTATGCATATATGTCTATCTCATTTCATTTTAAATGGCCCCATATCAAACTTTTGTTTTAATTGAAGGATAATTGCTTTATAGAATTTTGTGGTTTTCTGTCATACATCAACAAGAATCAGCCATAGGTACACCCATGTCCACTCTCTCCCAGACCTCCCTCCCAACTCCCTCCCCACCACACCCTTCAGCCTGTCATAGAGCCCCTGTTTGAGTTCCCTGAGTCATACATCAAATTCCCATTGGCTAGCTATTTTACATGGAGGAGGGAGAAGGGGAGATGTATGGAGAGAGTAACACGTATCAAACTTTTTAAACAATCAGAATTTGTTTAGGAGTATCCTGTGAGGTCTATCTTTAATAATTAATGTTTATATTAAATAGTTAACCAATTCTTCCACTGCCTGTTATGGATCAAGTTGTGCTTTTCCCCAGATCAGAAAGAATACCCTTAATGTATAATAAATTCTTATATACTGGGGCCAGTTTCTAGACTTTTTATTTTGTTCCATCAATCTATGTCTATTTCTTTTAGTGATACTGCAGTTTTGTTGTATTTTTTTTGTATAATGCTTTCGAAGGTCTAGAAACACAGGTTTTAGAGGGAGGGAGAGAAAAGGAGGAAAATGAAATCCTCCTCTTAGGTACAATTCAGTGAACTTCTAAACATCCCAGAGACTTTTAGCACCAACCAGCCCAGCTGCTTTTAACTGCACGGGATTTGTTTGTTCTTTTAGTTTGACTTGGTCTTTTGGTCCGTTCAGCAGACTTCCTGGTAGGACTTGAAGGCATAAATCAGTGTCCAAATGTCAGCTCTGCCAGTTCAGAGGAGACACCCCCCCCCCCCCCACTGCGCTGTGCAGTAAGAGCAGGTATTCTCAGTTTGGTGGCAGTGCCCTAGGTTCTGAAGCTGACTTTGGGAAAGTAATGACTCTTCTTGCTTTTCAGTATTAGGGGAAATTTTTCTGTATTAGGGGAAGGTGTGTGTGTGTCTGTCTATCTATGGGGAGTGGACATAGACCCACACATTTGCTCATGATCAACCCACACCACCTCACATGTTGAAGAAGGCACCTGTGGGGCTTTCAAGGACTTCAGGTCAAAGCAGCCTAAATTGAATTTTATAAAACCCAGAGAAATGTTCACTTCCCACAAATTCAAATCAGGCCTCTCCTCTTCCCAATACACCAAACCTACATCAAGCTTCCCAGGCTCTTCATCATTATTAGTTTATAAAGATTCATTGATATTCAATTAAGTAGTTCTAATGTTCTCAATGCCGCCCTAGACAGCACTTTATAAAAGAATACATCCGCCCTCTGGAGACAGCTGGGGAAGCCAATTAGTGGGGGTAAATTTGCATATCAATCCAGCTGTGGAATGAAGTCAGCCTTGTTCACCAGTCCCAATGTGAAGAGCACAGGGAAGAATCCAAGTGCTCCCTTGTCCTTTATTCCCTCACCTCAAGTGAGCCACTGCTTTCATTGAAAGGCTGTGAATAGTGGGAGAGAAAACCCATAAATGCTCCCATTTCTTGCCAAGTATACACTATCACTCAGAAGCCGTTATTAATGGGGAATGCTTAATGCCATCCCAAAGGTTGGTGCTAATTCACATAAATATTGTATCACTTAACAAAGAATTTTTGTTTCAGGGGTTGAAAAATTAGGTAATAATTCCACTGTCAAGTTAAACTCCAATATAGTTGAGATTCAATTTTCTAATGATTCCATTCTATTTATAGCAAGGGTTTTGTTCGACTCAAGAAACAATTAATGAGTTAGTACTATGCTCAGGTCCTGTGCAAAGTAGTAGAATAGGAGAACACACTTAGATAAGGCACAGACCACAACTTCCAATGACCATGAATTCGTGGACTATGAGAGCTGAAAATGTCCCTGAGCTCAATGAGCCAAACCCTAGATACTTTTTCACAAGTTCTGCCACTAGAAGCTTCCCAAGACAGCCTTTCCGATCTCTGAGACTATTTGTTTTTTCTCCCCTGGTTTCTCCCTTCCTAGGCTAAACTGAAGCTCTTCCACATTGCACATAACTGTAGGAAGCTTGTACACCAGCATCAGCTCTCTGCTCAACATGATGGTAAAGTCTGTTCCCAAGCCCTCTAATAGCATATTTCCCAGAACTGGACACAATACCTGAGAAGAGTTCTGATAGGCCAGAGGAGGGCAAAATTCCCATCTCCCTCTTTTTAAGTTCAGTTCAGTTCAGTCGCTCAGTTGCATCCGACTCTTTGTGACCCCATGTGCAGCACGCCAGGCTTCCCTGTCCATCACCAACTCCCGGAACCTACTCAAACTCATGTCCATCATGTTGGTGATGCCATCCAACCATCTCATCCTCTGTCATCCCCTTCTCCTCTTGCCTTCAATCTTTCCCAGCATTGGGGTCTTTTTCAATGAGTTGGTTCTTCTCATCAGGTGGCCAAAGGATTGGAGTTTCAGCTTCAGCATCAGTCTTTCCAATGAATATTCAGTAGTGATTTCCTTTAGAATTGACTGGTTGGATCTCCTTGCAGGGGAGACCTGGGTTCGATCCCTGAGTTGGAAAGGTCCTCTGAAAACATAAAGGCTATCCACTCCAATATTCTGGCCTAGAGAATTCTATGAACTGCATAGTCCACTTGGTTGCAAAGAGTCGGACATGACTGAGCGACTTTCACCCTCTTTCTAAACAGCAGACCAATTAGGATCATCTTTTAGCAGCCACAGCACACTGGAGTCATACCGAATTTTCACTGAAAATCCTAAAATTAGCAATCTGGCATCAGAGAAAGCACAGAAGCTTGTGAATCAGATCCAGGTTTCAATCACACCTGCAACATGAGCTGTAACCTTGTATGAGTTAATTAATCTCTCTAAACCTGTTTCCCCATTTGTCCATATTAATCTTTATTTAGCATCTTTTGAGAAGGCTCACTCTACCACTAGTAAGAGTGTATCTCAGAGCAAGGTGAGTTCAGGTCAATTGTTAGATAAATCTAACAAATTCCCAATTAAAATCTCAACAGGATTTTCTGCAGAAATTGACAAGATGATACTAAAATTTATTAAACCATCTTTAACAAGCACAAAGTTGAAGGTTTCACACTATTTAATTTTGAGGCAACATAGAACGATATTATCAAGACAGCATGGTACACCTGCAACTAACACAACATTGCTAGTCAACTATGCTCCAATATAGAAGAAAACTTTTTTTTAAAGAAACAAAAAATTAAAAAGACAGCATAGTATTGAAGGACAGATGGAAATATAGATCTATGTAAAAAAAATGGAGAGTTCAGAAATACATGAAAACATCTATGATCATTTGCTTTTTAAAACTGAGATACAATTCACATACTATAAAATTCATTATTTTAAAGCTCACAATATGCTTTAGCATATTCATTAGATTGTGCATTCATCATCACTAATTCCTGAGCATTTTTATCATTTCAAAAAGAAAGTGTACTCATTGGTAGTCATTCCACATTCCCTACTATCTCAGTCCCTTGTTACCACTAGCCTACTTTCTGTCTCTATGGATTTGCCTTTTCTGGACATTTCACATGAATAGAATCATACAATATGTAATATTTTGTGTCTGGTTTGTTTCACTTAGCATAATGTTTTCAAGCTTCATCCATGTTGTAGTATGTATTAATAATTCATTCTTTTATGTCTGAAAATAATATTCCACTATATGGATGTACTACATTTTGTTTATCCACTTATTTGTTGATGGATATTTAAATGGTCAAAGCTATTAAATAACTATTTCTCCAAATAAGATATACAGATACTCAGTAAGCACATGAAAAAGTCATGAGGGAAATGTAAATCGAACAGTTTATACTCACTAGAATGGCTGTGATCAAAAAGATTGTTGTGACAAGGATGCAGAGAAACTGGAGGCTTCATTGACTGCTACTGGAAATGTGAAATAGTGCAGCCACCTTTGAAAACAATCTGGCAGTTTCTCAAAAGTTTAAACACAGAGTTACAACATGACCAAGCAATTTTAACTCCAAGGTATATACATAATAGAAATAAAAACATACATCCACACAAAAACTTGTACATGAATGGAATGGTCAATTGGTTTTTTGAAGTGCATGGTCCAGGGTCTGCACAGCAGAAACGTAGCCCAGACAACAGAGACTGTTGTCTGTCCTTTTTCTCCTATGCCTGGGATGAATCCATATGTACAAATATAATGACCAGCATTGCCAAATTTATCACTGTTTTATTAATCAAACTCTTTTCATCCTAAACCTCAAGTTGACCAGGCTAAATTACTACATTAATGGAAAATAATAAAAATCAAATGTAACAAAGTATTCTGTGTATACTATGTAAGCCAGTAAAATCATGTGTGATATGACAAGAACAACTCTGTTTTCAGTGACCTCAAAATGTCAGATTTCATCCAATAGTCTTGTGACTTTAGAAAGATAATCTTCACTATACATGAAATACTTGCCCCTTGGACACAGCCCCACAGTTTTCAAGTCTTTCCACACTATACCATGCATCTAACATGAAATTCCGCAACAAGAACCTTTAGACTACATGTTTTGAGTTTCTAGTAATATCATCTTGAAAAATGAAGTTTATTTCCCCTGAACCTCAGCTAACTCATTTGTAAAATGATGATATTAACTACTGCCCTCACTTCATAGTGTGTTTGAGGATCCAGATAAATAACGGATATGAAGATATTTGGAGAGAGACCAGTTGTTCTCAGATGATGCTGGATTGTGGTAATGTGGTAAGTCATGCCAAATAGACATTAATGTTTTCAATCCTAAAATTTTATTTTAGATACTACATCAATGTAAAATAGAAAGTTTTCTTTCTTGGGGGGGGGGATTATCCTACATTCTCATAAAAGACATTTCTATTTCTAAATGAAATGATGTAAGATAGTATTTGTTTCAGGTGTCCTTATTTTGAAAATAAAATATTGACCACTCTGTATTGTTTTCCCAATTTTTTGAAAAATAATTTCTTCTAACCGAAGATGTCATCAATTTTAGGATGCATTTCAATCTCAAAGATGTTAAAACATGAAGAAGAGACTGTGTGTTTGAGTCTATGAAATAGTATATCTCCTTTATATCTAATAAATGCTTTATAAATGCAAGTGACTAGTATTAAGGGCTAACAATAGTGCTAGGTTTATTAGCCATGGAGACTTGGTAGCATTCATAGTTAGCTGTTGTGCATCTCTCATGTTGCTCAGGAAGGAAACTGAGGATCTGAGCAGGAAAAGATTTTTCTATGACCTCAAGGCCAAATACATATCTGCTTCCCCTAGAGAATTTCTCTCTGTCATGGTCTTGCCCTAAATGGAGTAAAAGAAGGCTCGGGACACAGAAGACTTGGCATGCAGTGTGCATGGTGAGAGAACTAAGGTTTTCAAGGATCAAGATGATGTCCCTCTTCATCATCCCTTCCCAAGATATCTTCAGCCATCATAATAGCTACAATACATTGTCTCAGATTCAGGATTAAATGAACATCCTGGCCAGATCATAATTTTGAGAGGTGCAGAAGCCCAAGATGAAAGGAGTTTGAATAACATCCCAAAATGTACAGCTCATCTTGGGTTTGAGTCAAAAACAGAAATGGAAAGTAAGGAAAAATATCTATAATTCTATCTTTGATTTATTTCACTTTTTTCTGAATTATACCTTTGTACTAACTAAATAGACTTTTTCCAGTTATCCTAACAGGTGTTCATAGAACATTTAGGCAAAACTAAAAACTCTAAGTCACACATGAGTTTGAGAACATCCTTGAGAGAATTTCCTAGAAAGCAAGATTATCTCTTTTGTTCCAAATGCATCAATTGTTTCAATGCATCAGGTTTGGAACCAAGCAGGAGTTCCATCATGTAAGGGCTGACAACCAGTGGTCCAAGAGCAGGTTGTCATATGAAGGTGGAGGGGGCAATTTTGCCCCCCAGAAGACTTCTGGCAATTTTTGGAGACTTGGGAGGTATGCTACTGGCATCTAGTGGGTAGAGGCCAGAGATGCTACCAAACATCCCCCAATTCACAGGGCAACCCTCCATCACACACGAAAGTTTCCAGCCCAGAATGTTAATAGTGCTGAAATTGAGAAACCCTGTCCTGGTAGGATGATTCAGCAAATCTTACTATGAATCTTACCTTGTCACTTACTAGCAGGGCAACTGCAGATCTGTATGCCAATTTGCAGCATCTGTAAACTGGGAGAGATGGTAACAGTAGCTATGTTACAGAGTAAGTGCTCAGTGTTAGTCATTCTCTCATCCCTCAGCTGTGCTGTTTACTAGGTCCATGGCTTTGGACAAGTTACTTAACCTTTCTGAGCTTTCACTTCTTTATTTGTAAACCAGAGTTGTATGAAATATTGTGGGGTCTCACAAGAGATGGCACTTGAGCTGGGCTTCAAATAGGCCGGTTTTGACCATTATGAGATGAAGTGGGAAGTGTCAAAATAAGAGAAAATATCCTTGTGTGGACAGGCGCTTGGAGGAAGAAGCTGTTCTTCTAACAGTTTTTTTTTTAATTTTATTGAAGTATAGTTGATTTACAATGTTGTGTTATTTTCTGGTGTACAGCAAAGTGATTTAGAAACATATATATCTTTGTATCAGTTCAGTTCAGTCGCTCAGTCGTGTCCGACTCTTTGCGACCCCATGAATCGCAGCATGCCAGGCCTCCCTGTCCATTACCAACTCCCGGAGTTCACTCAAACTCATGTCCATGGAGTCGGTGATGCCATCCAGCCATCCCATCCTCTGTCGTTCCCTTTTCCTCCTGCCCCCAATCCCTCTCAGCATCAGAGTCTTTTCCAATGAGTCAACTCTTCGCATGAGGTGGCCAAAGTACTGGAGTTTCAGCTTGTATATATATATAAATATATTTATACATATAAATATATATATATATAACTATATATATATTCTTTTTCACATTCTTTTCCATTATAAGTTATTACAAGACACTGAACATAGTTCCCTGTACTATACAGTATGTCCCTGTTGGTTATCTATTTTATACACAGTAGTGTGTTTCTGTTCATCCCAAACTTCTAATTTATCCCTCCCCCTCCCCACCTATCCCCTTTGATAACCATAAGTTTGTTTTCTATGTTTGTGAATCTCTTTCTGTTTTGTAAATAAGTTTGTATCTTTTTTATATTCCATATATAAGTGATATCATATGATATTTGTCTTTCTCTGACTTGCTTCAGGTGGCGTGATAATCTCTAAGTCCATCTATGTTGCTGCAAATAGCATCATTTCATTTTTTACGGCTGAGTAATGTTTCATTGTATATATGTACCACATCATTTTCTTTATCCATTTATCTGTAGATAGACATTTAGGTTGCTTCCATGTCTTGGTTATTGTAAATAATGCTGCTATAAACATAGGGGTGCATGTATCTTTTTGAATTATAGCTTTAACAAGATACATGTCTTCTGGCAGTTTTGTTTTCATCCCCACTCCCTCCAGCTTCCTCTACTCTGCAATGGTCTTATGGCAAATGAGAGTGCCAAGGAGCAGATATGCCAGTGTTCAAACACTTGTGCGTGTGCATGTGTAAGTGTGCTTAGTTGTTCATTCATGTCCAACTCTTTATGACTCCATGGACTGCGGCCCACCAGGCTCCTCTGTCCATGGAATTTTCCAGGCAAGAATACCGGAGTGGGTTGCCATTTCCTCCTCCACTGGGTCTTACCTAGCCAGGGATCAAATCCAAGTTTCCTTGAGTTGTCCTTAAAGCATTGCAACACATCAAGGTGACAGCCAATCACCAAACATTGTGAAAGTCCCTATTATGTACTAGCCACCAGGCTAATCAAAAAGGAAATCAAGGGGAAGAGAAGAAGAAGAAATTCACACTCACTGAGCACCTACTCTGTCCCAGATACTGGGGAAGTGGTTATGTTAGTCCATTTGGTGCTCACAATTCCCTATGTAGTGAGAATTACTGTTTGTGTGATCTATACCCAATTTCAGGTCAAAAAATAAGCTTAGTCAAATAAGTCCCTTGCCAAATTCACACAGCTGCAAAATTAGAACATACAACTAATTCTGTGATTCTGGAATAAGACATGTCCTGCCCGATTGCTCTCTCTGTTCTCAGACCATTAAAATATACAGATGTGACCCTGAACAAGTCCCTTCCTCTTTCTGGGCCTCAGTTTTCATGTGAAAATTGATGGCTTTAGAGTTCAAAGTTTCCTTTTCTCTCTTTTGCTGACTTTATCTAAATTGAATTAAAAGAAAAATCTCTGGCATTACTATTTTTTTCAGTGAGTTGCCCAGAAGTCATTCTGACAGAATCTCTCCTTCCAATTTGGATAATTTACAGTGAAAAGTGCTTTTTCCAAACTGAAATGGAAAACCAGGAAATTTGTCAATTAGCTAATGGCAAGAGGAATAAGCCTGTGAACATGCATTCAGGCATGTTTGTGTGGTGAGTACAAATAGATCTTTTTTTTGTTTTGTTTTGTTTTTTATTTACTTATTTATTTTTAATTTATTTATTTTAATTGGAGGCTAATTACTTTACAATATTGTATTGATTTTGCCTTACATCAACATGAATCTGCCACGGGTGTACACGTGTTCCCCATCCTGTTCCCCCCCTCCCACCTCCCTCCACATACCATCTATCTGGGTCATCCCAGTGCACCAGCCCCAAGCATCCTGTACCATGCATCGAACCTGGACTGGCGATTCGTTTCACATATGATATTATACATGTTTGAATGCCATTCTCCCAAATCATGCCACCCTCGCCCTCTCCCACAGAGTCCAAAAGACTGTTCTATACATCTGTGTCTCTTTTGCTCTCTAGCATACAGAGTTACTGTTACCATCGTTCTAAATTCCATATATATGCATTAGTATACTGTATTGTTGTTTTTCTTTCTGGCTAAACTCTGTATAGTCGGCTCCAGTTTCATCCACCTCATTAGAACTGATTCAAATGTATTCTTTTTAATGGCTGAGTAATACTCCAATGTGTATATGTACCACAGCTTTCTTATCCATTCATCTGCTGATGGACATCTAGGTTGCTTCCATGTCCAGACTATTATAAACAGTGCTGTGATGAACATTGGGGTACACGTGTCTCTTTCAATTCTGGTTTCCTTGGTGTGTATTCCCAGCAGTGGGATTGCTGGGAATGACAAAATCAGACAAGTAAATTACTTCTTCTAACCGTTTATGAAAAATATATTTGCGTATGATATTTTGTCCACAATTTGTCTGATGGAAACAGAGATCCTCTAATACATCTGATTTTTGTCTTCATGGAGGCAAATCCTTGGACAAATGACTATGAGTTTCTTGATAATTTGGGCTTCCCTGATAGCTCAGTTGGTAAAGAATCCACCTGCAATTCAGGAGACCCAGGTAGGGAAGATCCCCTGGAGAAGGGATAGGCTACCCACTCCAGTTTTCCTGGGCTTCCCTTGTGGCTCAGCTAGTAAAGAATTTGCCTGCAATGTGGGAGATCTGGGTTCAATGCCTGGGTTGGGAAGATCCCCTGGAGAAGGGAAAGTCTACCCACTCCAGTATTCTGGCCTAGAGAATTCCATGGACTATATAGTCCATGGGGTTGCAAAGAGACAGATATGACTGAGCGACTTTCACTTCACTTTCTGGATGATTCATTCATTGAATGGAGATATAGTAAGCACAAACTACATGCCAAACACTGTTCTACATGTTCACAGGATAAAGGATAAACATGAGATGAGATAATAGCCCTCTGTCAAGAAGCTCATGGTGTAGTAACCTACTCTGAGATGGGAACAGAGTTAAGCACTTTGCTGTCAGAGACCCCAGCTAACCCATCATGGCATCCACTGCTTTAGAGGTTCCAAAACACTCTAACATCTACCATCTCACTTTGATGCTTTCAATAGCTTCTTGAGGTGGATAGGGAGAATTTCTGAGCCTCATTTTATAGAAGAGGAAATGGAAACTTATTAGAAATAGTGTCTCAGATGCTAGTTATTGAGTAGCGAAACCAAGAATACATCATGCAAAATGCTGGGCTGGATGAAGCACAAGCTGGAATCAAGATTGCTGGGAGAAATACCAATAACCTCAGATATGCAGATGACACCACCCTTATGGCAGAAAGTGAAGAAGAACTAAAGAGCCTCTTGATGAGGGTGAAAAAGGAGAGTGAAAAAGATGGCTTAAAACTCAACATTCAAAAAACTAAGATCATGACATCCAGTCTCATCACTTCATGGCAAATAGATGGGGAAATGATGGAAACAGTGAGAAACTTTATTTTCTTGGGCTCCAAAATCACTGCAGATGGTGACTGCAGCCATGAAATTAAAAGACGCTTGCTCCTTGGAAGAAAAGTTATGGCAAACATAGACAGCATATCAAAAAGCAGAAACATCATTTTGCCAACAATGGTCCATATAGTCAAAGCTATGGTTTCTCCATTAGTCATGTATGGATGTGAAAGTTGGACCATAAAGAAAGCTGAGCACTAAAGAATTGATGCTTTTGAACTGTAGTGTTGGAAAAGACTCTTGAGAGTCCCTTGGACTGCAAGGAGATCAAATCAGTCAATCCTAAAAGAAATCAGTCTTGAGTATTCATTAGGAGGACTAATGCTGAAGCTGAAGCTCCAATACTTTGGCCACCATTCTGACTCATTAGAAAAGACCCTGATGCTGGGAAAGATTAAAGGCAGGAGGAGAAGGGGATGACAGAGGATGAGATGGTTGAATGGCATCACCGACTCAATGGATATGAGTTAGAGCAAGCTCCAGGACTTGGTGATGGACAAGGAAGCTTGGTGTGCTGCAGCCCATTGAGTTGCAAAGAGTCAGACACGACTGAGTGACTGAACTGAACTGGAAGGCAGGAATACATTCTTGGGTCCTCTTGACTCAGGAGTCAAATGCTCCCTTCCCTTTACCATTATCTTCATTTCTTTAGGCCAAGTCTTCCTTCAAATGTTTGGTAGCTGAATAAAGGTTTTCCTTGAAAATACAGTATCCTCTGGGAAACATTTCACTTAGATCTTCCCCTAAAGAGCAATTCAATAGGACAGTCCTGTCTCTAATTTTTACAAAAGATTATGGGAGGAGGGGTTCAGGATGGGGAACACGTGTACACCTGTGGCAGATTCATGTTGATCTATGGCAAAACCAATACAATATTATAAAGTAATTAGCCTCCAATTAAAATAAATTAATTTATATTAAAATAAATAAATAAATAATGAGGGGAACAAAAAGATTATATTCTCTTTCACTTCAGTAGAATCTCATAGAAAACCTACTGAAGGTGCCATCACAGAGGAATAAGTAGGGAGAAGTTCTCGCATTGACTCTACGTACCACCTTCAACTCTCTTGCTGCTTTGTTTTCTTGCCAGGTCAAAGTCAAAATGCTGGCAAGAATGGACCATAAGTGGTGTGGCAATGCCATTTGCTGTTCCTGAAGCAGCACTTTTTCAATGCACCTTTAATCCCTCGCTCAATGTGAGTTCGATCCATGCCCCTGATGAACTGGGCATCTGGTACTGGCTTCTTGATGCTTCTTACTAGCTGGGTGGCTGTCCGCTTCACTCTCTGAGATACAGTTTCCTTATCTATAAAATGGGAGAATAGGATTAAAATACATGAAGCATAATCTAGCAGAGTAAATGAGCATAGGATTGGGAGACACGGGTGTTTAAGAATGAGAAACGGACCTAATAGCTCTTCTTGGTTCCTTGAATAAAAGATTAGCTGTGTGGTCCTGGTAACCCAGAACCTCTGTAGCCTTGGTTTCTCCGTTTGTAAAATAGCATTGTAGAACAAAAGTCTCTCCAAGACCCACAGTACACAGATATTCCACATCTGTTAACTGCCCACTCCTACATTAGGAGACACCAGGGACAAAAGCGTGGAAGAGGAGGATGAAGAATCAGGGGGGAGGAAGGGGCAGGAAGAGCATTTTCTTCCTTGGGAGGATAAACAGACTGAAAACACAAGAACTAAATTATTCAAACTAAAGCCAATCGATTCTTAAAAGTGTTGAATGTTGGCAAATCAAAAGATAAGGTCTCTTTAGCACTGCAACTGTCAGAACACACCCAAGCTCCAGAATTCCTGAATGGAGAACTAGAAGGGCACTCAGTGAAACCACAATAGACCAGGTCAAGTTGCTATTATGGGGGTGGATTCAAAAGGCCAGACCCTTGAGGGGTAGGTGCCTACATCATCATGTGCTTTTGCAATAGCATTTCATCTCTGTTTTCTGGAGACTCCAGGCAGCAAAATCAGGTAAATTTGCCCAGTTTCCATGAGGATTTTGGGAGATAGATTTTGAACAGTAGGAAAAGGCAAAATGATAGGATAACAAAAGAGGAACTCCCCAGGTCATTAGGTGCCCAATATGCTACTGGAGATCAGTGGAGAAATAACTCCAGAAAGAATGAAGGGATGGAGCCAAAGCAAAAACAATACCCAGTTGTGGATGTGACTGGTGATAGAAGCAAGATCCAATGCTGTAAAGAGCAATACTGCATAGGAACCTGGAATGTCAGGTCCATGAATCAAGGCAAATTGGAAGTAGTCAAACAAGAGATGGCAAGGGTGAACATCGACATTCTAGGAATCAGCGAACTAAAATGGGCTGGAATGGGTGAATTTAACTCAGATGACCATTACACTTACTACTGCAGGCAGGAATCCCTCAGAAGAAATGAGTAGCCGTCATGGTCAACAAAAGAGTCCGAAATGCAGTACTTGGATGCAATCTCAAAAACGACAGAATGATCTCTGTTCGTTTCCAAGGCAAACCATTCAATATCACCGTAATCCAAGTCTATGCCCCAACCAGTAACACTGAAGAAGCTGAAGTTGAATGGTTTTATGAAGACCTACAAGACCTTTTAGAACTAACACCCAAAAAAAGATGTCATTTTCATTATAGGGGACTGGAATGCAAGAGTAGGAAGTCAAGAAATACCTGGAGTAACAGGCAAATTTGGCCTTGGAATGCGGAGGGCAAAGACTAATAAAGTTTTGCCAAGAAAATGCACTGCTCATAGCAAACACCCTCTTCCAACAACACAAGAGAAGACTCAACACATGGACATCACCAGATGGTCAACACCGAAATCAGATTGATTATATTCTTTGCAGCCAAAGATGGAGAAGCTCTATACAGTCAACAAAAACAAGACCGGGAGCTGACTGTGGCTCAGATCATGAACTCCTTATTGCCAAATTCAGACTTAAATTAAAGAAAGTAGGGAAAACCGCTAGACCATTCAGGTATGACCTAAATCAAATCCCTTATGATTATACAGTGGAAGTGAGAAATAGATTTAAGGGTCTAGATCTGATAGATAGAATGCCTGATGAACTACGGACGGAGGTTCATGACATTGTACAGGAGACAGGGATCAAGAACATCCCCATAGAAAAAAAGTGCAAAAAGCAAAATGGCTGCCTGGGGAGGCCTTACAAATAGCTGTGAAAAGAGGAGAGGCAAAAAGCAAAGGAGAAAAGGAAAGATATAAGCATCTGAATGCAGAGTTCCAAAGAATAGCAAGAAGAGATAAGAAAGCCTTCTTCAGCGATCAATGCAAAGAAATAGAGGAAAACAACAGAATGGGAAAGACTAGAGATCTCTTCAAGAAAATTAGAGATACCAAGGGAATATTTCATGCAAAAATGGGCTCGATAAAGGACAGAAATGGTATGGACCTAACAGAAGCAGAAGATATTAAGAAGAGGTGGCAAGAATACACGGAAGAACTGTACAAAAAAGATCTTCACGACCCAGATAATCATGATGATGTGATCACTAATCTAGAGCCAGACATCTTGGAATGTGAAGTCAAGTGGACCTTAGAAATCATCACTACAAACAAAGCTAGTGGAGGTGATGGAATTCCAGTTGAGCTGTTTCAAATCCTGAAAGATGATGCTGTGAAAGTGCTGCACTCAATATGCCAGCAAATTTGGAAAACTCAGCAGTGGCCACAGGACTGGACAAGGTCAGTTTTCATTCCAATTCCAAAGAAAGGCAATGCCAAAGAATGTTCAAACTACCGAACAATTGCACTCATCTCACATGCTAGTGAAGTAATGCTCAAAATTCTCCAAGCCAGACTTCAGCAATACAGGAACCGTGAACTTCCTGATGTTCAAGCTGGTTTTAGAAAAGGCAGAGGAACCAGAGATCAAATTGCCAACATCTGCTGGATCATCAAAAAAGCAAGAGAGTTCCAGAAAAACATCTATTTCTGCTTTATTGACAATGCAAAGCCTTTGACTGTGTGGATCACAATAAACTGGAAAATTCTGAAAGAGATGGGAATACCAGACCACCTAACCTGCCTCTTGAGAAATCTGTATGCAGGTCAGGAAGCAACAGTTAGAACTGGACATGGAACAACAGACTGGTTCCAAATAGGAAAAGGAGTCCGTCAAGGCTGTATATTGTCACCCTGCTTATTTAACTTCTATGCAGAGTACATCATGAGAAACTCTGGACTGGAAGAAACACAAGCTGGAATCAAGATTGCCGGGAGAAATATCGATAACCTCAGATATGCAGATGACACCACCCTTATGGCAGAAAGTGAAGAGAAACTAAAAAGCCTCTTGATGAAAGTGAAAGAGGAGAGTGAAAAAGTTGGCTTAAAGCTCAACATTCAGAAAATGAAGATCATGGCATCTGGTCCCATCACTTCATGGGAAATAGATGGGGAAACAGTAGAAACAGTGTCAGACTTCATTTTTTGGGGCTCCAAAATCACTGCAGATGGTGACTGCAGCCATGAAATTAAAAGACGCTTACTCCTTGGAAGGAAAGTTATGACCAACATAGATTGCATATTCAAAAGCAGAGACATTACTTTGCCAACAAAGGTCCGTCTAGTCAAGGCTATGGTTCATCCTGTGGTCATGTATGGATGTGAGAGTTGGACTGTGAAGAAGGCTGAGCACCGAAGAATTGATGCTTTTGAACTGTGGTGTTGGAGAAGACTCTTGAGAGTCGCTTGGACTGCAAGGAGATCCAACCAGTCCATTCTGAAGGAGATCAACCCTGGGATTTCTTTGGAAGGAATGATGCTAAAGCTGAAGCTCCAGTACTTTGGCCACCTCATGTGAAGAGTTGACTCATTGGAAAAGACTCTGATGCTGAGAGGGATTGAGGGCAGGAGGAGAAGGGGACGACCGAGGATGAGATGGCTGGATGGCATCACGGACTCAATGGACGTGAGTCTAAGTGAACTCCAGGAGATGGTCATGAACAGGGAGGCCTGGCGTGCTGGGATTCATGGGGTCGCAAAGAGTCGGACACGACTGAGTGACTGAACTGAACTGAACTGAACTGAACTGATGGCCCCCGAGATTATGAGTTGATCCATATCAGACTTTTTAATATTCAGCTGCATTATTTATAATAGTGAAAAATTAAAATTCATCCAATTATCTTCAATAAGGAAATGACTACATATATTATGATATCCATCAGCAAAAGACCTCTGAGATGGTGGATTGATGTGGTTGGGGTAGATCGGCCTGCCTGTAATAAAAGGCTCTGGTGAAGTAGCTGACAGCTAATGTAGCTTGCACAGGGGTAGACTCCAGCAGTGGTTAGTGTGCCCAATATGGCTTATTAGTGGACCCATATCTGCCCATTCTCTACCTGTCCACACATGCATACATACACACACACACACAGACACACACACACACACACACACACACAGACACACACACACACACAGACACACACACACCCTAAGCCAAGCCTTTTTTTGGTTGTTTCTCTTAGTAATCTCCCAGGCTCCTCAATTAGAAACATAATTATCATGCCCTGCCCCCCTCACTTTTTTTCTTTTTCTCTTTCATTTTCTTTCACTCCACATGTCCAGTCATTCAAAATTTCTCTCTGATTTGTTTCTTCCTTTCTATTCCCTAGCTCTTCATCCTATAAAGTAATCATTGTCATTTCTTCCCAACTACTCATCCTGCCTCCAGTTCGCCTTTCTTTCCAGCACAGCCTATATACCCATGTTTAATGAACCTTCTTCAAACATTACATTCCTAACATCATTTTTCAGCTCAAAAATGTCCAGTGCTTGCCATTGTCCTCAGGATTGATTCTTGATTCCTTAGCTGGATTTTCTAGGCCTTCCTTAGCTAGTTCCCACTCTGCACTTCTGTTGTGAAAATAGGGCAAGTAAGAATTATAAAAAGAGAGATCCTACTCAAGATTGTATCTCATTTGTAACCAAATTCCAGCTATAGTATCCAATGTTCTTACCCATGGCTTTGTCTTACTTGCTTTCAGAAGAAAGCAATAAGCAACATACTCTTGCTCTGCTCCATAGTTGATAATGTACCATTATGTTTGAAATTTCAATAATCTTGTCAGTGGGTGTTATCTCCATTTCAGAGATGAGCAGCCTAAGTCCCAAAGAGAGGAAGTGACTTATTCAAAGTCACACAACTGAGAGATGGTGGAGTGAGGTCCAACTCTTCAGTAATTTCTTGTCAACATCCTTTACCACCTTGCCTCACTGTCCATAGTTGGATTTGTCCCCTCCCTGAAGCACCCACAAGTGGCTTTGTTCCACTGCTTTCTCACTCCCACAACAGCACCATGGAGTGCTTCTAGAAAGTCACCAACTCATGCAGATACTTCCACTAATGATTCATCCCATTCATTTCTAGTCAGTTCCTCAGGACCACCGCCTGTCAGTGTTATGGTCTCTTGTCTGGCTTTCTCTTCTCAGCACACAAGCATAATCACCAATCCACATGCCCCACTTCAAAGAACCCATCTCTGAACCTGTACCTTGTTCTAGCTACAGTGTCATATTGCCTTCCCTCCTTAATAAAATTTCTTAAAAAGAAAGAAAGAAAGATAGCTCCTAGTCACGACCTCATTTGCCTTACCTCCATTGCAATTCTGAGTATCATCTTCACTCTTCCCCTGAAACTGTTAAGGCCAAACTCACTGGACATATATATGAATTCTCATCTTACTGACCACTGCAACAATGACTTCTTCACTCTTTAAACTCTCTTTTGCCCTCATTTCCAGCACACCACTGCCTCCTCATTTTCCTTCTATTTGTCTAATGGCTCCTTCCTAGTCTCCTGCTCAGATTGTCCTCCATGTGCTCCAAGAAAATATTTAACTATTTAACTGAAGAACATCCTTGAGCAGGAGAGAGTTCCCCATCACTAGCAGTGCTCAATCAGAAGTAAATAAGTATCTGAACAAGAAATCCCCATACTGAGTATTAAGCTCAATTAGAAACCTTTAATTTTTTTTCCAACTCTAAAATTTGGGAGTCTATATATCACATGCCGAATAAAAGGTCTGGTCAAAGAATGCTGTCAGAAGCAGGAGAAAGCTTCCCTAGTTTTAAGGTAATTGAGTCTGAGGGAAGGTTGGCAAATCCCAAAAGACATAATAATTAAATGAAGTAGATCAATGTCAGTCTATCCCAACATAAAAGCTTTCCAAAACTATTGGCTGGGACTTTTACAATTGTTTTTCTATGACACGCCAAAGAATGAATTGGATTTTACAGCTGAATGATATAAGTGATAAAATACCTATCTAGGCTGCCCCTTTGTCAGCAGCTCTGAACAGACAGTGGTTGGGAGGAGTGGACTGATCAGCTCCAAAATGCAGTCCTCTTTTTCTTTCTTTCTTTTTTTTTTTTGTTTGTTTGCTTATTTTTTTAATGAATTTATTTTAATTGGAGGCTAATTATTTTACAATATTGTGGTGTTTTTTGCCATACATTGACATGAATCAGCCATGGGTGAACATGTGTCCCCCCATACTGAACCCCCCTCCCACCTCCCTCTCCACCCCATCCCTCTGGGTTGTCCCAGAGCAACAGCTTTGAGTGCCCTGCTTCATGCATCAAACTTGCACTGGTCATCTATTTTACATATGGTAATATACATGTTTCAATGCTATTCTCACAAATCATCTCACCCTTGCCTTCTCCCACATAGTCCAAAAGTCTATTCTTTACATCTTTGTCTCTTTTGCTGTTTTGTGTATAGTGTCATCATTGCCATCTTTCTAAATTCCATATATATGCATTAATATACTGTATTGGTGTTTCTCTTTCTGACTTACTTCACTCTGTATAATAGGCTCCAGGTTCATCCACCTCATTAGAACTGACTCAAATGTGTTCCTTTTTATAGTTGAGTAATATTTCATTGTGGATACATACCACAACTTCCTTATCCATTCGTGTGCTGATGAACATCTAAGTTGTTTCCATGTCCTAGCTGTTGTAAACAGTGCTGCCATAAACATTGGGGTACACATGTCTCTCTTTTTCTACTGCTCTGTCCTCGTTATGTCTCATCCAAGTGCACAACTCAGAATCTTACAGCCTGCCACACATGTTCCCTCCTCTCAGCCTTTGGCCATATGATTCCCTCTCCTTAGAATGTCACTTTCCTTCTCAGGTTAATAAAATATTGCCCACTCATTAAAAAATGTCTGAATATGAGCCACCCCATTTTAATATGTTTGTAGAACACCATTTTCATAAAACATCATCCACGATAGGCCAATGGCTATAATGACACTCATTTTTCCAATGAAGGACTCATTTGTCTTTGGTATATCACCACGCCAGAGTCTGTCTGCAAAGGAAGAGGCAAGAAGTAGAGAGAATCCCCCCATTCTTTAGTCGCAATTCTAAAATCTCTCCAACATTACTCCTTCTACTCCCCCACAAGAATCTTTTGTTTCTGCAGATCCTTGAAAGAACTAGTGGCTTCCTCTAGAGTTCTAAGGTTCTATGGAAATTGTTGCACCCCAAATAACTATCTTCTTCTGTCTCTTAAGAGTAGATTTCTTGGGATTTGCCAGTGGTCCAGTGGTTAAGACTTCTCCTTCCAATGCAGGGGATGTGGATTCAATCCCTGATCAGGGAGCTGACATCCCACATGCTTCAGTGGCCAAAAAAACAAAACTTAAAACAGAAGCAATACTGTAACAAATTCAATAAAGACTTGTTAAATGGTCCACCAAAAAAAATAAATAAAAAAGATTTCTCTTTGGTGTCAAGCTGCTTTTTGCTAATATTTATGGGCTTGGGTAGAATTTACATTCAAAATGTGGGTCACATTTCTTCTACTGTTATCTTGATAACAGGATTGTCATCTTAAATTTTCAATCGTGCTTTCAAAATTTCCCCTTTACATTTTGAGTTGTTTTTACATCATTGAATTCTGAGCCCTGGCACCTTGAACTGGTGCATTTGTCATTTTCAAGCATTACTTTAGTAGCCATAGCTGTAGAGCTTGAGGAACATTCTTAGGTCAGAAAGCAACAAAATCAAAATTTTACACCTGCAAGTTTTAGAGTAAATTGTCATTTGTATTCTGGGTGCTCGTAGAGGTTTTTCAGTGCCTTTAAGTAATTGCTTTCAATCATGACATTTCTGTCATTGTTATCTGTGTGAGGGTTTATATTACTGCTTCACTCTTCTGACATTAGCATCCCTAAGTATTTTAGGGCTGAGAAAACAGAGACCTACTCTGTGCACTCAATAAAAAGCACAGAATGGCATGAACAAGGAAAAAGGATGAGCCAGAATACAGTTGAAAATTGTTGCACCCCAAATCCTTATCTTCTTAATTAATTAAAATTTCAAACTGGTCCCAAACCCTGAGGTCAGCACCTCACTCTATCAGTGTAGGGGAGAAAGCAGGAATGACTACATGGTTCTCTTATGTACTAGAAATAAGAAAAGGTACAAATCATGGCTTACAATCAATTTTTAAAATATAACACAAGCAGACCCACCATTGCATGAAAGGCACAGACTTCCTCCTCTATTTTGAGATAAAATCTGGATTTAAACAATAAGAATGATTACTGGAAATGAAGAATATGGAAAAGAAAGAATACAAAGAACCAGAGAAGTACCAACCCTTCTGGGAAAGTAAATCAAGATGAAATAGATGTGAGAGTTATCTGTCAAAGCATTTAATGTAGCTATTATTAACTCCCAAGAAGTAAAGGTAAACATTCTGGAAATAGAAGGGAAGATTAAAAGAAAAGAAATAAAAGTTACAGAGAACAACCAAATGGAAAGTATAAAACTTAAAAATAAAATAACAACAAAAAAATCAAACTAAAAACCTTAACAGGATGGGCTCAATGAAGATGGATCAATGGAAGTTATTCAATATGAATGATAGAATAAAAGGATTAAAAAAAAACGAACAGAGGCTCAATGACATATGGGACAAAACCGAAAGTTATGACTTTTCTGTCACTAGAGTCCCAGGAGAGGGCTTCTGTGGTACAGAACAAGTATTTGAAGACATACTGACTGAAAACTTCCCAAATTTGGCCCCAGATATAAACCTACATATTCAAAAAAATTCAGGGAACCTCAAACAAGGTAAACCCAAAGAAAATAATGCTCTGGGAAATCATCATCAAATTGCTCAAAATATTAATAGGAGCCAGAGAAAAACTATCCATTATTTAGAAAGGAATACTCATTTGAATCATGAAGCATTTGTCTCTCATCAGAAATCAAAGAAGGCAGAAAAATATGGCTTAATCTTTTTCACATGCTAAAAAGAAAGAACTCTTAATCCAGAGCTCTATATCCAGTGAAAATATTATTCAGGGGTAGAGGTTAAATAAAGAACATCTCAAAAGAAAAAAACTAGGAGAATATGATGCCAGCAGATCTGCTCTAAAGAAATTGCTAAATGACTTTAATCAGTTAAAAAAGAAATAAAATCAGAAGGAAATATGGAATGTCAGAAATAACAGGAAAGTAACAGAAATGTTAAAAATCAGGTAAATGTTACAGTTTTTTTGTCGTTTGAGTTTTTTAAAATATATCTAATGGCTGAAAAAAATTAGAACATTTACTGATGAGATTTTTAAAGCATATAAATGTGATACATGAGACAATTACAGTAGTAAAAGAAAAATGGAAACAAACCTATATGCTTGATATATATATATATATTATATTTTATATATTAGGGATATATATATATATATATCTTAAATAAACCACTAAGAAACATATACAAAGATATATAGTCAAAACCAGAATGGAGAAAATGAAATGAATACTGAAAATGTTTTTTTTAAAAAAAAGATTTAAGAATGGCATTCTATCATGTATACTATCATGTAAGAATTGAATCGCCAGTCTATGTCTGACGCAAGATACAGCATGCTTGGGGCTGGTGCATGGGGATGACCCACAGAGATGTTATGGGGAGGGAGGTGGGAGGGGGGTTCATGTTTGGGAACACATGTAAGAATTAAAGATTTTAAAATTTAAAAAAAAAATAAAAATTTAAAAAAATGAACAAAAAAAAATAAAAAATTAAAAAAAAAGATTTAACAACACAAAATACTACAATAAAAAACAAAGAGAACAAAAAGAGAGCAAATAAATAGTAGATTTAAATTCAATTTTAACAATAATTGCATTGAATTTAAATGATCTAAACACATCAATTAAAAGACAAAGGCTGTCAGAATGGATGAAAAAATATCACCCAATTATATGTACTCCAAAAAGAAAACTCTCTTCAAATATGACGGTATACATAGATTAAAAGTAAAAGGATAGAAAAAGACATATGAACTCAGTATTAAGTGCAAACTCAATAATGATACCAAAATGTGAAAAGGACATTACAAGAAAAACTTACAAACCAGTATCAGTCATGAAATATTTGCCAGAAAATCCTAGAGAAGATACTAGTAAATGGAATCCAGCAATATATAAAAAAGGATAATATATTATCACCAAGTAGGAATAATTTCAATAATGCAAAGTAGGAAAAGAAGCTCCAATATTCAGTATTCAAAACCCTGTGTTACTAGCATAATAATATAGATATCAAAGCAACAGACAGAGCTTAGGAATAAACCCTTTTGGTGATTTTTAACAAGGATACCAAGGAAATTCAATAGAGTAAAAATCTGGTGAGTGAAAAAGTTGGCTTAAAACTCAACATTCAGAAAACTAAGATCATGGCTAAGATCCGGTCCCATCACTTCATGACAAATAGATGGGGAAACAATGGAAACAGTGACAGACTTTATTTTGGGGGGTTCTGAAATCACTGCAGATGGCAACTGCCGCCACGAAATTAAAAGACACTTGCCTCTTGGAAGAAAAGTTATGACTAACCTCAGTTCAGTTCAGTCGCTCAGTCATGTCCATCTCTTTGCAACCTCATGAACCACAACATGCCAGGCCTCCCTGTCCACCACCAACTCCCGGAGGCCACCCAAACCCATATCCATTGAGTCAGTGATGCCATCCAACCATATCATCCTCTGTTGTCTCCTTCTCCTCCTGCCCTCAATCTTTCCCAGCATCAGGGTCTTTTCAAATGAGTCAGCTCTTCACATCAGGTGGCCAAAGGATTGGAGTTTCAGCTTCAACATCAAATCCAACCAGTGAACACCCAGGACTGATCTCCTTTAGGATGGACTGGCTGGATCTCCTTGCAGTCCAAGGGACTCTCAAGAGTCTTCTCCAAGACCACAGTTCAAAAGCATCAATTCTTCGGTGCTCAGCCTTCTTCACAGTCCAACTCTCACATCCATACATGACCACAGGATAAACCATAGCCTTGACTTAGACGGACCTTAGTCGGCAAAGTAATGTCTCTGCTTTTCAATATGCTATCTAGGTTGATCATAGCTTTCCTTCCAAGGAGTAAGTGTCTTTTAATTTCATGGCTGCAGTCACCATCTGCAGTGATTTTGGAGCCCCCAAAAAATGAAGTGTGACACTCTTTCCACTGTTTCCTCATCTATTTCCCGTGAAGTGATGGGACCAGATGCCATGATCTTCGTTTTCTGAATGTTGAGCTCTAAGTCAACTCTTCCACTCTCCTCTTTCACTTTCATCAAGAGGCTTTTGAGTTCCTCTTCACTTTCTGCCATATGGGTGGTGTCATCTGCATATCTGAGGTTATTGATATTTCTCCTGGCAATCTTGATTCCAGCTTGTGCTTCTTCCAGTCCAGCGTATCTCATGATGTACTCTGCATATAAATTAAATAAGCAGGGTGACAATATACAGTCTAGATGTACTCCTTTTCCTATTTGGAACCAGTCTGTTGTTCCATGTCCAGTTCTAACTGTTGCTTCCTGACCTGCATACAGATTTCTCAAGAGGCAGGTTAGGTGGTCTGGTATTCCCGTCTCTTTCAGAATTTTCCACAGTTTATTGTGATCCACACAGTCAAGGGCTTTGCATTGTCAATAAAGCAGAAATAGATGTTTTTCTGGAACTCTCTTGCTTTTTTGATGATCCAGCGGATGTTGGCAATTTGATCTCTGGTTCCTCTGCCTTTTCTAAAACCAGCTTGAACATCAGGAAGTTCACGGTTCCTGTATTGCTGAAGTCTGGCTTGGAGAATTTTGAGCTTTACTTTACTAGCATGTGAGATAAGTGCAATTGTGCATTAGTTTGAGCATTCTTTGGCATTGCCTTTCTTTGGGATTTGAATAAAAACTGACCATTTCCAGTCCTGTGGCCACTGCTAAGGTTTCCAAATTTGCTGGCATATTGAGTGCAGCACTTTCACAACATCATCTTCCAGGATTTGAAACAGCTCAACTGGAATTCCATCACCTCCACTAGCTTTGTTCATAGTGATGCTTTCTAAGGCCCATTTGACTTCACATTCCAAGATGTTTGGCCCTAGGTGAGTAATCATACCATCATGATTTTCTGAGTTGTGAAGATCTTTTTGTACAGTTCTTCTGTGTATTCTTGCCACCTCTTCTTAATATCTTCTGCTTCTGTTAGGTCCCTACCATTTCTGTCCTTTGTTGAGCCAGTGGGACTGGTGATAGAAGTAAGGTTTGATGCTATGAAGAGCAATATTGCATAGGAACCTGGAATGTTAGGTCAATGAATCAAGGCAAATTGGAAGTGGTCAAACAGGAGATGGCAAGAATGAACATCGACATTCTAGAAATCAGTGAACTAAGATGGACTGGAATGGGTGAATTTAACTCAGATGACCATTATATATACTACTGTGGGCAGGAGTCCCTTAGAAGTAATGGAGTAGCCATCGCGGTCAACAAGAGAGTCCGAAATGCAGTACTTGGATGCAATCTCAAAAATGACAGAATGATCTCTGTTCATTTCTAAGGCAAACCATTCAACATCACGGTAATCCAAGCCTATGCCACAACCAGTAATGCTGAAGAAGCTGAAGTTGAACAGTTCTATGAAGACCTACAAGACCTTCTAGAACTAACACCCAAAAAAGATGTCCTTTTCATTATAGGGGACTGGAATGCAAAAGTAGGAAGTCAAGAAATACCTGGAGTAACAGGCAAATTTGGCCTTGGAGTACAGAATGAAGCAGGGCAAAGGCTAATGGAGTTCTGCCAAGAGAATGCACTGGTCATAGCAAACACCCTCTTCCAGCAACACAAGAGAAGACTCTACACATGGACATCACCAGATGGTCAAGATCGAAATCAGATTGATTATATTCCTTGTAGCCAAAGATGTAGAAGCTCTATACAGTCAGCGAAAACAAGATCAGGAGCTGACTGTGGCTCAGATCATGAACTTCTTACTGCCAAATTCAGACTTAAATTGAAGAATGTAGGGAAAACCACCAGACCATTCAGGTATGACCTAAATCAAATCCCTTATGACTATAGAGTGGAAATGAGAAATAGATTTAAGGGACTAGATCTGATAGACAGAGTGCCTGATGAACTATGGACAGAGGTTTGTGACACTGTATGAGAGACAGGAATCAAAACCATCCCCAAGAAAAGGAAATGCAAAAAAGCAAAATGATTGTCTGAGGAGGCCTTACAAATAGCTGTGAAAATAAGAGAAGCAAAAAGCAAAGGAGAAAAGGAAAGATATACCCATTTGAATGCAGAGTTCCAAAGAATAGCCAAGGAGAGATAAGTAAGCCTTCCTCAGTGATCAATGCAAAGAAATAGAGGAAAACAATAGAATGGGAAAGACTAGAGATCTCTTCAGGATAATTAGAGATACCAAGGGAACATTTATGCAAAGATGACCAACCTAGACAGCATATTCAAAAGCAGAGACATTACTTTGCCAACAAAGGTCTGTCTAGTCATAGCTATGGTTTTTCCAATAGTCATGTATGGATGTGAGAGTTGGACTATAAAGAAAGCTGAGCGCCGAAGAATTGATCCTTTTGAACTGTGGTGATGGAGAAGACACTTGAGAGTCCCTTGGACTGCAAGGAGACCCAACCAGTCCATCCTAAAGGAGATTAGTCCTGGGTGTTCATTGGAAGGACTGATGTTGAAGCTGAAACTCCAATACTCTGGCCACCTGATATGAAGAACTGACTCATTTGAAAAGACCCTGATGCTGGGAAAGATTGAAGGCATGAGGAGAAGGGGGTAAAAGAGGATGAGATGGTAGGATGGCATCACTGACTCGATGGTCATGAGTTTGAGTAAACTTTGGGTGTTGGTGATGGACAGGGAAGCCTGGCATGCTGCAGTCCATGGGGTAGAAAGAGTCAGAGAGGACTGAGCGACTGAACTGAACTGAACTGACTGAAATATCTTTTCAATAAATAATGATGGGATGATTTTTGCATCCACATGAAAAAGGATGGAACCAGACTTTTACCTCATAAAATACATAAAAATTAACTTTAAATGGGTCACAGACCTAAATGCAAGTTAAAACTGAAAATCTTGGAAGAAAAATATAAACATAAGTCTTTGTGTGACCTAGGTTTAGGCAAAGCCTTCTTAGATATGATGTCAAAAACTAGTGACAGAAGAAAATATTAGATAAATTAAACTTCATCAACATTGAAAATTGTGTGCTTTAAAGGATACCATCCTTTTAAGGGGAACTGGGATTTGTTTCAATAAGATGTGGTAAGACATGTGGACACTTCAAGGACTGTCATGAAGGAAGAAATTTATACTCACAGATCTCTAGAAATGAGAGGCATGATATGCCATGCAGGGAGCCATATGGGGAAGCAAGAGCTTGGTCCAGAGGCATGGGAAGCAAGAGAATATATAGCCAAAAGCCTTGACTGTAGTTGCCATGAGAAGGAGTGGGTAAAGCAGGGTAAGGAGGCTCTGGGGCATAGGAGTTGTGCCTAGTTATCTAACACCTGCCCCAAGGCAATCCACTCCAGCACTCTTGCCTGGAAAATCCCATGGACGGAGGATAGGCTACAGTCCATGGGGTCACAAAGAGTCGGACACGACTGAGCGACTTCACTTTCAGGATGATAAAACAGGAGAATAGTGCAGCTTGGAGTATAAGAACCACATAGAAGAGCTGGCTGAGGGTGTGGGCTCTGGAGTTTGTATATAAAAGGCATGCTTAGAGGAAATCATTTACTATCTCCAGGAATTGGCTAGCCCCAGGATGAGCAGACCTTCTAGAGTCAGCAAGGCCCCCAAGATGCCAAAACATCAAAAATACATAAAATTAAAAAGCATGATAATACACATCAACAAAGTGAAAAGACAACTCGGAGAATGGGAGAACTAGTTGCATTTATTTGTCTTATAAGAGCTTTCTATAGAATATTTAAAAATCTCTCCCATGTCAAAAAGAAAACGATCAGTAACCCAGTCTCAAAATGGGTGAAAAGATATGAATAGATACTTCACCAAAGATATAGGAAAGATAAATAAGTACATGAAAAGATGGTTTTGTTGTTGTTTGTTTATTATTTGGCTAGTTGTGGCATGTGGGATCTTTCATTATGACACACAAGCTATCTAGTTGTGGCAGGTGGGCTTAGTTGCCCTGCAGCATGTGAAATCTTAGTTCCCAGACCAGGAATTGAACCTATTCCCCATGTACTGACAGGCAGATTCTTAACCACTGGACCACCAGAGAAGTCTCACAAAAGATGTTTAACCTCATTGGTCTTTCTGTGTACTCACTCACTCAGTCATGTGTGATTCTGTGACCCCATGGTCACAGAATCTGTCCTTTCTGTCCACGGTCCTATCTGTCCATGGAATTCTCCAGGCAAGAATACTGAAGTGGGTGCTATTTCCTACTCCAGAAGATCTTCCTAGCCCAGAGATTGAACCTACATCTCCTGCATTGGCAGGCAGATACTTTACCATTGTGCCATCTGGGAAAACATTGGCCTTTAGGAAAATGCAAATTGAAACTTCAATATTATTACATAACCATTAGAATGATTATAATAAAAAAAAGAAAGATTATAACTGTTAGTGAGAATAGAGAGAAACTGAAACCATCATAGTTTCAAAAATTTAAACACAGAGTTAGCATATCACTTATCAATTCCACTCCTAAGGATATATACTCAAGAGAACTGAAAACTTGTACACAAAAGTTTATAAGAGCATCGTTCATAATAACCAAGAAGTGGAAACTCCAAATATCCATAAACCAATGAATGAATAAACAAAATGTGGTCTACCCATACAATAAGATATCATTTAATAGTTGTGAAATTGGATTGTGGTTGATGTTTGCGAAACTCTATATGAATTTACTAAAAATCATTGGTTTGTACACTTAAAACAGGCAAATTCTGTTAGGTGAATTATACCTCAATAAAGCTGGTTAAATGACAACTTTTCTGTATGCAAGACATACTCCTACAACAAAATTATTCAGAAAGACAAAAAATAAAGGGATAGATAGACAAAAGTTCACCAGACAAATAGAAGGCAAAAGAAAGTGTAGTGATCCTGATATCACACAAAGTAGAATTCAATCCCCAAAGTATTAAACATGGCAAAGAAGGAGAATTGTGCACCAGCAGCCACATTTTTGAAGCAAGAGCTAAAAGAATTCAAGGAGTCATAGATAAACATTCACTAATAATAGGAGATTTTAATAAACCATTTCAGTGTAATACAAATCAAGTGTAAAATAGTATGGATGGAGATAGAATGTACATATTGATTAAGAAACAAACTGGCAAGACAGGTATTTTGAACATATGTTGAAGTCTATACCATGATAACAGTGTCCATGACACAATCACAAACACTAATCATTTATCAGATCACAAACAATATCTCAGTAAGTTCCATAAAATGTGACTATCACAAGCAACATTCTCGATTAAAAACACAATCACAACTAGAAAATTTTAACAAAAACAAAAATAGAAAGCCCCTTTCACTTGAAAATTTAGAGGTCTCCTATTAAACAACTTCCGTGTGAAATGAGAACTACAAACTGCAATTACAGAATTAAAAAATAATTACAATAAACCACAACATATAAGAATCCATGGAATACATTTAAAGAAGTGATCCAGGGGGAGAGGAAATGTTTGCATTAAACATTTTTATTCAGATAATTGAAAACAAAACAAAACATTGACTTAAGACAGCAGCTCATAAAACTAGAAAAATAATTTTTTAAAGTGAACCAAAAGAAAGCAAAAAGGGCATAATAAAGATAAAAACAGAAATTAATGAAGAAGAGATTAGAAAAACAGTGAGTCTGAAAAATTAAAAATGGAGAAAGGGCACACAAATATGCAAAATAAGAAAAGATAAGAGGGAAATCACCCCTGAAATAAAATAAATTTTAAAAATCATGTGCGACTCTATGTTAACTAATATGAAACCAAATTTAAAAACCTAGAGGAAATGAATAATTTCCTAAGGAAACCCAAGTTACCAAAATTGACACTGTTAGAGTTAGAAAGTTGAAACAGACCAATTTCTATAGAAGGAATCTATAACAGGAAGTTACTAGCAGACAACTACACACACACACAAAACAGACCAGATGATTTCAAGGGGAAAAAGATAAAATTACATCCATATCTCACTCCACAGTCAAAAAAATAGATTTCAAATGGATTAGAGAGCTAAATGTAAAAAATGAAACCATGCAAGTATACTACAAGGAAACATGGGGAATTTCTCTTTAACCTTGGTATAAGAAAAGGCTTTCTAACTATGACTCAAATTACAGAGGCAATTAATTAACTAAATTAATAAATTTGATCACTTCTTCAAAATTTGCATGGCAAATGTACCATAAACAAAGTCAGAAGACAACTGGCAAATGGGTAAATTTTGCAACATATACCACAGGTGAAGGATTAATAAACTTAATATATGACATAGAGTGGGTCAAGTTAAAGTTAGGAGAAGCCTGGAGGAGAGACATATTTAGGTCTGCACCCTGGGAATAATACTAAGTTGGCTTGATGCAAGTAGATTAGAAAGGCAGGGAGAGGGGTTCAGAAGCATTTTTAAGTAATCTATCTGAGACAAAATGGTGATTCAAACTAAGAAAGTGACTATGAGGATTAAGAAGGAAAGATGAATTAAGAGCTGTTGAAGAGGCAGAATTTACTGGAATTTATAAACTAAATTGATGTAGGTGAGTTGGGAGTCGTGGGAGAAATCTGAGATTTCAACATAGGCAGTGAGGTAGGTGGTAGTGTCACAGAGAATGTAAAGAATGCAAACCTTTAAATTCTCTCTCAGGATTAAAAATATGGTGACCGTTATGCCCTCATGGACTTTAACTCTCCAGGCTCCTCAGTCCATGGAATTTTCCAGGGAAGAATACTGGAGTGGGTAGCCATTCCCTTCTCCAGGGGATCTTCCAACCCAGGGATTGAACCCAGGTCTCCTGCATTACAGGCATATTCTTTACCTCTGAACCACCAGGGAAGCCCTACATTGACTATAAAGTACTATTCATAATGCATAATGACAGATCTGAATTCAATTGCACAACTTCCTAGCTTTGCGACTCTAGACAAGTTTCTTAACCTTTCTTTGCCTCAATCTGTTCTCAGAAAAATAAAAAAAGAGAGTAATAATATGAACCTAGTAACATTTTATGAGAACTAGAGATAAGAGACATGACTGAGTGACTTCACTTTCACTTTTCACTTTCATGCATTGGAGAAGGAAATGGCAACCCACTCCAATGTTCTTGCCTGGAGAATCCCAGGGACGGGGGAGCCTCATGGGCTGCCGTCTATGGGGTCGCACAGAGTCGGACATGACCGAAGCGACTTAGCAGCAGCAGCAGCAGCCAAGATAAGAGAAGTAAAGTGTTTTGAGTGATCCCTACCATATACTGAGAACTTGTTAAATTATAGCTTAAACAAAAGGCAACATCGTTAGTTTCATGCCTCTAAATTAGGTCAGATTTGCCCTTGTTTGTCTTGTATTTCTCATAGACTACTTGCCCTAGAAGAGGGTCTTATACATAATAGATACTCAGTAAAATTATGCATCCAGTCTATGATGGTTGTTTCTTTGGCAGAACCTTTGGTTTTTTTCCCAGCTAATCTGCCCAAAGCTGCTATCCTTTATTTGTTGTTGTTTAGTCATTAAGTCGTCTCCAACTCTGTGACCCTGGGGACTATAGCATGCCAGGCTCCTCTGTCCTCCAGTATCTCCCAGAGATTGCTCAGAGTCATGACCATTGAGTTGGTGATGCTATCTAACCATCTAATCCTCTACTTCCCCCTGCTCCTTTTGCCTTCAATCTTTCCCAGCATCACGAAAAGGCTCTTCTTTCCAATGAATTGGCTCTTTGCATCAGGTGGCCAAAGTATTGGAACTTCAGCTTCAGCACAGTTCAGTTCACTCAGTCATCTCCAACTCTTTGCAATCCCATGAACCACAGCACGCCAGGCCTCCCTGTCCATCACCAACTCCCAGAGTTTACCCGAAATCATGTCCATTGAGTTGGTGATGCCATCCAACCACCTCATCCTCTGTCATCCCCTTCTCCTCCTGCCCTCAATCTTTCCCAGCATCAGGATCTTTTCAAATGAGTCAGCTCTTCACATCAGGTGGCCAAAGTATTGGAGTTTCAGCTTCAACATCAGTCCTTTCAATGAACTCCCAGGAGTGATCTCCTTTAGGATGGAATGATTGGATCTCCTCCTTCCAATAAATATTCAGGGTTGATTTCCTTTAGGATTGATTGGTTTGATCTCCTTTCAGTCCAAGGGCTCTCAAGAGTCTTTTCCAGCACCACAATTCAAAAGCATCAGTTCCTCAGCATTCAGCCTTCTTTATCATTGAACTCTCACATCTGCACATGACTACTGGAAAAACCATAGCTTTGACTATAATGGACTTTCGTTGGCAAGGTGATGTCTCTGCTTTTTAATATGCCGTCTAGGTTTGTGACTGTTTTCCTTCCAAGAAGCAAATGTCTTTTAATTTCATTTCATGACTGCAGTCACTATCCACAGTGATTTTGGAGCCCAAGAAAATAGAGTATCTCACTGTTTCCATTGTTTCCCCATCTATTTGCAATGAAGTGATGGGACTGGATGCCATAATCTTAGTTTTCTTAATGTTGAGTTTTAAGCTAGCTTTTTCACTCTACTCTTTCACCCTCATCAAGAAGCTCTTTGGTTGTGGGGAGGGAGGTGGGAGGGGGGTTCATGTTTGGGAATGCATGTACACCCGTGGTGGATTCATGTCAATGTATGGCAAAAGCAATACAGTATTGTAAAGTAAAATAAAGTAAAAATTAAAATTTAAAAAAATAAAAATAAAAACCACAAAAAATAAAAATAAAAAATAAAGAGACCTGGGATTACTAGGAAAAAAAAAAAAAAAGAACCTCTTTGGTTCCTCTTCACTTTCTGCCATTAGAGTGGTATCATCTATATATCTGAGGTTGTTGATATTTCTCCCAGCAGTCTTGATTCCAGCTTGTGTTTCATCCAGCCTGGCATTTTGCATGATGTACTCTACATATAAGTTAAATAAGCAGGGTGACAATTTACAGCCTTGTCATACTCTTTTCCCAGTTTGGAACCAGTCCACCATTCCAAGTAAGGTTCTAACTTGCTTCCTGACCCACATACAGGTTTCTCAGGAGATAGATAAGGTGGTCTGGTATTCCCATCTCTTTAAGAATTTTCCATAGTTTGTTGTGATTCACACAGCCCAAGGCTTTAGCGTAGTCAGTGAAGCAGAAGTAGATGTTTGAAGTAGTACATTGGACACCTTCTGACCTGGGGGGCTCATCTTCCAGTGTCAAATCTTTTTGCCTTTTCATACTATTTGTGAGGTTCTTCTGGCAAGAATACTGGAGTAGTTTGCTGTTATTTCCTCCAGTGGACCATGATTTGTCAGAACTCCACTATGACCCATCTGTCTTGGGTAAACCTTCATGGCATGACTCATAGCTTCATTGAGTTATGCAAGCCCCTTCGCCATGACAAAGCTGTGATGCATGTAGGGGAACCTTCATTTTAAAAGTATTCTTTTTATGCTTATAACCCATTCTCCTTGCTCAAATTTTTTTTGCTGAATATGTCTCTCTCACACACAGACAAATGATGACTGATGATGATGACTGATGTCTAAAAACTTGTTGACAACTCCTCCAATCTCCACTCCCAACCCCACACAGGAGTATTGTTCAACAGTGGAATCTCAGTCCCTGTATGGCTTGGCTCTGATGGAAATTACTCAGGCTGTTGAACTTTTTCTGAAACTGTGGGTGATCTCCAAAACTTCCACCAGAATTAAGAACAGTCAATTAATGGCATAGTCAGATAGCTTGAATTTAATCAAAGTGAACCACAGCCACTGAAAAGGGCATTTAATTTAATCTAAAATATTTAGACAAGAAAAAATGTCAAATCTCAGACATGACTTGTGATTAACAACTCTATAAAAGTAAAGAACAATTTGAATTTTTTTTAAAAATTGAGTGCAAGGGACTAAAACTCAATAGAAAAGTGAAAAGGCAATTCAATGAAAAAATAAGATATAAAAGTGTCCCTTAAATACATGAAAAAATGTTCAAATTTGGTACATAATTTGAGAACTGCTGATTAAAACTGAGATACCATTTCTTACCTATCAGAGGGGCAAAAATTTCTTAAGTGTGATGACAAAATCTATTGATGAGCTAGTGGCGAAGCAGTCACTCTTGTACATTGCTGTTTAGAATACTAATCACTGCAACGCTTCCAGAGGGAAATTGGCCATACCTAACATAACCTTTCAACCTAGAAATTCTGATTCTAAGAATTTATATTTGAGGATGAACTTCCAACAATCCAAAAATATACATGTACAAAGATGTTCATTGCAGCATAGTTTGCAATTGCAAAATATTGGCAATAACTGAAATGCCCATAGATAGGAGAATGTGTGAATAAATTGTGCAACATTGGAACAATGGAGTCTTATACAACCATAAAAAAAAGAATGAAGAATTGATACAGAGTGTTTTCCACAACATACTGCCCAAGAGAAGAAAATTGAAGCACAGCAGGGCAGGGAAAAAGGCTTCCAAGAATGTGTTTCTCCATAAAAGCAAGGAGAATGCTGCAAAAACTGTCAAAATCAACTTTTTCAGAAAGCTGGAAATTTATGTAAATCTTGCAACAACCCAAGGAGAATTTAAGAAAAAAGACTGAATCTTGGTAAGTTTGGTGGTGCTTTAACTAACCCTAACTCCATTCTCCTCCCTTAGCTCTTCAGTAGGTTTGAAAGGCAATCCTTCACAACTGAAATAGTTCTGAAAACCAGAAGCCTAGTGGCCACTGGCTAAGAGGTTTGGAGTAACACAAAAGTCTTTGCATGGGTTTTAGTGGGTTGTGTCTTTCAAGGAATTGGTCCATTTCATCTACTTAACAAAGTTATGAGCATAGAAGCATTCGTGTGTGTGTGTGTGTGTGTGTGTGTGTGTGTGTGTGTGTGTATGCACTCTATATATGTACTATGCGCTCATGCTCAGTCACTCTTCATGACTCTATGGACTGTAGCCAACCAGGCTCCTCTATCCATTGGATTCTCCAAGCAAGAATACTGGAATGAGCTGCCATGCCCACCTCCAGGGGATCTTCCCAACCCAGGGACTGAACCCATGTCTCCTGCACTGCAAGTGGATTCTTTACTGCTTAGCCAGTGGGAAAGTCCCATATATGTACTATATATACATATTGTGTGTAAGTGTGTGTGTGTGTATGTGTGTGTGTGTGTGTGTGTGTGTGTATGTGATGGAATACTACTCATAAAAAGAATGAAAATTTGCCATTTGCAACAACATGGATGGACTTGGAGCATATTATGTTTAGTGAAATGAGTCAGAAGAGAAAGACAAATATTGTATGATATTATTTATATTGTGGAATCTAAAAAAATAAAACAAAGTATTGAATATAACAGAAAAGAAACAGACTCACAAATATATAGAACAAACTAGTGGTTACCAGTTGGTGGCAGAGGGGGAGTGCAATATAGGGGTAGAGGATTAAGAGGTACAAAATATGTATAAAATAAATTAGCTAAAAGGATATATTGGAATATAGAAATATTGTATAATAACTATAAATGGAATATAGCTTTTGAAATTATGATTCATTATATTGTACACTTGAAACATAATATAATATTGTACATAAACTATACTCAATTTTAAAAAATAGTATTGAACACTTTAAAATGATGAAATTTATAGTAAATGAGGGCTTCCCTGGTGG
The DNA here is from genome assembly GCF_032405125.1 of Capricornis sumatraensis. Classification (NCBI taxonomy): domain Eukaryota; kingdom Metazoa; phylum Chordata; class Mammalia; order Artiodactyla; family Bovidae; genus Capricornis; species Capricornis sumatraensis. The sequence goes on along the minus strand of NC_091092.1, from coordinate 58,246,864 downwards.
CTCAGAGGTTAAAGCATCTGCCCGCAATGCAGGGGACCTGGATTCAATCCCTGGGTCAGGAAGATCCCCTGGAGAAGGAAATGGCAACCCACTCCAGTATTCTTGCCTGGAGAATCCCATGGATGGAGGAGCCTGGTGGGCTACAGTCCATGGGATCGCAAAAAGTCGGACACGACTGAGCGAATTCACATAGTAAATGAATTATAGCTCAACAAGAATATATGTGTGTATATATCTACTATAGAAGATGTTTAAAATGTATCTTTTCATATTTGTATTTTTATTTTGTTAGCAAAATTGCATACTATTTTTATTATCTGCTTTTTCAGCTTAATATCGATTGAATATGTTCCACATCATTAAATGTTTCTATGACAAATTTTAAAAATTACTAATACGTCCAACAACACACATGCCTCTCAAAAGCATAATGTTTACCAAATCTAATCAGATTCAAAAGCATACGTGCTATTCTATTCTTCTTAATGAAATTTAAAATGTGCAAAACTAATCTGTGATATTAATGGTTAGACTAGTGGTCAATTTTTGCAAAGTTACTGACCAAGTTAAAGGGCCTTTTGGAGTGCTAGAAGCATTCTATATCTTCATCTGGAAGATGGTAAAATAAAAACATGCATATAAGTAAAAATCCACTTATCTTTACACTTAACATGTGTCCATATCATTGTATAGAAACTATAGTTCAATTAAAAACAACAAACATTGTGGCATTGGTTCAAGACAAGACAAACAGTCTATGGAACAGACCAGATAGTCCACAAACAACTTGATGATAGATAGATAATTTTTATTTTTGTGTGATTAACTATTTTACAACAAAATCTCCACTACAGTTCAGTTGGGCAAAGGACAGTCTTTTCAATAAATGGTGATTAAATGAGAATATGAACCTTCACTATATACAAAAAAGAAGACTGACCCCCTACTTCACACCAAATGCAGAGAATTAACTTGAGATTAAGCAAAGACTCAAATGTTAAAGGTAAAATAATAAAGTTTCCAAAAGAAAATGAGGAGAATATATTCATCATATTAAAATAATCAGAAATTTCTTAAACAGAAAGCATAGTCATAAAAGAAAAAAACTAATCAATTGCACTTCGTATTATTAAAGACTTTTGCTCATCAAAAGATATGAGAGAGGGAACACAAACCACAGATGGAGAAGATATTCTTGAAATATATTTATTCATATCCAGAATATATAATATAAAGAATTTCTACTTCCAATAAGAAAACAGTAACCTCAAGTTTAAACCAGTCAAAATATTTGAATGAACTGTTCACTTTTAGAATATCCAAATGATCAATGATCATATGAGAATATGGTCAACAACATTATTCATTAAAGAATTGAAAACTGCAAATACAATGAAATAGCAGTAGACAACCCAGTAGAATAGCTAAAATTAAAATGGCTGCCTGGATGTGAGGGGAATTTGGGGGAGAATGGATACATGTATATTTATGACTGAGTCTCTTTGCTTTTCACCTGAAACTATCACAATGTTATTAATCGGCTTTACCCCAATACGAGATTCCCTAGTGGCTCAGACAGTAAAGAATCTGCCTGCAGTGCAAGAGACCTAGGTTCGATTCCTAGGTCAGGAAGATTTCCTAGAGAAGGGAATGTCCACTCACTTCAGTACCCTTGCCTGGAACATTCTATGGACAGAAGAGCCTGGCAGGCTTCAGTCCATGGGGTCTCAAAGAGTCAGACATGACTGAGCAGCTAACACTATACAAAATAAAAAGTAAAAAAGTAAAGTTCTGAAAATGCTGAATGTTGGCAAGAATACAGAGCATATTGAAATTGATGCATGGCTAGTGAAAATACAAGCTGTTTCAACCACTTTCGAAAACTATTTGACAGTGCTTACTAAAACTAATGGAGAAGGAAATGGCAACCCACTCCAGTACTATTGCCTGGAAAATCCCATGGAGAGAGGAGCCTGGTAGGCTACAGTCCATGGGGTCGCAGAGTTGGACATGACTGAGCGACTTCACTTTCTTTTCACTTTTCACTAAAACTAAATACATATATACTCACAATTCAGTTATTTCAATCCTAGGTATATTTCCAAGAGCAATGAGTTCATATATGTACTACAAGAATGTTCATTAACAACTTTCTTCATAATAGCTACAAACTAGAATATACTCCAAATGTCCATCTATAGTAGAATTGGTAAGTTATTATACTCAATATAACAGAATTCTACACAGTGATAAAATGGATGGACTGCTTCTACCCAAAGTGATAAGAGTAAACCTCACAGACAAAATGGTAAGCAAAAGAAGCCAGATACCAGAGAGTATATTCCATATACCTCCATTGAAATAAAATATAAGAACCAGCAAAATTAAGCTGGCATAATGGAACCTTCTAAGTGCTGGAGATGTTTTATATCTTGATGTGTGTGGTGGTTACATAGGTGTGTACATATGTAAACAGTCATTGAGCTTTACACTGAAGATTTATGTACTTCACTATAGGTAAAATTATAATTTTATATAAAATTAAATTGACATGCACAAAAATCTATATAGAAGCATTTTTCATAGTAGTCCCAAGTCATAAACAACCCAAAAGTCCATCAATAATACAGTCAATCAGTAACTTATAGTATATTCATACTGTTCAGTTCAGTTCAGTCGCTCAGATATGTCCGACTCTTTATGACCCTATGGACTGCAGCACACCAGGCTTTCCTGTCCATCACCAACTCTCGGAGCTTGCTCAAATTCATGTCCATCGAGTTAGTTTTGCCATCCAACTAACTCATCCTCTTTTGTCCCCTTCTCCTCCTGCCTTCAATCTTTCCCAGCATCAGGGTATTTTCTAATGAGTCAGTTCTTCGTATCAAGTGGCCAAAGTATTGGAGCTTCAGCTTCAGCATCAGTCCTTCCAATGAATATTTAATATTGATTTCTTTTAGGATTGACTGGTTTGATCTCCATACAATCTGAGGGGCTCTCAAGAGTTTTAGAGCACTACATAAATATGGAAAATCACCCCAAACTACTGATACAAAAACATGAAGGAATCTCAAAGACATAATTAATTGAGCAAAAGAAGCCAGACTAACGAATTATTTAAGATTTCCACTAGTCAATGTATTTCCAAAAGAATTAAAATCAGATGCTCAAATACTTGTAAATCAATGTTCATAACAGCCAAAAAAGTGTAAATAGCCCAAATGTCCATCAATGAATGAGTAGACTAACATAATATGATGTACTCAGTCATAAAAATAATGATGTACTAACACCTGCTACAACATGGATGAACCCTGAAGACATTATGTTCAGTGAAAGAAATCAAACACAAAAGGAGAAATAGTAATAATATGTGATTCTATTTATATTAATATCAGGTACCTAGAATAGGCAAATCCATAGAGACAGAAAGAATTAACAGTAGATTTTATTTTCTTGGGCTGCAAATCACTGCAGACAGTGACTGCAATCATGAAATTAAGATGCTTGCTCCTTGGAAGAGAAGTTGACCAACCTAGCCAACATATTAAAAAGCAGAGACATCATTTTGCTGACAAAGGTCCATATAGTCAAGGCTATGGTCTTTTTAGTAGTCATGTATAGATGTGAGAGCTGGCCCATAAAGAAAGTTGAGTGCCAAAGAATTTGTGCCTTCAGACTGTGGTGCTGGAGAAGACTCTTGAGAGTCCCTTGGACTGCAAGGAGATCAAACCAGTCCATCCTAAAGGAAATCAGTCCTGAATATTCATTGGAAGGACTGATGCTGAAGTTCCAATACTTTGGCCACCTGATGCAAGAAAAAAAACAAACTCACTGTAAAAGACCCCTATGCTGGCAAAGACTGAGGGCAGGAGGAGGAGGTGGACAAAGGATGAGAAGGTTGAATGGCATCCCTGACTTAATGGTCATGAGTTTGAGCACACTTCAGGAGATAGTGAAGGACAGGGAAGCCTGGTGTGCTGCCAGTCCATGGAGTCACAAAGAGTCGGACATGACTTAGCAACTTAACAACAACAGCAATTTAACGGCTACAGAGTTTATGTTTGGGGTGATGAAGAAGTTCTGGAAATGAACAGTGGTGATGATTGCACAACACTGTGAATGTATTTAATGCCACTGAACTGCACACTTAAAATGGCTGAAATGGTAAATCTTCTTAAATTTCTATTTTTGTTGAAGGATAATTGCTTTACAGAATTTTGTTGTTTTCTGTCAAATCCCAACAAGAATTAGCCATAGATATACATATATTCCCTCCCTTTTGACCCTCCCTCCCAAATTTTATGTTGTATATATTTTATCACTATTTAAAAAAAGAAACTGGACAAAAATGCATGGTGCATGTTTCCATTTATATGAAGCTCTGCTGCTGCTGCTGCTAAGTCACTTCAGTCGTGTCCGACTCTGTGCGACCCCATAGACAGCCCACCAGACTCCCCCGTCCCTGGGGCTCTCCAGGCAAGAACACTGGAGTGGGTTGCCATTCCCTCTCCAGTGCATGAAAGTGAAAAGTGAAAGTGAAGTTGCTCAGTCGTGTCCGACTCTTCATGACCCCATGGACTTCAGCCTACCAGGCTCCTCCGTCCATGGGATTCTCCAGGCAAGAATACTGGAGTGGGGTGCCATTGCCTTCTCCAATGAAGCTCTAGAACAGGCAAAATTAATGTTTGGTGATAGAGGTCAGGATAGTGTTTGCCTTTGGTTGGAGTAATGACTAGAAGGATGTAAAAGGAAGCCTTCTGGAGGGTCAGAGTGGTCATTACACGGATGTATACCTGTGTAAAAGCATTGTTAAATTTTTGCTTTACAGTATATACATTATATATTCATTTAAAAAGAAAATCAAGAGGAGTAGAAACTGGGGAAAACAGTCATTTAAAATTTACTTCCATTTCTTTATCCCTTGTTCCTGGAGACAGGCTCACCTGGAGGCAGATTCTCTCTTTGGGGAAGTTAGTAAGATTGGCCCTTCCATTACCACTTGTTGAAAACCAGAAGCTTTGCATTGTCCTGGGGACAGCTACAAAACACTTAAACCTGATCACAGAGATTCAGTGTCTTGCCTTGGCCACTCATGGTGGGCATGGCTAGTTAGAGATATGTTTACAAGGCTTCTTGACTTTGGGAGTGGAGAGGGACAGAATAAGAGAAAGGGGAGCAGAGAAAAATTTTTCTTGGCTATGTATAAACTGGAGGCACCATGCTTCAACTGATGCTTGTTCCCATGGGAGTAGATTATGGGGGTGGAGGTGGGGAGGCAGGAATGATGAATGCATCTTGCTGGTTAGCAGAGTGGCTGAAGTGGCTGCTTTCATGAGACTTTGTGAGAGACACTCGACATAAGTAGTGTTGCCAGGCACCTCAGGGCAGAGTGTGAAACAAGGTTGTAAAAATATGCCAGTAGTTTTTTTTTTTTCACCTCTCCTGTCACCTCTCAGAATCCTGCACCCAGTTGGGAGCATCGTGACCCAGCACCCTTGGTTTGAACACTTGCAATATTACCTAAAGCAAGCTCCCTGAGTTACAGCAGACAGGGAGAATGAAGAAAACATGGGGCGGAGGGGGTGGGGCGCGGTGAGAGACTGCAGAGCAATTTGTGAGCACTCAAGTAAGCATCCTTTTTGCATATCCGGGGATACTCAGGAATGTTGATGCAGAATTGGCCTGAGGTACAGCAGTCACTCTGTTGGGGCTTGAACCCCTGTAATTTGGGCATCAAACATGAAGATGACCTCAGTTTATACTTGCAGTCTGGTTAAACCTGGATGGAACAACTACATAGGTATGCATAACTCTGTGAGTCTATGTATATGTGCATATTTTAATGTACATGTTCTTAACCAAATTGATATCCTACCATATATTACTTTGAATCCATCTTTATTTTTATAGAGTCATTTGTTTGAGGCATTACCTGGAGGTAATTAGAGATTCTTTTGAGGCTATGTTCCTGAAGCCAAGGAGGTTTGCCCAGTGGCTGGGATCTTGTCACCTAACTTCCACCCATCCTTCTGTCCCGCACCGCTGTGCCTGCCCCCATTGGGTCATGGCCTCTGTTATCTGGTCCCAGCAGCCTGTGGAGTTGTGACATAATTTAGGCCCCACTCTACTCCTTCCATGAGGGTAAAAGAGGACCTATTTTCAGAAGCCTTGACAGGCAGGGTCCAGGAGTCCCAGAGCAGGCAGGTCATGTCGTCCATTGTCACCACATCAGTGAGAACACACCACACCCAGGGAGCCCTCCTCTGCCCCACCACACCCGGACCAGCTCATTAAGCCACACAGCTGTGGAGAGAGGGGTCATGTGATTCACCCTGGGGTATAACAGGGAGACTGCTTGCATCCAAGTCTCTTGGTCCCCCCAAGGGGGACACTCTTCCACCTACCTCTTAGCCCTCCCCATAAGTAACTCTGGTGGGAGAAGCAAATTTATCCACAAATCACACACCAAGGACACAAAAATGCTTTTATTTAATTGCTAGCACAAATACAGAATTGAATTAAGGCAGTATAATACATTTCCATTATCCTTACAAACGTCTGTACAATAAACTTTGCTTTAAGTGCTGATTTGAATCAATAATTGAGATTTTTATTAAACAATGTTTTCTTAAATTCTAGAGAAAAAAATCATTCCCTGGGCTGCCAACAACTTAATGCTGTGGATCACAGAACCTCCACCAAGGCGATGAGCTTGGCTGATGTTGGCAAGCATTCCTCCCCACGTCCCTCCACACTCCCCACCACAGCGAGGAGGCTCAGAGGAACAGGGCAGGAAAGAAAGGCTTTTAGAGAGGCACTCGTTTACAAGTTCAAGCAATACTCCATTCACTTCTGGCTACCAGTTATTACCTCAAATTCCCTTTTGAATGAAAAAGAAAGGTGTAAAACTGACTACATAAAAAATCAAGCTGTATAAAAAAAATCTCTAAGATAAAGAGGAGTTGTGAATTATAATATCAAAAGCATGACATAAATGATCTTAGCAATGATAAATTTGGACCTGGGGAAAAACAAGTTTATGGATGGATTTGTTTTTCTGGAACTAAGTGAAAGAAAATCCTGGCAAATATTGAAAAAAGGTAAGCAACTACAAATAATGTAAAAACATCTCATCATTTACATTCGTGTTTGACTATAAAAATCAGCACCAACATTTGAATTTTCACAAAATAGAAATGATTCGGTGCAGCCACATCCTTCCTTTTGCCATTTGATCTCATAGGCATGAATATTTCTTTTAGTAAGATCTTATTAAGTGTGTTCTTCAGATATGGGTCATAGTTTGTTGCTGGAACTTAGAAAAACTTTTTCAAGTACTTGTACTTTATCACAACTGCCTTTCGGACTGCCATTAAAAGTACAGTAAAGAGTTACACACTTAAACACATAAAGCTTGAAGGAAGGCTTTAACATAGCGCACCTTTACCACTGAGCATGCGCTCCTCCCCCATCCCTGGAGGAATGGGAGAAGAAAGCAGAAACAAGGAGGAGGAAATGAGAGGGGAGAATGGGTTACACAGGCGTGGGGAAAAATCAGAGTCTACAAGTTCAAGGATCACTGTGGGTTCACAGTCAATTCCAGGAGGAAAGGGAAGCTCAAAACAACAGAAGTCAAATGTGAGGGAAATTTGGTATCTCTAATAGCAAGCACACACACTCACGCTTTTTCAGAGTACATAATGCAAAGGAGGAGTATGCTTGAAAAGGTGGGTGAAGCTTCTACCGTGTCTGTGAGTCCATGCCCACGCACATCTGTCTGTGGGCAGATTCACTAAGCTATCTCAGTGTGCATTACATATGCTAGGCAAACTTAAAAGTGGACCATTGCTTGGCCACTCCAAGAGCATTTTTTACACAGCCATTTCATCAGAATCAGCATCAACATCAATAAGCACAAGCTCATGGTAATCAGTGGTGACCACAGTGGGGTTAACAGTGGCAGCAGCGGCAGGGTCCAGCAAGCTAGCAGCAGAGTTGGAGGAGTCACTGGCAGGGCTGGAGGTAGGGTCAGAGAGGTCAAAGATGTTACACTCTAAGTGGCAGGAGGCTGCAAGCTCAGAATGGCTGGCAATGACAGGCTTAGAGTGGCTGGTGGTGATGGGCTCGAGATAGTCAAGAGTGGTGGGCTCAGAGTGAATGGTAGCATGCTGGGTGTAGCCAGTGGTGGGTTTAGGGAAGCTGGTGGCAGGGCTGATGGCAGTCTTGGAGGGACAAGTGACAGGCTTGGGGTGGCTGGAGGAAGGCTTGAAATAGACAGAGTCAGCCTTGAAATAGACAGAGGAAGGCTTGAAATGGACAGAGGCTGGTTTGGGATAGACAGTGGCAGACTTGGACTGGCCCGAGGCAGACTTAGGGTGAGCAGAGGCAGATTTGCGGCGGGCAGAGACAGACCTGGAATGGCCAGAGGCTGGTTTAGGGTGGCCAGAGACACACTCAGGTTGGCCAGCTGCACCATGACCAGGTAGAGGAACATTCCGGACGCTCATCGGTATTTCCTCCACAGTAGGACAGGCATGGGCATGGTCTTGTTCATGGGCTTGTGCGCGGGCACGGGCATGGGCACGGGCGTGGGCTTGGGCCTCCTGCATCTCACGGATATCAGTGAGGAGGCCAGAGAGGAACAGGACAGGATGCCGCATCGCATGGAAGATGGTCCAGTATTCTCTTCGGAAATTCTCATTGAGGACACCATATATCACCGCGTTGAGGCAGCTGTTGAAGTAAGCGATAAAGTAGGCTGCAAGATAAACCCAGTTGGGGATCTTGCCTGCCATCTCCTTCGGATTGACAGCCACCAGAACAGTGAGCGCATTGATAGGGCACCAGCACACTGCAAAGAGGAGGAAGATCACAAACATGGTTAGAAAATTTCGAACCTCAGCAAGCTGGTTGTCCGGGTTCTGTCCAGCAGGGTCACGGGCTGCCAGCACTTTGGTCCAGATCTTCACGTAGCAGAAACCCACTATGAGCAGAGGAAGGACAAAGTGGATGCAGACGATGGTCACAGCAAAGGCAGGGTTGTTCACATAGTTAAAGATGCAGGTGTAGGTGCGAGGATCATACTCGATGGTGCCAATGTACATGTTGGGTAGGACAGCCAGAACGGTCATGATCCAGGTGACAGCCAGATAAATGCAGGTATTGCGCACACTAAAGATGCGCTCATACTGGAGGCTGTGGCAGATGTAGCAGTAACGGTTGATGGCGATGGCCATGATGTTGAAGATAGAACCGACCACACTCAGGCCTGTGATGAACCCCACCATCTGGCACTGTAACTTGCTGAGATCCCAGCCGCCGATGGCCATGGCATGTAACATCAGAGGATAGGGGTAGATGGCCACCAGCATATCAGCCACAGAGAGGCTAACCACGAAGACGTTGCCTGAAAAATATACAGGGGTGGGGGGGGAGAGGGAAAGACAGAGAGGAATAAATGGTTAAGTTTCAGAAATCTACAAATATAAAGCTGGAGGGAAAGGCCAGCTAGAGTAAGTGACAATTTAGAATTCTTTCAAAGAAATACAGTCGTGTTTTTATTTTTAGTTACAAGCATGTCCCAAGTGGTTTTGATGCACAAGCAGGTTCAAGCTCCTGTCCTTTCACCAAGTTGTTTTTTTTTTCCCCCCTTCAGACAATGTCATCGCTGCTTTGGGAAAGAAGTGAAGTTACCACAGAACGAGCCTGTTGGGGGGACCACACTCTCCCACACACGGACAGACCCGCGGACACTATTTTAAACAAAAACAAAATGTAAACTTTTGGCGAGGGGAGTAGGAAGGGAGCACGGAGTTCTAGATGGAGCTGTCCGTTGTAAACAGGCTGGAGGGTGGGGATGAGGGGGTGCGAGGGAGAGTCTGGAGGACTGTCAAGAAGTCTCAACCTCGCCTACCCCAAAACATAAATTTGCCCCCTGCCTTCTCTAACTTAAACCATTGCATTTACAACAGCAAACGCGCCTAAAGAGAACTGCCTGAGAAACGGCATTAGAGGCCGTCCTTGTCTTAAGCGGTCTTTCCCAGCGGGATCAGACAAGAATCTCAGACCTAACCCTGTAAATACTTACCATTTCCCAGGTAACGTAAGAGTAAAAACTGGGGCGGGTGAGGTAGGAAGGCCCTATAAAATTTTGTCTTGAGAAATAGTGGGGAAAAAATCAGAAAAATCTCTGCAAGGATCAGCAGAAGAGCCTGCTCCTCGCGGGTCCCGGTGCAGAGCCCCGGCATCAGCACGTTCGCTCCCCTGCACACAGGCTCCAGGCGCCCGGCCCCAGGCTTTACTGAAGCTAAACATGAAATGGGGGAAGGGGAGACATGCCTCCACTCCTGTTTCGTAGGGTGGCGATAGGAACGCTGTTCGTAAAAGTTGTAAGGTCAAAGTGCAGACGCCAATCCCTTTTCCTGGGAACACCTCGTTGCTAATGAGAATTGGTTTGGCAAAATACTGCACTTCATCTTGGACTGGGAGAAAATGAGCACTTTTAAAAGGGCAAAGGAATGGCTCCTTTTGACGGCTTCCCCCCGCGCTGCCAAGGCGGGGCCTCAGTGCTTCTACCCAAGACGTTCTTTCTAGGTTTTTCCCTCAAAGTCATCATATCGGAGAAGAAGAGAAGCAAAGCCTTAAAAATAAAACCACGACAACCAAAACACCTTTATTTCAATTATAGAGAGAAAGGAAGGAGAAGAAGGAAAGAAGAGAAAACGGACTTTGCAGGCGCGTTCCCCTCTGGGGCGCTCCGGCTTTGGGAACCTTCGGACCGCACTGCTGGGGTGCAGGTGAGATGCCAGCGGGCCGCCCCGAGCCTCTGGGGGACAGCGGAGAAATCAGACACACCTATCAGAGTTTAAAAGAAAACTTTTCATGACTGTGCTGCTCTGTGCCTCTAGAAACTTTATGGTGTTTGTGATTCCTCCTCCAAGCAAAGTAATCTCACAGAGATTGGCGCCCTCCTATCCCTGGTACCCCTCCGGCCCGGGTCCCGTCGGTGCCCATCCCCTTCAGATCCCATCCCCTTGCTCCCCTCTGCCCTCGGGCCCCAGCCGGCCAGGATCTAGGCGGCGAAGACCCTGGGCACCGCCCCCTCCCTCCGGAAGCCGGAGGGTGTTTGGGCCCCTTCGCCCCTCCTCCGCCTCCCCCTCCCAAAAGTCCTCTCCCGCCCAACCTGCAAACGCTGCTCGCGGGCCCGCAGTGTCCGCCGCCCCCGCCCCGGACACACAGCGCCCGGCAGCCTCCTGCACGGTTTCCAGGGCCCGCTCGCAGCCGGCCCCCTCCCCTTGCCACTGGCGAGCCACGAAGGGAATCTAGATCTGCGCTCCGCCCCATCCCAGATCCCCAGGCTTTGCAGTCTCCCTGCGGTCCCCCATTATGCCGTCTGAGCTCTCCCTCAGCCTTCCAGCGATCCTTATCGGTTCTGCTGTCTTCTGTGCCTCTGGAACCCCGAGTTCCCGAACCTTTCCGCCGCCTCGTCCTGCGACCCCCGACATCTCGCTTACGGACTTTGGGGTCTCCACCGCAGCCGCTGCCACCGCCTGCTGCGCCCAGCCGCCCGCTCGCCTCTCTCTGTCGTGCGCCCTGGGACGGGCGGACAGAGCTCGGCTCTGGCGGGCTCAGACAGCCCTGATCCACCCGCAGGCTCGAGGGGTCTGCGCTCCGCCGCCCGGGAGCCGCCCTGGAGTCACAGGGCTGAGGCGAGCAGGGGCTCGGCCAGGCTTGGGCTCCACCGCCGCCGCGCCGCGCTCTGGCAAATGCCGCCTCGGCCGCGGAGAACTTAACTTTACCGAAGCGGGTCGCAACCCCGCTGCTGCCTCCGCGTCAATTCCCCCCGCGCTGCCTCGGCGCGGCCACCTCTGCGGCGTCCGGCTCGGCATGCTGTCCCCGGGCGGCTGCTGGACTCTCCGCTCGGGTGCCGGCTCCCTCTGCATCAGGTCCCCGACGGGGCAGGGCTCAGCGGTCTGCTGCGCACCTCCGGGACCTGAGATTTGCACTTGGACGCCCAGAGCTTCTCCGAATGTCCGCAGCCTGGAGAAGCTCTAAGTTAATGAGACCTCCCCCCTGGCAGAATATCACCACCGCGATTCGCCGGGACATGGGAAGCAGGGCCGTCCACACGTTCCCTATTCCAGGCACCCAAACTAACACCCTAGGGGTTGGAAGTGGCTGCACCGTGGGTAGGGGGTCTTACCAGAATTTCGGAGCTTCTTGTTCTTCGACACAGCCAAAATGACCATAGAGTTGCCGATCAGGTCTACGACGATGGTGATAACCATTGCACAGAACATAAAGACGATTAGAGCCGGTGGGTAGTCCGGTTGTGGCAGTTTGCAGCCGATACAGCCGTATGGGGTAGGGACCGCCAGGGTGCGTCCCATGTTGCTGCTGAGGATCGTTAGGTCCTCCCAGCCAGGTCCGGACAGCGAACACCTGTTCTGTTGCTGGGAGCTTCGGGGAAGCTGCCACCCCTGCGAGAGTCTGAGAGCAAATGACAGCATTCCCGCCCCTCTCCGATGAGCTTTTAAAGCCTCAAGAGGTGGCTAGCTCCACCCCAAACCCCTCCTCCTGACCAATCAGAGCTCCCTGACCGCCCCCTCTTTGATCTCTAACTGGTTTTGGACAAATCCAACGCGAGGTGTCGTCTTGCTTCCGACTGCCTTGTTTGTGCTTTGGCGCTAGCCGCTCCCCCTCCCACCGCCGTCCCCAGGTACCCTGCATTGTGATCAGCTCGGAATCCACCTCCCCGCACCAGCCACTGCACATCCGTTTCTAGCAAGTTCTCCCTCCCTCTTCATACGCAAACACCCTGGCACAGCCCTGTAGATTGCAGAGCAGGGCAATAGAGTCCTCTTGGGGTCCAGGGCCAACCCAAGCCAGTCTGAAGCCCCTAACAGAGTGTGGGGGGCAGCCAGTGGCCCCTTGAATCATAGATATTCACCCCTGCAGTGTCCTTGAGAGGTTCCTCCCATCCTATTACTTTTGCCTGTTCAAAGCCTTCTGTACTGTGTGGGAAGCAGAGGACAGCTGCTGCAGGCGGCTTCCATCCCCAATCTGCATCCCAGTCTCTACGGAACTTATCCCCACTCCGGTGCCTGGCTGGTTGACTCTCTTAGTGGCAGCAGCGGGTGGCCACTTAGTCCAGTCCCAGACTTGTGTTCTCCTTAAGGAGATGGCCCCTATGCCAGGCTCTGGGAGCAGAGTTTGTACTCTGGGAGTGAGGAGAGGTCGAAGGGAGTCGCTTGCCCTCAACTCTGGGACAAGTGAGAATGTGAGCGCATCCTTTCCCCGCTGCCTGGTACCCTGGAGGCTGCTCTGGGAGAAAGTTAAACAGGGGCGGGGTGGGGGAAAGCCCTTCTCTTGGACTGCTGCTGCTCAAAAAGAAACCCCAGGCGAGCGGCTCCGACTCGCGTTTCCTCTCTAGGTGCCCCGCATGCTTAACCGAGTGGCGCGGGGCGCTTGATGAGCTCCGGGAGCTATGCCGGAGCAGCGGGACAGGCGCGGAGATGCCGGGCTGTGCAACCCAGAAGCCCTCGGCAGAACAGCGGCCCCGCCCCAGGCATAACTCCTCTCGATACTTTTCCCTTGCGGGGGTCTCATTTCGACCTCAACTGGGTCGGGCCGCCCCCACACCCCCCCCCCCGGCCCCGCGGATCTCCCTTCCCTAGGAGTCACAGTTCCCTGCGGCTCGCCCAGGCTGTCGGAGCTCATAGGCCATGCGAAATCCTAGAGGTTCGGGCTCTATATAGGGGCGAGATTCGGATACTCGGTCCCTCAACGACCTTGGTCTTGGGGGTAGATTTCGTGCCAGCTGCTCAAAGTTACGACTCTGATTGAGAAGTCTCCCAGACAATTTCAGCAAACACCTTGAAACTTGTCCCAGACTTGGCTGCAGTGGGGTAGAGGGGGTTGCACTGTCCCGGAGCGCCACCATCTGGATGGTGGGAGGGGGAGGAAGGCTGGGGGGAGGTTTCCGCAGATGACTTCAACATTCAGGGACCTTTAAGGGAAAGACAGACGCGACGGAAAAAATCAAGATCGCATGCACCTTCTCTAGTTGAGAGGTCCAAACTAGTAATGTGGCCCCTTGTTTGTTTGAACATGAACGCCTCACCCGCATTTTGCGCACGCTGAGAAGGGAAACTGCAAGAACAATCTTCCACCTGGAGTCTTTTCTCATTCAGTATCTCACTGCTGCGCGTCGCCTGGAGCCCCAGCCGCGCGCAGTCAGGGCCGAACTCAGCCAGGATTCGAGATAAACGCAGTCCCCCAACAGGCTCCGATGTCTCCCCTAGGCAACCGTAAGCTCCTAAAAAGAGGCCAAAGCCGAAAGCGCGTCTGCACCGTGAAGTCGTTCTTTCACATCTGGCTGCTGATGCAGGTTCCCCAAGGGTTTAGATCCTTTTACTTGTAGCAAAGAATGGTTTTCAATTCAAGTAAATAAAAATTTGAATGAAAAAAGAAACCAGAATTCTAATGACTTAAGGTACTGGAGCGTTCCCTACCCTACCCACTGCCCCCCTCAAAAAAAACTTGTAAAGGGAGCTGGCAAATTGCTATCCAGTGCACTGTCCTGAGATCAGATGGCCCAGAGCTAGTGGAGGCCCAGGACACTGGGGATTCTAGACGGACTGTGGCCTAGACTGCCTTGGGACTGAGGAATGAGCAGGACAGAGGGTCACCTGACCCCTGGCCCCTGTCCCTGTTCCAACACGGCTTGATCATAACCTCGTGGGGCTTGGATGTTTCCATACCAGACAAGTGGACGAGGCAACGATTTTAATAATGGGGGAAAGAGAATTATGCATTTGGCTAATTTTCTTATTTTTATGAATTATCTTAACAAAAAATTCTGAAAATGGTCCCCATCCTAAGAAAAACAGATGGATATCGAATCTGTTATGTGGATACCTATGAAGAAGAAAGCCAGTCAGGTTCTGAAAAGGTAGGACAAGCTCCATGTGCAATTATATTGAAACAGTTAAGGGGAGAGATTTTTACTGGGTAGAGGGCAGTGTATATGGTTTATTTAAGCTTCCAAAAGATTTTGAATTGTGTCTTTCTAAAAGACCTGCTAGGAAGTGCTAATAACTGAAGATGGAGAGAAACACTTTACTGGGGATTTGCAAGCAGTTAGGATATAGATTCAAAACAGAGCAGAACTTGGACGTTCCCTGGGGATCCCAGGAAAACCTTACAAACCTATATGGAGGTTGGGAAGCTTCAAGAAAATGCAACAGATAGCAGACAGAGAATTGTATGGAGAGTTTGCTGTCTGGAACCCAGCGGGGTCCCAAGGTGATCCTTTCCCTAAGACCACTTATTATGAGATTAGGGAGACTACACAGTCTCCCAAAGGACCCCCAACACTGAAAGCTCAGACATCCCAATCAGAGGTGGTGCCAAGGGGCATTCTGTATGGAAGGTAGATATTAAAAGATTTTCCCCCTCTTCTTGTTGATACAGAAATCTTTCATCTCAGCCCCCACATTTCTCATCTTGTTTAAGGTGTTTTATTGAAGTACACTTAATTTACAAGATTGTGTTAGTTCCAGGTGTACAGCAAAGTGATTCAGTGATTCATAAGTGTTCTTTTTTAGATTCTTTTCCATTAAAGGTCATTACAGGATACTGAGTATAGTTTCCTGTGCTATACAGTACGTCCTTGTTTATCTATTTTATAGATAGTAGTGTGTATATATTAGTCCCAAACTTATAATGTATCTCCCCTCCCCCAAATGTCTCATCTTTTTAAAACTGAAGATCAGGGTGGGACTGGCAGTCAGGGTGGCAGCTGGCAACTTGGCATTCTCTTTAAAAAGTGAGAGCAAGCGAATGATTTTTTTTTTTTTTCCTGCACACCCAATGATAGTGCCACATTTTCAGATCTCTTATTATGGAGGCAATGGCAGAAGGTTACCTTTCATCATACTTCTAGGCTCTCTGTTCACCCTCCAGTACTATAATGATACCTCGCTTGTAATTAGTGCCTTGTAAGTTAAAATAAGCACTTTATAGTTTTCAAAATCCCATCAGGTATATATTCTCACAGCAATGCCATTTAACAGGTGGGGAAACTGAGACACCGAGAGGAGAAAGAACTTCCCCAAAGCCATGCCAACGTCAGTGGAGGAGCCCAGGCTTAAACACAGGCCCAATATCCTCTCAGCCCAGGGCCTTTCTCCCACAACCCAACTTCATAAGATAGCGTTTTGCTCTGAGACTTGATAGAGTGGGTTCTGTGTTCTCCTTTTTGTTATTGTTCTATTTTTTGTTTGATTATTTTTATCGAGATATATTCATATACCATATGCAAATTTTTCAAGTGCACAGTTGAGTGTGTTTTCTGTACAGTCCCTAAGGTGTGTAACCATCATTACTATCAATATTAAGTTTCAGAACATTTCCGTCAACCTGAAAAGAAACTGTATCCGTCAACAGTCCCTCCCCATTGCCTCCAACCCCCCAGCTCCTAGCAATCACTAATCTGATTCCTGTCTCATATACATAGAATCGTACAAAATGTGGCCTTTTGTGTCTCGTTACTTTCCCTTAGCATAGTATCTTCAAGGTTCATCCATGTTGTAGCATGTATTATTGCTTCATTCCTGCCTATGGCCATATAGTATTCCACAGATGGAGAGACCACATTTTGTTTATCTAATCACCCATCAATGGATCTTGGAACTATTTCTGAAGTGAAGTGAAAGTTGCTCAGTCGTGTCCAACTCTTTGTGATCCCATGGACTATACAGTCCATGGAATTCTCCAGGCCAGAATATCGGAGTGGGTAGCCTTTCCCTTCTCCAGGGGATCTTCCCAACCCAGGGATCAAACCCAGGTCTCCCGCATTGCAGGCAGATTCTTTACCAGCTGAGCCACAAGGGAAGCCTATTTCTACTATTTCTACTTTTTGGCTATTATGAGTAATGTTGCTATGAACATTTTGAGTTCACTTTCAGCCCCCAAGCAGCCACTGGCCCAAGAAAGACAGAGGGCTTCTGAGTGCCAGTTCACACTTCCTCTCTCACCCTGGGAGGGTAGCATAGCCAAGGACTGGGAGCCTCCGAACTCCTCTGACCTTACTGGACCCTGTGCTAAAGCCACATTAGAGCGTTGATCATCAGTTTAACATATGAAACGTGGCAAAATGAGAATTTGGGGCAAACCCAGTAAGAGTGAAAATGTCTTTCAGTTTGAGTACAAGTAAAACATAGCCCGTTTGTTCTTGAACATTTGGGGGTGTCTTTTATCTCCTCTTGGGATGGTACACAGCAGTCTGGAAGGTGCTCAGCTCATCTAGTCCCTACTACCCCCACTGTTCCTACCCCAGCACCGAGCAGATGCCCGAGGCACAGAGGGCATTGACCCAATTCTTGAATATGAAAACAAGCTTGAACCCAGCTCTGCCATTGGTCAGCTGCATGACCTTGCGCATGTGACTTAGCCTCTGTCTCAATTTCTTCAGCTATAAAATGAAAATAATAATAGTGCCCCATTACTCATTCTAGAATGGATGGGAGAGTTAAATGAGACAATATATGCACTTAGAACACTCTCAAGAACGGAGTAAGCATTCAATAACCGCTAGTTATTCTCCTTATTCTGAACATTTCTAATACTCTATAAGCTCTATTTGGTTACACTTCCATAGAGAAGAGAGGCCCTTTGAGACATCAGAGACTCTGCCCTCAGCTGGCTCTTGCCTCTAGGCTCTAATTCCTAGCAGAAGCCACCCAATGGGCACTTACCATCATCCCAGTCCCCCATGACATGTGACAGTGTGTTAGATGGAAAGGGACATACAGAGTGACTCACCTTTTCACTGGTACCTGAGATGCGTCACTGATACGATTTGTGTATTTTCCATTAGAAGGAAGAATCAGATTTCTTTTTTATTAATTTATTGGAGTATTGTTGCTTTACAATATTGTGTTAGTTTCCACTGTATAGCAAAGTCAATTAGCCATCAAGCTCCAAGTGAAAGTCATTC
Organism: Capricornis sumatraensis; assembly: GCF_032405125.1. Taxonomy (NCBI): domain Eukaryota; kingdom Metazoa; phylum Chordata; class Mammalia; order Artiodactyla; family Bovidae; genus Capricornis; species Capricornis sumatraensis. The sequence goes on along the minus strand of NC_091092.1, from coordinate 58,228,860 downwards.
AGTCGTGTTCTCCTCTTTGTGGCCCCATGGATTGTAGCCTGCCAGGCTCTTCTATCCATGGAATTCTCCAGTCAAGAATACTGAAGTGGGTAGCCATCCCATTCTGCAGGGGATCTTTCCAACCCAGGGCTTGAACCCAAGTATCCCACATATATCCCCTCTTTTTTGGATTTCCTTCCCATTCAGCTCAGCACAGAGCACTGAGTAGAGTTCCCTAAGCTACACAGTAGATTCTCGCTGGTGGTGGTTTAGTCACTAAGTCATTTCTGACTCTTGTCATTCCATGGACTGGGAACCTACCAGGCTCTTCTGTCCATGGGATTCTCCAGGCAAGAATACTAGATTACCATTTGGAGTGGATTGCCATTTCCTTATCTAGGGGAGATTCTCATTAGTTATCTATTTTATACATAGTATCACTAGTGTATATATGCCAATCCCAATCTCCCAATTCCTCCCACCCTGCTTCCCTTCTTGGTTTCCATACGTTGGTTCTCTACATCTATCCATTTCTGTTTTGCAAGTAAGATCATCTACACCATTTTGTAGGTTCCATATATATGCATTAATATACAATGTTTGTTTCTGGATTTCTTGACATACTCCATGGAAGATGGTTGGTCTGGAGGCAGGTCAGACCTGAAGTCCACAGCAGGCTGAGGAAGCTGGGTTTTGACAGAGCGTAGGACCAGCCCAGGCTGAGGAAAGTCTAGTTCCAGATCGAGGGTGGCCTGCAGGACTCCAGGGGCAAGACTGGAATCTCAAAGGATTTAGGCAGGAATCAAGCCACTGGAAAGGGGAGCCAGCCAGGTCATGACATCCACCAGCTCAGGAGCAGTTTGGGGCAGGAGATTTGTTTTTCTAAACAGACTATGTCTGGTCACATTTACATTACCAACTTGGAGACACTGTTCAGATTTGTTAAATGAACAAAAGAATGATTGTCCTCTCAAAATCCTCTAGGCTTAATTCATCATGGCTAGGACCACTTTATCTTCTCCCCTGGTTGAGTCATTAGAGGGAGAAGGACTCATCCATTTTCTTTAGCACAATCAGGGACTCACCAAAACAATTAGCAGCCAGTATTTCCAGGATCCCAGTGCCTGATAAATACTCCAGGTTAGGTGGTTCAAATCAAAGGCTTACCAGGGAGAGGAGCAGCACATTAATTACTTGTAGTAACACATGGACTCCTGTCCCCTTATTCAATTTACCTGATAATTAGAGCTTAATGAACAATATCCATTTTCCTAGCTGCTCATTCTAGCCAAGCATAATCACCCGTGCGTTTAAAGACTGTCCCTCTTATTAATCAACCTTATGACTTCTGGTGCAATAAGCAGCTTGTCCCAGGGGCTCTGCTTTAGCTCCCTCTATTGCAAAGCATAGGACATGGGAACCCATCAGGCCCAAGCCCATCCTCTTCCTCCCCAGTGGGTTCACTCAGCCCCTAATGCTGGCTAACGTGTGGGTGTCCTTCTGAGGAGCCAGCCATGGTTCTGAGTGCTGTGTTCACATATTTGCATTCAGTCCTGACAATAGCCCTATGAGATGGGCACAATGACTATCCCTGTTTCACAGATAAAGAAGCTGAGGCCAGAAAGGTTATGTTCACTTGTTCCAGATTGCATGGCAAGTCTAGCTTGGGTGGTCTGACTCCAGAGTCTGTGGCTTCCCCAAGATACCTCACTGATTTCAGGCCTTGTTCTCAGCTCGATGGTCCTGTTTCTGAAACTGAGTGCAAATTAGAGCCACCAGGACTCCTTAGGGAAAATTCCGGTTTCAAAGGCTGTCCCCTAGAGATTCTGATTTGGTAGGTCTGGGGTGGAGCCCCAGAATCTGCGTGTTTCCCAAGTGCCCCAGGTAATTCTTGATTCAAGGGTTCCAGGGACCCCTCTTAGAAAAACCCTGCTCTTACCACCCAGGCTTACCCCTAGCTCCTGGCAACTGAAGGAAGTCTAGACCTGGCAGTCAGTGACTCAGAGCCCAGGCTGCCCCTGAGATTGAGATCCTGCTGGGACTTTGTGTGAGTGCATGTGTGCATGCTAAGTTGCTTCATTTGTGTCTGAGTCTTTGTGACCCCGCGGACTGTAGCCCACCAGGCTCCTCTGTCCATGGGGATTCTCCAGGTAAGAATACTGGAGTGGCTTGCCATGCTCTCCTTCAGGGGATCTTCTTGACCCAGGGATTGAATCCATGTCTCTTACGTCTCCTGCATTGTCAGTCAGGTTCTTTACAACTATATACCTGTTCTAGTTCATAAACTCCTGGCCCAATGCCTGAGGATAACCTGTTCAGCTCCCTGGTAACAGGGCCACCTTGCTGCCAGAGGCCTGACCACACCCCCTTCCTGCTGTCATCTGGTGGCCTGCTGAGGGGAGTTGCCTATGTTAGCAGATGAAAATATAGGATGTCCAGTTGAAATTGAATTTCTAATAAATACTAGCAAAATCTTCCTATTATGAGTATGTTCTGTGCCATATTTGGGCATTCTTATACTACAAAATATCCATTGTTTATTGGAAATTTAAATGTAACTGGGCATCCTATATTTTATCTAGCAACCCTATGACTGATCCTAAATAAGTCAAATATGAGGACTTGGCATTGGCTGCTAAAGAGCCTTCCTTCCTCTCACACTTTCCCTCAGAAAGGGGCTTGGTCAGTTCTGAGCAGCAGACTGTTGATTCAAGCCAGAGGAGCCCCGTTTACCCTGTGGCTATCATCTGGCCATCTTGCCTCCAGTAGATACTGACTGTGCATGTTTCCCGATTGCTTTATTCAGCATCCTCCATCCACACAGGAGATTCCTGAGCCATCCTAAAAGAAGTCCTTGCCCCTCATTTGCCTGAGATACCCAGCACTATGGGGCTGTCCCTCTGAGTAGCAGCTTGGCTACAAGTAGACTCCTGTGCTTTAAGGTATTGACATTTCCAGGGGGTTTTTTTCGGCTAATATTTGATACCACTGCCTGTCTTCTATAGATGACATCTTAAAGGTATAGTAAGTATCTCTCACAACCTCAGTTTCAGATGCCCTGGAAGATGTAGATTTGCAGGATTCTTTGCAGGACTCCTCCTAGAGAATTTTGTATAACCCATTTCACCTATAGTCAGGTCATCTTAGGGCTGCCTCCAAATTTGGTGAACTTCCATCTAGCTGTTTTTACACAATGTTATTGGAAAGGACCCTGATGCTGGGAAACACTGAGGTCAGGAGAAAGAGATGACAGAGAATGAGATAGTTAGATGGTATCACTGACTCGATGGAACATGAGTTTGAGCAAGCTCCGGGAGATGGTGATGGACCGGGAAACCTGGTGTGCTGCAGTCCATGGGGTCACAAAGAGTGAGACATGACGGAGTAACTGAACAACAACTATAACTGACAAGCAGTTAAGAAAAATTTTACTTTCACTTATATAATTTAGTCACCTTAGCCACCAGATCAGATCAGGACTGTCTAATGTTCCTTCTGTGTCCATCTCAGGCAGAAGGAGGTCCATGAGTGAAAGGTGGGAAATTGTGCCTGGAGAGGAGGGCATGTGGAGGGCCAGTCAAGGAGACATGGCTGTCTAGAATATTAAAGAAATGAAGGACGAACTGCAATGAAACAACCATTTGCTTGTAGAGTCACTAAAGGAAATCTTTGGAACTTTCTGTAAAGGGAGTCAAATAAGGAAACAATCCTACACTAGCCCAAGTCAAAAATGGGCCAAGCCCTCACAGATGCTTCTGTTTGTTCATTGCCGAGGCTGACATCAATTGCCAGGACCCAAGGCCCCAGGTAATTAGATCAAGGCGATTACTGTGTTCCAGGGACACTTGGGTGCACTGAGTTCTCATCTGGAACAGAAACCATAGGCATTTTGGAGCCTCTTGCTTCTGCCTGACCTGCAAGACTCTGATCTGAGGGGGCACCTGATGGACTAAGTGTCAAAAAGAAGCCCCTGGGATTTCCCTAGTGGTCCAGTGGTTGAAACTTCACGCTTCCAGTGCAGAGGCTAAGGGTTCAATCCCTGGTCAGGGAACTAAGATTCCATATGCTGAGCAGTGAAGCCAATAAATAAATCAAATAACTTTTTTTAAAAAAAAAGAAGCTTCCTGCCTGCCCTGCATCTTCAGAACACCTCCTGAAAATATGCTAGGAATTCTGGTGCTTCTGAACCCTCTTAAACAGATATTTCATATTTAAGTTTCACTTTATAACCAAACTTATCTTACCTTCCAGCCTTGTTTTCCCATTGTGTTTCCTGTTCTCCCGGAGGCACATTCATTTTCACAAAATAACAACCACCACAAAAAAAAGCTTTTTTGTGTGACTTTCCCTCCTCTTGGCATTCCCTTTGGATTTAATGAAAAACTCAAGTAATTTGACTGGAGAGAGTTTTGAGGTGATCATGCCCTTTCCTTCACCCTGTGGCCCTAGTCACCATATTCTTCAGTCTTGGAGAAGGAAGACTTCAGCACCTACCTAGCCCTTCACCAGACAGACCGAACGCAGCAGCCCAGAGGGCTGTGATAATGGCCAGTGATAATGGCAACAGTCCCTCCTTATCAATGGCTTCCAAGTATCAGGCATGGGGCCTCTTCTCATTTCTTCCTCACCACAGACGAGAGGGATGGCAATATTATGAGGAAACAGAGCCTCAGAGTGGGAGGGGAGCTCCCTTCGGGTACATTCTCTCCTTGCTTTCACTTCCTCACTCTTCCTCTTCATCCCTCCAGCCAGGATAGACCCAGGCTCTCATGGTGGGGGTGCGGACTGGCACTGGACATGTCTGTGATAGGGAGAGTTTTGGGGGCTTCCCAAGTGGCTCAGTGGTAAAGAATCCACCTGCCAATGCATGAGACACAGGAGACATGGGTTCGATCCCTGGGTCGGGAAGATCCCCTGGAGAAGGAAATGGCAATCCACTCCAGTATTCTTGCCTGGAGAATTCCATGGACAGAGAAGCCTGCCAGGCTATAGTCCATGGGGTGGCAAAGAGTTGGACACAACCGAGCACACTAGCATGCATGCTAGGAAGAGTTTACTCTGGGGTTGGAACTGACTATAAACGCTCTCCCTCTGCCTGCTCGGTGATAGAACCCTGAGATCCTAGGCTTCACACAGGCCCCGGAAGGCCATCTTAGTGCCACCTAGTTTTCTCTATAGCAGCCACTCCAGTGCAAAATGCTCAGGGCCAGGCTCTACCACTGGACCACAAGTGCTGAACCAAGAGACTGGTTTGGCATGAAATGCCTTCCTCTGCTGCCAGCTGCGCTTCATGACTCCCATATGAAGACATGGGTATGGGAACTTGGAACATTCTTTCATGCTCTCCTTTGACCTTGCCTTTGGTTAGTAATATGTAACTAGGAGTATGTTGGGCTGTTTCTTGTTACCAAGATAAGAAGTGCTCTCCTTCCAGGCTCGGTTACCAAGAGCTAATTTTGGGCTGCTTTTGTGAAATGCATCTGGTCTATAGTTTTCTTTATGGAAGATATTGATTAATTACTAATTAAACTTCTTTGATGACTATAGTATTGTTCAAGTTTCTATTTCTTACATCCTAGGAATAAATCCCTCTTGGTCATGGTGTAAAAATTGTTTTAATATGCTGTCAAATTTGGTTTGCTAGTAATTTTTTAACATTATTTGCATCAATTTCTTTTTTAATATTGTCTTTGGTTTTATATCAGGTTGATCTTGGCCTTATAGAATGAGTTTGTTAAGTGTTCTGACATCTTCAGTTTTGAGGAGAGTTTAATTCTTCTTTAAATGGTTGAATTCACTGATATGACAGATGGAAACCAGTCTCTCAAGGAGCTGGCAAACAGCTTAGAGAGTTGCTATTTCAGTTCACTAGGCTCTCTCTGTTTCATGGAATGGCACTCGGGCTGGACTGCAGCTCCCCTAAACAACAGCAAAAGGGCAAGCATTAGTAAAAATGCTGTGAAATTTCCTACTGTTTTAAATACTGTTTTTTCCCTTGATTGGGCATTGGCTTGGTTGCTATAGACCTTTGATTGATTTATAGAACTCCTATAAAGTTATTTTAGTCAGTTTCTAGTTGTTTCTTTGTATTTCCGTTGGAATATGAGAACCTGGAGCTTCCTGGATGGCCATGTTCTTAGTGTCAATTTTCTGGGAATTTATCCATTTCACCTACATTATCAAACATATTGAGACAAAGTTGTTTATATAACCCTTAATTTCTGTGCAAATGTAGTGATACAATTTTATTCATTCTAAATCTTTGTTATCAGTGCACTCTCTTTTATTCTTCATCAACTTCTTCAAAGGTTTGATTTTTTGATTTCTTTCAAAACTTTTGTCCTCTTTGACCTCTCCATTATGTGCTTGATTTCTAGTTCATTCACTTCTGTTTTTATCTTCATTATTTTGTCATTTCTCCTTTTAAGGAGATTAATTTGCTCTTCTTTACTCATTTTTTAGATGGATGCCTAGATATTAATTTTAGTCTTTTTTTTCTAATATACCCATTTAAGGTTATAAATTTCATTCTAAGCTGTTCATTACTTGCATTCCACAATTTTTAATATACAACATTTCCATTATTATTAAGATTCAGTTATCTTTTTTCCCTTAAAATACCTTTTGTGACTCACGAGTTATTCAAAATTTTATTTCTTAATTTCCAAACACATACAGGCATACTAGGAATTCTTTTGCTGTTGACTTTACTTCTATCATAGTCAAAAACATGTTGTATATGATTTAAGCCTTTTAAATTTGTCAAGCCTTGCTTCCTGGCCCCAAATATGGTCAGTGTTTATGACTGTGTGCTTAAAAATAGTATGTATTCTGCAACTCCTGAATGCAATCTTCTGTATGTGTATGTTAGGACAAGTTATAACCATGTTATTTTAATCTTTTGTATCACTATTGACTTTTTGTCTTTTTTGCTTCATCAATTTCTAAGCAGTGTATTACAATCTATCACTGTGACTGTGAATTAATCAATTTCCATTTAATAGTTCTGGAAATTATTAATTTATATATTTTAACTTTGTGTTATTACTTCCACATACATTTCTAATCATTATTGAAGTTTCTATCATTACAAAATAATTCTATACTTAATTATGCCTTTTGCCTTAAAGTCTATTTTGTCTGATATTAAGACACTCAAACCAGCTTCCTTTTAGTTAGCAACATCATAGTATTTCTTTTTCTATCCTCTTAAAATTTCAATCTTTTTTATTTATTTTCTACATGAGTCTCTTATAAATAGCATTTGGTTTTGGATTATGTTTCTCCAGACTGATATCTATGGTCTTTTAACTGGAGTGTTTAGTTCACTTAGTGAATGCCCAAAATAATACAACAGTTAACATTACTGGATTCATTGAGTACCTTTTAAAACCATCCCATTTTAATCCTTCTGCCAGTTTGAAAGTTATCATCTCTGATTCTAACCCAGATTTACAACATCATGACTTATTTATGAAGTTTGGAATTAATCAGTACCTTCACTCTCTTCCCAGATGACGTAATGATCTGAGAACACTTTAACTCCCTTTAATCCCTCTCAACTTAAAGGTGACTATTTTCAACTGTTTTAATTTGAACTTTTATCTCAAACCTCAGAAGATATTATTATCATTTCAGTTTGTAAATGTTCATTTAGTTTTGTCCACCAATTTTAAACTTTCTTGTTCTTCATGCTTTCTAACAAGTTGGATTTTCATTCTCAGATTCCTATCTTTCTGATTGAAGTACATTCTCTTAGTTTTTGTCTTTTTCCTCTGATTCCTAAGATATAATTTTGTTGAGTGGACAGTTGTTTATTCTGAACACATTAAGGATAACATTTCACTGCCTCATGTGATTTTACTTTGCTTTTGAGAAATCAGCTATCAATATAACTGGCACTGTTTATAATAACTTTTTTTCTTCTTTGATTGCTTTAATTTTTTTCTGTTGCAATTATCAGTATTGCAACTTCACCACAATATGTAAAAGTTAGATTTATTTTCATTCATTTTTCTTGGACTTCATCAGCCTTCTTGAGTCTATAGGTTGCTATCTTTTAGTATTACTGGAAAATTCTTCTTCAAATGTTGCCAATTCCCTCTCACTCTCCTTCTATAACTCAAGCAAACATATGGTAGACCTTCTCACTCTGTTATAAATACCACTTGGCCACATTTATGTATTTTCCATCCCTTTGTCTTCCTGTTCTGCCTTCTGGATACTTACTAATTCTTTGTGCATGCGCTCCCTCAGTCATATCTGACTCTGCAGCCCCATGGACTGTAGCCCGCCAGGCTCCCCTGTCCATGGGATTCTCCAGGCAAGAATACTGGAGTGGGTTGCCACTTCCTTCTCCAGAGGATCTTCCTGACCCAAGGATCAAAGTTCTTTCCCACTGTGCCACCTGGGAAGCCCTAATTCTTTCTTTGGCTCTACTCTGTTAACGTATTTTTAATTTCTAGAAGTCATGTTATTTTGTTTTTAAAATCTCCTTGGTTACTTCTTTTGGATATCTGTACCAAGAAGAAATGTTTAAGCTTCACTTGGGATGATTTGAGAGAAGAGCATTGAAACATGTATGTTACCATATGTGAAATAGATGACCAGTGCATGTTAGATGCATGAAGCAGGGCACTCAAAGCCAGTGCTCTGGGACAACTCAGAGGGATGGGGTGGGGAGGGAGGTGGGAGGGGGGATTCAGGATGTGGGGGACACATGTACACCCATGGCTGATTCATGTCAATCAGTCAGTTCAGTTGCTCAGTCGTGTCCAACTCTGCGACCCCATGAATTGCAGCACGCCAGGCCTCCCTGTCCATCACCAACTCCCGGAGTTCACTCAGACTCATGTCCATCGAGTCCGTGATGCCATCCAGCCAGCTCATCCTCTGTCGTCCCCTTCTCCTCCTGCCCCTAATCCCTCCCAGCATCAGAGTCTTTTCCAATGAGTCAACTCTTCGCATGAGGTGGCCAAAGTACTGAGTTTCAGCTTTAGCATCATTCCTTCCAAAGAAACCCCAGGGCTGATCTCCTTCAGAATGGACTGGTTGGATCTCCTTGCAGTCCAAGGGACTCTCAAGAGTCTTCTTCAACACCACAGTTCAAAAGTATCAATTCTTCAGCACTCAGCCTTCTTCACAGTGCAACTCTCACATCCATACATGACCACAGGAGAAACCATAGCCTTGACTAGACGGACCTTAGTCGGCAAAGTAAGGTCTCTGCTTTTGAATATGTCAATGTATAGCAAAAACCACTGCTGCTGCTGCTGCTGTCACTTCAGTCATGTCCGACTCTGTGCGACCCCAGAGATGGCAGCCCACCAGGCTCCCCCGTCTCTGGGATTCTCCAGGCAAGAACACTGGAGTGGGTTGCCATTTCTTTCTCCAATTTATCAAAGTGAAAATTGAAAGTGAAGCCACTTAGTCATGTCTGACTCTTAGCGACCCCATGGACTGCAGCCTACCAGGCCCCTCTGTCCATGGGATTTTCCAGGCAAGCGTACTGGAGTGGGTTGCCATTGCCTTCTCCAGCAAAAACCACTACAACATTGTAAAGTAATTAGTCTCCAATTAAAATATATAAATTAATTTTTAAAATAATGAATATATATTTTCTTATACCTGTCTAATAATTTAATTATTTGAAGTCTTTCTAGATCCAAGTCTCTCCCATCTCTTGCTTCTACTAGTTCTCACTCACAGTATTTTGATTTCTATGTGCTTTTTTTTCCCCCTGTATCCATGGAAAATTTTTTGGGGGGATTCCTTGAAGCCCAGAATAAAAATGCCTTCTTATAGGGAGAATTTTACTTCATTTCTGCCAGAGACTAAAGTCACAATCTGGGAGTACTTTAAGATAAATTCAGCTTTGGAGTTTTGCAGACTACTTAGCTGTTACAAATTTGGTTTGCAAATCTACAGCAGGACCATCTTGTTATCACAACCCCCTTCAGGGTTTTCCCCCTGCTCTGCTCAAGGTAACTTTCCTCACAGTCTCCTAGAAAAGGGATAGGTTTAATTCTGCTTTATCCTTACCTTGAAGTTATAGTCCTCTGGGGTCTCAGTTTATTGGGAAGAACATTTCCTATAAGACCTCACCATGGCCCACTCTTGGTCTTTGACTTCTGTCTCCCTTTCCTCAAGAAGCTGTCAAACCTTAAGTTCAAGTTTGCTGGACTCAGCAAATATCCTCAAAGCAAAGGTTTTAGTCTGTTAACTTTTCTGCATTATCATGTTTCATTAGATTTTAGGCTGGTAATTCTGTTTTTCCCTTTTGTTTTCTTTTTTAATTTATTTCTTCTTAAGGAAGATAATTGCTTTACAATGTCATCTTGGTTTCTGCCATACATCAACATGAATCAACCATAGGTATACTAGGCTGGTAATTCTTTGCTCCGTTATCATCACTTGTATGCTTTTAAGATTTTAAAAAATAATATATTTTACCTAAGTCTCCAGGTTTTTTCAACAGATGAAATGTCCCAATTAACCTAGCCTGCATATCCCTGGAATGGGAAGGCCTCAAACTCTCTCATTTTCTGTAAGGAGAGTTCCCAGAAATCAATACCTGTATTCTGGTGTGCAGTGGTCCAGCTACTGTACATACAGGCTTTCAGGCAATCCATTTTGTCAATCTCGCATTTCCCTCTTGTCCTCCGGCATCTCCTGGAGGATTCTTGGCTTTCTTCTCTTTCGCAACATCCCCGTCTTCATGTACTTCAGGAAGCAGTTTGATTCACCTGGCTTTGTCAGGTACCCCTCTTGCATCTGCAGGATGCCCTGGTGATAGTCACTGGAATATCTGAGCTACGAGACCATGTCATGTTCTCTTTGTCATTGTTGATTTATCCTTCTTTGCGTTTTACTTTTTATAGTGGAGTTTCACTAAGGTTTGAAGATAAACTAAGTACTCAGTCTATCATCTCTAAAAGGGAATCTCTTTCACTCTTCAGCCCACTGTAACCTGCATGTTACCTCTGCCAATCTCCAATATCCTGGAACTGCCTTTGGCAAAGTCACCCAACAACAGCCTCCATGCCACTAAATTCAATGGGTGTTTTCCATCTCTCAGCTTCCTTGATTTGATACAGTTGTATTTGATACAGTTGACTACATTCTCCTTCTTGAAACACTCTCTTCTCTTTCTTTACATGACAGCATACTCTCTTAACTCGCTACTTGCCTTTCCAGGCTTTGTTTTTCAGATTTTTCTCCTCTAAATGGCACATAAATGGGTATCAAACCCAGACTCAAAGGGCCTGATTCCTTTTTCTGATTCTATTCAGTCTAAACAAATGATTTCCACTCCCTGGACTTCAATGTTTGATTTCTAGCAGCACTTACAGTTCTTTTGTTGTTCAGTTGCTAAGTCGTGTCTGACTCTTTGCCACCCATGAACTGTAACATGCCAGACTCCTCTATCCTTCTGTATGCTACAGTTCTAAATTTTTATAGTTACATATATTTGAAGATCTTTTTAGGTGGAAATGATCTTCCCTGGTGGCTCAGATGGTAAAGCATCTGCCTGCAATGCGGGAGACCTGGGTTCAATTCCTGGGTTGGGAAGATCCCCTGGAGAAGGAAATGGCAATCCACTCCAGCACTCTTGCCTGGAAAATCCCATGGACAGAGGAGCCTGATAGGCTACAGTCTATGGGGTCGCAAAGAGTCGGACACGACTGAGCCACTTCACTTCAATGTCTATGAAAAGTGAGCAGGACCACACCAGTTCTAGCCAACAACATTTAATGGCACCTTCTGGAAGAGGAACTCACTTAGAGGAACAAATGAGCTTCCATGCTGTGTAGCTTTCATTTAGCTGTATATGATGTGTGACCAATTTTTTTTTTTTCCTAGAGCCCCATCCTGTGTGGGACTCTGGGTTTAAACAGAAATATGTAATAATTTTACTTGGGGCTGTGTCAAAAAGAGGATTAGCAAAAGATTCAGAGCATCAGTCCCCTCCTTGAATCACAGTAGGACACCCTGTTTGAGACAGATATTTTTAGAAGATCATCTTTGAAAAATCAATCCACATCAAATGAATGGTATGTCTTCAGTTCTCTGTAAGAATGATGGGATCTTTGCTTTTATAAGTTTGACTTGTATGTGATCCCAAAGCAAATCACTGTGAAACTTTGATGGTGAGGGAAGTTTATTTTCCAGTTTTTAATTTTTGTGATTAAGTATCTAAAGTTCTTCAGTATGTTGGCATTTTTCACTAGCTGAATTTTCTTATATGATACAATTGTGTGCAAAGACTAAATATTAAGCTAATGCTGTAATGGGAGAAAAGGATACCTAATTCATCTCTGGTAATACTTGTTGAGAAAACTATTGAAAGATAACATGTCTTTAGCATCCTTGGATGGTCTGCATGCATGCTAAGTCACATCAGTCGTGTCCAACTCTGTGCAACCCTATGGACCATAGCCCACCAGGCTCCCCTGTCCATGGAATTCTCCAGGCAAGAATTCTGGAGTGGGTTACCATTTCTTTTTCCAGGGCATCTTCCCGACCCATGGATCGAACTCGCTTCTCCTGCAGCTCCTGCATTGCAGGTGGATTCTTACTAATTTATAACAGCACCATCCGATATAACTTTCTGCAATGATGGAAATTTTCTCAGCCCTATGTGACTGCTGAACACTTGCAATGTGGCCAACGTGACTGGGGAAGTCATATTTTCATTTTCTTTAATTCTTAGTTAATTTAGATTTAGACCCAAATCACTGCATGTGGCTGCTGGCTCCGGCAGTGTAGTGCACAGTGCTAGAAAACAGGTTTTAGTTTCTCCATCTGTACAATCTTGGGATCAAGTTGTACATGAGAGTAAAGCTGTTCCTCACCAGGAGCCCTCTTGATTTTAAAGACCGTGCCTCTCCTTTGGGCCCCACTATCACCTCCTCGAAAAATGACCCAGGAAAACAGCCTCCAATTAATATGGTTGAAATAAGGAAGTCAGAATGACAAGACAGGCTTGTGGCAAAACAAGAGGGGATTCTTGAGTCCAGACCCACCCCAAATATTTTCAGAGCTCAGGACAGACAACACATGCTCAATGAAACTAACAAAATGTTAAATAAAAATACACTCTATCCTTGTGGCTTAACAATGATGCCTTCCTAAAGACCAGAAGGGTAGGTTCACATTGAAGCGTCTTAGACCCCTCAGAATCTATACTTGAACTTGATGGTGTGGGGAGAGTCAGCCTCCATCTCCTGGCTTGAGATTGTTCCCCTTCTCTTCACACTGCTACTCTATCGAGCACTACAAGGGGCCTCATACACATGCTTGGGGACACCTGGACATGTATGTGCACACTTCATCCACACTCCCCACAAACAGCTGCCTGTTGGCCTCCTCTTGGGGCTGGAGTTACACATATTGCTAATTCAATCCACCCTTAGGGAAGATACCCCCAGAAGCAAGTTATAGGCAGTTCAGGCAGGAACCTCTGCAGTCCTGGAGAATTTGAATATGGTCTAAAGCAGGAAATGACTCTGTTGAAAGATATGCAATGGAATAAAGAAGAAAAAAGGCAGTAACTAAAGGGGGAGAAGATGTGGAAAGGAAGCTGTGGGCAAGGTGATTCTAAGATCAGAAATAGGCAATGAAGACAAGGATTATTGAGAAGCTGTGAGGACCTGGTCAAGACTCTGTAGTCTGGATGTGTAATAAGTATGATCTGGGCAGTACTGGGCAACAGAGGAAGATGAGGAAGCTGCTGGGAGGGTGGGTGGTGGGCATCAAGGGGGATTGATCCAACCAAGGGATTGGAAAAACAAGAACACTGGAAGGACTGGAGCCAGGGTCTGACAAGTGGCCTCCCTGTGCTAAGTGAAAAGTCTGTGCTTGGGGCCCCAACTGGGCAGGTAGGTCAAGTCATCAACCCAGGACCACCCAGCTTATACTGGCTGAACAGTGTTGTGGACTGAGTTGTGTCCCTCCCCTCCCAATACACCCAAATTCATACATTGAAGCCCTAATCCCCACTGCAGCTCTGACTGTATTTGGAGAGATGGCCCTTAGGGGGAAAATTAAGGTTAAATGAGGTAATCAGGGTGGGGATCTTAGAAGAAGAGGAAGGGAGATCAGATCTGTGTGTTTGTGTGTGTGTGTGCATGCTTGTGCACAGAGTAAAGACACAGCCAGAAGATGGACATCTGCAAAGGAGGAAGAAAGCTATCCCAGAAACCAATCCTGCTGACACCTTGATCTTAGACTTTCAGCCTCCAGAACTGGGAGACAATACAGTTCTGTTGTTTAAGTTGCCCAGTCTGGTATTGTGACAGCTCAAGCTGACTAATAAAAACAGTGTCCCCTTCAAATTCATGTCCATCCGAAACCTCAAAATGTAACCTGATTTGTAAACAAGTTGTTTGCAGATGCAATTAGTTATGTTAAAATGTGGTCGTATTAGATTGGGTTGGGCCCTATATCCAATGCCTAGGTTCCTAAGAAACAGGTCATGTGAAGACACAGGGAGACACAGGGCAACACCATATGAAGACACTGATGAGCTGCCATCCAAGGAATGCCAGAAATCACTCGCAACCACCGCAAACCAGGAAGAGGCAAAGATGGCATCTTTCCCACGGTGCTGAGAGAGGGCGTGGCCCTGCTTCCACCTTCAGCTCAGAATTCTGGCCTCTGGAGCTGTGCGTGAATAAATTCTTGTTTGTTTAATTAAGCCCCCCAGCTGACGGTCTTTTGTTACAGCATCCACAGGAATCTAATCCAGAGGGGAGAGCTTCCTCCACTAAAACTGATCTCCATTTCTGAATTCAGAGGCTATTATGAAGAATTTTTAGAATTAAATCTAAGTTTTAAAAAATCTCATGGAAGCAATTTGAATGGTCCAGAAGAGCGTAAGGTGAAACTCTAAAACCTTCTTTCTCACCAATCCTGCAGTCATGTCACCCCTTCCCAGAAGGGACCTGGGTCAGCCTTCTGTGGGTGTCCTCCTAGATACCATGCAGGCACAGGTTTTGTTACTCACTGAAATCCTACTATACACTACTAAGTAACTTGTCTCTTGTTGCCTAATAATTTCCCTTCAGCTGTCTAGGAGAAAGAAAAGCGAAAGTGAAAGTCGCTCAGTCCGACTCTTTGCGGACTGTATAGTCCATGGAATTCTCCAGGCCAGAATACTGGAGTGGGTAGCCTTTCCCTTCTTCAGGGGATCTTCCCAGCCCAGGGATCAAACCCAAGTCTCCCACATTGCACGCAGATTCTTTACCAGCTGAGCCACCAGGGAAGCCTTGTCTAGGAGAAGGCTGCCCCAAGACAGTGCTCCTTAGGGAGCATCTTCAAGGACAGACTCTGAAGCTATACTGTGTGGGTTCTAATTCTGCCCCTACTATCTGCCAGCTGAGTGATTCCGAGCAAGTGATTGAACCTCTGTCCTCTCAGTTTTCTCATCTGAAAAGTGGACCGACCTCATGAATTGCTGTGAGGATTAAATGAGTTGAGGTACACAAATCACTTGGAATGGTGTCTGGGATAGGGTCACTGCTAGAGACCTCATTTTTTGTGACAATATTTACCGTGTGCTCAAATATGAATGCACCAGCATTTATAGTAATATCTAGATGGACTTTGACACTGCTTCTAGCTTTTCACTAGTACACACATCACTTCAATGAACATCTTTGTGTATGTCCTCTTGTGTGAGTATCTAGAGGATACATTCATGGGGGTTCAGTTGGTTGTGACAATTTTCCCTGCCACAAGCAGTATATGGTTGAGACTGTCTCCCCACCTCCATTCCAACTCCCAGTTCTTACAGCAAAATGTTAAAATGTTTTAACATTTTGATTTTATACAAATCAGAAACACACTCACAGACTTATGGTTACCAAAGGGGAAAGAGGGAGGAGGGGTAAATTGGGAATTTGGGATTGATATATACACACTACTATATTTAAAACAGATAACCAACAAGAACCTACTGTATAGCACAGGGAACTCTAGTCGTTATTCTGTAATAACATAAATGGGATAAGAATCTGACAATGAATAGGAACATGTCTATGTATAACTGAACAACTTTGCTATACACCTGAAACTAATACAACATTGTAAATCAACTATATTCTGGTATAATATAAAATTTTTAAAAAACACTATTTCATATAGATAACTAATAAGACCCTGCTGTAGTAGGACAGGGTATTCTACTTAATACTCTCTAATGACCTATATAGGAATAAAATCTAAAAAAGAGTGCATATACATGTATAACTAATTCACTTTGTTGTACAGCAGAAACTAACACTGTAAATCAACTATATTCCAATAAAGATTAATTTTTAAAAGCACTTTAGAAAGATTTTGATCAGTAATACTTTAAATATTTTTGTGTATATTATGATCTGGTAGGCAGATCTGCCATTAGTGGTTTATAAATGAATTTCATGGTTGTTTAGAAATGAGAAGGTCACAACGATCTCAGAGTTCCCTGTTTCGTGATTGGTTTTCACAAGCCATGTAGCAGTGGTTCAAAGGGCATCTGGCCACAGCTGGTACCGGGGATGTGTGTGAGCCCAAAAGATTCTGCTGGCAGCCAGCCCTGGCTCAGTACCTGTTGGGATGGAAAATACCTGCATTCCCTTCAGCCAGGAAGACATTATTCACAGCCTGTCATGCTTGGTATTAAACTAATGGAGCTCATTCTACTTTCACACGCACCCTACTGTCTGAACTCTTGTTTAATTTGCAGTGGGGGTCATACGCACATGGAGTGACTTCCTGCAGGTCAGTCAAGACGTCAGAAAAAGCCCAAGGTTCATGCTGTAGGGAGTAACTTCCTGCCTTCCTATATTATTTCATTCAGGCACACAGTTCCAGCAGCATAAAACATGAACAACCCAGCAAGCCGTTTGTCATTTTTAAAACTCGTGAACAGATGACCCTTGATAAGATAAGAAAGACAACCTTTCTAAAATGGAGATAAGATGCTTGTTAGGAAGGGGGAAGGGGGAATGGGAGTGGTGGTTGGGTTTGTTGGGGTCTGTTATTCCCATTCCTGTGTACTCCAGGGAAGAAAATGTGAATACTAAGTAAATAAATGTAGAAAAACACAAAATAGTCATAGAATGAATAAACTCCCTTCTAAAAAAACACTTCATTTTTGGTGTTCACTTAACTACCCTTCCACGGCTCTTTCTATTCCCAACTCTTGTCCCAATCCCAGAATCCTTATTCTCTCCATGCCTCCTTCATCTGTCCAACCTCAAGAAAAGCCCTCTGGGCCAAGGTCCTTGCTTGAATCTTCGCTGGGTTTCTAGCCCCCAGCACAGGGTCTGGAGCACCACAGAGGCTCGGGACACATGTGCTGACACAGAAACCAGAGCAACAGATATGCAGGAAGGCTGGTTCCATTTAATGCACCAGGGAAAGCGGTAACCATCCAGAAGCCCCCACTCAAACTTGGCAGAATGAATTCGTCTTGTAACTAAAGGCCCAGTACCTTACCTCCCTTCCCCAGGTATCGTGGGGATTCTAAGCATGATGAAGTTTTTAAAAAAAAGAAAAGAAAGACAAAGTGACACAGACGCTGCGTTTCTCAAAACGACAGAGGAGCCAAACACTCAAGAATCTATATGATTAGATAAAATCTGTGAAGCTGCACTAATGGCATGAACCCTCCAACCTCTGCATCCTCTAAGATTAAGGCACACATATTTATAGATCAAGTCTTCTTACTTTTTCACATTCACCAAACTTGAAGGATTTCAAAAAGGAAACGGGTGAGTTTTGTTTTTCTGTATACTTATCAGATGGAGCCTTACAGCAAAAGTGCAGCAATGAGAGGTTCTGAAAGAAAATATTTCGTTCATTTTTGGTGAGAATATGACATCTGAGGCATTCTCCAGGGCTGTTTAGATAACAGGTGCTCACTGAATAAGAATGAGAACCCCGTGTTGCCCCCTCCCCTTTGATTACAGAGTGGGAGGAGGGGGAGATGGTCCCTTTTGCCCTCAGAAAAAGGCTTGCAAAGAAGCCACATCATCTTAACAGGTGAGGGTCCTGGACCCATCCGTGCCCTGTGGGGGCGGTGAACAGACATTTTGAGACATTTTTCTGCCTTGGGAATGAGCTGATTTGAAAGTTAACTCAAAAGCAGTTATTGTGACTTCTACATTGACTGACTCATCTGTGTGGACGAGAATATAACGACACAGTCACGACTGGCTGAGCCTTGTGCTGCCAGCGTTCTCCCCAGAGGATGGAGGGGACGGTTGGGTCAAGACTCTCTGACGCATTTAAAAATTCTCTACTCCCCACCCACAAGCTTATCCCACTCTTCAGGCAAACTGTTCTTGGTCCCCCCAGACGCAGTAGTCCTGTATCAGGGATTCCTAAAATAGATTACTACACTCACATGTTTTAGAGAAAAATATCAGCTTTTAGAGGAAAGCAGGGGTTCTTCATCTGGGGAAAAGGTTGCAGGGGTCAGGCATTAGAAATCAAATTTAGTCATACCTGAACAGCCCCAATCGACATCTTGGCACCCCAGAGACACGAATGGAAAATAACTGAACAAATAAGCCCACTAGTTAAACAACAGCACCCCTAGTGTACAGCATGAGTGGCAAGGAGTAATTCTTTAGCAAGAAATCAGGATGGATGGTTCCTGATGCTGGCACCCAGGAAAAGTACCCAGCCAGCGCCAGCAGTGATTCATCAGGAGAAAACCAATTATGCCTGCCTGCTACGAACTTCCCAGGGACATGAATATCTGAGGCCTCGCTACTGCATATTAGAGTTAGGGGAACACTAGATCAGAGGCAGAACTCTGGGACTCACATACTGTTGCTGCTGCTAACTAGCTCTGTGAACCCTGAGTAAGGCACTTACCCTTTTAGGGCCTTTATTTGTCCTCACAGGGAAGTTTTCAGTTCGGCAAGATGAATGATTTCTAGGGTAAATCTCATGTTGTGTTCTTACCACAAAAAGCAAAAAACAAAGGTCACAAGGAAGCTCTGGGAGGCATTAGGTATGTCTGTTACCTTGACTGTGATGATGGTGCTTGTGCATATCCAAATTTTCAAATCATACATATTAGATACAAGCAGTTCTTTGTATATCAATTATACCTCAATTAACTTTTGTTTTGTTTTTAAATAAAGACGAGGAGGGATTTTCCCAGTGATCTAATGGTTAAGACTTTGCCTTCCAAGGTAGAAGGTGCAGGTTTGGTCCTTAGTTGGTGAATTAAAGTCCCACAAACCTCTTGGCCAAAAAACCAAAACATAAAACAGAAGAAATGTTGTAACAAGTTCAGTAAAGACTTTAAAATGGCACACATCAAAACAGTCTTTTAAAAAAAGGAAAGGAGATGGAAGAGTGGGGGAAGCCTTACCGGATGCCCCTTAGTTTTCTTATTCTGACATCCATTCACTAATTCCCTTATTTTTTTTCCTTTATTTAATAAATGTTTATTGAGTCCCTGCTATATGCCAGGAACTAGGTACCCAAGATCATGTTTACTATCTCCATGTTTGTGCTGAATTTACAGTCTATTTTTATCCTTACCCTCTTCTAACATCTCTTTTTCAGAGAGGAGAAGTTCAATTTAGGGCTAACTTCTCATACAGAGCAACTACTCAGAATTCATGGTTGCTTCCAGAGAAGGTTTGCAGCCCATGAAATTGACGGGCAATCCATTTCTCTGTTTTAAAAATCTGTACAAATGGGCATGAAGAGGAATACCCAAGGACCAGACCTCCTTCCCCTGGATGACCACCAGCTTATAAGGGAAAAAATAGGGTTGCTCTGGTGCCAGGAGGTATACTGGGAGGACAAGCTGAGTCATTCTGAGAGTTGGGATACGAGAGGAAGGAGAGCTAGCCTTTGAAAGTGATATATCTGGTACCATGGAGATGGAGAACAGGCCACCTAGGGCCATGGCGCAACACAATCCCTGCTGCTGCTGCTAAGTCACTTCAGTCGTGTCCGACTCTGTGTGACCCCATAGATGTCAGCCCACCAGCTGTCCCCAAAGAACTAGGATCAAGCCAGGCTCCCGGGCAGAAAGCTCCTGAGAAATGACCCAAGCAGTGGGGAAGAGCTAATCATTCTTGGTGCAGGAGCGCCGTCTAGTGTCCGGAATGGATATTGACAGCATTGAAGAATTTGGAGCGCTTGGGAAGCAAACAACCTCAGACCCTTCACAAGCACAAATACTTGTAAGTAAAACAATACAGCTGATCATAGGGTGGGTTTGTGGATTTTCAGGAATTCTGGGCAGAGATCTGAAGCCAGAAGATGTGAGAACAACAACATAGACATCAACAGGCAAACCTATGACCTAGAAATACTACCATTCCTCAAGGTGTGTAGGTGTGCATACGTGTCTGGGTATACATACCCACATACACACACCCGCATGCCATTTTCTCCATAATCTATTACATTTTTATCATATCCGTATTTGGGGAAATTGATTTATAGTTATTTCTGAAAGTTTGGAAAATAGAGAAAAGTAAAGCTTCTGATCATGAAGGAGGAACAGAATCTGGAATTAGCCATCCATCATAAACAAATCTATATGAAAGCATTAATTTTCAACAGTAGACAAGAGGCAGTGCATTTCTGTGATGTTACAGGACAGGAAATAGATGAGATGAGCCCAAAACATGGAGGAGGGACCCAAGTAGAGAAAAGAAGTTTCCATGAGTTAAAGAGTTGGGGATCACAGTTGAGGAGGCTGAGGCAGCTAGAAGATGTGGGGGCAGAACTCCAAGGATGAGGAACTGCAGGAAGGAAAAGATCCAGCTATCTGAGAAGGGCTTTCTTTGAGTCTTCATGAGTACTGGACTGAGCAAAGAACAACCTGGAAGTTTTCAGCAGAACTATCCCCACAGTTCACACAACACTGGCCAAAAAGAGTGGATCTTCTAGATGATCACCCCCAACCTCCGGGATCTACTGCCTGGTGATCTGAGGTGAAGCTGATGTAACAGTAATACAACTAAAGCGCACCATAAACGTAATGCACTCGAATCATCCCCAAACCATCCCCTCCCCGCCCCACCCACACCCCAGTCCCTGGAAACCAGTCTCTGGTGCCAAAAAGGTTGGGGACCACTGGCCTAGAGCATTGGGTGGAAAGTTCAGAGTGATCACCCCTTGTAATAGACCTGAGATATCCCCAAAATAAAGGGTTTTTTTTTTCCTTAATGTATTAAAGAATGTTTCTTACCATTTCATCTAATCACAAAACCTTGTGTGTAAATGATGCGTGTTCAGAGATGCTACAGGTAACTGTTTCACCAAATGTTTTGCATTATATCACAGCGGTGGTCATCTTCCCTGCCTGCAGTCATGTGGTCCTCAGTGCCCTGCACCTCACATCCTTCACTCAGCCAACTCTATGTCTTAGCTCTGTTCCTTGGCAGATTCCACTTCCGGTGCTACATTCTGCATTATCAGAATCCTCATGGGAAAGCCCTGGAAGCTGGCTCTTCTCTAATACAGAAAACAAAAAGTCATTTAGCAAAAGGGTATTTGGTAAATCAAGTCACTAGGGGCATTGAAGAACAGGACTCAAGCTATGAGGCCAGAAACAATGAATCAAATCATACCACAGAGCTTCTGGTGATGACTTTAGTGACATCACCACTAAACATTAGGATCACTAACTGTTGGCACTGCCACTAACATTCCCATGACTGCTACCCTTGAGGGACTTGATTCTTACTGCAACCACCACCATTAGAAGAGAACTCCTTGCTGCCAAAATTCTTTAGATTCCTAATGCCAGGTTCAAAGACTCTACACAGGACCTCTGATTGGCTGAGCCTAGGTCACGTGTCACACTATAACTGCACTAGTGGGATGTGTGGCATTGTCATCTAGTAGAAGGTGGGCTCTGCCTCTTACATTACGACTCATGAGGCAAGGAATTCCCCAAGCGTGGCAAGCGCTTTAGGTGCCGGGCTCTACTCCAAGATGAAAAATATACACTTCGAATCCCAGGGACGGGGTAGCCTAGTAGGCTGCCGTCTGTGGGGTCGCACAGAGTCGGACACGACTGAAGCGACTCAGCAGCAGCAGCAGCAGCACAATTGTAACTTCAATCACCCTCTGGCACATAGTAGGCAATTAATAAATATTTGTTGGTGGAGTGATTGAAAAGCATACCAGACTGAAATTTACTAACATTACTCCACAGAAGGTGATCAGGTGAATGAAAAGGGACCTAAATAGTATATTCCCCGAGATAGGACACAAAATAGGAGTCGGGTCAGTAATCCAAGCATGGTAGTGTGTGGAGGTAAAGAGTTCATGGCTAGGCAATGCAACTGTGTCTGGAATATCTAGAGTACCACTGTAAGGATAAATTTCCATGCAGCAGAGTGGTGGGGACTGGGGAGGGGGTTCAGTGGTCTAGGATGAAGCCCTGAGAGGCATAGTCCCTTAGGTGTATATGAATTACAAATTCAAGTAGTGTTGCCCCAAGTCATGCAGACTGGCTCTTGACCCTTGCATCTTTGAATAAGAGCCGGAATTAGTGGCACATGAGACTGAGGGTGTCATGACATATGTGGGGCCAGCTTACCAGTCACAGGGGTCCTATGGCCACATCTGAGGATCTTTCAAGAGCTCCAGTGATAGGTAGCCTAAGCAGGTTAGGGCGTTAGCTCTGTGTCTGAGCGCAGCTTCTTTCCCCATCCAGGGAGTAGTGATGTCAGCCACTGAAGAAGAGTAAGTAGCTCAGCTCCCTTGGTGCAGATCAGTTATTAGAACCAATGGAACGTGGAAATGAACACTGAGATTCCCGAAAATTAGACGTTGTTGCCTGGCCTTTCACCTCCAGGCCTTTAAAGATGAATTTCCTGGATTCTCAACAGGTGGAACTGCTGAAGGCAATTCAGAAGTTCAGAAACTATCCAAAAGTCAGGCTACAGAATAAATCAGAATGCCTTCCAAATATAAAATAGATCAAGAAATTGAGAAGGATGGTATGTGTTCTAATCACAGAAGATATCTCAGGTATTGCCTGGAACCAACAACTTCAGTGTCACTTCTATAAAATGAATGTGATGGTGGATATTATGTATCAACCTGAGTGGGAAGCAGGGATACCCAGAGAACTAGTTACACGAGATTTCTGAGTCTGTCTGAGAAAAAGTGTCCAGAAGAGATGACCATTTGAATGGTGGGCTGAGTAAAGCAGATCACATTCCCCCACGTGGATGGGCCTAGCACCACCTGGGAAGCCCATTATACTCAGTATCTTGTAATAATCTATAATGTGAAAGAATGTGTGTGTGTGTGTGTGTGTGTGTGTGTGTGTGTCCTCCCTGGGGGCACAGTGGCAAAGAACAGTCCATGGGTTGCAAATAGACACGATTCAGTGCCTAACCATCAAAAACATATATATATATATATATATATATATAATCTTCCCTGGTGGCACAATGGTAAAGAATCCACCTGCAATGCAGACCTGAGTTCAATCCCTAGGTCTGGAAGATCTCCTGGAGAATGGAATGGCAACCCACTCCAGTATTCTTGCCTGGAGAATCCCATGGCCAGAGGAGCCTGGGGGCTACAGTCCATGGGGCTGCAAAGAATCAGGTATGACTTAGTGACTAAACAACAAGTGTGTGTGTGTGTCTGTGTGTGTGTGTCTGTGTGTGTCTGTGTGTATCTGAATATCTGAATCACTTTACCATACACCTGACACTAACACGAATTGTAAATCAGCTATACTCCAATAAAAATTTAAATAAATAATGCTAATTACAACTTTAAAAAAGAATATCCTAGGAGTACAGAATACCCAAGGAAGGAACACACTTGGAAGGGGGCAGGGACTTTCCCAAGGTTGGAAGTCAGACCTGGTTGAAGAGGGTGCAGTTTCAGCCCACTAAATGGTGAAGAAGGCCACTGGGGTGGAAGCTTTCCACTGCTGTGCCATCAGACTGAGGCTAGCATGCAGGAAACCATCTCCTGGATTTCCAATAAATTCTCTGGGAAGCTGCCCAGGAAGATGTGGTGATCATGTCTGAAAGCCAGCTAGGGCATCTTCAGAACTTGCCAAGAAACTGCCCTTTGGCCAGGGCTGCTGAATTGTCCTGGAAAGTGGATGAATCTCCCACAAAACGCACAGGGAATCCACATATTGAGGGGGGCCAGGTGTTTCAGGACTTGCCTCTGGGAAGGTAGAGGGGATGAGGGGAAGAAGGGTTGCTGCTGAGAGTCACCAGCCAAGTGCCTGGGAGCAGGAAGAATTAAAGTGCACCACAATCAGGAAAAGAAGCCCTTTTGTCCTCCGGGGTCCCTCCAATGCCCTGAACTGGAAACACTTAAGATTTTGCCAGCTGGCCAGGGGGAAATAGTCCGGGATCCCACGCAGGCAAAGAAGGTGGGATCTGGGTCTGAGAGGAAATACAGTGAACATTGGCACAGCTAGGAAGGCAGCAGAATGTGATGGCTGAGAGTGAGGGCTCTGGAGCTCCACTGCCTGGGTTCAAATTCCAACTCTGCCACTCACTATCTGGTCAAGCCCTTCTGTGTATCAGTTCCCTCACTCTATAAAGCAGGGATGGTTTCACTATCTATTTCATGGGATTGTCAAGATGAAACGAGACAGCGTATGTTAATCTGTGACAAACTATGTTCATCTTTGTGCCCGGTGCCTCAAACATAGTAAGTATTCTGTGCAAGGCAGCCATCCATGTCACGATTGGCACTATATGCCAACTGACTGGTATGATCATGAAGGCTCCCTGACATGCTGCTTCATCAAGACTGCCAAGCTGAGAAGTTTTCCAGGACATTCAGGATCGGCGGGAGTGAGGAGGCTCCAGACTGATGTCTCCATTCAGGCCCCTTCTCCAGGAGTCCTGGCCCAGGGGAGTTCCACATGTTTTTTTCATAAAGAACACTGACCCTGATATAATGGTGGAGAACTTGATGAGCCCCTGCCATGCCCTGGAGGTTTTATGTGTAGCAAGATAAAAGTATCCATTGGTTATTTTTTATTGAAGTGAAGTTCAATTGGTTATTTAGAAGTGCTCCTTGCCCTCCAAGAAGAGTGGCTACAGCACCTAGAATAGTCAGTATGGACAGGTTAGGAGAGAAGACTGGGCGTTAAAGCAGAAAGAACACTCTAGAATGTGTGGTGGGTAAAAACTGATCTCATTCACTAATGCTTTTGATGTGTATGGCTTCTTTCTGGAGAATGTGTAAAGGAGGTGGGTCTTGTGTGATGTGAATGCTTGGGTTGGCAGGGTCTAGGGCTGGGACTCTGAGAGGGAGCACCCATGCTAGGTACACAGGCCCCACAGAGCCGGTCAGTGGTGTGCTCTCAGTCCCAGAGTCATGATGTCCTAGCCGTTCTTCTGCCCTCGTGACTACAAATGCTTTCTGGTGGGTGGTCAGTGAGGGGTGCGTTTCCCTGAAACATGGGCAGAAGTATTGAGAAGGGAGGTGAATCATGGACTCTTGTCAGAAATGGTTAAGGGGCAATGAGGCAAGGTTGACAGCACCATAATGGGCAATGGAGAGGCACCCTGGTACCCACAGCCATGGGTACTTATTAATATGTTCATTTCCTATGGCTGCTCTAAGAAACTACCATAAAGGTACTGATTTATATTAACACATTTATTCTCTTACAGTTCTAGAGGTAAGAAGTCTGAACTGGGTCAGCAAGGCTACGTTCCTTCTGAAAGCTCTAGAGGAAAATCCATTTCTCTGCCTTTTCTAGTTTTCCTTGACTCAAGGCCTTTTATCTTCAGAGCCAACAGTGTTCCATCTTCAAATCTCTCCGCCTTGTTCCCCTCTTTCTCTCCTTCTCTGGCTCTGACCACCCTGCCTTGTAACTACATTAGGCCCACCAGGATAGTCTGAGACAGTCTACCTGTCTCAAGAACCTTAATCAGATCTGCAAACTCCCTTTTGCACTGTACCATATATCCACAAGGCTTGGGGATTAGGACACAGACACCTTCGGAGGGTGTTATTCTGCCAAACACAGAACAGGCAGGCCTGGGAGATATTGCAGGTTCAGTTCCAATCACCACAACAGAGAAGATCAAGATAAACTGACATGCGAATTTTTTGGTTTCCCAGTGCATATACAATTCATGGTTACACTATGCTGCAGTCCATTAAGTGTACAATAGCATTATGTCTAGAAAAACAATGTGCTTCCTCTGTTTAAAATAATTTATTGCTAAAAAATGCTGGCCATCATCTGAGCACCCAGGGTTGCCACAAACCTTCAATTTGTAAAAAAAAAAAAAAAAATGCAATTCTTCGAAGTGCAATAAAGCAAAGTGTGATAAAATGAGATATGCCTGTACTTGTCCTCAATTTGTCTCTATAGGACTTGTTTGGTTGGTTCAGAGGGCATCTGGGTCTGGAACTTGGAGCCTTCTGGAGAACCATCACTGGGGCTGGACTCTACTTCAAATAGTTCTGCAGAAATCATGACAGCAGGGACTAGAAGACGTCTCCATAGACGAGGCACAAGGTAGTCAAGGAACTTGCTCTGGTTAATGAGAGGCACAGTAAAGATGATTTGAATATATCCACACCCCTGCCCTACCCAACTTCTGGCCAGATGGGCCAGGTGGGTCCTCGTAGCAGAGACAGGGCCCTGTGTGCTGGGTGACCCCGGATGAAATGATGGGCACCACGGCAGTGGCAGCCTAACCTGGTGATGCATCCACTCTACTGGCATCAAGTGCCCCAGTGTCTCTGAGCCAAACAGCTCCTCTGTGTCTGTGTGAGCAGTCACTAGAGGTGTGCCTCTCTGTGCCCTGATCTCCTTCGGGTCCCCCAGGGCTAGAGGGGTTTAAGATATAGAATTAGGCCCTGGAGGCCCTCCTAGTATGAAGCCTTTAGTGGATTGACTGGTGACCCACAAAAGATGTGCCCTTATTTAGAAACGGTGGTTTAGTCACTGAGTCGTGTCCGACTCTTGCAACCCCATGGACTGTAGCTAGCCGGGCTCCTCTGCCCATGGAATTCTCCAGGCAAGAATACTGGAGTGGTTGCCATTTCCTTCTTCAATTTAGGAAAGGGATCTTTGTTAAGTAAGGATCTCAAGGTAAGATTATCCTGGTTAAGGGACGGCCCTGAATCCAATAGCACATTCTTTTATAAGAGGAGGGAAGAAGGTAATGTAAAGATGGTGGCAGAGACCAGAGTAATGATGCATCTGTAATCAAGGAGTGCCAAGAGTTACCACCGAAGCACCAGAAGCAAATCCTACCTGAAAGCCTCCAGGAACCAGCTCTGCCCACACCTTGATTTCAGATGCCCAGCCTCCAGAACTGGGAGAGAAGAAGCCACTAGTGTTTTAAGCCTCTCCCTGTGTGGTACTTTCTTACAGCAGCCTCAGGAAGCAAGCTCAAAGGCTGAGAGGCTGTATGCAAGCTTGTAGGCAGAAGCAGAGTTTTTGTGCCCTAATGATTCCTTCAGCCTGTCCCTACTGGGGTCTGGGGCAGACCATTGGTACATTGACCATCGGGGGCACCACTGCACCAGCAGTTGAGGTTTTTGTCTATCCATCCCTGGGTAGTGCCAAGAGGGCCAGAAACCAACCTTGGGGCTCAGAGAACATGGCCTTATGAACTCCCAGGACCAGATGAGTGAAGCCCAGGCTGGCTAACCCATGGACAGAAGTGCCTAGCAGAATATGTGCTCAGTCGTGTCCGACTCTTTGTGACTTCATGGACTATACAGTCCATGGAATTCTCCAGGCCAGAACACTGGCGTGGGTAGCCGTTCCCTTCTCCAGGAGATCTTCCCAACCCAGGGATTGAACACAGGTTCTTCACAGTCTGAGTCACCAGGGAAGCCCAAGAATACTGGAGTGGGTAGCCTATCCCTTCTCCGGCAGATCTTCCCAACCCAGGAATTGAACCGGGGTCTTGCACATTGCAGGTTGATTCTTTACCAGCTGAGCTACCAGGGAAGACCACCAGAACAGGAGAGCACCCACCACCAAGGTCTATGTCTCCACCTCATGGACTCCTCTTCCAAGCTCAGAGACATCAGCTCCAGCCATGTGCACAACATCCTGGGAAGCCCTGATCCAGGTTCACAGGGACCCTCTTGTAAGTTTCTGAGTTCCCACACTCTCTTCTGTCCCCTTAGCCGAGGGGTTGGAACTGCTTCCTGCCATTGTTTTCAGAAAGCCTTGATGTTCTCTTTTTACCCTTTCAGTTACCCAGTTAACACCTGTATACTAAATCGCAATTCTTTGTTCAAATACCGGGCATGCTTTTGTCTGCTGAATAGATCCTGGCTGATATAAGATCATTTGGTCAGAGAAGTTCAAGATAAGGAGAAATCACAGTGTTGGAAGAATCAAGTATGTGGATATTAGAATCACCAAGACTTGTGGAAGGAATGGGGTTGGAATGACAGTGAGTCAGGAACTATAATTTCCAAGGAATAAAGGAGGATCCAGAAGCGTGTAGATGGCTGCCACAAAGAAAGGTAGCAGATGGAATGGTTGATGACAGGAGATTCAGAACTGACCTCGAGAGCCATAGGAGGTGGACTCTGTCTGTGGAGGTTCTTTGCCTCTAGACTAAAGACTAGCAGGAGTCCTGGGAATTGAGTGTGCTTTTGTCTCACCCCTACCCTGAGAGGTAACCTGGGTAAGACCTGTGCCTGGTTGGTGGGCCACAGAAGGTCTGAGAAGGGATGCAAGTGTTCCCTTCCTTATTGCTGGCTTCAAGCAGGAAGAAGTTGCAAACAACAGACATGGGATCCTAGCCTTCCATGGCTCTGTGCCCACTCCCAGCCTGTGCTCTCAAGGACCAGCCAGGGCCACAAAAAGGGTAGAGAGGAGGGTAGACTACACTACCTCGCTTACTCCTCCCCAGCCGCCCCCATCATGTGCTGAGGCATCCCAGGAACTGCTGGGTCTCCTTGTCTGGCCCAGGGTCTCCCACCCCAGGAGAAGAACCCTCACTTATCATCACGGGATCATGGCCATTCCTGAAATAGCTGGATCCAGAAAGTCTTCCTCTGACCTTCAAACCACTACATGCACCTTAGCATGCAGGGGCCACATGGCAACCTCAGGAAGTCCCAGAGTCTATGGAGTTCTCCATCTGGAAAGTGCACCTCCATCCCCTGTGTGCCCCAGGAATGGGGAGCTATTGCCCACCTGCCCTGCCCAGGCAATGGGGAAGGCCGTCATTACCCTCTATGATTCTGCCTGGTAGAGGCTTTCTGGCCACAGAAAAATGTGTTCCTCAGCGTGATCAGGCTGTCCGAGTATTCTTGAGTAGGGAATTCCAGGTCTCAGGAAGAGCCCTCCCCACAGCTGCCATGGTGAGCTTTGCAAACATAATCAAATCATGCTGCTGCCCTGATTAAGACCGCTCTGTGACAGCCAGCCAGGTGTGTATCAGGAGGCTCTGGGAAGAATCTGTTTCCAGGCTTCTTAAAGTCATAGCCAATCCAGTTCCTGGCCATTGTGGGACTTAGCTGTCCCTTTCCTGCTGGCCACAGCTGGGCACTGCCCTTGGCTCCTAGAGACCTCTCTGTTCTTTTTGCTTTCTGTTTGTTTGGGAGGATTTTTCTTTTTTTGGAGACATGCTGCTGCTGCTGCTAAGTCACTTCAATCGTGTCCAACTCTGTGCAACCCCATAGACGGCAGCCCACCAGGCTCCACCGTCCTTGGTATTTTCCAGGCAAGAACACTGGAGTGGGTTGCCATTTCCTTCTCCAATGCATGAAAGTGAAAAGTGAAAGTGAAAAGTGAAAGTGAAGTCGCTCAATCGTGTCCAACTCTTCAAGACCTCATAGACTGCAGCCTACCTGGCTTCTCCGTCCATAGGATTTTCCAGGCAAGAGTACTTGAGTGGGTTGCCATTGCCTTCTCTGTTTTGGAGACATAATTAGACATAATTAGTGTGTGCATGTTCAGTTGTGTCCAACTCTGCGACCCCATGGACTGTAGCCTACCAGGCTCCTCCGTCCATGGGATTTTCTAGGCAAAAGTGCTGGAGTGGGTTGCCATTTCCTTCTCCAGGGGATCTTCCCAACCCAAGGATCGAACCTGTGTCTCCTGCATTGGCAAGCGGATTCTTTACCACTGCACAAACTGGTGTGTTAGTCACTCAGTCTTGTCTAACTCTTGGTGACCCCATGGACTGTATCCCACCAGGTTCCTCTGTCCATCGGATTTTCCAGGCAAGAATACTGGAGTGGGTAGCCATTCCCTTCTCCAGAGGATCTTGCCAAACCAGGGATCAAACCCAGGTCTCCTGAATGACAGGCAAATCCTTTACTGTCTGAGCCACCAGGGAAGCCCCATAATTAGCATATAACACTGTATAAGTTAAAGGTGTACAGTGTGTTGGTTTGACACACGTATACAATGCAATATGATGAGTATAGTAGCATTGGCTGGCACCTTTATCTTGAACATGGTCCCTAACTCTCAGACAGCAATGGCCCACACAGTCCCTCTCATGCTTTGAGCCTCTGTGACTTCTTCTGCCACATCTAACTCCAGACAGAGGAAGTTCTCTGCTTTTAAGAGTTCATGAGAGTAGATTGGACCCACTTGGCCTTTTTCATTTGTGTTTTCTCTTTATGATGTATTTTAATTATAGAAATTATTGATTTTAATGCAGTCCATTATATTGATTTTTTCCATTGTAGTTAGTGTCTCTTGTGTCCTTAAGCAGTCTTTACCTGCTCTAAAGTCCCGCAGATACTATCTTAATTTATCTCCTATATGATGTATTGATTTATCTTTCACATTCAGTTATTAATACAACTGCAATCAACTTTTGCATATGGTGTGAGGTGGGATCCAAATCCGTTTTTTCCCATGTGCAAATCTAGATGGCCATCTTCCAAAAAGGCCATCCTTTCTCCAAAGAACTTCAGTATCATCTTTGACATAAATCAAGTGACATGTGTTGGGTCAGTTTCTAGACTCTCTATTCTATTCCATTGCTCAGGGTTTTCTTCATATCTTGTGTGCCAAGAATACATCAACACAATTACTATGGTTTTACAAGTCTTGAAAAGTGATGATGTAAGTGCCCTTGACTGTGTTCTTCTTCAGGATTATCTTAGCTATTCTAAGTCCTTTGTATTTTCATATAAATTTGATAATCAGATTGACAATGCACACACATGCACGCATACACAAACGTCCAACTGTGACTTTTTATTGAAATCACATTGTGTCTGTAGATCAATTTGCAGAGAATTAACATCTTAATAATATTGATCCTTCTATTTCATGAACATGATATATATATCTCCATTTCTCTAGATTGTTTTTAGTTCATCAGCAATGTTCTGTCATAGTCAGTGTAGAAATATTCCACATTTCATGTCATATCAAATCCCACATAATTGATGAGATTTTTGTTGCTACTGTAACTGGAATCATTAAAATTGCTTCTGTTTGTTGCCAGTATACAGAATGACTTTGGTCATTAATTCTAATAGCTTATAAGTAGATTTTGAAAATTATGCCTGCTCCAGGTTTTAAATTAAAATATTACTAGAGATACCTCATTGGTCCATGAGTCTCTGCTACCTACCATATTCCAGTCTTCTCTGTGCAAATCATACCATTTATGAGAAGAACTTTTTGGGTGTAACCAGGGTCTTGTGAGACATGTCCCTGAGTTTCTTATGTCAAGATCCTGAGATTTTAACCAAATGAAATTTAGAAATAAATAAAACATTTAGTAAGTGTGTTTTACTTGTCAAGTACTGCTCTAAGGGACTACTGGTCTTAGTCCTTTGCTGCTGCTGCTGCTAAGTTGCTTCAGTTGTGTCCGACTCTGTGCAACCCCGTAGATGGCAGCCCACCAGGCTTCCCCGTCCCTGGGATTCTCCAGGCAAGAACACTGGAGTGGGTTGCCATTTCCTTCTCCAATGCATGAAAGTGAAAAGTGAAAGTGAAGTCGCTCAGTCGTGTCTGACTCTTCGCGACCCCATGGACTGCAGCCTACCAGGCTCCTCTGTCCATGGGACTTTCCAGGCAAGAGTACTGGAGTGGGGTGCCATTGCCTTCTTCATAGTCCTTTGCAGGTAGGTATTAACTCATGGAATTTCCTTAACAGTCCTATGAAGTAGGGACTGTTATAATCTTGTTGAACAGATAGGGGGAAACTGAGAGAGAAGGCAGTTTTCCCAAGGTCAGCCAATATGATAGTGGCTAAGCATTTCACTGTTACACTATTTGGCCACTCCACATCTAGAGAAGCAAATTCTTCAGCCTGGATCTCTCAACCTGAGGCTCTCCACTTCATCCTGAGCACTGGCTTTCCCCCAAGTCATGACTCCATCTGCAGTCGACTAGTGCCGCTCACCTCAGGCTACGTCTGAGGCCTAACAAACAGGGAAGTCAGGGCAAGCTTCATAGAGGTGAGCTGGCCTTTAAAGGCTGGGGAGAATTTGAGCATGTAAAGATGAAGTGAGAAACAGTCTTAAAGACACAGAAGAGAAACATAGAGGAACACAAAGAATGGCTTCTCAATCTAGGACTGATCTTGATGGGAACGAGAGTTCTCATATCAATTGTCATTACGAATATTATTTTTACTCTCAGTGTTTTCATCAAAACAATCATATACCCTGCCATTAATACTTGAGTCATTTGGAAATGCCTCTTTTTTTTAATGATACACATTTTATTTTTAAAACTTTTTATCTTATATTGGAGTATAGCTGATTAACAATATTGTGATGGTTTCACATGCACAGCAAAGCAACTCAGCCATACGTGGATCCATTCTCCCATCCAGACTGCCACATAACACTGGAAAATCCCCCATCTTGTATTGTTCCATCACTGCTATGAAGGTCACACTTATTCTATGGTGTCATTACAACCTACAATGACTAACATAAATATTTGAGTGTGTTTGTGTTGCAGACTTATGGAAATACAATTAGCTACAGCCTCCCTACACTCATTGTAATTAGATCTGGCCTCATAACTTCCCATACCGTAACAGAATACCTGACGTATCAAGTGTGTTCTCAGAAAAAGCAAATTTTTAGTTTGTTTCCTTGAGGTCAAGGACCTTCAAGAGAATGACTGAGGATAAGGTTGGGGTGGTCAGAGGATAAAGAAATATCAAGAACCACTGCCTAAAGAAGCAGTGAGATGACATCAAAAAGCACAAGCAATGAAAAAGAAATAAGTTGGACTTCATCAAAATGACAACTTTTGTATATCAAAGGACACTATCAAGAAAGTGGAAAGACACCCCACAGACTGGGAAAAAAGAATTGCAAATCATACACCTGATACAAGTCTACTATCCAGAATATTTAAAAAAAGATTTAAAAAAAACCTCTCACAACTCAACCATAAATATGATAAATAGCCCAACAAAAAATTGGAAAATGGACTTCCCTCGTGGGTACAGTGGATAAGAATCCCCTGCCAATACACGTAACATGGTTTTGATCCTTGTTCTGGGAAGATCCCACATGCCATGGAGCAACCAAGCCTGCGCCACAACAGTGAAACCCTGTGGCACAATTACTGAAGCCCGTGTGCCCCAGAACTGGTGTTCTGCAACAAGAGAAGCCACCTGAATGAGCAGCCCACACACCACAGCTAGAGAGCAGCCCCTGCTCACCACAACTAGAGAAAGCCTGCACGTAGCAACAAAGACCCAAAGAAACCAAAACTTTTAAATAATAAATAAATAAATAGGGCAGTAGATCTGAATAGACATTTCTCCAAAGAAGATATCCAAATGGCCAAAAAGCATATGAAAACATGCTCAACATCACTGGTCATCAAGAAAATGCAAATTAAAGCGACTATGAGATCCTATTTCACACCCACTGTGATGGCTACAATTTTTTTTTTTTTTTTAGTTCTACCAGTTTATTGTTACCAACCCATCTCCCTCCACCCTCATACACACATGCTCAGTCATGTAACCCCATGGACTGCAGCCTGCCAGGCTCCTCTGCCCATGGACTTTTCCAGGCAAGAATACTGGAGTGGGTTGCCATTTCCTTCTCCATATGGGTACAATTTTTAAACGGAAAAAACATGCTGATAAAGATGTGGAGAAATTGGAATTCATATATTTCTGGTAGGAAAGTGAAATGGTTTAGCCACTGAAGAAAAGAGTTTGGACGTTCCTTAAGAAGTTAAACATAAGTTGTTGCCATATAACTCAGCAATTCAACTTCTAGATGCATGCCCATGAGAAATGAAAACATATGCCCATGCAAAAACTTGTACACAAATATTCATAGGATCATTATTTATTATATCCCCCAAGTGAAAACAATCCCGATGTCCACTAGTGGACAAATGGACAAACATTTGTGGTCTCTCCTACAATGGGATATTATTCAGCCATTAAAAGGAATGAAGTACTAACACATGCTACAACATGGATGAACCTTGACAATATACCAATTAAAGAAACCAGACACAAAAAGCCAGATATTTTATGATTCCATTTACATGAAATATCCAGAATAAGCAAATGTATAGAGATAGAAAGCAGATTAGTAGTTGCCAGGGGATTGGGTTCGGGAGGAATGAGGGCGGGTGGCTGCCAAAGGGAACAGAATGTCTTTTGGAGGTAATTAAATTTTCTAAGACTGACTGCAGTGATAGCTGTACAACTTGTTGTTGTTCAGTCACTCAGTTGTGTCCGACTCTTTGTGACCCCATGAACAATAGCACACCAGGCTTCCCTGTCCTTCACTATCTCCCAGAGCTTGCTCAAACTCATGTCCATAGAGTTGATGATGCCATCCAACCATCTCATTCTCTCATCCCCTTCTCCTCCCGCCCTCAATCTTCCCCAGCATCAGGGTCTTTTCTACTGAGTCGGCTCTTCACATCAGGTGGCCAAAGTATTGGAGCTTCAGCTTAAGCATCAGTCCTTCTAATTAATATTCATGATTGATTTCCTTTACAATTGACTGGTTTGATCTCCTTGCAGTCCAAGGGACTCTCAAGAGTCTTCTCTAGCACCATAGTTCTAAAGCATCAATTCTTCAGGGCTCAGCAGTACAACTGAATATACTTAAAAAATAAGAGTGTCCTGGATTGGGACTTCCCTGGTGGTCCAGTGCCTAGGGCTCCATGCAGGGGGCCCATGCTGCTCCCAATGCAGGGGGCCCAGGTTCAATCCCTGGTCAAGGAACTCAATCCCGCATGCCACAGCTACAGATCCCACGTGCTGCACCTGGGACCCGGCACAGTCAAATGGATAAATAAAGTAAAATAGAGTGTACTGGGTTGTACACTTTAAGAGTGAACTTTATGTTATGTGAATTGTACCTCAAAAACTGTTATTTAAAAATGCAGTCAGAATTGCAGCCAGGTGATAATTCAGCTTCCTGAGCCCCATTATAGCCAGTCAGACTGGCTATAGGTCTGACCAATTTTGGTTTCGCTGGTGGCTCAGACGGTAAAAGCGTCTGCCTGCAATGTGGGAGACCCAGGTTCAATCTCTGGGTCGGAGAGATCCCCTGGAGAAGGAAATGGCAATCCACTCCAGCACTCTTGCCTGGAAAATCCCATGGATGGAGGAGCCTGATAGGCTACAGTCCATGGGGTCACAAAGAGTCGGACACGACTGAGCGACTTCTTCAGCAGCTACAGGTTGGATTCCATGGAATGTCTGTTGTCACCATGCTCTCATCCCCTCGCTGAACCCTTCTCTTCCTCCCAGCCTTTGAGAACCAGGCCTGTGAGCCAGGTCCTTTCCCCTGATGCCTCTACCCCTTTGTTTGCTAAGTCCTCACCACCCTGCTCTAACTTGTTATAAAAGACCCCATTCTGCCCTGTCCCCGAGTGACATGAGGGAATTCCTGCTTCCTACTTATCTGCTCCACTAGTTGGTTACCACAAGCAATGACAAAGAAAAGTTCACCATTACTGGATGTGTGAATATCTCCAGATACTTGCTCTCAGAGTCTGTTGGTTTGGGAGTTTCTCATTCTTCAATGTCTTACCTTCTTAGCAGTAGCTCCGGCTACAAAGGCCTTCCCTGTATCCTAATTGCCAGTGCCAATTGCCCTTATTTTTTTATATTAAAAATCCATTTGTAAACGTATTTCAGCAGCTCTCCCATCTCAGCATCTTTGCTAATTTAATCTCCCTCCCCCTTGATTAGCGCCGCAGGGGGCTGACCAGAGCAGGAGGCGCCCAGCTAATCGGATCACTCTTTTGTCTGAACATGATGCTCAGCAGGAACTCGCTGGGATGCACTGGGTCAGACCCAGGGCAGATTAAATCTTCTGCCAGCTAGCTCTCAGGACCAACCAGGGGAGGGACCTGGCAGCAGACAATGAACACATGGGTCTCTGGTCTGAAGGGGCTGATGCAGAGTGGTCTGGGCAACTGTTAGGTGGGGTTGCTGGAATTGGGGGCTCTGAGATGTGATTTGATGAGAAGGAGAATTTCCCAGCAGATGGAACACTGCTTCTCATCTGACCTGTTCACTCCCCGCTTCTCAGAACCCCTTCACATGCTGAGCTGTGGCAGAGAGTGCACTGAACGGCAAATTGGGAGACTGGGTCTTGTTCTTCACTCACTGTGTGTCTTGGTAAGTTCCTTGACCTCCCTTGGTATCACATGTCTCAACCCTGGCTAACCATCCCTACCCTGTTGTTGTCATTTAGTTACCAAGTCGAGCCCAACTCTCTTGCGACTCCATGGACTGTAGCCTACCAGGCTCCTCTGTCCATGGGGATTCTCCAGGCAAGAATACTGGAGAGGGTTGCCATGTCCTTCTCCAGGGGATCTTCCCGACCCAGGGATGGAACCCTCATCTCCTGCATTGTGGGCAGATTTTTTAATCACTGAGACACCAGGGAACCCCAATCCCTACCTTACCCTTCAAAATGTTGATGAGGACCAAATGAAATTTAAAATTAAAAATACTTTAGCGAGCAGGTATTATTTGTCAAGCACTGCTCGAAGAAGGTATTGTTCTTAGCCCTTTGCAGGTATTAAGTCACTTAATTTCCTCAACAGCCCCACGAGGAAGGTTCCACTGAAATTGTATGGAACAGATAGGGAAACTGCAACAGAGAGGGCAAACCTTTCCCAAAGTCACACAGCACGTTAGTGGCCAAGCATTTTGCCACTGCACTATTCAGCCTCTCCCAGTCTATAAAATCAAGCTCCTGAGCCCTGGTTCTCGGCAGGTAGGAGAGGGGTAATCATCCTTCTTATTCCATGGTGCTCCTCTCATGCCATTCTCCTCCTCTTCAGCGACTCACTCCACCCATGAAATTCTACCAACCTCCTCCCCCCTGGTTGGTGACGTTCCATTGAGGTCACTAACCACTTCCTTGTCATTCATTCACTAAGCATTCATTGAGCCCCCACTGTGTGTCAACACTGTGTTAGATGCTGGGACACCCTGGTGAACAAAGGCAGACCAGAACCTGCTCTCATGAACTTGCAGTCTGGTCAGGGTGGGTTTTGGCTCTTTTTTTTAAGTAAGCTTTTTTTTTTTCTTTTGAGATAATTGTAGGTTCTCATGCAGTTGTAAGAAATAACACAGCAATGCCATTTATCCAGTTTCCCTGAATCTTTTGCAAAGCTATCATACAACATCATAAACAAGATCCGAGAGTCCCACAAATAAATGAAGAATTGCAGCAGAGATCAGCACTCTGAAGAAGAGGTAAACACATGGTGCAGTGAAAGAGTAGCTTAGTGAGCTGGTCTGAATTGGGGAAATCAGGGAAGGCTTCCCTCTGGCTGTGATGGTTACATGAGACACTGTGCCAGAAGTTAACCAGGGACTTCCCTGGTGGCCCAGTGGTTAGGACTCCACACTTCCACAGCATGGCACCCAGGTTCGATCCCTGGTTGGGGAAGATCTCAGAAGGGGTGGAGAAAAGGATAGAAAGAAAGTAAACTAGGCAAGGATGAGAGAGAAAGATTTCCAACAAAGGGAGCAATGTCTGCAAAGGGCTTGTAGTGAGAAAAACCAGGATCCCCTGGGGCCCCACTCACTCCTCAACACACTCCAACCTGGTTTTCTTCTCCATCATGTTACAAACAATTTCTGTCCTGGCCTTCGTTGGTCACCAAATCAGGTGGTCAATTTTTGATATTTATCATACTTGACTCACACACCATCCTTCTGGAACCCTCCTCTCCGTGACTTTCAGCACACAGGACTCTCATGTTTTACCTCCAGCTGCTCCTTTGCAGGCTCTCCTTCCTTTACTCAAGCTCTAAACCTGGAAACCAGTGGGAGAAACCCTCTCAGAAGAGGGGCAACAGGCCAGAGCTGTCGAGAAGTCCTAGAAGACAAGAACCTCTTTGAGTCTGGATCCCTGGCCCAGTCTCAAGCACCCAGCCATGTCCCTGGCACAGCAAAGGCACTCAAGGTTTGTGAAAGGAGGGAGTTGATGCTTAAATGTTTCCTTGGTAATAAACAACACAGGCAGTAGCGCTTCAAATATTTGCTGCAGGGCAGGGCACCTCTAGGACATAGGGGTACTCCTGTCTATATGGATGATTTGAGTCACTGAAATCAGCAAGCCAGCGCCAATCTTGAGACTCACACCCTCTGGCTGCTTGCTAGCCAGCAGAAGTGATAGTCTTTCCAGATAGAAATCCTAGAACCAAGGGCCCCATCCTGGGGCCCTGGGATGGTTCCATAGGCAGGAATCCTGGAGCTTCTGGGGACATTTCATTGACCTCTGTGGGTGGGGTCATAGGAGATGATCCAAGACCCTAGAAAGAGTGAAGCGGAACCAAGACTCATGAAGATCTGAGACTGGGCATGGGGCTCCCTGGAACTGGTTTAGGGAATCCTTCAGGGAAGGCTTCCCTGGTGGCTCAGCAGGTAAAGTGTCTGCCTGCAATGCCAGAGACCTGGGTTCGATCTCTGGGTCGGGAAGATCCCCTGGAGAAGGAAATGGCAAGCAACCCCGGTACTCTTGCCTGGAAAATCCTCTGGACGGAGAAGCCTGGTAGGCTACAGTCCATGGGGTCGCAAAGAGTCGGACAGGACTGAGCGACTTCACGTGATTTCTTTCATTCTTTCTTTCCGGGAAGGCACTGCCATGCCTGAGATACAGGACTCAGGAGAAAGGGTCCCCAAAGCTGAGACTCGGAAGGGGAAAGTGTTCTGCGACTCTGTGTAGGGAAGGATCCCCAAGAGACGGTCAAGAAGGACCTGCGTGGACTAGCATGCACCCACCGGCCGCCCCACCGGATTATCCGAGTCAAGGGTAGCGCAGCCGGCAGTGCGCAGACTGACCGCAGGGTGGCGGGCTCGTCCAGTGGTGGGGCCCGGGCGCTGCCGCCCCGCCCGCCGGCACTTCGCTGGAGAGTTTGTATTCCGAGCGCGAGTCTTCGCTCCGTGAATTATTAAAGCCCAGACTCCAGGCACGCCTCGCCCTCTGCGGACCTGGCTCTGCGCAGCACATGAGGCCGGCCTCTGGCTAAGCCTCAGCCTCCGGGGTTAGAGTTAGAAGGCCTCGGAGGTCATCTGGGCCCACCCTCTACTTTGGGGGAGGCATCCACAGGGGACGGGGCCCTCCCCAAACTCTGCTCCGGGGCACCCAGGAGTGGAAGCACGGTATCGAGGAATCCCGAACCGTCTGGGGCCCTTTGCAAAATTCTAGACGTCCCCGGTCCGTGCAGGAAACTCGAGATCCCCCTGGCAATGTTCCCCATCTAGCCATTATCCTGATGTCTTGCTTCCACTTCCACCCGAAGCTCCCAAGGTAGAATGCTTCCTCCTCCCCACCACCCCCCAAAAATAGTCCCCAGCCCAGGCATACCAGCTGATCCCTGCCCTAAACGACTCGGAGGCACAGCCAACGGGGGGTGGAGGGATGAGGATGCGTCTTGCCAGGTTTCTGCTCAGGGCACACCGGAGAAGTCCACTGGAGTTATTTGATGGGGGAGATGAGAGGACTTCATTCTCCTTCTGTCTCCTTCAGAAGGAAGCGGGCGCTGAGAGGGGAAACTGAGGCAGCTCTCCAATTAAAGAGCAGTCAGCCTTTCTACTTGCCTTCCAGGCCTGGAATCTTATACCAGCTCCTGCATCCATTCCCAGCCCCTACCCCCACCCCCCACCCCCTGCCAGTCCCTTGGATCCAGACCCCTGAAGGGTTTTCATATTTGTCCTCTCAATCCTCATATTTATCCTCTCAGTCTGCAAACAGCAGCCTTGCCTTAGGGAGTGCCTTTCTAAGAAAATCCTGAAGGACTAGATCTGTCTGTCTCTTTTTTTAGAGTGGAACATATTTGGCCAGCTCCAGACACGATGGCAAGCATAGTTGAACCCCAACCTGCCAAAGAAATGTCAACTTCCAGCCTTGAAAATCTACCCTGCTCAATTCCTGCCCTTATCCCAGAGACAGGGTTCCCAGTTCAGTAGTTCAGCCCAGTGAATGGGACCAACCCATGCCACCTGCCAAGCTGTTTCCAACACAACAGCCAGACAACGAAAATAGAAGTCGGGTCCCATCCCTCCTCTGCTCAAAACCCTGCACCAGCTCCCATCTCACCCAGAATGAGAGCCCAAGTCCTCCCCACAGCCTACCAGTCCCCTTCTGTCTTCTGGCCCTGACCACTACTCTCATCTCTTCACTTTATCCCCTCACCTTATTCTCTAAATCAGCCACACAGGCTTCTTAGCTCCTCTGCAAACAAGCAAGGCATATTCCTGCCCTTAGGTTTTGCTCTG
The DNA here is from genome assembly GCF_032405125.1 of Capricornis sumatraensis. Lineage (NCBI taxonomy): Eukaryota > Metazoa > Chordata > Mammalia > Artiodactyla > Bovidae > Capricornis > Capricornis sumatraensis. The sequence continues at coordinate 58,188,196 of NC_091092.1, read as the reverse complement.
ACTGTCCCCTCTGCTGGAATGTACTTCCCTGATACCAACTTCATTTTTCCAGTCCTTAATCAGTGGCCTTCTCTGGTGATCAGTCTGCTGGTTCTGTGTGTGTGTGTATGTTTTAATTGAAGTATAGCTGATTTACAACATTGTGTTAATTTCTGTTCTACAGCAAAATGATTCAGATAAATATATATATGTTCTTTTTCATATTATTCTCCATTCTGGTTTATCACAGAATATTGAATATAGTCCCCTGAACTATACAGTAGGACCTTGTTTATCCATCCTATTATACTAGTTTGCATCTGCTAATCCCAAACTCCCAGTCCATCCCTCCCCACCCCCTCCCCCTTGGCACCCCACAAATCTGTTGTCTAGGTCTGTGGGTCTGTTTCTGTTTCATAGATAGGTTCATTTGTGTCATATTTTAGATTTCACATATAAATGGTATCTTATGATATTTATCTTTCTTTGTCTGCCTTACTTCAGTCTATATGTTCATCCACATTACGACAAATGGCATCATTTCGTTCTTTGTCATGGCTTAGTAGTATTCCATTATGTATGTGTACCATGTCTTCTTTACCTATTCATCTGTCAATGGACATTGAGGTTTTTTCCGTGTTTTGGGTATTGTGAACAGTGCTGCTATGAACACAGTGGTGCATGTATCTTTTCTAATTGTAGTTTTGCTCTGACCACTCTGTTTAATACTCATGACCCTCTGCACCCTACTCTTCTTTTTTCCATAACACTTGCTAACATACTATATTGTTTCCTCATTTATGATGCTTCCTTTATATCCATCTCTGCCTGCTATGCAGTCAACCTCAGGAGGGCAGGGATCCTAGTTTGCTTCACTGATGTATCCCAATTTCTAAACCAGTGTTGAATGAATGAAAGAATGAATTAATGAATGGAGGCATACATTCCGATAGGAGCAGTACTTAGAAGCTCTAAGAGGTTGTATACTCCTAACGCCCATACCTGTGACTCTGGATGTGGCCTGGGAGAATCAGAGCTGGTTGAGAGAGGAGCCCACTCCCAGGGGACTCATAGCCAGGTCCATGCATGCTTTCAATCGCAAGCTGCCTGTCATCCTTGCCACAGATACATAAATGTACATTCCAGGGGAGTTGCAGTGAGGGTCGGGGAGTCAATGTTGACAGCAGACTCCAAAAACATTTCAGGGGTCAAAGCACGTCTTTTTGCCAGATAATCCTGGAAATTCACCACCCTTGCTAAAATTGTTTTTGTGTGAAACAGGCTCTGAGGTTTGAAAAAAAAAACACAAAATGAAAAGCACTCTGGAAACACAACCCCAAATTTCTCAGGCCCAAACTGAAAACGTGACAATGGTCCCACTAAAGGGACACATCGTCCAATTACATATGGGAAACCGCACTCTGGCAGGACAACTTCATTCTGAGTAATGTCCAAAGGACAATTTCTAGAGCAATTGATCAGCCCGTGTGCAATGCTTCATCAGGAGCAGATGTGCGCCTTGTTTTTCTCATTACCATGATTTACTGTCTTCTGAGCTTATTAAAGACAGAGGCAGGAGACCACTTTGGTGTCTGTGTCCTGGGGGGATGGGCGAGAGGGAGGAAGAGGGAGGGAGCGAGGGCCAGACTAAAGAGCTTGGGAGATTTCCACGCTGCGCTGGTGGTATGGCTTCTGGCTGCTGCTACCCACAGCTGCCCTCATCCTGGGCTGATGGGTTGGTCCACTTCATGGAGTGTTCCTCATCACTCCCCCTTCAACACACACAGCATCTGTTTCTACCGAAGCAAACATAGCCCCATTCTGCTCCGTGACTAACCACCACGTGAGAAGAGAAAGACATGCCATCATTCTTCTCAGCTCCACTCAGGATACCAGGAATCAGTTTTATTTAATACGCTTGTATGTTTTCGAATTCCCTGTTCCCCAGTCATGTCAACCCAGATTCTCTTCCTCAGGGCTTCGGTGGCTTCATACACATAGACACATTCACACACATGCTCACTCATAGAAACACACACACATTTGCTCACACAGTCACACACACATGAATTTATGCACACCTGCACCTGGTTACTTACATCTATATCTACTCATGCATTCATTCACAAACACACTCATGTCCTCATACAGACATACACCAAACCACTCATAGACACAAACACACACACACCCATACTCACAGTTGCACTGACACTCTCAAAATCATACACCTGTGTTCACATATGTCCACTCCCCGGAATGAATGTTGCCTTAGGCAACATAATTTCCTTGCCTGGTTCCTCTGTGCTCTTCTGTGGGATGGAAACTGGAGACTGGAGGGGAGAGTGGGAAAGAGTTGGAGAAACAGGTAAACTCACACTTCTCAATCTTTTCTGGCTTACAATCTCTTCTCATAACAATAATACTAATAATAAAACATTTCTAAGAAATAAATTCAGACTTTTTGCATTTTAAAATTGACATATGTTCTTCCTCTTCACGTGTATTTGTTATGAAGCATAAAGCATGATTTGTCAACAATCCCTTTTAAATGACATTGAGCATGATGAGCTTGAAGATCCAATGTATATTAAGATGTAGATTACATCCAGCCTCGTGTTACAGGAGCAAGTAGATGCAAAAGCTGCTTTTGTGAGCCAGTGTTTGAGATTCTCTAATTTTAAAAATTGTTTTTCATTTACAGATCTCATGTATAAATGATTAGCTAAGAAATGACAGTTAAAGCTACTAGTTATAAAGACTTACCTCCAAAATAATTTGCTAGCCTTTATTTCAAATAAATGAAAAGTTGGATTGGCTATTGTTGTTCCTTAATCTCTCAGTTGTGTCTGACTCTTTGCAACGCTATGGACTGTAGCCCACCAGGCTCCTCTGTCCATGGGATTCTCCAGGCAAGAATACTGGAGAGGGTTGCCATTTGCCCCTCCAGGGGATCTTCCCAAACCAGTGAATGAACTGTTGTCTCCTGCATTGGCAGGCGGGTTCTTTACCACTGAGCCACCAGGGAAGCCTAATTGGCTATAATTGCCGCTATGTTTTCTCTTTTTGACATTGCTTTTTGAAAGAAGAGAAACTTCCTGGTGTGTTTTATGGGGATTTTGGTGACATGAATACAATTTACTTATCTGCTGCAAATCATCCTGGGGTAAGTTTGCAAAATTGTTATCATTTTGATCCTCCTAATTAACTTGAGTTTGAATACCAGGTATTTCTTATGCCTAAAGCCATGGCCCTTTACAGATAACCAACAATTTATTTACATAAGAATAAAACCAATTTACAACTGTATAATGAGTCAAAGTGACCATGGGGATAGTGGTATTTAGCTGAATTATAAACCGTTATTAGTCATTTCTGGGCTTCCCTGTTGGCTCAGCCAGTAAAGAATCCACCTGCAATGCAGGAGACCTGGGTTCGATCCCTGGGTTGGGAGGATCCCCTGGAGGAGGACATGGCAACCCACACCAGTATTCTTGTTTGGAGAATCCCCATGGACAGAGGAGCCTGGCAAGCCATAGTCCATGGGGTTGCAAAGAGTCAGATGTGACTGAGCGACTAAGTACATTAGTCATTTCTATTCTAAACCCCACACATGTTAATCACTTAATACTCATTGAGATGCTTTCAAACTGTTCTAGATTTAAATGGGAAAATGTTTACATAATTCTAATGAAATAACCTTTCATTGAAATTGAACTGGGAATGATTATCATCTTCAAGTCTAGAAAACTCATGGCACACCATCACTGACCCAAGCTAAGTGATGTTGGTCACGGCCATGACAGTCGGACAGGTGACAACAGAGGTGCAGGGCTGCAGGACAAGGCGTGGCCAAGCCACAGCTAGAAGGCAGGGTACCAGGGCAGGAACATCAGGAAAGCTGGATGTGAGTCCTGTCTCCCCTACTAGCCTATGTGAGCCTGGGTAGATGACTGCTTCTCTTGACCTCTGTCCTCAGAAGTAAAAACGGAAAGAATGCAAACCCTCTCCCCCTTAGCTGACATCATTTGTATAATCAGAACCCAACTGTGTCCGACTTGGAATCATCAGAAACCCTGCAAACTATGCTAAGGGTTTTTGAGTGGGGTCCAGAGCTAGCAAGGGTCACACCATAGCACAGACCAAGTACTTGGGCGTAGGGATGGCTGGCAGGGATCAAGAGCCATCTTGTTCAGTACACAGGGTCCTGACTACAGCTAGACTGCTGCTGCTAAGTCGCTTCAGTCGCGTCCGACTCTGTGTGACCCCAGAGATGGCAACCCGCCAGGCTCCCCTGTCCCTGGGATTCTGCAGGCAAGAACACTGGAGTGGGTTGCCATTTCCTTCTCCAATGCATGAAAGTGAAGTCGCTCAGTCGTGTCTGATTCCTAGCGACCCCATGGACAGCAGCCCACCAGGCTCCTCCGTCCATGGGATTTTCCAGGCAAGAGTACTGGAGTGGGTTGCCATTGCCTTCTCCACAGCTCAACTAGTTCACACCAAAGGATGTCTTTGTGGTCTCCCAACCTCTGCTGGAATGAGCTTAAGAATGCACCCAAATTGCCTGTGTGCTTTGATAGAGTGATGGCCCTTTGCTTACAAGGAACTGCTCTGGACACAGAAGCTGGAGAAATGATCAGTTTCCTTAATCTTCATTCTAAAGCATGAATCAGACTCACATGTACACACCGCTATACTTAAAATGGATGACTAACAAGGACCTACTGTATAGCACAATATTATGTAATAACCTATGTGGACCCCAAAAATATTCACAACCTAAAAGTTGAGAGTTATGTATTATTCAGCTGGAATTTTTAGGACTTAAGCCTGGTAGGCAGCATCTCCAGTAACCCTTAGAGGACTACTCTGAGGAGGTGGGGGAGGAGAAGCCAGGCTATATAGAAGTTTTGGAACAAAGGGCAGTTAGTCTGAATGTCAAAAGTGGTTTTGTAAATTAAAGAAAATCAGATAACCCAGGTTAAGGAATTCAGCGCTTTCCTATGTATGGGAAGATGCCGGAGTCTGGGCTCACTGAAATCATTCCTCTGATACACATCTCAGCTATCTGGGGCCAATGTTCTGTGTTTTTCTTCCCTGAGTTTCCCCAGGGCTCACCAGTTCACCCTCCGTGGTGGCCGCAATCGCTAATGACTGTGACATCCTTCGTTTACTGGTATGGCAGGAAATATTCCATTTATCACCTAAATGGAAAAAGAATTTGAAAGAGAAATTAAAAAATAAATCACCCATCAGTTACAGAGCAAGCACAGAATGTACACTTTGGGGACTCTTGCCTCACCAGGCCCAGGTGGCACTTGAGCTACTTCCTGTGAGCAGCCCAGGGAGTCAGGAACATGGGTCAGTTCTTTCCTTGTCTCTAGAACACAATACAACAATATTAAGACAATTTTGAAATGAAAGAAAAGTATCCATCACCCCCTATTCAAACAGAGCTTTCATTTTCTCCCCTTTAGACCTCCCCACAAGCAACCATACCAAGTACTGTTATTACCATCAGATACAAAAGATATTACCTGCTGCTTTTTCTTCCCTCAAACTGCATCATTAATAATTCCATGTTGTCACAGTTTTTGCCATTGTCATTTTATTAAAATAACATTTTCTGGTAATGCAAGGAGCGCATGTGCTTTTCAGAAAAGTGAAGAAACACGTACAAAAAGAGAAGAAAATAAATATCATTGTAACCCACCATGTTTTCACATACGTGAAGCCTCTGGTGGAAGCTTCATATCCATCAGACAGCACCAAGATTCTGTCTATGCCTGGAAATGGGACCCGGGAAAGATCGGGCTGCACAAACAAGCAGTCTTGGGACTGGGCATGTGGGCTGCTCTCGCTCAGGAGCCCCAGAAACCACTCTCTTCCTGCAGAGGCTTCCAGAAGCCACATCACCCTCTGGGCCAACAAGGCCTCACCTGATCTGGCGTCCATAACCTGTTTGAAGTCACCTCCTTCCACCCCTCCTCACTCCCTCTGCTCTCAGGACACCAGCCTCCTTGTTGCACCTCCAACATTTTTAAGCACAGTCCTGCCTTAGGGCCTTTGCGAGTGCTGTTCCCTCTGCCCTAGATATCTGGGGAATAGCTCCCCAACCTGCTTCACAACACCTCTGCAGACAGACCGTCCTTGACCATTGACTCAAACAGCATCCTTTACTCCTTGCTCCACCTTGATTGTGGTTGTTAGCACACACCCCTTGCAGACATGGTTCCTATATATTTGCATGTTGTTTGTTTCTTCCCTAGTAGCTCAGTTGGTAAAGAATCCGCCTGCAATGCATGGGACCCCGGTTTGATTCCTGAGTCAGAAGGATTCGCTGGAAAAGGAATAGGCTACCCACTCCAGTATTCTTGGGCTTCCCTTATGGCTCAGCTGGTAAAGAATCTGCCTGCAATGCAGGAGGCCTGGGTTCAATCCCTGGGTTGGGAAGATCCCCTAGAGAGGGGAAAGGCTACCCACTCCACTATTCTGGCCTAGAGAATTCCATGGACAGTCCATGGGGTCACAAAGAGTCAGACACGACTCCGCGACTTTCACTTTCACTTTTTGTTTAATGTCACACTCCATTAGGATGTTAGCTCCACGCAAGAAGGCTCAGACCCTGTTGTTCACTGCTGTATCCCTATCCCTGGCAGAAGCTTAATTGTTGGATAGACAAGCTCAGGTAACCCCACCTGAAATGTCAGGTAAGAGAAATGAAAGCACTCACCTTATTTCCAGGAGGAAAATAATTTTATCGTGTTATCTGATTACAAGGGCAATATTCATTACAAACCTTTAGAAAATAGAGTGACTTGTTAAGCACAAAACAAAACATGTGTAATTTGGTTTTCCTGGAAAAAAATCACTGTTACTATTAATATCTTGATATGTTTCTTCTCTCCCTCTCTCTCTCATCCCCTTTATAGATGAATAGATAGGTAGGTAGGTGATCTAGATAGAGATACATGTTTATAGAGATACATATATACAAACACCTCAGAAAATGGAATTCATGCTTTACAAGCTATTTTGTAAGATTACTCTGCACTGAATATCCTTGTAGCTCAATCTTTGCCCACATCCAGAATTATTCCCTAAGGATAAATTACTAGACACAGAATCGCTGGGTCAAAGCAAATGAATAGTCACACGGCTTGAGCTATGGGCTGACAATTGCCTTCCAGAAAAACCAAACCGTTTGCACTCCCCATGCTAAAAGACAGCACCTGCTGTCTCATACTCATGCTGACATTAGCCATTCCACCTTCTTTAAAAAACTTGCTCTTTTGATAGGCGTTATTGCTTTGCTTTGGACTTCCCTGGTGACTCAGTGGTAAAGAATCTGCCTGTCAAGGCAGGAGACACTGGTTTGATCCTCAGGTCAGGAAGATCCCCTGGAGAAAGGAATGGCAACCCACTCCAGTATTCTGGCCTGGGAATTCCCATGGACAGAGGAGCTTGGTGGGCTATAGTCCACAGGGTCACAAAAGAGTCAGACATGACTTAGCAACTAAACAACAATAACATTGCACTTCTCTGTTTATTAGGGAGGAGGAACTATTTTTTCACATTTGTGGATCCATTGAAGTTTATTGTTTTGACAGTCATTATTATTCTGTGAGCCCAGTCTTTACTGCCTCCCACCCTCGCCAGCCCTCCTTTGTGCCCTAGTTGCCTCCCAAACTTGATAAATGACTTTGGGACGGGAGTTACCTTTGGGAAGTGACTATGTCATTTTAAATAGAAGATGCCTCAGACCTCATAGGACTGGCATGAGAGTTAATTGCATGGTGTGCGTAAGGTAGTTAGCATACTACCTAGTGTTTAGTAAGTCCTAGTAAAAGTACAAGAAGACATATTGATACTGTGTGTAAAATAGATGACTGAGAACCTACTATATAGCTCAGGGAACTCTACTCGGTGCTCTGTGCTGACCTAAATGGGAAGGAAATCCAAAAAAGAAGGGATATATGTATACATATAGCTGATTCACTTTGCTGTACAGTAGAAACTAACACAACATTGTAAAGCAACTATTGTTGTTGTTATTATTGTTCAGTTGCTAAGTCATGTCCAACTCTTTGCAACCCAATGGACTGCAGCAAGCCAGGCTCCTCTGTCCTCCACTATCTCCCAGAGTTTGCTCAGATTCATGTCCACTGAGTTGGTGATGCTATCTAACCATCTCATCCATTGCCTTCATCTTCTTTTTTTTGCCTTCAATCTTTCCCAGCATCAGGATCTTTTCCAGTGAGTCAGCTCTTCCCATCAGGTGGCCAAAGTGTTGGAGCTTCAGCTTCAGCATCAGTCCTTCCAATGAATATTCAGGACTGCTTTCCTTTAGGATGGATCTCCTTGCAGTCCAAGGGACTCCCAAGAGTCTTCTCCAGCACCAAAATTCCAAAGCATCAATTCTTCAGTGCTCCACCTTCTTTATGGTCCAGCTCTCACATCCATACATGACTACTGGAAAAAACACAGCTTTGACTAGATGGACGTTTGTCACGAAGTGATGTGTCTGCTTTTTAATGTTGTCTAGGTTTGTTACAGCTTTCCTTCCAAGTAGCAAGTGTCTTTTAATTTTATGGCTGCAGTCATGGTCCACACTGATTTTGGAGCTCAATAAAATAAAGAATATCACTGCTTGTACTTTTTTCCCCTTCTATTTGCCATGAAGTGACGGGACCTGATGCCTTGATCTTAGTTTTTTGAATATTGAGTTTCAAGCCAGCTTTTTAACTCTCCTCTTTCACCTTCATCAAGAAGCTCTTTAGTTCCTCTTCACTTTGTCCCATTAGGGTGGTATCATCTGTACATTTGAGGTTGTTGATATTTTTCCCAGCAATCTTGATTCCAGCTTGGGATTCATCCAGCCTGGCATTTTGCATGATGTACTCTGCATACTTGGGAAAAACTCCAGGAGATAGTGAGAAACAGGGAAACCTGGAATGCTACAGTCCATAGGGTCACGGAGTGTCAGACATGATTCAGTGACTGAACAACACCATCACTCTGCATATAAGTTAAATATACAACTTTGACATATTCCTTTCCCAATTCGGAACCAGTCCATTGTTTCATATCTGGTTCTAACTGTTGCTTCTTGACCCACATACAAGTTTCTCAAGAGACATGTCACGTGATATGCTATTCCCATCTCTTGAAGAATTTTCCACAATTTGTTGTGATCCACATAGTCAAAAGCTTTAGCATAGTCAATGAAGCAGAAGTAGATGTTTTTCTGAAATTTCCTTGTTTTCTCCATGATTCAATGAAGGTTGACAATTTGATTTGTGGTTCCTCTGCCCCTTCAGAATTCAGCTTGTACATCTGGAAGTTCTTGGTTCATGTATTGCTGAAACCTAGCTTGAAGGATTTTGAGCATAACTTTGCTAGCATGTGAAATGAGCACAACTGTACAGTACTTTGAACATTCTTTGGCATTGCTCTTCTTTGGGATTGGAATAAAAACTGATCTTTTTCCAGTCCTGTGACCACTGCTGAGTTTCCCAAATTTGCTGATATATTGAATGCATCACTTTAACATCATCATCTTTCAGGATTTGAAATAGCTCAACTGGAATTCCATCACCTCCACTAGCTTTGTTCACCTGGAGAAGGAAATGGCAACCCACTCCAGTATTATTGTCTGGAGAATCCCATGGACGAAGGAGCCTGGTTGGGCTACAATGGTCACAAAAGAGTCAGACACCACTGAGCAACTAACATACACCTTTGTTCATAGTAATGCTTCTTAGGGCCCACTTGAATTCACACTCCAGTATGTCTGGCTCTAGGTGAGTGACCACATTATTGTTGTTATCCAGGTCATTAAGACTTTTTTATATAGTTGTGTGTATTCTTGCCACCTCTTCTTAATCTCTTCTACATCTGTTAGGTTCTTACCATTTCTGTCCTTGATAGTGTCCATCCTTGTGTGAAATGTTCCCTTGATAGCCCCAATTTTCTTGAAGAGATCTCTAGTCTTTCCCATTCTATTGTTTTCCTCTATTTCTTTTCACTGTTCATTTAAGAAGGCCTTCTTATCTCTCCTTGTTTATCTCTGGAACTCTGCATTCAGTTGGGTATATCTTTCCCTTTCTCACTTCCCTTTCTCTTCTCTTCTTTCCTCAGCTATTTGTAAAGCCTCCTCAGACAACCACTTTGCCTTCTTGCATTTCTTTTTCTTTGGGATGGTTTTTCACTGCCTCCTGTACACTGTTGCAAACCTCCATCCATAGTTCTTCAGGCACTCTGGCTGCCTACTCCAATAAAAATTAATTCAAATAAAGCACAAAAAAAAAATAAGTTGGTATTACGTTACTGTCAGTAATCTCTAGGGTTGTACAATTGGCTATAATTTGAGCTATTCATTTGGAATTAGTTTTTTAGATCAAGGATTTTACCAAATCTTTACTAGAATATTTGTCCAGTTTTATCAAATATCTCTTTAGCATCTATTGAAATTATCATGTGTTCAGTCACCTTTGAACTATTGGTTGATGTGATGTTAACAGTGATATTATCTAACAATGAAGCACCCCTACATTCATGGATTCATTCCATGTGAGAAAATATTTACATGCCAGGCACTGTTCTATGCACCGGGGGTGCAACAACACAAAAGAAAATAAGACAAACCAACTCTCTGCTCTCTTTCTAGTGTAGAGTCAATAAATAAATATAGCATGCCCATGCAAAAGACAAGAACATACTGGGAATGGTGTGAGGAATGACAAAATGACCTGCATGGCTGGAAGCCTTTGGAGAGTATGGGGAGGGGGTCTGACTTATGTGTGGAAAAGGTTCTCTCTGACTGGTAGGTGGGAACTGGGTTGGAGAAGAGCAAGAGTAGAAACTCCTATCCAAGTCTCAGCTACTGGGGGACTGTTGTAGTTCCATATGAATTTCAGGATTTCTTTTTCTATTTCTATGAAATATGCCATTGGAGTTTTGATGGGGATTGCATTGAATCTATAGATGAATTTGGGTAGTATGGATATTTTAACACCATTAGTTCCTCTGATCTATCAATATGGGATATCTTTCCTTTTTTGTGTTTTTTCCCATTTCTTACAGTTGTAAGGGTACAGATCTCTCATCTCCTTGTTTAAATTTATTCTCAAACATTTTATTGTATTGGATTCTATTTTTAAAAGGACTGTTTTCTTTATTTTTCAGATAGTTCATTGTTATTGTATAGAAATACAGCTGATTTTATATGTTGATTTTAAATGCCGCAATTTTACTGAATTTGTTTATTAGTTATAACAGTTTTCTGATAGAGTGTTTAGGGTTTTCTAGAAGGGATGGAGCCAAAGCAAAAACAATACCCAGTTGTGGATGTGACTGCTGATAGAAGCAAGGTCTAATGCTGTAAAGAGCAATTGCATAGGAACCTGGAATGTCAGGTCCACGAATCAAGGCAAATTGGAAGTGGTCAAACAGGAGATGGTAACAGTGAACATCAACATTCTAGGAATCAGTGAACTAAAATGGACTGGAATGGGTGACTTTGACTCAGATGACCATTATATCTACTACTGTTGGCAGGAATCCCTTAGAAGAAATGGAGTAGCCATGGTCAACAAAAAAGTCTTAAATGCAGTACTTGGATGCAATCTCAAAAACGACAGAATGATCTCTGTTCATTTCCAAGGCAAACCATTCAATATCACGGTAATCCAAGCCTATGCCCCAACCAGTAATGCTAAAGAAGCTGAAGTTGAATGGTTCTGTGAAGAACTACAAGACCTTTTAGAACTAACACCCAAAAAAGATGTCCTTTTCATTATAGGGGACTGGAATGTAAAAGTAGGAAGTCAAGAAACACCTGGAGTAACAGGCAAATTTGGCCTTGGAGTACAGAATGAAGCAAGGCAAAGGCTAATAGAGTTTTGCCCAGAGAACACACTGGTCATAACAAACACTCTCTTCCAACAACACAAGAGAAGACTCTTCACATGGACATCACCAGATGGTCAACACCAAAATCAGATTGATTATATTCCTTGTAGCCAAAGATGGAGAAGCTCATTACAGTCAGCAAAAACAAGACCAGGAGCTGACTGTGGCTCAGATCATGAACTCCTTATTGCCAAATTCAGACTTAAGTTGAAGAAAGTGGAGAAAACCACTAGACCATTCAGGTATGACCTAAATCAAATCCCTTATGACTATACAGTGGAAGTGAGAAATAGATTTAAGGGACTAGATCTGATAGATGAACTATGGATGGAGGTTCATGACATTGTACAGGAGACAGGAATCAAGACCATCCCCATGGAAAAGAAATGCAAAAAAGCAAAATGGCTGTCTGAGGAGGCCTTACAAATAGCTGTGAAAAGAAGAGAAGCAAAAAGCAAAGGAGAAAAGGAAAGATATAAGCATCTGAATGTAGAGTTCCAAAGAATAGCAAGGAGAGATAAGTAAGCCTTCCTCAGCGATCAATGCAAAGAAATAGAGGGAAACAACAGAATGGAAAAGACTAGAGATCTCTTCAAGAAAATTAGAGATACCAAGGGAACATTTCATGCAAAGATGGGCTCGATAAAGGACAAAAATGGTCTGGACCTAACAGAAGCAGAAGATATTAAGAAGAGGTGGCAAGAATACACAGAAGAACTGTACAAAAAAAGATCTTCATGACCAAGATAATCACGATGGTGTGATCACTCACCTAGAGCCAGACATCCTGGAATGTAAAGTCAAGTGGGCCTTAGGAAGCATCACTACAAACAAAGCTAGTGGAGGTGATGAAATTCCTGAAAGATGATGCTGTGAAAGTGCTGCACTCAATATGCAAGCAAAATTGGAAAACTCAGCAGTGGCCACAGGACTGGTGAAAAGGTCAGTTTTCATTCCAATCCCAAAGAAAGGCAATGCCGAAGAATGCTCAGACAACTGCACAATTGCACTCATCTCACATGCTAGTAAAGTAATGCTCAAAATTCTCCAAGCCAGGCTTCAGCAGTATGTGAACTGTGAACTTCCACATGTTCAAGCTGGTTTTAGAAAAGGCAGAGGAACCAGAGATCAAATTGCCAACATCTGCTGGATCATCAAAAAAGCAAGAGAGGTCCAGAAAAACATCTATTTCTGTTTTACTGATGATGCCAAAGCCTTTGACTGTGTGGATCACAATAAACTGTGGAAAATTCTGAAAGAGATGGGAATAGCAGACCACCTGACCTGCCTCTTGAGAAACCTATATGAAGGTCAGGAAGCAACAGTTAGAACTGGACATGGAACAACAGACTGGTTCCAAATAGGAAAAGGAGTCCGTCAAGGCTGTATATTGTCACCCTGCTTATTTAACTTATATACAGAGTACGTTATGAGAAACTCTGGACTGGAAGAAGCACAAGCTGGAATCAAGATTGCTGGGAGAAATATCAATAACCTCAGATATGCAGATGACACCACCCTTATGGCAGAAAGTGAAGAGGAACTCAAAAGCCTCTTGATGAAAGTGAAAGAGGAGAGTGAAAAAGTTGGCTTAAAGCTCAACATTCAGAAAACGAAGATCATGGAACAGTGGAAGCAGTGTCAGACTTTATTTTGGGGGCTCCAAAATCACTGCAGATGGTGACTGCAGCCATGAAATTAAAGACACTTACTCCTTGGAAGGAAAGTTATGACCAACCTAGATACCATATTCAGAAGCAGACATTACTTTGCCAACAAAGGTCCATCTAGTCAAGGCTATGGTTTTTCCAGTGGTCATGTATGGATATGAGAGTTGGACTGTGAAGAAACCTGAGCACCGAAGAATTGATGCTTTTGAACTGTGGTGTTGGAGAAGACTTTTGAGAGTCCCTTGGACTGCAAGGAGATCCAACCAGTCCATTCTAAAGGAGATCAGCCCTGGGTGTTCATTGGAAGGACTGATGCTAAAGCTGAAACTCCAATGTATCAGCCACCTCATGCGAAGTGTTGACTCATTGGAAAAGACTCTGATGCTGGGAGAGATTGGGGGCAGGAGGAGAAGGGGATGACAGAGGATGAGATGGTTGGATGGCATCACCAACTTGATGGATGTGAGTCTGAGTGAACTCCGGGAGTTGGTGATGGACAGGGAGGCCTGGCATGCTGTGATTCATGGGGTTGCAAAGAGTCAGACACAACTGAGCAACTGAACTGAACTGATAGATAAGATCATATCATCTGTAAAGACAGTTTCACATCTTCCTGTCCAATTTTGATGCTTTTTATTTCTTTTGCTTGCCTAATTGCTCTAACTAGGAGTTCCCATTCTGTTGAATAGAAGTGGTGACAGTGAGCACTATTGTGTCGTTTCTTATTTTAGAGGAAAGTTTTGAAACCTTCACCACTGAGTATGATGTTACCTGTGTACTTATCACATATGGACTTGATTATGTTGAGGTACATTCCTTCTATTCCCAATTTGTTGAGATTTTTTATAATAAACAAATATTAAACTTTGTGAAATGTTTTTCTTGCATCTATTGAGATTACCATGTAATTATTATCCTTCATTTTATTAATATAGTATATCACATTTATTGATTTGCTTATGTTGAAACATCCTTGCATCCCAGGGATAAACCCCACTTGATCATAATGTATAATCCTTTTAATATGCTGTTGAATTTAGTAGTATTTCGTTGAGAATTTTAGCATTTGTATTTATGAGTGATATTGGCCTATAGTTTTCTTTTCTTTTAGTGTTTTGGTATCATGGTAATGCTGGCCTTGTGAAATGAGTTTGGGAGTGTCCCCTCCTCTTCAGTTTTTTTAAGAGTTTGATAATAACTGACATTAATTCTCCTTTAAATATTTGGCAAAATTTACCAGGGAAACAATCTTATATTGGAATTTTCCTTGTTTGACAGTTTTGACTACTGATTCAATTTCCTTACTCATTATCGATCTGCTCAATTTGTTTATTTCCACATGATTCTGTCTTGATAGGTTGTATGTTTCTAAAAGTTTATCCATTTCTTCTGGATTATCTAATTTGGAGGAGACATGGAGATGCTGCCAGAGATACCACCCAAAGCAAAGAGAGAAGGGAGAAAATACCCTGGCTTCTCCCTCCTCTTGCTTTTAGATGTCAGGTCAGTTCTTCCCTTTGGCCAAAATTTAACTGGCAGCCAACAGGCATGCAAGCCTGAAGAATGCCAGCTCCTGGTGATTCAAACCAGAGCAAGGAGAGGGCAGAGAATTAATCTGAGAACAAACAGGCAAATGGCCAGCACAGGTTTCTTAAATTAGTCACAAAAAGCACTAACTAAAAGAAGAAAAATTTACAACATTAAAATATAGAACTCTGGCTCATTAGAAGTCTCCTTAAAGAAAATGAAAAGACAAGCTACAAATTGGGAGAAGATATTTGGTAACACATATGATTGACAAAAGATTGTTACGTAAAGGACTACAAATCAATAATAAGGAAAAAACTCCAAATAGCTCAACAGGTAAACAGGCAGAAGACATGAACAGACATTTCATAAAAGAGGAAACACATATGCCCCATATCCATATGAGCAGATGCTCAACCTCATTAGCAATCAGGGAAATGAAAACCTAAAGTACAGTGAGACGTCATTTTAGACTGATTCAACTGGCAAAATTTTAAAAGTCTGGCAAGTGTTGGAGAGGATGAGGGACATCAGAATGTCTTATGCTTTTCTGATAAGAGTAAAAATTGGTACCACCACTTAGCCAAAACAATTTGGCCTAATATTGTGAAGTAGGATGTTTGTATCCCCTACAATGTAGCAATCACTTCTAAGTACAAGAAAAGGCCTGTATAAGAATGTTCACAGCAGTACGGCCCACCACAGCACAAAACAAGAACAACCCAAATGACAACAGGAGAATCAATGAACAAATTATGGTATATATACATAAATGCAATAGACTGTCATTTTGTTTCTTGAAACTTATAAAGAGATCATATCATATATGCAATCTTGGCTTGCTTCTTTCACTCAACATTGTTACTGACATTTTTCTGTGTTATTATTTAAGATTTTAGCTCATTCATTTTCACCACTGAATAATACTGACGCATATATCGGAGAAGGAGATGGCACCCCACTCCAGTACTCTTGCCTGGAGAATCCCAGGGACAGGGGAGCCTGATAGACTGCAGTCCATGGGGTCGTGAAGAGTTGGACACGACTGAGCGACTTCATTTTCACTTTTCACTTTCATGCATTGGAGAAGGAAATGGGCTGCCGTCTATGGGGTCGCACAGAGTCGGACACAACTGAAGCGACTTAGCAGCAGCAGCAGCAACGCATATATATGGAATTTAGAAAGATGGTAATGATAACCTTGTATGCAAGACAGCCAAAGAGACACAGATGTATAGATGTATAGAACAGGCTTGCTCTCTATGGGAGAGGGCAAGGGTGGGATGATTTGGGAGAATAGCATTGAAACATGTATAATATCATATGTGAAATGAATCACCAGTCCAGGTTTGATGCATGATACAGGATGCTCAGGGCTGGTGCACTGGGATGACCCAGAGGGATGGTATGGGGAGGGAGGTGGGAAGGGGGTTCAGGATGGGGAACACGTGTACTCCTGTGGCGGATTCATGTTGATGTATGGCAAAACCAATACAATATTGTAAAGTAATTACCCTCAAATTAAAATAAATAAATTTATATTAAAAAAGAAAAAGGAGAAAGAAGTCATAGAGAGCAATTTCTAGGAGGCTGCGTGCTCCCAAAACAAGCCTTTCTGTAAGTCCACTATAAAGCAGTTGTTGAATCTTGAAAAAAAAATTATATATTATATATATGCATTTCGATTATAAGTACAAAAATTCAGGATAGTGATTACCTCTTAATTACGGGAGAGACAGGGAATAGGATGAAAGATGAACATAAAGTCAGATGTCAGATATAGGTAATATCTTAGTTCTCCAGTTGGATATAAGGAACATAGACAGTCTTTATATTAATCAAACAATCAAAATGAATATATTAAGGCCATGAAAAAAAATAGTGATCATGCATTGTAAACCAAGGGTTATGATTAATCCAATTCTTCACAACAAAGAAAAGAAAATAAAAAGAATCAGTTAACAATTCTGGTTAAGCACAGCAGATCCAACATATGAACTTATTCTGCAGAAACCTCACTCAAAGTGAGTCTAGAGTGATTGTTTAAAGCATTATAAACTCACTTGCAATTATTTTCTCCCTTTCTGAGGGTTGTCTTTTAATCTTGCATATTGTTTCCTTTGCTGTTCAGAAGCTTTTAACTTTAGTTAGGTCCCATTTGTTTATTTTTGTTTTATTTCCTTTACTCTAGGAGGTTCTGACAAAGGATTAATCTCCAAAAGATGCAAGCAGCTCATACAGTTCAATATCAGAAAAACAAATAGCCCAATAAAAAAGTGGGCAGAAGACCTAAACAGACATTTCTCCAAAGACATACAGATACCCAATAAATGCATGAAAAGATGCTCAACACCACTAATTATCAGAGAAATGTAAATCAAAATTACAATGAGGTATCACCTCACACCAGTCACAATGGCCATCATCAAAAAATCTATCAACAATAAATGCTGGAGAGGGTGTGGAGAGAAGGGAACTCTCCTGCACTGTTAGTGGGAATGTAAATTGATAGAGCCACTATGGAGAATAATAGATTCTTTAAAAAGATGTTCTTAAAAAACTAGAAATAGAACTACCATATGACCCAGAAATCCCACTACTGGGCATATACCTTGAGAAAGCCATAACTGAGAAAGATTCAAGTGCCTCAGTGTTCACACCAGCACTGTTTACAGTAGCTAGGACATGGAAACAACTTAGACGTCCATCGACAGATGAATGGATAAAGAAGATATGGTACAGTGGAATATTACTCAGCGACAAAAAAGAACAAATTTGAGTCAGTTCCAGTGATATGGATGAACCTAGAGCCTGTTATACAGAGTGAAGTCAGAAAGAAAAAAATACCATATATTATCACATATATATGGAATCTAGAAAAATGGTATTGATGAACATATTTGCAGGAAAGGAATGGAGATGCAGATAGAGGACAGACTTGTGGAAACAGTGGGGGAAGGAAAGAGTGGGAAGAGTGGAGCAAGTAGCATCAACATATATACACTACCATGTGTAAATAGAGAGCTGGTGAGAAATTGCTATATAACACAGGGAGCCCAGACTGGCGCTCTGTGATGGCCTAGAGAGGTGGGATGGGAGGAGGGGACAAAGACTCAAGAGGGAGGTGATATATGTATCATTATGGCTGATTTCTTTGTTGTACAGCAGAAAGCAACACAGCATTGCAAAGCAATTTTCCTCCAATAAAAAATATTATAAATTCACAATAGTTAAAAGAGCAAAGGAAAAGACCTGCAGGGTAAATGGCAATTTGGAGAAGGAACATGGGTGGAAGAACAGTGACTGACTTACCAGCCAGAGGAAGCCGTCGAGGGGAGAAGCAAGCTGATTTCCAGAGAATCCAGACAGTCTTCAGAATTGGAGATGCCAGGTACCAAGGAAGGCAGGGTAATGCGTGGGGTTGAAAATACAGGGGTTTATTAAAAATATTATAAGAGACAGGTCCCCATTTCTATCCCAGCCTGTCAGGTACCATGCCTCCAGTCAGGAGACAGGAGGTTTATTCTCTGGGAAGGATGGGAGGGCAAACAGATGAATTAGCAAACCTACATGCCTAGTGAAGTCTCCTCCTCCAGCTCGCAGAACTCTGAAAGCTAAGACCACCATGTGAGCAGCTTGCTTCCCCCACACCCAACACACATACACTTCCCAGATTCCAGCAGAAGCAGAGAAGGCACATTTCAAACAAACATTAATATTAAGGGAGGTATGGCAAGATGTTGCAATAATTAAAGAAAGAGAAGAGGCTATGGGAAAGGAAAGAGGAAAAGGAAAATGATTGGTAACTTTAATAATAAAATGTGCTATGTATGTGCTCAGTTGCTAAGTCATGTCTGACTCTTTGCGATCCTATGGACTGTAGCCCACCAGACTCTTCTGTCCATGGGAATCTCCAGGCAAGAATACTACAGTGTGTTTCCATGCCCTCCTTCAGAGGATCTTCTGGACGCAGGGATTGAACCCACATCTCTTACATTGAATCCACATCTCCTGCATTGGCAGGTGGATTCTTTACCACTAGCATCACCTGGGAAACCCTATTTTCCAACATATACAATCCTCCCAAATATATAATTTCCATACACAATTGCTCAGGAAGCTACAAGAAAATGTGCACTTCCTCCCCCACAATGAAGAATTAAACCATAAAAGAGAAGTAATGTGGGATCTAAGAAATGAGGGAAGAAGAGGGAGGAAACAAGAACCTTCAGAATAAGAACTAAGCATTATGTCTAAAGAACGAGACACCATTGTAAGAAGGCGATCTCCAAGGTAAAAAACAAGGAAGCAAATCTAATGTGTGCGACTGTATTATGAGGAATTTTACATCTCTGTTTAGAAAATCTGGAAAAAAAGCTTAATCATAGGTACAGAGAAAGTGAAAGCAAATCAACTAAAGGCAGCAAGTCTTGGCTCCAGAAAAAAACAAAAGATGTGTTATATGGGATAGAAAGATATTGTTCAGCTGAGCCCAATATCTACATGGTTGTGATAATGTAAACACTGAACATTTATTCAACCAAAGACTTTGACAGAACTACATTGAGAGCAGGGGGAAGAAAGAATAGAGCAGGCATACTAATATAACAGAGATCATGCCTCATCTTAAAGAGTTGCTGCTGCTGCTGTTGCTAAGTCGCTTTAGTCATGTCCAACTCTGTGCGACCCCAGAGATGGTAACCATCAGGCTCCTCCGTCCATGGGATCCTCCAAGCAAGAGTACTGGAGTGGGTTGCCAGTGCCTTCTCCACTTAAAAAGTTAGGCCTTATTAGATCATGTGTAAAAAGAAACATCAAGGAATATTAGTACAAGAATGTTATTTTGAATATAGGGGGTTAATATCAGTTTTAAAAGATGTGATTTGAACATGCTATCTCTGTAGGGTGATGCACAGGAATGGAGAGGAGGGTGGGGACTGGTGTTTTTCAAGATTAGTCCACTTATTCATAGTGCTATGATTTTTTAATTACATTTGTATACGACTTTGATAAAAGATTAAAAAAACAAACAAACTGAAAGTTCTCCAAGCCCAGAGGTCACCACTGTTAACTGCTGAGTATATAGTCTTCCAGATGTTTTGTCCCATCTCACACCACACACAAAAATCAACTCCAGATGGATCAAATGCTTAAATCTCAAAAGTAAAACTTAAAACCTTTTTGTGGACCATAGCTTTCTGACTTTGGGATGGGGAAGAATTTCTTAATCAAGATTCAAAACGCACTAAGAAAAGATCAATAAGTAGGAAATTCTCTTCCTCAAAAGACATCATAATCATAAAGAAACAATAAGTCTGAGATTGGGAGGTTTTTGCCGCATATATAAACAACAAAAAATATCCAGGGCAAAGAACTAGAAGTCATGTAAAAGTGGATAAGCTTTGCAATGCAAACAGGCGGAAGGTATAAGTAGGTATTTCACAGGAAAGGAAATATATATAGTCTCTGTGTCTCTGTCTGTCTCTGTCCCTCTCTCTGTACACACACACACACATACACACACACACACACACTGTGGAGGGAGGAGAGAAAGGGGGGTCCACCTCATTCAGACCCAGGGATCAAACAGCTAACCAGCATTGCAGGCAGCTTCTTTACTGACTGAGCCACCGGGGAAGCACCATTATTGATCATGGAAATGCAAATCAAGAGAAGCCGAAGCCTTTCTCAAATGTCACCTTCTGCAGGAAGCCTTTCCTGACCACCCTATTTAGGTTTCTAGCCCCATATATTCACTGATTTACATAGCACTTACCACCGTCTAATACACTATCTACTATATGTGTTTATTTAGTTTATTTCCTGTAATCTTCATCCCACTAAAATGCCAGCTACAGAAAGGCAGAGATTTTTATTTGGCACAATGCCTGGCACTTGGTAAACTCTTAATAAACATTTGTTGACTGAGGGGATGAATGGATTTAATAAAACGAGCTCAAAGAGGATAAATAAAATAGGAGAAAAATCTTCACAGGTCTATCATGAATAAATTTTCTCAAAATAAAGCAAGAACTGAATCAGCAGGTCATAAAACCATATTACATATTAAAAAATGGATACAGAATCATTAACTTGGAAGCATGTTCTGATTAAATTATTTAACTTGAAGTAGAAAGACAGAGTTCTTCACATATTCAAGCAGAAAAAGCAAATCACCAAAGGGAATAAAAACCAGGCTTCCCTGTACTTCTCCATACAAACTATCTGTGCCAGAAGACAGTGGGGTTATGTTCTACAAAGTTCTGAGGGAAAGAATGTATGACTCAAGAATATTACACCCAGCCAATTCATTATTCAAGGCTAAATGCTATTCACAGTCAGGAAAGACTCAGGGAATTGAGTATTCATTAGTCCTTCTTGAAAAACACCCAGTGAAAAAAATCTTGCCAACCAAGGGGTAGACCAGAATTCAGAAATAGCTATGAGCATTGAATCCATTAAAATATGAAACTAACTGTAGAATCTCCACTAAGTGACCAGAGGGGTCACTCCCTTGCAGAATAAAGTGCATTATAACCATTAACAAAGTGAAGCCAATATAACCAACAAAAATTGGTAAAGTGAGAGAACAAGAAAATGAGATGGGAAAGATGAGACCAAGCTTCATTTCCATTGTGGAGAGTCAATTGATAGGAGCTATGTAGACTTCAAAAGGTAGGGAAGGGGAGGGGCAGAGAGGAAGGAAAGAAGAGGGGAAAAGAGGAAAGAAAAGAATGTTTCCAATCACTTAACCCTCTTGATAATCTTTTTGACCCCCAGAGGAGCCTCTCTGGAGCTAATAAACCATTGGGGGAAGAAACATTTACAAAGAACCCGCCTGCCAATGCAGGAGACATAAGAGATGTGAGTTCAATCCCTGGGTCAAGAAGATCCCCTGGAGTAGGGCATGGCAACCCACTCCAGTATTCTTGCCTGGAGAGTCCCCATGGACAGAGGAGCCTGGTGGGCTGCAGTCTATGGGGTCGCAAAGAGTCAGACATGACTGAGTGACTAAGCACACACACAAAATCAAATTTCACACTTGTTATTAAAAACAACATGACTGGTATGATCCTAGTATTGCAAAATTCATTCTGGATAGCCTACTGTCTTCTACCTGGACATATGTATAAAGAGGTAGTTGGGGGGGCTTCCCTGATGGCTCAGCGATGAAGAATCTGCCTGCCAATGCAAGAGACACGGGTTCAATCCCTGATCCAGGAAGATCCCAGATGTGGTGGAGCAAATAAGCCTGTGTACCACAGCTATTGAGCCTGTACTCTAGAGACTGGGAACCACAACTATTGAGCCCACGTGCGGCAACTACTGAAGCCCACATGCCCTAGAGCCAGTGCTCTGCAACAAGAGAAGTTACTGGATTGAGAAGCTCATGCACCGCCACCAGATAGCAGCCCCTGCTCACTGCAACCAAAGAAAAGCCCAGGCAGCAATAGAGACCCAGCACAGACAATAATAAATTTTAAACATTAAATTATTTTTTAAAAAACAGGGAGATGATTGGGAAGCTATTCCCCAAGTAGTAACCTTATTTCTTTATTTTCTGGGTAATGAAACCATTGGTGATTTGTTTCATCATTGTAATTCTTAAATTGCTTCAGAATTGTAATATGCATTACCTGCTTTATAAAAACAACAAATTGATTATTCTTTTAAAACTAGTAAGAATGAAGAGGCATTCTCCATGTGTGCAAGGCAACACATAGAAAGCTGTTTATTACTGCATTTTTTATAACAAGGAATAACAAAAACAACATAAATGTTCATGCTGGAGGAATGACTTAAAAACACGTGATACTGGCAAAAAGGGGTACAATGCACCAACTTTAAGAAATTAAGAATTGTCCTTGGAAAGATTACCAGGACAGATAAGTGAAAAAGACCAAGTTACAGAATGATGTTTTTGGTAAGATGTCATTTGTAGTTTGGGTTTGTTTTTCTTTTTTTAACACACACCAAAACTCCACATTGCCTTTTTTTTTTTTTTTTACTTTTTATTTTGTATTGGAATATAGCAGATTAACATTTTTGTGATAGTTTCAGGTGAACCGCAGAGGGACTCAGCCATACATACACATGTATCCATTCTCCTCTAAACTCCCCTTCCATCCAGGCTGCCATGTAACATTGATGGGAGTTTGCTGTGCTATAGACTAGGTCCTTGTTGGTTGTCCATTTTAAATATAGCAATGTGTGCATGTCCATTCCACACTCTGTAATTATCCCTCTGCCCCATTCTTCCCCAACCATAAGTTTGTTCTCTAAGCCTGTGAGTATGCAAAACTCTACATTTCTGTATATGGATTTTTGCAGAGGACAAGGTCAAAAGAGAGATGCACCAACCAGATAAATGAGATTCACCCAAGAGCAACTAGGGATGGGGCCAAGGGCTGCCTTTATCTGGGAAAGATGACATTTTTTTGGGGGGGATGACATTTTTAAAATGAGGATTTATCATGTATTAATTGCATAACTTAAAACTCCTTTGTTTTTAAGACAAAATGTTCAGCTTGATAGTTTAAGGCTCATGGAAGGGTCAGCTTTGACAGTAGAAAAATCATGCTCTCGTCTAGACCCAGCATAAAGGAGCGGGAAGAACCTGCCTCCTCTCTCTCTGAGATGGGAGGCGGGAAGAGGAGATTGCACCCTAACAGGGGTGGGGGTAGCTTCTCCAGGAAGGCTGCAAGACAGTGAAGAAAGCCTTCTGGGAAGAGATTAAGACTGGAGTGGCATTTGTTTGCAGAGGAATGGAAGTCCTTGGAAAGAGCTTGATGGGGGAAGGGCAAACCCTGGGAGAAGCCAGAATGGTCATAGCCATCAGGGATGGGGACATTGGGTGGGGGAGGAGTTTGTCTCTCCTGAAGTATCTGAGGATTATCAAGATGAGAGATCTGGTTGGAAATGATTAGCCTCAGACATGCCCAGGTTGGCTTACAATCCCACTTGCACCTGACAATCCCAAATGGCGATGAGGCAGCAAGGAATCTGTTCTTGGCAAGGGCTGCCAAGAGGTTTGTGGAGGGCTGGCAAGAGTCCCACTTACCTAGAGAGAGGAGTAGCAGCAAGGTGACCAGGGTGGTGGCAAAGGCCTTATCTGTAGATGTGATGGAGATCATATTAAAAAAAAAAAAAAAGAAAGAAACAGCAAATACATATAATACTTACTATGTGCCAGGCACTATTTGAAATGTTTTACACATATATTCAATCCTCACAACACCAGGACATTGATCTATCCCTGTTATATCGTCATAGAAATGAAGGCACAGTGATAATGAGTGACTGGCCTAGGTCCCCAGCACTTGGACATGGTGGAGCTGGGATTCAAATCCTTGCAACCTGGCTCTCGTATCAGGGCTCTAAACCATTACACGAATTACAAAATACCATATTTTAGTGATTCTGAGATGTATTTTTTTCATCTCTGAAACAGACGCATCTTTTGAGCAATGGTACTTCCTGGTTTAGCTGGCAATGTGTTCACTGTGTTAGGGGTAGGCAAAATAATGATGCTTCTTAAATTCGATGATACAGAGTGTTAAACTCTTATATTATCCATTCTCTTGAAATTGTGGTGCCATGGCACTTTGCACACACTAGGGATTGGGGAAGATCTTTGGCACCAGTAGGACCCAAGATGGGGCTGAGTGGGGCGGTGGTGGGATGATCAGGGCTTGGTAGCCCACTTCCTGAGTTTCATTAACGCCCCTTTCAAGGGAAGATGCCAGTGACATCAGTGACCTGGTAGGACAAAGGACATGGCCACATCAGTCATCGAGAACCCAGAGGGCAGCACAGAGACCCCTATGTGGATATGGGACCTTCTCTCCCCAAAGATACTAAGCATCTCTCCATGCCAGATGCCATCTTGGATAGCAAAAGTGTTTGGAGAAGAAAATAGAAAAGACTGACCGTTTGGTTAGACTGAAGTATCTAAAAAAAAATGGCTTTAATCAGCACCAATAAGAAGAGGAGTTTCAAGGTGGGATAATAAGAATTATAGGAAGTTAAGAAGGCTGAACTTCTTTGCCTATTTGGATATGGTGAGTATAAATTGTCAATCTCACGTTAATTATTTCTTCATTTGTATACTTGGCCATTAGGGGAAAAAAAAAAAAAAGATTTAAGATAGCCCAAATAGCATTATGACTATAGGATTTGGAGAGAAGGGCATTCAGAAAGCCAGAGATGCTCATGGTGGCGTATCACCCTGGGTCTCTCCAGGCCCCAGTATTGCTATCCCATCACATGGCAACTGGGAACTCTCCATCCCTCAGTCTCTCAGTGCCCCTCTTGTATCCACTCACCACTCCCCACCACTCACAGGTTGCTCTTGCTGGGGCCCATTCCATAGCCCATCACAGGATTCTGCTTCCCCAAACACGGTGCTGCCAGGAAGATCACTAAGTCCCCTTCTGCTGGTACAGACTCAAATCTCTTTGCTGTTTCCCCTTAGCACACCACACAGGACTACCTGAAACACCAAGAGAACCAAACCAAAGGAGACAGGCATCACTTATTCTCAGGAGATCCCTCTTGTTCCCAGGAAGTGATGCCTTCCAATGTCCTTAGGTCAGGAGAGAAGGACTCCATGGAGTGGACATGTCTGCTTTGGTCAGCCCATAACCCTCCCTATTCCCTCTAAGAATACTAGGTTTTTCCTTTAAGGAACTACGAGTCCCTTGGACTTCAAGGAGATCCAACCAGTCAATCCTAAAGAAAATCAGTCTTGAATATTCATTGGAAGGACTGATGCTGAAGCTAAAAGTCCAATACTTTGGCACCTGATGAGAAGAACTGACTCATTTGAAGAGACCCTGATGCCAGGAAAGATTGAAGGTGGGAGGAGAAGGGGATGACAGAGGATGAGATGGTTGGATGGCATAACCGACTCGATGGGCAGGTCCAGGAGTTGGTGATGGACAAGGAGGCCTGACATGCTGCAGTCCTTGGGGTTGCAAAGAGTCGGATGTGACTGAGCGACTGAACTGAACTGAACCTCCTCAATTAATACTTTCATGCATTGGAGAAGGAAATGGCAACCCACTCCAGCGTTCTTGCCTGGAGAATCCCAGGGACGGGGGAGCCTGGTGGGCTGCAATCTCTGGGGTCGCACAGAGTCAGAAACGACTGAAGCAACTTAGCAGCAGCAGCAACAGAGGGAGCAGGCTGTAACTATAGCTCAGACTAGCCAATGAAAGTGATCCATCTCTCTAGTGAGAGGAATTGATGTTCTCAGGCAGATTATCTTCATACTTTTCTAGTTTTTCTAGTTGTTCTCAGCTGAGGAATTGAGCTGAAACAAACTAGTCTACTGTTTTTGAAAGCAAAATTTTATTTCTACATTTTAAAATGTATGGACAATTTATTCGTGGGCCAATATATGTTCAATTTTTGTGAATGTGCAGTGGTACTTGCAAACTGCATTACATAGTACAGAATATGATATACATCAATAAAATATTGTGACTGTGTTATCATTACCAACTATTTGCTGCCATCCATGTAAAAAGACTACACAATTCTTGCTGCCACATGACTTGCAGTGCCATCCTTGGATGGAGTATAATTCCTCATCTCAATGACATCAGGCTTGGCGATGTGACTTAGTTTGGCCAGGGGAATATGAATAGAAACGATCTGAGCCACAAGGAGCAGAAGTTTTGAGCCATCATTGGCTGTGCCATTGCTCTTTTGCCTCTGCCTCAAATGCTGATATGTCCTGGCAAAGGGCTTCTCTTTCAGTTTGGGTTTCAGAATAAAGAAAAACGATGGAGGCAAGTCAAAGGCTACCCCCACCAACATGTAATGTGATCAAGAAATAAACATTTGCTATTCAACAAACCACTGAACCTTGGAAGCTGTTTCTTACCACAGGATAATCTACCAACAGGTGAGAAGTGTAGATAGACTTTATCATGTCTTTGGATCTTTTATATATTTGCTTATCTTTTGTCCACTTGTTCGCTTATGTGCTGAGAGAGATAAATGTCTTTACTACAAATGGGTTTCTATTTCTTCTTGCATTTTCTGTGTGAACTTTGATACTCTATTATTTAGTTCATGGTTTTTCAAAACTATTAGATCACCGTGGCTCTTTTACCTTCCTTTGTTTCTTGATTCAACCGTCTCTAAGAATAACATTATGATCCCAGCTCTTTCACTTTGACTTCCCCGTTCACTGACATAGAGTACTCTTATGGACCAGGACTGAGTCCTGCAATATCACTCTTAAGGTCGAAGGGCTTGGGGACCATTCAGCCCTCTGAGTCACACAGAACAGATAGGGATACTATTATATACCAGTCGTGATACTTCTAAAAATAATACCACCTACCAAACGCTTGGCATGCCTCAAGCACTCTTCTAAACACTTTTATACATTTGGTGTGTGTGTTGTATTATTTGAGTAATGTATTATTTCTTGAAAAATCCTATGAGGGTGGTATTATTACTAGCCTCACTTTTAAGATAGGGAAACTGAAGCACAGAGAGGTTAAGTAACTTGCCCAAGGCTACACACCGAGTAGGTGGTAGATTGAAGAGGAGGGGCTGTTAGGCCAACCCAAAGGCATGTATTCACTACAGTCAGTCAAACTGTGTTAATGTGAATTCTGCTGGAGCCATGAGTATGACCCAGGGCTCTAACTCCTAGCAAGGTCAATTTTCAAACTCTGTTATGGAACTGGGATAATTTATCAAGATGTGTCAAGATGAGCCAGAGGCAAAATATCTTTCAAGCTCAACCAACTCCCTTGGTTCCTGAGAAATCTGTACTAACTAGCTCACTTTTCCAAATACCGTGAGAGTGAGACACAGACTCCCTGACCAGAAGGCTCCCGTCACTGCACAGCTCTCTTCCGCAGAGAGATGAACCACTGGCCACTTGAGAATTTACATACAGTGAGTGGCTGTCTCTCCTCACTCCCATTCCAAACCCCTAAGTTTAGCTTGAACTGACCAGAGAAGTATTTTGCTTCTGCAAATTTGAAGGCAAGAAATCACAGGTTTGGGGGATGGACTATCTCCTCCATAATAACTGATATTATTAGTGTCATGATTATTCTATGGCACTTCTGTTCATTCCATGTAGTTCCGAAGGGTGGATGATCCCCACTCCTGTTGAGCCCTGGGGCAATACCCCTCCCCTCAGAATTAGGGACAGCTTGCTCACCTCTCCTGCTTCTCCTACTCCCCCTTCCCCTCCTTCTTGTTCATAGTCTTTCTGCTCTCTCTTCACTGCAGGAAGTGGAGGTGCCCTGGTAGGACGACAGTACGGGGTGAGTCAGGCCATTCCAGACACTACTGCCTAGCACAAGGCCCATTCACCTCAGGCTCCTCTGCACCCCTCTGGCATAGCTGCCCCTGGCACCAGCAAGGTGTGCCCTTCAGCAAGTGCCAGTTGCCCAGGGCAGTCATCCAGGCCCGTAATGGACCCACTCATGTGTGCTTTACTCTTTTCCCTGCTGCTGCTGCTGCTAAGTCACTTCAGTCGTGTCCGACTCTGTGTGACCCCATAGACGGCAGCCCACCAGGCTCCCCCGTCCCTGGGATTCTCCAGGCAAGAACGCTGGAGTGGGTTGCCATTTCCTTCTCCAATGCATGAAAGTGAAAATTGAAAGTGAAGTCGCTCAGTCGTATCCGACTTGTAGCAACCCCATGGACTGCAGCCTACCAGGCTTCTCCATCCATGGGATTTTCCAGGCAAGAGTACTGGAGTGGGGTGCCATTGCCTTCTTCGCTCTTTCCCCTGGAAGTGGATTAAGCATGTGGTAGCATCCATTACAGGCCAGGCTCTTTTCATGTAATGTAATGCTCTACTCAAGTGTTTGGGATTATGATGACAAAAGGCTGTCTGTCCTCGGATCCTCCAGCATTTCCATCAGGCCCTTGAAGTTGCCTGCACATTGCATCAGCCCTTAAGGAAGAGGTATTCCTTCATTCCTCCCAACTCCCAGATGGGGACACAGAAGCTCAGGGAGGTAAAGGGACTTCATCAAGTTCACACAGAATGGACAGAGAAGGAGATTGTCGGACTCCAAGACTAGTGCTCTTGGCCCTACACCAAGCTAGTTCCACGGAGTCACAGTGATTGGGCCTGAGGGAGGAGCACAGGCCTGGTGTCTAGGTCTCCTTGGGCCACCATAACAACATACAACAGACTGGCTGGCTTCAACAACGGACACTTATTTTCTCATGATTCTGGAGGTTTGAAGCCCAATGCCAAGGTCATGTGATCTTCCCTTTGTATATGTCTATGTCCTAATCTTCTCTTCTTAAAAAGATGCTAGTCAGATGGGACGAGAGCTCACTCTAACAGCCTCATTTTATCTTCATTACTTCTTTTAAGATCTTATCTCCAAATACAGTCACATTTTGACATACCAGGTGTTAAGACTTCAACATATCATTTTTGAGGGATACAGCTCAGTCTGATTCCATCCCACCACTCCTGGCTGTCAGCCTCAGGCAGGTCCCAGACCTCCACTGTGCCCCATATGAAGACAGTTGGCCCAGGTCTCTAAGGCTCTATGCAACCTTGGTATCCTCTATGTCGTAAACCCTCTCATCAGAGGTCTAAGTCTGGGCAAATTTCCAAGGGATGCCTGTATTGCTGGCATAGAGGCTGACTCTTCAGAGGGAATCTGAGCAGAAAGGACTAGGGACCCTGTATCAGGGCCCGTAAATCCCACAGAACCAGCGCCGGACAGAGAGGTGGGCCAGGAAGATGGGAGGAGTAGTTGACTGCTCGATATGAGTCAGTACAGTCAAGTGGAGACCCTGCCCTTGGCCTGCATCAACAGAGGCAAGGAGTTCAGAACAGGGGAGGTGAATTCAGTGGTTAGGAGCTCACTCCTTAGAGTAAGACACATCTGCACTGGAACCCCATTTAGCTGTCTAGTAGCCAGATCTCTGTGTGCGTGCTCAGTGGCTCAGTCATGTCCAACTCTTTGCAACCCCATGGATTGTAGCCCACCAGGCTCCTCTGTCCATGGGATTCTCCAGGCAAGAATACTGGAGTGGGTTGCCATTTCCTTCTCCTGGGGATCATCCAGACCCAGAGATTGAAGCCTGCATCTCCTGCACTGGCAGGAGGATTCTTTACCACTGAGCCACCTGGGAAGCCCCCTCAGTCTCTTTGGGTCTCTTCTAACAAGTGAAACTAATTATAATACTTAACTCACAGGTTTTGTGTGAGGACTAAATCAGACCATTCTTATAAAGTGATTAGCAGAGTGCCTGAGTTAACATGAGTTCTCAGTGCTAGGCAACATAGTGGATGCCATGGTGCATCACTCAAATCTCCCTTCAGGGCTAAAGCACTTCTTTCCCCCGATGTTGGGCATGTGGATTCTCAGGTGTCAGTTTTCCTGAGAGTTCACTCCTGCAGAAATGGCCTCAGATCACATGCTCTGTTAAGGGCAGCCCCATCCAGTGACCAGTGGATATACAGGGAGGGGAATAATGGCCTGGGCATTAATAATGGCCTCCATAATGTAGAATGATGCTAACGGGTCATCCCAGCTCCAAAGTTCCCCATCAGGTTAGTTGAGTCCTTGTTCTCTCTTCCCACTGCTTCCTGCCTTTTCCTTGCCCAAACATCTATCCTGAGATCATGCTAAGCTCCAACCCAAAGCCTGTGTCCCAGGGAACCCAACTAATAGGAAAAACAATAAAGACACTTACAGTGATCCCACTGCAAGAGGAGCATTCCCGTGGGTCAATGAGGGGAGCCCCTCTGATCTCTTTCCCTCTAGCTCCACTTTCACTCCAGACCCACAGGCCTCCTTGTGTTCCTTATACACACCAAGAACGCTTCTCCTCAGGGCCTTTGCACATGCTGTTCACCGTGCCTGGAACACACTTCTCTCAGTCATGTGGCATACTCCTTCCCCTCCTTCAGGTCCAAAATTACAGCATCACCTTTACCATTTCAAGGCAAATCAAGCTGACCTCCCATGCTTGATTTTTATCCACAGCACCTACCACCTTCTAATGGACTATGGCATACAATTCTTCATCTTGTGTGTTGTCAGTATCCCCCAACTAGAACATCAGCTCCACAAAGTCAGCGAGCTTTGTCTGTTTTTGTCTCTCTGTTTACCCAGCACCTTGATTCATGCCTGACATACAGTGTTCTCAGGAAATACTTATTGAATGAAAGGATGGATGAATGATTAATCAACCCATAGAGGAATGAGGGCAAACAGGGGTGGGGGTGCCCAAAGAGTTCCTGAAGGAAGTTTCAGCTAAGCTGAGTGTGAAAGCTAATCATGACCTTAGGGCATTGTTTTTCTGAAGTGTCTCCAGGAAGCAATGCACAAGCATTTAACTTGTGAGTTTTCCATCTTAGATTTCTGACTATTTTAAGGCTAGAAGATTTTTCCATTTAATTTATTTTATAGCCCCACAAAAAAAAAAAAAAACATTTTTCTCATTTTTTTTACAAGTATGAGCACCTGGGGAATGTGGGTGGAGGCAGGGGGGCCCTGGGGCCTGGTTCCTTGGCCCACACGTATATGAAAAAGGCATTCTCTAAACAGGTTTTACAGTAAACAGAAATCTTTGTCTTGAACATTTTTTGAGGCAGCCTTCTTCACAGCCCACAAGGCCTTCGTGTGATAGGTAGAATTCAAGAATAGTGTCCTATCTGAGTTACCTCTGTGTGAGAAAGTTCTGGGAAAGACGGTGAACATATTTTCAATAAAATTTCTGCCATGACCTAGGAGACAGGATGGTATGTTCTGGTTAGTACAAGCATCTTGCAAGCCTCACAGTGATCTTGTGAGTTTGAGGAATGTGGGTGTAACTGACTTCTAGTTGGGAACGTGTGCCATGTCCTTTATAACAAACTCATGATTGAAAGCCAGTTCCTTAAGAACTTGTTGCCTACATATCTTCCAGTACAATGGTTCTCAGAGGGTGAGGGGGGTTGGGAGAAGCCCTCCTAGGAGGAGGATGGTCTCCAAATTATCTGACAACCTCTTTTTTCAATGTGAATACCCTCACTAGGGCTTCCCAGGTGGTGCTGGTGGTAAAGAACCTGCCTACCAATGCAGGAGACACCGGAGACACGGGTTTGGTCCCTGGAGGAGGGCATGAAAAACCACTCCGGGTATTCTTTCCTGGAGAATCCCATGGACAGAGGAGCCTGGCGGACTATAGTCCATGGGATTGCAAAGAGTTGGACACAACTGAGCACACATGTACACACTCTCACTCATCACAGCCAGAGATTCAGACCCTTGCATGATGGATCACAAAGCACATTTATATCCGCATCACCAACACTAGTATCTACCAGGCACAAGCTCTGGGCTCCAGTCTCCACCCATCACTGCCTGAGAGTCCAACACTGTGCAGGAGGGTTGCAAAGATCAGCCTGCCTGCTCTCCACACACTCATGGGAGGACCTTAGACAAGGTTAACATCTGTGAGCCACACTCTCCTATCCTGTAAAATGGGGCTAGTAATCCCTGCACTGAGTGCTTCCCAATATTTTCTGCTTGCAGGAAGGATGACTGTTTGCCACAAAACCACCTGAAAATAGCCTCATCTCTGCATGCTAGGATGTGAGCACGCATGTGTGCACAGCGAATGGAGTCACACAGACTGCGTCTCTATCCAGCTGAGACCTCTTCCCAGCACTTTCTGTCTCTCCACTGAGCTATCACAGTCCCACGGACAGGTACCCTTCCTTCTCTATAGTGCCATCTCTGGTCGACCTCACACATGTCACCCCTATGTTGGTACCACCTTCAAGGCCACAGAACATGCCAGCAAGGGTGAATGGTATTACTGATAAAATCAATCATTATTCCAAAAGGCCAGCTGCCCTTCTCAGACAGACACTGCTCGTTGATAAATTCCAATGTGATGCTTCTGTATATGCATCGAGTTCTACTCTGACATCGAGATCATTTTCGGTTTTGTGTGTCTGACCTGCTAGGAATGGCCATTTTGAACTCGAATTCAATTTTGTGTCCCTCACTTTCCCAGCTTGTGGTCCAGGGCCAGCAAATCTTCAGAAACGGAGTTCAAGTGCATACCTTCATTCATCTGTTTAAGTATTCATTCGTTCACTCAGCAAACGTGCTGAGGACCTGCTACATGCCAAGTGCTGTGCTAGGCTGTGGGACATAATAATGGAGCTTATAGTCTAGGCAGGAAACCAGAAATTAACAAGGAAATAGTTACCTAAAACCCATGACAGATGTCACTAAATAAATGAATGGGAGGCCATGACAGGATGGAGGGAAAGGGTTATTTAAGGAGAGAGGGTACTCACAGGCTATGTCTCTAAGGATGAGAAGGCCGACATAAAAATAATAGTGGAAGGACATTTCAGGTAGAAGGAAGAGTAGGTACAAAGGCCCTGAGGCATGAAGGTGTGAGGAGAAAAAGGATGATGTGACCCTCTAGTGACCAGAAGGTCATGCTGGCACCCCTGCCCTTCCTGGCACAAAATGGTACGGGGCTCCCTGCCAACTCTGCCTGCTGTACTGGGATGCCAGCTCTGAGATAGAAGCAGCTTCCTCGCTAGGCTGGAAAGATCAAATAGAGTGTTACTTGTGGAGGTATCTTTGAGAAAGTGCCACCTTCCTTAAAAAGGAAATCCTGAAAACTCTTGGGTGAGAGAGGCAACATGGGCCCTGGACACTCACCCTGATCATTGGCCTTCCCCCGGATGCTTCTTGCTTATCACCATTGCCAGTCTCTGGAGGACACTGCTCTTTTTCTGTTCTCCTTTTCCTCAGTCCTAGGACACAACTGAGAGGAGGTTAGGTATCTAAAGAAGATTCACCTGAGGGCTGAAGGGTAAGAAGAAGTTAAGAAACACACAGAATAACAGGTAACCAGAAGTGGCTTTATCACTTCAGCATGTGGTCCACCAGGGTGTCTCCTTTCTAACAGCACCTGCTTCCCTGCACGCAGACGGCCTTTATCTCCTGCCTCAATAGAGAAGTGGAGGGCATGGAATCTGTGGCCAAAGACAGACTCTTTTAAGACTGAAAGAAAGCACTATTGTATAAATCACTTTGGCTGACCAGGACACATGTTAGCCCTTCCAAAGAGCAATGCCAGGGAAAGAAAGAAACAGAAGCCCCTTCCAGGCTTCCTAAGGCCTGTTGTTCTCCCAATATTTCCAGTTCATTTTCCAGGCACAAGGTAGTCCTGTATCCCTGGTGCCTTGAGATTAGGTGTGAACATGTGACCTGCTCTGGCCAATGGAGTATGAATACAAGTGTGGCATCTCCCTTCTGGGCAGAAACATATATATATGTCAGTATGCCATAGGGCATACTCCCTTGTTCCTGCCTTGGGAATAAGTGGAATGATGAGAACAGAGCCTCTCTCAGCCTGGGCTCTAAGTGAGGAGAATATAGAGGTAAACACTCCAAGAGACCCATGATCAACATATAGCATAAGTGAGAAAGAATTCTTTGTTGAGTTAAACACTGAGATCTTGTGGTTGGTTGTCACTGCAGCATCACCTAACCAACCTGATTGATTCTCCTCCCAAGTTCCAGTTATAGGTCTGAGGAGCCACCCTTACCCAGACCTCTGCCCCACAGGACTGTGCCCTGGGCTGCCCTGGAGCTACCTTCCCCAAATAATGCTAGCATCCTTCTCAATTAGCTGTCCCAGACCCAAAGGAGAGCCCAGAGCAAAGCCAGTCTGAAGGATGGTGCCAGGAGCTTGTTGAGGTAAGAGTTTGGAAGTGAAATGAAGGAGCAAAATGAGTATTATGTGTTGATTTGTATCCCCCCAAATTCACATGAAGTCCTAGCCACCAGACTCCAAAATGTGATCTTATTTGGAAACGGGGTCAATGGAGATGTCATTTGGAAAGATGAGGTCATTAGGGTGGATTCTAATATGACTGATGTCCTTACAAAGAGGAGAAATTTGGACACAGAGTCACCTTCACAGGGAGAACACCACATGAAGATGAAGACAGACATCAGTAATGATTCTATAAGCAAAGAAATAACAATGCTTTCCAACAAACTAGAAGCTAGAAGAGAGGCCTGGAATAGATTCTCCATCACAGCCCTCAGAAGGAACTCTCCCAGCCAAAACATTGACTTCAGATTTTTAGCCATCAGAACATTAAGGCAATAAATGTCACTTTTTTAAGCCACCCAGTTTGTGGTCATTTCCTACAGTAGTCTCAGGAAACTGACATAATGAGAAGCAATGGCAGAACTAGCAGCAGAGCTAACAGGCAAATTTTGCAACCCTTCCTGAAAGTCTCAGAGCATCACCAAGTTCCCTTGACACATACAGGTATTGTACAGACCTAGACACAGGGACAGATAAAGACACAGATACAGGTAAAGATGGACAAAGAGATTTGAGTACATACAGAGATGTAGATACAGGTACACACACACACACAAACACACACACACACATAGACACACCTGGACATGGGAACACACTGAGAGAAAGACACAGGTAAATATATAAATCAGATAAAGATAGGATAGAGGTAGAGACAGAAAAAAAGTGCAAATAGCTGGACAGATACAGAAACTAATAGAGGCCTAATAGAGGTAAAGATAGAGAAATAATATAGATAGAGGCCCAGATACAGGTAGATATAGAGACAAACATAGAGATACTTATAGAAAACCAGATGAAGGTTCAGGGAGAGTCAACGGTATAGATACAGACCAAGAAAGCATGAAAGGCTACAGTACAAAGATAAATTTTCAGATAGAGACCCAGAGAGAGGGACAGCTAAAGATGCTGGAACAGGCTGCCAGAGACCCAGATACAGATAAAGATATTGATCCATGGATAGATCTAGGTAGAGACACTGACAGGTACCTATAGAGGCCCAGATATGGTAACAGACAAAGACAGATACAGGGCCAAGTTAGGAACAGATAAAGATGGTGACCCAGGTATTATACAGAAAGAGACACACTTACAGTCACAAATAGAGACATAGATACTGGCTCTTAAAGAAACACAAACAAACATACAGGTGGACAACCAGATACATGTATAAAGACTAGTTTACAGACACAGATACATCGCTATAAGTACTTACTGAGAATCAGATACAGTTACTTGTGGAGACACTCATACTGGAACAGATAAAGACAGTGATAGGTGCTTATACAGAGAAAGAGGTACAGATAGACAGACAGAGACAAAGATTGAATTATAACTAGAAACACAGACACAGGCACCGATAGAGACATAGTTACAGATACCGTTATAGATGCAGATGCAAGTACTGATACATATAATGACAAAAATACAGGTACTGATCCAGGCACAGAGACGCAGACACAAGTACAGTTAGCGATACAGATACAGAGACAGTTACAGGTAGAAGACACAATACAGGTACAAGCAGAGAACCAGATATGGGCATGATACAGAAACATACGTACAGATAGACACACACAGGGATCTACAGGTAGCAAGCCAGATACAGGGAAAGACATCAATACATGTGCAGGTAGAGACCAGGTACCAGTTAGAGACAGAGACACAGTTGGAGGAACAGATAAAGACACAGATTCAATTGCACACAGAGATTTAGACCCATATAGAGGGATCTACAGAGATAGAGACGCTGACAGTTACAGAGAGACTCACAGAGAAATACAAATAGAGACGCAGATACAAACTGTTACAGAAATTCAGGTAAAGGTACAGATAGTAAAGCAGATACACCTATAAATAAAAAGAAAGATACAGGCACAGAGAGAGACACAGTTACAGGAATAGACTGAGACAGAGAAGAAGGTATTTCTAGAGATACAAATACAGGTACAAAGAGAAACATAGATACAGATACTTAAAGCCACACAGATAGAGGTATAGACAGAGACACGGATACAGATACGGGGACAGGTAAAGGCACAGATCCAGGTAGTGACATCAATGTAGGTATGGCTAGAGACACAGATGAGGTCTAGATGTATTATACTTCTGCCCCTTCACTGACATCAGGACCCAAAGGTGCCCAGTGGTCTCTGGGCAGATGCCCAATGCCGACAGTTGACAATATCATAGATGGTATTCATAAATGGCTTTTAGAATTATTTGCTTGCTACATTTTCTCTAAAGAACTTCTTACTGGTGATGAGAATTATAAAGATAATTGGATTTCTCTTTTCAGTTGGGCAGCCTGACAGCCCATGGTAACCCTAACTGGCAACTGTAGCCCAGGTGTGTTACATATTCATACATTTCTTTATCTTGTTTTGATTTTCTACTGCTTTTTGTGCTTCCTCTAGGCTTGCATCTCTATTTCTATTTTATTAAATTGTGAATATTCTAAGCTATCTCAAGTTCATTATCGAATGAAGTCAGATGTCAATCAATGAAATGGAGGCAGCTGTACACTACAGCGGTTCAAATGGACAGACCAGGGTCAAACTCCAGCTTTGCCACTTCAGATTATGACATTTTGGGCACTCATGGTCCCCTGCTAGGCCTCAGTTCCTCCATCTGTAAAATGTAGATGGTAATATCTCTTTCACAGGGTCGTTTGGATGATTAAAGGAAAGAACATATATACATCACATCATCAAGCCCCAAGCCTGGAACGTACCACACGGTCAATAAAGATTTGTACTTTCTTAGAGATGGGTATTTTACTTAGAGCAGTGGTCCCCAACCTTTTTGGCACTAGGGATTGGTTCCATGGAAGACAATTTTTCCACAGATGGGATGGGGGTGGGTGGAGGGGGAGATGATTTTTAGATGATTGGAGCGTGTTACACTTATTGTACACTTTATTTCTATTATTATTACATCAGCTCCGCTTCAGATCATCCGGCATTGGATCCCAGAGGTTGGGAACAAGTAAAGAGAGAGGATTTTGGCGGGGAAAAGTTTGAGCCGACTTGGGAGTCCCCGTGTTGATTAAAAAATTGTTCACAACCTAAAAGTTGAGAGTTATATTTTATGCAGCAGGAATTTTTAGGACTTCAAGCCCAGGAGGCAGCATCTCAAGGAATCCTGAGAAAACTTCTCAGAGGAGGTAAGGGGGCAGCCAGGATATGCAGGAGTTTCTCTAGACAAAGGGCAGGTAGTCCGAACATCAAAAGATCACTGTGAATTAAAGAAAACCAGATATGTCAAGGAATTTAGTGCTTTTCTGTATATGGAAAGATGCAAGACTCTGGGCTTACTGAAATCATTCCTTTGATGTGTACCTCAGCTATCTGGGGCTGGTTTCCTGCTTTTATATCCACTGCTTCCTCGGGGCTCACGATGGAGAGTGGCTGCCTTTTGAGGGCTGCTAGGTGGCAGGTCTTCTTTGCTTCCTGAGTTCATTCCTCAGGGCTCTCTGGCTCCCCATGGGCTGTGGCCGCAATGGCTGACGAACTGTGACATCCTTTGTTTACTGATATGGCAGGAAAGAATCCGTTTCTCAAAACTCATTCCAATGAGGATGGATTTTCTCTGGGCACTGTCCCCTAGGCTAGATGCTTCTGAGAGCAGCGGAGGGCTGTGGTTTGACAGGCAGAGAGGGTGGTGACCTTGGCAGAGTGAGAAGGGAGCTCCAGCCAGGAGAGTCCCACATCCCACCCTGAAGGCCCCAGATGATCCCCAAGGCTCCCTGCAGAGCTCAGACATCCCCCCACCTGGCCACCAGCCCCACCATCTGGATAGCAACCTTCTCCTCCCACACTGGCTCAAACCACCAAGGGGCCGGCCAGCCCTCCCCACCTCCATCCTCTGCCTGGGGAGGACTGAGGCCCATGGTGCTGTGGGGAACAAAAGGCAATGATTAACGAGGCTCAGGGCAAGCTTACCCAAAGCATGAGCCCAGCTCCAGCCAGTCACTGCACAGAGAAGCCTCCGCCCTTGGCCTCAACCTCCTTTCGCCTTACCCCAAGCCTATGTGAACTTGCTCTCTCACCCACAGTGCAGGCCTGAATACCAGGCCCCAGCCCAGCCCTTTTGTCTTCTCAGCTTGCTGTCCTCATCCAGTCCTTGTTGTTCACGTGCTTATTTACCACTTTATAAAAAGAAGAATTCCCTTTTGTTTTTTTCTTAACATTGCCATAAGAAATCTACGTGCAATTTACCAGACTCAAAAAAATGCAGATGAGCAAAAAGAAACTAGTGCCCATTACTCACCACCCAAACACAGCCACAGGACACAACCACAGGTAACACTTTGCTCTGGGGCCTTCCAGCCTTGATTCTGTCAATATGTATCAATTGATCATGGGAAAGCATTGTTTGGGTAGGTCAACAAAGGTTGAATATCAGCAAATGCATATGGCTCACCCTGATTACACATTTAGCTATAAATACATACATATATATATATATATTTCAAAGTGGAATTTTATTATACATAGTTATTTATAGCATTTCATTACTTGAAATATATAGTGCACACAGTTCCACGT
This sequence comes from Capricornis sumatraensis, assembly GCF_032405125.1. Classification (NCBI taxonomy): domain Eukaryota; kingdom Metazoa; phylum Chordata; class Mammalia; order Artiodactyla; family Bovidae; genus Capricornis; species Capricornis sumatraensis. The sequence continues at coordinate 58,148,691 of NC_091092.1, read as the reverse complement.
TAATATGGAATCTATATCAGCAGTTTAAGACATCTTGGTATTTTGAGATATAAATATATCATTATATCTTTAATCATCTGCCTGTTTTCCATCATTTACCATTTCAGCTACCTACAGGCCCTAATGAATCACTGCAAACCTCAGTGGATTAAAATAACAGTGATGTGTTCATTGCCTTGATTTGGCCAGTAGGCTGACAGTCCTTCTGTTGGGCTCTCCTGGGCTCACTTGTGCAGTTACAGACACCCAACAACTTGATGGGGGCTCCAAGACCCCAGATATTCTCAGTCAGATGTCTGCTGGTTAGTGCTGGCTGTTGGCCAGAGCTCCTCACTTCTCCACCTAGCCTCTGTGATGGGGGCCCCAAGACCACCCTCAGGCTTGCTGGCTCACTAGAAAGACTCACAGGACTCAGAGAAGTTGTTACAGTTATACTTTAAAACAGCAAAAGGAAACTGACCAAAATGGGCAAAGGGAAAAGGCATGTGGGACAAAGTCCAGCAGAAATGAGCCACAAGCTTCCAAGCATCTCCTCCCAATGGAATCTCATGGGGACATGCTGAATTCTTCCAGCAATGATGAGTGACAACACATGCAATGTATTGCCAACCAGGAAAGCTCACCAAGCCTTAGTGCCCCAGGTCTTCATTGCGACACCCATGTGACTGGCCTCGGCACTCAGACCCCAGTTCACCAGAGGTCAAACTGATACAACAGGCATACCTAAACACTAGCAGGCAGGAGAGGTCAAGGGCTGGGAGCCAGGAGTTAGGCCAGGGCTAGCCCTTTTTGGAGATGCAGATTCTGAGCACTGAGCACCCAGAGCCTCCAGGGTCCCCCATTACTGCACACCTCTAATCCTCTGGGACTGCAGAATACCATGGTGGTGTGAGAACCAAGAGGGTGCAAATGGAAACTGCAAGGCTTCTTAAGGCCAAAGTTAGAAGTCACACAGGATCACTTCTGATGCATTGTATTGGTAGGAGGAAGTCACAATTCTAGCCCAGAGTCAAAAGGGTGAGAAAGTCCATTTTTCCTCTTGATGGAAGGAGCAATGGGGCAACACTGCAAAGGAGGATGGACACAGGGAAGTGGACTTCATCGAGGGCATTATTGTAATCACATACTAGCAAAAATTCTTCTGTATTTTTTTACCATTATAAATAAGGCCATGGTAATCAACCTTATTTGATGTTTCATTGATAATGCATTTTCTTTTTAAGATGTGCTGTAAAAAAATCCCTACATATCAAAACATGAAAATAACATAAAAAGCAGTAGGTGTACCAGGTTTAAGGATGTGTACTCTTAAACCTGTGTTTAAGACTTTTCCTTTGCAATTGTAGCTTTTATGTCTATTACTTAAATATATTTAATATGTCATGGGAATTTGGGGATTCTATGATGAAGCAATACAAATGGAAAAATCTATCAATGTTCTGAATTTTTTAACTTGGATAAGTAGTTGGGAGAGAAATTAGAATAAAAATGTTTAGCTTAATGTAAGTGTCTTTTGAATGGGCTATATTTTTAAAGCACTACAGAAGTTCGCTTTTAATAAAAATCTGAATTATTTAAAACATTTAAAAAATAATATGATGGTATGTACTTACATTTTTGATGTATCTCAGTTGCTCTTAGAGTACACCCAAGAGTAAAGAATGTGAACTTTTCAAAAACGTTCCACAGGCTGCTAAATTCTTTTCATAACTTTTTTCCAATGTTATATGTGGGATTTCTCTTTTTTCTATGGCTATCAGTGGCTCTTTTTAGATAAAGGGTATCAACTGGTTATCTGTCCATTCAGAACTTACAAAATATGTCAACATGAATGGTCTGATTTTCTTTTCATAAGGCTCTGGTGAGGAACATATGATTGGATTATTCTTTATTTTTTTCCCCCAAACAAGATTCTTTTTGCTTTCTTTCTTTAAACTTTTTATTTTGTATTGGGTTATAGCTGATTAACAAACAATGTTGTGATAATTTCAGGTGGACAGTGAAGGGACTCAGCCATACATGTATTCGTATCCATTATCCCCAAGATTCCCTTCTCATCCAGGATGCTACACAATATTAAGCAGAGTTCCATGTGCTATACAGTAGCTCTTTGTTGGTTATCTATTTTAAATATATCGGTGTGGACATGTCCATCCCAAACTCGCTAACTACCTCTTCCCCACACCCTTCCCCCCACCCCGGACAACCATATGCTCATTCTCTAAGTCTGTGTGTCTCTGTTTTGTAAGTAAGTAAGTAGATTCCACATATAAGGAATATTATACTATATTTCTCCTTCTCTGACTTACTTCACTCAGTATGACACTCTCTAAGTCCATCCATGTTGCTGCAAATGGCATTATTTCTTTTTTTAATGCCTGAGTAATATTCCATTGTATATATGTACCACATCTTTATCCATTTGTCTGTTGATGGACATTTAGGTTGCTTCCATGAGGTGGCTATTGTAAACAGTGCTGCAATGAACATTGGGGTGCATGTATCTTTTCAGATCATGTTTTTCTCTGGATATATGGAGAAGGAAATGGCAACCCACTCCAGTATTCTTGCCTGGAAAATCCCATGGATGGAGGAGCCTGGTAGGCTACAGTCCAAGCGGTCACAAAGAGTCAGACATGACTGAGTGACTTCACTTTCATTTTCATGCCTAGGAGTGGGATTGCAGGGTCATATGGTAGCTCTATTTTTAGTTTTTAAAGGAAGCTCCATGCTGTTCTCCATAATGCTGGACCAATTTACACTCCCACCAACAATATAGGAGGGTTTGATAGGGTTATTCTTAACTCCATTGTATAGCTGAGGAAACTGAGGCTCAGAAAAGAAGCTAAAGGTGGAATCCAGGCTTCTATATTCCAGCCCAGAGCGCTTCCTCAAGACCACGGACTTCTAGAAGAAAAGATGACCTTCATGAGCCTTTGACCTGAAGGTTGAATCTTAGTCCCAACAGCCCATTCTTGTAAGGAGACCATGAACAACACCCCTGGGGGAGCAGGGAGGCAGGTCCCAGCAGACGCCAGGTTTTCCACTCCCACTGACCACAAGGAGATTGAGGGTTTGAGGAAACTAATTAACTGGCTAAAGGTCAAAACTTGTAAAATTGAAAAAGAAAAGACCTATTATTCCCTCCCTCCCACAGAGGTTAAGCTCCGCTGGGGCTAAGCATACTTTGCACCTGGTTTGCAGAGGTCAGAGGGTTTGGAGGAGAAACCATTTATCGTTACTTTTCTCAAGTGACTGTGGTTAACCTGTCACCAGGGCAGAAGATGTTGCTCTACCAGATCAGGGCGCCCGCTAGTGCAGGTCAAATCCAGCTTTCAGCGGCTACCCATTTGTCCATCAACACCAAGTTCTGGCTTCTTTTCTATGCTGAGACCCAACCTGCAGGTGTTTGCCCTCCCCCCTCCGGACAGCCTTGCTGCATGTTCCCTTGCTTGACAAGAGGGTAAAGGGAAGAAAGTTATAGTTTTTCTACCACCTCCATGCCAGGAAGAGTTCTGCCCTGTCCACAGCTCCACCAGCAGCATCCTGTGAGACCTCAGACACTTCCCCACCTTCTCAGCACCTCAGTTTCCCCCTCTGGATGATAAGGGTTTGAACTGGAGGCCTTCACAGGGTCCTACCAGCCCTGGCATCCTGGGATTCTCTGTTTGCTAAGCTGGGATGTTTGAGTAACTGGTCAGGAAAGTCTTGGGCAACAAAAGGATGGTTTCAGATGGAGCAGGCAGAAGGCAAGTGGTGTCAGGTGATGCCAGAGGACCCAGTAAGATTTCAGGGGGCTGGTGGCAACAACAGAAAGTGACCCGCACAAACCAAAGGCCTCAGCATGGGGCTAGGGCATGCTCCTAAGAAGCACCAGGGCTGACCTGCTGAGAGATCCTACCTTCCATGGATATGCAGGAGTATGCTGGAAGGAAAAAGGAGCCTTGGACTGCATGGTGTGGGATAATTCATCTGACCTCTCTGAGGCTCGATTTCCTCATCAAGGAAAATGGAGTTAACAATCCTTGCCAATAAGCACATGAAAATAAGTTCCACATCATTAGTCATTAGGGAAATGCAAATCAAAACCAGAAAGAGATGCCACTTCCCACCTACTAGGATGACTATAATAAAAAAAGGCAGAGAATAACAAGCATTGGCAAGGATGTGGAGAAATTAGAACCCTCATACACTGCTGCTGCTGCTAAGTCGCTTCAGTCGTGTCTGACTCTGTGTGAATGTAAAAATGATGCAGCCACCATGGAAAACAGTTTGGTGGTTCTTCAGCAAGTTAAACATAGAATCACTGTATGACCTAGAAATTCACTCCTAGGTGTATACCCCAAAGACACATGAAACATGGCTCCACAACACCTTGTATGTAAATATTCATACATAGCTTTCTTGACCACAGCCCAAACATGGAAACAGCCCAAATGTCTACCAACTGATGAGTGGATAAAATGATGTGATCTAGCTATACAATCATTAAAAGGAATGAGGTACACATTACAACATGTAGGAACCCTGGAAACATACTAAATGAAAGAAGACAGAAAGACCCCATACTACATGATTTAATTTATATGAAATGTTCAGGGTAGGCCTATAGACACAGAAGTTGATTAGTGGTTGCCAGGGGTTGGTATGGATGGGGAATGACAGCTAAAAGGTACAATTTATGTCTGAGATGATGCAAATGTTCTATAATTGATTAAGGTGATGGCTGCTGATACATATACTAAAAACCACTGAATTCTTCAACTTTAATTAATGAGTTGTATAGTATGTGAGTCCATGGGGTGGCTGAGGGTCAGACACGACTGAGCTACTTCCCTTTCACTTTTCACTTTCATGCATTGGAGAAGGAAATGGCAACCCACTCCAGTGTTCTTGCCTGGAGAATCCCAGGGACGGGGGAGCCTTGTGGGCTGCCGTCTATGGGGTTGCATAGAGTCGGACACGACTGAAGCAACTTAGCAGCAGCAGCAGCAGCATAGTATGTGAATTATATTTCAATAAAACTGTTTACTAAAAACAAAGAGTCTTTTCCAAGTCTTTTTGATAGGATTGGTGTGAAGATCCAATGAAAGCAAAATCTTTTTTCCCTGCTCAGGCCAGGTCATTCTTTTTTGGTTTACTCTTTTATTGTGAAATATAATACAGGTACAGAAAAGTAAATAAAGGTTGAATATACAACCTAGCAATCTATGGTAAAGCACTGACACTCACTACAACGTGGATGGACCTTGAACACATGATGCTCAGTGCGAGAAGCCAGACAAAGGAGGACACTGTCTTAGTCTGTAAAATCTCAGTCTGGGGGATTCAACAACAGCAATGCATTTGCTCCCAGTTCTGGAGGCTGGAAGTAAAAGAATAAGGTGTCAGCAGGGTTGATATCTTCTCAGAACTCTCTCCTTGGCTTGGAGATGGCCCTCCCAATGTTCTCACATGGTCTTCCTTCTGTACACCTCTGTGTCCTAATCTCTTCTTCTCATAAAGACACCAGTCATCCTGGGTTAGCACTCATTTTAATGACCTCATTTAACTTAATCACCTTCTAAAGACCCTCGTTCCAAAGATGCTCACATTCTGGGGTACTGGGGATAATGACTCAACATGTGAACTTGGGGGACACCACTCAACCCATACACCCATCCTGGTAACTATCGTCTTCATCCCCCACTCGGGGTAAACACCATTATGACTTTTAGATTATCCACTACTTGCTTTTCTTTATAACTGAGCCACCTTTGTTTACATCTTTAAACAATGGGGTTTAGTTTTGCCTGTTTATGAATTTTGTACAAATGCAATCACACAGCTTCTTTCCCTCAGCACAGTGTCTATGAGATTCATCCATGTTGCCAAGGGTATCTGAAGCACATCCATTTCCACTGTGGGAATATGCCACAGATTATTGGTCTAGCCCGCTGTAGATGGACATTTGTGTTGTTTCCACCTCTTGCCCATTACAGGCTGTGCTGCTGTCAAGTACACCTAATTTGCTAGATGAAGCTCAACCATGTTCAAAGTGGTGGCACCAACATAAATTCCCATGAATGGTACAAGAGTTTCCTTTGCTCCACATCTTTCTCAACACTTAGAATTGTCAGACTTGTTCATTTCAGTCAATCTGATGAGTAAGTGATGATATCTCGTTGTCATATAAACATTTCAGTTTTGTTATTACTAACAAGACTGAGCACCTTTTCATAGGCTTATGGCTGTTGAATAGCCCATTTTGTGAAGTAACTGTTCAAATCTTTTGCCCACTTTTCTATGGGGTTGTCTGACTTCTTCATATTGATTTGTAAGTGTTCTTTATATATTCTGGAGTCAAGTCCCTTTGAGTGCATGCTCAGTCATGTATGACTCTTTGCGATCCCCTAAACTGTAGCCCGCCTGGCTCCTCTGTCTGTGGGGTTTTTTAGGCAAGAACACTGAAGTGGGTTGCCATTTCCTTCTCCAGGGGATCTTCCCGACTCAGGGATCAAACCCATGTCTCATGTGTTCCCTGCATTGCAAGCAGATTCTTTAGACGCCGAGCCACCTGGGAAGCCCCCCTTTGCAGTTATACACACTACAAATATCCTCTCCTTTTCTGTGGGTAGCCTAGTCATGCCTTTTGATGTCAATGTATATTGAACAGAAGTTCTGGATTTTATTGTAATGCAGTTGATCGGTCTTCTATGCTTAATGCTTGTTTCGTGTGTGTTGATTATAAAGTCTTTCCCTACCCTATTTTATGAAGACATTCTCCCATATTACCTTCAAAAAGTGTTGTTGTTTTACCTTTTAGACTTGGGTCTACAATCCACCCAGGATTTGTTTCTGTGTGTGGTGCCAGGCAGAGCTTTAATTTCGTCTTCTCATATGGATCTCTCTCATTGTCTTAGCACTGTTACACATTTGTTCTAATACAGTGACACATTTGTCACAGATCAAGTGTCCATATATGCTCTTGGTGGAGTCTGGACTGTGACTCTTTGTCCTAAGCCCCCAGCTGTTTCCTCTAGGTCAACGCTCCCCAAACATCTCAGGGCAAAAGCAATTCTAAGTACTAGGCTCACCTCTCGAGTCCCTGGTCTCCTGGATCTTGGCTTAGTCATTTTTTTAACTCTCTAATCAGCTCAGTGATGCTTTATGATGTTTTTAAGGGTTTTGTCCAGTTTTTTCAACAGGAGGGTTGGTTCAAATTATCTAGCCTTCCATGACCAGAAATGAAAATCCAGAAAATGTACATCTGATTTTCTTTAAATAAAAATATATGAGCATAGGTTTTTAAATTAAGGGATAATGAATATACAATATGCCAAAGCCTTTGACTGTGTGGATCACAATAAACTGTGGAAAATTCTGAAAGAGATGGGAATAGCAGACCACCTGACCTGCCTCTTGAGAAACCTATATGCAGGTCAGGAAGCAACAGTTAGAACTGGACATGGAACAACAGACTGGTTCCAAATAGGAAAAGGAGTACGTCAAGGCTGTATATTGTCATACCCTGCTTATGTAACTTATATGCAGAGTACATCATGAGAAACACGGGGCTGGAAGAAGCACAAGCTGGAATCAAGATTGCCAGGAGAAATATCAATAACCTCAGATATGCAGATGACACCCTGCTTATGGCAGAAAGTGAAGAAGAACTAAAGAGCTTCTTGATGAAGGTGAAAGAGGAGAGTGAAAAAGTTGGCTTAAAGCTCAACATTCAGAAAACGAAGATCATGGCATCTGGTCCCATCACTTCATGGGGAATAGATGGGGAAACAGTGGAAACAGTAGCTGACTTTATTTTTCTTGGCTCCAAAATCACTGCAGATGGTGACTGCAGCCATGAAATTAAAAGACGCTTACTTCTTGGAAGAAAAGTTATGACCAACCTAGACAGCATATTGAAAAGCAGAGACATTACTTTGTCAACAAAGGTCCGTCTAGTCAAGGCTGTGGTTTTTCCAGTAGTCATGTATGGATGTGAGAGTTGGACTATAAAGTAAGCTGAGCACAAAAGAATTGATGCTTTTGAACTATGGTGTTGGAGAAGACTCTTGAGAGTCCCTTGGACTGCAAGGAGATCCAACCGGTCCATCCTAAAGGAATTCAGTCCTGAATATTCATTGGAAGGACTGATGCTGAAGCTGAAACTCGAATAATTTGGCCATCTCATGTGAAGAGCTAACTCATTTGAAAAGATCCTGATGCTGGGAAAGATTGAGGGCAGAAGGAGAAGGGGATGACAGAGGATGAGATGGTTACATGGTATCACTAACTCCATGGAGATGAGTTTCACCAGGAGTTGGTGATGGACAGGGAGGCCTGGCCTGCTGTGGTCCATGGGATCATGAAGATTCGGGCACGACTGAGCAACTGAACTGAACTGAACTGAATATACAATAGAGTGTATAAAATCTACTATTCTTAACTGTACATCCAGATGCATTCATGTATATGTGTACACACATAGATCCATCATTCCAAGACACAGTGTTTCCAGCACCCCAGAAGATTTCCTCATTCCTTTTCCCAGTCAGTACCCTGCTCTCAGGAATATCTACTATTGCCATCCATTATTTTTGCTTGTTTTGAGTCATTCAATATGTACTCTTTTTTGAGTCATTCAATATGTACTCTTCAACATTGTATCTGCAAGATTCACCCATGTAATTGCTTATACCTGCATTTCATTACCTTGCATTGTTGTACAGCATTCCATCACATGAGTATTGCACAGTTGATGTTTCCTTTCTACTGTTGATGAGCATCTGTGTTGTTTCTAGTTTGGCTACTACAAATAGTGCCATAATGAACATCGTCTTCATGGCTTGTGAGTATGGAGCCATTCTATTGCTATACACACCTAGAAGTGGAATTTCTGTTTTGTGGGATATGCAAATGTGTAGGGGTGGGAGTTTTTGCTATTAATATTTTTTCCAGTTTTATTAGGATATAACTGACAAAAAGTACTGTGTAAGTTTCAAGTGTGCAGCATAATGACTTACATACATTGTGAAATGATTACTAAACAAAGTGCAGTTAACATCCGTCATCTCTTATAGATACAAAAAAGAGGGAAAAGGTATTTTCCTTGGGATGGGAACTCTTAGATCTAGTCTCTTAACAACTTGCAAGTATAGCAAACATTCAGTTCTCATAAATACTAGCAAGTAGTCTTTCAAAATGGATCTACTACTAATTAGTACTTTCATCAGCAGTGTAGGTAGGAGAAGGCCATTTGCTCTACATCCTCACCAGCATTTGGTGGTATCTTACTTTTGAATTTTAGCCATTCTAGTGGGTGTGCAGTGCTATCTCATTGTAGTTTTTTTCTTTTCCATTATGGTCCATCATAGGATATTGACTGTAGTTTTCTGTGCTCTATAGTAGGATCTTTTTTGCTGTTTATCCATTCTCTGTGTAACAGTTTGCATCTGCTAATCCCAAACTCTCAATCCCTCTCCCCCTTAGCAACCACAAGTCTGTCATCTATGTCTGTGAGTCTGTTTCTGTTGCATAGATAAGTACATTTGTGTCATATTTTAGATTTTTCAATGTAGTTTTAACTTGTGTTTCCTGATTAACTGATGAGCATCTTTTCATTCACTAATTGGCCACTTGGGTTGTTTTTTTATGGTAGACCTTTAATTTCTTTTATAATCTGTTAAGGATTATTTATATCTTTAAGATTTCTAGTTTTTATTGGGTTAATGTTGGTATTTTACATTCTGCTAGGAAATCATCCATTTTTTTCCCTCTACATTTTCAAATTCATTGCCTTAGAGTTTTTATAGCAACTTTATTGAGATATAGTGCACATGCCATGTAATTCACCCATTTTAAGGGCTTCCCTGATAGCTCCGTTGGTAAAGAATCTACCTGCAATGCAGAAGACCCCTGCTTGATTCCTGGGTCAGGAAGATCCGCTGGAGAAGGGTTAGGCTACCCACTCCAGTATTGTTGGGCTTCCCTTCTGGCTCAGCTCATAAAGAATCCACCTGCAATGCGGGAGACCTGGGTTCAATCCCTAGGTTGGGGATATAGTGCACATGCCATGTAATTCACCCATTTAAAATGCACAGTTTGATGGGTTTTAGTATGCAAAGTTTGCAGTCATTACTGCCATGTAATTGTAGAACATTTTAATTATCCCCCCAAAAAAAACCCTTAGCAGTAACTTCCCATTTCTCCCCAACTCCCCTTCCTCAGCCCCAGGCAACTCAAATGCCCATCCATGGGAGAGAACAAATAATCTGTGAGATATATATAAATATATATATATATATATATATATATATGATATTATTTTTTTATTTATATACAATGGAATACAGCAGTTGAAATGAATGAACTAAAGCAACAAAACAATACGCATGAATCCTTATGATGTAATTTTACATAGAAAACAAGCCTTAAAAGAGTACATATACCACGGTACCTTTTGGGGACTTCCCTGATGATCCAGTGGTTAAGAATCTGCCTTGCAATGCAGGGGACTCAGGTTAAATCTGCGATCGGGAAACTAAGATCTCACATGTAGTGGGACAACCAAGCCCACACACTACAACAACTAAGGCTGCTCTCCACAATGACTGACCCCATGCACCACAGCTGGAGAGTCTGTGAGCCCTAACAAAAGACCCCACAGGTCACGACAAAGACCCCAGGTGCCACAATTAAGACCTGATGCAACCAAATTTTTTAAAAAATGGTATCTTTTTGTAAAGTTAAATACAACTGAAATTTTCTGGCTTGGTTTCCAATGATCCCCACCTCCTGGCATTCACACCCTCGTGTAATTTATTACCCTTGAGTGGAGACTGAGCCTAGTCACTTGTTTCTAATAGACAGAATATGGCAAAGGTGATGCAATTTCACTTCCAAGATTAGGTTACAAAAAAACTGTGACTTCCATCTTGCTCCCACACTCTCTCTGACTCTTATTTACTCTCCCTGAATGAATCAAGCCACCATGTTTGAGCTGCCCTATGGGGAGGCCCATGTGACAAGAAACTGAGGTCAGCTTCCAACCACCAAAGAGAAACTAAACACTCCCTAGAACCATGTGAGTGAGCTTGGAAACAAGCCTCCTCCAGACAAGACTGGAGATGACTGTAACCCTGAACCACAGGATCCAGCTAAGTGGTCTGGATTCCTGACCTAAAGAGCTGTGAGCTAATAAATATTGTTATATTTTAAGCCACTAGAATTTAGGGTGACTTGTTCTGCAGCAATAAATAACTAAGACAGTTCTCACTAAAGGAAACTGCTTGCAAATTCCTAGAACTCACCATGCTGCTTCTCCTCTCTATGCTTTTGTCTGTGCTACCGCCTCCCCCATCCCTTTTCATTTAGTTAACTCCTCTTCTTTAACAAATAGCCCAGGCATCTCCTCCACCAGGCAGACTTCCCTAATTGAGCACTGACTAAAAGAGCCCTCCTCCTTATTCCCTAGGAACCCCCTGCTGACTTCTATTAGCATAGTTACAGTATTTTAATTATTTGTTTCCTTAACTCTGCAGCCAGAATCATGCTCTAGTGCCATGAAGTCCATATCCCCAGATTTTAGTGGGATACTTGGTACAGAGTCCATGGACATCAATCTAAATTCTGGTTCTGCTACCAACTATCTGTGTAACCTAGGATGAGTGACTTAGACTCTCTAGAAACCAGACCTCCTCCTTCCCAGAGTGGGAAGAGAGGTGAGCTGAACCAGGGAGGGGAATTCATATTTGTACTCTTCCTGCATTCCAGACACCAAGCTAGATCTTTGATGTTTTCTCTACAATCCTGTGTGGCCTCTTAGTCTTAGGATGATCTTCCACATCTAAATCAAGGTAGAAACTTTGGCGATTATGCTCCTCAATCAGCTGCTTTCATTTGATCAATTAAATATATGCAGAAGAGAGTCTCTTGATAGAGAAGTTAAAAGCAGCTCCACCCCAAGAGGATTAAAAAAGTCACAGCTAATCCGATATTTTTAAGTGACATATTTCAGCCTTCTGTGAATGTTTCATCCCTGAAATAGGAGCCTCTTTTCATGTAAATGACTGAGGGTTTGGACAGAGGACAGAAGCATCATATGTTCTACACATCTTGCATTGGGAACTGTCAAATGTCACAGTCAACATTGCCACAGTATCAGCGCTGACATGAATCCACAAACCCACTTCAGGCCCAGGCCCATAACGAAATGCACAGCCTAGGAAAATGTGCATCTCATATTTCCTACGTGAACTGAAAAAAACAACTGTGGCCTGAGGCTAACAGCACGAAGGTTCTTTGAGCTTTTCCTCAAATACTCCAGTTTAGAAATAGGTTGCAGAGTGTGAATATGGAGGCGGGGGGAAGCCCTCTTCTAGCCCAAGGGATTTCGTTTCCCTCCAGGGACATTTCCAGGTCTGACACTTGGTAAGATCCTACCAGAGCAGACAGCTTCTACCAGGGTGGCAGAGCTAGAGATTTCCCTAGGGGGAAACTGATGGGGGGGGGGGAAAGAAAGCCTGAAGAATGCAACTTCCAGGGGAAAGAGTGAGGCTGACAGCATGAATGGTCTCTGATTCCAAGTGCCAAATTTTCCCTCCTGGGGAAACCTGAGCTCGGGCCTGTTACCCTTTTGAACACTGCTAAGCCTGGAGACGATTCTCTCTCAAAGCAGCTTCTCCTCAGGGACTTGATCTTGTTGAGACACTCTGCCACTCTTCCAGCACTCCAAGAGAGAAAAACAGGCTCCTTCTCAATACCTCCTTCTTCCCCATCCACCATATCCAACCCCTACCAATCCTAAGTATCCCTCGAATCCAGCTACTCCTTTCTACCCCAGCAGCACCTCTGTGTACACGGCCCCAGCAGCCCTCCTCTAGATAAACTCCCACAATCACCCCATTTCATCTCCTTGAGCAGAACAGAAAATGCTGCGTGTTCATGAATCCATTTCACATCCTCCATGGGCACACAGAATGATCATGTCTCCCAACTGCCCTTGCAGGTTCAGTGCTGAGCCATGGAATGTGGGTGAAAGTAAAGTAATATCACTTCTCATTCTACATCCTATTCTGTCCACTTCCTAGAGCAATGAAAATAAAAACAAAAATAAACAAATGGGACCTACTTAAATGCTTTCGTACAGCAAAGGAAAGCATAAACAAAATGAAAAGACAACCCTCAGAATGGGAGAAAATATTTGTAAAAAAAGCAATTGACAAGGGATTAATCTCCAAAATATAAAAACAGCTCATGCAGAGCAATGTCAAAGAAAAACAAACAACCCAATCAAAAAATGGATGGAAGACCTAAATAGACATTTCTCCAAAGAAGACAGTCAGATGGTCAAGAGGCACATAAAAAGATGTTCAACATCACTGATTATTAGAGAAATGCAAATAAAAACTGAGATGAGGTATCACCTCACACTGGTGAGAATGGCCAACATGAAAAGATCTACAAGTAATAAATGCTGGAGAGGGAGTGGAGAAAAGGGAACCCTCCTACACTGTTGGTGGGAATGTAAATTGTTGTAGCCACTATGGAGAAAAGTACGGAGGTTTGTTAAAAGACTAAAAATAGAGGTGTCATATGATCCAGCAATACCGCTCCTGGGCGTGGGTCTAGAGAAAAACATGGTCCAAAAGGATACATGCACCCCAGTGTTCATTGCAGCATTGTTTACAATAGTCAAGATATGGAAGCAGCTTACCCAAATGTTCATCAATAGTGGATAAAGATGTGGTATATTATGAGCCTATATATATATGTGTGTGTGTATATATATGTATATATACATATAGGAATTGGCTTTGTGGTTCAGCTGGTAAAGAATCTGCCTGCAATGCAGGAGACCTGGATTCAATCCCTGGGTTAGGAAGATCCCCTGGAGAAGGGAAAGGCTACCCACTCCAGTATTCTGACCTGGAGAATTCCATGAACTGTATAGTCCATGGGGTCATAAAGAGTTGGACATGATTGAGTGACTTTCACTTTCATATATAGGAATATTACTCAGCCATAAAAAAGAATGAAATAATGCCTTTGCTGCAGCATGGATGGACCTAGAGATTATCATACTAAATAAAGTAAGCCAGACAAAGACAAATGTCATATAATCTCACTTCTATATGGAATCTAAAAAAATAATACAAATGAACTTATTTACAAAATAAAAACAGACTACAGACTTCAAAAACAAACTTATGGTTACTACAGGGGAAAGATGAGGGAGAGAGATACATTAGAAGTTTGGGATTAACATATACACATTACTGTATATAAAACAGAAAATCAACAAGGACCTACCATATAGTACAGGGAACTCCATTCAAGATTCTTTAATAACCTATATATATCTAGGTAAAATTGAATCACTTAGCTGTATACCTAAAACTAACACAATACTATAAATCAACTATACTCCAATGTAAGTAAAAATTAAATTAAAAAAATAACTAAAGTCTATTCTGCAGTGACATGGAGGTCGTGGATTGAAGATGGTGCCACCACCAAATGTAAGGAGCTACCTGTAACATGAGTGAGATATTATCCTCCCGTTGTGCTTAAGTCACCAAGAGTTGACTATTGCTTTCACTCTTGCCCCACCATACCTTCTAATCCATTCTCCTCACAGATGCCATTGTAATTTAACTACAATTCCTATCTGATCATGTCACCAGCCACCACACCCCAAACACCAACAGATGAAAATTCTTACCCTTGACCTTAGGAAAGCTCAAATTCTTAAGATGGCATGTGAAGTCTAGCTCTGATGAATTTTCCCCTTATCTGTTTCTCTTACTCATTTATTTAGGCAATGAATATGCATTTAGCACCAAGTATGCATCAGTGGCTCTACTAGGTCTGGAGAAGAGGGAACACAGGGAAATCATTTGGGAAGCTGTTACACTCATCCAGACAAAAGATAGTGAGGACCTGAACTACAACCTGTCTCCAGCTCTAGGTGCCACACCATGGCGTCAGAGTTGCAGATTTCCCTGGAGCGAAACTGATGAACAAAAGCCTGAAAATATAAGTTCTAGGCTAGCTCTAATGGGAGAATTTGGAGACAAGAGATTTACTTACACTGAGAGCATGAGTAAGAGGAAGGGTGGATCCAAGATGCTTGAGGAGGATACAATTGCCAGGATTCAAGAACTGATTAGCTGCGGAGGGTTAGGGAAAGAAGCCCAGGATAACTGCTTAGATTTTATTGGTGACATTAGATTAGTGGTTGTATTAAATAACTAAATTCCCATTATGATTATTAATTGAAATTTGTCTTTAAGCAAACAGTTATTTGTAAATACAAGCCGGGATGCAGTTCCAGATTGCAGGCTGGGATGAAGAACAGATTTGGGAAAAGATGAGCTTAGTTTTGAACACATGGAGTTCCAGGTGCCTGTGGGTACTCATCACCTGATGGGCCCAACTCTGTCTCCACTGTAGAGTCAGGTCTCCTGAACCATCTGTCCAGAAGGACCACCCAGTTCCCCACAGTGTCAAGTGCAAAATCACCTTTCCACCGCTGTGTCTCATATTTAGAGTGTACAATTTTTACTATATTAACAGAGTTGTGCAACTATCACTGCTATCTAATTTTAGAACATTTTGTTTTCCCCCAAAGAATCCTCCTATTAGCAGTCATTCCTCATTTCCCACCAGCAACCCCTAGCCCCTGGCGACCACTAATCAACTTTCTGTCTTTATGGATTTTCCTTTTTCTGGGCATTTCATATAAATGGAATTATACAATATGTGGCCCTCTGTGACTGGTTTCTTCCCCTTCACACAATGTTTCCAAGGTCCATCTAGTCAAGGCTATGGTTTTTCCTGTGGTCATGTATGGATGTGAGAGTTGAACTGTGAAGAAGGCTGAGCGCCGAAGAATTGAAACTTTTGAACTGTGGTGTTGGAGAAGACTTTTGAGAGTCCCTTGGACTGCAAGGAGATCCAACCAGACCATTCTGAAGGAGATCAGCCCTGGGATTTCTTTGGAAGGAATGATGCTAAAGCTGAAGCTGAAGCACCAGTACTTTGGACACCTGATGCGAAGAGTTGACTCATTGGAAAAGACTCTGATGCTGGGAGGGATTGGGGGCAGGAGGAGAAGGGGACGACAGAGGATGAAATGGCTGGATGGCATCACTGACTCGATGGATGTGAGTCTGAGTGAACTCCGGGAGTCAGTAATGGCCAGGGAGGCCTGGCATGCTGCGATTCATAGGGTCGCAAAGAGTCGGACACGACTGAGCGACTGAACTGAACTGAACTGAACTGAACTAGGATTGTCTATATACAAGATGACCTCACCTGCAAGTGCACATAGCTTTATTCCTTCATTTCCAGTCTGGATTTTTTTTTTCCTTGCTTAATTGCCCTGGCTAGAACTTCTAGCACAATGATGAATAGAAGTGGCACAAGTAGATGTCCTTCTCTTGTTCCTTAACCTAGGGGGAAAGTGGGAAAGCTTTCAGTCTTTCATTGAGTATATTAGTTATGGGTTTTCCTAATTGTTCTCTACATGTTGAGGAAGTGTCTGAGTTTTCTGAGTGTGTTTTTTTTTTTTTTTAAATCACAGAGGGGTGTTGTATTTTTTTTTGTCCCTTACTCCCCAGGGGTGTTGTATTTTATGAAACACTTAATATCTACTGAGATGATGCTTTCCTTATTTTGTCAACATGCTGTCCCAGATTATTTTTTAAGCTAACATCTTAGGAGGATGGAGCTTCCCAGGTGACTCAGTGGTAAAGAATCATCTGCCAATGCAGGAGACACAGGTTTGATCCCTGGGTTGGGAAGATCCCCTGGAGGAAGCGGTGTCAACCCACTCCAGTATTCTTGCCTGAAAAATCTAGTGGACAGAGAAGCCTGGCAGGCTGTCGTCCATGGGGTCTCAGAAGAGTTGGACATGACTGAGCAACTGGGCACACACTTAGGAGGATGCTCAAGATACAAAACAACGTGGAATGCGGTCTGTTTGAAGCAGGAAAGGAAGCCTGGGGCTGCAGAGTTGACAGAGTGATCACTCCCTCCCAAATAGCTTTGGGCTGCACATGAAACTAAGCCAGAGGCCGAGTACAGCAAGTGGCCCCAGCGGCTCTCACCCAAGACTCCTTGTTGGGGTTGGCTCTGCCAGCCAATTGAGCCCTAACCCTTGGCCTTAGGGAGTGCTGGCTGGCCAGGCTGGCTGATTATAAGTACCCAGCCACTTTATCAACAGCAGCTCCTGCAAACTGCATATTCACCCTGACACAGGGCTCCAGAGCCAACTCCCTGCTACCCCTCTGGCTGAAGGGTTGATCTAGGTAGGGTTTTGGAGTCCTTAACACTTGCTCTTTTTGATAGTATCTTTCTATTAAATGTTAGTTGAGATCTATCGTTACGGTGAAGTGTCCTTTTAAAGCCTTGATTATAATCAACCCAAAATACAGAGGTTCAGTATCTCAGACAGATTGCAGACAGCCCACTGATTACTTTTCAGGAAGACTGATTAAGAAACTTTATTACAGGAAATGAATGCATCCAAAGTCCCCAAATACATTTGTGACAAGAAGAGACACAGAGAAGACACAGACAACAGTTGCTACATCACAGCCTTGCTCTTTCCAAAATATAAAACATCATTCAAGAACGGGGTGAGGGTGTTAGAAGATAGAGGTGGTTAGAGAAAGTGGCTACTGTCCTTTTGATTAAAAAAATAACAAACAAGTTGGTGTTGCAGGAACACATACTGCGGGCCCAGAAATCAAGCTAAGCTGAAGCCTTAGGTGGTGACACCATACCACTTGCAGCATCTCAGAGAAGCTACAAGGCATCATTCTATTAAGAGGAGCAATGGTAATAGGTGAGAATCTTACAGTAAGCAGTCCTCTCACTGCGAGCAGCGTATGGGCCAAGCTGCCTGAGTCTCTTTAGAACTAAATTTCTCCTTAATCAAAGACCACCTAACAAGTCCCCCACTTAGGTTTAACTACTATAGGAACACAAAAGTCATCCTTTTTAGTCTTTGCCCTTCCATAGTTGGTTTCTCTAGCTTCCACCAGGCAGAGGAGCACTTTGAAGAATAAAATTGCTCCTTTGTGACTACAGGTTGAGCTTCCCTCCCATTCTTGACTAGGTTGGTCACAGCTACCATGTCTTAGCTTGGCTGGTTGTGTGTCAGGCAGCAGAGGCTTCAGTGGACAATGCCAAAGGCTGGAGGGAAGTGACTGGGCACAGCTAAAGCAGGCAGGAGCCACCTGGGAACAGGTGCCTCTGGGCAAACCTCAGGACCAAGGTTTTTTTAATTAGTGGTCATTTTCTAGAACTAGAAAAACACATTTAGAACAAACAGTTGTGATGTGAGAAGGAATGGCTATGAATACAGATTAGAGACCCAGCCAATGACCATGACCCTGACCCTGACCGAGTGGGGAAGATACCACCCACAGACAGCCAAGCTTCTCAATAGCGAATTTTAAGAAAAGCACTTTCTTCTGTGTCATTAAAACACCCTAGTGTGCTTCACAGCCTTCAACACGTACATTTGCGGATTAATGCTGAAAAGGTATTAACACTCACCCCCAACACAGTCCCCTTCATTACTGCCAACAGTTCAATACACATACACAGCAGAGCTCAAAATATTTAAGGTCACCATCTGCCACTATGGCCACCACCCTCAGCCCAACTTGGACAAAATGCTACACCTTCCAAAAGAAAATAAACACTGAAACATATAACAAGCCTCTTCAAGTGTAAGAACATTTTAACAACAATCTATATTCCAAATAAACAAGTTCAAACCATGGGTAGACCAGTCTTTTTTCTGATGACATCTACTACTTAGAAGCAGTTGATGCCATCAGCTTGGCCTGCAGGTGCCCCTTGATGGAACCCAGCCATTTTCCTTGAGGTGTTTGGTTTCTTGAAGTTGGAAGGAAAAAGGACACTGCACCCTCCTCCATGTACCCCTCACTGGGGTCTAGGAGAGGATGCCAAGCTCAAGAACACCTTGATCATTGAGCAAAATAATGTTCTACTATGAGTACTGGGGCATGGGGTGGGGTGCATGGGTGAAAGAAAAAAAAAAGCCTGAAAGAACGTTTTGCTGTTTAGCAATGAATTTGACCACCTCCCCAGTGTGTGTGTGTGTGTGGGAGGTGGGTACAGTGGGAGATTTTAAAAAAAAGAAACCAAAAACAAGCAAACCCCAGTAGTAGTCAGCCTCAATCTTAACCACCCACCTTCCTAAACCTCTTGAGAACTGGTAAATCTTGCCTGTGACCTTAGCACCTACATTCAGCAGCTTAGACTTCACCTTAATGCCTTTCAGACACAAACAAAATCACACAGTAGCTTCAAGTAGTCCTCTTAGTATCTCTGTCCTCAGTAGGTTGGCCACAGTAAGTAAAAGAAGTTATTTACCAGATTCACCAGGAGGCTAGTTACAAGATGCCATGGAGTGGGTTGTCCTCCTGCTAAGACTGAGGTGAGTCAGACATTTAGACTGTCATCATAGAGCACAATTTTAAAAATGTAATACTGTTTATTTAACTTCAAAAACATTTCAACATTCTAAACATACAAAAAAAATAACAGAACATTGCAGATCGTGTTTAGTACAGAAGGTTCTTGAACTTTCACTGGTGCAGTGGCTCTTGGCTTTGCTGACAATGAACAGCTCTACAGTTTGTTTAAAAAAAAAAAAAACAGTTTAAAACTACCGCACTTCAACTAAAAAGGATCCAAAACACTTCTCATGCCTGCTGACCCCACCCCCCCCTTCCACAGCTAAGAATGGCAGCGGGATGCTATGTCGCTATATACAAAAACAAGACAACCTGAAGCTAAATGGATGCCCACTGCAGTGTCCACAGGTCCAGCCCCACAGTGCACGCCCTGAGCTACAGCCCCTCCGGAAGGCATTGCCCCCACAGCCTCCACACCAAGCAAGGAGCATCAAGAGTGTGTCTCGGTTGCTTTGTTCTTTTTACAAACTATAGATATGTACAGTTGAGAACTCGGGATTTCTAGCCCATGACCATAGAATTAACACACCACCTTACAAATTAAAAAAACAAAAAAAAAATGCCAGAAACATCTTTAAATGCCTTGTCACACCAACAGCAAAGTGCACAGAGTGAGGAGAACACGAGAGCCTTTCATTTTAAAAATGTTTGGAAATATGTACAACTTTGATACAGTTTCCAGGTGCTCCAGACACCCATGGCCACTTAATGTAAACCACTGACAATTGCTAGAGCACTAAGATATGATCATGATCCAATTGGGTAATTAAACCTAATGAGGGCAACAGACACATCTTGGGTGAGAGGTGTGTCAATCAAGGCGCTCCCTACTCTAAGGTATTCACAAGGAGACAGATCAACAGTTTTTTTTTTATTCATCCTCTTCCTCCTCCTCCTCCTCCTCCTCCTCCTCCTCATCCTCTTCATCTTCCTCTTCCACCTTTTTCCGGGCAACTTTAGCAGCACCCTTGGCACCATCAAACTTCCCTTTAGACTTATAGTCTGCGACATCCTGGAAGGGACAGACACACATTGCAAATGAGTCAAGGGTAGAAGCAAGCCATCCCCACCCCAGAAGGAGAAAACACGGGAGAAAGACAGGACTACTCTTTGAAATATTTCTTTCCAGATTCAAACTGGGTTTGCAGCCACTCCAATTGCAGAATGCATGGGTGTTCACGTGCTCTAAAAGTCCAGTGAATAAGCACTATCTGACCCTCTGCTAGGGGCACGCTCATATGATCACATTTTGAAGCCTGCCTGAAAAGCTATCTTAGGCACAACCATCTGTCAGAAGCCGGACCACCAATATACTAGGCCGATCTGGCATGGAGACGAGTCCTGCAGCCTTCCACCCCCAGCCTGTGCAGGGTACACTCTGGTCTCTCACCTTCTCATACTTCTCCTTCAGCTTCGCTGCCTTGTTGATGTATGGCTGCTTCTCACTGTCACTTAAGTTATTCCACATCTCGCCCAGCTTCTTCGCCACATCTCCAATAGAGATGCCAGGGTTTGCAGACTTGATCTTGGGGCGGAATTCAGAGCAGAATAGGAAAAATCCAGACCTTGTGGGGAGAGAATTGTATACATCAGAGGAGAACCCACCAAAATGGGAGCTGAAGTCAAGATCTCATGTTGCTGAATGCACAAATTCCTACCACTATGACTCTCCCCTCAAGTGAAGAAATACATGATGCCATACACAATATTACAAAGTTGCAGGCACTAGAATGCTTAAGAGGCTTCAGCAACATACGGTGCTTTCTCAGTTACTGGGAAAAGGATAGCGAAAACGCCAATGGACACTGACACCCAGAACTGGGCTGTCTGCCCCCTTCCCAGTGGAAATGCCAACAGCCAACCACCATGCATGCGTACAGCTCACAAAGACAGCCACAACCAGGAATTTCCCTGGCCCTGCACTGTACAGCTCAAAGTATACACTGTTTTGCTGAGGTATCACAACATCTTTTTAGGTACAGTTGTCTTTTTAAAAATCTTTCAAGCAGAAGGAAAGCTCTTAACTGCTATCCTGAATCCTATAGCCACTTACGGTGGTCTCTTGGGGGCATTAGGGTCCTTCTTCTTCTTGCCTCCCTTAGCTGGTCCGTAATCCTTCATTTCCCGATCATAGCGCACTTTATCCGCCTTTGCCATTTCATCGAACTTCGACTTCTCTTTCCCGGACATGGTCTGCAAAACACAGGACCTCAATGCAGTGAGCACATACCTGTTCAGCTGTCCTGTAATTATGGTGGCAGCAGTGAGAATCACTTGCAAAAGGGGATGACAGCCTTAAACCCTTGCAGAATCTTCAAAAATAAAACAAAATTCTAAGGAGAGACAAGATGAGTCTAAGTAAAGAGGAAGAAAACAGCCACCTGGAGCTACACTGAAGGTCAGTAACCAGAAAGTGTGAAATCCAACTAAGAGTAGCTGGAAAAATATAAAAGAAAAATACCTTCCACCTCTCAGAGCATTTCTTGGAAAATTCAGCAAAATTGACAGGGACCTCTGGGTTTTTCTTCTTATGTTCCTCTCTGCACGTCTGCACAAAGAAGGCATAAGCAGACATCTTGCCCTTTGGTTTCTTGGGATCACCTTTAGCCATCTTGACTGATGAAGAGAAGAGAGACAAAGAGAAACAAACACAATGAACATCTGTAAGATATACCAGAGGTGGCCCTTTTGGAAGAACCCTTGCCCCCATCCTGTAGCAGCTGAAGGCAGAGTAGGGAGGAAATCAGTTTCACTGTCACTTGTCATTTAACTTTTGACCAGCATGAAGTGTGCTGGTTTGTGAGTTACTTCTCCGGGAGTGATCAAGTTCTCCAAATGGAACCGACCCAAGCTGGGTGGTTCTGAGCTATATTGCGACTCAGAACTATTACGTTTTGCAAACTACAATTCAAAAGTGGGAAGGGCACACGGAGGACACGTTGGTAAAGGGTGCAGGCGGGTGGCAGAAGCTTGCAACGAACCACTTCAGGCTAGCGGGTCATCTGTTTTACTATGTTAGAGACAACAATACTGTTGCCACCGAGGATTACAAGACCAAAGCAGGAGAACTGTAAATGGGGAACACTTGAAATTTCACTATTTTTGATGCGTTCTGGCTTATAAAAATGGCTTTTACAAGAACAGTAATCTGGCAAGTGAGCAGATCTCCCTTGTACTGTTTAGTTCCAGTCTGTATCTTCATCATTACCTAAAGGGGGAGGGGAAACAGAAAGGGCTAGTCTTGCCCATCGGTAAAGGCAAGCATGTCCAGCCAGGAACACTTTCTGCAAAGTTTCCAAATCAAAATGCAGCTGTGGCGTGTTATCGCCCCTGTCCCACCCCACCCCCCTTGCTTCCCGCCATCTTTTCCTTTTCCCACACCCAAGGTCATCACGCTAAATTCAAGCGTTCCCCTTCCCTGGGAGCGACCGAGGGGCTGAATCTGGGCCCCGCGGCGGCGGCGCGGGTGCGGCGGCGCGGGTCGCGGGGGAACCCGGGGCCGGCCACGGACGGCCGGGCTCGGCCCCGCGCTGGGTCACTTGGACACGCAGAATTCACCTTCCATTTTGTCAAAAGCTTCCTGATGAAAGAAAGTGCCCCTGAAATCCGCCACTGCTACCCGCGGGGGGCGTAGGGAGCGGGGGGCGGCGGCGGCGGCAGCGCGCCGGGGGCGCGGAGCCGAGCGGGCAGCAGCGGTGACCGCGGCGCCCGCCGCGCCTCCAAGCTCCGCTCGCTAAAATGGCTGATCCGCGCGCGGCCGGCGCGGGCGGCGGCGACGGCGGCGAACAAAGCGGTCCGGGCCCTGCCACCGCCGCCGCCCGCTCGCCAGCCCCCACCCCACCCCGCCCCGCCCGGGGCTGCGGGGGCCGCGGGCTGGACCCCCCGCCCCCGGCGGCGGCGCGGAGCGCACTCCTCGGGATAACAAAGGCGCCCGTGCGGCCATGACGCTCGGCCGCGCAGGGGCCCGCGGCGGCGCCCCCGGCCCTCCACGCCGCCCGCCCCAGGCCTCGGGCGCTGGGGCCGAGGCCGGAGCCCGCTCGCTGTACCCGCCGCCCGTCCCCCGGCAGCTCGCCTGAGCCCAGCGCCGCGCCGTGCCGCGCCAGCCATGTTCACGGCGGCGGCGGCGGCGGCGGTGCCCTGCGGGCAGGAGATGAGCGGGGGGCGGCCGGCCCGCGCCCCCCCTCCCCGGGCCGCCGGGCGCTCCCGCGACGGCCATGTTAATGCAGAAGCAGCAGTGCAGCCCCCCGGGGCCGCGCGGCGCCCAGCCGAGACCGGGAGCGAAGTTTGCCTGCGCCGTAGTCCCCGGCGGGCAGCGGTCGCCCGGCCTCCCCCGAGTCCGTCCCGGGCGGAGAAGCACCGGCCCCTGCCCAGGTCCGCCGCCCGGCGCCGGGACGCGCGCCGCCCGAACCCGCAGTCGCCCCTCGGCTCGCGCCGCCGCAGCTGCCCGAACATCTGGCTTGGGGGGGGGGTCAAGGTCCCTGGGCCGCTGCCCCAGGGGGCGTCGGCCGAGACGGGTTCCGCGGAGGGAACGCAGCCCCGACAGTGGGGAGCTCAGGTTGATGCACGGAAAAGTTGAAACACCTGAATCGCTTTTTCCTTCCCGCACCTATAGCAAAGAGGGGAGGCGAAGGGGGCGGGAAGGGCGCGCGGAGGAGAGGCAGGGGGCGGCGGCTGAGCGCGCTCGCGGCGGCGCGGGCCGGAGGAAAGTTGTGCGGGCGCTGCTTCTGCGGCGGCGGCGACGGTGGCGGTGGCGGTGGCAGCGGCGGCGGTGGCGGCGACGGCGGGCGGTGCGAAACGTACCTGTATTGTTCGCTAGTCTGGGCAGCGCAGGGCACGACGCGCGGCTCAGCGCTCCACAGCCTCGCGCTAGCTGCCTCCACGAGAGCCGCCTGATTGGCCAGCGGGCTCCGCCGTTTAAAACAACCTCCTCGCCCGGCCATTGGCTGCGGGCCTCATGAATATTAAACAGGCGCGGGAGCCCATTGGGCGCGGCCGCTGGGCTCATTCATTCAAACAGAACAACCCGCCGGCGCTAGCTGCCGCGGCAAAACCGAGGAATAATAATAATCTCGCTTGCCCACTCCCCGCGCCCCCTCCCCGCCCTTTTCGCACCGAGGTGGCATCTCAAAGGACTTTAGCGAGGTGGCTCCGCCATTCCCTGCGGCCTCGGCCTCTGCTGTTTGGAGGGCAAGGTCGAGCCGGGTTGCGCTGGCCTCTGCTCCTTCTGAGCCGCGGCCCCACCCACCACCCCTCACCCCAGCCACCCACCCCGGGACAACTCCGGTATCGACCGTGGGGGTCGACTGTCCTTCACCTCCACCGAGTTCCGCCGCGACTCTGCTGCAGGGGCCTTGCGGCAGGCACCTAGCTCTCGTAAGCCCGGCGGAAAGCGGCTGCTCGCTCGAGCAGGAAAGCTGCTGTGAGATCTCAGGGTTTCGGGACTCGCACCCCGCCTTAAAACAACCTGATTGTGCTCCCGAGGATCGCGCTCATCTAGGGTCTTTCCACTAATTCCCAGAAAGTCAATCTGTGGTGCAATTGCGGAACCAGCGAGCTAGGTGGGCTAGAGGACGAAAACGGAGTTTGGCAAAAGAAGAGAAATCGGGAGTAGTAACTTTGTGGGCAGGGATTCAGTCCACTTTTCACCACCTCAGTTTAGGCCCTCGTTCCCTTTGCTCTTCTGACACACACCCTATTGAAGAATAAAAGTTCTTGGAATGAATGAATGGGATTTGACTTTGGCCTTGGCTTTGTCACTGGGTAGTATGGCCATTCAGGCAATGATTTTCAAAGAGGGAGAGGGCAGTGTCACCTCTAACGGATGTTGGGAAATGCTGCTGGAATTTAAAAGGCGAGGATGGCCAGAGATGCCAAATGTCCTGCATTGTACAGGAGAGTCACTTAGGAGGGAGCAACGTCCCATTCCAAACACTAGTATCAGCCCTGCTGAAAACTGTCCGAGGGTCCCGTTCCCTCTTGAAGATACCATGAGCCTCCTAGAAAGAATGGAGGGGAAAAAAGGAAAGCTGAGAAAAGGAGCACATTTCAAGGGTTGAAATTTGGAGAAAATAGTGGAAGAGGTATCATGAGTTATTCTACAGATATTCCCTTTCTAAAGCACTTTGAAAGCCCAGGATACTCACCTATTTCCATATTTAGAAATGAGAGCCACCTGAAGATGAGTTTTTAAAACACTGTTTCTAGCAACTGTGACTGAGTGTGAGGTGTACAAGGGAGATGACCTCAGAATGACCCTACCTCCCCACCCCCACCCAGCTCTTGCCAGCTCCTCAGAATGTCATGACCTAGGCTGTGGCCCTGTAGCTGGCATTGCTGGGCTTCGAACATTAGGGATCCATTTGGAAGCTAATGAAGGCAAAGATAGTGCCCTTTTGCAAGAGCCACAGATACCAAAGTCAGTTTCTTAGGTCCCCAGTTTACAGACTCCTTGGAAGGCAGACATCTTAAGGCTCTCTCATCTAATCCCCTGTCCTGTTAAGAGTTAGCCGAGTGCTCACCTACCTTCTTGCATACCTCCACTCACAGTGAACTTACCATCTCCTTTCTGGGTTGTCTTCTATCTGAGCCTATCTCTGAGCCCTGGGGTCACCATCCCACACACAGTCTAACCCCTTATCCTTCAGAGATTGCACGGCAGGCCAAGTCTCTTCTCCAGGCCGATGGCTCCAACTTCTTCCACTGCCAGGTTCTCAGAGTCTGCTACTCTCAAGCCACCCCCCCCCATCTTCTGTTTCTACCCTTCCCAGAGGGAAGCAGGGCCTCGTTACAATGTGACCATTCTCCGGAGTGCCCTAGCCTCTCAGTGTTGTCAGGCCTTTCTAAGCCAGAGATGTGAGGTGGGACAGGGGCCTCCTTCTGGCCCGGCCACTGCCTGGTGTCCTGGCTGCAATGGGAAGCTGCCCTTAGCAGTTGGAAGCACCAAGCTGGGAAAACCAGAATGGTCAGCCTCAGAGCCCGTGGGCACTTCTTAATGGGCCCCTGAGTGGCTGGTGAGGGTCACACTCATAAGCACAGGGAAGTCACAAGCAGCACATATATATACACAGACTCACACACACACACCTGGGCACACCTAGGGCATTCACAGACAAAGTAGCTTGAAAGCCAAGCCAGAGAAGTAAGAGAGCTTAGAGTAAGTCGTGCCCAGACACCACCGTCAAGATCCCCTCTTCCCACCCACTGCCAGAGCCCTGCCCATTGGTCTCTGATTTCTGTGTACATACCTCGAAGCACAAAATTCATCTTCTTACTTGTTGAAGGAAGATTTTCCATGTCTGCTCCTGAGCAGTGCCTCTTCTTATCCAGTTGAGGCACTTGGTCTGAAGCTTCGACCTGTGGTCACTGTTAGCAGAATCTTCAGAAAGTGACTATGACATCACCGAGCCGTGTCAGAGGTCTGCAGATAGTTGCTATGTTTCCCTGCCCTGCCCCCCACAAACATACCTATGACCCAAGTCTCCATGTCTCCCTCAGGCCCAGTGTCCCCAATATCTCCATTCCTTCCACACTGAGTCTCAGTCGGCAGGCTCCTCATAGCTTCAGTTTCTCCTCAGCCTGGACTGTCCATGGCAGAAGCCTGAGTGCAAAAACTCTCTCATAACTCAATCCCATGTACATATCTTGAATGTCTACTCATAAATAACAGAAAGGAGATGGGATGAAGTGGGGGACTGGGGATGGAGGGCATGGGAGAGGCAGTAGCTTTGGGCTGTCACTGACGTTGTGGTGAACCTTCCGCCATGTCACCTCAGCTCCCCCTGTCTCAGTGTCACCTGTCAAAGGTGGTATGACCTACCTTCTCCACGCCAGCCACTGTCCAGTCTGTGGGTGAGGAAGGGTAGGTGTGAAATCTGGTGGTCATGTATAAAAGGCCACCCAGGGGAGGCTAAGAATCAGCCTAGAAGGGTAGAAAAAGTGACAAAGTCAGGGGTGAGCAGACATGGCCCAGACTCAGGGGTTCCAAGGCACATTGCCTTTTCTATCTGCCGCAAAATTCGGTGCTCAGTGGCTTGGCTTGAGGGTAGCTCAAGGTGCTGGAGTGCGCTGAGCCCCTGCCTGGGCCTCCCTGGAAAGTACATTAATGACATCAGTCCGCTAGGAGGCCAGGCCCATCCATGCAAGGGAACCTCAAACCAGAATCCCATAAGCCACTCCACTGCCTGGAGATGTCAGGAGAACATTCAAAGGAAATAGGAAATATGACAAAGTGTGGTAAAGAGGTTTCCTTTCAGTTCCTGTCAGTTCAAGACCCTCTCCCCTCGCTCCCAAATTAGGAGTAATCCTCATCATTCAACACAAATGAAACCCCAGTCCCTTAGACCTCACCCTACCTTACCCCTACCCCAGGTCTCCATCTGAGCACCCAGGGGTGAAAGTAACATCCCTGAGGCCCAACCGTCACTGGCTGTGAAGATCCAAAAATGAGCAGTCTTTCACAAGGGATCTGGTGGTGGTGGTGGTGGTGGTTTAGTCACTAACTTGTATCCGACTCTTGCAACCCCATGGACTGTAGCCTGTCAGGCTCCTTTGTCAGTGGGATTCTCTAGGCAAGAATACTCGAGTGGGGTTGCCATTTCCTTCTCCAGGGAATCTTCTTGACCCAGGAATTGAACCCAGATCTCCTGCATTGCAGGTAGATTCTTTACCCACTGAGCTACAAGGGATCTGGGAGCCTTTGTAAAGTTCCATCTTTGCAGGTAGGGAGTCTTTAACTGCAAGCTTCTAGGCTTCCCCAGGGCCCCTGCCCACCTCTGCTCACTTCCAGGGGAGCTGGGGCCTCCTGTCTCCTCTCCCCCTCGGCTTGTGGATGGGAATTACCTTCCAACTGGACTCTTCCCAAGGAGAGGAAAAGTGCTTTCTCAGAGAGGGTTTCTGACACTCTTCTGATGGGCTGGATTCAGAGGGTCCCCCAGGAGTCAGTGGCTGAGCAGGGGCTGGAAACTTGGTCTCTTGATTGACCCTTAGTGTCACACTTGTCTTACTCTTAATACCTCAGCTCTATGGCCATTGGCAATGTGGCAGGGGCAGTCAGCACCCTCAAGAAGAAGACGTTTTAGGTTGAGAACAGACAGGCAACTGGGGCTAGCCTATCCCACCTCTCCTGCTCCCAGGGCCATGGGTCAGGCCACCAGAGAAGGGAGCCCAGAAGCCGGTGCTGTTTAGTGTGACACGGTCACACCAGCTTCCCAGGTTGCACTCGTGGTTAAAGAACCCGCTTGCCAATGCAAGAGACACAGGAGACATGGGTTCGATCTCTGGCTTGGAAAGATCCCCTGGAGAAGGAAATGGCAACCCACTCCAGTATTCTTCCTTGAGAATCCCATGGACAGAAGAGATTACAGTTCATAGGGTCACAAAGAGTCGGACATGACTGAAGGGACTTAGCACACACGCACACACACACAAGGCCACACCAGCCTCACCAGGCCCACTGGCTCTCCTTTCAATGTATGACTGAAAGAGGAAGTAGGTCAACAACCTAAAGACTTCCTCCACATTTACTGTCCACACCACTGCCCTGTGTGCACACAATCCTAACCACATGAGCCAATGCAGAGTCAAGGATGTGCCAGGTAGACCAGGGCTCCTGGGAAAGATGAAGATGAAGTGAGAGCTCCCTGCCCCACCCCCACCCCCCCCCCAGGCACCCAGTCCTGGGAAGGCTCTAGGGTGGAGGGGGCATTGAGGGGCAGGAAGGGGAGGGAAGGGGATACTCAGTGGGGTCAGCTCCACTGACCCAGCCTGTTCCCAGAAGAGCCCTGCCCTGTTGGGCCTTGCAGACTTTCCCCACTACTGGGCGAAGTGGTCTACACCACCTCTCCCTGGACTCCCTCCCACCTAGAGTGCAGCAGCAGGTTCTCAGAATCTCCCCCACCTCGCCTAATACCACAGGCCATTCGGTACCCACTTGAGTGATACAAAGGCCTCGCTCTGACTCATTGAGCAGCTAATGGACCGGTGTCCCCCTCTTTGGGAAAAGTTACAAACTGTTTCTCCTCACCTGAACCAGGGGGATTCCTGTGGTAGGGAGAAGAGGCAACAGGAGATTGCCACTCTTGAAAACGGGACTGGTGTTGCTGCATTTAAAATTCTCCCCACGCCCTCTTTCTGGGCCTAAGTTTAGCATCATGAAAAGGGGAAGCAGTGACTGGTCCCCAGCATCCCTTCGGACATCACCATTCTTAGGATCTAGGCTGATGGGACTTCACAAAGAGAATGGTTCTCCTATCTTCACCTACCTACCCCCCCAAAAAAAACCCAAAACAAACCTGAAATGTGGCCTAGCAAAGGCCCTCCATGTGTCCAGTCCCTCTGGGAAGAGGGCTTTAGAAACAAGCCCAGTGGATGGTGTTAGAATCTGACTCTGACAAGGATGGCACTTATCATCACCATACATACCATCTCCCCCACCAGCTTCAATCTGTGTCTGCCCAGCAACTGGGAGCATCCTGGTAAGTCTGAACCTGCCCTTCATCCACTGAGAATGCTCAGACCTTTACCCTATCCCTCCAGGGTATAGCCCATCTCTCCAATGGTCCTCGGGGGACTTCACAAGTCACCCCTCATCACCACACTCACCTCGGATTCCAGCTCTCAAGTTTCTCCTCACCCTGCCCGCACTCAGCAATAGCCATCTCAAGCCCTTGGCACATGCTCCTTCCTCAGCCTGGGAAGATCTGCTCCCTAAATCAGCAAGGCTCTAGCCCTCACTTCCTTTAGGTCTTTGCTCCAGTTTCACATTCCCTGACTATCAGTGGAAAACTGAAAGCCACAATTCCACGTCACCTGTCTTCCTTCTCTTGCTCTGTTTATGCACACAAACTCAACACCAGCTCATGAGCTCACTCACTATACTTTTACATTTATCTCTCTGATTGTCAGTCTCCCCAGAAGATTGACTGCTCTGTTCTCTGCCATCTCCCCAAAGTGTAGCATAGAGCAGGGACTCCATTCAGATTTGTAAAAAACGAGTTCTCCATTGACTCCATTCAGATTCGTTAACAATGAGTTCTCCATTGACCCTGATGGCTTACTACTTACATTCTTAAGGCAGAATCCCCAACCTCAGGCAACTTGCCATCTAGAAAGCAGACACACCAACATCAATAAACAGGTCAAGGATAAAATGTTGTTGTTCAGTTGCTTGGTGGTGTCCAACTCTTTGCAACCCCATGGACTGCAGCATGCCAGGCTTTCCTGTCCTTCACTATTTCCCGGAGCTTGCTCAAACTTACGTCTATTGAGTTGGTGATGCCATCCAACCATCTTATCCTCTGTCACCCCCTTCTCCTCCTGCCTTCAATCTTTCCCAGCATCAGGGTATTTTCCAATGAGTCAGCTCTTCGCATCAGGTGACCACAGTACTGGAGCTTCAGCTTCAGCATCAGTCCTTCCAAGGATAAAATAAATGCCAGCAAAATAGAACTGAAGGCCAGGGGAAAGCTTCAGTTGTGACTGTGGTGGGGCGGGTCTGAGGACAGGTAGCCACTTTGAGCTTGCCATCCAGGGTTAGTGAGGGGTCCACGGGCCAAGAAGGAGCAAATTACTGCAGTCTGGGGGAAAGCAGAGTCGGACACGACTGTTTGACTGAACTGAACTGAACTGGGGGAAAGCAGGACCCCTGAACGGAGGTGCGAAGTTGTGCACTGAACTCACTCAAAGGCGGATTCCAAGGCTGGAGAGGTGAGGGGAGGAGCCTCTCCAGAGACAGGGCAGTTGTCTGGGTGGACACTATCACCTGCAGCTTTTTTCAGGTAGTGACCCAAGCAGAGCTCTGTCTGAGAAAACTCTCCTGTGTGGCTGTGGGAGGACGGGCCAGAGGCAGAGCGCTGGTGTGGGCCTGGAGTCCAGACTTTGGCAGTGAGGGTGGGAAAAACACCTGGATTTCTACGCCGCCCACCTCCCAGCCAGAGCCCATTGATCAAGCTGTAAACCTGGCTGTCATGTCAGCCCTCCAGGGCCTCTTCTCCCCACTTCTGCTTCTGCAGCTTCTTCTTCCCTCTCCCCCTTCACTCTTAATGGCAGTTCCCTCCCAGAGTGTCCCCTCTCCCATCCCTGGAAGTGTGTTTGTTTACCTGCCATTCCTGCTGCCTCGGATCTGCACCCACTTCGGCTCTTAGGCAAGTGCTGCCACCCTTGAGACCTCAGCCCAATCCCCAGTCAGTGAAGGGACACTCCCCTGCCCGCAATTGACTTTCTCCCTCTGGTCTCCTTTGTGGCACGTCTCACAAATGGCATTTGGGCCGGCTTTAGGCGATTGCTTGCCGAATGTCTGTCTCAGTTGGGCTTCTGCCCAACAAGCACGTGGCTTGGGACCTAAGATACATTCAGAGGAATACTAGAAGAATGAGCGAAGGTGTGTCTGTGTTATCAGATGCTGGTGTGGAAGGCACCTCTCCTCCCCCACCCCCCACCCCCCCAGAAGGAGACAGCAGCCATCTCTGACTGGGGGAAAGGTGATGAGAAAACTAGAGGACCTGTTCCAATTCTGCCAAGGACTTCACTCAGCCAACCAGGGGAGCTCCCATGAATCTACCCCTCTCCTAGAAGACAGCCCAGGGCACTGACACATAGGGCACTGCAGCAGGGGTCTGGATGCCCAGTCTTTATTTCTCAGCCCTGAAGTCCCGCGGTGGATTTGCAGTGCTCCCTGGGGCTCTGGCTCGGCTTGCCAAGGGAGCTCCCAAGTCCAAATAGCACCAAGGAGTATTTAGGTTGGATGTCAGCCGTGTGACTTGGGCAAGGAACTTCAGTGCCCCGTCTCTCAGGGTCTAAGTCATAAATTGTTGCATAGATCCTGTGAAACATTCAGTGCAACATGGGTTGATTGTTCTAATGGTCACCTTTTCATTTTTTGGCTGCACCACACATACCAGGGGCTAAGCAGTGAAGAATCTGCCTGCAATGCAGGAGACGAAGGGGACTCAGGTTTGATCCCTGGGTCAGGAAGATCCCCTGGAGGAGGAAATGACAACCCACTCCAGTATTCTTGCCTGAAAAATCTCGTGGACACTGGAGCCTGATGTGCTACAGTCCATGGGGTCGCAAAGACTCAGACACGACTGAGGAACTGAGCACACACGCATGTTGGATACTAATTAGTTCCCCAACCAGGGATTGAATGTCACTCCCTGCATTGGAAGCCCAAAGCCTTAACCACTTGGCTGACAGGGAAGTCCTTCTAGTCATCACCTTTGACCTCACTCTGAGTTCTTCAGACAAAGCAAAGGAGCAGCAGTCAGAGGACAATCCCAACACAGGTGAAACAAGCCTGAAGCATATCTGTCAGCAGCCAAGCAGCCTATGCTGGGAACTGCATCTTTCCTAGCAAATCAGCTCTCTCTGGGCTGTCCGCAACCTCAACTATAGGATCAAGACAAGCTGGACTGGTGCATCTGAATGCATGCCACACACCCTCTCCATGCCCACACCTGTCCTACACAAGGAATATCCATCCTCTGAATACCTGGTAAGTTTCTGGTTCTGGGTTCCTGGCATCGGAGTGGGGAGTGGGGAAGGGCCAGAACCCTAGCAAGAGGGCATCTAGGACACGGTACTGTGATTGCCAGGTTCAGGGTAAGGATTGAGCTCCATTCATCTCCCAATGGCCCCACCTCCCCAGGCTGGCACAGTGTTTAGGCTCAGCCAGCCAGTGTTTGCTCTGAGGGAGACTTTTGTGCAAGGGTGGATGCTTGGTGAAAGGGACATCCTGAGTAACTGACAAAGCCAACCTCATTGCTGCATTCTGAGGGGATAAGTGATATCTCTTGATGAAGTATTAGGCATATAGCTCTGCATTTCCAAACCCAAACCCACAGAGATATCTTAGAAGGACTAGCATCTTAGGATCACAGGCAGGGATCTGCCTGTGATCCTAAGAGCTGCCCTCTGCTCCTCCACAGCTTCAAGGGGCCTTGGAAAATCCTTAGACAAGTTCCTGAGCCTCACTGATCCTCAGTTTCCCCTTCTGGACAGTCAGTGAATCGAGCTAGATACTAGATGATCTCCAGTGTGCTGGAGCATCCCTCAAAGGCAGCCACACCCCCTACCTCCATTCTCAAATGCCTAGAAGAAAGCACACTGGAAATGCCAGTGAATATTTGTTGAATGAATGAATGAGTGGAGATACTCGAATTCTATGGTCTGGCAATGAGGTGGAAAAGTGTGTTTATATTCATAAAGGGATCTCCTTTGTTTGGGTTCTTTGCAAATGATTCTAGACAGCTTTTTCAACATGATGTGACCCAGATCAGCATGTGTCCAGATTTTTTGCCTTCTCTTTCAACATAATTTATATAAACTATCATCTTAACTTTCCACTTTCTTTTGGATATGTTCATACCTAACCTGCAAATAGACAGTCAGATAAAATGATAGCAGTTAGGAACTGTAAACATAAACTACAAATGGCCCAAGTCTGATCAGAGAACATGATAATGATGATCGTCTAATGCTACCTTGTATTTTGTCCCTTAACAGTTTACAAGGTGCTTGCTTATCTACTATCTGACCTGCACCCCACAAAGGTCCTGTGAGATATGTGGCATATTTTGAAAAAAAAAAATTGAAGCCCGGAGAAAACAAATGTTTTGCTCAAGGGTACCAGACCTTCAGGAGTAGAATAGGGAGTCACTCAGTGTTTCTTGCTTCCCTGTCTTTTTAACAGGCTTCACTGTCAGATTGTTTTCAGTGGGCAAACAATGACCATCCAGGATCCCCTGCCTGGGACAGTCCCAGAGAGAAGGGCAGCAAAGATCAAAGGGCCTGAGGGCAATTGCTGTAGTCATCAGATGAGTGACCTCCCAGCACCTCACCCCAGTGTGTCCCAAACTGACTCCCTAAGCTCAGCCCTTCCCCAATATGCACGCTTCCCCCACCCCTCCCCCACTCCCATCCTCCTGCCTGGCTCTAATGTTACCATATCTGCGCCTTCCCAAACCCTGTCCATTCACTCTCCTAAACCTAATGGCGTCTCCCCATCCCAATACTGAGCTGTGACCATCTCTCCCCTGGATGGCCACGACCACCCCAGCTAGTTTCCCTGTGTAGCCTCACGGATTACCCAGTCTCCCCAGCAACTTGAGGGATCTTTATAAATGTACTTTCCTGTCTTGTTACTGTTCAGTTTCAAATCCTTTCGTGACTCTAGAACTTTGAGATGAAGCCACAGAGGGGTCTTTCCTCAGGGTCTGGTTCCTGCCAGGTTCCTACCACTACTCTGCCCCCAGCCCCGATCAAACATGGAGATCATGTTATTCCCCCCTCACTGGTCACACTTTTCCTAAGGGCCTGAAAACCCTGGGTGTTCCAGTTGTTTCTGTACCTGCCTGGCTACCCTACCAGACCTGTAGCGCCCTGTTAGAACAACCCATGGCCCCATGGAAGGTCTGGCCCCTACTAGGATCTCGGAGTACAATGTGAGCAAAGTGGCAATGGCTTGTGGTGTGGAGAGAGGAGGGCCAGCATATGGTAAAAACACTCTGAAGGAAAAAAAACACAGGTGAAGAGTGAAACCGTCAGTATCTTCGCTGCTGCTGCTGCTGCTGCCACCACCACCACTGTGGCCTCTGAGAAATGCATCCACTCACTTCCGCTTCCTACCTTTAGTCTTAAGAACTGGATGATGCTGATGACGATGATCAGCCAGGGACCACATGGAAAGCCAGCTTCTGGAACACTTGACTGGGGGACCTAAAGCAAAGAGAGTGTCACATGGGGCGTCACCCACTGTCTTCCAGATCCCGCTCCACAATGGGCTCGTGATTCTGTCATGAGGTCAACATATGTCGCTAGCTCATTTAAATATTTATGATGGGTTTTCAAATCCCCTCTTAGCATGCCAGAGTGTTCAGTTCAGTGCAGCTGCTCAGTCGTGTCTGGCTCTTTGCGACCCCATGGACTGCAGCACACCAGGCCTCCCTGTCCATCACCAACTCCAGAGTTTACTGAAACTCGTTTCCATTGAGTCAGTGATGCCATCCAACCATCTCATCCTCTGTTGTCCCCTTCTCCTCCCACCTTCAATCTTTCCCAGCATCAGGGTCTTTTCAAATGAGTCAGTTCTTCACATCAGGTGGCCAAAGTATTGGAGTTTCAGCTTCAGCATCAGTCCAGAGTGTTGACACTAGATAAATCCTAGACTTTACAGGTGCAAGGGACATCTGCATCTAGTGAGAACTTTCCCTTTCTGAGATGAGGAACTGTGTGGGGCAGGTGCACAGAGGAGGTCACATGCACTTCCAGCCTCTGGATCAACTTGCAGCCAGATGTGTACCCCATCTGAACTTCCCCTCCAGAAACCCAGAGTGGTACAACCACCTCACAGAACAAAGCTTTGAGCTGGACAGAGTAAAAGTCAACTCCAGTGAGGATACAGTCTTGCAAGAATGCACCCTAGTGAGGATGTATCCTGGTGGGCTTATGCCCTGGCAAGCATACATTCTTACTGTCAGGTTGTTTTGGCAGCTCTAAATACAAAATTGTACTGAATGTGCATGGAGAGCACAAGCTTTGGAATCGGGAGTACCTGGGTTCAAGTCTCAACTCTATCCTTTCCTGATGCCCATGGGCTGGTTGCTAAATTTCCCTGTGCCTCAGTTTCCTCATAGGTAAAATGGATCTGGTAAGACCCACCTCACAGGGTAGCTGTGAGGATGGCAGAGGATAAAGGATGGGGCACACTTAGCCTGTGTCTGGGCACATAGAGACCATTCAGTATGTGTGTTTGCCCTGCGAACATGAGATTATGGATCATCTTTTACCCTATTTCTTTATACTTTTTGACTTTAAGCAAGAATAATTTTATGGCCAGAAAAAAACAATAGGAGATAAGGGGAAAAAACTATCCTTGCAATAATTTTTTTTTTTTCAAACAGATTGTAGGAGGTACTGTGACCTCCTTGGTGCAGCCGCCCTACACAGTTCCCCATCTTGGAAAGGGAAAGTTCCCACTAGATGCAGATAGCCCTTGCACCTGTAAAGTTCTAGGATTTATAGGTATTCTCTCTACTGTCAGAGGGCAGACAGATGCTGCCATATCTCAAGGTAGAGGGGAGAGGCAAGCTGGGGGACAGGTGCCAGGACTGTGGTTCCTTGCTCTGGGACCAGCACTGGTGCTTCCCTTCATGCTGCCTGGTGGCCAACCAAGGCAAAACCAACTCATAATTCCTAGACTTTTTATAGAAATAAAAGCACCCAGATCAGATGGGGCATTCAAATTTACATGCATTCATGATGAAGGAATGAAGTTTGCATTTCTTATTTCTGAGTTGAATGAAAACATAATGCTGTATTCTTAGGTTCTTTAAGACATGGGAACAGAGAGAAGGTGGACTTCCCTGGTGGCTCAGTGGTAAAGAATCTGTCTGCCAATGCAGCAGACACAGGTTCAGTCTCTGGGTGGGGAAGATCCCCTGGAGAAGGGAATGGCAACCCACTCCAGTATTCTTGCCTGGAGAATTCTGTGGACACAGGAGCCTGGTGGGATATAGTCCATGGGGTCACAAAAACTTGAACATGACTGGGCAACTAAATAACAACACAACAACTAAGATGGGAATTTGGGGGAAAAAAGGTGAATTTTAAAATCTTATTGGTGAAAAGGCCTGTGATCAGTTGCACTATGGTCCTCCAAGAAATATCTATGCCACAATAATCAGGCAGGTCTCAAGAGGCAGGTCAGGTGGTCTGGTATTCCTATCTCTTTCAGAATTTTCCAAGTTTATTGTGATCCACACAGTCAAAGGCTTTGGCATAGTCAATAAAGCAGAAATAGATGTTTTAGATGTTTTTCTGCTTTTTTGATTATCTGGCAGACATTGGCAATTTGATCTCTGGTTCCTCTGCCTTTTATAAAACCAGCTTGAACATCTGGAAGTTCACAGTTCATGTATTACTGAAGCCTGGCTTGGAGAATTTTGAGCATTACTTTAGTAGCGTGTGAGATGAGTGCAATTGTGTGGTAGTTTGAGCATTCTTTGGCATTGCCTTTCTTTGGGATTGGAATGAAAACTGACCTTTTCACCAGTCCTGTGGCCACTGCTGAGTTTTCCAAATTTGCTGGTGTATTGAGTGCAGCACTTTCACAGCATCATTTTTCAGGATTTGAAATAGCTCTCATCACCTCCACTAGCTTTGTTCACAGTGATGCTTTCTAAGGCCCATTTGACTTCACATTCCAGGATGTCTTGCTCTAGGTGAGTGATCACACCATCGTGATTTTCTGGGTCATGAAGATCTTTTTTTGTACAGCTATTCTGTGTATTCTTGCCACCTCTTCTTAATATCTTCTGCTTCTGTTAGGTCCAGACCATTTTTGTCCTTTATCGAGCCCATCTTTGCATGAAATGTTCCCTTGGTATCTCTAGTTTTCTTAACAAGATGGCTAGTCTTTCCCATTCTCTTGTTTTCCTCTATTTCTTTGCATTGATTGCTGAGGAAAGCTTTCTTATCTCTTCTTGCTATTCTTTGGGACTCTGCATTCAGATGGGTATATCTTTCCTTTTCTCCTTTGTTTTTTGCTTCTCTTTTTTTCACAGCTATTTGTAAGGCCTCCCCAGACAGCCATTTTGCGTTTTTACATTTCTTTTTCTTGGGGATGGTGTAGATCCCTGTCTCCTATACAATGTCACCAACCTCCGTCCACAATTCATCAGGCACTCTCTCTATCAGATCTAGACCCTTAAATCTATTTCTCACTTCCACTGTATAGTCATAAGGGATTTGATTTAGGTCATACCTGAATGGTCTAGTGGTTTTCCCCACTTTCTTCAATTTAAGTCTGAATTTGGCCATAAGGAGTTCATGATCTGAGCCACAGTCAGCTCCTGGTCTTGTTTTTGTGGACTGTATAGAGCTTCTCCATCTTTGGCTGCAAAGAATATAATCAATCTGATTTTGGTGTTGACCATCTGGTGATGTCCATGTGTAGAGTCTTCTCTTGTGTTGTTGGAAGAGGGTGTTTGCTATGACCAGTGTGTTCTCTGGGCAAAACTCTATTAGTCTTTGCCCTGCTTCATTCTGCACTCCAAGGCCAAATTTGCCTGTTACTCTAGGTGTTTCTTGACTTCCTACTTTTGCATTCCAGTCCCCTATAACGAAAAGGACATCTTTTGGGGTGTTAGTTCTAGAAGGTCCTGTAGGTCTTCATAAAACTGTTCAACTTCAGCTTCTTCAAAGTTACTGGTTGGGGCATAGACTTGGATTACTGTGATATTGAATGGTTTGCCTTGGAAACAAACAGAGATCATTCTGTTGTTTTTGAGATTGCATCCAACTACTGCATTTCGGACTCTGTTGACTCTGAGGGCTACCATTTATTCTAAGGGATTCTTGCCCACACTAGTAGATATAATGGTCATCTGAGTTAAATTCACCCATTCCAGTCCATTTTAGTTCACTGATTCTTAGAATGTCGATGTTCACTCTTGCCATCTCCTGTTTGACCACTTCCAGTTTGCCTTGATTCATGAACCTAACACTCCAGCTTCCTATGCAATATTGCTCTTTACGGCATCGGACCTTGCTTCTATCAACAGTCGCATCCACAGCTGGCTACTGTTTTTGCTTTGGCTCCATCCCTTCATTCTTTCTGGAGTTATTTCTCCTCTGATCTCCAGTAACATATTGGGCACCTACCGACCTGGGGAGTTCATCTTTCAGTATCCTATCTTTTTGCCTTTTTATACTTTTCATGGGGTTCTCAAGGCAAGAATACTGAAGTGGTTTGCCATTCCCTTCCCCAGTGGACCACATTCTGTCAGACCTCTCCACCATGACCCAACTGTCTTGGGTGGCCCCACACCGCATGGCTTAGTTTCATTGAGTTAGACAAGGCTGTGGTCTGTGTGATCAGATTGGCTAGTTGTCTGTGATTGTGGTTTCAGTCTGTCTGCCCTCTAATGCCCTCTCTCAGTGCATACCATCTTACTTGGGTTTCTCTTACCTTGGACGTGGGGTAGCTCCTCTCGGCCACTGGCCCTGACCTTAGACATGGGGTAGCTCTTCTCGGCCGCTCCTGTGCTGTCACAGCCTCTGCTCCTGTGCTGTCACAGACCTGCCTCTTGAGAAACCTGTACACAGGTCAGGAAGCAACAGTTAGAACTGGACATGGAACAACAGACTGGTTCCAAATAGGAAAAGGAGTACATCAAGGCTGTATATTGTCACCCTGTTTAACTTATATGCAGAATACATCATGAGAAATCCTGGGCTGGAAGAAGCACAAGCTGGAATCAAGATTGCCGGGAGAAATATCAATAACCTCAGATATGCAGATGACACCACCCTTATGGCAGAAAATGAAGAAGAACTGAAAAGCCTCTTGATGAAAGTGAAAGAGGAGAGTGAAAAGGTTGGCTTAAAGCTCAACATTCAGAAAACTAAGATTATGGCATCCAGTCCCGTCAATTCATGGCAAATAGATGGGGAAACAGTGGAAACAGTGGCTGACTTTATTTTGAGGGGCTCTAAAATCACTGTGGATGGTGATTGCAGCCATGAAATTAAAAGACGCTTATTCCTTGGAAGGAAAGTTATGACCAACCTAGATAGCATATTGAAATGCAGAGACATTACTTTGTCAACAAAGGTCCATCTAGTCAAGGCTATGGTTTTTCCCGTGGTCATGTATGGATGTGAGAGTTCGACTGAAGAAAGCTGAGCGCCAAAGAATTGATGCTTTTGAACTGTGGTGTTGGAGAAGACTCTTGAGAGTCCCTTGGACTGCCAGGAGATCCAACCAGTCCATCCTAAAGGAGGTCAGGCCTGGGTGTTCATTGGAAGGACTGATGTTGAAGCTGAAACTCCAATACTTTGGCCACCTGATGCGAAGAGCTGACTCATTAGAAAAGACCCTGATGCTGGGAAAGATTGAAGGCAGGAGGAGAAGGGGATAACAGAGGATGAGATGGTTGGATGGCATCACGGACTCAGTGGGCATGGGTTTGGGTGGACTCCTGGAGTTGGTGATGGACAGGGAGGCCTGGTGTGCTGCAGTTCATGGGGTCTCAAAGAGTCAGACACGACTGAGTGACTGAACTAAACAATCATCAGGACCTCTAAAATATTAACTTATATGGAAAAAAAGCTTATGCAGATGTGGATGTGATGAAGTTGAGGCTACTGAGACAGGGAGATTATCCTGGATTACCTGGATGGGCCCTAATGCCATCACATGCAGCCTTATAAGAAAAGGCTGAGGGAAAATAGACACACAGAGGAGAAGAAGATGTAAAGACAGTGAAGATCAGCATTTGAAGACACAGGTTGGATAGATTCAGCCGCACGCCAAGGAATGCCAGCAGCCAGCTGAGGCTGGAAGAGATAAGGAATGAATACTCCCTGGAGCACTTAAACTTCAGTCCTACAATACTGATTTTGAACTTCAGAACCAGAACAGAGTAAATTTCTGTTTTGTCAAGTCACTGAATTTATGATAATTTGTTACGGTGGCCACAGGAAACTAGTACAGGGCCCCTATAGTTCATCTAGTCCAGTGGTTTCTGTACCTTTTTAAGCAGCAAAATCAGTGACTTTTGGAATGAAATCATATGCCACAGCCTTTTGAGATGAAAGCAGAGGGGCAACGGCTCAAAGGGGCTGGGGCAGGCAAGGTCCCTACCTGCTTGGTCTTCTCCTTTCTTCATGGTGACACCTTCCAGAACCTTCCATCAACAGAGTATAAAAAATACATACTAGTTCCAAGTACCTCATTGTACAAATGGGTGTCTGAGACTCTGGGGGGCTGAGTGATTGGCTGAAGTCCTCTCTTGGTAGGCAAGCAAGGCGTACTTATGAGAAGTAAGCAAGATAGCTACCTTTGCCTGCTCTTTTATCTTCCTTTTGCTGTTGGACTAAACCCCTGTCTCCCAGGCAAATAACTAAGAATACATTGGAATCTGTAGATGAGTTTCTGTTCTGAACAAGGACTGCCAATTGTGTCAAATATGGCAAGGCTCAAATGAAATATTTGTTCACAAAGAGCACAGACCTTGGGCAGGCTGTTAAAGCATCTTCAGAGATGAAAAACCACCCCTTGATTCCTCACCTGTGTTTGGAAATTTAGTCTCCCGGGTATGCCTTAACAGGGGAGAAGGGGTGGACGGGAATGAATAGCAAAATTAAGCAGCTGTTAGTATACCCGAAAATATGAATTCTTAAGTGAATCAAAGAGAGCCCAGACAAGAACATTGCTGAATGTCACAATGAGAATTTTTTCTTGTTGCTAGATTCAAAAATACTGAAGGTCAGTTCTGCTAAAAGGCCTTTGTGGGGGATAAAGTAAAGGTTACAGTAAAATATGACTCCCCCTTTTCCCTCTGGCCTTGGGACTAACAGATAAAACATTAAAAGTCAGGTTCTCTTTTCTCCCCAAGCATAGCCAAGAAGGACGACATTGTCAAAAGGAACTTTGCAGGGAATTAACAGGAACTCGATGTGAAAGAAGCAGACAACATCCACCACCCCCTCCCCACAGGTTAAAATAGCCGATCATTTACCAAACTGATTTGGAATCCCTGATGATTATTATGACTGTTTCCAGGACTACTGGCCTTGTTCTATTTTGCACTCCTGCTACTTGATCAAATGGCATTGGGAAAAGTATTGTATCTGGAAAAAGGGAGGCAGGGTGTATTCCGTGTGTTCTGAGAATGAACAAAACCCTGGGAGGTCTGAACCAAGACCAATGGGTGAGCCAATGACGACGTCAGTCACCCGCTCAAGGCTGCTGGGAGGGAGCACTTAGCACAGCAGATGGAAAACAACTGTCAGGCGATGGCAAGTGGCATTCGTTCGTCTGGCTTCCTTTGTTCATTGGAGTCGCTAAAGAGGGTGTGCTCCCTCCGCTCTGGAGGCCACATGGTTCCTCCCTTCCCTAAAGGAAAAGAAGGATGAAGCTCAACTGGCATAAAGATATCTTTATGCAAAACAAGCCAAGGCACTTCCAGAGTGGGGCAGCCTTCACAAAACGACTCATCTGGAACTTCTTTTTTCCTGGTTTATTTTGGCCTTCATTTAAGTACGGTCCTCAATTTGTGGCATCAGCATCATTGGTGTTTGAGGTCCCTCTCTTCCTGGATCAATCCATCCCCACATCCAGACCCTGTAATTCCTGTTTGCCACTCCAATTCCCTTCCCTCAGAGCAAACACTTAAGTGTGTGCTCTGGCAAGTGTGTAGAGTAGTGTGTCCGTGTGTTTTCAGTAAACACAAGTGATACTGTCCTGGAGAACTTGTTCAGTTTCTTCCTGGGTTCCTTTTCCACTCAGCCCTGTGTGTTACCACTCTATGCTGCTGTGTGTTTTGGTCGATTGTATATACTCCCTTACTCCTTTCACCAGTAATAAATACCTAGGTTGCCACTGATCCTCTGCTACCACAAACAATGCATGATGAATTCCTTCTGTGTGAGGGTCTCCGTGGGCTGCAGGCTGCATAAGGGCCTCTGAAGATATCAGGTCCTAATCTCTGGAACGTGTGATGTGACCTTAGATAGAAAAAGAGACTATGCAGATGTGATTAAATCAAGACACAGGGGCTGGAGAGGCGATCTACACATCAGGGTGGGCCTGAAGTGCAATCACAGAAACCAGGGGGCTTGAAACAACAGACATTTACTCTTCTATGTTTCCAAAGGTCAGAAATCCAAAATTAAGCAGGACAAACTGCCTCCAAAGGCTCCAGGACAGGATTCTTCCCACCTTGTCCAGCTTCCGCTCTCCCCAGGTGCTCATTCCTGAGCTTGCAGCTGCACCCCTTACATTTCTGTCTCCATCTTCACATGGCCTTTCTTATGTCTTCATGTGCCATTTCCTCCTCTTATAAGGATAACAGCCATTGGATAAGGGTCCCTTCTAATCCAGTATGACCTCAGCTTAATTAATTCCAGCTACAAAACCCAATTTCCTGAAAGGATCCCTTTCTGAGTTCCTGAGGGAACATGAACTTTTGGGAGACACTAAGTGATATGTGCATTCTTTTAAAAGAGGGGCCAGGTAGATGTCACACACACACACACACACACACACACACACACACACGAGGAAGCCATGTGAAGATGGAAGAGAGAGAGATGTGAAGATGCTGGCCTTGAAGATAGAAGTGATGTGGCCACAAGCCAAGGAACGCCTGCAGCCACCAGAAACTGGAAAAGGCCAGGAAGCCTCCTCTCATAGAGCATTTGGAGGGAGTGTGATCTGCTGAC
Source organism: Capricornis sumatraensis (assembly GCF_032405125.1). Lineage (NCBI taxonomy): Eukaryota > Metazoa > Chordata > Mammalia > Artiodactyla > Bovidae > Capricornis > Capricornis sumatraensis. The sequence goes on along the minus strand of NC_091092.1, from coordinate 58,104,970 downwards.
AGCTTGATTTCTGCCCAGTGATGCTGATTTTGGATTTCTGGCCTTCAGAACTACAAATTTTTATTGTTTCAAGCCACTCAGTTTATGGGTCAATGTGGACATGTACCCTTGACCTGAGGAGATACTGCCAGGTGGCTTTCCAAAGCAGCTGCTCCAAGTAGCTGGACCCCTACCAGCAGTGCACAATGGTTCCCCTTTCTCCTTACCCTAGCCAATGCTTGGCATCCTAACTCTGCTTTTTGCCAATCTGACATGTGCGTATCTTATCTCATTGTTTTAATTTGCATTTCTCTCATTACTAATGAATCTGAACATCTCTTCACATACTCACTTGCTAGCCTTTTGGGTTTCTCCTTCTGGGAATTGCCTATTCATATGCTTTGCTCATTTTCCTGTTGGGTCTTTTTCTTGTTGGTTTGCAGAATTTTCTTGTATATTTTATCCATTAATCCCTTGTCAGCTTTAAACAGCAAATATCTTCTCCCCATCTGTTGTCTGTCTGTTAACTATCTGTGGTGTCCTTCATGGAAAGAAATCATGAATTTTGCTGTAATGAAATCTATCTAAAGTAAGGCTGTCAACAGACCAGGGGGACTGGTCAAGGACTTTTGTGCAAACAGTAAGTGCATATGTGTGTGTGCGTGCAGATACAGCACGGGCCATGCATGATTAAGCATCTCTGAATGTCAACCCCCAGAGCTCAGTGCATCACCCACCATTTGAATGAACTGCTCCCTTGCTCCTTCTGCAAAGACAAACAGCTTGACACTGTGGTTCTTGGTCTTGGGTGTACATTAGAATGACCCCGAGGGCTTGCTGAAACCCAGATTCCTGGGCCCATAATCAGAATTGCTGAATCAGTGAGTCTGCAGAAAGGTGCAGGTTTTGGCTCGGTTTGGGGGGGATGCTGCTGCTGGCCCAGGGACCACACTTGGAAAGCCGCTCCAGAGTAGGCAGGGAAGGCCAGCCTGTGGGGTCAGAGGCCATACCAGGTCGCAACTACACAGCCTGGAGAAGATGTGACAGTAGCTTATCAGCTGAAGGCTAGTGCTCAAAGGACCCCAGGCACTACCCAGCCAAGGAGTTCACATGGGAGAAAATGAGACCCGAAGGGTCATTGACTTGCCCAGTCACACTGGTGGCCAAGTCCAGATGGCCGGCTCAGTGCTCTCTTCCTTTCTACATACATACGTCCAAAGGACTCTCTTAGGAAGCACACACGCGCTTCCGTGGTGCAACGACTTGCTGGGCAAAGGGACCCTCCCCCGCCCCTGGCAGCCACCCTGGATTGCATTCCTCTAGTGCCACCATCCCTGTGGCTGGTCCAGGAGAAAGAAGCCAAGAAGTGCCTGAAAAGCATCCAGTGGACACCAAGACCCTCCCCTCAGCCATCCCTTCCTTTCCCAGGCACTCTGGAACAGCACTGGGGCCACCCCACTAGGTTCCTTCCTGCCCCACCCATCCCCATTCCCCCTCTCCTGTCTCCTCTGCCCCCCGCCCCCAGCAAGGGAGGCATGGAAACTGGGCCCAGCCTCCTGTTCCACTTGGCATGTCCCCTGGGCTGGTGACAAAGACTGGAAGGAGAGCAGGAAAGGTTGAAGACAGGTGAAGCAACCCGGCCCCATTCCCAGAGGAGGTGGGGAGGGTGGGAGAAAAAGTGGGGGAGGGGAGGAAAGGGGGCTAGAGGAGACAGAGGGAGACTGTGGGAAAGGAGAACAAAAGAGAAGGGAGGTTAGGGAGAGAAACAAGGGGAGGGAGAACAGAGGTGGGGAAGGGAAGGGGAGGGCAAAGGAGGGAGGAGGAAATGGAAGGGGGGAGGGTGAAGGGGCGGGGAAAAAGGAGCAGCCTTGTCAAGGGAGGGACCAGCCCAGAGGTTGGTAATCCCAGTGGGATACCCCCAGGATGTCTGCAGGGAGACTGCAGGATGGGGCAAGGGCCTCTGGTGTCCACATCACGATGGTGGCCACTAGGAGGCTGTCTCAGCCTGTGGAGTAGGGGAAAGGCTTTGGAAAGGGTGACCTGCTTTCTGGGAAAGAAGCAGCACAGCTGGGTGGTTCTTGCACCCTTGCCATCCCCCTCCCCCACCAATCCTTGCATCCCTCCCCTTCTTGCATTCCAGGTCTTAGTTTCAGTTCTGGAAGTCCAGCCTTCCCAGGTTCCATTAAAGAGGACCAGGCTGGGAGATGGGCAGGCTATTCAGAGAGCCCAGGGCCCTGAATTCCCCCACCATGCCAGTCCAATCTGCCACCACTCACTGGGCACACTGGGTGCCCACCTGAAGCAGGCCCCACTCAGTGAGGTCAGGCATGGGCCCTGCCAACTGGCTTCAGGGCTGGGTGCCTTTCCATCAAGTGATGGGGAGCAGGCCAAGGAAAAGAGGGCAGGAGGACATGGCCTGGGGTGACTCTTGGACCAATGGGCCTGCCAGCCTCTTGTCTCCTGAGTTCCCGGGGTTCCCACAGACCCAGCAGCTGCCACTACCACCTGCCTCAGCCCTGCGGGCCACCCCAGGAACTTTACAGGATCTCATGCCAAAGGACTCCTGGAAGCCCACCTCTCTCGCCTCATTCATCCAAACACACGCGTTGAGTTCCACCATTTCCTGGGCACTGAGCTTGCTTTCTCCCTGTGGAGAGAGGGGCTTGTCATTTCAGTGGTGGGGATGACTCCAGCACTGCTCCTGCTTTCCAGAGGTGCCCCCAATCTTGTCTTCCCCGACCCCCCCCCCCCCCCCCCCGCACCGCCCTGCAGCCCTGCTTCAGCCAGATTACCTGGCTGCTGCGTCAGGGCAGCATTTCTTCCAACAAGCTGTCAAGCCAGTCAGGCCTCTGGGTTTCAGCATATGCAATGATGGGGGCCACTACCAGAGCAGGAGCTAGATCTAATGCCAGCCAGCAAGTCCTGCAGCCCTGACAAAGGGACTCCCTTGAACCCCACTTACTCTCTCCTGCATCCACTCCACTCACTGCATGCTCAGCCCAGCACCTCTCAACCCCCGTGAGTTCTACACACTCCCCCGCCTCATCTACCACACCTCAAGTGTCTTCCCCAGCTTTATCTTCCTCCCTTCCCAGCTGCTCCCCACTGGCCTCTTCCAGATCCCTCCTCTTTAACCTCTCCCTTACAAGTCAGCATCCCCATAACAAGTGTTGGTGAAGATGTGGAGAAATCCGATCACTTGTCCCTGCTGGTTCTGCAACCAGTGAAACAGAGAGCTTCTATATGACCCACAAATTCCATTCCTAGTTATAGACTCCAAAGAACCAAAACAGAGGCAAGGATTGTCCACCCAAACAGGGATTAAACGTGAACATTTCGGGCAGTATTGTTCATCACAGCTCCAAAGTGGGAATAACTCAAATGTCCATCAACGATGAATGCTAAACAAGCTGTGGTCTCTCCATACAATGGAAATTTTTTCAGCCACATGGAGGCATGAAGTACTGACATGGCTGCAACATGGATGAACCCTGAACACATTACGCTGAGTGAAAGGAGGCAAACACAAAAGACTGCATATTGTATGATTCCATTTATAGAAAGTGTCCAGAGTAGGCGAATCCATAGAGACAGAAAGCAGATGAGTGTTTCCCAGGGGCTAGAGGGGAAGGAAGCATGGGAGGGACTCCTTAATGGGGAGGGGGGTTTCTTTTTGGCATGATAAAAAAGATCTGAAATTTGACAGAGATGGTGGTTGCACAACACCGAATGAATGAAATGTCCCTGAATTGCACATGTTAAAATGATGCTTTGTACGTTTTATTTTGCCTCTTAAAAAAAACCCAAAAACATGTTGGCATCCAGTTTTTATGTCCTTGGCCCTTTTTCCTCACTCCACACCCTTACTCTGCCTGCAGCATGCAGCTCAGGGATCTAGTGCAACCTTGCCTCTGCCCCCACTATGACAGTAATCGTTCCTCTGCTTGCCCAACATCCTCTTCTCCCAGTGCCTGGAATACAGTAGGGGCTCAAGGCATACTTGGCCAACCAATAAATGCACCACTGAATCCAGTCCCATTCCCTTGTTTACTGATGGGAAAGTGGCAGCCAGCAAGCGGAAGTGATTTGTCCAGGGTCCCAGGATGGTTTGTCCAGGGTCCCAGGGTGATTTGTCCAGGGTCCCAGGGCCATCAGTGCCAGAGAGGAGGTTACAGACCTTGGCTCCAGCCCCTTTGGTAGGTGCCTCTTCTGTCCTACACCCTGCCTTCTCAGCATCTTTTTTGGCCCTCTTGCCCTCACTGGTCCCTATTTCTCATCCCTGGCTGCTCCTGGAGACTTGAATCGGGGTGCCTCTGGAGCCTTTGTAGCCCTGAGGCTCCAGAATTGGTATGCCCCCTCAAAACCCCTGTAAGACCCCAAAGCTGCTGATGAGTGGCCTCTGGCAGCATGATATACAAGCCGTGCCTGAATCAGACCTTCCTGGCCAGGAAAACCCGCTGTGCCCAGGTGGGAGAGGAAGCTTGAGGATGGCTCTTACAGACTCAATTGCTTCTCCTGTGTGCTTCTATCCTGGTTTGCAGAAAGATAGAAAGGTAGGCCTGATATTGGGGCTCATGGAGAGGCCCCAAGAGGGAAACTGACTTAACTTCACTGCTGAATTTCCTCTTCTCCAGGGCCTGGTCCACTCAGGTATCCTCAGCCCCTGAGGAAAGTCTAGGAGTGCAGTTCCTGGGCTCAGGAGGCAGCCCTTCTCCATTTCTGGGCCATGAGTGGCGGCATGACTTTCCGGGCTTCGGCTCACACATTGAGGGAAGCAGAGAGAAGGCCAGCAACAGATCAGAGTGCAGGGCAGCCTCCCACGTCAGCCCCTGTGCCCAGGGCAGCAGAATAGGGCCAAGAGGCTGTGGCTGAAGCACTGGGGTCACTTTAATGGTAGCTAAAGGAGGCCACAGGGTGTGGAAGTCTTCTACAGGCCCCCTAAAGACCTAAATTCCATCGTTAGAGATGCAATCCTTTGAGTGAAATGTTGCCCTCTTCCCCACTTTAAAGTCTACAACAATATTTCTAACAAGCTTGAAATTCATATAGCACATGACATTCCTACCTCACATAGTCACTGCACTGATGCCTGAAAGCAGGCAGGGCAGGACAAGAACTGTGAATCTGAATTTATCACTGCAGAAACGAAGGCCCAAAGAGGGCGATCAACTTACTATAAGCTAGCCTAGTACTTGTCACCTTGGATTCATCTGTCTCTATTACCTATAGTCCATGACTAACTGTAATAGCTTCTTCCTGTAGTACCGGGACAAGTAAACAACTCCAAAATAAACCTTTGCTTGGGGGCCCAGAATCCACGTCAAAGCCACTGGATTTAGAGTTTAGAGTTCAAACTGCAAATCATTCAGCCAGCCCAGAGACATCTTTCTGAATTCCTCCTCTAAGCTGCGTTCTAGGCTAGGGACTTGAGCTTTGTGGGAGATTAAATAATGCCTCCAAAGACACCCAGGTCCTAATCTGTGGAAACTGCTTCATGCTACTTTATATGGCAGATGGGATTTTGCGTGTGTGATTAGGTTGAGGATCTAGACATGGGGAACTTGGTCTGTGTTATTCAGGTGGTCTCTAAATGCCATTGTATGTAGCTTTGTAAGAGGGAGATTTTGATGACATACATGCAGAAGAAGAAGAGTCCATTTGAAGACAAAGGCAGGCTGGAGTGATGTGGCCACACGCCAAGGAATTCTGGAAGTTACCAGAAGCTGGAGGAGGGTCAGGAACAGATTTTTCCACAGAACCTCCAGAGGGAATCTGACTCTGCAACAGCTTAATTTCAGCTCAGTGAGACCCATTGTGGACTTCTGGCCTCCAAAATTGAGACAGACTCAATATCTGTAATATTAAGCCACTAACTTTGTGATAATTTGTTATGACAGCTATATGAAGCTATAAGGCCTAACCTCTGCCCTAGAGGCACACCTGGAGGGTTAAACTGATGAATTCTGCAACAGAGGGATAAGTGCCCGGATATAGACATCTCTCCCACCATTTTAGGATGCTGTGCTGGGACCAGAGGGATTCTGGGGGATTACCATCCATTTTTAACAGATAATAAACTTAAAGTAGAGCATTTCTCCTTGCTTGGCCCCAAGTTGACATCTGGATTTCCTGTAATAGCTTCCTGGCCATTTCCCCACATTGCCCACTTGGATTTCAAGATCACTTCACCTCTCTTAGCCATAAAACTGGGGTTCCAATAGATCTACTTTATGTGGCTGCAGTGAAAATTCAAGATGGTAGGTGTGAAACCACTAGGGCAGTACCTGCCGTGTAGTAGATACTCTCTTAGAATTAGCTGCAATCGCTCTTCGGTTCTAACCTCCATTGCTGTAGCCAGCTAAATAACATCCTCCCTTGTCCTGGTCCTATCAATATGTCAAGGATCTTGAAATAGGGAGATGGTCCTGGATTATCCAAGTGGGGCCCAATCTAATCACAAGGGTCCTACATAAGGAAGAGAGAAGAGGTGATGATCCAAGCCAACATTGAGGGGATAAGGTCATGGCCAAAGGAAGTCAGTGGCATCTACAAGCTGGAAATGGGGTAGCAATGGATTCTCCCCTAGAGGCTCCAGAAAGAACATAACTCTACTGACGTCTTAATGTCAGCCCAGGAGACCCTTGTAAGCTATCCAACATCCAGAATGATAAAATGATATATCTGTATTATTTAAAGCTACTCAGTCTGTGGAAATTTGTTCCAGGAGCACTAGGAGATGAAGACAGTTGTCTTTGTACAAGTATAAGCCTTTCATGCAAACCCATTGCTCCCCTCCCCCTCCCCACACAGACATCCATGCCAGGGCCTGGACTGGTGCAGTGGTTCTCCAGTGTGATCCCTAGACCTGCGGCATCAGCATTGCTGGAGAATGTGGAAGAAATGAGCATGCCCGGGCCTCAACCCAGACTTACTGACTCAGAAACTCTAGGCTGCAGCCCAGGAATCTGTTGTAACAAGGCCCCCAGAGGATGCTGATATGCCCTCTAGTTTGCCAACCACAGAGCTCATTGATTTGCATGTTTGCGTCTCCCTGCCCCCATCACAGAGCAAGCAAGGACTTCTGTAACCTAGTTCCCCTGGTCAGACAGGGAACTCTACTCCATGTGCTTACAAAGCAGCTGTCCCAGCAGCCCTTGGGCCCCACCACCATTCTCTGGCTTGCATGTTTTTCCACTAGATTGTGAGTTCTGCCAGCCAACTGATGTGGCTTCTTGCAGGCTGTATGTATTCTTGACATCTGGGTACTCAGTAGGTGCTCAATGTTCAGGGGTATCTGATGGACAGATTGAATGCATGAAGCGATGTGCTGGAGACACGTGTCTAGACCCTGTGTTTCCTGTCACGTGGCAGGGAGGTCTCGAGGCTTGGGCAAAGCAGGGTCTGTTTCTGCAGCATGTACTGTATTGTCTGCCATGTACTGCATTGTACACAGCCACAAATGACGGTACAGAGAACGAATGAGAGCTGGAAAGAGGGAGTGGGAGGGTGGATGTGTGTATAGCAGTTGTGAGAGTGTTTGTGTGAGGGCTGATGGGGGCGATGTGACTGGGCGTGCATATGAGTGTGTGCATGTGTTAAGACACGTGTATGGGAATGAGAGTATGTGTGAGCATGCATGGTTGTGTGAAAGTGTGTGAGCCTGAGAGGGTGGCTGTGTGAGGGGATATGGGTGTGTATGTATGCAGGCGTGTGGGTTTGTCTGTAAGTACAGACATGTATGTGAGTGAGAGCTTGTGTGAGCCTGTGTGAATATATGTGACTGGAGACCTGTGTGGATGTGTGTAGGGGGGTGACAGGGCAGATGTGTATGAGTGTGTGAGTGTGTGTGTGTGCATGTGTGCTAAATCACTCAGTCGTGTCTGACTCTTTGCGACACCATGGATTGTAGCCCGCCAGGTTCCTCTGTCCATGGGATTCTCCAGGCAAGAATACTGAGGCGGGTTGCCATTTCTTCCTCCAGGGAATTTTCTGGACGCAGGGTCTCCTGCGGCTTCTGCATTGCAGGTGGATTCTTTACCACTGAGCCACCAGGGGAAGCCCCCTGAATGAGCATGGTTGTGGGATCACTCGTGTTGGCCATATGTAGTATGAATGTCTGGGTGGGAGTGTGGGAGGAGGGAGGAAGGGGTGGGAGGGAGGGAGGGAGGGAGAGAGCCCCTTGCCCCAGGCAGAGCTCCCCAGGCCCAGTGGGCCTGTGGGCTTTGGACCCCCTGGGTGGCATGCCCCTGGCCCCAAGGTGAGCAACGCAGAGCAAGTCGGCACCAGAGCTGCTGCCTCACCTTGGATTCCCACAGCACCTGCCTTGGGGCTGTCACCAGGGGCTGAGGAACCATGCCTGGAATTGAAGCCATGTTAATTACCACCAGCTTTGGGGCAGGTACAGTGAGCCGGCTTGGCCACCTGCCAGGCCCTTCCTGCTCCCCTCCCCAGGTCTGCAATCCCCCTGACTCCGAGCCTGCTGCTGATCAATGAATCGACTGCCCCAAGTCGCTAAGTGGGATATGACATGGCTTTGGAAGTCAGCAACAAATAATCACTGGCTGCTGACAGTCTATAAAGCGCACACTTGTGGAGAAACTGGATGCATCCAACACAGCCTAAGTAGCAGCTCAGGGTTTATGGGAAGCCACCAGCAAGCCAGCCTGTGAGCAATGTGTGGAGGGGCTTCCTCACCAGCAGGGAAGGCCCAGCACCAGCTTGCAGCATGACATACTCAGCCCCTGACAGCCGTGGGGGCAGCTCTGCACATGCAGCAGCAGGAGACCTGGACCCTGGTGTCTTGCACCCCTGAAAATATGACCTCTAAGAGAGTTCTGGACATTCCCAGGAGGGTGGAGGCAGCGGAGGAACTAGAGGTGGGCTCTTGGCTTTACACAGAGCAAGGAGTGGGTGGGAAGAGTAGTCTTGGTGCCACTTAATCCCCAACAAAGAGACCGGAGATATAGAGATGGACAGCGAAGGCATTGAGCACCACTGGGGCCAAGCAAGTGATGCTGAAGCAGGACAACCCCTCTGAAACTGAGCATGGGGGAAAGATGGTCTGACATGTGACTCTCTAAGAACATGCGGCTTCCCTGGTGGAGCAGTGGTAGAGTCTTCCTGCAATGCAGGAGACCTAGGTTTGATCCCTGGGTTGGGAAGATCCCCTGGAGAAGAAAATGGTAACCTACTCCAGTATTCCTACCTGGAAAATCCCATGGACAGAGGGGCCTGGTGGGCTATACCGTCCTTGGGTTTGCAAGAAGTCAGATACAACTGAAGCAACTGAGCATGCACACACACATTCTGGGAACGTGTGAATCCTCAGAGCCTCCTGCGTGCATGGAGGAGAGGGCACTTAGCCTGCAGAATCCACAGGGCTGAATGAGGCCCATATGGATGAGTCTCCCTTTAGATGGGAGAGAGTGAGGACCTTTGTGCTGGATGATCCCATCAGGGGATTGGAATGTTCTCTAGAGTTAAAGGACAAGGGGCACTCCAGAGGCCCAGGAGGGCTCAGACAGGCTTCTCTCGGGGATGTTGGGTCGGGCCTCCGACTGGGGGCCTGGCTCAGCCTGGGTGAATCGCTCACTGTTCAGGAAGTGTCGCACTCTCTCCTGTCCTGCTCCTTCCCTCCCCTGGCTCTTCTTTGTAAGCCCACCTACCTCAAATGCAGGCCTTGACCTTGGGCCCCACAGTCTCTGGCCCTCCCCATCCCATGAAGCGCACCCCTTCTCAGGGCCTTAATGAGCCATCCCATTCCCGGTAGAGCACCTCTTCTGGCTTCATCTGCTTGGTGCAGAGGCTTTACTTTGAAGTCCCGCTGTAAACTCCAAACCAAAAGAATCCTTCCTTTCACCTTTTTCTGCCCTTCCCTTCCCCTGAAGCTCTCCCTGCCAACCTTCTAGTCTCTGACTGAGACCTCAGTGTTCAGGTTGGCCTCTAAGTGCCACAGAAAGGAAAGGCTTTCCCTGAAGTTGGCTGTCCCTATTGTTTGCTCCTCTTCTGCCAAGGCCACTGCCTTAGTTCTATTGTGCTTAGTCACTCAGTCATGTCTGACACTTTGCGACAATATGGACTTTAGCCAGGCTCCTCTGTCTATGAGGATTCTCCAGGGAAGGATACTGGAGTGGGTTGCCATGCCCTCCTCCAGGGGATCTTCCCAACCCAAGTCTCCCGAATTGCAGGCAGATTCTTTACCAGCTAAGCCAGGGAAGCCCATTTTGAAAGTCGCTCCGTTGTGTCCAACTCTTTGTGACCCCATGGGCTATACAGTCCATGGAATTCTCCAGGCCAGAATGCTGGAGTGGGTAGCCTTTCCCTTCTCCAGGGGATCTTCCCAACCCAGGGATCGAACCCAGGTCTCCTGCATTGCAGGCGGATTCTTTACCAGCTGAGCTATCAGGGAAGCCTTAGTTGCTATTGGGTTGGCCAAAAAGTTCTTTTGGGTTTTACATAGTGGGCTGACAGGTAATGGAGCACCAGGCCAGTCACTTACTTTCTAATTGTTTGGAAAAAAATGAGTGTGTGTGTGTGTGTGTGTGTGTGTGTGTGTGTGTGTGTGAACACATGCCCACACATACAAGGTCCAGTCTCCCTGTATGGAGTGTTCTCAGCTGTCCTCCTTGGGTGGCACCCAGAGGGACTTCTTAACTGAGGCCTTGTAGGGTGGACAGAGTAATGCCTCTCAAGGATGTCTCTGTACTAATTCTTGAATGTTTGGATACCATACCTTACATGATAAAAGAAACCTAGCAGCAATGATTAACTTAAATACCTCCCAATAGGCTAATTCTCCTGGGATTGTTTGCGTGAGCCCAGTGGCTTCCCAGGTGGTGCTAGTGGAAAAGAACCCATATGCCAATGGAGGAGATTCAAGAGACGAGACGTGGTTTCAATGGCTGGGTCAGGAACATCCCCTAGAGAAGTAAATGGCAAATTGCTCCAGTATTCTTGCCTGGAGAACTCCATGGACAGAAGAGCCTGGTGGGCTACAGTCCACAGGGTCGCAAAAAGTCAGACACAACAGAGCTACTTAGCACAGCACAATGTCCTTATAAGAGGTAGGCAGGAAGGTCAGAGTCAGAGAAGAAGATGTGGCGACAGAAGCAGAGATGGAGCAATGTGGTCCCAAGCCAAAAAATGTGGGCAGCCTCTCAAATCAGAAAAACGCAGGGAATTCGACTCTCCCTAGAGAGGAGGACTCTCTCTTCCCGAGAGAAGGAACACGGCCCTGCCAGCACCTTGCTGTTCGTTACTCCAGGGAGACCCATTTCAGACTTCTGCTCTCCAGAGCTGCAAGGTCATAAATATGTGCTGTCTTAAGCCACCAGATTGTGACAATTGGTTACAGCCTCTGCTGTGTGGAACCTGGGGCTCTCCAGGGTCTGACTGTCTTGCTGACATTTACATCCCTTCTGGGGCTTCCCTACCTGAGCCCTGGCCCCGAGCAGGTGTTCAGAAACATTTATTGGGATTCACTCAGCCAGGGAGGCAGTGAGGGCTGCAGGGGCACGGCAAAGGTGTGAGGCCTCCCAGGGGCCCCTCAGAAGGAACCAGGATGGGATGCTTGCTCACACATCCGGCTGCAGGAGTGGAAAGTGTACCTGTGCGGAGGATGAGGGGGGTGTCATTTTCCTGTTTGAGGAGGAGTCCCACGCCTAAGCACTCTGCCCAGGAAGCCTCTGGAACCTGCCATGCCTGGCTCTAACCTGTGCAGGTTCACGTGGCCCAGGTGACAGGCTCTAGACCTGCAGAGCCCGGGAGCACCCTTATGCCAGGGCACACATCCTCACACTGGGCCCGAGCTGGGAGGCCCTCCAAGGGACAGCTGTGTCCCCTCCTCAGTGCCATCTTCGCCACTTGCCAGGAGGGAAAACCATGCATGGAGAGGGGAACGGGTTGCTTGCACATGGGCTCACAACCGCTCAGTGGCAGAGCTGGGAGGGGGGAGGACCCAGGTGGCTGCTCCCCTTCTCCAGGGGTCACTGAGTGTTCACTTGTGAGCACTGGAAAGGGGAGGAAACAGGACACATGGCACCTCTGGGTGTATCAGAATCTGGGAGGCATTTTCAGTGATGGACATGTGCTCAAAAGGGATTGCAGCAGGGGCTGCACAGCCATACCAATCTCCTAAAAATCACTGAATTGTACACCTAGATTTATGGCACTGACATTAAACCTCAACGCATCTGGGAGAGAAAAAAGGCATCAAAACATCTTTTTGGAAAACCCATCAAGAAACCTATATTATTTTTCCCAGCACAGACGCCTGGAAGTACAGGCTTGCATTAATATTTTTGTCTAGTGTGTGGGGGGCGGGGCTTAAAAAATGGGGCCCCCAGCAGCCCCCCAGGGCCTCTCCAGAGCAGACACAATGAGCATTTGTCTGCCCTCCAGGAGCACACAGTGGGCAGGGAGATATGTCTGTTTGCACAGAGTGAGCCAGCCATCACATCAGGCCTGCCCCCCCCCCCCCCCCCCGGTAGCTGCCTTGGGGGCTGTGCAACTCCCAACCCCCAACCCCCACCACCCTGCCCCACCACCAAGGCCTTCCTTCTAGCCCTCCTTCAACTCAATCCATTACCTTCTGTTTACAGCCTCTTCAGACAGTTTTTCTTGGCCTGATGCCAAGCCAATTTGAATTCATTTTCCAAGCATGACCCTGTGAGTCACTATATTAAATGCCTTCCAGAGAGTTCTCATTGCTGCATCCACACGGCATGCTTGGCCAGCCATCTGCAACCACAGTGAGGCACCCAGCCCCGCGATGCAGCCCAGCGCTGTTGACAATGGGCCTGAGAACGATGCCCGTGCAGGCCAGACGCAAACAGACCCACAGCACACATTCCTCTGAGAATTCTTGGAAATTTCAAGAGAGGTAGGTCAGCTAAGGAAGGACTGCCTGTGAAAAAGGCTTCCTTAAAAAAAAAAAAAAGCTTTATGGACATATACCATGGTATGTCCAGAAAGCTGTTTGTTTATATATGCCACATACCATGGGCTTCCCACGTGGGTCAGTGGTAAAGAACCCACCTGCCAATGCAGGAGATCCGGGTTTGATCCCTGGGTCAGGAAGATCCCCTGGAGAGGGAAGTGGCAACCCACTCCAGTATTCTTGCCTGGGAAATCCCATTGACAGGGGAGGCAGGTGGGCTAGAGTCCATAAGGCCCAAAGAGTTGGACACTACTGAATAACTGAGCATACACATATACCATACAACTTACACATTCAAGGTGTACAACTCAATGATTTTTAGTAAATTCACAGATACATGTAACCATCAACCAGAGACAATTTTGGAACATTTCTGAAACCCCCGAAAGACACCTCATACCCTCGAGGTATTGTCCCCTCTACCTCTGCGTCCTGCCAGCCCCTGGCAGCCACTCACCTACTTTCTGCCTCTACTAGTCTCTACTAGACTCCCCTAGTGCATTTTCACATGAATCTACTACGTGAATTTTAATAGTCAAGTTTTCAAAGGGAAAATTCGCCCAAGGACTGATGAGCAGGATTTGGGGTCTAGGGGACAGGGTTCCTCCATACGGACAGGAGAACAGAACCCCATCAGGAGGAGACCTCAAAGGTGGGGTGTGAAAATCACCCCTCTTCACTCCAGTGACCAGTGGACCAGCCCTACTCAGCCCCAGCCTCTCCCCAGCCCAGCCCCTGCTCCAGGAGGGCCCTGTCCCCATAGAGACCCACCCTTCCTTGTGTTTTCATCCCCCACCCCCTAGCTGACCTTCCCTGGGGCTGCCATCCCAAGAGGAGAGGAAGAGTAGGGGGGATACCTTTTTAATTCTCTGGAGGAGGCAGGTGGGAGCCCGATTTTATTTGCACCCCAGGAAGAGAGGTACACATGTGTACACATGCAAGCAGCCACCTCCCTGTGGAGTCTATTTCCTGATGGGGGCTCCTCCCTTCCCCTCCTGGCCAGAGAGAATCGGCCTTCCTCCAGTTCACCAGGCTTCCCTGTTGGCTCAGATGGTAAAGTGTCTGCCTGCAATGTGGGAGACCCAGTTCAATCCCTGGATTGGGAAGATCCCCTGGAGAAGGAAATGGCAACCCACTCCAGTACTTTTGCCTAGAAAAATCCCATGGATGGAGAAGCCTGGTAGGCTACAGTCCATGGGGTCACAAAGAGTCGGATGCAACTGAGTGACTTCACTTTCTTTCTTTCCAGTTCACCAGAGCACCATCCCCTGACTCATTGTGGAATCGCTAACACTGAGCTGCCCGAGGTCGGAGGCTTAGAGGCTGTCAGGCTCAGACTGGCCCAGGGCCCACTCAGGTTCTGCTTGCACACCTCCAGGTACCCACTTGTCACTGCCTCTCAGGGCAGCCCATTGCCTCCTGGGAAAACTCTCCCCAGCATCTTCAATGAAGTTTCCCTTTTTTCCCAGTCAGGCCTCAGGGGTCTCCTAGCCTAACTCCTCCTCTCCTGGATAGCCCTCAAGAGATCTGAAGACAGGTGTCAGTTCCCCTTGAGTCTTCTCTTGTCCAGAATAAGAAAAACAACCACCACCACAACTGTAATTATAACAGCACTGCCACACCATCCTCATAAGAGCCCTGGAGTATTATCAGAGGCATTTTACCAATAAGAAAATGGAGGCACAGAGAGGTTTGACAAGCAGCTCAAGGGCACAGACTAGAAAGAGAGGGAGTTGAGGTTTGCATCCAGGTCCCTCTGACTGAAGCCCGTGTTCTTGACCCCTGCATCCAACATATGCCCTCAGTATGGCCCATGCAGCTTTTTTTTAAATTGAGCTAGAATTCACATACCATGACATTCACCTTTTAAAGTGAACAATTCAATGGTTTTTAGTGTGTTTACAAGGTTGAGCAGCCATTACCGCTGTTTAATTCCAGGACATTTTTACCACACCCAAATGAACCCTCATACACTTTAAGCAGTCACTCCCCATCTCCTCCTCCCCCAGGTGCTGGCCATCACAATTATTGCCTCTAATGGATTTGCCTATTTTGGACATTGTATATGAATAGAATCACACAATATGTGGCCTTTTGTGTCTGGCTTCTTTCAATTAGCAAAATGTTCTCAAGGTTCATTCATGTTGTAGCATGTATTAGTACTTTCTTCCTTTTCATGGCTGAATAATATTCCATTGAATAGATATACTATGGTTGGTTTATCCAGTCATCTATTGATGGATATTTATGCTGTTTCCACCTTTTGACTCTTGTGAATTGTGCTGCAATGAACATTTTGTGTATAAAGTATTTGTTTGAACACCTTTTTGCAATCCTTTTAGATATATACTTAGAAGTAGAATTTCTGGGTCATATCTCTAATTTTTTGAGAAACTTCCAACTTGTTTTCCACCATGATTGCACTATTTTATATTCCTACCAGCAATCAAGGAGGGTTCCAACCTTTCACTTTCTAGATTGTGTCCTTTGAAGCACAAAAGATTTAAGTTTTGATGAAGTATCTACTTTTTCTTTGGTCACTTCTGCTTTGGGTGTCATACCTTAAGAAAGCACTGCCTAATCCAAGGTCATACAGATTGACACCTGTTTTCTTCTACGAGTTTTATAGTTTTAGCTCTTATATTTGAGTCTTTGATCCACTTTGAGTTAATTTCATACACAGGGACAAGCACAGGATCCAAATTCACTCTTTTGCATGTGAATATCCTGTTTTCCCTGCACCATGTGTTGAAAAGATGATTCCTTTCCCATTGAATTATTGTGGCACAATTGTAAAAAATCAATTGGCCATAAATGTGAGAGTTTATTTCTAGAACCTCAATTATATTCCATTGATCTCTATGTCTCTCTCTCTCTATATATATATGGCTTCCCAGGTGGCACTATTGGTAAAGAACTTGCCTGCCAATGCAAGAGACATGAGTCGAGGGTTCAACCCCTGGGTTAGGAAGATTCGAAGATCCTCTGGTGGAGGGAATGGCAACCATTCCAGTATTCTTGCCTGGAGAATCCCATGGACAGATAAGTCTGTTTGGCTACAGTCCATAGGGTCGCAAAGAGTCAGACACGACTGAAACAACTTAGCACACATGAACGCATATATATACTTGCTTTGCTGTGCCAGGTCTTAGTTGCAGCATGCAGGATATTTAGTTGTGGAATGTGAACTCTTAGTTGTGGCATATGGGATCTAGTTCCCTGAGTAGAGATTGAACCCAGGTCCCCTGCATTGGGAGAACAGAGTCTTAGCCAGTAGACCACCAGGGAAGTCCCTCCATGGTCATTCTTATGCCAGTATCATACCTATGCAATTTTTAATTCAGGGCTATCAAGACAATATAATGGCAAGTACCCTCATCAAGGTGTATCCTTGCCAGGATGTGTCCTTGAAACAGAAAATGTTTTACTTTAGAAAAAGTCTAAATCTACCTTTTTTTTTTTTTTTCAGTAGCTTGTGCTTTCAGTTTTGTATCTAGGAAATCTTTGCCAAGGTTGTGACAATTTGCCTCTATGTTTTAAGAATTTTATAGTTTCATATCTGTATTTCTCATATTTAAGCCTTTGACCCATTTTCGAGTTGATGGCAAGGATGGCTGGCTTGATTTACATTCTGTCTGGCTCAAATTCTTACTCGCTATGGCTGTTGTTTCATTCTGAGTTTCTGAAGGTGATGTTCAATCAGTGCTCAGTTCTGCTAGAAGCTGATCAAAAGGCTTGGAGAACAAAGCAAGAGTCCGTCAGCAGGGCAGGACAGGCTCCACTCACAACCCCAGGCTAAGGGAGCAGGATTCTGCACATTGGGAAACTGATCTGCTAGGACCAAAGGGTATGGCTCTTTACCATGCCTCCCATTATTCCATGGGTTATTTCAGGAAGTTCCACAGTAGCTGGGACACTGTATACAAAGGAACACAGCCAGGCCAGTGTAAACTGTCCTTGGCAAACGGACACCAAACGCCCTACTCCTGAGCCTAAACTTCTCTGACCACAGCAGTATTCTTGCTCTGGCCTTTGGTGTCTGACTTCTCTCACTTAGCAAAATATTCTCAAGGTTCATTAATGCTGTAGCCTGTGTTAGTACTTCATTCTCAAAGCATATCATGTCATGGGCATTGTTTGCATTTCCTTTGGTTGCTGTAACAAATGACTACCACCTCAGTTGCTTCAAACAACATACATTGATTTTCTTACATTTCTGTAAGTCAGAAAACCAGAATCAATTTCACTGGGCCAAAACCAACATGTCGGCTGGGCTACCCTCTTCTGCAGGCTTTCAGGGAGAATCTGTTTGCTTGCCTTCTCCAGCACTTCCTTGTATTCCTTGGTGCATGGGCCCAGCCTCCATCTTCAAAGCCAACAACAGAGCATCTTGCTTCAGCGGTGACAATGCCTCTGTGGGCAATGTCTCTCTGCCTCTCTTATGAGCCCACTTGTGATCCTGTTTAGAGCCAAGCTGGAGAATCCAGAATAATCTCCCCATCTCAGGGTCCTTAACTAAATCACGTCTGCCAACTTTTTCTTGCTATATAAGATAACATTCAAGGGTTTTCAGAATTAGGATTCAGATATTTTTGTGGGCTGTTATTCAGCCTCCCACGGGAATGGAGGTGAAAATGTCTGCCTGTGGGTTTAGAATCTACATTGACCAACCCAAATCTTCCCTGCTAAATGATAATGGGAGAGACTCCAGGATCACTCAAGAGGTTCCCTTTCTGCTGGTCTGAGTTACAATGACACTAGTTTCCATGCTCCTGGGTGCAGAGGGAGCAGCCAGCTGGGAGGACTCGAGTTGACTATGAATCTACTTCAGTGCTGGGGCCAACAGTGGGCACCAGTCCCCAGCCTTGTGGATCCCTGACTGGTGAGTCAGCCCACTTCCCCTGGGCCTTGTTTGTAGCCTAGTGCTTCTCATCAGAAGGCCACCTGCTTTTCTTATTGATGTATTATTGTGCTTTCCAGGCTTTATATACGTAACTGAGCCTGTTACTGGAGAAGGCAATGGCACCCCACTCCAGTACTCCTGCCTGGGAAATCCCATGGAAGGAGCCTGGTAGGCTGCAGTCCATGGGGTCGCTGAGGGTCGGACATGACAGAGCGACTTCACTTTCACTTTTCACTTTCATGCATTGGAGAAGGAAATGGCAACCCACTCCAGTGTTCTTGACTGGAGAATACCAGGGACAGGGGAGCCTGGTGGGCTGCCGTCTATGGGGTCACACAGAGTCGGACATGACTGAAGTGACTTGGCAGTAGCCGCAGCAGAGCCTGTTACAGACACCGCAGAGCTGAGCACGTTTATTCCCACGAGGAAAGTCCCACTTTTCAATGCCTAAACTTCTTGCAAGGGCATGATGGCATGCCAGACTGCCAACTAGTCTCTCTGATGAACACTCTGCCCCCTCACTGCCCCAGGGTGAATTGATAAGTCCTCCAGTGGCACCCCACTGTTGACAACAAGACCAAATTCAATGGTCCTCATTTGGCATTGAGGCATTCCATGATCAAGCCCTGTAGATGATCATGTCTACCAACACTACTCTTTACTACCTGCAGCCTTTACACTCACCTCCTTGGGCTACTTTTGTTTTCCATCAGGATACAATTTCTTTTTTATTGAGATAGAATTCACATAAGGTAAAATGTATCAGTTTAGAACTTTTGACACATGCTACAACATGGATGAACCTTGAAAGCTTATGCTCAGTGAAAGAGGCCAGACACAAAAGGAAAAATAGCCTGTGATTTCATTTCTATGAGGGATCTAAAACAATGAAACCCATAGAGACAAAAAATAGAATGGAGATGACCAGGGACTGAAGGGAAGAGACCACTGAGAATTATTATATGATGGGTATACAGTTTCAGTTTTCAATGACAAATAGGTTCTGGAGGTGAATACTGGTGAAGGATGCATACCAATGTGAATGTACTTAATACCATTGAATTGTACACTTAAAATGGCTACATTTTATGTTATGTGTGTTTTGCCATAATAAAAAAAAAAATTAAGACAAAATTTACTGCTGTAACCAATTCCGAGTGTACTATATCACTGGTTTTCACTACATTTATGGGTTTTGAAATCAGCATCATAATCAATTTTTGAACATTTTCATCACTCCAAAGATACACCCTACCCTTATTATGCAGTCCTTCCTCATCCCTCCCCTTCACCCTACTTTCTGTTTCTATGGGTTTGCCCATTTTGGACATTTCATATAAATTATGCCATACAATATGTGACCTTTTGTGTTTGGCTTATTTCACTTGGCATAATGTTTTCAAGGTTCATTCATGTTGCAGCATGTATCAATACTTTATTCTTTTTTATGGCTGAATAATACTCCATTCTCTGGAGAGACCACATTTCATTTATCTATTCAATGAATTGATGGGCATTTGGTTTGTTTCCACTTTGGCCATTATGAATAATGCTGCTATGAAACAGGCCTTGGGCTTGTGCATTGAAAGCTGGTAGTGGGATATAGAGAATGTCTAGCAAGCTAAATGGTTTGGGTTGGTTCATTCTGTTCAGTGACCATGAAGAGCACCTGACTCATGGAGCACAAGTAGAACACTGCATGTGATAGACTCATCCCAGGGCGCAGCAGAATTAGACTCAGCACACTCTCCGCAGTTCTGTCACTCTCTGAGCAGATGAACAAGTCAAATACAAAATAGGTGAAACTCTTCTGATAAAAGGTAGCATCATTTGCAGTTCCCAACAGTCCACAAGAAACAGATGACACTGAAGGAAGGAAGGCACCCTCTGTGCTGTGGGGCTGCATTTGGAAAGTGCTCCATGTAGCTTTCAATGCCGAACTGAATGAAAAATTTTGTAAATGACATTTAAATGGATCACATTTAAATGCCAGAATTTCATTTTCAAGATATGAAGGGACACATCAAGGAATGCACTTCAGAATGGAGTTCTCTGGAAAGGATAGGCTGAGCTAGCAACTAGACACTGGCCTTGATCGAGATAGAATCCTGGGAATTATCTCCACATGATGCTTTCCTCATTCACCCACTGGTCCTGTTTCTAAAGACAGAATGACAACTAAAAGCTCCTGGCAGAAGCTCTATCGCAGCCTCACTGCCTCAGCTTGGGCTCACAGCGCAAGAATGGAAGAGGGGTGGGGGCGGAAAAACCGGCCGATGTTCAGCTTGGCCACAGACAGCACGTGGCAGAGCCTCAAACGCGTGTCTCAAATTCAGGCTTAGACTAAATTGTTGTTGTTCAGTTACTAAGTCGTGTCCGACTCTTTGCAACCCAGTGGACTGCAGCACGCCAGGCTCCTCTGTCCTCCACTATCTCCCAGAGTATGCCCAGATTCATGTAATTGAGTCACTGATGCTACCTAACCATCTCACCCTCTGCCAACTCCTTCTCCTTTTGCCTTCTATCTTTTTCCAGCATCAGGGTCTTTCCCAATGAGTCAGTTCTTCGCATCACGTGGCCGAAGTATTGGAGCTTCAGCTTCAGCACCAGTCCTTCCAATGAATATTCAGGACTGATTTCCTTTAGGATTGACGGGTTTGATCTCCTTGCAGTCCAAGGGATCTCAAGAGTCTTCTCCAACACCATAGTTTAAAAGCATCCATTTTTCTGTGCTCAGCTTTCTTTATAGTCCAACTCTCACAACCATACATGACTACTGGAAAAACCACAGCTTTGACTAGACGGACTTTTGCTGTCAAAGTAATTTCTCTGCTTTTTAATATGCTGTCTAGGTTGGCCATAGCTTTTCTTCCAAGGAGCAAGCATCTTTTAATTTCAGGACTGCAGTCACCATGTGCAGTGATTTTGGAGCCCACAGAAATAAAGTCTCTCACTGTTTCTATTGTTTCCCCATCTATTTGCCATGAAGTGATGGGACTGGATGCCATGATGTTAGTTTTCTGAAAGTTGAGTTTGAAGCCAACTTTTTCATTCTCCTCTTTCACTTTCATCAACAGGCTCTTTAGTTCTTCTTTGCTTTCTGCCATAAAGGTGTTGTCATCTGCATATCTGAGGTTATTGCTGTTTCCCTCAGCAATCTTGATTCCAGCTTGTGCCTCATTCAGCCTGGCATTTTTGTACTCTGCATATAAGTTAAATAAGCAGAGTGACAACATACAGCTTTGACGTACTCCTTTCCTGATTTGGAACCAGTCTGTTGTTCCATGTCCAGTTCTAACTGTTGCTTCTTGACCAGCATACAGATTTCTCAGGAGGCAGGTCAGGTAGTCTGATAGTCCCATCTCTTGAAGAATTTTCCACAGTTTGTTATGATCCACACAGTCAAAGGCTTTGGCATAATCAATAAAGCAGAAGTAGATGTTTTTCTGGAACTCTCTTGCTTTTTCGATGATCCAATGGATGTTGGTAATGTGATCTCTGATTCCTCTGCCTTTTCTAAATCCACACTGAACATCTGGAAGTTCATGGTTCATGTATTGTTGAAGCCTGGCTTGGAGAATTTTGAGCATTACTTTGCTTGCTTGTGAGATGAGTACAATTGTGCAGTAGTTTGAACATTCTTTGCATTGCCTTTCTTTGGGATTGGAATGAAAATGGACTTTTTCCAGTCCTGTGGCCACTGCTGAGTTTTCCAAATTTGCTGACATATTGAGTACAGCACTTTCATAGCATCATCTTTTAGGATTTGAACTAGCTCAATTGGAATTCCATCACTTCCACTAGCTTTGTTCATAGTGATGCTTCCTAAGGCCCACTTGACTTCACATTCCAGGAGATCTGGCTCTAGGTGAGTGATCATATCATCATGGTTGTCTGGGTCATGGAGATCTTTTTTTGTATAGTTCTTTTGTGTATTCTTGCCACCTCCTCTTAATATCTTCTGCTTCTGTTAGGTCCATGCCATTTCTGTCCTTTATTGTGCCCATCTTTGCATGAAATGCTCTTTTGGTATTTCTGATTTTCTTGAAGAGATCTCTGGTCCTTCCCATTCTGTTGTTTTCCTCTTTTTCTTTGCATTGACTGCTGAGAAAGGCTTTCTTATCTCTCCTTGCTATTCTTTGGAACTCTGCATTCAGATGCTTATATCTTTCCTTTTCTCCTTTGCCTTTCACGTCTCTTCTTTTCTCAGCTATTTGTAAGGCCTCCTCAGACAACCATTTTGCCTTTTTGCATTTTGTTTTCTTGGGGATGGTCTTGATCCCTGTCTCCTGTACAATGTCATGAACCTCTGTCCATTGTTCTTTAGGCACTCTGTCTATCAGATCTAATCCCTTGAATCTATTTGTCACTTTCACTGTATAATTGTAAGGGATTTGATTTATGTCATACATGAATGGTCTAGTGGTTTTCCCTACTTTCTTCAATTTAAGTCTGAATTTGGCAATAAGGAGTTCATGATCTGCGCCACAGTCAGCTCCTGGTCTTATTTTTGCAGACTGTATGGAGCGTCTCCATCTTTGGCTGCAAAGAATATAATCAATCTGATTTTGGTATTTATCATCTGGTGATGTCCGTGTGTAGAGTCTTGTCTTGTGTTGTTGGAAGAAGGTGTTTGCTATGACCAGTTCATTCTCTTGGCAGAACTCTGTTAGCCTCTGACCTGGTTCATTTTGTACTCCAAGGCCAAACTTGCCTACTTGGAGTAGGTCTTCATAGAACCATTCAACTTCAGCTTCAGCAATACTGGTCAGGGCATAGACTTGGATTACTGTGATATCGAATGCTTTGCCTTGGAAACGAACAGAGATCATTCTGTCGTTTTTGAGATTGCATCCAAATACTGCATTTGGGGCTACTCCATTTATTCTAAAGGATTCTTGCCCGCAGTAGTAAATACAATGGTCATCTGAGTTAAATTCACCCATTCCCGTCCATTTTAGTTCACTGATTCCTAAAATGCCAGTGTTCAGTCTTGCCATCTCCTATTTGACCACTCCAATTTGCCTTGATTCATGGACCTAACATTCCAGGTTCCTATGCAATATTGCTCTTTATAGCATCGGACTTTACTTCCATGAAGTCAAATATTACCTGTTTAAGAAGGAATCATTTGTTACTGCCTTGGGTGAGCATTTCCAGCTTTTATTATCTTCAACCATACCCTGATGTAGATTTTATCTAGTGAGAAAGCTTGTGGAAGCCAAAGACACATCTTATTTCATATTTCTCTCTGGGAGCCCTGCATGTGACTGACGTGAATAAGCATTGTCCACGATGCCTTGGTGAAGAGGAGGGTATATCTATATATTTGGTGCTCTGGGCACTTTGGTCCCTCCTTCCTGTGCCACCCTCACACTTTCCATCAGACTCCAGCAGGGAGTTGGGGCCTGGGCTCAGAACACAGAGGTCAGCAACCCTCCCTCTGTCATCGGTGGGAATTTTACTTTAGAAACTCTGATCTTTGGATTTTTCCAAGACTATCTTTCTGTGGCAAAAAACAGTGAAAGAACTGAGCACTCCACTCAGAGGTCTCACCGTGTCTTCTGGGACTGCTGTCTCCTCACTGCCACTTCTGTGTCTGCCATGGTCCTAGCTGTCACCATTTTGCATCAGAATTATTGGACCAGCTTCACCTTGGTCCCTCTGTCTCCAGTGCTGCCCCCATAAGTCCATGCTCCACACGCACCAGTCAAGGTGGCTGTCCTAAAACAGATTTCTCCCTTTCACTTCCCAGTTCACAAATGACAATTTAGCTTCAAGAAAATACCAAGATCCTGAGACTGGGGTTCCAGGCACCCTGACCATCTCTCTGACCTCCATGTCGCAGCCCATGTCATAACTCCTATGATTCTCATGCTTCACTCATGGCACAATTTGTTTATTTCCAAAATGAAATGGATATTTCAATGCCTCTGAGGCTAACTTCAAGCAAATCTCACCTCCCAGAATGTCTGACCGTCTGAGACACATTCTGAAAGGTTCACCTCCTCTCTAAGCTCTATTTTCTCATCTCTCCTCCCATCTTGGGGTTTTGCCACAGTATGAAACCAATACATAATCTCTAAGGAAAGCAATTAGACCACAATGAAATCCCACGTCATACCCACTAGGATACTATAATGAAAAGGTAGATAATGGCAAGTATCGTTGAGGGTATGGAGAAATTGGAACCATGCTACACCGCAGCTTGGAACATTGTCTTAGTTCAGACTGCTATAACAATACCATACACTGGCTGGCTTATAAAAACATACATTTAATTTTCACAGTTTTGAAGGCTTGGGAGTCCAAGATCAAGGCACCACCAGATCTGATGTCTGATGAGAGTCTAGTTCAAACT
The DNA here is from genome assembly GCF_032405125.1 of Capricornis sumatraensis. Lineage (NCBI taxonomy): Eukaryota > Metazoa > Chordata > Mammalia > Artiodactyla > Bovidae > Capricornis > Capricornis sumatraensis. The sequence continues at coordinate 58,080,790 of NC_091092.1, read as the reverse complement.
GTCTACTCACTGTGACCTCACATGGCAGAAGGGACAAGGGAGCTCTCTCTGTAAGGGACAGGGGGGTCTCTTCTATAAGGGCACTAATCTCATTAATGAAGGCTCCACCTTTCTGATCTAATCACCTCCAAAGGCCCCACCTTCAATACCATCTCACTGGGGATTAATTAGGATTTCAGGATATGAATGTGGGGAGGACACATTCAGTCTACAGCAAATGTAAAAGGTTGTTGCCATTATGGAAAACACTTTGGGAGATTCCCATCAAGTTAAAGATAGCATTGCAGGCAGATTCTTAACCATCTGAGCCACCAGGGGATCCCAGAGTCACCATAAGACTCAGTATTTTCCACTCCTAGGTATATACCCAACAAAAATTAAAACATGTGTCCATACAAAATTTGTACATGAGTCTTCATAGTAACATTATTCATAATAGCAAAAGTGAAACCAGTTCAAATGTCCATCAATTGACGTATAAACAAATGAAATGTAGTATAGTCATGCAATAGAATACCATTATGCAATAAAGAGGAATGAAGTATGGATACATTCTATAATATGGATAAGCCTTGAAAATAGTATGCTAAGTGAAAAAAGCCATACAAAAAAGACCATGTATTATATGACCCCATATATATGAAACGTCCAGTCTAGGCAAATCAACAGAGACCAAATAGAGATTAGTGGTTTTTAGGAGCTGGGGAGGGGGAAGTAGGAGGTGATGGCAAGGAGGGGTAGGGTTTCCTTTTGGTGTGATGAAAACCTTGTGCCACTAGATAGCAGTGATGGTTGCATAACTTTGTGAATATAATAAGAACCACTGAATTGTATACTTTGAAGAAGGGAATTATATAGTATATGCATTATGTCTCAAAAAATCTATTAAAAAATAAAGAAACTACTTGGTGAGTACATATTGAATAGTTACCCTGTACTTAACACTGAGCAAGTATTTTCTCATTAAAATCCTATGAGATAGTGTTAGACTGAATGTCTGAATCACTGGTAAATTCTTATGTTGAAGTCTTAATCCCCAATGTGATGGTATTAAGAGTTGGGACCTTTGTGGGGTAATAAGATTTAGAGGCAGTCATGAGGGTAGAGCCCCTAAGATAGGATTAATGCCCTTTCAAATGTGAGCAAACTCCAGGAGATAGTGAAGGATAAGGAAGCCTGTGTCCATGGGGTCTCAAAGAGTCAGATGCGACTTAGCAACTGAACAACAAGCAGGATACAGGGGCTAAGGGAAGATACAATGGACAACAGAAAGCTCATAAGGCAAGGAGGCAGGTAGACATCAAACCTGTTCAGGAGACAGTGAGGTCACCTGTTGAGTCTGATGTACTAAGACCAGGCAGGCTGTGAATTGAATGCCCAGACCCATGGCCTGATGCAGGAGAGACAGTGGAACATTATGTTCAAACAAGGAGATGACTGGCGTGGTGGTCACTCTCAGAGACAAGCAACAACTCAGCCAGTAGCCAGAGTATGTGAAGGAGCCACACAGCAAATGTCACTCCCAGGGCCTGACAGACTGGGGCAGGGACCAAAGAGAGTGACAGGAAGCAGAAGTGGGGATCTGTGATTACAAATGGGCTGGATATAGAGGATGATAAAGAATGATGAGAATAATAAAAGGAGATATGGGTACATGAAAACCTCTTCCTCTTGGGACTCTGCCTAAGCAGGAAATAAAGGGTGAAAGCCTGGGGAAGAAACCAGCTTCAGGGAACATTGACGGGAGGCGAGGTGGTGGGAACTGTGTGCCCAGATGGCTGTTCTGTGTCCGGGAGCCTTCTGTTTTCTCTTCCAAAGTGCTTTCCTTGAAGCTCATATGGTTTGTTTTCTCTTTAAACAGCCTTTTAAAAAATTGTGGTAAAATATAGTACATAATATTTATCATTTTATCCATCTGTAAATGCACAATTCAGTGGCATTAATTACATTAATCAGCACCACTATTTATACACCAAACTTTTCATCATTTCTGACATAAATTCTACCCATTAAATAACACTTACCTTTCCCCCAACCCCCAACTCATGGTAACCTCTATCCTGTGTTCTGTCTCTATAAATTAGCCTATTCTAGCTAGATATTTCCTGTAAGTGGAATCATGCAATATTCGTCTTGCTGTTTCTGATTTATTTCACTAAGCATAAGTTTCCAAGGTCCATCTATGTTGTAGCATCTATCAAACTCTTTTTCCTTTTTTTAAATTGAAGTGTAGTTGATTTACAAAGTTGTGCTAGTTTCAGACTTAGAAATTTTGTTCCTTTATATGTTTGAGTAGTGTTTCATTATGAGAACAGATTACATCTGTGCTTATCAGTGTCCATTGATGACGACAGGGTGATGTAGGTGACAGTGCTTGGTGCTATGACTACCAGGGACCTGAATACCAGAAGTGGAACTGCAAGTGACCTCAGAGAGTCTTGTCCAACCGAGAAGGAGAGTGAGCTACCCAAAGCCTCAGAGGGATCGCCTAACACCTTCCCCTCCCCGCTTGTGCATACCCAGCACCCATATGAGAGGTAGAAGTGGCCCAGCTCCCGAAAACTGGGCACTTAGGTCCACCCACATGCGATGTCCCTTAGTTCCAGAGAGGCAGCTCCAAAAAAGAGCAGATTTCCAGCTGTTAGGGGAAGAAAGTATTCCAGACGGTAGGGCGATCAAGTGTGCCAACGCTGCTGAAAGAACAAAGATAAGAGGACTCTGAATGGATGAAAGCAAATCTTTCCTGTAAAAGATTGGATAGTAAATATTTTCAGCTTGGTGGGCCATACAGTCTCTATCACAACTACTCAGCTCTGTCCTGGTGGCATAGTTATAGACAATAGGTAAATGTGGCAATACAACTTTATTTATAGACATGGGATGCTGAATGTCGCATCATTACATGTGTCAGAAAATACGGTTCTTTCTATTTTTCTCAAGAACTCTTAGCTGGCAGGCCATGTGAACAAAGGCAGTAGGTGACGCTTAGCCCACAGGCACTAATTTGGCCAGCCATGGTCTCAGTCAGTGATTCTCAGCCTTCACTGGGTATTAGAATTACCAGGAGAGGCTCTAGAGAAACAGTAGTGCCTTACCCCACCCCCAGCCAAGTACATCAAAATCTCACAAAGGGAAGCCTGGCAGGGGGCAATTCAGGTACAGACCCCAAATAAATGAAAACATACACCCACACAAAAACTTTTACATATATGTTCATGGCAGCACTACTTACAATAGCTCTTAACTGGAAACAACCCAATATCTATCTACTGATGACTGGATAAACAAAGTGTGGTATAGCCACACAATGGAATATTATTCAGCCATTAAAAATGAGGTTCTAATACATGCTCCATCATGGATGAACTGAGAAAACATTATTCTGTATGAAAGGAGCCAAACGCAAAAGTCAGATATCGTACGATTTATTTGTATCCATTGTCCAGAATAGGCAAATCCACTGAGACAGAAAGGAGATTTGTGGTTGCTAGAGGTTCAGTTCAGTTCAGTCGCTCAGTTGTGTCTTACTCCTTGCGACCCCATGGACTGCAGCACGCCAGGCCTCCCTGTCCATCACCAACTCCCGGAGATCACTCAAACTCATGTCCATTGAGTCAGTGATGCCATCCAGCCATCTCATCCTCTGTTGTCCTCTTCTCCTCCTTCCTTCAGTCTTTCCCAGCATCAGGGTTTTTTCAAATGGGTCAGTTCTTCACATCAGGTGGCCAAAGTATTGGAATTTCAGCTTCAGCATCAGTCCTTCCAATGAATAATCAGGACTGATTTCCTTTAGGATTAACTGGTTTGATCTCCTTGCAGTCCAAGGGACTCTCAAGAACACCACAGTTCAAAAGCATCAATTCTGTGCTCAGCTTTCTTTATAGTCCAACTCTTACATCCATACATGACTACTGGAAAAGCCATAGCTTTGACTAGATGGACATTTGTTGGCAAAGTAATGTCTCTGCTTTTCAATATGCTATCTAGGTTGGTCATAACTTTTCTTCCAAGGAGCAAGCATCTTTTAATTTTATGGCTGCAATCACCATCTACAATGATTCTGGAGCCCCCCAAAAAATGAAGTCTGCCACTGTTTCCACTGTTTCCCCCATCTATTTGCCATGAAGTGATGGGACCAGATGCCATGGTCTTAGTTTTCTGAATGTTGAGCTTTAAGCCAACTTTTTCACTCTCCTCTTTCACTTTCATCGAGAGGCTCTTTAGTTCTTCTTCACTTTCTGCCATAAGGGTGGTGTCATCTGCATATTTGAGGTTATTGATATTTCTCCCAGCAATCATGATTCCAGCTTGTGCTTCATCCAGCCCAGTATTTTTCATGATGTACTCTGTATATAAGTTAAATAAGCAGGATGACAATATACAGCCTTGTTGTACTCCTTTCCCTATATGGAACCAGTCTGTTGTTCCATGTCCAGTTCTAACTGCTGCTTCCTGACCTGCATACAGATTTCTCAAGAGGCAGGTCAGGTGGTCTGCTATTCCCATCTCTTTCAGAATTTTCCACAGTTTGTTGTGGTCCACACAGTCAAAGGCTTTGGTATAGTTAGTAAAGCAGAAGTAGATGTTTTTCTGGAACTCTCTTGCTTTTTCGATGATCCAGTGGATGCTGGCAATGTAATCTCTGGTTCCTCCGCCTTTTCTAAAACCAGCTTGAACATCTGGAAGTTCACAGTTCACGTACTTTTGAAGCCTGGCCTGGAGAATTTTGAGCATTACTTTACTAGAGTGTGAGATGAGTGCAATTGTGCTATAGTTTGAACATTCTTTGGCATTGCATTTCTTTGGGATTGGAATGAAAACTAACCTTTTCCAGTCCTGTGGCCACTGCTGAGTTTTACAATGTGCTGGCATATTGCTAGGGGTTGGGGAAGGGGCAATAGGGATTGACTGCTAACGGGTTTGGGGTTTCCTTTGGGGGCAATGGAAAGATTCTGGAAGTAAATAGAGGTGATTGTCATGCAATGCTGTGAGTGTGCTCAGTGCCATTGCATTGTATACTTAAAAAGGTAAAATTTACCTCCATAAAAAAAAAAAAAAACGTTTCCCTGATGCTTGTTTCATGTCACCAGGGTTGAGAACCAGAGGACCAGTGGAAGGAGACAGCAAATTTCAAAGCAGCAGGCCGGGAACTGATGTAGAGTCCAGTGAAGATGCCTTAGGAGTAGAAAGGATGGGCCCCTAATGCTTCCTGGGTTGGAAGGGACAGTACATTTCAGTTAGGCCCGAGGGCTAGAGGGGAGCCCATCTGGTGGAGAAGGGCAGGAAAACACGAGCTTAGATTTGCTCTGATTGAGATGGAGGGCCTTTAACATGAGATTGACACACTTGAAGCAAAGAAAAAACATGATTAGATTCACCTTTTAAGAGACTCCCTCTGGCTACTGGGTGGAGAATGGGCTGGAGGCAGCCAATCAGTTATTCCTGACACATCCAAGACTGTTTGAAGGGCAGAGCTTCCAGGACTTGATCATGGAGTGGGTGAGAGTAGGACAGGGGTCAAAGCTGCTTCGTAGTTTTGTGGTCCTAGCAACTGGGAGATTGGCAATGCCATTTCCTGAGATGGGGACCGTGTGAGAGTGGCAGCGTGAGTTTGAGGACAAGGCTGGACAGTCCTGTTTTGGACATCACAGTGCTTCTTAAAAGCCATTAGACAATGCAGGATAGGCTTTTGAATAGATGTGTCTGGGTTCCCAGGAGGAGTAGGTGGGTGTGACCTGCCTGTAGATGAGATGGCCCAGGGAGCAAGGACAGAGCGAGAGGAAGAAGGGGCCTGGTAGAAGAGACAGTGTAAACAGAAGCACAAAGGCAGGAAGGAATGCCTGGCTTTGGGGAGCAGTAGGTGTTCTGGCAAGGCTGGAACCTGGGGTCAGGGGTGGTGGGAGGGAGGCCACTTGAAAAGGTCATCTGGGGCCAGGTCCTGCAGGGTCTTGAATGCCGAGCTCAGGAACTTAGACTCATCGCCAGGACAATAGGAAGAAGGCACTGTGGGGAGGGTTGTGATCCACTCTTCCTGGCTGGGAGAGCAGGAGAAGGAGAAGGAAGGACCCCAAAGAAGATGCCCTGTTTCCTTGGTGATCTTAGTGGGAATGGAGAGAAGGCGGAGCTCTGAGAAGTCTTGAAAATCTTAGTGGATACGTGGTCATCATTCTTTGTTCAAATTCACGCAGCCTGCATGAGGGAGATCCAGGCTGCCCTCATGGTTGCCTTAGTTTACCCAGGCCAGGTGATAAAAGTCTGCGGTCACATAGAGCTTTGATCCTTGCATAAGAGTTAAGGGAATCACTAATCTGCTGGGTGGACTGGGACTGGGCCTCCATAACATCTGAAATCACATCCACTAGTACCCTGTGTGTCTGTGTGTGTGCATAGGGGTGTTTGATGTATAGGTGCCCCAAAAGGGAGGTGATGCCTATTGAAAACCGACAAGAGATATTTTTGAACACAATGTTATTACCATTAATTGGATGCTGTTTTCATGTTTATATTCTATACCCTTTTCTGGGAGGTTTCTTAGACAGCTTAGATGACATTCAAAGAAATAAAGAGACCAAGTGCTGGTGTTTGTGGTTTGAGTCTCCCAGGTACTTCAGAGAGACTTCACTGGGTGCATTAAATAAGGCCCACATTTGGGGAGGCAAGTGTTAAGTCCTATTTCTGCAGAGGTCAGGATTCAGAATGGAAAATACTGCCTCACAAATATTACAGGGACATCAGTTATTTGTCTCTTGCATTGGGAAAATATGCAGGTAGAAGGTTTTGTCCTGCTTCACTTGGCACGCAAGTTTCCAGAAGACAGTGGGTGTTCTGCATTTAGATTTCCAGAGACTCCTCATGATGAGACTTGAAACTAAGTGGTGACCCACTGGCATTTTGCACCTGTCTTTTTTTCCTTCTAGATTGTTGTGATCATGGCCATCATCGCCATGATTGTCATGTTGTTGTATGGTCCTTGGTGTGTTAAGAAAATACTTCAAACCCCCAATAGGAATTCTAACAGGGATAAAAAGCATGAGATGATTTGGGTCTCCTGGGACTTTGTTACATGAGATTACAAAATGCTCGGTCAAAGGGTCCTTTCTGGGGGTGAGCAACTCTGTCTGCCCACTGTCTGTGAAGCTGAGGCTCCTGACCAGCCACACTGTGTTGTCGCCGAGTGAAGGAGCTGGAGAACCGAATCCTAGTGAATCCCCTTCCTGAGCTTGGCTCTCACCCTCCCCCCTGCCTCCACACGCCTCCCCAATCTCTTCCCCACTTGCCCCAGCTTGTCAGTCTTCAATGGTTCTGGCTCCCAGAGCAGTATTTTCTTTTTATTTATTAAAAAAAATTTTTTTAATGTATTTTAATTGGAGGCTAATTACTTTACAATATTGTGGTGGTTTTTGCCGTACATAGTATTTTCTGAGGCAGATGCTGGGTTCTGTACAACAGAGTCCTGAGTCTCCTGAAACAAATGGAACCTTGAAATACCAATCTGATCTCATCACCATGCAGCCTCACCCAAGCCCTACTTCAAACTCTTTGGGGTTCCCAGATGCGTTTGAATACAGCTTCACCTGCTCTAGGAACCCTGCAGGACCAGGTTCCAGGCAATTCAAATTCAAAGGTTCGTTTCTGGGCCTTTGCTTCAGCAGGTGTCTTGGGATCCATACACTCCTGCCCCGCCATCTGCACTGTGAACTGTTGCTTTTCCTTTAAGTCAGCTCTCCTGACCCTACAACCACTCTTTGGTGCTCCCACAGTGTCCTGTGCTCCCCTCTCTAACTCCTCTATCACCTGACTGCTTGTCATCTGTCTCCTCCCTACAGGGAACCTGGGACATCCTTTCTCCCTGAGAACAGGGCCAAGCCCACACAGCCATCCCCTCCTTCCTATGGCCACTGTGGCCTCTGCCGCATACAATCCCCGAAGCCAAACCCTTCTCATCAACCCCAGGCTCCCAGCTTCTCTGCTGAGAGGATACCAGTAACCACTCCTGTGGGTCCCTTGCCCTGCCTCTCTCTTTCCCTGTCTTTCTGCTGCTCAATGGTTACAACCCTTCAGTGGCTTCCCTTGGTTCTCAGATCAATGCTCTGCTCATTAGCATGACATTCAAGGCTCTGCCTGACCTTGCCTTACTAGAGAATCCAAGAGAGGAGAGAATATAAACATACTGTGCAGAGGAGGAGGCGATGGAGGGATAATTTGCTTACAACTCAGAAAATATGAGAGGGAACATTGTTTAAGGATCCATTTTCATGGCTTCTGTTTATATATGGGGTGTGTCCCCCAAATTCCCGGATATCGGGGCCCTGGTTGGGCTAAATACTGCTGGTTTAGCCATGGCTTTGCAGACTTGTGAATTTCACTGGTGAGTGGATTTAAGTTTGGGGATGGGCAGGCTTGCCAACTTATTATTTTGCAAAGTAAGCACGTTAAAACACTACCATCTTTTCATGAAATAAAGGACTTTTGTATACCCGAAGAAGTCCACGATTTCAGAATAAAGGTCAGTACTCTCACATTATGTGGGGAACATTTGCCACAACAACATCATTTTCTTCTTTCGCCTGAGACTGGTGAAGACTTGCCCCTGCTATCAGGCATTGGGGGTACTGTTGTAGCCCCGGTGCACCCGATCGCAGAAGCCAGCTGTCTGCCTTCCCAGAACGTTGCAGGGGGGGCCTTTGTCTCTGAACTTGCCCACAGAGTGGGGAGCTGGGCAGGTGAGGAGAGTGCTGGTCTCTTTCGCACCTACTCTGGAGCCCAGTTGGGGCCTTCAAACTACTTTGGTTAAAGGGATTAGGACCCAGGCTGTGGGAGGAGAGGAAGCAGAAAGAAGGGCTGTTGATGTCCTGAGCACAAGCTAAGCTGCACTGGGTCCTGGGAACAAAGGGTGACCCTGGGTTGGGGCAAGGCATTTGTCCCTGCCCCTCATGTGGACTCCCTCTCCAGTCTGGTGCCCCAAGGATCAGGAATTGGTACTGCTGATGTGGACATCGGTGCTTTCGAGACGGGCACCTTCAACAGGGATGGAGCTGATGGCAAAGCCATTCCAGAGCCCTGGTGGGCAGATGTCACCAGGTGGGTCTAATTTTGGCCATGGGTGATGGAGGCCCCCTGGGGGAATTTTGCAAGGAGGAGTTTGTGGCACTTGGGAGCAAGAACAGGAGCTCTGTACTAATAATAGTGAGAGAACAGCTGTTTTGGAGTTTGGAACACATCTCCTTAAGGATATAGTGTGTAATGAGGGTGGGGACAGAAGGGTGAGCCATGATGGAAGACCAGGCTGCCCTTAGAACCCTACTTAGCTCAGATTAGTGTACACCCTCCCAGCTTTCTCTGTGCCTCTCCTGTACTCCCAGATGAGCCTGGTGGCCATTTGTTCATGTCACATTTCTCTGCCTGGGTCAGTGCTGAGGAAAGCTGGGCTTTTTAGGAAAGGAGCTTGTCAGCCCAAATGTTTTTACAATTGGTGACAATTTGCAGGATATGAGAAGTTCAGGAAGGGGTGAGGAGTGGCAACAGGGTGAGGACAAGGAGGGTGGTGTGGAGACAAGGCTGGCTTGGCAGGAACTGGCCTCAGCACCATGTGCAGTGGCAGCGGGGGGTGTGTGTGCCCATGTATGGGGGGCACAGATCATGGTTTCTAAATTTAGAATTTCCTGGATGTAAATCGAGTCCACAATCAATTGCAATTCTATAGGGTAGCAGCTCGGAGAAGGCAATGGCACCCCACTCCAGTGTTCTTGCCTGGAGAATCCCAGGGACAGGGGAGCCTGGTGGGCTGCCGTCTATGGGGTCGCACAGAGTTGAACAAGACTGAAGCGACTTAGCAGCAGCAGCAGCAGGGTAGCAGCTACTTCAGAGGCTCTCCAAGTTCTAGGGAGGACCTCAGCGCAGCAGGATCAGAACCTGATGTCACTGGCTCTCTCAGACTTATACTAACCTAACTTATAAGAGACTGAGAGACAAACCAGGCCTCAGATGAGTCATTTTATGTAGGGAGAGTTATCTGGCAGGATAACTGACCTTGGACATTTACAGTATTTTGCCTAAGACCTGTTTTGTTTGTTTGTTTTTTGAGTGGGTGTCTTTTTGCACATGATAAACATGATCCTTTTCTGTTGGTTCTTGTTCCTGTGTCTGCTCCTGTGCTCATCTCCTGCTCTAAATCATCACCTATTACTATTCATCTTTGCCATAGTTCAACCGACTAGAATGGGAGGTGACACACTTTTTATGTAAAGGGAGAGGTAGTAAGTATTTTAGGCTGTGTGGGCTCCATGGTCTCTATTGCAGCTACTCGATTCTGCTGTGGTAGCACAAAACAGCTGTAGACAGTACACAAATGAATTCCCACCTATGTTCCCACCAATTTCATGGGTCCTGACATGTGAATTTCATGTAAATTTCCCCTGTCATGGAATAATCTTCTTTTGATTTTTTTCAACCACTCAAAGGTGCCCAAACCATTCCTGGCTTAAAAGCTGGCTTAAAACTCAACATTCAGAAAACTAAGACCATGGCATCCAGTCCCATCACTTCATGGCAAATAGATGGGGAAACAATGGAAACAGTGACAGACTTTATTTTCTTGGGCTCCAAAATCACTGCAGATGATGACTGCAGCCATGAAATTAAAAGACCCTTGTTCCTTAGAAGAAAAGCTATTACCAACCTAGACAGCATATTAAAAAGCGGAGACATTACTTTGCCAACAAAGGTCCATCTAGTCAAAGCTATGGTTTTTCCAGTAGTCATGTATGGATGTGAGATTTGGACCATGAAGAAAGCTGAGTGCTGAAAAATTGATGCTTTTGAACTGTAGTGTTGGAAAAGACTCTTGAGAATCCTTTGGACTGCAAGAAGATCAAACTAGTCAATCCTAAAGGAAATCAGTCCTGAATGTTCATTGGAAGGAGTGATGTTGAAGTTGAAGCTCCAATACTTTGGCCACCTGATGCAAAGAAGTGACTCATTAGAAAAGACCCTGATGCTAGGAAAGATTGAAGGCAGGAGGAGAAGGATGACAGAGAATGAGATGTTTGAATGATCATCATTGACTCGATGGACATGAATTTGAGCAAGCTCTGGGAGTTGGTGATGGACAGGGTAGCCTGGCATGGTGCAGTACATGGGGTCACAAAGAGTTACACATGACTGAGCAACTGAACTGAACTAAACTGAAACCATTCCTAGTTTGCAGGTCATACAAACAGGATGGTGGTCTGTATTTGACCCACAGGCCAGTGTGCCAAGCACCTCTGAGCCAGAAGACTGTCCTCTTGCCCGTTCACTGTGGCCAGTGACTTGCTGCTGGGGTTGAGGTGTCTAGACCAGTTAGAGCCCCAGCTCCATTTGATTGAGATGCCTCACCTAGAGGCTGCATTTTCCTCACCTCCTCAAGTGTCCTCAGTGTAGATAAGTGTGTAGGTGCTGAGGTTCACCCATCAGAGCCTGGAGGGCTCCAAAAGACCATGATGTCTAGTGTCTTCCTTATAGGCAGGATCCCTGAAGACCAAGGGCAAGGGAATGGCTCGAGGCACCCAGAGTTAGTGGGAAAGTTGGGGCCATATTCGCATCCTGGAACACAGAGCAAGTGCCCATAGTAGCCAGTATTTCTTTAGCTATTATAAGAGTAACAAGTAGCATATTGGCTCAGTGTGTCCCAGGCTGCCTGCTTTCCAATCTCATTTAATCCTTAGCACAACTTTATGTCCTTGTGTCCAGCCAGGATTGCACATGGCTCTCAAGCACATGTGCTCAGCCATTCACCTGCTGGGGCCCTGGGGATTCCCTTGCTCCCTTTGACACTAAGAGTCTGGAGCTGCTTAACTCTCCAACCTCAAGGAACCTCTATTCTGCTCCTTTTCCCTCATTAATTATTGAGGTGATACACGATATTGTTGTGGGAATAAAAAAATAACAAAATGTCCATCAACAGAGGAATGGATAAAGAAGATGTGATATATATATGTATATATATACAATGGAATATTACTCAGCCACAAAAAGGAGTAAAACAGTTTTCTAGAGACATGGATGGAACTAGACTGTTATACAGAGTGAAGAGAGTCAGAAAGACAAAAACAAAAATCATACATTAACTCATATATGTGGAATCTAGAAAAATGGTATAGATGATCTTATTTGCAAAGCAGGAGACACAGATGTAGAGAACAAATATATGGGTACAGAAGTGGAAGGGGGATGGAAGGAATTGGGAGATTGGGGTGGACATATATACACCATTGGTAGTATGTATAAAATAGGTAACTAGTGAGAACCTAGTGTACAGCACAGGGAACTGTACTCAGTGCTCTGCTGTGATCTAAATGGGAAAAAACAGGAAAGGAAACCCAAAACAGGGATATATGTGTACATATGGCTGATTCACTTTGCTGTACAGAAGAAACTAACACAACACTGTAAAGCAACTATACTCCAACTAAATTAATTATTTAAAAAGAATAAAATGCCTGGAATATGCCATGTATACTGCGTGTTATAATAAGCACCACCTATTTCTGTTAATTCTCCTGCTACTGTCATAGAGTACAAAATGACTTGAAAGTCAGAATATGTTAGTTTTATCTGTTTTGTTTTTGCAGACCTATTCAGAGCAATGGATAAAAGTCACAGAAGGAAAGATCTTGGCTCCATGTCAGGGAGACCCCCACCCAACCACTATCGCTCAGAGGGTGGGGGAAGACTCTTTGGGGGGCAAGGGGGTGCGGGCTGGTGGGGGACACAGGAAGCCTACCAAGGGGACACTGGAGGGCAGTGGCAGTAGCCTACCCCAGCAGGATGTGGTCTGGGACAGCTTGTGCAGAGTAACAGCAGGGACCAGCCAGACGACGCTTTCTCTTTGTCTTTGAAAGCTGGCTGCAGCCAGAGCCTTTCTTGAGAGTGCTCGCGTCAAAGGCTGCAGCTGGCATTTTGCTGTGACAGTCAGGGTAGGAATCTGATTTCGCCTGGTCCTGGAGATGGACTCTGTTTGAGGGGTTCATTGGAAAGGAACGCGGCGCGTGTGTCGATCACTGAGCACATTTACAGATCGCCGCTGCAGATGTGAACTGGCGCTTTCAGCGCATTCATCAAAGCCTCGGGGAGCTGACCCTGGCCCTCTTTCGTCCCCGGGGCCCGCGGCGCTCTGGCTGCAGGTCGCCCCTCAACTTCCCTCTAGCCTGAACCTGCGGCCCCCGGCCTCAGGCTCGTTTCCTCAAGACGTGCCGCTGTTTGCCAGCCATCAAAACGGGTTTTTTGTTTTTTTTTTTCCATCTCTGGGCAGGGCTCTACTGCAGGATCAGCCAAGTCCGAGTGCAGCCATGGTTCTGATAAGCAAGTTCGGCCAAGGTGACAGGGGCAGGAGCGCGGGTGCCCGGTCCTGGCGCCGCAGCTGGAGGGACCCCCAGGGAACAGCTCTTGACCGGGAGGACACCAAGGCCACAAGGGGAAGAGCCCTGTCCAAGGTCACCAGGCTGGCAGAACGCACCAGGTTCGTGCGCCGCCTCGGGTACAGCTTCTGACCCTGGAGGTGTCCCGTGCGCCAGGAGGAAATCACTGCACACCTTCGCTGCCAGCGCCTCCGGCTCCCCAGTCACTTAAAAATTTTTTTTAAATTAATTTATTTATTTTAATTGGAGTCCCCAGTCACTTTTTTTTTTTTCCCCAGTCACTTTTGACTCACAGCTCCAGAAGCTTCGAAGACTTCCATCTCGAGGGCGGGGTGTGACTGGGGCCGCAAGTCGCGCGCCGGCGCTGGCCAGGACCCAGGCCGGTCAACCTGCTGGTGCCCGCGGACCACGCCCCTCAAGCGCCAGCACCGCCCGCAGGCTGCGGCCCCGCCCCCCACGCAGCCGTCCCGCCCCCGAGGCTGCAGGCTCGCCCCGCCCCTCGCGCCACAGTCGCGGTCCCGCCCCACCTCACCCGGTCCGGCACGCCCTGGCGCCAGAGCTCGTGCGCGCCCCCATCCGCCCTCTCAGGGCCGCGCCGCGCGCGCGCGGCGCTTTTGGGCGGGGCCCTGCAGTGAGGGGAGGGCTCCTCCCCTTTCTGCTCCTCCTCCTCCTCCTTCCCCGCTCCTCCCCGACCTTCCCCCTCGGGCTCTCTCGCGCTCACTGTGCTCCTCTGGGCCCCGTCCGCCGGCTCCCAGCCATGGTGGCCTGGCGCTGGGCGTGCCTCATCTGCCTCGCTTTCTCCTTGGCCACACTTGTCCAGAGAGGTAAGGCGGGCCGGGGGCACGCGGGGTCCCCGCCCTGTAGGCCGGCGGGGCTGGGGGCCGGTGCCCCAAGGGCCCGGTGGTGCGCATGAGCGGCGCGGCCCCCGCGTGAGGGCCTTCTGCGGAGGCCGCCGGGGGGCAGGCGGGGCCGTACGGGACGTTGGGTTAGGACTGCGAGTAGAGGGCCGACCCTGCTGTGACCCCTGTGGTGGGTGGGAAGAGACCCGTACCCTTCCTGGTTCCCGGCTACAGAGAGCGATAGAGTCCCCCCTTAAAATCCTGAACAGGGTTTCTCCACCAGTGACAACAGCTGTCCCCGGGAGATTGCCGTTGGGAAAACGAAGAGAGCACTCGTTCCCTTGAGCAAGGCTTCTCCAAAGGTGTTTGTAGGCCACCTGCAGCAGAAGCACTCGAGTAGCCTCCGGGGCTCACTCCTACTTTCTCAGGATCTTGGCGGGGATGGGGGTGGACGGGAAACGGTGGTGTGGAAGTCCGACGAGCCCCCGCAGCTGCTTCTGGCACCCCTTCCAGTTTTCGAGCCACTGGTGATGTTTTCTCCAGGAGAAGGAGAGAGCAAGTCTACCAGATCAAGAAAGCAAGTTCCAAGACCCGCAGCAGCATCATCTGGGACTAGTGAGGGATGCCGCATCCCAGGCCCCGCCCCTGACCTGCTGAGTCAGATTCTGCTTTTACTACCTCGCCAGGTCACAGGCACATTCAAGTTTGACAAGCATCTTAGAATAAATGCAGTCTGTGGCTAAAAATAGGGTCGCCAAGGAGTCCCAGCAGAATGTTCTTAGCTTGCTTATCTCATTTCCTCTTCAGAAAAAGAGGTTGAGGAAAACATTGGAGTTGAGTGCAGAATTGTGCTCTGAGCTCTCCTGACACAAGGGCAGATTTAGCTAGTGAAAAACACATGAGCTCAGCAAAAACAAAATCGTGTCCTATAACTGCATTCTAGTGTGGGTTATTTTATTATAAGGAACACTGGAAAACAGTAGACAGTCCAAGGCAGTTTTGCAAAAGATGCAGAAATGTTTCTCATGTGGTCAACCCTCCTGGAGTCTAGAAAAGAAGGACCATTCAGCATTCTACAAAGGTGCCATTCTAGACACGGATGCTGCAGCAGTGGACGAACTTCAGGCTCTGTCCTTGTGGAGCTGACATCTTGGTGGGGGAGAAAATGAGCACAGACCGATCATAGTCTATATACTATGTTGTCAGCACAGTGAAGCAAAACAAAGCAGGTTGCAGGGTTGTTGACTTTTGTTCCATTTTTTCCTTTGGAGTTACAATTTTTATTTTGCTTATGATCCATTTATGGCAAAAAAAAAAGTTTGATCACTTGATTGACATGCATCTAATGAAATGGAACACCTGGAAGTGGAAGCCCAAAAAAGTTAGAAAACGGATACTGCCTTCAAGGCTGTCTTCTGCAAGTCTTCAACATGGTAGGCACTTTGAGAAGATGAGGAATTTAAATGATCGGGTCTCAGGTTTTCACCATCATGGGTTACACTGGGTGATTTATAGAGTGGTGGAGGAAATTGCGAAGGGGTGCAGCCAGCTTACAGAGGAAGAAGCAGAGGCACACAGGTGAAGTAACTTGCCTCAGGTGGCAGAGCTGAAATTTGATTCCAGGCTGTCTAATTCCAGTTCTTGCTTTTAAGCGCTAGGCATAATGCCTTTACACCTGGAGGTGGCCCTCTTACGCCTTACTGGCCAAGTGCCCTTGGGAAAGCCAGAATGTGACTTGGTTTGCTCATCCAGTTTCACATACAGACACACACTTTAACTGCCCCAGGAGTTTGGCTTCTTAGGTACTATCCCCACTTACCAGATGAGAGGCCCCTGGAGACCCAGGATCACACCCATTTAGGATGGCCTCCTAATGGTCTTTTTATATTTCAATTAACGCTGAACCAGAACGATCTTTTGCTTCAAGGTAGGGACTCAGTTTCCTGGTTCTTTTGTGCAGATCAAGGTGACAAATCTGGGTTTTGCATTGGTGGTCCCCTCGGGGGATCCGAGCACTTTCAGAGCTGGTCTCAGGTCCCCACTGACTCTCCGGAAGCCCCAAAGTGGTGGATCAGATGGGCCTGTCTGAGAGCCATTTTCTTCTTGGTCCTCAGTAATGAAGTGTGACTTAGAGAGCCCGGCAGGACTCAGAAAATGCTCAGAACCTCGAAGCAATGTGTGAAATCCTTCCAGGCTCTGGCATGTCAAGACAGACTTTAGGCTCCCAGGAGTTGAGAAGGCAGTTAAGGCATTCCTGTTAGTCCACTGTGTATTTTACTAGTTTTGAAAAATTGAGGACAGGTATGTCACCTGTCTGTACCGACAGAAATGGGAAGCTGTGCTTTTGACTTTCTGGGAGAAGGATCTCAGTGGTACAGGTGGGTGACAATCACACAAGAGCTCCACTCCCTCTGTGTCTTCCACGTGCCAGGCCCTTAGTGCCTCACTCATTTACATTTCCTAACTACCCCCACAGTGGCTGTTTGCATACAGCCTTGAAAAGTAACTGAGTGGTAACCCATAGCTTGGATGAAAAACACGTGGTCCAGAAAGGTTTTGGACTTGAACTCAGGTTTATCTGCATAAGCAAAGGAGGGATTGTAAATGCAGATATACCCAGGGATGGAGCACGTCCCAGAAATGTGAGACGTGGTGAAGAATTTATGATGAACGTGTTGGCAAATAGCCAAGTGCCTGCTACCTTAAAGAGAGGTAGCCCAGGGACTTCCCTGGTGGTTCAGTGGTTAAGGCTCTGAGCCCAATGTCTGGGACATAGGTTCAGTCCCTGCTTGGGGAGCTAAGATCCCACATGCTACATACCTCGCCCCCCGCCAAAAAACCTGTTTGTTTGTTTATTTGTTTTTTAAAAGAAGTAGCCCAGCCAAGAGGGCTGCGGAGCCAGCCTGCCCAGCCAGAACTACCATGACGCAGGGCAAGTCACTTAACTTCTTGGTGCCTCAGTTTCCTCATCTAGAAAATGGGGATAATATCACCATCTGCCTCATGGAATTGTTATTATGATTAAATGAGAACAAAGGGATGAAGCACTTAGCACAACACCTGGCTCCAAGTGAGCTCTGTGTCAGTAACTATTATTGCAAAAATGACACAGTGCAAACTTTGAAAATATTATACTAAATGAAGCCAGACACCAAAGCACACATATGGCATGATTCCATTTAGATGTAATGTCCATAGTTGGCAAATCCATAGAGACAAAAAGTAGATTAGTGGTTGCCGGGGTCTGAGGAGAATGAAAAGTGACTGCTGAATAGGTACAGGGTTTCCTTTCAGGGTGATGGAAATGTTCTGGAAGTGGATAGAGGTGGTAGGTGTACAACCTTGTGAATGTACCAGGACTACTAAATTGTGTACTTTAAAAGAGTGAGTGGTATGTGGATTATTGTGTTGTTTAGTTGTTCAGTCATGTCAGACTCTTGTGACCCTATGGACTGTAGCTCCCCAGGCTCCTCTGGCCATGGGATTCTCCAGGCAAGAATACTGGAGTGGGTTGCCTTTCCTTCCTCCAGGGGATCTACCTTACCCAGGGATTGAACCTGGGTCTCCTGCATTGGAGGCAGATTCTTTACCATCTGAGCCACTGCCGACCAATATGTGGATTATATTTCTGTTTGAAACAAATTCACTCTAGTCCAAGCAGAAGAGATGAAGGAGGTGGCAGCATGTGACTCTGGGGTTGGTTGGGCAAGGGAGTGCATGTGTGCCCAGGTTGGCCTCAAGTGCTGGTGGTGCTGGGATTCAGGCAGAAGCGCTGTGGGCTGACTTGGGCTGTTGAGTTTGAGCCAGACAGGCTGCAGGGGCATCTGCAATGTGCCCTGGGACTGCCTCACCCTGCTTGCCTGAGTGCAGGAATGGTCCCTGCAAAGGTGCATCTTAGGCAGGGGGGACCCTTCCCTGTCCTGCATGGCTCAGGGTTGCCCTTATGCACCCCAGTCATTGCACTGGACTAACAGGCTCTAGGGACTCTTTGCCTTTTAGTTTGCCCTGTTTTGATTGGTTTTCAACCCCTTCCTCACTGGCAAAGGTCCCATCCTCAACCCCTCCATCACTTTGGATACCAGGTAACAAAAATGTGTGTGTTTGTTAAACACACACACAGAAATCAGCCAGGAGCTGGTGTCACCAGGCACTGAGGAAGAGCCTCAAGCTGCGTCCAGCAGAGATGACTCTGATGAAGGTAACAAGGCTGTTTGGCTGAGCAGGGAAGTGTGGGGAGCAGCTGATTTTTGGTTTTGTGAGTTCAGGAAAGATCCATTCCAGGTGAGCTAACTTTCCTGTTCTGGGTTCTTCCCCAACCTGGTATTGGTGCTTTCCTTGTTATGTGCCTGCTCCTACCCTTTGCACTCGATGTTATTCCTCTTCTGCTCTGTGTGTCGAGGTAGGGGGCGAGCTGTGGGGCTTTCTGTTCACCAACCCAGGCTTGGCCCTCCCTGAGGCTGCCTCACAGATTCACTGACTGGCCAGGCTTGGTTTGTATGTAACAGCCGAAAGCCATCCTAAACAGGTAGTAGAAATGGGTGAGAAAACCTTTTATGCACGTCAGGATTCCAAATGTTGGCAGCTCGGAAGCTATAGGGGCTTCCCAGGTGGCACTGGTGGTAAAGAACCTGCCTGCCATTGCAGGAGACATAAAGGACGTGGGTTCAGTCCCTAAGTTGGAAAGATCCCCCAGAGAAGGAAATGGGAACCCACTCCAGTATTCTTGCCTGGGAAATGCCATGGACAGAGGAGCCTGGTGGGCTACAGTCCATGGGGTCACAAAGAGTCAGACATGACTGAAGAGACTTTAGCATGCTGAGCACACCCAGGAAGCTATAGGAGGCAGAATTCTAATGGCTCCCAAAGATGCCTCTGGAACCTCTGACTGCTTGAGTTTACATAGTGATTTTGGCAGGCAAGGAGACGTCGGTCCTTGTCTTCTTTGAAGAGAGAATTCAACAGACAGACCAAGATTGCAAAGCAGCTACAGAATTTGTTAGAAACACAGGACACGTGAGAGAGCACACGGGCCAACTTGTGGAGTAGGGTAGCTATGTCTTGGGTGACCCTCCTTTTGTGTCCCCTATGATCGTGTCATCTGCAGTTCATTATTTGGGCTTCCACCAAGCACAATTTTGGATCTTTTCCAGTGAGCACCAGAGCAAAACCCTCTGGGAGGAGAGGAAGCCACAATGTTGATCTTATAATATTACAGTGTGTCCAAGGTTACTAGAGGATGACTTGGGACCCTTTCTGTGCGTGTGTCAGGCTGGGAGCTGTCGACCACAAAAATGAAGAGGCTGCCGTAGGCTGCTTTGTCTTTTATGCAGTCAGGGTGCTTAATCCCTATTGGCAGTTTATGTCAAAGGATCAGCATGAAACTGGTTGCAGCAGGTTAACCCAGGGCCTATCTATCTCCTCCCTCAATAGTAAAGGGGAATTAAGGTAGCAGATGAAATTAGGTTGCTGATCAGCTGAGCTTCAAATAAGATTCTCCTGGGTTATGCTGGCCAATGAAAGGGCAA
This sequence comes from Capricornis sumatraensis, assembly GCF_032405125.1. Lineage (NCBI taxonomy): Eukaryota > Metazoa > Chordata > Mammalia > Artiodactyla > Bovidae > Capricornis > Capricornis sumatraensis. The sequence continues at coordinate 58,061,029 of NC_091092.1, read as the reverse complement.
GATTCCTTTAAATATGGAGAAGTCACGGTCAATGTGATGTCCTGAGAGAAAGGTTCAGCTGGCTGGGGTCAGCTCTGAAGATGGAAGGAGCCAAGGAACACACACACAAACTCTCCCTTAGAGCTTCCAGAAGGAATGAAGCCCTGGTGACACCTTAATGTAGCCCAGTGAGACTACGGACTTTTGACCTCCCAAACTGTAAGAAAAAAGCATGTGTTATTTTAGGGCATTACATTTGGCATCATTTGTTACAGCAGCAAGAGGAAGCTAGGAGAAGCTAAGGATAGATCTTATAGTCCTCTTCATTCTTTGAAAAAACATAGCTTGTGATTTTCCTTTGTATTGTTTTCATCTGCCATTTAATTAACTTATTTGGCTGCACCAGGTCTTTGTTGAGGCATGTGGGATGTTGTTCCCTGACCAAGGAGGGGCGGAACCCAAGCCTCCTCTGTTGTCTTAGCCACTGGACTGTTGGGACCTAACAAACGCCATGATAGGCTTCAGGGACTAAGGTAGGACTCATGGGAAAGGCTGAGTCATTGCCCAGTAAGGTCATCCCCACGGATGCCAGGACTTGTCTAATCAGCATACTCCCCATAACCTGGTTTGAGTTTATCAGGACGTAAAAGACATCCCCCTGCAGCCAATAGCCAATTAGTAAATACCAGGAAACCCCTGCAGCCAATAAAGATTAGCCAATTAGTAAATACTAGGAAACTCCTGCAGCCAATCAGCCCTTGCCAACTCTCTGTTCTAAAACCTATAAATACTGCTGTAAATCTGGGCTCGAGGCTCCTTGCTCCACTCCACTGCGTCAGATGTGGCAGGAGCCCTAGCTCGAGCTAGAAATAAAACCCCTTCATGCTTTTGCATTGGTGTGGACGTCTTATTCTCTCAGTTTTGGGGACTCGGACTCTGGGCATAACATGGACCACCAGGCAAGGCCCTATTTTGCCATTTTAAATCAATCCCCAATCTACTCAGAGTTCAGGATTTTAAAATAAATGTGCAGAAAATTGGATTGTGGTTAGGGCTTTCCAGGTGTCTCAGTAGTAAAGAATCCGCCTGCCAATGGAGGAGGCTCGGGTTTGATCCCCAGAGTCGGGAAGAAGGAAGTGGCAACCCACTCCAGTCTCCTTGCCTGGGAAATCCCATGGGCAAGAGGAGCCTGGCAGGCTATAGCTCATGGGGTCGCAAAGAGTCGGACATGACTGAGGGCCTGAGCACGATGTTCCTGGTGCGGCAGTGAACACTTTGAAACATCTAGAGGTCGCACAGGGTCGGACACGACTGAAGCGACTTAGCAGCAGCAGCAGCAGCAGCAGCAGCAGTATGAGGGCTCTGAAAAGTGGTCGGTGGTCTTTTGCCTGGCTTTGATTTTAAACTGCTTCACAAGAAGATTGCAGACTGTGCCCTGTGTGGGGGGCCACCTGTATCCGGGGTCCCCGGATGTGTCCCCCGAAGGCCTTGCTCCCCCTCCTGTCCTAACAGCTGCACTGAAAGCAGGTGCAGTCTGTGGCCAGCAGCCAGGCCTTCTTTGGGTGGTGCCTGCCCCTTTGCTGAGGAGGCGCGGTGTGCTGCAGGCTCCCCTCTGTCCCCAGGCAGGTTGGGGTAGAGGACCACAGCAGAACTGGGCGGGCCTGGACGGCCACTGCACCTTCAGGTGGTTTTCAGCTCTGTTTTTGTTCATTTCCTACCTGGGTCTGCTCATCCGATGTCTGAGGGTTCTGTAGCTTTGAAACAAAAACACTGAAAACTGTTGTGGAAGCCCACAGAGTGCCCTGCCCAGTGAACATCTGTTTAAAGGAGCAGCCAGACAGCATCTGGCTGGCATTGCAAGGTGGTTCTGTGTGGGATTATTTTCCAAATGAGAGGTGGTACCCTCAGCAGGAAGCATTGTTGCAGTGCAGAATTCATGACCCCCCAAACAGTGCCAAGGCCACAGGCAGCTTGTTCTGACCTCCTTTTCACGTTTATTGCTGCTTCAACTAGCCTGGGATGATGGAATGAACACAGGGCCTGCATTCCAGTGTGGCCCCACCATTTGCTGGCGACAGTTGCCTTATCTGCACCAAGAGGCTGCTGACCTCTCTGCTTTTTTGGCCTCACAGAATTGTTGGAGTAGCCAATTAACTGCTACTGCAAACAGGATGTGTTATCAAGATAATTAGCAAAGTTAGGCTCCCGGGAGGGGAGGAGAATGGGAAAGAGGCCACCTGCCCAAGGGCCACTTTTCTTGCTTGCTCGCCTGAGTTCTAATGAGCATTCAGGGTTTCCATTTACAAAAGTTTTTATTGACCAGAGCCAAAGTGCCCGCTGAATGAGTGAGCTGGGTTGAGTCCCAATGAACTGAGAGGAAGAACTGTCCCAGGAGCAATTCTAATTCTGTTGTTCTTCATATCCCCTTGGCCTCTTGCAGAGTTCTAGGCTATCTTTTCTTTCTCACCATTCATTCATTTGCTTCTATCAGTTCAGTTCAGTCGCTCAGTCGTGTCCGACTCTTTGCGACCCCATGAATCGCAGCACACCAGGCCTCCCTGTCCATCACCAACTCCCGGAGTTCACTCAGATTCACGTCCATCGAGTCAGTGATGCCATTCAGCCATCTCATCCTCTGTCGTCCCCTTCTTCTATAATCTAGCTAAAAAACAAAGGTCGGGTGGAGGGGAGCAAAAATCCAAAGTAGTAATACCTAAAAAGAAAGGAACAAAAACTGTTTCAATCTTTTGTTGGTAAAATACACTATACCATGTGGACTTGTAGTAGTTTGGGAGTCCCATTAATTTCTTCCTAACACTTGACCTCACAGCCCTCTCCCACAGCTGCTCCTGGCCAAGGTCAATGATAACTTCAGTGTGGCTAAAGCGCAGGGTCATCTGACACCTCTGATCACACCCTCCCCTGGAAGCACTTTCTCCTTTTGACTTCTGTAAGCCACAGTGGTCATTCCTTGCCATCTCATTCTTCTCCTCTCTGACCTCAGGGCTCCTGGGCATGTCTTGGACATAGTCCACCTGCTTTACCTGTGCTAGCTTCTCAGGTGCTTTCAGCAGCCTCATGGCTTGAACTGAAATCCCATCTGCATGCTTTTGACTCTTCAGTTTCTATCCCCAGTCCTGATCTCTCTTGACCTTCAGGCTCCTGCATTCACCCGCCCCACATGGTCGTCTGATGCCTTGCTGGTGTTAAAAGTTATTGAAATCCTTCCATTTCAGCTCTTCTCTCCCACCAAGTCCTCACCATTTCCTCAGGATTTCCAGACTTCCTCACAATCCAGCAACCAAACGACCTGTGCCCTGCACAGCCATGTTAACTTATTTTAACATGATCCCTGCTCATTGGCATCACAGAAGACCCGGTGAGAGCCTAAGCTGCTGCTGGCTGCCTACAGACCTGCTCCTCCCACCTGTGTAATTGGCAATCCGTCCTGCTAGGGGCTTTGGCCACTCTTCCATGGCTATTTTCCTTATAGCCCACATCTGAACTGTCAGAAGACTCACCTGTGACCACCCTCAACTCATCCAGACTTCCACCTCTTTTGACTTCCTCTCTGGCTACCTCCCTTGGCTGGGCCACCATACCCTCTCATTGGAGCCCTGGCTGTGACTGGCAGTGACTTTCCCACAAGTGTCTCTGAGTCCACTTCTGCCCCCTACACTCCAGCCTCCACACAGCAGCAGAACCCTCCAACAGCTTCCAGTTGTAATGACAATAAATCTAAATCCCTACTGTGACCTGCAAGTCCCAACAGAATGGGCACTACCCATTCTCTGACCTTGGCTCCCACCCCTGCCTGGGGCTGGCTTGCTGGTTCTCCAATATGCTAAGCACTCCATTGCTCTGGCATCTTCATGTTTGTCCTCCCTTCTGGCTAGAAGTTCCTCCCCCAGGTAGTTGCATGGTGGGTCTCAAGGGCTTTTGGAGCACTGCTGTCAAGGGGGAACAGTGTGGTGATTTGCCTTTCTCCGCCAGTCACCGTTTCCACATGGAGAAGGGTCATGGAAGGTTGAGCACTTTTTACCCCCAGTTCAGTCCAGTTGCTCAGTCGTGTCAGACTCTTTGCAACCCCATGGACTGCAGCACACCAGGCTTCCCTGTCCATCACTAACTCCCAGAGCTTGTTCAAACTCATGTCCATTGAGTCGGTGACGCCATCCAACCAACCAATATCCCCTGTTATTTCCTTCTCCTGCCTTCAATCTTTCACAGCATCAGAGTCTTTTTTCCACTGAGTCAGTTCTTCGCATCAGATGGCAAAAGTATTGGAGCTTCAACTTCAGCATCAGTCCTTCCAATGAATATTCAGGACTGATTTCCTTTAGGGTGGACTGATTTGATCTCCTTGCTTTCCAAGAGACTCTCAAGAGTCTTCTCCAACACCACAGTTCAAAAGCATCAATTTGTTGGCACTCAGCTTTCTTTATGGTCCAAATCTTACATTCATACATAACTACTGGAAAAACTGTAGCGGCTATTGATCAGGGTTTCTCAACCATGGCACTGTTGACATTTAGGATTGGAGAAGTCATTGGCAGTGGCCTCTCCTGTGCATCATAAGATACTTAGCATTCTTGGCTTCTCAACACTAGATGCCAGGAGTCCCCCCCACAAGTCTGCCAACCCCAAATGAATCCAGACATTGCCCAGTGCCTCCTGGGGGCAGAGCCACCAAGGCTGAGACCGGCTGCTGTAGAGATTCTTTGTGACTGCACTCTTCATTTTCAGTATTTCTCATGAGTCACTAAGTTCTGTCATTGTCACATTGCCCCAGGATACACGTTAGAGAAAAGCAGATCACAGCTAACCTTTATGGAGTGGTAGCAGCTCAAGCTGACTCTAGGAAAGCACGGCCAGCTCCTTGGTGAGCTTTGAGCTCATCCTAGTTTGATCAGGCACATCACCAATTTCCTTAGGTAGCTATTTTCTGCATAGATTCCCACAGGTGGCTCATGTATTTTGTGTTCATCCTTATTAGTTTTCAATTTTAGCTGATGACCTTGTCTTTTTAAATATGTTTTACAATTTTCTGAGAACTGTTGAAAAAGAATAAGCAGAAAAATGAGCCAAAGACTTGACCAGGCAATTCATAGAAGAAGAAATCAAATTGGACAACAAACATGAAAAGATATTCAACCTCATTAGTAATTGGTGAGTTGCAAATTAAACTGTAATAAGATAAAATTGCATACCCTCCAGTAAGCTAAAAATTATAATGAAGTCTGACAATACTAGGTGTTTACATGGTTACAAAAGTAATATGTGCTCTTTATAGTAAACTTGGAAAATGTGGAAAACCCAAGGTTAACCACTCTTAACATATTGGAATAGAGTCTTTCTTTCTTTTTTTGGCTGCGCTGTGTGGCTCACAGAATCTTAGTTCCCCAGTCAGGGACTAAATCGGGGCCCTGGCAGTGACAGTGCTGAGTCCTAACCACTGGGCTGCCAGGGAATTCCCTAGAATACAGTATTTCAAAAGCATTTTTTTCTCTGTAGAAATATGTATTCCACATTATTAGTATTGAACTGTGTATAGCTTTTCCCCTTATTGTGAAATATGGCATATAGAAACGTGTGCAAGGCCTTTAACAAACAAGTGTAAAGTGAAGATCTGTGTCATCACCAATCAGGCCAAGAAATAGAATGTTGACAGTACCCAGTGGACCTCTGTGTGCCCTACTGGTCACAGCCCCATCCTCCCCTCAGAGCTGACACTAGCCTGCCTTTTCTGTAGTCTTTTTTTTTTTTTCTTTATTCTTCTACCATGTATCATGTGGCCCCGAATAATACAGTCTAGTTTGGCCTGTCCTCTAGCCTTGTAGAAATGGAATTACACTCTATATAGGCTTTTGACTTTTGCCTCTTTTCCCTCAGCATTACTAATGATCTGTTGTGTGTATTTGTGGCTCATTAATTTTCATTGCTATGCGTTCTTCCACTGTTTGAATATACCACAAGTAAAAAAAAATTCATTATCTTATTGATGGGCTTTTGGGTTGTTTCCAGTTTTTGAACGTTTCAAACAGTTCTGGCATAACTATTCTTATGCAGATATCTACAAGTTCCTCTGGGGTACTGGTTCTTTTTTAATTTACTGAAGTATAGTTGATTTAGAACATTGTGTTAATTTCTTCTGTAGAGCAAAGTGACTCAGTTATACATATGTATATATATATATTTTTTTCATTATGGTTTATCATAGGATTTTGAATATAGCTCCCTATGCAATACAGTAGGAAGGACCTTATTGTTTACCCATTCTATATACACCAGTTTGCGTCTGCCAATTCCAAACCCCCACTGCATCCCTCCTGCATCCGTTCCTTGGCAACCCCAAGTCTGTTCTCTGTGAGTCTGTTTTTATATCATAGATAGGTTCATTTGTCCCATATTTCAGATTCCACGTATAACTGATATCATATAGTATTTCTCTTTCTCGTTCTGACTTCACATAGTATGATAAACTGTAGGTTCACCCATGTTGCTGCAAATGACATTTCATTCGTTCTTATGGCTGATTAGTATTCCATTGTATATATGTGTCTAGGGTACTGGTTCTTAAACTGTGGTCTGGGGATGCTTGGAGGACCCCCAAGGCCTTTTCAGGAGTCCACAGGATCTAGCTATTTTCATAATAACACTAAGATGTTAAATGCATTTTGCATTGTTTTCTAGTGTGTGTACAGTGTTTTCCGAAGTTGATATGACATGTAATAACGTTACTCTGGTGGCTAATGGAACATGTGCTTGTGTCTTCTTGTGGTTTAGATTTTTCTCAGATTTAATTTCTAAATGATAAGTATCAATGGATATAGACCACATAAACAAAAGCTTTTTGAGATTCTCGATTTTTGAGTGTTCGAGCATTGCTGTCCTTGGGTTCTACTGAGGAGTGGCATTTCTGGGTAAAGTAGGCAGTGTTTGTACCTTCAGTCTTATCAAGTGATGCCACACCATCTTCCAGAATGAAGTAGAAGTGAAAGTCACTCAGTTGTATCTGACTCTTTGTGACCCCCTGGACTAATACAGTTCATAGAATTCTCCAGGCTAGATTACTGGAGTGTGTAGCCTTTCCCTTCTCCAAGGGATCTTCCCAACCCAGGGATTGAACCCAGGTCTTCTGCATTGCAGGCAGATTGTTTACCAGCTAAGCCACAAGCGAAGCCCAAGAATACTGGAGTGGGTAGCCTATCCCTTCTCCAGTGGATCTTCCTGACCCAGGAATGGAACCGAGGTCTCCTGCATTGCAGGCAGATTTTTTTTTACCAACTGAGCTATCAGGGAAGCTGATAGCTTCCCTGATATATAATGGTTGTACCATTTTATATTCCTATCAACAGCATAGATGTGTTTAGGTTGAGTCACACCCCTCACCAACACTTGGTACTGTCAGACTTTAGTATGATTTTAGTTACTAGTGGGTGTGATTTTATGGTTTCATTTGCATCATTCTGGTTACTAATAAAGTTGGGCATCTTTTCATATGTTTATTGTCCAATTTGACTTCTTTACTAATAATCTAGTCAAGTCTTGGGTTGTTTATATATTCTTTTTCTATGGTTCTCACTCTGTTGCTGATTAGTTGCTAAGTTGTGTCTGACTCTTGGTGACCCTATGGACTGTAGCCCTCCAGGCTCCTCTGTCTATGAAATTCTCCAGGCAAGAATACTGGATTGGGATTCCATTCCCTTCTCCAGGGGATCTTCTCAACCCAGGCATTGAACTCCAGTCTCCTGCATTGCAGGCAGATTCTTTACCACTGACCCACCAGGGAAGATTTATTTCCTCATGTGCTTGGTTATTTTTGGCTGTGTATTACTATTGCCCTTGAAATATTTATGTGGGGATTCTTTGAAGCCTAAGTCTAGGATAAATGTACCTTCTTCCAGAGAAGATTTCTATTTGACTTTGTCAGCTGCCTTAGGATATTTATTAGCCTGGGACCACCTAAAACAAATGTATAATTATTTCTCTTTGTTTCCATCGCACCAAGGCAGCTTTCTTGCAGTCCTGTGGAGGTTGAATTGGGAGGGGGCAAGTTTGTTTGAGAGTCACTCTTAACCCCAAGGATGTGGTCCTCTGGTGTCCCAGTTTGATGTGAAAAGAATTTTCTATTAAATAGTTTCCTCAATTTAGGTAGCCATGGTCCTAAACTACAGTCCCCTTTCCTGTCTTGGAAGGTTGCCAAAATCAAAGACAAAATTTGTCCAGCACGGGTTCCTACATCTCTGGATTTCCTGCTGTCTCTTAGGTTTTGCCATCCATGCTTGTTATTGTTTTACCATTTTGCGAGTTCTTCAGGGCCATTAAGGGTATGTGTTTTAAAATCGCCCATTTTCAGTTCAGTTCAGTCTCTCAGTCGTGTCCAACTCTTTGCAACCCCATGAACTATAGCACGCCAGCCCTCCCTATCCATCACCAACTCTCAGAGTCCACCCAAACCCATGTCCATTGAGTTGGTGATGCCATCCAACCATCTCATCCTCTGTCGTTCCCTTCTTCTCCTGCCCTCAATCTTTCCCAGCATCAGGGTCTTTTCAAATGATTCAGCTCTCTGCATCAGGTGGCCAAAGTATTGGAGTTTCAGCTTCAACATCAGTCCCTCCAATGAACACCCAGGACTGATCTCCTTTAGGATGGACTGGTTGGATCTCCTTGCAGTCCAAGGGACTCTCAAGGGTCTTCTCCAACACCACAGTTCAAAAGCATCAATTCGTTGGTGCTCAGCTTTCTTGATAGTCCAACTCTCACATCCATACATGACTACTGGAAGAACTATAGCCTTGACTAGACAGACCTTTGTTGGCAAAGTAATGCTTCTGCCTTTTAATATGCTGTCTAGGTTGGTCATAACTTTCCTTCCAAGGAGTAAGGGTCTTTTAATTTCATGGCTGCAATCACCATCTGCAGTGATTTTGGAGCCCAGAAAAATAAAGTCAGCCACTGTTTCCCCATCTATTTGTCATGAAATGATGGGACTGGATACCATGATCTTCGTTTTCTGAATGCTGAGCTTCAAGCCAACTTTTTCACTCTCCTCTTTCACTTTCATCAAGAGGCTCTTTAGTTCTTCACTTTCTGCCGTAAGGGTGGTGTCATTTGTTCTTAATTGGAAGGGAGCTCCAAATAATCTATCCTGCTCTTACTAGAAACACAGATTGATGTATCTTTATCTTGTTTATGTGTGTAACCTTATATTGTATTTTCTTACGCAATTAAAATAGTTTTCAGTACGTGACTTCTGATGGATATTAAGGTGGACTCTGGGTCTTTGCTTTTATAAATTACATTTCAGTAAACATTTGTGCATCATATTTGACTGAGGATAATGACAGGATGGCTGAGAGGCTGGTAGAGAGACGGTATGAATCTTAGTCAGTGCTCCATTCATGTCAGCTGTTGTTCCTGTTCTTATCACGTACACACATGAGGTGGCTGAGGGGCCTGTGGAGGAGGAGACAGTCTTGTGCTGGGCTGTGAGGAACCAGCCAGACAGTTTTGGGTTGAAAGGAGTCATGCCAGGTGACAAAGGGAGCTGATTAAGGAATGTGATTGCTGAAGTACTCTAGGGGCCTGGCTTGAGTCACAAACCCTGACCTGGCAGCTGAGCCAATCCCAGTCAGCACAGGGATGTGAGACCTGCTACTGCACCAAGATGCCACCCCAGAATGCAGCCAGGCTCCTCCACGAGGTGTGTTGATTCACTGCCTCCAGGCACCCTGCTGTGTGCTGAATCAATGTGGAAGACTCTAGCACTGGCCTCGCTTTCAGAAGCTCCTAATGTGGTGGGTTCTCCTCTTGAAGTTGCAGATTGGCAGGGTGAGAGCAGAAGTTGTGACAGGGATGGCTGATGCTAGCTTGGATGTCTGCCATGACTGCGCTGGGACGGTGCCAGTTGGGAAAGGAAGAGGAGTCAGTCGAAGGCCCCGTGGAGAGCAGGAGGGGCTGGCACAGGGCTGCCTAGCAGGCTCTGTAGGTCTGCTGTGGCAGGAGGTCTGGGCAGGATTGCCAGGAAAGGGCCCAACCCAGAGAGTGGGATATGCAAGGCAGTGTAGTTCATCATGTAGAATGGAGATGGAGTTTCCTCTAGCCAGGTGAACATGCATCAGTATCTCATGCCTTTTTATAGGTCAGTAGTTTTCCATTGTATTGGTACAACACTTTATCCATTCATCAGATGATGGACACTTGAGTTATTTCTACTCTTTGGCTACTGTGAATACTGCGGCAAATATTTATGTACAGATTTTTGTGTGGACATATGTTTTCAGGAAGACTCTTGAGAGTCCTTTTGACAGCAAGGAGATCAAACCAGTCAATCCTAAAGGAAATCAACCCTGAATATTCCTTGGAAGGACTGGTGCTGAAGCTGAAACTCCAGCACTTTGGCCACCTGATGTGAAGAGTTGACTCATTGGAAGAGACCCTGCTGCTGGGAAAGATTGAGGGTAGGAGGAGAAGGGGGTGACAGAGGATGAGATGGTTGGATGGCATCATCGACTCAATAGACATGAGTTTGAGCAAGCCCCAGGAGATGGTACAGGACAGGGAAGCCTGGCATGCTGCTGTTTGTGGAGTCACAAAGAATCGGACACAACTTACCAACTGAACAAAAACAATGCTTTCAGTTATCTTGGGTAGAATTGCTAGGTCATACGATAATGCTGTGTTATACCTCTTAAGGAACTGTCAGGTGAGTTTATATTCTTACCAACAGTGTGTGAGGGTTCCAGTTTCTCCCCATTCTCACCAGTGCTTATTTTCTGTTGTTTTGAGAAAAACATCCTAATGACTGTGCAGTAGTATCTCATTGTGGTTTTGTATTTCCCTGATGACTAATGAAGTTGAATGTCACCCCCTTCTCCTCCTACCCTCAATCTTTCCCAGCATCAGGGTCTCTTCCAATGAGTCAATTCTTCACATCAGGTGGCCAAAGTACTGGAGCTTCAGGTTCAGCACCAGTCCTTCCAAGGAATATTCAGGGTTGATTTCCTTTAGGATTGACTGGTTTCCTGTGTTCATTGGGTCATATTCTTGAGTGAAAGTCTGTCCAATGCAGAGAGGACTAAAGTGGGAACCAGGAGGTCTTGAGCTAACCATAGCCAGGATCCGGTCCAAAATGGGCACTTCATATGGCTTGTTAGATTGATAGATTCCCAGGTACTTTATGGTATGTTGTTCCTGTTAGACTTATTCCCAAGTACTTTATATTCTTGTTGTAAATGTGATTTCCCCAGTTAAAATTTTAAGTAATGATTGTTGGCATTTAAGAAAGCTACTATCAGTAGTAGAAGAAATGGAGTAGACCTCATAGTCAACAAAAGAGTTCAAAATGCAATACTTGGATGCAGTCTCAAAAATGACAGAATGATCTCTGTTCGTTTCCAAGGCAAACCATTCAATATCACTGTAATCCAAGTCTATGCCCCAACCAGTAACGCTGAAGAAGCTGAAGTTGAATGGTTCTATGAAGACCTACAAGACCTTTTAGAACTAACACCCAAAAAAGATGTCCTTTTCATTATAGGGGACTGGAATGCAAAAGTAGGAAGTCAAGAAACACCTGGGGTAACAGGCAAATTTGGCCTTGGAATACGGAATGAAGCAAGGCAAAGGCGAATAGAGTTTTGCCAAGAGAATGCACTGGTCATAGCAAACACTCTCTTCCAACAACACAAGAGAAGACTCTACACATGGACATCACCAGATGGTCAACACCAAAATCAGATTGATTATATTCTTTACAGCCAAAGATGGAGAAGCTGTATTCAGTCAGCAAAAACAAGACTGGGATCTGACTGTGGCTCAGATCATGAACTCCTTATTGCCAAATTCAGACTTAAAGTAAGTGGGGAAAACCACTAGACCATTCAAGTATGACCTAAATCAAATCCCTTATGATTATACAGTGGAAGTGAGAAATAGATTTAAGGGACTAGGTCTGATAGATAGAGTGCCTGATGAACTATGGAATGAGGTTCGTGACATTGTACAGGAGGCAGGGATCAAGACCACCCCCATGGAAAAGAAATGCAAACAAACAAAATGGCTGTCTGAGGAGGCCTTACAAATAGCTGTGCAAAGAAGAGAAGTGAAAAGCAAAGGAGAAAAGGAAAGATATAAGCATCTGAATGCAGAGTTCCAAAGAATAGCAAGAAGAGATAAGAAAGCCTTCCTCAGCGATCAATGCAAAGAAATAGAGGAAAACAATAGAATGAGAAAGACTAGAGATCTCTTCAACAAAATTAGGGATACCAAGGGAACATTTCATGCAAAGATGGGCTCGATAAAGGACAGAAATGGAATGGACCTAACAGAAGCAGAAGATATTAAGAAGAGGTGGAAAGAATACACAGAAGAACTGTACAAAAAAGAGCTTAACGACCAAGATAATCACGACGGTGTGATCACTCACCTAGAGTCAGACATCCTGGAATGGGAAATCAAGTGGGCCTTAGAAAGCATCACTATGAACAAAGCTAGTGGAGGTGATGGAATTCCAGTTGAACTATTTCAAATCCTGAAAGATGCTGCTGTGAAAGTGCTGCACTCAATATACCAGCAAATTTGGAAAACTCAGCAGTGGCCACAGGGCTGGAAAAGGTCAGTTTTCATTCCAATCCCAAAGAAAGGCAATGCCAAAGAATGCTCAGACTACTGCACAATTGCAGTCATCTCACACACTAGTAAAGTAATGCTCAAAATTCTCCAAGCCAGGCTTCAGCAATATGTGAACCGTGAACTCCCTGATGTTCAAGCTGGTTTTAGAAAAGGCAGAGGAACCAGAGATCAAATTGCCAACATCCGCTGGATCATGGAAAAAGCAAGAGAGTTCCAGAAAAACATCTATTTCTGCTTTACTGACTATGCCAAAGCCTTTGACAGTGTGGATCACAATAAACTGTGGAAAATTCTGAAAGAGATGAGAATACCAGACCACCTGACCTGCCTCTTGAGAAACCTATATGCAGGTCAGGAAGCAACAGTTAGAACGGACATGGAACAACAACCTGATTCCAAATAGGAAAAGGAATAGGTCAAGGCTGTATATTGTCACCCCGCTTATTTAACTTCTATGCAGAGTACATCATGAGAAACGCTGGGCTTGGAGAAGCACAAGCTGGAATCAAGATTGCCAGGAGAAATATCAATAACCTCCGATATGCAGATGACACCACCCTTATGGCAGAAAGTGAAGAACTAAAAAGCCTCTTGATGAAAGTGAAAGAGGAGAGTGAAAAAGTTGGCTTAAAGCTCAACATTCAGAAAACGAAGATCCAGCGGATGTTGCCAATTTGATCTCTGGTTCCTCTGCCTTTTCTAAAACCAGCTTGAACATTAGGAAGTTCACAGTTCATGTGGCTTGGAGAATTTTGAGCATTACTTTACTAGCGTGTGAGATGAGTGCAATTGTGTGGTAGTTTAAGCATTCTTTGGCATTCCCTTTCTTTAGGATTGAAATAAAATCTGACCTTTTCCAGCCCTGTGGCCACTGCTGAGTTTTCCAAATTTGCTGGCATATTGAGTGCAGCACTTTCACAACGTCATCTTTCAGGATTTGAAATAGCTCTATGAAAGAGGGTGATGACTGAAACACAGACAGGAAGTGATGGAATTGATTAATAGTTTAGTTTACTAGAGAGCAGCTGGTGGCAGGAAGTGTCTGGACTGGAGGTATTCAAATAGTGGGCCCCTGAGGCCTTTGAATTGACATTGGGGTCATTGTTGTCTGTAAACACAGTAAGTGGTGCAGCTGGGTTATTCATGTACTGAAGTTAAAAATGCATTTAGATTGTTAGAACGACCTTTAGATGTTTTGATTAAACAAAATGCAGACATTTTAGAATCCCATGGGACAAGCCTTTATTAAACTATTCTTTCTAAAATTTCCTGTTTCCCTATGCATACTATGGGTCAAAATTTCAAGTTAAAAAAGTCTATTGGGATTTTAATTGAAATTGCATTGACTAGGTTTATTTTTAGGAGAGCTGACTTTTAAAAAGCATTACAAATTGTGCCAGTATACTTCAATAAAAAAACAGAATTAGAAAAAAAATAACATAAAAAGCATTACATTTTCCCACCCAAACACTGGTTTCTTCACTGAGTTCTGTGTTCTTTTGCATCATATATCTTTCTTCATGTTCTATCTCACATTTCTTGTTAGACTTATTCCAAAGTACTTTATATTCTTATTGTAAATGTGATTTTTCCCCAGTTAAGATTTTAAGTATTGACTGTTGGCATTTAAGAAAGCTACTGATTATGTATATATATATATATATATATATATAAACATTTATATATATAATATATATATAAATGTTTATATATATATATAAACATTTTTATTGCTAATCACCTTACTAAACAAAACTTACTAAAAAACTTCTTCTAGTTTTTCACTTGATTCTCTTGGCATTTCCAGGTATATGATCATATCATCTGCAGACAGCACTGACTGGCTCCTCTCCAGTAATTTTCCCCTTAGTAATCTCTCACCTGATTCTCCGGGCTAGCACACCCAGGACTGTGTTAAATAACAGTGGTGCTAAGGGACCTCCTTGCTTGTTTCTGATTTTGGTTTGCGATATGTTGCTTTGTCTTACTAAGGATAAATCCTTACTCCTATTTTACAATCCCTATTTTGGGATTTTTGAAAAATCAGATTTAGACCCTGAATTGTATCCAGTGTTGGTCTGGTATCTCAAGATCTGTTTGTTTACCTTTAACCCATTAATATAGTAAACCCTATCCCTAGACCTCATCCTGGCAAGCGTTCCTGTGATCCCACTGTGCTTTGGTTGTGTTCTTTTTGAGTACATACTTGGGTGCTATTTGTGCACACAGTATTTTTATGTCAGTATTCAAAAGTGACATTGGTGAGTAGTGTTCTTTTCTATGCTGCTTTTTCCAAGTGCCATTAAAAGATGGGACATTTTTATCATTTCTGTGCTCTAGAAAATTTGAACAGTGGAGAAATCATCTGTCTTTTGAGGATTACAGTAATTCTCCTGTGGATTGAGCCTGGTGGGTTCTTGTAGAGCAGTAGTCAAACATAGCTTTCTGATTTTTTTCCTCATGGTGCTCTATTTAGGTTTTCTCTTATATATGTATGTATATATACATATATATGTATATATAATAGTCTGTATGTTAGGTTTTCTTTCTTCTTGGCTAATTTTTGAAAATTTATGTAGTTCTAGAATAATATCCATTTAATTCAGTTCAATATAATCTCCATAATGGCAGGATATTTTTTGTCTGTTGTGCTCACTGGTGTATCCCTAGGACCTAGAGCTAGGTAGGGCACATTGTAGGTATTTATAAATATTTGTAGTCTTTTGATTTCCTTTTGTGTTTTTTCTCATTCCTAATTCGGGTATCATTTCTTTTTCTCTTTTATTATGACTAGGTTAATGAGTGACTTAGCTCCTTTGCTGATGATTTTTTAAAATTTAGTTTTTAATTGAAGGATAATTGCTTTACAGAATTTTATTCTTTTCTGTCCAACCTCAACATGAATCAGCCATAGGTATACATACATCTCCTGCGTTTTGAACTTCCCTCCCATCTCCTTTCCCATTCCACCCCTCTAGGTTGACACAGAACCCCTGTTTGGGTTTCCTGAGACATACAGCAAATTCCCATTGGCTCTCTATTTTACATATGGTAATGTAACTTTCCATGTTCTCTCTCCATACATCTCACCCTCTCCTCCCTTCTCCCCATGTCCGTAAGTCTATTCTCTATGTTTCTCCATTGCTGCCCTGCAAATAAATTCTTCAGTACCATTTTTCTAGATTCCGTATATATGTGTTAGTATATGATATTTATCTTTCTCTTTCTGACTTAACTCCACTCTGTATAATAGGCTCTAGGTTCATCCACCTCATTAGAACTGACTCAAATTTGTTCCTTTTTATGGCTGAGTAATATGGTCCGTTTAGTGAAGGCTATGGTTTTTCCAGTGGTCATGTATGGATGTGAGAGTTGGACTGTGAAGAAAGATGAGCACTGAAGAATTGATGCTCTTGAACTGTGGTGCTGGAGAAGACTCTTGAGAGTTCCTTGGACTGCAAGGAGATCCAACCAGTCCATTCTGAAGGAGATCAGCCTTGCGTGTTCTTTGGAAGGAATGATGCTAAAGCTGAAACTCCAGTACTTTGGCCACCTCATGTGAAGAGTTGTCTCATTGGAAAAGACTCTGATGCTGGGAGGGATTGGGGGCAGGAGGAAAAGGCGACGACAGAGGATGAGATGGCTGGATGGCATTACCGACTCAATGGACGTGAGATTGAGTGAACTCTGGGAGATGGTGATGGACAGGGAGGCCTGGCGTGCTGCAATTCATGGGGTCGCAAAGAGTCGGACACGACTGACTGACTGAACTGAACTGAATATTCTATTGTGTATATGTACCACAGCTTCTTTATCCATTCATCTGTTGATGGACATCTAGGTTGCTTCCATGTTCTAGCTATTGTAAATAGTGCTGCAGTGAACAATGGGATACATGTGTCTTTTTCAATTTTGGTTTCTTCAGGGTATATGCCTTACCGTCTTCCATAGTGGCTGTATCAATTTACATTCCCACCAACAGTGCAAGAGCATTCCCTTTTTTCCACACCTTCTCCAGCATTTATTGTTTATACACTTTTTTTCTTGGAAATTCCATGTCTTTTATTTTTTATTTTATTTTTTAAAATATAAATTTATTTATTTTAATTGGAGGTTAATTACTTTACAATATTGTATTGGTTTTGCCATACATCAACATGAATCCACCACAGGTATACACGTGTTCCCCATCCTGAACCCCCCTCCCTCCTCCCTCCCCGTACCATCCCTCTGGGTCGTCTCAGTGCACCAGCCCCACTTTTTGATGATGGCCATTCTGACTGATGTGAGTTGTTATCTCATGTAGTTTTGATTTGCATTTCTCTCAAAATGAGCGATGTTGAGCATCTTTTCACGTGTTTGTTAGCCATCTGTATATCTTTGGAGAAATGTATGTTTAGGTCTTTTTCCCACTTTTTGATTGGGTTGTTTTTATGGAATTGAATTGTATGAGCTGCTTGTATATT
The DNA here is from genome assembly GCF_032405125.1 of Capricornis sumatraensis. NCBI lineage: Eukaryota > Metazoa > Chordata > Mammalia > Artiodactyla > Bovidae > Capricornis > Capricornis sumatraensis. Next base: position 58,043,945 of record NC_091092.1, on the reverse strand, counting down.
TTGGAAATTAATCCTTTGTCAGTTGTTTCATTTGCTATTATTTTCTCCCATTCTGAGGGTTGTCTTTTCACCATGATTATAGTTTCCTTTTCTGTGCAAACGCTTTTAAGTTTAATCAGATCCCACTTGCTTACTTTTCTTTTTATTTCCATTACTCTAGGAGGTGGGTCATAGAGGATCTTGCTTTGATTTATGTCATCAAGTGTTCTGCCCATGTTTTCCTCTAAGAGTTTTATAGTTTCTGGTCTTATATTTAGGTCTTTAATCCATTTTGAGTTTATCTTTGTGTATGGTGTTAGGAAGTGTTCTAATTTCATTCTTTTATATGTAGCTGTCCAGTTTTCCCAGCACCATTTATTGAAGAGGCTGTCTTTTCCCCATTGTATATTCTTGCCTCCTTTGTCAAAAATAATGTACCCGTAGGTGCAGGGGTTTATTTCTGGGCTTGCTATCTTATTCCATTGGTCTATATTTCTGTTTCTGTGCCAGTACCATACTGTCTTGATGACTATAGATTAGTAGTATAATCTGAAGCCAGGAAGGTTGATTCCTCTGGCTCCATTCTTCTTTCTCAAGACTGCTTTTGCTATTCGGGGTCTTTTATGTTTCCATATGAATTGTGAATTTTTTTGTTCTAGTTCTGTGAAAAAGGCCATTGGTAGTCTAATAGGGATCACATTGAATCTGTAGATTGCATTTGGTAGTATAGTCATTTTCACAGTATTGATTCTTCCTACCTAGGAACATGAAATATATCTCCATCTGTTTATGTCATCTTTGCTTTCTTTCATCAGTGTCTTATAATTTTCTGTGTACAGTTCTTTTGTCTCCTTAGGTAAGTTTATTTCTAGATATTTTATTCTTTTTGTTGCAGTGGTGAATGGGATTGATTCCTTAATTGCTCTTTCTGATTTTTCATTGCTAGTATATAGACATGCAATTGATTTCTGTGTATTGATTTTGTATCCTGCAACTTTGCTAAATTCACTGATTAGCTCTAGTAATTTTCTGATACTATCTTTAGGGTTTTCTATGTACAGTATCATGTCATCTGCAAACAGTGAGAGCTTTACTTCTTTTCCAATCTTGATTCCTTTTATTTCTTAGTCTTCTCTGACTGCTGTAGCTAGGACTTCCAAACTTATGTTGAACATTAGTGGTGAAAGTGGACACCCTTGTCTTGTTCCCAGTCTTAGGGGAAATGCTTTCAGTGTTTCACCATTAAGAATAATGTTTGCTGTAGGCTTATCATATATGGTCTTTACTATGATGAGGTAGGTTCCTTCTATGCCAATTTTTAGAAGAGTTTTCTGCATCTATTGAGATGATCATATGGTTTTTATCTTTCAGTTTGTTAATATGGTGTATCACATTGATTGATTTGCTTATATTGAAGAATCCTTGCATCCCTGGAGTAAACCGAACTTGATCATGGTGTACGAGCTTTTTAATGTGTTGCTGAATTATGTTTGCTAAAATTTTATTGAGTGTTGCATCTATGTTTATCAGTGATATTGGCTTGTAGTTTTCTTTTTGTGTGTTGTCTTTGTCTGGTTTTGGTATCAGGGTGATGGTGGCCTCGTAGAATGTGTTTGGAGGTGTTCCTTCCTCTGCAATTTTTGAAACAGTTTTAGAAGGATAGGCATTAGCTCTTCTCTGAATGTTTGATAGAATTCTCCTGTGAAGCCATCTGGTCATGGGCTTTTGTTTTTTGGGAGATTTTTGATCATAGCTTCAATATCAGTGCTGGTAATTGGGTTGCTCATAATTTCTATTTCTTCCTGGTGCAGTTTTGGAAGATTGAACTTTTCTAAGACTCTGTCCATTTCTTCCAGGTTATCCATTTTATTCCCATATAGTTGTTCATAATAGTCTCTTATAATCCTTTGTATTTCTGCATTGTCTGTTGTAACCTCTCCTTTTTCATTTCTAATTTTGTTGATTTGATTCTTCTCTCTTTTTTTCTTGATGAGTCTGGCTAAAGGTTTTTCAATTTTGTTTATTGTCTCAAAGAAACAGCTTATAGTTTTATTAATCATTACTATTGTTTCTTTAATTTGTTTTTTATTTATTTCTGGTCTGATCCTTATGATTTCTTTCCTTCTGCTAACTTTGGGGTTTTTTTTTTTGTTGTTGTTCTTTTTCCACTTGTTTTAGGTTTAAGGTTAGGTTGTCTATTCCATGCTTTTATTGCTTCTTGAGGTAGGATTGTATTGCTATAAACTTCCCTCTTAGAACTGCTTTTGCTGCTTCCCATAGGTTTTGAGTTGTCATGTGTTCATTGTCATTTATTTCTAGAAAATTGTTTATTTCCCTTTAGATTTCTTCAGTAACCTGTTATTTAGAAATGTATTGTTTAATCTCCATGTGTTTGTGTTTTTGCAGTTTCTTTTTTCTTGTAATTGATATCTGGTCTCATAACATTGTGGTCGGAAAAGATGCTTGATATGATTTCAATTTTCTTACATTTACTGAGGTTTGACTTGTGACCCAAGATGTGGTCTATCCTGGAGAATGTTCCATGTGCATTTGAGAAGAAGGTGTATTCGTCTGCATTTGGATGGAATGTCCTGAAGATATCAGTGAGATCCATTTCATCTAGTGTATCCTTAGATGAGAGTGTCAGGCCGTCTGGCTCTTAAAGGGGCACCCTGGGTAGGGTCCTTCTCTGTAGATGAGTGCCTCAGGCTCTGATAGGGCCACCCTGGGTGGGGACCTACTCCTTAGATCGGCATGTGTGGCACTTAAAGGGGCACCCTGGGTGGTGTCCTACTGTGTAAATAGGTGGGTCTGGCTCTTAAAGGGGCACCTTAGCTGGCATCCTGCTGTGTAGATCAGTGGTTCCAGCTCTTAAAGGGGCACCGTGGGTGATGTCATTCCAGGTAGATGGTGGCATCAGGCTCTGAAAGGGCCACCCTGTGTGGGGCCCTACTCCTTAGATGTACACGTCAGGCACTTCAGGAGTCACCCTGGCTGGGGTCCTACTCTGTAGATTGGCGGATCAGGCTCTTAAAGGAGCACCTTGGGTAGGGACATTCTCTGTAGATAGGCGCTTTAGGCTCTTAAAGAGGCACCCTGTCTGGGGCCCTACTACTTACACAGGCGTGCCAGGCACTTAAGGGTTCACCCTGTGTGGCGTCCTACTCTGTAGGCAGGTGGGTATGGCTCCTAAAGTGGCACACTGGGTGGGGTCCTTCTCTGTAGATGGACAAGTCAGGCCTGTAAAGGGGCACCACGGGTGGGGTCCTACTGTGTAGTTTGGTGGGTCTGGCTCTTAAAGGGGCACCCTGGGTGGGGTTCCTCTCTGTACATGGTGTTTCAGGCACTTCAAGGGGCACCCTGTGAGGCCACCTACTCTGTATATTGGTGTGTCAGACACTTAAAGGGGCACTCTGGGTGGGGTCCTTCTCTGTACTTGGGCCGGTCAGGCTCTTAAAGTGGTACACAGGGTAGGGTCCTACTCTGTAGATCCAGGGTCAGGCTCTTAAAGTGGCACCCTGTTGGGTTCCTGCTCTATAGATGATAGCCTCAGGGTCTTAAACGAGCACCTTTGGTGGGGTTCTTCTCTGTACATGGGTGTTTCAAGCACTTCAAGGGGCACCCTGTGAGGCATCCTGCTCTGTATATCAGTGTGTCAGACACTTAAAGAGGAACCCTGGGTGGGGTTCCTCTATGTACATGGGCCATTCAGGCATTTCCAGGGGCACCCTGTGAGGCATCCTGCTCTGTATATCAGCAAGTCAGACACTTAAAGGGGCACCCTGGGTGGGGACCTACTCCTTAGATGGGTGTGTCAAGTGGTTAAGGGGTCACACTGGGTGGGGTCCTACTCTGTAGGTCAGTGGGTCTGGCTCTTAAAGGGGCACCCTGGGTGGGGATCCTTCTCTGTAGGTCAGTGGGTCTGGCTCTTAAAGGGGCACCCTGGGTGGGGGGTCCTTCTCTCAAGATGGGCGCCTCAGGTTCTGAAAGGGCCACCCTGAGTGGGGACCTAGTCCTTAGATCAGTGTGTGTGACACTTAAAGCAGCACCCTGGGTGGTGTCCTACTGTGTAGATAGGTGGGTCTAGCTCTTCAAGGGGCAGCCTCAATGGTGTCCAGCTCTGTAGGTGAGTGGGTCCAGTTCTTATAGTGGCACCCAGGGTGGGGTCCTTCACTGAAGATGGGTGTGTTAGGCTCTGAAAGGGCCAACCTGGTTGGGGACCTACTCCTTAGATGGGCGTGTTAGGAACATATGGCGTCACAATGGATGGGGTCCTACTCTGTAGATGGACAAGTCAGGCAGGTAAAGGGGCACCACAGGTGGGGCCCTACTCTTTAGTTCTGATGGTCTGGCTCTTAAAGGGGCACCCTGAGTGGGGTCCTTCTCTGTAGATAGTCACGTCATGCTGTAAAAGGGCCACCCTGGGTGGGGTCGTACTCCTTAGATCGGCGTATGTGGCACTCAAGGGGGCACCTTGGGTGTTGTCCTACTCTGTAGATAGGTGGGTCTGGCTCTTAAAGGGGCACCCTCAGTGGCATCCGGCTCTGTAGATCAGTGTTTCTGGCTCTTAAAGGGGCACCGTGGATGGTGTTGTTCTAGGTAGATGGTGGCGTCAGGCTCTGAAAGGGCCACCATGGGTGGGGACCTACTCCTTAGATGGGCGCATCAGGCACGTAAAAGGGCACCCCAGGTGGGGTCCTACTCTGTAGATCCGTGGGTCTGTCACTAAAGGGGCACCCTGGGTGGGGTTCCTCTCTGTACATGGCGTTTCAGGGACTTCAAGGGGCACCCTGTGAGGCGGCCTGCTCTGTATATTGGTGTGTCAGACACTTAAAGGGGCACCCTGAGTGGGATCCTTCTCTGTACTTGGGTCGGTCAGGCTCTTAAAGTGGTATACAGGGTAGGGTCGTACTCTGTAGATCGGTGGGTCAGGCTCTTAAAACGACACCCTGGTTGGGTTCCTGCTCTGTAGGTTGTAGCCTCAGGGTCTTAAATGGGCACCCTTGGTGGGGTTCTTCTCTGTACTTGGGTGTTTCAAGCACTTCAAGGGGCACCTTGTGAGGCGGCCTGCTCTGTATATTGGCGTGTCAGACACTTAAAGGGGCACCCTGGGTGGGGTCCTTCTCTGTACATGGGCCGTTCAGGCTCTTAAAGGGGTACCCTGGGTAGGGTCCTACTCTGTAAATCGGCAGGTCAGGCTGTTAAAGCGACACCCTGGGTGGGTTCGTGCTCTGTAGATTGGAGCCTCAGGCTCTGAAAGGGCCACCCTGGGTGGGAACCTACTCCTAAAATTGGCATGTGTGGCACTTAACAGGGCACCCTGGGTGGTGTTTTACTCTGTAGATAGGTGGGTCTGGCTTTTAAAGAGGCACCCTGTGTGGGGTCCTTCTCTGTAGGTTGGTGTGTCAGACACTTAAAGGGGCACCCTGGGTGAGGTGCTTCTCTGTAGATGGGTGGGTCAGGCTCTTAAAGGGGCATTCTGGGTATAGGGGTCCTTCTCTGCAGATGGGCACGTCAGGATCTTAAAAGGCCACCATGGGTGTGGACCTACTCCTTAGATGGGTGTGTGAGGCACTTAAAGGGACAAGCTGGGTGGGGTCCTCCTCTGTAGATCAGCGAAGCAGGCACTTAATGGACATCTGGGTGGGGTCCTTCTGTGGAGATGGGTGCGTCAGTCACGTAAAGGGGCAACCTGTATGGGGTCCTACTCTGTGGATATGCGGGTCAGGCTCTTAAAGGGGCACCCTGGGTGGGGTTCCTCTCTGTATCTGGCGTTTCAGGCTCTTCAAGGGGTACCCTGTGAGGCAGCCTGCTCTGTATATCAGCATCTCAGACACTTAAAGGGGCACCCTGGATGGGGACCTACTCCTTAGATGGGCGTGTCAGGCACTTAAGGGGTCACCCTAGGTGGGGTCCTATTCTGTAGGTCTGGCTCTTAAAGGGGCATCCTGAATGGGGTCCTTCTCTGTAGATGGTCACGCCAGGCTCTGAAAGGGCCACCATGGGTGGGGACCTACTCCTTAGATGGGCATGTCAGGCATGTAATAGGGCACCCCGGGTGGGTTCCTGCCCTGTAGATCCGCAGGTCTGTCACTTAAAGGGGCACGCTGGGTGGAGTTCCTCTCTGTAGATGGCGTTCCAGGCACTTCAAGGGGCACCCTGGGTAGGGTCCTTCTCCGTGCTTAGGCCAGTCATGCTCTTAAAGTGGTACACAGGGTAGGGTCTTACTCTGTAGATCGGTGGGTCAGGCTCTTAAACCGGCACCCTGGTTGGGTTCCTGCTCTGTAGATTGTAGCCTCAGGGTCTTAAAGGGGCACTCTTGGTGGGGGTTCCTCTCTGTAGATGGCGTTTCAGGCACTTCAAGGGGCACCCTGTGAGGCGGCCTGCTCTGTATATCGGCATGTCAGACACTTAAAGGGACACCCTGGGTGGCGTCATTCTCTGTACATGGGCAGTTCAGGCTCTGAAAGGGCCACCGTTCTGGGGACCTACTCAATCGTTGGGTGTGTCAGGCACTTAAGCGGTTACCCTGGGTGGGGTCCTTCTCTGTAGATGGGCACCTCAGGCTCTGATAGGGCCACCCTGGGTGGGGACCTAGTCCTTAGATGGGCGTGTGTGGCACTTAAAGGGGCACCGGGTGGTGTCCTACTCTTTAGATATGCGGGTCAGTCTCTTAAAGGAGCACCCTGGGTGGAGAACTTCTCTGTAGATGGGCGCTTTAGGCTCTTAAAGGGCCACCCTGTCTGGGACCCTACTCCTTAGATGGGTGTGCCAGGCACTTATGGTGTCAACCTGGGTGGGGTCCTACTCTGAAGATGGGCACATCAGGCTCTGAAAGGGCCACGCTGGGTGGGGACCTACTCCTTAGATGTGCGTGTCAGGCACTTAAGAGGTTACCCTGGGTGGGGTCCTACTCTGTAAATGGACAAGTCATGCACGTAAAGGAGCATCACGGGTGGGGTCCTACTGTGTAGTTTGGTAGGTCTGGCTCTTAAAGGGGCACCCTGGGTGGGGTCTTTCTCTATAGATGGTTGCATCAGGCTCTGAAAGGGCCACCCTGGACGGGGTCCTAGTCCTTCGATGGGCGTGTCAGGCACGTAAAATGGCACTCCTGAGGTGTCCTACTATGTCGATCCATGGGTCTGGCACTTAAAGGGGCACCCTGCGTGGGGTTCCTCTCTGTACATGGCGTTTCAGGCACTTCAAAGGGCACCCTGTGAGGCGGACTGCTCTGTATGTATATCTGCATTTCTGACACTTAAAGGGGCACCCTGGGTGGGGACCTACTCCTTAGATGGGCGTGTCAGGCACTTAAGGGGTCACTCTGGGTGGGGTCCTACTCTGTTGGTTTGCAGTTAGGCTCTTAAAGGGGCACCTTAGTTGGGGTCCTTCTCTCAAGATGGCCCTCTCAGGCTCTGAAAAGGCCACTGTGGTTGAGCTCCTTAGATGGGCTGTCAGGCACTAAAGGGCTCACCCTAGGTGGAGTCCTCCTCTGCAGATGGGCATGTGAGGCTGTTAAAGGGGCACCTTGCGAGGGGTCCTACTCTGTAGATATACAGATCAGTCTCAAAGGAGCACCCTGGGTGGGGACCTTCTCTGTAGTTGGGCGCTTTAGGCTCTTAAAAGGCCACCTTGTCAGGGTCCCTATTCCTTAGATGGGCGTGTAAGGTAGTTAAGGAATCAGCCTGGGTGGGGTCCTACTCTTTTGTTCGGTGGTCTGGCTCTTAAAGGGGCTCCCTGGATGGGGTCCTTCTCTGTAGATGGGCAAGTCAGGCTCTTAAAGGGGCATTTTGTTTATGAGGGTCCTTCTTTGTAGATGGGCCCGTCAGGATCTTAAAAGGCCACCATGGGTGTGGAACATCCCCTTAGATGGGTGTGTGAGGTGCTTAAAGGGATAAGCCGGGAGGAGTCCTCCTCTGTAGATCGGGGAAGCAGGGACTTAAATGGACACACTGGATGGGGTTCTACTCTGTAGGTCGCTGGTCTGGCTCTTAAAGGGCCACCCTGGGTGGGGTCCTACTCCTTAAATGTGCATGTCAGGCACTTAAGGGGTCGCCCTGGGTGGGGTCCTACTCTGTAGACGGGCGTGTCATGCTCTTAAAGGGGCACATTGGGAGGGGTCCTGCTCTGCAAATGGACAAGTCAGGCACATAAAGTGGCACCGTGGGTGGGGTCCTACTGTGTAGATGGTTGCGTCAGGCTCTGAAAGGGCCTCCCTGAGTGGGGACCTAGTCCTTTGATGGGCGTGTGTGGCACTTAGAGGGGCACCCTGGGTGGTGTCCTACTGTGTAGATAGGTGGGTCTGGCTCTTGAAGGGACACCCTTGGTGGCGTCCCTTTAAGTGGTTCCAGCACTTAAAGGGGCACACTGCATGGGGTCTTTCTAGGTAGATGCTGGTGTCAGGCTCTGAAAGGGCCAACCTGGGTGGGCACCTACTCCTTAGATGGGCGTGTCAGGCACTTATGGGTCCAACCTGGGTGGGTTCCTACTCTGTAGGTTGGAGGGTATGGCTCTTAAAGGGGCACCTTAGGAGGGATCTGTCTGTAAATGGACAAGTCAAGCACATAAAGGGGCACCACGGGTGGGGTCCTACTGTGTAGTTTGGTGAGTCTGGCTCTTAAAGGGGCACCCTGGGTGGGGTCCTTCACTGGAGATGGGTGCATCAGGCACCTAAGGGAGCACCACGTATGGGGTCCTACTCTGTAGATCGGCGGGTCAGGCTCTTAAAGGGGCACCTTGCGAGGGGTCCTACTCTGTAGATAGAAAGGTTACTCTCTTAAAGGAGCACGCTCGGTAGGGATCTTTTCTGTAGTTGGGTGCTTTAGGCTCTTAAAGGGCCACCTTGTCAGGGTCTCTACTCCTTAGATGGGCATGTCAGGTACTTAAAGGGTCACCCTGGATGGGGTCCTACACTGTAGGTCGGTGGTCTGGCTCTTAAAACGGGCACCCTGGATGGGGGTCCTTCTCTTTCGATGGGCTGGTCAGGCCTTTAAAGGGGCATTTTGTTTATGGGGGTCCTTCTCTGTAGATGGGCGCATCAGGAACTTAAAAGGCCACCATGGGTGTGTGAGGCACTTAAAGGGATAAGCTGGCAGGGGTCCTCCTCTGTAGATCAGGGAAGCAGGCACTTAAATGGACACCCTAGGTGGGGTCCTTCTCTGTAGATGGTTGTGTCAGGCTCTGAAAGGGTGGGTCAGATGGTGGAGACCTAGTCCTTTTATCAGCGTGTGTGGCACTTAGTGGGGCCCCCTGGGTGGTGTCCTACTGTGTAGATAGGTGTGTCTAGCTCTTAAAGGGGCATCCTCGATGGTGTCTTGCTCTGTAGATCAGTGGGTCAGGTTCTTAAAGGGGCACCCTGAGTGAGGTCCTTCTCTGAAGATAGGCACATCAGGCCTGGATGGGGTTCTACTCCTTAGATGACCGTGATAGGCACTTATGGCATCACAATGGGTGGGTTGCTACTCTGTAGGTCGCCGGTCTGGCTCTTAAAGGGGCACCTTGGGAGGGGTCCTTCTCTGTAGATGGGCGCCTCAGGCTTTGAAAGGTCTACCCTGGATCGGGCCCTACACCTTCAGTTCAATTCAGTCACTCAGTCATGTCTGACTTTTTGTGACCCCATGAATTGCAGCACGCCAGGCCTCCCTGTCCATTACCAATTCCTGGAGTTCACTCAAACTCATATCCATCGAGTTGGTGATGCCATCCAGCCATCTCATCCTCTGTCGTCCTCTTTTCCTCCTGCCCCCAATCCTTCCCAGCATCAGACTCTTTTCCAATGAGTTAAATCTTTACACCTTAGATGTGCGTTATCAGGCACTTAAAGGATCTCCCTGGGTGGGGTCCTACTCTGTAGATCAGTGCATCAGGCTCTTAAAGGGGCACCTTGGGAGGGGTTCTCTCTAGATGGACAAGTCAGGCACGTAATGGGTCACCAGGGGTGGGGTCCTACTGTGTAGTTCGGTGGGTCTGGCTCTGAAAGGGGTGCCTGAGGTGGGTCCTTCTGAAAGGCCACCCTGGGTTGGGATTTACTTCTTAGATGGGCGCATCAGGCACTTGAAAGGGCACCCCAGAGGTGTCCTACTCTGTAGAGCCGCAGATCTGGCACTTAAAGGGGCACCCTGCCTAGGATTCCTCTCTGTACATGGTGTTTCAGGCACTTGAAGGGGCACCATGTGTGGCTGCCTGCTCTGTATATCATTGTGTCTGAAACTAAAGGGGCACCCTGAGTGCAGACCTACTCCTTAGATGGGTGTGTCAGGCACTTAAAGGGTCACCCTGGGTGGGGTCCTTCTCTGTCGATGGGCGGGTCAGGATCTTAAAAGGCCACCATGGGTGTGGACCATCTCCTTAGATGAGTGTGTGAGGCACTTAAAGGGATAAGCTGGGTGGGGTCCTCCTTTGTAGATCAGGGAAGCAGGCACTTAAATGGACACCCTGGATGGGGTCCTACTCTGTAGGTTGCTGTTCTGGCTCCTAAAGGGGCACCCTGGGTGGGGTCCTTCTCTGTAGATGGGCACCTCAGGCTCTGATAGGGCCACCCTGGGTGAGGGCCGAGTCCTTAGATCGCCATGTGTGGCACTAATAGAGTCAACCTGGGTGGGTTCCTCCTCTGTAGGTCAGCGGATATGGCTCTAAAGTGACACCCTGTGTGGGGTGCGTCTCTATAGACGGTTGCGTGAGGCTCTGAAAGGGCCACCCCGGGTGAGGACCTACTCCTTAGATGGACACATCAACTATGTAAAAGGGCACTCCCGGAGGGTTCCTACTCTGTTGATCTGCGGGTCTGGCACTTAAAGGGTCACCCTGGATGGGGTCCTTCTCTCAAGATGGCCGTCTCAGGCTCTGAAAAGGCCACCCTGGGTGGGGACCTAGTACTTTGATCGCATCTGTGGCACTTGAAGGGGCACCCTGGGTGGTGTCTTACTGTGTGCATAGGTGGGTCTGGCTCCTAAAGGGGCACCCTCGATGGTGTCCTACTCCGTAGATCAGTGTGTCTGGTTCTTAAAGGGGCACCCTGGGTGGGGTCCATCCCTGAAGATGGGCACGTCAGACTCTGAAAGGGCCAACCTGGGTAGGGACCTACTCCTTAGATGGGCATGTCAGGCACTTAGGGGGTCCACCTGGGTGGGGTCCTACTCTGCAGCTCAGAAGGTATGGCTCTTATAGTGGCACCCTGGTTGGGGTCCTTCTCTGAAGATGGGCGCATCAGGCTCTGATAGGGCCACCCTGGGTGAGGACCTACTCCTTAGATGGGCGTGTTAGGCACGTAAAAGGGCACCCCGGGAGGGGTCCAACTCTGTCGATCCACGGGTCTGGCACTTAAAGGGGCACCCTGGATGGGGTTCCTCTCTGTACATGGCATTTCAGGCACTTCAAGGGGGCACTCTGTGAGGCGTCCTGCTCTGTATATCGTCATGTCAGACACTTAAAGGGGCACCCTGGGTGGGGTTCTTCTCTATAGATGGGCGGGTCAGGCTCAGAATGGGCCAACCTGGGTGCAGTCCTTTTCTGTAGATGGCTGGGTCAGGTTCTAAAGGGGCACCCTGGGTGGGGTCCTGCTCTGTATATCAGCATGTCAGATAGTTAAAGGGGCACCCTGGTAGGTGTCCTTCTCTGTAGATGGGCACATCAGGCAGTTAAATGGGCACCCTTTGTTGGGGCCTTCTCTGTAGATTGGAGTGTCTTGTACTTAAAGTGCCACCCTGGGTAGGGTCCTACTCTGTATATTGGTGGGTCAGGCTCAAAATGGCACCCTGGGTGGGGTCCTACTCTGTGGATCAGCACGTCAGGCACTTGAAGGGGCACCCTTGATGGGGTCCTTCTCTGTAGATGGGCTTGTCAGGCACTAAAGGAGCACCATGGGTGGGGACCTACTCCTTACATCGACATGTCAGGCTCTTAAAGGGGCACTCTGGGTGAGGTCTACTCTGTAGTTGGGCATGTCAGGCTCTTAATGGGCCACCCTGGGTGGGGACCTACCCCTAGATGGGCCTGTGAGGCAGTTAAAGGGGCACCATGTGTGGAGTCCTGCTCTAGTTGGGTGAGCCAGATGTTTGATGGGCCAGCCTCTGTCCAGTTGCTGATGCTGGCCTGTGAGGAGAGATAGGCTATGGTGATGGCTCTACCGCCTATGCATGACTTAGCAGTATTGCCTTGCTTCCATGGCTGCCTGGTTTTCCTCCACAGGCATTTCCCACCACAGTCTCCTCCCTCATGTCCCCTCGGTCAGTCTCTCCACAGTCAACAGCAGTCCTCACCCTGGGATAGCTCCACAGTCCCTAAGCTCCAGCTCCCAGCTGCTGCACCTTCCAGGGAACCTGCCTGCCTGTCCACGGTATGTATGACAGAGGCATGGACTGTCTGATGCTCATTCCATTTAGGCTGCCACAGATCAGATGTTTCACTCTCAGCCTTAAATGTTTCTCCTCTGACTCAGATAATTGCCCTGATGTGGGGAGTGGACCCCTGCTTCAGTTCCCCCACCCACCAAGGGTAGGTCCAGTCCTAGTAACACTCCTTGTTTTCCCCACTAGTTCCTTCGTCCTGCTGAGTTTTGCATGGTTCTGTACTTTTCTGCTGGTCAGGTACTCCTGTCTACTCTCAGCTGGTGTTCTGCATGCACTTCCTTGCTGATGATTTTTAAAGAAATGTAGGCAGTAGGGAGCAAGTCATCTATTAGAGGGAAAAAAGTAAGTGCAGTTTACTTGACCCTGCTTCATGACAGTATTTGATGCCAGAAGATGTCACAGCAATACCTCTACATAATGTTAAGGGGAAAAGTTTAGGTCAGGTGGTCATTCTCATGGAGAGGTGATATAAAGGCATTCGGAATAATTGAATACTTCCTGAACCCACATGTTGATAGCTTTATTTGTAATTATCAAATGCTTGAATCAGCCCAAATCCCCTTTAATGGCTAAATTGATAAAGTGTGGTACATCTACCCTGTGGAATACTACTAAGCAATGGAAAAGGAACAAACTTGATATGCACAACAACCTGGATGAATCTCAGATGTAGTATGCTGTGTGAAAGAAGCCAGTCTTAAAAGAAGACATACTGCATTATTTCATTTCTATGATAGAAGCAAGATCCGATGCTGTAAAGAGCAATATTGCATAGGAACCTGGAATGTCAGGTCCATGAATCAAGGCAAACTGGAAGTGGTCAAAAAAGAGATGGCAAGGGTGAACGTTGACATTCTAGGAATCAGCGAACTAAAATGGACTGGAATGGGTGAATTTAACTCGGATGACCATTACATCTACTACTGCGGGCAGGAATCCCTCAGAAGAAATGGAGTAGCCATCATAGTCAACAAAAGAGTCCGAAATGCAGTACTTGGATGCAATCTCAAAAACGACAGAATGATCTCTGTTCGTCTCAAAGGCAAACCATTCAATATCAAAGTCTATGCCCCAACCACTAATGCTGAAGAAGCTGAAGTTGAACGGTTTTATGAAGACCTACAAGACCTTTTAGAACTAACACCCAAAAAAGATGTCCTTTTCATTATAGGGGACTGGAATGCAAAAGTAGGAAGTCAAGAAACACCTAGAGTAACAGGCAAATTTGGCCTTGGAATGCGGAATGAAGCAGGGCAAAGACTAATAGAGTTTTGCCAAGAAAATGCACTGGTCATAGCAAACACCCTCTTCCAACAACACAAGAGAAGACTCTACACATGGACATCACCAGATGGTCAACACCGAAATCAGATTGATTATATTCTTTGCAGCCAAAGATGGAGAAGCTCTATACAGTCAACAAAAACAAGACTGGGATCTGACTGTGGCTCAGATCATGAACTCCCTATTGCCAAATTCAGACTCAAATTGAAGAAAGTAGGGAAAACCGCTAGACCATTCAGGTATGACCTAAATCAAATCCCTTATGATTATACAGTGGAAGTGAGAAATAGATTTAAGGGCCTAGATCTGATAGATTGCCTGATGAACTATGGAATGAGGTTCATGGCATTGTACAGGAGACAGGGATCAAGACCATCCCCATGGAAAAGAAATGCAAGAAAGCAAAATGGCTGTCTGAGGAGGCCTTACAAATAGCTGTGAAAAAAAGAGAAGCGAAAAGCAAAGGAGAAAAGGAAAGACATAAGCATCTAAATGTGGAGTTCCAAAGAATAGCAAGAAGAGATAGGAAAGCCTTCCTCAGCGATCAATGCAAAGAAATAGAGGAAAACAACAGAATGGGAAAGACTAGAGATCTCTTCAAGAAAATTAGAGATACCAAGGGAATATTTCATGCAAAGATGGGCTCGATAAAGGACAGAAATGGTATGGACCTAACAGAAGCAGAAGATATTAAGAGGTGGCAAGAATACACAGAAGAACTGTACAAAAAAGATCTTCACAACCCAGATAATCATGATGATGTGATCACTAATCTAGAACCAGACATCTTGGAATGTGAAGTCAAGTGGGCCTTAGAAAGCATCACTACAAACAAAGCTAGTGGAGGTGATGGAATTCCAGTTGAGCTATTTCAAATCCTGAAAGATGATGCTGTGAAAGTGCTGCACTCAATATGCCAGCAAATTTGGAAAACTCAGCAGTGGCCACAGCAGTGGAAAAGGTCAGTTTTCATTCCAATCCCAAAGAAAGGCAATGCAAAAGAATGCTCAAACTACTGCACAATTGCAGTCATCTCACACACTAGTAAAGTAATGCTCAAAATTCTCCAAGCCAGGCTTCAGCAATACGTGAACCGTGAACTCCCTGATGTTCAAGCTGGTTTTAGAAAAGGCAGAGGAGCCAGAGATCAAAATGCCAACATCTGCTGGATCATGGAAAAAGCAAGAGAGTTCCAGAAAAACATCTATTTCTGCTTTACTGACTATGCCAAAGCCTTTGACAGTGTGGATCACAATAAACTGTGGAAAATTCTGAAAGAGATGGGAATAGCAGACCACCTGACCTGCCTCTTGAGAAACCTATATGCAGGTCAGGAAGCAACAGTCAGAAATGGACATGGAACAACAGACTGGTTCCAAATAGGAAAAGGAGTATGTCAAGGCTGTATATTGTCACCCTGCTTATTTAACTTCTATGCAGAGTACATCATGAGAAACGCTGGGCTGGAAGAAGCACAAGCTGGAATCAAGATTGCTGGGAGAAATATCAATAACCTCAGATATGCAGATGACACCACCCTTATGGCAGAAAGTGAAGAGGAGCTAAAAAGCCTCTTGATGAAAGTGAAAGAGGAGAGTGAAAAAGTTGGCTTAAAGCTCAACATTCAGAAAATGAAGATCATGGCATCTGGTCCCATCACTTCATGGGAAATAGATGGGGAAACAGTAGAAACAGTTTCAGACTTTATTTTGGGGGGCTCCAAAATCACTGCAGATGGTGATTGCAGCCATGAAATTAAGACGCTTACTCCTTGGAAGAAAAGTTATGACCAACCTAGATAGTATATTGAAAAGCAGAGACATTACTTTGCCGACTAAGGTCCGTCTAGTCAAGACTATGGTTTTTCCTGTGGTCATGTGTGGGTGTGAGAGTTGGACTGTGAAGAAGGCTGAGCGCCGAAGAATTGATGCTTTTGAGCTGTGGTGTTGAAGACTCTTGAGAGTCCCTTGGACTGCAAGGAGATCCAACCAGTCCATTCTAAAAGAGATCAACCCTGGGATTTCATTGGAAGGAATGATGCTAAAGCTGAGACTCCAGTACTTTGGCCACCTGATGCGAAGAGTTGACTCTTTGGAAAAGACTCTGATTCTGGGAGGGATTGGGGGCAGGAGGAGAAGGGGACGACTGAGGATGAGATGGCTGGATGGCATCACGTACTCGGTGGATGTGAGTCTGAGTGAACTCCGGGAGATGGTGATGGACAGGGAGGCCTGGTGTGCTGCGATTCATGGGGTCGCAAAGTGTTGGACACGACTGAGCAACTGAACTGAACTGATGACATTCTTGAAATTACATCATTAAAGAGAGAACAGATTAGTGGTGGTTAGGAGTCTCAGGTAGGTGATGGGAAGAGGAAAGGTGGCAGCGAAGTGGGTATGGTAACAAAAAGGCAGCATAAGGGATACTTGTGCCAATGGAACTATTCTTTATCTTGACTATGGTGGTCACATGAATCTACACTTGTGATAAAACTGTACAGTACTTAATAAATACAAATGAATGCAAGTAGAACTGGGGAAATCTGAATAAGAAGGGTGGCTTATATCAATGCCGGTATACTGATTGTGATACTGTAGTATTTTGCATAATATGACCTTTGGGGGAACTAGGCAAAGTATACAAGGGATCTCTTCATTTTATTTCTTAACATTTTATAGTTAAATATACAATATTTATTATTGGAGAAGGAAATGGCAACCCACTCCAGTGTTCTTGTCTGGAGAATCCCAGGGATGGCGGAGCCTGGTGGGCTGCCGTCTATGGGGTCGCACAGAGTCGGACATGACTGAAGTGACTTAGCAGCAGCAGCAGCATAGAATATTTATTAATATAAGAACACAGAGTTAGGTGAAAAAATATGGATAACACTTTTTTTCTTTGGGTGTTTAAATTTTTTAAATTGAATTATAGTTGATTTACAGTGTTAAGTTTCAGATGTATAGCAAAGTGACTCAGTTATACATACATACATAACTATTTTTTTTCAGATTCTTTTCCCTTGTAGTTACAACAGAGTATTAAATAGAATTGCCTGTGCTATGCAGCAGGTCTTTATTGATTATCTATTTTTATATACAGTAGTGTGTATATTAATCCCAAACACCCAGTTTATCCATTCCCCCTGTATTGTTTCTTATAATTGTGTGGTAGTCTAGTTATCTTAATAAGATTTTCAGTGAAAAAATGGAATGCTTTGAAGGCTATATGTTACTCAGAAACCCTCTTGGGGACATCTAATAATAACACAAAACCACTAAGCAAGAGGTGATTCAAAGTAATGATTCTGAGCAGGGGATTTGAGAGAGGGCAGAATTGGCAGTGGGCACGGCTGCCTTCCAGCAGATCTCCGGCTGATTGAGCGGGTAGAGAAAGGTGTCTGGCAGGAAACTCTGGGCCCAGAGCTCAGAACCACTTTGAATGTGGGTATTTCAGTTTGGAGTTAGGGGCAGTAAGAGCTGACATCACAGGAGGAGATGGGATCTAGTTGGGAGAGTGGGTGAACCTGAGCGGTGGCTCTCTGGGGAGCCCCACCATTGAAGGGGTGGACAGAGTAGCTACAGAGAAGATAAGGCCCGGAGGAGGAGGGTGGCATGTGGTTTCAGAAGAGTGTCTCAGGGAAGGTTGCTCAGTGGTGTCAAAGGTGGTGGAGGGTCAGAAGGAGGAGCCCTCAGGTCGGCCATGTTCCTGCCCTCCAGGTGTCGCCATTCTCAGCCATATATTCTCCTTACACTCCTCTCACCCCTGAAGCCCCTCTTAACTCTTCTCACTGCCCCTCCCTAACCTGGCCTTCCTCATCTGCAGCCTCTTCCTCTTTCTTTGTCCACTTCCAGCCACATCCACCCCTCCTTACTGCCTTGTGCTCCCTGCGAACAGCCAGCCCCTGCACCCCTGAGGCTTGACTTGGGAGGTTTCCTCTGCCCCAGGGCCCTCTCCTCTGCTCCCCTTTCTGATCTGAGCTCAGCTGCCCCCAACTCACTGCAGCCTGGCAGGTGGAGCTGGTGATGGCTGCTGTGATGTTGGGTCACCTGGCACACACAGCTGTTGTAACCCCATTTGTTTCAATAACTCCACCCTGGGCCTGAGATCAAGAACTCTGCTTTTCTCATCTTTCTCTCTCTTCCAGTCCCTGGTAGGTCTTCAGTGTTTGGTGGCTAAATAGTCCTGCCCTAACTGGTTGGTTCTATAATCCTATGAAAAGCATTCACTGAAGGATTACCTTTAATGAAAACTCTTAGGTCATTGACAATCTGATTGGATTTGCAGAAATCTGAATTCAAGCGGCAGGCTCAGAATGCTTCTGTTGTGTCCAAGCAAACCCTACCAGCCCCTGGAAGTATGCCCTGTTTTGCTTTTGCGCAGTCAGGCTCAGAGCCTGGTTAGAGGCCAGGTGTATTTATAGAGAGCAAGACAACCGCCCTCCCCTCCCTGCCCCCACTCCCTTTGTGGGCCAGTCACCAGCCTGGTCCCCTGCATTCTCTGACTCCAGTCATCTTCCCACTGGCTTCCCCATGACTCTCATCCTGAAATTCAGATTTCCTTTTATTTAATGGCTTAAAAAATTGATGTCTAATTCATGTACCAAGAAATTCACCCCTTTAAAATATACAACTCAGCAGCACGTAGGACACTGACAGAGCTGTATAACTGTCACCTCTCTCTAGTTCCACATTTTCATCATCCAAAGGTGAAACCTGTATCATTAAGCAGTCAGTCTACATGCTCCCCTCCCCCTGCTCCTCAGTTCAGTCGCTCAGTCATGTCCAACTCTTTGCAACCCCATGGACTGCAGGAAGCCAGGCCTCCCTGTCTATCACCAACGCCTGGAGTTCACTCAAACTCATGTCCATCACGTCAGTGTTGCCGTCCAACCATCTCATCCTCTGTCATCCCCTTCTCCTCCTGCCTTCAATCTTTCCCAGCATCAGGGTCTTTTCCAATGAGTCGATTCTTCGCATCAGGTGGCCAAAGTATTGGAGCTTCAGTTTTAGCATCAGTACTTCCAATGAGTATTCAGGACTGATCTCCTTTAGGATGGACTGGTTGGATCTCCTTGCAGTCCAAGGGACTCTCAAGAGTCTTCTCCAATACCACAGTTCAAAAGCTCCTGGGCACCTCTAATCAGCTCCTTGTGTCTGTGGATTTACCTATTCTGGATAGGTAAATGGAATCATGCAGTGTTTGACCATTTGCATCTGGCTTCTTTCACTTCGTATAAGGTTTTCAACGCTCATGCAGATTGTGGCCTGGCTCAGTCCTCCCTCTCCTTTTTATCACTGAATAACATTCTGTTGTGTGGATAGATCACTTTCTCCTCTCTGTGAGACCACCGCTACAAGCTGCCTTGTTAGTGGACATTTCCCAGGGCTGAGGTGAGAGCCGAGGGACTAGTTATCAGATGACTGAATGGAGGGTTCCTGGTCGGCGATTCTGGGTTGTCTTCTTATTTTCTCAGTGGAGACGCCAGTGGGATCTTCCCTTTCTGGGCTTGGCGGGTAGGCAGCTGGCACCCCAGGTGGATGGGAGCTTGCTGTGTAAGAGGGAAAGGCTGCGGCTATTGGGGCTGTGGGTGGGGAAGCGACCAGTGGGCTGGCTGGAGCCAACCTGAAAAGGCTTCTCTTCCAGGTCCCAGGCCCGTCTGGGTCGCCAGCTCCTCTTCACCAGCTTTCCCAGTTTCTTTGGAAGGAAGATGTCCAGCTTCTCTGTGGTGAGGGGCTGCACAGAGGCCAGGGAAGCAGTAGGTCTGAGCTTGGTTCCTTAGATTCCTCCTCGTCCCTCTCCTGCCATCTTCCTCCCTCACACTGACTTGAGGAGGGGGAGAGGGGCCTTCACTACAGCTTCCACACTTCTTTCTGGACAGAGGACGTGCTCCTGAACTTAGCTCTTTCCCACATTTGTTGTCACTAATACCGTTTTTATTGGAAACATGTCATACTTAGAGATTTGGGTGAATTGGCACTGGTATGACATCACATCCCACAACCTAGTCTTTTTATTTGTTTAAGTCCTCTTTTGTGTTCTTCAGTACATTTGACCCTTGAATGATGTGGGTTTGAACTGTGCAGGTCCAGTTATATATTTATATTTTTCAATAGTGAATGCTAGAATCAGTCTGTGACTGGTCGAATTCGTGGATGCAGAGGGGTGGCTATATAAGTTGTATGTGGATTGATTAACCCCCGCATTGTGTGAGAATCAACCATAATGTTTTCATTTTTTCTTCACTTAGTTCTAGTATAGTTTTAAGTATCTTTTGAAATTAAGGCATTATTTACATACAGTACATACAAAGGGCTTTACATACACACAAAGATACATAAAAAACAATTTCCCCTTGTGGCTCAGGTGGTAAAGAATCTGTCTGCAATGGGGAGACCTGAGTTCAATCCTTGGGTTGGGAAGGTCCCCTAGAGAAGGGATAGGCTACCTACTCCAGTATTCTGGCCTGGAGAATTCCGTGGACAGTATAGTCCTTGGGGTTGCAAAGAGTCAGGCATGACTGAGTGACTTTCACTTACATACAATCAAATGCTCAGATACTAACATTTTCAATAATGTTCCACTGTGGTGTTTTAAATTTTTTTGTGCACTTTGTTCTAGCAAGGTTCTTAATTTTTTTTTTTTGAGGTATGATTTACACATAGCGAAATGTGAGGGTAATGACGAATGCATGTCCAGACAGAACTTTTTCATCATCCCCAAAACTTCCCTCACATCACATAGCATCCCTCACCCAAGCAACCACTGATCTGAGTTTTATACTGTAGGTTAGTTTTGTCTCTTCTAAAATTTCATGGAAATAAACCATACCATATTTACCCTTTTGTGACAGGCTTTTCTGATACAGTATAATGTTTTTTATTATAATATATTATAATGTTATAATACATGTAAGCTGTTCCTTTTCTTGCTGAGCAGATTTCTGTTCTGTGGCTGCATCACGGTTTATCCATTCCCCTGTTCACAGACTTTTGGGTTGTTTCCACTTTGCACTGTTACTCTTGGATGGAGACCTGGGAGTGAAATTGCTGACTCATGGGGTATGACTGAGCTTAACTTTTAAAGACAGTGGTAGCTTTTCCCAAACTGGTTGTACCATTTTCCACTTCCACCACCAGCGTGTAATTGTTCCGGTCCCCCCACAACTTCAGTATTTATTTGGTGCTACTCAGTTTCTCTTACTTTGATGTCTATTCTGATCTTATCCACCTTCACTCTTTCAGAAGCTTGTCCTGGGATTGCCCATTTTCCCCCACCCTCCTTGTTCCTAGTGCTTGTCTGAATGTGCTCACTTGTGTGTGCCTTTCCTGATATTCCCCAGTGGTTTTGAGAGATGGGGATATAAATGTGCTTGGTGTCCACCATCTGGAACAGAAAACCTGGGCAGATTCTTCGTTATCCCAGCAGTCTCTAGAGTGGCATCATGTCTTGAAGGTCTGTGAGAAAGGACCAACTGTTCTCCCGTTTTGTATTCTTCCTTTTTTCTGCATTTGTTTCCAAAGCAGCAAAGAACAAAAAAAAATATGATTCTTGTTTCTTCAAAGCTTTCCAATAAAGGAGTATTAAACTTTCAGCCTAACTTTAGTGCAGGTCCAAGAATAACTTGCTTAAGAGGAAATGGGATTGTTGATATTTTATGTGATTTTAAATGTTAGAAATCTTTTCATGGGTAGGATTGAATAGAAAATCTCTGAGATGCAGGTTGAAGGTGAGGGGTAGGAATTGTTTCTCTAGGTTCTGGGAATACTCAGCCTGCAGCCTGCTGTCAGGTGAGTGACTGGCACCATCTCCTTCCTGGCTTTTCTTTTCCTTCTTAGGAGTAGCTAGTGCATGGTCCCCCTAGTCACATCTTCAGGAAAATAACTGATGCTTTTCCTTCCCTCCTGGGGTAATACAGGCTCTCTCCAGAGGGTTCAGGACTCTGGGGCTGGTGAGGAGGGGGCACAGTGGGGTAGGACTGTGGCTATCATAGACCCTGTAAGACAGTGATAGGAGGTGTCCTTTCTTGTGGCAGCATTGCCTGGGCCAGTGGGAGTCTGTGACCAGGCATTAAAACATGTCATCACCAAATAAGTTTGGGGCTTGCAGTATTGCTGATGTTGTGATGGTGTCAGGAATAGAGCATGATACATCTTCAGAGCACGATGAACAAGTTTGTGTGGCACTAAACTGCCAGGAAGCAGTTCCATAAGCTGGAAGGTGTTGCACTTTTTTGCCCCTGCCTTTGAAAGTACAGCTCAGAATCTCTGCACTGTCATTTGTCCACCTGTCTCTTGCTGTCTCTCAGCCCATCGGGAACATGTTGGAAAATACAAACATGCTGTTGGAAAGGAGTATTCCAGCCTAGGGGGGAAGCTCAGGGTGCCAGTCCAGGTTGTCTGCCTGCCAACTCTACACGCCTCTCTTCAACAGAACTTAGAGGCTGCAGGTGGGGTGGGGAGAGCAGCGAAGAAACCTAATTATGCAAATTTTGATCTTAAAGCCTTATTCATATGTTTCCTGGCAGGCTGTTCTTTAATCGCAAGAGTAAGATTGCTCAGAATTACCATATATTCCAGTTAATTGCATTAAAATTGTAGCAAAGGTTGTTTTTGCTATAATCAAGAGTGATTTTGATTAATACTCATGAAATCAAATGTCTCACCAGCGGTGGGGAGAGAACACCCTTCCCAGTCTGCTGGCCCTTCTTTTTCTTACCCACTCCTTTTCCCAGAGGCCAGAGATGCAAACCTGTTTGAAAGGCGTTTCTTTTTTAAACCAACTTGCTTACATGGCTGGTCATTTGTAAAGAAAATTTCTCAAAGGGGGAGTTTGATTATTGGCCTCTGTGTTTAGTGCAAAGGTTATAAAACAGCTCTTTATTGAGGGAGGCAGAGAGAGGGCCCAAGCAGAGGTCTCAGCTGATAACAGTGACAAGAGCACGTGCCATCTCGTGGTGGGCTCTGTGTGACCTGGAGGAGATTCAGGCAGTCTGCGGAGTGTCTGCTGGTGGCTCATTGAGCACCTTGGGAAAATGCGGAAGACGCATGGCTGCCCTTATGGGCAAGGCATTAGAATCACATACAGGCAAGACAGACACAAAATGGAATGAATTCCAGAGCAACGTATCCACATGGTGCTTAGTTAAAGGACCGTGGTAGTGACAGTGTGCATGAAAGAAATGGCTGGATTCCAGAGAGATTTGTTTGCAGGTGGAATGAGTGACCTCACTGATGGGTGGTGAGGGGGAGAGAGGAGTCGGGTAGCATAACACCCTCCTTTCCAGCTGGAGCAGCAGGAACTAGTGGTCCAGTTCCTCGGTTGGTACGCATTCAGGGAGCCTGGTCTGGTGAAGGAAAGGAGAATACTTGCTGTTGACCCTGTGTGGAGGCGGGGAACCAATGGGAGACTCTGGAGTGCTGCTAGGCTGTGCCCTTTCACCCCAGGGCTGTGACTGTGCCATGCTGAGCACTGTCACTCACCAGTAAGGGCTAGGAGCAGACCCCAGCCATGGGAGTGTTTTGGGATGTGATGGAAGATGAATAATACCTCGCATGGTGTGTGAGAGGGAGGACGCACTACAACACCCATGAGAAGCCTCTTCCAGGGCCTGCTGTCTGCTGTAAGAACCCCTAGAGGGAAGACAGCCTGTGATCTTCCCCATTAGCAGAGTGGTTAAGAGTTGGATTTGGCAAGGAGGCCCAGAAAGCGTTCAGCCAGTGAACGACCTGTCCAGATTGACAGGGCAATAACTTCCGAGATGTTTTGTGTTTCAGAGCCCTTTTACTTTCTGAGAATTGTACCTTGGGCTACTGTCCTGGGTACCATGTCCTTGAAATATGGCCAGCTCGAGGGAGGAGGAAGTTGAAGTTTTGCAGAGGGTCACAGGGCATGTGAGGTCAGAGCTTTGGAGTCAGCACCTCCTGTGTGGCAGGCTCAGAAGCAGCTCGGGGACCCCCATTTCCCATTCACTGGTGAGGAGACTGAGGCTTAGGGGTGAGTGTGCTCATGGTGAGGTGATGGTGGCCTGGGCTAGGGCTGTAGACAGAAGTCAGGAGGTCTCAACACGAGGTGCCAACCGAGTCATGGGCCTGGACCATATCACCCTAGGGAGGGAATTGAAAAGGAAGGAAGGATGGAAAGGCTGCGAGCACATGTAAAGGTCGAGGCAGAGCTGCCAGTTGGGAGCCAGGGCAGGGATGGCAAATCGCTTAGTCGTGTCCGGCACTTTGTGACCCCATGGACTGAAGTACACCAGGCCTCCCTGTCCATCACTAACTCCTGGAGTTTACCCAAACTCATGTCCATTGAGTCGGTGATGCCATCCAACCATCTTATCCTCTGTGATCACCTTCTCCTCCCGCCTTCAATCTTTCCCAGCATCAGGGTCTTTTCAAATGAGTCAGCTCTTCCCATCAGGTGGCCAAAGTATTGGAGTTTCAGCTTCAACATCAGTCCTTCCAATGAACACTCAGGACTGATCTCCTTTAGGATGGACTGATTTGATCTCCTTGCAGTCCAAGGGACTCTCAAGTGTCTTCTCCAACACCACAGTTCAAAAGCATCCATTCTTCTCCGCTCAGCTTTCTTCCCAGTCCAACTCTCACATCCACTCATGACTACTGGAAAAACCATAGCCTTGACTAGACAGACCTTTGTTGGCAAAGTAATGTCTCTGCTTTTCAATATGCTACCTAGGTTGCTCATAACTTTCCTTCCAAGGAGTAAGGGTCTTTTAATTTCATGACTGCAGTCACCATCTGCAGTGATTTTGGAGCCCAGAAAAAAGAAAGTCTGCCACTGTTTCCACTGTTTCCCCATCTATTTCCCATGAAGTGATGGGACCAGATGCCATGATCTTCATTTTCTGAATGTTGAGCCAACATTTTCACTCTCCTCTTTCACTTTCATCAAGAGACTCTTTAGTTCCTCTTCACTTTCTGCCATAAGGGTGGTGTCATCTGCATATCTGAGGTTATTGATATTTCTCCCGGCAATCTTGTTTCCAGCTTTTGTTTCTACCAATCCAGCGTTTCTCATGATGTACTCTGCATAGAAGTTAAATAAGCAGGGTGACAATATACAGCCTTGACGTACTCCTTTTCCTATTTGGAACCAGTCTGTTGTTCCATGTCCAGTTAGAATTGTTGCTTCCTGACCTGCATACAGATTTCTCAAGAGGCAGACCAGGTGATCTGGTATTCCCATTTCTTTCAGAATTTTTCACAGTTTATTGTGATCCACATAGTCAAAGGCTTTGGCATAGTCAATAAAGCAGAAGTAGATGTTTTTCTGGAACTCTCTTGCTTTTTTGATGACCCAGTGGATGTTGGCAATTTGATCTCTGGTTCCTCTGTGTTTTCTAAAACCAGCTTGAACATCTGGAAGTTCACGGTTCACATATTGCTGAAGCCTGGCTTGGAGAATTTTGAGCATTACTTTAGTAGTGTGTGAGATGAGTGCAATCGTGTGGTAGTTTGAGCATTCTTTGGCATTGCCTTTCTTTGGGATTGGAATGAAAACTGACCTTTTCCAGTTCTATGGCTACTGCTGAATTTTCCAAATTTGCTGGCATATTGAGTGCAGCACTTTCACAGCATCATCTTTCAGGATTTGAAACAGCTCAACTGGAATTCCATCACCTCCACTAGCTTTGTTCATAGTGATTGCTTCCTGAGGCCCACTTGACTTCACATTTCAGGATGTCAAAGGCATTTCCCCATGTACAACAGGTCATTACCAGTAGGCCTGACCTGAACCTCATGACTAGTTTAGGGGGCTTTGGTTGGTGTGACCAGCAGGAGAGGCACAAGGACCTGCTAGGCTGGGGACCCATTTGTGGCTCTAGGTGAGTGATCACACCATCGTGATTATCTGTGTCGTGAAGATCTTTTTTGTACATTTCTTCTGTGTATTCTTGTCACCTTTTCTTAATATCTTCTGCTTCTGTTAGGTCCATACCATTTCTGTGCTTCATTGAGCCCATCTTTGCATGAAATGTTCCCTTGGTATGTTTAATTTTCTTGAAGAGATTTCTAATCTTTCTCATTCTATTAATTTCCTCTATTTCTTTGCACTGATCACTGAGGAGGGCTTTCTTATGTCTCCTTGCTATTCTTTGGAACTCCGCATTCAAATGGGTATATCTTTCCTTTTCTCCTTTCCTTTTTACTTCTCTCGTTTTCACAGCATTTGTAAGGCCTCCTCAGACAGCCACTTTGCTTTTTTGCATTTCTTTTTCTTCGGGATGATCTTGATCCCTGTCTCCTGTACAATGTCACAAACCTCTGTCCATAGTTCATCAGGCACTCTGTCTATCAGATCTAGTCCCTTCAATCTATTTCTCACTTCTACTGTAAGGGATTTGATTTAGGTCATACCTGAATGGTCTAGTGGTTTTCCCTGCTTTCTTCAATTTCAATCTGAATTTGGCAGAGGAGTTCATGATCTGAGCCACAGTCAGCTCCCGGTTTTGTTTTTGCTGACTGTATAGAGCTTCTCCATCTTTGGCTGCAAAGAATATAATCAATCTGATTTCAGTGTTGACCATCTGGTGATGTCCATGTGTAGAGTCTTCTCTTGTGTTGTTGGAAGAGGGTGTGTGTTATGACCAGTGCATTCTCTTGGCAAAACTCTATTAGCCTTTGTCCTACTTCATTCTGTACTCCAAGGCCAAATTTGCCTGTTATTCCAGGTGTTTCTTGTCTTCCTAGTTTTGCATTCCAGTTCCCTATAATGAAAAGGACATATTTTTGGGGTGTTAGTTCTAGAAAATCTTGTAGGTCTTCATAGAACCGTTCAGCTTCTTCAGGAATACTGTTCGGGGCATAGACTTGGATTACCATGATATTGAATGGTTTGCCTTGGAAACGAACAGAGATCATTCTGTTGTTTTTGAGATTGCATCCAAGTACTGCATTTCAGACTTTTCTGTTGACTATGATGGCTACTCCATTCCTTCTAAGGGATTCTTGCCCACGGTAGTAGATATAATGATCATCTGAGTTAAATTCACCCATTACAGTCCATTTTAGTTCGCTGATTCCTAAAATGTCGATGTTCACTCTTGCCATTTCCTGTTTGAACACTTCCAATTTGCCTTTATTCATGGACCTAACATTCCAGGTTCCTATGCAATGTTGCTCTTTACAGCATCGGACCTTTATTCCATCACCAGTCTCATCCACAGCTAGGTGTTGTTTTTGCTTTGGCTCCATCCCTTCGTTCTTTCTGGAGTTATTTCTCCACTGATCTCCAGTAGCATATTGGGCACCTACCGACCTGGAGAGTTCATCTTTCAGTGTGCTATCTTTTTGCCTTTTCATACAGTTCATGGGGTTCTCAAGGCAAGAATACTGAAGTGGTTTGCCATTCCCTTCTCCAGTGGATCATGTTTTGTCAGAACTCTCCACCATGACCTGTCTGTCTTGGGTGGCCCTACATGGCATGGGTCATAGTTTCATTGAGTTAGACAAGGCTGTGGTCCATGTGATTAGATTGGTCAGTTTTCTGTGATTGTGGTTTTCAGTCTGTCTGCCCTCTGATGGAGAAGGATAAGAGGCTTATGGAAGCTTCCTGATGGGAGAGACTAACTGAGGGGGAACTGGTTCCTGTTCTGATGAGTGGGGCCATGCTCAGTAAATCTTTAACCCAATTTTCTGTTGATGGGTGGAGCTGGGTTCCCTCCCTGCTATTTACCTGAGTCTAAGGACTTCCCTCGAAGAAGGCAATGGCACCCCATTCCAGTACTCTTGCCTGGAAAATCCCATGGATGGAGGAGCCTGGTAGGCTGCAGTCCATAGGGTCGCTAAGAGTCAGACACGACTGAGCGACTTCACTTTCACTTTTCATTTTCATGCATTGGAGAAGGAAATGGCAACCCACTCCAGTGTTCTTGCCTGGAGAATCCCAGGGACGGTGGAGCCTGGTGGGCTGCCGTCTATGGGGTCACACAGAGTCGGACATGATTGAAGTGACTTAGCAGCAAGGACTTCCCTGGTAGCTCAGATGGTAAAGTGTCTGCCTACAATGCGGAAGAGCCGGGTTCAATCCCTGGGTTTGGAAGATCGTCTGGAGAAGGAAATGACAACCCACTCCAGTATTCCTGCCTGGAAAATCCCTTGGACAGAGGAGTGTGATAGGCTACAGTCCACGGGGTCGCAAAGAGTCGGACACGACTGAGCAACGTCACTCACTCACTCAAACTATGGTGGAGGTAATGAAGATAATGTTGATGTCCTTCAAGTTGTCCCATGCCATGCATGCACTGCTGCACTCAGTGCCCCCAACCCTGCAGCAGGCCACCACCAACCCACCCCTCCGCTGGAAACTCCTGGACACTCACTGGCAAGTCTGGGTCAGTTTCTTGTAGGGTCACTGCTCCTTTCTCCTGGGTCCTGGTGCACAAGGTTCTGTTTGTGCCCTCCCAGAGTCAATTTCCCCAGTCCTGTGTAAGTTCTGGCAGCTCTATGGTGGGTTAAAGGCGACCTCCTCCAAGAGGGCTTCTGCCATACCCAGGTCTGCTGCACCCAGAGCCCCTGTCCCTTTGGCAGTCCACTGCTGACCCATACCTCCACAGGAGATGCTCAAACACAGTTCTGTCTCAGTCTCTGTGGGGTCCCTGGGTCCTGCTGTGCACATGGTTTGTTTGAGCCCTCTTAGCGTCTCTGATGGGAATGGGGTTTGATTCTAAATGTGAATTCACCCCTCCTACCATCTTACTGGGGCTTCTCTGACCTTGGACGTGTGGTATCTCCTCACGGCTGCTGCTCCTGATCTTGGACGTGGAGTATCTCCTCTCGGCCACTTGCCGCAGTACCTTGGAACTCTGCCGCCTCCTCCACCTTCCCCGTTTCATTGCTAAAGTTCACCCATGCACCTGTTGTTTTTCTTTGAGGTATAATTCATGTACCATACAGCTGACCCTGAGAAAGATTTTGGTGGGAGGTTTGAATAGAGACTGCCACATTGTGCCCCCTCCCTCGTGCAGCATTGTGCTCAGCATTGCAAAGACAGTGTCTCCTGGAGTTGATGTTTTCAGTAACTGCTCTTAGTTAGGATTTATTTTTCCCCTTTGTGTTTCTCCTATTTTGACTTAACTTATGAGGCCAGGGCAGGGTCTCTTTCTCCAGGCAAAATCAGAGCTGCTGGTCACCACAACGAAGGCTAACCCAATTTCTTCTCTTATTGACGTATTAGTATAGTAGTATGCTACGTTTGGCACAATGAGCCAATATTGATACGTTATTATTAAAGTCCAACCTTCTATTCAGATTTCCTTTGTTTTTCATTAATGTCTGTCTTATTCCAGGGTCTAATCCCCTCCCTGGCATTTTGCCTCTGAGAAATACTGAGCTGAAGAGTCAAGAATTCCAAGACTGCACTTCCTAGTGTCTTTGGGTCCTCCATAGCCTGAGTGGTTGAAGGTTTCCTAACTTGGATTTTTAAGAACACCTCTAGTCAAACTTCAGTGTAGGTTTCATCTTCTTTTTCTTGTTGCTGTTACAGCTGATGGAGTTCAAGGTTACTCAGTGATGCTGCTTCCAGGTATGCCTATGGGCAAGTGCATTACTGCTGGGGAGGGCAGAGTTGCCATTTCCAGAGTATTTCCTGTGCACCAGTCCCTGGGATGAGTCCAGGTCCTCTGCCTTGTTAGTCTTTCTCTCCTAGTTCTCTAGTGAGTAGAATGGAGTTCAGCTCACTCCAGAGCCCTAGCCCACTGTCACGATGTGGGCCTTGTGAGGCCGCTCTTTCCTTTTCATTGTTTCTGTGTCTCTTCATCTCCCATTCCCATGTCCTTTCCCCTCCCCTCATGAAGCACTTGTTCCTCATATGTCATTAAACACACACATGTCCCTGTGAAATTTTAGGAGTGTGTGTGATTTGCATAAATTGGACTGTGCCCTTCTGTTTCTTGTTTGCATTCAATACTGTGTTTCCTGGATTTCTTCATCTTGCTACATTGGGTTTGTTGCTTCCAGCAGCCCTAGGGTGTGGATATATCATTGTAAGCATCGCCATGTTGTACCTCAGTGCTCTGCCAGTCATGGACCCCCACCTAAGTTGTGCCCTCCTTGCATTTGGTACTGCAGCAAGCATGCTCCTCTGTGTGTCTGTGGGTCCTATGCTTGAGACCCTCTCTGGGATACATGCCCAGGAGTGGGGCTGTGGGTCAGGGGTGCACATATATGGATTCATCCAAGTGCTGCCCGCTTGCTTCTACAATGGCTATACTGGTTCATACGCCTACCAGCAGGACCTGTAGGATTCTTTCCAAATCCTAGCTTTATTCATCTCTTTCATTTTTGCCTTCACTATAGTATAAAGGGAACATTTCATGCAAAGATGGGCTCGATAAAGGACAGAAATGGTATGGACCTAACAGAAGCAGAATATATTAAGAAGAGGTGGCAAAAATACACAGAAGAAATGTACAAAAAAGATCTTCATACGATGGTGTGATCACTAACCTAGAGCCAGACATCCTGGAATGTGAACAAAGCTAGTGGAGGTGATGGAATTCCACTTGAGCTATTTCAAATCCTGAAAGATGATGCTGTGAAAGTGCTGCACTCAATATGCCAGCAAATTTGGAAAATTCAGCAGTGGCCATAGAACTGGAAAAGGTCAGTTTTCATTCCAATCCCAAAGAAAGGCAATGCCAAAGAATGCTCAAACTACCGCACGATTGCACTCATCTCACACACTACTAAAGTAATGCTCAAAATTCTCCAAGCCAGGCTTCAGTAATACGTGAACCGTGAACTTCCTGATGTTGAAGCTGGTTTTAGAAAAGACAGAGGAACCAGAGATCAAATTGCCAACATCCACTGGGTCATCAAAAAAGCAAGAGAGTTCCAGAAAAACATCTACTTCTGCTTTATTGACTATGCCAAAGCCTTTGACTATGTGGATCACAATAAACTGTGGAAGATTTTGAAAGAAATGGGAATACCAGACCACCTGGTCTGCCTCTTGAGAAACCTATATGCAGGTCAGGAAGCAACAATTCTAACTGGACATGGAACAACAGACTGGTTCCAAATAGGAAAAGGAGTATGTCAAGGCTGTATATTGTCAACCTGCTTATTTAACTTCTATGCAGAGTACATCATGAGAAACGCTGGGCTGGATGAAGCACAAGCTGGAATCAAGATTGCTGAGAGAAATATCAATAACCTCAGATATGCAGATGACACCACCCTTCTGGCAGAAAGTGAAGAGGAACTAAAAAGTCTTTGATGAAAGTGAAAGAGGAGAGTGAAAATGTTGGCTTAAAGCTCAACATTCAGAAAATGAAGATCATGGCATCTGGTCCCATCACTTCATGGGAAATAGATGGGGAAACAGTAGAAACAGTGTCAGACTTTATTTTTCTGGGCTCCAAAATCACTGCAGATGGTGATTGCAGCTATGAAATTAAAAGACCCTTACTCCTTGGAAGGAACATTATGAGCAACCTAGATAGCATATTGAAAAGCAGAGACATTACTTTGCCAACAAAGGTCTGTCTAGTCAAGGCTATGGTTTTTCCTGTGGTCATGTATGGATGTGAGAGTTGGACTCTGAAGAAAGCTGAGCACCAAAGAATTGATGTTTTTGAACTGTGGTGTTGGAGAAGACTCGAGAGTCCCTTGGACTCCAAGGAGATCAAACCAGTCCATCCTAAAGGAGATCAGTCCTGGGTGTTCATTGGAAGGAATGATGGTAAAGCTGAAACTCCAATACTTTGGCCACCTCATGCAAAGAGTTGACTCATTGGAAAGGCCCTGATGCTGGGAGGGATTGGGGGCAGGAGGAGAAGGGGATGACAGAGGATGAGATGGCTGGATGGCATCACCAACTTGATGGACATGAGTGTGAGTGAACTCCGGGAGTTGGTGATGGACATGGAGGCCTGGGGTGCTGTGATTCATGGGGTCGCAAAGAGTAAGACACGACTGAGTGACTGAAGTGAACTGAACTGATAGAATAAAGTGGTATCATTGTGCAGAACAGCTTTGATAAAAGTCTCACCTCCTTGGTGCTACCCATAGTTCTTCCTGCATGGGTGTGCAGGTGCCTTGCTATCTCCTAACTGGGGAGGGATTCTGTATTCTGGTCAAGGGCCCTGTGTCCCCTGTCCTTCTTCCCTCGCTGTCTCTTCCTACTTTTAGAAGCTTCTCTAAGGATACAGCTTCCAAGGAGTCTTACCAGATTCCCCTTACCTTCTCTACTCCTGACTCTGAATTATCCTAGAATGCTTAGGTACTGTGTGCTTGTATTGCTTTCCTCAGGCTACTGTAACAAAAGACTTCGTGGTATTTTGTTACAGCACCACAAACTGGAGGACTTAAAACACCAACAGTTTATTTTCTCATGATTCTGCAGGTCTGAATTAAGGTATTGGCAAGGCCATGCTCCTTTGCTCTTTCTGAGACTCTGAGTAGAATGCACTCTTCCTCACTTCTGTTGGTGGCTGTCAATCCTTGGCTTGCAGCTGCAACACTCCAGTCTTTGCCTCCATCTTCATATGGAGTTCCTCCTGTGTCTGTCCAAATTTCTCTCTTCTTATGAGAATACCGATCATTTTAACTTGATCACATCTGCAGAAACCCTGTTTCCAAACGGTCACATTCACATGAATTTTGGGGGGACACTATTCAACCCAGTACAGTGTTATAGGTAGATTTCATTACAGCAAATAGAAGTACAGTTGACCCTTGAACAACACAGGGGTTCAAGGGCCCTGACCTCCCTCACAGTTGAATATCAGCTCTTAGTTTCTGTGGTGGCCATGTACCTGTGGTTCCTCTACACCCGTGGATCATGTAGTCCTGTAATGTTTTTTATTGGTAAATAAATATTCAAGTATAGGTGGACCCACACGGTTCAAAGTCACATTGTTCAAGGGTCAACTGAACACAAAAAGCACCAAAAGAAGACTGCTCATGTCCTCATGGAGAGACAGCCTGGAAGTCCACATGGCTGCTCATCTTGAACCAGTGCTGCAAGGTGCACATGGACCTGTAAGATGGGTGCCCACTGCATTCTTAGTTTACTTGCTGCCTTCGGCTGGTTTGTGCTTTGGTCTTCTCACTTGAGAATAGGAATATAGTCAGCTTACCTTTAGTGAATATTTTGATAATTCACAAGATTAGCAAACCAAATTCCTTGTGGATAGTTGGTCCCCACAGGAAGTTCCTCTGTGTGTTTTGGCTTAGAGTGACCAAAAGATGTTTTTCTCAGGGAAATGAAAGGCTCTGGTAGTTGGACTGCTCTGTTCATTGTTGTTAACCTTGCATTGCACAAATGCCTGGCAAGTATAGTAATTGGAGAAGGCTGCACAAGTGACAGAACAATCGTGTAATGTTCACAAATGCCAAGTTGCAGTGAAGGTCTAATAATATAGTAAATGTGAATTATGGACCATAATTATGGCCTTTGTCAGTCATATTACCCAATTAGAATATATGTAATTGCAAGTAGGTCTCTCTCTTTAAAAAAAAAAAAAGAATAATTGCTTCTTGAAATACGACATTACAGGGTTAGCAGAATAGAATACGGAAAGATTTCCAAGTGAATACTTCATGCCTGTTAAGAACAAAGGTGGACACTTGGCCTCTTTTGAGCAGATGTGGGCTGTTCTGGTGAGTTCTCCGGACAGATAATGTACTATTCTTGATATTATCCAGGCCTTGGATAAGGTCTGACACCAAGTAGAAGCTCAGCAAAGGTATGTGGGCAGAACAGATCAACATGTACCTAGAAGAAAGGAATGGAGTATCAGTCTCCTGTAGCTGCTGTAACAACTTACCACCAACTTGGAAAGATCAGTTCAGTTCAGTCGCTCAGTCGTGACTGACTCTTTGCGACCCCATGAATTGTAGCACGCCAGGCCTCCCTGTCTACCACCAACTCCCGGAGTTCACTCAAACTCATGTCCATCAAGTCGGTGATGCCATCCAGCCATCTCATCCTCTGTCGTCCCCTTCTCCTCCTGCCCCCAATCCCTCCCAGCATCAGAGTCTTTTCCAATGAGTCAACTCTTCGCATGAGGTGGCCAAAGTATTGGAGTTTCAGCTTTAGTATCATTCCTTCCAAAGAACACCCAGGACTGATCTCCTTCAGGATGGACTGGTTTGATCTCCTTGCAGTCCAAGGTACTCTCAAGAGTCTTCTCCAACACCACAGTTCAAAAACATCAATTCTTCGGTGCTCAGCTTTCTTCAGAGTCCAACTCTCATATCCATACATGACCACTGGAAAAACCATAGCCTTGTCTAGATGGTTTTTCCTGTGGTCATGTATGGATGTGAGAGTTGGACTGTGAAGAAAGCTGAGCGCCAAAGAATTGATATGTTTGAACTGTGGTGTTGGAGAAGACTCTTGAGGGTCCCTTGGACTGCAAGGAGATCCAACCAGTGCATTCTGAAGGAGATCAACTGTGGGATTTCTTTGGAAGGAATGATGCTAAAGCTGAAGCGCCAGTACTTTGGCCACCTCATGCGAAGAGTTGACTCATTGGAAAAGACTCTGATGCTGGGAGGGATTGGGGGCAGGAGGAGAAGGGGACGACCAAGGATGAGATGGCTGGATGGCATCAGGGACTCGATGGAAGTGAGTCTGAGTGAACTCCGGGAGATGGTGATGGACAGGAAGGCCTGGCGTGCTGCAATTCATGGGGTCGCAAAGAGTCAGACATGACTGAGCAACTGAACTGAACTGAACTGTCTAGACAGACCTTTGTTGGCAAAGTAATGTTTCTGCTTTTCAGTATGCTATCTAGGTTGGTCATAACTTTCCTTCCAAGAAGTAAGCGTCTTTTAATTTCATAGCTGCAATCACCATCTGCAGTGATTTTGGAGCCCCCCGAAATAAAGTCTGACACTGTTTCCACTGTTTCCCCATCTATTTCCCATGAAGTGATGGGACCAGATGCCAGGAACACAAATATATTCTTTTACATTCTGGTGGTTGGAAGACTGACATGGGTCTCAGTGCGCTCAAATGACAAGGCTGTGTTCTTCCTGGAGGCTCTAGGGGAGAATCTCTTTGGCTTTTCCAGCATCTGGAGGTCACCCTGTCTCATGGCCTCCTTCCTTCCATCACATTGACCTTGACCCTCCCTCATCCCTCTCTTTACCGTGTGATAACCTTGGGTCTATGCAGGTACTCCAGGATAATCTCCTTATGTCAGCAGCCTTCATCACATGTGCTAAATCCCTTTGCTATAAAAGGTTACATAGTCATAGGTTCCCAGGGTTAGGATGTGGACATGCTTGGGGGATCCTGCCTACCACAAGGAGTGTTGGTTGTTATAACATTAACTTTTTCATTGTGTTACATTGTTTTTGAAAAATAGTTTTGTTTTTACCTATAGAATTAATAGCTTTTCAGGAAAGAGGCATCATCCGTGGATAAATACAGCCAACATTTTGGTATATATTATTCCAGACTTTATGAAAATAAATGAAAAAAAAAAAAACAAGAAGAGTTTCATGAGGTGGGGTGATGGGACCAGTGGGGGTTGGGGAGAGATCCTTTAGGCCTGCAAAGGCTTATTGCAAGGATTTAAACATACTTTTTTCCCCACAAGGGGTATATATCTTATTGTTTTTAACAGCTTCACTGACGTATAATGGACATACTGTAAACTGCACACATTTAAGTGTACAGTTTGATTAGTTCTGGCATATGGATACAGCTGTGATGCCATCACTACAATCAAGGTCATGACTGTCTGCAACAGCTCCAGAAGTTTCTCTGTCCCCCTAATAATCTTTCTCTCCCCTTATCCTCATCCACAGGCAACCACTGATCTGCTTGCTGTCACCACAGTTTTTTCCATTTCCTAGCATTTTGTAGAAATGGTGTCATACAACATTTACTCTCTTTTTTTGGTCTGGCTTCTGTCACTCAACATAATTATCCTGAGATTTACCCATGTTGGTGTGTATATCAGTCATTAATTCCTTTTCCTCCCTCAAATGAGCCAAGTCTCCTTTCTGAAGGTTGATGTTAAAACAAACAAACAAAAAAAAGGCTAGGTGACCTTGAATGAAAAATGTGCTGAATGCCCACTGGACCCATGCCACACCCTGCCTTACCTTAGACCTCTCGGACCCCCTCTCTGTGGAGAACATGACCATGAACCAAGTTAGAATTCAACTTGCTGAATCTGTTCCTTTATTTGACAAAGGCACCAAGACAATTGAATGAGTAGCACTGTGTTGCAACGTGGGTTGTGACATAGATGTCTTGACATCTGCCTGTTGCTTGCATGTACTGGTTGGGGATGCAAAGTATGTTTCTGACTGGGGGATCCATGTTAGGTGCAATTGGGAGATAAACATAGTCTAAAGTTATTGAGGTGCTTAAAGGTGAGCATGCCTGCTGCTGAGCCTGGCTTGGATCATGTTTCAAGAGGTGCATTTGTGCTGGAAAGAAGCTTAGAAAGTAGATAAGTGGGATTCCACTTCGTGGCACTCATCTAAATCCCCAGCACCCACCACCAGCGTGTCTGCAGAGGCATAAGCACAGAGTGGTAAAAAAATAAATAAATAAAAAAGCGGGGGGAAGGGTCAGCTGAACAGCTGTGATTTTATTTTCCATCGTATTAATTCACTTATTTGATTTATATTCCCCCATAGAACTGGCTGATTTAGGGATTTAGTTGATCAAATCAAGCAGACACAGGCTTGGATAAGTTCTTTGAAATTGCCATATAACCCAGGATAGCAATCTCCCATTTTCCGCAGATGTGAAAAACAGCAGTGGCGGGGGCAGGGGGCCCTCACTGCTTCTGAGGATTTGTGTTGAAGGATGAGCCAGATTGATTGCCTCCTTCAGTGATAAGCTAGCCCCGGAGGGAGTGATGGAGCAGGATGTATTTATACCTACAGGCTGGCTTGTTCTGTGTTTTGACACTGTTCTTCAGATTGCTTAGTCAGTGTTTATGGAGCACCACACAAGCGCCAAGGGCTGTGGTCCCTAATTGTGTACACAGGCACTGAATTTGAGCATGGTTGTTGATAGAAGCCACAGTCTGCCATTGGGTATATCAGGGAAAGAATTAAAGCAAGCTGTTTCCTGCTTGCTTTATGATACACACAGACAGATTCATGGAGAAAAGTTGTACAAGTGGAAGGAGGGTACTGGGGAAGAAGTGAGAAATACGGCAGGACTCAGATGTCTGAAGGAGTATCATGGGCAATGGGATGGGCTTATTCTTTTATAATCCCAGAGCTTCAGGGCCAGTTTTGGCATAAACACAAGAAAGTTTCCAACAACCTGACTCTTCTAATGAATGACCCTCAATAGCACCTGCCTGGTACCCCAACCCAGGTGATTCTGAGAGGGAAGAGGTTTCTATACTCAGTCAGCCTGTCCCTCTTGGCTGGGAACCTCTGAGTTATATGGGGAAATGAGATTGCTGTATTTTAAGGGATGGTTGATGAGATAAGATTTCAGATTCTGCCCACAGTTAATATGCCCTGAGATGGTTGTCTGTCTGCGGGGTTTCTTTTCAAGAAACCACCACTTGCTGCTATTGCTTTCTAATTGTGGTTTAAAAAAATAAACCCACCTAACCTGAAGTTACCCTCTTAATCATTTCTGATGGTATAGTTCAGTCCTGTTAAGCATGTTCATGCTGTTGTGCAACCAAATCTCCAGAACTTGGTCATCTTATAAAACTGTTCACATTAAACCACTCCCCATCCCCACTTCAGCCCCTGGCAAGCCTCATTTCACTTTCTGAATGAATCTGACAGCTCTAAAGTACCTCATGTACATGGAATTACACCATGTTTGTCCTTTTGTGATTGGTTTCTTTCACTTAGCATAATGCCCTCAAGATTCATCTATGTTATCCCTTGCTGATTTATATTTTGTCTCTCCTACATTTTCTAAGATTTCTACAATGGACATCCCTCACTTGAAAACAAACAACAAAAATTGCATAACAGTGAGATGCATAGTACAAACAGGTAAGCAGGGGCCAGGTCCGTTGGGCCTTGCAGGTCATAGTTAGTCATATGGAATGTATATTCCCTGTAGTGAGAAGGTCTTGGAGGGTTTTGAACAAAGAAGTGATGTGTTGTGCTATTTGTTATTTGTCTCCCTGGCTGATGTGTGGAGAATGGGTTGGGATGGGGAGCAGACCTGGAAGGACCAAGCAGGTGACTCTTGTGGTTTTCCAGGCAGAATATGATGGCTGTTAGTGGAGATGTGGGGAAATGGTTGAGGACAGCAGAGGGCATGTGGTAGGATTGAGAGCTCCTGATGGCATGGCTTGTGGGGTCTGGGAGGTATCTGTTCAGTATGACGTGCAGGTTTCTGGTCTAGATGGTGGAGAAGGGGCTGTGTCACCCAGTGAAACAGATGAACACAGCCAAGAGCTCTCGATTGGAGGGGCAAGTGCAGGCATTTGGTTTTGCATGTGCTGAGCATGAGGTGGCTGTGAGACATCGAGGGCTGACTGAGAGGGGAGGGAGTTGGAAGCATCAGACATGAACACTCTTTTTATAAGTTTGGTTATGAACAGGAGGAGAGAGAAGGCAGTATTGGGATGTACAGTCAAAAGAGAGATTTGAGCATGTTTAAAATAGATAGGCTAATACTTCCCAAGTTGATTTACAGATTCAAAGCAATCCCAGTTAAAATCCCAGCTGCCTCTTTTGCAGAAATTGACAAACAGATCCTAAAATTCATATGGAAATTCAAGGGACTTAGAAGAGCCAATCAGTCTTGAAAAGCAAGAATGAAGTTAGATGGATTCACATTTACTGATTTCAAAAAACTTATTATTAATACAACACAGCAGAATTCAGGACTAGGTGGCACTGGCACAAGGACAACCATAAAGACCAAACAGACTCCAACAACATATTAAAAAGATCATACACCATGACCAAGTGGGCTTTATCCCAGGGATGCAAGGATTCGTCAATATCCACAAATCAATCAATGTAATACACCACATTAACAAATTGAAAAATAAAAGCCATATGATTATCTCAGTAAATGCAGAGAAAGCCTTTGACAAAATTCAACATCCATTTAAGATAAAAACTCTCTGGAAAGCAGGAATAGAAGGAACATACCTCAACATAATAAAAGCTATATATGACAAACCCTCAGCAAACATTATCCTCAATGGTGATAAATTGAAAGCATTTCCCATAAAGTCAGGAACAAGACAAGGGTGCCCAATCTCACCACTTTCAACATAGTTTTGGAAGTGTTGGCCACAGCAATCAGAGCAGAAAAAGAAATAAAAGGAATCCAGATTGGAAAAGAACTAGTACAGCCACTATGGAGAACAGTGTGGAGATTGCTTAGAAAACTGGAAATAGAACTGCCATATGACCTAGCAATCCCACTGCTGGGCATACACACTGAGGAAACCAAAATTGAAAGAGACACGTGTACCCCAGTGTTCATCACAGCACTGTTTATAATAGCCAGAACATGGAAGCAACCTAGATGTCCATCAGCAGATGAATGGATAAGAAAGCTGTGGTACATATACACAGTGGTGTATTACTCAGCCATTAAAAAGAATACATTTGAATCAGTTCTAATGAGGTGGATGAACCTGGAGCCTATTATTCAGAGTGAAGTAAGCCAGAAAGAAAAACACCAATACAGTATACTAATGCATATATATGGAATTTAGAAAGATGGTAACAATAACCCTGTATGCGAGACAGCAAAAGAGACACAGATGTATAGAATAGTCTTTTGGACTCTGTGAGAGAGGTCAAGGGTGGGATGATATGGGAGAATGGCACTGAAACATGTGAAATATCAGATGTGAAACGAATCGCCAGTCCAGGTTTGATGCATGATACAGGGTGCTTGGGGCTGGTGCACTGGGATGACCCAGAGGGATGGGATGGGGAGGGAGGTGGGAGGGGGGTTCAGGATGGGGAACA
The DNA here is from genome assembly GCF_032405125.1 of Capricornis sumatraensis. Classification (NCBI taxonomy): domain Eukaryota; kingdom Metazoa; phylum Chordata; class Mammalia; order Artiodactyla; family Bovidae; genus Capricornis; species Capricornis sumatraensis. The sequence continues at coordinate 58,004,419 of NC_091092.1, read as the reverse complement.
CATGTACACCCATGGTGGATTCATGTCAATGTATGGCAAAACCAATACAATATTCTAAAGTAAAATAAATTAATTAAAAAAATCAATGGAATAGAATTGAGACTTGGGATATAAACCCTCAAATTTATGATCAGTAGAACTTTGACAGTGGTGCCAAAACAATTCAGTGGGGGAGAGAATCTTCAATAAATGGTTCAGGGACAACTGGATTCCCATATGCAAAACATATTGAAGTTGAACCTGTACCTCATACCATTCATAGTAACTCAAAATGGATCATAGGTCTAAGAATAAATGTTCATGACCTTGGTTAGGCAAGGGCTTTTTAGATAGGGCACAAAAGCACATGTGGTAAAAAAAAAAAAAATTAATTGGACTTCAAAATAAAAAAAGTTTGTGCTTCAGTAGAAACCATCCAAAAAGTGAAAAGACAAACCCCACAATGGGAGAGAACTTTTGCAATTCATGCTTTTGATAAAACACTTGTATCCAGATTATATAAAGAACTCCCAGACATCAACAAACAAATACAACCCAATTGAAAAAAGACCAAATAATCTAGACATTTCTCTTCATGGAGCTTTTCCTCTTTTCTTCTCACTTGCCCTGTGGCAAGAGGACTCTTTGGTAAGGAGAGTTTTCACATCTCAGACACTCATCATATTTTCCCTGAATGTGACTTCTGTTTTCTGACTGATCCAAAGGGTTGCCACTTGATCCAAAGACAGTCAGCCTTATGACCAGGAACAAATGGATGAGTAAGGAAGCACTTCAGAATGGAGGTTTGACAAAAAATTAAGCCAGGCCTGAAGTTCAAAAATGTTACTAGGGTGCTGTCGAATTTTATCATTTAAAACAAGAAATCTGAATTAATTTTTTAAATTGTTGAACTTTAATAATAAAGAATGTTTTTTGCAACCAAGAAGGGGTAGATAACATTTAAAGAAATAATAAAAAAAAAGAATTTGAGTTTTTAGGTCTATTAAGTTCATTGTCTTCTAAGATGCAAACACAAGCTTGTTACAAAGTTTTTTTATGAAAACCTCAGTGCTTATAGGAGAAAGTGTATAGGTTTCCTTGACAGAAGATCTGTCTGTTTACTAGTTAAAGAATACGTTCTAAGTGTTGGTTCCCTGAATGTAGATGGTCTTGCATTTGCTAGAAGAGTAGGAGTTAATTTGGGGCAGTGAACTGAGTGCTATTATATAACAAGGCCTAGTGCTATGCTCCCATCTTCAAAGTTTCCAGTCATATATGAGAGTTACAGGCCCAGGTGTATCTGATGCAGTTAGAGTGAAAGATGGATGACCTATATTATAGGTTTTACTTGGCAAAGGGGGAGAGCATTAAGGAGCTCCATGGAGCAAGCATTTCTGAGGATGCTGACGGCCTCTATAGGATTTTGGTAAAGAAAGCAGTGGGTGTGGAGGCAGCAGATAATGGTTGAGTTTAGAATGGTATGCAAGGAGTTTGGACTTGATTCTGTAAGCAAGAATGAAGAGAAATTGGGAATTTTTGAGTAACCAAGGGTGACCCAACTAGGTTTTTAGATATAGCAAGATATTTTTCTGGCAGCAGAATAGAAGACACAAGCTAAGGAGGGCATTTAAAGGGCTGTGGTGTTCATTGAGATGAGACTTTAAGGGAGTGACTACAAAAGTGCAAGTGATGGAATGAATACAGAAATATTTTGGTGGTAAAGTAGGCACAGTTTGGTCATGGATGATTTATAAACAAGGAAGGATGAGTCAAGAATAATGGCCATGCTGGACTTTCCTGGTGGTCCAATGGTTTAGAATCCTCCTGCCAACACAGCAGAGTTCTGGTTGTATCCTTGGCCTGGGAAGATCCCACATGTCATCGAGCAACTAAACCTGCACACCCTGGAGCCCACACTCCACAACAAGAGAAGCCACTGCAATGAGAAGTGTATACATCACAACTAGAGAAAGCCTGAGTGCAGCAACAAAGGCCCAGCGCAGCCAAAAACAAAAATAAATGAAGAATAATGGCCATGCTCCTGTCTCAGTGCCTAGGTAGGTGGTGACGCACTCACTGGAGCCCTTCTGTGTAAAGAGAGGAAGCCCAGCTGGGAAGGTGAGGGAACACAGCAGCCAGTTTGAGCATGTTTCTCTGGAGCTGTGGAAATCTCCCCTGCCAGGTCAGGTAGCATGACCTACTGTACAGTTGGATTTTGGGAGAATGGTCTGGGCTGGGGATGGCCACCTGGGGCTGACAGTGCCTTTCTCTCTTCACATTGGCCTGGTCAAGTGGTAAGGCCAAAATCTCCATGGGCCTGTCAAGTGTAGACTCGGATTTCACTGCCAATCCTACTCAGTAATGTGGACGGGGAAACCCCTTGCCAGTGCTATACCTCACGACATACTTGCATTGCCTTTGAAGTTGACTCGAACAGGTCAGGTGCTCAGTCCAGGAGGGCTCTTGCAGGACCTATGATGCATCCTGGGCTTTGTGAAAACATATGTGAACTCCATAATGAGCTGTATGTATTACAATGAGATTCTCCTTTGTTTAACAGAAACACCCCTCCCCTGCAACTATATCAACATTTTGATGGATTCTCTTTATCTGAGAAATGAGTGGGTTGGACTCGATGATCTCTGAGGTCTTGTTCACCCCTTCCTGGCTCTGATTTGAAAACTTCCAACTATGCAACATCAACCAGAGACAGTGTCCTCATTTAAGAAATTACACAGTTTTTTTTGAAAAAAAATTAAGTATACCAATCTCCACTTGTGTTTATGTTCATTGGCTAAAGGGGAAGGAAATGGCATGTGCACTGCTTATCATTAGTCATGAGCCTGTGGCTTAGCAGTGTTTGGGGATGGCTTTGTGACAGTCTTGTGCCCTGATTTCCCAGGCTTAATATCACATTGGTAGGACCTGAATGTGATCTACATTTACATCAGATACTATGTAAATGTAGATCAGAATGTGGTTTTTTTCTCTCTGCATCTATTAAGCTTTTGGACATTTTAACTCTCACCTGTAGGCTATTTATTCACACATGTTTATTTAGGGCCTTCTACTTGCATATTTGCCCTTCAATTCTACTTTACTTAATACCAAACATAATAATAACTGATAATTGAGAGACTCCTATGTTTCAGACAGTGGGCTAATCACTTTATACATAATGATCAATTTAATCCTCGCATCAACCCACTGCAGTAGAGTCTCTTGTTATCTCCATTCTACACATGAGAAAACTGAGGCACAGAGCTGCCAAGGCTCTTGTCCAAGGTGTTTCTGCTGGTGAGTGGCAGAAGGGGACCTGAACCCAGCTCTTTAAACTCCAAAGCTGCATCAGCACTGAGATCCTCACATGTTGTCTTGAAATGTCCTTGGACTAGAGTTGGGAAGCCTTAGGCTTCCTTTTCTTTTTTTTTAAGTTGGAGTATAATTGCTTTATGGCAACCCACTCTAGTATTCTCGCCTGGAGAATTCCATGTGCAGAGGAGCCTGGCGGGTTACAGTCCCTGGGGTCACAAAGAGTCGGACACAACCGAGTGACTAACACACTATAATTGCTTTACAATGTTGTAGTTTCTGCTGTACAACAGCATGAATCAGCTATACATATTCATATACCCTCTTCCTCTCGGACTCCCTCACACCCCAAACCCTATCCCGCCCCTCTAGGTTGTCACAGAGCACTGAGCTGAGCTCCCTGTGCTATACTGCAGCCTCCCACTAGCTACCTGGTTTACACATGACAGTGTACATATCTCAGTGCTACTCTCAATTCGTCCCACCTTCCCCTTCCCACCCCATGAGGCTCCAGTTTTTTTTTTTTTAATGTGTCCAGCAAGTGGTGTGTTTTATTTTATTTTTTTCCCACATTTTTTTTTAAATTTTAAAATCTTTAATTCTTACATGTGTTCCCAAACATGAACCCCCCTCCCACCTCCCTCCCCATAACATCTCTGTGGGTCATCCCCATGCACCAGCCCCAAGCATGCTGTATCCTGCGTCAGACATAGACTGGTGATTCAATTCTTACATGATAGTATACATGATAGAATGCCATTCTCCCAAATCATCCCACCCTCTCCCTCTCCCTCTGAGTCCAAAAGTCCGTTGTACACAGCTGTGTCTTTTTTCCTGTCTTGCATACAGGGTCGTCATTGCCATCTTTCTAAATTCCATATATATGTGTTAGTATACTGTATTGGTGTTTTTCTTTCTGGCTTACTTCACTCTGTATAATCGGCTCCAGTTTCATCCATCTCATCAGAACTGATTCAAATGAATTCTTTTTAATGGCTGAGTAATACTCCATTGTGTATATGTACCACAGCTTTTTTACTTGACATCAGCAGGGCACTTAGAGTCTTGCATTGCTTCTTAGAGACTGGCCCCAAGAGCCTCTTGTTGTAGGGCTGTCCCAAGACCCCACGCCTCCTGGAACATCATCCTGACAGTTTATTTGTTCACGGTGGCTTTGTTTCCATCATGCCATCCACCTTATTGCGTTGAGGGTCAAGCAACCAGATATACCTTCAGTTTCCATATGAGGACTTCCTATGAGGTCAAGTGAACACTGCAGGACCCCTAGTCAGTGAGTGGCTGCGCTGTGACGAGACATCGGATCTGTTGGCTCCAGGACTATTTCTGTTTCCACTGCCAAATAATTAACTGCTGTGGCCCTCAGCTTCCCACCCGATCAGGTGTCTGATCTCTGAGGTCCTGGATACCCCAGTTGCAGAGCTGAATGCTGGGGGCAGTACCTGGTGAAAATTAGTACATTTAAAAATTGAGATGTAAGTTGCATAACATAAAATTCACCAGCTTAATCTGGTTTATAGTATATTCTCTAGGTTGTGCAAGCTTCACTACTATCTACCTGTAGAATATTCTCATCACCCCAGAGAGACACCACACACTTATTAGCTGTTAGTCCTCATTTCCTGGGCTCCTGGTGCCCAGTCCAGTTTTTAATTAATTTAGTTTTTTGGCTGAGGACTCTCCTAGATGTCAGCTTCAACTTCTGTGGAAAAGCCTTGCAGGCTTTCCAAGCACCTTTGGAATTTCCTCTGAACAGCCATCATGGGCAGCATGTACCTTTCTGTATGGAAATAAAGAAACTGTCCTTTCTATTTCTTAATCCTTTTTCTGAAACTGTCCTTTCAATCGGCAAAGTGACTTAAGCAATTTGTAAAGCAAAATTCCTCCCCCAACACTGAAAATCAAGCTACTTGCCATGTATGCAGGACACTTAGATGCTTCCTGGAAATACGTAAAGAGACTTAGCCATGTCACCTGCATCTCCATCCTTCCCTGGACTGTGCCTGGCATGAGGTGCACCCTGTGAACATGAGGTGGAACTGCAGATGTGTTGATGGCAGTGGCTGTTTGGAACCGAAATGCTGATCCCTGCTTTCTGGTAAACTATTGCCTTTGCGTCGTTCTTGTCCTCTCTGGGAGTGCTTTAAATTTATTCATGAAACTGGTGGGAACTCAGGTGGCAATAGCTAAATCCGTTTAGTAATCAGAATCAGAGGGAAGCCATTTTCATGTTCCCTCCCAAGGCTGCAGCGCCTAGCCAACCCAGAGAATATTAATTACTCAGCATGCTTGGAGGTGTAAAAGAGTAAATTTATCAAGACACATGCGTTTGAATCTAGACTGAGGCCACAAGATTTAAAATGGGGCAGAAATTCGGGGAAATCTGAATGAGCATAATTTAGCATTTTCGGTTTGCTCCCACCCTCTCCAGCACAAGGCAGGAGACAGAGAAAGTGTGTTCACAGAGACATTTGTAAAATTGACCATCCATGCCCATGACTTTGCGGTGGCAATTTCCCATAAGCAGTTTTCAGGAACATGCCTGTGGTCGGCAGGGAGCCCCTACTGCAGCAGGGTGGGAAGTTGTTTTTCTGACCTGCAGGTTTCCCTTTTATTACTTAGCGGCCCAATGGTCCCCTGCCAGAAAGCCAGGGAAGCACAGGGTTTTACAAGCAGCTGCATCAGCTGAGGTCTTTATCACATTAAAGTGGAACGTCCTTATTCCATGGCTCATTTCAGGTTCAATCACCCTGTGCCCCCACCCTCTGTCTGTAGGTTCAATCTTCTGGGGATGATTTTAGTCTTATCCCCTGAACCCAGATGATCAAGGGCCTTGTGCCACAGTTATGTTTACTGGGTTATGATTTGAATTTCGTTCTGGCCCGTCTTCTAGTGTGGATCTTCCCTGTACTTGTTAACGACCTCGCTGGTGATCAAATTAGTTTCCTTTCAGATAAATAACTCCATTCCTTTGCAGTTGTGGTGTTGATGCAGGCACTAGCCCCAATGTCAGGCAGGTGGCTGTTGTCCAAGCTTTCTTGGACAAACTTAAATATAGTTGGAGTATTTATGGAAGCTTCACTCAGACAAGTGAAATCCTAAGATTAGGCAGCCACAACTTACCAGTCTCAGACGTCCCTTGGGTTCTTATTCACCAAAAAATGACAAGGTTTGAAAATTTGAGAACCAAAGCAGTTTAGGTGAATATTCATTTAGGATTTGTACTGGACCCTTGCAAAAATATTGAAAGCTCCTTATATGAACAGAGGAAACAGGTGGAAGGGAAACCATCATTAGAGAGCAGGGCGATGGATGTGAGTGGGCATTTGAGAGGCACCCCACCTCCCTGACTGAGTTGTGGCTTTGCCTCTGACATCTCCAGTAAGCAGAGATCCTGGCTGTCCATGCGGTTCTTCATCCAGCAGTAGGGAACAGACACATTGCTCTACAGGGAGGAGCTTGCTCTTGGCATGAAACCCAAATGGATTTGTTACAAAGTAGTATCAGGTACAATCTACTGGTAGCACTCTCACAGCTTGGGGACAGTTTGGACGATCACAATGAACATACCCTTCAGGGACCGCCTCCTTCCTGCCAGGCCCTGTGCTTGCTTCCAGCAGCTCACTGTCTAGAGCAGTGATGATGGCTGATTCTGTCAGCCCCTCCAAAACAGTCGTCCCCAGCCAATCATGGCTGTCAAGCACTTGGAAGGTGGCTAGTGTGAGTAAGGCACTTGTTTTTAAAGTGTTTATTGAATTTTAATTAATGTGAATTGCAGCATGTAGCCAGGAGTTACCGTGGCCAGGGCAGGTCTAGAGAGAATGACTGTAAACAAGTGACCAGAGTGGGTATGCTTTCAGCCTGAACTCAGTGGACGAGCGAGAGGACAACAGTGCGTGGGGTGGGGGTGGGGTGGGGGCAAGGGACAGGGAGTGACGAAATCCACATGAAAGATACTCAAGGGGTGCATCAGCTGCATTGGCTCTCTCCTGGATTAGATGTTTCCATCAAGGCTTTGGCAAGTGCCAGATCTCAGCCACTTCATGGCAGAAGCCTCTAACAAGAGCCTGCTGTGCCTGTTTTTATAGCCCTCATTAAATGCGCCCTTAGCTTTAGACACCAGTCCACCCAGGCACGGTGGGTCAGGTTGCAGTATGAGGTGAAGTTTGTGTTCCCTCCCAAAGGGGGACAGTCCACTTCAGGACAGACCCGGGCTGCCGGGGTGCCAGTGGGTAGAACTGGCACTTTCCTTATTATATATATTTTCTCAAGGACATACACAGACCCAAGGGTACCATTTCCAAAGTTTTGCCTTATGTGAAAGGATGTTTTCCGATGGGTGTAACCAGCTCACGATATGCTTTCTCCATTAAAAGAAATTTGTGGCCCTCTGTGTTGGAAGTAACTTTTCTGCCCGATGCTGGAGCACCAGCGTCCCAGGCACAGAGATTTGGGCCTTATAAATTGAGCCTGTGATGAGTCAGCTGGTTTCTACTGCATGTCTGGCACCAGAGGGCAAATCAGTGTCCTTAGCACAGAGGATTCCTGTCTGCCTTCCACCCAAACTGAGTCATTTAGTATAGGTCACATAGAAGAGTTGTAGGATATAGCCTATACCTCTTCTTTTTTTCTGATATGGAGCTATCTCCCTGATAGTTTTATCTTTTTATTGAAGTAAAACTGACCTACAACTCTTAGTTCCAGGGGCACAGAATAGCAATTCTATATACTTCTATACATTACAGAATGATCCACAATACAGCTGTATTTAGGACCACTTGAGGTATGGTATATCTCATGAGAATGTTTCTTTCCATCTTGATTTTAGCAGCTGTGTTTGGTTGTAGGCTCTGAAGTCTTAATAGCTTGGAATGTAAATTGAAATTTTGAATGGTTTTGTCCACAGATCATTTGGGTCCATTGAATTCAGGATCAGTGAGGGGTTCATAAATCTGCAAAATTGTGTTATTCCTTTTTTTATTCAGGTATAGTTGATGTACAATGTCATATAAGTTTCAGGTATACAACATATTCATAATATTTATAAATAATTTCATTTATAGTATTAGGAAATATTGCCTATATTCTCTATGTTGTACAATATATCCTTGTAGCTTATTTATTTTATACCAAATAGTTTGTACTTAATCCCCTACCCCTATCTGGCCCCTCCCCTGTTTCCTCTCTTGGCTGGTAAGCACTTGTTTGTTCTCTATATCAGTGAATCGTTTTTGTTACACTGGTTCACTTGTGTTTTTTAGATTCCACAGTGATATCATACAGTATTTGTCTTTCTCTGGCTATTTCACTTAGGATAATGTCCTCTAAGTCTATCCATATTGTTTTAAATGACATTATTTCATTCTTTTTTATGACAAATATTCCATTATATGTGTTTATATTAGAGAGAGAGAGAGAAACATCCAATAAGATGATTGGCTTATGATAGAGAACTTTAAGAATTATTTATTATTACAAGATATATCACTTTATATATGAGATTAAAATTAAAAAAAAAAGGATTCAAATTAATAGTAAAAGTTTTCTTTCTCTCTGACCCCTTTTCTCATTCTGTAAACATAACCACTGTTACCAGCCTGTGTGTAAGCTTCCATCCAGAAGATTTTTATGGCTATAAATGTAGATATTCATGGAAAAAAATTTCCCTGCAACTTTATTTATTTAATACTGTATCTCAGAGCTCTCTCCCGTGAGCACATAGGCTTATGCCTTTCTTCTTTTTAATAGATTTAATTTTTTATATCAGTTTTAGGCTCAGAGCAATATTGAGCAGAAGGTATGTAGTTTTCTCGTATACCTCCTGACACATACACAGCCTCTCTCATTACCAACACCCCCCCTCACCAGAATGTTACCTTCATTACCATTGATTAACCTATATTGATAGTATTATCATCACCCGAAGTCCATAGTTTGAATTGTGTTTCACTCTTGGTGGTATTGAATTCTTGTCTGGGAAATCCCATGGTCAGAGGAGCCTGGCAGGCTATAGTCCATGGAGTCCCACAGAGTTGGACATAGCTAAGCATGTAATGGCATGCATCCACCATCAGAATATCATAGAGAATAGTCTCACTGCTCTAAAAATTCTCTGTGCTCCACCTAGTCATTCTGCCCCTACACAGCCCCTGGCAACCGCTGATCCTTTTTACTGTCTTCATATTTGTCTTTCTAGAATGTCAGATAGTCGGAATCATACACTATCTTACTTTTACAATTGGCTTCTTTCTCTTAGTATGGGCATTGGAGGTTCTTCTGTATCTTTTCATGCCTTGATAGCTTATTTAATTTTAGTGCTGAATAATATTCTATTGTCTTGAATGTAACACAGTTTATTTATCTGCTCACTTACTGAGGGACAAAGAAGCCTGGTGGACTACAGTCCATGGGGTTGCAAAGAGTTAGACACGACTGAGCGACTAACATTCACTTTCTGAAGGACATCTTGGCTGTTGCCAAGCTTTCATAATTATGAATGAGGAAATTATAAACATTGTGCAGGTTTTTGTTTGGACATAAGTTTTTAACTCCTTTGGGTAAACACGAAGGAGCACAATTGGTGGATCATATGGTATGTATGTGTTCTTAGAAAACAGCAAACTGTCTTCCAAAGTGACTGTACCATTTTGCACTCCCAGCAGTAATATGCTTTCCTTTCATTCCACAGCCTTATCAGCTCTTGGTGTTGTCCATGTTCTGGATTTTGGCCATTCTCATAGGTGTATACTGGTATTGCAGTGTTTTAATTTGAATTCCCTATTGACATATGATGTGCAACATGTTTTCCTATGTGTATTTGCCATCTATCTGTCTTCTTTAATGTGTCAGTTAAAGTCTTTAGCCCATTGTTTTCATTTGGTCTGCTTTTGTTTATGTGTATAGCTTTAGCAACCTCCTGACAAGGCATACACCAACTCTGACTCACACAGTTCATATCTTTTTTTTTCTTTATCTTTTTCCACCTCAGCATTCTTAATATATAATTGACAATGTGATGATTTGCTACATGTGTATATTGTGAAGTGATTGCCACAACAAGATTAGTTAACACATATGCAGGTCAGGAAGCAACAGTTAGAACTGGACATGGAACAACAGACTGGTTCCAAATAGGAAAAGGAGTGCGTCAAGGCTGTATATTGTCACCCTGCTTATTTAACTTCTATGCAGAGTACATCATGAGAAACACTGGACTGGAAGAAACACAAGCTGGAATCAAGATTGCCAGGAGAAATATCAATAACCTCAGATATGCAGATGACACCACCCTTATGGCAGAAAGTGAAGAGGAACTAAAAAGCCTCTTGATGACAGTGAAAGAGGAGAGTGAAAAAGTTGGCTTAAAGCTCAACATTCAGAAAACGAAGATCATGGCATCTGGTCCCATCACTTCATGGGAAATAGATGGGGAAACAGTGGAAACAGTGTCAGACTTTATTTTTTTTGGGGGGGGGGCTCCAAAATCACTGCAGATGGTGACTGCAGCCATGAAATTAAAAGACCCTTACTCCTTGGAAGGAAAGTTATGACCAACCTAGATAGCATATTCAAAAGTAGAGGCATTACTTTGCAAACAAAAGTCTGTCTAGTCAAAGCTACGGTTTTTCCTGTGGTCATGTATGGATGTGAAGAAGGCTGAGTGCTAAAGAATTGATGCTTTTGAACTGTGGTGTTGGAGAAGACTCTCGAGAGTCCCTTGGACTGCAAGGAGATCCAACCAGTCCATTCTAAAGATCAGTCCTAGGTGTTCTTTGGAAGGAATGATGGTAAAGCTGAAACTCCAATACTTTGGCCACCTCATGTGAAGAGTTGACTCACTGGAAAAGACTGTGATACTGGGAGGGATTGGGGGCAGGAGGAGAAGGGGACGACAGAGGATGAGATGGCTGGATGGCATCACCGACTTGATGGACATGAGTTTGAGTGAACTCCAGGAGTTGAGGATGGGCAGGGAGGCCTGGCATGCTGCAGTTCATGGGGTCGCAAAGAGTCGAACATGACTGAGCAACTGAACTGAATTGCATTTTTGTGTGTGTGTCTGGTGAGAACATTTAAGATCTACTCTCTTAACGATAGTGTATAATATTCTTGAAAATTGCTAATTATAGTTACCATACTATACCACACACTTACTAGATCCCTAGAACTTATTCATCTTGTAACTGGAAGTGTATACCCCATGGCCAACAATGATCGACATCTCCCCATTTCCCCCACCCCTGAAGTCCCTGGTGGCCAACCACCATTCTACGCTGTTTCTATGAGTTAGGTTTTTTAGACTCTATGTGCAGGTGAAATCATATAGTTATTTGTCTTCCTCTGATTTTTTTCACTTAGCATAATACCTTCTAGATATATCCATATTGTTGAAAAGGCAGAATCTCCTTCTTTTAAATGGCAAGTAAGATTCTGTGGTGTGTATGTATATACCACATTTACTTTATCCATTCGTCTATCTGTGGACGCTTAGTTTCCATATCTTGGCTATTGGGAGTAAGGCTCCAAGGAACATAGCTTGGGGAGTGGTGGTGGTGGTGCAGATATCTCTTTGCGATACTGATTTCCTTTGTTTTTGCAATATGCCCACAAGTAGGATTTGATGGATCATAATTCTGTTTTTCAATTTTTGAAGACCCTCCATATTATCTTCCAGAGTGGCTGAACCAATTTACTTCCTACCAGCAGTGCCTAACGATTCCTTTTTCTCCACACCCTCACCAAAACTTAGCATGTTTTTTGACTCTAGCCATTCTAACAGGTGTGAGGTGATACCTCATTCTGGTTTTGTTTTGCATTTCCATGATGATGGATATTGTTCAGCATCTTTTCATATACCTGTTGGCCATTTGTATATCTTCTTTGGAAAAATGTCTGTTTAGTTCCATGTGAGTGACACAAACACACATTGAAGAAAAGACAATGTCTCTTCAAAAGTGGTTCTGGGAAGACTGGACAGCTTTTACATGTAAAAGAATGAAATTAGAACATTCTCTAATGCTATATGCAAAAATAAACTCAAAATGTATTAAAGCCCTAAATGTAAGACTGAACACTATAAAATTCCTAGAGGAAAACATAGGTAGAACACTCTCTGACATAAACCTCAGGAATTAATTTTTGATCTGTTTACTAAAGTAAAGGAAATAAAAGCAAAAATAAACAAATGGAACATAATTAAACTTAAAAGCTTTTGCACAGCAAAGGAAACTGTCAACAAAACAGAAACCAATGCACTATGATTCATTTTGAGTTAATGTGAAAAGTCTAAGGTCTGTGTCTATGTTTTTTTTTTTGTTGTTGTTGTTCCATGTGGCTGTCCAGGTGTTGTAGCACCATTTGTTGAAAAGATTGTCTTTTCTCCATCATACTGCCTTTGCTCCTTTGTCAAAGATCAGTTGGCTATGTTTATGTCAGTCTGTTTCTGGGCTCCCTGTTCTGTTCCATTGATCTCTTTGTCTCTTGCTAATACCACAGTATCTTAACTTTATAGTAAGTCTTGAGATGGGTATTGTCAGTCCTCTAACTTTGTTCTTTTCATTCAATATTGTATTAGCTATTCTGGGTTTTCTTCCTCTCAGTATAAACTTGATCAGTTTGTCAGTATAAACTTACAAATCAGTTTGTCAGTCACAAAATCATTTGCTGACATTTCAATTGTGATTGCACTGAATCTATAATCAAATTGGGAAGAACTGACATTTTGACAGTATTGAATCTTCCTATCCATGAACATGAAATATCTCTTTTCTTTTGATTTCTTTCACTAGAGTTTTGTAGTTTTCTTTATATAGATCTTGTGCATATTTTGTTAGATTTCTCTAAGGTGTTTATTTGGGGGAGGTGCTGCTAATGTAAACAGTGTCGTGCTTTTTGTTAATATTTCAAATTCCATTCGTTCATTGCTGGTACATAGGAAATCTACTTATATACCCTGCAACCTTGCTATAGTTACTTATTAGTTCTAGGAGTTTTGAGTTTTGGGGTGGATTTTTTTCGATAATCATGTATTCTGCAAAAACAGTTTTATTTCTTCCTTCCCAGTCTTTAATACCTTTTTTCCTTTTCTTGTTTTATTGAAGTAGCTGGGGCTGACAGTATGATGTTGAAAAGCAGTGCTGAGAAGGGACATCATTGCCTTGTTCCTGATCATGTTAGCTGTATGTTTTTTGTAGATATTCTTTATCAAGTTGAGGAAATTCCCTTGTAGCCCTAGTTTACTGAGAGTATCCCATTCTTTTAAACAGTTGCAGAATACTTCATTGTATTGAAGAACCATATTTACTTCAACTATTCTTCAGTGAACACTTGGTCTGATTCCATTTCTTCTTGCTCTTGTAAGCAGTACTGCTATAAACATCCTGTACGTACCTCTTTGGGCACATGTGCAAGTATTTTTCTGTAACATGTACCTAAAAGTACAGTTGTTGAATTGAGAAATATGCATATTTAAATTATTTTAATTGTCTAAATGTTTTAAGAATTATAGACCTGCAGGAAACTTGCAAGTACAGTGCAGGGACCTTCTTTTTTCCCCCTAATAAGTTGAGAAGATGTTACCATATGCTATGATCCTTCCTCTCACAACATACTTCAGAGTGCCTTTCCTACAAACATCCTTTTGCATATCATCAATGTAACCATCTGAATCAGAAAATGAATGCAGATCCATTAATACTACCTAATTCTCAGATTCCATTCAAGTTTCACCAGTTGTTCCAATATTATCTAATACAAGGAATTCCCATTTACTATTCACCTAGATTTCCCAGTTATAGCACATTTGCTCTGGTGTATGTATTTACCTTCAAATACTTTTCTTCTGAATAATTTCAGAATCAGTCCCAAATATGATACCCATTATCTCTTGATATTTCTGTATACATTTCCTAAAAATGAGGACAACCGTCCTCTATGACTATAGTACATCCATCAAGATCAGGAAATTGACAGTGAGCCAGTATTACCATCTGGTCCACAGACCTCATTCAAATTTCACTCATTGTCCCACTGATTATACTTATAGGTTCAGGATCCAGTCCAGGAATACCTGTTGAATCTAGCTATCATAATTTCCCTGATCTCAGGGACTGTAGTCTCTCAATACTTGTTCAATGCTGAAAGCTGTTGCCTCATGTTTTGTTCATTTTATGGTTATTTATGATGGGAAGGCTAATCTGATACCGATTATTTCATCAAAGGAAGAATTGAAAGTCTACTTTAGAATATTAGAAGCTGGGTGATTAAGTGCATGACTTTTATTGGTGGATTATATGATTTAAACCCATAAAATATGTCACTTTTCCTCTTTAGAGGTTTAGGTCTTAAATTTTATCTTGCCTTATATCAATATTTTTTTTTCCTTCCTGTTAGCACTTACTTGTTATATCAGTTCAGTTCAGTAACTCAGTCATGTCCAACTCTTTGTGACCCCATGGACTGTAGCATGCCAGGCTTCCCTACCCATCACCAGCTCCCGGAGCTTGCTCAAACTCATGTCCATTGAGTCGGTGATGCCATCCAACCGTCTCATCCTCTGTCATCCCCTTCTCTTCCTGCCTTCAATCTTTCTCAGCATCAGGGTCTTTTCCAATGAGTCAGTTCTTTGCATCACATGGCCGGAATATTGGAGCTTCAGCATCAGTCCTTCCAATGAATATATTCTGAACTGATTTCCTTTAGGGTTGACTGGTTTGATCTCCTTGCAGTCTGACGGACTCTCAAGAGTTATCTCCAACACCATAGTTCAAAAGCATCAATTCTTTACCACTCAGCTTTCTTTATGGTCCAACACTTACATCCATACATGGCTAATGGAAAAACCATAGCTTTGATGAGAAGGACCTTTGTCAGCAAAGTAATGTCTCTACTTTTTAATATGCTCTCTAGGTTAGTAATAGCTTCTCTTCCAGGGAACAAGCCTCTTTTAATTTCATGGGTGCAGTCACCATCTGCAGTGATTTTGGAGCTCAAGAAAATAAAGTCTGACAGTGTTTCTATTGTTTCCCCATCTATTTGCCATGAAGTGATGGGACCAGATGTCATGATCTTGGTTTCTTGAATGTTGAGTTTTAAGCCAGCTTTTTCACTCTCCTCTTTCACTATTATCAAGAGGTTCTTTAGTTCCTCTTCTCTTTCTGCCGTGAAGGTGGTGTCATCTACATACCTGAGGTTATTGATATTTCTCCTGGAAATCTTGATTCCAGCTTGTGCTTCCTCCAGCTCAGCATTTCTCATGATGTGCTCTGCATATAAGTTAAATAAGCAGGGTGACAATATCCAGCCTTGACATACTCTTTACCTGATTTGGAATCAGTCCATTGTTCCATGTCCAGTTCTAACTATTGCTTCTTAACCTGCATACACATTTCTCAGGATGCAGGAAAGGTGGTCTGGTATTCCCATCTCTTGAAGTATTTTCCACATTTGGTTGTGATCCACACAGTGAAAGGCTTTGGCATAGTCAATAAAACAGAAATAGATGTTTTTTCTGGAACTCTTTTGCTTTTTCAATGATCCAATGGATGTTGGCGATTTGATCTCTGGTTCCTCTGGCTTTTCTAAATCCAGCTTGAACATCTGGAAGTTCTTCATATACTGTAGAAGTCTTGCTTGGAGAATTTTGAGTATTTGTTAGCATGTGAGATGAGTGCAATTGTGCAGTAGTTCGAATATTCTTTGGCATTGCCTTTCTTTGAGGTTGGAGTGAAAACTGACCTTTTCCAGTCCTGTAGCCACTGCTGAGTTTTCCAAATGTTTTGGCATCTTGAGTGCAGCACTTTCACAGCATCATCTTTTAGGATTTGAGATAGCTCAGCTGGAATTCTATCACCTCCACTAGCTTTGTTCTTAATGATGCTTCCTAAGGCCCACTTGACTTCAGACTCCAGGATGTCTGGCTCAGATACCATTGTGGCTATCTGGGTCATGAAGATCTTTTTTGTATAGTTCTTCTGTGTATTCTTGCCACCTCTTCTTAATATCTTCTGCTTCTGTTAGGTCCATACCATTTCTGTCCTTCATTGAGCCCATCTTTGCATGAAATTTTCCCTTGGTATCTCTAATTTTCTTGAAGAGATCTCTAGTCTTTCCCATTCTACTGTTTTCCTCTATTTCTTGGCATTGATCACTGAGGAAGGCTTTCTTCTCTCTCCTTGCTATTCTTTAGAACTCTGCATTCAGATGGGTATATCTTTCCTTTTCTCCTTTGCCTTTTGCTTCTCTTCTTTTCTCAGCTATTTGTAAGGCCTCCTTAGAAAACCATTTTGCCTTTGTTTTTCTTGGGGATGGTCTTGATCACTGCCTCCTGTACAGTGTCACGAACCTCTGTCCATAGTTCATCAGGCACTCTATCAGATCTAATCCCTTGAATCTATTTGTCACTTCCACTGTATGAAGGTAAGGGATTTGATTTAGGTCATACTTGAATGGTCCAGTGCTTTCCCCCACTTTCTTCAATTTAAGTCTGAGTTTGGCAATAAGGAGTTCATGATCTGAGCCATGGTCCACTCCTGGTCTTGTTTTTGCTGACTGTACAGAGCTTCTCCATCTTTGGCTGCAAAGAATATAATCAATCTGATTTTGGTATTGACCATCTGGTGATGTCTATGTGTATAATTGTCTCTTGTGTTGTTGGAAGAGTGTGTTTGCTATGAACAGTGCGTTCTGTTGGCAAAACTCTGTTAGCCTTTGCCCTGCTTCTTTTTGTACTCCAAGGCCAAACATGCCTATTGCTCCAGGTGTTTCTTGACTTCCTACTTTTGCATTACAGTCTCCTATTATGGAAAGGACATCTTTTTTTTGGTGTTAGTTCTAGAAGGTCTTGTAGGACATCATAGAACCATTCAACATCAGCTTCTTCAGCATTATTGCTTGGGGCATAGACTTGGATTACTGTGATATTGAATGGTTTGCCTTGGAAAGAAACAGAGATCATTCTGTCATTTTTGAGATTGCCCCCAAGTACTGCATTTTGGACTTTTGTTCACTATGAGGGCTACACCATTCCCTCTAAGGGATTCTTACCCACAATAGTAGGTATAATGATTATCTGAATTAAATTTACCCATTCCAGTCCATTTTAGTTCACTGATTCCTAAAATGTCGATGTTCACTCTTGCCATCTCCTGTTTGACCACTTCCAGTTTGCCTTGATTCATGGACCTGACATTCCAGGTTCCTATGCAATACTGTTCTTTACAGCATCAGACTTTACTTCCATTACCAGTCACATCCTCAACTGGGTGGTGTTTTCACTTTGGCTCCATCTCTTCTTTCTTTCTGGACTTATTTCTCCACTCTTCTCCAGTGCCATATTGGGCACCTACCAACCTGGGGAGTTCATCTTTCAGTGTCCTATCTTTTTGCCTTTTCATCCTGTTCGTGGGGTTCTCAAGGCAAGAATACTGAAATGGTTTGCCATTCCACTGGGGATCCAGCAAAGGACTGTGAACCCCTGGGAATTTGACTTTGGAGGCCAGTGTGATTTGATAACAGAACTTCCACAGGACTGAGAAAGCAAGTTCTTGGAGGGCACAAACAAGACCTTGTGTCACCAGGAGCCGGGAGAAAAGAGCAGTCCCCACAAGAGACCGAGCCAGACTTGCCTGTGAGTGTCCAGCTTTCTCCAGTGGAGGTGGGTCAACAGTGGCCTGCAGCTAATTTGCTAATAGGTATATAACTCCTTACTAAAAACTAGTAAGGGGGCACCCTTTCTGCCCCCTTCTGATGTCTATGTCGAAAGCTTTCTCTATTCCTTTTATACTTTAATGAAACTTTACTACACAAAAGCTCTGAGGGATCAAGTCTCGTCACCGACCCCAGATCAAATTCTTCTCCTCCAGAGGCCAATAATCCCGGTGTTGTTCATGGCTCATGGCAACAACCTTTCAATAGGAAATTTACTCTATTTACACTCACTTTTTATTAGCATAGTTATACATATTCTTGTGTTAGACAATATGGAAAGTCCATCTTTTGTATTTAATGTATTTTTGTTTTTTCCGTTTGGTAACTTTTGTTGAATTTTAGTTGTTGTATTAACTTTTCATTCTTGAATGAGTTAGAGGTTATACATCCTATATCTCTTTTTTTAGTGATTACCTTAATTTTTTTGCTATAGGAAATAGATATTTAAAAATAAATTTTTAAGAACAGTTTTAGATTTATAGTGCAAAGCTAATACAAAGAGTTCCCATGTGCTCTATACCTAGATTATTGTTATTAACATTTTATATCAGTACAGTACATATATCACAACTAATGATCCAACACTGATACACTGTTATTAAAGTCCATATTCAGATTTTCTTAGTTTTTTACTTAAAGTCCTTTTTCTGTCCTAGGATCTGATCCAGGGTACCACGTGAATTTCCATCATTACATCTCCTTTGGCTCTTCAAGCTGTGCCAGTTTCTCAAACTTAGTTTTTGACAGCCTTGAAAGTTTTGAGGAGTATTCAGTTCAATTCAGTTGCTCAGTCATGTCCAACTCTTTGTGACCCCATGGACTACAGCACACCAGGCTTCCCTGTCCATCACCAACTCCCGGAGCTTGCTCACACTCATGTCTATTGAGTTGGGGATGCCATCCAACCGTCTGATCCTCTGTCGTCCCCTTCTCCTCCCGCCTTCAATTTTTCCCAGCATCAGGGTCTTTTCCAATGAGTCAGTTCTTCTCATCACATGGCCAAAGTATTAGAGTTTCACTTTCAGCATCAGTCCTTCCAATGAACATATTCTGAACCGATTTCCTTTAGGATTGGCTGGTTTGATCTCCTTGCAGTCCAATGGACTCTCAAGAGTCTTCTCCAACACCATAGTTCAAAAGCATCAATTCTTCACTGCTCAGCTTTCTGCTCCAACTCTCACATCCATACATGACTACTGGAAAAACCATAGCTTTGACTAAAAGGACCTTTGTCGGCAAAGTCACATCTCTGCTTTTTAATATGCCATCTAGGTTGGTCATAACTTCTCTTCCAAGGAACAAGTGTCTCTTAATTTCTGGCTGCAGTCACTACCTGCGGTGATTTTAGAGCTCAAGAAAATAAAGTCTGTCAGTGTTTCCATTGTTTCCCCATCTATTTGCCATGAAATAATGGGACTGGATGCCATGATCTTGGTTTTTTGAATGTTGAGTTTTAAGCCAGCTTTTTCACTCTCCTCTTTCACTATTATCAAGAGGCTCTTTAGCTCCTCTTCTCTTTCTGCCATGAGGGTGGTGTCATCTACATATCTGAGGTTATTGATATTTCTCCTGGCAATCTTGATTCCAGCATGTGCTTATCCAGCCCAGCATTTCACTTGATTAGTCAAGTATTTTGTAGGATGCGCCTCAGTTGGAGTTGTTCTGCTCTTTTCCTTGTGATTATACTGGGATTATGGAGTTATCCTTCCTTGAGGAAGACCACAGAGGTTTAGTGCCCTTCTCATCGTATCAAGGGAATATAGTATTGGGACTTCTGGTGGTCCAGTGTTAAGACTTTGTACTTCCACTACAGGGGGCACGGGTTCCATCCCTGGTCAGGGAACTAAGACTCCACATGCTGTACAGCAAGACCAGAAAAAAAAAAAAAGGCAAGGAATATAGTATCAGTATAACTCATCACTCTTAATCTTAATCTTGATCACCTGGCTGATGTAGTGTATATGTCAGTTTCTCCACTGTAAGGTTTCTTTTCTCTTCCCCACCCTTTATACTATAATGTTGGAAGGGAGTCAGCACTTATGGAGAGGAGAAATGTCTACATAAATTAATTTGAATTCTTCTGTTTTTATATTTTTGCTCAGTCATTTATATCAGCATAGAGTCATGAATATTTATTTTATACATAGGGTCATAATCCAGTACCACTTAATTTTGCTACTTTAAATTTTTCCAGCTTTAGCAATTGAGAACTCTTTTCTGTCAGTTCTGTGCCCCTTTGACATATACCCATCAATATAAAATATTTTTAAAAGTACTTCCTAGCACTGTAAGAAGCTCAGATCTCATCTAGATATTTCCTGTCCCAATTCTACAATCAGCTATGTCTCCAAGGAGGTCTGGTTCCTTTTATTGGAGAATTGTATTTAGAAACCAAACCTGGGTGCCAGGTGTGTTCTTTGCTACTTGGGTGTTGTTGCTTCTAAGCCTTTTCATCTGACAGAGCAAGGAGATGTATATCTGAATACTAACCCCATGTATATGCACATGTTTGAATATTTCTATATGTAACCATATGCTAAACATTATTCATACTGATGTCTCCAATTCTAGTCAACTGTCATATGAATCTCTTTCTAATCTCTTTCTAATTCTCTCGTCTGTAACCTCCCTCTCCAGCAGTGAGAAACCTGGCTTCTGTAATCTACTGTCCATTTACTTCAGTATACGTGCAAAGTGGTTTGCTTGAGACTTAATGTATATATCCTGTGGGAAACTACATGCCTACCTAGAGGGAAGGAAAGCTGTCAAGTTCAGTAGCAATCAGGGTTGGGCAGATGGGTCCACTTCTGAGGATAAATTGTGAAAAACTCTTCTGCACAGCCTTTTTACTTATGTGTCAGATACTAGCCTAGGTGTAGGTGCTGGGGTTGATGGGGGGGGGAGCAGGTCCTAAGTTGCCAAAATGCAGAGTAGCCTTTGTATGAGAGTTGGGATGGGGTGAAAGAACTTGGCTCATTATCAAAAGTCATACTATGAAGAAGTTTTTTCTATAAGGTTATATTAAATACTTCATTTTTCATACACTTGAACCTTCAGTCCTCTAGTGGACTGAGGACTGTTTTTTTTTTTTTTTTGGTTTTGTTTTGTTTTTGCTGTTGTTTTGGAATCAATAGATTGCTTGCTGAGGGATATCAATTCAGTGTATCTTTGGGTGGCTTCAACTGATTTCCTTTTGTGGAATTGTCTTCATAACACTGTCTAAAGGGAAGTGACAGTTACAAGAGTATATTTATATTGTTTTATTTCTTTCCAAAAGAGTTACATTTTAAAATCTTTTTTTTCTTTTTAATTTTCAGGATCTGGGGACACTGGTGATTTCCGTCTGGAGGATGCAGTGGAAGGAACTTCTTCAGTAAAGCGTGAGTAGTAAATCAGAATATTAAATGCATAAAACAGTGCTTAATATGCATTACCCATTTAGAATACATATTCAAGGAAAACAGTAGATGGCCTGTTTCACTTAATCAGATCAGTTCAGTTCAGTCGCTCAGTTGTGTCTGACTCTTTGCGACCCCATGAATTGTAGCACGCCAGGCCTCCCTGTCCATCACCATCTCCCAGAGTTCACTCAGATTCACGTCCATCGAGTCAGTGATGCCATCCAGCCATCTCATCCTTGGTTGTCCCCTTCTCCTCCTGCCCCCAGTCCCTCGCAGCATCAGAGTCTTTTCCAATGAGTCAACTCTTTGCATCAGGTGGCCAAAGTACTGGAGCTTTAGCTTTAGCATCATTCCTTCCAAAGAAATCCCAGGGTTGATCTCCTTCAGAATGGACTGGTTGGATCTCCTTGCAGTCCAAGAGACTCTCAATAGTCTTCTCCAACATCACAGTTCAAAAGCATCAATTCTTTGGCGCTCAGCTTTCTTCACAGTCCAACTCTCACATCCATACATGAACACAGGAAAAACCATAGCCTTGACTAGATGGACCTTAGTGGGCAAAGTAATGTCTCTGCTTTTGAATATAGTATCTAGGTTGGTCATAACTTTTCTTCCAAGGAGTAAGCGTCTTTTAATTTCATGGCTGCAATCACCATCTGCAGTGATTTTGGAGCCCCCCAAAAATAAAGTCTGACACTG
Source organism: Capricornis sumatraensis (assembly GCF_032405125.1). NCBI lineage: Eukaryota > Metazoa > Chordata > Mammalia > Artiodactyla > Bovidae > Capricornis > Capricornis sumatraensis. Next base: position 57,982,304 of record NC_091092.1, on the reverse strand, counting down.
TTTCCACGGTTTCCCCATCTATTTCCCATGAAGTGATGGGACCAGATGCCATGATCTTCATGTTCTGAATGTTGAGCTTTAAGCCAACTTTTTCACTCTCCTCTTTCACTGTCATCAAGAGGCTTTTTAGTTCCTCTTCACTTTCTGCCATAAGGGTGGTGTCATCTGCATATCTGAGGTTATTGATATTTCTCCTGGCAATCTTGATTCCAGCTTATGTTTCGTCCAGCCCAGCGTTTCTCATGATGTACTCTGCATAGAAGTTAAATAAGCAGGGTGACAATAAACAGCCTTGACGCACTCCTTTTCCTATTTGGAACCAGTCTGTTGTTCCATGTCCAGTTCTGACTGTTGCTTCCTGACCTGCATATAGGTTTCTCAAGAGGCAGGTCAGGTGGTCTGGTATTCCCATCTCTTTCAGAATTTTCCACAGTTTATTGTGATCCACACAGTCAAAGGCTTTAGCATAGTCAATAAAGCAGAAGTAGATGTTTTTCTGGAACTCTCTTGCTTTTTCGATGATCCAGCGGATGTTGGCAATTTGATCTCTGGTTCCTCTGCCTTTTCTAAAACCAGCTTGAACATCAGGGAGTTCACGTTCACGTATTGTTGAAGCCTGGCTTGGAGAATTTTGAGCATTACTTTATTAGCACGTGAGATGAGTGCAATTGTGTGGTAGTTTGAGCATTGGTTGGCATTGCCTTTCTTTGGAATTGGAATGAAAACTGACCTTTTCCAGTCCTGTAGCCACTGCTGAGTTTTCCAAATTTGCTGGCATATTGAGTGCAGCACTTTCACAGCATCATCTTTCAGGATTTGAAACAGCTCAACTGGAATTCCATCACCTCCACTAGCTTTGTTCATAGTGATGCTTTGTAAGGCCCACTTGACTTCACATTCCAAGATGTCTGGCTCTAGATTAATCAGATATAACATGGTTATTATAATTTGAATTATTTAAAAGAAAATCTGGATAGTTAAAATCCTTTGTTTCCTTTGTGGAGAATACTAAAAATGTGTAATAACTGATCCAGGATTTTCTCTGACTCAAGTCATAGCCCTTGCTGGTGTGACACCCCAGCAGTGACCTCCAAGAACTAGCTTTTTCTAGCTCAGAAAAAGATACCTTGAAGTGAATAAGGGATTTGTTTCTCTTTTTAGATCTTTTTATAATGACTATTCTTTATGTCGTGTCTGTGTGTAACCTCTCAAATGCTAAGCTTTATCATCAATTTCTCTTTAATTTTTTTTAAATTTAAATTTTTCTCTCAAGGTTAACCATCCTTTTTTTTTTTTTTACTTTTCTTTTTTTAAAATTTATCTTAACTGGAGGCTAATTACTTTACAATATTGTGGTGGTTTTTGCCATACATTCATATGAATCAGCCATGGGTGTACACATGTTCCCCATCCTAACCCTCCCTCCCACCTTCCTCCCCATCCTATCCCTCAGAGTCATCCCAGTGCACCAGCCCTGAGCACCTGGTCTCATGCATCGACCCTGGACTGGTGATCTACTTCACATATGATAATATAAATATTTCAATGCTATTCTCTCAAATCATCCCACCCTTGCCTTCTCCCACAGAGTTCAAAAGTCTGTTCTTGCTGTCTCACATATGGGGTCATCGTTACCATCTTTCTAAATTCCATATATATGCATTAATATACTGTATTGGTGTTTTTCTTTCTGACTTACTTTGCTCTGTATAATAGGCTCCAGTTTCATCCACCTCATTAGGACTGATTCAAATGCATTCTTTTTAATAGCTGAGTAATACTCCATTGTGTATATGTATCACAGCTTTCTTATCCATTCGTCTGCCAATGGAAATCTAGGTTGCTTCCATGTCCTGGCTATTGTAAACAGTGCTGCGATGAACATTGGGGTAGACGTGTCTCTTTCAATTCTGTAAACCATTCTTTTAAACATGCATGAATACTTAGAAAGTAAAGCTGATATTGCTTTGGTCCCTCCTCATCCTGTAACACCTGCTGTCATTACCCAGAGGGAATTGCCTAAGCCAATTTGGGATATGCTGGTCCCAATTAGTTTTCTCTGCTGTTATGAACATCTATACATATAGGTTGTTCAGTGTTTTATGTTTTACATAACATGTGTATGGCTTCTTCATTTCAGTTATATGTATATATTTCACAACTTAAAAAATTAATATGTATTGAAGACCTGAGTAAATATAGCTCTCTATGGTAGTTTCCTTTGTTACAGGATGTTGTAACAAAGTACCACAGACTGGGTGACTTAAAACCGCAGAAATTTGTTCATTCCCAGTTCTGGAGGCCAGAAATCCAAAATCAGTGTTGGCAGAACATACTCCTCTTTGAAGGCTCCAGGCGAAGAATGCTTCCTTGCCTAACCTAGCTTCTGGTGGCTCCAGGTGGTCTTCAGCTTGCAGCTGCGTGGCTCCTATCTCTGTCTCCATCTTCACTTGCCCTTCTCCTTCATGTATGTGTCTTCCCCTCAGTCTTTTATAAGGACACTTTTTGTTGAATTTAGAATCTACCTGGATAATCTCAAATGATCTCATCCCATGATCTTTACTTAGTTACATCTGCAAAGACTCTTTTTTTCCCAAGTAAAGTCACATTCATAAGATTAGTACTTGGCTATATATTTTGAGAGCCACCATTCAGCATACTACATTTTATATCTCATACACAAACGTTTGCTTCATGAAACTGGCATTCCAGTGGTATGGCTTCAGCCATGGCCAGTGATGCCACTTCTTACTGGCAGACATGTGGTTTGTTTTTATTTTGCACAGTTACACATGGGACTTAAGTGAGCATTCTTGTCTGTTTCCTTTGTTCTCAAGTATAATGAAACTACAAGGCCAAAGGGTATATGTATTTTATACTTTAATAGATGCTGACAAATTGTTTCCAAAATGATTGTGCCATCACGTACTCCCACTGATACTGTTATGAGTACCTTTTTCCCCAGACCTTCATCATCACCAGATTTTACCAATTAAAAACATTTTACCAGTATGATGGACAAAAGAGATCCTATTTTTTGGCCATTTGCATTTTCCTCTTTGAATTGTCTGTTCATATCCTTCCCCCATTTTTCTGCCAGGTTGCTTGTCTTTTTTTTTCTAATGAGCATGAAAGGTCTCTTTGTATATTCAGGATTGAGAAAGGCAGGGACTCAGGAATTAGACTATGTGTGTCTGAACTCTGCCTCTGTCACTTACAACTGTTACCTTGAGTGAGTTATCTGACTTTCTTGCACCTCCATTTCCTCATCTGTTGCATGAGGTTAATAATAATAATAAATTAGTAATAATTGTAAGAGTTCAATGAGATGGCCCCTGTGAAGCGTTTAGCAGAGGGCTTGATACAAGGTGAGTGCTCAGTGTCAGCCATTATTATTGTTATTTGATTTTATTGGACGGGCTTACTGTGGCTGGGCCTCTGGTGTAAGAATCAAGCATATATGATGAATGTACACCTACTTAAACTGATCAACAAAGTCAACATAATTCCCGTCTAACCTCCAGATAGAATTTTTGCAGAAATAGGCTGATCCTAAAATTCATATGCAAATTCAAGAAACCCAGGGTAGTCAAAACTGTCTTGAAAAAGATGTTGGAGGACTCACACTTCCAAATTTCAGAGCTTTACTACAAAGCTGCAGTAATCAAAATACTCTGGTATTAATCACAAAGGTAGACATAACTCAGTGGAATAGAATTGAGAGTCTAGAGATGAACTATTATATCTGTGGCCAGTTGAATTTTGACCAAGGTGCTGAGACTGTTCAGTGGGGGAAGGAATGGTCTCTTCAATAAATGGTGTTGGGACTATTGGATATCCACATACAAAAAGTGAATTTGGACTGCTGCCTCACACCTTATACAAAAATTAACTCAAAATGGGCCATATACATAAAAATGAACTTCTAAGAGATTTATAGTTTTGTGTATGGTGTGAGGTGAGAGCCTTGAGCATTCTCAGGCCTTTCCTGAGCATTTCCATAGTCTTATACATGCAGGTGGCCTTTTAGATTCCCAGGAAAATCAATATAGTTAATAACAGTGATGGTTTTAATGAAATCATTTAACATCTCCAAAACCAAACATGACCACACAACAAAACAAGCATAGTACATGTAAACACACACCCAATTTGTAAGTTTGTTAATTTCCTGATGGCGGACTTTTTAATATTTCTGTCCCTTTCTCAGTTGTGTGCCAGCCCATCTGATCTTCATCAGCGCCCATTAGCCAGTGTGTCTGGGACCACCAGAACATGTGTCTTTGGTGGAATGGCATCCTTTAAGACCAGGTCAATCTGCTGTCCTTTTTTTTCTGTCTTAGCTTGCTTCTCATGTGACTGAGATTTCTGAGAGATAGGCTCATCTGTCTCTCCTTGGCTTAGTTGTTTTTCCAGTTGGAGAACATTTCTCCTTTTTCCATTGTATATTTTTTATTGAAAGAGTCCCTGACACCTCGGTCAGGGTATTTGTATGTGACATCCATTCATCAATATTGAACAATGTTTACTGGGTGCTTGCTTGTTGCCAGGCACTTCCCCAGGAGCTGGGCATGCCACATGGACTAGGTCGTTGCCCTCAGGGAGCTCTTTTCTCCAGAAGGACACAGTACATATAACAATTTCAGATGTTACATTATCCAGTGCACTCCAGTGTTGTGGAGTGCACTGGAGCAGATGCAATAGGGTGATGGGACAGGGAGGGCCCAAAATAGGGGTGACGACTTTAGATTAAGCAGTAGAGGCCTCTTGCAGGAAGGGTGATATGCAGGAGCAAGAAAACAGCCTTCAAGGCCAAGTGATCAGGTCTGAGAGCTGCGAGGAAGCAAAGAACCTCATTGAGTCTGGGGCCTAGAAGGTGGCCTGTGTGGCTAGAGTATGGACAGTGTTGGAGAAAAGGAGGAGCAGTTGGCAGGGGCTGGATCATTTAGGGTGTTAGTAGGTATGGTGACCACTTTACTATAAGTACAAGGGGAAGCTCCTGGAATATTTTTAAAGCTTTATTTAGAGATAATTCCCATACCATACAACTCACCTATTTAAAACATACAATTTGATGTTTTCTGGTGTATTCACACAGTTGTGTATCTATCACTATAGCCAATTTTAGAGCATTTTATCACCTTAGAAGAAATCTTGTTCCCTTCCCTTAGTGCCCCCTGATTCCTTGATTCTTCCTCTCCCCTAGACCCCTTGGCAACCACCAGTCTCCTTCCGGTCTCCCTGCATTTTCTTGTTCTGGGACATGTCAGTGGAGTCATATAATGTGTAGACTTACGTTTGGCTTCTTTCACTTGGAGTAACACTTTCAGGGTTCACCTTGTTGGTTTCAGAATTTTGCCCCTCCCTCTCCCCTGCCTTCACACCCTTTTCCCTCATCTCTCCCTTTTTCACTCTGTGTGCAGTCATCTCACAGGGGGACCTGCTTTTTCTTTTGCCAAATAAAGCTTCTTATGAGTGCCCCAATTTTCTCCGAATGCCATTGGCACTGTCATAGAGCCATACCCAGGGGAAGCGGCCCAGCTTATTGACTGTTTGGTTGTGGCACACCTTACAAAGAGGCACTCCCAGCAGGAGTGCAGTGTTGCTGGCTACATTCACTGAGCATCAGAGAATCCTTGTTAAGTTTGTCATTTTGAGCGAGGCTTCACAGAAACAGATGACTATTTTAGGAGCTCACTGCTTTGATGACCTTGGCCTACTCTTCTAATTCCTTAATAAGTAGCTAGACTTTGCTCATCTCAATTGTTGATGATAATAAATCCCATTTAAAGGCTCACGATGAGAAAATCTGAAGTTAATGGTATCTTAAAAAGTACACAAATCCAACATCATGCTCTGCATCACCACAGGCTCGGGTTCTGACAGAGCAGCTGGTTCCCTAGACATACAAGGAGCATATACTCTTGAACTGGCACCTGTAGTTCTTCAGAGAAACCAGGATCCTCCAGAAACTGGGAGTAGTAGGGTAGAGTTCCACAAAGCCATCGTGATCACGACGCTATGGCATGGCTTAAGGACAGACATGTAGGTCAATTGAACAGAAATTAGAGTCCCAAGTCCTTAACATCTCTGTTTTTTTTCAAGCTGGAAGAACTATTTTTTACACAAGAGCTATATGAATCATGGATTTTAAGCTAATAATACGTAAGTCACAATTGCTTTTCTGAATATTGCACAAACAGTGGTTTCAGTAATGTCATTTCTCTTTCCTAACTATGTGTGTGCTAAGTTGGCTTCATTGGTGTCTGACTCTTTGCAACCTTATGAACTGTAGCCTTCCAGGCTCCTCTGTCATGGCAATAATACTGGAGTGGGTTGCCATTTCCTACTCCAGGGGATCTTCCTGACCCTGGGATCAAACCTGCATCTCCTATGTCTCCTGCATTGGCAGGCTTTACCACTAGCACCACCTGGGAAGCTGTACATATAACTATACACATAACTATACATATCACCATAATACAAGATATACATAAAGAGCCTCATTTAGACAGGTAAGCTGTACTTCTTCATTTTTAAAAATTTTTATTTCATATTGGAGGATAGTTGATTAATAATGATGTTAGTTACAGGTGTACAGTAAATATACCTTACAGCCATACCCATACAAATATCCATTATTTTTCAAATTATTTTCCCATTTAGGTTATTATAGCATATTGAGCCAAGTTCCCTGTGCTATATGGTAGGTCCTTGTTGGTTATCTATTTTGTACTTCTTCATTTTACAGGTACAAAGTCAAATGGAAATTATAGATATAAAACTATCTCTAAACTGATGATGTAGATTTTTTTTTAAAAATACACAATGACAGCACGTATCACTTGTGGTTCCCTTACCATAAAAATCCATCTACTGATTTGGCCTTCACATTGAAATAGCCATTACACTTCACAGTGAAGTATACACAATGCCTTCCCAAGGAAGAACCTCTTTGAGATCCTGATTTCCTTTCTTTTGGATATATATCCAGAAGTAGAAATGTCTATTTAGATCTTCTACACCTGTTTTGATTGGGTTGTTTATTTTTTGATAGTGCTAATTTTAATTTTTTTTGAGGAACCTCCATACTGTTTTCCATAGTGGTTACACCATTTTACATTCCCACTGACAGTGTACAAGGAGTTCCTATGCTCCACATCCTCATCAACACATTTATTTTATTCTTTTTATTCTTTTCTTTGCAATGGTGAATGGAATTGTTTCCTTAATTTCTCTATTTTCTCATTATTAGTGTATAGGAATGCAAGGGATTTCTGAGTGTTGATTTTATATCCTGCAACTTTACTATATTCATTGATTAGCTCTAGTAATTTTCTGGTGGAGTCTTTAGGGTTTTCTATGTAGAGGATCATGTCATCTGCAAACAGTGAGAGTTTTACTTCTTCTTTTCCAATTTGGATTCCTTTTATTTCTTTTTCTGCTCTGATTGCTGTGGCCAAAACTCTGTTGAATAGTAGTGGTGAAAGTGGGCACCCTTGTCTTGTTCCTGACTTCAGGGGTATTGCTTTCAATTTTTCACCATTGAGGATAATGTTTGCTGTGGGTTTGTCATATATAGCTTTTATTATGTTGAGGTATGTTCCTTCTATTCCTGCTTTCTGGAGAGTTTTTATCATAAATGAATGTTGAATTTTGTCAAAGGCTTTCTCTGCATCTATTGAGATAATCATATGGCTTTTATTTTTCAATTTGTTAATGTGGTGTATTACATTGATTGATTTGTGGATATTGAAGAATCCTTGCATCCCTGGGATAAAGCCCACTTGGTCATGGTGTATGATCTTTTTAATATGTTGTTGGATTCTGCTAGAATTTTGTTGAGGATTTTTGCATCTATGTTCATCAGTGATATTGGCCTGTAGTTTTCTTTTTTGTGACATCTTTGTCTGGTTTTGGTATTAGGGTGATGGTGGCCTCATAGAATGAGTTTGGAAGTTTACCTTCCTCTGCAATTTTCTGGAAGCGTTTGAGTAGGATAGGTGTTAGCTCTTCTCTAAATTTTTGGTAGAATTCAGTTGTGAAGCCATCTGGTCCTGGGCTTTTGTTTGCTGAAAGATTTCTGATTACAGTCTTGATTTCTGTGCTTGTGATGGGTCTATTAAGATTTTCTGTTTCTTCCTGGTTTAGTTTTGGAAAGTTGTACTTTTCTAAGAATTTGTCCATTTCTTCCAAGGTGTCCGTTTTATTGGCATATAATTGCTGATATTGGTCTCATGATCCTTTGTATTTCTATGTTGTCTGTTATGATCTCTCCATTTTCATTTCTAATTTTTTTAAAAAAAATTTAAATTTTATATTCAGTACAAATGTTTATTTTTGCAATGAGAACTGCACACACACACACAAAAACTTTTAGTATATAAGTGAAAAGTCTACGAATTCCCTTCTACAAATGTCTAAAGTGTTTAATACAAGTCTCAGATTCACTGACATAATTATTGGCCAAGCGATCCATGCATACAGTATGGGCTCATACACACCTCTTGCTCTTGTATAGAACTAAGATTTCTAGTACTGTGGGAGGGGTTGGGAAGTGGCCAGAAAAATTAAATAGTAGATCCAAGTTCTAATTACAACTCAGTTAGAGAAACACCCTTCAAGGAGGTGTGGAGAGGGCCATGGCAGAGTTAAATCTTTAGAAGGAAGGTGCAGACAAAACCGTTTCTCCAGCTAAACAGACTTGGCCTGGGGAAGTTTCTGAACAAAACATGGAACAAAAAATGAGAGTGGGATGAGAAGGAAGAAACCCCATGGAACCAAAATATAAGTCACACTTGAACCAGCACAGTGGTTTGTTTCTCCCTCTGTTTCTTGATGAGTCTGGCTAATGGTTTGTCAATTTTATTTATCCTTTCAAAGAACCAGCTTTTGGCTTTGTTGATTTTTGCTATGGTCTCTTTTGTTTCTTTTGCATTTATTTCTGCCCTAATTTTTAAGATTTCTTTCCTTCTACTAACCCTGGGGTTCTTCATTTCTTCCTTTTCTAGTTGCTTTAGGTGTAGAGTTAGGTTATTTATTTGACTTTTTTCTTGTTTCTTGAGGTATGCCTGTATTGGTATGAACTTTCCCCTTAGCACTGCTTTTACAGTGTCCCACAGGTTTTGGGTTGTTGTGTTTTCATTTTCATTCGTTTCTATGCATATTTTGATTTTGTTTTTGATTTCTTCTGTGATTTGTTGGTTATTCAGCAGCGTGTTGTTTAGCGTCCATATGTTGAAATTTTTAATAGTTTTTCTCCTGTAATTGAGATCTAATCTTACTGCATTGTGGTCAGAAAAGATGCTTCGAATGATTTCAATTTTTTTGAATTTTCCAAAGCTAGATTTATGGTCCAGGATGTTGATCTATCCTGGAGAAGGTTCTGTGTGCTCTTGAGAAAAAGGTGCAATTCATTGTTTTGGGGTGAAATGTCCTATAGATATCAATTAGGTCAAGCTGGTCTATTGTATCATTTAAAGTTTGTGTTTCCTTGTTAATTTTCTGTTTAGTTGATCTATCCATAGGTGTGAGTGGGGTATTAAACTCTCCCACTATTATTGTGTTATTGTTAATTTCCCCTTTCATACTTGTTAGCATTTGTCTTACATATTGCAGTGCTCCTAGGTTGGGTGCATATACATTTATAATTGTTATATCTTCTTGGATTGATCCTTTGATCATTATGTAGTGTCCTTCTTTGTCTTTTTCACAGCCTTTGTTTTAAAGTCTATTTTATCTGATATGAGTATTGCTACTCCTGCTTTCTTTTGGTCTCTATTTGCGTATTATAACTTTTTCCAGCCCTTCACTTTCAGTCTGTATGTGTCCCTTGTTTTGAGGTGGGTCTCTTGTAGACAGTATATAGGGGGGTCTTGTTTTTGTATCCATTCGGCCAGTCTTTGTCTTTTGGTTGGGGCATTCAACCCATTTACGTTTAAGGTAATTATTGATAAGTATGATCCCATTGCCATTTACTTTATTGTTTTGGGTTCGAGTTTATACACCCTTTTTTGTGTTTCCTGTCCAGAGATGATCCTTTAGCATTTGTTGGAGAGCTGGTTTGGTGGTGCTGAATTCTCTCAGCTTTTGCTTGTCTGTAAAGCTTTTTATTTCTCCTTCATATTTGAATCAGATCCTTGCTGGGTACAGTAATCTGGGCTGTAGGTTATTTCCTTTCATCACTTTAAGTATGTCCTACCATTCCCTCCTGGCCTGAAGAGTTTCTATTGAAAGATCAGCTGTTACCCTTATGGGAACCCTCTTGTGTGTTATTTGTTATTTTTCCCTTGCTGCTTTTAATATTTGTTCTTTGTGTTTGATCTTTGTTAATTTGATTAATATATGTCTTGGGGTGTTTTGCCTTGGGTTTATCCTGTTTGGGACTCTCTGGGTTTCTTGGACTTGGGTGATTATTTCCTTCCCCTTGGGAAGTTTTCAACTACTATCTCCTCAAGTATTTTCTCATGGTCTTTCTTTTTGTCTTCTTCTTCTGGGACTCCTATGATTCAAATGTTTGGGCATTTAACCTTGTCTCGGAGGTCTCTGAGATTGTCCTCATTTCTTTTCATTCGTTTTTCTTTTTTCCTCTCTGACACATTTATTTCTACCATTCTATTTTCTACCTCACTAATCCTATCTTCTGCCTCCATTATTCTACTATTTGTTCCCTCCAGAGTGTTTCTGATCTCATTTATTGCATTATTCACTATATATTGACTCTCTTTTATTTCTTCTAGGTCCTTGTTAAACCTTTCTTGCATCTTCTCAATCCTTGTCTCTAGGCTATTTGTCTGTGATTCCATTTTGTTGTCAAGATTTTGGATCATTTTCACTATCATTATTTGGAATTCTTTATCAGGTAGATTGCCTATCTCTTCCTCTTTTGTTTGGTTTGGTGGGCTTTTATCCTGTTCCTTTACCTGCTGGGTATTCCTCTGTCTCTTCATCCTGTTTATATTGCTGTGTTTGGGGTAGCCTTTCTGTATTCTTGCAGTTTGTGGAGTTCTCTTTATTGTGGAGTTTCCTCACTGTGGGTGTGGTTGTATGGGTGGCTTGTCAAGGTTTCTTGGTTAGGGAAGCTTGTGTCAGTGTTCTGGTGGGTGGAGCTGGATTTCTTCCCTCTGTCACTTCCAAGGCAGTTCCCTCTGTTTTAGCTTCTTCTGTTTGCTGGTCTCTTCAGTGTCTAATTTCCGCCCTGACACAAGGAAGTGGTGGTGGACATTTTTTTAGGCTCACCTGTCCAGTCATGCTGTGGGGAAGGAGGGACGCTGCAAACAAATAACTCTGGTGTGTTCTCACAGTGTCAGCCACACTGGTTTGCCCCTGCTCACGGCGTGTGTTCTTCCCTGCTTAGGCTCTAGGTTGCTCTGCTGGGAACTGTCTGAGGCCGGCCCTGGGTTGTATGAACTTCCCAGGTCTAAGCCACTCAGGTTCAGGTATTCGGGTAGTCCTCAGAGGCACAGACTTGGTTGGGCCTGCGTTTTGTGCCCTTCCCAGATCCAAGCAGCTCAGGTGATGAGGTGTTTGGCAAGTGCAGTCACTGCGACTTATTGCCTCCCTCATCCCTGCCGCTCGGATTTCTGGGTGTACAACCGGTGCACCTTCTCAGGCGGATATTGACCATCCAGAATCCCAAAAAGTCTTGGTTAGCAATGAAGCCTGCTTGCAGTTTGGTAGATAATGCTTCTCCAGGGCCTTGATTGTCCCCTTCTGGCTCTGGCTGCCTGTCACCGGAGGGGGATGGTCTGCAGCCAGCTAGCTTTGCTCAGTCCTTTGTTCTGTGAGCAGGCCTGGTGGTATCTTAGGTTAGGGCTTTTCGCGTGGTAGCTCTCCCACAATCTGATTAGCTAGCCCCAGTTAGTTCCCTCAGATTGCCCTTGAGGCATTTAGGCTGGTCCTTACTCTAAGCAATGCAGCCCGTGCCTCCCTGCCCAGCCCCTGCTTGCTAGTGGCGGATGCAGACTTCTGTGCTGTTTCTCCACTGAGGGAGTTACTATTGGGCACGTAATCTGCGGGTTTTATTTATTGATTTATTTTTCCTCCCAGTTATGTTGCCCTCTGTGGTTCCAAGGCTCACCAGACTCAGCAGTAAGAGTGTTTCCTGGTGTTTGGAAACTTCTCTCTTTTTTAAGACTCCCTTCCTGGGACGGAGCTCCATCCCTACCTCTTTTGTCTCTTTTTTGGTCTTTTATATTTTTTCCTACCTCCTTTTGAAGACAATGGGCTGCTTTTCTGGGTGCCTGATGTCCTCTGCCAGTATTCAGAAGTTGTTTTGTGGAATTTACTCAGCGTTCAAATGTTCTTTTGATGAATTTGTGGGGGAGAAAGTGATCTCCCCATCCTATTCCTCCGCCATCTTAGGACCACCTCTAATTTTATTCTATTTTTAAACAGCATAGTCTTGTTGCTTAAGGAAAGAAAGTATTGGAAAATTATGCATGGCATGTCATGTAATTGATGTGAAAAGTCCACAATTTTAAAGGAATATGGTTGAGCTGAAAGACCTAGTATTACAGCAGTAACCACACTTATATAAAATATTTTGTTGGTGTTATAACCACTTTCAGTTTATGAGACATTCCCATACTCAACTGGGAACATAATGTCACTTCACCCCTGGGTGGTGTTATCTGTGACTATGGTACCAGGTTAAGAGTGGTGGAAACCAAGGCTTGGAGCTCTCAGGGGTTGTGCTCAAGCTCTGGAACCCCCTGAAGCATGTGATCATCTCTTGTAGATGTGGGCTCAAGTCCCAGCTCCACTAATCAGCAGATTAATCAAATGTGGGATCACGTCCATCTCACCATCCATCCTCTGAAGAAAAGTGAGCAGAACTTGTTTCATCTGAACCTTGCTACATCTCTTGGTCATCCTCAGAGGCCTTGGAGGGGACTCAAGGACCAGGAGTGCTGAGCTCATGCTGTGACTTCCTGACCATACCATGGCTGCTGTGTGTTGTTGCTAAATGTGCTCCTCTTGCTGTCTCCCTTACCCCTTTTAGAGAGATGGGATCATGTCACCACCACAACCAGGAGACCTGGAGCGACCAGAGCTCCAGCAAAGCCTGCAGGTAACACAGCTGTTCTAAGGAGGGCACAAAAGAAAGATTCCGTGGAGCTCGCTGTGGGGTGGTGTCCAAATGAGTAACCTATGATTTAACCAACTGACTTTCTCATTTATGTTGTAGGGCCCCCTGCAGAAGATGATTTTAACTTGGCTGATGCCTTGGATGATCAAAATGATCGTGATCATGACCGCAAAAAGCCAAGTATAGGAGGAGGAGGTAAGTCCAAGTTGGCCCAGGCCAGCACTGTAGCTTTCTGGTCAGGGTGTAGCTCCTTAAGTACAGCAACCCACAGAGCTACTCCTCCTGGCCTGGCAGGGCTGGGGGTACTTCAGGGCCCAGCAGGACCTGACAGCAGTGGCTGACAAACATTTTGGTCTCAGGACTCACCAAGTTATTGAGGATCTCTATTGAGATGTGGGTCACATCTATTGATATTTATCATCTTATATTAAACCTAAAATCAGAAAAATTAATTAAACATGAACAACAATAAACACACATATTAACATAAATAGCACATTTTATGAGAAATAACTATGGCAAGATAAAAAGACAACTTAGTGAGGAAAAGTGGCATCATTGTACCTTTTGCAGATTTCTATAATGTGTATCTTAGTAGAAGAGCTAGACTCTCACATTTCCTGATGGACTCATTTGTGATATGTTGTTATGGTTGTGTATTTGAAGGAGATCTGGCTTCATAATAGATATGCTGTTGTAAGGGGAAGAATATTTTAATAGACTTTTCAGATCATTGATTAGTATCATTTTTTTGATAAGACACCCAAACTTGACCACTGGTTGTTTCTTATAGGTTAAGTGCAGTGTAGAATATGAAACCATATCAGTGAGTTTTCCATACTCGATTTCATTAAATTCCACAGGGACTCTCTAATACCTTTTAATGGAACTTTTACCCATTCGTGGTTTTATGCATTACACTTTGGTCATTTGGAAAATATTGATGTTCTGAGGTCTTTTGAGCTTCAAATAATGCCTTATTTCGTTATGCAGTGTCCAAAATTCACATTTGTTAATGTCACCACCCATCTCATTAGAAAAAGTCTTTACATATTAGAAAGCTGTTAAACTCACAGTGGTAGATATAGATTTTTCAAAATTCTTTTTTGTTTGAAATTTTAACAAATATTGCCAGTGGTATTTTTTAAAGGGACAGCCCCATTTTATTCATTTTCAAGAAAGCATCTGCCAAATACTCAAATTGCCATAACCATAGTTAGCACATCGTTCTTTCTTTCTAGTAAAAGTGATCTTCCATGACAGAAAGCAGCTAATACAAAGCAAAATTGAAACAGTCACACATGTGCTTTTTGAGACAACTATAGGACTTTGGAGTGGAATAGAAATGCTTTAAGCATGCTTCCCATTTCATCACACAGAATGTTAAAAGATGTGTACTCAATGGTTGAGCTATAATAAAATAGCTTTTTTTGGTTTCCTTGATTAGTTTTCTATTGTTGCATAACAGATTATCACAAATGGTTTCCTTTGGTGAGGAGTTCAGCAACAGCTAAGCTGAGTTTTCTCTTCAGGGCCTCAGGCAGCTGCAGTCATAGTGTCATCTGGGTCTGGGGTCTCAGCTGATCTTGGGTTGTCATCCAAGCTCATATGCTTATTGGGAGAGAACCATTATCCTTGCAGTTCTAGAATGAATGGTTTCTTGCTTCTTTAAAGCCACCAGGAGAAAAACAGAGATGAGATGGGGAGAGTAGGGAAATTGGGCAGGGGTGGAGGTGGGGGAGAGGAAGACAGTCTATTGCTTCTAGTGTGTGACCTCAGGAAGGTGTCAGCTGTGTTTTGAAGGGCTCACTCGATTAAGTTCAAGCCCCCCAGGAAAGTCTCTCTTTTGATTAATGTGAAGTCAAACTGATCTGGTTACTGTAGAGTCCCTTCATCTCAGCATATAATATCAAAATGGCAACCCACTCCAGTGTTCTTGCCTGGAGAATCCCAGGGACAGAAGAGTCTGGTAGGCTGCCGTCTATGGGGTCGCACAGAGTCGGACATGACTGAAGCGACTTAGCAGCAGCACCAGCATTATATGCATGGGGTGAAGCTATACCGTGCATGGTCCCCCTGCATTCAAAGTCAGGGGATGCTGGGGTGTATACACTGTTGGGGAGGGATTCTGGGGGCCCCTTGAGAGTCTTGCCTACTGCATTCATCACAAACCTTGTTCAGTGGCAATCACTTTCTGGGTATGTTAGACAACATTAAGTAACAGATTTCTTGTCACTGAGAAATGTTTTTGGGAATTGAGATGTGTGTTTCGTTTTCTCCAGGTTTTTCAGACAAGGATCTTGAAGACATAGTAGGGGGTGGTGACTACAAACCTGACAAGGGTAAAGGTAGGAGCATCGATTTGTCCAAATGCCTTATTCTCACTAAAGACAGGATTACACAGCAGCCAGGTTGGAAGAGTGGTTCTCAGCCAGCCTCTGGGGCTTCACTTGGAATGATGTAGGCTGTGCAGCTGTGGGGGGAGGGGGATTTACAAGACTAATTTACATGACTAAAAGCCACATATTTCCCCTGATGTTCCTTAAGCCACGGCACTGCACAGGATAATGTGTCCATACTAGCAGATGCCATTTGCCAGTTGGCACCAGTTATTGTACCTGAAGTCAGGGACTTGTTGGGCACAGCCTTCCCAACCTGGGGAGCCTGTCACTCTTGGGATGGGAGGAGCGAATCTCATCATGAGAAGAATTATTTTTAAGACACCCATAGCAAGTCAAATATATTTTAAAATATCTTTTGATTTTGAAATAGTTTAAGGCTCACAAGAAGTTGTAAAACTAAATAAATAAATTGTTCAGGAGAATTCCTGTGTACCCTTCAACCAGCTTCTCCTGATATCCTAACAAAACTATAGTTACATTGTCAAAACCAGGAAGCCGACACTGGTACATTGCTGTTATTAAGTCATATATAGACCTTACTCAGATTTCATCAGATTTTGTATATACTCGTGTGTGTGTGAGTTGTGTGTATGTGTACACATGCACTTATGTGTCAATGACATTTTATCACAGGTAGATTTGAGTAACTGTAACTATAGTCAGGACGCAGAACTGTTCTATCACCACAGAGAAACCACCTCCTGTCAGCCCTTCATAGTGATACCCTCCTCCAAGGCCAGATACTTTTCATTCCCCTCAAGTCATGCAAAGATTTAAACCTTTAATCTTAATATGTTGTCAAGATCTGACCTTAGTATGGAGACAGTGTTAGCCAGACTTGATGTGGCAAAATTACTTGCAGTTGTAACCTGTTTTGGTGATGTTATAACTCATCATTAATGGAAATTTTTACAGTTGTAATTGTGATGGTAACATGTTGTGATGCTAAGTTGTGGCTGTAGCATTTTGTGGTGATTCCCTGTTGTGGTTGAGACTGTGGTTGTGAGTATAACAAATTCTGAGTGTAACATGTCATGAGTATATCTAGTGTCAGCCTGCTACATTCCCCATAGTTCAGGCTGTGTGGCCTTTCATGTGGGAACAGTGTTGTCTTCTGATTAAAGGATACTGTAGTCAAATCAGTCCTTCAGAACACCTTTCCAAACAGTTCCATTTTGAATAAAAAGCTCTGAAAACCTCTAAATGAAACTCACAGGTGTCAGGAGAACATGGAACATTTAAAGGGCAAACCCAGCAAATTGGCCAATTACTCCCAGTGACAAATGGTATTTCCAGATGGTGAGAAGAGAGCGGTAGCAGCGTGTGTAAGCATGCACACAAATGAAAGTCTGAGTGACATGTCAGGGGATTTCCTTATTAGCACGGAAGAAGTGTTAGGAAATTCTTTAATTAGGCTCATATTTGAACTTCTCTTGTAAAGGATAATCAATTGTTAGCATAAGTTATACCCTCTGTCATAGGTGTCAGACAAAAGAAAGTAGAGAGTCTGGGCAAAAAAAAATGAGTGTGGAACTGAAACATAGGTTATGATAAGAACATGATGAAATTCTCATACACTCTCCTCTATGCAAACATGCTAATGCCATGTATGAAGATAAAACATTACATTTAAATAAATGTTGATCTTCAATATAAAACAATCCTAAGTAATGAATTTTCTAACCTTGAGTTTTAGCATTTAGACTCAACCATAATTTGGGAGTGTATTTCTGAAGTAGTGTGTTATCTGTTATATATTTTTTCTCAAGAAAACATTTCTAATGGCCCTGTAGGGAAAACAGACAATCTCTCATCAGCAGGTCCCATCAGCTCTGGTGCCATCAGCCTCCTCCTAGTATTTTCACTGACTGCATCTCCTGATTGTCCCCTATGTGGTCTGTTCCTCAGTGTATGCAAGCCTCTACTCCCATTTCCCCAGAGCTGCTCTTTCATCTCCAGTGACTTCTTGGTGGTCACAGCCCTCTGCCCCATGTGACCTCTGCAACATACTTTGCTGACCACCTCGTTCTCCACATTCTTTATTTCTGGGTCCTTCCTGGCACTCTCCCACTTTCTTGGTCTCATTCACTTCTTCTTCCTAAATACTGCTGCCTGCTGGGTCCGTTTCCTTGGGCTTCCAGTTTGGTATGTCATTCTCTTCCCACTGAGGAAGAGAATTAGAAACCAAGATCTGGATGTTCAGTATATTCTTTAGTGGGATGTTGCTACTTCTAAACCCTTAAACTGGGCAGGCCTATGAAATAGGAAGTATATGGATGTATTTTACACCATATACACGTATGTATCTATAATTATTTCTGTATCTATTCATCAGCATCTATGTTAACCTAAACATGAGTTCAGACTTAAGCCTTTTGGCAGTAGATCACAGTTGGAGACATAGTATTCTTTTCTTATTGATCTTTAACTTCCGTCTCTGACAATGGAAAACCTACCATCCATCAACTATGTGCTTACTTGCTCAGTTCTGATACGATACATGTATATAGCACAACCAGAATTGTTCATCCTTACTCCTTGAGAAACAACTTTACCAATTACAGTCCAGTGTTTTTCTTCTTTAGGCTTTACCTTATAGTGTCTGTCAAAATACCATTTGTTAAAAGTTGCTCACATAACTCATTTATTACCTCTCCATTCAGTGCAGTTTTTACACACAATTATAATGTAGATACATTCATTTGTCACAGTCTACATTCCATCCTGGCATCTCCCACTAACCTGGTTGATATTTTGCTTTGTTCTTTTGCTTGTATACGTCATTAAAGGTTATTCCTTGTTATATGTATTCATATGGATTTTTACAAATGCATATACTCATATGTCTACCACCCAAGTAGCATACAGAACAGTTCTATTACCATAAAAATTCTTCTATACACTCCTTTGGTACTCAGCCACTGTCTTTCCCCAACCGTAATCCATTCTCTCTTAGCGCAACCACAAATCTGTTTATCATCTCAAGAGCTTTGCCTTTTTCTAGAATGTCATATAACTGGAATCATACAGTATATAACCTTTACAGACTGGCTTATTTCACTTAGCAATGTGCATTGAAGGTCCTTTATGTTTTTCCATGGGTTGATAGCTCATTTCTTTATAATAGTATTCCATTGTCTAGATGTACCGCAGTTTGCCCATTCGCCTGTTGAAGGACATCTTGGTTGCATTTAGTTTTTGGTGACTATAAATAAAGCTGCTATAAATATTTATATACAGGTTTTTGTGCAGACATAAGTTTTCAGTCCACTTAGGTAAATACCTAGGTATATAATTGCTTGGTCATATGTTAAATCTAGTCTTACAACAAACTTCCCTGTGCTTAGTCGCTCAGTCATATCTGACTCTTTGTGACCCCATGGACTGTAGCCTGCCAGACTTCTCTGTCCATGGGGATTTTCCAGGCAAGAACACTGGAGTAGGTTGCCATGCCCTCCTTCATTGGGTCTTCCCAACCCTGGGATCAAACCCAGGTCTCCCTCATTGCAGGCAGATTATTTACCATCTGAGACACCAGGCTATCTTCTAAAGTGACTATATCACATATACCCAGAGAAAACCATAATTAAAAAAACACATATTCACCCCAATGTTTGTTGCAGCACTGTTTACCATAGCCAAGACATGGAAGCAGCCTAAATGTCCATCAACAAATGAGTGGTTAAGATATGGTGTGCGTGCATGCAGGCTAAGTCACTTCAGTTGTGTAAAACTGCTTGCAATCCTATGGACTGTAGTCTGCCAGGCTCCTCTGTCCATGGGATTCTCCAGGCAAGAATATTGGAGTGGATTGCCATGCCCTCCTCCAAGGGATCATCCCGACCCAGGGATCGAACCTATGTCTTTTATGTCTCTTGCACTGGCAAGTGGATTCTTTACCATTAGTGCCACCTGGGAAGTCCCAAAGATGTGGTACACATATACAATTGAATGCCATTAAGTCATAAAATTCTGAAAGAGATGGGAATAGCAGACCACCTGACCTGCCTCTTGAGAGACCTATATGCAGGTCAGGAAGCAACAGTTAGAACTGGACATGGAACAACAGACTGGTTCCAAATAGGAAAAGGAGTACGTCAAGGCTGTATATTGTCACCCTGCTTTTTAAACTTCTATGCAGAGTACATCATAAGAAACGCTGGGCTGGGAGAAGCACAAGCTGGAATCAAGATTGCCAGGAGAAATATCAATAACCTCAGATATGCAGATGACACCACCCTTATGGCAGAAAGTGAAGAAGAGCTAAAAAGCCTCTTGATGAAAGTGAAAGAGGAGAGTGAAAAAGTTGGCTTAAAGCTCAACATTCAGAAAACGAAGATCATGGCATCCCTTCCCATCACTTCATGGGAAATAGATGGGGAAACAGTGGAAACAGTGGCAGACTTTATTTTGGGGGGCTCCAAAATCACTGCAGATGGTGACTGCAGCCATGAAATTAAAAGACCCTTACTCCTTGGAAGGAAAGTTATGACCAACCTAGATAGCATATTGAAAAGCAGAGACATTACTTTGCCAACAAAGGTCCGTCTAGTCAAGGCTATGGTTTTTCCAGTGGTCATGTATGGATGTGAGAGTTGGACTGTGAAGAAAGCTGAGCGCCGAAGAATTGATGCTTTTGAACTGTGGTGTTGGAGAAGACTCTTGAGAGTCCCTTGGACTGCAAGGAGATCCAACCAGTCCATTCTAAAGGAGATCAGTCGTGGGTGTTCATTGGAAGGACTGATGCTGAAGCTGAAACTCCAATATCTTGGCTACCTGATGCGAAGAGTTGACTCATTGGAAAATACTCTGATGCTGGGAGGGACTAGGGGCAGGAGGAGAAGGGGATGACAGAGGATGAGAGGCTGGATGGCATCACTAACTTGACGAATATGAGTTTGGGTGAACTCCAGGAGTTGGTGATGGACAGGGAGGCCTGGCGTGCTATGGTTCATGGGGTTGCAAAGAGTCAGACACGACTGAGCAACTGAACTGAACTGAACTGAAGCCATAAAAAAGCCATAAAAAGCACAGACATCACTTTGCCAACAAAGGTTCATATAGTCACAGCTATACATTTTACAGTAGTCATGTACACAGATGTCAGAATTGGACCTTAAAGAAGGCTGAAGGCCAAAGAATTGATGGTTTCGAATTACTGTGCTGGAGAAGACTCTTGAGATTAGACCAATCAATCCCAAAGGAAATCATCCCTGAATATTCATTGGAAGGACTGATGCTGAAGCTCCAATACTTTGGCTACTTGATGTGAAGAGCCAACTCATTGGAAAAGACCCTGCTGATGCTTTCCTTCTTCTGGAAAAGATTGAGGGCAGCAGAAGAAGGTGGCAGAGGATGAGACAGTTAGATTGCATGAGTGACTCAATGCACATGAGTTTGAGCAAACTCAGGGAGACAGTGGAGAACAAGAAAGCCTGGCACGCTGTAGTCCATGGAGTCACAAAGAGTCAGATACAATTTAATGACTAAACAACAGCAGCCATAAAAGGGAACAAAATTGGGTCATTTGTAGAGACATGGATGGACCTAGAGACTTATACAGAGTAAAGTAAGTCAGAAAGAGAAACACATTGTATATTAATGTGTATATGTGGAATGTGGAGAAATGGTATAGATGATCCTACTTGCAAAACAGAGATAGAGACATAGAGAAAAATGTATGGATACCAAGAGGGAAAAGGGGGGTAGTGGGATGAATTGTCCCTAGTAAGAGTAAATTGCAGTTTGAAATATGTTGTACCAGGGATTTTCTAGTGCAACAGAAGGCAAATCTAGACTCTTTGGTATGTAGTTGTGATGTAAAATTGTGAACTCAGAAGGCAAGTGAGGATGCAAAACATACTGTCCGTGAAAATGAAGATCCTATCAGTGACCTGTGAAATAGCCTCTTTGAACTGTTCCTCCAGTTGTAAGCAAGTAGAGGTGGATGGATTTGCATGAGGCTTGCATGTTTTTAAACATCTTAAAAAAATCATATGAAAAATACTTATTTATTTCCCCATCTATGGAGACTCACTAGTAATACTCATGGGTATATGTACACAGTACCTTCTTTTTTAAAATTTATTTATTTATTTATTTATTTTTGGCTGTGCTGGGTCTTCAGTGCTGCATTCAGCCTTTCTCTAGTTGCGGCCAGCAGGGGCTACTCTGTACTTCTGATGTGCAGGCTTCTCACTGCAGTGGCTTCTCTTGTGGTGCACAGGCTTCAGTAGTTGCAGTGCACAGGCTTAGTTGCCATGTGGCATGTGGAATCTTCCCAGACCAGGGGTTGAACCCATGTCCCACGAATTGACAGGTGGATTCTTAACCACTGGACCACTAGGGAAGTCCGCAGTCATGTCCGACTCTTTGCGACCCCATAAATTGCAGCACACCAGGCCTCCCTGTCCATCACCAACTCCTGGAGTTCACTCACACTCACGTCCATCAAGTCGGTGATGCCATCCAGCCATCTCATCCTCTGTCATCCCCTTCTCCTGCCCCCAATCCCTCCCAGCATCAGAGTCTTTTTCAATGAGTCAACTCTTCACATGAGGTGGCCAAAGTACTGGAGTCTCAGCTTCAGCATGGACTGGTTGGATCTCCTTGCAGTCCAAGGGACTCTCAAGAGTCTTCTCCAACACCACAGTTCAAAAGCATCAATTCTTCAGCGCTCAGCTTTCTTCACAGTCCAACTCTCACATCCATACATGACTACTGGAAAAACCATAGCCTTGACTAGACGGACCTTTGTTGGCAAAGTAATGTCTCTGCTTTTCAATATGCTATCTAGGTTGGTCATAACTTTCCTTCCAAGGAGTAAGGATCTTTTAATTTCATGGCTGCAGTCACCATCTGCAGTGATTTTGGAGCCCCCCAAAATAAAGTCTGCCACTGTTTCCACTGTTTCCCCATCTATTTCCAATGAAGTGATGGGAAGGGATGCCATGATCTTCGTTTTCTGAATGTTGAGCTTTAAGCCAACTTTTTCACTCTCCTCTTTCACTTTCATCAAGAGGCTTTTTAGCTCTTCTTCACTTTCTGCCATAAGGGTGGTGTCATCTGCATATCTGAGGTTATTGATATTTCTCCTGGCAATCTTGATTCCAGCTTGTGCTTCTCCCAGCCCAGCGTTTCTTATGATGTACTCTGCATAGAAGTTAAATAAGCAGGGTGACAATATACAGCCTTGACGTACTCCTTTTCCTATTTGGAACCAGTCTGTTGTTCCATGTCCAGTTCTAACTGTTGCTTCCTGACCTGCATATAGGTCTCTCAAGAGGCAGGTCAGATGGTCTGCTATTCCCATCTCTTTCAGAATTTTCCACAGTTTATTGTGATCCACACAGTCAAAGGCTTTGGCATAGTCCATAAAGCAGAAGTAGATGTTTTTCTGGAACTCTCTTGCTTTTTCGATGATCCAGCGGATGTTGGCAATTTGATCTCTGGTTCCTCTGCCTTTTCTAAAACCAGCTTGAACATCTGGAAGTTCACAGTTCATGTATTGCTGAACCCTGGCTTGGAGAATTTTGAGCATTACTTTACTAGCATGTATTAACCTTTTTAAAACCAGCTTTTTTTAAAAAAATTCAGTAATAACCTGAATATTTTTTTCTGTCATTAAGGAGTCCTGTAAAATATCATGTCAACTACTGCATAATATGTTTTGCTGTGACTTTTTAAAATGAGGACCTATATTTGTGCAGAAGGGGTTTTTCCTGCAGCTTTTTACTAGTATACACAGTAATGTGATGAACATCCTCATCACCAAAAGCACACAACCATAATTGTGTGTCAGATAAATTCCTAGAACTTGAACTGCTGGGTCACTGGAAGTGTAAATTTTTAAACATGCAACTCTTTGAGTGTACTACAAAATGGTTTTGCATGACAATTATACCAGCTGCCATTTCCACCACTAAGAAGTAAACAGTTTCCTGTTTGCTCATATACTCATCTTTATTGGATATGTTAATTTTGTTATCTTTGCAGATTAGTGAAGTGAAATAGCTGAATCGTATCTGACTCTTTACAACTCCATGGACTGTAGCCTACCAGGCTCCTCCATCCATGAGATTTTCCAGGCAAGAATACTGGAGTGGGTTGCCATTTCCTTCTCCAGGAGATCTTCCTGACCTAGGGACTGAACCCTGATCTCCCGCATTGTAGGCAGACGCTTTACGGTCTGAGCCACCAGGGAAGTCCTGTGCAAAATTCTGTCTTGTTTAAATTTTCCATTTCTTTGAATCCAAGACATGAAACATTTCACCTCTGTCTTATTAGACACTCTTACTATATTATGTGAATTGCCTGTTCATGCCTGTTGCCCCATTTTCTACTCATTTATGTGTATGGGCTCCTTTTATGTTAGGGATTATTAATCCCTTTTTATACCTTGTGAAAACATGTTATTTACCCATTCATCACTTGATGAACCTTTATATTGTTTCTGCTTTTTTGCTTTTACAACTAATGCTATGATGAAATCAGCATACCAGTTTTTGTGTGGTCATGTGTTTTCACTTCTCTTGGGTATACACATCTAGAAGTGAAATTGTCCAGCCTCATGGTAACTCTTTGTGTTTACCTTTGGGAGGAACCACCAACCTGTTTTCCACAGCAGCTGTACCATATTACATTCCCATCAGCACTCTATGAAAGATCCATTTTCTTCACATCCTTACTAACACTTATTTACCTTTTTTAGATTCTAGCCATCCTAATGTGTGTGAAGTGGTATCTCACCATGGGTTTGATTGCATTTCCCTGGTAGCTAATGGTGCTGAGCATCTTTTCATGTGTTTATTGGCTATTTGAATATCTCTCTGGAGAAATGTCTTCATTTTCTTTGTTCATTTTAAAACAGAATTCTTTGCCTTTTTACTGAGTTGTAGAATTTCTTTATTCTCAATATTCATCCCTTATCAGATATAGAATTTGCCATTGTTTTCTTCCATTCCATGGATTGTCTTTCCCTTTCTTGATGATAGGTTATGAAGTACAAAGTTTGTTGATTTTGAAGTTTAGCCATTTTCCCCTTTTGTTTCTTATGCTTTTAATAGTGAAGTTTTTACTTTTGGTATGATCTTTCCGATTTCAGGCTCCAAGCTTGAGGGCCAGGTTTAGAAAGTCGTTCCCTACCCCAAGACAATATAAATGTTGTTGCACATTTTCTTCTAGTGCTTCTATTGCTTCATCTATTTTATATTTATTGGAAACTTATTTCCATGGGTAGTGTTGGTTTGGATAAATCTGTTATGCCAGTGGGTCATTGGTTGTCCCAATAGCATTTTTTGCATGGTATGCCTTTTGTAAAGAAAGTGGATTCAGCCTGTGCTCAGAGGAAGTAAACAGAGCTCAGTAGTCAAACAGGGATCAAAACCATGACATTGGCTTGGCTAACTTCAATGGCAAGCCTTTGTGGCCAAGTTCACTTCAGATTCATGGAATTGGAAGTGGTGGAAGGAGCTAGAATGACTGCAGTTTTGTTTTCCGATTGTTCTTTACCCTCACAGTATCTCAGCCCATGTGCCCGTCTGAGCAATAGGTCACCCACAGGATGTGATCACATGATCACGTGGGTTTGTTTTTGAGAAGGGAATACCATTTGCTTGTCATCTTTTTAGAAGAATGCTTTTGTCCAATAACTGAGGTCAGATAGGAATTCCTAGACTACAGAATTGAGCATTTGTATCTCTTTGACATCCAAGGGAAGCCCTGTATTCCCTCTGCATGCCCCTCTAGGCAGGTTTGGCAGGGGGCCTCCAGTTTTCTTTTCAAGTAACACCCTCATAGCTCATGGCCATACAGATCATGAGGTACAAGTTGTTGTGGATTCTTATGATCAAGAATTAAGAAGGAAAGAGAGACTGGGGAACACTCAGCTTCATTCCAGTTCAAGGTGAAAGAAAGAGTGGGTAGAGTTGCTCATTCCTGGGCTTCCCTGATGGCTCAGAGGGTAAAGTATCTGCCTGCAATGCAGGAGACCTGGGTTTGATCCCTGGGCCGGGAAGATCCCTTGGAGAAGGAAATGGCAACCCACTCCAGTATTCTTGCCTGGAGAATCCCATGGATGGAGGAGCCTGGTAGGCTACAGTCCACTGGGTTGCAAAGAGTTGGGCACAACTGAGCGACTTCAGTTTCACTTTTTACCTGGAAATCTAGTGATGTGAACATGTCAGCAGAGGACATCCGTGTGGGGGCTCACCACTGCCCTTGACGATGGCCACCTTGAGCACAGAAGGAGGGAGCAGCGATGGGCCAGTGCAGCTAGACTCCAAGCCCTCACAGGCTACCTCGTTGCTGACTTGTTAACATACAGGGTGACTCGTGTCCTGCTCTCTGGTCTGCTTTCTCCAACAGCAGTGATACTGTTTTTGAAAATGCTGGTGCTCCTTGTTTTGTAAAGACTCATTCATATCCAATCAGGGATGTCCATGAAACACATTTGACTCAAGGATTCAGCCCCAGGTGGGAACATAGCAAATCTCATTTTTTCCCTCAAGATTCTTATTTTTAAAAATAGACTTTATTTTTTAGAGCAGTTTCACAGCAAAACTGAACATTGTACAGAGTTCCCATACCCCCATACACCCACAGTCTCTCCATTAGCAACATCCCAAACAGGGGGTACATTTGTTATAATTCGTGAACCTACAGCCCCCCACCCAGAGTCTTTGATTGGTGAAGGAAATGTCAAAGGTCGTTGCCTCCAGCATCCGAGAGCGGTTTCCCCCAAGAACCCTGGGCTCTGGGAGTACAGTCTCCCTTCATTAATGAGCTTGTGTTCTGAGATGAATAGGGCACCCAGGAAAGAGCGCTCAGGGCTAATTAAATGTCCTAAATGGTATCCCTTGCTTGTCAGGGAGCTGCTGTCTGGGCTGTATGTGTGCTGGTGTGTGTGTATGTTCTCTGAAATTCAACCACGTTTAAGTTTTTGTGACCACCACTGCAATCAAGAGAACAGTGCTGTCACTGCAAAGGTCCTTCCCGTTTTTCTTTTTTAATCAGAGCCACTCTTCACTCTCCCTAACCCCTGTCAACCACTAATCTGTTCTCCATCTCTGTGATATTTCAGAGCTTTTTGAATTTCAAAATCCTAGATAAGGGATTGTCAGCTTGCATTGTTTTGTGTTCCACAAACAACTCACACTATATGCCAAGCTAGAAGTAGATGGCCTTAAAAAGCTCTTGATTATCACTTAATCCTGTGTACCTAAGTTACCGGAGTAGAAGCATCTGAATTTGAAGAAAAGCATGTAAAAGGGCTAAGCACAAGAGGAAAGGAAATTGAAATATTAACCATAAATCTCTTTGAATAGTAGGATGATGAATTGTTTTTATACTAGTCTTTCATCCTTTTTTAAAACAAACTTTTACATAACCGTGATTCTGTAATTAGACAAACAGTAAATTTATGTTACCGGAGGCACTAGGTGCACAGGACCCACAGTGTTGGCATTTAGTCAGGCTTGCCCGGCATGAGCTCAGCTCTGCCACCTGCTGGCAGATCCCTCACCTGTGCACCTTCACTCCGTGGGGTGTTGTGGATGGTTGCAGGGGGCACCTGCCCCTGTGTATGGCAGTGCTGCATGTAGAGTCAGGATACTACATGTTCTCAGTGCACGGTCACTCGTTTCAAAAATAAAAAGCTCCCCCTCAGCTTGGGCAGGTGGCAGGCATAAGGAAGCTGGTCTTGCTGTAGTCAGGGCGAAGTCCCCTGGGGCAGAGATGAAGAGGGGTCTCAGCGAGTCAGGAAGGGACTGTCACTCCCGACCCTGAGCTGGTGGTCACAGGGGACACTGACTGCTTTTGTCCTTTATGCAGGTGGTGGCCAGTATGGTGGCGGGGACAACTCTGACTCTGGTGAGTTGGGAATCCTGAGGTTTTTGTGGAAACCACAGGGGGACACTGCTGGCTGCCTGGGTCTCTGGGCAGTCTTCCCAACCTTCCTTTGACGGCCACCTCTCTCCGTGCCTCCCCACCCACCCTCTGCCCAGGAATGTCGGCAGAGACTGGCACCATTGCCGGTGTGGCCAGTGCTCTGGCCATGGCGCTGATCGGTGCTGTATCCAGTTACATCTCCTACCAGCAGAAGAAGTTCTGCTTCAGCATACAGCGTAAGTGGACCCACCTGCGGCCATGCCCTCCCACAGCAGAAGATGAACAGAGGGCCAGGGCTTTGGAGGAGGAGAAGGCAGCACTCTGAGCAAGCTGAGATTCAGCAGACTTCCCTGGGGTGAGGTGGAGGTGGGGCTGTGCTTTTTAAAGCCCTTGGAGACAGACCTAGGCTGAACTGAAGTATAAACCAGCCTGGAAGAGAGGATTGGGGTGGGCCCAATGACCTCGGTCTTCCAAGGGTGACCACCAGGCTTCTCGTAGAACAGGAAAGAGCCTCTGGATTTCTATGTGGCTTCGGATCTTGCCCAAGGGGAGATGGGGCCTTTGGCGACAGGAGGCAGATGTCCCCCAGACCTCTGAGTCCCAGCAGGCAGCATTGTTGGGCCTGCCAGCCCACTCCTCACCCTGGCGACCCTTCCTTCCTTCTTGGATCCCAAGGAGCAGCTGGCTGCTGCCCGGGTGCCCCTGCTCCTCCCCTGTGAGCCACAGAATCTTAAAATACATGGAATCCTGAATTGTTTGAAAGGAATAGGAATGCAAGAGGAAGAGTTTTGTCATATTGGTGGCTGTCATTCTAGGTTGTAGCGTGAGTCTGTCCATGGTGTGTGAATGGAATAGTTACAGATGGAATCTGTGTCAGTAGCCCGCCTACAGGCACCCTGTGTTAAGGGATCCATACAGGGATGCCATTGAGGGCGAACAAGACCACACTCAGTTGTTTTACAAGCACGGTGTTGATGTATTGCTGTGCGCAGAGTGTGTCTCTGGTTGAAGATGGGAAATCTTTAGTTCAAGTAAGGGAACCTGACTCAGCCATAGTTTCCCTCTTTCCTGCGGCTCAGGACCATCTCCTGTGAAGTTTGCCCTGTCCTTGCTCTGGGCCTCTGCCCTTAATTCTAGCCTGGAGCTGAGCTTCCCAGGAAATGGACTTGGGTCCTAGAATGCTTTGCGTGTAGCTATTGCCAATGTCTCCAGTCTGATTTTCCATCTGGCCATGACATTTGGTGCTTCTACTCTTATACAATGTCCATGACCGGGGCCACGGCATACAGCTCTGCAGGCTGTGCACGGGAGTACCCCAGGGACAGCACGTGTCTCAGTGCACAACCTGCAGAGCTGTTCATGGCTGCCCTGCTATAGCTCCAGGGCTTGGTTGTGTAGAGTGGTGTGAACAGTCAGAAGGAGTACAGAACTGCAGGTGGGGTTGCCCTTAGAGCTATCACTTGTCCCAGCTCAAAAGCAAACAAGCAGCTTAAAACAACAAACCTATTGTCTCATGGTCTGGAGGTCAGAAGTTCAAGATCAAGGTGGCAACAGCACTGGTTCCATCTGAAGGCTGTAGGGGGAGATCCTTTCTTCCTCTCCCAGCTTTTGGTAACCCCAAGCATCCTTTGGCTTATGGCCACATCACTCCAATCTCTGTGACTGTGTCATCTTCTGTCTCTTAAAAGGGTACTCGTCATTGACTGTGGGCCGCACCCTAAATCCAGGGCGATCTCGTCTTGAGATCCTTAACTTAGTCACATCTGCAAAGACCCTTTTCCTGAATAAGGTCACATCCACAGGTTCCAGGGATGAGGACATGGACAGAGGCTTTGGGGGTCACAATTCACCCCAGTTCAGCATTGTAACTCTAACAGTGAGATGAGCGCAATCCATGGTTCATCAAAGACATGCCCACAGCAGAATTTGGCCAGATGGCTCAGGGGCCACTGGGTGGCTTGGAGACTTGAAATTGCATGTTGGATAAGAGAAGAAGTAAAAGCTGGGCCTGCAGTCAGAGTCAGAATGGCTTCCCATGCTCACCAGTGCCTGACCCTGCTCAGCCTGGATCACTGCCCCAAGCACCACCACCTCCTGACGGGGCATCATGGCGGGTACCTTCAGTTTGTAGATGAGACAGCAGCTGAAGGGACTGTTGAAGGAACTCAGTGCACATGGGAAGCGATAAATCCAGAAGGAAAGAGTGCTGGTAGGTAGCAACAGGGAGGATGAGAGAGGTTGATTTCCAAACTGAATAGATGTCTAGATTGTGTCTGTCTCTGCAGAGGCACTCAGGTGAAAGTACATTATTTTCCCACTTGTTTCCTAAAACAAAGAGGTGCAAGTTTCCGCTAGTTGGATTAGCAGTCAAAACCCAAAAAATGTGAGAATATGAAGGCTTTGGTACACAGAAATCAGTGAACTGTACAGCATTTGGGGGACAATAAACCTGTGATACTGAGGTGGCAGGACGTAGATGTGATCTCTCTCGGGCGGTGGGGGGCTCTAGGGGTTAGGGTGTTGCTGGGCCATGTGCTGGGGGTCCTGGCCCAGGGAAGCCAGCATGCTTGGAGGGCTGACAGGGGCTCCCAGGAAGCTCACGGAACCTGTGGGCCTCTCCCAGCCTCCCACTTGATCTGAGGGCTGGCCCCCCAGTCCTTTCCCTTCAGTCTGTCAGTGATGTCTTTGTCGTGGCTGAAACCACACCCTCCTGCGAGTACCATCATCAGCCCCGGTTTCCTTTGAAGGAAACCGAGTTCAGAGCATCCTCCACATCTGAAAAAGGCCCCCTCTTGCTTCTGTGTCTGTCCCCTGTGCTAGCAACATCTTCTTCCAGAGCTGTAAGTTGCATCTGCTCCTGTGTCCATGCCTCCCCTTATGAATCCCTCTGGCCCTCCTGGGTCCTTCTGTCCCCCCGATGTGACATCAGAGGGGTCCCCGTTCCTGGGGCTTGTGCTCTGCTCCGTTGCCAAGTCTCCTTGTCCTACATCTGGGCAGTTCCATCAGCTCCTTCCCCCGCCTGCCCTGGGCTCCCTGCCACTTCTCTCTGCTCTGAACAGCCCACGGGCCCTGTTTCAAGTGTGCAGGGACTGCTCCCCCTGGACCTCCCATGTGCCTCTGATCCAGCCCCTGAGCTTGACGTTCAAAGCCCTTCATGGTATGGTTCCATCCACATCCCTTCTGCTCTCTCCCTGTGGTCCGTGTCCCCAGAAGCCCTTCTGCACAGCTGCACTGACTTCCCTGAGGATGCACCGCTCTCTCCAGCACCCTGTCTGACATGCCCTCTCCTCCCCTAGCAGCTTTCATCCTTTGGGCCTGGGACACCCTCCCAGGCCGCCTTCCTGCCCTCCAGCCTGTGGGAGGATGTCTGTCTTGCCTGCTGCCACAGCACCCTCTGCTGACCCACTGTGCAGCCCATGGCGTGGGATGGGGGCTTGCTGGTTTCTGTGTCACCACCCCATCCCATCACTCTGAACTGTCGACACCTATGGGTGCCTATGTGTGTGTTTCATCCACTGAAGTGTCCCTGGCCTCTGTGTTGGGGTAGCATCAGGAGGAGCCCTGTGGATGTGTGTGGGGGTCAATCCCCTGAGAAGCCATTACTTAGCATCTCCCATCCCCACCCTTTCTGTTAAGCCTCAGCCACTCACACAGGGAAGTAAGTCGGAGAAGGCCAAGCAGAAGCCACTCTGCACCCGGTGCACGGGGATGCCCCGGGGAACAGCACATGACTGCTAGGAGGGCCTGACCCTGCCTTGGTGCTCGGGGTGTTGCAGTCTCTCCAGCCACCAAACAGGTCCTGGCCTTGGGGACCCTCTGCTTCCCCTGTCTCTGCCCTCCAGCACCAAGGGTCAGTGTGTTGCGTGGAAAGCCCACCTGGCTTGTTGCCAGGGGCTGGGTTTTTGCTCCAGGGTCCTAAGTTTTGTGTCTTGCCTTCAGATGCAGCAGAAGGTCAAGGTAACGACGTGCTCTGACTTTCTCATTGTCCCCTTCTGCTTTGGTGTCTGCCCTTCATCACCCACCCCCCTCCTCCCTCCCCTCCATGCTGCTCTTGTCTCCTCACCTCGCTCCACCCCATCCTGTTCCCTGGCACTCACAACCATCTTTCCTTTTCCCCGATACACATGGGCATTTGGGCGTGGCTGTGTCTCAAGAGGTGCTGGGGCTGGGGTGGAGGCCCTCTCTAGGACTCAGATGCCCACCGGTAGTCATCCCTGAGGAGCAACCAGAGCACTACCCATGGGCAGAAGACAGTGTGGCACATGCCAGCTTGGCATCTGAGCACCCAGTCGGGAGGCCCAGGGCGCCCCTCCGTGTGCCTGCTCATCCATCAGCCTTGCCGGCCCAAGTGAGCGCTGACCACACCTGCTAACTAGCCACACGTCCATCTTTCCTGGGCCCGCCTGGTGTCCATCTTGAGCCCGGCGAGGCCCAGGGCAGGCAGGAACCTGAGTGCAGCCCAGGATAGTGGAGTGACTCACACTGGCGCCTGCTCAGTGGGTTCGTGAGAACCATGGCCCGATTTTCCCATAGGCCCAGGGCTCTGATGAGGTTTCTGGAGATAAGACATGGACTCTTGAGTCTCCCCAAGCAGCAGCAGCAGCAGAAGACGTGGGATGTACTCAGCTTCATAGAGTCCCCAAACTGTATTTGGACGTTAAGTGAGGAGAAAGCCCCCAAACTGACTAGACCAGAACAGCTGTCAGCAGGACCTGGCCCTCCACACTGCAGCAGGGACAGACTTCTTCCCGCTGTCTGCAGGAACCCATCCAGCTGAGAACCCCTGGCCAAGGCAGCACGTGTGGGTGGCCCAGGCTTCGGGAGTCTGAGTTCATTAAGGGGCTTGGGTTTTTTTCACCATAATAGAGGGCTTGGTCAGGAGTTGTCCATCATAGCCAGGGACCCTTTGCTTCTGTGTCAATCACCAACTCCACCCTTGGCCTTTTGCAGAGGGTCTCAACGCAGACTATGTGAAGGGGGAGAACCTGGAGGCCGTCGTATGTGAAGAGCCCCAAGGTGAGGACTTCCTAGTCACTTTCCATTGCTGAAGGCCTCCTAATGGCTGGGCCAGCACCGAGCAGAGCTGTGCTGGGAAAGCAGGGGCTCAGAGGTCTCTGTTCCTAAAACTTCCAGCCAGAAAGATGGGCTACAGAAGTCAGGGGCCCAGCACTCTGCTCTCCCCAACCAGACTCCAGCCTCCTGACACTGGGCACGCCAGGACCGCAGTCAGGGCCGTCTGCACACTGAGGGACACCCTGTGAGTGAAAACACACACACTCCCAGCCAAATGCCCACAGAAGCTTGTGGGGAATCTCTAGATGGAGTCCCAGGCCCTTTCCATTTGAAAACTGCCAAAGGCAACAAAGAACTTATAAAAAAACACAGACCCCCATAATGGGAGCCCCTGCTTTCCCCCACCCTGTTCTGTGTTCATCAAGCACTCCTAGGTATCAGAACGCCAGCCATGACAAGCTGTGTGGCATCAGGCTTCTGGCCCAGGGTGGCCAACCACTCAAGGCAGATGCAACCTGTGGCCCCAGAATGCCAGCAAGACGGTCAGGAAAGGCTTTGTGGAGAAGGGGGCAGGCCACTTTCCATCACCCAAGGCCCGGGGACTTGCAGGTCAGGGTGGGTGTGAAATACAGGAGCTGGGGTGTGCCTGTCCTGGGATGGGTGCCAAGGTGGCTGCCTGGTGGGCAGAGGGGTGCCCCTGGGGATGTGATGGGCAGGGCTCCATGTGGTGGCTTAGAATGGTCTGTGGCAGCGCTGCACTGTCTGGATGCAATAGCCCAGAATTTCAAACACGGGAAGATGGACTCCACAGTAGCAGTCACTGTAGTCGTTCTTTTAAACTCTTGGCTACCATCATGTGAGTATCGCCATGTACCAGGTGCTGTGTTACATGCTTTATTTAAAATACTCCTCCCAGGGACTTCCCTGGGGGTCCAATGGTTGAGACTCTGTACTTCCAATGGAAAGGGTGCAGTTTCGATCCCTGGTCGGGGAACTAAGATCCCTTGTGCCTCAAGGCCAATAAAAAGAATATAAAACAGAAGAAATATTGGAATAGATTCAGTAAAGAACATAAAAAAAAATTCTTTAAAAGATTCCTCCCTTCGAAGTTCCCCAGCTGTCCAGTGGTTAGGACTCTGTGCTTTCACTGCTGAGGGCCCAAGTTCAATCCCTGGTCAGGGAACTAAGATTCTGCAAAAAAAAAAAAAGAAAAAGAAACTTGTCCCAGTTGCTCCAGTAGAACCATTCCCAGGTTGGGTGGGTGGTGGTTTAGTCACTAAGTCATGTCTGACTCTTGTGACCCCATGGACTGTAGCCTGCCAGGCTCCTCTGTCCATGGGTTTCTCCAGGCCAAAATACTGGAGTGGGTAGCCATTCCCTTCTCCAGGGGATCTTCCTGACCCAGGAATCGAACCCAGGTCTCCTGCATATTGCCAGTTCACAGGTGAGGAAATGGAGGCCCAGGTGGTCACAGGGTCCCTCCACTCCTTCCTTCTCTCTGGGGGTACAGCAGCTGCCACAGGCCAGTCATCCAGGACAGACAGGCAGGGAGCCAGGTTTCTGTGCCCAGGGAAGGATGTGGTTGTCTCTCTCTGTCTTCATGTGGCTCCCTCCTGACGGGCATCTCATGTCCCTAGTGAAATACTCGGCCCTGCAGACGCAATCCGCGGAGCCGCCAGCCCCTGAGCCGCCCCGGATCTGAGGAGCAGAGGATGCAAGGCCCCGCTCCGCTGGGCAGGCCGTGGGCACACGGGGCCGCCGCCAGAGACCCAGCTCCTTGTTTCATCTGGACCCATGGCTGCCACACCGCTCCTTCGATGTCATTGGCTTCTTGTCGTCCTGTTTCCCAGACATAGCTCTGGGTGTTTGTGAGTCTGGCTCGTGTGCCCACCCTGCCACTGGGCCCCCCAAGAGGCTTGCTGCCCAAATCCGAGGCTGGCCCCACTGAAAGCCAGGGCCAGCCTCGGGTGCCCAGGGTTGATGCCTCCCTAGGCCACCCTGCTCCCAGGCCTTATCAAGCTGGGGAGGGGGAGACTGAGCAGAGGGAGGGCCAGAGGATGGGCAGGAGTGTGAACCCAGGGCCCTGTGGTCCCCTCCACGCTGCACTGACTCACCAGGTGGGTTTCTGGAAAGGCTGTGGGCAGGGGCCTGGCCACGAGGAGTGTACTGGTGAGCGCCAGGAGACAGTGCGGGCACACACGCCACACCCAGGGGGGTTTTATCTCCATTCCTCTTTCCACCTCCAGCCCTTACGCTGCTGGGCTCCCTGACTTTTCATTTACTGAAGTGCAAACTTGCATGTCACAGTATCCCCGCCTGGATGTGTAGGAATCTCCTGGATGTATGTGTAGGAAGCTGTGGCTCTCAGGCCCAATTCCCCTATGATGCCAGGGCATCGACGTGGTCTCCAGTCTGACGTGATTAGTTTCAGGAATCACTTATTCTGCGGCATTGAGTTTTATACTGGGGCCGCGGAGGGTTCCCCACCCCGCTCCCATGTGTGTTCTTATTTTGGTAGCAGGAGCTACACATGACAGAATGAGCGTCAGAGCCTGAAATATGCCCACTGTCTGCTTGAAGATGTCTGTGGGAGGAGGGGAAGGGGCATGGTTTTGGTGTGGGCACTCATGTGACCTGGGCACACTCTGGTCATCCGCTGGCCTGCCTGTGATGGAGATTGCTTGGGGGCCTGGGGGCACCCAGACTGGAGGGTTATGTCTGTGGTGGGCTGGAGCCAGGCTGTCTTCCTGGAACTTTTCGTCTGGGCCACGTGTGATCCTGATCTCCCCTGGGTGCTGCTGCCAGGCTGAGCTAGAGTCTAGAGCGCCTCTCCCCATCTATGTATGAGTTTGCAGTGTTAGAAAGCGCTTCTGGAAGCCTCATGTGAGTCTGCTTCACATGCTACAGGACGGCTGTGTGTGGACTCTTTTACATCCACCAGACTGGGACAAGACAACTCTGACTTCTTAGGGAGACAGTTGACATCAGAACAGACCCTGCAGGTCAGACTGCGTGTGCCTCCCTCGTGTGTTCATGTTATGGAGAGTGTGTCATGGGCCCCGCATTATGCCCACGCCAGGGGGGCTCATGCCAGGCCGGCCAGATTGTGTGTGGCCAGGGGTGAGGAACATTGAGAAGACGGCTGGAAGTGAGCTGTGGAGGGAGTGCTGGTGAGCTCAGCCTGTTTCCAGCACCTCCCTGGCCTGCCCTCGTGGACTAATGTCCCCAGCCCTGACCGGTGCTGGGCTGGAGGCCACTCTGAAGGACTTTTGCATTGGTAGCCTGCTGTCACCTAAAGAGGGTGACATCAGGGCCCCGGAGTCAGGAGGGATCAGGGCAGCACTCATCACGTTAGGAGGGCCGCTCACCACCATTTGCAGGCGCTTCAGAGAAAGACGCAAGGCAGCACTTGTGCGTGATAAGAGGCTCTCCCGGCCACCGAGAAGTTTGGCCGTTTATAGAGAAGTCACAGTCACAGTGGTGACTAGGAAGGGAGCCATGTGGCCTGTGGCATCCTCGGCATAGCTGGATGCAGTGCTCCCGGTGGGCCACCTTGGCTCTGCAGCAAGGCGCATCTTCTGGTGAAGACCCTGAAATCCTGTCGGTGATAAGAGTCAGCGCTCTGTGGATCCGTTTGCTCGGTACCACTTACTTGGGTTAAGAGAGACCCATCGTGCCCTTCCTTGTCTGTCTTAGTGCCCTCTGCATTGAGCCTGGAGCCCAGTACCCAGCTCTGCGCTGGTGACTGGGGCATTGAAAGTCACTCAGCCATCCATTTGCAGAGCTCCCATCCTGGGGCCTGGGGCAGGGCACTGATGCTTGCTGATTCTTGGGGGCTCTCGTAGCTGTGTCCACCTGGAAGCTGTATTGACTGGCTTGGGCCCATCCCAGGTGGTAACAGAGGTAGCAAGTATGCTAGAATACTGACCATATCTAATTGCTATCAGTTTAACTGGGGGTGAGATGGGGGACTCAGTGTTTATAACAACTCTGAGCTCCTGAATGATGGAGGCAGGGCACCCTAAGTGTCACCCAGAGAGTGGCACCAGGCCCACTGCCTTGGCTGCTTGGGGGTTAGTCCCAGTTCTCTGAGAAAGAAGCGGTGGAGACCGATGGCAGGATCCCCTATACTTTTTCTTTGCTTGTGTTTGAGGATGAATTGTAAGCTCTCTCATGTTTGCATTAAACAAAGTGGAATCTTACCAATCCCTGGTTCTGCCAGTGTGAAGGCACGCCCTTTGTTAAGTGATGCTGGTTTTCCTAATTCATTATTATGGACCCAAAGGCCTTTCTTGAGAGGGTCAGGGTTCTGGCACTTCCCCTCATGCTGAGCAGCTTAGAGTCAGCCTTCCTGGGGTGGTCCCTGCATGACAGGGAGCTGAGGTCTGGAGATGTCATGGGGGTAGGGAGGCGCAGAGGCAGGCCCCCGACTCACGACTCCTGAGCCCACAGTGTTGTCTTCTTCAAAGAAAGCCAGTAGCCAGGGTCCACTTGGGTGACATGTGACTGAGCCATAGAAAGTGGAACAGGGCCGGGGTGTGCAGGCAAAGTGGTCTGCTGGAGGTAGAGCTGCCCTTGTCACTCCATGAGGAAGATATGGGGGCTGCTGGGAGGGTCTCACAGTGTGATGGCATTTTGTGCCGTACCAACCTTGTAGTAAAATAGCACCAAGTCCTCTAACCCAAGCCCCCATGTGACTCTCCCGTGTAGAAGTTGTGGCCCTCCCAGCCTTGCTGCTCGGTGTCGCTGCTGGGGCCCCCACACCTGCGTGGAGGACAGGGACATCAGGCCTTAGAAGAAGGGGCCTTATATGCAGGGGCCAGCATGGTTTCATCTAGGCCTTTATAGCTCCCATAAAGGCCAGCACTCCCTCTGAAGACTCTGGGTGGGGACCCTGTGGCTCCCCATAAGTAAGTCTGTCCCATTTAAGCTCTAGGACTCATGGCCTGGAAAGCTGGCCTGGCCTCCTCAGGGCCAAACCTGCCTCTCAGTGGGCTCCAGCCCTGTCCTCACATCTTGAGTGTTTTCTTAAGGTGTTGCCGATTTTAGAGTAGTTACCTATTTCAGCCAACACACTCAAGTCTTAGGGTGAATAGCATTTACCACTTAGAAAATGAATTAAATCATGTAAGAGTACTTTACATGTATTGACTGTGTTTGACACATAATAAATTTTTGTGTAAGTAAAATGGGCTTTCCTGGTGGCTCAGATGGTAAAGAATCTGCCTGCCAATGCAGGAGACCCAGGTTTGATCTCTGGGTCGAGAAGATCCAATGGAGAAGGGAATGGCAACTCCCTCCCATGTTCTTGCCTGGAGAATCCCCACGGACAGAGGAGCCTGTGGGCTATAGTCCATGGGGTCGCAAAGACTTGGACATGAATGTTTACTAATTTTCCACAAGGGAAAAATTACCAAAAATAAAGACAACAAAAAGTGAGACCATGGAGCAAACATTATTTTAATTACAGATTGAAATACAGTGCATCAGATGAGGCAAATATCATACTGTACCAGTCTTTAAAAATCTGAACCATAAAGGTTTTACATTCTAGTACACTTAAATAAAACCAAGAAAGAATTGCTTACATAACAAAACTATATTTCAAGTTGTTTTAGAAACAGTTCTGTGCTAGGAAGACACAAAGGAAATGCTCTATTGTGCTGCTTTGAAACCAAATGGGAGCTTCTAGGGGTCCTCCTAGGGCCCAGCACGTGGAAGGGGGAGGGGTGGAGTGGGGCAGCCTGCAGGTGCAATCCCTGTGGCAGGCTAGCTGACCTTGACTTCTCTGGTTCTCACAAACATCATCCAGTCCACAAGGTTAGTGGTCTTAGTGCAGCGGGGGGATTATGTATAGATATTTCCAAGGAAAAAAAATGGGTCCCCGTTTGTAAGAAATCCACATATCAATGAATAATCCAGCATACCCATTCATAAATAAGGTTTTAGCTATTCTGGAAGCAGGAATCAAAAGTTACATCAATTAAAATGCAGTTTAGAAACAAAGCCCCCAGATGGTAAAAATGGAGACTTTTTTTAAGGTTATCAAATTGCATAGAATAAATATACCTTACAGATACCAGATAATTTTCTATAAGAATCAGAAGGTTCCAAGTTGAAAAACATCTATTCTCTTAAGTATTTAAGTGTAAAAAAAATGTTTGTTTTCAAAACTAAGGTCAATATAGAGGGCTTTGGGTAGCATCCAGTAATTTGAAACCAACCAGATACTACCATGAAGTTGCACTCAGGTCTCCTCCACTCAAAGGCAAGCCTAATTCCTCCAGGGGGATGGGGTCTTGGGGGCTGGCGGGTATGGGCGCAGTGCTGGGCACAAGGAGGAAGAGGGCAGAGTGCAAATGTGCAAGACTCTGACTCGCCACCCAGAGCAGTTCAGAGCTCTAGTGCTAGTGCATGGAGCGTCTGATGGTCAATGAATGCCTTCTCAGACTCATGGAGTCCTGGAGCCCAGAGACAGAAGCTGTGAGATGGGCAGGAAAAGGCCCGAGAGGCTCTGAGACCAGGAAACTGAGGGAGGTGAGCACTCTGCTTTTGGCATCCAAAGTCACAGTGCCGTGGTGGCTTTAAAGTACCAAAATGCAGTGACAAGAATAAATTGAGTTTGAAGGGATCTTGATGAAACGAGAACTATTACTTCAGACAGCAGGTAACAGGTGAGAGAAGACCCGCTTTGACAGTCAGCTGTCAGCAGTAGCAAGGGGGCAGGGGACAGGCGCCTGGGCTGCCTCGGGAGGCAGGTCCCACAGTCAGGAGAGGACAGGACACATGGTCCGAGGTGACCACATTCAAATGAACCACGTCAGAGTTCGCATGAGCTCAGCTTGACCACTGCTCATCCAGTTCCGTCAAGCAGGTGTCTCCTTCGGTGACTAAACATTTAAAAAAAAAAAAAAAAAAGGACATAGGAAAATAAAGGTATGTTTCTCTTTTTAAAAAATACCTTATATGTACACACTGGTAACTGGTGCAGCAGGACTGCTGGCAGGGGGAGATGGTGATGGTCTGTCTTCCCCAGCCAAGAGTTAACTGTCAGGCCCCAGGGTTTGGAGCTAAGAGCCGAAAGAGGCCCTGTGGCTGGCAACGCAGCCTTTAAAAGGGGGTGGTGGGTTGGTTTTTCATAAGGATGTCCCATCTTGAGCCTGAACCCTGCATTCTACTCGCCCAAGGGTCCCCCACGCGGCCCTGGGCAAGTGCTGGCAGGAGGGAAAGACGTGCTGATGCCACAACAGCACTGATGAGAGTGGGGGCCGTCCCCTAGCACAGATCCGTCACTGGTGGGAAGCGCCACCCAGACGAGGCGGGCGCAGGGCTTCATGAGGAACGTCACAGGAGCCCCGCCTGGGCCACAGGGACAGCGGTGTCAGACTGACGTGTGCACGGGTGTCACTGAGTGCGATGGCGAGGAGCCCCGCTCCGACGAGGCTGAGGCGCGCGCCGCCACTTCCCGCTGCAGGTCCTCCACCCGCTTCTGCAGCTCTGCGCGGACGGCCAGCAGCTCCTTGAGGTTCTGGTGGGTGGGCGTCTGCAGGTGGAGATGCAGGTCAGCCCCGCCCCAGCCTCCTGACCCTCACCCCCCACCTCTGCCCAGGGGGCCAGGGGCCCGCCCAGGGAGTTGTGGCTTGGCTGAGGCATGGGGACTCCATTCTCCCTCCCAGGGGAGCCAGACCCCCGGAGGGGCCCAGGGCCGGGTGATCCCCTCTGGGCCTGAGCTGCCAGTTGGCAGCATGGACCTCACGCTGTTGACGGAAAACCCTCCCTCCACCGTGAAACTGTGTTCGGCTTCATGAGTGAGAACAGGCACCGGCAGAAGGCCCTGGAGAGGGCAGTGCTGGGAGAGGGCC
This sequence comes from Capricornis sumatraensis, assembly GCF_032405125.1. Taxonomy (NCBI): domain Eukaryota; kingdom Metazoa; phylum Chordata; class Mammalia; order Artiodactyla; family Bovidae; genus Capricornis; species Capricornis sumatraensis. The sequence continues at coordinate 57,942,051 of NC_091092.1, read as the reverse complement.
CGGGCCCCCGGCCCTCGGCCCCTTGTCCGTGTTCACAAAACCTCTGGCAGCCTCGCCAGCACCCCCGCCTTGCCTCACCCTCCTGGACCAGAGAGGGATGAGAGGGGCCTTACCGGGATGGAGGTCCACCAGCCTGAAGCTTGGGGTCATGGCCCCCACGTTCTCCTGCACTCAGCTCACAAGCTCTCATCATCACCTGCCACAGCCCTTGTCATCACCTGCCACAGCCCTTGTGAATCTCAGCAGACCGGGGTGGGCAGATTCACCAGCTGAGGGGGCACGGGGTGGGGGTCTGGGTAGCTTCCCCTTGGCCCCTGTCCATGATCTCCACAGAAGCCTCTAGCCTGGGTCCTGAGCCCCAGCCAGGCCCTGAGACGCCATGGACACCTTCCAGGTGCTTCTTCTTGCTGCCCTGAAGGTAAGACCCTGACCTTGTGTGGTCTGACCCCAGCCTGCCTCCCCTGCTCACCTTTCACTAGGACCTGCCCCTACTCCCCTCCTTCATTCTCAAACCTCCCAGGTTTTGGCAGATGCCTTGCATTCGCTGGCCCTTCTACCTGGAGCTCTCTCTCCTCTGACCCTTTTCACTCACACACTGGGCTTCATCCTGTAGGGACTGGCTGGGTGGGAGTCCTTTCGGAGACCCCATCCCTACTGGGCCTGCGTGTTTCATTGTGCCCTCCCCAGAGTCCGGGAGCTGTCCCATTAGGGATGTGAGTCGTGATCACCCCGGTGGAGGAAGAGGGGAAGCAGGGGACAGATGAAAAAGGGACTAGACTGAGAGTGAGTGACCAGAGACGTGAGCACATGAGAGAGATTCAAGACAGAGGGACAGGGACAACAGGGACAAGCAATTTGGCTAGGTGCGGTCGGGGAGGCACCTAGGTGTCTCCAACACAGTAGGGTGCTTGGGAAGCAGCCCAGAAGAGGCTTGGAGCTAACTCCTGACTTTGGCCCCAGGAAGGAGGGAGGGGGTGGTAATGTGGGAGTCTGATGGCAGAGACCCCCCCCCAAATAAGGAAAGTTGCCTTAGTTGCTGATTCCAGAAGCCGCTGGAGGGTGGGCAAAGCTCCTCTCTTAGCCTTGGGCCTACTTGGTATGTCCCTGCTGTGGAGGACTTGATTCCACTTGCTTTGCAATCAAGTGGCCATTACTAACCACCCACTATCGGGGTCAGAGAGAGGAGACCATGCAGGTGAGCACACAGCTTCACACCTGCCCAGGCTGAGACACTCATCTTACACCTCCATGCAGCCTTTCGTTCTGTTTTCTCATCCACTGTGTTCATTTACAATAGAGCAGAGAAAATGCCCATCTAGGAGCCAGTCACCCAGTGCTGCCATGTATGAGATGAAAGCCAAAAGGGTCCCAAAGGAAATAACACACAAGATGTCAGCAGGGCCCTCCTCCTCAGAGAAAAGAGGCTTGTCCCCACCACCTACCCTCTGTCTGGCCCAGCTCCCTGCCCCCTCACTGGACACCAGCCTTCCTGCTGATCCCTGTGCCGGTCTCCACAGCCTCCCTCCTTGTTCCTGAACTGCGCTGCTAGAGGGAGCTTCCTGCAACCCCAAGGGTGGCTCCTGCAGCCCCCAGGATCAAGTCCAAAGGCCTGGACCTGCGCACCTTGGGCCTCCAACATCACCAAGGCCTGGCCCACTCCCCAACCTGCTCTGGGCCCAGGCCCTCCACTACAGGACTGTCACGGTGCTGACTTTGGCTGTGTGAGTTGGGAGTTGCATGAGGTGTGGGTGTCACCCACAGAGGGAAGGGGCCAGATTTGGGAACCATGCTTCTGAGGCAGTCTTTTGAAGGCCACGGCCAACTGTTAAGTGTCCACGTGCCATGGGACTAGTAAGAGGGGTGCTTCTTCATACAGGCATGAGCATAGGGACTGATGGCTTCCTGGCCACAAAATTGAAAACCTGTATTTACAATACTGACCACTGATGTTGTCTAACTATACTGTTAGGTTTCGTGGGAAAAGGGCTGAGACTATCTCCCTGGTTTCAGATATTCTTAATAAAAGAGCATTTTACAACTCTTAATAAAAGTTGGTTTGTTTGCTACTCAAAACATACATTCAACCCAGGATCTGGGTGGGTGGTAGGTAGAAATGTGCCCCAGCCCCAGTGGTGCTCAGTGTGTCTGCGTCAGTGTGGACATGCCAGCTGCCCTCATCGCTCAGACGCGGGAAGCAGCTAGTGGCCTTATGTCCATGTTAAACATTTGCCTCATGCATAGTGACAGAAGCTGGGCCCTCAGAGGGGGTGCAGGGGAGGGGCAGAAAAGGTTCTCAGGGCATTGCCTGCCGGCATGGTGAGAGGCCAAGGGCAGGGAAAGCGTTCTGAGGAACGAGCCGGCGAGTGGGTAGGAAGAAGTAACTTAACAACTCTTCGTCAGCTCTGTGCTTTCATATATTCTACACCACCATCTTTCCTTGGGCAGAAAGATACGCTTTTTTCAAAATGAGAAAAACATACCTGAGGCCTCATCCGTGGATTCCATCGCACGTAATAGTTTACCCATAATTCCAAATGACTCAGACTAGCAACAGGATAGAGGACATGGTTCTCATAATTCACAAAGAAGGGATTAGAAAATTCATCCAGCTGGCTATTGATATATGACCATAAAGATACAGTCTTTGTAGATACATCCTGAAAACCAAACAAGGAATACAGTGAAAAAAAAATTCAACTTTCCTTCATATCCTCAAGAGCTCGTATCAAGTAGAGAAAAGGACTTGAATAATGAAGTGAGTTCAAATGATAAAAATCAGGAACATTTATTAAGCCCCACCCCACCCTGCTGTGTGCATGACCTAGAGGTCGGGCTGTCTCAAAAACATACTGCTGAGTGAGATGACATCTGGTGACTGTGACTATGTGAAGGCAGAACGAGAACTTTCTACCAATTGCAGGATGATGGTGCCCCTATTTAACAATACATTTTTTATTCTTTTTTGCAGCTTGCTCTTGTGACCCTTAATATTAAGGACCATAGGTAAATTTACAGATAATATTCCTTTCACTGGAAAGTCATGACTATCTGGGGGTAAAGCCTTATATAGAGAACGTATCATTAAATTATAGATCACCACCTCCCAATTTTACAGTACATTGTCAAAATGACAAAATGGTGAGGCCAGGAGTGCTTTCCACCAACCTGCTGACTACTCCCCAAGTTATCTAGACAGAGGAGATTCAATTAGGACTGTTTCATATTTTATATTTATAAGAAACAGCAGCAATATTTCAAGGAACCCCAAATAGCCAAAACAATCTTGGAAGAAAAGAACAAATATGGAAATCTCACACTTCCAATTTCCAAACTTACTGCAAAGCTGCAGTAATCAATAGAGGTGGTATTGGCATAAGATGGATAGACATCAATGAAATAGAGAGTACAAACTGTCACATTTATGGTCAACTGATTTTCAACAAGGATTCCAAGAAAATTCAATGGGAGACTGTTTCAACAAACAGTGCTAAGAAAACTGGATAAAGGTTCAATGCATGAGACAGGGTGCTCAGGGCTGGTGCACTGGGATAACCCTGAGGGACGAGATGGGGAGGGATGTGGGAGGGAGGTTCAGGATGGGGAACACATGTACACCCATGGCTGATTCATGTGAATGTATGGCAAAAACCACCACAATACTGTAAAGTAATTAGCCTCCAATTAAAAACTGGATAACCACAGGCAAATAAGTGAACCCTTACCTCCTGCCACATACAAAAAGTAACTCAAAATCGATTATATACCTAAACATAAAAGCTAAAACTATAAAATTCTTAGAAGAAAACACAGGCTTAAATTTTCATGACCTTGGGGTTAGGCAATGAAATCTTTGATAAGTTAGACTTCATCAAAATAAAAAACTTGTGTGTTTCAAATGACACTACCAAAAATGTGAAATGACACTGCACAGAGTAGAACAAAATATTTGCAAACCATATCTGATAAGGGACTTGTACATATAAAGAACACATAAGAAACTCTTCTCACTCAATAATAAAATGACATGTGTGCATGCTGAGTTGCTTCAGTCATGTCCAAGTCTTTGTGACCCCATGGACTGTAGCCTGGCAGGCTCCTCTGTCGAAGGGATTCTCCAGGCAAGAATACTGGAGTGGGTTACCACGCCCTCCTCACAGATAACTCAAAAATGGGCAAAGGATCTGAAGAAACATTTGTGCACAGACATATATAGATGGCCAATAAGCACATGAAAAGATGCTCAGTATCATTAGTAATCAGAGAAACACACATGAAAATCATGATGAAATACTCCTTCACACCCACTGGGATGGCTAGAATCAAAAAGATAAACAATAACAAGTGTCTAAAAAGATGTGAAAACAGGACCCTAAGACATTGCTTAGGGTAAATGTAAAATGTGGCAACTACTTTGGAAAAAGTCTGGTGGTTCCTCAAAGGGTTAAGCATAGAGCTCCTGGGTGTCTACCCAACAGAAGTAAAAGCATATGTCTTCACAGAACCTTGAACATGAACATTCATAGCAGCAGTATTGGTAAGAACCCTAAACAACCCAAATGTCTATCTGCTAATGACTGGATAAACAAATGGTGGTCTCTCCATACAGTGGAATATTATTCACTCATAAAAAGGGGATGAGGCACTGGTATATGCTAATTATCCATGATCTTTGAGAACAGTATGCTTAGTGAAATAAGTCAGACACAGGAAGACAAATACTGTATAATTCAGTTTATATGAAATATCCAGAAGAGGTGAATCCCTAGAGACCGAAAATAGATGAGTAGTTGCTGGGGCTAGGGGGAGGGGGATTGGGGAGTGTCTGCTATTGGGTACGGGCTTTCTTTTTTGGGGGGACGAGAATTTTAAGAAATTAGATGGTGGTGATGATTACACACTGAATATACTAAAGACCACTGAATGGTCCACTTTAAAGGGATTAATTGTATGGTATGTAAATTATATCTCAAGAGAGATGATTTTTTAGACTACATTTTGATTTAAAAAAAAGATAAGACCCAAAGAGTTTAAATTCGACATATGAACTATATTCTGTTGATTTTTTTTCTTTAAAAACAGCTTTATTGAGCTAAGTCATATGCCATTGAATTCAGTCTTTTTAAATTCCTATAGGCCTGTAGGAATGTGGATTTCATCCTGACATCAGTGGGAAGCCACAGGGAGGTTTCAGGCAGAGGCCCAGAACATGATGGGACTGAAGTTGGGGAATGCCCATCTGGTTACTGTGTTTGGATTGAGTGTGGAGGTCAGAAATGCAGGAAGCCAAGCTCACTTCTGGGTAGCTGCCTTAGTCCAGATGTAAGACGGGGTTTGGGGGCTTCAACACGCTTGGAGCAGTGAGAAGCGGCCAGATTATAAATCCATCCTGGGGACAGGGCTGCCAGCACTCACTGAGGGACTGAATGTAGCAGCTGGGGTGGATGGGCAGAGGTGGTACTGAGTGGTGGGATGCAAGAGAGAGAGGAACAGGAAAACAGCATTTAGATCCCTGAGATGGACGAAGTCACCTAGACAGAGAACAAGAGGAGGACCAGGGCCTGTCCAGGTGACTCCAAGTTTAGAGATGGATTAAAAGGGAAAAGACTGAATGGGGAAGGCCAGCGAGGTTGGGGAGAACCACAGAGGGTGTGGGGTGAGGGAGTCATCAGCTGTGGGGAGGCTGCTAAGAGAAGGGGAGGTGGGCACTGGGGACCTGCTCTTTTCTCCTAAGTTCTCGAATATTCCACCAGGCAGAAGTCCTTTTCTCTGAACCAGAGGACACTCTTGAAACTGCCTTCTCCCAATGCTTCCTCACTTTTGATCATCTCTGCCTTTTATCCCTAAGTGAGGAGAAAAGGAAGAAGTAAATCTAATGGAGAAGCTTGATGGAAAGCAAGTTGAGCTTGCTACCTTGAGAGAAGGGGCTAGAAGATTAGACACATGCACTGGGGCTGGTGAACCTTGGGAGGGCGTTTAGTGCCAGCCCTCCATTTACAGACAACAGAGGGTGAGGCCCAATGTCCTCTCCATTCAGCCCCCCTTCTACAATGGCATGTAAGGGACAAGGCCCTCCAGCAGTCAGGAAAGCCAGGGGATATAATACACTTACCTCTTTGAGTCGTTGCTGTTCACAGTTGCACAAGAAAGTCCCAAAGAGACAACTATAAAGGTGATCCAAAATTGTAATCAAGAAGAGTTCATTAAACTCGAATGCTGAAGGAAACTTAAATGGAGAGAGAAATAAGGTTTAGTTTTGAAATTCAAATTCTAGAACAAACTGGTCAAAGGCTGCTAAGCTACAACTTGGAATATAGTCAAACATGAGAAGGAAAACTGGCCCATGTAGAACTTAATTAGCTATAGTTTCCAGTTCAAGCTTATAGGTCTGGCAGAGAAACAACCTGAAGCAACAAAAACTGGTGTGCTTTTCAGTGCCTAAAAAAGCTTACGGGGCTTCCATTTCTTGCCATGATGATAGAAGAGCCTGCATTGACCCTTCTGCCAGAAACAACTAGCGAGTGGGACACTTGGCAGGGCCATGGGACTGTGATGACTCCCCGGCCTAGAATGGAAACCAGTGAGATAAGTCCTACTGTTGTCCTAGCTTCCCCTTTGGGGGCACATTCTGAGTGAAGAAAGTTGGGGGGGCGGTTCCAGGGAAGCGATTCAAGAAGAAATACAATGTCTTAGCAGTATATAATGTAAAAGGGGTAACACCACATGACCAAGTGGGGTTTGTCTCAGGAATGCAAGGCTGGTTTAAGATTTGAATATCAAGGTTCCTAAAAAAATCTATTATAGTAATTCACTATATTGTGGCTCAGCTGGTAAAGAATCCACCTGCAAAGTGGGAGACTTGGATTCAGTCCCTGGGTTGGGAAGATCCCCTGGAGAAGGGAAAGGCTATCCACTCCAGTATTCTGGCCTGGAGAATTCCATGGACTAATAAGTCCATGGGGTTGCAAAGAGTCAGACACGAATGAGTGACTTTCACTTTCACTATACTAACAGAATACGGAAGAAAACCACATGATACTCTCAGTTGCCATCTTAGCTTATTCTTCATGGGACTTAGCACAATTACAGCAAAGAATGACCATTGCCAAGAGGTTCTAGCCAGTAGCTGACATTTAGTAGCCATGATAGAGATGCTCTGCAAATGGTAACAACAGTCCTAGCAACAGGTATGTACTGGGAGCTGACCTTGTACCAGAATTCTAATTTAAAAACATACTGAAATACTCATCACCTATTCAATGAAGCAAGGCCAGTTAGAACAAAACCAAACAGAACTACTCAGCATTTTTGTGTCAAGTGTACTTTAAAGATCTGTTCCCTAATCAGAGATGTTTGCATGCTATTGCAACTAATTCTGTCATCTGTAGGGTGACAACCAGGGTCACCAATAGAAAGTTTATTTTTGAAGTTTATCTTTAGTACTTTACTAGGCCAGAGACAAGCTTCTCAATTAGAAACAATGGTCAACACAGGTCTGTCCAGACTTCATCAAAAATTGTTCTTTTCCTCACTAGGCAAGCAGAAGTTCTGCTCAGCTGCCCTAGATTATGCCCTAGATTAAGACTTGTCTCTCTCTACATTAAGGACTGCTTTCAGAGAAACATACAACTCTCTTCTAGGGAGCCCCATGAAAATACCACTTCTTTAGAAATCTCTGGAAACTAGCTATGGATATTGTTCTAATGTTCTTAGAGGAACTAAATCAATGATGAACTAAATCAAATAAATCAGGCCAAAATGTTAAATATAGCTCCTGGTTAATCCTGTCTCAGTCTTTAAGGTTGCTCCTTGCAACTCTGTAAATGGCCTCACCTTCCAAATGGCTGTCTTTTAAAAGGCCAAGTACATTGTGTCAATTCTTCCTAGTATTTTTCCATGAAGCTTGGTTATATTCTATTAATAAGTTATTGGCACCAAGAAATTTATGAATTTTAAGCAAAATATAAGTTATGTATATTCTGAAGCTTTATTAAATAAAGGATAAAAATGGAAGGCCTGTATTTCATTTTTAAAGATTTAAAAATATACATTTACCAATAGCACAGCAGAGCTTCTACTGACATATTTTTGAAGTCATGAGTCTTTATTCCTAACCCTGAGCCCACAATCTGGATCTTGGAACTTGGTTCAGGGTGTTCTGTCACCACCAACCGCAAGTCTTACTCTGGTCAAGTGGTGGGAAACAGGTGTGGGAGGTCAGGGTGGGTGGGCTCAGCCCATGCCCTTCAGCACCCACATCTACTCAAGTTAGCTCAGAAGTGCTCTTCACTTTCAAAGGGCACAGTGGTGGGAAATATTTCATCAGCGGAAGTACCGACCTCTAGAGTGATAACAAATAAAAGAGTAAGCCTCTGGGATTCACTGTTGTTTTGGACTCTTCTGGAAGCTATACCATATACTTTAAAAAGTGTGGTCTCAAAAACCCATAGAAATCCATAATGAAATTCTGCATCTCTTGAAGGACAAAAACAATGATTAAACTGATCCAAAAGGGTAAAAAAGTCTGTTCAACTGGGGTTATTGCAGAATGTCTTTGAGACTGTTGTTTAGAGTCCTTCAATTACTTTTCCCCTCAATTCCTTTGATATCAGTTTGTACACACAGACTAGCTCATTTTATTCTAACGTGTCTAAAAACATTACACTGACATAGCTGATTTAGCAGTAGGAAACAAAAATAAGTTAATTTTAATGCAACTTTTCTAACAAGCTGCATACCTCATTCACTTGTGAATTTAGATAATGATAGTTAGACTGATCATTGATGTGCCTCATTCTAACAATTTTAAAAGAAATTAATTATACAAATTTCATGGACAGAATCTTAAAGCTGTAAGAGGCATCTGAAATCTTCTAACCCAAACCCCTCATTTTCTTAAAAATCCAGTAAACGTTACAAAAATTATATAGATTAGACATGAAAATAGGTACTAAGCAATATGAATAATGGAAGTCACTTTGAAGATATCTCACACACACTCTTTGCCTAGGCTTTTGGGAGGAATAAGCTACTTCACATTCACAAAATTTGGGCTGATCCCTTCAGAAACATCAGAATTATCTTCTGTGTTCAGCCATTTTATGTAATTTTTCTAAAACTTATTTCATACCTTCTAATCTTAACCTGAAGGAGAAGGCAATGGCACCCCACTCCAGTACTCTTGCCTGGAAAATCCCATGGAAGGAGGAGCCTGGTGGGCTGCAGTCCATGGGGTCGCTGAGGGTCGGACACGACTGAGCAACTTCACTTTCACTTTTCACTTTCATGCATTGGAGAAGGAAATGGCACCCCACTCCAGTGTTCTTGCCTGGAGAATTCCAGGGACGGTGGAGCCTGGTGGGCTGCCGTCTATGGGGTAGCACAGAGTCGGACACGACTGAAGTGACTTAGCAACAGTAGTAGCAGTAGTCTTAACCTGAATGTAACCATCATCTACTTTTGTTGCTGACTTGGCATCAATACAAATAGCCAAGTACATGGCGCTACAAAACAGTCAGACTTCAGGCCAGCCTCCATGCCTTTTGAGTATGTGTTTGCTGTTACCTGTTATTCATACCATCGGGTGCCTACCTCTGAGACCAGCCCTCTTTCCATGCCCCAGCCCTCTAGCTAATTGGGTGCTTTGAATCAACTGGGAACTGGCACTTAGATAAGGCAAGAGCCCAGTCAGCTTGGGGAAGCTAGCTTTAAAACAATCAGCCTCAGTATGCTGTTCTAAGGGAGGGCCTGAGGACTCTGTAAAATCTACTTTGGCTGCTTAGAACACCACCCCACCGCAGTTTTTCTCGAATTGCCATTCTCTCGTGATCCCTGGTACTCTAGCAGCACAGCCTGGGAGCTTGTTGGAAATGCAGAGTCTCAGGCTCTTCCTTGGACCCACGAATCAGAACTGTGTTTTGGTAAGACTTCAAGGGATCTGTGTGCACCATGAAAGTTGAGCAGGATCCCTGGAGGGCTTCTGAAACAGAGTGCTGCCCGCCACCCAGTGTTATAGGTCTGGGGCAGGGCCTGAAAACCTGCATCTCTCAGTACCCGGGAGGCTGAAGCTACTGGCCTCAGGACTGCACCGGGAATCACTTTCCAGGGTTCCTGGTCCTCTCAGAAGCACCTGGGGTACTTTTAAGCAGCGCACACACCCAGGCCTCTGCCCAGGCCCAAAGAAGGGTCTCCAGGGCTGGGGCTCAAGCAAGCGCATCTTTGCTAGAAGACGGTCCTCTCCACGTGCCTGAAGCAGCCAAGGCCAGACCTGCAGCTCAACAGGAAGGCAAGAGCCCAGGCCATGCTTTACTATCCTCCCTTCCCCATAATCCCATCCAAGCAGGTGCTTGGGGAGGGCTCTGCCTTTTGTTTACTTTCTCCCTCCCACCACATCTCTGCCTCTGTTTCTGTTTCCCTCCTTTCTCTCTCTTTGGCACGCTGGCCTCACTCTCTGACTCTGATTCCAGGTCCATTTCTCTGGCACCACATCCTATGATGAGGATCAGATCCTAAGCTCGGGTTCTGATGTTGGGGATGAGGGAAGAAACAGCACATATCTTCTGGCTGAGTAGCTTGGGGAAGGGGGACCCCTGCATGGGTAATGAATGAAAGGACACTCGGCAGCCTCCCATCTGCCCCTGGCCCTGGGACACTCCCTTCCCTCCACACCGAGGGGTGGGAGGGGCTGTGGCCTGGGGCTGGGTATGGAGGGTCCTGGATTCCCCGGTCTCCACCCCTTTGTTCAGTCACATCCCCATTTCCAACACCTGGGAATCTTCCAGCACCTGCTTGGCAGGGGTCTACACATGCTCACCCTGACAGAGGGGGCAGGTGAAAGAAAGAGTAGGACGGAGGGCAGGGGCAGCTGCTGGACAACATGACTGACCAAAAACCATATGCACAACAAAAGCACCTTTTGGTATAAAGTTGGTTGTTTCCAATTTTATGCTTATATTTCTAAGTCATTAGAATCAAACTGAGTTAAATAACAAAAGGGGTCATATTTAATACACACACACAATCTTCACTTTAAATGAACATGAAATTAAAGTTTGTCTTCAACTTTAAGATTATGTTTGGATCAGGGTATAAAGGTCAGAAATGGACTTGAAACCTCTCACCTGTCTCGTCATTTGCCAGACACAGTCAATAAACTGAAGGAATATAGGGGATCGGTCAGCATCTGCATGGTTGTCATTGCCATGGCCCACTCGCTGAAGAGAATCAAGAGGTTAAACAATTTAATGTATGCCATGGTCCTCTCAGAAGTCACTTTAAATTGCCTAGTGGCAAGAAGCATGTCTCTTTTGTATGTCCCAAGGCCCAACAGAATTCCTGGCACATAAAGGGCTCTCAGAAATGTTCATTGCACTGAAATGACTTCCATTACTTTTAGGAAACAAAATTTCAGTTTACATGTTGATTGTTTTATAATTTTGCTTTAATATAGTTGAGATCAACAAGTTATAAGCAAATGGCCGGTCAACTTTGCACTCCAAGTGATGGGGTCAACCCCAGCCACCACACCGAGTGCTCCGTGTCAGCCTGGGATGGCAATTAGCAGCTCACAGAGCACATTATGATGGTCATTTTCTCCACAAGTATAGTTTTCCTCCCCCATTTTTCACAAATGTCAGAAAGTCTGAGAATCAAAATAACGATTAACAATCTAGAAGTTTAAGCCAATTCAGCATGACTCAGACAATCTCAAAATCTCACTCTTGAAATGCAAATGGGAGGCCTTGCAGCAGGCCAGGTAATATCTCTGAGTTTTTATTCTTCCAAGTTTTAAGATATAATTGACATCCAGCATTGTATGTCATACTTTTAAATTTTTTTGAAGATGTTAATAGATTCATATTAAAACATAAAAGATAATTTCAAATACATAAACAGGACTGACAAAAACACTGGAAATGTCAACTTAAAAGACCACCCAGGAGTGAGCATTCTAACAGAAACTTCAAGTAATTTGGTGACTAAGCAAAAGGATGAGAAAGTTATGAAGATAGAAGGCAATCACCACACAGGAAGAGTGACAAATACTGGGCCTATGAAACCACCACCAGCCAAGACAGAAAAAGAAATGACCAAGTCAACAATGAACATCTCAGAGGAAAGGTATTGCCTTCTTTTTTAAAAAAAGACAGTTTAATTGTAAGTGAAATATGCATATGAAATTTACCATCGTAACCATTTTAAGTGTATAGTTTAGTGGCGTTAAGTACATCACACTGTTGTACAACCATCACCAGCATCTGTCTCCAGGAGTTCCAAAACAAAAACTAGCTCGCTGACTCCCAGCTGCTGGGAGTAGGCTCACCTCAACAAGGCAGTTATAAGAAGGAAATCATCTTTTAGCGAGTTGTCTGGACTAATACATGAAGGACATTACAGAATTGAAGTGTTGATATTTAAGCATTTTTATTCTCTTTCTAATAGCCATATGATCTTTTAGAGTAAGAACCAGAAGTCAGTTTTGTTTACTGGATTTTTCTTAACAGCTAGTATAATTCACAATTATGGACATTTAAGAAAGTTACTACACTTGCAAATGATTGACTCCCTATTCCCCTCCCCCAGTCCTTGGCTCCCCTCATCTTCCTTTGTCTCTACAGATTTGACTGCTCTAGATACTACATATGCACAGAATCATGCAGTTTGTCCTTTTGCACTGGCTTCTTTCCTTTAACATAATGTCCTCATAGTTCATTCACATTGTAGCTGGTGTCAGAATTTCCTTCCCTTTGAAAGCTAAATAACATTCCACTATGTGGATAGACCACACTCTGTTTACCCCTTCATCTGTCGATGGATACTGGGTTGCTTCCACCTTTGGGCTATTATTAGTGAATTGTGCTGCTATGGACATGAGTGTGCAAATAAGTGTTTAAGTCTGTTTTGACTTCCTTGGGGTATATACTCAGAAGCAGAATTGCTGGATCATATGACAACTCTATTTTTAATTTTTTGAGGCACTGCCATACTGTTTTCCAAAGTAGCTGCACACGTTGCCATATTTCTGTACTTCTCTATAATTTGTGGAAACTGCCCCTGTATTTAAGGCACATGGGGAAGTTTTGCACTGACAGTTCACAATTTAAGATTTGTTCTTTCCCTTAATAGACAGGCACTGAACTCTTATAGTGCATGCAAGGCACCCCTCCTCCCAGCCCTCAGGATTTCAGGCAGTTTGATGGTATCCAGTAGAGGTACCTGGAGTATACCAAGACACATGGGACACAGCATCTGTGCTAAATCAATAATTCACTTGCGGTCTAGTCACAGGAGAAGACCTGTAAATAACAACAAAAAAAGTGCCTGGAATTTCCTAGTATGAAATGGGTGTGGTGGGGCCATGGAATAAGCCAGCACCCCAGGATGGGCTGTGAGAGCAAGCTGGGTGGGACAGTCATGAGGCACAGCCCTGGTGGGAGCTTCTTTTGAGATAAAGCTTGAAAGACAAGTTTCTGACTGGCCAGGGGTAGATTCTATTAGAAGAAGTGGGATGGGGGAGGGAGAGTGAGGATGCCATAAGTAGAGGGACACGGTTGAGACAAGGGGAGGAAATCTGGGCACAGAAACACCAGGTATGTGTGTGCACAGACGAAAGGCAGCGTGAAGACACGGCAAGAAGGCAGCCATCTACAAGCCAAGGAGAGAGAGCTATCAGGACACACCAACCCTGACACAACCTTGATCTTGGCCTTCCAGCCTCCAGAATGCAGACAATAAATTCCTGTTAAGCCACCCAGTCTTGTGCTACTTTGTCTGGCAAAATCTTATACACCAGTGTTCACAGCAGCATTATTCACCAAAAGGTAGCAACAACCCAAATGTCCATCAACAGGTAAATAAACAAAATGCAGTATATCCACACAATGGAATTCAGCCACGAAAAGGAATTAAAATTTGATAGATGCTATAACATGTATAAACCTTGAAAACACTGTGCTTAGTGAAATAAGCCAGTCATAGAGAGACAAATAATGTATGACTCCACTTATGTCAGAATTTAGAGTAGGCAAATTCAGGGAGATGGAAAGCAGATTAGTGGGTGTGAAAGGGAGAGGAAATGAGGAATGACTGCTTAATGTGTATAGGGTTTCCTGATGAAGATGTTTTGGAACTACAGAGAGATGGTGGTTGCACAACACTGTGAAAGCACTAAACACCACTGAACTAATATTTTAAGATGGTTGATTCTATGTTATATGAATTTTACCTCAATTTTTAAAATTAAAAAAAAAAAGGCATACTGACACGGAAAACAAAGACTGCCCTACCAGAGATATATTAATACAATGCTGATGTCTATAGTATTCTCTTATGGCAATTCAGTTCTCAGAGCACAAAGCCCTCGTGTATGTGTATCTGTGTGTGTGTATGAGACGTGTGATATGCATGCGCATATGATGCAGCAACAGTGAAACGTGCACCTCACCGTCTCAACTCACCAGTGCAAACCTATGTCCAAAGCTTATCCACTCCTTCTCTATGAGAGCCTCGAATCCTTTAATGGTGCGGTAATAACTGTCCAACATCAGCATGGCCAGAGACGTCAGCTGAGCTGTTCGGTCCCAGCCATCACTGCAGTGCACCACGACTGAGGTTTTCCCGGATTCTACTTTATCAGCAATTCTTACTGCCCCAGCAAGAAGCATCTTCAAAAAAGAAGGCACATTAAATCAGGCAACATTTAATTTCTATTACAGCAAAAAGTCCCCTGGTGGCTCAGTGGTAAAGAATCCGTCTGCCAATGCAGGAGTCCTGGGTTTGATCTCTGGGTTGGGAAGATCCCCTGGAGAAGGGCATGGCAACCCACTCTGGTATTCTTGCCTGGAGAATCCCATAGACAGAGGAGCCTGGTGGGCTACAGTCCATGGGGTTGCAAAGAGTTGGACAAGACTTAGTGACTAAACAACAACAAGAACAACAGAGCAAAAATAATTCTGTGGAGAACACTGGAAGTTCAAGTCAATAAACAAACAATGGAATCAATTTAAGAATCATTAGGAAACATTAGTATCCTGGTGGAGGTGGGGGCAGAAACTTACATTAAGGAAAAACTACACTAGTAAATAGGGTCCTTTACCAAAGGGCCACAAAATACTTTAAAAACCTGATGTGAGGAAACTATTATCCCTTTCTATTATGTCAACAAAGACCACAGTTTGGATGCTGTCTATGCAAAGTATGAAAGCCCAAGTACATAGCAAAGATGCACTCATTTGCAATGCGGGGAAGACTCCTGGAGAGAGAGACAGATAGCTTTATGGCCATCCGCAGAGAAGTCTTAAGCAGATGGTGGGGAAGGACGGGCCTTCTCCATACCCGAATGTACTCTAGCCAGTGGGTCCCGTCTACGTTGGACAGCCAGCGTGCCTCATCAATGGCCGGGTACGCAATCTCCTTCAGTTTTCGCAGCGACTCTCTCATGACGTGAATGTTGTGAATCTCCAGGAACATGAGTTCAGCGTTTGGGTAGGCACTTTCACTTTCATAGCCCCCACCCTTTGCCTGTGAAAACAAAAGACAAACGTCACTTCATCTCAGCGAATTTTTACTGTTCTGCTGCTGCTGCTGCTAAGTCGCTTCAGTCGTGTCCAACTCTGTGCGACTTCATAGACGGCAGCCCACCAGGCTCCACCGTCCCTGGAATTCTCCAGGCAAGAACACTGGAGTGGGGTGCCATTCCCTTCTCCAATGCATGAAAGTGAAAAGTGAAAGTGAAGCTGCTCAGTCGTGTCTGACTCTTAGCGACCCCGTGGACTGCAGCCTACCAGGCTCCTCTGCCCATGGGATTCTCCAGGCAACAGTACCGGAGTGGGTTGCCAGTGCCTTCTCCGACTGTTCTTCCTAGTGCTGCCAGATAGAGGCCACTCAGAAAGCCTCAGACTCATCTGTGTATCATAATAAGCCTCCTACATCCTTGTATGAGTTTCCCATGGTTGCTGAAAGTACCACCAGCTGAGTGGCTTAAAGTGACAGGAATGTCTTCTCTCTCAGTTCTGAAGGCTGGAACTCCAAAATCAAGGTACTGGCAGACCCGTGCTCCCTCAGAACCCTCTTGGAGAGGATCCTTCTTTGCCTTCTTCAGCTTCTGGTGGCCCGGGATGTTCCTGGTTTATAGATACACTAACCTCTAGCCCATCTTCACATGGTCTTCTCCTTGGGTCGGTGTCTCTTCTTATAAGGATTAGTACCCACCCTCATTCAATATGGGGGCTTCTCTGGTGGCTCAGATGGCACAGAATCTGCCTGCAATGCAGGAGACCCAGGTTTGATGACCTCCTCTTTTCACTTGATTACCCAATTACTTAATTTGCCAAGACCCTATTTCAAAGCTGGGCTGCAGCCACAGGTGCCAGGAGTTGGGACTTTAACACATAGTTTTTAAATGGAAACATAATTCGACCCACAACAATCTTGTCACCTGTCAGCAGTTTTAAAATGATTAACAATTAGATCTTATACAAGGTGAACTGGGTTTTAAAACCTGCCATCTATCTAAATAAAAAGGTTGTACTACTGCAAAATTGTACAAAATAATTTGTAAATCTCAGTGAGATTTATTTAAGTAATTTAAGTAAAATAAAATGCAAATATAACAAAAAAGACAATATGGCTCACTCTTTGGTAATCTGATAACAAAATCTTGTCCATAATTAGCTTATACTTTGTAGAGGTCAACATCCAAACCACATCTGTTATAAGAATAAGTGAAAGTAAAAGTGTTAGTCACTCAGTCGCGTTCAACTCTTTGTGACCCGATGGACTGTGGCCCACCAGGCTCCCTCTGTCCATGAATTCTCCAGGCGTGAATACTGGAGGGGGTTGCCATGCCCTTCTCCAGGGCATAGAGAAACTGAAACCCCAATACATTGCTGGTAAAAGTTAAAATTATGCAGTCTCTGTAGAAAAAGATTTGCCAGTTCCTCAAAAAGTTAAACATAGAACTACCATATGACCCAGAAATTCCAGCTCCTACAGAACTAAAAACAGGTATTCACATGAAAATTTGTATGCAACAAATCATAGCAGCGATATCCACAATAGCTAACAGCTGGAAGCAATCCAAATGTCCATCGATGAATGAGTGGAGAAACAAAGTGTGCTGTATGCTTACAATGGATTATTTCTCAGCTACACAAACGAATGGAGTACTGTTTCGTGCTACAACAGAGAAACCATGAAAACATCATGCCAAGTGAAAGCAGCCAGGCACCTAAGACCAGACAGGGTATGATTCCATTTACATGAAGTGTCCAGAAGACGGCAATCCACGTGGAAAGTATTAGCGGTTGACATAGGTTGGGGAGAGGGGAGGATGGGGAGTGACTGCCAGTAGGCACAGGGTTTCCAGCTAAGGCTGTGGAAGCATTCTGGAATGAGAGAGTGGTGATTGCCACATAACACTGTCAAAAGACTGGAAGGCACTGAATTGTAAAATTTGGGATGGTTTCTGGAGGAGGAACACAGCGTTGGGCTTTGGGTGATGGAGCTGTCTCGGGGAGCAGGATGCACAGCTCTGCAGCATGAATGAGGGGGCTGGGTGGTGGCTCTGGGTGTGGGTCCAGGGCTCAGGGCCAGTGTGTGTGGCCAGGACAGAAGTCAAGGTCAGAGGAAGGCCAACATTCAGGGAATGCAGAGCAAACGAGACTGAGGAGAGCAGCTGGAGACTGGAGTATAAAGAGAAAAGGGAAGAGAGTCTTTCAAAATCGAGAGGGTACTCAACTGCGTCAAAAGCTTGACAAGAAGGCACTTGGTGGCCTTACTGTAAACAGTCCGGAAACAAGAATGGTGGAGCCAGCTCCAAGGGGAAGGGGACAGGGACTGGGGAGGGCTTATCTGCACAGATGGACAGACTTCGTGGGAGCCAGTTGGCATAGGAGCAGGCTGGGCAGAGCCGGCAGCAGTCAGGGGAGGACACAGGGGTCCATGAGGAGGTGACCTTCATTTCCAGGCCATGGGGTGCAGTGGGATGTGGGTTCCATCTGTGGGGTGCAGTGGGATGTGGGCAGGTGGGGGCAGTTCCTGTCCGAGGGCTGGTGTGTTCTGTGCAGAAGCAAACACAGCCAGCGGTCACGGATGAGAGGCATGGGGCCAGGCTGACCTGGCCCCTGGGGAGAAGGTGGGGAGCCCAGCCCTGAGCCTGGGGTTCTGCTCAGCAGTCCTGGTATGGTCCTGGGGCAGGCGGGCAGCAAGGAGCAGGGGAGCATGCCTCAGCCCGAGGGTGCAGAATAGGGGCTGCAAACACGACTGGTAGGGAAACAATAGCACGGAATGACGGAAGACTCTCCGTCCACTGCGGACAACACAGCCTATACCCTAGTCCTGCCTGTGGGGCACGGTGACGTTTTTCATAACAATACCCTTTGTACCCACTGAAGATGCTGCTGGTTGAGGGATTCAAGGCACAGGCCTTGGTGGCAGGAGCGTGGGCTTTATCATCCCAGCCCTGCCCCTCCCCCAGTAGCTCACCTTCTGTCTGAGCCTCAGATTTCTCACCTGAAATACTGCAGAGGCTCACTATGGGGATTAAATACTAACTAAATTTAAACTATCAAATGAAAGCTAATCTGTGCAAGGCTCAGCACCCCTTACCCACTACTCGGCACCTTTGTATTATGACCTCCCTCAGCACCTACCATGCAGAGCCTTGAGACAGGCAATGACTTGGACCCGGTCCCACCAAGGAAGCCTGGAGGCTGGGGCAGAGGCCCCATACCCAGTAAGTGCATGAGTGCAGAGGACACCTGCTTAGGGCTGGTATTAACAAGGAGAACCGAGTTAAAGCCAATGGGTTGCCTGAAAACTGATTACTAAAGCTCCAAATAAGACAAATAACAATCAGAAAGTGGGATCATGGGAGAAATAGAGCATGAGTGCCTACTCTGTGCCAGGACAGAGAGCAGGCACCTGGAGGTCTGGAGACAGAAGAGGGTAAGGAGAGTGAGAAGGGACCTGTAGGTAAAGAGCAAGTTAGCCAAGATGTCGGTGGTCAGGCATCTCACCCCACGTTTTGTAAATACATGGTTATATAACAGCTGAGATAACTTACAGCACTGTGCACGCGTGTCATGATGTACCCGTTTGGCCATGGGCCACTCTTGCTCTGTAAATATATATAAGCTCCATCTGAAAATTCCTTGTAGGTCTGTTATGGCTGCACCTGCTGGGTCAACCATGAGAGAATACAGCATGTCTGGTGCTATGGCCACCCCACCCGCCATGAGAGAATAAATATGTCTGCAGTTCCTACAGCTCCTTGAGTTTTCTTCCAGCTCCCCTACTCACACCTTGCCTACCCTGGGTTCAGCAAACAATATGAACAGTGAGACAATTGGCAGGCTGATACAGTGAGACAGGGCCCCACGTATACCCCAGCAGGAATGGAGTGGAGAGGCTCAAACTTCTGGAAGATGTGATCCTGCTGGCCAGCCCTCCCTCTATGGGGGCAAAGCAGGGTTCCAGAGAGAAGCCAGCTATGTTGGGACACTGGTCCCCACTGGCCTCCAAGTCCCCAAGAGTCAGCTCACAGCAGTGGAGGCAGGGCCATCCTCAACCCTCAGGGAAAAACAAGAGTCACAGCCCTTGGGAAGGAGGTGGCTGAAGAATGGCTCAGGTTTCATGATTACAGGCCAGCTGCTCAGTGCCTAATGAAGGCTCTTCAACCACCAGATGCAGACCCTAGGCAGTGGGGAGGATTCTCACGTGAAAATATCAACAGTTTCACAGAGGGTGGCCAACTCCCAAAGAGGCTGGCAGGACAGGATTTCCACATACTCAGACACCAAAGGCCACACAGCTCCCCACTGCTGCAGACTGAGTGTTTGTGTCCCTCCCAAAATCTCCATGTCACACTGAATCCCCAGTGGGACTCTATTAGAAGATGAGGAAGGTGGAGCCCTCACGATCGGGACAGCACCCTTCTAGGAAGAGACAGGACAGAGTCCACCCCTTTCTGCTCTGGTGGGGTGAGGACACAGCAAGAACATGGCTCTCTGCAAGCCAGGACATGGGCTCTCAGTGCACACTAACTGCTGGCACCCTGATCTTAGATTTCCAGCTTCCAGAGCTTTGAGAAATAAGTGGTACTGTTTATAGCTACCCAGCCTATGATATTTAGTTATAACTGCCCAAGCTGACTAAGACACCCCTTCCTCTAATCTCCCCCAACACTCATCTGTTGGCATCTGGGACCTCTCCCTTCCCTTCACTGGGTTCCTCTATTACCTGCCCCAGGCAGCATTTCAGGGGCTCTTGTGCCAGGGCCCTGCACCTGTGACCTACACTCCTTCAGTAACTTCATCCCCTCCTATCTAAGGCTGCAATCTCCACCTGACATGCTACCGGGCCCCAGTCTCAACCTCCAATCTGACCTTTTTCTGAGTTCCAGAGCTGTATCCTCCCCACACAGTCTCCTCAACTTGTAACAGCTTAAAAAGAAATTCCTTCCCTTCCCTTTCACTTTCCCAAGAAGAAAGCTAACTTAAAGCTGGCCTCTGTAATGAAGTCAGGACTTCTGAATTAACATCCAGTGCCACTCACCATCAGGTCCCCCATGGAAAGACGAGCCTGCCCACCCACCAACAGCTCTTTGTTCCAGTTGGGGAGCGGCTACTGTGTGGCGGCCCAGTTCTGGGGATCCAGGTGTGCTCAGTACCCTCCAGTCCCTGCTGTTGAGGGGCAAGACACATACTGAGTGCGGAATTGGCAGTGTGCTGAGGACTACAGAAAGGAAAGAGCAAAGCACCCTGGCATGGCAGACCACCCTGGGGAAGTGACGTTCCCACTGTGACCAGAAGGACGGGCAGTGGTTAGGTGCACATGTGGAGACTGGGAGATGGCGCTGGGATATGCTGAAGGAACTGAAAGGTGCCGCCACAGCTGGGATGTGGGCCTCAAAGGTGTGGCAAGGCTGGAAGGAAAGGGCCTTCAGCTTGGAAGGCTTCAGAGGCCCTGTGCAGAAACTGGTTGTCATTGCCTCAAGGCACTAGGGGTGCCCAGAGCTGGACCTTTAGAAAATCCCTCTGGCCATGATATGGAGAAGGGGTGGAAGGGAGCCTCTACAGAGTACCAGCAAACTGAATCCAGCAGCATAGTAAGAAAATTATTCATCATGACCAAGTGGGATCTATCCTAGAAATGTGAGGGCTTGTATGAGTAACAGTACTAGGTGGCAGTAACAAAGCACCACAAAGCAGGTGCCCTAGAGTGACACATTGATCCCCTCACAGCTCTGGAGGCTAGAAGTCCAAGATTGAGTTATTGGCAGGGTTAGTTCCTTCCAGAGGCTCTGGCTTCCAGGGTCTGTGGCAACTCTGGGGGCCACTTGACATGTAGCTGCATGGCTCCAATCTCTGCCTTCATTGTCACATGGTCATCTACCCTGGGTCACTGTCTCTACACGACCTTCTTATCAGGACACACATCATTGGGTTTTAGGCTTACCCTAATCCAGTCTGACCCCATATTAACTAATTGTATCTGCAAAGACACAATTTCAAAATAAGGTCCCATTCTGAGGTCCCAGAGGATCATGAATTTGGGGGACATGCTATTCATACCACTACATCAGTCTACATACAAAAATCAGCCAATGTATCGATAATAGACCACATGACATAGAATGAAGGGGGAAAGTACATGATCAGATCTATTGATACAGAAAAGGCTTCTGAAAATCCAATATCCTTTCATGGTTTTTCATGATAAAACCATTCAACGAAAACCTAAGAACTGAGGGGAATTTCCTTAACCTGAACAGGGCATGTATGAAAAACCACAGCTAATATATCCAGTGTGAAAGACTGAAAGCTTTCCCTTTAAGATTAGGAACATGATAAGGATTCCCACTTTCACCACTTCTATTTAACAGGGTCCTAGAGAGTAAGTACCCTTCTGGCTGCTAGATGGGATTCTGCCAGATTCATGAATCACCTAATAAAGCCAACTGGATATTCCAAAAAATAAAACTAGAAAGCAAAACATGGTACTTGAGGTTCTTGCCAGGCAATTAGGCAAGAAGAAATAAAACACATCGAGATTGGAAAGTAAGAAGAAAAACTATCTCTACTTGCAGACATGATATATATAGACAAGCTAATGGGGCCTTGGACAGATAAATATCCTTGTCTGGTTCCTAGACACATACACCACTAGAGCTGAAATCATTCTAGACATGCAATTTGGTGTCCAGCTCCTATCCCCTCTGTGTGGGATAAAACATAATGGACTGCCCTAGCTCCGTTGGATGTTTAGAGATTGCCTCCGTGAAGGTAGCTTTTATCATGTTTTTTACAATTTCCTGGGGACAGTACTACAGTAGTGACAGGAAGTACTCTCAGAAAGACCGACAGGGGTCACGGGATTCACCAGCTGTGGGGAGCCAGGGGAGCTGACTGATTAAGCATGACTTTTTATAGTAGGCTGAAAATGCCTCCCCCTACCCCACAAAGATATATACACCAAATCCCTGGCAACTGTAAATATGCCCCCTTTTTATAGGTATGATTGAGGTTCTTGAGGTGAAGAGAGAATCCTGGGTTATCTTGGGTGGGCCCTAACTGCCATTCCAAGCATCCTTGGAAGAGAGAAGAGGAGAAGACATAGAGACACAGGGAGGGGGAGGCTCTGTGAAGAAAGGGGCAGGCACTGGAGTGCTATGGCCGCATGCACAGAGGAGCTGCCAGAAGCCCAAAGAGGCAGGGAACGGATCTCCCCAGAAAGCTTCAGGAGGGTACTACAGCCAGATCCCAGAAGGGTATGAGGATAAAGGCGCGCTGTTTTAAGCCACCAAGTTTGTGGTCCTTGGTTCAGCACCTCAGGGAACTCAGGTGCTGTCCATCTTCCTCCTTGTCCTAGTCCTCTCCCAGCTTCCCCGCCTCAGCAGCTGATACCACTGTTCATTCCTCTCACCCTATTTCCATCCTGATGCAGCCCTCTACATGAGACACCATCACCCCCACCCACCCCACCTCCCGTTACAGAAGAGGCTTCTGGAGCAGTTAGATAACTTGCTCAGGGTTCTACCAAGCACCAAGGGGCAGAGCTGGGAGGAAACTCCAGGTGTAACTGAACGCAAAGCCAAGGGTTGTCACTACCCTGCCTCTTAGGCTGGTCTGGATATGCTTAGCTTTTGTTGCCTGGGAGACAACCAAGAGGGGATACCAACCAGATGATGGGATGTAAATCCCATTTGGACCTCAGTAGGGATGAGGACGGGAGAGAAACTTGGGAGGGCAAACTCAACACAGAGGCAGTGCTGAGAGTCAGGGCGATGGAGGAGATGGCACAGGGAGATTGGGCAAAGGAGAAAAGACGACCCAGACTGGGTTCGAGGCATGCTGCCATCTGCCAGTTGGGAAGAGGGAGAGGAAGCAGGGAAGGAGGCTGAGCTGGCCAGCCTGCAGAGAGAGAGGTCCTGGGGCAAGAGATGTCATGAGAGCCAAGAGCATGGAGCCATCCACTCTGGGTCAGTAGTGAAAACGACCTGAAAGTTCAGTAGTGAAGTTAACCTGAATGAGTTCTCAGGGACAGGCACCCATAAAACCTTCACATGCAGTCTAGGGAGGAGGTATGCTGTTACTCCCAGTTCAGAGGAGGTGACTGCAGTCTAAAGAGATGCAGTGCCTGCTCACAGTCACGTACAAACAACCATCTGACCACTATGCTCCCTCAGTGTAAACTGGACATCCCCCTCCCCAAGGCCCATGGTGGGGGCTGCTGGGCAGTTTGTGTGTATGGCCCATAGCAGCACACATGTTAAGGGCACATCTGATGGCTTGTTTGCTCTTTGAAGTCTTGGGAAGGGCTCCGTCCGACAGTGAGACGGGGAAGCAGGAGGTTGGCTTTTTGGAGGACGTGGGCAACAATGGAATAATCACTGAAGAAAGCAGGGGCACAAGCTGCCAAGAGAAACAAATACCTCCAAGCACTGCTGAGGTAAGGCACAGCAGGGGAGCCCTCAGGCACTCCCCTTCTTGCCCTTTTCGTAAATGACACGCTCAGGCATATGTCAGATGTATCTTTCCGCAGATTGTCCAAAACCACCTCAGATGCCACCTCCTCTGTGAAGCCTGGCCCAGTGGCACAAGCTCCACCAGAATGGTGAACTCTGCCTACTAGGAGCACCTCGCCTCATCTACCCTGGAGTTTCCCCAGCACTTGCTCCCTAGTATGTGCTCATCACGTGTTTGTTACCCGAGTATCATTTTACAGGTAGGCATGAGTTAATGCTGGGAAAGATTGAGGGCAAGAGGAGAAGGGGACAAAAGAGGATAAGACGGTTGGATGGCAACACCATCTCAGTGGACATGAGTTTGAGAAAGCTCTGGGAGATGGTGAAGCACAGGGAAGTCTGGCATGCTGCAGTCCATGGGGTCGCAAAGAATCGGACATGACTGAGTAGCTGAACAACAACATGAGATGGTAAGGGCTGTCCCCACCATCCCAATACCTGAAATTCCTCATGGAAGGGCCAAGACTCTGACTGCCACAGGCCTGCCAGCAGGACTGCACTGTCAGCAAGTCATATGGGGAAAATAGAAAGGACTCCACTCAGAGCCATTCCATTGGAAAGAGGGCATTGGAGGCTGGGCCGCACAGCCCCGCCCTGTCAGCTGGTGGGATCGCATGGAGCTGGGTGCCTTGTTTCATACAGCTGACTCCATTGGTACAGAGCTTCAGGCCAGATATGAATTGGTCAAGTAATCAAAGGTTAAAGGGACTTCCATGGGCCTCACAATCCTTTCACTAAAATGCTTACTAGATTCTCTAGGTGATCATTCTCTTTCTGGGTCTTCACTTTCTGGGTCACCAGACAGGATTGTGGAGGGGCAATGAGCAGACCAGGTTCATGAGGGCTGGAGATCTAGGAGGCCCGCTGTGGACTGCTCCACAGGAGTCCACCTTCATGGGGCTATCTGAATGGCATGATGCTTTACAAACAGTTGACAGGAAGAGCTTCTGCAGTACCTTGTTTGTGTCGGCAACGCTGTTTTGCCGGGCATCAAAGATGATGAGTTTGTGAGCCTGTGCATTAGCATCCATTATTGTTTGCAAGTACTTCTCATCTTCCTTGCAGCGCTTATCATTGGGACCCACAAGCGGCTGGCTGCAACGGGTAATTGTTGCCTGGCTTTCTGGATGAATCCATGACAACACCTAGTGTTTGAAAGCAACAAGTATTAGTACGGTCCTAAACCAATATGTGCTCTAATGTACCTGTGTGTATGCTCAGTTTCTCAGTCATGTCTGACTCTTTGCAACCCCATGAACTTAGCCCTCCAGGCTCCTCTGTCCATGAAGTTCTCCAGGCAAGAATATTAGAGTGAGTTGCCATTTTCTTCTCTAGGGGATCTTCCCAACCCAGGGATCGAACCCAGGTCTCCTGGGTCTCCTGCATTGGCAGGCAGATTCTTCAGCACTGAGCCACCAAGTTCTTAAGCACACCTGCTTTTTTTTGTATTTTTGTCAAAAGGGATGGTTCAGCCTGAAGACAGTGTGAAAGTAGCCATAAGACTCAATGTTTGGATCAGGCTGAAAGGAGTCTGACTAAGTGAGCTCTAAAAAGTCTCCTTTGCCTTTAAAATTCTAGGATTCTAAGAAAAACAGAAACTAAATCAAACCATGACTAACACCAAGCCCATTTCTATTGATCAACTGATTTTGTCTCCTCATTTAAAAACACCTTTGAATCTCAACTGTGACTCAGATGGTAAACAATCTGCCTGCAATGCAAGAGACCCGGCTTTGATCCCTGAGTTGGGAAGATCCCCTGGAGAAGGGCATGGCAACCCACTCCAGTATTCTTGCCTGGAGAATCCAATGGACAGAGGAGCCTGGTGGGGTATAGTCCATGGGGTCACAAAAAGTCAGACACGATTGGGCAATTAACACTTGGATCTCAACAATGGCGTACATGGCCAGATGAGGACAAAGTAAACAGTCTCTTATAAAATCTAAAGCTATGTCCCCAAACCTACCATTTTCCTCCAGTGTCCAAGACACTTGGGGTCAACCAGATGGCACATGCAGGGCTCAAGACATGCACTCCCTCCCTAACTGTGGTTCCCTCCCTAATATGTATTCCCAGTGTACACATATATCCAAACTCACCAAACTGGATCCACTAAACATGTGCAGGGTCTTTTGTATACCAACAAATCGTTTAAAATACTTCATCCCCTGTTGGCTACTATTTCTTTCTGCAATGGTGGCCCTCCCAGTACAGGTATAGCCTTCCCCTCAGTATCTAAGAAAGAATGTATTTTCTCCAGGATGATTCAGTGACACCAGTGACACAAACTGTCAGCACACTAGCAAGCTTAGCCCTCTGCTATCTATACCATGTTTTGAAAGCATGACTGAAGTTACCCTGGTACTTAGTAACATGAACTCATGGCAGGTGGGGTCATAGCAGGCAGATAAAATGCTTATATAATTAGATAGTTATTGAGAATCAAAGATATGTTCAGGTTTATAGACTTATTTTTCTACTTTCCATTTTCTTCATGAGATTTCTTCTAACTTGCTTTTCCCCATATTAGACCAAATACAGTATATGTTCATATCTAAATAACATTATTTATTACTTACCGGGATTCTACCTTTTGCTCGAAATGCTGCTACTTTTGAAAGATCATCATCTTTTACACTAGTTGGCACAACAATGATGGCAGGGTACGTGTCACAGAGCTCATAATTACTGTTTACTTTGGATATTTTCCAACTTTCATTTGGCAAGCCCTGCAAGGTGTCAGAGGAAAGTTGGTGGTGTGTGTGGGGACCATACTTTTACACTTTCAAAAAGTACTAAGCATGAACCACATCCAATTATTTTCTAGTAAAATCCATTTGTAATTCATTGTTCATTACTGCTTAAAAGATTAAATATACATTTATTTTATATAAGCCATTGCCTACCTAATTCATTTAAAAAAAAAATCTAATGAAGCATAATTTCCAAACATACTAAAGCATGCAAATTATATACTTGAATTCCAGTCCTATGTATTTCTTATCATGTTTTTTATAACAAGTGAGCATAGTGTTGTTCTTTAAAATTACCCACGGAAGTCCTTTAGAGAAACAGAAACTTCTTTAAAATGTCTAAAGGAATATAAAGTCACCGTACCAAATATAAGGTGTGGACCAAGAGTAAATGTCATGAAAATAACGTCTCATTGGAATATCTTCAAACTAACAATGCACTAAAGAACTTCTGGGTAGAGAAACGCCATCAGACTGACATAGCCATGTCTTATACTCATAATCTAATTTAAGCCATTGCTTTATCCTTACTAATCAACTTAGTATCAGAATACCTAATAAAAACCATCCGGTTGGTTTCTTTGTAACCCCTCCCCCTCATCCTGGTACTTCATTTGCCCTCTGAAAAAAGGAAGAACAAACAGCGGCACAGCTGAAGGTATGGTGCGAGGAGAATGGGCATCCAGAGCTGAAGAACCAGCAGACTAGGTGAGTTACACCCATGGACAACTTTTTGCAAAAGGTTTCTTCTCCACTACATTTCTACCATTTTAGGAAAAAGATGCTCAACCTATTATTTTCCAGTTGATAAGCATCACACTTTACCTGTCTTTTATATTCAGATACTGGATCATAAACTTTCCATCCATTCACTGGAAATTTTTCTTTATAGTTGAAGGCAAAGAGTGTCTGGATACAAAAGCACAAAATAGACATGTCAGCATCTTTGCACTGTCACATGCACACTACTAAAGCTTTTCATTCAGTTATGAGCTGAATGTATTGAGTCCTACTTTAATCTATAACATTTTGTAAAACAACAAATTTGAAGTTTTCTTCATCATTACACAGAACTGACACAGTTTAAGTACTCAATGTTAGTTACCAACAGAGGGAAAAGAGATAAAGGAAACCTCTGGAAGAAAGAATAACTAAACATGACATTTTTAGACTGCCACGAAGGCATTCAGACCCGCACAAAAAGAAGGTTATTTCCATGTGCTTACCTGCCCATTGGAAAGAGGAAATGCATGTTTGTTGAGGTTTTCAAATATCCCTAGTTTACTCTGTTCTTCCTGTTTATAAGCAAGTCGCAAGTTCCTCATATCCTGTTAAACAATTAGCAAACCTCATTTATTCAACATGTATTGAGTACCTATGAGGTAGACCTCATGGTATGAAGAGACAAAATATTTTTATTCATTTCTCACAAAATGTAGTTGGCCCTTCATATCTGCATGCTCCATACCCACAAATTCACCCAAGCATGGATCAAAAACATTGGGGGAAAAAGTTCAAAACACACAACTTGTCAAGCAACTATTTACATAGCACTGACATAGCACTAGGTATTTAAAATGATGTAGAGATGATCTAAAGTACACAGGAGGATGTGCAGAGACTGTATACAAATCTGATGCCATTTTACATTTGGGCATTCATGTCTCCAGATGTTGGTATTTGCTGGCGAGGGGGTGTCCTGTAACTAGTCTCTGGTGGACACCAAGTGGTGACTGGACTCCATTTTACTCCAACTAACAAAAGGCAATTCACAAAACACCTCCAACAAGATAATAAATTGAGGAAAATGGAACAAAGGGGAGGTGTTGGGGGGAAAATTCATCAGATGGAACCAGGAGTAAGGTTAGTACATAAAAGTGGTACATCAAATGGTGTGCCCTTCTGTGCTAAAGGTGTGCCATAAAATCAGTTCTGGCTTAAGCTGCTCAAAGAATCAATTATGGAATTCACACCATCCATCAAATAGAAATGCAACAGAGGTTTCTCCTCTGAACTCAGAGCAAGGATTCTGTGTCATGTAGAGACGGTGGCTCTCAGTGACTTCCTTACAGAAACTACAATGTTGCTTCTCAAGATGAGTATCTGAAAGCCCCCTGCTGCACAAGCTGTCAGCCTGAAGCCCAAGTGGAAGTTGTCAGGAGCAAGGCTGACAAGGTGGTTCAAAGGGTGCAATGTCTTCCCAGGACTGGCTTGAGCACTACACCCTGACCTTTCTAAGCCTACGCTCTTTGTTAAAACAGGAATCTCATTCTTTAATCTTACATGGAATTCAAAAATAAATATGACCACAAACAAATTAAAGCAAAAGCAATTGGGGAAGTGAGGAAGGTATTGCTGTGGTATTATTTATAACAGTGAAAGAATGGAAATAACCTAAATGCCTATCAATAAATAAGGGCTGGCTCAATGAACTACAGTACTACTGATGGCATACTACAGAGCTAATGAAAACAAGAAGTGGCTCATTAGGTACTGCTAGCAAGGAATTCCAAGATAATAGTTGAGGGTGGTAAGAAAGGTACAGAACAATGAATGTAACACATGACCATTCACATTTTCAGACACACGCTTGTATGCAGAGGCCATCTATGGAAACTGGTGCCAGTGGGTGCCTGCACAGAGTGGATCAGGGTGGCTGGAGAGAAACTTACTTTTTGCTACACACAGTTTTTGTACTTTTTGAATTGCATGTCACCTGTTTAAGCATGGTCCTGGTAATTCTACACTGAAGAACATTTTAAAACTGCTTTTCACAAAGACTCACCTTGGCCACACACACACACAAAAATATCATAGGAAAGCAACTACAGGACACCTGCCTAAGTGATATAACTTCCTGCTGTGCCCTCCCGCCAAGCTACTCTGGCTACACACATGCTCCTCAGTTGCTGACTGAGCTGACTTGCTATATAGGATTGCTCAGTTCAGAAAGAGAAGGCAATGGCACCCCACTCAAGTACTCTTCCCTGGAAAATCCCATGGACAGAGGAGCCTGGTGGGCTGCAGTCCATGGGGTCGCGAAGAGTCGGACATGACTGAGCGACTTCACTTTCACTTTTCACTTTCATGCATTGGAGAAGGAAATGGCAACCCACTCCAGTGTTCTTGCCTGGAGAATCCAGGGACAGGGGAGCCTGGTGGGCTGCTGTCTATGGGATCACACAGAGTCAGACATGACTGAAGCGACTTAGCAGCAGCAGCAGCTCAGAGGCAAAGGCATTGCCAGGAAAGACAGAGCATGTGTGAAGCCCCAGGAGTCTGAGTGTGGCAAGGGTTGGCGGGGTCCAAGGCAGGTGGGAGCAACTATAGGAATGGGATGGCAAGAACGAGGGGAGGTGGGCTGGAGTGGGAGCCGCCAAGGAAAGCAAGCCCGCTCACACCATGGGGTCTCCGTGTTTTCCCTCTAGCCCAAGGGCAGCTACTGAAGAGTTCTGAGTAGGTAAATGACCTGTTCCACAATTACAGAATTGACTCACCCACCCCACCCTCGGCTTTAAGTTCTGCAGAGGATTCCCACTGCTCTGCCTGTGGAGAATCCTGGAGAATCAGGACTGCCACCATGGACCCGAGGGGAGGACAGCCACGTGTTGCTCGAGAGATGCTAGGAAGCCAGCAGATTTCCGACCCGGCACAGTAAAGGCTTATTTGAAAACGTGAGTTCAACTGCAGTCTAGGGCCAACCAGCAAGAGCCGCACTCAGAGATATGATGGAGGCAGACAGACTGGCAGGAATCTAATCCAAACCCCAAACTGGGAAGGGACCTGGATGGTGCTGCAGACAGGATCTCTTGCCTGGTATTTTAGGTGAGGTTGTTAGTGAACTGTATTCCACAAGGCAAAGTCATTGGAATACAGTATCAGTTAAGGTGTTTCTTAAATGACTTTGTTGTTGTTCAGTTGCTCAGTTGTGTCCTACTCTTTGCAACCCCATGGACTGCAGCTTGCCAGGCTTCTCTGTCCTCCATTGCTCAGAGTTGGCTCAAATTCATGTTCATCTTTCATTAGTCCTCATCAAAGCTGTCACACAAATTTTACTTAATCCATTGGAGGAAAGGGACAAAATCAAAATTAAGCATGGCTCAGGTGCAAATTCCAACAAAAAACTCAACTGTGTTTTTAATCACAGAATTTATGAATATTGTTGTCCCTTTAGGGATTCCTGGGTAGCTCAGTAGTAAAGAATCCACCTTCCAATGAAGGAGACACAGGAGATGTGGGTTTGGTCCCTGGGTCAGGAAGATCCCCTGGAGGAGGAATTGGCAACCCATTCCAGTATTCTTGCCTGGAAAATCCCATGGACAGAGGAGCCTGGCGGGATACAGTCCATGGGGTTGCAAAGAGTAGGACACGACTGAGCAACTGAGCACACACATGCCCACTGTCCCTTTAGGAAGTCTCTGACTGAAAACTAGTATTATAATGACAAACTGCCAAAAAAATACTGATCTCTGCTTTCCACTTGATTTCTCTGAAATGTAACAAATCATGTCACCACCTAGGTTACAGGTCCATGTTAATTGGAACACTTCAACAGAAAAGAAGCAGTTTACTTCAACAGCTTATATAATGGTCTGAATTGGTTGATGAAAGGTTGAAGAGGTTTGTGTCCCGAAGACATCTGAGTGACTAACGTCCAAATTATTCTTACTATCCAAGAGTCCAAGGATGTTCCAGCTGGCTGCCCCATCTCAGTTTCTGTCTGCACCGTACCTTGCACACGATCTCTATGCCACAAGAGTTGTCTCCATGGCTTTGTGCTCCAATCTTTTCAACTCTGCTGATCACTCCCAGGGGGACATCGAGGACGAAATGTGGGTCCTGGGTTCACAGATGAACATGAATGCCAATCAGTGTCAGTCAACAGAGTTTTCCAATTCAAGTCTTCACTGGCTAAAAACATGTTTGCTTATTACTTTGATTTTCCTCTTGGTTCTGGCTAAGACACCAAGGTCTGGCTTATCACCTACTTAGTGATGTAGATGTCAAGAGTATAATTAAACCCCACCCCCCACCCCCGTGAAAGTGTTACTTTAAAGTGTTACTTTACTTTAATACTTCTTTTCAACATATAAAATCTGCTTGCACATCTTAAAATGGGCACATTTTAAAACTGACTCTCAGTTTCTCTCAGAGTGGTAGGATTTCAGGATACTTTTTACTATCTTCTTTATTATATGCTTTCTTCTGCAGCATTTTAAAAAATAAAACCCATTTTTAAATACTCACTCTCTCTACATTCTTGAAGTACATCTTAAAGTCCGTCACTGTCAGGGTGCCAGTCACTGCTCCCACAAATGGGCAGATATACATGACATCTTTCACTGAAAGAAAAAACCCCAAATAGCATCTAGTGCCATTGGCTTGTGTTTCAATAAATCTTAACATGAGTTTCCACAAATGCGTGATTCTAGTTTTCTAGGAATTTAAATTTTTTCATTACTTTAAATAAAGGCATAGATGGATAGTCTTCTAATAAAATTCCATTTTTAAAACAAAAGTCTGATTTGCTACCTAATGAGGTTTTAAGTAAAGAGCCTCATAATAAGTTACATTTTGTCATTTCTTTCCAAATAGTTCACATTTTCCCTGAGTGATAAATTAATCACATTCAAAAACATATTAATTAAACTCTGAAGATCCTGGGCTACATTTCATAAATCACTACTAATGAAAACTAACTAAAGCTAAACACTGTCCCCTGAAACATCTCCAAAAAAACTGCTTTACAGATGGCAAAAACCAAAACCACATCAAGGAAGTAGGGAAAGACTTCTTTGCTTCAAATTTTTCATCAGCTTCCATATTTCTTAATTTTATATCAATATCAACATCCTTCATATCAAAATCAACAACACATATGACTCCTATGAACGCTGGGACGCTCACACCAGTCACAAAGATACCACATCTTCCCAATGTTCCCAAAGTGCTTTTCCACTAAAAGTGCCATTCCACTGAAAGCTCAAGAATGGACACAGTCACTGATGAATCCGAGGGGATAAATAACAGCACTAAAGCTGTCATTCAGCCAAATTCTCAAAACACTTATATTAAACTTTTATAAAACTCATTAGGTACTGAGTGGCTCCTATTGTTGGGGTTCTAGGTATAAATGACAAGATTCCTTCCTACTCATCAGGTAACCCCTGAGGGATACTACACAGAAAAGCACCACAGAGCCTGATAAATGTTATCAGAACCATGTGGACTTGATGTGATAAGAGCTCAGAAAAGGAATGACTTAATTCAGCAGGGAGGCTGGAGAAGGGGAAGCGAGGAGAGGTTAACAAGTTGCCAGAGGTTAGTGTGGCTGGGTCCAAGGGTGCATGAGGACGATGGGACACGAGGCCAGAGATGACCTGTTCATCAGAGTTCATGGCAGTATTATTTGTAATAGCCAAACAACAGAAACAACCCAAGTGTCTGTCAATAGGTGAATGGATCAGCACGCTGTGATGTATCCACACAATGGAATATGACTCAGCAATGAAAAGGAATGACTGCTGACCACAGCACTCATAATATGGGTGAATATCACTACAATTAAGCAGAATGGGATAAGCAGACATAAGGACAATGATTCCATTTCTATAAAACTCTAGAAAATATCAACAACCCTCTAGAGCTTGGGAAAGGGGCAGAAGGTATGGGTGAGAGGGATTATAAAGGGCCCTAAGGAAACTTCTGGGAGGTGATAAGCATATTCATTATCTTGACTGTGATGGTGGTTTCCCAGGGGTATGAAAGTGTCAAAACTCTTCACATTCACTTTAAATCTGTGTAGTCTGTCTGTCTGGAGTAGAAGGAGAGGCATGACAGAATTAGCTCTGCATTTTAGTCCCATCATTCCCAAAACAACACAGAGGCAGGGCTAGAAATGCTCCCAGAGGAGGAAAGGCCAGAGAGGCCGGTGGAGCACCAGGAGTGGATGAAGTTCCTGAAGCCCAAGAGAGAAACCGTTTCAAAACTCAGGTTGGGATGGACAGAGCCCAGAGCCACAAAGTAGGCTATCACAGAGGAAGAATGTGCGTGAAGGTCCTGGCAGGAGAGCCCAGCTACTCAAACACAACATGACCATGCTCCAGGACTGGGCACGTGCCTCTGGGAGGGAGCCAGGAGGGAAGAAGGCGACACTGAGCCTCGCACACCAGGCTGCCAACCCTAACCCCAGCAATCGTGAGGTGAAGTGGTCCCAGCTGGCTGCCCTCCCACCCAGCCTGGCACAGTGGACCACCAGCTCAAATGCCTAGCCATCCACTGCAGGCCTCTGCCCTTATAATCCAGGGTGGGCGCACATGCCCTTTTCCCGCACTAAAATTGTACTTTCTGGACTCTTCAAAGCCACTAAAATTTCTTTGCCAAGTTCTCAAAATTGCCATTAAAAGTATGATGTGGATCATCCCTCAGGGCCTTTTCCTTCAGAGAAGGCTTCCAACAAATCATCGAACTGACATCACCGTGAGAGTCTCACTTGCCTCAGTTCATGGGGCAAAGTTGGGCCCCTCTTCTGTTGGTACTGCCACCCGAGACTTGCTTGGAGCTTCAAGGGATCCTCTATAGTCCCTCGTCTCTTAAGGTCATGATGACAGGAAGAAGGACAAGGTCTCATCCATTTGTCCCCAAATTAAATGGATTTGGCTGATCTCCAGCACATACATCACCTGTGCTTACGAGTAATGTGCCATGTCATTTTACGGATCTCCATGAGCAAAATGTACTCGTTAAACTTACCAATGGCCTTGATTGATTCTCCTGGGAAAAGTGGTGCTTCTTCCATCTGTGCCAGCTTATTTCCATCCCTTAGAGCCTGGCAAGAAACCAAACATGAGTAAATCTCCCTTTCCATCGGTAAACCTGGGAAGAATGGTAGTGCTCTGTGCTCTTGCTATGAGGCTACAGAAGCGTGCAAAATGTATGCCCCCCTCCCCTTACAAGACAATTTCAAAGCTCCGCATCACAGGACACCATGCTGCATATTCGAGCAAATTGTTACACATACTTAAAGTTCACAGTTAGAAAGCATTAATACAGAGATGGTTTGACATGACAGATAGATACTGTAATCACTACACAGACAGCTATTACAAGGTGCCTCCAGAATTTGGAAATAAGGTGTAAAAAGGTTACCTTCTGAGCGTGAAACTAGTACAAATAAAATCATTAGATGCAGATGCTTAAGCAGCTGTAGAAATGGCCCAGCTATAAGAGTGTGTGGGAAACCCCAAAGTCTAATTTAAGAAAGCAGAGAGTGTCTCTTACTAAGGAAAGCCCTACTCTTAAAGCCTTATTTTATAAAATAAGAAAGCTTCCCTACTCCAACCCAGCTTCCTGCAGCTACACAATGTGTAGGAGGGAAGACAGGCGAGTATGCTTGTCAGTGTGTATACAGGCCACGAGAATGTGCCCTCAACTGGCAGACAAGAGTATTTCATCCACTCCTGGGGAGCAGGGTGTGTTGTTCATCAGGCTTTTTTCCCCAGTCAGTTCACACTGCTGATTCCACGCTTACCGAGCAAATTCCTAAAGAGGTCTCAGGGTTCCTGTTACAATATTACCAGGAAAAGGATGTCTTGGATGGCTGGAAGGATACATGCCCACATTTCTAAATGTCCAGATTGGCACTATGAACCAGTAGAGCCAGTCTCTGGCAAGCCTAGTTGGATAGCACCAGATAACTCAGGGGAGCTGAGAAAATGGTGTTCTTGAACTACAAATCTAGGGACCACAGCCTGAACTTTGTGCCTATTCCAAGGTACTGCCACCTTGTCTGATACTGCCAAGAAAACTGGTCACTTTCTCTGGGGATCTCTGACATAATGTGTCATGAAGAAGAGCAAGGTGTTCAAAACCCCAGAAATTCCCAAGCTGTGTTTCATAGAGCACTAAATTCCCAAGAGATGCAAATAGGACTTATTTGGAAAAGTTTGGGAAATGCTAGGTTAAAGGAAACAAGTTTAGCTGGGTTCTTTTTTTTTTTTTTTTTTTAGTGAGACAAATCTTTAGCATGTTAATGCAGGCTGGATCCGCCAGAGGGCGCCAGAGTATGCTGCATTTCCCCTACCTCATCCATCAGGGGCTGCTTTCTCCAAAAAAATACCTGTTAACATCAGGAGGCCACTAGTGTTGGGCAGAAAACAGAGTAGATAGTCCTAAGTTTTCAACATAATTTTATGAAGCAAAATACTAAAACTTGTATCTTTTATAATTCTAGTCAAAATTATTGAAAATTCAAAATAATTATTTTTCACAGTTATAAGAATACTTCAATATATTTTATAAAGGGTCTTAAAGGTCCACTTAAAAACACTATATATAATAGGTTCATCCATTTTTATAAAATAAGAAGGGAAAATGTCAAAATATAAAGAGCGAATTCAACGCTAAATGTTGGTCAAATGATATTTGTTTGGGGAGGGCACAAAATGACACAGTTCCTCCTCCTCCTACAGATTAGTGTTCATCGTCACCTCCAAGCAATTTTACTCAGTTTAAACTTTTAGTCCAGATTGGTTTTTAAGACACTTCTCAATCAACATTTTTAGGGATGCAGAAAACTGTTAAAGGGGACACAGAGAAGTGTTTGTGGATACATTTATACTCATACCTGTTTTGGAAATACAGCTTTGACACAATAAAGCATAAACCAATATTTATACTTTTCAATGTCCAGTTTTAGAAACACTAAAAATCACCAATCTTCACAGAGGCCTTATTTTGAAAGTCTTCTTTCTTTAATTTACTGCCTAACCTAGTGACTGATTTTATAATATAGTTACAAAGGAAGAAAGCTATTTTAATCAATATTCAAGTTTTAAATAACTTCAAATGTTATACTTTT
Source organism: Capricornis sumatraensis (assembly GCF_032405125.1). Taxonomy (NCBI): domain Eukaryota; kingdom Metazoa; phylum Chordata; class Mammalia; order Artiodactyla; family Bovidae; genus Capricornis; species Capricornis sumatraensis. The sequence continues at coordinate 57,905,417 of NC_091092.1, read as the reverse complement.
AAAGCTTATTTTAATGGCTAAATATTATCATATAGACTTAAAAACGTTAACTGATATTCAAAAATAAACGGGAATAGGTTATTTTAAAATATATTTACTAAAGCAAGCTGTTCTAATCAACTGAATTTGGAAGAGGTGGGGGAAAGTCTGATTCACTTTATAGCAAGTCACTTCACACACTTTCAAGTCCTCAACCCAGGACTAACTAATAAGATGCCATTGATGGGAGGCAGCAGTGACTGGACCATTTTGAGAATGTAAAAGACTCTCAAGATAGAGGCTAGGGATCAAAGGTTTCTCTTCTAACAGTCACGTTAAATCTGGCATGAAATATCCGTGCATTTATATGAGGCATGAGACGTGTTGATGGGATAGAGACAAACCTCTCACTAAAAATAGTTAAATCTGGGACATGCTTTGTACATGATGAAAAGGCAACTATCAGAATAAAACAAATCATTGATCCCACTGCTTCAGATCTCCCTATAAAAAGTTCACTGTGTATAGGAAAGACATTCAGCTTTAGCATAGGAATTCGAGAGGAGAATGGATCTTAAAGCCTCATTGTTTTGCGAGGACAGTAGATTCCCTCTAAAAAGCCGGTGTTAGGAGATAGGACGCACACTTGTGCTATATTAAGCTTTGACTGCAACTTCCAAGTTGCACAGGACATGATTTGACCCTTGATTTATCCAACCCATGTATATCATTAAAGAGGAATGTTCTTATGGATAAAATATGTCTCGTGAATACACCCAGCCCTCTTGGGGCCTCTGCTCCAAGTGTTGCCCGGTTGAGGAATTCTCTCTGATGATCTCAGCCCAGACCTCTGCTGGTGACCTGGAAGGTCACCAACTTGCTGGCTCTCCACTGCTTTCTCCTCTTGAACCCAGGCTGCTGGGTGGATAGTTTCTGTAACAGCTGCCTGCCGAAAGCAGTGGTTTTCAAACGGGCCTCTGCAAGGTACTTCCAGGGTCACCAAAGGAGGGTGGGCTGGGCAAAGGGACAGCTGAGCACTGGGAGTTTCCCATGCTTCCCTGGAGCAGCTCCTCTAGAGGTTTCATATACTCAGTTTCTACATAAGCTTTGGGGAAAGCTCTGCTGCATTAAATCTCTCCAGAGTCCAGAGGCACTGAGCAAAGAGCAAGTACTGAAGAAACCTCGATGAATGATTTTTTTTTTTCCTTCTGCAAAATACATGGACTCATTCCATAAACACCTACAGCATGCCAGGTGCTGTGCTGGGTACAGACCTTGCAAATTTGAATAAAGAAAAGTCTGCACCCTTGAGGAGCACCCTGAGTGTGTGCATCTGCCCCTCTAAGTCTTTGTGAAGGCGCTACAGAATCGTGTTGTGACTGAGGCTCATTATTCCCATCAGTAAATCTACTTGGGAAAACTGAGAGGCAGAGATGAACAAATTTCTGGTTGACAAAATGTTGGATAAACCAATTTTTGCAAATAATGTCATAATGGAATCTACCAAACTTGGACAGGAGAGTGCTACTGTAGTGGAAAAAGCATTTGCTGGTTGCCTAGAAATCTAGTATGAAATGGCTTCTAAATGCACGGTCTGTAACTACAAACAGATGAACATGTACAACTTGCCACCTGATCAGCTTCAGCTTCAGAAGGGTAGCCATTGTGTTCTTCCTGAATCTCCTGCACAGCACCAGGTGCATGGACAAGAAAAGGCAAAGGGGGGGAAAGAGAAACACGTGCAAACAGACAGGTGAAAGGACAGAAGTTCTTTCTTAAAGAGACAGTAAGCATGTAACACACCTTTCATGGTTTTGCAAATACCAATATTTTCCCCCTTGGAGTTAAGGAAAGAACGTGGAGGCCATCTATAGCATCCTCAGCCTAAAATGGAGTATCTACTCTGTGTTTGTGTTGGGGTGTAAAATGAAAAGCAACAAACATCATGGGTTACACAGAATGTACTGTCTTTTTAAAATCAAGCAATACTGCAGCGTACAGCAAAGAATCAAAATCACAGATGCATAACATGCTCATAGAAAAGAAATCAGACCACAGAGATCGGGCAGCGACCAAAATCCAGCCAAAATCCAAAGGCGGTTCGTAGACATGTGTTTTTAAAAGGAACTATTATGTTGCCCAGAGGTCAATGCCACTGGAATTAACAACATTTCCACACATGCACATGTGCATATCACATGCTGGGGTCATACATATGCAAATACATACAAATGCTCTGTTACTTATTGCTTATTGCTAATTAAATACTGTGATTTATGACTCAAAATCATATTAAATCTAATTACAGTATCAATGTGCTTCAAAAAATAGCTAAAATATCACATATATTTATCTAAATTTTCCAATCCCTTTACATGTATTACTATTCTTAATTTCTTTATAGAATGAGCTTTTTAAACCCTAAAAACTTGGACTTTTAGTTTAGCCTGTGGTATAATGAGCATGAATATTGAAGATGACAAAATTATAACCCCTTTTAAAAGTTATATCAATGCCATTCTCCCATGTTGATGTATGGCAAAACCAATACAATATTGTAAAGTAAAAAACAAAAAAATAAAAAAATAATAAATAATGTATTCCTAGGAAAAAAAAAACAAAAAAAAAAGTTATATCAAGTCTCTGAGGCTGAAAATATTAAAATTTAGCATCAATATATTTTTCCTTCAAGAAACTTTGATCCCAAGGACTATATTTCTTTAAAAGGCAATCAGTGAATAAGTAGCAAAGCTTTAAAAAAATTTACTCTTCCCCACCTTTCATTTTTGTCGGTAAAATAAAATAGCTACTTAAAATATTTTTATAGTTTATCATCAGGTTGAACTTAGTACACAGTCGGTACTGTTACCCTTCAGAGCAGGACAAATTGTTAAACACAGCCAGTTTTTTGAAATTTCCATTTTTTTAATACAAAGAAAATGGAATCATTCTTTGATAAAAATTTTAAAAACAGAAGAATGAATGACCAAACAACCAAAAAAAAAAAAAAAAACCACATAGCATTTCAAAGTCCATGCAAGTGTAAAGCCAAACACTAATAGTTAACAATGTGAATCAATGAAAGAAAATGATTCCCATAAGCAAAAGAAAACATGGTGAAAACAAAATTAAACAAAGATAAACCAACTAGAATCCAAGAATTTGATTTAACCTGCTTATTTTTAAAAGTTTAAAACCAAAGTCACTAAATGATTCTGTCAAAATCCACATTGTTTTCATTTAATGGAACAAGGTTAATTTTCAACATCTGATACTCAGGTTTAAATGCATGCACATTACCAATCTTTGTCTTGCTTTATGAACATTCTGAAATAAAGGGAAGGAAAATCATGAGGAAAATATAAACTATAATCCACTAGCTATAACAGCTACGTCTGTATTTTAAGAAATACTAAATGGGGCTGATTTTGCTAAATTCATCTTCAAGATTAGCACTTCTGCTTTTGGGATTCAGCATGCAAACATGAAGTCTTACTTGATCTTGTAATCAAGACTTGAAATCTTAGACTGCCTACTCAGGATGGACAACTGACCACTTTGTTGTTTTTCTTGTTAATAAATACTCTAGCATGAATTATGTGATGAACAAGGTTAAATGAACAGGACTCTGTAGGCCTAGACTTATAAACCCCATGCCATGAATACCCACTTGGTCAGAATTCCTGTAACACAACAAAAGTCAGTATTGCACACTGGAAACAAATTTTAGCACCCTGCCCTCACACACATTGGCTTTTTCGCATATGAAAACATCATAACAAATAAAGCATTTCTAGTGAACACTGAAAGCTATGACACAGCAGAGCGAATTGATCTGAGTGACTCATAAAACCAGTGAGAAGGCAAAGAATACTAAATAGACTAAGTGTCCGATAAAGCACAGAGACACACAAGGCGGAGGCCCATGTGCTGAAAACCAAATATCCTTACCCTTATATCAGGCCTCCTGAAAACCTGTCAGTTAAAACACAGAACATCATCATCATGGACACATCACTATTGACCTGTGAAAGATGCTGTTAAGTTCGCCAGCCCATGCTCTAAGAAACATCATAATACTCCAAATAAAACCCAGCAGGTCGATCCTAACGTGTTTGCCCTCTAAGTTTCATTCAATATCCAATCAATCCTAACACATTTGTCCTGTAATTTGTAGGCAAGTCTATGATTTGGAGAAACTTATCGCCCTTAGCCTAAGACAAACTACATTATTTTAAACACAAACCCCTTCTGTCAAGGGCTATTACAAGACAGTGTGAACAGGCTGTGTTTGAAAAGTTCATTTGTGTGTCTGTTGGGAATACTGAACACATTTTCCCCACAGAAACAATGATATAAAAAGGTGGTTCTTCTCCCAAACCAGCCCACAGAAACAAAACAAAACCGAACCGAGAAACAACGAAAGTGTCCACAGCTGGCGCGGAGCACAGCTCAGCCACGGGGTTAATGGGATCACAAAGCCTAGTTAAGCACAATCTTAATTTGGTTTCTATAGGAATCCTATTTCCAATTTGCACTTGGGACTCCAGAATTAAACCCCCCGATGTGGCCGCCTCAGAGGTAGAAGTTGCCTCCCTCACCTTAGCCCAGCCCCAACTGCTGCACATGGAAACATGCAGGAGCATTCGGGAAACGGCCCAGAGAGCCAATGGAACTTTTGAAAAGCGAACAGTGCTGACAGTCTGAGGAAGGCTTGAATCATCTGTTCCCCACTCTCGACTCCGAAATCCGATCATCATTACATACGATAGAATGCCAGAGATTCTACAGAAAATATCATTTAAAAAAAAAATCACTGGAGGTTCTTATTAGCTTCACAGGTTTTACTCAGGATAAGAGGATCACGTGAATATGAGGACACACTTCAAAAAAAGCTATTAAAAGAAAATACTCTTTGAAGGAAAAAAGGTGTCGGAACTAAGGGATGCTATAGCTCAAAGGGAATTAAAGCCCAGAAATCCCTAAATATAGACTATTTAGGCTAAGAAGCTTAAATCTGCCCCTTTTTTTGAGGAGGTGGTGGTGATGAATATGTTTATCTTAATTGTGGTGATAGTGCCATAAGGGGGCACCTATCAAAAACTCATCAATTTGTATACTTTAAATATGTGACATTTATCATTTGTTAATTACAACAGAAAAGTTAGTACGAAATACATAATATACACCCTTATGTTAATTTTGAAAAAACTCAAAATGGGACATCCATGGTAATAAAAAGTCAAAATAGAGAGGCTCCCCTCCCCAACTTCATTTGTCAGTGATAACCACATTTAATGAGAATTTTTAAAATTATGCCTCCATAACCATAAATATGGTTACATCACTACTTCTTTTTTTACTTAGTTAATATTTATTCATCTATTTCAGAAGCATAACTAAAATTGCATTAAATTCCAGCAGTACATTTCACACATATATACACAGCATACCATGAAAATGATGTATTACTTAATAATTAAAGTTTTAGTATTTATAATTAGAAACAACAGAAGAGTTCAGTGATGAGGCACAAATGTCTAAAAGATTGAGGTATTATTTATTTCAATGAGATATAGGGATAGGGAGTATCATGACTTACGAGATAAAGTGAGCATTGTGACTAGCACATTCCTAGAACATATATGAATTTTTTATTAAAATCATTACATAAGGTGAAAATTTGTAAAAGGTAATGGTTTCATGTGTGTGTGTGTGTGTGTGTGTGTGTGTGTGTAAATTAAGTTCCAAATTTGCTTTGTTATATAAATCATAAAAATTTCCTTGAAGGTAAGAACATTTTTCAGGTAGAGAGCTGGCATGCAACTTAAGATCTATATACATTTGTATATTATCCAACTATAACATAAATCATATTACCAGAATTTTTCAATGTTGACAAAAACTGAACATAAATTATAAAATTGTGGAACAGTTTGGAAAGTTTCATTGTATAACGTGTAAATGATACCACTACTTCTTGACTTGTTAGTTTCAAACAGTAGCTAGTGACCTAGTTAGATGAGGAAACATGCTTTCTCACACTACTCCCTCCCTCTTCCCAATCTGCTGATTGAAATTGTAATTTCTAGTCCCTTTATTGTCCTTCTGCAGCAGCTGCATCATTAAAAAAAAATCATGAAATGATTTTTCGGTGGCAGCCATTCTTCTAGGAACCTTGTATGTACTAACATTTTATTCTCGGAACAACCTTGTGAGATAAAAACTATCATGGGCCCCATTTCCTGATGAGAAACCCAAGGTCCAGTTAAGTAATCTGGCCAAGTTCAAGGTGTAGAGCAAGTACTTATACCCAGATAGTCTGCTACACCACCTCAGTGTGGTGCCACTGTAATTAATGCACAGGAACTAAAGCCATCCAGTGTACCTCCACTCCCTCTTAACTCTCTCCAGAGTGGGTGAAGAAAGCAACAGTATGACCTCTTCCCTCGCTTCTCCTTGCTCCCTCCAAACCTCCACTCCAGCATGTTTATTTTCACATTTGCTCTGAAACTGCAATTAATTTTGTAATGTTTTGTCTATAAAGAGATAGTAACAATTGACAACTAAAAAACAGCACTACAAGCAGCATCCCTGGGCTTTACATGAGAATGTGATTCTGATCAAAGGCAGAGAGCAGTGGTTTGAAGTCAGGAGGCTGAAGCCTCTCTCTGCGTGCCCACATCCAGCCTCAGTTTCTACACGTACAAAAGGAGAGGAGTCTATGAATGGCTGTGAGGTCCTGACCAGTCCCCAAACCCGAGGAGCCACTTAAGCTTCCTTGGAAGAGTTCAGAAAACTCGGTGTGGGGTTGGGGGGCGGCAATCAGCACAATGGTTAAAACACAGCTCAGAAGTCAAATCCTGCAACCAGTGCTAATGGCCCTCAAGACCTCAGGCAGCTTCACAGGCTGTATCATTTTTTACATCATTTATCCTATAAGGAACTGGTAAACCTGTTTACCTGGGTTCTGTCAGTTGTTCTAGCAAATGATCGAACTCAGGGAGGGAGTTGTGGGCAGCCCCCAATTTGTAGCCAAGCCAAGCAGAAGTTCCAGGTAACCTGGGAACCCACTACCTGAAACTGGAAAACTGAAGTGAGAAGTTTTGTGGACTGAGCCCTTAACCTGTGGGGTCTGCACTAACTCCAGTGAGTATCAAAACCAAATTGAATCGCAGAACACTCATCTGGTGTGGGAGAATTTGCCAGTGTGGGAACAAACTGGTGTCACAAGTGTTCTAAGTGGGTGAGGATTCCAACCTAAGCTGACTGGTGTCAGTATGATGCTCTTCATCTCTACACAGCCCTACCTAAACCTGTTCCCTTTCTGAGTTGGCTGACCAAGGGCCCCAAGGCTCATGCCCAGAATGCCCTGTTCTACCTGTCTGGCTCCTTCCACCACACCTTGTTTCCTTGTCTATTGCAACCACTCACCACAGTTCAACTTGTACTGTATTTTTTTTTGAGTCTCTTTCCTCTATTATGATTTCCATGCAGCCCAGCCCCTGTGCACATTAGGTACTCACATCATGTTTTTGGAAGTGGACCTGTGTTCAGCAATTATAACACACTCCTCTTATACTCATTTTTACATATCATATACATTTTCATAGAGTAATAGCATACCGTAAATGAGCACTGCGTGCATTTCACACATATGCTGCCCTTTTTAATACATTAAGCCTCCGCTATAACATCCACTTTACAGATGAGAACACTTGAGGCTCAGCAAGATAAAGTAACTTGTTGAGCAGCTAGTCAGGTACAGGGTGGGACTCAAGGCAAAGTGCCCTGACTCCAAATTTTATGACCTTTTTTATAAACCATATGATTCTAAGTCAAATATCAGTTTTTTAATAAATGTTATCTTTGAGCCTATGCCTCTAAAAGTTTCTTTCCATGAAAAGACTGTAATAGTGGAGTAAAAACATTCTAACATTTTTATTTGCATAACTATATGCTTCATTTAAATAATACTTCTGATATATCATGACTTGTTGGAAATATTAATCAAAATGTATTCTACATGCAATATAGAGTCATTCAGCAGTCTATAAAAATCTTGATCTTTTAAAAATTTAATTTCTAATTTTGAGATAACTGCTGATTCATAAGCAGTTGTAAGATTAAGAGAGATTCCATGTACCATGTCACCAAATTTTAGTTGTATATTATAAAACTACAGAGAATAATACCAGAACCAGGGCCCTGACACTGACACAGCCAAGATGTAGAACAATTTCCTCATCACCTAACATTCCTCTTTTATGGCCACATCCAATTCCCTCCCAGCCCTTCCCCTTCTCAGGCCTCAGCAACCACTAATCTGTTCTCCGTTTCTATAACTTTGTCATTTGAAGACTGTTACACAAATGAAGGGCTTCCCTGAAATCTCGGATGGTAAAGAATCCACCTGCAATGCAGGAGAGCCAGGTTCGATCCCTGAGCCGGGAAGATCCCCCGGAGAAGGGAATGGAAACCCAATTCAGTATTCCTGCCTGGAGAATTGCATGAACAAAGGAGCCTGGCGGGCTATAGTCCATGGGGTCGCAGAGTCAGACATGACTGAGCTGCTAACACACTTTCACTACACAAATGAAATCATACAGCATATGACCTTTTGGGAGTGGCAATTTTACTCTGTGTAATTCTCTCAAGATTCATTCAATTCTTTTCTCTGCCCTCTCTATTCTGCTGTTGAACCAATCCACTGAGGGTTTAGTGTTTTTCTTTCTTTTTGTGTGTGTGTTTTTTGGGGAGGAGTTTTTTCATTATTATATTTTTCAGTTTAAAATTTTCCATTTGGTTCTTATCTCATATTCTTCACTGAAACTTTCCTATTTTTTGTCTCTCACTTTCTGTATTTTTATTGCATCAAACATATCTGTAATTGTTTATTGAAGCAATTTTATGATGGCTTCTTTAAAATCTTTTTCACAGAATTCTAAAATCTGTCATCTTGGTTTTGGCATCTACTGATTCTCTTCATTCAGTTTGAGATCTTTCTGGCTCTTGGTATTATGAGTGATTTTCAATGGAAACCTGACCATTTTGAGTATTATAAGTGTGTGGGTCTTACCTAACCCTTTTGTTGTAGCTGTTTCTCTGCCACTGCTCAAGCAGGAGGAGGGTGGGGAGCAGTGCCTCATTATAGGTGGGTTGGGGTACAAGTTCAGTTTCCCCTCTCAGTCCCCACTGACATCAAAGGCCAGGGGTCTCCTAGTTATTTCTGGGAGGGGGTGAGAGTTCCAGGGTTCAGTCAGGCTTCCACTGATACCTGCCCTGCTGGGAGTGGCAGTAGCACATCTGACTGATAGCACCGATACCATAGTGGGGGTGTGGCTTCCCAGCCGATAGGTGGTGCTAAAAACCCTGACTGTCCACCAGGCCTCCCAACACCATAGCTGCCATGCTTGGTGTGCCTCGTTGCAGCCTGGTAAGGGTGAAATCTAGACTCCCCACTTGGCCTTGCTGGTGGGTGTGGGGCTGCAGCTTTTTCTATGGTGTTTGGCTGGAGCACAGTGGTTAGTGTCTGAAAGTTTTCTTTTTACTCGGCTGCCCCTTCCTGTCCTTTGGAGAGAGAGACTGTGCTTTTGTTGTCTGCACCCATTGGCATTTCTGGGTTGCTGGCTTCTTCGGCAACAAGTCTGAGACATATGTGGTAAAAAAAAAAAAAAAAAAACCCCAGGGACATTATCACCCCATTGTGCCTTGGGTCCTGAGGTCCCTAACCAGTCTACCTTCTTCTCTCTACCTTTCAGGGCGTTCTTTTGTTTATCTTATAGATCATGTCCAGGGTATTTATTTATACTGAGAGTGCAAAATAAGAAAAAGTACATCTGCTCCATCTTTCCAGAAGCAGAAGCCCAAACCTTGATATTTTTAAGAAATAATTCTACCTACAAGTAATCCTGAGAGATAGGACAGTACTCTGCCATTATAGTGATTACAAACTGGAGGCCTGTTGCTCAAACAGGCAGGAGCACGGTTGTTTTTATAATTAAATTGTTTCTAAGGGGACACACTGCAGTCTCCAGTTCTCCACAGATCTCACCCATGTCTGTTTAGCTTGTTAGCTCTCCCCTGTAGACATCTGTGTTTGCAAACTCTGATTTAATAAACAGATCATGAGGCCAAGCTATCAACAGTGGATTATGCCCATGGATTCAAAATGATCATGCTCAAACTTCCCTCTTTCTAGACTTGTACTCAATTTAAGAAGTATTAACTAAGATCAAGCTCAAGCATAATAAAGCCTTCCCCACACACTGCATCCCACTTCCCTCCAAAGCCCTTCTGGAAATTTTTGTTTAGGATCCAGAATTTAGTCACTGTACTAACCTACTAAATGATTAAATTTAGTACAAGACCCTCTCCATTTTCTCCTTTTTGTTCAGAATATTTAAAGAAGAGATCTAGCTACTGTGTGTGTGGTGATGAGAGTAGGAGAAACAGGAGGGACAGAGGGGTGATGATGATGGTGGTGATGGTGGTGATGGTGATGCTGGAGCCAGAGGAAAGAGAACGATCACATTAAAACTATGGTGTCCTAATTTCCTGAAGGCTGGCCAGAATCAAATCCTTTTGGACAAAACAAAATTGAAGAATGTTCTAGAAAGAAAGGAATTTTGAGACTTTAAATCTAATCCAAACTCTCATCTTTACACAAAAGGAAAGTGATACTCAGAGGTTATACAAGGTTACAGAGCTAACCAGTACAGTCTGTATGACTCCACCTTGTTCCCTCTTGGCCTAGTTCTGCTTTGCAAACAATGGAAGCTCATCAACTTTGTCACTTCTGCTGACAGTTCCTAAAAATGTTTCATTACAATTTATGACTGTATTTTTTTCATCTAATCTTTGGAACATTACATTCAGATCTTGTTCTTAAATGTTTTGACAAATTCAAGAGAGAGATTTGTACTCTTTCTTAGCCTGTTAAAAATGGAAGCAACTGAGTTAGTAGTAGGGTAGGCAAAGAAGACATTTTATTACATTTCTTCTAGTAGTCTTAATTATCAGGTAAATCTTCAAGATGACTTGGTATTAAGGCATACATTTATTAATTTAGTTAATCCATAATTCACATAATAGCTATCTACTCTTTCAACAGGGACAATGTTTTCCAAACTTCTGGCATCTTATTACCACCTGTACAAGTCTAGTTTGCTATACCTGTATGTCACCTGTACTAATATTAGTATTTATGTTGACTTTAAATCCACTATTTTTTCATATTTTGCCTGGCTTTAAGCAATAACATCCATCTATTAAATCACAAGTCTGATGTGCCAGTTTTTCTACTACACATTAAAATAATTATATAACTGTTAAAATATGTTCATGTGCATATCATCTTAACTCTTTTCATGTGACACCAGTGTTATTCTTGGGTGATCTGATCACCTTGGGTGATCTGACCCTAAGCTGTCAATTTATGATATGGGAAAATAATAAAGCAACTGTACTTTAAAATCTAACATGAGTGCTAATTATTCAGGTTTGTGGGAATATACCAGAAATGTATGGTATCATCATCGATTTCAACAGATACAAACCTAGGGAAGCCAAACTTTTCACAATTTATTGTACACAAGAAATACATAAGATCCACTCTTCCCTGCCCTCAGAGATTCTGATTCACTGAATGGGATGCAGACCATGGAAGCTGCATTTCTGCAGGCATCCCAGGGAACACCCAAGGGCCACATTTTGAAAAATAGTGAACAGGAAGGCAGAACAAAATTCTTAAAAACACTCTAGCTTTTCAATAGGATGACTTGGGTTCAAATCCCAAGTCTAACTGCATGATACTAGTGTTATTGCTTAGTCATGTCTGATTCTTTGCACCAGGCTCCTCTGTCCAGGAGATTTCCCAGGCAAGAATACTGGAGTAGGGTGCCATTTCCTTCTCCAGGGGATTGTCCCAACCCAGGGATCAAACCCAGTCTCCTGCATTGAAGGCAGATTCTTTACCATCTGAGCCACCACAGAACTGAGTCACTTAATCTTTCTGAGCCTTGCTTTCCTCACCTGTTAAGCGATGATTATAATAAACGCCATCTCACTGGGTTGTCTTAAGAATTAAATGGATGAGATGTCAAAAAAAAAAAAAAAACTATGACAAAACCACAGAGCCCTACATCGGCTAGAAGGCTTACAAGGGTGAGGATGCTGAACCACTCTCAGCAGCTACAACTGAGAACACAATCAGCATTCCAAATCAAGATGCAAGGGCTCTGTTCCAGAAAAACATCTGCTCCCATTTCACTACTGACATTGAGTCTAATCTATAATAAACTAACCCCCAAATTGAGTGCCTGTTTCAAATAAGATATTTGCACAATACATAATCTCAAGTATTATTATTGACTGATGACTGCACGCTAAATCCTCAAGGAATTGTATCTAGGCCTCAGGGCCAATGCCAGGCACAGCTCCCATGCCAGAGGTGTCCCAAAGGCCTGTTTGGGATACTCTGATTTCAAGAACTACTTTATACACAGCAGGTAAAATTATCTGTGGTTTAGAAACATTTTATGCTTTTATTATTTAAAAGAACTCTCTTCTTAAAGAAAACACAACAACTCCTGAATTATTAACTTAACACCAAATTTGCAGACTTGGCTGCAGGATGAATCTAACAGACAGTTAAAAAAAAAATGCTCTCACAATGCTGCTGCTGCTGTTAAGTCGCTTCAGTCGTGTCCGACTCTTTGCGACCCCATAGACGGCAGCCCACCAGGCTCCTCTGTCCCTGGGATTCTCTAGGCAAGAATACTGCAGTGGGTTGCCATTTCCTTCTCCAATGCATGCATGCATGCTAAGTTGCTTCAGCCGTGTCCAACTCTGTGTGACCCTATGGATGCAGCCCACCAGGCTCCTCTGTCCATGGGATTCTCTAGGCAAGAATACTGCAGTGGGTTGCCATTTCCTTCTCCAGCTCTCACAATAATTCATCTAAAATTTTAGCTATGATCTGATGTAGGTACTTAAAATTCAGTTTTCAAAACATGGAAAAGCATTCTTTTTCTCTGAATACCATCTGTTAAACCATTCCAACATGAGCTAATTCTGCTATACAAAATTCGTAAATAGACTAAAATTAAAAAAAAAAAAACTTTAGTTGCTTCATGTTAGAGTATAGATTCAGTCTTATCTATTCATGTAGAGGTTAGATAGCTACCACATGGTCACCATTCTTTTCTAGAACCCACATAGCACTAACAACTATTCAACAATAAATGAAAACATTACAGGTAACTCATAACTGTCTGTAAAGAAAAATCAATCCAAGGTCCGAGAGCCATTCTCTGCTAGTAGGGTACTGGAGCCTCTCACTAGTGGGGCAGTGTCTCAGCTATGGTGGGGGCAGGAGGGCACCTGGGACCGGTGGGTCAGCAGCTGTCCAGTGCCCAGCCACTCAGACATAGGTGACATAGCAAACACTTCTCCCATCTGGAAACAGCATATCTGTGCACCAGCTCTTATGGAACAGGAGCCCCAGCTGCTCCTACGTGGGCAAACACAAAAACCAGACAGCAGGGAAGCCTATCCAGAACTATACTGCCACTCTTTCGGCTGGGCATATTATCCAATCTCTATTCAGCCACAGCCACGCCTTCCTCTGGGAGGCATAATCGATAGTATCTGGTGGATTGGATGAAGCAAGTCAAACACCATAGCCAAATCTCAATTACATATCCCCTGGAGTCAGTTTCTGCACTTGTTACAGGGCAAGCTAAAGAGGAAGTGAGGTGAGAGCCCTTCAACAAGGACAGCTATTAAGAATGACTTAAGATCGTTATCACAGCTCTTGAACTGCTTGTAAGATTTGATCCCTGGCAAGGGCCATGATTTTGAGAGCCGTTGACTCAGGGTACTAAAACGTAATTCGTCCATACTTGTGAAAATCTATTCTCTCTTACCAGTGGGCAAAAATGACTATAATAAACTGAAACCTCAATTCAAGCAAACTCTACTACTGAAATTAAACATGGTTTCACTGAATGTACCTGTTAATAGTTTCTTGACATTAAAACAAAGTTAGTCTTTAGCCTTAATAAAGATGGAGCACACAAGCATTTTATTTGTTAATTGATTCAACAAAAATTTATGGAGCACCTGTTATGTTCCAGGATCGTGCTGAGGGAGCAGTGGTGAGAAAAAGCCCCAGTCTCTGCTGACAAGGAGCAAGGAATTTATCACTCTTAACTTTAGAATAAGCAGGGAATCCAACTTTTAAAATAAACAAGAAGAGATTTCTCAATTCAATAAAGACTAAAAAATGAGGCTGCCTATACAATATTCTTGAGATTTTACAAGTTGTTTTTTTTTTTTTTTTGCATTCCAGTATCACATATTAATGTTGAAAACCTACAGGTAGTATATAAATACAGAAACAAACTGTGAAGTTAGAGAAATCCTATCAGATGTTTTCTGAAATTCAGAATACTAATAAAAAATATAGGCATTTATTATAATCAAATCTAAAAATGTAATACATAATAAAATATATAATAAGATAATAAAGTGGAACTGGATTTTCAAAAGAATGATCATAATCAAGTCAACTTTTCCTCTTGGTTATGAAACTATGATCACATATACCTGATCCTGGTAAAAATGTCTCTTCTTAAGTTCAGATCTAACAACAGAGGACATTTCACCCTTGTTCCCAAGCAATTGGCCAGTGAGCATCAGGGGGCCAAAGTCTTATTTGAATTAAATTTGCAAAGCTTCTTGCCTACTCAGTATATTGAAAATGAATGAAGGACTCAATTCTGCTTACCTTGTAATCTCTGGATACATTTTCTGATGTCACTGAACCTGAAATCTGACTAGAAATTGTAGCAGCTATAAGCTGTTTACACCATTCAACATGTGATCCTGTAGGACTAAAAGAAATAGTGCAATTAAAATATTTTAAGACATTGGCTCTGAGTGAGAAAAATGAGCACGGACTAGGGATATATGTACACTTCTTTTTTCGAAAACGAACTTCAATTAGGCTATTTGGTTACCTTTACATTTACTATAAGAACTGAAATACCGACTGACAACTAGGAAGTAAGAGTAGGTTCCAAGGTGATTTGAAATAAACCAACTAATTTATTTTAAGGTTAAGATTCTAGACCTCAGACAGTTAAGCATGTTATTTTCTAGCCTTTAATGAAATATTACTCAGTTACAACTATACAGAGTGAATATTCTCAGTGTAAGTAGAAAATTAATTCTAAAATGAAATATTTATCTTACAGCATATGCTCTTCACAAGTGCAATCAATTTCATGTTGGTAGCTTTAAATCTATAAAATGAGATTAATTTCAAATGAATCAAAGTGACTGTTAATGGAACAAAGCTGATTGCAGGATTTTAGAAAGAACAGATTAGAGAAGTTATGTCCTATGTGTAGTAATAATGCAACCTTACATTTCTGTAAGTGCTTTGACAACTTACAAAAGGCTCTACCAGTCCATTATTATATCAGAGTCTGACAACCACAAGTGATAAGAAGGCAGAACAGGGACTAGCTGACAGGTTTGAGATGAGAAAATTGAGGTGCAGAAGTGACAAGGCCCATCAGAAAGTGGTAGGCCTGCCTCCAGCTCCACTGGGGCTGTCCTTCCAGGATGCAGTACCACCAGTAATGACCAACTCATGGAGCCAGAGGGCAAAAACCCAGGCCAGTGCCACAGATGCCCACCACTGCCTTATACAAGAACACAACAATGCAGAGAAGACAGCATCTCCCACTTGCATGCTGCTCTCAAGTGTCCAACACATTTCTGCACATGGCCTCACCCGAGCCTCACAGTGACCCACCCTACAGAGGAGAAAACTAAGGCTCTAGTGTTTGACCAAGGTCCCGTGGTTGGTAAGTGGTCAGGCTCTTCTCACCTGACTTAAAGGACCATGTCAGCAATCTAGGCACTGAGGGAATTAAAAATGGCACCCAGAGGCCAGGCTCCTCTCTCAACTCACGAAAGCACGGAAGAAATCAAGTTAAAGGGCATAAGATACTTATGAGAGTTTACCTCACAGGTAGCTTTCACTGCGAAGAATGTTTCAGACCTTTGAAAATCTCATCACTAATGAAATCCACACTCGTGTATTGGAAGGACAGAAAAACCTGGAATCCCTAGGCAGTGTGTAAAATCACCTAAATAGTAAAATAAAGACACTTGGCATGCTCTACCAGTGATCTAAATTACATTCTCTGACCAAGACAGCCCAGAAAAAGATAATAAAAAAATATAGGCATTTATTATAATCAAATCTAAAAATGTAATGCATAATGGCTGTCTGCGGGGCTGGAAATATAAGTCAGAATATTCACTGAATGGGCAGACATTCCTATCATACTCTAAGAGCCTATTTCCCACATTTAATAACTTAAGAGAAAGGAGGAGGGGGAAAGGAGGGAGATTGGTTTCCTTTTAAAGGCTAAGTCACCTTTATTGCCTGGTTCTATCATACTTCTCTTGGCATGCTACACTTTTTTCCGTCAGCACCCACTCCTGATAGCAAATCTAACAGTAGGAACCTGCCTGTTCACCCACCACGGGGGTGGGAGGGCTGTTGTTACCCTCTGCCAAGCATCCTCTCTCCTTCCTTCTGATAAGGATGCCTCTGAGAACTGTAGGAAATTGCCCCTCCCCATTTCATCAGCAGGAGGAGGAAGGGGACACTCCCTTCCCACCCCCACGTGGAGGGGACTAACCCAGGTCGCCAGGGCAATCCCAAGCTTTCCCATTGGATCAGAGGTGTTCCCAGCTTCAGTGCTGCTGAAGGCCACTCCCACCCCACCACCTTGAGGAACCCACAGAGATAAAGAGTAAGACAAGAAAAAAAAAAAAAAAAAACAGAGAATGGGGAGCCCCAACCACAGTGCTTGCAATTCTGGCTGTAACATGCCCGTGGCCATCTTTCCCCTTGTCCGCAGCAGTGATGGAGCCAAGAAATTTCCTTCCCAGCCGGAACTAGAATGATTTGTGGTTTTTATCCCTGCAACCAAAAGCATCCTGGCCAACAGAGTTATTAACAGTGTGGTATGGTGGACTGGTAGACAGGAGGCCTGGATCCGGGTCCTGTTTCTGTCACCAGCTTGAGCAAACCACATCCTTTCACAGGCCCACAGCTTTGTCAGCATTTAGAGAAGTACAGTATTCAGAAGAGAGAGGAGGGCCCACAGTCCACGGCTGAGCCACACCTGCAGAGCCAGGGTCTACTCTGGGCACGAGGACAGGACTGAGAAGGCCATGTTTCCTCTCCTGTCTCTGCTCTTTGCACAGCGCAATCTCCCTGCACGCTCCTGGTGACAATAGCCAGCTGCAGCCTGGGGGTCCCCAGCTTTGCTTCTCCAGCCTGGATGCTCTTGATCCAGAGGCCCAGGATCCCATGGGACAGCTCCACTAGTCAGTCCCAGAACCCCTGCCAGCTCCATGTGTCTAAACCAGCCTCAGTCACCCAGCCTGCAACCTGTTCCTCCACCCTCATGTTTCCTAAGCCAGGGAAAAGCAGAACCTCACCCAGGGACCTCAGACTCCAGGGATGACATTTACCTTGGGGTCCATACTCCTTTTCACTCTCACATCTGAATGCTCAAGTCTTGTCACTCTTACCTGCTAAGTATCATGAGAAGGCACCTTGCCCACTCCTATTCCAACTCCCTTTTCCAGAGAGACACCCATCATTTGTCCGGGTTCTCCTGCCTCATGAATTTAAGCTCCACCTCTATGCCAGTGACTCCCAAATTCAGGTCTCCAAACCAGACACCACCTCTGAACTCCAGGCCTAAACAAACCAACTGCCTCTTTGATATTTGCTCTGGGACATCCAACTGACATCTCATTGCTGTTCTATCCAGGGTGAGTGCCTGCTAACTTCCTAACGCTGTTCCACTTAGAGGCTTCTCCATCTCGGCCACACCATCTTCCACAAGCTAAAGACACTGGAACTGTCCTCAATTCTCCCCTTCTCCTAGACAATTGCCACCCTGCAGCAAACCCTGCTGGCTCTACCCTGCAGATGTCCTTCAGATAAGCTTGACCACTTCTCCTTTCCTCCAGCCCACGGCTCCACTTGAAGCCCCCATCCTCTCTCATTCTGATGACTGCAACAGCCTCCCACCTGCTAGACTCTCTGATTCAACTCCTTCCCCTTCCGGTCTGTCATCCACACAGCAGCCATGGAGACCTTACTGAAATCTACACCAGGTGTTGTCCCTCCTCTGCTCCACGCCACCCACTCCACCGTCTGTGGCCCCTGTGACCTGACTTTGTCCTCTGCTGCGTCTCCCCAGCATCCTCTGTGCTGGTGACACAGGCTTCAGCCTAGAGTGCTGTCACCCAGCTATGCGCATGACTAGGCCCCTCTTCAGGGGCACTACTGAAATGCCACTTCTCTCCGAAAGGCCTTCCCTGACCACCCTACACCACACTCCCAGCACTGCCCAGAGTGCACACCCCAGCCACTTCCTATCCCTCCCGGATGACTCTTGTCCCCCCACACCTATCACCATCTAACACAGAACACATGTGACTTGGTCTTTGGTTTCTCTCTCCCACTAATGGTGACCCACGAGGGCAGGGATTTGTGTGTGCGTGTTCCTAGCTATATCCTCAGGCCTAGCACAGTGCCAGACACAGAGCAGGCTCTCATATTCACAGAATAAATGACTGAGAGAGGAGCATTTCCAGAACCTACTTAACCTAACTCAATGAGACCACCCTGCCTCCAGTCCCTTCACAACACTACTGCATGGCACTTGTTCTCAAATGCAGAGGCCACCCTGTAGCTCCCCTGATGGAACTCCTCTTGTGACCTCCGTAACTAGGTGATCATATAATTCCTTTTCCAAACCAGGACACCAGTGTGAGTTGCAGAAGGATACTACTGATAATCTCACTGGCCCAACCAGTACCCTGTACCATCTGGGGCCAAAGAGACCACACAGTCCAGTCTACTTGTAGCTAGGGTGGTTATTAAAAATGCAGAATTTCAGGCTCTACCCAGGAGGTGGTGGATCAGATTTAGGGTGGGACCCAAGAGTCTGTATTTTGAATCAAGCACTAGAGGTGATTCTGACTCAGGCTCTACAGAGCTGTGTGGAGAAGCACTGGCCCAGAAGACAAAGGCATGGCTCCTTGGAAGGCACACAGGCCCCATCAGGATCTAGCCCCTGCCTTCCTACAGGCCTTTACGACCCATTCCCCACATCTAGCATCCAGCCAGGATATGACACACGTTTCACTCCAGTGGCCAAACAGTGCACCCTGTCCATCCCTACCACTAAAAATGAAGTGAATACCCTACCTCTGGGTACCATAGTGCCGTGGATCACAACTGAGGTGGTAGAGCCCTTTTTGAAAAATTCTAACACCTAGGCCTCACCCAAATCTCCTGAATGAGAAGCCTCAGAAGTGGGGTCTGGCCACCTGGAGTTCTTAAATAGCTTCTCAGATGATTCCCATGCACATGTCATCCAGAGCGATTCCAAGCACACCTCCACCCTGGCACTTATCACATTTGGTTTCAATGGCTGTTTTATTTGTATTCTCCACTAGATGTTAAGCCAGAGTGCAAAAGCCGTCTGCCATTACTCTCTAATTCTCCAAGCACTCATACATCATGAGTATCTACAGATAGTGCAATCCTGACCATTCTGCACGCTATCTTAGCTGTGATTAGTTTTCAGAGAAGCTGACCACTTGGGTAATGGCTTTATTAAAACATACTGTAATTGCACAAAGGGAGTGTTTCTTGTTGTTCCTATGCCTTTGGAAACTCCCCAAAGTTTAGCTCACTGGAGTGACTAAGGCAGGAACCAACATCTAAAACTGTCCTAGGGGCTTTAGGACCGGGATGCCTTAACTCACTCTAGTGTCAGTGAAATGCCCAAAATGAGGGAAAGCTACATACTCCAGGAGATGGGATCACCAAACTCTTGTCCTCAGAGGGTCAGGGTGGCTCTCCCACTTAGATCTGGTCGGTTTATGCTTCTAACTGCTTGATCTTAGTTCTCTGGCTGTGGGCTTAGTTCTCTGGCAGTGGGCTTACGTGTTTGTGAAAACAATGAACTGGTCCCTTCAAAGTGTTAAGAACTGAAAGTAAACGCTGATGTGTTCTTGCATCAGGAGCAGTTTGGAAGTTTTCCATCGAAATGAGGGTATCTTTGCCTCCATCTGTACCAGCTCCAACACCCACGGGGTTCCACCCCCCCAGTACCCCCTCACAATCCCCACGTCAAAGCCCCCAAGCAGCGGCGGCGGGATTTGGATCTTGAGATCACTCGAGGCAAGGTCATGCGAAAAAGGGGGTGCCGTGATGAAAATGCCTCCCAACGATTTGTGGCCGGGGTATCGGCCGCCGAGGCGGCTCCCAGGTGCAGTAGGAGGCGGCCTGGGCCGCGGTTTGACAGCTGCGAAGCCCCTCGAGGTGCGGGGAAGCTTCCGCGAGCTGCGAAAACGAGCCAGGTGCGAGACCAGCGACGAGGCAGGGGTTCGCGGGGCTCCGGAGGGGACAGGGAAGGGGAGACGGGAGGCGGACTCCCCGGCTCGGCTTCAGGCCGGCGAGCGGGGAAGGGGCGGCCGGGCCTCGCGCGGGGCCCTCGGGAGTCGGGGCGTGGTGGGGGCGGCAGGGCCCCGCTTACCTGTCCAGAGTCTCCACGCTGGGCTGCCGGGAGCCGACGGCGGGACCCCCCGCGACCCGAGGGGGCCTCCTGCCGCCCGCCGGTCCCAGGCCCAGGGCCCCGCCGCTCTCGCAGCCCGCCGCCGCCGCCGCCGCCGCCGCCGCCGCCGCCGCCGCTGCCGCCGGCCTGTCCATGGCGCGTCGAGCCCGCCGCCTCGGGGAAGCCGCAATCGGGAGGGGAGCGGCGCCCCGGAAGGTCCGGCAGCGCGCCTCCGGCGGCCCCGATCTGCCGCCCGCCCGGCTCAGACGGCCGCCGCCATTAGCTGTCACCTGGCGCCCCGCGTTACCCACAAGGCCGCGCGCGTGGGGGGTGGGGGGCGGGGAGGGCGGTGCGCGACCCGGAGCCTGGTCCCCAGCCCCCTACCCCCAGCCCCGCCAGAGCCCCACCTGGACCACCGGCCCGCCAGCCGGCGGGGTGAGGCCCGGGCGACCTGGACACGTCCCAAGCCACTCGGGGTCGAAATCGACCCACGACTTAGGCAGAACGCGCTTTGCTCGGGAAACTCCTAGATGCAGGGTTAAAGAAGAAAAAAAGTTTAAAGTAATTCTAGTATTCAGTACAATTTGTTTTCCATCAGTTTTCCTTCCTTAGAAAAGTTTTGCGGTGGGAGAAGCCCCAACGCCCGTGGGCCTCCCTGCTCTTGACATCTCCAACCCCGAGCAATCCCATACATTTTAGCAACCTCCCCTCACTCCGTTCTTAGCCGCCCTTTCACGCACCCACAAAGCCACCTCCCCGCCATCTGTAGGGCAACCAAGTGTTCTGATGCCGCCCTCGGAACATCCGCCCTTAGTTTATATTATCAGCAACGTGTAACTTCTGTCGGCTAAATCACCGCTTGCGGAAATCAAGTCCAAATCTGATGATAAAGGCATTTAGGATATTTGATTCCTGCTTTATATTTATTTTCCTGACCATTCTGTTAGGGTTTGGATATCCAATGGGCTCATCCCTCGTTACCCACCCCTGATTTAGTTGGAGGTGGGAATGATGGCTACTGCCCCTTGCCTGTGATTGTCCTGGGTATGACTTCTGACCAAAGTCTGGCCAGTGAACTATAAAGGCAATAGTTTGCATTCTGATAAAAGGTAGACCTGTAGACAGGGAGTTATTAGTTCCCATCCCAAACCCATCTTGCCCTCTCACGTTGATAACTTCCAACTGAACTGTGAGAATGTGATGCTTGAAACCCTAACAACCCAAGAGGGGATGAGACTTGGGTGAAAGGGTGGCAGGGTGAGAAGAGTTAGGAGGAAGGAAGGGCAGATTTCCAGATATACTGGAGACCCACCTCTTGCTGGCTTCTGGTTTTCCAAAATTATTAAATAAAATGCTTAAGTATTACAGATGGAATGTTTGTCTCTCCCCCTACCTCCACCATTTATATGTTGAAGCCCTAACCATCAAACTGGTATTGAGGTATTTAGAGATGAGGCCTTTGGGAGGTGATTAGGTCTAAGGCTGGTGCCCTAAAATGTTTGGATTGTGCCTTTCTAAGGAAAGATGCCAGAGAGCTTGGACTCTCCCTGCAAGGACGCACTGAGGAAAGGCCATTTGAGAACATAGCATGAAGGCAGCTCTCTGAAAGCCAGGAAAAAAGCTGTCCCAATTATCTCAACCTTGCCAGAATCTTGATCTTGGGACTTTCCAGGCTCCAGAACTGTAAGAAAATAAGTGCTCGTTGTTTAAGGCACCCAGTCTCTGGTATTTTGTTATGGCAGCCTGAGCTAAGACACCCACTTTCAGTCCAGTACTTTGTTAAAAGGAGGTATGGGCATCCTACCCTATCTGCTCTGAGCTTTGTCAGGAAGAAAATGGTGACATTTTAAACATATCCTAAGTCTCATACTCTTCAAGGAGAATCAGGCCAAAGAGGAATCCATTCAGCACACCACTGCTTGTACCTGACTACCTGAGTGATCTGCAGCCTGACAGGTCCTCTCCTGCTGTCTGTTGTTTCTGTTGGTTCCCACTGAGGGCTTTCTATCTTTGCTTTTTTAAACTGTGTTCATTTTATTTTTAAAGTTATTTTTGAGAGTTCCTAAAGAAGCCTAGGACAAAAGTGTGTTACTAGATATTAATATTTACCAGATAATGCCAATCATCTTCAAAGCAGTCTATGAGAGTTCCTATTGGCCCATCTGGTCAATGCTTGGGATTGCCAGACTTTTCAAAGTTTTGCCAACACATGGGTGTGGGGTGGTATCACTGAGGTTCAAATGTACATTTCCCTGATGAGATATGACCAAACTCCTACTTAACTAACAAGACTTGGTTCTTGACTGCATTCCCAAGAAATTCCTCCTTGATCCCCTATCTTGGCCCCAAAGCCGCTCCCCTCCATCTGCCTCTATTGAAGCAGGTTGCACCCTGCCTGGGAATTACCAGTTAACTGGACTGTCTTCCCACTAGGCCAGACATTCCTGGAAGGAGGCCACTGTTTTATTCATTTTTGTTTCCCAACAAAGGTCAGCTGACACAGGTCTGGGTCATAGGAGACAGTATTTGTTGATAAATACTATCTAAAATATTGTCTTGGACTTTCCTGGTGGTCCAATGGCTAAGACTCCGTGCTTCCACTGCAAGGGCCATGGGTTCAATCCCTGGTTGCGGAACTAAGATCCTGCATGCTGTGTGGTGCAGCCAAAAAATAAAATATTGTCTTAAAAAAAAAAAAAACCACACACACTTCTGGCTCTCTGTCGCATCTCTAAAATGATTTTTTAAAAAACCCTTAAAAACCAACCCTATCAATTTTATGTTGTGGGGAGGCTAGATAGTACCGAGTTTGGCACATATGCCCCTGATACTTAGCTCCCTTTCTCCCATTCAGGGGCCAAGGGAGTTGGAGAGATGAGGATAGAAATAGGGAATAAAGTCAGAGGCAACCCAAAGTCTAAATTTTGCCTACAATGTAACTAAATGAATTGAGCTACTCATTTACCCAATTGTGAATCACTGTGGAGCTAGTAACAGTAGAGTGTGTCTGACCTCTCAAGGCTTGCAGACCCACCTGCCACCTGCCACCAGGGACTGGGCTGTGTAGCAGTATCACAGCTTCCTAATACCTAGAACCTTGTCCATGTTACCTTACGCAGCAAGGGGGCATGAAGATTGCCGATTCTCTGACTCTGAGGTGGGAAGAGCAGCCTAGGTCATCCAGAGAGGCCTAATAAAACCACCAGGGTCCTTTACATGTCAACAAGTGAGGCAGAAGAGTCAGAGTTGAGAGATTTGAAGGCACTGGGCATTAGTTGCCGGAGGAAGGTGGCCACTAGAGGCTGGAAGAGGCAAGGCAAGGACTCTCCCCTAGAGCGGCCAGAGGAACACAGCCCTGCTGACACCTTGACTTTAGGCCAGGGAGGCTAACTTCAGCCCTCTGACCTCCAGAACTGTAAGAGAAGAAATGTGTGTGGAAGATAATAAATCACCACTAAGTTTGTGGTGATTTCTCACAGTGGAAATGGGAAGCTAATACATGGGGCCAATGCCCTCCTGTGCCATAAATATTGTATGTGCTAGGTGATGAAAGTGTGTTTCTGAAAAGGGCTATGTGCCTTGTAAGGAATCTTCTAGCATGAGCAGTCCCTATCCTCACTGAGCAGATGGACACTAAGGCCTCCTTGCAGGCCTCCAGATCCATGGCATCTGGGGGCTGGTAGGACCTCACATCTTCTATCCAAGAAGCAGGTCCACAGCCCAGACGGAAACCCAGGTCCCCACATGGCCCGACCTGGGTTCTTTCTAATACATGTTTGTGACATAAAGCACCCGAAATGAGATGAACAACCTTCTTTTGTAATTTATGTGGGCTGCACTGTGGAACAGTCCATTTGGAAAGCACAGACATAATGACCATTGTAAAGGAATAAGCCATGTTGTCTGCAGCTACTAGGAAAACAAACTGCTACATCTTAATGGTCATGTCTAAACATTTTGACCAGGAGCGTGCAGGGAGATTGCGCTGTGCAAAGAGCAGACTTTATTAATAATTCTTTAACTAAGTTATAAATCTACCAATAAGTGTCAGAGTATCAGACTCTTATTTCAAAAATTGGTATTCTGTCCAGCAGTATGCTTTAGAGATTCTGTAAACCTAAAAGAATTCAACTGCAGTCTATTTCAACCATTAGGTTTTCCCTTGAATGTACTAATCCTCATGTTCTTATTTGCTGCATACATTTCTTTCCTTTGAGTGTCCCCAGAATTTACTTTAATAGCCATCAGTAACTATATCCTCTAGTCCTAGGTGTATATACTCTAATAAATCCCTGTATTTTAAGAACATTCCCTTTATAATAGTCCTGCCAGATGGCCCTAGTGGTAAAGAACCCACCTGCCAACGTAGGAGATGTAAGAGACATGGGTTTGATTCCTGGGTCAGGAAGATTCCCCTGGAGAAGGAAATGGCTACCCACTTCAGTATTCTTGCCTGGAGAATTCCATGGACAGAGGAGCCTGGTGAGCTACAGTCCATGGGATCACACAGAATCAGACACAACTGAAGTGATTTAGCACACACACACACACCTTTGCCTAAAGCTCCCAAAAGCCACATGAGCTGTGCACATGAGTGACAGCTGCATTCTGTAGAGAGGACTGCAAGTAAGGAGATATTGGTCAATGGATTTTCCAACTTTTGAGTATCATTCTATCCCAAACGCATAAGGAGGAGCTTTGGTGTCTTATCACAAATAAATCAGAAATACCATGACTATAGTTAGATAAAACCTGTTGTATTATCAAAAATATGTATGATTCCAATTACTTGAAGGTCTGCCCCAGAAGAGTTTATTCTATTTCATTCCAGAAGGCAGAGCTAAAGCTATTCAGTGGGAATCCAAGAGAGGTAGCACTCAGTTTGGTGCCTGCATACATCTGTTTCAGTGTTCTGGAACTTTGGGCACATGGGTGAAGCCCAGCATCCACGGTGCTCTCCTCGGCTGAACAACAGGGACAAGAGAACACTGATGGCCGTGAGGGCACAGTGAGGGTGAAACACAGCTGTGCCTGAAGAAGAACCTGCAGAGTTCTATGAGTAAACCTACTCATAGTTTTAAGTGAGATACTTACTCTTTTAAGAGTCCTATTCAGATTTTTTAAATGGTAAGTGAACTATTATAACTATTTAGTATTCTTAGCACATGCATAAACAATTTCCAGTTGGCAGCATCTGAAGAATTTTCATATTTCTTACCTAAAGAGACTTTGAGTATGACTTATTTCAGTCTCTCAGTCTCCCTTAATATCAACTGCTACATTCTCCATCCAGAGTCTACAGTCTCACGTCTCTGCAACCCAGCACTTTTGTGAAAGCTATCCTTATGTTAATAAAGACAGCTGTGGTTTGACACAGAGAACAGACCTGTGGTGGCCAAGGGGCAGGGGAGTGGGGGAGAGATGGGAGAGGGAGTTTGGGATTTGCAGATCCAAACTGCTATGTATAGAAGGGATAAACAACAAGGTCCTATTGTATAGCACAGTAAACTATATTCAATATCCATACTACACCATAATGCAAAAGAATAGGAAAATATATATGTATAACTGAATCACTTTGCCATACAGAAGAAATTAATACAACATTGTAAATCAACTGTACTTAACAAAATAAATTTAAAAAAACACAGGTCATTGTGTTGTGCTGTGCTTAGTTGCTCAGTTGTGTCCAACTCTTTGTGACCCCCTGGAGCCTGTCAGGCTCCTCTGTCCATGGGGATTCACTAGGCAAGAATACTGGAGTGGGTTGCCATGCCCTCCTCCAGGGGATCTTCCCAACACAGGGATCGAACCCAGGTCTCCTGCATTGCAGGCAGATTCTTTACTGTCTGAGCCACCAGGGAAGCCCAAAATAAAGGCACTTGTGGCTTAAAATCTGCATTGTTAATGTACTTAAATTTCCAATATTGTTGGGATTTGGGGAGAGCCCTATACAAGGTTGCTAGTAAGATAAAGAGCATGTGAAATAGATTCAGGAAAAGCAAATAAGATGGGCAACATGCACATTTAAGACACATACACTACAAAGTTATAGCCCTGGGAATAGAGTGCAATGTTTAGTTAATATATTTATTACAGCAGGTCTTTAGTCATTATTGCCATGAAACAGTTGTCATGAAATTTCACAAAATTCTTTCAGCTATTAGTATTAGCTTTTTTTTTTCTTTTTATGGAGTGACACTTTGTTAATTTATGAAATATTTACAGCGTTTACAAAAAGCAAGAAACTGTTCTAATAAAATTTCTTATACATACAAAATTTATACATTTAAACTACTGCATTTGAGATGTCTTATTTGGTAAACCATTAAGCTATGACATAAAATAATTTACAAAGATATATTTAATCTCTCTTAATTCATTGAAAACAAAACCATATTAGCTATAAATAGACCTTTACAAATCATTGTAAAACACATTAATTGCTTTTTAACTCTAGCCTTAACTTTTACAAATATACTGACTAAATGAATTAGTTCAAATATCAAATAGAACTGCATTTGAAATTGCATTTAATGCTACAAAAAAAGAAAAAAAACCTGAAAAAGCAAACCGCTGGGTACTTCAAGTAAAAATCTGTAGAACCAGTTTTTATGCACTCCTGGGTGGGAAAGGGTGTCAAACACCATTGAAATTCATAAACACCATACTTTCAAGAATACGCTCAACAAATGTACATCTGCGGCTTTTATTTCAGAGGCTGCTGCTCTAGGGACAGCTCACACATCCAAGATGGTCAACCCGACACTTTGGCAGATAAGCTAGTTTGACTAGAGCAACATTTGCGAAAACATTCACGTAAGCAGCATAATGCATCCAACATCTTCAAACAGTGCTAGAGAAGGGCTTTCCACCACCTGAAAACAGGTCA
Source organism: Capricornis sumatraensis (assembly GCF_032405125.1). NCBI lineage: Eukaryota > Metazoa > Chordata > Mammalia > Artiodactyla > Bovidae > Capricornis > Capricornis sumatraensis. The sequence continues at coordinate 57,877,874 of NC_091092.1, read as the reverse complement.
GAATTCTAGGCAAGCTCATGAAAGAACTTAGGAAACAGAAGTGGCAATGTTAAAAATAATCAAATCATATTTAACTGGGCCCTATCTTTTTTTATATATATAAAAATATGCTTCTCTTGGAAATTAGGGGAAAATACTTCATATTCCAAAATTTCAAAATAATGGAAAACTCATCTACACAGCTATTTCTCAAGTCATCACACATATGATGGTGTGAAATTTGGCAATTATTTAAACACCTTGTTTTTGGATCATGCCTCGGAAGCTGAGCTCAATTTGGTTTTGGCCCGAACACACATCTTTCACATTTAGGTTCACTTTAGATCACCCAAAGCAACTATTATAAGCAGTCTGAGGAAAATCCATCTCATAAACATACATTTTCCCCCTTTAGTTAAAAATGTCGTTGTTCCAATGAGGCCCACAAAGTACATATTGTACACATAATATTTCTGAAGAGGTTGAAGAGGTAAATATGATTTAAATATTATCTTTCAAAAACCACTTTTGGAAGGTAACTGGATTTTCCAAAACCCCATCTGGGCTCCTTTCTTCCGATTGCCGTGTAGACACTGTAGTTTTCTTGCAATATGTATTCTAGAAGGCACATATTCAAGAGTTTAAGATTATGTTAGTTCAAGTTCTAAATGGAGGCAAATAGTTTAACCTACTTTGTACAGAGGCCCCAAATGAAAAGTCTGCTTTTTTCTTTATTAGAAGTGAGTCTGCACATGGGGCATTATTTGTGAAGGGCTAGAAGGTGAGGCCGAGGGATCGGAAAGCTTGGCAGAGTTGGCAAGCTGCAATTCGTCAAGGCGCTTGATGTACTCATCGCGTAGGGCCAAGAGTTCCATGTAACGCTGCTCCACTGGGTTTGGCTGCTGGACAGAAGGAAAGATGTGAGTGCTTTCTGCCACCAAGACACACCTGTGCCCCCCATCTGCTGCAGCTGCTGCTTTCTGAACAAACCCTGTCATTGGGAGTTAATAGACATCATTTCCTTCAATACTGCACAATTTGCAAATAGGGAAAAGCACAAAGATTCATGATAATAAAGAGATATCCAGCTATCTGCCACCAAGAAATAACTCACACACACAGTTCCACACACATGTGTCACCATCTTTTTATTTTTTTATTTTTTTTTTATTTTTATTTTTTTTCATTAAATTTTAAAATCTTTAATTCTTACATATTAAAATGCATCTATCCAGGCATAGGTCCGGGCTGCTGTGTCACCTGTCCCCGCTGCACTCTGAGAGGCAACAACCCTTCTCAGGCTGGGGTGCAGGCTTCCTTCCTGTGCAGACTTGCAACCCTTTTTCTCTAAGTGAGTATCCAGAAACAAAATACACCATTCTTTTCTACTTGGTAAAACTGGACCTCAACAGTTTTCTCTAGTTCTCAATCTACATTTTGATCTGCCACTATGTTTCTGAACTGGATCTCAGTTGGGTTCCATGGAATACATAAACCACGGCTGCTCTATCCATCCCCCACAGGGAGATAGCATCACCAGTATTACATGCGATGCTGGGCCATCGCATCTCCTCAGGCAAGTATATGAATGTTACCTGAATGAATTGTTCTTGTGGGTGGGGAAGGAACTGCTGAAGAGGACAGTATGAGCGGTTCCACTTGACCACATGCAGTCCGACTGTTCTCTGAGGGGAGGAGATAATCTTACCATCTTACTAGTGATGCCTGGCGGTTCCTGGTCACCAGTGCTTGGCAATGTAAAAGAAATAGTTTTTGCCAATTTGATGAGTATAACTTGGTATCTCATGGTAGGTTTAGTTTGTATCACTGTGCCCTAACACAACTTTTAACATTCTACTGTCCATATTAATGTATAGCAGAGAACACTGGCCCCAACGGGCCGCCTAGTGTGAATCTCCAATCTGCCAAAAGTCTACTGAAGTGCCTTTCTTTATGGCTAGTGGCTTCTAGAACTATCCTGCTTTCCACTGCATTATAGTTCAGTTGGTAAAGAATCCGCCTGCAATATAGGAGACCCCAGTTTGATTCCTGGGTCGGGAAGATCCCCTGGAGAAGGGATAGGCTACCCACTCCAATATTCTTGGGGTTCCCTGGTGGCTCAGCTGGTAAAGAATCCGCCTGCAATGTGTGAGGCCTGGGTTCGACCCCTAGGTTGGGAAGATACCCTGGAGAAGGGAAAGGCTACCCACTCCAGTATTCTGGCCTGGAGAATTCCATGGACTGTATAGTCCGCGGGGTTGCAAAGAGTTGGACACGACTGAGCAACTTTCACTTTCACGTCAAGCTGCGTGCTGAAGCTGCAAGTACCAATGAGGAAGCCATGAAGACACTATGCTGATGAAGAAGGCTACACCCTAGATCTGACTTGTAGTGCTCTTTGGGACTTGCATCAGAGAAGACAGCAGGAGCTAAGACTGTATTCATTTCCTGTGGCTGCCAGACTCTAGGGGAGGAGACTTCATTGCCTCTACCAGCTGCTGGTGGCTCCAGGCTTCCTTGGCTTATGGCTGCAGCAATGCAATCATTCTGTTTTTACACAGCCTCATCTCGTGTATGTGTCTGGCTTTCAAACCTTCCTCTCTTTTCTCTTATGAGGACACCTATCCTCGGATTTAGGGCCTGAATAAATATAGGAGGATCTCATCTTGATATTCTGAACTCAAGCGCACCTTTTTCCAAGGTCACATTCACAGGTTCCAAGTGGATGTGTGTTTTGGGGGCCCCCATTCAACCTACTACAGCCTGCCAAGACCTGACTGGTGCTCTCCTCAGCATTCTGCTTACAAAGGGGCAGGGTTTGGAGAAGTCTCCTCTTCCCTCCTAGCCCTGTCCTTCCTGTGAGCCCCTGTTCTTTTTACTGTATGGCTCTGTTTGAACAGGAATGCGTGTAGAGTGACTGATGCCCAGTAAGTGCTGTGTACTGCCCCTTAATATCCTTTGCCTGTTTTTCTCTGCTCCTGTATATGCTCCACTGAGAGCTGGACACTGCTCCAGGGGCTCAGGATTCAGCAGTGAATGTGCGTGCTCAGTCGTGTCTGACTCTTTGTGACCCCAGGGACTGTACAGCCCACCAGGCTCCTCTGTCCATGGGATTCTCCAGGCAAGAATACTGGAGTAGGTTGCCATGCCCTCCTCCAGGGCATCTTCCTGACCCAGGGATCAAACCCAGGTCTCTTATGTCTCCTGCATTCCCAGGTGGGTTCTTTACCACTAGCGCCACCTAAAGGAGGCCAAAACGTCCACGTCTGTGGTGTTTCTCTTCCAGCAGGGGGAGACAAACAGCAAAAACAACGATGACCCTGGGAGGTCCACAGGATGTGGAAAAGTAAAGCATGGCGGGAGGGACAGGGACACATGGGGGTGGATGACACTCTTATTGGGGTGGTCGGGGTGAGGCACCTTGACAAGGCGACTCTTGTGGGGGCTGCGGGGAGGGAAGGGAGGTGGCCAGGCAGACGGCTGAGGGTCTCGAGGCCGAGCAAGGAGCCCAGCGTGGCCAAAGCAGGGTGTGTGAGAAAGAGGCATCAGTGAGGACGATGGAAGCCCTGCAAGTTCTCCTGACAGCCTGGGACAAGTGGCGAGAGAGCAGGGAAGGGGAGGATGACTGTGTGGTAAATGGAAGCTCACCTACAGGGACAGGAGTGTTTGCTGGGGATGGGTGTGTGCACGACCTCTAATGTGGTCAGAGTCTCACATGTACAGAAACATATGAACACCTACCGCACTGCACACTTTGAACATGTGCAGATTATTATGAATCAATTATACCTCAATAAGGCTGGTTTTTAAAGTGGGGGAAAAGGATGACATTCAGGTTTCTGGCCAGGGCGTGTAGGATGGAGCTGCCAAGCACTGAGATGCTGGTAGGAGCAGCAGGTTTGCAGAAGAGGACTCCATGTGCACTCCGTTTGCTGTGCCAGGACCATAGACCACTAAACATTTACCATCAATGGTCCATTCTTCCCCCTCCCCAGCCTCCGCATCTCCAGTCTCTGTTTCTGGGTTCTGTTCTGCTTCAAATAACTCCTAACATGTGGCAGGGCAAGGGTTTCCTCAACACTCTTCTCCAAAATGCTCTTGGCTATTCTTAAAACTTCTCTTTTCCATATGACTACTAGAATCTATTTGTTATTGTACCAGCAAGACAAGAAAAAGAAATGAGAGGTAAAACAGTCATTTTTGTCAATGATGGACAAGGCTATAGAGTTAGAAAACTATTAGAAATAAAAAGATCATTCAGTCTGGTAGTGGATACAAAAGATGTCTAGCAGTCATTAGCCTAGAGACAAAGAGAACCAATTTAGGGATATAATAGAAGGAAAGAGTCCATTTGTGACAGCATATCACAGGACAGAACAGCGAGAAATGAAATTCATAGTGAAGTGACTGTAAATCCCACACCTCGACGTGTCCCTCGGGGAATGAAGTATGAAGTAAGGAGCATGCCAGGCACAGGCAGTCAGTGGCTACACAGGTATTTTAGGCTTCAAAAGATTTTCATATTCATATTCCTTTCTAACTTTTCTATCAGAAATGACTTAAACCCCACCCAGGTAAGCCTGTGAAGATCTGTCCTTGTTGTCATCCTAAGTAAAACAGGATCTGCCTGGGGCAACCCTGGTTCAGAGCCACGTGGAGTGCAGACGTCCCCAAAGGACAATATGCAACATACCAGCAGCTGAAGGTCTCACTTAGGTTTACGGGACTAAATTCTCCATTGGTTTTTGGCCTGAGAAACTTCCTCATATTAAATAAAAGTACCAAATTTGCTTCTTCACAGTTTGTCAAATATAAGAATTGGTCTTGCCATCAACTCTCAGTTTTGAAGTTGTAGCAAAGGCCAGTGGATTCCGCTTTTAAAAAAGCACATTAGCCCTGCCTTCTTCTTGGGGAATAGCTCACTATGGGGAGAGGCTGGATATGTTTCTACATTTTTCCACACCAATAGTTTACCATAGTGCTGTGAATGTCCCTGGCATTCAACAACTGCCTGTATACCAACTGGGCCACACAACTGAAGAACAATTTCAGTAGTTAAGTATATTCTTTTAGGTTTACATTATAGAATTTGAAAAGTCCTGTGTGACTGGATTGTAATCTATTTCTGTATGAAATACTGTTCTGCATAAGATCTTTTGGGAAATGTGATGCACTTAGTTCACATTTCTCCTCGAGCTTGATCATCAACTTCTGTTCCTGGGCGCCCCTGCAGTCTGGGAGCTCCTTGTGGACAGAGACCAGCTCTTCTTAATCTCTGGGTCCCCCCAGTGCCTGATGCATGGTATTTGGCAGATGAAAATCCAAGGTGCTGAATGACATAAAGATGTGTATAGGACCCTTGACATTCAGAAAATCTATATAGGAAGGGTGAGTTATTTTCTTGGAGTAAATCTCACAGATCATAATACAGACCAATCACTGTCTCAAAATAAAAACCTCAATCAAAGAAATGTTCACTCCTACCTGGCTCAGTTCCATTTGGCTCAGTTCTGGGAGAGTAAGGGGGAGAGACACATCACAGTAAGTTCTTCCAGTGATGTCGCTGAAAACCTGACTTGTCACACAATTGTCATTACCTTTGTATGTCATAAGTGAATTGCTCTAAATGCATGGAATTTCAAGAGCTTCTCTAAGTACAGATGGATGAGGAGAAGAGACTACAGAATCTGTATAGAAACTATCAACATTTTCTAATCACCAACAGTTATTTTTTTAAAGCCATGATAAATACAGAAAAGGTAAAATTTATAGGACAAACAGGGCTCATCTATATAGTATTTTTTAACCAGTAAAGAAATATGTCCTGTGTAACAGTGCTTAGAATCTTGGGAAAATTCCTATTTCCTCTTTATTTGATGTTCCAAATGCTCGAACTACAGCTAAATACACTCCCCCTGTGTACTTCTCAAATCCTAAACTAAACAAGTGAATGTTCTCAAGCCCTGGAATCTGTCACTTTCCAAAAAATCATACATTTCAACCATCATGAAACTGCAAAAGGCTTTCAGGCAAGCAAGCAGAGACCTTGAAACAAGAGGGCCAGCTTAAACATGCATCTCCCTGGTGGGAACAGGGTACACACACTGGCGTGTAGCCAGCTGCCTGAGTGGAATAAACAATCCAGAGTCAGACTGAGCACCAGGCCCTTTTATTGCCTGACTATGTGTAGTGGGATTAAAGCTGACACTTATGTAAGACTGGCCTGGGAGAACATGTATTCAACCATCCTATCCGCAGGAAAGTGTGCAAACCTTTAAAAAGAGTGATCACAAATACTTAATATTTACAGTGCTTAGAATAAATCGCTCAATGGATGTACTGCTGAGCCCTCAGAAATAGGCTGGACTTTCCTTCTGATCTTGGATGCAGTAGGAGTGGGAGAAAGCCTGACTGTGCCTTTAATAAAATGTGGAGTCTTTTGCTTCAAAAATCACCATTTCCATGTTTGACTGATAAATGGCCAATTGACTGTACTATCCTTTGACAGATCAATTATCTTTATTTTAGAAGTAAAGACTTTCGGTAAAAAGCATTCTGATATTAGTTGACAAGTAACATACATGTGACTAGATAATAGAAAATGTTTCTTTTCCTTGAAGGATCATCTCAGTCTAGTTTCTGGAAAGAACCTTCTTATGAGGTGTAACAACTTTTAGTCATTAAAAGAAATCCTTGACTATGAAAACTCAGAAATTTTCCAGAGATTTAAATTAGTTTACATCTTATGGCACAGATGAACTTATATGCAAAGCAGAAATAGAGACACAGATGTAGAGAACAAACTTATGGATACCAAGGTGGGGGACAGGGGTGGAATGGATTGTGAGATTGGGACTGACATGTATATACTACTATGTACAAAATAGATAACTAATGAGAACTGACTGTATAGCACAGGGAACTCTACTCAATGCTCTGTGGTGACCTGAATGGGAAGGAAATCCAAAAAATAGGGGATATATGTATACATATGGGCTTCCTGGTACCTCAGGTGGTAAAGAATCGGCCTGCAATGTAGGAGACGCCAGTTCGATTCCTGAGTTAGGAAGATCCCCTGGAGAAGGGACAGGCTACCCACTCCAGTATTCTTGGTCTTCCCTGGTGGCTCAGACAGTAAAGGAGCTGACTGCAATGTGGGAGACCTGGGTTTGATCCCTGGGTCGGGAAGATCCCCTGGAGGAGGCCATGGCAACCCACTCTAGTATTCTTGCCTAGAGAATCCCCATGGACAGAGGAGCCTGGTGGACTGCAGTCCATGGGGTTGCAAAGAGTCACACATGACTGAGCTTCTAAGCATAGCACACGTATACACATAGCTGAATCACTTTGCTGTACAGAGAAACTAACGCAACATTGTAAAGCAACTATACTCCAATAAAAAATTAGCTTAGATTTTAGTTTTTAAAAACTGCATTACTCATATTGGCAGGAAAATATTAGTTCAACAGCAATCAAAATAAATGGTTTAGGCATTAAAAACAGTTTTTAACTGAAGTTGGGATTAAAAGCAAGTGTCATTTTTTTACTCTACTTTTCCTTTCATAATATTTTAAATAACTGCTACATAACATCAAAGTCCCAAGCTAGTACTCATTCGACATCACTATATTCACAATGCTACTTCACTTACTTGTTGCTTGATTCTGGGGTTCCATCTAATATAGTAATTCACCCAAAGTTCCAAGTGACGCATACTGGCAACTGGATATAACACTCGATTGATTTCCTTAGTGTAGAAGGGATTTTTGAATTTGTCTTTATTACTGTTGATCAGTGACCATAAAGAAACGGTTCTTTCTGTAACTTTCTAGATGAAAGAGAAAGTGGAAAGCCTAAGTAAAAACACACCCCAGTACACAAACCATTTTTCAGGCTGCGGCGATACAACTGAGCGTCAACTTGAATCACACACGTACATTATCCCCATAATAGCTCAAAAAGCCTCCTGTGCCTGGAGTGGTGAGCACCACTTCCCGATATTTGCATACATAATGGCTCAAGAGCCTCTGTTTCTGCCAGAAGAGAGAGGGGCAGGATGCTGTAACATTAAATGCAATTCACTGACCTAAGAAAACTATTCCTGGCTGGGAAAACGTTCACGAACAGATGGGCACCATGCTCTTTTGAATTCAGCAGCAAGGAAAAATTATCACAAGATCTCACTGACTTTTTCCATTTTTGCGTTTGTTCAAACTACAAAATCTTAACCTGGGTCTACTTGACAGTTTGCATCTAGATAGTTAGGTTAATAAAACATCCAGAGGTTTAATGCATCATGCCAATATCCAGATATTTGAAACACCTGGATACCCGACTTCAGTGAAGCTTCACTTTTTCCATCTGGTACCCATCATTTCATACAGATGTTCATATCTTCACTGATTTTCAATTATAGGGTTTTGTTGGTTTTTTTTTTTTTACATTCTGACCATAAATAGAGGAAAATCAAAACTTGGGAAATAAAAAGGCAAGTATTAAAACTATTGAAGGCAGAACTGGAAACTCTTCCTGGTGATGAGAGGTTCAAGAGGGAAGGGACATATGTACACCTATGGCTGATTTATGGTGATATTTGACAGAGAACAACAAAATTCTGTAAAGCAATTATCCTTCAATTAAAAAATATGTAATTTTTTTTAAAAATCAAGAAGAAAGGACCAATAAGATAAAAGTGGAAGCTGAAAAGAACAGCTTGAAATAAGTGACTGAAGAAATCCCTTGAACATACAGATTTTGTGAATGTGAATAGTAATAACAGCAGCATAATTTTTCCTTCTTGGGATCCACCTAAAACTTCTTTTGACCCTTTTGGATGCCACAGTCTACACTACTGCTGCTGCTGCTGCTGCTAAGTCACTTCAGTCGTGTCCGACTCTGTGCGACCTCATAGACGGCAGCCCACCAGGCTCCCCCGTCCCTGGGATTCTCCAGGCAAGAACACTGGAGTGGGTTGCCATTTCCTTCTCCAATGCATGAAAGTGAAAAGTGAAAGTGAAGTCGCTCAGTCATGTCCAACTCTTAGCAACCCCATGGACTGAAGCCTACCAGGCTCCTGTGTCCATGGGGTTTTCCAGGCAAGAGTAAAGGACTGGGGTGCCATTGCTTTCTCCACCACAATCTACACTGCCTTGTCTTTATTTGCATGCTTGTTTTTATTTTTATACATGCACACAGTTGACTTAAAGTCAAACAGCTAGACAAGGTTTGTTATGGAAAAAGCAGTCTCTCACCTTTCTCCCCCAAACAACTGTGTTTGACTTTTTAAATGTATCTGGTTATTTGGTACTTACCTCCACATCTTGGAGAAAACTATCCTCTTGCTACTTGTTGACTACACATTTACAGGCATTGACTCTTGGCACTGTCACAGGGAGAACGGCTCCCACCCCACGCTGCTGTGCTCACACCCTCTGCCCTGCCTGGGAACCCCCAATATATACTGTAGCTTTGATGAGATTCATGTTTAGGGTTTAGATTGCTATGACTCAGCAAATCCTGAGGTCCCTCTTCTTGGGCTAGTCACTTTCTCCAGAGAAGATTCTTTCTGTTTTTTAAAAGTTCAGTGTAGTTCATATACCATAAAATTCATCATTTTCGTCTACAGTGGTAGACTTTTAGTACTAAAATGCTTTTAGTACTTTCTTCGTGGTGTGCAACCACCACCTCTGTCAAGTGCTAAGACATTTTCATCACGCCCAAAGGAAGGCCAGTACACACTAAGAAGGAACTCCCCATGCTCCCCTCCCTCAGCCCCCTGTCAACCACTAGTCTGCTTTCTGTTTCTATGGACTTGATTTTCTAGACATTTCAGATAAATGTAATCATATCGTATGTGCCTTTTTATGTCTGACTCCTTTCAGTAAGCATATTTTCAAGGGTCATCCTTTTGTAATGTGGGTGAGAACTCCATTCCTTCTGATGGCTGGATAATATTCCATTGAATGGAGAGACCACATTTAGTTTGTCTGTTCATCAGCTGACGGATGATGGGGTTGTTGAGGCCTTTTAGCTATTATGAGTAGGGCTGCCCTGCACTAAGTTTTTGCCTTACCCCTGTTTTCCTCCCTCTTGGGTATATACCCGGGAGTAGAAATGCTGGCTCTCATGATATTTTACACCCCCACCAGCAACATCCAAGGGTTCCCTTCTCTCTCCTTCCTTGCCAACAGAGAAGGCTCCTACCTGAAAGATAAGGACCTGCTGCCAGGATGTAAGGAGTCAGCAGGGGACATGGGTGGAGGCCCTCACAGGCCAGCTATTCCATTCACTCAACCCCTGATGACACCTGGAGACCTACCACTCTTTTTCGAGAAGAAACCTCTGTCCTCAACTCCAGAGATGGGTGGGGGTGATCCAGGAAAGCTGCCTGCTTATTCTAAACACACCTTTAGGGTATCTCATCCCTCCCCCTTTGCCCCAGAAGCCCTGAGTCATCTGGGGTTCCTGCGATGCAAAGTGGACTGGTTCTTGCCTTCCCTACTGCTGGTATGAGATTCTCAAGTGAAGTTATTTCCCACTTATCTACTATCTTTCCAGCTTCCAAGTTTGTTGCTGTGTCTCCTTTCTTATTTCCCCCTGTTCTTGTGGGTTAATACCTTTTAAAAATTTTCCCTTACTGACATTTTTATGGCGTTTTGGGAGGGTGACCTTGCATACCTTTAATAGCCATGCTTACTCCAATAGCCAAGATATGTAAGCCACCTAAGTGTCTATCAACAGGTGAATGGGCAAATAAGATGTGCCATGTATATACAATGAACTACTACTCAGCCATAAAGAATCAAGTGCTGTCAATTGCAGTAACATGGCTCAACCTGGAGGGGATGATTATGTTTAGTGTAATGAGAAAGAGAAATACTGTATGTTTTCACTTATATGAAGAATCTATAATACAAGTGAAGAAATGTAGTAATACAGAAACAGACTCACCAATATAGAGAACATACTAGTGATTACTAGTGGAGAGAGGGAAGGTGGGAGGGGTAGTAGAGGGGTAGGGGAGTAACAGGTACAAACTAAATAAGCTACAAGGATATATAGCATTGGGAAATATAGCCATTATTTCATAATAACTTTAATGAGCTGAAGCTGAAATACCAATACTCTGGCCACCTGATGCAAAGAACTGACTCATTTGAAAAGACCCTGATGCTGGGAAAGACTGAAGGCGGGAGGAGAAGGGGACAACTGAGGATGAGATGGTTGGACGGCATCACCAACTCAATGGACATGAGTTTGAGTAAGCTCTGGCAGTTGGTGATGGACAGGGAGGCCTGGTGGACCCCATGCTGCAGTCCATGGGGTCGCAAAGAGTCAGATACGACTGAGCGACTGAACTGAACTGAACTTTAAATGGAGTATAATCTATAAAACTATTGAATCACTGTGTTATATACTGAAACTTACATAGTATTGTAAATCATCTATACCTCAACAAAAAAATCATTCTTACTCTCTGAGGGAAAAGTCAACATCTTACTCATGAAGGCCACACCACAAACTCAATAACCTCTGGTTGAAGTGAAAAAGCGTGGGGTACAAAATGAGACACTCTGCATTCACCACAAGCCAAGCTATCAAATTATTTGTATTTCATGGCAGACTAGACACATTTTGGTGACCCTTTAACTAAAAAGATGAGCATTCTTCACTCACCTGTTTCTCACGAGCAGATTCACAGTTGTATAAGAACGTACCAAAGCGGCAGCTATACAGATGATCCAAAATTGTAATCAAAAACCGTTCATTGAATTCGAAAGCTGTAGGGAACTAGACAGAAACAAATGGGTAAGGAACACATGAAAACCTGAGGCTGATCTCATAGAGCTCAGAAGAGGTGCATAATTGTTCTGGGGGGACAGCTGAGGCTGAGGTCTGCAGCGCCCTATGGCTCATCTGTTGGTGCTCTGCCCAGGGCTGGAGAGCATAAATGAGCATCAAGTAAAGGAATAATGAGTCAAAAAGGGAAAACAAGCCCATTTTCTGGGTTCTCCTGAGCGTACAGGATATTTGAGGTGATTTAGTTATTTATAGCAGTCTAAGGGAGCAGACATGCCCATACACAAACACCAGCATAGGATAAATTGGAAAAGATGGCTGGTGGTTTCAATTGCACTGCTCTTCCATTAGCAGAGAGAGTGTAGTTAAATATTAAATTTTAAAAACTTTATTATGAAAAATTCCAGTCAATATAAATAGTAGTGAGGATTTAAAAAGTGAATCCCATGTACCAATCACCTGGTGTCCAGAATTATTTGCACATGGCCAAACTTGTTGTATCTCTAACTCTATCCTGTGTTACTCTGACACAAATCCCAGATATTGTATAAGATATTTATAGATGAAGTTAAATGTATTTTCATCCAATATATCTCTTACCTGCTTTGACATCTGCCATACACAATCAATAAATTGAAGAAAAATAGGAGATCGGTCAGCGTCGGCGTGGTTTTTATCACCATGACCTATTCTCTGAAAGGAATTGATGATTCGTTTTAAAACTGAGAAAGGTATAACCCACAAAATGTGACAGTCACAACTCAGTAATCTGCCTTCCAAACACCAAGTTTCTCAGAGAGTGAATAGCATTTTTCCCCATGGCAATAAAGAAAATAATGTAAGGTTTCAAAACAATGGAAATTAGGGAGATAAATTTCTATAAAATATCAATACAAACTGAGAAAGCATCATGATCCTACGTGAACATTACAACTATTTTATCCGGTCAGAATTTTGTGCAGCTGCAAGTAGACTGGAGCAGATCACCTTGCAAACTGTTACCAGTTGCTAAGGGACCAATCTGAAAGTTTCAAATCTTGAAACCATATCCAAAAGGGTGTGATTATTATAATTAAAAAATTCTTTTTAAAAAAGTTCTTTCTCGAAAACAAGTCAAAAACTTCACCATTAACAATGATTCTTTCTACTGAACAATGCTGTTCACAGCACTTATGAAATTTAGATGCAGGCTACAAGGCTACACAGCAGTGTTTCTAAAATGGTTTATGGGTTCACTTCAGGAGAACCATCCGTGGAACTTGTTCAAAATGCTTATTCAAAAGGTGTCTGGAAACCAGACCTGCAAACAGACATTTTAATAGGTTCTCTTGGTCTTCAAAATATCTATCAGAAAATAGCAAAAGCCTCAACAAAAAGTCTAGCATATCTACAAATATTTGGCTCTAGTAGTTATAACATTAGTTGAGAAAGGAGTATCTTCCTTCTTTTGTACAATTTCAACTGAAACACTTTCCATATCACTTTCAAGTGAAACTGTAAATGGCACAGATGGATGAACATGTCTCCTGAAAAGACTGGCTAAACCCAAAGCGCCACACATTTTCAAACCTGCAGAGTGTTTTTTTTATAATACTACTCAGATTTTCTTTTTAAAAGGAAATCAGTGGTTTCACAAACTAGTTTTTTTTAAATCCCAGGTGGTAATGACCAGATAATTTAAAAATTAGTTTTGTTTACTTACAGATGCGAATTTATGTCCAAAACTGATCCATTCTTTTTGGACCAATATTTCAAAGCCCTCGATGCTCCGGTAGAAACTGTCCAACATCAGCATGGCCAGGGACGTCAGCTGGGCTGTCCTGTCCCAACCATCACTGCAGTGCACCACCACCGAGCTCTTCCCCGAGGAAACCCTGTCTGCGACCTGGATGGCTCCCGTCAAAACAAGCTGGCAAAGAAAAACATGTGAGTAAATGGCCAGCTGGAAGGGACTGCTTAAATTTGAACTTAAAGCCTTTAACCCTAGTAAAAAGTCCTGCTTTAAAATAACTCAACGTCTAGAACGGAAAAGGTTCTGAAAATGGAAGGCCAGGAACTACAAGGTTTGTTGCTTTTCCTCTGCAGAAACTAATTTCAAAGACAAAGTGAAAGTGAAAAGTGTTAGTCACTCAGTCGTGTCCAACTCTTTGTGACCCCATGGCCTATAGCCCACCAGACTGCCCTGTCCGTGAATTCTCCAGGCAAGACTACTGGAATGGGTTGCCATTCCCTTCTCCAAGGGATCTTCCTGACCCTGGGATCAAACCCACGTCTCCCACACTACAGGCATATTCTTCACCATCAGGGAAACTGAGGTAAGTAGGTATTAAAAAACAAGACAAACAGACACAAAGCCAAACTACATGTCAAACCTTCTTTCACATATATGATTATACAAGTTCACTAGGGCTATTGTAATAGTGTTACACAGACTGGGGGCTTAAATGGCAGAAATGTATCATCTCTTAGGTCTGGAAGCCAGAAGTCCAAGATCAAGGTGTGGGCAGGGTCATGCTCCCTCTGAAGGCTCTAGGGAAGGACCTGTTCCAGGCTTGTCTCGAAGTTTCTGGTAGTTCCTGCCTTCTGGCAGCATAATTCCAATCTTTAGATGGTATCTTTCTGAGCATGTCTCTGTGTCGAATCTCCCCTTTTCATAAGGACACCAGCCTTATCGAATTAAGGGTCCACACTACCCCAGTACGAACCTGTCATAACCAATCACATCTACAATGACCCTCTTTCCAAATAAGGTCACACCCTAAGGTACTGGGGGTCAGGGTATCAACATATAAACTTTGGGAGAACACAAACACATATATAAGCTCCCCAACCAGGGATCAAACCTGCACCCTCTGCAGTGGAAGCACAGACCCCCTAACCACTGGACCACAAGTGAAGTCCCTTGTTTGTTTACAGAAATAAATTGAAGTTTCTAAAGTTGTTAGTTTCCTCACATAGTTTCAAGTTCTTTTAAAAGAATGGAGGTTTTTGATGCCTCTATCAAGACGAAGGATTGACTATAATAAAAACACGAAACTCATTCTTTAAATTAAGTCCACTGAGATTAGTTTTAATAAAAACAATTGCTCCAGGTTCTTGAAGGTCATATGCAGTAATGGTTACATAAACCTGGGGGAAAGGCTCAACTACTCGCTATTGATGAGTTGGAAAGTGACATCTCCACAAACTCTCAAGAATATCTTTACTTTAGGTAAGCAAATTGTAAAGAAACACAAACTGTCGGCCCTATACAACAAATATTTTTTTCTCACTGTTCAATTTTTTTTTTCAATTTAAGGAATTAAAACAATTTCCTGTTTCACTGAACAATTATTTTCTTTATATATATATACATCTTTTTTTCAAAATTTATACTTGCCTTGATATGTTCCAGCCAATGAGTAGATTCCAAACTGGACAACCAATGAGATTCTTCCACATTAGGATAAACAATGTCTTTGACTTTTTTCAAAGATTCCCGCATAACATGAATGTTATGAATGTCTAAGAAGAAAAGTTCGGCGTTATGATACACATCATCACTTTCATATCCTCCTCCTGTTGCCTAAGAAACAAGATACACAAAACAGTAAGTTGGGTTTTCTATTTCTTCCATTACTTAGACAAATATTTCAAAGGTTATTAGTCCTCCAAATCTTAACCTAAAACTTTGTAACTTTGATTTAATAATTGATGTGACTCGACTTCCTATCTGACACTAGGCCTCAACAATATTAGTCACACTCTGAGCTGGAAAAAAATGATAGGGAGCTGGCAATTTCTTGGGAATCTGTATTTGCAAGAAAAAATCATTTTCAAAATGTTCCCTAATTACTAGCTCTTCTTCTGGATCTGGAAAGGCAAGAGCTGGTTCTGAATGGTTCTCATCTTCTATCTGATTTTAACAGTACTCCAAGAGCAGGCTCACATGGGACACGATGAGCTAGAGAAAAAAGACAGGTTTTAGAGACAGACCCAGGTTGATAACTCAGCTTCAGCCCCTCTTTGCTGTGCAACCTGTGGCAAAGCACTTAACCTCTCTGAGCCTCAATGTTGTCTCTTGAAGAACAGGAGATACTACTACTGAGGTCTCCTGAGATTAAAAGGAGCTGGGCTCTATAACAGCTAACACCACCCACCATTTAATGAGCCTTTCTGACATCCCAGATATGGTGATTCTTGCTTTACATCATTGTACCTAATTGTTACAACAATGCTACAAGACAGGTATTACTATCTCAATTTTGCAAATGAAAACAGATGGTATTTAACTACCCCCAAAGTCAGAGGTAAGCAGTAGAATTTAAGTCATCTGATTTCAAAGCCTGAACCTTTTCTAGTGTCCTGTGACTGTCCAGGTGCTATGCAAAAACATCAGGGACAGTGCTGCACGTGGTTGGTCCTCAAAGGACAAAAGGTTTCAAGAGGAGATGAGATGGCCGCCACCTGCCGTGGTGCCTGCCAGCATCAACCTGCCAGGGTGGGCGTCACTTCCCCTTCACAGGGTCGTGAAGATGCCTGTTTCCCACAAAGACAAAAAGAAATGCTATGATTTTGTTTAGGAACTGGGCTGATTTCTGCTTAATGTTTGAAAATGCCATGGAACACATGGCCCCTGGCCTTTAAAGAAAAGGTTAAATCATTCAGAAACCTGCAAAGAAAGCAATAAAAAATGGAAGGATGCCAATTAACATCATAAAAACATATGAATATGTAAACTCACAAGGTAAGTAAACAGTCAAAACCGAGGACAGACAAACCACATGCCTGCCACTGCCACAGAAAACCTCTTCTTTTTATTTACAACAATTTGTAGCTCGGGATAGAAGGGCCAATACATCCTACAGTTCTTTCCCAGGGTTAGTCACAGAGAAGGTTTCCTGCAGTAGAAGTAAGGCTACCTACCACTTGAACTTCAAATCTGGAGACCTATGTACAAGCCAGAGGCCTTGATCTCCACAGACTCCAGGTGAGAAATTGTTATTTATTTAAACAGTAATGTGTTTTTAAAGCTTGCTACAAATAGCATCAGTAGTAGACAACAAATATTCACTTTGTTGTTTTTAAATAGCTATCAGCTAACGAATATACACGCACATGGGTCACATTTCAGGGAATAACACCTTGCAGCTGCAATCAGAGGTCACAACAGGAGTATGCCTGTTCCACTGTGAACTAGCTCTGCAAGCCTCTCACACAACGACACACATCACCTTCCCATGGACACGTGACATGTGGTTTGTAAACACTTACTGATTTTTCAAAGACATTCCGAATGCTGGAGTTCCTTTTTTAAATAACTGAAGATGATACACAGAAAAAGTAATAATTCATTGCCAAAGTTTCTGCCAAAACAGACATTAATACAGCCCCACTTTAATTCATCACAGGGTGCTGGATCTTGTCTGCCTCTGGGTTTTGTTTGTTTGTTTAATTTAAAATGCTTGTTACATTTGGGGTTGTAAATTTCTAAATATCCATAAGGGCAAAACAATTAGGTTCAAAGAGGTCAGAAGGGTAAAAATCTATTAGTCAAGCACAGATTGAGTTACCAAAAGTTCAAAATCTCCAATTCAGATTAGTTTTGAAGTTTTCTTTTCAGTTCTCCTCAACAGAAAAGAACAACCCAAGTTACCTAGTACAACATACAGACTGTTGCCATGGATACAGATGGCTAGAAAGACACAGCTGAGAGAGGAGAGGACCCTGAATGTGGTTTTTAAAGACTGATGCACAGATTTTTCAAGCCTAGGTTTTTTTTCCCATAATATTTTCCTTCCTTTCATTCCTAAACAGACTAGACACACAGGCAAATTTCCTGAGTCTTAAAAAGGCATTCAATAATTCTACTGCTACAAAAATGAGCTTTAGAGTTAATATGATAAAGGTATTCATTTTATGCATTTTATATACCTTAAAATATCTGTTCTAATTACCTCATTTTAATGTTATATCATATCTGTTTCAGGCTAAATGTATACATGGAAATACTTCATTTTATGTATGTATTCAACTCTGAATTATACATGAAGGATAGCAGAAATATAAAGGTAAGGATAATACAAAAAGATACTCATATGTGGGCTGAATTTACTAAACATTTTCTTCTAATTCCTAATCTATTGCTTGATTTCACTGCATGATTGCTTTATGGATAATTTCAAAATCATTTTCATTACCTAAACCCAAATCAACAGCAGTAACAAATAGCTGGTCCAAAAATACACAAGGGGCAAGGGGCTCCCCAGGAGTAAAGGTGTCAGGTGCATGATCTGTGAGCAAATAATTGTGAATGGAGCTCCATACACACGCCCATGTAGAGAGACATTACAGGGTTTGTTTAGGAAACTACCACATCTAGGTGAGTTGCTTCAGGACTTGTTTTGCTTTCAGGCTCTTGCCTTGTGCTTTCAATAATGCAAGATGCCAGGTAAATGACTTCAGGATAAGCAAAATATCCAAGATGATGAAATGTAAGCCTACATCTGACCAGCAGCAATAAATCTGAAAGTTGGGATGGGGCAGGCCCACTGTGAACATGTATAAGTTACAACTGGCAATGAAAAAAGGAAAAAAAAAGTTGAAACTGAATGTCAAAGGTATTTCTGAGTCTGGGACCATGTCGTGCAGGGGCAAACAGCCTTCGCAGCAGCTGCTGAGGGGCCCTTGCAGGCAACACTGCCTTATCACTTTACTGTAGGTGCACTCAGCATACTCTGCATAAGAAGGCCAAGGAAACCCCAGAGAAAGAGTTATCTGAAAACATTGACACCAGGGCTTCCCAGGTGGCACTAGTGGTAAAGAACCTGCCTGCCAATGCAGGAGACATAAAAGACCCAGGGTTCCATCCCTGGGTTGGGAAGATCCCCTGGAGCAGGGCACAGCGACCCACTTCAGTAATCTCACCTGGCGAATCCCATGGACAGAGGAGCCTGGCAGGCTGGAGTCCATACAGTCACAAAGAGTCGGATACGACTGAAGTGACTTGGCACGCATGCACAAATAACTGTAAAATTCATATACATGGAGCTCCTCATTTCTTGGATTATCTCATATAATTGAGAACACACATTTCTGAGTATAGAGACAAGACTGCTTAGATAAAGCTACAAATTTAGGATTTTAACAATTACAGCTTCTCACAATCCCCACAGATGCCTCCCTAGTGTATACACTGAGAATGACATAGTGTTGACATTGAGGATGACCGTCAAAAGCCTAAAGGGCTCCAAAGAGATTCTAACACATGCCTGAGATCTCGGCCAAAACTCAAGTTCATTACAGCTCTAGACTTGCCTAGTTTATCAAAAGTTGATTTTCATTTGATTTTTTTTGGGGGGGATTTATCTTTATGTGTACCATTTTTAAGGTCTTTTTTGAATTTGTTATAGTATTGTTTCTATTTTATGTTTTGGTTTTTGGCCATGAGGCATATGAGATCCCAGGTCCCTGACTGGGGATCAAACCCACACCTTCTGCATTGGAAGGCGAAGTCTCAACCACTGGACCACCAGGGCAGCCCCCTTCATTTGATTTTAAGGAAATCAACTTTTCAGATATGTTATGATTAAAACTACTTTCTACCTTAGTGAACTCATTTCCTGATCTAAGCAAAGTTTAATGAATTTAAATCCACATGTTGACAGCTCATGACAACAACATTCATGTAGAACACTGCACTCTGTATATAAGGTAGAACCATGTCATGAAATACACTCACCTTGTTTGCCACTGCATTGACATTGGGTCTTGCATCATAGATCGTGAGTTTGTTAACTTGTCTGTTTGTCTCCCTGATGACGTCGAGATATCTCTCATCCTCTTTATTTCGTTTACCACTCATACCAACAAGAGGCTGACTGCAACGCACAATGACGGTCTTGTTTTCGGGATGGATCCACGACAGCACCTACGGTTGGTTCAGAAATTTTAAACCATCAAGAAAACAACTAAATCTCAATTAAAACCATAAAAAAGAGAGCCCTAACAATCATGATGAAGTGAAACTGATTTTGCCAAAACAGGATGTTTGTTCACCTCTGATTTCCCTGTGTGCCCAGAAACACATGTTTAACCGTTAGGACGATTCAGAGCCAATGAGAACAACTAATTGCTTGACTAGTCTTTTCTCAATTTGCACCACATCTAAAAATGTTAAATGCTAACCTAAAAATAGTTACATCACTTGAAATAGAAAGCTTCAGACATTTTATTTTAGTCTTGCAGCTTGCACCGGATTTGTCATCACCCAGAAACAATTTCAGTAAAAGGTGAGAGGTAAAGGAAACCAGCCCTGGTCCTGTCTCTATAATCTCATGTCTGCAAGTCATTTTCCCAATAGTCTCGATTCTAGAATCTAACACGGAAAACCCAAAGGAAGCAAACAGAACCTCAGGACAGCCATAGAGCTGCCAGGGTCTCCATAACGAAGCTTGGACATCTGCCTCCTGGGAGAGCTCTTCAAGCTTTTTCTCAGAATCAACCTTCTCTAATTTTACACACAAGCCCAGCACACTTTGCTACCTGGTATCTCAGCTCATAGCACCTAAGAAACAAGATCTGTAAAAGGAAGCTAACAATGTAACATAGCCAAAGGTACAGAACTGTCCACTTTCAATGACTGAATAGTTTGGCAGGTGAACTCTATCTCAATAAAGCTGTTAAAAGAAAAAAAAAAACAATACAGGAGCTGGGAGGTAAGCATGGTGGGTGACAGCATGAGCTCTGGGACAGGCACACCTCTTGTGGTGGCTCTGACCTGGGTACTGAGCTCACGGCCTCTTGTCACTTCCTTTCCCTCTTTCATAAAATATGGAGCCACGTGATGGTGTGGCACTGTTGGGAGGACAAATGGAGAACGCATGGACCCAGCACAGGGTATAAAAACCCATGAAAATCAGGCACAAAAACCACGGAAATGTTCGAGCTCACTTAATACAAAGCCAAGTACACTGTCATCTTTGAAGTCACCTCCCCACTCTGGCAAATTACAGGCATTGATGTCCATAAAAATTGCAGTGTATAATAATATAACAGGTTAGTGAGAAGAGATTATATGGTAATATGAATGAATACTCATTCAACTGAGTCTCTGCACCTGCCAGGGCCCAGTCAAAATACCACTGTGGCCTTGACTGAGAGTCCAAAGGCTCAGGACTGCAAGCCTGGGTACAAGCTCCATTTTTTAATCTACAGTGTGGAAGTGAGACGTGCCCACCCACCTCCCATGGCTTGGCCTCCAAGAGAGAAAAGATGTGAGATCACTTTTACGTATCTATATACTTTTAATTTTTTCAGGTTTACTGAGATACACTTGACCTACAACAATAGGTAAATTTAAGGTATACAATATGTTGATTTGATACAAGATCACTTTTTTTTTTTTTTCTGGCCACACGAGGTGGCTTGTGAGATCCTAGTTCTTTAACCAGGGATCAAACTTGGGCCCTCAGCAGTGGAAATGCAGAGTCCTAACCACTGGACCACCAGGCAATTCCCCAAATGAGATCACTTTTAAAAGAGCAAATTGCTGCATATACAAGACATTCATTATTTGACAAAGACCCTCATTCCCCAGTGCTCTCTGCTCTTCTTCCCCACTTCTCTCTGCTTGGGAGATTTAAGACTGGAATCAACAGGCCACGTTAAGAAATGCTATTCTTATGAGTTGTTTTACCTCTTACTTGCTTTTTCTTCTTCTTTTCTACCTTTATAAAAAGGATGCTTGCTATATAGCTGGACCAGGTACAAATAATATAAACTTCACAACATCAACTACCATGAGTGCTTTAAAAGTATATGCTATTATATTAGGTTATTCTTATTGAAGTTAATATGTAGAAGCCATAAATAATTAATAATGTACACAAAGATTTAGCCACCAAAACACGGTTTATAATAGCAAAAGGTTAGAAAGAAGCTAAATGTCTCATAATAGAAAACTGATTGACTCCATATACTGGCACATGAGCAGAGTCAACAGTGTGGAAGGTTCTTTCCAAGATAAATGCTAGGTAGAAAAAGCAGATTGAGACACAAACCACAGAGTAATTTCTTTTTTTTTTCCAATTAAGAATATGTATGCATAGAACAAAGTCTGGAATGACATATATCAAAATGTTAAGTGTGGTCCTCACTAGGTGGCAGTCTCTGTGATCTTCAACAGTATTTTTAAAAATGTCTAAAATAAATAAATATATGTTACTTATATGTTACAGAATTCAATAACATTAAAACCAACCTGTTGGAGAACAAAGGAAAATGTACCCATTTAATGGGAACATTAATGTATATGGGTTATTTTATTATTCAGTGATATTTTATAACACTATACATCTTATTTATGGATAACATAATAAGACTGCTTTCTCATCAATTCTTTTTGTATGTTTATGAGTTTTTTTAAAGAACTGAATATCAAATATTAATGATTTACTATTAAAAAGGAAATACATTTCCTGGGTTACACTCAAGAGTCTGGTGATTAGGAGTTGTATCTGAAAGAGTACATCATCCATTATTAGATATTATTAAGCACTGTAATCTATAGAGAGGGGATGGAGAGTTTAGCCTTAAGTTTTTTTAGGAAAAATAAATGCAAATCGGTGCACATCACAAGGTAAGGAGGATCAATAAAATGGCTAAGTAAAAAGCTAAGCATTCTATTTGCTCTACAGTGGGTTTCTATTCACTCAGAACTGTGGGAACTGCTGGATAAACATGGCAGCCTGAGCACAGTGGACTTGGCTCAGTTGTTTCATTTCCTCTTCTGCCCTTAATCGCATCAAATTCACACACATGTACATGTGTACTCACATGTACTTTTGACACAGTAGATGTTCAATAAATACTCATTGAATGAAGGAGTGAACAAAATGAACCCACACTATCCTAACCCTTTCTCCTGTGGGCAAGGCATGTCTTAGCTACACAGCTGGCCAGAAGAGGGGTGGAGTCTGTGGCTATGGCACAGAAAAGTATGTTTCAGCAGAGCAGAAGAGGAGCGCACTGGTAACTCTGCTTCATTAGCACAGCATTCTAGCAAAATGAGCTAAAGACCATAATTCCAAGTATAATATATGCCTCATGAAGATATGAACAGACACTTGCCCTTAGCGAACCAAGTGCATTTTAAGTTACAATTCATATTATGCTGCTGCTGCTGCTGCTAAGTCGGTTAGGTCATGTCCGACTCTGTGCAACCCTATAGACGACAGCCCAACAGGCTCCCTCATCCCTGGGATTCTCCAGGCAAGAACATTGCAGTGGGTTGCCATTTCCTTCTCCAATGCATGAAAGTAAAAAGTGAAAGTGAAGTCACTCAGTCGTGTCTGACTCTTAGCGACCCCATGGACTGCAGCCTACCAGGCTCCTCCATCCATGGGATTTTCCAGGCAAGAGTACTGGAGTGGGTTGCCATTGCCTTTTCCGCATATTATGTTGATACTACACAAAAGTTTCACACAAATATTCTTTTAAGGACAAAAATGTCTAGACTTGGAAGTCAAAGGTGACATAACATTAAAGTTTAATTTCCTCAACTTCTTTTTTTCAAAATCAAAAACAATATATTTATTATGAGATGCCCTGAAAACTAACAGAGGGGAAATATTCTCTAAATTTTTAGTCAATATGATTTATAGACACTTTGGTCAATAAGATTTATAGTGCAACTCATCCATAAATATTTAAGAACCGAAATACTACTTTATGAACTAGGTCCAGTGATACTGTAACATACTGTTTGGGTTAATCTGCACTTGTCTCAATATTGCTAATGGTTTGAATGCAGCTTACAAACGTGATGCAGATAGATGAATCCTAATAAAGGTGCTAAGTAAAAGCCTGTAATTACAGGCTCCATAACACAGGGTATTTCTAGTGTTGTTTCTAATGTGTCAGCTGACACTGACCAAGAGCCTCACATCTGTTAATCACTGTGCTACAAAGAGAGAAGCCACAGAGACCCTGTCCTCCCCTCTTCCTTCTCACCTGGTGTTACCTGTTCCCTCTCCTATATAAAAACTACTTGAGTTCATGCTCTCTCCTTGACTGCAAGCTTCTGGGGGGGCAGGTGACATCTTACTTCTTTCCCTATTTGGCCTGCTGCTTTGCACTCAGAAGACATTTGATGATAACTTGTGGGACTGAAATTCCAAAACAGCCTTTCTCTGAATTACTTGACTGCCATTGTCATGGCACTCTTTACAAAAGACATGAATTGCAGTACTCACTGGAATTCGGTTTCGGGATCGAAAAGTTGCAACTCTCCTAAGATCTTCATCAGAGGCACGATACGGAACCACCAAGAGAGCTGGGTAAGTGTCACACAGTTTGTAGCACTTATTAATAAAAGTGATTCTCCAATGGTGATTGGGCAAGCCCTGCAGGAGAAAAGGAAGTTCATGTCAACACGGAGGACTCCTCTCTGGATCTGGCCATCGCTGGGTCTCCTTTCTCCTTTCGAGCAGAAGGCAAACGTGCGTCTGACAGCAGAGTGATAACACTCTACTGATTCCCAATAAGGGAACCAGATCGGTAATCCAGACAACAGAACACAAGACAAAACACAGGTGGGCTCCAAAATTCTAAACTGTCATGGATAATGCAAATTCTGTTCAACTTGAGATCTTCCTTCATTTCATGCCAAACTCTTCTCTACTTCTTGTACGGAGAAACTCAAGCTCCCCCCCACTCACTCACACACCTTAAAGAAAAGTACATTGTGTAATCTTCATGTGTGTCTAACTGAGGGTAGAAAAGCTATCAGGCAACTTCTACCCCCTACTCAAAACAGGAAGAATACTTCAACCTGCTCCAAAGTAGAAAGAAGCTAAGCTTGTAAAGAAATTCACACTGTATGTCATTGTCAATGTATGGCAAAAACCACTACAAGGTTGTAAAGTAATTAGCCTCAAATTAAAATTAATTAAAAAAATAAATTCATAGAAGGGAAGTAAGGAAAACCCCTCTGTGGAGGCTCATTTTTTGGGGATGGGTGATTGCCCTATGGCTTGTGTGACAAAGAGAGTCATCTGCATTTGAGGCGGCCTGCTAGTGTGACAGGGACACACGGAAGACATCTTCCATCCTACCGCCTACTCACAAAATTGGATCTAGTGGGGACAAGGTCCAGAGGTGCTGGAATAACTCCCTCCCCACACTCACAAATACAGAAGTACACACACAAAAGTGAGCCATGTGGGTGCTTGTTTTGGGAACAAGCATTGTACCTTGTCTTTAGGTCTGGCCCCATAGAGTCCAGACCAAGCAGATGAGTCTGAAGTCAAGTCCAATTAGAGAGTTACAAGTCCCATCAGAAAGGTATAAGAAAAAAAGATGGAATATAATGGCAGTCTAGAACAAAATACCTTCAACAGTTCATATATGCATGCAAGCTTAAAAACAGGAATTGTTTTGCTTCAAGCTAGAAGCTTTGACCTATAAAATAAGTCTTAATACTGTCAATAATACTCCAAAATTAAGGTGCAAATAGTTTAATGCATAACACTACAGAGGTCTCCAAAACATGCAAGATGTTTCAATGGTCCTTCTTCTGCCTCCATATATAACCCAGAAGACAGGTTACTAATGAGAGGTATACACAGCCTTTGAAAATGAAATAGTCTAAAGCTAGCAACAGGGCATACTACTTCATATATGTGCTCCAGAGATAAATTTCCACACCTGCATGTCTGATCAAGACTAAACAGGGAACTCAGCCAAGAGGCCTCGTAGTGGAAGTGGTGGCTTAAAGGTTCTCAAGTCTAATGTTTTGTGATTTGACTTTATACTCACTGGGCTTGATTTGATTCTCAAACCTAATTTGACAAAACTTCCCAATTATTTTATAAGCGTTATAGAATGCGATTTAGGAAAAATCTCATCACAAAACTCCTAGCTGTCCCATGATTTAGTTATAGCAGAGGTCAAAGTGCAGCTCTTATTCCATAAAAGGCATGGGAATCTTCTTAAAAATGCCAGGAGACCTTCACCTCTGAACAGCAACAATACTCAAAGCCTCCTACTTTATTGTTGCAAATAAACACGCACATGGGTAAAGTTTACTAAGAGAGCAGTAACGGCAATTCTCATACACAGTCATCAAAGCTTGCCTGGAAAAGTCATCATTACAGTTCTAATTTATTTGAATCTCTAAGCCAAAATGAATATAACTGAAAGCTAACTGCCAGTAATAGTTAAGCTCCCAAACACATAAATACATTGTGACATCAATTCCTGAGTAGTAAGATATAGAAGCTTGGCTTTTCTAGACTCTGAGTATTTGATTCATTTCATGGACAACATATAATGGATGTTCTTCGTGTAGTGGGAAGAAAACGAACTTAGCCATGCAACTGTCAATGCAGCTTCAACATGGCCCTGTAAGAGCTTGTAGGCTTCACAGTACTAGACAGACAGAAGCCGCCATGTTATACTACTGCTAGGAAAAAAGTATTTAGCAAGGGTGTTGCTGCTGCTGCTGCTGCTAAGTCACTTCAGTCGTGTCCGACTCTGTGTGACCCCATAGACAGCAGCCCACCAGGCTCCCCCGTCCCTGGGATTCTCCAGGCAAGAACACTGGAGTGGGTTGTCATTTCCTTCTCCAATGCATGAAAGTGAAAAGTGAAAGTGAAGTCACTCAGTCGTGTCCGACTCTTAGTGACCCCATGGACTGCGGCCCATCAGGCTCCTCCATCCATGGGATTTTCCAGGCAAGAGTGCTGGAGTGGGGTGCCATTGCCTTCTCCGAGCAAGGGTGTTACTGATTCTCAAAGAGCATGACCAAAGGCATATATCCTCAGCAGGCACATTTGAGATTCTTCGTGTGGTACAGTATCTACTGACTTACCTGCCTTCTGTATTCTTCAACTGGATTATAAACGGTCCATCCATCCACGTTAAACTTTTCTTCATTCAAAAATGCAAATATCGGCTAGAAAAGGCAAAAAAAAAAAAAAAAAAAAACCAGAATGTCAACTTCATTGTAAAGGAATTAATACTCTACTAATACCACGACCTTAGATTTTTATTTTATTTTTTACCAGATTTGCCTACAATGAAATAACAACCTAATACTTTTTCTTCTTCATTTTTTTAAACATTTACTTATTTTAATTGGAGGATAATTACTTTACGATATTGTGATGGTTTTTGCCATACATCAATATGAATTGCCCATTAAGCCAGAAATAACAGTGGCAAATTCATGCTAGACTTATGCTACCCTCTATCTTGATTAACCATTACTTTTGAGACCGCAGTTTTCTATGACTAAAACATGACTTTTTTCTTTTTTAAGTTTTTTTTTGTAAATTAATTTATTTCTTTTAATTGGAGGCTAATTACTTTACAATAAACATGACTTTTGGTGGTTTGTTTTCAAAGTGCTGTTGCATAAAAATCAGACTTCCAGACCCAAAAATGCCCATCAATTTTAAGCAGTATTAGCAATCAGTCAGGTAAAAGACACTTTAAAAAAAAGAAAGAAAAAGAAAATCCAGCAATGATTAGTAAACAGTGCCACTGTCTCAAGAGACCAGTGATGCATTAATCTATTTAAAAAGAGACAGAACATTAGGAAAATTCTTAAAAGAAAGAGACAACATTAGGAAAATTCTTAATTAACTTCTCTGTGAGTTCTGAATCAATGCCCTGATCTCTGAAACGACACTCATCTCTTCTCTATGCTCATTCTCAAGGTGACATTAAGGAATTTCATGGCTTCAAATACCATCCATACCCTGGTGATTCCTAAATATCTATCACTCTGCAGCCCCACTGTGATCTTCAGACTTGGCCACACAAGTGACTGCACCACAGCTAGAGGACTGGGATGTTCACAACTCCCACCCAATCCTGCTCCTCCCAGTCTCCCCATTTCAGCAGATGCCAGCCCCATCCTGTGCACCTTGGCTTATCCTTATCACTTCACTGCTAGCACCCTGGTTTAAGGCTCTGCCACTTCCACTTGCATTATTATAATAACGCCTCCTAACTCTGCTTTCGTCTTTACACCTAAAGGCAGAGTAGTAGTGGAACAACCTAAGTCAGCTCAAATCCTTCCCCTGCCCCCAAATCCTCCTGTGGGAGCTTTTCATCTCACTTTGGGTAAAAGTGGAAGTACTTGCAATGCCCCTGTGGCCTTCGCCATCTGGCCACGTCTCCCACGATGTCTCTGCTCCTCTGCTTCGTCAGTCTGCTCCAGCCATGCTGGCTTTTAGTGCTGCTCCCCAAGAGCACTAACCACACACCAATCTCAGGGCCTTTGTACCTGCTGTTTCAGTTGTCTGGAATCCTTGCCTTCATGGTTTCCTCCCTTATTTATTTCACATCTCTGCTCAAATGTAACCCTAATCAACGAGCCTTTCTCTAACACCCTACAGAAAAACAACACACACCCTCCATCAACAGCACCCCTCATCCTCCTTCCCATTTTATTTCCATCACTTGTGACCATTTGACATGTATTTACTTGTTTGTTACTGCGGGACCCCTACCGTCCTCTAGACCATGGGCTCCATGAAGGCAGACACTTGCTTTCTTCCCATCCTCAATCCCCAGTAACTGAACAGTATCTGGCCCACAAAGGTGGAATACGTATTTCTTGATCAAATGAAGATGGAGAGCTTTACACAGCCCCTGCACAAGCACTTTCTCTGGGGGCACTTTTCCTCTAAGTCTCTTCCTTCCATCCATCAGCCTAAGGCCTCAGGTGCCCCTGACCCCGTTATAGAGAATTATAGAGAATTTCTGGAAAATCATCACTTAGCAGCATTGGTTTTCTGTATTTAAGTGGCAAGAGGTTTAAGGTGAAAGCAGATCAGGACCATGATCTCCAGAAGATCTTCTTGAACTTTCCAAAGCATGTGGCCCCCTCAGCAGGTCTCAACTCTGCACTAGGCCCCAGTGCTGTCTATTAGCAATGACACTGATCTAGCTGTACGATTATTGAGGCTTTAGGCTGATAGTGAATCCACAGCAATACCTGATTATTCAGTACCCTTGGGGAAAACAAGTGATTTCTGTTAACTGAAGTTTAACTCGAAGACAGAGGGACCTTTGGTGAGACGAGCACTAAAATGCATAGCACACGTCTTTATCCATACACGGCATCTACAGAAGATGCCCAAGCATCCTTTTGGTGACATCATCTGAGCACCAGATACTGCACCTGTCAGGACCTTGCCTGGGTAAATACTCAAGACTGCTGAACCTTGTGCCAGTGGGGTGCATGTAGATGACATGAGGCTGTACTGTCACTCGCTTTAGAAGAAAACCTAGAATCTGCTTTCTTAAGTTCCTAATTTCAACATGGTTTTTGTTCATTTTTTTCCTGGTTTTTAGTTATTTGCATTTTTCCAATGAAGCTTAAGCAAATATGGTGGCCATTCAAGAAGAATAAAATTACTTACTCAAAAAGGCCAGATTAAGCTTTCTCTCCAGAAAAATCATGTGTATTAATGCCAAGAGTGTCCTCTGACTTGCCAGCAGCATTTTCAATGTAACTTACTACTTCTCAACCACTAAAAATAAACCAACTCTTTCTTTGCTTCCAATATCCTCTTGCATCCTATATTAAAATTACTGATAAGTGTAAGGTAAGTATACAAAATTGTTATCATCAGAAGCTATTTCCATAGTTTCTTTTATAAGTCATATAAGAGAACTGTCTGTATCATATGGGAATGATACAGTGTCCTCAAGGTAGCACAACCTATCAGGTGGCCTTTCTCACGAAATAGCTCTAGAATAACACATCACACTCTGAGTGATGTCTAGATGTACAGGATGAGTCCATGACTGGCATCCTTGACTCAGGAAACGTGCCTATGGGAACTCTGTGATGACACTTGATGCTAAGAGCCACACTTGGACCTCAAACATTTCAGGCAAGTTTATGAATCAAATAACAGCCAGATATTTCTTGCCATGAAATACAAAGCAAAACATCTAACACTGAACTGGAGCTTAAGGTGGAAAAGAACAGATGTTCAAGCCAATATTTTAACTATCCAAATAAATTAGCTTACAATTACAAGAAAATACTTTTTCAAAGTATAACTTGCTAGTTTAAATAGGAAAATACAATGTGAACACTGAGCTGTCACTAACTCTTTGGCTTTACTGAAGTAAGCATTCTATAAGAAGCAACACTGACATTTTCTAAAGTTGAATGTACAGGAATTACTTCCCAGATATTTTAATTTCTACCCTTTTCCCCCATTAAAGATTAAGATAAGAGAACAAAGCAAGAGTTTAAAAACACAAGCTCTCAGTCGAGTAACATAAAGGTGGATTATTACCAAAAAACTAAGACTACTAAGCATTAAAGCAAGGACAACATCACCCATTCATCTTTACCTCATTATCAAAAAGTACAGAATTCCCGACAAGTGATTACTTGTTACAAGGCTAATTACAGCTCCTGCATGAAAATGGTAAAACCTAAAGTTAGCAGCTTACATTTCTTGAGGATTTTACCTGTTATTTATTTTCCCTTATAGACATGTAATTTTTAAGGCTTTGCATCTCTGAGAATTTGATTTGCAGGATGCCATTTTCCACAGTGATTCCTACCTACAGCCCTGGGTCAGGTGGGGACACTGTTTGGGAAACACGAGTTCCATGGCGGGAACCACTTCTAGAGACTGTCCCTCGTGGGAACGCACAGGGAGTCAGGTTCAAGGTTGGTGATGACGTGCCCTCAGTGACCCCTGTCCCTGCACCCATCTTGCTTCCCAAGAAGGATTCAATCTCAGCTCAGGGAGTGGGCAGGGGGTTCAGAGATGGGGTTGGGGTTTCCCCAATGTGCCAGGCACTGCCTGGGCCCCAGCTCACCTTGCTGAATCAAGACCCTCTGGGGGAGGGTGGTAACGCCCTGATCCTGAAGGGCCATGGATACACCAGAACACTAGGAATCTTCTTGAGGGGTCTGTGTGCTCAGCCTATTTGAGGGGCTGCTTGACTTTTTTCTTTTTTTAAGTGATTTTTGAAATAATTATAGATTGACAAGAAGTTGCAGAGAAAGGTACAGGGAAGGCCCATGTGCCCTTTACCCAGCCTTCATACATGAGCATCCTGCATAACAAGAGCCCAGTATCAAAGTTGGGCAACTGACATCAGAAAACAGACTCAAGTGCTCACCCTGGCTTCATATGAGCATGTCTTCCTTTATTCGGCTCTGTATGAATATTTGGGCATTTCACCAACTCAGATTCCTACTAGTCAAGAAATACCAGGCATGGAGACTTAAAAAAAAAAAAATCTTGTGCATTTTTTCCAGGATTAAAAATAGTACAATGTAACATTTGAAAAATGTTAAAGGACAAAGTTGAGATGAAAATCTCCAATTTCACACTAGGGAAAACAACTCTGACAAAGAGAATGTAACTTGTCTTTTTAATTTAGCTCCGTTTATCACTGTTGTGTCTTGTGGGAGCAAAAATCTGAAATGACAGCAGATTCTAGCTTTCACTTAATTAGCCATCATTTTAAAATGGCACTTATATAAAGATGCACCAACTCGCTTTAAACATCTAGATTGGATTTATTGTTATTGAGTAGATTCTATAAATATGGAGTGATTCATGAGCTTCCTTCTTTGAGGAGGGAGAACTGTGTCACTGAGTTAGGATTCCTAGATCTCACAAAGGGCCCTCACAGACAGCCAAAGCCTTGTCGCGCTGTCTCTCAGAACTGGATTTTTGAGTGTCAGATTTAGAAGAATTAAATACCACTGAAGAGGGAGACAGTTACAGAAGAAAACAATTTTCACAGTATTCAAGGAAATAAATCGATAAGCTCTGTAAGATATAATAGTGCTTTCAAATGATGCTGTCACCACACAAAGCATGGTCATCAGTGGACACGATTCACTGCATCTCTGAGACCTAGCTTTAAAAATTCAGGAAACCAGTCACTAACTCTTTTGGGATAGAATTCTGCAACGTTTGAACAAGAATCTGAGGTGTTTTTTCCTAATTTGATTTCAAAATTGAAGACATTAGCCTTTTTCAAACTTTTCATCTACCACTGAAGGGTGCAACAATGTAAAATTATCTCAAGAAACAAGACCACTTCGTATAAGAACAATAATGCTTTCATTCAAGTTAGGAGGAAAAGTCTAAAATTTTAAGGAAGAATGATAGGAGGTGCTGAAACTTGGCAAAGTTTATAATTCTAAGCAATGGCTTCATGCTTGATACAGCTTTCAGCCTTTTACTATGACTAGACATAGTAAGAATTTGTACAACTGCATCAAAAGTAATTTCATCCAAAAGTCTGATGAAAGTCTCATAGGTCAAAAAGCAACCTGTGCATGAATTACCATTGCTACTTCTGTTTGCATAAATAATTCTCCTAGTTCTACCACTATCGTTTTCCCTGGAGAAAATGGCTTTAATATTCTTGAGTCATATATTCACTTATTCAGGAAAGGACTACAAAAGTGCACTTGAAATGTCATTTCAATCATTTTAGAAAAAGAACATTACTATTTGTCAAAATCATAATCATTTAAGGCTGACATTTCTCAGGGTTCATATGTGACATCACTTTTCACTGTAATTCTCTCTCCTGATAACTTTGGCTGTCAATGAAAATGCCAATGATCAAATCCAGGTCTACCAAATAAGCCTCTCCCCAGGGAAAGCTTCAGATCTATGCAGCCACTGGCCTCCCACATACCCACACCTGGTTGTCCCCTACAACCTGTGCTCAGCACAGCCAAAACGAACTTGTCTTCTCTTCTTCATTCTGTTCCTATGTTGCCCATCTTGACCACTGGCCCCACTATCAACCCATTTATCCAGGATGGATTCATCCCTATCATCCCATTTCCCCTCGTAACTATAACTGTCAATCAACCAATTCTACTGATCTGATCTTCTTGATCTTTCTCAAATCTGTTCTCTACTATCCCTCTCCACTGTCCCATTTTAAGGACTCATTATCACATACCGAGGGGCAAATGATTCGAAATGATGTCAACATCCATCAACAGAGGATTAAATAAAGTATGAGACAGTAAACAGAGTATTAACAGAGTGAAGAAGCCCACTTGGTAGGCAGTATGTATTGGAAAATTTAGAAAGCAAGCTATGGAGGTGCATATGTAGCATGCTCCATTAGGGTCAAAGGAGGAAGGAATATAAATAATGAATTACCTGCATAGGTTACTATCACTGGGTGGACAGCAATATGCTGAGAATGTTAACTAAAGGGTGCTGGGAGGGAGATATTTTTACTATTTTTACTGCTGTAGTTAGTTCACTCTACTATAAGAAGATACCTGGCTTAGAAGAAAAACTAACTCTCACAGTTCTGGAGGCTGAGAAGTCTGAGGTCAAGGAGCCAGCGTGGTCTAATTCTGTTGAGATCCACCTCCTGGTTTATAGAGGATGGCCTTCTTGCTGTACTGCACACGGTGAAGATGTGAAGTCTGGCCTCTTTTCAAAAGAGCACTAATCCCGTCATGGGACACCACCCCCATGACTGCATCTAAAGCTAATCACCTCCCATTGCCCTGAAGGTTAGAGCTTCAACAGAAAATTTGTGGGGACACAAACATTCAGTCCTTTAATCTTTCCTTACTTTTCAACCATGCATACATTAGTCATTAAAAAAAATCAACATAAATGCTTGCTGAATCAAAGCCCTTTCTAAACAGGATATTCTTATAGGTCACTTGGTGGCTGTTAGCTCCTGTTCATTCACTCCACTGACATTATTAGATACATTTAAGAAACATTTACTTAGCAGACACTATCTCTTATGAACAAGGTATTAAATAGATAAAAAGAGAGTAAGACACCACTACTGTCTTTAAAGAGTTAGAAATCCTCTGAAGGAGAGAGATGAGGAGGGAGCAGCTACTGTTCACGTAAAGAGAAGCAGGTTAAGTGCCCTGAAAGGTACAGATTAAGTGCCATGGGATGCCAGGGAATGCCAGAGTTACTTCTGGACAGGCAGGCCTTGGAGGGGTGCTAGTGGCATGGGAGATCACCTGGAAGGGTAAGATGACTTTGGACATGGTAACTATGAGGACTACAAAAAAGTCAAAAATGGAAGAAAACACAAGGCCATCAGCAAACACCTTGGTCTGGCAGCCAGCCCACAGGTCGGTAGAAAAACAGGAGACCATGGAGAGATGTGGCCACATGGTAGACAGAACAGAGGTTTGCATTTACACTGACAGGGAGGGACGAGGGGCTGAAGTTTCAGAAATGAAGGGGTGAGATAGTCTGAGCTGCCTCCCAAGGGCAGCAACCTGACAGACAGCATGTGTAGAGTGGGCTGGATCAGAAACAGAAGTACAAAAATCAGCAAAAGCACCATCCCCACAGCCAGAAAAGAAGAGATGGAAACCTGAACCAAGTCGGGCTGGGCACGAAGAACACTTGGATTTAGTAAATGTTACAGAAAAGGGAAATCTCCCACTGACCCTGATTTTGGAGCAGAAGGAAATGACAGCAATAGAGAAACTGGCAGCTCAATGGAAGCTTGAGGGGAAAATGAGAGATTAATTTTAAACAAAGGTTTAGGCATCAGCTGAAGTCACGGAGCAGCTAATGGGAAACACAAAACCATGAAGGCAATGCTGGTCAACACAAGAACAAAAAAGACTGGGGATAGCACAGAGCAAGGATGGACTTTTCTAGAAAACCCATATTTAGACACCAGAAGCAAGCTAAGGAAATGGAAAAGGAGGGCC
This sequence comes from Capricornis sumatraensis, assembly GCF_032405125.1. Lineage (NCBI taxonomy): Eukaryota > Metazoa > Chordata > Mammalia > Artiodactyla > Bovidae > Capricornis > Capricornis sumatraensis. The sequence goes on along the minus strand of NC_091092.1, from coordinate 57,843,382 downwards.
AGGAGATTGACACCTCAGAAGCCACAGGAGAGGTGTCTGCCAGCGTGATGATCTAGATGCTCTAATTGATATTTCTGCTGACAACATCTAAAACTGCTGGACAAAACAGAAACCCTTTTTAAAAATGCACTAATGAGCCTACGAGGGAAGAAGAGACTCTCAGAAGCCCAAGCCAAACTGTGAATGGAATGCAGAGAACAAGAAGAGTGGGCAGGACTGGTTTCTGTGGCCTCTTAGGCTCCAGGAGATAAGATGTAATGCCCTGGGCTGGCCAAGATGGGTGTCAAACTGGAAACTTCCTTCAATAACACTGTACCCTTAGGGCAAGGACAAACAGGAAACAAATTCCTGAGACTCAGAGGGAACTTACCTGTCTAGATGACCTGTGCTGAGCAAGGGAGCCTACAGTACAGGGCTGCCAAAACTCATATAACTTTCATGGTCCCAAAAATATCCTGCAGAGAATTTAATCTGTGAGTGCCCCAGGCTGGGAGTGCCCCCCAAATGCCTGGCAGAAGAAAATGTAAGACTGCCTTCAATCCTGGCCCTGGAGTCTTCCCACAGATAGAGGCCCAAGGAATGAGTCCACAGGCAATCATCACCAACAACCCAAGAAAGTAGGCCCCACAAGCCAGGAGACCAGGCCTGGCTGAAGAGAGAGGTGGTGAATGAAGTGGAAGACCCAGCAGCCCCGACACAAAGGGATGCTCTGTCAATTCTAACTTGGGACATCTGGTGGATATTTTATAAACATCTATTGCAGCTATTCAATTAAAAAAAAAAAAAAAAACCCTTTGAGTGACGGTGCGGTGGAAGAGGCCAAGGTCTTACAGTCTACCAAATAGGAAAACTTGTAGGGCCTGGAGTCACTTTCAAAACAACAGTTTCGATGAACTTATTTGCAGGGCAGCAATGGAGATGCAGACATAGAGAACAGACTTGTGGGCACAGTGGGGAAAGGAGAGAGAGGGACAACTGGAGAGAGTAGCATCGAAACATATACATTACCAAATATAAGATAGATAGCCAGTGGGAATTCGCTGTATGACTCAGGGAACTCAGACCAGTGCTCTGTGACAACCTAGAGGGGTGGGATGTGGTAGGAGGCGGGAGGAAGGTTCAAGATGGAGGGGATATATGTATACCTATGGCTGACTCATGTTGATGTATGGTGGAAACCAACATGGCATTAAAAATTTTTAAATTTTAATTGGAGGCTAATTACTTTACAATATTGTGGTAGTTTTTGCCATACATTCACATGAATCAGCCATGGGTGTACATGTGTTCCCCATTCTGACCCTCCCTCCCACGTCCCTCCCCATCCCATCCCTCAGGGTATTCCCAGTGCACAAGCCCTGAGCACCCTGTCTCATGCATTGAACCTGGACTGGAGATCTATTTCACATATGGTAATATACATGTTTCAATGCTATTCTCTCAAATCATCCCACCCTCGCCTTCTCCCACAGAGTCCAACAGACTGTTCTTTACATCTGTGTCTCTTTTGCTGTCTCGCATATAGGGTCATCATTACCATCTTTCTAAATTCCATATATATGCATTAATATACTGTATTGGTGTTTTTCTTTCTGACTTACTTCGCTCTGTATAATAGGCTCCAGTTTCATCCACCTCATTACAACTGATTCAAATGCATTACTTATAGCTGAGTAATATTCTATTGTGTATATATACCACAGCTTTCTTATCCATTCGTCTGCTGATGGACATCTAGGTTGCTTCCATGTCCTGGCTATTATAAACAGTGCTGCAATGAACATTGGGGTACATGTATCTCCTCAATTCTGGTTTCCTCGGTGTGTATGCCCAGCAGTGGGATTGCCAGGTCATAAGGCAGTTCTATTTCCAGTTTTTTAAGGAATCCCCACACTGTTCTCCATAGTGGCTGTAGTACTTTGCATTCCCATCAACAGTGTAAGAGGGTTCCCTTTTCTCTGCACCCTCTCCAGCATTTGTTGTTTGTAGACTTTTTGATAGCAGCCATTCTGACCAGAGTGAGATGATACCTCATTGTGGTTTTGATTTGCATTTTCCTGATAATGAGTGATGTTAAACATCTTTTCATGTGTTTGTTACCCATCTGTATGTCTTCTTTGGAGAAATGTCTGCTTAGTTCTTTGGCCCATTTTTTGATTGGGTCATTTATTTTTCTGGAATTGAGCTGCAGGAGTTGCTTGTATATTTTTGAGACTAATTCTTTGTCAGTTGCTTCATTTGCTATTATTTTCTCCCATTCTGAAGGCTGTCTTTTAACCTTGCTTATAGTTTCCTTCATTGTGCAAAAGCTTTTAAGTTTAATTAGGTCCCATTTGTTTATTTTTGCTTTTATTTCCATTACTCTGGGAGGTGGGTCACAGACAATCCTGCTATGATTGATGCTGGAGAGTGTTTTGCCTATGCTTTCCTCTAGGAGTTTTATAGTTTCTGGTCTTACATTTAGATCTTTAATCCATTTTGAGTTTATTTTTGTGTATGGTGTTAGAAAGTGTTCTAGTTTCATTCTTTTACAAGTGGTTGACCAGTTTTCCCAGCACCACTTGTTAAAGAGATTGTCTTTTCTCCATTGTATATTCTTGCCTCCTTTGTCAAAGATAAGGTGTCCATAGGTGTGTGGATTTATCTCTGGGCTTTCTATTTTGTTCCACTGATCTATGTTTCTGTCTTTGTGCCAGTACCATACCATCTCAACATGGCATGTAAAGCAATTATCCTCTAATTAAAAATAAATTAATTAAAAGAAAACAACCCTCCCCCCAAAAAAACCCAACAGTTCCCCCAAGTTGCAAGGCAGAGAGTGGAAGGAAGGATGTGAGGACCAGCAGTAAGCACTGTCCTTCTGGACATGGAGGGTGGCATGGGGAAGGGGAGGGACAGTCCAGCTGGGACCACAGTCCCCAGAGATGGGCACAGGGAGGATGGCTGGGCATGTCTCGAGACCAGGGGAGAGGGCAGTGGTGAGAGACAGAAAGAAGACAGAGGGCCAAGTCTTGCAGGAGGCAGGAAGGGAGGAGCTTTAAAAGCATGATTAGACCCTCTATGAGCCAAGTTTACTATTTATTTAAGAAAAAAAAATGTCCTGGTTAGAAAAAGAGATGGAGAACTAAGCCACCCTTGGGTCTTAGGCCGCATCCAGGCTGAGAGGCGAGTGCACATGTGTAGCTTCTCATTCAATTCCCGGGTGAAAATGAGCTTCTGGTTGTTGGCTATTAATCTGTAATCAGCCTAGAAACAAAGAGTCTGCTCCATTTCAGTCTGGTTTACAACCTCAAAGAACAGAAAAAGTCCCAGGTCGTTCATTCTCAGTTTGTAGGATCAAAAAAGAGGTGTATCCTCCCAGCCCCATGTCGTATTCTTTATGGAATTATTTCGGTAGGCAAGCACCATGAGATGTGCCATGAGAACACAAGGGGAAATGGCACTGCTCAGACCACATGGCAGGGCAGGCTGGGGTTCAGTGAAGCCAGGAAGAAAGACAAGGGCCCTGCTCGCTGCTCTCCACAGAGAAGGCCTTGGAACCCGCAGCATCTCCTTCGGGGTCAGAGCCAGTGGATCTTCTCCCCTGGGCCCAGAAGATGGTCAAATTTACTAAAGCAAACACCAGAAGACTTTGCAAGTCTCTGCCAATCAGGTCACAGGAGAACAAAAAGTAGGAAACACGGCAATACTGCAGAGCTGAATCCAGAAAGGGGGCAAGTGCAGAGACACAAACCTGAGTGAGCCATGCTACTCCGCAAGCAGGGTCACAGGTAGAAAGAACAGAAAACAACTTCTGAAGAGCTCTGTGTATTACCTGGCACTGCTGCTCATACATCCCATTTCTACTTAAGATGCTTTTTGGCTTTCATGCTCTCAAATAGAAGACTTTCAACTAATCCTTTGGCAAGGTACAAGCCTCAGTTGGTTAATGAGACTACTAACTGTTACCTGTGGAGCACCTTTCTTTTAAAGGGCTTTAAGTGTCCCACATATGATCACAATGACTTTTTTCATATACTTGGGAAGAGTGGGTCAGAGTAATCATCCTTATTCTCTCCACCTGCTGGGAAACACGGGGCGCTAAGAACAGAAGCACTGACATTTATTGGGCACTTACTGCGTGCCAGGAGCTCTTGTAAGTACTTTTCATTTAATCCTCACAAAACCCCTGTGGGGTGGAGACTGTTATTACCCCCATTGGAGATGAAAATGCTGAAGCACAGAAATATTACATGATTTTCAAAGTTGCGAAGCAGGTAAAGGACTGAGTTGGATTCACACACGGACCTCTGGATGCCTGGGCCCCATGCTGGCAACCACTCTGCAGAAGGGACCTGTGAATGACTCCTCCCACTGAGCCTCCCCGATCCAGGCCACTGGGAGCCTGGCAGCTGGGTCTCGGGCTCCATTTCTTCTAGCTCTACATTTCCCTCATGTGAATCTACAGACCATGAGTTTAATCATACACTCAAGCCCTTCATTTAAACAAATGTCAAGAAAATCCACACAGACCTAAAGATACATTTAAGCGACTATATTAGTGCATGCTGCTGCTGATGCTGCTAAGTTGCTTCAGTCGTGTCCAACTCTTAGCGACCCCAAGGACTGCAGCCTACGAGGCTCCTCTGTCCGTGGGATTTTCCAGGCAAGAGTACTGGAGTGGGGTGCCATTGCCTTCTCCTGTATTAGTGCATAAATAAACTTAAAACACAATTTATTCTACATATTCTATCATTATCAAACGTTCTAGACTATGAGTAACAGAAAGCCAAAGACTTTATACCATGATCTAGACACACACAGATAACAGATAGAGATGCTCTTAATGTTTTCATGACTCAATAACAGATTGGGATTCAGAATTTAAAAAAGAAAAACTCCCATCTAAAATTTGTATTATCGCTGATTATTCCATCTGAGTAAAACAATGAGCAAACAATAAAGGAAATCAATGAAAGAGGAACTCTAGCATTGAACATACCACTCCAACAATTAAACTATTTTTCTGTAGCAGTATCAGGCTCTGTTCATATGTACACCTGCCTTTAAAAATCAACCATGATATCAGAGGCATTGTCACATTTCTTATCATAAAAATGTATCATTTCCTTAGAACTAGTATTGACTTGGGATATCGTTTGAAAAAATGGTAAGATTTCTACTGTTTGAAAAGCAAAGCAAAAATAAAACAAGAAAATAAATGTCCCAGTTCAAATAGAAGTGCAGTCTAAACAATTTTCAAGTCTTAATGGATTGACCTAATATAGAACCAATCAAGGTAATGGTTTGGGATCCACTGTGTGTGGCTAAACAGCTCAAGGTCAATTCAAAGTTTCAGTCCTAACTGAACACACTGAGTGGTGAAAATACTAATGGGGAAGAAGGCAAGAGAGCCAGGGCTGGTGTGAAAGAAAAAATCTCACTCATATGCCGCTTGCCTCACGGCTCGATTTGGAACCCAGCTCTCTTGGCCTCCAGACACCATTTCACCGACACAACTGCTACGTTACTTCTGGCATCCAGCGCCAATAACAATCACTGAGATAATCTGCAGCTGCTTTAACAGTTTCAGTAATATTAACAAAGTGCTATTTTTCAAGCAGGGGCCCTTTGTATTGTTCCATGCAATCAGGCTTAGATTATGCTTCCAGGAAATCCCTTTCTGGCACACTCTTGCATTCCCCACTGTGGCAGTTGGGAAACTTTTCTTCCCCTCCTGTCTCAGAGGAATAATTGCCCCTTCTCCTTTCCGAACCTGCCCTGCAAAATGGGCTTCATCCCACGCCCTCAGCCCACCCCGTTTTCTGCTCAGGAAAGAAACCCTCTTCTCTCTTGCTTTCCCCTGCCCACCATCTTCATTCACCTTTTTTGGATTCTCAGGGAAACACGTCTTCCCTCCAGCTGATTGCTACCACTACTTTGTTTTGAAACACCCTTTGCTCTCTCTTTAAACCTCCATCAACTGGCTCCCATGCCCACCACTCAGACCACCTCCTGCGATTCAAAAAAGTTTAACCAGTGTATGCCTATACTGGACACTGCGGGGGCAGGATGAGGAAAGAGTGTCCCAGCCTCAAGCAGTCCACAGTGAGGGGGTCCAGTCCCCAAGGACCTCTTCCTGAGCGTTCTTCCCACCCCCACAACCTCACATATCCATCACCACCTTCTCAGAGCTCGCTCTGCCTTTGGCTTCCACAGACCCCCAACCTGCAGGCTCTCCCCATTACCTCTCTCATCCTTGCTGGCTTCTCTGGTACACACCAGAGCTCCTCAACCCAGGACCTACAAGTGAGCTTCCCAGGGGCTCCAAGTCCCCTAAAAATTTACATCCAGTTTTGTACCTAAGTGTGTCTGTCAGTGGAGGAGAAACCCTAACTTGCACCATGTTACCAAAGGAATCCATGACTCCAAACAGATGGAGCATCACAATTTCAGGTCTATACCTCTGGACTCTCTTCTAAGAGGTGGGCCTGCAATTGCTGCTGGAAACTCTTATCAAAAGGTACTAACTGGCCCTGCGAGCGAAACAGAATTCCCCATCCCTCCTTCCTCGCCCCATCTCCTACCTGCTTCCCCAAATGAAATCCGTTTTTTACTTCCCTGCCCTGCAGGGTCACGCCGCAGACCTCAGAAGGAAGGATGACTCAGCCTGCCTCCCAGTTCTCCGAGATCAAACTACAGCCCAAGCATGTGGTCTCCGCATGCATCACCAGCGTCTTGCTTGGTCCTCCCTCTGACCCCACTGCTGGCTTCATTTATTTCAAAACCTTCACTAAGTCTCCACGACTTCCCAAGGTACAAGCTCCTGAGTCAGCGGATCCCTCCACCTGATGCACCCAGCTCTTGCCCCCTCCTCCCATCCCGTGCTTTCTGGCGACCCTAATAAGCACTCTTCATGCTGCCAACTTACCCTCCCTAGTGCTGAGAGTCAGGATCTTGCCTTTGCCTAAAAAACCACCTCCTCCACCATCCTTGTCCACAGGAAATGACAACCATCCTCAAGGCCCAACCCAAATGACTATCAATTCCACGCAGGCTTTTCCGGCTGGACCTGTTCCCTTTTTCCTGGGACTCCCCAGCTGGCTTCCCTGGCCTCTGAGGGCACTGGCTGTCGACCAACCTGTGTCAGAGCCACACGCATTTGTCACATCTCTTCTGTCACATCCCCAGATGTAACCAGGTCGCATTCATCCTACTACAACTTCTTGTCATCTGCCTTCATGCCCCCCCCCACACACACTACCCTGAAATGAATTTGCCTGATGAAATACCTGCACACATTGAATGGAATAGCAGGGGCTAATATTCCAAAAACTATGTCAATAGCTGATCTGTTTTTATCTGTATTTTCTATTGTTTTGATGAGTAGTTTGGTTTTCTTTTTTAAGATGACTTTCAGTGGTTAAAACTTAAGAGAATTTAATTTTCTACAACTTTGTATGAGCCATTCAGTTCCCGTTTTTTCCTCCAGTTTTTCACTTTGTTGTCTTCCTAAACAAAAGAGTAGGGATGCCTAGCACAGACACAAAAAATAAGGCAAAGCACCCCTCTGTGGACCACTCCAATGACAGCAACCCAGAATCCTATATCCTCTGATAACATACCCACAATATCCAGAAATCCAGCCCAAGTGTCTCCACAGAATGAAATTTCCCTTCACTTTCCTCTAAACCTGTATTCATTAAAAAAGCCATCATTGTACATCTCCCATGAAGAAGTGATTATGCTGAGGTTAGAGAGGTAGATAAAGCCTGATCCTGCCTTGATAAGCTCACAGAATAGGAGGGGGATGGGCAATTACTACATAATTACGACAGAAGGCAGACTGAGGGAGGTAAGTGCTCCAGTAGCAGGACCTACAAAGTCCAAACAAGTGACAGGCATGATGAACTCCCACCAGGGATCATGCATGGTGTGGAAAAGGATCTAGGACTGAGCAAAATGGTGAGGGATGGGCTCTAGAGAGATGAGGGGACCTCAGGTAGAGGTGAGGGACGGGGAAGCCAAAGACTGAGTTGAGAAAGGTCTATGTATACCAGAGGGGCACAGGGCCATCCTATGCGGTTGGAGTCTAGGGTATAAGCCATGGGAAGTCACTGAACATTTTTTGTGTGAAGGGAGGGACATAGAGTGACATGATCATACAGTACTTAAAAAAAAAGACAGCAGCACTGTGGAGGATAAGTTGGAAGGGAAGTGAGTTGGGAAGCACAGGTAGATGGGAAGAAATATTCGAGAGTTACTGATAAGCAGAACCTGGGCTTCTTCTCTCGTGGCTCAGATGGTAAAGAACCCATCTGCAAGGAGACACAGGTTCGATCCCTGGAGAATTCCATGGACAGAAGAGCCTGGCGGGCTACAGTCCATGGAGTCGCAAAGAGTTGGACACAACTGAGCGACTAACACACAATAAGCAGAACCTACAGGATTTGAAATTGATGCAGCTAGAGAGGCAAGGCAGGGGAATGAGAAAGCTGACTTCATAAATAAAATACATGGATGTAATGTACAGCATAAGGAATATAACCAATATTTATAATAATAAAATGGAGTATAATCGGTAAAAATACTAAATCACTATATTTTATACCTAAAACAAATATAACATTGTAAATCAACTGTACTTCAATACAATAAATAAGTTTTATGCCTGATTGGGGCAGGGCACTTGACTTCAAGTTCTTGAACCTGAGAAACTGAGGATCATTCAAATTGAGGGATATGTAGGCTGAAGAATAGTTCTGGTGAACTGCAGATGGTGAGCTTGTGATTCTCACAGACTTCCAGAGGAAGGTGTTTGAGAGGTTCATTTAGATTCACTTGAGGCCAATGTCAAAACTAGACTTAGAAATTACCCATATAGCAATGACAGCTTAAGCTATGGATTAAACAAAATCATCAAGGCAAAGTGAGTAACAAGACAAGAGGGTTGATAGGGAACCACCACCAAGATGTCTACACTTAAGGAAAAAAACAGAGGCAGTGGACACTAGGAAGGAACAGTCAAGATGGTACAGCAACACAGAAACAGAGAGTGGTCAAAATTATTGAATGCTTGGGGGAGATCAAAAACAATGAAGACTGAAGTGAGTCACTAGATTCAGCCATAGAGAGGTCTCAGGTCCAAGGAGGGATCTTCAATAAAACTGGATACTAGAATGGTCTGGGGGAGTGAATGAACCAGAGATGTGGAGAGACTAGAATGTTCTTTCCAGAAGTTTGGACTGAAGTAAGAAATGGGATAGTAGTTTAGGGGAAAGCTGGTTCAACACTTTAACCTGTTTTTAGGGTGAAGCAAAGTGAAGTAAAAATTGTTCAGTCATGTCAGACTCTTTGCGACACCAGGGATGAAATAGTCCATGGAATTCTCCAGGACAGAATACTGGAGTGGGTAGCTGTTTCCTTCTCCAGGGTCTCTTTCCAACCCAGGGATCAAACCCAGGTCTCCTGCATTGCAGGTGGATTCTTTACCGTCAAGTAAAACCAAAAGGAGACAGAAAATCCCAGAGAAAGGAGATGACTGATCAAGCAAGATCACACAGGAGATGGACTGGGGCCTCAGCTCCTTCACACCTGTTGTGTGAACCATCTTTACATCTCTGATTATGTAAGGCCAGATATGCAAAACTCAGGACAGAACCCATCCCCTCAATTAGTTTTCCTGGATTAGATGTACATTCTCACTTTCACAGTAATTCCAAAGATGTATTCCCATTAAACATTTTGTTCTAGTCATTTAAAAATGTTAATATTAAAATATCTTTTAAATCACATATTTAACCAATAACTGACAAAAGGCTTAACATGTATTCAACTCTTTGATATCATTATATTTGCTGTAAGTATCACATTTGAATCTCCAATCAACACATGACTCACAATAAGTACTCCAGATTCCCCTAGACCACCAGTCTTTGTATAATTGCCCTTTCCATTGGTCATAAATTTCCTTTGATGGAAAAACTGTTGATGAAATTCAGGCAGAAAGAAGCCATGTCTTGTTAGAATAAAAAGTCAGGCCCCTATTGCCCCAAAACAAATAAATAAGACAGGCATAGGAAGAAGAGTTCCATCACAAAGCAGTTCTTCTATTTAATGATCTCTTCCATCAGCTTCAGTCTAGCTGGAGCACTATTTATTCTATACTTAAAGGCATGTATTTATTTAAAGAATTATTCCCCTGCTCTCCCCTTGATAGATGTTTGCCTTTAAGTTTGTTTAAAGTCAAGCAGAGGATCCTGTGATAAACCAAAATGGAAACGAATACAAAAAAGTGTATATACATATATATATATATAGAATTGAATCACTTTGCTGTACAGCAGAAATTAACACGCCACTATTAAATCAACTAAACTTCAATAAATTTTTTAAAAAAGACATTTAGAGAAAATGCTGAGAACACTATCAAAAATAAAATCAATAAATCTTTTGAAATTTAAGTTTCAAATAAAACAACAACAACAAAAAAAACAAACTCAAGCAGCAGAAGTGAAGGAGGCGTTAAAAGGACACAAGCCAGGAAAAAGAAAAAAGAAGGCAAGATCAAGGCAGAATACAAAGAAAGATGGTTTGAAGCTTATTTCAGTCCCTCGGTAAAACAAGGTGAGATTACTAAGTCTGCTAAATAGGAAAGAAAAGTTCTAGATATACACAGCCCGAAACTTGTTATGCACTAAGTCATAGGTTGTAAGCAACAAATGCATAATAAGTCTGTCCTGCAAATATATAGTGAACCCCATGAAATGACATTCAAAGTGTCAGTCCTTAAAAATAAAGAATCTGCGCCTAAACCACAAATCCGGATTTGAGAACTACAACAGCTCTTGGGCTCACAGCACTTGCTTCCACATATAACTGGAACCACAGAAGCCTGACCTGCCTCACTCTCAGTTCCCAAGCTGAGGGCGATGAGCTCTGGGATGTGATGTCACAACACTTCACGGACATGCCTGTGGTCACCTTGCCACCTTTGGCCTTTGGAAGAGGGCTGGCCCAGGTAGAGGGTAGGTTCGGAGGTGGCAGGGGTCACTTGCACTGAGCCACTCCATACAGACTGGCAGAGGAGAGGCTTGTGCCCTCTGGGAACAGGTCAAGCTTCTGTAGTAAACAGCCTCGCACACACACCCCACTGGGGAACGCAGCAGAGGAAGCAAAGGAGAACCCGGGAACCTACCAAACTGTGGGCCAGTGGGAAGGCGTATCTTGTGAGGATCTCAAACATGTCTCTTCTGCTGTGACCCTCCTGTTTCAGCGCGAACCTCAGGTTTCTCAAGTCCTGGGGGCAAAGGACAAACGTGCCAGTTCAGTCTGCAAACTGAGTCACGTTCGTTAGCAAAAAACCTTCTATTCTGGAAGAAGATCGACTTACCTGAAGAGGCAACAAAGCTAGACCACTAAGAAAATTACTTTGTTTTGTACCATATCTTGAAATATCTGGTTTTAAGAACCCCTGAAAATATTCCCATCATCATCATGATTGTAAAGACAAGACAACTCACGTTAAAGAGAAGACGGAGTTAAAGTTCATTTGTTAAAAAGAAAAACCAAACCTTGCCTAGCGTATCACTCCTGTGTCTGTCTAACTGCTTTCTGAGGTATTTTAATAATAAAAATTTTATTCATAGGACTTTTATCAAATGTGTATCTGCCAAAAATATTATTTCAAAATTGTCAAACATGTCATTAAAATACAGAAGCTCTCTCCCTCTCCCCTCATGCTTTTCACTTTAAAGTCTCCCTTTTAAAAATTAGGAAATGACTGGCATTTTAAGCTCTCATATAAGTAACGTAATATTATTTTGTTATACAATTTTACTTTTTTTGTTTAAAGAAAATCACATTTCATTGGAACAATATGGTGTAACTTAGATAAAAAGTATAAGAGCTAAAATATCTGCTATCAGCAAATAGGAACCAGGCTGAAAACAAACCGCCAGTTTCTTTAGGACTGTACAATCAGAATTTTACTTTTACAGGCTTCTATAAAGACCACCTTAAGATCTACCATAGTAGGAATGACTATGCTTCTAGGAACTAAGAATTAATGCTCAAAACCAGATTTTAGAGATAGTTTCCAATACATATCTCTTCAATAAGCAGGGAAACCTTCTTTCAAACTGAATTCAGTAAAGTAAGTAAAATAAAATAACCTCCCTTAAAAATCAGTTTGTATTACCCAGCAAAAGATATAACGTTCTATCATATTTTTGAAGCTGGCAGTTTTTGAGGTTGTCTCTTAAATCACTCATGGTTCTGTGGCTGAGTGAAGGCCGTCACCTTCTGCATTGCACTTTCAATACTTCAGGAGTGAGACAGATCCAGCCCCTACCCTCTCAGATGTCACCATCTTCATATTTTCCTGAGTGCTTTTTCACTTGTTATCTCAAGAGCACTCTTGAAGCTTCCTAAGTCTTCAACATGCAGGAGACAAAAGCCTTGCTATACACATCCCCAAATGCAAGGGGCAGCGAAGGGAATGTAAGGAACCAGGCTCTCAGGCCTTTCATCAACGACCCCACACCCATCTCTCTATACAGATGGTATCTACTGGGCCTCGCCAGCTCCAGGAGTCCATGTTTTCATTTTTAAAAGCACATAACTTAATAGTGGAAGACAGAGGAGCCTGGCATGCTGCAGTCGATGGCATCACAAACAGTCAGACACAAGTTAGTGACTGAACAACAACAACAAACTTTGTAATATCCCAAAACTGATTCACAACATCTTCCAAGAACATTGAGACACAAGTTGTTGTCTCGTGATGCAAAGCACTAGTCTAGTGGTAGGAAAAAAAAATCACTTCAATAAGATGATGTGCTTTTAAGGGGTTTACAAAGAGCCTGAAATACAGCAGTGGCTAGCTGAGGATCCCCAGGGCTCACAGATGCATGAAGGATCTTCTTCCCATCAGCCTTGGTTCCAATGATAACATGATGCCCTTAACCTCTGAACCAGAAACTAGACCATTTCTAAGTAAATCTTTATTCTGGTCCATCAGTGATTCAAACCACGACTTTCAATGTGCCAAAGCACAAGTGATTTAAGTGCCTTGGTGTGGCCATCTGATTCAGGTGGAATTCAAAGACAGGGAGAATCACTACCTTGTCTTGCCAACAAGAAAACTGAAGTGGAAAAGGCAAGTGAGTCACAGGGGGCTGATCACCAAATCTGAGACAGGACTATGGGCATATACTGAGGAGTAACTTCAACCTGGTCTCCTAGAGCCTGACCCAGATGGGAAGGACACCTGGGGAAGAGCCACATGGCAGAAAAGTCTCGCCATAAGACCCTTGGTGTTCAGCAACTGGGACACGTGGTGCTGTGCCAAGCCTCGAGATAACAGAGTAAACACAGCCCACTGCAACAGCCCTGATGTGATGGTCTGGCTCTGCTTTTTAAGTTTTTTAAGCTCCGAGTTGTTGGTAGGGGCTGGCATGGGCTTAGGGGGTAAGAATTCCTATATTTGGAGCTGTCTTCTCTTTTGTTTGTAGATGACAACCACTGGGACTTCTGTCCAGCATGAGCAAGCTGCCACTGGTAGGCAGAAATCCCCAGGTGTGGCCCTGGTGGAGACAATCTGTAGGGGTTCCACATTCTCATTTTGAGAAAGCAGCGCGGTGGGACTGTGGTTAGTGACTGCAGATGAAAGGGGACCTGCGGGAGACAGGGGCGAGCCCTGTACCACTGGAGCAGATTCTCTTTCTGTCACCCTCAGGTCTGTTCCTGAGAAAACGGAATTCGATTCTCACAATGTCCTGTGTTTCCAGGGAGATAACAGAATTAAAAGGTTGTACTACAACATGGTTCTAGGCCACTGTCTTTGGGCTTAATACTAATTCCATGAAATATACATATGGAACATTTGAGAATTATGCCTGCCAACTTGTTCCTCAGCCCCATGTTCTTACAATACACAATCAGAGGGTAAGAATGTGCTTTGTCTTGTTGATTTGGGTGATTCATATTTAAATACAAGTTTTGCCCATTGACAAGGCAACAAATTGGATTTTTTCAATTCAATTAGAATGAGAGTCACTTTGAAATCATAGGAAGAGCAACCTCATTTTCCATGAAGTGCTGTAATATAACAACAGATTCTTCTATGCAAAAGAGAAAAACCTTCCTCAAAAGTAAACCCCCAATTTCTAGGCCCCAAAGGGTAGAAAGTAGCTAGGATTATAGATGAGGTATTAAGGGAGTGTGAATTCTACCAAAATCAACAAAAGGCTGCCAAGGTGGGGACTGAGGGAGCATTTCAGTTCAAGTCTCATTATGACACAATCCTTCACTTTCTGATAGAGTGTACTAGTCTTGATCTTTTACAAACTGGAGACAAAAACGTATTATCTTCAAAATCCAAAACAAGGTACAGGAGACTGGCTTTAAGAAACCACAGTGCACAAGACCAAGAAAAGGAGACATGGGCCAGGACTGTGGCTCCTCCGTCAGCTCCCTCAGGCACCTGCAGGCAAGGAAGCCCATTGACAAACACCTCCTTTCTCATCCACAGAATGAAGGACTCGGACTGGCCAGGGGTCAGCACACTTCAGCCCAGGTCAGTCTTGGTGTGGTCTTCAAGCTAAGATTGTTTTTTATATTTTAAAAATAAAAATAAAAGACATTGTATTTTGTCGAAAAAAATTAAATACAATGAAGAATGTATGACAGATTCTACTGGCTCACAAAACCTAACTGATCCCTGTACTAGACTAAAGGTCAGGGACACTTGAAAGAGTCCCAGCCTCTAGGACACAGCCTTCACCAATTATCTTACAGTAGGACCTGAGGTAGAACCCAAAGCTTTGCCTTTGTCAACCCAAAGAGGGCTTCCCAGGTGCCCCTCATGCATATCTAGTTGTGGGAACCACCTGGACAGATGACCTCCAAACCCCTTCTAGATCTTTCTAGGACTGGGTACTATAGTCTTCTAATATGGAATACCCAAGAAAGAAGTTTTCTGGTAAGAAGGTTTATTCTGTCGTTTGCAAAATTATCTCATTGGATTTGGATCCCAACTCTGCCATTAGTTGGGTCATCTGAGCTAAGTCACCAAACTCTTCTTAGCCTCAGGCTCCCCATCTACAAAATGGGGACATCACTGTTCATCTCAGAAGGCTGCCCTGAGGCTTTAATGCAAAGGCCCTAGCATGTGTTTAGAATGACAGAGATGCTCAATAAACAGTTACTACTATAGCTGACTGAATGTTATTATCATTAAATCTCTGCCATTCCCCATGCCTGACATGGTGTGGAGGTGTCTGGCTAGAGACACATCACACAAAGGGACACCAGGAGCAGACTTGGGCAAAAACTGACTGGCTCAGGTCCTCATGCTTGGTGACAACAGCAGGTTTCTTTCATAGGAACTCTTTCCCTAGAAGATTCTAGAACGCTTGATCATGAAGGGAGAACCACTCCAGGGCCTTGGATGAACAAGGGTCTTTGAGTTTTCTTTTAAACATACATTCACTTTTTACTTATCATTCAACACTAATGTGACTTTTTTTTCCCATAAGAAAGTACTGAATCTCTTACTTTACAAGTAATATCTAGCCCATAGGAGTTCTCTCCTCTACTTGTGGCGCCTCCCATTTTTTCAATTCTTGAGATCACACCCAGAGGAACATCAAGTATTAGAGCAGAATCCTGTAATGGACAAAAAGACGCAAGTCAATATTTCTGTCAGTACAATTAAACAATCAAAAACATACTTTTAAAAAACCCATGTGCTTTCAAGGCATTTTTACCTTGGTCCTTTTACCACCTTTTATGAATAAAAATATGATAGTGATCACACAGGAAAAAGCAAGCATCAGAAAGTCAGTTATGCAATCAAAATGCATCCTCTATATGGGCTTCCCTAGTGGCTCAGAATGTAAAGAATCTGCCTGCAGTGCAGGAGACGTGGGTTCAGTCCCTGGGTTGGGAAGATGCCCTGGAGAACAGAATGGCAACCCACTCTAGTATTCTTGCCTGGAGCATTCCATGGACAGAGGAGCCTGGTGGGCTACAGTCCATGGGGTCACAAAGAGTTGGACACGACTGAGCAACTTACACTAAACATGTGCCATTGTGCACTGCCTGCAGAATAAAGACTAAACTCACAGGTACACAACTCGGGGGCCCAGGATGTGGCTCCCAGCCTGTCTCTGCGGGCTGCTGTCCCACAATGTTCTACACTGCAAGTAAGTAGATACCTTCATAGTTCTCCAAATATTTTGTCTACAGTCAGGCCTACAGGCTCTGTGCACAGTGTTCTCTTTGCCTCACATGATCTGGCTTTCCCAACTACCAACATTCTGCCCTGGCTTCAGACCTGGCTCAGCCAGCATCACCTCTAACAATGCCCTGCTTCCCATCTGATCACAGAGTTGACCACTGCCTTCTCTTCGGTTCTACAGCACTCAGTTTGGATGTTATTATACCACTTGCTTCTAGTCTCGTCACCATGAACTTCCACGTCTGTATTCCCTCACTAGAAGCCAGGCATCCAGAAACAGTGTATATCTTAGGCACAGATGTTTTTCCCAAAGAAGGGCCTGAGTCCATACCATGCTTCTCCATCATTCCTTACCCAATACTGGACACAAGGGGTCCAGAGGACTGCTGGCATGAAAGATGGAATAACGTCAGTAAAGGCACACCAAGATCATCACACCAAGAGAACAGCACCTGCCATGTTCAGAATATGTCATCTGGGCCAGGAACCACAACTGGGCCTTTGACTGCATTGTCCTGACAACCACTCTGGACACAGGTGAAGTATTCTCATTGCCTGATGTCATCACCAAGGCTTTAAAAAACTTTGGCTAACTACAGGGAAAGGTTGTGATTCAAGCCAAAGTCTTGGAACATACATCAAAAGAACCATAAAAATGGTCCTAACTCTTTGAGCCCACAATGACACTCCTCTGACATTACCTTACAGCTATGGAGCAACAGGAGGAAAAGCTACATGTGTGAAGATGGAGCCAGAGGTGGCCATCAGGACAAAGAGTATTATAGTCAACTTGATGGAAGAGCACAAGCTACTAAAATAATTATGGTACATGGAAAAATAAACTGAAGTAGAAAAGAAGCAGCAAACAAAATACACTGTGACTCCAAAAATGGAAAATATATATTCATATGGACAAAGGTAGAAAGGGCTACAGAAATTTTCAGTAATCCAATATTTTCTTTAATGCTGTTAGATGACTGTGATAACAAAAATTTTTAAAGCTGCCTATTGGGTCTTTGTTCTTTAAAAGATGTCCTTTGTGGTAGAATACAAATAAAGGGAATTTTTGCTTTTTACCTTAAATCTCTTTAAAACAAAATACAAGAGAGTAATCATTTATTCACAAAATATAAATACCACTCGTGGGTATTCTAGAAATTTAAAAAGTCTAAGAGTGTGGTGCGTTCATGCCATGGACTACTGCTCAGCTACAAAGATGAATGAACTACAGATACATGCAACCACCTAGAAGAATCTTGAGGGCATCATGCTGACTGGATAAAACCACTCTCAAAACCATGTGCTCTATGGTTCCATTCACACATTTCTTGACACAACAAAGTTGTAGAGTTAGAGAACAGAGAAGTGGCCACCAGGGCTGAGGGGAAGTAGGGCGTGGCTATAAACGGAGTTCTGCATCCACAGAGGAGCTGCATATTTTGACTGTTGGTGGTGGGAACATGAACTGACTCATGGCATCAAATGTCATCAAACTCTACGCAAAAACATGGCAAAAATGAGTGAGTGCAAAACCCGTTGAAATTCAAGCACAGTCAGAGTCTTAGTTAATGTTATTGCGCCCCTGGATGTTCTGGGTTGGATAAAGCAGTACAGTTAGTAGAGAAGCTGAGTGATGGGCACCTAGGACCTCTCAGGGACTCTTCTTCCAAGTTCTTGAGAGGTTGTATTTCAAAATAAAGTTTAAAAAGTGTGACAGTATGGCTACTGCAGCACTGTTTGTAATAGCCAGGACATGGAAGCAACCTAGACGTCCATCAGCAGACGAATGGATAAGAAAGCTGCGGTACATATACACAATGGAGTATTACTCAGCCATTAAGAAGAATACATTTGAATCAGTTCTAATGAGGTGGATGAACCTGGAGCCTGTTATACACAGTGAATTAAGCCAGATAGAAAAACACCAATATAGTATACTAATGCATATATATAGAATTTAGAAAGATGGTAACAATAACCCTGTATGCAAGATGTATAGAACAGTCTTTTGGACTCTGTGAGAGAGGGCGAGGGTGGGATGATTTGGGAGAATGGCATTGAAACATGTATATTATCATATGTGAAACGAATCGCCAGTCCAGGTTCAATGCATGATACAGGATGCTCGGGGCTGGTGCACTGGGATGACGCAGAGGGATGGTACGGGGAGGGAGGTGGGAGGGGGGTTCAGGATGGGGAACACATGTACACCCATGGTGGATTCATGTTGATGTATGGCAAAACCAATATAATATTGTAAAGTAATTAGCCTCCAATTAAAATAAATAATTTTTTTTAAAAAAAGTGTGATGGTATGGCTAGCATGGTGTAGAGAAAAGAGCACAAACTCAAAAGTTGGACAAAAAGAAGTGTCAAATTTGAGTTTTAACGTTTATTAGCTGGATGACTCTGGCAAGTTACTGTATCTCTCAGCTACATTTACCTGCAAAATAGGTGTGATTAGAGATAATGGACTTAAAAGTACCTGGCATGGTGCTTGGCACATGGTAGCTAGATAACAAAGGAAGTTATTATTATTATTATTATAAAGAATATCCTAGTATATGAAAGACATAACTGCGCTTTGCAAAAACAGTGAATCCATGCTCCAGCAAGCAGCTACAGGCTTTGTTACACGGCTTTCCTCTTGGAAAGGAGGCATTTTCTTAGCTGGCACCATGGGGTGAGACCCCTCACTCCATAACTGAATTCTAAATGCTTACAGAAAAAAGACACTTCTCAGTAACAATGTACATATGTAACTGCATATGATAATGTTTTTTCTTCTCAATATCATGTAGTTATTAAACTATCAAGCACCGTTACTACACTTAGATTATGTTGAAATTTATGAGTTATGTAATTTATACAGTCTATTCCACTGCACTCCTAAATATCAAACTTGTACCTAAAAAAAACACAGACACTAAATAAAAGTCTGATATTCTAATATCAAGATGGAAGCAAGAATGCAAATTTTAAAAACAGAAGGATTAGAAGTGAGTGAGACCATACTGTTCTTTGCCACTGTATAAAGAAAATTCTACACTTCTGATTACCTTGACCCAACACAAAGCAGAAAATTGGACACCGAGGAGAACCAGCCAGCTCCTGACCAAAGACACCCACAGTCTAATGAGGCTACCTACCATGGTCTCCCTGAATGACAGGTTCAAGATCAAATAACCCAGCAAGCCCAACTGGAAGATCTAGGAATAGGAAAATCAGCTTAAGTCTCTAGAAACCTGAGTCACCACTATCTGAATATCATTAAATATTTAATGATTCTCAAAGGTCCATTCTAATGCTAAATTCTATGCCTCTGTACCTGTAAGTATCTAAACTAATTGAGAAGTACACATAACAGTCTAAAAGATGCAATTCTCTGCTTTCTCTCTCAAGTGCATACTGACTGTCAGAAACTGTACTGGATGCTTGGGACCACGGAGAGAAATAAGATGTACATGTCATCCTCACAAAGCTCAGGCCCAGTCTGGGAAATGAGACACATGCACCCAAACAGCCAAAATGCCAGGTTGTAAGTGCCAACAATCCTAGACAGTATTAAAAAGCAGAGACATTACTTTGCCAACAAATGTCCATCTAGTCAAGGCTATGGTTTTTCTAGTAGTCATGTATGGATGTGAGTGTTGAACTATTAAGAAAGCTGAGCACGGAAGAACTGATGCTTTTGAGCTGTGGACCACAAGGAGATCAAACTAGTCAATCCTCAAGGAAATCAGTCCTGAATATTCATTAGAAGGACTGATGCTAAAGCTGAAACTCCAATACTTTGGCCACCTGATGCAAAGAACTGACTCATTGGAAAAAACCCTGATACTGGGAAAGAATGAAGGCAGGAGAAGGGGATGACAGAGGATGAGATGGTTGGATGGCATCACTGACTCAATGGACATGAGTTTGAACAAACTCCAAGAAATAGTGAAGGACAGGGGAGGCTGGCGTGCTTCAGTCCATGCGGTCACAAAGAGTTGGACACGACTGAGCAACTGAATGGCAACGAAGTGCCAAGAGGCATTTTAAAAATCCAGATGAAGTGGGATGAGAGGTCCAAGATGGCAGGATGACTTCTTCCTGATTGGGTCACAGCAAGGTCCTGCTGTGATGGCAAAGTTATAGACAATCCTTAACGGGTGGAATAAAAGCAGGTGAAGGTTGGCCTTCCAAAAACAGGTCATGGTGACAGTGGCTACACATGTGGGAAAGCATGGGAACTTTGTTTACAAAAAATAAAAACAAGTGGGCTGGGTTTAAGATCGGGTAGCAGGGGAATCCCCTGTGGAGTATCCCGGAGCTTGGATCAGGGTGACTGGGATCCAGGAAATGTCTTGGGAAGCAGCCTGCAATGGCAGAATGTTCCTGCATGCAGATACACCCAGCAGCCCTGAGCGCCCCGCACAAGCCAAGGGAGGGGATGCCCGTGCTCTGCAATCTTGGAAGCTAATGCTGCCAGTGCTGCCACATGCTAATGCTGTGCAAGTGACATGATCGCCATGAGAATCTGAGAGCAAAGAGCAACCGAGCTGGAAAGCAAGAGGAAGAGACGAGTCAGAGGGACAAATCACAGAGCAGGCCCACATGTCTGGGACAATGGTGGTCCCACCAAGAGATGTGAAGGGCACGGGGGTGGGGCTGAGAGAAAGATTGACACTGTCAATTTTAGGCACACTGGGTTTAAGCATCTAAACACAGGGAGGTTGACTGATAATCAAGTACAGATATCCAGGAGGCAGCCGGAAATGCAGAAGTGGAAAATCCCAAGGGCCCCTCAAACTCCAAATGCCCAGAACTAAAGCACACAATGTTTCTCTCTCCAAACTACACCTTCCTGTCAATGGCTGGCACTCCATCCACCCAGTGACAAAAGCTGGAAACCTACCGGTCACCCTTCACATTCCCTTCTCCATTAGCCTTAATCCAATCTCCAGGTTGACTTCTTCAATCCTTCCTTAGTCTGTCACACAGCAGGCTCTCAAGTAGTGAATAAAGAATGAAAGATTGGGTCTGGCACTATCGAGTTGGAAAGCAACTGACAAGTGAGAAAGAAGACGATAAGGACAGAAATACAGTTAGGGGGTAGGAAGGAGAAATGAACTGCAATAAACGCAAAAGGCAGAAGCAAGAGAAGAGTCAAGGACGCATGCAATGAAAAGGACAAAGAAGGTGGAATTAACCAACACACTACCGACTTTTCACTGCAGAGAAGGTGAAGAGCAAACAGTCCACCAGGGTCTGCAGATCTGAGCAAGAAAAGCGGAGCTTCAACACGAAGCACAGGCCAGACCAAGAAGTGAAGGAGTTCCTAATCTTGAAGCAGCAGCAGCATGTAGGGACTCATTCTTTAAAAATCCTAGCAAGGAAGGGGCAGAAAGAGGATCGTAGTATTGGGATAGCAGGGAGGCAAGTTGTTTTAAAACAGAGACTTGAGCAGGTCTGCGGGTCGGGGAGCCAATGAAAACCACGTGTGTAAGACACCGAACTGTGGGGCACCACGGCACCAGAGAGACTAGAGAGAGGAAGGCTCGCTTTGTAAAACAAGACCTCCTGTTCCTTCCTTGGAGATGGGGAGGAGGTGCAAAGGACAGGTGAAAGCTGATGACAGATGATAAGGGAGATTTATGGGAGCTAGGGAAGACAACTTTTAACTTTGCAACAGAGCACGAGATGAGGTCAGCAAAGGAGCTTGGAGGGGTCCATCACTGAGGTGGTGTGGGATGTGATACACTGATCTGAGATGGAGAGAACTGCCAAAGCAGCCACAAGCCCCTTCCAGGGTGTGTAAGTGCAAACTCATAGTGGAGTTCATTCCTTAAATCCACTGAGTGACTTGCAACAGGATGATGCAGTAGGACACAGCCTCTCCAGCTTGAGGACTAACAAATTGAGAATGCATGGCAACAAGGGGCAGGAGGATTTGGGGTATCAGCAGGGAATGTTTTAACCTGAAAACCTCATTCCTTTTGCAGCAGCAAAATAAAGAGATGATTTAAGACTAAAATTTAAAAGAAAAACTATAGTTCAGATCCTACATTCCCATTGACGTTCCTACTTACAAACACACTAGGATGGTTTATTATTACAGTTTTCTTCGCATTATTTCATCTCTTTTAAAATGAAAAAAGGTGTCAAATACATTAGACAGAAGGAACGAAAAAAGGACAATCTTGAAAAGTTTCCAACTTTTTTTTTTTTTAAGAAAAATACTACAGGAATCCTTTTGTCCATGCTTGTAATGAAGTGGCTATGCCTTCTCTCTGCAAGGGAATACACGCCTGGCTTTGAAATGTGCACAATGGGAAGTAAACTTTGCCTCCCTTCCGGGTGGCGCCCAACATTTACAGCTCCAATTATAGAGACTGTGGAACCTACTTGCTGCCACTCTTGCCAGATACCTAGCTCCTCGGTGGCACAATACCTCACACCTGGCCAACGCACATTTCAGAACCAGATATTTGAGAAGCTGAGTCTGATGGACATGAGTGCTGCCCATCCACCTTGATCCCCCCAAGTCCTGTGTGCCTACTGGTAAACCATCAAAAAGCAAAGTCAACAGACTCCGTCTTGGTAGTCTATCCCAGAAGTACTTTTACCCAGAAAAAGTTAGCATGTGTTCTGTCCTTAAAGAGGGTCTTGGACGGTATTCATGAATCTGTAGTGAATACTCTGCCTAAACAATAAAATCACTGTGATCCTATCTTTTAGAGGAAACCCTAACAAAAATGTCTCCTTGAATTTAATCCAGGAGAGTTTTGGCCCAGCCAGGCGCCTGGGGTCTCTATCAGGTGGTGAGAAATGAGAAGCTGGGGGCAGAAGAAAGGTCAGTGCTAGAAAACCAGGACCAGGGGGTGAGGAAAGGGGCCGGGCAGCTGCCGTCAGATGGGCTGAGTGTGTGGGCCAAGGCTCAGCAGGCTGTGAGGAGCTTCGCTGACAATGTTATCTGGGGAGAACTGAGTGCAGCCAGGGAGTGGAGGAAGCCTCTCGGAGAATGAATAGAGAGAAGGGTGCCAAGGCCAGGGGCTGGTGGAAGGAGGACCAAGTGAGAGGCCAACGATGCTCCCATGTCCAAGGCCTGTGTTCTCCCTGGGGCTGCCGGTGACCTTCCCCAAACCTCCCCGGAGCCCCTGTTCCTTTTTTATCTCACTGAACCTTGCAATGTTTCACTCTGTGGTCCACTCCCTTCCTTCTAGATATTTCTCTCTCCTCCCAAGCGCCCACTCCCTGTCTGAGCCGGTCCTCTGTTCTGACTGTGGCTTCTGCTCTTGCCCACCCCACCCCCCACAGATGCGGTCCCTGCCCTCCGGCTCCCTCCACAGCTGCATGTCCGCTGGTCTCATGGCCCCCCAGGAAATCCTGTATGTGCACCCGCTACTACTGTGACACCCGTGTGCTTGGACTTCCGCGGCTTCAGACTCCTGTTCTCAAGGCTCCTGAGCCACTTATTTACAGCTTGTACTCGCACAGCTGTCATTCTGCATACGCACACATGTCTCCCACAGCCAAGGCTTCAAGCCCCTCCTTCTCCTCTGATGTCTATTTCCATGGATGGGAGCAGCTCCGACCACTCAAGCCCAAGACCACAGGGATCATCCTTAATTCTACTCTTCTCTTTGGCTCCCAGCTCCAAATGCTACCCAGATCCTCCTGCCTTGCTCACAGTGGTTCCCTCCTTTCTACTGCAACCCAGACTCGAGTAGGACAAGCTCGCCTAGAAAACAAAGATAACTTCCTGGATGGTCTCTCCGCCTCCAGTCTTCCCTCCCCTAATCTGTCACACACGCTGAGACCTGACTTCCCTTCCTGAAACACACATGGGCTGTGTTGTTCCCCACGTGACACAGACACTGGTGATTTACAAGCCGCTCAAGGCTGGCAATGCTTCCAGCTTCGTCTCTCCCCTCCCCATCCATGCTCCCGCTCTAGCACAGCCCTCAGCCACTGTCACCAGACACCGGGCTCCTCCATAGCACTGTACACGCACCCTGTGGAGGCTCTTCTCTCTCTCCTTCCTGTTCAGGTAATGGTCTCCATTCACCAAGACTTGGTTCCCACATCACCTCCTCTAGAAGGCATTCCATGACTCAGCGCACAGTTACCCTGCTTCTGTCCTGTAATCTAACAGCATGATGCACCCATTGCGGGCTCTGCCACCTGACACCACACCTGCTCATCTCTGTGTTATGCACCCAGCACCATGGCAGATTCACCATGGTGCTGAGTGTCTCTGGAATGAGGATACAGCCGCCTGAATGAACATAGGGTTAATCTGTTTTGTTCATGAACCTGAGCACCTGAGCTGAAGTATTCCTGGGAGGGAAACTGGAAGTGGTGCTGCTCCAGGAGTCCGCAGACAACAAGAGTGTTACAGGCCTAACCAGCCCTACTGGAGTCACGAGATCGAAGCCAAGCCCAACCTCAAGCACCAAGGTCAAAAGGAGGGAACGGAATTTCTCAACTCAAAAGCAATGGTGGTGTTCAGGATGCCATGACTGAGTGCCGTCCACGCTGCCTGCTGCCTCCCCATCACTTAGAGCACAATGCTATTGAGTACCTCCTGTCTACACGGAGGACCAGGAGGACTCCCCATTACTGATGGCCACAGAGACACTGGCACGTAGATACAGCTGAAATCCTTCACTGCCACACGCCATGCTCTGTCCTAGGTCTCAAGAGCACAGCAGTGAAAAGACACAAGGCATCCCTGGCCTCAGATGGACCGGAATGAGGCTAAGCAGTAAAATATATAAAGTAGGAGACAGTGAAGAAACGAATAAACATGAAAGGGGGAAAGGAGGGGGGGAGGGATGTTAGACGTTCAGAGTGGGCAGGGGAGGTACCCAGTAGTAAGTCTTAACGTGGGAACAGGCACACAGAGAGGGAGTGAGGGCTATGATGGAAGCTGGTAAAGGCTCTAGGGAGGACATGATTTTTCAGTGGGTTCTGAGGGACAAGAGGGCATCCAGGCACAGCAGGAACAGCCCAGAAGGGCCTCACAGGCAGGGAAGAGACGATGGCACAGGGCGAAGCGCTGTGAGTTGAGGGAAGAGAACTCAGAAGGAGTTTTCTTCCCCATGAAGGAGAGTGGATTTTATTCTGTGGGCAACAGAGATCCAACAAGAATTTCCAGTAAGCCAGTCAGAGTAGAGTAGGGAGACCCCAGAGGAGGCCCAGGGGAAGAAGGCCGAGTGGCAGCCCAAAGACCACTGTGTCCACCAGCCCAGGACATCACCTGATGAAACAAGACACCTGACTCCCGAGTCTGGCCGTGCTCCCACTGCAGTGTTTACATACCTGAACCACACAGGTGTCTGCTTCCAAAGGCCAGGGACATGACGGCTCTTTGTCAAATATACACGAAACATTCACATTTTGCAGCAGAATCCACAATTAATGTTTGTATTTAGGACTTCGAGAGACACTATGATGACTATGTTTTGAGGCCTCTGCATAATCCCCCAAATGGCTTGCTTTGTACTATGTTTTCTGCCATTAGCTGCTTGCTTTTATACTTGGACTAAATGCTGTGGCCAATTGGTCAAAATGTTTCTGTAAAACTTGGTGGAAGAAGAAAAAGATAAGCAGTTGGTGTCAAGTGGGTCTTTTCTTCACCCACTGCGTGCTAATCCCTGGCCTCTGGAGTGCCACATAATGACAAAATAAATAATGCCAGCTAAGAGCTCATCCAATTACAAAAGTAATGCCTGCTCCCTCCAAGTGGGAGGAGGGAAACAAGCATGTCCAAATATCCCAAGTATTAACACTCTTGGTGTATTTCTTTCTGCTCTCTTTTTGACATACAGTTTTTGTTTGTTTTCCACAGTTGAGATCACAGAACAGACACAATCCTGTCACAGCACTGCAGTTTAAATAATTTCCCCAGTTCATCAACAATGACAGCACGAAATGGAACCAGGCCTGTGTGGCTGGTCAACAACCTGCTCTAATTTCATTTTTGATGATTATTGCATACATTAGCATAAAATCTCTCAGTGTGTCCCAATTTGACACTGGGGAGCTGTACAGAATGAGTCTCACTTTGGCTGGCCATATTATATTGTGTAGTATAATACAGTATTGTACTGTATTGTACTGTATTATAATTAGTTCAGCCTATATGTCTATTAACTTTTTAATCCATCCCACCTGATTACTGGCTCAGATAAGCTTGAGCCCCTGTAAAGACAGACCTCTTCCACCCTTCACTGATACTACCGGTTTTTATGAACTAAATGTTCCCTACACTAAATTTTACATTAGTAGTTTCACTCCAATATCTTAGATTAAAACTACTTCAAACCTCTTCCCCTTCCCTTTAACCACCTTCTGAGTCAAAGGCTTGATGCCAATTACAGAGTCTATAGCTCCACCGAAGTGTACTGCCACCATGTTTCTTTGTCAGGGTCAGGCATATGCTTTGATTCAATCAAGACAATGTGTCAGTAGTACTCCCAATGGGTTTCTTTCTTTCCTGGTACTTAATCACCTGTTCAAATGATTAATTCTATAATAAAACTGCTGCCAAGGGTTGAGGGCATCCCTGGTGGCTCAGAGAGTAAAGAATGTGCCTGCAATGCGGGAGACCTGAGTTCAATCCCTGGATTGGGAATGGCTACCCACGTTCAGCTCACTGCTCTGTTACGTTTCAGAATCTTTCACATTCTGGAAAACTAGAACATGTGCTCAGCTCCACTCTTACTTAGAGGTCTGAATAGATTCACAAAAATAAAAGACCAAATCTCAGGACCATGTGGACCTAGAAACACGACAGAAGTGGGCTCCCATAGCGAAGGCAATAAGAGTAATAAACAGCATTTTTCAGAATTTGGACACAAAAATGAAAATAATATTTTTAAAAATCAAAAGATGCAAACTAATGCAGATTAGAACTGTTCAAAAGAAGTTGTGGGGTAAAAGCAGTAAAACAAAAGCTAGATTCCCCCCCAACAGTCTCAACATCTCCTGCTTACAAGCTGATGTTCGGCTCCTCCTTCATGTGCCCCAGACTTATTCATCCTTGGCTTGGTCCACCTCATCAAAATACAACTGGCCCTTCAGGCTGACCTGGGTAACGGGAACCCACCACATCCACCATAGGCCCTTCTGGGACAGCCATAGCAGCTGTTCATTCACTCTTTCCCTTCTGGAGCATCTGATGTCCAACTCATTGTTCCATCAGTGGAACATTCCTTGAAATGCCATGCAATAAAAGGTAGAGTGGTACTCAGCCACACCACAGACATCCTAATTCTAAACCACCACCTGGTGTTCTGTAATTGAACACTTGGAAAATTCTAGACCAGTGGGCCTACACAAGGGACTCACATCAGCATCCTTGTCTGTGATGTTTTAAAAAAAAAAATGAGCACTGTGCTTGGACCACAGACCTGGACATTTGGATGCAGTATCTCACAGCATCTGTAATGGCTGCTAAGTGCCACAAGTGGTTCTCAACGGTGCTTCTGGTAAAGAACCACTGTTCTCCGCCTAAGGAATCTCTCCAAACGAGCAAACAGGTACAGTTACCAAATCCCCCTCCCCATATTATGAAGGACAAAACTTATTTTAATTCACTCTATTCCTACATTTACAGGTGTTAGTGTTACATGAGCTTTGCATAAGCCAAAAATTAAGAGTTGAGAAGCAAATATATCCCCCATGTTAATCTGATCCACAGCCAATCTTGCAAGGTAGAAGAGAAACAGTTTAGCATTATCTTTAACATTTAGGGTCATCTTTATGGTCTTAGATTTTACTTACCGTTTCCAAACTTCTTAAATAAAGACGATAATTTGTGATGTAAACTCTTCCCTTAATGGGGCCATTGAAAGGACATATGTAAATAACTTCTTTGTCTATTAAGATAAAAAAAGTACCCTAAAATAATGGAAATATATACCGAGATACACAACAAATGGCACTACTTTAATATAAACTATTTGGCTAAGAATAACTACAATTTAAAAAATCACTGAAAATGTCTAAAGCAAGCACTGGCAATGTTTCTACATTACCATGCTAGGTAGAGTGGAGCTGAGGGAGAACAGGGGGAGGTGCGGCACATATCACCTGAGCTTACCCACCATGCTGCCACTACCTAAGGACAAGACCCTAACAGCTAGAGAGCAGAAGTGAATAAGGGTACTGGTGCTGCTACCTTCTGGTGGTTGTCAAGGTAACTATTGAACTGCAGGCTTCAACCAGAGGATGGCAATTCACACAGGACAGTCTCACAGACTCTCGCCCAGATTGGGTCTGAGGTTTGCCAACCTCTAATCACACAAAACATTGTGATGTTTTTAATAAGTCAGCAGCAGAAATGTTGCTATACTCTATTCTTTCTCTTTTAATAGTCCAGAGAAGAGTGGAGCTAGATTCATGTCACACATTTAAGTGATATGAAACAGATGGCCAAGAAATTAGTATATCTTTGGTAGAATCAAACATAAGGAGAAACTAAATCAGGAGAATTATTATAATAAAATGTATCTTTGTCTTATTTTTCAAGGATGTCCTTGAATGTGTTAACGGCATTTGTTTGTTTATTTACAATAATTTTTGAAACCCCTTTCTTCTCAGGTGCTAAATGAAAAATATCCAGTAAGTCTACTTCATGCTAATTCAATCAGTTACTACCTCTGTGAAGGTTTTAACACTGATACAGAACTAAAAGTTCATATGTGAAGATGATCAAAAGTAAGATATTCTCTTTGTTCTTATCCACAAATTAGGATGGAAACATGCCACCATTTCCTTTTCAAGACTAGGATCATGTGTGCAAGCCTGTGGACATGGAGTAGTTCTTCGTTGTGCATGGCTAATTCATTCATACAGGTATTATATCTATGACCTTAATCTGATTAGCACCATGGTCTCAGTCATTTAAGCTAAACAACCCAGATTTTAGTAAATAAACCAAAAGGTTCTCTGAAGCAGTGGTAACTGTATCATCACCAAATGGGGATCTGAAATGGGGATGTCAACTCTAATTAAAAAAATGTTAATGCTCACAATCTCAGCACTTTGCTTAGAAGCTGTCAGGTGCTTCTGGATTAAGCCAGAATGACCTAGTCTTTCCAAAGTAGATACCTTCCTCTTAATAAGAACTTACAATGAATAAAGTAAAACAAAAATCAGAATGTTACATCAACATTTCTAATTTTAGCTACCTGGCAAATAAAAGATATTTTTAACCAATATGCCTCCTTATATTTCAAAGAAGAGAGTACTTGGACTTTAAGCCTCGAAGTTGATCGTTTTTAAGGATACATGATAGGCTGGAAAATCTTAATACCAGTTTGTTCTTATAACCGTAAACCATAAGAGCTTATAGCTCCAGTGAGAGACTTGAAAGATATAATCCACATTTTTTTTCCAAAATAATTCTGACTTGGTACAGAGGAAAAAAAATATCATTGTCATGGAGAGCATGAAGCTCAAGAGAACTCTTTGACCAAGAAACAAAGGCAGAGAGTTCTCACTATATTAACACTTTTAAACAAAGCTAGCCTATTTGTCTAAATGTGACTTCAAAAGAGTCAGAGGGATTGAAGCCACCTGGCCCTCCTAGAACTCTCATGAATCTATGAAAATCCTAACCTCACAGGCCTTACCAGTAATGCGAATCTCTCCTGGCAGTCGAGGAAGAGTTTCTCCCACATCCCGATTAACTCCATCCCTAGAAGTCTGGAAACAAAACGGTGTCATCAGAAGTAAGGACATGACATTTGCACAGGATGTTAAGCAACTAACCAGAAATATTGTTTGCAAATAAAAAAATTAGAGACATAGTGACCATTATAGAAAATTGGCACAGAAAATCAAAACAACTAAAATATACAACTTAGCATTCAACATTCATTAGCTGTGTTAACTTTTAGTCTGTAAAAACATTAGCACACTTTTCAGTGATATTAATTAAACACCCCTTCCAAGTGCTTTACAGTTAACAGTGATCAGGAAAGCGATAAAGTAAATATTAAGCGTATTCTATGCTGTTGTTTAGTCACTAAGTTGTCTCTGACTTTTTGAGACCCCATGGACTGCAGCACACCAGGCTTCCCTGTCCTTCACTATCTCCCACTAAGAGACAGAATTCACTGAGTATATTCTATAGATACACATATATTGTGGCAGCTTTTTTCCATATTATTTAGTCCTATTTTGTTGAGAGAAGGAATGAAAACTTCATTTCAATGGGGCCTTAGCTGAGCAACAGTAATTACAGCATCTTCTCACATGTCAGAAAATAACAGTTACTACACACTGGGTTTCCTATTTTACTAACATCTTTTCTCATGTAAGTAACTAGATAAGAGGGCGAGGAGGCCTGTCATTGAACTTTTGAGCCAACCAGAGCCTTGGAAACCATCTACACACAAATTCTTCATGTGACTCTACTATATCTCTAGGCCTTCTGCCTTTAGAGGTATCCTCATTCAATAACTGCAGCCACTCTGCCAACCAGGTAGTATAAACCACTAAAGCCACGGTGAGTTCTGCGAGGCTAATTTGCCGTGTGACTTGGATGCCTGGGAAAGGAGTCTTTCAATCTATTCAGCTACCCCAGTGGATAAGTGCAAATGACGTGCTGCCTGTGTCCACTCTAGGACGTGCCAGACACATCACTAACATCTGTTTGGGAAAAGGGTTTTTTAAACCACTATTTTTCATTCATTTTTTTTAAAGCTGTTTCCCAAAGTCACGCTGCAATCATTTCATGTGTGAAGCTAGTGATCCTTGCCTCAAAGGAGTTTTGTGAATATTAAGTGAAAGAAACTGCACAAGCACACTTCTGAGAATTATCAGGGGTTATGCAAATGTAAAGTAGTATGAAACAGGGAAAGTTCCACTTGTGAATTTAGGTGAGGGATAAGCTGTCAAAGAGGGGGGCTTTGTTGGATTTTTAGTGGTTTTATCCCTTTTTGTTCAGGTACAAAATAAAAATTCCTAGCTAATTTTCAATATGCTTTAGTGCTTGCAAGCTGAGCATTTTATACCTAGGAGGGCAAGTCAGATTGTTCTTAGGCAGGAAAGCCTCCTTCAATATTGAGGAAGGTGTTAATATCCTGCTTGGTAGGCCCTGGTCTTCCGAATTCATCTTCAGAAAGCTTTCAGGGGCAAGAGATTCCCTAGTATCTTAAATGTAATGTCTGGCAGTGGTTCACAAGTCAGAGGTTCTCAAAAATGAAGTTATATGAAAGGATTTACAAACAAAGCTCACTGAACACACCTAAGGCAGTCTGTCTTTTATGGAACGAGATGGGTTAACAAACAAAACTATGTGTATCAAAGAATTTGCATTATGTGAATGAATAATGAAATGAATAATTCAAGAAACCCAGAATGAGCAGCTAATATTCAAATATGAAAAGAGAAATGCAGAGAAAGGTATAAATAAATCTGAAAACTCAACTTACCCTCTTAATAGACTCATTCTCCAAGGAGTGTGAATTATATTTGGAAGTTGGTGCTGAGGCCATACTGGAAACTCTACCAAGAAAGACAATGAATTCAAGAAATCAACAAAATTGTATGCAATTTCAAACATACTGCAATTGAGTACAAACAGGAGGACACTTGACAGGCCCTGTTTCCCTCGTAGGAATGAGACACATGAAGGACCAACCACAGCACAGCTCATGGGAAAGAGCTCCAATGAAGGTGCAGGGAACCGTGAAGGAACAGAGAAGGGGGAGTTCAGCAGAAGACACCACACGTGTTTCTGTCATCGGAGAAAACTTAATGTTTATTAATTATGCTGCTGCTAAGTCACTTCAGTCGTGTCTGACTCTGGGCGACCCCGTAGATGGCAGCCCACCAGGCTCCCCCGTCCCTGGGATTCTCCAGGCAAAAACACTGGAGTGGGTTGCCATTTCCTTCTCCAATGCACGAAAGTGAAAAGTGAAAGTGAAGTGACTCAGTCATGTCCGACTCTTAGTGACCCCATGGACTGCAGCCTACCAGACTCCTCCACCCATGGGATTTTCCAGGCAAGAGTACTGGAGTGGGGTGCCATTGCCTTCTCTGATTAATTATGCAACAGGCTTCAAACATCCATACTTCTTAATTTGTAAAGACAATTAAGAGACAGCCAAGCAGAGAGATAAAAAGGACAGACCATTCAACTTACACTTCCTTCCCCTTTAATAATTCTGTCTTCTCTCAATAATTAAGGCAAGTTAAAGTGGCATGGATTTGATGGAAATCAAGTTAGTAGGATTTGATTTAATCAGCATTTTCTAGGGAACGTATATATTTCATTTAAATAAAGCATATTCATCCCAGTTCAGACATAAATGACTTCCCTAGTGGCTCAGATGGTAAAGCATATGCCTACAATGCTGGAGACCCGGGTTCAATCGCTGGGTCGGGAAGATCCCCTGGAGAAGGAAATGGCAACCCACTCCTGTATTCTTGCCTGGGAAATCCCATGGACAGAGGAGCCTGGTGGGCTACAGTCCATGGGGTCACAAAGAGTCAGACACAACTGAGCGACTTCTTTCCTTCTTTTAGACATAAACGAAACCATCATATGCAGAACACATACAATTAACTTGTTAACCCAAGGGTTACTTTTGAAGATGATAGCAACAACAGGAAACTAAGCAATGCTTTGGCTATTTTATTTATCAAAGTTAATGACAGAGAGATACATATGAAGTCACTGGTGGTTAAACCATACTCAATTTAGCAAGACAGTTGTGAATATTTATAGTGTTTTTTTTTTTTTTTTTTGCTAGGCTCATTGAAAGACCAACTAACAAAATCTGGCATGGAGAACACTACTACCACTTGGCACAAAACTTGGAAATTTGATAGCTGTGTGCCTCTGGTCAGTGTCCTAAAGAAATGCCTGAGAAAGGTGACAAAAGATGCAGATGAAGGTAGCCATCAGGGCAAAGATGCATCGAGACAGCCAAATGAGAACAATCTTTCAAGATTAGTGACTCTGAGCTTCCGCCACCAGAGCTCAGCTTTCCAAGGGCAAGGGTGGGAGTCCATTTGGGTCATGGCTATCTCCTGGCACACAATGACATACATAGCTAATTGGTGAATGAGTGACTAATTATGTGCAAAATACATACTACTGTGAAACATCACTACACTGTGACCTTGTATATTGGTTCACCAAATCCCAGAACACTGAAACTAGGAAACTGCTGAGGCTGAAACATGAACAGTTGGGAAAATAAAATAGGTCTTTATACAAAGGAATACTAAACTTAAAAAACCTGATACTATTAAGAGGTAGCACAATATAAAATTAGAAATAACTTTTTAAAAAAGATTAATGAATAACTCTAGAATGAATTAAATTCAGACAAAATAGCCTTGAAAAACCACTCTAACCATAAATTCAAATCCAATCAAAATAACCCATTATTCTCTGAGACAGCAGAGTCGATGAGATGGACTGGATAGATAAAGTCAGATGTTTCTGCCCTGAAATTATTCTATCAACTAAACAATATTACATATTTCAGGGATTTTTTAATTAAGATATAAAATTACTTTTAGTAATCATATGCTCTAATATTTTTATAAGTCAACGTTTTCAAACACATGTTAAATTATTACTGTCAAGTAAATGTAAGACATTTCAAATGCTGGGCTATATAATCGACTCAGTCTTCACCAGTCTGTTTCTAAACCATAAAAGAAAGATAAATCTTCCTGTTTTCTTCAATCCTCATTAAAAAAAAAAACAACAATTTAAAATGAACTAAATAGTGCTCGCTTCGGCAGCACATATACTAAAATTGGAACGATACAGAGAAGATTAGCATGGCCCCTGCGCAAGGATGACACGCAAATTCGTGAAGCGTTCCATATTTTTTGAAGCAACTGACAAACAACTAATCTCAAAAATATACAAGCAACTTATGCAGCTCAATTCCAGAAAAATAAACGACCCAATCAAAAAATGGGCCAAAGAACTAAATAGACATTTCTCCAAAGAAGACATACGGATGGCTAACAAACACATGAAAAGATGCTCAACATCACTCATTATCAGAGAAATGCAAATCAAAACCACAATGAGGTACCACTTCACACCAGTCAGAATGGCTGCGATCCAAAAATCTGCAAGCAATAAATGCTGGAGAGGGTGTGGAGAAAAGGGAACCCTCCTACACTGTTGGTGGGAATGCAAACTAGTACAGCCACTATGGAGAACAGTGTGGAGATTCCTTAAAAAATTGCAAATAGAACTACCTTATGACCCAGCAATCCCACTGCTGGGTATACACACCGAGGAAACCAGAATTGAAAGAGACACATGTACCCCAATGTTCATCGCAGCACTGTTTATAATAGCCAGGACATGGAAACAACCTAGATGTCCATCAGCAGATGAATGGATAAGAAAGCTTTGGTACATGTACACAATGGAGTATTACTCAGCCGTTAAAAAGAATTCATTTGAATCAGTTCTGATGAGATGGATGAAACTGGAGCCGATTATACAGAGTGAAGTAAGCCAGAAAGAAAAACACCAATACAGTATACTAACACATATATATGGAATTTAGAAAGATGGCAATGACGACCCTGTATGCAAGACAGGAAAAAAGACACAGCTGTGTATAATGGACTTTTGGACTCAGAGAGAGAGGGAGAGGGCGGGATGATTTGGGAGAATGGCATTCTATCATGTATACTATCATGTAAGAATTGAATCGCCAGTCTATGTCTGACGCAGGATACAGCATGCTTGGGGCTGGTGCATGGGGATCACCCACAGAGATGTTATGGGGAGGGAGGTGGGAGGGGGTTTCATGTTTGGGAACACATGTAAGAATTAAAGATTTTAAAATTTAATTAAAAAAAAGGAAAAAAAAATAAAATGAACTAAATATAACAGAGGAAAGTCTTCCTTTTTTCCTTATTTTTAACTACCTAATTGAGCCATAACTCATATACCATACAACACACCCGTTTCAAGTGAACAACTTAATGGGATTGCACCACCACAATCAATTTTAGAACATTTTCACCACCGCCACCCAAAACCCCATACCCATTAATAGTCACTGTCACTCCCCATTCCCCCGGCCTCGATCACAAATTTGCTTTCTATCTCTACAGGTTTGCCCATTCTGGACATTTCATATAAATGGAATCAAATAATGTGGTGTCTTTATGTCTAAAGCCTTCATATGTAGCATTATCCTAGAAACTGCTACTATTAAAAGCTGAACTGAGTGCAGAACTGAGAAATCCAAGGGTCTGAGTAACATGGGTTAGTTCCATGATGATATCTGCTTTCAGATCTCATCAGTGAACCTCTCTTTGTTGAAGAGTTCCAACGGACCCCTGAAATGTACACAAGCTGGAGCAGCGTGAAGCTGGACAGCATGGGTATTGAGCTGACTCCATTCAAATCCCAACTCTGCAATTCATATATTTGACCTTGAGGAGATTATTTCACTTTTCTGGGCTTTGGTTGCTATTACCTCTATCTTACTACAGCACAGTTGGGCAAAATGAAGCAATATACTGAAGGGCTTAGAACAGTGCCTGGTATATTTGTTAACAAATTATTAGCATCCTTTTAAATAATGAGAGGATAATAACTGAATACTGATGCCATAAGCGATTCTTCTACACATTAGTCTTGACCCCAGAAATACTAGGAAGAAAGCTCACTACTACAAGGATAGTGCCATGGCTGGTGGTGACCCAGCTGTAAAGCTTCTCTTCAAAAAGTACATGAAAATACTGTCTCATTAGGAGCCTGGGAAGCAGAGCAGTGCTGTGGAAAATGTGCTAGACAGATGAGCACAGGCCCTGCGCTGGCTCTAACTTATCAAGCATGGAACTTATCAAGCATCCATATCTTTATCTATAAAATATCTGTTGCTCTAAACGGAGTTCAATAATAATTAAAAGCTACAGCAAAGTTTACAAAGGTCAGGTACCCTTTTGGTTATAGTGTATTTTGCCCCAAACCCCTAAAGATCAGCTTTAATCCTTTTTATTTTAAAAAACATTGAATCTGAGCTACCCTGGCTTTAAAGTGAAAATTGACACTTAATTCCCTATATATATGCTAATTTCAGGAATCTAACCAAAGGTAGATTTCTATCCTTTTTGATCCTGAAAAAAACTTCTGATGATTTAAGCCCAGTCCTCTCCCATTGGGCTTCCCTGGTAGCTCAACTAGTAAAGAATCCTCCTGCAATACAGGAGACCCCGGTTCAATTCCAAGGTCGAGAAGATCCCCTGAAGAAGGGATAGGCTACCCACTTCAGTATTCTTGGGCTTCCCTGGTGGCTCAGATGGTAAAGAATCTACCTGCAATGCAGGAGACTGGGTTTGATCTGTGGGTTGGGAAGATCTCCTGGAGGAGGTCATGGCAACCCACTCCCATAGTCTTGCCTGGGGAATGCCCATGGATAGAGGAGCCTAGTGGGCTAGAGTCCATGAGGTCTAAAGAGTCAAACATAACTGAACGACTAAGCATCTCTCCCATTACAGAGAAGATGACAGGAAAGCCTAGAAGGGGTGCAACAAGGCTCTGGCGTGAGTCTGAGGCAGGACGAGCTCCAGACAGGTCTCCTAACATGGCAGTATCCTTTCCACCCACAGACAAGTGCGTCCAAGTGATCTCTATTTCTAAAGAAAGCAGGTTAATGAGACTGGTCCCAATCTCAGGAGAGAAGGAGTTTTAGACTAAAAAACAGTTAAGAAAACTTATCTAGGCAAGCAATCTTTGGGACCCACCCCCAACCCCTTCATAAAGCTACATAAAGGTGGCATCATTTAAAAAACTTTGAAAGTCACAAAGTGAAAAAGTCACTCAGTTGTGTCCAACTCTTTGTGAACCCATGGACGGCAGTCCATGGAATTCTCTAAGCCAGGATACCAGAATGGGTAGCCTTTCCCTTCTCCAGGGGATCTTCCCAATCCAGAGATCAAACCACAGGTTTCCCGCATTGCAGGCAGGTTCTTTACCAGCTGAGCCACAAGGGAAGCCCAAGAATACGAATATTGGAGTGGGTAGCCTATCCCTTCTCCAGCAGATCTTTCCAACCCAGGAATCGAACCAGGGTCTCCTGCATTGCAGGCAGATTCTTTACCAACTGACCTATCAGGGAAGCCTGAAAGTCACATGGCCTCAGTTGTGTCTCTTTAAATTTAAGACAACTAACCTCAATGGTCTCATGGTATCTCCCTCTGTCTCTCCCTCTGTGTCCCTTCACCTCTCTTCCCCCGTCCCTCTGTCTCTCTGCTCTTTCCACACACACCCCCATCTCCTTTCCCTACCACTTACCCCCTTTCAGATAATCTGTTATTACTCTCCACCTCTTGCATACCAGAACACAAGCCCCCAGAAGAGAAGGATTATGGTCTGTTTTATTTAATGCTGCAGTTTCAACTCAAGTGGCTCAGAGGTAAAGAATCCGCCTGCAATGCAGGAAATGCAAGAGACGTGGGTTCGATCCCTGGGTCGGGAAGATCCCCTGCAGAAGGAAATGGCAACCCATTCCAGTATTCGTGCCTGGAGAATCCCATGGATGGAGGAGCCTGGCAGGCCACAGTCCATAGGGTCACCAAGAGTCAGACACAACTGAGTGACTAAACAACAAAGCAGTTGCAGTACCTGGTGCAGTGCCTGGCAGCCAGTAGGTACTCAATAGGTATTCGTTACATGAATGAACGAACTGTTGTTTGCGTAATATTTCCTTTAAGTCAGAAATGTATGCAAGCTTAGAAAAGGGGTAGAGCCAACCCTCAGTTAACCAAGATGCTCGAGGCTCCATGGCTCTGCGCATCAAAACGGCAGCACAGACTTCTCACACTCTGAAGCACCATAAAGAACTTGCACCGAAAAGAACTAACATTCTGCACTACAGACTTAGTGTTGGAAGAGATATTGGGTTGGCCAAAAAGTTCGTTCGGGATTTTCAGAAACTGGTATCAAAAAACCTGAATGCACTTTTGGGCCAACCCAGTATTTCAAATTAAGATACAAAGATCTCTTCCCCCACGTCCTTCTTCCAGACTAAAAAACTGCTCCCCTCTCTGTTGCATATGGAAAATAGGATTTCACAAAACACCTGCGGCAGATGTAACTATAAACACTCTCAAATAAATGAGGGCCTTTTACCCTTACTGGAAACATCGCAAAGCAGAAGAATTGGAAAATAAATTTGACCTTCACCTCATTGGGTTTCTGTAAGCAAAATCTAAACTCCAAGAGGAGCTCAGTTGCCATGGTCACCAATTTGCCATCAGTGGCCCTTGATTAGGGGTTTTCCTGCATTCGCCATGTACAAACCATGAGGAAAGGCACGCAGGCCATCATCTTTGGATCTTATTCGCTGTACTTTCTCACTCTATATTGCTGTTTAAATAAAATTAAAGGATGATCTCTCTCTGGAGGCTCCCTTGAAAGCTTTGGAAACCTACCTAGTCTGCAAACCAACTTCAAAAGGCTGCCAGCGAGCAAGGAGTCATGTGTGAGCAGCTACTGAGGCCAGAATTCCAGGTTTTTCGAAAAGAGCGTTCTTGACTTGGAAGTCCATTTTGAAAAAAAGAAAACACTAAATACTTAGGGCAGAGCTGCTCAATACTCCCAGACCCAATGCTCCAATTTCTGTATAGCCCCTTTGGCTAGCCTGTAATGAAAGTCATGGATATTATCAACCCAGCCATAATTTTTTTTAAAAAGCCACAATTTAAAAAAATCATCAATATAATGGCTGACCTCCAGGATAAAGGAGAAATAAGATGACAGTGATAATAACTTACTTTTCAATACAAATTACCCTAGAAACAAAAACACTGCCCCCTCGTTTCCAATTTGGCCTCTAGAGGGAGTTTCGCCCCCAGTGAGAACCACTAGCAGACTTCTCTTCTGCACCTGAATGCAGGACAGGCTTTACAAGACTAAGTTATGCTGACTTTTGCATTAAAGTTGCTCTGACTGTAGGCCACCTCAGAGCAAGAAATGAAAAAGATGTGTTGAGATGCCCTCAAACAAACCACCCTGAACCAAAGACAATTGTTCACGCCCCAGCAATTTAGAGACCAGGTACAATCAATTCAACCTCTATACTTGTTCATCCCACATGAAGACAAATGATGATCTGCAAAAGTAGGAGTTTATTTCATCTTATACATTTTTTACAGATTTCTTTTGATGTGTACCATTTTTAAGGTCTTTATTGACTTTTTTTTACAATATCGTTTCTGTTGTTTTCATGTTATGCTTTTTTGGCCATGAGGCATGTGAGATCTTAGCCCCCTGACCAGGGATAAAACCCACAGTCCCTGCACTGGGAGGTGAAGTCTTAACCACTGGACTGCTAGGGAAATCCCTTTATACATTTTTCTTGGAACAAGGGTTGCAAACTTTTTTCTGTGAAGGGCCAGAAACTATTTTAGGCTTTGTGGCAGCCACAGGCAATACGGAAATACAGGGGTGTGGCTGTATTCCAGCATGATTTTATTTACAAAAATGGGCTGCCACTCTGTCTTCAACTATCAAAGTATTTCCAAATGAACTTTCTTCAGCCAAAGTAAATAATAATCATGCCCTTTTAAACTAACATATAAGCCATTAACCCCACCATTCACAGCTTATACCTTGCAAAAACATACTATGACCAGCTGCAAAATTTGTGTGACACAGTTGAAAAGAGGAAGGGATTCTGTGTTCAGACCAGTTTGGCTTTCAAATCCCAATTTTGTCACTCGATTAATAACAGTCATTCAATCTTGGACAGACTGCAGTTCTCTGTATGTGGGGCATGATACTACCTACCTTCATGGAGTCGTGATAAGGAATGTGTAAAATGCTGGAACAGTAGATGGCAAAGCAGAGGCACTCAAACACCAGGTCCCTTCCTCGTAGAAAGAGATGCTTTGAAGCCATTTCTCAAAGTGGTGCTAACACACTAGGCTGGATTTTCCATAAAATATATGCTATCTAACACTGCCTAACCATTCTGTACACACATTTGCTTTCTAAGATAATCCATCTAATCTTGACAAAGCTCTGGACAGCTTTAAATCAGGTTACTCTCAAAGCATGCCTACTTCCATTAAAAAAAGAAAACACCTGACTCCTAGCCCAGGGATCCCTATGTGGAGATCTTGCCTGTTTACCTTCTATTCTGGCTCAAGGATACAGAAATACACAAGAGGTATCAGAGTAGGTCCAACTACAGTTATTCCAAAAGAGTACCCCCATCAATTGTAAGTGGCTTATTGTCCAAATAGACACCTGCAATACATGTGTTAGAGCCTCTCGATTTGTTTCAGAACTCAAGGGATATTGTTTTCATGACTCTTCTTTGGAAATTACAAAATGTTAAATCATATTTCATTTAGAAACTCACTCTTCGTGTCATTTTGATATTTACTATTCATTTTAAAGATCACAATACACTTACTTCCACTTCTTTAAATGTTTCAAAGATCTTTTGGCTAAAAAAAATACACAATTCAGAATCAGTGAGAATGCATTTTGAATCATTTTTCCAGTGGTTAGTGATAGATCTGAGCTGATCCATTCAGCCTACTTCTTGGTCCCCTCATGACAAATGGCACATCTTCAAGACAGCTGACTGGCTCCAGTGGCATGTGTGGTGGCCAGGGAACAGAGTAACTTTAGAAACACTTCATAACTTGAAATTGGTATGCTGAAGCAACTATTAGGAAAGCCAGTTACCATCAGGGTAACTTTTTTTTTTTTTAACATAAAAAGGCAACCTAGTAAAACATACATACATTTAAACAGATCATTAAATTCACCAATGGATTTTGTAACCACCAAATACCTGCCTGTAAACAAAGTTTTAAAATAGGAACAAGATCAAGTTCCCCATCCACCTGCCAATTCCCAAACTCGTGCAGGAACCCAGCTGATCCATCTGCTCCATGACCGAACTGTATTTGGTCGAACTATTTTCCCCTAGGAGAAACTATTCCCCAAAAGTATATTTTCAATTTATAATTGAAAAGGACCTTCTTACGCAAAAGTTAAAATGGTAATTGTTGAAGGTAAAACCCATATGAAGAGCCACAGCTATATCAGTGATGAAGGTGCCAGTTCAGAACACTGAACTTCCCACGGACCTTCCCAGACAGGGCATCACTGACAATGAATCCAATGGGAATTAGCACTAGAGGGGAAGGATCAGAAAGAAACTGAAGAGCAGATGTGCAATTTCTAGAAAAACAAAGAGAGGAGAGAAGGTTGGAGATGACAGTCTGCCATTTGGCCCAATTCCTTTCAAGCATGTTCACTGGGAAGAGAAGCAAGAGCTGTGTTGGCACCGGGTCTTTAGGTACCCGCTTCATGACAGAGGACGGGTCTGCCCATGTACACACGTACACCCACAATACACACATGTTTCATTTCTCTGTATACTGCATAAATTCCTAACATTTCACTTCTTGTGCTGTACAGTATTTATCTATTTAAT
The DNA here is from genome assembly GCF_032405125.1 of Capricornis sumatraensis. Lineage (NCBI taxonomy): Eukaryota > Metazoa > Chordata > Mammalia > Artiodactyla > Bovidae > Capricornis > Capricornis sumatraensis. The sequence goes on along the minus strand of NC_091092.1, from coordinate 57,801,703 downwards.
GACATTTTGCATCTCTCTGGTAGATCAGAGTTTCAAAATATGTGGAGAAGATGGATAATGGATGAAAATGGAGGCAATGCTACCATTTGCGATGAAATGAAATCCCAGGGTTGTCAACACTCTAATTCAAGCAGCAAGCGGGGCAAAGACAAAATAATGGATGGGTATCTGGGGCTGCTGAAACAAAGTACCACAAACTGGATGCTTAAAACAGAAATTTCTTCCTGCACGGTTCTGGAGGCTACAAGTCTGCAATCAGGACATTGGCAGGACCATGCCTCCACCCCACCCCACCCCCGGAAGGCTCTAAGGCAGAGAGGAAACTTCTTTGTCCCCTCTAGCTTCTGCTGGTTGCTGGTAATCTGGATAATTGTTTTATATAATCAAGATTGCTGGGAGAAATATCAACAACCCCAGATATACAGATGATACCACTCTAATGGTAGAAAGCAAAGAGGAACTAAAGAGCTTCTTGATGAGGGTAAAAGAAGACAGTGAAAAAGCTGGCCTAAAACTCAACATTCAAAAAACTAAGATCCTGGCATCTGGTCCCATCACTTCATGGCAAATAGATGGGGAAATAATGGAAACAGTGACAGACTGTATTTTCTTGGGCTCTAAAATCACTGTGGATGGTGACTGCAGCCATGAAATTAAAAGATTCTTGCTCCTTGGAAAGAAAGCTATGATCAACCTAGATAGTGTATTAAAAAGCAGAGATACCACTTTGCCAACAAAGGTACATCTAGTCAAAACTATGGTTTTTCCAGTAGTCATGTATGGATGTGAGAGCTGGACCATTAAGAAGGCTGAGAACTGAAGAATTAATGCTTTTTTTTTTTCTTTTTTTAATTTCTTTTAATTAATTAATTAATTAATTTTTTGGAGGCTAATTACTTTACAATATTGTATTGGTTTTGCCATACATTGACATGAATCCGCCACGGGTGTACATGTGTTCCCCATCTTTTGAACTGTGGTGCTGGATAAAACTCTCGAGAGTCCCTTGGACTGCGAATAGATCAAACCAGTCAATCCTAAAGGAAATCAACCCTGAATATTCATTGGAAGGACTGATGCTGAAACTGAAGCTCCAATACTCTGGCTACTTGATGCGAAGAGCTGACTCTTTGGAAAGACTTTCATGCTTGGAAAGATTGAGAGCATGAGGAGAAAGGGGTGACAGAGGATGAGATGGTTGGATGGCATCATTGACTCAATAGACATGAGTTTGAGTGAACTCCAGGAGATAGTGAAGGACAGGAAAGCCTGGTGTGTTGCAGTCCATAGGGTCGCAAAGAGTTGGACATGACTTAGCAACTGAACGACAACAACAAAAACAACTCCAGAGCATGGTGAGAAATTCTAAAAAGAAAATGGAGATAAGTCTCCAAGGAGCTAGCAACTGAGGTGGGAAGATGAATAAATATAAGACAAGTTAAACAGCAATAAAGACAATGAATAGGTATAAGTTAAATACACAAAGCAAACTGGTTTCCATTTACTGATTATCTGCTATGTGCCAGGCACTGTTCTAAGCACAGATGAACTCCTTCGATACTGCCAACAACCTCATAAGCCAACTACTAATATTCCTTCATATGAAAACACCCAACCCTGAGAATAGGAAGGTTAAATGTGTCCACTAAAAACGTCTGCAGTTGGAAATCAAACCCAGGCAGCCTGGTCCTCATCCCCACTATACCCACTAACAGATGTCTGTTGCTCTAAATTCTCTAATTGATGATCAAATTAAAAAATGAAAATGTTATGCCTCCTGCTTACACAGCTGAATAAAAATTTTTTTTTTGGAATTCCATTTCTATGTAATAAAATTTGATGGTCACAAAAAAGAACATTAGCCTTCATTTTAAGCATGATTAACCAAACAGCAACTCCCCCCCACACACACACAAATCCATGTCTGTGAGATCCTGAGGCAGTATATTCCCTCTTGTTTAACTGCAGTAGTACTCTGTATCATGAAAGAGTCTTTTCAAACTATATTTAAAAAGAAAGACAAAGTTTAATGAGGGTTCAAAATGTCTATCAGAGCACATGTAGCTAGATGAGTTATTCTACGAAGTTGTCCCTTTGGATGGTATGCACTTATTCCAGCAACACAGTCACTATGAAAAATATTCTTCCAATTCTTTTGAAATTGCTTTTAGAGCTTAAAGCTACATAAGACACCATCTCATGAACTTTTACCATATCTCAATTTTTAAACAAAAAACAATGCTTCCCACAGCATGAGTGCCCATTCTCTTTTAATAGAGGAGGCGCAAAATGGTTTTATCTTGAAGCCATATGCCAAGTCTTTACTCACAGGATATTTTGTAAAAGTTGTCGCGGTCTCTGAAGGCAATTCCAAAGAAGAGTTCCAAATGGGTTGGATAATTTTGATTTGGAGCTATCTGTCCCTTCTCTACAAGGGCTAGAAGAAAAAGCAGCAAGTTGGGTTTTCCAATGTTGCCTAGGGTCTCCCAATTGTTAAAAATGCTGGGCTTCATACTCCTTAATTAGTCCTAATTTATCAATACAAGGGCAAGTTGACCTTGAAAGTTAAGAGATCAGCAGCAGGACTAGTAGCCTGGCCAACAGGCCCTTTGCCATAGTAGTTAAAGGAGTGTCTAAAAGGGAATCTACAAAGACTGGCTTCATTAAAAAGCCTTGGAATTTCAGAAAGAGAGACCTGCGGTTGTATATTATCATATGTGAAACAGATCGCCAGTCCAGGTTCGATGCATGAAACAGGGTGCTCGGGGCTGGTGCACTGGGATGACCCAGAGAGATGAGATGGGGAGGGAGGTGGGAGGGGGGCTCAGGATGGGGAACACATGTACACCCATGGCTGATTCATGTGAATGTATGGCAAAACCACTACAATACTGTAATTAGCCTCCAATTAAAATAAATAAATAAGAGACTTGCGGTGACTCAGAGCATGGACAATGGTATCTTCCTACTAGGGGCAGTTACCTATTATTCCAGCCACAAATACAAGCGGCTATCCATCCCTGCTCTACACACACACACACACACACACACACACACACACACACACACACACACACTCATCAAGAACTTGGCACTATTAGCAGGTAGAAAGCTTTGATAGATATAGAAGAAATAATCTAAGAAAAAAGGCAGAAATAAGGCAAGGAGATGAAGAGGAACCAAAAGCAGTGTCAAGAGACTGGTAAAGAAAGGTAAAGAAATTCCAGTACCCTAAAAGTGACACATATGAATCTGATACAGAATTGCCATGGCTTTTGAAGGAGCAATATAGTTGGCCCCCCATACCTGTGGATGCATAACCCACAGATATGGAGGGCTGATTATGCAACTTGAGCATCCACGGATTCTGACATTTACAACGGGTCCTGGAACCAAACCCCTGTGAATACTGAGGAATGATTGCATATGCTGCTGTATAGAAAAAAAAAGAATTTCCAAGCTCTAGTTGGAAATTCTACTATCAACACAAGGATAAAAAGCTGGGTACTGGTAGTTGATAAAAGTATGAATGTGATGATATGTAGTCAACAGGGCTATTCTTGAGGTATACTATCTTCCTGAAGATTATATCTGAGACATAGCTTCTACAAACATAATTCAGCATCTAACAATTTTTTTTTTTTAAATCTCAGCAAACTAGGAATAGATAAGGTAACCTATGGAAAATCTATAACTAACTCTACTTAACGGTGAAAGATGCAATGTTTTCCCACTAAGTGTAGGAACAAGGCAAGGTTAGTTGCTCTTATTGCTTGCATTCAATATATTTTAGAGATCCTAGCAACTTTAATAAGACAAGAGAAAGAAATAAAAGATATAAAACACTAGAAGGAAGAATTGAAATTGTGTTTGCAGACAACATGATCATTCATATAAAAAATCCTAAGAACACTACAGAAAAACTACTAGAACTAGTAAATTTACTAATAAGCAAAGTAAGTAATGGAGAAGGCGATGGCACCCCACTCCAGTACTCTTGCCTGGAAAATCCCATGGATGGAGGAGCCTGGTAGGCTGCAGTCCATGGAGTCACTAAGAGTCGGACATGAGTGAGCAACTTCACTTTCACTTTTCACTTTCATGCATTGGAGAAGGAAATGGCAACCCACTCCAGTATTCTTGCCTGGAGAATCCCAGGGACGGCGGAGCCTGGTGGGCTGCCGTCTATGGGGTCACACAGAGTCAGACACGACTGAAGCAACTTAGCAGCAGCAGCAGCAAAGTAAGTAAGTCTGCATGATATACATTATCAACATTAATAATTATATTTGTATCACTGGAAAGTGAAAGTGTTAGTCACTCAGTCATGTCCAACTCTTTGAGACTCCATGTACTGTAGCCCACCAGGCTCCTCTGTCCATGGAATTCTCCAGGCAAGAATACTGGAGTGGGTAGCCATTCCCTTCTCCAGGGCATCTTCCCGATCCAGGGATTGAACCCAGGTCTCTGCACTGCAGACAGATTCTTTTTCATCTTAGCCACCAAGGAAGCCCCATTTGTATCATTAGCAATGAACAAATGAACACTGAAGTATAAAAATATCATCTGCATAAATAAAAATGAAATATTTAGGGACATATTTAACAAAATGTGCACGAGATCCATACACTGAAATCTATAAAGCACTGCTGAGAGAAATTAAAGGCCTAAATACATGGACAAACATATCATGCTCACAGATGGGAAGATTCAATATTGTTATGTCATCAATATTGATCCATAGATTCAACACAATCTCTATCAGTTCCCAATAGGCTTTGTCATAGAAACCGACAAGATGATTCTGAAATTTATATGAAAAAGCAAAGGACCAAGAATGGCCAAAATAATCTTGAGGATGGGAAATAAAAAAAGAACAAACTTGGAGTACTTCCACTACCCAATTTCCAGACTTGCAATACTTCAATAATCAAGACTGTGTAGTTCTGGCCTAATATTAGACATAGAGATGAACGGAACACAATAGAGTCCAGAATTAGGTCCATCTTTTGGAGGTCCTAGGAATGGTCAATGGTCTAGTCTTTTACACAAATGATGCTAGAACAATTTGACATTCATATGGAAATAAGTGAATCTTGACCCTTACTTGACACAACATACAAAATTAACTTGAAATGAAGCACATAAGTATTAGTTTTATACTGTTGCCTACAAACTTAGTAGCTGTAAACAACACGTTAATTTTCTCATGGTTTGTATGGGTGGTGGGTCAGAAGTCCAGGCATGTCTTAACTTCATCCTCTGCTCAAAAGTCTCAGAAGGCTGCATACTCAAGGGAAGCATACACAGGGTATAAACATGGTGGGGCAGCAATTGCAGGACCACCTTTAGGTCAACCTACCAAAACAGGTCTAAACAAAGAGCTAAAACCGCAAAAGTCTAGAGGGAGACACGGGGAAATCTTTGTGAACTTACGTTAGGCAAAAGCTTTTTAGAGAACACAAAAAGCATAAACCATAAAAGAAAAAACCCAATAACTGGACTTCATCAAAATTAAAAATCTTTGCTCTTTCAAAGGCACAGCTAAGAAAATGGAACAGTAAGCCACAGTCCAGGAGAAAATACTTGCAAATTACCTAATTAAGGCCTTGTATCCAAAATACATAAAGAACTAACGGACAATCCAATAAGAAACAGGCAAAAGATCTCAGCAGACACTTCATCAAAGAAGATATACGAATGGTCAAAAAGCACATGAAGACATACTCACCATCATTAGTCATTAGGAATATGCAAAATGAAACCTCAGTAAGCTACTATTACACACCCACTGGAATGGCTGCAGTTTAACAGAACAGACAATAACAAATGTTAGTGAAATGTGACCCAAGCAGAACTCTCATACTTGACTCTGCCACTGGGATGGGAATGCAAATTGGCACAGACACTTTGGAGAACGGGGTGACAGTTTCCTGTAAAGTACAAGAAAGTACCCTAAGCATATGGCCCAGCAATGCCACATTTAAGTGTTTACACAAGACAAATGAAAACATGAAGCCACACAAAGACTTGTAAGCAAATGCTCATGGCAACTTTACATTCATAATTGCCAAAAACGCTGAATTAACTCACACGTTCATGAACTAGTGAACAGACATATTGTTATAGCCATACTATGGAATAGTACTTGGCAAAAGAAAGTCAAAACTGCTGATACACAACGAATGACAAAACATGGATGAATATAAAAAGCTTTACACTAAATGAAAGAAGCCAGCCACACAGTGCTTATCTATATAAACCCACCCTTGACACACTTAAAAGAACTACTAGTATTCAGACCACATTCTCTGACCATCATGCAGCTAACTTAGAAATCACTTTTAAAAAGTTACCTAGAAAACATATTTGTAAATTTAAACACAAACTTCTAAACAACTCACAGGTGAATGAAATAATCACAATGGAAATCAGAACATATTAGAACTAAATAATAGTAAAAAGACTATGTTCTGAAACATCCAAGCAGCAAAATAAATCCAAAGAAAGAAGAAAGGAGAAAATGTAGAGTAGAGAGATTTCCAGAGTTTAAGTGAAGAAAGCAAGAGGCTGAAGAGTGTATGTAGTATGCTTTTTTTGGTGTAAGAAAAGGGAGGAAGTGCAATGAGTGTGTGTCTGTGCATGCACACCAGCTCAAATTTGCAAAAGAAACATAGAAGAATGAACTAAAAACTAATAACATTGATTAGAGTGGCTAGGAGAAACAGCATGCCTGGCAGGAGACATGAGTGAAAGGAAAGCTTTTCAGAATATACCTTGATATAAATTTGACTTTCAGATTATGCAGTTTCATTAAAGTTAATCAGAAAGAAGCTTGAGAATATAATTATGCTGATTCTTTTCTACACAGTGACAAACCTCATACTGCATAGCCACAACCGATAAACCTTTGCTAAGACTCATCAAGAAAAAAAGGAGAAGGCACAAGTAAACAAAATGAAGATTTAAGAATGAAAAGACAGATGTAACTACAGACATGGCAGCTAGTAAGTGTTAGTTTGAAGGATTTCCACACCAAAGCACCAGGCACGGCTGGCTCTGGGGCAAGTTCTACTAAATATTCAAGGAACAAACAACTCCAATTTTATAGTTTTCCAGAGACCAGAAAAGGGAATGCTCTCATTCACTTTATAAGGCTAGCAAAAAGGTACTAAACTAGGCAAAGACAGTAAAGCAAAATTAAAGCACAATCTCACTCACAAATACAGACGTAAAAATCCTGAAGAAAACATTACCAAACCAACCCAGCAGTAAGAAATAATGTCTATGCCAGCCATGCAAACCTGGTTAATGCTACCAAGTTATATGAGAAAATCCCTTAAGATAGCCCATCGCATCAACCGGTTTAAAGGGTCGGGGACAAATCTCCATAAAGGCAGAAACGGGTTGATAAAACTCAACATCCAAAAAAAAAAAAAAACCTCAACATCCATTTGCAGCAAACATCCTCCCCCCTCGTGAAAAAAATGGCCATAACACTTTGTGGTGAAATTCAGAAAACATCATGCCTTCTCGACTACAGATCCTGGGCTCCACCTCAAACCTATTGAATCAGAATCTCCAGGTTGGCTGCCAGGGAACGTGGAGTTTGGGAACCACCCTCCAGTGATTCTGGAGCACAGGCTCCTAGGAGTCCCAGCACGGCTGCCAGCATCCTTGTCACCTGCCTGCAAGAGGAAGCCCGTCCCTGTCCCTCAGAGTCAGAATCTGCACTTCAGCCCCAAGGCCGCTGGTTTTCGGCGCTAGAGAAGCTGGGGACAGCTGCTCTGGAGCTGAGTGGCCCGCCAGAATCTCCCAGAAGACTTTTTTTAAAATGAGGTCTGATCTCTATCACCCCTCGCTGCCAGCCCCATCAAATAAATCTGAATGTCTGTATGGGGCTGGGACATCGGGCCCTTAAGGCTCTCCAGGTGATTCTAATGAGCAGCCAGGGGGACAAACCATGGGGTGGCAGGCCCACAGCAAAAGGGAGCATCCATCTGGGGGCTCCGCTGAGCCAGAGAAGAAGTGTCCCTTGAGTCCTTTGAAGATGCCCCCAAGAAAGAAGTTTGCATTCCTCACCTCTGCCGACCACAACTTCTCAGTATACCTTACCAAGCTGAGGCCCAGAGACGAAGTCTCGGTAAAGAAGTGGGGATGTTGTGAGGATCCAAATGAGATCGGAAGAGCACACCAGGCAGAGGGCTCCGCACTGAGTACAGCGACCGTCAATGCAACTTACTACCCAGGCAGCGGAGGCTCCAACTGCTCTTCCGGGCTCGACAGCAAATCTGATGACATCATCAGCAAATCAAGGCCAAAATGTATCTCTCAAAGCTGCGCTGTCCAAAGCTGGAGCCACTGGCAAGCGGAGCTTGAAACATGGCTAGTCCAAACTGAGGCCTGCTGCAGATGTAAAATACATGCTGGATTTCGAAAACTTCATGCAAACAAGACGAGGGGAGCATCTCTCTGTCGTACTGATTACATGTTGAAATAATATTTTGGATATATTGGGCTGAATAACATACATTATAAAATTGACTTCATCTGTCTTTTTTTGATGTGGCTACTAGGAAAACGGATGACACATGTGGCTTGAGTTATTTTTCAAATGAACAGCGTGGTCAGTCCCAAAGGATCAGGAAGCAAGCCGGGATGCGAACTGCTACTCAGACCACACTTCTCGAATTGTAATTTACATACAGATCAGCTGGGGATCTTCTTCATCTGCAGATTCTGGTTGTGCAGGTCTGCGGGGGCCTAAGAGTTTGCATATCTCCTAAGTTCCCAGGGGCAGGGGCATCAGAACAATTTTATCAGCAAGGAAAAACTGTTTTGTGGAGCAGGCCTGATGGGAGGCTCTGAAGAAAGGATCACATCACTTCAGAGGTGATAAGAGCGAAGAAAGGAAATGGCCATCAGGGTCACACTCAGCCTCAACTTGAAAAAATCAGTTGTTAAGCCTCACACCAAGGGCTACAGAGAGGTGGGGGCCAGCTCTGACTGCCCTCCATCTGGGACTCCCACTCGCTCCGACAGACCCAGCAGCACTGCCTTGTGTGAGGCAACACAGGACCGGGAAGCTCAAAATGGAACTCCAACTGAGGGCTCTTCTATCCTTCCTGCCACAGCAACAAGGATCGCACCCTCCTGGGTGCACTGAAACCAAGTGCAAATCTTTCTTTCTTCTCATGGTGATGCATGGATGGTACTGACCCATCTCGACCAGGGGCACTGCTGCACAGTAGGGACAGTTCCTCTTCCAGTCAAACAGCTGGCTGATTCCAGGCCTGCTGGAATGAACCCTGACAGCTCTGTCCCCACCTAAGTCATCCCAGGGCCACAAGGAACTTGAGGGTCATACAAGGGCATTTCAAGCCCCACCGCCTGATGCTAAGAATCCCCTTTATGACCCACCCCACCCCCTGAAGGTGAAAGCAGGACGGCCCGAGGGTTAGCCCATTACATTGGGAGAGGCTCTGGGAAGCACACAGTGGCCTCCTTCTCACAAAACACCCAAGGACAAGATAGCAACATGTAACAGTTATCACAAGCTGAAGAAAGGCATCCTGTGCAGCCAAGGTCTGAAGGCAGGGAACAAGAGCTGAATGAGTTACTTTTATTTTTACTTTCAACTATTACCCTTCAACTTCCCTTACTCCTCCTTACCCGCCCCCACCCCCCCCCCAGACATCAGCAAGCAAAGCAAAAAAACAAACCTATACTCAAACGGCCAGTGACAACAGTCCCCAAAGAAATGGGTGGGTAAACAACCCATGGGACCTCTCCCCAAACAGGACTCAGAGCTTTCTTATTCATTGGTTAGTTGATCATGGAAAGAAAGACTAAGCAGGAGCTCCCTTTCATCTAGTACCAGGGAACAGGATCTTTAGACCAACAACAGAGTTTGTCGAAATGAACACACCCCAACAATTCTAAGCTACGTGCCCTTGTCCAGTTCAAGTCAAAGAACGTTCACTAAAGATCTCCTTCATGCATGGGGCATGTTAGGGTTCTCTTGCCCAGAAAACTGTCTCCAACCTCAGCTTATGGAGTCATCTCAAGATACTGAGAAATATGCAAAGAGCACTTGGCCCCCATCCTGTTGGAAGGGAAGGTGCAGTGGACCTGGAGAGCAATGAGTCCCTGGATTGCTTCCAACCTCAGCCCCAGGAGTGGAGGATCTCGGCAGGGCATCAAGCTGCATTGAGAAGCTGAGGTAAGCCGTTGATTTGAAAAATGAAAGCCTTCCATTCTGAAACAGAAGAGGCAGGCAATATTCCCTGGTGCAGAGATGACCTCACTATTGCCCTGGGATTGTTGGTGACACAGCACTATCACAGGAATCAACAAAATGGAAGCTCACACGGTGTACCAGTGGCTTCAGGTCCATCTGAGAGAGTCAACAAAACACGTGCATGTTTCAATGCTGACAGAAGTGGGGTTGGACAAAGAGATCACACCCCCAGCGAGGATGCACCAAGAACCGGAAGGATGCTGCCCTCTCACACCAGTTCTCCAAATAGCGATGGCTTACATAACACGTGGATGCCATAATAATAATGCCTTACAGTCAGCAAAGGATGCTGATGCACACTGGCTCCCCTGAAGAGCTCTGGGATCTTGGTGGTGCAGGAGGCCTTAGGTCTATCTTACAAAGATGAGCCAACAGCAGCGAGGAGAAAAGACTTGTCCAGTGTCACAGGGCTAAGAAGGGGCTTTCTACCATCTTCCACAGACACAAGGCTCCTTTACTCTTCCTTGGTCCTTGGGTAGAAATAGAAAGCACTAATGCATGATGCCAATTTTCTAAAGAGATGCCTGCCACATTCTTAAAAAGAAAAGGATGCCACCCTCCTGGTGGTCCTGTGGATAAATCCACTGTAAACATTTAATATAAAAAACTATCCTCTGACTACAGGATGGCAACTGGATCTCACCTGACTAATGCCAACTGGGTCTCCTGGTCCTCTCTGGCTCTCAAAGCAGAGAAATGGAAAGAAAACCTCTCTTATTCTTGTCTATAGCAACAAACAAAATATGGGCTCAAGTAATTTCTGAGTCCAGATAGTAAACAGAACTTAGGTGGGCAAGAACTGTGTGTGCTGCTGACAATGTCACCTTAAACTCAATGCTGGGGTCAACAATGAAATGCAGAGAAATGTCTAGAAAATCCCGCTCATTGGATTTCCAAACATTTAATGAGACATGGCTAATATTTTTCTTCTTTACACCCATGGCAGATTCATGTTGATGTATGGCAAAACCAATACAGTACTGTAAAGTAAAATAAAGTAAAATTTAAAAAATAATTAAATAAAAAGAAAGGAGTCCCACGTAGCTCACGCCAGTAACAGTTAACATTTCTTAAGTGCCTACTATGTGTAAGATGCTATTATAAGCATCTCATATACCTTATCCTGCAGGGCTGCCAACAATCCTGGGAGGAAGGGACTACTGTTACTATCTTCATTTTACAGAAAGGGAAGCTGAGGCACAGAGGTAAGGAGCTCACTTGAAGTTACAAAGCCAATAGTACAGCCAGGACCCAAATCCTGAGTCAACACCTTAAAGGCGAACAACAGGGGCTGTCCCCTATCTGCCAAAAAGGAATAATGAACCGAGAAACTAGAAAATAAAGAAAGCAGAACTTCAAAGAGGTCAGAAACAGGGAAGGGCAATTACTAGCTAGTAATGAAAACAACCTCTTATTCTTTTATAAAGTTGAAAAAACTTTAGAAATAACGAGAAACTCTGGCCTTTTGAAATCCTTGGCCACCACTTCAGATTGTTGCAGAAGCCTTGAAGAGGCTCCGCTTTCTCCTTATTTTGCAGTCCTCAATAAGAGTAAGAACCCCATGTTCTTTCAGTGGTTTTTAAAGTAACTACATTTTGTTAATCCTTTCATTTAGGAACAAAGAATATTGGCATATTTTTTGGTAACTTTAATGATTTTTTGGAACCTGTAAAAATGAAAACCTTTTCTTTGACGCCACTGAACATACAGAAAAGGAAAGAACTGAGAGGGTACTAAGCAGATGAACTTTGTTAAGTTACCATTTTATTGGCACTCTTCTGAGGAAGTTGGGTGCCTCTTGACTCTAGAGCTAATTTCAAAATGAACTAGTTTCTTTACTAAGCACAACACAAGGATTGAGGTCTCCTTCCCAAGGTAGGTTCCCAGTACAAACCAGCATGCAGGAAGAGATAGCTGTGTCAGGTAGCTCCCAACCAGCAGACACTGGCATAGGATTAACACCCAACCCTTACCTCAGTCAGCAGGGCCTTTCGTAGCAGGAGTGAGGCAGCTACTGAGACAACGAAGGATTAGAAGCTCACTTCCCTGGGTGTTTGAAACCACTTACTATTTGCCTGGGATAGGGCAGAGGGAATGCAAGTAAAAATGAGGCTGTGACAAACTTACCATCCAAGAGGCAATCACTGGAGAAATGATGACCTCCCAAAGGATCTTCTGGATTCAGACAGATTTACTTTTAGATATGGTGATTTGCTTTAATGGCGCAGCAGCTGACCATCTAACACTAGCGATGCTAAGTAATACCCAACCCCCTCACAAGCATGCTGGCCTGCTAGATGGTCATCTCAGAGTTTCAGAGCTCTGTTCTTTCTCACAGTGCTCATCTCTGGTGGAAAATATATCATTGTTTATTTTTTTATTGTCTGCTTCCCCACACAGAAGCTCTGGAAGGCAGGGACCTTGTCAGTGGTGCTGTCTGTTATCTTCCTAGCACTCAGCACTCTATAGGCACTGCATGGGCAATCTGGGTTTAATGAAAGAAACCAATGACAACTTGATAATCAATACAACTTAGAACTCTAAGGTAAGGAGACCAATGGTTACTGGACTTAGTAGACTCTAGTAAGCCATACTAGACTTGACCATGCATGCATGGTCAGCTAAGTCATCTCAGTCGTGTCCAACTCTGTGACCTCATGGAGTTCTCCAGGCAAGAACATTGGAGTGGGTTGCCATGCCCTCTTCCAGGGGATCTTCCTGACACGGGGACTGAACTTGCATCTCATGTCTCCTGCATTGGCAGCGGGTTCTATACCACTAGTGCCACCTGGGAAGCCCCTGACTTGACCATACTAGACTCTAAAAGCCTCTTCGAATGCTCTCCACTTTCAAGTACCTCAAGAAACTGTTACACACTGGCAGGATCTCTGATTTGAACTTACTCCATGCTGTGGAATCCCTTGACGCTTCACTGGATTTTGTGAAAGTCAAAAAGTCATTCAGAGTCAAATCTAGTGAACAAGTGATCATGCCCAATATATATGTTGGGTGAAAGGAAAATGTGTCTATAAAAGAAGGCTTAAGAGTCTGGTAAACTGGTTTTGAAGGCAATTCAAAAAAATGGTTTGAACTACAGCAAAGTCGCTGGCTCAGTCTCCATAGACTCTAGGGTGGATGCTTTACAAAGAACAAAACTGAGCTGTGATAAAAGCCACCCAGGCTAGAGGGAGGCTATGATGTCCCCAGAAACCTGACTTGTGATATAAATTTTGCCATTAACTTTGCCACGTTAGTTAACCTCCCTGGGCTTTAGCTTCCTTATCGAGCAAACAAGTGAAGTATACACACTTAAAGGTCCTAGCCAATTCTAATATACCCTGATTCCATTCTTGTGCAGGTCTACTATGTCTGTTTAAAAACCGTCCCAATCCACTTCGCTTCATACTTTGCATGCCTCTATAAAGCCCGTGATTTAGTTTTTGCAGCAAACTGATTTCATATTTGCTTAGGCAAAAACTAAAATTAGTTTTCACTTCCTGAGCGCAGCAAGACAGTTAAGGGAGGCCACTCAGCAAAGGGCGCTTGCAATCGTGCCTGTATATACTTCCGACTGCGTATCAAGGAACTAACCGTTTGCTCCTCAAATCTCCCGTCAACTGTTGCAAAAGCAGATAAAGCTCCCGTGTGTGACACAGAAACACCAGTCGGGAGCAAGGCTTCGCGGACAGTGCCGGCCGGCGGCCCCTCCGCCGGACCCACGGGGGATGAGGCAGGCAGGCATCCGCCCCGCCCGGAGGGTCAGGGCGAGGACCAGCCGCGGCGCGGCGCGGGGGAGGCAGGGCGGCTGCCCAGCCCGTTTGCCGCCCCGGGACGGGGAAGCAAAGTCCGGGCAGCGGCCGCGACGCCCCCACTCCCCCACCCTCCCGGCCCGCCTGCCCGATTCCTGTCCCGACCTTCGCCCGCTGCCGGCCCTTGGGCAGGGAGAACGAGAGAAGCCAGAGGCACCTGCCTGCTGCTCCCCGGCCCCAGCCCTGGCTGGCCGGGACAGCGAAGGCACTCGGGCTAACCGCCCCCCTCCGCACACTCCTGAGGGTGCTTCAAGGCCCCGTGGGACCTGCCGGCCCCAGGAGTCACAACTTCGTCCTCCCTGTCCCACCACCACGGCTTCCCGCAGTACCCGGCTCCGAGCCAGGCCAGCCGCGAGCGTGCACCCACCTTGGGGTCCAGGCGCCACCGCCGTTGCCAGGCTGCTCGGCTCCCGGGCCCTGCTCCGCCCCCTCCAGGCCCCGCCCCCTGCAGCCTCCCCGCCCTTGACCACCGCCCGCCGCCCTCCTCCGCGAGCCGGTTGGTGGGCGTGCGTCACGTGCCAGGGGCGGGGCCGGTAGAGGGAGCCGGCTAAGCCCGAGGAGCAGCTCTTGTTCGCCCAGGAGGCTGCTGGGAAACCCTCTTTTAGGGGCCCGGTGCGTGGAAGCAGCTGGGAGTTGTAGTTCTAAATACAGTACCGGGAATGGGCGGGACCAAGATGCTAGGGGCCACCCTATTGAAAGAAGTTGGGCTAGACTCCGAGCGGAGGCTGTTGGGTAGTGTAGTCCCAGAATTTTTCTCTGCGTCTCGCTGTTTTTCCCCAGTAAAGGGGAAATTCAGAGGGAAAACTTCTCTAGATAAAACTTCAGCGGGCGTCGCTAAACTGAGCTTTCTGGGGACTCAGGGTTGGCTGTGTGAAGCTGAGATCCTATAAAGGAAAAAAAATTTCACTGACTTCATGCCACGCCAGCACCTTTCCAAGAACTCACTAGAGACATAGTGAAAGGAAACATTTCAGGACAAAGTTCCCTCTACTTTTTTGAGGTGCAGGACAGGCGATCATTAATTCAGTAAAAAGAAAGGAAAAGAAAAAAAGACAACTTCAGGAAGAGAATTCAGTGTGTAACAAAAAAATAGTAAAAGAGTATTATTATTACTGCAATAGTCCTTGGGTTAAATTATAATTATACTAAGCAGCTCAGGTAAGTGACGGTAAATAGGATTACTTTAACACGAACTTTTTGCCTCTTTCTTACTACTCCAGCATCAAAAACATGATACCACTGTGTGTGTGTAAATAAGCATATATCATTATATCAATATATATACACACACATATTAACCCTATTGAAGATTCAAGACTTCTCATCTGAATAACAAGGCCCTTCAAACCCTAACCCCACCTACTCATCAGCCACTTCTCCCAGTGTGTCTCTTCCCTCTCCACTCCAACTTCTGGTCTAATCACAGCCAACTTCTTTCTCTTCTCTGAATGCACCGCTGTTCTTTCCTCCCTCCAGCCCCTTCCACTTGTCGTTCCTTTCTCCTGGATTGGCCATACTCCTAGAAAGGCAACAGAATAGCGCTTGCTCCAGGACAGGCAGAACTAGAAGCTCCTCCCAGGGCTCTTCTCATAGCACTGATGTTACTATTTGCTTACCAGTCTGCCCCGTCAACTCCCCTCCCCAGACTGTGAACTTCTTTGAAGCACATTCATTTTTGTACCAGATATCAAAGGAAGCTCAGTAAAATCTTCTTGACTGCATGCATTGCATGCCCCACAGGCTCCCTGGCAGGCCACCAAGTAACCAGATTCCCAATCTGTGAGTCTTGGAGCAGAGGGAGAAGGACCCTGTGGTTGGGTGGAGTGAGGGCAGCAGCTGGGTGGGAGGTGGATGAGGCTGAAGCCCTTTGCTCACTGGGGATGGGGAGGTGGGAAGGAGGGGTCAGGGTACAGAGCAAAGACACTGCTTGTCCTAAGGAGGTGGTGACTGAAGATTTCACCACCACCTCCAGCCTGGGCCCAGCCCTGACCTAGCTTCAGCTGGAGAAGGAGGCAGCCCGATGGAGAAGGACTGTCTCTGGCCTGTGAAATGGAAGCGGGGACTCCTTCCTGCCTTCCCACCTCATGGCTTAGGTGCAGGATCACTAGGGGAGAGAGGTGAAAGCACTTTGAAAATTGCCAAGTTGGAGCCCTGCAGAGGAGTTCCCACCGTGCCCTTGGTGAGCTGGTGGTATTCTTGACCAAGACCTGCCCTACCTCAGGTTGGGGTGGCAACTCACAGGCCAAAGTATTGGGATGGCCAAAAAGTTTGTTTGAGTTTTTCTGTATGCTGGTATGGGAAACTCGAATGAATTTTTTGGTCAGTTGAAACGTGTGTGTGTGTGTGTGTGTGTGTGTGTGTGTGTCTGTGTGTGTATTGGGGGTTCTTCAGGCTTCCTTCTGTTTCACAGGGGCACACATCTCTAATCCAGGGCCCTGTGGAGAGGGAGGGGCAGCCGTAGACTTGACAGTGGCTGCTCCATCGGAACCTTTCTGGGTGGAGCATAACATCCCACATCCATCCTTCCCAAACGCTGCCTGCTTTTGCTAAGACACAGAGCTGCCTATGCACTGGGGCTCCATCCTGTTCTCCCAAGTTGGGAGAAGTAAAGCAGGCAGGACCAGAAGGGGCCCGCACCCTTGGCCTGCCTAGGTGGGCCCCTCCCCACCTCCAGCCTCCTGGGGAGAAGCAGTCCTGAGAGAGGAAATGGCCTGTTTCCTACCTCTCTCCCTCAGCACACTCATTCCAAGGTCCCTGGTGCTGGTGCTGACCCCCTCCAGTCCCCACCGTGCCTCGGCCTGATGCAGGCTGGGGACTGTGACCACCTTATTCTGCCAGGTTCCCTATATTGGGCCTGAAGTGGTAGAAGGTGGAGGAAAGAGAAAGACATCCTTATAAAAGAGAAAGCTCAAGATGGAAGTGGTTAGAAATGAATACTTTTCAGTGTAGCTGCAGGGCCCTGGGCTCTGGCAGAGAGTGCCTAGAGTCTGGAAATTTGGATCCCAGTCCCAGAAATTTTATAGACAAGCTGTTAGCCTTGGCAATGTCACCTCACCTCTCCAATTGTTAGCTGCTTCCTCTGAAAAAAAGGAGTTGGAGGCCATTTCCCAGGATTGCTGTGTTCTAGTTCATCAAAGACAGAGGGGTGGGTGTTGTACAGTGTTGAGGCAGCAGCATGCCCAAGCTGCCAGGTGGCTGCTGGCAAGAGGCAGGAGAGGGAGGAGGCAGGCCCCTGGGCATCCGCATGAAGGCCCCTGGGCTCATTCTAGCTCTTCCATTTGTTGAGTGTGTGACTTTGGGCAAGTACATCTCTCTAAACCTGGATTTCCTCATCTGTGAAATGGGGATATTAATGTTTACTTCATAAGCTTATTGAGCAGTATAAACACATGAGTGCCTAGGACTAACTTCTGCTTCTAAAAGAATCACGAGGTCCTTCTGTCTTCTCCTCCCCACCCCTGCCCTTTATTTAGAAAGTAGCCTCAGGAGAATGGTCCAGGCACTTTGGAAAAGTTTGGCAGTGATTTATAAAGTTAAATGTATGCACAACCAAGCAGTATCACTCCTGTATTTATCCAAGACACATGGAATCTTATGTTCCTAAAAAGACTTGTATTCAAATATTCATAGTAGCCTTTAAAAATAATGGTCCAGAGGTAAACATCTCAGATTCCCATCAACTGATGCATGACTAAACAAAGATAGGTCCACACAATGCAATACTACTCAGCAACAAAAAGGAAGAACCACTGAAACATGCTACAATAGAAATGAATCTCAAAAATGTTATGCTAAGTAGAATAAATAATACACAAAATGTTATATACTGTATGATTCCACATATGTTACATTTAGGGAAAGGCAAAACTATACTAACAGAAAGCAGATTTGTGGGGCCAGAGATATGGGAAGGGGATTGACTGTGAAAGGGCAAAGAAGGGAATCTTGGGGTGGTGGACATGTTTTATGCTTTGACCGAGATGGTGATTACATGATTGTATACAATTGCCCCAAACTCATTAAACTCTAAACATGAACTAGGTAAATTTCATTGTAGAAAAATTATACTTCAGTAAAGTTGAAGTTTAAGGAGTGGGAGGAAGTAGCCTCAGTTAAGTTTCCTGAGGCTGTCCACAACTGTTCATCTGTTTTTGTTTGATTGGTTGGCTGGTTGTTTTCAAAAGGCCCAGGGCCTTGAAGGGGAAAGGGTGGTGAAGCTTGCCCTACACATACCAAGGGTGAGCTGTAAGGCAAAAGCTTGGGTGAGGCTAGGGAACAGTCATCACCAGGAGAGGATGATGGCCCAGCTCTGCAGGTGTGGGATGGGGAGTGCTTACCTGGATGGAGGAGGCCGGAGAGCTGAGCCTGGAGAAATAGACATGATGTTCGTGGGCTCAGGGACAGGAAGTTTGCAGTGCTTTCTTTCTTACCAGTGAGCTGGGGTGCACATGGACTCCAGGGCACCGTGGGGTCCACCCGGACCCTGTGTTCATCTGTAGACCAGAGTGCTAGTGCTGCTGTTTCCCTTCCAGTTTCCCACCTAACTCAGTGCTGAGTCGGGGCCTCCTTAGAGAAGCCCCGCTGGTCCACAGTGTCTATTTTCCCAGGTGCTGGGTGGAGTCTGAGCCAAGGAATGGAACAGGAAAACACTTACACACAGAGAGAAACTCAGACTTTTTTTCCCCCAGGGCGTTTTGGACACAGGGACCAGACATGCAGGGATTATGACATCACAATGTTTCCATGGGCCAACCCTGTTTGTCTCCCTCATCATCACTAGGCAAATAGAGGGTGTTCAGGAATGGCTTTGAGGTTAGTCCACTAGCAGCCTGGTGAGAAAATTGCCCCAGGCCCCAGTGAGATCACACAGCCAAACAAAGCCATTCAGAAGAAAGGTCAACTCACAAGATACCCTCCCTCGGCCCCCAATTATGAATATTATTTACAAATCTCAGTTTCGTACACTAAAAATTTTTTGAGGAAGTAAGCCCCATGAGGAATTATTTCATGATACATTAAAGTATGTTTTATTCAAAACAGATGTTTAAAAACAGCTTTATCTTTTTATTTAAAGGGGCTGGGCTGATTTATGTTGAGGAAAATGGCATGCTACCTTCCAAACACTGAGAAATTTAGAGATCCAAGATCAAAATTGAGCGAGAATATATGAGAGGGAAAAATGACAGATGAAGAACATGAATCTCAGCAATTAGCCACTGAACCTGAATAAAATTTTGTTAGTGAAGATTAATTAATCAAAAAGAATTTTTAAAACTTATGAATAAATTTAACCAAGGAGATGAGAGACTTATACAGTGAAAACCACAGAACATTGCTGAAAAAATTAAAGATACAAATAAATGCAAAGACATCTGTGTTCATGGATTTGAAGATTACATATTATTAAGATATCAATAGTACCCAAAGCAATGTACAGATTTAATGCAATCTCTATTGAAATCCCAATGGCATTCTTTTTGAAGAAATAGAAAAATCAGTCCTAAAATTCATATGGAATTTCAAGGGACCCCCAAATAGCCAAAACAATCTTGAAAAAGTAAAATAAAGTTGGAAGACACACACTTCCTGACTTTAAAACAGTAATCAAAACAATGTAGTACTGGCATAAAGAGAGACATATAGTCCAAGAGATAGAATAGAAAACCCAGAAACAAATCCTCACATATAAGGTCAAAAGATTATTAACAAGGGTACAAAGATCATTCAGTGGGGAAAGGTCAATCTTTTCAATAAATGGTACAGGGAAAACTGGATATCCACATGCAAAACAATGAAGTTGGACCCTTATCTTACACCACACAAAAAAATTAACTCAAAATGGATTAAAGGCCTAAATGTTAGAGTTAAAACTATAAAACTCTTAGAAGACAACAGAGGGAAATCTTGACATTGGATTTAGTAATGATTTCTTAGATGTGACAACAAGATCACAGGAAACAAAAGTGAAGGTGAAGGTGAAATTGCTCAGTCATATCCGACTCTTTGCGACCTGGTGGACTGTAGCCTACCAGGCTTCTCCATCCATGGAATTCTCCAGGCAAGAATACTGGAGTGGGCTACCATTTCCTTCTCCAGGGGATCTTCCCAACCCAGGGATCAAACCTGGGTCTGCCACATTGGAGGCAGATGCTTTAACCTCTGAGCCACCAGGGAAGCCCATTAGACTACATCAAAATTTAAAACTTCTGTGCATCAAAGGACACAGTCAACAGAGTGAACAGGTAACCTATGGTAAGGGAGGAAGTATTTACAAATAGCATATCTGGTGAAGGAGTAATATGCTGAATGCACAAAGGACCCCTATAACTCAACAAGAAAAAAGTCAACCCAATAAAAAAGTGGGCAAAGAACTTGAATTGACATTTCTCCCAAGGAGACATACAAAAGACCAATAAGCAAAGGAAAAGATGCTCAAGGTCACTAATCATCAGGGAAATGCAAATCTAAATCACAATGAGATCTCACATCACACCCATTAGACTACTATCAAAAAAAAAAACAACAACAACAACAACCAGACAAACAAAACGCCAGAAAATGACCAGTGTTGGTGAGGATGTGGAGAAATGGAACCCTTGGGCACTGTCAGTAGGAATGTAAAGTGGTACAGCTACTATGGAAAAGTATATAATTGTATGGTGACTCCTCAAAAAGTTAAACACAGAATTGTTATATGATACAGCAATTCCACCTCTCAGGGTAAATACTCAAAAGAATTGAAAGCAGAATTACAAAGAGATTTTTGTATACCAATGCCCATAGTAACCTTTTTCACAATAGCCAGTGAAAAGTGAAAGTGAAAGTCATGTCTGACTCTTTGAGACCCCATGGACTATACAGTCCACGGAATTCTCCAGGCCAGAATACTGGAGTGGGTATCCTTTCCCTTCTCCAGGGGATCTTACCAACCCAGGGATCAAACCCAGATCTCCCTCATTGCAGGAGGACTCTTTACCAACTGAGCTATCAGGGAAGCCCACAATAGCCAGAGGTAGAAGCAACTCAAGTGCCCATCCATGGATGAATGGACAAGCAAAATATGGTCTATACCCACTACAGAGTATTATTCAGTCTTAAAAAGGAGGGAAATTCTGACATCTGTTACATCACGGATGAACCTTGAGAACATTATACTAAGGAAAATAAGTCATACACAAAAGGACAAGTATTGCATGATTCCAATTATGTGAGGTACCTACGTAGTGTAATCCAATTCACAGAGACAAAGTTGAAATGGTGATTACCAGGAGCTGGGGGGAGGGGGATGAAGAGTTATTGCTTAATGAGTACAGTTTCAGTTTTTCAAGATGAAGTGTTCTGGAGATGGGTTGCACAACAATGTGCATGTACTTAACATTACTGAACTGTACACTTAAAAATGGTTGAGATGGTAAATTTGATGTTATGAGTATTATGAGACAATTTATTTAAAGATTAATTAAACCTCCACAGTAGCCTGAGCTAAAGGGACCAGAAACCTAGATTTGTTGACAAGGTCCTCTGTGGTCCATCTCAGATGGGATTGTATACTTCCAAGATCAGCTTCCACCCAGGACCGGAGGTCCCATGTCCTGCTTCAGAAACAAAGCCTCCCACAGGGAGCCAGAATTAACCAAGAGCCCCGGTCCCAGGCGACTGGAAGGATGAGGGAAGCAAGCACATAGGTCCTTTCCAAAATAAATACTACCACCTCTTCTTTGTGTCATTGCCAAAAACTCGTGGGAGTTGTAGAGGGAGATCCTTTCCCAGAGTGTCTTCTGGACTCTTCTTCTCCACTCCAGAGGAAAAACACCAGGGAGAAGGCTGGGGTGGGCAGGATACAATGGAACGGCCCTAGAGCGGCTTCCTAAGAATCACACCCATCACGGGTGGGGAACTGAAGGAGTGCTTTGGGAAAGTGCCTCTGAGAGTCTGAGAGAGGAGCTCCATTTCCAGTTAGAGCTTCCAGGGATCACTTCTAAGACATCATCAGCCAAGGGGGGTGGGCGGGGAATGTGCATCCCCCCAAACGAGACTGTAAGCCCTGAGTCTTCAAGCAGAGGCCTCTGGGGCTAGCTCTTTGTGAGCAGGATGGAGCCCCTGCCATCTCAGTCCTACAGCTGTCCCTGTGGGGCCTCGAGGGAGTAAAACACGGGGTGTTTCTAGTGACAGCTGCAGACCACCCACCTGCCCTTCCTCACACCATGGGGCTGTGAACTAGGACGACATGCTGGGGAATGAGAAGGCTGGCAACTTTTCAGACTGCTAAGGGAGCAAGAGGAAAGCCCCAGCCTCAGGGCTGCACATGGGAACCTGCTTAGGCTAAGCACCCCCTCCCAACCCTCACTACTGCCACCAACACAGAACACGGAGCAGGCTCTCTGTCTAGTAACAGCTTAAGATATAAGCTGAGATATAATTTATACATGATAAAATTCACCCACGTAAAGTGAAGTGAAGTCACTCAGTTGTGCTCGACTCTTTGTGACCCCATGGATACTCCATGGAATTCTCCAGACCAGAATACTGGAGTGGGTAGCCTTTCCCTTCTCCAGGGGATCTTCCCAACCCAGGGATCGAACCCAGGTCTCCCACATTGCAGGCGGATTCTTTAATAGCTGAGCCACAAGGGAAAGCCCAAGAAGGAGTGGGTAGCCTATCTCTTCTCCAGGGGATCTTCCTGACCCAGGAATCGAACCAGGGTCTCCTGCATTGCAGGCAGATTCTTTACCAACTGAGCTATCAGGGAAGCCCCATGTAAAAGGTACAATCAAATGGTTTTTAGGGTAGTCACAAAGCTGTTCAGTCATCACCACTAAGTACAGAATATTTCATCATTCCCAAAAGAATCCCCATATCCATGAGCATTCACTCCCCATTTCTCCCTCCCCATTATGGAACAACAGACTGGTTCCAAATAGGAAAAGGAGTATGTCAAGGCTATATATTGTCACCCTGCTTATTTAACTTTTATGCAGAGTACATCATGAGAAACGCTGGGCTGGGAGAAGCACAAGCTGGAATCAAGATTGCCGGGAGAAATATCAATAACCTCAGATATGCAGATGACACCACCCTTATGGCAGAAAGTGAAGAGGAGCTAAAAAGCCTCTTGATGAAAGTGAAAGAGGAGAGTGAAAAAGTTGGCTTAAAGCTCAACATTCAGAAAACTAACATCATGGCATCTGGTCCCATCACTTCATGGGAAATAGATGGGGAAACAGTGGAAACAGTGTCAGACTTTATTTTTGGGGGCTCCAAAATCACTGAAGATGGTGATTGCAGCCATGAAATTAAAAGATGCTTACTCCTTGGAAGGAAAGTTATGACCAACCTAGATAGCATATTGAAAAGCAGAGACATTACTTTGCCAACAAAGGTCCGTCTAGTCAAGGCTATGGTGTTTCCAGTGGTCATGTATGGATGTGAGAGTTGGACTGTGAAGACAGCTAAGCACCGAAGAATTGCTGCTTTTGAACTGTGGTGTTGGAGAAGACTCTCGAGAGTCCCTTGACTGCAAGGAGATCGAACCAGTCCATTCTAAAGGAGATCAGTCCTGGGTGTTCATTGGAAGGACTGATGCTGGAGCTGAAACTCCAATAGATTGGCCACCTCATGTGAAGAGTTGACACATGGGAAAAGACTGGGAGGGATGCTGGGAGGGATTGGGGGCAGGAGGAGAAGCGGATGACAGAGGGTGAGATGGCTGGATGGCATCACCAACTCGATGGACATGAGTTTGGGTAAACTCTGGGAGTTGGTGATGGACAGGGAGGCCTGGCGTGCTGTGATTGATGGGATCACAAAGTTGGACACGACTGAGCAACTAAACTGAACTGAACCATCCCAGGGAAACCACCAATCAATTTTATCTATATATAGATTTGCCTGTTCTGTATATCTCATAGAAATGAAATCATACAGTGTGTGACCTTTTGTCTCTGGCCTCTTTGACATACTATAAGGTTCATCCATGTTGCAATATAAATCAGTACTTTTTTAAATTGAAACAGTTGATTTAGAATATTATATTAGTTTCAGGTATGTACATGATTTCTTTTCATGGCTAAATATGTTCCATTGTATATATATACCTACTTTATTTTGCTTATTCCTTCATCCATCAGTGGACATTTGGGTTGTTTCCATTTTTTAGTTCTTATGAATAGCACTGCTGTGAATACTTGTGCACAATTTTTTGTGTGAACCTACATTTTCATTTATCTTGGATATACACACTTAGGATTGGAATTTCTAGGTCATATGATAACTCTCATGTTAAGCATTTAGAGGGACTTACAGTCTCCCTAATTGGCTGGACCATTTTCCATCCCCACCAGCAAAGCATTAGCATTCCAGTGTCTCCATATCCCCACCAACACTTGTCATTGTCCATCTTTTTTTTGTTCTAGACCTCCCAGTGGGTGTGAAATGGTACCTCATGGTGGTTTTGATTTGCACTTCCTGGTGACTAATTATATTTACCATATTTTTCGTTAGCCACTGGCCATTTGCACATCATTTATGGAGCAATGTCTATTTAGATCTACTGCTCACTAAAAAAAAATGAAATAATAGCAAATGAAGCAACCAACAAAGAATTAATCTCAAAAATATACAAGTAACTCCTGCAGCTCAACTCCAGAAAAATAAATGACCCAATCAAAAAATGGGCCAAAGAATTAAACAGACAGTTCTCCAAAGAAGACATACAGATGGCTAACAAACACATGAAAAGATGCTCAACATCACTCATTATCAGAGAAATGCAAATCAAAACCACAATGAGGTACCATTTCACGCCAGTCAGAATGGCTGCTATCCAAAAGTCTGCAAGCAATAAAGGCTGGAGAGGGTGTGGAGAAAAGGGAACTCTCTTACACTGTTGGTGGGAATGCAAACTAGTACAGCC
This sequence comes from Capricornis sumatraensis, assembly GCF_032405125.1. Classification (NCBI taxonomy): domain Eukaryota; kingdom Metazoa; phylum Chordata; class Mammalia; order Artiodactyla; family Bovidae; genus Capricornis; species Capricornis sumatraensis. Next base: position 57,776,682 of record NC_091092.1, on the reverse strand, counting down.
ACTATGGAGAACAGTGTGGAGATTCCTTAAAAAACTGGAAATAGAACTGCCTTATGACCCAGCAATCCCACTGCTAGGCATACACACCGAGGAAACCAGAATTGAAAGAGACACATGTACCCAAATGTTCATCACAGCACTGTTTATAATAGCCAGGACATGGAAGCAACCTAGATGTCCATCAGCAGATGAATGGATAAGAAAGCTGTGGTACATATACACAATGGAGTATTACTCAGCCATTAAAAAGAATACATTTGAATCAGTTCTAACGAGGTGGATGAACCTGGAGCCTATTATACAGAGTGAAGTAAGCCAGAAAGAAAAACATCAATACAGTATACTAACACATATATATGGAATTTAGAAAGAAGGTAATGATAACCCTGTATGCGAGACAGCAAAAGAGACACAGATGTATAGAACAGTCTTTTGGACTCTGTGGGAGAGGGCAAGGGTGGGATGATTTGGGAGAATGGCATTGAAACATGTATAATATCATATGTGAAACGAATCACCAGTCCAGGTTCAATGCAGGATACAGGATGCTCGGGGCTGGTGCACTGGGGTGACCCAGAGGGATGGGATGGGGAGGGAGGTGGGAGGGGGGTTCAGGATGGGGAACACGTGTACACCCATGGTGGATTCATGTTGATGTATGGCAAAACCAATACAATGTTGTAAAGTAATTAACCTCCAATTAAAATAAATAAATTTATATCAAAAAATTTAAAAAATAAAATTAAAAAATGGAATTATTCACTTTTCTATTGTTGAGTTGCAAGAATTCTTTATATATTCTGGGTACAGGTCCATTATCAGATACATGATTTGCAAATTTTTTCTCCCATTCTGTGAGTTGTATTTTCACTTTCTGCAAGGCTTCTGTTGAAACAAAAATGTTTTTCATTTTGAAGTCTAATCTGTCTATTTTTTCTTTTGTCACTTATGCTTTTGGTTCCATATTTAAGAAATCATTGTCACATCCAAAGTTATGAGGATTTACCATTATGGTTTCTTAGAAGAGTTTTAGTTCTCACGTGTAGCTCTATGAGGCACTCTTAATTAACTTGTGTTTGATGTGAGGGAGGGGTCCAACTTCATATTTTTCTTGTGTATATCCAGTGGCTTCACTAACACTTGTTGAAAAGACTATTCTTTCCCACCAAATGGTTTTGGCACCCTTGTTGAAAATCAATGACACTTGATCTTGAGTATGTGTTTCTTTCTGGATACTTAATTCTAGTCCATTGATCTCTGCATGTCTAGCCTAATGCCAGTACCATACTTCTTTCTTTCTCTTTTCTTTCTAGGATCATTGGGAAGGCCACCTTGGATGGCACCTAATATACCCAGTGCTTTCAATTTCCCCAGGCCCTCTCAAACCTTCTTCTCTGGTCCACGCAACAGCACACAAAGACAAACAAATTAGGTGATTATCCCTCTTTTACAAATGAAGAAACCAAGGCTCAGAGAGGCTATAGGTAGCTCAAGGTAACTGTGCAGGTAGACGGCAGAGCTGGGACCACAAGCCAGTTTTCGACTATAAACTCAAGCTCTCTCCTGGACAGCCCAGCTCTCTTTAAATAGTGAGACTTTAAAGACATGCTATTTGACCCTTCGAGATAAATGCAGCTTCCACAGCTCCTTTCGCTGTTCTGGCTCATTTATACAGATGGGATAGTCAATGTAGCTCATTTAAGTGAAAACATTTTACAAACTCTCAAGGACTAAAATACACATGGGGAGTCACTAGTCTTGGGTTTCTACAATGCCTGTTGCCTGAAATCATCTGGATCAGGGATCAAAATGGGCCACTTCCTGCACCTTCCCCCTCACTGCAGCTATTGCTGGACAGCAGGCTACTGTCACTACTTCACTTGTCCATCCCAGCAGAACAGATAATCTGAGACCTACGATTGTTCCAGTTGTGTTCATTGTTCAGGAAGCCCCCAGCATCACATGGTATTCCTTCAGGGAAAGAAGAACATACAATATCCTTTTATGACTCCTAGTATTGTTCAGCCACTGAGTTATGTTCTTAAATTAAACATGATTTCAATGAGCAGTCATTGAGCCCTTGGATGTTCTAGACACAGTAGCAGGTGCTAAAGGGGAGAGAGAGGATGAAGACACAGCCAAGATCAGCAAAAGATGACAGCTTTACAGGCAGGACAAGAATGGAATCACTTGTGATGTTTCTTCATTCAAATTGTGTGCAGGACACAGACCTGGTCCCTGCCACCACTGGGTTGGAGCAAGTACTGAATTACCATCATGATAATACCCAGCTAAATATCTCATTACAGCACAGGGTACAGACCATGAAGGGAGGGGAGCCCATGGGGCCATGAAAGCAATGGCCAGGGCCAGTTAGGACATCATGGGGGTACCCCTGAGAAGAGCTTATATGAGCTGACATGACATAGTGACAAGTATTGTGTGCTGGAAATGTACAAACTGCCCTGGGGACCCAGAGGACAAACTAATGAGAACTTGACTGAGGTTGGGTACATTTCACAGGAGCAGTGATGTTGGATGTGGGCTTCTACCAACCAGGAGAAGTATACCAGGTAGAGAATGACAGGAGGCTGGAGTGAGCACAGAGGAATGCTAGCGCGACCACAGATACAGGGTACAAATATGGATGCCTTTGAAAGGGGGCAATGTTCACTATTATGCTGCCATGATGGGTATAAGCTGGAACTGTCCCCGGAAACCCAGATGCGTGATTCCGCCAAGCCAAAGCACACGATGGCAGTGGTGAGGGTGCTGGGAGCGTGTAGGCAACAGAGCCGTTAAAGCAGCAGTCCCCAACATTTATGGCGCCAGGAACTGGTTTCATGGAAGTCAATTTTTCCACGGACTGGGGGTGGGGCAGATGGTTTCAAGCACACTATATTTATTGTGCACTTGATTTCTAACCTAATACCAGCATTGATATCATAGCAGCACTGGTCTGCTGCCCAGAGGCTGGGGACCCCTGAATCAGAGTGTGGGCTTGGGGGTGAGGGGTGGATCTGGGGAAAGCAAGCGCATTACCTGGTTAAGGCTTTGGATCCAAATATTAATACAACAAACTGAGTGGCTTAAGCAACAGAAATGTATCCTCTCAGCGCTGGAGGCCAGAAGTCTGAGATCAAGCTGTTGGGGAGCTGTGCTCCCTCTGCAGGTGCCATGGAAGGATATGTTCCAGGCCTTTCTCCCAGATTCTGGGGGTCCCTTGGCGTGTTTTTGGCAGTATCACTCAGACCTCCACACGGCATTCTACCTATGTGTGTCTGTCTCTGTGTTCAAATGTCCCCTTTTTCATGAGGACACCAGTCACTGGGTGAAGAGCTGCTTTCCAAAGACCTCATCGTGTTACCTCTGTGAAGATCCAAATGAGGTCACATTCCAGGCACTAGGGATCAGAATTGCAACATCTTTGGGGGGAAAACACAATTAAGTCGTTAACAGTGAGGCAGAAGATGGCAACAGCTGTGAAAGAATGCCACACTAAAGAGTCTAGGCATCCCGAAGGTCATAGGGAATTACTACCAGTTGGTAAGCTGGCATGTAGCACAGTCCATTTCAGAACAGTCACCCTGGCAGCCCAGCCCTTCAATTTAGTCCAATTAGAGTTGGACAATGCATTTGAGGCTTTTTTTATCGTTATTATCCTTACATCCACAAAAATACCTTTTTGTCGTATTGCACTTCCCTTTGGGAAATCAAAGAAAGCAAAAAATGCATCCTGAAAAAACACAGGATCCCTTTAATAGAAAGGGTAATTCCTGGGGGTTTCCTGGCTTCACATTTCAATGCAAGGTGTCTGAGTTTGATCCCTGGTGGGGGAGCTAAGATCCCACATGCCTGGAAACCAAAAAAACCAAAACATAAAAGAGAAGCAGTATTGTAACAAATTCAATAAAGACTTTAAAAATGGTCCACATGAAAAAAAATCTAAAAGAAAAAGGGTAGTTCCTTACTCACCAACCATCTTCACCACCTGCCTTGCAAAATAACAATTGCCCCCTCCGTTAAAGTACAGGTGTAGGCCAACTCTTTGTGAATGCTAGCGGGGGCGGGGATTGTAGAATAAAAAGCTGTGTCATTTTACAGGGTGAATTTTAGTGATGGTTGTCAATGCCTTGGTGCTGTGTGTGATGTAGTAACTAGCACTGAAAAATCTCATCTGCCTTTGATTCCTGTCTTAGGCCAGAGTTGTTTCGCCTTTATTTATTTATTTATTTGGCTGCACTTGGGATCTTTGCTCTTCATTGTGGCATGCAGAATCTTTTAGTTGTGCCATGTGGGATCTAGTTTCCTCACCATGGATTGAACCCAGGCCTCCTGCACTGGGAGTGTGGAGTCCTAGCCACTAGACCACCAGGGAAGTCCCATGACCAGGGTTTCCACATGGCTCCTGGTGCCCAAGAAGGGCTCATCTTGGACCCTTTTATACTTGTCAGATTTGTCTGAAAAAAATTCCTTGTACTCTTTTGCTAGAAACTGGGCAAACTTGGGACTTTGTGCCCATGACTGGCTTCTCTCAGCCAAAGGGCAAGTCCTTTGGGCTATTAAATGGATTTTATTAAATTTATTCATCTGGCAAATGTTTATTAATCAACTACTGTATACCTTTAGTCAATCCTAAAGGAAATCAGTCCTGAATATTCATTGGAAGGACTGATGCTGAAGCTGAAACTCCAGTACTTTGGCCACCAGATGCAAAGAACTGACTCATTGGAAAAGACCCTGATGCTAGGAAAGATTGAAGGCAGGAGGAGAAGGGGAAGACAGAGGATGAAATGGTTGGATGGCATCACTGACTCAATGGATATGAGTTTGAGTAAGCTCCGGGAGTTGGTGATGGACAGGGAAGCCTCGCGTGCTGTGGTCCATGAAGTCGCAAAGAATTAGACATGACTGAGTGACTGAAGTGAAGGGGCGTAGCATGCAGCAGTGGTCAGGGTGTGTTTCTGAGGTAATGCTGTTAGAGGGCACTTTGGTGATAATGGAAGCCACTTTGAAGCACACTTCTGTCAATTAAAAATATTTTCATAACTATTAATAATAGCTAATAAAGATTCGTGTTGGCAGCTCTAGAAAGGCCTTTCAGCAGGTCTCTGCAGACCCCTTATTTAGACTTCTCTCAAAAATGGAGGGGCGGACCACAGCTGATCCCATGTACCATGCATGGCCAGAGTGCTGGGGGGCCCCTGGGCTCCAGAAGGCAGTGGGGAGAAGTCTACATGAGGGTGAGGGAGGGATGTCTGGATCACTTCCACTCCCCCACCTCCCTCCTTAGGGCAAACATGTCTTGCTCACGGTGCCCTCTGCATACCCTGGCCCAACCAACCCAGGGTGGCCAAACACTAACCAGCACAGCCCCACCCCTCTCTCCCCCCACCAACCCATCCTTCCTGTACTCTCCTCCTCACAGCATCCAGGAGGCTGACAGGAAGGAGGGGGACAGTCAGGCCCAGGCCAGGTGGGTCAGAGTGCTCTAACTGTGGGAGCCGTTGTTGGGAAACCTTTTGAGAAATCCGTCTCGGTGAGATGTGCAGAGTGAATAGTCATGGTGCGAACACAGCGTCCCCAGCCCGCGGCCCACAGCTTCCTGTCTGAAGGCCATTTATTTGCTCTGACTCCGAGTGTCCATTTCTTGAGCCCTGAATATAGCTTCCCATATAGTACCTTATGAAACCCTCACAAACACCCTGCAAGGTCTGGATGATTACTAGACCCGTTTTAGAGATGAGGAAACAGAGGTTCAGAGAGGTTCGGGGACCATCTTAAGGTCATATGGCTCTTAAGTGGCACACAGAGTGATTTGTAGCCATGATGACCCCATCTAGAGCCCACGTGTGTACCCTCCATCCTGTTGTGGACAAGGCAGGTTGGGGTGCAAGCTTGGCACCCCAACCTGCCCTGGGCGGCTGCCTCATTTGTGTGTTCATTGTGGTTGTTTACCAGTCCTTTCTAAGATGGATGCACTACTTCCCAAGGCCTCCAATTCCTATAATAAATTTATGGGAACTAGAAAAAAGGCACTGCCCCTACCTTCCTGTGTGTGTGTGTGGGGGGGGGGGTTGTGCCTGTTTCAGGAGTGATCTAGAGCTTTAAAATACCATCCACCTCTAAAATATTTCTAACGTGTACAAAAGCAAACAAAATTATTGCTAGTTTGCAACTTCTTCCTGTTTGTATCTTCATTCTAGGCCACAATAAGTTCTGGTTTTCTGTGGGCTGTGTTCACTTTGTGTATTCCAGGCCTTGTATAACTCACATTCAGACAACATCGATGCCGACTGATGAGGCTGGATACCCCTTTTGTCCATGTTCAGTGCTCCTCTGGGTTTAGAGAGCTGTTGCAGTTCCTGGGGGCCACCCCTGCACCCTGGGAGCCCTTCCCCTACTTGAACCCAAGCCCTGCAGGGGGAGATGAATTCCACAGCTTCTCAGGCTCTCTGGGCATCGTGCCTGGCGTGGACGTTGGAGTCCCTTCTAAAAATCGTCTCCAGGAAGCCTCTAGCCTTTAGGCCTTTATTCCTCGGGTGGGACTCATCCTAATGCTTTTCTCCCCTTTTCCCCACTTGGGGCTGTCCCTGCTTATCACACAGCGTCCAGGGAACTACTGGGTACCAATCACCACTCACTCCAAGTTGCTCCTGACACAGTTTCATTCTAGGGGGAGTTCCAGACTGGGGACTCTAGTCAATGCCTCACCCCCTGCTCTTCCCAGACAGTGTCCCTTTGGGCCATTCCCACATTCCCACCCTCGCAAAGTTCCCAGATTTAGAAAATAAAGAGATCCTCCATTTACATTTGAATTTCATGTAAACCATGACTATTTTTAGTATAAGTACATTCCATAAAATATTGGGGATATACTTATACCAGAGTGATCCCTCCTCCCCTGTTTGTTTATCTGTATCTCAAATGTACCTGGGTGTCCTGTTTTTAACCGGATACTTTGAGCCTGGCAGCCCAATGACTCACACCCCTTGCTGGGGTTTGCACAGGGCAGCAATTTTGGCTGGTAGCTCATGCTGGAGCCTGAAATGGCTGGTGTTAGTGATGGAGTTGGGAGTTCCCCAGAGTTCTCAGTAAACAATTCTGCTTCACTCTCCGTAGAAAACCCAGGCCCACTCACACTGCGTTTGGACTGGCTTCCAGTATAATTAGGGGTTTTCTCCTTTTAGTCTTGACTGGGTTTTCAGAGCTTCTTGAGGGCTGGGACTGATTCATCTTGACTCCAGCCCTTCACTCTCTCCAGCCAGTCCCCCATAAAGTGCCCGGCAGAATTCAGAACTCAGGCTGGGAACAGCTCAAAAGAACACCCACAGAGATAAAAGACCCTCTGATGGCATCTCAATGCAAAGGGCTGAAATGAAAGGCCCGTGGGCCCGTTTTATCCACTAGAATGGCAGGTCCCTAAGGGCAGGATTCTCACCTGTCTCCAACCCTACTCTATCTCTGCCCCCCAGTAGGTGTCCAACACCCAGCAGGTGCTCCGTAGACACACTTGGCCCACCGGGTCTCCTACCCGCCTCCACTAACATGTCAGAGCTGCCTGGTCTCCATCGCCCCTGGAGGAACTGAGTTGACAGTGATCGGCTGTGAGTCCGCGGGCTAGAGGGCAGCGGGAGGAAGGCCGAGGGGCGCACGTGGCAAGGGGGCGGGGGGCGCGGGCGCGAGCAGCGAGCAGGCCGCGGAGCGAGGCTGGGGCCCCCGAAAGGCAGGAACTGGGCAGCAGCGCGCCTGGGACTCGGAGAACCCCGCTCTGTCGCCCGCTGGACCTGGTCACGTGACCCGCCGGCCAATAGGGAGGCAAGGAGATCCGCTGTCAAGGGCATGGGGCGTGGGGGCGGCGAGGCCTGGGAGGGCCGGGCTTTCCGCGGCAGCGCCGCGGGGAGGAGGGGGTGGGCAGGGGAGGGGCTGCCCGGGATGGGGCTGGGACTACCGGTCGAGCGGAGTCCGCTGGGAACGCGACTACCAGGGCGGCCCGACCAGGAGGCGGCCTCTCAGGAGCTGGCTTGTCTTCCCTCCCGGGACCCCCGTCTGCTGTGCTGGGGGACAGCTTCTGAGGGTCCCCTCCTACCTGTCTCACATACCCGGAGCCTGAAAGAATGAAAGAGAGGTACCCGATGATTCTTGAGGGGACACCGCTGACCTTTCCCTGTGGGCAGGGCGGGCTGGATCACTTTGCCCACACCTCACACATAGCGCCTGGTAGGTGTGCGTGGACCCAAGTGTGTGTTGCTGAAGACACGGGTTGATTGAATGAATGAGGCCTGGCAATTGTTGCAGAGGCTGAGGGCTGGCCTCTTGGGGGGATGCTGTGGGTCATCACGGGTGTCTGGGTCTGAGGGGCTGTGAGCATTCTGCAGTGAGAGGAAGCTGCCATTCTCTTGTTCCCTAAAGGGATGACCTCAAGCCAAATAGCCACAGTGCCCACTTTGGGGGGACATCGGAAGTCTGAACAATGTGATGATGATACCTCTCCCTTTTGTCCTAATGTCCGTTTCTTCCAGCACCACTGTTCCCAGGCAGGGACACTCATGGGGTCCACACAGCCACACTTTAGGGGTCCTCCAGTTCAGCAAATCAACTGTGGGAGCCTCCTCCTTCCACCAGAAGCGAGGACCCCTCCCTCCCCTGGACCTCCTGCACTTTATGTCTTGGTGCCACTCCCTGGGTATGTCCCATCACCTAGAATCTGAGAAACCTGGATTGACATCCTGGCATCCCCGCTTCCTAGCTTCTGTTTTTGAGCCTCTTCATCTGCACCTGTGGGCCTAGGTGGTGCTACCGGTAAAGAACCCACCTATCAATGCGAGAAATCTAAGAGATGCAGGTCCCATCCCTGAGTCCGTCAGATCCCCTGGAGGAGATGCATAGCAACCTGCTCCAGTATCCTTACCTGGAGAATCCCATGGACAGAAGAGCTTGACGGGCTACAGTCCATGGGGTCACACAGAGTCGGACATGCCTGGAGCGACTGGGCACAGATGTACCTGCACCTGTAAGATGGGATGTTCATAATAGCACTAGGATCATGACAAGGTCTGAACGTAGTGACTCCTACAAAATGTCTGGTACAGAAATGGGCCTCGGCAAATGGCAGTCTGAGGGCTGCTGGAGGGCAGGAGCTGGATCTTCTTCACTCACTGCCCTGTGGTGCTCCAAGGCCTCATCGGCACTCCCTGGAAGGGTGTTGAGTGAGCTGTGGCAGTTCTGCCTTGCCTGGCCAGCTGCGGTTCCCAAACTGGGCAGGGCTGAGCTTGCAGGCTGCGGCTGGGGCTGAGGGAAGAAGGGAGGCTCACCAGTGTAGGGTAGTATTTCCAAAAGTCCCCACCACTGAGCCTAGTTTGGGTCTTTTTTAGAGCTGAGTGTGGAGAACTCCCTTCCTGGGTGCTAAACCCACAGACAGGAATCAGCGTGCTTGGCCATCCCCCTAGTTCAGTGGCATCCACAAGATGGCTGCTTCTGGAGGGCTGGGCAGATGGGGCTGGAGCTCAGGCAGCCTTGAAACCCTCCTGCTATTTTCCTAGTGACCTAGATTTGTGGCCAGGTGCCAGTCTCACTCCTGGCTGGTTTGGCTGGATCCAGGGTTTCCAGTTTTAGCAAATAAAAATACAAGATGCCCAGTTCAATTTAAATGTCAGATAAACAATGAATAGTTTTGTAGGGTAAGTATGGTCCATTCCATCTTTGGGACATACTTACACAACGACATTATTTATTGTTTCTCTGCAAATCTCATGTAACTGGACTCCCTGCATTTTCCCTGGCAAACTTAGCTGGAGCTTGTCCAGACGCTGGGGACTGGAAGGGATTCAATTTTGGGGTGGGGGTGGAGGGAGTGGAGAGGGAAGGGACGGCTCCCACCCAAGGCACTTTGAATTGATGTCAGAACAATGGCAGGGGTTGTTCTGTTTTTCTTTGCATAGAAAAAGAGCATTTCATGTCACTCAAAAAGAAAACAGAGCAGTGGATTGCAGCTCTGCCTTGCTCGACTGATGTTGACCCAGAACATGCCTAGACTCTGAAAGGGATATTGACTCTTAGACAAGTGGCTCTTTCATCTTTCTCTGCACCTCGCCTTCTTAGGGTTGGTGCCCACCACCCCGTGGCCCGTTTGGAATATGCTCGGGATGGGATGTGCAGTGGCCATTTGCCTCTCCAGAGGTCCCTATTCTGCTGAGCTATTCGGATGCTCCAAGTACAAAGACCACTTGGTCAAGTGGCCTGATTGGCAGGCTCAGGAACAGATATTATAAAACAAAGAAGGGTAGTTCAATTTCCCGAGCACCTCTGAAGCATCAGGCCTTTTATGTCACCCAAGTTCTAATCTTCACAACTCTGAGAGGCCATGCCATCATTCCCATTTGACAGATGGGGAAATTGAGGCCCCTCAAGAAAAAAGCCTTGTGTGGGGTCATATAGGAAGTGAGAGGTATAGCTGTGGTTCAGACTTTGTTCTCTCTGAATCCAGCACCCAAACTCTACCCCATCCATCACCCTGCTCTGTGACCCTTGTGCCCACCAGCTTTCTGAATCCATGCTCCAGGCCTTGGTTTCCCTATTCAGTAAATGAGGGCGGGGGCAGATGAAGTGATTCTTGAGGTCTTTGCAGAGATTATCTTTCACTTACCATTTTCATGCATTTGCTAGTTGCTTGGCTTAAAACCCAACATTAAAAAAACTAAGATCATGGCATCTGGTTCCATCACATCGTGGCAAGTAGAAGGGGGGGAAAGTGGAAGCAGTGACATATTTTCTTTTCTTGGGCTCCCAAACCACTGAGGATGGTGACTACAGCCATGAAATTAAAAGATGCTTGCTCCTTGGAAGGAAAGCTATGAGAAACCTAGACAGAATACTAAAAAGCAGAAATCACTTTGCCAACCAAGGTGCATATTGTCAAAGCTATGGTTTTTCTAGTAGTCATGTATGGATGTGAGAGCTGGATCATAAAGAAGGCTGAGTGCCGAAGAACTGATGGTTTTGAATTGTGGTGCTGTAGAAGATTCTTGAAAGTCCCTTGGACTGCAAGGAGATCAAATAAGTCAATCCTAAAGGAAATCAACCCTGAATATTCATTGGAAGGAGCGATGCTGAAGCTGAAGCTGCTATACTTTGGCCACCTGATGCTAAGAGCTGACTCATTGATAAAGACTCTGATGATGGAAAAGATTGAAGGGAAAAGGAGAAGGGGGCAGCAAAAGATGAGATGGTTAGATAGCATCACTGACTCAATGGACATGAGTCAGATCAAATTTTCGGAGATATTGGAGGATAGAGGAGTCTGATGGTCTATGAGGTCGCAAAGATGGAGCATGATTTAGCGACTGAACAACAAATGTTGCTGGAAAAGACTTCTGAGGTTGTTGTCCTTTGTCTTTGTTTTGCTGAAAGTTTTCACTTTCGTCTCAGGTTCAAAGGATTTGTTAACAAAATAAGCCACTCATTATATACAAATAAATAATAGTTATTTATTAGATAATTATCTAGCTTACTTTCAACATACTAACATTAAAAGAAAAGAGAAATACAAAGAAGATACATCACCAAATTGGGTTTTGACCAACATCCAGACTTAATCAGCACTGGAAAGTCCTGTGTCACAGCACATCTGGGGTTCCAGTTGGGAAGAGGGTCCCAGGCAGAACATCCTCTCCATGGGTAAGACTTCAAAGATTGCAGTTTGGGTTCCTGCTTATAATCCCAGGACGGACACAAACTGATATCATAATCAATCTGTGACCAAAATGCAAGCCTGGTTTCCTGTTAATGCTGTTTGTTTTGTCTTGTAAAGCTTGAAAGTGAAAGTGAAAGTGGCTCAGTCATCCCTGACTCTTTGCAACCCCATGGACTATACAGTCCATGGAATTCTCCAGGCCAGAATACTGGAGTGGGTAGCCTTTTCCTTCTCCAGAGCATCTTCCCAACCCAGGGATCGAACCTAGGTCTCCTGCATTACAGGCAGATTCTTTACCAGCTGAGCCACAAGGGAAGCTTGTAAAACTTGGAATGTTGTTAAGCCTGGGGCTTGATTTGCCAGGTCCCTGGTTGGCCAGGTCCCCTTCAGGGGCTCAACAATCTCAAGATTCCTCCCCCATCTTATCTAAGGTGCTGCAAGTCTTGTATTCACAGCAAGCAGGTTAGAAGCAAGGTCAGAGGCCTGCTCTGCATTGTCTCTGAATCCTAAACGAGACTATTTATTTAATCTCCATAACAGTCTTAGAGCAAAAAGACTGACAAACATTCATATTGCAAAAACTCCCCATCCCCTATAGCACCTTTCATAAAAGAATGTTGCCCATATCCTGAAATATATAGGATAGTCCATTCTTGGGACTCTGACCTTTAACAGTCCATGCCTATAGAGACAAAAAGTTGCAGTACAGAGAAGAACATTTATTATTCTTGTTGGAAGTTTATAGGAACATCCTGACCTGATTCAGACACCAAGAAGTTTGCAACAACCAAACTCACCCATCCCTCCCCTGGCCTTTAACAATGCTTTGCTGAATCCCTTTGAGAATGTCAGAGTTTGGGGGGCATGAGTCACCCACCTCCTTACTTGACCTTTCTCTCTTCCAAACTCTAGCATTTCAATTTGTTTGGCCTCACCGTGCATCGGGCACAAGAACTTGTGTTCCTTCAAGTCTTAGCTTAAATATCATCTCCTCCAAGAAGCCTTTATTGACCTCCCTGGCTAATGCCCACCCCACCCTGGTTGTTCTCTTTCAATGTCTACATAGTACTAGCCACTACTGAAATCAAGGCATGTGTTTGTTTTCATGGAGGTAAAATTCACATAACTATCTTAACCTGGACAGTTGAGTGACATTTGGTATATTTACAATGCTATGCAATCATCACTCTACTAGTTCCAAAATATTCTCATCACCCAAAAAGGAAACCTCATCCCCATTAGCAATCACCCTCCATTACCCCTTCCCTCCCCCTGGCAACCACTATCTGCTGTCTGTCTCTAGGGATTAGCCTCTCCTAGACAATACACATAAATGACATCATACATTATGTGACCTTTTTGTTTGGCTCTTTTCACTCGGCACAGTGTTTTCAAGATTCTGGCATATTATAGCAGCCTCCAGTACTCCATTCCTTTTCGTGGCTGTATTATATTCCACTGCATGTATCTAACACATTTTGTTTTTCCTAGTCACAAGCAGATGGACTTTGGGTTGTGTTCACCTTTTGGCTATTGTGAAATTTACTGTTATGAACGTTAGTGCACAGGTTTTTGTGTAAACATATGTTTTAAATTATTTGAGGTCTTTAGCAAGGAGTGGAGTTGCTGAGTCAAACCATGACTCAATGTTTAACTTTTTGAACAACTGCCAAATTGTTTTCCCAAGTGGCTTCACTCCTTTACATTCCCAGCAGAAATGCACAGGGGTTGCAATTTCTCTACATCCTTGCCAACAATTGTTATTATTTGTCTTTTTGATTATAGCCATCCTTGTGGGTGTGAAGTAGTAGATCATTGTGGTATTTTTAAATTTCTTCTGTGCTTCCCTCCCGAATGTGGGATTCACGAGGCCAAGGGTCACATCTGGCCTGTCTTTTGCTATACCCAGCTCCTGGCCCTGGCACAAGGAAGGTTCTTAGCACCCAGAGGTCAAGTCATTGCATGAGTAAAATTGTTCTCGCTGAATCCTCCACTCACAGGGCCTGGCATAGAGAAGGCCAGCAGTGGCTGTGTGTTTTTGTCCTGATACAGTGGCCCTGTGATGTGGTTTGGCCCCTGGGAGAAGCGGCTTGCGAGGACCACCCAAAGGGAAGGATCCCAGCCTTGCTGGTTGGGGCTCAGAGTGGTGGTCCTGCCCCCATGGGACCTGGAGTAACAAGGCGGGGACTGGAGTAGGGCCTCAGTCCATGACAAAGATCCCTGTTCCAAGTGACAGATTTCAGAGAGGTAAACAAGTGTAAACAAGGCTGCAGCACCCCCAGAAGCACTGGTTCACAAGGGGAAGTCCCTCTTCATAACTCTGCTTGTAGCAGCCCCTTGGAATGTTACTTCTGGCCAGGCTTCCCCATCTCATGTTGCCCTTTGGGATTTGGAGACCAGACTCTGGGCTAACAGCCTGGGGAGACTGCATCTCTTTAGCTGGAGCTTCTGGTAATTATCTCTCAGTTGCAACCACAGGGATGGGGAGCTCCTCTCACTGCCTGGTAGGGGAGGTGTAATACGGAAGAACAAATGTGACTCCATATTGGATCTGCTTCTTTTACTTTAACCTTTGTATTCTATTGCTTTTGCTACAAGTTAAGAATGTTGTCTATAGCTTGAAATATACAGAATGGCCCATCCTCAAGGCTCTGACCTTTAAGAGTATAACACTTACCCATTCATATAGAGATAAAAAGTTTTGGAACAGAGAATAATATTTGCTGGAGGCTTATAGGAACATCATGACCTGACCTACCTTGATAGCTGCAAGAACAAAGGATTCTGACACTGAGAAGTCTGCAACAAGCAACCCTACTCCCTCTCTTTTTAATATAGAAGAAGACTGAATTCTTTTATAAATACAACAGTATGTTGTACACTTGAAACCAATATAATGTTATATGTCAATTATATCTAAATTTTAAAAAAGTAGTAAAGTATCTGGCTTCCGTGGTGGCTCAGACAGTAAAGAATCTGCCTGCAATGGAAGAGAACTAGGTTAAATCCCTGGGTCTGGAAGATAACCTAGAGAAGGGAATGGCCACCCACTCCAGTATTCTTGTCCTGGAGAATTGCATGGATAGAGGAACATGGCAGGCTACATTCCATGGGGTTGCAAAGGGTTGACCATGACTGACTGACCGGCTAAGCACACACATACAATAAAGAATTACTTTATTTCAAGGTTCACCATCAGTTCAGTTCAGTCGCTCAGTCGTGTCCAACTCTTTGTGACCCCATGAACCACAGCACGCCAGGCCTTCCTGTCCATCACCAACTCCTGGAGTTCACTCAAACTCACGTCTATCGAGTCGGTGATGCCATCCAGCCATCTCATCCTCTGTTGTCCCCTTCTCCTCCTGCCCCCAATCCCTCCCAGCATCAGGGTCTTCTCCAGTGAGTCAACTCTTTGCATGAGGTGGCCAAACTATTGGCGTTTCAGCTCCAGCATCAGTCCTTCCAATGAACACCCAGGACTGATCTCCTTTAGAATGGACTGGTTGGATCTCCTTGCAGTCCAAGGGACTCTCAAGAGTCTTCTCCAACACCACAGTTCAAAAGCATCAATTCTTCAGTGCTCAGTTTTCTTCACAGTCCAACTCTCACATCCATACATGACCACTGGAAACACCATAGCCTTGACTAGACAGACCTTTGTTGGCAAAGTAATGTCTCTGCTTTTCAATATGCTATCTAGGTTGGTCATAACTTTTCTTCCAAGGAGTAAGCATCTTTTAATTTCATAGCTGCAATCACCATCTGCAGTGATTTTGGAGCCCCCAAAATAAAGTCTGACACTGTTTCCACTGTTTCCCCATCTATTTCCCATGAAGTGATGGGACCAGATGCCATGATGTTAGTTTTCTGAATGTTGAGCTTTAAGCCAACTTTTTCACTCTCCTCTTTCACTTTCATCAAGAGGCTTTTTAGCTCCTCTTCACTTTCTGCCATAAGGGTGGTGTCATCTGCATATCTGAGATTATTGATATTTCCCCCAGCAATCTTGATTCCAGCTTGTGCTTCTCCCAGCCCAGCGTTTCTCATGATGTACTCTGCATAAAAGTTAAATAAGCAGGGTGACAATATACAGCCTTGTTGTACTCCTTTTCCTATTTGGAACCAGTCTGTTGTTCCATGTCCAGTTCTAACTGTTGCTTCCTGACCTGCATATAGGTTTCTCAAGAGGCAGGTCAGGTGGTCTGGTATTCCCATCTTTTGAAGAATTTTCCACAGTTTATTGTGATACACACAGTCAAAGGCTTTGGCATAGTCAATAAAGCAGAAATAGATGTTTTTCTGGAACTCTCTTGCTTTTTCCATGATCCAGCAGATGTTGGCAATTTCATCTGTGGTTCCTCTGCCTTTTCTAAAACCAGCTTGAACATCAGGAAGTTCACGGTTCATGTATTGCTGAAGCCTGGCTTGGAGAATTTTGAGCATTACTTTACCAGTGTGTGAGATGAGTGCAATTGTGCAGTAGTTTGAGCATTCTTTGGCATTGCCTTTCTTTGGGACTGGAATGAAAACTGCCCTTTTCCAGTCCTGTGGCCACTGCTGAGTTTTCCAAATTTATTGGCATATTGAGTGCAGCACTTTCATAGCATCATCTTTCAGGATTTGAAATAGCTCAACTGGAATTCTATCACCTCCACTAGCTTTGTTCATAGTGATGCTTTCTAAGGCCCACTTGACTTCACATTCCAGGATGTCTGGCTTTAAGTGAGTCATCACACCATCGTGATTATCTGGGTCATGAAGACCTTTTTTGTATAGTTCTTCTGTATATTCTTGCCACCTCTTCTTAATATCTTCTGCTTCTGTTAGGTCCCTACCATTTCTGTCCTTTATCGAGCCCATCTTTGCATGAAATGTTACCTTGGTGTCTCTAGTTTTCTTAACGAGATGGCTAGTCTTTCCCTCTATTTCTTTGCATTGATCACTGAGGAAGGCTTTCTTATCTCTCCTTGCTCTTCTTTGGAACTCTGCATTCAGATGCTTTTATCTTTCATTTTCTCCATTGCTTTTCACTTCTCTTCTTTTCACAGCTGTTTGTAAGGCCTCCCCAGACAGCCATTTTGCTTTTTTGCATTTCTTTTCCATGGGGATGGTCTTGATCCCTGTCTCCTGTACAATGTCACGAACCTCCATCCATAGTTCATCAGGCACTCTATCTATCAGATCTAGTTGCTTAAATCTATTTCTCACTTCTACTGTATAATCATAAGGGATTTGATTTAGGTCACATCTGAATGGTCTAGTGGGTTTCCCTACTTTCTTCAATTTAAGTCTGAATTTGGCAATAAGGAAACCATAATCACAGAAAGCAATCACTGAAACCATAATCACAGAAAACTAGTCAATCTAATCACATGGACCATAGCCTTGTCTAACTCAATGAAACTAAGCCATGCCCTGTGGGGCCACCCAAGACGGGCAGGTCATGGTGGAGAGGTCTGACAGAATCTGGTCCACTGGAGAAATGAATGGCAAATCACTTCAGTATTCTTGCCTTGAGAACGCCATGAAAAGTATAAAAAGGCAAAAAGATAGGATACTGAAAGAGGAACTCCCCAGGTCAGTAGGTGCCCAATATGCTACTAGAGATCAGTGGGGAAATAACTCCAGAAAGAATGAAGGGATGGACCCAAAGCAAAAACAATACCCAGCTGTGGATGTGACTGGTGATAGAAACAAGGTCCGATGCTGTAAAGAGCAATATTGCATAGAAACCTGGAATGTTAGGTCCATGAATCAAGGCAAATTGGAAGTGGTCAAACAGGAGATGGCAAGAGTGAACGTCGACATTCTAGGAATCAGTGAACTAAAATGGACTGGAATGGGTGAATTCAACTCAGATGAGCATTATATCTACTATTGCGGGCAGGAATCCCTTAGAAGAAATAAAGTAGCCATCATGGTCAACAAAAGAGTCTGAAATGCAGTGCTTGGATGCAGTCTCAAAAATGACAGAATGATCTCTGTCCGTTTCCAAAGCAAACTATTCAATATCACCGTAATCCAAGTCTAGGCCCCAACCAGTAATGCTGAAGAAGCTGAAGTTGAACGGTTCTATGCTGAAGAAGCTGAAGTTGAATGGTTCTATGAAGACCTACAAGACCTTTTAGAGCTAACACCCAAAAAAGATGTCCTTTTCATTATAGGGGACTCGAATGCAAAAGTAGGAAGTCAAGAAATACCTGGAGTAACAGGCAAATTTGGCCTTGGAATATGGAATGAAGTAGGGCAAAGGCTAATAGAGTTTTGCCAAGAGAACACACTGGTCATAGCAAACACCCTCTTCCAACAACACAAGAGAAGACTCTACACATGGACATCACCAGATGGTCAACACCAAAATCAGATTGATTATATTCTTTGCAGCCAAAGATGTAGAAGCTCTATACAGTCAGCAAAAACAAGACCGCGAGCTGAGTGTGGCTCAGATCCTGAACTCCTTATTGCCAAATTCAGACTTAAATTGAAGAAAGTAGGGGGTACCACTAGACTATTCAGGTTCACCATGGATGAACCTTAAAAGCATTATTCTATGTGAAAGAAATCAGATATAAAAGGCCACATATTCTATAATTCCCTTTAAGTGAAATATTCAAAACAGGCAATTAAACAGAGGACTGGGAGTGGGATGTGGACTAATGGTTTGATAGGCACAGGGTTTCCTTTTGGGATGATGGAAATGTTTTGAAAATAGGAAGAGATGTTAGTTGAATAATATGGTGAATATACTACATGCCACTGATTTGTTTTAAATTGAGGATTTTATGTCATGAATTTTTAAAAAAGCAAATTCTCTACCCAATGCCCCTTTGTCCTCAGGATGGCAAGTCCTCATCAGGATTCAGTTTCAGGCAAAGGTATGAAAATGGTAGGCAGCTTCATGCCAGGAATCACTAGGCTTTGGCATAAGAGTCCACCCAGGCCCTGTAACCCTACTAACAGCTCAGGGCCATGGAGCATCCCCGACCACGGCTTCCTGGCGTTTGTCTACCACCTAAACTTAAAATGTCATTACACCCACTTGAAAAAATGTAAACAATAAGGAAAGTTATTAACTCATAACAGGAAGTCCAAACATAGGGCAGGCCCCACAAGCATTCAGATTTTTCTGCCCTTCTTCGCTGTCAGCCATAGCATTCATCCAAAGGCTGACTCCCCCAGGGTCCCTCATATGGCAGCAGATAGCAGCTCTGGCTCTGTGATGTCTTGTTTGCATCCATGGATGAATGTGCCAATAAAGGTTCTGATGGGCCTGCTTAGTTCACAGGCTCACACCTGGATCAGTGACTGTTTTGGAAGGAAATGCCATGTGCCATTTGGCTTGAATCTAGGTTCCCACTTTTCACCTGAACTTCCCAACTGCAGATGTGGCCAGGCCCCTACCCAGCCCCGGGCTGAGTCAGGCCTTCTCTTCTCGGGGCTCCCCCAGTCACTGGGCTACCTTATCACAGCACTGCTGCCACTGTCTGTTCATGGAGGTTTTTTCTCACTTTCTCTCTGGGATGATGAGACCCAGAGGTGGGGGCTTTCTCCAATGCTCTGGGGCCCTAGGGCCTGCCCCAGAAGAGCTGCTTTGTATTATTTGCTGAATGAAGGAGAGGATAAGTGAGTGGCTGGGTGGGTAGAATACTGGGGCTAGGAAGGAGTGGGGGTGTGCAGAAGCCAGAGTTGAAGTGGAATGTGCCTGTGTGTGAGTGCTTGCAGCAGCTTTAAGTCCCCAGCACTATCCTCCCATCTGGAAATCCTGAGCTGCAGCCACAGGGAGCCCTGGGTGACCAGATGTCGGGTTGGTGTGGTTCCTTTAAGTAGCTGGGCCCACACCAGGTCTGACCCATTCCCCCCTCTCTCAGACTGGCCCTTCCTGGCCACTGACCTCACCCCTCCTTCTCCAGCCTGTCCTTGTGTCACCCTCTGAATTTGACATGCACTGGTGCCCTCTGGTTATGAATAATACTCCAGGGTCATGTTAAACATTCCTGTGCCAGCCCCTGCATCTCTTCCCAGATGTGCAGTGATATAAGAGTCATCACCCAGATTCCCAGAGGGCAATGGGTTGGGATTTCAGACAGAGGGGCTGCTGCCTGAGGGGTGGCAACTCTGAGGCCCAAGTCAGAGTGCAGTGCAGTACCGAAGCTGCAGGGCCCTCTTTCCAGGGAAATCTTAGGTGCGTCCCTGTAGAAAAATGAATGACAGGACTTGCTATAGCTGGGAGTTGGGGACAAGAGCCCTGCCTTCTCAGCTCCCCATCTCATGCTCCATGGACCCTGAGGCTCTCAGCCTGTGCTCGAATCTCATCTCTGCCACTTAGTCATTTGGTGCCCTGAGAAAGTGGCCTTGGCTTCCTAAGCCTTTGATGGACCATCTGTAACTAGATGGGAAGGGGAGAGCAGGGAGAGTCTTTGCCTCCAGGGATTTTTGTGAGCATTGCTTGGTGTGCTCAGGGAGGCTGCCTGGCACTCCTCCCTGCATTCTGAGGACCCCTTCAGAGTGAAAGCCCACTTTTTCTGTAGGTACCCCTACCCTTGCCCAGCCTGCTTCATATTACCTGTGTTCCCTCCCCATCTCTGCATCCACCCATCCTCTTACATGTGTGACATGTCTCTGTCAGGCACCCACTATCATAGAGGCATTGAGCTGGGCATGGAGACCTTCACAGTGTACTTAGGATCATACAGTGTTGGGAGAGCTGGACTAGGAGAACCTCCTTCTCCCACCTCCCACTGGTGCCATGGGTCTATTCACCTCTCCCCACGGCCCCTGTACTTGCTGCAGGGGAGGCTCCAGGGTGTTTCCTGATGCCGCTGGGAGAAGGCAAATGTTGCTAAGTTAGGCTCTTCACCTCTCCCTACCTTGGCCAGACTCCTCTGTCCATGGTATTTGCCAGGCGCAATACTGGAGTGGGTTGCCATTTCCTCCTCCAGGGGATCTTCCTGACCCACGGAGGGAACCCAGGTCTCTTGCATTGGCAGGCAGATTCCTAC
Organism: Capricornis sumatraensis; assembly: GCF_032405125.1. Classification (NCBI taxonomy): domain Eukaryota; kingdom Metazoa; phylum Chordata; class Mammalia; order Artiodactyla; family Bovidae; genus Capricornis; species Capricornis sumatraensis. The sequence goes on along the minus strand of NC_091092.1, from coordinate 57,755,991 downwards.
TGCTGAGCCACCAGGGAAGCCCCTCATGACTCTTATAGGGGTCCCATTCATGAGGTTCCACCTTCATGATGTCCCACCTTCATGATGTCATCTAGTCTTAATTACTTCCCAAAGGCTTCACCTCCAAACACCATCACATTGGAGGGAAGGGCTTCAACATACAAATTATGGAAGGACACAGACATACAGTCCAGAGCAGGCCACTTCCCCTGCCGCAAGCATAGGTGTGGTGAGTTAGGGGCATGCCCCTCCAGTGAGACACCATCTCTTCTCCTCACAGATCCCTGAACCTGGGCCAGTGGGACCCTACTGTGGCATGCTGGGATGCCAGGTACACACACAAACTTCTCATGTGGTCACAGATACTAATCCTAGGTCCGCCATCCTGGGGTGCATAGCACAAATGGAGGTGCTTGGAGACTCTTAGCTGAAAAGGGTTGTTGGTTTTCTGATTATCACAAGGTCAGGACACTGGAAGCATATGTCATTGGCTTCTCCTGGAACACTCTTCCTTAAGCAGATTCTTTGAGGTCTTTCCTGTCTCTTCGTATACATCACTCCTTCCAGGAATGAGCCATCCCTTGTACCCCCACCCTGGCCAAGTGTGGCCTTCTCCCTTGTGCTTTTACAACTCCCTGAGCTTGCCTTGGCCTAGACAACATACCATCCTGTAGTGAAAGTCACTCAGTCATATCTGACTCTTTGCAAACCCATGGACTGTAGCCTGCAATGCTCCTTTGTCCATGGAATTCTCCAGGCAAGAATACTGGAGTGGGTAGCCATCCCCTTCTCCAGGGGGTTTTCCCAAACCAGGAATTTAACTGGGGACTCCTGAATTGCAGGCACATTCTTTACCATCTGAGCCACCAGGGAAGCTCAAGAATACTGGAATGGGTAGCCTATCCCTTCTCCAGGGGATGTTCCCAAACTAGGAATTTAACTGGGGTCTCCTGAATTGCAGGCACATTCTTTAACATCTAAGCCACCAGGGAAGCCCAAGAATACTGGAATGGGTAGCCGTCCCCTTCTCTAGGGGATGTTCCCAAACCAGGAATTTAACTGGGGTCTCCTGAATTGCAGGTGGATTCTTTACCTGCTGAGCCACCAGGGAAGCCCAAGAATACTGGAATGGGTAGCCTATCCCTTCTCCAGGGGATGTTCCCAAGCCAGGAATTTAACTGGGGTCTCCTGCACTGCAGGCGGGTTCTTTACCTGCTGAGCCACCAGGGAAGCCCACCATCATGTACTATCTCACCTTTTCCCACCATGACCCTGTGATCACTTCCTGTTGTCACTTATACCTAGCTCCAGGCCAAGGACTTAGCATACAGTACATGATCCCAAGCATGAATGAGTGAGCATTGCACTGTCTTCAAGTGAAGGAGAGACAGCCATACAGACCCCACCAAATGCCTCTGACCATTCAAGCACAGCCCTGGCCACTCAAGTGGTAGGAGGCAGGGCTCATGGCCAGGCCTAAGGGCGGGTAGAGGCCTTGGGTTGCTGCCTGGCTGCGGTATGCAAGGTCTTGAGCCTCCACAGGGGTTGGGAGCACAACCCCCCCGCCCCCGCCCCGCTCCCCCGCCAGGGACAGCATGCGGCCGCCAGGAGGAACAGGTGCCAGTGCTAGGAGTGGGAGTGAGCAAGGCCAGAAGAGCTGGGGAGAGCCAGGACTGCCCCACACCGGCCTGCAACCTGAGGGTAGTGTGTGAGGAGGTGTTTCATGTTCCAGGGGAAGAGGGGAGTCGTGAGTGCTTGTCAGTACCAAAAGACAGCCTGGAGCCACACCAGCTTTCTCCAGCTTTGATCCCTATCTTCCTGGAGGGTAAATTTTACTCCAAAACTGAGGGGAAATAGTTAATGTAACTAGTCAGTAACATAAAGATTAGTTTTTTTCTTTTTAAACAGACATGGATATAGTATGCTTTTGAATCCAAACTCCATACGGATTTTTTTTCTTTTTGTAGGTTTACAATAGTTTTTTTTTTTTTTAATTTTAGTGGAGTATAATTGCTTTATAATGTTGTGTTAGTTTCTGCTGTACAAGGAAGTGAATCAGCCATATGTATACATATATCCCCTCTGTCTTGGACCTCCCTCCCACTACTTCTCCAATCATTTGGATTTTTGAGCTATAACATATTAGGTATCAAAATGAAAGCTTTGGGCTATGCCCCAGATCGTCCTCCAGGGCTGCATCTCATTCTGTTCAGTTGTTAGAGGGACACAGCTGAAAAACGCGAGGGGCACTGGCATGCTAGAGGCAGGGCTTGAATTTCCATGTTCCTTCTTCCCATAGCTTGACCTTCTCATTGATAAAATCGCTTAGACCTCCAGTAGGCAATTATATTTTTAATTGAATTTTTATTTTTTATTGGAGTATAGTTGATTTACAATGTTGTGTTAGTCTCGAATATACAGCAAAGTGATTTAGTTATATATATATATATATTATATATATAATACATATATAATACATATATAATTGAGCAGGCAATTCCTTCTTTTTATATATACTTAAAGTCTTTATTGATTCAACTGTAACAGCAACTGTTGGTGAGAATTTAATTTTTTCCCTAATTTCCAAACACTTGCTAGTTTGGAAGGACAGTTCAAAAAACAAGTAACAAAAACCTAATCATGGAGTCCGTCAGAAATGCCTCAGGACTGCATGGTGCCCTCTGCTCTCCACTGATGACAATGAAATGGACAGGAGGGGTAAGGGAACACCTACATCAAAAGGCATGAGGGGAAGACCAAGGACAGTACTCAGAATGGAGGGAACTGGGCCACTGGTGGCACAAAGACAGGGAAGGGCAGCGAGCAGGCAATTCTAATACTTGGGAATGATGCCTACCTTTGAGATGGGCCCAGGACGAGAAACTAAGGAAAGACAGGGGGCCCTGCACCAACTCCCTGGGGGCCAGGAACCCAACCACCTCCCCCCACCCCCTCACCCCCACCCCGCCACTGGGCACCCGCACTGGAAGTGTCTGCTTTTGTTGTCTGGTGAAGGGTGTGCATGCTCCTGTGCTTCTGGGGTGTTTGCAGTGCCAGGCACCAGGCTGAGCTTTTACCCCCATGATTCTCTGCCATCTTCCTCCCAGCTCTAAGCGAAGTTCTTGGGCCTCTGGGGCTTTGGAGATAGAGGGGGGCCAGGGCTTGAGGGCCTGGGAAGGTTCTAATTTGGACACTGATTACTGATGGGCTGCCCCCACCCTTGGAAGGACCCTTGCTCCCTCCTCCCTGGCCACCCAAGCTTCTGGGTCAGCTTTCCCTGACCTGGACTCTACATGACCTCAAGCAAGACTGACTCAGCCTGATGGCCCCTCTGCTCACTTAGCCACACTGACTCTGTCAGGGCCTGATGTCCACCCTTAGTCTCCTGTCCTCACGCAGGTGTCATCATTCCCAAGTATTAATATCACCTGCTCAAGCACCACCCTCCTCCACGATCTTCCCAAGGGTGAAGTCTAGCTGTGGAGGGAGGTTGTATTAGTTTTCTGGGGCTATCATAGCAAAGCCCCACGAACTGTAAACAACAGAAATGGGTTGTCTCTCAGTTCTGGAGACTGGAAGACGGAAATCAAGGTGTGGGCAGGGTTGGTTCCTTCCACGGGCTGAGAGGGAGAATGCGTTCCAGGCCTCTCTCCCAGTGTCCGGAACTTTGCTGGCCATCTTTGATGTTCCCGGTCTTGTAGAAGCATCACCCTGATCTCTGCCTTCATCTTCACTTGGCCATCTTCTCCCTCTGTGCTTCTCTGTGTTCACGTTTGCCATTCTTTTAAGTACCCCAGTTGTATTGGGTGAGGCACCCACCTACTCCACGGGGATGTCATCTTATCTAATTACATCCACAGCAACCCTATTTCCAGGTAAGTTCACGTTCCAAGGTCCTGGGGGTTAGGACTTTAACTTTGAGGGGAGGGAGATCTGCAATGCAACCCATAACAGAAGTGTAGTGGAAACTCAAGTTCATCTGATGCCAAACGCCACCTTTTACACCAGTATGCTGGTGCTTCTCAAATTTTGTCACCGAGTCTCCCTAACAACTGAAGAGCAGGGCCTGCACTCCCTGGGTGTCCACTGGAGGAGCCTGAGTGTCCACCCCAGGACCACACTCCAAACGTGCCTTTGCTCAGGGCCACCTCCTGCTGCTTCACATGCCTTGGTCTCCCTTTTGCCATCCTACCCCCACCCCAGGCCAAGTCCAGGGTAGCTTTCAACTACCCCATTTTTTCTAGAGTTCTAATATTGATATCCCAGTGCTTCTTCAGGAAGGGAGGCCTGGGAGCCTCCATGCAGAGAGGATTCCCATTGGTCTTCTCCCCAGAGCATCCCTAGTGGCACCCTTCCTGCATCTCATTGCCCCGCCGTCTCTGCCTTTCCCTAGACTGAGAGCAATGTCATTCTGGCCAAGGCTTCTGGGTTTGTTGGAAGCTTCCAGATTGCATCTTGAAGAACAACTGCCATGTGGGGGAGGAGCACGTGAAGCCTTTCCCTGAAAATGTGCCTGCTCATTCTCCCGGTCTGTGTCCATCAGAGCCTAAGGTTTCCATGATTGCCTTTGCTGCATGTAAACCTTGTGCATTTATTTGAGACACCTCTCAGGAAAGCACGCTCTGATTTAATTCCTTTCAGTCACACTGTTATACCACTCTACCCTATTTCTGCCTAACAGTTTGAGCACTGGAGTACCTTGATTAGAATAATCAATTCTGGATCAAGAAACAGCCTCCCTGGGAACGCAGAATCCAGCCAAACACCCAGATGCTGAGAAAACAGACCTCTCTTTCCAGTCGCCTCACCCAGACATCAGGGGAACTATGCACGGTGGGCTCCCCAGTCCCCAGGTCCTGCCACCATGACGAAGGAAATCAATTTTGATTGGATCCTTCCCAAAGGATTTACGGAGGCAGGTGGCCCCTCCTGCATAGCAGCTGCAGGTTGGAAGTTTGTCAGCATTTTCCCATGATCCCAGTGGTGGCAGGTGCATTTGAGGACAATCAGGAGTGTGTGATAGATAACAAGAGGTGAGTTGTTCACACTCTGGGAGAACCAGGCCAGCTGCTTGCTCTTTGGGAAGAGTCTCACTGGATCTTTGCAAAGATTCTCCAGGGCAGGTCTCATAATGATGCCTATTTTACTAACGAGCAGACTGAGGCTCAGAGAAGGAAAGTAACTTTGTGATAATGCAGTTAGGAAGTGGCAGTGACCAGATTCAAACCCAGGCCATCTGGCTCTGTGGTCCCAGAATAATTGAGAGACATGTGTACCCCAGTGTTCATCACAGCACTGTTTATAATAGCCAGGACATGGAAGCAACCTAGATGTCCATCAGCAGATGAATGGATAAGAAAGCTGTGGTACATATACACAATGGAGTATTACTAAGCCATTAAAAAGAATACATTTGAATCAGTTCTAATGAGATGGATGAAACTGGAGCCAATTATACAGAGTGAAGTAAGCCAGAAAGAAAAACACCAATACAGTACACTAACACATATATATGGAATTTAGAAAGATGGTAACGATAACACTGTATGAGAGACAGCAAGAGAGACACAGATGTATAGAACAGTCTTTTGGACTCTGTGGGAGAGGGCGAGGGTGGGATGATTTGGGAGAATGGCATTGAAACATGTATAATATCACATGTGAAATGAATCACCAGTCCAGGTTCGATGCAGGATACAGGATGCTCGGGGCTGGTGCACTGGGATGACCCAGAGGGATGGTATGGGGAAGAAGGTGGGAGGGGGGTTCAGGATGGGGAACACGTGTATACCTGTGGCAGATTCATGTTGATGTATGGCAAAACCAATACAATATTGTAAAGTAATTAACCTCCAATTAAAATAAATAAATAAATATATATATATATATATATATAAAGAATCACTCTGCCAAGCTGACTGTTGGTGCTAGAAAGAACTTGAGACTTTGACTGAACCCCTTCATCTTGGTGAGGAAATTGATGCCCGGGGAGGGAGAGAAGCCTGCCCAGGTTCACAGGGCACATGTGACATCACAAGTCCCTATAGAGGGTGGAAAGTGAGTTGATGGGCACTGGTGGTGGATTTAGTGGGGAAGGCTAGCCCTTTGGGGAGGTCCACCCACTGCTGTCCCTTCAAGGACACCTGGCAGTGGCATGGCTGCCAGAGGTGGTGGGCAACAGCAGCAGCAGAGCAGAGGGACAGGGGAGTCATGTGGGCTGCAACAGAGGTCAGCTTCTGGCTGGCCCTGGCAAGTGGTGGCCTCCCACCAGCAGCAAGGGACCAGCTATCCCCTTCCTGCCATGGGCAAACCTTGCTTTTCCCCCAAGTCCTCTTACGTGTCATTTGCTACCAGAGCCTGAGTTCTTGATTCCCATAGAAGGAGTTCTTAGCCATCCGGGGGTCTGTCTGAAGGACAACAGACCCTGGACCCTCTCCTCAAATCTTGGGAAGCCTGAACTAGGTACCCAAGGAAACCCCCTGATGTCTTCCTGCCGGGAGAGTGCAGGGACCACCCAGGATCTGCCGAGCTTCTCGTCTGCAGAACCTCAGCTGGTGACTTTGATAAGAACTGTTGTGCTGGTGTGATGGTGCTGGGAACCCGATTAGGGTGACCTGGTGAGACAGTGGGAATGAAGACATGACAGTAGGCTGTAGAGGGGAGTCTTCGAAGAACTTATGCTGTGAGTGGAAGCAGAGAAGTGAGGCAGTTAGCTTGAGGGAGATAAGGAGCTAAGGAGAGGGATACAGGGAGAATCATCCAGAGGAGGGAGGGATTGAGTGCGCAGCAGTGAAAGCAGATAACCGGGATAAATGCAGGAGCAAAACTCTTTTGAAGGTGATGTGACTGGGATCCAGGATTCTGGGGAGGGGCACAGGGACGGGTCCCTGTGGTAACAGCAGGAGAGGCAGTGTGAGCAGGTACAGGTGTGAGCCCATGGTAGGTATGTGCTAGTTATGGTCTGATTGTTTCTACTTTTGGGTGAAGGGAGGTGAAAATGTGGAATAGTTGTGTAGAGAAGTGGAAAAATACGTAGACTTCAGGGGTGTCCTTGGATACTGGACAATGTGGAGTGTTCCTATGTTGGGGTTGTTATTATTATAACTAAGAAGACTGTTGTTGTTCAGTCGCTCAGTCATGTCCAACTCTGTGACTCCATGGACTGCAGCACGCCAGGCTTCCCTGTCCTTCACCAGCTGCCGGAGCTTACGCATACTCATGTCCATCGAGTCGGTGATGCCATCCAAACATCCCATCCTCTGTCATCCCCTTCTCCTGCCTTCAGTCTTTCCCAGAATCAGGGTCTTGTCTTTTCTTTTTTTTTTTTAACTTTATTTAACTTTACAGTACTGTATTGGTTTTGCCATACATTGACATGAATCCGCCACAGGTGTACATGAGTTCCCAATCCTGAATCCCCCTCCCACTTCCCACTCCATATCATCTCTCTGGATCATCCCCATGCACCAGCCCCAAGCATCCTGTATCCTGTATTGAACATAGACTGGCAATTCATTTCTTACATGATAGTATACATGTTTAAGTGCCATTCTCCCAAATCATCCCACCCTCTCCCTCTCCCTCAGAGTCCAAAAGTCCGTTCTATACATCTGTGTCTCTTTTGCTGTCTCGCATACAGGGTTATCATTACCATCTTTCTAAATTCCATATATATGTGTTAGTATACTGTATTGGTGTTTTTCTTTCTGGCTTACTTCACTCTGTATAATCGGCTCCAGTTTCATCCATCTCATTAGAACTGATTCAAATATACTCTTTTTAATGGCTTAGTAATACTCCATTGTGTATATGTACCACAGCTTTCTGATCCATTCATCTGCTGATGGACATCTAGGTTGCTTCCATGTCCTGGCTATTATAAACAGTGCTGCGATGAACATTGGGGTACATGTGTCTCTTTCAATTCTGGTTTCCTCAGTGTGTATGCACAGCAGTGGGATTGCTGGGTCATAAGGCAGTTCTATTTGCAATTTTTTAAGGAATCTCCACACTGTTCTCCATAGTGGCTGTACTAGTTTGCATTCCCACCAACAGTGGGAGAGTTCCCTTTTCTCCACACCCACTCCAGCACTTCTTGCTTGCAGACTTTTGGATCGCAGCCATTCTGACTGGTGTGAAATGGTACCTCATTGTGGTCTTGATTTGCATTTCTCTGATAATGAGTGATCAGCATCAGGGTCTTTTCAAATGAGTCAGTTATTTGTATCAGGTGGCCACAGTATTGGAGCTTCAGCTTCAACATCAGTCACTGCAATGAATATTCAGGACTGACTTCCTTCAGGATTGACTGATTTGATTTCCTAGCAGCCAAAGGACTCTCAAGACTCTTCTCCAACACCACAGTTCAAAAGCATCAGTCCTTCCAGTGAATATTCAGTGTTGATTTCCTCCAGGATTGACATCTCCTTGCTGTTGGAGGGAGTCTCGAGGGCCTTCTCCAGCAACACAGAAGCACACAGCACCACTGAGAAGACTTAGATAACACCATTTCTTGGCATCGCTGCCGAGCAGTGTGGTATCATGGTTCAGAGCACTGGCTTTGAACATCTGCTTCTTGGATTGGCCCTTTAGGCTGGGGAACTCTGACGGAGGCTCTTGAGTTGCCCAGGATCACACCGCCACAGAGGGACTGAGCTGTAACTCAAACACAGACTCTGTGTGCAGTCTTCCCCCTGGGCCCCCTGGCCTCTCTTCACTAGAGAAAATGTTAAAGACCAAGAAGTAGCCAACATGCTTCTGCTGTTAAAAGAGGTTGTTTGGAAACATGCGACTTTGGCTGCCCCGCCCTTTGCCTCACGTTCATGTCTGGTTCTTCCAGCCTGGGTTTGACAGGGTCAGGAACACTCCCCAGCCTGCCCCTGCCAGGTTCCCAGGCTCCCCAACCCTTGAGCAGCTTGTCCCTGGCATCTCTGAGCCCCTCTCTTGGGGCCTGGAGCCTAGCCCAGCCCAGCTCAACTCTGTGTATCAAGAGCTTTGAAGAGAGACAGCCTTTGTCAGGCTGCCTCATTTTCCCAGAACTGTGAGAGGTGAGGCCCAGGACTCTCTTATGATAAAAATAACCAAAACAACCCCCCTCAAACAAACAAAAATACTGTTTCGGGTATGTTGAAGGGACTGGCAAAGGGGCAAGGTTCCACTTTACCAGGCACCCATGAAAAACACTTGGCCCAGTGCTGGGCGTTCACAGAGGAAACACAGCAAACACTAAAATTGGTATGGAAAAGAATTTTAGAGGCAAAAATATTCTAAGCCAAACACAAAATCTATCAGAATTTGGTGTGGGGAGGAATCTTCCATTTTTAAAATGTCAATGAGCTCAAATCAGAACTGTGACATTGAGTGCCCTGGGCTCCTGTCCTTGTCCTGGCTACATCCCAGCAGATCATGAGTCTCTTTGGTGGACTGGATTGGAGAATATGGGCCCTGTGTCTCTAAGGCATCTACGGTACCCAGAACAATCCCAGAGGGGGCCGTTTGACTTTATGGATGAACTGAAGCTCTGCCTCTTCAAGGAACATTTTTGGAGACTATTTAGCGTCTTTTTGATGCTCTCATGCTCCCTGGCTTTTTGGGTTTGTAGCAGGCCATTTTGATGACAGAATTGTATTCTTCTGACTTTTATGAGCATGTCCCCAACACCTCACTGTGACTGTGTGGGTACATGCCAGGCACTGTCGTGTTTGCCTGCTAGAGTTTTAACAGGAATCTAAGAACCGTTGACACTGGCCATGCATATGGGCTTCACTTCCGTCCATCTGGGACGCCCTTCAGCAAGGACATTTAACAAAATCAGGCAGGTTGCTCACTGGCCTTCGGCAATCCTCCCATGCTTTCTGTTCTACCTGGAGAGCCTCCAAATGGAATGACAACCTGGACTATCCCAATGGTAGGTAGAAGTTACAGAGGGGCTATTATGAGTTGGATGTTTCTGTCCCTCCCCCCAAATTTATATGTTGAATTCCTAATCCCCAATGTGACTCTAGATGGAGATAGAGCCTCTGAGGAGGTGATAATGGTTAAATGAAGTCATAAGGGTGGAACCCTAATCCAATAGAGACTGTTCCATTACAAGTGAGGAAGAGACATCAGAGCTCTTTCTCTCCATCCTGTGAGGATATAGCAAGATGGTGGCTATCTGCAAGCTAGCAAGTGGGGTCTGACCATGAACCAAATCTGCGGCCATCTTGATCTTGGGCTTCCCAAACGCCAGAATGAAGAGAAAATAAGTGTCTGTAGTTTAAGCTACCCAGTCCATGGTATTTTGTTATGGCAGCTCCAGCTGACTAAGACAAGGGCCTTCCTCATAGCTTGCCTTGGGCTGGGTTGGTAACCCCATTCTAGTGATTCCCATGTTGGAAGCACTCCAAAGTTCCTGGTCTGGTGATGCCACCCATTCATCTCAGGTGGCACAAGGCAGAGACTGGCCCAGTCTTGGGCTGACTGTATGTACCATGACAAGCTTGCTGGACACCTTGATGAGGCCTCTGCTCACTCCCCACCCAGGGACTAAGCAGATCCTGGCACAGGGGTTTCACTTTCCTAGAGGTCATCTGCCCATGGTAGGTTGGGGCAGTGGACCCCCAAAAGTAAAGGCAACTCCCTGGCCTCAGTTGAGGCCCTGCATTTTTGTTCTGCGGCTTCTTTACTGTGAAATGAGGGTGTGGAGGTCGCCATTCTTCCTGTGACTCTTCTGCCTCTAGAGCCACACTTGGAGGTGAACATCTGAGGAGGAGAGAGCAGCTGGTAGCTGCCCAGGCCTGTTGCTGGGCCCAGTGATACCTCTGGAGGGTGTCTTTTGCTGTTGCATGGTGCTGCTGCCTGGTGGCTAAGCACAGAGGGATAAGAGGGAGCTTGCAGGTTCTTTTCGACTCCTCTTTCATCACCTGCATGACCTCAGGTAAGTTGCTCTACCTCTGTGAGCACAGCTTCCTCTTGTGTAGAAGGGCCTCTTAGCCCAGCTCCTGAGTGTTGGTATGAGCAGTGATGATGCAGAGCTTGGTGTCTGGGCTGGAAATGTACAGCCGTGCAACTCTTCACAAGTGCTAAAACAAAGGGGTCTTTGTCAGGGACCTCATGGGCCTCCAGTGAGGAGGGTGGTCTTGTCAGGTTGGAGGTCATACCTTTTAAAGTCATCAGTTCAGTTCAGTCACTCAGTTGTGTCTGACTCTTTGCGACCCCATGGACTGCAGCATGCCAGGCCTCCCTGTCCAACACCAACTCCTGGAGTTTACTCAAACTCATGTCAGTTGAGTTGGTGATGCCACCCAACCATCTCATCCTCTGTCATCCCCTTCTCCCATCTTCAATCTTTCCCAGCATCAGGGTCTTTTCCAACGAGTAAGCTCTTCCCATCAGGTGGCCAAAGTATTGGCATTTCAGCTTCAGAATCAGTCCTTCCAATGAATATTCAGGACTGATCTCCTTTAGGATGGACTGGTTGGATCTCCTTGCAGTTCAAGGGACTCCCAAGAGTTTTCTCCAACACCACAGTTCAAAAGCATCAATTCTTCAGCACTCAGCTTTCTTTATAGTCCAACTCTCACATCCATACACAACTACTGGAAAAACCATAGCTTTGACTAGATGGACCTTTGTTGGCAAAGTAATATCTCTGCTCTTTAATATGCTATCTAGGTTGGTCATAACTTTTCTTCCAAGGAGTAAGCGTCTTTTGATCTCATGGCTTCAGTCACCATCTGCAGTGATGTTGGAGCCAAAAAAAAATAAAGTCTCTCACTGTGTCCACTGTTTTCCCATCTATTTGCCATGAAGTGATGGGACCGGATGCCGTGATCTTAGTTTTCTGAATGTTGAGTTTTAAGCTAACTTTTCACTCTCCTCTTTCACTTTCATCAAGAGGCTTTTTAGTTCTTTTTCACTTTCTGCCATAAGGGTGGTGTCATCTGCATATCTGAGGTTATTGATATTTCTCCCGGCAATCTTGATTCCAGCTTGTGCTTCATCCAGTTCAGCATTTCTCATCATGTACTCTGCATATAAGTTAAATAAGCAGGGTGACAATATACAGCCTGACGTACTCCTTTCCCTGTATGGAACCAGTCTGTTGTTCCATGTCCAGTTCTAACTGTTGCTTCTTGACTTGCATATAGGTTTCTCAAGAGGCAGGTCAGGTGGTCTGGTATTCCCATCTCTTTCAGCATTTTCCACAGTTTGTTGTGGTCCACACAGTCAAAGGCTTTGGCATAGTCAATAAAGCAGAAGTAGATGTTTTCCTGAAACTCTCTCACTTTTTTGGTGATCCAACGGGTGTTGACAATTTGATCCCTGGATCAAGTCATACCTGGAGGTAAAGGTGCCCCTTCTCTCCATCACTTTCCAAGGTGGCATCCAGGCAGGCCCACGGGCTCCTCCCCTCGCTGTCCCCCACCACCGCTGCTCCTCCCAGGCCCTCACATGGGGAGTGAGGAGGCCTCTTAGCTTTCAGCTTCCCTGGACCACCTTCCCGTGTGGACCCAACCTCCACATAGCCCGCACGGGGCTCTAGTCCCATGGGGGAAGGTGAGACCCGCATGTGCACTTCTAGCTGTTCCTTTCCTTTCCCCACCACCCCTTTGGCCTGAAGTGGAGTGAGAGGCTGGGGGATGGGAGTCCTTACTGCCTCTTTTTCATCTTTTCTGCACATGTAGCACATAAGAAAATGGGCTTAGTTCTTGATATGATGACAGTGAGCACTGCATCAGTCAGGGTTCTACCATAGAAATGGAACCAGCAGGAGAGAGAGGGAATGTGTGTGTATTATAAGGAATTGTGATGCTGGGGGCTGGCTTACACAATTCTACATTTGCAGGGCAAATCTGTAGGCTGGAAACTCAGCAGGAAGTGATTCTGCAGGCTTCAGGCAAAATTTCCCTCCTTTTCAGGGAAATCTTAAGTCTTTGCTCTTAAAACTTTTCAACTGATTTTCAACTGGATGAAGCCCACTTAGATGGTGGAGGGTAATCTCCTTTATTTAAAGTCTACTGATGAGGGACTTTCCTGGTGGTCCAGTGTCTAAGACTCCATGCTCCCAATGCAGGATACCTGGCCAGGGAGCTAGATCTCACATGCCACAAGTAAGAGTTAGCATGCCGCAACTAAAGATTCTATGTGCTGCAACTAAGACCCAGGGCAGCCAAATAAATAAATAATGTTTAAAAAGTCAACTGATTATAGATGTTAAACACATCTACCAAATACCTTCATGGCAACACCTACCTGAGTGTTTGATTATACAACTCGTCAAGGTAACAGGTCCTAGCCAAGGTAACAGGTAAAGCTGACCACCACAGGAGTCAAAGGAATTTAGAAGAAAAATCTTTACTCTGTAGATAAACTCTGGTTTTCCAGATTTTTATTGTCATGAACATAAGAATCCTATCTGGGGTATCATAAGTTGGCTTTATCTTTCTTGTTATCTTCTTCCTGTGACCAGAATATTATGGGTAGAATACCTCTCACAAAGAAATATGAAAGAGAATAAAACATTAATAAATTTTTAGCTTGACATTTTGCCCAAGGAATGATGTTTTTCTTTAAGATTACAAATCATTGATTAGCTCTAGTAATTGGGGCTGGTGCACTGAGACGACTCAGAAGGATGGTCCGGGGAGGGAGGAGGGAGGGGCGTTCAGGATGGGGATCATGTGTATATCTGTGGCGGATACATGTTGATGTATGGCAAAACCAATACAATATGGTAAAGTAATTAACCTCCAATTAAGATAAATAAATTTATATTTAAAAAGATTACAAATCATCTCCTTGAAGGATAAAAAGAAGCAACTAAGAAAACCAGAGAGCTCCCATGTACAAGGGTAGATGGTGGAGATTGTCCCCAGGGTGGATGGTAGGGTTGTCCCTGGGCACGATGGGTACAGACTGCTGGAAAAGTGCCAGGAGAGCCAAAGCTGAGAAAGAGATAAGGGCATGAAAGATGCTAAGGGCAGAGCAAAGGGTGTGGTTTGAGCCCTGGTTGGTACTTGATGACCGCAGAGGAGATGGGCCTGTTGCTTAAGGAGGCAGATTTAATATGAGCAGCTGCTAGAGGCAGAAGAGCAAGTCACTTCCTTATTTATTTCTCATTCAAAGGACAATCTCATCCTGCAAAGGGTCCAGCTAACGTCACCATGTGGAAATAGCCACCTGAGACAGGGCAGGTGGCAGCCCCCAGCTGTCCTGAGGGACTTCTGTGTCCAGCCCCAGGCTGACCCCTGCTCATGGTCCTATGCTCCCAGAAGACTTGAGAAGGACTCAGGATGGAAAGAGGTCAAGGTTGTCATCTGTGTCAAGTAAATTTGCCGACTGATGCTGGGTTGAGGCTCCCTGGCCCCACATGACATTCTCTTCTCTCAAGGGCCTCTGCCCCTCGAACCAGAGACCCCTCCCGGGCAGGGTCCCAGGCTGTTGCCTTGATCATCACAGCCCAGCCAGGGCCAGGTTGTGCCCAGGGGTGAGGAATCAGGTGCTAGGGCTCTGCCTTCAAATCCCCGCCTGGGGTGGTGGTGGAGCTTCCAGGAGAGGGGAGTGGCCGGTGTCCAGCACTGGTCACCAGGCTTCTCACATACTGGTTCTTATTTATTAGAATTTAATTTGATGGGAAAGGACAGGTTTTTGGATTAACAGTTTATCTTAATATAAGAGTTTTGTTTTTAAACCAGTTTTGTTGACAAAGAATTCACACAATGTGCTGTTTACCCATTTAAAGTGTACAAGTCAATCATTTTGAGTCAATTCACAGATATGTGCAGCCGTCACCACAGCCAAGTTGAGAACATTTTCATCACCACAAAAAGAAATCTTCTACCTTTTAGCTGTCACTCTCTTACCCCTCCATGGCCCCCAGCCCCTGGAGACCACTAATCTACTTTCTGTCTACTTGGGTTTGCCTATTCTGGACTTTCAAATGAATTAAATTATATATATTATATGTGAGTCTGTGTGACCATCGTCTTTCACATACCATCATGTTAAGGTTCATCTAAATTGTAGCATGAATCAGAATTTAATTCCTTTTTAAGGCGAAACACTATTCCACTGAGTGGCGAGACTACATTTTGCTTACTGACCCAATGAATATTTGAGTGGTTTCCACTTTTCAGCTACCATGAGTAGTGCTGCTATGAACATTTGTGAACGAGTGTTTGTATGGATACTTGTTTTTATTTCTCTTGGCTATTTCCCAGGAGTGTCAAATGGTATAACTCTACGTTTAGTCATTTGAGCAAGGTACTGGCTCATTTCCTCCTCACAACAGCTTTCTGAGGTGGATATACTATTATTATCTCATTTGGCAGATGGAGAAACTGAGGCACAGGGAACAGGAAGTGAACCCATGGAATTTGAACCCAGGGGCTGTGGCACCAGCATTCCAGGCTTCATGGCTGCCCTGTGCTGCCCTTCAGCTCAGATTCTGTCCAAGTCCCATGAGGCTGGAGTCCACGCTTACCAAGCCCTCCCACTTCTGCTTGTGGGCCAGAGTGATCAGCATGCCGAGCCTTGTCCCCAGAGGAGCTTTGCAGCTGTGGCTATCCCATGTTTCAGAAAACACAGGTCAACAGCAGGCCCCTGCCTTGTTCCTGCCCCAGGGATACCCTTGGGGAACAGCTCTGGGGACCTTCTTCCTGATGGGCAGACCAGGTTACTGCAGGTAGCAAGAACTCTTATGAAAATACCATTGTGTGTGTGTGTGTGTGTGTGTGTGCACTCTCCTGGTCAGCCCCCTACATCAGTGTCAAGTGGGGAGCCTGGCCTGGCTTCTTCAGGCATACTTGCCTCAGGGGGAGGTTAGAGGTGGCAGTAGTGACTTGAAGGCCACTTCCTTTTGTATCATTTGAAAAGCAGGTTGAAGTGATGACACGGGGTAGTGGGTGAACAGGGCACAGAGGGCAGGGAGAATCAGAGCCTGCACTGTGGTGAACCAATGAAGTCGCTCAGTTGTGTCTGACTCTTTGTGACCCCATGGACTGTAGCCTACCAGGCTCCTCCATCCATGGAATTTTCCAGGCAAGAGAACTGAAGTGGGTTGCCATTTCCTTCTCCAGGAAGATCTTCCCTACCCAGGGATCAAATCCACGGATCCCACATTGCAGGCAGACGCTTTACTGTCTGAGCCACCAGGGAAGCCAGGGAAGCACTGTGGTAGGTCTCAGGTATGTATGTAAGGTGGGCGTGGGGGTGGCTCCTGCCACGCACTTTCTTTTTAAGGCAAATTGAGTTTTAATGGTATGATCCTTTAAACACACGTATCTGCCACTGAAAATGGAAAGACGATTGGTATGGAGCAGAAAAACATTCACCTTAATGTGATCATGTTTACGTAAACAATACAATGTCAAATCACCAATGTCTATTTCCAGCTCTCTTTGTCCCACCAGTCTTTTGCTTTCTACCCTCGATACTGGGTCTACTCTTATCATGCACTTTAGAATCTGAAGATACACATATGATGTGCCAGAGGAGGGAGAATCAATACAACGGGACTAAGCACACTGAAATCTGAAAGGCAGTCCCACATGTAGGTAACGTTAGGTTTCAGATACCCTGGAGGGAGAAGGACAGACCTGAGAAGGAAAAAAGACAACTGCCATTGCAGAAACCTACCAGCTTTCCCCATCGTGATCCTAAGATTACTAGAGCAAAGTTTGGATATTAGCCCTGAAATTGAATCAAATCTGCTGCTAAGATTCTTTGGCAAGTGCTGCATCTTGTTGCTACTTGTCCATTCCTTAAAGCTTTCAATTCCTAGAAAGCATGTTTGCAAGGCAACATGCACGTTCACACCTATAGCCGATCTGATCTCCATCCTATGAGTCTTTACACATAAATTGCAGGTGCCTCAGAGTTTTTCTTTCACAGAGAAATGCCATATCCCATTTCTGGTTGGATCTTTTATTCTTTGGCTTGCTGTTGGAATATTTCTTCTAGTAGATAGGACTGATGGTCAGTTACTGAGCCATTTGACTGGCTTTCTGGAGGAGGAAAGATGAGAGGATCTAAATAAGAAAGGAATGTTTGAGGCTCTCAGATTGGTAGAAGTTGGCTTTGGATGGATTCCATTCTAGCTTGAACAGCGGAACCCAGACTTCCACCAAATGAGAAGTTTTGCATGCTTTTAACAGCTGTATACTACTCCATCGAATGGCTTTAATTGGCCCTTATTTTGGACACTTGAATTGTTTCCAATATAGGGCTAGGTCTGACAATGCTGTAATCAACAATTTTGTTCACATATCTTTGAATACCTATGTGAGTTTCTCTGAAAAAAACTCCTATCATGTCCAAAGCCAAGCCAGTCATACTCAATCTTGCAGTTTTAAATACAGATCTGTGGGTCCCACTCTAGCCCCTCTAAATGATATTATTTGAGGTGTATACACAGGAAGGTGCATTTTTCAAAAGCTCCACGGGCAGTTCTGATGCATGGCCAAGGTTGAAATTCTCCCAATAATTGTTAAGCTGTGCCCACAAAAGTTATATGCATTTGTCCTCCATAGAGGAGTGGAGAAGAGAGAACACATGTGTGCCCAGGCCCCAGCTTCATTGGCTATTGTCTGTTGTTATGCTTGAGACCAGATCGATAGAAAGGGCTTGACAAGGGCAACGACAGAGCATTGTTGGTGCTATTGGCCTTCCTTTCATTACAGGGGAGGTTTAGCATCCTCTCTGTGTTCACTGGCAATTAACTGACTGTTCATATCCTTTGCTCATTTCCTCCTGCTGGGATAGTTAGTTTTTTTCTTAGTGATTTGAAAGAGCTCTATCTGAATTTTTGTGTAGTACATACAAAAGAATAAATGTTTATCAAGGTACTTTAACTAAGAAGGTGAAAATAGAAACATTTAAAAAGAACAATTAAAATACATTGACAGATATAGAAACCAAACTTATGGATACCAAAGGGGAAAGGTGGGAAGAGGGATAAAACTAGGAGTTTGGGATTAACAGATACACATTTACGTGCATGTGTAGTCCCTTAAGTCATGTCCAACTTTGTGTGACCCTATGGACTGTAGCCTGCCAGGCTCCTCTGTCCATGGGGATTCTCCAGGCAAGAATACTGGAGTGAGTTGCCATGCCTTCCTCCAGGGGATCTTCCTGACCCAGGGACTGAACCCATGTCTCTTATGTCTCCTACATTGGCAGGTGGGTTCTTTATCACTAGTGCCACCTGGGAAGCCCCAGATACACATTACTACATATAAAATAGATAACCTATAAGGATCAAGTGTATAGCACAGGGTACTCTACTCAGTATCTTGTAATAACCTATAATGGACAAGAATCTAAGAATATATATATATATATATATATATATATATATATATAATATAAAACATAACTAAACATATATATTATATATATATAAAACATAACTGAATCACTTTGCTATATACCTGAAACCAACACAACATTGTAAATCAAGTATATTTCAATAAAAATTAGAAAAATAAAACCAATATTTTGATTAAAAAATATTGAGGCTATGGAGACAGTTCAGGTGAGCAAAACAGGTAAACGATGGTTTGAGTGATCAGTTTTTGCAAAATGGTGTCAGAAGGGGTGAGACAAAACCAATTTGTCTAGTTGTAGTGAGTGGCTGTTGAGGTGCCTGTAGTTTTGTGCTCAGCTACACTGGCTTCCAGAAAAGAAGCTGTAGGAAAATCAAACATTCCCCTGTCTTTTTTTCAAATTAAAAAACTGGTCTCTATGACCTTTTTCTCCCACCTCAAATTGTTAGACATTTATTTAAAAAGCATCCCTCTACTTTTAAAAACTGTTTTTCCCCCAATATTTGATTTTGAAAAATGTTAAGTCATCAGAAAAGTTTGAAAAAATGTATATCGAATCCCTACAGACCCACCTCCTAGAGTCTACAATTAACACATTTTTCTACTTGCCTGATCACACCTCTCTGTCTCTCTACCCATCCCTTTATCCACCCATCAAGCATCTTTTTAAAATGTCTTTCAAAGTCAGTTGCAGATATGAGTAAACTTCACCCCTAAGCACTCCAGAAGATCATTAACTAGAGTTCAATATTTGTTTAAGATTTTTCTATTTTAGGCAATATGTTTTTAACAGCAAGATGTCCTGATCTTCAGCAAACCATTCTCTGAGTTTTGGCAATGCATACACATGTGTTACCCACATCCTTAGCAGGACAGAAAATTGACCATCACTCCAGAAAGTCTCCTTGTCCCCCTTTTCAGTCAATCCCCATACTTGCTGTGAGGGTCCCATTGTTCTGATTTTCTTCACTTCTGATGACTTTTATCTATTGTAACTTTGTATAAATGGAATTATACAGTACCTGTGTTTTTTGAGTCTGACTTCTTTCTGGCAGCATAATGCATTTGACAAGTGTCCAAGGACTATCTTTCTGTGTTGATGCTGGTATTGCGTTGCATGGATACAGTGGAGTTGCTTTTATCCCTTCTTCTATTGATAGACACCTGGGTTGCTTGCAGTTTTTGGCTACTGTGAATGATATCATTACGAAATTCTTGTCGGAGACAGTCTACTACTTTTATTTGTAAATATTAAGTAAATCACCTTTTGTCAGGTGTTCCAAACCTTTTATTTTCCTAAATTTGTCATTTATCTTCTGACTTTCATGGTGTTTTTTCTGTATGTAAGTTTCAAAATTCTGCGTGGATAATTTTATAAAATTTTCCTTTATGGCTTCTGGATTTCACGTCCAGAGGAGGAGCTTGATCTACATTGATATTATGAAAATACCCACCCTTGTTTTCTTATAGTGCTTTTATGGGCTCTTTTCTCTATTTTAATCTTTGAATCTGAATTTATCTTGATGTCAGGAGGGAGGTAGAAGATCCAGATTTACTGTGCAGATGGCCAGTCAGTTTTTCCAGCACTGTGTATTGAGTCTCCCTTGCTGATCTGAAATGCCACTTTGCTATTGTCTTAATTCCCATATATACTTTTATCTATTTCCTTTCCACTGACTCATCTGTCTTTTCCTGTGCCAGAGCCACATTGTTTAAAATATAGTAGCTTCGCGATACATTTTAATATCTGATAGTGCTAGAACCCTTTCTGGAGTCTTCTTATTTAGAAGTTTCCTGGCAATTCTTGTCTTGTTGAACTACTAGATGAGTCGCCTTGAATCACTGTGTCATGTTCCAGAAAGGAATCCTGCTGGGGTTTTTATTGTGATCACAGAGATTTTGCAGATGGACGTGGGGGAGAAATCCCATCTTTCCAGGATACAGAAAGGATGAGAGAAAGACAAACATCGTAGATGACTCCCAGATCTGGACTTGAATACCAAGTGGATTTGAGGCCCTTAGCAGGGTGTGATGGCCACCTTCCACTGAGCAGAAGGCTTCCCGAGCTTGCAGGGATCCTGAGAAGTTCACCTTAGACCTTCAGAATTGGAGATATCCAGGGGAAGTCCTTAGGGAGAAGCAGGCCCTCAACACCAGCCACCCCCGTTCTTTTTGGAGTCCATCCTCCAGCCGGAGTGGAGGTACTGGCATGACCCAAGGCTTCCCTTGTGGAATCAAGACAGACTCCAGGGTCCTGTCCACCTTGGGACCCCAACTCCTCCCTCCCCGTCTAGCTCACTGGGCCCTAACCACTGACTTTTTCCCCCTTCCTTCCCAAATTGGTATGTGCTCTTTCCTCTTCTGGGAACATTCTTGCCCAAGCTCTTTCCCTCTCATTCTTGTTCCCTCTCATCCTTTCATCTCAGCTCAGATTTCATTCCCTGAGAGTAAAATCACTCTTTCCTGAGTGTCCCCACCAGCCCCATGACACTGGGGTCTCTCACTCTCTGCCCCTTTTGTGTTTCCTTTATAGATGTTAATGCAACTTGTTGTGATTGTCTTTGCTAATGTGTCAATCATCTGTCCCCCTGTCAACCTGGCTAGGCTACATGGGCCAGTTATTTAATCAAATACTGATGTGAAAGTACTGTGGAAATGTGGTGAACATCTACTGTCAGCTGATGTGAAGTAAAAGAGAATATCCTGAATAGTGTGGCTTCAGCCACACTGAAAGGCCTTCAGGACAAAGCTGAAGTTGTCCTGAGGAAGAGAAAATTCAGTCTGTGGATTGCAGTCCCAGCTCCTGCCCGAGTTTGCAGCCTGACAGCTGGACACCCTGAAAGCTTGTCCTGTGGACTTCAGACCTCAGACTAGGATTTACACCATTGTCTCCCTTGGTTCTCCAGTCTTAGGAACGACACCACAGGCTTTCCTGGGGCCCCAGAGCAGAGACCACGAGACTTCTCAGGCTCCATAAGTGTGTAGGCTGATTCTTTATGGCAAATCAATCTCCTATTGGTTTTGTTTCTTTGGAGAACACACACACACACACACACACACACACACACACACACACACACACACACACTCGTAATCTACTCCTGGTACTATTCCTGTGCATGACCTTGACAGATGCACTCCCTGGTTTACTCCATTAGGCTGGGGACCATGTCTGTCTACCCGCTGGTGCCTGGCACAAGCATGCTTGTTGAATCATGGAATGGCCAATGGCCTGTGCTTCTCCCAAAGTCCGTGTCCACTTCCAGATCCCCTGACTTTCCAGACTGAAGGGGGACTGATGAGAAATAGACCTTCAAGGGGCTGGAGCCTGCTTTAAGGGAGGATGGAGGCCTTGGGGTCTCACATAACTCTCTGGCAACCTCCAGCATTTCCCCCAGGACTGGCCTCAGAGCTGAAGAGCAGGGTGATGGGACAGGGTGTGTAGAGAGCACCTCCCCATTGGTGACTGCAGGTCTTCGTGTACCCATGGGGAGACCTCAGGCCCCACCTGCAAGGTCCTCCTGGCCCTCCCAGTGAAGGACCTGCACAGGCCAGGGGCCTCCAACCAAAGCTGCTGTCTGAAGCAGGTTCAGGGTGAACCCTCCTTGTGGGGGTCATTGAGCAGCATCTAAACGCTTTCATTCTTTGTTGCCCAGACACACCACGCTCTTTGTGGCTGGGCTGTCAATATTCTGAGATGCTTGGAGGCTAGATGCAGGCTCAGGAACCTGTTTGTCTCCCAGGGTAGAAACTGGAGGAAAGAGAGCAAGGGAAGAAGGCCTTGCAGGTGAGAGGAAGCAACAAGAGAAAATGGACCTCATAGGGGAAGAAGCATCCCAGGGGACTCCCAGGAGCCAAGGGGCAGTGCTGTTCTGGAAGGACCGAGAAGCTTCCATTGGGTTTATGGCCGGGAGTTGGCCCTTTGGGCAGCCAGTCTACTTGGGAAGGAGCAGGACAGGGGTCAGATAGCTCTGGGCTGACAAGAGTCAGGGGAGGAGTGGCAGGACATCAGAGCTACAGCTGGATGGGCTGAGATAGGTGAAGACCTTTGCATATGGCCCAGTTCAACTCCCTTGGGAAGAATCCAGCAGAGAAGAGGCTGACGGTGCAGGGGTACAGGAGAGAGGGAAGCTGAGTGATGGCACAATGGTGGGAGCTGCCATCTCTGGGCAGGGGTAGCCTGGGACAACCACTGCTAGGAGGAACAGGCTGGAAGGGCCTGCTGGGGCCAGTGAGGCCAAGCAGGGTCAGGTGGCAGGAAGTGCTGGGGGGTGCTGTCCACTTTGGCTCAGCCTTGAGATCAATATGTGATTGGGATGGGAAGTTAACTCAGCTCAGGAGGCCAAGCTCAGCTTTTATTTCGGGACTCTGAAGGCTGGCATAGCTGAGGAGGCTCTGCTGCACTGGCTGGCCTTCAGCACCCCAACTGGTTGGCTGTGAGCAACAGTTTCTGGGCAGGTGAGTCCTGCTACCCCTGAGCCCACTGAGGATAGGGGACAAGAGAGGTGGGCCCAAATGCCCCAGTCAGGCCCTGAGGGGCAGCTGGGGCCTGCCTGGGGCCTGGCACCACTGGGGCACTTGAGTTAACACAGGGGGAACAGAGGCCAAGCCCCTGACATGGAGTCATGTTTGGAGCTGCGGGACACTCACAGGACATTCCCATTCCCCAGATCTACGAGGAGTGCTCTGTAGGAAGCAGGAGGGGCTCTGTGAGCAGGTGGGTCAACCACTGGGGCTTTGGGCCCCTGACTGCTTCCACCATCCCTTTGGCCCACAGACTAGGGAGGTCTGCCTTTACCCCTGTGGATTTTTGCCCCCAGTAACAGCCATTGAGTGGCGCGTGGGGGCATCTCCTTAGATGCTTCTTAGAGCATTTTAGGCTCCACTGGACAGGACAGGACAGGCCTGCTGCATTGTACCTGCATTCCTCAGCCCCCAAAGTCATTCTGTTGGAACATCCTATACCTTGACGATGAGTAGGTCTTCTCCCTGCCAGTTATGGGGCTAAATGTGTGTATTCAATTTTGGTTACATGTGATCGCAGCTGGTGCTTCAGCTGCACTTTTACAGCACATAGTGTGTGCAAAGGGGTCCCCAACTAGCTTCCTCGCTGCCTTTGGGGAGATGTGGTTCCATATGCAACCTCTGCCACCTATGCACCAAGTCCTGGCACCTTGTGGGAGAGGCACAGGTCCCATCTCTTTAGGATCTGCTTCAAAATGGGGCCACATTTCAGTGAAACTCTGTAGAAGCCACTTTCTTGCTGTGAGGTGACAAGAGCACTTGCTTTCATGCAGTTTAAATTGGAAACAGCCTGCAGCCAAGACGCTGCCGGCAACTGCTGGTGAGGAGGGTGGGGAGAGGAGGAGGCCAAGCGGGGATTGGGCAGCAGATCAGGACTGATGGGTCGGGAGAAGCGGGGCCCAGAAATGGGGCACCGAGCTTGAAGGGGGCAAGATGGCGGCACACCTCCTATGTCCCATTGGCCCAGCATCCCAGACCACCAGGCTCTACCCTCTGTAGTGCTCAGGAATATCAGGGTTGCCCTTAGTTCAGACCTTGGGGGAAGGGCAAGGGACAGGGAGGGGAAGGGTGGGAAAACCATTTTCTCCCAGGACCATGCCTTCACCAGGGTTTTCCTGGATCTCTGTGTGAAGTGATGGAATTTCAGTCTCCAGGTCCCTGCAACCTCCAGCCACCCTTTGTGGGTAACCCCTTACATGAGAG
Organism: Capricornis sumatraensis; assembly: GCF_032405125.1. Taxonomy (NCBI): domain Eukaryota; kingdom Metazoa; phylum Chordata; class Mammalia; order Artiodactyla; family Bovidae; genus Capricornis; species Capricornis sumatraensis. The sequence goes on along the minus strand of NC_091092.1, from coordinate 57,731,956 downwards.
ACATTGGATCTTGAATTGGCTGTCTCCCTCTCAGTGGAAAGAGGGTGGTGATGGAGAACTAGCTTCTCAAGGCAAGCCTCCCCCTGCCCCCTGCCCCCAGTGCGGTCAGTCATCTTAGCGGCCTACACCATAAAGGATGTGGTTCTATGCTGTGATGTGAAAGGATCGCAGTGCAGGCTACACAAACTTCTTGCCCCTCTCCAAGACAGGGAGCACCATCAGAAAGAACCAAAGACATCAGCAGGCTTAACTGACACGGGTTTGTAGACTCTGAATGCTCCCTGGGAAAATGAAAACACAGAGGTACTTTTCTCCTGTTTATTACAGAACAAAGAAAAAAAAACACTTGCTTGAAACAGATGCCAGATTTCAAATGCAGGGGCAAAATACCAGGTGGCAATTAAAATGTCATTACAAAGAGTCTGGACATTGACAAAAGTTTACAGGACAGTGGGTGTGGGTTTTCTGAAAGACACTTAAACATACGTGATGAAAACTGCAAATAGAAAACATCAATGACAAAACCCAAATCAACTATTCATGTTTACAGACTCATTTTTTCCCCCAGACCACAGAGCCTTACATCAGAACAAATACTGAAAGGCCTTAAATCAGGAGCATCTTGCCTCCACCCTGCAAGGTGCCTGTTAGAGTAGTACAAACTGTCTGAGTGATAAAGGGTAGAACCCTCAGAGATGCCCAGCTCACAAACTCTCTTTGCTTCTCTCAAATATCCAGAACTTTCTGCTGCTGCTAAGTCACTTCAGTCGTGTCCGACTCTGTGTGACCCCATAGACGGCAGTCCACCAGGTTCCCCCGTCCCTGGGATTCTCCAAGCAAAAACACTGGAGTGGGTTGACATTTCCTTCTCCAATGCATGAAAGTGAAAAGTGAAAGGGAAGTCGCTCAGTCGTGTCAGACTCTGCGACCCCACAGACTGCAGACTACCAGGCTCCTCCATCCATAGGATTTGCCAGGCAAGAGTACTGGAGTGGGGTGCCATTGCCTTCTCCGCCAGAACTCTCTACCTCCTGGCAAATAATTCCTCTGCAGGCTACTTAATGATAAAATGGCTTGTGCTGTAACAGGCTCATCAGGAAAGAGCTAGAAGATGCTGCAAGGTTTGCAAAAGACATTAAGAATCACACTGGGTGATAGAAGTTTTAGTGGAAACGGGAATAGATGGCCAAGTGAGTTTCTATTTGGCATTTGTCAGTTTGCACAACATCTCTTGGTCACATCCACCATTGCATCAAAAGCGCAAGCAACTCTGCCACCTGGTTTGATAAGGTATGGCTGGAGTGAACAACACAGTCTGCATATTTGAACAATGTAGAATACACACGGACAATGGCATAATAAACACAACTCTGTTGAAACGAAAGCCGTCATCTTAATTACAAACTCACAAAACGCAGTAAAAACACTTCTGTCATGAACGTTTAGGAAAACCATGTACAAAATTTTCAGATATGTACAGGTAGCTTGAAAAATCACCAGATTTCCATTTTGTCACAGGTAGAGAGAGGGATGGGTGTGGGCTGCCGCCCCTCAAATTGTAATGAGGCAATAAGCATGTGGCTGTGTGGGGCCAGTGGTAAATTTGCTATGGATTCACATCACTCCCCAGAGTGATGGCCACGTGGAGGTTTCTAGGGCATTTAAAGCTTGTCAGCATTCTGGGGGACGTGGCCCACACTCTGGGCCTTGGCACCCTTGTCAGCAGCCTGGTCTTCTACAGTGCCACTGATCAGCCTCAGGTTGCCCATCCAGTCTTCATCTGGGCTCTCGGTGGAATCCATCATGAAAGTGTCGAAATCCACTTCAGAACAGTCAGGAAGTGAAATAAGATCGTCCAGTGGGGACTGGGACGACAACTCAGATGGGCTCCCTGTTCTGTCACAGGGACTGGCCGGGGACTGGCCGGCAGCCACAATGGAGGGGGCAGCAGCGGCAGCCACAGAGCTTGGTGGCTCGATGGCCTGGATGGGACTCTCAGGCCCGAAGCTGACCATACTTTTCTGGAGGGACTTGGTGGCATGTGGTGTGGGCACGGGGCCCTGCACTGGGCTCTGCCTGATACTCTTGTTGCCTAGCAGGCTGAAGCTGGGCTTGGCAGGCGCAGGACCCACCTTCTGGCTAGGTCTGCCTTCTAGGGCCATCCGACTAGGGGACACAACTGCCTGCTGCAAGGGAAACACTGGGGCTTCCAGGGAGGTTGTCACAAGGGCCTTGGTAAAGATGGCACTGCTATCATAATGCTGCTGCATGCCATGAGCTGCTTGGTTCGGGGGTGGCTCCCTCAAGACTGGGGTGTGCAGAGATGCTGCTGCCACCACCCAGGAAGTGCTGTGGAGTACAGTGGACATTCCTGACATATGCGGCTGTCTGAGATGGTGAGGACCCAGGGCCTGGCTGCCCAGGGGCCTGGCATAGAATCTAGGCAGGGGCGCTCCTGCAGGCGCAGCCTTGGGTATCTCCATGTGCTGGTAGATGGAGCCGAGGCTGCCCAGGGGGTTGTGGCCCAATTGTGAGGGTGTGGGAAACGGGGGTCTGAAGCTGAAAATCCCCTGCTGCCTGTGGAGGATTGGTGAGAGCATGCCCATGGTCTCCTGGCTCTGCTGCCTGATGGGTGAGGCCATTCCTGAACTCAGACTGCTATGAAGGAGCCCAGCTCTGGGTGGTATCATGCACTGGCTGGGTGGGGAGCTTGCCTTGGTCCGGCTACACTTAGAGATGACTTGATCTTGGATGGCTACCGAAAGAGAGAAGCAGGGGTCAGTTCCAAAGGTGTCTTCCACTTGGGCTGCAGTGGCCAGCGGGGAGCCACTGGCCCAGCACTGACCTCTCACCTCCTGCCCTTGGCTCCTACCGAGCATCCTCCTCTCCCCTTGTTCCTCCACCCTCAGCCTGGACTGCAGTTCTTGGGGGAAGCCCTCCTAGACCCCCCAGGTCTGTGCTCACAGCTCCCCTCCACCCAAGAGTAGATCACGTTGGACTGAAAATGCCCATAGATTTTAAGCTCCATGAACGGGGTCTGGGCCTGCTTTTATAAACCCCATACAATCCGTACACAAGCTTGGTACCACCCATCCCCTGAAGGATGTCCACCTCTTGACATTGGCCTGGAACTTGTCTGCCTGGTCCCTGCGGCTAAGGCACACCTGACATGCCACTCCAGCTTGAACAGGTGGGGGCATTCAGCTGGTATCAGGCCCGAAGGAAAAGGGGGTTTTGCAAGAGAATGGAGGAGTGATAGTGCTATGGCGCCACCAGGCTACAACGAAGATGCTGAACACTCATTGGAAGGCAAGCAGCCTCCTCCGAGCCCCAGGCAGGAATACCCCTATCCTGGCCCAATGTCACTACTGGCTGGGGACAACTGCTTAACACGTCTCCCAGGCTAGTTTGGCAGAGATCATCTGTAGTGTTTGGCTAACAGCTGTATCTTCAGCCAATCAATGTTGATTACATGGTTGAGTCAGTCTCTTCAATCAAACAGTGATTTCAGAGTCATTAAGACTGGGCCTTCAATTGGGACTCTACTGACACTTTCCATGCGACAGATCCAACCAAGGTGCCATGGCAGTGCCTCACAGACCTACTCTCTTTTCATCAATGCTTTCCAGAATCATCTCAGTAATGGTTTATGCTGGAGGGAATTCTCCCCCAACCTCACACAGTCTCCACCACTCACCCCTTTGAGAACATGGACTTTTAACTGTTTACCTTGAAATTGACTCATCCGTTGGGCGATACGTGAACTGCGCTGTTCAGGGGTCATTGCCATAAGACCTGATCTCTGCTTCTCTCGCTAAGTAGAAGATGAAAAAGAAGTGTTAGATTCGGGCTACCAATAAATTCTAGCCTTGGTGTTGCTGTGTGGAGACTCAAGACGTGACTTTGGTGTAGCAGAAAGCATGAGTGAACACACCAACTGACACTCACATGCATGCCCCACCCTCCCAAGCAAAACTCCACAGGTATGGATACAAGTAGGATTCGGCACCTGAGTTAAAAAGCAATTGCGACAGCATAGGATGGGGCGGAGACACAGAGCTAAACAGCAAGAGCATGGAGAGAAAAGGTTTAGGCATTCTCGATGTCCTTCTGCTCGGGATAGGGCAGCAGTGAGATGCAGTCACCAAAGGAGGAAATGTGACATTAGGCTGCATTAATAGAAGCAGAGTATGTAGAAGGAGGGAGGTGACAGTCCTACACTCCTCTGCTTTGGCCAAACCATGTCGGCAATGCTGACAAGAGTTTGGGCAGGCCAGTCTCAGGGAGACCCAAACTGGCTGCACCCAGAGGACACTAAGCAATGGGCCTTGGGCTCCCAAACACGTGGGCAAAGAATGGCTGAACCAACTGGGGATGTCAGGGGTGGGGCAGAGCAGCCTTTGGGCTATGTGGTGGTGGGTGCCCAGGGTGTCATGGGGAAAAGGGCCAAGGCTCGTTCTGGGTGGTCCTGGCATGAAGAGTAGGGGTGATCACTTGCTCACATGGATGCATTGCCCAACACCCAGAGTAGTCACTCATTCCCAGCTTCCCTTCGCTTTCCTGATGGGAAGCAGCATGGGTGACGGGAACCGGCTTCTGATCTCCATCTCCAAGCTGGGTGGGCACAGAGAGGAGCCAAGCTTCAGGGCTGCAGTCCCAGCCCCAAGTCTGGGAGCGCCTCGAGAGGCCCACCACCAGAGAGCCAGCTGAGGGCCTGCAGAAGGCATAACTTGCCCCAAGACCCTCAGCCCTTTGGTGCCAGGCTGTGGCTGGGCCCTGGGTATGACTCACAGTCCATTGCTCACCCACTGCCATTTCTCTCCCTTTCTCTGCTCCTCCGTGTGCCAACATCCAAGGCAGCCCCATCAGGGAGCACATCTCCCTGAGTTTACTTTGGAACTGCATCCCCCACACCCCTGCAGAGGCCAGAAGAAGACTTG